>NC_140526.1:23516178-29223678 GCF_057382185.1 Mchenga conophoros
AGAAAATGGTAGAAACCTTAATAGAAATATTTGACTTTTTTAAAATAGTCATTCACTGGGTAAATATTTTTAAATTCAGATCTTTGTTTTTTCAAAATGTGGAAATATACTCTGCTTCAGTGCCTGATACCCTCATGACATACTCACAGCAAAAGCTAAGCAATGCTTTCATGCCACACAATTACATAAAGAAGACATTAACTGCCCCAAAAACTGATTCAATTACACATGAGTATGGAAAAATTTCAACTGTGCTGCTAAAGGCTTGTCAGCTGGGATTGATCCCCATAGACTCGGCATTCTCGTGATGCCTCTAACAATCACAAATTTGAGTTATTGTTTTTGTTTATGTGACAAACAAATTGCAGGACTTCTTGGTAAGTTCTTAAAGTCACCCAACAGCCACTGGCTTTCATGAATGACTATTTGTGGGCCTCAAAAAAACACAAAACTATCCAGTAAAGAAGCAGAAATATAGCAACAGCCAGCAGCCCTCCAACCACAAGCGCACCTTACTCTGAGTCTACTTTGTTCAGTGAGGGGCTGAAAGAAGAGAGCAGCTTGCATGTGAGCAGTTGCCTGGCTAAAGGCCTCTGAAACGCTCCACTCCACTGAGCTGGACTAAGAATTAACTGATAATTACAACTAGAGCAGGGCGATATAACCAAAAATATTTATCACGATATACATTTGAAAATTTGCGATAACGATATAACTGACGATATAATTGACACTAGACAAAATACTTTACAACTCCACAACTTTATTATTGCAAAAAAAAAAACCATCAATGTATTTGCACTTAAACAAGCAGCTGTTTTTTATGTGCATTAAAGTTATATAAAAATTTAACAGTGCAAATTCCTCACCGACAGTTTAACCAAAAGGCATTTCCAGTGAAAATTGGCTGACATATCGTGAGCATAACAATGTATAATATCCACAAAACTTAAAAAGAGGTTATACACACACACGCACAATATGGTAATATTATGTTGAAGCACAGTACGCATCACTCCGCGAGGCTCCTGCGTAGAATAGCCGTAACGCTCCGACAATCCATCAAGTGGTGCGACTTCGTAGCTTAGCAAAGTCGTACTAAAACATTTGACAGATTTTCGAGCGCCGTGTACCACATAAAATCGTTTTGAGGTCAGTAAACACAACCAGAATTCATACATAAAGCACACGGGATTATAAGGGGCACTGTCGATTTTCAGAAAAATCAAAGGATTGATTTTAAGTGTGCCGTATTTTCCAAAAAAAAAAAAAAACTAAGTAATGACGACGGCCCGCTAGCATGCTCTACCAAAAATAGTGCATTGTTGTGTATCTGATGGACGAAAGCTGCATGCAGACGTGGTCAAGGCCCCGACTATATTCTGGTGGCTGCTTCCTGAAGGATAACGTGCCGTGTCACAAAGTTCAGATCATCTCAAAATGGTTTGTTGAACATGGCAATGAAAACTCAAACACCCTCCACGGTCACCAGATCTCAACCCACTCCCGCAGGGATGTCAAACTCAGATTAAATTCTGGGCCACAATCTATACACTTTGATCTTATGTGGGCTGCAGAAGTAAAACTACAGTTTCTCTCACTGTGAATACGTTTTACTATACATTTAATCAATGAACTATACACTCAATCTTAATGTAAGAAGAGAAGAGCATTTTCAATATTATTTCAGAGAATATATACGTGGTAAAGAAATGCTGCTGTGGTAAAAAGAAATTTGTCAGCATTACCTAAGCCATATGTGTCAAACTCAAGGCCCGCGGGCCAGATCATTTTATATAGATTTATTATTACTGTTATGCATGGCCCGGCAATATGAGGTGCTAATAACACACAAACAACAGATCCCATAATGCAGTGCTGCAGCCTCCTTTTCGAATGCTAGGCTACCCAGGAACATTCCCGCGTCAATCAAGTCAAACTTCTGTTATTGCAAAGCTAGCCCTCACAACGGCGAAGAGAAAAGTTGATTCTGAAAACAGAGCCTTTCAGCACCGGTGGGAGGCTGAATATATGTTTACAGACATTGCTGGTAAACCCGTGTGTCTTATTAGTGGAGCTAATGTGGCTGTAATTAAGGAATTTAATTTAAGACGGCACTACGAGACAAAACGTCAGGATAAGCTGAAAAACCTAAATGCAGAGCAGAAACTACAGAAAGTAGAAGAGCTAAAGAAGAATCTGACATTTCAGCAGACGTTTTTCACCAGAGCAAAAATCACAAAGTGAAGCTGTTGTGAAAGCAAGTTTTATAGTAGCAGAGGAGATAGCCAAATCAGCCCGGCCATTTACCACTCTAAAGTGCTGCATGATGAAGGTGTGCGACGTCTTGAGTCCAGTCAAAACGCAGATTTTGGCAAATGTCAGCCTGGGGAGAAATACGATTGCTGATCGGGTTTGTGAGATGGCCACTGATTTAAGAACACAGTTGTGTGAAAGAAGCAAAACCTTTATTGCATACTCTCTTGCTGTGGATGAAAGTACAGACATGATGGGCATTGCGCAGCTGGCCATCTTCATCCGTGAAGTGGAAATATTGGACATTAAATTGATTCACGGGACAACGACAGGAAAAGACATTTTTTAAAAAGTATGTCAAAGTGTAACCGACATGAAACTGCCCTGAGACAAACTTGTTGGACTTACAACAGATGGAGCACTGGTGTTGTGCGGTGAAAAAAAGTGGACTAGTCGGCGGGATGTGAGTAAATATACAGGAGGAGAACTGTACCGGTGAGTTAACAGCATATCACTCACTTCATCATACACCAGGAAATGTTGTGGTAAAGTCCTAAAAATGGAGCATGTAATGATCACGGTAATGCAAACCGTAAATTTTATCTGAGCTAAAGGTTAAAATCACTGTCAATTTCAGTCTTTTATGTGGGAAATAGATTCAGAATTTGCCGACATTCCTTATCATACAGTATGATGCGGTGAAGGCATTTCAAGTGAAGCTATCACAAATGCACCAGTACAACCTTGCCTTTTTGACAAGTAATGTTGAACCAAGTCAGCGCAACAGTGTTCCCAAATGCGCACTTTGCTGATAAACTGAGTGCACTGAGTTCGCACGGAGCTTTGGTGACTTTGAAGCACATAAAGAGAATTTCGGGCTGCTTCGCAACCCATTTATGTGGAAACTGCACCTGTGCAGATTCAGATGGAGCTGCAGTGTAATGGTACACTCAAGGCAAAGTACAACACTGAATGGCCCGCCCAGTTTATTAGTTCCATTCCTGAAGCAATGCCCCAGCTCAGTCTACACGCGGCTCGAACCTTGTGTATGCTTTCATTTTTTTTTTTTCTGGGGTTTTTGGCAGCATGTTCATATTTCTAACTTGCATAATTTTGACAGGATATATTTTTATGAAGAGCAAAATATTTAAAGTTAAAGTTTATTTTTTAAAGTTTATTTATTCTGGAATAATATTCCTGTCTGTTTTTATTCATATTTATGTTTAAAAAAACATTGTTTTAGTGTGTTCAATAAATGTTTATCTTGTTTGGCCCGCAACCTAAAGTGTGCAATGAATTCCAATTTCTGGAAGAACTGAAAATGTGCACAAAAGCCCATCCTGTTATAAAGATATGCGATGGCATTTATGAGGGTATTACTCTGAGCTATGGCGCAGGTTGCACAGCAACACTGCAGTTAAACTGTTATATTGTAAACTATTGCACAGGGCAGTAACTGATTGTCAAGTTTTGCAAATGCTGTTGGAGTGATTAAAAAAAATAAACAACGAACCACAATTTCAGGTAAAAAATTTTAATTGCAGTTCGAATCTCAGATTAACAGTTAAATGTGGCCATGAATCATTCATGTTTTCTTAAACATTTGGTCATTTAATGTTAAAAATATTAAAATAAAGGAACCCAATTAAAAGCAACTATTATGGGGAAAAACAAATAGAGAGTCGAAACAGCTCCACTGAACGTTTGGTTTTTTGTTTTTTTTACTTTAATCTGGTAAATTAATTACTTTTTGAGAATTTTAAATGACTGGTCTCTACTTCACTGGTTGACTTATTTTACAAGAAAAGTAAGTATCACCCTTCACAAATGACTCCATTACATCAGTGATGTGGAGCCTCATAATTCACTCATAACATATAATTAAGGTTGTTAAACAGTTCAAGATACTGAACACAAAACATACAATTAGATTAATTCTAGAGAACACTTCACAATAATTTAGCACGACAGCAAATAGACAACATGATGATAAGCATTTCATGTGTATGTGTGAGACAAACTGGTGGCTCTGGTATATTAATGGCCAACAAAGCATGGTGGATGACTCATTTTAGTATTGAAGTACTTAATCCACCAACTAGTTGGTGGGTAAGCTACCAGGCTAACAGCTGTAGTTCAAGTCCACCCACAGGACAAGAGATCTACTGGAGAGGCAGCTGAATCCAATCATTTAACATCCACCATATTACCTAAGTGCCACCCCTAAGCTGATTTCCCAGACTGTCATTTGCATATCACCTGCCACAGATTAGATTCATTTTCAAGGATGTGGTCTCACATCCTTTTGAGTTACCCTAAAACCTCTTCCAGTTATCTCTCTTTGACATTATAGAAGACCAGACACTTAAGTAAAAAATCTGAAACCCTGAGTTTCTTGTAGAGGTTTGAAGAGAATTTCTGAAAAATCTCTGAACGTTTGAAGCTTTGCAGGTGGAGGACGGAAATAGGTATACCAATAAAGCTCAGTGTTAAGAACTCAGAGAGGATGTTGATATTCTTCCATCCACAGCTCATCCTGTTTGGAAGCAGGAACTACTTACTGGCTCCTTTCACCTCTGCTGACCAAGAACAAAAGTATCATTCAGTTAAAAATGGATTGAGGGCACCAGTGGTGAAGTCGGCAAGCTCTACCAGCAGAGTGCAAGACCCATGACGCCACCCCTCCATTCGCCTCCCAAGTCTCAGGCACCCTCACGCTATGAAAGGACCTAACATTACTGAGATATCAGCTCTAATAATGCCTCTATGCTTGCTTAAAATACACACGTTTGTGCAGACACTGTAGCAAAAGAGAAACCTATGTGGACACTCTGTGACAGGTACACTACAAGAGTGTTTGCCTTGTCACTGGCTGAGGGGCCTCTTCTTCCATCTGTTTTTCTGTGACAGGCCTGGTTCCATTATAGAAGCCAAAACTCAAGCCCCTGTGGGCTGAAGGTAAGAGTCCACGCCAACAATGTCATATGATTTATTGTAAAAATGCGTTGTCTCCCATTACCACGTTTATTTTTTCCTTCATGACAACGATACACTATTCCACAACATTGAGATCATTTCCTTACCTTTGGGCACTGAATCTGCTGCTGTGAGCGAGCACAATTGTGTTTGTTTCTTCACACACCTTCTTTCCTGATGCTGGAACCCACCAGCCTGGATATAAAAGGTTCTACTTTTGGAGTGTTTCTGATTCTAAACACATGATAAACAAATGGCCCTTACTGTAGTGACAAAATGCTCATATGAGACATTTCCTTTACACTTCAGCGGGCCATTGTGGGTGCATTAGCCCTGAGAGAAGGAGCCTTTGCAGCTGCAATATGTCTCACTAATCCATCATGATCCCTAACCCCCCCTTGCTCCACATACAAAAGACAGAGAGAGTAAGAGAGGACAACTAAAGTTCAAGAGACCAGGAAGGGGAAAAAAGAGAGGGGGACAAGCAACCTTTCACATACTTTAAGTCTCAAATGAATACATTAAGCGGTTTAAAATGTGTCACAGAGCATTTAGATTGCTATGAGTAGGACAAACTATGAGAACCAAAGACACCACAAGCTCGCAAACAACACAGTGTTTTCCTTTTTGGCATAAAACTAGCCAACAGAGTAGCATGGAGAGCAGCAGTGTTTTTCTGTGAAAACACTGCACCATATTGTAATTCAGATGTCATAATACAGTGGTGAACCTTTTATTTTGTTTTTACCCAGAGGAGCAAGTATGCCGAGAGGTTCAGCTGTAAGCCTCATGCGCCATGCAACCATTTCCCCTCTGTTTAGTTCACCTCACACCTTCAACAATGGGAATTTCAAGTGGTACACTGTCCATTCTGGTGCAGCAGGGCTTTGGCCGCCATTCTTAGAAGGCAGCACAGCAGCACAGAGGTTTCAACAAACAAGCCTCTACACTTTTCTGAAAGTCGCATGCACTTTTGCACATTTAACAAGGCCCAAACTCAAAATGGCTGTTCGTATGTGTGAAGCTCGAGTGTGTTTTTCACGCGGGAACTGGCAGAGTCAGTGACTAAAGAGTTACTTTAGTTTGTGATTAACCCAGAAGTTGTGACACAATCTTTTTCTTCGTGGGCCAGTCATCAACTGTATCTGCACTGCTCCATAAAAGACCAAACCTACCTGGTCTCTATTTGCTCAACTTGTTGTAAAAATGAGTGCAGCAGTTAAACATAGCCAGACTTGCTGTGAGAATGTGATAAAGGAACAGGCTTGACTCCTTATTTTATTGTTTCAATCTTACAGTAGAGGGAACAAGACACTGCTGGCTACCATCCATGCATTACTCACCCAAATCTAGCCCTATTTGTGATCACAGCACTTGGTGCATTACTCGGTGATTCAGTCATTTTTCCCACAAAAACCTTTAGAGAAACAGTTGGATAAGTTGTGGCTTTACCTGGAGGATTTATTTTAAATATATTTGTCATACTTGTGTGTACATGTCAGGAGCTAAACCAATGTTTAAATATAATATTTCCACATAGACTATCCATGCAGTCTGCACAGATGACAAAAGACAGAGAGAGTAAGACGGAGGTTACCCATGGTTCAGGTAAAGCAAAAATCAAGAGAAACTTTAACTGTATTTGGCCCCTAAATGGACAGTGGTTTTGTAGCGCTTTTCTACTCAATTTGAACACTCTAAGCGCTTTCTTACAACAAGCCTCATTCACCCATTCATACAAACACTTTTAACCCAACATTCACCCCTGACTGATGCATCGGGGTAACTCTGGATTCAGTATTTTGTGGGATCCAGGGATCGAACCACAAAACCTTCCAATTTACCTCCTGAGCCACAGCCACCCCCCTGGAGAACATTTCATTGATCATGGCAAAAGTCAGACATCACGGAGTTCAAATGTACTTTAAAAAGGCTTCCTGAAGCTGGGCAGTATTTAACCATAACAATCGTAAATAGGTAAATATGTGTATTTCATTTCTTTGCAGTGTGTTTTCCTTTTTCCTTTATGTTGTCATGCACCATAGACGACAGTTTTGCATTAGATCAAGTATTGCAGAATCAATGTATCGTGGGAAGCTTCATAGTAGCATCATAAATCTTTCACTTCTCAGTGTCTACTGCTTTCACTCTATGATTAGTAGCAGATATTTTCTCATAAGGAACCACTTTTAGTAGCAAACCACGCAAAAAGTTTCAACCTGTGCTTAGAAATGACTTTATTCACCTCTTCTGGAAACAGTTTATACAGATCCATCTATCAGCTGATTCCCTGTTTTAAATAATAACTGATAATCTAGTTAATTATTAGCTGCAATCATTACACATGTCATTACAACATTAATGGAGGCTGTGCTGCTATACTGATGCTATAATAGTGATAAGTCCTGAAGATTCAGCTGTGTATAGTTTGTTTCTGAACTATGCCAGGCTTTTGAGTGTTGTGATGCTTTAGATAACAGGTCAGCCTTTGTAAGTCCGAAATCCTAAAATCCACGGCAGGACATTCCCTCCATCTGCACTAAGTTTACCCGGTGATGTTCAATGGCCATCACTCACTTACGTCGTAAACACAGTACAGTAAACGATGAGGCAGGTTTTAAGTGTGCAAATAGCTTGTGTTTCATCATAGATGCTTGGTTGTCACTTACAGGTAGTAGGTGAAAGTACTGAGCCCGGTTGGGACGGCGGTCAGCCCTCTCCCGGAGCAGTCTGCACCCCCATCTTCATCGCAGCTGCATGAGAGCGAACAAACGGCCGTCGACTGCCCTTGACCGGTGGCACCGGGGCGAAGCAAACACCACAAACAGACCCAAAACAGATCCACACGCATTTTCTCCTCTTCGGTTCAGGTGGAAGCGACGGTAGAGGGGGGAAGAAGTGGGGCCTTTGTTTGCGGTTTAATCTACTCCGGACGTCGTCTTCTTCTCATGTGGTTTGGTAGGTTGTGAACCATGAAGAGGTGAAGCCTAACCGACGCTTTTCAAAACAAAACCCCAGCGGTTCAAACACTTCATACATTCACAACCCCGACCACAGAAAACAAAAAGCAAAAAAAAAAATGTACCCACAAAAGCGTTTAGCTAGCTCAAAACACAAACACTGCCTTCGAAGACGGCCAGTTTACCTTGGTGGGAAACATTTCTCAACCCGTGTGTCGTATTAGTCCGTGAAAATAAAAGTAGCTCTGCTGGCGACAGGAGCGGTAGCGTACCTTGCGTTTTTTTGCGTTTTCGCTGTCCCATTAAATAACCCCCCCTCTGTAAAAGAAAAGAAGAAGAAAAACACTAGCAGTGCTTGTTAGTGCGTCGCTGAAAGGCTGGTCCGGGGGGCAGTCAGGTCCTCAGCTAAACATAGCGGACGTTTGCGTCCCGGTTTGTTTCCTTGCGGGAGATCACCGTCAGTTTTCAGCCATTCCTCACGTTCCTCTCCTGTGCTCCTGACATCAACAGCATGCTTGTAGCTCGGCAGGCACCCTACCGGACAACCTGCAGCACTGGGCCCGGCCTGTGTAACACTGAAACCTGCACCACCGCATCAGGCAGCCAACCACTGCACACTCCCCCACCACACACACACACACACACACACACACACACACACACACACACACACACACGCGTCAGGTAAAAGTGCTCACACATGCATGGAGGACCAGTACGGCTGCAAATTTTCTTGCATGATTGTGCTGCTGTGCATAGCCAGCTGCTTCTTCAGCCTTTCAATTGTATATAAGCATGAAAACTTCTCAAGAGTAATCGTGCAGTAAACATGTGTGAACATGCGCGCAACATGCATTAATGTACTTTAATGGTTGTTACATGCACAGGTAGTTCATGATGCAAATACACAACCCAGTCTTATATATGTAGTTTTACATTATATTTAAGATAAGATATAAATTATTATACAGGTAGAACATCTCTGAATAATCATCACCAATCCAAAAGATTGTTTTTTAAAATAATTTCAAATTCAAATTTTATTTGTCACACACACAACCATACACAGTATGACATGAGGTGAAATGCTTGTAGCTGTGCAATGCAATGCCATTAAATGACAGTAATTTATTAGTAGTATAATGTAAGTAATCAGTTCATGATACATTTATAATTAAAAAGCTGCTATTTTAGCAGTAATGAATCTTTTAAAAAGTTTTTTTAAAAGTCCACAATATTTGCGAAATATTGTGTTTATAGCACAGTAACACATCCAGGTGCAGTCTTTTACATAATATATTTATTATGTAAGATTTTTATCTTGGATGTAACAGGTAATGTAGTACAAGTATGTGATTTACCAAAATGGGAATAAGCACATGTCATTCTGCTTTAACTACTTTACACTTTGAATGTAGTGACTGGGCACCAGTAGTTTTGCTCACTAATCTGCCCTGACAGATAATTGACTGGGTGTATACTTGTCAAAGTAGATTTACTACGTACAGAGTTCACTTGAGATTGCATTATACATGCATGGATGAGCCAGGTAACTGTGCATGCAGTGGAGGATGTCAATAAATGTAGATGTCATTGTAAACATATAGCGAGAATTAGTTTCAAATAATATGACAACAATCACACATAAATGTATTTTTTTAAAGTGTGCATGTTTTTTCTTTCAAACCTCAGAAATGTGACGATTAAGGGAAAAGTAATACTGTGAAGGCAGGGTCAAAGACTCCTTGTTTTAAAGGGATTACATATTGTTGTTTTTAGGGTTTTGTTTTTTTATCATCTTGTCTGTTAAATGTGCAAGAGACAGGAAAGCACTCTAACGAAGCATAAATCAACAACTCCCATCAAAGAGCTTTGAGCAAGAAAACAGTAAACCGCCAACAGCTCCTGCCAAACTGTTTTGCAGACCACAGCTTTTCCATGAAGTGCTTTGTGTGTCTGTGTGTCATTAAAATGTGGGCATGTTGTAAATAACTAATCAGCTAGACTTGGCCTGCTGAATTTGGGAAAAACTGCAATTCTAAAGAATAAGGTTAATAGTGAAATGTAACATTGTAATGACCAAGTGAGTTTCAGATGATTTACTGCCTGTGTTAGGTTTTAATGCTTACAGAAAGTGCGATCAAAAAGTTTCACAACTGTGAAAAATAAAAAGCAGAAACTATAGGTACATTTCATGAGTCCATTATCCCTCTTAAACAGATATTCTTATGAAGTGTGGCGTCTCCAGCACCCTTGTTATGTTTTGAATCGCACCCTGGATCGCACTGTAGTGATGTGTCAGTCGCGAACGAAACAGAGCCGGATCTTTGAAGTGAATGACACAAGCCGTGGGGTTTTTTTTTCTTTCTCTCACCCTCTCTCTCTGGCACTTTTTTTACCGCTTCACTCCGCATGCGAGCCTTGTGCTTTGCGCTGGGAAGAGGGGGGAGGGGCGGTAGTTACACTCGCAGTAGCACAGGAACAGAGCCGGAGGGAGAGAGAGAGAAAGAGAGCCAGGGACAACAACGTCACATTAGAAAGGTATAGTAATCATCCACAACTATTTTCAGTTGCAGATGATAAAGGATTCAGAAAGTTTATTCATGCAGGCCCATATGACAGAGAATGTGCATGTTCTTTTTGTTTTCATATTTTAATTTATATTTAATTGTGTTGTGGCTTGCAGTGTTTTGTGTTGTTTCACTTTAAATTTGTTTAAAAGGAAAAAACTGAAAATTTAAATAGCTAAAAGTTGAAATGTGAATAGTTGGTTTTTGTATAATATGATTTTATTTATTACATTTTATGTGGAGTGAATAAAAAAAAGTATATTTATGGTGGCCCCTACAGACAAAGCACGTACAAACTTCAAAACACGTACGAACTCTGAAGCATGTACAAACTCCAAAACACAGAAAAACTCCAAAACACGTAAAAACTCCAAAACACGTACAAAAGACAACAGAAGTGCTTCAGAATACTAGGCGCAGTGTTGAGCTTTTGTTACCTAGTGGCTACACAAGCCAGCAAGTAGCAACAACTGCATTTGGCATGTGGTAGTAACAGGTAAATGAACTTTTTTTTTAAATTATTTGAATATATATGAGTGCTTGTGTATAAATACACAAATAATACACATATGCTTTCATTTGTGTGATTTAAGTGATCTAGGTAGCTCTGTTTTGGAAGTTCAGTTAACGCTAGAAATGTGTTTTGGAATTTGTACGTGCTTTTTGGAGTTTGTACATGTTCTGTCTCTAGGGGCCACCGCATATATTTATATATAAACATATATAAATAAAACCACCTTTTTTTTACATTAGTAATTTCTTTTGTGCATAATTTTATATTATTGTTAATAATAAATTAATTAAAGCAACAAAACAACCTGAAGACCTGGTTCGGAGCCGAAAGAGCCGGCTCTTTTCTCTAAAAAGAGCCCGGAATCCCATCACTATCGCACTGACCGTTTGCACCTCAGCACTGAATTCTGCATGAATTTCAATTTGGGGAAGAGGACTAAGTCTCAGAGAATGCCATCTGGTGAGTTAAGTAATTGTATAGACTGGGACAGTAACTGTAAGGTTACACAGGTTATCCAGATGAAATTCAACTTATCAGGGGGAACTTTTCTGTTGTAAATATGTTCTAAATTGCCCTTAAGTCTGGTAAGGCATGGTCTTGCATTTGTAATATAGGCACTTTATGTGTTTTTGTAAAAGTGCATTCAACAGCTCTTTTCTTCTTATTTTTTGAGCCAGCACCATTTGGTGCACTGTGACTTTAAATGGCAAGCACATTTCATTATATGCAGGAATATGCATACATTCAATACCATCATTCAATTAAGTGCTGACTGCAAACATAAACTGGCACAAGAAGCTGCAATGCAACCAGAGTAAGCCCACAGACTTCTACATTAACAGCTTCTCTTAAACACCACAGCAGTTACTTCTTTTTTTTTCACCCAATTTAGTGACCTTGCACTTGCTTGACTACTCTTTTTTTGTTTGTTTCCATGATGAAGAAATTCCTCTTATTCGCTAACTACATACAATTATAGTTTAACAGCACCTGACACTCAGAGCATCTCTACTGTTTGCATTATAGGATAATCAGTGGTCCATGGGCAAAAGGGCAATCAACCAGATAAGGCACAAGGCGCACAGGGTGTGGTGACTATGTTAGGTATTTGTGTACCCAGAGGCACATGGCGCACCTGCGGCACAAATGGTATTGTATTACTATCAATAAAGTGTGGTGTTTACTGTTTGGTATCTAAATCAGGCTTGCATATTCACTTTAAAAGGACTCTCAGCAGTCCTTTGAAAACCTAAGTACACCCCACGATTCAGAAGATTGTACTACTTTTAGCAATAGTAGGTTGAAGTTTTCTGTTTAAATTTATCTTTCTCTGATTTTGTTGTGGAGAAATTTTGGCCTCCTCTTCTTTATGATGTTTCAGTTCACTGAGGTTTGCAGGGGTTCATTTATGCACAGTTCTCTTAAGGTTAAGCATTTCAATCAGGTTGAGGTCTGGACTTTGACTGGTCCATTGCAACACCTAGATTCAGATGACATGGGTGACTTTACAGGGTGGGCCATTTATATGGATACACCGCAATAACATGGGAATGGTTGGTGATATTAAAGTCCTGTTTGTGGCACATTAGTATATGTGAGGGGGCAAACTCCTCAAGATGGGTGGTGGCCATTTAAAAGTCGGCCATCTTGGATACAACTTTTGTTTTTTCAATAGGAAGAGGGCCATGTGACACATCAAACTTATTGGTAATGTCACAAGAAAAACAATGGTGTGCTTGGTTTCAATGTAACTTTATTCTTTCATGAGTTATTTACAAGTTTCTCTTTGTTCACAGCCATTGACATGTGGAAGGGGTTAACACGTGAGGAGCAGATCGAAATTGTGTTGATATCTGGTGAATGCAGTAACCGGGTCATTGCAGCAGATTTCAATGCAAGACACCCTACGAGACCACCCATCTCCCATGCTACAGTTACCAAACTGCTTGCTAAGTTTCGTGAAACTGGTTCAGTGTTGGATTTGCCAAAATGTGGACGCAAGAAAACTGTCACTAATGAAGAAACATCAGTGGCTGTCCTAGCTTCATTCAGCAAGAGCCCACAGCATAGCACTCGCCTCATGTCACTGGAGAGTGGCATTAGTTGAACATTCCTTCGGCGGATATTAGCTACTCACAAATGGCACCCTTACAAACTCCAGCTACTGCAGCATCTCAACGAGGATGACACAGATCGGCGCACAGAATTTGCAGAATGGGCAAAACAAAAATTGGAACATGACCCTCAGTTCACGCAGAAGATTTTGTTCAGTGATGAGGCAAACTTTTATGTGAATGGTGAAGTTAACAAACAAAACCACCGCTATTGGTCTGACACTAACCCACATTGGATGGATCCCCCCAAGACTGTTGGAACAACAAAAGTGATGGTTTGGTGTGGTATATGGGGTACAACGATAGTGGGTCCATTCTTCATCAATGGAAACCTCAAGGCCACTGGATATTTGAAATTGCTACATGATGATGTGTTTCCCTCTTTATGCACTGAAGCTGGCACGTTCCCTGAGTTTTTCCAGCAAGATGGTGCACCACCACATTATGGGTGCCAGGTCCGAGCATTCCTAGATGAACAGTTTCCTTGAAAGTGGATTGATCATTGTGGGCCAGTTGAATGGCCCCCAAGGTCTCCCGATCTGACCCCCTTAGACTTTTATCTTTGGGGTCATCTGAAGGCAATTGTCTATGGTGTGAAGATACGAGATGTGCAGCACCTGAAACTATGAATACTGGATGCCTGTGCTGGCATTTCTCCTGTGGTGTTGCTATCAGTGTGTGAAGAGTGGAAGAAGAGGGTTGCATTGACAATCCAACACAATGGGCAGCACACTGAACACATTTTATAAGTGGTCAAAAACTTGTAAATAACTCATGAAAGAATAAAGTTACTGTCATGGTCCTGGGTCGTGCGACCCAGTGTTTTGTGTTTAGCCTAATTTGATGTTTATTGTTTGTTTAGGTTCATTAAGTTAGTCCAGCCCATTTGTAATTATGTTACCCTTGTATTAAGCCTCCCTTGCCCTTCGTGTGTTATGTCTGTGTGTCTTGTATTGTCAAGTTCATGCTGTCGCTTCAGTTGCACTCTCCTGTCCTGTCGTTAGGTTCATGTGTGTCAGCTGTGCTCCCATGTGTGGCCACTTCCCCTGATCATCCCTCATGTGTATTTAGTCTCGGTGTTTCATGCAGTCTGTGTCGCGTCGTCTGTGTTCCCACCCTCCGTGTTTCCATGCCCGGTCTGTTGTATTCTAAGTCATAGTCTTACCATAGTTTATTCCCAGTTTAGGTTTCTGTTTAGTTATTGCTCTTGTGCTGCCCTTATTCTTGTTTGCTTCTTTTGTATTCATCAGCCACAATAAAAGGCTCGCTTTTGGTTTAAGTTCACTCCCGTATCACTTGTGTCTGCACCTGAGTCCTCCACGCACTCTCCACACGGTCTGCCACAGCGGACTGTGACAGTTACGTTGAAACCAAGCACACCATTGTTTTTCTTGTGACATTACCAATAAGTTTGATGTGTCACATGGCCCTCTTCCTATTGAAAAAACAAAAGTTGTATCCAAGATAGACTTCTAAATGGCCACCATGGTCACCACCCATCTTGAGGAGTTTGCCCCCTCACATATACTAATGTGCCACAAACAGGACTTTAATATCACCAACCATTCCCATGTTATTACGGCGTATCCATATAAATGGCCCACCCTGTAGAATACTTTGTTATGCAGAGGAGTTCTTAGAGACGTCTTAGAGAGCCACATCTGGCGAGTTGGGTAATGGTGTAGACTAGGACAGTCATTGTTCTAGTCTATACCAAATTACTGTATTCAAGGGAAAACTCCAACAATCAGACAACATCCTAAGAAAAGCGGTTTGCAGTGGTGGGAAAGTCCATCCATCCACAATACGAAGCTTGTCATTAATATACTGCAACAACATGGGAATAGAGCAGCTTTAAGAGAATTCAACATTAATGAATCAATGGTACGAAGAATGAGTTGAGTAAAGTTTGACTTATCTGACTGTTTTGTTTCGCTTAATGCGCCTTATAATCCGGTGCGCCTTATGGTCCGAAAAGTAAATAACATGCTGGAGTAGTATATAAACATGTGGAGAGTGAAAAGACACGCATGGAGAAAAAGTGCTCAATGCACAAGTCCACAGCAGTCTGAGCCAATACCAACATAACTAAGAAATAGGTTAGGGTCATCTGATCCAATCCTAGTAAAAGACTAGGGATGGGTACCGGTGTCCGGTGCCATGATGGCACCGGTTCTGACATAAACGGTAGTAACCAGACCGAAAAGCAGCGCACATTTCTGTGCTTTATTTCGGTGCTTTTTTTTCCTGAGCTGTGATACACTTCTAGCCAATCATTTTACGTTTCCGAGGATAGTAGGCGGGCCCAGGTACGTACGGTCTTTTAGAGCAGAGCTACAGATTAAAAATGCCCAAGGCGAAGCGGTCAAAAGTCTGGCTGTACTTCACAGCAACAGATGCAAACTCAGCAGCCTGCAACAAGTGCTTTAAGCTGATACTGTGAGACTGTCAAAGGAGGTAACACCTCGAATCCGATGAAACACCTGGCGACGCATACTGTTTTTTTTTAAAGCCGAGAAATGCGCCGTATTTGATAGCTTGCTGCGAGACCTCACACCGAGCACATCTACTGCGGGTGGGTTGCCTGTTATGCAACATCCCCCAAAAACCCGAAGAGTAGAGTCCTGGCCCCTAGCCCTGCCAGTGTAGCAGAAATGATGACGGACGATGATGCAGCAGCAGCCGTTCTTCTCTGCGTGAGTAGCTTAATGTTGTTCGTGTGTAATCTACGTTGAGTAGGCTAACCATGTTATTACATTAATGCATGTAAGGTGAACTAGTAAACATGGCAGATACTCCCTTCACCCTGGCCAAAAAGGCTAAAATGACCAAAGAAAAAGTGGAAAACAGTTAAACATGAGAGGTTTAGGACAAAGTTTGTGTTTTTTCCATTGTTTAAGCACTGCTTCCAGCCAAGAGTGATACCATATATGCCCCATAGCTGCAGAAAAGGCTAACATTGTTATCTTTTTACAAAAAAAACAGCTGAACATGAGAGGTTTTTGGACCAATTTTGTGTTCTCCATTCTCTAAGCACCGGTTTGAGCACCGGCACCGTTTCAAAAGTACCGATTTGGCACCGGTATCGGATAAAACCTAAACGATAACCATCCCTATAAAAGACTTAATGAAAAAGGAAAGAATCTGGAGATGATGTGTATCTCCTGAATCTAAAATGGAAGCTAGTTCCACAGGAGAGGGGCCTGAAAGCTGAAGGCTCTGCCTCCCATTCTACTTTTAGAAACTCTAAGAACCACAAGTAAGCCAGCAGTCTAAGAGTGAAGTGTTCTGTTAGGATTATAAACTACTATGAGGTCTTTAAGATATGATGGGGCCTGGTTATTCAAGATTTTGTATGTGGGGAAAAGGATTTTACATTAAATTCTGGATTTAGTAGAGAGCTAAGGAAGAGAAGGTGATAGAGGAGAAACATGGCCACTCTTTCTCGTCCTTGTTAGCTGGCTCAGTACAGTGTTTTGAATCAACTGAAGCTTTTCACAGAACTTTTACAACAATCTGATAAAAATGAATTAAAGTCGTCCAGCCAAGAAGTAATGAGCTCATGAACTAGTTTTACAACATTAATCTGAGACAGGAAGTAAATTTAAAGATATTGTGCAGATGATAGAACAGCCCTACATATTTGTTTGATATGGGCTCTGATGGACAAATCCTGATCAAAAATGACTAAAAGATTTCTCACAGTGTTGCTGGAGGCCAAAATAATTCCATCAGAATTAAGTATCTGATTAGAAAACATGTTTCAAGGAAGTCTCAACTAATTGATTTGTGTCATCTGGCTTGATGGACAAATAAAGCTGGGTATCATCTGCCCAGCAGTGAAAATATGCACAGGGTTTCTGATAATCTTGCTGAACGGAAGTGGGTATAAGAGTGATCCCAACACAGAACACAGTGTAACTCCATGACTAACTTTTGTGTGTGAAGAAGACTTCCCATTTTCTAGAACAAATTGGAATCTATCTGATAGATATGGCTCAAACATTGCTGCAGATTCCTATGAAAATGTTCTTTTTCAGGTGATTATGTAGGAAGCCATGGACCTCACAAAGATTAATGTCATCTGAATGTGCAACTTTATGAGCAATGTATTTATTGAATTTTTAAATAAGTGATTATTTAACATCTGCACACTGTAATTATAGATTAATTTCTCATGCATGGTATCTAATTGACTAAGAAATTAGGCTAAAGATCAAAACACACTTAATTTACTTCTAGACTGAGGTTATTAATTTTAGGTAGTGCTGCAGAGAGTACACCTGTTTAGAACTGTAAACAATAAGAATCCTCTTAATGGACAAATAGAAACTGAACTGGGGAAAATTAAACTATGCTTCCAGAATTACTACAGAAAACTTTACTCCCAATCTCCTGTAGATAACAACTCTATTGTCAATATTTTCTTGTCAGGTCTAAAGTTGCAAGGTGTGACAGAGGAACAAAATAAAATGCTGTTGTCCACAATAACTAAAGAAGAAATTTACTTGGCAATTAAAAGATTAAAGGGAGGGAAAATGGCAGGGCCAGATGGGTTTGGCCCTGAATGGTATAAAATAATGCAGGATCATTTGATCCCCACCATGATAAAGACATTTAATTGGGTAATGGAAAAGAAAAGTATCCCTCCTTCATGGAGGGAAGCAATAATTTCCATTATACCAAAAGAAGGAAAAGATAAATTAGAATGTAGCAACTATCGCCCAATCAGTGTATTGAATATTGACTACAAGTTGTTCACATCTATTATCTCTAAGAGACTAGAAATGATATTACCTAGGTTAATACATAATGAACAAACGGGTTTTATTAAACATAGACAGGCCCAGGACAACATCAGAAAGGTTTTGCACATATTGCGGCAAGTTGACAAACAAAAATTAGAGACCTTAGTGTTAAGCTTAGATGCCGAGAAGGCGTTTGACTCAGTGAGATGGTCCTTTTTATACAAAGTGCTTGAGAAGTTTAATTTTGATAAATCTATAATTGATATTATCTCAGAGTTATACAACAAACCAACAGCTAAAATCAAAATCAATGGGGACCTCACCGAATCATTTATACTGGAACGAGGGTTGCTGCATTTCACCGCTGCTTTTTGCTTTGTTTATAGAACCATTAAGTCAGTGGATTAGGCAGAGTCAGCATATAACAGGAGTACGAATGCCATGAGGGGAACAGAAATTAGCATTATTTGCTGACGACTTACTTTTAACATTAACCTGTCCCTCACAGGCACTCCCCCATCTCATGGAAGCACTATCACAGTATGGTTCTTTATCGGGATATAAGGTCAATATAAATAAAACGCAGGTATTAACTTTAAATTATGAACCACCAGTCGAAATCAAGAATCGTTATAAATGGAAATGGGATGCAGATAGCATTAGGTATTTAGGGGTGGTAATACATCGTGACTTCACCAAAATGTTCAATGCCAACTATGCCCCTCTAAATGAATCCATAAAATCAGATATACAAAGATGGAACACTATTCCATTTCTGGACCTACACTCCAGGATTGAATCAATCAGATTAAATATTCTTCCTGACTGCTGTATTTGTTTCAGTCTCTACCGATTACCATACCACAAAAACAGTTTGCGGTATGGGATAGAACATTGTCAAAATATATCTGGAATGGGAAAAAAGCTAGAGTTAAATATAAAACGCTTCAATTAAAGAAAGAAAAGGGAGGTGGTGGGCTTCCCTGTCTACGAGAATATTATTGTGCAGCTCAGTTAAGACCGCTGATTTGTCTCTGTTGTCCAAACTACACCGCCGGATGGAAAGATGTTGAAGGAACAATAGTAAAGGAAATACCAGTTTCAGCTTTAATATCGGACATAAAATTGCAGAATAAAATACATATGGCAGATAAACCTATACTACAAATAATGATATCAGCTTGGAAAGAAGTAATAAAAATTGGTGGTTTGGAAAATGCCTCTAAGGTTTTAAGATGGTGTGCATATCATTCAGATTTTACTCCAAATCAATATGATAATAGATTCAAAAACTGGATTTCAAAAGGTATAACCAATTATTATTCATTTGTCCATAAGGGTGCATTTCAAAGCTTTGAATCTATAAGGAGTAAACATGACTTGGGATCTGATGATTTTTTTAGATATCTACAGATCAGAAATTATTTTAATCAAAACTTAAAAGTGAACCTAAACAAATTACAATTTGTAGAAACATTCTTATTACTAACCAAATCTGAAGTGCAAAGTAAAATTATTTCTAAATTATATAACAGCATCCGGCGGTGTAAAAACGACAGCACTCTGTATATTAAAGCGAAGTGGGAAAAGGAGGGTAATTTGACAATTACAGAGAAGTGTTGGGCTCACGCATGCAAGATACAGTGGGCTACCACTGGGTCTAATGTTTGGCGTGAATTTTGCTGGAAAAGCATTATGAGATTTTTCATTACCCCTGCTCAACAAAGATATCGAGGAATTGGTGATAAATGTTGGAGATGTGGGGGAGATGGAGCTAAACATTTCCACATCTTTTGGGACTGTAAAGATATTCGCCAGTATTGGTCTCTAATCCATGATCATTTACAAAATGTTTTTTCATTTGTTTTTCTTTCAACTTTTGAGACCATGTTTTTATGCAATGCACCAGTGGATAAACTGAATTCCAACGACAGAAGACTCTTGTATATCCTTCTGGCCGCAAGTAAAAAGCCTCTTACGAGAAGATGGCTTAAGCCTGAACCACCAACGATAGAAGACTGGATACATTCTGTACAAGAGATCTATACGATGGAAAAAGTGTCATTTTCTCTTAAACTTCAGAGGGATACCTTCTACGGAATATGGTCTAAATGGACAGACTATGTTAAGCATATGAGGTGTGATGTTGTGTATGATGTTACAACCCTGAGTTCTACGTAAACCTACCAGCCCTGCTGCCTCCTAACCTTAGTTTTTTGTTTTTTTTTTGTTTTTTTGTTTGTTGTTGGGTTTTTTTTTTTTTGTGGGGGGGGGGGGGGGGGGGGGGGGTTGTTTTTGTTTTGTTTTTGTTTTTTTCTTCTTTCTTTTCTCTTCTTTTTCTGTCTTCTTTATTTTTCAATTATAAGTTAAAATGTGACAGCAAAGAAAATGTAAAAAGGCAAACTGCTGTTATGTTCAACAGCTGTCCCAATAAAAGAGATAATAATAAAAAAAAAAAGAACTGTAAACAATATTACTGAATAGGAGCACTATTTACTGAGAGTTTGCAACAAAAAAAACATTGAGATCTGCATTTATTTTGTACGTCCACACAGTAGAAGTCCATGTAGTATGACATTTCAGTCCAAGCAAAGACAGGTGAGGTGAAAGTGCATATTATTTTTATGATCTTTTCTTTATTAATGTATTTGTGGGTGTAGCCAAATTCTTGTGAAGAGAAACACTACCCCACAGTGGTTAGATTTTCTCTGTGCTCCAAAATGTTTTCCTGTGTCACACAAGTGGAAATACTTTTGCCCCCCGCAGAAGGATTCTGTAAAAGACAAAAGTGCATTTTTATATGCGTCATGTGAGAGATTTAAATTAAGGTATATGTGTAATAAATATAACCTCCACTGCCAGAAAGGGTTTCATCTGCCTTTAAAAAGAAAAGAAACAATGCAAAAGGGGAAAGAATGCTTTAATTTAATGCAAATGAATTTAATGATTTCTTTGTACATGTTGGCTATAATATACCAAAAGAAATACCAGAGCAAAGAAATAATAATGAAATAAATAAACATATTACTCAAAATTTGTCCTCCATGTTTATTGGTGCTGTAAGTCATAGAGAAATACCTGATATTGTGAAAACACTTAAAAAGTATGCTGATTGTTTTGGTAATGATATGCTATTGCTTGAAACTGTTATAGAATATATAGTGCAACCTTTCACATACATTTGTAACCTGTCCTTTCCAACTGGTATGTTTCCCTCAAAAATGAAAATAGCAAAAGTTTTTCTCATCCATAAAAATGGAGAGAGGTGTCAATTTACCAACTTTAGACCAATATCACTACTTCTGCAGTTCTCAGAAATCTTAGAAAAATTGTTTGTTAGGGCTTAGGGCGTCGGGGGGTTCCCCGGAGGCATCTTCCTTGGGGGGCTCAACCCAGGGTAGCGGTCATGTCCGGGTGGGGGCTCTTTTGGCTCTCGGATGACTGTTTCCTCGTGGCTGCGTGCAACGGGGCTAGGGGAGGGTCTGTGCTGACGGACGTGGGTTACTGACCTGGTAGCCTGTCTGCCCCTGGGTGGGTCCGGGATGGGCGTGAGGTTCTGGGGGCGCTCCGTCTCTGGGCTGGGGCCTTGGCCGGGCCTCGGGGCCTTGGGTCCTGGTTTGTGTGTTGCCGGGGTTGTGGGCGGGTGGGTGCATGGGGGCCCATCCCTGGCGCAGGGTGCCGCCGGTGCGTCGAGCCGCCTGCGGGGCTCTTCAACTGGTGGGGGAGATTGTCACACCTTGCAGGAGCTTTCCTCTCCTCAGGAACTCTCTGCAGGAGGGGGAGATACAGGAGAGGTGGAGGAAGATCTCAGCCTGGGCGTCTATTGTCTCATGTAGTCTGGAAGATGAATGGATGGTGGGGTGGGTGCAGTTTTCTCTGTGGTGGGGTTGGGTGGACTGTCCCGGGCTCTGTGGGGCCGGGCGGCGCTGCTGCGCTGGGCCCCGGTCTGGATGGGCCTGGGCCCCCTTTCCCTGGCGGGTCGCGGAGTATGGGAGTGCCTACTGGGGTCAGCGGGGGAGCTGGCCCCAGGGAGGGGTCACCTGCTCCTCCCTTCCTTCCCTCCCCATCTCCAGCTGCCTCCCTCTTCCCGCTCCACCACAACCACCCACACATGCAGGGCCTTGGAGTAGGGGTGTGTCACCAGGGTGCAGAGGAGGCTACTCCCCCCCCCTCTGTCCCCTTCTGGCTGCCTCTGCCTCAATTTTATCCCACAACTTAGACATTCACATTACTCACACTCTCATTACACATACATATAGGATCTTGGGGGTGGGCACGATACACGGAGTCCAAATTACCATCAGGGTGTACACCTCACCCCTGGCGTCGCTGCCCACCTCTCAATTTTGAATACACGTAGACATTGAGGGCTAGCAGGAGGGACCATCCGCTTACCTGCTGCTCTCTGGCAGGTAGCTCCATGCCCTCCTGGGTTTTAAATGCACCTTAGAACACACATGCATCAACACTACAATGAGCGGGTGGAGGGAGGTTTGGAGTCTTCTCTCACCCCCGTTCTCTGCGGCCTGCTGGAGCGGGGGGGCTAGGAGGAGTTGGCCGTCCGACTGCGGTCAGGAGTGTGGGGCCTCCCTGCTGCTGCGGAGTCGGGGCGGTCTGCCTCTCCCCACCGCAGGGAAAAGGGTAACACCACCTGGGTCTGGGTGCAGTTCCCCCCTCCAGGGGCAAGGGTACCTAGATCCGGTTCGTAGAGTACGCTTGGGGAGTGTGATCGTTTATGTCTGTCTCCACGTTGGTTGAGTGTGGAGTAAGTGCATATGAGAGCATGAGGGTGGGAATGGATGTTTGTGTCTGTGTGTGCCTGTATGTCTGTGTCTGTATGTCAGGTTGGGCATCAGACGCCACCTCTCTGGGGACATCTCAGGCCCTCCAAGGTTTGGAGGCCTATCTCCACCCACCACCACTTCCCCTGCCAGTGGCGGACTCCCTCAGGTGTCGGTGCATTGGTGGTTCTTTGTGTCTGGGGGTGGGTGTCCGGGTACACACCGGCTCACTCCTTGGCGGCCGCTTATCGGGGCCTGGAGCCTGGGGCTCGCTCGGGCCACTTCGGAGGTGGGGTGCCCCCGGCCTCTCGGCCTGGGGCTCGGTCACTCAGGCACAGCTGGCTGCCGGCGGAGCTCACGGGCGCGTCACTGCAACTCCCCCTGGCTTCTGCTCCGCGGCTGCTGAGTGAGCCCTCATCTGCGACTCTCCTCAGCTCTTACTGGGACAGTGGCACGGCTGCCCCTCTGTTGGTCTTCCTTGGTCTCTTGTGTTCTGGGGGCCTCTGGATGTCTGGAGTTTTGATCTCCTCCATACCTGCTTCATACCCTGGAGGACGGGGCTATGGCTCCCCACACTCCCTAGCAGATCGTTACATGGAGAAACCTTTGGAATGCAAGCATGCTGATCCACACAGGTATGCACACAGGTGTACACACGGGTATTCACAGACGCGGACTACAGCTTTCTTGGCTGCTGCCTCAAAGCACATTGTGCGCTGTCTATCTTGCGTGCTGCACAATATCGTTTATTATTTAGTATCTACTGATATCTACTGCTAGCTAGTTTATTGTGATGGTGCCGTTTTTTTTATTATGTTGCTCTTTGTTGTTTGCTTTCTCTTCTGTTTTTTTTCTCCATACAGGTGACCCAGGTGTTTTGTTTTTTTTGTTTGTTTTTTTTCTTTTCTTTCTTCCCCCCCTTCTCACCGTCTCTTCTCCCCTTTGGTTTTCTTTCTCTCCCTCTCTTTCTTTCATTCTTTCTCCCTGTCCTATCCCCCAGTCATGTCTGTCCCGTTTGTAGCAACTGAAAATAAAATAAATTCATAATTATAATAAAGGTCAATCAAATGGACCAATATGGCAAGGCCATGATGATCCACTTGGTAAAATAAATCCGCTTGGCATCTTTCTTGGCCTTAAGACAACAATTCTGATGGCTAAAGATCCAAACGGGACACAAAAAAAAAAAAAAAAGAAAAGAAAAATTGTTTGTTTAAGGACTTGATAAATATATTGAGAAACATAATCTTTTAGGTGACACCCAATATGGCTTTAGAGCAAAAAGGTCCACTTTGATGGCAGTGATGGAACTTGTCGAAGGGATATCTACTACATTAGATAATAAGAAATATACTGTTGGTGTTTTTATAGATGAGATGATGAGATGAGATAGCCTTTATTTGTCAGTTGCAGGTCTTTTGCCCACAACCGAGATGACAGACTTTGCCGACCGTACATACAATACACTAACATCACATTGGGGAGCAGTGTTGGTCAAGTTACTTGAAAAAAGTAATCAGTAACTAATTACTGATTACTTCCCCCAAAAAGTAATCCCATTACTTTACTGATTACTTATTTTCAAAAGTAATTAATTACTTAGTTACTTAGTTACTTTTTAAAAACACGATTTACAACCTGAATAGGTGATAAAGCGATAGATCTTTCAGCCCAATTCTACTTTTTCTACATAATCCATCATACAAAATGTAATCAAATGGAAAGGTCCCTTTTTAAAACTTGTTTTATTAGTTTTAATCTTTTAACTTCATGCATCAAGCAAATTTTCTTTTGTGTTTACACTCACTCTTTCAAATAGATGCAAGTAAAACACAGCAGAAAATAAATAAAGTCAAAGACTAGCGGTCCTTTTGCTCTATTTTCACCTGTAAAGCAGGAGTGGCGTAGGCGGAGGTTTACCCTGGTGCAGGTGTGCTGCAGCGGTCAGTTGAAGAATCCACGAGTTTCTCTGTGAATTTCCCATTACGTCGTAGCGCACTCGGTGCTTGCTAGGGAAGTTTAGGGTTTTTCGCTGTAAAAAGAAGTTTTCTTCCCACACACAACGGACGCTAATGTTTTTGTCACTTTTTATGGAATCAAACTTAAAGGTCAGTACTTCCACGCTTTAAACGCTGCACGCTCTTACTCTCTCCTGCACTCGATATTGTTGATCTGCACACAGCTGTTGTCACAAACGACGCACTTGCTTACGTCACTGTCATGAGACATTCTCACAAAGAAAAAAAAGGTTTTTGTAACGCAATAACGCAGCGTTCCTACGGGAAAGTAACGGTAATCTAATTACCGTTTTTGCAATAGTAATCCCTTACTTTACTCGTTACTTGAAAAATTAATCTGATTACTGCCCATCTCTGTTGGGGAGACAGGTCAGGCTAGGTAGCGAGGAAAAAACATCGAAATGTGTAACACAAAAGGATAATACAGGAATGCACAGATATCAACACACCATAGCACAATAAACACAGACAAGCAACATGGGAAAGTGTTCCAGTGTGTACATCTGATCTGGGACCGCTGCAATCTTCGACTGCGCCTCCAGCTGACCCGATGTCCACATCAGAGGGGAGGTAAGCGTTGGAGGTGGCGTTGGATCCGGGGTAGAGAGGGTGATCCGTCAGTGAGTGCTTATCAGTATCAGTATATGTATGTGTTTGCATGTCCACAGTTCAGCTGAGACAGTGTCCTTCACCCTGCCAGGCTAAGAAACAGTCTTCCAGCCAACCCAGGTGGCCTTTGCTTGGAATGGGAAGGAACAGACTCAACACAGTTGTTATCAGGGAGTTTTTGTTCGGCTCCAGCCTTGAGCCCATAGCTGGCGCCGAAGGGGTAGCCGGATTATGATGGTAATTTTTCTTTCGCAACAACTCATGAGAATTTCAAAGCTGCTCTTTAACACTCCGACACTGGTCTCTCAATCTACCGTTGGAGAACCGCGAGCTTCCCCATGATGGTATCAAACTTGCGTTCCGTGGTGTTGTCATTCTTTTGCTCAGAGAGCCGATTCTGAGAACTCACGACTGCAGTTAGCTGTTCCACGATGTAATCCAACTTTCGCTCAAAGGTGTTATTCAGAGCAGGCCTCTCCTTGATGTAACCCAATATATGCTCAGAGGTGTTATTCTGAGTATTCATGGCAGCTGTAAGTGTCTCCAAGGTCTTAACCATGCTGCTCTCAATGAGCCCGTTCTGAGAAGTCGCGCCTTGTCCCTAGGGATGGGTATCGTTTAGGTTTTATCCGATACCGGTGCCAAACCGGTACTTTTGAAATGGTGCCGGTGCTTAAACGGTGCTCAAACCGGTGCTTAAAGAATGGAGAACACAAAATTGGTCCAAAAACCTCTCATGTTCAACTGTTTTTTTGTAAAAAGATAACAATGTTTGCCTTTTCTGCAGCTATGGGGCATATATGGTATCATTCTTGGTTGGAAGCAGTGCTTAAACAATGGAAAAAACACAAACTTTGTCCAAAAACCTCTCATGTTTAACTGTTTTCCACTTTTTCTTTGGTCTTTTTAGCCTTTTTGGCCAGGGTGAAGGGAGTATCTGTGACGGACGAGAATGCGGTGGACTCAAGAGCAGACTCAATTTGCTTAGAACTGTGTATAATTTATTGAAAAGAACAAAACTTGAACGGAACTGGGTTTAACAAAAACCATACGCAGAAAACTAAAGGAAATCCGTGGGCGGAGAAACCGGCGTAGAGCACGGGGAGACTTCTAACGGGAACTTCTGTAAACACAGGGGAGAAATGTTACTGAATGGGAAACAAACGAGTAAGGGACAAAGGTACGGAGTGCCAGTGAATAGTCTTGGGCTTACTTGGCGACCCCAGTCATTTAACGGGGAAAAGGCTGCCAGGGGTGTATTCCAAAGAGGGTCAAGAGTGGAGAGTCCGGTCCAGATTTCGAAGAGATGGAGAATACAGACTGAAGGGCAGGCTGAGGAGAAGTGGAGTATATAATCCTCGGGTTCCGAGCAGATGGGAGGACAGGATGGAGACCAAAAACAGCACTACTGGTGAGTGCGATGGGTGAAGAATCTGAAGAATACAGGAAACAAAAACATATTAACCCAAGGTCCAGATATACAGAGTCAGAGCTCAGAGGAGGCCGAGTTTACCACAGATGGTAGCAGGACGAACTGGCGAGGAGTGGCAGGCCGTGCTGGCTTAAAAACCCTCTAGGTGGAGCCCCGGAGATTGACAACAGGTGATGAGCTGGCCAACTCCACTCCCAGGGACAAATGACAGGAACCTGGACCACGCCCAACCAGACACTCCCACAGCATATGACAGTATCTGCCATCAAACAAGAAGAGAACCGCATGTAGCTATGATGATGTTTGCTAGTTCACCTTACATGCATTAATGTAATAATGTGGTTAGCCTACTCAACGTAAATTACCCACGAACAACATTAAGCTACTCACGCAGAGAAGAACGGCTGCTGCTGCCATCATCATCCGTCATCATTTCTGCTACACTGGCAGGGCTAGGGGCCAGGACTCTACTCTTCGGGTTTTTGGGGGATGTTGCAAACTCCGGGTCCGATAACAGGCACCACACCCGCAGTAGATGTGCATGGTGTGAGGTCTCGCAGCAAGCTATCAAATACACCATTGAGCGTATGGGGGGATACATCAGAGAGAGGCCTGCTCAGAATGAGATCCTTGAGCGACAGTTGGAACACATCGCGGGACGGATCACTGCAGTTGTGAGGTCTCAGAATCAAAAGAATGACAACACCATGGAACAGAAGTTTGATACCATCATGGGGAGGCTCGCGGTTCTCCAACGGGAGATTGAGAGACCAGTGTCGGAGTGTTAAAGAGCAACCTGAAAATTCTCCTGGGCTGCTCGCATGGAAATTTACAAAATCAATATCAAAATTGCGGACCCCCATCACGGCGCCAGCTGCAGGCCCAAGGCTGGAGCCGAACAATCACTCCCTGATAACGACTGTGTTATGGCTGTTCTTCCCATCCCATGCAAAGCCACCTGGGTTGGCTGGAAGACTGTTTACTTAGCCTGTCGGGGCAAAGGACATTGTCTCAGCTGAACTCTGGACACACACACACATACACTGATATGCACACACTGATCCCCCCTCCCTTTCGAAATGCCTTCGATGCTTGTGCCCTACCGGGGAAGATGGCAGTCAACTGGACCAGCGCAGACATGCTGCAGGACCGGATGCGCTGTCTACACCGGCTCTCTCTCACCCTTTACCTGCCCCTGTTGCTTGTCTTGTGTTTCTTTTTTTTTTCTTTTTTTTTTTTTTGCAGCTAATTATTTTAATTTTTAAAAAAGGAAGAACATTGTGAAAATTTAAAAATTAACCTCTGATAATGTGAGGCATTAGTTGCACTAAGATCACTGCATGTCAGTGAAGTTAGTGCTCACTCTGAAACAGATTGAAGAGCTGATTGGCTACAATCACAGTTGATCAATTGTTCCACCTCTGCCTCCAGTCATCAAACCCACAGCCTCTCATCCAGCGTCCACACTGCTTCATCTCCTCAGCTGTCCTGTTCAGGCCTGAAACCCATCTGGATGTCATTGTTTATTTGCTCAGATTAGTTCTCCACACTCTGGACTCTATTCAGGTCAGCTGCTCAGAAGAACCAGCAACAGATCCAGTGATAAAGTCTTACAAAATGTAAGCGGTTTGCAGCAATGTGATCAGAGAGCATAATGAACTGTGATGATGCAGCTTTGTACATTACAGGGTTAAATATTAGAACTGGCATTCTTTTTTTTTTCTTTTTTTTTGTCTTGTGTTTCTATGGTGTATTGATAGTCATGTGCTTTTTGTGCTGAGGTGTTTTTTCTGTTATCAAACTGTTCTCCCACTAGGAGCTCAGTCTGAGTGGAGTTTTTTTTCTCCTCCTCTTACCTCATGTTATGTATTTTCGTTGTTTTTTTTTTCCTATCAGCCTACCTTTCTGACATGTCTCCCCAATGTGATGTTTGTGTAAAGTTGGTCAGAAGGTTCCTTTGTAAGTGCGCATGCGCCATTAGCGTGCTGCCCGCTGTAACCCTAATTTCCTTCGGGATTAATAAAGTATTCTGATTCTGATACGGCGCATTTTACGGGTTTTAAAAAAAACGCTATGCGTCGCCGGGTGTTTCATTGGATTTGAGGTGTTACCTCCTTTGACAGTATCACAGTATCAGCTTAAAGCACTTGTTGCAGGCTGCTGAGTTTGCATATTTTGCTGTGAAGTACAGCTAGACTTTGACCGCTTCGCCTTGGCCATTTTTAATCTGTAGCTCTGCTCTAAAAGACCGTACGTACCTGGACCCGCCTACTATCCTCGGAAACGTAAAATGATTGGCTAGAATCTAAAGTGTATCACAGGTCAGGAAAAAAAAAAGCACCGAAATAAAGCACTGAAGTGTGCGCTGCTTTTCGGTCTGGTTACTACTGTTTATGACAGAACCATACCGGTACCCATCCCTACTCGTCCCATTGTTTCAATCCCAGCGGGCAGCCTTGGGGGGGTTTGAACAGCCGGTTCCACTTTCTTAATTCTCCGATAAGCCAGGGCCAAGCCAGCTCCAATCAGCAAGAATCCTGTTATCATGGTTCCGAATAGGTAGATATCTTCAGCGTCCTCGATCGACCGTCCCGCCAGGCACACGACCCTCCATTTCTGCCACCCGTCCATTGTGTTTCCGGCAGGGAAAGTCCCTCCAGGGCACTCGGGCTCTCCCGAGCCCAGACTTCTCGTTGAGAAAAGGGTGTCAATAGCATTCAGAGACCAGTTGATCAAATCCATAATTTTATAGACTTAAAAAGGCATTTGATACAACTGATCATAGAACATTAATGAATAAACTAGAGAGATATGGTATGAGAGGGATAGCGTATAAGTGGATAGTGGAATAGACATCAATATGTGCAAGTCAATGGTGTAAGATCAAATCAGTTGAAGGTAACTTGTGGGGTTCCTTAGAGCTCTGTGTTAGGCCCTAAATTACTCATATATAAATGATATATGTAATGTTACCAAACTGTTAAAAAAAACAAATAAAATTTTTTTGCACCAGACCAATGAAAAATGTGGCTACAGTCGGGGATCAATGGCTCCGGGAGGGAGTATCGTCACGCCGTAACAAGCTAGCTACAGCAACTTATTTCTGGCTTCCCATGGCTACCGGATTCACTTTACCCACGGAACGCTCCGACTCCAACCACTTACCTGCCTGGCCCACCAGGGGATTTGCTGCCCGGCCCGTCTAAGGACTTTCTGCTCGGCCCGCCAGAGGATTCACTGCCGAGCCCACCGAAGGATTTTCTGCTGAGCCCATTGGTTCTGCCTTCGAGGAGGAAGCAGCGCCCATGTCGCCGATGCTCCTCATGACAGCCGGATGCCAGACGTGTCCAGACGTGATAATATGACTGCAAATAAAAGGCCGATGTTCCCAAAAGGTTGATTCTGTTCATCTGGACGTAGCATTTTCAGTGAGAGAAACGTTTTGTCACTCATCCAAGTGACTTCTTCAGTCTCAGCCTAGTGCAGGTTTCCCCAACCTTATAAACAGATCAGTGATCAGTGGTCTTTGATCAATTGTCTTTCAGTGGGCTGGTTTCAATTATTGCGCAATGTACTGCTTATGGGTCTACCTTACAATATAAAGCGCCTTGAGGTGACTGTTGTTTTGATTTGGTGCTGTACAAGATAGAACTGAATTGAATTGAATTGAACTGACCTCTGGCGGAGACATCGCTGGCCCAGATGGCAGAGTGGCAGTTGCAGGTGGTTCAGCTGGTGGTGCACAGACAGCTGGATGGGCTCTCCTAAGCCTCCGGCAGGAACAGGTGACGGTATGGAAGCTGCAGATGGCCGGACAGACTCCTCAGAGTACCCAGCGGAGACAGACGGCGGCATGGAAGCTGGAGACGGCTGGAGCGGACCCCCAGCACAAACAGACAGCGACGTGGAAGCCACAGTCGGCTGGATGGAAGCCACAGATGGCTGAAGTTGCTCTCATGATCCCCCAGGGAAAACAGATGGCTGGAGCGGCTCTTCTGATCCCCCAGTGGGAACAGACACAGGGCCAGCAGGTGCAGAGAACTCTTGTTGAGGTGAAGCAGGCTGAAGCTGCACAGGGCACAAAGTTGGCTCAGGATGCTAGGGCTGGGGCTGCGCAGTGTAGACAGCCTGTTCACGCAGCAACAGTGAAATGAGGTCCATTAGTGGCTGAGTGAGCTCACCAGTGCACTCGGCAGATGATGGAGGTGACTGGGTCAGCACACCCAAGCTCTCAGTGGAGGCTGAGACGACTCGGCTAGCCTCCAAGGTGGAAAGAGCTGTGCAGATCTTGTTACCTCTAGGGGCCACAGGCTCAGCCTCTGATAAAGCCCTGGGAAGAGATTCAGACTCTGGGGGGCCTGACGTGGCCAAACAATGCATAGTCTCGGAGTTAACAGTCTCAGGGATGACAAACTCAGAGTTAACAGTCTCAAGGGTGACTGACTCTGGTTGACTGACCCTGGGCTAACAGTCCATTCAGCTTGAATAAATAGCCTCTGAGTTATTTTACTTTCAGTCAAGGAAGAGGCACGAGTTAAACAGTCTATCTTCTCCACAGAACTGGAAAAACGTGCATAGAAAAAACAGACTTCTGATCCAGTTGTGTCCTCTTCCTCTATTTGTCCCACTATCCTCTATCCTAGCATTCAACAAGCCAGTCTTTGTCCACTTTATTTGTTTGTTCTGTTTTGCTTTTCCCTTGGACTTCTGGCGACCCTCAGTTTTCGTAGCATGTTTCTTACTCAGAGCCTCAATCTCCTCCTCATAGTCATTATCAGCCCGCATCACTGCCGCTGCAGCACCAATCCGTCTGTCGATCTCCGACTCCCTTCTCCCATCACTCGTGAACAAGACCCTTAGATACTTGAACTCCTCCACTTGGGGCAGGAACTCATCCCCGACCCAAAGTGGGCACTCCACCCTTTTCCGGCTGAGAACCATGGCCTCAGATTTGGAGGTGCTGATCCTCATTCCCGCAGCTTCACACTCAGCTGCAAACCGTTCCAGTGCGAGCTGGAGGCCATCACCCGATGAAGCCAACAGAACCACATCATCCGCAAAAAGCAGAGACGAGATTCTGAGGCCACCAAAGTGAAAGCCCTCCGCGACAATAGAAATACTGTCCATAAAAATTATGAACAGAATCGGTGACAAAGGGCAGCCCTGGCGGAGCCCATCACCCACCGGGAACGAGTCCGACTTATTGCCGGCAATGCGAACCAAGCTCTTGCAACGGTTGTATAGGGATCGAATGGCCCGTAGCAATGGGCCAGACACCCCATACTCCCGCAGCACCTCACACAGGACACCCCGAGGTACATGGTCGAATGCCTTCTCCAAGTCCACAAAACACATGTAGACTGGTTGGGCAAACTCCCATGCGCCCTCAAGTATCCTTGAGAGGATAAAGAGCTGGTCCAGTGTTCCGTGACCAGGACGAAAACCTCATTGTCCCTCCTGTATCTGAGGTTCAACTAGTGGACGAACTCTCCTTTCCAACACCCTGGCATAGACTTTCCCAGGCAGGCTGAGGAGTCTGATCCCCCTATAGTTGGAACACACCCTCCGGTGTGTGTGAATGGGTGGATGACTGGTTGTGTAAAGCGCTTTGGGGTCCTTAGGGACTAGTAAAGTGCTATACAAATACAGGCCATTTACCATTTACCATTTGCTTCAGCCACTGCCGGAGCCGCATTCCGCTTGGCCTGTCGGTACCTGTCAGCTGCCTCCGAAGTTCCGCAGGCTAACCAAGCCTGATAGGACTCCTTCTTCAGCCTGGTGGCGCCCTTCACCTCTGGTGTTCACCATTTGGTTCAGGGATTACCACCACAAAAGCCACCAACCACCTTACGGCCGCAGTTCAATGCAGCAGCTTGGGCAGTGGAGATGCTGAACATTGTCCATTCGGACTCAATGTCCCCAGTCTCCCTCGGAATGCTATTGAAGCTCTGCCGGAGGTGTGTGTTGAAGATCTCGCGGACTGGGGCCTCTGCTAGGCGTTCCTAGCGCACTCTCACTACTAGTGAGGTGTCGGTCGCGAATGAAACGGCTCTTAGAGCCGGATCTTTGAAGTGAACGACGTGAGCCGTGGGTTTTTTTTCCCCTTTCTCTCACCCTTTCTCTCGCACCGGGAAGAGGGGGGAGGGGCGGTAGTTACACTTGCAGTAGCACAGGAACAGAGCCGGAGAGAAAGAGAGAAAGAGAGCCAGGGACAACAACGTCACATTAGAAAGGTATAGTAATCATCCACAACTATTTTCAGTTGCAGATGATAAAGGATTCAGAAAGTTTATTCATGCAGGCCCATAAGACAGAGAATGTGCATGTTCTTTTTGTTTTCATATTTTAATTTATATTTAATTGTGTTGTGGCTTGCAGTATTACGTTCCCTCGAACAGTCTCTCACTGTCGTTCTCTAAAACCTAAAAGAGAATTATGGATTTGATCAACTGGTCTCTGAATGCTATTGACACCCTTTTCTCCACGAGAAGTCTGGGCTCGGGAGAGCCCGAGTGCCCTGGAGAGACTTTCCCTGCCGGATACACGATGGACGGGTGGCAGAACTGGAGGGTCATGTGCCTGGCGGGACTGTCGATCGAGGACGCTGAAGATATCTACCTATTCGGAACCATGATAACAGGGTTCTTGCTGATCGGAGCTGGCTTGGCCCTGACTTATCGGAGAAATAAGAGAGCGGAACCAGCTGTTCAAACCCCCCCAAGGCTGCCCGCTGGAATCGAAGCGAGGCGTGACCTCTCACAACGAAGGCAGCATAGTTAACACCTTGGAGACGCTTACAGCTGCTGTGAAGACTCAAAATAACAACATTGAGCGTATGGTGGGATACATCAGAGAGAGGCCTGCTCAAAATGACACCCTTGAGCGAAAGTTGGATCACATCGTGGAACAGCTAACTGCAGTCGTGAGTTCTCAGAATCGGCTCTCTGAGCAAAAGAATGACAACACCACGGAACGCAAGTTTGATACCATCATGGGGAAGCTCCATCACCTAGTGGGGGTGGGGGGTCATAGTCTGGTCCCGCCTTCACTGTTGTGATTGGTGTGGGGGTAGGGACAGGCTTAGGGCGTCGGGGGGTTCCCCGGAGGCATCTTCCTTGGGGGGCTCAACCCGGGGTAGCGGTCATGTCCGGTTAGGGGCTCTGTTGGCTCTCAGGTGACTGTTTCCTCGCGGCTGCGTGCAGCGGGGCTAGGGGAGGGTCTGTGCTGACGGACGTGGGTTACTGACCTGGTAGCCTGTCTGCCCCTGGGTGGGTCCGGGATGGGCGTGAGGTTCTGGGGGCGCTCCGTCTCTGGGCTGGGACCCGGACCGGGCCTCGGGGGCTTGGGTCCTGGTTGGTGTGTTGCCGGGGTTGTGGGTGGGTGGGTGCATGGGGGCCCAGCCCTGGAGCGGGGTGCCGCCGGTGCATCGAGCCACCTGGGGGGCTCTTCAACTGGTGGGGGAGATTGTCACATCTTGCAGGAGCTTTCCTCTCTCCAGGAGCTCCCTCTGCAGGAGGGGGAGATACAGGAGAGGTGGAGGAAGATCTCAGCCTGGGTGTTTATTGTCTTATGTAGTCTGGAAGATGAGTGGATGGTGGGGTGGGTGCAGTTTTCTCTGTGGTGGGGTTGGGTGGACTGTCCCGGGCTCTGTGGGGCCGGGAGGCACTGCTGCGCTGGGCCCCGGTCTGGATGGGCCTGGGCCCCCTTTCCCTGGCGGGTCGCGGAGTATGGGGGTGCCTACTGGGGTCAGCGGGGGAGCTGGCCCCAGGGAAGGGTCACTTGCCCCTCCCTTCCTTCCCTCCCCATCTCCAGCTGCCTCCCTCTTCCCGCTCCACCACAACCACCCACACATGCAGGACCTTGGAGTAGGGGTATGTCACCAGGGTGCAGAGGAGGCTACCCCCCCCCCCCTCTGTCCCCTTCTGGCTGCCTCTGCCTCAATTTTATCCCACAACTTAGACATTCACATTACTCACACTCTCATTACACATACATATAGGATCTTGGGGGTGGGCACGATACACGGAGTCCAAATTACCATCAGGGTGTACACCTCACCCCTGGCGTCGCTGCCCACCTCTCAATTTTGAATACACGTAGACATTGAGGGCTAGCAGGAGGGACCATGCGCTTACCTGCTGCTCTCTGGCAGGTAGCTCCAAGCCCTCCTGGGTTTTAAATGCACCTTAGAACACACATGCATCAACACTACAATGAGCGGGTGGAGGGAGGTTTGGAGTCTTCTCTCACCCCCATTCTCTGCGACCTGCTGGAGCGGGGGGGCTAGGAGGAGGAGTTGGCCGTCCGACTGCGGTCTGGAGTGTGGGGCCTTCCTGCTGCTGCAGAGTCAGGGCGGTCTGCCTCCCCCCACCGTAGGGAAAAGGGTAACACCACCTGGGTCTGGGTGCAGTTCCCCCCTCCAGGGGCAAGGGCACCTAGACCCGGTTTGTAGAGTACGCTTGGGGAGTGTGATCGTGTGTACAACGTCTCTTTATGTCTGTCTCCACGTTGGTTGAGTGTGGAGTAAGTGCATATGAGAGCATGAGGGTGGGAATGGATGTTTGTATCTGTGTGTGCCTGTATGTCTGTGTCTATATGTCAGGTTGGGTGTCAGGCGCCACCTCTCTGGGGACATCTCAGGCCCTTCAAGGTATGGAGGCCTATCTCCCCCTACCACCACTTCCCCTGCCAGTGGCGGTCCCCCTCGGACATCGGTGCGTTGGTGGTTCTTTGTGTCCGGGGGTGGGCGTCCGGGTACACACCGGCTCACTCCTTGGCGGCCGCTTATCGGGGCCTGGAGCCTGGGGCTCGCTCGGGCAACTTCGGAGGTGGGGTGCCCCCGGCCTCTCGGCCTGGGGCTCGGTCACTCAGGCGCGGCTGGCTGCCGGCGGAGCTCACGGGCGCGTCACTGCAACTCCCCCTGGCTTCTGCTCCGCGGCTGCTGGGTGAGCCCTCATCTGGGACTCTCCTCAGCTCTTTCTGGGACAGTGGCGCAGCTGCCCCTCTGTTGGTCTTCCTTGGTCTCTTGTGTTCTGGGGGCCTCTGGATGTCTGGAGTTTTGATCTCCTCCATACCTGCTTCATACCCTGGAGGACGGGGCTGTGGCCCCCCCACACCCTCTAGCAGATTATTACATGAAGGAACCTTTTAAAAAACAAAAAACAAGCGCGTCCATGCTCACAGGTGTACACACGGGTGATCACACCCACAAACTACACCCTTTTTGGCTCCTACCTCAAAGCACACTGTGTTCTGTTGATCTTATGTGCTGCACAATAATGTTTAATGTTTAGTATTTACTGTCATATTCCCATATATCATTGTGATGTTGTTTATTCTATTACTCTTGTTCTCTTCTGCTTGTTTTCTTTTTTCTTTCTCAGCAGGTGACCCAGGTGATTGATATATGCATTTTTTTTCTCTGCCCGTTCTGTTGGTTTTTGTCTTTTGCCCTTCTCCCCCGTCGCTCTTCTCAGCTGTTTCTCTTTCCCTCTTTCTTTCTCCCCTTCTTTCCCCCAGTCAAGTCTGTCCCGTATTCAGTAAGTGAAAATAAAATAAACAATAAAAGGTGAATCAAATGGACCATTACGGCAAGGCTGGGACGGTCAATTTGGTAAAGTAAATCCGTTGGGCATCTTTCTTTGCCTTTAGACAACAATTCTGATGGCAAAAGAGCCAAACGGGACAGGCAAAAAAAAAAGAAAAGAAAAAAAAAAAAAAAAAAAGAAAGTTGGATCACATCGCAGAATGGCTCACTGCAGTTGTGGGGTCTCAGAATCAAAAGAATGACAACACCACGGAAAAGAAGTTTGATACCATCATGGGGAGGCTCGCGGCTCTCCAACGGGAGATCGAGAGACCAGTGTCAGAGTGTTAAAGAACAGCTTGAAATTCTCCGGAGCTGCTCGCATAAAAGAAAATTCAACATGCGGACACCACGGCGCCAGCTGCTCAGGCCCAAGGCTGGAGCCGAACAACAACTCCCTGATAACGACCTGTGTGATGACTATTCCCATCCCATGCAAGGCCACCTGGGTTGGCTGGCAGACTGTTTACTTAGCCTGATAGAGCGAAGGACACTGTCTCAGCTGAACTCTGGACACGCACACACATACACTTACACTGATAAGCACGCACTCATCCCCCTCCCTTTCCAAACGCCTTCGATGCTTGTTTCCTGTGGGGGAAGACGGCGGGTCTGTGTGCCGCGCTGGAATGGTAGCGCTGTGTAGGACGACTGCTGTGTTCCTTCGGATTACCCCTCACCCCCCACCCAACCCCTGTGGCTTGTCACGTGCTCCAATGTTGTAATGTGGACATTTATGTGCTCTCTGTGCAGAGGAGTTTTTTTGTTTCCTGTTCTCATGCTGTCCTCCCATAGGTGCCCAGCGTGAGAAGAGGTCTCTTTTTTTCCTCTTGTACTTTCCCATTGTTGTGTACTTTTTCAGTGTTTTTTTCTGTAACGCTGCCGATCTCTGACTGTATTCCCATGTGATGTCTTTGTTGTGTGTGTAAGTCGGGGGGGGGGGGGGGGGGGGTCCTACTCCTCTGCGGGGCAACCTGCATATGGCCAATAAAGCATTCATTCAATTCAATTCAGTTCAATTCAAAATAACCTGAAGAGCCAGTTCGGAGCCGAAAGAGCCAGCTCTTTTTAGTGAGCCAAGCTGAAAGAGCAGGTTCTCTAAAAAGAGCCGGAAATCCCATCACTACTCACTATGCGTTTAGGTGCACCATGTCAGTCCAGCGTCCTCCCCCGCCACCTGATCCAACTCACCACCAGGTGGTGATCAGTTGACAGCTCAGCCCCTCTCTTTACCCGAGTGTCCAGAACATATGGTTGCAGGTCTGGTGATACGATTACAAAATCGATCATCGACCTGCAGCCTAGAGCGTCCTGGTGCCACGTGCACTTATGGACACTGTTATGGACGAACAAGGTGTTCGTTATGGCCGAACTGTGATTTGCACAGAAGTCCAATAACAAAACACCGCTCGGGTTCAGATCAGGGAGGCCGTTCCTCCCAATCACGCCCCTCCAGGTCTCGCTGTCGTTACCCACGTGAGCATTGAAGTCTCCCAGTAGGACAACAGAGTCTCCAGGTGGAGCACCTTCCAGCACCCCACCCAGGGACTCTAAGAAGGCTGGGTACTCTGGACTGCCACTCGGCGCATAAGCGCAGATGACAGTCAGGACCCGTTCCCCAACCCTAAGGCGCAGGGAACAAACCCTCTCATCCACTGGGAAGAGCCCCAATGTAACGGCATCAGGCCGAGGGGATATTAGAATACCCACCCCAGCCCGCCGCCTTTCACCAGGGGCAACTCCAGACTGAGACAGAGTCCAGCTCCTCTCCAGGAGACTGGTTCCAGAGCCCAAGCCATGCGTAGAGGTGAGTCCGACTATATCTAGCCGGTACCTCTCAACCTCACGCACTAACTCAAGCTCCTTCCCCACCAGAGAGGTGACATTCCATGTCCCAATTGCCAGTCTTGGTAAGTCCGCCAGGGCTTTCACTCCTGCCCACCGCCCGGCACACAATGCACCCGACCCCTACGGTGCCTCCTGCGGATGGTGGGCCTGCGGGAGGATGGGCCCATGTCCCCTTTTCGGGCTGTGCCCGGCCGGGCCCCATGGACTAAGGCCCGGCCACCAGACACTCACCCCCGGGAACCGTCCCTGGGCCTGGCTCCAGGGCGGGGCCCCAGTAACCCGTTCCCTCTGTGTTTTTCTCATAAGGGTCTTCTGAATCACTCTTTGTCTGGTCCCTTACCCAGGACCAATTTGCCATGGGAGACCCTACCAGGGGGTAACAACATATCCTCTGGGATCCCTGGGACATACAAACCCCCTCTCAACCCCTCTCATGGGCAGGACACTTTACCCTACCGCCTACTGGTGTTGGCCAGAGGGGCCGATGGCGCGATATGGCAGCCTCGCTTCTGTCAGTCTACCCCAGGGCAGCTGTGGCTACAACTGTAGCTTGCCTCCACCAGTGTGTGAATGTGAGAGTGAATGAATAGTGGCATTGTAAAGCGCTTTGGGTGCCTTGAAAAGCGCTATATAAATCCAATCCATTATTATTATTATTATTACTATTATTATTATTATTATTATTATTATTTCTTCTGGGCTTCTGAAGTGCTATTGGAATCCCATGATTTGCCACACAAACACTTCGTACTGCAGCTCTCCCAAAAATCCACTTAGTTATTTTAAGGGACCTACCGGCTAAAGGACGTGTCCTAATATATTTGGTTTTTATATCCTGTTTCTTTTGTTAAATAACAGGAACAGGAACTGACGCCCTCAGACATTGGTGCGTTAGTGGTTCTTGGTGTCTGGGGCTGGGCGCTCAGGTATGCACCGGCTCACTCCCGGTGGCTGCTTATTGGGGCCTGGCATCTGTGGCTCAGTCGGGCCCCTTCAGAGGGGTGAGTTGCCCTCTGCCTCTGGCCCTGGGGCTCGGTCCACTCTGGCACAGCTGGCTGCCAGCGGAGCTCGCAGGCACATCACTGCTACCCCGTCTGGCTCCTGCTCCGTGGCTGCTGGGTGACCCCTCTTCTGGGGCTCCCTTAGCTCTTTCCGGGAAGGTGGCACAGTTGCCCCTCCATTGGTCTTCCTTGGACTCTGGGGGTCTCTGAATGCCTGGATCTCCTCTATACTTGCTTCATGCCCTGGGGGACAGGGCTATGGCTCCCCACACCCTCTAGCAGATCGTTACATGAAGAAACCTTTTAAATACAAGCGAGCTGTTCACAGACACAAACTACAATCTTTCTTGGCTGCTACCTCAAAGCACACTGTGCGCTGTCGATCTTACGTGCTGTACAATAATATTCAATATTTAGTATTTACTGTTATATACACACAGATTATCGTGATAGTGTTGTTTATTATATTGCTCTCTTTTTTTTGCTTGTTTTCTCTTTTTTTTCTCAACAGGTGATCCAGGTGATTATATATATATATATATATAAAAAAAAATATATATATATATATATATATATATACATACACACACACACATTTTTTTTGCCCCCGTACCTTTTGTTTTGTTTTTTTTTTTTGGGGGGGGGGTTGTGCCCTTTATCGCTGTTCCTCTTCCCCGCTGCTTTTCTTTCCCTCCTCTCTTTCTCCCGTACGTAAAAATTGAAAATAAAATAAAATAAATAAACAATTAAAAAAATAAATAGAAAAAGGAACACATCTGCACATTTCAAACGTTATTGGTCATTGTGATTGTAAATGGCCTCGCTAGAAGTCTGACTAGCTATCCACACAGCTAAACATGAACCCAGGAACTCCAGACAATAGATGAGATCTTGAGAAGTTTACTGGTTCTTTCATTTTGTGAAACTGTAACAATAAAACATATGTGGAAATGTACATTAATAATCTGTACTGTTAACAACAACATGTGCCAATGATCTAACAATGCATTCGAAGAGCTAACATGACGATTAGCACCGTTAATTAGCATATGAACTGGCGATCTCATTTACATATGAATAGCACATAGAAAACTTGCTAACTGTGGTCCATCACACATAAAGACAGCACTTTGAATGCCTCGTTGCTTTACCATTGAGTACTTACAGACAATGCTTTAACAAACACCCAAAGAAGGACACGAATGTGGAGCAGCCATCTTGAAGCAGCATCGCAAGCAAACATGAACTTCCTGTCTAACTCTTCTTCTACTGTCACAAAATATCGACTTAAAGGGACCGCAGGGCGGCGCACTTACTAACATTTAAAACATGAAATTAACTAAGCAGTAACATAACACTCCCCGCCTGGGATCATAACAATCCCACATTAAACTGTCAGTCACTAAACTTTTCGGGGGACAGCAGCAAAACCACTTCTGTTACAGGACGACAGAAAGTCTTCTTATCGCCTGAGTGCGAAGTAGTTACTTCGACTTTCCGGACAAGTCCATCGTTCCCTGGGAAAGTCTTGGTTATGATACACATGGGCCAATCGCCCCTCTTCACCTGAATGTCTTTGAGCAGAACGATGTCTCCTTCCTTGAGACTTTGTTTCTTGTCCTGCCATTTGTGTCGCAACTGAAGAGTATGAAGGTATTCCCGTCTCCATTTGGACCAGAACATGTCAGCGAGACCTTGTACTCTTCTCCATTGTTCTTTCAGAAATATCCCCTTTCCAAAGTCACCAGGGGGTGGCGCTGCTGAGTCTGGTTTCATCGTGAGCAGCATCGACGGCGTGAGGATGAGGGGTGACTCAGGATCGGTGGACACAGGAATCAGGGGGCGAGCATTCATGATGGCACAGACTTCTGCCATGAATGTTGACAACAGTTCATGTGTTAGTAGTGTTCTTTTGCAGTCCTGTAACATAGAGTCGAGGATACGCCTCGCAATCCCAATCATCCGCTCCCAGGCACCGCCCATATGGGATGCATGAGGTGGGTTGAAGATCCATGAACAGTTTTGTTTGCTTAAGTAGCCTTCGACATCCTTGACTGACATGTTCGATCCGTCCATTTTCAGTTCCCGAGAGGCGCCGATAAAGTTCGTACCGCAATCCGATCTTAGTTGTCTTGCTGGGCCTCTGATTGCAAAAAGTCGCCTTAAAGCATTTATAAAGCTGTCTGTGCTCATTGATTCGATCAACTCGATATGGACTGCTCTTGTTGACAGACATGAGAACATCACGGCCCACCTTTTAGAGCTAGCTTGTCCTCCTCTCGTGCGCCGGGTTACAATGTCCCATGGCCCGAACACGTCTACACCCACATATGTGAAGGGGGGTGCAACTTGCATTCGTTCAGATGGTAAGTTTCCCATTTGCTGACATTCCGCTTTTCCTCTCAATTTCTTGCATGTGACACACTTAAAAAGCACTGTGCTGATAGCCCTTTTGGCTCCTACCATCCAGAATCCTGCAGCTCTAATGGCACCTTCCGTGAAATGTCTTCCTTGGTGTTTCACAGTCTCGTGATAGTGCCGTATTAAGAGCGTTCCCAAGTGGTGTCGGGCAGGGATGATGAGAGGGTGAGTGGTGTCGATACCCAGTTCAGATTGTATGATTCGGCCTCCAACTCTTAAGAGTCCATTGCTATCTAGAATAGGATGCAGTTTCCAAAGACTGCTTGAGGGGGGAATAGGGATCCCTTCCTGAATACACTTTATTTCCTTTTCGTAGCACTCACTCTGAACGCTCTTTATGATACAGACCTTCGCATTTTCCAATTCTTCCACTGTGGGTTGACAGAGATGCCAACCACGACAGCTGGATGCTTGGTTGGATCGACCAAAGGAACGAGCAATGTGGGTCAAGCGGGCAACTGCTCTGAGGAGAGGACTGTAGTTGGAAAACCTCTCAAGATGGGATGAACTTACTGTTGACCTTGCGATTTGTGTCAGATTTGTTGTCACCAGCGGACGTATTTCTGTATCAAGAGTGGGATCCACAAGGTCAAACGTGACTGGAGATTGCGACTGTGCGGACGGTTTGAGGAGAAAGGCTGGCCCTTTAAACCATGTTGTGCTGCTCAGTTGCGCTGCTGCAACGGAGCGGGACCCATGATCTGCTGGGTTGAGTTCGGATGGAACGTGCCTCCACTGGTTGGAGCATGTTGATTGGAGGATGCGTTGGACCCTGTTATGCACGTACACATAAAACCTTCGTGACTGATTGTGGATGTAGCCTAGCACGACTTTACTGTCAGTGTAGTACTCAATGTCGTCAAACATGATGTCTATTTCTGCTACTATCAGCTCCGCAACTTCAACTGCAAGCACTGCAGCACATAACTCTAGTCTTGGAATTGTGAGGCCGGCTTGAGGAGCTAGCTTTGTTTTTCCAAACACAAAGCCGATTTCTGTTTTGTTCGAAGTAGACAGTTTGATGTAAGCGACAGCTGCAATGGCTTTCACGGATGCATCAGCGAATACACAAAGTGTTTTGGTTTGGGCGCCAGATGTAGAGAGAGAAGTGTAGGGGCGTGGTATTTGGAGATCTTCTAAATCTTGAAGTGAGTCCTTCCAATTGCTCCACTCTGCCTTCATGTTGTCTGGGAGTGCTGCATCCCAGTCGTCCGTCAAGCTGGTAAGTTCTCTAAGAATCAGTCTGCCTTGAATTGTGATTGGAGCGAGAAACCCCAGAGGGTCGTAGAGACTGTTGACAGTAGAGAGGACACCTCTACGTGTGAAGGCCTTTTGCTCATTGTCAACTTTGAATGTGAAGGTGTCTGTGTCAACATTCCACAGCAGCCCCAAACTGCGTTGCACTGGCGAGTCTTGAGCACACAGGTCTAAGTTTCCAATGTTTTTTGCCCTGTCCTCTGGTGGGAAAGCTTCTAGGACTGTAGGGCGGTTGGAGATTACTTTGTGTAGTCTGAGGTTTGAAGAAGCAAGAGCCCGTTGAGCTTGTTGGAGAACTCGTATGGCCTTTTCTTCAGTAGGAAATGACTTGAGAGCGTCATCGACATAGAAATCTCGCTCAATGAATGTCCGCACCTCAATCCCAAAATCTAGCTCACCAGTCGCTGCTGCTTTCTTCAACCCATATATGGCGACAGAGGGGGAGGGACTGTTCCCAAAAATGTGCACTCGCATGCGATACTCTATAACTTCAGATGACATGTCGTTATCTTTGTACCACAAGAAGCGGAGAAAGTCTCTGTGGCTCTCTTTGACAACAAAACAGTGGAACATATGTTCAATGTCCGCCGTTATGGCCACCTGCTCCTTTCTGAATCTTATGAGCACCCCAACAAGACTGTTGTTGAGGTCGGGGCCTGTTAGCAACACGTCGTTGAGAGAGACTCCTTCATGTGGGGAGCTTGAGTCGAACACGACCCTAATTTTGGCGGGTTTCTTTGGATGGTAAACCCCAAACAAAGGGAGGTACCAGCATTCCTGGTTCTGACTGAGAGCTGGTGCCACTTCAGCATGTCCTCTGGTAAGCATGTTCTCCATAAACTCCAGAAAGTGTGTTTTCATTTCAGGTCGTTTTTCAAGAGTGCGCCGGAGTGACATAAGGCGATCGTAGGCTAGTTGTCTGTTGTTCGGGAGCCGTTGTCGAGGCGATCGAAAAGGCAGAGGACCAACCCAGCTATTGTCGCTGCCCTGATAGAACTCTGAGTCCATTATTTGGAGAAACTGCATATCCTCAACTGATGGTGCAAGTTTGTGATCATCCGCTGTTCGTGTGAAGACCTGCTGACCAATGCTGTCCACATTACATCCTGACACAGGAAGGCTTGGGAGGCTGTGACTGCGCTCAGGAGCTTTGGTAAATGTCTCTTTAACAGTTATTTGACCGTTGCATGGCTGAAAATGGCTTGCACGGCCATTTTCCAGTATGAAAGTCTTATAGCTGTTCACATGTGGGGGTCTGTGCACTCCATCGAGACAGATGTCACCTACCACGACCCAACCCATGTCGAGTCTCTGAGCAAATGGGGCGTCGTCTGGGCCGTTTATCTGCTCCCGGACTTTGTGGACTCGAAGCATGTCTCGTCCCAGCAGTAGTAGTATGTCAGCATTTGGGTCTAATGGCGGGATCAAGTTGGCAATCTGTCGTAGATGGGCGTGGTGTTGGGCAGCTTCTGGAGTTGGTATCTCAGAGCGGTTATCTGGAATTTCGTTACATTCGAGGAGTGTTGGCAGAGGAAGACTTGCCTTTCCATTCACTGACTCTACTATAAAGCCAGAAGCACTTCTCCCTGATACTCCTGTGAGTCCGGCACACGTCTTTAACATGTACGGGCGACTCTCTCCTTGGACCTGAAAAACATCAAAGAACTGGGAACGTGCCAGCGATCGATTGCTCTGATCGTCCAAGATTGCATACATTTTCTTTGTTTGATCTCTGTGTCCAGCAGGGTATACATTCACTAGTGTGATTTTTGAACATTCTCTGGCGCTCACTCCTTCCCCACACACCTCAGTACACCGAGACGTGACTTCTTGGGTGTCTGCTTTGTCTCTCTCCCCGCCTTGCTGTGGGGAAGGGGGCGATTTAGACTCCCATGGTGCTGGACCTGGGTGGAGGGCAGAAATGTGATTTTTGCTGTCACACTCAGTGCACGTGGTTTCTGATTCACAGTTCTTGGCTAAATGGTCAGTAGATGAGCAGCAGCGAAAGCAGACGTTTAATTTTTTGAGGATCTGTTTGCGCTCTTCCAAGGGTTTCTCTCTGAACCCTCTGCACCTTTTCAGAGGATGAGGCTTGCTGTGAATTGGGCACTGTTTATTTGGATTCACAGCATACTTAGACTTTTCTGCATCTGCCTTGTCCTGTACTTGAGTTTTGTGAACAGATATGGGTCCTTTGGAGAACCTTTCGTGCATGTGTCTTCGTTCTGATGTTATGGGTTGGTTAGGGCTGTGGACGCTGAAGCTAGGGTCAGTTCGTGTTCTGGCTTCAGTGCGAATGAAGTTGACAAACACAGTAAAGGGGGGAAAGCTGACGTCATAATCGTGCTTGTACCTTGAACCAATATTCATCCACCTTTCTTGTAGATTGTACGGCAATTTTTCGACTATCGCTTGGATCCCTCTTGATGTGTCTAAGTAGGTCAAGCCAGGTAAGTAACCGTCCAACTTGGCTGTCTCTAGCTCTAACATTAGGTCGGCAAGATCACGGAGTCTATAAGGCTCTTTAAGTGTGATTTTAGGGAAGCTGTCGACCTTTTGAAAGAGAGCTTGCTCTACAGCTTCTGGGGAGCCATATATTTCTTCAAGTCTGTCCCAAGCCATAGCTAAACCAACTTCAGGGCATCTGATATTGACAGCTCTCATTTGTTTGGCTTGTTTAGCTGAATCTTTACCAAGGTAGCGCACCAGCAAATCCAGCTCTTCTCCTGGTGAAAGGTCTAACCCTGCTATTGCGGTTTTGAAAGATGATTTCCATGCCCAGTAACTCATGGGTTGGTCATCAAAGCTGGTAAGGCCTGTAGTAATGAGCTGGCTGCGGGCTAGATATTTGGCGAGGTCGTAAGTGTGTTGGCTCGGGGCATGTTCATTGCCCTGAGTATAACTGGATTTATATGGTGTCTGAACAAGAGGTGTAAACCCTTTGTAGTTGGTGGATGGGGGCTTGTACAGTTCGTTATGAGTAGCAGCACAGTTTGCTTTGTTTCCTTCTTTTATAGCAATTGCTTGAAAGGCGGGTGTAGGGTCTTTGTATTCAGTTTTTACTGGGGCTGTTGATTCTGCTGCATTGATAGCTGTTTGTTCCAAAACATACTGCGCAGTGCGTTTTTCTTTGCTCTCAGATAGGGGTGGCCCATAAGCTACACTGCGTGTTTCGAAGCCTAATTCAAGTAGACCAGCTTCTAAAGAATTAGCTTCTGCTATGGCAGCTTCCTTCTCTTGTTCCGCTCTCAGCGCGTCAAGAGTAGCTTGTAAGCGTGCTTGCTCGACTTTAATTTCTATTTCTTTCTTTGTATATGAGGCTCTTGTTTGGGCAGCTTCAGCCTTTGCTCTTGCTCTGAGCAGTTCAATGCTAGCTGACGTACCTGCTCTTGATGGTGGTTTGTGGGAACGGACTGACTCTGTCTCGGCTTTGGAGGATTTACTTTCAGACATTTTGGATTTGTTGTATTTTGATTGTGTCCGCCCGTATACTTTACTTAGCTTATAGGATGGTTGTAGCTCCACGCGGTGGCTTCTGTAGCTATGATGTTTGCTGTGGTGCTGTCTTTTCACTGTAAATGGCCTCGCTAGAAGTCTGACTAGCTATCCACACAGCTAAACATGAACCCAGGAACTCCAGACAATAGATGAGATCTTGAGAAGTTTACTGGTTCTTTCATTTTGTGAAACTGTAACAATAAAACATATGTGGAAATGTACATTAATAATCTGTACTGTTAACAACAACATGTGCCAATGATCTAACAATGCATTCGAAGAGCTAACATGACGATTAGCACCGTTAATTAGCATATGAACTGGCGATCTCATTTACATATGAATAGCACAGCCCGAAGAGGAGACATGGGCCCATCCTCCCGCAGGCCCACCACCCGCAGGAGGCGCCATAGGGGTCGGGTGCATTGTGAGCCGGGTGGCGGCCAGGAGCGGAGGCCCTGGCGGACCGACCCCCGGCTGCCAAGACTGGCAATAGGGACATGGAATGTCACCTCTCTGGTGGGGAAGGAGCCTGAGTTGGTGCGTGAGGTTGAGAGGTACCGGCTAGATATAGTTGGGCTCACCTCTACGCATTGTCTGGGCTCTGGAACCAGTCTCCTGGAGAGGGGCTGGACTCTGTCTCAGTCTGGAGTTGCCCCTGGTGAGAGGCGGCGGGCTGGGGTGGGTATTCTTATATCCCCTCGGCTTGCTGCCGGTACGTTGGGGTTTTTCCCGGTGGACGAGAGGGTTTGTTCCCTGCGCCTTAGGGTCGGGGAACGGGTCCTGACTGTCATCTGCGCTTATGCGCCGAGTGGCAGTTCGGAGTACCCAGCCTTCTTAGAGTCCCTGGGGGGGGTGCTGGAAGGTGCTCCACCTGGAGACTCTGTTGTCCTGCTGGGAGACTTCAATGCTCACGTGGGTAACGACAGCGAGACCTGGAGGGGCGTGATTGGGAGGAACGGCCTCCCTGATCTGAACCCGAGCGGTGCTTTGTTATTGGACTTCTGTGCTAATCACAGTTTGGCCATAACGAACACCCTGTTCGAACATAAGAGTGTCCATAAGTGCACGTGGCACCAGGATGCTCTAGGCCGTAGGTCGATGATCGATTTTGTAATCGTATCACCAGACCTGCGACCATATGTTCTGGACACTCGGGTGAAGAGAGGGGCTGAGCTGTCAACTGATCACCACCTGGTGGTGAGTTGGATCAGGTGGCGGGGGAGGACGCTGGACAGACCTGGTGCACCTAAACGCGTAGTGAGGGTGTGCTGGGAACGTCTAGCAGAGGCCCCAGTCCGCGAGATCTTCAACGCACACCTCCGGCAGAGCTTCAACAGCATTCCGAGGGAGACTGGGGACATTGAGTCCGAATGGACCATGTTCAGCGTCTCCATTGCCGAAGCTGCTGCATTGAGCTGCGGCCGCAAGGTGGTCGGTGCCTGCCGTGGTGGTAATCCCCGAACCAAATGGTGGACACCAGAGGTGAAGGGAGCCACCAGGCTGAAGAAGGAGGCATATCGGGCTTGGTTAGCCTGTGGGACTCCGGAGGCAGCCGACAGGTATCGACAGGCCAAGCGGAATGCGGCTCGGGCAGTGGCTGAAGCAAAAACTCGGGTGTGGGAGGAGTTCGGAGAGGCCATGGAAAAAGACTTTCGGACTGCCTCGAAGAGATTCTGGCAAACCGTCAGGCGTCTCAGGAGGGGAAAGCGGTGCTCTACCTGCACTGTGTATAGTGCTGGCGGAGCGCTGTTGACGTCGACTGAGAAAATTGTCGGGCGGTGGAAGGAATACTTCGAGGACCTCCTTAATCCCACTGACACGTCTTCCGGGGAGGAAGCAGAGTCTGGGGATGAGGGGTGTGACCCACCAATTTCCGGGGGCGAGGTCACTGAGGCAGTTAAACAACTCCTTGGTGGCAGAGCCCCTGGTGTCGATGAGGTCCGCCCCGAGTTCCTGAAGGCTCTGGACGTTGTAGGGCTGTCTTGGTTGACACGTCTCTGCAATGTTGCGTGGAGATCAGGGGCAGTACCTGTGGACTGGCAGACCGGGGTGGTGGTCCCCATCTTCAAGAAGGGGGACCGGAGGGTGTGTTCCAACTACAGGGGGATCACACTCCTCAGCCTCCCCGGGAAAGTCTATGCCAGGGTGCTGGAGAGGAGGGTTCGTCCGCTAGTCGAACCTCGGATACAGGAGGAACAATGCGGTTTTCGTCCTGGTCGCGGAACACTGGACCAGCTCTTTGTCCTCTCGAGGATACTTGAGGGTGCATGGGAGTTTGCCCAACCAGTCTACATGTGTTTTGTGGACCTGGAGAAGGCATTCGACCGTGTCCCTCGGGGCGTCCTGTGGGAGGTGTTGCGCGAGTATGGGGTGTCTGGCCCATTGCTACGGGCCATTCAATCCCTATACAACCGTTGCAAGAGCTTGGTTCGCATTGCCGGCAATAAGTCGGACTCGTTCCCGGTGGGTGATGGGCTCCGCCAGGGCTGCCCTTTGTCTCCGGTTCTGTTCATAATTTTTATGGACAGGATTTCTAGGCGCAGCCAAGTGGCGGAGGGCTTTCGCTTTGGTGGCCTCAGAATCTCATCTCTGATTTTTGCGGATGATGTGGTTCTGTTGGCTTCATCGGGTGAGGGCCTCCAGCTCGCACTGGAGCGGTTCGCAGCCGAGTGTAACGCAGTGGGAATGAGGATCAGCACCTCCAAATCTGAGGCCATGGTTCTCAGCCGGAAAAGGGTGGAGTGCCCACTCCGGGTCGGGGATGAGTTCCTGCCCCAAGTGGAGGAGTTCAAGTATCTCGGGGTCTTGTTCGCGAGTGATGGGAGAAGGGAGCTGGAGATCGACAGACGGATTGGGGCTGCGGCTGCAGTAATGCGGACACTGCACCGGTCAGTCGTGGTGAAGAGGGAGCTGAGTGTAAAAGCGAAGCTCTCAATTTACCGGTCGATCTACGTCCCTACCCTCACCTATGGCCACGAGCTGTGGGTAGTGACCGAAAGAACGAGATCGCGGATACAAGCGGCGGAAATGAGCTTCCTCCGAAGGGTGGCTGGCCTCTCCCTTAGAGATAGGGTGAGAAGTTCGGCCATCCGGGAGGGGCTTAGAGTAGAGCAGCTGCTGCTCCACATCGAAAGGAGCCAGCTGAGGTGGTTCGGGCATCTGGCAAGGATGCCCCCTGGGCGCCTCCTGGGCGAGGTGTTCCAGGCATGTCCCACCGGGAGGAGGCCCCGGGGCAGACCCAGGACACGCTGGAGAGATTATATCTCTCGGCTGGCCTGGGAACGCCTTGGTATTCCCCCGGACAAGCTGGAGGAGGTGGCTGGGGAGAGGGAGGTCTGGACCTCTTTGCTTAGGCTGCTACCCCCGCGACCCGACCTCGGATAAGCGGATGAAGATGGATGGATGGATGGATGGATAGCACATAGAAAACTTGCTAACTGTGGTCCATCACACATAAAGACAGCACTTTGAATGCCTCGTTGCTTTACCATTGAGTACTTACAGACAATGCTTTAACAAACACCCAAAGAAGGACACGAATGTGGAGCAGCCATCTTGAAGCAGCATCGCAAGCAAACATGAACTTCCTGTCTAACTCTTCTTCTACTGTCACAAAATATCGACTTAAAGGGACCGCAGGGCGGCGCACTTACTAACATTTAAAACATGAAATTAACTAAGCAGTAACATAACAGTGATGTTAAAGATTTTAATGAGTGGCCATATCTTCATGCGGCCCTAAATAAATTTGAATTTGGCCCATTGTTTCGAAAATGGATTAAAATACTCTATTCCTCTCCAGTTGCGGCAGTGAGGACAAATAATGTAACCGCTGACATTTTTCTGCTTAGTAGAGGCTGCAGGCAAGGCTGTAGTTTATCTCCCTATCTTTTCAACTTAGTAATTGAACCTTTAGCTATCGCTCTTAGGGAGGACGGTCAGGTTGCCGGAATCTCTAGGGACCGGACAGTGCACAAAGTATCATTGTATGCAGACGATTTATTGCTGTATGTATCTAATCCAACGGCATCAATCCCTAAATTGCTCAAGGTATTAGACCACTTCGGACGCATATCTGGATACAAATTGAACTATTCAAAAAGCCTACTGTTCCCTATTAATAACATAGAGCAAGATTTCTCTGCCTTCCCTTTTAAATTAGAAAAAGAAACGTTTAAATATTTGGGAATAAATATAACCCGCACAATAAACAAGTTGCGGATTCATAATTTTGACACTTTGTTAGAACAAACATCACAAGATTTTAAAAAATGGGCAATACTTCCAATCTCATTAGCATGCAGAATAAATATAGTTAAAATGGCAGTCTTACCAAAATTTCTCTGTTTTCCAAATGGTCCCTGTTTTTATAACCAAATCAAGTTTCAAAGATTTAGACAGATTAATAGCAACATTTATTTGGAAAAATTCAAATCCCAGAATAGAAAAAACATATTTGGAAGTATGAAAGAGGCTGGTGGGCTAGGGTTGCCAAATTTTATCTTTTACTACTGGGCGGCTATTATCACCAAATTATTGCACTGGAAATATGTTTATGAAAATAGCGAGGGTGAGGCTTGGGTAAAAATGGAACTGATGTCTAATCCACTTCCCCTCCTAACCTCATCCCTAGCTCTAAATCAAAAACAGAAAATAACAAATCCAGTTGTAAGAACATCTATTAAAATATGGCTTCAATTCAGAAGGCACTTCTGTTTGCAACAGGTTAGTAATTTTTTCCCTGTTGCTTTTAACCCTTTTTTTTTGCCATCCATTTCAGATAAAGCATTCCAAATTTGGCATAATAATGTTTTGAAGTTTTTTTTACAATTTATTTTCAGGAAAAACTTTTAACACCTTTGACGCTCTGATGAGAGATTACAATATACCAACCTCACACATGTTTACCAGTAGATACCTGCAAATACGAAGTTTTGCAAAACATTGTTTCCTTCTTTCCCCTACCTACCTCCTAAAAATCAAGTGGATACCATTTTGGAAATGGATCCTTTTGGCAAAAGGAGAATCTCCGTCATATACAAACTGATACAGAGCTTAAGGCCTATTACTTGGGAAAAAACTAAAAATAATTGGGAAAAAGACATTGAGGTGGATTTATCTGATGATGAGTGGAGATCTCTTTTGAATCGTATACATACTTCCTCCCTTTGCATTCGCCATGGTTTAATTCAGTTTAAAATTCTTCATCGTCTTCATTATACAAGAGAGAGGCTTTCAAAATTTTTCCCAGAAGCCGATCCTGCCTGTCCCAGGTGTGGACATAATCCAGCAAATGAGGGTCACATGATGTGGTCTTGTCCGAACCTGGATAATTACTGGGGAAATATATTTAAAGTATTATCTCATATCAGTGCGCAGAACTTAGTGCTTGATTTCCGCATTGGCATTTTCAGAGTTATGCCATCTCAATACAAAATTAGTAAATCTCAGGAAAATGCCATAGCATTTGCTACATTGCTTGCACGTAGACTTATTCTATTCCACTGGAACTCTGATAAGGCTCCTTCATACATACAATGGTTTTTTACCACTGGAAAACTCAGATACAGAGTTCTCTTGTCATGATTCGTTGTGTGGCAGGCAGGAGAAGGACCCAAGATGCAGACTCACAGACACGGGGATAAACTTAAAGATCACAGTTTTAATGCTGGCTTAAAGGTGAAACACAAAACAGTACTGAACTAAACTGGAAAAACTAAACATGAGATGTACCAGGAACCACGGGGAGAATGACACACAACATGAGGGAGAACAGAGGAAGACGCAGACAGAAATACACAGAGGGTTAACGAGGAAAGTGGGAACACACGGGGAACACAGCTGACACAGATAACCATAACGAGACAGGGCGGGGTGAACATAACACTGACGGGAGACGGGCAGAGTCAAACAGGAAGTACACAGAGGTTCAGACAGGAGGAGAGAGCACGGGGAGAACACAGACATAACAGGCTGGGGAAAACATGGAATAAAACACGAAAGGGGACAAGGGCTCATGAATACATAGAGGGGCACACAGGGGGTGAGAGTCACAAAGGGAAAGCACACAGGGAACAACATAACAGGGCAACTCAGGAAACAGAACCTAAACAGGGAACTGAATACAAAAATACAAGAGAACTAAGAATACTGGGCCAACACGGCCCAGGACCATGACATCTCTCATCACAACAAAAATTCTCTGCGACTTGGAACCCATTTATTGACTATATAAAAACGTATTTTCCAGATGTGTGACATACATTTTTTGTTTGTTTTGTTCTGTTTCTTTTTATATGAGCCTCGGGTGGGGAGGGGGGGGGGGGGGGGTCTTTTTGTTGGGTTTTTTTGTTTGTTTGTTTGTTTGTTTGTTTGTTTGTTTGTTTGTTTGTGTATAATGGCAATGTTTTCATTATGTATTGTGACCATGATGTGTGAAAAAAAATTAATTTCAATCGAATTAAAAAAAAAAAAAAAGATTTTAAGGACTATTGATGATGTGTTCAGGGAAGTAACAGTCCTTTCACATTCCAGCTGCATATCTTCGAGAGAGAGACAGGGGGAGAGAGAGAGAGAGAAAAAACTGTTTCCAAATTCAGTTTTATTCACAATGGTATCTCTCATTCCTTGTCTTCTTTTCTGGTTGTTTTCTTTCTGTTCCTGCCTTCCTCCTCCCCTCCGTGTTATTCTCACCTCCAGCTCCCAAAACTGCAGCCTGGCTGACTCATCACTGGCCTTGCTATTAGGCTCCTGCCAACACTCACTGATTAAATCATAAAGGAAGAGACAAATTAGCGTTATTGAACACACTGGGCCCTATGCATGTGCCAGTGATAAATAAAGAGAATACCTTAAACAAGGGAATAAAGTCAGCACAGGCAGTGGGGAGTGGTATGTTTAAAGCATATTTGACAACTTAAATTCTCTCATGTCCCACTGGTACATAACACACATAACAGATGTACAGCGAGAGGATGGCAGAGTATAGACACGAGTTTCATCTGTTATTTAAACTGTCACTACAGTGATCACGAGTTCTACAGTTTAAGCTATAATAATATATTTCTTTTCCATTAGAGGGCAGAAGAGTTCCAAAACGAGCTGAGAGACATACACACCTTGTAAATATGCGATAAGCAGTAACGATATATATCGCGATATATATCGTTACCGCACATGCTTCAAATTATACCGTGATATGGATTTTAGGCCATATCGCCCAGCCCTATGTGGTATCCACAGAAACCTCTGAATCTCTGCTAAAATCTCATATAAACCATTTCTACAATCACCAAACACAACAAAATTAAGACATGATTAAACAAGCAGTTAAGTAAATGCGCAGAAGTCCGCTAAGCAAACAAAACCGAACCAGAAATTCTTCAGATTTCATGTAACCGGCTAAAGGAAAGCTAGTTATCTTCCAGAGCTATCACCAATTCCAAACACCAAGTTTCACCAAGCTCTGACCAAAATTCACTGAAAGAGCCGCAAAAGAAGACCACAAAAATGCACAGCGGCACAAATGCGCTAAGACAGAAATTGGCTCACCAACCTGATTTCCTCTGTTATTTTCGCCGGTAGCCATTTCCGTCAACAACCTCCATTTTAGACCCACTCACAGACACGTGACTGGACAGACGCCACATGCAGTAAATTTGGGTGGGATTTGGCTTTGCAACTTCTGATTGGCTGAAGTTACGTGAATGTGGCATCATTACTGTGATCCTATTGACTTAAACAATTTTTTTTTTAAAAAGGTGTCATTTGTCTTTTGTTTAACAAGAAAAGTTAAAATGTGTGGGAAGGAAATGTTTGAGAAAATATGTCATATAAGATGCATACAATGTATATGAGTTTGTATAATCTCTTGATAAACAAATAAAAAACAAACAAACACAGGTGTCAATCATGCAAATTAGCCAAAAGAAACCAAAGTTACAGCCCCTCAGAGGTTAAAGGGCCAGAGGCCAATTAAACGCTGCATGCACGGCAGAAAAGGCCCATTGCCATGTAAATGTGTGGTTAATTCTTCAAAGAAAATATTTTAAAAAAAACAAGCATTTTTAGGCCTGTTAATAAAATTAAATCATTTCTGCTCTTTAATACCTAAAAAATTCAACTGACAAGGTGTCCAATGTGTGCCAAAATTGGACATTTTTGTACAGCGTCTGGATATTTATGTATTGACAGTGCTGTAATTTTTCACTGTTTCACTTTAGAAACATAAATCTTTGCACAGATGATGTTTATATGTTGGTTACTGAATTTCTGGAATGAAATGTGAACTGAAGCATATTTTTAAAAGGGTTATATGCTAAAAAATAAATGCAAAATTTAGGCAAGGATAAAATCTACTTTCTGTGTTCCAGTCTTAGTAACTTTGACACAGTACTATCTGCTAAAATATTTATACCTCTGATGAAATTTTACAAGTGTTAGCTTTATTTTGATTTGCAGAGAAATAATCAATTAATTTTGAGCGTTTCATTTTTGAGCAGGAAGCTCAGAAACCCCTTTGGGGCTAAGAGGTTAAGTAAAAAAGAAAAAAAAATACAGCGGTGGACAGATAGTGTTCGGGCGTAACGGAATACATGGACCCGTGTTGCGTATTGAAAATACAAAATATGAGTAACTGTATTCCGTTACAGTTACAGTTTAAAAAGGTGGTATTCAGAATATAGTTACTTTGTTGAAATAAATTGATTAAACGGCGGTCTTTTTCTATTTCATATGTTAGGCTATGCCCTCTCTATTTTTGGTAATCCCACGCTGGTGGAAACCCAAACAAAACACACATTATGAGGCTCTAATACCTGGGTCTAAATCTCGCGGCCCATGTCACCCCTGCACGCATAATGACGTGAAGAAATATTTTTTAAAAATTATTATTCAAAAAATAATTAAATATGAAAGCAATGGGCAGAGTGTTACAGGCATAGCCCTAAAGAATGTAGCCTCATGGGCAGTGTATTCCGTGCTGCAGGGAGAATGGACTGCTATACCCATTATGTGTCTGTGAGCGGGAGTCGAAAAGTACGAGTTGTCACCGACCAGAAACAGGAGATGGAAGCATGTAAATATAATAATAACCGCTGAAGCCAAAAAGAGTGCCTGACGAGCCCAGTTGTAAGTAAGCTATTAAGACTCGACTGTACACTGTGTTCGTGTTTTTCTCCGAAAAAATAAATTCAGTTGGAGCAGCCTTCCAACGCCTCTCTCTGTCTAACAGAGTTGACCCAGACAACAAAGAAAAGCTAGTTTTTGGCTACGAGCCCGACATGGAACCGGATGAATTAGCCAGAGGTCCCTTTACTATGGTTTTATATATGCGCGGAAAAGTGCAGCCTTACCTAATGTCCACCCTACTGTTACTCATTTTATATTAAAATATAAAATTAGTTTCCCAGGGGTCGGCAACCCTGGGCACGACTATAGCTGGACTGGCCATCGGTGGGGCCGATGGTGATTTTTCGTTTTTATGGGCCGATGATTTTTTTTTTTTTGTAACGGTATAAACAATGAAAGGAAGTGGATTGGCCAGATGCTGGTCGATGTGTAAAAATAACTCCGTTGTTTGGTGGTGGCTATGGCGGAGCTTCCACAGAGGCCAGCAGGTGGATGAGGGAAAGGGGAGGCAGGAGGAGGAGAGACCCGAGGCGGCCTCCGGTCCGAGTGTCAGGTGAACTGAACTTCAGGTAGGAAGTTATGACCTGCAGTCTATCTGGGTCAGATATAAACCAAGTTTAGTTGTAGTTTATTTTCGTTGTGCTGACTTTTTACAGTCAGTTACAACAACTCATACTACTAGCTAGCATGACACAGCTGTTTCTTCTTCTCTCGTTCTCTCCCCCTCCCTCTCCTTTTGCTACTTCAATCATGAAACTGCTTGTTTATCGCCCACTTTGCACCAGAATCAGGAAACCAGCGGATGTTGCGCAAAACAACAGCAGCACGTTTAAGCTTGATCAGCTGTTGTTAGAATTTATTTAATATTAATTTCTAGTGTCAGCTGATGTTTGCTGGAGCCACAGCTGTAAAAGCTGCTGGTCGTGATACTGGTTTGGATATCTGGTGAGAGGGAAACATGAAGATGAAACCAGGAGATGTCCTTACTGAATCATCAGGGCTGAACAGGTGATGGAGAAACAGGTTTACCTTTTAGGTGACATGAATGAGTTGAAGTTATGAACTGTTTCTGAGAGACAAATAACACCAGGATCCTTTTCTAAGTAGCTGACAGCTGGTAACTGTGCAGGGTCTGGTCTGGCAAAGCTTTGCCAGGGGGCCAAGTAGGGCATTAACAGGGAAAGGGGTGCACAAAGAGGAAGGGGAGAGAAAGGGGAAGAAGAGGCAGGTGCGCAGCGTAAAGACACAGAATAACTCCAGCTTTGTGTCTTTTTTTCACTCTAGCTGAAGTATGGGACAAATCGCATTCCTTTTCACCTCAATACACCTCAATACTTTAAAGTTTGAACTCCTCGGCTGTAATTGGTCCAGCCCAGAGTCCATCATGACCAATTGCCCAATCCACCACCTTTCATTGTTTATACTGTTACAAAAACAACAACAATAATAATAATAAACATCGGCCCATAAAAACGAAAAATCAACATCGGCGGCCAATGGCCAGTCCAGCTGTGGCTCCATATATTGGTTGTTAAGCTTAACGTGGGAGTGCTTTACAAACATTCAGTTGCCTTACTTCTCTGGGATAGCTTTCTAAGAGATTAAATGCCAGTTTGGAAGCACATAGTGAGGCTACAAATGCTCAACCAGACCGCTGACAAGTCTCGCACACCACAGCCGCTTTATCATCTGCAATTTTCAGTTGCAGATGATAAAGGATTCAGAAAGTTTATTCATGCAGGCCCATATGACTTAGAATGTGCATCTGCTTTTGGTTTTCATATTTTAATTTATATTTAATTGTGTTGTGGCTTGCAGTGTTTTGTGTTGTTTCACTTTAAATTTGTTTAAAAGGAAAAAACTGAAAATTTAAATAGCTAAAAGTTGAAATGTGAATAGTTGGTTTTTGGATAATATGATTCATTTATTACATTTTATGTGGAGTGAATAAATAAAAGTATATTTACCTGATGCCTCAGGTATGCTTTTATCCACACCTGACTAGGTGTGGCCAATTAGCACCAGCTGAAAACATTGAGGACATTAGGGGCTGCAGAGGAACGTAACACCACTGTATATTAGGAAATGCACCCTAAAGCATGTCTTTTATCCTGCCTTCCTTCTCTCACCCCAACCGGCCGGTTGCGTCAGATCTCCCTCCCCGAGTCTGATTCTGCCAGAGGTTTCTTCTTGGTAAAATGGAGTTTTTCCTTCCTTGCCAATGTGCTTGCTCATAGGGGGTCATATGATTGTTGGGTTGCTCTCTGTATGTATTATTATGGGGTCTACCTTACAATATAAAGTGCCTTGAGGCGACTGTTGTTGTGATTTGGCGCTGTATAAATAAAATTGAATTGAATGGAATTAAAAGCAGCCATTGGAAAATGTAATCGCTATGGCAATATAAGCATTGTCATTTGTACTCATTTACAGACATTTAGTTATTCTACAATATTATTCTTGCTGTTAGCTTTCACATTGTGACCTTTACATGTAATATCTAACGTGCCATTTAATGTCAGAGAAAGGTTCTAGCTTAAATGCTACTGAAGTGAACCTAGAGGCATTAATGATCTTATGGGGGGTTTTTTTTTGTTTAAATTTATTTTTTTGTTTTACCACCACTCAGCGATCCTTTGCCAACTACTGTTAAGAAAGAGCTCAAAGGGTTATGAAGCTTTATGCCGCACTTTGTATCTGAGTAGTTCAACGAAAATATTTTAAGTGTTTTTCTGCAAGTGATGGGTGAATCATCCCAGCTCTGATGTAGCAGCTCCTGTTCATCACAAACAGTCTTTTTTCTGCTTTGATGAACTCTTTATAAACATAAACCTTCACTGCAGAGCTACAAAAGCATTTGCTCTCTTAACCTGAACACTGTTAGGTCTGAAAGATATTACAGGCTGCTGGCCTGTTGTGCTGTTCTTTGTCTCGCAGTGCAGAGAAAAGGTGTGACTCACTGCGTTTCCACCACCGAACTGTGCTATTGTCTGAATATTATCAATACAAAGATATCACTTTCACATTGTCAAGATATCTAAAAGAAAAAGCAAATCCCTTTGTACACAGCACAGGATGACAAAGCCTGGAACTTCTCTTGAACGTCAACTCTTTTATTTATTATCCTGCATTTTTGACTATATATATAATTTTTATTTTTATTTTTATTTTTTATTTAAAGCTTTTATCATAATTAGAAATAAAACATTTCATGCTTGATGAGCACCCACCCCAAAGGTGTGGAGAGAGACAAAGATAGACAAGCATAGCTAGGACTGGCGTATGCCATGGATGTGAAGAGATCCTCCTGAGGAGGCGGAGGGATGGAGGGAGGCAAAGGCACATTGAAGCAGATGCAGAGAAATGTGAGAGGGTGTCAGTGAGACTGGTGATGACGCGCTCATGGCTGCGGAGAGCTGGCGAGGCCGCGGCCCTGGCTCTGACTCACCTCATCCCCACGGGGCCTCCTGGTTGACGTCACTCAGTGTGCGCTGTGGCATTTCTCTGCTTCAACTTCTTTGTGTGCAGCAGCCACACTTCAGCCTTTCTCACATCTGAGAGAGTCTGAAAATCTGCATTTGTCTATGTTTACAGCATCCATCTATCTATGTTAGTAAAGCTGAAAAACAATAGCACACTTTATTAGCACCATTGATACTGCTACTTTATACACATATTAGAAATATTCAAGAGGCATCATAGGATTGTTGATATCGGGTATAACAGAAAATCCTAATGGTAATCTCTTCCTACAATCTCCAAACCATCTGAGTGTTCTTGGATACATACTACAGGGATTTTACTTTGAAAGGAGTAAAAAAGAAAAAAAAAATCCCCACTAGGAGGAAGGTGGAGACAATACTTGCTGTTTACTTTTGTTTTCACCTACTATTTGTGTATGATTAGACACAAAGAGACAAGGTTACTAATGTGCTGATTTCAGCCCCAATAATGTGGACCACATTCTACATGCACTGATTAACATGGGCGTTAAAGATCCGTTTACTTTAAAAAAATAAGTATGGGCTATAATAACAGCATTTGTTTCATACAAACATCCATGTTTTCTCACTCCTGTCCTCCAGCATCGATCTACCTTTTTTTAACCCCCCTTATTAATCTCTCTCGCTCTCTTTCTTACCTTTTTAATAGTGGCATGGCCATCCTCTGGTTCGCACACGCTGCCGACTGACACACCTGCAACCAATCTCCACTCATCTCCTGCTCTTAAGCACCAGCTCATCATCTTGTTCTCCATCACATCGTTCCATCTACTTGTGTGAAAATCTCACTCACACTCACAGTTACACTTAGTAAAACTCTAGTTCTTGTTACCTCAATGATCCTGCCTCAGACTTACCTTTGTCTCTCGCTCTTTTCACTGTTGCAGAGCCTCCCCTTATATTTGAGCCGCCATCTCAGTTCTCAAAGGTGGCTTTTTGGAGTCACTCTCACATACCTGTAAAGTGCTTACCTGATGCTTACCGCATGTATGCGTTAATACATCTGCACTTTATATGCTAATTGTTTTCCAGTTGTCACATCCTCCTTTAAGGACAAAAACAAATAAGTGACAAGAAGGAATTAAGCTAAAATTGTGAGGCAAGCAATGTGGCCTTTGAATTGCTTTCAGGCTTGGCTAGGTTTCACTAATACTGTGTGAACATTGAGTTTCATTCTGTTAAGAAGAGCGCACTGAATGCTCTTCTGGACCAGTTTTATGCATCCAAGTGAAACTATAGCATCATCATGAACTTCAAGCTGATTTATTAAATGAATGAGCCTCAATTAAGCTGCATATGCTGTTGCCCTGAAGACAGAACAACAGCACCTTGGGTTTGTACAGCCACGGTGCTAAATTGCCTTGTGTCATTTTGACCATATACAATATAACAAGCAGGAAATCTTTTTATTTAAAACAAAATATACAGATAATTATCATCGGCATAGCAAGGGTATATATTTTCCTGAAGACTTTGTGGCCAAATCTGTACATTAAGCCAAGACATGTGCGGTGCTGGGGTTGTTACTCAACAAACCTGTAACCTAATGAGAACACACACGATCTTTCTTTTAGTGTTTTCATTTGAATACAAAGCCGACAACACAAAGCATAGTTTAAAACCAGCCCAAAGATACCTAAAAGAGATCGCCACACATAATCTGTCTCCATAGAAACGTGTAAAGGTGGAAATGGAGGCTACAAAGCTACAAGCCTGACGGCTCATCACAGCTTTTGTTTCCTGTCATATATCGAGCTCTGGCTGCCGGGCTGGCATCGGTATACACTCAGCTATAATATCACTCTAGGTTCTTAGCGAAGCTGGAAACCTGGAGAGAGGTGTGTGTGTCTGGAAGTGGACAAGCAACTGGGAAGTTGGTGAACACGGTGCCGAACCATAAAATCACAGGTGTGGTGCTTCAATAAACACTCCTCAACTGTAGATAATAACAGTGTGTTGGGTCGATCTTTATAATATCTACTCCTCAAACGTTCTAGACCACGTTGCCATTTTACCCCTCTCTACATATGAACTGAAATCAGCTGATTGTAGTCTAGGCATGCAAAAAAAATATCAATGTTTGATGTTTCTTTCTTTCTTTGAACTCATGTCGTTGTTCATACAAACAGATGTAAAGTTAACACAGTGATGTGAGACTTACAGCATGTTTGATTTGAAGGTAAGGAAAAGCTTTATTTTTTTTGTTGTGTGTAAGATTAAATTGAGCTTAACAAGTAAATAATGTATTGCAGCATTCCAGGCAAGAGGCCACATAAAAATGAATAAGCAAGAAGTTAGCTCACTAGTGTGCAGCTCTGCCACCACTTTGCAAGTAAACAAAAATGGAAAACAAAATAGCAATAAAGTTTGGAGGGTGAATTAGTGAATTTGGGCTAGCTCACATATATAATGATGTACTAATTGGTAGCTAGCTATGGAGCTAGGCTAATAGGTGGTTAGGCTAAAATCAAAGAGCAGAACATATAGGATGGAGGTTTAATGCTTCCCGGGAAAAGTTTATTTGGAGGATCCCTGATAGGTAGGCCCATCATATGGCAGGAAGAAGACACTTAAAATGGACCCAACTCCAGCTAAGAAAACCTCAGATAAGAGCCAATCCATAACACGTGGTTGGTCATTAGTTTCTTGCTGTGTGGTTTGGATTACTCACTATGAAAAACATTATGATCCTAAGTCTTGATGCATGCTCAATCCCAGTGTCAAGACTGAAAAAAATCACTTGTATGAGCGATGAAACATTCCCCCCTCTGAAAACACAATCTCCTAAGCCTAATGTCCACACTGAAATTATGTTGACCCGAGAGGGATTCTCTTCTGAAGCATTCACATGAGCCCATGGGATGTAATATAGACTGACAAATAAATAGTGTTAATAAAAGGCCAAAAATTACCACTGATTATTTTTTCTGAGCTTGTTTAAGTTAAATAAAATAAGACACCAAGCAAGCCTCAATCAACACAGCACACACTTGGACTCGGAAGCAGAGTTGATACGTCATCACTTAACAAGCGGGTTTGATTTAATTATTTTTGTAATGCCAAAAATTGCTAAATAAACTTCAAACTTTTTGTCAGATTCTTGCAGGAAATGATCTTGCCACAGATTCTCGATTGGATTTAGATCTGGACTTTGACTGGGCCATTCTAAGACATGGATAGGTTTTGTTTTAAACCCTTCCATTGTTGCCCAGGCTTTATGTTTAGGGTCGTTGTCCTGCTGGAAGGTGAACCTCCGCCCCAGTCTCAAGTCTTTTGCAGACTCCAAGAGGTTTTGTTCCAAGATTGCCCTGTATTTGGCTCAACCCATCTTCCCATCAACTCTGACCAGCTTCCCTGTCCCTGCTGAAGAGAAGCACCCCCAGAGCATGATGCTGCCACCACCATATTTGACAGTGGGGATGGTGTGTTCAGAGTGATGTGCAGTGTTAGTTTTCTGCCACACATAGTGTTTTGCATTTTGGCCAAAAAGTTCCATTTTGGTCTCATCTGACCAGAGCACCTTCTTCCACATGTTTGCTGTGTCCCCACATGGCTTGTGGCAAACTGCAAACGGGACTTCTTATGGTTTTCTGTTAACAATGGCTTTCTTCTTGCCACTCTTCCATAAACGCCAACTTTGTGCAGTGCACAACTAATAGTTGTCCTATGGACAGATTCCCCCACCTGAGCTGTAGATCTCTGCAGCTCGTCCAGAGTCACCATGGGCCTCTTGGCTGCATTTCTGATCAGCGCTCCCCTTGTTCGCCCTGTGGGCCTTGTCTTGGTAGGTTTACAGTTGTGCCATACTCCTTCCATTTCTGAATGATCGCTTGAACAGTGCTCCGTGGGATGTTCAAGGCTTGGGAAATCTTTTTGTAGCCTAAGCCTGCTTTAAATTTCTCAATATCTTTATACCTGACCTGTCTGGTGTGTTCTTTGGACTTCATGGTGTTGTTGCTCCCAATATTCTCTTAGACAACCTCTGAGGCCGTCACAGAGCAGCTGTATTTGTACTGACATTAGATTACACAGAGGTGCACTCGTTTTAGTCATTAGCACTCATCAGGCAATGTCTATGGGCAACTGACTGCACTCAGACCAAACTGTCATGCTCAACCTCACATAGGACTTATAATTGTTTCGCAGTTTTTGGTACTTTCTGTGAGGAAATTGACTTAAATGAATTAGAATAGAATAGAATAGAATAGAATAGAATAGAATAGCCTTTATTGTCATTGTACAGAGTACAACGAAATTGGAGTGCCACTCCCTTGGTGCAAGTTTCAATAATAAATATAAATGTAAAATATAAAAGGTACAAAAAAAACAATCGTAAGTACTCAAACAATAGTATGTACAATATATACAGGATAGCAGCATTAATATAATGACAGTATGAATAGCAGCATAATATAATGACAGTGACGGTATGGAATAGGTTCAATTGTTTTTGTGCTTATTTACTACGGTGATAGCTCTGGGAAAGAAGCTATCCCTGAATCTGTTTGTCCTGGTTTTATGTGACCTGTACCGTCGGCCTGACGGTAATAGTTCAAACAGTTGGTTGCTGGGGTGAGAGTGGTCCTTGATGATATTGCCAGCTCTGCTGAGGTACCGAGAGTTTGCAGTGACCTCCAGGCTGGGCAGAGAGCAGCTAGTGATCTTCTGGGCTGTGTTGATGACCCTCTGCAGTACTTTCCTGTCTGCAGCTGAGCACCCTGCATACCATGTTGTTATGCCGTACGTTAGGATGCTCTCTATGGTGGCTCTGTAAAATGTCACCAGCAGCCTCTCCTCCAGGTTGTTCCTCCTGAGCACTCTCAGAAAGTGGAGACGCTGCTGGGCCTTTTTAACCACCGCTGTAGTATTTGCAGTCCAGGAGAGGTCATCAGAGATCTGCACGCCCAGAAACCTCATGGAGTGTACCCTCTCCACACAGCTCCCGTGAATGTAAAGTGGGGCCGGGTCTGCTCTGCCCTTCCTGAAGTCCAAGATAAGTTCTTTAGTTTTCGTGGTGTTCAGTTGGAGGTTGTTAACTGAACACCACTCAGTCAGTCTGTTGACCTCATCTCTGTAGTCCGACTCATCCCCCCTTGAGATGAGTCCAACCACTGTGGTGTCATCCGCGAACTTTATGATGGTGTTTGAGAGATGGGTAGGGGAGCAGTCGGATGTGTAGAGCGTAAACAGGAGGGGACTCAAAACACATCCTTGTGGAGACCCGGTGCTGAGTGTGATGGTGCTGGACCGGTGGGGGCCGAGTCTGACAGACTGTGGTCTATTTGTCAGGAAGTCCTTGATCCAGAGGCAGATGGGGGTGGAGAGTCCCAGGTGAGACAGTTTCTGGACCAGGATCTCCGGGATGATATGATTGAATGCTGAGCTGAAGTCCAGAAAGAGCATTCTCACATAGCTTCCTCGGTGCTCCAGGTGACTCAGCGCAGTGTGGAGCACTATGGAGATAGCGTCCTCGGTGGAACGATTTGTCCTGTAGGCAAATTGGTGGGGGTCCAGAGTGGGAGGCAGACCGGCCCTGATGTGCTGACAGACCAGTCTGTCAAAGCACTTCATCACTACAGGCGTAAGTGCAACAGGCCTGTAGTCATTTGGGCTGGCCACAGCTGTCTTCTTGGCGATGGGGATGATGGTGGAGGTTTTGAGGCAGGGCGGGACGGTGTTTGATGACAAGGAAAGGTTGAAGATTTTAGTGAAGACTCCGGTCAGTTCGTCAGCACATGCTCTGAGAACCTTTCCATGTATTCCATCAGGACCTGCCGCCTTCCTGGGATTCACTGACCTTAGAACACACCTCACTTGGTGCTCCCTAAGTGTTAGTGTGCCAGTGCTGGGGGCGGGTGGAAGTGGTGTGGCAGCTGAGGGCTTGGTCGTCTCAAAGCGGGCGAAGAAACGGTTTAGATCCTCAGCCAGTGAGGCATCAGTCCTAGATGTTGCCTGGTTATTGCTTCTGTAGTTGGTAATGTGATTGATCCCCTGCCACATTTTTCTGGGGTTGTTGTCAGCAAAGTGATCTTCAATCCTCCTCCTATAGGCAGCCTTAGCTTTCCTGATGCCTCTACTCAGGTCTGCCCTGGCCGCCCTATACGCAGCCCTGTCCCCTGACTTTAAGGCAGTGTTGCGGCTTTATAGGAGGGATTGCACTTCGCTAATCATCCAGGGTTTTTGATTTGGAAACACCCTGACCCTTTTGTTGACGGTGACATTGTCAACACAGTTCCTGATGTACGAGAGTACAGTGTCCGTGTACTCCTGGAGGTTGTGGCTGGAGAATAAATCCCATACAGTTGTTGAGAAGCAGTCCTGCAGTTGAGAAAGGGCTCCTTCAGGCCAGGTTTTTATTGTCTTTGTCTGAGGCTTTGTTTTTCTCAGCAGGGGGGTGTAGGTGGGGGTGAGGGACATGCAGAGGTGGTCAGATCCAGCCAGGTGGGAGAGGGGTGTCGCTCTGAAAGCATGCCTGATGTTTGAATAGACATGGTCCAAAGTGTGTTCTCCTCTCGTAGCAAAGTCCACAAACTGGACAAATTTAGGAAGCACAGTAATTGCAGCAGCACGGTGGCACGGTGGTTAGCACTGTTGCCGCACAGCAAGAAGGTCCTGAGTTCAATTCCAACACCAGGCCGGGGTCTTTCTGTGTGGAGTTTGAATGTTCTCCCCGTGTTTGCGTGGGTTCCCTCCGGGTACTTCGGCTTCCTCCCACCGTCCAAAGACATGCAGCTTGTGGGGATAGGTTAATTGGATAATCCAAATTGTCACTAGGTGTGAATGTTCGAATGAATGTGAGTGCGAATGGTTGTCTGTCCCTGTGTGTTGGCCCTGCGACAGAATGGCGACCTGTCCAGGGTGTACCCTGCCTCTCGCCCTATGACAGCTGGGATAGGCTCCAGTGCCCCCCGCGACCCTGAAAAGGATAAGCGGAAGCGAATGGATGGATGGATGGGTGAATTAATTGAGTTAATTGTTAGATAATTGTTAGATTGCTAAATGAACAATGCATGACAGTGGTTCAGGATGTTTGTTTATCGGAAGGTTGATGGTTTGATCCCTGGTTCCTCCAGTCTGCATATTGAAGTACTGGCATATTGAAGGGTAAGATAACAATATATCTATCAAAGCGTGAGAACGTATGTGAATGTTAGATCAAGTGCTCTATGAATGGGTGGATGAGGTGATCTTGTAGTGTGATTTTACCTCAGTTTTATTTTGTTATCTTACAGCAGTACAGAAAAAAATGGCAGTTGTTTTCCTGGAATGAAACAAATTTCAGTGACAAGGTATGATCTAAAGTTACTAATCCTGAAATAAGGTGATCAATTATTTGTTTGTACAAAAGTTAAATGTTCTTCAGAGTGTCAACTGCTCAAAAGACAAAGCATAATGAAATATCTTGTCATGGTCGTGTTGTTAGTTTAAGTTTTCCTTTTGGAATTATGTTATTTTGTTATATTAGATTTATTGTTTCTGGTTTCTAGGCTTCTGTTCTGGTTCTGCACCTCATGTCGCCATGTCTCAGTGTCGAGTCTGTGTCCTGTGTCAGTGTAGTCTGTTTTGCTTTCTCCCTGTCTCGTCATGTTGGATTAGTCACAGCTGTGTTCCTTCCTGTTTACCATTTCCTCGTTTCTCTCTGTGTGTAAATATTGTGTGTGTTTACCTCTGTTCCTCAGCAGATTGTCTGTTCATCTTCCTGCGTATCATCCCCTGTTTCTTCCTCTGTCTTTCCATGCCTCAGGTTCCTCATTCCCAGCATCAGGAGTTTTTGTATTATTACTTTCTGTATTGTTTTTCTATGTATTTCGCACAGTTAAATTTAGCTGTCCCAGTTTAGGTCTTTGTTAGTTTATCGTAGTCTCCAGTCGCCTTTTGTTTATAGCGTTTTTGTGCAGCCCAAATAAAGGCTCGCTTTCTGTTAAACCTCCACCTGTCTCTCCGTTGTCTGTGTTTGGGTCCACTCCTCTCTCATTTTCCTTGCTAACCGTAACAGTACAATCTGACCATACTATGGACCCAGCAGACTTCGAGCTGCACAAGTGGTGGGAGGCAGTCTCCCCTGCACCTGAATCAGTTTCCTGGGTGAGGAGAGCTAGGGCCCAGTTGGTCCTTGATCCAGTTTCTAGGTCGGATGAAGCTCTGCAAGCCCCTGCACCTGTACCAGCTCCTCAGGTGGGGACAGCAGCTGGCCAGCAGTTGCCGGTGCCTGTTCCGGATCCCAGGGTGAAGGCACCTGTGAACCAGTTTACTCCTGCACCCATACCTACTCCTTGGGTGGGAGCAGCTGGTGTCTTGTCTGCCCCGGGACCCGTGCCGGTCCCTGAGGTGAGGCCAGCCAGGATACAGCCGGCCTCCGCACCCCTACCTACTCCTTGGGTTGGAGCGGCTATGTCCGGCAGATGTCTGCACCCGTTCCTGTCTTCGCTGGAGGCTCATGTGAGCCCGTCCAGCCATTTCCCTTGTTTTCTGGAGGCTCAGGAGAACCACTACAACAACCACTTCAACCACCACTACAACCGCCACTTCTGTCCCTTGCTCAATCATTAGCTTTGTTACTTGCTCAGTCATCAGCTCAGGTCTCTCCACCTGTTGGCCCTGCTCCGCCTCACCCAGAGGTCTCCATACCTGCTGGTCCTGCGTCTGTTCCCGCTGGAGGCTCTGGAGAGCCGCTCCAGCTGTTTGTTCCCGCTGGGGGCTCTGGAGAACTTCTCCAGCTGTCTGTTCCCGCTCCAGCATTTCCTCGTCTCCACTGGGGGCTCTGGTTAGCTGCTCCAACACTCCGCGGCTTCCATGCCACAGTAATAATAAAACAGGAAACTGGGGAACATGACATAGGAGTGGAGGAGACGCAGACGAGCAGGAGCAAGGGAACACAAAGGAGCACGAGGGAAAGAGCGATGAGACATGACCGAAGGGGAAACTTGGATAAACGTGGAATAAAACACAAGGAGGGAAAACAAAACACAAGAATTCACAAAACTATATAAACACAAACACACAGAGGGAGACACAGAGGGCAAAGACACAAGGGGGAATCTAATAATCAAAAAGCTAAACAGAATAACCTAGGTACTATAATATAAATCCTTAGAATAAAAAAGTAAACTTAAACATAATACAAAATGACAAAAAACACAAAAAAACTCTGGGTCAAATGAACCAGGATCATGACTGCGGCAGCCACGCTGCTATCAGATCCATCACCTGCAACAGCCACGCCGCCAGCCGTTCAACCGCCTCTGGCTTCCAGGCCACCATTTGGTCAACGGCCTGCGGCTGCCACGTCATCATCTGGTCCTCTGTGTCCTTATCCATGTCCTGTTTGGCCTCCGCGTCCTTGTCCAACAACCCAACCACACCAACATTCTTTATACACCAAACCACACCAACACTGGCCATCCACCAGGGAGCTTTGCTACCACCTCCGCTTTTCACGAGGTTGGCTCCCTGAATTGTGCCTGTGTTGCCACTTTCCACGTGGTCTGCTCCCTGAACTGTGCCTGCACTACTGCTTTCCATGGTGTCGGCCCGCTGAACTGTTTTGGTCTGGACTCCTGTGCTATCTACCTCCGGGTCGGCCCCCTGAACTGCCCTGTTATGGACTATTGTGCTGTCAACCTCCAGGCCGGCCCCCTGAACTGCGTGTGAACTGTTTCCTGAGCTCCAGTGTCTTTCATGGACTTTTTTTTCTGAACCTGTGTTTTACTTCCTCCCCTGTGACTGTCTGGATTACCTGAGTATGTTTGCCCAGCTGCCTCCACTTCTCTAACCCTAATAGTACACACCCATGGTACTGTGTTGATTGGCCTGTTTTGGTAGCGGGCCATGAAAATCAAATGATACAATGATTTCATAAGGTGTTATAGACTCATAAATGCTAAAGCCATTCTTAGGTGTTTGTTAGAAAACATAACATCATAATATATGATATATCTCCAAAAGTTGATTCTGTTCATCTGGACATAGCGTTTTGGGGGAGAAACGTTTTGTCACTCATCCAAGTGACTTCTTCAGTCTCAGCTGACGGCAGGTTTCCCCAATCTTATAAACAGTACATTTGCATAATGACTAAAACCCAGCCCACTGAAGGAACAATCAGCTGGGAGGTTGTTCCTTTGTTCCATTGTTCCTTCAGTGGAACAATGGGTTGACCTCCCAGCCCATTGTTCCTTCAGTGGGCTGGCTTCAGTCATTATGCAAATTTGTAGGCAAACAGCTTACACTTCTGGTTTGTGTTTCAGCCACTCAGTTAGCACTTGTCTTTAGACAGATTAGTGTCTTCGTTGCAAACTACAGGCAACCACAGTTCTTGGTGCAACACCTGTGTGACCAGGTTCACCGAGTGACAGCCAAAAATCTCCAGCACACCACTTGCCACACAGGTGGTGAATACTGAGGTTTATACTATAAGTGAAGCTGCATTTTAACGTGGGAGACTATGGTGATTAATGGACTTTTGGACCAAGCCTCATTTATATATCACTTTTCTGATCCTTCTGGTCATGCAAAGTACTTTTAGACTACAGGCCACACGGAACCATAAGTTCATACAGTGCTTCATTGTCCACACTTTTCTCTTTATCTACCTCACATCCATTTAGAGTCACCAATCACACTGCATGTCTTTGAACTGTGGGAAGAAACCCATGCAGATACAGGGAGAACACACAAACTGTCACGGTCCTGGGTCAGTGACCCAGTGTTTTTTGTATTATTGTTGTTATTTCATGATTCCTTCTTTGTATATAACTTCTAGTGTTCTGAGTTCTGTTTTCTATTCTAGTTTTGAGGTTTAGTTCTGTGCCCTGTTTTACTTTGAAGGTCTGTGTCTCATGTTAGTGTGTTCTGTTTTGCTTCTTGTCTCATCTTGCCCAATTAGTTCCAGCTGTGTTGCCTCCTGTTCCTTGTTCCCTCATGTTCCTACTTATGTATTTATAGTGTGTGTTCTCCAGTGCTCCGTTTGCCTGCCTGTTTGTTTATTTGCTTTCTCAGTTTAGTTCGTTTTTTTGTTCAGTCTGCAATCTCCCATCAAAGCCAAGTGTTTTGAGTTCACCTTTGCCTCCGTGAGTCCTGCTCTTGGGTCCACCATTCCTGCCTGCCTTCACACAGCCATGACACAAACTCCACACAAAAAAACCCCATGTTGCTCCAAGGTGACAGTGCTAACCACTGCACCATGGCCATGAAATCTAGCTAAAATGAAATAATTGCGAAAACAAGAAGTCAATTTTTTAGATGTTTATTGCTTTGCAATGTTTACATGTTTACATGCTTTGCAAACATGCAAACATCACATTTTTTAATATAAAAGAACAAATGTATTTGTTGTATGTTACATATGCATTTGATTTGATGAATTTCATTTAAACTTTTCTTAGCAAAGGTTTGCGATTAAGTTTCCCCTCAAGCAATTGAAGCCATAGCACACATATGGGCGAGGTTAAAAATCCTCTGTAACTATTATTATTACTTATTAGCATTCTCATCAATCCTGAGAATGAGTCCTTACAGCATCTTATATGAGAAATGAATCACTTCTAACATGAACAAAACCCTTAAAATGTGGCTCATAGGTTTCAAACCAAACATCTGCATTGTTTAAGACTTGTTTAATCCCATTTAGGATGACAGAAGTAAAAATCATTATACTGTAAAAAATTGGAAGAGTTATTTTTATTTATTTTTTAATTTTTTTCCAACATTAACAGGGACTTTGGACAGCATGACTGCGGCAGGGTTTGTTATTGTAAAGCTAAAATATGTCCAAAACATTGCACGAATCTGTTGGTATTTGTGTTATTCAACTATATGTTTGGATTTTTGGCTGCTACATGTTTTTCCACCAGTAGGGGGCAGTCACGGAAAAAGAAAAACTATGTAAAAAAAAAAAGAAAAGAGAAGAGAAGAAAAAGAGAGAAGAGTGTATTCTTGGGCTCTGTATGTGAAAGCCACGGTTCTGAAGTACCCAAATAAACTCGGTTCTGCTGTTTACACCAAGTTGTCCTGGAGTGGTGTAACATTTTGGAGGTTCCACCGAGATCGTTTTGGGACTACTTCACACAGAGGAACACGGTAAAGGAGCATGACAGAGCAAAGGAGCTAATGCTAACGGATTGCGACAGTCTAGCTAATGCCACGCAAACTGTGTTTTCTCCGGTCGGATACACTGAGAGAGTTTTATTCATCTTAGTTATCTTTCAAGCATGTCTGTGAACCGTGAAGATTTTTTGTTGGAATTGGAGCAGAAGTTATGTGGACTTTCTTTGGAAGAACTGCTCAGAGTATGTGAACTATGTAATATTACAGAAAAGGGCAGCGAAGAAATACAAAGCAAATCTCGCAGAGCTCTCGTTAAGCTTATTAGCCAGTTTTGTGAACGAGAAGAGTTTTTACAGCGAGAGGATGAAGGCATGTCGGTGCTTCTGGAGCTAAATGATGTGCTGGTTTTGCTGGTGGAGGCGCGGTCAGCGGCTGTCGGCGCAGGAGCGGTGGTCCGGTCTTCATCTTCAGACAGAGCAGAGATGACGGCGGAGGCTGTGCACGAGGAGCAACTGGCAGCGGCGCGGGCACCTCCGGAGCGGCGGACAGGGCCGATGACATCGCTGGAGCATCAGGCGGCTCAAGGGACATCAGCAGAGCAGCAGGTGGCCATGAGGACGTCGCTGGACGGCGAAACACAGCGCAGGGGGAGAAACTGTATTGGCAACAGCTGCTGTAATATTTCATCAGGTGGATTCAGAAAAGACTTCAGGATAAGTGGACATGGATAAGTCGACAGCTAAAGACACGCTGAGTTTCAGTAGCTTAGAGCACCAGATGGAAAGCGGCTTAAAAACGGGCTACTCTGAAGCTGAGATTGTGGAGGCTGTCATACGTGCATCAGTCCTGGGTTAAAACTAAGGAGCTATTTGGAAGGGAAAGAAGATCTCACATTGACCAGCCTGAGACAAGTTCTAAAAGCCCATTATGCAGAAACGGATGCAACAGTACTGTACCAGCAATTAACCAAAGCTACACAGGGGGCAAATGAAACACCACTTGAGTTCCTGATTAGAGTGCTGGATTTGCGTCAAAAAATCCTTTTCGCATCTGAGCGCACCCAGTCTAGCCTAAAGTATAACAAAGAACTTGTTCAAAGTCAATGTTTTCAGTCCATTAGAACGGGTCTTCTAAATGACAATGTCAGAGCAGAAATGAGAGCATATTTGCAGGATGAAAACTGTAGCGATGAACTCTTATTAATGAAAATGCAAACAGCCCAGTACAATGAAAGCGAGAGAGCGTTAAAGGCAAAAGCCCACAGGTCATTTAGAACAGGACTAAATGTAGTTGAGCAGAATGTAGCGCTTACTGATCCCCGCACAAGCCAGCCTGACACAAAACCGGCTAAAACCCTCAAAGATAACTCCTTATTTGCAAAAATTGAGGAAAGTAACTCAGCAATCAGGGAACTCACAGGACAGGTAGCTTCACTAGTGCAAACTGTCCAACGACATAGAAGTGGTGATGGTGATAGACAAGTCAGGGCGTACAGAAAGGCAGCTCAGAGACCAAAAAGGCGATGCTCTGCATGTCAACAAGAAAACATGGACTGTGACCATTGTTTCAAATGTGGCAGTGACTCTCACTGGGCAAAGGGATGCAAAGTAAGGGGAGCTCAGAAGCAGGAAAACTGGGCGGGGCTGTGACTGCGGGACAAGCCACAGCTTCAGCACCAATGTCCCAATGTGATAACATTCCCAAGGCCTGAAGCTTATCCCTTGCATCACCAACTGACTCAGGAAATCCTAAAATTAGGAACCAACCCCCAAACGTGTTCAATTTAAGTACCAAAAAAAGAAAAGTAGCACAGCTCGTGGGCAGAAAGTGTCTAGTATGGTGTAGAATGAATAACTGCAAAACACAGGCACTGTGGGACACGGGAGCCCAAGTTTCAATAATGAGTGCATGCTGGAAATCAGACAATTTACCTCACTTAGAAGTTCACCCCATCAGCGATTTATTAAGTAAGGATGAACTTTTAGACTTGAGAGCTGTAAATGGATCTGAAGTCCCTTTCCAGGGTTGGGTAGAAGTTAGCCTTAGCCTTTGTGATTCGAGAGTAAAAGCTGCAGCTCAGAATGAGGTTCGGGTTCCAATCCTAGTAAGTCAGGATGTGATGCAAAAACCAATAATAGGGTTTAATGCTATTGAGGAACTGATCAAAAAAGACACTACTCAGTCCAGTGAAAGCTTGTCTCTACTCAGAAACTCTCTAAGAGTAGGATCAAGCAAAGCAGAAGCACTGTTGAACCTTATCCACACCACCAGTAACGAGATAGTTACTTATCCTATCAGATCAGGACGCAAAGCTATTGTCGTACCGGGTGGGCAAATGTACGGCGTTAGTTGTTCCATCAAAACAGACCTAAAGGTAAAAAGTGAAATGCTTTTCGAGCCAGATGAAAACTTGTCTTTAGATGAGGGTCTGAAATCTAACTGCCAGTTGCTGTCTATATCAGGCAGCACCTGCAAAGTCAATATCTATGTTACTAATTGTCATGGTCCGTGGTCCTGTGTCTGTGGAATGCGTGATGCTCGGGTAGCCACACCCCCGGGCTGGGCCATCACCAGCACACCTGCTCTCCATCCCGGTGATTACACGGAGATCCACTTAATCCGGCGCTGACGGATGCTCCACGCCAGTTCGTAGTCATCCCCACAGTGGTTTCTACTCGGCGTCTGCTACCTGCCTGTCCTCCAGCTCAACTGGATCTCGCGGTGCTCACCTGGCCCACTCGCCATTCCACGGACTTCCTGCCCCCACGGACTGCCACACTTCCCTCCCGAGCTCCCACGGTTCCGTTCTATCGTAAGCCCCTACTCTAACTCAGTCCTGATATGTTCTCCCCGCTTCCTGGCTCCCTAGTAATCATCTCCCCTTTCTATTGCAGCCCCCCGCCGTCCCGATCCCGGCTTCCTTGTGTCATTGTTTCCCCGGATTTTTAGTTTCTGTTTTGCTCTCTACTTTCCCCGGGTCGCCTTTCGTTGTTTTATTAAAGTGTCTTTTTGTTAGCTCGGAGTCTGCGCCTGGATCCTTTCGTGCCCGCGCACCACGGCGCATGACACTAATGCTACCAAACATGACATTGTGTTGCCACCTAAAACCCTTCTAGGTAACATAGAGAGGGTAACACATAGTTATCCTGTAAATCTCAAAGAAGCTCAGATAGGCTCGATTGTAGAAAAAGACAATCAGAACTCACCTAGCTCAGCAGAAGAGCCTTGGGAACCACCTGTCAATTTGGGCCACCTTAACACAGAACAACAGGCGGTCGTCATGAAAATGTTAAGGGAGGAGTCAGGCGCATTTGCTTAACACAAAGAGGAAGTTGGTTACATAAGAAATCTAAAAATGGATATCAAACTCACTGATCAGATTCCTGTAGCCAAATCCTATAATGCAGTCCCACGTGCTCTCTACGATGAAGTAAAAAGTCACATTCAGGACTTGTTAAAAAAAGACTTTATTCACAAATCAACCTCACCATATGCCTCTCCAATAGTGTGTGTGAGAAGGCGGGATGGAGGCCTGAGACTGTGTGTCGATTATAGGGGCCTCAATAAAAAGACCATTCCAGACAGACACCCTATTCCACGAATACAGGAAATCCTTGATGGACTTGGCGGCAATAGGTGGTTTAGTGTGCTTGACCAAGGCAAAGCGTACTATCAAGGTGAAATCAGCGAAGACTCGAAAAAATATACCGCCTTCACAACACCCTGGGGGCTGTACGAATGGAATAGGATCCCATTTGGACTCACCAATGCACCTGCAGCTTTCCAGCGGAGCATGGAGGAAAGTTTGGAAGGCTTGAGGGACAAAATATGCACTCCATATTTAGATGATGTTTTGGTGTACAGTCAAACATTTGAACGGCATATTGAAGATTTGAGATCAGTTCTCAAACGTCAGCGGGCTTGGGGAGTAAAACTAAGACCTGATAAATGTGACTTGTTTAAAAATGAGGTCCGCTATGTGGGCAAAATCATTTCAGCAGACGGCTACAAAATGGATGAGAAAGAGGTACAAGCAGTACGAGCTTTGAAGGACAACCCACCAACAAACATTAAAGAGCTGAGAAAGCTTTTAGGATTTTTAGGATACTACCGAAGCTATGTACAAGATTTTTCAAGACATGCAAAGTGCCTATATGATTTACTCTCAGTTGACCACATGCAAACACCAGCGCGGTCAGCCAAGGCGGGGCATGCTGCACCCACCCAAAAAATCATATGGAGTGACAGCCACCAAAAAGCACTAGACTATTTGGTGGATGTTTTGACTAATCCACCTGTGATGGCTTATCCTAAATTTGAGGAACCCTTCATTCTGCACATCGATGCTTCAGAAGAAGGCCTTGGTGCAGTCTTGTATCAGAGGCAGGACAGTAAATTAAGAGTCATTGGATATGGGTCAAGAACATTAACACAAGCTGAGAGGAATTACAGGTGGCACTCAGGGAAACTTGAGTTTTTGGCACTAAAATGGGCTGTGACTGAGCGCTTTAGAGACTATTTGTTCTATGCTCCCTCAGTGACAGTGTACAGTGATAACAACCCTTTAAGCTATGTTTTAGGCACAGCTAAACTGAATGCAACAGGACACAGATGGCTTTCCGAGCTGGCTGATTTTAACATAACACTGAAATACCGACCCGGAAAAAGTAACGTTGATGCAGACTTTTTGTCCAGAACACCTTCTAGTATGGATTCATACATGTCAGAATGTACTGAGCTGTGTTCGCCTGAAGTGTTAAGCGCAGTACTGAATGCCATTGAAACACAGGAAGACAAACAACTGTATTGGATATCAGCCATAACGTGCAATCCAGAAGTAAACAAAATACTTACAGAAAATCCGCCAGATGTGAGGATCACAACGCAGGAGCTATTGCAAGCTCAAAAGCAGGACCCTGCCATAGCTTATGTTCTCAACTTAAAGAGTACTGGTGCGAGTTTTTACAAGACATCAGCGCTCAAAACCCCTAAAGGAAAACAGCTACTACACGAGTGGAAAAAGCTGTTTATCTCAGATGACGGGTTGCTGATACGAAAGACTGTGACTTACACTCAGATTGTGATTCCGGAATCGCACAAAGAACTGGTGTACAAACACCTTCACTGCAAAATGGGTCACTTGGGGGTGGACCGTGTGATGAATTTGGCAAGGAGTAGGTTTTATTGGCCGAATATGTACAAAGATATTGAGTTTTTCATTACACAGGTGTGCAAATGTAATATTCAGAAAAAACCTACAGTTCAGTGTAGGGCCCCCATGTGTCATGTGCCGGCTACTGCACACTTTGAAATGGTCTCAATAGACTATGTCCATCTCGAAAAGAGCAGGGGAGGGTATGAGTATATTTTAGTGTTACAGGACAACTTCACCAAGTTTGCTCAAGCCTACCCTACACGCAACAAATCTGGCAAAACAGCAGCAGATAAAATTTTTAATGACTTCTCCTTGAAATTTGGTTTTCCTGGTAAATTACATCACGATCAAGGCAGAGAATTTGAAAACCATTTATTCAAACAGCTGCAGAAGTACACAGGAATAGCCAATTCAAAGACTACACCCTACCATCCACAGGGGAACCCGGTGGAAAGGTTTAATCGCACTTTGCTGTCAATGCTGCGGACCCTGGATGAGGAAAAGAAAGGAAACTGGAGTGACTACGTAAACAAAGTTGTGCATGCCTATAATTGCACAACTAGTGACTCGACAGGATACTCGCCCTTTTATTTACTCTTTGGTAGACATCCACGTCTCCCTATTGATGTAATTTTTGGACTGAGTGAGACGAACAAATGCAAATCATATGAGGATTATGCTCACAAATGACAACAACAAATGAAAGAAGCATATGACATTGCATCCAGAAACATTAAAAAGACTCTGGCAAGAGGGAAATCACATTATGACCTGAAGAGACAAAGTGCTGTACTCTCACCTGGGGACAGGGTACTTGTCAGGAACATGTCAAAGAGGGGAGGCCCGGGAAAGTTACGCTCCTATTGGGAGGATCAAGTTCACATAGTGATCTCTCAAAAGGGGGAAAACAGCCCTGTCTATGAGGTTAAGCCGGAGCGTGGTGCTGGGCGAGGCCGTATCCTCCACCGCAACATGTTAATGCCCTGTAATGCATTACCGCTTCCCACAATAACAAGAACTGAACGAAGCCACACTACACAGACACAAAAACAAAGAGACCTACAAGACGCATCGAACCATATAGAGAGCTCAGATGATGAAGAGCAGTATTGGTCTCAGAGAGTGAGGCACCACCACTGTCAGCCTCAAGGGGATTTAATGGTGTCTGCACCTGCTACTGAACTGGACCAGGACCTTCAGCGAAAGAGCACGGAGCTTAGAGTGGATGCTGAAGAGTTTCAAGTAGATATGGTGAATGGACAAGGTAACGCTAAACATGACACCTCAGCATCACCAGACACTGTTGCTTCGTCAGGTCAGCCCAGTGAAATGAACCCAGAACTGTCGGAACCGCAGCCGAGAAGATCTCAGAGGGAGAGATGTCCACGGAAAATATTGACTTATGATGCATTTGGCCAACCAGTTCAAAGAGCAATTGGTCACAGTGTTAACCCATTGTATGCCAGTGCAGCAGCACCGCCATTCTATGACCAGTTTGGAGTACCTTGGGCAGCTCTACAAATGCCTTACTATGCAGCTTATGTACCAGTTAGTTATTATTGAACTGTGAAAGAGTTTTTCTGAATTTAAATGATGTTATTTTTCAAAAATGTATGGGGACTTACAAGGCCTTACCAATATGGTGACACAAGTATTTGATACTTTTGGGGATGGTAGCGTAAGACATTGGATCATTATGTTTGATGAGGTAAATTGTGATTAAATGGTTACTATCTAAGTTGACAAGCTCCGGAGCACGTGGTAAAGTGATAGTAACGTCTTAGAGGGTAATATTTGTATGTGGACTGTCGGAAACAACTCAGCACTGTTGTAAGCCGATGCTTATCTGGTAAGAGAGTAACATGTGATTCTGTCACCTGAGGTCCAATAGTGCATCGTGAAAGTGATCTTAGAGCACTGCTAAACCCTATGCCAACTTACGCCATCTCTACATTGTCACAAGGAAGAGAGAAGTATATTTGTTTATTTTTGTTTCTTATTGTCATGTTTTCTCAATGTTGGGACAACATTTATTTAGCAGGGGAGGAATGTAGCACTTGGTAAAGTGTAAAGCTAAAATATGTCCAAAACATTGCACGAATCTGTTGGTATTTGTGTTATTCAACTATATGTTTGGATTTTTGGCTGCTACATGTTTTTCCACCAGTAGGGGGCAGTCACGGAAAAAGAAAAACTATGTAAAAAAAAAAAAAAAGAAAAGAGAAGAAAAAGAGAGAAGAGTGTATTCTTGGGCTCTGTATGTGAAAGCCACGGTTCTGAAGTACCCAAATAAACTCGGTTCTGCTGTTTACACCAAGTTGTCCTGGAGTGGTGTAACATTATAGCCAAACAGAAACGAGCAGGTGCAAAAATCCAATTGGCTGTTACAGGAGGCAAGAAAACTGGTGTTGTTGTCTCCTTCAGTTTGAGATTCTGGAGTATGTGAGCTGACATCAGGTCACTCTGTACCAGAAGTGTGGCCTCGAGTCACATGACTTGGACTCGAGTCAGACTCGAGTCATTAATTTTATGACTTTAGACTTGACTTGAAAAATGTTCTAAGACTTGTGACTTGACTTGGACTTTTACACCAATGACCTGGGACTTGAATTGGACTTGAACCGGTTTACTTGAAAAGACTTGATATTTCACGCCAAATATAAAATTTAACATGCATATTATATAGAGATTGAAAATGTGACGTCATTCAGGGGTAAACCGCAAAGGATTCTGGGAACTTGTGGCAAGAGGTACTAGCGCACGCAGGCTTTCAATTGAAATCAGTCACACAGCGATAAAAAGAAACACAAAAATGTCAAGAAGCTGTTGTACTATTAACTGCAATAGCCGGTCGCATGACAGCCACGGGAAGCCGACGGGTAAAGAGATCGGTTGTTATCGGATTACGTCGTTGAAGAGAAATTGTTCAAGCCATGTTTCCGAAGTAACAAAGACGCGACTGGATTGCAGCCATTCAAAGATCAAATATAACGTCCCAGAACACTCCAGCTCACAGGTTAATCTGCTCAAGCATTTACACGAAGGTCAGTGTTTTTTAGTAGTTAATACGTCATTTTCATAACATAATTGGTGATATAGGTTACAAGCAAGTCTGGCGCTGAACAGAAATTGTCGCGCTATGCTTCTTTGTTTATTGTGCATAAATAGTGAATTGTCCTGACACAATATTGCGTTTCGCTTCTGTTATTATGGTACATTGACAAAAACATATACTTTTATTCACAGGATAAAACAGTTGTTTTGTATCACTAATTGCCCAGTACGATTACAGCATACAATATTGTTGTCACTGCTACATTTCTGTGATGCCTACCAGAAATTATTTCCACTACTAATTAATTATCGTTGAGCTCAAAGGTCCTATTAATAAACGGTTAACGAATGTGTATTTATGACGACGATTTGTGAGACTGGTAAACTTAACCTTTGTTCGTACGATGGTCTTTCGTTCTACACGGTGCATTTCAAGGTCCTGTATCCATCCGTCGGTAAACTGTACCTGGGCTTGTTGCAGTGACCTGAAGTTACTAAACTTCATGAGTGTATGCACTCACTCCAAGAACCGTATGATTATAAATATGCATATAAATATGCTACAATGAGATAGCTGACTTCATCTAACTAGCAAATGTTGTCCAGGCTACGTTGGTGATGCAGTTTTTTTTAATATGTATGATATTTTTGTCATGCGATTTTAAAGCCGGTCCTACAACCGCATCCAAGAATAACATGCAGCTTATCTCAGAACTGTCGGTGAAAATTATTCTTGGAGCTAGGTTTAATTGAGCTGCATTTTAAAGAGGTGCAATTTCACAATTTGTGTATATTTTCTAAGTTCACTATTTTGTCATGTGTTGAGAAAAACACAGATTTAAAAATTACATGGTCTAATATTTACATTTAGCATATAACTGCAACATTACTTTTTTCGTTTTTTTTTTTTTTTAAAGACTCGAAAGGACTTGAAATTCAAAATTTCAGACTTGTGACTTTACTCAGACTTTTACACCAGTGACTTGAGACTCGACTCTGACTTGCCTGACATTACTTGAGACTTGACTTGAGACTTGAGGATAAAGACTTGAGACTTACTTGAGACTTGCAAAACAATGACTTGGTCCCACCTCTTCTCTGTACACTACCTGACACAGCAAGTGGTAGTCTGGTGACGGGTGTAACATAATAAAGAAGCTGTGATCAGCTTGGGCTCAAGGATGAACTACACACCAACCCAAAGGTGACAAATTTGAGTAAGTCTTAAAAAGGGGGATTTTTTCAGTGCTGTGGTATAATCCCTTGAGCAGAGTTCAAAACTGAAACTTAGCAGTTGGATCTCCTTCCCACGAGACCTTCAATCATGAAAATGATTAAAACAGTTTTGACCTTAGTATTTTGCCGTAAGAAAAATCTTGCAGCACGTGGAGCAGCAGAGATGGGCATGCAGTGAGAGTAAGACAGAGGAGTAAAAATGTAAACAGAGGATTCTGAGACTGTCTTAGCCTTCAACACTGTGAAACACATACATTCTTCAGTCTGCTACACATGGAGCCACAGACCAACTTATCTCTCTCCTCACACTGAAAGGTAATGGTCACAGGGCCAAGATTACATCTCTCTGCCAGAGAAGGTCAAAAAACAAAAGCTACAATTAAAAAAAAGCTATTCTTTCAGTCTTCATATATTTAGCCTTGTCTCTTTTGATTATGCCCCTCACAACGGTGGCAGCTGTGGAAAGAAAGCTTTCAAGTCGTTTTATCCGTGTCTCTTGAAAGTTGTGGAAGCATGAATGTTCACTTTGACTGAGGACACTCTTGCATTACAGGTGGCGCTAATGCAGTTTTTGGAAGTGATGTCTGTGTTGCCACAATACTGTTAGTGACAGATCCTGGACACAAAATTTTAATATCTGACTTATCTCTTTAAAAATATCTTTTCAGCATCAGAATGTTTGATATGTGACTTAAGGAAAATGTGTGCATTATATATGGCAGGACACCAAGGACCTGCTGTTAGTATGCTACAGCTATCTACTTGACAGTCAATGTATAGAGTCCAAGTCTTTAATAACATCATCACCTTACCATATATTTACTGTTATCTGAAGATACCGTTTCCATGGTAAGTTTGCAGTCATAGATAACAGTAATTTGTAATTAGTGCTCCTGTCTATCAGTCTCTCCTGCACTCGGTAATAAACACCAAGTGATGAACTTCAACGAGTATTTTGTGCATTTACCTGCAATCACCCATCATGAAACTGCTCACACTCAGTCTCAAAAATAAACCGTCCATGAAAGTCCATGAAAACAGCAGATCTGAAATGATGAAAACTCACACTGTCTGAAGCATAAATTATAGGTTTATGAATGACTGCAAAATAACAAAGCAGAATATAGCTTTATAATATTATATCTTACAATATATAAGAGTGGCACATGATGTGGCCTTGTGCTCCTGTAGCCCTTCTGCTTCAAGGTTTGAGATGCTCTTCTGCATACCTCGGTTGTTACAAGTGCTTATTTGTGCTAATGTTGCATTTCTTTCAGCTTGAAGCAGCCTGGCTATTCTCCTCTGACCTCTGGGATCAACAATACTCAGACCAACCATTTGGGCACCAACAACTATGCCACATTCAAAGTCACTTAAATCACCTATCTTCCCCATTCTGATGCTCGGCTTGAACTTCAGCAGGTTGCCATGCCATGTGATTGGCTGGTTGGATATTTGCGTTAATGAACATTTACATATATTTGCATGCTGCTAACGACCCCGCAAACTGCTAGTGAGTCCAGATCTTTCATACTCCACACTTAAATGATGTGTTTCCCCCTTTTTTCAAAACTGCAGCTTTAAAGTCAGTGTTAAATGTTGAGCTACTTATCAGATGAATTAGAAAATATTTCAAGTTCATCTTAATTTTAGTCATGCATCTATTTTCATGACTGCTGTAGCTAGACTACTTGTGGTGAATATGATCCTCCTGTGATCTGCAGATGCAGAGGTAAGGTTACAATATGCTGAAAATAAGAACGCACACAATACCATGGCTCCGTACTGGGTACAATGATAACAGAAGAAAAGACTGCTTTAAAAGGACAAGAAAACGTCAGAAAAAGACTACTATTATTACTGTTCAAGGAAAATGTTTACTCAGAAAAAAGTGCATCTCATCTCCCCTATCTGCTGCTTTCTTCATCCTTTTGCATTTATATGAACGCTGTCACTTGTCAGTGTGAAATGAAGTCATGAGTCTAAGTTTCCTACCCGTGTTCACCACCCGACTCAAATGTCAGGACATATTTTGACATTCACTGATGTCAAAAATGAGGGACAATCAAACTCACAATGCAGCATTATTTCATATTAGATTAAAACAGCATATAATTTTAGACTCAGTTGAGTGTTACTTGCGCCATTTAGTTTCCAAGGTAACGAGAAGGGTTTACTTAGAGAGCACCAGTGAAGACTCCACAGGTAGTGGAGTTTTTTGTTCTTCTCCATTGTAAGAGGTAACAAGGGAGTGTGAACTCTTTCTTTGGGGGGGAGACCAGTGGTGTGAAAACAGCTGTGTATTGCCTTTTGTTTCTGTAGAAAGTATTTAAACCCAGGGCTCTGCCGGGTTCAAGAGAGACTCTGCCGGTTGTTTGCCCCTTGATGGCTGCTTTCACCAAGCTTGGGTTTTTGTTCTTTTTGATTAAAGGATGTTAGCTATGTTCACCATTTGTCTGCAGGCTTTACTAAATGGGAAACTTCCACAACATGATCCTCCATAACCGAGGTAACGACAGTTGACTGAAATACAAAGTTTTGCTCCACACGGTTTACAAAGCGTCTTATTTTCCGTGACGTCAAATGCAAAATGGCTACATATGGTAAATGGCCTGTATTTGTATAGCGCTTTACTTAGTCCCTAAGGACCCCAAAGCACTTTACACTACATTCAGTCATTCACCCATTCACACACACATTCACACACTGGTAATGGCAAGCTACATTGTAGCCACAGCCACCCTGGGGCGCACTGATAAAGGCGAGGCTGCCGGACACTGGCGCCATCGGGCCCTCTGAATATGACTCTACATATGACTTGTCTTCTTCCCAAGCATTGACATTGTGTCACATTTTCTTGAGAAACAGAGGGCATGAGAGCTAGCTGTACCATTTACCCAAAAAATCTCATCTTATTTCCCAAGATTACTTTTGATTGGATCACTTCCCCAAACTCCTCCCACCTTCCTTTTTATTCATTCACCAAATTGTCAATACATTTCATCACAGTTTTTGTTCTCGTGCATTAGTTTTCCTTTAGTTATCATCTTGTTTTTGTCAGAATAAAAAAGGTTGCTGACAAAAACTAGGCCTATGAAATCAACACTGGTAAACCTTTTTTCCATTTAATTCAAAATTGTAATGGTAAAAAATATTTTGTTCTTTACAAAGCAAATAGGAAACAGTACAATCACCTCATGTCTAAAATCTACTTAGTAGCTGTCAAGAGATGTATTTTTTTTTTCTTATCTTTTTTCTTTTTTGTGTCCCGTTTGGATCTTTAGCCATCAGAACTGTTGTCTTAAGGCCAAGAAAGATGCCAAGCGGATTTATTTTACCAAGTGGATCATCATGGCCTTGCCATATTGGTCCATTTGATTGACCTTTATTATAATTATGTATTTACTTTATTTTCAGTTGCTACAAACGGGACAGACATGACTGGGGGACAGGGAGAAAGAATGAAAGAAAGAGAGGGAGAGAAAAAAAAACCAAAGGGGAGAAGAGACGGTGAGAAGGGGGGGGGGGGAGAAAAAAAAAACACAAACAAAACATAATAAAAAAAACAGCACCATCACAATAAACTAGCTAGCAGTAGATATCAGTAGATACTAGAGATGGCACGATACCACTTTTTTATGTCCAATACCGATACCGATATCATAAATTTGGATATCTGCCGATACCGATATGAATCCGATATAGTGTTTTTTAATCAACAAAACTGTTTTTTAAATATCTTGCTGCATTTTGTATAACTTCATACTCAAGTTTAAAACAACAACTACACTAAAGCTATTCTGTTATACCTGTATGCAAAAAAAAATATTTCATAGTTCAGCAATACTGATCAATCTAATAAACTCAAACCTGCACCATCCTCCCTATTCTGGTATTTTAAAGAGTACTTAGCATAAATATTAAGCAACCTAACTAATAGGGTTCCAACTCCCAGCAACAACAAAAATAAATAAATAAAAAATAGGGAACCACCCCTCACGCTCCACCTCATGATGCTTAATCGACGTAATCAACCTTAATTTGATGCAGTGCGAAAAAAAATGCACAGAAATCAATTATTTTTCAAGAAATATTAAATAGATTCAACATCTTTCTTCAACAAAATTGCAGACTGCACAGATGGTACCTTCCCAAAGGAAAAAGTACTATAGCTTACTAGGGTATATATATATATACAGTGGGGCAAAAAAGTATTTAGTCAGCCACCGATTGTGCAAGTTCCCCCACCTAAAATGATGACAGAGGTCAGTAATTTGCACCAGAGGTACACTTCAACTGTGAGAGACAGAATGTGAAAAAAGAATCCATGAATCCACATGGTAGGATTTGTAAAGAATTTATTCGTAAATCAGGGTGGAAAATAAGTATTTGGTCAATAACAAAAATACAACTCAATACTTTGTAACATAACCTTTGTTGGCAATAACAGAGGTCAAACGTTTACTATAGGTCTTTACCAGGTTTGCACACACAGTAGCTGGTATTTTGGCCCATTCCTCCATGCAGATCTTCTCGAGAGCAGTGATGTTTTGGGGCTGTCGCCGAGCAACACGGACTTTCAACCCCCGCCACAGATTTTCTATGGGGTTGAGGTCTGGAGACTGGCTAGGCCACTCCAGGACTTTCAAATGCTTCTTACGGAGCCACTCCTTTGTTGCCCGGGCGGTGTGTTTTGGATCATTGTCATGTTGGAAGACCCAGCCTCGTTTCATCTTCAAAGTTCTCACTGATGGAAGGAGGTTTTGGCTCAAAATCTCACGATACATGGCCCCATTCATTCTGTCCTTAACACGGATCAGTCGTCCTGTCCCCTTGGCAGAAAAACAGCCCCATAGCATGATGTTTCCACCCCCATGCTTCACAGTAGGTATGGTGTTCTTGGGATGCAACTCAGTATTCTTCTTCCTCCAAACACGACGAGTTGAGTTTATACCAAAAAGTTCTACTTTGGTTTCATCTGACCACATGACATTCTCCCAATCCTCTGCTGTATCATCCATGTGCTCTCTGGCAAACTTCAGACGGGCCTGGACATGCACTGGCTTCAGCAGCGGAACACGTCTGGCACTGCGGGATTTGATTCCCTGCCGTTGTAGTGTGTTACTGATGGTGACGTTTGTTACTTTGGTCCCAGCTCTCTGCAGGTCATTCACCAGGTCCCCCCGTGTGGTTCTGGGATCTTTGCTCACCGTTCTCATGATCATTTTGACCCCACGGGATGAGATCTTGCGTGGAGCCCCAGATCGAGGGAGATTATCAGTGGTCTTGTATGTCTTCCATTTTCTGATGATTGCTCCCACAGTTGATTTTTTCACACCAAGCTGCTTGCCTATTGTAGATTCACTCTTCCCAGTCTGGTGCAGGTCTACAATACTTTTCCTGGTGTCCTTCGAAAGCTCTTTGGTCTTGGCCATGGCGGCGTTTGGAGTCTGACTGTTTGAGGCTGTGGACAGGTGTCTTTTATACAGATGATGAGTTCAAACAGGTGCCATTCATACAGGTAACGAGTGGGAGACAGAAAAGCTTCTTACAGAAGACGTTACAGGTCTGTGAGAGCCAGAGATTTTCCTTGTTTGAGGTGACCAAATACTTATTTTCCACCCTAATTTACGAATAAATTCTTTACAAATCCTACCATGTGGATTCATGGATTTTTTTTTCACATTCTGTCTCTCACGGTTGAAGTGTACCTCTGGTGCAAATTACTGACCTCTGTCATCATTTTAGGTGGGGGAACTTGCACAATCGGTGGCTGACTAAATACTTTTTTGCCCCACTGTATATATATTAGACTTAATAGTCACTATATACAGTAATTGACTTCTATTCATTTTACATCAAATTAAAACTTTGGGTGTCAGATAATTATTTATTAAAAGCTAGACATTTTAAATGAGAATAAGAAAGAAAAGTATGTCTTTGTGCCCCCTGTTAATGCCCTATCGGCCCCCTTGGCTAAACTTTGCTAGATCCGCCCCTGCACAGTTACCAGCGTCAGCTACGTAGAAAAAGTGTCATGGTCCTGGGTCGGTGACCCAGCGCTTTTAGTTTATCATTTTCTAGATGATTGTTTAAGTTCTGTGTTATTTTCGATCTGCCTCTGAGTCTGCGTCTGTATCTGTCTGTCTATGGTGTCTCCCCATCTGTTTGTGAATCTGTCTGTTTAGTTCAATGTCTTGTCTGGTTCCATGTATCTGAGTTTCCTGTTTTATTGTGAAGGTCCGCGTCGTATGTGAGTGTGATCAGTTTACGTTTCCCCTGTCCCGTCAGCCCAGATTCCTCCCAGCTGTGTTGCCCTCCTGTCTCTCATCCCCTGATTACTGGTGTGTGTATTTAAGCCCTGTGTATTCTCCTGCCTGTTGCCGGTTCGTCTGTGTTCCTCCGTGTCAGTCTGTGTAACTCTGTGTCAGTCTGTTACAGTCTGTTACAGTCTGTTACCCTGTGTTCCACGGAGTCCTGTTCCTCGTCTGCGTCTCTCTGCTATTCATCATCCGTTGTCATATGCTCCCAGGTCTGTTATTTTAGTTCTCCCAGTTTAGGTGTCTTTAGTTGTTTGTTATGCCCCACTGTTTGTTTGCCACTACACCTCTGTAAATAAAACCACCGGTATCTCATCCACTGCCTGCATCTTGGGTCCTCCTTCTAAATCCACACGGCTCGCCTCGGCAGCCGTGACAAAAAGATCCTCGAGTAGAAAGTAATATTAAATACATTCTAACAACAGCTGATCAAGCTTAAACGTGCTGCTGTTGTTCAGCCGCTGGTTTCCTCTTTCTGGTGCAAAGTGGGCCAAAAGCAAACTAGAGACACGGACTCGCGACAGAAAAGCCGATTAGCTGATCGTTAAGCAGTTTCATGATTGAAGTAGCAGCAGGAGAGGCAGTCGCTTGTTAAGCTTAACGCAGGAATGCTTTACAAACATTCAGAGATGGACTTACACACTTGCTTTACTTCTCTCGGGATAACTTTGTCGGAGATGAAATGCCGGGTTGCTAGCGAAGCTCCACATGCTATCCAGATCACCAACAGGTTCCGCATGCCACAGCCGCTCTATCACGTGATGCATACTGCTCCGACGTGCTAACATTCTGAGGTGAGTTACGGCGTGTTGCAAGTTTTGTGAGGTGCTTTCGTGATATTTAATGGATCGGATTACATTTTTTATTTTTCTCCGATATCCGATCCAGTAATTTAGGTCAGTATCGGACCGATACCGATATGTAATATCGGATCGGTCCATCTCTAGTAGATACTAAATAATAAACGATATTGTGCAGCACGCAAGATAGACAGCGCACAATGTGCTTTGAGGCAGCAGCCAAGAAAGCTGTAGTCCGTGTCTGTGAACACCCGTGTGTACACCTGTGTGCACACCTGTGTGGATCAGCATGCTTGTATTCCGAAGGTTTCTCCATGTAACGATCTGCTAGGGAGTGTGGGGAGCCATAGCCCCGTCCACCAGGGTATGGAGCAGGTATAGAGGAGATCCAGGCCCCAGATATCCAGAGGCCCCAGAGTACAAGGACCCGAGGAGGACCACCAAAGGGGGGGAACCGTGCCACCCTCCTGGGAAGAGCTGAGTAGAGCCCCAAAAGAGAGGTCACCCCGCAGCTACGGAGCAGAAGCCAGAGGGGGTTGCAGTGGCATGCCCTCGGGCTCTGCCGGCAGCCAGCTGTGCCAGAGAGGACCGAGCTTCAGGCCCAGAGGCCAGAGGCCTGAGGGCATCCCACCCCCCGGAAGGAGCCCAGCCGGGCCACAGGCGCCCGGCCCCGCCAATCAGCCACCAGGAGTGAGCCGGTACATACATGAGCACCCAGCCCCAGACGACAAGGACCACCAACACACCAACGTCTGCGGGCATCAACCACCGGCAGGGAGTGTGGTGAGGGGAGATAGGCCTCCGTACTTTAGAGGGCCTGAGATGTACCCAGAGAGGTTGAGTCTAAGACCCAACCTGACATATAGACACAGACGAACAGGCACACGCGGACACAGACGTGCATTCCCACCCCATATGCACCACCAAATACTCGGCACTCACCCAACGTGTAGACAGACACAAATAGACACTGCACAGACAGTCGCACTCCCCAAACATACTCTATATCCCAGGTCCAGGTACCCCCGCCCTCAGAGGGGCAAGCCGCACCTAGACCTAGGACATGTAACCCTTCTCTCTGGGGTGGAGGCAAGCAGACCACCTCCTTATCTGCAGTAGCGGGGAGGCCCCGCATCCCAGACCCCAGTCTGACGGCCAGCACCTCCTCCCAGCCCCCCAGCCCTGAATAGTGAAGACCTCAAACCTGTATTCTAATGACGTAGATGTATTCTAAAGACACTTCTTCAGCTGAGAGTCAGAGAGTGAAGACACACACGCTGCAGATTTCACTTGCAAGGGCAGTCACAGAGCGCTCACACGAGAGTGGGGGCCCTGTGATGTGCTCTCTGAGATTGCTCCTGTCTTTATTTATATACAAGGGTAATACAATATTGAATACGTCTGTTTGTAGACAGAGGAATGTTGGTGCGTATGTAGGTGTATGTGTGTGAGATTCTGAAGGAAACGGCCCCTCTTCTTGTTAGGGAGTGAAGATAAGAGTGTTCAGCTCTCCTCTTCCTGGTATGGAGTGAAACTGCTTGTTCAGCTCTTATTATCGCTGTGGGAAGAAACTTGTAAAAGAGAACAGAACAAGTCTTGTAGTGAACAACAGTCTAAGTCATCAAAAGGTCAACATGCAGTATTCTATCATATATAAACTTATATCATTAAAAGTTTATACTGACTACTATGTACAATTTTCTAATGACAGTAGCTTACAGTAACACACTGACCTCCGAGCTCCTCTGTTACAAAGCAAGACCAAGTCTACTGAGATTTAACCCTAAGTCTTTGTAGAAGTTTAATTATGTTCAATGTAAAAAGCTCCAACGTTTTTTAACAACTTCTATTGTCTTATATTTAATGTTCAATAGTTATCGTCTCAGTGCTGCCCTGAGTTTGGAGGAGCGTCCTCGAGGATTCTCTTTAACGTCGTCTTTTTGTGGGGTGATCACTTTTCTTCGCAGAGGAAGCTAACAGACACTTCCGTCTCTTTTATCATGCGACAGGTTTTCCTTCTTGGTACCTTGCTTCCAATGGCTGAAGTGATCCAGATTAGATAAGTCATCTCCCCACAGGAAACGTTTGACCAGTCTATCTTCTAGCAAATGAAAGGTGATAACACAGAGACGTCCGCTGGGTTTTAGCAACGTCTGGGCAAGGCCTGGAAAGTCTTAGCGGCCACGTGTGCAGGTCTGTTGAGCCGGTCTTTATACGCATAGACTGCAGGAGGAAACAATCCTGGAAATAAGAATTGGTTTAGAGTTAATCTTACAAGTTTAATGGTCTATTAATGAATGATTTATTATAGCATTGTTACATTTCATTTCCACAGAAGTGGAAGAAACTGCAGTTCCTCTAGGCCAGGGGTCGGCAACCCGCGGCTCCAGAGCCGCATGCGGCTCTTTAGTCTTTATTTTGCGGCTTCGGGTGGTTTGGAAAAATAAATTAGAAGTATTTAGCTGAAGTGTATTTTATTTGTGTTTAGTTCTTTTTTTAACTTGTAGTTCTAAATTGGAAGATTTTTGTGATTTTGAAATATAAAAATAAAATTATATCTTATTATTTTTTTCATCGCTCAAAATAAGTGTCACACTCGCGGAAGCCGGTGTACCCGCCGAAACGGTGTGCATTTATCGAGACCTTCGACCCCAGGTAGGCCAATTATGGATCTTCGGATCCACATTATTTCAGCAGCTGTTCTCCACCATGAACTATGTTAAAAACAAACGCCGCTCACGCCTCACAGATGACAGCTTACAGTCCTGCGTAAAGATGAAGGTGACTTCGTACAGCCCCGATTAGCAGACGCTGTGCACAGAGGTTCGGGACCAGAAGTCCCATCGTAAACATATCACGGCAGACCCAACGATGTTTGCATGAACATGCTTTATAGCATCTCTTTATTGACCACTTTTCACACACGGTGTTGTACGCATACAGCCGGCTGTAACTTTTCAGCTCACATCCCGACAACACAACAGCATAGATAGCACAGGCGTTAAGACGGCGAGGCGTGATTGCGGGTGCCGGTCAGGTGCGTCCGACTCCCATGCAGTGGCACTGCAGACCACGCCCCGCCACACACATTAACCAGGTAAAATACATATTTAGGCAGAATTTTGCAAATATCGATTTTTTTTAGCAGCATAGTGCTTTTTTTCCAATTATTTTTTAAAAGTCAGGTCAAGGCTCCAAAAGCCCAAAGGCTATATGAGGGAGGCGGCTCACAACAGTTTTTGTTTGCTACATGGATCATTTTAGTTCAGCTGGGTGTCTTTCCTTTTGTTATATTTCTTTAAGAGTTCAAAATGTGTTAATTACAGAAATAAAATGTAATTTTCTCTGTAGCACTTCATGGATTTCATAAGCAACACACCTTAGTTGCTCTGTGGATTCTTTTAAAAAGCAGTTAAAAACTTTTCTGTTCAAACAAGTCTTTTGTTGATCTATGTATTTTATATTCTTTACATTATTTACATTTGATCTTTTACATTGTGTATAATGTCTATTGATTGTATTGTTTATTTTAATATTTGTGTACAACGCTTTGTGACTGCCTGTCTGTGAAAAGCGCTTGATAAATAAACTTTACTTACTTACTTTAGTTGTTCACACAAAACATAAAGGTAAAAAAAAAAACAATAAATATACTGTGTTATCTTCATTTTAGATTTCAAAAAGTATTTGCGGCTCCCAGTGTTTTCTTTTGCGTGGAAACCGGGTCCAAGTGGCTCTTTGGGTGTTAAAGGTTGCAGACCCCTGCTCTAAGCCCACTTGAGGCTACCTATAAAAGTGAGCCAGTCCCCAGAGACTTCCATGTTAAAGTGCCTAATTTTACTGCATAAAAAAATCATATTGGTAAAACAATTTTGGCCTCTAAAGGTGATTTCTAGAAATGTAACAACTCCGAGTGGAGTGAATGATTTCTTATCTCTGCATAATTGCTTGGATAAGTAAGTTAGGGGTGAGTACACATTGACTGACGAGTGTCCTGACACCGGCAGCTGTAGTGTGTGCTAGGCCTTTATACACTACTTGAGTCATTAAACTGGACCTCTTGACTGTATGTGCTGTTGATGAATTTGGAAGTATTTTTATTGTATTCCCGAACTAATAATATGGCTTGCTGTGTGTACAAAGATTTGTGTTTCAGTAATGGGGATGAAATTCTAGTATTTTATTAGTACACCACTAAGCACCAAAAAATGTGTCTCTGTGTGGGACCCATGAAGTATATGAATGCAGCTGCTGACCAAGCTAGCTAACATTAGCTGATAATTTGGCAGTACTTGTAAAGAGTGTGGACTGGCCAGACTGGAGGACATGGTTTTTGTTTTTTTGTTTTTTTGCTTGTCCCGTTTGGCTCTTTTGCCATCAGAATTATTGTCTAAAGGCGAAGGAAGATGCCCAACGGATTTACTTTACCAAATAGACCATGCCAGCCTTGCCGTATTGGTCTATTTGATTCACCTTTTATTGTTTATTTTATTTTATTTATGCTTGCTAAATACGGGACAGACTTGACTGGGGGAAAGAAAGGGGAGAAAGAAAGAGGGAAAGAAAAACAGAGGGGAAGGGGGATGGGGATAAAGGGCGAAAAACAAAAACCACCAAAATAAGCAGACAAAAAATACATATATCAATCACCTTGTTCACCTGTTGAGAAAGAAAAAAGAGAAAACAAGCAGAAGAAAAAAAAGAGCAATATAATAAACAACATCACAATGATCTACTGTATGTGAAGATAACAGTAAATACTAAATATTAAACATTATTGTGCAGCACATAAGACCGATAGTGCACAGTGTGCTTTGAGGTAGGAGCCAAAAAGGGTGTAGTTTGTCTGTGTGAACACCCGTGTGTACACCTGTGAGCATGAGAGCACTTGTATTTAAAAGGTTCCTTCATGTAATGATCCGCTAGAGGGTGTGGAGAGCCACAGCCCCGTCCTCCAGGGAATGAAGCAGGTATGGAGGAGATCAAAACTATAGACATCCAGAGGCCCTCAGAACACAAAAGAACAAGGAAGACCAACAGAGGTCTCTGTGCCAGAGTGACCAAACCCCAAGCCGAGAGGCTGAGGGCACCCCACCCCCGAAGCAGCTCCAGGCCCCGACAAGCAGCCACCAGGAGTGAGCTGGTGTGTATCTGGACGCCCATCCCCGGACACAAAGAACCACCAATGCACCGATGTCTGAGGGTGTCTGCCACTGGCAGGGTAAGTGGTGGGGGGAGATAGGCCTCCATACCTTGGAGGGCCTGAGATGTCCCTAGAGAGGTGGCGTCCAATACAAAACCTGACCTATAGACACAAACAGGCACACACAGATACAAACATCCATTCCCACCCTCATGCTCTTATATGCAATTACTCAGCACTCACCCAACGTGGAGACAGACATAAATAGACACTGTACACACAATCACACTCCCCAAGCATACTCTAAGCCCCAGGTCTAGGTACCCTTGCCCCTGGAGGGGGAAACTGCACCCAGACCCAGGTAGTGTTACCCTTTTCCCTGGGGTGGAGAGAAGCAGACTGCTCCGACTCGGCAGCAGCAGGGAGGCCCCACATTTCAGACCCCAATCGGACGGCCAACTCCTCCTACCAGCCCCCCCGCTCCAACAGGCAACAGAGAACAGGGGTGCGTGAAGACTCCAAACCTACCTCCGCCCGCTCATATGTAGTGTTGATGCATGTGTGTTCTAAGGTGCATTTAAAACCCAGGAGGGCATAGACCTACCTGCCATAGAGCAGCAGGTAAGCGCATAGCCCCTCCTGATAGCCCTCAATGTCTATGTGTATTTAAAATGGAGAGGTGGGCAACGACGCCAGGGGTGAGATTCTTTCGGATTCCATGTAGCGTGCCCACCCCCAAGATCCTATATGTATGTGTTATGAGAGTGTGAGTAATGTGAATGTCTAAGTTTTACTCCAAGGCCCTGCATGTGTGGGTGATTGTGGTGGAGCGGGAAGAGGGAGGCAGCTGGAGATGGGGAGGGAAGGAAGGGAGGAGAAAGCGACCCCTCTCTGGGGTCAGCGGGGGAGCTGAGGAACCCCCATACTCTGCAACCCACCAGGGAAAGGGGGCCCAGGCCCATCCGGACCGGGGCCCAGTTCACCAGCACCGCCTGGCCCCACAGAACCCGGGATAGCCCCCCCGACCCCACCACAGAGAAAACTGCACCCACCCCGTCATCCACTCATCTTCCAGACTGCACAAGACAATAGACGCCCAGGCTGAGATCTTCCTCCACCTCTCCAATATCTCCCCCTCCTGCAGGGTGAGTTCCTGAAGAGAGGAGACCTCCTGCAAGATGTAACAGCCTCCCCCACCAGTTGAAGAGCCCCCCAGGTGGCTCGATGCACTGGTGGCACCCTGCGCCAGGGCTGGGCCCCCCTACACCCACCCGCCCACAACCTCGGCAACACACCAACCAGGACCCAAGCCCCCAAGGCCCAGCCAGGGCCCCAGCCCAGAGACGAAGCACCCCCAGAACCCCACGCCCGTCCCAGACCCACCCAGGGGCAGCCAGGCTACCAGGTCAGTAACCCACGTCCGTCAGCACAGACCCTCCCCTAGCCCCGCTGCACGCAGCCACGAGGAAACCACCAGCTAAGAGCCAACAGAGCCCTTAATAGGCCATGACCGCAACCTCGGGTTAAGCCCTCCAAGGAAGATGCTCTTGGGGAACCCCCCGACACCCCAAGCCTGCCCCTACCGCCACACCAATTACAACAGCGAAGGTGGGTCCAAACTATGACCCCCCACCCCCACTAGGTGATGGAGCTGATCAAAAGAGCCCAGAGCAATTGATCTGATGTGGTGGCAGAGGCTGTATCAAGACTAATGTAATCTAATAGATAATTTCTATATTGGTTAGAATTAAGATTATTTTTATTTTTCCAGTTCATGAGGACTGTTTTCTTGGCTATGCATAGGGCAGTGAAAACCATGTGGGCGATATTCTTTTCTGTAGTGACATTATCTAAGCTGCCCAACAAACACACTAAAGGAGAAGTTGGAATACTACATTTCAGACACTTCGATAAGTCTTCACATATCTCGCGCCAAAACTTCTGAAATGGTGAACAGAACCAAAGAGCGTGGATATAATTGTCTGGTGAATTGGAGATTGCAGTGGTGTAGAAGAAGAATTATGGAAGGAGCAATTAATCGGGAGGACTGTAGATTTTGACCAGTTAATTGAGTAATCTGATATTCTTGCAAAAGAGTTTATCATTTCAATCACCCCAGAGATATTGGTTTGTGAGTTTTGGAGAAAAAGTAACACATCATCCGCATAAAGGCTGATTTTATGTTCCACGTTCTTGCATCTTATGCCCTTAATTACTGAATTTTGTCTAATTGCTGCTGCTAGTGGTTCAATAAAAATTGCAAACAGTGAAGGGGAGAGTGGGGATCCCTACCTGGTGCCCCTCAGGAGACAGAAGCTGGAGGATGTTTGGTCATTTGTTTTGACACTAGCTGTTGGGGAATTGTATAATATTTTTAACCAGTTAATGAAAGAGGTTCCAAAACCAAATTTGTGTAAAGTTGCAATCAGAAATTTTCAGTTAACTCTGTCAAATGCTTTTTCTGCATCCAAAGAAAACATTGTAGTTTCAATGTTTTTACTGTAGGAGTAATCTACGTGTATTTGTTGATGAGTGCCTACCTTTTATGAAACCAGTTTGGTCAGGATGAAGAGGGGGGTTATTTTCTCTAATCTCTTTGAGAGAGCTTTGCAGATTATTTTAAGGTCTACATTTATAAGGGATATTGGACGATGGCTTGAGGGATATACAGGGTCTTTGCCTGGTTTTAGCAGGAGATTAATGTTTGCAGAATTCATATTTGATGGAAGTCTGCCCTTTTCTTTGATTTCCAAAGAAAAAGGCAGACTTTATGAACATTACCTTAACTGAGGAAAGTGAGGCCTCTAGTTCTCATTGTTCTGGGTTCTTCTCACTGTGGTTCATTGGAGTTCCAAACCCTTAGGAATGACTTTATGACTCTTTCCAGACAGACAGATGTCAATGAATTTGTTTCTTTAGATTGTGGCACGATGTGACATGTCATCCAAAAGACCATCAGGGTGTACAACCTCACCCCTGGCGTTGTTGCCCACCTCTCAATTTCAAATACACATATACATTGAGGGCTATCAGGAGGGGCTATGTGCTTACCTGCTGCTCTCTGGCAGGTAGCTCTATGCCCTCCTGGGTTTTAAATGCACTTTAGAACACACATGCATCAACACTATATAGGAGCGGGCGGAGGGAGGTTTGGAGTCTTCACACACCCCCGTTCTCTGTTGTCTGTTGGGGCGGGATAGGAGGAGTTGGCCGTCCGATTGGGGTCTGAAATGTGGGGCCTCCCTGCTGCTGCCGAGTCGGAGCAGTCTGCTTCTCTCCACCCCAGGGAAAAGGGTAACACTACCTGGGTCTGGGTGCAGTTTCCCCCTCCAGGGGCAAGGGTACCTAGACCTGGGGCTTAGAGTATGCTTGGGGAGTGTGATTGTGTGTACAGTGTCTATTTATGTCTGTCTCCACGTTGGGTGAGTGCTGAGTAATTGCATATGAGAGCATGAGGGTGGGAATGGATGTTTGTATCTGTGTGTGCCTGTTGGTTTGTCTATGTGTCAGGTTTTGTATCAGACACCACCTCTCTAGGGACATCTCAGGCCCTCCATGGTATGGAGGCCTATCTCCCCCCACCACTCCCCCTGCCAGTGGCAGACGCCCTCAGACATCGGTGCATTGGTGGTTCTTTGTGTCCGGGGATGGGCGTCCAGGTACCCACCGGCTCACTCCTTGGTGGCTGCTTGTCGGGGCCAGGAGCCTGGGGCTCGCTCAGGCTCCTTCGGGGGTGGGGTGTCCTCAGCCTCTCAGCCTGGGTTTCGGTCACTCTGGCACAGCTGACTGCCGGCGGAGCTCACGGGCACGTCACTGCAACCCCCCCTGGCTTCTGCTCCACAGCTGCTGAGCGAACCCTCATCTCTTTCTGGGAGAGTGGCACGGTTGCCCCTCCGTTGGTCTTCCTTGGTCTCCTTTGCTCTTGGGGCCTCTGGATTTCTGGAGCCTTGATCTCCTCCATGCCTGCTTCATGCCCAGAAGGACGGGGCTATGGCTCCCCACACCCTCTAGCAGATCATTACATGAAGGAACATTTTAAATACAATCGAGCTCATGCTCACAGGTGTACACACGGGTGCTCACACACACAAACTACACCCTTTTTGGCTGCTACCTCAACGCACACTGTGGGCTGTTGATCTTACGTGCTGCACAATAATATTTAATGTTTAGTATTTACTGTTATCTTCACATAGATCATCGTGATGATGTTGTTTATTATATTGCTCTCTTTTTCTTCTGCTTGTTTTCTCTTTTTTCTTTCTCAACAGGTGATCCAGGTGATTGATATATATATTTTTTGCCTGCTTATTTTTTTTTTTTTTGCCCCTTATCACCGTCCCTCTTCTCCGCTCTTTTTCCTTCCCTCTTTCTTTCTCCCTTTTCTTTTCCCCAGTCAAGTCTGTCCCATGTTCAGCAAATGAAAATAAAATAAACAATAAAAGCAAAGGTGAATCAAATAGATCATTACGGCAAGGCTGGGATGGTCCATTTGGTAAAGTAAATCCGTTGGACATCTTTCTTTGCCTTTAGACAACAATTCTGATGGCAAAAGAGCCAAACGGGACAGGCAAAAAAAAAAGAAAAGATTTTGGCTTGATGTGTTGCATTTTTAACATCTTTTACCCTTCTTCACTTTGTCAGACAGGTTCTATTTAAGTCATTTCTTGATCCAACAGGTCTGGCAGTAAGCAGGGATGGGTGTGGCAAGGGAAAATAACCTCTGTTTTCCAAAAATGTGAGTTAATTAGCTAACAGTAAATTCATGATTTAACAATAGGGCTCAATTACTTTTTCACACAGTATATTTGCTCTTTGTGTAATATTAACATTTCTTGATAACATGAAACATGCAAGTGTGGCAAATATGCAAAATACTAAAAAAAACAAAAACAAAAAAAAAACAGGTAGGGGGGAAAATAACTTTTAACAGCACTTTATGAATGCATTAATGCATTATAGCGCAGACCAAGCCTTCAAAAGAATTGATTTGAATTCAGTTTACCTTGAATTCAGTTCAAGGTAAACATGCTTAATGCATACATATAAAACTAACATTTATCCAAGGCATCCTGTACCTTGACTTGTTTCAAAGCCACAATTATAAAGGCCTATAAGTACCAAAGTACCTCCTGATCATAATGAAATATATTTCATTTCAAAATGCATCAACTTGAAAGGAAAACACTGGCCAAAAACCGAGACAGAGAACCATGGACTGTCCAATATTTTACCATATCTTAACCTTAATGTTGGCAAATATCTCTCAAAAACTTTCTCGGCTGTGACAGGGAACCCACACTCAGTGCAGCAACAAGCCTGGGAGCGCAACCTAGCCATTCAGCAGGCAAAATTTTTCTTTAGCACAGTCTTTAGCCTGTGGCAATAACGCTGTGTAAACTGTGACTGATTGACGATTTCTGGTAAACTTAGTGGAGCTTTTATTAGAAGTTTAATCATTATGAACGTGGCGGTTAGCACTGTCACCTCACATTAAGAAACTCCTGGGTTTGAATCAAGGCTGGGCCTTTCTGTGTGAAGTCTGCATGCTCTCACTCCATCTGCGTTTGTTCACTTTGGGCTCTTGATGTGAATGTGAGCGTGGATGGTTGTCTGTCCTGTGCCAGACTGGTGACCAGTCCAGGGTGTACCCCGCCTCTCACACCATGGCAGCTGACCCAGAAATGAATGGATGGATGGATACTAATCCAGAAATTCCAGATGAAGATAATTTTGGACTTGTCATTCCCCGCTCACATCTGGACTGCATAACACATACATTTTATATAAATATACATGTTAATAAATAAATAGAAGTGTTACTTAAGTCATATCAGGTGTCTGTTTCACTGAAATCAATAGCTATTCTTTTGCTTTTAGTCCCAAATTCACACAGAATTATCACCTGACTTTGTAGTTTCAATCGGTTTTACAGAGGGCTTTTAGTCCACAGCATCTTTAGTCCACTGTTTTGCTTTGACGGCTCAAAACTTCCCTGAACTTTAGTTCACTCCCCCTGCAGGAAATCAGAGTCATTTTGAACAGGAGGACACTGTAAGAACTTTTTGGAAAGCTCTTATGCATTTGACTTGATACTTGCAGTGACAGAAATGCCTGAAAACAAATATAAACACTTCAACAAATCCCATAATTCAAGGTAACTGAACCGAAATTAATGGAAGTGCTGTTATTATGTTAATGCACATGACCTTAATCCTCACACAACAGACTCTTTCATCATACAACCGCCTTGATGAAGAGAACACTCCCAAGTTACACCCATAGGAATCTTTCTCATCTCTACCAACCTTCTTATCAATCCAATTCAAGAGATTACCTGATTAAATAAAGACCATATATGTACTGTTTATCAGTGGTGAAGCAAACTTGACATGCATCATCATTTCAGAAGCTATAGACACATTCAGCCCCCAGTTTCCAGTTAAAAGGGTTACTCACTGTTTTGTCTGTCCTAAAGAGATCTTTACCTCAGCCTTTTTTTTTACTTATAAACCTCTTTGCTTTCTTTTCCCTTGATATTGCAGTGTTCTGCTGATAGACAATAATTGTGTCATACACACGCACACGCACACTAGTGCTCAGCATGCATGTACAAGACACCATCAGACAGGCCCTAATGGATCGTGTCTCATCATCAATTTAGTTGTGAAGTCATGGCCTTAACAGTCAGCTCAATCGCTGTTAGTGTGCTCTTTGTTTCAAGTGCAGCAGGGAAGCACTATAGTAATAAGGCTGCAGGAATCCCTGTAAACCAGAAGAGTCAAACTCAGTTCACGGGCTGCACGCAGGCCGATTCGATCTCCACCACTCCTTTACAGTATGCGCTGTTTTAACAAAATTAGGTGCAGTTTCAACAATATGTGCTATAATGCATCAGCAGGACACAGTGGTTTAACCACCTTTCTTTGGTGTGGTATGAAAAACTTCTTTGTCAGTAAGAAGACTGTAAAAGTGAGGATGATTCAGAACTCTGACTTGGATTAAATTAACAGTTCAGACAACCGATCACATGATGTGATCCATTCTTAACAACATATACCCTCCTTTCTGCAATTTTCACACTTTTCAGAGCCAGCCTGGGGACCAGATTGGACCTTTTGGCAGGGCAGAACTGCTGTGAAGTCAGCATACACTACCTGCAAACTGTTTCATCGACGAACAGTGTCTTTCAGTTCTTGATGTAAAGAAAGACCAAGTCAGAAAGATGAGAAAGTGAAAAAAACTATTGCCTTGATTTCATTGTGATGTTTCTCAGTTTTTTAGCACACAAGTTTCTGTTTGCTCCATAAACCAACTCTTATTCTATTTTACTTTTTTTAAAGCACTGTAAGAGAAGACAAACGAAGGGAAAATGTGTTTGAACGTTTGTTAAAAATATTAATCATCGACTTCAAAATAATCTCATACGTGGATGTCAGTGTTTTTTTTATTTTATTAATCAAGTATTGAGAGCGGGGCAGTCAGGAAATGTTTTACGCAGGATATATGTAACGCTTATCGACCATTCTGCGGGGTCTTTGCTGTTACCAGCTGTAACAACTGAATACCATATGCAAAAAAAAGAATGGATAAGCTCACCTATCCATACATTTTTCCTTATATGTGATTTCTTTTTCCTTAAAAGAGAAATCACAGCATGTTCAATCAGTCTGAATGGTCTGAGACTGTCTGAATAATTCGCTAGATTAACTTTTACTTTTCATCTTCTACATGTCTGCTCCGTGATTTATTCGAATGTCAGCAAATGGTCGGGAACAGATGTAAACGGACACAAAAAGGAAATGCCAGCTATTTCCCACAAAAACATCAAACATGTCGATCGATAGTGACGTTGAAGGTGGGGTGTGTGCGTGCATGTGTGAGGGAAGAAGTGATCAATGGCGGTTCCCTCTCCTTTCACAGCAGCAGATGGGGAGGGGGTGTGGGCTAGTGGGATGAGTCACACGCATAATGAACTTGCCTGTTGTGCTATTCAATATAAAACAGGAAAACGAAAACAGAAGCACAAACAGCAAAAGTAGGCTGGCTTTTATCAAATAGTCAACACAAGCAAACGGGAGACAAACTGGTCCTCTGCTGGAGGGTGAGGCACTTGTCACAACAATCTTTTGTCACATTTTGAGGGAGCTGTGGCCAAAAGACCAAAGGTAACGCTGATCTATTTCACCAGTTCAAATGACAGACAGACAGCTGATGCTCAATATTCTTAGAGGCAGTTAGCTGGAAATGCAAATGCTGAGTATTAATTTTTGTTTGTAAGCACAAACACTATCCATCTTTATGAGGTTCAGCGAAAGTTTCGCCTCCTTCACACACAGACAAACACACGCATGCACAAACCAAATAAAGTTACCTAAAAATTGAGTGCATGTCCAAAGGAAAAAAAAACTGGAAGCCTTATGTTTACAAGGTCATTTACAAGGTAAAATGATCTGAACTGAAATGTGGTTCTTATGCTGGAGGGATAACAAGCTTTTTCAAATGACCCGAATGCTGCTGCAAAAACAAAGAAGGAAAAAAAAATCCTCCCCTCCTTTTTTAAAAAACCCTGCTACTTCTGTCACAAGATGGACACAAGAACAATATTTTATACCGAGAGGTTTTCAGCAAGGCTTTCACCTAGGCCATGCCTTTTCCAGAGAATGCAGCAGATTGGAATCAAACCAGAACAAGACGCAGGTGATTCTCGGTAATGCAATGCCAAGGATGATCTTTAAAGCAAAGTTACTTACTCCAAGTCTGCGTTTCGTACTTCGTCTGGAGTGTGCAATATCTGCCTTTCCCAGCAGAGGGAACAGGAGAGTTAGGAGTGGCCGAGTGGTGCAGTCCAACAGTGAAGCAGCAAGGTGCTATAATGCAGGACACCTCAGCAGTCATCCCACAGCATTTTTAATGAGCACTTTTTTTTCTCAAAGTAAAATGACAAATGCTTCATCAGTTCATATGTCAAGTCAAAGAGAGATATTTTACATATATGTCTTAAAATTAAAGCTTTTGCATCAAGCAAACAAAAAACAAAAAACAGCTCATGCACCAGTATATGATATCCTGGCCATGTGGAAAAAATGGGCCTCATCTGGAGCTTTCTTATGGCTGAATTCATTAGGAAAAGACAAACAGGAACCTGAGAGAAGCCTGAGTACTCACCTAAATCCTACTTGTGACTCCCCAGCCCAGGTCAGTTACAGTGGGGGATCTAAAATGTCATCGAGGGGAGTTTTTTCAGATCTTGTTACACTAACACACAGACCATTTGGGAGACAGATACACAGGTACAGGATCGCTTTTCTTGTCGCGTCCATTGCCATGGCAAGAGTGGAGGTAACCGGTTTGCATTTCTTTCTCTGTCACACAAAGTTCATGGCGAGACACAAGTGTGCCCAGTTTTAGCAGGTTTACAGGATGAGAGCACAGAATGATTCATGTGGAAACCCTGATATAATCAGGTAATAATGCGGGATTTGGTGGCTGTAGAGAATAGTCCGATGGCTAAACATCTGGCCAATGTGAACTTGACTGGACATAAAATCTCACTGCTATCTTCAAACTGTATCTTACACTCAAACCTCCGCAGCACGGCCTCAAACTGTCTGTTTCATTACTGCTTCCACACACGTTTTGATTTTAACTTCACCAGGTAAGGAGGCAGATGTGTGCAACACAGAGAGCAAGTGAAAGCAGACATGAGATTATGTTGATTGCAATCACTCATGTCTGACACACATACATGACTCACCTACCTAAGCGGACTTAACATATGGCAAGTGGACTGAAAGTGAGTAAAAAAAAATTGGGTTTTTTTTAAGTGTGAGGGAATGAGTGAGCAAGTGAGAATGACAAGTGATAGGGAAGCACAAAACTAAGATGAGTTAGTGTCTGAATTTAAATCCTCATTTAATGCCCTTGACTCAAAACTGGACCAAGTATGACAAGCCTTCGAGGAACAGGCTGAGAGAGTTTCGTCCTTGTAGCTTGCAACGGAAGACCTGAGTCATCGAGTCGATGACCTTGAAGGCACATGTGCCGCTCTTTGCGAAGACAATATTCAGTTAAAAAACAAAGTTACAGACCTGGAAAGCTGTAGTAGGCGTCAGAACATCCGCATCCTCGGATTACCTGAAGACACTGAAAATGGGTGCCACTATCACTTCTTTTCTAATCTTCTCTGTGAGTTATTGGGCAAAGAAGTACTTCCATCTCCACCCAAGCTCGATAGAGCACACCGCTGCCTCGTAGCCCATGGGGCAACCTCCTTGCCCAGTGATCCTTTGCCTGCACCAATACTAGACCAAGGACCTCATCATCTGAGAAGCTAGGAGGATATGGAAATTCAACTACCGAGGCACATTCATCCAAATTGTGGAGGACTACAGTCCCGAGGTCCTTAATCAGCGGTCGCAGTACAAGGACATTATGTCGGAGCTCTTCGGGCAAGGTTTGAGGCTGGCTCTCCTCTTCCCAGCCCGACATCCCATAACGCAGCCCAGCAGCCCCAGAAGGTTTTTCAGCTCCATGGATGAGGCTCATCGCATGAAGCATTATTACTAACAAAACAGTGACAGAAAAGAGAGTGGGAATGAATAGGATTATTTTGCAGGGACTATGTTATCTAGGGAAATACATATATATATTCTTTATTTTGCTTTCTTTTTCCTTTGTTTTTTTTTTGTTTTGTTTTTTTTTTTAATTTTACAGCCTTAAGTATATGGGCCAATTACCCCAAATGTACAAACTGTTGAATGAAGGATTTAAACTGTCCAGATCAAGGTGAATTAATATGTCTGTATGAATGCTGTATACTACTTATTTTTAGGCTGTTTTAGGTATAGGCCTGGTTGAGGGTAACTGTGTAGAGTGAGGAATTTATTGACAGTGGGGGTCTGCCTGTCTTAAAATGAAGAGTAAGAGCTGCCTCAGCAATATAAATAGGAAGTCACAGTTACTAGTCCGGGGGAGGACAGCCGGGGGGGACTGAAGATAGAATTAGGGGAGAGTAGTGGAAAACTACTGAAGAGGGGTGGCAAAGGGCAGCCCTCACCTACTCTATAAAGGTGTGTGTATGAGGACAGCTCCTCAGATCTGCTTGTAGGTTGCATGATCTCCCTCTGCACAGAGGTTCTTTTTTTTTTTTTTTTAAATAAAAGCATTACAAAGGTTTTAAATCTATCTGTTTATTTTTCCAGGTGAGTAACAAAGGACCAGAGAGATCGATGAGAATGATCTCGACAATTTGGTGCCGTGACCCGGATTATCAGCTGACTGATTGGCCAAGGAGCAGTGCAGGACAGGATGGCAAAAGGAGAGACTGGTCTAACAAAGAGTGAGCAGAGTCTGTTATACAAACTCTGCATATTAAACATTTCTAAAATTACCTGAGCTGTCCTCGAGTGCACGCATCCAGTCTATTTGGTATTGTTAATGCTGTTGTGGAAAGAGAAATAGAAAAAATACAGAATAATGAATGAAGAAGCTGTGTAAAAAGTAAAAAAGTTAAGTGTGTAGAATTAAAATAAGAAGAGAAGAGTGTGATAAAACGAAGTGCTTGTATAGAGGATTGGTGACCGGGAAACCCATACGTTTCCCACCGAGAGGAAATTGGGATTAGTTCAAATCCTCTCTAAAAACTAGAGCTCTTGCTAGTGCACTGTGTGAAGTTGTTGAGTAAAAACGTAACTAGGATTGATGTGAATTCTGAGACAAACATAGGATTGTGGAGTGTGTGTGTAACAGGAAGTGAGAGCGTGTGTGTGTGTGTGTGTGTGTGTGTGTGCAACTGAAAAGGTCATAAAAGGTGGAGAGAAGGGAGTGTGTCTGTGTAAAAAAAATAAAGAAAAGAAGAAGGACGGAGACAGAGTGGTTTACAGTGGATTGCCTGTGAAATAATAATAATAAATAAATAATGATAAAAAATAAATAAAATTAACTGAGATTTAAGGGTGATAAAGTATTTAAGGATGGGCGGAGAATTTAATCGCAAGCTGGATGAGAGCAGTTGGGGAGAAAGGAAAAGAGATGTTGGAGAAGTGAGTTCACAGGTTGACGTGCGGGTATAAAACAATGGGGTAAAAGAAAATGAAAAAAAAAAAACAAGCCACTGTATATACACATATAAACACACACATGCACACACACACATATGTGTGTGTGTGTGTGTGTGTGTATGTATATGTATATATGGAACATCCCACACACACATATGTGTGTGTGTGTGGGATGTTCCATATATACATATACATACACACACACACACACACACACACACACATACACACATATATATATACCGTATTTCCCGGACTACAAAGCGCACCTGAATATTAGCCGCACAAGCTAAAATCAGGGGAAAATCCTGTTTTGTACATACATTAGCCGCACCTGACTAAAAGCCGCAGGTGTTTCAATGTTGACTTATCCTATGTAAGAGAATATGCACAAAGCGAATTGTCAGGAAAGAGATGGCTGTTTGGAGACGCATCCCTTTTATTAATATTTTGAAAAACAAGTTATGGGTACATATTTGCATAACTTTTTAGGTATATGTACAAGTAGCGGTAATTACAAGTAGGAAACATGTACTGTGCTTCATAAATGAGTAACAAATGTAGTACATAACAATAACCTACAGCACACCAGAAAAATAGATTGGACTACCTTTTAGGCTCAGGTGCAGTGACACGTTTTTAACAAGAAGAAAAGTCAGTCATTCACCACCATCTTCCTGTGCACTAAAACCACCAAAGTCCTCTTCTCCAGTGTCGGATATGAACAGGCTCAGGATGGCTACGTCATCCACTCTCAGCTTCTTTCCTTTGTTGTCAGTGTCGAACACCCTCAGAAGGGACGTGGCGGTGTCCTCCTCTCCATCATGCAGCAGTCCAGCCCTTCGAAATCCGTTGGTGATCATGGATGTTTTCACACTTTTCCACGCTGTCAGAATCCACCGGTGGAGTTGGGCATAACTTGTTTTTCGCACGTTTATCGCCGCACATCATCCATGACTCCCGCTGAACGCATAACGCTACTTTGAAGTTTGTTTTTCGCGCTACTTGTACGGCACTATGTTGCCTGGCGGATGGACATGTGACCAACATACCACTCTTGAACCCCGATACTGTGTGTCTGATCACATGCCCTTCCGCCAGGCAACGTAGTGCCGTACAACAGCGGAACAAGCAAAACAAATCGTCTTACGATATGACAAAAATCATGGACAATCCATAGAAAAGCCGCACCTGACTAAAAGCCGCAGGGTTCAAAGCTGGTGCAAAAAGTAGCGGCTTATAGCCCGACAATTACGGTATATATATATACACACACATATATATATACACACATATATATTTTAAAAAAACACCCAGCACGCCCCTGCGGGCGGTTTATCCTTCAAGCTCGGGTCCTCTACCAGAGGCCTGGGAGCTTGAGGGTCCTGCGCAGTATCTTAGCTGTTCCCAGGACTGCGCTCTTCTGGACAGAGATCTCCGATGTTATTCCCAGGATCTGCTGGAGCCACTCGCCTAGCTTGGGAGTCACTGCACCTAGTGCTCCGATTACCACGGGGACCACCGTTACCTTCACCCTCCACATCCTCTCGAGCTCTTCTCTGAGCCCTTGGTATTTCTCCAGCTTCTCGTGTTCCTTCTTCCTGATATTGCTGCCAGTGGGAACCGCTACATCGATCACTACGGCCGTCTTCTTCTGTTTGTCTACCACTACTATGTCCGGTTGGTTAGCCACCACCAATTTGTCCGTCTGTATCTGGAAGTCCCACAGGATCTTAGCTCGGTCATTCTCCACCACCCTTGGGGGCATCTCCCATTTTGACCTCGGGACTTCCAGGTTATACTCGGCACAGATGTTCCTGTACACTATGCCGGCCACTTGGTTATGACGTTCCATGTATGTATAATCATTACTCATGATTAGGGATGGGTATCATTTAGGTTTTATCCGATACCGGTGCCAAATCGGTACTTTTGAAACGGTGCCGGTGCTCAAACGGTGCTCAAACCGGTGCTTAAAGAATGGAGAACACAAAATCGGTCCAAAAACCTCTCATGTTCAGCTGTTTTTTGTAAAAATATAACAATGTTAGCCTTTTCTGCAGCTATGGGGCATATATGGTATCACTCTTGGCTGGAAGCAGTGCTTAAACAATGGAAAAAACACAAACTTTGTCCTAAACCTCTCATGTTTAACTGTTTTCCACTTTTTCTTTGGTCTTTTTAGCTTTTTTCGCCAGGGTGAAGGGAGTATCTGCCATCAAACAAGAGGACAGCCGCATGTAGCTATGATGATGTTTGCTAGTTCACCTTACATGCATTAATGTAATAACGTGGTTAGCCTACTCAACGTAAATTACACACGAACAACATTAAGCTACTCACGCAGAGAAGAACGGCTGCTGCTGCCATCATCATCCGTCATCATTTCTGCTACACTGGCAGGGCTAGGGGCCAGGACTCTCCTCTTCGTGTTTTTGGGGGATGTTGCATAACAGGCAACCCACCCGCAGTAGATGTGCTTGGTGTTTCTCGGCTTTAAAAAAAAAAAACGCTATGCGTCGCCAGGTGTTTCATCGGATTTGAGGTGTTACCTCCTTTGACAGTATCACAGTATCAGCTTAAAGCACTTGTTGCAGGCTGCTGAGTTTGCATATTTTGCTGTGAAGTACAGCCAGACTTTTGACCGCTTCGCCTTGGGCATTTTTAATCTGTAGCTCTGCTCTAAAAGAACGTACGTACCTGGGCCCGCCTACTATCCTCGGAAACGTAAAATGATTGGCTAGAATCTAAAGTGTATCACAGCTCAGGAAAAAAAAGCACCGAAATAAAGCACCGAAATGTGCTGGTTACTACCGTTTATGTCAGAACCGGTGCCCTCATGGCACCGGACACCGGTACCCATCCCTACTCATGATATAACATTATCCAGACATTCCCTGTAAGGGCATGAGGAGTAAACAGTGACAAAAAGAGCTATGTGAGGCTGCTAAAGGCAGTGGATCCCTCACCAGTTGGATTAAAAAGCTTAGGGAACAATAACACATGTACTAGTTGTTGCATTGCAGAGGTATTCAAATATTAAAACAATAATAAACACAACTGAAATGTTTTGGTTCTATAACATTTTTCTATAATTACTTTATTTTGGATTAGGTGCAAGAGTTGGAAGAGAGGCAAAGAGTGATTCACAGGGAGAGCCTATTTCCCAAAGTTTTTTAATTCTGCTGCCTTACGGTTTTAAGTGCTGTCACCAATCTTTGCATTTTATTATTATCTCATAACACTTCTTTAATTAGCTACCATCTCTCCTATGGACTTTTCAATGTCTACAGTCTAGATCAACACAGCCCTGGCTTCCAGAACCCTCAGCAGCAGGAGCAACCCCTCAACAGCAACATTGTACCCCATCAGGTAAAACATAGGCTATGTTTGCTTTGCATTGTCCCCACCTGATGACAGTGATATAGTATGATGTGATTCAATATTAGATTCCTGATGAATGTAGGTTGTTGTTATTCAGTCTGGTTCTATGTGTCCCTTTTTTAACTTTGAGCACCTGACCCTTCAAACATCTCTTTACATTATATTTAGGATAAGATATACATTATTATGCAGTTAGGACATCTCTGAATATATCTAATAATAATCATCAATCCAAGAGATTGTTTTTTAAAATCACTTATTAGTAGTGTAATGTAAGTAATCAGTTCATGATACATTTACAATTAAAAAGCTACTTTATTAGCAGTAATGAATCTTTTAAAAAGTCCATAATTAAAATGCACACTGCTTTGTAAAGCACTGTATTTATACCACAGTAACGCATTAATGTGCAGTCTTTTACATAATATTTATATTTTGTAACAGGTAATGCAGTACAATACAGCTAAAGTATACAGTCTGGTTTTTCTCTATGTTACCTGTAAAGGAACAAACATATGTTCAGTATCATACATGTAGCTAGAATTAGTTTAAAATGATATGACAGCAATCACAGATAAATGTATTTTTAAAAGTGTGCATGTATTTTTTTCACACCTCAGAAATGTGATGATTAAGCGTAAACTAATACTGTGAAGGCAGGGTCAAAGACTCGTTGTTTTAAAGGGATTACATTTTTTTTTGTCATGTAGCTTGTATGGGGACTTCCATCCCCATACAAGCTATTATAGCAGACAGAAGCTTGCAAAATTTAATAAAAACTATTGAAAATCCATGGATCAAGTTGACTTTTAAAATTTGGGAAACAGTAATAAAAGAATATAAACTAGAAGAGGATATAGCAGTTCTTAAGTGGTGTGCATATGACACACATTTTGCTCCAAATAAATTGGACACCAGATTCAAAGATTGGACATATAAAGGATTAACAGCTTTATGTATGGTAATGGAGGAAGGGAGACTAATTAGTTTTGATAAAATGAAAGGTGCACAATTGTGAGCTTTTTGTTATGCACAAAAACAACATTGTTTTCTTTTATTTATGGACCATGATTATTTAATAAATGCTGATAATTTATTTTTAAGTAATTTCTTCATGTACATCTACGCTGTATGTAAATAAAAGTGCCCGTGTGACATCTGGGACACAGTGTGACTAAGAACTCTCTTTTTGTTCTTAACTTATGGCTTTAAAAAAAATATCGAGATATATATCTTATATCGCCATCAAGCTAAAAAATATCGAGATATGAATTCTGGGTCATATCGCCCAGCCCTAACCACAGCTGTTACTTCTTTTTTTTTTCACCCAATTTAGTGACCTTGCACTTGCTTGACTACTCTTTTTTTTGTTTGTTTCCATGATGAAGAAATTCCTCTTATTCGCTCACTACATGCAATTTCAGTTTAATAGCACCTGATATTCAGAGCATCTCTACTCTTTCCATTACACAATAATCAGTGGTCCATGGGCAAAAGGGCAATCAACCAGATAAGGCACAAGGCGCACAGGGTGTGGTGATTATGTTAGGTATTTGTGTGCCCAGAGGCACATGGCGCACCTGCGGCACAAGTGGTATTGTATTACTATCAATACAGTGTGGTGTTTACTGTTTGGTATCTAAATCAGGCTTGCATATTCACTTTAAAAGGACTCTCAGCAGTCCTTTGAAAAACTAAGTACACCCCACGATTCAGTAGATTGTACTACTTTTAGCAATAGTAGGTTGAAGTTTTCTGTTTAAATTTATCTTTCTCTGATTTTGTTGTGGAGAAATTTTGGCCTCCTCTTCTTTATGATGTTTCAGGTCACTGAGGTTTGCAGGGGTTCATTTATGCACAGTTCTCTTAAGGTCCTGCTGCAGCATTTCAATCAGGTTGAGGTCTGGACTTTGACTGGTCCATTGCAACACCTAGATTCAGATGACATGGGTGACTCTAGAACACTTTGTTATGCAGAGGAGTTCTTAGAGACGTCTTAGAGAGCCACATCTGGCGAGTTGGGTAATGGTGTAGACTAGGACAGTCATTGTTCTAGTCTATACCAAATTACTGTATTCGAGGGAAAACTCCAACAATCAGACAACATCCTAAGAAAAGCGGTTTGCAGTGGTGGGAAAGTCCATCCATCCACAATACGAAGCTTGTCATTAATATACTGCAACAACATGGGAATAGAGCAGCTTTGAGAGAATTCAACATTAATGAATCAATGGTACGAAGAATGAGTTGAGTAAAGTTTGACTTATCTGACTGTTTTGTTTCGCTTAATGCGCCTTATAATCCGGTGCGCCTTATGGTCCGAAAAGTAAATAACATGCTGGAGTAGTATATAAACATGTGGAGAGTGAAAAGACACGCATGGAGAAAAAGTGCTCAATGCACAAGTCCACAGCAGTCTGAGCCAATACCAGCATAACTAAGAAATAGGTCAGGGTCACCTGATCAAATCTTAATAACAAACTTAATGAAAAAGGAAAGAATCTGGAGATGATGTGTATCTCCTGAATCTAAAATGGAAGCTAGTTCCACAGGAGAGGGGCCTGAAAGCTGAAGGCTCTGCCTCCCATTCTACTTTTAGAAACTCTAAGAACCACAAGTAAGCCAGCAGTCTAAGAGTGAAGTGTTTTGTTAGGATTATAAACTACTATGAGGTCTTTAAGATATGATGGGGCCTGGTTATTCAAGATTTTGTATGTGGGGAAAAGGATTTTACATTAAATTCTGGATTTAGCTAAGGAAGGAAGGTGATAGAGGAGAAACATGGCCACTCTTTCTCGTCCTTGTTAGCTGGCTCAGTACAGTGTTTTGAATCAACTGAAGCTTTTCACAGAACTTTTACAACAATCTGATAATAATGAATTAAAGTCGTCCAGCCAAGAAGTAATGAGCTCATGAACTAGTTTTACAACATCAATCTGAGACAGGAGGTAAATTCAAAGAAATTTGCAGATGATAGAACAGCCCTACATATTTGTTTGATATGGGCTCTGATGGACAAATCCTGATCAAAAATGACTAAAAGATTTCTCACAGTGTTGCTGGAGGCCAAAATAATTCCATCAGAATTAAGTATCTGATTAGAAAACATGTTTCAAATATATTTAGGGTCAAATATAATAACTTCAGTTTTGTCGAATTTAGAAGAAAAAAATTCCAGGAATTCCAGGTATTTATGTCTTTAAGTCAGGCTCATATTTCACCTAATTGATTTGTGTCATCTAGCTTGATGGATAAATAAAGCTGGGTATCATCTGCACAGCAGTGAAAATATGCACAGGGTTTTCTAATAATCTTGCTGTAGGGAAGCGGGTATAGTGTAAAAAAGAGTGATCCCAACACAGAACACGATGTAACTCCATGACTAACTTTTGTGTGTGGAGAAGACTTCCCATTTTCTAGAACAAATAGGAATCTATCTGAGAGATATGGCTCAAACATTGCAGCTTATTTGTTTTAATAACATTGCACAGCCTGACCTTGGTGTCAGTTTGTTGGGGCATTCACTTCTGGGAATATTGTGGCATTGTATCAATGCATATCTGAATCCTCCAGACCAGCAGACACTTAATGATAATCAGTTAATCAAGTGAATTTGATTAGCAGCACTACCCTCCAATTCCTATGGAAGCACGAAGGGCGTACTGTAATTTTTGTTCTTGATGTTGTTTTGACTATCCTTTTTCAGGACTGCAGATTCCTGTGAAAATGTTCTTTTTCAGGTGATTATATAGGAAGCTATGGACCTCACAAAGATTAACTTCACCTGAAGGTGCAACTTTATGAGCAATGTATTTTCTATTGAATTTGTGAAAAAGTGATTATTTAACATCTGCACACTGTAATTACAGGCTAAGTTCTCATGCATGGTATCTAATTGACTAAGAAATTAGGCTGAAGGTCAAAACACACTTAATTTACTTCTAGACTGAGGTTATTAATTTTAGGCAGTGCTGCAGAGAGTACACTTTTCAATGCGTACTTTTCTTTTGTTCTAATACTTCCTGAGGACATTGCAAAACATCAGGAGGAGGCCTGAATTCTAGTATTATGTTCATTAATATGACATTAAAAAATAATGTGCGTATTCAATATTACTGAATAGGAGCACTATTTACTGAGAGTTTGCAGAAAGAAACATTGAGATCTGCATTTATTTTATACGTCCACACAGTAGAAGTCCATGTACTATGACATTTCAGTCCAAGCAAAGAGAGGTGAGTTGAAAGTGCATATTATTTTTATAGTCTTTTCTTTATCAATGTATTTGTGGGTGTAGCGAATTCTTATGAAGAGAAATACTACCCCACAGTGGTTAGATTTTCTCAGTGCTCCAAACTGTTCCTGTCTCACACTAGTGGAAAGATTTTTGCCCACCGCAGAAGGATTCAGTAAAAGGCAAAAGGGCATTTTTATATACATCATGTGAGCAATTTAAATTAAGCTATATGTGTAATAAATGTAACCTCCACTGCCAGAAAAGATCTCATCTGTCTTTAAAAAGAAAAGAAACAATGCAAGAGGGAAAAGAATGCTTTAATTTTTAACAGCACACAGCCAGGATAAACAACAACAAAAAGATCTAATAAAACAGTTGATGAAATGAGCTATAACAATAAATGAATTAGCTAATTGCAGTGCTGAAAGTACATTTACCTACTACAAGTTTTAGTGCATTCTTTAACTATATGTCATATAATTACTACATTACACACATTTAAAGTGACTGTTCATGATGAAAACCCCCCCAAAAATTACAAATGCCGTCAGTTCCCCTAAGCTCTACACAGCTTTATAGCTTCTCGTCAACACTTTCATCAGCACAGTTTTCAACCACAGGAGGCAGCAGATACAGTAAATGACTAGCTGGTGAATACAACAGAGCATTTAAGAGCTGAAGAGAGCCACATATTTCCCTCAGGAGTTACTGTTGACAAAATCAAACCCACAAATGACAGTGAATAAATATTGAACCTGCATTGATTTGGCTGTCTGAAATATGACTGCAAATAAAGGCCAATGTTTCCTTTGTGTGTGCTGGATGTGTAAAACTGCAACTTTCACCATATTAACTTCCCAAGGTAATATGTCAGCAGTCTGTTTACAGCTTGGGGCATCCCCAAAGTGTCAAAAACTAACAATTACAGCTGTTTAACATGAGTTGATGTTTCATTTGAAAATGAAACCATGTGATTAACATGAGGTTGGCTAGTTACTCTAAGAAAAAGACTAGATTAAGTGAAAATATACATGCATTAAATTTAATTTTAATTTTCATTGTTTTCTTTGTTAAAATAGAAGTGTTTCTGTTTAATGAGGGGGTTATGTGTTATGTCTCTTTAACACAGTGGATCAAAACTGAAAAGCTGTTTTCACAAATAAACTTTGTTCTTGTTCTTTAGCCTAAGGCTAAAGGGCTAGACACCCCGTATGGAAAAGAAATAGGAAAAACCTATAAAAGACTTGCATCAGCTTTAGCTTGCTTCATATAGTGAATCACATAAGTCTTATATGATTTACTCACCACTTTCTCATTACTTTCATATATTGTTTCAGGAAGTATCCAAAACATACAGTGGGGCAAAAAAGTATTTAGTCAGCCACCGATTGTGCAAGTTCCCCCACCTAAAATGATGACAGAGGTCAGTAATTTGCACCAGAGGTACACTTCAACTGTGAGAGACAGAATGTGAAAAAAAATCCATGAATCCACATGGTAGGATTTGTAAAGAATTTATTTGTAAATCAGGGTGGAAAATAAGTATTTGGTCAATAACAAAAATACAACTCAATACTTTGTAACATAACCTTTGTTGGCAATAACAGAGGTCAAACGTTTACTATAGGTCTTTACCAGGTTTGCACACACAGTAGCTGGTATTTTGGCCCATTCCTCCATGCAGATCTTCTCGAGAGCAGTGATGTTTTGGGGCTGTCGCCGAGCAACACGGACTTTCAACTCCCGCCACAGATTTTCTATGGGGTTGAGGTCTGGAGACTGGCTAGGCCACTCCAGGACTTTCAAATGCTTCTTACGGAGCCACTCCTTTGTTGCCCGGGCGGTGTGTTTTGGATCATTGTCATGTTGGAAGACCCAGCCTCGTTTCATCTTCAAAGTTCTCACTGATGGAAGGAGGTTTTGGCTCAAAATCTCACGATACATGGCCCCATTCATTCTGTCCTTAACACGGATCAGTCGTCCTGTCCCCTTGGCAGAAAAACAGCCCCATAGCATGATGTTTCCACCCCCATGCTTCACAGTAGGTATGGTGTTCTTGGGATGCAACTCAGTATTCTTCTTCCTCCAAACACGACGAGTTGAGTTTATACCAAAAAGTTCTACTTTGGTTTCATCTGACCACATAACATTCTCCCAATCCTCTGCTGTATCATCCATGTGCTCTCTGGCAAACTTCAGACGGGCCTGGACATGCACTGGCTTCAGCAGCGGAACACGTCTGGCACTGCGGGATTTGATTCCCTGCTGTTGTAGTGTGTTACTGATGGTGACCTTTGTTACTTTGGTCCCAGCTCTCTGCAGGTCATTCACCAGGTCCCCCCGTGTGGTTCTGGGATCTTTGCTCACCGTTCTCATGATCATTTTGACCCCACGGGATGAGATCTTGCGTGGAGCCCCAGATCGAGGGAGATTATCAGTGGTCTTGTATGTCTTCCATTTTCTGATGATTGCTCCCACAGTTGATTTTTTCACACCAAGCTGCTTGCCTATTGTAGATTCACTCTTCCCAGTCTGGTGCAGGTCTACAATACTTTTCCTGGTGTCCTTCGAAAGCTCTTTGGTCTTGGCCATGGCGGAGTTTGGAGTCTGACTGTTTGAGGCTGTGGACAGGTGTCTTTTATACAGATGATGATTTCAAACAGGTGCCATTCATACAGGTAACGAGTGGGGGACAGAAAAGCTTCTTACAGGAGACGTTACAGGTCTGTGAGAGCCAGAGATTTTCCTTGTCTGAGGTGACCAAATACTTATTTTCCACCCTGATTTACGAATAAATTCTTTACAAATCCTACCATGTGGATTCATGGATTTTTTTTTTCACATTCTGTCTCTCACAGTTGAAGTGTACCTCTGGTGCAAATTACTGACCTCTGTCATCATTTTAAGTGGGGGAACTTGCACAATCGGTGGCTGACTAAATACTTTTTTGCCCCACTGTACAAGTTTCATTTATATAATTTTTCAAGGGATCTTATATCTGTTTTCTCTCTTTTTCATACAAGTTTCACACAAGACAGATACAAACTTTATAAGATTTATATATATCTTTTCCATATGGGACAGTTCAGTGAGTCCTGGTAATCCCCTGTGTCTAGAAAATGGAGAATGTTCACTTTTAAAGTTGTGCCTCATCACGGCCGCCAATGAAATTTAAAAGGTGCAACTTTTACTATAAAGGCAAAGGATCTGCATTTCCAGCTTGTCCACACTTTTCACAGCTCAGCAAGCAATTTGTGAGTGCAGATAAATCTCCATTTTCCATTCAATCTGCAGGTGACTACAGCACCCTTCTATTGCCCTTGCAACGAGTTTTTCTGTACAGCACATATCTCTTTGCAACTGATTTTACCCAGTTACTGGAAGCAACCTCTAGCAACCACCAACCAGTTGGAAACCAGTCTTTTCCTATAATGACCCTGACCAGTCTCTAGGCCAGTGCAACTGGTTTTTAGTAACCCCCAACAATCACTATTTGGCGTGTCTGGTCAATTTGGATGGAGGACATATTGTTTTGTCTCTGTTTTCCATTTGATCAGGCACTGTGCAGAACATCCAGTTCCCTATTATGGCTTTCACATTACTAAGATTCCAGTATCAAATGATTATATAATTCTGATTTGTTGTTCCTGCACTCCATAACCTTGGATTTGACTCAGGGTTATCTTTTTCTGCTGAGGTTAAGTAGAACTTATTTGTTCCATTATCATACAAGACATGTAGCTTCACTGTATGCTGTGAAAAGTGTCAGTGATTTTCACTTTTTGTCTCTCTTGGCTACCCTCTATCTTTTAGCTCTGATGCTCAATATAAAAAAAGGCAAGCCCTAAGGGGCAATTTGATGCTAAGGCTTGAACTGTCATTAGGAAGTCAGAGATAGTGTGACCATAACGCCAGATGACGCTGTCCATCTGCCCTCAGAAAAGTGTCAGTAATCACAATAGTCACCTTCTTCTAAAGCAGCCTTATATATCCAATGTTCGTCATTCCCAAGCTATTATAATGCATCTTTTGTCTTCTGGCCAAAGCTGAGACCAAAGAGCATCTCAGACAAGGGGTCATAGAAACAGCGAATGAAAGTAAAGCCTTCATCGGCCTTTCAAGGTAATAAAACACTTGTCATTTTGTTCCAACAGTATTATAAATAAATTTGTGACACTGCTGTTTTCAAGCCTTGAAAAGGGTTTCTGAGGACATACACAACTCCAGTCATTTATGGTGTTGTGTTGTTGCTTGTAAGTGTCGACAACACCAATTTTATATTGTCCAACCAAGACCTACTACATTTACTGCAAAACTGTCGTCATGGAACTAAACAGAAAGCTGGTTGTACTGACTCAGAGGATGCTTGCGTTTATGATGACCTAGAATTTTTAACTATTAAGGCTTTCAGCTAACAGTCTTATATTAAAGGTTACTCATGGATATAATTCCTTCGCAGCAATGGAGGACAGCCTGCTCTAAAGAAGCATCTAAGTCTTAAGGCCTAAAGCACCCGCCCTCATTAAAAGGTTACCCATGGATATAGTGCCTCACAAGCAAAAGAGGGCAAAATGTTTCAGGTTTTTATATATATAAAAACAATTTGTATAACTTAATACAAGCACCTTCGTGGATTAGTGCATATTTCCTAGTTGTCAGTCTGCTGAAAGGCTGTTAGTGAAGGAACACTGGGATACAAATTATCTGTAAGTTAAATGTTTTATCTCCAAAATTCCCTTTGAAATCTTCCAGAGTGCATGCCCTGTGATCGCATTTTTGCACGATCAGCCTATGTGGTCTTGTCATTCATCCCTTTTATCTGTATAAATCCTCATTGTGATACCATCCCCTCAAGCTATATTCTAGTATCTAAGTATGCTAGCATCAGCACAGTGCTCACTGTTGTCTGTGACAAGTGGCATATGTCTGATATAGAGTATTCTCGCAAAAGAACAAGAATGGCCTTCATCAGACTGAAATCTGTAGATGTTCAAAAGTGGCAGTATAATCCACGATCCCATTTACTGGCACTATAATGCCCCCAAATATAATTATAAATATATTTTCCATCACTCAACTTAATTGACTTACTATTTCCACTTTCATTAATAAGTTGTTTTTATTGTCTCAGCATGGCACCTGGCAGTTGTTTGAGATGTGGTGGGGGTTTTTATATACCTAATTATCTGTGCTTGAAATCAATTAGCTTTTATTCTCTTTAGGCTTGGCAGTAGGATAGAATACATTTTCAGTATAGTCCTGGTATACAGCAAGAAAAACAGCCAGCCGGTGAGGGAATAAATGTGGATCCTTTTAGCCACAAAGACTAGCCCTGTGTGAAACTCTACCTCAAACAGTCCCCAAACATAATAATTGAAAACCACAGAGGCAAGCGAAACATAGAAACACATATTAGCCTATGTGTGTCCTGTAGCTGCAGGCCATCTTTTGAAAGCACGCTGTCAAATTAATTTTCAACCTCTCAATCTGAAAGTCCTGCTGATGGCGAGGTTTGGTTTATCCTGCCTGTTCATTGTGGAACTACATTTGCAACTGATAGAGCACCAGAAATCCATGCTGTTTTCCTTTTGTATGCCCACAAAGTCTACTGGGTGTGGACAATGAAGAGAAATGGTGGTGTAGTTTAAACAGTGTGATATGTAGGAGGCAGTGAATGAAAATCAGTTAAAAGGTTGTTACATGTTTAGGCTAAAGCAACTGACAAATAAATACCATCTTAGTCAGCTGTTAACTATTGATGGAAAGAGTTAAAAAAGCAGTGCTGCCCAACAGACTGATTATATTCTGTTATACTCTCTGGAGGATTTCCTGCTTTTTCTGGGAAGACATGAATTGGGCTCATTAAGATTCATGTTGGGATTGGTGTCTGCTTTTCTTACTCAATATCTAACGACTTTTCAGCAATGACTTGTCATCCTCTCTGACTCTTAGAGTGACCGTAATTGACAAAATGGATCAGATGTTCTATTCAATATGACCTGAAACTAGTCACTAAGCCCATAAAGTCATCATCAAAGTATTTACTGAGATCACAGAAAAGGGAGCGGACGGCTGTTTTCCCATTGACTTCTGTACAGTCTGAAGTATTGTTGTCACCCATGTTGGTCTTTAGAAAGAATTCATGTTTTAGCACTTAATTAACTTACCAGACCCAGAAGCTGTGTCCCTATCATACACCGTTTCTCCTAGAAATACTGGTTAACAGAACAGGCTTGCTAGCTGCTATTCTAGAGACAAATGACTAGCAATGTCAGGTAAGCATTTGAAATGATAATATTCTGAAACTCTGATAAGTCCATTTTAGTCATTACAATTTTTCAGGATATGTACTGGATTGACAGATTTTCAATCTGTTTAGTGGATGTGGTCGTATTATAGTGTGGACCAAAGAGCAACCAAGTGAATGTCACATCGACATCCATAAAGCAATTACACAACCGTGTTCAAATATGCTCTGCCTCTGACCTGTAAATGGCACTGCTAGTGATCCTGGTTCTGCTGGTGAAATTATGCAGTTGATATAATGCAATTGAGCAAAAGGAAGCACAATGTGATGCACATGGAGCACCAAAATTCTATCATCATTCCTAAATGACCGTGACACACATTGCATAAGACAACTCCTTCTTGTTTCTCAGATCAACCTCTTTCCTTTTTTGTCCTTGCAGAGTTAACAAACTCCCCAGTGAGAGAAAACAAATGATTTTCTATTAGTTTTCAAGATTCAAACGGTGAGTGTGACTCACCATTGGCTTATACAACACAAACCTTCGTAGTTCTCAAAGCTCTCCTATCCTATCCTCTCTCCTTCTGTCACTCCTCTCATTCTGTCTTTCTCTCTCCATTTTCTTCACCATCGTGCTTAGTCTCAAGGGTAGACGAATGTCCTCTTCCATTTGGCTGCTATTTTGGTCTCCATGTCAACAAGATATGAGTCACCACACCCTCCAAAAATGTGGACACAATCACTGAAACAAGCTACTAATAATACAGCAATCAACCAGTTAATTCACTGCTCACAAATGACCGTGCGTCACTCAAGCTCCATCTGAACAGCTGGCCCAGTGATAAGAAGATGAATAAAACCATGTGAACATTTGAACAAAGCATCGCACTGTAAGAATTTTACTTATGAGCCTATTTTTACATGCTGCAGTTAAAGCACTTTCTCCAAAAAAAACCACTGGACCACAGACTCTCTGTGCATGTGTCTATCTATCTATCTGTCTGTCTATCTGTTGCCTACTGGCAAGTAGCATTCCAGATTAACCTAATTTAGTGTAATTAAGGCCATTTAAATTTGTTTAAGGTAGCTGATTTGATGTAATTCATCTACTAGTATTAGCTCTGCATATTAGCTTAACAGTCTCACCTAAATTATAAATCATCAGAAGTATGCACAATGTGTCAGCTTTGTTTGGTTGCAGAATGCAGTTAAACATTCTGATTAATACATTATGATAATCATTGCGTGTGTGCTAAGCAGTCAGCTATGTAATATTACAGAGGGAAGCCTCAGGGATTTAGTCAGCAGATGATTCCTTTTGTGTGCGTTTAAAAATTTTTTCCTGGTTTTCCCTCTGTGACAAAATACAGTGATGTTCAAGAAAATAGCGGGTAAGCCATTTCACTCATGAACTGCTTGAGAATATTGGGAGCTGTCCAGAGTTGTCCTTTGTTATTCTGAGGATGAAGTCTAAATGATATATAAATGGTACATAGCAATTTAAATGATAAAAAGGTTACATTTGGACTTTTTTATTTTATTTTGATGGCTACACATTTGGTATTTACTTTTGACCAAAACCTACAAATAATGACAACTAAATAAGACATGTCTCAAGATGGGTTTTCTAAAATACAATTCCAATATTAACCCCTCTGAGCTAATCTGTTAACCAAAAGACCAGCGATATGATGACACAGGAATCTAATTTTTATAATGAAATGCAGTCACCAGCCATTTTATTATTGTAAAAATGGTAAATGGCCTGTATTTGTATAGCGCTTTACTCAGTCCCTAAGGACCCCAAAGCGCTTTACACTACATTCAGTCATTCACACACTGGCAATGGCAAGCTACATTGTAGTCACAGCTGCCCTGGGGCGCACTGACAGAGGCGAGGCTGCCGGACACTGGCGCCACCGGGCCCTCTGACCACCACCAGTAGGCAAACATGGGGTTAGTATCTTGCCCAAGGATATTTGACATGCAGCCAGGAGGCAGCCTGGAATCGAACCACCGACCTTCTGATTAGTGGCTGACCTGCTCTGCCACCTGAGCTACAGCCACCTACACACACAACTTGGTAGCAACAGGTTGGACCCCCTTTAATTCTTCATGGCATAGATTCAACAAGGTACTGAAAATATTCCTCTGAGATTTTGGGCCATCGCATGGCTGTCTCATCACAGAAACTAATGGTCAAACTCTCCTTTCCAGCACCCTGGCATAGACTTTCCCAGGGAGGCTGAGGAGTGTGATTCCCCTGTAGTTGGAACACACTCTCCAGTCCCCTTTCTTAAAGATGCGGACCACCACCTGGGTCTGCCAGTCCAGGGGTACTGCCCCTGATCTCCATGCAACATTGCCATTCAGTCCTTATATGACCGTTGCAAGAGCTTGGTCCACATAGCCAGCAATAAGTCAGACTCATTCCTGATAGGTGATGGGCTCCGCCAGGGCTGCCCTTTGTCACCGATTCTGTTCATAATTTTTATGGACAGAATTTCTAGGTGTAGCCAAGTGGCGGAAGGCTTTCACTTTGGTGGTCTCAGGATCTCAACTCTGCTTTTCGCAGATGATGTGGTCCTGTTGGCTTTATTGGGTGATGGGCTACAGCTCGCCTTGGAACGGTTCACAGCCGAGTGTGAAGCAGTGGGAATGAGAATCAGCACCTCCAAATCTGAGGCCATGGTCCTCAGCCGGAAAAGGGTGGAGTGCCCACTCCGGGTCAGGGATGAGACCTGCCCCAAGTGGAGGAGTTTAAGTATGTCAGGGTCTTGTTCACGATTGATGGGAGAAGGGAGCCGGAGATCGACAGACGGATTGGTGCAGCGGCTACAGTGATGTGGACGCTGTACCGGTCTGTTGTGGTGAAGAGAGAGCTGAGTGTAAAAGCGAAACTCTCAATTTACCGGTCGATCTACGCCCCTACCCTCACCTATGGTCACGAGCTGTGGGTAGTGACCGAAAGAACGAGATCGTGAATACAAGCGGCAGAAATGGGTTTCCTGCGAAGGGTGTCTGGCCTCTCCCTTAGAGATAGGGTGAGAAGTTCGGCCATTCGGGAGGGGCTCAGAGTAGAGCCGCTGCTCCTCCACATCGAAAGGAGCCAGTTGAGGTGGTTCAGGCATCTGACAAGGATGCCCCCTAAGGGGGACTTCTGGGCGAGGTTTTACGGGCATGTCCCACCAGAAGGAGGCCCCGGGGCAGACCCAGAACACGCTGGAGAGATTATATCTCTCGACTGGCCTGGGAATGCCTTGATGTTCCCCCGGATAAGCTGGAGGAGGTGTCTGGGGAGAGGGAGGTCTGGGCTTCTTTGCTTGGGCTGCTGCGCCGGATAAGCGGAAGAAAATGGATGGATGGATGGATGGATGGATGGATGGATGGACATTCTTTTTCCTTTTTTTTTTTTGCCTGTCCCATTTGGTTCTTTAGCTGTCAGAATTGTTGTCTGAAGACCAACAAGGATACCCAATGGATTTACTTTGACAAATGGATCATCACGGCCTTGCCAGCTGTGCCAGAGTGAACCGAGCTGCAGGCTCAGATGCCGGAGGCCCAAGGGCCCCCTTTGCCCCGGAAGAGGCCTGACCGAGCAACAGGCACCAGGCCCCGCCAAGTAGTCACCGGGAGTGAGCTGGTACATACCTGAGCGCCCAGCCCCGGACACCAAGAACCACCAACGCACCAACCCCTGAGGGCATCAGTTACCAGCAGGGAGTGTGGTGAGGGGAGATAGGCCTTTGGAGGGCCTGGGAGTTCCCAGAGAGGTGGAGTGTAAGACCCGACCTGACATATAGACACAGACAAACAGGCACACACAGAAACAAACAAGCATTCCCACCCTAATGCACCCATATACAAATACTCAGCACTGACCCAACGTAGGGATAGACATACATGGACACTGTACACACAATCACACTCCCCAAACAAACTCTATACCCCGGGTCCAGGTACCCTCGCCCCTGGAGGGGGAAACGGCACCTAGACCCAGGAGATGTTACCCTTTTCCCCGGGGTGGAGGCAAGCAGACTGCCCCAGGCTCCGCAGCAGCAGGGAGGCCCCGCATCCCAGATCCCAATCGGATGGCCAACTCCTCCCCTGCACCCTGGTGACACACCCGCACCCCAAGGCCCTACTTGTGTGGGTGGGTGTGTTGGAGTGAGAAGAGGGAGGCAGCCGGGGATGGGGAGGAAAAGAAGGGAGGAGCAAGATGCCCCTCCAAAAAACCCCAAATCCAAACCGTGGCTCCGCTCCAGTGAAAACAGCGCTCTGCTCCTGATTTGGGTTTGACACAATAATCCAGCATCGACTGAAGCCCAGCCACACTGTTAAGTAGAGAGGCTCCTGATGAAGGCAACCAGTTACAGCTGGTGACGGCAAAACCTGAGCTAGGCTTCAGCGCAGGAACTCCTTTCAGCCTGACGGTGCCTGTAAACTGGCCTTCTGGATACACACATACGCACACACAAACACATGCACACACACACACACACACACACACACACACACGGGAGCAGAGCGCTGTTTTCACTGGAGTGGAGCCATGGTTTGGATTTGGGGGTTTTTGGAGTTTTTGTCATTCACCTTTAACCTCCTAGGAACTGTCGTCCACATATGTGGATATCACATTTTGGGTTGTCTAGACCAAAATGCTACATTTTGCTCTACAAGGGCCTGATATCCACGTACGAGGACATTATGCTGCCACTGTTCTATTGAAATTTTAAACAAATATCCTCATAAGTGGATCTCATTTTTCTCAGAAACAAAAATTTGGTTAAAAAAATAAAAATCTGGTAATTCTTTGTTTTTACATTCATCAGGTGCCAAGCAGCCCAAATATCAAAGAGAAATTTAAAATGCATACCATGGAAGAGTTCGGGTCTTAGCAGGTTAATGGACACTTGCACTGTGTGGGATTTTGGCAGAATCACCATGGGAGCCACAGTGCGAGGACTGTCACCATTGGCTTTTGTTTTGTGTTTCTCATCACTGTAATTAAACTCACTGTCTGCATCGTAAGAGCCCTGCGTTTGGGTCCTACTTCAGCCAGACCCTGACAGGTGTGTGCCTTTTTAAATCATGTCCAATCAACCGACTTTATCACAGGTGAACTCAAATCGAGCTGTAGAAACATCTGACAGATGATCAGTGGATGTACCTGACCTCAAACTGTTTTAACTTTGTTATTATGATGTGTTGTGTGTTGAATTTTGAGGTGAAAAATGAATGTAATCCATTTTGGAATAATGCTGTAACACAACAAAATATGGACTAATTTTTACCTTTGGTTAGTTGGCTCATTTACCTACCTTGTCTGAGGTTAATATCCTTTATCGTTAGTTGTTATTTTGTCTCATAGTGACACTTTAATGTTACACCAATATAATGGATGTATATATACAGTTTAAATATAAATCATGTAAACAAGCCACACTGTGTACTAAGGAAAAACATAACACTGTATAGAAGCCAAAGTTTATAGCCCTAAGTATAGAAGATAGTATTTCTAGCTCACCACTCATGTGCAAAACTAATTAATAATTTCTCAGCTGATGTCCTCCATGAGAGACATCAGAGGATTGAATCACGTCACTGGGTCTCTCTTGCGTGGATATTTCTGCCAGCACAGTTAAGCAAGGCTTTCCCAAAGACCTCTAGGCATTTCTGTGTTTGATGAGATTCTGTTAACGAAGCAGCTGTGAAGCAAAGAAATGGAGACTGCAGACAGACTGCAGCAGTATGAACCTTGTTAAATAGGGAGAAATGATGAATAATGTGACATATATTTTACATGTTAGATTAGTCAACTGTACATCAACAATAAGAGAGAGCAGAAATGCTTTAATCCATATAATTTCAGCTATCAGTCACAAGGAATCCTGTTTTATCTTTTCCCACAACATTGCTTGAAGTTGCTTCACAACTGATGATCTGCATCATTCAATACAAAATACATTCAATGCAGAGTGGCCTTTGAAGACACAAATCACAATTTTGTGGTGACTGTGGCTCAGGAAGGTTAGGGGTTTGATCCCTGACTGCTTCAGTCTACAAGTATCCTTGGGCAAGATACTGAACCCCAAGTAGCCCTAAATTCATCTGCGTTAGAATGTATGTGAATGTTAGACATAAAGTAGTTAGGTGTAGAAAAAAATACTTGTATGTGTTGCATATGTATACGTGGGTGAATGGGGCATGTTGTATAAAGCCCTTTAACTGCTCAAATAGAAGAAGTACTGTTTAAGAAGCAGTCCATTTACAGTTTTCTGTGGGTTTGTCTATGCACTACCAACTCCTTTCACATTTATAGATTTATGATCCATTGAGAAATATCGATTATTTCTTGTTTAAAAAGTGACCTGTTGCTGAAGGTAATGCTGAGCATCAAAAACAGCTAGTAACTGATTATGAATGAGATCGCTTTATGTGAACCAATGAGAGATTGAAAGATTTTGCTGTGCTGAAAATATCAAACAGTGAAGCTTGCAGCACTTTGCTATCGTAAAAAAAGAAAGAAAGAAAGAAAGAATTAAAGAGATTTTGATTGTGATCACATGCGATTACAAAAAACTAATAGTTATACAGTAGTCTCCTGCTTCTTGTTTCTGCTGTCCTTTTCAGCTCAAACTGTTCTTTACAGCCACTAATATTTGTGACTTAAATTCTGAGATCTTATTCAAATGAACTTGGATGGGATTAAAATTGAAAAGCTTCAATTCCCACATGGCTGACATTACAAGCAACAAATAATGAAGAGTGCAAAGTTAGAAGTCACAGCATACAAACAACAGATGTAACAAGTCCCAGTGTCCCCAGAACAGGCATAAGCAAGCTGGTAAGCTAGATCTGGCCTGCTAACATTTCTTTCTTACCCAAGCTTAGCATGGTTTGTATAACTCCTGAAAATATATGCACAATTAAAACCACTAAAATCAATGAAGAAAATATGAATATTTTGATAAATGAATATCCTTCATAATCTTGCATCTAAGAAGAGAAGGAACATAAGGTCACACTAGTATGTGTGACCTTATGTTCCTTATGTTCCAAATGTTGAAGGCATTAAATACGATATAAACAGACTCAATTTAAAAAAACAACTGAATTTTCACATGAACGCGATGGCTAGCAGACATTTTAAGAATAAAAAGTTTGACTCAAAGATCATGATAAAATGAATGGGCGTGAATGGATGAAATGAATTTTATTCACAATCTCTTCCAACTCACACAGATGACACAGTCTGCCCTCCTCTGGGACTTAATGGAAGCGTCCAGTTTCCACAGCTAGAGGCAGGATGCCAGGTTTTAGCTGAGCACAAACAGACCACTGAGCTCTGCCCAGGTTCAGGGTGACATATTGCTCAGGATGGTAAATGTGTGGAATAAACACAATATGTTCTCAGTTTGCTTGGTATTTCTTCTGAACATCTTTCTTAATAAACACTACAAATACTGCTAATATGAATCCCTTTCACTTCTATAGCTACTGAAGCAACCCCAATAAAACCTTTGCTTAGTGAGTAACTTTATTATCATGCAGTAAATAACAACAGTAAGTCACCCTTCATATGGTTCCCAGATCACTGTATACAAACTCAAAGTTTGTTCAGCTATCACCTTCCAGCTGCAAGGATCTTTACAGAGCTAACCCTTAACAAAAACAAACAAATAAACAAAAAACCAAAACATTATACACCCATAAAAACAGTTACAAACCAAGGTAAAGCCTAAATATTTAAAATGACCCACTGAAATGCAATTTGTTGTCTAAAATGCATGATCTGACCCATTTACTAGCAGGAAGTAAACTGTTAAATTATTTACATGAAATCCAAAGAGTGTAGGGGAAAGCACAGGCAGTCTTTACTCATTAATTTGCTTGATAGCTTTTGCAGCTTTATAAAGTATCCAATCAATACCAGATTTCTGTAGATTGAATGTCATGATTTACACTGTCAATAACCTTCAAATCCATAAAGCAAAAAGTCAAAGTCCCTTCCTGCATTCTTGCATGAATGATTGTGCAGAGTATAAACTGATGAGAGGTAACAGTACACTACCTGCTTAAGACTGTGTTGTCTAGCATCAGTTAATGCATGCAGAAAAATGTGAATAGGTTGGAAATTATTCTGGGAAAAAGCTCAGCCGCAGTGTTCAAACGACCAAATGAATGAGAGAAAAGATTGTTGCTTTGCCAAACTCCCAAGTTACAGACAGCCCTGATGGCAATACCAGTGCTAGTTAGCATTTCTATCTGTCCCTTTCCAAAACTGATGATACAATTTAAGGAAAGAAAGAAAACAAAACATAATAAAAGTGCATCTTTTTATGTTTGTTACTCTGATAGGTTAAATTTAAAATGTTTATTCTATAAATCAATGTACCAAGAAAAAAAAGACACATTTTTAAAGGCAATTTAATTTATATAAAAAAATGAAAAGAAAATTAAAATTAAAATTGCATCAAATATGTGTACTCAACAATCTAACTACAATGTAAAACCTGAACTGTTGTCATAATCTCTATTAATTTAACTGTAATAAGAAAGAATAAAAGTCGACTCACTCTCTTCTGCTTATCCAGTTTAGTTGTTGCTGGAGACTATCTCAGCTGCCACAGCGTGGTGATACACCCTGAACAGATCACCAGTCTGTCCAAGGCCAACAAAGAGAGACAGACAACCATTCATGCTCACACCTATGGGCAATTTCACTCGCTGGGCCCATGTCCTCATTTTAGGTTTGACAGTGTTTTAGTAGATGAAGGTGTACGGCTTAAACATAGAGCTGCGATTTGGGAAAGGCCTCAAAGGGGAGCTCCTGGGCCTGGCAGATCCCAAAGAAGGCATCCCTTAGAAGCAGAAATGACTCTGCGTTATGAAGGTCAAAGACCTCTGCAGTAATAATAATACAATCACATGACCCCCTATGAGCAAGCACTTTGGCGACAGTGGAAAAGAAAAACTCCCTTTAAACAGGAAGAAATCTCAGGCAGTACCAGTCTCAGGGTGGGGCAGCCATCTGCCGCGACTGGTTGGGGTGAGAAAAGGAAAACAAAACAAAACACATTTGCGGAGAGAGCAAACGCCAAGTGACATCACCACCCAAAGGAGAGGAATATAACTGGTAGGCAGGCTAGCGAAGATAAACAGCCCATAAGGTGGTCAAGGATTCCATAGAGTGGAGTGGAAAATTAGGAAGGAACGGCGGGAGAAGAGATCAAGGGAAATTCGAACAATGAAAAACCTTAATAGATGAATGAGGGGAATCCTTAGTCAGGTAGCGATGTGGCTCGACTCTGAACTGAGCTCTGACAGTGACGCATGCCGGGATTTTAAGACGGCTCATAAAAGCTTATGTAAGTTGGATGGAGAGGGGGTGTCTAGCTGGTTAATTCACTTTGGGTAAGGTAGTGATAATTACTGTGCCGATTTCTGAAACGAACAGAGGTGATGGTGAGCAGTTTTGGAAGGGTTGGTTGAATTGAAAGACTGATTAGAGGAGAAACGCCTTTTATAATGATAACCCCCAAAACCGGCAGACAACAGATTATGATTCCACCAAACCTCATAGAACACGTGTCAAACTGCTAATGTGCTAATGTGGCTGTAATTAAGGAATTTAATTTAAGATGGCACTCCGAGACAAAACATCAGGATAAGCTGAAAACCTTAAATGCAGAGCAGAAGCTACAGAAAGTAGAAGAGGTAAAGAAGAATCTAACATTTCAGCAGACATTTGTCACCAGAGCAAAATCACAAATGAAGCGGTTGTGAAAGCAAGTTTTATTGTAGCAGAGGAGATAGCCAAATCAGCCCAGCCATTTACAGAGGGAGAGTTTCTGAAGAGCTGCATGATGAAGGTGTGTTATACCTATACCCCAGTGTACACATGCGAATGCTTTGGGAAAGGGAAACCACCACAGGTGCCTAGCCTCCCACAAACGGCCGGACCTTCTCCAAAGAAAAGGACAAAAGAATTACGCAAAACATACAACTCAAATAAACAACAAACACGGACTCCATCCTAGAGTCTCCTTTAAACACACTTTAAAACATCACCATCAAGCGTAAAATACCATCACACTAGGGGCAAATAAATGCCAACCCTAGTTAGGTATAAACCCAATTATGGATGGATGGATAGTAAAAAACAATTAGCTAATGTTGTTCAAAAGACTAGTGTCATCTCACTTTGGTTATGTAAATATAATATGGCCACTATTAAATTTATTATTATATTAATTATTTTTATTTATAATAGCATAAAACTCAATCTCTGAACTCAAATACTGAGCTTCAGTAAAGATTCAAGTTGCATTTATTTATATTTCCTATCACTTTATATCTTCACTCAAGGACAAGTATCTTTTACAGTGTATTTATAGTTGTATTATATATAAGAGACAAATATTGTTCTTTTAATATGTTGGCATTACATAAAATTTGTCTGAATGCTTACATTCTGTGATAATTGTTTTAGATAAAATGAAGAGTAGACTAATATAATAAATATTCCTTTATTGGGTGAAAAAATCATACCATGTCATAACTGCTTTAAGTCATACAGAATAGATATCAGAGCCTTATACAGGCTGACTTCTGCTAAATGGGCAGAAATGATACAAACACATAACAGCCTTATAAAATATGATGCAACACTATAGATCAACTTATTCAAAATATATAGAGCATATAAACATTTACAGCAATATGATGCAACAAACACAGCAGTACTCCAAAATACTCCATGCTTCATATAACTGAAAAAAAAATATGGACATTTATTTTCAGGTAGACTCTGCTGCTAATACATACATACTTTAAGTTTCTGAATATAAAACTTTTTATTGCCTTTCATAGTGTTTAACTTAAAGGCCCTGAGTACTGAAAACACTTGAATGGAAAAAATATTTTAACATTACCTAATAAGACTGATTCAAGACAAATAGTTATTTTAAATTTTTCTAGCAGTCCTTCACAAAGAGGGAACAGTCTGTCTATTCTCTCCATCTCTCAGCTGGTGCTGGCCCTTCCTGAGACACTGCTGAGTTTGTCCTGGTGTATAATCAGGGGTGCAAAACCTCACAGATGATGTGCAGCAGTGGTTTCTTCAGTCCGTCCTCACTCTGGACACTTGCAGTTCTCGCACATGGAAATCAAATGTGTGATAAGCTGCAGGATTCAAACACAAGTTCCACGTATAAATACATTTTCATGCTTTTATTAAACAATCCGATAGAAAGAAAAAGAGAGAGTACAGGACAGACAGAAAAGTGATGGGTGGTATACACTATTACAAAACTGCAAAGGAGAAGGAGTCTTTTCTGTTTGTGAATTAGCAGTACTAAATAAGTAGAGTTCCCAGCTGGTACAGTGGCCAAGTTTGATTCCTATGAATAAAGCACCTTTCTTTTAGCTTAACGAGTGAACCGTCACCTTTAATAAATGTTGAAGTCCGTTTGGCCACCGAACAGAGGCCGCAAAATAACCAAGCTAACATTAACAGTGCAGTGAATCCTACTTGTGCTGTGATATTCAGGACTGAAAACCAGGCAGCATTCACATACTTTCATCTTGTTCTGTCTGTAGATATATTACTAACTTTAATTATCCATGAAATTGTCACAGTTCATGTTTTAAAGTAAAGGCTTTAAAACTAAGTAGAACCTGAACCGCGTTAAGTACTAACATCACTAAAATCAGATTACTTTACCAACATGTGGCCAACAGTGATCTTTTAATGTTCTTCGTTATTAAAACGTTTGTATCACCGCATAAATAAGTGACATAAAAGACAGTACAGTGGTCCCTCACTATGACGCGGTTCACTTTACACGGCCTCGCTCTTTCGCTGATTTTTTTTTTGCAGGCTTTTTTTTTTTGTCTTTGTTAACAGCGCATTGTGTTCTGCATCCTGATCGGCTGTAGACCATTGTCAATCAATCTCCGCCGTGCTGTGTCTCCTGTACAGTACAGAATGCATTCAGCTTATCAAATTTACATAAATCTTCGATCTATCGCAGTGTGACTCTGAAGTGCTGTACTGTATGTTTTATAAGTTTTCTCCCCAACAAACACAACAATGTCGACGAAACGTTTTGTACCATCAAAGACACCTGCGGTAGCATCCAAAAGGCAGATGAAGATGCTAACCATCGCACAAAAAGTTGGACTTCTGGACATGCTAAAGGAAGGTAGAAGTTACCGTATTTTTCAGACCATAAGCCGCATCAGATTATAAGGTGCATTAAGCGAAATAAAACAGTCAGATAAGTCAAACTTTACTCAGCTCATTCTTCTAGCTCCCTGTACTTCCGTACCATTGATTCATTAATGTTGCTCAAATAGCTGCTATATTCCCATGTTCTGGACCTGAAAATAGGGTTTGATCTTTGGTTTCATTCTATAATACTGGACACATTTTTCTACTAAGGTTTGAACTTTGAGGGTGTTTAAACAAGAGAGAAAAGTGTGAAAATGTTCATGCCTGTCTGAGAAAAGTGTATAAAGTGTGTACTGAGGGGGTTTACAGCCTTAAAACATTTATAATAATTGTAAAAAGTAAAGTTGGCTACTTCGCAGATTTCACCTATCTTTGGTTATTTTTTGAACGTAACTCCCGCGATAAATGAGGGACCACTGTACTTTTAAAAGTTTACTCTTTGGCTGCCCCACTTGAGCCATTCCCCATTTTTTCTAAAAAAACCCCCCAAAATGCGGCACTATGAATCCTGGGATAGGTTGGGCCACGAAGGATACACCTGACCAATCCTTCAAATCCAGGGAAAAGGAGGACGCATTTGTGGGCCGCATTTGGAGCAGCCTTCATTGCCTGGCTTTGACGTAATCGGCCTTTAAGTGGGGCCTCCGAAGGTTGTGGCCTATGAATTGGGACACAGCTTTTATCTCCAATTAGAATCACTAATCACTAAGTGCATGTCTTTTGACTGTGAGGGGAAGGTGGAGTACCCAGATGGTGCATTTGAACCCAGGACCTTCTTACTGTAACAGTGCTAACCATCACACTGTAGCCTGGAGATATTTAAAGGGGCTAAGTTTTATTTCTAATGTACATGTACATCTATATATGACTAGTTCTATTTGTTCATTTTTGTATATCCATATTAGTGGAAATTAAGTTTGTTGTTAAGGTGCTTTTATTTTGGAAGAAGAGGTCAAATGGAAGAGGAAGCAGAGACAGCAGGCCGCAAAAAAGGAGAGAGAGAGCGAGGAAAGAGCGGAGCCACGAGGGACCGGAGTGAGATGGAAGAGCCTGTGGTTGGATGCCACTAGCATCAACTAGGACACTTGTGAGGGACAGTGAGGATAACCCATCTCACGTCTACAGCTAAGGAACAGAATAAGGCAGAATGTGAGTTAGTGCAGCTTGGACTACCTTTGTATTTTTGCCCAGTAAACCAGTTAGCGGCTAGCTGGCTAGGGTAATGTTAAGGTTCAAAATTGAGGAGGGAGAGTACAAACCACCCTGGGTCCAGAAGCTCTTGGTCCAACAATGATTTTAATGAACACACACGTGTGGGAAGACAACTCTGTATGCCGACAGCAGTTGAGCTTCAACTTAATCAAAGCATGAACAGATATTTTATAGCATCAGGGTTTGATTTACTGACGCCCCTTCATGCGTCACAAATACATTTTATACATAGATCAGATCAACACCACAATGACTTTTAACCCAGAAGATCATCTTCTATTTTCATGGCTGGTACTTTCCGTTCTTGTCTTAAAGTGAATTGTTCCTCTTTCTTGCCGAGACATGACTAATCTCTCCTCTAAATAAATCTAACTCATGTGTGTGTGTATGTTGACCTCACATGCTCTTTGTGTCACCTCTTCACCTACTAACTGTCTGTGTCTCGTCCTCAAATGCTCTTTCTCAATTCACCTGTTGCACTTCTGACCTTTCACCAGACCAGAGGCTCACTGAGACTATATGTATGTCTTCTACTAAATAAATGTTTTAACCAAGAACTTCTACTAAAACCTTAATATAAAATGACCTGATATAAGTGTTTTGTAAGCATGTATTGCAATTCCTTCTATGGCTCCAAGTCACTTGCACAATAGATTGTCCGGACATCGCGCCGAACAAAGCTTCCAACCCCCAATTAATTGACCGAGCTCCAACTCTTTAATAAGCACAGATATGCATTGTGTATAAAATAGTCATAACTGCACCTGAAATACAAGGTCAACATAATAACTGTATGCATAACATCTTAAGGCCTTCTTAAAGCTATCTGTTACATTGTTAAAGCCTCGTCTTAGCCTGCTGCTCAAAATAACTTTCACTTCTGCAAAACTCTCCAAGCCTGTTTCCTGTCCTGTTACTTTTAGCCTTTCTGAAAGACACACTGTTTAAACCTCTAAACGCAATATAAACTCCAGATTATATTATTAATGCAATGGTAATTATGACAATTATTTAACAATAGCAGTAAAATAATTTCCCTGCTCCACAGTAACCTAACCTACCGCTGTTGACATCATCCTTTGCAGTAAGATCGTAACGTGCTGTGTTTCATTTGAGAGAATACAACCCTGTCACAATTTACTCATGCTAAAGTAATTTTTTTGTTTGGATTTATCTTCAGGCAATGTTGAACCGGAGGTATTTCAGTAGGGAAAGCAATAATGATGGTCAAAGATGCAGATAGAATACTGGTATAATTTATAGAGGCTACTGCAAACTATAACATAAGTGAAATAAGCTGTTGAACTCTGTTGAGTTATCACAAGTGTTTTAGTGAGCAAGCTGCTCTCATAAAGTGAAGACTTGTTCGCTGCACGTCTGCTCTGGACCAGAACTCTTTTTGCCCTCTAATGATGAGAAGAGCAGAGGATGTTTAAAAAGCAAACCCTGCCAAGTGAACCCACATAAAATATTTAATTATTTTAATTCCCACCTCTGTATGAGCAACCCATTACCTTCAGTTATGGGGCAGAACATGAGGTTTTATGAGCGTAAGGCCAGAAGCAGCAGATATATGCAGAAGTGCGTGTTTCATATGAGGAGGCCAGCTCTAATAAAGAACTACAGAACTACAATAAAGAATTTCAGTGACTCTGGCCAATTGCACGTGTTTTCACGTCGAGCTATAGGTGGCCCATGATGAATTGGATGAGATGGTGGAGTAAGTTATCACCCAACTCTTGCAAGCTCAGTTAGTAAACTGCTCGCATAAACTGTGCATACAACATACAGACACATATGGCGTAATAAGTGCTCAGTAAAAGACTATTAAATATTAGAATTTCACCTACCAAACTGATTTATTCTGTACAAAGCAACAATATTATTATTAGATGTTACATTTAAAATGCTCTGAAAGGCACCAACTGCCCAAATATGGTGGAAAGATTCAGATCATTAACTCACATCAGCAGGGGTGAGGCCAGCAGACATTTATCCATTGCAGCTGCCTCCGTTAGGATACCACTTTTCTTTTTTAAATCATGGCTCTAAATACCCCTTTTCATGCTGCAAAGTTGGAAATTTTAACATGGAACTCTATGAAAAATGGACTCACTTTTAGGGCTAGCCCAACATGGCAATTTGAGCAATTTGATTGTGTTTTTGTGTTTAAAAAAGTTGATTGAGGCTAGGATTTAAAACTGTTGGATTATATTCATGTTAGGGTTAGGGTTAGTATATTCAAGAGAAGGTCATCTACTTATTGAAAGGTTGGTGGTTTGATCCCTAGCTGTTTGAGTCTGCGTGCCCTGTATCCTTGGGCAAGACACTGAAGGACACAACTTTGTGTTCACCAGTGGAAAAAAAAATCAGTTTCATCAAGTCCCTTTTTATTTTTTGTATTTGTATTTTTTTATTTTTTGGAAGGTGTCTCATAATTTTTCTTAACATACTCGGGGATTTTTTGACTTAAGGACCTGAAATCTACACAGATTATTTTTCCTGCTTTACAAACCTCTCGAAAGCTGAATGTGACACTTAAATGGGTGATTAAGACGGATGTGTTTGGAGCAACGTGTATACATTTAAATAACATTCAGCGCTAGATATTGAAGTTATAGGAGGATCAGCGTCACTACATCTCCTAAAGCTCAATTATTTTTCAGCCGCCTCTCTCACACACTGAACCCTGTCTCTCACCCTCATTTCTTCTGTCCATCATTCAGCACCTATGCGTCATCCTCTCTTTCTTTGAAATTCAGCTCACAGGCAGTCCATGTCAAAATGACTTATCATACATGATAACTAATATTGGATGCATAATTAACTGGAATTCATATGTTTTCGCACTATTTTTAAGTAAAAATTGTGTTTGAAGCTTCACACCAGCTACATTTCACATGATGCATATCAATTTTCAAACATCTGCTACGTGCAGACACCTGTGAACACTGGCTGCATGGACAGAAATATAGAACAAACCATTCTGTCTACTTTAAAATGAGTAAGCATCACCTTTGTGTTCTTCCTACTAATAAGTGCAAGAAATCTGGCCTGTAGGGTGGTGGCCACTAATAAGTACAAAGTAACAAAATCCAGTGACATTGTACACTCTTTCTTTACCCTGAAATGTGTGGACTGAGTGAAAAGGAGGCTTTTGCTGTCAGTGTGAACAAGAGAACAAGAGAAAATCTGCGTCACAGTGATGCAGCACTTCTGTAAACTTATTTAAGCCTTCATTTGAGTCAGAAAGAAAGACATAAAAAGACAAAAAAACAACTGTGGGTTGATTAGGAAGCTTGAATTCTGTATAATACTTTAAGACAGAAAACAGAAGATTTGCTTTAGTAAATTGATAGTTTAGCACTTTGACAAACTCTTCACTCTCTAGATTTGATGATCAGCACCGTGTCTATACACCAAAAATTAAACCAAAGGCAGGAGCTGATTAGCTTAACTTAGAATGAAAGCTGTTAACAGGGGAAAGGGCTAGCCAAACACGTGTCCAAACACGAGCTAGCAGCACTATTAAAGCTCACGAATTAACATGTTAAATAATTTGTTTAATGTGTTCACAACCGTGATCTGTTCCCATCAGTTTGACACTGCCAAGCAAACACACCACAGGAAGTCACAATAATCAGCCAAGAACTTGTTGCCACATGTTACTCACAGTGAAACCCTGGCTTTTCATTTTCACATTTCCCTTTGTAGATTAATCCAACACATTCTCACAATTCCCAGTTGCTCGCATATCATACTTAGTCAGGATGTTTTAGCACCGTTTCAATGCACGGGTATCCCATTTACAATTACATATTGATAGACTGTAGTATGTGGCTGGATGAGGACATATAGAAAGCGCTCACAGATGCTATTCCCATCCAGACAGGATGGGAATAGCATGGACCACACTACTTTCAGAATGCATTATCTTGTTTAGGACCACCCCTTTTTCTACTTTGACTTCACAGTCACTGTTTGGTTACGTTTAAGAAAAGAGGTTAAAATACACGTTAGACCCACAAAGCATCTGCAAAAAGTTTTATCATTAACATAGAGCTTATATCGCCCAGCTCTACATTAACATGGTGTTGACTATATCCACAGTACCAACAGAAAACCTGTGGCTACAATCTCATTGCATCTGTCTCAAAAGTCAGTCTATCCACTATTCTTTGAGCATTCCTGTTTTCACTCTTAACCTCCTAGTACCTGGCATCCACATATGTGGACATCACATTTTGGGTTGTCTAGACCACAACACCAAATTTTGCTCTACAAGGGCCTGATATCCTCTTCTCAGAAACTACATCAGGTAAAAAGATAATTCTTTGTTTTTACATTCATCAGGTCCCGATCAGCCCAAATAGCAGAGAGAAATTAAAAATGCATGCCATGAAAGAGTTCGGGTCTTAGGAGGTTAATGCTAAGTTGGGCTACAGCCTTAGTCACACAGGTCTAGAAATCGGTTGGCCATTTCCTGGTTGCCAGCAAAAATGTGTATTGATTGACCAGTTGGCAAGTTGCTTGAAGTTGCTGGCTGTCAGTCAGTGAAATCAGACACAAAGACGATTCTGCACCAAAAACCTCCTTGTGATTATTTTTGTTACTAGTAGATTGCCACAGTTACCTTTAGTTTACATGGAAGTTGCTGACTTGTCTCCAAACACTTGCCACCTGACTGCCCCTTCCCCAGCCTACTTCTTCTGGAAGCTTCTGTCACGGCGGGGTGCGCCGATGTGTGCGGAAACAGGACCCAAAAGCAGATGATGACGAGGAATAGTAATGATTAACAGAAAAGTGAACCTTTATTGCGATGACGGCAGGAAATGAACCAAGAGACCAAAGCAAACAGGCAAAACACTAAGAAACAAAACACTAAAGGTACTAAGACCAAAAACTATAACTATGACTGAGGTGGAAAATAAACAGGCTAAGACTATGACTATGACTTTAACTCTGGTGAGATAAACAGACGAACTGACAATGGCATGAAGAAAACAAAAGGCTTAAATACAGACATGAGGTGATCAGGGGAAGTGGCGACACATGGGGGAAAACAGCTGACAGACAAACCTAATGACAGGACCAGGAGAGGAAAGCTAAATACAATGAACAAAGAACACATGACATTGTCAGAATAAAACAGGAAATGACAACACAACTTAACAGACCTAATACGTGATGAAATAAATAGAAAACCCCAAAACATAGAAAACCCAGGAACAATAACTGCCTAAACTAAAGGCAAATAGGAAATAACACAAACTAATAACATATCAAAAAATACAAAGAAAACTCAGAGTGCTGGGTCGGAGACCCAGCCTGTGACAGAGCCCCCCCCTTAAGGGCGGATTCCAGACGCCCTAAAACCTCGAAAAACAAAACCAAAAACAACCCACCAAGGGCGGGCGGTGGGGGTCCAGGATGGAGGGCCAGAAACAAGGCCAAAAAAAACCCAAAATGTCCATCAAAATCACAGGAGCGCAGGGAACAGTTCATGACTCCTCAGGGGGCCGACCCGGAGGGTGACGGTCCAGAAAGTCATAGTCCATGTGATCAGGGGGCCGACCTCGACGGCGGTGACGTGGAAACAGTTCAGGGGGCCGGCCGTGCGGAAGGCGACGGGGCGGAAACAGTTCAGGGGGCCGGCCGTGCGGAAGGCGACGGGGCGGAAACAGTTCAGGGGGCCGGCCGTGCGGGTGGCAACGGCGATCCGGGGGCCGACCACGCGGAAGGCAGCGGCGGCGACGAAGGAGACCACGGAGCAGTTCAGGGGGCCGGCCGCGCGGAAGGCAGCGGCGGCTCCCAAGTGTCAGGCGTACCGGCCGAGGCTTGGAGGGCACAGGACCAGGCGACGCTGAAGCAGAGGCTGGCCCAGGCAACGCTGAAGCAGAGGCAGAGGCCGGACCAGGCGTAGCAGAGGCAGAGGCCGGACCAGGCGTAGCAGAGGCAGAGGCCGGACCAGGCGTAGCAGAGGCAGAGGCCGGACCAGACGAGGACGAAGACTCGGATGAAGCCGGACCAGACGAGGACGAAGACTCGGATGAAGCCGGACCAGACGAGGACGAAGACTCGGATGAAGCCGGACCAGACGAGGACGAAGACTCGGATGCAGCTGGACCAGGCGATGACGAAGACTCGGATGAAGCCGGACCAGGCGATGACGAAGACTCGGATGAAGCCGGACCAGGTGACGACGAGGCGGCCGCAGGTGGCGGCTGAACGGTCCCCTCGGACCCTCCAGCTGACGAGGCATGAGGCTGGACGGGCTCCTCGGGCCCTCCAGCTGACGAGGCAGGTTGCTTTTCAAGTTGCAGCAACACACAGTCTATAGTGGGTGAAATGAGTTCGTATGAGTTCTCAGACTGAGGTGTGGCAGAACCAAGTGAGGCGTCGTCCTCAGGCTGAGGCGTAGAAGCAGCAAGCAGTAGCGCAGCAGGTGGTGGTCCTGCAGGCGGCGGCACGGGAGCCGCAGGAGGTGGCACTGCAGCCACAGGTGGTGAAGCAGAAGGTGGCCAGACGGGCTCCTCAGGCCCTCCAGCTGACGAAGCATGAGGCTGAACGGGCTCCTCGGGCCCGCCAGCTGACGTGGCGTGAGGCTGGACGGGCTCCTCGGGCCCGCCAGCTGACGTGGCGTGAGGCTGGACGGGCTCCTCGGGCCCGCCAGCTGACGTGGCATGAGGTCGGAAGGGCTCCTCGGGCCCCCCAGCAGACGTGGCATGAGGCCGGAAGGGCTCCTCGGGCCCCCCAGCAGACGTGGCATGAGGCCGGAAGGGCTCCTCGGGCCCCCCAGCAGACGTGGCATGAGGTCGGAAGGGCTCCTCGGGCCCCCCAGCAGACGTGGCATGAGGTCGGAAGGGCTCCTCGGGCCCTCCAGCAGACGTGGCATGAGGCTGGTGCGGTTCTCCTGAACCCCCAGCTGACGAGGCGTGAGGCTGGACGGGCTCCTCAGGCCCTCCAGCTGACGTGGCATGAGGCTGGATGGGCTCCTCGGGCCCTCCAGCTGACGAGGCATGAGGCTGGATGGGCTCCTCGGGCCCTCCAGCTGACGAGGCATGAGGCTGGATGGGCTCCCCGGGCCCTCCAGCTGACGAGGCATGAGGCTGGTGTGGTTCTCCTGAACCTTCAGCAGACGAAGCATGAAGCTGGCTGGATTCTCCTGAACCTCCAGCAGACGAAGCATGAAGCTGGCTGGATTCTCCTGAACCTCCAGCAAACGAAGCCTGAAGCTGGCTGGATTCTTCTGAACCTCCAGCAGACGAAGCATGAAGCTGGCTGGGTTCTCCTGAACCTCCAGCAAACGAAACATGAGGCTGGCTGGGTTCTCCTGAATCTCCAGCAGACGAAACATGAGGCTGGCTGGATTCTCCTGAACCTCCAGCAGACGAAGCATGAAGCTGGCTGGGTTCTCCTGAACCTCCAGCAGACAGAACATGAAGCTGGCTGGGTTCTCCTGAACCTCCAGCAAATGAAGCATGAAGCTGGCTGGGTTCTCCTGAACCTCCAGCAGACGAAACATGAGGCTGGACGGGCTCCCCGGGCCCTCCGGCTGACACTGAAATTGGCTGCACCAGCTGTACCTCCGTCTCCGGCTCCAAACCGGCCTGGATAGCAGTCCCACAGCAGCTTAGCTGAGCCTGATGGCTAGCTTTTCCAGGGCAAACAGTCTCTGTATAGCCAGGCTCATTAACCGGAAAAGTAGTGTCAATTTCAACAACTTCCTGAGAGAAAACATGAGGAGCCAAAATGTAATCACTCACTTGCGTTTGTGATACGGAGCGTCGGTGGCGCGCACGCCGCTTTTTCTTAGGAGTGGAAGACGGCGGAGCGATGGGTGGAAGTCCCTGGTAACTCCGAGGTCCCCCGAGAGCCAGTCGAGTTCCCCGGAAAGAGTGCTCGTGCTCCGGAATGAGCCACGGCTTCCACCGGAGCTCCTCCTCCAAGAGAGCGCAGAATATAGACTGGCGCTCGTCGTCGTCCAAGTCTATGGTGTGCGGCGCTTCCTCGCGCTGAACTGTGACAGGAGTATGGCGAGACTGTGATGAGGGCGTGGAAACTGGTGAGCTGAGAGGTGGTGACGCTGCGGCGAATCTCAGCGAACCGACACGAACACACTCAGGTTCCGGAGGCAGCAATGGAGATGACTGATTGTGGGGTTGTTGTGACTGGTGGGTGCTGGAAGCCATTTCCTGACTCGACAGTCCCTGGGCCTGCAGCATCTCCTTTATCCTCGTAAAGGCATCAACTATGGCAGGTGAGTCCGGGAGCTGGAGAAGGCGGGGATCCCTCTCCATAATAGCTTCAGCAACGTTAATCATTACCAGCTTGCTCTTCAAATCGGGCGCTGTAAAGATGCGGTCGAGGATCGCTTGGATCCGAGCAGTCTCCTCCAGACACTCGGTGAGAGCAGAATCCGCTGGGTCCATGACTGGTCAGTTCGTTCTGTCACGGCGGGGTGCGCCGATGTGTGTGAAAACAGGACCCATAAGCAGATGATGACGAGGAATAGTAATGATTAACAGAAAAGTGAACCTTTATTGCGATGACGGCAGGAAATGAACCAAGAGACCAAAGCAAACAGGCAAAACACTAAGAAACAAAACACTAAGCTGGCAAAACACTAAGAAACAAAACACTAAAGGTACTAAGACCAAAAACTATAACTATGACTGAGGTGGAAAATAAACAGGCTAAGACTATGACTGTAACTCTGGTGAGATAAACAGACGAACTGACAATGGCATGAAGAAAACAAAAGGCTTAAATACAGACATGAGGTGATCAGGGGAAGTGGCGACACATGGGGGAAAACAGCTGACAGACATAAACCTAATGACAGGACCAGGAGAGGAAAGCTAAATACAATGAACAAAGAACACATGACATTGTCAGAGTAAAACAGGAAATGACAACACAACTTAACAGACCTAATACGTGATGAAATAAATAGAAAACCCCAAAACATAGAAAACCCAGGAACAATAACTTCCTAAACTAAAGGCAAATAGGAAATAACACAAACTAATAACATATCAAACAATACAAAGAAAACTCAGAGTGCTGGGTCGGAGACCCAGCCTGTGACAGCTTCTTCCTGTTGAAAGGGAGTTTGCCCATCCCACTGTTGCCAAGTGCTTGCTTATAGGGGGTCTTGTACTATTATTGTAGGGTTTTTGCTTTACAATACAAAACACCTTGAGGTGACTGTTGTGATTTGGTGCTATATAAATAAAACTAAATTGAACTGAAAAGCAGTCGTGCATAACTTTTATTTTGAAGGTTTCACTACAACTTGGCGAGTAGTTGGTGTCAATGCAAACTACAGGCAACAGTGGTAACCAAACTTGTCAGGGAATTTACATTTTTTCTACAGACAGGCGGCTGCCAGGGGATCACCAGCTGGTCTGTAGGCCTGTGAGAATGCAGCTATGTGGGATCTTCCCATGTGACAAAAAAGAGAAAAAAAAGTGGTATTTCCAAAAACTCCTTGAATCCCCAGAGCCTGGGATACACACCAGGCTACAAAATATCAATATGAAGGCCAGTGAACTTTTTCCTAAGAATACTTCTTCACAGGAGACATTTGGAGTTGCCACTGAATAAGAAGAAAGTGTCTTAAATTTTGTCAGGTGCCTGGTTCATTCCACACAAGCATTCTGAAACGAGTATTTTCAGTCATGCCTTTGCCTTTTCTCCCATGCCAAGTCAAAATAACTAATGAAAAACTAACATTTTACAGTTTACATTAAATACTGAAGTTAATCTGTAAAATATTTGGAAAGTTTTGCGTAGTAGTAACACAACAGTTCTTACTGATAGCATTAATGATGCCGACTGGACTGTTAAACTGAGGCAGCTAAATGGAACAAACAGCTAAACTTACTTTGTGTTTTTCCAACCTTTTCTTAAAAAGAAAAAAGGTCTGCTATTTTGAAATCACGTTAAGATATATTCGGATGAAGTGGACTTTTTTCATTCAGTAAGAAATGAGTACAAAGTTCCCATAAATCCTATTAGGTATTTTAAGGGACCATTTTGTGTCTCTTTCTTATGGACATTATTTTCTTTCTTTCTTTCTATGCAATTTAAGAAAATTGCATAGACAACCTTTAAATGAGAGTGAAATATAAAAATAATCGTTTGTAAGCCCTCCTGGCTGAAGGATGAGTCCTAATATATTTGGTTTCTTTAGCTAAATAACAGGGACAGGAATAGCTTAAGTGTTATGAATGAAAATTCCACACTGTCTAAACTGTGGTGTGTCATACCCAAACAATGTCACTAGATGCTTCTAGCAGTGAAAATACAGTCAGCTATTAAGTGGGTGCCATAATTAACAGTACATTTATTGTACTATTCGGAAATAAAGACCTCGGGCCTTGGAGTAAACACAGGCATGGAAAGCGCTCCAACCCTAATGGTGTTAGGTGGAATATGGAAGGAATGCTTCATCTGTCTCCTCAGTCAGGTTGAAAGGAGGTATTTAAGTGTGTCTAACATTGTTTTGCATCCTGAATGAAACATTTCAGCGACATTTACGTTTATGTTATCCTCGCCGAGTACAGCCAGCACTGAACTGGTCTAACCCGGACTACTGATTAAGGAAAGGCATCCTTGGACTGGAAACTGATCTATGTAAGGAAGACATCCGCACATTTCAAAGGTTATTGGTCATCATGATGTTAAACATTTCAAGGAGGACTATTAATGAGGTGTTCAGGGAGGTAACAGTCCTTTCACATTGCAGCTGCATAACTTCGAGAGAGAGAGGGAGGAAGAGAGAAAGAGAAAAAAAAACTGTTTCCAAATTCAGTTTTATTCACAATGGTATCTCTCATTCCTTGTCTTCCTTTCTGGTTATGTTTTCTTTCTGTCCCTGCCTTCCTCCTCCCCTCCGTGTTATTCTCACCTCCAGCTCCCAAAACTGCAGCCTGGCTGACTCATCACTGGCCTTGCTATTAGGCTCCTGCCAACACTCACTGATTAAATCATAAAGGAAGAGAAAAATGAGCGTTATTGAACACACTGGGCCCTATGCATGTGCCAGTGATAAATAAAGAGAATACAGTAAACAAGGTAATAAAGCCAGCACAGGCAGTGGGGAGTGATATGTTTAAAGCATATTTGACAACTTAAATTCTCTCATGTCCGACCGGTACATAACACACATAACAGATGTACAGCGAGAGGATGGCAGAGTATAGACATGAGTGTCATCTGTGTTATTTAAACTGTGAGCTCTACAATTTAAGTTATAATAATATATTTATTTTCCATTAGAGGGCAGAAGAGTTCCAAAACGAGCTGAGAGACACAGAGACCTCAAAATGTTCTCACCTTGTAAATATGGCAAAGCGTAGCTGACTCATGTTGAAAGATTAGACATCTACCAAACACTGGACAACATTACGATCCCATCATAGTGCTTTTTCTGACTCGTGGCCTTCAAATGGAAACACAATTACTGATGTGACACCCCCTAGTGGCAGCGCACCTTAATTTGTAAAAAAAAAAATTTCATTTTTGGTATAGGTAAATAGTTAAAAGTTGTTGGGAATCTGTTTTGCAGCAGTATAGTTAAAGAGGAAGGAACGACTCTTTTTATGTATCAGATGAGGTTGTGTAATCTGCATTCACACGATGTCGGTTGCTACATCAGCCTCCAACAATTTAAGGAAGGATTACCACCTCTCTTGGTCTCAAAAAATATGTCTGTTAAACTATGGGATAAGTGAAACCTAGAAAACCTGATTTTGTGAAGGACTTTTTTTTTGTGTGTATTTTATTTTATTAATCTGTAAAATGTATGGATGGCAGAGGATAACACAGCATGCTAGTTCTGTTAGTTACCTTGTAAACATGAACTGTTCTCTGAAAATAAAGAATTAGAAAAAAGCACACAGATAATACAGATACAAATACAGAAATCTGTCAGTAAAAAAATAAATTAACATAATTTAACAAAACAAACAAAAAGGAAAAGCAGCACACGATAACAAATGACAAGTAGAGATTAGCTGAGGTGTATCCTGCAAGTGAAGTTCAACATAGCCAGGTTTTCTTTGAGTTAGCTGGCTTGAGAAAACCTAAACACCTCAGTCAGAGATAACAGATATCACAATGGTGGTTATCAGCTTTCTTTGTTAGTCCAGGCTTTCTGCTTCAGCTTCTGAATAAAATCTATCAATTAAGCATCACCTACTCCAATCAGAGACATTTTCAGATAAGGACAGGCTGGAGATGTATAAGCGCATAGAAAAATGGTTAAACAGTAAAATGTGATGCTGGTACTCCAAATAAAGCAATGCTGCAGAAAACAGTTAATTTTGGTAATTTGTTTCATTTATTTTACTAGCATAAGGCATGATCATTGGTAAAATAGATGCATTAATCTCACTTGGTGCTGCTGTTTAGTTCTAATGTGACAGCTTCACTTTCCAGCTCTGAAACTTCGAACGTGTTCACTTCTGACTCTGTCCCACAGCCTAATGAAGCAGATGTAGAAATCACATTATAGTGTGTCGCCAAATCATAGGGAAATTGATTTTACCGATTCAATCTTGTCAGTGATCAATAGCCTACAAATGCAACTAATTCTTTTTTTTTTTCAGCTCTGTGTTCTATTAGCTGCAATTTCAGCAGTGTCAAAGAGACTTCGCATCAGATTGGCGCCGAGCACAACGCAATGGACAGTTTGTGATTCTGTAACTTTGCAGTAATGTCTCGTTCAGTGCACAGTAAACAAAAGCATAATGCTCCGGATCAGCATAGGTACTATAGTAATCTAGGTAGAAAGGTAAAAACACAAAACTCAGACTTTAAAACTTTGACTTTCAGGTCATTGTACCTTCCTAGCCTAATAATCTTGCTTCCTAATAGTTTAGGATTTAGAAGTGGTGAACATGAGATGATTTTTCTCTTTTTGCCCTTTCCCATATTAACTAAAAAACAGATGCTGTGATCAAATTATATCTTTTTATGTCTCTGGTGATTCATAAAGTGCATGCCTTCAAAACCATTTACTTTCAGTTTAAAGTCTGTTCCACTTTCTCTCCGAAGACATCGCTCTAATGTTGCCTGACCTTCTTCTTTCCTCCTGTCTTCATAAATATAGCTGTCAAATCATCTTTTCTCCTCAAGACCAACATATATGAATATATCCTCAGGCCACTTGATGAATTCCTTCTGTTTTTTTAACTCCGGTTTGGTCTCTACCGATATTTAAAAAAAAATCTGGGTCTCCAGGAAATGCCAGTTTCTATCTCATAGACAAGAATCTGAAAATAACATAGAATCACGTCATGAGCCCGCTGAGTAAACATATTTCATAAAGACTTATTGAGACCTATGACGCCAGTGTGACGTAAACAGAGGGTGTGTCTCAAAGTGAGAGGCACTTTGATTCTGGGAACACCTCTGGCTCCTCACATCTTTGCGTCTCAGTTATGATCTGAGTAACATAATCAACAGCCCCAAAATAGCAGCTCCCACCTCTTTCCAGGGTATTCTGGAGCACTGATCCAACAACCTGCTTTAGCAGGATTTAGATACATTATTCTTCACGTCATCTGTGTGCTATGTTAAGGATATCTTTGCCGCAAGGAAACTGCACCTAACAGGTCGTCTCTTCCTGACACAAGACACTGACAAAGATCTTTTGGGCGCATAAACAGGGGCAGTTTATAATCAATCCTTCTACCTTTTGCAGTGACGTACCCATTTCATTATAAGGTGTGTGCAGTAAAGTAATCTGGTAGTCCGACGACGGAGAGTGAGTGCTGCTCTCTGTAATAAGGCAGTGGGGATGAGTCATCAGCGGAAGTGAAGCTGGGAAATAAGGAATGTGAAGACTGTGGCCTCTGGCTGAGATGAAAACCTCTGGTTCTAAAAGACAGACACACTTTACTCCTGTGCAGCAAATGTGACCCACAAAGTCCATATCAGTGAGTCTCTATTCACTTACAACAAGTCGATACAGTTAAAAGTCCACATGGGTCCGACAGTGTGTTCACTATTTCAGTGCTGTCTTTTAAATCATGGATGCAGAAGTGCAGATGACACTTTACTGACACTTATTTTTGCTGTTCATTGATAGGCTCTGTATGCTGTGTAGTTTTCAAAGATATAAATGGAAATAAAAACTGCCAGCACAGCTGATGTGAAGTGAAATTCTTTGTTATATTTTCCACTATTTGTTTTACCATTAGAAATTATTTTGATTGAACTCAAGGTGACAGGTACTATAATAAAGAAAATGAAACTGTGTAACAAATAAAATGTCACGTTACGAACATGGCCATCTTACATTTGAAGAAGCAAAACCAAATAAATTTGGATTCAGTATATAAAACATATGATTAAACACATGATTAAATAAATAAAATCAGGGCTTAAATTTTCATTTTACTGAAAAAAAAAGTCCCATAACTGAAACTGTATATACAGCTGATTTTCAGTTAAATTCTTTTAAAACAGTGGTTTGCACCCGATTGTTAATGACGTCAACATGCGTAGTGAAAATGGACTAATACATTAACATAATAATAATTAAAAATAATCATATTTTACAAATCACCAAGGTACACAAAAAGGTACAAGAAACAACTATGGATTAAAAACAAAGGTTAAAGGTGTGGTTAAAACCCAGTCATAGCTTTAATGGTGACCAGTGCCTCCTGGAGTTAACAATGGTAACGTAAGGAGCTAATTAATGTCTCTTTTCATCAGATGAGGCCGCCCACTAAACCAAGCCATAATCATCATGCTTGTTAAACTCCCATCTTACATGGGTTGTTGCATACTTATAAATGATATACACTGTATACATGCATTATACATTATTATATACATTAATTAAATTCTAAAGATACGGATTATGCCTACATGTACAAATTATTTCAGTGTTTCAACACACCTAGATATGTTGTAATTTGTTTTCTGGCAGATTTTCTCTGCATCCTTGTTACCATTAATACAACCCCTAAATAATTAGCTTTTCCTGTCCATCTTTGATGTTTTCATTATCCTTCATTTCTTACAATAATATGTAAATTCTCTGTCAGTCTGTGTGTTTGTTTGCTTCTTTGTCCAAAAATTCCCTCTAGACCATTGTGAGTTGAATGACCAAACTTGGCACACAGGCACATCTCAGATCCCTGATGGTTCATATCTATATCAGATGTTATGATATCATCGTGTTGCTTAGCAACCACCTAGCAACACCCATTTTAAACCTTTATGCATGTACAATACCTTAGGAAAGTATCCTATCATTTTAATTTCATGATTATAACATCATTTATATCCACAAAAGTTGAATGATACATGTCTGGCTTTACTTTTAATACAGAGATTAAGTATATAATTTTGCCAATAGCACACAGGGCATATATTTGTTGTAATAATTTATGGAGGCATTTTTTCCTAAATATACTTATTAACCTTTCAGAGATTACAAACAAGCATTATTTACTAACCGTACTACACTATTGTTTATGTAGTTTCAACAGATAAGCCAAGACAAAGTCATTGTGTTGTTAAATCCCATCTCATATGGCAATAACTACATGTAGACAGAAGCAGGTTTGTATTGTATTGTATAAAATATTTACAAAGCGAGTAAATCATTAACTAAATAAGCAATCTCTAAAACTGTAGAATATGTTTGTATAATCTGCATCTTTCTGTCCATTTTTGATCCTTGTATTATCCTGTTTAACTAATAGCCTTAAAAATAGTCTGAATAGTAGTTTGAGAAGTTTGACAAAAGCTGAAGTAACTACACCAATGAAAATGTATAGCTGTTCATCCAGAAGTGAAGCTCGACCTTAAGATTAGACCTTATGACCTTAAGCATAAAATTCACATTATTCTTTCATTCACTAATAAATTAGAATTTGCAGTACATACATAGACTTTCCCTCTAAAGCATTTTTGTGCACAGACATACCAGTTCTCTGACAAAATGTTGCTCCATTCATTCTCAATAGTGTGACGTCAGTCTCTAAACATGCCTGTGCTCTGTCTCGGAGTGACTTCAGTCGACACCACAGCCCCAGCGAATATAAATAAAATTGAACTGGTTCTTTTCATTCATCATGCTTGGAGTATCCATACTATGCACAGTATTTTGCCAATGAACAGGCTCCAAGTCCTGTGAATGTCATTTATAAGAAGAGAGTGAAATGATAAACAAAGAGTGGCCGGGGGTTCGCCCTCCAACCTTTCAACATGACGATCAAGGTAATGTGATAAAGGTTTACTATGAGGATAGAGGGCCTGGTGAGTCATAGGTCAACAGTAGGTGAGAACATCGCAAAACCTCGGGCGTTTAGGGAGATAATGAGGCCTCATGCATCTCCCAGCTGACCAACATTAAGAGTTATTACTTCCTATCCTGCTGTAGCTTCAAGCCTCTCGTTTCATTCACCGTCTTGGTGCAACTGCTGTAATTGCATACACGCGTGCAAAACGTGCATGTCATCAAAATCAAACACACATGCACCAGACTTCACACACAACCTGCTAAAACAGCCTGTAGTATTTACTTTGGTCTAATTTAATAAAGGGATTATTATTTTGTAACGTCAGTTCACTAAATCGCTCATGTCTCACGTTTATAAGCTTTATCCAAATGCAGGTCAAAGCAAAGCATGCTCTCGCGTTTCACAATCTGCCCTTCAGCCTGTTCGTTTTCACAGCTCCATGTGCTGCAAATAGTGTTTTAAAAAGATCTGAGCCAGAAGAACCTTCTGCTTATCTGTATCTGACATTATACCAGCAATTAAAGAAACATAGAAGACCAGTCAGTACATACGTCATTACTCTGATGTAAGTTGCATCCAAGGCCATCTTTGCAATGATGTGGTCCTTTAAAGGCGTCAGTGCACCACCCACTATTTCTTTGCTTCTGCTGCACTGCTGCAGCTCATATCATTTAGCATTTTATGAATATCACTTTTGTCTCAATTAGGAATACTGAGTCTTGTTTTGTGTTTTGTTTTTCATGATATCAGTGTCCTTAGAGTGTTTTAGTGGATTAGTGTTTTAGTTGTAGTGTTAGGTTTCAGTCTTTTACAGTAAAGGTCAAAGGCTGGTTAAAGTTAAATCAATTTCATGAATTATATTATAATGTTACATTTATCCATACTTTTGGAAATAATATTAATTTCTTTCCCTGTCTTTTTTATGCTATGTTTTATGCTATTTATATTCATTGGAGTTTTGTATTTATAGTGTAACTGAATGTTGTAAATCTTGCTTGTGTATTGTGAATGTAAGAACCCAACAAGGGACAAGAGTTGAAGTTCAGCAATAATTATAACCTCTATGAATTACATTTAAGAGTTTCACGCTCCACATCAGAACTGTGTTGAAATTCATTGTCCCTTTTAAATAATTAAATTTAAATTTAAATTTAAATTTGACCTTTTTGTACTTGGTTTATGCATCTTTCCTGTCAGCTTGATCCATTCACTAGACAATTTGGGATATCTAAAAAGGGTGGAGTGATACATTAATCAGCTAATGCTGGCTTGCATGGTCAGCAAGGTGCATCCAGCAGGTAAATGGGTGCACCACACTGAGTTGTGCAGACACAGATGCTTGCTCATAAGAATCTATGTAGCAGAAATAGCAGAATTTCACTCACCAAAACTAGTACGCAAACTGCAAAAGGCACCAACACCACAAACATGGTCAAATAGTCCAGTTCAGTGACTCATATTAGCTGAAGTCAGCACTCACATAACACTCATAATATCCTGCATAACTTTAAGCACAAATACAAATAAATTGAGTGAGTGACATTAGATTTTCTGAACTGTGCAGCTGCAGTTCATGATTGTTGTTTCTTCCACCAGGTTGCAAATGTGTTTATTTCTCCTTTTAAAGTGGGCAATGTAGCATGGGGGCCAGCGTTGTGTGACTCACTTTTGCAGCCAGCCTCAAGTGGCGCCTCCAGAGCACTGCAGTTCACTTCTGACTTGGCTTCATTTTCTAGCCTGCTGCTTAAAGACATCACAAAGAAACAGCAGAAAAATACCACAAAAGAAATATGACCAGCAGTCGTAGGATGAGCACGCAGTCTTAGGTGGGAGTGGGTGTGCTTGACATTTAGTGAAGCTTGTAAAACAAAAAAAAAAGTTACTGGAAAGTCCTTACTTACTGAAACTCGTCTGGCTTACAGTTTTATTGAAGTCAGTGAAATGCTCCACCGAGCACACTCCACTGTGATGTGTCCTTTTGACCCCGCTGATGTAAGATATTTATGTGAGAGTCACACGGAGATATGTTTCCAACAATCAAAATATGTAAACTGCCATTTGCCATTGGTTTTGACTCCTGTTCCCACAGCAGTTCCTGACAAGTTTCAATATTTACATTTTTCTATGCCGTCAAAATGCAGCAGACTGAACAAAGGGAGGATGAATAGGGTGCAGAGCTCTTGCTTTGTTCTTCAAAGGGAAACAGTTCCTCATCCCCAAAATATCTGAAGCGCTGTCACATGGACTCAACGGAATTTGAAGCATTTACAGGCTCCATCTTGTAACTGTCAAAATGCTAAGTGTTGAGGGTAAGTGTCGTTATTGTTTTGGAATGCCTGTTCTGCCATCACTGTCTCTTCCTGTATTTTCATTTATGTAAAAAGTTAAATAAAATACATTCAGGTGAATGGTGCTGCTCTACTGATCTAATTTCATATCCAGTCATTTTATTCAAAACCTTCTGAAAGTGTATTTTAATAATTGTTTGGTGCCTGTCCTGGTTTGGTGAAAAATAAAAGCATCTTAGTTGATCTTGACGGAAAAACAGAGTCTGATGGTACTTGGGGGACTATTCAAGTGGCTGCAGGAAAAAAAAAGAAAAATAAAATGCCTTGAAAAGAATAAATATAAAAAAAAATTTCAGCATATATGAAGCAGATTTGCCTGCAGGGAAACTGGATATCGTGGGTCACAGAGAATTGTGTAATACTGCTGGCAGGCTGAAGCAAAGGTTTTCGAGATTTCAAAATTGGTCTTACTTGATGGATGGTTGATAAATATTTAAGCAAGGGGTTTGTCTTTCCTCTTTTTGTAAGGCATGCCCTCCCACAAATATTATATTTCACAGGTCTTTCTCTAACTTTTGTAAAGTGTATCCACAGCCGGGAACTTCAGTCTTTTAGTAACAACTGTCACAACGACAGCGCAACTTTGTATATGTCACCACTGTTTGGTTGCTGGTCTTGTTATTATTATTATTATTATTATTATTATTATTATTATTATTATTATTATTATTATTATTATTATTATTATTATTATTAAAATATGTTATTTAAAAGCAAGCATAAATAAAACATTCTGTGAGGGATTTAAAAGGCACAGTTTAATAAACCTTGGTATTTTTTTTAACTTTTAATCATTTACTAATAAATTAATAAATGATATTTACCTACACCCACTTTATGCTGCATATGCACACAGATGTTTTCACCCCCAAACCACCACCATTTGCAAGCTACATGCAAAGCCAGTGGGGTCGCTCGGGTATAACTGTGTGACTTCATCATTCCATCACATCATATCACACCTAAAGTAATACAGACATTTTTTTCTTTAGTTGCTGCAGAGGGCCAAAGTGAAAGCAGGTCTATGTAAAAGTTTTAGACTCACTAGAGGTTTTGGGTTTTTTGCACAGTACCATCAGGGAGGTCAGTGTGGTTCCCGATTAATTCTGCAGCATGACAACTACCCCAAACATGCAGCCAAAGTCATAAAAAACTGTCTTCATCCACAAGGAAAACAAATAGTCCTGCAGCAGATGGTATGGCCCCAAAGAGACCTGATTCTGAACATCACTGAGTGAGCCTGGGCTTGCATTAAGAGATAGAAATCCACAAACAGTGGCTAGTTGTCTTAATATTTTTTTGAAGAACTTGTGTGCAGATTATCTGGCAAACCGTGTGCAAATGTATTTTGTGTTTTATTTTATGTTTTTTTTTCTGTTTACTACCTATTGTATTATGTTAATAGATAAATAAAAACAATTGAAACTATTATTTTTGAAATCACAAAACTAATAGTTCCAGAAAGATTTTTAAAAACCCATAAAACATAAAACTTGGAACAAACATGTTTTACTCTTCAGTTGTGTGGAAAGCAACTAATACCTAACTCTAGATTTGTTTTCCTCTCCGTGCTTTGTTTTGATTAGTTGTGAATTTCCGTGCCTTATGGGTGTCCTGGTGGATGCTGATTCCTGGAGTGAAGTTTCAACAAGAAACAGGCCATGAGTGGAATCATGTCCAAAGGCTGAGGATCACATCCTCTTGCTACAGGGAGGTATGACCTAATCTCTGTGGGTTTACTGCAGAGAAATTCCTTGGAAGTTGGGGGGCAGGACAGCAGAGACGAGATGAGGTTCAGATATGAAGTTTGAGTTTGAGACACTGAAGGACTATTGTTGCATTAGAAATGTTAACTACACTTCCAGTTATCTTTTCAAACACCAAAAGAGAGTTTTGTTATAATATCCACAGGGGAAGAATGAATCAAACAACTCTCAAAAAATAAACTAAAATAATAGTCTTGGTGCAAGTTGCTGAAAAAAAAAACACACCCACACCCACCGAGGACAGTTAATTTACCTGAAGCCAACTACAACATGATAAATGTACTAAGAACAGAGTGATAACAGAAGCATGTTAAAATCACCAGTGTGCTCTGTGTCTTACTTCAGTCATTTATCCTTTCTTCGTCTCCTGATCAATTCTAAGTTACCATTCACAAGACTTAACACTTAAAAGCCTGTAAGTGAAATTTGGTATGAAAATTGAGACAAATCGAGATTAACACTGTAATTAAATGGTTTGCACTGGTGTTGTCAGCCTCTGGGGTTTCGCTTGTCTTTCACCAGTTTCACTCTGTGTGAGAAAAAAACTCCATCTATCTGACTATCTATCTACTCTAAGATGCATTTAAATATATATATATCTATATATATATCTATATATATATATATATATATCTATATATATATATCTATATATATATATATATATATCTATATATATATATATATATATATATATATATATATATATATATATATATATATATATAGATAGATATATATATATCTATATATATATATATATATAGATATATATATATCTATATATATATATATATATATATATATATATATATATATATATATATATATATATATATATATATATATATATATATATATATACACAACTCATAATAAATACAAACTTAATTAATAAAGAGATGGATAAATGATTTTTATGTTCTGTACATTTATTTAAATAAAACATTTTTAAATAAATTAGTGTTGTGTTCATAAGTGAAATAGAATTTTTAATCCAGTCATTAATTTGCAGAATACAAATATAAAAACAAATGACTTCAAACAAATTCATCAATAAAATATGTTTTATATGATCCCCTTGGCATAACTCGGTCTCCATCACTAAAACTACATTTTATGTTGTGAAAGACATGTTATGTGATTAGATGTGCTGTGACTTTGTAAGCGAGGAGTTGTGTCGTGTGACGTGAATGAAAACCTTCCCTGATCTGTGTCACTGTTCGAATCAGTCTGCCTTTGCGTCATCTCTTTTCCAGCTCCACTCACAGCTTTATTCACTATTCTGTAGTATTAAAAGTAACCAAATATTTTTCTTTAATTAGTACCTCATTATCAGTCCACAGTTATTCATCCAGCAATTGAAGACGTTTGTTTTTGTGGTAATAAAGAGTCAGTGTGTTAATGTGCCCTCCTACCATTCTAGACTATGACTCATATCTAATCCTCACTGCAGAGAGTTATATGTGAGGTGAATACTTATGAAGGCAACAATCCTAAACTTGTTTCTACACTTCAGCCTTGTAAACCTGTATGTCAGCAGCATGTACTGTTTGCCTTTCATATGTATATGGAAAAATGCGCACAATGCTACATATAACAGTTTAACGACACTGTCTTTAAAAGAAACAAAATCTGTTTAAAGAGAAATGAAATGGTTATTGGAAATGCTTTTTTTGGTCATGTCCATTTGGTTCTTATTTTTGCTGCATTTAAAATTGTATACTTACATAACTCCTTATGCACGGCAGGATTGTTAATATGAGGAACCATATTACATATTAATCTTATGTGTTTCTGGATTGCTAAGAAATATCTTAGTGCTTTATTTTTTTTTAAGCCTAAAAGTTATTGAGTGTGTTTTGAGAGGGGAGGGGGACTGTTAACTGACCAACTGAAATAACTGTCGTTTGACGTCATGATTTTATTTTTAGAAGGTAATATATGGGTGTGGAAGTGCCTTTTCATGTTAGAATGAAAATACAAACACGTAACATACACACGCTGATGTACCCATGTGCAGAGGGCAGACAGTGTGTGTGTGTGTGTGTGTGTGTGTGTGTGTGTGTGTGTGTGTATTTGGATGAGAGTTTTGCTGCTAATACCAGAAATATGTATTCACACCTGCTGATGAGCTATTTTTATTTGCACATGTACTGGTCTGCACTGGCTCAAAGGTTTGTGCTTGTGCTGTGTTTATTTGCGTAAGCCATGTCGAAACAATATAAGACCTAAACTTTGAATTGCATCAGATGAGGAAGGATTTCAGTTTAGTTTTTTTGCCTCTCACCTGAAATATCCTCACAGTGGGTGAAAGTATTAACTTGGATTGTTCAGGCTGAGTCCTAGTTTGCCACTGATATCCAGATCCCTGTGGTCACTTGGACATGTGCACTCTAACATGGTAAAAAAACAACAACAACAACAAACAGTAAAGGTAAAGTGTGTGCAACAAGAACAACTAAAAAAAATGTGGATGAAGGTGGACAGAATAATATTGGACAAATACTATAACTGTGTGAAAATTTAAATCAGCAAAATCAAAATATGGTATATATAAATGAGTAGAGAGTCAATAGAAGAAAAAAATGAAAATATACCTATCAATAAGGCTACAAATGAAATTTCAAATAGTTTATTTCAATGTATTTACTTTTTAAGTTGTTTTTTTGACAATTCAGGACATTTTTCATTGTTTCTTATGCATTTAGGATTTGATCAAATTGCCTTTCATTGAATGCTTTGAAGTAAGATATCTCAAGAATGAATTCTGAAATTTTAAAGATTTTTTTAAATGACACAGTCATAAAATAAAGTAGGTAAAATAAAATTTAAAAAAAAACTGTGTCCACAAACACAAGAAGGAAACTGAAAAAACCAATAATAATTTAACAATGTTAAATTATTATTGGTTTTACTTGGTTTTAAACTGTAAGGTTTTTGGAACTGTTCAGTCTAGGAATATTCATAACCTTAGTTTTAATAATTTTAATGTATTTAATAAAACCCTAAGCTAATATAGTCACTTTGATTTATAGCTGAGTTTAGTGGTTAAGAAAACATTTAAGCTGAAAAACAAGGACCCTTTAAATATATATTCTTCTTCTTGTTGTTGTACATTAAATTAATATTAATATTAAATCATGCAATATCCTCACAGTGGGTGAGGATATTGCATGATATACTTTGCCTCGTATCTTCAGACTTATCCAAACTGCCATTAAATTGTTTGTACTTCCATCCATCTTCATCCGAGGCCGGGTCGCGGGGGCAGCAGCCTAAGCAAAGAGGCCCAGACCTCCCTCTCCCCAGCCACCTCCTCCAGCTTATCCGGGGGGAATACCAAGGCGTTCCCAGGCCAGCAGAGAGATATAATCTCTCCAGCGTGTCCTGGGTCTGCCCCGGGGCCTCCTCCCGGTGGGACATGCCTGGAACACCTCACCCAGGAGGCGCCCAGGGGGCATCCTTGTCAGATGCCCGAACCACCTCAGCTGGCTCCTTTCGATGTGGAGCAGCAGCTGCTCTACTCTGAGCCCCTCCCGGATGGCCGAACTTCTCACCCTATCTCTAAGGGAGAGGCCAGCCACCCTTCGGAGGAAGCTCATTTCTGCCGCTTGTATCCGCGATCTCGTTCTTTCGGTCACTACCCACAGCTTGTTTGTACTTAATAAAGTTAAATGTAATTAGTTAAATGTCAGCATAAACTACTTGTTTTTTGAATGATATAAAAGAAATTTAAATTTACAAATGTGACTATTTTTCAAATTGCATCAGTTTCCCCATAAATATTTAGGTAGTCATAGGCCTTTTTTAAAAAAAACAAACAAACAAACAAACTTATATACATCAACTTTAAAATGTTGTTTTGTTTTTCTCTACAGTAAAGTAGCATTTGTAAAGTAGGCTGCTTGACAGAATACCACAATTCAGTTTGTTTAAAGTATTTAGTCAGAAGATGTTTATATTTGGAACTTGGGCCAGTTAAACTCCCTACAAAGAAAAGCTTGTCAGGTTAATAGTTCTAAATTAAGACCTCAAATAGTTGGAGTGAGTAACTAGAAAAAGTTAATAGGATAAACCTACTTTTTGTTCCAGCACCTGCATTACTTAGCTACAAGCATGCTAGCAAGTCTAAAACTGTCCTAAAAACTGCAGCACCTAAATAAGCTAAATAAAATCTTGCTAGCCTCCTGCCTGTTTCTGCTCTAGGGATGGGTATCGAAACCCGGTTCTTGTTGAGAACCGGTTCCCACTGTTTCAATTCCTTGGAATTGTTTGCCATTTTTGCAAACGATTCCCTTATTGATTCCAGTCGCCCTGAATGACGTCACCACGTTGCGGAGCGTCATTTACCTGGCAGGAAACACGGCGCCTAAGCGGCTCAAACGCTCAAAAGTTTGGTTACACTTTACGAGAACGGATGACAACAGGGCAACTTGCAATACTTGAAAAGTAGAGATTTCATTTAAGGGAGGAAACACTACGAATATGCAAAAGCATTTGCTCACAAAACACACGATGACCTTAAACAAATGTCGTGTTTTTAATTCTGCTCCAGACTCATGAATCTCAACCCAGTAGCAGCGTTAACGTTTGCACGTCCTCTTCCGTTAATGCGGCAGGTAAATAATCAACTAACAGTGCATATTATGTTAGCGCGATCTGCCTTATTACAAAACCTGCCATTACTGTGCATTTAGGTGACCATGATGAGAGAGACAGACAGAGTCTGGCTCAGATGCTGGCAGTTCTCGCTGCAGTCTACCGTTAGCGTCTCCTTTCAGGCCAGGATAGACGAATGTCACCGAGCAGTAACTAAGTTTGTGGTCAAAGGCTTGAACCTATTTGCCACAGCAGATGCCCCCGATTTCACTTTGGTAAGTGAATGTGTTTAATTGTAGGCAGGGACATTACTGGATATTCTTGTGTAATTGCTACAGAATAATTTATGTTATACTTTGTTATTGCTACAGAAGAATATTTATTTTATTATTTTACATTTACAATTTTTTTTCCTGGGGACCCTGTGACACCCCATTGAAGAGCCATAGGCTGGACCTCTTAAGATCTCACTGTTGGGTTTGTAAGGTCATGTTACTCCTAAATTTCTATCTTGTTCAAAGAGAAGATATAAAACAAAGTTCTAAGCGAATCGACCTTAGTGTTCTCCTTTTTTAAAAAGAATCGAAAATGGAATCGGAATCGTGAAAATCTTATCAATACCCATCCCTATTCTGCTCCTCAGTTCACTTGTCACCTGCCTGTTCCTGCCTCTGTGTTGGATAACCACAGGCCTGCTTGCAATGACCCTGACAGCCTCTAGCGACTTCTTGTTCCTGAGTGCCTCGTGCCTGCTTCCACCCTCAACGACTCCCACCCATCAACTATCCCAGGAACCCTGCTAGCACTTAAAATGACTCTCACAGCATCTGAATGACATTGAAGGTCTTGCTTTCTTCTGCTGTCTGTCATCTAGCTGCTGGTCCTTTTTCGAGCTCTTGATGCATTTAGCTGCCAGCCAACCAGTACTCGTAATCTGTTGGTCTGTCTGTCTCCAGCCTGAATCAGTTTCTATGCCGGACAGGATGCCTCTCTCTGGTTGGCCAGTGCAACAGCACACAATCAGTGAACTTCCTGGTCCACCTATGGGATTCCTTTCAGAGTAGCCCTCCAGAAGGTTATATAGCTTCCAGACTATAATCTGTTCAGATCCTCATTGATACTAGTCCCTAATGTCAAGGAAATCATTCTGCTCAACACAAAAGCCAATGGTGTGGCTAGTGGCCCAGCCCATGTCTGGTTCATGCTTCCTGATCAAGAGTCTACTGTCTCTCTTAGGCTACGTCCACATGTACACGGGTATTTTTGAAAACTGAGATTTTCCGTTTTCGTTTTAAAAAACTGACAAAGAGCGATTCAGAAGACCCTTATGAAAAGAATATCGAGGGAACAGTTTACCCTGCCCGGGATAGGGTTACCGGGGCCCTGCCCTGGAGCCAGGCCCGGGGAGGGTGCCCGAGGGCGAGCGTCTGGTGGCCGGGCCTTAGTCCATGGGGCCCGGCCGGGCACAGCCCGAAGAGGAGACATGGGCCCATCCTCCCGCAGGCCCACCACCCGCAGGAGGCGCCATAGGGGTCGGGTGCATTGTGTGCCGGGTGGTGGCCAGGAGCGGAGGCCCTGGCGGACTGACCCCCGGCTGCCAAGACTGGCAATAGGGACATGGAATGTCACCTCTCTGGTGGGGAAGGAGCCTGAGTTAGTGCGTGAGGTTGAGAGGTACCGGCTAGATATAGTCGGGCTCACCTCTACGCATGGCTTGGGCTCTGGAACCAGTCTCCTGGAGAGGGGCTGGACTCTGTCTCAGTCTGGAGTTGCCCCTGGTGAGAGGCGGCGGGCTGGGGTGGGTATTCTAATATCTCCTCGGCTTGCTGCCGGTACGTTGGGGTTTTTCCCGGTGGACGAGAGGGTTTGTTCCCTGCGCCTTAGGGTCAGGGAATGGGTCCTGACTGTCATCTGCGCTTATGCGCCGAGTGGCAGTTCGGAGTACCCAGCCTTCTTAGAGTCCCTGGGGAGGGTGCTGGAAGGTGCTCCACCTGGAGACTCTGTTGTCCTGCTGGGAGACTTCAATGCTCACGTGGGTAACGACAGCGAGACCTGGAGGGGCGTGATTGGGAGGAACGGCCTCCCTGATCTGAACCCGAGCGGTGCTTTGTTATTGGACTTCTGTGCTAATCACAGTTTGGCCATAACGAACACCCTGTTCGAACATAAGAGTGTCCATAAGTGCACGTGGCACCAGGACGCTCTAGGCCGTAGGTCGATGATCGATTTTGTAATCGTATCACCAGACCTGCGACCATATGTTCTGGACACTCGGGTAAAGAGAGGGGCTGAGCTGTCAACTGATCACCACCTGGTGGTGAGTTGGATCAGGTGGCGGGGGAGGACGCTGGACAGACCTGGTGCACCTAAACGCGTAGTGAGGGTGTGCTGGGAACGTCTAGCAGAGGCCCCAGTCCGCGAGATCTTCAACGCACACCTCCGGCAGAGCTTCAACAGCATTCCGAGGGAGACTGGGGACATTGAGTCCGAATGGACCATGTTCAGCGTCTCCATTGCCGAAGCTGCTGCATTGAGCTGCGGCTGCAAGGTGGTTGGTGCCTGCCGTGGTGGTAATCCCCGAACCAAATGGTGGACACCAGAGGTGAAGGGAGCCACCAGGCTGAAGAAGGAGTCCTATCAGGCTTGGTTAGCCTGTGGCACTCCGGAGGCAGCTAACAGGTATCGACAGGCCAAGCGGAATGCGGCTCGGGCAGTGGCTGAAGCAAAAACTCGGGTGTGGGAGGAGTTCGGAGAGGCCATGGAAAAAGACTTTCGGACTGTCTCGAAGAGATTCTGGCAAACCGTCAGGCGTCTCAGGAGGGGAAAGCGGTGCTCTACCTGCACTGTGTATAGTGCTGGCGGAGCGCTGCTGACGTCGACTGAGAAAATTGTCAGGCGATGGAAGGAATACTTCGAGGACCTCCTTAATCCCACTGACACGCCTTCCGAGGAGGAAGCAGAGTCTGGGGATGAGGGGAATGACCCGCCAATTTCCGGGGGCGAGGTCACTGAGGCAGTTAAACAACTCCTTGGTGGCAGAGCCCCTGGTGTTGATGAGGTCCGCCCCGAGTTCCTGAAGGCTCTGGACGTTGTAGGGCTGTCCTGGTTGACACGCCTCTGCAATGTTGCGTGGAGATCAGGGGCAGTACCTGTGGACTGGCAGACCGGGGTGGTGGTCCCCATCTTTAAGAAGGGGGACCGGAGGGTGTGTTCCAACTACAGGGGGATCACACTCCTCAGCCTCCCTGGGAAAGTCTATGCCAGGGTGCTGGAAAGGAGAGTTCGTCCGCTAGTCGAACCTCGGATACAGGAGGAACAATGCGGTTTTTGTCCTGGTCGCGGAACACTGGACCAGCTCTTTATCCTCTCGAGGATACTTGAGGGTGCATGGGAGTTTGCCCAACCAGTCTACATGTGTTTTGTGGACTTGGAGAAGGCATTCGACCGTGTCCCTCGGGGTGTCCTGTGGGAGGTGTTGCAGGAGTATGGGGTGTCTGGCCCATTGTTACGGGCCATTCGATCCCTGTACAACCGTTGCAAGAGCTTGGTTCGCATTGCCGGCAATAAGTCGGACTCGTTCCCGGTGGGTGATGGGCTCCGCCAGGGCTGCCCTTTGTCCGGTTCTGTTCATAATTTTTATGGACAGGATTTCTAGGCGCAGCCAAGTGGCGGAGGGCTTTCGCTTTGGTGGCCTCAGAATCTCATCTCTGATTTTTGCGGATGATGTGGTTCTGTTGGCTTCATCGGGTGAGGGCCTCCAGCTCGCACTGGAACGGTTCGCAGCCGAGTGTGAAGCAGCAGGAATGAGGATCAGCACCTCCAAATCTGAGGCCATGGTTCTCAGCCGAGTCGGGGATGAGTTCCTGCCCCAAGTGGAGGAGTTCAAGTATCTCGGGGTCTTGTTCGCGAGTGATGGGAGAAGGGAGCCGGAGATCGACAGACGGATTGGGGCTGCAGCTGCAGTAATGCAGACGCTGCACCGGTCCGTCGTGGTGAAGAGGGAGCTGAGTGTAAAAGCGAAGCTCTCAATTTACCGGTCGATCTACGTCCCTACCCTCACCTATGGCCACGAGCTGTGGGTAGTGACCAAAAGAACGAGATCGCGGATACAAGCGGCAGAAATGAGCTTCCTCCGAAGGGTGGCTGGCCTCTCCCTTAGAGATAGAGTGAGAAGTTCGGCCACCCGGGAGGGGCTCAGAGTAGAGCAGCTGCTGCTCCACATCGAAAGGAGCCAGCTGAGGTGGTTCGGGCATCTGACAAGGATGCCCCCTGGGCGCCTCCTGGGTGGAGGTGTCCCAGGCATGTCCCACCGGGAGGAGGCCCCGGGGCAGACCCAGGACACGCTGGAGAGATTATATCTCTCGGCTGGCCTGGGAACGCCTTGGTATTCCCCCCGGATAAGCTGGAGGAGGTGGCTGGGGAGAGGGAGGTCTGGGCCTCTTTGCTTAGGCTGCTGCCCCCGCGACCCGGCCTCGGATAAAGCGGATGAAGATGGATGGATGGATGGGTTTTAAAAAATAATCCCGTCCACATGTAAACGCAGAAATGAAGGAAAACACTGCTAGGAACATGCCAAAGCAACAGGTGGCGATATAGTCCTAACTGTGTAGAAATGTTGGCCAATCACAGTGTGACATCAAAAAAGGCGCACACCTTTGACGCTGCGTTTTCTGAGTTTCCTCCGTTTTTCTCGTCCACACGTAAATGCAAAAACGGAGTTTTTAAAAATCTCAGTTTTCAGTGACCGAAAACGCCGTTTACGTGTGGACAAAAGGTGCAAACGCATAGAAAAATCTGTGTTTTCAAAAATACTCGGGTACGTGTGGACGTAGCCTTAAACTCATTTGCCCTGGTACCATGCTTTTTTGCTTATGGGCCGTTGTCTTTAGCTGCCTCATTGTCAACACAGCCTCTGGGTTGCTCTCTTGAGCAGTCCTGGCCAGGGACCAGAGGGTTTTCGGCACTTTACCAGACTGTTGATCCTGCTTACTTGGTTCCTGTTGATGTTTCAGAACAGAAAAAACATAATTACTAAAACCAATATTTGTCATGTCTTTGTTTTTCATTAAAAGCTTCATGTCTGATAAAGGCAAAACAAAAAGAAATTATGAACCCATTTAATCCCAAATTTTTTCCTTAAGTGTATGCATTTTACTCCTTAGACTTCCCCTAAACACAATAGGTTTAATTTTTTGTTAATGTAATAGAGGGTTAAAATGGCAGCTATTGTTGCCGGTGGGGTTAGATGGGTTAATAAAGTAATTTTAGTTAAAAAGTGCAAATATGCATGAATGCTGGTCTTTGGAAACATGTGAATCTACGCGAATTTCCTCTGAAAATATCAGAGCTTTTCAGTCAGCAGGGGGAGAAAACACTTCATCCCACTCTCAGTATTTCAAATCTTGGTCTCACTCTTTCTCTCTCTCTCTCGCTCTCTCTCTCTCTCTCTGCCGACTGAGTCTCCCTCCCCCACTGTAGGCAACACCATGAGTCAGAGAATGGCACACTGGCATAAGTGCCATGGCCAGCTTCAAATATACTCAAAGATACACCTTGGACTTTTTTTCATTGTCCACATCCTGTGAAAATATGTCCTTCTTAAGCCTAAGTTACCTTGTTTGCAGGAAAAAGCTGGATGCCGTCAAAGTCTACGACAACAGCCTCGGGGACTTGATCAAGGCCACAAACTGAAAGATTTTCAGGTCAGATGAGCAATGTTTTGATTCTTTTGTTAAGTACTAAGAATCAAACAAGGGTCATATAGGTCACAGAGCTTACACATGTTTGCTTCTGAGTCTATTTACATCTCTGTGGACAGAGCAAAGTGACATATTACACAGATTACTGACTAAAATTAGTTACAACAGTGAAACGGGGATGGTTTGTCAACTAATTAAAGGTCGGGCTTAGTTAAAAGTCAGCTGAAAGTGAATATAATTAATTCTGACTAACTATGCGTCAATCCAAATATATTTTATTCATGGGAAGAAATGTGCTAAATTCTAAAATAGATGGATGCACCTGAACCTAATTACATGCCAAGCACTGAATAGTTTGGAACCAATTTCTAAACTGCTGCTGCAACTTCTGTGCAGTACTAACATGTTGCAAAAGAAGTAATACTATACAACATAATTTCTAGGTGATAATTAACACAAACCTGCTTTAAATTAATTTATCGCTTGCAACTCCTGGTCTGACTAAGGTATGGAGCATCACATTTAAACTAATAGATTTATGTTTTTGTATATTATATACACTTTGTCTCATTATTCCTATTGTAAGCCAGTTCTCTTTTACATAAAGGTTTGTCCCAGATTCTAACCATAATATATAACATGCACTTACCCCTCTCAAAGAGTATTCAGAAGTATCCTGGGAGGTCCAAAGGCTAAAGGCCAGGATGCAGCAACTGCAAAGACATTGCTGAGGTCAGGTTAGGTCAGTGGCAGGCCAGCACGCAGGGTAAAAAGGGAAAACAGAGGACACGCTTGGCAAGTTAATGAAGCCAACATTCATATTGCTTTGATGGTTCAAGGGTTTGCACTCATTAAAAACACCTAAAAGATTTCCCAGTACATGTCAGTTTTTTGTCATGGCCAGAAGTGATAGCTATGGTTGCTGCTGTCATTTGATATGTGTTAGTTTACAAATGAGCAGGGTTTTCATGTTTTTTTGTGGTTGCTCTTGGTCCCCCAGTGGGCCAGAGGCCATCACTATGAGCTCTCCAGGCACATCCATCATGGACTAGTGTCTCTAGCTGTCCTCAGATATTCACAAATGTACATAGGATGTGCTAGAAATCCATCATGAGCATCATTGGTATAGTTTATCATCACCAGCAGTTGTTTTAGTCACTGCCAAATGTCTTGATGCTGTTAATGATCTCAGGCCACCAAATCTGAATAACATTAAAGAGGAAGGTACTGAGGAAATTATGGATTTTCTCGCCAATCTGAACTGTAATGTTTTGCACCGCTTTCTTATTTACAGTGCTTCTAAAGGGGTTTTCAGAAAAGACATGGCATGTACCAAGCAGTGTTAAGCACACTGACAAAAAAATCTGCTTTACCTCCATTTTGCCTGCCTTGCTAACAGCTGCCAGTGCTAGCGCTTTGCTTGGTACAATGCACGAAACTGGAAATAACAGGCGTCATAGTGCAAGGGTGCTGTTACTGTGCCCAATCTGAAAGAGTCTTTAGATGTTCAAAGATCTCTGTCCTGTTAGTGCTTTACCTCAAGATAATGAAGACTCTGGTGATAGTGATCAATGGGGGCTCGCTCTTCCCCATGTGGATGTTGAGGTCAAAGACTGCTGAAGTTTTGGCTCATTGAATTACAAGCAGAAAAATAGATTAGATTAGATTAGATAGAACTTTATTAATCCCTCGGGTGGGTTCCTCTGGGAAATTCGATTTCCAAAAAAGCACAGCACCGACAGAAGTTACAGAGTTACAGAATATTATATATATATATATATATATATATATATATATATATATATATATATATATATATATACACACACACACACACACACACACATATATAAATACAGAGACAATATAAATAAAATATACGAAGGGGATAAATAGAATAAATAGGAATAAAAATAAAAATAAAAATACGAGTGAATTGCACATTTCAAGTATTGCAATCTTTAAAGCATTTTGGAGAATGAGAACAGTTTTAAAGAATTCTGGGAAATATCCTCATTTGCTTTATTGCTGTCTAAATATAAAACTACTGTTAGCATCTTACTTAGCTTAGTTTAGCATAAAGATGGGTGAAAAACTGTTCAAAAGTAACAAAATCTTCTTAGGAGCGCCAAGCAGTGATTCCAAAGTTTGTTGGGTCCCTTGGCAAAAAAATTCCAAGAGGCATCTCCAGCAGGTATTCATCATAATTATGTTATAAATAATCTGACACCAACAAAAAAATTGGGTACTCAACTTACATTGTGGCTAGCAGAGCTTGACACTTTGCTTGGTAGGTTAGTTAATGTTAAACATGAACATAAACAACAGAACATAGAATGCAAATTAAAAAATGGCATTATAGTTAGCCATTTATTAATATTCTCCACCCTCCACTGTCTAGCTTTTTTTCTTATTTGCACTCCGAGGGTGATATCTCCTCTATATTTTTATGGAGGGCTTCTTTTGTTGTCATTACATTTCTTTAAACTGGATCATGCTGACACTTACTGTGCGAGTGAGTGGAGTCAGGTGGTTAGGACCCTGTGAAGAGGTCAGTCACTCCTTGGGGCTTGGGGCACCAAACAGTTGCCTCCTTTTCCTGGTGGCAAGTGATGCCTCTGCCAGCACCACTCACTGATTAATACATTAGAAGTAATTTGTTTAATTTGTATTATAGGCATTTTTTTTCATCACTGCAGGTCAAAAAAAATCATTTTTATCAATATGGTTTGGGTTTTTTTAGTTTTTTTTAGTTTATTGTTTGGTTTGGACTGAAGACTTGTTTAATTTTTTTAACTGGAAAACTTTACAAATGCTGAGAGAAATAGGAAAGGAAATTCTTGATGCCAGAATAGCAGTCTAACCTAACCTGCTGCCTACAGCTGCATAATTACGCTACAGATTTCCACATCTCTCTCTCTATAGATCTACCTATTAACAACATGGGATATAAAAAGTGGAAGATTTTATACAGACACAGGTAGATAAAATGAGAAAAAATTAATAAGGTAAGGAGTAGTTTAATATTTTTTAAATAGTAATACCAATAGATAGATATAAGGAGTGAAACATTTAAAAAGCAAAAAGGCTAATGTTAATTTTAAAAGGTAATGAAAGGCAATACATACAATAAAACACATGTTACAAAATGTTATTGTTATGTTCACTTATTATCAATATATAATCAGCTTATTTTGAGAACTGCAGTGACTTCTTTTTTCTCTATCTATAATACACAAAGGCACAGAAAGAGACACTTTCCAGATGAAGACCTGATCTTAACATCTGGGATCTGTGTATAGTATCCTGAGCATGTTTGCTGTGATTAGTTATTTGGTCAATAAGCATGAATATTAACGACGGCACAAGCTTACCAGATCATTTGACTTTTTTATGATGAATAAATGTATGAAACTAAAGCTATCTTCTGCTTTACTCTTATCAATAGCTGTTTGTTTGTTTTTTGTGATTTACATGAATTCAAAAACATATCAAAAATGTGAATATTGTTAGCATTGGGGAACAGCAATAAATGAAAGAGAAATGAGGCAGTTGTCATGTTAAAGAATGATAGATGGGAAAATACAATAGCTGAATGCACCTCATAACCAATCAGAAAGAAAGGGCAGATGAGTAGAATTTTTTTAAAGAAATGAGTCACGATTTGTATTCCTGTCTTCACCGTATATTGGGAAATGCACCCTAAATAACATAGAAGCTATATATAGCAAATGTGTAAATCGCATCACACACAGATACACACACACAGACAGACACGTTGTGCATTTTAATTGTCTCACCGTTTGAAGTAACTCAAAGTGAATATGTGATTTGTCAATTGATTCTTTTTCTCCCAGGCTATGAATAAAATGCTTTAATTATTGATGTACTGACGTCAGATGTTCGCTTGAATGTTGTATGTGGTGCAGACCTCTTTCTCCGGGCAAGCTACTTCCACCCACCCTGTTCTCAACCCAACAGCACCCCACCACCACCTCTGCCACCACCCCTCCCCAAGCAGACACCCTCATGCTCCCCCTAGCTGATGCCTCTACCTGGCAAGAGTGAAACTTGAACACGTTGCAGGCAGCTCACAGACAGGTGTCAACCAATGCAAAAAATTAAGTCAGCATCTCTATATCTGCCAGCCCTCCCCTGAATCTACTGCAGTCTTACCCACGAGGTGTGTGTGTGTGTGTGTGTGTGTGTGTGTGTGTGTGTGTGTGTGTGTGTGTGTGTGTGTGTGTGTGTGTGTGTGTGTGTGCCATGCAATCGGAGCACTGCTGCTCTGTAGAGCAACTGGTATATCTGGAAAACTGCATCCAAAAAGTGAAGGTGGACATGTGTGGAAATGCGGGGTGGGGAGGCTTAAAAAAAGCTATTGTAAAAGTTAAAAATAAGTAAATACATAAATAGATCCAGACGAAATTCTGACAGTTGCTGATGTCATAAATTAAGATCTCCGGCCCTTTTCCAAGTGTTTTTTCCTTCAGCAAAGAAACTCCAATGATTTAACTCGGCTGGCTTTCCACACACCATCGAAAAAAATAAACAGCAGTAGCTGTATCAATATTTTTTTTCTTTTCTGCCCTACAGTGTCAGTTGTATTTGTTTTTAAAAAAACAGTAAGTATACAGGCAAAATGTACACCCTTTAATTAAGAGAATTTATTTAAGGTGATTGTTGTGGACAAATGAAAGGGATTGGAGTTTAAACTATTTTTTTCCTCATCAAATAAATTATCTGATTTAGTAAACATAAGAAAAAGATATCCCATCATGCCTGAATTGACATCTTCAAAACAACAAAGTCCATATAAACAAAAAAACTGTATTAGATAAAAAACTAGAACTAGAATGTCTGTTATTTTATAATTTATTGATTATTGATTAATTGACTGAGAGTTTTAGCTTTGTTGTGACCTGGGACCTTTCTATGCCTGCCTGTTAAATAAAAGCAGCCATTGGAAAACGCAGTCGCTATTGCAATACAAGCATTGTCATTTGTACTCATTTACAGACATTTATTTATTGTATGATATTATTTTTGCTGTTAGCTTTCACATTGTGACCTTTACGTGTAACATCTTACGCGTTACATAACGTTAATGTTAATGTCAGAGAAAGGTTCTAGCTTAAATGCTACTGAATGAGCCTAGAGGCATTAATGATCTAATGTCTTGATGCATGCTCAATCATCCAGGTAAGTAAAGCTTCTGTTCATATGGACGTAGTTTTCAGTGGAAGAATAATGATCTAATGATTTTTTGTTTGTTTGTTTGGTTTGTTTTTTTTTTTTGGGGGGGGGGGGGGGGGGGGGGGGTTAAATCTATTTTTACATTTATTCTTACACTTTACCTCCACTCAGCGATCCCTCGCCAACTGCTGTTAAGAAAGCGCTCAAGAGGTTTGTATCTTTGTATCTGGGCAGTTCAACGAAAATATTTTAAGTGTTTTTCTGCAAGTGATGGGTGAATCATCCCAGCTCTGATGTAGCAGCTCCTGTTCATCACTAACAGTCTTTTTTCTGCTTTAATGAACTCCTTATAAGCATAAACCTTCACTGCAGAGCTACAAAAGCATTTGCTCTCTTAACCTGAACACTGTTAGGTTTGAAAGATATTACAGGCTGCTGGCCTGTTGTGCTGTTCTTTGTCTCGCAGTGCAGAGAAAAGGTGTGACTCACTGCGTTTCCACCACCGAACTGTGCTATTGTCTGAATATTATCAATACAAAGATATCACTTTCACATTGTCAAGATATCTAAAAGAAAAAGCAAATCCCTTTGTACACAGCACAGGATGACAAAGCCTGGAACTTCTCTTGAACGTCAACTCTTTTATTTGTTATCCTGCATTTTTGACTATATATATATATATATATATATTAAAGCTTTTATCATAATTAGAAATAAAACATTTCATGCTTGATGAGCACCCACCCCAAAGGTGTGGAGAGAGACAAAGATAGACAAGCATAGCTAGGACTGGCGTATGCCATGGATGTGAAGAGATCCTCCTGAGGAGGCGGAGGGATGGAGGGAGGCAGAGGCACATTGAAGCAGATGCAGAGAAATGTGAGAGGGTGTCAGTGAGACTGGTGATGACGCGCTCATGGCTGCGGAGAGCTGGCGAGGCCGCGGCCCTGGCTCTGACTCACCTCATCCCCACGGGGCCTCCTGGTTGACGTCACTCAGTGTGCGCTGTGGCATTTCTCTGCTTCAACTTCTTTGTGTGCAGCAGCCACACTTCAGCCTTTCTCACATCTGAGAGAGTCTGAAAATCTGCATTTGTCTATGTTTACAGCATCCATCTATCTATCTATTCATCTAGCTATCTATCTCTCTATCACTCTTTCTGTCTGTCTGTCTATCTATCTCTTTATCTATCTAAATACTCTACAAAAGCTTTTTATTTTGGGCAGTTTATTATCCGTTAGTAAAGCTGAAAAACAGTAGCACACAATAATTTATTAGCACCACTGATACTGCTACTTTTTACATATGCTAGAAATATTCAAGAGGCATCATAGGATTGTTGATATAACAGAAAGTCCTATTGGTAATCTCTTCCTACAATCTACAAACCATGTGAGTGTTCCTGGATACCTACTGCAGTGTTTTTTACTTTGAAAAGAGTAAAAAAGAAAAAAAAATCCTCACTAGGAGGAAGGTGGGGTGATGGAGACAACACCTGCTGTTTACTTTTGTTTTCACCTGCTGTTTGTTTATGATTAGACACAAAAATGACTTGGTTAAAACAATTTGACGACATGTCTGAAAGGAAATTGTTAAGGTTACTAATGTGCTGATTTCAGCCCCAATAATGTGGACCACATTCTACATGCACTGATTAACATGGGCGTTAAAGATCCGTTTACTTTAAAAAATAAGTATGGGCTATAATAACAGCATTTGTTTCATACAAACATCCATGTTTTCTCACTCCTGTCCTCCAGCATCGATCTACCTTTTTTTAACCCCCCTTATTAATCTCTCTCGCTCTCTTTCTTACCTTTTTAATAGTGGCATGGCCATCCTCTGGTTCGCACACGCTGCCGACTGACACACCTGCAACCAATCTCCACTCATCTCCTGCTCTTAAGCACCAGCTCATCATCTTGTTCTCCATCACATCATTCCATCTACTTGTGTGAAAATCTCACTCACACTCACAGTTACACTTAGTAAAACTCTAGTTCTTGTTACCTCAATGATCCTGCCTCAGACTTACCTTTGTCTCTCGCTCTTTTCACTGTTGCAGAGCCTCCCCTTATATTTGAGCCGCCATCTCAGTTCTCAAAGGTGGCTTTTTGGAGTCACTCTCACATACCTGTAAAGTGCTTACCTGATGCTTACCGCATGTATGCGTTAATACATCTGCACTTTATATGCTAATTGTTTTCCAGTTGTCACATCCTCCTTTAAGGACAAAAACAAATAAGTGACAAGAAGAAATTAAGCTAAAATTGTGAGGCAAGCAATGTGGCCTTTGAATTGCTTTCAGGCTTGGCTAGGTTTCACTAATACTGTGTGAACATTGAGTTTCATTCTGTTAAGAAGAGCACACTGAATGCTCTTCTGGACCAGTTTTATGCATCCAAGTGAAACTATAGCATCATCATGAACTTCAAGCTGATTTATTAAATGAATGAGCCTCAGTTAAGCTGCATATGCTGTTGCCCTGAAGACAGAACAACAGCACCTTGGGTTTGTACAGCCACGGTGCTAAATTGCCTTGTGTCATTTTGACCATATACAATATAACAAGCAGGAAATTTTTTTATTTAAAACAAAATATACAGATAATTATCATCGGCATAGCAAGGGTATATATTTTCCTGAAGACTTTGTCGCCAAATCTGTACATTAAAAACAAGACGTGCAATTTTGGGGCCGTTACTCAACAAATCTGTATCCTAATGAGAACACACAAGATCTTTCTTTTGGTGTTTCAATTTTAATACAAAGCCGACAACACAAAGCATAGTTTAAAAACAGTCCAAAGGTACCTCAAAGGGATCGCCACACAGATTGTACTGTCGAAACATGTACAGGTAGAATTGGATGCTACAAATCACAGCTGTTGTTTCCTGCTATATATCGAGCTCTGGCTCATGGGCTCGGGTTGGTATACTCTTAGGTCTAACATCACTCTAGGCTCTTAGTTATTTTCGTGTTATTGTTGCATGTTGTTTGTGCAGATGTGTTAACTTTATAATGCAGCTGTTTCTGTCCTGGCCACATTTTGCACTTTTTCATCGCACTCTTGTTCTTTCCTGCAATAAAAATAAAAATAATGCCCATATATCCACTCCTCAAAAGTTCTAGACGACGCTGCTGTTTTACTCCTCTCTACATATTAACTGAAATCAGCTGGTTGTAGTCTAAGCGTGCAAGAAAAAAAATGCATGTTTGATGTTTTTTTTCTTTCTTTCTGTCCTTATCTTGCAGATAAATAAATAAGCTTTGTTTGTAACTGTAATGTAATTACAGTAATTAGTACACGAGTACATTACATCACTGGATTACCAAGAAATGTGAAGTGATTTAGAAAATGTTACACCCAACATTGGGCATTTGTAAACTGAATTTAGTCAAATGAAGCATCAGCCCTTGTTAGACAAGAACATGCTTTTCCCCCAACAGTTCCCCTGGCAACCATGTTTTTACTGCTTTAAAGGTGCACAAGATAAAATTGTTGAAGGTGGGTGATGTGATTTCAAAATTGCCATCAGGTCCAAACTAAATTTTTTTCAGCCATGTTGATGTTGTGATAAATGACAAGTTTTTTGACTTGACCTGAGGTTTTGACTTTTCAGTGCACATGCAACCATCGCTGAATATTCAGAGTTGATACAAATTGCACTCGTGTCCTTGTTCATACAAACAGATGTAAAGTTAACACAGTAATATGAGACTTACAACATGTTTGATTTGAAGGTAAGGAAAAGCTTTATTTATTTTTTATTGTATGTAAGATTAAATTGAGCCTAACAAGTATATAATGTATTGCAGCTTTTCAGGCATGAGGCCACATAAGAATGAATAATTATGAAGTCTTTAAGATGCTGGAGCAGGTCATAATGGTAATTAATTTCAACATGTAGCGGTTGAACCTTTAGCTACAAATGTTGCACAAAACTAAATGTCATCCAGACAATTTGAAAAAGAAGAACACTGCAAGAGTCACTTCAACTTTAAACTTTTACAGGTAGTTCACTAACCTTTGTGAGTAGACACTTTTAGCTTTTTCATTTATGTATTGTTGTTTCTTTGGTGGTTTTTGTTTATTTGTTCACATGAAGGAAGTGTTTTGGGGAACAATCAGCTTGTTAAATCTGACATCATTAGTAATTTCTGGGTCCAGATGCTACTTTGGTTTCCAAAATCAAAGAAACAAAAAAGCACCACTGAGAGTCCAAATTATGTCAGCTCCAATAAAAAGATCCACGAAAAAGAGGACTAGGTTTAGCTGAGTTGGAAATTAGCAGGAGGTTAGCTCGCTAGTGTGGAAAAAAAAAAAAGAACTTAGAACTTTTTGTCAGAGTTTCTACCAGAAAATGTGTCTGAAAGCTCCAGAAAAAAAATATTTACATTTTATTCACCAGCGCTAAGACAGAAAGACAGACAACCATTCATGCTTACATTCATATTTTGAGACAGTTTAGAATCACCAGTTAACTTAACGTGTTTGTCTTCGAACAGCAGGAGAAAGCTGGAGTACCCAGTGATAACCAATGCAAAAGCTCCAGCCCAGATTCAAACTCAAGACCTACTTGTTGTGAGACAACAGTGCTAATCACCACATCACTGTGCTACCAGTACTAATAGTTGTGATATAAAATTAACTGTCATGCTCAACCTCACATAGGATTTATAATTGTTTTGTAATTGTTGATATTTTCTGTGAGGAAATTGACTTGAATGAACTGAGTTAATAGCTGCATGAAGTGTTCCATATTGAAGTATTGGCACACTGAAGGTTGAGATACTGAACCCCAAGTTGCCCCCAATATATCCATTGAAGTGTGAGAACATATGTGAATGTTAGATCAAGTGCTCTATGAATGAGTGGATGAGGTTTATATGAAAGCACTCTATAAGTACCAGTATTTATCATTTAAATTACCAAAATGTAATGAACCCTGAATTAACAAAGTGCTGTGTTTACATTGCTACAGCAGCACACTGATGATATACCCATAAAAAATTGGAGAGCACCCATTAAAGGCCTGAGTGAAGGTGTCCTGTGTTATGGAGTAATTTACACTTGCACAAACTCCATCATTTTAACCCCAGGGTGACTGTTCAGCGCGTAGCCTCGGTTTCTCTGTCAGTGTAGAAAGTGGTGCCTCAATAAGAGCCAAATGGACAACTGCTGGGAATATTGCAGGCTTGTAACCAGACAGGCAATTTTCCCTACGGTGGGATAATGGCAGAAAATGGGGGGGTGGAAAGATTTAGTCATATACTGTACACCTACTTGGAGGGTGGTGATTTTATTCCACTGCCACCATCCAATATATCGCCTCATTGGTGTTGATTACAGACAGTTCCTGGTTTCTATGGTTTCTAGGTTTTGCCATCTCACCTCCTACAATCTGATTTAAAGGTAGTTGGGGGGGGGGTTGTTGTTTTCTTCCTTGCAGTGTGATTTTACCTCAGTCTTATTTTGTTATTTTACGGCAGTACAGAAAAAATGGCAGTTATTTTCCTGGAATGAAACACATTTCGGTGACAAGGTATGATCTAAATTTAGGACAAAGTGAACCATGTGTGTTTATGACGAATATAGATTCAAGTCAAGTTGATTCTACACATTTTTTAAAAAAAAATCATTCTCGTTTCACATCTTCGCTGGCATTCAGAGATGTAGCTCTGCATCTGGTTTTACTGTGTCTATAACAAAATCTGGTCTTGGGTCTTTGTATTCACACGTGGTGCTAATATGCATACACATTATCTCAGTTCTCTCCACACTGTGACTCAACATGTAAATTAGACCGGCAGAACTGGCAGTGTTATTAGCAAACATAGAGCATGAAGGTCAAGTTAACTGATGTGGGACAATCTTGAGGGACTATAATGGCCTGCAAGGGCGGGTGTCATGTGACAGACAGAGAGACAGCTGAAATCATCCCAAAACCACTTTTCAGTTTGCTAAAGTTACTAATCCTGAAACAAGGTGATCAATGGTTTGTTTGCACCAAAGTTAAATGTCCTCCAGAGTGTCAGCTGCACAAAAGACGAAGCATAATAAAATATCTGTTAAACCTTTCCTAAAAACCTCTATGATCCCTGGAATTGGTTATGTTCGGAGTCTTCTTAATTACTATATTTGAGTTTGACTTTGGGTTTTTTCCCCTTTTATTCCAGTGTTTGTAATTTAGATTTCTGTGTTATATTATGTTTTGGTTCTCTGTTAAGTTAGCCTCCCCTGTGTTCCTACGCTTCATGTTCAGTATGTCGTCTTCTCTGTGTGTTTGGTTGGTTTCCTTTTGCAGTTTCCTGCAAACGCTGTCACTTGTGCTTTACTTCCTCCCCTGTGATTGTCTGGATTACCTGAGTCTTGTTTCCCTAGCTGACTTCACTTCTCTAACCCTACTAGTACACACCCATGCTACTTTGTTGATTGGCCTGTTTAGGTGGTTGGCCATGAAAATAAAATGATACAATGATTAGATAAGGTGTTATAGATTCATAAGTACTAAAGCAATTCTTAGGTGTTTGCTAGAAAACATGATATCATAATCATAATCATAATATATGATATCGATTTTTTTTAAAACATGAAAAGGCCTAAAATATACTTGAGGGCCATATTTGGTTCCTCCTAATCGTGTATCAGGAGTTGGCAGACAAAGAAACAAACACACAGATAGACAAATGTGTATAAATAGTCCAATTATTTTTCTCAGTCTTTGTCATACCGTCTGTGTACTTCCTCCTTGTGCTCCTCATTTTATCTTGCTCCCTGTGAGAATTTGTTTTAGGTATCTGTTGCTTTCCATGTCGTTCCATGTCCAATGTCGTTAGAAAGCACTAAGTGTAGATAAAGTGCTTGTGAGAATGGGTGTGATTGGGTGAATGAGACATGTTGTATAGAGCGCTTTGAGTACTCCGTGAGAATAGAAAGCGCTATATTAGAATCAGTCCATTTACAACATAACAGAAACTTACATAATACCAAATACATCACAATCATCATCATTATTATTATTATTCTCAGGTTTGCTGTAAGACTGCTGCACTTAAATATCAAAATAGATGATAGAAATAAGGAGGTATGTCTTTGAAGGTTCTCAGTTATTCATGTCATCGTAGTCTAAGGAGCATGGAAGGAATAGCGTCTGGAATTCTTTACGTTTGCTTGAAGACTTTTCACCTCTCATCCAAGAAATTTCTTCAGTTCTAAGAGCAACTGGTGGAGAGTCCCAGATTTTAAGTCCTATGGGAGTGTCCCCAAGAGGGTCATTGACCCTCTATTGATCCTCTACACTTTGGCGACAGTGGGAAGGAAAAACTCCCTTTTAACAGGACGAAAACTCTGGCCGAACCAGGCTCAGGGAGGGGCAGCAATATGCCATGACCAGTTTAGGTGAGAGAATGAAGACAGGACAAAAGACGTGCTGTGCAAGAGAGCCAGAGATTAATAACAAGTATAATTCAACGCAGAGGTCTATTAACACATAGTGAGCGAGAAAGGTGACTGAAGAAGAAATACTCAATGCATCATGGGAATCCCCCAGCAGCCTACACCTATTGCAGCATAACTAAGGGAGGATTCAGGGTCACCTGATCCAGCTCTAACTACAGTATCTCACAAAAGTGAGTACACCCCTCACATTTTTGTAAATATTTTATTACCTTCCATTTGAGGATGCACAGATGCTCAATAGGGTTTGAGTTTGGAGACATGCTTGGCCAGTCCGGTATCTTTACCCTAAGTTTATTTAGCATTCACTGGTCTTTTTGGAGGTGTGTTTGGGGTTGTTATCATGTTGGAATACTGTCCTCTGGCCCAGTTTCTGAAGGGAGGGGATCATGCTCTGCTTTAGTATGTCACAGTATTTGTTGGCATTCATGGTTCCTTCAATTAACTGTAGTTCCCCAGTGCCAGCAGCACTCATGCAGCCCCAAACAATGACATCCCAACTCCATGCTTGACTGTAGGCAAGACACACTTGTCTTTGTACTCCTCACCTGGTTGCTGCAACACACACTTGACACCATTCGAACCAAATAAGTTTAATCTTGGTCTCATCAGACCACAGGTAATCCATGTCCTTAGTCTGCTTGTATTCAGCAAACTGTTTGTGGGTTTTCTTGTGCTTTATCTTTAGAATAGGCTCCTTCTGGGATGACAACCACTCAGACCAATTTGATGCAGTGGCTGACTGTGTCTGAGCACTGATGGGCTGACTCCCCACACCTTCAACCAATGCCAGCAATGCTGGCAGCAATCATGCATCTATTTTCAAAAGACTACCTCTGGTTATGACGCTAAGCATGTGCAGTCAGCTTCTTTGGTCGATTATGGCGAGGTTTGTTCTAAGTGGAACCTGTCCTGTTAAACTCCTGTATGGTCTTGGCCACCATGTTGCAGCTCAGTTTCAGGGTGTTGGCAATATTCTTCAAAGCTTTGTTAGCTTAGTGTCAAATAAGTTACAAACCGTAGGTAGATGTTGCAACTTTCTGTGCTTAGCCTTAAATAATCACCAGTGTTGGTTAGTTAACCTCTGAGTATAGGCTGTATGTAAAAGATGGGACAGTTGTCCACAGTCTAGAGGTCCAGTTAATGTTTGGAATTAGTGGAGATGAGGAATCTATGCATGCACTTAGGGGGTGGACTTCAAAGAAGTATAATAGGAATGGAACTCAGTGTCTCCAGCAGACATCGAGGTTTTACAGTCCCACAGGCCTAGAGACTAGTTGGTGGCCACCTAGCACCAACGAAGGAAACTGGTTTCAGTGTGGTTAGAGTGGGTTGGTTGCTGTCGCTAGGGGAAACTGGTCGCAAAGAGGTATATGGTGTTGCACCAAACTCCTCTTTGAGATTGCTTTTGTAGCTTGTAGACTGCTGATTTGTCTGCAAACACTCACCAACCTCACAGACCAATGGCCTTCAAAGAAAATTTGTGCCTTTTCAAATGTGTTGGTTTCATGAGTAAGCCACAACTTTTACTTTGAAGGCAAACAGCTTACACTTCTGGTTTGTGTTTCCAGCCACTCAGTTAGCACTTGTCTTTAGACAGATAAGTGTCTTCCATGCAAACTACAGGCTACGACAGTTTTTGGTGCCACATCTTCTTTGTGACCAGGTTCACCAAGTGACAGCCAACAACCTCCAGCACATCACTCGCCACGCAGGTGGTGAATACTGGAGTTTATACTATCACTGAAGTTGCATTTTAACATGAGAGACTGTGGTGATAGATGCTCAAGAGAGTACGGACTAGCATTTATATATCACTTTTCTAATCCTTCTGATCATGCAAAGCACTTTTAGACTCCAGGCCACACAGATCCATAAATTCATACAGTGCTTCATTTTCCACACTTTTATCTCTTTATCTACCTCACATCCATTTAGAGTCACCAATCACACTGCATGTCTTTGAACTGTGGGAAGAAACCTATGCAGGTACAGGGAGAACACGCAATAAGACACTGTGTTGCTGCAAGGTATCTAACCACTACACTATGGTCATGATGCGAAGTCTAGCTAAAATAAACTAATTGCTAAAAAAAACTGTAAATTATTTAGCTATTGATTAACATTATGCATGCTTTGCAAACATGTAAACATGTCAGAAAAGTTTTAAATATAAAAAGAACATGTGTATTTGTTGTATGTTACATATGCATTTGATGAATTTCATTTTAACTTTTCTTAGCAAACCTTTGTGATTAAGTTTTCCCTCCAGAAATTGAAGCCATAGAACACATACGGCTGAGGTTAAAAATCCTCTGTAACTATTATTATTACTATTAGCATTCACATCAATCCTGAGAATGAGTCCTTACAGCATCTTATATGAGAAATGAATCACTTCTAACATGTAAACTTTTAAAATGTGGCCCATCAATTTCAACCAAACATCTGCATTGTTTAAGACTTCTTTAATCCCATTTAGGATGACAGAAGTAAAAATCATTATACTGTAAAAAACCGGCAGGGGTTTTTATTATTATTATTTTTTAACATTAATAGGGACTTTGGACAGTACGACTGCGGCAGGGTTTGTTATAGCCAGACAGAAACAAGCAGGTGCAAAAATCCAATTGGCTGTTACAGGAGGCAAGAAAACTGGTGTTGTTGTCTCCTTCAGTTTGAGATTCTGGAGTATGTGAGCTGACATCAGGTCACTCTGTACACTACCTGACACAGCAAGTGGTAGTCTGGTGACAGGTGTAACATAATGAAGAGGCTGTGATCAGCTTACGCTCAAGAATGAACTACACACCAACCCAAAGGTGACAAATTTGAGTAAGTCTTAAAAAGGGTTTGTTTGTTTTTTTCAGTGCTGTGGTATAATCATTTGAGCTGAGTTTCAAAACTGAACCTTAGTGGTTGGATTTCCTTCCCACGAGACCTTCAGGGATTGTGTCAATCATGAAAATGATTAAAACAGTTTTGACCTTAGTATTTTGCCACAAGAAAAAAAAGAGATGGGCATGCAGTGAGAGTAAGACAGAGGAGTAAAAATGTAAACAGAGGATTCTGAGACTGTCTTAGCCTTCAACACTGTGAAACACATACATTCTTCAGTCTGCTACACATGGAGCCACAGACCAACTTATCTCTCTCCTCACACTGAAAGGTAATGGTCACAGGGCCAAGATTACATCTCTCTGCCAGAGAAGGTCAAAAAACAAAAGCTACAATTAAAAAAAAAGCTATTCTTTCAGTCTTCATATATTTAGCCTTGTCTCTTTTGATTATGCCCCTCACAACGGTGGCAGCTGTGGAAAGAAAGCTTTCAAGTCGTTTTATCCGTGTCTCTTGAAAGTTGTGGAAGCATGAATGTTCACTTTGACTGAGGACACTCTTGCATTACAGGTGGCGCTAATGCAGTTTTTGGAAGTGATGTCTGTGTTGCCACAATACTGTTAGTGACAGATCCTGGACACAAAATTTTAATATCTGACTTATCTCTTTAAAAATATCTTTTCAGCATCAGAATGTTTGATATGTGACTTAAGGAAAATGTGTGCATTATATATGGCAGGACACCAAGGACCTGCTGTTAGTATGCTACAGCTATCTACTTGACAGTCAATGTATAGAGTCCAAGTCTTTAATAACATCATCACCTTACCATATATTTACTGTTATCTGAAGATACCGTTTCCATGGTAATGGAGAGTTTGCAGTAATAGATAACAGTAATTTTTAATTAGTGCTCCTGTCTATCAGTCTCTCCTGCACTCGGTAATAAACACCAAGTGATGAACTTCAACGAGTATTTTGTGCATTTACCTGCAATCACCCATCATGAAACTGCTCACACTCAGTCTCAAAAATAAACCGTCCATGAAAGTCCATGAAAACAGCAGATCTGAAATGATGAAAACTCACACTGTCTGAAGCATAAATTATAGGTTTATGAATGACTGCAAAATAACAAAGCAGAATATCGTTTTCTCTTATGTGAAACAACAAATACACAACAGCTGGTTACCATCAGATCAGGGGATTTTGTTCCAATCTTCTTTTGTCCCATTTTGGTGAGCCCTTTTGAAACTGTATCTTCAGTTTCCTGTTCTTATATAAAAGTGGCACATGATGTGGCCTTGTGCTCCTGTAGCCCTTCTGCTTCAAGGTTTGAGAGGTTCTGCATACCTCGGTTGTTACAAGTGCTTATTTGTGCTAATGTTGCATTCCTTTCAGCTCGAAGCAGCCTGGCTATTCTCCTCTGACCTCTGGGATCAACAATACTCAGACCAACCATTTGGGCACCAACAACTATGACACATTCAAACTCACTTAAATCACCTATCTTCTCCATTCTGATGCTCGGCTTGAACTTCAGCAGGTTGCTATTCCATGTGATTGGCTGGTTGGATATTTGCATTAATGAACATTTACATATATTTGCATGCTGCTAACGACCCCGCAAACTGCTAGTGAGTCCAGATCTTTCATGCTCCACACTTAAATGATGTGTTTTCCCTTTTTTTCAAAACTGCAGCTTTAAAGTCAGTGTTAAATGTTGAGCTACTTATCAGATGAATTAGAAAATATTTCAAGTTCATCTTAATTTTAGTCATGCATCTATTTTCATGACTGCTGTAGCTAGACTACTTGTGGTGAATATGATCCTCCTGTGATCTGCAGATGCAGAGGTAAGGTTACAATATGCTGAAAATAAGAACGCACACAATAACATGGCTTCGTACTGGGTACAGTGATAACAGAAGAAATGACTGCTTTAACCCTTGTATGGTGTTCGGGTCTGTGAGACCCGTGTTCAGTTTTTTTCAAAAGAAAAATTAAACAATTAATTATTTTTTCACGTGTAAATGTGTTGTGTCTTTCCACTCACTCCACTTGATTATAACTGATTTATTTATAACATTTTATATAAAAGAAAAACGAGAAGCACATTAATTCATAAATGTGATCTAACAAAGGTAAAGGGAAAAAATTAACCATGTTTGCTGTTCATATGTCTTGTAATTGGGATGAAGTAAACATCTGTTGAGTAATTTAACATAAAATTGTTTGATAGTGTTAATTTGGAAAGCCAAAACTCTAGCGGGTCCACCAGACCCATGAACACTGGCTGAGTAACAAAAATACGAACACCACACAAGGGTTAAAAGGGCAAGAAAACGTCAGAAAAAGACTACTATTATTACTGTTCAAGGAAAATGTTTACTCAGAAAAAAGTGCATCTCATCTCCCCTATCTGCTGCTTTCTTCATACTTTTGCATTTATATGAACGCTGTCACGTGTCAGTGCGAAATGAAGTCGTGAGTCTAAGTTTCCTACCCGTGTTCACCTCCCGACACACGATCAACAGTTTGATTCAGTAAAGAGTTTTTGGCCATAAAATAGAAACAAAGTATTCACAAGCTCAAATGTTAGGACATGTTCAGTCAGCAGGGATGGTGTTTTGACATCCACTGATGTCAAAAGGGAGGGACAATCAAACTCACGATGCAGCATCATTTCATATTAGATTAAAACAGCATATAATTTTAGACACAGCTGAGTGTTACTTGCGCCATTTAGTTTCCAAGGTAACGAGAAGGGTATATTTAGAGAGCACTAAACTGAGACAGAAGAGGAAAAAAAAGGTGCTAATAATCTTGACGGAGCAATTACAATTAGTCAAAGTCAAATAGTAAAGATCAAAACACCTCATCTGCTTACAGTTGAAGGTGAGAGAATGCTCAAGAACAACCACCCAGCTCATTCAGCACCACTTCTGACACTTGCGTCATTCAGTATTTTGTGGCGTTACTGATTCATGTGGTACAGTAGAGGTCTCACTCAGCCAGGGAGGTTCAGGGAAAATACAGACGTCAATGAGAGAAGGTGGGGTTTTTCTTTTTGTTTGTTTGTTTGTTTTATATGTTGAGCTACTTAGCTACGGTGACTGTTTAACATGCTGTCAAACATGAGCAGTGTAAGAAAGTATATGCTGGATTAAAAAAATTGCCAAAACATAAGACCTTCCTTCACTTCAAACACAGCATGGGATCATTGCAGCACTGGTGGAATGAAAGGAATTGATCAATAAGGACAACAAATACAAAAACAGACAATAACTTTATTTGGGAATAAAACTTCAAAAATGGCCAGCTTCATACAAGTCTGTGCTGACTGTTTCATCTTCTATGTTAAGCACATTGAGTTTGTGTGTAATTAAACATGTTGTTTATGTGCCATTGCTACTGTTGTAGCTTCTGTTTGATCTTGGTAACATGCCTGCACCAAGAAGTATCATTTAATCTTATCCAGGTATAACTTCAAGGTGAACCCCGGGGTTTTTGTATCACTTCTTACAGAGGTATACCAGTGGTAACTTATGCTACAGACCTAACCTGCACAGAGCAGGTTCAGGTATGAAATCATCACCTACTCACCAATAACATCTCTAGAATATGGCGTCACCATTCATGGAAGATTTTGCAGCATTGTTGCTGCAGAACTTATGCATAGGTTTTCAAAATTTACAATTTACATTTGTATTTGAAGTTATGAAAATTATTCATTAAACATGTTTGTGGTTGTTACAGTAAAAAATATAGCTTTCTCTACTAGGATGTTATGTTTTTTGTCTGATTTTAGATCAAATGTGTTAATACAGTATGCATTAAAATGAAAAAATAAAGAAAAATTCAGACATGTGAGGTTGTGCTGAAAAGAATGATATAATATTGTAACTCAGTTACTAACTTAGTTACTTTTTTGAAGCGGTAACTAGTAACTATAACTAATTACTTTTTCAAAGTAACTTTCCCAAAACTGCTGGAACTGTTGTCCATTTTTGTTAACTTCCCTTGCCATCCATCCCCAAAAGTACTCAATTGGATTTATATCAGGGGAACACGCAGGATGGTCCAAAAGAGGGCATTGTGTACTGCAGCATTGTCCTGTTGAAAAACCCAATTGTTACCTTACAGACGAGGGCCTTCAGTCATGATGAGGGATGCTCTCTGCAACATCTGGACATAGCCAGCAGTCGTTTGACGCTCCTGCACCTCCTGAAGCTCCATTGTTCCACTGAAGGAAAAAGCACCCCAGACCATTATGGCGTCCCCTCAGGTGGGATCTGCTTGTCATGCCAGTAACATTGGAAATCAGCACCTTGAGGCAACTGTCGTTGTGATTTGGTGCTGTATCAATAAAATTGAATTGAATTGAGTTCTTTTAACTCTAAGTATCAGTAATGTGGTAACATCTGGACTGAAATGTTTACAGACAGCGTTTTAATCACGAGTTTAAATGCTGTAGGTTGCAGCCATTGCTCTAACACTGTAAAAATGTAACAGGGCTCAGTTGCTGGTTATAATACTCTGAGCTGCTTCAAGCTTTATTTGTGAAGAGCACATAGGCTTACAAAAAAACCTAGCTAGCTTGTACTGTAACGAGGTAACATTTTCATAAGCTAAGATTGTCTTAAAATAACGGGCTACAAGCGGTGATTCTAGCGTTAGCCATGCTAGCACGTTAACTTGAACAGGTGGTCAGGCTGAGTCCCCAGGCCCACACTCGGAGCTTCAGCACTCCGTTTCACTGCAGAGCCCCTTCATTCTTCACATATCCATGTCGGGCAGAGTATAAATCTCGAGGCTGAATGGCCATTGTGCAAGCACCCACACTACTTAGTGGTGCAAAGCTATGAGCACAAACAGCAGTATATAAAATTCCAGGCAGCCAGCCTGTGTCTGTCCAACCAATCAGGGAGCTCCTTACATTGCGCTGTGTGGCTAATTTGCATTGCTTCAGGATTTTGGAAATGAGATAGCTAATCCAATAGCTAATCTGACAGCTAATCCAGTAGTTAATCTCAAAGCTAATTCAACAGTAGAGTTAGGTGGATCAATCCAAATATCGATGCACTGATACCAGCACTAGTATTGGTATCAGATAGATACTAGCACAATTGAATCGATACTTTGTTTTTATCCTGCAAGTTCAGTATGTAGCCCACTGTACTGTGTTAATTATATATTTGGAAAAAACAAACCTCAAACACGCACAATGAAAAATGTTTGAATTTTTTACATTCCTGGACTCCAAAAATCCAGTTTGAAACACATGAAAAGCTGAAAGATGTGTTTTGTTGTGTTAAATAATTATTGTGGAAAGTAACAATCACAGTGATATAGTGGTGTTTAAAATGTGTTCAGGATTTGCAAATTGAATGGATGAATGTTGAAAGTTTTTGTTGAAATGTCCAGGCAAGTATATACATGTTAAATGACAACATATATGTGTTCAAATAGCGTCAATTAACATACAACTTCAGGTTTTTATTCCTATATAACAATTCTTCATAATTAAACAATAAGAATACCCATATGGAAAAGAAATAGAAAAGACTTATAAAAGACTTGCATAAGATTTGGCTTGCTTCATATAGTGAATCATATAAGGCTTATATCACCGGTCCCCAACCCCCGGGCCTCGGACCGGTACTGGTCCGTGAGTCGTTTGGTACCGGGCCGCGAGAGTTGAGGCTCAGGCGTGAAATGTATGGATTTCAGGGTTTTTATCGGTTTTCAGCGTTATTTTGTTATCGTTTTTATCGTTAACTCGGTTTTCCTGGGTCTTTTCACGTGTTATGAATAAATCTTTTTTTTTTCTTGGTACCGGTACTAGTTTTATTTTGTTGTATTTATCTGCGACACGTTAAAGGCCAGTCTGTGAAAATATTGTCGGACATAAACCGAAAACATAAACCAAGCATAAAATGCTGGTATTAGCCTATTCATGGTAGCAAGCTAGCCTGAAGCTAATATTTGCTAAATTTAGGGACACCTGTGTCCCTAAATTTAGTTGGAGGCCGGTGTTTTAGGAGCGGCAGAAGATCTCATCAACAGGCAGTGTTGGGGAGTAATGTAATACGTATTTAAAATACAAAATATGAGTAAATGTATTTGTTACAGTTACCGTTTAATAGGTGATATTTAGAATACAGTTACTTTGCTGAAATAAATCGATTATATGGCGGTATTTTCCTGTTTCATATGTTAGGCTATGGTCTCTCTATTTTTGGTAATTCCACGCCGGTGGAAACCCAAACAAAACACACAATAATGCCTGTATCTTGCAGTGACATGGGCCGCGAGATATAATAATGATAATAATTTTTTAAAAATTATTATACAAAAATTATTTAATATGAAGGCAATAGGCAGAGTGTTACAGGCATAGCCCTAATGCATGTAGCCTTATGGGCAGTGTAGTCCGTGCTGCAGGAAGAATGGACTGCCATACCCGTTATGTGTCTGTGAGCGAGGGAGGGAGAAAAAGGAGAGTGGAAAACTACAAGCTGTCACCGAGCAGAAACGGGAGCTGGAAGCATGTAAATATAATAATAACCACTGCAGCCAAGAAGAGTGCCTGACGAGCCCAGTTGTAAGTAAGCTATTAAGACTCGACTGTACACCGTGTTCGTGTTTTCCTCCGAAACAATAAGTTCCGTTGGAGCAGCCTTTCAACGCCTCTCTCTGTATGTCGCTAGCAAACTTGACCCAGACAACAAAGTAAAGCTAGTTTTCAGCTACGAGCCCGACACGAACCCGACATATTAGCCAGAGGTCCCTTTACTACGGTTTGGAGCTGCGGACCTGTTTTATATACGCGTGGAATAGTTTTCTATACAAGATCGCTGCAAAAAGTGCAGCCTAATGTCCACCCTACTGTTACTCATTTATATTAAGATTTAAACATCTAGTTGGTATTGGTATGGCGAGTAGCCTTCAGTAATAGTAATAGATCACACAGCAATAGTACATTCATGTAGTTGTAAACTATTCAGAATATGTTACTTCTGTAATCTTTAAAAGTAACCTTCCCAACACTGTCAACAGGTTAGCACCTCATACCACAGTGCAGCAAAGCAGTCTCATGAGCGCTAGGAAGGACAAGCCCAGAGCCCAAAACAGACAGTGCAGGAGATGACAAGGTTAGTAATTGTATGGTGAAAATTATACTTTTAGTTATCTTGATTGGCAAAAGAAAATTAAATACAAAATCTGCTTCTCACATATAGGGCATTTCCAAGATTTTTTTCAGACCTTCTTCCCTTTATTTCATTACAACAGTCCTGTGCCAGATGTTCTGTTGACCCACAGTGAGAGACATCATTTCAGAAACACCAGGAAGACTGAAACTCATCGCAGGGATCAAGCAGGGCTTGTGATCTTCACCAGCAGCTCCCTCACAAGAGGGATAAACCCAGCATTTCATGAACACTGATGGAGACCTTTGCTTTGTGTAATGTTAGAAGTACTCAGACAATCCTCAGAGGGTCTGGATTTTTACATAATATAATATCTTTAAGTCCTGTAGAAAGTTAAATATATGTTGTGCTCTCTGGTTACTCTGGTATGAATGACTCTGAATTACTTTATGATAAATAACACACTTTTGACAAAAAACAATGAAAGAATTCCAGATCCAGATTCCAGAAGTTTTTAGTTCAAAATACAAGTAACAACCTTTGACTTTAATCAGGTTTTATTTAATTGTGCTCTTCATGTAGCTGAGTACATTCAGTGGATTATAGATAATCTATATGGATATAATCTATATGGATTATAGACCCAGTTTTGAGATCCCTTCCCAGACGCCTTAACGCCCACTAACATCCTGGGCCATCTGACCTCAGGAAATCACATGACAGGGTGGGGCCAGGTTTCACAATGAGCTCACCCGAAACCCTGGCTGATTGGGACCGACACCCGCTTTCACACCTTGGCTCATGTGATCAGGGGGTCCTTTTTCCCTGTTTGGGGGGAAACTCCCACTGGGTTTAAATCTGGGACTCTCCACCATTTGACCCTTAGAACTGAAGAAGCTTCTCGGATGAGAGGTGAAACGTCTTCAAGCAACTCAAAGAAGTCCAGACGCTTTTCCTTCCAAGCTCCTTAGACTACGATGACCTGGATGACTGAGAACCTTGACACATGAAACTATGAACAACTATGAAACGCAGTGTGAAACTACGACAAAGACTATGAAGACTGTGGTGGCTGTGGTAAGTATAACAGACGACCTGACAATGAAACACAGAAAACAGAGGACTTAAATACACAGCAGGTGATCAGGAGAATTGAGAACACATGGGGAAACAGCTGACTGAAATTAAACAATAACATCACAAGTGAAACTAAACACAGTGACAAAAGAACACATGACTCTTTTAAAATAAAACCGGATAACATGGAAACGTAGACATGATAAACCTATTTTCTGCATATTCCAGGACAAAAAATTGTGTTTACACTCACTCTTTCAAATAGATGCAAATAAAACACAGCAAAAATAAAATAAAATCAAAGATTCAGCAGCACCAAGTCCTGTCGCTCTTAAGTCTATTTTCACCTGTTTGGCAGGAACTTTGCCCGGTGCCACAGCGGTCAGGTTTCTCTTTTAATTTCACATTCCCAAGGCAGCGTGCCAGGCGCTTGCTCAGATGTGAAGTTTAATTTATATGCTGGAATATGCAGAAAACAAATTTCTTCTAGAGAATGTTGCATAAAGTTAAAAGACTAAAACTAATAAAAACAATTTTTAAAAAGAGACTTTTTCATTTGACTCAATTTTATATGATGGATTACGCAGAAAAAAAATAGAATTGGGCTGAAAGGTCTATTTCTTTATAATGCATTCAGGTTGTGCATCATGGTTTAAAAAAAAAAAAACACTAAGTAACTAATTACTTTTGAAAATAAGTAATCAGTAAGTAATGGGATTACTATATTGGAGAAGTAATCAGTAATTAGTAACTAATTTCTATTTCCAAGTAACTTGACCAACACTGTTTAAGCACAGAATTCTTTATAGCTTACTTACAACTGGACTACACTGCCCATGAGGCTACATTCTTTAGGGCTATGCCTGTAACACTCTGCCTATTGCCTTCATATTAAATAATTTTTTGAACAATAATTTTAAAAAATATTTCGTCACGTCCTTATGCGGGCCGCAAGTAGAGGTGACATAGGCCGCAAGATTGAGACACAGACATTAGAGCCTCTTAATGCGTGTTTTGTTTGAGTTTCCACCAGTGTGGAATTACCAAAAAAAGGACGGGACAGCCTAGCATATGAAACAGGGAAAGACCGCCGTGTAATCCCTTTATTTCAACAAAGTAACTGTATTCTGAATACCACCTTTTTAAACGGTAACTGTAACGGAATACAGTTACTCATATTTTGTATTTTAAATACGTAACGGTGGTACATGTATTACGTTACTCCCCAACACTGCCTGTTGATGAGATCTTCTGCCGCTCCTAAAACACCGGCCTCCAACATGTATTCCGTTACTCCCCAACATTGTGGGTAGTACATGACTCCGGTAAGGCAGACCGAGGTAACAACAGTTGACTAAAATATAAAGGCTAAGCACTTATCAAGTTCCCTCCACACGGTTTAAAAAGCGTCTTATTTTCTGTGACATCAAATGCGAAGATTACAAGATTACTTTTGATTGGATCACTTCCCCTAACTCCTCCCACCTTCCTAACAAGTTAATTAATTCTGATTGGACCTCGTCTCTCCAGAATATTTTCATCCATTTTTATTCATTTACCAAAGTGTTAATTAGGGATGGGTATCGTTTAGGTTTTATCCGATACCGGTGCCAAACCGGTACTTTTGAAATGGTGCCGGTGCTTAAACGGTGCTCAAACCGGTGCCTAAAGAATGAAGAACACACACTTTGTCCAAAAACCTCTCATGTTTAGCTGTTTTCCACTTTTTTTTGGTCATTTTAGCCTTTTTGCCAGGGTGAAGGGAGTATCTGCCATCAAACAGGAAGACAGCCGCATGCAACTACAACGGTGTTTGCTAATTCACCTTACGTTCATTAATTTAATAACATGGTTAGCCTACTCAGCGGAAATTACACACGAACAACATTAAGCTACTGACCCAGAGAAGAACGGCTGCTGCTGCCATCATCATCGGTCATCATTTCTGCTACACTGGCAGGGCTAGGGGCCAGGACTCTCCTCGTTGGGTTTTTGGGGGATGTCGCTAACTCCGGGTCCGATAACAGGCAACCCACCCGCAGTAAATGTGCTCGATGTGAGGTCTCGCAGCAAGCTATCAAATACGGTGCATTTCTCAGCTTTTAAAAAACGCTATGCGTCGCCAGGTGTTTCATCGGATTCGAGGTGTTACCTCCTTTGCACAGTATCACCTTAAAGCACTTGTTGCAGGCTGCTGAGTTTGCATCTTTTGCTGTGAAGTACAGCCAGACTTTTGACCGCTTCGCCTTGGGCATTTTTAATCTGTAGCACTGCTCTAAAAGAACGTACGTACCTGGGCCCGCCTACTACGCTAAGGTAAAATGATTGGTAAAATGATTGGCTGGAATCCAAAGTGTATGACATCTCAGGGAAAAAAAAGCACCGAAATAAAGCACCGAAATGTGCGCTGCTTTTTGGTCTGGTTACTACCGTTTATGTCAGAACCGGTGCCATCATGGCACCGGATACCGGTACCCATCCCTAGTGTCAATACATTTCATCACAGTTTTTGTCCTCGTGCATTAGTTTTTCTTTACTTGTTTTTGTCAGAAAAAAAACAGGTTGTTCACAACAACTAGGAATATGAAAACAACACTGGTAAACATTTCTTCCATTTAATTCAGAATTTTAACTGTAAATTAATTTTTTATGTTCCTTACAAAGCAAATAGGAAACAATACAATCACCTCATGTCTAAAGTCCACTTAGTAGCTTACAGTAACACACTGATCTCCAGAGGTGGGACCAAGTCATTGTTTTGCAAGTCTCAAGTAAGTCTCAAGTCTTTATCCTCAAGTCTCAAGTCAAGTCTCAAGTAATGTCAGGCAAGTCAGAGTCGAGTCTCAAGTCACTGGTGTAAAAGTCCGAGTAAAGTCACAAGTCTGAAATTTTGAATTTCAAGTCCTTTCGAGTCTAAAAAAAAAAAAAAAAAAAAAACGAAAAAATAATGTTGCAGTTATATGCTAAATGTAAATATTAGACCATGTAATTTTTTAAATCTGTGTTTTTCTCAACACATGACAAAATAGTGAACTTAGAAAATATACACAAATTGTGAAATTGCACCTCTTTAAAATGCAGCTCAATTAAACCTAGCTCCAAGAATAATTTTCACCGACAGTTCTGAGATAAGCTGCATGTTATTCTTGGATGCGGTTGTAGGACCGGCTTTAAAATCGCATGACAAAAATATCATACATATTAAAAAAAAACTGCATCACCAACGTAGCCTGGACAACATTTGCTAGTTAGATGAAGTCAGCTATCTCATTGTAGCATATTTATATGCATATTTATAATTATACGGTTCTTGGAGTGAGTGCATACACTCATGAAGTTTAGTAACTTCAGGTCACTGCAACAAGCCCAGGTACAGTTTACCGACGGATGGGTGCAGGACCTTGAAATGCACCGTGTAGAACGAAAGACCATCGTACGAACAAAGGTTAAGTTTACCAGTCTCACAAATCGTCGTCATAAATACACATTCGTTAACCGTTTATTAATAGGACCTTTGAGCTCAACGATAATTAATTAGTAGTGGAAATAATTTCTGGTACGCGTTACAGAAATGTAGCAGTGACAATAATACTGTATGCTGTAATCGTACTGGGCAATTAGTGATACAAAAAACCTGTTTTATCCTGTGAATAAAAGTATATGTTTTTGTCAATGTACCATAATAACAGAGGCGAAACGCAATATTGTGTCAGGATAATTTACTATTTATGCACAATAAACAAAGAAGCATAGCGCGACAATTTCTGTTCAGCGCCAGACTTGCTTGTAACCTATATCACCAATTATGTTATGAAAATGACGTATTAACTACTAAAAAACACTGACCTTCGTGTAAATGCTTGGAGCAGACTAACCTGTGAGCTGGAGTGTTCTGGGACGTTATATTTGATCTTTGAATGGCTGCAATCCAGTCGCGTCTTTGTTACTTCGGAAACATGGCTTGAACAATTTCTCTTCAACGACGTAATCCGATAACAACCGATCTCTTTACCCGTCGGCTTCCCGTGGCTGTCATGCGACCGGCTATTGCAGTTAATAACACAACAGCTTCTTGACATTTTTGTGTTTCTTTTTATCGCTGTGTGACTGATTTCAATTGAAAGCCTGCGTGCGCTAGTACCTCTTGCCACGAGTTCCCAGAATCCTTTGCGGTTTTACCCCTGAATGACGTCACATTTTCAATCTCTATATAATATGCATGTTAAATTTTATATTTGGGGTGAAATATCAAGTCTTTTCAAGTAAACCGGTTCAAGTCCAATTCAAGTCCCAAGTCATTGGTGTAAAAGTCCAAGTCAAGTCACAAGTCTTAGAACATTTTTCAAGTCAAGTCTAAAGTCATAAAATTAATGACTCGAGTCTGACTCGAGTCCAAGTCATGTGACTCGAGTCCACACCTCTGCTGATCTCTGCTGAGCTCCTTTGTTACAAAGTGATACCAAGTCTACTGAGATTTAACCCTGAGTCTTTGTAGAAGTTTAATGTTCAATGTAAAAAGCTCCAACTTTTTTTCTACAACTTCTATTGTCTTATATTTAATGTTCAATAGTTATCGTCTGAGTGCTGCCCTGAGTTTGGAGGAGCGTCCTCGAGGATTCTCCTTAACGTCGTCTTTTTCTGGAGTGATCACTTTTCTTCGCAGAGGAAGCCAATAGACACTTCTGTCACTTTTTTCATGCGATAGGTTTTCCTTCTTGGTACCTTGCTTCCTCTGGCTGAAGTGATCCAGATTAGACAAGTCATCTCCCCGGAGGAAACGTTTGACCAGTCTATCTTCTAGTGAATGAAAGGTGATAACACAGAGACGTCCGCTGGGTTTTAGCAACGTCTGGGCAGCACGCAGGCCAGCGTGAAGTTCATTCAGCTCATCATTCACAAAGATACGCAAGGCCTGGAAAGTCTTAGTGGCCACGTGTGCAGGTCTGTTGAGCCGGTCTTTACGTGCATAGAGAACTGCAGGAGGAAACGATCCTGGAAACAAGAATTGGTCAGAGTTAATCTTACAATTTTAATGGTCCAATAATGATTTATTATAGCATTATTGCATTTTAATTCCAAATAAAAACAGAACAAATTAAACTAATAGTCTTACTAATTTGGTGATAACTTAAAGGTAGAGTTACACTTCTATCCAGTAGAGGTGAGAATCACTATACATCCCACGATACGATATTATCACAATACTTAACGCACGATACGATATTATTGCAATTTTTTTTTTAAATATTTTGCGATATTCAGATTCTGTACATAAAGGTAAACTTTATCAATATTCATTTTATCTAATATCAAAGTCTCACACTCAGTCTTTCTCTCATTTTAGTCAGTTTTATTGTTGACAAACTGAACAGCTTGTATTACAGTTTAGTCCAACTTAACTGAATGCAACCATCTGGTACAATTATAGCTATTCTGAACTATGCAATTTATGAAAACTATGCAGCCCATTTAGCAACTGAAGAACTTGAAAGTAAATTAAAACAAAATATAATTTTACATTAAATAAAAAAGTTTTAAACTTAATTAACATAAAACATGTCTTAAAGTAAAATAAGTAAACTGTCATGTTTATTACTGCCAAAAAAAAGTTAAACACATTTGGACAGTGAAGGAATGTCAGGATTCTTGCTCAGAAAAAGGATCAACATGCTCTGAGCACAAAAACCTTTTTTGTAACAAAATATCGATTTCTGCTGTCCCTGTATCGATACATTATTAGCAAACAAAATATCACGATACTACACAGAATCGATTTTTTCCCCCACCCCTACTATCCAGTCACAAAATTCACACATTTTTATGCAGTTGAGTCAACTCTTTTAGGAAATATTCCTGAAAGGTTATAACAATAAATGTTAAAAAATTTTTTTTTTTTATAATGACCAGTGGCAACCTTCAGAGCCATGCAGAAGTGGAAAACAATGCAGTTCCTCTAGGCCCCAATTGAGGCTACTTAGAGACTTACATGTCAAAATGCCTAATTTTACTGCATAAAGAAAAATCATATTGGTACAGATATAAAGAAAAATCTATATTTTAAAACAAAGGCACCTGCGGTTGCCTTTGACGGTGCAAAACATTTCGTAGACATTGGGGTGTGTGTGGGGGAGAAAACTTACATACAGTACAGCACTTTAGAGTTACACTGCTAGCGATCGAAGATTTATGTAAATTTGACAAGCTGAATGCACTCTGTAGCGTACAGGAGACACTGCACGAGACTGATTGACAATGGTCTTAAGCCAATCAGGAGAAAGGACAGAATGCGCTGTAAGAAAAATAAAAAGCATGCAAAATTGCACCAAAAAAATCTGTGAAACAGCGAGGCGGTGAAACGTGAACGAGGGACCACTGTATAGCGAGGGACCACTGTATTTTATTAGTACACCACTAAGCACCAAAAAAACATGTCTCTATGTGGCACCCATATAGTATATGAATGCAGCTGCTGACCAAGCTAGCTAACATTAGCTGATAATTTGGCAGTACAGGTCAACCGTCTGGACTGACCAGACTGGAGGACATGGTTTTGAAAATTTGTGAATGGTGTTAAACAGACGAGCAAAAAAATGCACATGGCAGCCAGTGCAACCCCACAGCCTCCTGGTTTGAAAATTATAGGCGCTTTGTATTAGTTCTGGTGGATTATGCAACGTAATACATAATCCACCAGAACTGACCATTTATCAGTACATATCCATACAGCGCTGTACACAACGGTAGACTAGTGCGTAATAATCAAGCGAATAACGCAGAAAACAGAGATTTGAGATGGGAAACTGTTCCTTAGTACACTGAGAGAGAGAAAAACGTGTGCAGGAAGTGTGATTGTATTGTGGTGGAAGCAAAACAGTAAAGTAAGCAAGAATTCATGACGATGTTTTTCAAACGTGGAGCATAGTCTTTATGTTCTTTTGCTGCTGTTTCAGTGAATTATGTTCGGAGAGTGACAAAAGCTGCAAAAGTTTAGAATCTGTGAGATGTCGGCTTTCAGCACCGACGGGTGAACGACACTCGCTTTGTGTTTGCATCTTTGTGTGGAATCCGTTTACTTGCTCTCATTTGCTGTTTTAGCTGTTTGGTGGTTGCTGAAATAGTTTTGTGAACTCTAACCTGAGATTCTGGCATTTCTGCCTAAATACATTTATATTTAAAAATAGATTCAGGATTTAATGAGTCGATATTGCGCTATTCAAGCTAAAATCAGTTTGATTTGATATTTTAAACCCACCCTTATTAGTGACCAGTGGTTCTCAGTGGTCTTTAGGCCTGTGTGACTGGGAAGTTGAACAGACAAGAGAAATACTGACAAGTAAAGCAGATCAAGCATAGCATCTTAAAAACAGAGTGGGTTCATGCCATACTACTTATCTGCTAACACATTACCAATCTACACACTGATCGTTGTGACTTCAACAGTCCTAAGGTGTTATCCTTATGAGAATAACACTGGAAATGTTAAAATAACTCCCGGTATCCTCTCTCTTCAGGAAAATAAAAGAAACCCGTTGAATGAAAACATTTCCTAGAATAAAATAAATCAAGCTGCCGTAACATTTCTGCACTCCTGAATAATTTGCACCTGACATTCAGAGGAAGAAATCTTTTTCTTACAAAACTTCTTGTACCCCTTTAATTTATTTGAGCCTGTGGTCAAAATGCATGTGCCATACAGAGCATTGTAAACGGCAGACACTCACCAAATATTTAAAGTTTCCAGAGCAACTGCACTTACCAAACTGTGCACGAGTAACATATACAGGGTGCAGAATGCACAGAGCTAATGTGCAAATCAGTCATGTCAAATCAATCAAATCATGTGGGTATTAAAGCAAAAACTAAAAACTGATTATTTGCTGCATATTAAAGTTTCAAAATCTTTCTTTTTGCATTAAAACAAGTGAAGAGCTTTTAGTGCCTCTAACCAACCAAAACACAGAAGAGACAAGAACAATTAGACACTTACATAGACCAAAAAAGAAACCGCAATAAATAGAGAAGTGAGTGATGTGGCATTTCTCTCCTCCTGCACTGAACAGCCCAAGGTGTGACTCACACTGCAATCAATACAATGCCTGCACAGCAAGGACCAGCCCAGGGCTAGCCTCACCAAGCCATGTGCACCCTCTCTAATTCATCTTTCAAAAGGTCCTGAAGACAGATCCATTGAGAACAGAAGAGATTATGATGTGTACATGAAGGAGAATCAGGTAGTTAAGAGTGAACCAAAGCAATGTTAATGTTTTGGCAGATTTTAAATCAAACAATCAAAATGTGATTTAACTACAAATTATCGATTTTGATTTAAGAGGTTTATTAAAAGTATTGCATTAGGTTAAGAAATTATCATAGCCATTCTTATACACACTTTTATACACAGTGTTTTTTACAGTAAGCTGTTTATACAGTTTTGCAGCATTTGACTGAATCTGACCAGAGAGTGTAGCCCTCTACACACAGTTCATCCTGCCTCCTCTATCAGCAGTCACATTATCACTCGGTTTCATCGGCAGCCACACATGCCCGTGCTATAACATTGACTCCACCACGTTTGACAGATGATGTGATATGTTTCAGATCATGAGCTGCTCCTGTGGGAAACAAAGAGCGGGAGCGATTACGCCCTGTAGCCATGTCGCAGCTCCAATACGACGCAGCCACGCCCCGTTCATTCCCGGGCTTTAAATGTCACTTAATGTTTCTTCTATCAGCTTGTGCTGCTTAATGGCCAATTTATGCTCACCACATTGGTCGCTTTGTGCACTGACGTGATGTCATCACACAACCATATTTATACCTGTCATTACAGGAGCTTTGTCCATTTGCAATATTTTCTGTGAATCCCTGTGCTCTTACATATGTGTGTCATATCAATTCAATTCCATTCAACACAAATTAAATTTTAGATATACAGCACCAAATCACGATAACAGTTTTAGAAAGCATTTTTAAACCTCTGTCGTAAATACAACAACCAATCAACTCTCAATCTAAAATCTAAAAAACAAAAAGCTTGTTGGAAAAATAAGGTTTGTAAATCAATTTATTAGTTAAAATAAATACATTTCTAATTCAAAATTTATAAAGCTGAAAAGATCTTATGGTTCTGTTTGAAAAAGGAGGCACCTTTGTTTTTGATTCTTTGATTCTTTTTGATTCTTTGTTTACCTATTGCTATAAAATTAAAGTAAATTAATGACTGAAAACAAATGAAAGTTAAAAACATTCTGCAGAACTTATTTGTTGTGTCCATGTAAAAAAACAAAAAACAAAAAAAACTTTAAATATATTTGTGTATTGCTGAGTAATGTCCCACATTATCCCTAAAAAAGAAAAGCATAAGCCCCTCGTCATTTATTCTGAAAATGATGCCGAGTATCACTGCCACAACTGGTCAGAGAGCTCCCCCTGGAACTTTCTTAAAAAAACCAGACCTCTTAGATTGTTCCCAATAAACACTGGTGGTAGCTCGCTTTGCTCTTCAAAAAGCATCAAACAGCTGCTCTTACTCACACCTGTTCTCCCAGGGTGACACTGACGCACATACTGCTCTGTGCAATAACTGTTGCAACGACATCTCTCCCATTCAGCATCTCAAATGTGGAGTCATAAGGCTTAAGAGGAAAAAAAAGGAAAAAAAACAATCATCGAAGACAAATAATCCAACCCCGGTTGTATGCAACTCGTGTGTCGTTTGTGAGTGCATGTGGGTGTTTGCATTTGTGTCAGGTGTATGTCTGTATTTGTGAGCAAAGAAAAGACTGGGAAAAAAGAGGGGGAAAGAAAACAAAAAAGGTAGGCAGTGTGGAAGGAGAGAGATGGGCTCCTGCATGTGAGTTAGGCATACATTTTATTCCAGCCATCTACAACTCAGTTTCTGCCTCATCTTTATCTCTCCAAGGATGGTGGAATAAAAACACCCAAAACAGAGGCAGAAGAGAGGATGATGACTGAGATCACAGTTCACATAATTTTCTGAGACACACACATCCCACTGGGAGACAGCCTTAATAACTCCACTCCTTTTTTATTTTCCCTTATAGCCTCCTGAATGCTGCAGGGAATTAATCAGGGTGGTGTCTATTTACCTGCAACCACACTGGCCAACTGCTGTGTCCGGGTGATGGGGCTGACACGGCGTGCCTCCACAATGGCTGAAGCTATTTTCCTGGCGTGTCTTTCTTCCCCATATGCAGTGAGGATGGATGCAAGAGCCTGTTGATCTAAGGTATTCACAACGTCAGCGGCGCAGGGCATGTCGGGGTACCTACGCACAAAAAGAAGCCCAATTAAGTCGCTTGACGTCATGTCCTTGCTGACAGTGGTGAATCCTGACAACTCTGAGCTACAGCTGAAAACCTTTATGACAGTCATGAATAGAATGATTGTGAGGGAAGGAAAAGAGAAAAGCAGCTTTTGCATCAGCTTGTAAAGGAGTTTCTTTGTGGATTATGCTGACATTTTAAAGTGATGCAGAAATGTTTCTGAAAATATTCGGGAAGGAATATGGATATTTCTATAAAATAATATATAAAAACTGACACATTTTAGATCGATAAATGTTAAACATACTTTGTCTGCAATTAGGTTTCAAATCACAATGTAGTACATTTTACTACTTGGGAAATACATACTTTATTGGATAAGACCAAAAGGGAGAAATTGATCTTTTGGTTTGGAAAATACAGTTGTGGTCAAACATTTACATACACTTGTAAAGAATATAATATAATGGCTCTACTGAGTGTCCTGTTATTTCTAAAACTCTGATTTTTCTCAGATAGAGTGATTGGAACAGATACTTCTTTGTCAGAAAAAACATTCATGAAGTTTTGGTTGTTCAATGACTTTATTATGGGTTAACAGAAAAAAGTGATGACATTTGCTGGGTCAAAAATATACATACAGCAACATGAATTAGCAATTTTGGTGACTTAGAAAGTTGTCAGCGAACTGAGCTTCATAGCATAGCCTCTTAACTTCTTGTGAGTGATTATGAGTGACTACAGCTGGTGACTTCTCTTAGACCAGTTAAATAGGGCTCATTGGATACAAACGCCCACAAACGCTACAATGGGAAAGTCAAAGGAGCTCAGCATGGATCTGAAAAAGCGAATTATTGACTTGACAGGTCGTATGGACGTAACAGGTCCTGGAGACAACAATTCACTGAGGAAAAATGGAAACATAAAATAACAGAGCTTTTCACCACTGTAGCCAACACATTTTAACACGTTTTTGTGTGCCTCTGTTCAGTTTCACTACAACTCAGAACGTAGCTACAGTAGTTTGTAAACAAAGTTTCCCATGGATACTAGAGCCAACCATGGTAATCAGTGCATAACCACAGCAATTGCACCATACATCTCATTGGGACAAATTTACCTTGTGACTGCCATCAACCACTCACCAATCAGTCAGGGAACTCAAATGTAGCTAGCCCAGTCGCTAAGTGTGACTGAGGTATTAGTACACTGATGCTGACATCTGTGGAAGAATTGAATGTACTGTGGTTTTTTTTTATGTTAGCCCAATCACAATCTCAGTGAATGAGTTCCTTGCTGAGATTGTGTAACATGGGTATGTTAACGTCTACTAATTACAGTAAATTATCTAAAGGGTATAACTACAAAATTACCAAATTAAATCGCAATGCTAGCTCCCTTCTTACATATACCATCAGTTTACTTTTTGCCCTGTTACTGTGTACAAGTCCCGAGCACATCTAAGATAAACAATATAAAAAGAATAGAACTTTTGTAATGCAAAGTGCTTTCATGCCTGGCACAGCCAGTTTCATTGATCAGATTGGAGGGTTAGTTTTGCTTCACAAACACTCTGCAAATGTTCAATGTAGGAACAGGACAAAAGTTTTTTTGGTGAACGCTTTCTTTAACATAACCACTAGAGGTTGACTGAAAATGGGTTTGTTTTCATTGTTTAAAAAAAACAAACAAACATTTTTTCACGCCTTCAGGTCATCACTTATAGGAGAAACAAATAACATTAATTGGACCCATGCTGTTGGTAACCCATTTTAGGTACGCCTTTTTGTACTATCTGCACTTTCACATTATTACACTGATTAATACCGCACAAGCGCTTCTGATTATCCAGCATATCACAATAAGCCAACCAATGTATGTATCAAATCTTTTACCTGTCTCCATCCATTCTCATATCCAATGGTCCATCTTTGCTCAGGGAGAAGCCTCTTTCTGCCTCATCCATCTGCATGGAGGAACAGCCAGCATCCAACAGGACAGCATCAATGCTGCCTGGCTTAACGTTCATGTTTGACAGCAGGTCTTCAAGCTCACTGAACCGGCCAAGCATTGGTTTCACACAACCACTGAGAAAGAATTAGGGAACGAAATAGTGTATTTAGAGACAAAGACAACTGAAGACATGATGGCTATTAAAAGACTGGAGAATATGTTTCGGTTACATATAAAACATATGTAGTCGAAATCTAGAAAAAAATATTTTATAATGTAATACAAAGAGATTATATTTGTAACCAAAGAAAAAAATCCATAGTAAATTGAAGAAGACCTACCTTCACAAATGCTTATAATGTGGAGACAAATGAGTATTTCTAATACTATTGTGAAATGTGTTCCATATTTTACAAAAAGAAGTTGTATTACATCATTTTATATTCTAAAATGTGTCTATTAACTAGGGCTGCCACGATTAGTCGACTAGTCACGATTACATCGACTATCAAAATCGTCGACGACTGATTTAATAGTCGACGCGTCGTTTGAAGCTTTGTAAGCTCACAAAAGACGCAGGAATAAATAGTAGGATTTAAGAGTGCAATAACGGACTGAAACAGAAGATAGCAGCACTGCATGTACAAGGATGCCAGCTGCCGTTAAACCCCGAAGAAGAAGAAGCTGTGTCCCAGAATTCATAGCGCAGCCCAGCTCAGTTTACAACAATGGCGGCAGCTAGTTAGTTTTAATATTACTCTTATTATTCTTTCTGGGTCACAAAATAAACATTTAACATGTGTTCAGGCGAGAATGTAGCTGTGTAAACCTCAAATATCTGCTCAGTTTATCAAGACACCACATATTTTCAAAAATTTTCGGAGACGTCTGTTACCCACTAGCTCGATAGCTAGCCGGGAGCAAGGCTCACTAGAGCCCGTGAGAACACCGGACTCCCGGCAGATCATTTTCAAACCAACTGCAGTCTTTCGCTACTCAGGTTAAATATATATGTCACTTAGATAACTTCAAAATGTTATTGTTTGGCTTTTTTAGTATTTTATTTGTTCCTGAGTAAATCGGTTTGGCTGAGATTAAAGTTATAGTTTTTACACAGCTGAATAAACATCAAGCAGACAGCTGATTATCAGAAGTGTGAGATGCTCGAGAATATACTCCGGTGTCCTGTTATATTTTAGATAGCAAGGAGTTTATTAAACTTCACCGAAACAATCTGCAAATTTCATTAAAATTTAATAAACTATCATCTTGTCTTTATTTTTAGTTAGCACATACCTTAAACACTTAAAACTGTAAGCTAATGATAGTTATATAAGAGCAGACACATGCTGGTGCAATAAGCTGTACGTTTTACGTCCAATGGATGCATGATCTGATTAGTCGACTAATCGCAAAAATATAGTACAAGTATACTACAAGTATACAGCAACTGTAACCCAAACCCTAAATTTAAACTATCAGCATTTAAAATTTTTGTTTTAATTCAACTGTTTTCCTAAATCTCAGCAAGCAGCGAACAACTAAATTCTTCATTCTGACTCCCATCAAAAACCATTGAAATCTTTTCCCCAAAAGTTCATTACTGCCTTCCAAAACTTAGGATTAAATTAGGTTTAGCACTAGGGTTGTAAATGTTATTTTTCCTTTCTTTTCTGATTTTGTTCGTTTTTGGGAGGTTTTGTCACACCGGTCAGAGGCTAGAGGTTGTACTTACCCTTAGTCTGGGCTACGACCAAAGTAACTGGCACAAACAAACACTGCTCTCTTTTTCTCACTTTATCAGACCTTAATGGCACAACTTCATCTGGTAAGAATGATTAACAAACGAATCTTGCAAATCTTTGGGGCATAAACATGAATACATAAAATCTTAAAACAACCCGCACACACAACATCTGGAGAGTGGTTGTTTTAAGCTGCCGAGTTCAAGAGGAGTATGACATACCAGCGAGTGACTGGCAACACATAAAAGCTTGAGTAGTTTTTTCGTGAACCTTTTAAAAAATGAATCAGTTATTTTTACCCCCTTGGAGGCCGACCGTCTTAGCTAGCCTACTGAGATCCTTCCCCTTGTCTGACAGAGGAGACTCTGTGTACCGACTTCCTCATGCACGAGTGGTAAGATGCTTAAGCCATCTTCATGCATTTTTCATGTGACCTTTTAACATTGTGTGAACAAAGATGATGGCAGAAAAGAGCAACAGGAGTTAGCGTCTATACATTAGGGGCAAAAGGTCGTATGCAGCCTTCGTCAGCTCCCAGATATATGAAAATACATTTCTAGTGAAGTCATTACTCATCAAAAAAGCAACCAAAATGTCAGATTGTCCTTTCCAAATGACAAAAAAACAATTTTGTAGGTTGCAGAGTAACAGCAAAAAGCTAAGCAGCTCAAAATCTGAATTCATATGTTTCATACCACAAAAATGGAACGGCTGCTCCACTTCTCTAAATCTCAACCAATAGTTTAGAATCAACATACTGCAATTGTTGCAACTGCATCTCTCCTTCTTGATTTAATTCCTTTAATGGTTTACACTTCCTCAGTTTTATTTATTTATTACACTTGCCGCAGTTACATAAGCTACCAATGTCCATTTATTAATGTTTGGTTCAGACTACATACTGGAGGGCATCACTTGTAAAACAAATGAAATTATCTGGAAAACTTTGTAGTTACTGAACTTGGTCTGTTTGCCTTTCTCTATTCCTTAAAAGGTATTGAGTATGAGCATCTACTGGAAAAAAAACAAACATTTTGACAACTCAGAAGAGAGAATGTTGGAATTATTGGCCCTTAGCAATCACACTGCAATAATATTTCAGTGTTTCGATGGTTGGGATAGCGTCAATAAGCTACGCTGCCCAGATTCTTTTTTTTTTTTGACAAGCCTTAATGTTAGCTAGTGAAGCAAGCCTCTGCTCTTAAATGCATGCAAAGCACTTTCAAATGCCTTGTTAAATCTGATGTCTCACCCATCTTTGAAAAAAATCAGCAACCTGTGCACAAAGACTGAGTCACTGCTCTCAACACACGAACCTCCATCTGGAGAAGGATGGTTAATTTCAGTCTATGCCTGCCATGTGTAAGCTATACATCACAATAAGTGCTCACAGCTAATCAAAAACAACACGCTATTAATTTTTCCCGTCCCTCCATTTGTAAAGGACACATTTTCAACACGCATTGGTGCACTTAGGTATACATTTTAATCCACATAATAAAAATGCATGCTGATCAAAGCCTTGCAAGAGTGTTTTTTTGTCATTAGCTTCCCAACTGATGCTGCTGCTCTTTGGTTCCCTATAATTTTTATTCCATCCATCCATCCATTCGCTTCCGCTTATCCTTTTCAGGGTCGCGGGGGGCGCTGGAGCCTATCCCAGCTGTCATAGGGCGAAAGGCGAGGTACACCCTGGACAGGTCGCCAGTCTGTCGCAGGGCTAACACATAGGGACAGACAACCATTCACACTCACATTCACTCGCACATTCACACCTAGTGGCAATTTGGATTATCCAATTAACCTATCCCCACAAGCTGCATGTCTTTGGACGGTGGGAGGAAGCCGGAGTACCCGGAGAGAACCCACGCAAACACGGGGAGAACATGCAAACTCCACACAGAAAGACCCTGGCCTGATGGTGGAATTGAACTCAGGACCTTCTTGCTGTGAGGCAACAGTGCTAACCACCGTGCCACCGTGCTGCCCACCGTGCTATAATTTTTATTCATTTTAGTTAATTTGCTTGATGTTTCCGAGACAGTACTCTTACAACACCCATTCATTACCGTTTATAAAAACCAGTTTATTTTTAATGACGATGATTATTATCAAATTGTTAAACAATCAAATCGTTGGACTATTTTCTATACAGGATAATCCGAGAGTGTTGTAAAAGTATGTATCAATAACATTATTCAAAATCTACATTGATGCAGTCGTGGTATTAATGACAATAACAGAAAGTCTATATAAACAAAATGTAATTTGTTTTTGTCGCCAGCTCTGGGTGTGAGATTGTGAGGAGTGTCAATAATAAATCGGATACTGCCGTAATCTGTGTAGTAACTGTTTATGTTTGCATGTATAGTATTGATTGATTGATTGATTGCAGTATTTTCACTACTACTGATTGCTGCCTGTAAGCTAAATTGGCCCTGAGGGGGCAATAAACTCTAGTAAGATAGTTTACTCAATTAGAAACTTGCTCTTTTTAGGTACATTACAGACTCCACCTTCCTCAAGATTAACTAGGGGCATTAAAAGAAGGAACACAAATTGACAGGTCCTCTATTTCAAAACCCACTGAAGACAAAATGGCAAGGGAGCATCTCACCCACACAGTCAGGGCCTTTCTTTGCTTTGCTGTTGTTATTCACTATCCCGCACAGTGATTAATTTGTTGGAAAATCTATAGTAAAGGCTTTGTTGTTTTCCCCCATCACCTGCACAATCCCTTTTTTGTTCTGCCTCTTCAGTAGCACTCTACCCACCATCTCCAATTTCTACTTTTTTTTTTCATTATTTAAAGTTGCAGTGTAAATGATTTGGCAAGAGTTTCAAAACTCTTACAGTTAAGTTCAGTGGAGAACAATGTGGCACTGTTTCAAAGCTATTTGCTAAATTTATCTGCAAAGGCAGCATATTAGGTGGCTATTTTCTCCATATGTTTCTCCATATCTTTGAGTAACTACATTACAAAGTTACTTATCCATCCATCCATCTTTATTATTATTATTGTTACATATTATGTATGAGCAGTGACAAAGAAAGTAGTGGCTTAAAAATATTAATATAAGATCGCAACATTTACCCATGACAACTATATTTGACCTCGAGGTCAACATAAAAAAATAATTTAGGCACATTTTATGTGACTATGTGACATGATTATGTAATTTGCTAATGACATGCAATTGTTTAATTGATCATCAGCAAGTGTGCACAGCTCTATAACAACAGAAGTTTTGGTAGTTTGCAGGTCTGGGGCATTCAGGTGTGTGTCAACACTAGAGCAGGGCGATATGACCAAAAATATTTATCACGATATGCATTTGAAAATTTGCGATAACGATATAACTGACGATATAATTGACACTAGACAAAATACTTTACAACTCCACAACTTTATTAGTGCAAAAAAAAAACCATCAATGTATTTTTACTTAAACAAGCAGCTGTTTTTTATGTGCATTAAAGTTATATAAAAATGTAACAGTGCAAATGCAAATGCCTTGCTGACAGTTTAACCAAAAGGCATTTCCAGTGGAAATTGGCCGACATATCCTCAGCATAACCATGTTTAATATCCACAAAACTTAAAAAGAGGTTATACACACACACAATACGGTAATATTATGTTGAAGCACAGTACGTATCACTCCGCGAGGCTCCTGCCTATGATAGCTGTAATGCTCTGACAATCCATCGAGCGGTGCGGCGTCGTAGGTTAGCAAAGTCGTACTAAAATATTTGACAGATTTTCGAGCGCCGTGTACCAAATAAAATTGTTTCAAGGTCAGTAAACACAACCAGAATTCATACATAAGGCACACGGGATTATAAGGGGCACTGTCGATTTTCAGAAAAATCAAAGGATTGATTTTAAGTGTGCGAATTTTTCCAAAAAAACACGGTAATAACGACGGCCCGCTAGCATGCGCTACCAAAAATAGTGCTTTGTTGTGTATCTGACGGATGAAAGCTAAACCAGTGCCACACCACTGAAATTGCAACATTTTTACAAACCAATTCTGGTTCATCCGTTTCATTCAACAATCCGCTTTCGCCCTTCTCATTCTCCGTCGCCACCGCCATGCTTTTTCTGCCATGTGCGTATGAAAACAAAGGCACTGCGGATGCGCGTTTTACCCATATTCTATTGCGATATTTCATTTTCTTATCGTTGCCCAACATTATACCGGTATTACCGTGAACGGTATGATATGACCCAGCCCTAGTCAACACAATGCCAAAATCTTGCCCAGAGTGGACATCCCAGCAAATTCACACCAAGGCCAGTCAGTGCAGTGTTCAGAGAAAGTGCAAAAATCCAACAGCTACATCTAAGACTCTACAAGCCTTAGTTAGCATGTTAAAGTTCATGTCAGTAGAATTTGAACAACACTGAATAAGTATGGCTAGTTTGCTAGGGCTGCTAGTTTTTACAAAACTTTGACCTGAACAAACCACAAGGCATCTGGAACAATATCCTCACAGATGAGACATATGTAGACATAATGTACAGTGGCACATTTGCTGAAAACCAATCATGGCATATCAGCACCAACCACCATGCAGTCACTGAGTAGACCATGAAACCTTCTATACACCAAACTACATTCTAGACTCAAAATATGAGGCCATTTGAGAGCTTAACAGCGTCAACGCGTTTGCACAGTTAGCTCGTTAATGCGTTAGTGCCGTGCAGGATTTGCACGGGCCAATCCACGTTAACTCGCTAACGGGCATTTGCCGTGTTAATGCGGTTATGGCGTTAACATCGTATTAACGAGATTAATGCTGACAGAAAAAGAAAAGGTTAGGTTTTTTGACTTAAAACCCAAAAGTTAACATAACATAGCATAACCCTAAAAACATTTTTTACCTCTAGGTTTTACCTCCGCATCACATGCTACTCAAGCCATGGCAATACAGAATTTACAACTCACTCTTGGGTGACTACACAATCAAGATTTCTGGCCTATCCCACCAGAGCATTTGAACAAATGTCATGCTAATTCACATTATGGTTACAGTAAGCCAATAAAAACAGTATACTTGCCTACATCTTTACTATAACAGTAGATGTGCCTGTCATCTGTGGTGGTAGACTTCCGCAGGCACAAGCATTCTCCACTGCAACCACTGAACATCCAAGGTATGGACATTGAGGCTGTGGACAGCTACAGGTACCTTGGTGTTCATCTGAACAACAGACTGGACTGGACTCATAACTCAGACGCCCTCTACAGGAAAGGGCAGAGCAGGCTGTACCTGCTGCGGAGACTCAGGTCGTTTGGAGTGGAGGGCCCACTCCTGAAGACCTTCTATGACTCTGTGGTGGCTTCTGCTATCTTTTATGGTGTGGTCTGCTGGGGCGGCAGCATCTCTGCCGGGGACAGGAAGAGACTGAACAGGCTGATCCGAAGGGCCAGCTCTGTTCTAGGATGCCCTCTGGACCCAGTGGAGGTGGTAAGTGACAGGAGAATGGCGGCTAAGCTGTCATCACTGTTGGACAACATCTCCCACCCCATGCAGCAGACTGTGACAGCACTGAGCAGCTCCTTCAGTGGGAGACTGCGGCACCCACGGTGTGGGAGACTGCGGCACCCACGGTGTGGGACGGAGAGATTTCGCAGGTCTTTCCTCCCCACTGCTGTCAGACTCCACAATAAAGACTTTAACTGATCAAACACACACATCCACACATGTGCAATAACACTAAGTGCAATAATCTTTTCTGGCATCGTTGTATTTTTACTCAGTTGTATATAGCATTTGTATTCTATTTTTATCTTATTGTATATTTTATTCTATTCTATTCTACTGTATATAGTATTTTATTTTATTCTATTCTGTACAGTTGTGTACTGTATTTATTCTTATTGTATTATAATTTTTGCTTCATGACTTTTGCACTGTCCACTTCCTGCTGTGACAAAACAAATTTCCCACGTGTGGGACTAATAAAGGTTATCTTATCTTATCTTATCTTATCACACAGTTGAAATTATAGTGAACTTTAACTGTGTAATTCCATCAGTGCAACAACAAAGTTGACTCATATGTTTCCCGGGCTGGCTATTGATTGGCTCTTTAGCTTTCTCTGGGTTTTATTATGTTATAATGTTTTGCACAAAGTATTGAGAGCTGCTGAAAACTGTCTGATGTAAGTGCAGTTATATGTCTCTACCTCCTGCAGCTTCTGCATCCTTTCCAGGTGAGTGGCACTTCATCTTAAGTGACCCATTTACCTTTGTAACAGCTACCATGATTTCAGGTAGAATTCTCTGAAAGATTGTCTTATTTTTGCCTTGCATTTTTTGAGAAGAAGAAGAAGAAGAAGAAGAAGAAGAAGAAGAAGAAGAAGAAGAAGGAGAAGGAGAAGGAGAAGAAGAAGAAGAAAAAATAAATAAATACTGGACTGCTTAATGACTGCATGCCTGTTTGGAAAATTTTCACTTTATTAATTTCACTTTGCAGCTTATGTAACTGCATTAAATTCAGTTATACTGTGAAATAACTTGCATCATCTTGTGCAGCAGCAGTGCTTCCTCTAATCCCTGAGGGGGAAAAGGCATGAACTAGATTAGAAATGTTGCAACTATTACCTAAGATGCATTTAAACCTAAGGTTTAACCTAAGTATGTATTCCCTGCCTCTCTCTATCTGTAAAGCAAAGTTGTGAAGAAGCAAAGCGTAAAGTAAAAGGATGACAGCAATGCTAACCTGCACAGTGATGTGCAACAACGTTCTGCATGATTTGATTAATGAAAAATGTGATTAATGGTTTCATAGAAAATAAAATAAACATGAAGTATTTATTTGGCCAGTAATTAACTCTTCCCACAAGAGTAAACTCAGTTTTTAATTGTTTTCTGTCTTTTATTAGGTTAAACGACTTGGTTATCAAACATAATTTGGTTAGTTAACAAAAATGAGCTATGGCTATATCCAGTGTTGGGGAGTAACGGAATACATGTACCGCCATTACGTATTTAAAATACAAAATATGAGTAACTGTATTCCGTTACAGTTACCATTTAAAAAGGTGGTATTTAGAATACAGTTACTTTGTTGAAATAAATGGAATACACTGCGGTACTTCCCTGTTTCATATTGTCGCGGGTCAGGACTGTTTGGGTTTTGTTTGACAGCTATGTTCTGTTGTTCCAGGCGGCAGCGTTGCGGTTGCCATGGTTACAGGGTGACGCTCTCTCTCTGCGTGTTTCCTGGGTGAGAGAGCGCCTTTTTGTTGTTGTTGTGCTAAGCTAATAGGCAGAATGCAGAATGTAGCATCATGGGCAGTGTAGTCCGTGCTGCAGGGAGAATGGACTGCCATACTCGTTATGTGTCTGTGAGCGCGAAAAGGGAGAAAAAGGGAAAGCACGAGCTGTCATCGAGCAAAAACGGGAGCTGGAAGCATGTAAATATAATAATAACCACTGCAGCCAAGAAGAGTGCCTGACGAGCCCAGTTGTAAGTAAGCTATTAAGACTCGACTGTACACTGTGTTCGTGTTTTCCTCCGAAACAATAAGTTCCGTTGGAGCAGCCTTTCAACGCCTCTCTCTGTCTCTCGTTAGCAAACTTGACCCAGACAACAAAGTAAAGCTATTTTTCGGCTACGAGCCCGACACGGAACCCGTATTAGTCAGAGTTCCCTTTACTACAGTTCGGAGCCGCGGACCTTCAGTAATAGTAATAAATCACACAGCAACAGTACATTCACGTTGTTGTAAAATGCATGATAATATGTTAAGTAATCCAAAGTATTCAGAATACGTTACTCTCATTGAGTAACGTAACGGAATACATTACAAAATACATTTTGGGGCATGTAATCTGTAATCTGTAGTGGAATACATTTTAAAAGTAACCTTCCCAACACTGGCTATATCCTATTCCATTGTATGTGTGTCAAGACAGCAAACTAACTGGAAAACTATGCTTTCTTTAACCCATTTCAATTTTCTGTGTGAGATTAAAAAAAAAAAAAACTACAAAGAAAACTTGACCTATTTAGTCTTGCTCCTTAAATTAGGGCAGAAAGCACAAAAGGTTGCAAATTGACAATAGGTCAAAAAGAGTGACATTCTCTCCCCCGAATGCAAATTCTACAAACGTTGTTCTCTTTTTAGTCCAGCCCCTAACTTTTTTAGACCGCTGCCCCTGCAACCAGGTCCAGGATAAGCAGCATGACATGGATGGATGGCTGGATTTTAAGGTGTCATTTTTTTAAAACTCTGTGTTTTATAATCAGTATACTCTAGGCCCACTAGGAGTGGATCTTTTTCTTTTTTCAAAAGAAGTATTTCAATGCCAGTGTTTCCTTTTAAGTTCAAGGTTTGTTTTCAATGCCAATTTTTAGTTTCTGCACCAAAATTGACCATCACTGTACTGTTGTTCTTTAACGTGTTTTTATAAGCCAATGAAGGATTTAAAAATATGCAAAACAGTTACATAAGATTTCTAAATTATTAACTTCTTTATGTGGCTTAGACAGAGTTGGAGATATAAATGCCTTATGTAAGGTCTTATATTATTAAAGAGGACAAGTTTCAGTGGTGTATGTGCTGAGGTTCAAGTGGGCTCATAATTGCTTAAGAGATCTGAACTATTTATAGCTGTAGCATCGTACAATATTGACATGCCTTTGTTTTTTGTTATTCTGGCATCTCAGTGGATCAAGCTGAACCCATTATGCATCATTTTCAGTTCTATAGTAGTTTTGCATTATTGACAGTTCTAAAATTCTTTATTTATCTTATACATGGTTGTAGTTCATATCTTCTGGTAATTCTTTGCTTGAAACAAGCAGTTTAAGCGCCTCTCCTTTTAATAAGGGAACCATCCCTTTTACATTCTTATGAGTGGCTGCTGATTGTAAGCGAAAGGTTTGAAAAGTAAGTGGATGGGGTTGCTTTGTTCACTGCTAAACGCCTTGTGAAGATACATCCACTCACCGGCCACCTTATAAGCCCCACCTGTTCCAACTCATCGTTTATGTAAATATCTAGTCAGCAGTGTTGGGTAAGTTACTTTAAATTAGTAACTTAGTTACATTACTAGTTACTTCTATCAAAAGTAACTCAGTTGCTTCAAGTTACTCGTTACTTTCATTTATTTTCATTTATTTTTCATTTATTTATTTATTTCACACTTGGTACAACAATTCAAACAAACCAACCACACTTTCTATCAAAAAGCACTACAACCATGTGTGAAAAGGAGCAGGAAGAAGAAAATATTCTTATTAAACCCTGCCCCCTATCTACAATCCAATTTATATTACAAGTGGGCACCAAAAATCAGGGAACAAACTAACATTAACATTTATCTCTGGTCCTAACCCAAACCAAACAACAAATTTACAATCAGAATATACCACTCCACATAGTAACAAGGAGAAAAATAAAATTAAAATAAATAAAACAAAAAATTATAATGGATCCTTTTTCAATGAACTCCAATTTCATTCACATTCTTCATATTGAGTTATCGTTTTAAGCATGTACCACTTTTTAAAACAATGTAAATTTATACAATTCTTTCTTTTCAAAGTAACTAGTTACTAAGGAAAGTAACTTTGGTTTTTCTCAGAATTCTCTTGTTAATGTGTTGCTTCCGTAGCTGGATACCCAGCAAGAGTGCCAGTCTTCTAGCTTGCTTACTTGCCACAAGTGCACTGTGCCACCTACCAGTAGAAAAAAAAAAATAATGTGCACATTTCCACGAGAGAAATCCCACGCCTGGACCGTTGTTGACCGCCGCCATGATTCTAGCCTACGTCACAGCGTCAGGTGCGCTTTTTACATCCAACACAAAAACTGCAGTCGTGGTGCTTTCGATTGTACTCAGAACTCGGAAATTCTGCCTTCCGAATAGGAAGATGTAGGTAACACCAGACTGCAGATGAGCTGCATACAGGGCTGGACTGGGACAAAAAAATCGGCCCAGGCATTTTGACTAGAGACCGGCCCGCCATTATAGGAAAAGTCATAAAGCCTTTGAATGAAAACAAACGCTGTTGTGACAGTGATGTACACTGTTTTGATGGTATATATGTATCAATCTATCAATCGTTTGTTGTAAGATTCAGATAATTATTTTTTAAAAGCTAGATATTTTAAATGAGAATAAGAAAGAAAAGTATTTCCTTGTGCCCCCCTCTGATGCCCTACCTGGCCCCCCTGGCAAAACTTTGCTAGATCCGCCCCTGCACAGTTACCAGCTGTCAGCTACGTAGAAAAAGGATCCTGGTGTTATTTGTCTCTCAGAAACAGTTCATAACTTCCCTTCAACTCATTCATGTGACCTAAAAGATAAACCTGATTCTCCATCACCTGTTCAGCTCTCATGATTCAGTAAGGACATCTCCTGGTTTCATCTTCATGTTTCCCTCTTACCAGATAACCAAACCGACATCATGACCAGAAACTTTTACGGCTGTGGCTCCAGCAAACATCAGCTGATACTAAAAATTTATATTAAATAAATTCTAACAACAGCTGATAAAGCTTAAATGCACTGCTGTTGTTTAGCACGACATCCGCTAGCTTCCTCTTTCTGGCGCAAAGTGGGCGATAAACAAACAAGAGAGAAAAGCTGATCATTGATCAGTTTCAACAGGAGAGGGAGGGGGAAAGAACGAGAGAAGAAGAAGCAGCTGTGCAGCTCCAATTTTGTGTCTTTTTCCATTCTAGCTGAAGTACGGGACAAACTGCGTTCCTTTTCACCTCAATACGAAACGCGTAATATTTTCTCTGAATACGAGATTCTGTTTTTTACGGGACGGTTGGCAACTCTACTAACTAACCTTATGAACAAAATAAAGTTCAACATCAACATTATAGCACCCATCCAGCTGTATAGAAACTCTGTCATGCTAGCTAGTACGCAGTACGGAAAAAGTCAGCATAACGAAAATAAACTCCACCGAAACTTGGCATATATCTGACCCAGATAGACTGCAGGTCATAACTTCTTACCTGAAGTTCAGTTCACCTGACACTCAGACCAGCGGCCGCCTCGGGTCTCTCCTCCTCCTGCCTCCCCTTTCCCTCATCCACCTGCTGGCCTCCACCACTTGCTAATGTTACTGAATCTGTGGAAGCTCCGCGATAGCCACCACACGAAGAAACGAGTAACAGAATGAAGAAGAAAGGTGACTGAAGTGACTCTGAAAATGGCATGGTTGCAAAACAGAGCTTGACAACAGATAACAGATAAACAGATAGTTCATGCCAGATGGCTGGTCTGAGTATTTTAGAAACTGCTGATCTACTGGAATGTTTTTTGCACATTCTACCACACAAACATCTCTAGAGTTCACACAAAATAGTCTGAAAAAAGGAAGGCAGCAGTAACTCAAATAACCACTTGTTACAAGGTATCCAGAAAAGCATCTCTGAATGTGCAAGACTGTGAACTTTGAGGCGGATGGGCTACAGCAGCAGAAGACCGTACTAAGGTTCACTCCAGTCAGTCTAAGCTTTCTGTTCTTAGCTAAGAGTCACTAAGACTCAGCAAAATTTGACAAGAGAAGATTGGAAAATTATTGCATAAACAACATAAAAGCATGGCTCCATCCTCGCTTGTGACAATGGCCGAGGCTGGTGCTGGTTATGTAATGGTGTGGAGGATATTTTCTTGGCACATTTTGAACCAACTAAGCATTGTTTCAACGCCTACCTGAGTATTGTTGCTGACCATGTCCATCTCTTTAGAATCATCCTGCATTAACCAGGACAATGCGTCACTTCCCAAAGCTCAAATCAACTCAAACTGGTAACCAAAACCTAAATGTTGTCCAAAAAATAGTGGCTGGTGATTGCATTTCACCTCCAGTCATACAGTAATAATATAACAAGTCAACTTTAATTAGAGTACAAAGAGTACAAACAAAATATGAATTGTCACTTTGTGTGTGTGTGTGTGTGTGGGGGGGGGGGGCGCGTTTGTTTTTTTGTTTTGTTTTGTTTTGTTTTTTTTGGGGGGGGGGGGGGGGGGGCATTAGAGATGAACGAAGTTCGGCTTGTGCACTATTCCCCTCCAGTATCTCAGCTTTTTTCTTATCTCTCTCATTCTAATGACCGCAATATGAACCATATGGGGTTTTTGTTGAAGCTGAAACCTCATCTTCTATATTTTATCCTGCCAGGTCGCACTGCCCTGAGTGAATTTGCATCTGATCGCGCCTTTTCATTTCACCTTGTATCCATTCACACCATCTCCACGTCTTCCTTGTGTTCTGCCTGAACACAAATGGGTCTAGATTAAATCCCCTTTAAGATCTTTTCATGTTGTGTTTGACAAATATGCACATTTCAGTGAAGAAAACAAAAAAAGTCACGCTATGGTGAAGCTGAATTTGAATTACTTTTAGTTATCCACTTACTACTTTTATAAGCTCTAAAATGTTAGGGGTGATATTAAGAGCACCTTATGAGTGAGTCATTTCCTTTAATTAATTGAAAAAAAATAGGTATACTTTTCTAATATTATATTTAAGTTCTTTCATAAAATACTTTCTCAAAACGCTTTATACTGTATCCATCAAACTGTCAAAATAGGTGGCAATGATATTTTTCTTTCTGCCTTTTCTGAGGTCAGTACTGAATCTTTTTTTTTCAGAAATCATTCCTTCACTAAATATTTAAGGCTACCATTGGTGAGGACATCAGCAGCCTTCACAGTAGCCTCAGTCTGAGCGCATGCTCATTCAGCATCATGCTGCTTCTTCACAAATCAAGCCTGAAATATTCCCTTGTGTTGACCTGCTCAGTTCCTTTACCTGCGTCACTGAAGCCTAAGACAAGATGGTGATTGATTGCTTTCAGCAGGGGACCGGTGATGGAAATATCTACAGTCCAGTGGAGGAAAAAACCGAAGAGGGATACAAACACAGAGAGGCTAGCCTTTAGAAATGACTCTTTTATTTTTAACTAAATTACCCCAGATGACCCAGAGATGGATATAAAAGACTTCTCTCTGACTTATTTATGTACTGTTAAAGCCATGGGAAAATATTGAATCGTGAAGTTTGTCCTGCCCCCCTGTTTCCCCACTTTAATTTCATCATCTTTACTTCCTGGCTGACAAGCTCATTTCTCCATAGTTAGGAAATGCGAACACGACATGAGTTTCTAAACATGGAAATCAGCACTTCCCTCCATGTTGTCTATGATGTACGACTGATTGATTGATTGAGGTTATCGCTCGGTTACAAAGAGAACTGCCGACGTGTGGGCTATACTGAGCAATGCAAACACTATTACACTTAGCTGGGAAGAGCAAAACAAGAGATGACATGGAAGAATGAAGAGAGAAATTAAAAAAGATTTTTTTGGAGCCAATTAACAGCCATTATTATTATTATCATTATTATTATTAGCAGTGATACCAAACATCTTCTTTGGCATGGTTTGCTGATGGAGGTAAAAGTAGGTCTTTGTGGCAGTCACTCCTTGTATATTATAATCTAACTAACATTTCTTATTATAAGTAGCCTGAGAACATTTACATCATTTACATTTTACAAACACTTGACCAAACCGACAGCTTGGGTAGCTTAGAAGGACGTAAATTCAAGTTTGTGCATTTTATGAATTGTGAAGTGTTTTGGTGAGTTGTATGCATTAAATGCATAGCACTGGTCCTTGCACTGTTGTAATGCAGGACTATTCTCCCAGTAAGCTCTGGTTGACTTCACCCATGAAAAAAAGCAACAAAAATGGCAAAATGCCTAGATGAAATCAATGTAGGTCTCCAAGGTGTTGCTATTTTTTTCAGTAATAAAATAAACCAAACAAAAGTCAGCATGTTTTATATTGGTTAAAAATTACACCTACGTGATGCTGTTGTGGGGAGTGGTCTGTGGCGCCGCTGCGGGGAAGCTGACAAAACAGAGCGGCATCAGCAATTACGCCTCACCTGCATTGAGGAATGAACTGGGTTCTATTGTTGTGTACCTGTGGCTGGCAGCTGCAAAGCTTCAGCTGGGTGTTAATCTCGAAATTTCTACTTTATTCCCAAAATGACAGTTAATATTCAAACTCAAACACCGAGCTGACAGCACAACTGAAGCGGCCTCTGCCAAATACAAAATGCTGTGTCTGTTTTTTGGACACTTTTTGTAGTTTTAACGACCAAAAGTAATACTGCCAATCTGTTACAACACTAACAAACAAAAATATCCTGTCTGTGTGTGGGTTTGTTTGTTCATATTCATTAATCCTAATTGAGGCAAAATGTTTCATGAATTGTCATTTTTTTTAACTTAAAGTCATATCACCCAGCCTTAGCTGTAGCTGAAAACATCTGCACCAACCAGTACTGTTGTAACTATTGTTAAAAATGGACGCCTCTTAAATGATTGATTTTAATTTTTCCCCCATTGCATTGAAAATTGTAAGTATTTTCCAGGGTATCTCTACCGTTTGAAATTCTAGTATTGTAAAAACCCTAAAGGAAAGTGCCAAATAATTCATCAACATGTTATTATAGGCTCACCTTTAATTGCAGATCTGACAAATCTCCAATGTAAAATCTTTAAATATAATTTCATTTCATGCAGTGGTCTTCAAACAAACAACAAGAGTAAGAAAGAGTGGAATAAGAGTGGAAAGGAAAAAATAAAAGAAGGATCGACTGAATAACAAAAGCAGAAAAGCGCTACAGCCTTAGAGGAGGGAAACTGTTCTTATGAAAACATTTTAAATAAGCCAAATAAAGACAGAGAGCCAATATGTGCAGGCAAACTCTAAGAAAATGGGCTTCATGTGTCAAAGCATTCAGAGCCTACTACCCATGATGTGACAGGCAACATGGCATTCGGTGTAAATCAACAAAGAGCACAGAGTATGCAAACAGTTCAGATCTCACTTCATATCAGTCAGTTTCACCATATATGTACATGTAAATCCAATGTTTGACTTTTCAATGACGTGCTGTGCCTTTTCAGATTTATAACATGTACTGTGGGCACAACTACTGCAGAGCTTCGAGCGGAGGGAAGTCATAGCAACAAGAAGAATGATGCAGAGAATAGCAAGGCTCAACATGCAGGAGACAAATCCCATTAAGTACACGGGTGAATATTATTCAGGGAAAAGAGATTTACCTTCATAAGCTGACGATTTTGAAATGTTTGGACTTGAAATTGTTCTCTTTGTGCTGTAAAACTGGGTTCAGACTGACACCGAAACTCAACAGTTTGCACTGAGGTTAGACTTTCCTCAAGAAACAGGAGTGCAGAGGAGAGAGAAAATCCTCTAACCCTGTTGTGTGGATGCACTGCGTGGGCTGCCAGGGTCTTTTACTCAGGCATCCAATAATATTGGTTAATTGCTAGATTTCTCTAGCCTCTCTCAACTTGCATCACGAGTAGGCGTGGAAGAGTTTACAGCAGGGGTATATTGCTGCTGACAGAATACAGTGTTCTCATTCACTCTCTCTCTCTCTTAATTGTCATTCCCCGCTCACAGGCACATTTCTCTGGCAGATTCCCTTGAGAGAGGTTTCCCCAGAATCTACGTAAAAGGATTCCTTCCCACGCCATGGTCTTAGGAACATCTTATTTTCATCCACCCGCGCTTTGCTCATGCACACACACACACTCCCTCTCACCCTGGCATTGTGTCCTTGTGTCTCCCTGCTCTCTCTTATATTTTCATTTTCTCTCTCTCTCTCTTGTTTTTTTTGCCTCTCTCTCTCTCTCTCTCTCTCTCTCTCTCTCTCCATTTTTAACCCCCACACCCCCCACCAGTAACTTATAGATCCTCTGTGGGAGGTAGCATCTCCCTCACACAGCAGGCGTGGGCCCTTACTCTGACAAATTACATGCTGGGCCCACCAGCTTTGCGTGGGGGGAGAAAAGCTTTAAGTTAAGAAGGACGAATGGCTCTGATTGGACAGTGGAACTCAGGGGCTGTATCTTGGCAAGCAGTATTTGATCGGGCTCAGGGAAGAAGTGAGAAAGTACAGGGAGAGCTGCAACACCGTATATCAAACCCACAGTATCCTTTAAGAAATGACCACAAACCACACACACTGCTTAAAACTGTCAAGCTGTCAGCTATAACAACAAAAACTGATGGCCAAACATTAGCCATGATAAGGTATAAACATTTGTCTCAACAGTGTGTAGCTTGAAGCTTCAACTTTGGTCTAGTTGATCTTTCTCAATAAATCACTTACAAGTGTTCCTTGGCTAACTGCTGGGCCAGAGAAATTGCTGTGGGATCTCGATCTAAGGCCAGGACCGTGACTTCGGGAACTGTGCTCAGAATTGCTTTGGTATGACCACCACCTCCAAATGTCATGTCCAGCACCACCTACATGTGAGAAAGCACAAGAACAGTTCTCACAACATGACTCCATATACGTGAATCATCTTTTATCATCACAATGTTAGTTCATCATTTAAGTGTTTAACTCACGGTGGTGCACTGACATGTGTCATGCATAGGCACCCACATTTTCACACATTGTCACCTTCCATTTTAGTCTGTGACACCATCTAGATCTGTATGGTAAAAAGTTCTGATTGGGGGAACTCCCCAGCCTCTTTATCAAGTTTAAAGTCTATACCTCAAGAACTATGGTACCAACAACAATAGGTGAAAGAGTGTGTTTATCCACATAACTTTTGAAGCACTTACCTGATTTTTAAAAATGAGGTCCAGGTTTTATATCATCAAACACATTTTAATACTACACAAAGATTACCATGGTAAATACAAAATGCAGTTTTTTTACATGATGATTTTATTAATTAATGGGGAAAAAGGTTAACCCAACCCACCTGGCTCTGTGTGAAAAAAGTAATTGTCCCCAAAACCTAATAATGGGTTGTGCTAACCTCAGAGGCAAGAACTGCAATCAAGGAGTTGTTCATAATGTGCAATGAGTCATTGAGTTTGGCCCCATTATCCTTGCAGAATTGTTTGAATTCTGGGTAGGGGGAGGGTTTTCGATTAGGAATGGGCTGTTTAAATCATGTCAAAACATCACAACTTGATATAAGTCTGGACTTTGACAAGGCCACTCCAAAAGACTTTATTTTGTGTTATTTTTCCATTGAGAGATGACTTGGTGGTATGTTTCCCTTCATTGTTCAGTTGCATAACCCAAGTGTGCTTGAGTTCAGGAAACAAACTGATAGCTGGATATTCAGGATTTTCTGGTAGAAAGCAAAATTCATGGTTCCATTAATTACAATAAATCGTCCAGGTCCTGAAGCAGTAAAGCAGTCCCAGACCACACTACCATGTTTGACTGTTCAAGTTTTGCCTCATTGTTCCCAAGAGTATTTTCCCAAAAGTTTTGGCGATTAACATTTGGTCAGAAGTGGATTTCTACTTGAAATGGTCTCATGAATGCCATTTTTACCCAGTCTCTTTCTTATTGCAGTATTATGAACACTACCTTAACTGAGGCCTTCAGTTTTTGTTGTTCTGGGCTCTTTTATGACCTCCTGAGTCATTGATGCACTCTTGGAGTAATTTGGTTGGCTCCTGGGAAAGTTCACCAGTCAAGTTTTCTCCATTTGTGAATGACTTTGTAACTCTTTCCAGACTGATAGATGTCAGTGACTTTGGTCCTTTTTTAACATCTTTTACCCTTCACTTTGTCAGACAGGTTCTATTTAAGTGATTTCTTGATCCAACAGATCTGGCAGTAAGCAGGCATGGATGTGGCAAGAGAGATTGAACTCCATTTTACAAAAATGTGATTAGTCACAGTTAATTCATAACTACAGGGGTCAATTACGTTTCACATAGGACTAGTTTGGATAATCGTTTTACCTTAATAAATGAAATTATCATTTTAAAAGACTTAACAAAAAACAAGAAAACAGGAAGGGGGAAAATACCTTTTAACAGCACTGTATGAATGCATTATAGCTCAGACCAAGCCTTCAAAAGAATTCATTTGAATTTTTCACATTCAGTTCGGGGCAATCAAATTTAGCAATAAAGACGTTAAAAAGGAAGTGATTTCACGATCATTACAACACACTGAGGGGTGTTGTAATTAATAAAAAGTATTTTTATTTCATGGATTAACAACATTAAAGCTAAAATTTACATAAGCCGTAAGTTCAAGGTAAACATGCTCAGTATATACATATAAAGCTAACATTTATCCAAGGTATCCTGTACCTGGACTTGTTTCAAAGTAAGGTTTGGCGATATGTAAAAGTTTTCCAACCGACAATCGTCAGTCCAATAAATGACGATAAAGGCATGTGCAGGCGCACATGGGTGGAGCAATGTAATCATGCGTGGATTTGCGCATTTAGAATTTATACATTTTGTTTGGAGGGAATATTTTACCTTCTTTTCTTGTTTGTTTCAGTATTAATATAGCTACTTTTCGGATTCTTCATTTATTTATTTATTTAAGAAGGCAGTTGCTGTTTGTTTCCCTCCCCACCATTGTGTTGTTGTTTTTTTATTTAAATAAAATGTTGTTGTTTTTTAACATAGGCTACTGCCTTTCTTTCTTTCTGTTATGAATTTGAGTAAATGAATCGCTGCATTTGGGCGCACTCTGAGGAGGGTGCATTTGTTTGCAGATGGAAGAGGGTGCCATTAAAGAGCCCTATTATTTTTTCCATTGACTGCTTCTCTTAGCTTCAACCAACATTATTAGCAAACATACTCATGGGCAAATAAATAAATCGCTCTTCTAAAAACAATCGGTGAAAGGCTCAGCCTATCGTAGATAGTCGATATATTCGTCCAGTCGCCCAACCCTTATTTTAAAGCCACAATTATAAAGGCCTATAAGTACCAAAGTACCTCCTGATCATAATGAAATAAATGTAATTTCAAAATGTCTCAAACTAAAGGGCAAAAGCTGGCCAAAAACCGAGACAGACTGCCCAATATTTTACCATATCTTAACCTTAATGTCGGCAAATATCTCTCCAAACTATGTCTGAAAAATGTAGCTTATTGAACAGTTCGTCATGTATACATTACAAATAAACAATACAATATTTCCCCCCAAACCTTATTCTGCAACTTTCTTGGCTGTGACAGGGAACCCACACTCAGTGCACCAACAAGCCTGGGAGCGCAACCTAGCCATTCAGCAGGCAAAATTTTTCTTTAGCACAGTCTTTAGCCTGTGGCAATAACGCTGTGTAAACTGGGATTGATTGACAATTTCTGGTAAACTTAGTGGAGCTTTTATTAGAAGTTTAATCATTATGAACGTGGCGGTTAGCACTGTCACCTCACATTAAGAAACTCCTGGGTTTGAATCAAGGCTGGGACCTTTCTGTGTGAAGTCTAGGGGTGGGGGAAAAAATCGATACTATGTAGTATCGTGATATTTTGTTTGCTAATAATGTATCAATACAGGGACAGCAGAAATCGATATTTTGTTACAAAAGAGGTTTTTGTGCTCAGAGCATGTTGATCCTTTTTCTGAACAAGAATCCTGACATTCCTTCACTGTCCAAATGTGTTTAACTTTTTTTTGGCAGCAATAAACATGACAGTTTACTTATTTTAATTTAAGACATGTTTTATTTTAATTAAGTTTAAAACTTTTTTATTTAATGTAAAATTATATTTTGTTTTAATTTACTTTCAAGTTCTTCAGTTGCTGAATGGGCTGCATAGTTTTCATAAATTGCATAGTTCAGAATAGCTATAATTGTACCAGATGGTTGCATTCAGTTAAGTTGGGACTAAACTGTAATACAAACGTTCAGTTTGTCAACAATAAAACTGACTGAAATGAGAGAAAGACTGAGTGTGAGACTTTGATATTAGATAAAATGAATATTCATAAAGTTTACCTTTATGTACAGAATCTGAATATCGCAAAATATTTTAAAATATTGCAATAATATCGTATCGTGCGTTAAGTATTGTGATAATATCGTATCGTGGGATGTATGGTGATTCACACCTCTAGTGAAGTCTGCATGCTCTCACTCCGTCTGCGTGTGTTCACTTTGGGCTCTTGATGTGAATGTGAGCGTGGATGGTTGTCTGTCCTGTGCCAGACTGGTGACCAGTCCAGGGTGTACCCCGCCTCTCACACCATGGCAGCTGACCCAGAAATGGATGGATGGATGGATGCTAATCCAGAAATTCCAGATGAAGATCTGGACTGCATAATGCATACATTTTATATAAATATATAAATATAATATATATGTTAATAAATAAATATAAATGTTACTTAAGTCATATAAGGTGTCTGTTTCACTGAAACCAATAGCTATTCTTTTGCTTTTAGTCCCAAATTCACACAGAATTATCACCTGACTTTGTAGTTTCAATCGGTTTTACAGAGGGCTTTTAGTCCACAGCATCTTTAGTCCACTGTTTTGCTTTGACGGCTCAAAACTTCCCTGAACTTTAGTTCACTCCCCCTGCAGGAAATCAGAGTCATTTTAAACAGCAGGAGGCAGTTGTTTTCAGCAACAAAGCTCTAATAAACTGGATGTGACGATGTGCTAATGCAAATGTATTCATGTTAGCCTTAGAGCCTAAATTATACTGTAAGAACTTTTTTGAGAAGCTTTTTGATACCTGCAGTGACAGAAATGCCTGAAAACAAATATAAACACTTCACCAAATCCCGTAATTCAAGGTAACTGAACCAAAATTAATGGAAGTGCTGTTATTATGTTAATGCACATGACCTTAATCCTCACACAACAGACTCTTTCATCATATAACCGCCTTGATGAAGAGAACACTCCCAAGTCGCTCCCATAGGAATCTTTCTCATCTCTACCAACCTTCTTATCAATCCAATTCAAGAGATTACCTGATTAAATAAAGACCATATATGTACTGTTTATCAGTGGTGAAGCAAACTTGACATGCATGCATCATCATTTCAGAAGCTATAGACACATTCATTCCCCAGTTTCCAGTTAAAAGGGTTACTCACTGTTTTGTCTGTCCTAAAGAGATCTTTACCTCAGCCTTTTTTTTTACTTATAAACCTCTTTGCTTTCTTTTCCCTTGATATTGCAGTGTTCTGCTGATAGACAATAATTGTGTCATACACACGCACACGCACACTAGTGCTCAGCATGCATGTACAAGACACCATCAGACAGGCCCTAATGGATCGTGTCTCATCATCAATTTAGTTGTGAAGTCATGGCCTTAACAGTCAGCTCAATCGCTGTTAGTGTGCTCTTTGTTTCAAGTGCAGCAGGGAAGCACTATAGTAATAAGGCTGCAGGAATCCCTGTAAACCAGAAGAGTCAAACTCAGTTCACGGGCTGCACGCAGGCCGATTCGATCTCCACCACTCCTTTACAGTATGCGCTGTTTTAACAAAATTAGGTGCAGTTTCAACAATATGTGCTATAATGCATCAGCAGGACACAGTGGTTTAACCACCTTTCTTTGGTGTGGTATGAAAAACTTCTTTGTCAGTAGGAAGACTGTAAAAGTGAGGATGATTCAGACCTCTGACTCGGATTAAATTAACAGTTCAGACAACCAATCTCATAATGTCATCCATTCTTAACAACGTATACCCTCCTTTCTGCAATTTTCACACTTTTCAGAGCCAGCCTGGGGACCAGATTGGACCTTTTGGCAGGGCAGAGCTGCTGTGAAGTCAGCATACACTACCTGCAAACTGTTTCATCGACGAACAGTGTCTTTCAGTTCTTGATGTAAAGAAAGACCAAGTCAGAAAGATGAGAAAGTGAAAAAAACTATTGCCTTGATTTCATTGTGATGTTTCTCAGTTTTTTAGCACACAAGTTTCTGTTTGCTCCATAAACCAACTCTTATTCTATTTTACTTTTTTTAAAGCACTGTAAGAGAAGACAAACGAAGGGAAAATGTGTTTGAACGTTTGTTAAAAATATTAATCATCGACTTCAAAATAATCTCATATGTGGATGTCAGTGTTTTTTTTATTTTATTAATCAAGTATTGAGAGCGGGGCAGTCAGGAAATGTTTTACGCAGGATATATGTAACGCTTATCGACCATTCTGCGGGGTCTTTGCTGTTACCAGCTGTAACAACTGAATACCATATGCAAAAAAAAAAGAAAAGTTTTCCTATCCAGACATTTTTCCTTATATATTCTTGACTGAGCCTGCTACAAAAAAAGGAAAAAAAGAAATCACAGCATGTTCAATCAGTCTGAATGGTCTGACACTGTCTGAATAATTCGCTAGATTATCTTTTACTTTTCATCTTCTACATGTCTGCTCCGTGATTTATTATAATGTCAGCAAATGGTCGGGAACAGATGTAAAAGGACACAAAAAGGAAATGCCAGCTATTTCCCACAAAAACATTAAACATGTCGATCGATAGTGACGTTGAAGGTGGGGTGTGTGCGTGCATGTGTGAGGGAAGAAGTGATCAATGGCGGTTCCCTCTCCTTTCCAGCGCACAGCAGCAGATGGGGAGGGGGTGTGGGCTAGTGGGATGAGTCACACGCATAATGAACTTGCCTGTTGTGCTATTCAATACAAAAAAGGAAAACGAAAACAGAAACACAAACAGCAAAAGTAGGCTGGCTTTTATCAAACAGTCGACACAAGCAAACGGGAGACAAACTGGTCCTCTGCTGGAGGGTGAGGCACTTGTCACAACAATCTTTTGTCACATCTTGAGGGAGCTGTGGCCGAAAGAACAAAGGTAACGCTGATCTATTTCACCAGTTCAAATGAGAGACAGACAGCTGATGCTCAATATTCTTAGAGGCAGTTAGCTGGAAATGCAAATGCTGAGTATTAATTCTTGTTTGAATAACTACTGCACCAAGCACAGACACTCCATCTGTACAAGGTTCAGCGAAAGTTTCGCCTCCTTCACACACACGCACAAACACACGCATGCACAAACCAAATAAAGTAACCTAAAAATTGAGTGCATGTCCAAAGGGGAAAAAAAGGAAGCCTTATGTTTACAAGGTCATTTACAAGGTAAACTAAAAATCTGGTTCCTATGCTGGAGGATAACAAGCTTTTTCAAACGACCTGAATGCTGCTGCAAAAAAGAAAGAAGGGAAAAAAAACCTCCTCCCTCCCTTTAAAAAAGAAAAAGAAAAGCAAACCTGCTACTTCTGCCACCAGATGGACACAAGAACTTCTTGAAAAGATTTGGTGATAATAGGTTTGGCGTTTGAAATGATGATTAACACCAAACTTGGGAATGACTCATTCACAATATTTTATACCGAGGGGTTTTCAGCAAGGCTTTCACCTAGGCCATGCCTTTTGCAGAGAATGCGGCAGACTGGAATCAAACCAGAGCAAGACGCAGGTGATTCTCGGTAATGCAATGCAAAGAATGATCTTTAAAACAAAATTACTTACTCCAAGTCTGCGTTTTGTACTTCGTCTGGAGTGTGCAATATCTGCCTTTCCCAGCAGAGGGAACAGGAGAGTTAGGAGTGGCCGAGTGGTGCAGTCCAACAGTGAAGCAGCAAGGTGCTATAATGCAGGACACCTCAGCAGTCATCCCACAGCATTTTTAATGAGCACTTTTTTTCTCAAAGTAAAATGACAAATGCTTCATCAGTTCATATGTCAAATCAAAGAGAGATATTTTACATACATATCTAAAAAATAAAGCTTTTGCATCAAGCAAACAAAAAACAGCTCGTGCACCAGTATATGATATCCTGGCCATGTGGAAAAAATGGGCCTTATCTGGAGCTTTCTTATGGCTGAATTCATTAGGAAAAGACAAACAGGAACCTGAGAGAAGCCTGAGTACTCACCTAAATCCTACTTGTGACTCCCCAGCCCAGGTCAGTTACAGTGGGGGATCTAAAATGTCATTGAGGGGAGTTTTTTCAGATCTTGTTACACTAACACACAGACCATTTGGGAGACAGATACACAGGTACAGGATCGCTTTTCTTGTCGCGTCCGTTGCCATGGCAAGAGTGGAGGTAACCGGTTTGCATTTCTTTCTCTGTCACACAAAGTTCATGGCGAGACACAAGTGTGCCCAGTTTTAGCAGGTTTGCAGGATGAGAGCACAGAATGATTCGTGTGGAAACCCTGATATAATCAGTGGTAATAATGCGGGATTTGGTGGCTGTAGAGAATAGTCCGATAGCTACACATCTGGCCAATGTGAACTTGACTGGACATAAAATCTCACTGCTATGTTCCAACTGTATCTCACGCCCGAACCTCCGCAGCACGGCCTCAAACTGTCTGTTTCATTACTGCTTCCACACACGTTTTGACTTTAACTTCACCAGGTAGGAGGCAAATGTGTCCAACACAGATGGCCAGTGAAAGCAGACATGATATTATCTTGATGGTGATCACTCATGTCTGACACACATACATGACTCACCTACCTAAACTTAAAGTGGACTTAACATATGACAAGTGGACTGAGAGTGAGTAAAAAAAAATATATATATATATTTTTTAAAGTGTGGGTGAATGAGTGAGCGAGTGAGAATGAACAAGTGATAGGGAAGCACAAAACTGTTGACAAAACTCTTTGCCAGAAGTCTCCTGCCTCTGCGTATGTTGAACTAATCTCTCTTTTGTTAAAGGAATGCTGCAAAGTTACAACAAATACTTTAATTCCTCATCTATTCAGCACCGCTTGCCCTCTTTTGGCACAAGTTTAAATAAATGTGCTCGAGGAGGTATTTGAGCTAGTTAAGACAAGACACGTCTATGCACGCAAAAACAGCAGTAGTTCATCTGCCAACAATAACACCCGTCTCAAGTTTGTAGGTCATTTATAGCCTGAGAATGAGCAAATCATGTTAGAGGCACTTAGAAGACATCAAGAAGGCCGGACTTTTTCAGAAGTGCCTATGCAAGGTTAAGTATCCTTTTCAGAAACACAAATTAATGATGGGAATTTTGTAAAGAAAGGAGAAAAAAAAAGTGGCACAGCAGGGGACAAACTTTGTCAAAACTCAGGCAAGGAAATTAACTCATGACGCTATTCCAGTGGCATGAGGTTTCGGTTTTGCTCTTACTTTTAAAGGATTAAAAGCTAAAATATAAACTATTACAGTTCTGTTTGCTCCATTCCCTTGCTTACATCTAGCATCTAAAAATGTGAGAGAAATTGGATCCTTAATGGATGACCTTTATGCACAGCTGTTCAAACCTGGTCTGGTCTAATCTATTGGCCAAACCCTCGGTCTTCCTGTGGTCCACTTCTGCCCAAAGTTAAACGTCAAAATTAATAAACAGATTATCTCCATTAAATCTTGCTGATAGTCCTGAAACAATGAATTCTACTTATCTAAATGTCATCATTTGTAAATGTCTAGATAGTATACAAATAATAGAAAATGACTAACAAGGTGAAGCGCATGTAGAAGTACTAAAGTACTTCTCATTTACATTTAAGAGACATTTAAGAGACATATCTTATTGTGACCATTATGACTATTCTAAATTCCAAAATGACTACATGGTGTGTTTTTAAATACACTGATTTGCTATTTGATTAGATACACCTCTATCTAGGAGAATGGTCAGCCTGCTTTGAGCTGATAGAAAGGCAACGGTAAAGAACTACTTATTACAAACTAGGTATGCAGAAGAACATCTCTGAGTACACAAACATCAAACCCATGGCTACAACAGCAGAAGACCACATCAGGTCCTGCAAGCTAACAACAGAAAATCGATGCTACTGATTTGTCCTGGCTCATCAAAACTGGACAATAGAAGATTGGAAAAAACATTACCTGGTCTGATGAGTCAATTTCTGCAGCCAGATTAAGATGGTAGAATTTAGTGTAAACAACATGACAAGGAAGGTCATTAATATATCCACCTTTGTATCAGTGATTCAGGCTGGTGGTGTAATGGTGTGGGACATATTTTCATGGCACACTTTGGTCCTGTTAATACCGACTGAACATAAAAAATACATCACAGTCCAACTGAGTATTGCTGCTGACTATGTCCATTCCATTAGGACCATAGTGTCTGATTGCTGCTTCTAGCAGGATAGCGCAAAGCTCAAATCATCTCAAGCTGGTTTCCTGTACTCAAATGGCCTCCACAGACATTAGATCTAAGTCCAACAGAGCACCTGTGGGATGTGGTTGAGCAGGAGATTTGCATCAAATCTGTAGCAACTGTGTGATGCTGTCATGTCAATGTGAAGTAAAGTCTCTGAGCAAAGTTTCCCTGTTCAATCTATGCACAAAGAATTAAGGCAGTTCTACAAGAAAAAGAGGGCGCAACCCAGTACTAGTACAGTGTACTTATTGAAGTGGTTGGTGAGCATATTATCTGAATATACTCAATCAATATTATTATTATTGACTCAAATTATAAAACAAACCCATAAATGGGAAAAAAAAGCACTAATAACAAGAATGTTTATTACATTTTCATAACTGTCACCATTCTACTTTTGTTTCCTCAGCACCAATCTGGATCCAATCAATAACAAAATACCGCTGAAAAGATTTGTGCAGAAGTTGCAACATCAACTCAAAGATATTCCCCTGGGACAAATGTTACTGGGAAAAAGAAGAGATGAAGAGTCACACAGTATCAGAGATTAGCATTACCCTGCACTGCACAGACACAGTGCATGTGCTGTAGCATTCAGTGTCAGCCATGTATACTCAAAGTGAAGATAACTGAGTCAAAACCCACTATCAGAGTCTGAAAAAATAGCTTCACATGATAAATGTTGGACTTTTGTCAAATTCTTTCTTTCTTGGGAAAGTTGCCAACTAAGACATTAATAAAACAACATTCTTGGGTTGTTTTTTAAGCCAATTTTTTTTATTTTTTTTTATAGACATCCCTTTTTTGGAATAGCTGCTACAGGGCATGGCTATTGGTCTACAAATGTGTGTAGTTGTTAGTGCTGCACAAGGCAGAGGACATACTGGAAAACTATCTAAACAATTTCAGGAAGCTGGCTAGTCTGTTTGTCATAGTGTCTCCCCTCACCATATATAGCAAATTTTAGGCACAATCTGTCCCTGGATGGTTAAGTGGCTTTATGTTCTTCCTTATGTCACCTTGCTGTAAGGCTGGAAAACTGCCATTAATGTTCATAAAGCCATGACCACACAGCAGCTTATTTACGGAATCTGTAGAGAAAAATGAAATCCATGATACATTGACTCTGGAAAGTATTCACAGCGCTTCACTTATTCCACACTTTGTCATGTTACATTCTTATTCTAAAATGGATTCAATTCATTTTTCACCTCAAGATTATACACCCAATACCACACAGTGGCAAAGTTAATAAGGTTTGCTTGAGATTCTTGCAAATTTATTAAAAATTTAAAAATTAAAAATATAACCTGTACATAAGTGTTTGTACATACATACAGTCTTTGCTCAGTACTGTGTTTGGCTGCAATTACAGCCTCAAGTATTTTTTAAGTATGATGCTACAAGCTTGGCACACCTATTTTTGGGCAGTTTCTCCCATTCTTTTTTGCAGAACCTCTAAAGCTCCATCACATTGGATGGGGAGTGTCAAGCCATTTTCAGATCTCTAGAGATGTTCAATCGGGTTCAAGTCTGGGATCCGGCTGAGCCACTCAAGGATATTCATAGAGTGGTCCCTTTGTTATCTTGCCTGTGTGCTGTTGGAAGATGAACCTTTGCCTCAGTCAGAGGTCCAGAGAACTCTGGAGGAGGTTATCGTGGAGGATGTCTCTTTATGTTGCTGCATCTTTTCTTCAATCCTGACTCCCAGTTTCTGTTGCCAAAAAACCCACAGCACGATGCTGTCACCACCATGCTACACAGGTGATGAGTGGTGCCTGGTTTCCTCAAGACATGACACTTGACATTCAGGCCAAAGAGTTCTGTGTTTCATCAGACCAGAGAGTTTTGGTAACCAAGCCGTCATGTGCTGTTTTCTCATTTTAATGCGTTTGTCTCCTTTCGCTTCTAAAGTACTTCGAATAGCTTGCCTTGCCTTTTACTGAGCACTGGCATCTATCTGGCCACTCTACCATACAGGCCTGATTGCTGGAGTAGTACAGTATTGTTGTTCTTTTGGAAGGTTCTCCTCTCTGCAATGACCAACACCGGAGCTCTGTCAGACTCCCTGACTAAGACCCTTCTATCACAATGGCTCAGATTGGCCAGGCAACCACATCTAGGACGATAACCGGTGGATCCAAACTTTCCAAACTCCCATCTACAAAAGTATGTCTCTACTCTTCTCCATATCCGTACCTCGATACAATCCTGTCATGCACCTGAGCACAATTCTTATGGCAAAGGCCGTGAATTTAATTAACTTTGCAACATGACAAAATGTGGAACAACTGAAGCACTGTGAATACTTTCCAAATGCACTATATTTATCAATATAAAATATTTTGATAAACACAGAATACAATATATTTATTAAGTTTAACATTATTCTTGCAGTTTTTACACTCACATCTTTGAGTTGGACACATAGAGCAACACACTGCACACTGTAATATACAATAAAATGCAGTCAAATACAAAGACGAAGCTGATGTAAACAATAGACCAGTTGCCTCCTAATAGTAATGTATGCTTACTTAAAATGGGATAATCATTCCGAGGAGGAGAGTGAAGCTGGTGGGCTGATAAAGTCAAGAAGAATAACACTGATCTGTACTTCTAGAAAAGTGCCCTCGCAAAAAATCTCTAGACCAATAATACTCTCAAATTTCAAAGTTTACAAACCAACAGAAGCAGCAGTTCTTTAGACATGTAAAGAGAAAAATCACACAATAATCTCAAATTTTCCATCAACTACAGCACAACTGCCAGGAACAGAAAATTCCCATCCAATATAAGACTTCAAAAAATTGAAAGTCTATATGTAATAAAAATTAAATAAAAGTGAATATTTCATTTAATTAACAATTTAATTAGTTCATGGCAGCAGTGTACTCAAAAATTATGGGTGTCCCTGCAGCTTTCCTTCACCAAATAAACCATCTCTACATTTACTGTAACAGATCAATCATCATTAAAGTCAAAGCTAAACACACCAAATGATTATGTGGCTAATTTGCCAGTCAAAAAACAAGTTTGCAGGACAAAATTGAAAAGGAGATAAAATTGTCACAAATCAAATTAGAATTGACAAACTGTCAGAACCTTCTTGGAAAAAAACAGAAAGGGGCAACTCCTGGAAACATCCTGCAAACATCCTGCAAATGTATAACAAAAAAAAAAAAATCAAAAACAAAACAAAAGAATAATTTGTTAGATTTTATAAGACACAAGCAAAACCATGTTTTTTTTTTTGGAAGAAACCACTACATAACGTATGTCTCAGTCACAAAGCCCTAGACCCCCAGCAAATGTGTGCTTCCCAGCCAGTTGGTGAGTGGTTGACATAAGTTACTTGATGTCACCAGGGGAAACAGGTCACAAAGAGGATACCTTCACTGAAAACCTTGCGATGTTTCTGTGGTCACCAGTTATTGGCAAGGAAGACGCTGACTTTCGGCAAATACTTGGCATTTACTCTCCAAGCTGTAGTGAAACTTGAAAAAGTGCAACAGAAACTAACAACACAAATATTTCTGCCTTTGGAAAGGCAGAAATGGAAAGCATTCACCTTCAAAGTAAAATTTGCACTTTCTGAAAAGTGTTGGTAGCAGTGGTAAGGCACACCTTCTGGTTTGTATCACACTCAAGTTTCAGTACCACTTGGCAAGCAGTTGGCAAGTGTTTGCAGACAAGTTCATGTCTTCTATAATGACTCTAATGACTGTGGAAACCTGATAGCGAACAAAGCCATTACAAGGTTTTTGGTGCATTTATCTCTTTGTCACCAAGTTCATTCTAGTGACCACCTCTAGCAACCACTCGCCAGCAGTTCATGGAATACAAACCTTCCTCTAGTGCCTGGTAGTTACCAGGAGGGGTCACTGACTGGTCTCTAGATGTTCACTGTGACATCAAGCTACCATCAACAACCACTCACAACCGGTCAGAGAATGCACACTTTTCCCTGGCAACTGGTGGTTGTCAGATGGTCAACGACAGGTCTGTGTCACTTAAGTATTTGAGAAATTTATTGTCATATTACTGAATAACATTAACTTAATAACATTTATTTTTTAATTCATATGACTTTTAATTTTTTTCCCGTTACGATTCCAATAATGGGACCAGGGTTCATATGATTTTATGTGTCTTGAGTTCCATGATGATAATAAAATAATATTCTGATCAGTTGTGGTAAAGGTTCAGGAGTATTAATTGATCTTTGTGCTTCCTAACCATGTGGATATAATTTTTTTTAAATTTTATTTTACATTGTCTTCATAACTTTGTCATGATCGCTGTCCAAGGTGCTGATCCTGGGACCACCAGGAACGTCCCCTAGTTCAGGTAAACTAAACAGGTGGCAAAAATTGCTGTCAAGAAAGCATAATTTAGTACATTTATAGAAGGCAGGGCTCCGAGAGGCTGAGGATGTATTTGGAAACAGTGTGCAGAATCCTAATTACCCGATGGTGTTATCACCCAAAACTGCACTGCAGCAGGCCATGAGCGCAGAGCTGGGATTAAGCGCGACTATTTAGGGTCACAGTCACTTTGACATCACGTTGCTTCTTTTTTGGATCTCATCTTTTGGGATTAATGGTTTTAACTAGAGTAGTTTTAAAGCTTCGTGTACAGCTGCCGATTTATGGAGGTTCTTGTAGTACTCTACCCACCTCGTCAAACACCATAACATTCCCAAAACCTGTCACAATCTCTTAATCTTCCCACTTTATTTGGTCTTCTTTCCCCCTCACTATTACTTTCACATAATTCATGCAGAGTCTGCCTTTGTTCTGTATGTAAATTTCTTAAAATGTTCAATAAAAACTTGACTGCAAAGAGGAAAACCCCCAGTCCCTGTCCTCCTCTACATAAAGCTCATAAAGCCCATGTCAAGCATCCGCTCACTTCAAGGAGTCCCGAGACTGGCTCTTACACTACAGTTGTGCTGGGTAGCTCTCTGGAGAAATGGGGATAGCAGACACTTGTATCTTCTCTCAAACTATGAGACAATAACTCAATATTTACTGTACGTGGGCAACCCGGTGCAGCGATTAGTCTCTCTGTTGGGTTATATGCTGCTTATGTTTTGAAGAAGTAATCTGAAAGCAATTAAATTTTAAAAATGGCAAATTAATATAGCTTTTTTCCCAGTGTTTTTCAAATCAAAACATAGTTTTATATAAACATGTCTATGTTTATGAAGTAGCAATTTAAACTTTCATCCTGAAGCACAAGGAAATTTATTTATGGATTTTTGAGTCAAATTTTGTTGGCACAACATAAACAACATGTCCAGGATTCACAGGACTATTACGTGTATTTCAGAACAATCATATTATCATGCTACAATCTGTGTAATAAAATGATGTGAGCTGCATTGTTTCTTACCTCAAATGTTCTAGACCTTGCAAATAAAGTACATAAGGCATTGTGAGGATTTGATTTGGAGGCAGTGAGTGACAGCTGTGAAAAAAATGATTGGACACTGAAAAAAGTGGAAAGGGAGGGACCTCTACTGCGTGCATGAGTCATCACTCTCCACCCCCCACCTCACCCCCAGCCAAACTGTCTGTTTTTTGTTTTTTTTTTTCCCTGCAGGTTGGAGATTTACTGAGCAACATTTTCTCAGCTGGTAAGATTCATTTTTACATTAAATTTATGGCAGGTCTTATGCAAATTAGTGAGAACAACATTGTGGGTCAAAACTGAACATAACAAGCTCAAGCTAGTGTTTAAAAAATTACTTCAGTAAAACAGTGCAAAATCATACATAAGGAGATGTGTTTCTATTAGTTAAGTTAACAGAAACTGTTAATTCTCTAGCCAACTACTTATTCTTCTACACACTTAGCAGAGAGGCTCCATACAAAACAGGCTTACAGTCTACACAGACTATGGCCTTACTTCGGTGCCATGTAGCTATGGGAGAGAGTGTTCATAATAATTAAATTAAAGCTTCTCACAGTCTGGCAGGTCAGTTTTGGGTTGAAAAAAAGAGGGGCAAGAGGGTTGTAATGTGTAAAACACATTGTCACAACTCAGCTGTTATCTAAATATCCAAGAGGGCTATATCTCTATATAATTACACAGTTTTATCAACAAATTTTGTTGCTATTCATTTATTTTATGAGTGTGCAAAACTCTTGAGCCACCTCTCACTTCTTTATATTTCGCTAGGAAAATATAATGTTTGTTTGAAAGTTTGAGATCTTTGGATGTCGGCTGCCTTTTGTTCAATTCTCTCTCAATTTGATCCCAAAAAGCTTCAGTAATGAGGTCCAGGCTCTGGGGAGGCTTTAGGAATGACTTACAGCTACTCTTTTACTTTTACAGATGGATCACTTGAAGGTCCAGCTAGGTCTTTTCCAGATTTTTTCCTGCTTCTTAAGATCATGAGTTTCAGATACTCTTCATCTGCTGTAGGTAGTTTTTTAGGTCTACCACTTCTTTGTTTGTCCTCTACTTGTCCACTTTTTTCATTTTTTAAAGGACACACTGCACAACACGCTGAGATATGGCAGGTTTTCAGCTAATAGCTCTTTGGGAATCATCATGTAGGTGTAAAAATACTACATTTTAAGCCTTTCAAACTGATGTATTTGGCATTTTTCCTTGATTCAAATAAGGAAATGGGAACAAATTGGGTTTTTTCCATTTGGTTTTGTTGTTCTTTGTTTTGTTTTTTGAGACAGGTCACCAGCAAGAAAGTGCCTAAAGACACAAATTAAAACTGTTTTGCTAAGTTGTCTGTTATGCGTAGACACAACATTGATTCATCACTTGAGTTAGGCACGTTTTCTATGCTTGAATGATTCACAGGTTAGTGTTAAGTGGCTTAACAAAAAACAACAACAACAACAACAACAACAACAACAAAAACACTCCTCTGAAAATGATAAAACAGAAAGAGTGAAAAGGTAGCCAACGAAAAACTCTGAAAGACCTTCAGAAATCCTGGAGATAAGTTATACCCATATCTATCTGCTGATGACGAACATTTCCCTGTGCTCATAAAAATCAGAATTTAGCATGTGTATTCACTAGGGATGCAACGATACTCATATCGATATTGAACCGTTCGATACAGTGCTTTCGGTTCAGTACGCATATGTATCGAACAATACAAAATTTGTAATTTATTTTATCAACTTTCCTTCTGACGATGCTGTCTGTGTTGAGCGCTCAGTGGATCTCCGCTCGACAGTGCAGCCTAGGCGGAGTAGTCAAACGCAGATTCACTGAGCGCAGGGCAAGCTAGCGAGACAGAAGTTAAGCTCTCCTTGCAACATGGCAAATTGAACCTCCCCCACCCTCAATCAGATGTGGCGTTTGGAATTATTTTGGTTTTCATGTGACGTATGACCCTGAAGGTAAGCGCGTCATGGACTAAAGTAAAACAGTATGTTGGATGTGCCACGCAATGCTCAATTACATTGGTGGGAACTAGTGTGTTAGTGCAGTTAGCTCGTTAACGTGTTGGCCGTCCAGCCCCACGCACGGGGTGATCCGCGATAGCTTGTTAACGGCGATTTGCCGTGTTGTGGCGTTAACGTCATTTCAACGAGATTAACGCTGACAGCACTAGTGGGAACAAAACGAATATGACTGCACATTTACACCGACATCATCCTAGTGCAAAGACAAGTGGAAGCAGACAAAAACAACAAGCACGCATGCTACAAACTTTACCCGAGTCATTTAGACAGCCGTTAGCACATGAGTCTCCTTATGGGGACCTGATATGTTTAATATGCTGCTGAGAATAAAGCCCAGAAGAAGCGTATAGTATAGCTTTTATTTTGGAAAGAGACATTTCTCTGTAATAAACTCTCTTTTCCAAAGATGAGTGATTCCTCAATCATATATATATATATATTTTTTATTACTTTGTTGTTTCAGCAACATTAAATTTAAAAACTGTACTTTTGAGTAAAAATATATATTTATAATTTTAATAAATGACAAATTAAAAAGGCATGAACATTTTTTTTGTATCGAAAAAATATCGAACCGTGACACCAAAGTATCGAACCGAACCGAACCGTGAATTTTGTGTATTGTTGCACCCCTAGTATTTACACATAGGTGTCATCACAACAGATTGAAAATTGAGCCTTGATCCAATACACAGCTTAAACAAAATGTGATTCAAAAACACAAATGCATTGAGAATTCACTCTCAGTGATGCAGGAGACATTTAGGCTACGTCCACATGTACCCGGGTATTTTTGAAAACGCAGATTTTTCTATGCGTTTGCACCTTTCGTCCACACGTAAACGGCGTTTTTGGTCACTGAAAACTGAGATTTTTAAAAACTCCGTCCAGGGTGGATATTTTTGAAAACGGCGTTTTTGCATTTACGTGTGGACGAGAAAAACGGAGAAAACGCAGCGTCAAAGGTGTGCGCATTTTTTGACGTCACACTGCGCCACATTATTGTTTCGGTGAAATGAATTTCTACAATACTGTTACTGTTAATTGTACTCTCTGCAGTGTTTAAATGCTTACATATACACACACAGTTACTGTCCCTCCACACATACGACTCAGTTCTGCTTCTATGCCCCATCCTTGTTTACTATTTCCCACCGAGACTTCTAGACTTCTGATTGGCCAACATTTCTACACGGTTAGGAATATATCGCCACCTGCTGCTTTGGCATGTTACTAGCATCGTTTTCCTTCATTTCTGCGTTTACGTGTGGACGGGATTATTTTTTAAAACGAAAACGGAAAATCTCCGTTTTCAAAATCAGGATCGCCAAATAGTAACTGTAATGGTTTTGTGCACAAAATGGAATAAATAAACCTAATCATGGTATTCATATAGAGATGGGTGAGGGCTACATCCATTTTGTGAACATTGCAATCAGACCAATCCTCTTGCAATAGCAGTTCTTGTGAATTGAGAACAGACATCCTATCATTGCATGAGCTTATAGATCCTTACCTGCATATACTAAAAATATGTAAACCAATTTCATAAAAATCAGACCAGTTTGGACTTCTCCAGTACTAAGAATCTGTGAATGAGATATACCAGCTATACCAAGTCTATATGTAAGATACTGCCATTGTGCTGCACTTTAGACAAGAAATCACAAAGCAGAGTATTGTGTACCTTTAGTATCAGCAGCAAATCTGTTATTGATACTGGAGTAAGCAAAAAATTATCGGCTATTATTAACTAAAAAGCCATGGCAATAGACAGTGCCAATGTTATGGCTAAATTTAGGTACCTACAACATCTATAAATAGGTTGTGGAAAGATAACCATGACAAGTAATATAAATCATCACTGAGTGTGGGCTGAAGAGGAGGGGCAAACCCTGGTCTAAAGTATCGACAGAAACACGCCTCCCTTTGAGTGTGCTCGCCTTGTGTGTCAGTCTATCTGTACATGTGTCACTGAGACTAAACACTGGCAGTCTGAGCTGAAAAAAAAGATGTCTTCTTTTTCTTGTCAGAATCAACTCAACTGAAAATGGAAACAGTTTTCAATCCTACTCTGACAAGCTTCTTTAGAGGTCATTCTCCTAGATTCTGGGGAATGTTGCCCATAAACACTGATTGTTAAGCAGTAAAATGTCTTCTAAGATATACAAACACACATGCACAAACATTCCGGTCAGAGGGCCCGGTGGCGCCTGTATCCGGCAGCCTCGCCTCTGTCAGTGCGCCCCAGGGCAGCTGTGGCTACAATGTAGCTTGCCATCGCCAGTGTGTGAATGTGTGTGCGAATGGGTGAATGACTGAATGTAGTGTAAAGCGCTTTGGGGTCCTATGGACTAGAAAAGCGCTATACAAATGCAGGCCATTTACCATTTACCATTCCAAACATCTTTTTCTGATTAAATTTTAATAATAGCAACGAAGCTATCTGCTAAAGCTGATATATTTACAGTATATGTGATAGGCCAGTATTGGCCCTTAATATTTGTAGACTATATATCAGTCTGATTTAAAATACAAAGAACAGACTGCTAACTTCTGCTGGATGGTAAATACAAAAAACCCTATAAAAAACAGAAACTGTAAATCTGTGTTTTGAAAGGAAATGCGAAATAAGGTCAAATCTGATGCCCTGGATCTATTCAAAATGATTATGTGCTTCATTGGTGCCTGCTCTGAAAGATTTTTCTTAAGTGTGACACCACCGTCAATGCAGTGTGCTAAGGAAACAATGCAAACTGCATAAAGCCCAAGAGTAAACACGAGTGGAACTGAAAAGAGGGGGTGAAATCATCTTAACTATATTCACAAAATGTAAAGAAGCATCAGGAAAGATGGCTATCTCTCCTGAAGGTGAATTTCCTAGCACTAAAGGAAGACAAAAGAAGAACAGGGCCAAGTCCATTAGGGAGTGCAAGGAAGAATTGAGCTAAATGAAGGCTACATGGTGGCAGGCTTGGTAATAGGGAAAAGACATCTAGAGGCGTTTATGAAGATGCTTACTGTAGTTTCAAGACTGGGTTGACAATGTATGAAATAAAAGGAACTAGGTAATAGGGTGGAGGAGGGCAGTGGAGGTAGCTTGATGGAAAGCTTTAGAAGGAAGCTTCATAGTGCAACACACAGATTTTTGATAAAGTTGCCCTGGGCTGTTCCACGACTGCTACTATAATCTGTCCACCAATGTTTGGTACCTTCCGTGCTTATTAAAAAGTGACAACACATTTCAATGCATTACCCTGAAAAAGTGACAACACATTTCAATGCATTACCCTGAAAAAGTGACAACACATGTGACTGGACAATCTGTATTAATTCATTATCAATTCACCATTATTCTGTTTGGGATGGTGCATTAAGCCTAAACGAATAAGTAGCAACAACACGCTCAACAACATGCCGGCTCATTCCGACCTTAGTCTTGTGAACTGGATGAATATGCTCAATAACATGTTGCTGTATTGATCTCATCTCCATTTCTGGTTGTTCTGTGGCGATTTTTAGTGACTGTTTTACAGATTCATCCAAATCAGATATCTGAAACCACTCTATCATGGTAATAACACTTCACGCCTGACAAATTTTAATTATTTTGCTGTCTATACGGTCAAACTGTCTAAGCATATGGATATAAATGGCCAAAGTTCTGGGTGAGCTTTTGCCCTTCTGCCCCATGGGAGGTTACTGTCCTCCCTGAGCTTGCCTTATAATGCATGCATTACAGTTTGACAGGTGTACTGCTGCAGTCAAACTCCCCACCTTTCCGCAGAGCGTGATGTGCCCAGTGGGTGACACCAAAAGCTAGAAGCAGACTGGGGTTCCTGTCCCCACCTCATTGGGTTAGTGAAGAAATAACAAGGTAAAAAGAAAAGAAAGAGAAGGTAGAACAGTGGCGCAGTGGTTAGCACAGTAAGAAAGTCCTGAGTTCAAATCCACTGGCTGACTGGGGCGTGTATGGAGTTTCTTCTCCCAAAGTTAGTCCAGGGTGTATCCCACCTTTGGTTCTGTGACAGCTGGGATACGATCCAGCACCCCCGCAACCCTGAACTGGACAAGCAGTTAAGAAAATGGATGGATGCTTTAAATCTGAGGCATGTAAGTCTTTTGGGGGGTAGTGGTCAGCATCACAAACCATAAGCTGCCCAGAGGGTACGTGTATGCTGCTGCTGATATAGGGTAGAGATGTCACGATACCACTTTTTTATGTCCGATACCAATATCATAAATTTGGATATCTGCCGATACCGATATTAATCCGATATAGTGTGTTTTTTTAATCAATAAAACTAACTAAGTTCACACTCAAGTTTAAAAAAAAATCAAAAAACACTAAAGCTATTCTGTTATACCTGTATGCAAAAAATACACTGCACCCAAAATATTTCATAGTTCAGCAAAACTGATCAATCTAATAAACTTAAACCTACTCCATCCTCCCTATTCTGGTATTTTAAAGAGTAAGCACCCTAACTAATAGGGTTCTAAAACTCCCAGCAAAAAAAATTAATTAAAAAAAATAGGGAACCACCCCCCACCTCATGATGCTTAATTGACGTAATCAACTTTAATTTGATGCAGTGTGAAAAAAATGCACAGAAATCAATTTATTTTGAATAATAATTAAATAGATTCAACATCTTTCTTGTCTGCAATTCAACAGAATTGCAGACTGCACAGATGGTATCTTCCCAAAGGAAAAAGTGCAATAGCTTACTAGGGTATATTAGACTTAACAGTTACTATATACAGTAATGGACTAATATACATGTTACATCAGATTAAAACTTTGGGTGTAAGATTCGGATAATTATTTATTAAAAGCTCGACATTTTAAATGAGAATAAGAAAGAAAAGTATGTCTTTGTGCCCCCTTTTCCCTGTTCATGCCCTATCGGCCCCCCTGGCTAAACTTTGCTAGATCCACCCCTGCACAGTTACCAGCATCAGCTGCGTAGAAAAGGATCCTGGTGTAGAAAGTAATATTAAATAAATTCTAACAACAGATTATCAAGGTTAAACTTGCTGCTGTTGTTCAGCCGCTGGTTTCCTCTTTCCGGCGCAAATAGGGCAATAAACAAACAAGAGAGATGGACTCGCGACAGAAAAGTCGATCAGCTGATCATTAAGCAGTTTCACGATTGAAGTAGCAGCAGGAGAGGGAGGGAGAGAGAAGAGGCAGTCACTCCATATATCGGTTGTTAAGCTTAACGCGGGAATGCTTTACAAACATTCAGAGATGAACTTACACACTTGCTTTACTTCTCTCTGGGATAACTTCATCGGAGCTGAAATGCCGGTTTGCTAGCGAGGCTACAAATACACACAGCCGCTCTATCACGTGACGCATACTGCTGCGACGTGCTACGGTTATGAGCAGAGTTACGCCATGTCGCAAGTTTTGTGAGGTGCTTTTTTGATATTTAATGGATCGGATTACATTTTTTATTTCTCTCCGATATCCGATCCAGTAATTTACGTCAGTATCGGACCGATACCGATACGTAATATCGGATCGGTCCATCTCTAATATAGGGATGCTGCGATTCACTACAACTGGGTGTGGTGCCAGTGTAAATACATTTCCTTCGGGTACACATCAGCAAAAGGTGAGGGGAAAGCATAACTGGCCTCTAAAGCATTAAATTTAGAAGTTGCCCAATGTCAAGAGGACAGGGCGAGACTTGTGGGACTTGATGTTCGAACTGATGCAGTAGTCCTCAGAAATGCCTTCCTACAAATATTTGAAATGTGCTCGCTGTTGTGTTCATTAAGTAGGTATTTTTAAAACTGTGGAGGTAGATGTGGCGGGGAAGTTGTGTGAGCATAAGTGGGAAACCTCTGCTACTGGTTTAGGTCTGTAGTGTCATGTAGTGTCGAGCGGACATGGTCTTCCCTGCCAAATTAGTCAGGGAACAGGGTTTGCGAGGAGTAGGAGCACTCCAGCTGAGAACAACAGCACTTCATCTGGATGCTGTGGGAATATAGATAATGTTAGTTACACAGATAAGGTCACTGCAACTGACTTTTATCAGAAAAGGCACAACAGTAGTTTAATAAAGCTCATTTAAATGCAGGAACACATGCAGAGGAAGATCAGTAAAGGAGTACACAAAGAAAGCTGATTTAAATCATCCTCAGTTTGAATAGGCCACATGACCTAGGCTAATAATACTAACAGAGGGGATTCTACAACTACTGTCTTAACTAGCAGCTTTCAGGTGAAGAGTAGAATTACCCCATTTAGGGTTCAAAATAGTTTGTCCAAATTACAGGAATTATGTCTGCACATTTTGAAGCCCTTACAAAATAAAAACGACGGGAACAACTTCATTTAAGACAGATTCAAAAAAAAAAAATCACAGTCAACAAAGAAAAGATAAATGAGCTAACCAAAGGCAAGCTATAATAATAGATTATAGATTCATGCTGAACATATTTAAAAGAAAGACCATTCAGATAATGTACTTGGACCTCACACAAACACCATATGAAGATGTGTTGCAGGAATGAGTCATCTCAATCCAGCTGTCCACAGGGCATGTATCTGATTTGCATACCCACACTCACACACCAGGAACAAATGTAAATATTGCAATAAAACCTGCTATAATAGCTTCAATTCGACATGAAGGAGAGTTTCCAGTGTATTTTTGCCAAGTTTAACAACATTTGATTCGTGTGAGTTATACAGTGTCAATAATTGTTATTAAAACTATATGCAAATACAACTCAGGAATTGATGTTGTAGCAGAGCACTCCCCTCCGATTTATGCTGCTGTTCTGCGATGTTACATGTGCGTGAGTTGTTGGAAGATTTCTCTCACACACCTTCTGCCTCTCCCCTTTCCCTTCACCCACTTGTATCCACACATACATGCACACGCGCAGTTTAAATTGTCTTACCGTGGTAAAGCCAGTCAAATAATAATAAGGTCCAACAACTAGGAAAATTTTCACTTCGAAGGGAGTGTTCAGATTCAGGAGCATAGTGTGCCAAAAACTGTAAGATAGTTTTGTAAGCGATGCAGCAAAACTGGAAAAAAAAGAGCACTTAGATTTTGGAAGTTGGGAGGGGGAAGGTTTCATTAGTTAAGCTGTAACAGCGAGGCACACTAAAGAGTCTTCTTTATTTGTTTGTTTATTGTTGTTAAAGTGAACTGGCGGCTGAAGAATGTGTAAGATGAAAGGACGAAAACATGTCTACAGGACAGTGCGGTGCGGCACCCACAAAGGGGTTGTCTGCTCAGCAAGGCTGAACGATTTGGCGCTCTGTAGACTGAGGCACCCCATTTGGCTAATGAAGTCCCAGACTGTCTTCACACCACACCCCCACCCACCACTCCACTATGAAATGTTCTACTCATGAAAGTAATGAGGCAGGGAGGGAGAAAGACTCTTCTGGCCACTGATAACCTCAGACTAAACTTGCAACCTTACGAGACAAGGGCCTAATATCTGGCCGTCAATCAGCCCCAGCATCCCTGGCTGGAGTGTTTAATTACGAGGATCAATTATTTACCAGCCTCGTCTTTCACTACTCAGTGCTTCCAAAAAAGGAGTGTAAAGGAGAAAAAAAAGAAAAAAGAACACCAGCATGACCCAGAAGACACTGTGGCAGCAAATTAAGTACAGATAAAATGGTAAGCTGACTTTGTTGATGTTGTTTTTAAATGAATGACTAAATGGGCACAAGTGCTCGCAGATTAATACACACCCAACTATAGAAAGTGATAAGCTAAAAAAAAAAAAAAAAAAAGACAAAACTGCAGGGATACTGATAAAATGAACTTCTGACTAAAGTCAAGCAATGTCTTGAGCTAACTACTAGTCAAAGTCTTTTATAAAATTAATGAACCTTTAATAATATGTTTTGCATGTCCCAACTGTGTTCTAAGGCTAGTTACAAAAACAAAACAAAATTTAAAAAAAAAACCAACATTTTCACCGTCTAACTTGTCTGACTTGGTGTACTTCATATTTATGTTGACTGCAACAGCAACTTCAATGGTTTTAACAAGATCATATTACCCCTTGCTTGTATGCTTGTGTTGACAACAGCAGTTCACCTTGACAATGGACTGGATATACTGGATATATTTAAAAAAGAAATCGAAAGAGAGATTTCATATTAGTTTTAAAGTAAACTGTACTCTCTGTACTGTGGATTTGTCCACATGGGGATTTCTCTTTTTCCCTAAGGAGGTCCAGAATTCATCTGCAAGACTTTAAACTAATTTAGCGAGACAAGATCATATTAGCCTCAACTATGCCCTTCTTTCTAAGTTGGTACACTCAGTACCTAGTAAAAAAAAAAAGGATTGTGATCTATCATTACCTTAAACTACAATAAAGTATATACAGATCAGCCACAGATAATTAAAAAACTACTAACAGGTGAGGTGTATTAATAGTGTTTATCATTATAAGAGTCCTTGCATTTTTGCAGATGTTTGTTTGGGCACATACAATCATGCCACTCCCTGATGGGAACGCCCCCTCCCCCAAGCATACCGCAAAAACTGCACAGGACTTGATTTAAAGAACTCGACAAAGAGCCCAGGATCCAAATTCAGATTGCGATCTGACTTAGCATCCAAGGGATGCTCTAAAACACATTCACTTAATGTGTTTTAGAGCATTCACTGCCAATGTCCCACTGCCAGACACCGCAAGATACCCCAGAGGTGCTGTGTCCATGCCCCAACAGATTGGAGGTGTTTTTGGCAGCAAGACTTGGGACATACACAGTATTAAGCAGGTAGTTATTATTCTTAAGGCTGCTCAGTGCAAATTCTAAATGCCATCTGGTTTAAAAATTATAAATTAAATTAAGTTAAATTAATGCTGTTAAATGTCATTTAACAGCTTGTTTTTAATCACACAGGGGCACGCTATATTTTTTTCTGTGTTCTGTTGTTCTTCAGGGGCGATCGTGGCCCAAGAGTTGGGAGTTTGCCTTGTAATCGGAAGGTTGCCGGTTCGAGCCCCGGCTTGGACAGTCTCAGTCGTTGTGTCCTTGGGCAAGACACTTCACCTGTTGCCTACTGGTGGTGGTCAGAGGGCCCGGTGGCACCAGTGTCCGGCAGCCTCGCCTCTGTCAGGGTGGCTGTGGATACAATGTAGCTGCCATCACCAGTGTGTGAATGTGTGTGTGAATGGGTGGATGACTGGATGTGTAAAGCGCTTTGGGGTCCTTAGGGACTAGTAAAAGCACTATACAAATAAAGGCCATTTACCATTTTACCATTCATAAGAAACAGCTGGCAGTGTTTTGTGGTCACCTTTCCCAGAAAGGATTGCCTCTTCATGTGTCCGAATTCTAGCAAGCTCAATAACCCAAATAACAAAGTGAAAAACGCAGCACTCAACAAAGTCTGCAACGATTCAGCAACTTAACAGCCACAACACCTGTGGTTTGCCTGTTTTGTTGTATTTTTGTGCTACATTTCTATTGTCGTCATGAGTCTAGCCTAATCTGCGCTATTTATGGATCGCAAGCACCACATCGGTGGCCACCTGCTCTCTGCTCTTCTTTACAGTTACCCAGAATGGCTTAATGCACTTCTTTGGGACACTTAATCAAAGTTTTTATATTGATTATTTTTACTTATTGCTGCTGCCTTGGATTTGTAAAGTTGTAGGAGTATTAGTACTACAGCCATGTTACAGCTGAACAGAAACTGTCAATAGGATGATAATTGTGTTAACCTAAACCCACCACCACCTAAATCCCAACACGTTTGATACAGTTTGATATTTGACCCTTGCTATAGATGACAAAAGAATAATGTTATGCGATTTAGAGTTATTTTGTTGTGAAATGGTGCTCAATATTTAATTGATTGCTGAAGGACTGATATTGAGGCAAGGTTAACATGGCCTCGTTAATTCCACAAGGGGGAGTGTGTTGAGGCTGACATCTAAGAGTAGGCAGCTCGTTTCTCCTCCTACAGCAGCTCAGGGTTTTTCTCCTGGACTCTCAGCTGATGGCTCATTAATCTATTCTAGAGGAGGGCCCCTACGCAAACAGATAGCCTGCGCAAGTGTACAACTCCATCCTTTTAAACTTTTTTTTAACCACGTGAAAGCACTGTAACAAAGAAAAGTTTAAAAATGAGTACATTTGTTTTAATTAAATAAAATACAACTCCATCTCTGTCTGCACACAGTGGAGTTGAGTCACTCCAGCTCTCATCGGCGTCTCATGAAAAATCTGAGCAGTCATTCCCAACTCTTAGCTGCCAGAATCTCTATGATTGCAAATTGCCATGATAAACTCACTCAGCGCCGTCTCAGGAACAATACCGCAATCGCAGTTAGGGGTGTTCTTAGTGCCGAATTGTCGAGTCAGTTACACATTTAAAAAAAATAAACAAATCTGTGACTCTAAAGTAGGAAACACTAAGAAAACTGTACAAAAATGAAGTAAATAATTTAGCCTGTGACACCGCTACCTCTCTCTGTCTCTGTAGTCAGAAGATAACAGACTATGCCCCGCCCACTGCATCGGCAACATCAGATTGGTATACGTCCCGCGCAATAGCTTATCAGCAGAAAACAAAGCAACAGAAAAGAAACATATGCAGTAAGCTAACAGAAAAGCGTTTTGAAGGTAAAGATGCACATGGCAAATATAATCCTCCATGCCGAAAGTTGCAATACTGCATTCTTATAACTTTCAGATCTTAGTAAGTACTCCGGAGGGTGCAGTAGGAGGAACAAGAGGAAGCTGAAGGCTAAACTTGAGCAGAAAAGCACGAGGGATGTTTCGAGTGGAAGGAAGAAAATCACTGGCCTCCACATCCCCCCCACCACTGTCAGTGATTTTGCCTTTCTTCTGGGCAGGTTAGGCATCAGCTGCAGAAAGTACATAATGGAAAAGGAGCGAAACCCGATAGTAACAGCACCTAGGTTCAGTTGACCTGTGCAGTTGTCTGTGATCCTGAGTCACATTTACAACCTGAGTCTGAAGTAGAGGAAAGTACAAGTGTTGTAAAATATTTCCTGTCTGGTTCCTGTAGTCCAAACCATCAGAACTTAATGAGCACCAATGATGATCAAGGTGCTGGAGAGACTAGTCTTAGCCCACCTGAGACCACAGGGAGACCCTCTGCAGTTAACAAATCAACATAATCTGGGAGTGGATGATGTAATCATCTACATTCTAGAGAGACTGCACTTCCGTAGATATTAACAGCTGCACTGTGAGAATCATTGTCTTTGAATTTTCACATCCATTTAACATGATCCAGCTGCTGCTTCTCAGGGAGGAAATGGAAAAAGTCAGCAAGCAAGTGAACTTGTCCACCATCTCATGGATTACTGCCTGACAGACAGGTAGGTATGTGACACTGGACAGTGCTCTGTCTGATTTGGTGCTGTGCAGGAGCTCCATAAGGGACTGTGTTGTCTCCTACTAGAGCTGGGCGATATGAGATTTTTTCATATCACGATATGTTTTTTTCATTTCAGGCGATAACGATATCTATCACGATATAAGCCAAATAACTATATTTGTAAGATTTAAATGTGCCGTTGCTCACAAGTAAAATGTGAAATAATCAGCAGCTTGTTTTTAAATATTTATTTCCCATAATAAGTTCAGCAGGGTAGATGTACTTAAGGAACATGAGACTTTTTCAGATAAATAAAGGCAAATATTGCAAACTACACAAAAGGCAGCCGCTAAAGCGTTTAAGTTTCAAAATAGAACAAATGAAACAGACTAAATTGTCAATTCCACTTAGAAACAAAATATTAATTCTAAAAATAAATCTTAGTTTGTTTTACAGAAGAACAGACAAAACTGACTAACTTTTGTCAATATCAAATAAACTGAGAACTAAAAGGAAATTCTCAATCTCTCCTTGTTGTATAGCTTAGCTTTTCAAACAGTTTTAACAGTTACTTTAGTCTGACAAAAGCCGAATGACGAATTAGCGCTTCCAGTCAGAGACTGAGGCTACGTCTACACGTACACGGGTATTTTTTAAAACGGAGATTTTCCGTTTTAAAAAATAATCCCGTCCACACATAAAGGCAGAAATGAAGGAAAACGCTGTTATGAACATGCCAAAGCAGCAGGTGGCGCTAGATTCCTAACCGTGCAGAAATGTTGGCCAATCAGAAGTCTAGAAGCCTCGGTGGGAAAAAGTAAACAAAGCTGCGGCATAGAAGCAGAACCGAGTCGTATGTGTGGAGGGACAGTAACTGTGTGTATATGTAAGCATTTAAACACTGCAGAGAGTAGAATTAACAGTAACAGTATTGTAGAAATTCATTTCACCGAAACAATAACGCGGCGCACAGTGTGACGCATGCACCAGTTTATTGTATTTCCAGACTTGCTTTCGGCACAATTTACAGTGCACGCTACTCTGTTTTTTGTCAGACTTGAAATAGCCGAAATACCTTCACACTACGGAACTTCTATGGCTCTTCCGTTCGACAATCTCTCCGGCATTGGAACCATCGTCTGTTTTCTCTTCGGTCACGCTCGGTCGATTTTTCTAGTCGGCACACTCATTTCCTCCATTACGCGCTGGCTCCATTACCTGCTGGCTGCTTCCCAAACAAACACACGTGCGGCTTGGCACTTGTGCTGTACGTAACAAGTCACGCGACGTGATGCTGCGGCTGTGATTGGTTCAGCTCTGCGCTACTGAATTTGGATCGGCTGACCTTTTTTTTTTTTTTTTTTTTTTTTTAAGAGGACAAGAGCGGCGAGGTCTATCGCGATAGCTTAATTTCTCTATCGAGTAAAAGTTATATCGCGATACATATCGTTATCGTTCTATCGCCCAGCTCTATCTCCTACACCTCAGACTTTCAGTACAACTCCAGGTCATGTCACCTACAGAAACACTCTGATGATTCTGCAGTGGTTGGATGTATTAGTGAAGGGCAGGAGGAGTACAGAGCACTAGTGGGTGAATTTGACAGGATGTTGATGTGGTGGAGGAGTACAAGTACCTGGGCGTCCATGACAACAGGCTAAACTAGAAAACACAAATACAAATTCTGTATACAACAAGGGAATGAGCAGGCTCCAATTCAAATCAACTCAAATATGGGATAAATAAAGTACTTCACATCAGCTGACCATCGTGTCTAATTACGTCAGAAACATTATATGGGAGAAACAAAAACACTCAAAGAATATTGAACACATATATCCCAGCCCTGCACCCCAAAGAGCCAGTTAACAGCCAAATCGGGAAACATACAGTCCCATTTTTTTGTTGCACACACGGTGCATGGTTCAGTGCAAAGGTTTTTCTTAGCTTGCTGCATTCATAATGCAAATTAACATGGCATGGCATTGTTCAAATGTTTTGCTGGGTTGAGCCAATGATGTTGATTGGCGCCACTGGAAGTGATAAATAAAGTCAAGGAACTTGTGCGAATATAAAAACTTTTAAAAGTCAACTTTGGATAAAGTCATTAAACCTTTTAACCAGCTGTTATTAAATCTGACTGGTAGCTCCATATATGTAGTTAAAGTCATGGTCTCTATCTATTCAACTAGGTAGGGCCTTTAAAACATTGACCAAATAACTGACCAAAGCTAATACGAGCTAATAGCTAAGGCTAAGGCTATCGCTATAGCTTGCTGTCAGGCCATCTAGAGTGCCCTACCTAACTTTAAATAAATACATAAAAAAAATACAACTGAAATCTTTAACCTAACAGTTAAAATGTTAACTTACGTTAACCGTTGGCTACATAGCCACAGCTTAACAATCTTGTTTTCCCTGGCCATCACATCCCTCAGATACATCACATACCATATTTCAGATTTCTCTGGTGAAAAAAAAAAAAATCAAATAACAGAATTAACATTTGTTAAAGGCCATTTTAATTTATCCTTAGTGTACACAAATAATCTATCTACTGAGATATTTCAGTCTATATCAAAGTGGAGGCCTGACACACCAATTTAAATATCCCTATAACAAAATAGTTAAAAAGGCAGAGAAAAGAAAATATCACCTTAGGTTTAGTCCTGTCCCAGCAAGCTGTTTCACACAGACCTGCATTAAACCAAGGAAGAAAAGCCATCATATGGGGCTTTGAAGGCAATTCATGGTGAGATAGAGTGTTCTTCATTAAGCAAGGATACAATTTCAGACAAGAAATATGACAAACTATCAATCAAGACCCAACAAGCATGATGGCCATTTGTAAAACTGAGAAAATAGAGCGCAGGCTACCACTGCAAATTAGATACCTGCATACAGATTTACAGCCAGACGTCCTGTGTGGGAGGCAGCAGGGCACTGAAAGCCTCCATTTACACACTTCAGTTTAACTGCAGTATTTGCTCTGACACCCATCATCGTGTAAGTCCTCCATTCATACAAACTCTTCTTCAGCCAACAAGAGCAATTACATATTAGTGATTATTTTTATAAAGCCCATTTAATCTTTAATCGTTTGGACATTTGTCTGCAATTAAGGGCAGGTTTTCCTCCTCAAAGCAACTGATCTGTTACTGACAACACCACACGCCCACTACAAATTTAAGCACTTAAATGGCAGCTCTGTCAGAGCCATGTCAGAATTCACATTTGATTCCCTGACAAGTTATAGTTATATTTTTGTAGTTATGCAGTTATATTTAGCCCTGTAGATATATGAATACGAATGACTATGAGTCAGCACTACGATAAGGTTGTAACATTGCTGTAGATAAAGACCAAGTTCATTTGTAACACTATGTTCTCACATGAAAGAACAAACATCTGCAGTGAAGGAACACTAAAGAAAGACTTCTGAAGGTAATCACACATCATTTCCACAGAACGTCACACCAAGTGAGGTCTACAGCACATACTGTACAAAAAAAAAATAAAATCTATCAAACTGTTTTTAATAGCATCTGATTGGCAAGCTGTCTTGGGACAGTTGGCACATGGGCGGGTAGCGGAGGAGTTTAGAGGTGCTAAAGTTCAGGCAGGAGCGATGCAGCACCCTGTGTCCTGCCAACAGACTTACAGTGGCGCAATTCCTGACTAAGTTGTTGACCCATGGCCCCCACCTGCCTTGACCATCCATTATCTGAGGGGTGGAGGGGGCCATTACTTTTCCCTCCTTTCCTGCCTGCCACGCCAGAAGGCTTTTGACTCATGCCCATCTGTCCTGGTAGTACATACATTAAGTGAAAGCCAAGATACTGCCACCCTGTCCAACTCATGAATGCCTTTATAACAACAAGTTGTTATGTAGTGTGTGAACAGAATTTTACCTTAGCAACAAACACCTTTGTGAAGAGGATGGTTAATCAGGAAACAGGTCATTTCAATCCTCAAATCACAATGAGAAGAGACCTTTTTGTAAACCTCAGTAGCCGACACAATGCACGCAACAGCCTGCCAATAACTTGCTTTCAAAAGCTCTGACACACATAAGAAAATCAAAATTTGGGGACATGAGAAACACCTCTCAGTATGAGTTTGCATGCCTATGCTATTACCACAGCAACCGAGGCAGACCGGATAACAATCCCTGAAAACACAAATATGATCTAATCACTTGCAAATATTGTCGGCAGTCAGTCTGGAGATTCAATTTAGTCCTGCGTCAGATTTGCCTACAGTCTGAGCACATTCCAGGGCCTTTTTAATATGGAAATACACCAGGTAAAAAGGTTCAATTGGAAATAATGTTAATAAACACAAGTAAAAAGTCAACCCACTGCTACCTGAATGCCCGCCTAAAGCCCTCATTTTGTCCGAATGAATATTTGACATATTTCTAAAAGAATGGTTAAACAAACAGACATGAACTTTATTAAGGACACCAAAAATTGTACCTGAGCTGGTTGAATGTCTAAGTATTGAAGTACCTCTTTCAACATGACAGGCATGTGAGGAGGCTTTTCAGCTGAAACAGCAGACGGGTCTTCGGATCTGTCCTCATGACCTGGACCAGAAGATGCACCAACGAAACAGGAGTTCAATCTCGGCCTTAGCCTTCTCCATGCTCTCCGCGCAGCCAGATGTGTTTTTCGCATCATTGGGTAAGAGCGGACAGTCATGTGGAAAATCATGATCGTTATAATGATCTGTGGAGAAGTAAATTAGCAAAGTTACATGATGAGAAGAAAGATGGAAGGTTAAGCTAATCAAGAGGAACTTGGTGTGTAGTACTATTTTAAAGTTGACACTCCATCATCATGAAGCTGTGCTCTGGAGAAGCTTATAGTATACTCCGGGGTTTATCCAGTTTAACAGCTGCACTGAGACCAAACAGGTGGGAACAGGAACAATACAAAACTATGAATTAAAAGCTATCTTACGTTACTTGGAAGAGGAAAACATTACGGTTCTAAATTCAAGGCAGATGCAAAAACTGTTGACTGACTAAACCTTTCCAATAACACACTTCATTTTGAATATATTTAAAGATGTGGCCATGATTCTCAGTTCATGATTGCAGTAATATTGTGAAGCATTCTATACACGTCTATACATACTTTACAGCAGTGGTTCAGACACATGTGAATTCATGTGTGTGAAAAACCTGTATTCCATCTCACAGCAATATTTCTTTTTATTGTCAATTGACGGCGCTTTTTTATCTTGTGGACCTAGGAAAACACCTATTATTGTTATTATTATTATTCTTATTATTATTATTATTATTGCAATGAGCTTCATTAGCAGGTATCTAAACTACATGACACCATGTTAGCACGAGTAAACTCCTCCAGGCAAATGACGTCCCCATTTCAGCTTCAGCCATAAGACATGAAGTTATCTCAATAGTTTCTATTTACAGTTTTTTCCCTTTTTATGTAGGTGGTAGGCCATTTGCTCTGCTGACACTTGCCTGCCGGGACTCTATTCTTCACCTCTCTTGTGCACTTTCTATTGCCTTGATTTGCTGACCCAGGTATTGAAACTCATCTATCTTCACTAACTCTGTCCTTTGCTGCTTCACTGTTACACCTGTTTCCCTCTCATTCACACACGTAATCTGTCTTGCTTCACCTGACTTTCATTCCTCTTTTCTCTAGACCATACCTCCACCTCTCCAGGCTCTCTTCCACCTGTTCCCTACTCTTACCATAGATCACAGCGTCATCTGCAAACATCATAGGCCATGGAGACTACTGCCTGACCTCATCTGTCAATCTGTCCATCACCACTGCAAACAAAAAGGGGCTTAGAGTTGATCCCTGATGTAATCCCACCCCTACCTTGAACCCATCTGTCATTCCTATCACACACCTCACTATTGTCTGTCTGTCCTCAGATGCCTGTGATTATTTTGTATTTTATAGCCTACAACTACAATAAGAGTTGTATTGTAGGGAAAGACTGATGCGGATATTATTGTGTAGTTTAATAAGTAGGTCCTTTTTTCTCATGAACCCCCCCCCCCCCACACACACACACACACACACACACACACACCTACCTCTTCTTGCTGTTTACTAAACGTTAGCTGCTATCCTTCAAGCTAGGAGTAGGAAGGTCGTACTAACTTATCTGTAGGTTGTTAGAGGTTAGCAGTTCCCTTAAACAAACATGTGCCATCATTTATGGTGATATTTAGTAGCAACTCCCCACACAAAAACAGTATTTTGGTGTAAAGGTTAGCTATCTACCTAGCTAAAAACGCCTGAACATGGAGCAGATACAAAAAGGCATGCACGTGTTTGACGTGGCCATGACTGTAAAGCTATTATCTATTAAATTTTGAATGTTTAGCCCACCCTAATGCTCTGTAATACGTGTATACAGGCTATGATATCAGCAGAGGCTGGACATGTTACATCTAAATAAAGCGATGCAGAGGATACCGTTGCTATGCCACCATGTTGGATGACCGCGCTTCATACCTACAGAGACTGTCAATAAAATATACTGAAAAGGACCCGACGGTGTAGTCAGGTCCATTTAATCAAGTTTCACAAATGTTGAGCCAGACAACCGTGCTTATGCACAGAAAGCGGCAGTAGCTTACCGTAGCACACCACGGAGTAGCTCCACCTTCCGCAGCGTGCACTGTGCGTCACCACGGCCCGCCTAGTGACGCGCCCCTCTCGACCTATCAGATGCCACAGAGGAAGACGACAGCTTTTTTGAAAATATTGGCGGCGGTTGTGCTAGCGACAAGGTTAGCGAGTTTATTCACTTAATTCGAGCTACTTTTAAACCGAGCGTTTGATCTGAAAGTGTCGCCTTAGTAGGGATATGGACGATAGTCGTTACTAACAAAAGGTAAGACCGAAGATTGCATCGGAGACGAAGTAATCAATGCCATCTTACTGTTAGTGACTGTACTACAGCTAGCTAGATGGCAGGGGCTGGCCAGTCCTGCTGTATTTACGTTGGCAGGATTGTCATCACATTGTAACGTGTGCTCGACTTCGACTGTTTATTCCATTTAATAGTACTGAGCTAGCTGTACCTGAAAATTGCGTGTTAATACATGTTAGACAGCATTTGATTATATTATGCTGTTATTAAAGTGAATCCCCGGTCCATATATATATATATATATATATATATATATATATATATATATATATATATATATATATATATATATATATATATATATATATAAATAAATAACACCCAGCACGCCCCTGCGGGCGGTTTATCCTTCAAGCTCGGGGTCCTGCGCAGTATCTTAGCTGTTCCCAGGACAGAGACCTCCGATGTTATTCCCGGGATCTGCTGGAGCCACTCGCCTAGCTTGGCAGTCACCGCACCTAGTGCTCCGATTACCACGATATATATGTATGTGTGTGTGTGTATATATAGATATATATCTTTATTTTATTTTAATGTCACTGAAAAATGTCCATGAGTATCAGTCCCTGACCCAAAACGTTTAAAACACAAGTGTAGGTTTTTGTTGTATTATTTTTTTTTATTTAAAGATTATTGTTATTAGTTTTGTGAAAGTTTCAGTATCCTTATGTACAGTTGTGGTCAGAGGTTTAGATAGACTCATCATGTGCATGAATGCCATGGTAATTTCATGTCATGGTAATAAATCCTAAAAACACTGTACCAACCGTCAAGCATGGTAATGGTAGCAACATGCTCTGGGGCTTTTTTCACTCATAGTGATACTGGTACATTACACAAAGTGGAGAGAATAATGAAGAACAAGGACAACCTCCAAACAAATTCTTTAACTTTATCTCAAATAAACAGTTAGATGGTTGAAATATGGTCACAGTTGGGTGTTCCAGCAGGACATTGAGCCCAAGCACACATAAAAACTGCTTTTGGAATGGATAAAGCACTAAACAGTAAGCTTGTGGAATTGCCTACCCAAAGCCATTTCTGCCTAGAAGATTGATCAAATATTGAGCCAAAATTATGCCAGAGGCTTGTTGATGGCTACCAAAATCATCTAAGGTGCAACTTACTAAGGGACATTTTACCAAATATTAGTGTGGGGGTGTATTTATATATTTGAACCTGTTTGTATATGTTTGACCCTGTTTGGATTCAAATAAATCCCAAATAAATTCAAACATGTGCACCCAATTCTTGTTTTTTTTTAAGTAGGTAAAGATGTGTCCTGTACAATCATTTCACTCTAGAAAAAGAACAGTCATGATGAGTGTATGTAGACCTCTGACCACAAGCTTTGCACAGCTTTGACTTGCTCTGATTTCAAATGTTGAAACCTTGCTCTACACAGAGTGCATATTGCTTGTCTGGTAGTTAACAGACAAGAAATATTATAAATTACAGTGAGACCTGACCTTAGTCTGCACTTTGAGACGATGGAACTGGAAGTTCAAAAAAGCTAAAGTGTTTCCAGTTTTTAGGACTCATTCCTGTGGCATTCTGTATGAAAACACTTTTAGGCTGTTCGCTTACCATAAAACAAGTTCAACTCTGCCTTCAAAGTCCTCAGACCATGTTTGAATTTTATCAGCATATTTTCAAGATTGTGAAATCCAGTTAACATTTTATTTGTTTGTTGTCTTGTTTTGTAATGCTTCATTCCTTGCAGGGAAACCAAGATGGCGAGTGATGTGTGCAGCCATGTAAAGGTTGTTGTTCGAGTGAGGCCGGCCAATGACAGTGAAAAGCGTGAAAACTGTCGAAATGTGGTCCAGGTCGTCGATAACCACATGCTCATATTTGACCCCAAAGAAGAGGACTTGTCGTGCTTTGGGTCACAAAGAGTACGAAACAGAAACATCAATAAGAAGGCTAACAAAGACCTGAAGTTTGTTTTTGACCTAGTCTTCGACGAGAATGCTACACAAGTCGACATTTTTGAGAACACCACTAAAGGAGTGCTGGATGGGGTGATGAATGGATTCAACTGTACAGGTGACAAATTAATGAGTACAAGCTGCAGCTACAGTCTGTCTGAATTAGTCATGATGTCTGCCAATTATAAAAAGATGTGGAGCTGATTAACTCGTTCTGTAGTGTGCTAGTTATTTATCTGTCTGCAGCGACAAATTACCCTCACTGCTGTGAAGGGGATAGACCTTCAAAGATACGATTTTATTCCAGGGCTGGATAAATGGAGTGCAGAGTGTTATTCTTTACCATATATTTTGGTGCAATTGACTAAGCCAAAAAAAAAAAAAGAAAGAATTGTATTTATTTCTCTAATGTGAATTTAAAGCTTGAGAAAGTATTACTTTGTATAGTTCTGTACTGTGCATAAGTCTTAAACCACCTCTCATTCCCTTATGCTTTGCTAATATAATGGGAAATATTTGCAGTGATTTATCAAAGCATCTGTAAATATTTATAAAAAAAAACAGTATACCAAGTAAAAGTGGTCTTCAGGAATAGTTCTCCAGGCTTCTCAAAACACATTCTTTAGATGTTGGTAGATCAATCCCCGTCAAGGGGATCCTACACTGCTTTAATAATGTTGAGGTCCAGACTCTGGGGAGGCCAATCCATGACTGATCGTGTTCCATTGTGTGTTCTTAGATCCAGGTATACTTTTACTGAATTGACTGTAGGCTTGAGATTATTGTCATGCTGAAAAATGAAGCTGTTGCCAATGGAATGCTTTCCAGGTGGTTTTGCATAGTAGGTTGAAATTTGATGGTACTTTTCTGCGTTCATAATTCCATCACTTTTAACAAGATCCCCGGCACCACTGGCTGAAATGCAGCCCCAAACCATGAGACAGCCTCCAATGTGTTTTACAGATGGTTGTACATGCTCAGTGTTGTCAAAATGACAAAGTGCCTAAAGATGCCATCTATAACTGTGCAAAGTTCTCTCTTATGTGTTGAGAAAACACTGTTTCATCCCTTGGGTTAGGTGCTCTTTTTATGAATGAGTCATATAATCGGTGTTAAGTGGGTTAACAACAACAACAACAACAAAAAAAACATTCCTTGGAAAATTGTCAGCTGGAAGAACTGGACCAAAAATAAACGAAAAAGCAGTGAATGTCCAGAGAAAAACTGTGTTTGCTCAAGAACATATAAAAAAAACAATTACAAAATTTCTTCCTTGGAAGAAAAATTTTAAACATTGGAGGCTGGCTTGAGACTTTTAAATAGTGTAAGTTCAGTTCTCCTTTTGGATATACTTGATACTTCCATTGCTCACATTCCAAGTTTTTCACATTACATGTTTGGTTATGCTCTTTTCTAAGCAAGCTTTATGTTGAAACTGTTTTTGTAGAGTTTTCTGTAACTCTTAATTACTTTTTCACTTGCAGTGTTTGCCTATGGTGCTACCGGAGCAGGCAAGACACATACCATGTTAGGTTCACAAAATGACCCTGGGGTCATGTACCGCACAATGAAAGAGCTCTTCAAACGCATGGATGACGCCAAGGAGGAGAAGGAGTTTGCAGTTGCATTTTCATATCTTGAAGTGAGTATTGGATTCTTTATTTTTACCTTTATTTTTACTTTGCTTTGTTCTCCTTGTTGTTTATGGAATGTTGTTTCTTACGTTGTTTGTTTGTGCAACATCACTGTGTCAAGTCTGGATAGTCAGACTTGTACAGAAGACTTTAAGTTGTAAAATGTGTTCTCAACCTACACTGCTTGTATGTAAAGGTATCGCAGCAGGTACGCATTCATGATTTCTACACCTTGCAGTATCATTGTGTCTGCAAGCTTTTACCTGACCATACATTTTTGTCTTTGTGTGGTTTCATAGTGTTTTGTTGTATTTGCACGTGTTCACAGGTTTACAATGAACAGATCAGAGATTTGTTGGCTAATGCAGGACCTCTTGCAGTCAGGGAGGACAGTTCTAAAGGAGTGGTTGTACAAGGCCTCACACTGCATAAGGTCAGTACTACCATCTATTATTAAAATAAACACACACAAAAACACTTCCATGCATGCACTTCTGTTGAAAAATGCCCGTCCTTTTAAAAACATTAAAAAACTGCATGAAAGTGAGCAATATTTGGGTAAAAGCAGGTGGTGCTAGCTCATTGTATAATAAGCATGAAACCTGTGTAGCTCATCTTGGGCCAGGACACAGGAGCAGGTTGGAAAAAATAATTGTGTGGATGCTTTAAGCATCCACACTATTGAGTTCCTTCTTGGTGTTTCCGTACACTTTTTGCCGTGGATCTACTTCCACAATTTTTGTGCTATTTTCACCGTTCAAATTTTAAACTATTCTGTTATTTCTGCTAATGATGGCTATATCTTTTGGTATTTTTCACTATTATACTTTTTAAAATATTAAGCTTTTTTCCTTTAATTTGAAATGAATGGGAAACTTCTGCAATTCTGCTAAATTTTCTTGTTTTTGAAACTTAACTACTTCCTCATATTTTCACGTAGAACAACCATTCAAACTTTAAAATGTTCTCAAATTATTGGGCTATTCAGGTATAAATCAGCTTTTTCAAATCTTTTACCGCTTTACTTTTATCCCTCTTAAAGTTTTGAGTTGCAAAATTGTGATTTTTCACAAAATACATGCGTTGTTATGGTTGCTATGCTCTTGGCTTCCAGTGTGCCACTGAAGGTTTTGCAGTCTTCTCTTCATGTCTGAACAACTTCTTGCTACTTGCTCAATTTTCACTCAACTTCCAAAAATTATACATCAAAATGTAGGTATTTGTGCTGGCTTTCAGGAAATGTCACTATCATTGTTGTGGGACTTATAGAATTTTTGCAAATCTCCTCAGACCAACACAAAGTTAGAAAACTCTCCATAGAAAGTCAATGGAGAGTTTGTTCAAAATCACCGCTTGATTTCTGTAATGAGCGGCATATTCGAATCGTCATATCTCTTTAACGAAACAAAGTTAAGACATGAGGCTTGTCCCAGTATATCTTCAGACACTCCTGACGCTCACAATTCAAGAATTTCTTTCTCACCTATTACCGTTCTGAAATGAGTTAGACTTGTTTGAGGGTAGGAAATTCGTCCTTCGCTCAGATTTCTTCAGATTTCAAACTCTGGAAATGAACCACTTTTTTCTCTCGTCATAACTTTTTGTTGGATTTCCACAGAGACCTGAAAATTTCCATGACTGTTCACCAAAGCCTGCTGTCTCTTACGGTGAAAGAATGATATTGATACTCCAAATAGATTTAGAGTTAGAAAGCGTTGTTTGAGGGCAAGTCAAGGCAGTTTTTGCTTCGCCTCTACTCAGTTATGGTGCATTACAAGTCAAATATCTTTAATAATTCATATTTTAATGATAAATTGTCAACACTTGAAGATTACCCCATCTCTTCTGAACAAAACCGTGTAAGAATGACCGTTCTAGCCCCTACGGTTAGGAAATTATGGCCATTTGTTTGAGGGGAGTCCTCACTATGAGAAATAGACTGCAAAAATCCTGTGTCTCTCTGTGCTGCCTGCACCTGTTTTGGCGGGAAAAAGTACACAGCCTCTCTGATTGGTGGATTCAAATTCAGCAGGTCCCAGTCTGCTTGACTGAGCTGGAAACTTACACACACACAGGGAGAGAGATGTGTGTGTGTGTGTGTGTGTGTGTGTGTGAGACAGAGAGAGAGAGAGAGAGAGAGAGAGAGAGAGAGAGCCTTTTAATGGGATGATCTCATTGTGATATTTAGGCTGGTTGACTGAATTGAATTTTGTGTGTGTGTGTGTGTCTCTGTGCATGTGTGTTTCCTTATGTGTACATATTTGTGATTGTGTGGCTGTTATATATATTTTTTGCTGATTTTTTTCATTTAACAAGTATATTTGAGGGACCCTCAGCATGTTCAGCATTTTTTCAGCTGTCCATTTTGCTTTTCCAATTTTTCTGTTTAAGTTATTACTATTGTGCTAAATCATACTATTTCTGCTATTTTATAAGATTTGTGCTAAATATAGTATTTCTGCCAAATATAGTATTTCTGATTAATTATAGTTTTTCTACCAAATCATAGTACAGTATTTCTGCTTTTTATAGGATTTGTGCTTAATATAGTATTTCTGCTAAATTATAGTATTTCTGCTTTTTATAGTATTTGTGCTAAAACATAGTATTTCTACCAAATCATAGTACAGTATTTCTGCTTTTTATAGTATTTGTGCTAAAACATAGTATTTCTACTAAATGTAGTATTTATTCTTAATCATACTATTTCTATATTAGTGATGTGCGGATCGATCCTGAAATATCGATTCCTCCGATACCAGTCATTTATGTTCTAGAATCGATTCTCACATTAAAATATCGATATTTTAGTAATTTAGGGTAAATATCTAGTTTATCATCAACAGGAACACAGTGGAAAGAAACTATAACATTCGGATTATCTACATTTGAAGGAACTACTTCCTCTTCCGCCTTTCATAGTCATGTGCGAAATACGGCTGTATAAATGTCTCGCAGCCCCTTGGCATGCGCACTTGCGCACTCAAAACAATGGCCAAACGCAAGCGAAGTCATGTGTGGACATATTTTACCTCCACAAACAGCCAAGACGCAGTTTGTGATGTATGTGGCAAGACAGTGAGGTGTTGTGGCAACACCTCAGAATTAATCATAACACAGAATATGATGAGGTCATGTCGAGGCGAACCGAGGAGAGGAGAGGGACAGGTGCTGCTAGGGCGAGACAGATGTCTCTCGCGGAGTCCTTTAGTGCTGCAGGCAGGCACTATCCAGGTACAGAGGAGGAAAATGCTGGGTACATAGGCTAGGTCGCATTAAAATATACAGAGTACTTGCAGTAAAACAGGCATTGTAGTCTTTAAAACATAAAAATTCAGTTGAAGATTATTTCATAGATAAGAGAAACGTTTTATAGATACTATTATTATCTATTAGCTTTATTATTATTTTCACTCAGTTTAATTTTTTTGGCTGAGTTATTTGAATATTTTAAAATGCAGGTATTGACAAACTTATTTATTCCTTTAATTATGTATTATACTGACAATTTCATTCACACAGCATTCTATGTAAAACAGCAAGTATATGTAAACTATCAATTCCTTTCCCCTTAGGCTATTTTAACAGACTGCATACATGACTCTAAAAAGATTAAACATTCAGTGCAGTATACCCCATCTTTTGTTTTGCCCTTTGTATTTTATTTTCTTTGTAGATGATTCCCCAAGAGCAGCAACACTCGCAAGATGCCTTGTAGAGATGATTGTGAAGGACCTCCAGCCTCTGTCCATAGTGGAGGACCAGGGTTTCCAGGGATTTGTGAGCGCTCTTGACTCAAAATATAAACTCCCAGGAAGAAAATCACTGACTGAGACTCATCTTGTAAATTTGTTTGATGAATGTAAAGGCAAAGTAAGAGCATCTTTGCGAAATGCTTCCAGTGTTGTTCTCACCACTGATATGTGGACCTCAGTGTCCACAGAGGCATATTTGACTGTAACATGCCATCTCATTGAAAACTGGCAAATGAGAGAATTTGTCCTGGAAACCCACTCTTTCCATGGGCAGCATACAGCAGATAATATCAGCTCAGCACTTAAGCAAATCACAGAAGAATGGGGCATAACTGAGAAGGTGGTTGCAGTTGTCACAGACAATGGTGCAAATATGGTTGCTGCAGTGCACAAAGCTGGATGGAGGCATTTTCCATGTTTTGCACACACACTGAATTTAGTTGTAAAGGACAGTGTAAAAGCTGTCCCAGAAGTGGTGCAGGTGCTGGAAAAATGCCGTGCGATTGTGTCCTTTTTTCACCACAGCACAAAGGCTACTGAGAAGCTTAAGGATATTCAGCAACAATTGAAAGTGGCAGAGCACAAGCTAATTCAGTCAGTAGATACCCACTGGAACTCTGTCTTTTACATGTTGGAGCAGCTCTGTGAGCAAAATGAAGCCGTGACCACAGCCCTCTGCCTTTTAGGGAAGAATCAACTATGCTTAAATGCGGGAGAATTATCCCTGATCAAGGAAACAGTTGTTGCACTACGGCCGTTTGAAGAAGTAACACAGGAAGTTTCATCTGAAAAACATGTTTCAGTCTCCAAAGTTATTCCACTTGTGTCACTCATTCACAGGGCTGTAGCAGCCTGTGAATATCAGGACAGCTCCCTTGCCACACAGCTGGCACAGCAATGCCAGCGCAGATTCAGGGGTATTCAGAGCATTCACTGTCTAGCTGCAAGTACATTTCTGGATGTTAGGTTTAAACACCTTGGGTTTTGTGACAAAGACAATGTTGAAGTATTAAAGAAACATCTCCACACTGAAATGCAAGAAGTCTATCAGACAGGACAGTCTGCTCCCACTCTAACTGTAAGCTCAATGCCTGCTGTTAGCTCTGCCTCAGGGCCTTCTACTTCAGGGTCTATCCCAAGTCCTCCACCCGCAGGTCCAGCTGCAACAAAAGGAGGGATATGGACAGATTTTGACATGCAGGTTGTGTCAAGCCAACATCACCGGTCAGCTTCCAGTGATGTACTCATTGAAATACGCCGGTACTCAGAGGAAAAACTGATTCCCCGAGATAAGGATCCATTGGTTTGGTGGCAAGAGCATGAACAAACCTTCCCATCCCTAAGCAGACTTGCAGTGAGATACCTAGGAATCGTTGCTTCTTCTGTACCTGCAGAGAGAATCTTTTCAAAAGCAGGAGAGGTTGTGAGCAAAAAACGGAGCAGACTTAGAGGGAAAACTGTAAATATGCTGTTGTTCCTAAACAAAAACCTGTGAATAAGGGAAAGTGTTACTGTCAAATGTTTTTGTTGACATGTCCAGACAAGATAAACGTTAAATGACATGTTAAATTGTGTTGAATATTTTTGTTGACATGTCCAGACAAGATAAACGTTAAATGACATGTTAAATTGTGTTGAATATTTTTGTTGACATGTCCAGACAAGATAAACGTTAAATGACATGTTAAATTGTGTTGAATATTTTTGTTGACATGTCCAGACAAGATGAACGTTAAATGACATGTTAAATTGTGTTGAATATTTTTGTTGACATGTCCAGACAAGATAAACGTTAAATGACATGTTAAATTGTGTTGAATATTTTTGTTGACATGTCCAGACAAGATAAACGTTAAATGACATGTTAAATGGCGTGTGTGTGTGTGTATGTGTGTGGGTGACAGAGAGAGAGAAAGACTTTTAATGTGATGATCTCATTTTAAGATTCAAATTCAATATATTTAGGCTGGTTGACTGAATTGGATCTTGTGTGTGTCTCTCTCTGTGCATGTGTGTTTCCATATGTGTCCATATTTCTGATTGTGTGGCTGTTATATATATTTTTTTGCCAATTTTTTTCATTTAACAAGTATATTTGAGGGACCCTCAGCATGTTCAGCATTTTTTCAGCTGTCCATTTTGCTTTTCCAATTTTTCTGTTTAAGTTATTACCGTACTATTTCTGCTATTTTATAAGATTTGTGCTAAATATAGTATTTCTGCCAAATATAGTATTTCTCATTAATTATAGTTTTTCTACCAAATCATAGTACAGTATTTTTGCTTTTTAAAGGATTTTTATAGGATATTTATATTGCTTAATATAGTATTTCTGCTTTTTATAAGATTTGTGCTTAATATAGGATTTGTGCTTTTTATAGGATTTGTGCTTAATATAGTATTTCTGCTTTTTATAGTATTTGTGCTAAAACATAGTATTTCTATTAAATGTAGTATTTATGCATAATCATACTATTTGTGCTTTTTATAGGATTTGTGCTTAATATACTATTTCTGCTTTTTATAGTATTTGTGCTAAAACATAGTATTTCTACTAAATGTAGTATTTATGCTTAATCATACTATTTCTATATATTACTGCCAGGTCCCCAGGCAGCCAATCCTCTGTGAGGCCTGAGACATTCAAATTTACATATCAGGGCCTGCACGGCTTCCCAGCCAGCCAATCATATCTTAGGGATGAGACATTCAAATTTACAAATCAGGGCCTGGACTGCTTCCCAGCCAGCCAATCATATATGTGGGTTGAGGCCTTCAAATTTGCATATTGGGGCCTTCGTGGCTTCTAAGCCAACAAGTCATCCATGTCATATATCTCTAAAAATCCATATTTTAATGATAAATTGTCAACACTTGAAGATTCCCCCATCTCTTCTGAACAAAACCGTGTAAGAATGACCGTTCTAGCCCCTACGGTTAGGAAATTATGGTCATTTGTTTGAGGGGAGTCCTCACTATGAGAAATAGACTACAAAAATCCTGTCTGTGTGCCGCGTGTGTGCACCTGTTTTGGCGGGAAAAAGTACACAGCCTCTCTGATTGGTGGATTCAAATTTAGCTGCTCCCAGTCTGCTTGACTGACCTAGAAACTTGCTTCTCTCGCCGTGTGTGTTTGTGTGTGTGTGAGACACAGAGAGAGAGAGAGAGAAAGCCTTTTACAGTATTCTGCAAACTTTTATGATTTTACCAGCTTTTCTAATATGGACCTCACATTCTTGTTAACACTCCATGGCACAAATACTGTTCCCTTTAGGCTCTGTGTATGTGTGTGTGTGTGTGTGTGTATCAATATTTCTCCCACTTTAAAGTATTACTCCTCCATAATTGTATTTCTGTTAAATCAAAGTACTTGTACTACATCTTAGTACTTCTGCTCAATCATAGTATTTCTGCTAAATCATAGTATTTTTGCCAAATCATGGTTTTTGTGCCAAATCATAACATTTGTGTTATGTTATAGTATTACTACTAAGTGGAGGAATTTCTGTCATGTTACAGTATATGTGCTGATTACAGTATTTCTGATAAATCATACTATTTCTACTATATTATATTTTTCTTTCTAAATATAGCATTTCTGCTATATAATTGTATTTCTGCTATGTTATAATATTTTTGCTAAACCAGAGTATTTGTGCTGAAACATAGTATTTCTGTCAAATTATAGTATTTGTGCTAAAACATAGTATTAATTTAAAATTACAATATTCATACTTCATCACAGTGTCTCTGGTAAATCACAGTATTTCTGCTATGTTGTACTATTTTTCTAAATCATAGTGTTTCTGTAATGTTCAAGTATTTTTGGCTAAATATATTCTTTCTGTTATCTTATACTATTTACCTAAATTCTTGTATTTTTGAGAAGTTATCATGTTTCTGGTAAGTTACAATATTTCTGCTAAGTTCTGCTATGCTATTGCATTTCTGCCAAGTATTATGTTTCCTCTAAGATATTGCAGTTCTGCTAAGTTATTACATTTTAGCAAAGTTCCTTTGCTTCTGCAAAGTTTTTACAATTTCTGCAACTTTTCAGCTTTTTCAACTAGTTTTTGCATACAGCTTCAGCTTTAAAGCATCCACGCTGCATTTTCGCAGGAAATGCAAATTTTTATAGTAATAATTGTCTTTTTTTTTTTTTTTTTTTAAATGAAATAAATATGGGAGAAAACAAATTTAAATTTGCACTTTGTGATGTCAGCAGTTGTAAAGATTAACTTCTGTTTGTTCAACTATCTTTCCATTTAACCAGAAACTTGCAAATCAGTAAAACTACTGCTTTCATTAAAATTGTTCTCCAGAATTGCTCAGTGGCGGTTCCATATAGGGAAATATATCATAGCACTTGTTCTTGTAATGTATAATTATTACATTGTGTTACACATAATATTATATACCATAATATATTTTATATATTTTTATTTGAGCAGGCTGGTTCTTTAAATAGATTCCTCTGCCAATGTGACTAACCAGAATCACTACTTCATGACTACTTGAGATGGTGCTTATCAAATGAATGAGGAATTTAACTCATGTTGCAGAAGAAGGAACTCACAGGGGATAAAGGCAGGGGAAAGCAAATCACGAAGCTAATTAAATGAATTGCCTCATTATTAAGACTGAGAAATAATGATATTGCACAGAAACACGTGGGAAAAAATGTAAATGTCTGAATAAAAGCATGTTTAGGTGTATGTTTTATTTTGTCAGGGGCAGATATGATGTATCACAGATTATCTTGCAGTATTAGACTGCGTTTCACTTAATTATCGTATCATGATTGCTGCTGTGCGAAATGTATTTTGATGGCAGTGCACTGCAAGTTATTTTTCCCTGTGTGGCGTCCTGTGTATGTTCACGTCTTTGTTTTTGTTTTTACTGACAGCCCAAATCTGCAGAGCAGATTCTCGAGGCTTTGGATTCTGGCAATCGAAACAGGACACAGCACCCGACTGATATGAACGCCACCTCTTCTCGTTCCCATGCTGTATTTCAGGTAAGCTAAATGACCAGAAATCATCAATAAATTAAGATATAAATACTAATGTTAAATATAAATAGAAAAGTTACGTTTTTTTAAAGACTCCTTATCGCTCCAATCATGTAACAGTGTATCAGACTTTAGTTTTTGATAACCTTGAATGAACTTTGTTCTATTGTTTTCCTCCAGATATATTTGAGACAGCAGGACAAAACTGCCAGCCTCAATCATAATGTATGTGTTGCCAAAATGAGCCTGATTGACTTGGCAGGCTCAGAGAGAGCCAGTGCCACCAACGCTAAAGGGGCACGCTTACGAGAAGGCGCTAACATCAACCGTTCACTCCTCGCCCTGGGAAATGTCATCAATGCTCTTGCTGACCCAAAGGTGAGTGAAAGTGAATGTACAAGGGACTACTTTACAATCACAGCTGTTTCTGAGAGCCATTTAAAACCTTTTAAAAAGCTTAAAAAAACTTAGTAACATTAAAAAAAACAATGAGTTGATAATATTGTTTCCTAACTGGCAAATAAAAGGTTTGGATGGTTACTATAAGGCAGCACCTGATGTTTTAAAACTGTAATATTGCAGTAAACAGAACCCTTAACTATAAGTATGCTCAACTCATTGTACACGTCTCGGCTTAAGCGGCTGCCATATTGCAGAGTACAAGGGTTGAATATGTTTGTTATAAAAGGAGACATTTTTTACCTCAATTCTCAAACCCAAAAATCTATACAGGCCATAAAACAGCCTTTTAATGCCAATTATATTAGATATTAGATTTAGGATTGTTTAATTTTTATTTTTTTTAAAGAAAATAATTTCCAAATTTTAAGATAAAGTATACATTTCTTATCTTACCTTACTAGCCTTTTAGGTTATATATATAGGCTCTATATATATGTTTATTAACATTACTAATAGGGCTGGGCGATATATCGAGTTTTTTAAAAATATCGATATATTTTCATACGAGATATAAGATGTGACAATATTGTTTATATCGATATAGTATATGTTACGTTATAATTATACTTGTGGAGCCGCAAGTTTGCCTCTCTTTCGTCCACTTTTGTCTCTACGCAACGTTACTCGGCCTCGCCTCTAGTGATGGGATTTTTTTTTTAGAGAACCGGCTCTTCAGGTTGTTTTGTTGCTTTAATTAATTTATTATTAACAACAATATAAAATTATGCACAAAAGGAATTACTAATGTAAAAAAAGAGTGGATTTATTTAGATATGTTTATATATAAATATATGCGGTGGCCCCAAGAGACAAAGCACGTACAAACTCCAAAACACATTTATTGCGTTAACTGAACTTCCAAAACAGAGCTACCTAGATCACTTATATTACACAATTGAAAGCATATGTATATTGTTTTCACGTTCTTCTGAGTTTTTACGTGTTTTGGAGTTTTTATGTGTTTTGTCTCTAGGGGCCAAAAGTAATTATACTTTTATTTATTCACTCCACATAAAATGTAATATTACAAAAAACAACTATTCACATTTCTATTACTATTTAAATTTTCAGCTTTTTCCTTTTAAACAAATTTAAAGTGAAATAACACAAAACACTGCAAACCACAACACAATTAAATATCATCCGCAACTGAAAATAGTTGTGGATCATCACTATACCTTTCTAATGCTGGGCAGACACTGTGCGATTTTTTTTTTTTTTTTTTCCCAGTCGCGTGATTCAGCTCCACGACGCACAATGAAGGCTAAAATCGGGCCGATCGCCAAAACGGTCGCACGACTCAAAAATCGGCTCAAAATGGGCCAAAAATCGCACAGTGTAAGCCCAGCATAATGTGACGTTGTTGACCCTGGCTCTCTTTCTCTCGCTTTCCCTCCCGCTCTGTTCCTGTCAGTGTTGGATAAGTTACTTTAAAAAAGTAATTAATTACTTAAGTATGTTAAATACAAAAGTAATTAATTACTTAAGTATGTTAAATACAATATTGATTATCTAATTACTGTGTCTGAAAAGTAACTTAATTACTCAATAAGTAATTTAACTAAATACTTCTTAAAATCCCTATAAACCTTGAGTGGACAAACAATAGAAATTAAACTCTTTAAATAATAAATTTTTTTTTTTTAAAAACATACGAGTCAACATGAAATAGTTTAGCCTTTTAGCTTTCTGAATCATCTTTATTACATTCTATAAAAAAAAAACATTCTTTAATAATTACATTTTTTGGTAAGAAATGTAACTTTCTTTAGCAACATATCTGAATAACAAAAAAGCTTAACCTAACAAATGTTAAACATGACATGTATCACGCTGTAAACATTAAAATGTTTTAATTTTCAAAGCAATGAGTAACATATTCATACATAATGTATGTAATCATGTCATGTGTTTCAACAAAGTGAAGTTAACTCTGACCTTTGGTTAACAAACAGAATTCCTCTGAAACTTCCTCAAACCAATGAGCACCATATTTCCTGCATGCTGTATGCACTCACGTTTTCCAAAAACCTTTTTGTACTACTTAGTTGTCTCGTTTTTGAAAAACTTGTTTTATCTCATTAATGTAAGTCTCTCAAAGCGTTCACTTGACAGTCTGTTCCTTCTGGGTGTAAGCACAAGATTGCTGAGGCTAAAAAGCCTTTCGACTGGTGCGCTTGATGTTGTGGCTGTGTTGTACCTCAGTGAAATGTCCTTAATCCTGGGAAACTGGCTAAGAACACCCAGCTCAGACCCAGCAGATTTCAAATATTCCATCACCTCTGTTTCAGCAGAGTAGATACAGTCGCCCTCCTCAAATGAAAAAAAGTCATCAGTGGAGTCAGCAGGGTTCTTGTGATCTTGAGCAGGTTGTTGTCCTTCAAGAGACAACCCACGGCACTCTGTAGTAAGCATTGCCCTAACCATGTCTTTTTTCTCTTCTTCTCTGATCCAGCGTAACTTAAATTTAGGTAAAGTGACTGCAGCCAGGAGAGCTTCTTTATTGTCCATCATTGAGGAAAAGCGCACCTTGATCACCTATGAGACAAAAATACGTCAGACACTTCACATAAGAGCATGATAAATAAAACAAAAATTTATTTTAGGGTAAGGCCACATATATATAAAAAAAAAAAAACACCCAGCACGCCCCTGCGGGCGGTTTATCCTTCAAGCTCGGGTCCTCTACCAGAGGCCTGGGAGCTTGAGGGTCCTGCGCAGTATCTTAGCTGTTCCCAGGACTGCGCTCTTCTGGACAGAGATCTCCGATGTTGTTCCCGGGATCTGCTGGAGCCACTCGCCTAGCTTGGGAGTCACCGCACCTAGTGCTCCGATTACCACGGGGACCACCGTTACCTTCACCCTCCACATCCTCTCGAGCTCTTCTCTGAGCCCTTGGTATTTCTCCAGCTTCTCATGTTCCTTCTTCCTGATATTGCTGTCATTCGGAACCGCTACATCGATCACTACGGCCGTCTTCTTCTGTTTGTCTACCACCACTATGTCCGGTTGGTTAGCCACCACCATTTTGTCCGTCTGTATCTGGAAGTCCCACAGGATCTTAGCTCGGTCATTCTCCACCACCCTTGGGGGCATCTCCCATTTTGACCTCGGGACTTCCAGGTTATACTCGGCACAGATGTTCCTGTACACTATGCCGGCCACTTGGTTATGGCGTTCCATGTATGCCTTGCCTGCTAGCATCTTGCACCCTGCTGTTATGTGCTGGATTGTCTCTGGGGCATCTTTACACAGCCTGCACCTGGGGTCTTGCCTGGTGTGATAGACCCCAGCCTCTATGGATCTTGTGCTCAGAGCTTGTTCTTGTGCTGCCATGATTAGTGCCTCTGTGCTGTCTTTCAGTCCAGCTTTGTCCAGCCACTGGTAGGATTTCTGGATATCAGCCACCTCCTCTATCTGCCGGTGGTACATACCGTGCAGGGGCCTGTCCTTCCATGATGGTTCCTCGTCTCCCTCCTCTTTCTTGGGTTTCTGCTGCCTGAGGTATTCACTGAGCACTCGGTCAGTTGGGGCCATCTTCCCAATGTATTCTTGGATGTTCGTTGTCTCATCCTGGACTGTGGTGCTGACACTCACCAGTCCCCGGCCCCCTTCCTTCCGCTTAGCGTACAGCCTCAGGGTGCTGGATTTGGGGTGAAACCCTCCATGCATGGTAAGGAGCTTTCTTGTCTTTATGTCAGTGGCTTCTATCTCCTCCTTTGGCCAGCCTATTACCCCAGCAGGGTACCTGATCACGGGCAGGGCGTACGTGTTGATGGCCCGGATCTTGTTCTTACCATTCAGCTGACTCCTCAGGACTTGCCTGACCCTCTGCAGGTACTTGGTGGTTGCAGCTTTTCTAGCGGCCTCTTCATGGTTCCCATTCGCCTGTGGGATCCCCAAGTACTTGTAACTGTCCTCTATGTCTGCAATGTTGCCTTCTGGTAGTTCAATCCCCTCAGTTCTGACTACCTTCCCTCTCTTTGTTACCATCCGGCTACACTTCTCCAGTCCGAACGACATTCCAATGTCATTGCTGTATAGCCTGGTAGTGTGGATCAGTGAATCGATGTCTCGTTCACTCTTGGCATACAGCTTGATGTCATCCATGTACAGGAGGTGGCTGACAACTGCTCCGTTCCGTAGTCGGTATCCGTAGCCAGTCTTGTTAATGATCTCACTGAGGGGGTTCAGGCCTATGCAGAACAGCAGTGGGGACAGAGCATCTCCTTGGTAGATCCCGCACTTGATGGTGACTTGTGCTATGGGCTTGGAGTTGGCCTCTAGTGTTGTACGCCACATCCCCATTGAGTTCCTGATGAAGGCTCTTAGGGTCCCATTGATCTTGTACAATTCTAGGCATTCCAGTATCCAGCTGTGGGGCATTGAGTCATAGGCCTTCTTGTAATCAATCCAGGCAGTGCACAGGTTGGTCAGTCTGGTCTTGCAGTCTCGGCTGATTGTTCTGTCTACCAGTAGCTGGTGTTTTGCGCCTCTGGTATTCTTGCCAATTCCTTTCTGTGTCCCGCTCATGTATTGACCCATGTGCCTGTTCATCTTATATATATATATATATATATATATATATATATATATATATATATATATATATATATATATATATATATATATTGAAACAGTTACTATGAGTTTTTTCTTGAAAAAATTATCTACTAACTCTGAAGCAACAGAAGAACAGTTTGCTTTTGTCCACATTGCAGAACACTTTGAAGTTGCACTTCTGTAGATGAATTTTGCCTCATTTGCTTGAAGCCATTTCTCAACATCATGAAGTTCAGTGTGTATGATGCACACCTTAAGTGTGGAGGGAGAGAAAACTGTCCTTCAGATTCTGTGGAGAGGGTCTGCTCTTCATCTTCTTCGGATTCCTCATCAGAGTCTGATTTTTGGAACATTCTAAAAGCTTTGATAAAATTAGAGTTCAGTCCATAAGCCGAATGTACTTGCTCAATTTCATTGCAGATGACATCATATGTGTGTCTCCCTCAAACTCTTTTACATGCTAGCGCTGCATGTCCTCATACAAAAGTAGAAGGATCAATCCAATGTGCCCTCATTCCGAGAAAACTTTTGTTATGGTTGGTCCAAATGTCAGCAGTTTGGATATATATTCCAAACTCTCGAATGTCCCTTTAAGCTCCATTTCCATGTCAGCATAACACTTATCTAAGTAAGTAGAAAACGTTTTTCGATCGGGCAGTGCTACTTTTTTGCCACACACAGGTATTTTGTTTAATATGCACCTAAAAGACGGAGACTCTACAGTACACAGCGGTAGCATCTCTTCTGCAATCTTTTTTTTTAAGCTCACCTTCAGACACTTTCTGTGCTGCTGAAGTAAAACATTTTGCCTGCTTAGCAGGAGTTGCCGCGGTGTTATCCATGGATGATGAACAAGAATCACTCAGAAGGGTTTGTCTGTGCTGCCGTGTCAGGTGCTTCAGTAGATTACTCGTGCTATTGACAGCGGCCGATAGTTTTTTCTCCCCAGGACATAGTTTACATATTACTGTAATGTTCTTGTCTGCTTGTTTTAGAAAAGTGAAGTGACGTGAATATTTCCATTTCATACAGTGGGGCAAAAAAGTATTTAGTCAGCCACCGATTGTGCAAGTTCCCCCACTTAAAATGATGACAGAGGTCAGTAATTTGCACCAGAGGTACACTTCAACTGTGAGAGACAGAATGTGAAAAAAAAAATCCATGAATCCACATGGTAGGATTTGTAAAGAATTTATTCGTAAATCAGGGTGGAAAATAAGTATTTGGTCACCTCAAACAAGGAAAATCTCTGGCTCTCACAGACCTGTAACGTCTTCTGTAAGAAGCTTTTCTGTCCCCCACTCGTTACCTGTGTGAATGGCACCTGTTTGAACTCATCATCTGTATAAAAGACACCTGTCCACAGCCTCAAACAGTCAGACTCCAAACTCCGCCAAGACCAAAGAGCTTTCGAAGGACACCAGGAAAAGTATTGTAGACCTGCACCAGACTGGGAAGAGTGAATCTACAATAGGCAAGCAGCTTGGTGTGAAAAAATCAACTGTGGGAGCAATCATCAGAAAATGGAAGACATACAAGACCACTGATAATCTCCCTCGATCTGGGGCTCCACGCAAGATCTCATCCCGTGGGGTCAAAATGATCATGAGAACGGTGAGCAAAGATCCCAGAACCACACGGGGGGACCTGGTGAATGACCTGCAGAGAGCTGGGACCAAAGTAACAAAGGTCACCATCAGTAACACACTACAACGGCAGGGAATCAAATCCCGCAGTGCCAGACGTGTTCCGCTGCTGAAGCCAGTGCATGTCCAGGCCCGTCTGAAGTTTGCCAGAGAGCACATGGATGATACAGCAGAGGATTGGGAGAATGTCATGTGGTCAGATGAAACTGAAGTAGAACTTTTTGGTATAAACTCAACTCGTCGTGTTTGGAGGACGAAGAATACTGAGTTGCATCCCAAGAACACCATACCTACTGTGAAGCATGGGGGTGGAAACATCATGCTATGGGGCTGTTTTTCTGCCAAGGGGACAGGACGACTGATCCGTGTTAAGGACAGAATGAATGGGGCCATGTATCGTGAGATTTTGAGCCAGAACCTCCTTCCATCAGTGAGAACTTTGAAGATGAAACGAGGCTGGGTCTTCCAACATGACAATGATCCAAAACACACCGCCTGGGCAACAAAGGAGTGGCTCCGTAAGAAGCATTTGAAAGTCCTGGAGTGGCCTAGCCAGTCTCCAGACCTCAACCCCATAGAAAATCTGTGGCGGGAGTTGAAAGTCCGTGTTGCTCGGCGACAGCCCCAAAACATCACTGCTCTCGAGAAGATCTGCATGGAGGAATGGGCCAAAATACCAGCTACTGTGTGTGCAAACCTGGTAAAGACCTATAGTAAACGTTTGACCTCTGTTATTGCCAACAAAGGTTATGTTACAAAGTATTGAGTTGTATTTTTGTTATTGACCAAATACTTATTTTCCACCCTGATTTACGAATAAATTCTTTACAAATCCTACCATGTGGATTCATGGATTTTTTTTTTTAACATTCTGTCTCTCACAGTTGAAGTGTACCTCTGGTGCAAATTACTGACCTCTGTCATCATTTTAGGTGGGGGAACTTGCACAATCGGTGGCTGACTAAATACTTTTTTGCCCCACTGTAAAACAGCCACTCGCTTCAGCCGAGTCCGACATCTTCTGCTTTAGAATACGACTATGCAGCAAACTGGCGCGAAATGACGTACAGCTGTAATACAGCGATGTTAAAGCGGCAGAGTTTACTTCTACGTTTAGAAGATAAATTATTGAAATTAAATAATGATTTTCAGCGAGTTTAATTATTTTACAATGTAACGCAAGTACATTGTAAGTAACTGTAATTAAAATACCTAAAAATGAACAGTAATCAGTTACTCTACTTTTTCAGTGGAAAATTAATTTAATTACAACGCGTTACACCCAACACTGGTTCCTGTGCTACTGCAAGTGTAACTACCGCCCCTCCCCCCTCTTCCCAGCGCAAAGCACAAGGCTCGCGTGCGGAGTGAAGCGGAAAAAAATTGTGAGAGAGAGGGTGAGAGAAAGAAAAGAAAAGAAAAACCCATGGCTCGCGATAAGGAGCCGGCTCGCATCGTTCACGTCAAAGATCCGGCTCCAAGAGCCATTTCGTTCGCGACCGACACATCACTATTTTCCGATGAGCTGTCATTAATCACAGGCTATAATGCTGCTGCTGGTACCTTTGTTTCAATAAATTCACGCTTCAAAATAAGAAGTCTCGGTAGCACTTGTTATATTCTTATTATGATGTCACACTATTAAGCATTAGAAAGGTATTAGTACGGTATTAACAAGTGCTTAATTCATCATTTATATATCATTACTCCTCCTTAGTATTCCATTTATAAATACAGATATGTTTATCCATCTGATACTGTTGCACCATGTACAGCTATCACTGCTACTATATCACTGCTAGTAATAATCATAAGCATAGTCATAATAATATATCTGTATTCACAAATGGCATACTGAGGAGGAGTAATGCTATTTAAATGATGAATTAACCACTTGCTAATACCTTAATAATGCTTAATAGTGTGGCATAATTTTAAAGTGTAAATTTATTGAAACAAGGTACCAGCAATACTATTACATCCAGTAACACAACATAAGTCAAATATAAGCACAAAAGTATTCTAAGTAGTGTTTTCCCTGCGAATTTGAAGCAAGTATAAAAGGACAACTTAACACTTGAGTTTAACAATAATTAGAGTAACTTAATAACCATGTAACTCTGGAGCTGAAGAATATTGTTGCATAATAAAACAGAAAATAATTTTCTACCTGGGATGTTGTCTCCAGGGTTGAGCTTTTTAACCAGCTGCTTAACGCCCTGCTTTTCCCACCATATAACTGCATTAGTAATTTCCATCCACCGTTTGCTCTTCCCGTTATATGCACTGCAGCTAACGAGCCCTCGGGTGCAGTCATTTGTTTACATCTGGGTAGCACATCCCTACCTCTGAGTATCTCCTCTTTCAGAACCTGGTTGTACTGGACAGCATTTTTGTCTCAAGTGGTGAAACAAGTTTGCTGTTTCCACCTTTAGCAAGTATTGTGCTGCTTTGGAGGCTGTTGTAAAGGCATGGTGTTGCCATAGCAATGATATTGAGATATGGCATTTTTATATCGCATAAAGTTTATACTGGTATTACTGTGGACAATATAATATGCCACAGCCCATGGTGTAAGTATAAAGCTGTATGGGCCACATTGAATCCTAACTTTATTTGTTACAAATCAGTTTAATAGTAGCTTATTCTGACACTAAACAAAGAAATTAATACCGCCTAACAAATGGTGCATGTGGCGCAGGACACAGGATTGAGACCTTTGAGCTTGGGAAAGAGAGGAACTACTGAACAATTTTCAACTTAAGTGAGCTATACCAGCATTAACAATTATGCTTAGGATAGCATGCAAGCTAATGTTTTTTATTTGTTCGTTTTTACAGGCTTTTTTGTTATTTATAGTTTATGGGTGCTAAGTTTCCCTCTTCACTATAACAAAGTTAAGCATTATGTGTTCAGAGGCACAAAAAGTTGAAACGTTCACAAAACGACGTAGTTGGTGCAACAGTCACAGACGAACGTAACTAATGTTAAATGCTGTTTTAACTTACAGATAACACTAACCCATTGAAGTGTGTACAACTAAGTATATAGTGTACAAAATGAAGGTGTGCTAATAGACTTCTCTAAACTAGAACCACTAAGAGTATTTCATTAGTTTTGTAACAAATTAAAAATGTACAATTAATTTGTGAAACTGATATCTGGCAACTTTTTTTTTTTTTTTAAATAGAAATTTTGTGCAAGCATTACATTTAACACTGGATCTACATCTCTTTGGTTTAGCATTTCAGAGGAATATACTGAGAAAACACATACTTTTTTTTATGACTTACCACCTTTAGCGAGTATTGTGCCAGGTATAAAAAAACTGGTATAAAAAAGTTACATTAAGGAGTATTTATAAAAATGTCTTCATTTGGAAACCGTAAATACAAATAAATAATACAATACAATTCAGTATTTTAAACAATACTATAATAACTAGCAAGACTAAAAGAAAATGCAGTTTATGTCATGTATAGTTTACTTCAACAGTTTTACATTCTGAGTTGGCTCTATTGACTTCACTTACGTAATCATCAACAACAGACTCTACAACAGTGTTAACAGGTATATTTATTTATAATGTTTATTTATAAGGTTTATATGTAGATGTCTCCATAAATAGAAACGGATACAGTGAACATAAAATATATTTCAGAAGGTCAAACTTTTAACCTTATTATTCCTTTGCTGTTCTGTATTTATAAGTGAAAAAAATAATGTTAAGATTTTTGTGGTTGTAGGTACATAAAGTTAACCAATAGTCTCTATATGAAACAGAGTGCCTGTGAAGTACAGAGTCAACTGAGTATTTGGGTATTATTTCATTCCAGTTGCATACATTAACCTGTCAAGCAGTGTTCTCGTTTTACACACAGTCTCAAGGGACGAGGCGTAAGCAGGCCACATGCATTTAGGAAGCGCTGTGCAGATCTACCACAGCCATATTGAAATGTGATCCAACTTCAACAGGTTACTTCATACTTGAGTTAAAGCAGTGTCCTTTCATGGGCGCTGTCCAGTTAGAGTCATACCATCCCACCATTTTTGAGTGTTGCAGTCATGCCTACAATGCCCAGCATTCGTTTCACATCCTGTCGCCATGGTTATTGGTGTTTCACTGCCTGCTGGTGGCAGATCAAGAATTCATGTTGTGGCCATTGTTTACAGGAAAGAATGTCCTCACTTGTGTCTGGGATGACATGCCATTTGTTTGAGTGAGAAGAATGTGTGTACTTACATTTGGGCTGCTCAGTGTGTCATCTTCATGCTATGTTGCACAGAGGTTTTTGTTGTAAGTTGTTTGCCCTAGGCAATGTCCGAAGTAATTCAGATACATTTTACGATGCACCCTACTCTCCAGCTTGGCCTTCTATCTACACAAGGCCACTGTTTCGTGGTCATGAAAAGGGGACTTTCTGAAACTGTTGTAGAATATGGATATATTTGAAAGTTCATTTCTCGTAGAAGGGCAAAGCTAGGCTTTATTAAAGTGTTGACATGAGCCAGTTAGGGTATGTTGTAGCGGGGTACCTTACTATCAACCCTAGCTTTTTTTTTTTTTCTTTTTTTTTTCTTTTTTATTACAGAGAAGGTGCATCCTTTGTCAATTTTTAGCTTTTAGATATAAGGATACAATCAAATATGATCTAGTAGGGTTGGGCCATATCTTACCATTCACGGTAATACCCGTATAATGTTAGGCAATGATAAGAAAATGAAATATTGCAATTAGAGCAGGGCGATATGGCCAAAAATATTTATCACGATATACATTTGAAAATTTGCGATAACGATATAACTGACGATATAATTGATGCGAGACAAAATACTCCACAACATTACTAGCGCAAAAAGACAACCTTCCATTAATTTTCACTTAAACAAGAAGCTGGTTTTTATGTACATTAAAGCTTTATAAAAATGTAACAGTGCAAATGCAAATTCCTTGCTGAAAGTTTAACCAAAAGGCATTTCCAGTAGAAATGGGCTGACATATCCTGAGCATAACCATATATAATATCCACTGAAGTTAAAAAGAGGTGCTTTGCAACATTAAACTGTAGTGTGCAGTACGTATTTTTTGGACCATAAGGCACATTGAGCTAAACAAAGCAGTTAGATAAATCAAACTTTATTAAACTCATTCTTCTTGCTTCCTCCACTTCTGTACCATTGATTCATTGATGTTGAATTCTCTGGCAGCTGCTCTATTCTGTCTTGTCTTAATGTTGGTTTAAAATGGAGCACTGTAACAAAAAATAATTTCCCCCAGGGATCAATAAAGTATTCTGATTCTGATTCTGATTATTCCCATGTAGAGCTGGGCGATAGAACGATAACGATATGTATCGCGATATAACTTTTACTCGATAGAGAAATTAAGCTATCGCGATAGACCTCGCCGCTCTTGTCCTCAAAAAAAAAAAAAAAAAAAAAAGGTCAGCCAATCCAAATTAAGTAGCGCAGAGCCGAACCAATCACAGCCGCAGCGTCACGTCGCGTGACTTGTTACGTACAGCACAAGTGCCAAGCCGCACGTGTGTTTGTTTGGGAAGCAGCCAGCGCGTAATGGAGGAAATGAGTGTGCCGACTAGAAAAATCAACCGAGCGTGACCGAAGAGAAAACAGATGATGGTTCCAACGCCGGAGAGATTGTCGAACGGAAGAGCCAGAGAAGTTCCGTAGTGTGAAGGTATTTCGGCTATTTCAAGTTTGACAAAAACAGAGTAGCGTGCACTGTAAATTGTGCCGAAAGCAAGTCTGGAAATACAATAAAGCGGTGCATGCGTCACACTGCGCGCCACGTTATTGTTTCGGTGAAATGAATTTCTACAATACTGTTAATTCTACTCTCTGCAGTGTTTAAATGCTCACATATACACACAGTTACTGTCCCTCCACACACACGACTCGGTTCTGCTTCTATGCCCCAGCTTTGTTTACTTTTTCCCACCGAGGCTTCTAGACTTCTGATTGGCCAACATTTCTGCACGGTTAGGAATCTAGCGCCACCTGCTGCTTTGGCATGTTCATAGCAGCGTTTTCCTTCATTTCTGCCTTTATGTGTGGACGGGATTATTTTTTAAAACGAAAACGGAAAATCTCCGTTTTCAAAAATACCCGTGTACGTGTGGACGTAGCCTCAGTCTCTGACTGGAAGCGCTAATTCGTCATTCGGCTTTTGTCAGACTAAAGTAACTGTTAAAACTGTTTGAAAAGCTCAGCTATACAACAAGGAGAGATTGAGAATTTCCTTTTAGTTCTCAGTTTATTTGATATTGACAAAAGTTAGTCAGTTTTGTCTGTTCTTCTGTAAAACAAACTAAGATTTATTTTTAGAATTAATATTTTGTTTCTAAGTGGAATTGACAATTTAGTCTGTTTCGTTTGTTCTATTTTGAAACTTAAACGCTTTAGCGGCTGCCTTTTGTGTAGTTTGCAATATTTGCCTTTATTTATCTGAAAAAGTCTGATGTTCCTTAAGTACATCTACCCTGTTGAACTTATTATGGGAAATAAATATTTAAATAAAAACAAGCTGCTGATTATTTCACATTTTACTTGTGAGCAACGGCACATTTAAATCTTACAAATATAGTTATTTGGCTGATATCGTGATAGATATCGTTATCGCCTGAAATGAAAAAAACATATCGTGATATGAAAAAATCTCATATCGCCCAGCTCTATTCCCATGTTGTTGCAGTATATTAATGACTAGCCTTGTATTGTGGATGGATTATCTCAGTTGTTCTCCTGACTGACGTTTGGTCCGTTTACAGCATCCTGCCATGCGATTGCATTTGTCTCTAACCATGAGGAACCTTAGTGTTCATCCTCCAGCTTCACTGTTTATGTTATGCTAACATAGCTGTGTCGCTAGCGATCACGTAGCACATCATTATATACCAGCTAGCCCAACTTCAGTAACCCTACAAACGTCACTGCTGTTTAGTTTCCTGCCTTCATTTATGTTGGAAGTGATAGCAGAGCTGTACGTTTGAATTTTTTCAGAAATCTCTCAGTCAGAACATGCTATATCATGCTTAGGTAACTAGCGAAACTAGCGAGCTAACTTCCGCTAGCTTCCTGCTAACTTCTAACTCCGTTAAATGTAATAAATTTTGTTTTCATGGATGCCTGGAAGTTAAACTGAATTGTTACACCTGGTAAAGCAGCAATGCTGATCGTTTTATTAAAGATGAAAGAATTTAGACAGTTAACTCTCAGTGATGCTGCAGTGTTTGTTTGACCTGAAGTGTACTGAGTTTAGGACCCAGATTACTCCCAGATTTAAGAGCATCTTAGTCCGACAAATACGACAATAACGACGGCCGCTTGCATGTTCTGCAAAAAAAATGTGCTTTGTTGTGTATCTGACGGACAAACACCAAACCAGTTCTACATCACTGAAGTTAAACCATTTTTACAAACCAATTCTGGTTCATCTGTTTCACTCAACAATCGGCCATGTGCGTATGAAAACAAAGGCACTGCGCATGCGCGTTTTACTCATATTCTATCGCGATATTTCATTTTCCTATCGTTGCCTAACATTATACCGGTATTACCGTGAACGGTATAATATGGCCCAGCCCTAATTGCAATAGAATATGGGTAAAACGCGGATGCGCAGTGCCTTTGTTTTGATATGCACATGGTGGAAAAAACATGGCGGCGACAGAGAATGAGAAGGGTGAAAGCGGATTGATGAATGAAGCAGATGAACCAGAATTGGTTTGTAAGAATGCTGCAACTTCAGTGGTGTGGAACTGGTTCGGCTTTCGTCCGTCAGATACACAACTGGCCATTAAGGTGTCGCAGTTAAATACAACAAAATAAAACCAGTACTGGTACCATAACAAAGAAGATTTATTCATAACACACGCGAAAAGACCCAGGGAAATCAAGTTAATGATTAAAAAAAAAATAACGCTAAAAACCCTGAAAACCATTAATTTCACACCCGAGCCTCAACTCTCACGGCCCGGTACCAAACAATTCCGGTCCGGGGGTTGGGGGCCGCTGATGTAAAGCACGCCGCCACTGGACTCTATAGTGGTACAAATTTGATCTCTAGACTGATAGATAAGTAAATTACCAAATGTAAAATTGATAAAGTTGACAAGGGATTATGCTGTGGGACAGGAACTGGGCTACGTCATTTCGTTGTAATGAAAGGAACTCGTAATGCTTCAGCACATCAAGACATTTTGGATAATTTCTTGTTCGCAACTTTATGGGAACTTTTCGGGGATGGTCCCTGTCTGTTTCAACATGACTGTGCACCAGTGTACAAAGCAAGGTCAATAAAGACATGGATGACTGACTTTGGTGTCGAAGAACTTGACTGCACAGAGTCCTGACCTCAACCTGCTAGAACACCTTTGAGATTAATAAGAGCGGAGGCATGCAACATCACTATCTCCCCTCACAGACATACTTCTTGAAGAACAGTCCCGTAAATTCCCAATAAAAACATTTCTAAACCTTGTGGAAAACCTTCCCAGAAGAGTTGAAGCTGTAGCTGCAAAGATTAAGCCGACATATCATATTAAACCTTATGGATTAAGAATAGGATGTTACTCAAGTTCATATGCATGTAAAGGCAGACGAGGGAATACTTTTGGCAGTATAGTGTAGTTTAGCTTCTGCGACTCAGAGACACCTGTAGCAGCAATTGCTTGAAGTACTTGTTTTCTATATAAATTTATCGGTCTCACGTTATTTTGGAGGAATTTCGGTCCACTTGGCTTTTACGATGTCGCTTCAGTTTATTGAGGTTTGCAGACATTAATTTGTGCGCAACTCTCATAAGGTCAGTTTGGGCCAAGCTGTAGCTATTGGACAGGTGGCCTCACATTCGATTCAGGAATACTTTAGTTTATAGAAGTGTTCATGTTCGACTCAATGACTACAGAGCGCCCAGGTCTTGTGGCTACAAAACAATGCTGGACAGTTGGTATGAAATATTTGTGCTGATATGCCATGACTCTGTGTATTATGGCCAAACATTTCCACTTTAGTATAGTCTATTCAAAGCACATTGTTGCAGATGTCTTGCGCTGTGATCAGATGGGACTTTGCAAGCCTAATTGTGCTGCCACATTCTTTTTAGAGAGAAGATTCTTTCTCTTGGGAACTTTTCCAAATAAGCATTATTTTATTGTCTTTTTCAAATTGTACTGTCATGAATTTTAACATTTAACATGCATGTCAGGTCTCTGACCAGAGTTAACATGTCAAATGTGTGATTGGGAAATATCTTGAGTGTTTTCAGTGGAATGTTCGGAAATTCCCAGTTTGATTGGCAGCAACAGTTGCTTCTTTAATGTCATTATTGATTTTTTTCCTCCTTGGCATTGTGTTAAGAAACACCTCACCTGCTAAGAAGACGTAAAACGTTTGCTTTTAGAGAGGTGCTCACATTTGCTGATGATCATTTAATCAAATGCATTGACTGGCAGCACCCAGCTGCTACTTACTGTTTTAATTCATACGGAAACTGTAAGGGTGGACTGTTTTTCGCGCACTGCTGCTGCATTTTCGTTTAGTTTTAAGTAAATAATGGTGAAGTGAATAATATGTCATGTGTTCTTGTTCATCTGAGGTTGTTATTAGCTAGTTTTAAGACCTAGCAAGAACCACATGATTTTTATTTAATTATGTGGCTGTACTTTTGTTGAACAATGACTATAATACCATTTTACCATTTTGTAGCACACCCAAGTGTAGTGGATGGGTAGCTCTCTATCAGAAGTGCAAAAAGTAACAGCTGCCCCCAGCTTTCTCTCCCAGCTCATGTCATTATTATGCACACATTACACTTTGCTTTGATACAACCTTTTTAACAGACCTCCACATATGGGATATGGATCGTCTCCACGTATCCCATGTAAGCAAACTTTTTCTTCAACTGTGTTTGTATGTGTTAAAGAAAAGAGATGGATCAATAGAGTGACTGGACCATGACTTTTTCTGAAGGATATTGTATTTTTAACAAGAAGAGCCTCGGCTAACTTTCCTGTTGTTTTGATATGTAAAAGGTGTTGGCTTGTTTCCAATCCTGCGAATGTGAATTTGGTGTTATTTCGTAGCTACTTGCAATGTTTAGATGAGTTCAGATTCTTATATTCACCTATAAGTTGTGGTGATCATTTTGCACAGACTTAATAATAATGAAATAATGAAATTAAAACAAACGGTTGGAGTTTGGCTGACATATTACCTTCTAGATACTGACTTTGGAACAACTTTGAACTCCTGATCTTATTAAAACGGTGATTTTGTTTCCCCCCCAAAAGGCACGGTTATCCTGAAACTCCCAAGACCTGACATGAACAATGGGTGAATCCAGATGTTATCTTTTTTTTTCTTCCCAAAGAGAAGTGGAGGCACAGCTGTGGTCCCTAAAAGAGACCATTTTACACTCCTCTTGCTAACTCGTCTTTAATGTGACTTTCTGCAGTCCCAATGCTCACGAGACTCTGACTCACCTAAGCAGCTGTAGTTTATCTGCTGCCATTATTAAGACTTGAGCTATGTTCACAGACCAGCTGAGAAAGATTTCAAATCTAAAATGAACACTCCGTGCTGAATTTTGTTCCCTTTTAGGTTTATTGGTCCCCACCAGACAGTGAAATGTCAATAAGATTTTCTTGTGGCGGGTGTCCAGATGGAGATGCATCCTAGGGCAATTCCCATGAAGGGTTATTACTCTGCATAAAGTATAAATAAGGTTCAATCAGGTTTATTTTTTGTGTTGTTTTGTCTAATTAGTAAAAATCTCAATTCTGAGTTTGTTCCTTTTCTTTTTTTATTATCATTTTTTTAAGTAAGCACAAGCTTGGAGAGTTTCCTGTGTTTTCTGGATACTTGTCTATCTACATTATAAAGAAACCTAACCCTTTTTGTGCCAAACCTGATTTTTCTCATGTGTTTCAGAGTAAAAAGGCTCATATACCGTACAGAGACAGCAAGCTGACGCGGATACTTAAAGACTCCTTGGGAGGCAACTGCAGGACGGTTATGATTGCCAATGTTAGCCCCTCTTCCAAATCATATGATGACACCCATAATACCCTAAAGTATGCCAACAGGGCTAAGGAGATCAAGTCCTCGGTTAGTGTTCAAGTCATATTGTGTTATGGTCACCAGTTGTAATCCTAGCTGTGATTCTTGGACCATGAATATACAAAATGACATTATATTAGCCATCCGTTTTTCTCTCTACCTTTACCTTGACAGCTGAAGAGTAATGTTGTCAGCTTGGACAGTCACATTGGCCAGTATGCTGTGGTCTGTGAGAAGCAGCGGCAAGAGGTAAGACAAAATAACAAACAGGACAACTAATTACTTTGTATTTGGACAATCGGACATGGTCATGATAAGTCCTGACTGATATCAATGTTCTATTTAATCCCTAAAGATCATGCAGTTGAAGCAGAAACTAAAAGAATATGAGACGAAGAGCACGGGGGCTGGGGCTTTTAGCACAATCTCTTCCCAGAAGCAAGAAGAGTTCAAAAGGTAAGCAAGTCCATGAGCGTGACTCAGAGTGTAACTTGTTACTTTATGTGTCATAACCACTTTTATTGTAAAGCGTGTAACTGGAATGAAGACAATGATTCAGGCAGAGAGCTTGTGGCCTGCATTTGCTAATGTATCGGACAATAATGACGCATTATGTGGTTTTGTAAATGGTTCTGGCAGCTGTAGATCCATTAGATTCTATAAAGAAGTGGAACAGGGAACGTAAGGTGTAATTGGGTGTAGTGGGTCAGGTTGTATAATCAAGAATGATATCCCAATTTACAGCATTTTTAATGTGGCCCTTTGTCTTTGTTCATTGGCATTTGTGGTAGATTAAATATTATGAAATTAGCTTATAGCAATGAGCCTTTTATTAAATCTGCTCAGCAGCTTGAGAATATATTGAGCTGCTTGATTCAAGATTTATACTAAAACCATCACTTGATGGAATAAAATGAGGTCAGTGGCATAAATATGCTGTCTTGAATTGGTATGCATCGTACAAAGCCTTTATATGAGTTGCTAGATCTGCGTTATTTAATGTTTACATTCACTCAACTTTTATTCAGCGTTGGCTCCAAACTTATTGACAGCCTGTCAAAGAAGTCTCCAAGGAGGCATTCTGAAAACTTTGCAGACAGCACCCCACAATTCAAGAACCAACATGGCGTGTTATTTAAAAACAGCATGAGGATGTTCCAGTTTTTGTGTTTAACGAGTCTGGCTTTGAGTGTGGGCATATTTCAGTATCTTTGATCTAATGGCCAAATATAATAGCAGGCATGTTCAGCCATAACCCTGATGCCTTTGGCCTCTTTGAGTAGCTATGAAGTCTCCTCTGTGTTCAAAATGAAACCATTATTATAGACTTGTGAAATTTATTGCTCAGGACATGAGACTCATCACTGTTATTCTCCTATAGGGTGCAGTTCTAGTTTAAGAAGTCTTCTAGAAATGATGGTGCATGCTCGTTGTTATTTTATAATTTAATAAATAATAATAACATATTTTGTTTATTAGGCTATTAGGGTGGGCAGGTGTAGTGTATTCAGGTGGGTTTAGCTAATCTAGAGCTTTAAAAACAAAGCAAACCACCAAAAAACAACTTTAAATAGCACGCAGCATTGTTCAAAGATGAGGTATGAGTTAAGGTGACTACATCCCTACTAAATAGGCTATTAAATGACATGTAACGAGGATGGTCATTTCCACCTCCATGTGGGTTTTCTTTCCCTTGGACTCTACTAGAGTAGTTTTGCATCACCTACAGGCCTCCCTTTAAGCTCACTGTCTTCTGATTGGCTACTCCTGTCAAACAGAAGATTTTAACAATAGATAGGGATTCAGGTGCTCATAGTCAGGTAGGTGGGATGACCGTATGAAGGAAGCTCTTTTTGATGTCAGAAATATCCAGGAGTAGAAAAAATGTGAAACAAGTATTAGTCTGAAGCCTGAGCTTTTTATTAACGCAGGGATTGCTTGCACATGCACTGACTTTGGCCATCCACCATTAGCTCCACTTTAAAGACAGCCACTTTACAAAAGGTACCTTTGAACACCAGACCTCGGAATCACAGTTCTGCATGAACAGTCGAGCAGTTTTTATGTAGCTGTTGTCTTGCGGCCTGTTTTGCTCTGTGTATTTTCTGATAATTAATCTGGGGTTTTGTAGCCGATTAAGAAAAGTGGTGTTTAGTTGCAAGACATCACTGTCACCTTTCTCCAGTACTTCCGGAGGGTTTCTCAAGGCATTCCCAGTCCAAACAAGATTATCTAGAATTCCTAAAGCTTTGTTTGGGTTTGCCTTTGGATTTAATCGGAGACCCTAACAACCTCCACAGGCCCCTTTTTTAAGGAAAAGTGGCTGGTATTTAACTGCAGATGCATTCTGAATGTCTCCACCCCTCATCTCGTTCTTAAAGGAAGAACCATGTGACGAAAACTCCTTCTGGCACTTTGCATCTGTAATATCATTCATAGTGTCAGCACGTGGAGCTCCTGACAGTCAATTGCAAGACTCGTGTTACTTTATCTAACATACCAGTCTACCTGCCAGTCTCCCAAGCAAAATTCACCTCAGTGATAAACAAGAAGTAAAGATATTTGATTTCCTTCTTTTGGAGAGAAGCAAGTAGTTCCTAAATAAATTTGTGCTGTCTATCTTTTCCTAGCAGAGTGTAGAGGAACACACCCGAACTACTGTGAATGAAGCTAGTAAAATCCACATTTTAATTGTCTTTCAACAGTCACCAGTGACAATTTGTGAAATGATACAGGATGGATTTGTGACGGCAGAAAGTCTATGAAGAGCTTGTCCTCAAGTTTTTCCTAAACATTATCCCAAAGCTTAAATGCACTCTTAAACCAGGAGTGGCACTTTTCATGTATCGCACATGAAAACTGTTGCTAAAATAGGAGCAAAGTGACTTTGTTTGGCCCAAGGCAATCCTACATGCTTTGTATGCCGACATAATGTTGGTGTGCAGTGGCAAACACCAGCTGCTGTTTATTTATTTGTATGTGCCTCCATGCGTATATAATCACACTTAGGCCTTTAACAGAGTTTTTGAAAGCTGACCTGTCCACAATGTACTGAAAACAAAGTGTGTGAGCCAATGATAGCAGTCCTGCTAAATTCCTAATGAAATGAGTCCAGCCCACCTTGTTTCCCTGATCATTTTTACTTTTAAGCAGCTTGTTTTTGTTACTCCCATGAAATGCTGTCCCTTGAAATCTGCGCTTAGGCCTCCTGGAAAACTGTTACTTCCTGGAAAACAGCGCGTCTTCAGTGATGACCTCATGCTGCACTAGTGGGTATAACAAGTCCCATTAAAAAAACATTCCACCCAAATAGCCTTTTTTCCCTCCTCTTTACTGATATACCACTGGTTTAATTGTTGGGATTAAATGTGTAATGTATAGTGTAGGAAATGCATCAGAAAAAGACACAAATACACTTTCTCACAGCATTTAGAGAGAGTTCTTTATTTATTTTTATGGGCTTTTCCCCCCTTTGGATTAAATCTGCAATATTGTACTAGCAGATACAAGCAAATTTAACATCTGCAACATTTCCTCGTGATTATTTACCTTTACTCATCCCTGAACTCAGTGCAAAGGATATGCATTTTAATAATAATAATAATAATAATAATAATAGTGATCGACAGTGTGACAGCAATTAACTGAACTTTCAAAAGAAAGCAGAATAAGTAAAGGGCCCACTTGGCTCTACATTTAAAGTAACTAACTAAATATTTGTTATTATGTGAATTATGATTATTTCTATGCAGACATTTTATCTGTCGGGATTTGAAACTTTTGGCACTGGACAGTTTTGTGTTCTGAAACATGGATAAAATTACACAAATATGCAGTTAGTTGGTGTCTCCTGGGACCAAGTTATGCTAGCGCTGATTAAAATTGCTATAATCCACATTAGATAGATTTCTTCTTTAATCTTGAGTCTCGAATGACAGCCGTGCCTCCAAAGCCTTTTTTTTTTTTTTAAATGAAATTATATATGCACATTTATTTATTTTAATTTGGAAAAAAAATTTCACATCATCACCATCATTACATCTAGTAATCTTTCAGGCATTAAGCGGCATCTGTTGGGGTACTTGAGTTAGGGGTAGGGAGGGGGGCAAGGAAAAGCTGAATGAGTCTCCCTCCCACACATTTCATTCACTGGCATCAGAATTCACAACTCGCACAGTGAGAGGCTCTGAATAGAGGCTGCACGCTTCTCACACTATTAAAAATTCAGCAGTCTAGCAAGGCCACGACGTCTCCTACGTCACTGGAGTTGCATTGAAGAGTGCAGTCACATTTCAGCGACAGCTCTCCAGCCTTATTTACCTGCATACCTCTGCTATCTCTCCTCCTGAACTAGACAGCCCTTTGAATCCAACCTGGACATCACCTCAGCTCTAGTCCAGGAAGAAGCTAAGAAGATCTTACGGTCGCAGTGCAAACAGAAGTGGCATGTTGTGAAAGTTAATGATTCGTGTTAACATTATAAGAGATGGCTGTCATCAGATCATATACTTTCATTTATTAGCTGTATTATTGCATTTGCTAATGTATCGGACAATAATGACGCAGATTAGATGTGTTGTGAAAATATTACATATCTCGTGGCCTTTTAAGGAGCTATTAGAAACTTTTAAGATCTTTTGGCACTGCAATGTATTGATAGATTGATAGATTTGCCCCTTTACATGTTGCACACACAGCAGCTATTAATCACATTTGGCTCCAAACCCTCTGGTGGTGTTGTTTTATTGCACTAGATTATACTAAGAAGTGTTTCTAATATTTTGCCCCCATTCATCTATGTGAATCGGAGGGAACCAAAGCAACTTGCAGTGTAATATTTTCCCAAAGCTGCAGCGCCACGGCCTCAAAAATCACGAGCGTCTCTTTGACATTACCAGCAAAACTGAAACCTTTTAGCTTCACACTTGCATTGCAAGCTGTTATCACTCCTGTTATTGATTTTTTTTTTTTTTTTTTTTAAGGGCAAATCCACATTTGCCCATTAAAAGTATACATTACAAAGTATACACCTGCTCTGACTTTATGTAATTACACACCAAGTGGGTCAATTCATATTGCTTTTTTAAAAAAAAAAGTTTGGCATTTTAAGCTGAAGCTTCTAATGAAAAAGTCTCTGTCTCCAGGGTGTCAGAAACGCTGCGGCGAATCTTCTCGAGCCGAGCCCAAATCAGGCAAGAACAGCTGGATTTGGAGAGACAGCTGAAGGAGAATGAGCTGCGCCAGCGCTACAGTGAGGAGGACAACCTGCAGGTCCAATACCTCTGTGCCAAGGAAAAGACTGAGAAGGTAGCTGATGCTTACTCTGCTATCCACAGTTTTCATCATCCCTGCAGAAAAACAGCTGCTGACTCATCGTTTTACTTCTCCGCTCCCTGTAGTTGTCTCAGTCTCTCATTTACGCCACTACGGGAAAGGGTCACTGCTCATCAGTGCCTGGCTCTTTTCTGTCATGTGTGTGTGTACCAGTGTTATTCTCAGCTGTGATAGCATTTTAAATAGAAAAGAGAATTCTTAAGAAGTGTTTAGTACCACACCTGTGTACTTGACTATGTGCGTATGTTTTTAGTCTTTTATTTTATTCAAATTGTTGACCCAACTTGTTTCCGACATTGGCTCAAAACCAGAAAACCCCAAAAAAACAGCTTGTTCGCAGCTATAATTATTCAGACCACGAACACAGTTAATGGTGTGTAATTCTAATACGAGCACAACACAATCCATGTTACCGTTTGATGTGTTTTTCAACAGGCCACTTGTAAGCACGAGCGGAAGATTGCCAGCTTACGGACTCAGCAGCAACACATTTGCAAGCGTTTGAAGGAGGCAGAAACGCGTTTCCTGGAAAACGACGGCTGGCTTCACCGCGTCGAGAACGAGATTAGGTTGTTGAAGTCGAACGATCAAACCACAGAGGTGAGTTGAACTCGTTGGCCCGTTGTTTGTTTGTTTTTTTTGGGGGGGGGGTGTTTTTTAACTGGCGGTACGAAAAGAGCAATTCACTGGCAAACATGAATCAACTTCTATCTTCCTTTAATTTGTTTATTTATTAAGTATTTCTGATCATTTTACGCAATCAAGATTGTTAATACTTGTCAGTCTTTGATCAGTAGAGCCAAATAGTAAGTAACACTACCTAATTACATAACTTGGAAGACAAGTGAGCACGATTATATGAAGAGAAAAACTTTACAATGTGGGTTACATCCGTCAAAACTCACTGCTTGGTGTTTTTTTGTTTGTTTATTTTGGAAGGTGGGCTGTGTCTCTACTGGTGTCGTGACTGTCTTTGTTTTCTTCCCATCTGTTCTCCCAGTAATTAGAACCGTGCTCATTTTATTTCTCTAGCTCACTCGTGGATCACTGAAGAGAATAAATCAATACCCTTTACTCATCCCTCACACAGCAGCCAGTTACCTAAAACCATGTCCATGTTATTTTTTTCTGCTTTATCCTTTCTTCCAGGAACTGACCCAGAACTATGACGCATCCACCCGGTCAAATGTTCTCTCTGCTGTTGTTTCGTAGTTTCTTTACGTCAGAGTTCCCTTTTTTTTCTTTTTCTTTTTTTATTCCCCATCTTTTTCCCCTCCCTTTCCTTACCCCGAGTTGACAGCTTTTCTGGTGAAACATGGATGAACTTTGTGTCTTTTCCCTAGTATCCTAACCCCTCTGCCATCTTTTTTTTTTCTTGGTTCTTCTTCTTTTTTCTTCTTCTAATTCTGCCCTCCAGAGTACTTATGTTAGAATGGCTTTTGACTTGTCACTTCTGCTGTCTGACCTCAATTCTCCCCTTGGTTTAGGTGTTAGAGAAGAAGCTACACTGCCACAGATTTGAGCTGCAGGTAAATGATCTCAAACAACACATCAAGCAGATGGTCAAGCTCACCAACCTGCAGGATCAGGAAAACAAGCGCATGCAAAAGTAGGTTGGGCCAGAGTGAATTCACTCTGAATTAAGTGAACTCTTACTGCGGCACACCCGGAGAAGTTTGAAAGATCGTTTTCCCGCTTCTTTTCAGAATGGTGAATATCTTGCTGCCAGCTTATAGTCGGCATTATTCTGCGCTGCGTGGAGCCGGGCTGACCACAGAAGCTGACGAGACGGACAACCAAGAACTCGAACACCTTGTGCTGAGGGAGAGGGGCGTGGTCTGGGCTGACCAGGAAGGGGCGGGGCCGCAGCAGAAAGGTGGAGGGATTTGTGTGGAGTCACAGGAGACAAATGAGGCAGGAAAAATTGGACTCCGCAGCGAGCTGGCACCTGTCCTCTCTTTCACACATCTGCAATACCACCAGAATAGCCCCTGCAGTAAGTCATCACACTTTTACCACCCTATTCACTCTTTGGCTACTAGGTTGCATACGTGAAGAGGAGGGCAAGTAATGCTAATGAACGTTAAATATGTTTGTTTTTAGTTCACCGGGGAATACAGAAATTATGAACAGCACAAAATCCAGTTGGAGAAATAAGGGGAGATACATTTACCCAGTTCTTCAGGTGTATTTGACAATCTCACTTCTACCAGAAGCAATCAAAGAGAGCAAGAGAGAAATAAAGAGAAGGGTTTTGATGCTAAATGAGCCTGTGTCAGTCATTTATGGGAGGAAAAGTTTTGTGTTATGAAAAGGAAGCTTCTAGGTTTTTTCATCCACATCTTGTTTGTAATTACCACAGCACCCCTTCAGTAAATCCATACAGGAGTTTTTTTTTTATGCCAGAAGAGTGTTGGGGTGTCTCAAGCTGGATTTACACTAATCAATCAAATAGCTAGTATCAGTTTATTGACTTAAGATACTAAGGTAAGTGCGGACATGTAACATCTGTGTGAAAGGTTTCCAGTTCAGTGCGTATCATTATATGAATACTAACCTTTAAAGAATTCAGTATATTGTGATTTTTAACGTAACATTGTCATTATTTAGTGTAACACATTTTGAAAAGGGGATGTAAGGTTCACATATGTTAATGCTTATCCCGTACCTCCCCAGTTTGTCTTACAATTGAGCGTATCCAGTGTTCGGATCACAAGTTCTTCTGACACCAAGTCTACATGTGTGACACCTAGAAGCAAGTTTTTATTACAGCATCAAATATAAAAATTCAGTTGTGCTATAAGGTAGTTTGGTAAGGGGGAGTGTTTATGGCATTAGTCCAGGTCTATTGTGTGTGTGGCGGGACCCACGAGACGGCACAGTTCATTTTTAACTGTCATCTCTGCATGACCTAGCAGCACTGGGCCCTCGTGACATATAAGCCATGACAGACAGTGGAGCATGAACTGAAGCCGGCCAACAATATTCACTTACTTTGATGGTTGTCTGTTGTTTGTCATGCAGTAAATTTTGACTTGGCTGTCTGCGCCGCTGCTTGCATGTTCAGTATCGTATTACTTTTCGTTTTTGGTGACTTTTAATGAAATACGTCGACAGTAAAAGGAGGAATCCGATCACTCGTGAATAGCGGCGTTGCAGCCTCTCTTGGGTTATAGTTTCGGTTGTAAATGATTATTAGGTGTTTTTGTACACACGCCAAAACACTTGAAGTTGTTCTTTGGGGAATTCATTATGAATAAAAGTTGGAGGTTTATGCCGCTATTGTTTTCCTGACTTCACATCTCTGCCACATTCGTGCATCATGCATTGGCTTTGACAAAGTTGTTTTTTAAAATGTTGTTTGTCCTGCACATTTTACGTTAGCCAGATTGCCTTTTTTTTTTTTCTTCCATGATAGAATCACGATTTGTTACTGACTGAACATCTGCGCTGCCTTCACAGAGAAAATTGGATAAGAAGCGCTCACAAATGTTTCACCTTCGTATTCTTCTTTGTCACGAATGCATTCAGTGAATCATCTCACTCAATTTTAAAATATATATCCATGTGATTTTACCAAAAAAACTTGTGAAAATGTTACATTGTATGAAAGAAAATCTAAGAAAATTGATCCTGTAGTGTTTTAATGACACTTGAAAGTTTTATTCACAGGTTCAGAGAGGCACGCGAAAAGATTGTGCAATCCTTCTCCATCACCAAAAGGTAAGTCAGCTCTGCTCTCTGGTTAGTAATTACTCTAAAGTCCCTGCGTACTTGTTAATCCTACTCACTTTTAGTCATTCACCTATTTGTGCTCCCCCTCATCACCTTTTTACCATCAATTACTCAAACACAAATTAACAGACAGTTTTATGTATAACGGAAGCAGAAACCAGTTGGTAAAGTGTTTGTTTTTTTTAGTTTTTTTTGTTGTTTTTTTTTTATTAATTACCATGTAAACTGGAAATTGATGTGTTCGCCTTCATTTCTACCTTGCTGTGTTTAGCTGTGAAGAACTTGTTCAGAGCCATAAAATACACAATAAAAATCAGACACGTAATATAATGTGATTTATAGTTGCGCCGCTGACCCTCTGTCCCGGCCAAAAGTTGAATAATGAAATGAGCTGAATGCTCGCAAGCTGTTTTCTAGAGGGAACTCTGTACATGCAGAGCCTTTAGGGGAAAGTCACACAAAAATCTTTGTGAAATATGGCTGTTCAAATTGCCTGTAATGATATTTACTGCAGGTGGTCTACATTTCATTGAAACTTATTGTGGGAAATGTTACGTCTGAAGAAAATACTTCTGCCAGATGACCAGAGTTTCTTGAATGGAAATGAAATATGGAGGCATCAGGGAGTTTGTCACCACCTCTATTAAATTTCCCTGCAATATATTGTAATAAGCGAGCTCTGATAGTGCACCGACTTGTTTTTCTGATATAAAAGGCTCCACTCTCTGCTTGGTCTGTCTGACCATGACTAGTCTTTATACTTTGCTGGTCAAACAAGGTTTTATTGTTCTTTTTTCCATTTGCTCTTATTAGTTCCACATAGCAGCACCTTTTCCTGTCTGCACACATGCTGCATTTGTTTGACTTAAATGGACAACCTTTGCCTTTTAATGCTTTGTTAGACACAACCAGAAAACTGTGGGTACATCTAATGGAAAAACTCCAATGGATACAGTTATCTTTCTTAATTGAGTATATAACGATGCACATAGCAATGAACAAAAAACAGGAATTTTAGGTACATTAAAGTATCTCGAACCACTAAAGTCACTAATCCGTCAGTGCATACTCGCCAGATCCTTTGGGGCGTGGCTTGTTCTGGTGCATTACACAAACGGCCGATGGGATCAGGGTTTCGGGAGTCCCAGAGAATACTTGGACACTGTGTTGCATGTCTTCGGCTTTTCCTGATGTGGCAGGCTGTATTATTTTCCAGTACGCAGCGGTCATCTGGGAGCGTCGCTGCAAAGGGAGGGGATTGAGCTGGGCCTGCGGCAGTGTTTGGTTTGGTCCACTAAGTAGTAACCTCTGAGGCAGAAAATGTGAACAAGAACACAATCATAGTAACAGATACAGGAAGTTTTTAGACTTAACCTCGAGTACTGCAAGTTAGTAAAGTGGACGTCACTGCTGTGTTTGTGTCTTTCTGAAGAATTTTAGTAGTATCCAAGTAATGTTATGGCTTACATCCATCCACTAAAAGCAGCATCAACCCCAAAACCCAGGTTTCTCAGCAGGACATTGCTTTGCGAAGAGATGATCATTGGGCTCCACGTCACCTGCCAGTGGATTTAATGTTCTGACTGACAAGTAGAGGTGTGCATGCAAGCCTTTTTGAGACTAACCAACAGCTTGATTGGCACCACTCACATGACACATCATATGAGTGGTGTAATTTGGGTGCTTAGTAACTGCATCACTATTTTTCTTTCATTTGTATCATGTACAGTTTGCAATTTCATCTCAGTTCACTTGCACTTACTGACGCACACTTGCATCCTTCAAAAACAACTCTGCCCATCTTGGATTCAGTCCAGAGGCAATAGTCGTACATGCATGTCATATATGCACGCAGCACTCGTGTTATATACACACGAGTGCTGCGCAAAAAGCATTTTTCCAGTTTACAGACATAATGATACAGAGATGAAATGGCACAGGTTTTTAAGTTAAGGTGGCTTATTTTTAGCATTCAGACAAAGTGCTCTGATCTTCTCATGGTGCTGTTTGTCAGTCCCTCACTGCTTCCTCGGCTCTTAATGGAAGTCACTGCAGCATGTTAAGAAAAATAGCTCCACCCTGCAGCTCGCAAAGCCAATCAAATTTCATCGGTTTTAGAGAGGGTTGTGGTTTCAAAGGAGCGTTAACTCTTTGTGGAGTGCTTTATAGCAGCAATTTACACAAACGTGATCACAGTAAAAGAGACTTTCAGCCTTTTACTGTTAATAATTATAAGACCACAGATGCATTTATTAATAGTTCTGTGATTTTTCATTCAGCTATCTCCCACTGCCTCCCACAGGCTGTTCTTTTTATATCTTTCTGTTCGATCTTGTTTCTAAATTCTCCCATCTACTCTTTTTTTTTTTTTTTACCCCACCCGTTAGATCCTTTTTTCTTCAAACATCTTTCAGTGTGCCCCCTCCCTCCATTCTACCTTTCTTTCCCTCCTACCCTCAAATGTTTTTCTGTGTCTGTCTAGCATCTAACCCTCCCAATCCCTCTTGAGCTTCATTCATGAAAATGCAGATCCACAGCAGGGCAGGAAAAAACGTCAACAGACGTAAACTCCCCTGCTCCACCAACCAGAAAAGGCGCACTATAAAAAACAGGCAGCAGCAACCAGGCGACCCTAATTCAGTGCAGCCTCCACCAGAAATAGCAACTCATGCATGTATTAATCCCCTACAAGCCAAAAATATGTGATTGAAGGAACTCTGCTGCCATTTATTGCTGGGGACAACTTCAGCCACAGGAAAGGTCTATTTATCACCGTTTCCTCACTCTGTGTGGTGTCTGAAGTCTGACTCACATTTGCTAAATATTGCATTTGATATTTAGGGGAATGTATAAATCAGTCATTCACCTTTGCATTTAGTGTTCTCGTTTCCTTTATGTGCTGGCTTCTTTCCCTTTTAGCCTCCTCCCTCACCCCTACCACACTGCTACAGGAAATGCCATGAGTGTAACTACTGCTAATGGGATGCAGACACCTTGATTTAACCTCATTCTGCGATGGAGCCTGTAAAAGTTTTTGTTCTTGCTGCTGTGTTTAAATGCACCACTGCGACATGGATATACATCAATGTGACAAAAACGTGCTTCAGAAAATATCATCTGTATAAACATACTTGATATAAAATAATATACAACGGGGGGGGTGACCATATTTGGATAAAAAGGTGGACATATGTTAATATTTAGTCGAATTCACATCAGCATTCATTTCAAGGTTGATTTTCACAGTGAATGAAATACTACACAATAATAGTTATTATAACAGCAAGTAACCCCCTGCAACAACTCACTAACTGGTCAGGGAATGCACTTTTTTCTCCCCAAACAGTCTCTAGGCCCGTATTGACTAAGGTTTTCGGAGTCACTCTTCCAGCGAACACCATCAGCCATCCTGGGAGGGCTAATTTCTGGTTGACATCTGGTCTCTAAACCCAATTGACCAGAATCTGACACATTTAACCCTTCGTATTAACTAAGCATCATACAGGCCGCTTCAACTGTTCACCCAAATTGTGTTTCAGTTGAGGTCATTGTCATACTTTCTGACAAGAATCGGTACTCCTCTTAGAGCATTGGTCAGGTTCTCTCACAAAATACTACACGTTTTCTCAGAATGTAACTTTAAATCAATTTGTTAAAAACAAAGCAGAACAACACCAGCAGTTGTAGCTACTGTTATGTGTTTAAGCTCCACGTTTTTAATAACAATGCACGCCTCAGTTTTGACTTTGTAGAGTTAATGTTTACAGGTTGGGAACTGTGCATAATGGCTCCAACACCAGTGATCACATTTTTAGTGTAACTTAAGGGAACGGTCTAATTTCTCTGTGACATTATTTAAATTGCACTCTTTAGCTCAGGGCTTACTCTTAAGCGCGTATAACTGATAGAGTATTGGGGACTGCATCATTTGGGAAGAAATGTGTTTACCGTTAAAGTGGTTTAATTTGCTTTCACTTCCAAGGCCCGCAGTTGTGAGGAACACGTTGATAAGAAAGGTCGAAATAATGTCAGCTTATTAGTTGTTGCCAATCATTTCTCAAGGACCAAATGTGGGGCAGGCCACAGGCTTGAATTATTGTCTAAGAAGTGATACAAAGGTCTATTGACAAAATAGTCAACAAACACAGTAATCGTCAAAGGTACACTCAGTTGCTAAGTGTCGATCAAGTCCATACGGGGGGAATAACCTTTCCGTGCGCTTCCACGTGTGGAAAATGGTCGAATGACGCTGCAAAATGTTCAGTTCTAAAATATAAATAACCTATTGCAGAGGTGGTTTTAATACTGTTAGCAAACATTGTAGTCACGGAATAAAATGGGGACATTGCTGACATACATCCTCTTCCATCATGTGACCGGCTGAAAACACATACGGCATCTGGAGCAATAAACTCTGGATACACAGTGTGTGCATAGGAAATGAATTCAGGAAACAGGAAGCAGTATACAGGGGCATTCCACTTTAATTTTTTCCACTTTCTCAGTCCAGGTTTGACCATCTGTGACTGTTCAAATATTAGTTTTTTTGATAAGAATCCGTATATGAAATGGGTTGGTCCTAACAGTCATTGAAATCTGTTGGTCTCAACAATTTTGAGAAATGCTTTGTACAAAATTTGACCAAATAAGCAACAAAGTTAAAGTTTATTTTAATTATATTCATTAAGAGTTCCAACAGTTTAAGAAAAAAAAAAATCAATCTGCTTTCAAAGGGCTGTGTGGGTGTGTTTTGATTAGCACTGACAGTGCCATGCATAAGCAACCAACCCGCAGTTTTCATCAGAATCTGATCAGATATTTGCTGAGTTGATAGATTGATGCAACACGCCTTTTTGTTTTCTTTACTGAGTCTGGGCGCTTTTAAAGATATCAAAAAAGATATCAGTAAAACAGAAAAAACAAATATATAAATAATTAGATTTGTTTTAAGAAAATGTTAGGCCCCTGATAAAAATAAGAGCAGCCATTATCTTTCCTGTTGGTGGGAATAATGTTGTTTATTATTGTGTCTTCTGATTTGGACTGATTTTACTGCTGCTGTTTGGTTTTCCAGGCAAAGGAAATCAAACAGATGTGGCACAGGAATCACTTCCCAGAATGCCCATCAGGAGAAATTTATCTGCGTTACTTCCACCGCAAAGCCCCCGCACAGTTGCTGCTAGCCAAGAATTTGAGGAGGACATGTTTCCTCTCCAGTGCACGCCAGAACCGTGTCAAAAAAACACCCAGGCCCAGCTGCCAGGCTCCTCCAGTGCCATGGATCCAAACATGACCTTTGAAGTTATAGACAATGAAGACCAAGCTGCAAGTAACGCAACCATCATAATAAGCAGCAGTAGTCCGTGTCAAGCATCAACGTCCACAGACGTCTCGGGTCAACCTAACAAAGACATGGAGGGGAATCAGATGACCACCAAACGGTAAAATAAAAAAACAAAAAAAATTAATTTTAACGGCAAATGTTTGTTTCAGCTGTTATCTATGCTTTCAGTGAGTGTATCTTACAGTAGAGCTTAATTTTTTATTGTATAAGACAGCAAAACAACTTCAGCATTCGTGCTACGGCAACTCCCTGGTGCAACATTCAGGCACATTTCCACATTAGGTTTTTGCACAGTTTGCACACGATTTCTCTTGCTAGTCTTGAGTGAGAGCTGAAAAAATACTTGATCTATAACCCCTTTATTCATCCACCAAACAGGTTTTCTCAACACAAGCTGGTAATGTTACAAAAACAGAAGCAGAAGCACAGTGGGTTAAACTGTATGAGTCAGACTCTTAACAGAATTAGTTAAACAAATTACATTTTTAAAAGCTGGTTTACAAGTACTAATGCAGCCTTTTAATTCTTTCCACAAGATCTTTAAAATCATCCCCTAAATGTTTCAAAGCACACGGTAACTAAACCACCCACAACTGGTAAATCCTTCAGACTTTAATCAAAACAAGATAGAGAGTAGAGTTATTCTCACCAGCACCAAGTCTTCAGAGTGGAACATTGGGCAAAGAGGCTTAAGTCAACTGAGCTGAGCAGTGACCTTGTGTCTTCGGCTGGAAGTGCCAAACAAAATGAGAATCGTTCTTACTTGTTGGATAAATTTGTTCCTGACCAACCTCAAAAGCAAAACGCATCACCTCAAACAATGAAATGGCTCCACAAACAATCTGCCTGGTTTCAAAACATCTTCACTACAGCACAAATACACTGCATCATGACAAGCTGTTTTTTCCTCAAATAATAAATATCATATTGTGGGTGGCTGTAGCTCAGGTGGCAGAGCAGGTCAGCCACTAATCAGAAGGTCGGTGGTTCGATCCCAGGCTGCATCCTGGCTGCATGCCAAATATCCTTGGGCAAGATACTAACCCCGTGTTTGCCTACTGGTGGTGGTCAGAGGGCCCGGTGGCGCCTGTGTCCGGCAGCCTCGCCTCTGTCAGTGCGCCCCAGGGCAGCTGTGGCTACAATGTAGCTTGCTATCGCCAGTGTGTGAATGTGTGTGTGAATGGGTGAATGACTGAATGTAGTGTAAAGCGCTTTGGGGTCCTATGGACTAGAAAAGCGCTATACAAATGCAGGCCATTTACCATCATTGCTAATCCAGCCTTTAAGAGAGCACTTGCCCTCCAGCTGCTGCTAGATGGAGGAAAAAAGACCAGAGCTTTACGTATGGTTAATGCAACATCCACAATTAATTTGCCATATATGAACACCTTAATAAAAGCAGCGCATTCTGGTATGCATTAACACAACATCACAATCTTCCCCGCTGCAGACCTCGTCGTAAATTCACCCCAACGTCAGACTGTGCAGTCTTTAGTAAAATTGCTACATGTCAGACTCCACAGGCCTCAGTTAGCATGTTAGATGTTAAAGATCATAACAGTACAATTAGAAAAAGACTGAACAAATATTACTTGTTTGACCAGAACAAACCACAAGGCTTGTGGAACAATGTCCTTAGAACAGCTGAGACCAAAGTGGCGAACTTTGACCATTATGCAGAAAGCTATATTTGGTGAAAAACAAACACAGCATATTGGCACAGACACCTCGTACCAGCTGGCAAGCACGGAGGGGCGATGATTTGGGTTTGTTTTAAAGCCACACGACCTGTTCACCTTGCAGTCACTGAGTCAACCATGAACTTCGAAGTATTCTTGAGTCAAATGTAAGGACATCTATCTGTCAGCTAAAGCTTGGCCTAAACTGGGTTAAGCAACAGGACAATGATCCCAAGCACAACAGCAAATCTCCAGCAGAATGACTGAAAAGGAAAAATCACGGTGTCGCAATGGCCCAGTCAAAGTCCAGACCTCAACCTGAAATGATGCAGAAAGACCTTAAGAGAGCTGTGCATAAATGAAAATCTGCAAACCTCAATGAAATGAAGTGATGTCGTAAAGAAAAAGAAAGATCAGTTTGCCACAAGATTACAGAGTCCTGTTTAAAAAAAAAAAAAAAGAGCCACACCCAACCAAAAATCATTGATTTACTGTTGAAAATGAGGTAGGATGCTCATTTTGCATAAGCCAACTTTTTGACAGCAAAGTTGGTATATCCAAATTCTGATTGCATGCACACCAGATATCAAGCTGAGAAATACACAACAAAAATTAAGATAGGTGAGGTGGATTTGAAGGGAAATGTGCCAAACAGCAGACTTGTCATGTAACATGAACCTTTGCTCTACAGACAACAGATCGCACCGCTCCAAGAAGCGAGACGCACCAACCCGACCTACATGAGTATGACGTCTGCTGCACAAGGGAAGCGAAAGTTTAACTGGTAATATACCTCTCTGTGTTTTTGGCCAATTAAGCTCTTAAAGCTGTTTAAAATGGCCACAAAAGTGACAACAGACATTTCTGACAGGACAGTGCTGAGTTTCTGGCCCTGATTACGTTTTCTGTTTTTCTTTTGTTTTTTTGTTTTTTTTGTGCTGTAGCAGCTTCAGAGAAGAGTTAACACATGCAGCAAAGCGCGTAAAGAAAGACTCCTTGGTGGCCCAGAGGCCACTCAGAGTGCATCGTTTTGTTGGTAAGTGTCAAAACAGGACATCCACAAACACACACTGTAAAGCCAGAACATTGAATGCCTGACCCAGCAAACGGTCACAGTGTATATTGACACCAGATATTGCTTTGAAAGACCAAACGCATTTATTGACTTGTGCATCTCTCTCATAACTCCAGAATTAATTCTGCTCTACATGTGAACCAGAAGGATGCTTTGATTTCATCACATTACATATGAATTTAGCGATCAGTAACCGAATGCTACTGAGATCCATCGGGAATAGAGGAGTACAGTTTTATTTATTCTTGACCATATCCTCTGTTTGGTGTTTCTTCCTCAGGTTCAGAGAACAAGCCTCGGAGAGTTGTGAGGAGCGCTTCTGAAGGATATCTTAACCTCATTGAACCGCAGAAACCCAAGTCCATTTTCTATAAAACATCTCAGCAGCTGAAACGAGTGGCTAAACGCATGTGAGGCAGCACTGAGCTCAAGTCATATCGCCTTTAAAAACACTTTCGACCCTGAACCTTTTCCATCCTCATTGGTGTTTTTAGAAGATCTTTTTTTTCTCCAAAGCTTAGAAGAAAGTGCTCAATCATGCAGAAATGCTAAATGTAATTGGATAAAAGTTCTACTGAGTCGCGTTTTATTTCCTTTCAGCCTTGCACTGAAGTGAACTTTCACTTGTACATAAGCATTGTATGGGCAGTTGTAGAACATTCAGATTATTCTTGATTTGTATTAGTTTGGAGCCTTTCTTTGTATTTTAACCTGTATTATTAAAGTTATGTTCACACTAACAGCAAAAAGAAAAAAAATGGATAAATCACTGTGTGTCCTGCAGATATTTTTGTACATTATGTACTTTGATCTATTTTCAAATGGTGATCAGCTTTTAGGTGACCACATTAACCAGGGCAGCTAATAACATCGAAACTGCTCGACTCTGAGCTGTTTGTGTTTCTTATTTTTATCCTGTACAGGTAATAACATGGGTTTATAGATATTTCATAATAAAAGTGCTTGTAAGAGAATCTGTGGTTTTTCAATAAAAAGATCCTTTTCATCAAAAAAAAGTAAAAAAGAAAGTAATATCTGCTTTTTGTGCCATTGATGCTGCGCGTGAATGTGGTTCTCAATGACGTTTCAGTTACAAGATGTTCCAACACTAAGTAAGTGACATCAGACGGCCTCAGAGAAGGTGAAAAATACAATGGCAGGCGAAATTGAACTGAGCTAGGAGTGAGTCACACATAACTCTTATTGTCTTCCTATAACATTCATATGCTTTTAGGAAAGAGATCGTGATTCCAGCGATGCTATCTTTACAGATGAAAGTACTTTGGTGTTGTGTTTGGGTGTTTTTTGCTCTGGTTTTTTGTTTTTGTTTTTTGTTCAATTGCCAAAAATATGTTTAAAAAGAACACATGGAAAAGGTGGAGACTGCCAGACCATTTACAATTGTCCTTCAAAGCGTAACACAATTGTCACATTGTTACTGTTTGGAAGTATTGGCTGTAAGGAGGAACAATGCACAAAGTTAGGCTGCACTCCAACACCAATGTAGGCAACTTAATTCAGGCTTCATACAAGTAAGGCAAATATGTCAAAGTGGCTCTCATATGGGGTTTAAGCACCACTCGCAGCAAGATAAGGCATTCAACCATATGCACAGAGAGCACAGAACGGCCCTAGCATGGATTTGAACAAGGGACCTTTGTGCTGTTAGGGTTAAATCACAGGATCAGAGAATTAAGTTTCCTTACCAAAGAGGTCTCTCTGGAGCATTTATAAATAAATAAATCTAACAGCTGCAAATAGGCATGTAAAGCAAAGCTGTCTGTAAATGTTGATATATGACTACTTTTTTCTTTCATATTTGGGCCATCAAGTTTTCTGCTTATGTCAATATAGCTGCTGATTTCCTTTATACTGAGCAAAAGATCCCCAGGTGGAGATACAAATCACTTTGGTGTTGCCTCATATATAAAAAAATAAAAGTCTTTTTCTTATACAGAAGGTATGTTAGAGTGATAGTGGTCAATAAAGGAATCGTGGTGGACTGCATTGAAAAGAAAACTACTTATCAGTTTACTGTCATGCACTAATTCATTGTAGGCCTCTCTTGTGAAACCAGCTCCCAGTTTGAATTCAGCACAGACACCCTCTCTACTTTTAGGATAAGACTTAAAACTACTTTTTTGATAATGCTAATAGATAAGGTGACCCTGAATTCTCCCTTAGTTACACTGTAATTGAAAATGCAATAGGTTTCTTCTTGACTCACTATGTTAGTGCTATCAGCATTAATCTCGTTAAAATGACGTTAACGCCATAACCGCATTAACATGGCAGATTTCCGTTAGCGAGTTCACGCGGATTGCCTCGTGTGTGGGGCTGCACGGCGTCAATGCGTTAGCGCTGTGCAGCGCCAATGCACTGTAGGCAATTTTCAACTTGGTTCTGTACTTGGTTATTTTCTCACTTTTTAAAATGATGCACATGTTTTGTGAAACCTGTGAAATCGTTTCCTAAATTGCTTGTGTTTTCTTTATTTGTGTCGAGCTCTTTTAAACAGCTACAACTAATGAATAAATTGTTTAGCTAAGAATAACAGATAAATGAGCTTAAATTCATTTAAAAAAAAAAAAAACAAATGGCTGAAATAGATATGTAACAGAGAGACTCAGGATTAAAGTAAAAACGAAATAAGTATCCAACGTTTGCCACACCAGTTTTTTTAAGCTAAATACAGCATAGATATATATAGATATATATCTATATATATCTATTTTTTTTTTTAATTAAGAGACATACATTATAATATACTTGAGCATGGTCTTATAAGAAGCTACTTTTTTTTCTTTTTTTTTCTTTTTGGAAAGTACTGCTAAACGCCACTTTAAAGTTGTGCCTTGAAGATATTTTGGGCTTCCCTGTGTTACATTTTTAGACTGATGAAATGTGGTGAATCACTGGGAACAGGCTTCTGTTTGAAATCTATACTAAAAACCAAAGACAAAAAAAACTGCTGGATCTATTATGAGGGTGGGACCTCATTGCTCTGTCTGGAGAGAACTAGACTTGTCACTTTGAATTCAGTCTTGCAACTTCCAGTGGCACAGCATTCGGTGTGATCTTTATTTTTAGCTCAGGAGCTCAATGCATATATCAGCACTGTACTGCGCAAGCACTGACACCCTCTCATGCTCTCATTCACAAGAATCTCTTCATTGTGTGTGTGTGTGTGTGTGTGTGTGTGTGTGTGTGAGAGAGAGAGAGAGAGAGTGTGTGTGTGTGCGCACACAGGGAGGCAGGTTCTGGCTAAAGTTTATTAACTTTCTCTTAGCCAATGGGACGCCTTGTGCGTTTTTCCTGCTGACCAATGGGACAGATTGAGAGGTTGGAGGTGGGTGTTGCTTAGCAACTGCAGGTAGAATCTCAGATCATGTCGGACCCATTGTTTTATCTCGCCTCCCCGAGAGACATTACATGCTATGTGTTGTCATTTGTTAGTAAAAGACACCCCTGTGCAAATGCGTCACAAAGTTGTTAACTCTATTTTTGTTACTGTTAAACGAAGATGGCAGGGACTTTAATAGCATTTTGCCCTCAAGAAGGAGTGCTTTCGTTTCTTTTCTTTTCTTTCTTTCTTTCTTTCTTTCTTTCTTTCTTTCTTTCTTTCTTTCTTTCTTTCTTTTTTTTTTTGATTGATTGCCATCATGTTATCACCAGTACCTGTCTTAGTCTCATCACCAGACTGACTGGAGCACATACAGAGGAATTTAGATTTTACTCCTTTATTCATTGCTCCTCATTACAGGCATAATAACCTTCAGTGAACCTCATGCAGAGTCAGAGGTGAGTGATTAAAAGCAGACAACAGACAGGGCTGCTCAAAGCAAAGATGCTGGCTGTCCATGAAACATTTGCCTGTGAAGCATTTGCCACATTTAACCTGCTAACCCCCCCCCCCCCCACACACACACACACACACCATCTCACACACACAAATCACAATTGCATTTAATATGATCCTTAATACATTTTTGATTGGAAACCTTCTGTTTTGTGTGGCTGCCATTATATGAGCAGACCGCTCAGTATAAAAGCAAACCGTATGATCTCTCCTGCAATGTTCCTGACTCCCACAAGGCCGCACGTCACAGCTGTGAACTTTTCGCCCCCTGTCTAATTAGATGACCTGATATCTTAAAGCAATATGTCAGAGTGGAGCGCTGACCACCAGTGTCTGTCCTTTTTTGTTTTGTTTTTGTTTTTTTGGTTTTTTTTTTACCACTAATCTTTTTTTTGGCTTTTGTTTTTCCTCTGTTGGCCTTGAATCACATGGCTGTGACACCTGGGGGGGGCACAAGAAAAATCTGTGACCTCTTAGTCATATATAGCATAAAAGAAACTTTCATTCATTCAATTTTTTTCATTTCTTTTTTTGAGACAAAAACATAGCATAAGAAAAGCACCAAAGGTTTGCGTTTGCTCGTTGGCCCGTCCCGTGATGCCTAATGCAAATATTTAAATGGGGTTTATGGAAATTCCTGGTATGCACCCAGGTTTGGCATGTAAAACAGGGATGTGAACATGGTTGTTTACACCGTGCACATTTGTGTCCAGTAAATCCCACTGTGGGAAGCAAAGGAACAGAGATTTAACAACACAATAAACTCGCCTGTATTGTTTGTTGAAGTGTAGCACATTTGGAGACGTGCTTCGGTTTAAAAGGTGGTTTGGTGTAGTACTCTAGACAAGGTAAGAGTTTATAAATGTATTCATCAGGTGCTCTGAAAATTGTGAGTTTGATCATTTGTTTAGGTTGTTTATCCAAGACTGCACTCTGGCTACTCCAGTGTGAGCATTTAGTGCTCTTCTCTCTTTCATTTGAATGGGTCCTCTTGGTTTAATTGTAGGCACTATTGCACTATTTTAAAACATTTAAGGGACTAAGCAAGTTCATAAACGGAACATTGCGCTGGACACATTACAAAGTGCTGGGGTTTGAGAGCTGCTGATTTTGTTGACTTTGTAAAGCCTGTCGATTGATCATGTTGGAGCACAGAGAGGATGATGGTGATGGTGATAAGTGCAGCAGAGATTTATCTGATTTTATTTATATATGGTTATGTGTTTGTCATCCTCGCTGATCACCCAGCAGTTGCAGAACCGTTTCATTTCTGACTGCAGTTGATTCAGCCAGCATATTTTGCGAGGAAAAGAGAGAGAAAAAAGATGTGACAGCAAATATCTGGCTCTCTTTATCAATACACATCTGACTGTTGACAGGACCTTGTGCGGTGGTAATCGTGAGGGAAGGGGAGGGGAAGGATGGGTGAGATTTACAGTTTCCTTTACCAGGTAATGTCTCCTGTTGTGAAACAATGTGACAGAAAATCAGTACATCTGTGATGGCTCAGCAGTGTTCTTTGCCCCTCTACATTCTCCTCCAGGAGCTTATCCAAAGCTCACCTCAAATGTACTGTATGTAGCCTGTGGATGACTCATCCTCGGGAGAATGAGCTGCAAGGTGCAGGTAGCCTTGCAAATAAACATTTCACGATTTGCAGCGTCTTCTGAAGTACTTTGCTGACTTAAAGTCTGATCCTGCAGACTGCAAATACAAACTCTGACAAACCAATTCTGCTTCATTCTGTCTGTGAGGCACACCGTGTAAAATGTCCTGTGGTGTTGATGTGCCCCTTCAGTGTAACACATGTGACGTGTGCATCAGTGAAATCCTGACACACACACGCACAGAGTTGTGGATTTTTTTTTCTTTTTTTGCCATTTTGTTTATTGAAACAGAAAATTTGTCATCATTGCAGCAATTGCCATGGAGACAGGGTTTAAATCCCAAACCTAGTGGTTTTATACACTGCATGAGTGTATGCTCGTTACCGTTTACCGCAACTTCCAGGAAGACTGCACGCTGGGTGGATGGGTGACTCCGCCTCTTGTGGATGGTTGTGATGGTCCATTCAAATCATCTTCGATTCCCGGCAGCCTTTCACACACGCACTGTTCCCCTAAAACATGTAAAATTCTCCCTTGTTTATCGTTTACTTTGCAGCATCCTGTTTTTCTGGCATATTAGCGGATACGGTTCGTACCATAAAGTTTATCACTGATGACCAAGCAACGGGAGCCACTTTGCTGTGATTTAATTGTACTTTATACTTCACCTATGGTGAAATTGGATTGAAGTGGTTAGGGGGAAAGTTCTGGGTTCACCTGGAGTCTTTCTGTGTGCTTCTGTGGGTTTTTCCACCTCCCTGCTACAGGTCAACCATTCAGGTTAGATTAATTGGTGATGCTAAACTGGCTGTAGTTTTGCTTGTGTGTGTGTATTTTTTCCTGTGATAAGCTGGCACGCTATCCAAAGAGTATGCTGCTTTTCCCCCAGTGTTAGCTGGGATAGCTCCCAGTCAAGAAAATGGATGGCATGTGGCCTCTTCTTGGGGGTAAAATGAGAAGAACTGTGTTTTCTAACATTCTTGTTCAACTAAATTGACACTATATCCACTTTAAGATGTTTGTCACCAAATGAGTACTGTTATGGTGCGGCCAGACCACAACATAAAGGGTGATCCATCCCCGTCCAACCCCAAGCAGCACGTCACACACTTAATATTTCGTGACAGTGATTTATTTACAACGAGTGCAGTTAAAAAAAGGAAGGGAGCATACCATAACTTCAGGGTGAACCCAAGGCCAAAACAACAAACAAAATGTAGCCTATCTCAGGAAAAAACACAACTTACCTACTCAAAAGAACTAAACCAAACGACAATCACTTTCCTCCCTGCCTAACAAAAACAGGAGAAAACTGATCAAACAAAAAGGCGGTCCACCCCTACATGGTCTTACATTAACCAACATAGTACCATAGTGACACGGTGAACGGTCTGCCGTTTGGGTTGGGTCGAGGATGAATGACATGGCAGTCCCTGGCGGTCTCTTCTTATTCGCTGCCTCCCGGTCCTCAGCCAATCGGTGCGAGCCATCCACCCTGGATGCACCAACCACGGAGGAGCACCTGCGCACTCAAATTTACATATGATTGCGATCACAGTCGTAACAAGTACGTAAAGGGGTTATAACCTGGGCAAAGGGCATTAAAACATCGTTGACTGCTTTAGGCTTCATCCAGATTAGGTACAATTAATATTAGGCTGCGCCGTCAAAGAGTAAGAATGTGCCACCCAACAGCTAGACAGCATTCACTTTTAATGTTTTGGACCTGTCATGTTTATGAGCATGTTTGAAATGTTGATTCTAAAGCCAAGACCAGGTTTGCCATGTCTGATGGCAATAAAACAGAACAATAAGATGGAGTTAGTCTGCTATCAGTTTCCAGTTGACTGGGATCAAATTGTCTGTTTGTGATAATATTAGCTGTAAGAAATCAGTGAAAAGGTGTTGCCATCTGTTGTCATCTACATACGTATATAGAGTCTAGCCAGGACTTTATATTCCTCCAGAAATACTGATGTAGTTGCTGCAGGACAGCAATTTAACCGCAAATTGTCATAGAAACTGCTCAGAAACCTGGTTTATATAGGAATATAACCAGGACAAAACCGGTTTGCAACCGAATTGACTTCCCTGCTGCAAAGAGACGCATTGCAGACAATTTGTGCTCATTCGCGGAGACTGACTGTAACGTGTTGACAATCTGTTTGTATTTTTAAATCTGACTGCAATTATTTCCAAAAATTCACCCATCTGTCATGATTGTGTGACTAGGAATGACCCACGCAATCAAAATGGGATCAAAAGTGCTCACCAAATGTGAAAAAATTGAAAGCAATCACAGGACAGCCACCAATTTTTCTAAGCAGGCTGCCATCTTATTTTCACTCTAGTGTGACTGAGCTAATATTTACTGCATCTAGTACACACAATGTGGGCCTGACACTTTTATATTCTCATAAATTATCCTGTAAATTACAATGTAAAGTAAATATTTGAAGAAAAAGTCCTGCTAGCCATTTTTAATGCACTCCCAACCTGGAGCTGGGAAAGCCTGTATAGACCAGACAACTTTAATCTTAACCGAGAATCCCCCGTCTGAGTATCACCAGTAAACACTCAACAGCCACACTGCCCATTTAGTAAAAAATGTATGTGCTCACACAGGCTGGTTAAAACAAGCTTGTGTTAAGATTACACTGGCCTTCCCCCTGCAGGTAGTTCTTGCAGGGGGAAAGCCAGTAGCCTATAGTCTCAACACAACACCACGGGCCATTTACACTTCCTGACATCCTTTTTATCGAACAACGGAGCAACTTTTTATTTGGGTTTAATTGGTTTTGTTTCAAATAAAGTTAGAGCCACATCCATGTTACACCCACACAGGTGTTTTCACTTTCTTTGCCTGATTAGAACTCCTCTCAGGACTGTGTGGGTGTGTACAAACTGCTCGATTCACATTCGTATCACTCTACTGTTGGTTTCTTTGCACTTGTTATGTTAGTACAACTTAAAGCCTTTAACATCCTTATTACTCTCACACTTGTTTCTCCTTCAGTATTAGGGTGCACATGATTGTTGCAATGTTTTAATTATATTTCATCTGCAGTTCCTAGAAATACGGGACACATTATTGTTGGGAACATAATATCTCACCAGTCCAATCCCAAACGACAATCTGATTGTTATTTGGAGTAAACTGATGAAGGTTTTGTCAGGTTTATCTTTGGCTGGAGGGCTGCAACAAAATCATAGGCGCTTCCTTATTGAAATTTAAAGTTGTTATGTAAACAGCTAATAACAAATCTATAAATATATGTTTTAAAACAGTACCTCCTGCTGATGATTCCTATCTTCCTGAGGTCTTCATGCGAGAAACAAGATCAATATTGGTTTTGAAGCTTCAGTGCAAGCTTTTTCATGTTTTGTGTATTTTCTAAAGCCATAAGTTACCATGTTTGGATGAGAAGGTGGATTGCTAAGTGATCAGCTAACTAGCTGGCTTGGTTGGCAGCTGCTTGCATACACTGCATAGATGTGATCCACCTGCTAATTGGTGCTCGGGTAACAGGTTTGTAAAATAGAGGAACTTTGACTCACCACAAATGAAGCACAGATTTCTTGGATGTCTGTACCACATAGAAAGCGATAATATAAGTTAGGCAAATCTTTAAAGTGAACCAAAAGCACATTCACATACATGAGGTATAAAATAATTTAATCCACTCTGAGTTTTTATGAGATAGGGGCTGCCATTTTTATTGATTGTTTTTTTGTTTTTTTTGTGCAAAATGTAAAATTTCTGTAAAATGTGCTTTTTAATCCCGTTAGGTTGGTTCTAAGAGGACACGTTAGTCCTCTTAGAACCAGCCTAGTGGGAGGTAGAGGAACAGCGGTTTTGGGGACTTTTGGTTTCATTTTTGAGGTCTGAAGGTAACTTCTTGATCAATCTTTGTCAGTCCCCATAGACTGTTATGTTACAGAGTTAAATGTTAAATTAATTCAGAGACCTGTTTGTCTGTGTACACCTGTCCAGGCTGCACTCACTCTCATATCTTAAGGTTCAGAGAGTAGAATGATATGTAGTCATTTATACCAATGCTAGCTAATATTTTTAATATTACAGTGTGATGTGGTGTTGGTGTTGCATTGTGGAGATTTTGTGTTGTCAGAGGCTCCAAAATTTTCAAATTGTTTCTCCCTTTGTTTGTTTACATAGCATTACTTTAACACAAAGTCTGGGAACTGATCCAGAATATTGCCACACAATACACATGTAACCCAAAACCTATTGAACCTGTTAAGCAAATTATATTAATCCAAGCAAATGTGCACTTACCGAGTGGCTTTTACTAACCTGTTCTCACTACTAAACCTTGATCATGCTTTGGCAAGAACCATCACATTTTAACCCCATTTGGGTAAATGGAAGACTGTTGTGGTTAACAATAAAAAAAATGTTCAATTTAACCAATATCATGACCTCTTCGTAAACCTAACCAAAATGTTTTATTGCATAAACTTAACCAAGCAAGCATAAATGACAACAATGACAGACCAGCATTCTGGAAATCAGTGAAAGCTTATAAGACCATGCTGTTTATACTTTTATTTATTTGGAAGCATGAGTTTATTGTGATGAAAAGTAAAAATTTAACAATCAGATTTTTCTTTACAGTTGCCTGCAGATCACATAAACCTTAGTCCTCACCTCCTGCATTAAACTTTTCTAACGGCCGTTATGGCAGTGGATGAAAAAAATGAACTGCTCATCAGAAACTACCCTTCTCTTCTAAATGAAAATAATATATAAATGCACCGGTTGTGCATAAGATGGGACTTCAGCAAAAATTTCAGAAATTTATGACAGGAGTTATTGTGTACCATAACTTACCGCCTTTGCATACCTTATTACTGCTATGGTTGCTCCAAGTGGATCAGCTTTACCCTGTTCACCTTAATGGTGGTGTGATGTGGTATTTATGTATATGGAAATGTTGTTGTCCGCTTGCTTTAGTTAGCTATTTTCCAGATATTTGAAGGCTGTGTTGCTTTGGGGTGGTTGTGGTGTTTCTCAAGCTCTGTCTGGATTGTTTTTGTAATTGTTACATGTGGACATGGCCACATGAATGCCAAGACCTGAAGCTTCCCAGAGTAATAGTTAATTGTACTGAATTGATCAGCACTATTTAGTATATCAGACCCTAGATTTAATAGCACAATGGGTGAAGTGTCACTCATGTTTTATAGGCTTCTTCACTGTCAAAAACTGTTCTCCAACTGACCCAAAGTTTTAGAAAAATGTTGTCGTTGGACTTAGCATTTAGCCAATTAAGGCTGCATTTCTGAATTAAATGGCACTAGCAGCAATCATAAAGTTAAATTCATGATCAGGTTTCCATGAAAGTGTAATGCCAGCCTTATCCACACCCTTTCAAATGAAGTGTTACCATGGATATAATTCTAGCTGTATGTGGGCTGGATTTCTGCAGACAGAGGTTAATTAAATTTTCTCCTGTCTACCTTCGCCTTTAATTTAAAAAAAAAAAATTGCATCTGCTTTGTAGAGATGAAAAATTCTTACTTAAAACCACCCCGCCATATCTCCTCCCACTTTCTGCACGTGTGCATGTGAGGTCTGAGAGGCGTACTTCACTACTGACACACACAGGGCTTCTCTGTCAGTTGACAGGAAGCTGCACTTCCAGGCCAAAGCGCCTGTTTGATAAATAACACGCGTGTCTCCGGGCGCACAATGTATCTCAAAGACTCTAAATGTGGCCCTCAGTCTTTGTCTCTCTGACACACATATTGCACAAAGCCACACACACACTCGTGCTTCTGCACTCTTTCATGCATACTGTGCACAAAAACACTAGGTCTCTCTTTCTTACCCTTTCTTTCTCTCTCTTTGCTGATTAGAAAACAATATCCAGCTTATAACTGCAAGTTAGGCAGACACCCACACTCATTTGCAGTGAAAGGCAAATGACCCTGATGATGAGTCATTGCATTCACTCAGATTTTTTTTTTTATTCAACACACTGAAGTGAAATCTCTTAAGGCAGAGTTAAACACTGGTCCTTGCCATTATTTTTCCGAGTGAACTCAGCTGTACTTTTGTGTTTTTCTCAAATATATTTACATGAGTAAAGGTCAACTAGAAATAGTACATAAAATCTTTAAATTTCAGTCCACTTTTTCCACCCATACACACACACACACACACACACGCACACACACATCTTATCTTTGTAAAATCATTAATCAGTGTTCCTCTAAAATGATTTTCCTGTCTTTGTACTGAAAGGAATCAGGAATTAGTTCGTTTCATGCATGTACAATAAAAAGAAAACTGCAAAGGCTTTGCTAGGAACTCTCGATAATTAAAGCAAATGTACTATTAGATTCAATTAAAGATTTAAAAATCTATTTTTTTTTAGTAAATACAGTTTTGTGCAAAGATCTCAAGTCACTCCTCATTTCTTTATGTTTTCCTAGGAAAATTGGAAATAGTTGGAGTGAAAATGTACAAATGCACATGACAATACTGTATAATACGTGTAATTCTAACAAGCTTTAAAGTCAATATTTGGTATGACCACCTTTATTCTTCAACCCAACCTGAATTCTCTCTCTCAAACATTCAAATCTTTTCTTTGGATGTTGGCTGCATTTTGTTCTGTATATCAAGATGATCCCACACAGTTTCAATAATGTTGTAATCTCTGCACTGAGGAGGCCAATCCACGACTGGTAGTGCTCCATTGTGTGCTCTTCAAATCTATCTATCTAGCTTCTACTGCATTGGCAGTCTGTTTGGGATCACTGTCATGCTGAAAAATTCCAGATCTTGTGTGGCCTTTTCTCCCGGTTTCCCTTCCTCAAGAATGGCTTCTTGACAGCCACCCTTCCACTGAGACCATTTCTGATGAGGCTTCAGTAAACAGCATCAGGATCAACTGAAGGGCCTGATGAATCTCTCATGCCATAGATAGATTTTTTTCAGATACTGTTCATCAGCTGTAGATAGTAGTTTTTAGGCTTGCCACCTCTTCTTTAAACCTCCATTTGTCCAGTTTTCTAATGACAAATGGCTCTTTGGGAATCATCTTGTTGGGCAAAAATACTATATTGTGACTGTCAAACTGTGCTATCTTTTGCATTTTTTATGGATTCAGCTGAAGAAAATGGAATAAAATATGTGTTTTGTGATAGACTGAATGTAACAAAGTGCCTAAAGATATCATTTAAAATTGGTTCTTTGCTATGTCTCTTATGTGTATACACAATGCTGGTTCATCCCTTGAGTTAGGTGTCTTTTTATGGTTGAATGATTTATAGGTCAGTGTTAACAAAGCAACAAACAAAAAACACACAAAATAAATTCTTCTGAAAATGGCCAGGTACAAGAACTGGACTGAAAATGAGTGAAAAAGCAACCAGTCCAAAGAAGACCTTGAGAAAGCCTGAAGAACTAGTGCAAAAACATTGGAAAAATGAATTAGTATAAAGAAATAAGGGGTGACTCAAAACTTTTGCACAGTACTGTAAATCTTTGTTGTTAGATCTTAAAATAAAGCAACGTTTTTTAGGTTCAATCAAGATATATCAGTAACATTTCTACCAAAAAGTGATTTTTCCCTTTACTCTTTTTGTTTGTTTGTTTGTTTGTTTGTTTGTTTGTTTGTTTGTTTGTTTGTTTGTTTGTTTGTTTGTTTGTTTGTGTTCTTTTTAAACTATCTTCAAGGCAGGAAGAGGCAACACTCATTTGATCAGTATTTTGAAATACAAAGGTTACATACAAAGGTTTTATAAACATAACTTTAGGTTAACAGTGCAGCTTCTTCTGTCCAGTTAATTATCTGGATTACCTGGATGATACAGGGTGGTGTAAGACGTGGGTTTTAATTGAAGCACTGTAAGGAAAAAATAACATTTAGTTCATGAAAGACTGATGAAAGCAAGAAAGCAAGTTATAAATGATACACACGCACTCATCTCACTTCCTTCTTCTTATTTGTTAATAGCATGGAAATATTTTGTGAGCGATAAGAATTTATTCTGCAGGACTTTAATATCTGGCAGATGTTAGAAGAAATCAAACAAAGATTTGACGTGGCCATGCAGTCTGACCATAGTTTGTAAAAAAAAAAAAAAAAGAAAAAAAAAAAAGCCAGAATGAACCTGAGACTCATTTTTGGACATGAGGCCTGAGGGCTGCAAGTGTTATCTGGCTGCATCAAGTTTACTTTGTTTAAGGAAAGAAAGAATAGTGGAGTGTATGGGGGAGGGAGTGTAACGAGAGTAAAAGGGACTGAAAGGATTTTGATCCAGTGATATTATATATCTGTCCTGGTCAAGGGCACACAAAAGCACACAGCAAACCACCAGAGAGCAAAGCATGTCATCTGAATAGTATGTCTTCTTTGCGGTGTTGTACATCCAAAGGCTTTGTGCGCCTGAATTTGGTTGGTAGAAGACACAAAGGAGGCAGTTTGTTCGCCCCTGACAAGTGTGCTTTTATTTGTGTCGGCCCTTTGATGTATAGAGAAACTTTGGCTGGGATATCCCTCTCAGACAAATGCACAAGAAATCCCACTCCTTTGTATTATCCTTAACAATTCCCTCACCAGTCACTGCAAGGCTTTTATTCCCTTTAAGACCATTATTTTAAACTTTGTGCCTACTGTCTGTCTGTCAACTGTAATGGGGTATCTTGTCTGGCTTTGGGGGATGGATGGTGGGGAGTGGGACTTTGGGCATATATGCTTAGTTGCTGTGCTGTCAGGTCAGGGCGTCAGTTTAGCTTAGTAAAACAAACTGGAGCAGGTTGGTGCTATTTTGTCCGCTTTGTCACCATTTTAAACTTTACAAATATAATATGATGTTGTGCTTATTGCAGACACCGCACGTTAAAAACAAATAAAATCTCTAGATATTCAGTATTCTTCATAAACATAGACAGCCATTTACTCAGTATAAGCCTATTCTGGCAAGTCATCCAAGTACTAAGAAAGCAAACAACAGGCAAGATCTTTAATTGCATGACAAGTAGACAGATCCACTGATGAAGAGATATCACGGAAAGCTCCAGATCAGGTAGTGTATGGGCTTTGTGGAGCAAAAGGTGTTGTGCTCAAGGGTGAGCTATAAATCTCAAATGTTCTGAGGCTCTACCTTTAGAATAACAACCTGTTTAAGTAGCTGCTGCACATGTTGCTTGATGCTTAATCAGCGAGCCATTGGCCTTAATTTGAGCTTGATTCAAATCTGAAAATGAGTCCAGACAAGGTGAAGAGAAAGCTCACGCGCTCACATCTGCAGCCGCAGCTTTTACACTGTTGTTACCAAACAGCTGGGACTTAAGTAACTCCACGCAGCCGCCCTTTGACGAGTCACTTTTGAAGCAGAGTGCAGCGTTGCTTTCCTACACAGCTTTTGTCAGTCAGTCCAGGGATTTGAACTGCCAGCCGTCCAAGTCACGAGCATCCACCTCCTCTGCAGGCTGCTGCTGTCTTTTATAGCAGACGACCAGTAAAAGAGCTAAAAACTCTTGACCCTTCCATTCCTGGGGGCGCCCACAAGTGCTTAAGCAGATAAAGATTATATTCATCGCATAGACATTTTAGTACGGGGGTCAGAAAAGGGCTTTTACATAAAAACAGACTGTTTTACAGAACGAATAATGCCGATGTGAGTTTAGACTGGTGGTACTGCTTATGTTGGCTTACGCTCAACTGTACTGTAAGGAACTGTGGCTATACTGGAAACCTAAACAATGAAAAAAAAAAGGTTTTCTTTTCTTGCAAATAGAAGAGGATGCCTGTGAACTCAAAGTCGGACTCAGAAATCCATTACAAGGTCAACAGCCTGTGCTGCTTCAGTCCACCTCACCGGTGTCCGGTTGAATCACACAAAGTGAATATCTGAGAAGACAATCTACCTCCTACTTCCTGAGTATGTGTGCAATATTACTGTGGAATGACTTCTGTACATCTGTAACCTATAAAAATAACCACACACTTGATATTTTTATTTTATTCTTTTTTTTTTTGTCACTACCATCGTTTCCTTCCTTTTTTGTTACATTCCAGCATGTCTGACTACATATCGGCCATCAGGGTTAAATATTAATGACCGAACCTGCCAAATCCACCTGAACATTCACAATACTTTTAATGCAGCTGCACTTATTTTACTGTGTCTCCTTTTTCTCATAGAGTTCAGAAGAGGAACCGAAGAAGCCAAGGCAGTCATGAAATGTGAACATCTGTGTCGACAAGTGTTACATGTATGCGCTGCATTGAAGGTCAGTGGCTCATACTTCCACTGTGCAATATCTGGCTGATCATAAAGGGGCTACCATTTGCAGGGTTGCCTTGCATGCAAAATTTCAGGTCACGACCACTGGGAGCCAATAATGCCTTTGGCTAAGCAACAAGATGCAAATATATCTATTCAAATTCGCACCACTCCATACACATTCAGGGCTTACACAAACACAGACGCACACACACACAATCTCATCTCAGTGCAACGAGCCCTCGTTTGATCCATGAATAAGTCACAGTCCTGGGGCAATATTTGATCTGAGACGACTTCAGATCCATATTTCTGTGTTCACTGTTCTTGTTGACCAAGAAAGGAGACTGAGCTTACACCTTCTAGATTATTTTAGTCATTTTCATTGTGCTCGCTGTAGTTCAGCAGCCTCTTAGTCCAGTGGCAGGCCCGGATTACACGTCTCACCCAGGGCAGGAATAAAGATAACAGCAGACAGGCAGCACCCTCCACTCCAGGCTGTTGAGCAGACGGAAGTTAGTCAGAGTTAAGACATCAGTGTACTTCTATGTCACACTCGGTGCTCCAGATTCCCCCTCCGCCTCCGCCTCCCCGAAGCCCTAAAGGCAGAGTTTACACAGTCACCTGGTGTTTAACTGGTCACAAGAAGATGGATGACAGTGTAGGCAGCAAAGCTAGATAGAAACCCCCTCAATGTCACAGCAGCTCATTCGGTTCAATTTCGGCCCCTGCTTAGCCACTGGGGCAACCCAGATATCATTCATTCTAACACTGTCCATCACACTATACATAGACCAGCGAAATTAGCACAAACGCAATGCTCGCTATCAGTGTGAAGTATGGTGGCAGTAGGGGCGATTATTTACGGGCTGCATTACTTTCTGAAGACCTGAGCTCTGAGTCATCGACCGAGCCTGATAATTAATTCCACGCGCTACAGAAATATTATGAAGCTGCACTACAGAATGACAGATGTACAGCATGAAGCACATTGTCAACAGGGTGACTGTATTAAGCTATTTTGACTGCTTCGTTATGAGATTGTGCGTTCCTGTAAAACAAATCCGTAGTTTTCATTTTTAATACTTGGCACTTTATTTTCCACAAGTTGTATTTTGTTTTCGGTAAACAGAGGAGACAGGAGATCCGGCGGTTTGATGTACTCATGTGTAATCAGACTATTTGTTGTTTTCTGTCTGCTCTTTGTTTGTCCCAGAGCTCAACTTCCTGTAGATACAAGAGGTAGAGATACACTGGGATCTGACAGTAAGAGATAACCTGCCATCAGCGAGCCGTCTATTTTTAACAGCAGGTACGAGTAACGCATGACGTGGGGCTCTTGTTATCAATATTTATGGGACAAAGATTAAGACAGAGTAATGATACACACAGCCCTGACTGGATCCATCCTCGCTTAATAGTTGTCATTACGGCGAGGGGGAGGAGGAAAGTGCTTATAGACTCAAAATTTTTAGGCTGGCACTCTGCATTTTAGTAATGATTCCAGAGACCACAATGGGCCCCAAATGTGATTAGCAGATGTCAACAGGGGTGTATGATGACTGCAGTGTTAAAATGGCTTTAACAATACTCCCCCCCCCCCCCCTTCTTTTTTTTTGGTGATTAATTTTTCTACAGTTGTCATTTGAGGAGGTGGAGCTGAGAGTCATTTTCAGGCATTCACGGGCAGATTGTTGGAAGCTCCTTGGGAAAAAGGTTGGACAAAATCTTACACACAGTTACATCTTAAAAGCTGCGTGCAGCTCAGGAGGTTAAAAGACAGGTTTACAAAAATACAGAGCAACAACGACAACAACAAGTGGTAATGAGCCAATCACAAAAGAGATACCACGACTGCTTCTGCTATAATTGTGACATCCTACATCTTCTTTGCTGCATTGCCTGTATCCGATTAACACCAACACCTGTACCTCCTAACAGACCTCGAAAAGGCCGGAACAGTGCACATTCTTCCCCCGTGTTTATCCCGAGGTGCAGCCCGTTGGCCACACATTTTAATAACACTCCCTGTGCCAAAATATATTTCACTCAAACTCTTATAAGTTCCAAGAGTAAGCTCAAAAGAGGTGAAGTATCTTGGCAGACCATAGAGCAAAATGCCATGCAGTCATATGCAGCCCAGGGGATGAAGTGATTGATCTATGACCTCGGACTCGGATAAGATATTGTGCTGAAGAGTGCGGGGGAGGACACGGATAGTGGAAAAGGGACGAGCATGAGTCAGTAACAGAGTCTGCGAAAAGCTGTGGGAGCAGAGGAAGTGTTAACAACATCACAAGTAGGAGCAAGTCAAGTTACCACGTCAGGAAGCAAAAAGGCCTGAGAGTAGGATGATGGTAGGAGCCTGCGAGGTGATGGGGACACATACATCCTAATCATTTAATCATGTAAGGTGAAAAAGAAAAGAGGGGGAATTGTTCGTGCTGTCTTCACCCGGGCTGATATGTGTTACCTCTCTCTTCATGTCACTGCCTTTTATTAGTCGCCTGTAATGAGTAGCCCCCTGTGTGAAAAGCCTGCGAGGACCGAGTTCAAGGATAATAAGCTATGTGTGGCTCTTAAGTCCAGCACTGCTTGCCTGTTTGGTACACGGAGAACCACATCTTTCTTGCCCAGTAATAATTATGATTAAACACACATATATGTTTTTTATTTTTATCTAATTATGCCATCTTGTGTCTTTGAGGCAGAAATGTATTGACACAAACCACAAAAAAACTTCTCTTTTTTGTTTTGTTTTGTTTGTTTGTTTTTGGCCACTGCCTCTACAAGCAGGCTGACACAGTAGCTACATGCGTAGTCAGACCAGATTAGAATCAGCTGCGCTCGCCAAGAAAAGACTTTTTGAATGTGTCAGAAGTTTTGGTACAATATTGACAAGTGCCACTGACAACAGAGAAATGTGACTTCAGGTTCAATATTAAAATCAGTGCGTATTTTGGCACATGTACTCCCCTACGTGAAGGCGAACAGCAGTATCAGAGCAGCAGGTGTGGGTGGGATGGCATCCAGGTACCTGAAACACTTTGATGAGCAGCTTTTGTTTTTGTTTTTGTTTTTTTTTTTTGGGGGGGGGGGAATTTAATGCTTTTGTTGTTTGTTTCCAGAGAAAAGTCCAAAGATTTGTTAGATTGGTGCTATTGTCTCTTTTTTTCTTTTTTTTCTTTTGAAGAAGCACGCCTACAGGTTCCAATAGCGCGCCACCCATGCAGCGTTATTTCCATAAGCTATGACCAAAAAAAAAAAAAAAAAAAGACGAAAAAAAAGATCATAGCACAGAATGACACTTTTCTTACACACGCACTCAAAAAGTTTGGGATGTTGGCAAAGAGTCAGGCATCACCTATTACTCATGTTACTTAGTACATTTGGGGCTTCACTTGCAAGTACGGCGCTTCGTCACTGCATAACAATCAGATGGCTGAGTGTTGGCAGTGTAACTGATGGAATTTTACTGAAAACAGATTTCGCCTTTGAACTTCCAGATATTCCTGATCGAAAAGTATCATCCGTGACTTCACGCACTGTGGTCGCTTCTCTCGGTGTAATAACGCTTCCGGAGGACGTGGATTAACTTTTTTCACATTTATTTCTGTCCTGAAGGGGGGAAACGCAGCACTTCAGCAGAGTTTGACAGTGTAAGTATATATGTGTATATATATGTAAATATATATATGAGAGAGACGGAGTGTGGTCCAGCAGAAAAGGGGGAAGAAAGAAGGAAAGGGAGGAAGAAAAGGGCGGAGGGGGGTTTCGTTTTGAGCAGCAACAAGTTCCTCTAGAACTTGACAAGCAGACACCGGGGCGCTGTAAATGTCTATTTGTTTTGTGAGGGGGGGGGGGAAGAAAGAAAGACAAAAAGCCCGCTGCGCATCGCCCGTAAGAACAATCTAAATGACCAGTTGTGCGTATGCGTAATAGGCCCATGGCCCTTCGCCAAAGAGGGAGTTAACAGTCTATTACACAAACACGTGAATCGAGAAATGTCTCAGAAGTTTTTATGTCTCTTTCGTTGTTCCTCGATGCGGATTTAAAGATTTGAGGCGGTGAACGAGGCGATCAGTCAGGAGCGAGTGCCCCCCATAAACTTGTATTGCCGTCGCTTATTTCAATCACGTAAGACCCCCTAATGGCGTTGTCCTGGCGAGGGTGTTACGTATATCTGTACAAGCTTTTCTGACAAGCCAGCCTTGTTGATATTTGTCTTTACTGTAGAGCCACCAAGGTGTTGCCTAACAGAGTTTAAGCACGCCGATATTGCAAAGGGTTATTAGATTCATAAGTCAGCGAAGTGGTGGGCGATCTACTGAGCACAGCAGAAGTTCTCATATGATGACTTCAAACAAGACACATTACCTACCAGCATCTGTTGGAGTGAGTGGATATTAAGACACTTCTATCTCCAGGACAGCGTAGGGGAAAATGGTAAGTAGCAATGGAAACACACAGCATATAAGGGATGATTACCAGCAAATAGTCGTGCTTGCTGTTTAGTCTGGCAACGCATTGCTGGAAGGGTTGGACTCTACTTGAGAAACTCAGTATCGAGACCCATGTCTGATGAGGCTGATGTTGACAAAGCCTGTGTGAGAAAGGATTGTGTGGCATTTCTCTGCTCAGGATATGCCGGTACAGTGAGAGGGGTAAGGAAATATTACATTGTGTCTGCGCGCTGTGTGTGGATGTGATGTGGGCTGTACAGGCTGCCTTGGAGGGCTGAGTGCTGGCAGAGAAGGGTTTATATTTTATGCATGCATTTATGTTGCCTTTTGCGAGCGGTGGCCATGCTTGTTTAAATAACATAAGCAACATGTGCCACTTGGCTGTCACACTTGTCATAAGCATGACATTAAGAACAATGGGGCACAGTATCAGCGCTGCCGGTTACAATTTGGCGTAAGAGTGTAGCCTTTCTGTGGCAAGCGAACTGAGCCGGCGTTTGTGGTGTATAGGTGCTGTTTATCTGGGAGGAAATGTCCGACCAAAATGTGATCAAATATTAAGAGGACTGGTTTGGCAAGGGGTGGGAAAATACACGTGACAAGACGCGAGGAAGCAAGCTGAGTAGGGGGGTGAAAAAGAGCTGTTTAAAGTGGGCACTCAAAAAAAAAAGTATATAGCTATTTTCTTGGCCCCTCATAGTTACCCTGGCTGTGTTATGCTTTCAGCACGTTGGACAGAGGCACCGGAGTCGTGCATGGACTAAAACGCCGAGTGGACGCCAACTCTCTTTCTCTCTTTTCCCAGCCCCCCTTTGCCAAACCTGGGATTGTTTTTTCAACTTTTGGTAAGCTTATTCTGAAGGAGCCTGTGATCTGTAAACGGAAAATAAACCGGATTCTAAAAAGAAAGAGAGGGAGAGAGCAAGAGAGAGAGAGAAAACATTTTAAAAAAGGGGGTAAAAGAAAAGCGCTTGCCATTAAAAGAGCTCGTGCTTCAGATGTGTTTTTTTTTTTCTTTTTTTCCCCTTTTTTTTGTAGAGCACTGTGAAAGTTGAAATGTTAGGGCGTCTGGTCTTTTGCACATCACATTCTCGGTACCTATAAGCCCCCCCACACTGCGTTAAACTTTGGGACATGCAAGTCTTGGTCGCGGAGATCTAACCACGCACATAGTGGTTGTCAGCCCTTATAAAGGTAAGAGCACAATCCATTGTTTTTTGTGTGAATCCTTTCTTCCTGTCGGCTTTTTTCACGAGGCTTCGGCTGGCTTTTTTCCGAAATGAACTTAAAACTACAGCATGCAGCCCTTCGTCTTTTGCAGTGTGTTCATTGTGGACATGAATAACCGAAATAAGTCCGAAATGAAGCACGATCCAGGTGACCAAGACCCGGCGGAGCATATCCTTCTTTCTTTCTTTCTTTCTTTCTTAAAAAACAATCCTGAACTTATTGTTATTTTTAAGCTTTTTTTCTTTTTTTAAATAAAATATAGGTGCGTGCACGTTCATGCGGGGAGCTTTGCGAAGCGTTTTTGGAGTTTCCGAACACTGCTGCAACACAATTTGCGTAATCGTTGCGTTGTGCCTAATCATGCTCCCAATATGGGACTTAAGACGCTGCAGTGATACTTTCAGCACGAACTGGAATACTGATGCTCGTGCACATCATAAAATATCTACCTATCTGTCTATCTGTGCTTATTTTTCTTGTTTGGTCTGCTGCATTCATGTTTTGTCTTGATGTCAAACCCTCCGGATTTTGTTATCGACCAAAAATAGCCCTACTCCCCCCCCCCCCTCCCGCGCCAGCACCCCCCCTTTTCCCTCCATAGCCCCCCCTCCCGTCATCGCCATCAAATCACTTGTGTTTTTACTACGACCGCTCCACGGTTTCATTCATAAGGTGCTTTTCACTTCACCTGCTACCCTACCCCCCTCCTCCTCCCCTCCTCCTCCTCTTTGTCCGTACACGGCTCTGTGTCGACCTGTCAGACTGCAGGCTACGAATGAATAAAAATATTAGTGATAATAAAAGATAAATAAAGCCTTAAATGTAAGAAAAAAAGCGAAGGGCGGTGGGGGTAGAATAAATAATTCCTCGCCCCTTTTAGACTCGTGTGATTTGCTGCCAAAGCGAGGCTCATTTACTGTGTACAAATTGTTCGCTTTATTCTTGTGTGAAATTACAATAAAGATGGGCGTGGTCAAAGTCCATCCTCTGACAGATGTTATGGCTGAACGTTATGGTGAGAGATAAGATGGCTTGAGAGGAAATTGCTCGGGAAGCATCGCTTCTTTCTTTCGTTCTTTCTTTCTTTCTCGCTTGCTTTCTTTTCTTCTTCTTCTTCTTTTTGTGTAATTTAAAATTAAAGCAATCAGCATCACTCATCTCGCCTATTTGATTTACATGATCATCACCCAAAACTGCCCCGAGATTTTATTTCTGTGCCCTCCTGAAGGACTTGTAGCCTTAAAAAATTCGTCTCGCACCAATGCAGAAGCAGTGGATATTGTCTACCCCCCCCCCCCCCCCCCCCCGGCTCTCTCACTCACACCCCCTTTGGTCAAAGATTTAAGATTTCTGATCCAAGTCGAAGCAATTGCATGGCAAAACAACAGCATGGGAAGAGAAAAGCCCCAACGCCCACTGGCAGTCCTGTTTTAATCAAGACTTCTCGTGCAGGGGGCTGCGATTTCAAATAAATACTTCCAATATGAAAGTATCCAGTAAATCCCTAATTACATTTGAATTATGGGACACCCCCCTCCTTTTTTTCTTCTTCTTCTTCTGCTGGCGTTTTCCGTAATTTTAACCCAGCAATGTAATGCGCCCAGATCGGTTTCCGCATATTATGACCTATTACTCCTCATTTTATGAGACGCTGAAACCCAAATAGATCACATTACTTATTAGGCTAACCCGACATTCATAAAAATGCTCCTTTAATAAAGGCAGCGACGCGACTTTAATAGCCACATTCCAGGCATCAGTGCCACAAAACCCGCTGATTGCACAAATTACGACCAATCATTAATTTGCCGAACGAAACGAAAGGAAGGGTTCATTGGATGACAGATCGGGGGAATTGTGACAGTTTAAAGAAATTTTTGGCCTTATGTTTTTTTTAATTCACAGATGCTATCATTGTCTCACCTTTTTTCTTTTCTTTTCTTTTCTACTGCACCATCTTTTTTCCCCTCCGACTGCACTGTTTATAAACGTAAGCATTTTTTTCTATTTCTATTTTCTGGCCGTGGCTTTATTTTTATTTTCTAATTTATTTATGTTTTGTTTTTTTTTTCCATCGAGACGTGGGATTAGATGGTGTGGGCGTGGGCGTGTTGGGTGGAGGAGGAGGGATGAGCGGAGGCGGGTTAGGAGGGGTCTGTGGGGTGGCACGACACACTTTGTATGTATGAAGGTTTTTTTATAGCACTTTTCTGCAATGTACGTCAGCGGATCAGTCCATAAATGGGGCTGCGCGTGTTTGTGTGCGGGCGTGCGCCTGCGTGCGCTCGCGCCTGTGTGCGTGCGTCTCCGCGTGTGTTATCTTTACCGAGAATCTCCCCTCTCTCTCTGCACTCTCAGCTCTGCAGAGTTGGGGTGGGCGTCAAAAACAAACCTGATGGTAGGTTTCTTTGCAAAAAAAAATCCGATGAAATTCTTTCGGATGGGCCTTTTTTAAATTAAACGGGGAAAAAAGAAAAAGAAACGCCCTGGGTGGAAATAAAGATAGCATTATTAACGTGTTAGATTGTCTCGTGCAGATACTATTTTTTTCTCCATCATGTAATTGTTGGTCTTTGTGTGTCGGTTTTTATATCCTTTTTTTTCTTTTTCTTTCTTGTTTTACCCCGACGCCATTAATTCTGCACTTTGTGGAAAAATCCGGATTTAAATGCCATTTTCCCTATATAGACATGGGCGACGTTTGTCCCCCAGTAAAACTCGGATTTCGGATTTTTTTTCCACCCCCCGCTTTCATTCATGAAATGCAATCGCTTGATGTCTGATATAAATTATAAATAGGCTATTGATTATTATTTTTCTTTTATTGGGGGCAGGGGGTGTATAGATCTCGAAAATCTGGGTTCCGCAGAGAGGCGGACGTCACGATATATTTAGATTGAAAATTAATCATCTTAATCATTATGAAAATGTAGGCTACATCGCCCGCCGCCACCGTCGCTGTCCCCGCTGCTGCTCCTGCTTTAGTCACCACATCATCGTCATCTTCATCACTGGCACCTTCATCCAATTAAGAGGCTTGTTTAAACAAGTTCTGGCAGGAGGCGAAGCCTTGAACCTTTATTCCGAACATTTAATTACCAGTTATTCGTCATTCAGCAGCGTGACTGTGGTTTCGCAGCGATGAAGCCCACGATGAGTTATTAATACATAGTTGGAATATTCTTACTGTAAAGACATCTTATATGACGGACCACTGCGGGACAACAAGGATGCATGACGCGGCGTGACAGGAAATGCTCGACGATTCCGGCAAACCATTCACGTGTGTCTCCCAGCAGTATGTGAACATGCAGCACATCAGTGATTTCAGACAGCTTCCAGAAGCCATCAAAACAGCTTTTTTTAATGCTGTTTCCTGAGTGCCAGTTAGACGGAAAGTGAGCCGGCTTTGGCCCGTAAGGTTGATTTAAAGTATCTAATTTCAGGCCTTTATTCTGAAAATTGCGTTTTTGCTTCCATATGGTGGCAGGAAATCGCTCTATAGCAAATCAAGGCAGGGTTTTAATTTTGTGCATCCTCTCTTGCTTAGCATTTTTTTAAATTCTGCTTTCTTTTTTAAAATAGAAAATATTTTTATTATAAGCAGTGAAGCAAACATTAGTGATGGGGGAGTGTGGTGTTGGGGGGGCAGAAGGCAAGAAAACAGACAGAGGCTTCACAGGCTATGGAGTGACTTGCAGTCTGCCACTATAGAAATAATGTATCAGCTGAATGAGGGTGTGGGAAGGAGGAGTCTATAGGCCATATATGATCCTTAGAAACCCAGTCTGCTGTCTGCTTCATGATCACATTAAAGGTTATTGTCATCACAGGAGGGATGACATTAACTCCTCACACCAGCATCTGATTATTTCTTTTTCAAAAAAGGCCCTGCACTGACTTTATCAATTTAGAGTTTTCACTCAGCTCACTCCTCGTCTCCTTTGACGTCACACAACCTCCATCCAAAGAAATGTTTTCTCAGTTGCCTCCTTGAGGAGCAATGCAATTTCCCTTTGATCAAAATACCCTCATCGCCTTGCTTTATCCCCGGTGAAAATGACATTTCGCAAAAGTCATTTCGCCTGTGTTACATGGTCCCCTTCTCTCATGCAAGGAGGCATAATTCTACTTGTTAAGTGAAGCTTTCGGCAGTGTGGACCTGTCAGCATTCGTGTTGCATTTGGCGAGAGAAGCTTTGAAAGGTTATACAAGTGGGTCGTGTTGTCAGGTCTTGTGGTTGTTTCTTCTTCTTCTTCTTCTTCTTCTTCTTCTTCCTGCAGCCCAAACAGCAAAAAGGGTCGTGAGCTGGGAAGATATAAGGAGAGAACTACCCAACTGCTACTTCAAATTACATGTGTTCGCCTGTCATTCTGATCACTAAAGCATATGAAAAGTTGCCATACGACATCAAAAGAAGATTTCATCTTCAGAGATCTCAAACCTCAACAAGATCCAATGATGGTTTAGTGGTTTTCAAATCGACCTCATGGGTGACTTGTATTAGGTCAACAATGTCATGCTTCAGTCTGGTCCTCAACTGGAGGAGTCAAAGGGCTTCTAATACTCCCCACTACCCCTTATTTCCTTGCAGATATTAGGCATTGTGTGGATTTCATTCAGAAATCCAGCCTCAAACACGTGCAAGCCATACAACTTCTCTTGATAAACCACCTTCAGTTGTGCTGTATTTGCAGAAATGAGAGAGACCATGTTGTTGTTTTTTGCTCCTCGAATGAGATGCCAGGTGATGTATTTATGAATTACTTGTTTGGAACAGCCCCCTTGTGCAGTGTGCATTTTTTTTATCCTCTTTGGAGTCATGTCGCTCAGTGATTGCTGATGCAACTCTTTGTCATCTAGAGTTTGCCCTCACCTCCTGTGAGCCTTCGGGGAGGGCTATATCTATCTTGGCATTTCCCTGGGTGTTGGAGGTGGGAGTGACTCATTAAGCAGGTGTGAGCATCCACTCCCATACAGCTACATGCCAAACATGAGCTCTCCAGTTCATAAGCTTGTGCAGGGAAGAATCATTATGGCAATATAGCCAACACATCACAATAAATCTTTGCACTGGACCGAGGCCAAGTCACAAGGATAATGAGCTTCTGTTTCTCCATTATGCTCGCTCTCGTATTCATCAGAGGTGGAATTTCCAAACGTTCATCACCCATTGAAAGGTTGTGCCTCGGCTGACATCTTCACTTGAATTCTGCCTCATTAAAGAAAGTGAACCAAGGGGAGAAACAATATCAAAATCAGCCTCGCAGTCCAAGATTTCCCTGTAAATATGATGTGGTTTGCTTAGGTTAACATTTTGGGAATAATAACCCATGAAAGCTGGTTACTACACTGCAGAGCACCTTGCAGGGGAGCCATCCATCTGTTGTAGAGATGGCTCACTTTAAAAGCAAGGAGGAGAACTGCTTTCAATAAGTTCTCATCTTTACCTCCCTCCTGTGCCTGTTAGCATCCAACACTGCCATTTTACAGCAGCTAAATTATAAGATGATAATCCTATACTGGATTTGGGTTTATTCTGTGTATATAGCATCAGAATTACAATCAAAATCTAGTTTATATAAGAAAATGAGAGGGTTCTTCATATGTTATATCAGGGATACTAACACAAGATGGATTAAATGATGTGAAAGGGGCACGCAAATGGCTCCTTCACACAAATACTTAAGCTTTCTTTGATATAACTTACCCAGTCTCGACACTATTTCGAGACCCGTAACAGAAAATGCTTATTTTTAATTTTTCCGATGTCTAATTTTACACAAATAGGCCATCTGTAAATGGCACGCAGTGTATCACGACTTGGTGGAGACGCGCTGTTACGCAAAACCTTCTAAAAAAAATGCCACCTCTTTTAGGCTGAGTACAAAAAAAATACGGAAGAAGGAGGCTTCCTTTGCAGGCTACGGCTTATGCAGATAAACAATAATAATACATAATGCACACTGAACGCGCATTAATAGTTCCGCCTCGGGGCTTTTTAAACAGGAGTTTGGATGCGACCAGGCAGTCAGCCAGCGGCAGGTCACATGTTGCAGCGTCATTCTGTAGTAAAGTTACTGTAGTTGCAAAGAGGCTCCTCATTTCAGCTCCAGAGGTCTCTCATCTCCGTGGTGGTGCTGCGGCGGCGGCGTCTCGGCATGCGACAACTTCAGTTTCAGGCGATCTCCAAAGGAGCCGTGCAGCCATGGGAGTGCATTACCTCAGCCATGCAATTTCCACTATCAATAATTTAATCTATTTGCTCCAAAGCTGAAGAGATATCCTGAAGCTTGTCGGGAGAGAGGAGTGTTTTTTTGGGGGGGAAGGGGGGTCAGAAATACCGCTTAAGTAAATTACTCGGGGAGTTGTCCAAAACATCCCAGATGACACTACCGTCCTGTTGAATGGTCTGTTTTACGACTGGGCACTAAAAGGTATGTGTCTGCTTCTTTCTGATAACTTGTTTTAAGCACTTTCGCCGTGTTTGATGCTGCTAGTGGAAAAGACAGCTGGTGTGTGTGTGTGTGTGTGTGTGTGTGTGTGTGTGTGTGTGTGTGTGTGTGTGTGTGTGTGGTGTTTAGGGGGGGGGGGGGTGGACTGGGTAGGGCGGGGGAGGGGGGGGGGTCTAAAAGTAGCTCGATCAAGCCCGGTTATCCTGCGAACAGACAGCGCAGCAGCCCGAGAGGGGATATGTGTAACCTTATCCTCGTGTTCATTAATAAAAAACGGAGTTATTATGTTGATTGGGTTTCCAGTGGGGAGCACGAGCTCAGCAGATGTAATCTCGAGAAGAAGAAGAAGAAGAAGAAGAAGAAGAAGAAGGGGGGGGGAAAGGTCTGTGGTTACATTATTGGAGCAGCCAGTGGTACATATAGGTAGGCATTTCTCCATAGCTAGCAAAGTGGAAGCCGTCCAGTGTGCATCTGTGTGGCTGTTTTTAAGGAAACTTTACGCACATAAATTGCTCAATAAACTCTCTCCTCCGGCTGTTTGTCTGCATTTGTTCGTCCAAGCTTGGACCCTCCTCCTTCTCCACCTCCTCCTCTGTGAGAAAAGAGACAGAAACACTCCAGACAGTTTTTGTTGTATTGTTGTTTTGTTGGAGGGAAAAAACTTTGATGAACTCATTAAGACTTTATAGGAAACCCGAGACCTAAACGCCTAGCTCGGTCGGCCAACACACACTGTTGGGTTTTTTGTTTTGTTTTTTGGCGGTGTGTGCTCGTGTTGAAAAAACCCAAAACCTCACAATAATTATGGATTCAAACAAAGTGGGAGGAAACTGGCTCATTTGCGATGTGAAAATATGTGGTTCAAGAAGTAATCTCAGATTAATAGATGGTTTAATGACGAATTTTTTTTTTTGATGAACCATTCTTGTAACTAAACAACATCCAACTTAACTTTATAGATGTCTTGTATGACTATGCCCTGGAAAAGACAATGTCTGTCCTATCTATCTATCTATCTATCTATCTATCTATCTATCTATCTATCTATCTATCTATCTATCTATCTATCTATCTATCTATCTATCATGGGGAGGAAGGAAAAACAGGAGAGAAAGGTGGAGAAAGGGTGGAAGAAAACGAGCTCAGACTATTTGACGGTCTCATATGCCATCTAGTGTACAAAGCTGGGCACAGCAGCGCTGTCAGTGTGCAGCCGCAGGTCTGTTGGTCATTCATGGGTTAAAATGAGGATTTCTTCGCTAAGCTTACAAGAACCTAAGCACATCAGTAAGGATTTCACCATGCTGTATGTTGCTGTTGTATCCTCTAAAGTGCCCACTGCTGCACGCAGTGTGGGAGGGAGTTAACAGCTCTTTTGGGTAGCATAAATCACTCAGCAGGTATTTGAATGCTGGGCTTTCTGTGGCAGTGGCTGGGGTTGGCCTGGCGGCCAGGTATAATCCTCAGTGATGCTCATGTATTAGTAAAACGTGCTCTGATGCTGCATCAGATTGAAAACAGATCTCAGTTAGCAAGCTTCCACATGTGTCAGCCATTACTGCAGACAACACAATTAAATCTAAATGCCTGTTTGTTTTTTTTCTTTAAGTGCTGCATTGTAGTGCACAAGGGGTCCTATGGTAGCCATTTTGATAATATTTGCTGTACTTTTCCTGCTCTCAAACGGAACATTTGGCTTTGTGTGTTATACTTATTGAGCGTGATAAAACATGTTGCCAGGTAAACCGTATTCTTGAGGAATTTAACAAAGATGGGTGCCTACGAGGGAGCAGAGACAGAGGCAGAGAACAAATGTTGCCATGGGGTCGCACATTTCTATTCAAATGTGGTAACCACACTTCAGATCTCCTCTCTTGATGTGTTTTTTTTTTTCCCCATGCAGTGGTTTATAAGATATCACGCCTGCCGTTAGTAAAGATGAACCCATAAAGTGTGCAGACATGTGCGTGGAGGCTGGGAACGTTACTGTAGTGTGTAATAACACTAGCCACGCTAGTCCTTTCATGCTTTAGGGAAACTTTTCAGCGTCTGTCAGAGGAGGCATTTATCACTTTAATCCCCACCTGGCACAAAGAATAACTGCAAGGGTAAGTTACATATCCCTGCCATACAGCCGTGCTCTCAAAGCAGATGAACAGGTGGTCATCTGGAGCTAAACAGAAGACAGAGTCCATACACTCACCTGCTGCTATTGTTCGGGGTGTTTCACGCTCTAGGCGTGCTGTCATGAATAAAGGCATGTTTGAGCAGCAGTTATTGTGGGCTTTATTTTCCCTCGTTCATGTTATTAGCTCAGTTCTCAGCATGTCATGTTTAGATGGCTGTGCATTCTTTAAACAGTCAGCTCAGAGGAAACTGCACCTTTCTCAAGCACAAGTTGCCACAAAGCTGAGAACTAGAAGCTCCAAAGGAGTGTGTGTGTGTGTGTGTGTGTGTGTGGGGGGGGGGGTCTTATTCTTCCATATGTAATCCATCCCTCGCTTTATTATTCATTGCTCATCCTGTTAATGCTCGGGCTGCTTTTTTATTAACTGTGAAATCCACATAAAATCTTCAGACACTGGATGTTGTCACATTTAGCCTCTCACAGATATAAGCCAGAGATCCTCCGCCGGTCCCACAGCAATTAAATGATTCATTGGCTTTATCGCATTTTAACAGGATGTTGATTGAGAGCATAAGCCATATTGATTGTACTGATGGAAACAGGAAATCAGCGAGATAGAAATAAAATCATCTGTTGTTCCCGGTGTGACGATACACGGGGGAATGGCTCTGCAATTGCACACTGTTGAGTGGCATTACCCCCAGCAACCTCTCCCCCCCTCTCCTCCACCCCACCCCTTCTCTCCATTCTCTCCCCTATGGAGACCTGGAAGAGACGTCATCTGTGGTTGTTATGCTGCGAAATGACGCTGGCACTCTCTCCACCCCCTGCTACTGCAATATTACCCCTGTGGTCTGTTACGGAAGATGCAGCACTCTTCGTCTGCACCATTTCCAGCATGAAGTTTGACGCCTAACAGTAATCAGCCCTCTGCCTTCATTTCCCTCTTGTGGAAGTGGAACCATTTGAGCGCGATGCTGATAATAATATCAGCCTAAATGCATCCTACACATAAAGCTCGTGACTGGCCTCGATCCCGTAAAAACCTACACGATTCTCAGTGCTGGGAAGCCTCGCAGATATCATTTCAGATATCATTTCAGATATCATTAACCACAACCTTCACAAAACTGAAGGGTTAATGAGCCATAAATGGAATTTTGTTAACAATATCCGAGTTGACAATTAGCTCTTTATTCTTGGCTTTGTCCCCATTGTAGTTGGTAAGAGGAAAAATACCCACCCCACCACCAGCACCACCATCACCACCTCACTGCAAAACACATACAAGCCAGCCCCTCCCCATGCCCTCCCTCTAACACGCACACTCACACACTCCGGAGGAGCACGTCACTGAGCTCAGGGAATGAGTGGCTCATTAAGAAGAAGGATGTGATATTCTGAATAGAGACTGTGAGACTCCCAGCACGTCTATTTTTAGACGAGATATCTCTATGGCAGTCACCGTGGTGTCGGTTAATTGCAGCCACAGCCCCAGATACCAATTAAGAATGAAACGAATGCTTTTAAGGTGGGGTTTTGCTCCTCCTTATACTGTAAAGGTCCTTGTGTCCATTCTGTGAGTGGAGGCTGGAGCAGGGGCTCGCTCTCGCCGTGTTTTCCTGTGTCAGGCTTGGACATGCAGAGTGCAGTCAAAGCCTCGGCCGGGCTATTTTTAAATTAGCCCCTGTGGTAAGCAAGATCTGATTTTTTTTTTTTAATTATGGGTGTTTTAAGATCTATGTCCTTTGGATTCATTGATTTGCTGTGAATCTTAGAGCTTCTCAGAGGTAAGGGACGCACACATGCTCAGGTAATTTTACAATATATATGTACAGTGTTTCAGTTTGGTTTTGCGTGTGCTTTGAGTTGTTCTCCAGAGCCTCGATAGCAGTGCTTTGCACGGCAGGATGTCAAATCATTCTGTCATTCAATTTCCTGTTAATTCATCCCGCAGTGCTCTCGCCTTCCACCTGCCGAAAACAAACAGTGTCCCTCAACAAACCCATAGTTCCCATTCATGACTACAAGGTGTAGTACTGACCAGTTTTTTTTTGTTTTCTCTTTTTAATAAAGTAATACTGGAGCATCAGTGTTTGCCAGCGCTGACACAAACACACTGACTCTGTTAGGTAGTGCTGTCCACACCGGAGGTTCCCGAAGTGTTAATACCGGTGATTTGTTTGTACGGTAACGTCACGGTCGCGTATTCGTAACGCGGGTTGGGGGGGCGGGCATAAATCCATCCACAAGAATTCAACAACTACAGGATGAAGTGCAAGAATGAAAATCCTCAATTTCCTTACCCAAAAGCAGGGGGCACCTGTGAGCTTTTAGTACAGCCAAATAAAAAGAAAGAAAGAAAAAGAGCCAATTATTCCAACAGAAAGCCATGATTGGACTTTTAACAGACCAGTCAAAAAGCTGTTAGGATGTTTCCACATCTATTTGTGTAATCTTATCTTTTGTAATAAGCAGCCGCTTTGATGCTCAGCACAGCTTTTGTGCATTGCTGCCAACAAATAGAGATCTAAGCCAGACCTCACATAGGAACAGAATGATTACAGTTTGCAAACAATTTGAAAACACCGATGACACAGTGCCAATATCAGTTTAATAAAAACATGTTATGATTATTCCGAAGCTACTGGCTCCAGTTTTTTGGCTTGCAAAACAAAGAGTGGAGGGTGGAAATAGGAGGAGAGGCTTACATGGTGCATTATGGATCAAAAATAAGCTAACTTTGTTGAAGATGCTCTTTGACTGACCATCTCGTTCTCTCGCCCTCCCCCAACCCTCCTCTCTCCTCTTGTTTTCTTTCTGTGTCTCTCTCCCGTCCCTCCAGTTCCACCAGGTTAGAAGAGTGATGACCATCCTGTTCCTTACTATGGTTATTTCATACTTCAGTTGCATGAGAGCTGCGCCCCTGAGAGATGCCCCGGGCATGCGGGGCCATCGGACGGAAGGCTACTTGGGCGCTGCTGCAACGGCCGAAAGAGGCCACGGGACTCCCCAGAGCGGTGGAGGCCCAGGCCAGCGTGGGGAACTGCCCTCGCTCACAGACACGTTTGAGCAAGTGATAGAGGAGTTGCTGGAGGTGGAGGGCGAGGCGGCGCAGCTGGGACAGGGGGCCGATAAGAGCCAGGGAGGTGGTGGCCCATCCTCTGTGGTCACCACGGAGGCCAAGGATGTCGATCTGTACAACTCACGGGTGATGATCAGCAACCAAGTGCCTTTGGAGCCGCCGTTGCTCTTTCTCCTGGAGGAATACAAAAACTATCTGGATGCCGCTAATATGTCCATGAGGGTGCGGCGACACTCCGATCCCTCACGACGTGGAGAGCTCAGTGTGTGTGACAGTATTAGCCAGTGGGTGACAGCTGTGGATAAAAAGACTGCAATAGACATGTCCGGGCAGCAAGTTACCGTCATGGAAAAGGTCCCTGTCCCCAATGGCCAACTGAAGCAATACTTTTATGAGACCAAATGCAACCCCATGGGGTACACAAAGGAGGGCTGCAGAGGAATAGACAAGCGGCATTATAATTCCCAATGCAGGACAACCCAGTCCTACGTGCGAGCGCTTACCATGGATAGCAAAAAGAAGATTGGCTGGCGGTTTATAAGGATAGACACTTCATGTGTATGCACATTGACCATTAAAAGAGGGAGATAGTGTATAAAATGTATAGATTTTATTGAAGAGTTTAAAAAAGAGAATAAAGAGAAAATATCTATTTGTATATATACATAACAGGGTAAATTATTCCGTCAAATGAAAATTTTATGGACTGCATGTAAAAAAAGATGAAGTTTATACAGTAAAAGTGATACTACAGTCTATTTATTGAACATATTCATGACCTTGTAAACAATTAAAAAAAATCTGATCAGTCATTTGCGCCCAGTTTAAATTACTATATCACATTCCTCAAGACATTGTGATTTGTTTACGTTGCCAAGAATTAGAAAAGGAAGGAAAAAAAATTAACAGGCAAGAAATGAGCGACAAAGAGGGAGACAAAGAGGGAGACAGAGAGGGAGACAAAGAGGGAGACAGAGAGAGCGCGAGGACAGTTCCATCTTCAAAAGCTTGCATGCTGCTTCAATTGTAAATCGATAAATTCTCCACTTACAGAAAAAAAAGGATATGATGCTGACCAAAAAAAATTATTAAAAAAAACATTCCGTTTACATATTCAGCAGAAAACAATTTCCTCTCAAGTAATTTATCTGTTTACTGTTCTAAACTTCTCAAGGTAATGTTGGAATTACATACTATGTCAAGGTGCTGTTGTCAAAGCTTTGCTGTTTATTTTTTTATCCCCACCAGAGGACAAGATATATATATAAAAAATTATATAAATATATATATATATATAAAATTTATTCATTGACATGTTTCTGGGTTAATATTATTCATTTTGTATGTTGTGAAGTTGTTTGCAATATTAAACTGAAATATTTGAAGAAATAAAAATGACTATAGGCAACTGAAAAACAAAATCAATGTCGATAAAGTTTCAACGGTGCATTTTTAGGCAGAGTAAACTTTATTATACGGACAGTCTGCAGGCAAGGAGGGAGGAGGCACATATGCACACATGCATGCGCACAAACCGCCACACGTCCGAAGCATGAAAGAGCAGAAATTCAAATCCTGAGCAACAAGAAGTGATGTTTTAAGAGAAGAAAACGAGACCTTGCTTTGGGTCACTGAAAGATAACGAGTGTTAGAGTACAGAAAGCAGCTCCTGGTGTCATTCAGCTACTTCAGGAAGGAAAAGAAACTGGAGAAGGAGAGAGGAGGTGCCCCTAAACCGCTTCCTGCTCTCCACCAGCACATTTTTTCAAAACACATTTATGTGCTTTGGATCTTTAGTGTTCATACACAGGTGTTCAGAGCTTTTGCTCCAGCGGCATGTGTGATGTCGCACAATTACGAGACCCTATTAACACAAGAAAAGCGCCTACACGTTCAAGTGCAGACTAGTACAAGTGGGTACACTGCCTGAGCTTGACAGTGATGGATTCAACCACCCATACATTTGTGTACATTAAAAACGTACACCCAGTGTTTTGTTATTAGTGTGCTGTAATCCCAGCTTTAACTCCTCCACAATAGGACAATCACCACTGATTTTTTCTAGCTCTAAAGTCACTGCGATCAGAAGGAGAAGCCGATCTCCATAACTGGTTTGGCACCTGGGTTAAAAGAATCAACTTTCTCCCTCAGGCAGCTAATAACTCATTGCAATGCATGCCTGCCAAGTCTGGATTCCATAGCTTAAGGTTTTAGTGGGAATACAATAAAATATGTTCAGCGTCTCATCTTCGTTACATGAAACATTTCTAGAACATACTGCAAAAAGATTAAAAACAACAACAAGAAAATGAATATACAAAATTTCTTCAAAACACCAGCGATCCCTTATGAATGAACACAATCACCTCATTTTACCACGCCTCCATCAGCCTGAAGGTAAGTGCGAAGACAGCCAGATCTGAAGATGTTGAAGGAAGGATGGGCCAGCTTCTTCACTGCCCTGCTTGGACCCTTCACAGAAGGCTGATGATGATGCTGTGAGTTAATATCATAAATTTAAAAAAAGATACAGAGGCTTCTGCAACACAAACAGTGGGAAGACGAACAATATCATAAATGATCTGGTCTTCCAGAAAAATCCACCTGAATTACACTATCCCGTCCTCAGCACATAGGACAATGAATCAGCCATTCAACATTTTAGATAAGATGATAAGGATGTGTTTTGTTTATCATGAGCATGAGCCTTAGGCTATTATTTTTTACAAAGATCAAAAAAGTAATCTGCCAATTCAACATTTAATAAAAGAGTGCATAAAGGGAGGCAGGGTGAAGCCCATGGTGTTTTTCGGTGTGACCATAAATCAGGCATATGAGTGAATCCTACAGTATAATGTGGTATTACTTTGCTGTTGCTGAGGAAATAAAAACAAGAAGAAAAAATATTTTAGGAAAACGATGGGTCTACTGTGTTAAGAAAAGAACAAAAGCTGCTGCTCACCAAGTCTTTCCGTGTGTCTGCTTTATGCCACGCCCACATTTGTGATGTCACGTTAGGTATTTTTCATCACCTGTCAAAAGATTTGCGTTCATCGCCCACTGGGGTGTGGTCAGGAGTGAATCATGCTCGAAACTTTCAGGATACAGAGAAGCAGTGCAGCTGCAGTTTTCTGCATTTATGGAGGCTCAAAATGTGATGCAGCTCACCAGTAGGGGGTGGCAGAGAGAGCGCTCATATCAGACGTCAACAAAAAGCCAAATAAAGTTTCCTCTGGCTGGCCCTTGTTATGACAGTACATATTAATGTAATCGTCCTTTGAGCTATGTCTGTGGAGGCTGAGAGAAGCTGTTAAATGGAGAGTTCTCCGCCCCTCAGGTTGGTAAATGGTGATATGGAATCTAGGTTTGGATTCTAGCCAACGAGACCTTCAGTGGGCTATATGCATGGCACAAAATATCCCTACTCTCATTGTCAGCATCAGCAGTAAACATAATAAAATCAAACCTCTGTGCTTAAAACTAAATATGGCATTACTAATATACAACATTTGAAGCTGCTATCTAAGGTGTACGTTTGGACGAATTAAAGACAGGACATTTGTACACTAAAGCGAGGTGGAATATTGGTAAAGCTATGTGTCTTATGTATGTATGATATATCATAGTTTTACACGAGTAGTCGTCTAGTAAAAGGATAGGGTAACAAATACACACGCAGTGACTTTAGAATGTGACTGAACATTCCGAGTTCACAGTTTTACGAGGTTTCCCTGAATGCATCACGACACTGGCAGCTAGCCTAGCCGGCTAACTTGGCTAATCTGATTTATCGTCTCAGTTAAGCGCACATAACGCCAGCCAGGATTACCAAATTTAGTTTTCAGTATTTTTCCTTTTAGCTAACTATCTCCCTAACGCCAAACATCCTCCTAGTTCAATAATGGCATCGCTTGGGGAGCCCGTGCGATTGGAAAGAGGTGAAGTTAATTAGCTAGCTAGCTTTAGCTTAAAAATATTTGTTGTGATATGCGGGCGACATAAACCTAGCCTAGCTAGCATTAGCTCATTAAAGCAAGCGGTTTATTTTTTTGTCTGTGTACTCTGTTTTATGGTGGGATAACGATAGAATAGACATCTTGCGGTTAATTCTTGTATGATTATGTATATATAGTCACCCAGCTAAAGCAGCCACAGCTATTACGGCTACATTTTTGTACTTAGTACATTAGCCACCTAGCTAATATTAATGACAACAGACAGTGATTAGTCAATCTGGCTGGTTTGTTCACTGTATCTTACCATAAAAGAAAGAAGATTTTACAGTTACGCTGGTTGTATCATTATATTCATTTTTGTGACCTGTCTGTAAATAACAAGTTCTGGGTGTGTGTTGCTGAAATGTGCAGAGGAAGCCCAGATTTGTGTGATAGTTTAAACTTACGGGTTACACAAATACACACGTAAACCTTCACGATTAGAAATATTTAATAAAATTACAAATGCTTATGAATTCATTGCTATTAACGTAAGCTGTACATTCACAAAAACAAAATAAACAAAACAAAAACGTGATGCCTGGTGCCTTGAATTTACTTCATGTTACTCTGAGAGTTGCTTTATTATTGCATTATAGCGATTTGTACTAATTGTAGTATGTTCTGGTGACCGTGGGAGTCAAGCTTGTCCGGAGCATATCTATAATCAGAACAAATGTAGTGCAAGTAAATGTGCTCTGACACTGATGTGGGAAACTCTCACTGCCAATGCTAAAATCTACATTTGCAGGCCTCAGTAATGGTTATGTACATGTTCTTGTTGACAGATATCAACCGTGCTATTGAATTGCTTGATAAACTCCAGAGGACAGGGGAAGTGCCTCCCCAGAAGCTGCAGGCACTGCAGAGGGTCCTACAGAGTGAATTCTGTAATGCTGTCAGAGAAGTGAGTCTCTTTCGTCTTGTATCATTCACTTATCAAACACTTAATTAAGAGACATTAGTTCACAGTTTGGAGCTTAACCCTCTGCATCCCAATAGGATTCCCAATAGAATACTCCAGAATTAAGAAAAAGAGTGGAAGTCTGGTAAAAAAGTTAGTTTAAATTTAATGTCCAGCTATATATGACCATTTAAGATTTGTACATTTATGTTTTCAACATCTCTTTATCATTACTTCTTTGTCCTCCTCTTCTTCATCTGGCACATCCACCCCTCCTCTCTGCTCCCTAACCTCCAACTCATTCTCGTTTTCCTCACCTCACGCCTCATCCCCGCAACTGAAATTGAGACTCTAACATAATAAAACATGCATAAACATACTTATTCGTTCCCGATAATATAACTAACTAAATAACTAAAAGTGTACTGCCACTTTGGGACAGCTGATAGCCAGACGGCTATAAGAACAAAAGCTAGTGTATACCAGATAACATTAAGCTAGAGAGTCTGAACAATCACATTTCCCTTTGATAAACATTTTCACATCATATAAGTCCCCTTTTACAAAGTTTTGCAGCCTCCTCGAAATTGATGTGATCGAATGCTGTAAATAGTGGACTGACAACCGACACTGTTTACAGATGTACGTCAGCCATAGTGTGAAATAAAATGTAAAATATTGCAAAATACTTAAATTGCACAGCCATTTCTTTTTTCCCCCAGATTTATTCAAATTTTTAAAGTATACTGTGTCCAAAAGTGTTTGTGACAGTAGTAGAAATATGCTGGCTGCCCACAGCTTTTATGGGTTATAGAAGATTAACCCTTTGGTTTGGTTTGAATTCTTTGTGTTCGCCGGTTGAAATACTGTCCACTAATATCTCCTCAGGTCTATGAGCATGTGTATGAAACGGTGGACATCAACAGCAGCCCCGAGGTCAGGGCCAATGCCACAGCAAAGGTAGACAGTTGTCAGTTACTGTCTGAATACAAGATTTGGTCTTTTTGTAATCTTAATTTCAGACATTTAATTTCTTAAAATGGGTAATTTTGTGCTTTGACTGCAGTACATACAGACGAGATATCTAAACACCACTTTCCTATTTGTAGGCTACAGTGGCAGCTTTTGCAGCAAGTGAGGGACACTCACATCCACGAGTTGTGGAACTGCCCAAGACAGAAGAAGGGTTGGGTTTCAATATAATGGGCGGAAAGGAGCAAAACTCACCAATTTACATCTCACGGATCATCCCAGGAGGCATCGCTGACCGACATGGAGGCCTGAAAAGAGGGGACCAGCTTCTCTCAGTGAATGGAGTGGTGTGTGTGTAATTCACAGCATGGTTTACATTTTAGACTGAGCCTGAGCAAATTCTCTATTTCAGATTTTTTTTTTTTTTTTTAAACAGACAGATATTAGAAATAATACATTCTTCAAAAAAAACGAATGCACAGCTAGATTTTGTTTCAGGATTTTAAAAAAAAGGAACTGCAATCACCGTGCAAAAATCTGGGTCCCATCTACTTGTAAAATCGTTGTTTATTAACTTGTTACACCATAATTTATTAATGAGAACTTGTAAGGCAGGTCAACAACTCTCCCGCTCGTTAAACTCTTCTAGTAGTGCCTTAAAATTAAGCTTATTAAAGCCTAATAAACAGGGGAGTGCTATAAGAAGATATCAGCTTGTAGCTTGGAGTTGTTGGCAACAGTTTGTCCATCATAGGGACTGACAGGATTCAATCAGTGGAATTTGGATCAACAAAGAAAACCAAAAAAATCAATAAAATCCCCTTTGCTCACCTGTGCTTTTTTATTTTCAGACTATCATCATCATGTTGGTTCATTGTTAGCCATAGAGTCTGACAATGATGGCCATTTACCAGCTAAACCTTCTTCAGTAATCCATATTACCAGTGAGCTGTCAGAAAAAAACCTCAGAAACCCTGTGGAGTCTTTGGTGTCTTCTTGCCGCAATGGAAAAGCATTTCCTTATGTCAGTGACAGGAAGCTGTCAATTGTGTACGTTTAGAAATAATACTAATAATAATAATAATAATGATGGTAGTAATAGTACATTGATGTAAATAATGAAGGTGTCAGGTTCCTCTTGTAAAGCTCTGGAAATCTTAATGTGTTCAACATGTTTATTATGGCTTAAAGATGGACACAGTGAGTACTGATGGAACACTGAATGTAAACGTGCCATGCTATTGTCTGGAAGTGTAAATCTCAAAGTTCAGCCAATAGCAATCATCCAGTTGACTTTGTTTATTGCTCAGCTTGTTCCCTCATTAAAATTTCCAAATTGCAGGCTGTTTTATGTGAACAGCTGCTAGAGCTTATGTTGGAACTACATTCACTCCAGTACATATAAAACTCTTGTTTACTCCAAAAGTGGCCACATACCTCGTTGCTCTTGTGTTTAATAATTGGACCCAGTAGGTTAATCTGTAGAGATCATGGACTTTTATCTGTTCCTGGTGAAATCGTAAACTCAATTTCTGTTTCTTTTGCCTTCAGAGTGTGGAAGGAGAGCACCATGAGAAAGCTGTGGAACTCCTCAAAGCAGCTCAGGGCACAGTGAAGCTGGTAGTAAGGTACACCCCCAAAGTCCTAGAGGAAATGGAGTCACGCTTTGAGAAAATGAGGTCGGCGAAGCGCCGGCAACAGAACAACTTTCCCAAGTAGGATTTTCCCATGTTGATGCCCAGCTCCCGTGTCTCTCCTTCTTTAGCCTTCTGGCCATCTGTTCTGATCCCTTTCTCATCTCCCCGCCCCTGAAAAAAGAACAAAAAAAGAACACGCTCATGTTTAGTTTTAGCTCATACATACTGTATATTGCGCTTCTGCCCTTTTCTTTAGCATTTTGATATTCAGCATCGTGTATTGTACTAGACACTACAACTCTAGACGAACACTAGGAAGATCACGATTGTCAGTGTGTGTCACACCATGTGCATTATTTTTGAATTGACAATTTGAATGCAACTTCTGAGACAAACTATACAACTGCTTTGACTGAAAAGGTAGTGTTTTTCAGTGATTTATCAGAGCCACTACCAAGTGCCTCAGGGCAAACACATTTATCTTATGTACTGTTTTTTCGTTTCTCTTCTTTCTTTAGCCGTTTAAATTTCTGGAAATTAAACTATTGTGGCAGGAATTAATTCATGCTTTTCACCTGTTTTCTCAGAGACCGTAGCTTTAGAGGTGCTGACGACAGTCTAAATTAGTTAAAAAGTGATAAGTTGTTAGATTGGTATTATGGCTACCCTACAAAAAGTAGCAAAAGTGCTGGATTATGTTTGAGCGTTCTCTAGGCTTACCCTGCAAGACTTTAACATCATGCCACGCTATAAAAAGCTCCAGTAAGTGATGTAATGGGGTCTCAGCAACTTGTGAACTAAATAGCTGACACCACAAAGAATCGCACATTTATCAAAAAAAAATAAACCCTCGAAACTCTGGAGTCAGTATGACATGAGATGAAAGTCAGTTATTTTGTTTTGACATAAATGAGGAATGTACTGTGTCACATTTTTACTCTGCCAGTGACAGAACTTGATAAGAAGTCAGTTATCCAGTGACCATCAGAATAAGATAAAATTAGGCATTTGTAAAATTCAGCTAGTCAGATGCCTACAGTCTCTGTAAGGCCCTGGTCATGCAAGCCTAGAAACCAAGCTGTGACCCCCTGGCAACCACCGATCATTAGGGAAAAATGTATATTATCCAGCCGATTGGAGATTGTTTGCTGGAGATTGCTGGCTATCTGTGAAATCGACTGCTACAGCCTCAGTCACAAAGGCTCAGAGGCTTGTTAGCAAATCCCTGGAAACCTCTGGTTGCCAGGGAAAATAAGTGTGCTCCCCAACCAGCTGGCAAGTAGTTGCTGCCAGCGACTACGTGAAATGATTAACAAAGAGGTTTGGTTGCTAGCTTATTGCTGTGGTTACTTACAGTTTGCATGGATAATACCAACTTAGCTCCAAATACTCGCCAACTGTTCACTGAGTGAAATTTCAAAAACTGTGACACAAACCAGAAGCTGATCCATTTGCGCCTTTTAAAACATGTTGACAGCAATAGTAAGACACAACTTTTACTTTGAAGGTGAAAGTTCTCCAAACTTGCACTCCCTCAAGTTTCACTATCGCTCAGCGAGTAATTGGCAAGTGTCTGAGATTTTTGGTGCAGCGCCCTCTTCGGAGCTCATTTCCCCCTGCTTGCAAGCAATCACCAACTAGTCAAGGAATACACGTTTTCCCCCTAGCAACCAGAGGACACCAAGGGGTTGCCAACCAGCCTCTAAGCCCGTGTGACCAAAACTTCAGTCACATTAATGCAGCATGTGAGTTTTGATCACTTGTTCAATGAATGAAATGTTAGTACACATACTGTATATAACCTCTACAGTGTTTGGTGTATTATGCTGTAAATGTGCTGCAGTGACATATATCTATTTGTAATCTTTCATCAGTTTTTTTTATTACATTTTGTAACTTAACATCTAGCAAGGGAGTCGTAAATCAAACATTCGCTTAACCTGACGTTTTTTTATTCACATATCGCATTCATGTTAAAGAACAAAAGACGATACAGGTGCTTGGGTAAGATCTATCGACAGCTACTTTTAAAAAAAACATTTTTTGATGCTTGTAAAATGTTAATAAAATGTTAGTAAAGCCCATATTTCAATAATTTACAGCAATAATTTCAAACTTGGTCTTGCCTGCATGTTATTACCAATTCATTTTCCATTCATCTTTGCGCAAATAAGTTTTTTTCTTTTTTCTTTTTTAGGTGGGTTGGGCACAAATGTACTCATATATAATATACAAAATGCATATCATAAAAATGAGAAACACTTTATTACCAAATACTGCCAAACAATCAAGTTTGTTCTGATGTGAATTGTTAAGCAGGCAAATCACAAAACAGTCTTAATTGTCTACTGTATATTTTAATGTGTAGGCTGCCACAGTTACACTTATTCATGTTCCACATTTTATAGTTATGAAGTGGCTGCATGTTTAGCTACTGTGTTGATAGTCATCATAGGGAAATCTTCATTCAGCATCTCAGTCAAACAAGTCCACAAGTCTTGGTTTTCTCTTAAAAATAAAATGTATTGTTTAAATTAAAAAAATCAACTCACTAGATGTCTAATCATCCACCTTTTTTGGAAAAATGTCTACAGGACAGATTTAACTTCAAAGATTTATTCCTAGAGGTTTTTTGTTTGCAGGGTAGTTCTAATAATATGTGTACAGAATTATGGAAACCAGGCTTTTGCTGACTAAGCCATACTATTGTCCAGTCTCAGGATCAACACCTGGCATTATTGAGACAGGAAGGTAGTAACGTAACGGTAGTGATTCCTATCGGTGTAGATTAGCCATCCGATGCCAAACTGTTCTTCAGAAGCGAACCGTTTTATCGAGAGGGAGTCTTATGAGCATGCCGCTGATTGGCGTGTGCGGGCACGATAGATGTGTGCTGTCTGGTTCTTGTGACCATGTCATCTGAAATGAGGTCACTTTGAGTTTCCGTTTGCCTGGTTAGCTGCTCCACAGCTGTTTGTATTTCCATCTGTTTCTTTTATTACTTTATCCACCGTCTCCTGGCGTACTCTGATGTTCCCCAAGTTACTAACAAATCATAAATGGGATGTTCAGAGGTCCATCGGTACTGTTTTTGGGAGGATAAAATCTAAAATCCGGCTTCTGAGCTTTTGGTAATCGATCCTTTAAGTTTTAAAAGACTCGTAAAAAGATTACTGTAGATTAAATCCGTTGAAATGAATCACTGGTTAAAAAGCAGTACCTTTTATTAGTTGAAAGTGGCGTGCTAGTGTTGATGATTTGAATGTCTCTGCACGTTTCCCTCACATCAACTTGCTCAGCTGTTGCTTTGATTAGCAGGTTTTTGTAAGTCAGTGAAAGGGGTCATCGACTCTCATCTGATCGTATGGTACTTAAATAATGCTTTAAATATCACAAGAAATGACGACACATGACGAGTACAGGTAAAATTTGGTGGGTGAATCTCCTGTAATCCATTTATCTTTATGAAGACAGCTGAGTTGAAGGTCAAAGTCTCAAGTAAAACGCGCTGCAAATATGGAATGCACATCAATCATCTATGCAAGGTCTTTAAAAAAAAACCTTTATTGGTGCAAAATAGTTGTCATTTTCCTCCAGAATGTTATTAAACTTACAACAATAAGGCTGTGTAGACGAATGTCTAATGAAATATGACATTCAGCAGGATTTTGAGAAGAGTTGCATGTAGTTGGATGATCCTATGAGATGTTTACAAATTTTGGGAGGTTTTTTGTTTGTTTTTTTGATGTAACATACTGATTACCATGAAGGAGTCAAAGAAGGCAATTGGCAAAACTTTGGGAGATGGCTCTCTATTAAACATTCATAAGCAGTAGTTAACAGGCTATAATGTAGTTGTAAACTAAAAGTTGTCATCAATGTGATGTATTCTCAAATTGTGACAGGCAATAGAATAAAAATATTTAAAAACATTAGAAATGTTCTTACGTGTCCTTACAACTACAGTATAGTGTGGTTTTGTTGGTTACTTGTACACTGCTGTACACACTAAAATGCTAAATAGTGGGATTTAAATAAGCGTTCCTGAATAGTTTCACGTAACAGTTTATTTAAACTACATTGATTATGCTTTTGTTTGGAGGCAGAACATTTAGCACAGCAGTCGGGGTGTACATAAAAGACTTAATATGATGTATAGTTTGTCCCTTGATTGTGTTTTAACTAACATTAGCTAGCTAGATTCACTTCTCACGCACATACAAACATGTATAGTAAATCAGGAAAAAAATGTAATGAGACTTGGTATTGATATTGCACACTCTCCACTGAATGTCACTGACTATAGTCTGATTTTAGTTACAAACCTTTGGTGAGGTAAACCTTCAACTTTCTACCCGTTTTCATTGTGTATTGGTCAATAGAGTATTTTTTTATAATGGTTTTCTTTTTTTGATATTTTTCTCAATTTTTATAAGTGATTTTCCTAAAAAAAAAATCAGATACCAGGAATGATTGGTACTTCCATTTTGACTGTGTACCAGGGCCATATCAGCGCAGCGTCTCTGAAAAGCGGGGCAGATGTGGGACAGATTAACTGTCACAGATCAGCTCCTCTTTTCTGAGCTCTGCACTGATCTCTCCTTTCTTTCTAGGACCGAGACCAAACTTAAAATGTTGATACTGTTTTAGTCGTTGCTTATTTATGATTGCCTGTAGATAGTGTTGTGTTATTTTATGTTCTCTAGTCTGTTTATCTAATTTACTGTGTTACATTGATGTGGAATGTAAAATGTTGTGATGTAGAACATAATAGTTGGACAGGAGGCTCAATAAACCGTGCTTAAGTTTATGACTTTTAAACGTGTTTTTCCACTATCTGTTACACGTTACATTCATTTTTAGAAAGAAAGACACATCTCTGTCACTCTTGTGGTACAAGGTAGGTGTCAAAAAGGTAAATCTATAAAGAAAAGAGTAGTATGGCAGCAGCGCAGCATGAAAAAGGTGGGTCATGTGATCAGAAATGGTAACATGGACCCTTCAGGGAATTCACAAGGCAAATTTGAAAGTGCTGTTGAGGGTGCTGGAGCCAGTTGCTAGTCTATTGCAGGCCTAGCAGAGAGAGAAAGACAGCCATTCACACTCCCATTTAAACTTTGGGCCAATTTAGTCATCAGTTAACCTAACATGCATGTCTTTGGAGCTGGAAGGCACAAAGAGAATGTGCAAGCTCCACGTAGAAATCTGTTCATCTCATCTGCAAATGATTTCTGCAATGCGGATACTTTCTAAGAGCAAAGACACAGGGAATAAGGAAAACTCTGGAAGATGAACTGATGGTTCCTGCTGTCAGAAGAGGTGCAGTCTCAGCAGGTTTTAGCTGCTTGTGTTCTGCTAACCCTGCATGCAAAATAGTACAAAAATAATGAAGCAAAAATAACATCATCTTCTTTCCGTTGCTCTCTTCAGGGGTCCGCCTCCATCTCACCCTATCAAACATCCTCCAGTCCACTGTGTGTCCTTCTTCACTGCATCCATGAACAATCCTCCTTTCCTGGTAGCTCCATCTTAAACATCCTCTGTCATTTCTTATCCTTTCCATTATGGTCACTCCCGTCTTTTTAACTCTGCCACCTCCAGCTTACCCTGCTGTTTTATTGTCAGTGCCACCATCTCCAAACCAAACCATACATCACAGCAGGTCTCATCTTATAAACTTTCACTTTTTCTGCTGTCCTTCTCTCACACTCACCCCTTTTCTACACCCTGCCTGCACTCTCCTCTTCACATCTCTTGTGCGATTAAAATCAATTTAATTAAATTTTATTTATATAGCACCAAATCCCAACAACAGTTGCCTTGAGGCGCTGTAAAGTAAAGATTCTACAATGATAGCTAGAGAGAAAACCACAGTAATCATAACCCCCCCTATGAGCAGGCACTTTGGTGACAGTGGAAAGGAAAAACTCCCTTTTAACAATAAGAAACCTCCGGCAGAACCAGGCTAACATAAGGACGGCCATCTACAGTCTCCAGTGGAGGGTGAGGGGAGGAAGACAGGACAAAAAACACACTGTGGAAAAGAGGCCCTGTCCGTTGCTTCGGATGGCCCCTAGGTTTTCAAACTCAACTGAACTAATGCAGTTACACTGGTCTCATTAAGCATTTTTAGTTGATAAAACTAAGTATTTGAGGTATTTTTAATTTGGAAATTAAACCTCGTCTGCTTACTTGTTCACTAGATGGAAAAATGTCCATTGCATAAGCAAAAAAACTGTAAATAGAAAAGCACTGGCCTTTCTATCAGCTAAAAAGAAGAGACACTAATCAACCAGCATGAGTCAGTGTGGAGAACTGAACTATCAGTGGAGGAAGCAGCTGTGATTTCCCAGCTCAATAAAACAAATATAGGCCTGGTGATCTTTATGGACCCTGGCAATATTTATGTTTTTTTTATTGCATAGTTGTTGTTATTTCTCTCTTTTCTTTCACTCCAGGATGTTTAATTATTTTTTGAAACATGTAGCACTACTTGTTATGGCATAGAGGAAATGGTCAAATATTTGCTTTCACATACTTCCAGATCATCACCAAAACTAAAAGGTAAGGAAACGTGGTCGGAGCATTATGGAAATACCCAAATGGATGTGAAAGTAGAACATAAAAATAAAATCACAACCATGACAATCATGAGTAAGTTCAGAATTCCATTTAAAACTGTATTAATCATTAGATGCATATAGAAAAATCAAGTAGCATAGAAACTGGAAATTCGTTGTCTGAATAAACGGCTTTCGTGTGAATGTGATTCATAAGCCTTTTTCACAGCAGCTATTTTGACTTCTCTAATATAACCAACTATGGCTCTATGCCACAAACATATAGACATACTATGTGGCAGGTTGAAATTAATTTCTGACGTCACACAATCACACAAAGAGAGACACGGCCATCAGGGGTAGAGCGAAATGCATAGGATAACAGAGGGGAACAAAGTAAAGGAACGAATGACATGACTGCGTGAAGGTCAGCAGTTCTTTTGTGTCCATCGTTTTCCTTTATATTCGAAACATATTCAATATGAGTCATCTCTGTGGGCTGATTGCTCCAGAGGGCGGAGGAGCTGACACTCATTGATATCCAGAGATATTTTCTGTTGGCTCCTTCCACAAAAAAGGAAAGATAAAGTACAAATCCATAAAACAAGTATTTCCTAAGGTTTTTTCAATGCAAAGATAAATTGTTAACATTCACAAATATCAAGGCTAATAATACACTATACAGACAAAGGTATTGGGCCACACTTCTTAATCTTTGAAATTTTAAAAGTAAACATTAAAAGGTTCTATTGGGGCTTGTAGTAAAAAGCACCTAAGCCACCAACACTCTGCAGACTCAGAAACTGCAGCGCTCCAAACCTCTGGCATTAACATCAACATGAAGACTGTGCACAGGTAGCTTTGAGGTACAAATCGCCATGAATGATGAAATCCAGAAATAAATGCTTACTCACTAAATGTTATACATCCAAGATCGTTTAAGACAACAGTCTGCCTATCTGACAAGTATCCCTCTCAGGTAACTCCTGCAAGTTTGCTGCTCTTGTCAGTATTAAGTAGTCTTTGCACCCCATCCAGACTGTATATGTCTGAGAGGAAGGAGGTCTGTAACAAGAGCTCGGGCCTGTTCTCCTGGAACCAAGCAGCGCACGTGACAGCGATTCATTAGAGCTGGTTGTTCACACTACAGCTTGAGAGCACAGCACAGCTGCTGCCTTCTCATGGCATTGACGCCATCCGTCGCAGGCTCTCATGTGTGGATGGTTCACTTCGTCTCTTCTGGCAACTGAAATCAATCACACCCAGGACCAAACGCAGCAGCAGCGGGGACAGAAGAAGAGGCAGGAAGCCAAACCGGACCAGGAGCCAAGTGAGCAGTAGCAGCAGACAAGGAGGAAGAAGCTGATTCATGTTCATATACAGTGTAACACACACTGAAATGGTTAGAGGAGAGCTGCTGCAGAGTCATGAAAGCACAAAGCTTCGTGTGCAAAAAGATGCAGATGATTTATAGATATTATCTGATTATTATCTTATCTTATACATGAGTATTGACCCAAATAATGAGGTGGGGATGGACTTCTGCAAACAGCACCAGAAGAAGGCTGATAAAAGTCTCCTGGATGAGATACAAATATGGATTCCCAGTAACCTTTGTGGATCATTTAAGATTTTATTTACTTTTCCTGTTTAACTGGACAGAGTGCAAATTAAAAAACAAGCGAACTATAATTTAATGTTGCACTATGCTGAAATAAATCTCAGAGGTTCGTTCCCACCCATCTTGAAAAATCACAAGATTAAAATAATACATCTACATAAATGTCTTTACTGCTTTTCTTCTTGTTTAGTTCCTCACTATCTAACAGGGTTATGATTAGGCTTTACAAACGTCTCTAATACTGTATTATTAGTTAATTAGCAATTGATTACTATTATGCATTATATTAGGCACTATGTTAACAAAAAACAGCTGTGTTTTGCGACATTGATTTGTCCATATTGTAACCCTGGCTCACTGGAAGTTAGTTCCAAAGAAACTCGGCCCACAACTTGTAAACTTTTACATTTATTCACAGTTGGTCAAGTTTCATATATAATAATTTATAATCAAAGAAAAATGTCCACAGGATGTCCACTCTAGGCCTCCAAGTGTCCACAGCCAAACCACTCACATACTCAGTACAGGAGCCTCTCAAGGTTGCGGCTGGAGCCCTTCTCTTTACTCTACATACTCTGTATGCATATGACTGCACACCGCGTTGTAACACAAAACCCAACACTGAGTCCACAGACAATGCCATGGCGGGGCTGATCAGTGGAGGAGATGACTCTGCCTGCAGAGGTTCAGAAGATGACAGGCTGATGTGCTAAAAACAAGTTGGTTCTAAATACCAACAGGACCAGAGAGCTGATAATTGATTTCAGGAGAAGTCAGAATGGCCACTTACCACTGAACATACAGTGCTGTTCTCAGGAAACAGTCTGTGTTATGCTTATTTAATGAGGCGGTGCGTGTTGTGTGTCCATGTGAGGTCCCTGAAACCGGAGACTCTCTAGACGCCCTTATGTATACAGTGCTGTGAAAAAGTATTTGCCCTCTTCCTGATTTCTGTCTTTTTTTCATATTTGTTCACAACACATATATGGAAAAGGGTTGGAGAGAGTGTCAAGTTTCAGGGGCCTCACACAGACACACAACACACACTGCCTCATCACAAAAAGTACAACATAGACTGTTTCCTGAGAACTCCTGAGAAATTAATTTTCAAGGAAGTGTAGTGTCACTTTTTTTTTTTTACACAGCGACATTAAAGTAACCTTGATTCTTGTAAAAGTGACATTTCATCCAGCGCTTCATATCAATAAAGCATGTAGTTACAAGCTCCAAATCTTTTATACAGGATATGAGTACATCAGAGGGACAGCTTAGTTTGAACGGTTTGAAAGCAAAGTTAGAGAGACAAAGGATGTTGAATATGGAGATGCCAGTTAGGAGCAAAAGAGTAAGACCACAAAACTGATTCATAGAGTGAGAGATGGAGGACATGGAGAGGATTGGTATACCAGAGGAGGATGCAAGACATAAAGTGAAATTAAGGCAGATATTCAATCCACGGTGAATCCAAGATCAAATCCAATCCAAGAAGAAGAAGAAGAATGTATTTTTTGTGTAATATTTCGCGTTAGGTAAAGTTTTTACACCGAGGTTGCAAACACACTCCTGAGCAGCAGGCCTCGCCTCGGTTCCTGCTTACTTTTAATGCTTTTACGAAGAAGAAAGGCTACTTTGCTTTTTTCCGGTGACGTAACTTCCTTTCTGTCCCTGCTAACCTCAGAGTGAACACGCGCTCTCCTATCTAGCTCAAGTAAGTTTGGTTTTAAAACGTAAATAACGTATTAAACACTGAGAAAATAACTGAGCCACCCAGATAAGCATGTACACTTTCAGCCCAGGCATTTTAAGAATATTAAAGAGCGTTTAGCCAACATTAATTCCTTTCTTTGGCTCCCGGAGCTTACGCTAGGTTGGCTAATGGTAGCGGAGAGCCGCATGGGTGTTAAAATTATGCCGTGTTTTCCCACATTGTCGCATTTTTGAGGATTTATAGAGGTAGAGAAAACAGTATTTTAGTAGAAGCATATTCAATATTCGAAAATATGTAGTTTTTAGATGAGTGGACGATGGGTATCGGCTGTAAAGTAAAGCAGCGAACTTCTGTTTTACTGAAAATCGCCGTAATAACTCAGAAATGCGTTGGGATCACAGTCCTGTAGCTGTCTAAACCCAGGAAAAAACGGACCCCTAAAGGGGTCGACCCTACGTCTTTTGATGTTTTTTGTTTGTTTGGGGTTTTTTTGTTAAATGATGCACTAACAAGGACAGCATTTAATATTCCCCTGCTGTGGTGAAGCCATATATTTCTTATAAACTGTAACATTTTCACATAAAAATCAGAGATTGAGCTTTTGAGGCATACCATAACTTTCTCCAGGCTTTGATTTTTATATAAAAATTTAGCATATGCTGATAATGAAGAAAAATTAACATGTTGTATGAGTTGTTGTGTTTCCACTTTTGTTAATGCAAAAACAGATTGTCTGAACTTTAGACATAACTCATTTTCCTGTGTCCATAAAAACATCCCGCATGGTTACTAATGTTTCCAGTAAACTTGGTGTTTCAGGATGCGTTACGTTGCTGCTTACCTGCTGGCTGCCCTCGGTGGCAATGAAAACCCTGATGCCAAGGACATCAAGAAGATCCTGGAGAGCGTTGGCATTGAAACCGATGACACACGCCTCGACAAGGTACACAGCCACCTGCTCCTGTTTGTGTTTTATTACTGTTGTGGCTTCAGTTTTTCCCGGCAGCTGGTTCCTACCTTTAGGTTATGTTTATAATTGCGTCTATCTTTCTCTCTCAACAGGTTATCAGTGAGCTGAAGGGCAAGAACGTGAATGACGTTATTACCACAGGTGAGTTTCCCACAGTTTCATTTATGTGTGTGTGAGACCATGATTAATTTTGGTTTACAATTTTGTTTGGCTGAAATGTTGTTAGGTCTGAAAGTTTAGAATTAAATGGCTTCAGGCAGTATTTTAATACTGACATGGACTCCCTGCAGGGGTCTGAACTAGTTTATGATGTTGGATACTGTGACTAGTGATAAACTCATTTGACGCACAGGGAAAACAGATTTAAGGGTAAAAAAAAAAAAAGAGTTATTAAAAATATGAGTGAACTAAGCTCTCAATGCTGGATTCCTCCGTAATGGAGGATGGCACACTGTGTATGGACCACAGTTATACTGGAGAATTTGTTCATTGAAAATGGTTCATAAGGGTATTGTGTATAGACAAATTACTTATTGTATGCACAAATTATACTTCTTAATTAATTTTTATTAGTCATCTTACACACTCAGTGCAATAGGAGTAAAAAACAGAAACCCAGTAGCAAGTTTAAAAGACTAAAAAAAGAACTCATTACTAAACTACTACTAAAAAAGATACAGCGAAGAACAACAGAATGAAATATAAACGTCATAATGTAGAGTACTGCAGATGGGCAGAAAAGTGGCACAGTGTTAAAGGGTTAATATCAGTGCTACTGGTGCATGCAGCAAGTGATACTTGTAATGCAAAAACAATCCTAAAATACAGTTGGGATGGTGTGAGTGCAAGTTGCAAAACATCAATATTTGATTTTCTTATTTGGGTCTTCGTGATAGCTGATCTTGCACCCTATTTGTGGGCTGAAATAAAATATTTCCTGAGTGTGTCATGGTGCATTTGCTGTGATAATGAGTTTTCTTGCCATAGTTTCTATAAACCCGCAGGGCATGATATCTCACTGGACAAAGTGAATCGATTTGAATATAAGATAAGAAAAAAGTTGTATTTAATCAGATGTGTAAAGTCAGACCACATGTAATGATAACGGACCGTTTCTGACCTCTGTCTTGTTTCTGACTGCTGAGTGTCGATGTTATCACTTGTGCTTCATGTCTGCCAACTCGTGTCTCCTCAGGTTACGGTAAGCTGGCCAGCATGCCAGCAGGTGGTGCCGTAGCCGTTGCCAGCTCTGCAGCTGCTGGCTCGGGCGGAGCCGCAGCTCCTGCTGCAGGTGAGCATTGCAGCTTAGCACCTTGTTTGGCACCATCAATCATATTTGCCACTTTGTGATTTTGCCTTCACCTTGTATGCTTGTACGACTACATGGAGCCAAATAATGATCTGTTGACATGAAAGATGCATCTACACAAGTTAATCTACACAAAATCCGCACTATACTGGGTAAATACAGTGCAGGCATTTAAATTTATTCTACGGTTTTAAGTTGAATGGTTTTAGAAAAGAGGCTTTTTTTGTTTTTATATTAATACAGCAGCGTGTAAGAAACGCTCAACAAAAACTGGGAAATTCCAAAATAAAAATCAGTTGCATTTAAATATATTTTAAAACAACCGTTATATTAGGCAACCACGTGAGCAGGTTGCTGTGTCATGGTGATGACAGCAGGACGTGATGTCAAGTGCTTTTTGTTTTTCAGCTGAGGAGAAGAAAGAGGAGAAGAAGGAAGAGTCTGAGGAGTCCGATGACGACATGGGATTCGGCCTTTTCGATTAAACTCCTTGAACTGATCAATAAAGTTTTTACAAAATCCCTCTTATGCAGCTTTTCTCTTTACTTTAAAACTTGTGTGTGGGGGGGGTTGTGTAATTTGACCTGATCGGGCCTATTCTTTGTTCGGGTATGTGATCTTATTCAGTTTAATGGAGAAAAAAAAACTGAAAAGGCTCTGGCTGATGAGATTGAGCCCAGTGTTCAGTAGATGGCGCTGTGGAGCCTTTGAGCGCTAAAGCAGACGACACCAAATCCTTCATTTTTGGGCTTTTGTTCAGCGGGTTTGAATTATCCACGAGCTTAGACGCAGATATCCACACTTGACACCTGTGAGGCTAACACTTAAATTATTAACAGCTAGGGACAAAGTGTCACGTGACGGCGAACTGCTGCCGGCACGGCTGAAGCTGCACGTAGTCCTCTGCGTCAGCAGCAGTGAGCCTCAGAGGGGGAAAAGCAAAGTTGCAAAAAAAGAAGTATTAGTTTTGAGGAAAAGAAAGGATGCTGCTGCTTCAATTGCATAGCGTAAAGGTAAATAAGACAGTTGTGTAAACGATAAACGCTTCGCCGATTGAGTGTCGGCAGCCTGTCGCTATGACAACTTTACACATTAGTAAATATCTATTCGCATACATCTTAATGTTTTATAAAATACATATTTAACAAGTAAGAAGACTGTTTTGCAGTGCTTGATGTGAGTAAAACGTAAAACTACATGTATGTAAAATTCGAACGTTGGTCTAGAAATGATACTTTTATGGTTAATTCATTAGATTTTAGCAGGGAACAAACGGTTTTACAAAACAGCTCAGGTGTAATAAGCAATAATAAAATTAAAACAAACACTCTCCTGAAAGCATATATTATCAGCGTGTAAAGGTCAACACCCAGAATGTAAATTATTCACCACAGTATAAACCGCGCAGGCGTCCAGTATCAAGAGCGATTTTCTCTCATTATATGGGACCAAACATCACATGTTGTTTTTATTGACTGGGAGTTCTACTGAATGCCTCTTCCAAGTATCTAGGGTGACAAGGTGTCCTGCTTCACGTGGAGCTTAACAGCATTTTTATACCTTGAACCCTTGTCCCACATATTAGGACATTGCTCTATATTTGGCTCTTGTTTAAAAGAGACAGATAGCTCCCTAGAAAGATTTGGCTCAAATATGGATTCGTTCCTACTGAAAACTAAAGATCAAATGCTGAAATATTTGCTTCCTTGTAAAAAGCTTTAACATTTTAATTTAAAAACAATTACAGCACATTTGTTCTTTTTTATGATCTGTGCCAAAATTTTAACCGAAACACCTTGTCCGTGTTTACTTTTCAAGTTAGATACATTAAAAAAAAATTCAAACAACCTCCAAACTTTAGAAATGGGTTCCAAGCAAACATACACTCAGTGGACAATTTGTTGGGTGCACCTGTTCAACAGCTTGATAATGTAAATACCTAAAATCAGCCAATCACACCGCAGCGGCTCAGTGCAAGTAGGTTTTTAAGGATGGTCACAATGACTTGCTAGTTCAAACCAGTTCAAACCAAGCTATCATCACAATGGGGGAAGAAAGACGATTCAAGTGACTCTGAACGTGGTTGCTGGTGTCAGATAGGCTGGTCTGAGTGTTTCAGAAACTGCTGATCTATTGGGATTTTCCCACACAAACATTTCTAGGGTTTACGGAGTATGAAAAAGAGAAATTATGCAGTTTCTCTGGATGAAAAGCCTTGTTGATGTCAGAGGAGAATTGCCAGACTTGCTTCAAACTCTGGAAAACAACAGTTACCGAAATAACCACTCATTACAACAAAGGTGTGCAGAAGAGCATAACACTGGATACACAAAACCTGAAGCAGTTACACAGCGGACGACCACACTGTGTGCTACTCTTGTCTGCAAAGAATGGGAAACGGAGGCTACAATTCACACAAACTCACCAAAATTGTACAACAAAAGACTGGATAAATGTTGATCTCATGAGTCTAAATTTCTGCTCCCACATTCAGAATCCTGATCAGAATTTGGTGTAAACAAGATGAAAATACTGATCCATACTGTCTTGGATCAGTGGTTCAGACTAGCGGTAGTGGTGAAAAGATGTGGGGATATTTTTCACCATGCTTTGAGCCCCTTAATATCAACTGGGCATTATTTAAACACCACAGCCCACCTGAGTACTGTTATTGACCATGTCCATCCATTTGTGACTACAATGCACTTATTTGTGGATAGCTACTTCCAGCAGAATAATGTGCCATATCACAAAGCTTGAATCATCCCAAACTGTTTTTTTGAAGATGACAATAAGTTCACTACACAAATGATCTCCATGGACACTAGATCTCAATCCAGTAGAGCACCTTTGGGGTGTGGTGGGTCAGGAAATGTACATCATGGAGCGAGTGTGTGATGCTGTCACATCAATATGAACCAAAATCTCTGAGGAGTGTTTATAGCACCTTGTTAAATCTAGGCGATGAAGAGTTTAGCTGGTCCAAACTTGTACTAGAAATTGTGAGTGTACTCTAGATCCCAGTTTGTTGGCATCTAAGTGAGGAAAACTACACACAATGCTCCAACAAATACAATACTTAGTATGTGCAAGTAGTGTTTATTTTTTTCTCTCATTAAAAACAAAAAGTGAAGAAACAAACAAAAACAACCCTAGGGAGAGCTGGTTGCCCCTTTGGGAAACCTTGCCTTGGTAATGACACAACAAGCCTACGCTATGGATTTTTACCAAGGCAACTCCTGTGCAGGGTGTCATAATGAACTTGTTAGTCATGTTCTGGTAAGTGATCATGAGACTGTTTCTTAACCTCCAATTTTCTGGAATGTTTTAATGACATAGTAAAAAAAAAAAAAAAAAAAATAGATGAATCATTCCACGTGATCAAAGGTGAGTCAGCAGATCTTGTTACAAACCACAAACAGGACCAAAGACGTATGAACTAGTTAGTATTATCACTTCTAAGTTGACTTTGTTCACATGTGAATGAAAATGATGAAAAGGATGTTTTGAAATTAAACAAAATAAAGTCAAATAGGCTCACTAACACTGGGGTACGTGCTCTGATGTTCTGCCTCTTGGCCCCTCCCACACCCCCGCCAGGTGACGTCACTAAGTGCTAATCTACAGGCGCCTGAGTCGAAACATTCAGTCGTGTCTCTCGTTATCGGACAGTGAAGGTTACCTGCTTCAACAGTGCTTGAACGGCAACCTTTCAACTGTCTTTATACAGCACAGCACGGGACCAGTCGCTCCGATACATCGAGTGAATTTAAACTTGAAACATTAGCTAGCTTAGTCAGCCTTGAAAACCACCTAGCTCGGAAGCTAACTCTTTGTTTTGCTAACAACGCACTGCTTCGACCTCCTCTCAGCAAGACCTGCCACTGAAATTTGGTAAGGAAACGTTCCCTATGTTTTCTTTTCTTATCGTTATGTTTGATTATAGATTCCAGGCTGCCATTGGCTTTGTAGTTTGATAATACTGGTTCGATTTATCCGCTTCAGGTCGCAGTCAGTGTGGGCCTGTACGCATTTGGCTGCCCAAGCTTTGCGCAGTGTTTTCAGCGCCATGTGTGGCTTCCTTCAAACACATCGTACTAAATAAATATTTACTTTATTTAAACAAGTCGAGCTTTAACCAGATTCATACTTTACGTTGTGACTTATGTAATTGTTAAGGCCTGTTTTAATGGTAAAGAGTGCAAAGTTTAGCAAATGTTTTCATGAAACTCTTTTTCCCCTGATTTTTGCCTTACGTAACGTACATGGCTTAGCCCAGTGATACTGTTTGATGAAAGAATAACGTTCGTCAAACATCAAAAATACTGAGCAACGCAATCAGTATTACGCAGCTGTTATGAGGTGTGACACTTATAAGTCGAGCTATTGTCTGAGGTTCGTGGGCCAAACCCCAGAAATGTATTTAAACACAGTAAAAGGAGCCTATTTAAAAAAAAAAAAAATATTAATCAGAACCTTTTCACTGCTCTTGAACTCGTCCTACTCTAATCACCTTTGCAATTAGTTACTGATATAATTGTGATTTTTATGTTTCAGAACCATGAGTTCCCAGGTCAGACAGAACTTCCACCAGGACTGCGAGGCTGCAGTCAACAGGCAGATCAACCTAGAGCTGTATGCCTCCTACGTCTACTTGTCTATGGTAAGAGCAATCCATGGTGCACGGTCAGATTAAAAAGGGTTATTGAAGGACAGCTCAGTGGAAAGTACCAGTCTGTAACATCTGGTGACATTTGGGTAATCGTGCTCAGAGAAAAGGGAAGTGTGAGTAGATTTTATTTATAATCAAGAAGTGATTTTAATTCCTTTTAACTAGGCTGCTATGTGGTATAAGTGCTGTGCTTGGTTTCAGTCCAGGTACAGCCATTGAGCTGAGAAAAAGGCAGGGGAAGTGGTTTCGGAGGTGTTGAAGCAGCCTACTGCCATTTAAAATGGATAAATAAATAACCCACTATCAGAGCAAGCTGCTTTTTAAACAGGATTAGTCAAATATAAGGGAGGTTTTTAAACTGAGGGGATATTAATGTTTAGGTATTGAATTAAAAAAAGTTGAAGTTCCTTTGAGTATGTATAAAGAACAGGCAGGCAACTATGGTTTCTGTCCTCTGTATGACAAGTCCTTTTTGTTTGTAATGGTTTTGGCAGGTAGATTTTAAAAACCTTACCTAAAGTTTACAAACTTTCTTCCTTACAGTCCTACTACTTTGATCGTGATGACCAGGCATTGCACAACTTTGCCAAGTTTTTCCATCATCAGTCGCATGAGGAGCGTGAGCACGCTGAGAAGCTAATGAAACTGCAGAACCAGAGGGGTGGAAGGATCTTCCTCCAAGACGTCAAGGTATGAGATTTGTGAAAACAAATGGACTGTAACTTATGTTAACTTCTGGCTGAGTGTGAGATTGTTCTGGGCTATCTTAAGCTTCACATAGGGACAGAGAGATACCAAGGGCGTGGGCGTGCAGAGTCTCTTATCGCTTTCGGGCGTGCAAACATGACCGCCAGAACTCGAGTGAAACGTTAAACCGCAAATCTGCTTTACATATTCAGGAAGCTTGTTTTTTAGGTCAGGTTGGTGAACGTTTATCTTTCATTAATAAATGTCTCACTTGTTTTTGGGTTTTGTTTTTTTATGATGCTTTAATTGCAGAAGCCAGACAGGGATGAGTGGGGCAGCGGTGTCGAGGCTCTTGAATGTGCCCTGCAGCTCGAGAAGAGCGTGAACCAGTCACTGCTGGATTTGCACAAACTCTGCTCTGAACACAATGACCCACATGTGAGTACTAAAATATGATGTGTATGTTACACAGCAAAGTGCAGTGAGAAGGAACACCAAAATTAAATTGTGAACACACGTAAGGCATGCTGATTGGTTGTACACCTGCAAATCTGGAAATCCATTTTATTTTTTGTGTAATATAAAAACATAGGTGACTCTGATGTGGCCTGTATGACATTTATTTTTAAAGTGTACGTATAATGCAGGAGATGTCTCTCCTTTCTTGGTTTTTTTGTTTGGTTTTTTTTGTTTTGGTGTCGTCTTATTAAACCAAACTGTCTCTTTCAGATGTGCGACTTCATTGAGAATCACTACCTGGATGAGCAGGTGAAGTCCATCAAAGAGCTGGCTGACTGGGTGACTAATCTGCGCCGCATGGGCGCTCCCCAGAATGGCATGGCGGAGTACCTGTTTGACAAACACACTCTTGGCAAAGAGAGCAGCTAAATCTCTCACACCACATTTACTACAGCTTATGTGTATTTGTATCTTGCTTCAAAATGAAAAGCCATCTGCATGTTGCTGGTTAGACCTTTAAAGTTATTACTCATGTTATTATTAGAAGCCCCTGTGAGTTTGTTCAAACCCTCCCTATATCTTGCATGTCTCTCTACAATTAGAAATGCTCGTCATTGCTACATATTTGCTGTATTTTAAAGCCTGGAGGTGTTACTCAGACCAAATAAACCAACCCTCTGGATTCTGAACAGTTTTTTGTCTTTCATGTTTCTGTGATGGTAAAAGTGCAAAAAAACCTGCCTACACCAAACATCAATCTGTTTCAGTTCCTTCTCCAGAGAAAATAAACTGCAGCTGATTGCCTTCAGATAAAAAATTCACACACGTTGGAGCTAAATGGCACAAATGTCAGGTCCGTTTAAATTTTTCAGCAACTGGTAGTTTAAAGTCTGGCAGCAATTCTTGTTTTAGCATAAACAAGCAAAATAGTCAGTTTAGCTGAACGTAAACAGTTTTCAGAGAGCCTCAATTCTCCTGAAACGTACCCACCAGAAATCCCAAATAAGCACCTTGATGTTATACTAATTGGCAGTTTGTTGTCCAAGTTTTTCAAATTTACGTTCTCAAGCTCCCTCAGTATTTTATTTTATTTTTTCCCTCAAAGTTTACGAAACTAATCTGGGGATTTCCAGCTTGAGCAAAGCTTGTACAGGAAATCAAGATGAAATGTCCGAGAGTCTATCTGCGTCATCAGCAGTTCCCTCTGTTTTGCAGTCGCATACATGTTTTCTTCCAAGGATACAGACTGTGCGCTCTGGTATTAATTGTGACTCCCTCCAGTGGTGAGTTACAGCCAGCAAGACTAACAACAGCGTTGGTGGCAAGAGTAAAGGTGTCAGCAAGGCGGAAGAATGCCTTACAAGCCGCCATAATGGAAAAAAACTGCAAGTTACTAAATGCAGGATAATGTATGCCAGGGAAATGTGTTAATTAGCCTAAATGAAATGAACGTATTTGGGCTTCACCTAAAACAAACTTAAGATTTATTTTTTTATGGCTTGATTTGAATCCATCCATTCGCTTCCACTTATCCTTTTCAGGGTCGCGGGGGGCGCTGGAGCCTATCCCAGCTGTCATAGGGCGAGAGGCAGGGTACACCCTGGACAGGTCGCCAGTCTGTCGCAGGGCTAACACAGAGACAGACAACCATTCACACTCACATTCACTCACACATTCACACCTAGTGACAATTTGGATTATCCAATTAACCTATCCCCACAAGCTGCATGTCTTTGGACGGTGGGAGGAAGCCGGAGTACCCGGAGAGAACCCACGCAAACACGGGGAGAACATGCAAACTCCACACAGAAAGACCCCGGCCTGATGGTGGAATTGAACTCAGGACCTTCTTGCTGTGCGGCAACAGTGCTAACCACCGTGCCACCGTGCTGCCTGGCTTGATTTGCATTTAAAAATATATTATCAACATATTTTATTCAGAACTAGTTCAAAATTTAAAGGGATTAAACAGTAATCAATGCATCAGAGTAGTCCAATTTAAACCATGTCAGTCAAAATGCAAAAGTGAATTCATGTTAGTGAGAAAATCAAACTTACTCCCACCTGAAGCTATCCTACTTTATATGCACCCATTGTGCAATTTATCAGGAAAACCTGTTCAGCTGCTTCCTACTGTAAATCTTACCAGCCAATCACGTGGCAGCAACTTATGTAGACATCGTCAAAATGACCTGAGGTTCAAACTGAGCGTCAGTGACTTTAAACATAATATGGTTGTTGGTGTTAGATGTGGTGGTCTGAGATTTTCAGGAGTTGATCTACTCAATTTTCTCTCAAGCTCTCTTTTCTTTAAAAGCATAATTGTCTTCATAGACGTTGATATTGATAGTCTGTGTTCTCTATTTATTTAGGTGCTAATTTTATCTTAGCGTTTTCCTCTTACATACTTTGTAAATGCACTTCTGTCTACTAGTGAAGTTAAGTAAAGTCTGGATATTTACATTACAACAAATCCTTTAACTATGAATGCTTTAAGAATTTTCTGTGGGTGAAAAAAGTCCTAATGCAAGAGTTCAAAGAAGAATGACCAGAGTGCTAAGGCTGCAATTCACAGGCTCACCAAAACTGGAAAAACATTGCCTTTCAATTTCTGCTTCAGTATTTAGATGGTAGGGTCAGTATTAGTTGTTCAGACTGCTGGTTTTGTAACAGTGATGGAGAGATTTTATTGGGACTCTTTTTACCAATTGAGCATCTTTTAAACACCAGTGTGCCATCGTCTGATGGCTGCTTACAGCAGGATATCTTACATGTCGTGAAGCTCAAATTATCGCAAATTGTTTTCTTGAACATGACAGTGAGCTGACTGTACTCAAATGGCCTCCAGAGTCACCATCCAGATCTCAGTCCAACAGAGCACCTTTTGGATGTGGTGGAATGAGAGATTGACGTTGTGGATGAGCTGACAAAAAATGCTATCGTGTCAATATGGACCAAAATCTGTGACGAATGATTCCAGCACCTTGTTGAATTCATGCTCTGAACCCAAGAGGAAGTCCAACCCAGTGCTGTATCTAAGAAAGCCACCATTTACTGTATGTCACAAATTAGCAGATATGGGAAATATCAAATTTCTATCACAAACACTTTAGGGGAAGCTGTTAGAACAACACACCGCATACTAATACATCACATGTTAATGTACCACATAAAACTTTATTCCATACAAAGAAGAACTGTTTTTCCAAAAGCAGAAGTGCTATAAGGAACAATCCCCGCTATCACTCTGATCATCAAACTGCCTGGAAAACTCTCAGTCAACAGCAGGATGTGATGTTTCACGCTTCTTCAAGCTCCACCAGCACACCGTCACAGTCTTTAGGATGGAGAAACATGACCGGTTTGCCGTGAGCACCTATCCGCGGCTCCGCCGAAAGCATTCTGATGTTCTTGGTTTTTAGGTCGGCTATCACAGCGCTAATGTCGTCTACCTGCAGTCATAGGGGGAACAAAACATTATTGTTCAATTCACTTGTTATCATTAGGGTTAAAAATGATCACAACTGAGTGTCAACTCTCATAACACTGCAAACTAACGCACAGGCCCCCCGTGCTGAGTCACATAATTTGGGACAAGCTGTTACTGGATTTATAGGACCAACAACAACACTGACATTTGTTGTCTGACATGAACACATAACACTAACAACAAACTCTACTACACTCACACAGGCCCTAGATAATTATTCCTAAATACTTTTTAAGCTTCGATACACGTAGTAATTATGATTTCTGCAAAAGCTGAACTGCTTTTTTTTAAAAAAAAGTTATTTTACTTTATGTAATTTAGTAAATTCATAATATTACATTAGGCCATTCTCATGGTCAGTGATGACAATTATTTTTCAGTTTTTAGTGTTTGAAGATGTTCATTTTTAGATTAATTTGTTAGTTTCCGTCTTTAGGGGCAGGGATAGCTCAGTAGGTAAAGTGGTCGCCCCATGATCGGAAGGTCGGCGGTTCGAATCCACTTAACGGCTACCCTGAGGTACCCCTGAGCAAGGTACCGTCCCTACACACTGCTCCCCGGGCGCCTGCTTAGTGGGCTGCCCACTGCTTCACTGAGTGAATGGGTCAAATGCAGAGAAAAACAAGTAATTTCCCCATGGGGATCAATAAAGTATCCATTATTATTATTAAATTATTACCTTATGATGGGTATTTGTAAATTCAGAGTAGATCTTAAAATAAAAACACAAGCAAAGATAATCGTGTGGTCATCCCAGGTCATATCATATGTATTTATATGTACCAAATAGCCATACTACTACACCGGTTCACAACACAACAAATGCAACACAACAGTTTCTTATAAATACCATGTCACAGTCTGAAGGAAAGCATGTTTTCTTTGGGCCATTCTGACTCACAATCCTCATAAAACACGAGAGAAAGATTTTGCTGCAGCACATCCTCAGAGCAAAAGGAAAATGAATATGAACCAGAAGGCAAGGATTGTCTCATAAAACACTAGTGCAACTAATGCTTTAAACCAGTACACTCATTCATTATATACACGTCACAGTAGACGTAGACAAGAGGAAGTACGAAAATGAACAAATTCTGAATTCAGTCTCGTGAATTTGGGGTCACGTGAACAGATAAATGAAGCAGAGCCATGCAAAAATGTAATAAAAGCTCTCCCCTGTCATCGCCGTCTCACCTCGATACAAATGTGATGCATTCCTCCTGACTTGTTTTTCAACAAGAAGCCCGAGATGGGGCTCTTCTCTCCGAGAGGATGGAGCAGCTCCAGCTTGGTGTTGCCGAGCTCCACGAACACAGTGTAGACACCATGATCGGGCAGGGGCACCTTCTCACTCACCGTGGCCCCCAGCACGTCCCGATACAGCGCCGTGGCCTTCTCCATGTCGGGGACAGCGATGGCGATGTGGTTAAGCCTGCCCAGCTTCCACAGAGACGCGGGAACACCCTGATGGAGGGGCACCGTTGTTGAATGTGCCCTCCGGAGCGCGACGCGAGAGCATCTGGAAACACCCGCCGCTAAATATGAAATTAAAATACAAAGAGATCAGCTGTGTTTGTTGTTTCTACTCGAGTAGCTTTGATGTATGCTGTATATTCTGGACCAAGTCCCGAGTTACATTAATGATATTTAAATCCTATGCTTCCTGCACTCCCAAATCTGTTCTCCTTTGTGTGACTGACTGTTGGTTTTAGAGCATATAAATAATAAATAGACCAATCTTTACCGTTTGGTGTTCTGTTTGATGCTTGCTGACTTAATGTAAACATGAATAACACTAATTTGTGAAAGAAAGACTTTTCAAATTAAAATGATTAGGCTTCCCTTCCTCCTACGACCAATCGACAGGGCAATTCCTTAAAGACGACTTTTTAAAGTAAAGTGCTCATACTGAGCATAAAATAATACCCTCATTTTGGCTTTTCTGCACCTTACCATTCATTCAACTCAATAAAGTGTTTCATACTTTCAAATGACTTTATTGAGTTATGTTGTAAAATAAACCTACCGTCTCCTTATGAAGACATAGTTTTTTACTGATGATACTTAGTTTTTTATTTTAAAGCTGAAGTATCAGGAGAACATATCAATAATCTTTGTTTTATTACTATAAGAGCAATCTTTTGTTTCCCAGGCCATAATCTTGTTTTTGCCTTCATTGGAGGTCATCTTTGAATTCTTCTCCTAGTCTCAGACAAGGCTTAATCCCTGTCTGGGAAACCTGCTGTTTATGTACTGAACATATACATATAATTAGGTTATTAGGTCAACCCTGTGTTTCAGAGAGTAAATAACAGTACCCATATAATTTTACACACATCTCCTTGCCATACAAAAATCTTGGAATAAAATGCTCCAGTGTGAAGTTACTTCATGGTATGGCTTTGGCTTAAGTTAGTAGTTAGGAAGTTAATAGGTACCTTGGCCAAGCATCTCTGTCTGTAAACGCAACAGCTTGAAGTGAATGATAAAACTTTGTAGGGGTGTAGCGTGGGGTCATGTTAACTTGGCTTACATCCACCAAGGTCAGCGTAATGATTTATTGGTCACAAATTCACAAAAAGCTTTGTAACTTAGAAACTATAATTCTTATGATTGTCCTGTGTATTGTAAACATGGAGAAAGCAGATTGTAAAGGTTTCAAATGTGTCACCTTCAAGGTCAATTGATTGATCAATTGATAGCCTGATAGACTGAATTGATTGAGAGGTGATAACAACGCTATGTGGAGCTATTTTATTGGAAAACAAAAGTAAAAACTAGTTTGATCAAAGACTTTTTTCACCTGACATGTATTGCTAAACATTTTAGGAACCACTGAAATAAATGCTACACATGTACTATATCCACATAAAAAATGATACTCAAAATTATGCCAACTATATTCAAATGGGTTTCAAGGCGGCAAATAACAAAAGCCTTTTTGCTGCACTACAAACTTCCTAAAGTATATTTGAAAAGAACAAAGAAAATAACTGAATATAGAGAAAATACAATACTACTCCCTTAAAAGTAAATACTGTATACAGAGTGAGCTGCCTTGGCGGAGGTTTGCGCTTTTTGAGTGCTTCTGGTTCATGATGTAACGTAAACATTGTTTATGTTCGTCAACTTTGCGGGCTCGTTTGAGCTTCCGAAAAAAATTACAGCTCACTATAACGAAGCTTAGTATCATCGTTTATCGTTTGCAGAACAGTGAACTTAATAGCGAAAATTTCGAAGCTGAATAATTGTTGACACAGACCTGCAACCTTCAGCACGGCGGACGCCATGTTCGTTCCCCGGAACCAAGTGGCAGGTACAGAGCGGTTTCTCGGTGAGCCTGTTTACGTGCGACACAGACAGCCACACATGTGGGGACAATCATGGCTAGTGGAGATGTGCTCGGTGTTCTGGAAGAGTGTGTAAAGAAAATAAATGCCAACACAGCACAGCCAGAAAACTTCCTCGGGTAAGTGTTTGTTGTTTGCGTTGAGTAATTTTTTTTAAATCTTTTGAAGAAGCTGTTAAATATTTTTATAAATTCGCTCCAGCTAGCTGAAGCTAACTGTAGCGTTAGCACAGCATTAACACATTTACCTGACAACACGTTTATACGTCGAGGTTTTGGTAAGATATAAATGATTAGGCGAGTTTCTCCTTTTTGCTTCATGTAGAAACATTTAGTCGCTTTATGTTCCTAAAATCAGCTGGCTCACGCATTTGGGGATTGCTACACCTTTAAACAGATCTTCATGGTATGAGCGTATCCAACTGCAGTAACATTTATGCTCATAAAATAAAAGTTAGGTCATTACTGTAAGCTGTCTGTAGAGCTACGTAAAAAAAAATAAAGAAAAGAAAACAAAGATGATGTGCTTGTAATAACTGACGTGTGTTAGACTACCAACTGCTGTGACACACCAGATGTTTATTCATTGCATATCATGTTTGTCAATCCTGATTTAGACTCAGAAAGTCCACACCTGTTAGAAAATGTAAAACTTCAAATGTCTTGAATGAAGTAAATATCTAGTACGGTATATGCATTTGTGCACACAAGTCTGTGTTACCGTATTTCAAATGGGGGTTAAGACCCCTCACCAAACGGGAGACAACTTGTATGAATAAAATGGTGGAGAAGCCCTACTGAATTTCCACAATCAGACAGGGAAGTTTTTCCCAACAGAACAGGACTGATTCCACAGGTTTGCCATAGACGGCACATCTCAAAGCCCAGTAGTCAAAAAAGGCCTGAGCTCTTGGTGCTGGAGCTGCTTAAGCAGTTTAACAAATAAGCACAATGCTGTTTTGGTGTGGGAGGCCTGGATCTCTCTCACACACACACACACACACACACACACACACACACAGAGCACAGCTTTTTCTTGAGGAGCCCAAAAGTCGGCGTAATACAGGAAAATTGTTAATCAATCCCAAATTGTGGCATTTCATTGCTTTTTGGAGTGGCAACTGTAGTAATTTATGTCGAATGCTACTGCTGCAGTCATAAAAATATGATTTTCTGTATCAAATTTTCACTTCATTCTGAGCTACTGAAACAAGAGAAGAAAATTGCTGAAAAGTGGCAAAACGTGCACTTCTAGACTGTATGTGGTATAGTAGTGATCTTAGAGCCAGCCCAAAACCACAGGCCACATCATCCCATGGCAACTAAATCAATAATTTGAAGGATGAAACAGTCCCATGGGGCAAGTTGCTGCCCCAAGTGGAAGAGTTTAAGCATGAATGAGGGGAGGAGGAGACTGGCAGATGGATTGAAGCGGCATCAGCAGTGATGTGGATAGTCTGTCGGTTTGTTGTGGTGAAGAGAGAGCTGAGCCTAAAAATGAAGTTTGGATTACCGATCGATTTACATTCCTGCCCTCACTTATGGTCACGAGCTCTGGGCAGTGACCGAAAGAACGAGGTCACGGATGTGATTGCACCCATCTGGATAAGCTGCAAGAGGTGGTGAGGGAAGTCTTCTCTGATTAGACTGCTGCCCCTGCGACCTGAACCCAGATAAGCGGTAGAAGATGTATGGATGAAATGTAGTGGTTTTGTTTTTGTACCAACACATTAACAAATAAACCACAGACTTTCATCCAATTCAGTTATTTAATAAAAACAACAACAACAAATTTCCCCCCCAATATCGCATCATAAGACATACCCGACTAATTCTGTGTCTTTTCATCTTTGCAGCCTTCAAGATGAAGTGGCAACAGACTTTACCTCCATCACTAAGACTCTGTATGACCTCCACAAAGCTCAGGAACCTGGACATTATACAGGAAGCCCGCTAGCTCAGCTGGTTGTGGAAAATTTTGATGAAGAACAGATTTGGCAGGAGCTAGAGCTGCAGAACAAAGCCGTACTGAAACACTTTAAAAACACCATAGACGAAGCTTTAGCAGATGAGACGTTAACTGTGCTGGAGGAAGAGGAGCAGGAAGAGAGTGGTCAAGAAGAAGAAGGAGCATCAGCAGATAATGATGACGATGAAGAAGAAGAGGAGGAGGAACAAGAATTGGAACCACCGAGACGGACAAAGAAAATGGCTGTGGAGGAAGACGATAACACAGAGGATGACTCTGATTTGGATTTTGATGTGGATGCTCTGGAGAAAAAAGAGAAACAGAAGAAGGATACAGGAAGGAAGGCATCCAAAGCAAAAGTGGTGCCCTCTGAGGTTGATGATAAGTTCTTTAAACTGTCAGAGATGGAGGCATTTTTGGATGATATGGACAAGCGCGAGGGAAAGGAGGATGAAGATGACGTAGACTATTTTCAGGATCTGCCCTCAGATGAGGATGATGATCTTGACCTAGAGCAAATCATTTCCACCAAAAAGCAAAAGAAAAATACTGTATGTAACTTATCACACATTTTCCACTCATTTTTTTTTGCCTCCCAATAGTTCAAACTACAGCAAATATGTTGATTGTTCTTTATACCGACAGGTGAAGAGCTCCAGGAATCTCAAGTACAAGGACTTCTTTGACGCCGTGGACAGCGAACCCGCTAAAACAGACGACCCGTCAGATGGAGAGGATGACAGCGTGGATGAAAGCCAGGAGGAAGGTGAAGAAGTAATAGATGACGACTATGATGGCGAAGAGGAGGGTGATGATGAGTAAGTGCAATCAAAAATTATAAAACGTGCAGTTATGTGTGGGAGAAGTCAATTTCACCATGTTCGTGTCTGCACTTTGGCAGGGAAGAGGAGAGGGGTCAGTCTAGGTCGTCTCATAAGAAAGTGACCTTTAATCTCTCGGATGATGAAGACAGCGAGGGAGAGGATGTGGAGGACATTTTGGGAGGAAAAGCCAAAGGCTCAGCCAAGTCTGAAGCAAAATCATCGTTTGAGAAACGGCAAGAAAAGGTAAATGAAATGCAACTGAAACGAGGTTTTAGATGTCTCTGGTTTGATTAACATATCCAACACAGCAAGTTGGAGCAAGTTTTTTAATTTGATTCCAATTTATCCCTGTTTGACTTAAGAGGATGCAGCTGTAAGCCCTCCAGAATAATAAAAAGCAAAATAAAGTGTTAAATCACAAGAGGACTGAGGGTGTGCTCACACTAAGTGTGGTTGTCTTGTATCGTGCTTGCTCTTTCATGCACGTAAAACTCTTAAAAGTGCTCTTGTAGAGCACAGTTCATAATTCTAGGATGCATGTGTCCTCTCACATGTGTTATAGATGTATTTAAAAGGCCCCATTAAACTTGCATTCTTTTGAATGGCCCCCAGGTGGCATAGTTGTGGTTGCAGAAAGACTTAAAATCCTATTCAAGTCTACAAGTAAATGAACCTCTGTAAACACTTTGCTGATTAATTTTGGTCATTGTGTTTGTCAGAAAGGAGAATTATCCAGGTTATGCTCATTGGCTTGTGATTGACAGCTTATTAGGCGATTTACTTGTGGTTTCACAGTCAGATCCACCCCTCATCTCATCTGGTTTTAAAACACCGAGATGGCAAGGGTGAAAACTCTCATTTCGAGGTATCAGGAGTTCAGAAACCAGTGAATGATGATGTAGTAGTTGCATCCATCTGTATCAGGCCTGAGTTGAACTAAACAGTGGGGAGCAGCGATCACACTTGACGAATGAACTAGAATTTGGGGGTTTAGGCACGATACTGATTGCTTTGTGTGAGTACACTCTTTAAATCTGCCGGAGTGCTAATACCACTTTTTGTTTGTTTGTTTATTTGTTTTGAAATCATAAATTTCAGATTCTTGCACTATAGGTGATCCTATAGTGTAAATTTCCCAACGTATCACATTAGTGAACGGCGTCCTTCACTCTTGTTGGTAGTTGCTTCAGAGTGGAGATTAGTTTAACTCCTTACCTGCCTCCTTCGATTGAATGTCTCACCTGTACCTGAAGGAGCACAGATCATGGGTACCCAACATTGACCCAACAGGGCTGATTTTTAGTTCACTGTTGGTGACTGTGCAATCCTGCATTTGCTGTAACCTGCAGATGTCCCAGAAGATTGAAGAGCTAGAGAAAGCAGCTTTAGCAGAGAAACCCTGGCAGCTGTCCGGAGAAGTAACTGCACAGACCCGTCCTGAAAACAGCATGCTGGAGGAAGACGTGGCGTTTGAGCAGACGTCCAGGACGGGTTAGTGACCACCCAGCACCTCCCAAACTCCCACTCTGTTTGTGCATGCTTTAGTTTGAATAATTAATAGCAGCCTTATTATGTCAAATCATAGAGTAAAATTTCTCATTTGTTTTTTCAGCCCCTGCAATCACAGAAGAAACTACACTACAGCTGGAAGACATCATCAAACAGAGAATTAAAGACCAAGTTAGTAACAGTAACCAGTATTTTTTTATTATTATTATTCATTTTTTATATTATTATAATGAATAACCTAGTTACTTATACTTGTGTTTCTGGAAGGCTTTCGATGACGTGGTTCGCAAAGAGAAGCCTAAGGAGGAGGTGTTTGAGTACAAGAAGAGGCTCACGTTGGACCATGAGAAGAGCAAGCAGAGTTTAGCAGAAATCTATGAGCAAGAATATCTCAAGCAGAATCAGGTTTGACTTTTTTTCTTGTTTTCATTAGAACTTTGACACATATGAAGCATTTCCTCAAATATTCATTGTATTATTATTATCATCTTTTGTAATTTCAGCAAAAAACGGAGGAGGAGGAGAACCCAGCCCATGTAGAAATTCAGAAGCTTATGGACACACTCTTCCTAAAGTTAGATGCTCTTTCCAACTTCCACTTCACACCTAAGCCGGTGAGTTTTTCCTGCTAGCAGTGACTAAAACTAGATACTCTGCAGTTTCTCAGGTGCATGGTTCTTTAAAAACCTGTCCCAACGTGATTGTAGTCTTTAATTTAAGCTGTAATTATCGTTGGATAAACTGAATGTATATTTACACAGTGCTGTACTGTGAAAGGTAAAAGGTTTCTGATTCATTTTGTATTCATGTTTGCTTTTGTCCATAGCCCGTTCCTGAGGTCAAAGTGGTGTCTAATTTGCCATCCATTACAATGGAGGAGGTGGCTCCTGTCAGCACTAGTGATGCTACGCTACTCGCACCAGAAGAAATCAAGGTTAGTCTTCAATCCATGTACAGAAGTCCATTATTTTCATATGAGGATTTTGTCTAACAATCCTCTCCTCCAACCAAAGGAGAAGAACAAAGCGGGAGATTTGCTGGGAGCGACAGAGAAGACATCAACAGACAAGAAACGTGAGAGGCGCAACAAAAAGAAGGTTAAGCGATTGAAGATCAAAGAGAAGGAAAAGAAACAGAAACTTAAAGAGGCCAATAAAACAGAGGAGAACAAAAAGCCATCGAAGGCTCAAGTGACAGAAACCCTCAAGAAAGTCACAAAAGGAGGCAAAGCGACGATACTCAAGGTGAGTGCCTGATCTCGCTTCACTCTGCTGCTCTCGGTAGGAAGTCGTCATCAACCTGCTCAGAGTTCTGTCAGATCAACGTTATAAATGTTTGGAAGTGCTTTAAAGATGCACACAGGAGAAAGTAATCATTATTCATATGATACAACTAAGTCTAAATATCACTAAACACCAATGTGATGCTTTTTTTTTTTTTTTTTTTTAAACAAAGGAAATTAAAGGATTTTAAGTGTGCCTTCTAGTCAGAAAAATACGGTACTGAAAAAGTTATTGTGCTTAAGGTGCTTCGCTGACATCATCTGAGAGGTTCTACCCTTGACTACCTCAGATTGGTTTAGACCATGATTTGGGCTCAATGTTGTCTGCTGTTGGCCACACAGAGACTTTCAGAGATGTGGAGACTTTTTTTTTTTTTTTTTTTTTTAGTAACTCGAACGCCTGGTCGCACCGGTGCGACCTAGGATGTTTTTTTTAGTCACACCATTGAGAAATTAGGTCACATTTGCGACCAAATTGGTCACACTCTACAGCCCTGTTTCATGTTGTTTATAACCAGCCACGCAACCATCTGTGTGATGCAGCAGAAATCAAGACTCATCAGACGAGACAACATTTTTACAATGTTCTGTGGTTCAATTTTCTTGAGCCTCTGAAAACTGCAGCCTCAGTTTCATGTCCGTACCGGAGCAGCACCCAGTGTGATCTTCTGCTGCTTCAAAGTTCAACGAGTTGTGCGTTCAGAGATGCTCTTCTGCATACCTTAAGCCCCTTTTTCCATTAGTATCTACATGGATCGACTTGCCACTGTTCGCCACGACTTGATTGGGATCGACTGGTTTTCCAATACAATAGAGTACCACCTAATGTGTGTGGTCATTGTCATAGCAACATGGCCAAGCATCCCGTGATTAGTTTGAGACGTGAACCCTACAACAAAGGTGGATGTCGAGGCAAGAATATACCTGCTACTCGGTCTATGGCTTTCCGTCAGACTCGGGAGGCACCGGCATTATTTGTAGCCATTTCCCTCCTAGCTGGGTTTAAAAAATGGCAGTTTTGATTTTCATGAATGAGATAATCTAATGACTCATGGAGTGACCCCCTGACAGGCCAATCGGTGGCATGTAGTCTGACGACGTCACACTTAAACTGTGGCGAACTGTTGCGAGTCGATCTGAGTAGCTACCAGTGGAAACGGGGCTTTAGTGGTAGCGAGCAGTTCTGTGAGTTACTGTTGCCTTCCTACCAGTTCGTTATCCTCTTACATCAACATGCCATTTTCACACATGGAACTACTGCTGACTGGATATTTTGATCTTATTCGGACCATTCTCTGTAATACTAGACATTGTTTGGGGAAAATCCCAGTAGATCAGCAGCTTCAGAATATTCTCAGAGTCAACGACTGTGTCACGTTCAAAGTCACCGGTGTTCCTCATTCTGATGCACAGTTTGAACTTCAGCAGGTTGTGCTCTATGAATTAACTCATGTTTTAACTATGTAGTGCCATCACAGACTGGGTAATCTATTTTTAGCAAACAATTAGTCAGCCTTTTCCACTTCTCAGACACACCACACCTTTAAGGAAGGCTTTTGTTGTAAACATTACACAAATTCCTACTTTATGCTGCAGATGTTCCTGAGGTGACTTTACTAACCAAGTGTTCCTGTTTCAGGACGAGGGGAAGGACAAGGCTCTGCGGTCCTCTCAAGCGTTCTTCTCTCAGCTGCAGGACCAGGTCAAAAGTCAGATCAAAAGCGCAAAGGACCAGCCTTCAAAGAAGAAGAAGAAAAACAAAGAGGTTTCTGTTAGCAAACTCAAGTTATAATAGCTGTGATGGTTTGTTAGGGATTAGCAATGATTTATTGTATATATTTTTATGAAAATGCAAAATAAATGTTATGTCTGAAATTCTTGTAACATTTTGATTAAAAATAATCAGGATTACAGATGTGCTGGTGCTCTGTTTGGTTTTTGCTCATTTCCCATATCCCTCTGTATGAATAGAGACTCCACCACATGGCTTTAGACGGTCCTCTGAATATTAAGCCATTTTCTAAGGGAGTCTTATCTCTTTACACTCTTATAAAATGTAAGCTAGTGATCCTCTGAATCATTCTGGGCAGACAACAACTGGGTATTGTACTCACTCTGTAGTGTGGGAACTATGCAAATAATATAAAATAGCCTCTAAACCTTGAATAAAGTAGGTACTTCTCTCACTAATGCATATTAATTGATATCTTTTTGTAAAGACTGTATTTATAGATCAAAGACATGTAATTTCCCAGACTGGAAACGATCAATTTCACAGTGAAAAGCAGCTCTTCATTTTATTTTATTTCAAAAGTGGAATTCAAGTACAGGGAGTGCAGAATTATTAGGCAAGTTGTATTTTTGAGGAATAATTTTATTATTGAACAACAACCATGTTCTCAATGAACCCAAAAAACTCATTAATATCAAAGCTGAATGTTTGTGGAAGTAGTTTTTAGTTTGTTTTTAGTTTTAGCTATTTTAGGGGGATATCTGTGTGTGCAGGTGACTATTACTGTGCATAATTATTAGGCAACTTAACAAAAAACAAATATATACCCATTTCAATTATTTATTTTTACCAGTGACACCAATATAACATCTCCACATTCACAAATATACATTTCTGACATTCAAAAACAAAACAAAAACAAATCAGCGACCAATATAGCCACCTTTCTTTGCAAGGACACTCAAAAGCCTGCCATCCATGGATTCTGTCAGTGTTTTGATCTGTTCACCATCAACATTGCGTGCAGCAGCAACCACAGCCTCCCAGACACTGTTCAGAGAGGTGTACTGTTTTCCCTCCTTGTAAATCTCACATTTGATGATGGACCACAGGTTCTCAATGGGGCTCAGATCAGGTGAACAAGGTGGCCATGTCATTAGTTTCTCTTCTTTTATACCCTTTCTTGCCAGCCACGCTGTGGAGTACTTGGACGCGTGTGATGGAGCATTGTCCTGCATGAAAATCATGTTTTTCTTGAAGGATGCAGACTTCTTCCTGTACCACTGCTTGAAGAAGGTGTCTTCCAGAAACTGGCAGTAGGACTGGGAGTTGAGCTTGACTCCATCCTCAACCCGAAAAGGCCCCACAAGCTCATCTTTGATGATACCAGCCCAAACCAGTACTCCACCTCCACCTTGCTGGCATCTGAGTCGGACTGGAGCTCTCTGCCCTTTACCAATCCAGCCACGGGCCCATCCATCTGGCCCATCAAGACTCACTCTCATTTCATCAGTCCATAAAACTTTAGAAAAACCAGTCTGAGATATTTCTTGGCCCAGTCTTGACGTTTCAGCTTGTGTGTCTTGTTCAGTGGTGGTCGTCTTTCAGCCTTTCTTACCTTGGCCATGTCTCTGAGTATTGCACACCTTGTGCTTTTGGGCACTCCAGTGATGTTGCAGCTCTGAAATATGGCCAAACTGGTGGCAAGTGGCATCTTGGCAGCTGCACGCTTGACTTTTCTCGGTTCATGGGCAGTTATTTGGCGCCTTGGTTTTTCCACACGCTTCTTGCGACCCTGTTGACTATTTTGAATGAAACACTTGATTGTTCGATGATCACGCTTCAGAATCTTTGCAATTTTGAGACTGCTGCATCCCTCTGCAAGATATCTCACTATTTTTGACTTTTCTGAGCCTGTCAAGTCCTTCTTTTGACCCATTTTGCCAAAGGAAAGGACGTTACCTAATAATTATGCAAACCTGATATAGGGTGTTGATGTCATTAGACCACACCCCTTCTCATTACAGAGATGCACATCCCCTAATATGCTTAATTGGTAGTAGGCTTTCGAGTCTATACAGCTTGGGGTAAGACAACATGCATGAAGAGGATGATGTGGACAAAATACTCATCCATCCATCCATCCTCATCCGCTTTGTCCGGGGCCGGGTCGCGAGGGCAGCAGCCTAAGCAAAGAGGCCCAGACCTCCCTCTCCCCAGCCACCTCCTCCAGCTTATCCGGGGGAATACCAAGGCGTTCCCAGGCCAGCCGAGAGATATAATCTCTCCAGCGTGTCCTGGGTCTGCCCCGGGGCCTCCTCCCGGTGGGACATGCCTGGAACACCTCACCCAGGAGGCGCCCAGGGGGCATCCTTGTCAGATGCCCGAACCACCTCAGCTGGCTCCTTTCGATGTGGAGCAGCAGCTGCTCTACTCTGAGCCCCTCCCGGATGGCCGAACTTCTCACCCTATCTCTAAGGGAGAGGCCAGCCACCCTTCGGAGGAAGCTCATTTCTGCCGCTTGTATCCGCGATCTCGTTCTTTCGGTCACTACCCACAGCTCGTGGCCATAGGTGAGGGTAGGGACGTAGATCGACCGGTAAATTGAGAGCTTCGCTTTTACACTCAGCTCCCTCTTCACCACGACGGACCGGTGCAGCGTCCGCATTACTGCAGCTGCAGCCCCAATCCGTCTGTCGATCTCCGGCTCCCTTCTCCCATCACTCGCGAACAAGACCCCGAGATACTTGAACTCCTCCACTTGGGGCAGGAACTCATCCCCGACCCGGAGTGGGCACTCCACCCTTTTCCGGCTGAGAACCATGGCCTCAGATTTGGAGGTGCTGATCCTCATTCCCGCTGCTTCACACTCGGCTGCGAACCGTTCCAGTGCGAGCTGGAGGCCCTCACCCGATGAAGCCAACAGAACCACATCGTCTGCAAAAATCAGAGATGAGATTCTGAGGCCACCAAAGCGAAAGCCCTCCGCCACTTGGCTGCGCCTAGAAATCCTGTCCATAAAAATTATGAACAGAACCGGAGACAAAGGGCAGCCCTGGCGGAGCCCATCACCCACCGGGAACGAGTCCGACTTATTGCCGGCAATGCGAACCAAGCTCTTGCAACGGTTGTATAGGGATCGAATGGCCCGTAGCAATGGGCCAGACACCCCATATTCCCGCAACACCTCCCACAGGACACCCCGAGGGACACGGTCGAATGCCTTCTCCAAGTCCACAAAACACATGTAGACTGGTTGGGCAAACTCCCATGCACCCTCAAGTATCCTGGAGAGGATAAAGAGCTGGTCCAGTGTTCCGCGACCAGGACGAAAACCGCATTGTTCCTCCTGTATCCGAGGTTCGACTAACGGACGAACTCTCCTTTCCAGCACAAAATACTCATTTGCCTAATAATTCTGCACTCCCTGTATATTGATCATTTTAATTATTAACCAATCATGTCTGTAGATTAGTCTGTGTATTTTTAACATGTTTGTAGTTGTTTCGGCTTCCCAGTTATTTATTTCATTTAAATCTATGGTACAATGTTTACTTGGATACTTAATTTTGAGGTTTATTTCATTTAATTTATGCTGTGATAAACCACCTTTGTCCCCCCTAATTTTATCAACTGGGTTATCCCACAATTAAATTATTTCAAGCAAAGGAAAAAAACAAACAAACATTGTAATTAGCCTCCACCTAACTTAACCTCTGTTAACTATTAACTTTTGGAGTTTTCTGTGTTAGGTAGCATTTAAACTGATTGGTTTACCCTGTACTGTGGACAGCTGCGGTATTTCTAAAATAGCATACAAACTGTTTTATTTATCTATAAGAAGAAGTATTAGGGCCATATTTAAAAAAAAAAAAAAAAAAAAAAAAAAAAAGAAAAGGAAAAAGTAACGTCATCGGCTGACAACTGGGTCACACCTGCACCTGTGATTGACGCTCCTTTGATTCGGACAGCAACCCCGCCCCTGGGTTATTCCCCATGACGTCACTGGAGATAATCACGGAAGTGAAGTGAGCGACGAAACAAGACTCAAATAAGTTGGTGTGTGCGCTCGACTCGTATTTACAGGTAAGCTTCTAGCTTTTTTTTTAACCTGTTAAACTATTTCGAATCTATCTGAATTCTTAAAGTCTTTCAGTGTATTTGACTTGGTTTTGTTGACGTTAAACGACGGAGCTAGGTCGGTAGCTAGCACAAACGATAACAGAAGACTGCTAACAAAGCAAAGGCTGTAGCTAGCAGATTTGTTCACACAAGCACCGGCTCGGGTTTTTAAAAATGAATGATTGTAATGTTAATGGATAAAACGGTACTGGACACGATAAGACGGTATCGTTTAAAGTAGCATGGTTGGCCTTCTTGTTACCTGTTCTCGGCGTCAAGCTAAAGCTAATGTTTTGAGTCGTTGGTAGTTTAATACTTTGTGTTGGTAACTAACTTATGTTTATTCCTGACCTTGTTTACGTGTGTGTTTGTGTTGTGTTTCGCGTGAATGTGCGGAGTCATTGTGTTACGATGGGTTGGTCATGCTCACATGATTGAGTGACTCACTGGATCAGAGATGGTAAGTTAGATGGGCTCCATAGGTCGTCTTCACTTATTTCCCCTCTCCTCTCTCCTGTCCAAAGGCTGTCCGTCATCATGCTGGGAGGAGGTTTCAAATCAGAGAGGCTGAGAGTCAATCTCCGACTGGTCATCAACCGACTCAAACTCCTTGAGAAAAAGAAAAGTGAGTCACTGTGCTGCTCTCCAATAGCTGAAGTGGCTCTTTATTTGTAAAGTAGTTCTAATGTTTTTTTTCCTTTTCCCATATTGCCAAATTTAATATAAAGCTGAGCTTGCTCAGAAGGCCAGGAAAGAGATTGCAGATTACCTGTCATCAGGTAAGGATGAGCGGGCACGGATCCGTGTGGAGCACATCATCAGAGAGGACTATCTGGTTGAAGCCATGGAGATCTTAGAGCTTTACTGTGACCTGCTGTTGACTCGCTTTGGCCTCATTCAGTCCATGAAGTGAGTACTGAGCATTGTAAATTCCTTACCTTCAGTGTCCGTCCTCGTTAACACGGTTGCTGTTTATCCATTATTAGAGAACTAGATCCAGGCTTACAGGAAGCAGTGTCCACTCTCATCTGGGCAGCTCCTCGTCTGCAGTCAGAGGTGTCTGAGCTAAAAATTGTAAGTTCTATCTAAAAATTTGTCTCCAGTGATAATAAACACTTGGTATTTACATCTATTCCTTTCAAGTCAGTATTGACAATCTTGTTTCTAAAATCTTCTTTCAGGTGTCTGAACAGCTGTGTGCAAAATATAGCAAGGAGTACGGCAAGCTATGCAGGACAAACCAGATTGGCACAGTCAACGACAGGGTAATTTTTTTTCCCCAGTGACTGTCCACAAGCTTGTATAGGAATGTATGAACCTTTTGTCTAGTGTGCTCTTAGCGACATCTAATCAAATATCTGATTTCAGCTGATGCACAAACTGAGTGTTGAGGCTCCTCCCAAGATCTTGGTCGAGCGCTACTTGATAGAGATCGCAAAGAACTACAATGTCCCCTATGAACCTGACGCCATGGTCCGGGTAAGCAGCAAAGAATCTGTTGTTACTCAATGTGAAAGTTGGAAATTTTGCCCTCTGTTTGTTTATTTACCATCCGCTACTTCTCCGGATAGCCCGAGGTGTGTACTGGGGAGGAGGCAGACCTGATTGATGTCGACAATGACAGGAAGTTTGGAGGAGGAGGTGGTGGAGGATTCACAGCTCCTCTAGCTCCTGGAATCCATATGCCTATGCCTATGCCCATGCCTATGGCTATGCCAATGCCAACAGCTTTCAACTATCCACCTCCCAATGGAGCTGTAAGAGTTTCCTTTTAAAGACGATGATTTAGTTGAATAATATTGTGTTGCTTTTTACTTTCTGTTACAGATTTAACGTGAACATTTCACTGATATTAAAACAAAAACACTTTTTTTAACTTTGCCTTGTAATGACATGCAGATAATGTTATGCTCATTTTCAGGATATTGCTACATGTGTATCTGGATGGAATTTTGTTTTTGGTTCTCAGAACATCTAAAGAAATTAGCAAATTGTTACTACTGGCAGTGACCCCTCAGCTTTTCATCCATTTCTGAAAGGCATAGATGGCATGGAGCATTTACAGCACTTGTTCTAAAAAAAAGTATATTTTGTTACATTTTAACAGTATGAAAAGTCCTTCACAGCTGCTTCTGACTTTTGAAGCATGTTGTTTTGAGGACAATTTAATGGCAGTAAGATCACCAGGATGAAATAGATTCTAGTTTGTTGTATTTACTCTGTATGAGAACTATACACTATATTGATAAAAGTACTGGGCTACCTACACCTATTGGAATCAATCAAGACCCATATCATGAAGCTCCTGGCACGCAGTTTTTGGGCTGATGTTAATGCCAGATGTTAGAACTCTATAGTTATTGAGTCAGCAGTCTTAGTGACTCATTTAACAGCCTGACTTGTTAACCTGGTAACATTGTATTACAGTACCTGTTCAGTGACAGTGAATGACCCATTCATTCATAAATGTTCACAAAAGGGGTATGGCCCAATACTTTTGACCTTGTAGTGTAATATGTACTACCTTCCTCAAACTTGTTTGACTTTTTTCTTTTTTTTTTTCTTTTTTTTTTTTTTTTTGCTTACCCCCAGGAACCGTTTCATGCACCCGTTGGAACCTACAACAGCTTCCAGCCCCCCATGGGAGGAGGGCAGCCACCTCAGTTGCCCACTTCTCCCCCTACATACGAGTCTGTAAGTCTGTACGACTGAACCCTTCCCCTCCATCCATGCCCCCTTCATGTTTCCAAAGATGGACAGACGGACAGGGCAGGGAACCACTCAGGGAAGAACTGTTTATTCGGCTTGCTTACAGTTCTGCCTGTCCTCCATACTTTAACATTATTTCTCAGAGTAGGCCCAGATTCAGGTTCATCTGCACGGATGTAGGTAGCTTGAAATTGGCCAACTTTAACCTACTAACTATGACCTGATCAGCTTTTCTTAGCGGGACTGAAAGAAGCGATAACTGAGGCCCTTTACCAAAAATCATGTTTAGTGTTGCACACTAAAGGTGATGGTTTCCATTTTTCTTTTCTTTTTTGTTTTTTGGTTTGTTTTTGCATCTGCCTTTTATAAATGAAGTATTAATCAAAATCTTATTAATACTAACAAATATATGTATATATTTGTTTTTGTTTTTAAATATGGGGATGAGTTCATCACGAACACATTTGTTTGTTTCAGATTGACGACCTAACTGAAAAACCTTCTGTTCCTTCCCAGGGCGTAGGTGAGTTCTGTCAACAATCAGCAGCACTTAAATGATGAGAGGGGAATAGTTTGTTTTCTTATTGTCAGCGAATCAACTGAAATAACTATAACCCACATTGTGCCAGTTAGTCTTGAATAGCATTTAAATCTTTTAACTCTACCCACATGAAATAATTTTTTAAAACATTTCATATATATACGTAACTCTTTGACAAAATTATCTTGTAATTTATTGTGCAAATTGAGCATTATTAGCATGCCAGTGTGCTTGTTGGAAGCAGATTTGCTGCTTTGATGTGTATTTGCTGCAGAAGGATGGTGAGGCTCATACTAATGAAAGCAAAGGTTACAGAGTGCAGCTCACAGGTGGGGGAGGTCTGTGGAACAGACCTCGTTTGTTTATTTATTTTAATCTGTCTTGTTTGCAGTAGATTTTAACAAGGTGGGAAAATAAAGTAGGGTAGGACTTAAGTTATCCTTAAAATGCTCACCTGCCAAACATTTTCCTAAATAATTAATGCCTGTTACTCTCCAGGTCCCGCTCCTTCGGCTCAGATTTATGACAACAACGCTCTTCCAGAACTCCCATCTGTTCCTGACACACTCCCAACATCCTCCTTGGGCAGAAGCAACACCACCTCGGATGACATTGACTTTGATGATTTGACGCGGCGCTTTGAGGAGCTGAAGAAGAAGACCTAAATGCTTTAACCTGATATACATAAACAGGCCTGTGTCACCTACACAGCTCAGAACAGGAAATAGGAATTGTTCAAGGCTCTGAATCAGATTTGGGTAGCTCTCCTCCCTCTTTCTCGGTGAAGTAATTTTACACAAATATTAAACATACATGTAATCTATTACCTCATTTATATAGCTGTGACCAGCTAATGAGAGAGAGTACTTTTTAGCGCCACATGTTTTCATTTCTTCTATTTGGCACGTTGGATAAAATCTTAAACAATCATGCGGGTATTCACCCCTTCTCGCTCCTTATTTAAAATCGCACTGAAGTTTAACCTTTTCCATTTGTCTGTGTGGTAATTAATATGTTCACATTTAGATCTTAAGTGTTGATTTTTCTGAAGGTTTTGGGTTTGATTGATATTTATAGTACATGCCTTTATTCTACTTTGGACACACTGTCGCTGTGATCTTTGCCACTGTGTCGCTCAGTCCCGTCTCAGACCAGTTTGACAGGTATAGCGGGCTGCGCCACCTCTGTGGCGAACAAGCTTTTACGCATTAAAATCACCATTTAGTTTCCAAAGTGAGGCTCCAACAGTAGTGAGGTTTTTCTCAGCTGTACCGGGACACATAGAAGCCATATTTTCAGTGTGTTACGCAGTTTTTCTCACTGTGGGATTGTTAAATACTCATTATTACCGAGGTTCTCAAACTTCAAGGTGTATTTGTATCAGAAAAATAGTATGGTTTCAAACCTTTTCCGTTTGAGGGCGATGGGACACAGATGTAAAATGACAACATGTATGGAAATCTGTAATTTAATACACTTACAGCAATATAGGTAGACTTATGTACATGAATGATTTAACTGTATAGGAAAAGGAGTTTGGCAACCGGGAGTTGTTCAATATTTGACAAATCTGTTTTATATACACTATCTCCAAATAAAGTTTTCTTTTTGCCCTTTTGAATTTCAGTTTTACAAAATACCTGCACTTTTTTTATGACTGAACAAACAAATTTGCAATTAAAATCCTGGCAGGCGAAAGCAGCCAGCCAGCAAACTGATTTGATTAGATGTAAAGTTTGAGAGCAGAGGAAAAAGTTCGTGCCATTGTGATCTTGTGCATGGGTCTTGTACTGTATGTTCACCACTCCATTTGCCTTACCTTTCACCTCTCATCTGAGGCCTTGCCAGTCTGTTTTAGGATTAAGCATCTGTTATCCACCAAGACTGGACACATAATGCGTTTTTCAGTTTCTAATTGACCTTATTTGCGTTACACTCCACAGATTCTGAGTTTTAATTTGCTTGATAGATTAAAAAAAATCTGTACAGGCATTAGAGGTAGATGTTTCTAATTATTGTAATAAGTGTAGTGAGAGGTTTTTGTTATTGTTCCTGTAACCTGACTACACCGGGCTCTGCTTGCATGTCAAATAGACGGTGGCCTTGAATAATATGACTCAGCGCTTTGAAAAGCTTCCCCACTGGGTTATACGTGCAGTTAATTAATAGTTTTACATGAGCTGGGAAAAAACAGAGAGATAATTAACCCTACAGAACTGTGATCTGCTCACTGTCTTTTCTATGTTCGATTGTTCTTTCATGTTAAACTTTAAGACACAAAATAGTGTCTTGTTGCAAAAAATAGTTCCCCTCCCCCCAAACAATGTATACTACAATAACAATTTAATAAAAGACTATTTGGAACTGGAAAGCTTGTAAGGTCTGCACATAATTTTCCATCAGTTTTTCTTTTTAAAAACAACCTGTAATGCTCAATGGTAACCAGCAGAGGTCGCTAATATTAAGGGAAAGCTCTGAAAGGGAAATAATTTTTTCAATTATGTAAAACATACTGTGATTTAAGTTAATGTGAAACTAACCTCTTTACATAATGGATCCTTTCAGTTATCGCAACATAGTCTTGCATCAAGTCATAGTTGACTCATTTTCTGTTTGACACTTGTGATCAATACAGGTGTGAGTTAAGAGCGGCTCAATCATGTGAAAACTCATCCTGTTAAGTTTTAGTGATCATTTGGCTTTGGACAGTCTCCTCTTTGTTCTTTCTTTGAGTTTCTAAAAGTAGGATGAGAGGCAGAGCCTTCAGGTATCAGGCCTCACTCCAGCTCTCAGTTTGGATTTGGGAGAGAGATTAGGCTTAAAATTTTACTTTTTCCTAAAGCTCATGTTTTCTCTTTCATAGTTTGTTTTATCTGTGTCTCCCTATCATCTCCTTTTTTCCTTTTCTCTTTTCCCTCCCTGAGCCTGGTTATCCTGGATGTTTCTTCCTGTTGAAAGGGAGTTCTTCCTCCCCACTGTTGCCTAGTCCTAATTATAGGCTTGTTGTTGGTTTTCTATCTAATATTGTAGGATCTTTACTTTACAATATAAAATGCCTTGAGGTTGCTGTAGTTTTGAATTGGTATGAGATGAATTTCTTGAGTCTTGTAGTCTGTGGTCACACCGTTTTACACACTTGTGATAATATTTGTGTTTTTCTGTGTGATTGAGCCGACTGTTTTTTAAACTGGTGTCCAAAAAAGACTCGAGAGTTCTGTTTCCAAGGGTTGGGATGCTGTTGAGATGAGTAGATCCCAACAAACTAAATGCGGGAGTGTGTTTGTAAATAGTAAGTGGACTGCTTCTTATATAGCACTTCACAATTCACACTCTGACGAACGCATCAGAAGCAACCTGGGGGTCAATGTTTTGGCCCACGATACTTTGGCATGTAGACTGGAGCAGCCAGCCACTGAACTCCCAACCTTTAGTGGACAATCTGCTCCACCTCCTGAGCCTCAGCCAGGGAAAATGTGGATGAACGTGTGTGGGAAGTACTAAAGCTGGGAGGTAGTTAATTTCTTTTTTTTATATTGAACTTATAAAATCATACATACAAAATTTGCAAGAGGTTTAGCAGTAATCATGCAAAGGTCTCAAATACCACCTTTTGGTTCCGCTTTCCAGGGTAATCTGGTGTGATAGTCTTTGTGCACTGATTATTTTACTAATGCAATGACTGTTAATTGTTATGTAAGCTGCTGGTCATCTCTGGGATTCACTAGGGATGCATACACAGATCAGCACATCTCTTTTTGACCTGAGTTCAATTTTATAAATCATTTAAACATTAAACATCAACTAAGCAACTGCAGATTTTACCAGAGAGCTGTTTATTGAAATTCACACATATAATACTACTGTATGACACCAGTGAATAAATAGTTTAAATCATTTGTGATTAAGCACAGAAGATCTAAGACAGGACAATCAGCTGTCTGAAGAACAGCTTGTATTCCCAAACCAAAAGCACAAACTTGAATGAGATCTGTTACATAAGCCTTTTAAACTGAGGACTGAATGAATCTCAAAGATGCAGCCAAGAGTGATAAAGAGGCATGAAACGCACTTTCAGAATCAATTACAGTGACAGGAGTAAAATGAAAAATGTAATCAATTAATCATTAGCTCCCAGATGGGCAGCAACATAAAAGCACCTTCGCACTATTTCACACAACTTCATTTACAGCTATTAACCGTTAGAATCATAGGGAAGCATTTAAACAGAAAGCTGTGTTAAAGTTACTGAAAAATAATTCTTTGCAGGTTTTTTTCTGTTGAAATTTCTCTTCTATTTCTCCTGGATCACTACTTTATTGGATAAAAGACAGCTTTTTTCACACTCGATGATAATAGTTCTTAACGTGTTTACATATGTCTGAATCTGTATATGTGTTTTGCACTAGCATTAAATGAATGTATCAACAGTTTTTTTAAAAAGGAAAAAAAATCTCTTTTTCTCATACGTAATCCTGGTGAATTTCACATACAAGAACAGTTATTTAATTGCCCATTATTATGACTCACAACTTCAAAAAGATTCTCATAGGCACTGGAACCTCTGTACACATACAAAACACCATGACGTGTAATGCAACTCTATATCTAGAAAGTAAAACTTACAATAAGTGCAAAAGATTTCCTAAGAAGCGGGGGGGGGGGGGCATGTGTCGCAGCTGTGCATGTCAGAGGAGTCAGCTCATGTCGTCAAATGCAGTAACCTCACATTGTGTCCCTGCCGCTGTACTGTCTGCACTTTTCCTGTTGCTCTGTTAAATGGAGAAGACACAACTGTAAGACTCAAAGCACTTATCTTAAGCTCCGCAAAGGGTACATGGATACACAGATGCACGAGAGAAAGGTAACAGGAAAAGAAAAGGGTCAGTCCTTTATCGCAGTCAACAAAATTTTGGGTGTGTGATCTGCATGATTACATCAGAGCTCTCGGCAGCCAAGCTGAAAAAAGGGGAAAAGGCTTCCTTGGTCTGCTTCGTGAAATATGAATGAGACGGTTGCAGTAAATCTTTCCTGTGTGTTGAATAATATTTAGACACTATCTCAGGTTAATATGAATCCATATAATCTTTGCATGTTGGTAAATAAATTCTTCTAATTTGAAATATGAATGATTATTTTTACATGTACACGCAAAATAGGTTCATCCAACCTGTTTCATTTTCTGTGAATTAATGAAAACTTCATATTTTTTGATTTTAGGACAGCCTGGTGACCACCTATCTGACCCATTGTCCTCTGACAGGAGCTACAGGCCACAGGAATCATAATGCCAAGGCCATTTGGACTCTAAGTCAGTGCAAACATGTAAAATGAAATCAGTCCACCACAATTTTGCTTTTTGCAACAAATGCATCCTTGTTGCATCTACTAATTTTTATATATATTCATGAATCTAATTGTTTACATTCAGTTGTATAAGACTGATACATACACAGATGCATAGTGTTACAGTGGACAATATGTTAAGAACTTTAATGCACTAAACAATAGCAGCTCTCCTAACATCATTATATTTTAGTACGGTGACAATAAGGCTTTCTAATTTTTTTTATTTTAAAAAAAGTACTCCAAAAAGAAAAGATACTGATTATACGCTGCTGAGAAAAACGTCACAAGTAGCACAAAGAGGTCATTAAAGAGAGTAACAAAAGTGACTTGTTATTACTAATACTACTAATGATTATTATCAAAGAAAAAAATGTTTATTTAATTTTAATATCTATAGTAAATATCTATAAAATATTATAAAAATATTTATAAAAGAGAAAAAATGGGTACTTTTTTGTAAATATAAAAAAATTATTCAACAAAAACATCACATCACAGTATATACTTAAAGCTTTGCACTGACCTGTTCTGGCTGCACAGAGACTACAGAACAAGTTTTCTTACCTAACAGGACTTGCTCAACTTCTTCACTCTCGTCTACAGCTACAGGTTTGAGCAGCAGGGCGAAAATCACAGCAACGCCTATCACCTGTGAGAAAAAGCAGACCGCACAAGAAACGAATAGTGTTGCATACACGTTTGCAGAAATTTCAAAAACAGAAACAAACTATAACATTCTGTAGAAACCCAAGTATCTTCAAATACATACATCATCTCAGAGTGTGACATGCAGGAAACACTTCAGATTATCAGCCAAGCGAATTGACTTTAAAAAAAAAAGGATTTATTTTACCCACCTTTAGAGGCTGCAGAATAAAGATGCTTTCGAAAAGGGAGAGGCCCAGAGACATGACCCACTTGATGGACTTCTCCTTGCCGTACTGAAAGCCATACAACAAGGTGAAGAAAGTTGAAATGCCGCTGATGGACAGCAACAGGAACCAGCCTACAAACACAAACCACCATGGCAGCCAACAGCCCAGGATGGTCGTTGCCTTCTTCTTTGGCTTCTTCGCAGGAGGTGGGCTGGGTTGGGACGAGATGGACAGAAAAAACACACGCATGACGTACCAGTTCAGTATAATAGCACAAATAGCTCTGCAAATATTTTTGTCTCACTGGCAGTTGGAGTACTGACCAGTAGGCCAAGTGGCTGCTGAAGACCATCTCAGTCTTGTGAACCAGTGCGTTGGTGTAGTTGAGGGCCTGCTGGTACTGGTCTAGAGTCGCAAAGTATCTGAAATCCAGTTTCTCCAGGCACATCAGGAGATGACAGAGACTAGCTAGGAGAAACTTGCTGCAGTACACCAAGTGATGGTCGCTCTCACTCTCTCCTGAGAAAGATTTATATTCAAACATATACATAAGAAGGTAGTTACATTTCTCTTGAAGTTACCTCTTTCTGAGAAGAAAGGTAACACTACTGTCACACTACACAAGGCAGAAAAGTGCTGCTGCTTGGCCTGATCAGACAGAGGAGAAGTTATTTGCCTAAAACTCAATTTGAATAGAAAGAAATAGGTCCTAGCAGTGTGCTACATGGAAATCTTTAAAAGACACGTCTGATGGTATTGATGTTTTTTTCCTGACAACATAAAAAAAAAAAAGAAAATAAGCCTTAAATACAAGCGTCATGTTTCTCAGCACTGTTGTTTCTTTGAGATAGGTCTTTGAGATAGTTTTTAGATTGTTTGAAATAACTGTTGATGGGGTGAGAGCAAGGAAATAAGCGTTCACTAGCCGTCTTATTGGTTCTTCTCAGTTAGAGTAGCAACAAACTGCTGTATTCATAAGCTTATGCATCTTATGTACTCTTTTATTAGTTTAAGATCACTAATAGTATGTTGCTTATGTGTATTCATGTTAATTTGAGTATATTATAAACATTTTATCTGTCTCTTTTTTCTTTCTTTTGCTGAGATTAAAGTGAATGAAATAAAACTACCTTGCATGTGCTGAATTAATTCATTCAACCTGTCCAAGGCCGAGAAGAGATCAACAACGGACTCCAGTCTGTGCATCTCTAACATCTTGTTTCTTGGGCTCTTGCTCGCCAAAGAAATGATCTGCTCTACATCCTGTTGCAGGGAAGAACAACAAGTACTAAATTATACATGAGCGGTGCACTGTTTCACTGCATAGATAAGTATGTAATAGTAAAGGAGAAACCAGAGCTACACGGACTATGACATGGACTATATTCAAAAAACATCTCAGGCTTGCAGGTTCTGTGATGAGTACGGGTCATCTGACAAATATAAACATGTAACGCACCCTCAGCACAGTCGGTATGTTGAGTATGGGGGGTTTCACGTTCTCCTCAGGGTCAGCTTTTTTAGATTTTGGAACTATGCGAGGTTTGATGCTTCGAAAGATTGTGATGATGAGGATGTTGATTGGGAACATGAGGAGACCGCACTGCACGCCCACCATGAGGTCCTGCCAGGTCATCTTTATTGAACCTGGACAGACACAACAAAGGACACGGTGATGATGATGTGAAGCAACTAATACAGCTCCAGCTAATAACACCCAAATAAACAGCTGCAAACAGTAATGCAATGTTTTACTGCAGGGTTCTTTCTCAGTTGATTTTAACAGAAAGCTGTGTGCGACTGTTTGCTCTCTGACCTCGTGGAATCAACTTTACATTATTTCAGTTTGAATATTGAATATCTATCCATACAATAGAAAGGTGTGACTAAAGGTCACATCAACAGAAGATCCAAGTGCAGAATGTAAAAACTCAATAACACGTAGATCTGCTAAGAAAGCACCAGTTTTAACAGTGTTTGGCCAGGTGGAGTTAGTAAGGTTCTGAGTTTGGTGCACATCTGGATGCAAATGTGTTGTAGGTAATTATTAAGAACCAGTCATGTTCACCTTCGGCATGCAGCCTTGCTCCTAGATACAATCGCTTGTGAGCAGTAATCCTTATCCAAACACTGCTAATATTAGCACAAAGAGCAGGTTCCCCTCCTGAATTAAACTTTGTTGTTTGATGCTAAGAAACAGATGTAATCATTAATCAAACAATAATCTAAGACTTTGTAATCACCAATTGAAAAGAGTACTGTTGAGTTTGGATCCAGAGGGATGTTCCAGAAGGCGATGTTGATGGCCATGGTACAGAGCAGAAGGCACATGCAGCAAGAAACCCTCTGGGCACGTGTGAACGGGCTGCGTGAGGGAGGATCCACGATGGACACCCAGATGTGTTCGTCTCTAAAACCAGTCGATGTCCTGGTCTGGAAAATGTTCCTGAGAGAGGACGGAGAATAAATAATCACTTAATTTAAGCGATGTGATGAGCAATTTATTTTCAGCAGTGTAAAGGGACTCTAACCTGAAGCTGGCAACCTCGTTGACTTTTGCAGCATTGAAGGTTTTTTTGGTCATGCCGTCTCCGCGCTCAGAACTCAGCCAGCATTCACAAAAGAAGTGCCACATGTGTCGCGTTTGGAGGTCCTGTACAGTCATTTTGTTTATGTACCTTTAAAGAAAAAATATACAGAAATGAAAGATGACACATTTAACATTTACCTAAGGAATTAAAATCATGGAAATAAAAAGCAACATTGCAAACTAGGAGCACCAAAACAGAAAAAAAAGAATTCAGTTATTTAACTCGCCATACCATGTGAAAGAAACACTCACCAGACGTCATTAGTAGAACCCAAATCTATATATTCATAGCCACACTGTAAATCATACCTTGCTTTATCATCTATTTTACTCTAAATAGAGTCACAGTTAACAAAATGAGCATTATATTGCATTAAAGGAGACTTGAAACGAATAAATAAACCCATCAGGAAGGTATTTAAAGGCATTTTTAAGCACCTTAATGCACTAGTCCCTTTTGACTAGTCCCTTACCTGTATAATACCAAATCAATCCAAGTATAAAAAAAACACACAGCTGTCTGTGTAGTATAGTAGTCTTTAAATAGTTGCCAACTTTTCAACACGTATGAGAGAAAACATTCTCATTTCTGATGAAAAGCACTTCATCCTGATCTGACGTAACGCCAAACGATCTACTTTTTGCTGCTCATGTCCTTACCACGATGGATGACCTCCAGAGTTGTCGTGCTGCAGCCTGATGGTCTGCACTTCACCCAGTGGGAAGGGTGTGGTCAGCACGAAATAATCAACAGATCCTCTCTCAAACACTGGCTTCTCTGGGTCTGTGAGAGTGTGTACGTTACTCTCTGCTTCTGAGCCAATCAGCTTCACTGTGACCTGCGGGAGAGCACAGCGTACCGGTGAAGTGACCCAGACTGTATATACAGGGAGTGCAGAATTATTAGGCAAATGAGTATTTTGTCCACATCATCCTCTTCATGCATGTTGTCTTACTGCAAGCTGTATAGGCTCGAAAGCCTACTACCAATTAAGCATATTAGGTGATGTGCGTCTCTGTAATGAGAAGGGGTGTGGTCTAATGACATCAACACCCTATATCAGGTGTGCATAATTATTAGGCAACGTCCTCGAACAATCAAGCGTTTCATTCAAAATAGTTAACAGGGTCGCAAGAAGCGTGTGGAAAAACCAAGGCGCAAAATAACTGCCCATGAACTGAGAAAAGTCAAGCGTGCAGCTGCCAAGATGCCACTTGCCACCAGTTTGGCCATATTTCAGAGCTGCAACATCACTGGAGTGCCCAAAAGCACAAGGTGTGCAATACTCAGAGACATGGCCAAGGTAAGAAAGGCTGAAAGACGACCACCACTGAACAAGACACACAAGCTGAAACGTCAAGACTGGGCCAAGAAATATCTCAAGACTGGTTTTTCTAAGGTTTTATGGACTGATGAAATGAGAGTGAGTCTTGATGGGCCAGATGGATGGGCCCGTGGCTGGATTGGTAAAGGGCAGAGAGCTCCAGTCCGACTCAGACGCCAGCAAGGTGGATGTGGAGTACTGGTTTGGGCTGGTATCATCAAAGATGAGCTTGTGGGGCCTTTTCGGGTTGAGGATGGAGCCAAGCTCAACTCCCAGTCCTACTGCCAGTTTCTGGAAGACACCTTCTTCAAGCAGTGGTACAGGAAGAAGTCTGCATCCTTCAAGAAAAACATGATTTTCATGCAGGACAATGCTCCATCACACGCGTCCAAGTACTCCACAGCGTGGCTGGCAAGAAAGGGTATAAAAGAAGAAAAACTAATGACATGGCCACCTTGTTCACCTGATCTGAGCCCCATTGAGAACCTGTGGTCCATCATCAAATGTGAGATTTACAAGGAGGGAAAACAGTACACCTCTCTGAACAGTGTCTGGGAGGCTGTGGTTGCTGCTGCACGCAATGTTGATGGTGAACAGATCAAAACACTGACAGAATCCATGGATGGCAGGCTCTTGAGTGTCCTTGCAAAGAAAGGTGGCTATATTGGTCGCTGATTTGTTTTTGTTTTGTTTTTGAATGTCAGAAATGTATATTTGTGAATGTGGAGATGTTATATTGGTTTCACTGGTAAAAATAAATAATTGAAATGGGTATATATTTGTTTTTTGTTAAGTTGCCTAATAATTATGCACAGTAATAGTCACCTGCACACACAGATATCCCCCTAAAATAGCTAAAACTAAAAACAAACTAAAAACTACTTCCAAAAACATTCAGCTTTGATATTAATGAGTTTTTTGGGTTCATTGAGAACATGGTTGTTGTTCAATAATAAAATTATTCCTCAAAAATACAACTTGCCTAATAATTCTGCACTCCCTGTACTTGAAGGACCGCACTATTTTTGGCCTTGTGCAACAAACTGTGAAGACTTGACATAACCGGTGACCGAGGTTTCTAGAGGGATTTCATATGTAATTTCAAACCGGCTTCCATTAATTTAAGTACCTTCCCTCTTCTTGTAGATATAATATTAGTGCTTGACAAAATAATGTTAGGAAAACACAAGTTAACAATATTCTTTGACATGTAGTCCTTAGGAATTTCTTTCATACTTCTTCATTTATAGTTATCATAGTATTGTTGTTATAGTGAGTGACTCTGTCAACCTATCCAGTAATCCAGTGTCAGTGGGAAGTTGTGAGTTGGCTGTAAAATAGTCTTATTCATTAAAGACAGGTATGTCATCCTGTCTGAAAACAACACTAAGATGCCTGTCTGAGCGTTGAATCGGGTTTGTTTTCTGTAATCATCTCTTATCCGCAGTGATTGTGGTTTATAGTCTTCTACATGTAGTAAAATTTAAATGAGCCTATCCTTTAGGGAGGCGCCCATATTTACATAGTCCTTTTTCCGATGGCCGTGTTTGCTTCTTGTTTGCCTAAATGGAGCTTTTTTTTTCTTTTTAACAAATATATTGACTTGTTTTAAATGTAAATGTTCTTTATCAACTAAATTCCCACTATAAACTGAACTGAATCCACTGCCTGTCTGTAAGGTAGTGATTGTCAGTGCTGCATGATACTGCAAATTTTGGTATCAATCTGAAACCGTGTAAATACAGGGCCAGTATTGTGAAGATCGACACTTTGCAGGGGAAAGCAATGGGTCATGATGTATCAGATGAGTCATCATCAATTTGCAAATTCTAAACACATTTTAATGACCACTAAAAACTGTGATTTGTACTTTTCACAAAACTTAGTTAATGCAACAAAGCAATGCTTCTCAGCTTTTTGTGTATTTTGAAACTGCGACCTGGAATGTTGATGTGTCTCTAAAGCTATATTGTGCCATCAGCTACAAATAAAGACGTGACCATCAACACGAAAGGCTTCAGAGATTTTTAATAGAGCATGTTTGAGGTATATTTTTCATTAAAAGAATATTTAACACAGTTCAGTGGACTACATACTGAACTTAGAGGATACAAGCAAAGTATCAATCCTATTGTGATAGTATCAATAATACTAATACCAGCACTTGTATTAGTATTATTGATACTAAGCGCCTTGAGATGACTGTTGTTGTGATTTGGCACTATATAAATAAAACTGAGTTGAAATGATATTTTGATTGATCTGCCCATCTCTGCTGTCAGTGGAAAAAAGACTTACATTGGCACTGGTCCCAGCATTTCTGCGGCGTCCAGTTTGGATGCCGATCAGGTAGCTGTACTGTGCAGCTGGGTGATTGTCCTCCAAGAGTGTCATCTTTCTCTGATGGTTCAAAAACGTACAACATTGTGATGTTAAATAACATGAAAATATACATGCAAAAAAAGGCTGGATTTATGAAAACTGGCGGGAGACAGGCTGACCCTTGTGCGTGCCCTCCGGTCAGCATAGCAGGCCCACAGCAGTGTCATCAGGTAGAGTCCGAAAAATGCACACAGCAGGGCCAGCACCACATAGTTCTGATTCACAGTGGCAAACAGCTCTGCAGTGCGGGATATGTCGACGTAGTTTGGCATCACAAAGAAGGAGCTCCCAAAGATAGTGAGGTGATTACAGAGACACTGCGTTCGGTGTGGAGTGCTTTCTTTCCCCACCTGAGGAAAAACACAACACATGACTGACTGGTACTCACCTATGCTAGAATATTATAGTGCATGCAGAGCCAAATGATCAGATTTTATCCAGGGGAAAACATACCATACAGCCTTCAGTGCGCCATTCCTTTGCGTCTGTGTTCCAGTACAGGCACTTGCTCATAAAAGTGGTGATCTTCAGGTTCATGTCTGGCTGCCATTCAGAATCAGAAACTCTTGTATCAATATACCAAATCCCAGGAGTCTTTTGTAACATCTCTGGTGTTATCATCCAGCGAAATCCCTCTAAAGCAAAAAAGCAAAACCCCCCGAAAACAAAACTTAAATATACTGCATAAATAAGTGTTTTTGCTATGATCAGTACATATAAATAATACCAGAGCGAGGTGTGGCCATTCTAGTGACCTAATTTGACTTTGCTGACAGCTACCTGTGCGGTTCAGTACAGTTCTGTTGCTGTAGTTTGTGTTATTAGGAGGCAACCCATGAGACAAGAGGAGAACCAGTGACACATTCACATTGGGCTCCACGCCGAAGAAGATCGTCACATTAGGGTCTGAGACATTGAGTGTAGTCACCGATTTTGAGTTTTTCTCTAACACGACAGTAGTGTTGATCAGAGCTGCAGCATTTGGACGAGCCAAAAAGATCTGGTGAAAGGAAGGAAAGAATTTGTGGCATGAAGAAAAACATCTTATTTCAGTCTGGGTTTTAAAATTAAATATTCAGATGTTTTTGTTTTAAAGCAAGCTTCCTAGTATTAACCGACCCATCTTGATTCATATTTAATCGGTTATTTACTAGTTACATATTAGAAACGATTAAAACTATAAACCAGGCATCACTGAAAGCTTTACTGTACTTACACCTCCATTCTTCTAACTGTAGCTACACTAAGAATGTAAAAGTCACCTCCTGTGACAACTGACATTTGAAACAATTAGCAAATGAAGGAACTGCTGGTATTCCTTATTCAAAAATTAAATAAAACAAAAAAGTAAAACTATGACCTTAAATCATGTTATTTTAGTAAAGATAATTGACACTAATCACGATGTTTAAACAGTTAATTATTAACGTCATGTTATTGATGCATACGCATATAATTGATCTCATCTAAGTAATTGTGCCTTTGTGCTTCCAGTAGGTTATTGTGCACTTTCATACCTCCCGGTACTGATATTTTCAAAACTGACAATAAAACAAGATTTGCGATTAGATTTTTTTTCTTAATTTTTCTATAGCTGTGATGTCACTTTTGTAATTGCGTTGGGTGTGTTGACTGTGCGGAGAAATTTGATATTGGCAGGTGTGTTGGCAAAGAGGAGTTCAGGAAGACAGCATGTTTGGAGTACACTGAGGATGAAGGCTTGAAAAACAGTATGTAAGTTAAATGACTAAACATTATGAATTTTTGGACTTTGTATGTGATTATTTTGAACCGTTTTTATGTTGTTTGTTTTGTTTTGTGGCTTCATTGTCTGCGTAAGCATCTCAGCATGTTTATTATGTTTTGTCTAATTGTGTATTTATTTTTGTTTTTCTGTCTTTTTCTACTACAACTGCAAGACACTGCAATGTCAAAATGTCCACTGTATAATGAATAATGTCGACTGAGCTGTTCTCATACAGTAAGCAGTAAGTTGGCTGTACCTCCACCATCTCTGTCAGGTTTGCCACCTTAATGTCCTGCTTTCCATCACTAAGTGAAAGGCTGCACACACTCCCTGTTATGTTGTCTTCAGATGGATAGGGATTTTCATTGAACGTAGTCATCTAATAGTGACAAATGCTCAGTTAAACAGGCTGTGGATGTCAGCAAAGATAAAAACACTAATGATGATAACACACACACATACTCAGACCTGAGAGATGATGTTGTTGTACTTATTAAGCACTGGTCCAAGCACTGAATTTGAAGGGAGCTTAGCGGAACTGCCAACTTTTTCTGAACCCAGCACTGAATTGCCAATGTCAGCAGGTTTTTGTCTGATGGAGGGGAAAATTAATTTTATATGTAAAAGTTTTTAAAGCAGAGGCAAGTGACATTTTAAAGCAAAATACCCACGTTTTCTGATAAATGGTGCCCATTGGGTATTGCATGACAAATTCGTTCTCTCCTGATAGCAGGTTAGCAACTTTCGCAAAAATCTTAAAGACATCTCCAAACAAATCCTGGAGAAGAAAAAACATCATTCCAGTGTGAGAGCTGTAACAATAACAGAGACATTTATGTTGCTGGTGATGTAGTTACGTGAACTTACTTTAGGGTTTGGGTTGTTTTTAAGATCGCAGTTTTTCAGTGACAGACTCAGGATGGCACTGCTGCAGTTGAGGATGTGATTGAGTGTCTCGGTGTTGTTCAAAGCAAATGAGACGTTCAGTAACTCAACACTTTTCAACAAATTACTCACGAATGCTTCCTTTTGGAAGAAAAAGGAGGGAGAATTTAGCACAGCATGAATATAAAAACATGAGAATAAAACAGTAATGATGACAATATGGGCATATCAATGGAAATGTAGCAGCTCACAGAGCTGGAGGGAATTTGGGTGGAAAACCTGATAAGATATTTTATTACACCTCACCAAAAATCTCACTATGAAGGTAACCCTCTCACTTGCTGGAGAAATTGTGGAAATACAAATGCAAATCACTATCATATTTTCTGGGACTGTCATGTTATTAAAACTTATTGGAAGGGAATACATGCAGAAATACAAGAGACATTTGGAAGATATTTACCTTTGAAGACTAGAGGAAATATAAGTTATATTAATGGAAACAGAAACACACTCCCTACATGCCTTTTTTTTCCTTTGTATTTTTTATTTATTTTTCTGTTTTGCTTCTTTTTCTTTTTTCTTTCTTTTCTTTCTTCTTCTTTCATTCTTTTTGTATCGATATTTTAGTTGTTTAAATACAGAAAAAGGGAGGAGGATGTAGTAACAAATTGCTAAAGTTGATGGTATGGTACAGTGATTCCTAAATGTCAATTAAAAAAAATAACAGTACAAAACTAAAAACAGTAATGATGAAAGTGTTCTTGCTTTCGTAAATAAAGGTACCCACCCTGTTGCTATTTGTCGGTTCCCTTGGTGTCACGTCCATCGTATTTAGTACTCTGTCTGCATCCTGTCTCAGAAACAAGGGACAGCTTTTAACTCTGGGGTGCTTTTTTATAAAAAAAAAAAAATTGTAATTCAAAGCTCCTCATAATTTATAAAAAAAAATGTTGATATGTAAAATGATTTGTCTCACCTTGAGAAATACGTTAATGTTTAAGGTACGCAAAGCTGTTTCAAGGATTGTTTGGATCGTTGAACCGTCAAGGTTTGGAAGTAGACCCCTTTTGTGCCCTGGAATCAAAGAGTATGTGATGTTTAACAAGGTCCAGTAAAAAAAAGAAAAGAAAAGGGAAAAAATAAGCGATACAACACTAGATTTATGTCATTTAGGGTGTTGAATAAGAAGACACAAATAAAGTGCATTCTAACTTACGAAGTTTGGTTGCATGGCTGGAAATTTCGGTACACTACAAAGAAAACATGAACAAGGTGGACAATATGAAAGCTGAGTCTTGGAGGCTTGCATGGCTTATTACTGCCTGTGAAATTTATTTGTCTTACCTTTGTGTTTGAGGGAGACTGTAAACCTTTAAAACACAAAGTTATGTTATGAATGAAAGAGCACAAATGAAGAATGAAAACAAATCTGGTTAGGTTAAAGCTCGGATCAGAAAGCTTCACGTACTGTGGGTGCAGAGGAAGCCTCTTTTCTTTTTACAGTCAGACGTTACGAGCTGGAGAGGATTCTGCTTCATGTATGTGCATGAGGTGTTTTCTGTTGAAAAGAAATGGCATTAGGAAAGGTTAGTTTTTGAGACAAAGGTTTAACAACGAGACAACAACTAACAGGGCTGCAACTGTCAATACACGGTTAATTATTTACAAATCAATAATCTATAGGTAAAATGTAAACAGATGATCCCAGAAGCCACATAAAGCCATGTGTAAAGTCTTCTCATTTCTTGCTTTATGTAATTAAAAACACACATTTGAATGATCATAACACAGGTGGATGGAGCAGATTTTCCTTTTTGATCCTGGTAGTGTTGTGGGAATCTTATGAGGCAAACATCTCATCGTAGAGATAATCCTTCAGGTACGGAAACTTATTTCTGCCACCATAAGTTAAAATTTTGTATTATTATCTAAACATTTTGACCTAATAACTTGAAATTTCAAGCTGTTTTCTCAACGCTTGAGAAACACAAAAAGTTTTCTTTGTTACAGATGTGGAAACAAATTTCCATATTCTGGAGACATGGGTGTAAAGCATAAAATATATAATCAAGGAGAAGAGTTATCAGCACAGGTGTTCATTTAGTTTTGAAGGATTTCATTTCACAGAGATTTCCTTATACCTTCATTCCTTGTCTACATCTACTTTCACTTCTAGACAAGAGAATATGCGCTCTCCCACAGCTGGACAATATGCAACCAGGCTATCCTCGAACCCTCTGCAGAAGACCTGCGGTTAGCTCATCGAGCTTTATTCAGGCTCTACCAAGCCTGACTCGTCTCACCCTCCAAAGCAGGCCTCGCATAAAGACGCAAAGTAAAAAAAACCTTAACCTAATCCCTCACAGGAAGCAAATAGTGTTGGAAATCTTATTGGGTAATTTATTTATTGTGATCTGCAAGTTTGTCTTATTTTATGACATGAATCTTCTTTAAAAAGCAAAACAAAACAAAAACAAAACAAAGCATTTACACACCCAAGGGAACATATTCAAAAATATTTAAATTCAATTGGTGCTGGTGACATGACAAAAATTCAAATGAAACCCAGCCTTTTCTCAGCACACAAACGTCATCAACCTCTCTTACATTTATGTCAATTTATTGTAATGTATAATTATTTCTTCTTAACGATATAGTGACCTGAACTTACTTTCAGGTCCTGGTTGATTTGAAAATGGCAGTATTTCAGTGAGAGACTCATGATGACACTGCCACAGTTAGTGAAGAGATTTGAGGGTTGTTTAAAGCAAACAAGACATTCAGTCTCTTTTTTAAGATTATTTTTATGGCATTTTGATTTTTTAGATAGTGGAGCAGTGAAGACAGACAGGGAAGTTGAGTGAGAGAGAGAAGGACTTACTTGCTCACAGAGTGGGCTAAACTGACAATCGACATTCAGTATCTTATTGCTTGCCAACAAAACTATTGTGATTAAACCATTAGCAACCCCCCCCCCCCCCTCCAAAAAACCCCCCCAAAAACCAAAAAAACCCAAAGCACTGGTGATTGATCAATTCAAACAGACAAGTATTACTTTTTTCTTTTCTTCTTTCCCAACGTCTGTCAGACATGCCTTCACTTGAAAACTCACAGGCCACAAAAGCACAATAACCTGTGCAACAGAAAATAAAATTACGGCACCAAAATGCATGTTGTGTTTGTGTATTTTACTTACTATCGGTGGATTTCCAGTTATCCTCTCCAACTGTCTTTTCAAGCCACCATGTGTGATTGAAGTTGGTGTTCCAGTCTTGAGTTATGTTGTCCAAGAAGATTTTGGTTGGGTTGTTCATCACCTTCAGGAGCTCTCCTCCTTGCTTTTCACAGCTGCTCCTAGCCTGGGAATAGGTTTTCGGTTCTCCAACAAACTCGAAACATACATTTCTGAAAACAAATTCACAGTTTGCCGTGAAGTTGTTTCCTGGACAGTTCTCGGTTCTTTCAGCTACACACAGAAATCCAGCTGAAATCCACACAAAGACAGCTGTCCGGAGTACCGTATCCATTGTTATTGTTCTGTGGAGAGCACGAGCGCTTAGTGCTGCTCGAACTGTGGCTGGAACAGATACTGAGCAAGGTCACTTCAATCCATCACATGAAAATCAGAGAGCTTTCTCCGGAGAAACCCTGCATATGTTCTTAATACATTAGGAAAATCACCCGAGACACTCAAACAAGATGCAAACTGAAGGAATCACTCGGTGTCATTAAAGGCCAGTCAGGCTGACCTTCTAAGAGTAAGGACAATTCCATTGTTTGATTTGCAGTTAACAGTAAAAACACTTTATTCCATTACAATGACATTTTTCCCCCAAAATAATTCTTGAATCAACGCTTGCCTGTCTTCGTGTTGACTTTTTGTGAGAAGCATCTTCTTATTAGTCGTTTGCATTTTCTTTTCTTTCTTTGTCTTCTTTTTGCTTTAGCTGTCCATTGTTATGATCCCTGTAGTCTACTGTTGTTCAGTATTACCCTGTTGTTACCAGAAGTTATGAAGTTTCATTCTCATATGCACAGTGGAGATAAACACAATGGTTTACAATGTACAGTGAAATTCTTATTTTGTCAGTCTCCCTTCACACAAAACAATTATAGCATTCTAATAAAATAACAATAAAGATCCAAGAAATTTACAAAGGAAAATGATTTATTACTTATGATAATGATTAATTAATTAATGATTTATTATTATTTATTACTATTAAATAATTTATTACTTATGCTTATAAGTAATAAATATGCAAAAAAATTTAAATGAGTTTAAAGAAATGCCTTGAGCTAGTCTGGAAATATATCTGTCCCAGCAACAGCAGAATATCAGAATCAGAATCAGAATCAGAATACTTTATTGATCCCTGGGGGAAATTATTTTTTGTTACAGTGCTCCATTTTAAACCAACATTAAGACAAGACAGACAATACGCTAACTAAGAATAGTACAATATATACATATATATACATACATACATACATACATAAGTCACTTATAAATAAATATTTGGAAAAGAAACATGTGTAGTTGTAGCAGCAAACAGTGTGTTAAGTGGATGCGTTGTACAGGGAGATGGCCACAGGCAGGAATGATTTCCTGTGTCGTTCAGTGGTATATAATATAATAATTACAGTAGCAGTGAACAGTAGTGATGGGGTGGGAGAGGGTTGTGCTGACATATTCAGGAGTCTGATGGCCTGTGGATAGAAGTGAGAGTCTTTTAATCATTCATTTCAGCCTTCTGTACAGTTTACCTGAGGGCAAATGTGTGAACAGGCTGTGTTGTGGGTGAGTATTGTCTTAACAACCCTGCTACTGTAAAGTGATGTACTGTGCAGTTTTTTTACCACATGCTTTCCTGAACAGTGTACATCTGTAGAAGTTCCTGAGGACTTTGTGCAATTTTTTGTGTTTTTTTCAGTGGAAAAAAAATCACACTGATGGTGTAGAAGTCTGACAAAAACTGTATGTATCAAATATGATACACTAGGGGTTAAGAGGTTAATACTTAATCAGGTCTCTCTTCTTAAATTCCCTGCCTATTCCCTGTCTAAGGCATTATAGTTAACTAATACTAAACTAAAAAAATTACTTAATTAAATAAAAATAAAAATTTGACTTTTGAAAAAAATATATAAAATCAAAAGAGTTTGATGAATTTGGAAAACTAAAATTCAATTCAATTAAATTAAAATGAGGAAATATCCTGAGTTTTATTTCATGTTAGTCTGGTATTAATTTTATTACAGTACACCTAATGAGGCTTAGATGAACATGTTTATTAAGACTTTGTGTACAACAGACTTGAACTACTTTCAAGAAATTCTGTGTTTTTATTGTACTGCTTTTCCTAAGTCTTGTCCCCAACATATGCTCTCCATACAATAATAAAGCATAAAAATTAAATAAGATTAAAAAAATAATACTAAACTTTTTCACAACAATAAAAACTAAACTGAAATGAGAAAATCCACTCTGGAAACCAACTGACACTAGACTGAATAAAAAATAGAGGCTATTAAAAAAATAATTACCAAAAAAAACCTGTATTAAATCTAATACACACGTAATGTAGTGTAATGCACGTCAACTTTAATCACCCGTGGTATCTGAGAATGTCACTGTCCGCCCGCCCATGATTGAAATATCGCGAGATGATGTGCCGGAAGTTAACACCGCGTGGGTTTGTGTAACATGTTAGGAAATACATTCAATGCCCTTTATTGCGAAGGCAAAACTGCGTCTATGGCGGGATTGAAGGTAACGTCAGAGACCGTGGACAACAGAGTTTGTCTGGCAGGGTTTCAGCGTCGCAGCGATACTTGTGCTCCTGTTTGCTAGCTCGTTTTCTCTGCCTGAAAGTAATATTACTGTAAAACACTCCAGGTCGTCTCTTCTCGTTTTACTGCGTAAACACAGGCATGCAATGAATGAGTTGTTATTGGGTTTATTTGCATTTACTCTAAGAAAGCTGAACAAAGTCTGCTGTTTAAGTTTTTTAATGCGTATCTTGCATCTACTACTGACAGGGACCAAACCTGACCTCAAAAAGTAAAACTTTTATTTTATTTTATTTTTTTACTAATAATACTTTATTTTTTGTCCATTTGAAATGCATTTTCGTATTAAAACACACATGAGTGAGGTATGTGTTTGATACCACACATACTTTTATTTGTATTGTGTCTGTTTATTCAACCCCAGATTGTGTCATTGTAAACAGAGTGAGTAGTCGTATTGAACTCTTAGCAGTCTGGTCACATGATGTTTATCACCGTTCAACAGAAAAAGTTAAAAGAAGCCGTGAAGGTCATCAGCTCAGGTAGCCTCCTGTTCGCTTCCTACCTCACTGTGACTGGAGATGAGCGTTTCTATGCCAACCAGCTAATGCCCCTGCTGCAGAGGATTGTGGGGCCTGAGACAGCCCATGTGCTGGCAGTGAAGATGATAGGTTTGGGTCTGGTACCTCTGAACCGTTACCAGGACCCTGCGTCATTGGTAAGCATGTCACAGGGCTGTCTCCTCAGTGGGTTGCATGCGCTTCTGGACTTCTCTAAGGGTTTGTTCTGTTTGTCTGCAGGAAGTCAACGTCCTTGGGTTAAAGTTCAAAAACCCGATTGGGATTGCGGCCGGCTTCGACAAGCACGGAGAAGCCGTTGATGGCTTGTACAAACTGGGCTTTGGCTTTGTTGAGGTGGGGACAGTTACTCCCAAACCTCAGGAGGGGAACCCGAAGCCACGCGTGTTTCGCCTCACTGCAGATAATGCAATAATCAACAGGTGAGGTTGGAAGTGCTGCACCACAGTTGGTGCTTTAAAAGGCCTGTTTTATGTCTTTAGGTTGACATACTTAGCTGAAAGTAAAAAGTGATGGCTCATGGTTCTGTGTGTGTTTTATGTCTAATAACCTTATCTTTAGTTGTAAATAGTCTGTAATCGACAGGATTTATGAAGGAGTTTTACAATTTTTTGGATGAACATCTTTGTAGAACTGTTAAGTTTGTTAAGTTCTATTTGTTGTCATTCCTGATGCCCTTTTGGCTGGATTGCTCTTGAAAAAGAGATTTTAAATCTCAGTGAGACTTAATAAATAAAGAATATATTAAATCTCTTTGCCGAGCACTGATTGCAGCTTTTATCTTGTGACAGAAATGTCCTTTGTTGTTCAAAATGACAACATGTCGTTCATGAGCGATATGAGAGATCATTTGCAACTGTTTAAACACAGACAACACTGCCACTGAGGTTGTGGGCAGTATTCTCCTGAATGGTAGGTGTCGTAAATTGTCCAAAACCGCAGCATCAGTGTTGGTGTGTGACGTCACTTTTGGCGTGCGCTTACGACAATGATGACGACAACAGGTGTTGTGTTTTTGATGCTGTTTTTGGCCAGTCGTGTACCTCACCACAGCCATGTCGAAGACACGAGTGTATGTTCATGTTGGTTTTTACCGTCATGTCAGTGAGTTTCCCAAATTATTCAGAGGGCAATGATGCAACAGCTAGGAAAGAGAAAATCTTTTCTCTGCTTTTTTGACTTACATTAGTGCTGATGCTGAGGTTTTGTCTGTGTAGTGACACCTGTCATTCAGGACGATACAGCAGCAAGTATAGGACACTCAGCGCCAATATAAATAATATCACTGGCTTGTAAGTAACCTGTCGAACTCTTATGTAAATGCACATCACACTGACATCAGAGGTGGGAAGTAACAAAGTGCAAATACTTAAGTAGAATTTTCAGGTACCTGTACTGTACTTGAGTATTTATTTTTCAGACAACTTACAGCTTATGTGTAATTTGAATCACATATTGGATCTGTATTTGATGTGTTTTGCAGTAATTTGGTGAATTAAAGGTCTGTGTTGGACTGGGCCACAGTGGTGCTCATGCTCACATTTAGGTTACATAGCAGAGATTAAATTGCATTTACAATGAGGATACTTACATTAATTCACTGAATGAATTAAGCGAAGAAAGTCTGTACTTTTGCCACATCTGCTGTTCATATCCTTTAGTGCAGCGGTCCCCAACCTTTTTTGCGCCACAGACCAGTTTATGCCCGACAATATTTTCACGGACCGGCCTTTAAGGTGTCTCGGATAAATACAACAAAATAAAACTAGTACCAGTACCGAAAAAAAGAAGATTTATTCATAACACATGTGAAAAGACCCAGGAAAACCGAGTTAACAATAAAAACGATAACAAAATAATGCTGAAAACCGATAAAAACCCTGAAAACCATGCATTTCACACCTGAGCCTCAACTCTCGCGGCCCGGTGCCAAACGACTCACTGACCGGTACCGGTCCGAGGCCCAGGGGTTGAGGACCGCTGCTTTAGTGCATTTGCCAGCCTAATCCGGAAGCAGAGGATGTTTGCTTGTAGAAAATACTAGAAAGGTAGAATGATGTCAAAAAGTAAGCCAGATATTAGTTATACTGATACTTGCACTGGATGTTTGCAGGTCTGAGCATATACAACAAACAAGCATTAGTAATTCATCACTGGATTTTTTTGCATTAAATTACATGTTTCTGAGATGATTATAGGTTTTTCTTACATAGGTAGAGATTTCATGCACTCATGATTTCAAAGATGTTTAATATGATGTCGAAATGTCAAAGGTCAGCTTGACTGTCACATTATCATGTCTTGTACAAAATTACGTGCCATAACAAACCTATAGTTTTTTGACTGTATGTGACATTTGGTCAGTTAATTACATTCTTTACTAAACAGGGTGTGTGTGTGTGTGTGTGTGTGTGTGTGTGTGTGTGTGTGTGTGTGTGTGTGTGTGTGGACAGACATGATTTTAACCCTCTCCAGGCAGACGTTGCAGATTTGCAACAGTTAAGAACTGACAACCTGATTACCCCACATACATATTTTATGAGTTTCTTTTACTCAGAAGTACCACTGCAGGACTTGGTTGTGCATTAGCAACAAAAAACTTAATTTGGGCCTGAGAGGGTTAAGCTTCAGTTTGTCTGTTGGTACGTGCATAGAGTTTAAGCCAATGTTTTAACAGGGTTTTTTTACCCCCTCTGTGTGTAGATATGGATTCAACAGCTGTGGTCTGGCAGAAGTACACACGAGGCTGAAGGCCAGAGAAGAAACGCAGCAAGGGCGAAGTAAAGGTTAGCAGATTCTCTTTGTATTCTCTGAAGTACTGTAAATGTGGCACCAGAGATTACATAGTTCACTTTCATTTAGATCTTACATACTTTTGTTTTTTTGGTGGCTTGAGATGTGGGATGTCAGCATTAAATTATGTATAAGGTTAAATATGTTTTTAATGATCTTGACCTTTCCTCATCTTGTATTTTAATCACGCCTGCATACTTACTTAAATCTCATTTAGCACGTCAGCAGCTTGTGCCCCAGTTGAGTCATGTGCCTGATGATGCAACCTGTGTCTGTGTTTTCTGAACTTTCCTGTTTGTGTGTGTGTGCATGTTTGTTTATAGCTGGCCTTCCCCTCGGCATCAACCTGGGGAAGAACAAGCTGTCACAGGATGCGGGGACAGATTATCTGGAGGGCGTGAAAGTGCTGGGCCCGCTGGCCGACTACCTGGTGGTCAACGTTAGCAGCCCTAATACACCAGGTCTCCGGGATCTACAGGGCAAGGCTGAGCTTCGCCAGCTTCTGCACACAGTAGGACTACAGAAGTGATAATTGAATTGCAAACACTGAGAAGCACAAACAAATCCTCACCGGCATATTGGTGCAGTGATTAATGGACGCATGCCATGTAATACAGTTTATAAGACAATAACATTTGTAAGAAGCAGTTCTAACAAGCCTGAAGTTGATAATTTGGTATGATCACCTCTATTCTTCAACATAACCTGTCTATCTTTACTAACCTGTAGACTACACTCTTGAAAAGTGACGATGAGGATGCTATTCAAGGCTGAAGTTATAATCCACAACCTCACTGCTAGATGCCACTAGGTCATATGTGCTGCTCTTTTGACGTAACAGTTTGTAGTTTTTTGTAACTTGAACACAATGCTTTGAATCTGACCTGTAGCCATGTGCTAATTTTGCCTTTGTGTACTGAAAAATGGTTTCAACAGTGATTTGTTCAGCTGATATTTGTATAATCGATAGTATTTCTCCCGTGTTGGTTTTGCTTTAACTTCTACAGCTTCCCCAGCTGTAGTATTTCCCCCCCACACCCACCACCACCCTCCTCCACCCACACCCCTCCAGTGAGAAGCAAATGTTGTTTTCCCTTGCAGCAAAAGGGGAAAATAAGTCAAGGACAGGGTTAATGAATGTCACAGAACTGCGACATCTGTGATAAAAGCTTCATGCCCCATCAGCACCAATTTGAGTACTCATTGGCTTCACTGGTTCAGATTGGGTAGTGATGGGTAATAATGGAATTTAAAAAAAGGCATTTTTATAAACTCCCCGTTAGGTTGACTGAAAATAATTAGAAAGGCATTCAAGTGGATTTGATGGGTATATGTTAGGTATTCAATGTAATAAAATCTGTAGCTCCAAAGTCTCTTTTCTGTACATCAGTTCTTGAACCATAGGCTGTATTTTTAGCCCTTCCTATTTCCAAGGCTTTAGATCTTATGCCACAGTAAACCATCTTTCTAACTAGTCTCTCTACCTCATCACTTGCACTATCTGCTCAGGTGCAGAAAGAACGTGATGCCCTGCAGGAACAGCGTAAACCTCCCGTCCTGGTGAAGATTGCTCCTGACCTAACTGCCCAAGACAAACAAGACATTGCTGATGTCGTCACTGAGGTGGGAATCATTGTTATGTCTAAAGTAAAACATGCTTTATCTAAAAACTAAAAAAAAAAAACAGCCTTAACTCTGCGTAAAGCTTCACATGGCTCCCTTCCTCCTCTGTGCTCGGGTAACCTTGTCACTACTTCAGTAGGTTTTTGTGCTCATTGGAGCGGTGAGGAGTTGCACTTTAGTAGATGTGACATTGAGGACGGAACAGAAAGCGAATCACACTTTGTCTCTTTCTTTGTCACTGAGTATTTCACATCAGAGGTCACTCGCATACATACATCAGTTCTGCTGCTGTAGGTGCCGCCACCTGTGACACCTACTTTCTATCTCCGCTTATGCTCTGTGTTTCCAGCTGGGAGTGGATGGTTTAATGGTGTCTAACACCACTGTGTCAAGGCCAGAGACACTTCAGGACCCAAATAAGTCTGAGGTTGGAGGGCTGAGTGGAGAACCTCTCAGAGACCTCTCTACTACAACTGTCAGAGAGATGTACAACCTCACCAAAGGTACGGAGTTATGTCCATCTCCCTCAGTATCGACTGTGCATATAAAGTAAATTTCCTGTATGTTGTTATTATTGTAGGTAAAATACCAATTATTGGGATTGGCGGTGTTGCTAGTGGGCAGGATGCAATGGATAAGATCCGTGCTGGTGCATCATTGGTTCAGCTCTACACTGCTTTGACCTATCAGGGTCCACCTGTAGTGATAAAGATAAAGCGAGAACTGGAACAGCTTCTTAAGTGAGTATGAAAATAACCATTAAGGCCGAGTTCTCAAGTGAAAGGTTTAAGAATTTTTCTGGTGTTTTTAATAGTTTATTTTAAGAGTTGTTCTTGTTTAGGACACATTTTTCTTAGAACTATTGGATGTTGTTCCTACTGTTTATAAATTTTAATTTTAGTGTAGGGACACAAGAATTGTGACTGTCTGGGCTGATATGCAAGCTTGTAGAAACAGAATAGAGGCTTCAAGTACAACTTCACTTAGTTTGAAGGTGAACATAGAAGGAAAAATAAAAAATCTGAAGATGTTAAAGCTCCAGGAATGGTTGTAGTATGAAGAAACACAAACTTGTGTGTTCTGTATTAACACCAATGAAGATTGTATTCATACTATAAGTTTTGCTAAAGGTTTAAACTCTTTAGCCAATATCCATGTTGAAATAAGAGTTTGGCGATACTTTATCGTTCACTCCTCCCTGTGTGTTTTAAAACCTCTTCATCCCCCCCCTTTTTTAAAGCCAGTGTAAAGGTGTGTTAACATGATAACAGACATACAGCAGCCAGTAGATGACATCTTTTTTTGCCCACTAACTACTCTACTATGTAGCCAGGCTGATGTGATATACCGATATTTAGCTGCTAGGTCGGAGGATCCTTATTTATATATGATTGTTTAAAGTCTGAGACAGCAGCAATCACCAGCCCCCAAAAACTTCCCTTTCATTGCATTTTCAGAAGAACTTTTGTACATGCATACAGCAACCATTTAACCAGACTGTATCACTCCTCAGTTTTATCAGTACCTTTGTTGGCACACCTCAGCAAGGCATGAAACAGCTGTGCCTAAAATCTTATGTTATTACGGGATACAAATTTGGAGCACAGGCTTCCATCAGTTTATTCCGGTCCTTTTGCTTCTCAGGACAAATACTTATAACCTACGCTGCTGTGTCTGCTTCCACAGAGATCAGGGTTTCAGCAGTGTGTCCGAGGCAGTTGGAGCTGATCACAGGCAGAGCAGATGAGTCGACTCCTAAGCAGAGCCCACATCGGGAGATGGGGGATTGCTAACGTAGCCAGCCGTGGCTCCTGAACTGGGGTGAATCCGGAGTATTTATTATCCGTCCATCTTAATTTCCAGGGTGGAGTACACATTATGGTCTGAAATCACAGTAAAAACCAGTAAGTGAGTAATGATCAGTGTTTTATGTTGTCGTAAGTATTAAGAACCTGAGATCTGTACCTTGATTTCAGACATTCAGACTTTGTTACAGTGTAACAGCAGTTGGTGTTTCTCACATGCAGGCCTAAACCTTTCAAGCCCCACAACTGATTTTTAATGATGCAAACTTTTCTTCAGTGTGAAGAAAATCATTGTTTGTGATGCAGAGTATATGACCTTGAAACATATTTGTAATGGTATTGTGTGAAAATAAAATCAAAGACTTTAAAGGCTCAGATACCATCAAGTCATTTATTTTGCTCTGAAACATCACAGGAGCATCCTTGAAGGACTTGAACTGTTTCATGGTGGAGCTTCAAGTTACAAAGAAGAATGCCCTGAACCTGACAACATGCACCAAGTAAAACGGATAGTTTTGTTATTCATTTCCCTGCTCAGAGAATGTCGTGATTTTACTTCTAAGTGCAAAACTAAAATATTCAGTAACCAATGAGCCACAAAGGCCAGTATTCAGGAATTGCTGGGCTGATAAATTTTCAGAGCGCTTGTTTTGTTCTGGTGTATTCTGAATATGTGCTTTGAAACGTTTGCAGGTGACGCATTAGAAAGATTCTAGACTTATTTCTGATTCAGTGTGTAAAACGTACCTTTTTCACTTCAAAGATCAAAACCCAACTTGTGTTCTGAAAGGTAACCACTACTGAAAGCCCATGTTTATCACTATCCAGAGGATTCAATAAGCTGAATGTGTTGACTTCTCATGCTAACAAAAATGAAGTTTTACGTCATCTTAGAATCTGTTTTCAGTGCTGTGATGCTCCTCAAAGAATAAACATCTTTCAGTTTCCTTTAACAGCCTGCCTTTAGCCTTCAAGTAGATTAAATACATCACTACATTTTGCTGTGTGTGTGTGTGTGTGTGTGTGTGTGTGTGTGTGTGTGTGTGTGTGTGTGTGTGTGTGTGTGTGTGTGTGTGTGTGTGTGTGTGTGTGTGTGTGTGTGTGTGTGTGAGAGTGATGGGGATTGGAACTGACTTAATAAATTGTTTTGGCATGTTTTATATAAATGTGGAGATATAAAGGTCTTAATAATGGAATAATTCATGTGGAGTAGAAAAAAATGAAGGTGCAGCAACAACATAAAAGGTTCACTCTAGGAGGAACTGTGCATATATGTTCTATTATAGATCCATACATGAAGTGTTTCTTGTGATTGAAGTAGTTTCAGACATGAAAGGACTCTGAGTTTTCTGTGTTCTTGACAGCAACGCATGAAGCCCTTAAGTCATGCTCCTCTCAGCTGGACTCCCACTCCTCTCTGTTCTATTAGCGGTGTTGCATCATGGCCTCCCATTGGTGTCGGCTGCTGCTTTTATAGTTATTATTGGATTTCTCACTTATTGACACTTTGAGACGCCTTTCTATCCCGTCACAGTACTGCCTGTTAATCCCAGAATAGACGGCGGTCATTAGGTACAACCAGTGAAGCCAGAGAATCTGTGAGGATCAGCTGTGAGCTGCCAAGCGCCGCCTCCTTCCTTTCCTGAGGCTACTCTAGGTCCAGACTGGGTTTTATCCCATGTGTGGTGTTAGAGGGGCAGGAGAGGCGAATCCTAGCCTCCAGACAAGCAAAACTAAAACTGAGGGCCACTTACATGTACTCTTATAACTTTGATTGTAGCCAGGAGGCAGCACTTATCTGTCCCTGAGATGGTGTTTGTGCTGCGTTTTTTAAAATCTGAACACTAATAGGAAAGGCCAGGTACATCATCTTCAGCAAGGATTAACCAAATATTGTCTTTTGTAGATAGTGTTGTACACAAGGCCAATATGTGGATGTAGAGCGGAAGCATTTTTTTCTTCTACTCAATACTGCATGGATCGTACTATTCTCCGTGGAGGGCATGTCCTTGTAATAGGACAGCGAGGGAAAAAAGAAAATTGCTGAATGAAAAAACAGTCAATTAGCACAAAGCGCTCATTCAGTCTTAAAATCTGTCTGCAAAAACGTTTAAAGCTCTGCTAATGCGGTAGGAAGCGTGGAAGAAGAGTTCCAAGGTTTATAATTTTGTGAAATTTCAGGGTTGCAGCTTTTTTTCACTGGTGTAGAAAGCAAATCATTGTTTTTGAATGAAGTGCCTAAATGTCAGATAATTATGAAAAATGCTCCAGAGCACAAAGTAGTTTTCACAAATTGGCTGTTTTACATGATTTGATCAAACCCAAAAGCAGCTAGCTGTGTGTAAAATGGCTAAATGTCACACGAGAAAAAAATGTCATTACAAAAAATGTTTTATGAACTGTTAAACGAGTTGCTTGAAACTTTTGTACAGGTTGGAATGGTCCCCAAAGATGATGGTGCCGGCTTTTATCACTATTTCTCCAGCATCATTGTGACGTTTTGGTAAATGTCTCAAGTGTAGTAAACATTCAACTTCTACACATCGGGCTGATTGTCATTAACATCTGTGTGCTCAGAGTTGCTCAGATCTGCTGTAATGCTTCGTTACATAGATTCAACAAGCTCCCTCAGAGATTTTGTTCCACACTGGTGTGACTGGATCACACAGTTGCTGCAGATCTGTTAGCGGCATATCAGTGATACAAGTCTGCCATGGCATAACATCCCAAATTTGCTTTATTGGACTGAGATCTGGTGACTTTGGAGGTCATTTGAGTGAAGTGAACTCATAGTCATGTTAAAGAAACCAGTTTGAAGTGATTTGAACTTGGTGACATGGTGTTTTATCCTTCTGGAAGTGGCCATCTAATGTTGAATACACATAAAGGAATAAACATGGTCAACAACAATACTCAGGTGGGCTGTGGCATTTGAAGAATGTGAAATTCAAGGTTTCAAAGTTTGCCAAGAAAATATCCTCCACATCATTACACCGCTACTGGCCTGAACTGCTTAATATGGGTGGATGGATCCATACTTTTGGGATGTTTACACCAAATTCTCATACTGCTATTCTGTGTGAACTGTAGCCTCATTTTCCTGTTCTTAGCTGACAGACGTGACACTTGGTGTGGTCACGTCCGCTCCTTTAGCCGGTCTGCTTTAAATGTGTATAGTACAAAGATCCACTGTGGGGTGTTGCAGTGTGATGTTATGTCCAGTAAATGCCAGGCCAAGTCACCAGAACACATTTTATTATTATTAATATTAATATTCATTTATTTATTTGTACATTTAGAATGATGCAATCATAAAGATAACATTCTGTAAATGGGGAGGTGAGGCATTTCATTGTTATGTGGCAAAGCAGAAGAAACGCTGTTTAAATTAGAGGGACTCAGAGAGGGGAAATATAAGGACTGAAGGATTCAGTGTCTTCTGGGTCACTGGCCATCCACAAATGTTACAAAGATGATGTGATCACTCTGAAATCCACTGAGGTTGCTTGAAAACAGCTTTTTCACAGATGATTTTCAGGCATCCTGATTTAGCCAAGCCACATCTGCGAGGACCCCCCCCCCCCCCCCCCCCCTCCAAGTCTACATGTTGATGTATGCATTTTAAGTCCAAATAGGATTTGCACCCGAAGGCGCTTCTTATGTAGCTACACGGTACCATAATGTTTGTGTTCTCATTGACCATATACAGTTCAGTGTGTGTGTGTAATCCGTATGTTAACATCATGTGAAGGTGTGCAACATCTCAATGATACACAGAACTGAAAGCAAGAGCAAGAGAGCACTTCTAGCATCAAGAATAACTCATTACACTTGACTGCGATTTTCATTTAGTTGTTTAACGGCATGTAGGAAAAAATACCATTATTTGTTACAACATGTTCCCCAAATCTTCGGGAGCACTTTCTAATAACTAAGTAAACCTGCTAACCTAACAGATGCAAACTTGTTGCAGCTAGCATGCACCTACTAATATTAAATAGCTGTCTGTCTGTCTGTCTTTCCGTCCGTCCGTCCGTCCGTCCGTCTGTCTGTCTAGTGAAGCTATCCATAGAAAGTAAGGTGGATGTAAAGCAGCCTGCAGCCGTGCTGTCTGAGGTGTTTGTTTTCCTTAACAAGCAGGACGAATGACAGGTGAGAGCGTGTCAGGTCAAACAAATAAGGAACATGTTCTTCTCAAATCCTGCTGGTGATGTAATCTCAGTTGGATATTTGTATTGACATATTTTTAAGCTGAGCGTGACTTATCAAAGTTACATTTGCTGAAAGATTCACTGAAGGTTTACACATTTTATAGATATTAGTTGTTTATTATCTTTTGGCTAGTTTATTACCTTGTTAAATCATGCGCGTGTTGTTACATTGGTAGTCAACCCAGTCACAAGAGTATTTTCTAGAATATATATCTTTCAAATGAACAGAGACCAAATTAGCACTTATAGTACCAGTCATTTATGTTTTAGAGAAAAAGTAGAGTTAAAATCATTGCTGATTTTATCCACATCCACCGACTGAATTGAAATGAGTGCCTTTAATCTTAATATAAATATTAAAAATGAGTATTAGTATGTTGTAGGATGGTGTCTGATTCAGGAAAAGTCTCTGACCTATGTTATCCGCAGTATTTATTCATTACGCAGTTCTCGGTATAGGAAACATCTTTTTTGATGTCCACAGTGGGCACCAGCATTACCACACCCTCCTCGTCTTTCATACATCATTGCATTTCATGCAAACAAGAGCTTTGTAGAAAGATTGTTTCCAGGATTTTTACTTTTTTTGTTTTTATGGTGTGCCACAGGAGAAAATGCATATAAATACCAAATAAATGAACAATCAGACACTGCTGAGGAACATCTGCAAGGTGATGGAGATAAGAATTCCAATATAGTGTAATTGGATACAAAACACATGTATTAAAAGAAGGGTGGAAAAGGAAGATGGTGGCGTGAGCACTTTAAGAACTTTGTTCATTTTGAACTTAAATGCTCCATGTTCGCACTGCAGCGTGACTGAAGAATAAAGACAAGTGTCCTTCTGCAGATGGCTGTTATGAAAGCTGGTGAAGCCTCTGGCTACAGGAAGTCACAGGTGTGGTGGAGGCAGAGAGAGCTATAAATCACACACCACCCTGCCCAAACCGATTACAGCTGATGGGAGGGTGTCTATACATACAAAAAAAAAAAAAAAGACCCCTAGAGAGGCAGGAGGGAGATACAGCCCTGTTAGATGATCTAATTTGCATGAAATGTATGTTATATGGGTGCTCTTTGCTTTGTACTACCAAAGTTATTTTGACACAGGTTTAGTATTTTTATATAAATATTATAGCCTGGAAAATGCCTTACAATAGCTTGCAATCAGCAGCAGTTTGACTTGAAAGTGTTATCATGCCAATATATGCATATATATATATATATATATATATATATATATATATATATATATATATATATATATATATATATATATGTGTGTGTGTATATATATATATATATACATATATATATATATATATATATATATATATACAAAATCCCCACTCGCCCCTGCGGGCGGTCTCTCCTTTAAGCTTGGGTCCTTTACCAGAGGCCTGGGAGCTTCAGGGTGCTGCACAGTATCTTAGCTGTTCCTAGAACTGCACTCTTCTGGACAGAGATCTCAGATGTTGTTCCTGGAATCTGCTGGAGCCACTCGCCTAGCTTGGGAGTCACTGCACCTAGTGCTCTGATTACCACTGGGACCACCGTTACCTTCACCCTCCACATCCTCTCGAGCTCTTCTCTGAGCCCTTGGTATTTCTCCAGCTTCTCGTGTTCCTTCTTTCTGATGATGCTGTCATTGGGAACCGCTACATCGATCACTACGGCGGTCTTCTTCTGTTTGTCTACCACCACTATGTCCGGTTGGTTAGCCACCACCATTTTGTCCGTCTGTATGTGGAAGTCTCACAGGATCTTAGCTCGGTCATTCTCCATCACCCTTTGGGGCGTCTCCCATTTTGACCTCGGGACTTCCAGGCCATATTTAGTACAGATGTTTCTCTATACTATGCCGGCCACTTGTTTATGGCGTTCCATGTATGCCCTGCCTGCTAGCATCTTGCACCCTGCTGTTATGTGCTGGATTGTTTCAGGGGCATCTTTACACAGCCTGCACCTGGGGTCTTGCCTGGTGTGATAGACCCCAGCCTCTATGGATCTTGTACTCAGAGCTTGTTCTTGTGCTGCCATGATTAGTGCCTCTGTGCTGTCTTTCAGTCCAGCTTTGTCCAGCCACTGGTAGGATTTCTGGATATCAGCCACCCCCTCTGTATATATATGTGTGTGTGTGTGTGTGTATATATATATATATATATATATATATATAATCTGTGCCACAACTTTAATAGCACCAACCATTCCCATGTTATTACGGTGTTTCCATATAAATGGCCCACCCTGTATATTGTAATGATTCTGGGACTTTTGACCCAGTGTTTTGTGTTTTCTATTATTGTGATGTATTTTGGTTATGGTTTTCTATTTCTTTGGGTTTTGGTTCTGTTCTTCGTCAGTTTAGTGTTTAGTCTTTTCTGCCTGTGTATTCCTGTGCCATGTCCGCATTTCTTAGTCTGTCTTTGCATGTGTGAGTTCCTGTTTTATTTTGTAAGTCTGTGTCTCTCATCAGTGTTTCTAGTTTCACTTCCCTTCTCTCATTATGTCCAATTATTCCCAGCCGTGCCTCCCTCCTGTTTCCCATTCCCTGATTGCCCTGTGTGTATTTAAGCCCTGTGTTTTCTTGTGTGGGTTGCTGGTTCATCTGCGTATCTTCTTCCGTTGTCTCTCCCTGCATCTCCCTGCATCTCCCTGCATCTACGTGTATCTACGTGTATCTACGTGTATCTACGTGTGTGTCTCTAGGTTTCTGGTTTGTTTTCCATGCTTAGTTTTTCCCAGTTTAGGTTTTACTGAGTTCTGTTTATGCCACCCTCGCCTTTTTGTATATTCACCCTCCATTAATAAAGCTCCCTCACTTCAATAATGTCTGCATCCTGGGTGCTTTAATAATTTACACACAGCTTGCCCCGCAATCCGGCAACAGTGGTCCCTGTGGTAATTGGAGCACTAGGTGCAGTGACTCCCAAGCTAGGCAAATGGCTTCAGCAGATCCCATGAACAACATCGGAGATCTCTGTCCAGAAGAGCACAGTCCTAGGAACAGCTAAGATACTGTGCAGCACCCTCAAGCTCCCAGGGCTTGGTAGATGCCAGGAGAACTTGTCTGACTGTGTTTGGTGGAGGGGAGATTATGGTGTTGGGGTGTTTTCCAGGAGCTGGGCTCGGCCTCTTAGTTACACTGAAACTCTTAATGCTTCAGCATACCAAAACATTTTGGAAAATGTTTTGGTATGCTGTTTGGTTGAGTTGGGGATCCCCAACTCAACCAAACAGAACACCTTTGGGAGGAATTAGAGCAGAAATTGTGAGCCAGACCTTCTCTTTCAACATAAATTACTGACCTCATGAATGTGCTTCTGGAAGAATGGTCAGAAATTCCCAGAAACACACTCCTAAACCTTGATATGGTTATAGCTGCAAAAGGTGAATTCAGATAATCCTGCTGCAATACAGTACATATATTGCTGCAATCTAAATAGAGTTAATTTGTTTACATTTCCTATTAATGACTGGTTCAATACACACAGAATATTGAAAGTATTAGGCAAAAGAGCAAATGACCCTGTTCCAATTTTTCCTAGCTTGTGTGACTTTTCTGCTTCTATTTTTAATCTTGTCCTACAGTTGGTTTACATAACTCCCACTTCCAAAACAGTAAGTAAACAGCCACTCTCTCTCAGCCATGCTGTATAGCCATATGGGACTTCAGTTCTCATTAGCCCAGGACAGCATAAAACAAGCTGGCTGAAAGGCATCAGAGATAACTGCCATTCAGTAAATACGCACACTAGGTGCACTGGAATCAATCAAAGTGAGAGATAGAGAAACTAACGGCAGTGTTTTATTGCAGTGTAACTAATAAAATTTCTATTTTTAAGCAGATGCGAACAATGATTAATATTTAAAAGGCATGAAACTTTTGAAGTTCATAGTGTACTTTTCACTTGAAAACTGATCACGTCATGAGCAGCAGATGTTGTCTTTTCATCGCACCTTTTTCAAACAGGGTAAAATCTCTGTGTTAAATATTACAGGGCACCCTCTCTGCACGAGGACAGGCTGCAGTGACAGGAACACTCAAGTTAAGTGCACTAGTGAGCTCACTGAGGAGACTGGATGAACTGTGCAGGTTTGTGTATTTATAGCTGACAACATAAGCGGGGAGTCCAGGAAGACTAAAGGTCTGTGCATACGTGCGCTGGCAGGTCAGCTCACCGGGGCCACGCTGTGATTATGGATGAATAATCTAGCTGACATATCAGCATGATGTGTGACTGAGCAGCATGGATGGGTGGTGATGGTGCTGGGGTTTTGTTTGGGCTCTTAAAGGATATTTTGCTCTTTTTGACCCTGCATGAATGATTACTTTAATAATGCCAACCTTACACTTTTCCAATTCTCCCTTCAAGCTGTATGCAGCACTTCACAAACATCACCAATAAACCAGTAAACAGGGAAGCTGTTCATTTTCCAGAGTATGTAAATTACATATGAGAGATGATCGGGATAAGGACCAATTATCTCTCTGCAGCTGAGTGAATAGTTGAACTCCCAAACGTCACTATAGCAGTCTCCATGATAAGTGTACAGCCAGGTCTTCAGAATATTAACAGACCAGGTCAGGGACACGCTGACAGACAGTGGTGCATTGAACACCTTGCTGCAGGAAACTTTCTCACATGACTTTAACTGCTGCAAAGCATAGAGGGATACAGAGATGAGGGCAGTCCCAGTTGTTTTGTATCATCTTACAGATTAGTTTAATTCATGTGAACCCAGAGTGGACAGTGGCTTGCTGTTGCCCCTGCTGGATTAAGCACCGCTCCCACGCCCCCCTTCCATGTCACCCCTCTCAGCCATCTCTGCCTTTGCCCTTTCCTCTGTTGAGCCAAAAACAGACACCAGCCACAGGTGGTCTCTGTGCTTTATTGGTTCTGACACACATCTCTTGCCTTAAGAGCTTAGAGAGACAATTAAAAATTCATTAGGACACTGAAACGAGAGAGGGGGCAAAAATAAATAAATAAAAGAAACGGGACAAACAAAAATATATAACCTTGCTGTGGCTCTAAAGATCTCTGACCTACCATTTACAATATGTCTCGCTGGCGGTATTATTGTGCACGTCTGTGTGTGGTTTCGTTGTAGTGTAACTATAGAGATACAGCGCTTGTCTAAAACAAAAAAGAAGGTTGCCCTGGTGCTGCCCTTAGAGTCATGGGGGAAACGGACATTTTCTTTAATCTCTACTTTGTTGTTTCAAGCCGTTGATTAAAGTCTCTTCTGTGTTTAAGCAGTTCGTTTCTCACTTCTTCAGTCCATCAAAACAAAGGTGGGGATTATGTCTCAAGTACACTATCGTCAGACATTTGAACACATTTAAATGATTCTGAATAACAAATATTTCCCTCATGTTTTTTTCTTTTACTTGCAAATTAGCCTTTACTGTCACTCTATAGCTTTTTTTTTAATAAGGAACTGAATTTGTTTTTCTCCTTGACATATCCTTGTTATAACACACAACACCTTTCAGAATCAGAATCAGAATACTTTATTGATCCCTGGGGGAAATTATTTAAACCTATTCCTCCTGTTCCCGTGTAATCATTAAGTGTGCATATCCATGAGTGGTGATTATCAAGCTAGTGAGTCTTGAAGGGCTTCCATAGTCTTTTGTAAGTAATCAAGTAGAAATAAGACCAATGTACTTTTATTTGTTTTTTAAGAAGCATAATTACTGTGTACAGTGTGTTAAAGACATCATGTGGACTTTTAAGCCTACTAGCATGATGTTTTGAAAGATCTAGTTTCCTTTTTATTTGCATGAACACACAAACACTCAGGACTGTGAAGGTCCAGCAAAGACAGTGGAAAAAGAACAAGTAAGCAGCAGACGTTATAGCATAAAATCTTTTGTCAGGGACGATTTTACTATATGAAGAAAAGAAATAGAAAACATATTCAGGTAACAAGTCTTTTCATTGCTGTTGAAAATTAAAATGATATAAACTTATGGTACTGTAAAAAAAAGTATTTACCCCTCTTCTCCAGTTCTTATGGTTTTGTTTTTTTTTTTCATATTTGTCACACTTACACATTTCACATCATTAAACAAATTTTAATTATCCAAACCTACCGAGCCCTGTTTGAAAAATAACCGTCCCTCAGCCTCCCGCTCCTTGTTGACTTATAAATAACAGTAATGTACTAAATTCAGATCCAGATAAATTCACACTGCAGTTCTATCATGTGATTACTTGTCTTACAAAGATTCTGAACGACAGGTGAATAGAAAGAAAAACAAAACAAAACATGAAACGTGACTTTTTCCTCCTGCACACTTCTGCTTCACACATGTCACAATCTGAAGAAACAGGTGACAAATGAAGTCACTGACATCTATCAATCTGGACAGGGTTACAGACTGGCTTTTGGACTACACAAAGCTTGTGTCCACAAAAGGTGAAAACTTGGAACTGTGGGGAACCTGCCCAGGAGTGGCCAGCCCACTGAAATTTTATGAGTTTTGGGAAGCAATGTAAACAATTTAGAAGGTTTGAGTCCCATTAAATCAGACATGTAATTAAAAACAGCATTTCATAAAAATAACATCACACAAACAGTCATGTGTCAATCATAGTGGTGGTAGTATGATGGTCTGCAGCTGCTTTGCCGCTTCAAGATGTGGACTTGCCGTAACTGATGGGATCATGAATTCTGCTGTCTACCAGAAACTCTGTCTGGGAATGAGTTAAACGTGAAAAAATCCTCGAGTGTGGCTGAATTAAAACAGTGCTGCACAGAAGAATGTGTGTGAATGTGTGGATGACTGGATATGTAAAGTGCTTTGGGGTCCTTAGGGACTAGTAAAGCGCTATATAAATACAGGCCATTTACCATTTACCATCAAGAATGGGGCAAAATTCCTCCACAGCGATGTGAAAGGCTCATTGCTGCCAAGGTTGGGAGAGCAGTTACTTTGGATAGCTTTTTCATCTCACTAAATGAAATCATCATTTAAAAAGGGAATTTTGTTTTTACTCAAGTAATCTTTGTCTAATATTAACATTTGTTTCATGAGCTGAAGTATGCAAAAAAAAAAAAAAAAAATCATGAAGGCAAATACTCCACGGCACTGATTTATGTCTGTAAGATTGACTTGACAAGCTGCAATAGTTCAAATATGTCTCAAAATGCCAGATGCAGCTTTAAACATGCCTCGTGCTTTGCAAAAGTGTGACTCACAAAATATAAAAAACAACAACGACAACTATAACAAACCCACCATTAATCCACCTGCAGCAAGTATGAAAGCATGCATGAATGATGCAGTGAGTCAGTGCTCTGCACAATGAACATGATTCACAGGACTGTTGTGAGGGTACAATGTACTGATTAATGAGTCCACAGCAGAAATACAGATCAGATTCATTTATTGTACTGATTATAAATGACATATGAGGCTACTGGCTGCTAGATGCCATTCCAGAGTACATGATTTGTTCTCTCTCTTTATTGTTTCTACCCATTCTCCCGATATCTGTCGGACAGCTTTGCGTTTTTCATCGTTGAACTCAATTACATGAGCAACCAAATGTCAGCTCATTTATCTTGTGGTGGGACTGGTGGTGGAGTAGACTTCTATCATGTCACTACTGATAGAAGTCTACTGCTCTACACTTCCGTCTCCACCCAAATGTCTTCCCACATTACAAGATTGCGCTTTAACCGTGTAAATGTAAAATATAAACTCTGTCCCCATCTACCCAAATGCACACACACGCAAAATACAATTTAGGTCACTCGGTTTTAGGATCCTCTTCTCTAGATGTAAAGATGCGAACTCGGTCTACCTAATTCTGCTTTCTCTCCTGTACACAGTCAAAGAGTCCTCCATGCTAAGTATCCAGGTGTCCCATAGCGTCACTGCCACTCCTTCTTCTTCACATTACATAATGTGACAGCCCTTCAATACTCAAGAGTAACTGTGGAGGTTGTGAATATCATCGCAGTAAACTGAGTGCATTACTGTCACACTGAAACCTATTAAAGTCACAAATGATGTGTTCACAAACACATTTATTGTTACCAAATCTGACGCAGTCACCACTGAGGAATTATGCACTACTCATACAAGTTTATAGTCTCAGTAGTGCAGTAGTAGTAGACAATTTGACCTTTACACTGAGCCCAAGATGATTGAAATGCTTTTGATTTGAAACCTTGCTGTGACAAATTTTTAAACTAGAAGATAATGATAGTTTTTCCTGGAAAATGTTTTTCATTCATTCATCCATTCTGTGAGATCTATGATTTAAATGAGTAGTTTGACAGTTTGCATCCATCCATCCATTCCGCTTATCCTTTTCAGGGTTGCGGGGGGTGCTGGAGCCTATCCCAGCTGTCTTAGGGCGAGAGGGATGGATGGATGGCTGGATGGATGGTTAGTTTGACAGTTTGGTAAGTACATTATTAATCTTCTTACTGAGAACTGAGAAAGGTAAAAATCCCGCAATTTGGTTTAACACAAACACTGGACGGCGGGGCAAACTGCTAAACTGGTCTGTCCAAAGGTAACACAATCCTTCCAGCCCCAATAAAGCTCATCCTAAAAATTATGTACAAATTTTGGGCAAGTTTTTAAAATTTGTGCGACTGTAAATGTTTTATAATATATACAATTGCATGTCTATGGTGTTTAATGGTGTTTGGTGTAAATAAATAAAAATAAAGTGTCTTTGATTTCATTTTTTATGGTTTAACCCTGTCATGCATGAATTATGACAACCTCAATCAGGACTTTTTTTTAAGTGTTTTTATTCATCTTTAGGCATGAAAAGATGAATAAAAATACGTAAGAAAAAATCCTGATTGAGGTTGTCATAATTCATCCATGACAGGGTTAAATAACAATATTTACAATGAAACACGGCATACATCTATAGTAACATTAAACGACCAGAGGGTGGCAGGGTATGGAGTGACACATCAGTGTCCAACGTAGTGGTCTATGTGCAAGTATACCATCAACACTGACACAAATACAAGAAAACAGTCTTTGAATAGCTGCTCACTGTAGCGACCACTATGCGTGAAAGGGTTAAATAAATAAAACATATTAATTGTGAGCTTTATATTTGCTGGCAGGTAAATTCTTATTTTATCTTACGTCGTCGTTTTCTAATATTTTCCCAGCTACATGATTGGCTTATCCTTTTGTCTTTTTTGCAGTTTTAAATCTTTTATCCAAATATGCAATCACAAGCTCCACAGATTCCTCCAGTTCCCTGATTTGGGAGGCTGATTTATTATGTAGTGTATTTTAGAACTTGTTTTCAGACTTACCTCTAAAATCTAACTTGCCTATCAGCCATTGCAATGCGAGTGTCCATTTAAAACACATTAGCATCAATCAAATGTTTCTTAATATTGCCAAAAACAAACTTCCATGTACCATATGTCAGCATATTTGACATTAAAAACCAAGGTACTTGTGTGTGGAATACCAATTTCTTTTAAATTTCGTTGCTGTGGTAAAGGTGACCAGTGAGCTAATAAATGTACTTTCCAAATGTCAAACAATCACTTCATGGTAAGTTACAAAAAATGTTTTCACTCTTATGTCAATCGAACTGTTGGGTTGCTGTTTATGGATTCACAGAATAATCTGTAAACTGCTTACAGCAGCAATGGCAAGAATAACCTCCTCCCTGCATTCAAAGGGATCTCAGTTGTGACAGAATAGCTCAAATTAAGCTATTCTGTCAAGAAATAAATTAATGACATTTTATACTTCAAAATTCTCATTATTTATAAATATAATTAATTCTTAAGTACACAAGAAACACATTATTTCATGTTATACATTGTATGTTATACCCTGAAAAGATAGACCGAGGGTCCGCTATATATCATAATGTTTTTATTCTACATCTCAAGTGGCTGGAGTCCCATTCATTTAGTCAGTACTGATTTAACCCTTGTATGGTGTTCGGGTCTGTGAGACCCGTGTTCAGTTTTTTTCAAAAGAAAAATTAAACAATTAATTATTTTTTCACGTGTAAATGTGTTGTGTCTTTCCACTCACTCCACTTGATTATAACTGATTTATTTATAACATTTTATATAAAAGAAAAACGAGAAGCACATTAATTCATAAATGTGATCTAACAAAGGTAAAGGGAAAAAATTAACCATGTTTGCTGTTCATATGTCTTGTAATTGGGATGAAGTAAACATCTGTTGAGTAATTTAACATAAAATTGTTTGATAGTGTTAATTTGGAAAGCCAAAACTCTAGCGGGTCCACCAGACCCATGAACACTGGCTGAGTAACAAAAATACGAACACCACACAAGGGTTAATAAATACACAGATCATTCTTTAATATGCAGACAAAATACAAAGCTAAAAATAAAAATCTGTCCAAAATAATATTTGTGTCCGACACCTGGCACAATGGAAATGGCTCATATAGCAACTGATAAAGTGCATTTCTGATACTTGAGGCAGACTGTTATCAAAATAAACTGAATTAATGGATTTTAAAAGTAACCTTAACTGTTTCCTATGAGGAGGCTGTAACATGATTTCTAATTACAAACAAACCCCATTATAAATTAACAGGTGACAAAAACACTGCTGTCATTAAAAAACAACACAAAAACAAACAAAAGATTAAAAAAAAGTTACAAATAAACTACTCATTATGCAGTTGTGGCTGTTGTGGCTCCTTGACATACTTTTTTCTCTGAAATTTGTGAAAGGCTCATTAAAGCCCTTTGAAAGCAAGGTTTAGATTTGGAGAGAGGAAACAAGGACACCCGGGGAGAGGATATGGATTTGTTGTGGCAGTAGACTCACTGCAAGGACTTGCTGTTGTGCAGTTAATGACCTTTTCAGTCACGATCCATAATATGTGGACAAACCTGAAAGCGTTTTTTAACTTTTTCAGAACTTTTTCATTTAAAGTTTTATGTGTTTCCATTTGAATGGCATTTACATTTGACTTATGGGAACTCTTGAGCCTCGGCTTTTTTGGAAACGTGTTAGGTGATGAAAACACCTCAAATTAGCTTAAACCAGGAAATGGCTTGGTCTAAAAACTGGATACAAAAACAAAACTCTCCGCCTACCAGCACCTCTAAACCTCACAAAGGTGTTACTAAATTGTTTCTTTGTTGACACCAATAATCGTCTAGAGTGGTTACTTGGCAACTGTTTATTTGTTGATTTATTTTTTTCCCTGGACATGAACCACAGAAACTCACATTAAAAAAAAAAAGAAAGGTAAGGAAACTTTCTATGTGTTTATAGGCAGATTTGATCATGTTTGTATAAACCCAGTCCAAGAGACAACATATGGGGCTTAATAATGAAGGTAATGCTTAATGCCAAAAACTGCAGTTCTTCAAATGACCACTTGAGGCTGATTTAAAAAGCAAGTCAGTGGTAAAATGGTCAACATCTTAGCAGAAATAAATATGTTTACTACCTGTAAAAAAAAAGCGACTACAAAGACATGACTTATTATGCCCACAACACCACAACAACTTAAACATGATGTAATGTAGATATTTAGTTTTTTTTTAATAAAAAAAAAAAATAGGCCACCATTGTTATTTATGGTGCAGGTAGGCTAGATCAGCGGTCCCCAACCCTTTTTGCGCCACGGACCGGTTTATGCCCGACAATATTTTCATGGACCGGCCTTTAAGGTGTCGCAGATAAATACAACAAAATAAAACTAGTACCGGTAGCGAAAAAAAGAAGATTTATTCATAACACACGTGAAAAGACCCAGGAAAACCGAGTAAACGATAAAAACGATAACAAAATAACGCTGAAAACCGATAAAAACCCTGAAAACTATACATTTCACACCTGAGCCTCAACTCTCGCGGCCCGGTACCAAACGAGGTCCGAGGCCCAGGGGTTGGGAACCGCTGGGCTAGATAGCACATCCCATTCAACTAAAATCTGAGAATGACATAACTGAACATGAAAAGACTGTTGGCATAACTCAGAATTAAAAAACAAAAAACGAGGATGACCTTCTCCCAGGTTGAGCAGGCAACCATGTGCTGAAAGGCTAAATGCATTTAACCAGATTTGACTTTGAACCGTGGCCCTTTGTGGAGTGTCTTCCACCACTCTCTCTTCCTGCTTTCTGTTTCCTCTTCACTAAAAAACCCCAACAATGAAGACGATCACAGAGCTGAAGAAGCAAGCATGGGACAAAATCCTTTTCTGTGCAGCCACTTGAGAGGTGTGAAAGGGGAGTGTATCAGGTTATGATAAAATGTCTTTCCTAACCTGAAAATTCAGCCTACCATCCACCTTTTCAATGTAGTCAATCTCTCCTCAAGACACTTTATGTTTATAGACTCTTAAACACACTTTGGTGCACTTTCAAAGGCAGCACCTGCCATAAGTTATATTTTGCTGCCTGCAGAGCATCTTTACATTTAATACTTTCTGTTCCCAGGCTATCTTAAAGTTATTTTCACTTTCACTTGCTGTCTGCATTTTTGGGGAGACAAATTATAGGTGCAGCTTTTGGTCTTAGCTTCTGCTTCTCACCAACAACAACAAAAAGTGTTTGTGAGCTCTAAATTAATCAAATGTGTTAGTACAGAAGTGTCAAGAACACAGCTCGGGGTCTTTTGGAAGTTGTCTTCATCCGCATGTGCCCGATCATTTCCCTTTCTCTTGCTATGGATGAGAAAACTGTGTAGATTAATATCTCTTTTCTTGTTTCCTTTAGACATTTCGTAGCGTTCATACATTATGTACTTGGTTGTGAGACTGATGTAATGAGTCGAACTCGTTTCCATCATCAATCCAGAGTGCATTGCACATGTAAAATAATCACAGCCTTTATAGGTCATAATATGGAATAACGTTGCTGCTTTTTTAATGGATGAAATTCATATGTTTTTAACATAATGCTTTAGCAAGAGAGATTATTGATGGCATATTAAGGACCACAAGTTGAAATAGGCAGGGTTCCTTTTTTCCTCTCTTTGAAAACAGGAAAGGGATGACAATCTTTTCACAGAGTAAGCGAATAAACCCATTCTTCACCTTTCTCTACTTTTTAAACTATTCCAAGTCATACTTTGGGTCACAGCCACAACACAGATTTACGCGTCTCTTAGTTCTTCTCGCCATGCGGGGGGGATTGATCTCGTTGAAACAGCAGGGTCACACCCTTCCTGAAGCGGTGGTCCCTGACGCTGTAAATAATAACATTACAGCAACTGTTTCCTGTCAGAATCCAGAAGGCAAAAAAGGAGAAATTACACCAGGTGTATCCCACCACGTTCCCGAGCACAAACACTGCAATGGGCGTGAAGGATGCTGTAAAGGCAAATGTTAATATGCCAATTGTTTTGGCTGCTTTGATGTCTGAAAAAGAGGGCCTGTGAGGGCATCCTCCACCTCCTCCTCCTCCATCGCTCAGACTCCCCTCTGAGAGTAGTTTGCGTTTTTGGGAGTACCGCCGAATGCTAGTGAAAGACACGATATTAACAGCCAATGTGCCACCGAGCAGTGTGAAATCGAACGCTGGGAATAACAACAAGATGTTGGCATCAGGCGGGAGATGGCCTCCAAGCATGAGTGGGGTGTAGTTACACATGCGACTGCACTCATTGTACTCCAAAGTGAAGTTTCTGCTGAAGATGAGAGGCGCTAAAGCCAGCAGAAAGCTGGAAGCCCAGGAGAACAGGATGAGGAACAGAGTTCGTCTTCGGGTCACCAAGGCGTCCTTTTGGAGTGGCCACAGGATGGCCACACTGCGCTCCAAAGTCATTAGGAAAATGGTGCTGATGGAAACAAATGTGCATCCAGCAAACACTGGACCAATCAGCATGCAGGGCTGCCATGGGCTTACTAGTCCACCACGAGAAGAGGAGTTGGCAGGGGAAGTAGAAGTACCCTGATACCAAACAGGGGGCGTGGTGGTTACCATCAGAGAGATTTCAGTGTAGATGGAAAAAGGAACCACGAGGACACCGACCATCATATCTGCTATGGCCAGAGACACTGTCACAGAGAAGAAAGAAGAGGAAGATGTCATGTTGGATAGCTGTATTTAGTTTTCCTTATTATCATTTACTTAGCATTTTACCATTAATCACAAGAACTGCTTTATTTGCAGAATTTAAAAAACAACCTTTCTGATTTAGGTTTTCCATAAATTTAAATGAATCGGTTGTGCTGAATGAAACTATTTAATATAAGACATAATGTGGATTGCACAACACTGGTCACTATATTCTTCATTTCCAGTTAATACTTGTACAGCTGCTGTTATTGTGTATATATTTATTTATTTATTTATTTATATTTCTTCATACATTCTTATATAGTTCTATACTGTGTATTGTGTATTTTGTTGTACAGTTATTTTATTTTCAACTTTAATTTATATATTTTATCTTATTCTTTCCCAGTTAAATTTACCCTTCATTCTAAATTGTGTTGTACAGTTATTTCATTTTTAACCTTAATTTATATTTTATTCCTTCCTAGTTAAATTTACCCTTTTTAATTTTTCATATTTATTTCCTATCTTATTCATAGCCTTTTTTTTTTTTTTTTTTTTTTTAGGTCACGAGCAGTTGTCTAAGCATTTCACTACATATCGTACTGTGTATGACTGTGTACGACTGTGTACGTGACAAATAAAATTTGAATTTGAATTTGAAGTTGATTTATAATACTTTATAATCCCTTCTGGTCACTGCCACCTTGTGAAAGGAATGCAATACTTATACATTATACATATAATACAATTTACAATATATTTATTGCTTAAAATTAAAGATTCTCTTATATCTCTCTAGACTGAAAAAAAGTCTTCTTTAATATTACTGCATTTTACAAACAGGAAATTAAATTTTACTAAGGAATTGTTTTTTGCGTTTCTTGAAATTAGAGCCCTACCAATATAATGTTGAGGGACGATATATTGCCCAGTAATATCTATGTGATATACCAGAGGATAAATTAAAATACAAAAGGAAAGAAGAGGTGGAACAAACTCTTATAATCTTGTTGTTAGTATTAAGGTTGCATAGTTTGTCCACCAGAGGGCACTCTACAACGTTCCTGCATGTGTTTGGAACCACACAAACACAACAGCCAGCAGATACAAGAAATGTAAACCAGTGATCTATGACTTAATGTAGCAATATGAACAGAATCGTTATATTATATTAGTAAGGAGTTATAAATAACTGCACATGACCAATGTCAGGTAAATCTGTTTATGTTTCCTGTGCCTGAAAGAAAAAAATATATCAGCTGATATCAGATTTCATATCAAATATCGGTAAATATCTGATGTTGGTCGGGCTCTACTGGAATCAATCCATGAAACTTGATTTACACTCTAGATGTACATGTTAAGATGTGGTGATAAAGCAGTTCAATTATTATTTTTTAATTCAATTCAATAAATGTTATTTATATAGCACAAAATTACAACAAAAGTTGTCTCAACACACAGTTCACAACATTTACCTTTCAGGTATCCCTGTGGTGTTCTCGACTGTCTGGTCTGCACAAACACTGTAAGTGTGACCACGTTCCCAACCACGATGGCAAATGCTAGGCTGACCATGAATGCCACTGCCAAGGTGCGATTGAGAACCCCACAGCAACACACGGTACATAGTGGGGCCAGTGAATGGCCTGACCCCAGTCCTGCCTGAGCAGCTGCAGTCAGGTTAAACGGACAGTCAGTGGTCACCAGCAAAGCTGCCGTACTCCCAGGAACACTGACGTTGGGAAGCAGAGCAGTCATGTCCCAGGTTAGACTGGTTTTAAGGCTTGTGATGCAGTGGTGGCGGGACCACTCAGGAGACCATGTCCTGGACTGGGAAACTCTCCTAATGGGAAAAAAATAGGTAAGCATTGAAAACCTTATATCACATAATAAGCACATTATGTCCAACAGTTAACAGTCATGGTATTTCTCTTTTTGATGGCCGAATTGAACCAATGTTTTTTTTTCTAATTCTCTATTTCTAAAAAGATTTTCTAAATGCAGTTGTTAAAAATCGCATTAAATTTGTTATTTCTCATGATTTCAATAGAAATTTTATTTTTTAACAAATGTCAGATAATTTTAGGTCGTTCATACCAGACACAATAGCACTTTTGCAGCACTCAAAATCACATCATTTAAAGCTTTGAATCGGTTACTGCAGTCAGTAGCAAACCTTTTAATATATATGTATCATCTGCAAATTTAGGGATGTTTGATTTTAACCTCTGAAAGCCACCATAAGACATAAGTGTGTATACTCTATATCTTTGCTGCCATTCAAACAGTGGCATTAAAACAGTTCTTACAAACATAGCTTTTAATATAAATTGAAGCATGTAATCCAATAATATGCTTGACTCAAAGGGTTTGAAGTGCTAAAAGTCTGTAGTATATGACATGTGTAGGGTAGAGAGGTTGTGCTTATGTTGCAGTACAGATATGTTACACTAAAGGCTGAATAAAAAATAGCCTTACAAATCATAGGTAGTCTTCTTTTTCTCCAGCTGGAGAGTATTGGCACTGAATTTATTACTTGTGTGTACCAGCTACGTGCTGTTTCTGTGCCCTAACACTGTTGGAAGCACCTCGATGCTGTCAGTTCCCATGCTGAAACTCTGAGTTCAGTACCAAATGTCTGTCTCAGCTGACAACTAAATACACGAGTCCTTCAATCATTTATGCTGTTCACTGGGCCAGAGAGCAGGAAGGTACGCACAGAGGACGAAACAAAAGGTAACAGGAGTGGACATATTCAGACCAGAGCAAAACCAAATCAAAGCCTGCATTTGCTGTGCAGCTTTGTGTGCAGAAACATGGTCAACAAAACATCACAGCTGTGGCTGAAGTCCTTTCACTAATATCAGCAGGGAATTAGAGGTTCTTGAGAAGCAAGGGAAACACTTGTGTATTTTTTCTGTGACTGGCTCATGGTTCAGGGTTGAATTAATATCAGATATGAAAGACCCTCAAAGCTTGTCTGGAAACAAGGGCCAGATATAAAACAACCTGACGTTTTACTTGTTATTAGCAATTTAGTGAAGTGGGTTTGATCCTGGGTGGAGACAAAAAAAATTATATGATATCACGGAAACGATATCACGCTAAATATCTGCTAAACGAAACACGTGGTGACCCTTCGTGAATAAGGGATCAGCTGAACGTAGCTTTATGAACAGAAAAATAAATTTATATTTATAAAGCTGATAAGAAATTTCATCATTTTGAAATTTTGGTCACTTTGTTATTTGTTTTAATTAAGTGACTCTTACTGAGATGTAAGATTTTACAAACAATAAATTAGATTACACAGATGCACCTTTGGTACAAGTGACTTTGGTACAAGTGGTTGAACGTCTGGTGTCCTGGTGCAGCCACAACAACCTGGTGCTGAATGCCCAGAAGACAGTGGAGATTATTGTGGACTTCAGGAAGCACACAGCCCCACTCCCCCCCATCATCCTGACTGACACCCCCATCACCTCTGTGGACTCATTCCGCTTCCTGGGTACCACCATCACCCAGGACCTGAAGTGGGAGCCCACCATCACCTCCGTCATCAAGAAAGCCCAGCAGAGGATGTACTTCCTGAGGCAGCTGAAGAAATTCAACCTGCCAACACGGACGATGATGCAGTTCTACACTGCAATCATCGAGTCCATCCTCACCTCCTCCATCACCGTGTGGTACGCTGGAGCTACTATCAGGGACAAACAGAGACTGCAGCGTGTTGTGCGCTCTGCTGAGAAGGTGATTGGCTGCAGACTCCCATCTTTGCAGGACCTGTACACCTCCAGGACATTGCGGCGTGCAGCTCGGATCTCAGCTGACCCTTCTCACCCTGGACACAGTCTGTTTGACCTGCTCCCCTCAGGCAGGAGGCTCCGGTCCATTCGCACCAGAACCTCTCGCCATAAGAACAGTTTCTTCCCCTCTGCTGTTGGACACATGAACAATAACCATATGACTGTTCCCACCACTAACACATGACCCTACGCTGTGTTCACTGCATCATTCCATGTTTGGCACTGATCACCACCTGCACTCATGTATATATCTTTCAACGTAGCACTCTTAATTCTTATTCTCATGTATATATCTCAGCTGTGGCTCTCTGTGGAGTTCTGTTAAAATGAATTTTACATCCTCGCCGTCTCACAAGCCCCACTGTGGTGCATCTGAAAGCTAACAATGGAAAGTTGTCGTCAGTGAAACCCAAACTGTCATTTAGTTGGAGTCAAGTCTCTTTCAGCTGCGGTTCACAGCAAAAACCAAGGGGCAACTTCCAGGGTTTTAAAATTAGGACAATGGAGAAGTGTCATTAACTGCAGCTCCTTAAAGGAAGTCAGTCCTCCCAGACCTGCCATGATAAGATTACACTTTAGAGCAGAAATAAGCAGTCGATGGATGATTTTATCATTTTTCTGCTTTTTGTTGTTGTTGTTTTGCACACTTAACACTGAGCTACAGTATCGATCATTCAAATAAAAAAGGCACCTTACTCAAGTGATGAACCAGTGTTGTGTTTACACAAAACAGACAACTGAACCTATTTTAAATTGTGTCTTTATGCACTTTGTTAATTTTAAACTTTTGTTCACAGTGTCATTAATATATGCAGAGGAGCTCAGAGAGGTAAAACTGTGAGTGTTACAGTGAGCCATCTGTAAACACAGTGGAGGCTCTGTCACGGTTTGAGGCTGCACTTCAGGCAGTGGTGTTGGAGATCTTGTCAAAATTGATGGAACGTATTGTTGGATTTGTATCCAACATGCAATACTATCTGGAAAGCATCTGATTGACTACGATCAAAAACACACTGCTAGTGCAGGAAAAATATGCTTGGGCAGAAAAACACATCATTTAGGATGATCAGATTGGCCTCCTAAGAGCCTGGACCTCAGTATTATTGAACCAAAACAGAACAAGGCAGCCAACATCCAAGGAAGGGCTTTGAATGTTCTTCAAGAAGCCTGGAGAACTATTCCTGAAGACTACTTCAAGAAATTACAAGAACACTTACCCAGGGAAGTGTTGTAGAATAAATACTGATTTTCAAGCTTGTTAAAAATGTGCTAACTCATTTTCCAAGCCACGTATAAAGAAACTTGAGACGTTTTCACAGTGCTCTGTAGTCTATGCTGTATCGTGCCAAAAGAAAGATCTCATTTCATTGCTTCCACCCTTGTAAATTAGTTTTATTTAACACAAAATATGACATTTAAAGCTATAAACAATTATTTTTCTGTATTTTTATGACTTTATCAGCGGCCAGAATATTTCTATGTTTTGTTCTTTTCTTAAACAGATTTTTCCTCTTTTACAGATTATACTAGATTATAGTTTATAAGTCTCAGACCAAAAACTTAATATCCCTGTCATTTCAGTGCTGCAGTGGCCAAAGGCATTCATTTTATTAGCCAGATATGTTGAAAATCAATTCTGAGCTTCGAAGAATCGTTATCTGTTATTCAGTTCAGCAAAATTCAGATTGTGAGAAAATCCATCTGCCCTTTTGATTTTCTCTAAAGCTTGATATTTGCTCCCCCTCTGTGTCGGTAACACTGAGCTGCAGGCACAATGATAACTCAGCCTGAACAAGGCCAAGAGAGTGTTTAAAGAAGACTGTTTTCATTTTACAATTTATGAAAGCAGCTCTTGAAAATCTAAAATTCTTAAAATGGGTAGCAGCGAATGGTGAGGAATTATGACGTCAAGCATAGTTCAGCCTTTGACTGTGTTTCGTCTTTTTATGAGTGCATTCTTTTGTCTGTGAAAGATACAGTGTCATAGGGGTGTTTAAAAAAACTGATTCTAGTCTAAATTATATGCTCTTAAAATCAACAGGATTAGACAACTGCTTTCAAGTCAGAGTAATTATTTTACTTTAAATTTCCTGATGGTGCTGGTGGTAAAACAAAAGGAAAATTATTTAAGGGAGGATGGGAGATGAACCTCATTAAGGGGCTTTTTGCCCTTACCTTGAGTGAAGATGACAAGTGGAAGCCTTCCCTGTGGCAAGACCTCAGGCACAGTGAGACAAGCAGCTGACAGCAAAGACCGCACACACACACACACACACACACACACACACACACACACGCACGCACGCATGCACGCATGCACACACACACACACACACACACACAACAAAATAGGCTGCATGATGATTTACATACGAGCTTTTTCACAACTTGAAATTTCAAGTCCTCAAGACAAAGGTCATTTATTTTTTATGTCTCAGTAGAAATCAGTTCTGGACCAAAGATCCAACATCTAAACTGCTTAACTATCAACAGTTACCCTGCGCATTTGTTTGTGGGCGTTACGACTGCTGTTTTTGTCGTCTTGTGCGACTGATGTGCTTTTCTTACCTTTTATAAAAAGCCCTCCATTGCTGTGTCTTAAATCTGAGTAAGAGTGTAATAATTAGAGTGTGCAGATTCCTGCATGGGATTGGTGTGGATGTTTACAGCTCAAAGATGGCCGCCATCGAGAGAGGCTTTGTACACCTTTTCAGTTACCCACCACAGATTTACTGGATACTTTATTAGGTGCACTTTGCTGCTATTTCCCCACATTTTCTCCAACATAGTTCTATATTAGGTTCTTTATAGTTTGAGGAGATAACAAGAGGTGTACTGAAAAGTCTGATTTTAAATTTCCAATCAAATTCTCTCTACAATTGACTTCTTATTCCCTCTTGACAGGTTTTGCACAACTCTTCTCATATATTATCTGTGATTATAACATTTAATTCTAGTTCCCATCTCTCCTTAATATAGCCTGTGTTTTGGCATGACTCCTTTATAATCCTTTTGTAAATATGAGAAACATGTTTCTTAGCTGGGAGATGTTTTTCCATAATATTAATAAAGTATTCTTCTATGCTGTTAGGAGTTTTATTAATCTTTTTCTTTATGATTCAGGTATCTATAGCAGTCTTTAGGGGGGAGTTAGAATCGTTCCTGAAGTTCCTCTGTTCCCTGTCTTGTCATGGCACAGATTCAACAAGGTGCTGGAAACCTTGCTCAGTGATTTTGGTTCATATTGACAAGATAGCATCACACAGTTGCTCAATATACAATAATGCTTAGTTGTTACCAAGGGGCCCAAAGAGTGGCAAGAGAATATCCCCACACCATTACAATACCAGCCTGTCACTTCTCACCCTACTACCTGGTTTGCAGCAGAAGTTGAGACTTCTCAGACAACATTTTTCTATCTTCTGTTGTCCAATTTTGGTTGACCCATGGAAACTTTACTCTTAGTTTACTGTTTTCAGCAGACAGGAAAGGCAGCCGGTGTGCTGCTGAAGGTCATCTGCTTCAATATTTGACCTATCAAGCATTCAGAGATGCCTTTCTGCATACCTTGGTTGCAACAAGTGGTTATTTGAGTTACTGATGCCTTCCTATCATTTTGGAGCAGTCTGGTCATTCTCCTCTAACCTCTGGCATCTACAAGCCATTTTCACTCAAAGAACTCGATATTTTCTTTTTCAGACCATTCTCTGTTAGAGATAAGTGTGCAGAGAAAATCCCAGGAGATCAGTCGTTTCTGAAATACACAAACCAGCCCGTCTGAGACAATCAACCATTTGAGTTATTCTTGCCTTCCTATAAACTCAAAGTAGTCTAGCCATTCTCCTCTGACCTCAACCTGATTCAGACGATTCCCCATAAACCCTGGAGATGGTTGTGTATTTCAGTACATCAACAATGTCGGAAATACTCAGAACAGCCCATTTAACACGAACAACCATGCCACATTCGGCCATGTTTCATCTATTCTGATGCTCGGTTTAAACTTTAGCAGGCTGTCTTGTTCATGTCTACATACGTAAATGCATGGAGCTGCTGCTGATGTGAAAAGCTGATTAGATATTTGGATTACTTTATTGAGCAGTGGAGCAGGCATACTTAATAAAGTGGTTGCTGAGTGTATGTAGTGTGACTCTACTTCATAGAGTAGTTGGTGCTTTGTTCTCAGATCTATTTTCTTTGTCTGTTTTCTGATGCACACAATTTCACGAGTATGTTTTTACTTTTCTCCATTTTATATAAAAAAATCCTTCACATTTCATTTTTGCTTCTGAACATTTCTTACTCTACATTGTTTGCAGAACTCTTTAGTCAGGAAGGTTTTGATGACTCAGACTTTAAAGAGTGGTGAACTATTCAAGTTTTGAAAAATGTGAATGGGGTTTTGATTGTTGCAGCTGACTCAGGTACTATGTAAAATTCAGTAACTGCCAAATCGACTGAGAAAAACTGTAATGATCAGTTGAGCAGGTGACTGTATTTTGAACAGTTTTCTCAGGTTTTTGTGAATGAGAACGGCGTCACTGTCTTTTGGTTTGTTTCTTTTGCTAATACTATGTTGGTTGTGATTCGTTACATAGATATATGTTTATTTCATCTCCAGTTTTAATTAATCTTATCATTAATTACATCATATTAACTGCAAAAGTAGTTGCAGTGGCTGATAGGCACTCTGCCATGTCCACATTTTAGCACATAGCAAATAACAAATAAGTCTTCACATAATGACGATTAGTCATGCTCAGTCTCTGTCAACACTTCTTTAATTGATATAGACTTTGCAGGGCTGTCTACTGTGTAGTATGTTTTAAAAAAATATTTTCAAAAAATTCAATGTGCGTCATGTTTCTGAGGTATGAAAGTAGTAAATATATAAGCTACAGTATCAGTTCTTTGTGTGTATTCGAGTGAAATTCTCCTGTTTCTCACCTCTTTTGGTCTTCAGATCTTCCCCGATTTTATTTATTTATTTTTTTACTCAAGAAATAAATTGTTGAGTTAACAGTCATTTACAAGACTTGTTATCAGGTCTTTTTCTACAGGAATGTAGTGTTGACAACAGTGCAAACCGATATGAGGAATAACAGTGAAGATGATGGCCATTAGAATAAATAACTTTGGAAATAAAGATGCCTCTGAACCCTGTAAAGCCTGAACCATGAAATAATTGCCAGACACTCTAATTTTTTAATTTATTGACATTTCCGACAGATTTAAAAAAAGTTTGCGTTTGCATGTGTGAGTATTAATTGGATAGTTTTTGCTACATCTAACGTCTTTAGTTTTTTCTGGAAAAACTTTTTTCTGACTAAATAACTCTGACTTAATAAGTCATTTCTAATTATTTATTCGATTAAGTGTTCATTATTGGTTTCTAAACACATGCACAGATAAAACTACCCGAAAGAAGCTCCAGTAACAATGCTGTGCTGTATGGAGTCCTTTGTGGTGGAATAGCTGCATTTAGGTTGTTGTTCTTGCATGCAGTGAACCTTCTTTGACAGGGCTGTGTCTCTGAGTGACAGATAATGTAGGAAGACCGTGGGGGCCCGGTCAGGGCTCTCGAGCCAGGTCGCCTAACGCACACAGGGGTCATCTGCAGTAATAAGTGGGTCAGAGTCGCCTGAGGCCGACTGCCACAGCACATGAGCAGAAATACAATTTTGTCTTCACATCTTGGCCTGTCATTCTGTCTGTGTTTGTTTCACTGTGTACAGCAAACACATCCAGGCACACATTTAAAAAGGGTTGTTTTATAACCCTGTTCACAAAAACAGGGTTATAAAAAAAGAAGTGGGGACACTATAAAATGTGAGAACCTTATTAAAGGTTTTACTTTATTTAAAATAGTACAAGACTAACATTTCTAATGTTTGAACGCAGAAGTTTTGTTGAATATGATGCCAGCAACGTCCAAAAATTGGATGGACAGGAACATCACAGGGTTAGGGTTCAAAGGATTTAAAGAGCATTTAAAGAACACCAGGTGAAGGCACTGCTGTGGCTCACCTGTTTGAGCTGACCACCCTCCTGACCATTCTAGGAAACCAGTGCCAGTCTCTCCAGTCAAAATATGAAAAAAAAAAGTGATTCATTTATAAAATTGACAAAGATCCATCTCATATCCTTTTGCCAGAGTATGAGCTGCTGTCCTCAGACTAATCTATTTAAGCTGTAAGCATCTAATTTCCCATCCACACCTGGGATGGTCTGAGCTTCTGCAGTGCATGGGCTCATCTGTGTAGGCACCATTATTGCTAAATGATGTTGCAGACTTTGGAGTAATGCATGATGCCATTTTACAAAATCTTTCAGGGAAGGACTCCTAATTTCACACACACAATGCCAAATCGCCTTCTGCATGTATTACAGCACCATGGCTCATCACAAAGAGTCTGCCTTCAGTCCAGAGTCGTCCCCAACTTAAAATTGCACATTATGAAATGATGAAAAAATGTGAGAAAGGAAGCCCTGGATTGCTTAGTAACTAAAATATCAACTAATAAAAGGAAAGGTGTTTATCTCTAGAGTTACAGCAGTCAGTATCCTCAGTTCCCAAATTGAAAAACAAGGAGGTGATGAAACGTGTGGTAAACATGGTCGTGTCCCAACATTTTTAAACATGTTGCTTTCATAATAAATGAAAGCAAGTGTTCAAAAAACAAAATAAAACAATTATCCTTGTACTATTTTCATTTAACTTTAGAGTCTGAATGATCAAATCACTGCAGTTCAGTTATATAGTTGTATGCAGTTTATAAAGCATTGAAATTTTTTTTAAATGAGTTCACATTTTTGCCTTTGTTCGTGTGTTTTTGACATCATTGGGAATATTTTTGCTCTTGTTCTGTCTGAAAAAACAAATCTCTGGCAGTGTTTGTTGTCACTTCAGTAGTTTCTCATTCTAGCTTTTCTTCTTTTTATTCCATTGCTTAAAATTTCTTAACATTACACTTAAAATGATGATCTGAACACTGAAAAAGCCCCTTTTTAACATATAAAGATACCCTATATGGAGAGATCATATAAGACATTCAGGGTGTACCCCCCTTTTTTATGGACTGCAACATCTGGAAATACTCTGGAAGTCCCTCAACCCTTTTTAAACCACTTAAATTAGGTTTTTCTTTTTCTGTGTGTGGTCTTTGCTGTGCATTTAGGGTAACAAATGAATACTTAGAGAGTACAAGAACAACAAGAAGAACAAAAATAGTTTAATAGGATTTTTAAATGATCCCAAACAAACTGAATAAAAGAAACTGTGCATCACAGACTTGACATTCTGGTATTTAACTGTAAAAACATATCAAACATTTGACAAATGTCCAGTTTACGCTTTTACATTTACACCCTTCTTCTCAGGTTTGTTTCCCGGGAGAAAAAAATAGAAATCAATAATTTATAAATTAAAACCTATGTTTCTTTAAAATTACACTACAATTTCTAAAAGCTGTTTCTGTCAGTGATATCATGGTTCTCAAGGATTGCTATTGCCTTGTTTCCCAGTAATGGTATTTAATAATGAACTAAATACATTTGAAAAGTCCCATTCACCCACAAGATGATGAACTTTTTACATCAGAGCATGTGTTTCTGGACTTGTCCTTATATGTCTTTACATCCTGTCTGTCCCTATCGAAATTATGCACAGCTAACAGACATCACACCCACCTCTGGACTCAGCCAACAGCTGCTGCATGCCTGAATGGTCAGACACCAAGCATGATACACCTGACAGATTAGCAGGTTAGTATGAAGCGTTTTCCCCAATACAAAGCACTGAAGGTTTGAGTAGGCTGACACTGCTAGCTTACACTGATTAAGATTTCTTAAAAAGCTTCCAACTGAAGAAATTTTCTTGTTTAATAAAACAGAAGAAAATAAAAACACTAAAAACAACTGTTGTGAAAAATATCATTGAAATTGAACGAGACACGTATCTGTGTGGCCGCAGAGACTACTCAATGTTTGTGTCCAATAACAACCAGCAAAGAAAAATGCAATGGGACTATTTAAAATATAAATATTTTGGTAAACTTAAAGTGAAAATATAAGTCTTATGCTTCAAATAATTATAGTATTTTTCTGAATGTTACACATTACAATTTAATTCTGTTAAGTGAGTAATTATGAGTTAATATTCAGAGCTAAATGCATACAGCGTGGGGATTTAGCCTTATATTATCAAGAAATTGTGTCAAAATAAAAGAGCTGCTGTCATTTAATCAAAACACAATTTACAAGAAATCTAATGAGACAATCTTACCGGCATTTCCTCAGAGCACTTGGCAAGACAGAGGTTGAAAGCAGGAACAAAATCCAGTATTTAGATGCTGACTTAGTGGAAATAAATTCCTGTTAAACACCGTCCAGTGGAGAAGAAAGTGGAGCTGTAGTCCTCATCATTCATTCTCCCGAGAAGCACACATTAAGCACAAAGCCTCTCACACACTCCGGCTCTCTGTCCATGTGATTCAGCCTCTCCCCTCTCCTTCCTCCCACTCTCTCTCCTTGCATTGAGCGCTTAATCTCCAGTCCCCACTACTTCACTGTTTCCCCTCTCTACAGCTTATCACATGCACACGGTCTTTCCCAGAGCTTCAAGGTAAAGTCCACAGCAGCACTTTGCTCCCTTTCTCTTTTTGTTTCCCTCCCATGTTTGGCCTCTCATGTGTCTCCCCCCACCCTCTCTCATCTTCTCTCTTTGGTCCTCGGTGCTCTGAACATCTGTCATGCTGTTGTGTCTCAGAGCTTCTGTTGCTGTTGAATTCTCACTTTCAGTCCACGCCTCATTATCTGCATAGACTCTTTGTCCTCAAGCTTATTGTAGCTTTCTTACATGCTTTCACTTTTGAACTTTTCACGTGCCTGTGCTGCTGAAAATCATCTCTAGCTCCATTTCAATGGCACCCATCGTTTGCCCCTAGTGGTCTGGGCCCATGTGCAAAGCTTGTCTAGCTTGAGGGTCACATCCATCCTCTGTTGTTTTCCTCAGGGAGAAAAGACTACAGCTTTCAAGTGAGACCTCCTACCTTCAAATATGATTGGAAACACTGAACATCAGGTTTAAGTACACAGCACTGATTTGTTCTTGCCTTAACAAAATCTCCACGAGACGGGCTGAAGTCATTCAACAGCAAATGCACTGAGATTGAAATGGAAATTGAAGCATTCGGCTGAAGAAATGTTGATGAGGCCTGAGGAATAAACAACAGTGTACGTGCTGAGCAGCTTTATGTAACTTAATCCTCAAGGGGTTTGTAAATCTGCCAAATAAATAGGACATATCCCATGTTATAGTCAGGGAGCTATAGCCTGGTTTCTGTTCTGGTTGATTACATTTGGAGGCCTACCAACCTGAGTGACAGGTCTTTTGATGGTACAGCACTGTCAGCTATACATACTGTATCTATTGCTGTGTGAAGCCTGCAGACAAACTGAATGGCTCAAGCTCTGGTGGGAGTCACACTGTGAATAATCCAACATAAAACATGCAGTATTAACCTGAATGAAGTTCCTATAAGATCAGGGACAACACATGTGTTAGTGATTTGTCAACCCTTCCTTTCCTTCTTTTTTACTTTGTTTCCACAATCAGAGGAGTCGCCCTCTGTTGGTCATCATAAAGAATGCAGGTTTAACTTCTGTCTGTGTACATTTTTCCTGCCATTCCCACATACTGGATTGATTCATAGCAACTTTACTCAACCTTGCCTTCCAGAGCAATGCTGCTAACAAAGCTGGGTAAAGAACAAACATTTGTGACATTTTCTGTCCCAGAAAAATATTTGCATGATCTGAGTAGTTTGCACCCACTGACACGGTGATGAGGTTGAAATGTGGACTTTCAGAGAACAGAAGGGCTTCCTAAATGAACAGCTCTGTGTCTGACCCAATTAAAAGTGCACTCGCCTGAGTGTCATCTCCTTAGCACCGCTGCCATAAAGTGACTTACCCTGACATTAGTGTTAGAGTTTTAGGGTTTTGCTACCAAGTTATGTTCTTAAACTGATTACCCTTAGGAAATGTTTCTCAGGGCTCCCTAGAAGTCAAATCTTCACACCCAATTAGACTATATTTTAAGTACAGAGCATGAATATTAAATCTATCTAGTCAGTTACTGATAGTTTTTAATGCATGACTGAGAATGAGAGCATAATGGCCTCCACACATTTTCTGTCAGTACTCATAAAAAAATGAACACAAAATAAAATGTGTCAGGCCAGCACAAGCTGCCAAAACAGCTTCCCTTCAGTTTGGCATTGATTCTGCAAGTCTGAACTTTACTGGAGGGAAGAATACGATTTGTCCATAAGCAGTTCCCTCAGTTGGTCTTTTGATGATCTATCGCAGTGGTCCAAAAATCCTCAATACGTGTTGCAAACACTATAACATACAAGACTAATTCTGTGTGGCATGTAAATAAAAGCGGAATCCAATGCAAATATCATATTTTATTTACATATCAAACATTTTTTTTTTAAAAAGTGTCATTTTAAGGAAAATATTGAGTCTAATTTGAATTTGATGTCATTGACATGTCTCAAAAAACTTGGGACCGGGCCTGTTTACCACTGTGCAGCATTCCCTCTTCTTTTAACAGCAGCCCATAAATGTCAGGAAATTGAGGACAGCCTCGTCTGATATAGGATTCTAGTCCTGGGCCTTCTTTGCCATATTTTTGTTTGATGATGCTCCAAAATGTTTTCAGCTGGTGAAAGGTCTGGACTGCACGCAGGTCATGCTGTTGTAATAGATGCAGTATGTGGTTTACCATTGTCTTGCTGAAATATGCAACGCTTTCCCTTAAAAATAAATAGTGAGAGCATATGTTGCTGTAAAACCTGTATATACATTTCAATACTGATGGTGCCTTTTTCACATGTGCCAATACTGCCAATTCCAAACTAATACAGCCCCATACCATCAGTGATGCAGGCTTTTGAACCTAGCACTGTTAGTCCCTTTAGAGGGTCACATCTTCCATGTTTTCCAAAAATAAATACGAATTTTGTTTTATCTGACCACTGAACACTTTTCCACTTCAATTCAGTCCATTTTAGATGCGCTTTGGCCCAGTGAAGATCGTGGCAATTAAAACATATGTTCACATATGTCTTATTCCTTGTGTCATAGAGCTTTAACCTGCGTCTGTGGCTAGCATAGTTAACTGTGTTCCTGAGCACATGCAATGATTTCCATGACAGAACCATGACTATTTATAATGCCGTGCTGCCTGAGGGCCCAGAGATCATAGGCGTTCAGTATCGATTTTCGGCCTTGTCTCTTGTGCAGAGAGATTTCTCTCAGAGTCTTTTTATCTTATTGGGCCCTTTGCCCATCTTTACTTCTGAAAAACTCTGATTTCATTTTACACCGCATCGCAACATTTTAGGCATTAAGGCTGTATGATTCTTCCTCTTGATAGTTTCAACCTTGGTTAGACCACTCCCAATGCGAAATAAAGTTATAATCACTAATAAGAACATTGTAGTGAACACAGACGTGTTTTAATCGCACGTCTGAGTAACCTCTACACAGCCTCTGTTAAATAAATGCCCAAAGCCTCAATTCTGGACTTCCCACCATGAAACACATCTAAATTATTCCAGCACAAGGTAACTATTTACTTCCATGAATCTGATGAAATGCTGCGTTTTTGTTCCCTACAGACAAACCCATTCATCTGAACCTCGTTTTGTGTAATAACAAAATAAACAGAACACAGTGTTGCAAAATACTTCTCATCCACAAGTGATAGCAGTGTGTCAGAATCCGTCAGCACTGTTTATCTTTAGTAAACTATGAAGTAAATCTATGACCAAAGTACAAACTGTTATACTTTGCAAAATTAAAAAACACAGAATTACAAAACCTGCAGTTCGTTAGATCCACTGCTGAGCTAAAGTGTTAAAATACAAAAAATAAAAAAATAGACTAAACCAGCAGAAATTAACACGTTTTACCACTGTGCTATGGTATTTTGCCATTGTGCATTTTTATACTTAATTTAATTCAGTTTATTATACAACAAAATATATCATATATATTAACAAAAGATGGATATGCCCCAGATTGTATGCACCCTGACTCTAGTCTTTAGAGAGCGTCTGAATAGAGGAATAAAAGTCAGATTGCACAATTATTTATTTTAGATTTCAGGAATCGATGTTTTTGTTCTAAACAGAAATTTCCAGAGCAGAGGTGTTGCCTCTGAGCAGATATAAATACTCCCAGCAGAAAAATGCACAACACACTCGACAGAAGAGACTTAGCATTGTTGAAGAAGATGAATATGATCCACAGAATGGCGTAAGTTGGATTATTTTTTGGTTTTCATCAAATCTCTTAATAATTACAATCCATAAATCAAAGCATTGTTTTACCATGAAAGGTTTTCCATTCGTCATCTATCATTTCCTACATGCTGTAAATCCAATGCTGATATATCGATCTCAGTAATTAAATAACTGACTCCTTACAGTTTCTCATTCTATTTTTTTATCTGCTCCCAGCTCCACCGACCCACAGAAGCAGAGGCATTTAATTTTTATTCATCATTTCTCTCTCTTGTTGTCGTGTGAAGGTTTTCTCTGACTGTGGTCGTCCTGGCTGCGTGGGCCTGCCTGGCAGATGTGGCTCATGCTGAAGAAAGGATGAAAGCCTCTGTGTTAGGTAACACATACTCTTAATTCGAAATAAGCTTTTTACTTCAATATTTCATGTAACAAAAAGGTTTCTGCATGGTATAGTATTTGACCAGCCAAGCATTTAAAAAACAGCCTTAAAAAGCAATGCTGCTTTGAGTCAAACTGAGACGTCAGCACGCTAACTGGCTCACCGTGACAGCTGATATTTAACAGATATGTTTATCATGTCATATCTTGCTTTATAAGTAAGCCAGTGATGTAAATATCCATGTAAGCATTCTAACAATTGACATTAATTAGCACTTACTACAAAAAGAAGTCATTCATTTTGCAGATTGTAGTAACTTGTTTTGAATGTCAGCAGAATAATCAGAGGTTATCACAGCTAAAGATCAGTCAGCCAGTATAGTAGGCTCAGTTGGCCTCGAAATAAGAAATGACAGCATAAAGTCAAATAATTCAAACAAGGATAGTTAAAAGTATTCAAGCATCATCAAGTTACCCTGAAAGCTGATTCTCTTATCTCAATGTTGCGTTTTCAGTTGGAGAAGCATTTCATCGCTTCTAAAAACCACAAGTTAAAAAAATCAAAATCAAAACGCTTGCAGTTTAAATATGGGTCTCAGTAAAGTTCAGTAAAGTTTAACCAAAACTAAACTAAAAACTAAAAACTATATGTCAAAAGACATTTTTGTTAATTACATATAAACATGACTTTTAAAAATAATTAACTGTAACTAACTGAACTGATTTTGTAAATTCGGAAACGTAACTAAAACAAAATGACAATATACAGGGAATACCCCTGTGATATTGTTGTGTACATGAAATTTTATGGTAATCCATTCCAGCTTTGTTCCGATAAATGAGTGTGGAACAAACCGTATTTTGACTTACTGCCATACTCTCAGATTACTGTGACATTTACCACTGCACTTCCTTCAGTATCAGCAGCAGCAGCCGCTTTTTCACTTCAACCACCCACAAAGTTCAAAGCTGTGAAAAAAACAGTCTTCACCAGCTGTGTCAAACGTAGAAGTGGGCTGTGAAAGGGCTCCAAATTATGCCAGTTGGGGGGGCTTGCAAATTACAGTAACAGCTGCAAAAAATTGTTTGTTGTTTTTAGACTTTTTTCCTATATTGTTGGTCTATTTTTGCAACCTAACACATTTGCATACCACAGTGTGGTGTGAGAGCTGCCAAAGTTGCTTTTTTTAAATGCAGGCTGTTCATCAATTCTGTAAATGGGTATACCATTCAATTTGATTACTGCAATAAAGCTCTTATACTTCTTTAAACTAAAAGGGAAGAATTTATAAATATCAGGTTATTAAATATGAGTTTAGTGGTCAAACCCACTTGAGATGAAATTGGGCTTCATGTATTCCTTGAACTAAAATGACTTTGACACCCTTGGGTTATAACGAAACCTCCTCTGCAGCTGCTGTTCAGACAGATAACTCCTGCATTAAATGACACGTGCTTTCCTGAGGGATCTGAGGACTGGTGACTTTTTTTCCCTTCATTTGGCTCTGAGGCTACTGCCTTTGAAAGGGAAATCTTCTGCTTCCCTGCTTCTCCCCAAACAGCTGATAAAAACTTTACAATAATCCAAACAATCAGTTTTTAGTGAAAGATAACTGAACCCACTGGAGACGTGATGAAAGACATTTTTAATAAGACAAAGGATGCTATTGTTTACTAAAAATATTAACATAATGAGACAAAGAAAACAAGAAATGTAGCACAGATACTAAATCCATTCATTGTTGCTGTGATGTGTTAAAATAATAAGTTGTTCATTTCTTGTAATACATTATGTGCTGTACTTAATACAATAAATGAACAAAATATTGGAACTCATTCTTGGTATATTAATTCTGCCAGAAGGATGTAAAATTAGAAGAAAATTGATGATAGTCTTTCAGTGCTGTACGGAGCTATCAATACATTAGTCAAAGCGGTCTTCATGATTATCTCAGCCACACAAAAGACTAGTGGATGAAAAGCACAGAGAACAGATTCCATATTTTGCTCCATGATACATTATTTAAAGTCTGTTGTTTTTGAAAAGGCTTTTTAGAGCAAGAAAGTGTCGTATTCAGATGGAAAAGCTCTGCTGAAAAAGCAGGAAGAGATAACAATATTCTTTAATGACTGAAGGGCACAAAGTAAAACGTGACAAGCCTGACATCAAGCAGGTCATGTTTTATTAATTAGGTTTAAGTTCTACTTGAGGGAAAATGGGAAAGAGCAAAAGTGCTGTTAACAAAGCAGAAATGCTCAAACTGACAAAGTGTCCTTAAGGTCTACGCCTAAAACAAACATGTTCTAAATATCCGTTTATGCAGGAGGTCTCATTAAGACAGAGAGAGAACAAATTAGAAAGCAGCAAAACAAGATGAGCGAGTCAAACATAACATTTGTGACAGTTTCAGGCAATGAAAAAATTGCAAGCTGTTTTTTAAAACAACAACAACAACAACAACAAATGAATTAGAATTTATGGGAATACCAAAAAATTTGTGCTTCATTAAAAAAGATAATAATTAAGATGACAATAAAAGTCATCTCAAAGCACTTTATACTATAAAATGAATGAAAACAAAGATACTACAGGACAACAAATCTATACTCTGTACTTGCATTTGACCAGATGCCATTGAATTGAATGGTTTACATTGTGTTTATGTGACAAAATTACATGGAAAATGTACATGTGATCACATTACTTAAAGTCAGCATTATGGGCATAAATGTTGTTTTTTGTGCAAATTATGTAGGGCTAAGAGTTGCAGCAAAGCACAGTAGTTTACTTTAAATGTTTAATTTCAACCAATTTGAATGGATGGATATATTTGAAAATTTGCGATGACGATATAACTGACGATGTAACTGATGCGAGACAAAATAGTTTACAGTGCAAAAACCCTCCATCAATGTATTTTCACTTAAACAAGCAGCAGTTTTTTATGTGCATTAAAGCTATATAAAAATGTAACAGTGCAAATGCCTTGCTGACAGTTTAACCAAAAGGCATTTGCAGTGGAATATATGGACATATCCTGAGCATAACCATGTATAATATCCACAAAAGTTAAAAAGAGGTGCTTTGCAACATGAAACTGCAGTGTGCCAAATAAATAAGTCAAATACGTATTTTTCAGATCATAAGGTGCACGGGATTATAAGGCGCATTAAGCAAAAATAAAGCAGTCAGATAAGTCTAACTTTATTCAACTCATTCTTCTTGCTTCCTCCACTTCTGCACCATTGACTCATTAATGCTGAATTTTCTCGCAGCTGCTCTGTTCCCAAGTTGTACTGCGTGACGCCTTGAGTTTAAAATCCGCTTAATACGCATGTCTCTTAACAGGTGCCATTTTGGGGTCCTTATACACACACAATACAGTAATATTATGTTGAAGCACAGTACGTATCACTCCGGGAGGCTCCTGACTACGGTAGCCGTAATGCTCCAACAGTCCATCAAGCATTGCGGGTTCGTAGCTTAGCAAAGTCGTACTAAAACATTTGACAGATTGCTGAGCGCCGTGTACCACATAAAATCGGTTTGAGGTCAGTAAGCACAACCAGAATTCATACATAAGGCACACGGGATTATAAGGTGCACTGTCGATTTTTGAGAGTGCCTTATAGTCGGACATCACAGGTAAAAAATGTATCCTTTTTTAACACAAAGTATTTTAAAGAGGTTGATAATGAGTTTAAACACTTTACTGAGCAGAATTAAAGTATGAGGTGCCGGTCGAGTATAACGTCTAATGTCCCAGTATGTGGATAAATGGTCTCCAGAGGTCAATAGTTTTTGTAAAATGTGGATGGCGAAGCTTTTTTGTGATGAACTAAATTGTGTAAACTTGAACTGTAGGCCAAGACAATATTTGACAGGATCGACAGGATTATAAATAAGAATGTCTGCGTTAACTTCCCAGCCTCCAGGACAGCATCTGTCCGCTCCAGGCGAATGGTTGGTGGGAAACTGGCTCCTCATGTGCCCTGGCAGGCCATGGTCTACATTGCTGAGAGCATGCTGGATGGAGGTTATGCAGGCGGTGCTCTCATCTCTGACCGCTGGGTGTTGACGGCTGGAAGAAACCTTTTTGTTAGGAAGAGTCGGGAGGACATTCAGGGACAGGAGCCTGTCATCCCTAAAGTGTACCTGGGAATTAGAAAAAAGGATGATGCTAAATCTTCCAATGAGGTTGCTGTTGAGAAGGTGAGGAAAGGAAACTGTTGTAGAGTCAAGAATTATATTATTTTACTATATGTTTGTTTTTCTTTTGTTTTCTTGTTCTGTCATTTCTATACACACCATGTTTTTAAGGTTCCACAAGTTTATAAAATAATCAAGTATGTGGATATCTTTTTCATTAAAGTCAAAGTTAAGTCATGAAAGGATTGCTTTTTAACACCACATAGTTGCTAGCATTTCTGAGCTTAAAGAAATTTGTTCAAACCTTCAGGGTGAGTGATGTGAATTCTACTGAATGAGACCAAATGATTCATGTGAAAATATATCACTTTTTATGAACTTCTTTGAAATCTGGCATACTTACGTGTCTTTAGACCTTAAAATTTATTATCAACGGGAAATTTGTCATCATTTTAATGGCTCTTACTTCATACTTCATTACACGTTTATTCTGTGTTAGGAAGCACTGCTTGAAAGTGAAAAAAAAATACAAAGCTAAATGCAACATCAAACTTAAGAACAAACTTTTGCATTTCCCTCCTGCAGGTTGTTCTCCATCCAGGCTTTCAGAATCAGTCTGACTGGAACAACGACCTGGCTCTGATCCAGCTGAAGCAGCCTGTCGTTATAAATGATAAAGTGACCCCCATCCCATTACCAGAGAGAGGCCAGGACCTGGCCAAGGCCGTGCGTGGGTCAGGAATTATCACTGGATGGGGCTGGGGACCCCTTCTCACCCCTTCTCCCTTTCTCAAACACATCGTAGTCCCACTGGCCAATCACTCTGAGTGTAGGGCTGAATATGAAAGTCTTGCACTCACGCCAACTGTAGATGATGACATGATCTGCACTGCTGCCACAGAATATCAGGAGAATGTCTGTTTTGGGGATGCAGGTGGCGCTCTGGCTGTCACAGATCCTGAAACTGGGGACATATATGCTGCAGGGATCCTTTCCTATGATAAATCCTGCACTAGGTACAAGCATGCAGTGTATATGAAGCTTTCCTCGTATTTGCCCTGGATCCACAGCATTATGAGAGGAGATACAGACACATCAACTGCTGTGCGCTTTGAAGCGATGTCTGCGATGTACAAAAGGCAGTAGTAATTCGGCTGTCCTTTAAGTGTTGAGGAGGTGTTTAATCTGTGATTTGTTTTTTTTTTTAAAGTGCTTGTGAAGTAACACCTGTTGTTTTGTATCATTTAAATCTGTGAAGAGAGGGAAAAATACACTGAATATTTTTTTTTAAAAGAAGAAGAAGGAACAGACATTAAAATGTACCACAGTAAAAGCAATCTCTCTCCTTTCATCTTGGACAGTGATGTCATAAAGCTCCTCAAATAAAGGCTATCTCATCATCATCATCATCTCAACTGTCAATTAATATGTGTATCCATCATTTACATACTGCCTTCTTGCAACTCGCTGAAAGTTGCGCTTGTTTCATGCTCATAGGAAACTGCACCTTTCTCTGTCAAACCAGTGTGTTTATCTCCCGTTAAGACTCGAGCTAAAGCTAAAATGCTAGCAGATTTTTTTTCTGGTGGTTTGCACATGTTCCTTGTGGATAAAGCACTAGTATTTCACCGTTAACTAAGGAAAGACCAGTATACAAAGCAAGCTGCCAGTGTCTCAGCTTTTACTGCTCTGGGATCAGTTATGATTGCTGCTTCATATGGAAACACAATGACCATTAGCAAGTAAACAAGCTTCAGTGATATAGCATCGTAAACAAAGGAGTTTCATCTTGCTAACCACTTTGTCCAACATGTGCGATGTAAAATTTGAAAAAATTGTTAATAATTCATTTAATACATTAACAAAGAAAGCTCTGATGATGTGAGGTCTAATAAAATACAACAGCTCAGTTATCAAATTATGGAAGTGTTCACGTTATGTTGTGCCAAGGTTATAACAGAAATCCATCAGCTGCTATGGAGCTCTACTCAAAGACGGTATAATAAAGATGTGACATTAATATTACCCACTGCTATCTGACTCTTTATTTTGGGACCATATTTGGATGAGTGTTGTGCTCAGTTATTGGCTAGTTAGTGTTAAGAAAGAGACTCTAGACCTTCACTCATCAAAATGTAAGCATAAACTTATTCTTAAATGGGATTTCTTGTATTTGGCAATAACCAATACTACTAGAAGGCTAATCATATTAAGTCCTCCAAAAGCACAAGTTACTCAGTAACTCTAATTAATGGCCATACATCCACTGATACACATGCATATTGTAGCTGGCTGTGGGTAGTTTAAAGAAGGCTGACCTACTTTTGGAGCTGCAAGTGGCCATTTGAGAAACATTGGCATTGGCATAATTTTTTAGCCTTGGAGGTTCCCATTTGGCTCAATTTTACATTTTGAACTAACACTTGCAAGCGAAACACAACTCCACAACACTGGTGAGGAGTTCTGTCAAGGAAGAGAATGCTGCTGCTATTACAGCTCTAAAATGGTAAAACTGCTTCCTTTTAGCTAAGCTGTCAGTCTGAGACTTTTGGCTGGTTATGTGGTGAATAGATGTTGCCAATATCAACTAGTTATGAAATGATGTAAAAGGACAAATGGGTGCACAACCTTTGGACCAGTGACTATGCAAATATGGATGTAGCCACCAAGTCCTGCTGATCCATCTCAGCTTCTTAAAAAAAGAAATTATGAGCATGGGTCAGATTTGTTTGTGAAACCAATAACCTTTTATTCTCCTCCTTGATGTTTCTAAAAGGGCCATAATTTATGAAAGAAAAATTATGTTGTATTCAGAATGCTCCGTATCATCTTTTACTGACTTTCAAAAACTGAATTTTATTTTGTCTACTTTCCTTAAACACAATGATGTGAGACATCATTGCTGATACAGGTGTCAGATTAATAATGTGTCCTCATGAGGAACTGCTCTGCGCAGACGTGAAGTTTCCCTGTTGCCCATTCTGAAAAGAGACTTAAGAGCTTCAAAGGTTGAGACTACATTTCATCATGTGCAGTCATCAGCGTGAAAGCAAAAGTTAACAATAAATCAAAAGAAAATAACCCAATTCAGAATTTGAGGACTTTAAGTGTTGCCTCCACATTTTTTTTCTTTCACCTAGAGCAGCAAGACTTCAAAGATATTTTTGTCTGGCAGGTGTGTTCACTCTGCCACAAATCACGAACTGTCTCAACAACAAATGCCCTGAACAGTGATATGACGACAGCCGCCTGTCTAGTTGATTCAATGTGATAGCAAAGATAAAACAGAAGGAAAAATCAAAGTGTGGAGGAGAGATGATTGATTTTATACCTTGGAATCTTTTTCATTGTATTGTAAAGACAAACAAGTTTAGGTCAAGGAGACAGGCATAATGAGACTGATGGTCTTTATTACTATCTCAAATATATGAGTCATTTCATCTGCTTGCCATAGTCCCCAGCCTCCACGATGGAAACTGCTGCTGGCTTTTATAAAATTGCTCAAGAAATGAAATACTGTGATTCTCTTCCTTCTTCTCATTTCTTCCTCCATGCATTTCTAATTATGGTGATTTTCTTTAGTTACTTTATCTTAAAAAAGGAGGAGAGCAGGATTTTACCAGGAAAAAAAAGAAAAGAAAAACTTATAAATCAACCCAAGACAGTCAAAAATCATATTCTCTCCAACATTTCCAATAGAGGCATCCAGGAAGCGTGAAGTGATGCAAAAGTCAGTCTAATCTCCATGTTTTTTTTACCTTGTTTGTTACTTCCTGTTTTATTTTGATAGCCTGTCATCTAATATACCAATACATACATGTGTTGCCACACTGCCCTTATATCCTCCCATGTTTTTAAGCCCTTCTGTTTTTTGTTGAGTTCCCCATCAAGCTATGCGTTTTCATTTAACAAATCCATTTGGGGCCTTTTCTGCTGAACACTTTGATGTCTAAACAGTTTGAAATCAAAGCAACAACTAAACTAACTCTTATGTTTTGGGTGCACAGATGTGACAGTGATTGCTCAGCACTGCTCTTCCTCTCTGGAATATCTTTTTATCCACTGCAAACCGTTTTATTCTCCGCAGGAGTTTGCTTCATTCATCCTGGCCGCTGTTTACATCCCGCCAGACGCAGATGCGCAGGCAGCTCAGTGCGCACTCGCGGAGCAGATTCTCCACACGGAGCGGACATTCCCGGACTCTCTCATCATTGCTCTTGGGGACTTTAACAAAGCCAATCTGAGCCATGAGCTTCCAAAATATAAGCAGTATATTAAATGCCCGACCAGAGAGGAGAGGACATTAGACCACTGTTACAGCACGATCAGCGGGGCCTATCGCGCGGTGCCCCGAGCTTGACTTTCTGACCACGTCATGATCCACCTAATCCCCGCGTACAGACAGAGGCTGAAGCTCTCCAAACCTGTCGTGAGGACTAAAAAACTGTGGAGCAACGAGGCTGTGGAGGAGCTTCGCACGTGTTTGGAGACCACAGACTGGGACACATTGAAGGCTGCTTCTAACAGCTTGGACGAGTTTACGGACACTGTCACCTCCTATATCCACTTCTGTGAGGACAGCATTGTGCCATCACGCACCAGGGTGAGTTATAACAATGACAAACCCTGGTTTACTCCTAAACTCAAAAAGCTGTGGCTGGAAAAGAGAAAGGCGTTCAGAAGCGGAGACAGGGACTGCTACAGAGAGGCCAAGTACAGGTTCACTAAAGAAGTGGACATTGCCAAACATCAGCACTCTGAGAAGATGCAGCAGCAGATCTCAGAGAATGACTCGGCCTCTGTGTGGAAAGGTTTTAGGAATATCACCAACTACAAGCCTAAAACCCCCCACTCCACTGATGACTTGCTCTTAGCCAACACCCTTAACGACTTCTACTGCCGTTTTGACGAGCCATCAGGCAGCCTTCACACCTCCAACGGCCCCAACAATAGAGACACTTTGGACACTAATTCCCCCACCTCTCCCCCCTCCATAGAGCCATCACCACCTTCAAACCGTTCACCTACAACACCCCCCTCCTCACCCCACACAAAAGAGGATTTCACACCACCTCCTCCCACCACAACTCTTCATATTCATGAAGCAGATGTGAGGAAGCAGTTTAAGAACCTGAATGCTCGGAAAGCTCCCGGCCCAGACGGCGTGTCTCCTGCCACCCTCAGACACTGTGCAAACGAGCTGGCCCCAGTGTTTTCTGGCATTTTCAACTCCTCACTGCAGGCATGTCATGTGCCTGCCTGCTTCAAGTCCTCCACCATAATCCCTGTCCCCAAGAAACCTAGGATCACTGGACTAAATGACTACAGACCCGTGGCTCTGACATCTGTGGTCATGAAGTCTTTTGAGCGCCTAGTTCTCTCCCATCTCAGGACCCTCACGGCCCCCCTCCTGGACCCCCTGCAGTTTGCATATAGAGCCAACAGGTCTGTAGACGACGCCATCAACATGGCCCTACACTTCATCCTGCAGCATCTGGACTCCCCAGGAACCTACGCCAGGATCCTGTTTGTGGACTTCAGCTCTGCCTTCAACACCATCCTTCCAGACCATCTCCGAGACAAGCTTTCCCAGATGAATGTGCCTGATCCCATCTGCCGGTGGATCACTGACTTCCTGATGGACAGGAAGCAGCATGTGAGGCTGGGAAAGAATGTCTCGGACTCCCGGACCATCAGCACCGGCTCCCCTCAGGGCTGTGTTCTTTCTCCTCTGCTCTTCTCCCTGTACACCAACTGCTGCACCTCCACCCACCAGTCTGTCAAGCTAATCAAGTTTGCAGATGACACCACCGTTATTGGACTCATCTCGGACGGGGACGAGTCTGCCTACAGGAGGAAGGTTGAACGTCTGGTGTCCTGGTGCAGCCACAACAACCTGGTGCTGAATGCCCAGAAGACAGTGGAGATTATTGTGGACTTCAGGAAGCACACAGCCCCACTCCCCCCCAATCATCCTGACTGACACCCCCATCACCTCTGTGGACTCATTCCGCTTCCTGGGTACCACCATCACCCAGGACCTGAAGTGGGAGCCCACCATCACCTCCGTCATCAAGAAAGCCCAGCAGAGGATGTACTTCCTGAGGCAGCTGAAGAAATTCAACCTGCCAACACGGACGATGATGCAGTTCTACACTGCAATCATCGAGTCCATCCTCACCTCCTCCATCACCGTGTGGTATGCTGGAGCCACTATCAGGGACAAACAGAGACTGCAGCGTGTTGTGCGCTCTGCTGAGAAGGTGATTGGCTGCAGACTCCCATCTTTGCAGGACCTGTACACCTCCAGGACATTGCGGCGTGCAGCTCGGATCTCAGCTGACCCTTCTCACCCTGGACACAGTCTGTTTGACCTGCTCCCCTCAGGCAGGAGGCTCCGGTCCATTCGCACCAGAACCTCTCGCCATAAGAACAGTTTCTTCCCCTCTGCAGTTGGACACATGAACAATAACCATATGACTGTACCCGCCACTAACACATGACCCTACGCTGTGTCACTGCATCATTCCATGTTTGGCACTGATCACCACCTGCACTCGTGTATATATCTTTCTACGTAGCACTCTTAATTCTTATTCTCATGTATATATCTCATGTATAGCTCATGCACATATCTTTCTACGTAGCACTTTTAATTCTTATCCCTACTTTTATTTTTTTCCATGTCTATTTAAGTGCTATTTATGACACTATGTTTGCACTGAAGCACCGCAGCAATTTCCTAATGTTGTAAACCTGCTCAACATTTGGCAATAAACCCCTTTCTGATTCTGATTCTGATTCTGTAGGAGGTGAAGACGTGGTACCAGGAGAGAACTCAAACTCTTTGGTACCTCTGCTCTAAAAGACTGCAGGTGATAGGAGGTTTAAACCAAACTGCCTCACTGTACCAACATACTGCCCCTGAAACGAGACATCAAAGATATTTATCCTTATTACTGACACCTACCATTCATCGTACCACAAATGTAAGGAGCTTCCCATGGCCAGGACTTTCCCTTGAAAGCTCACGATTAAGAGAAGAAAACATGAATTTACAGTCCTTTCTTTGGTGGTCTGACTGTTTTTATACTAATTCCATGTCTGTAAATCACTTCACGATCTTATAACAGCTCACTTGTCTGGCATGCTGACAGTCCTGGGCAGGAACAATAGAAAACGAAGTTCTACCCCTTAAGCTGCTCGCTGAAGTGTGCGCAAAATCATTTAATGCTTTGACCTTTTTTTAGCTGAAATAAAAATCCAGAGAGTTAAAAAGTACTTCTTTTTTTTTATCTGATCTGCAGCAGAGTGCAAGGAGTTCTTCTCCATGGCTGTTAAAATATTAATATCCCTGTCAAACACCATTACTCTCTACCAGTGTCAGGGAGTGCTCTGTCTGACTCCATCACCCCTGAAAGCACCAGCATAGGTCACAGCTGTAGAATTAACATGGACATTTTTTTTAAATGCATACTTACATTTTTGTTTAGTTTATACAATCATATGCATTAGTTCTTAAACTGAATTCAGTTTTTTTTAACTGCATCTACAGCAGAAGTAGACTATCATTCATGTTAAAATATTCACTGCTCTCAACTGCCACTTTACTGAATATTTGTTACCCAAGTTCTGTAAAAACACCAAACTTTTAAAGATGAGACAAGATTTTGGAGGTTTATATGTCACATCTGATGAACTGTGGGGCATGAGGCCAAACGAAAAGAGGTGTCACACGTAAAATTCAGTTCAAAGTTTTAGCAGGTCCTGAACTCATATGGGTTCATCTTGACAGGAAGTCATTATTGTTGTCGTCTAGTCATTTTTATTCAAGCTCTTTATTCAGACTTCCCAACACAGCCCTGTTCCTGTAGTTCCCGTCCTGCTTATTTGTCACAACAAACAGGAACTCAGTTTCAAGGCAAATTTACTCTGTAAATTTAATCTTCATGGGAACGAATGGGTCTTTGTGACACCAGTTCTGCAAAATAAAGCTATTTTCTAAGTCAGTCAGTCAGTTAGAAGTGCGTTGTGTACTCAGCTGCTGGTTTGTGTACTCTGTTGTCGTGGGTAACTGGGAAACAGAATCCTTTTAGGCTTCACTGACCATTGCCATATTCACTGCACTGCACGTTTTTCGATAAGGCAATAATAGAGCAGGATTTTTTTTCCTGTCATTTGTTAATCATAGATAGCCTTATTCGTGGTAGACGTGCTTGCTTGGACACTTCCCTTCAGATTTTATCAGGAAATAATAGAGTCAGCCATCAAAACAACTGTAAGATTAAAATATAAACCAGTCTTTGTGCTGAAATGCCAGTATCTATCCTCCTGATTTCTCTTTTTTTCAGAATCATTAAAATCCATTAAAGAGTATCCATGTCTGTATTCAGTTTTTACATATATTCTTATACGTGATAATTATCATGCTTTACTGACACCTCGACTGAATTCATCAAATAGATATTTTAGTGCTGGAGTGATGTCATCTAGCCTGAATCTCTTAATAGAGCTGAGGTCTCAAATTAAGCGCGGAGGGGATCCGGCTTTTGCAGTTACAGCCACGAGACTGTGGAACAACCTTCCGCTCAATATTCATACTGAAAAGTCTCTACAGTCTTTTAAACTCTGTCTTAAAACTCTATTGCTTTGTAGTCAACCTTGTTGCTTTTAATTGTGCTATAGAGATCAAATTACCATGGGTAGCCCCTTTTTTAATGCGTTGATGATGCCTCTATTGAGTGGAGGAAAGTAACTACATATTTTCACTCAGGTACTGTAGTCAAATATTGTGACATTTATTCATGCTTGTATGTATTTATGTTTAAACATATGCCATTTTGAATGTAATAATCCAGATAACAATGTACCATAGGTTAAAGGTCATACAGCTAACATTTTTAAATCATAAAATAAACAAATTATTAAATAATATCAACAGTCCTGGCATTATGTCACTGGTGACATATGGATTGCTCTCATGTAAAAGCATTTAGGAAACAGGCTAAAAAATACAGTTATCTTTGAAAAACTGCTACTAATGATAGTAAAATAAAGAAAAACACTCTAAAGTAATGTTATGTAAGGGTAAAGTGATTTGTTCACTGTTTGCAGGGTTGGCAGTTTGATTTCTGGCCCTTGCACATGATAAAGCATCTTTGCGCAAGACTGTGGCCCAATATTAAAGACGCAACATCAACTATCAGTGGAAGGGGCGAAAAAGAAGAAATCATTGGGCAACTGCTGTAACCACAGGCCTGCTTGAGCTCAAGTTAGAGAGATAGGTTAGGCCAGACAAAAGTATTTAAGGCTCCATGCAAATCACTGGTGCCTAAAGTCTTTCACATCACACCGTTATTTTTGTTTTTACTTACACTCTACTTCTTGACGGGAACCAGTATGTTCTTCTTTAAAATACTGTGTGGTTTAGAGAGGAACTGAAATACTCTGAGTCCTCTGCAGCTGTGCCTTCTCAGGTTCTGACACAATGGGGAGGGATGATGGACCTAATGGGTATTAAATGCCATGCAAATGCCAGGACTGTCACGCCTTCCTGCCCAGAATACAACCAGTTGTCATGACTCAGCTGTGTATTGCCTTTGAAGTTTGGATAATAAGTTGATACTAAGTCATTGTAGACCGAAAATCATATATAAAGCTTAGACATGTGTTTAGAGAACACTTTTTTTCCTGAGGGAGGGTTTTAGCAGAGGCTTGCAGAGCGAGGATAATAGTAACAGGGAGAAGTTTACTCTGCGCAGAATCTTAAGCAACTTCTCGTTGTTTTTTGAAAAACAACAGCATGCCACAAAAAGACAACATGCATTTAAGTGCAAAACTTCAAAGATGTACACTTCCTTCTGCAACCAATTACAACAAAGTGACTATTGTAGCTGTACGCCACTGCCGCTGTCATAAAACTGTGCCACTGTGCTTTTTCCTCCTCAGTTTCACAAGTCGTTGTGCAGTGAAATATAAATCTACAGTCTGTGACACCCTAAAACGCTAAATATGATTTGACTGTGCCTTTCAAACTGTATATGTGCACAGTATAACAGGTACATTTTGGAGCCATTGTTGTTTAATTGTCTTAAGGTCATATTTCAGTGATTAAATATTATATTAACAGAATTGATTTAAAAATCAAAGATCTCCAAACCCATAATACAAACAAATGGTTTGTTTCCCAGAATTAAAGTTCTCTTCAGAAACACAGTCTGCTTCTTCACCTGCACCACATGTTTCAGACCATCAAAGAATTGTTAATATTAGATAACAATAACCCAAGTGAATGCAAACTCCAGTCTTTAAAAGATTATTTAATTTAATAAGAGAAAAACCTACCTGACCCTGTGTGAAAAAGTAAGTTTGCATCTTCTACCAGAAAATCCTGAAGGAGAATGTGCAGCCATTAGTTTATACCCTGAAGCTCAAACACACTTGACTTATGCAGGACAACAACAAGTGGTCTCTTCAAGATCCTTTGGGGTGACCTTAAGCAAGTTAATGCACAAAAACCCTCCAGTGTGGCTGAACTGAAACAATTCTACAAAGAAGAGTGGGCCAAAATTCCACCATGATGAAAGATTAATTGCCAATTATAACAAATGTCTTTTTGTAGTTTTTGCTGCATGTGGCACAACCAGTTATTCAAGTTTTAGGGAGATATTCACATAGGACCAAGAAGGAGAATATTTCTTTTATCAGACTGGAGGATGCACATGTTGTTTGTATCAGTGTGATGTAATATGTGTTTCCTTTAATAGCCACCAAATCTATAGGATACTGTAGCTAAACAGCGAAATATAGAGAATCAATATGAGATGATGCTTAACAACAAGAACCTGTTTAGTCTAATAATGAATTTTTAAATATCAGGATCATCAATCCATTCATTACCACATAGAGTACGACCTCTTCCTGACTTATTCTTCCTATTACCAGTTTTAGTGTAGACTAAATTACTACATTGTTGTCATACTATGACAACAATGTAGTAATTTAGAATAAGTCAGGAAGAGGTCAGGAAGTCGTTTATTTACCAAACACAAAGTAACTCACCTGCACATCTGAGACTTGGTTCAGTTTACCACATCAACATGTGAGGCAGAATCCCCACTTCCACACTGCCAGAGTAGTACAGACCTTTCTGGATCAGGAGCACATCCAAATACTTCCTTGGCCAGGATTTACTCTCAGTAAGCCTCCTACTGAACATGCCTGGGAGATGCAGCGTCAACATGTTTAAAGAAAGCCACAACCAACCAGCATTGCACAGCCGCATGCTGCACTCCTCCAGGAATGGAGGCAAACTACTCAAAAACAGATGGTCCATCTCATAACATCCAGAGCAGGCCATAACTCATGTTAAACATCTTGTATATAAGTAGATTGTCTATAAATGTGTCCATAAAATCTTTGATCTAAGAACAAAATATAAATCTCAGAATGTGTGGGCTAATTACAGCTTACAGCAACCTTTGTATCAGCCAAACATCTTGTCCTTGCCAAAACACTCTGCCATCATCATTGATAATGATTAATATGAGGCTAAATGAAGAAAAATCCAATTTTTTAAAAGTCCTGCTGTGTTTAAACCGTTTAACACTGGCAGCAGCTTTACCCTTCAACCTCCTTGCCCTCAGCAGAGTCAGAGAGGGGTACGAGAGGTGTGAAGTGAATTCTCACATGACCAAAATGTGTGAGCCTGTGTGCACAACAACAGCTCGAGAGCTTCAATCACCGGTGTTTGCATGTGGGGCTGTGTATGGGGCTTTATCAGCAGCTGATATAGCAGCACATGTGTGCCCTTGTCAATTTGAATATTCAGGACGTTGTGACAAAAATCGAAATAATCAGTGACAGAAGGTGAAAGACGAAGAAGAGGCCAGCGTCTTTTATAAACAGAGGGAAATGTGTATCCCTAATAAATGGTAAAGATAAATCAATCCAAAATTTATTGAATGTTCTGCAAGACATATTTATCTCACAATCAAAGGCAGAAGGCCTAAGCATAGTTTTCTTTCTCTCATTTGGCTCACTTTCCAATAAACCTCCAACAAACCTTAACTGCATTCAGAAGTGATGATTCTTTCATTAGGGGGCTTTCACAGCTTCAAGGTTTTTCAAGCTTGAGTTTGAATGGTTTCTTTCAAATCAGGCCAGATGACGTCTCGATTTAAAGGTGCACGCACTCAATGAAGTAGCCAAAACGCAGATTCTTGCACACTAACTGTCATGATTCGGCTGTGTGGCAGGCAGGAGAGGACCCAAACGCACACTCACGGGGACACGAGGAATAAACTCAGAGAACACAGCTTTATTGCTGGAAAGGCAGATCACAGGTAATACGAAACTAAACTGGGAAAAACTAAATATAAAGCGCCCCAAGAAACACAGGGAGAATCACACACAGCATGAGGGAGAACGCGACACCGAACTGAGGGAGATGCAGACATAAATACACAGAGGGTTAACGAGGGAAGTGGGAACACACGGGGAACACAGCTGACACAGATAACCATAACGAGACAGGGCAGGAGTGAACACAACATGACGCGTACTGACGAGAGACTGTCAAAGTAAAACAGGAAGTACACGGAGGTTCAGACAGGAGGAGAGAGAGCACGGGGAGAACACAGACATAACGGGCTGGGGAAAACATGGAATAAAACACAAGGAGAGACGAGGGCTCACAGATACACAGGGGCACACAGGAGGTAACCAAATAAGGAACATCTTAACTAAATAACCTAGGAACCAAGGCATAAATAGGGAACAAAACACAAAACACACAACAACTAAGAATACTGGGCCAACATGGCCCAGGACCATGACATCAACATGAACTGCACAGACAATCACCTGTGAAATAAAAAGCACGCTCAGTGGCTGCTCATGTTAAGTGCTGTGAGTTTCAACATCACACACTTGTTACACAGACATAAATACATACAGACTAAAGAGACTGCTTAAAAAGTCTAAAGCGTGGTTGTGCTTCAAAAATTCAAATCCAAATCAAACAGATACCTGATGTTTGAATAAAATTACTTTTTTATGCATATAAATCTGCTTAAACAGAGGTGAGGTGTTTGAAGTAAAAGGACACACAAGGACGACTCAGGCATGGGGACAAAGAGCTTTATGTTAAACCCTGTCACCTGGACTTCTCCCTCTGCTCTTTGTTGTCATGGTTACGTAACTGTCAACTTCTTAGCCTGAAGTGTAAAGTGCCACTTGTTTTGAACCAAGGAAACAAAAATGACATGACACATTCAAGCATATAAGCTTTATTAATCTATTTATAACTTAAAAAGGAGAAAAAGAAGAAGAAGACAACCTCAAAAGCATCACTGTAGGTTTCACATGAACAACATAATTAAAGAATTCAAAACATAATTATCACAAAACAAGTGAAGGGTTAACATATACTGTAATCCACACATAAATGATTAACTAGTTTGAAAGGGAGCAGTTGATGTGATCTATACTCTCGTGGTCTGTAGGACCACTACTCCCACACAAACTCTAAAGTGCTGTTCTCCATCATCTTTGAGGTGAAGACGGTTTCAAATTTTCTACTGTCCTCCTCTGTGAACATGTTTTTCCAGTCTCCCACTTTACCTGCATTGCAAAAAGGAAAGACAGAGAGAAAAGTCAAAATGATCTTTTTTTTTTGTCCTGTTTGGTTCCTTAGCCATCAAAACTGTTGTCTGAAGGCCAACAAAGACGTGATTTTCAAATATAAATCAGAAATGTATTTTAAAAAGGGATTTGGTTATAGTTTACTGGGTAGTACTGTGTTTTATATTAAAGAGTTATCATTCAGTTGAACCTTTATGTATGACAAGACTGAATAGGACTATTGAAGACTGAATAATTACCTCGTCATTTTATGCTACTAAAAAAGGGACAATTTCAAAAATTCAAATGTCTATAATTGAGTCATTAAATATTAATTGAATAGTTTCACAGCCAGAAGACCAAAGGTGATATTTCTGTATATCTCCTTCTAGATGGCGGTATTGTGAACAGGTTGCGGTTAGGCTGGGTGAAGTTGTTATTCAGTTGAAAGGAAATTAAAAACACTTAGACCGTTTAGTGTGAACAGGAACGGTGAACTGTGCAGCTAAACCAAACAGACAGTTTTTCTCTCATTACTTATTTTGAAGATAATTATCATGAAGATGAAATGATGCAAAAAGCAAAGCTACTGAGAACATAAATTTTCCTCCATTTCCTTTTATTTTCTTGAGACCTCTAAGATTCGTCTATCATGCCCTATGACACACTGATGAGAGCTCTCAATGTGTCATAGGTTACCAAAAGTCTGTCAGTAGATTATCAGCAAGTTGCATTTTTGCAGCTACTATTTTGGTCACATTAAGACACTCTCAGACATCTAATCTGCTTACAGTTCAGCAGAACTTGCCTTTTCTCATGAAGGAGCCCTTGCTGTGGTCCATTATTTCCTGAGGGACGAGAGTGTAGTTGATCATCTTGTTTTCCTTCATGCTGCTGAAGCTGCAGTGTTTCACGCAGTTGTTGACCTCGTCCTCCACCAGGGGACACTGAAGGAACGAGCTTATTTTCTTTATGGTGCCGTGCAGATCCTGGCAGCAGGAAGAAGAGTGCAATTTAAATTTCCTCACTTCACTGACATGAGAGACCTCCTTGAAATGCTAAATAATTATGTAATGAGCCATAGGGTTCAGTTTGAAGAAGTGTACTTCCACTTTTCAGACCTGCGTCTGACTTTGTGACCAGGGAACAAAGCAAATGAATATTTTACAGGGGATAGTGTGCTTAGCTGTGATGCAATAGTTTACCAGCGACATTTCTTCATAGGTGATGTGAAGCAGATTGCTATTAATCTGACTGGTCCAGCCTTTAATGTGGTCAAACCAGGAACCGAAAGAAACTGAAACAAACAAGCGTGTGAAGAAATACTGCACATCTGATCAGATTGAAACTTGTAGCTGCACAATGATACAACAAGCAAAACAGTCACCCTCACCTGTTTCATCCAGGAATCGGTCCAAAAAATCTGGAAATGAATGAGGCTCAGGGAGGAAGTTGGCCATTTTGTGGAAGTGGTAAAAGGACACGACCACATCTTTAGGATTTCTGCTCACATAGATGACCTGTGACATGACATGTGTTGTTAAGTTTACTCACAGTTATGTCCATAAATATTTAGTTGATCCTTTTTGTGGTAATCTTTCCCTCTGTGCACAACCACAGAGGATTTTAAATCAGACTATGTGCTTTTACTCCAGGAGTTTCACAAAAGTTTTGCAATAACTGTAGAAATTTCAGAGACCTTTAAACATAGTCCCCCATTTTCAGAGATTTTAATTTAACTGGACAACTGACCCACAGTGTCATAGCTGGGTGTGGTCTCTTTACTTAATAAGAAATTATGCTTTGTCCTTTACGCTCAAGAAATCATCCCTAGACTTCTATCAGCAGTCAAGATTGTTAAGTAGAATTAGACGCTTTCCCACAATGGAAACAAAAACAGAAAACACAAATATTTATCAGTTAAATTCATGGCACCTAAAAGTCTGTCAAGTCTGGATGACAGTGCTTTCTCAGAAAAAGCTGTCAATCTTGAAATGTTTCTCTGTGATTTGTGTTTTTGCTTTAAAAGAAAAAATACACAATTACTGAGATACAGCTTAATAATGAGATTTACAGCAGAAAAATCAACTAGTTGTGTTATCTGACAGACAAAGTGTAAATAATACCATAACTAGTAAAAACAACAACAACAACAACAAATAAAAGTCAAAACTCAGCTTACTGTGTACATCAGTATAGGGTATCTGTCAAATCAGTATATAAACCAGCCAAACCAGTGGAGTTAAGTTAAGCTTCCACACTACAGTCAACTGGACACTCTGCCTGATCAGATAAAGAAGTGTTGTTTGTTGTTCGGATCTACCACAAAATAATTAATAATGTCCTGTAGGAATTATTTTTAAATGAATGCATGACATTACAAATTGGACATTATTTGGCTTGTTAAATGTATTAACTTGTCTCATTGTGTTAAAAATACACATGCACATTTTAAAGATCTGATGCCGGCACGTTATGCTTTCAGTATTAGGTCTTAAATAGTCAGTAGAGTCAGTAGTTTTATAAATCCCCTTATTAGACTAGTTTGGTGCGGCAAACTGCTAACGTCAGCCAGGCTGCAGAGAGCAGGCATGGGCTCAGTGGGTAACAGCCTCCAACATTGGCGAATGTTTAGAATAAATCTATCAATTAAATGTGCACTTTAATGACCTTGGTTTTGGAGTGCTGGAGGGCAGGGCCCAGCAGGTGATGAGGCAAGTGTGTAGTGATGACTCGAGCTGTAGTAGGTAAGGCCTCCAGCAGAGCAGAGCTATAATAGTGCTCCAACCAAGGAGCTCTTTTCCAGTTTTCAACAGTCTGGGACAACCCTGGGTTCCCTCTGGTGCGTATGAGAGTCACAACTTCCTGTAGCCATGTGGTACCTGTTAAGAGGAATGAGTGAGAGGCATTGATGAGCCCACATTGATGAAATTCAGTCATATAAACCATAGAAAGTTACTCAAACTCAGCGAAATGCTTAAAATGAAAAGTAAGAAGTTATTATGTAAATTGCTAAACTCACCACAATCTATGTCACCATGTTTTCACTGAGTTGCTTAACATGCTCATCTGGTTAGACTGGAGTGTGTGTGTGTGTGTGTGTGTGTGTGTGTGTGTGTGTGTGTGTGTGTGTGTATCTTTGGAAGTTTGTTCTCTCTTACCTGACTTTGGATAAGACACTATGAGAATATCCGTATCCAGAAATGGAAAGCTGACAGCATATTTCAAGGAATCCTGAGTGTGCAGGTGTCCAGGAAACGAAATGCCATGAAACATCTCTGTGACATCTAACCTGGCCATATCCACCTTCAACAAACTATTTACTGCTTTTGATATCCTTTCAGCTGCCTCTGCTCTAATCTCCTTTTTGTGATCTGCTCTGTAGCTCTGTCTGTCTGTAGCTCCGCCTGCCTCTCTGCCTCTATGCTCTCCTGTTGTGTGTCTTTCTTGTTGAGAACACACAGACAATGACCACACAGACTGAAGCAGAAAGAGGAAACGCTAATTAACGTGTCACACAGACAGTGGGGGTTACTTGCAGTAATTTCCAAATATCGTATGCAGGTATTCACACTGAAAGAGGAAATAACAGCTAAGTCAGCAACGTGGGAAAATCTGTACATGTTAAAAAACAGAGACTGACGGGACAAAAGAAGAAAAGTAGTACAAGTGGTACATTTTCTCAATGACTGCTTTCAAAATGTACAATGGGTTTCTTTTATAGCTTTAAATGTATGAACTACTTGGACACAAAAGACTATATAGTATTACTCACCACTGAAAAACACTCCATAAGCTGCTATCAATGGCCTCCAGTCTTTCAGTCTCTCTCTCTCTCTGTCCCTCTCTGTTCCTCTCTCTCCCTCTCTGTTCCTCTCTCTCTCTCTCTCTCTCTCCCTCTTTGTGCTGACAATCAAGCCAAACACCAACATCATAAAATATACAGTTGAAACTAGATATTAAGCATTCGCAGATTCTCATTTTCACCAAACGATCGTCCCTTTCCGCCTGGTCTTGTGTCTCTTTGCTTCTGTAACATAAAGAATGAGCCGCCATTTTTCTCAGGACACCAGCGATCAGCTCAACAGGCCCTGAAGCTGTGTCCCAATTCAGGGTCTGCACGCTTGAAGTACGCGCACTACGCATACTACGTACGGTGCGTACTATAAGTATGAGAAGTGCGGAAGTGAGAGGCTTGTGAAATGGGACGGTATACGCTTTGTCGCGCTGTTCAGGTTGCCTAGCAACCATGATACTAACCGCGAGACACGGTACATACAGCTTTGTTTGACAGAAATGAAGGAGAAAAATGTTTTGTTAGTCATTCATTTTTGTCATGACATCACTTTGATTAGTTGAGTATCTGAGGCTGAGACCACGGGACTGTAAAACATGATTGTTGGGCTTCATTTCTGTGCTGAACAGTTAAGATTAGTTAGTAAATAACAATTAGTTAATGTTGTTCATGAGACTATAGTCATCTCACTGTGGTAATGTAAATATAATATGGCCAATATAGAGCTGGGCGATATGAGATTTTTTCATATCACGATGTTTTTTTCATTTCAGGCGATAACGATATCTATCACGATATAAGCCAAATAACTATATTTGTAAGATTTAAATGTGCCGTTGCTCACAAGTAAAATGTGAAATAATCAGCAGCTTGTTTTTATTTAAATATTTATTTCCCATAATAAGTTCAACAGGGTAGATGTACTTAAGGAACATGAGACTTTTTCAGATAAATAAAGGCAAATATTGCAAACTACACAAAAGGCAGCCGCTAAAGCGTTTAAGTTTCAAAACAGAACAAACGAAACAGACTAAATTGTCAATTCCACTTAGAAACAAAATATTAATTCTAAAAATAAATCTTAGTTTGTTTTACAGAAGAACAGACAAAACTGACTAACTTTTGTCAATATCAAATAAACTGAGAACTAAAAGGAAATTCTCAATCTCTCCTTGTTGTATAGCTTAGCTTTTCAAACAGTTTTAACAGTTACTTTAGTCTGACAAAAGCCGAATGACGAATTAGCGCTTCCAGTCAGAGACTGAGGCTACGTTCACACGTACACGGGTATTTTTTAAAACGGAGATTTTCCGTTTTCGTTTTAAAAAAGAATCCCGTCCACACATAAAGGCAGAAATGAAGGAAAACGCTGCTATGAACATGCCAAAGCAGCAGGTGGCGCTAGATTCCTAACCGTGCAGAAATGTTGGCCAATCAGAAGTCTAGAAGCCTCAGTGGGAAAAAGTAAACAAAGCTGGGGCATAGAATCTAGTGATGGGATTTCCGGCTCTTTTTAGAGATCCGGCTCTTTCGGCTCCGAACCGGCTCTTCAGGTTGTTTTGTTGCTTTAATTAATTTATTATTAACAATAATATAAAATTATGCACAAAAGGAATTACTAACATAAAAACAAGTGGTTTTATTTATATATGTTTATATATAAATATATGCGGTGGCCCCTAGAGACAAAACACGTACAAACTCCAAAACACATTTCTAGCATGAACTGAACTTCCAAAGCAGAGCTACTAGATCACTTAAATTACACAATTGAAAGCATGTGTGTATTGTTTGTGTATTTATACACAGGCACTCATATATATATTCAAATAATTTTAAAAAAAAGTTCATTCACCTGTTATTACCACACACCAAATCCGGTCGTTGGTACTTGCTGGCTTGTGTAGCCACAAGATAACAAAGGCTCAACACTGCGCCCAGCATCCTGGAGCACTTCTGTTGTCTTTTGTACGTGTTTTGAGTTTTTATGTGCTTCTGAGTTTTTATATGCTTCTGAGTTTTTACGTGCTTCGGAGTTTGTACGTGTTTTTTACGAGTTTTTACGTGTTTTGGAGTTTGTACGTGTTTTTACGTGTTTTGGAGTTTGTACATGCTTCAGAGTTCGTACGTGATTTGAAGTTTGTATGTGCTTTGTCTCTAGGGGCCACCGTAAATATACTTTTATTTATTCACTCCACTTAAAATGTAATAAATAAATCATATAATACAAAAATCAACTATTCACATTTCAAGTTTTAACTATTTAAGTTTTCAGCTTTTTCCTTTCACAAATTTAAAATGAAAAGAACACAAAACACTGCAAACCACAACACAATTAAATATAAATTATAATATGAAAACTAAAAGAACATGCATATTCTCTGTCATATGGACCTGCATGAATAAACTTTCTCAATCCTTTATCATCTGCAACCGAAAATAGTTGTGGATGATTACTATACCTTTCTAATGTTGTTGTCCCTGCCTCTCTTTCTCTCTCTCTGGCTCTGTTCCTGTGCTACTGAGTGTAACTACCGCCCCTCCCCCCTCTGCCCAGCGTAAAGCACAAGGCTCGCGTGCAGAGTGAAGCGGAAAAAAAGTGCGAGAGAGAGGCTGAGAGAAAGAAAAATAAAAAACCCCACGTGACGGCTCGCGATAAGGAGCCGGCTCGCGTCGTTCACGTCAAAGAGCCGGATCTAAGAGCCATTTCGTTCGCGAACGACCCATCACTAATAGAAGCAGAACCGAGTCGTATGTGTGGAGGGACAGTAACTGTGTGTATATATGTAAGCATTTAAACACTGCAGAGAGTACAATTAACAGAAACAGTATTGTAGAAATTCATTTCACCGAAACAATAACGTGGCGCACAGTGTGACGCATGCACCAGTTTATTGTATTTCCAGACTTGCTTTCGGCACAATTTACAGTGCACGCTACTCTGTTTTTTGTCAGACTTGAAATAGCCGAAATACCTTCACACTACGGAACTTCTATGGCTCTTCCGTTCAACAATCTCTCCGGCATTGGAACCATCATCTGTTTTCTCTTCGGTCACGCTCGGTTGATTTTTCTAGTCGGCACACTCATTTCCTCCATTACGTGCTGGCTCCATTACCCGCTGGCTGCTTCCCAAACAAACACGTGCGGCTTGGCACTTGTGCTGTACGTAACAAGTCACGCGACGTGACGCTGCGGCTGTGATTGGTTCGGCTCTGCGCTACTTAATTTAGATTGGCTGACCTTTTTTTTTTTTTTTTTAAGAGGACGAGAGCGGCGAGGTCTATCGCGATAGCTTAATTTCTCTATCGCGTAAAAGTTATATCGCGATACATATCGTTATCGTTCTATCGCCCAGCTCTAGGCCAATATTATAGTATTGTCAGATTATTATTCTATATTGTGTATTTTGTTGTACAGTTATTTTATTTTCAACTTTAATTTATATATTTTATCTTATCCTTTCCCAGTTAAATTTACCCTTCATTCTAATTTGTGTTGTACAGTTATTTCATTTTTAACCATAATTTATATTTTATTCCTTCCTAGTTAAATTTACCCTTTGTAATTTTTCATATTTATTTCCTATCTTATTCATAGCCTTTTCCTTTTTTGTTTTCTTTAGGTCACGAGCAGTTGTCCAAGCATTTCACTACATATCGTACTGTGTATGACTGTGTACGTGACAAATAAAAAAATTTGAATTTGAATTTTATGATATATATATATATATATATATATATATATATATATATATATATATATATATATATATATATATATATATATATATATATATATATATAACCAATAACCTGCCTCAGTACTACATGGAAGCTCCTGTCAGGCATCATATCGGCTAAGATGAACAGGCACATGGGTCAATACATGAGCGGGACACAGAAAGGAATTGGCAAGAATACCAGAGGCGCAAAACACCAGCTACTGGTAGACAGAACAATCAGCCGAGACTGCAAGACCAGACTGACCAACCTGTGCACTGCCTGGATTGATTACAAGAAGGCCTATGACTCAATGCCCCACAGCTGGATACTGGAATGCCTAGAATTGTACAAGATCAATGGGACCCTAAGAGCCTTCATCAGGAACTCAATGGGGATGTGGCGTACAACACTAGAGGCCAACTCCAAGCCCATAGCACAAGTCACCATCAAGTGCGGGATCTACCAAGGAGATGCTCTGTCCCCACTGCTGTTCTGCATAGGCCTGAACCCCCTCAGTGAGATCATTAACAAGACTGGCTACGGATACAGACTACGGAACGGAGCAGTTGTCAGCCACCTCCTGTACATGGATATAAATCAAGCTGTATGCCAAGAGTGAACGAGACATCGATTCACTGATCCACACTACCAGGCTATACAGCAATGACATTGGAATGTCGTTCGGACTGGAGAAGTGTAGCCGGATGGTAACAAAGAGAGGGAAGGTAGTCAGAACTGAGGGGATTGAACTACCAGAAGGCAACATTGCAGACATAGAGGACAGTTACAAGTACTTGGGGATCCCGCAGGCGAATGGGAACCATGAAGAGGCCGCTAGAAAAGCTGCAACCACCAAGTACCTGCAGAGGGTCAGGCAAGTCCTGAGGAGTCAGCTGAATGGTAAGAACAAGATCCGGGCCATCAACACGTGATCAGGTACCCTGCTGGGGTAATAGGCTGGCCAAAGGAGGAGATAGAAGCCACTGACATAAAGACAAGAAAGCTCCTTACCATGCATGGAGGGTTTCACCCCAAGTCCAGCACCCTGAGGCTGTACGCTAAGCGGAAGGAAGGGGGCCGGGGACTGGTGAGTGTCAGCACCACAGTCCAGGATGAGACAACGAACATCCAAGAATACATTGGGAAGATGGCCCCAACTGACCGAGTGCTCAGTGAATACCTCAGGCAGCAGAAACCCAAGAAAGAGGAGGGAGACGAGGAACCATCATGGAAGGACAGGCCCCTGCACGGTATGTACCACCGGCAGATAGAGGAGGTGGCTGATATCCAGAAATCCTACCAGTGGCTGGACAAAGCTGGACTGAAAGACAGCACAGAGGCACTAATCATGGCAGCACAAGAACAAGCTCTGAGCACAAGATCCATAGAGGCTGGGGTCTATCACACCAGGCAAGACCCCAGGTGCAGGCTGTGTAAAGATACCCCAGAGACAATCCAGCACATAACAGCAGGGTGCAAGATGCTAGCAGGCAAGGCATACATGGAACGCCATAACCAAGTGGCCGGCATAGTGTACAGGAACATCTGTGCCGAGTATAACCTGGAAGTCCTGAGGTCAAAATGGGAGATGCCCCCAAGGGTGGTGGAGAATGACCGAGCTAAGATCCTGTGGGACTTCCAGATACAGACGGACAAAATGGTGGTGGCTAACCAACCGGACATAGTGGTGGTAGACAAACAGAAGAAGACGGCCGTAGTGATCGATGTAGCGGTTCCGAATGACAGCAATATCAGGAAGAAGGAACACGAGAAGCTGGAGAAATACCAAGGGCTTAGTGAAGAGCTCGAGAGGATGTGGAGGGTGAAGGTAACGGTGGTCCCCGTGGTAATCGGAGCACTAGGTGCGGTGACTCCCAAGCTAGGCGAGTGGCTCCAGCAGATCCCGGGAACAACATCGGAGATCTCTGTCCAGAAGAGCGCAGTCCTGGGAACAGCTAAGATACTGCGCAGGACCCTCAATCTCCCAGGCCTCTGGTAGAGGACCCGAGCTTGAAGGATAAACCGCCCGCAGGGGCGTGCTGGGTGTTTATATATATATATATATATATATATATGAATGAATGAATGAATGAATGAATGAATGTCTTTTATTCGAGCAACCAAATAATAAGGTTATTGTAATGTACAATTACACAAAAAAAGAAAAAACAAGTTTAGCTCGAAAAGGAGTGGGATGAAGACAAGCTTTTTAACTCCCACCCCTATATATATATATATATATATATATATATATATATATATATATCTGACTTTCAGCTTGTTGTGTTTGTGGATATATGACTGACTTTAATTATTAAACATTCGCACATAAATAAGTGACGTCATATTCAGTACTTTTGACAGTTCACTCTTCGGCCGCTCCATCTTATTAATTCCATATACATAAATGTCAATTTCAAGACTCAACCCCATCATTTAATTTGGTTTTGATTGAAATTGAATATTACTTAAACTCTCTTAAATTAACTTCCAATATAAAAGGTTTATCATTGATTGAAATTCATTCAGAAATGTTTAACAAATGAGCTGTCACAACTTTCAAGTACAAAGTTGTTATGAAGTCTGTCACATCCTCCCCCCCTTTTTTTTCTTTTTTCTTTTTTTATCCTTTATTTATTTATCCTTCTTATTTCATTGTACTGTATATTGTTACTCTTATTTGCCTTGTATGTCTACTGTACAAACTGAACTGGAATGATTGACTGTTCGCTTTATAAGTTCAATAAAGTTTGGAGAAAAAAAAACCCTCTTCGGCTGCTCCCTTCTGCCGTATTTTGCGGAAAAATTATCCACACCCACCACCGCGCTATGAATTGTGGGATATATGGGACCACGAAGCGTGCACCGGACCACGCTTGATATTTGGGGAAATCGACGGCGCATTTGGAGTATGCATTTGAAGTAGGGGAGACCGGGGATAGTTGTAACGTGGGTCAGTTGTAACACTTCCAATTTCTCCAATCAGGGCTAAGTTTCAAATGATGTGACTCATCCTGTGCATGCCCAACTCAGTTCTGCTATCACATGTGAAAAATCAGCACATTTTGTCAAACACAGACAATTTAACACGAAAAAAAGTAATTTGTATGGCAAAAAGTAAGTTTTTCTACTTTATTTCAATTTCTAATAGCATTATTTGCTTTTCAGTTAAACTCATCAAACTTAAATTGTGTTATTTGTATGTCTGTGGGGATATATTCTGTGTAGGTCTTTAGTGCTAATGTTTTAGCCGTTGCCTGTAATGTTAGCTAGTTCATGGCTATAGGAGTCTGGGTCAGTTGTAACAGCAACAGTATGGGTTAGTTGTAACAATAATGCAGATGTTACAACTTACCGCACTATTACTTTAACTTATATTAAACAAGTTGGGGCAACGACATCAGCAGAGAGAGGTTCACTGGTTTCATTTGTACATGCGGTTAATGCCATTGGCAACACAATTCCTCCACTGTTTGTGTTCCCACACATACATTATGCAGACCACTGTGTCAGAGATGGACCAGTAGGAAGTACTGGTAGTGGAAATAAATCAGGATGGGTGCAAGAAACAGATTTCCTCATCTTTCTGAAGCACTTTGCAAACCACACCAAGGTAAGCCATGATAAAAAGTAATGGAATTGCGATGCTGCACTGAAAAAAGTCTAACATGCAGTCATTCATTCAATCTAATAAGTGCCATTCAAAACAGAATAAAATCATTGATTTGATTGTGAAACCCTTTCTTTTTGCATTTTAAAATACCACTTTTGATTTGGATGAAACTAAATATCTGTACAAAGGACACAACGCAAAGTTTTTGATTTCTCTCAAAACATATATTTCTTTTCATGTTGAACAGATAATATCTTTAATTTGAGTCAAAGTGATTTGCACTTGAACACGCCCACCAGAAATAGACCGGGACTCATTTTTATTCTGCATGGCTGCTGGAAACATCGTGTCACATCTTTGATTAATTTCATCTGAAAATAAACGTAAGTAAAGCCAAGTGTGTTACAAAAGCTTTTATAATTTGTATTGCCAAAATTGCAGAAAATAACCCCATTTAAGCTGGGTCGACAGCCACCCCTAATTTTTGCATGATTGTAGCTGCTAGCTACAAGCTAGCTAGCTATCCGGCGCGACGTTAGAACTGGTTACCAGAAACCGACCATCACAGTCAGGAATGCAAGTTAGGCAAAAAGCCGTTTTTTACCAGTATACTAACTAGCTAGCGTTACCACGATGCATCGGTGGTGGATACAGCTAGCTAGCATAAGTTCATAGTTCATAACATTCATAGTATAACTCCGTGCTCCGCTTCGTTTGAATTTTTCTGGTGAGCGCGGTTTCTAGACACAAGCTTGTGTTTGTGCGCGCACGTTTGTCTCTGTCTCTCTTCATATAAATATCTGTGTGTTATGTGTGTGTACACCGAGCGCAAAAGATAATTATTAATGTGCATGATTTAGAGACAGAAATAACACGCCAGCATATAAGATCAATGACATAAGACTAATTCCTTCAATTGACTTTCAGGCGCGGCTCGGAAAAATGTGCATTTTCTGAAGAAATTTTAATTTTAACAGCATTAAATTGACCCTATGCCAAACTTAGTCGCTAATGGCTGGTCTGTAGACTGTTTGGTAAACCTAAATCAAATTATAGTACTAGCTTTTTATAAGGATGTGTATGTCATGTTACGTATTTCTTGGTTTTTCTATGTTATGTGTTTTATAGAGAAGTAACATTATTCTTTTTTTTCTGTATGCTTTCAGAACCACAGATCGCTCCATCCATTCCATGGCTGAAGCATACATTTTCATTTAATCTGAACAGGTATCATTTTGCATTTACACTGCACATCCTTTTTAAACATTTCATAATAATCTAGACCCTCCATCATTATCCTCTCATTCACCTTGCTGATGTGTTGAGGACTTGATAAAAGAATACATGGTATGTCCATATCTGTTCTGTCTCTACATGAGATGCAGTCTCTTGATGTAAATTTGACAACTCTGCTATTAAATGCAATGATTAATGTAGGACAGCAACGATTAATCAACTCATCAAGTTAATATCTTAGGGTTCTGTATTGTTTTCTTTTTTTTCTTGGGCTTTGTGGAACATTTATGAAAATTTTCCACCATTGATTTAATTTAATGATTATGCAATTCACAATCTGATTAGTCAAATAATTGTTCTAATAGTCTGTGACCAAACAACTATCAAAATAGTAGTTTATTATGGTCAAAGATTTATCAGGTGTGCCAGACTTCAGTTCTTCACTTGTACATTTTGTTCCATATTTTACCTCAAGTTATCCCAGAAAGATGAAGCTGAGGAAGAGCTGCAGAGTAACCACCATGGCACTCTTCATCTTCAGGGACAACTCAAGCCTCCTACATCAGCGTCGAGACATCGGGATAATCATTGATGGTGTGGAAGTCCTGAATGAGTTGCCTTCTGTGGCAGCTGGAGTGGCAATGGTCTTTGGACTCTGTTATGCTCTTAAAATGGAATATCCACGAGGATTCAGGTTCACCTTTGAGGCTCTTCAAAAGATTATGATGGAGCTTGACTTTAACAAGATGACCTCTAAGATTCGCAAACTTAATTGTGAACTTAACACTGCACAGTAGTGTGTTTGCATGCATGTGTGGATGTGTATGTGCACATGCACATGCATGTGCATGTGTGCTTGGTTATTTTCTTAGTTGGCCTGCAGTGGTATTCTACATTCAAAAATTATAAGAACACCCATTTGAAAGGGAGATTTAAGTTGATTTCATTGATACATGTGTAGATTTTTTTTACATTGTACAGGCACAGTGCACATATAAACATTTTTGAGTACTTGCAAATTGGTTTAAAAAGAGTTTTTATAATGGTTTTATGCCAGTTTTAGACAGGTTGCAGGTTTTATACTGGTTTTCAAAAGGTTGCAGGTTTTATACTGGTTTTCAAAAGGTTGCAGATTTTATAAAACAAACATTTCTCTAATCATTTCTGCCGTAGCACTAAATCTGTATATTACTAATCCTCTCTATTGATTATAGTTAAAATGGTTTGGAACAATAAATAATTTTGAAATAATTGGTTGGCCAACTGTCTTGTTTTTTATAGGAAATGCAGAGCATTTTTGAACTGAAATAAAATGAAATGTAAAAATTATAGTTTGAATATATGTAAATCAATTACCTGGCTTCAACACAAACATATTAGTTCATGTTAATTTGGTTCGATGTGAATACATTAGGTTGGTTAAATTTCAATATATTAGCTTGGTTCAATAATTAAAATATGGTTCTATGTAAAAAAATCAATTTGGATCAATGCAAAATTTAAAGTTTCAGTCAAGTCTAGTAATATTGTTTATATCAACATAAAAGTATCAGGTCAAATCAAGTGACTCAATTTGGATTCTCTGAAGCCAAATATTTTGGATGTGACAATTGGACATCATTTTTTTTAATTTGAATAGGGTTATTCTTTTTACAGTGTGGTGAACAACTACATTTTTCCAGCTTCATTGTTATGTTCAAAATTGGTGCAAGAGTTGTAGGTTATAATGCCCACTGAGCCAATGAGGCCAACCTCGAGGAAGACCAACCAAAATTAATGAAATATTCAGTTGCAGAAAATTCCATAACTTGTCTTTTTTGGGGGGTTGGAATATGTTCAAAAGCTAGATTTCTGCATTCTGTCACACACACAAATAGCTACATAAATGGCTCTAAGTGCATTCATGTGTTGAATAAACAAAGATTACATGTTAATGTTTCGTTAGTACCCTTATTTCATTGTGTTACATTTCACCCCAGGATATGTTACAACTAACCCAGACTATGGGGTTAATTGTAACATTTCACTCTTTGTGTTTGAGGCCATACCATGCAATGGGTAATTGTGCTGCAGAGAAAATAGCTGCACTATTTAATAGCCGAGACATGTAGATACTTTGCATTACATTTTGAATCCACTACCTTAAAAGAGCTTCAATTTACAGACAGAAATGTCAAAAATGTTACAACTATCCCCGGTCTCCCCTACACGACAGCCGTCGTCGCGTGGCGGTGACCGCACTTAAAATGCGTACTTCAAGCGTGCAGACCCTGAATTGGGACACAGCCTCAGTTTACCTGCATGCATCCTCCTCCTCCTCACCTGTCAGCTGTTTAACACCTGCTGCTAATTCAAGAAACACGCCCACGTTACCTGGTGATAGTAACAGTTTAACTGGGCAGCCGGTGCTCGATATAACGCAATGTCGGCGCATTTTTCTGCACAAGATAAGTAAATATAGTTTTGTTTTTTTTCCGAGAGCACTTTATAGGCGAACCCACTTTATCAGCAGCTGATGTCCAATCACCGGCACACATCTTTGAAACCTCACCTGAGTTTCAGCTCTCAGTGGTTAAACACTGGCCTTAATTCACTCAGGTTTTGTTTGTCGCTGTTTTATTTACAACTGAGCAAATCGGTTTGGCTGAGGTTAAAGCTACGTTTCATAACTGCATAGTTTTACTGAAGTTTAATAGTTCACTGGCACATGTGTTAGACTGAACCGTTCGCTTTTCTTTATCTGGTGTGTTTTGGATTTAACAGTGAATTTTGAGACTAAACTGACCTTTAAAATGTTTTATACAAAGAGGAAAGAGAAGGCGCATTTCCACCGAGAGGAGCAGAGTTTGCAACAGCGTGTTCATCATGGAGAGTGCTGCACTTGTGTCAAGCCAGCCTCCAATTCGAGACTTGCAGTCAAGCCAGCCTCCAGTTTGTTTTACGTTCCCTGTGTATTCAAAGTATTACGGGAATGGATGTGGAAACCGGATTTCAAAATAAAAGCCAACTTCGAGTGAATTAACAGATATGTTAAGAACATAATAACATATAATTTAGGCTTTTTTGAAATATATTTTGAAATCACTGAAAGGTAGGTCAATTGTGGACAATTTGAAAAGGCTTTTACTTTGGAAGGCAAAATCAGAATGACTTGATATTAATATGGTATCACTGTGGGGCTGTATACTGTTGATCTGGAGTGGAATTACCCTGTGGAAACAGGACATTTCCATTTTAGAGCATTTTGAAATCACTGAAAGTTAGGTCAATTATGGACAATTTGAAAAGTCTTTTATTTTGGAAGGCATAATCAGAATGACTTGATATTGATATGGTATCACTGTGGGGCTGTATACTGTTGATCTAAGGTGGAATTACCCTGTGGAAACAGGAATTTTCCATTTTAGAGCATTTTGAAATTGTTCCAGGAGCAACTCAGATATGGGCAGTTTGAAATTGCTTTTATTTTTTAAAGCAAAATCAGAATGTCTTGATATTGATATGGTATCACTGTGGGGCTGTATACTGTTGAGCTGGAGTGGAATTACCCTGTGGAAACAGGAAATTTCCATTTTAAAACATTTTGAAATCACTGAAAGTTAGGTCAATTATGGACAATTTAAAAAGTCTTTTATTTTGGAAGGCATAATCAGAATGACTTGATATTGATATCGTATCACTGTGAAAAAGACTGTGGTTGGAAAGTGTTGATATAAAGTTCAAATAGTATTTGGAAATACGACTTTGGCTTTTAAGAGCATTATTAAGTCATTGAAAGAGTAGTTCAAAAATGAAGGTTCACAGGGCTTTTACTTTGAAATCTAAAATAAGATGGCCTTGATAGTGACAGGGCACAATTAGGGTACAAGGCTGTGTCATATAGATCTAACATTAGAGTTTGTAAAAAAAAAAAAAAAAAAAAAAAAAAAAAAAAAAAAAGCCTAAATTATATGTTATTAACATATCTGTTAATTCACTCGAAGTTGGCTTTTATTTTGAAATCCGGTTTCCACATCCATTCCCGTAATACTTTGAATACACAGGGAACGTAAAACAAACTGGAGGCTGGCTTGACTGCAAGTCTCGAATTGGAGGCTGGCTTGACACCAGTGAGACAGCAACCTGGACAGAAATATTATATCATCCGTTTTTTAATAGTTATTCAACTGTATTCTGAGCACCAGCGATCTGTTAGAATTTTTAGAGTTTATTTAAGTAAAAATAAATGCGGTTAACAAATAATTTGTGTGATTTTTTTTTTTTTTTTTTTTTTTTTTTTTTTTTTTTTTTTTGGGGGGGGGGTTGTTGGTGTTTCGGTCATGTTATGTTTAACTGTCAAAGGCTTGTTAGAAACTATGAAACACATCGTGCAGACTTCTGGATGTTTGAAGAAAACTAATACTGCTCATGAATGACACTAAAGGCAGGAAGGTGTCCTTTAAAACTAAACATGTTAATAGGACCTCCCTATTTATATCATAGTTTATGACAGCACGTGTATTTAATAGCCTACTGACTTCAGTGCAGTGGTGAACAGTCACACAGCTCACGTGGGTGTTAAGTGTGATACTCTTTAACTATAATTTATCCAAGTTAACGTCAGTTAACCTTCAGACAGTTCTTTTGCAATGACAACCATAAACACTCATGTTGCCGGTAGGTTTCTGCTGTGCCAGCTGTTTAGATTACAGCTGATTATGCAGTAACCATGGTAACCACGGACTCTGAGCGACTGGATCGATGCAGGTCAGACAACAATTTTACATGTATGATCTTAAAACAGGACACAGCCACTATACACCCTGAGCTCATATCAAATGTGAACACAGGCTGAGTCTATGTTTGACGTTGTTTTCTATCTAATCTTCCTCTCAAACATTTAAACAGCAGCGAGTCTGCAGCTGAGGGAACACAAACTCAAACTGTCAGAACAGATTTGCTCGTTTCTTGGATTCATTTGGTGATTTATTAAATGTATAACTGTTATTCTAATCTGCTGCTGAGTCTCTTACACTGATGAAAACGCAGATGACACAGATCACGAACACCTGTTCAACCAATCACTTTCATTCCACTTTGATCTGCGACAAACGGATGCGTTCATCTCTGTTACAGTGTTGCGTTAGACTGCTATATTTTTTTTGTTCTTTATGCTGTAGATTTTCACGTCTCTGGAATAGTTGGCAGTAATAAGGATGATTTTCTGTAAAATCATTTTGATATGACCCGTGAATTATACGTAGATGACAGTTAAATTACTCAGCCGGGAAACTGTGTTGACTCAGAGAGCTGAAGATATCGTGGACATGCTGACCTCGCTCCGTGGTGTACAGGTCCGTTTACCCTCATGATTAATATTCACAATTAAAATATTAGCCGAACATCATGAAGTCTGTATGTGTTTCATAGTGTCGAACAACCTTTGTACAGTTAAAGCCAGCAGTTACTACATGACGGAAACACCAACGTTATCTCTTTTCTGCGTTTATACGCAGGTCACGCTGATTACTGAACAAAAACCCAAAGATCAGCTGTTAATCGAATTTATTTGGCGACTGAAACACGTAGGACACATAAGAACATCAGGAAATAAAAAGCCGATAAATATAACGTCAGTAAAAGAAGTCAGTGTCAGCGGGGGTTATTACAGCTGTGTCCCGGGCCTGCGCTTTGTCGGTGGTAATTACAGCTCGATTGCTTGCGAGGCGAGGCGAGCGGGTCTATCGCTTCGCCGTGAGACTGGGCAGACATCTCCGAAATCATCGAAGCACTTTTGCAAAGAGGCTGTATCTTGACAAACCGACCAGACACATGAAGATTAAACCACTACATTCTAAAAAATATTAAAACGGTATTTGGTGACACACAAACAGGGTTTTTCAAAGTTCAGTTCTGTTAGTTTCCACATGCCGGTTGTTGTGTGCTAAAAACAATGGCCATCAGGCCAAAGCAATGGTTTTGACTCGATCAGCGGTAACCCCGCCCCCTGAGTTTGATGGGTGAGTTTGACAGATAAAATTATTTCATGGTGAGACCTGAAGGTGTCAACTGTGCCAAAATGAATTGATTAAATACACCATTAAATAATTATTTAAATGTGGCAATAATTAATTAATTAAATGTGTCAAAAACATTTTTTAATTATTTCCCATTTTAATTAATTATTTAATGGTGTATTTAATTAATTCATTATGGCAGTCCTGGCGTTTCATACCATACTAGAGGGACCGAATAGCTGAAGGCTCTCCCTCCCAATCTGCTTTTAGAAACTCTGCACACAAGCAGGCAGTCTGAGAGTAAAGTACTATTATGTCTTCAAGGTATAATAATGTGGAGAGATGGATTTTAAATTCCGTTCTGGATTCAGCGGTCAGCCAATGAAGAGAAGCTCACAAGGAAGCTCTTAATTTGTCTTAATTTGTTTGTTTTATTATTTATTTATTTATTTATAACTGAACTTTCAAATTCAATCAAGCCAATTTAGTAGTTCTTGTAACCTTTTATCCTTTTATTTATTCCGCATGCTGATGCAAAAAAGACTGCTGTCAAAAGGTTTTGTTGCTCAAAATGTGCACAATAACGATGGAGAATTTTCAATTCAGATTTACTTTTATAGCGGGGAATCACAATAGTAGTTGCCTCAATGCGCTTTAAGATAAAGACCAGACAATAATACAGAGAAAACCCCACCAATTATATGATATGCTCTCTCTTTCTAGCCCCTGTCAGTATACTTGCTGCACCATTTTGGATCATCAAGAATCTATCTGTATTGCTCAAATGCAAGAAAGCAGTCCTACATATTTGTGTAATGTGCACACTACTGGAATCCCAGATTTCTCACAGTGTTAAAGGAGATAATGGTATCTAGAGTAAGCATTTGGTTAGATACAATGTTTCAAAGAAAATTTAAGCCAAATGTAGTAACCTCAGTTTTGTCTAAATTTAGTTATTTTTGTCTTTAAAATAAGCTTTTAGTTTAACTAATTGAATTTTGTTAAATAAAGCCGGGTCCTCTCCAGTTCAAGGGGCTTATTATAGACTCATTGAACAGCATTCATTATAGCTGACACCGACCCAGCGTTCAGTACCAAAAGACAATCTTTATAGTTAATTTCTGAAAAGTCTAAACACACATACACAAAGGACACAAGGAGTTAGACTGGGGCCGTATATGTTACACAGAGGTGTTATTTGGGTTTGGACAGAGACGAATAACAAAAACAGCTGAAGACTAGAAAAATTTGCATTTCCTGCGAAAATGCTGTGTGGATGCCTTAAGGGCTGAAGATATCTGCTGAAAAAAGCTGAAAAAGTTGAAAAAAAAAAAAAAAAAAGCAAAAAAATGTTGCTCTGAGCAGGATTCAAACCTGGCCCTTCTGGTACTCAAGGCAGGTTCTCATCTCACTTCGCCAACGTCTTTCTGACAAAGAATAGGTGGAGAGACTGACAATTGTGCTGAAATGAGCAGAAGAAGCTGAGAATTGTGCTGATAAGAGGTGAATCAGAAGAATTTCTGCTGAAAAGAGTTTAATCAGCAGAATTTCTGCTGAAAAGAGTTGAATGAGCAGAATTCTGCTGAAAAGAGGTTTTTGCTGAAAGCAGCTGAAAAAGCTGGTATTTGTGCTGAAAACTGGTGAAAAAACTGAAAAATGTGCTGAAAAGGGGTGAAAAAGCTTAAATTTGTGTTGAAAAGAGTTAAAAAAGTTTAAGTGTTAACTGAAAGAAATGTTGCCATAAGCGGGATTTGAACCCGGGCCTCCCAGTCCGAGAACGGATGCTCATCTCACTGAGCTAAAACACAGCTCAACCCGGCAAGGAAAATCAGTGAGGCCACTGATAATATGCAAAAAAGGGCAAAAAATATTGAAAAGAAAAATCAATATCTCAAAAAGTATAGAAGTTATGAGCACCAAAAGTCATAGCCGGAAAGAGCAGAAAGAGCAGAATTTTTTAAGATTTGAACGGTGAAAATAGCACAAAAACTGTGGGAGTAGTTGAGTGCCAAAAAGTGTACGGAAGCAACTAGAATAAAGTATAAAGATTAAAGAGAAACAGGAACTCAATAGTGTGGATGCCTATTAAGGCATCCACACAATTAAGACACTCAAAGGGAAAAGTAAAACACCAATTGAAACCAGTTTTTTTTCTGCTGTCAAGCTTCAACAGTCGTGTGACCCCCTTATGACCAAACAACAAAAGTGGGAAGAAACTCCTTTTTTACCCAAACGAATCCTTCACCAGTTATAGGCTCAGGAAGGGGTGGCCATTTGTTGAGGGTCAGGGGAGGAAGACAGGACAAAGACACACTGCGGAAGAGAGCCAGAGATTAATAAGCTACTGAGCTGCATTTATTATAGCTGGCGCTGTAAACTTACTCAGCACATAGGAGGAGCAAAGAGTAGTCCTGCAATAAAAGGTACTTCGAGGCAGCCTTTGTAGTGATTTGGCACCATATAAACAACTGAAAACAGAAAGAATCTGGAGCGAAAATCTGTAAAGATCCCAACAGACAAAGGACTGAAGGACATTTAAGTAAGAAATCTGCTCAAGGACTAAGATTAAGGTCAAAGAGAGGCTCAGCCACTGCAATTTTTGATTTAGTTATCAGGATAAAACCAGACAAACAAAGAGTAAGACAGGAATCTATTTAGTGCGTTTAAACTTTAGGAAATGCTGCACAGGGTAAATTTGGCTTCATGCTTGGTGCTCTGGATCACTTCCTGCGCCATCACCTTGGCTGTGGATCCCAACGATTACATGGCCAGAGCCTTGCAGTTAATGTCAGAGACGCCACTCATTGATGGGTAAGTGAAATTTTATTTGTTTATTTATTTATTTGTGATTAGTGTGTAAATATCTGCGATTGAAGTCTAATGCTGACCCAATAAAACAAGTTCACTTCTTTCCTGATGTGATCTTTCTCCTGTGCTTTGTTCCAGTCATAATGACTTGCCTTGGCAGCTTCGGTCACAATTCAACAATCAGCTGAACAAAGTGGATCTTAACACACTGGCAAACACTCACACCAACATCCCTAAGATCAAGGATGGACGACTGGGTGCTCAGGTACACACGATGGAAGAATTATTAAAGAAAAAACATAATTTCAGTGTCAATGGGCTCCCACAGCTTATCTACAAACCTTCCTCACTGGAGACATCTCACAAAATAACATAACTGAATCAGACTGATCATTTTAAAAAGTCATGTTACACTCTCATTTTAAATATATTATTAGCAGAGAAGTCAGCCATTTCTTCAAGAGATTAAAAGCATCTCAAAAAATCTATATCTGTCAATACATTTTGTTTTTAATTGCAGTTGTACAGAGTTGTACAAGGAGTGCACAGGAGACGGGGTCCAAAACTAAAAGGCAAATATTGATAGTTAATTTCTAATCTCTAAAAAGTCTACACACAAAACACACACAGGACACCAGGAGGAAAACTGGGGCTGTACATGTTCACATTGACGGCTTTATTTGGGTTTGGACAGAGAAGGGTAACAAAAACAGCTGAACATAATTAAGATACTCACATGGAGAAATAAAACAAAACAATAAAATAATATAATAAAAATAAATCACTAATGGGAACCGTTTTTCGCAAAAGGAACAGAAGATGTTGAAACTACCATAACTGAAACAAATAGACACGAAATATGAAGCTAAAAACTAGTTATTACTTAAGTGATTAAGGAGGGAAACAAAAAACAGAAGGAAGGTGTTACACCATGTGGAGGGGAAGGAAACGGGGAAAACAAAGGGCACTTATATTGATACAGAGTGAAAGAGCTGGCACTCATTCCAAGAAAGCCCAGAAAATAAGAATCTACGTTCACACTGCAGGCGAAAGCGCATCAAATCCGATTTTTTTGACCCTATGCGACCCATATCCGATCATGCTATGACAGTGTGAACGGCGCAAATCCGATATTTTCAAATCCGATCTGGGTCACTTTCGTATGTGGTACTGAATCCGATACATATCCGATGCTTTAGAAAGCGACTGCTATTTGAACGGTCAAGTCGCATTAAATCCGCCTTTTACGTCACCGACACAAGACTGAAGCCAATTATCAGCGCCCGAGAAGACATCGCGAACGCTTCCTAGCCATCCAGTGTAGATGTCAGTGAAACTGTTGGGAAGACAACGTAAACATTTTATTTGTACTGTATAATCTGCAGATTCTGACAGAAATCTGCAGCTATCCTTTGAAGCACCGCTCCTCTCTTAAACAGCAATAAGGATCATTATTAGGTTATTTACATTATTATGTAAATAACAAAATAACTTAAAGCAAAAATTGGGAAACGTAAAGTCCGAAGTCTTTATATTAACGGCCATCAGTCAAACAATACTGTTTGTTCTTGGTCTAAACAGAGCGCGTTGTGTGTGACGTCTTCTTTTGCGCATGCGGGCCGCTTTGAGCGTTCACACTAGAGCGCGTTTGCTGTCGCATTTTATTTGTAGTGTGAACGAGGAGACAAAAAAATCGGATTTGATCAAAAAATCGGAATTGAGCATTAAGACCTGCAGTGTGAACGTAATACTCCTTTCAGGCAACTATCACTAGAACGAAAATGAAATCAAGACAGGGATTCAGAAAAGCCAACAGAAGCCGAGCATTTGAAACACTCAAAAAATTAAAATCCCCCAAAACAATAAAAAAGAATTTTTTGGGGGGGGATATGTTTTTTGTTTTATTTATTTTTTGTCATAGTTAATTTCTATTAAAGTTTCTTGAATGATGTCATGTGCATTGCGCAAGAGGTGTTGGCTACATGGGGCGTGATACAAACAGTCATTGCTAGGAAGACATGCATTCACTGACTGGGTGGTTGTGGTCTCGGGATGTTGCTGACTCAGAACGTACACAAGTCTGTCACTTCCATGCAAACTACAGAGGACCGCAGCAATATCATAGTGACCAAACCAATCACCAGGAAATTTTAACCTACTGGTTAGGATGTGCACACTTTTCCCTAGCAACAGGTGGTTACTGATCTGTAGGCTTGCGTGACTTGGGCTTTAGCAATCAATCACTTTCCCAGTGACAGTCATTAGCTTCCAGCAACCACTCACAATCAATGCCATGAAAAAGAAACACGCAGCCGCCTCCACCCACACCCACAAATTAAAATATGAATTAGCCACACCCTGCTGAATCAGAGAATCATGAGGGGGGCAAATACCTTTTTTACAGCATTGTGCATATGTGTTTGAGAGTATGATTGTATTTTATTCATCTTTGTTTAACTTTGAAAGTTAATTATACATAGTATAATCTTTGCTCTGGTCCTCAGTTTTGGGCAGCATACGTCCCCTGTGACACTCAGTACAAAGATGCTGTCAGACAAACGCTGGAGCAGATAGACGTGATTCACAGGATGTGTCAGAAATACCCTGAAATCTTCATGTTTGCCTCCAGTAGCCAAGGTGAGACACTGACTCCGACAGTTCATAGCTGTCCTTCTCCTGGTTGTATCACACATCAACTGTCATATCTGCACAGACATCTTGAAGGCCTTTAATATGAGTAAGACCGCCAGTCTGATTGGGGTTGAGGGTGGTCACTCACTCGACAGCAGTCTGGGGACCCTGCGCACCATGTACCAGCTGGGGGTGCGCTACCTCACACTCACCCACTCCTGCAACACACCTTGGTAAGACCTCAAAGATCAATTAATTTGCTGTTACTTATATGAAGAAATCTGTTTGAATTTTCAGAAGAATACAAACAATGAGTAGGTTATTTTCATGTTTCTATTGATTGACTATAATGCTGCGCAAAAGTCTTGATAAACACATTGTTTCGTTATATTTTGCTAAGAAAATTGAAAATAGCCGTAGTGATTTGCAAGGCATGGATCGAGCCTGGTCACAGACAAAAATCAATCGCAATGACAAATTCAATCAACATCTTCACTGAAAAGTGTTTTTGAGAACTAGTCTGGAAAACTGAGCCTCTATATTTATATGACATGTGTTTTCCAGGCAGAAAATATAGTAGCTATTAGTTCTAGTTCTGTATTTTCAGCTGAGTTAAATATGCTCAGTCACATGCCTTCACTTCCCCATTCAGATGAATGTTTATCCAAATTACAACTACACAACATTAAACAGAAAATGCAGAGTTAGGGGCTGTGTCACTGTGTGACAGTTTCAATAATAAATTCATGTGAAAAAGAATCAAGAGACATCTTATGTGAAGAATAACTTCCTCTGGATCGTGTTTGCACTGTTTCCATTCATTAACTGAGCCGACAGTAAGGTTCAGATGTTGCATTGGAGCTGTGGAGAGCACGGGGGATTCCTGCAGGCCCACTCAGGCAGCAGTATCACATTCACTGGCAGGTGAATCTGTACTGATATGCTTTACCTCAACAGTGACCCAACCAGGTGCAACCAGCAGCTGGTTAAATTTAGGAAACAGAAAGAGAATAGAATGCCTTTTGTGTCACGATACATGTGTACAGAGAATTTAGAATAGCCTTTATTGTCATTGTACAGAGTACAACGAAATTGGAGTGCCACTCCCTTGGTGCAAGTTTCAATAATAAATATAAATGTAAAATATAAAAAGTACACAAAAACAATCGTAAGTACTCAAACAATAGTATGTACAATATATACAGGATAGCAGCATTAATATAATGACAGTATGAATAACAGCATAATATAATGACAGTGACGGTATGGAATAGGTTCAATTGTTTTTGTGCTTATTTACTACGGTGATAGCTCTGGGAAAGAAGCTATCCCTGAATCTGTTTGTCCTGGTTTTATGTGACCTATAACCGTCAGCCTGACGGTAATAGTTCAAACAGTTGGTTGCTGGGGTGAGAGTGGTCCTTGATGATATTGCCAGCTCTGCTGAGGTACCGAGAGTTTGCAGAGCATCTCCTACTCAGTGCAGCTCAGGATCCAGGATCCCCATGCTAAACAAATCAAGCTCTGGAATGGCGCGGTTACGTCTGCAGCTCGGACACAAGGATTTCACTACATGTTGTACTCTGTATGATTGTGTATGTGACAAATAAAGTTTGTTTGTTTTTGTAAAGGTTTTGTGCAGACATGCATGAAAGAAAGGGAGGTCTGCACCTCACCATGTGAACATCGGCCTCCAGGAAGATGTTAAACTATATTACTAAATTCTTTTACCAATTCTTTTATTTTTATTTTTGTTTTTAGAATTGGGAAAACGGTGAACTTTATATAATCTGCTACGTCTGAAATCATGGAGAAAGACCTTAAAATATCTCTGTACATCTTCGCCTCTGTCAGTGCGCCACAGGGTGGCTGTGGCCACAATGTAGCTTGCCATCACCAGTGTGTGAATGTGTGTGTGAATGGGTGGATGACTAGATGTGTAAAGCGCTTTGGGGTCCTTAGGGACTAGTAAAGCTATACAAATACAGGCCATTTACCATCTTTCTCAATGTTTCATTAAATGTTAATGAACACTTCAGTTTACTTTAAATGAGTTCCAGATTGTTCGTTGTCTTAAGTTTTGCATGTTTACTAACACTTGCTTTTTCATTCACAGGGTAGATAACTGGCTCGTGGACACTGGATCAGAGCCATCGGAGCATAACGGCCTCTCTTCTTTTGGCAAAGTGAGTGATGCAAACGTGGGAAATCATTATTTCTGGGAGTACTATGTTACACATTAACATCTTTTGTGTAGCTTTATTCCTATTCCTCTTTTTTCATTTAACCTCCTAGGACCCTGTGTCCATATGTAGACATCACATTTTGGGTTATTTAGACTAAAATACTCAATTTTGCTCTACATGGGCCTGATATCCACTTACGAGGACATTATACTGCTACTGTTCTATCAAACTTTTAAACAAATATCCTCATATGTGGCTCTTATTTTTCTTAAAAACAAAAATAAGGTTAAAAAAAATCTGGTAATTCTTTGTTTTTTCATTCATCAGGCCCCAATATGCCCAAATATCAAAGAGAAATTAAAAATGCATGTCGTGAAAGAGTTCAGGTCTTAGGAGGTTAAAGCTGACCTTCTTGTGTATATGGTAAATCACTACTTTTCAAATGTTTAAGAATCTCTTTATGTTAACTATTTAAGAGGCCTTTTACACAAGAACTGGACTGAAAATAAGTGACAGCAGGCCTGAAGGAGAGATTTGAAGTTAAAATTGTTGTTTTATATGCAAGTGATCAGGAGAGAGCTACAACTCAGACTGCTGACAGCCATTTGTAAAAACCATGACCTCATTAACTCGGAAAAGAAGCATCAGAAAACACTGACAGAGCATCAATAAAAAAGTATTCCGTTATTATGTTTTATAGCTTAACGACATTAGCCCAAAGTTTCTTCTGAGGCACTTCAAAGAAAATAACATTTATTGCCAGAGGTTATATTGGTGGAATTGGTGTAAAAAAACTCTGCTGTTGATAACACGCACATGAGCTTAGTGAGGTGAGGTGGAGGGAGTGTTGGAGCTGTTTGTGATGGAGTTAGATAACGGCAGACTAATAAAAAAAAATTGCTGACGCATGATTACATAAACAAATTAATGTGTTGTTGAATTTAAAAAAAAAAAAGCCTGAGAAAAGCTTTACAGATTTTCTTAAATCTTACCTCTTAGCATGTGTGCTACATAAAATAATACTTAAAAAGATCAAAGCTGAAACACTGGGCACATCCTCCCAACCCTCACTGAAACTAACTGAAACTAATATATAAATAAGGAGCAATCAGAAAATATAAAAACAATAACAACCACAGTGGTAACCAAAGTGCATTCACATTACAGCAAGTAATTGCGGAAATGAACCGCCTGGGGATGCTGATCGACCTGGCTCATGTTTCTGAGGAGGTGATGAACCAGGTGCTGACCCTGTCTAAAGCTCCGGTCATCTTCAGCCACTCCTCCGCATACGCCGTCTGTCCACATAAGAGGAACGTCCCAGATGACGTCCTGAGACGAGTGGTGAGTTCACGAGACACAACCGAAAGAAACAGCAGGTCAACCTAAAGGCTGAGGACCTCGTGAAGATCAGCAGTATATGAATAGTTCACATGGTTATTGTTTGATTCTCTCTCTTATTGCATCATCTTTGGTGTTTGCTCCTCAAATAGTTGAAACCATCTGAAAAGTGGGAGTAAAAGCAAGGAGTCACAATGCAAATAGAGGGTTTAAATTATAACCATATATTGTACTTTAACAAGTTAGCATCCACAACCTTTTGCCTGAAACTTTCACATCAAATTAATGGAGTGGAATAGGAATAATATTTAGCTCTTTCCAGCTCTTAGAAATAACACAAAACTGGGCCCAAGTGCACCACAGATGTTGTAAGTGATCTGGATGTGGGGGAGCAAAATGCATCAACAGATCACCTGATCACAGTAAAACACGCAGCCAGCTGATATTGAACTGCTGCTTGGGGTCTTAGATAACGCATCCATAAAAGCTCTTTATGCAACAGATGAGCTGCAAATGGCTGTAAATGGATCAAGTTAAATGATGCGTAATGACAACTTCCCTCCTAAAGTCAATAAAATAAGATAAAAGCAAGAAAGTTATTGTACAGCACTGTAAAATGATACACGTAAAGTTATAACCAGGAAACGTAGCAGAGGTCAGTGCACTCATGCGGATCATTGGGACGTGCATTTTGTGGCCCGGTTGATGCTTTTCTTGACTTTCTGTCATTCTCTGCAGTAGATCAGAGCCATTTAACACTAGTCTGTCTCTCCAGAATGAAACTAAAGGAATTGTGATGGTCAACTTCTACAATGACTATGTGACCTGCAGCAAGACGGCTAAATTGTCTGATGTCGCAGGTAAATTACTGCTGTGACCATGACATCTGCTGTAAACCAGTTAAACATTAACATTTATCTTTTCATTCTCAAAGCTATCTTCTGTCCATTCACTTCATTCTCAAGTTTGTTGCTTTCATTATAGATCATTTCGACCATATAAAGAAAGTGGCCGGGGCAGACATCATCGGCTTTGGTGGAGATTATGATGGCGTTCCCAGGTGTGTTCCCACATAAACTCGCTGAAATGTGAAGACATTGGCACACCGTGGAGAGATGCACCAAAGTTTTTTTTTGCTAATAGCTCTTTGGGAATCACCTTGTTGGTGCAAAAACACTTTCTTCTCCTGTCAAACTATTATCTTGGGTATTTTTCAGAGATTCGTCTAAAGAAATTGGAACAAATGATGTGTTTTTGTGCTACTAACAAAGTCTTGTTTTTAAGTGTCTATACTGGTTCATCCTTTTACGTGCCTTTTATTCTTGAATGATTGAAAGGTCTGTGTTATACATGGCTTTTAAAAAAAAGCAAAGAATATTCATCTGAAAATGGTTAGGTACAAGGACTGGACTGAAGATGCATGGAAAAAGCAGCCAGTGTCCAAAGAAACACTTTGAAAAACATTCACAAAGCCTGGAGAACTACTGGTCAAGACCACTTTAAAATATTGCAAGAAAGTGTGAGTCGTTGGAAGGAAAATATGATGAAATGAGGAGTGGTTCAGGATTTTTCCACAGTACTGTAACTTTGCCCGTTGGGTAGTTAGACTCGTGTCATATTCAAAATTGTCTTGATGAAGAAAAAAAACCCACCAACACTTTTCTTTACATTTTGCTTCCAATGAGCTGCATTTTCTTGTAATTTTTCTTGATAAAAAAAAAATTGTGTTTGTTTGTTTTAAATATAGTACTGCTTTTTGGAAGTGCTGTATAAAAAAAAATCCACTCAATTTTACATCACATGTAACTCGCTGGTTGTAAATTTGTCCTTTTAGAGTACCTGAGGGTTTGGAGGATGTGTCCAAGGTCCCCAATTTGGTGGCTGAACTGCTCAGGAGAGGATGGACTGATGAGGAAGTCAAAGCTGCTCTTGGAAATAACCTGCTCCGTGTCATGAGTGAGGTTGAGAAGGTAAGGAATAAATGCATGCACACAAACACACACAAGTAACCTAAACCTCGATGCACTTCATGGGTTCATGTATCATTTGGAGAGCTGTGTGAAGAAGCTTGGTTAAGTTGGTTGCACACGTTTGATTGATTGGCTTGTTCAGTGGTAAACATATTTACCTTAGATGCAAAAGATCTTCAGTTTGAAAGTAGAGGACAAAGCTAGCGTACTCCCAGTGCTGATCCCAAGCCTGGATAAATGTGAGGAGGAAGGGCACCTGGCCAAATCAAACATGCAGATCTGTTTCCCCTTGGGAAATTAGAGAGAGCAACCAAAAGTACCTGTTAAGACGTTTCCTCACTCCATCCATTTAAACCAGCGTGACAGAGATATCAGCCTCCTTATCTGAGGATCTGCAACGATAAGAAAGAATTAGATACTCAGCACACCTTAAAGCAATAAAATCTGATATAGCAGTTGTTTCCGGATTGTAATTCTGAGCTGGTTGATGAAGTGACTCTAGTAGATCTGTTATTCCATTAAAAACCACCAAATGAGTGTTTCCCACCTAACCCCTCAAAGTCAGGTTTTTATTCTCCACCAACTGTGAAATCATAAAATGGACATTTTCTTTGTTACAGGACCAAAAGTGCACAAGGTTGGGCTGAAATTTGGGTCCTTTTAAGTCACAGATTTTTCCACTATTTTTGAGCACCACAGAGACCAGCTGCATGACATCGTCAAGGCTGAAGAGAAAAAATCATTTCAACTAAATCAATTTTATACCAGCTGCAAATGTCTTAAAAACCAAAATCCATGATATCAAACTCTGACCATCAATATCGTGGGATATATCATCAACTCAAGAGCAACACTCCTCCAAGTTAATGCCTGCAACAAAAGCTAGACTGGATGTTTATCTGTAACAACTTAAAACGGTGCATTACTGTGCACATTCAAGGGAAGTTGATCAGGAGTGAGTGAGTTCTTTGCATGTGTGAGGCCACTCAAAGACCTGCTGTGGGGATCCGAGTCATCATGTTGGTTTCCTCTAAAATGGCTCTGAATGCAAGGTGTTTAATAATAATTCCTCCAATCACATCCATCACAAAATGTTTTGCACTAGCTGGTTTCTGCAGGTTGTCTTGTGACAAATGTCCTTTGCGACAAGTAGCAATTCACAAAGTCATTACCTAACCGAAAACTTAGATGTTTACGGTTAGGTAATGACTTGTCGAATTATATCTGCATCTCAGCTGACTTTACAGCACCAGATAAGCATCTGCATAATGATGGGGGGGGGGGGGTTATAACATTTAACTATTGTGAGTCATTGTTCCTCATCCCCAGAAACCACACCTTCTACCAGTTTCTCTGCATTATTATCGTTTTTCTTTGATCAAGTGGACTTAAATTTAACAGCACTATAGATAAACAGATGAACCCTCATGTGGATCACTGGGACATATGCCTGAATACAATCTCTAAGCTATCAATGATCATCTAAAGACCACTGAGCTTTTTTAAAATGTGTGTGTATAAGTAATGTTGGTGTTGACAGCTACTCCGTGGCTACATCAGGTTTTAAACAATGTCTTTGAATAGCAGATGGGCTCACAGTGAATACACCCCATTAGTGTTTTTGTCTCCTGCCTGACGATGTCATCTTTGTGTGTCAGGTCCGCGACAGCATGAGCAACGAGATCCCAGATGATGTTCCCATTCCAAACGAAGATGTGCAGAACCCGTGCAGAACAAGCTTCGGATACCCCAGCACTACCGGCTCCAATGGATCAGCCCAGTCGCTCAGTACACTGGCGCTTCTGATTACACTGGTTCTCCAGGCTTGGATTACATCAACTGTTTAATGGGTGACTGTAGAACCTACAGTATGTAAGTCCTGAGTTACATCCTGAACTGTAATGCTATACCGCTGACAGAAACTACTGCACAACTTTCTCCCCTCATGCAGTTTTTAAAGCTTTAAGACTCAATTATATTAACTAAAATGGTATAAAAGATGGACAAACAAATTATGTTATTAAAGTTTATTTAAACCTGAGTCAGAGTTTCAATTCATCCATTTTATCTCATTTAAAACAAAAACAGTAGTAAAGGTGCCTTTTTATGGGCAGGACTGTAAACAGGGTTTTTTTTTTCCTAGTTGAATAATGAAGTCACACAACTATAATCTGAGTAACACACCTGAACATTTTCACTCCAAGCAGTACATTTCTTTGTTTTGTAAAGTGAACAGGGCCATCTAGTGTTCAGAGAGAGAAACACCATCACTGAACATTTTTAAAACAAGTTTTGTCGATTTGAGTTTGCTTTACAGAGAAGTAAAAAAAGATTTAGATTATTTTCCTTAAAAAGTTAACACTCAGCTTTTGCACATTTTACTTTACAAAGAAACAATAAAACATTAGGTTTTAAAAGCTTACATCACCAACTGTAGTTCCAACACAAGCACCTTTGTTTGCTCACTGAAGGTAAAGTTATGTATTCACAAACAGTAAACTATCACACAACGACACTGACGGCTGAAGACATGATCTCATCTCACAGTTCGAACTAAAGGCTTTAAACACGTAAAACATCCGCACTAGTAAACATAAAAGAACATTAAACAAACCATTTTTTTAAAAAGAATGTAAATATATATGTCTACTGGTTCCACAACGTTGTTGCGTTTTAGCTGAAGCATTCCAGACACAGACGCACTTTTCGCTCAGCAGCTGCTGTGGTTAGTGCATCTTGAAATTTAGCCACTTCCAGTTTTTAAGTAGAAAACAACAAGACAGTTTTTAATGCAATAGTTGGTAATAGATGTGGTTTATAGAAGGAGCATGAAGACAGAAAAACGTAATGGTAAAGAAATGGTTGTGTTTATCCACACTGATCACATCCTAACATCAGAAAAAGGACAAATGAAGCTTGTTAGTTGCACAGGAAACAAAAAGCCTTAAAAAAAAAAAAAAAAACAAAAAAAAAAACTATAATTGATCATTTTTAGTACATCATCAGCGCCCCCTGCTGTGCTTCACGAGTATAGTCTTGGGTGTTCTGGTGATCTGTAGCTCACTCAGCGCTGCTATCTGCTGGTGAGTCAGGCAGACAGACTTAATGAACTGTGTTACTGAGAAACGCAATCAAAGAGCTTTACATGACAGAGCTCCTCTGGTAACACTGGAGTGTGCCAGTTTGCTTTGAATGCCTACCACAGACATGAGCAGTGTGACCCCAGCTGCACTGGGAATGTACCAACATATTCCTACATCTCAGAAAAGGCTGACAAAACACAGCAAAAGGAGGCCATCGTCCCACAGCGGTGGACCGGATCCATGCGTGAAGACGCCACTGCATAGTAACAAAATGTAAATAGACCAGATGGAAATATTGATGAAAACTGACAAAGTTGGAGCCATTGCTCTAAAGTGCATCCAGCTCTCCAGATGAGTTATGAAGAGCTAGTCACTGACCCTTGCACTGAAGGCTTATCATAGCCTGTCAGAGGTAACATTTCGGCTCCTCCCCTCAAGCTAGAGTGTAAAGAGGAGGAGAAGGGTTAAATTTAAGACACATCTCTCAGAGTTTCTGGTTCCTGTGTTTCATTGTTTGACAGCAGAGGGGGATGAGCAGGAACACCGATCCTGTAAGGCAAAGAATCTTTAGTCAACATCTTCCTGGTGGCAGACACCAGGAGGGAGTAGTTATCCGGGTTGTACTCCGACAAAGGGGCACGCGCGTGCAGTAGAGGGAGGCTGTCTCTGGTGGGCTGCGACAGGAAGAGGGGTGGTCGCCTCTGGTTCTCGCCGTCCTTCATGGAATCTGGGAGCGGTTTCCGTTTGCTTTCAGGTAGGAGCATTATGCAGAGGACGGAGAGGACAGCGAAGGAAGCGAAGACAACATGATGGAGGAAATAGCCACCATTGTTCTGGAGCTCCATCAGGGAGGAGGCGGCCCTGCCAACACAACCCAATGCCAGCACCAGGCCAAGGCAGCCACCTCTGGACGAGAGAGAGGAAGCACAGGAAAAGGAGAATAAATCACCAAGGTGAAAAGATCGCACGGTACTTTGTTTCAACCCATTTTTTTTTTCTTTGTACTTTAAAACTTCCTTTTGACTTTGCAGCAAATGGGATCAATACGTCCCATTTTCAGTTTAATCAAGAACAAAGAGACATTTACCGAACTACAGTTGGCATCACCTCACAGGTGAAGAATGCACTGAGCATGGCGAGAGCCTGAGAGAACAACAAACCCACAACGGAGAGCACCAGCACCAGGCCACCCTGCAGGTCTGTCAAACACAAACGTCAATAAAAGAGTCATTAAAACCAGAGAGTGAAAAACTTTCTGGGATGTGATCCAAAACTTTTTCAAGGAAACTCTGAAGGGAATTTACAGTAGATCTTATGGGCCTGTGTGGATGTTACATACATGGTGTAAGGGCCAGCAGCAGGAGTGAAGACAGTCCAGTGATGATGGCAGAGAGGAGAAGCATGCCACGTCGGCCAAAGTGATTGATGGACAAACACAGGAAGATGCAGGCGAGCGCTCCAGTTACCACCCGGAGGAAGTAGCTGAAGTAGAACTTATTGGAGAAAGTGTGCAGGTTTTTGGTGAAGCAGTACTGGATGCCTGTTCCAATGAATCTGGATGGCAAAGGAAAAAATAAAATAATCAGGTTGAAAGCGGGTACCTCAAATCCTAAAAATTACCCGTTAGGGAATATCTCAGTCCATCTAGCTCTGGACCTGTCGTGGCACTTGGTAATCAGTTTTGTGGTTTAAGCGCAGCAGATATTGAAAGCATGTTGTACATTTCCTGCCCTCATGGTTGATGCCATAGCAACACAAACAAAAACAAATGAATTGTTTCCCCTTTAATTTGACCTCTTCTGTAACAAAGTAACAAACCACTGATGTGTACAGCTGATGACAAAGTATTTCCCCCCTTCCTCATTTTTTACTTTGACATATTTCCAGGATTTCAAATTTTCAGGTCAAATTTTTTTTTATATTAGACGAAGACAACCCAACAAGGAGGAAAAAGCTAACAAAACATGCCTTTCCTGTGTGGAGAGTAGATGCCCTCCTTGCTAAATCATGAACTAACTCATACTTTGTTTTGGTTTAGAAAGCTTAGTTCAATTTCACCAGCCACACTCAGGTCTGATTACTGCCAGTTGGATCTCGACATCACTTAAACAGGAACTCGAGTCCTCATTTGAAGTTCAGAGTTCATGATTCAACAATAAGAAAGACTGGGCAAAACATGGCACCATGGGAGCGATCCAAGGAAAAAACCCACTACTGAACAAAAACACCACAAAAAGGTTTTTTCTCACTTCTCCTCAGTGTTAAGAAAAACTCAGTATCAGTTATCAAACACTCGCCTGCAGTTCTTGTTCGTTTTTGTTCAACCCACTGAATTAAAGCTGAACGTCTGCACTTCAACTCCATCTGAGTTGTTTCATTTAAAATGAATTCTGGTGATGCACAGAACCAAAACTGTCCAAATATTTATGGACTTCATTGTAGCGCCCCTGACTCGGGACCGCTGATTTCATGAAGAGAGGAAACTCACAAGGTGAAGCCGAGTATGAGGCAGTTCTTCCAGATGACGTGAGTCCGACGCAGCTCCAGAGCAGAGTGGTATCGTGGCTGACTGTCCTCGCCGTACACTGAATCAATCTCTGTAACCACAAACAGGGAAATCATTTAAACTGATGTCCCAACAAAGTTAAACCCCACTGAGTTTGATTTGGAAATACGTGTTGCTTCTACCAAGGAAATACCAGGGTTTAGAAATTGGTGAGGTCCAGATTTTTCTTCTCTTAATGCATCACGTTTAAGGTTTAGCGCCTGTGCTCCAACAACCAGGAGAAAACTGTACACGCCTACAGAGAAATCCTAGAGGTGTGTGTGTGTGTGTACCTGACAGCAGGGTTTCGCCAGGGTAGAGGTCGTCTTGTAGAAAAACACAATTTCTTTTAGAGAAATCCTGAAGGCTCCTCTTCGCTTGAGGAATCTGAACTGTGGCCAGCAGCCAGCGAGGAGACTCTGGAAATACCGATGCACAGCTGAAGAAAAACAAAACAACAAAAAAAAAAACAGTTATTATCCATCACAAATATCAATAGCAAGTCAAAAGGCTTTGACATCTCAAACAGCAACATCATAAGTGCTTTAGTCACCATGTTATGGCCAAGTAAGTGAAAATCTGTATTAAAGTGTTTTTTTAAACTTGATCTTATGAGTGGGTAAAAATGAGAAATCATACGGTAGGCATACTCTGCTTTATAGACAAAATATAGACATTGGGGTCATTTTTCTTCCCCATTGACTTCTAAGCAGTGTACAAGGTAGGAGTTGCCCCCTGCTCGGCATTAGAGAAAAATGCATGTTTAAAGTTTTTTGCATTGGCTTCACTTTCCAGCCTGAAAGCTCCATCCATCTTTAAAATACAGTACACTGTTTACAGCTGGGAATTACAGACACGTTTATATACAGTTCCCCCCTCCACCTGAGGTTGGAGTGTAATTAGACAGATTTCAAGGACGTGTGCGGTCTACATCATGTGCTCAGAAATTCAATAAGACTTGAGATGATTCAATTATTGTATTTGTAGTTGGAAGCTGTTGCTGTGACAACAACATGGTGGAAGTGAAATAGTCTCCCTCTTCTGGGAGGAAATTTTTTTAAAATAATTAAAGAGCAGAAACAAGATCTAAACAATTTTGATGCCGTGTCTAAAATACTTTAATTTGCCTGCAGCATTTTGTATTGCTTGGAGTACTGACAGTTTTTTTCCCCCCCAAATCTAAGCTGGTAAATATGGCATTTCAGCCATCTAGCCACGATGACACAAATGCATGAACAATTTTTAGCCCAGAGCATACCATGTTAGTTTTGTAGATTCCCCATGCAAAATAAAAATGACACAGCCTCTCCTGAGGCCTTTAAGCTGTTACCTGGCAATTTTTTCAGAGCATCTGAGTGAATGATAACACTTGTTGTTATAGGGTCTCATGTAAAGACCGTTTGAGGACTGGGTGTTATCTACTAAAATATCCCAGATAACAATTAAACAAACATGGAGATTCTTGTGAACTCGGGTGTGGCTTGCTTGAAGAGGCCTGAGACAGGAACGAAGATCGCATTATGTTATGGCGTGAGGACGGCACATAGAGAACCGCTGGGGAAAAACAAACAGCGTGTTTACCTGTGCGCCTCCAAAAACACTACCAGCTGACTCACCACCAATAGGACAGCAGAAGAACTAAAGGCAAAGTGGCCACCGCCTGGAGGACGGGCCAATCACGGGACAGAACCGCAATGCCTGGCAACAGCAGTTCTGCCAGCACGCCGAAGAAACCACTGACCATAGCAACCATCAGACGATGGGGAGGGTCGCAAAGCTCCAACCCTAAGGGGATAAGAAGAAGAAAAAAAGAAAGCATCAGAGCACAGCTGAAGGAAAGCAAACCTATTCATCCCGTTGCTATGGCAGCCACCTCGTGCCTAAAGCACACTGTAGCACATCCTCAAACTTCATGTCAGCACAGGTCATGTAGCATGTAAGGGTGAAAGCCCCGCCTACCTTCACCTCCTGTTTGGTTTAAGAGAAAAGGAAATGCCAAATGGAACAGCCAGGAAATTTAAAAGTCCCATTTTAGGTGATTTCAATAAGAATCAGTCTTGTTTTTCTAATTTAAAAGTTAATTCCTCAACATCTGTCCTTTATTTAGTTTTTATTTACACTTATCACTTTCTAAATCTTTGATAGAGTCACCCACTCATCCAGGGTTCAATCGGTTTAACTTCTGTACCACCATTAAGACTGCTTTTAAACCCTCATAGGCAGAAAAGGAAGTGGCTTATCTCAAGTGACTCCTGCCATCAAAGACCTGACCTCCCAATAGGGGAGACCTGAAGTCCACCCTCGTGCAAAAACATGAAAACCAGCATTAAAACATAGAATCTGCTCTCAAATTGTCAAAATAAAATTTCAACATATTAAGTTTATAATTTTATTTTTTAAAGAAAGAAGGATGAAGTGGAACGGTTTTCAGTGTGGACGTGGTCGTTAGGGTAGTGAGGAGCTCACTTCCTGGTTGCCCTGCCTTCAGTCCTGTCCTGCTATTATATCCTCCTGCCTATAGCACCCCCCACAAAAAAAAAAAAAAAAAAAAACCCCAAACAAAAACAAAACATTTTCCCCTCTCAGCCTAACCCCACACAGCAACTTAATCGGACAGTCCAAGAAAAGAAAAACAAACAAACAAACAAACAAACAACGCCAAAACAAACCCTGGAGTGAATTTCGACCTGACCTTGCAGGAATGTGGGAGTACGCCTCCCACATTCCTCCCATTTCTCATATGCATCTACAATCTCCACCTTCGCTCACTGAGAATCACTACCAAGCAGAGAAGTTTTGCTGAATCTCCTGCTGAAGACTGAAAGCTGAGGACTTTTCATAGTGGGGTGGCTCACTTGTGCCGTTTGCCCCACAGAGAGAGGACAGCTGAAGTATGACCGACCTTCACACCTCTTAGCTCAGCTCCAGTCACCTGCCTGCTGTCAGTCACAGCCTGGTTTCTTTAGTTACCAATATAATATCCATCTCCAGTGTGCCTGCTACAAACAACTGAAGCTATAATTCTAATAACAGAAAAAATTCCTGCTCCCCCCCAATAGTCTTGAATGGTAGCATATTTGTACACCTACCAGTCACTGGGTAAGCCTGTGACTGGTACTAGGGTTGCGCCCACTTTTGCCTTCAGGACTGTTTTAAGGCTTCATGACAGATTCAACAAGATGCTGGAAATATTTCTCAGAGACTTCGGTCCAGGCTGACATGATGGCATCACAGATACTGCAGATCCACCACATCCCAAAGGTACTCTGAGGCCATCCGAGTTCAGTGAACTCAGTCATGTTAAAGAACTGTAGTGACTGGACCAAGTGGACCACAGTCACTGCTCAGGTATTTATTACATATCGACATGTCTCTGTGCATTATCCCTTACACTGTCAACAAATCAACTTCGCTCATTCTGATTAATGACAGTCTCCTGCCACAGCCTGTGAGCAGGAGAAAGTCCACAACTAGCTGGTGAACACAGTAACATTTAACAACAAAAGAATCAACTAGATATGTAGGCAGGAGGAAAAGAGGAAGACCTCAAGAGGAGATTCATGAATGTAGTGAAGGAGGACATGCAGCAGCAGATCTGCTGTCGGCGACCTGAATGGAGCAGCCAAAAGAGGAAAAAAGAAAGGGAATTATGACCACAATACGTAATGTCTCTGCACGACTTGTATATTTTAGTCTCCTAATAAAATTATATGACCAGACAAATGTGGAAGTTTGTCTGACGGATGATGTGATTTCATGAAAGTTATTTAATTATTCCTCATGTTATCAGAGGCTTCATGATGGAAGCTGAACTGATTAGAGACACTTGGTGGTTATATTTATCTACAGCCTCTCTTTGCAAACTACACAGTTTAATGAATACGGATAATAGAAATGAGCAGTGATGCAAATGCTCCAAACAACTTTCACAATAAAATGCTGTCAAGTTTAGCATAGAGTTTGAAGCATGAACGCATCTTAACTAATTTGTCTGGAGAATCAAACATGAAGCACTGCAAACGGTGATCTATCAAAGATACTGCTTTAGACTGAAGGTGAGGAGATTTAGTTTAATGCAATGCTGCAGTATATCCTTTAATGCATGAATTTCAGACTTTACTATGAAGGTATCAAGTCTCATTTCAGGACTCTCCACAAATAAAGATAAGATGGGCAAGATTGACCTGCTTCTGTGGGGACAACAAGGGCTTCTATCTTTTCCACTGATAAGATTAGTTCAGCACAGCACGGTGTACAGATAATTAGCTGGGCAAATACATTAACATTATTTAACTTTTACACGACATCAGATTTTTCTCAATAGAAAGATATAGTATCAGGTATCATTGCAATCTCTTGTTCAATGATTTAAGAAGGAAAACAAAATAAAAGAGAGACAGCAAGCTGATGAGCACGCTTTAAAGTTGAAACCATAACCCCGGAGAGCATGTCAGGCTGAGGGATTTTCCCCTCAATGACACGGCACACAGCACGCCATGACAGATGCACAGTAACGATCATGTGCCACTTGTTATTTACCCTCTGGCCTCTTATGTGTGTAAGTAAAATGTGAACATGTGACCAGTCCATAAAACCTTTTTCTACTTCAGTGAGAAAGCTCGACTGCCAGACATCAGCTTTAAAATGTGGATACAGATTACTTACGGGCGATGTAGGAGGACACAAACAGCCCAGCGAGTGAGGCGCCTTGAGACAGACGCAGCAGCAGAAACACCACCACACTCCTGGACAAACACAGAGCTACACCCAACAGACTGGACAGACCGACGGACAGGAGGAAACCTCGCCGACGACCCAACCTGAAGACACAGACGTAAAACATGCACGAGTGAAACTTCACAGCCTAAACAGTCAACACACACACAAAAATGATGATCTAATGCAACCGTTTTAAACACATTTATTCTGGTGTTTATGTTCTTTATATCTTATATCTTATTTAGAGTTACATATCAACTGAGGTTATTACTCACCAGTCACACAGGGTGCCTAGAAATATGTATCCCAGAATCCATCCAGTCATGAAACAGATATGCTGCACGGGGATTTTCCAGTAGTCACTGCAGACCAGGTTCCACTGCAGGGGAGGAAAAAGCAGCACAAACACTGATGAATGTCATGAGTTTAAAAGGAAATGTGAGACAATAATTCAATATTTCAGTGCTCTAATGTCAGAGTTCTTGAACAACACTGTAGGTATACACGAAGACTTTTAGGTACACAAGTTTAACTGCTTGTTAGCACAAATATCTAAATCAGCCAATCACATGGCAGCAATCCATTGCATAGTCAAGTTCAGACTGAGCATCAGAATGAGAAAGGTAATTTAAGCAACTCTGAGCGTCCCATGGTCATTCCTGCCAGACAGGCTGGTCTGAGTGTTTTAGAAACAACTGATCTACTGGGATTGTTCCCACAATCATGTCTATGGTTTACAGAAAATAGTAAAAAAATAAAAAATAAAAATGTTCTGAGGCTGTGATGAGTCTTGATTTCTGTTGCAATATGATGGTAGGGTTTTTTTAAAGCATGAAAGCAAGGATCCGTCCAGCCCCTACGAGTTCAGACTGGTGATGGTGATGAAATGGTGTGGGGCACATTTGAGCTCTTATAATCAAGTGATCATGGTTTAAACGGCACAGCCTAAGTGAGTACTGTCGTTTACGTCCATCCGATAATGCACCATGCCACAAAAGTCAAATCGTCTCAAACTGGTTTCTTGTACATGACAGCGAGTTCACCGTGCTCAAAAGGCCTCCACAGTCACCAGATCTCAATCTGATGGAGGTTTTTGGGATGTGGTGGAACAGCAGATTCACATCATGGATGTGCAGCCATCACTTCACCTTGGACTAAAATCTCAAGGAGTGTTTCCACCACCTTGTCGAGGACAGATCAAGGCTAAAGGGGCCCAACGTGGTACTATGCATGATTATAAAGGTGCTCATGGGTCCTGACAGCGAGCCATTTTCTGGCTAACCGGGTCCATCTACTGTTTGTAGTGTTGGTGCCTTTTGAAAAGTTTGGTAATGATATTTAATGTGTAGTTAATTCTAGCAGCAGTCCTTCCAACATGTTTATGCTCCAGTTCTGATGAGCATCTGCAAGCCAGTTTTCCAGAGGTACTCCACATCCAGCTCCAAAATGGTGAGATTTTAAAAAATAAAAAAATAAAAAGTCAATTTCTTCATTTTAAATTGCAATTGGATGAAAAACAAGTGACCAACTAAAAAGGTAAGAAATCAAGCTAAACGCCTACACTGCAGAACCTCAGCACGAAAGGTTTCAGTCATACCAATGCAATTATACTTTATGTATAAAACATTCTATCAAAGACTTAAAAGGCACAAATTAGAGCTGCTCCCAACATGCTGCATACATCATAACCTGACTATGTAACATGCCGAGAATAGCAGTTGAGTCAAACGCACAGAGAGCCGTCTGTGGGGGAATCAGGAATGTAGATCATGTTGTTTGTAATCGAGTTAAGATGCCTGCTGACAGTGTTATTACATTAGAATAAAGTGCCAGCAGCTTTACGCCTGGTTAGTACCAGTCCCTGCCTGTAAGAAAGATTCTCATCTACTTTCCCTCCAGCCTCATCTCCTCTACTTTCCTACAGACACCAGTCATGTTTTCTGTATTTTACAGATTGATCCAGCCGCACAGTGTAAAGTCAAAGCATCAAAGGAAACAGTGAAGAAAGTGAGAAGAGCTCAGAAAGGAGCTAAATGAAAACGACTGACTACGTGAGGTCACTTTCCAATGTGCCGAGCACATTTTAGGGTTTGCCTAGGAGGTTCCTGGGGGGATCAAAATTGTAAATACGGCTGAGAGACTGGTAAGTGGCATCAAATTGCTAATACTTAAAGCTAATACAGATACGATGCCTTCTGTCCCATCTCCTGGGACAGACTTCAGACCCCCCCCCACACTTAACAAGTAGTTAAGAAATCTGATCATCTTGAGTATTTTTTCACTTAAATCAACAAGCCAACAAATATTGGTTCTTCTGATCAGTGCGTTTGTTGTTATTTTGAAAATAATGCAGTTTAGAAGTGGTACAAAGATGCGCTCAGGTGTGACCGGATCGCTTGACCAGCATCATGTGGAGTGAATCACATTTAAAACAGAGGCCAGGAGGGTCATTCAACTGAAGGTGATGGGACATTTGATCATTAACAGCTGTTCATTTTTTGTTAATCTGTCAGCTGAGTAAGTGATACGGTTTTGTTGTAAACCAGTTTAATCAGGTTCCATGATTCATGGTTCCAGTTCAACGTTTCTTGCTCTTTAACAATAAGATCTTTAGGTGTGATCAAGTTTTTTGTAAATATTTGGTAAGGATTTACAAATTTCATGCAATGTCAGTGGTGTCCAATTGCACCTGGCCTTAGACTCATATGAGTAATTCTATGCAGACCCGCGATAAAGTGCACCCGTACCCCTTCCATAGAAATGAAGAGTCTACATAGCAACCAGGTGCTGATAATCAAATGCACTTGATTAACTGATCATCAGTAAGTGAGAGTTGTAGCAGTTGCAGGTCTGAAGCGTCAAAGTGTGCGTTAATATGATGCAACAATCTTCCCAGGAATGGACGTCCCAGCAAATTCACCAGAAGGTCTGACCATTCAATATTCAGAGAGACTGAAAAACAAAACAGAAAAGCCCAAGAGCTACATCTGAGACTCTACAGGCCTCAGTTAACATGTTAATGTTAAATTTCATGACAGTACAGTTAGAAAAAGACTGAACAAGCGTGGTTTGTTTGGAAGTGTTACCAGAAGAAAGTCTCTTTCGTCTAAAACAATCAGCGCTGCACAGGTACCGCACAGGACGGGCACACGGCAGTCGACCATGAATTCCTCTGTGCACCAAAGTATTCTAGAGTCAAATGTGAGGCCATCAGTGCAAAAGCTAAAGCTTGAAGGAAACTGGGTCACGCAACAGGACAACTGAATGACTAAGACAAAAAAAAAAAAAAAAAAAATGAAAAGAATCAAGATCCAGTCAGAGTACAGACGTCAACTGTAAGAGAGCTGTGCATAACTGAACACCTACAAACCTCAATGAGCCAAAGTAACTCTGTAAGGAAGAGTGGGCCAAAATTCCCCCACAGTGATACGAGAGGCTGATGAAGTAATGCTTTTTTGTATTACTTTGAGTTAAAGGTGGTTCCTCAAGCTACTGAATTATGAGGCACACATAGTTTTTCCTCTTCTGTTCTTTTTCACATGACTGTGTGAAATAGTAGTAGTGAAAACAGTGTACCAAATAAGATAAGATAGAACTTTATTAATCCCTCGGGTGGGTTCCTCTGGGAAATTCGGTTTCCAAAAGCACAGCACTGACAGAAGTTACAGTATGTTGTTTGTGTTTTTTTTTAATATATGTGTATATCTCTATATCCACACACACACACACACACACACACACACACACACACACACACACACACGTTTATAAAATTTGCTTAGGCTTTACTTGATCTTACGATTTACTTTTTAGCAATTTTAGATGAGCTTTATCTTGCCAAGTTAAAAAGAGGACTCTTCTATTAAAAGTAAAGCCATTATGTCAATATATGTGCTGAAACTAAGGTAATCGCAGCGGCACAAGCATTTTTTTTTTCCCCCCAAAGGAGGAATCCACAACACAGATAATTTCTATCAAGGTTTCAACCCTCTCCTGGAGTTTTTCCAGTCAAAATAAAATTACATTTTGAGGGTATATGGGACACAATTGTCTCTCTTTGCTAATGTTTTTATTCCCACTGGGTCTTGTCGTTAGGATTTCCTACACAGACTTATTTTCCAATTGAACTTACCGTCACTTATTTCAAGCAATGACGACTGACGGCACATGAGAAGACAAAGAAGGAACAGTGATGTGAATTAGACATCTGATCCGATTTACTTAATCCAGGTTACTGGAGCAAACATGAACTGCTTGAACCTTTTGATCAGTCGGGTCTCCTCACCAACTTCCAGCTGCCTACAGAAGGTAAAAACTAAACTCCTCTCTGTGCATTATTTTATATAGGAATATCATCTGGTGCCATATTTGCTGCATGGTCATTTGAACAAACGCAAACTCATTTCAAAATATGCACTAAATAATCAGTGTGATTGCAAAAAAGTTGCATACAAATTAAGGGCCCTTTGGAAGCCTGGACCCTGCAGGGTAAGCTCCTCAAACATTAGTGGCCACAAACGTGAACATCCGTCTCTAAACTTGATAAAGTTGGTTTATAGAGGAGAGTGCTGGACAGCTATGGTTAGTGACTGTTATTCCACCCAGCGCCCGTGTTGTACTCTGCTCAGTTTTTCCGTTACTGGAGTGGTCCTTTGTCTTAGCGAATGACGACATGAGTGGAGGAAGCCGTTGTGTTCAGGGTCTCAGGAAGGAACTGGAGGGGGGGGGGGGGGGGGGGGACTTCTAATTTCCCCACTGCCACAGTTTGTCATAGAGGCCTCATGATAAGGCACGATACACAGATGATAATCTGAGAACAAGCTCAGGGGCAATTACCCATAATGACTGTGTCCTGCTCGTATTACCCCCCCACATCAGCTGCTAACAGCCACAACTGTCCACATTTTGATATTTGTTTTAAGATACTACAGCACAAAACAGATGTAGTGTGATTGTGTAGGGGTGTAGCACAGAACTCTGTGGGCCCCTTTTCCTTCCCAGATCCATATCTGTCACGCATATGAGTGTTTTTTAACAAATGATTGAGCTGTAAACAACAATCTGTTCATTAGGATGCTAATAGTGAACTGTCCATGAACCACAGTTAGCTAAAACATCTATGACGTGTCCATACGTCTGCGCAGTTTGAAATCTCCCATGTCAACCCAGATGTCTTAACATATGGAAATCTGCAATTAAAATGAGTTTTTCCTTGGAGTACCAAGCTCTAGAGTGTGTTGTTTTCTTATTTTTTTATTAAAGTATTTATAGTTCCCAGGACAAAAGAAAAAAAAAAATGCAGTCCTAGTTTTGTAACACTTTTCTAAAATGCTATGTCTTCCCATCACCCTCGGGGTAACCTTCATTATCCTCTCTCCCTTTACTTCCTCATCACATCCTCTTGCTCACACAGGACTGACGTGAGCCTCACACAGTTTTCAACCTGCCTGTTGATAAGGCACCTCAGAGGTCAAGCCAGATCACCAAGATCGTACAGTAATACATTCTGTCAGAGGTGTCCTAAAATACAAACCACGTGTGCTGGGAATTTACCCAGTGGGCTTCACGCTAACACAGAAACAAACAAATTATAGGGCTTTGGCATCTCTCCGAGCTAGGAGAGCTAGGTGAATTGCACCATACTGGAAGGGCATGTTTGCTCATTCTATGAAGCAGTGGATAAAGGGACTTGGTGCTGGTCTGGAAAGACTAACGCACACAGCTAAAAGGAAAGAAGTTTGTGCACCTGCACTCATCTGTAAATTAATCAGTTTGTGCAATTCTATTTTGAAATAATGTATTTGATTGGTACGTCATTTGTTCAACGTTAATGAGTCTCTGTGCACCTGAATGATTTTTCATTGATTTAGGACGCATTACTGTGGTCCAGGTGTTCATTTAAGTTGTTTTGCATTTGTTTTAATGAAATTGTGCCTGTATATTATCATCATATCATTATGTAACACGAGGTTTGTTGGTGTTCCTCTGGTGAAGTTATACAGCAGGACATACAGCAGACAAGTCTGGATGATTTACAACAGATGAAAACATTTGAGAGTCATGCCAAAACATGGGTGTTGGCAGCCTGCCTCACAGTGCTTCAGCAGAAGTAGCAAAAGCTAAATGAATGTGTCCATTGTCATCCACCTACCTGCAAGCTTACGTTTAATTATTTTATTTAAAGCAGTGTCACTGTGGGATTTTAAGATGCCACGTCATCAGCTTGAAACAACGTAGCTTCCTCAAAGTGTCCTGCTTACCTCGTGGCACCCTGGTTAAGAACCACTCGTCCAACATACAAAGCTTCAAGCTGCTTCACATTAGTGTTGCTGAGCTCTATGAGCCATATGAGCTCAGCTTGTATTACATGATTTGTAAAAAGCACCGCCTGCTGCTGATGTGCTCTCTCCAGCTGTTTCTGAAATTAAGTAGTGCACGTTTCATGCTGTTAAATTGTGCTAGGACTCAATGGTGGTAAAGGAAGAAACTGGGACTGCTGTGGAGATCCACAGCAACATGTTTATAAAGAGGTCAAATTAATAATGAGCAGAAGTGAGTTCAGCTTCTAGTCCTCCACAACAGTCCCAGTTTCTCATGCGTGGGTCGTTCTGATAGATTTAGGATCACATTTGACATTAAGCTCAACGCCTTTAACAGAGGCTTACGAATTCTCCTTGGAAAAAACAAAACACCTTGACAGATAACCTTCTGTGCTGAGAAGGCCAGTCCCACTGTGGGGTGGACTAAAACTGTTTTGCAGCATTTCTAAGGGGGCGACAGTGCCATCTATAATCAAAGTTCAGTCATCCAACTGTTGAAAAATATTTATGTCGGAAATTACCCAGAAGTTACAGAAAAGGTAGGAAACTAATGCAGATGTTTATTTCAGGCTTGCAAGGACCCTGGGTTTTCCCATGTAAAAGGCCCCTTGTTCATGGTTTAGGGGTTTGTGAGGTCATGATGGGATTTTTATTTTTTATCTTTTGGGATGACTCCAAAAGCAGGAGAAAAGCTTAACCTCCTAGGACCTGGTATCCACATGTGTGGACATCACATTTTGGGTTGTCTAGACCAAAATACTAAATTTTGCTCTACAAGGGCCGGATATCCACTTATGAGGACATTATACTGCCACTGTTCCATCGAAATTTAAAACCAATGTCCTCATGTGGATCTCATTTTTCTCAGAAACAAAAATCGGGTTAAAACAAAAAACAAAAAAATCTGGTAATTCTTTGTTTTTACATTAATCAGGTCCCAATCAGCCCAATTAGCAAAGAGAAACTAAAAATGCATGCCATGAAAAAGTTCGGGTGTTAGGAGGTCAAAGTCAGAGTTCACGCGCTGGGTTAAAAGACAGTTAAACCCTGCTTAAAAGCAAAAGTGCATGTAGGACTGCATATTTGAGTGCCAACCTGCTTTCTTGGAGGCAAATTATCATTATACACTTCTTATATGAACTATGAAGCATTTGTTCCCTGGCTGGCTGGCCTCTCATCTTCGTTCCCGAGAAGCCACGGCAGATAAACGACAGTCAGTAAGATTCAAGCAAACAAGAAAGTGTTAACTGCTCAACTTGAGTCAATATTGACTGAAAGCTGCCCAACAGTCGTGTTCGTGACACAGCGTGCCTTTAAGCAGACAGAGCAGCTCAACGAAACAAGGCCAGAAACGAGCACGTGAAAGGAAACTGCTTCACCGGGTAAGAAAATGTAACCCAAACCCACAACCTGTTGTATCTCTGCCTCCTAACTCCCCCACAGATCTGTATATTAACACCAGGGCTAAACGTGCGTCTTACCTCAGTGACAAAGTTGCTCTGGAGGCCCGCTACATGAGAGTACTCCCACCCTGTGGTGCAGGGCACCCTCTCTCTGGGCGCGTTCTCGGAGAGGTCCGAGGAGTTGGGGGGGTACTTATAAAGTTCACAGTGGCTCCGACCGGAGCCGTTCACCCAGGGGATGGTGAGGTTGAGGTACCCTTGTGTGGAGAAGTTGCTTAGGAGGAACGCGGAGGGCAGCAGCGTCGGGTCTGGCTTGCAGTGGTACGAGTCCGGGATGAGTGTGTAAAACACGTCGCTGAACAGATTCAGCGTGACGGCGAAACTGGGGAACCAGCTGAACACGACCACGATTCGGTTATAGCGCCCATAGCCCCCGGTGTGAGGGAAAACCTTAGTTTCATAATCCATTTGAAGTCGACAGCTCGTGGTAACAGACGGTCCGAAGACTTTTACGCAGTGAGAGCGCACAGCCGCACGACGCTGAAGCAGGCAGGCAGGGGGCGGATCTTAGGGTCACACAGCCCCGGGGATCGACTTTTATGACACACCTGCTACTTGGAGACTGAGTGACTAATTTCAGGGTAATCCCCAGACAGCGGGAGTCCAGGGAGCTGTCAGTAACAGTCGATGCTTTTGATGTCTCCATGTGACTCACAGCTGGACTTGACATGAAGACAGCTACCCTGGTGGAAAGCTCACATTAATTTTCAAATTTAAACCTCTGTAATTTCATCGAAACGCTTAACTCACAGCTATTTTCAGGAATTTACTGTTTAATTTTACAGAGGTACATTTTACTCCACTTTGAAAATCTTGTTAAAACACATCAATATTTGTGCTATTTATACAACTTTACACAATATGGCTCCTCAACCACTTAGTGTATTATTATTACAAGTTAGACAGGACTGCATTGGAAGCGGGCTTATTTTTTCAGCCTGAACTTGCTGTGAAACAGTAGAACAGAATATATGTAATACTTTCAAACCTCAGTTAAAAAGATTGATAATTTGTTTTGCCAGCATTGGCTTTATTCTGCTGTTGCCATGTTGTTTCCCTGTTGTACAGGTTTTCTGGTAGTTTTTGAATGTATTTTTTTTCTGTTTTTATTTATTTATTTTTAAATAATATTGATATATATATTGTTTTGTTTTTAAAATCAGTTCTGAGATTTAAATTGACATATGGCTAAGTCAACTGCATTTACAGCAGTGCTTATTAATGTACACTTTCCCTGTTAAAAAGATTTATTTTTTTAAATAAAGAATATTTTATCTCTTATACAACAAGCAGTGTTTGTGACATCAAAGGAAAATGATTTGTTCTTACACAAAAACATAAGATTATGCTGGGTTACACAATGAACTGATTTAAAGTTTGTACGATCTGAAATGTTAATATTTCTTTGAACCCATAAAACACAAAACTGCACTTTGAGTGTGAGGCACATTTAGAAATGCCTTGCACTTCTTAGATGGGATAAATTAACACAAACGTCATTGATCCTATAGTTGGGAAATTCTTCTTTTGTTACTTCAGTTGTTTACTGTTATCTGAACAGCAGGAGTAACATGTGGGAGAAACATCTGTATTGCTTTAGTCTGGTGACTCATAAGACAAACAGGCTTCTTTTGCCTTGTGACTGTGCAGCTCACCTTATCAGCTGCAATGAAATCCATAAATAGGTGAGGCAGTGTTATGTAATCTGTTAGCAGACAGAAGTCCTCTGGGCATGAGTTAAAGGAGGGCTGGTAATTAAGGTAAAAAATCTGATTTACACAGAAATATTAAAGTTGACTCAGTGGACTCTTCCAGACTATGAGTTTAACTAAAGCACGAAATCCACCACTAGATAATTCAGACATTTAGATTGTGAAACGCTACAAAGATTGGACACCAAACACGTCATCCTGCTATCAATAGAAACACATCTTTGGAGTGAAGACGAGTGGCGTAACCAGGCCTTTTGGGTTGTTTGTGCAACTGCTCTGCCTTAAAGAAAACAGACATGCTTGTTACCTTAAACACTTTCCTGTTAAAATTTTTTTAATGGAAATTTAAAAACTGCCATTTTTTATATTTTCAAAAAACCTTTGTGATAATTTTAGTGTGCCATTATGCAAATATTATTCTGTACTTAGGAGGAGCTATTCAAATATGAAAGGATATTATTTCAGTATATTTCAATGTAAATGTTAAAAACTAGATGTGACAAACTATTTTAGTTAAATGAAAGCTAATAAGTAAAAACTAAAAATTTTGTGATCTTGGAAATGTCATTATAATAAAAATGATATTATAGATATTATTTGACTTTAGCATTTGTTAATTTAGTAAAGATGAGGCTGATAAAGATGCAATCTGCCTGATGAAGCTTTGATGGACATATTTGACATTTTGCATGTCTCCAAGTCTGTGAGTGAACCGCACAGATTTTCCAAAATCCTGCCTCTGACATCCTCCACAGAATAATTAAATATATGAATTCAAATAATAATTAAAAGAACAATCTAACACTGAAAAATACTAAACTGACACTCATTATTTTCAAAAAATAAAAACATGAACTGAAATAGTCCAAAATGAAACAAAAATACAAAAACAACAACACAAAACTACAATATCTCTGGGCAGCTCTATGAAAACACAAAAACCAAAATGCAGAGAACGGCTGGTAATATTTCAAAATTTTATTAACGAACATAATCTCTGAGGAACAACAGCAGTTCTCGCGCTCTCTGTACATGCAACTGTAGAAAATAACAATTTAGAATTTTTACTTTTCAGTTTTAGTCTCCCCCCCGTCCATACTCACTTTCAGTTTCTCTCTTTTTTGTTTTTGCTTTTTTATTAAATTTTTTGTGTCTTTTTTTCCACGTTTAATTTTTTTTGTCACTTTTTTCTTTTTTGCAGGAAATCAACAACAGCTAGAGGTGAAAGTACTGGATTTCTGTTACAGCACTGACGATAGCATCAACAAACCCATCGTGAACCAACCCTCCCCCCTTTAGCTGCTCCATCAATATGTACACAAATAAACTACATTGTACAAATAAAAAAAAGAAAAAAGAAAAAGAAAAAAAAAAAGTTACATTGTTACATCATAATCACCTGCAGCGAGCGCGACACGGCCCGTTGCTGTTAGAACCCCACATTCTACGCAATTTTTCAGACTAGTACAAAGAGGAGGGTGCAAAACGTCCTGGGAGGTTTTATTTACAGAGCTATGTACAGTATGTCTCTTTCACGCATTACAAGGAGGAAAATTTACACAGCGGAGACCAACTTCAACTCAAAACATACCACAGGTGCCAGGAAAAAAAAAAAACGAAAACAAAATAAATGATAATAAATAGGTTATTTCCCACCATTTAAAAGAGTAGTTCTCCATGCTTTTTATTAGTCATAATCCATTCTAAAAAATAAAATAAAAAGGAACAAAGAATTTAAAAAAAACAAAAAGGCTTGAAATCGTGATTCTACATAATGAAACTAAATCATGTATATTTTTATGTCCAGTAAGAAAACACAACAAGTCTAAAAACAAACATTATGAGCGAATGTGAGTAGAGTAGAGGTAATATGTTGCTGACTGAGGTGGTGTCAGGCTAGCATCTGTATCACCACGGCCAAGAGCTCTACTATGCATCTGCTGTGTGTCTCTGTATCTTAGCCAAATATTCACGCCGGATGATCAAAGTGAATGGATGTGTGTTTGGTCTATTGCTCTGGGGAACGGAAGGGGGGAGGGAGATCACCTGTCGGCTGTGTCGACCATCACCATTTCAAGCCTTTGTAGGTTGTTAAACATACGAACGATGGCAGAAGTACGAACAAAGGCAGGGCTATGAAACTGTTTTTATGTTTTGCTTTCAAAAAAAAAAAGAAAAAGAAAAAAAAAAAGAAAGGTGCCACTCAAAACGGAAACGCTCTCGATGTGTTGTAAACAATAGTGAGAGGGTGTCGGTCAGGGCGTTGTAGCGGTATACATTCTGCTCAATAAGCAACGTGATTGACATGCCACTGGTTTTTATACAGAACAGAACCCCTCCCCCTCCCTCCCCCAAAGATAAAACACAACAACATTCAAAGCTACATACACTTTTTGCTAAAAAACACACAAGGATTCTTGAACAAAAGACACCCGCGACCCTCGTCCCCAAAACTGTAAGAAACCAACAGTAAAATAAAAACATGAGTTTTAAAAAACAATTTTTCCAGACTTTTTGTTTCCAAACATATACCAAACCAGGGTGTGTGTGTCTCAAAATTAAAAGAAAAAAAATAATACCCAGGACAATACATCTAGCCACCTTGTCTGCACAGTGTAATAGCAACAACCATTGCACTTGACTAGACATACCATACACAGCTATGCTGACTGACAGTGTGTAAATAACTTAAAAGTTTAGGATCAGAATATTGCCATCAGGATACGTGAGCAGCTTTCACACACAAGACCGTGTGCGTGGGGCAGGTCGGGAAAGCTTTTCAAAACCCACTAAAAACAGAGAACCAATACAAGTCATCACAAATCAACGGTTCAATGGGATCCTTTAGTTTTTAAAAGTCAGTCTATTCAGCATTAACCTATTTCTTCCCCCCTCCACTGCTTCTGTTGACGTCTGTTCACTTTTTGGTTTGTTCTGAGAAGATTTGAGTCTGGTAACCTGTCTCCTCGGGCCTGACACAAGACACCACACAACTGAATAATAACAGGAAGTAACCGAAACATTTAAAATCCCTGACCACACTAGCCCCAGCCCCTTGTAGGATAAAAAATAAAAAAGGAGGACAACGTGACTTGGTTGTTGAGCCTATTCCCGTGATTTTAAGTGGGTGTTGTACTGGAGTCCTAACATGGAAATTAACACCTTTAAAATCTACTTTAAAAACACCCATCTAAGTGGAAGGCCTCAGGTCTGCTGAGCCATGAATAAGTGTTTTTCTTTCTGACACACTGGCACCACCTAGTGAGTAAAAGTTGTAACAGCACCATGAAAATAAGCTGCTCACCAGTACTGTGACATAAGGGGCTGACAGACTGACAGTGTTTTTAGGAGTCTGTGAGGAATGAAAATGTCTCTGTGCCTGTTACAACTCTTCAGTCAGTTCAATGTGAAGTCAGACACTGGGAGGACAGGACGAGTAGTGAAGCGCTGAAAGACCCGTGTCTTGTTGGTTTTAGACGGTGACGTTGTGCGATGATTCATAAAAAAAAAAGTCAAATTGTTTTCTTTAAATTAAAAACAAGCGAAATAATAATTTCAAACAGTTCTACACTCATATGGTTTTGCTTGTGAATGACATCTCTCTTCCATCCCACCCATATATATATATATATTTATTTATATACTTCTGTGTGACTTTGCCCAACAATGAGTACATTTTTTTTTCACTGAAAAAGGCATTTTCTTGGTTCGAAAATTTTCAGATATAATTGTGTAGTAAAGCAATGAATAATAATCCTCTGTCTATTCTTTAAATAAATCCTCAACAACTATTCTGCTACATCTGAGGGGGCTGTATGGTTGTCGGCCCGTGAGAGGCCCATTTGAATGCAGAAGTGTTCTCTGTCAGCTGCTTGTGTTGCGGTGACTCGGGTCCAGGCGAGCCGCCTCACCTAACCCCGGATCGAGTCAAAAAATGGGATTATACAACTGTGCACTGGAGTCTTTCAATACTGACAGAATCGTGTACATGTTTTGGCCCATGGATATGAAGGGGGAAAGTGCTGCCCAAAAGTGAACTGTACATAAAAAGATAATTTTTATTTCTTTTATGTTTTTTTTTCTTTACACTTAACTGAGTGATATTACAGTACATAGGTTATTTACAACTGTGCAGTAATGTGTGGCAAAATAAATTATCTAGAAGGCAGCAAGAATACATTGGTTAACGAATATAAAAACTGTACATAATTTACGGAATACAACTTTTTTTCAGTTTTCTTTTGTTTGTTTTTTCCATTAAACTAATATTGGCTCTGTAGTGTTTCAAGTCACTTCCTCAGAAACAATGAAATGCCCAAGTAAAGAAATAGACAAAAACAATATTTCTCTCCTGCCAAAAACCACAATTTCTCAAATAGTCTCTTTGAATCTCAACATTCGTTGTGTTTGTTTCTTCTGTCCTGTGTGTGTGTGGTTTCTTTTTTTTTTTTTTTTTCCTTTTTTTGCAGTCCATGGCGGTCTGATGTGTTTTGTGGTGGAACGAGCGGGATCACTGAGGAACACTCCGGTCTGTCCTCAGAGATCCGTTCATGTCCTCTTTTGTTAAGCCAGGCTGAGAGGCTGCACGAACGGTCTCTTCCTCTCAGACACTGGGCCCTGACGTGCACACACATCGTGACCCCCACCCTCTCTTGCTTTGTTCCAACCTGCTGCAGCCTTTGTTTCACTACTGTTTAGCCAAGCTCGGTGCAGTGTGAACAGAGAGGGCGTCCTCTGGGTATCTGGGTCTCATAGCCCTGAAAGTGGCTGCTTCTAACCTCCTGGATCAATTTAAGGATCCACACAATTCACCACGGCTCCACTGACTGCATCTGGGTCAGCGCTGGACTCTGTCAAGATCTCCTGGCCCATGTGGAGACTCGTGTCAAAAAGAAGGAGGCGTCTCCTCAGTCCTCCCCCAGGACAGGCACCACTCTGTTGGGAGAGCTCTTCTCTGGTAGATCCCACAGTAGCAGCGGTGGTGGTGGGTACTGAAGCAGGAACCACAAACGAATGCAGAAAATAAATCTGTCCTCCGTCTCACCAAAACTAAGCGATGAGGAGGTGTGTCCCAGTGCCAGAGCCTCAAAGCAAAAACTGTTTCTGCTTCTCTCGCTCTGATCAAACAAACGCATAAAAACTTTGAGGATGAAAGTGCAAGTTGTGTATTTTCTTTTCCCCCATTAAAAACATTTTTTTCTTTCTTCACGGAAGGGAATCGAGAGCAAGTTTTTCAGCTTTATTCTTTTTCTAGAGAATAAATTTTTTCCCCCTCTATGGTCCTCTCTCAAACTTGCTAGCCCTTTCCATTCGTTCGGTTCAACGAAGTCTCCTTGATAAGAAGTGATTGAGACTAAGTTTTCTCTCTGTGGGAAGCGGTATGTCACGCGGGCAGCAGGACAAAGTCGTCGTTGACATCGACCATTGGCACGTAGAAGGACGGCACTTCGTTGACGCACAGGGATTTGTGCCCCGCTGGGTCCAGTTCTTGGACTTTCAGCTGCCACTCCATTCTTTGCACCGCATTGAGAGCTGCTGCCTCGTGCTGCTGTCGCATCAACAAACACGTCTGGGGAAGGAAAAGCATAGCATGAATATAGTGACTATGCACACAGGTCATGGTTCTCATATGTAGAGATGTACCATTAAATATGTAATATCGGCATCAAGATGGCATTTAGCAAAGTCAGTGGTTGTTACTTTGTGCTTCTATTATCAGTTATTTTGTGCAAAGTGCCAGTATTTACCTTCATGCGGTCGTATTTATCATCCACGTCCTGGATCCAGGAAATGAACTGCCGCGCATTGAAGCGATCTCTCACAGATTTGTTCTCATCACCCTAAGAATGCAGAAAAAGTAAGAATGTGGACTAAGTAATGGACATAGAAATACTTAACACTTGTTTTTTTGAGATACTGATACATTTCCCACCTGGCTCTCCGATGGCATATTGTACACTTCAGAGTCCAACAGCATGGTGCAGGCGCTGAACGGCACAGCCTGATTGGCTATTGTCCTGGCTGCCCTGCAGTGGACCCTTAAAACCTCCTGTTCACATGAAACAATCAGCTTCTCCTGTGAACAGCAAGCACAACACAGAAAGAAATAAACATTGATGATATGAAGAGGAACATCATTGCGTCAAACAAATGGCTGTCATTCAAGTAAGTGAGATATATGAAACAGATTTGTTCACTGAAGCTTCACCAAGGCGTGGGGACTATGCCGATTTCACTTGCATTTCCATTTAAAAAAGGCTTTGATCTTTTATCAAAGAAGTGCTCCCAGCGTTTGGTGCACATGTGTATTGTTGATTGTATAAAAAGCAGGGAAGGAGTGAGGAATGAGTGAATTTAGGACAGTGAATGATCCTGAAGTATAAATGACACTTTCTTACCCGTTCTATGCTGTGTTGCAACCTAAGCTTGCCCCTTACTGCCTCTTGTTGCCTAAAGAGCTCCTTCAGAGGTTCTGACAGTGATGGAGGTGGAGCAATCTGATAAGCAAAACACAGCACAGCATTAATACCATTACATTGCAGGATAAGATTATTTTGAAATGGTGCAAAGACACCAGAACTTACCACAGGGATGTGCAACTTGCTGAGAGGCTTGCCATCGAGCAGGTAGGAGCCAGTGTAGGTTACATATTCAGCGTAACACTGTGGAGCCTGAGGCGTGATGTAGCAGAGAATCTTCCTCTTTTCCTCAATCTTCTTCCTAATCTGCAGATAGTCAAAGTACGGGTTGGAACGTTCGCTGCGGTAGGGTTCAATGTCGTCTAGCTTGATGGCATTGACCACTACAGCTAAAGTCTGCTGTATCATCTCCCTGGTCTGCTGCATGGCTGTATTTACCAGCTGAACCTGGACTTGCTGCCCTGTAGAACGTGGAAACTTCCTCTTCCGTGGGTGCTGGGTTTGAGATTCCTCTTCGTCGACAGGAAGAGGACGACCTTTTGTTGTCTTGCTGAGAACCACCGTAGAAGTCGTCACAGATACTGCTGGGGTCAAATTAGAAGCAGTAGACGGGACACTAAGCCCAGAGTCTTTCTCTTTCTTCAGAGCTGTAAAGGAAGATGCTGAGGTGGGTGTTGGGGTTCTAGTAGGAACTGGGTTAATGCTCACCACCGGACTGGTTGTCACTGAGGTGGCAGCGGTAGATGAGGTTATTATGCTAGAGGTAGGAGGGGTGGCAACGGCAAAAGCAGCAGCTGGATTGTTCTTGGCGCGATTTCGGGTCATCCTTTGCGGGATTTCATCCACCTTCTTGGGAACATCTACAGGGGTGGACACTGTGGTCAAGGTCACCAATGTTTGCTTGGATGTGTCCTGAGTGTCCTGTGGCTCCATGGAGGTGGAGAGGGTGACCACTTCTGGGATCTGAGGAAGAGGACTGCAGGACACAGGCTCTGGTACAGCCTCAGGCATCTCCTCCTGTCTCGTGTCCGGCTTGACAGCAGGCACAGAGTCCAGGGTTATATGCAATGACTCAGAGTGCGAATGCATCTGTATATGTGGTTGCTGACTGGCATCTGATTTTACAGATGTATACAACATGCTGGGATCAGACTCATCCGATCCCCCATAAGGTAGTTTTCTTTCCAAAATGCTGCTCTGTTGTTGGTTAAGTCCCACTGAGCTGTTGACAGGCACACTTTGAGGCTCGGGGTCCAATTCCTGCTGGAAAGGGGCACGTGGTGATGGCACAACAAAGTCCTGTCTAGCAGATTCCCCTAAGCCTAAGTCTCCAGCAGAGCGTGAGGTCTTTGCTAGGGTTGGCAGGTCTACTTCCATGATGTCCAGATCCTCTCTGTCTGTAATAGTGTGTCTAATGTGGGTCGACACACTCTTGTTGTGATCAGCAAGTTCAGGTTCCCCAGACTCAGCTTCTTCTGACTTGTCTGGCAGTGGAAGGTCAGGCAAGGAGAAAGGTCCCAGGTCGTCTTCATCAGCTGAAAATGGATCTTCCCAGGGAACCACAGGCTCAGGGCCCACAGCTGGAGCCATGTGAGTTTCAGCGGCAGCACTGAAACTGTGTGTGCTCTGTCTGCTGTCTGGTTCCACACATGTTGTCTCTGTCTCCACCTGGTGTCCCTCTTCGATGCTCGGCTTGTTGCAGTCTGGAAAGAAGGACTCCAGCCTATTGGAGGAAGAAGAGTTGTTTAAATAGTTGGGGTCCTCATCCATAGCAGTGTCTGGCCTCTCTGGAGAGGGTATATCAGCCACAGCCTCCTTCTGCTCATCAAAGTCCTCTGGGTCATCTTTGTGCCACCTGCTCCAGGTAGCATAAGGGGAAGTGACAGAGGGGTGTCCAGACAAGGGCTGCATGTCATTATCAGAATGGGAGTAAGGGCTGGTTATTTTGGAGACAGCAGCCTCTATTTCTCCATATGTCCTGTGGGGAGATTTCATATCCATGTCATTGTTCCAACCCATGTTGTGATCGAAACAGTTCTCTCCGTGGTCAGCTGCAGGATGTGTGGGGGACAGTTGGTGGACTTCTGGCTCATGCTGGTCTGGAGACTCTGCAGGCCAGCTCTTCTGCAAAGGATCCTCAACTTGAGGAGAAAACGAGCATGGCTCCCTTGTTTGGTCCGGCTCATCCACTGCACAGTGCTCTCCATCAAGTCTCTCATCCATGTCGCCCTCTTCCTCCTCCTCTTCCTCCTCCTCCTCCTCTTCTTCTTCTTCCTCTTCTTGTTCTTCTGTGACAGATGGAAGATTTGAGACGACCAGATTAGGCTCGCTGTGGTGGTGCTCCGTGATATCGTCGATATCCAAGGGTGGCAAGGCAGCTGGAGCTGGAGTTGGTGGTGCTGCAATGTCAAAGCATGGCTCCTGGGGGTCTGGCCTGTGAACTGGTGTCGACGGTTTGGGCAAGAAATTGTTGTACACACTTTCAGGAAGGTGTTCATTACCGTCGTTGCCAGCAAGAGTTGGTGTTGCTGCATCTGGTGTTTGATAGGATGGCTCTCGCCGAGGTGACGGTACCCTTATTGGAGGAAAATACGTAGACATCAACTCCAATCTATCCAGAGTTGCAGATTTGTCCTCGAGAGGCTGACAGGCAGACGTCTGATCAAATTCCGCCCCTGGATCATTCTGCTGTCGAAGAAACTTGTTTGCCTCTGCCTTGAACTCATCTTCTAGAGGGCGGCGGACATCAGAGGATGCAGAACGACTGACAAGGGGGAGCTGGAGGTTCTTCGCAGGGGTAGGACATGTGCCCTCCGGAAAAGTCTGGGGGTTAGAGTACCTGCTAGTGGACAAAGAGAAAAACAAAACATTAAGCCTCAGTCCAAAACAATCAAACTATAACATTAGTAACATGCAGTGTGTCTGAGTATTAAAATACCTTTCAAAGAAGGATGGGGAGCAGGCATTCATTGACATAGTCATTGCAGACGAGTTCTGACAGTCCAGCGGATCCAGCATAATGTCAGGGTAATCCTCTGCACTACAGGATGGTGTACGTGGAGTTTGCATTACGTCCTCGAAGCTGGGGCATGACATGACAGGTGTAGGTGTGGGAACACCAGTTGGCCTGCTTTGATCTGGCCTGGGAGAAGCAGGGAGGTTGTCCTTGATTTGGTGGCCAGGGAGCCAATCCTTTGAGTTCTGATTATCAGTAGGCTGGAACTTTCTGCCTGGAGACATCATTTGGGCCGGGAGACCAACATCCTTCAGCTTCTTCTCTTTAAGACCAGACTCAAGGCTGTTAGATTTCTTGGATGATAGCTCACTGCGGCTTTTCCGTATTTCCTCTGTAGACTTGGTTTTGTCTTTTAGTTTTGGGTCGCCAGACTTGGGTCTAAGCTTCTCCATCTGCTTCATTTTTTCTCTGTATTTCTTGAGCCGCTCTTCATTCTCTTGGTCTTTCTGACTCAACATCTGACCAAAACTTGTCATCTGAGAATCCCCATCAACCAACAGTTTTTCACGTGGTCGATTATCTTTCCTTGCATTGTCTTTGGGCTGAGAGAGCTTTTCATTTTCATCCTTAGCCTTAGATTTATTGTGGTCCAGTCTGTTGTCTTTGTCTAGCGTATCCCGATTTCTGTCTTTTTTCATATCAAATTTAGGACTGTCTTCCTTTGACCGGTCCTTCAGAACAGTGACCTGTGGGCTGTCTTTCAACCCTGACTTTGCGTCATCTTTGGAGTGTTTAAATGACCCAAAGCCATCGATATATTTATTCTTCTCTTCCTTAATTTTTTCTTTATGCTTTTCCTTTTTCTTTTTGTCTTTCATTCTGTCACTTATGACGCCAGTTCCTTTGTCTTTGTCCTTTTTGGACATCTCCTTCTCAAATTCTAATGTCTTATCGAAGTCGTCCTCTCCGTCTCCCTTACCTCCGTATGGGAATGTGTAAGGGTCTGCCTCTAGAGGCATAGGCTCTTTCTCAAAAGGCAGGCTCTCTCTGCGGCCGTAGGACTCTCTAATTTCTTCTGTTTTGTCACGTTTGTCTCCTTTGTCTTTTTTTGTCTTTTCCTTCTCCTTGTCATGGCTTTTCTTGGATGAGGACGAAGAGGAGTGCCGATGCCTCTCTTTCTCTCTGAACTTGTCTTGTGGCGTAGATATGGACAGGGAGTCTCTTCTGTCCTCGGCCATATCAGGCAGGCTGATTGAGTCATAGTAACTGGTGAGGACCGGATCGTGACCTCTGTCAGTGAAACTGTCGGAGGAGATTTCACTGTTCTTGTCATTGGAGTCATCCTTGTAGTCATTCATAGCCTCCTCCTCCAGTTTTTCTAAGAGAGACTTCTCATTCTCCCCGCTTCCTTTCGAGGGCTTTCTTTCCTTGGAATGGTCCTGCTTGTCTTTATATTTGCTCTTGGTTTTTTCCTCGCTCGTGTCCCTTTTGTCCAGAAGCTTCTGCTTGTTTTTCTTCTCTTGGTTTGAGTCCACTGACATCCTGTCTTTCCTCTCCTTATGTTTTGTATCTACCGGGTCTTTCCTGTCCTTGCCGTGTTTCTCCTGGGAGCCTTTCCTCTCTCTACCTGTGTCAAATGTGGCCTTATCCTTCTTCTTATCTTTGTGCTCTTTGTCTTTTGCCTTTTCTGTGTTATGTTTACTATCTGCAGAAGATTTTCTTTTTTCTGAAGGGAAGTGATCCAGCTCATCTTGATCGGGTGTCGAATCTTTTCTGATGGAATCAGACACCAGTACCCCACCGCTGTAGCTGTCGTCGTCATCATCGCTTTCATCAGTGAATATGTCGGCTATTTTGTACCACGTTTTCTCCCGGATCTTCTCGGTTTTTCTTTCCTCTTTCTTTACCTCCAAGAAATCTTTCTCCCGATCTGAATGTTTGTCTTGAGAGGCCTTCTCTTTCTTTTCCTTTGTCTGTTCTGAAGACATCTTTCGATCTTTGTCTTTGCCATGAGAGTCTTTATGTTTGTCTTTGGCCCCCTCCTTCTTGTCTTTGGTACTCCGGTCAGCATCTTTATCCTTGACAGTTTTTTCTGTGGAGCTTTTATCACTCTTGTCCTTCTCCTGATCAGCTCCTCTGTCTTTTGTTTTCTCTTTGTGCTTGTCAGCTTTTGTCTTTTCCCGTTTCTCCATTCCCTCACCCTTCTTTTCTTTCTCCTTCCCAGAGTGGTTCCTTTCTCTGATATCACACGATTTACTGACAGGATCAATGTCTTTGAAGAAAGTATCATTGCCATATTCATCTCTTATCGATTCCTGCTTGATTTTGATATCCTTTCTTTCTTTCACGAACTCATACGAGTCTTTACGGTCTCGACTGCTGTCCAGAGAATCCTTGTCTTTTTTGTCCTTGGCTGCCTCTGTGGACTCTTTCCTCTTCTTTTCTTTCTCAACTGAGTGGCTGGAGTTTAATTTTTGTTTTTCTGACCAGTCTTTCTTCTTTTCGTTTGTCTTTTCCGAAGGGTCCTTGTCTTTTTTCTTAGAAGTAGCCTCCTTTTCTGATCTCTTCTCATTGTGGTCTGATTTCTTGTCCTTGACTTTGTTTTCTTTCCTCCTCGTCTCCTCCTTAACAGTCTCAACAATAAGTTTAACAGAATTATTGGCTTTGTAGTCCTTGTACTCTTTGACAGGAGCATCCCAGCTGTCGTCACCATAGAGGGAGGAGTCAGAGGACATCTCAGAGCCCCATCTGTCATGATGGTCATCGGAGGCACTGAGTTTTGTGTCCTCCAAGTTGAGGAAACGATTAACGTCATAACTTTCGTACTCAGACTCCTCTTTCTGTACTTTGTCTTTTTTACACTTCTCCTTATCCTCCTTGGCATTTTTGTCCTTTTCCGCCTTCAGATGTTTTTCCTCTTTCTGCTCACTTTTCCTGTCTGTCTTTGAGGAGGACTTCTCCTTAGACTTTTTCTTTTTCTCCTCTTTGTGAGCTTTTTGTTTATCTTCCTTGGGTTTCTCCTTCTCTTTGACGTTCCTCTCCTTGTCAGATTTTATAGGCTTTTCCCTCTCCTCCTTATTTAACTTGTCCTTGCTGGAGTCCTTTGTTTTCTTGTTTTTCTCCTCTTTTGTTGTTCTGTGCAGGTCTTTTCCCGAGGACCAATCCTTATCCTCAGACTTTGTTTTCGAAAACCTGTCCTCCTTTTTCGAATGGTCTTTTTCATGTTTGGATAATTTGACTTTGCTCTCAGCTGGTGATTCTGACTCAACAATTAGGGACTTTTGCCTCGAATCATCAAAATCAAAAGAATAGCTCTTAACAAATTTCTCATTCATATCTTGATTAAGCACTAGACTAGGAGCTTTGTCCTTCTCCTTATTTTTGTGCTTGTGCTTCACTTTATGCTTTTTCACCACTTTGCCATCCACGTCAGTTTTGGAGATGGTGCTCTCTGTATTTTTGTAGAGCTCTGAGTTTTTCTTTTCCACAGTGTTACTGTGCACGTTGTTATTCTTCTTTTTGTTTTCCTGCGCTTTCCTCTTTACTTGTTTTATCGACTCCACGCAGGAATCTTCAGCTTCAGAGGAGTAGTCAGACCCACTGGACAGTCTAGTTCTGACCGAATCTGAGAGCGAACTGACGTCTGACCATGTGGGAGACGAGACGGTCTTCCAGTTATCCGTCCTCCACTGCTTTGGATGCTGTTCTGCTAAAGACGGCGTCTGTTTCTGAGAGTTCAAGTTTCCATGGGAGGAGGAGGAGGAGGAGGAGGAAGCATTAAAGCCTGGAGAGTCTTTCAGGTTTGCTGCAGAAGAGTCTTTTATGCTATTTGAGCCCTTATCGTCCTCACTCTCCAAATCCGCGCAATCGGAGTCAGACGTACAGAATTTGTCGTTGACTTTACCAAACCGGACTTCTTTACTGACACTATTTTTACTGTCCTTCTTTCGCTTCTTCTTGACTTTATTCTTGTCTTTTTGTTGTTTAGAGCTCATGGTGCCAGAGTCTCTAGTCTTAGTATTTGTTTGCTGGGCTTGTTGCCGTGGCGTAGGCGCTGGCGTGAAACACAACGTCCTATCATCCTCGTCTGAACTATTACTGTCAGAGATGATCCGCCTGCCAGGTTTCTTTGGTGTGAGCGAGTTGCTTTTGGAATAGGTTTTAACCTCCATCTTGGGTATAGAGATGAAGCTGTTGGTCTTGCTTACTGAGTCCTTGCGGAAGTCTTTTTTCAAGAGGTGTTTATCGTCTACGGGAGGGACGCGTTCCTCCTCATCATCCTCATCAAATTCGTATTCATCTTTGACAGGTGTGACGGCAGATTTAGGAGGGTCTGCGGTTTTCCCTTTTAACTTCGGGCCCTTCTCAACATCTGAGTCTGTGTTATTGCCATCAACAGAGCTGGACGGGGCAAACGAGGGGGCGTCTTCCTCCTCTGAAGATTCTGTAGAACATAAAGAGCACAAAGAGGACACAATTAATTTACTACTTATAGCCTCATGTATTTGAATAACTTTTGTAACAGTTGTGCAATTAGGTGACTCAAAGATTTAAGATTGAAAATGATACCTGATGAACTTTCTTCACTTGAGGTGTAAGTGCCTTTCCCCAGCAACAGATTGAGCATAGTTGGAGAGTTTGCAACCTTCAGTGGGGTTTCCCCTCTCCTGTTGCTTTGACGCGGGTCCCCTCCATACCGTAAAAGTAGCTTAACCACCTGAAAAGGATAAAACTTTAATGATTTTTTGCAATTTTAAAGGTAATATCAGCAACTTCTCAAGTGGTTCAAAGCTTAATAGGATAAAGAGTACAGAATTAATCTTCCACTTCAAAGTTGTTATTTAGTTACGACGAAGCTAGAGCGGGATTTTTGATGGACAGAACTTTTCCACACCAAAACCTCCAGACTTTACTGACAGCAGACTGGGTGATGTGGCGTCTCTGCAACCAATTTTAGTAAAATGCCAAAAGCCGTGTAGAGGTGAGAAAGTATGATGGTCTGAAGCTGCTTTCAGGCCAGGAGAATCAGAGTGAGACAAATTCTAACATCTGCAAAATAGCACCAAGTAAGGGGTGGTCTTCAAAATGTTTTCTCAGTGGGGTTGTCTAAAAAAGATTCTCAGATACTAATCAATACTAAATGTTTAATTGGATCAATTTGCGACAGCATTGATACCAACAGTGCCATCTTAACCTCACACAACACTGCTGCAGACAGGCAGGAACACTTTATTGACACTGGTGGTGATTAGTCTTGGATGTCAAAGATCAGCAGCAAAATTAATTTGATTATAAATCTGATTACACCATTACTTCCAGATGCTCCCTGTGGACACCTTTGTGGCCAAAAATGTCTCATTGACTTCTATTAAAACAACATCAACATCTCATTTCAATGCCATTACAGTATAAAACCATGCACGGCCAGCATTTGATTTTGAAGAAAAGTAGTGAGATTTGACATTTTTACTGTATTCCACTGGTGCGTGTACCTTTTTGCAATGAAGGTGTTGAAAGGGTAGAAAATTTGAGGACAGTTCAAGAAAAAAAGACTAGTGGTACGATTCAATTTTAAACAAAACCACATCTAAACTCACTCTGTAGCCATCTTCTCACTTTTAAAATTCAGATTTTAATCTGACAAACTTGTTTTGATGGATCACAAATGGGCCACTGATCATTAATATTTTCATTCTTCTGAAGCCTGAAAACCTATTTTGTTCTTTACTATTAGCAACAATGACACACGACACCTTTGGCGGATTTATTTTTACCTTGAAATGTCCATTATTCGATGCATCATGTAGAGGGGTGTCATCATCCAGCCCCTTGGTGTTGACCTCTGCTCCGGCTGCCAGCAGCTGTTTCGCCACATCATAATACCCCCTGTTGCATGCTTCATGCAATGCAGTCCAGCCTGAACACAAGAAGAATTATAGTCAGAGAAGTGTAAACTCTAAATGAATCAATGGTACACTGCTACACACACAAAGCAAAGGCAAGCATAAAACAAAGATGCCCTTACCTGCAAAGTCTTTTACATTCACATCAGCTCCCTCGCTGATGAGCTCCTTGATGCGGCGTACCTCTCCACGGATTGCTGCTCTGTGCAGTCGAGTCTCTCCTCTCTCATTCCGTTTATTCACTTTGTCTTTGGTTTTAGATGCAGAGTTTGGCGTTCCCTTCTGACCCAGACTGGACTGTGACTGATGCTTTGGTGTTGTATCTGTAGGTAAGACATGCATATTTCACTTCAGTGCTGCAAGAGTCAGTCACACTCTTCTGGGAGAATTTACTCTAACTGTTTTTGTTTTGTTTACTACTTCTACTGTGAACAACAAGGTGCTATAACTGCTTACAGCCAGAAGGGGGCAATCCAACTCTAGCAATAAACAGCACAATTGCTGAACCTACTTTACTTGAGCTTATTTCATCACATTTACAAGATTAAATCCAATCCTTAATCACATTTACATTATTGAGTTTGTACAGCTATTGTCCCAAATGATATTTGAAACACACTCGCTTAATCTATGTCCATGCCCACAGGCAGGCAACAAAGAAATTAACATACAAATAAAAGCAGTTATAAGGTAGGATCAAACTAATTCAGTCTCAAATGTCAACAATGAGGGGAAAAAGTACAAACTTGTAACAATAGTTATATTTCACAAGTCTGAAAAACTTCCAGCTAAATTACTGTCGATCAAAAATAAAGTACAATTTTTGCAGAAATGGGAAGGTAGTAAACTTATAATAAGAAAAATAATCATCTAACACCAGAAAGGATAACTCAACACTTTCTCTGTTGTCATTTAGCCCAAATAGTGAGATTACGCCATCAGCTCCAGACGCAGTACAAACAGAAAAGCTGGTTTCATTTCCTTATGTACGGAATTTTATAAAAACAACTCCACTACTGTGGCGGCACGAATATGCAACCATTAAAGCAGCTAAAACAAAACACATATCACTGACATCAGAGGTTTAGATTCCAGCTAAGATGTGAAATAATTTTAACAAAGTGGTTCTGTTTAGAGGGACAGTATGACTGAGAAAATGCACAAAAACAATCAGCCCCAGCCTACAGCCCACCCTCACTGGTCTGCCATGCATGGATTCTACATATAAAGCTCCCTCCGATCCTTTTTTTCCCCCAATGTCGGCTGTCCGTCCACAGAAGACGTGGCCTAAATGATAAACACGCACCTGGACTGTTGACGGACTCCTCAGCTGTCATTTGCATGAGCAAGGCCACCTGCTGCCGCTCGGAGAGGGGGTACCCGGCCCGGATCCCTGGCATCCCCATTCCAAACGGCAAGCTTGCCTTCCGGGTGTTGGTGGGCTCTTTTTTAATGCGTTTCCGCTCTGGACCTGGTTTCTCTGTAACGAGAGAGGAGAGAAGCAAGGTTAATATCGCTGCATGTGCAAAAAGCTGCATGATCATTCATACACAGACACACACAAATCTAATCTACTGATCCATGTGGTCAGGGAGAGTAACGGGAGCCTTATTAGTGCTACAACAGTAGAAGACATTAACTGTTATGAATTGGCAATTTTTAAAAGAACACTAAAGGCTCACAGCAGTAACACCACTTTCAAATGTTTCTAAAAGACAGATTATTAAAGTTCATAAATCAATAAATAACTAGTAAACATTCACTATGACACATCTCCAAAGGTGTTTTATGACTTTCCAGATCAAGTATAGAGTACTGTAGATCAGCACTGAGTCCAAACAGCTTCTTTACTGTTGGCATCAATCAAGTAAGTGTCATGTATATGTGAGAACAGCTGCTTTCATAAATGAAATTCAGACAATGTCAACATAATCTGACCGAGGGAATCAGATGTGGGCATTATCTGAAGTTGTCCTTTGTGACATGGTCAAACTGGAAATACCCTGCTTAGTTTTGGCAAGGACTGGCACCAGTGTACAGAAAGCAGGAGGCGGCACACACGACGCCCACACACTCCCATTGAATTCACTCTTTTAAAAAAAAGAAAAACTACCTGATCTATTCTCACAAGCACTAGACTGGTCAAGACTGGCTGCCAGGTAATTCTGAGGAAAGTTCAGGGCTGCACTGCTACGTGTGAATAGAGATTTACAGAGCGATAGAAGGTACTTTATTCTTCCCACAGGGAGGCATTTCTATATACCAGGGGCAATCTTTCAGTCACCAAATGAGCAACAACAACAAAAGCATTTTGTCAAACCAAAAAACAAAACCAAAAAAACAAAACCAAAAAGTATTCATTTTTATCAATAATCAATGGGTTTCTCCCTATTTATTTCACACATTTTATCCTCTTTTTGAATTTCCATAGCAAACCCTTTGCTACTTTCCATGACCTAAACGGGCCTCTGTGAAACAAAAACAAAAAGAAAACAAAGACTTGCTCGCTTACTGCATTCTGTAAATGCAGCCGTATGTGTGAGAGGTTTGTTGGCACCAGTGGGCGACTTTTGTGTTATTACCCAGCTGCCCTTAAAGAAGGGAGGGGCCAACAGGCAGTGTGTTTATGTCTGTCTGTCTCCAAGCCAATCAGCCAGAATGGACGAAAAAAGGAAAGAGGGTGTGACTTGGCACAACCATAGTTATTACGAAATAGCTGGTGTACATTTCAATTCAACATGGCCTTGCCAAGGTCACCACATGCCTGCCTGCCTGCCTGCCAGGATTACTGGAGACACAGTGCTACTGGACAAAAGCAGCTGCTCCACAAAGACACACCCAGCAATTATTTTCAGTGGCAACATACCATCTGATGACCCATACAGAGGGTAACGCTACACATGACTGCAGCGCTTCATTACCGAGGGGGTATCAAACCTCACAGTTATAATTCAAGCAACAATACAGGCCTCCGGTCATAGGGAGGAAGAAGCAAATTCAGACGTGCGTGTACAAAGACGCTGTGGACCAGTAGAAGGGTCTGAGTCTGATTTCTGAGCAACTTCTCTCACTCCCAGACTGGAAGCACTGCAGGCCACAAACACAAGTAAATAAGGCAAGAAGGAAGCATGGCAGCGCAGCCTTCCGGTGTCTAAAAACTTTCCAGGAAAATATTTTTCCACTCGCAAGTACAGGGCTGATGAACTTTCACTAACATCTGTGAATACTTAAAGCTAATGTACCCTCCACCCCTCTTTGATACAGTCTCACGTTCCCCAAAGCATTTGCCATTTAGACACATTCCTTCTGCTAAGCCTTTAACAGCAGGGACCACAGAAACAGCCCAAACATGTTTTTTTCAGCAGCAGAACAGAGAAAGAGCTAAGCTAGCTTTTCCAAGCTATGTTTATTAGACTGAGAAGCAGGAAGGCAGTTATTACCCAGCTGCACTTAAAGAGATCTGCTGCTAAACATACAAGACCCAAGTCTCTAATACAACCTTCATCACCAGTGGCAAAAAAACTGTCCTTCTGCGATACAGATCAGACTCTAGGCGACCACTCTAAACAGAAAAGAAGCACTTTCTATAAATCCATGCTGCATAATTATAATCAAATACAGCAGTTGCAGGAGATCACCATGTTAAAGAGAAAACTACAAAAGAAACACTAGCGAAGCAGCAATAATTATATTGTGAGAAATATGAGCATAAAAAAATATGCTCTTTCCATTCATGAAGGAAGGAATGTGACTTTGCTTTCACTACATTTTTGTCTGGTTAATCATCGTGGGAATTTTAAGGAAAGATACGGATCAAAATATTTGAAGAAAAAAGCTCGGTAAAATGCAACTGTGTTAAATTATCACCACACAAATCAAATTAACATGTCACATGTGGATTTCTGAATTAAAGAAATTAAACACAGTATGTTTGTCTGCTGGATGTCTATTTAGGCAAAACTGCAGGGCTTTTATGTGGCTTAGTAAAATGATATTACTCAGCTTAAAGACAGGGTTGAAACCTTACTCTCCTCACTGCCTGAAACTTGACTAACAAGATAAAGGAGGAGGAGACTGAAAAAGGAAGGAAAGCTGGGTAGGGACTATCACCCCATGACTAGCCTGCCTACCTGAGCCAGGAGGGAGGGAACCACATCAAACACAAATGTCGGGATATAATGGGGGCAGATTCTGATATGGTAGACAGACAATATGACAGTGTGAGCTAACGCCAAAACAAAGAGACTGTCTGCTTCACTTAGCCAACAGACACCATGACAAGAAGAACCGCTCCAACCAGCCAGACCAAGTCTGACCGTAACGCGGGAGCATCGAGCAATGTTCTGTTTAACGACCCAAAAAGTCGCATAAACAGGAAGCTAAGGGAGAAGAGGCAGGAAGTGGCCAACAGGATGTTTTCTCAATGATTCGCACTGAGCAAGAGAAAGTCAGAAATGTATAGAAAGAACATCATGTGGTGCAGGACGCTCTGTTTGTCAAACAGATGCAGTCAGTGAGTGCGCCTTCTGTCTTTTGTTTTTACTCATAAACATCGTGAATCTGGGAAGATAATCTATGCGTTATAACCAATTAGCGAGAATACATGTGTGCACTGAGGATCCTTGCACACCACTATCTGTTTTTATGACCTGTCTCAGCCAAAGCTTCTCAGACATGGCAATAATTAATATCTTAGAATGCTGCCAAAGAGGACAAAATGACTCAGTTTGAAAAGAGTAAGGTGAGCTGAAATTTCAAAAACACAAACAGAACAGCTGATTGAGATAATGCCAACCACCCAGTCACATATCTGCGTCCTTTAAGTCTGCCCCTTTTTACATCCCCATCCCCAAAAAGGTAGTTGCTCCTTTTTTGCATCTGCCAGTAGCTGCGTATACTAATATCCCTTTTTCATTAAGACCTACTTGGCTTGACGTGACACAACTCAAGTCATGTAACTGATGCGCGTGGGGTAATTATAGCAACTCAGCCAAAAGTTGTTATTCTTATGTGACACAACACAACACAACACTGTAGGGCGTCGAGGTGATGGTATACCTGCCGCTCTGCCTACAGCTTTTTTCCCCCCAGACTCTGAGACCATGGTGTTGGGCTTAGTGCTGCCAATTCCCTCGTTGGGTTTAAAAAAAAAATTGCAGTTTTAATTTTTGTGAAGGAGTCGCTCTCATGTCATATTTTCACCTCAACTCAGATCGCCTGGAACCTGGGCTTAGTGCCTGGTACCAGACACTACCACCTAATGGAGCCAAGCCCAGCAGAGTAGGTACTAATTGAAAAGGGTTATAACTCAATGCCCAGACACAACCGTGTCAAGCACTTTTGTTGGTTACATCGTGGACTCTACAGAGGTTTACAGCAGAAGAAGAAATTAAACATCAGAAGATACAAATTGTTTTCCAGTAAAAAGAGCAGCAGCAGGAAGAAATTTGATATTTTCCTGCCTGCCCGTTACAATCCACGAGATTGTAACGGGCAGAGAATCCACGAGAGACGTGTGCGGACTAACTGAAAGACGTAGGCGTAGCTGCAGCATTGTGCCCCCAAAACACACTGACAGACCCTGTGCTTAGTGGGTGTATTCACAAGAGCTCCACCCCCAAATGATGTCATATTTCAAATTGTTTGGAATAGAAGGTCTGTGTATTTACACAACGCTGAAAATGCCTGCAGTGAAAAGATATTCAACAGCAGCTGAGCCGTGAGGAAAGTTCATGTAAAACTGGGCTAACTGACAGAATGCCATCACACAGTATACTATCGAATGATATTAGCCAGATGGTAATGGTCAATACTGATGATTATAAAAGCAAAGAAGGGATGGGATACACATAAGACACACCGTGCCTGAATAAAAAAATAAACAAAGACACAAAAAAGACCCATACTGGGTGATATAATTTTGATTGGAATATAATAGAAGGGTATACTGTACGAATTTTAAAAAACGTATTAATCGTGCTCTCTAAACAGCTATATTTATCCGTCACCAGTGTGCAAGCCACAAAGGAAATGAGCATTGGAAGAGAGGCACAGATTAAGAAGGGTGGGGGGGGGGGCTGTGACGTGTTCGAGGTGTAAAACTTTGCAGAGAGGTTAAAAACAGTCCCAGTAGGGTCAATTGAAAGGCCACAGACTACAAAACACACATATGTAGAAACGCCAATTTTCATGCAGGTGGAAGTCCAGGTTAACAACACACATTTTACTGCCCCCATATACTACCTGGGTAGCTACCGCTAACAAAAATAGGTCTGTCGCTATGACACAATGCAACCTAATAAACTTCTCACGTGACTGGAAAGCGTGCAATGCCAGGAGCCAGCTAATCTTCAAAGCTTGTACAGTGTGTAAATCTTAGAAACTAACACAATATAGCTCAGATCAGAGACAAAGAAAGGCAAGGCGCTGGAAGACAACATGAAACTATTAGTATACTAAAAGAATTTCCAGCTAATGTTCCCGTCTTTAGATTTCGCATCTCGTGTGATTGAGGTAGGGTGAAGATTATCTCAAGATAAAAAAAACTAATGGATAAATAAAATGAATTCAGCAGAAGAGATTAGAATATTAATGCACAACAAGTAAACATTTGTGAAGAAGAACATGAAATAATCTTGCAACTTAAATGGAAGTGAAGAACACGCATGCACAAATGTCCAGAGATTTAAGACATATTACAGCCTCTCAAACTTTTTAATTTATTTATAATTTGCTTAAGTTGAGGAGTAATCACATACAACATTATGTGTTTACAAAATACTTGTCCAATCTTGCTAAACACATCCTCATGCCCTAACAGTCATCTGTTGCATACTTGTAGTTTTCCTCTTGTGTGTGGAGAGGAAAGGTTTTTTCCCCAAGTGTAAACACTGAACATGAACCAATTTAGCAACTCACCCAGTGCTGATGAAGACTGTTACCAAAGCCTCTAAGCTGGACCATTATCAACAAACTAAATCCTGAACCCTTAAAGCCCAAAGTCAAACAAGCGTGAGGACTAGTCCTTCTCTCCCTAATTAAAAGAAAACAGCTGGAGCCTTACCAAACCCAGGCCTAGTCAGGCTTGTATGTTGCCCAAATCCCCACTTAATTGGATCATGATTTTGTGTGGTCTTCCTCTCCTTTTAGACTATGATTGTAGGTACAAACTCCTTGATTCTCAAACAACCAGCTAATTCAAAGTTGGGAGCACTTTCACTTCACATAGGTCAAGCCCTGTTCGCACACCAGTGCTAACTACTCTCCGTTCTCTTTGATTTCCGCACTGAGTGCTCAGGTAGAGTAGAAAAGCGCTATATAAGAACCAGTTGAGTCTATACAAAGTCACAAGGTGATCGAGATGCAGAAACATGAGCGTAAACACACAGCAATACAGCCTTACCTGAGTCAGAATCTTTCTGGTCTCCATTTGCTCCAGCAGTGAAGGGCAGCTTCCTTTTAGAGGCCTTTTCTTTCATCTCTTTGACCCCATCATTGCGATCCAATTTGGGAGTCTTGTTTGATAACACCTTATCCTGTGAAAGCAACAAAACACTGGGGTGAGCAAGTGTCTTCATCAGAGCAGTGCACTTTATTTGTCTACCTTACTTTAAAGTCCTAGAAGCAATTCCTGACTCAGCTGCCACCTTGAAAACACCCTCAGGCACATTTTGAAGCATTAATTAAATTAACTTTAATTTCAATGGTCACCAGGAAATAACATCTGATAAAAGACTGCACAAGTTTGCTGACCGCAAACTCCGTTTATAAAAAGCTTTTCCCCCCTGGAGGTTATACATCTACCACCATATTTTTAAGTCGCCGTGTCCCTCTTTCATAATGTCTCTGGCTATACCTTCCTACTGAATTCACTGGCCTGACTCTTCTAGCTATTAAGAGCTTCTCAAAGCAAAAGTTTTTCCAGAGTTTCCTCCTAGATTCCTGGCCACAGTAAAAGAGCCAGGCACAGGGAGAGGAGGCTAAGCTGACGCCGGCTTGGCTCTGTGGTCTACAGCTGCTGGAAACAATCACAAACCCCTGTGTATCTGCTATCAACAGATGTAAATACTTATGTGTTTGCCCAGCTTAACTTAACGGTTGTTCTGTGTTTGGGTGCTCATGCAAACTAATTTATCCAGAATACCTTTTTTAAAAACAAACAAAAAGACCCCCACAGACCACAAACAGTGGAAGATGTCTACAAGTTGTTTATGATGTCATCTTCATAATAGTTTCTTGTGTGGTAGCAGTAAATAATTATTCATTATTAAAGCTACTTTATGTTGGTCCCTTTCTTTAGGAGTCGCCACAGCTGATGGATGCACATATGTGATTTGGCACAGATTTTACGCTAGATGCCCTTCCTAATGCAGCCGTTTCATTTATCCAGGCATGGGAATGGAACTGAAGCTGGGTTTGTATCTCTTACAACGAGCAACTAACAATTATTCATTATTAATTTATATACATTTTTAACTAGAATACACAGAATTCAACACAGAATTATTTTTAAAGAGGAAAGCAGTAGCTTCTCACTGAGCAAATATATGAAGTCAAAGCCATACGCTGCATTCCTAATTGCAATACATTAGGAATCAATTCAAAGTGGACACTTAGAGATATTTGTAGATGACAAAAACACAATATTAAAAGACAAGTGTTGCATCTGTGTAACAAAAAATGTTTTTAACGTGTCCCCCAGTAATGGACCTATTATGCTTGATATTTTGCGTGCTGATTTTGACATCACATAGTGTGTTGTGTGACACTTTGCAGCGCTTTGGCCATTTGTGCACCTCAAGATCTTTGTAACCTGGCACGTTGTGCCGTGGCTGCCGCAGCTGGGTTGAAGACACGAGTGTACGATTGTGTGGAAAAACCTTTTCAAAACAACACCCGACAAAGTCTTTGCTTCCGTGTTTTGACTTCTTCTTCTGTGGCGATATTGTCTGAGTGGTGACACCTATCGCTCAGGAGAATACTGCAGTGGTTTCCTGCGCCTTAACGGTGGGTATAAATGTGAGTGACTGTGAGACAAGATTGGGGCCGTGATCATTGCGACCACTGTGGTGGGTTTATCAGGGATTTAAGTCATGACTCATGTATTTAGGTTTCTATATTTAATGTACTACATGCTTATGCTAAGGAGGTAGAGGAAGTCAGCTGCTGATTGGAAGGTTGGTGGTTCGATCCCTGGCTCCCCCAGTATGCATGCCAAATATCCTTGGGCAAGATACTAACCCCGACTTGCTCTCCAATGCATCCATCGGAGTATGAACACGTATGAAGGACAGTAATGCACTGACAGTATAGATTACAGTGCTTGGGTGAAAGGGTGTGTATGGGTGAATGCAGCGTGTTGTACAGAGCACTTTGAGTACTCCAGGAGAGTAGAAAAGCGCTATAAGAATCAGTCCATAAACAACAACAAAAATAAAATGAAACAAAAGAGAGCTGATACTGTTTATATGCTAAAAATGGGACATTGTTGTGGCATTAAAAGGATACCATGCTTTTAAAGGATCTTTTTTTTTAAAATAAATGATATTACCTAAAAAGAAAAGTGTTTTTCATAATTACATTATTTGTCATGTAAGGTTCTGGTCGGTATCGTGAAAGTCTAAATGTACTCTCTTACAATACAGTAGTCAATACTGGAATTTCAGCAATGACTCCATGTATGATTCAGACGACACCATCATCATTTGACGACTCCGTTAACTACACAGGTTTAAGGACTCATAACGTAAGATGCAAGACAGAGGTGAGATAACGTACAAACAGACGCTTTAATTCACCTAATTTCTCTGTCCTATCTTCAGTACCCTGCTCATCTATCTCTATCCTGAGGGCAGGTTTTCTATTATGTATCAACTCTTTGAACTCCTCCCCCTGCCCTGCCCCAGTCATAAGACCATGATGTCATGGTACAGTAGAGACAAACAGTGTAGCTACAATGAGCTGATCTTTCTGTCTGCCCGTCTGCATCCCCGCTCACTCCCACAAAGAGAGAACACACCATTTGAGCGAAATTATGATGCATACGTTTAAAGCTACAGTACATCTTAAGCATGGAAAACACTATGTGAATTATTTCTTAAAGCAAACAAACAAACAAAAGAACCATCATATAGCTCTGGTTAACTGGACTGGGGAAAAATGGTCAATTCACCAACTCAAATCTCTAAAGTTCAACCGGGTTGATTTTGGAGAATTAAGTGTAAGCAAAGCTTTGACAACTCAAGACTTTCCTCTGATCTGCCTTCACACGACACCCTGTTTGGTGGTCTCCTAGCAATGCGTGCTCTCTTCGTCTCACTCAGTTTTCCACCCACCCCTGTTCGCTTCTTTCCCTCCCTCCCTCCATACCAGAGTCTGATGCAATCCTTTGCAGAGGGTTGTAAATCCATGCCTGCATAAGCTGTACCTCTGCTTTCTACACCTCTCAGAGCTGCTGCTGGTAGCTGAACAGTTAGTACACACATGACATCATCAAGCTGCGCCCAAAACTTTGTTCCAACACAAACAGTGATGACAGTATCTGTGTCAAATTCAAGGTAGTGAATACGTCATAACTGGGCAATAAGGTGACACCAATTCAAAAGCACTTCAGACATGTGACTTAGGGCTTTTTAAGACAACAAACACTGAACCCAAGTCTATTATGCAATAGTCCATTATTTAATTAAGCATTTGTGCTGAAGTCAAATGCAAGAACTATAGTTTAATTAAAAGGAATCTCCGTCGAGCTGTTTATCAATCATTAATAACTACAAGATACAACTGAGAGTAAGAAGATTACGCAAGTACAAAGACCTGCGCAGGTATGTTGTATTAAATAATAGCTCAGTCGAAGATGTGGCAAGAAGAAAACAAAATATAGCAAATATGCAGGACTGGTGGAATAAAGTATTCATACCACAATATATTGTATCATTTGTCTTGCAATACAGTACACATACCAAATGCAAATTTTTTTATTAAAGTAAGCATGCAGTCTATATAGATTCCCCTACTAAATCACAACTTTACACCACTTATTGTGGCGACACTTATAAAATCTGTACAAGTCAAGTAAAGAGACATTAACCAACATCAACAAGAAAAAAGTCAGGGAGGGGGAATCGCAACCTATCATGAGTTGATGACTAGTACATGCTGGTGCCCAAGCTACAGTATGGTTTGGTCTGTGATTTTAGTCTGTTGTTTGGTTGCCAAACCAAGTAACATGAGTGTAATGCTTTGTGGCTATAAATTAGATGTTACCGTTATGAAATTAAAAATAATGGGATACTTTTATTAGGTGTTACATATGATCTTAAAAAGGGTTGTTTTAGCCTGTTGGTAAGTGGTTACTAGGTAGCATGTTAATGTCATAATATGCAATAAAGAAATAACCACTGGCAGGGACCTGAGATAAACCATTTTCAACTTCAAGGCAAGTGAGTCAAGCAACTACTAATGAGAGTAAAACAAACTGGTGTTTAACATATGACCTGGTAGTAAAAACATATAGGGTTATCAAGGGAACTAAGCACCAATTTCAAAGTTTTAGTGAACAGTGTGGATGCAGATTAACGTTCATCTGTGTTGCAGGTTTCGTTGCTGAACTCCTGATTGTGCAAAAGAAGACAGACAGAGATTTGATGCCTTATAGTAAGCTTCCTACGCCTGATATATAGTAACACTTAAACATTTTAGGCAGTAAGCTAAAGTGAGTTTGAGAAAGAAATTTTATTTAATTTTATTTTTGTATTTTAAAAGGTACTCGTCAGGGAGGTTTTTCTTGAAAAACCTGCAACTGTTCCTCAGTGGATTTAGGACATCCCATTTATGTCATCCCAGACTGACTTTAGTGTTCTAACAAGCTCAAGATGTAAAACACTGCACTGATGGGAAAAGCCCAACCTAAAGAGCATCACCTTATTAACATACATTATAATGTATGCACAGAAAGGTTAGAGAGAAGTCTGAAGTCCAGAACTGCATCACATGCACACATGAACTTCTCAAATTAAAAAAAAAAAAAAATCTGCTTCATTCCCATTTTTCTGTTTGATTTAACTTTTGCACATACCAGTACTTATGCATTCATGTGATTTGAACATACCTATTTTGATAGCCCATGTTGTCAGAGAGGGGACAGTGCATAACTATGCACAGGTTTCACTTTTGCCCCATTTCCATGTCATGGAGTCAAATGACATTTGCAAAAAACAGAATAAAAACCAATCAGATATCTTACGTTCTTCTACAGTACCCTGGCTTTGGGTATCTGCTGATACCTAGTAGCGATCCAGTGAGTGTGTTGAATTATTACACTGTATTTTTATACTTGGGAAACAACTGGGGATCTATATGTGTAAGGCAACATCAGTCTTGAGTCAACGCTATCTTTTCCGACTTAGAAAAATTAAATGCAACAAATAAATACATCCGCAACTATAAATTAGCTGAATTGGCTGTTTTTAGTGAAATAACAAACAACAACAGTAAAACAGCAAAGAGATACAGTGGGGCAAAAAAGTATTTAGTCAGCCACCGATTGTGCAAGTTCCCCCACTTAAAATGATGACAGAGGTCAGTAATTTGCACCAGAGGTACACTTCAACTGTGAGAGACAGAATGTGAAAAAAAAAATCCATGAATCCACATGGTAGGATTTGTAAAGAATTTATTCGTAAATCAGGGTGGAAAATAAGTATTTGGTCACCTCAAACAAGGAAAATCTCTGGCTCTCACAGACCTGTAACGTCTTCTGTAAGAAGCTTTTCTGTCCCCCACTCGTTACCTGTATGAATGGCACCTGTTTGAACTCATCATCTGTATAAAAGACACCTGTCCACAGCCTCAAACAGTCAGACTCCAAACGCCGCCATGGCCAAGACCAAAGAGCTTTCGAAGGACACCAGGAAAAGTATTGTAGACCTGCACCAGACTGGGAAGAGTGAATCTACAATAGGCAAGCAGCTTGGTGTGAAAAAATCAACTGTGGGAGCAATCATCAGAAAATGGAAGACATACAAGACCACTGATAATCTCCCTCGATCTGGGGCTCCACGCAAGATCTCATCCCGTGGGGTCAAAATGATCATGAGAACGGTGAGCAAAGATCCCAGAACCACACGGGGGGACCTGGTGAATGACCTGCAGAGAGCTGGGACCAAAGTAACAAAGGTCACCATCAGTAACACACTACAACGGCAGGGAATCAAATCCCGCAGTGCCAGACGTGTTCCGCTGCTGAAGCCAGTGCATGTCCAGGCCCGTCTGAAGTTTGCCAGAGAGCACATGGATGATACAGCAGAGGATTGGGAGAATGTCATGTGGTCAGATGAAACCAAAGTAGAACTTTTTGGTATAAACTCAACTCGTCGTGTTTGGAGGAAGAAGAATACTGAGTTGCATCCCAAGAACACCATACCTACTGTGAAGCATGGGGGTGGAAACATCATGCTATGGGGCTGTTTTTCTGCCAAGGGGACAGGACGACTGATCCGTGTTAAGGACAGAATGAATGGGGCCATGTATCGTGAGACTTTGAGCCAAAACCTCCTTCCATCAGTGAGAACTTTGAAGATGAAACGAGGCTGGGTCTTCCAACATGACAATGATCCAAAACACACCGCCCGGGCAACAAAGGAGTGGCTCCGTAAGAAGCATTTGAAAGTCCTGGAGTGGCCTAGCCAGTCTCCAGACCTCAACCCCATAGAAAATCTGTGGCAGGAGTTGAAAGTCCGTGTTGCTCGGCGACAGCCCCAAAACATCACTGCTCTCGAGAAGATCTGCATGGAGGAATGGGCCAAAATACCAGCTACTGTGTGTGCAAACCTGGTAAAGACCTATAGTAAACGTTTGACCTCTGTTATTGCCAACAAAGGTTATGTTACAAAGTATTGAGTTGTATTTTTGTTATTGACCAAATACTTATTTTCCACCCTGATTTACGAATAAATTCTTTACAAATCCTACCATGTGGATTCATGGATTTTTTTTTCACATTCTGTCTCTCACAGTTGAAGTGTACCTCTGGTGCAAATTACTGACCTCTGTCATCATTTTAGGTGGGGGAACTTGCACAATCGGTGGCTGACTAAATACTTTTTTGCCCCACTGTAAATCAAATGAAAAATAAAAATGTATTTGGGTCGTTCTTTTAAATTTTTTGCACTAATCTCATTAGGTTGCTGCATAATGCTCTTACAGCTGCACTGGTTGCTCGTCTTCCTGCACATACATGCGCTTACCATGAGGCTGACAGGATACGGCTTAAATGAAGCAATTTTTATGATGTCTCTTTGATTGAACTAAAGACAAGTTTTTAGCTGTATCAACTCACTTGACCCGTTTGTGGTTAAACTAAAAAACTTTTGCAAACATTTATAAAAAACAAACAAACCCCAAAACAACAACAACTATTGGTGTAGCAAGTGTAAAATACTTCTAAACCATATTGCTTTGCTTTTAAATTCACTCTGGCTAGCAACCAACACGCTACAGCTGAGGTGTGGCAAAGCAAAGCCTGAACAAGACCACCAAAGATCACCAAAAACCAGTCTGAAATATGGGAACAGCACACCCCTAGAAACATACATCAATATTTATATTTCCATGGAATGAGCTGGGACAGAGCTTACCATACAATCAAATGTGCAAAGAAGAATCTTACTCTTTTTAATTATTTCATTTACACACTACATTCTACTCATTACTTTGGTTGTTAAACTAAAAGTAAATACCTATAAATTGCAGAGTGATGCAACACATACATTGCTCTACTCCACAGTACATTTGAGATGAGCTCTGTAAGCTGACAAGTCAGAACCTGCCTACAGCTGGTCCACAGAGTCAATGCAAAGCATGGTGTGACTGGTAAACAACAACATTAGTTTGGGACAGAAATCTTTTTGATGTTGCGTAAGGAACTGTCAAGCTTACGGAGATAAACTGGTAATTACTAAATAACTAAACTGATGTGAGCGTCTCAGATTTATGACCAAAAGGTCAGAAAGTGCTGTTTAAAGGGAGTAAATGATTTCTGCTGAAGACCACGTGTCTTTGTCATTCAGTTCAATGATGATCTAAACCCCAATCTAAAACTAATTTTGTCATTACTTTAACTCATGTTTCTCCAAGTGAAACAGGCTTTGTTGCTGTGCACTGTGTTTACTGTATGCTTTTCAATCTTACCTTTTTCCCACCTTGCTTTTCCACCATGTCGGTGTTGAGTGGGAAGTGGTCCAGCTGGGGGGTTTTAGAACCCCCACCTTTGGGCATCGTTCAGCTCTCCCCACGCCAAGCTTCATTCACGCTGCCATTGCATCGTCATCAACCGTCTGGAACAAAGAGAAAAACAAAATGGTGTGTGGATGGAGGGGAGGGGGAGTTTAGCACCTGACGTTTCATTGAAAACACATTTACACACTGCCAGACGATGCAGCCATTAGTGGTACATCAAGCACTCCACTTTCAACCATTACACCCCTGGCTCTGGAGGAAGAGCATTTAAAGAGGGAGGAGAGCTGCAGCTGTGGCAGGCAAAGGGCTTATCTGTTCACCAGGCAGAACCCAAAGAGCAGTAAGAGCCGCCTGAATACTTAAAAAAAGTTGTTAGAAATCTCTGTTAAGTGTAAACCCAATCAAAGTACAATTACTTTTAACAGAGGCATGCTATTCATATCAGCTACATCTTAAGTGCTGACATACTAGAATTTGGGAATGACAACAGGGCAGACTATGTCCAAGATATTGCATAATGCACATGTTGTGGGCCTTGGAACAGCTGAGGAATGTCTTTAGAAATTTAACCGGCACGTCTCAACAAAAACCCAAACAGCTACTTACCGCCAAAGCTAGCCAGCCCTTGTAATTGTGGGCTTTACCCTGTACTAATTTATGGCATCCTTGCCATAGTGACTAAGGAAGGTGATCCATTGTATTACAGCAACAACAACAAAAACAATCATCTCTGGTATAAGTGGTTTTATTGTAAATTCACAATAAACCACGAGAGTTCTGTACAGTTTATTGTCCTCTGTGTTCTTAGTGTCTACTTTGCCTTACGTGCAAGTACACAACAATATGTGCATTACTATCCACTGCCTTTCCTTCATGGCCGCCTGCTTCACAGGGCCATGAATTAATCATACATTCCTTTCCTCAATTCTCTCCTCTGTAATGTACTTTCTCTAAAGAGTGCGTCCAAATGTGATCATCCCTGTGACTGACTGAGTGAGTGAACAGATGAGGCCATGGCTGCATTATTTTTTCCCTCTACTTTGAGACACTGGCACTCCTATCTTCCCTGGCGCCACTTCCATCTCCACTCCACTCCCCTCCCCCCACCCTTCTTCCCTTCGCTCTGCAGTTATCCTATTCAAAGACTGCTATTTATATCCTTCCAGGCAAGTCAGTCAAGTCAAGACAGCCAGCCAGCCAACCAGATAGGCACACAACTGCAGTGGACGTGCTGACCCCCTTTACAGCTGTAAAGAATAAGACATGAGAAACACAGCAAACCACAGGCACCTTCCTCACTCGCACAGTTCATTGTTAGTCCCTCTTTGCTACTGGTAGGCACTTGCTGCAATCTCCCTCAACTCCCACCTCTCACCACACCAAACAAAGTGACAGGAAGGTCGACCGCTCTCAGAAATAAACAAACACTGCAGCCACGCACAGACACACACATTAAACTGGCTTCTAGAACAATAATCTGCACTATTTTGGGACTACTATGATAGATGATAATAGCAACCGAGCATTTCGCTGATATGTGAAACACAAGAAAATGCTGTTTGCAAGCTTGCAGTCACACAAAGGCACACATGGAGAGGAAACCCTGTTCAAAACCAAGGGGCATCATTTCCTGTGTAATTTCATGCCAATAACAAGACACCCAATATCTGCTGACAGTGTGTCTGTGTTTCGCCGCTGAACAGTTGATTAATTTCATATGTCCATTTATGAGTGTACATACAAGATTTCTACAAAATGTCACTTTGGGATGTTTTACAACCAACAGACAAAGTCATTTTCTCCAAGAACAAACTGCAAATTCATTCAACATTACTAAAGAAAATGAGTGTTTGATTAACATTACACTATTTAGTTTAATTTCAGCCTTTATAAGATGATGTGTAATGGAAACCAGACATTACTAACTTGGCAACCACTGCAAAAACTACTCCCACTCAATTACTTGGTGGGTTTTATCTACATATTCAGAAATGTAAGTGATCATGAGCTTGCATATAGTGGGAGTGCGTTAAAGTGGTGCTGAATAGTAATCTAGGCCAGCGAACAAAACAACTTTCAGGTGTTTTGAGGTGTTAACGGTTGAAAAGAAGTTTAAGCATTTGCTATCTTTAAGGTGCCAGAAACATTGGTGACCCATAAGGAATGATCAGGATTTCTACATTGATTAGTCATAAAACGCGGCCTTCAAACCGGAGACAAATGCAATATGATAAAACACACTGAGAAATTCCACACAGTACACTTTTGTGCCACTGACTTTGCCTAAACCTACTTGGTGTCAGGTGTTCCAATTAAGGAGATGAGATTGTAAGTGTGGCTTAAGAGGTGTCACTCCCTATAAATAAAGGCATACAAAGTCTGATTACTGTCAAAGCCGTGTCTTTTCGAGAGAGATCAGTTGATGTGAACCATGGCAAGATTGTTACTACATTTTCAGGCTAGAAGCATTTACAAATGGCTAGAATTCAGGTCCACTACCTGGGAATGGGCGTCCTGTAAAGAGCACACCAAAAATAATCCCAAATTAGGTGAAAAAAGACCAAAAGGTAACAGCAGAACAACTGCACAAATCTCGACAACTTGTCCACAATAAGAAGAAACACTGAATAAGAATGGTGTTCATATCAGGACATCGCAGCACATCTGAAAAGACTCTCCAGATATTTCACAAGACTTGCTGGATAATGTTGCTAGATAATATTCTGTGGACATGTGAGATCAAAGTTAAACTTTCTGGCAAAAACCTAAGGGACTTCCAAACTGGAAGAAGAAATTTTTTTTTTCAATGGAATGTCACGACACAAGACCATGACCTGAGTTTAAGGCAACGAAAGACAGGGTTACAGAGCACACAAGAAAGTTAATAATAAATTAAAAAGGATAATTTTAGAACAAATCCCTTAGCTACTTGTGACATAACACGAAGAGGGCTGTTCAACCAAAACATCCCAGAATTATTAATTAACGCACTCGATTTGTAGTGAGGAACCGTCCTCACGTCTTCCTCATCTCTGTCCTGTTACTCATAAGTAGCTGCAGGATAATCTGAGGGTTTTTGTTGTGGCTGTATGAGTTACTAAATTCAACAGTTCATTTACATTTTCCAGCCTAGCTTTTGTTTGTGTTTTACAAAGTTTTGTCAAATGTGTTTGTTGTAACGGTGTCCTATTTCAATTCTCTTCTCTTCACAACTTTTGGGTTTGCAAAGTAGATATATAAAATATGCATTTCAGAGACAAATCATCTGTAGTTACATTTTTAATCAACGGGGCAATACATTTTAAGTTTATAAGCAACCAATTAACTGTTGCCTGCTGACTCGCTCCCTGACATCAGGGGTAGGGAGAAAGAAACAAAAAAAACACGCACTGCACTGTTGAGTTTTAATGTATTATGCATGACGTCAGCCAAGTTAGACGTGGCCATGGAGATAACTGCAGAAAGGAGTGGTGAGTGTTGAGCCAGAGAAGCAATCTCTTCTAAATGAAGGACCGGACCTGCCAGTACTACTCTCCAAGCTTCTCTCACCCCTGAATAAACACACACACCATTCTTTCTATGCCCCCTGTCCCTCTTTCTCTTCATCCTCCTGTAGCATCCTCTCTATCCCGAGCCACTCCCTCTGCGGTCAGATGGAGGCCAACACTTCAGCATATTGCAGCATACCATGTGCATACTTGCAGAAGCACTGGGACACATCACAAGCACACTTGCACTGGCATGAGGTCAACTTCAAGAGTTAGTTTACAATGGTTTCAAAGCCTACAAGGCAGATAAAATAGAAGAATGGACATAAATGCAGTAGCATTTAATAAAAGGGCACACAGCTGTGAATTTATTTCTTTTAAAGCACAAGGGACATTAGTGTGCCCGCTCATACAAAATTAATGTTCTATTTAAAGATAATGTGTACAGTGACGCACATGGAGTTTTCTTATCAAGCATATAAGAAGTGCTGTTATATAAATGAAAATGCTATTGCATATATCTGCTGCAATAAAACTGCAAAACACCTCAACCTCAAAGGCTCACAGACCAAACTCTACCATAGCCAGCACAACCAAGCAGCTGCTCTAATACAGACAGACAATTTTGATTATGTATGGGGAAAACAGAGACATAAAGACACAAACAACTATAGCAGAGGTACAGGTGCAGATTTGAAAAGCAATTGTTTGCCCCAGCCCCGCGCCACTCCCAACTCTCAATGTACACACAAAAACACACCTCAAATTTTCCACTCTGACAGCTGAACAGTGCAGCAGCTGCACACAGGGATGGGCATGTTGCTGTGTCTGCCTGTGCTCGTGTTTGTGTGCGTCGTGCGTGTATCGACCTCGCTGCATATTGCACAATCAGATACGAATCAGCACCGCGCACACAAACACACACACACAAACAAACTGCCAAGCAGTCAACTCGTATCTTGATGTTGGCTAACAGATGTGCCATGACTTCTCCATTGTATCATAAATGGTGAAACAAGTGTTATGCAGGTCAAATGTCCTCATAGCAGAGATGCTCAGGAGTTTCAGTTGTGATTCTTTGCATTCTGGATCTAGAGCTCTAGTAAGATCAAGGCCTTTCAAGTGTACTCAACCAAAGACACCAGTTCAAAATAATGCCTAAGAACAGATACTGACACAGCCTTGATTTAGCATGACTCACCCCTAAATACTGTGATACGTTAGAGGATTACACAAACTGGTAAAGCAATACAAACTCCCTTTGGCAGAAATGTAATGGTGAAAAACATCTTTTAGCATCTATATTTAAAAGATAATAAAGATCTTAGTTGGGAGCACAAATCCTCATATCTCCTGCTAGGTTATCCATTTGACAATTCATGGTGAATTTACCAGTTACAATTCCACATAAAAAGTGCTGATGCAAAATACATTTTCAGCCCCAACCTATTTACCTCAAATACAGATTTCTCACCAGTAAAAAAGCCACAGAGTTTTTCCACACTTGGTAGTTATTGGAAAAAGCAGACCACTTAATTTTGAGTACAAGGAGAAAGCATCTATGTTTGTTTATAATGAAGAACTTTATTTTCTTATTAATTTTGAGGGTGCAATAGGAATTTAAGTTAAAATTTAACACCAAATAATCATATTTATTCTGCCTCGCTTCCCATTATTTAGATTTGATATATATTATTGTATTTTTATATATATATATATATATATATATATATATATATATATATATATATATATATATATAATATTATTGATTATTGATTATAAAGCATTATAAAATCTTCAAATTATAGATAAAAAAACAAGCAAAAAAAACACCCCCCCCTCCCTAAAAAACAAAACAAAACTGTACCAAATCATTGTGCCCTAGTTTATGTATGTGCTTACCCTGCAGTCTATTGACATGCTATGCAGCAGATAAATCTACAGAAAGACAGCAGCAGCAGCAGCTAGCTAGCCTGTTTGGTGTGCAAATAAAACCAGCCTGGCTCGGCTGCTGTATCCTGGCAACCAAAGCCCAGCTTGGCTGCTCAGTCCCTGACCTGGGCCCATTCACTTCATTATAAACGTGTGTAGAGAAGAAGAGAATGACACATGAACGCGCACACACACACGCACAATCGGGCGATCGTGGCTCAAGAGTTGGGAGTTCGTCTTGTAATCGGAAGGTTGCCGGTTCGAGCCCCGGCTTGGACAGTCTCGGTCGTTGTGTCCTTGGGCAAGACACTTCACCCGTTGCCTACTGGTGGTGGTCAGAGGGCCCGGTGGCGCCAGTGTCCGGCAGCCTCGCCTCTGTCAGTGCACCCCAGGGTGGCTGTGGCTACAATGTAGCTTGCCATCACCAGTGTGTGAATGTGTGTGTGAATGGGTGGATGACTGGATATGTAAAGCGCTTTGGGGTCCTTAGGGACTAGTAAAGCGCTATATAAATACAGGCCATTTACCATATGTGCTAATGCAAAAACAAGCACAGAGAGAAGATGCATTATGCGAAAAAAGAAAATACATGCCTACAAAAGACGCAGAATTACTTTGTGCATAGTGCTGTATTAAAGAACTGTGATTATCTCTGCTTCTGCGGGTGGAGGCCAAGCTTCTACAGTTTTATTAAAAAAGAAAAATAGAAAATCACACATGAGATATGCTAACTACTTTGCATTTTCAGCAAAAAAAAAGTTTCTGGTAAAATACGACGTTATGAGATGTGAATCTTTTGTGCCTTCTCTACTTTAAAGTCAATGTTATGCTTAAATGCTGATTTGAGGATGACCACATCTGGATATGACAAAATATATCTGAAATGTGAGTGGGAGTGGTCCTATTATCTAGGAGGAGAGAGAGCCAGGGAGCAAGAGAGGAGTGAGATGTGGGGAGGAATCCAATCACTGTCTGATTTTCTATTCTGAGCACGTCCACTCTCCCTTACACCTCTCTGTTCCATCCAATAACAGCTCAGGGCTTGCTGCCTGCCTGCCAGTCTGGTAAATCACGCTGTCTTTGCCAGTGACCTCGCTAAGATAGTGGCAGGCCTGTATATATATGCAGCTCGGCTGCAGGAAAGGCCAGCGACAATCTAGTGCATTTTGGCTCTCTCCTCTCCAGTCCCTCAGCTTCATCAGTGCTCTGACTCATTCTCATTTCTTTCCTCTCACCTCTCTGAGTACTTCTCTCTCATCTGCCTTTCTCTCTATTTTCAACATCTCCCTTTCTCCCCCCCCCCTCTCTAAAGCCTGACATTGCCACAGCAACGTGTGAGCACACATGCACACGCGCACACACACAGAAGGCCTGTTGCCTAGCAACTAACAAATGAGACAGATGCAGGCCTATCAGAAGCCAGTGAAAGAGCTGTGGACCGAGAGAGGAAGCCTATTGATAGAAGAGTGCCTCTGCATATCAACCTCAAGCAACGAGGTTTCAATCCCTCCCTGACCTTTGGATCCTCATTTGATCAAAAAGAGATGTTTCACTCAGACTGATATGTGCTAACCAATGCCTCTTCTAGCAATTACTTGTATATATTAGATATTAAATTAGATATTGTATATTACATTGACATTTGAACTAGGGCTGCAATGATTCGGCGCCATAATCCATGACGTGGACTATAAAAATTAGTTGACGCCGAATTTCATCGTCAACGCGTCATACTCTAAAACCACGTAAATGGATTTTTGTAACTGCAGTACACTACGGGAAACTACAGGGGGAGGATCGCCTTTGTCGTCTGCCAAGACTGCACTCAATAGTAACGAAGAAGAACGTAGCACGAACAGCAAACCGAGAGGATGTAAGAAAATTGAGATTAAAAAAAAAAAAACGCGAAAGCATTTCACAGAAAACAAACAAAGCTAAATGCAGACAATGAAAGCAGAGCTTTGCGTCCATGACAGCTCTACTGCAGTCCACGAGCATTTAAAACGCCGGCACCTTGGAGCTGTGATGTTGACTCTGAATGGATCCGTTTTAGAGAGTTAAGTTCGTGTGTGGCCTTGATATCTTTTTCATCTTCATGTTTGTACAGTAATATTTATGTTAGCTCACTTGTCGGAAGCTTCTCAGGATGCTTGCTAAGCAGTTCAGCATTTCAGTTTTGTTAGCTAATGATTGAAATGCGATAGTTAAACAGGAGTAGCTACACTGCCTCCTGTTTTTTTTGTCGTCCACATGTCCTCTGCAATTGTGAATTCATCTGTAAACTTTGTTGACTTGTAATTTTGGACTGGAAAATAAAATCTTTTCGATTTAATTTGAAGCTTTATTTGAAATAATGGACATAAGCCATAAGCCATTTAGTTTCCCATTTCCACATTATTTTTGTGTCTAGATACTACTAGCAATTTAATTTGTATAACCTAACATTTTAATTAATTTCATTTTTATTCTGACAGTCCTATGGAGTAATGTTAAAAATACATTTGATTATTTTCAAATTCATACGTTTCCTAGGTCTTTATTCGTAATTTGCTGTGGGACAGAGCAGCAGGGTAATATTCACAAGTGGGCAGGCTTGAGCAGGTGATATACTGGACCCTAGAACAGGAGGTATGCGTGCAGGAAGATGAGATAAGAGTTACTGAAATAAGCATTGAATAATTGACCAATCAAAGAAAAATTAGGCCGATTAGCTGACTATCAAAATAATCGGTAGCTGCAGCCCTAGTTTGAACACTGCAAAATAGTCAGGAGAATAAAAGGGGGAGAAATAGGGAAAACATTAATGCATTACCTATCAATATACATTTGCAGATCTATCACAACAATGACAAACACCCACAAAAGTGGCACAAAATTATCAATATAGCATGGCATTATTTATTTTCACATGTCAAACCTCTGACTGAGAGGTTGTTAAGCAGGATGGATGGAAATACCAGTATGTTTGGGAATCCCATGCTCCCATTAAATGAGGCCAAAACAACAACAATCCATATTAAAGTCCTCCTACTTATCAAACTACTTACACTATGAAGACAATTTCACACACAACCAATATGAAGCAGCAAAATATTTACCACTTCAAGGTATATGTATATGGATGTCTGCTTGTGTGGAAGGGATTTTGTCTCCAGAGCGTAAACACTAGCCTCCGCATTGGGCATCCACACGCCATCTACACAGCTACATGCGTCCTCCAAGTGGGGTTGAAACCCCCCGCCAATGACGACAACAACAACAACAAAAAAAACCCAACTAGACAATGCCCCACAGTCGTCTGTGTGTAAATAAAATCACAGTCTGATGCTACAACCATAGTGTAACAGTTCATTGAACTTAAAACTCAAGACAGCAGTGGTCAAATGTCAGATTTACAGTCCCGCATTGAAGTCTGTTTGCGTAGTACTCAGTCTATGGATAAAGAGGTGTTATGTAAATTCAACCAATGCAGAGGCTACCAAGAGTTTAGTGTGGAGCCCTGGAAAAAGCCAATGGTGTGTTGCTAAAAACCAATGATGGCATGTGTAGGTTTGGTCTGAATAGTTTTCTTGAACAAGACAGGGAAAGACCATAGATTGTACCACAAACGTTTATTTTGATAGTCGACTAGTCACCGATTTTTTTTGCGATTAGTCGACTAATCAGATCATCATCCATTGGACGTAAAACGTACAGCTTATTGCACCAGCAGCATCTGCTCTTATATAACTATCATTAGCTTACAGCTTTAAGTGTTTAAGGTATGTGCTAACTAAAAATAAAGACAAGATGATAGTTTATTAAATTTTAATGAAATTTGCAGATTGTTTTGGTGGAGTTTAAAAAACTCAGCCGTCTGCTCCTTGCTTTCTAAAATATAACGGGACACCGGAGGATATTCCCGAGCATCTCACACTTCTGATAATCAGCTGTCTGCTTGATGTTTATTCAGCTGTGTAAAAACTATAACTTTAATCTCAGCCAAACCGATTTACTCAGGAACAAATAAAAAAACTGAAAAAAGCCAAACAATAACATTTTAAGTTATCTAAGTGACTTATATATGTTTAACCTGAGTAGGGTTTGAAAACGATTTGCCGGGAGTCCGGTGTTCTCACCAGCTCCAGTGAGCCTTGAACCCCAGCTAGCTATCGAGCTGATGGGTAACAGACGTCTCCGAAAACGTCGGAGCGCTTTTGAAAATATGTGGTGGCAGATATTTGAAGTTTAAACAGCTACATTCTCGCTTGAAAATATGTTAAAAGTTTATTTTGTGACCCAGAAAGAGTAATATTAAAACTAACTAGCTGCCGCCATTCTTGGAAACTGAGCAGGGCCGCGCTATGAATTCTGGGATAGGTTGGGCCACGAAGTATACACCTGACCCATCTTTCAAATCTGGGGAAATAAAGGACGCATTTGTCGGAGACTTCGAATTTGGACAATCTTCATTGTGTCGCTGTAACATAATTGGCCTACAAATGCGGGCACAGGAGGATGCGGTTCCTGAATTTGGACACATCTACCATCTTCTGTTTCAGTCTGTTATTACACTCTTAAATCCTACTACTTATTCCTGCATCTTTTGGGATCTTACAAAGCTTCAAACGATGCGTCGACTACTAAATTAGTTGTTGACGATTTTGATAGTCGACGTAATCGTGGCAGCCCTACCATAGAGTACGCTACAAACTGGAAGAAATCACAATGGCTGTTTTAATTATATTATTTTGATATTACTTCTGTCAACTCCACTTTGTGAGAAAGATAGCAGAAACACAAGCAAGAGTAGCCCAGTATACCTGCTATTCCATGTTTTTGACGTTGAACATTTTAGATGTAGTCTTTGAGAAAGGTCTGTGAATTACCCATCAATGCCTGGACAATTGCACACACACAGACATACACGAGCCAACACAAGTGCTAAATATTTTACAATGTAAGCTTTCCCAGTTAACAATAATTCATGCAACACAGTCTGTCTTTCAAAACCAAATACAAACCCATTTATCTGCAGGGTTTGATTACTGGTCAAAAATGGGCCCTAATAAGAAAACCAAAAAAACCAAAACAAATTTACAACATTAAAGTATCAAGAAACACCTTTAATCTTTCAGAAATTCTGCTCCTGTATTGAATTCATACAACAGACTGACAGTATGCCAACTATACTGTCAGTTTGATTTCTATCAAATCTTTAATCTACTGGTGACCGCAACAAAGTTCACAGCAAAGTCAAGCTACGTCAGCTAGCAGTGTATGTACAGTATTCCTTGAATGAAGGTCACCCTATTCCTGAGCATGGAAATGAGGCAATGTTTCAGTTACAAACAAAGTAATGAGCAGCACAAGATTCAATAAAAACAGCATCTGATAAGCAGAAGTGTGTAGGCAGAATTAAAACAATATGTTAAGTGAAACTACTGTGCAACATATCACATGTAAACAAAAAAATCCTCACTGTGCTACGCAGAGCTATAGTAACATGAACACTGACTGAAAATAACACAAGAGATGCCAGTAAAACAGGAAACTATGACCAAGCAACTCCAAAGTCATATTCACGAGTGTAGTTTCTAGAGATGGCACGATACCACTTTTTTATGTCCGATACCGATACCGATATCATAAATTTGGATATCTGCCGATACCGATATGAATCCGATATAGTGTTTTTTAATCAACAAAACTGTTTTTTTAAATATCTTGCTGCATTTTGCAAGTCTGCAAGTTCATACTCAAGTTTAAAACAACAACTACACTAAAGCTATTCTGTTATACCTGTATACAAAAAAATATTTCATAGTTCAGCAATACTGATCAATCTAATAAACTTAGACCTACACCATCCTCCCTATTCTGGTATTTTAAAGAGTACTTGGCGTAAATATTAAGCAACCTAACTAATAGGGTTCCAACTCCCAGCAACAACAAAAATAAATAAATAAAAAATAGGGAACCACCCCTCACGCGCCACCTCATGATGCTTAATCGACGTAATCAACCTTAATTTGATGCAGTGTGAAAAAAAATGCACAGAAATCAATTATTTTTCAAGAAATATTAAATAGATTCAACATCTTTCTTCAACAAAATTGCAGACTGCACAGATGGTACCTTCCCAAAGTAAAAAGTACTATAGCTTACTAGGGTATATATTAGACTTAATAGTCACTATATACAGTAATGGACTTCTATTCATTTTACATCAAATTAAAACTTTGGGTGTCAGATAATTATTTATTAAAAGCTCGACATTTTAAATGAGAATAAGAAAGAAAAGTATGTCTTTGTGCCCCCTTTTCCCTGTTCATGCCCTATCGGCCCCCCTGGCTAAACTTTGCTAGATCCGCCCCTGCACAGTTACCAGCGTCAGCTACGTAGAAAAAGATCCTCGAGTAGAAAGTAATATTAAATACATTCTAACAACAGCTTATCAAGCTTAAACGTGCTGCTGTTGTTCAGCCGCTGGTTTCCTCTTTCTGGTACAAAGTGGGCCAAAAACAAACAAGACAGACGGACTCGCGACAGAAAAGCCGATCAGCTGATCATTTAAGCAGTTTCACGATTGAAGTAGCAGCAGGAGAGGCAGTCGCTTGTTAAGCTTAACGCGGGAATGCTTTACAAACATTCAGAGATGGACTTACACACTTGCTTTACTTCTCTCGGGGATAACTTTGTCGGAGATGAAATGCCAGGTTGCTAGCGAAGCTCCAAATGCTATCCAGACCACCGACAGGTCCGGCATGCCACAGCTGCTCTATCACGTGATGCATACTGCTCCGACTGCTAACGTTCTGAGGTGAGTTACGGCGTGTTGCAAGTTTTGCGAGGTGCTTTCGTGATATTTAATGGATCGGATTACATTTTTTATTTTTCTCCGATATCCGATCCAGTAATTTAGGTCAGTATCGGACCGATACCGATACGTAATATCGGATCGGTCCATCTCTAGTAGTTTCTTTAGATTTAATTTAAAGCATCACAGCAAGCACCGGGGGTTAAGACCACATGCTGAAGTGCAGCCCCTCCCTCATACATAATGCACAGCGTTTTGCATTCCCTTCATCAGTTTAAAACTGCATGGGTTTAATGTACATTGCTTAGGGTGGTTACTTCATGTTAGGGATGCTCAATTTCTTTCTTTCTTTTTTTTTTTTTAAGCACATGGAATGGTTTTCCTACACCACAGCATCAATAATAAATTGGCAACGTTGGTTGCGCGCGTTTCTCAAAGGAAACAACTTCTGCAAGTATCGTTTGAAGTATATGATTCCTGTTAAACTTATCATAAAACCACTAAAACCGAAGATTTGCTGCAGATGTGCTATAATGACGTGTAAATGCCAGCTTGGTTTAAAGTCAGATGAATTTAATGAAGTCTGCTTTCTAATGGATTTCCTGAGTATCCGTGTAGAAAAATGTTAATTAATCTTCTCTTACTCAAAGCAGTTTTACTACTAAATAACAAAAGGGCCAGGTCACATAACCTAGACTGCAAGGGAAAAAGAATAGTGACATTTTTATTCCAGCATTGATAAGATCAATGCAGACTTATTCTACGGTTCTCAATTTGTGTCCACGAAAAGCCACGACGGTACCACATAAAGTGTCCGCTGTTGATTATTTGTTAGCTTGGGCCATCTGGAAAATGAGGAAGGTGATGAGTGAGGTGTCCCAAGCCAGATTGGAACCCATGACATGATGGCTGTGCGATATAAAATTTAGCTCTAAGAGAAATGCAGCCACCAGGATTTATTCTTATAAAACGCGCAGCACATTAAGATGTGCGTGACTGAATTTATGTCTGCCGTGTGCCTGCGTGAGAGCACATGAATGAATGAGTGTATATGTACACAAGTAAGAGTGTACGATAGTAAAATGTGAGGCACGGTGACTGGATCTACATTAATTAAGGATTACGTGAGGAGGTAAAAATAAATGCAGAGGAGAGGGAGTGAGCCTGGATAGATAATGAACAGAGTGGGAGAAAGGAAAGGGAGGAGAGGCACAGAGGGGGGATATGACCTTTCCACAGATGAGCATCATTATGTCTCACACACACACACACAAATGTATAAACTGTCATCTGAAAAGTGTTCCCAATTTAAAGCGGTCTGAATGCCGCAATGCAACTGTGATAAAATTATTGAAGAAGCAGCTACGGGGCAGATTACACAGACATGTGACTGTGTTTTTGGCAGCTACTGGATCTGCCTGCTGTAGGACTGTAGATGATTACAACAGTAACAGTTTCACTGCGCGTTCTTTATTTTTTGCACTTGAGACGGTTTTTTGTTTGTTTTTTCCAAGTGTGCCTTTTTACATCACAACTTTACTGTTTCGTGTTTTCTTAACATAAAGTGCCAAAAGGAATCAATCTTCATTGATTTAAGTGAAATTAATTTTGTTTTCTACACTTGAACTGGACACCAGGGTTAAAATGTGTTTCTGTCACATGTAAAAATACTCCAACAAGCCTCTGTCAGCCGAGCAACAAACAACTGCAGATTTCTCCCTCTAAACATGCATGCGCACATGCTTGTTTGTTGCAAAACGAATACAAAACCTCCTATTTGGCTTAATTTCTTTTTAAACCAAGCTGACGAAGGCTACAGCCTGAAACATGTAATTTTCATTCTGCTGCAATGCAATTTCTGAAGCATTATATACATTTGAGAGAGCTGACAATCTAATTAATATTTTTGGAGTATTTAGTGCGTCAGCACCCATTAGACTGTTTACTAATTTATTTTTAAAACCTAAAATAAGCTCCTACATGAAAAAAAAGCTGTGAATTGCTATTTAACTATCAAGTTACCAGAGTACACAGCCTGTATCGTGAGCTGCTAAAAAACTAATAAATCAAATATAGCTGGACAGCTTTTTTAATCTTACAAATTACTTTGGCACAAGAATTGAGGCTTTTCTTAGACATGGTTTGTTCCACAACATTTAACATCAACCATTCAATGCCAGGTCTCCACAGCATTAAATTCACAAGGTAATCATTTATCAAGATGTTCTCAAGCTGTGCTTAAACATCCAATATTGCACTGAAATAATCAGATGTTATGCTTTAGCTGCATATATTAGCAATTGAATGCAGCATTTTTCAGACCTACTCTTTAAAATATTAGCTTGTTAAAATAATGATCACTACCTCAACATGTCAGTTAAACTGTAAATTAGCTGCTTTGCTCTTCGGTGTATGTGGTGTATGCGTCCTTTCAGTTTTGGCACGCAGCAAGACAAGCAAACCTAAGCTTAAGAGCCAAAAGCTTAACTGCTACAGTACAGCTACCCCCGGTAAGTTTACATTATAGCCACCTGAAAAACACTAAAAAGATGCAGAGAATGGATTCTATGAGAAGTACATTTCTAATGGAACCAGAGCTTCTTGTGAAATAGGGTAACTGGGAGCGATGGTGACGCATTAATAGGCTTGTCTAAAATTCATCGGTGACTTGTCGTGCTTTGGTTTTGTGGTAAAGGTATGAGAGGTTATATAGTACTGGGATAAAAACCTTCTGACACAAAACGACTAATATATATCATAACTGTTTTTTTAACCAATGAGCTGTACTGTTTTCTACAGCGATCAGAAGGTGGACCACCATCCGACTTAGTACTCCATTTCCTCTGTCTTCATACGTACTAATAGAAAAGAGCAGAGACAGACAGCCCAACTTGATTCCCACAATGACAGAGGACAGTAGCAAAGCCGCAGACAAACAAGCACATACAGCTACAATAATAGCCGTTCCAAGTACAGCCCCACTGGCTAGGCCTAAGAATCATTCCTCAGATTCATAACACACACGTGGGTGCAGCGTAGCTGGGGACCAAACAGAATGCTAATGCTGTCCTGGTGCAGAGTGTTGGAGGGAGGCAGGATCCCAGATGAATTATAAATCACTGGGCAGGGCCGGATAGAGGGATGGAAGGATGGAGGGATGAAAGGCCTGCTACTGCAGAGCACAGCCAGCTGAGGGGTGGGGCGGTGCCTGCTTAAAGAGTGGGGAAGGAAACTGATGCCACAGTGAAGCAGTGGTGAGGGCATGTGCATATTCTTCATGAGTATGCTCAAAATCACAGCTTCTTATTATGCACATGCAGATTTTGCTGTGCAGCTTTGTACATCTGTTTACATTTGGATGAGAGTACTAGAACTGAAAAGTGTGGCCTATGCCACTTAAAACAATCTTTCATGGTACCCTACACTGTCATCATTCAGAGTTTTTCAAATAATGTAGTTAAGATAATATTTAAGAAGACATTTAAATTAAAAACTGTAGAACGCATTCTCTGGCTTCACATTTCAGTGTAAGCTTTTCTGTATTTTTCCCCCCACTCTCATCCAAATACCTAATTGTTCTGACAAAGCAAGACATAGTAGACGTCGTGAGTTTTCCTGTGATTTTATATGTAGGGAACTTAACATTTCGCAGGTTGTATTGACTTGTACACTTGTAACAGTAACAGCAGTGCAACTAAGGCATAGCCAATTGCAGTGTTCACTACAATGATAACATACTCTCTAAATAATTTACTTAATCCATGTAGGGCTGCTCGATTATGGCAAAAATGATAATCACGATTATTTTCACTGAAATTGAGATCACGATTATTTGACGATATTTATTTAACCCTTTAAGACCTACTATGGAACCAAGTCCACCAGAGCTTATATAATTTTTTTACATGTTGTAGTGCCATTTGTGGGAGCATTTCAAGTTGCTATACATCAATACAACTGTTATAGCCCATATTTTAATAATATGTATGTATTAAGTCCATAGTAACTACATTAATTGCAAAAAAGTGCAATAAACTAGAAAAAAATTGAAAATCGTTTTTGTTTTGTGTTTTTACATATATTTCTACTTGGAGAAATTTAAGAGGCTTATCCCTCAAAACTTTAAATACAAAAAAAGTTGCAAAAAATAGTTTCCCACCACAGGAAATTTATTTTGAGTGTCTTCATAGTTTTATTTTGGAGATACAGCAATTTTTATATACTGCAGGAAAAACAAACAAAAAAAAACAATCCTATGATGCAAATTTGCAAAGAAAACAGCAGGTGCATCAAAATAAACTATTCCCAGCAGGGCAATTCGAGTTCTAAGCATCACAGAAACTATTCAGAAAAGTCAAACATGACTTATAAAAACACCAGTATAGGCTTTTAAGGCCTACAAGTAAAAAAAACCTACATTTTCCGCGAAAATGACGTCACTTCCGGTTTCGGGCAGGAAATGCGATAGTTCGCGTTGACGTCTTTTTCAATGTGGGAAGTGTTACGAACAGCTGATCGGATCGGCAAAGCGTGTTTCTGGAATATTATGTTTTTGTTCCTGCAAGCGCTTTTTATGCAATTTTTGCAAAGCTTTATGTGGAAGGAAACCGTGACCGAGGACAAGCTGATGGCAAAAGATGTAAGTACAACTCCTCCGGTTTCATATGGAAAAAACATTTATTGCGCTAGCTTAGCGGTTCAGGTTCTACAGGGATTTAAAAATAGTTACACAAAACAGAGCGTGCTGCTCTGACCGGCTTTAAAGGGTTAACAATAACAATGTATTGAACAATGACTTTAAAAAATAATATAAAACAGTGTGCAAATACTGATAACAGTGCAAATGTTTGCAATATAAGAAATAAATGAAAAATGTAAACATCTATGTTTAGTGAACTTTGCAGTGTTGCTCTGTGGTGCAGCTACGACACCGTAGCAAAGTTTACACACTGTGTCTACTTGATCCACGTCTGACTCCGCGAACCCATAATGTTTCCACACTAGGGCTGCCACAAACGATTATTTTGATAGTCGACTAGTCACCGATTATTTTTGCGATTAGTCGACTAATCAGATCATCATCCATTGGACGTACAGCGTACAGCTTATTGCACCAGCAGCATCTGGTCTTATATAACTATCATTAGCTTACAGCTTGAAGTGTTTGTGCTAACTAAAAATAAAGACAAGATGGTAGTTTATTAATTTTTAATGAAATTTGCAGATTGTTTCGGTGAAGTTTAATAAACTCCTTGCTTTCTAAAATATAACAGGACGCCGGAGTATATTCTCCAGCGTCTCACACTTCTGATAATCAGCTGTCTGCTTGACAGTTTTAGCTGTGCAAAAACTATAACTTTAATCTCAGCCAAACCGATTTACTCAGGAACAAATAAAATACTAAAGAAAGCCAAACAATAACATTTTTAAGTTATCTAAGTGACTTATATATATGTTTAACCTGACTAGCGAAAGACGGCGGTGGGTTTGAAAACGATTTGCCGGGAGTCCGGTGTTCTCACGGCTCTAGTTAGCCTTGCCCCCGCCTAGCTAACAAGCTAGTGGGTAACAGACGTCTCCGAAAACGTCGGAGCGCTTTTGAAAATATGTGGTGTCCTGATAAACTGAGCAGATATTTGAGGTTTACACAGCTACATTCTCGCCTGAAAATATGTTAAACGTTTATTTTGTGACCCAGAAAGAATAATAAGAGTAAAGTTAAAACTAACTAGCTGCCGCCATTGTTGACGGCTGCGCTATGAATTCTGGGACACAGCTTCTTCTTCTTCGGGGTTTAACGGCAGCTGGCATCCTTGTACATGCAGTGCTGCCATCTTCTGTTTCAGTCCGTTATTACACTCTTAAATCCTACTACTCATTCCTGCGTCCTTTGTGATCTTACAAAGCTTCAAACGATGTGTCGACTATTAAATTAGTCGTCGACGATTTTAATAGTCGACATAATCGTGACTAGTCGACTAATCGTGGCAGCCCTATTCCACACCACCGAAGTTTTTTTTTTATATCTCTTTTCAACCAACGGCAGTCACTCTTCTCTCCAAATAACTTCTGCTTAGCTTTCCGAGCTTCCCTCGGGTCCTCTTAATTGTTGTGACGCGTGTTCGAAATGCAGAGCGGTGCGCTCGATTTGCCACACGGAGCAGCGCGAGAGTAAAGCATGAGGGAGGGGCTAATAATCGGCTCAGTCATTTTTAATGATCGTTGAAAACCCAGATCGTAATCGTGATTAAAATTCGATTAATTGAGCAGCCCTAAATCCATGTTTAGTAAAGTTAGACAAAGAGGAAGCAAAAGCATCAATATACACACACATCCGTACAGCCTACTTATCAGCTCTTCAAACACTTTAAAAATACCTAAATGTCTCATTTTAAACAGCCTACGGACACATGGGAACACTGCAAGTACTATTTGCTATACATCTTCAAGCCTCAAGGCAGCACTGCATTAAAAACAGACAATTCAATAATAGGAATGGGCAGAACGTGGACTTCGAAGTAACTCTGAGACTTACAGTCAGTGAACAGAGTTTATGTTTTATCCATAGAAACAAGTTAAAGCCCTGACAAATCAAAAATCTGAAATTATTTTCAAAAATTGGTGCATGTCGTGCCCATAGCACGAAAGAGAAGAGGGACCATCTGTCTCATTATCCATGCAAAGTTCAAAAGCCAGAATTCGTGATGGCATGGGGTGCACTAACGCACATGGCATGGGTAACTTGCACATCTGTAAAGGCTATATTAATGCTGAACAATACACACAAGGGTTAAACCGACATATGCTGCCATCCAGATGAAATCTCTTTCAGGGAAAGCTTTGCGAGAACACATTCAGCTACATTCCTCACGCCACAACCATTTATGCTTGTATACCATTAATTCTTGTTGTGGAACGTGAATGATTTCAATTCATTAGTTATAGAGCTGTTCATTTTAATAACACAGCTGTATGTATGTAATGCTGACTGATTGTGACTGCAGTACTGTCTAAATGCTTTATTTATTTATTATGTAAGTTTTTGTTTTTCATGAAGACCACCTTTTCATATTTTGTCTGCATCTTTTCTTTAACTGTTCAATCCTTTTCATCAACATTCGCTTTTGCATCAGTGTTAAATCCTTTTTTAACATAGAGGAAATGCAATCTATGTGCGAAGAGCAGTACAGATTTATCTGAAATAAGGTAATAGAGCAGGACGATATGACCAAAAATATTTATCACGATATACATTTGAAAATTTGCAATAATGATATAACTGACAATATAATTGAAACTAGATAATACTTTACAACTCCACAACTTTATTAGTGCAAACCCCCCCCCCCCGCTCCAAAAAAACATCAATGTATTTTCACTTAAACGAGCAGCTGTTTTTTATCTGCATTAAAGTTATATAAAAATTTAACAGCACAAATGCAAATTCCTTGCTGACAGTTTAACCAAAAGGCATTTCCAGTGGAAATTGGCCGACATATCCTCCGCATAACCATGTATAATATCCATAAAACTTAAAAAGAGGTTATACACACACAATACGGTAATATTATGTTGAAGCACAGTACGTATCACTCCGCGAGGCTCCTGCCTACAATAGCCGTAATGCTACGACAATCCATCAAGCGGTTTGGGTTTCCGACAGATTTCCGAGCGCCGTGTACCACATAAAATCGTTTCGAGGTCAGTAAACACAACCAGAATTCATACATAAGGCACACGGGATTATAAGGGGCACTGTCGGTTTCAGAAAAATCAAAGGATTGATTTTAAGTGTGCCATATTTTCCAGAAAACACGGTAATAACGACGGCCCGCTAGCATACGCTACCAAAAATAGTGCTTTGTTGTGTATCTGACGGACGAAAGCTAAACCAGTTCCACACCACTGAAGTTGCAGCATTTTTACAAACCAAGTGTGGGTCATCTGTTTCATTCAAAGATCCACTTTCGCCCTTCTCATTCTCCGCCGCCAGCACGCTTTCTCCGCCATGTGCGTATGAAAACAAAGGCACTGCGCATGTGCGTTTTACCCATATTCTATCGTGATATTTCATTTTCTTATCATTGCCCAGCATCATACCAGTATTACAGTGAACAGTACGATATGGCCCAGCACTATAAGGTAATACTGATTAACTGTCTTTATTGATCTTGCTTATTGGCAAGTGTAGTCACACTCCTAAGGACTTAAACTATGGATACAATGACTGAATTACTTCAGTTGGCTCCTTTTCTTGATGGCAAAAAGTAGCAGCTCTACGATGTGGGGAGTGCCTGCTGGTTGGCAACTCTCATGTTTTAGTACTGGAGTTTGGTGCTCCATCAATAACTGAGTCACAAAATACCTTTACTACAAGACAACTGCCATAACACTATTAACATAACTACCCCTCCCCTTTTTGTTGCATTTTTAAATGTATTAATAGAAGATGTTTGACAATCAATTTTTTCGCCCTCCACTTGTGATGACACATCACAAGGTTCCTCCAGTCAAATACTCAATCCTATGATTCTCTTCTGTAATATTTATGTAGTACCAGTTCATGTAAGTGGTCTTGAGGTACTTTGTATTATTTAAAAAAAAAAACAAAGAAAACAAAACACTACAACAATAGGATGTTACCCTACAAGTAAGCACTCAATGTGCAGAACAGCACCTTGGCTAGGTAACTACAGCTCCTATTTACTAAAAAACTAGACCTTACTATTAAGCCAAAGAGCAAAAACACAACCAGCCGGATGCAGTTTTGAATCAGCATCTGTTTAGATCTTAGGGTAAGTGTGTGTGTGTGTGTGTGTGTGTGTGTGTGTGTGTGTGTGTGTGTGTGTGTGTGTGTACACATACGGGATCTCCATCTTTGGCCAGAACAGAAACTACAATAATTGAAAGAAGCACGCCTGGGGGAATTGTTCTTCCGGTGTTCACAAGGTATCACTTCTTCTCATCTAAGCTTGCACACAGATGCGCTCAAACACACGCGCACACACACTCTTCCAGAAAATAGTTATCAACATATGTATGCAATTTAGCCAATTATAGTTTTAGCTTAAAACCCTCTGGAGCCCTACCACAGCAGTAACACAAACTGCTTTCATATGAGAAGAGAAAAGACAATGAATAAAAATAAAAAAAACAGAAACCACACAGACACACACACACACACAGACACACACACACAGGTGAGGCATATATCATTAGAAAACAGCAGTGGTTTTCACTTCTTGGGCCATTTCCCTTTTCAATTCCCCATTTCATGAGGCCAAGTACGTACACATAACTTTGATAGAAATTTAAGCACCAATGTCATCCTTTAATGGTAATGTCACATGGTGTCAGCGCCTACTGTTTGCTCAGTGACGTGTTCTTTGTGCCGTTATATGAAATTTATGATACCCCAGTTTTTAAAACCAATGCATATCATGCAGATTATGTGAAGGACATACCTGTATTTTATTGTGAAATTTCCCAAAAATTAATGGCACAAAAAAGGTACTGTATCTGTCAGGAATTTCATTAATTAGTCAATAAAACAACCTAGGTATTTCTTGTAGTAAAGTGTAATATCCATTTATTTCACCGCTCCCATATGAACAGATTATGTAATGCACTTGATTGCAAACAGAGTAATATCATGGAAATTCCAGATGGAGAGCAAACAAAATGCAACTCAGGTTAACTAGCGGTGCTCAAGCTCATGCTCTACTACTAACTCCAACATCAAAGAATGCACTGCAGCAAGTGTAACAGTCATCTTAGCTGTACAGAAATGTGGAAAATATGCTGAAAATAGCAATTGTTCACACTGGGGAGCAGGTTTCACCAACTCAAAAAGAAACTGCTTACAAACTAGCCACAAGGTTCATTTCTTCACGTAGATGGGGGAATGAAAGAGGTTTAATAACTGTTTTTTGGGCTGGATGTTACCCATGTCATCATTTTCACAGCACTTTTCATATACAGTACTTTTGCTAGGATATAAAACACACTTGAAGGCAATGCTTTTGGACAAATGTTTATGCTGGAATTTGGAAGATAACAGATAAAAAGTTAATAAGTTCAGTTTTTTCCCCTCTAATAGCTGTAGAGTATTCTGAGCCAAATAACTTAAGGTGCAGTCGACACGTGTGGCTGTAATCTAGTGTATGTCTGTTAAATGTGACAGCATTACAGACAGTATAGAAGATGGATCTCTGAAACATGCTAATGTGTTAAGCAAAGTAATATCTTCCCACCACGGTTTACCTCCTCTAATGTGTCAATCAGTGAAGCTTACAGAATATAGTACACAAAAGGTTTATCTGTTAAACGTTGTATGTCCATTTACATTACTTTGGCTAATTACTTCATAGTCTAGGCCGTTTACTTTTATTATTATCAAAGCATCCAACTGTCCTGAGCTGTTCTGCAAAATATCTCATTAATTTTTAACAGATTTTCATTGAGGAAATATAGAATGATTAATGATTAAAGATGATTAGTAATTGTTAACATGGTCCTTAACTGATTCAGTAAATGACTTACAGAGATAAAAGCAATTTTAAAAAAAACTCTGGGAAATACAGCTATCTGAACAAATTATCTGGAGAAAAGTATTTAGAAACTTAAGCGCAGTAGTGGGTGATGAAAGTTTGTCCTCTCTGTAGCAGTGATGAAGCTAAACAAGGAATATGACCACAAACAACACAAGGATGTTCTGTGGAAAATAAGGAGGCCAAGTGTAGAATGAGCGCTGAGGTTAAACTGGTTGGCACCCCCCCCCCCCAAAAAAACCTCCCAGTGTGAAGAAAGGTTTGAGCAGTCATTTGATGGAAAAAATAGTATTGAAGACTGGACTGGCATTTAAATAACACTTTGCTGGTCTTTACGGACCACTGAAAACACTTTACACCTCAAGCCATATTATACCTTTTCCCCCACACACAAACAGACACACACACACACACACACATCATTTAACCTGGAATCACAACATGGCCAATTCAGGATAACCAATTCATGGTTATGTCATTGGACTGTGAGAAGAAGCTGGAGCACCCAGATGTAAAACACGCAGCTATTAGAGTATAGTAGTGTTTTGTGTTTTTAACTCAATGGGCCAGAGGGAGCTCATATACAAACCAAACCAGTCAGAAGCTGTTGGGTGCTCTCATAAAGCTGGCAACAGAATCCTGATCTTCCTCAGCCATCCCCCTACCCCCACGCTCCGAGGCTGGAATTTCCTGTTGATGGCCCAGTGCAAACGCCCACTCTCTTATGGAAAACTTACTTTGAAGATGAACAGGAGAGACAAATGAACGCAAAAAGTAAAGAATAGAAAACTGTGTTATAATAGTGCCTTCTGGGGGGAAAAAAGAAGAAAAAAAGCAGCTGGCGCACTTTTTATTTATCCATGTCAGAGAGTCAGGCTACTGCTAAAAATCACACATGAACACTGGTAAAGAACATACAAATAAAAGAAAATCAGAATCTGGTGACCATGTCATAGATGATACTGGCCAGAAAGTCTAAAGGTGGGCTGCAGAACAGAGGATTAAACCAACCTAAAAGCTAAAAGTTGTCCTAGTCTCGTCAAGTTTTCTGGTAATACTCATACAAGACGGGCTGCATGGAGGTCCTTGTGGTTGGGCAGTTCGTAAGACAAGGGGTGCATTGAGGTTAGGGAAAAAGGATAGATGATACAGGCTTGTGAATGTACAGCCCCAAAACCAAGCCGGGTTTCCTCCACAAAGCTTCCATTTTACCATGGCACCCCTCCCCCCCCATCTTGCAAACAGATGCACATCCCTCCTCTGCCCTTTCCTTATTGTATATCCCTGCCAATTTAAACTGTCGCTCAGCTTAGTAATTTATGTTAAGGCATAACGCAGCAAACAACAGATGACTACTTTAAGAACCAGTATGTACACTGATAACTGCCAATCCTCCATGCATGTGATGTAATATTGTAGTGTTTTCAGGGAGCACTGCGGGGGGGAACCAGGGTTGCAGAGCATTGTATTTTTTTCCCCCTTCACCCCTCCTCCTGGTTTTGTTCGGTTGAGTGACTCATCAAAAAAAAGCTCCTGTACGCTCTTTTCCTCCCTCCAAGGTCTAGCCAATATGAAAGCACCACTGGAGATTGGAGGACAAAGGACACACATGTGACACACTAAGGCCTTTCGAGATCTGGGTCAGGAGCGTGAGTAGTCATCAAAGCCAAGCTCTCACTCTCTCTCTCTCTGTCTCTCACACACACACACACACACACACACACACACACACACACACACACACACACACACACACACACGCTGGTAATTCACAGTTGCAAAAAACTGTTAGTTAACGCCTGTGAACTATGATGACTTCTGTACTGATACCTCATAAAACATTGTCTGATTTTTTCTAATCATTGCTCTCTACATTCTGTCATATAAAGACACAATGTGACTACACTATTAACACACGCAGATGTATTTTGCGTGTCATTATTTAACACACTGCTTAAGTATTCAGGGTAGATGTGCAGGTGCAGTTTTGAATTTAGTAACCTGTAGAAACTCCAATGCAGCAGCAACCTCAAGACGTTTCCTGTAGCTGCTTATGAGACTTGCACAACATTGAGTGATTACAAATGTGATTTAGATGACGATCAGACCATATTTTTACCAGTATTTAATACACAAATCCAAGTAATTCCATAAATTTCAGCAACTAAACCTTAATCTCTCCTGCCACCTACAACTGAAAATGTTAAAGAGTACATTTTGGATGAAGCACACATATGAATGCATGAGTGCACACACATGTGCGCATGCACGTCGAAGGACCCCTGTGCTTAACATGGAGGGTTCTTCGGTGTCAGAGCATCGAAGCAGAAGGCAGCATTCATATGCAGATATCCTGCCATGTGTGCAAGGAGCACAGAAGAAAGGGCTTCCCTCCTTACCATAACGAGGCTGAACAATCCCTCATAAGGACAAGTAACATAGGCTCACACAAACAGTAAGCTTTCCAGCCAACAGGTAGCAGGACAGAGGACAAGCAAAAGCAATCAGCCACAAACAGATGTGCAGTGTGCACTGGCCTAGATTTGACCCTAATGGATTGTTAACATAGTCACCCATGTCCTCAACGGGTCTGGGATTTAACAAAAAAAAAAAAAAAAAAAAAAAGAGTAAGGATATGCAATATTAATGTAATACAGTATGCCCTGAAGGTGGCTAGATGGTTAAATAGTATAAATTTAAAAAATAAAATGGTGAAACTTGGCCAATAGCATGAAAGAATACAAAGAAAGACAAGACAATGTCAACCTATCACTTTGACAGCTAACTTAAATCTGGAAATAGGCCTAAGCATTTTAATTCTGACGCAATACTAAATCTGCTTGCTGCAGCTGATGGATTCTGCATCTAGGTCACAGTCAATGCATTATACAGACAAGAACCGAGGCAAGCAGGATTGGGTGTTTTAATATGTACTTGCATAGACTTCTCTCTAGAAATCACTACCGTGCTGGCAACCCCCCCCCCCCCCCCAATAAACAAAAAAAAAAAAAAAAAACGCAACAAAAAAGCTAGAATGCTAACAGAGAAAACAACAAAACAAGATCATCACCAATGATAACACTACGGAGATTTAAAAAAAAAAAAAAAAAAAAAGAGAGAGAGAGAGAGAGGGAGAGAAAAACAATGTCAAACTTAGAACGGCCATCTGCAACTCGCCTGCCTGCACACTCTGTCAAACACACTTCTCTTACACAACCATGAACGTGAGAGGGCTCAAGATAGAGCTGAACTGAGCAGGGATTCGGCTTTTGAAGCATAAAGGAGTGAGTCATGATGACCTACATAGGCTGTGAGGAGAGTGAGAGAGAAAGAGAAGGAGGTGGGGGTGGGGGTGGGAGAGATTCCTTCCGCATATCAAAGTGTTTACTTGGTTCTGTATGCGCCTCTCTCTGGGAGGGAGGGAAGGGAAAAAAGAAAAGCAAGAGGGGGGTAGATAACGCTAGGATGGAAAAGAAAATGAGAGGACAGGAAAGAGGGAGTTAAATAATACAATGGCTGCCACAATGTTATTGTCTCCCTTCATCTGTGCAACACACGACTTTGTTTTGGAAAGCCCAGAGAAGATATTTTTCCTAAATTTACCATTGAAGAGAAATATACAGAAAGCTGGACAAGCAAACACACAAATTTCATGCTGTACATCTTTATGGTGTGAATACACAGGGGAAAAAAATATATCAAATGACAACCCAGCATGTATCTAATGCATGCTGGGACACAAGCGTTGTCTTACATGAAACTGATAAGCACCGAGATTTAGGGAAGTGCAGCTTCTTCATGATATCTCAGCTAGAAATTCACTACAACACCAAGGAGACCAGCCACATTCCTGGCTGATCAATAAGCACTGCAGAGAGATCCAGTTCCCTTTGAAGGCAAGCCATGGATCTGGTTTCCTAATCACCTCCACCACTGGACCCTGTTCCTCCTCCTCTTTTGTCCCTCCCACAGATTTTCCAATACAATGGAGCAGTTTTCACACTGCATGTGGGCCCGAGCTGGGTCAGCCTGTTTGGGAGAAGAGAAGGGGGAGCAGGCGCTTTACGGAGAGGCACAGAGGGAAGGCAAAGGAGAACAAGGAAAAATGGTAAGCACAGAGGCGAGGGCTATCACAGTCTGCATTATGTGTAGCCGATATATCTTTAAGATTATATATTATATGTCTGAGCCCCTTACTTCAAACTAGGTAGAATAAGCCTTTGGAGGTCTTAAAGCAGCTACACAATTATTACGCAATAATCATGCCTTAAAGTAACTTATTTTATATCTTAATAATAATATTATATATTGGAAGTAGTTAGTGAATTTAAGCAGCAGATATTTTAGTAAGTTTGGTTGTAAAATATTATAATTCATGGTTTGGGGAAACAAGATTAACTAGCTTTTAAATAAATACTTTGCTAGAGATTCATACAGACAAAGTACAATTTCAAGAACTCAATTACTGAAAGTGAAGGGAACAGTAGGTCTCCTCTCCCTCCGACATCTTTCTCCTTTCCCTTTCTGTTTTGTGCTGCATCACTGTTAAATGCGGCCATGGGAGCTCTGCCAAAGAGCTGTAAGACTGCCATCCGCAAGAGAATGGTTGCAACCAAAACAACCAGCTACGTCATCTGTCTGAACACATTTCCGTCCACTAGCCCTTTCTTTTTCTCTCTCTCTCTCTCACACACACACGCACAACTGTTAATTATCTTGGGATATGTCTCTATTATGAATCCTGATAATATAAACTACAGAAATGTCTGCAAGTATGGAGATGGACAATAGCCTATCTTGGCTGGGGATGCTGTAAAACGGGTTGAAAACAGGGAGGAATGAAGAATGAGGTGTGTGTGCTTTCAGGGGGTGTCTTGGAGACGAGGAAGGGGGAGATGAGGTTAAGGAAAAGACAAGAGGACAGAAGGGGTAAATGGGAGGTGATGTAAGGAGGCGGGGAGACGCACTAAAAGGACTGGTGAATTATTGATGAGAGCCAGAAGGCTGGCCCTTAGTACTAATGTGCGCACGCACACACACACACACACACACACACACACACACACACACACACACACACACACACACACTTACACAGAGCACGGATATTGTTTCACATTACATCAGCCATGCCTCCTCCCATCTCTTCCTCCTTTCTCCAGCCATCACAGACAACCTCATCCTCAATTTAGCCCTCTGTCCTCTTGTCCCTTTCCCTTAGCCTCTCTCCTGTCCTCCATCACACCACCCCCATTACAAACCCCTCCCCCACATACTGAATGCTATTGGACTTTATCTAAGCGATTACTTCTATTACGAAAATCATAAACCAAGCAAATGGTGTCTATCAATTAAAAATAATTCACACATGTGTGTCGATATCCACGGTACACACTTTGCAACGTGCAGACCTCAAGATCTGAGTTCATGTAGAGGCTAGGAGCCATGCAGAGTCCCCCCCTTAACAACTCTTACAGGCCAAGCACAATACAATGCTGCTGGACAAATCCATTCCTCACAGACACAAAGGGGGGGGGGAGGACTGAACCAATCTGAGCACCACCCCTACTCCCAGCTCTCTGTGTCTCTGTGTACGTGAGAGAATTGAAAGAGAGGGAGAGTGTGTCATGAGGCCTGCAGGAAATGTTGTGTCTGTGACTGGAAAGCGAAGGAAGGCGTAAGGCCATTTAAAGAGGTAAGGAGAAATGAAGAAAACAGGGGAAAATAAGGCGTGAGAAATGATAAGCCTTGTTTAGTCAGCTCCATTTTCTGTACTTGTCATAAAATGAAGGCAGTAGCCCCCCCCCCCCAACAGCGCGATGTAGTCGGAATATTAAAACTAGATCCCAGGAGAGCCGCAGTAATCGGCTCAGTCATTTAAGAGACCCCTCTATCTCAGTCTGCAAAGTACAAGACAAGAACATTTGTCATGTATGAATCATACTCTGCCAATAGTACAGAGGTACCAAAAAAGCAACAATTGCATTCACAATCTTGGAAAATCTGTATCCATGCAAAATGATGAGGTTAGGCACTTCAAAATATTAACTTTTAAACTGATAATGGCAGCTCTTACATTTATTATCATAATTTAATGACAGGAGTATTTTTATAAATAAAGAAAAAAAGGCAAATCCTAAATCATGTTAAAGTCCTGTCTTACAGAAATTTCTCAAAATTCTTCACGATGATTAATGTTATTGTTGTCAATATGCAAGCTAATGTAAGGCAGACAGGCAGTCTTTACTGCCTGTAAACATTCACAGCTGATACTGGCGCACAGGCATATATTTTAGGGTTTTGTATATGCACATGCAAATACAGCAGTGCATGCTGAACCAAAGAGAGCAAAGCTGAGCTGCATACAGAGCTGCCTAGCTCTGCTTCAATGTTGTTGTTGCCTGTGGAGCTCTGGTCTGCCCTTCCCCCACCCCACTGTCTCTTACTGCTTGCTCTCTCTCTCTCTCTCCGTCTCTTTCTTTCCCCTCCCCCTGACTGCGGCAGGCAGGCAAGCGGGGCAGATGGTATCCTAGCAAGCAGAATGACCCTGGTGTTCCTGCCCCTTGTTTTGATCCTGCAGTCCTGATTGTCCAAGCCTAATCCCACACTAGCCAGAACTGCTGGACCGATGCCAGCACTCTTATTAAGGACACAAAAGCTTTTCATTTCAGCTTGGGTGCTAGCTAGCTCATCAGCCTAGACCAGGGGTAGGCAACCTTTCTGATGATGAGTGCCATCTAAAATTTCCTCAGAAGTCAATGTGCCATATGATTGCATTAGCAATAAATTTAATAACGCTCTATATTAACAGTTACGCACTATATAGAACAACTTTATAGAATTATATTTGTTCGCAGATGTTGGCAGCTATCAGCGAATAGTTTTCAGCTATTTTGAAACACTTTTTATCCATAACAAGAACTCCATAACAGCAAATGAACTGTACAACAGAAAATGCAAATGCTATTTATGGTCTCCTCCCAACAATGATAAGAAAAATAAACTGGGCCAATATGGCATGTTTGTGAATACAGAGATACACATGTTAATGTGATCTCTGGTCTCCCACTCAGAGACGCAGGTCTCCGAGCGTCCAGCGTTCAGACGGCTACCTGAGGACACTCGTGAGAGAAAACCTGCTCACACAGATATGTAGAGCCAAATACTGTCAATAAGGCCTCTGCAATGTTCTGAAGACAGTTAAACATGTCAGGTAGTAATGTCCAGCAGGTGAAAATGCAAGCTCCATGAACACGCACAGCTGTGGATTCCAGCTGCGTCTCTAGTTCTAGCAAACTTTGACCCCCACTGAGTCGAGGTTTTCAGTTCAATCGGCTGCATTTCGATGTCCTCTGTGTCCAGCCAGTTAATGCGAGACCAACCCAGCTGCTCATTTAACCTTTCTGGTTTGATCAGAAAAGAAAACATTGGTCCATACACCTGAAAGCCCTGAAAACGCATTGTGAATTCTGTCTCGAGTCTACGGATGTATCCGTGTATTTCCGTGGTGCTGATGCTGTGCTGAGCGGAAAGCTCCTGAAGCATTTGAAGTGTTGGAATGTGGAAATTTCAACATCGCTTGAAAAAACTGCCAACTAGCAACCTAAACGAAAATAAACAACACCTAAACTTGGTTTATATATGACCCAGACGCACAGTACCTCTGTGTCGTCACTCAGCTACTTCCCCAACCTTATTACCCCCAACTTGTCTCTTGTATTGCTCACTGATGTATGCTTTAATTGGAAAAAGCCCATTTTGGTCTCAATGCCTTGTATCTTTCCGCATTTATGTTTGGCTTGCTTCAAGCCAAACCTTCATATCCATCTCACTGCTTCTCAAGTTTGTTTTCCTACGCATTTAGATAAGCATGCGAAAAAGCAATTCAATCGTAGACATTAGGGCCTGTGATAAATATTAGTATAATAGTTACAAACTATGACAGATAACACATTTGAACTCTGAGAAAGTGAATCTGAATAGCATTAGGTATTGAATGTAGTGTGACCATAATGCTTTAAGCATAAGTGTATCAAGGTACAAAACAAACCAGTGTAAACAAGGCAGAATAATGCTGTGATGATATGGAGTGAGAGCAAATATTTCATGGAAATATTTAATCAAAATGTGTGACTGGGACCAACCTGACATGTGATGTAGGAGGAGACTTTGTGATCTATTTGAGTGCAGGGTTTATGATGGGGGCAAAGTCATACTACAAGATAAATCATCTGTATCCACTGAGTTAAACAACTTCAAAGTCACCTTTTTAGCATGGCTCCTTTGACCAAAGGCAAAAAACTCCTTTCTACCACTTAATGTAAATGCCAAGCCCAGAATGAGTTTGCTTCATTTCTTCATACTGCACTCTCTCTCTGTAGTACACCCAGTGACAGTCACAACAAATTGCTTGAATACTGTTTATGTGCTTGATGAACATTCCCATTTCAAATTCCATAAAACGGAATGACTGGTTTTCTTCACATAAGCAGCAGGCAGACAGCCAAATTCAACACTGTTACACTCCTCTGTACACTTTGCATTCATGACTAAAAATAAGTGTGAGAGAGAGAGCGAGAGAGAGAGAGAGAACAACAACACACAAGCAGAACTAAGTCACAAGTATGGGATACAAAACTGCTTTTGCAAAAAAACAAAACAAATGAAAGTGTGAAGATAATAAAAGCAGCCATTAATTCAGTGCAGCTTCGGTGACAGTACTGCAGCTTGTTAAGGACCCGAATGTTTTTTTGCAGAGGGCTTAGCCGTGCACTGTGAAACACTTGCTCATTCTTGCTTCCTCCTCCACTCTCTCCTTTCCGTCTCTCTGAGCTAAAAATCAAAGATTATGACTGAGAATCCTACTGCACGTTGCCTAGCAACCTATACAAGAAAGCCACACTACATCAGATCACATGAGGGGCATGTGTATGTGCACGCACACCCACGTACACAACAATATGGGGCTGATGCTTCCCTGGAGCAAGATAGAAAAACGACTGAAAAAAGAAGAAACACTTGAATATTTTCTATTTTGATAACAGAGTAAAAAGATAATTATATCTAGGTCAAGGGCAAAGATAATGCTTATTTTGGACTCTTCCAAATCTGCCTATGAAAAGTGGCAACCGCAGTTTTCAAGGCTGAGCTATTGTAAGTCCTTAGAAAATGCTGTTATTTGGCCCGGATAACTGTTGTACTAAAGCATGTTGCTAGGTGAACGACAACAGAGAGATATGGTGAGAACAGCACTGAGGAAGGCAGACCCTCATTAGTTTAAAGACGGGTCATAAAGAGGGGCAGCTTTACACTTTTACAGCTGGCATGTTTACCAACACAAAAAGGTTCAGTGCATAGTCCAGTTCAGCCATGCTCAGCTTCACCACATGTCATTTACATCCTTTCAATTTCAACTGTACACTTTCACACATAACCTTTCGGCTACAGTTTTTTTTTTTTCTTTCTCCCCCTCATCGCCTGCTGCCGGCAGACTTGCATTAGTGATTCTCTGAAAGCACGAGCAGGTTGACTCAATGCAGATGATGTCAGACAGCTCCAACTAGGCTAGCCAACCTTCTGTACTTAAGAATCCATCAGGCTAAGCGATCAATAGGAATAGGCCCCGGCTTTGTGCTGCAGCTGCCGCATTGCAATAAAACCCTCACCTGGCAAAAGCTAACACTGATAAAGAGGCCGTGTTGGATTACTGGAAAACCCTTTCCTCTATTCCCCTCACTTAGCTCACCTTAACTGTAAATTTCAGTCACCTGCTGCTCACCTATCTTGTACACACCACTTATCTACAATATACTACAGTCGTAGCAGAGAAAGAAGAAGCAGAGTTGTATTTGTGCATGCACTACATCTAAATTTCTTTTAACATTTCCTCATATTCCTCTTGATAAAGAGCTGAGAAAAATCACATATTAGCACTGTGCAACAAAAATAAGCTTCCTGATAATACAAATCAGGAGTGTGTGCATGTGTGTGTGTGTGTGAGTGTAACTGTCACCATCTATGTAAGCGTCATCTTTATTACCAGCTATGATAGCACAGCGGATATTGTTTTCACCTTGTGAGTCTGTGGCTGAGAGAGATGAGGGCCTATAGACACATGCTATAGCGAGAACTACCACAAAGAAGGTTTGGTGTAGATTTCGTCAACAGATGCAGCCAAAAACAATTTACAAGCGCGCAGTTACGATCAAAAGGAAGGCAGAATATGAGTGTGGTCTGACCCGGTAATCGTTCTTACTTTATCACATGAGCACTAGGTACTCATGAGTCTGCAAAGATGGCCTCTAGTTTGCTTTTATCATTATTTATAAGTATTCTTGCTTTTAGCCAGCTTAAAGACCAATAGAAATTGAAATCTCTTTTTCAAGAATTACTTTGCCACGGGGGGAAATATTACTGCAATAAACAAACAACACAGACAGACAAATGCAACACACTACAAACACACACATTCATTTCATATGCACTGAAAGATCAAAGTCAAAAACTATTTAAGCGCAAATTTTTAGAGCAACCACATCACCAAAAGCAATTTTCTCTACGCCTTAACACAGACTTCGACTGCCCTATAATAACCAGCTTGAACAGTTTCAGGTCCTTATGTAAATTATTTAAAAGCTTTTTCGCATTTCATCCTGCTGTGCAAGACGACCAAGCAGGACAGTTCAGTCAAGCAATTTATCAGCGTCTGTTTTTATGAAGATTACCAAAGCAACAAAATTATGATAAATTTGAGTGAATGAAAAGTCAACATGACACAGAATTAGTTTTTCCCTGCATACATTCAAGAATTAGAAAAAAAAAATCAAGGTACCTGTCATCTCAACACTGACAGGAAGGCCACTAAAGTCATTTCAAAGAAATTATTTTAAATTTTGGTTCAGTATAATTCTATAATAGCCTCAAAAGGAAGACAGCTACATTATCTATAGCTAGAGAAATATCTAAACAGAGCTCTTTGCATTAGTCTTTAGTTGAATTGTGGGAGAGCCAGGCCATGGCTATCAAACCAGTACTGAGTGCTGTCTCTCTAAGCCTTGCAGTTTTACCTTTTCCCTGTTTTCCTCTATTTGATTCCACGGCCTGTGACATCATCACCGCTCCAAAGAGCCGCTCTATATTTAGCTGCTCACACCCCTGCTGTGCCTCACTACTCTGTCAATGCCTCGGCCGAGCTTAAGCTCCCTCCCCTCTATGCCTGAAATCTTCCCTGTTAGCTGGAGAGGCTTGGTGCTTATTTTTCTCTAAAAGGGAATGGGGGTGGGGACAAGACTAGAGATGTGGAGAAAGGGCTAGAACGGGAGTGAAAGAAGATAAAGAGGAAGATGCTCACTGAGAAAGACAGAGGGGATGGGTTTAGAGGTACAAGCAGAATAGTGTGAATAGCCGTGCTGTAAATCAGCCCCTCCATAAAATCTCTGTGTGAGAACAGCTCACGTGTTGCCTCGTTCTGCCACGCTCTCACAATTGTGTGCTGGCACACTCACACACTTTATAAAAAAAGAAAAAGAAAACAAAAACAAAGCAACAACAACAAAAAGCCACACTGAGCTCTGCAATACTAGACTGCACTCTTCCACTCATTCTCAACAGTACACTGAAAGAGACAGTGTGTTTGAAAGGAGATGGGGGAGGTTGCAGTGAGGCTGTGACTGGCATTTCAAACATCCTCCCAGCACAAAATAACATCCTGGGAAGATAATCTGTGAGCGTGTGACAATTTATTCAGGCTCACGTTTCTGCAGAGTGTGAAAGCCACCGAGCGATACAGGGGAAGTGCAAGAGACCAATGACTGCTCGTTACGTCTGCCAAGCAACACCCAGCCAGTGGCTTCAGCAACCACACAGAAAGAGGACGACACTGCTTCATCTCATTTATTCTTCGATATTCGCCACCTCACTCAATAGCTTCAGCGCTGTGCAATTTTCAGCTCACTGCTTGTTTTGTTACACACATTGCTGCTCAATTCCTTGCTCTTTAGGCAGGGACTATACCCTGCTGCGGATGTAGACATGGACAGCTGCGGACACCGCGGACGAGTAGTCATTCCTGTTACACATTTTTCAAATCCCGGTAGAGGACGTATGTGGAGTTGGAGCATTGTAGTGTGGTGTCTTAAAGACCAAAAATGAATAAAGGCAAGCAAGCAGATACCACGTACAGCACTGCACATGACAACTGATGGGAAAAGTCACACCTGGACATAAGTGCACTGTCAAACGCTTGCGGGCCGGAAGTTTAATACTAACTGACAACAACCCTATTGAGAACGTTTTCAAGAACAGAAAATATTGGTACTCTTATATGGAGGGAAATCAGCTGGTCAGCAAGCATAGTCTACGCTCAAAACCTGTCAGCCATCCTTACTGACCACCATGATGATTCATTTATACAACTGCTGTGGGTCTGGGAGTGTTCAAACCCTGCCAATAAGAGTAAAATATCCTAGGTGGTATTAAGAAAATTCTTTTTGTGGATAAAAAGAGTGACTGGTTAAGTAATAGTAAATATGAGGTTTGACTCCCTAACACAAACATATCTTTTAGAGTGCAATACGACAAACTTCTGAATGCAATCAGCAATGCACACACGTATCATTCAATTGTTGTCCTGTCCAGTAACCCGTTAGCTGCTTTACATTCCTAGAATCACACTCATCCGCACATACACACACTATTCACCTCCTCAGTAATGTGGTAGTGATTGAAGTGGGAACGAGAGGCTGTACTAACAGGTGGGCACACATGCTGCTAGGGAGATTCATCAGATTATCCAACCAGCACTCAGAGCAGGCTTGCCTTGATACACTGTGTGTGTGTGTGTGTGTGTGTGTGTCCTCTCTACAGGACAGGTGAGGAGCAGATCTGCCTCATCTCATTCCTGCTCACGTACACATCTAGCTCCATTAAGACCCCACTCCCCCCTCAATCCATCCATCCGCCCACCCACTCGCTTACTCACATATACACAAACACATCTATACTCCTACTAGCTTTGTGAGGACCCTCATTCACATAATGCATTCCCTAGGCCCTTTTGCTAACCTTAGCCATCACAGATAAACCCATTTCTAACATCACCCCTCAAATCAAGTCTTATTTCTTATGTAGTCCTTCACAGCTGTGTTAAACAGGGAGGGTCATCCAAAATGTCTTCACTTTCCATAAATGTACTCACTCCCAAGTTATAAAACTCCCTCTCACAAAGACAGATGTGCAAGTACAGCCTCCCACTCCAATACAAGGCAGGTGGTTTTCACTTTGTTTCCTTCCAAGTGCACTAGTGTAAAGTTTTGCTTTTATACTACCTGTCTGTACACAAAGTGAATTTTCCTGTCTTTAAGGAAACCTGTGAACACTTTTCACCTGAATTTTCTCAAACAGTTTTATATTTTTATGTTACGTTTAGGGCATTATGAAATTAGTCACCTGCTCATTTTGCGCTGTGCATTGTAGACAATTTTTTGTGCCTGAACATGCACAAAACCCACACTATGACAAAGTGGAAATTTTTTGTCAAATTTATCAAATATTTAGATTAAAATAAAGTTGCTATGGTACTCGAGATTGTAGTCAGGTGCATCCTGCTAGCCTCAATTATCTCTGAAATAGAACATGATTGTAGTCCACTTGTGCCAAACTGAAATAATCCAAAATAGAATAAAAAGTGACATCCTTGCAAATAAAATACAGGTCGCACAACCCACACAGCAAGTCAAAAATTATCTATGATGTCCAAAAATTCTCTACAGGCCAACAAAATTATGGAAAGGCCTCTACCAGGGCACAGGTATCAAACTACTTCTATGTATTTGAGGGTTACCAAAAGCACAGTAGTTTCAATACTTCTGACTTGGAACCAGAAGATCTTTTCCTTGGAGTTGGCTGTCAGTGACATGACCAGGATCAGAATGTGTAAATAATATTTCTGCATCTACAACAGATTACACAACACTAGAAAAACACGAGACTAGAGAATTGGGTAAAGAGTGCTCCTACATCAGTAGTGGTTTTCGATAGCCAAGGACCAAAAATATAAATAACTATTATTCATGCACAGGATGGGGATGTCTGTCATCTTCTCTGCTTCTAAACAAATGGTTTGCACTTAACTTTCAAATCCTTTCACAAAGTTGATAATTTCTCTATCCTTGACACAACAATGTTTGTGCATGTGTTGAGTCACATCTCTCAACGCATAAACCTCTATCTTGGGGAGAAAGGTTGTTTTTTTTTCCTCTCTAAGCCAAACACATGCATCTCTGGCATATATAGACAAAGATTATTTCTCTGAACTTCTCAACAAACAGTAAAAAAGATGATCACTTGAGCTAATAAATAAAGGCACAAACTTGTCTAGCTATATTAGGAATGGCAACAATCCAGAACCCTGTAGAGACATATTATCTATAGCAGCTGCAGCTCAGGTCCAACTTGGAGTAATGTCAGTTTAATCCTACCAAAACAACAACAACACTTTGTTTTTGTAATAGATTCATTTACCTGAACTTAAAATACACTTTTCTTAATCAACCAATCAAAGGGCCAAAGAACAAAAAAAAAAAATCCACACTGTATGCAGATCAGTCCTCTTTAAATGTATGGTCAGCCAAATCCCAAATGCTCATTCTGAGTCAGGATAACTCCTAACTGTGGAGTTAAAAACCACATTATCAAAACCTGGGTAAATTGTGCAGCTCTGCCTGCTAAATAAAAGAATACACACGATACATGATACACAATTAACCAGAGATGCATGTAGAGAAAACACTGCTGGTAAAGCATTGTCCTCTTTTGTCACTCAGGCATCTGTGACAGGTGCTGAGGATTTTTTCCAACACTATACAGGACCTCATTTCTCTGTAGCGTCAATATTGGCTGTGTGAGGCCCAGCCCTGGAAAGTTGGCAAAACCAGTGCCAACTGGGGCACAGGTGAACTGAGCATGAGGTCATAAACATTTGTGCAGGAAAAAAGAATCAAATAAAATGGCAGACCAATGATGAAACTTAACTGGTCTGAAAGAAAAACAATAGCCTGGTGTAACTGTGTAATACCTGCACCTTGGCTGAACTCAACTGTGTGGGAGGAAATGCACAGACAAACATAAGACTAGCAGCTTTCCCTTGTTAATTAATGACACAGTGTTGGCAACTATGTTACAAATGCCAAAACTTTGCATTTCACCTTGCTCTGAGCAAAAGATGAAACAATGTAACTCGGGGAGAGAAAGAAAGAAGAAAACGCACTTCTTATTTCAGCCTTTTTAGGTCCAGCCATATCACCCAATACTACAGGGGCAGACAAAATATGTTCATGTAATATACAACAGCGTGTGATCTACTTTACAGTTTCAGATATATACTTTAATTTGAAGTCTGCTTAATATTTTATATTTCCAGTTTAGCTGTTGGGAGTAACATTTTGATTTAGATGCTAGCCATCAACCCACTGCACTCAGTGTCACAGCCTTGGTAATCAAACATGAAGGTAAATCAAACACACTGAGTGAACGAACTTTAGACATAACGAAACAAACACAAAACTCATAATGGAAGCGTACACTTAACATTTAGGCAATCCTCTGACACGATAATTCTGGAACTTCCCTTCCGTTACACACCCTCTTTAGGACGTTACAATATGAATGGGAACTGGAGATTACTAAAGACAAGTAGGTGTTTGTACTGTTTGTTTATGCAGGGTATTCCCATGGTTCAGTGCTCAGTAACATTATGGCTGTTGTTAAAAGCAACAAACACAAAGGAAAATAATATGAAACATGCGGCCACTTCGCATAAACTTACACTGACTAAATTTGTACCAGAAGATCAGCTGGAATTACAAAAATACATCATGATAAGTTTAATGTGTTGTGCTGTGAACAAATTCAGATAAGAGGAGGTATACAATCAACACAGACACCAATGATTATTGTTAACTTTGGTACCTGAAAATGTAAAATATGGTTAGAAATTTATTTGTTATAGCGATGTTATGGACTTATGGCATTAAACCACGGCCATGATCATTTTACCTTTTGCTTAATTCATTATATTTGTTTAAAGACATTTGTGTAAAATGTTGTTAGTGTATGAATGACTGACCTGCAGTCAAAAACTATTTTGTGATGTCACAGTGACCTAAAACCAATCAGTTTGTCATTAAACCTGAGAGGATATTCCTGCCTCCAGTCCCTCCAGGTGTTCACGAAACATGTGACAGACAAAAAAGAGCAATGAGCCTGATGTTTGTCGACCAAAATCCAACTAGTTAATCTTCCAGTGAACGCTGTACCAAACTTGAAGCGAATAAGACCGAAGTATGGTAGTGAAACACACAAGGCTATGGACGAAAAATGCCAACAGATGCCAATATCAAGGATAAGGTGTCCCGATTGAACATAAAAGGGCTTTAAAGGGTTGATTTAATCTTATCATAATTTAAAACAAAAAAGTGACAGAGCACCCAGCTATGCTCAATACACAAATTCAGCAGCACCTGGGAAACATGGCGAATCACGTCAATAAAATAAACTGCTAGACACAAAGCAAAAGAAAGCAACATAAATAAGAGTGCCAAGTGGGGCAAAAAAGCAGCAGCAAGAACATACGATTCAGTAAATATCGATTTCTTTTATACACCAATCAGTTCTAAGTAGGTCTACTTATTCTTAGACCAAGAATGTGACAGCAAAGCTTTTGAAGGAGGGAAGATTGTAGTGGGAGCAGTGTGGTGTCAGGTGTGACTGTGTGGCAATGGCAAATGTTTTACATGGCTCACAGGTCAGACAGGAGGGCCTCTAAGCAGAATTTTGCTTAGGGGTCCTAGGAAGTCCGGGGCTGGCTCTGGGTCAAACATGTTATTGGTAAAATAATAGACTTGACTATAAGTAGAATAAGTATTCCCAGCGTTCTTTACCAAATACGGCAAGGGTAATAAAAACAATGTGGGAAGAAAACTTAAAAATAACTTAAAATCTCCTTAAAATAGTTTCAAACCCAGTGAACCCAGACAGCAGAAATATTTTCCATTATAAGAACAAGGTGCAGCCCTAATGGTTAAAAAATAAATTCTGTCTTTATCGTTTTCTGGAAATTGAGCACAGATCCATCCATTTCCACATCTGTCAAGTCACTTGTTTATTTATGTGAGAGCATACATTTCCTTCCAGGCTTTTTACTGTGTGTGACAGGCATGAGCAGAATAATTTACTGTTCCAGTTCTGGTATTCAGCCACATCAGGGGACACTGTGAGCAGCATCGATAACTACTGGATTCTGACAGAAAAGCAGCATAAATCCATACTTCAAATTGAAATTTCTATATCAGGCTGGAGTTGCGTGTCATTAGAGGCTTGAACTATAAAACACATCTGTAAAAAAAAAAAAGAAAAAAAGAAAGAAAAAAAAAAAGAGGAAATCTGAAGGACTTCTTAAAAAAAACTGCAATAGGTACCAAACAAAGCTGATGTGATGACTTCCCCAAATATGATTAATAATCTAAAAATAAAATGAAAATAAAAACACTGCGTTTACGACACACTCATGCTTCTATGACCAATCCAGTAGCATACAAACAGTTGTAATTCACCATTGTAAGAGGAAGGAACACTTGAACCCTTTTCACTAAATGAAACACAGAAAGAGAAAATAAAATGCAACATTTAATCAACTACTGACCAATCAAACTACAGACACCAACGCTCTGTTCATAATCATTCCCATTTATTTATACCGTGATGTTATTAATTACACAAATAATACATAAAAAGTTCTGTACCAGCAATACCAATTCAGAGCGAATCAGTGCATCATTATTTTTTGACACAAGAGCTCACTTTAAAAACAAAGCCTCTTCATGCTTCTTTGGCAAGATTATTCTACATTTACAACTAAATGCCCTTAGTCCTGTGTGACAAAGGAATATCTTTTCTTTCTTTATTTTTTTACATTTCTGTCAGTGAAAAACAAAACTTCAGGACCACAAAGGAGCACTTCAAAGTCACCATAGATCTGAATCAACTCCTGTGAGAGACAGTCATAACAGAAGTGCACGTCATAAGCTTTGCAATGTTGGCACTTTGTTGCTTTCAGCGCCAACACACAGATACAAACTACTGCACCAAGTGCGAAATTGGAGCTTTTACATTAGTATTTCCATACAACGGCATACAGGTTTCATATGAACATTAAAGTGCTACCTACAAAAAAGAAGCCATCTGAAATCAACATTATAGTCTGCAATGCAGTAGACTATACTATATTTATTTTCTTAGATACTTATATTATATACTATATTTTACATGGAGGGCACTATAGTCAAGATCACCGAGTACTAAAAATGATACCATGACATCAGCTAGAAAAACTACAGATTCAAACGCAGTTTCACCTTATTTAGACTTTGGTGACTCAGATGACATCCATGTATGGCAGTAGCTGGTGTGTCGTTTCAATTCTGCAGGGACTGAACATTTAAAGATATTTCAGCTCTTCATCGCACTTAAAACTGCTGTTACTTTTAGAATCAAGACATCCTTGTTTCCCCTGACACAAACAGGTTAAGTAATTAACAAAAATAAAACCAACCAAGCAAACAAAAACACTCGTATCGGTCATTTGTTATTCAAAACATCTGGATTGTTTCAGAATTTCATAACTGACACATTCACAAAAATTTGTGACAGTGCTCTTGTACACAAAAACCCCAAACAACTTCAAGTATGGTTTTCAAAACACTCCATGATGAGGTCATTTTAGCCCATTGGTAAGTGGCTTGCCAGGCAACACAATAGTGGTATAATGTATCATGCGTAATTCAACTTTCATGGACCAAAATGCTTTTATAAAGTGTAGGTGTACAAATGCAAACAATGGCTCATTTTATTCCATTACTATATGTCTGCTAGGCAACACTACGATATATCTAATATAGGTAAAAATGGTCAGGGGATAGGCTGAACCTGTGCATCAACTATGCTTGCTCAACTCTTCGTGGTCCAAGAGGAGGGGACACACGGACACACACAGCAGTTTTGTGCATGGGACTAAGAGATATAAAATAGCTATTGTTGTTGTGATTTTGTGCATATAATTCAACACTTGCCAGTCTACAAACACTGTGGTTAAAATGCAATGATTTTTTGCCATTTCAATGTCAATATCCATATAGCAGACTGTAGAATGCATGGTATTTAATTCTGGACCTGGAACAGCACAGCCATCTTCTGTGGTAAATTTCTAAGAATTAATACAATAGGCTTTGCAAATACATATGTAAATTTAGCTCAACTATTACTCAATTCACAATCTCAACTTTCCAGTTTCTGCTATGCAAAGGAGTTCAAAGAACAGTCCTCTGTTCTTTGAGGTCAACAATGTTGTTGTTGTTGATTTGCAGATCATCGCTAATGTCTCTTGAAAAGACATTACACATCTGTCAGTCATCCCCATCAGGTTTTGACAAGCTCATCTTCCTCTTTTCTTTTTTCAGCAGCAAAGACCTTTGTTTGTAAAAACTTGAATACTGCACAACTGGCTAAATTCACTAAGCGTCACCAGCTCTTTGCAATGGCATAATGGTACCTGGAAAAAAACATTAAAAAAAATGTGTACAGAGGTAGCAGCTTGGACTGTTCGTTATTTACATTATTTTATCATTTTCCTTCTCACTTAGGATTTAAGGGTACACAGCAGGTTATAGCTGACTGACAAAACCTTACATGTTCTGTGGCTGAGTAAGTTCTGTGATGTGGCCAGGAGCAACAGATAAAGGTGGAGGACAGAAAATAGACAGTAACCACACCTCTGATGTCTTATCTGAACACATCACTGTCACACGTATACACACACACACACACACACACGGCACTAGCTCCTCATAAGCACACAAACCCTCTCAATGTGAGGGTGGATGAAGTGAGTCACTCTCCCTTCTGGCCATGGGGGGAGAAAACAAAACAAAAATCAAACAAAACGGCAATCTGTGGCTCAGACAAGGTTTTAACAAGTTTGCTTTCAATAGATACAAAATGTAAAATGTACTTCAAGAGCAAAGATAGGTCAATTTGTAGCTTTTGTAAATGTAACATCTGTTAAGTCGTGTTAATCAGCCTAAAGCTTTCTCATCAGACTAATCACTCTCAATTTCACATGTTCTATGATATTCAGCCCCAACTTTGCCTTTGACTGGCTAATCCTCATAGCTTGGTGAGGTTAGGGCTGAATAGATAGAGTGAGACAAAAATGTCAGGGTAAGAGCCAATCACAGGTAAAGTACGGGGATTTGGGAATATGAGCAGGAAATAAACAAATGAAAGTAATTGTGTTCGCTGTACGTAACACCAAAACGGATAAAGACACGACAAAGCCTATAATTGGAAGGTCTTTTGATCTTTCTGTCTTTTGACTCACCGTATTTTTAGTGTTTCATCATTTAAGGCACAATATTTTATAAACGCTAATCAAATTAATTCATTAAAAACAGAAGACTGAACAAAACTGTGTTTACATTGATTTACTAGCTTCACAAGATGGGTGCATTTAGCGGTTGAAGACAAGGAAGTATTAATGAGGTAACACATAATCACAGTCTTAGGGAAAAGGTGGCAGGACCAGAGGGATTATGTCCACGGGTTTGTGTAAATAATTTTTTAGTTGCCCTGAGCTGCAGTTCATTAAAACCAAAGGAATAGGCCATCGACTATCTTTGATAAACAGAGTGTTGGTTTCCCCAACAACACTTCTAAATATAACCCTCACAACTGGAGCAAATGTTGAATAATGAAGTGGAAAAGGAATACATTGCCGGGAAAAAAAAAAAATCAAACCCACAAATTTAAATGAAATAATTCACTTTTTCCCCTTTCAAGGGTCCCAGCCAAACACATGGAAACCTTAATATGCCATGTGACACACCTAAGATTCCCATGTTCTCCTTCTTTATTCATCCTTATACATCTGAAGTCTTGCTGTCAGACCTCAGAATTCAGGTTGGTAGGCAAACACACACACGCACACATACGACATAACATAAAGAAGAAAAAAAGAAATGGTGCCAAATAGCAAAAGTATAAATCATACTGGTCCTCTACGTCTCTAAAACACCTGATACATCAACATACACTACTTAATATTCTCCAACTCAAAGGGCATGGAGGCAAATGAAAAGAGGCACTCTCAAAGTTGGTAAATACTATCCAAAACAAGCAGTGTACCACACATACAGACACAAACTGACATAACTGGAAGGTCATCTTTGGAGGACCTACGCAAAAAAACACGTCTAATTAATCAGATGGCATTTCTATTAAAAAAAAAGAAAGGGAAAACATACACATATTCAAACCTACATATATATGCGCTTACACTACTACGAAAATAAATAAAACACTGAACAAAAGCAATACTAAGGCCCAACTGACTCTGACAGAGATTAAAAAAAAAATATCAGTAGTGTCACAAGATGAAAGAGGTACAAAATAACTTGCATGAACAGAAGAGTTTTGATGGCTGCTAAATAAAGAGATCAGTACACAACCCTTCTTTGGGTGAAACAAGTAAAATAGTATAAAAAGAAATATAAAGCACAGCTAGCAGTCTTGCAAAAGTCCTGAATATATCTTTTAGATCAGAGGTCAGGGCCTTAAAGACCATCCTTCCCAACCCCCACCACTCATGACCCCATAAAAAAAACAAAACAAAAAAACAAAAAAAAAAAAAACCACTATAGACTTGATAGCTTTCAAACAAAAACCTCAGTGCTCCACCCCTTTTTCTAGTTGACCATGGGTCTCCTGCTCTCCTTCTGTTATGGTTATCTACATCTCTGAGAACAATAACATTGACTCAGTGAAGCCCAGAGAGAGCTGAAGAGGAAGGACCACAGATGTCTGTCCCGCCACCCACCCCCATGCCACACTCAGCTCTCGCTTCTATTGGTAGATGACAAAGGGGAGGAGAAAGGGGGAGGACACAGTGTAGCTTAACAAAGGTTGTTGTGGTGGCAAAAGGTGCGTAGTTGGTAGGCCTGCTAAAGGGGTACCAAAGCTATTGTTAACAAATGTGTTCCTTTAGAGAAAAAAATGACACTATGTTACAGAGAAGCCAAGATAATACTTAAGACAACTGTGTGTTGTCCTTCAAAACCTGTGGCACAGCTTGACAGGCAAAAAGACAAAGTCAACCAACCTGCCCAACCACTCCAACGTGACAAAAAGTGTTGGTGGCATGTTTTTAGATTCAATATGATACACACACACACACACACACACACACACACACACACACACACTACAAGAAAAAACATCTCTTTCACAGAGTGAGCTTCCCTCCTTATCAACAGGCAGATGTGGTATTGATCCTCCCCTGGGGTTTTCTATTTACAGTCCGCTGGTTAACACAGAGAGCAGGAAGGGAGTCTTCCAGAAACTTTACTCAGCAACCATCGATTTGCCATTAAACCAGGACCTCACATTCCTTCATCAAATTTGTGAGTCCAAAACAACTAAAACAGAGGGCATGTAGTCCCATATTTTGACATGACTTTATACCCTAAACACAATGGAGAGGGCAAAGTGAAAGGAAGTGTTTCCTGTTTTATCAAAACAACCTAAGGAACATTTTTAGTAACATGCTGCTGTTGGGAGTGTTTCTGGAACTAAAAGAAAATGAAAATGCTTTCAAAAACAATGTTTATTCTTCAGTTGACGTCACACACAGTGTAGTAAACAAAGCTTAAAATTTAAATCATATCGCAGTGTATGGATGTGTACAATAACAAATTACCAGTCTAAAGAGCAATAGTGAGTCTAATGGAACTGATAGTCTTTTCTGAATGTTTAATCTATGACCAACAACTGTCTATTTGCTTGGGTGTTACTACACAGGCAGAAAAAGCATTACATTGCTTGGTGCATATCAGTAGAAGTCTGCTTTTTTTAAATGACTATTTTGAGAGTATTTGTATTGATAGCTTATAATAAATTTTGGACATTTGCTGTAGATTTTGGAATAACTGTGGGAAAGTCGACAAAAACTCAGGTCACATGCAAACCCTCTATGGTTATGCTTGTAGACAAATTGGACAGGCCAATGCAGTATGGTCACACTGAAACCACTTTAAGGACATACTCCTGCTTACAAGTGCTGAACAAGTCAAGCTTACAGGAGATAGCGATGGATGCCTGTCTGCGGCAAATGGGTTTTTATACACAAGTGTCAGAAATTATATATTTGCAGGTGAAATCGCCATCAATGAAAGATGGCCTGAGCAATAACACAGACTAAAACAGTTGGAAGAGAGCCGAGGGATCTCACAAGTTATGATGACTTTATATCCCAGAAAAAGCAAAATAGTCCCAGGACAAACAAGCTAAGTGCTGGTTTGGCTGAGAAAGCAGACAGCAAAGTGCACCAGGGAGGGGAAAGAGCTGGAGGGAGACAGCAGTGGACCAACATGGAGGCAGGAGCCATGTGTTAGCACAGTTCATGACACACAAACTGTGTAACTAAAAGTCTGCAAAGGCACAGTCTCTCTTTTCGCTCTGATTTGTGTCCATCTTCTTTGCTTGCTGGTATTAGCATCAGTGTGCATCCCATCCCCCAGAACTCCATGCACACCCACAGTCAGCTACTCTGCTCCCTTCCTTCTGCTCTGCAGAGAGACGTGCAGGTTTGGCGAGGCCCAGAGGATGAAGTGGCGTGGGAAGGGTTAAGTCCAAACAGATCCATCTGCTTCCTCGTCTGTCCTCCTGGCTGGCTGGCCCAGCTTTTACACAGTCTGAAGCCTGACGCAAAGCATACACAAACAGACACAACTGGACTGCACACATCAAAAGCCACCATGCTGACAGGTATGAGTATTTTTGCAAAGCACTTTGTGATTTACAGGGGGAAATGTTTTCCAGATAGCAATAAACAAGATACTAATGCTCTTTTTTCTGTCCCTTTTTATTCAACATTTGAGAATATCTTTAGTTTCACTAAATTCACTTAGAACATACGAAAAGACAGCTACAAGAAAAACTCCAGACCTATTTACTATATTTTTATAACTATATTTTAAAAATGTTTAATGTTTAGAACAGTAAAGTTAGCCTGTCACAGAATGTTCATCGTTATTAAATGGGCATTTTTGCCCATTTTGGTTGGACTCAAACCTGGTGCCCCCTGCATTTCAGCCATATAGCATTTGTCTTCCGCTCAATCACTGAACTAAACTAGTGGCCTGAATTTTTATCTAAGAAGTGATTCTGAGGACCATGTTTGATATCTGTCCTTGGCTGAGAAGTTAGTTATAAAGGCCAGCATTTTATTTTTTCTTTCACGGTGCTGTCAGTAAAGTATCTACAATGATACACCCACTCAGAAGCCTTGAAGCTAAAGAAGCCTTTCTAAAACATCTCCAACAATATTCAAAACACAGCACAGTGAAGCTAAGGACGTTAATGTGAACTAGATGAATGGTCAGTCACACAGAGCTCATGATTATAATCACAATTAGAGTGCACGTAAACGCTGACCCCCATTTTTTTGTAACCACAAGTGAAAACTAGGGGGTGTTTAGTGTCAACAATAACACTAAACACCAAAAGCACAGAAAGAGTCAATATAAAGCAAGAAGGCTGAAGTAGAGAAATAAGCTTAGTAGAGAAGCATAAAAAAATCTCCACCTATAAAAACTCTTTCAGTTGTGTTCATGTTCGGACCCGTCCATGCCACATACACAGCCGAACAGCTGCAGGAAATCAAAGGCAGAGACAGAAAGGAAGGGGACACCCGTGTGCACTGCTGCACGCACCCTTATAAAAAGGATGCGTTGTCACTGAGAGGGACAGGCTGTCTGATGAAGGAACACCTGGCTAGGGAGAGGCCCAAACCTGCAGAACCTTCGCAGTCTTGCTGCATTTGCACTGAAACAACACAACAATAGAGGGCTACTCCTGTGCAGTATACTATTCTGCATTTGCAAAGGTGAAGTTAACACAGAAGGACTCTGTTTAGGCTGTTGACACTGAGGTGTGGGAGAGTGAATAGGAGAAAAGACAAGAGAGAGATAGAGAGAGGGGCGTGCAGACTTACACTGTGTCAGACAACAAGGTCAGCCCATCCCCGGAGAGGTGTTGGCTTTCTAACAGAGCATAGCTACTTGAAACCAAGGTCACTGCTCTGTGGCTGTGAGAGGGACTGGAGAGAGTGGGGCCAGACAGGGACAGCTTTGCCACATATGTTGTGCGGCCTCAGTGAGTGAGTAACTGGGATTTCGTAGGTCTGTTTGTGTGTGAGCATGGCTTGAATGGATGAAATTCAGATCAGTGGCAGAAAATAAATAAATAAAAGAACAAATAACATATCTACACCCACTCAGGGCTAAATTTCCTGAAACCAGATGCTTTTCTGACATAAACAAATCAGAACACAGTCCATTATCGGTGCTATTATGGCTAGAAACTGTAGAGTACGGATCTTAGCCGCTCTCTGCACTCATTCAACATTTAATGGCCCTTTGCTTGCCTTTTTTTTTTTTTAAACTGCTGTTCTAGGAGAGGAGATTTACCGAGTAGCACAGATTCTAAACACAGTAAAACATATGGTTAAGTTTTGCAATTTATACCAACTCTTAATCCAGGTTAAGCCATTACAACTGACACAGAAGCATGAAACTGAAAACAAGACAACATGAATCGCTTTGTTATCTTTCCACTGTCCTCACTTTCAATAATAAATAATAAGGGTTATTTCTGCTCACAATGGGCGTTTGGAGGGTGACCATGCATATCTGCATGATTAGTCCACGCCATTAAGGAAATGTGTCTGTGTTACCCGACATAAAAGCAGTTGATGCTTTTTCCTGTTCTGCCATTTAGTAAGTACTTTTTAAGTATATTAAATCCCACTTACAAAAAGCTTCCTTTTGGTGGAAAACCAAAAACCTCTTTTTTAGCACCAATTTTGAAGTTCGCTTAACCAATTATACAAACAATGTTGGCACGCGACAGCATGTGTCATTGCTTGTGCTCTTGTCAGTAAGATCTAAGACAACATTTGAGAGCTTGAAAATATGAATACGATTTAGGCTTGCACACACTATCACCACCACCCAGCATTTCTATTTATGCACAACAGCCACAGGGGCTGAAAGAGGGTTATTGGATGGACAAACAAAACCAAACTGTGTAGGGAAGGGAGGACTACTTCAATGTTATCTTATCCTCCCCCACCTTGGACAACGGCCTAGCAGCTCTAAAATTAGCCGTCACATCTAAACACAGTCTTTGGTGTAGCAGCTACTCTTTGATGGGAACTTGGCTCATGGCTGACACACTGAAAGCGCACTCAAGCCTGTCTCAAAATGTAGAGATGAAGCCGAGATAGTACACAAATACAAACCAGACGAGCATAGCCCTCTCAATTTTTACAAATAATCTAGAAGAATATGGAGGAAGTTATTATTTTAACTGATTTCCCCTTAAAGAAAGGATGTAATGTAACAATTGTAATTTTACAAAATGACAAGCATCTTCTAACAATAAATAAATCCAACAATAATTATACTGCCACATGACAAAAACGAAAGTGAGCTGCTATGATGTGATGTTTAAGATCAGTTCGAAAAACAAGAAGTGAAAGAAGAAAATGTGACTCAGCAAGGAGACTTTGTTTTTTTAAATACAGGGTTCCGGCTGATGATAGAATAAGTAGCTGGCAATTCATAGACCACCAACATCATGAAGCAGCAGTGAGCCTAAATCAGTCTAACCATCAGGTACACTTCCTCTTTGTGCGTGCGTGTATTAACATGTACTTTAGCTTGAGGAAAACACTGCCTGAGAAACAACCATGACCTCCCAGCAAGAGCAGATTTAAGTTTTTTTTTTTGTTTTTTTTAAATAGATGAAAGCAGACCAACATCCTGTGTTCATAGCTATGCAGTGATACCACTATTTTGTGTGTTTTTAAGCAAATATAGGAGCGGGATTAGATATAAATGCTATGTTTACAGTATTGAATGCGTTGGCCACTCACACTCTCTCTCGGTGTATAACATTTTGTATACGCATGCATTCTTTAACAAATATATACAATAAAAAGACAGAGAGAAAACCCTAAAGAACAATAAATTAGAGAAATGTCCAATCTGATTGCACACAAATGCAGTATGAAATATACCAGCATGCAGTGATGAGGGGCCAAGCAGTTCAGCAGGTTACAGTCACCATGGCAACCAGATCTGAATTGTGTTAAAAGCGCTGAAAAGAAAAAAGTATTTATTTCCCCTTTTTGCAGTACCCCTTGGTCATTCCTAATGGAAGGGTGTTTTTTTGTTTTGTTTTTTTTTTTTTGGGGGGGGGGGGGGGCAGGGTGCCTGTGGTCTGTGAAAATAACCCAATCACCCAATTGTAAAGTCAAGGTGGCATGTTATCAAACATAAGACCACATTGCTCTTGTAGCTTCCAACAGAGTTCAAATACAGAGTTGTAGAATTTCATTTTAACAAAAAAAAAACCAACTGTGTCAATTTTTCTGTGAGTATTGAAAAAGAAAAAACAAAACAAAAACAAAAACTGGACTACATGTTGATTTAATACCTTCCAAAATGGCTGAAATTGGTGCCACGAGCTGATGTGAATTCTGCTTTCCTAGGAATTCATAAGAGTCCTTTTTTGATAACCAAGTGTAATTGCACGTGGTTTGAAAATCACACGCATAAATGAACACAAAATAAAAACCTACTGGCATAGCTAGACTGCTTGATATAGTGACACAAAAATTAAGTTAGAAATTATGAAAAAAAAACAAGAAAACAAAAACGATGATCTATGAAAAGAAGTAGTAACAGTTGAACTTCTTCACCCCCAATTATGTGTTAGTTCGCAAATATGGTGTCAACTGTCTCTAAAGACGTGCTATTAAATTCTTACAAACAGAATAAATGGATTTGCAATGTCCATGGCTTCTAAGAGTCAATCATGTTCTGCCAAATTACTTAAACCACTTTTCACCACTGAAACAATCTGTTAACTATCCCAAATTCATGGCAGAAAAAACAGCAGTAATAAGGAGCAAGCTCAATGCTGCAAGATGTGTTTATGTGCCTTCCGCCATGCGATGCTTTGTATTCTTTTCACTCTCACGCCTACGAGTTACTTCCACTCACTCATAGTGCTAAATGGTCTGAACCTTCGTTACACGGAGAAGACTGGCCTCCCACTCACTACCCACTAGAAATGGCATTCTGCCACATGGGGAAGAGGGTGTCTGTGTGAGTGTGCTAAAAAAGCACAGGACAATGACACAAAAACAATAAGGGAGTAGTTAAACTCTCTCACAGCCTGTCATCCTTGAAATATTTCACATCAAATGCAAGTCAAAGTCCAACACACTGATATGGAGCCGCTGGGTAGGAAGCTAAGCTTAGTACTGCATTCCCCCTCTTCCCATTTTCCTGAATCTCAACAATCTATAGCGGACCTCAAATTCCTATGCCTAAGATGTGAGCTCTCTGCCATTCAGTGTGGCTATTAGCGTATTTCTCCAAACTCTATACCACAGTGCTTTGCCTGTTCCCTGTAAACAGGCTCCTTCTATACAGCATCAGTATGCAGTTTGCTTCAGGGGGAGGAGGAGCAGTAGCACAGGAGAGGAAAAGGGAAGGCTGGGAAAACAAAGCCTCTATGGTCCTCTCTCCAGCCGGGCCATGCCGAGCCGCAGTAGCGGGGGCGAGTTATGTAATGTGACTGGCAGGGCCCACTTCCCTGTTCAGAGCTGCCGCTCACACTAATCCCCACTGAGGAACAAGCCCTGCTTTGGAGAAGGAAGAGGAGATAGAAGGGGAGTTGTGAGGGAGCCAGTGGAGGAGGTGTGATTACAAGAATTTTTCCCTTTCATCTGCACCAAATCGAACACCCAGACATCTCCCCTCTCAGCTCCTCTTTTGAAAGATAAAAGAATTATATCAGCACTGCTGATGGCTGGCTACAGCATAGACTGAGACAGAAGCCATGCAGCAAAGACACGTTCCCATCACTTAGGAATCTTTCTGATGACTAATTTATCAGTTGTTTAAAGCAGAGAAAGACTAAAAACAAGAAAACATTTGAAACAGGATACAATCATGTGCTACATGTGAATTTAGAATCTTTCGATAGTCAAATCATATTTTAAATGCTGCAGATCTGTGTGGTTCTTCCTGTCCACACAGAACGTGGTTAATGGCAACATACTGGCCAGAGACCATAAAGTCAAACCTGACTTCAGGCGACAAAAGGCATATCAAAGAATGCCTCTGATAATGGTTAATCAGTAATCAAATCTGGAACTGCCACTGGATAGACATGACAAGTCTATCACTTCATATGTGGGTGGGGCTTCAGCTACACCACTTCGGATTAATTTATCTAGTGTGCCAGCAGCCTTTCGTTGTTAGAGGTTAGTGTCCACACTGCCTGTGCAGAATACTGCTACGCATGTGTCAGTTTACTCGGACACAGCCAATATACAACCGCTCATTTTCTACAACAAAGTGCTGCAGAACTGGCTGCTTCACTCAGCTGTCATCTGCTTACTTTTCACCTTGCTTGTTTACAATTTCCAGACATAGAAGGAAAGAGGGGCGCAGCCGTCTGTTGAGGCTGCTAGTGGTGGGTGGCATCAACCAACAGAAAACTGGAATTGCATATAATAAAAACAAACAAACAAACAAACAGAAAATTGGATTAACTAGCTGGTATTTCTGGTGGTTACTAGTGAGGACAGACAAATGGTGGTCATAGTTCATACGCTCATAAACGTAGTTCTACAAACATATTAGTTAAACATTTCTGTCAAAACGCAGTATGGATGCTGATTAATAAAGAAGTCAGCGCAGGGGCTTTGGTGCACCGTAGTAGAACCTCTTCTTTCAGTCATGATATGAAAAATCTGTGCTCGCTATGCAACCCATTCAGCTACACAATCTTGATCAGGAATCTCTACTTCAGGCCGAGAAAAATGAATGTGAGAAACGATAACGCTAAAATGATGTCTGTACCATATGTACGAGCAGATCACTGTTAACCCCACATAAAACTCACGCAGACAACTCATGCAGACATGACACCAAAACAGTCATGTTGGTAATAATAAACACACAGGGCAGAGAAAGGAACAAGTAATCACCAGGAACCTCAGTCAATTCTGCTAACCACGGAGACCAGGTGGAGGATTTAAAGCGGTTAAAAATAAAAGTCTGATTCTGATTTACTGAGCTGCTTGCCTGGAAACCATGTGACCAGCATCACATGAGGAGAGGGAGGAGGAGAGTGGCAACACACACACACACACACACACACACACACACACACACACACACACAGCTCCACTCCTGGTACGATAATAAGCTTTGTGATCAGTTTCCTTGGTTTCCACTGACAGTAAGCAGATATAGGCAGCTCGGAGAGGTAAACAGAAGCTGCTCTTGCTAGTGCACGGCCACAGGCGCAGGGACGCGAGAGAGGCGGATGGGGAGGAAACAGAGAGAGATGAATTTGTGCAGAAGAGGTGCATAGGCAGCCTCGCAGCTGTTGGGTGTCGGGCAGTGCAGACAGTCCAGACGCTGAACCTTCAGCAGCTGAGTTAAAAAAACAAAACCAACTATTTTTTGCCCTTTCATTTCAATCTCATCTGTGAATTATATTTAACTGCTACCAACTTTACTGCATTTCCTGCCACAAGGCAGTGCGTGTTTGTTGATAGAAGTACAGTAAAATGGGTTGTGCTCTCAGCTACTCGCATTAATCAAACATAAAGATGTGTTTGTGCGTGTGCAATGCATGTGTGAGTGAGACAGATAGAGGGTAACGGAGGGCTTTTGTTGGACACATGCTAGTTCTGCACTACATGAGCTGTGACCTACTTTTTTACAGTCTCACACACACACACACAGCCTTTGACAATGGGACAGGAAAGCAGAGGTTAGGCTTGCACTAAGCCCTATTCTTAATACATGCATTCCAATGGATAGAGCTCAGGGGCTGCTGAGCTTTCAGCCTGCCTGTTGGTACAAGCATCTCCTGCACAGTCTCATGCATGCCTAACAATACAGAGTAAATCCAACTACTTGTAGCATTTAGGCACATATGTGCATGTAAAGGGTCTAATGATAAGTAGAAAAAAAGAGCATTTTATAACTGATATATATTTGCAGCCAAAGTGAAAATTCTGAATAACAAAGTTTGCTTTCTAAAAATAAAACAAACCATTGGTAAGTATATAAGCTGCACTGCAACAAAACATGTTTGCCCTCATAGAAACACTTAACACAATTGTGATGTTTATTTCAATTTAGTCAGTAACGCATTAAAACATACCATATGATGATGCCATAGCACCAGTGGAGCTTTGATAGGCTTCAGGGGAAATAAAAAACTGCAAATCCCATGAAAATGACATCTTTTCCTATTTTTGTAGTTAGCGGTGAGCATGAAACCACATGGAGGTTCATGCTAGGGCTGCTCGATTATGGCAAAAATGATAATCACGATTATTTTCACTGAAATTGAGATCACGATTATTTGACGATATTTATTTAACCCTTTAAGACCTACTATAGAACCGAGTCCACCAGAGCTTATATTATTTTTTTTACATGCTGTAGTGCCATTTGTGGGAGCATTTCAAGTTGCTATACATCAATACAACTGTTATAGCCCATATTTTAATAATATGTATTAGAGATGGCACGATACCACTTTTTTATGTCCGATACCGATACCGATATCATAAATTTGGATATCTGCCGATACCGATATGAATCCGATATAGTGTTATTTAATCAACAAAACTGTTTTTTAAAATATCTTGCTGCATTTTGCAAGTCTGCAAGTTCATACTCAAGTTTAAAACAACAACTACACTAAAGCTATTCTGTTATACCTGTATACAAAAAAAATATTTCATAGTTCAGCAATACTGATCAATCTAATAAACTTAGACCTACACCATCCTCCCTATTCTGGTATTTTAAAGAGTACTTAGCGTAAATATTAAGCAACCTAACTAATAGGGTTCCAACTCCCAGCAACAACAAAAATAAATAAATAAAAAATAGGGAACCACCCCTCACGCGCCACCTCATGATGCTTAATCGACGTAATCAACCTTAATTTGATGCAGTGTGAAAAAAAATGCACAGAAATCAATTATTTTTCAAGAAATATTAAATAGATTCAACATCTTTCTTCAACAAAATTGCAGACTGCACAGATGGTACCTTCCCAAAGTAAAAAGTACTATAGCTTACTAGGGTATATATATTAGACTTAATAGTCACTATATACAGTAATTGACTTCTATTCATTTTACATCAAATTAAAACTTTGGGTGTCAGATAATTATTTATTAAAAGCTCGACATTTTAAATGAGAATAAGAAAGAAAAGTATGTCTTTGTGCCCCCTTTTCCCTGTTCATGCCCTATCGGCCCCCCTGGCTAAACTTTGCTAGATCCGCCCCTGCACAGTTACAGCCGTCAGCTACGTAGAAAAAGATCCTGGTGTAGAAAGAAATATTAAATAAATTCTAACAACAGCTTATCAAGCTTAAACGTTCTGCTGTTGTTCAGCCGCTGGTTTCCTCTTTCTGGTGCAAAGTGAACCAAAAACAAACAAGAGAGACGGACTCGCGACAGAAAAGCCGATCAGCTGATCAGTTTCACGATTGAAGTAGCAGCCGGAGAGCGAGAGGCAGTCGCTTGTTAAGCTTAACGCAGGAATGCTTTACATTCAGAGATGGACTTACACACTTGCTTTACTTCTCTCGGGGATAACTTTGTCGGAGATGAAATGCCAGGTTGCTAGCGAAGCTCCACATGCTATCCAGACCACGACAGGTCCCGCATGCCACAGCCACTGCTGCTAACGTTCTGAGGTGAGTTACAGCGTGTTGCAAGTTTTGTGAGGTGCTTTCGTGATATTTAATGGATCGGATTACATTTTTTATTTTTCTCCGATATCCGATCCAGTAATTTAGGTCAGTATCGGACCGATACCGATACGTAATATCGGATCGGTCCATCTCTAATATGTATGCATTAAGTCCATAGTAATTACATAAATTGCAAAAAAGTGCAATAAACTACAAAAAAAATTGAAAATCGCTTTTGTTTTGTTTACATATATTTCTACTTGGAGAAATTTAAGAGGCTTATCCCTCAAAACTTTAAATACAATAAAGTTGCAAAAAATAGTTTCCCACCACAGGAAATTTATTTTGAGTGTCTTCATAGTTTTATTTTGGAGATACAGCAATTTTTATATACTGCAGGAAAAACAAAAAACAATCCTATGATGCAAATTTGCAAAGAAAACAGCATGTGCATCATTTCACTGTGGGAAGTGTTACGAACAGCTGATCGGATCGGCAAAGCGTGTTTCTGGAATATTATGTTTTTGTTCTTGCAAGCGCTTTTTATGCAATTTTTGCAAAGCTATATGTGGAAGGAAACCGTGACCGAGGACAAGCTGATGACATCAGATGTAAGTACAACTCCTCCGGTTTCATATGCAAAACAAATTATTGCGCTAGCTTACACGGTTCAGGTTCTACAGGGATTTAAAAATAGTTACGCAAAACGGAGCGTGCTGCTCTGACCGGCTTTAAAGGGTTAACAATGACTTTAAAAAATAATATAAAATAGTGTGCAACACCACTGAAGTTTTTTTTTTTAAACTCTCTTTTCAACCAACGGCAGTCACTCTCCAAATAACTTCTGCTTAGCTTTCCGGGCTTCCCTCGGGTCCTCTTAATCAGCGGTCTCCAACCTTTTTTGCGCCACGGACGGTTTATGCCCGACAATATTTTCACGGACCGGCCTTTAAGGTGTCGCGGATAAATTAGGGAGGGGCTAATAATCGGCTCAGTCATTTTTAATGATCGTTGAAAGCCCAGATCGTAATCGTGATTAAAATTCGATTAATTGAGCAGCCCTAGTTCATGTTGACAACTTGATGCCGTATATGCCAATGTAGGAGGTGCTCTGAACAGCTGATCAGATCGATAAACTGTTTGGATTATGTTTTTGTTGTTCCATGCACTTTTTATGTGATTTTTGCAAACCCAAATTAGGAGGGCGATATGACCAAAAATATTTATCACGATATACATTTGAAAATTTGCGATAACGATATAACTGACGATATAATTGACACTAGACAAGATACTTTACAACTCCACAACTTTATTCGTGCAAAACAAATATTAAAAAAAAATCGAGGTGTTTTCACTTAAACGAGCAGCTGTTTTTATCTGCATTAAAGTTATATAAAAATTTAACAGCACAAATGCAAATTCCTTGCTGACAGTTTAACCAAAAGGCATTTCCAGTGGAAATTGGAGGACATGTCCTCAGCATAACCATGTATAATATCCACAAAACTTAAAAAGAGGTTATACACACACAATACCGTAATACTATGCTGAAGCACAGTACGTATCACTCCGCGAGGCTCCTGCCGATGATAGCCGCAACACTCCGACAATCCATCAAGCGGTGCGGCTTCGTAGCTTAGCAAAGTTCTACTAAAACATTTGACAGATTTTCGAGCGCCGTGTACCACATAAAATCGTTTCGAGGTCAGTAAACACAACCAGAACTCATACATAGGGCACACGGGATTATAAGGGGCACTGTCGATTTTCAGAAAAATCAAAGGATTGATTTTAAGTGTGCTGTATTTTCCAAACAACACGGTAATAACGACGGCCCGCTAGCATGCTCTACCAAAAATAGTGCTTTGTTGTGTATCTGATGGACAAAAGCTAAACCAGTTCCACACCACTGAAGTTGCAGCATTTTTACAAACCAAGTGTGGGTCATCCGTTTCATTCAACAATCCGCTTTCGCCCTTCTTATTCCCTGTCGCCGGCACGCTTTTTCCGCCATGTGCGTATGAAAACAAAGGCACTGCGCATGCGTGTTTTACCCATATTCTATCGTGATATTTCATTTTCCTATCATTGCCCGACATTAGACCAGTATTACCGTGAACGGTATGATATGGCCCAGCCCTACCCCCAAATGGAAGAAAACAGTGGTCTGGGACATGTTAAATCCGGTATATCCAAGTCCAATTCGTCTGGTTTTAGATGCCAAAAGAATTATTACTCTAGCTTATTTGGTTATACCTGGATTTCAAAATGGATGTTTGATAGTAAAGGGCATGTTGGGAATAACACGGAGAGACTGTCACACCGCACCAGAGCTGGAGTTATCCATTTTTTCATTTTTCTTTAATAGAAACTGGTTTTACACAAGATCATATCAAACAAGTTTACTTGCAAAATATCCAAATCTAATTCTTGGGGGGCTCTACAAATATATCACAATGAAATTAGTCAAGAACTTCAGGAGAACAAGCTATGAATATAGGGTCACCTAAACTAAAGAGAGGTCAATTCAGAGCTAACTCTTCAATCCATAGCAAACACCTGAAAACTTCTCCATGTGAATATCATTTGATTCCTGTGCTCTCCTCGTAAAGAATGTCTTTGCACACAACATGCATCCCAATCCCAAAAAGCCCTCAAAAGAAACAAACAGCCATAAAACATCTTTTTAAGAAGAAACTTCTCGCTAGTAGAGGTTCAGTGAAAGAGGCCTAAAAAGACCAAGTAAAAAATTATTTGTGTCAACATACCGATTCCATGGCTGTAGGAGAATGTCAGTGGGCTAAAATCCAAATAGAAAATACACCTGCTGCTGCAGAATCCACGAATTCTGAAAAAGGATAAAAAATATATATATATATATATAATATATATAAAATTATTGAACAGAAAAACACAAACAGTCTCACATTTTTATGCAACACATTCAGATGGACGGAGAGGGTAAAATTTATCCTCAAAGGATCTCTTAGTTATTTAACTGAGAAAAGCAGTGAAGCATTTTGTCCCCACATTTGCTCCTCCAACTAAACACTAGATACTCCCATCTTTGTCTTATCAAAAACATGTTACCTCATGTACTTCAAAGTGATTTCAATATGTTACAAAGATAAACTTTTCCTTATCCTTAACCTTCCGCGCCTGGACATGTCATGTCCACGCAATTTGAATTTCCATGCACCAGTATCCTTTTTATGACTGTATGGTTTGCAAGTCTGGGAAAAAAAAATTCAACCTCTGAACAACAAGTGACTATATGAAATACGTCAGAGACAGGTCAACGAGTAATGGCATAAAGAGAAATCCTGAAGTCAGTGTACTGCTGTTGGCCCTGCCCCCAGTCCAACCACACAATGAGGACAAGGGTTTATCAGGATTTAGGCAGCGGGACATGGGAGGGTATTTAACAGGGGCCCAGTGTTGGGTTTGGCATTCCGGTGATTTTGGGACAAAACTCCAATCTGAACCCACACGTATTACATCATTTCATATGCTTTAATGCATTATAACAGGGCTAAAGGGAAAAATTCAATAGCATCTTGTTTTCAGTTTTAGCACAGGCAGGGTGGCAAGTGTGAATGCAAGACAGGATTAAGGTCAGACCTCCCTAGGAGGGCCTGAGTGGTAAGGAGGATGATGGTTAGATGTGCATTTGTGTTTGTACTGGAGTGGAACCTGTGGGGGCTTTCCCAGTGGGAAGTACAGGATTGATGGATTGTTACAATCCAGACAGGGAGTACAACACCACCCTCCCAGAGTTTGTAATACAGGATAAGGACAATCCATTTTATTGATCCCAAAAAAACAAAAAACAAAAAAAAAAAAAAACAACCCGCCAACAAAAAACCAACTGACAAAGACCATAACGATGAAACCAAAGCCAACTTTGGTAGATAAGGTTAATCGGTCGAGTCACATTATAGTGCTTAACACACCATATTACTAAGAGTAAGTGTTTGAAATTTAACAACTGTTATCTGTACAATATAGTAAAACACTGCATTGTGTCACTCCAGAGACAATGAAAATATGTTCCCTTATTGTTAAAAAATAAATTAAAAAATAAAAATAATATCCCCATTCCTTTCCCCTTCAGCATGACAACTCAGACCAGCTATTTGTACTGTTTGACCAAGTCAGACAACGTGTTGCACAAACAACTTGTTTTGAGCGTGATTCAACCACTACTACCTTCTCCAGAGACCTTTGTAAGATTTGAGATTTTTTTGTCAGCTTTCTACAAAATGCTTCTGGACATGCATATTTTATTCTGCTTAGCCTGTATTGCAGAGTATGTCAAAGAGAGCAGTGTTTTATATTTTAATTATACTCTGTTAAACAGAAAAAAAAAGACAGCCGACCTGCCCCTTTGCACAAATTCTTTTAGAAGAAACTGCTAAGGAAATACGAGTGACATAAGAAGTTCAACTACGGTGCAGAACAGACGACAGATATCCATCTTCAGGGAGATAGTCAAACAGGTGCCAATGAAATAAGCAAGAAAGAAAAATGGATCATCATCTTTGTGCACAGCCTATGAAATCAGCTCACATGAAATCTGCGGTGAGAATCACAAAATATGTGTGCATTGCTCAGGGAACAAAAGCCAACTAACACCAAGGTGGAACGGTTGTTTACCTACTGGAACCGACAAACTTCTTACTGATGCTTTCGTCTTAGATAAAGAGCGTTGACTAAGCTACACCAGGAGAGCATGAGAGAGTGACGCATATGTGCTGCACACGCACAAAATCTACTGAACAGGCAAATTTAGACAAAACATTAACCCGACTGACATGAGTCCCATAAAAGCCTAACTTTTGACTGTAGAAGTCTCCAAACGCTGACACGTTTCTATGTTTTCTATACAACTGTGTAAGATTTGTTTCTATACTAATACAGGTCAACAGGTTGAAACACCTGCTTAAAGTGTGGCTCCACTTAACTCCTCTTCGTAAAAAGCCTCGCCTTCAAACTATGCAGAGCTGACTTCAAACATTTAACATGATCATGCATAATTAGAAGACATTTCTAGCTCTGCATCACCATGACAACAGGTCTGCATATTCACTTCTGCATCTTCACTGTCACCATTATCAAGCTGCTGAAATATCAGCAGTGTTTTTCAGATTGCTTCACCAACTTTATTGCAGCACTGCAGGTCACATGTCAGCGAGGAACAGAAGAATATGTGAGGCACGGTGCAATAAGCTACAACATGTGTGCACTTCTACCAGCCTTTCTAAATCCTGCTCCAAGGTGAGCGAGCTAGTGAGACCAGCCCTGGTTTTAATGGTGACCTTCAACAAGAATCAGAGCCCGTCTTTGATGCTGACAGACTATGACTGATGAAAGAGATAAATCTCTTCACTGGAGCTTGGAGAATAGAACTGCGCCTAGACTGACTCAAACATTTGGTTGCAGCAAAATAAAGAAAGAAAAAAAGACAGAGGTATAGTTTAGAGAGCTTTACTTACCTAACCATCTCATCAGCTGTATCAACACTGCAAATGTCCTGCCGTTTAAACTTAAGACTAGACTCACTGTGTGCAGTGAGGACAGAGACCAACAGTTCCATGTGAATGACCACTAATGGCACCTGAAGTGCGTGTTCTCTTTGTGTAAAGAGAAAGGCCTTCTCTGGATGTTTTGGGATTATGGAGGACAGGCAAGATTTAACACAGGTTTCAGGGCACAGATATCTTTTTGCTTCACTTTCTGCAAACCTGAATCACTACTTGTTTTCCATCAGAAGTCTGGACCATAAAACACAAACTCAACAGTGCTCCCCAAGGCTATAACGCACCTCTTCAGTCAGCTCTGTGTCTGGCTGTCCTATCATAGAGCAGATCAGAGGCAGCTGAAAGTCAACCTGGAACAACAGCTCAGGCCCTTGTCTGATTTCATAAAGAGTGTCACAGGCCACATAGGCATCGTGCAAGGGCATTCAGACCAGAAATACTGCAGGACTTTACCGAGGTAAGAGACTGAAACAAAAAGTTGTGTTTTTCTTTGATATCACAGATGCTGTACTGCAAAAACTAGAAATAATGAACACATGGAATGGGGTGAACCAATGCTAGTGCATCTGACAAAAAAAACAGACATCTCAAGAGCTATGTATGGAGACTTAGATCATCAGAGACAAAGAAATAACCAAAAAGCAGTATGCAAATTAGGGCTGGGCCATATTATACCGTTCACGGTAATACCGGTATAATGTTAGGCAACAATAGGAAAATGAAATATCGCGATAGAATGGGAGTAAAACGCGCATGTGCAGTGCCTTTGTTTTCATACGCACATGGCCGATTGTTGAGTGAAACAGATGAACCAGAATTGGTTTGTAAAAATGGTGCAACTTCCGTGATGTGGAACTGGTTTGGTGTTTGTCCGTCAGATACACAACAAAGCACATTTTTTTGCAGAACATGCAAGCGGCCGTTGTCATTGTCATATTTGTCGGACTAAGATGCTCTTAAATCTGGGAGTAATCTGGGTCCTAAACTCCGTATGCTTCAGGTCAAACAACACTGCAGCATCACTTAGAGTTAAAAACTGTCTAAATTCTTTCATCTTTAATAAAACGATCAGCATTGCTGCTTTACCAGGTGTAACTATAAAGTTTAACTTCCAGGCATCCATGAAAACAAAAGTTATTACATTTAACGGAGTTAGAAGTTAGCAGGAAGCTAGCGGAAGTTAGCTCGCTAGTTTCGCTAGTTACCTAAGCATGATATTGCATGTTCTGACTGAGAGATTTCTGAAAAAAATCAAACGTACAGCTCTGCTATCACTTCCAACATAAATGAAGACAGGAAACTAAACAGCAGTGACATTTGTAGGGTTACTGAAGTTGGGCTAGCTGGTATATAATGATGTGCTACGTGATCGCTAGCGACACAGCTATGTTAGCATAACATAAACAGTGAAGCTGGAGGACGAACACTAACACTTTTCCACTTATAAAAGTTAACGTGAAGGTTCTTCATGGTTAGAGACAAATGCAATCGCATGGCAGGATGCTGTAAACGGACCAAACTTCAGTCAGGAGAACAACTGAGATAATCCATCCACAATACGAGGTTAGTCATTAATATACTGCAACAACATGGGAATAGAGCAGCTGCCAGAGAATTCAACATTAATGAATCAATGGTACAGAAGTGGAGGAAGCAAGAAGAATGAGTTTAATAAAGTTTGATTTATCTGACTGCTTTGTTTCGCTTAATGTGCCTTATAATCCCGTGCACCTTATGGTCCGAAAAATGCGTACTGCACACTGCAGTTTAATGTTGCAAAGCACCTATTTTTAACTTCAGTGGATATTATATATGGTTATGCTCAGGATATGTCAGCCCATTTCTACTGGAAATACCTTTTGGTTAAACTTTCAGCAAGGAATTTGCATTTGCACTGTTACATTTTTATAAAGCTTTAATGTACATAAAAACCAGCTTCTTGTTTAAGTGAAAATAAATGGAAGGTTGTCTTTTTGCGCTAGTAATGTTGTGGAGTTGTATTTTGTCTCGCATCAATTATATCGTCGGTTATATCTTTATCGCAAATTTTCAAATGTATATCGTGATAAATATTTTTGGCCATATCGCCCTGCTCTAATGCAAATAGTATTGCACCTCAAATGCACAGAAGCAGCTCAAATTCAGGCATCGAGATCTGGATTTTTAAAAAAAAACCCAAAAAAACCAATGAATTTCTCAACTTTATATTAACAACATATCGTTAAAATGTTCTAATGTGAACAATTTGGGAACATATCATTTATGGAAGTGGTATAGACTGGGGGTGCACATAAGTGGTCCACAGGTGCGCATTTGCTGTCAAAATAAAAGACGCGCACCAAATAAGAAGTTGCAACGCGCGTTTGCATACATATAAAAGGCACTGTTTTTGTCCGCTAAAGTGGGATTTTCACGGCATATTCTGCACCACATCTCTGTGTGTTCATCATTGGTTTGAAGCCAGCTCACCTCCTGCAACCATACACGCTTCTTTTGCAGAATGGACTCCTTCTGACATTTCTTTGGAGGTGGAGGAACACCAAAGTAATTGCTTAAAGGAGCTTGCTTCTTTGACATCTTTAAGAGTTCTAAACAAATGTCTGTCCTCTAGGGCTGCCACAAACGATTATTTTGATAGTCGACTAGTCACCGATTATTTATGCGATTAGTCGACTAATCAGATCATCATCCACTGGACGTAAAACTACAGCTTATTGCACCAGCAGCATCTGCTCTTATATAACTATCGTTATCGTAACGAGCTAGTGGGTAACAGACGTCTCCGAAAACGTCGGAGCGCTTTTGAAAATATGTGGTGTCCTGATAAACTGAGCCGATATTTGAGGTTTACACAGCTACATTCTCGCCTGAAAATATGTTAAACGTTTATTTTGTGACCCAGAAAGAATAATAAGAGTAATATTAAAACTAACTAGCTACCGCCATTGTTGGAAACTAAGCTGGGCCGCGCTATGAATTCTGGGACACAGCTGCTTCTTCTTCTTCGGGGTTTAACGGCAGCTGGCATCCTTGTACATGCTGTGCTGCCATCTTCTGTTTCAGTCCGTTATTACACTCTTAAATCCTGCTATTATTCCTGCGTCTTTTGCGATCTTACAAAGCTTCAAACGACACGTCGACTATTAAATCAGTCGTCGACGATTTTGATAGTCGACGTAATCGTGACTAGTCGACAAATCGTGGCAGCCCTATTGTCCTCCTCCAGAAAATCTTATGTACGCAAATATACGTTACAACTTCTTATCTGGTGCGCGTCTTTAATTTTGATAGCGAATGCGCACCTGCTGACCACTTATGTGCATCCCTGGGTATAGAGACCTACACATCAAAACAACTCCAGCACAATGGCCAACAAACAACAGGTCAGTTCGTCCATCTGTCATTTCATGTCTCAAAAAAAGAGAACTCTACGAACAATTTTTGGATATATGCGATCAATATTTCAATCACTAAAAACAGCAAGGTCCTTCCAGAGTAGAGCAGGGCGATATGACCAAAAATATTTATCACGATATGCATTTGAAAATTTGCGATAATGATATAACTGACGATATAATTGACACTAGACAAAACACTTTACAACTCCACAACTTTATTAGTGTAAAGCCCCCCACCATCAATGTATTTTCACTTAAACGAGCAGCTGTTTTTATCTGCATTAAAGTTATATAAAAATTTAACAGCACAAATGCAAATTCCTTGCTGACAGTTTAACCAAAAGGCATTTCCAGTGGAAACTGGCCGACATATCCTCCGCATAACCATGTATAATATCCACAAAACTTAAAAAAAGGTTATACACACACACACACACAATACGGTAATATTATCACTCCCCCAGGCTCCTGCCTACGATAGCCGTAATGCTCCGACAATCCATCAAGCGGTGCGGCTTTGTAGCTTAGCAAAGTCGTACTAAAACATTTGACAGATTTTCGAGCGCCGTGTACCACATAAAATCGTTTCGAGGTCAGTAAACACAACCAGAACTCATACATAGGGCACACGGGATTATAAGGGGCACTGTCGATTTTCAGAAAAATCAAAGGATTGATTTTAAGTGTGCTGTATTTTCCAAACAACACGGTAATAACGACGGCCCGCTAGCATGCTCTACCAAAAATAGTGCTTTGTTGTGTATCTGACGGACAAACGCTAAACCAGTTCCACACCACTGAAGTTGCAGCATTTTTACAAACCAATTCTGGTTCATCCATTTCATTCACCGATCCGCTTTCGCCCTTCTCATTCTCCGTCGCCGGCACGCTTTTTCCACCATGTGCATATGAAAACAAAGGCACTGCACATGTGCGTTTTACCCATATTCTATCGCGATATTTCATTTTCTTATCGTTGCCCAACATTATACCGGTATTACCATGAACGGCCTCTGGAATATGGCCCAGCACTATTCCAGAGGGCCACTTATTTACATACGTCTTGTGGATAATCACTCCACTTACACTAGAACCGTTATGGCTAAGCCAACATTAGGTAGGTACTTTACATAGATTCATGTGAGGTTATTTTCAGGATCACTGCAGAGAGAATAGCAGAGCAGTAGAGACAAATGGTAAATGGTCTGTATATAAGCAGTAATATTAGACTAACTACCCTATGTTGTAAATCTAATTAAACCTTATTTTCAGTTGTCCCCAAAATATTCTTGCAGCTTTAGATGATCCACCATTCACAAAGAAGGAGGGTTCATAAGGGTGGGTTAGCTTTTAGCTGCAATACTGCAGGGAGCTGTGATCAAACTAAATGGCAAGTCATTAGTACATTTAACTGAAAGTACTAAGTACTATGATTAAGCATCATGTATATAAATATTTTTTAAATCAAAGCCACAATTAGATGAGCCTCTTCACTTAGTAACCTAATATAGTTTTACCTGTTCAACAGACATCTGCTCACGTACATCCACAAATTCCACACTGTACAAAGTTCAGGAAAAGGGTAAAAAAAAAACCCAACAAACTCTGTCACCCTCTCACCCACTGTGTCTGCTGTTTCGTCTGTGGCACATAGGGCTGCCACGATTAGTCGACTAGTCACGATTACGTCGACTATCAAAATCGTCGACGACTAATTTAATAGTCGACGCGTCTTTTGAAGCTTTGTAAGATCCCAAAAGACGCAGGAATTAGTAGGATTTAAGAGTGTAATAACGGACTGAAACAGAAGATGGCAGCACTGCATGTACAAGGATGCCAGCTGCCGTTAAACCCCGAAGAAGAAGAAGCTCTGTCCCAGAATTCATAGCGCGGCCCAGCCCAGTTTCCAACAATGGCGGCAGCTAGTTAGTTTTAATGTTACTCTTATTATTCTTTCTGGGTCACAAAATAAACGTTTAACATATTTTCAGGCGAGAATGTAGCTGTGTAAACCTCAAATATCTGCTCAGTTTATCAGGACACCACATATTTTCAAAAGCGCTCCGACGTTTTCGGAGACATCTGTTACCCACTAGCTCGATAGCGAGCCGGGGGCGAGGCTCACTAGCGCCGTGAGAACACCGGACTCCCGGCAGATTGTTTTCAAACCCACTGCCGTCTTTCGCTACTCAGGTTAAATATATATAAGTCACTTAGATAACTTAAAATGTTATTGTTTGGCTTTTTTTAGTATTTTATTTGTTCCTGAGTAAATCGGTTTGGCTGAGATTAAAGTTATAGTTCTTACACAGCTGAATAAACGTCAAGCAGACAGCTGATTATCAGAAGTGTGAGATGCTGGAAAATTTACTCCGGTGTCCCGTTATATTTTAGATAGCAAGGAGTTGATTAAACTTCACCGAAACAATCTGCAGATTTCATTAAAATTTAATAAACTATCATCTTGTCTTTATTTTTAGTTAGCACAGACCTTAAACACTTAAAGCTGTAAGCTAATGATAGTTATATAAGAGCAGATGCTGCTGGTGCAATAAGCTGTAGTTTTACGTCCAATGGATGATGATCTGATTAGTCGACTAATCGCAAAAATAATCGGTGACTAGTCGACTATCAAAATAATCGTTTGTGGCAGCCCTAGTGGCACACAATTACTGTTTCACGGGTGGATAAAGCCACAGTAATTGAATGTTACATTAAATTGCAACCCACCCTACCCTGATTCCCAGTCACAGCCACCAATCCTTAATGACTTTTCTGGTGGAAACCCTGGAATAACTATCTGCAACCACCATTTTGCCGAAACACACCTGATAAAAAAAAAAAAAAAAAAAACAATTTAAAAAAAAAAATTGGCTTGTACTGAAATAAAGTCTTGCTTTGCCCTTGAGGTGGGGGTCCCCATATGGACGTAACATCACATGTAAACCATTAATAGCATCTGAAGGGTGCCTGGTGTTGATGATAAACCCGTGGTTATATCGAGTTTGAGATAAACAATATGAAGCAACAGCAGCTCAGCAGAACAGCCCGGGTTCAGCCTGCAGTATGTCAAAGGATCAGGTATCAGGCCTTATTGTAATATTTTAACTAATTAGATTCAGTCATCTGCTCCTCTATGCGCAAACACTGGAGGGGAAACCTGATACTGGAGGGTGTGGGTAGACAGCTGTGGGGAGGGAGGATGGGCCAAGGGGAGGAGAGAGAAAAAGAGATGCACACCGCACATCTCCTCTTCAAAAACATCTACATTATTGATAAAGGCTGGTTTCTGCAGGGAGGGACCAGAGCACAGCGATCCTACACATCTCCAGCACGAGCCACCAATGCATACACCATCATTTGAAGCTTTATTTAAAAAATAAATGAATAAATAAAAAAATATAAACACCACATACACTCATGCTTCAGCATGGAAGAACGGAGGAAAAATAAACAGAATAAGTGGGTGAATAAGGAAGCAGGGAGTTGGGACAAACTGCTTCTTTAGAAAACATAAGAAGGAGAGTCTGTTGGAGGGCTGTGAAGGGTGGATACCAGCTGAACAACAAACCAGCTATATAAAAGCCTGATTTCAAAAGAAAGAAGAGGAGTGAGGGGAGGGGGAGAAGGGCTGCAATGAGAAGGCAGCAGCAGCAGCAGCACTCGTGACACAGTTAGCGACAGCGCTTGTTTGTTCGGCACAGCCATGCCGCGGCAAGCTCAGCTCACACGCTCGCACGCTCAGCTCCCTTCACTACGGCTCCACTGCTGTTGTCAAGGTAACAAGCTCTCTGGACTGAGGGAAAAAAATCCTCACATTCAAAATACATCTTTTCAAATGCTGGACTCGAGATGTGTTGCATGTGTTCTCAATATACAGCTAGGGCATATACAGGGTGGTCTTCAGAAAAAGAATGCTTCTCGTTTTACTGTAAAAACCGATCATTTCCAGTGAGCCTTTTATCTAATATAGACAGAATTAAAATGAAGGACCGCAATGAAAGCACTATAGCTGTGAAATTCATATTTCAGAGGTGCTTTTTAAAAATTAAAATAGAATCCAAGGTCTCATCACGAGAGCAAAGATTACGGCAGAGGACAATCTTATCTCACTAGGTGAAACATCCACGGGATTTCAACTGGTTAATCATCACAGGGATCCATATAAACAAAGGAGAAAAATAAAAGAGCATGCAACTTGTGCTCATATGTTACAAGTGTGGGTGTGAGAAAAGTAGACTGAGCAAGATTTGTCCAATCTAAAGCTAAAAATAGCCACTTTTTGCAGTCAGAATGAATACTAAACATTACTAGAGTTCAGTAGTTAAAGACATGAAAATGAGGAGCAAGGAAAGTCTTATGTTCCTAATAATTTCTTAATATACAGCTGCCAAAATCATAACAACATTGCAAACAGGTGCTGTAGGGAGTCATGGTCACATACATCCATTTCACACAGTGACGGATTTCAAATACGTTAAATCCAAAACACGTTTTCTTCTAAGAACCCTTGCGATATTTTGCAATATAAACCCGCACATCGGTGTCAACATGGTGTAGGCTGGAGTGGGTGGATTTGCTGGCCTGCCACTGTCCTATTTTACAGCAGAGGCACTGGTTGATGCTCCAGAAAAAACTGCCAAAAACAGCAGTGCCTTTCAGACCCATTCTCTCCATCAGTACATTCCAACTACGCTACACTTGTTTCTTCTCTTCCTTTCTTCATTTCATGTGATTGATATGGAATGCCATTTAAAAGGGGGTTTTCATAGGACCAACTTCCTTAAGCTTAAAATTTCAGACACACACACACACACACACACACACACACACACACACACACACACACACACACACACACACACACACACACACACACACACACACACGATCCTTCTATTGCAAACACATACAATAAGATCACATTACACATAGGGCTGCCACGATTTGTCGACTAGTCACGATTACGTCGACTATCAAAATCGTCGACGACTGATTTAATAGTCGACGCGTCGTTTGAAACTTTGTACGATCACAAAAGACGCAGGAATAAGTGGCAGGATTTAAGAGTGTAATAACGGACTGAAACAGAAGATGGCAGCATTGCATGTACAAGGATGTCAGCTACCGTTAAACCCCGAAGAAGAAGAAGAAGAAGCAGCTGTGTCCCAGAATTCATAGCGCGGCCCAGCGCAGTTTCCAACAATGGCGGCAGCTAGTTAGTTTTAATGTTACTCTTATTATTCTTTCTGGGTCACAAAATAAACGTTTAACATATTTTCAGGCGAGAATGTAGCTGTGTAAACCTCAAATATCTGCTCAGTTTATCAGGACACCACATATTTTCAAAAGCGCTCCAACGTTTTCGGAGACATCTGTTACCCACTAGCTCGTTAGCGAGCCGGGGGCGAGGCTCACTAGCGCCGTGAGAACACCGGACTCCCCGCAAATCGTTTTCAAACCCACCGCCATCTTTCGCTACTCAGGTTAAATATATATGAGTCACTTAGATAACTTAAAATGTTATTGTTTGGCTTTTTTTTTTTTAGTATTTTATTTGTTCCTGAGTAAATCAGTTTGTCTGAGATTAAAGTTATAGTTTTTACACAGCTGAATAAACGTCAAGCAGACAACTGATTATCAGAAGTGTGAGATGCTCCAGAATATACTCCAGTGTCCTGTTATATTTTAGATAGCAAGGAGTTTATTAAACTTCACCGAAACAATCTGCAAATTTAATTAAAATTTAATAAACTATCATCTTGTCTTTATTTTTAGTTAGCACAGACCTTAAACACTTAAAGCTGTAAGCTAATGATAGTTATATAAGAGCAGATGCTGCTGGTGCAATAAGCTGTAGTTTTACATCTAATGGATGATGATCTGATTAGTCGACTAATCGCAAAAATAATCGGTGACTAGTCGACTATCAAAATAATCGTTTGTGGCAGCCCTAATTACACATCACACTAAATCTATAGTCTGTAATATGAAAACCAGCATTTTACTATTTGTTCATCTGAAATATTTTTGTTCCATTTATTAGAAATGGCTTTTCCTCACTTAAAGCTATAGGCTAGTTTAACACAAATATTTCCTGCTCGCCTTTTTCAAAAGACGCACAAAGCCGAAAATTGCACTGCAATGTCTGATGGACTACACACACTGCTGTCTGCAAACATACTAAACTAAAAGAGCTAAGATATGGGACTGCAAAATGAAAAATGTATTTATTGTGCCGCTCGTGTTAAACAATAGGATTGTAGAGTAGGAAAAGGCCAGCCATGGTGTTCACTGATGCAGTTTACACAAAAAAAAAAAAAAAAAAAAAAAAAAAAAATGTTTAAACCGAGAAAGCTTGCTCAGCCATTAAGCCTCGCACACAACCTGAGCATTTCCACAGTTCTGCCATTTGTCATTTTCTGTTGCCATGGTTTCAGTGAAAGACAGAGCTCTATGAATATTGGAAATGGAGGAGTAGCAGCACATGGTACATAAACACCCGCACATGCTCTAACACCACAGAACGAGTCAACTGTGCTGGTTCTAAAAGCCTGCAGCCATCCACTCACCCACACATTTCTTAGCCAGTAAAAAAGCAGGCATTTAATAAATATCTCCAGCTGACACACATTGTCTCAACACATACACTAAATCAAATATCCAGCTACAAAGCCAGCTTGCCAGTTCTACACACGGTTATTAAATGGATTTCTTTAAACGCACAGTCTGTTCTCCATAAAACAGCATGCCTCTCTAGAAGATGCAGATAACATGATAAGAACAATTATTGGACAGTACAGAACTGCAGCATTGATTGCAGCATTGATGTGTGATAGAATTATTATTATTATCCACATAGCTGACATGAGCCATTGTCAAATGCACTAAAACCTACACATTAACTGACAACAGAGTAGGGCTGGGCGATATGACCCAAAATTCATATCTCGATATTTTTTAGCTGGGTGGCGATTTAAGATATATATCTCGATATTTTTTTAAAGCCATAAGTTAAGAACAAAAAGAGTTCTTAGTCACCCTGTGTCCCAGATGTCACACAGGCATTTTTATTTACATACAGCATAGATTTACATGAAGAAATTACTCAAAAATAAATTATCAGCATTTATTAAATAATCATGCTCCATAAATAAAAGAAAACAATGTTGTTTTTGTGCATAACAAAAAGCTCATAATTGTGCAGTCAAAATGTAAACTAACAGATGCTGAGCATAATAACAAAGACAGATTTCACAGCTGCTCTGTTCCCAACTTCTACTGCGTGACTGACAGCCTTGAGTTTGAAATCCGCTTCGTAACCATGTCTCTTAACAGGTGCCATTTATGGTCCTTATACACACACAATACGGTAATATTACGTCGAAGCACAGTACGTATCACTCTGCGAGGCTCCAGACTACGGTAGCCGTAATGCTCCGACAATCAATGAAGCGCTGCAGGTCCGTAGCTTACCAAAGTCGTAAAACATTTTTTTGACAGATTGCTGAGCGCCGTGTACCACCTAAGATCGGTTCGCGGTCAGTAAGCACAACCAGAATTCATGCATAAGGCGCGCTGTCAACTTTTGAGAAAATGAAAGGATTTTAGGCCGTGCAGCCCCTGTGGGCTGCATGTCGTTAGCGTGGTTAGCTCGTTAGCGCGGTTAGCTCGCTAACACGTTGACGCCATCCAGCCCCACAACTCGCTAACGGAGATTTGCCGTGTCCATCTGGTCGCTGCCTGCAGGTGAAGCTATGGGGGAGGGGGAGTTGTATTCAGTGAAGGAGACGCGAGGCCGAGTAACGTTGCGTAGAGACAAAAGTGGACGAAAGAGAGGCAAACTTGTGGCTCCACAAGTATAATTATAACGTAACATAGACTATATCGATATAAAGGATATTGTCATATCTTATATCTCGTATGAAAATATATTGATATTTTTAAAAAACTCGATATATCGCCCAGCCCTACAACAGAGCATGTAAAAATGCCAATGTCCATAGAGGTTTTATATCGGGATATGAGATTTTGGTCATATCGCACAGCCCTAGATGGCCGCATCCTATGTGAAAGTGCCTTAAGATAACATCAGGCTTGACTTAAACGCAAAAGCCTGTAGCAAATAAAGACATCCAAAAAATACGCAAGAACTAAATTTGTATTTATTAGAAAAATAATACATCAGAACACAGTCAAAAGTCAAAACAACTCTACAAGTCATAGTCATCAAGTACTTACACAGACACACAAACAAAATTGTGGAGCTAAAATACTGCAATAGTGAGATTAAGGGGTGTATCAAAAAGAATCATCCCATTTAGAAGTGCTTTAATTCTGCAGCCTTTCATCAGATATATGTGCTAGTAGAAAGAAGGGATTTCTGAGTTTGACAGTATGTAGCATAACAGCATTGGCTACATAGACTCCAAACATGCTTGAAAATGTAGTAAAAGAGTCTGAATATCGTATGGACATACCGAGTACATACAAAGGGCCACAGCATATGTGAATGCTGTAAGTTTTGTAAGTTAAACTTTATAATTAGACATGTATTTTAAAATGTACAGCAATTCTCTACATCTTTTACTTAACAAACAAAACATACACATTATATTAAAACTATACTATTAATAAAAGCTTCCCAATTAGTACTAAAAACATCTGCCTATTAAAATATCTGACTGAAGAGACTAAGAGAAGCCAAGGCATCATCGCTGGAGCTTTTTATTCATGACCCCTTTGACGTTCCCACAGTTTGCAGTTAACTAAAAAACTTTTGCAAACATAGAAATAAAAGTTGGTGAAGCAGGAACGAAATATCTCTAATCTGCTGCCTCTTTGCTGTTAGCTTCCTCTATGCTTCATTAGCCCTCCCATGAGCTGCATCTGACATGTGACGAAGTAAACAAGGAACGACATAGAACTTGAGTCAACAGACTGGCCCACATTACTGGCAATACCCAGTCAGATTTTTGAATCAGGATTAGACCAACCAACATGCATTTCAATGAATGCCTAGTAACCCAGGTTATTGTAAGTTAGAAGATGAACACTCATCATGGAGCATTTTCAGTATTAGATATCAGATTAGGTCTGATAGGAAGCATCTCCTGTTGTGTGCTACATGTGAGTGAAACAAGAATCATGAGTGAAAACAGGTATGAAGACACGTCCTAGTTTATATACTGGTAAGAGTAACCGCACAAAACCACACAATTCACAAGAAGCCATTTCAGACTTTCAACATGTTCTGATGAGTTTACTGGCAGCATCCCTATGCAGCCACACACAAACACTGTGTTTCTCTTAGATTTCCCATTTTGTTCCCATTAGGAAGCTGTCTAAGCACCAACACACAGTGTGTATGTGTTAAAGCAGGGAAACTACTGGAAAGCGTGGAAGAAACAGCTACATTAGTCTCTGGCTATATATGCTTCTGTTAAGCAAATACTACCCTCTAAAGATCTGTCACTGAAGCTAAAAATGCTATGACAACACGCAGTATCTCGATAAAGGATATAGATCATGAACACATACACCCCACGAGCATTGTGTATTTTTTTTCCTTCTCTTACTCCTAAGATGCAAGAAGACAAATTGCACATGAGGTTGCTGCAGAGCACTTTAATCTCATGGATGAAAACCAAGCTACTAACTCTCTCCACTCTTTCTGTGGAGGTATGACTGCCATGCACTCACTAGAGCAGAAAAACACAGCAGTTTGGATGGTGGCCATTTAATACTCAAAAAAAATACTATTAATACATCACCAAGAGAACAGCAACGGCAGTATTACAACACAGCATTTTATTTATCAAGGTGCACTTGTACGCGAGTGAAAATTGTTCCCCTCACTTCACACAAATCTTTCTACCTAAAGCTCCCTATATGAAGCAAAGGTAATTGATTTTAAGAAAACAAGACACATACTCATCCTGTAGAAATATAAAAGTCAAGAAATGCAGAAACCTTTAACTGCTCTTGGGCAACTCTTTATACTTACATTCTGATTATATTATGCTCAGTAAAAATGAAACAGTCAGCTTTACCCTAAGTTTTATATAGTGCCTATGCTTCGACATCGAAATCCACCAGCCTTTTGACTTGCATTCCTGTAAATTAATCCTGTTGGTGTGTGCTTATAATTTACTATCGACTGTTGTCATGGTAGGAAACAAGGCAAACAGTTAGGTTCAACGCCCTTAGCCTCCTGCACACAGTGCTTCCTGAGGAACCAAGGCTACTGCATAGAGGTGGAGATGGGGGAGGAGACTGTCAGAGAGAGGGTAGATGAGCATGTGAGGATGCAGTGTGCAAGCATATTTCTGGGCTCTGAAATGCGAAGGAAATGGTGGCTGAGGCAAAGTGGAAGCTGGAGAGAGGGGAGAGAACAGAGGGCTGGGATGTGGAAAGCAAGAGGACATGAGTGGAGTCAAGCCAAATGTGTGAGAGAGCAGCATAACAGCGCACAGCGGGGCTGAGTTCAGCAGACAATATCATCTATCCAGGAATCACAGAGGGCAATATGATGAAATTAAACAGATATGTTGCACGTGAGTATGACAAGCATGCATTTGTGGCAAATGGCTACATGAAGAGCATATCCATACAAGTACAAATCAACAATCGAATTGAGGAAAATTACGTTACGCTGGCATGGCAAAGGAGGCAAGCAAGACATTAAACCTTTATTTATTCTGAAGGACCAAAACCCCAGAGAAGCGACCATAAAAAAGAAAAAAAAAAAAGAAAACACTCACTAGCTTTAAAATGAATTTACTATGCTTTTCATTATTTTCTGTCATTATTTACATGCAATTAAATTGCCATTGTCAAATAGTAAGGTGTGTGTATGTACAAGTTATAAATAATAAATCTCATGGTTTAGACTAATCTAAACCCTTACTTTCAGAGTTTCTCTTTCTACTCTTTGATTTAATACCAGTAAGACAGGATATCCCTAATGACAAAAGCACACAGCTCTCTCTAAGCACAGCAGCTCCATCCATTCACTGTTCAAACCTTTTGTTTGCAAGGTGCAACCAATCAGAAGATAGACAGCTTAAAGGAAGCTAATATGTTTTGTTTCAGACAAAGGATGAACAGAGGACCTCTACCTTTAAGCATGATTTTGAACAACGAAGTATGCAAAGCTAGATTCCAAAAATAAAAATATGCCGCAGGATATTGATATTGATAAGTTTATTTTTTATATCCTTCTGCAAACACTCTTTTAACATATATAACAACGTCTAATGATCCCAAAAGCTTACCGGTTATAATGACACTCTGAAGTATCAATAGTTTCTGACAAAAATTGCAGGAAATTAAACAGGCACAAATAGAAGCACATTAGAAGTTCTGGAGATTTAAAGATTTAAGATTTAAAAACAATTAAGGGTTTGGCATCAATATCAAAGCCTTGAGAGCTCGCTTGCTAAATAAAAAAACAAACATAAAAAACAAACATATTTTGCTACATGTCTTAGAGGTGCTTGTTGGAGGATGAATGTAATTGGGGGGGGGTTGCAGTTCAAAATCCCACAAAACTGTGCTGTGCTCACAAAACAAATGTAAACAGAATCCTGCAAGATAATTATGCATTGGAAAATGAGGCAATAGGTTTTAGAATTATATTAAAGGGAGAAGCAACACGATCGCACACATGCACAATTTCTAGTACAAGTGCTGAAACTTTAAAGCACTAATGTGGTCCTCCTCCAACACCTTTCTCTAAAAAAAAAAAAAACTGTACATTCAAAACAGACTAAGCTCTGATTGTGGGTGAAAACTGGCTTTGCATAAGTAATGAGGAGGAATAAAAGACTGCCCTACATCCACACCAGAGATTACACTGCTAGCTGCCGTTTCTATAAAAAGATTCAATGCAGGGAGTATGAGTGACACAGTCTCTCTCTCACACACACACACACACACACACACACACACACACACACACACACACACACACACACACGGTAGTATATTTATAGGACAGAAGGTTTTAGCATAAAAAAAAAAAAAAAAAAGGATCAGTCTCTGGTTAACTGCAGTCATCCAATCACAGATCTGCGACTGTTTCAGGCTTTGGAAGACAAACACAGCGAATGCTGGAAAGATTAATGGCTGCTCCAGACCAACTTCAAATGCCTTATACATTTCCTGTTCTCCTGTTTTCCACTTCTCATTTAGACTGCTTCCTTTTTGGGCAAAAAACAAACATCTATGAAGTATCACAGTGTGTGACACAGAAATACAATGCGGACATACAAGCCCAGTCTGAGAGCCAAACACATGTTAGCCTGTAGCTTTAAGAAACTGCTCTGAGCTGCCACATATTCAGCAGGGAAAGTCCCTGTTGCAGGCTGACTGAGATGATGTGATTTTCCATTGCTTGATGACAGCTGGGTTAAACACATTAGCTACTGGTTTCAGGGAATTTTTTTGTTAGCCCCAAAAGATAATTCCCTCTACACTTAAAATGTTGAAATAAAAAAATGAATCAGATTTGTTATGTACTTCAGTATAATTGACTTTTGTTTAGAATATGTTAAAAATGTAAACCCCCTAAAAGTGCACAGCTTTATGTCAATCAGGTTACAAATATATGTTCCATAATATTTTTGTGCTCTGTGTCTGCAGCATAATAGGCAATCATATTAACTACAGTAACCAGTCACCCCTTCCCCCCAAAGGGACATTTTAAGGCGGGAAAACCCCTTGCTACTTAATTCACTACTGGAGAATGAGCAACAGTTTCAGTTTTTTGGCCAAACTGCAGGGCATTAATGTCAGGATTGGCTGATAACAGAGAAATGGGATTTGGGGGAATTTGAGTTTATGTTAAATGAAACTCAATACATAAGCAACTATATCACGTGGATTAAAATTTGCTCTTTGTTGTGACCATTACGGTGCATCCTACTTTTGCAAATAGGACTTGAGATACTTCTACAACTTGAGTGGACTGTGTTTGACTAAAATACTCTGGAAAGGTTGTCTAGATATCTAGAGTTTATGGCATATGTCAGGCTAAGAATGAAGCCATGAGGTTGAGAGAAATGTTCCTGTGAGACTGGGTGGTCTCAACATACAGATCTCAGGAAGGATTAAAATATATTCTGCAGCACTTGAAGAGCGGTGCGCAGCAGCCTCAATCATTTTCAAATGGAAGCAGTTTTGAACCACCTACAGTCACCCTAAATCTGTCCTACAGACCAAATAATTAATCAAGGACAAAAGGCCTTTGTCAAACATTTAAAAAAAAAAATGGCTATGTCTGCCCAGCACATTATGTCCTAATTATAATGAAAGTAATCTGGATCCTTACCACGGTTTAATGGGGTTCTTTTATTTCTCATGTTTAACCTCTACACTAGGTTACGTATCAATGGGTCTGCTAGCTTTTCCATTTATCCAGAAAGTAACAGAGACAAACCAACAAACCTCAACAAAAAAATTTCCCTCTATGGAGGAACTGCCTCCTTGTGAATGTCAATACTGACAAAAATAACTTGCATTTCTGGTATATTTTAGAATTAAGTCATCATAAAAAGTGACTTTGTCTACAGCAGCAGCTTTGTCCTTTTTCCTTCTCGCCAGCCTGTGTGTCATGTATGGTTTACAAACCCTGTGGGTGCACCTTCAGCTGCAAACACGTGGACAATAGAAATGTGGTTATGTGAGATTGCACAAAACAGAAAGTGACAAAGTTGTGTTATCGTTCTACCTCCCCAAACTTTCATGATAAGCTCCAGACATATGTAGTTTATGTACTGTCCCGTACACGTGACCTCTTCTCACTTGTCCTAGCTGTTAACTGTTAAGAGCTTCACTAACAGCCTTCATGTACCAGTTCAACAAGGTCACAATAAAGGTTTTACCGAACAGGAAATGTCCACAAAATGTTCTAAATTTGGTCTCGGGTGTAAAATTAGCAGAGTACCTTAAATAGGGATAAGTAACTCTTTTGTAAATAACAGAACCATTGTACAAATGCATATAATTTATTCATTTGAATAATCGTGAGTAGGTCTCTCCCCAATAAATGTGCAGTTAAACATATATGAAAGGCCAATGATGTATATTTATTAGAGGACGTTACAGTGCGCTGTGAGAAAGAGTTCAGGCTTTCATCTGTGTTTTTTTCATGCTTCAGACTGAAAAGCCTGCAGTTTTTGATGCAATGCTACGGCCAGTCTAAGCATGGCTTTAACACATTCCCCCAATATCCTTCAACAGTGTCACATGCACAACTACGAGGACATCCAAGTTATCCTGGAAAGCTAGAGGAACTGACACAGTGTTGACACAGTGGCCTCATTTGTCTGAACTACAGTTTATGTCTGAAGCCCCTAATGAATAATGGACCAGGCCTCTTCTACCAATAGAGCAATGACCTCCATTACAGCAAGCCAGAAACAAGAACTTGAAACTTCATGGCCCATGCAGGATCCATAAATAAGCTTTGACAAAGTATGTCACACAACTGAAGGCAATTACCAAAAAAAAAACCCAAAACAAAACATGAAGAAGGCAAAGTACAACAACATTAACAATAGGTGAAGAGAAGAGTAACATGTAACATGGACAGTGTCGAGAATCACAAGCTCTTTATAGAAACCAGGCTGATTGTAAAGACAGAAAACAGCAGAGTTGTGAAAATGCTTGTACTAGTCAAAAAGGGTGCTCAGACCCTTTGTGTTACATATACTACCCCGCAGCATTGGGGGTAGGGGCGGGGGATAATGGATGCATGTATACGAGCAGATCTTGTCTCTCTGGTATTTAGGTTTGCCTTTACTTTTCATTCACATCCCACCGGCACAGCCGCAGAGGCCCATCTCCCTGCAGCCATCCCCTCCCCCCTTCCTGTTGTTGCATTTCAATGTAAATGGGCGCATGAATGGCTGCAGCTGGCCCATCAAAAGGCCAGCACTGCTCCTGCGAAAGGGTCTCTGTGATTGAGATTCAGCCAGGCCACCCCACTCTACCCTCCCCCACTCAGCACATTGTCCTAACCCCCTTACCCAAGTCTAAGCTTATAGCTTAGTCCCAAAATAAAGAGGGCACTACAGGACAGCAGAAAGCTGATATAGCTGTGGGCCTCTGAGCATAATTGTTGTCAGAATGAAACCATTTCTCAACTCGGCAATAAAACCAAAACATATTTTATTTTATCAGAAGATGACAAAGGTAAGTAACAGACAAAAAACAAGATCACTGCAGAGAACAGAAAGGAACAGACCCAAAATGTCTTTCATATAGAGTGCTTACAATCAGTGTGGCATGATTCTTCTATTAATATGTCATGTAGAAAGAGAAGGCTGTCAACACAACTTTGAACACTGATGGGAATTTGCACAGCAAATCCAAATAGTTTCTCTCCTCTTCTCTGTTCCACTGTGCTTACACTGGTATATTGCAAGCTCAGCAGTACAGTGGTGTATTATACGTTTCTAAGTATGAAAGGTTCCACTTTGGTCTGGGTAACATAACTCTTGAGAAGGTCCACATTAGGCTTCGTGCAGACGGCTGCATGCCTGCCAATTTGCTATGACCACACTGGCTTGTCTATGCAGAAGCCACCAACTTCCAAGTGTACATCTGTACAGAAGAACCACATTACAGGCAGCACCAACGGCTCTGACAAATCATCTTTAAAACAGTGATTTACACAAAAGCCATTTAAAGAGCTAATGGCATTCACAAAAGCCTCTGACTGAGAAAACACAGCTTTTCAGAGGGTTTAAAACCACAAATGCATCATTTAAGCTCTGGAAGGACATGGAAAAGCCATTTAAAATAATCTGTAAATTAGAAGGGAGAAACATAGAAGGTGAGAGATCAGATAAGCACCCTGTCATGTCTTTTCCCCATGTGTCAGAGACAATCTGAACAGACCAGGACAGCGGTGCCCAGAGGGACGCATCACACAGACTGTCTGCGCCATTAGCTTAGAGACCTGGCCGACTAACCTCAGGACATTTCCAACCCCACATATGGATAATACATCATTCCATGCAGTCTACTGCTCATCCGTACACTCAAACACCAACTGTTGTCTCCAGATTTACAACACCCCTAATTCATGCCTGCCCAGATCGAAGAATGCAGCCATTTGCCTAATAGTGTTACCAATTCAGACACTTTCAGTTTGAATGGACAAATGAGATGAAGCTTTTTATAGCCAAGACTTTCAACTATTAATTATTCCTTAAGACACACGTGGAGTCATATGAAGAATGTGAACAGTAGCATATCTAGAAAAACATAAAAATGAAACTATGAAGACATGCTCGTACAAACATTAGGTTTACTTTGTACCTGAGCCTCTTTGGAGTCAATCAGAATGGAACTAAAAGTGTGACTAAACATTGGCCTACGCACCTACAGATATCTTAGCTAGAAGGCAAACTATCCAAGGGCATAGGTCAGCTCACGCCATACGGCATTTATGACCTCTAAATAAATCGAACCCTGGAGTATACTACTGTGTGATAAAAGTTTTGACATTTTCTGCATGTCTAAAAATTATAATTTAGCATATCAATAGGTTTCCCTGGAAAATAAGAGTGAAAAATATTCCATTTTCAAGCTTCGATCAGAAAGATCAAAAGCCAAGTCTGTGGGGGGAAAAAAAAAACATTTCTGGAGAAGTAGTAGCATGCCAGAGTAGAAAACCTTTCCCCTTTGATGTGCAGAGACTCAGGGAAGAGAAAATATTATCAAAAGTGCTGCAGCGGAAGGCTAGCAAGTAAGCAGAATCTAACACGAGTTAAAGACTCCATCAACCATCAGGACCTTCTAAAACCTGAAACGAGGCTCTACAGTCCCTGAGGGAAACAGCAGCATTGGGGCCCGCCATTTTGTTCCATTTCGCTTCGAGGACAGAGGAGGGGGCAAAGGACTAGACTGAATTTCAAAGGGCTTCCGATGCCATTTGAGTATCCACTGAGATTGTACTGTTAGAACAGAGCAGCTATAAAAGATTTACACAACTCAAACAGGGAGGAAGAGAAAAAAACTAAACATGAAGAAAGGGGGGGGGCAGACAGGCAGATGCAAGAAATAGGAGTAGCCATGCTTGTTTACCTAAAAGGACCACACTCTCAGTACAAGAGGGGGAGGGGAGACGCTGCATTGACAGAAGGCAGGCAGAGTGAGTGCTCGAGTTGCAGCTAAAGGCTTCTTTTCTCTCTTACGACCAACACAACTGTTTTATCCTTCCATTTCAGCTAAAGATGGATCTGCAAAGAGTACTGCAACACTGCGCCAGGCACCTTTGAATTGAATTATTATATAACACATGAGAGCAGAAAACACACGACCACTCTTTTTTTCCCCTCAATGCTGCACACATAAATGTTGGCAACGGTGTAAATATCACAACATTTTTTTAAGACAACCCCTTACATAAACAAATGTGAAATTTAGCCATATATTCTATTGAAATAACAGTCATACACCACTTTCTACAAAAAATAGAATCAGCGCCACAAACTTATACTGCTGTACACAACATAATCCTATAAATTTAAAGTGTACTATAATCACTCTACCCAAAACTATAGGTCAAATTTTGTCAAATGTTCAAAAAAATAAAAATAAAACACAACACACACACACAAAACCCCCTACAACCCCCCCCAAAAAAAAAACCAAAACAAAAAACCCAATAAAAAAAAAAGAAAAAAGCACGGTATACACACACAATTAATTTCAATAAGTACATGTTCAGTACAGCTTCTCTAAAAAGACAAAACTGAAATTGAGCAGTTAAATAGATTTGCAGGGTCAATTAGTAAACACGCACAATAACAACCTGCAAACCACCGCAGTCATTTAAAGGAATATAGTAAAGCATGTTGCTGAATAGTTATTAGTACTCAGTCATATTTTTAAGCATAAGGGCTACTGAACAACTGTCGCTGCATTTTACCTTTACTTAGCTTGAGTTTTCTTGATAACTAAGCATAATTCATTATTCTGTACTTCTGACGGGTTATCACTTGATTTGCTAACAATAATAGCCTGGTTGTCTGTCCTGTGCAACAGCTACTGTCAAGCCAGCCAAACAGAGCAATCAAGCAGGTCTTGTTCTCTTCCTTGCCATTCTGTTGTTTGTGCATAATACATCGACTTGTTCACCTTCATACCAGCTTTTCATCATTAACAAAAAACAACAAAAAACAAAACAAAGGTAGTCCATCTTTGAATGAGACAGAAGACTGAAGAGGAAAAACAGAGCACTAAGGTTTACAACATGCTTAACAGCTGGCCGATATCCGTACACCTCAGAGGTTGAGTAAGGTTGCATCGACACTAATCTCTGTCCAGACAAGTGTTTCAGCAAAGTTTCAGATAATCTCTGTCTACACAAACTGCCCGTGAACACACAACACACGATTAATCGCAAACACTGTGCATGAGTGTTTTTATAAATCAGGTAACACACAAATTTAAGGCAATCGTGCTGTCAGAACACAACATGAGCTTCCGAAGCAACTAGGGACGTAGTAATTTGGAGCAGGTATTGGTCAAAACCAGACCAAAAAAGCTGAGATAGATATTCATGTTCATGCAACATTCTTGTCAGCAGTGGTGGATAAGCTGCTAGCATGGGGGAAGGTAAAAGCTTTGTCACTTTCAAGATGGTATGCCAGCAGCAACTCTTTATGTTTGCATTGTTGTTTGATATAACCGCACTATTCAAGTGCGCTGCAATGACTGAAAAGTGAAGATGATGTTGATGTATAGGCTGTTGGCGTCTCTTACTCATTATGCTCTTTGTGTGATACTTGTTAAAAAAGATGTTTTTACAATTATGATAAAATAACATGGAATTAATTCACTTCACTCTTCTCCTGCCAACATGCATCCTGAGTATGTTGTGCAAGTTTGTGTTACATTATTGTGCGAGGTGCATTCACAGAAACTCACTAACAGAACTATAAAAAGCACAATATCCTAAATACACACTCGTCTTAAATGTTAGATACTGTAGGTTTTGTTTTTGCTTTTGTCACTGTGTTATTTATTATTTTACAAATAAATACCAAATGAATAAATGTATTCTTGGATGTATTTATCTGGTACATTTTATACTGATACCCTGTGAAACATAAAAGATCAATTACCAGTCTGTTCCCCACAATGAAGACCACGGCTTACTATTTAACTCTTCAAATCAGCAGATGCTCTAAGCCAATGTTTTAGTGTCATACTGGAAAGAAAGAAGTTGAACTGGTGCATGCCTAATGGAAATAATGGTAGTGACAGTATTATTATTAACAATGTGAAAAGTAACCACACCAAGAAGATAAAGCTATTAAATGTGTATGTATGAGATGGCTTAAGTTTAAATGGCCTGTATTTATATAGCGCTTTACTAGTCCCTAAGGACCCCAAAGCGCTTTACACATCCAGTCATCCACCCATTCACACACACATTCGCACACTGGTGATGGCAAGCTACATTGTAGCCTCAGCCACCCTGAGGCGCACTGACAGAGGCGAGGCTGCCGGACACTGGCGCCACCAGGCCCTCTGACCACCACCAGTAGGCAACAGGTGAAGTGTTTTGCCCAAGGACACAACGACCGAGACTGTCCAAGCCGGGGCTCGAACTGGCAACCTTCCGATTACAAGGCGAACTCCTAACTCTTGAGCCACGATCGCCCGGTTAACTTAAATTTGTAATTGACAGTAGGGCTGCACAATTTTGCATAAAATGAGAATCACGATTTTTTGGCTTAGAATTGAGATCACGATTCTCTCACGATTTTCTTTTCTAGTATAAATATTTATTGCACTTAAATATTTATTGCACTTATTAACTCCACATCAACTTCGTAACAGTTGAGACTGAACATAAAAACAATAAATAAACCTAAAAACAACAAATGTCTCACGTTTTGTTGTTGTACTGCTTGAAATTCTGTCTCCACCGTTGCTCGACACTGTGTGTATAGAGCAGGTAGTGCAACAATAGAAAAATAGTTGCGGGACGGCACAGTGTAGCATTTGTCGAGGGTGTTGATCATTTTCCTAAATCCCTGGTTTTGCACAGTGTTGATGGGAGCCATATGTTTGGTCAGGTGATAAGTGATAGCCTCCGTAATTTCTTTGTGCCTGCGGGAGTTCGACGTGTATAGGGAAGCGCTGTAAGGTTCCCGTTATTGATGTTTGGGTGGTTGACCGGGACGGATTTTCTCCTGTCACTTTCTCGTCATCCCTGACGTGCTCTCCGTTGTTTTTTCCCCTGCTAATTTTAGCATCACACGACACAGCTTCTGTATCACGTGGTATAAGGCTCCGCCCTTGTCATTTGTTGAGCAGGAAGAGTGAGCGCTTGTTTTCATGCAGATTACGTCCCGGATCAAAATGCGGTACAATCATCGTCGTCGTCTTTTTAAAAAAAATTTTATCGTTGTCATTTGGAAATGAGATCGCACATAAGTATGAATCGAGATTTTCTAATAATTAATCGTGCAGCCCTAATTGACAGGATCAGAGACATGGCACGCAAACGTTCATGACTCTATAGGAGAATTCTGTAACAGGAAAAGAGCCAATCAGCATCCAAGCTGGAAATCACATGAGCCAATTCCAGTTGATAAACTTGCAGTTACGCACAGCAGATTTACAAGTGTCAGCTATGTGTTGGAGGCCACATCTACTCATCGTAAAGATATAACAGAGTGCCCTTATCACTTGATCAATTAAATCTGTAACCAGAAAGAATCAAGGCATGTGGTTCAAGTGTTCTAATGGGATTAGCCAGAGATGCTGACTGAGAAACTGCATACAGTCAGCATCACAACATACACATACAAGTACATGCATATCTTACGTGAGGGGGAAAAAAGGAACAGCTCTTCAATTCTTATTTTAGAGTGAATTGAAATCTGTATGAGCAGGGGATTCTGTACATTCTGATTTTGTTCCAGTGACTACTGAAAATAAGAGCTCAGACTTGTTCTACAATTATAAAAAGGGGCATCAAAATAACTGCCCAAATTTGTTAACAAGATGGCTGTTGAGTGGCGAGAATTGCTTCTAGGATGACTTTGATAAATCGCTGTCAGAAGGGAAGGTGCTCATCTGTGGTGGCCTTTTCACAAGTTTAAGTATCTGTCTGTCCAGACCAAAACACAAGCCCAGAGTTTTAAAACTGGGTCAGCAGAAAGCTCCATTTTATTGGTCCCAAAACGCCACAGTAATGAGAATGCTAGTGGAAAACAAGCAACAACCTAGGGCTTAAAATGAAAATGGATTAGTGGGGATGGACACACAGGCAAAATTATTTTCTACATTTTGGGGGACCCTTGAGATTATTCTCAGACATGAAAACTACTCTTGGGCAGCAGAAGAGCAAAATCACAGAAGTCAGCCTGCCTGAATCCAGGCTCATAACTTATCAAAGCCCAGCAAAACTCCACTTCCTGTTACAGTGAGAGTATATGTCTTGTTTCCTTGGTAGCAATTTTAGAAACAGAGGCATCAGTAAGGGGAACCAGACGGGACATGCAATTCAGCTGAATTCAACCAGGATGGCAGTTATCACTAATATCTTTGAACAAAAAATTCAAATACAAATCAAATGTACAAATCAAAGTTCACAAGGAAACAAAGGAGAACATACACAAAACTGACAAAGTCACTGAATGATGGTCTGCCTATGCTCCAAGGCAAAAACATATACACATACATTTCTTAAAGGCACGAGAAGTGCAATAGTGTCTCAATGAAATGGGCAGTGAGGCTCATACATGGATCAGACGTGCAACTAGAGCTGGGCGATAGAACGATAACGATATGTATCGCGATATAACTTTTACTCGATAGAGAAATTAAACTATCGCGATAGACCTCGCCGCTCTTGTCCTCTTAAAAATAAAAAGGTCAGCCAATCCAAATTAAGTAGCGCAGAGCCAAACCAATCACAGCCGCAGCGTCACGTCGTGTGACTTGTTACGTACAGCACAAGTGCCAAGCCGCACATGTGTATTTGTTTGGGAAGCAGCCAGCCACCGTACAGCCCGGGTAATGGAGGAAATGAGTGTGCCGACTAGGGAAATCAACCGAGCGTGACCGAAGGTTACCGAAGAGAAAACAGATGATGGTTCCAATGCCGGAGAGATTGTCGAACGGAAGAGCCATAGAAGTTCCGTAGTGTGAAGGTATTTCGGCTATTTCAAGTCTGACAAAAAAACAGAGTAGCGTGCACTGTAAATTGTGCCGAAAGCAAGTCTGGAAATACAATAAACTGGTGCATGCGTCACACTGTGCGCCACGTTATTGTTTCGGTGAAATGAATTTCTACAATACTGTTACTGTTAATTCTACTCTCTGCAGTGTTTAAATGCTTACATATACACACAGTTACTGTCCCTCCACACATACGACTCGGTTCTGCTTCTATGCCCCAGCTTTGTTTACTTTTTCCCACCGAGGCTTCTAGACTTCTGATTGGCCAACATTTCTGCACGGTTAGGAATCTAGCGCCACCTGCTGCTTTGGCATGTTCATAGCAGCGTTTTCCTTCATTTCTGCCTTTATGTGTGGACGGGATTATTTTTTAAAACGAAAACGGAAAATCTCCGTTTTCAAAAATACCCGTGTACGTGTGAACGTAGCCTCAGTCTCTGACTGGAAGCGCTAATTCGTCATTCGGCTTTTGTCAGACTAAAGTAACTGTTAAAACTGTTTGAAAAGCTCAGCTATACAACAAGGAGAGATTGAGAATTTCCTTTTAGTTCTCAGTTTATTTGATTTTGACAAAAGTTAGTCAGTTTTGTCTGTTCTTCTGTAAAACAAACTAAGATTTATTTTTAGAATTAATATTTTGTTTCTAAGTGGAATTGACAATTTAGTCTGTTTCGTTTGTTCTATTTTGAAACTTAAACGCTTTAGCGGCTGCCTTTTGTGTAGTTTGCAATATTTGCCTTTATTTATCTGAAAAAGTCTCATGTTCCTTAAGTACATCTACCCTGTTGAACTTATTATGGGAAATAAATATTTAAATAAAAACAAGCTGCTGATTATTTCACATTTTACTTGTGAGCAACGGCACATTTAAATCTTACAAATATAGTTATTTGGCTTATATCGTGATAGATATCGTTATCGCCTGAAATGAAAAAAACATATCGTGATATGAAAAAATCTTATATCGCCCAGCTCTACGTGCAACGTGACCAAAAATCCTACATGTTAGCAAAGTATGACTCATTCAACATTCACTTTACCAGCTCTGCACTCCGTGTAGAGCTGGTAAAGTGCTGCTCAAGAGAAATGTTAACTAGGGTTAGTTAATTGAATCAGCTACTTAAATCCAACATTTTCAACTGCACTTTCTGTCATTGCGTCTTTTACAATAAAGTAAGCATTCATGATATGACAGAAATGGTATGGAAGAAATAGTCTGGAGTGTATTGTGCGTACTCTGAAGGATGGCAATGCTTCAGAGGGTAAAAGCAATCGCTTGTGTTAACTGCCTTTGTGGAAACAACGCAGCTGGCAGTTTGTTCTAACTCTTCTTTTCAATCGTACCCTCATCTTTTGACCCTTAGTCTATGTCCATTGGGGTGCCACTTCAGTAACACTGTTAACTGGATTTTCATTAACAGTTTTCTGTAATAATTTTGCATTTTATCTCGCCAAGCGCTCCTAATGTGCTAGTGTGTATAGTTGCAGTAGCCCAAACAATAGCACATGAGTTGCTGCTCGCTGCACATCCTATGCTCTGTGTGTCAACCTAACCTGATGTGGACGTAACTCTATTTCAGCCACATGACTGGTTCAGCATTGTCCCTGGCTTTTCATGTTGTCCGTGATTTCTATTGCTCGTATTTCAATGATCTTTATCGCCCAGATCTACTGGAGACCAAATTTGTTTACATTTCTGCTAAGGCACAAATTTCACACATAAATCCTGCACATCACCATCTTCATGTGGACATGAACAGTCTGTGCTGTAACAGCAAAGGAACTGAGGCTTTAACTATAGCACAGACAAACAGAACCTACGCAAGCTCAAGGGAGACAGAGATATGCATCACTGCCTCTGCAGTGTAGTCAACATGAACGCCCCAACAAGCTTCAACACTCGGTATAAAACACCACCAACGGCACTGCAGTGTTTTCCTCAGCACTGGTACTGCACCAAAGTGGCAAGCTTCTCCTCCATATTCAATTTCCTCAAACCCCACCATGTTGTGTCTTTCCTTCATATTTTTTAAAGGAGGTGGGAAGGGGGGTGTTCCACTGAACCGACACTGCCAATTTAGATAGTTATCCATTCATACAGTTAGGCTCCAAACTGTATGCAAGCACGTAGTGATAAAATCCGGGCAGCCTGTGGACCCGCAATGCATAAACAAATCCTCTTCACTGGTTTCAGCTTTGACTATGTCTTTCATTGCTTTGTTTACACACAGGGTTGTACAAATCCAAAGCATATCCAAATGCATAAGAGCTAGAGAATTAAGACGCTAACCTAACTGGAAAAGCTGGAAGACCAGTATTGCGTTAGGTCACCAGCTAAACGAGCAATGCTACTGTGCCTTTTGAAAATAGGTCAACATTTGGATGTTACTGGTGCACTCTCTTGAGTAATGTCATGTTAATTATTGTCTGGGATACAAAGGTGCCCCTTAGTCTTAAAGCATAAATATACAAATAAGCCAATTATTAGCCTAAAGACCGCGGACAGTTTACATCAAACCACCTTTGCTTGCAAAAACCTTTCAAAAACACACGCACAGCGCTACTCTGTTAGTAATGCCACACGTGGGCATGGGGTACCAATGTTTGCAGTATTGGCTGCTGACTAAGATATTTAGACTTAATTTTAAAGAGTCAACATATTGACAATCACATCAAGCTCAAAAAATGATTCACCACAACTAAATAAATTTTGCTTCAGAGTGTAGACGATTTCTCAATGTGTATCTAAGAGAAGGGATTCCTTCTTTCAAACTCGGATCACTTGGGAGGGGGGATGAAGAGGATAACCCCTCAATAAAGCTGCACTTGAGAAGTAATTCTTAATATTTTAAGAGGAAAAAAACAAAAGTACATGTAGTTCAATGGCGATACAATGTCAAAGCGCTGGTCAAAAAGAGTAAATGCACGAAAACATTGCACATTCACACCATAATAACGGGTTAATCTCGGGGACAGCAGGAGTCAGTTTGTTGTTGTTGCCATGTTAGCTTTGCAGGGAGAGTAAAAGCACACCTACCTCTGTCTGATTCCCACAATTTCAACCAGTTACTGAATCTTTAACGTTTAGTCTACGCCGTGGTGTTTTCCGCCGATGCTGGATGGTCCCATTTGTCGCCGTCGGTTCACTATACACTGCTCCGGAGACATCCGCATAAATTTGCGACGACCATCGCAGCTCATTCGAGTCGAGGCTAGCGCTAGCTTGTTAAAATCGTGTAGACCAACAAACAGACGTCCACAGAAAAAACACTAAAATATCCACGAGAATTCGTTTACAGCGTTGCTATTTCATCTTCTCCAAAAACTACGGACCTTTAACGGTCCACCTATGTAGCTCGAGGCTAGCTTGGGTAAATATAAGCCATCAAAAGATGTTATTTTTGTTTCGCTTTAATCCTCTCCGCCAAACCATTCGAGCGGTTTTCGAGCGGCCTTAGCATACAGTGTGCTGGGACGCTCGGCACGGAAACGAGTCGCGGATGAAACGCGAGCTCTGATTGGCTACGATGCTGTAGGCGGATACCTTTGCAGTGCACTTTGAAAACGACGCCATTTTGGATCAGCCCAACCACCCTATCCACCCTTCTGTCCAAGCTTGAGACGTGCCCCAACGTGGCGGCCCATGTGTCACAGTTTCAAACGCCTGAGACAACGCTCCATTATATAGTTGGAGGACCACGAAAAGGAAATGGAGTACGGGCGTTGGGTGCACTCGTTTTTCTGTCTTTATAAAAACCCATTGCCAGCTCGCGTGGTACATGTTCCTAGACACGTTTACGCCGGTTGGCTCGCATCAGTAAGTGGAAGCACTTGTTTATGACAAAATAGTTCAGACAGACTTTGTCGCGCAGGCGCACAGACATTCGCGAGTTCGTGTTGTCTGACCCTGATGTGAGCTATTTTGCGACACTTATTGAGAGGGGGGGGGGAATCCCTGTGATAATTAAACACCTGCAGCTTCACAGAATTACCTACAGGACCTCGGTGTGTGCCTCTATGCACACTGCTATTCTATAACCAATCCGTTTAAGTCCATTTACCACTCATTTAGTACGAGAGCAGTAGTTATCCCCTCTAAGTCTTTTTAGCTTAGCTATACTGACCTTCCTGATACCATTGGGCCTGGTAACCCGCAAGAAAAAATTCTGTATCATCATAAGTCATAGTAGTTATACATACATCATACTCGCTGGCATGTTTTTTAGTATTTAAGAATTTATTAATGAATGTAAAATAATTTAAACAACACTATCGGCGGTTTGGGGTTGATACTTTGAAATTGTAAATGATTATCCTTGTGAAAAACGCTCTGGAAAACTTTTTATTATAATTCTTAAGATATGCATGTTTCACGGCCTTTTATATGTCTAATGACGTGATCTAAGTGCAGCTTTCGGCTGATGAGTCTGTGAAGAAACCGGAGCGTGCTGGTGAACAAACCTGACAGACCCGTGGTTAAACTGATACGTGAACGGATGATACGAATGCTCCTATTGGCCGAAAGGAAAACTCCAAACTCTCATTGGGTCACTTTTATGCCATTCAATCAGACCTGTACATACAGTTCCATACAGTCTGCGTTTCTACGACATTGTTTTCATTATCCACAAAGCCTTTCTTCTTTCTTCTTACTTGACTGAAGCTTATTCACATTAATAATACCGGGTATTATTATTATTATTATTATTATTATTATTATTATTATTAAACTGGACCGAAACACAAAAGCACCCTGCTCTCAATCTAACCCCACGTAACCAACATTGTCTGTTTTCATATGCATTCATTTTGCTAAATCGCACCGTACCAAAACAGCTCAATCATCTTAACCAACAGCGCTCTCTGGTGGACCAGTGATACATCTTTGACTGAAAAATCAAGTAAACAAACACCCACAACGCTTTACTGCAGGCTTCACGGGAAGCAGTACATTTGCTAATTTAAACCGTTTACATACATTACACACATTTTTCTTTTTTTAATTCTTTGAAAATTGCGGTTAATTTCGCAACAATAAAGAGGGGGGTAAAGGTAACTGTACTCTCTGATGTGTCGTAAATGTGCTGCTTTAAAGCTGTTTTGCGTAAATCCTGCGCAAACATATGCGCAGCTTGCAGGTCCTTAAAGATCGACAAAGAAAGGTTAAAGTTCAAAGTTCGACTTCCGAGATGCGTTTAACTGTATTATTTAGCATTCTGCACATACTGAACACACAATGTATCTCTAACGAGGATTATTAAATAATGAAATCCGATTTTTTTTAAAAATTAAATAGTCTTTGTGAGTTTCTCGCGCCGAAGTAGGTCCCCGCAGGGCTGCCGTCTTTGCCCGGCTGAGCGGTTGAATAACAACGAGCTCGAGCTCCAAACCGAGCTCTAAACCTCCGAGGAGACGGAGACAGCTATGTCGGTGCAATTAGCTCCGTTAAATGTTCGCTTTCGACTAACGACAGCCACTATGTCAGCTTTGTTGTTGCAGCAAAGTGCTGGTGTTTGTCGCAAATACAGCAGAGGTTTATTGTGGACGCTGCTGAAGCGAAACTGTTATGTATTGGAGAGCAAGCCATTATCCAGCCGCGGTGTTCAAAATGTCCCATCTAGGTGTGATCACGTGAGGAAGACGCTTCTTACAAAGTCAGAGCGGACTCTTACAGATCAGCAGCAACAGAAACTCATACAGGTAAGAGTGAAGTAACTAATAGGATGAGTGGCCATGGATGGCCACTTCATTCGGAGGAAAGGTGGTTTAAATGACTGACGGTTGTTGATGCCAGACAGGAGTATTTCAGAAAATGCTGTTCTGCAGGGGGGTTTCTTCTTGTTTACCGAGAATGGTCCAAAAAAGAGGAAATATCCGGTGACCTATGGTTCTCTGGATTAAAATGCCTTGTTGATGCGAGAGGTCAGAGGAGAATTCCCAGATTGCTTTGAGCAGAAGAGCATCTCTGAGCAGCTGAACTTTGAAGCAGATGGGCTATAGCAGCAGAAGACCACTCCTGTCAGATAAGAACAGAAAACTGAGTCTAAATTTCACACAGGTTCATCAAAATTGGACAATAGAAGATTGGAAAAACATTGCGTGGTCTGTTGAGTTGATTTCTTCTGTCACATTCAGATGGCATGGCCAGAATTTGGCATAAACAACACGAGAGCATGAATCCATCCTGATCCGTCCATGACTCAGCTGTGTTGCTATCATGTCGATCTGGACCAAAATCTCAGAGAAATTTGTCCAGCACCTTATTGGATCGATGTCACAAAGGATTAAGGCAGGTCTGAGGACGAGGTGTACCTAAAGAAATGGCCAAGAAATATCTTTTTAGCAGAAGGCTCAACATGATTGATTTTTCAACACTTGATCTATAAGTAATTTTATCTCCCAAAACAGTGCTAATAGCTTTTTTGGCATCAACTGAGGTTGATATCTAATAATAAAATAATCAGAAGTATCCATGGCTCTAGTCAAATTTCCTTCTCACATGTCATTCTAACTTCATGTAAGAAAATATTAATCTCTCTGCACTGTTGTTACTGAGATTTACTTCACATATATGGTATAGTTTTATTATAATGATTTAACTTGTTAAATTTGAAAGTGTCAAATATGATCGCCTTAATCACTTGTCTAGCGTGGAAAGAAAAGCGTCTGGAATTTTTCAAGTTTCTTCAAGGAAACTTAAAAAAAGTCCAGAGGCTTTTCTCCTTAGACTATGATGACCTGGATGACTGAGAACCGTCACAGATGCCTTAATAACTTATTTTTATTCTACTCTGGAAAGTCTTCAGTTTGAGATTGTGACATTGTCTGTTGTTTTTCCTTAAGTTGTAAACACATTTGTTGATAATAAATTTACACACTTTTGATTTAACTAGGTTTTCTAGTTCTGATTTTGATTCTGATTTCTTTCCACCTTTTTTCTCCAATATTCCCATAACAGAGTCTTCTCCACAGACCTTTGGGGCCTAGCTTGGTGGGACTTAGAAAAGAGCTAATTAGGAACAACCTGCTCAGGAACCCTGTTGGTTTGGCAAATTTACTCGGTAAATACTTAGTTTACCTTCATAAGTTGTTTAAAAATTCACTTATAGCTGCTTTAAATTAAACTGTTTGATTTCAGGGGCAACAAATCTCTTCAGTACATCTCAGTCTAATCAAAACAAAGATAAAAAGAATGGGCCAAAGGGGAAGACGCCAGAGGAAGATGAAGGTAAGCGATGCATATTTTTTTGCTACTTGATGCAACTGATAAATACCTGCACCACACCTGGTTTCTTTGTCACGTCATTTACTTTATTTTATTTTTTATTTTCGGCCTCACCTTTCAGAGGAGAAGAAACGTCGTGAACAGGAGGATCAGATGTACCGGGAACGCCTGCGAACCCTCTTCATCATAGCGCTCATCATGAGCCTGCTGAACTCCATTAACACCAGTGGCGGTAACATCTCTTGGAACGACTTTGTGAACGAGATGCTTGCCAAGGGGGAGGTGTCACGTGTGCAGGTCGTTCCCGAGAGTGACATTGTGGAAATATACCTTCATCCCGGAGCAGTCATCTTCGGAAGGCCTGTATGTTGTACATGATTTTCTGCACACACACACACACACACACACACACACACACACACACACAGTTAACACACTCAAAGTAGTGCAGGAGACCCTCATGCTTAATTCTAATTTCCTGCTACGTCTCATGCTTTGCAGAGGCTGGCGCTTATGTACAGAATGCAGGTTGCCAACATTGACAAGTTCGAGGAGAAGCTGAGAGCTGCCGAGGAGGAGCTGAATATTGACAGCAAGGACAGAATACCAGTGTCCTACAAGCGCACTGGATTTTTTGGGAAGTAAGAAAACAACTCTTATCAGAGCAGACATTCTAAGAAATCGTTTATGAGGTGCCTTCCTAATCTTTTCTGAGGATTAAGAAATAATTCAAGGCACTGCTAAAATCATACAGAGCAGATACGACAACAAAAACAAAATTATGGCTTATTTTGCTTTTCATAAAAACATAAGTTCAGCAGTATTCATTTATTTATTTATTTATTTTCTCCTCATGAATGCCTGTGTGCCAGAAACATGTTGGGAGTTTTTTGTTGTGAAAATAAATTTTAAATTTAAATTTTATTTTGAAAAGAAAATGCCTTGGAGTTTTTTTTTTCGTTTTTTTTCTTTTTCATATTTTATGCTACGTGTATCCCTGCCAAACAGCACTTCCAGTAGAAGTTGTTTGAATCCAAGAAGCGCTTCTTTTCAAATCCATTTGAACTTCATTATTGTTTCTTAGACTATGGGCGTATGCATGCAATCAATGTGGTCATAAATGTTAATATTTGAACTACAGGTTTGTCGTAATTTCAAGTTAAAAACAGCCTTTTTCCTCCCTCTATTCTTGTTTCAGTGCAGTCTATGCTCTGGGCATGGCTGCGATCGGTGTGGCGATTCTCTGGTATATCTTTCGACTTGCTGGCATGGGTGGCAGAGATGGCGGCTTCAGTGCTTTTGTAAATGAAACACATTTTAGCAAACTGACATCTATGTTGTTTGTTCTGTGGACTAACTCCACATTCCAACTTGCCTAACAGAATCAGCTGAAGATGGCCAAGTTCACCATCGTGGATGGGAAGTCGGGTAAAGGTGTGAGCTTCAAAGATGTGGCAGGCATGCATGAGGCTAAATTGGAAGTAAAGGAATTTGTTGACTACCTCAAGGTAAGAAACGTACTCAAAAGTTAAAATATGTTCATTTTGCACAAGTGAAGCACATTAAATATTTGAGATTTAATTAAGAAAGCCTTGATCAACTGAATCCTCAAACCTCCTCCTCTGCGGCTTAATACTCACAGCACTAGCTTTACCTTTTCATAGAGTCCTGAACGATACCTCCAGCTTGGCGCCAAGGTGCCCAAGGGTGCATTGTTGCTTGGCCCTCCAGGATGTGGGAAGACCCTGCTTGCTAAGGCTGTAGCTACGGAAGCCCAGGTGCCGTTTCTGGCTATGGCTGGCTCTGAGTTTGTGGAGGTCATTGGAGGTATGGACACACAGCATGAGCATCAACATGATGCTAATATTCACTGTGTGAGTTGATGATGTTGTTTATGATCATCATATAGATATAGTATTGGGTTTTACTGTAGTGAAAGCTATCTGATTTACTTGAGCCTGTAAGAGCGAGTGCCCTATTTTTTATATGTATATGCGCTGTAACAGTGATACATAAAAAATCCCAACAATCACATGACCAGCTGTGAACAAGCACTTTGCGACAGTCCCCTTTTTCAGGAGGAAACCTCCAGCAGAACCAGATCATGTACAGCGATGTGTTTGTTTGTAGGCCTGGGTGCTGCTCGGGTCAGGAGTTTATTCAAGGAGGCTCGCACTCGAGCACCCTGCATCGTCTACATCGATGAGATCGATGCTGTGGGAAAGAAGCGCTCCACCAACATGTCAGGTTTCTCCAACACTGAGGAGGAGCAGACTCTCAACCAGCTGCTAGTAGAGATGGATGGTGAGTAAAACATCTAGTTTTAGAGCAGCCCATTCGCGTTTCAGGCAGAATACTAACCTCCTCTTCTTTTGCAGGCATGGGAACAACAGACCATGTCATTGTTCTTGCTTCCACTAACAGAGCAGATATTTTGGATAATGCTCTAATGAGACCAGGCAGACTGGACAGACACATCTTTATAGATCTGCCAACACTGCAGGTATCATTGGGTATCTTCCAAATGGGTATCCTTGTCATTTGTTGCTGAGCATTTAATAACAACTTAACCTTGCTGCTGTGCAGGAGATTTGGATTGGTTTGTTTCATTTCGATTGTTTTCCAGGAGAGGAAGGAGATCTTTGAGCAGCATCTGAAGATCTTGAAGCTGACTCAGCCAGCGAATTTCTACTCCCTGCGTCTGGCAGAGCTCACCCCAGGCTTCAGTGGTACGTGCACATTTATGGTTCTCCTTAGGGATGGGGATCAAGAACCAAAAAACTGTCCAGTCAATTGTAATCATCAAGCTTGTTAGCTTATCTTCTGTGTAGGCTTGCTCAGACAACAAATCAGGAATCAATAAAATAATCAGTATTGGTTTAATAAGTAGACTCCCTCTTGGCATTGGTATCATTTAAAGAGCATCATTCCTAGTCCTAACTGAAGTCTATGAACATCTTTGGGCATACTAAAGTACTGGTCTATCTGCCTCCATGAAGAAAGAGAAGTTCTAAATCAAAAAGGATAAAACATCTCAACACTGCTGATGTTGAAGTGTTATTCTAACGTTTGTTATCTCATGGTGTCTCTGCAGGTGCAGACATTGCAAACATTTGTAACGAAGCTGCTCTGCATGCTGCCAGAGAAGGGTACAAATCCATCGATACCTTTAACTTTGAGTATGCGGTGGAGAGAGTTATAGCAGGTACAATAATGCACACGCTAAGTTCTGGGAAATAAATATTTCTCATGTGTCGGTGGCAAAATCTGACAAATGTGTGTCATCAGGAAGCGTAAAGAAGAGTAAGATCCTGTCTAAAGAGGAGCAGAGGGTCATTGCCTTCCATGAGTCTGGACATGCCTTAGTGGGATGGCTCCTTGAGCACACAGAAGCAGTTATGAAGGTACTTGAAATGTGACGCATTCTATATAAGTAAATCTTTCCAGATCTAATTGTCATGTTTAGCTTTAATCAGATAAGTCCAAAGTGTTCCACAGAGCGTGTTGAGAGTAGGGTTTCATTTCAGAGGAGCACTTGTTTCTCCACTTCACCACTGATAAGTGTTTTGGCAGTTTATACAGATGCCTGGATTATTCATAATCCTGGGTCTCTCTTCAGTTGCTCCTTTTCTGCCTCTTATACCATTTGCTGTATTAGACTTTCACACATCTGTGTATAAAAACCCAAATGGATATGCCGCATGTCCCACACAAGACACAACTATGAACAAGGACTGTGGAGGTTATATGTTGATCTAGAAAAGCATACAGTTTAATAGGCTATGATACAAATGTAAATACTCTAAAAAGGCAACAGTGCAATTGGTTAACCCTTAATCTGTACAATTCACCTTTTTATAAACCTTTCATAAACTGACAGATCATGTGATGTGTTTCAGGTTTCCATTGCTCCACGTACAAACGCAGCTCTAGGATTTGCCCAGATCTTACCCCGTGACCAGTATCTCTTCACCAAGGAGCAGCTGTTTGAGCGGATGTGTATGGCTCTAGGAGGAAGAGCTGCTGAAGCAATCACCTTTAACAAGGTTACTACAGGTACCCTGCAACTAATCTTCACACGAATCAGCTGCAATGTTAAAACCACCTGCTTGATATCGTTAAGGTTCTCTTTTTCTGACACTAAACCAGCTCTGGCCTGTTGGAGCTTACAGTCAGGCCTTCTTTGCAGGTGTCCTGTGGGGTCTGCTCCAGGGTAATTTTAGAGGATCTTTTGGGTCTTGTGGGAGGCTAACCCAGCTATCATAGGCTACGTTCACACTGCAGGTCTTAATGCTCAATTCCGATTTTTTGATCAAATCCGATTTTTTTTGGTCTGCTCGTTCACACTACAAATAAAATGCGACAGCAAACGCGCTGTAGTGTGAACGCTTAAAGCGGCCCGCATGCGCAAAAGAAGACGTCACACACAACACGCTCTGTTTAGACCCAGACCAAACAGTATTGTTTGACTGATGGCCCTTAATATAAAGACTTCGGACTTTACATTTCCCAATTTTTGCTTTAAGTTATTTTGTTATTCACATAATAATGTAAATAACCTAATAATTATCCTTATTGCTGTTTTAGAGGAGCGGTGCTTCAAAGGGTAGTTGCAGATTTCTGTCAGAATCTGCAGATTATACAGTACAAATAAAATGTTCACATTTCTCCAACGTTGTCTTCCCAACAGTTTCACTGACATCTACACTGGATGGCCAGGAAGCGTTCGCGATGTCTTCTCTGGAGCTGATAATTGGCGTCTGTCTTGTTTCAGTGACGTAAAAGACGGATTTAATGCGACATGACCGATCAAACAGCAGTCGCTTTCTGAAACATCAGACATGTATCGGATTCAGTACCACATACGAAAGTGACCCAGATCGGATTTGAAAATATCGGATTTGTGCCGTTCACACTGTCACACCATGATCGCATATGGGTCGCATAGGGTCAAAAAAAATTAGATTTGATGCGCTTTCGCCTGCAGTGTGAACGTAGCCATAGGGTGAAACTGGTTGGCACTCTGTTGTAGGATCTGTGTTTCAAGGTTGTTCCTGTACACCTGGATATTCTTACCAAGCAGTTTTTGTGGTGTAGAGAGGTCCATTGTCCTCCTGGAGTAGACTGTTATCATCAGGGGGAAATGTTGCTATTGGTGTTTAGTGTGATTAGTCTCCAACTGTGACAAACTAACACACAGAAGAAAGCCAGGATCCAAGGTCAGAGAGCAAATTGTTACATTAACATGACTGATGATTTACACCCATGTTTATGGTTTCTATTTCCTGTAATCACAACCTACCAGTGAACACTTCTCTTTTTTTTTTGGTCATACTGCTTACTTTAAATACATTTTCTATTATCAGTCAAATATCTAATTGCTGGGCAGCCAAATAAATATTCTCCCTTTTGGCAAGTTTGGTTAAACCTGAAAGATGTGGGAGTGGGCTTTAATTAAATTTAAACATTAAGCGTCTTTTTTTCTGTGTCCCCAGGAGCTCAAGATGACTTGCGCAAGGTGACGCGTGTGGCCTACTCCATGGTGAAGCAGTACGGCATGTGCGACAGTGTCGGGCAGGTCTCGTTCCCAGAAACAGAAGAGCAAGGTGCCATTGGGCGCCGTCCTTTCAGCCAGGGCCTGCAGCAGCAGATGGACCATGTGGGTTCAAAAATCGGATTAGTCCTCTGTTCTCAGATTAGCACTGTGAATGTTGAAGTAATAAGCTAATATTATTATGCTAAAGTATACATTTGTAGCTCTTGCAGCTGTTAGAGTATGTACGGGACATTTTCTGAAGGTTTGGACGCTTTGCTACAAGCATCCTATTAAAAATAATATTTTTTTATAATCATAATATTTCTCAGTTTTAATGTTATTTGTATTCATTCAAATGTAATCTTAAAAGCAGTTGCAAATCATTGACATTTGTTTTAAAAGTGAATTGGTAAATTTGAATACATCTTTCTGTATTTGCAGGAGGCTAAGATAATGATAGCTCGTGCATACAGACAAACGGAGAAGCTGCTCCTGGACAACAGAGACAAACTAACACTGGTCGGTTGTTTTCTTCTTTATGCGTTTTAATCATGTGAGGCCAATTCTTCTGTATTGCCTTTAAAAACTCGCTGGGTCTGTCTTTCCAGTTGGCCAATGCGCTGCTTGAGCGTGAAGTCGTGAACTACGATGACATTGAAGCCTTGCTGGGTCCACCACCCCATGGGCCCAAGAAGATGATCCTCCCACAGAGCTGGGTGGAGGCAGAGAGGGACAAACAAGACACAGGAGAAGACGAGCCTCAGCCGCCTCCACCCCACAAGCAGACAGACGAGGACATGAACCCTCAGCTGGTGTGATCTTCGAAATGTACAGCGTATTTAGTCCCTTCTTTAGTGCTTTATATTTCTAACAGTGAAAGTTTATAAAAAACTCTGCAGTCCGTGCAAACTTTCGTGCAAATGAACATTTGCAGTTGTCTCCACTTAGCTAATGTGTGTGATAATCTGCAACTTTCAGAATGAATATTTTTGGGGAATTCCATCATTTCTCTCGTGTGCTTGCTGCCGAGACATATGATTATGCAATGGTGACAATAAAAACAAGTGTTTTTAAACAGGATTACAAACAAATACAAGTGCTAACAGTTGAGAAAAAGCCTCTGAACAGTATTTACTTTGTGCACTTAGCAGGTTTATGCCAACATAGGTGTTGATGGCTCCAGTAGATGTGATCTTTTTAATTTAAAAAATATAATAAATCATTTTCAGGGTTAGCTTCAGATATTTCTTTGGAAAATCTGTGTTATTTTAGATGGCAGAAGTGAAGCTGCTTGAGCATTTGTAACTGGAGTTTTTCTTTACTGAAATAATCTGTACTGTTAGGTCACATGCACAAAATATATTGGCACTGATGTTTGTGACTGGGGTTTTAAAAACTCATCAAGGTGTGCATTAGTCTGTAGTGAGCTGCAGTTAGACCGCTTAGACCTGAAACAGAGGCGGTGAGGAATAACTGTTCTGAGGAAACCACATTCTGCATTTTGTAAAACACCTTTAAAGCTGAGATTTCAAAATGTATGTCATGCTGGTGATGAAGCAGCAGATTTTCCACCACACACTTTGGTCTTTCTCTCATCTTGAATCAGTAATTAAGTAGGAACAGATTAGAAGGTGTTTCTTTTTTGAGAAACGATGTTTGTCAGGGACTGCACGTTGGTTTTATTGCTAGAAGTGAATATAAAGCTCCAAAGAATGGTTTTGCCAAATATTTAAATAAAGTTTTATTTAAACATTGTGTTGTTCTTTGTGGAACATCTAATATTAATGGTATGTATTGATGATGATAATGATAATAATAATAATGATGATGATAATAATGACAAGAAACACAGTAAAAAGGTTCTGGTTTATTCATTAGACACGGGTAGAATCGTGCATATATGCATATATGTAAAAAAAATCTTCACTTCCAAAAAGAGTAATTACAGAATATTTTATGGTTCAGTATGTTTGTTGACATGGCTTCCAAAAAGATTAACAGATGCTGGAATGAAGGATCAGTCACCAAAAAAGGCAAATTTAATATGCAAGAAAATTAGTCTTATAAAATAATCATGTATACAAAAACAAGAACATATTTAAAATCTCAGGCTTGTATGAGTCATTACTGAGCCATCCAAGAATGAGAGCAAACAACGCCAGACATGAACGCACATTTTAACACATTTTTTGCCCTGTAGCATGCACACCTCGTTTCCTCGTGACTGATCCTTTCAACTCAAATTTCTCACTGTCTCACTTTCTTTTCCTGAGCTAACCACAAAACTTAGCAGTGAGCCCTTTTGTCAGTGTGTCCACTAAAACACGAGGCACATTAGATCTAAGGCCTGTGCTTTTACAGCATTCGTTTTACCTGGACACACTTTAAATCTTGCTCTGGACATTTCAAATGTGCCCAGAAAGAAAAAAACAAACAAACCTCCAAAGGCATGATCTGTGTCCTGAACTGCTTGTCAATCACACAGGCATCCTTTCTGTGGCATACTGTTCACCCTAACGCGGGTCATACATGTTGGCAAGTTTCTTAAAGCGTGGTCCCCAGTCATTAAGGTAGTCGTAATCCTGATCTCCATCAGAGCTACCCGAAGCAATAGAGCTGAGGCTTCCTGCAAGAGAGCCATCTCCTTCATAGTCATATATGAGGGCGGTGTCGTATGGAGGCACATTTGGATCATGGTCAGCAGCTTCCAGGCCCTGAGGAAAGAAAATGTTTCTTAGCTGATTAGGTTAAATAAAAAAAGGCTATGGGAATGCTGTTTAACCTGTAAATGGGAGATGTATATAGCTGGGCATCATCTGCATAGAAGTGCAGTGTTTTCTAATAATAGTGCCTAAACGTAAAATATAAATAGTATTGGTGCTATTACAGAACCCTGTGTGACAAAGACTTCCCCTTTACGTGCTCAAATTGGAATCTATTAGATGGATACAGCTCAAACCACTGCAGGACATTTCATTTAATACCAACAGTGTGTTCTAATCTCTGCTGTAAATGATCGTGTCAACAGTGTAAAATGATGCACTGAGGTCTAACGAAACAAGCACAGAAATGGGGCCAATGTCAGAGTCCATAAGATCATTTGTCACCTTCAGTAGTGATGCACTGTAAATCCTGGTTTAAACTCTTTAAATAAACCATTCCTCTGCAGATGATCATGTAGTCGTTTTACAACTACGCTTTCAAGAATGTTTGAAATAGCAGCATAGTTGGAGATTAGTTGGTTTATAATCAGCTACTATAGTTAGGCCAAGTAAAGGCTTTTTAAGTAGTGGTTTATTTACAGACACTTTAAAGCCTGCAGATTTCAATTCAGTTTTATGTATATAGCACCAATTGAGTACGACAGTTACCTCAAGACACTTTATATTGTTTGATAAAGACCCTACAATAATAGACAAAACCCCCAACGATCAGACGACCCCCTATAAGCAAGCCCTTGGCAATTAGTGACAAAAAAGTAAGACGTCCTAGCTAACCCTGTCAAACCTCTCGAATTTGTTGTTTTCTCTTTCAGATGAGCAGCAATATCCAGTGTCTGCATTGTGTTGGCACATGACAGTGAAGAAAACAATAAAGAAGGAAGCACTTAAAATTTCATTACAGCACTTTCAGACAGATATCTGCTGTACTGAAATTGTTTTTCCAGTGTAATCCATTAGTGTAAAATTAAATGTTATTAAGAAATGGTCAGACAATAAAGGGTTTTGGGGGGAAAGCATTAGCCTTAAGCAGAGATGAGAAGCAGGAACACTCTCAAAGAAAAAAACATAACTATAAAGTAGATAATAATCATCTACTTTAAACTTGAAACTTACTTTAAAACTCATGAAATTCACCCTTGAGTGTATGAGTCTTTCTGTGCTATGGGCATGCCTTTATGATTACACATGTAAACATAAGAAAACACAATCCAGATTTAGTTGTGCTGTGTTTGGTTGTCGTTTAGAATACCTGTTAGTAACTTCATTAGTAAGAGTTTTGAAATCTAATGATGCATGTTTTATTTTATGTAGATTTGGATTGAGTTTTTGCTTCAAGAGCAAGTTTTTCTTTTATTTATTGTGTTAAATAAATAAATGGTAGGAGCCTCTCACGTCATTAATGTAGTCCTCGATGTCAGTAGGATCTGCAGGAGGCCTCCGTGGGTAGGTGGGCGATGGAAGGTTATGTGGGGCGTCCTTTCTAAGGGGCTGCTTCCCTCGAGGAGGAATTCCAGACCCTGGGTAAAAGGACCCCGGGGTGGGGGGTGCATCATGGGGATTCCACAGCAGGTCAATATTAAAGGCGTTCTGCATTGTGAGAAAAAGAAGTCAGACACACTCAAACCATCAGTTACAATGAAATATTATTAACATTCATTACATTACAAAGAGTAAGACTGTCTTCTGTACACGTGCCACTGTTTACATGGTCTCCCAACCTGTGTTTTAGCCTTACCTCATCCTCCTCGCCTCCACCTTGCTCATCATAGTTGAAGACATTGTCACGTATGTCGTCTTCAGATTCCCCGATGAGCAGTCCTGTTCCTTTCTTGATGTGGTGGCGTCTTCCACAGGCGGTCACAGCAACAGCCAGGAGGAGAAGCACTGCAAAAATGAATGTATTAATGTTTATCTGATTATTCATTATCGGTGTTTTTTGTATCTACTTTTTTTCTTACATTTTGCTTCAAACATAAATGGTCAGTTAACTAATCTAATTATTGCAGCTTTATTTTGTTAATGCATGCTGGGATTTGGATACATGTTTTGCCTGTTATTCTCATGGCTGGATCATAAGTCTTTGCGATTATGTGTGCACTAAACTGCATGCAAAGCAAGTCACTTATTGCAGGTTTTAACCTATTGTGGCAAACTTTTTCACTAAAGCAGCAATATGGATATGGATTATTTTGCACGAATAACCCATCCATCTTGCTAAATCTTTTTGCTTTAAACATTAATTGAAAGGCTGAAATTACTTACACAGCAGGAGTGCAGTGCTCGCCGCAATGATAATGAGTGCAATGAAGTTGATTCCCACACTGGAGCCTAAGATTGCCCCTGCCTCAGACTTGCAGTCTCTGAAGGAGTCACAGAGACAAACAGTGACATTGACCTGAGCCTCAGCACTCAGAGCTGGGCTGCCGGAGTCCGATACCTGCACCATGACAGCATAGTCTCTGAACTCCAGGTCTACAAGCGGCTGAAGCATGGCATGAGTATCTAAAAAAAAAAAGAAAATTTAAAAAGAAAATGAGAGGAAATAATATTTGCAAGCTCCTAAGTGAACGACCATTAATTCTGCTTCTTGTTGCTCTTTACCATTTACTTGAGTGATGGTCCAGTTGGCTGACAGATCGTCAGGTATTTGAAAGAGGAAGGGTGCAGCTTGCGGAGGAAGGTCTTCATCTACAGCAGTCAGAAGCAAACCTTTACGTGACCTGCTGCCGCCTCTGCATACAAAGCCAGTCAGGGGGAAAACCTGAGGAGGGAAGTCATTCGTCTCTTTGAGTGTAATCGCCACTGTAGCAGTGGCTGAAACACCACCAGCATCTATGCAAGAAAAGATAAATACACAATGTGTAAATCAATAGCAAAACAACAAAATGAATCAGCTTTGAATGTACATTGATTTTTTTTTATGCTAAAAGTCTAGAATGAGTAGACGTGCTGACCTATAACCTTCACAGCAGCAGTGTAGATACTGTTTTTCACATGTGGAGATCTCATGTTAAACTTCCTCTTTGCTGTAATGTCTCCTGTATCTCTGTTGATGTCCAGCCAACTCTCAGGATCTCTGCTAATCTCATACCTATCATACAGACAGCAGAGGAAATTACCCCGTGGTCGCATATTTATTTATTTATTTTAGGAAATAGGAAAACATCTCTTGTTTCACTCCCATATCATACCTCAGATCAGAATTATCAGGGTCAAAGGCAATATTGTTTTTCAGTAATGTGCCAGGTTTCACAGACTCGAGGACCTCAATCTGTATGGGCTCCTCTCTGAAACGTGGGGCTTCATTCTCATTCACAACGATGACCGTAACTGTGGCAGAGCTCAAAGTCAGCCTGGAAGCCTTGCTGCTCGGAGGATTAAGATTTTCCACGCTCAAAAGAAGGCGGTATTCGCTCTGCGCTTCATAATCCAGGGGCTGCAATACAGAACAGGAGAGACTTAAAACAACAAATTCAGTCATCTCATGTAATCTGAAACAGGATTTAACATCTGATTGGAAACACAGGCCTATATTTACAAAGTATGTTTTTTAAGAAAAATGAAAAACACACACAAATGTACGTGAATGTAGCAAATTCAAATTAAAACTCATATGTGGAAAATTAATATGAATTTTTCCTTTAATTTGTCAGAAGGTTCAGCAAATATATTAAATTTTCTGGAAATTATTTCATGATTCAGGCTTTAAAGCAGGGGTGTCAACATAAGGCCCGGGGGCCAGAATCAGTCTGGCAACACTCCAGTCTGACCCACTGAAAGGCTTCAGAAAATGTGGAGGAATGCATAGATTTTCAATTTTTTCCCCTGTAGACCTCTCCATCACCATTCACAGCATAGGAAAGTAAACTAAAAGATAAACAATTAAATGACGGAAAAGTTCCTGTTTTAAACCATCAACTGGAACATTTGTCTGGGCAATGAACTATCAGAATTTTTAGCATAATTTCCCACATTTATCATGTAGAAAAACAGAGGCTTATTGATAAAACTGTTCTTCTTTTCTTCATGTTAAGACTTCTCAGGGACTAAATGTGTACCTAAATGTCTTTACACTTATACAGAGTAGAGTTTGACTTCTCTGGCCCACTTCAGATCGAGTCTAAATGTAAAATTACATCTCTGCTTTAAAGTGGATCTGAGCACAATGTAGTTTGAATACAATCCACTAGATGGTGGTGTTTGATAGAGTATGACGGTCTCAATGGCCATGTAGATTTAAAGGGTGATGTCAGTTGTTTATGTCAGTATTTTTGAGCATGCGATTTACATTACCTGGAGCAATGCAAATAGATCTCTACAATCCAGAATTGATTTATGGTTAATATCTTCTCCATGTTTACATTTTGTTTCAGAATCTTCTCATGATTTTGCTCCATTAACTGATCACAAATTGATCACAATTCACTTAGTTGGCAATAAACAAAGTCAAAGTAAACGACGTGGTTTTTGGAAGCTAAATAATAATTTATTGAATGATGATACATTTTGTAGTATAGTGGAAAAAACGGCAGATCAGATATTCGGGGATACCAATATGAATCACACACTAAAATGGGAATTTTTCAAATTCAAGGTAACGGAAGCGGCAATAAGGCGAAGCAAAGAAATTAAAAAAAGACATGACACTAAAGAAATCAGTATTATGAATGAATTAAACATATTAATGAAGAAAGATGCTCTATCAGATGATGAAGAAATTAAATTGAAAAGACTAAAGGAATAAATAGATAATGCATATATTAACATGGCTAAAGGGGCTTTTATAAGGTCCAAAGCAAAATGGCTAGAACTAGGTGAAAGAAATTCTAGTTACTTTTTTGCTCTTGAGAAACGAAACCAAAGAAGAAACAATATATCTGCTCTTAAGATTGATAATAGCATAACCACTAATTATTTAGATATCTCAAAACATGTTGGTTCATTCTACAAAGATATATACAAATCAAATTGTAATATCAATGATTGTGATAGATTTATCGAGTCAGTTAAAAATTTTGCACCAACTATCTCAGAAATAAAATCAGAAATTTCAGAGGCAATTCGATCAATGAAAAAGGGCAAATTTCCAGGTAATGATGGTTTGTCAGTGGAATTTTATTTACAGTTCTGGGATATCATTGTTGATCCTTTATTAGAATTATTTAAGGAATGCCTTGATGGAAAAGAAATGTCCACAAGCATGAAACAGGGTATTATAACTTTAATTCCTAAACCTGATAAAGATCTTCTTGTTATAGAAAATTGGAGACCTATCACTCTTTTGAACATAGATTATAAGATTATCTCATTGGTCTATGCCAAAAAATTAAAGAAAAATCTTGATGAGATCATAGCTGAAACGCAAACCGGATTTATGACCAACCGCCATATCAGTTCAAACATAAGGCTTATTTTTGACCTATTAGACTACTCTGACAATATAGATGATGATTCCCTTATTGTGTTTCTTGATTTTTATAAAGCTTTCGATACGGTAGAACATTATTTCTTATTTAAAGCACTCAAAACCTTTGGTTTTGGTCCAAACTTTGTGTCAACTATCGAAATGTTTTATAAAAATATTGACAGTTGTGTTATACTATATCCAAATACTACTAAAAGATTTCCAGTCATGAGATCTGTTCGCCAGGGTTGCCCAATTTCACTCTTTTTATTTTTGATTGCGGCTGAACCACTTTCATTACACATTTTAAATATCCCAGTCATTAAAGGTTTATCTATTTTTGGTAAAGAAATCAGAGTGACCCAACTAGCAGACGACACCGTTTTATTCTTAAAAAACAAAGATCAGATTGAAAATGCTATTTCATTAATAAATGATTTCTCAATTGCCTCTGGTTTAAAACTAAATAAATCTAAATGTGAAATTTTAAGTTTGTACCAATCAAATGTCAAATCCTTATACAATATTCCTGTCAAAAACTGTGTTAGATACCTTGGTATTCATGTCTGTAAGAATGACACAGAGCGTCAACAACTCAACTTTTCTCCCAGGATGGAAAAAACTAAAACTATACTGAACTGATGGCTCCAGAGAGACCTATCAATTTTTGGTAGAATCCTTTTGACTTAAGCTGAAGGTGTTTCCAGATTTGTGTATCCAGCCCTTTCCCTTAATGTGTATGATTCCACATGTAAAAATGTTAATAACTTATTTGTTAACTTTGTATGGAAGAATAAGCACCATCATCTAAAACAATCGTTGCTTTGTGGACCTAAAGATAAAGGTGGTTTTGACCTTCTGGACTTCATGGATCTGAACTATACATTTAAGGTGAAATGGGTAAAAGAATGCTTAAAATCTCCTGGATCATTATGGCATTTCATTCCACATAACATTTTTAGAAATGTTGGAGGTTTACACTTCCTATTGTCTTGTAATTACAGTATATCAAAGTTACCAGTTAAAATGTCTGCATTTTATCAACAGGCATTGTTGGCTTGGAAATTATGTTATTCACATAACTTTTCTCCACATAGATCTATTATCTGGAATAATGAATGTATTACTAAGAGGAACAAATCACTATATTTGCAGAATTGGATTGATAAAAATATAATATATTTAAAAGACTTATTTGACTCTGAAGGCCAGCTACTTAGTTACAATGACTTTATTACAGAAAAAACATTCCCTATCAAATTTAAAGATTTTAGCTCTGTAATAAAGTCCGTTCCCAGCGGACTGACTGAGTTGATGAAAAGCTACAAAAAACAGAACACACCACATGCATCCGTTAACAGTCTTTATATAAATGGTATTGATTTCTTAAGCAAGAAATGCACCAATAAACATATTAGAGAATGTTTGTATAATGCGAAGAAAATAACTCCAAGAGGGAAGTTTTTTTGGAATGCTAGTTTTGATAATATCAACTGGGATAAAGCGTGGCTTGTTCCTTTTAGATTTTGTATTACAAACAAAGTTAGAGAATTACATTTGAAAATATTACATAACATATATTCATCCAACACGTATGTTTCAAGATTCTGTGACATTGATAGAAAATGTACCTTTTGTAAAACTGAACTTGAAAGTGTTACTCATTTGTTTTATGGCTGTTCATATAGTGCTACATTTTGGAGAGAGCTTGAAAATTATATACTGTGCAAGACAACATACGAAATCAAAATTGAAGGGAAGAACATTATCACTTATTTTGAAACTAAAGGGAAAAAAAATGTGCCATTGTCAATCTTTATATCTTATTAGGGAAATTCCATATACATAAATGTCAATTTCAAGACTCAACCCCATCATTTAATTTGTTTTTGATTGAAATTGAATATTACTTAAACTCTCTTAAATTAACTTCCAATAAAAAAGGTTTATCATTGATTGAAATTCATTCAGAAATGTTTAACGAATGAGCTGTCACAACTTTCAAGTACAAAGTTGTTATGAAGTCTGTCACATCCCCCCCCCCCCTTTTTTTTCTTTTCTTTTTTTCTCCTTTACTTATTTATCCTTCTTATTTCATTGTACTGTATATTGTTACTCTTATTTGCCTTGTATGTCTACTGTACAAACTGAACTGGAATGACTGACTGTTCGCTTTATAATTTCAATAAAGTTTGAAAAAAAAAAGCATGCGATTTACAACAATCCTGGACACCAGAAAGATCTTCTTGTCTTGTCATGTCATTTTTTTCTATTATTGCTATTTTTCTATTCTATTACAGCTATTGCTGTATAAATTATTAATGATTAAATTATCAAATTTATGTAAGTCCCCAACTTTTACCTGTTTAATAATGTTCAATATTTAATAAAGAACCACATTGTTGTCCCTGTTTCTGTGAATGCTTTGGAAACATTCCCTCCCCCTCCCCGGCTTTACCTTCACCACTGTGAGGACCCCCTGGTTGGTGATGGGATCAGTATGGACAGCAAAGTTTCCTCTGTAGTCATTTGAAATGAAGTATCTGGCCTTCCAGTTTTTCGTTCCAGTATCGTCTCTGTCTGTCACATTCACTCGTCCGAGCTCGTAGTCGTTCCTGTTCTCCACCGCTGTCATGTTGTACTACACGCGCCACAAACAGAAAAGAAATCACCGATCGTGATAACAAATTGAAGTGACAGGTTAGATCCTAAAATTACGGAAAGTATTTTCCTGAGACTTCTGAGACTTACTGAGTCAGGGCTGAACTGCGGTGCGTGGTTGTTGATGTCAGAAACATGTATGATTGCCACACCTTCACTTGTTAGTCCCATGCCCCCCATATCAGCCACCTGTAGTTTTAACCTGAATTCTTTCACCACCTACGGGACGCAATACAGCACGTTAGTGAAATAAAAGCATTATGATGCTCTGCAAAAGCCCTCCTCCTGTTTACCTCTCTGTCCAGGCCTACATCTCTTGTGTAGATGGCACCTGTCTTGTTGTTGATGCCAAACATGATCTTGGTAATGGCGTTGGGAGGAATGCTCTCCTGGTCAATGATGGAGTAGCTCAGAACAGCGTTTTCTGTCATTGGGTCGTCTACATCTGTGGCTGTCACTGTCATTACCGATGTGCCTGTCGTGAATGATTGAGAGCTCAGGTCAGCGGGACAGATCTCATAAAGTCCCTCAAAAGATCCATCAGAGTGGATCACGGATGTGTGGCGTTGGTGCTGAGACTGCAGGACTTCATTGAGAAAATGTCCAACGTTACAAAACGCCGTGCCTTTAAAATGGACTATTAGGTGAAAAAAATAGTTTGCTTGTTATTATCTAAATGGGTCATATATGTGTGTACCTGGGACTGAGAACTCAGAGACAGTGCCCACAAACGGGCTGTGAGGGAAGACAGGTCTATTGTCATTCTGATCCAGCACTAATATCTCTATGGTGGTCGGATTCTCCAGTCGCTCTCCACTGGGGGACAACGCGAAGGCTTTAAGCTACACACACACACACACACACACACAATACAAATACAACAGAAAATGTGTTAGAATCAAATATCACTGTGCTTGCCACAAACATCCAACTATGGAAGCATGATCGGCAGAGCTAAGTTGAAAATTGAACTTGAATTGAACTTATTTTCTCAGAAGTTTTAAATTTTGACTTATACATGGTTGGTTTTTTTTCCAGTGGCAGAAACAATCTTCCATATCCAGCAATCCCCTCAAGGTGTCTTTAGACTTTTACATTATCTGAACACAACATGTGTTGGCAGAAAGAAAAGAGCAGGATGTTTGGGTCAGGGTTACATCACAAGTCATATGATCTCAAACATTCAGAAGTCCTTCCCGAGATGCTCATAAAGATCCCTGGAAAGCTGACCTCTGGCTTTGCTTTGTTTTGCTTTTTCCTGTCTGCTTTAAGGCAGAAACATGCTCTGGAACACACGGGAGCTCTTAAACAGCACGTTGTAGCTTGTGTAAGTTAGCACTTCTGGCGACCTGTGCTTTAAAACTTAACTCCCATAAACGCAGTCTTACCGTGAAGTTGCTGTACTTCTCTCTGTCCAGTGGCTGCTTGCTCCTGATCACCCCTGTCTTGTCATCAATCTCAAACAGGTTCTTGGGCTCCTGGTCAACCCCCTGTCCCTCTAACTTGTAGATTACCTCACCGGTGAAGATTTTGTCAGATTTGATCTGGACAGAAAGATTAGAGAAAGCTGATGATCATCAAAAACTTCAAATGAGTCACTTTGTGGACAATTAGGGCTGTGAGACTAATCAATACAACAAGTTTGTATTTTTTTTATGTAATAATTTTTCTATAAAATGGCTATTTCTCAGTGTAAGGTATGATTTGTACATTTAGGTCATGGGAAGTCTGCAACAACGGCTCTATGTTGTGTGTAATATGTTTGAATGAAATTTACAGTCAGTGTTGTTCAATATTAAAGAAATCAACTTAATAGGATTCAGTCTTCACTAATTAACACAATTAGCGTGGACTTAGTCTTTAGAAGGAAGTCACCAAACTCTTTATTTACTGCACCTGCAAAAGTTAGCACCTTGTTGGGAAATCTGTACAAAGCCTATGAGTGTGCAGTGCCCCTCAGTTTCTCAGATGTCATTATGCCTGGTTTCAAAACAATAAGCAAATGTCTTCATGAATGAAGCTTATATATAAATTCAGTCAAGAAGCTCTGTATTCCCTCATCTGCATTGCATTGCTGGATGTGGTGGGGGCTCCTAGTCTCTTTTTTACTCCCCCCCTGCTTTTCCCACGGTGTCGTCATCACCCTGGCCCAATCATTTTCTTGTCTGCCTTTTGCAAGCCAGTCAGCCTCAGTCCCATGTGCTTTAAACCTCACTCTCATCCGTGCAACCCCCATCCTCCCCCAATCCACCGCTTCCGTGCCAGATAGAGATTCTCGTTCAAATCTCCACCTGCTTCGCCTCTGCTAACACCAGTGTCTGGACTCTGGAGGGTTCTGGTCTACTTCCTAACACGGCACTGCTTTGCTATGTTCACTTCTGATCATCAAAAAGTTTATTACTCAGACTTTATATTTCAATAAATCACAAATCATGTTCAGTTCTTCAAATGCTCTCTCCTTATTGAACTGGACTTTACCACCCAATGCGTGATGCCACCATGGTTACTACCTGGATGTTTTATATTCAGTGTATAATTAGTAAAAATAGATTTTTTTATATGGAATATGGATTTATATTTATTAATGACCATGCCAAATAGGCCTGTAACAAAAACCTGAAAAGCGGTCCGGTGCTTGATTTTGCATGAAAACCACAGACCTGGCGACCCATGAGAGAAGATGAAGAAGAAAAAGAAGAAGACGAATGCAGTGATGAATCGATGTGAAAAGTTTTAATTTGGCATTTACCTGGACAAGGTCTTCAGGAATCTGCTTGCTATTCTCTGACACTCTGATTGGAGGAATGATCCAGTCCCTCTTTACTCTGATCAGCCCTTTGCCTCTACTTCTCCATGGGTGAAGGACCTGAGGATGCAACTCTTTCTCACTATGGTGAGGTTCTGCAGAGCTCCACACCTGGAGGAGGGAAAAAAAATTACAGCATGAAACTCACTGGAAAATGAAGTTAGACATTAACCACACACACACACACACACACACACACACACACACACACACACACACACACACACACACACACACACACACACACACACACACACACTGCTTCCTACTACTGAGCTGTAATGGAGTTATAATGTGCAGCAGTCAGATCACATGTAAGTCACCTTCATGGAATACACACATTATATCATTACATTTGCAGCTGTTTAAATCAATGTTGAGAGTCTTCCTCAGAGCTCTAACGCTCCCTGTGGCCTGATGGAATGGCAGCGTAGAGCCGAGGCCATCTGTGATGTGGAGTTTGTGGGATTGTCTGGGGGCTGAAGGGGAGCAGGGCCGCAGATTCAGGTTACACCCACTAACATGTCATCATCCTTTGATCTGGGTGCAAATTCATCTCAGGACGAGGAAACAAAAACAGTCCTGCTCATTTCACAGGCTCTCCTTCAGCACATTGCTCGTCCTGATTGTGTACGCCCCAAAACACCCACACACACATTACATGCGAGCAGCCCACTCACACAACAGCTGTCGACTATGGATTTAGATCCTGTGCTTTCCCACCCGCATTCCTGCTCACACTCACAAATTCCCCTTTATGCTCAGCTCTGCACCTGACTGGGAGTTTGGGGTCACCTTACGGATCTGTTCGGCTGTAGGAATTCCACAGACACGCTCATATACATGATTTCCCCCCCACTCATATATGCACACACATAGAGACTGACATACATGCATGTGCAGAGACCAAACACCCACCCCCGCATAAGCTTATTTACACATTTCCGTAAGTTGCTTCCTGCTTCTCTTTGGGATTTGACTGTTCTCAGGATTACTCCTCATATGTTTAAGAGCTCAGAGGCTCGACCCACAAGACCAGAAATAAAGGCAGATCTATCAGCTATGCAAAAGGCTTTCTCATATATCTCTCTTTGCATTTACACACATGCAGTACATGTCTAACTATTAATTGTTAACCTATTTCATGAAAGTTTTATAGGGTGCGTAAATATGCTGAGTAATGGATAAAGAAAATTGTGAATATTTTTTAAACGGGCTGTGAGCCCATCCTGTCTCTAGGGTGAGTGATCTGCTATACTGATCCTCTGGTATGCTGCTGGGACAGTGAATGGAGGAATGGCAGCCACTGCTGGCATCTGCAGGTCGAGTCAGAGGGCAGGCTAATCTTAGACCGTTCTATATTCCCAACGCCTGGATACCTATTTAACTTTTTGTAGCCATCAACATCTACACACTGGCAAAGATGTTTACATTCAGATTCCAGCAGTGCGTGTCACCCACACCAAATCGCTTTGATAGTTATCTCCTTTCATACTAAAGACTTCCGATATATGAACTCACAAACTTCTACAGGCATAGCACACATACTGCATTGTTGGTTAATCTTAAAATCAACAACAGCTGCATCACAGTTGCTCCCCTCCTCTCCAAATACAGAACTTTCTAATTTTGTCTGAATTGGTCACATTTAAGAATGCACACACGGCCAGCTGCAGTGAAGTCAGTAACAATGCAAGTTCATGCAACTGAAAAACTTTGCAGAGCTCATCTCGTCTGCTTTATTTAAAAGACTGAAAACAGGTTTGTTGGACAAAGAAACGATTTTTGTAGCTTTTCCTCTGTCAGGAACCTGCTTACTTTTCTCTAACACTCCACTATGGTGGTGGTCTGCGTGCAAACCCAGTATATTTTAAATAAAGCAAGAAATATGTGATTGAAGTGGAGACTTCCAGCTTTGATTCAAGGGGTTTAAATTTATTCATCAACCATCCACTTTCTTCCGCTTAAATGCAAAAACTGAAGAGAATGCACTCTCAGGAAGAGCATGCAAACGGCACAAAGAAAAGCCTTGACCAGATGAATGAACTTAATAACTGTGTAGGAGAGGGTTATCAAAGATAAGGCCTAAGGGCCAAAATTGTCCTGCCAAAGACTCCAATCTGGCCTGCTGGATAGTAGTGGAAAATGTGAAGGAGGACTTTTAACTGTACTTTTAACAAGTTTTACAACTTTTCCAGCTGATAAAAATCTTCTCCATGGCCTTTTACACTAAACCAAAGTAATTAAGGTAAACTTTTTAGTTACTTAAATACCTATAGTATTAGAAGTACAGTTAGTATGTTAGTTAAGCTTCTTGACTGACAGAAAGGGGCGTGTCAGTGGGCCGACCCACTGAAGATCTAAGTTGGCTGTAGGTGGCCCATGATGTAAATGAGTAGGACTTACAGCCATTTTAATACCGTATCTTCCATTTCTCTATCAGAGGCTTGAAATTTTTAAATATGAGGCCCATAGATGAGATGTGTAAGTAACGCATGTCATAGGCTAAAAAAAAAAAACCCCAACAACAACAAAAAAACCCCAAAAACAAATCTATAGAAAAAGCGACTGATTCATTCTTTTAAAAAAATGAATGCACTCAGAAGCTCAGCAACACAAAAACGCCGGACAAATCAGAGAAGACAGTTAAAGTGGATGATGATGGGGTTATTTCCATGGTGAAGAAAACACCATCACAACATCAGCAACAAGAGGTTTTCAAACATGAACCCCTGATAACAAATCGACATTTAACTTTTTCTTTCTTTGTTTCTCTTTTTAAACACTCTGAATCACTGACTTGTCCCATTGCTTCAACTTAAGATGAGGCTGTGTTTTGGAAGACAGTGTCTCCATCAGCACTGTTAAAATGCTTTTACCAGACCGAAATGCGGCAGCACCAAAGTGTCGTGTTACCAATTAGACCGGCGAGTGCCTCTCCTGACAGGCTGAGCGACGACACCACACACAGATTAACTGTTTTTAGAGGCTTTTCCCAGATACTTTTACAGTTTGGCCTTTCACCTCGGACCCTCACAGGACCACGGACGCCTCGTTTGGGGACGACGTGCCTTCACAGCAAGAACCATTAAGCACTCTAAGGAGTCTTTAACAGGTTCGAGAAAGTTTGACTCTAACTCACTGATGCCGGCTTCGGAGAAAAAAGCATACCATCACACTGTGAAGAGTACTGAAATACTGTGAAGCAAGAGATGGATATGTGTTATGTTGCATGTGGTAAGTTCCACTGGGGGAAAATCTATTAGGTTTTCTGTTGCACATAATGTTTTCTAAGTGATGTAATTTGCAGTAAAAACGAACTTTCTTAAATTACTTTAATACTTACTTAGTATTAAAAGAAAAGATACGCAGACACATATCTGTTCCATCCAAACACAATGTCAGGCATGCATACCAGCAATTCATCATGAGGCGATTACTGTAAAACTACTGCCACTATTGTCAACCCTGCAAATGCACTCAATCTGAGACATTCCGTCACAGAGCCCTCTGAGCTGTCCACCTTCCAAGTACTGTTACTGTTACAAATGCATTATTTGTTGGACATGAACCACTGTTACAAAAAAGGCAATGGAAATGTATGCCACAGGTTGCAAAACAATGTTTTTTCACACAATATGGGAGTCATCTGAAATATTCTGTAAAGTAGAGACACAAGTTACAAGGTGTAAAATAGTGAAGGATAACAGGGAGAGATTAAAAGCAAAAGTAAGGCTTTGTAGTATTTAAAATGACATTATATTGATGAAGTCTTGTCCCTGACAATTCACCATGTCTGTAGTGAAGTCAGCACCTCTGTTTATCCTTGCACCAAATCTCTATCAGCCTGAGTATCTTCTTTCTGCATGCATTTGTGTAACAGTCGCACAAATAGCTCAAGAAAACACTGAGTGTTTGAGAAGCCATGCCTGCAGCATACCAGGGAGTCCCCCCGGCTGCAGGCTAGAGGTCACACAGGTGTCCCTCAGGTCACTTCTGTTACTGGACCTCAAGCACAGACTCTCGACCGCTCAGCCACCAGCAGTACTGATCCCACAGCTCCACTCTTTGCTAAGTCATGATTGCCTGACATGGGCATATATACCCTATTTATGGTGGCACAACAAGTGTGCCTCCCCCTTAGAACAGATGTCTGAGCTTTAGGAATGCAATGCAAGGCTGTAAAATTCAGCTAAAAGTAGATTTGTTAGGGGCAAAAATAAGCATGGAGTTACTAAATAATAAAATTAAACAACGTGATCTGTGAAGTGTTGGGTTATATTAAAGTGGCCAGTACAATTATTGTACTGGCCACTTTACAATCATCCACACAGAACTTCACACTCAGACTGCAGGCTTACTTGTGGTTCCTAAGATAAAAGTAGAATAGGAGGCAGCGCTTTCAGCCGTGGACCCAGCTCCCAGGTTGGATTCAGGAGATTCAGGAAACAGACACCCTCTCTACTTTTAAGATTAGACTTAAAACTTTCCACTCTGATAAAGCTTATAGTTAAGGCTCAATCAGATGACCAAGAATCCTCCCTGAGTTATGCTGCATCAGGTCCAGGCTGCTAGGAACCACTCTGCATTTAATCATTAGTTATTAATAATCTCAGGCTCGACCACAGCATGTCTTTGTCCCGTGATCCTCCTCTCATCCCCAAAAAATCATGGCAGATGGCTGCCCCTCCCTGAGCCTGGTTCTGGAGGAGGTTATTCCTGTTAAAAGGGAGTTTTTCCTTCCCACTGTTGCCAATCCTTGCTCATAGGGGGTTGCGTGATCACAGTCTTTACCTTTAATATAAAGCACCTTGAGGCCTTTAGTAAAGAAAATGCATTGTACAAATCCTATTAACTGGAATATATAAAACAACAAAAACAGTCTATTCATCCTCAAGACCTCTTAGACTCATTGGAGGTGGAAGCATCACTGTAAGCTTATACTGTTGGGAAATATGTGATTAAAACCTACTTAGTGGAAATTTAAAGTTTCCAGGAATAAAAAAACATTATGCAAGATAAAAGTCTTGGGCTTGAATTATTCACAATATAACAGCCACTAAATTCAGGAACATCAAAACAAGGAAACTCAAAGTAATAATTCTCATGAAAAAGAAGTTATGACAGTATTTAACAAACTACTCAGCAGTTTTCAAGAAATGCTGCATGCGTCCAAGTCATTTGGATGTCCTTTTAACATCTCTGTATGTGTTAATTTACGATTTCACCAGGGATACAAATGGTCCATGGTAGAAACCCATCATAGCACTGCTGCTGAGTTATTCTTGAGGGTGCGTGAGTATATGTATGACCTCTAAATTACCAACTGTCACCACACGGCTTTCCACGTCTCAGTCTGTAAGAAAGAGGCAACACAAAGAAAAGGAAATTGACTTTACTGCTTAGCTGAATCTTTTTTTTATGAAATTGAAGTTGTATTTTGTACCCTTTGCTCTTTCTGAAACTCTAGCTAGCGCAAACAGCCTGCAGGTATCCACACCCAGCAGGACCTGTGATTCAGACCCTCTGACTGATTGTTTCCGATGAGTGAGACCTCAGCGCCAGCTGGCCAGCCGCTCCACACTCTTGATTTGTACCCGATTTCATGGTCCAGATGCGACGCACTCCTCTTTCCGCAAGGGGGGATTACAGAGCGGGACAAATGGCATCACATATGCATCTGGGAACAGCTGTGGCTGTTGCCCTCTCTTCGCCACAGCGTACCCAAAGCAGGCACCAACACTCGAGTTCAAACAGCTTACTGAAAAATTAAAACACAACTGAAAGCTATCAGGTGACACTAGTGAAAGCCTTTGGAGTGGCCTGACAACCGCTGATGGTTCAATTAATTTTATTTATGTAGCAGAGACCTTGACAAATTTCTTTCACTTGTGAAGTGTACACAGAAGAGAAACAATGCCCAAAATGTTTGTGCATTTGCCCAGCGTGTCCATCTGTAACGTCTTAGGACCGCTGGCTGGGATTACTTTGAACACATTTCTTTTTCATTCAGATTGAAGATTTGGGGTAAGTTGTTTATATGCTATGTGTGTTAATTCGGTCTGTTGTGTACACGTGGTGAGTTGCTAAAATAGAACCGTTTGGCATGAGCAAAAATAATGAATACAAGATGCATTTGTCCTCCTTCCTTCCTTTTATTTTACACCTTTGACTCATTCATCCTAGAAGATGGATGTCTGTTCAGCTCAATCGCTGCTGTAAGATTTGTATTAAAAGATTTTGTATTAAAAACAAGCTGTCTCCGGAAAACTGCCTAAACTTTGAAGCAGGTATTTGTGGAAAGGGCAGAAGTGTGTGTCCAATTACACATTTGCATTTTTACAGCCCTTTTTATAGGTTTTATGCACAGACAGGCAGACATACTCAGGGAGAACGCAGCTAAAGAGTAATCAGTTTGATTTGTTTACGTACTTCTCTTCTGATTGGTTTATGGAACGGTTTACTCCACACATGGGCTTTGCATCAGTTTCATCTTGTTTGCTTTGGTTGAAGGGTTCATGCGGTACATTTCTATTGTGTTTGGGCATTTAAACCAATCTCAATCAAAAATCAGTCATTACAGCAGTGCAGAAGAATAATATACTTAGAGTTTCTAGACTCCAAGCTCATCGCTCCCCAAAAGTATGATACAAATACAAATTAGGGATTGATGAGGAAACAACTCCCTAGAGTATTGAAGTGGATGCTGGGCTGGTGTAGAGGTCTACACAGGAAGCGGCAGCCAGAACAGAAATCTGTATCTGCAATCTTCTTAAACGTTTTACTGAACTGGATTGGTGACATGAGGAGATTGTGACACGTATGAAGGCTTTGGTCCAGCGTTGGAAGCTGCATGGCAAACCACAACATATATCAAATCCGAAATAAGGCAACAGGTATTTGGGAAGTTCTCATATGTGAACAACAATTGCTTACGTTGTAATTGGACCAATACTTATATAGCACCTTTCTACTTAACTCAAAGGAAATTCTACCAAAAGTCGAATTCACTCACTCACACAGTACAGTCCAAAGTCATGAGGTTAGGGCTACTGGTCATTCTAAATTGGCCATTGGTGCGAATGTGTCTCTGTGTTAGCCCTGCGTCATACTGGCAACCAGTCCAGGGTGTACCCTGCCTCTGGGCTATGGTAGATAGGACAGGCTCCAGCCCCCCCGTGACCATGGTAAGGATAAGCTGAAGACCATGAAAGAATGATTTTAGCATTGGACACCGACCACTGTACCTACCATAAATCTGCTGCTCCATGTGTGCTAATAGACAGTTTTCAGAAGAGCCATAAATGATTGCTTTTTTTTTAGGTTATATTGTATTATATGGATGTTTTACTCTCACTCTGGGACTTGTAACACCTCCAGCGTTTGAAGGAGCAATGTGATCCCCTATCACCCTCTACACTCAGAGCCTAAGCAGCTGTCTGATATCAGACCTGAGGACTGGGATCCTGAACTGTAAAGGTCACTTCAGTGTTTACTGAGCTTTCAAATCATTTACAGGATTATTTATGTGCATATGAAGAGTTATAAATAAAATGGTTACTGATGTCCTGTGACAAAATAGCTTCCTCTGTAGCCGGTGTCAGTGATTTATCACACGCGTGACCAAAAGAGACAATGTATATTATCTCATTATTATTAGTTACCGAATACCCAAATGATCCGAGCAGCAGATCAGAGAAACCGACGGAAAACATGCGAACCGTTCATTTTGATAGCTTTATAGGATCAGCCACATTTATAGTGAATTATAAAACATCATGGCAAGACTTCCCTCACGAAACCTGGGCTGCATTACTACTCCAAACAGAGAAGAGGACTGATGGTGGTTGGAAGGCAATAAGTCAGTTTACATTGTCCTCCATTATAGATTTCATAATGGTGTCTGCTGACAGGGGCTACTAATGATGCCATGAGCCCTCTGTACACATCTGGAGTCTCCTGTTCCTCAAAACACTCCATCATCCTCCTCAGACTTGGATGTAATGTTTATATCAGGCCCAATCTCTGATTGCAGAGCCGGTGAATGGTGCGTCTATTGATGAAAATGAGTTACTGCTTGGCCAAGGACACGTTTCAGGTAAAAACATAAACTGTATATTTAAAGAGCAGAGCAGCTAAAGGTCGTCCTCTAAACAAGAGCACGAGCAGGAAGCAGAGAGGTTCTTGGAAGCTGGCCCAGTGTAGATCCGTACAGATTCACATGGTCACAGCCAGTCTGATACATGCGTTCAGTTACTTCTCGCTGATATTTTTATAGCATGCAGAAAGTGGAGCACATGTACTCCCTCCAATAGCTCAGGCACCTGTGCACTGAGTTTAATATTCACCTCTCAGCATCTGCTACAAAACTGCTATAAGTCAGTGCGACCAGTTTGGATGTTTTAAAAACTGGCTGCCTTTTTAATCAACTACACACACACACACACACACACACACACACACACGCACGCACGCACGCACGCACGCACGCACACACACACACACACACACACACGTAGCCTAAAGCTCCAATAAATCATGAAAGTTTGTTCATCTCAGTCAACAGGTGGTATGAGGAGACAAAGATTTTTTCTTACCCGACAAACCAACGTAGCGAGCGCGCACACCATCAACATCCGGACCGCCATCCTCAATTCCTACACTCAGAAACTCAGCACAGACAGATCTCTGATGACTGAAAAATCTGAGGGTCCACACAAAGAACCGGGCTGCTGAGCGGCTCCCCTGAACAAAACAGGCCTGACTCTCCAACCCTGAAACCCGTCCCTCTCTTCCCTTCTCTCCAACCGCTCTCAGACTGTCTCTCTCTCCCCCTTTTCCTCTCACAGCATCTGTCTCTCACAGCTCCACCCTGTCCATAGCTGGGGTATGTCTCACAGTCATGGAGTTAGAATTTCAGAAGCAGGCCTCCCATGTATCCCAGCACATGTGCTGTCACTCACAAGTCCAGTGAGAGAGAGAGGGGGAGAGGGAGAGAGAGCCAGGGCAGCTGTTAGCGGTGCAGACAGACACTGTGTCTTCACCAGTGAATGAGTTTTAAACACTTCAGAGACACAAAGCAAAAGAAGTGAATGAAAGAAAGACCAGACGGGATGTAAAACAATTAAAAATGCATTATTAGTTCTGTTGCATTAAACTGCAGAACTAATCGCTATGTTGATTCTTTTTAAGCTGATTTCTCCTCTAAAAGTCTTTTTAGTGATTACAGCTTGGAAAAGAGTGAGTCTATAGGAGAGAGAAAGTTGAACCATTTCCAGTTAATCAATCTAATGTAATACCTGCAAATCCACACCTCAATTTTATAAAGCAAGGGTGTCAAACATAAGGCTCGGGGGCCAGAATCAGCATGCCAAAGACTCCAATCTGGCCCACTGGAAGGTTTTGGAAAACGTGAAGGAGGGCTGAGATTTTTAACTATAGCTTTTCCTACTGATGAAGACCTCCTCCACTGCCATTCACGCAACACCAGTGTAATTAAGCAATAGATAAACAATTAAATGGCAAATGTTTTTCCATGAACTACCATAGAAATGTCTCCACAGTAAAAAACAAACAAACAAATAAATAAATCTATTAAAAAAACAATTTTATAATTAAAATAACCGAGGCACACTGTTAAAAGTGCACTCCTTTTTCTTATGCTCAGATATTTCAGGGATTAAATGAGACCTTAAGCTTCTTTACACTGACAGGATAGAGGAGTTTCATTAGTCTTGCACACTTCAGGTCAAAGTGGGCCGGATGTGGCCCACAGTGTAAAATAAAACTGCTATAAAGGGCAAGTGAAAAGATGACTTTAGTGGAAGATTTCTTCAGAATGTAAAAAGTGTTGTCATATGTGTGCAGTGATATAGCATCTGGAAAAACTGTGATGGACACTGCGGAGCTATGACAGCACCAGCGCTGCGTGCGGGCAGACCGCACCTTAATGAGCTCATGAGGAGGCATTACATGGATGATGATGCCGTAAAGATTTCAGGCTCTCAACTGCTCAACAGCTCCGACTCAAATATTGTTTCAACACCAGTATTGCTCCACTTACAAATACGTCAAAAAACAAACTCTGCATGTCCTCCTTCACTTCCTGTCTTCCTCTTTTCCTTCTGCCTGGCAGCTGTCCGATATATCCACCATCCCTCCTCTGTACATGTCAAAACCATCTCAGCCTTGCCTCTAACTTCATCCCCTAATTGCTCTACCTGAGTTGTCCCTCTGATATACCCATTAATCTTGTCCACCCACTAACGCTTAAAAATATCACATAACGCTTAAAAGCTTGGCTCATTTTTCAAAAAAGTATCTCACAGGGCAGATTGAGCAATTTATATATTGCTTTCCAGAGCCAGGTTTTGGCAATAATAAACACACACGCACAAATGTTGCATTCATAAACATTTATAACTATTTATGTTAGAAGATGAGCTGTTTAAAACTGAAGACAATTCGCTGCTTTGCGGTTCAGTACAAAGATCGCGTCTGATATGTGCAGCGTTTTTTGTGGAACTTCTTCAGCTGAAGAGGTTTCGATTGTGGATAAAATGAAATACTTTCGCAGTTTGTCGGGCTTCAAACTCTAAACTGGTGCTACAGCATCACATGTCTCATGCCAGCAAGCAAGGATCACTCCATTGTAACAGTCAGACAGTATTACTGCATTAACTCATACACTTGTTACATCAGGACATCTCTAAAGACAAACTGCTGAAGAAATCCCAGAGAGCTGAATAAAGCCCATTATTTAGATGGTGTGTAACACATGTCTCAGCACCCACGATACGCATTTTACTGTTAATCTGTAGTACTGAAATATAAAATTGCGCTTTTAAATAACTGCAGATTCAAGCTGTTTAGAATTGTAACTACCTTCAGGCAGAGCAGGTGAGCTACTTTCAACCTTTAACTGGTTGTATTGACTTTAGCCTTAAAGCGAGCAGCAAGATAGCAATGTCGTATTAACCTGATATAAATCACTACATGAAAACAAAGAGGTGTTATTCTAAATATTCTACACACATATATTCTTTCAGACTGTTGTCTTTACATTCACAGCAAATAGTTACACCAAAGAAAATGTCTTAAGTACAAAAAAGCCTGGATGATCTCTAATTTCCATATCAATCTAATAGAGCTCTTCACTCTCAGACTGCGGGCTTACTTGTGAATCCTAGAGTATTTAAAAGTAGAATGGGAGGCAGAGCCTTCAGCTTCAGCTCCCAGTTTGGACTCAGGAGACAGACACCCTCTCTACTTGTGAGATCAGGCTTTAAACATTCCTTTCTTCTACAGCTTGTAGTTAAGTGCTTGCTCCAAGGGGCTTGTTTGATTGTTGGGGTTTTCGTTCATATTATTGTAGCGTCTTTATCTTACAATATAAAGCACCTTGAGGTGACTGTTGTTATGATTCAGTGCTTTATAAATAAAACTGAACTGAATTGATGATTTGGATAAAAATATGCATAATCACACACCCATGGTGGTAAATTATATCAGCAGGTTACTATCATTTTTCCTGTGTAAAAGTAAATACACAAAAACCAGCAGTTCATCTAAATGCTCTCCATGCTTGATGGTAAACCCTTGATGACTTCACTGACTGCTGCATAAACAGAGGTAAATATTTTAGCAGCGTCTCCACTGACAGCACCACACGTCTCTTTCATTCTTCTCTAAGCCTCTCTTTCTATCAAAGCAGAAGACAAAAAAACTGCGAGGCTCTCTGGGTGATATCGTTTCTGTCATTTTAAGTGCGACTGAAAGGCTGCAAAGTGTGTTCCAGCCGACCGTGTTGGCCTTAAGAAGGGGCTATTGTCGTTCAGGGTGGAGGCGTGGAGGGAGAATTGAGAGTGAGAAAGTTTATGGGATGGCTCAATGGGGATAATGGAGTATTTGCAACCCTCTCAGCAAGTTTGTTCACAGGTCAAAGGTCGACACGGATCTTTGGAAAGCAAACAGCTTCGGACCACAATGACTGCTCCTTCGACACAAAGACTGCTTTACTCAAAATCGAAATTGAAGACAAACTCGGACATCGAGCGTGGGTAAAATGAAAAAACGGGTTATGAATGCAGAGCCACACTTGCGACAGAGATACTGTTGATACCACAGCCATGAAACTCTCATGCTAGAAAGTAGAGCAGTGAAATAACCGAGTGAATTGGCAGGCTGTGTGTGCTGAGTGGGTGTCTGCATGCTTTCATGTGTCACTGTGTTCATGAATATGTGTGTGTGAGAGAGGGGTCTTGTATAAAGGGGCGATTTTACAGCACCTGTCTCTGTCATTTCATCCAGAGGCAGTTGGCAGGAGCCACCCTGATGTTTCACTTCCTTCACTTCCCCTGCCCCCCACACACGCTTACAGCAAGCGTTCATAAGAGAAATTTCAGGTATAGAAGACAAACGCTCATCTCTCAGGTAGCTTAGATCGATGTTTTGTGTACAAGAGCGATTCTTGTGAATGAGAGCAGAAGTGGTGCTAAAGTTTAAGAGTTGAACCAATTGTAGCAATTTTCAGATTCAGATACAGTTTGCTGCTGCTGCCCACTGTTGGCACAAATAACTGTTCACATTGAAATGCAAAGATCAGTAACTTATTAGTATTTTTTATTTTTTTAAAGTTGTACCATTTTTACACATCATAATCTGTTATAAAATAATACTTTACCTTGAATGGAAAGGCTTTGGAGAAATTACAAGGTACTTAATTTTCTGAGTTTAGGCGCTCAGTTAACAAATTAAAAGCAGACATTCTATGAAATCATTTATTCGGGACTCAAAGGAATGGACAAGTTGTTCATGGTGATGGCGTCTTTGCCTTTGTGAAGTGATGTCAAAATAAATCAATATAAATATATATCAGACCAAGCAGAAGACATTATTAGCTTCAAAGGCTTGTTCGCACAGGATCCCACTGAGGTGATAATAGCAAAGAAGACCTGTGGTGCTCTTAAAGCTGGAGTCAGGTCACGATACAATATTCTTGTGAGCACGCAGGTGGCTAGGAGCCCCACTGATCAGGAAATAAGAACCCAACCTGGTACTGCTTGGCTCACCTGGCAGACAGTAACACCATTAATAATGAATATTGGAAGGAGGCATATGAAGCCTGTTCTTGGTTTTCACACTACATCGTGAATGTCAGTGACATGTATTGTAGCGAAACATTTGCACAGTTTGATGGTTTCTGGTCTTCTGTAGTTGCCATAGAGATATTGTTTCAGTTGTGTGTTTTCATTTTGAGCTTTTTAAGGTGAAAATCTTTAACTTTGAATTTCATTTTTGTGGCTTTGGAAGACTGGCTGCTTTTTTCTTTGTTTTAAGTCTCGTCTGAATTATTTAGGCATAAAAAAAGCAACTAACTTAAGGGATGAAACAGTGATGTGTACACAGATAACAGACAATGTAGCAAAGAACCAGTTTTATCTTTAGACATTCTTTTACTTGCAGCCTGTTGCAAACTCAACATTTGTTCCCATTTTTTCAGTCAAATCTAAGAAAAATGCCAAAGGTGGCACAGTTTGACAAACACAAAATAATATTTTTTTCCACCAAAAAGATGATTTTCAAAGAGGAATGTTGGCAAATATTTGAGGAAACTGGACAAATAGAGGATAAAAAAACAAACAAGCATAAACACACTGGCTGGAACACACAAAAGTACCGTCAGATTACCGTCCACTAACACTATCTGGAAAACAGGCTTCATTTTTCACCATGACTATGATCACAAACCATCAAGAAACCTGGAAAACTATTCCTGAAGACTACTCAAAGGAAATGACAAGAAAGCTTGCCTGAGAGAGTTTCTGCCCTATCTATTCCCATGTGTGTCAACAAACTGCTGCATCTATTTTTCATTTTTCAAGGAAAATATAAAGAAGGGTGCCTCAAAACTTTTGCACAGCACTGTAAACCCAGCACTGATAATCCACTGGTCAATTTTAGTTTCCTAATTTTGTTCAACCATGACAAAAATGTGAACACTCCCTCTACAGAGAAGCTAAGTACTTGTTACTATAATGTGGGGGCTTGTATTATAATCAGGATCATCTGGCTTCTTTGCCTTCTCGACGGGAAATCAATTCCAAAGCCAAGAAAGCCTCTAAGTAAGCAGCCAATTAAGCCAAAAGCCCTAACACTTTTAAAATTGCCTTGCAAAGCACTAATATAATTTCTGCATGTATAATGTAGAAGTGCCACCTTCACTGTGAGTCACTGATCAGCCAACAAAACATTTACAAAGATTGCAGTTTTTCAAAAAAGTTGGAGATTAGATTAAAAAAAATAAACTTATGGCACATTTTACCCATTAGAATAATTTTAAAGCAAAACAAAAAAACAAAAAAAACAACAACAACCCCAGAAGCATATTATATTTCTGCACTTACAAAAATACATACTCTTCCTACTGACAAATGACAAGTTAAATGGCAAACAAAGATCAAATGTATCAGTAAGGTTTTGGACCACCATGAGCCACAGCTTCAGTGTGCCTTCAGTGTCTTTTTTTAAATCTTTATACAGCACGTTGGCCAACATTTTGTTGTATTAAATGTGCTATATAAATAAAGTAAAGTAAAGTAAAGTAAAGATATTTCACAATTTACACTGCCATAGGAGCTCTGCTGCCCTAATATTGACCTGCTTGTGCTTTATGGATGGAGACATTGTCATCTTGGCAGTGACCGCCCCTATGAGGATGCAAATGGTTCATCCTCAGATAAAAATGATCTTTTTGAATACCTTTAAACTGATTCACAGTGACCCTTCCCTTTGAGGGGACAAGTGGACCCAAACCATGCAAGTAAAATGAGTCCCTACAGCATAAGAGAGCAACCAGAGTGTAGTGTGAAGGCCACGCAGGTGAAAAAAAAAGCCAAAAAAAAGTGGAAAATCATATATTCATATAAAAACGCCAATCTGTAAATAAGTGCCTGTTGAGCTCTCTAAATTTCTCCACCTTTGTCATCCATCTACATATCGTGCTTGACCAGCTAAATATGTCTTATTTCGCTTTATGGGCTTATTTTCTCCTTTGTGCATAAGTGTTTTGACTCTGCACGCCTGTAGAGGGCAGTGTTGCATCACATAATCAGTGAACTGGAGAGACGAGGTAGGAAACTTGAGATAGTTAAGATCTGTCTGAAAAACAGAACAAATAACGACCCTGGGGATGGAGAGCAAACTATAAAGCTGAAAAAAAAAACAGCAGCCTCACATTGTGCAGCTTGAATGCAAAGTGCAGTCTACTAATCAAAATAACACAATCACGGGCACAAAAGCCTTGTAAGATGCGCATCTGTACACTAAAATAATAACGGCATTAAAGTGGGCTCGTCACCTTGCTTGCTGCTCTGAAAATACATCTGCATCCAAACTCTTTATAAATCTGTAAATTCTCCATCAGTGCAGACAATATGTGTGACTCAAAAGCTTCAAACGGCACAATATATAACATCTGCAAAGGCAGCAGTGAAAGAGGAGAGCGCATGAGAGCATTAGGTGTTTGGGTTACTGCAGCTCTGCCTTCGCACCAGTCAACCTCCACCAGGGCAGGTTGCCAATTAGAGGCAACATATATGACACACTTGACTCCCCCGCTTGAACCATGGCTGGAGATAATAGGCCTCTTCCTGCAGCTCAATCGATGACATACTGTCCCAGGGTGGATGTCTGCCTCACTGTACACATATTACAGCCAACACATATGTGCTCGCTGTCTTCCTCACCTCTTCTCCTCTTACGTGCTAGAGAGTAAAATGTCAGCTTTGTGTTTCCTACACAGAAAAATACAAGCAGCACACAGACAAAGGCTATCCTGTCCTATGCTTTTTTTTTTTTTTTACCAATGACTTCCAACTAGAAAAACGGACCCTTATTATCCATTTCTTGTCTAGTTTACTCCACACGACAGATCCTGGCTTAAAAACATCACGGCAGTGGATATCTGTTGTGCAGATTTGTGCGAGTTTGATCTCAGTAGCTGTGTCTCAACATTATAGTTTCTGACTTGAATCTTGGTTTGTTTTTTAGACTTTTTTTTCACTACAGAGCTGGCCAAACAAAAGCATAAACACTGCATCGCTCTGTAGCGATATTATTATTACCATTATTATTATTTGGGGGGTAGTCCTCTGTAATTTTGCATGTATGCACTAACAGGACTAATGGGGATGGGGGTGTCTGAGATTCAATGCTGCTTTCAGTGCTGCCAGGGGGAGGAAGGATGGGGAGAAGCAGTTGAGGAGTGGAGGGGGAGAGGAAAAAGGCTTCTGCATGGTGTTTTGGATGGAGGGGTAGAAGCAAGGAGAGGGGGTGGATGTGTATGGATGCGAGGGTGGGAAGTGGCTGGCAGTTGTGTGTGTGTGTGTGTGTGTGAGAGCCTAGTCTGCCTCCATCAACTGTCAAGAGTTCTGGATGTCAGGCCTACTCGAGGCTTCTGGTCCTCCCTCTCTCTCTCTCTGTCCCTCCCTCTCTTCCCTGGCAATGTCATTTTGTCAGCACACATATGCTTGTCTGCAGTAGAGTGGGGGTTGTTGGGTTGGGTGGAGGAGACATAGGCACATGGGCAGCCGCCGTCTTTTTCCTGTCGCCGTTGACACTTGACTTCTTGCTTGTGTGCCGCTGCTGACGGTGTTCCCTTTAACCCCTTCAGCTCCCTCCCGTCCTCGCTCCCCTCTCTGGGCTGCTGAATTCAGATTTACTCTCAGGGGGCTTTTACTTAAGCACGACTTCCTGTCCCTGCTGGTCTCTTTTTACTTAATGTTACAATGCACTTTGTGGCCTCTGTAATTTGGGCAGCAGGGTAATGGTTTGAGGACGGAGACTTCAGAGAATTTATATCCAACAGTGATACTGTTCTGCAGAAGTGTTGTTAACTCAGTTTTTTTAGACTGCTCACTGTTCAGTGCTTTTAACTTCCCAAGCAAAACTCACCTGGCTTCAGTATTTATTTATTTTTTTCAAATCATGATGGAGACAAAAAAATCTGGACAAAGGATTTTTTTGGCGTCCGCAAGGAGCGTTTTTGAGTAAACGCTCCTTGACTTTTCAAAGCAAATAATCCAAAAGGCACCACTGAGAGTTAAAAGGGCTCGATGTTCTTTTAACTAAAGAAAAAAGACAAAAAAATCAGTGTAGTTGTTCTCCCACGTGTTGCACTCAAGTGTAGTTCCAAGGATCCATTAAAAAAACACATAAATGAAGATGAAATACCAGTGAGAAATGCTGGTGAAGTTAAGCTAACTGACATTTAACAGTCACTCTGTGGCTAAGCTGTCTGTAATGTTAGTGCTAGGGTTAATACATTTTACAATAAAATAATGTCAGTAAGTGAACTCCAGCACCCGCAATGCCTGATGGCAGTACTTACTGTAGGAGTCATCATAATGCAGGTAGGAGAAGGTGAGTATGTCTGCGGTGACCCCATCCAAAACATGAGACCAGTAATGGTAAGCAACACATGTGTTAAACAGTCATAATGTTGAGCTTAATTCCATTAATGAATCTTGGCTGGTTTAGCATTTCTGAAGCATTAAAACAGTGATTGTCTGAAGACTCCAGTGTACACAGCGATGTTTTAAATGCTGATCCTAACGGTGTGCTGTCCCTGATTATTGCTAATAATGGCTGAAACTGTATCATAGTATCGCAGGGCCTTTACGTTATCAGCTAACAATTGGGAGCACTGTCCATCTTTCCGGATAGCAAGAGTTGGGATGGAGGAGTTTTTGATGCAATGAGGCTAAGCTACTTCTTTAAGAAGTTTATGTTAGCATTGCTCTGAGAGGTTGGTCCACTGAATGCCCATTATCAGGTGTTGTGAGTCCATGGTACAGGGTTTAGAGAAGATCATCTTTACTAAGCTTTAACTGATAGCTTACCACCATCACTTCTTCACAGTTCCACCGGGGGTCTCCTTCCTGACCGTGACGAATAGCTGTGACCACCCTCTGTAGCACGTACTGGACACGCAGCTGAACACTTTATCCAACATCTTTGCTATAGGCTCAGCTGCTTTTTATTGTAGCCCACATGTGTCTGTACTCTGCATTCTTATTATTGCTTTGATTTTTAACATAACTGCACAGTTTTGTATAATTTTGCAGCTTTGACGAATGAGTTTTGTGTCTGTGGAGCCTTTTAACATCCAAGCAAAGACAACAGATGAGAAACAGTTACAATTTCTGCACTGATCAATCTGAACTGTCCCTGAAAATATAATACTGTAATAAAGCAGCCTCTCTTCTCTTTTGAATTCTGTCAGCTTTAAAAAAAAGAATTTTTTAAAATTTCTTTATTCCTTTTTCAGATCAGAAACCACTGGGAATGTGTACCGAGGAGCAAGCGAGGCATATGAAAACAGCAGTCAGGCGTTTAAATCTATATGGGTAACAGTGCTCTCGCCCCAGTGACCTGGCCTTGGCACCTGCCACAAGGGGCTTTGAGACTACCTGTCAATCAAATCCAGCCTCTCCCTCCTCCCCCTTTCTTAGGAGTCATGGCGCACATCTTAGCTAACTCATTACATCGCATCCCTCCATCTCTGACCCCCAGTTTACCACACAAAGATGATATCTTTATACGAGCCCACTGGAGCACACTGCCTCCTCGTCTCAGCATGCATGTTGCATGTTAACCATAAATGCCATGTACCATATGCCTGCAAGATATGATTATTATGCTGTAGAGCATTCAGCTGCAGTTTGTAGCCGTGGTTCCTGAGATGCAGCCCCATCTGAAGATGTCTAGTCTGTAGGATAATGACTTAGAACGCTTCAATCAGGTAGAGGTCAAGTCTGACATTAAAGACGTGCAGACGGCTTTTGAAAAGAGTGATTCGTATAAATTTTTTTAAAATTAGAGCGCTGTGGTTCCTTAAGTGCTTCTAGAAACCAGAAAAATGTCAGCCAGAGAGACATTTTCTAATTAATGTTAATATTTTGCCTTAGCAATAATATGTATGATTCATGAAATGTGATCAATGGCATGAAGCTTTCATGAGCAGCTCTTGCGTGCATCAACATTAAACTTTCACTCTCACACCTGCACACGAGCAAAGAAAACACAAATGTGCTGAACGAAACCCATCTCTGCCAGCACTGACACAAACACACGAGCTGACTGCATGTGCTCTCCCTCTCTCTCACACACACACACACACACACACGCACACACACACACACACACACACACACACACACCCCTCCTGGCTATGAGTACCCTTGCCCCAAGTGCTCCCTTGTTGCAGTCTCCATAGCAGGCAGGGAGACTGTCTGAGTGCTTTATGTTTGCTGTAACACAGAATCATCACCGACAGAGCCATTGATTTGTCAACAACATAGTGAGACACTGTAGATGGATAATGGCCCATCTTGTGTTGCACTTTTCTGGACAGCTAAGAAGCATCTGTTGTTGTATTTTTTTTTCTTCCTCCTCCCTGTTAAATCTCCCTCTGTCCGCCCACACTAACACAAACACAGACACATCCGTGCAGTTTGAAAACAATAAAAGAAAAGCGATGTGTCTTGCTCAGCTACTAAATAGCTGTCTGGTTTGTGTCTCCTGAGGTGGCTGCACATCAGTGGCTGGCCCATCTATCAGGCCAATGCACGGCCCTCAAACCTCCAGGTATAAAGATGATAAATACCCCCACCTCTGGAAAAGGGCAGGGGGTGGGGGGGTGGGGGAGACGGACGGATGGATGTGGAAAGAGAGAGGCGGTTACAGATATCGAAATGGAGTGACTGAGGGAGGAGTTAGAGAGCTATTTGGTGCAGCTCACGACACTAACACTGACTCTGTTAAACAACAGGAAGCAACTGACCTGACAAAATGCTGCTGATTACACATGTAAACTGGGAAGAATTTCAAATAAAATTTCAAAATAAATTAAGTGAAATTACACATCAGAATTGTGTAAAACATAGTGTAGTGTCTCAGCAATGTAAAGTGCTTTGAGTACAGCTACAACCAAAGCATATTTATTCAACTACAGACAAAAAGAACACATACAGTTATACTGCCATATCACATCATTCACACTACCACTGGTATAAATTTTTATGGGATATAAAACGGTTACATCACCATAACATTGCTATAGCAATGTCATCCATTCAAGTTCCCTAGTGAACACAATGAGAGGAGCCTGGGCATGTCTGAGAGCGAGAGCCGTGTGTCAGCCTACAAATACTGGTATCGATCGGATATCAAGAAAATGCAGGGGCAGATACCAGTACTGGTACTTTTAACCTATAAAGGCAACTCATGTATTGGGAGCAATGTGTCATGACTGATTAACAATCATTAATTTGCAAGTTCTGACCACATTTAAATGATCATTGTGATTTCTATTTTCCACAATAACTGGTTAATACAACATAGTGCATGTTTGAATTAGAATTTTTTCGTTACAAAATAATATAAATTTAACAGAATTCAGAGCTACAGGATAGACCCGCAGGATCGCACTAGTTTTGATTTAATAACAATACCAGGGTTGGTATTGATACTATGAATAATTCCATTGGTCCACCCAACAAAGACAACCAACATAGCACAGCACTCACATGCTTATTTTATCACTTGATCTAAATATAAACACAGTTAAGTAGAACCAGGCTGTGAAGGAGGAAATACTAGCAGCTGGCAACCCAAACGTGAACAAATGACCCCCACCGAACATCGATGGAGGACTTGCTAGCTGAGCTCCAATGAAGGAAGAGCAAATGGATGGATGGTGGTAAAGGTGGGCCATAAGGAGATGGTTAGAAAGCTGTTCAAGATAAAACATCCCAGATGGAAAATGTTTGTGACAAGTTTGTGCAGGCTGCTGAAGACTTACATATCTACGTTAGTGTTACCTTAGAGTTTTAATCATTTATGTTATACTTTTACTTAAATTTTAGGGAACACTGCCCATTCCTATTCATTTTGTGCTTTGTCACTGAATATAATGCTGTGTCATTACTATTACTGCACTGTAATGGTTGCACCTTGTTACTAGAGATGGACCAATCCGATATTACTTATCGGTATCGGTCCGATACTGACGTAAATTACTGGATCAGATATCGGAGGGAAATAAAAAATGTAATCCGATCCATTAAATATCAAAAAAGCACCTCACAAAACTCGGCTCATAACGGTAGCACGTCAGCAGTATGCATCATGTGATAGAGTGGCTGTGCGTATTTGTAGCCTCGCTAGCAATCCGGCATTTCATCGCCGAGGAAGTTATCCCAGAGAGAAGTAAAGCAAGTGTGTAAGTCCATCTCTGAATGTTTGTAAAGCATTCCCACGTTAAGCTTTGAAGAAAGCTTAACGTGAAACTGATGAAAATGAAACTGATCAATGATCAGCTGATCGGCTTTTCTGTCGCGAGTCCGTTTCTCTTGTTTGTTTATCGCCCACTTCGCGCCAGAAAGAGGAAACCAGCGGCTGAACAACAGCAGCACGTTTAAGCTTGATAAGCTGTTGTTAGAATGTATTTATTATTACTTTCTACACCAGGATCTTTTTCTACGTAGCTGAGTTTAGCCAGGGGGGCCGATAGGGCATTAACAGGGGAAAGGGGGCACAAAGACATACTTTTCTTTCTTATTCTCATTTAAAATGTCTAGCTTTTAATAAATATTTATTTGAATCTTACACCCAAAGTTTTAATCTGATGTAAAATGTATAGAAGTCCATTACTGTATATAGTAACTATTAAGTCTAATATACCCTAGTAAACTATAGTACGTTTTCCTTTGGGACGATACCATCTGTGCAGTCTGTAATTCTGTTGAAGAAAGATGTTGAATCTGTTTAATTATTCTTCGAAATTAATTGATTTCTGTGCATTTTTTTCCACACTGCATCAAATTAAAGTTGATTACGTCGGTGGTTCCCACACTTTTTTTTGCTGGGAGTTTTAGAACCCTATTAGTTAGGTTGCTTACTCTTTAAAATACCAGAATAGGGAGGATGGAGTAGGTTTAAGTTTATTAGAACGATCAGTGTTGCTGAACTATGAAATATTTTGGGTGCAGTGTATTTTTTGCATACAGGTATAACAGAATAGCTTTAGTGTTTTGTTTTGTTTTTTAACTTGAGTATGAACTTATACAAAAAGCAGCAAGATATTAAAAGTTTAATTGATTAAAAAACACACTATATCGGATTCATATCGGTATCGGCAGATATCGAAATTTATGATATCGGTATCGGACATAAAAAAGTGGTATCGTGCCATCTCTACTTGTTACAGGAGATTTAGACTTCAAATTAGGAAGTGTTACATCTGTGACAGCAGCTCATTAGAGAAGAAGGATGGAAAACGCTCATCGTTTACTTATATTTATAAATAATGCTGCCTGCAAGCTGCAAGCATCAGTGAAACATCAAGTATTTTTAAAGTATACTGGCAGAAATATCTTTATCACAAATTTTCTTGAAATATCTTACACTATATTGCTCACCCATAATAATATTATATTTAGCAGTTACAGCCTGTGACTCAGTAGTAACTTCCTGTTTTTAGAGCTGACTTTGTTTTTACTCTCTTCAACAGAGCAGTGCCACAAATACTTGAACCAGTGAACATTTAAGGTTGGTTTTCATTTAGTCAATCACTAGTTTGAAGCTAGCTGGTAGTTTGCAAGAACTTAAGAAAGCCTTTGCAAACAAACCTAGTGGTGGATTTATGAATATATGGTACAAACCTTCCAGGCTCCCTACGCTCATTCTCCATTCCCTCCACTGTTTGATTAAACAGTACTAACCCCCCCCCCCCCCCCCCCCCCCCTTATCTGAGCTGTCGCTGCATGAAGGAGCTATCTGCTGTGTGACTGGCAGACTGCTGCCTGCTGCCTCTGATAGCATTCCACTTTGGTTAGGTAAATAGGAACTTAACTGAACTGAGACAGTTTAAACAGTCTAAATGTAAGGAGATTAAAACTGGTCAAACAGTGGTTGAGCATGGGGATGCATCACAGCTAGTAATGCAGTGCCGCGAGAATGGGAAACACACGTGCGGGCTTGCGTGTGGCACACACACACAGACACACACACACGCGTATTTCAAAAAGTCAAAGAGAAAGACACAAGCACCAGAGACGGTCAGGCAAAGGCACACAAAGCAAGAGGCCACACAGAAGCAGCCCGTAGTTGTTTTTCGATGCCTTGGTGCCCTCTGACCTACAAAATCACGCTCCATGCTTGCAAATTCTTGCACACAAACAGATACAAATGGCACGAGGCAGGCAAAGCCGGATAGACCTGGGGACAAGTTTCCGCCTGAGTGCCCTCATTTCCAAGCCCTGCCCTGCCCTGCTCTGCCCATAGGCCTTTCCAGACTGGCCAGTCGAGTGAGCGACCTACCCTGAGCCTAACACTGTGTGGCAGGGGGGACCTAAAGACAGATGTTCCCTGCCACTGGCATGGTGCTGAAAAGGGGACAGCATCCCATGGGGACACAGTATATATGTGTGTCTTTGATAGCAGAGGGAGAGGAAGATGGAGAAAGAAACTGAATGGTTGGATGGCGATGTCGGGAGGAAGAAGGAGGAGCAGCGCTGGGTGGGTTGCGAAGGTGTCGAGGGGGGGGGGGAGGGGGGGGGGTGCTTGTAAAAGGAGAAATAAATCAACTCAAAGCCATTGGTGGCAAACGGCTGCTGCAGTGTCATTAGGAATCCTGTCACGCAGCAGCTCCTCTGAGCAGTCAGCAGACGCAGGTTGACAGCAGGCCAAAGAGGAATTTTAATTTTACCCCCTGTCTCACAACTCCAGCCTCACATACATTTTCTAACTATTGACCCACCCTGTCAATAGTACCCTTCAAACTCATCAACCACTTGCATCCTTGCATTAAATGTGCTCGCAATATTACAATTGCAGCCTGTACATTTCAGTTACAGATCAAACTTGATTCACACAAAACTTCAGGATCGATATTTGTCAGATATTGACACACGCACACATAATTTACCTGATTAGTTCTACCTAATCTAGTATTTCTGGTGGGCATGACACCTGACACAGAACTTGTGTTAGTTTATTGTTTTTCTCACTTTGCCTCAGCCATTTATCTATGGCCGTTCAACACTTCTCAAAAACGACCCTGACATGGTGCACGTTTCTTTCTTCAGATTTGAAATGTAAGAGTTAACCGAGTAACATAATGAAACTGTCAGCAATGTGATGCTGTAGCAACTGAAGAAAGCACATTTTTAAACTAGAAAAAACTGAAACAATGAGCCCTTTCACCAAAAACATTCTCACACAAATAATTCAAAGTATTAAGACTGAGGTGAAATGTTACATTACGTTACAGTTACATCATACACCAATGAGGTGCGACCACTTACCTACCCATATGGAAAAGATATATATAAATCTTATAAAGTTTGTATCTGTCTTGTGTGAAACTTGTATGAAAAGCATATAAGAGTGAAAACAGATATAAGATCCCTTGGAAAATTATATAATGAAACTTGTATGTTTTGGACACTTACTAAAACAATGTATGAAAGTAATGTGAAAGTGGCCACTTTCATGAGTAATCACATATAAGTTTTTACTATTTCTTTTCCATATGGGTAGTATTGTGTTGGTCACCCTTTTGCTTGGACTTCACTAGACCCCCAAGGTGTGCTGTGGTATCTGGCACAAAAGACCTTTGCAACAGATCCTTTAAGTCCTCTATGACGTCTAGCGCATCCCACAGATGCTCAATTTGATTGAGATCGGGGGAATTTGGAGGCCAGGTCAAGATCTCAAACTTGCTGTTGTGCTCCTCAAACCACTTATGAACCATTTTGGTTTTGTGGCAGGACACATTATCATACTGAAAGAGACCCCAGCCATTAGGGAATACTGTTTCCATGAAAGGGTCTGCATGTTCTGCAACAACACTTAGGTAGGTGGTATGTGGCAAAGCAACATCCACGTGGATAGCAAGACTCAAACAGAATATTTGATGGATGTCAAACTCACGTTACATCACGAGCCGTGTTACGCCCACTTTGATGTTAAGTGAACTGTATCAAAGAAACTCCCCTTTCTGTCAGTCTAAGGAAGTTAAAAGTCCAAAATTCATGCCCTCTTTCATATTTACCATCTGATTAGAATCCTTGCCGGGCCAATTCTGACCCCCGGGACTTGTGTTTGACATCCCTGCTATAGTGCATCCTGGTGCCAGGTGTTCCACAGGTAAGCGCTACACCTGCACCAAGCAGGCCATCCCCGTGATGTAAAAGAAAACATGATCTATCAGATCAGGCCACCTTCTTCCATTGCTCCGTGGTGCAGTTCTGACGCTCACCTGCCCATTACTGGCAATTTCGCAACAATGGGCTGAAGCCTGACTAGTCTGCAGCCATGTAGCACCAGACCTGACATTTGCTATGCACTCAGTATTCTGACACCGTTCAATCACAACCGGCAAAATTCACCTTAAGGTTTTCTGCAGTTTGAGCTACAGCAGCTAGTCTTTTGGATCAGACCACACAAGTCAGCCTTCACTCCCCACGTGCATCAGTGAGAAATTCGTGGGTCGCGAACGAAACGGCTCTTAGAGCCGGATCTTTGAAGTGAACGACGCGAGCCGGCTCCTTATCGCGAGCCGTGGGGTTTTTTTTTTTCTTTCTCTCACCCTCTCTCTCGCACTTTTTTCCCACTTCACTCCGCATGCGAGCCTTGTGCTTTGCACTGGGAAGAGGGTGGAGAGGCGGTAGTTACAGTCACAGTAGCACAGGAACAGAGCGGGAGGGAGAGACAGAGAAAGAGAGCCAGGGACAACAACGTCACATTAGAAAGGTATAGTAATCATCCACAACTATTTTCAGTTGCAGATGATAAAGGATTCAGAAAGTTTATTCATGCAGGTCCATATGACAGAGAATGTGCATCTTCTTTTTGTTTTCATATTTTAATTTATATTTAATTTTGGTTTGCAGTGTTTTGTGTTGTTTTCACTTTAAATTTGTTTAAAAGGAAAAAGCTGAAAATGTAAATATTTAAAAGTTGAAATGTGAATAGTTGGTTTTTGTATTATATGATTTATTTATTACAGTTTCTGTGGAGTGAATAAATAAAAGTATATTTACGGTACCCTAGAGACAAAGCACGTAAAAACTCCAAAACACTATTTTGTTTTAGGCTAGGCGCAGTGTTGAGCTTTTGTTACCTAGGGGCCCACAAGCCAGCAAGTACCAAGTTTGTACGTGCTTTGTCTCTTGGGGCCACCGCATATATTTATATATAAACATATATAAATAAAACCACTTTTTGTTTTACATTAGTAATTCCTTTTGTGCATAATTTTAAATCATTGTTAATAATAAATTAATTAAAGCAACAAAACAACCCGAAAGAACCGGCTCTTTTTAGTGAGCCGAGCCGAAAGAGCCGGTTCTCTAAAAAGAGCCGGCAATCCCATCACTAGTGAGAAATATATCCCACCCACAAGCAGGTGCCATGACTAAGAGATCATTAGCGTTATTCACTTCACCTGTCAGTGGTCATAATGTCGTGCCTGATTGGTGTATTATGCCATTCAGCTATTCATCAACTTTTTTCCGCATACACATGGAGAAAAAAAACATCCCAAAGAAACAGTATATGACATAAGTAGAACAGACCCATTAGTGATATGATACAAATCAGTGTTAGGAGAAGACAAGCGGCACAAACACACAGAGATGTTGTGTTTCTAGCGACATGCAGATATCAGGAAGTAGTAATAATGCTACTGGAGCAGAGCAGGGCAGAGTAATGCTGCACATTTCTCCTCTTCTCCCATCTCAGCTGCCACTTTAATGAGCAGACAAAATGGCCTCTGCTGAATAATTAATATGTGGGTCCATTAACACGACATTAGAATGCATTCTATCTCTTATTGATTTTCTCCTGTCTTTTTTTTTGGAAAACTTTTACTCCATCCGTAGACCACTCTGCGTCCAGCACTGGCGAGAGTGAAATATTGCTGCTGCTGTTTAAATGTCAGCTTTGTAATTACACATGGAGCCACGAGCTGGGCAATCCCACCGCCTGAGGGCCGCTGATTTATAGTCAGGCGCTGATGGCAACAACACAGACAAAATGCATTCACATCCTTACACACATCAAACGTAACTCGTCTCACACGCCTTTTTTATTTACCGTACAGAGTTAATCTGTTATAGTAAAAATGTAGTGAGTGCAGACCGTGCACTGCTCTGTTTTTAGGGGAAAAATTAGCAAACCTAAACTGTTAATCTAGAAATTTTGCTCCAACAATGTGAACAAACACTGACTGCATCAATCTACCAATTATGTAAAACCTACAGTTATTACAAATGCCATATTTTCCGCACTATAAGCCGCACTTAAAATCCTTAAATTTTCTCAAAAATTGACAGTGTGCCTTATAATCCAGTGCACCTTATGTATGAATTCTGGTTGTACTGACCTCAAACCGATTTTATGTTGTACACGGTGCTCAAAGATCCGTCAAAAAATGTTTTAGTTCGACTTTGGTAAGCTACGAAGCTGCACCGCTTGATGGATTGTCGGAGCATTGCAGCTACTGTAGTCAGGAGCCTCGCGGAGTAATCTGGGTCCAAAACTCTGTCAAACGAACACTGAGGCATCACTGAGAGTTAAAAACTGTCTAAATTCTTTCATCTTTAATAAAATGATCAGGGTTGATGATTTACCAGGTGTAACAATTAAGTTTAACATCCAGGCATCCATGAAAACAGAATTTATTACATTTAACAAAGTTAGAAGTTAGCAGGAAGTTAGCTTGCTAGTTTCCACCTAAATATATATAGCATGTTCTGACTGAGAGATTTCTGAAAAATTCAAACGTACAGCTCTGCTATCACTTCCAACATACATGAAGACAGAAAACTAAACAGCAGTGAAAGTTAACGTGAGGGTTCCCGATGGTTGGGGACAAATGCAATTGCATGGCAGGATGCTGTGAATGGACCAAACTTCAGTCAGGAGAACAACTGAGATAATCCATCTACAATACGAGGTTAGTCATTCATATACTGCAACAACATGGGAATAGAGCAGCTGCCAGAGAATCCAGCATTAATGAATCAATGGTACAGAAGTGGAGGAAGCAAGAAGAATGAGTTGAGTAAAATTGGACTTACCTGACTGTTTTGTTTCGCTTAATGTGCCTTGTAATCAGTATACGGTAATAAAAATATAGCCTACACTTCATGGACAAAAAGTCATATCTTTGAATTCAGGTCTTTATTCAGTCCAGAAAAAGGTGAAAAAATGGGCTCACTGAATTTAAGTGCAGTACTATAAAAGGATGCCACTATTCCTACAAGTCACTTAGTGAAATTTCTCCCCTCCTAGTTATTCCACGGTCACCTGTAAGTGGTACTATTGCAGTGTGGAAGCGACATAATCACCAGGAGTCCATAAAAGTCACCAAACTTTTCACACTCCCAGAAGGATAACTCCTCCTGAAACTGTTGCCATTAAGTTTGACTTGACAAAATAATGAAGAACATTTGCAAGGGGAGTAAGTGGAGACAGGAGGGGGCCCCTCAAGGAAGTTAAGTCTCTTCTACAATAGTTTACAATAGTTTGTCAGGCCTCAGGGGGCTTCAGACTGGCCCGGGGCCCCAAACAGTTGCCTGCCTTGCCTGGTGCCAAGTGGCTCAGCCTGTAGGTGTAGTGTCTGAGCGCCTCAGTGCTCAGCGCTGTATGGAACTGTGTTACTTCATCTCATTTATAAACAACAACCTTGAAACTAAAACAATCTTTAACAGAACATTTGAGTTTGAACTGCAAAAAACAAGAAAAGAAAGTAATAAGTAATGTCTGGTTGTTGCTCCAAAGTCTGTATATACTCTATTGGCAGTATTCAGAATCAGAATACTTTGTTATTAATAATAGTTAGAATTATATAATTGTTAACATATAGGGAATTTCACTTACAATATAGACATGAAAGGTAGAAAATGTAAACTCTCTATTTAAAAAAAAAGTAAAACCAAGGCAATCAAAGTGAAATGTTAAATTAAAGTTAAATATACCAAAGTTAAATCTATGTACTGTACAGACAAGATATTACAGGTGATAATGATGCCTTTACAAGTGCACAAACTGTCACTGCTAATCATTTATTTTGTCGAGTTATGTTGTTATTGACACACAGGAAAACAGCCCAGTGTTATTTCTATTTAAGGTAAATTTCACCTGAGCTGTGTGTCATGGAAATGTGTGAGGAAACACCAGAGCAAATGCTCGTTAAAAAAATGCCTGCGCGCATTGTGTTTACACACCATTAGTGCTGAGACAATAAATCAATCAATTGATCCACTAATCAAGAGAAAATGAGCTCACATCTTACGTCAATGATTAGTGTTTAAAATCCTCCACGAAGCACTAAATTTATTGATTTGCTGTTTGCTATTTTGGATTTAATCCTATGGAATTTCCACTGTGGCTAAAGGGGAAAAAGAGCAATGTGCAAAGGAAAGCTTGTGATAAAAAGCCTTAATATGAGGAATTTTATAGAATGAAAAGTTAATAAATCTAGAAGCAATCAAGAGTGTAACTGATAATAAAAATGATCGTTGCAGGCCTGCACACTTTAATCTTTACCACTACATCGATTCACAAACTGATAAGAGCGTCACTTCTCTGCTCAGTGTCTTCTGGGAACGGGCGTCTGCTCTTTTTGCTCAGTGGCCTAACACACTCTAGTGGCACGCGGGACACCCTGGTTCAATACACCCTCCCTTATGCACTCCGCCCATCAGTCAGATTCTAGGCACAGATACCTGCTGGGAAAACCAATCTATATCTGGATGAATGGAGGAGGAGAGGCAAGGCCAGATCAATGTACAGATATTGATAAACGCAGCCATGCAAGGAGACTATACTCCTTCTGAACTCATTCACTCTCTCTCTCGCTCTCTCCCTGTGAAAAGATTAGGAATCGAGATGAACTGCTGAGTAAGGTTTGCGGGTGTATTTGTGTGTGTAGATGACAAAAGAGACACTGTAGCGTGCTGGCAGATACTACAGATAGAGCAGGGAGGGAGAGGATAGGAGAGAAAGGGAGTCGAGATACATAGAAGAGACACAGATTACCACCACAGAGCTCAGTAATGGTGTGTAAGGGCAGCACGTCAATAAAAAAATACCTCCCGTTGCAGCGCGGTGGACTGCTGCCGCAGCCTGTACGGCACGACACCTGCTGACTCCCTGATCTACCTCAAATTACAATGATGCTCTCACACTGAGCTTCTGTGAACTACAACATCCACTGGCTGTATCAAACACACAGATAGATACCCAACATTCATATCCACGGACACATGCATAAAATCCCACATGCGGCTGCAATGCTGATTTCATTCAGAGGTTCAGCATCAGGGTTTGATCCCCCTCCTGCGATGCCCTGTTGGGGTGGTGATTTTTATATATATATATTTTTCCAAATCTCCTTCCCCTCCCTCTCTTCAAAGAGACGAGGCTTGACATCCAGGTGTTTTATAGTATTTGTGGCTCTGATCATCCATCAAGGCGATCGATCACTCTCCCAGCAGCTTTTATTAATGATCTTGTCAGCCAGCCCGCTCTCGGGTGCAGCCGCTTGTCCAGAATGATAGATCATTAGCTAGTCTGCCTGCTATTTATTCTCTCATGACCTTGTCTCTCTCCATTGTTGAGTGGGCCGAGTTATGAGCGCCAGAACATAATTCACTATTGATTCTGTATTTTTTTCTTTTTTCTTTTTAACCAAAAAAAGTTTTTTTGTTTAAAGCAAAAAAGTGGTGAAGCAATCTACACACAAATATTCACTCCAAAACAAGCTGCTAATATCTACATGCTAACACATTACTGGTAAAGTTAAGATGTGTCAAAATGTGTTTAGTTAACTAAGCTAGCTGGGCACATAGAGTACAAATACTGTAAGGCTGAAGTTAGTTGATTGGATAAATCATTTTTTGGGGTACTGCGTTTGGAATTTGTTTCAATAAATAAAAAAAAACAATTTCTGAATTGTGTTGTTCTTTCTTCCTTTTGTTGTCTTGACTTTAGAAACATACAAAGACAATGACAGAGATTCTGATCATGTATGAGCAAAAAGTTTTACAGGACTCTATGCAAGACTGTGAAAAACTGAGTTCATCTCATGAACTTGTAGAACCACCTTTAGCAGCAATAACAAGAAGTATATGTAACTGTATGTGTATGAGTCTTTACAATGTTTCTTTTTTTATCATTGAGGTTTGTTTATCCACATCATTTGAATCACACTGAGGTCATTGCATTGACCTTGACCATGCTGTTAGAGATTTGCTGCTGTGCTTGGGATATTTGTCCTGTTGTATGACCCAGGTTAGGCCAAGCTTAGGTTTTCTCCAAAACGTGGCATTGTGCATCACGACCGACTATCTCCACTACCAGAAGTCTTGTGGTCTGGTCAAATGTAACATTATAAACCTAAGCTATACTGCTATTGTTGATTGTTGATTCAATGACTGCAAGGTGCCCAGTTCTGGAGGCTGCAAAACACATCATACTTGTTTAGTTATTTTCTAATTGCACCATCATTAACTTTTATATTTAGCATGCTAACTAAAGTCTGCAGAGACTGAGTTATAGCTCTTTTTTGCAGTTTCTCTGAGCATTGCGTAGTCTGACTTTAGGGTATGTTTGGTGGGATGTTCACTCCTTGGAAGATTGGCATCTATCTTGACTGTTTTCTACTTATAGAATGACAGAATTCAAATTGTTTGGAAATTGCCTTAAAACTTTTACCAGAAGGATGAGCAGCAACAACTGTTTCGCTAAGATCATTGCTCATCACACACCTTCCATCCATCCATTCCCTTCTGCTTATCCTTTTCAGGGATGCGGGGGGCGCTGGAGCCTATCCCAGCTGTCATAGGGCGAGAGGCAGGGTACACCCTGGACAGGTCGCCAGTCTGTTGCAGGACTAACACAGAGACAGACAACCATTTGCACTCACATTCACTCCCGCATTCACACCTATGGGCAATTTAGATTAATCAATTAACCTATCCCCACAAACTGCATGTTTTTGGACGGTGGGAGGAAGCCGGGGTACCCGGAGGGAACCCACGCAAGCACAGGGAGAACATGCAAACTCCACACAGAAAGACCCCGGCCTGATGGTGGAATGGAACTCAGGACCTTCTTGCTGGCCTAAAAACCTTTACCAGACGGATGAGCAGCAACAACTCTTTCGCTAAGATCATTGCTCATCACACACCTGACCAGCAAAAATCCCCAAACTTCTAGTTTTATAGAGGTGCTCACACTTGGTAATGATAATTTAATCAAGTGTATTTGATTAGCAGCACCTGACTGCTGCTTACCCTCTTAATTCATATGGAAGTTGTAAAGATGTACTTAGTTTTTCTACTTATACATTAGTAAATATAGTGCAGTGGAGATCTGGCACTGTATAGGCGGTGTTAATTAGACAACTGTGTTGTGGAGCCCATGCTAGGTAAGCTAGCTGACCTTCACATGCACCTCAACATTACTGGTTTGTTACCCTGACCATTTATTACAGTTATCCCTACCTGTTTGTTTATGTAGAGAAGAGTTCACTTGGCTTTTCATATTTATGTGGTATAAATAATTCAAAACAGGTGGTTTTGTGTTCATTTAACCAGAAGAGTGTGAGCTTGAGGGAGCTGTGCACATGGGCTATCGCTACACCTGACTATTGCTGGTGGTTGGAGGTGGCCAGCTGGAACATTAACATATTTCTCTTCATCTGGAAAGAATGAGTTTGTGGACATAACTTGATGGAAATCCTTCTTTTGAGGAGTAAGGCCTGTTTCAGAGGAGGGGATTTGTCTTGATGGTGGGAGAATCAGAAAATCAGCTCCCCTGGTTCTTCACAAATTACAGTCTACTAAATAGTTGTTGGGATAATTCAGTCAATGACGTGATGGGCAGACAATCCCTTGAGTCACGCTGCCAGTATGGCTGAAAACATGTTGTGGAACATCACAGTGAGACTTAAGATAATTAACAGATAGTAACGAGGGGCAGAGAAGAATAGAAAGGAAGTGACTGTAACGGAATAAGAAAGAGGGGGGGAAAGGGCAGCAGAGAAAAGGGCAAAGAGAAAACAGCAAGTTGGCAGGAGTTTCACAGGAGCAAAGCCCGAGGCCGAGCCAGTGAGGTGTAAGTAGCTTCAGAATAAACATGAGCTCCATGTAAACAACAACCTGCCACTACAAGCGTCGGATACGCACCCACACAGGCCTGGTGGGGTTCTGGATTCACTGATGTGTGTTTTCATGTGTGTGTAGCGAACACTTGGGTGTCCCTGGGGCTGAAAGCCTTGCCTGTCATCCTCCCATCACTCGTCTCTCTACCCACTTACATCCATAAGCCTGTCATGTTGATCAAGTAGCCGCAGGCCCAGAGCCTTTTGTGACTGTCAAAAGTGTGCACGTGAATGTTTGACTGTATAATTATAACCCGATTTTCAGTCTGTGTCTGCAGCGTACAGAACAGAAGAGCAGCGAATTAAACAAAAAAAAAAAAAACACTTTACCTTGAATTCAGAGGCTATTGTGTTTGTGTGACTCACTGCTTCAGTCTGACCTGTTTATTATGCAGTCAGAGTTGAGAGAGAAGAAGGAGGAACTTCTTTCTCCTCCAGATTTATTCATGATGAATGGCTTTCATGTTCAGAGCAGCATGGCGGCTGAGACTTCTATGGAGTCGGAGTGAGAGAGGATATGTGTCAAAGTAGGATACCATGTGCACAATCCTCAAAGTACACAGAGCGCATACGGTGTTGACCAATGTGCAAATGCTGCGTTGCGTCAGAAAGAGCAAATATCCATTGCTTATTGTAAAAATCTGGCATGCCAACGCTCTGATTCAGACTATCAACACAATTAATAAAGTTAAGCTATATATATATATATATATATATATATATATATATATATATATATATATATATATCCAGCTGCATCTACGCTATCCAGCTATCCAACTTGAACTACCAGAAGGCAACATTGCAGACATAGAGGACAGTTACAAGTACTTGGGGGATCCCGCAGGCGAATGGGAACCATGAAGAGGCCGCTAGAAAAGCTGCAACCACCAAGTACCTGCAGAGGGTCAGGCAAGTCCTGAGGAGTCAGCTGAATGGTAAGAACAAGATCCGGGCCATCAACACGTACGCCCTGCCCGTGATCAGGTACCCTGCTGGGGTAATAGGCTGGCCAAAGGAGGAGATAGAAGCCACTGACATAAAGACAAGAAAGCTCCTTACCATGCATGGAGGGTTTCACCCCAAGTCCAGCACCCTGAGGCTGTACGCTAAGCGGAAGGAAGGGGGCCGGGGACTGGTGAGTGTCAGCACCACAGTCCAGGATGAGACAACGAACATCCAAGAATACATTGGGAAGATGGCCCCAACTGACCGAGTGCTCAGTGAATACCTCAGGCAGCAGAAACCCAAGAAAGAGGAGGGAGACGAGGAACCATCATGGAAGGACAGAGCCCTGCACGGTATGTACCACCGGCAGATAGAGGAGGTGGCTGATATCCAGAAATCCTACCAGTGGCTGGACAAAGCTGGACTGAAAGACAGCACAGAGGCACTAATCATGGCAGCACAAGAACAAGCTCTGAGTACAAGATCCATAGAGGCTGGGGTCTATCACACCAGGCAAGACCCCAGGTGCAGGCTGTGTAAAGATACCCCAGAGACAATCCAGCACATAACAGCAGGGTGCAAGATGCTAGCAGGCAAGGCATACATGGAACGCCATAACCAAGTGGCCGGCATAGTGTACAGGAACATCTGTGCGGAGTATAACCTGGAAGTCCCGAGGTCAAAATGGGAGATGCCCCCAAGGGTGGTGGAGAATGACCGAGCTAAGATCCTGTGGGACTTCCAGATACAGACGGACAAAATGGTGGTGGCTAACCAACCGGACATAGTGGTGGTAGACAAACAGAAGAAGACGGCCGTAGTGATCGATGTAGCGGTTCCGAATGACAGCAATATCAGGAAGAAGGAACATGAGAAGCTGGAGAAATACCAAGGGCTCAGAGAAGAGCTCGAGAGGATGTGGAGGGTGAAGGTAACGGTGGTCCCCGTGGTAATCGGAGCACTAGGTGCGGTGACTCCCAAGATAGGCGAGTGGCTCCAGCAGATCCCGGGAACAACATCGGAGATCTCTGTCCAGAAGAGCGCAGTCCTGGGAACAGCTAAGATACTGCGCAGGACCCTCAAGCTCCCAGGCCTCTGGTAGAAGACCCGAGCTTGAAGGATAAACCGCCCGCAGGGGCGTGCTGGGTGTTTATATATATTAGGGCTGGGCGATATGACCCAAAATTCATATCTCGATATTTTTTAGCTGGATGGCGATATAAGATATATATCTCGATTTTTTTTTTAAAGCCATAAGTTAACAAAAAGAGAGTTCTTAGTCACACTGTGTCCCAGATGTCACACGGGCACTTTTATTTACATACAGCGTAGATGTACATGAAGAAATTACTCAAAAATAAATTATCAGCATTTATTAAATAATCATGGTCCATAAATAAAAGAAAACAATGTTGTTTTTGTGCATAACAAAAAGCTCACAATTGTGCAGTCAAAATGTAAACTAATAGACGCTGAGCATAATAACAAAGAGACAGATTTCACAGCTGCACCACGTCTCTGAACAGGTGCCATTTGTGGTCCTTATACACACACAGTACGGTAATATTACGTTGAAGCACAGTACGTATCACTCCGCGAGGCTCCTCCTCGGTAGCCGTAATCCTCCGACAATCCATCAAGTGGTGCAGCTCCGTAGCTTAGCAAAGTCATATTAAAACATTTTTTGACAGATTGCCGAGCGCTGTGTACCACATAAAATCGGTTCGCGGTCAGTAAGCACAACCAGAATTCATACATAAGGCGCACTGTCGATTTTTGAGAAAATGAAAGGATTTTAGGCCGTGCAGCCCCTCCTGGCTGCATGTCGTTAGCGCGGTTAGCTCGTTAGCGCGGTTAGCTCGCTAACACGTTGACGCCGTCCAGCCCCACGCACGGTAACTCGCTAACGGAGATTTTCCGCTTTCATCTTGTCATTGCCTGCAGGTGAAGCTATGGGGGAGGCGGAGTTGTGTTCAGTGAAGGAGAGGCGAGGCCGAGTAACGTTGCGTAGAGACAAAAGTGGACGAAAGAGAGGCAAACCTGCGGCTCCACAAGTATAATTATAACGTAACATAGACTATATCGATATAAACGATATTGTCACATCTTATATCTCGTATGAAAATATATCGATATTTTTAAAAAACTCGATATATCGCCCAGCCCTAATATATATATATTTATTATAGTACAGGGTGGGCCATTTATATGGATACACCGTAATAACATGGGAATGGTTGGTGATATTAAAGTCCTGTTAGTATATGTGAGGGGGCAAACTCCTCAAGATGGGTGATGACCATGGTGGCCATTTAGAAGTCGGCCATCTTGGATACAACTTTTGTTTTTTCAATAGGAAGAGGGCCATGTGACACAAACAAAACCACCGCTAATGGTCTGACACTAACCCACATTGGATGGATCCCTCCAAGACTGTTGGAACAACAAAAGTGATGGTTTGGTGTGGTATATGGGGTACAACGATAGTGGGTCCATTCTTCATCAATGGAAACATCAAGGCCACTGGATATTTGAAATTGCTACATGATGATGTGTTTCCCTCTTTATGCACTGAAGTTGGCACGTTCCCTCAAGATGGTGCACCACCACATTATGGGTGCCAGGTCCGAGCATTCCTAGATGAACAGTTTCCTGGAAAGTGGATTGGTCGTCGTGGGCCAGTTGAATGGCCCCCAAGGTCTCCCGATCTGACCCCCTTAGACTTTTATCTTTGGGGTCATCTGAAGGCAATTGTCTATGGTGTGAAGATACGAGATGTGCAGCACCTGAAACTACGGATACTGGATGCCTGTGCTGGCATTTCTCCTGCGGTGTTGCTATCAGTGTGTGAAGAGTGGGAGAAGAGGGTTGCATTGACAATCCAACACAATGGGCAGCACATTGAACACATTTTATAAGTGTAAATAACTCATGAAAGAATAAAGTTACGTTGAAACCAAGGAAAGGAAATGTCTAGAGATCGTGACTTAAATAACAAAAAGACTGGAGGTGGCAGAGTTGAAGATGTTAAGACTTTCATAACAAGTGGACAAGATTGGCAAGACTAGAAATGAATACATCAGAGGGACAAAGTTTGAGAGGTAAGGCTGAGATGGTTTGGACATGTGTAAATAAGGGATAGTGGATATATTGGACAATATATTGCTGGTAGAAGAGAAGACCAAAGGGTTTGTGGATGCTGTGAAGCAGGACATGCAGAGAGTTGGTGTGACGGAGGACGACGCTCAAGATAGGGTGAGATGAAGGCAGATCTGCTGTTTCTAACAAATTACAGTGGAGTAAATCAGCAGTGATGTGCTGGAGCTGCACTCTGTTTTGATAAAAACTAACTTAGCACCTCTATGAATGAAAACAGTTTAATTCCCTCTTAAAAGGTGAGATGATGGAGAGCAGTTGATGTTGACCTGCTATAGCATAGTATGGCTTTAATTCTGGAAAAAGAAAAGCTTTGTCACTTTTAATTTGAAAGTCTCAATATACATGATTATGTTTTTTGATTTGGTTTAGAAGACACAGCTGATTGCTTAAAGGTCTCCATCCACCCTGAAGTGAAGCTAACACTGTCTGCCATCAACGAGACCCATGCTGGGATAGGTTTCTGAAAGGCAAGCACAGAAAATGACGCAGTGATTCAATCATTTGGCATTTGATTAGCGTACCTGATGCAATAAGAAAAGTTCATATTAATAGGAAAAGGAAGCTAAATATGCAGATAAGTTTACATAAAAAAGTCAAACTGTGAAAAAAAAGGGTACAATCAGCATAACATGAACTCTGTGTTAGCTTCTTTGTACCATCACCTTTGCCACAAACACTGTTTGTATCTCAAATACACAAACGGTCTCATTGGTGTCCCCCATAACCCACCCTCCAGGACCCTGGGGCCCAATAAGCAGCCATCTGCAGACAACCTCTTCCACCACGCTCTGGCAAACATGGGCGAGTGCGTGCGTGTTTGTGTGTGTGAGAGAGAGAGGCAAAAAGGGGAGGTAGAGACAGTTCAAGGGCACGAGTACTCCATCAAGTTGAGTCCAGGGAATAGCCACCACCTTCCCTGGCCCCTCCCGTGTGTGCACCAGGTGAGCACCGAGACCTGTCCTTGGTGCTCGCCTGAATACACACAGTACGGTGCACTGATTACTTCACACCACACGCGCTCTTCAGTTTGAATTTGACCCTCTGCTGCTTCGCTGCAGCCTCCGTGTGGCAGCCCCAGTCTTCTTGCCCGTGGCCCCAGCTGACTCCCGGCTCTGGCGTGGGTGGTTGGGTGGGGTGGCGTGGGGATTTGGGGGCACTGAAGCTGTCCTCTGGTGCTCTTGCAGCCCTGCCTGCTCATCCATCCTAGCCTGCCAGCCCACAGATCGATAGCTCTGCTCTCTTAATCAGGTCTCTGGTGACTGTGGGCGGACGAGTGCGTGTGTGCGTGTGTTTCTGTGTGTGGACAGGTGGTTGTATCAGCTGGGGGCTGCACTTGTATTTCTTTCTATCTTCAGTCCTCTGACTCTTCACCATGACTGTTTATCTCAACCGTATCGCCTTGGCTTATTCTCCTCGTTGCTTATTGCCCCGGCCGTATCACTTACTTCATGCCCTTTGCTGACTTTATTTTTTGCATATTAATTTCTTTCACCCTCATTTTCACAGCTGTTGTTAGAAATCCAATCACTGTGACAGTCCTGCATCGTATTTTTGTCTTCTTTCCCTGGCTTTACTTACATCTCTTCACACGCTCTCTGCACACTCTGGCGGCACGCCAGGGTTCATCCGAGAAGAGTCTCACAGTCGAGTCGGTCCTGGTACCACTGCAATTTGTCGTAACTCGTGATGAATACAGAAGAGGTTAGACATTGTAGGAATGGAGATGAGAACCGATGAGAGGTGAGAAGAGCGAGCGGAGCGAGAGGGTTAGTCAGATGGAGTGCGGGGCATCCAGCTGTGGTGTTGTGCCTTGCTAGAGAATCCGCCTTCAGGCTCTCATTGCACCTGCATAGCCACAGCTGCACAGACACAGTGTAACACTCTTTGGGGGGAAAAAAACTTCCAAAACACTTTTTAATTAAAAATTTCCAAAACTTTTTAATTTTCATATGAAAACTGTTATTCCAAGTGCATCAGTGTGTTTACAAAACTAAATCAACCCAACAGTGTTCATCGTCTTTCTCCTGATTTACCACCGCACCGGATTTCATTTTGTTTAGTGCAGGTTTAATTAACCATGATCCTTGATTCTGGTTACACCACTCTACCACAAAAAGCTGTCATTGTGCATTCTCTGATCACACCATTTTCACTAATCAAACATCAGAATATTTCAATAAGAGCACATTTACCAAACGCTGCTTCTGGGTTTGAGCATTTTTTTAGTGGAGCATTTGAAAATCCTGGTCATCACGATCCATGCACACCACAGCTAGCTGTTCCCCTCTCATTAATGCAGATTGAAGAGCGGACCCCTCAGTTTCGCTGGGTGCAAAACACTTCACAAAGTGTTTGAAATTTCATATTTATTTTTTGTTTTCCAAGAGCTGCCACAAACATTTGCAACCGATTCCCTTTTTTTTTTAGCTCTAAAAAGGTCCTCTACGAACCTTTCATTGTGGGAAAGTAGCATAATTTGAAAGCACACTCACAATGGAAGTGTTTGGTTTTTTTATATGATAAGTACTTCAGTAGAAGACAAAGGGTCTTCTTTTTGATTCCTGAAGACAAGAAGTTCCCTCAAGTTTGAATCAAATCTTTTGGACCTAAGTCATGACCTGGAAAACAGCAAACATGTACAGAAACACTGTTTATACCACACCTTTTTGAAGCTAATATGGCTAATTTTGTGTCACTAACACTGTGTCTCCTTGCAGAGGTTCTGTTCAATACTGCCCTAAACAAATATCAGACTGATGATTTCCACAGTTTTCCAATGTCACAGAAGAGTAAAAAGTGGTAGACAGTAAACATGTTTGCCCAGTGACTGAACGATGGTACTACTTGCTCACTGCAACTACTTGCATTTAGTTAGTTACAGATTGCAATGTGACTCCACAGGCGACCTCCTAATGGGAGGAAACCTGTCTCCCAGCAATCATAGACTGACTACACTCACTCTCAGAGAGATTGGCAAATAATTAATAACAGGGTGAAAACGTATTGCAATCAATCTGCATCAGTTTCCACCAATGGGCACAAACTCTTTGTACTGGGGACTTGAGTCGCCTGGTTGCGAGCTGGCTGTATTCTGGTTACATAGTTAAATCACCGTAGCAACAACTACTTTGTGGAGGAATTTCTGTTTCAAACCTGCGAGGTTCTGCTTGGACTGAACGTAAGAAGTTAATGTGAATTTCTGTGATCTGGCTTTCTGTGTTTGAAGACAGCAATGTATTTACCATTTTTCCTGATACATCTGATTTTTGCATTTATTTGCCAACTTGACCCCATTCACTCGCAAACTGTGAAACTGGCTGTCTCCTTTTTATTTGCCATTTTATCAGTCTTGATGCACCAATGTTGTTTTGAAGATGGCAGCTGATCGCAAGTGGTTACATACCTGTTCAAGGTCACGAGGTCACAAGTTCATTGCACACAGTCGCAAAACCTTTGATTATGATGTGCCCTCCGCTGTGTATTACATTTTACATATAAATTATATTTATAGTGTATTTATAGTTGTGAATAAGTTTCCTCAAATGTTAGCTTCCACGATGTTCCATGATGTCTTCATCTACTTTTCTGCCTCCTCTCTGTCTACCTGTGTGCAGAGAAACAGCCGTGTTTCTCTCTGCTGATGTACACCTGCAGTTCTTTATCCAGGCACCTGTATGTTGTCATGCAACTTTTCCAGTCATGAAAAGAATAGTCGCAGGAGGTCCTTCTTGTTGACCTTGCCCATCTGATTCCTCGGCATCTCCTCTACCACCACCAGGCCTGTAGGTATGGTGTAGGGTGCCATGTGCTCCCTGCAATAAACACCACTGTTAATATGGATGCACACACAAATACGCAACAACAACAACAACAAAAAAAGAAAAAAGAAAAAACAGCAAACAACTGCAAAACAAAGGCTAGCCCTGTGGCGGAGTAGTCGAGATAAGGAAACGTCCTTCATACGTTCATACACTCTGCTGTTCTTCTCCCTTAATATCCCCAATTCGCCTTCCAGACACAGACAATCCCCCTTCGTACAAAAACAATATAATCACTGCAAGATGAAATAAAAAAATAAAAATAAACAAATAATAAAAAGGGAAAACAGAAGGCTGTGATAATTAAAAGTGTTTTATTTTTTTCCGTTTTGAATGCCTGGTTGTTACGTCAAGTCTTGAAGCCCGGAGCTTTTTTTATTATCTTCTAACCTAGTTTGTTTGTTTGTGCGGACGTGCGCGTGCTTTGGTGTGCAATCCAGTTGTGCGTGTGTGCGAGCATAATGACTGATATGACCGCCATCAAACACTCCTTTCAGCAGATGTCCGCGTGTTTCTGACTGAGTGAGTGAAGTGTGAATATATACGCATACGTACACGTCTCTGTAACGGGGGCTTGCGTGCTTGTGTCGCCGATTTCTCCAGGGCAATGTGTTCCTGTGTGTCTGCGTGCACGGGTGCGCGCGCACAAGCCTGAGCGTTCGAGGCGGTGTGAGGCAGTGAGGGTGAGACAGAGATTCAGACTGACAGCTGAAGCCAGGGCACTGAAGAGTGAGCATCCATCTACTTGTTTATGTCTCATTTTATCTCTTTCTCACTCTCCCCTACACCCAGGCCTCAGCAGAGGGCTGTGTGCTGGAACTGTCTGTCTCCTGGGAGGACCCCTGGCTGCAAACACTGAGTGTGTGTGTATGTGTGTGTGTGTGTGTGTGTGTGTTAACCTGAGTCACAGGCAGTAGTTGTAATCTACCATACTGGACCAGCAGGCGATAGCAGTGGGATCTAACATCCATACACCATATGGAGCTCACAGCAGTACACACACTCACACACACACTGCGCTCTACAAGAATTCAGTGATGTAAATAAATGACACTGGTGGGTTGTAGAAAGTGTGGAGGACAAAAACAGATGGTTGGAAAGTGAAGAAAAGGGTGTAAAAGAGAGTGAGAGCAGATTTTTTATGAAAACAGACTGGAGGAGTTAAAAAAAAAGACTGTTTGTGTCACTGCAATGTGGAGGGTGAATGTCACCAGTAACCGTCTCTAGCAGACAAAATAAACTCAGCTGACATTTAGGAAGCGAGGTGAAAAAAAACAAACTGTTAGGTAGCAGGACAAAGTCCTCTGTAATAATCATTTGTTTGCTTCCCCCACATCTTCTTCTTCTTTTTCATCTCCCTCATTAGTCCATTTATGGCCTTTCTTTCTCTCACATCCTTTGCTATTGATCTGGGGACTTGAAGCCCAGTCACTGGGGATGTGTGTGCTGCTCAGAGACCCACACAGTCTGAATTAGGTGCCTCCATTTGGTCCACTAAACTACATAAAATTGAACTAGTAGTTTAGCTTTCAGTTCTAAAGGCTTACAAGTCAAGACATAACGAAAAAAAATCCAGCCCTTTCCAGGTCCTGAAATTAGGCAATGACAATGTCAGATGAAGAACAAAACATGACATATTACACCATGTCTTTATTTATTTAGCAAAAACAAAGTGCAATAACCTGAAGCAATGGTTTTCTGTATGAATTTATCAGCCTCTCACATTATTGTGGGAGAACTCATAGCCCTCATCTTTACAATGCTGCTTCAGTTTATTGAGGTCAGTGAGCGTTCATTCATGCACAGCTCTCTTAAGTTCCCACCCCAGTATTTAAACCAGGGCGAAGCATAGACGTTGGACCATTGCAATGCTTTCTTTGATCTTTTCAGTCATTCTGTTGCAGATTTGCTGCTGAGCCCGGATCCCTGTCCTGTTGCCAAGCTGTCAGACAGATGGCCTCACATTTGACTCTAGCAGACTTTCATGGTTGACTCAGTGCCATACTTGTTGAGTTTGCTCCTAATTGTACTGTCATGAACGTTAACATTTAACATGCTAACCGTTCTTCTTTTTTTAGTTTAGGAGTGATTCAAGCAGCTCAATTCTTTTCTCTATTTAAATGAAGGATTTTTTACCTTTACTGCCACACAAATGCATAACACTGACTACCTCAGCTGAGAAGGCCTGATTAGGAGGATTTTATTGCTACAATGTTACTTTTTGTTTTATATTTTATATATTTTTTATTTGAACTATTTCTTCAAAGCAGCTTTATAAAACTAGATTTATTCAGTGGGTAGTTTTATTTTAGATCAATTACTTCTAGTATGAAGTAATAGGTTAATTGCAAAGCTATGCCTTCAAAGTAGTTTCCCCAGCACTGAGCAGAACTGACAAAGAGCTGTGAAGATTGTCCTTTTAAATCAGCTTAAGAAGACTTAACAAAAACATGGTCCTGTAATAATAATGGGATACGATGCTCTTTTTGGAGTTTGTTTTTGTGGATTCAGGATGATGGATTAGTTGTAAGTTATTCAGGTCACAATCTCCACTGGTGGTATGAGCTTGGAGTCCCCCTGGGCTGCAAAGCACTTTTAAAGGTGGCAGGTGGTCCAGTGGCTAGTGGTGTTACATCTCTGTTTTTTCAAAAGCAACACTTTGCTTGAAGAAAAATCAAAGCTTTGCTGTTTAAAGTCCAACACCAGTTGAAACACCAGTTTAAAGCAATAAATCCATGTTTTTTCTCATATGACTGGGGTTCTCTCTGTAATACTGCAGTGTCTTTGTGTTACAATATCATTCACAATGCAAAGTCCCTGTTTTAATAAAGTCTGCTTCCACTTGGACGTGTTTATCTGGTGAACAGAGTCCATTCCTGCAAAAGCAGAGCCACCTTAAACTTTTCTGACAGTTCACATATTTGCCTGAAAGAAAATACAGCATGCATTTTCACGCAGTGTGGATGTTAATATCAGCATAGCCTGATAGAATAGTACAGGTTCATGCAAAAATGTGGAAAATATCCCTATATTTAGCCTGTCAACAGCAATGTATTTGCTGGATATCAAAATAAAAGCAGGTATACACACAGTGACGTTCACCCTGTGACAGCTGAGATAGGCTCCAGTCCCCCCCCCCGTGACCTGAATTGAATAAGTGGGTAAGAGAGTGGATGGATTTTATGCACATAATGCTTACTTTTGTCTGCCTAACATGTTTGATTTGGCCGACTTTTTAAACCGGATGCCTTCTTGACTCAAGCTCAAAGGTGTCAGTATCTCCTCACCGGAGCTTGCTCACTTGCTAGGTGAATAAACCACAACACCAGTTGGTATGTGCATAATAAGAGACATAATTAATTAGAAAGCTCCAAAAACAGTGCACAAAGCAAAGGTTATTCAGCTGAAAGTCACAGTACCTTGCCCAGGTCTTCAATTCTGGCAAAGTCATGCTCTTGCCCCTCTTCAGCTGCACTACAGCAGTGACTTTTTGACCCCACGTGGCATCTGGGGCTCCAATCACAGCAACATCTACAAGGTTAAATATGACAAAAAATCAGACAAGCTGCAGGTAAAATTCAGCTACTCCTTTATTTTTGTCTTTCTCTACAGCAAAAGGACACCAAACTCATTTTTGATGAGTTACCTTCAGCACATAACTGCTGGATATTAACAGTGATCAAATGGTTGAGGTGCTGGTTCAGGGCTTTAATTACATGTGTCTTACAGCGGTGACATTACTTCATTCCACTTACCCGTGATGTCTGGATGAGCCAGAAGGTGACGCTCCACATCGAGTGCGCTGATCTTGTAGCCACCACTCTTGATGATGTCGACACTGGTGCGACCCATGATCCAATATACGCCGTCTTTATACACAGCGGTGTCTCCTAGAATACAGACAGGCCCATACAAGAAAGACAATGTGATGTAAGGGAAACACAGGGAAAAATACAGTCATAATTTTCTGGAACACCATTTTTATAACAAGAAGTTATTAAGCCCAATTACAATACAATACCTAAAAACAAGGCTGATAATGAACTCAATTAAAAAAATTAAGTAATATTTTTTATAGCTAAGAATAGGGAATGTAGGGTATGTAAACTTGTATCTGTGTGTAAGAGAGCGTGTGTGTTTGAGACACAAAGTCAGATAACAGTGGATGGATGAGTGTTTAAGTTGCCCCATCCTCCAGACATACATCCTCCACAGACCCACGCACACTCATGCATAAGTTTCTGGGGGACAGGTGTGGGGGAAGGCGAGTACAGTATGTGGGATGAGGGGCGCAGCTGCGCTCGTGTATGACGAGCTGGGGAAATGGGTCAGTATGGATCAGTGGGGAGAGATTAGGGAGAGAAAAATGGACGGAGGAGGGAAGGAGAGGAAGCCTGAAAATAAGGATCAGGAATATATTCTTTAGCAGAATTACATTGGGGCTGTCCACAGCTGAAACAGAGAGTGGACGCAAGTGTGTGAGACACTGTGATGAAGTGATGCATAGCAGTTAAGGTTGGATGAATAGGTTAAAAGGTCAGCGAAGGTCAGGGACTGTTCAAATATGCAAAGTGAACCTTTACGTCTTAAAGCCAGCTGTGATGTTAGAAAATCTGACTCTTTTTCACACATTTACTATGACAACTTTTCACATCTTCCAGTTATCATCATGCTCAGCTGGGTTTTTTTCCTCTATCCAGGAAGTTGGTAGGTGGAGTTGGGAAGCTTGTTTGCATGAACCAGCAAGATCTGGGCTGAGCAGAGAGCAAAGTGCATACAGGACTGCCATCTGGGTTATTTCTCTCTCTCCTTGGGCTCCTGGCCTCTTTTCCTCGTCTGTCTTTGGTTTGCTCTTCCAAACCAAAGACACAAAGACCCATGTATACACTCAGCCCTCCATTAAACACACTACTGGCTGACGTGACTACTTGAATATCTCATAATTTCAAAACTGCCCCTGTGGAGTTTCTAAGCAAACAGAAACTCTGGGAATTTTCTACTTTCTGCCAAGAAACAGTCCTCTCAGTAAATGCTCTGTAAAAATGCTACACTCTTGATTTTATTCGTATTTTTTCTATTAGCATATTCATTAGTGTGTTTTAGAGGTGCTTATAAACAGATTTAGCACTTTGTCCTGAGGATGTCATGAGCTCAGATTTTCACTACATAATTATTATGACCAAAAGAATTCTCTATAAGGACATTATTATGATGGCCATAGAAATCTTTAATTTACTTTTCATGTGTTTAGTGTCCTAGTCACACTTGGCTGGGAACACCTTGGCAACTACCAGGGTTGGTATGGAAAAAAACTATAGTTTCCATCTGGTTGGCAAGTGGTTGCTGGCAGTTGTTGTGAAACCAATTTCAAACGCCTCAGTCACACAGGGCTTGGTCAGCGAACCCTCCAACATCCACAGGTTGTTAGGGAAGAATCTACAGGTACATTTGATCACAAAGAGGTAATACAGCCATGCCTTGAAAACCTGCATGTGATTGCTTTTTTGCATATACTACGATATACCCGCTACACATGTGTCTTTCCGGTGTACTCTGCACCCGAGACTTAGGAAAAACACAACTTGGACACCAGTCATTCAGTCTCCACAGCATCTGTGTACACAGCTTGCAAGTTAGTATAAACCTATCCTTAAGATGCCACACAAATTACATATGATGTTACTGCACATGATATCACACGTTAGCCTTTCCTTTTGTTCCTGTTAAAGTAACTGGTTGCTGGCTGGAGCTTCATATTGATTAAAATTGTGTCAGCAGTTTAACTCTCAGTAAAAAAGTGCACAAAGCAAAATCCTTAAAGGCATGGTTGGACGTTTATTCCCCAAAATGCTGAACAATTCTGAGGGACATAGTTGCACTTGTAAGCTTTACACAGCACCCCTCAGCATTGCAAAAAACCTCAGTGTTGCTCAGTTAAGAACATTTAAGGTAAAGCTGTGCGTGTTTGCAGACTGTAGCTGAAAAATATGGAGTCAATAAAAGAAAGCAACTGCACCTGCCTCACCTGGAATCAGCACGCAGCATTGTAGGAGAGGGATTACATTTTGATGGTGGTCTGTTTTTACTGCCATCTTCCACCTGTCCTCTATTCCATCATTTAGTCTGTACTGCTAACCCCATATCCCTCCATCCGTCTTACCTATACGTCCATGTTTTCAGCTTCTCCAGCTCCAGTGCCACACAAACACAAACAAACTATGTTTTCTTACGTTTTCAATTCTATTTTTATGCTTCATTTTTTTTCCAACTACCTCTCAAACATCTCTCATCACATCTTCTGTTTCCTTCTCTCCACCTCTCTTCCTGTCTCCTCTTCCCCCCTCTTGCCTCTCCACCTCAGCATCAATAGAGGGCCCATCTGTTCCCATACATCATGCACTTCATTTCAGTTTATTAGCTGGGATAAATCATAAATATTTCATTATACATCACGGGCGGCTGTCGCCTGCACACCGACAATTTATCACCGCTGCCCTCTCTGCCGGCTTGCCACGGCGGCTATAAGCTTTCCAGTCTATTAAACAAGATTGATACAGTGTGTAAATTTAGATATTGGGAATTTCTTCACAGACCACTGCTCCGCACTGATAGGCCAGGGTAACAGGAGGGAGGAAAGGGAGGATGGAGGGAGAGGGGGAGAAAGTAGAGAGGCGAGCAGAGGAGCTGGTTTGGTGTTAACACCACTATCAGGGTAGTTACAGTTCCCCCTCTTTAAGATGAGGGGCAAAAGAAGAAGAAAAAAATGATTTGGTTTCAGCCATGTAGCTCTCTCATCTTATGCAAACAGATATGGAGAAATGAGCAGTTTACGTGCACACTGATAAACTGTTTGTGTATCTTGCGTGGGCGTGTGTGTGCGCGCAAATTGAAACAGATAAAAACATACAATAAAATCAGTACATCTAGCTGTAGCGTCAAGCTGCATTAACGAAGCAAACGCTGACAAAAGGGTTTGAAAAGGAATGCTCAGACAACATAGTTGAATTGAGTTTGAAGTACTTATACAGGACTCTTTGACCTTGTCTCTTTGAGGGGAAGGAAGTAACGAGGGATAGAACAACATGTTTGGAGAGACGCACAAGTGGGAATAGCGATTGGAGAACACAGACTGATAAAAGAGGAAAGAAGGGCGGGAGCGGGATTGTTGGGAACTGTGTTACTAGGACGTACATTTACACACACAAATATACACACATGCGTACTGTATGTACTCACACACAACACATGCGTACGCACACACACGCACACAATCACTACTTCAGGCATCAGAGACTCTCCGCCATTATGTGTTATGGCGTCTGAGGCAGATATGGCCGAATGGCTTTCCTAATTAAAACGATAAGAAGCCTAATTGCACTGGGCTTTCATCTCATTCTGAGGCATTAAAGAAAGTGAAGGCACACAGTGTGAAAAAAAGAAATAAAAATAGATCAAGAATTTAACTGAGGATGGAGGGTCAGAGGAAACTTCCACAGTGTCTTTCAGAAAACCAGGAAAATGACATTAGAGGGGTTCGCAGAAGCAGAAAAGAAAACATCAAATTATTTCAAACCAATAACAAGAAAAACAGCATCGTGAGGAGAGGTGAGCTACGAGCAGCTGCAATATTTCCAACTATTTAACCAAGATTACAGTAAAGCAGAAATTGCTTTTGGAAGGTGACTCATTTATTTTAACAAAAATGAATCGCTTTCACTCTTGCTGTGATATTTTTGCAGAATAAAAAATAAGCTTTTGTCGGTGATATCCTTGACGCAGGAAAACCAAACATATTATACTGAACAAACTGTAGGAAAAAAAGTGGAGAAATGAAGGGAAACTGTATAGTTAAAACAAAAGCTGGTGTATGTTTTTGATGGTATGATATAGTTGACAGAGCTGATATACACTGTATGGACAGGCTGGGGTTGGTCGGGGCCCCTTAGTTCAGTCACACAGGCCTGCAGTTGCTAGGGAAAAATGTGTAATCTGAGATTGGCTGGCAAGTGTTTCCTGGAGACTGCTCGCTGTTCCCAGGTGATTGGCTGCAAAGTGGGTATTACACCAAAAACAGAGAAAGTTTTTGTCTTCAGAGTAAAAGTTGTGCCTCACCACTACAACCAACACATGCCAAAAGCTGCAACTTTCACTTTGAAGGCAAGCATTCTCACACTTTTCAGACTCTCACTACCACGCACGATGTGGTAATGAAACTGAGACCAGTTGGTATCTTCCATGCAAACTGCAGGTGATCATGTGCTACCGAACAAAGCAGTTTCAAAGCACAGTTTCACTAATAAACCGCAGTAATCAGAGATTCACTGACATCTGTTTAGACCTTTATGAATGATCTCACAGAGCTGCCACTTACAAACCTGTTAGGGAATTCACATTTTTCTGTTGTGGTCGCCAACAGGTCTTACCTGACGCCTTACCACGATATTCGAAACAATTCTGTGTATCTAACTTCATGAGAACAGTTTACCCTTCTCTGTCTCAGTATGACTGTTGGTGTGTTCCTAAAAAAGCTGGAAGTTGGAATTTCTGAGTTCTCAGTCAGAGCTGAAATCTGGAATTACCCTTCGACTCGGATTTCCCACCAGGAAAGTCGGAAAAGACCCAGCAACCCCGAGTTAACAATCCAAGATGGCGGCACTGAACAGTCATAAAACTATAAAACTGCTCATCTGCACTGCCAGCGTTGTGTATTTATGACTGCCTAAATAAGCAATAAACAGCGCACTGACCAGCCTCCATCCATAATGTGCTGCAGCAGTTTTTAAATTAAAAGTATAAAAAGAAACAAGTATTATGATCCTATTTTTATATAGGATTATATAATCCTACTTTTACTTCTTTTTTCTGGAACATGCTAAATTGGGAGTGGTGTCACTCCCGAGTTATTTGGAATTTGGAACACAGTGTGTGCCCCAGTGCACAAAGCAAAATCCTTAAAGGCATGGTTGGATGAGTGTGGTGGTGAAGATGAACTTTACTGCCCCACACAGACTCTTGTGCAACTGCACCGAACATCTTTGGAAGGGGCTAGAATGGCGAATGCAAGCCAGGCCATCGTGAAAATTTCAAAAAAATCCAGCAGGATGGTGTCCCAGAATTGCGAAGCTGTTACAGATCGAAGAGGAGGAGGGGGGTCACATCCAAATTTGCCTATGAATGTAGATTGGGATGCCATAAAAGCTGCTGTAGGTGGCTAAATATTTTTTGTATGTTGTTATAGTTCAAGAAAGACAAAGGGCACATTCACGAGGACATGTAGTTATGTTTCACTAAAAATGAAGTTAATGCAGTTTACTCAGCCTGGAGCTTAAATTTTGGTCCAGGAAGGACAGGAAAGGCCCTCCTGCACAGGGTTGTTGTCTCAACCCATCGAACAAACTGTTTGCCTCTCTTGCAGAGTACCCACTCAACAAACACTCAGTGATGACAGGGAAGCAGAAAAGGGGCTCCACACTCATCTTCCTTACATCAGGAAATGTGACAAGATTCAACAGTCTCTTCTATTTTTAAAACTTGTCCTAAATTATTATTAATCCCCCTCATCGATGCTGCCTGTGCCTTAAAAATGATGCACTTGTATTACGCCCATTTTTTCCACACAACAATCCAGAACGACACAAAGACACACAGACAAAGTCTAGACGTGTTACTTTTCTAAGACAAAAAACGTGCAAAAGAAAAGGTCAGAGTGTGACATATGACAAAGGCCAACACTGCAGAAACAGTTCAGTCTGCTGCCACTAGCTTCACTGCGAGAGGTGCCGGGGAATGAAAGAATGAAAGAGAGAGACAACTAAAATTTCACAAAAACAGTTTCTGTAGAGGTGACAGAAGTCATCTCTTAGCTTGCCAGCACCTTCTAGCACCATAAGAGATTTCTGCTGCTACGGGAACACACAGAAATAAGTGTTTGCAATTCAGTGTGGTTTGAGTGCGACCTTGATCTAAGTACCATGCACTTGTGTTTGTGTGCATGCCCCACTCAACCCTGGAGATGTGGCTGGCATTTCACTTCCTGTAAAGTGTACACTTTCAGTGATAAGATGAAAATGTGTTCACATTCACATTTGAGCCCATTCTGGCTTGTAGTTTATGCTTTAAAAAAAGTATAAAAACACAACAACAACAGAACGTGAACCTTGGGAAGGGTATGGAATAAATAAATAAATCTTATAGACATTCACACTCTCAAACAGCCTGAGCTTCTGGCTGATAGGGGCTTACTTGTAAACATAATACTGACTTCAACATTAAAAACTTTAGTCATGTTAAATATGAACATCCAAGTCATAAATGGATGGACACGGTCAGCAGCGATACTCAGGCACACTGTGGCATTTAAATGACGCTCAAATGCCGAGCCTATCATCTGAATGTCAAAGCAGACAGACTCATCAGAAAAAGGAAAATCTTTTCCAGTCTTCTGTTGTCCAATTATTGGTTTCTTTGTGCAAATTGTACTCTTAGTTTCCTGTTTTTCTGCTGCTCTGTTTTAAGGTTCAGAGGTGCTCTTCTTCATACCTTGGCAGCAACAACTCGTTATTTGAGTTATGGTTTTGTTCCTATCAGCTTGAAGAAATCTTGGCAGTAATTCCAGATTTAAGCAAAATATAGAAGTGAACCGTTGGGATAGTTAATGCTGTAAGTGATATGAACTCAGATTCAAGTCTGATGTTTAAGGTGATAAGAATACTTACATTTCACCTCGATGTCCTCATGGCTGAAAATTCCACATGCTGTAAAGGTGACGTCTTTAGCTGCCCTCTCTTTGACCTTCTATCTTCACTATTTACAGCCACCAATAGCCACTAGACAGGCTGCTCTGTAGGTGTTACACCTAATTAATTTTAATTGAGTGCCTTCAATCTACAGCATAGTCCCATCCTCTGTATATCTTCTGAATACACCAATGTAGGCGGATGCAAACTTAAAAAACAAACAAAACAAAAAACAGATATAAAATTTCAAAAAAAGACTCCAAAACTCAGAAGTGTTTTTCCTTCTGACATTTTTTTGTAGAGCTGTTATTTGACAGACATAGAGTGTTTATACATGCCTCTACATGAGCATCGCTGAAGTGCTGAACATGAGCCTGACGAGGAGACGCTTCTCCTCTGCGGGAAGGTACAAGTGGAGTCAGGGTCTTTCAACCCATTCAGCACAACCTAAACTCTCACACTGCGGGTCAAAACTAAGCACCCTCCATCACCGTGGAGAGGAGAGCCTTATCTGCACAAGATGAGACAGGTCTAAATGTGTCATGCCTCTTCAGAGAGTGACTGTAAACACTTAGCATATATGAATATTAATGTTCCACATTAAAGCCCCAATGCCTAGATGGAAGTCTTAATGAGGATAAATAACAGACAGCCAAGCACCGAAATCTCAGCTCTGACATTATTTATCATCCTTAACTTTTGTCACAGCTCCTTTTTTAGTAATTAATATCATACAAGAAAGCACTTTGCACTTGGATGAGTGATCTAATTTGTTTAATATAATGCAATTAAAAGAGCTTGAATTGCTTTATGTTAATGTTACTGATTATATTCCTGGCTGGACTGCCTTTCTCAAAGAAGATAACAGGCTGAAGCTGAGGATTGATGTCTGTCTCAGATCTGCCACGTTCATCAAGGAAATTTAACCGCTGTTTACAAGCATCCACACTCCACAGAGTCACACAAATCTAGTCTCATTCAAGACACAGTTTTGCCTTTGCCACTTTGGATTCATACCAACTCTTGCCTTTTTGCCTTTCCCTGGAACAGACAGGTGAACGAGGTAAGAAAAAGAATCAGGAGGGAACTTTAAAAATATTTTATGCATCTTCAGTTTACCAAAAACCCCAGAAAAAAACCCATCCTGTACACGATATGGTGTTTATTTACCTGCAACTAGTATTAATAAAACAATGGCCAACATGCGTCGACGTCTCAGCTGTAAAGTTGCACGGATGGCTGTTTGATCGAAGTGCTGCGGGGAGCGGGGCGTTGGATGAATCCCGTAGGGAGCACTGACATTGGAGTTAGGAGGACACGATGTAACTTGGGGTGAAATATGACATTGGGAACACAGAGAGGGATGGAGGCAGGGAAGAGGAGAGAACAGCTGGAAGCAAAAGACCAATGCACAAATGACTAGTGAAGGCTCTGCAGGATATGAGCCACACTCCTGTTTGTCTGTCTGCTGAAAATTTCCCCCGCAGATCTAAAGCTCACCTTTAAAGCTGAGGTTACATCTCTCTTGGTTGCACACAAGCACACACAAGCACACACAAACACACACGCACACCCATACTCAATCAAATGTGTCCTAACACTCATGTTTGGTGAAATGAGATTCTGAAAAACGAAGCCCTGCATCATAATACAAATATGGTAGATGCCAAAAAAACCCCAACCAAGTCCAAATTCATATTTTAACCACATTTGCAGCTTTTAAAAGAGCCATTTACCTCACATTAAAACCATATTTCAAGCAATTTCGCATTAATGTTGCCAAATGAAAGACCAGACTTCATGAAAGGATTGAGAGGCAGTAACACAACAGGACCATCATGAAAGACAGCCTCTCTCAAACCCTCCCCCCCGATGTTTCTGCAGTTATTCTTCAGCTGCTAATTTTGAGGTGGAAAATCTTTGCTGCAAAAAGTGGAACCTGCTGATGGCAGACTTGGAAAATCTCCAAGTAATCCAGTCTTGTGAACAAAAACAGCTTTGATAAACTGAATGTTTCAGCTCCTCAGAAATCACAGTGAAATAAACAAAGACGTGCTGGACTGAATGATCAGCTTGCTATATGGTGGGTCAAAGTCACTAAAACATATCAATAACAGAATAGACTGATTTATTCATTCAACCATTCATCTCTTCATGCCTGTCTTTAAGGGGGACACCAAGGTGTTCCCAAGCCAGCTGAGAGATACAATCTTTGCAGCATGTCCTGGGACTGCCCCGGGATTTCTTCCCAGCAGGATATGCCTGAAATACCTCACCTACAAAGCATCCTAGTCAGATACCTGAGACACCTTAATTGTCTCCTTTCCTTTTGTGGAGGCGCTACACTGAGTCCCTCCCGCATGACAAAGCTCCTGACCCAATCTATAAGGGAGAGCCCAGACACCTTTTAGATTAAATTCCTTTCCACCGTTTGTATCTGCGGTCTTGTTCTTTTGGTCACTACTCAGAGCTCGTATCCAGATCACCGCAGCAGGCTGGTACATCACCCATGTTACTACAGATGCCACACCAATCTGTCAGTTAAATTCTTGCTTCGTGGATGTCTCACTTGTCAACAAGACCCTATGACGCTCTTCCACTGAGGCATCAACTCATCCCCAACCCCGAGTGGGCATGCCACACTTTTCCAGTGTGTCAGCCAAGACAGCCCCACAGCATCCAGAGCCTGAAGAAACCTAAATCTCATCCAGCCCAGGGGCTCAGTCAACAGGTTATTTTTTTTTAATTTGATGTTTTTATTTTACTACTTGGGTTAGATATGGCAGCTGACTAGTTTGCGTGTTTGTTTTCTGTCACAATGTTTAAAACGATTCATACAAAAATCTGTTTTTGTATCTCTGAAAAGCTGCTGGGAGCTCATGAAAGTTGCCCTAATAAACACCTTTCACACAGTTATGTAATTAAATAATTTAACCTCTCTGGGGCTAATAGTCAGATTCCAGGCTCAGTTTTATCCCAACTGCTCTCTGCAGCACAGCCAAACTTCTTATTAGTGAAATAAAAAATTCAAAAACAGCTAATGCTTAAGCTTCTCTTTCTTCCCATGAGTTCTGACTAATTTATGCATTCATAAATTACTCTTGGAGGAGTTCTGGGTTTTGTTTGTTGGCATCAACTAACGACTAACGAGCAAATCTGAAGCAACGCCTTCAGTCTCTCTTCTCACTGCTTCCATTGCCTTGCTGTATCTATATGTGTACAATAAATGGAACAACAAACGCTCTTACAGGCTTACTGGGTCAAGATGAGCTTTCTTTTTAGCTCTGGACAGCAGACAGACTGTATTGTAGAGCACAAAAGGAGGGCTAAAAAAAAGTGAGAAGGGATCAATGTGCTCAGAGATGTTTGTGAAGATGAGTGGAAAGAGAGAACGCTTAGGTGACAGCTTCCCTATCGAGCTGTCAATCACGCTACACAGCACCTGTTAACTCTGGAGAAGACACCTTTGGCCAGCTGAGAACCTATTGATCTAAACTCCCACTCGTTCTCTGCTTCTCAGATTTCACATTTCTTTTCCCATCTCTCTTTGCTTTTGTCAGTCTCCCCTGTTAGCATTGTTTTTGCAAAGTTCAAACAGAATTTTTTTAAAGACATTTTCTCCTCTTGCACAAAGCAATTGTGGCTAATCTAAAAAGTGCATTTTTTCATTATGAATATTGAGGGCTGGTGTGCGTATTTTTCCTAACAGTCTTCCTAATGAGATACATTTAATCTAAAAATAATGAACCCAACAAAACACTGTACATTAACTCTATTGCCTTTCGACCTACACGACGTCTAATGCAAAGTTATTATCATTTTCTATTTTCTTATTCATTTTTATTACATTTTCAGTTCAGGTTCAGTTAGCTGCCAGAGTGGATTTTCGTTTTTGTTTGAAAAATATTGAATTTTTTACAAGTTTTTATTAGTTTAGGCATGAAGGCTTTCACACACCGGACGTGTAAAAGTAGCGTGCACATTTCATTTGCAAGAAAATTTCACAGGATGAAATAAAACATCTGGATTTCTGTTCCTGTTTTTGTCTGCAGCAGATTATTCAGATCGCGTCTTCTAAAATTTGCCATTTGCAATCCACTTTAAAAGTTTGTACATCCACGTTTTTACAGCCCAACTCCATAAAGAAAATCTTGGTAAGAAATTTCGGTTAGCAGCCACCTTTTCCCCCAACCAGGCAGTTAAATCCCAGAGCATATAGAAAAAGTGAGATACAGAAGACCGCAAGAGATCAGCCCACTGTTAGCAAGCGAAAGATGGAGCGTGAGATTGAAACTGTGAAAGAAAAAAGTTGCTGTGTGAAACGTGGAGCAGGTGTAAGAGTAAAAAAGGAGACAGTGTGAGAAATGAGTTAAGAAGCTGGGAAGGAAGATGAAGTGCACAAGGTCTTCATCAAATTTTTGGACTTTGTCTTTCCCCCTTCTCCCTGCCTGCATGTGTATGACCTCATACCTGCTCAGTAAACCCACATCTTGGATATAGTTTTACTTACTAAAAATTCACATTTCAAAGTTTTCTATTATTGATATTTCAAATGTTCCAAAAGAAAACAAATAAACACAAGACAGAGTAACACTATTATAAGTTTATGTTTTTATGTCACTTTGGTGTGTTAAATAAATTCCTCAGTACTAAAGAGAAGAACAGAAAAGAAGCAATCATTTCGATGTAAACAGACAAAATGTTACTGTCCAACATTTTAAATGCACATCTCTTAATGACTGATGAGGGGATTCATATCGATTCAATAAATATTCACCTAAGTCGAGCAGGCACCAGGATAAAATGGCAAGCCTGTTTCAATCTAAAGCTCATAATAAACCTACCAGTATTTAATTCCCAGTAATAAACACAAATCTATAATGTTTTAATTGTTTGACTTGTTTTAATATTGCAGATTTCAATCAGCTCTGGAACCACAAAATGCTTCAAAGGCATTTGTCATGCATGCAGGAGGGCTGCCAAATAGGGCTGGGCCATATCGTACCGTTCACGGTAATACTGGTATAATGTTGGGCAACGATAAGAAAATGAAATATCGCGATAGAATATGGGTAAAACGCACATGCGCAGTGCCTTTGTTTTCATACGCACATGGCGAAAAAGCATGACAGTGACGGAGAATGAGAAGGGCGAAAGTGGATCTTTGAATGAAACGGATGAACCAGAATTGGTTTGTAAAAATGCTGCAACTTCAGTGGTGTGGAACTGGTTTAGCTTTCGTCCGTCAGATACACAACAAGGCACTATTTTTGGTAGCGCATGCTAGCGGGCCGTCGTTATTACCGTGTTTTCTGGAAAATACGGCACACTTAAAATCAATCCTTTGATTTTTCTGAAACCGACAGTGCCCCTTATAATCCCGTGTGCCTTATGTATGAATTCTGGTTGTGTTTACTGACCTCGAAACGATTTTATGTGGTACACGGCGCTCGAAAATCTGTCAAATTTTTTAGTACGACTTTGCTAAGCTACGAAGCCAAACCGCTTGATGGATTGTCGGAGCATTACGACTACTGTAGGCAGGACCCTGGCGGAGTGATACGTACTGTGCTTCAACATAATATTACTGTATTGTGTGTGTGTATAACCTCTTTTTAAGTTTTGTGGATGTTATACATGGTTATACTGAGGATATGTCAGCCAGTTTCCACTGGAAATGCCTTTTGGTTAAACTGTCAGCAAGGAATTTGCATTTGTGCTGTTAAATTTTTATATAACTTTAATGCAGATAAAAAACAGCTGCTCGTTTAAGTGAAAATAGGTTGATTTATTTTTTTTTGCATTAATAAAGTTGTGGAGTTTTAAAGTATTTTGTCTAGTCTCAATTATATCGTCAGTTATATCGTTATTGCAAATTTTCAAATGCATATCATGATAAATATTTTGGTCATATTGCCCTGCTCTACTGCCTAAGACCTGTGAACACACTGATTGGTAAAATCTGGATTTTTTTTTTTTAAAATGTACTTGAGTTTATTCTCGAGCTGAGTTAAAACACAAAGAAAGCAAAACAATGTGAATTTCCGACACAGTTGCTCCTGTTTGAATCATCGATTCACCGGAGAATTGAAGAAAATCTGAATTTGAAATTTGAAGGAAAAAAAGCTGCATGTGTGTTGAAACTGGCATCAGCGAACACAGGCAGGGCAGGTAAGGTGTTTGATAGCTTCCAACAGAGTAGTCCACAGTGTGTGTGTGGCTTGAGGGACTGGTCTGTGGGGAGCTGATTGCACAGGCTCTCATTATGTGGCCAGTGGCTGTAATGGAGTGTGACAGCAACGTGCTGTGCTCTGGATCTCTGTCCTTCCAGCCTGCAAAGCCAATTAAACACACTCTGCCTTGCCCTGCTTCGTTCTCCATCACTCACTCCTTCCTTGCTGTTCCCCACTCCCGCCTCCACCACCATCGGCAGCTCCCGATCGCTACCTTCTTGGTCCCCAGAGTCAGCTTTGCAGCTGACTCTTTCTAACCCCCTCCAACACATCTCCAAGCTCAATACTTCAAGCTCCTTCCCAAATCTTTTGCTTCCTCCTCTTATTTCCTGTGGTCTACATGACAATTCAAAGCTCTGATTGCTTCTGCCCTTCTTCCTGCACTCCTCAGCCCCCCCCTCAAAACTAACCGAATGCCTGCCTCTCCCGCTGGTAAAGTATGGGTCTGTTTGGGGGGGGGGCACAAGGGGAGAAGTGCTGGGCTAGAGAGAGGAACATCCTCTGATGACAGCTTCCCTCTATGCTACCACACACACACACACACACACACACACACACACACACATTGCAATAGTTGGTTCTTCAGGACCTGGAGCAGTCACAACCACTTAGGAGGAAAAATGCCCTGCAGCACCAAAAACACACATAGTCCATTTATCACTCCCTCATAGTTCCCCAAAATGTGCGCGCGCACACACACACACTGTCTGAATGTGTGACTATGTGTGTGCTTCCAGCATTGGACTCCTGGTTTTTAAGTGTTTAAAATCATGTCATCGTGCCCCGAAAGTACAGTGTGCAACACTGATGAAAAAATCTTATGACATCTTTCATCTCCTGTGAATCCCTCTGACAGTACAAACCATAAATGGTAGTGAAATGCACTCGCTATGCATGCATACTGCTGAGGAAGATGAGGGTTTGGTACCTGTCTTGAACCAGCCATCCTCAGTGAAAGACTCTCTGGTCTCCTGAGGTTTGTTAAAGTACTCTTTAAAAACAGATGGCCCTCGAACCAGAAGCTCCCCCTCTTTCCCCTCCAGACCAGGTCGTACCTGATGCATATACATGGAAAGAAAGGAAGAAATCAGGATAAATACATCACCGTGCTTAACAGCTGGTATGAGATGTTAGTCCTGATATACTGTGTTCGTTTTATATACTATCATTAAAAATCTACACTGATTTTGTTTATCCAAAGGACATTTTCCCAGAAGTCTTATTATTTTCTTGGATATAACATAAGCTGTGCCGCCATGTTCTTTTTAAAGAAAAGTGGCTTTCTCCTGGCAATCCTTCCAAGCAAACGACACTTGTTCAGTCTTTTCCTAATATTACTGACATGAACTTTAACATTTAACATGCTAAGTCAGGCCTGCAAAGTCTGAGATGTACTTTTTCTTTATCCGTCATACAGTCTGACCTTGGGGTCTCACACTTGTTGGTCATCAGTTATTCAAGTGCATTTCATTAGCAACAGGAACAGGATTGCATTGAGTCTGATGCTAAACCTTTGTTTTCACATGATTTTACCTGATGACACCTATATATATTGAACTTATGGATTACCTGAGTCTCTTTGTGAGTGCCTTCCACAATGGTTGTATTAATTGTGTTATTCATAACAATCCGAACTTCCACACCAGGCAGCGGCAACCCAACAGCTCCTGTCAAACACAAAGAAAGCCCATGAACACAGAGAGAAGAGAATACACTTTGTCGAAGCAGAATGGGATGATTTTTGGCCTTTACAGAAGTGGAACACATATTCTGGCAATAATCAGTGAAAAAGCCATCAAAAGCATTCAGTGAGAGATTTTTAACACAAGAGTCATCTTCTCCAAGACAGCATTAGCCTCCATCTGCAGGCCAAAACTGGCCACTGGCTTGCTGAGCTTGTAAAACACTAAACTGAAAGCCATTCGTCTCAGTCACCACAAACCAGCTTACACGGACAGTAATGGGGATTTCTGGGCAATGCCTGATGCAGCCGTTTGCACAAACTTCAAGTAAACGTCAAGTAATAGAACTGTTTTTAGGTGTTTGTTTGCACTTTCAACCTGTTTCTGAAGCCTCCAAAAAAACAAACAAAGAAGAAACAAGGACTCAAGGGTACAGCAGGATTCAGTCCTTCAGTCTAATTTACTGCTGAGCACTTGACATGTTTTATTAATAAAGCACAGCAGCATGAAATGTTATAACTGAGCTGACAAGTATTAAAATACAGTAAGAAGTCTGTGTTAAAAAATCCAGTGTTCATAACTGTGAGGTGCAGTAACGTTTTAGAGAAAACTGTTACTAAAAAAAGGATTTCCACATTTCCTGACATCACCTGCTGTCTCCACAAACTGTGTGCAAGTGACACCTGGCGAGTTAAATAATTAAAGCACAAAAAAAATTCTCATTGGTCTTCTGTGTGCATTAATATTTGCACCTATATTTTATTTTATAGCCTGGTTTAGCTGGAGGTTTCTTCCTGCTAAAAGGGAGTTTTTCCTTCCCACTGTGGCCAAGTACTTGGGTGTTGTGTGATTTTTGTGGTTTCTCTGGATTATTGTCGGGTCTTCGCCTTACAAAAGGAAGTTCCTTGAGGCAACTGTTGTTGTGATTTAGTGTTACATAAATAAATGAAATAAACTGAATATTTTATATCATTTTGCAGACTAACATTTGCCCAATAAAAAGACCGTTAGGTTTTGAAGGATTCTATCAATTTTTATACAAACGGGCTTTTAATTAATTTTAACTTGTATGTCTGATCTTATTGTAAAGCACTTTGTGATTTTTATCTGTGAAATGTGCTATATAAATAAATTTTACTTACTTACTTACTATCAATTCAAACTGTATGAACTTTGGCTTGGAAAAAGTCACACCAACCCACACTTTGCAATCCGTCTCCCACCAAGGGCAATTATAACACTGAAAAAGTACACCTTTTGAACCTATTAAATGTAATCACATTACTGCAGCGGTATCTAATAATAGCATCTAAATGTTGGGCATCAGGAGAAAAATCCTGTAAAAATTAATTCCTTATCTCAAGATCCTTTTTGTCCTTGAAAATGCAAGTGAAGTAACTCTGTACTTCTTACACAGGTAGAATGAGAATCCTACTACATCCTATTTATCATCACTTCATTCATTTTCTAACTACTTATCCGATTTATGGTCATCGGGAATAGTGTATTAAAATAACAGTTTTCAGATGCTAGCACGATTACCCTTAATTCACTAAAACTGAAAATGGATCCTTTTGATTGATAAAAAAGGCTGGGGTGTGAGAGCTTTTGTTTTGGCTTTTTAAGGTGGGGAAAAAGCTATGAACAACTGCTTTTATAAGACTGCCGTATCTACACTTTCTCTGTGAAAATACAGGGAAAAAAAGCCTGAAAAGTGGGACAAAAAAGAATCAAAGAGATGAAAGGGGCAGCAGCGTGAGATAATAATAAGATGGGGGGAAAAAATGAGGATGATCTCATATGTTTACATCTCAGGACGGGCAATATGACCTAGAAAGACACTCAGCTTTGTTAATATGAAGAGCTCCAAAAGTGTAAGCACCACAGCAAAATCAGGATAGTTACATGGCCTAAATACAGGAGAGAATTACTAATGAAACTGCTGCCAATAAGTTGTATTAAGAGCTGAAATGTCATCTGTTTAGCTGCTGTGGGGCGGGGGGGGGTGAGAAAGAGAAGAAGGTGAGAGTGAAAGAGAGATACCACTCCACTGCTCTTCTGAGAGTGTTTCCTGTGGTTGCTATTGATCCATTTTAACCTACTTAAAAGGCAAGATAGGAACACGCCAACTCAAACAGGCGCAGCCTCGTGCCTACATGTGCTCACACCGTCATACACACACACACACACACACACACATACACTTACACACACACACACACACACACACACACACACTCTTACACAAATGCTGAGAGGAAACATCAATAAAAACGCAGGCCTCTTGAAGCCATTCTTAATAATCACCTGAGAGGAGTCGAACGCAGCCTGCTCGGTTCATGCCAAACATTCAGTGAGCAACAAACAAAACAATACCCTGACAAAACAGGCAGGCAGAGGATTACCAAATCCACTTGCAAGCTAATTAGCTCTCCCTTTAAGAGGAAGTGTTGTCTGGGGAACAGGAAAGGAAGAAGACGGTGGAAGAGAAAGAGAGGGAAAGAGAGAGAGAGAGAGACAGAGGAAGAGGGGATGACAGGAGAAGATGGCAACCGCCACTACTCTGACCTCATTTCCAGACCTTGCTTTTGTTTTTGCGTGCGTGAGGGAGGTGTAGTTGGGATCATGGGGTTTTACCTGACATCACGCCAGAGACAACTACCTTTGATTAAAGCACAACGCGTGAAGTTGAAGTACTCACTCAAACTGATGAGGGAGGGTCGAGCAACATCAGAGGTTTTTGGATTATATGTGAAGTAGAACAAAATTTTTGAGAGCATTTTCAAAGTGTAGTATAAACTGGGAACACTGGCTCAATTAAGCAAGGTTTGCTTTTTAAATTATTATTATTTTATGTCGTTCTGTTAAACCACACTGCCTTTCTATGTTTCCAGGATAAAGATTTCTAATATATATGTGTATACTTTTAACATAGAGTGGCAGAAATCAGTGATTGCAAGTTTGTTGATTGATAATCATATGTTACCAAATTGTAAACAGCAATGTCAACTCAATGTAGAGCTTAATTACTACACACAGGGAAAAAAAGATAATTACCCTCTTTCCTACAAATCTGAGACATTCGTTTTAGAAGAGAACAACATCCACAGTCACAAAGGCAACCTTGGTTGACTGCCAACCAATCAAATATTCATCATCAATGAAACTGTGACTGACAGACACACTGATGGCAGTATGCTTGGCTAGTTGTGCTGTGCAGTATCTCAGTATTTGGTACCAAAAGATAAATGCACCAAATGACAAACTGATCGAGGGTTGGCCTGATTTAAAAAGAGAGCAGAAAACGCTGCCATTGGTTTGTCATTAAGGGTTTTCAAGAAAGATGCTGATAATCAGATGCCAAACCGATCTTTAAGAGGTTATCTGTATGGCCTCATTTCCTGCCATTGCTTCAGCAGCTGGTTTGTAACCTGACCATATTCTGCTTGGAAGAGCACCAAGACATGCATTTTATTATCAAGTTAGTATTTTGACACCTGAGGTTTCACAACTTTATCGTTATGCAAAGGGATAAAGGAGTTTTAAAAAAAAAAACATACGCAGCTGGCGCCCAAACTATACATGTATCCGGTACTGACTTTGACATTCTAGACAGGTTTTTAGAAGATAATTGAGAATACAGATTTTTGGATGAAGCTAAAATTGTGTAATGCAAGTTTATCTAGCTGAGTGGCTCCAACCATTGTTTACAGGACTCTGCAACAGTGACACGTGGCAGATAAGAAGATAGTGGTGCAAAGTTAAGCAACGTGCAATGAGTTGCTGACTTGTTTGTGAAATACTTTGCCGGAAAGTTAACTAATGATCCCATGACTTCCCTTTTTAAGATAAGTAACACACATACACATGTAAAAAAAAAATTTCTTTCTTTACTCATATGTGTGTAAGGTGTGAGAATACAAGTGCATCCACTTAGTTCAACCTGGGACGCGTGGGCCCTTGAGAGGGTTGGACAGCGCCATGCCGATCTCAGTCATGCCGTAGCGTTCGAGGAGTGTGTGCCCGGTAATCTCCTCCCAGCGCTGCAGAGTGGGAAGCGGGAGAGCAGCCGAGCCTGAAACCATCAGCCTGGAGAGAAAGGGACAGGCATGAGGGACACACGCCAAAAAACACATCTGCAGTTTATATTTTGCCTGAAAAACCTGTGTGAAACATGTAAATTATCTAATTGTTTGCTAATTAGAAACATCAATTTTTGTGCATCTTCTTACACGTCTCCAAGGACCTGATTTGTGAGAGTCAGTAAGCATAGGGTTGTGCCTTACAGTATTCTAGAAACTGCAGACTGTTTATGAAAAATATACAGAATGCAGCATGGGAGAGATGATTGGCAGCACAAAGGAAGCAAAATAAAAACACAGATGCCACACACACTTGTAAAAGAAACTGTGGCAGTGAAAATTATTAAGAAGCAAAACATGTACTGGAAATGTGGTGTGACATTAATACACCATCCACAAAGGTCAAAAGATTATCAAGTAGCAAGAAAACATAATAATGTAATAATAATGCATGCCACGAGTGCATACACACAGAAAGGTGACAAACAAATTACAAATGAAAAGAACTACAAGTGTCTCAGGGCCAAAATAAACTTTTAAAAACAGGCTTAATGCTTCTTGGGACTGACTTTGCTTCAGGTTTGAACACTTCAACACTTCTGGGGAGGAGCGCAGTCTGACACGCACGTCAACCACACCTTCATGTGGTTTTCAGCTCGGTAAAAGGAGCAAAGATGGCAAGAGAGGTGAGTTGGACAGGTACATGTTGTTGCTCCAAAAGCAGCTGAAATTGTTAACTGTGGTTTGATGCATAGATCATGTTTAGACACCTCCGCGGTCAACAGCTGCAGCTGCATCAGTCATTGTTACACAGAACTTGCTGAGGTAGTTGAAGCACTGAAAAACTTCAATTTGTCTCACAAATGAACTTTATTTTCCAATTTTGCTTTTTTGTCTTCTTTGAATGTGAACCGAAAACACTGCCAGGATAGGGTGATGGTCAATGGGCCCAATTGCTAATCACTAACGCATCTGTCAGTTAGCTGAGCTACTAACATACAGATGTTTGGAGCCCAGAGACTGGCTTACAGCCAAACTCAAACGTTTGTGCTGTCATATCCTGCTCTGTCAGGTAAAGTCAAGGCTTCAAGTTGAAGGAGTTTCACCAAAAATACTCTCCATCAAAGTCATCTGGACATAAATAAATACTAACAGGAATGATGAAGAGCCCAAAATGAATGAACTCCATAGCAACATTAAATTTCCTCTTTAAATTGCCTAAAGCATCCAACTATTGGGTGATTAAAAAAGATGATAATCTCCCAACTGATGACAAAATGCATTAATATTAACTTTAATTAAGCTCTATACATCCCTGTGAAAAGGACATTTAGGAAACACTGCATAAAAACCCTGCATTAAACCATTCAGTGCTACATTATAGTTGCTCTGTTCTTAACCATTTTGCCACCAATCAATATGTACTCATACATACATGGAAGTATTCACAAATACAGCTACTTGTGAGTAAAATCTTGTGGCACAGATTCCACAACCAGTACCTTATTCTCTCTTTGCAGACTGCTTTGACAAAGTCCTTCACATGAGGCTGTGTGAAGTGCTGATCATAGTACTGGATCAGCTTAGAGTAAATAGTTGGCACGGCCATGAACACATTAACCATGGGAGCCTTGGAGCTCAACAGCATCTCCCACACCTGTGGGGGGAGAGAGGGAGAGAGATAAGCACAACACATAACTGAAGAAGGAAGGAGGAGGAGGAGAGATAAGGAAAATAAAAGCAGTATATCTAATAGTGGGGCATTGCAGACTAAATTATTAAATCCAGATTCATTCCATTAGTTTTAGAGGGGAAAAAAAGTGACATTTTTTCATTTATTTGATGTAAATGGCAGAATAAAGTCCAGACAGCAGCCTCATATTAAACCTGTCAACATAATGCAGGAAAAAGACAAGCAAAAAATGCCCAGATTTCTAAAAGGTCAGGAGGAAGAAAATAGCCGGCTGCCCCGGACTGGAGCGGTATTGCCGGTCAATTAAAAGACCTCGTGTGCAGCTACTTTTGACAAATGTGCTTTTCGACTGCCACAAAAGGAGCCACTCCCATCCTCAGCTGCGTCAGACGTGCCGCCTTCAACAGCGGCGGGCACTAATGGACGCAAACATGCGTCGCCAACTACATGCACATCTAAACATACTGTATGAAAATCACATAAACTCACTTGTTCAAGGACAAAGTCATTTTACACACCCGGCCCCGCCCACTCAACCTCATTCCTCACACACGCTCACACATTGCAGTAGACGGCAGAAGGATAGGACGACAGCATGAATTAAATGAAGGTGAACGACGGCTTCTCTAAGTCACTCCCCCCGCACCACAGCCCACCACCAGTGCCCCCCTCCAAGCTGTCTCCTCTCAGGCTACTCGATCTCACTTCTTCTTCATTCATTCTGCCTCTATTTTCCAAGTGCTCCGCTTTCACTCTACTTTCATCTCTGACCCCACATCCTCCCTTCATCCCCCCCCCCCCCCCCCTCGTCTCTCACCCCCCTATCTCACATTCACTTACCTTCTCTCTCCATTTCGTAATTTCCTGCTTCACTGCCTCTGCAGTCTCTCTCTCTCTCAGACACATACACACCTAGACACATACTCACACACAGAAAAATGCACTCTGTCCCATCATTGCGCTCACCTGAAGTAACACCACATCCTTCTTAATGTGCCAGCAATTTCTAAACTCTTCCTTCCACTTCTCTTTTGTGTGACCCTCACATCACAGACTCACCCAATCTATTATCTACTAAACTATCTTCCAATCACTTCCTCTGGCTCTAATAAAAACACAAGTCAAACACACAGACAAATACAGCTAAGATGATTAAGATATGCCAACAGTACAATTTAATCAAATCCCAATCCAGTCTCCCAGAGTAGCGTTACAGGCCGATCTAAAAATTGCAAGTAACCTGCGGTTCACGCGAAGAGATACAGAATAAAAGTTTGAAGAGAGAAAAGGATGATTAGCTGAGCGTGCCCTGACCATACTGGGTGGTGTCTATCAAGTGCAGTGAAGCGCTCCCACCAAGCCCACTCTAGGCGGGAGAGGAAGGCAATTTATGTCCGTCAAAGAGCTGGCCTCCACCTAGGGGACAGGATGCGGTGAGAACCGAGAGCTATGGCCTGCATCCTAAGCAACTTCATGTGCCCTGCACTCAACGTAAGACCCGAAAACAGTTCTTCCCGAGAAGGCCCGATTGTTGAATGTCAATGTGCCAGCAGTGCTGATTCCTAAAAACTGTCAGGTAAGTTCACTCAGCTCGTCTGTCTCAGTAAAGAACATGTCTTTCAGTTTTAAAGTTTTACGTGCTGGGAAAACATTTAAAATAATCTGGTCCTTAGTGGATCTAAAAATTGGGTAAATAAAACCTCAGATGAGCAACAATATGTGATCTTCCACTGTTTCATTTAATAAAAAAAAAAAACGAAACCAAACAGCAGAATCAGTGTGTGAAAAACTAAGCACAGCCTTACAAAACCACAGGAATTAAGAGCGTAAGTAGCAGCCAGATGCTGCTAATCAAATGCACTTGATTAAGCAGAAATTTTGGTAGCTTGCTGGTCTGGAGCATTCAGGTGTGTGTTAACACAATGCCAAGGTGGGAAGACATCAGCAGTGATCTTAGAGAAGCAACGGCATCGTGTTTTAATGTTCGAGCATTTCACTGACCTTACAGTGGAATAGACCTTGTTTTAATAGTCAAGTCATTAACATAGTAGTATCAGCTATGTAGTTAGCTAAGTTTTTAATTAGTGTTTGCAGGTTCCTACAAACAGACAGCTTTTTTATATTCCTCGTGGATAATAGCTTCAGCTGTAGGCAGATTACCACAGTCCTTGACAGCAGTGTCACATTATCGGTGTCGTAAATGCTTCATGTGAAGCAGAGGTGAAAAACATCAGTGTTCAGGTTGCCAGTGTGTCTGAATTAGCGGATAATAAAAGTTCCTGCTATTGACGTTGATAAGTAGTATCAGTTCTTATATAAGACTTATCCTAATAGTTGACTCTTCCTAGAGAAGGCTGACTGTAACAGAGAGCAACCAGCTATACAGAGTGGCATATGGATTCTTACAGCCAAACACTTTCAAAATGCTTTATCTGTCTGAACTAGACAACTGGTGTATGAAACATTATTTTTAAAATGTCAATTTCACTTTGAATTACAGAACAGGCAGTTGTGAGTATTTCCAAGCAGCATTCCCATCAATCAGGCTACTTAAAAAAATGCCCTTGCCTGTTAGAATTTAAAAATTGATGCCTTAGCCATCCCTCTTGAGGAAAAACAATGACAGTAATATTACATTTGAGTAGTTGCTGTGATGAAGCAGTCAATAAGAAATCAAATAAATTAAAAAAAGAAAAAAAATCCGAGCAACGCTGTTTGAAACCCAGGAACGCTATCTGCTCCCGTCAGTCTAATACAGTACACTTGAAAAAGACTTATCTGTGATTTACTTGATCACAATTCCTGCACTGAAAATTCCCGACACTATCTCCAGGCAAAATCAGAAGAAAAAGAAATCAATGCTGGCCTCTGCTGCCTAGGGTACCCTTCAGAGATCTTAGGGGATAGAAGACGATCGATCACTTCATCAATGTACTGTAACTTCAGGAGGAGGAGTATAAAGGCTCTTTTTTTTCTCTGAAGATGAGAGAAGGGGTTTTGTGGTTTGGCACACAAGGTCAGGGATAACAGTTGAATACTGATAGCTATATTCGTCTAGCAATACCCATGTTGACAGATACACATTTTCTTTAAGGTCGTTTCTTTTTCATTCACCTTAAGTGTCATGAAGTGGTAGACTTCCTGACGTACAAACAAAGAGAGCAAAAAACAGAAAGGCACACACACACATACATTAAAAATTGTGCATTTACACTTCAATACAGCTACACTTATATACACACACTTAGCACCCCATCTTCCCCTCCCTTCTCAGGGCCAAACAAGCACTATCATCCTTCAATGTCAGCTCATCGATTGATCTGCTGCTTAAGTCCCTGCCGTGTGTCGGCATTGGTCAGATACAAAGCCACACAGGGCAATTCATCACTGAGCCCCAAACACTTAGTTTTGACAGTGTGAGAGGGGGAAAGAGAGGGAGATGCAGACGGAGAGGAGATGAAGCGAGAAGAGAGGAGCAAGAACAAAAGAGCAAAGGGAAAGGGAAGCACCAACTGAGAAAGAGGGATTCATGTGGAAAGAGGTAATGGTCTTTTTTAATCCATCAGGGTTGTCTGCAGAAGACCTCTCAATCTGAAAACTGTCTTTGCCTTATGATTAAGTTAGATGGAACCCTAAAAAAGCCACTTTTGTTCACGGGGGATAATAAAAGACACTGTGTACTGTGCCGAGAGACAGAAGAAGAAGAAGAGTGCATCTCTGACCTTCTGAGGATGGAATTCGGGAAGCATGACACAGGTGGCGCCCACCCAGAGTGGGCACAGCAGCTTGTTAACGACGCCATGAACGTGGTGGAGAGGCAAGGTGTGCAGGATGACATCATCTCTGGACCACGCCCATTCTGAAACCAGACACTGGACCTGAGGGGTGGGCCGGAGTGGGTTGTTAAGATGTCATATTGTCTTTACAATAAATTACCTCAGTCAGCTTTCACTGCTACAGACATTTGTTACAATGATCTCCCCTAAGCTGTCGTTTGGTGCACTTCCAGATGGCAAAATTGATTTTTGTAACTTATTTGAATTCTTCCCCATTGTCACAGTGCGCTATATGAGAGGAGACCAACAACAGCGAGGTTCAAATGAAAGGTTTTATCCTCAGCATACATGTTGCTGTTAGTAACAGGAGTATCAGGATCCCTGTTTTAACAACCTTGATCTTGATCCCTTTTATTGTATTTGTTTTGTTTACTGCATTAAAATTGGGAAAAATAACTTTTAAAAAGGCATTTTATTAAAAATAACATATAATTACGTGTCTGATTTACTGTATTTTTTGTGATGTTGTTTACTTGCTGAACTTTTGGCACCCAGCTAATTTCCACCTGTGCACGTATGAGGTCCGACAAAGTCAAGAGATCCCTGTGAAACTGGTTACAGCCAAAAAGCACAATAATACTAAAAATCATTATAACCTAACCCCACTCCACTCCACTGAGGTGGCTGCTGGTGTAGAAATCTGTAAACACCTCATCAACAGTAATTTCTCCCTCTGTGCTGGGCAAACAAAACACAAAAAAGAACAACATATTCTAAAGTTTATCATCGATGCTCTGCTGCTCTTAATTAAGGGTAGCTTAAACATCAGTGCAAGTCCAACATATACAGTTAGGTCCATAAGTTCTTTGACACTGACACAATTTTATAATTTTTGTCTATTCACATCGCCACAGATGACCACAAATGAGACTGAAGTGCAGATTTTCATCTTTAAATGTAATGCAATCCCCCATTTTCAGTGACTCAAATATAAGTGGACAAACAGACATAACACCGCTGTTGAGCTTTATTAATATTAAATTCTGAAAAAAGGAAAAGCATCTAGTTTTTTAGTCTATTAACTTTACTATAAAAATGATTAGTACTTTACACTTTCCATAATTCTCTTTTTAGTTTGATTTGCTCAAAAAATTTCATTTGAACAAATCTTTTTCTTATATGATGCTTCAACGCTGAAAGGCAAAAACATTTCCTACAATCACTCTAGTAATGAAACCATCAGACTAAGGACCTGCTTAGCATTACATGGAAATGGCCACGGTCATGTAAACAATACACACACATAATTTTTAAACTATGCCACCAATAAAAGTATTATTATTTATTAATTTTGTTAAAATGTTTCAAGGTCTAAACTTTGTGAAACCAGGACTTAAATATAGGTAAAAAAAACCCCATCTAACTTCATATTCAGCTTATCTATTATTGGTTATATTGACACAAATCTCAGTGAGAACATCACAAAACTAACACATGCAGATCTATAAACTGTATCTATGATTTTCTTCTTAAATTAAAGAACTGTTTAGACACCCCCAGGAGACATATTCCCTGATTAGCATCACCCTCGTTTTTTCCCCACTGTGCTTCCTGAATAATCACTAATTTATGCCATTAAAGATCTCCTGAAGTTTTTCTGTGCAATTTTAAGTGAAACTGACCTACATGCCTGGCAGTGTGGAAAATTAAATCACTCTAAAAGGAGGCAGAACTTCACTTGAATCTGGTCGGTCTGGAAAACTGAGTGAGTGAATAATTAAGTGAGTCTGTCTGGTTTTTTGTTTTTTTATTTTTTGAGAGGTAACGTGAGGTTTTTTTGAAAAAAAAAAATGCCTGCAGTGAATGTGATCACTAAGGTGCGCTGTGTCCAACATATTGTGCATAATGGTATTTAAAGAGATGAGCATCATGAACAGTGTCAGAGTACTAAATGTCATCAGGGCAAAAAACAAAAGACGTCTCCTGGTCGTACATGGCTGCTGGCTTGTGTTATGACTCTTTGAATCATTAAATTAATTCTGACATTTGTGTACATGAGCATCACCAACATGCATGTAGAACACTGAATCTGGTTGCCTGTACAAAATAACGTAAACAGAAATTTACCTTCACGTCTCCCCCCCTCACAGGAACTTTAATTTTCTATGAAGTCACATTGATGGCCAAAAACATCAAATGATTTAAAACAGATGCACTTCTGTAGTTTAATGCCAAACAAAATTATTCGTCAGGCCTTCCGTCAAATTTATTTTTTTCCCAATAAATGAAGCTTAATTAACCTTTTCTTTGTTTAAAATTTTCAGTTGTATAAATAAAACTGACTTTACAAAAGAAAAAATGTAAACAGAAATCCAGCAAAAACCTTCATTCCTTATAAAAATAATCTTTCCAAGCAACAATTATGAAATCTTACAATAAGATAGGACTTATTTTTTATTGAATACTGTTATTAAGGACTTATACATTAGAAGAACACAAATAAAACCTAAACATTTAATAAATAACTGACATAAACTGATTTTAGTTGTACATTCACATAGCTTACAGCAAACCATGAATGCACTGTTAAAAGGTCTAATTTAAGAGACCCATAACCCTATGATAAAAAAAAAGAAAAGCTAATAGCTTAATTTACTTTGGCTCCAGTGTAATTAATAGACATAATTTACCATTGCTTGGACGCTGCCGTGTGTATGCAGAACCCCTTTGGGTCGCCCTGTTGTTCCACTGGTGTAGATGATCATAGCTGGTAGATCAGCCCAGTCTGTGATGGCTGTCTCCTTCTCCTGTGCGTCTTCCTCACTTAAAGCATCCAGGTCAGAAGTAGGGGGCAGCTTCAGACACGGCAGCCCGAGCTTCTGTGCCAGAGGTTCGAGGGTTTCAGTGTAGGGGTCCGCTGCCAGCAGCAGCGAAGTCTGGGAATCAGAAATGATGTACTCCAGTTCTGCCGGTGGGTGTTTTCGGTAGAGTGGCACCGCCGTCCCACCACTCATCCAAGTGGCCCACTGTGCTACTGTATAGGAGGCATCATTAGCACACAGGAAGGAGACGCGTTTTCCTTCCAGACCTCCAAAGTCTGAGTTCAGAGCTGTACCGATTCTATTTGCAAGACCTAAACTGCGGCAGTACAGCTGCTTGTAGCTGTGGCTACCACTGCTGTCTATGACTGCAAGCTTTTCTCCATACACTGGAGCTCTGGAAAACACCGGCTTCTGGTTTAGCCTTGATGAAGGTGCTGTAGTCCAGCTATGAGCCTTTCTCAGACCTGCCTGTCTTAAAATCCATTGCCCTGGCTCCAATGGACAATAAGTTAAGGAAAAGGCAGGTTTCCAGTGAGGCAAAGTCCACTTCAAATAGTGGCAAGTAGCGGTTATACATCCTGGCAGCATGTTTGACTTTTAGTTGTTTATACGCTCCACAGTTAGAAGCTCATTACGGCTCCATCATCAGTATCTTACATCTGCTCATAGTGAATATCTGTGGGTTGAAGTGAAAAACATTTGCGCTTAGTTTGATGAAGCAACACACAAAGTCATAAAGCCAATTAACTTTGATCACCAGGGATTCTTTCTGTGACAATTAACCATCTGATTAACCACTAGTTTTGGGTTTTTGTAGATCTGCTGGTTGATGGTTACGAATACAAAACAAGCGCACTGATGTGGTCAGCTTGATAAAATAAATAACTGTTTAATTAAGGAACAAAGAAGATGATCTGGTTCCACCAGTGTTTGAATTTTTCATATATTATTTCCAAAATAATTACAGGAATCACTCAGAGATACAGACAGTCACTGGCTGAATTACATCAGTACTACTGAGCACCGTTTCACTCAGTGCCAAAGTTTGGTAGCAGAACACATCTGGGATAGAGGAAGAAAGGGAGTGAGACCACGTGGCATCACTCAAAAAACACACAGGACTTTAGCACATCTGTCACCAGCGTATAAGAAATTGAACCCGTGAATGATGATAATGAAATTTTTAGTGAGACATCGACATTTTCTTCAGATCATTAATTAGGCAGTTGGATCGGTTGTTGTCAGAGAAACGGGCCTTCTTTCACTGTGTTGGCTGACATTTTAACGTGGCATTTTTACACTGGCTGCACTGAGATCTCTTATCAGCCTGGTATTTACAGTAAACAAGCACGCTGTGTTAGATAGTGTGTCTGCAACCTTAGTATCTAAGCATAGACAATGCTATTTAATATTGCAGCGTGCAAGAACTGTGACAGTGACAGCCTCAGACACTATCAGACAGTTTCAAATGGTGTTGGTTTGACGTGTAAAATGTTGTGAATAAATAAAAAAATGCTTTAACTGAGAAGTTTTGACCCATTTTGTGAGATACATTTTTGAATGTATTATTTCAAAATAAGTAGAGTCCTGAAAAACACGCTGTGAAACCGCAGACGCTGGGCAATTTCAAATACCTGAGGCTAGTAACACAACCACTCTTATAAAAAAGCTCTGAATGACTTTTGACCTGAGGCCTTTAATCCTCAGGGACTTGTACTGGGACACCACTCAGAGCTTTCTGACAGGTTGCTTCACCACATGGTAGAGCAGTAACAGCAGGGACTATAACATCCAAGAAAGGGTGGTGGCAATGCAAAAAATATAACTCATAAAGGATCAATCTCATTCACACAGCAGTCTGAGACAAACACACAATGAACATTAACCTTTGTACTCTATATAGTTAATGATTTATGGGTCAATCCATGTCAGCTGACCAAATACTTTAAACTACAAGAATATACACTCTGGGATCATGAATGCTGCCTGAACATATGAATTAAACTAATGTTAAACTAAACATATGACTCTTTCTAAAAATTATTTATGGGAAGGGGGGCTGAACACCACCACAAGTTTTAGACTACAAGACAAAAGCCTTTCTAGATTTTTTTAGGTGGTTTTATATTTTTGGAATATCACAATAACAATAACTCAAGAAAACATGACGAAAAATATATTATTATTAAATAGGCAATACAAAACCAATTCATGTTTTCCTATGAGCCAAGTCAGAGAAATTATGGAACATTCACACACTAAAACGACTTTTTTCTTTTAAGGAATGCAAATAAATAACAACTACAACTGGAATTAAAAATAAAAATATTTTTTTCTATAAAACTATGGTTGAGAATTCATCAACAATAATGACATATTAGCATAAAGAACTGATTTTGATTTGATCTTTAAGAAATTATGATTTGAATAGTTTCATGGTACAGAGTACACCTCATATGTGGAAATCAGTGTTCCCAATTTCAAGGCCTGGGTGTTTTATATTGACCTTTGCTACAGATTTCCCGTCACAGTAGCGGATATTTACCCGAATACTTAAAATTACTCAAGGAATTCTCTAGATGCATCTATTTGAAATGGCTCCAACTGATAGAAAGAAAAAGCTTGAAAATGCCCCTGACTTCAACAGAAATTACTTCTCCAGGCTGGGGATTTTTCTAAAATTCTAAAAATCGGTCAGTTAAGCTTTCACTGTTATAGTAGTTACTTAACATATATTGCGCTATTATTGTAAATTATTATTTAAATTATTATTTTAATCAATGATTAACAACATCGTGACTCTTTAATAGCATTAACATCATTCAGTCACTTGTCGACTTAAACAGCTTTAAACAGCAACACCGTGAAGTTACAGGAGGACGGACGATGACGAGGATGACCACCGACCGAAATAACCTCTTCATCTTAACGCCACTGTGCTCAGTCCAGGTGACTCTGACCGTCTCTGACTTTCACTTTATTCAGCGAGGACAGGTGACCGGACATCAGCCATGACATGAACGGTACACCTCCGCGTTTGACGGCTACAAACACAACGATATCTCGTAAAATAGCACCCAGTTTCACTGTCTACACCTTTCTCTGTTAACTATTTCACTTTCACCTTACCTACAATAATAGTCGGCATTTCTTGGAGTGAAGGACAGTGCCACAACATTAAGCGTCCGGTTTGAAACAATAGTGGTTTAAACAGTTCCCGTCTCGTAAGTACACAGCACAAAGCCAGTTTCTGCAGGGTGGTTGACACTTTAAATACGCAGCTTTAATAACCCTTGAACAATGTTTTAAATGATTTTTAATGATCTTACTTTATTAGTCTACAAAATAAAAACTTACATAAAATAAAATGACAATCACACATTCAAAGCATGTCTGGATATAGCAACGCAAAACCTATGATCTTGTCTCTGCCTATCACTGTACTGCTGCTTTAAAACTCAATTAATTTTCCTATTTTGATGATTAAAGGGGCAAAACAATAATAAGAAATGAGTTAAATATCAGGCCAACAAAAATATAGTTTCAGATAACTAAATCCTTAATTATAAACAAACTAGCATGAGCTGTGTTTTTCTGTCATCCCGTGGTTATTAACTCAGCTTGGCAGTTGTTGGCATAACCTCCACCCACTTTACTGAGGACCTGCAGATCCAGTGGAGAAGCTGCTCGCCAGAGAGGAGGACACGGGAGGGGAGAGCGGGACGTATACGCAGCCGCTCCACACAGTGCTGTGTTTTAGATCACGTGCCAGTCCCACCACGCAGTGTGCCAACTAGCTTGGCTGGCTTCATCATCACAGTGCAAGTGGGCACATTCAGCCGCCAGCTGGCAGTCGTGGGCCTCAGATAAGAGAATGGTACAGACATGGCACACGTTCAAAAAGTTTTCACTTCCCTCCCCAAACCCCCTACACTGCAAACGAGGATGGCATGTTCCTAAAAACTGGAGCCTTTGTTTCTCAGTGCTCCCCTCCACTCTCAGGAATAGTGGCAAAGACCACTCGTTCCCATTCGCAGGGAAAATGCTATTGAAGGGAATGCTATGCTACCCCAGCAACTATGTAATTTCCAGAGAATCCTTTATTTGTAGGGAATTTGGAGTCTTCAGTGTTTTTCTGACGCAGATGGCGCTGCCAGATTTTCGAAGGATTCAACTCAAAAATGACCGAATGTCATCTCTGATGTAACGAAATAAGGCGCAGAAGACCCGTGTTTTTGGATTTGTTTCCTGGAAGTTGGCCATGTCTTCGACGTGTGTTATGTGGGGACGGGAATCTGAGCCAGAGATTTATTTACAGCTACTTGTGACATGCAGGGATGGATGAACAGGGGAGGATAATAAAGACACGCTTGTCATGTAAGGACGAGACACGGCTATCGCAAGGAGTTACGGTTTTGGCTACATTGCGAAAAACGAGGGTTAGATGCAGTATATAGTAAGCAGAGGCTGGCATTCTGCTGTGGTGGCCTCCTGCCAGCGCGCCATTCAAAAAAGAACACCTTAAAGGATCTCGCCACTGATGGGCAGGATGGCCGCAAGCAGGCGCCAACTCTCATCTTGGCAAGGGACGGCATCAGAGGAAAAGAGAAAAGAGGGGACCCCCCACAGATCTGTGAGAGTGGCTGAGATGGTAACACAAACCGTGGGGAGTACCCAGGCATGTGTCAGGTTGGCATCAATGTGAGAATGTCTTGGCAAGCGTGCCGTTCTTTCCCCTCCCACCCCAGCTCACACACAAACACACTGTTGCCCTGCTTGGAACACATGGTACATCAGCAGCGGCATCTGGCCACGCTGACTCCTGGCAGCTGCGCTTCGTCTTCGCCAGTTGGGAGTCTTGGCACTGCCACTTCATCAACTACCTGTGGCTCCTCCTGGGTAAAAAAGGCGAGCGATGAATTATTCCGAGGCTGCAGCTGCAAACTTGACTTTCATCCAAGAGATTGGATGTAAACATATGACTGCCTCACGGAGCACATGCCACCCACATGCTAATGCACGGTTGACGACGTTGCTTGTGTCCTGCGCAAAGGGACATGGGTGTCCTTGCGCGATGGTGCGGTTCACTTTAAGGGAAAGTTAAAGGCTTGTGATAGAAGCAGCAGATGCAACTGGAAGCTTTTGCTTGACAAAAACAGATTTGAAAGCTTCAAAATAAGAAAAACCAAATTGAGAAAAAGACACATTTAAGAGGCAGTGACACAGCTTTCTGAAGGACATAGGAATTTGAGCTTAGGGATCTTCATACAGCGGAATCAGCATGTCTTATTGTGTTGGGAAATAGCGTTGAATAGGCAAATCGAAAAGCCAAGGATTACTCTGAAAGGAATCTCACTACCATTTTGATAATGAACAAATGGACCTTTCAACTCTACAATTACCGCCTTACATTCCAGTTCTAATGGAGGTTTTGACAACTGAGGGCATTTATCTGAGGTTTTTTGAATTCATTTCAGCTGTGACATCATGGATTGATGGCAAAGGTTAGGAAGATTACCTCCAAATGGAAGTGGAAATCTTTGGGAGATGTGATCATAAAGCCGATAGACAGTATTCCCTGATGTTAATTTGTTTAAAGCTCTGTAGTTTTTTTTAAACTCTTGTCACAAATCATATCGTCTGCTGTTTCATAGCTGAGCTGCATTTAATGCCAGCTCTTCTCCATCATTCCAGAAAGGTTTGGGGGATTTCCTGAACTCTCAATTGATTTTTCTTGCGCTGAACACCTCGTGGCAAAAACCCAAATGTTTCAGTTTATCCCAAATGTCAGCTCTTCTTCCATCCAAGGCTGTTAGTAGTGATCCAAAAAGAAGAAGAAGATGAAAAAATTACATTGTGTTTACAACGAGCCTTGTTGAGTTTTAATGACATTATGGGCACCCAGTCAAGTTATCGATCACATATTTTTTGTTTATGTTTATACATTAGGTAAAGTGAAGGCAGGCAGAGAAGGGAAGAGACATTAAGACGGCAAAAGGCCAAATGAAACACGAGGAATTCTTGCTATCCCCTCGCTTTCTGCAGAGTTCATGTTCTTCTCTCGGCTACTCGAGAACTGCCTGACCCAATTTGAATTCAAAACTTGTTGTGTTAGTATTTTTTCATCCTTGTTTCGAGAGCAACGTTGTTGGCAAGCTGTTAAAATCTGTCAAAAGTTGAATAAATCACTCACTAGAACACACACACACACACACACACACACACACACACACATTCTCACTTTTTTTTCTGTGGGTGTTAGTCATCTGACAGTGACCCAGTGGGAGTTTTTTTCTCCATCTGTGTCAGTCTGACCCATTTTTGCCCTCGGCCACATCCAACTGTTCCATGTCCCAAACATATGTGTGGTGGCAGGGGGATAAGCGAACCATCGCCGCGCGGGACCTGCAGACACACTGCAGATATGACACTGGACCCTGCTCTCCTGTCTGTCTGCTTCCCATAGCATATGTCATCACTGCTTCTTCTGCTTCTTTTCCTCCCCTGAGTCAGACGTGTTTCATCAGATTTGATTATCTGATGACGTGAAATTAATTTGTGCCTCCTTCTTTTCTATACTGGCCTCAGTTTGTCATCCTGAGTCTGCATCTGTCTCATTAACTAATTTTTATTGAATGTGCACCTAGGGCTGGGCAATATGGCCTAAAATCCATATCACGGTATAATTTGAAGCATGTGCGGTAACGATATATATCGCGATATATTTTTTTCTTCTGTATAATGTATTTTACACACTGTAAGGCACACTTAAAATCCTTTCATTTTCTCAAAAATCGACAGTGTGCCTTATGTATGAATTCTGGTTGTGCTTACTGACCTCGAACTGATTTTATGTGCTACACAGCGCACAGAAATCTGTCAAAAAATGTTTTAGTTCGACTTTGGTAAGCTATGAAGCCGCACCGCTTGACGGATTGTCGGAGCATTACGGCTGTCAGGAGCCTCGCGGAGTAATCTGGGTCCTAAATTCTTTAATAAAATGATTAACGTTGCCGCTTTACCAGGTGTAACAATTAAGTTTAACATCCAGGCATCCATGAAAACAGAATTTATTACATTTAACAAAGTTAGAAGTTAGCAAGAAGTTAGCTCACTAGTTTCCACCTAAATATATATTGCATGTTCTGACTGAGAGATTTCTGAAAAATTCAAACGTACAGCTCTGCTATCACTTCCAACATAAATGAAGACAGAAAACTAAACAGCAGTGACTTTTGTAGGGTTACTGAAGTTGGGCTAGCTGGTATATAATGATGCTGCGCGATCGCTAGCTACACAGCTATGTTAGCATAACATTAACACAGTGAAGCTGGAGGATGAGCGCTAACTTTTTTCCACTTGATGAAAGTTAATGTGAGAGTTTCTGGTGGTTAGGGGCATATGCAATCACATGGCAGGATGCTGTAAACGGACCGAACTTCAGTCAGGAAAACAACTGAGATAATCCATCCACAATACAAGGTTAGTCATTATTATACTGCAACAGCATGGGAATAGAGCAGCTGCGAGAGAATTCAGCATTAATGAAAAAAAACAAAACAAAAAAACAAAACTCACAAATTTCCAAAATGAGACATCGAAATCTAGCACATGCTTTGATGAGGGGTAGGGAAGTGGAGGAAGCTCAGGTTTCGGCTTTCCTCATTTTCCAAAAGTCTCTTTGCTATTACTGTCGCCCAGCATAATTTGCAGATGATGTTGTTTGTAGCCGCTGCAATGCTTTCGACCAAAACAGGCGCAGCTTAATGACACCATCAACATACGCTATCGTGGTAGAGCGGTATAAAATTTATATCGTTTCTACCGTATACCGTTTATACCTCCCACCCCTATGTGCACCTTTTATATTTCTTCTGTTTCTGTTTCTTCTGGAGTGGGCCCTTGACTTGGTGGACTGACTTCATTATCTATGCAGATTATAACATTAGCCATTTAAGTTGCCCTTAAATTACCCAAGTAGAAGAGGGATTGTTTTTTTCCTTCAAGTTGTCCATGTTGGCAGATGAGATGGTTTCATTGCACAGAGCCAGGACTCACTGGGGACTAAGGGGTGTGAGGCACATATGGGCAAACAGGCTGCTGATGAGCTGCTTATATGAGCCTCTCATCATGGCCTTAGAGAGTGATATCTCCACCAGAGGATTTAAAGTGGCTGTGTGCGGTGGATGTGCATTGTGTGGTTTGGCACCACAACTTGGACTCATGCCTCATGGAGAGCAGATATGTTTGTCTGCATAGATGTTCTCACTCAAAATATCGAGCTCCATCCAGGGGGTGAACACTGTAGAACAGAAAAGGGAACATAAAAATGCCCGAAACTGGAATTTACACGTTCTCTGAATAACCGAGGGAGACGGTGCGGTCAAATGGACAGAATAAAGTTGATTTAACTGTAGTCTTAAGCTTACTCACCCTCTAAATAAATTCTATCTAACTTCCTGACCTACTGGCTGTAATAGGCTTTAGACTGCTCAAGAATTTTTTGATAGCTTTCCACTAATGCCTTATTGATTCTCCTCTTTCCCTTTTAACTCTCTCATATGGAAATGGAAACTATTCTGCTAGACGGACAATCAGGGCCTCGGCCTGGCTTTCTCATTCACCTCACTCCCTCTGTCCTGCATCGTCAACATTACGCTGCCTGCAAACATTCAAAGTGTTAAATCGTCTCATTCAAACAAGCGTAACATGCTGTTGTGCTGTATTACAACCAGATGTAAACTGAAATCATTTTCTCTTCAGTCACCTTTTTGATTAGAAACATGCTGATAAGGAAACTTGGATAAAAGTAGAGTTCACACCAGGAGGTGGCTGTTCGCATTGTTTCCCAAAGTCTGTAAAATGTTTGCCATGTTGATATCTGTGTGGTTTAAGTGACTGCGCAAGAGAAAGATTTCCAATACATGCTTTCCAATAGGGTTTCTTTGAATTTATTTTTCTACTTGGCAGCCATCTGTCTTGCTCCATCTCCTACAAACATGCCCATAGCACAGCATAAGCAGCTACACACACCCTCACTTGCCCTACACACATAACATAGACACAGGGAGAAACGCACACACGGAGGCTGCCAGGATGCTTGGGTGGTGTGTTGTTCTCTGGGAGACAGTGCCATATGCTGTCTAGCCTCCCAGGGAGGGCAGAGCCTGCCGCTGTACTGTGTGTCCTGACTCTTAGGGAAACCCACTGCAGTGCAACACCTCACCTACTGGTAGTCCTGAAACTCAGCCCATTTATGTGCATTCAATAGATTTTTCAACTTGAAGTCTACACAGAGACTGCAAATGTGAGATATTGAGTTAGTTTATCTCAATGACTAAATTTGTTTTATTTCTTTTAACCAAAGTAAATGTGAAGATTTTTATTTTGTTGTTAATTTTATGGAGTTTACTCAGGGGAAAATGATTTAAAACAACAAATGTACTCTTTTACAAAGTATAATGTTCCTTTTATTTATGTCATTGTGTCTTAGCGTCTCCTTTTATTAGCTGTTATAGCACTTAATGTTATTTATTTTAGTCTTTTTGTGTTCAGTGCTCTGTAACTGTTTGTCTTTGAAAAGTCTACTTGTTTTTGTTACAATCTTTATGAGAAAGAAAAGAAATAACTGACACGATACATACAGAAGAAAGAGATCCACGCAGGGCAGCCTCATTAGCTTTTGTTGAAGTCTGTTTCTGATACCTGTGGAAATAATCAACGCCTTCAGATTTCTTTTATTTTAGTTATTTACTTTATATACTTGCCTTTACTTTTTTTTTTTACACTTACAAAAACAAAACAAAGCAGGGTAAAAATTAAGAAAACTATATGGTGAGCCCACCAAAAATCTAATGTCAACCAGAATTTTTATTTGTACAATTTTTACAATTTTACAATAAAAAAGGAGTAGGTTCTGTAGAAACACACTACATGTGTGTGTCTCTATCTTGCTGGATGATAAAAAGGGCTACCAGCAGCACAGCAAACACTTCTAGGGGTAAAGAGCTGCTGAGATGGAGTCTAGACAATGACTAACCTTAAAGTGAGAGCACCTGTCAATGCCTCTGCACATCTGCAGATGAGAAGTCTTGAAAATTCATTATAGCTTGAGAGAGTTCAGTTGTGACACACAGGGTCTCTTAAAACCAATGGATTTGTGCTTTCTCCTCTTTCTGAGTGAAGGTGAGACAGATGAAATACAGATGGTAAAATCACAGAGTGCAGCACGGTGGAAAGAGTGTTTGGATACCTTTGGTCAGAAGTGGCGGTGGGTGTGTTTGTTGAAAGGGGATGCAGGAAAGAGTGGGTGTAAGAGTGCGTTTGTGCAATGACTTGAGGGGTAGGGGACGCGTGTTCAGAATTTATCTTATCTGTGTGTTCATTACTACTTTGCATTTTAGGCAGAGAGCTTGGGTGCTCCACTAAATCGCAGGAAGGATTGTTAGACACGCGTGTTATTAATTTTTTCAGGGTCCCTGTGGCGTCTGTATGAATCTTAATGCTGCTGACTGGGCTGCAGCTCTATCGACTTTCTTTAAAATATGAAGAAGCTTTGCTGGAAGCGCCTGGGGTCATTAGCTGAAGAGTAGGCGCAAATCCCTCACCGAGCCTGCTCCGGCTTCGCCATGTTAAATGTGCTCTTAAAATATTCATAATCATACTCTTGCCTGCACTCACATACACACACATGCATACACACGCGCGCACACACACACACACACATACACACACACACACACACACACGTATGCACACAGACAAAGCACCAGAGACATAAGGGGATCAATATTAAAATGTATTCCTGTTCTGGTGTGCGGTTAATTAGCTGCGGTTCTTTTAAACCATGAAGTTTGAGAACAGATTAACAGTATCTTTTTGTACACAAGATAATATTTACTTGTGCTCCATCTATGCAGGCATATATGAAATGCACATCAGAAGATGTTGACACATAAAAAACAAACACACACACATCTAGGGATTGAGAGTAACGTAGTTTCTATTCTCTGTATGTCCTGTACATGTGGCAGAATTGACAATAAAGCTGACTTTGACTTTGACTTGACTTTGACACAGATTTGATTTTGTGTTCGCACTTCTTTCATGTAATCATATGAGAAATACGCAGTGGCTTCTGTTTCACCGAGATGCTGCTATAATTTCTATATTTGTGTGTTTCTGTATTTCAGGGTGGCTTTGCATGAAATTTGCATTAAATGCTCACAAGCTGCCATTTGATCCACTGTACTTAAACAGCAGTTTCAGTTAGTTTACTGTCTGTTCTTTCTCTTGCTTTTATTTCCATATGTTTTTATGTTAAAATGCTGGTTTGCAATAACTAGACTCAGGTATGGTTTAATTACCTGAATGTTTACAGTTTACAAACAAAATCAAAATGTGGACATTTTACAGCTTAAAAAGACTATTTTGATCATTCAGGTACAGACCTTTGAGTGTTGGAAACATACATATTAATGAAACAAAGTGCAGGTTAGAAACTGGTTTACATACCAGCATGAAATAACTGAAGTGCAGCTCTTATTGCTTCGTGTGTTCGTGAAAGTTTAACCTTGAGCTGCAGCATACTTTCCTGGATTTTAGGACAGTATTTTATTACAGTCTATATAATCACTCCATCCACTTTCTGCCTTCTGAGTTGGAAACGTGCAAATATTCATTTAGAAAAAATGAAAATGTATTAACCCGAAGTAACATAGCATGGTCCTGTTTAGGCCGGTAAATAATTCAGGTGACAGTTAGTATCAAGGGTGAGCGGCCTTCTCTGTTATGGAACCCACTCTCTGAAGCGAGCTCCCCGGGGAGATCAGATCGACAAGTTCCCCGTGATCTTTTATATCTCTCCAAAAGACGTATTTTTAAAAGTCGATTTTCCAGTTTAAGCTACTTTTATGTTGTCTCCTGTTATGTTTCATCATCTCTTCTTACTGATTATTTTGAATTATTTCATGTTGCTTTTAATTTATTTGTTTTTAATTTTAAATGTGTCTATTTATTGCTTGTGCTGCTAGTTTCCCCCTCCCTATGATGTATAATTTTGAAACTTTTATTACAGTCTGTTTCATCACGTCTGTCTTTGAAAGGTGCCTCGAAAAGTTGTTATATAAATAAAACTTATAGATGTTCACATGGCATAAAGAAGAGAGGAGGTTGTTTAACTGTAGTGGTACGAGTTTCTTGAATTAATTGTGTTTTGGTATATTGTGATTTAAATATTGCTGATATTTAAAATCCTCTTTTGCTTTGTCAGCAAAAAACAGAACATGATATCAGTCGTCAGCAATCTTTTCTCTTCTTCTACACTGAATTTCATTATAACACTTGTTAAACACAGGTCATACAATAGGCGCCTGAAGTAGATGTACTTTTCTGGGACTTGACACATTTACAGGCCAATTTAATGAACACAAATAAAGAGTAAATCTACCTCTGTTAAGATCTACAGAGAAACGGGTTCCTCTGAGGTGTAAAGCAATGACCATGAATTGTAATTTTCTTCTGGTTTGAGTCCTTTTTTCCCCATCCTTTCCTGTCATGTCTCTTCTGGAGGCTCTCTAATAAAGACATAAAGTGTCCTTAAAGTACTGATAAAAGAGAACATTACTACAGGTCAGCCACACATCCTTAAAAAGCCATGACACTAAACCATGTTATTTAAACAGCTTTGACACCATAAAATTAATTCCAGGTTCCCTGCTGTCTAGTAGCTGAAATTACACATGCTAACAGTACACAGACTCTATCATTTGCCACAAAAGAACTGAACTAAGGTAAATTAGCTACTCCCAGTCTTCTATTCGCCAGTCCCCGCATTTCTCTTTCGCTCCATTTCTTGTCTGGCAAATGTTTAAAATGGCAGTAATGATTGATTAGATGATGAATAACAGTGGAATGAGGTCAGATTACTTAAAGGTTCTGTTTTAAAGCTGTGGACATTGACTGGCTTATGTGATAATTATTTTTAGCCTGGTATTAGCTATTGGACATCGAGTATGACCATAACATGATAGCTTTCATTAGGCGCCCTGAAACCAGCAGTAATTTATATGTGCAAACAGACATGTATGATGATGTCAATAAAAAAATGGTGCTAGTATTATTTCAGTAATAATTTGTACAGTAAAGAGATATCAGCTGTGCAAGTCATTAGCTGAATGTGACCTGCGTGGCACGTGCTATTTTTAACCCCGTTTGATTTGAACAGGGGTTAAGTTACGGCCCATCAAAGGACTCCAACATGTCCGAGACAGGTGCTGCAATGGAGATGAGATCAAAACAATCATGTTGCTACAGAAAGGCGGCACAGCTTGCTTAATTGAGGCCTGTTTGTGTGGCACGCTTCTGGACAATGGATCAGGACTGGCAGATGTATTGTGGAGAGGGGGGGAGTTGAATGACACGCACAAAGCCACTGAGAACAATACTGCAGAAATAATTGGGGAAGGCAAGTCTATGTGTGTTTGTGTGTGCGTTTGTCTACGAAGAGACAAAAATCAGGGGACTCATAAGTCTATAAGTTACACACATTCTGTTATTTAGCAAAGTTTGAATACTGCTATTAAAATTAAATCCTATGTTTTTAAAATTACATGAGTGACACCCCTAATTTCCTTACATGTTGTTAACAAAATCCGAAATAAATGCAATGACTTATTGAAACATGTACAAACATGGAAATGCAGAATGTAGGACAAGAGCCAGTTCTAGCAAGCTTAAAAGTCAATATTTGGTATGGTACCTTTTTGGTACCTTTATCCTTCAACACAGTCTGAACTCGCTCATCATTTCTTTAAGCAGTCTTCAGGAATAGTTCTCCAGGGTTCTTGAAGGACATTCAAAGCTCTTCTTTGGATGTTGGCTTCCTTTCTGTCCTGTTCTCTGTCAAGATGATGTCACATTGCTTCAATAATGTTGAGGTCCGGACTCCAGGGAAGCCAACCCAGTACTTCTTGACAGCCACCCTTCCACTGAGACCATTTCAGATGAGACTTCAGTGAGCTGATAGATCAACTGAAGGGCGAGTCTTTTGTCAGGTCTTTGCTGGATTCTTTCTTTTTCATAAGGACATGACTTTCAGGTGCTCTTCATTAGTTTTCAGGCCTGACACTTCTTCTTTTGTCCTCCAGTTCTCCAGTTTCCTCAAATTTTTAAGTACACATTGCATACCATGCTGAGATGTGCCAGAGTTTTGGCTAATAACTCTTTGAGAATCACCTTGTTGGTGTAAAAACAACTTCATGCGCATCAAACTGCATCATCGGCGGCTTTTTTGTAGATTCAACTAAAAACGGGGGAACAAATTATTTTTCGGGACAGGCTTCAAGTAACAAAGTGGAGAAATATACAATTGAAAGTTGTTTCTCAGGTAAGAACACAACAGTGTGCAGCTGTTGTGTAATATGTAGACACAACACTTGTTAAGGTGCGTTTGTCATGCTTGAATGATTCACAGGCCATTAAATTAAAAAAATGTTCCTCTGAAAATGGTCTGAACTGAAAATTTACAAGAAAATCTGGCTACTTTGAAGGAAAATGTGAAGAAATGAGGCATGACTCAAGACTTTTTCACTGCACTTTATAGAAGAGTGCATAAAGCCTCTTTTTTAGTTGTTACCTTTATAAAGTGGTTTGATACAAAATGACAGCTACTCACTAGTGGCTGATGTGCATTATTTAGATGTGGCCGCACGTGGATGAAATACACCATTACAATGCTGCTTACACTCAGAATCATTAATATTTAACAACTTGAAAGGAACTGGTCTTTTACATGAGTCATTATAATACATTAGTTAAATTTACAGCTAATGCTTCCTCAATTTTCGTCAAATAAAGTTTGAAAGCAAGAGTTTTTAATGGACTGTTTGTACATTGTGGTGCTGCCACTTTTTCTTAAGTAGCCTGGGATGTGAATGTTTTTTTCCCACCACTTTACAGATGATAAGCATTTGTGGCTAATATATTATGAATTTGCTGTAGATTTGTGGTTTGCATGTAACCCATTAAAGTCTAAACAGATGGTGTAAGTTGCACACAGTCAAAAGTTTCTTGACAAACTGTTTTGTTAGGGTCATTTTGGAACACCCAGGGAATAAAAAAATCTGGCATTTCAATAAAAGAAAATATTAGTAAATAATGTAGCTGTCCTTGTTTTCTTTTTTGTGTCACCTCTTTGGGAGTTTTGACCACTGCTGTAGCAAACATTCGATTCAGGGACGGTGTAGCTAATGTTACACAACATTAACGAAACTCACACAAGAGGCAAATGTGTTAAAAGATTTCTTATAGTGGAATAACATTTAAACTTTCTCCAAGGAAAGGCTTAATCATGGCCTTACTCACAATCTCCCCCTTTCCAGTGGTACGTATTGATCTGTGTGTAGCTTAATGTTGGTCTTTATGGCTACACTGCGGTCAGACAAGCCAGTAGGAAAAACTACTTACTCCAGCCCACTGTTATAACTGAATCAATCCATTAGGTGAATATTGAAACTGTGGTCACTCTCCACAATGTGTAGTGATTATATATGGCTGCAAATTGAATTATTCAATATGCGATTCAGTTATGAGCAGCATGTAAAAAAAACAGATAGAGATGAATGTTTTCCTCAGGCCGCGGCGCATTACATCTATACATAAAATTGAAAATGGGGAACCATGACATTAGGCCATGAGACATAATTACAGGCCGTTCAAGAACAGTAGGGAAAGGAAATAACTGTGTGTGTGTGCTTAACAGACTGAGAAGTGTGTGTGTGCTTCTCTGGGAAAGTGACTGCTGTTTGGCTTGGCCCCCTGTCCCCTCTTCCAAAGGACTGTGAAATCAGAAATTAAATGCCTCGCCATCGTGAACCAATTCAGCCTGATACATCTTCCTCTCTTGTAATTGTTTGTTTATTGGACCTTGTTCAAAAGCAATATTGTGAAGGTCTCTGCAAACTCTAGGGGGGCAGCTTGTGTACTGGAGGGAGGTCACACCATGTCAATTAGCAAGCCTGCCTGGGCATTAAGAAAGAAAGTAACACAAAATACAAAAAGTCGCCAAAAAACCATCATTTTACATTCAGACATTTAAACATCTATATCTATTCTAACATTTTCCTCATAAGTTGTAAAGCTGCTATGACAGGAGAGGGAGAGATGACCTCACTAGCAATAACAAGCATATGAGGTGGTGGCAGCACAGTCCACATTGATACTAAATGACTACAGAGGTCATGACCAACGCGACCTTTTATCCTTTTACTTCAGTGGTCTATTGTATACTTTCATTCCAGTGCATTTGCTCTTCTTTGCTCTTTCTTTGTTCCAAATATTGAACAATACGGGGAGGGGATGAAGAACCATGGCCAGGCATAACATTTCTTTGTTAGAGATGACAGGGAAAAGAGACATTAAAGACCTGAGCAAGAAGATACAGCAATTTAATGTTTCAAGGAAAAGAAAGAAAAGGGCTGTTGAGGTCAGAAACAGCAGGACTGTGAAGCAGAGACAGTTGTTACCCAGCACAGGAAAATTCTTCTCATCTACTGAGAATCTAATGAGTTAGATGAAATAGATGTCACAAATTAAGTTATGATTTGTTATCGTGACTGTAACAACATGAATAGATATTAATGTTTCTCCTTTGACCTACTTTATACAATTAACATATTTAAAATGTGCTTACTGACTTGTTTACTTTGAATCATTCTTGACTGTCAGTAAGAGCTGTCTGAACAACATTAGCAGATGTAGCTACTTACTTAACCTTCCAGTGTCTGGCTGTAAAAATCCTGCAAACCTAATATGAATTGAGAAACAACAAAAACACTTTTTAAATTACTAACCTCTTTTATTGCTAATACATTAACATGTAAGACATGTAGGATTATTTTATAAGATTTAAAGGCCTGGACATGTAGAATCCATGCTAATATTTTGTGCGTTAAAAATATTTTTTTTGGACTCTTAGGAATTTGCATGATTTTTTTCAAACCAAGTTCAATTTTTTTTGGATCCGAATAAATCGATCTGACCAATCAGACCGCTGCACTTGGCAACAAGTGTGCTGTACCTTGAAAGGTACTGAGTATACAATAATAACGGAAATAGTAAAATACTATTTTACCTCAAATACACAGTCATGTGCTGCTGGTCAGTCGGCTCTGAAATTATTTCTCTGCCTCCTCAGATGTGCGATGTGCGCTCACTCCGCAACAACAACGCAAGTTCAAACTGTTCCACTGACATCCTGAAATACGTGATAAAACTTCAACCCCTAGATCAATTCATGAAATTCTCCCTGCTGCTGAGTTCTCTTGAGAATTGCATGAATCCAGAATCTCTGTTTCTTATTTTTCTTGTTCAGAAACATCAGGACAACCTCATCGTGATTTTTTTTTACAGTGCATTTTTTGAGGATACTGCGTTCGGTGTGCATATACGATACACGGCATCTTCGGATCCGACAGATTTGGAATTTCGTTTTTTTTTCCCACAAAGCCAGGTGTTTAATTAAGTTAAACAAACCTTAACTCAGTTAATCTGTAAAGTGACTCAGAATTAAAGCTATCAAACATATAGTACAATAAATAGAGTAATAGTTACTGTAAAACACAGTACCTTAACCTCCTAAGACCCAAACTCTTCCATGGCATGCATTTCTAATTTCTCTTTGCTAATTGGGCTGATTGGGACCTGATGAATGCAAAAACAAAGAATTACCAGATTTTTTGTTTTTTGTTTTACCTGATTTTTGTTTCTAAGAAAAATGAGAGCCACATATGAGGATATTCGTTTAAATTTTGATAGGACAGTGGCAGTATAATGTCCTCGTAAGTGGATATCAGGCCCTTGTAGCCACCTCGCAAAGAGCTAAAGGTTTTAGCATTTATAAACCTATAACACGCTGCAAAACAATCTTGTCTTTTTCATGTCACCGCAATAACGTTGCTTTTCTATCCACAAAAGCAAAATTATACATGATTGTATTTGACCTCATTACCCCATTGCTTGGTGGTTGCCACCACATTGCACCAGCTTCAATGATGAATAATCTATGATCGATCACGTCCATTTTCTTTATTTACTTTTTAAAATATGATTAAGTATATCAGTTTTTCAACAGCACAAACAAGCCCAACAACACTGTAGCATAGAGCATGTTCATGTTAATATGAAGTAGAAGAAAACAAAACATCGTACCTAAAGTGCCTAAAAAAACGAACAAAACAAAACAACAAAAAACAAGTGACGGTAAATAATTTAAGTAACCTTAATTTACATAATCTATACAAACCTCACTGTTACAGTATGTTAACAAGTATTTTAACTTTAACTGCAATGTTTCAATGTTTACCTACATTTGCATTTAAAAAAAAATAGCTGTAATATGTTATATCCCAACAGATAGATGGATTGCATGGTGACAGCTGCAGGGTCTGAGAGCAGGTGAGATGGGATAGAAGAGACTAATTTAGCCATGCACTAGTGGTGCTAACAAGACCTCCACAATGTGAACACACACACCCACACAAACACACACACTCATGACATGGAACCAATCATCTGTTCTCAGCCCGGAGCACTTTCAGCTCTACTTGTATGTGTGTGTATCCAGGCACACATGCCATATGTACTTGTAGACACCTGTCAGTTGAAGGTAGAAAAGAATGGCAACATCTGATGAATAATTCAACCTAAGCAGCAAGTTCACCTGAACTTTCACAGCTTGAGTTCACAGTATGTGACATTTTCTGGACTTTTCTGTATCCTTAGACAACATTTTCTTTTTGATTCTTTGCCATAATCGTCCTGCAGACAAGATTTCTGCAGACAGTGCATTCGTTGCTTAGATTTAGTCTATTGTGAACGATTAGGTGAGCCTCAGAAAAGAAAATATTTAAAGTACTAAAATCTCTGGTGAAATACATGTGCTGATAATCTTCGTCTGTCATTCAGTGGAACTAGTACATGTGCACTGGACTTTTTTTTTTTTAAATGATGTAACCAAAAATGAAGATTTTATAAATAGAAAGTGGGCTATGATGACTTTACTATTACTAAAATGGAGGTTAATAGGTTTCAGATTGCTTCTGCAAAGCTGCACTTTTGGATGGGGAACATAGTTAGAAAGACTTAATTTGGGGTTATTTGGACATTATTTACCTAGTTAGTTATCACATTATTGAGAGTTATTTATTACTACTAGAGAATTACTACTCTTTTTGGTACTAACCTACTATGTACTGCAAGATCATAACACATGAACAACTTTTTTTACTTTCCAACAATAACTAGCAATTTGGAGGCTACTGGGGAAATTTAGTTATTTAAGTATTTATTTATTTGTTAAGCTGTTAAAATACCTCTTGTAAAGAGTAATAGACTACACATAAGTATGATAATAAGTAGCTAAATATTGTTAATCTCTGTAGGCAAATCTGAAGCTTTATTAAAGTTTTAATGCTGAATTAAAATCGCCTAATTTAGCAATGACTAATCAACCTGTTTGGGAATATTAATCATCCTGAAAACTGATAACATACAGCCATTACTTTCAAGTTCATTTAAAAACTATAGAAACGTTTTAATAATTAATACAGAATTCTGAATGCTGAAAATAAATATTAAAAACAAAAAACTAAATATAACAAAAACAGCAATTTATATGGCAACAAATCCACACAGCGAGACTCTGGGTTACTTTTTTTTATCACAAATATTCCACAGTGACACAAACTGTGTGCCAGTCAGCTGTATCATGTGTGTAGCACCCCTCTTATAATATATATTTTATTTATGATTTACAATTTAATGAAGATCATTAAAGTAACTGGTAGAGCTCTGACAGAGCGCAGCTACAGCAAATGAGAATAAAGCAAAAGCCCCTGCACACTGAATCTATATTCATTCTTCATGGCAATCTAATATCACACAATACATGCTAATGAGTTGTCATTGTTTGAAGCCTGAGCCATGGAACCGAGCTCACACTGAGCGGAGATGTGTGAGATGAGTGTGAAATCTTGTAGAGGAAACAGACAGACAGTCAAGAGTCTGAGCCCCAAGGCCTCAAGATCTCACCACAGCAGATATGCTGAACGGTGAGGAAAATGTGTTGCTGCAAACTGTGCTAGTGTGTGTGTGTGTGTGTGTGTGTGTGTGTGTGTGAAGGGTTAGCCTAGGATGGCAGATGTCAGACCTCTCAGCCCCACCCCGACTATGGGACCACCTGTTGGACTGAGGCCATCTGGAGGGTGGGCCGTCTCTTTCTGGTGTGATCCTGCAAGGGTCTGACCCAGCATGCTGACCAACGATAGATGATCACATGATCACACAGAACTTTCTGCATGTCTGAGTCCTTCTGTCTGTCTGTCTCCTTTATTCTCCTTTATTTCTGTTGTCTCCTTTCAGCTGAATATTTGGTGTTACTATGAAGAAAACTGAGATCAATACAACAATAATACAAATATTTTCAAGTAATTTCTTAGCAGCAAAATCGATAGTCGCCAGCTAGAAATGAAAAGCCAACAAAAGAAACCAAGAACCCATTATGTAAAAAAACAAACAAACAAAATCACAAGAAAATTAAAAGGTAAATCTCCCTCATCGCTGTCACAGGAACAACACCTGACAGGTCAGTGTTACTCATTTTAATAAAAAATAAAATAAAATGCCATATCATTTTTTTTTATCACTGCAAAGATAATAAATGATAATTCCAGAGTTTTAAATTGATTTAATCTGCACATTTTCAAGTCCAGAAAAGCAAATTTCACTAAATGTTTTCAGTGTCAGCAGAGACTAAGAATGATTTCTGCCACATTTTATTATTAAACAAAAGGTTACTTAGCACCCTCTCACACACATACACTAGTTACCTTTCTCCTAATTTCACACACTTGATGTCTCTCTCTCCATCCCTTCCTCCTCACCTGCGACTTCTCCTCACCTTTTCTGTGCTGTTTTTATCTTATTTTCCCTCTGGCTCTGTCAGTTGTCCTGCCAGCCTCACCATGCCTGACACAATTGAGATTTACATTTTAAATGCTGTCCCAGCTTTTCTTTCTTTCTTTCTTTCTTTCTTTCTTTCTTTCTTTCTTTTTTAAACTGGGGTATATAACAATATTTTCCCTTTCAGTGCATTTAATGTGAATATTGGCAGGTGGCAGATTGGTGGCCTGTGATGGACCCACTATTCGAAAGGTGCTTAGATGGCTGCACCAGCTTTAAGATCTCCATCTGTTAGCACTTTACCTCTGTTGTAACACACTATAACTGAGAAAACGTTTTTGTCCAGCAAGGAAAAAATCACCAGCATCTTTCAGCATTTAATAAACCAGCTGTGGTGCACAGTAACTCCAATAAAAAGTGTGTTTACAATACATATTCCCAACAGTCAATTTACTGTTAACGCAAGTGGTGGTGTAATTTTCACATTTGTTTTCTCCACCTTCTAGGGGCTCAATTCTTTTTATGTCAAAATTAACGCAGAGAAAATGGAAAGTTGCTCAGCATAATGAAACACCTGTTTGCAATAGTTTCTATTATTTTACCTTGGAGTTTTGACGGTGTTAGTGAGTTCAGAGGCTGAAGTGTTAGTGAATATTTGTCAAAGTTATTTGTCTGATCTCAGAATAGTGTACTGGTGAACAGTGTTGGGAAGGTTACTTATTCCGTTACTCAATGTGAGTAACTTATTCTGAACACTTAATATATTGTCATGCTTTTCACAACTACATGAATGTACTATTGCTGTGTGATTTATTACTATTACTGAACTGAACATGATTATTTGCAGCTAGCAGGTTGCTAATGCTATCCATCAAGTATAACAGTCTGCAGCCTATGAGCTAACCTCAGCTAACGCCAGCTAACAATGTTAGCTCGGTGAAGAGTAGCCTTCATTAATAGCAATAAAACACACAGCAATAGTGCACTGAAGATAGTGAAGTGGCACATAACCCAGGTAGCTACCACAACTAAAACAAGGTAGTTGCAGAAGGCTAATGTTAGTTTTTAAAAAGAACTTACTTCCAGATGTTTCTTTAGGTTGGAGGTGGAGTCTTTTGATGCTGAGAGCAGCTTGGTTGCTGGCAAACAGAGTTTGCATTGCACGGTCAGATTTCGCCCATCCCTTTCTTCTTTAAATATAAATTGGTGTTGGAATTTCCAAGTAAGAAATACATTCCTGCCCGTGCACTGCTGGCTCTGTTGTGCTGGCTCCAGGTGCACTGGCAATGCGTGGAATTACCAAAATTAGAGAGGGGATAGCCTAACATATGAAATAGAAAAAGATCACTGTGTAATCCGTTTGTTTCAACAAAGTAACTGTATTTTAGTTATCAAATATTTAAGTGGTAACTGTAACAGAATACAGTTACTCATATTTTGTATTTTAAATAAGTAACGCTGGTACATGTATTCTGTTACTCCCCAGCACTGCTGCCGAACAATTAGGTGGTAACCTACACAAACTTCCAGTAGTTTAACATTAACTGATAAAGGAGTTGGCAAGTGGCAAGCTAGCCAATCAACACTTATAATCAGCCCTGCAAGTTGATGTTGCTGCAGGACCAAATTTCGATATTCTGCTTGCAATACTGCATGACAGCTGTGTGTGTGTGTGTGTGTGCTTTTAATGCATATGTAGTGTTTGTGTTGAAGCCCCTGTTGTAGTTAATGGGTTTTGCTGACATTAAAGACATTTTGTTTTTCAGCTGGTTTTAGTAGAAACATAGAAGTAAAAATAGAAGTAGAAAATGAAGCTCTGAGAAAAGGCACATAGGAATGAAAAAACACCATACCGTACTGTCTTTTACACATTGGTTATTCAAAGACAATTTATAGGCAACCGTTGTAGTTGGAGAAAAGTTCATTTTAACAGTTACAGCTATTCACACATAACATATGGTCGGTAAAATTTAATACAAGAATAATGTTTCATATTTTAGACAAAATTCAAAAGCCAACAACAACTGTTTGCCAAAGGCACTTTACATTGCAAAGTAAGTACCCTTCAATATTATAGAGAAAACCTTAACAATCAGATGACCCCCGGTGAGCAAACAATTGATGACAGTGGGAAGGAAAAACTCCTTTTCAACAGGAAGAAACCTCAGGCAGAAACAGGGTCAGGGAGGGGCAGCCATCTGCTGATGGGGAGTGAGAGAAAAGAGAAGAGAGCAGAGAAAGACAGGACAAAAGACACCAGAGAGCCAGAATTTTAAATTAATTATTAATAATTAAATGCAATAGTGGTGTAAAAAATATATGGAGTCTAAAAGAAAAGATGAGTGAAGAAGAAACGTTCAGTGCATCATGGGAAGCACCAGGAACCTAGTTGCAGGGTAACGAGCAGAGGCGTCACCATCACCTGATCCAGCCCTAACTATAAGTTTTAAGGTAAATCTTACAAGTAGAGAGAGTATCCGTCTACTAAATCCAAACTGGAATCTGGTTCCACAGATGAGACTCTGCCTCCCATTCTACTTTTAAATACTCTAGAAACCACAAGTAAGCCTGTAGTCTGAGAGTTAAGTGCTCTAATGGGACAATGAGGTCTTTAGGATATAATGTGTTGTTATTCAAGACTTGCGTCTCCTTTTCAGTGTTATCTCCTTGTGCATTTCAGGACTGTCATCATAAACATTTCTTGCAATTTTTGTGATCAGTTGCCGGGTTGTTCACTGTGAATTCATTACCCACTGCACGAAACACAATTTCCCACAACATCTTGAGGCTTCTGCTGCCATTGTACCATATTTGCAGTGTGTGAAAATGTGTGTCTGTGTCAACAACCGTGACAGGCAAAATACTTCCACATAAAAAAACCTAGGTACTAGGTTACCATTTTCCAGAAAGTAAATTTAAAAAAAAAAGAAAGTATAATCTGTGCTGACTACCATCTGTTCTGACTGTGGTAGGATACAAAGCGAACTGCTGATTACACTGTGGGCCTAAAAGCATGAATATGATGGCAGTGTAAAGGAGGAGATCAATATAAGTGAATTAACATGCACTGACAATTTTTTTTAAATAAATTCTTACAGGGTGGACCGTTTATATGGATACACTGTAATAAAATGGGAATGGTTGGTGATATTAAAGTCCTTTTTGTGCACATTAGTATATGTGAGGGGGCAAACTCCTCAAGATGGGTGGTGACTAGGGATGGGTATCGTTTAGGTTTTATCCGATACCGGTGCCAAACCGGTACTTTTGAAACGGTGCCGGTGCTTAAACGGTGCTCAAACCGGTGCTTAAAGAATGGAGAACACAAAATTGGTCCAAAAACCTCTCATGTTCAGCTGTTTTTTTGTAAAAAGATAACAATGTTAGCCTTTTCTGCAGCTATGGGGCATATATGGTATCATTCTTGGCTGGAAGCAGTGCTTAAACAATGGAAAAAACACAAACTTTGTCCAAAAACCTCTCATGTTTAACTGTTTTCCACTTTTTCTTTGGTCATTTTAGCCTATTTGGCCAGGGTGAAGGGAGTATCTGCCATCAAACAAGAAGAAAGGCGGCATGTAGCTATGATGATGTTTGCTAGTTCACCTTACATGCATTAATGTAATAACGTGGTTAGCCTACTCAACGTAAATCACACACGAACAACATTAAGCTACTCACGCAGAGAACGGCTGCTGCCGCCATCATCATCCGTCATCATTTCTGCTACACTGGCAGGGCTAGGGGCCAGGACTCTCCTCTTCGGGTTTTTGGGAGATGTTGCAAACTCCGGGTCCGATAACAGGCACCACACCCGCAGTAGATGTGCACAGTGTGAGGTCTCGCAGCAAGCTATCAAATACGGCGCATTTCTCTGCTTTTAAAAAAAACGCTATGTGTCGCCAGGTGTTTCATCGGATTTGAGGTGTTACTTCCTTTGACAGTATCACAGTATCAGCTTAAAGCACTTGTTGCAGGCTGCTGAGTTTGCATATTTTGCTGTGAAGTACAACCAGACTTTTGACTGCTTCGCCTTGGGCATTTTTAATCTGTAGCTCTGCTCTAAAAGAATGTACGTACCTGGACCCGCCTACTATCCTCGGAAACGTAAAATGATTGGCTAGAATCTAAAGTGTACAGCTCAGGAAAAAAAAAAGCACCGAAATGTGCACTGCTTTTCGGTCTGGTTACTACCGTTTATGACAGAACTCATCACTGAAGAAAATCTTCTGCGTGAACTGAGGGTCCTGCTCCAATTTGTGTTTTGCCCATTCTGCAAATTCTGTGTGCCGATCTGGGTCATCCTCGTTGAGATGCTGCAGTAGCTGGAGTTTGTAAGGGTGCCATTTGTGAGTAGCCAATATCCGCCGAAGGGATGTTCGACTAATGCCACTCTCCAGTGATATGCGGTGAGTGCTATACTGTGGGCTCTTGCTGAATTCAATTCAATTCAATTTGATTTATATAGCGCCAAATCACAATGAAAGCCGCCTCAAGGCGCTTCATAGATACAGAGAAAAACCCAACAATCATATGACCCCTATGAGCAAGAACTTTGGCGACAGTGGGAAGGAAAAACTCCCTTTTAACGAATGAAGCTAGGACAGCCACTGATGTTTCTTCATTAGTGACAGTTTTCTTCCGTCCACATTTTGGCAAATCCAACACTGAACCAGTTTCACGAAACTTAGCAAGCAGTTTGGTAACTGTAGCATGGGAGATGGGTGGTCTCGTAGGGTGTCTTGCATTGAAATCTGCTGCAATGACCCGGTTACTGCGTTCATCAGATATCAACACAATTTCAATCCGCTCCTCACGTGTTAACCTCTTCGACGTGTCAATGGCTGTGAACAAAGAGAAACTTGTAAATAACTCATGAAAGAATAAAGTTACGTTGAAACCAAGCACACCATTGTTTTTCTTGTGACATTACCAATAAGTTTGATGTGTCACATGGCCCTCTTCCTATTGAAAAAACAAAAGTTGTATCCAAGATGGCCGACTTCTAAATGGCCACCATGGCCACCACCCATCTTGAGGAGTTTGCCCCCTCACATATACTAATGTGCCACAAATAGTACTTTAATATCACCAACCATTCCCATTTTATTACGGTGTAGCCATATAAATAGCCCACCCTGTATATTAAAAGGGATGGATGTGAATTTTGCTGCATAAATATATTTTGCAGTATATATATTCACCTAGAAAATGATCAAACCAAGCTTCTATTATCCAGCTATTCTCAAAGAATGCTTAAAGAAGCAGTCTGTTAGCTTATCTTAAGCAGATTCAGCATTTCGTTAAAACTGATACCCAGTTTAAATAATAACAGCAACTACTATGAGAGCACTTTATGTTCAAATACAAAACAAATTAAGGCCTTTATTTCAGTTCCTGGACTATTTCTGTCCTTACCTTTGCATCTATTCAGTGACCTATGCCATTTCAAAAGTAAACCCTAAGAAACATATAAAACACTGATCTAGCTTATGAGCTGGAAACAATTATGAGCTGATGCGGAAATGCCTAAAACATACATTGTGTTTAAAGGCCACCAGATGGCGATAGCTGTGGTTGCAAAATGACTTAAGCTCCTGTAGATGTCTTTCGGAAAACAGCTGACTGTCTTATCCTCTGTAAACACTTTACTGCTGTATGTTATGAGTTTTTATAAGTTATTATAAATTCATGGGCCCATTCACTTATCTTTTTTCACTTTTCTATTTTGTTAATCTTTGTCATAATGGTCGTGTCCAAATTCATGGGCTGCATCCTCCTGAGGACCCGGCCTTCGTGGTCTACGTGGGCCGGGTCCTCAGAAGGTCGGGTAGGCCGGAAGTAAACGGCTGGGGAAATTGGACGGTCTAGCCTTCTGATTAGCGTCACCGCTGTCTCGGTGGAGTTTAATAAACTCAGCCGTCTGCTCCTTGCAATCTAAAATATAACAGGACACTGGTGTAAATTCTCGACTGTCTCATACTTCTGTTTAATCAGTTTTCTATTTGACGTTTAGTCAGCTGTGTAAAAACCAAGGAGGAACCCACCCGGGGGATTAATACGTTTTATTTTATCTAATCTAATCTAATAACTTTAATCTCAGCCAAACCGATTGACTCACGAACAAACAAAACACTGAAAAAAGCCCAACAATAACATTTTTAGGTTGTCTAAGTGAATTACATATTACGTTTAACCCGAGTAGCGAAAGTCCGCGGTGATCTGAAAATGATGTGCCAGGAGTTGTGCCGTTCTCGGACGCATCAGTGACCCTCGAGCTCCCGGCTAGCTATCAAGCAGGTGGGTAGCAGACGTCTCCGAAAACGTCGAAGCACTTTTGCAAATATGCGATATCTTGATAAACCGAGTAGATATTTGATGTTTACACAGCTACTTTCTCGCCTGAAAATATGTTAAAAGTTTATTTTGTGACCCAGAAAGATTAGTATGAGTAATTTTAAAACTTAGTAGCGGCCGCCATTGTTGGAAACTGGAGTTTGGCTGGGCCGCGCTATGAATTCTGGGATATGGTAGGCCACGAAGGACACACCCGACCCATCCTTCAAATTCGGGGAAAAGGAGGACGCATTTGTCGGCTGCATTCGGAGGAGTCTACGAATTTGGACAGCCTTCGGTGCGTCCTCAGGAGGATGCAGCCCATGAATTTGGACACGACCAATATGTTTGCAAAATGATTACCTGCAGTATGACACTCCACACTTATTGGCTAATGACTTCCTAGTCACAAGTTATCAGCCAATGGGCGGGCGGATCCACAGTCAGACCCTTAGTCACACTTACATGTGTTTTTTGCAAGATGGCAGAAATGTTCACCACAAGGCTTCAGAACCTAGCGAAAGCAATGGGTGGCGTCCCGATAGCTACATTTATCTTTTACGCTGTCTGTGGATTTTAATGGCACATTTTGCATACTCCAGACCTGCACCTAGTTCTATTAAACTTTTTGAAAATATATTTTATTACTGGCTGATTGACTGAAGTGATTTAGAAAATGGAATAATATAATGACTGTAATGATTTTAAATGATTGTAGCGAGGCTGAGGCTTTTTCAACTTTGATAATACTATAGTCTATATATTTTTTTTTTAATCCAAAAAAAGCTATATGCAGGCCTACGTACTCATATGTTCAGTTTTATATCTTCAGCTGTATCTTTAATTGTTTAAATATTAGGATTGATTTTTAGTTTTCCCTCCTTATGAGTATAATTCCCCACTTTGTTTACCTTCTCAAGGAACTCAATGAAATTTTAACGTAACTTTAATTTAGCTAATGTTGGCACCCTTGTGGGGACTCTGTTGAGTTAAAAGCCCTTTTGGTCAAGAGGGCTTTTAATTCAGAGCCCCTGCAGTGTATGTTTGAATATCATTCACACTACTGTCAAAAATAAAACCAGATGTTAGGCTACATGAATACCTTCTGAACAATAGCAAGCCATTTGAATGAATGTTGAAAACTGCCACGGCTCTACTCTTTTTTCTCTTTCTTTTTTTTAACAGCTAATGTTTTGTAGAGTAGGTTTCAATAAGAAGTGGTGCATCCATTAGTCACATGTAAAGAGAGTTTTATTATGTGATAGGCTTGTAATTATGTGGCATACGTATTTTGATTCATTACAGGAGAGGTGACAAGCACAGCGATAACAGTCTGCATCTCTGGGCTCTGCTTTATTTATCAAAACAGTAAATCATGCCCACGTCGGATCACTCTGCAATCACAGACTATAATGTGTCACAGATATAATATGGCTGAATATGCTGATCGGGGTGAGACAGGATGTTATACGACTGAAAAAGGTTTCATATATTTTGATTCACACTGAATACTGAATCTAAGCGGGAACATTAACAGATATGCAATCATCCATTTTCCTGGGGATGTATCCAGTTCAGGATCCAACCTCAACCTAGGATAGGTTATTTCTTAAAAAACACTGCTCTTTTTTTTTTTTTCAAGGGTTTGGGCTTTTCCAGTGCCAGTATACCCAATGATTGTCAAAGTATGTACACACGTACTTAAATCTGAGACAATCCAATCATATGTCTGTGTGAACCACGCCTGCAAGCGCACTGTACATATTAGGGTATGCTTTGCATATGTCCAACTCCGCCTGTGTGTATATTGCTGCTTGTCTATTTTAGGGTCATATTTGATAAGCCCTTGAGTGATGTGGCAAGATAAAGTGACAGTTTGTCAGAAAGCGGGTCATGGGGCAGTCACTGTGGAGGCGGCCCTCTGCGCCTGTGTACCGGGTATAATTAGGCACTCATTACCATATCAGTCAATTACCAACAACCACTCTGGCTGCTTTCTCTCAGGAATCTGTCCTTCTGGACACCAGCTCCGAGAGAAGGACAGATTTTTCCTGGCTGCAGAAGTAATTATTTTTCCTGTCTTCCTCCCTCCTTCCCCTCATTATGATTGCTACTGGTAAAACAATGGCTTAGGTTTTGTTGTGTTGTGTTCCTGCGGGCACCATCTGTGGTGGTGAGGGGGAGGCACAACAATACCCGTCCATATGGTCAGGGCATCAGCAACGGGCTATCTCTGCTCATCAAGTCCTGTCATTGTCATCAGCCACTGTGCTCATACACTAGTCCATGTTCATCTGTCAGACATGCACACACACACACACACACACACATGCACACACACACACAGACATGGAACAAGCACAGCAAAAATACAGTGGTATACTTTTTATGAAAGAAAGATGAGGCTGGATGAGCAGCTGTCTCGTTAAAGCAAAAACAAAAAAAAATTCTGAATATTCCAATCATAGTCCTCATTATAAATGATCTTGGTCTTTATGCTGTCTTTCCTTAGATTTTAAATTTAAATTTTTTTTTTACTAAATTTTACTTCTGTGGTTTGATTTTGATAATCTTGTAATCAGTTTTTATCTGCACTAATTAAATAATTTGCCACCCTAACATCAATCCCAACCTGCAACTGCTGATTGGTGTGGGGAGCTTGGGGCTTTTGTAGACATATCCATCTGCTGTCTCGCACCTCCTAATCTGCTGCACGCACACACACACACACACACACACACACACACACACACACACACACACACACACACACACAGTGTGTGAGTGTTTCCATCCATCCATCCATTGATTTTCTTCAGCTTATCCACGTCCAGGTCAGCGTTTCCTACTACAAATAATGTAACTAATTACACATGCTTGATAATAAATCAAATATCCTTGTCAATATATATATATTTGCTCCCCCCTTTGTCTCTCTCTAACTTCAAGAAGCAATTGAGGAAGACACGACCAGAGGACAGGAAACAACTAAAGCTACATTATTTATACCCAGCTATACCCTGCAAAAATAGGTGTGTTAAAATGTTTAGATGGTGAGATATGGTTATTAGACGCAACATACCAATAAGCATGTTATAGTGAAAGACACGAGGACATGGGTTTGGAGAAAATGAATCAGATTACTTGAGAGAGATCGAAAAGTGATAGACATGCAGAGATAGAAAGTGCGGGAAGGAGGGTAAAGGAAGGACAAAGCTGAAGGCGTGTGAAAGCTGAGATAACTGGTTATCCCTGCGTCATCTCACTCTACGCTTATCTCCGTCTGCCTCTAGCTGTATCTCTCCTCATCTTGCTGTCTTCCCAAATAATAGAAACCTTGAAACAAAGCCCAGTGTGACTGCGGTTTTTAATTGGTCTTCAGAATCCATAATTAACACAGTTCCTTAATGTGCAGAACAACACACTGGCTGCCATTACTTGCGGAGTGCTCTCACATGTAACACTTTGCTGAAATTTATGAAAGTTGCATTTTGTTCTGCTCAAACGTAGGCTTAAAGATTATTTATTCAGTGCCTTTACTGATCAGACAACTATTTTAACATCCATTCTTTAAGGGGAAAATGAATTAATTAAAGTAAAGAAAGCATTAAAAAAAGAATGTAGTGGTTTCAGCAAGGAGAACAAAATGTCCAGAAGGTTTTATAAATCTTTAACTTTGGCTGGTTTGTCTTGGTGTTAAGGAGCGAGGCCCGTATGGACAGGCTAATACGCAGCAGATAACAAGGATTGGGATATCGGTTAAAGGATCAGCTGAACAATAGGCAGGGGAGCTTGCCTCTTCTCTCTGAATCTCTATTTTGCCTCTGGCATTGTGGAAGACAGGCCTATCTGCTTCAGTCCTTCTGCTCCTTCAAACTAACACTGCTCCCCATCTTGACATCTCCCTTCCTGCCTTTTCACCCTCTGTTCCTGTCCTTTTGCACTCTTTCCAATCTGTCCCCTTCACCTCCGTAGTCAATTTCAAGTCCCGCTTGCTGTTTTGGACCAATCGTCCCCCAGCTCTGTTTGCCCTCTGGTCACCTGGCTCAACACCACAGCAGAAGAGATTTCAGGCTGACAGTTTAGCCTCTGGCGAAGGGAAGACAGACTCATGGACAAAGTGGAGGGAAGAGGGGTGGGGGGGTTACATGGCCGCCTCAGTCAGTTCCAGCCCTGGGAGACAGCTGGACTCCCTCTCACCTCCTGGCTTGTGGGGGTCAGCCCTGTTACCACAGCCATAAGGACCAAGTCCTTAGAACATGACTAAAACCTATAGGACTTGGCCAAGAGAGAGGCCTTCTACCAAAGCCCAGTTTGATCAGGGATTACAGTCCCGTAGGTCACTGGAGTATGTACAAAGACTGCCATGGTGCTGTTTATAGTGGCAATAACTGATGCGACTTAATGAATACAAATGTGTAAAATCTGAAAGGAAAGCTTTGATGGTCATAAAAGATTAGAGAAATCAGAAATTAGATAGGAAAAATTGACAAAACCCAGGCAGTCAGGACCCCGTAAAACTTCTCCGCTTGATAGTATCTACTTTTTAAGACTGTAGCACAAGCTTGGCATCTCAGATTGTCTTACACATATTTCCTTTTTATCAGATTTCCTGAAAGGTGTAATTATGTCGACCCCCTTGAAATATCCCCGGCGTGTTCGCTCGTATTCGTGTGGTGCTCAGCACATATAATTTAATTTGAATTCATTACTCCCCCTCCTGTCAGTTAATATATTCATGACTTCCAATTCCCTCAGAGCTGTCCAACCACCTGGAGTGTCCTCCCTCATCTGTGTCACTACTTCCCCCTCCTCTTTCCCTCACCCTTCCTCCTCCTCCTCACCCCTCCTGGCCCTGCGGGATCCCTGGGGGCCCATGAAGGGGTGTTAGGGCCAGGGTCACAGAAGCTGGGGGGCCTGCTGTCATTAGGGTGCAGTGGAATGTGTTAGCAGGGACCAGCTGGGACCAGCCGGCTCTGTCCCGTGCCTTTTCCGTGCTGGTGCTGCTGGTGTGGGTGTGTGCGTTTACGTTATGTGTGTGGTGGCAGGGAGACAGTGACACCTGCAAATAACAATGATGAAGCGCCGTTGGTGGATACTGATGCTGCAGAAGTGGAGAAACAGACTGTGTCTCTGTTCAGTATGTGAAAAGTTGCTGTTGGGAATTCTGATTTGTGAGCTAATGTTCCTTTCTCAGATGCACAGTTGAAGTCTTAGGATTCAAAATTTTATATTAACACCCACATTTGATGCTTAAATTCAACAACAAGGCCTGAAGCATTGTTTGAGCATCATTATACTGTTGGGCTTTGTTCTAAATTTTCCATAGCGTGGAGTAGATTTTAATCAAAAATATAGATGATTATAAAGTAATAGAGTATGGGTCTTGTTTGGATGACAGTGAGGACCCTTTCATATTTCATCTGCGCCTTCTTCCTCCTCTTCTTGTCTTTCCTCCCGCTCTTTGGGAAAATGATGCATTATTTATCCCTTGCCAAAATATTACATCATTAAATAAAATGCTAACAGAGTAGTCATGTTCCTTTTCGGTTTGATGATTTCAGCTTCAAACTGCTCCGCTCCTCCTTTCATATTCTCTCTATCTTTCATGTTGCACCTTTGTACCAAGCTCTCGACCAACACTGACTGAATATGTCCCTTCTGTGCGGTAAATATTTCATGGCAGGGAGCAGCTCGAAGTTTGATCGTTGCAGGGTGCTGCTGTAGGAGTTCAAAGGAGACGGTGGGCCTTCTGACAGCCAGCCAGAACAGAGCGGAGGAGGAGGAGGAGAGACTGGGGTAAGACAAGAGGTGGGGTGAGAGAAGTGAGGGGAAGAGGGGAGTAAGGAAAGGAGGCACTGTTGTGTGCTCAGTTTAGATTCAGTACCACCAGTTTCCTGGACAGCTCCCTCGGTCTTCAGCAGAAATCTGGTTTTTTTTGTCTGGATATTCTGAACCGTTTAAGAAAGAGAGAGACCTAAAGAAAGACTTTAGTGCCCGTCATGAGATAAGCACGTGTGTGTGTCTGTGCATGCACGTGTTACTATATCTGCGTGTGTGTTAGAAGAAATAGAGGGGGGCTTCATTATTAATCAGAGCCCTTCCCTAAGTGTGAGAGCTGCTCACACTCCATGGCTTAATGACTGAAAATGAGCCGTAATTATGGGCTGTCAGTCCAGACCCTGGCACCCTTTATGCTCTCCCATCTCATGGGTCCATGTCCTCCCCTCTGCTTCACCACACCCAGACTGCCATCACTTACTACCATCACTTTCACATATATCAGTGTGACTTACACCTACATGATCCCCAATCGACTATTAGGCTAACCTTCCAATCTTTGCCATTCAAAATAATTTTAGGGTAAGATCTAGAGGTAAATGTAAACAGTGCTGTCTTTCTGGCCCCCGTGCACGCTCCGCGCCTTATATTAAAACGGATCAGTTGCGTTTGTGGTTAAGAAAATGGATGGTTGGATGTATTCAAAACAGGACACATGCATAACATATGTGAACTGTTTTCAGGAGGCAGGGGTTAGTAACACATCAAGGATAAATGCATGGTGGTTACCACTGCTCTCTATACATATACCTTGTGTTTTTCCTTAAATCCTTCCCCTTTCCTCCCTCTCTCTCTCTCTCTCTCTCTCTCTCTCTCTCTCTCTCTCTCACACACACATCCTCCCCTCCTCTTGCTCTGTGCACTTAAGCTCATCGTTATGCGGCGTGTGGTTTGTCAGAGCTGATGATGAATTTGTTTATGAGTGGAGAGAGCTGATTTCCCCTGAGTGGTCTTTCTCCCTCTTCCCCCCTCTCTCCCTCTCACTCTGCTTCTTTCTCTCCTTTTCTCTCTGCATCAGTCCACCCAATCAAAGAGAATCTCTTCCTCCCTCACTTCCTCTTCCAGCTCTTTCCACCTCTGCAGGGGGCTTCAGCTGTCTGACATTCAGATTTAATTTCAGACAGTCTTGAGTTGGATGAGTTACTGACCAAACAGACACGTGAAAATAATTGAGATCTCTTCTTTATTTAATAATATATATATTTTTAAAGTTTATAGTAAGAAAACCACTGGTCGAATGCTCTCAATCATTCACAGTAGTTCAGTAAATGGCATCTTTTGCCTCCTGTTGTAACAACCATAGGAGAAAACACCAAGTTGTTAGATGAATAAATTGCATGCTACATGAAGAAAAACAGACACAGTGAAAAAAAGAAAGGAAAAACCACACGCGCGTGCGCGCACACACACACACACACACACACACACACACACACACACACACACACACACACACACACACACACACACACACACACACACACACACAGTGCCCCAAAAGCTCTCATACATGAGTAATGTGTTGCTTGTTTAAGTCTTCAGCATCTCTTACAAGATGGCAAGTTTAAAAATGTAGGCATGTTGACGCTACAGACAATACAAACCATCTTGTCTGACAGGTCCCCCTCCTGGGCCTTTCAATAAAAGCATGCTGTTTGCGATCAGGATGCGTACACACATGTGCTGCAATGCATATACACATTCACTTTCACACACACGCGTACACACACTAATGTCCCTGTTGGAGGTGGTGGAATTGCCAGCTATTATCAATTAATCTTTGCTGTGTTTTTCTCTTGCAGAGAGCGCTACCATATGGTTCGCTGTCAGCCACTGCTTTTAATTTACTTCTTGCGTCTGCTGTGAAAGCAGACCAACATTCTATCTAAATTGCTGATTCGATACAGAGAGCATGCACTGTACCGAAATGTACACATAATATGAATAATACATATTTTGCATGGAATAAATTGATGAAAGTCTGAGGTTACACAACTAAAATGTATTCATATAATCCAGATATTCGTAAATTTGTTGTTTTTGTTGTTGTAAATAATTGGTTTATAATCATTAAGAGATTATTCCAGGAATTTTTAAATACAGAGGCAAGGAGCAAATGTAGAAACAGCTATAAAATTCAAAACCAAGATATGGTTACATGTAAATGTACATGTCTTCATCACGCTGTGGGAAACTTTTTGCTGGTATCGTCTCGGTCTAAGAGGTTGCTCTAAAGGGAAGAGTGACCATAATGATCATTCTCAGTGGTTAAATCTTTATATTACACTGGTGATGCTCTCTTATGAGATGACAATGTTCCCATAATAGGAATAGATAGACCCCTGAATGGTCTGATGAACATTAAAAAATAATGTTTTCTATGTACCAGAGCCTTCACAGCCACTAAGTGAACACCTATGGGACAGTTGTGACCAACATGTTATACAGAACCACCCACCATCAAGGGAATATATTTGAGAATGTATGGGGGAATATAATTGGAAGAATGAGGTTTCATCCATTTGCACTTGGAGAATTAATGCGAAGGTAGGCTACTCTACTGTCCTGAACAGAATGGAGAATTTAGACTTGCTAATACCTTAAAAGACAGCAAGGGTAGAAATTTGAGACTAAAATTTCTTGCATTATTATTACTATTATTCTTTTCCATTTAATTATCTATGTGTGATTGTGTTTCTCTGGTTTTATAGTTATCGTCTTTTGGATTTCTTTAACAGTCCCTTGCACCACTTATTCTGTATTGTATTTCTGTACACTTGAATCCTTAGTTGAGGAAAGCGAAATGGACTGAATGCACTATATAAATAAAAAGTGACTTCACTTATTGTGGCAAAAGTTCAGTACACAGACAAGACTGCATGTCTTTGGGTTGTGTTACAAAAACAGATGAAGGTTTGCGCACTGCTGGGCTACAATCCAGTCATTTCAATCTCTTTTATAACATTCTTACAAAAGGCAAGAGCAATGTGCCCAAAGAAGATTCCACATACTGAAAAGTTGCCTTTGTAAGTATGCATCTGAATAAATACTGCACTGTATTCTCTTGCCTCTACTTGACTGCTAACCAAAAGCGATTTGATCACTCGCTGCACGCTATGTTTGTGGAACTTTGGCTTCGATGAACTATGAAGAGCAACATTCACGGTAAAGTATTGAATAGTTTCTATGAAAATCCTTTCATTTAATGTGGCTTTGTGGAAAATTTAATCAAATTTACAGTTTTGTTGTTTACAGTTATACGACTCAAAATAGTTTTGACTTCGTTCTGAATAGCTCAAGGTTACACCCAACTACACTCGAGTGCCATGCACCACTCACATTTTATGAAGCGCTGACAAAACCATGGGGGTCGGGGGAGCAGACCTGATCCTGCTGTGTGTGGGTGTTTAAAGGGGAGAGGTGAAGACAGAGGGATCACCTCTGTTGTGGAGGAAGGGTTAGGGACAGATGTTTGTCTGTGCGAAGGTCTCAGGTGGAGAAGTAAATATGTGAGTTGGAGTGATGGCAAGGTGAATATGGTGTGTGATGGATGGGGTGCGCTAATGTGGTCGCTCACCGCAGATATTATGGTCAAACAGGCAATCCATCAGTGAATACTGGACCAGAGGATTCCTCCACTCCCATCAGTCCTGCATGCTGTAGAGCAGACATGTAGTGTGCTCTCTATATGCTCTCTGAAAACCGTAATACGTCAAATGCTTTTCATGATGCATGCTACATTACATGCATCATGAAAATGTATCTAATGAAAATCCAATAGATCTGACAGTAAACTTCAGAAAAGCTTAGCGCCAATTTGTCAATGTAAGAGGAACAGGAAAGAAGTAAATAAGGCCAAATCAGAGTGTTTTATCCTCACTTGGTCGCGAGGCCGACAGCATCTAACCATGCTGATTTCATTAGTCTTCCTTTGAAAGACTGTAGCTCAGGAGGTAGAGCAGGTCATCCACAAATCCCCAGCTCCTGCAGTCTGTGCCACATAACCCGCCGAACGTGCTGGAAAAGGTTCAAAGATTTTAATGAACAAATTCAGATTAATCACAGGTGAATGTTTGTAATACTGTTCTCTATTTCGTCGTAGAGATGGGTCCATAAATCACAAGATGGTTTGGAAGGTAAGTGGTCACAGCTTTCACAGTGGGTGAAAGCTCTAATAAGTTGATACTGATTTTACTGGTGTAGTCTCAGGTAAGTTCTTACTGTGTAGTATCTCGCAGGTAAGGACATATGTGAAACATTTCAATATGTGAAAGACATTTTTTATCAAAAAAAAAAAAGACTTGAAAACAAATAAAACTAAAAATTTTGTGAACTTGGATATGATACAGTAGCTTCAGTGTTCTCTTATTGGTAAAATTTTTATCACAATTTCTCTGACGAGGGTTTGATGAACATGTTTCTTGAGGCTTTAGATGTCTACAAGACAGCTGGTTTCAAAAAGTTGTCTACATTTTTGTAATACTGTACTGATTTTCCTAGATCTTGCCATTGGCATATGCCGTGTATACAATAATACTTAAAATACTGTAGCTTGCCTCCACCAGTGTGTGAATGTGAGAGTGAATGAATAGTGGAATTGTTAAGCGCTTTGGGCGCCTATAAAAGTGCTATATAAATGCAATCCATTATTAAAATAACTAAAACTAACATCAACTAATTATTTTCTAAACAATTAAAATGAACTGAAGTGAGCAAACCCACTCAGGAAACTGACTGAAACTAAACTGAGTTCAAAAGTAAAAGTGAAAAAAATAAAATACAAAGCCTATATTAAGTCTAGTACTGAATGCTTACTTGAGTGTCCTCTGGTTTAACAGGTTTGAATCCAGGTGAGTTTCTCTTCATGGGCAAGATTGGGTCAGCCAGGCTGTCACATCAAGACAAAATCAGTCAATGCAGTTCAACAATCCAGTGAGGAATGGAGAGGAAATCAGAGGTTATACACTGCAGGTGAGTGTAAGTGCAATCACTGTGGAAATCACACTCATACCTGCGACGTGGTAAGCATAGTTACCCAACACACATGCGCACACATGCTAGAGAGAGAGAGACGGTGGGTCAGGATCTGACAACACAAAAGGAACCAAGACAGCCTGCATGTTCGTGTCATTATGCAAGATACAAAACCTAAAAACTGCCCTCTGTGCATTCATGCAATAGAAAATGCCTTGTGTGAAAGGATGAACGCATCTTGTAAGCTAAAGTGGTTTCAGTCAATAGGAGAAGACGTGCTATATAAAAGCAGTGTATTCATTTGTCAGTCACTGGTCACATGTATGTGACCCAGCAAAAAGTGGAAAGTTAAAGACAAATCAAAATCTAACAAAACAATATTTAAACAAGGAGACAGAGCCTATAAGCTCCTCTCATATAGGCCAACTAGACATATGGCTACTGTAAAATATTTTCGGACATAGAAAAAGAATATTTAGTATCTGTGTGTTACTTTAAAAATGCTTTTTTTTAAAGGCAGTATTTACTGTAATATACAATATATGTGCAAAATTGCTGTCCACACCTCTTAATCTTTGACTTCAGGTCTTTTTCACTGGTGTCTAAAATCAAGCACATGCCATGCAGTCTGCCTTTTCAAACATTTTTGAAAGAGTAATTCTAAAGAACTCAGTGACTTCGACTGTGGTGCTGTAATAGGAACCCACTGTTGCAACAAGTCAGTTTGTGAAATTTCTTCCCTTCTCTAAATATTCCACAATCAACTGTAAGTGGTATTATTACAAAGTGGAAGTGTTTAGAAAATACAGAAACTCAACCACAAAGAGGCAGAGGACATAAAGTTAGAATGTTGCATAAAGTTGTAAAGTGCTGAGGTGTATAGTGTGTAAACGTTGCCAGAGCTTTGCAGACTCAATAATTTCATAATTCCAAAGCTCCTCCGGCATTAACACCAAAACAAAAACTGTGAGATTCATGACATGGTTTTCCACAACCAAACAGCTCCTGAAGGTAAAATGAGGCGAGTCAGTACTCTGTACCACATAAACTTCATCAGTATTGGACAGGTGACACACAGTGTACAATAAAATATGTATATCCATAGAAAAGTTCCACAGTAAAAATGCTTTATTTGATTTCCGAATGATACGCCTACCTGAAATAAACACACTTGGAAGTACTGTCCAGCTGCCATAATAATGAAACCTTCTGAGAGGCAGCATAGCAGGCAACAGCAGCAGTGTTATTGTTAGGAAAGAGCCAAGGCAGTGAGTAGTGCTCAGGTGCTTGGTCTTGAGGGCCAATCTTCACAGGGTTGGGTCTATCTAATGAAGGGATCTCCATGATCTGGTATCCAGGACAGGGTACCCTGACCCACATTCACCAGTCCAGTGCTGACCTCTTCTCATACAGTCTTTTAGGACTAAAATCAATTACTTGGCAGGGATTTAAATACTTGCATTCTCACATCTCACATCTGGAAAACCTAATGTGGTGCAAATTACTCTTCCAATAAAAACAGCTTTATTAGCTCAAGAAACTGCACAGACAGTTCATATACCTTACCTATAATACCCCTGGTTTTAGAATAAAATGCTAAAAAAAAAAAAAAAAGTGGCAGAAGATAAATAAAAAGCTAACTGTTACATTGGGTGTAGGTTTTAATTCAACTGTCCATCTGCTGCCCATACCCACAGACAAGGAGCCAATGGAGGCAGCAGACAACACACTCTGTGGACCAGGTAGCAGAAATAGATATGAATGAGACTTCATATCACTTTTAGCATTTGTTAGTTTTACAATAAACATCACGTCGCACTTCTTCATATTTTATTTCCAAGGATCCAGACTTTCTTGTCATTTTTAAAAATGGTCTTAAGCAATAATTCTTCAGGCTTTCTGAAGGTCTTTCAATCCAGCGAATGTCTTTGGACATTAGCTGCTTTCATTGATTTTCAGCTCAGTACTTTTTTCTTTGTTTGTTAACCCACTTAACACTGAACGATGAATCATTCAAGCATAAAAAAGGCATCTAACTTAAGGAGTGAACTACCGTTGTGCCAACCTATAACAGGCAATTTAGATTGCCTGTTTTTATTGCTTTAAATTGTATCTTTCTGCAGCCTGTTGCGTTTGTTCCCATTTCTTTAGTTGAATCTATGAACAAGACACCCAAAGATAACACAGCTTCACAGGCACAACATGGAATTTTTACACAGACAACTTGATTCAGGAAGATGTGTTAGCCAATGTTTGGTTGACCAGTAAGTTTCATCATACTTTTCTGATGAAAACAAGATGATAAGTCAATTAAAAAAGTATTGCAAAAGGACAAAAAAGATTATGAAATGCACTGGCACTTTTGACAATGAACGAAAAAAAATCTGGAGGGACGGGATCCAATCAAAACCCCTTAAGCTGTGTAGAAGGGCGGGACGAGTTCCAGTCAAATCCAATCAGAAGAAATTTCTAATACACACGTTTCACATTTAATGTCATGGATATTAAGTTGCCTTGCTAACTGTGAGGAGCAATCCTCACCAGTTAGTCAACTAAATCAACTTTCAAATGTAGTCTTCTATATTCTGCAATATAGAAGGATTTAAAAGGATTTAGATCTTATGTTCAAAAGTAAACAAGGTTTTTAGACAAACAGCTCTGATGAAAACAAAAGTTTCTGTCAAAATACAGTTCATTTCAATTGTATAATTGTATAACAATTGTATAACAGCCATCATCTCAAAGTACTTCATATTGTAATGTGAAGACCCTACAATAACACAGAGAAAACCTCAACAATCAAACAACCCCCTTTGAGTGAGCTCGTAGTGACAATGGGAAGGAAAAACACTCTTTTAACAAGTAGAAACTAATTCACTAATACTGTTAGTGAAGGTTACTAATGACTTATTTGATCAGTCTTGTAGGAATGAGATTTTAACCGTGATAAATATTAACTTTGAAACTCATTAGAACTGTACAAACTCTGTTTTTTCCTTATTTACTCTACTTTCATTATATTTTTCACACGTTAAAACAAATTGCTAAACCTATTTCCTATTTTCCCACCAAAATATAAAAAATGAGGGATGTCTGAGGCCTTTTGCACTGCTCTGTAGCTTAAAAGTGTAACTGATGGTGATTTGCATATATGGATTTTAGTAATACAGAGCAGCGACGTGGAAAACGGCTTGTAAAGGATAGCTAGTTATCATGTAGCCGATGTCCCACCTTTGAGTCACTGTTTCACACTTATTGTCTGAGAACAGAAACGTGTAAATGAGAACAGCTGTACTGGAATTCTGTTTGTATTGAAATACAGTAAATATGTGAGCACCTAAGAGTTGGAGAGAAGCAAACAGATGTAAGGGCTGACAAAAGCCAGCTGAGTTTTTGCTGATGTACAAAAAGCAATATGCAAACACGACAAATCAGTCTTTCGCCACTTTCCTCAGCATTAATGTGCAAACTGCTAATGCTAATGCTAACTAGTGCTATTTGCTGACATTGATGACATTGTTGACATCAAATGGATACCCATAGGCTCTTTAGTGCCTCAGATGCTGGGACTGTAAAGGCTATCGTTGTAGATCTTGAGGCTAACAACAGAATCTTGTGTACTTTACCAGAAACACTTTAGAGTTAGTGGTAGCAGAAACAGCTTTAGCAAAGAAATACTTGTAAATAGCAATGGCAGACTGCAGCTTCTCACCAGGAAGTTGGGAGGGTGGGTCTGTGCTATTTAGTAGTTGAATTCATCACAAGAAAACCCCCCAAAAACAAGCCACCAGTTATTCGTTCACTAGGACTGAATATCACATTAGCTTTTATTAAAAACAACAAAATAATGCCAACATACTGACAAAATTAGTAAATAATAATACAAAACAAGTGAGGTAATATAATCTAGATGCAGATGGCAGTAGCTCTGACAGCACCCGCTGGAACAGTACCTGAATGCTGCTTCTGCTTCTTCTTGATTCCTGAATGGCAGACTGATTAAAAGGAAAACACGAGAGCATTCACATAAACTCACAGATTTACAAGACCTGAAAACAAACAACACATTTTTTTTTCACTTTGACTGAAAGTCACAAGTGGAATCACAATGACTCAGACAACTTAATTAATTTCAACCTGCTCTCTTTTGCTTCTTGGACAGTTGCTTTCAATGCAAAGACATTCTGTGCAAGGTTTTATAACTAACCTTGCAACGACTGCATTGCAAAAAAAAAAAAAAGGGGGGGGGGGGGGGGGAAGGCTGGCATTCTTATGCTTAAATAGGAACGTCAAATGCTTTCTAAAGCAAAAAACCTTGAGGTGTTTCATTGTGGAGAACTTCATCATAACATTCAGAGCAATCTCTCACTCTCAGAAAATTAGGGTTTGTTCACTGTAATCTCTTTGAATCAGAAAAGGCTGGAATGACTGCAAGGAGAACCTTTCACTGGATTCACAGTGCATGCATAAACTTGGATGTGTGGATGTGTTTGTAAGCAATTTTGTTGGTGTGACTTTGTGTTTGTGACCAATTTTAATTATTTACATTTCAACAAGTTGCTTAATGACAAAACAGGTTATTTTTCAGTTCTCTGAACACTCAGATAAATCAAAAATATGTTTTCCTTCTCCAAGGTTAAAGAAGAATTAAACCAATACTGTGTGCTTTAAGAGGCAAATAGAAAGTTACTACAGCACTGAGTCTGTCTTCACTCCAGCATTTGGCCTCTCCTCTATAATGCTCTTTTCACTGAAGATGGGTCAGATATAGCGTGCATGTCATCATCATCCAGTGAGAAACACACTTGTGTATTTGTGTTCATAGAGTAAGAACGTGGTAAACAAAATATATGCTGGATCTTCATGAGCTTTAGACCTACAGTGTCAATGTCACTCCTTATAATCTGGTGAGTGAGGTCAACCTGTAGTTTAAGATACATACGCGTGTTACAGCTATTTGGAATGTACAATAAGACAGCCATAATTTTTATTATAGTGCCTAGTAGCAGCAAAATTGCACAAAAAAGAAAAATCTTATGTGTTGTGTATGTAATTCATATATACTTGGCTTTTAGCTTAGCGAGAGAGAAAGCATTTTCACAACAACTGTCATGGTCCGCGGCCCGGCGTCCGAGGTGCTGATGGGATGCCCACTCCCGTGGGCGTGGCTGCTAACTCCACACCTGCATCCCATCCCGGGCGATCACCAGGTGGACTATTTAATCCTGCCCAGCCTGCTGCTCCACGCCAGTCCGTAGTCGTCCTTCAGCGGTAACGTACACCTGCGGGAAAGCCCTTATGCAAACCTATCTGTGTGAACTAACACTAACTCTGCCTTGTATACTCAGATCACAGCTCGGCGTGTTTGAGCCACCAGCCTGTCCACCTGCCTGTCCGGAATTTGGATCACAATCAGCCCCAGCCGCCTCGACCTTTCTGAAGCTTCTCCCCACGGACCCTCACCCCTCCCTCCGGTTCCCTCGGCCCCGCTATCATCGTAAGACGCGTACTCTACTTCCCCTTGTATGCTGCCGTTTTCCCCGCATCCCAATAATCCTTTTTTCCTTTTTCTGTTTCAGCCTCCCACAGTCCCGCTCTCGGCGTTCCTGCGCGATTCACCTCCCGGTCCCTCGGTTTTTCTGGTTCCGTGCGTTTTTTTCCCTTCTACCCTCCCGGGACACCCTCAGTTATAATAAAGTTTATTTTTTGTTCTCTCGTACCGCTGTGTGTGTGTTCTGCTCCTGGGTCCAGCTTGTGCGTGGAACTTCGGTTCATGACAACAACAGTCGTCTCATGCCTTTCACCGAAAGGGAAATACCCGCAGAAAGGGTCCGGCTCAAACTACACAGCAAATCCAGCATGTCCATATTAACACTGTCGGATTTGATTTCAACACTATTAAAGTGTCTATATGGGTCCACACCAGAGAGTGTTAATTTAACTCTTTTTGGAGAGTTGGTACGTTAACTCTGATTTAGTGTTAAACACCAAATCTGTCTGGAGTTGATAATTTAACACTTGGTGTTAAGAGTTTATATATTAACTCTCAAAGAGTATTTTAGTTTAACTACGTAAGAGTTATCTTCTAATTCATTCTAAAAAGCGGGAATTTTACTGTTCTGAACTTCTAGAAATTTCTTTTGGAAATAAACATTTACTAAAAAGACGCAATGGTTTTTGAAAAACATTTATTCTGAACTGTGCACCACAATTTCAAAACATTTTCTGAAAGATGTAACAGTGTACATGTTCTCACTTTCATTAGAATTTTGTTTATCAAAAGGTCTGACATGGTAAATGCAAATAACAGCATCTCATCACTTATTTCTTCAATACAATATGCATGTCCTTCATTCATCACTTTGTGGAACTTCAACGCACTTCTGCTCTCCCCCATATTCCATCTTCACAAGCATATCCTGTGTGGAGATTGAATAAAAATTAGTTGACACTAATTAATGGCACAAACAATCCAGTAAACAATTGCAGCACAGTAAAAAAAAAAGGAATCCTCTTTGAGCCATTACTTGTGTAAAGTATTTTCCCAAAAGACAAGGACACAGGCAACAGGTAATACTGAACTAAATGTAAAACCTCAACCTTTTTCATTTTTACCTAAACCGTGTGCACAAAACTCTGGAGGGATCTAAATGCTACCGTAGAACCCAGTCAGGACGTCAGCTACTGCTATTTGCTCGTTTTTTTTTTTTATGGGCGATCGTTTTCAGGCTTCAAGTAGCACCATTATACCAACATTTCACATTCTACACATTGTTTTAGGTGTATTTGACCAAAAGTTTGACTGAAAATTCACATGCAAGCTTTTTTTCAAGGCTGTGGTATTTGCCCGCAAACAATACCTTTCAGCTAGCTAAAACAGAATATTATGCTATCACCGAGCAACATGGCTAATGCCTTTCACACAGCTTTGTCTCAACTCCAAAGAGCCACAGAAGTAAAAGCTCATAATAATAATTGAAACAATCTTTGAAAAAATGACTTACCAAGCATGGCAAACAACTCAAATATGTAGAGCAAAATGTTCTGAAACGGCTTCACTTCAGCTTCGATTGGAGCCGTGCTGGGGGCGGAGTCTGTGAATTTACTCTGTTGGTGTCATAGCCCCTGTAGGAGTTCAGAGTTAAGAGGTCAAGAGTTAATGTTTCCATTGTAACACCTCCAGATTTGACAGAGAAACACTCATTTTTAACACTCTATTTTAACTACTATCATTTTACACCTCAGAGTTACATTAAAAGAATGTGACTCTGCTTAGAGTAAAATTAACTCTACTTTTGCAAGAAGACTATTAACACCAAAACATTTAACACTTTTGAATTTGCTGTGTATCACCTTCGTGCTTAACCTGGTTCCTCAGTGAAAGACCCTGATAACTGGCAGCTCTGTCTCCCATTTTACTTTCAGAAACTCTAAAAAAACAAACAAACAAACATAAGGGAGCCTGCACCCTGAGACTGACGCGCTCATTCGTGTAATAGGATACTACGGTCTCTAAGGAGACAGGAGGAATATACGAGTGATTGCAATCGTTAATTTTTTTTTGTCACTGCAATAAATGATACCAAGCTGTCATGCGCAGATAAAGTAAAAAGCAATAGAAAAAATGGCATTAAACATGAATTAGGCTCCTACTGAATGTACGTCAAGGTCTGCGTTGACATTCATTCCCGTCAATAGGGTGATCTTTCTGCTAAGGCCAGTCAATCACATTCATTATGTAGCTATGTAGCTGATTTGATTTGATTTAAAGTGTTCTCACAAGGCTACAGCCATTGTGCCACATTTTGCACCCTGCCACATGTATTATGCTCATGACATGGCTCTTTACCATCTTCACATTTTCATCCCGATAGCCACTGAGCAACACTGAATACAGCTTTGCATGTTCAACCTCAAGCTATGGAAACGCAATATACAAAAGTGCAACTTGGAGAGTTCTGAAACATGCAGTGCGCTCAAGGCAGCACAAAATTAAATAACTCAGTCTCACTGGACAGCTAACTATCCTTAGCTTCTTAGTTTTCAGTGTGCAAACATGCCCCTCACATACAAATGCAGCGTGAAATACGTATTTGATCAGACACAAAAAAAGACGGGATGACCCTGATGTTTTGCGGTGCAGGATTTATTTTGTGTACTGTGAATTTATTCATTTAGTTTGTTTTGTTCTTGCTGGGACCGCTGGTCTTAAAATGAAATTAGCAAAACAAATCAACCATATGATGAGCAGGCTTGCTGATTGCTGCTGTTTTTCCCCCTTATTTTTATTGGCATTTTTGCCCTCCTTCCCTTCTTTCCTCCTGAAGTTGCAGCTTTCTCGCCACAAGGGTCCCTGTGGACTAGACCAGATGTTCCAGGCAGCACACTTCCCCACTCTCTGCCTCATGGAATATTCATGGGCAACCAGGCACCACAGCACAGCACAGACCAGAGACCATTTATTTATTTATTTCATCACCCCGCTGCCTGCCTGTATAATGCACAACAACAGTTCACCATACAAGAGCGTCCTCTCACCTTCCCGTTTCTCCTCAGCCCCTTCCTATCATTTTCAGTGTTTTCCTTTCCTTGACAGGATAAATAAACATGTCTTGGTCTGTATTCACTTTGTTTTTCTTACCTTCCCTTACCCTGCTCTTGATTTCTCTGTCTTTCTACTGAGCTTCTCCTGTCTCTCTCTGTCAGTTTTATTAGGCAGATGGGTGGGGCGTGAAGAGAGTGTTGAATAACTGATGTTTGTGAATCCTAATGGTGGTGCTTAAATACAATGCCATTATTTACAACCCTGCCTAATGCATTTGGACACTTAAATTCTTTGTTTGGTGGTGATAATTGGGCTAAATGCTCTACAGTAATGCATCCTGTTAGCGGCATGTTTTTCATGATGGATCAGCTTGTTGTTTGGACAAAGGTTTGGAGGCAATTATTTATCGATAGAAGCCCAAGTAACATTTATAATCTGCCTCACTTGCAGAGTGATGGTACTCCAAATTATTACCCAAGAAACCAAGAAAATGGACCGATATGATGTGCTTCTTAACCAGGAAAAACAAAAGTGTGTGGAGGGGGGTGTAGAACTGTTTTCAAGGAAGCCTATTCCAGGATTAGAAAACAAGCGCTAAAGGAGAGAAAAAGAGCCTTTTCTTTTTTTTAGATGTGCAAAGACAGACCAGCTTTCTGGGTACAAAAGGAGGCAGGAAGGCAGGGAGCCAGGCGGTACCTCTGCTCCACTTGACTGCGGTCCAAAATGACAGCTGACGGCTGCCGCGCAGACATCATGGACGAGCAGATGTGGCGGCAGCTTTCCAAGTGCAGCAACACTTCATCCCTTGTTTCTTTCTCTCTATTCCCCTGTTCTTTTTCTTGTTTGCATTGTTTCCCTCCCTCTTCTCTGGTTTAAAATAAGAAAAAAAAAACAGGCAAGTCTATCTGGTTGCTCCATTACCATCTCTCCCTGCATGCCTCATTCATCTTTTCCTTCTGCAACAGTTTATCTACGTGTTTAATTACACACTTCGATTTTTCCTTTTCCCTATACAGTAAAAATTGTGAAAGACGTAACAAGACGACGCCTGTGTTTAAGTAAGAGATTCTTCTGAAGCCGAGCATTTGTTTAGTTTCAGAGACAGATCCCCCTGCAGTCTCCCAGCATGCACCTGTGGTAAAGAGGTTATTCAGCTCTCTGCCAGCTGAGGCACAGCTGACTACTCTCTGGCCCACATCCGGCACCATTTCCACTCTAGCTAATCAAAATTGCTTTTACATTCTCAGCTAATTAGCTGCTAATATAATTTTTCAATTATTAGCTACAAACATTGCAAACATTTGGCTGTGAATGCTACATTGAATGTCCTTCTCTATCCCCTGTTTTTTTACTTTGATTTTCTCTGCCTGCGTGAGCGTGCGTATCTCTATCGCCAATCTCTTCACAGTTAGACTTTCTTGTGATCATTCAGTGTTTGCGGTTTCCTCGGCTCCGTAAGATATAAACCCCACACGGCAGCGGGGAAAGAAAGCAGGGATCCTCAGCGGGATGAGTTTATCGGGAGTGTAGGTCAACTAAGCCAGTTAATAATGCTGTTATCTGGGAGGCAAGGAGGAGAAGGAGGGAGGCAAGACGATGTGGGATAAGAGGGGGAGAGGGACCGAAGAGTGCAGGGAGGAAATAAAAGCAAATAAAAGAGGATGATGAAGGATTGAAAAGGAGGGAGGTACAGTGAAGAGAGGACAAGAAGAGGGGGATGCAGGAAAGGAAGGAGGGAGGGAATTAGCCCATGGTTCAAAAAGAGCTATGCCCACAGAGAGAGAGAGGGAGCACTGCTGGGTCTATGCAGGGGGCGGTGGGGCAGGTGAAAGTCTGGAGGGCTGTGTATATGTGTCTGTGCGAGTGTATGCACGCATGTGGCTGTGTTTTCTTTGTGTGCAGTATGCAAAGGTAGGTCTGCCATATTCAATATTCCCGTCAGCCAGGACTTAGAATACCAAAACAACCTGTCTGGGAGTATACAGATGCTCCTGCCTCTCTGCACCTTCCTCTCCCCACCACTCCTCCTCTACCTCCTTTGCTTTGTTTTCTCCCTTTGCACCGCTCACGCATATGGCTCACCATTTCAGCTGCTATCCCTCTGACAAAACAGATATTTGCTTCTAATGGGAGGGGGTTTAAGATTGAATCAAACATTTGTTTCAAGAGATCATAACGTGGCGCGCTAATGGATAAATAGTGCTAGTGCAACAAAGGCGACATAGATCTCAGCAGTTGCACAGATGTTGACTGTTGTAGCAGAGACAATTCACACATTTTGATCTATGTCACTGCTGGCGAGTAAAAGTAAAAGAGCGTTTGTCGCTGAAGGCACAACTTTGCGGAGATAAGAAAGCAACAAGGTTTGAGATCTCTTGTGTACAAATGTGAAAAAACAACAAAACAGGATTTGTTTTGCACTCGCACCTACTGTGGGTTTGAATAGGGGGAAAAACAACATTGTATCATTTCTGTGGATTTCTCATTTCTGCTCCCTCTCACTTTTAGAAAACCTCATAAGATATGCTTGTAGTGTTGAGAAGAAGGCATGCTCCGCAGAACAAATGGTGTTAATTTGCCGCGCCTCTCTGAAGCTGCACATTAGAGAGAAGCCTTCAGGGAGAGAGTGAGGGAGGAGGAGATATGGGGTTGAGGGTGGCGGAGGAAGGTGGGGAGAGGATGGAGGGAGGAGGAGGAGGAGGCAGCAGCTGTGCTGGAATTAATGTCTGCATGCCAAATTAGAAACACCATGCATCTCCGTCAGAGACTCGGGGAAGAAAAAAAGGAAGAAAGGGAGGGAAGGGAGAGAAAGAAGGAGAAATAGAAAGGGAGTGAGCAACAGACACAAACATGATAGATAGATAGATAGATAGATAGATAGATAGATAGATAGATAGATAGATAGATAGATAGATAGATAGATAGATAGATAGATAGATAGATAGATAGATGCCTCTGTCCTGTCTGCTGCATTGGGAGGTTGAGTCTACGTGTTTGTGTGTGTGAGTGAACTGATGTGTCGTTGATGGAACACTCTTACAACAGAGGTGCAAGGCAGGTGGGGGACACCAGTCCCAGTGGTGCCCTCTAGGGACAGAGCATGCATTTGATTATCAGGCAGGGGATCAATAATGAGAGTACAGGCTCTCTCTAATGATAGCTGCAGGCCACGGGGCCAGAGGCCTCAGGGTACAGAGCTGGCAGAACAGTCCTCATGAATACAGGATCGGACTGGAGTAAACTTTGCGTGTGTGTGTGTGTGTGTGTGTGTGTGTATGGGCCAATATGGTTGAGAAGTATGTCAGATGAAGGACACAGAGAGCAGATGGCTGGTTGGAGCAGTATGAACACCTCACCTCATCTCTGCCTGTGCATCATTCAATGTGAAATTTTTCCTCTGCAGCATGACTCAATACACCTCACTGCTCACTCCCTTCTCGACTCCACAGAACCGCTGAATCCCAGAGTAAACTCATGTTGAGCCTCTGCATTGGTGATGTGTGCACAACGCTTTCGCTACCCTAAAGTTGTCTCTAAAGTTTTAGATTTATACCTTTTTCACCGAGTGATGGATCCCTGCTATAAAAGCACAAATGCATGCCTGCTTAGCGCTTTAATGCATTATTTGAGTGCAGGTGTCTAGTCAGAACTTCACAGATCCTCACAGATACGTGCTGCAGCAGGTCACATAGCAGAGGAAGCATATAGAGAGACAAGAACAACATACTCATTAGCTCATTTCTGTTTTTTTCCCTGTTTCTCCACTGAGCTAAATTAACCATCCCATTTCTCTTCTTTGTGTGTCCTCTGCAGAAACAAAGCCATGTTGCCCCCCCCCACACACACGCCCCTCCTCCCATCACCCTTCCCTCCCACCCTGCCTCGCTTTCCCTCTTTACTCCCCACCCATCCTGTCATTGTGAGGTGTGCGTCTCCTGTCTGACCGTGTACTCCCCCTCTCCTTACCCCCAACATCACACCCCCCTCTACACCCCCACCCCACGCCTCCAACTATTCCATTTCTACCTTACCCCAACCCCCTTTGCTCCCCAAGCACCCCCCCTCTCTCTCATCCTCTCTCTCTCTCCCCACCCTGCCTTCCAATCACCCCCCGGGAGGTGACATCTGCCGGGATGCGCTCGGCTGGTTCCAGATGCACCGCTGCCTCTTCCACCACCGCCGCAGCCACCGCCACCCGAGCGAGTGAGTGAGCGAACGACACCCCAGCACTCATTTCAATTCCATCACCCTCTCCCAATCATCTTGCCTCTCCCCAGTGCAACATTAACGAGCCTCTTTCATTTGAATACATAATTAGCCGCCCGAGCACTCTGCTTCACTAATTTTGAGACAAAAGGATGGAGGAGACGAGGGGGTGGGGGGGTTGGGTGGGATTTGAGGGCGAAAGGGTGGGGGTGGCATGTGGGATGAAGAGGATGAGGCAAATAATGATAACAAAAAAAAAAAAAAGAAAAACATTTGCATTTTAATTTGAAAGCAGAGGGGGGACTGATTTTTTTTCTTTGTCTTTGTCTCCTTTCTTTTGCCCTTGCTCTCTTTATTATATCTGCTTTTGGGATTTTAAAATCAGTTTTCTTCTGCATACTATTTCACACTATTTTAATGTGACTACACACGCCTTTAAGTTGTTCCTAGTGCTCTCTGTATGTATCTGTAAATGACAATACATGCGTGTGTGTGGGTTTGTGTGTGTCTGAATCCATCACCAGCCCTTAGGGCATGCAGCACTCCCAAGCCAAAATAAACCTCACTTACTCCTGCACAATAAATCATTCTTCTCAATGAGCTGAAGCCAGCTGAGACACCCCTTAGTGCATTACAATATCATCTAGCTACATTCAATAAACATTGCTCCTATTGCCCTCACTGTGGGTGATTTCTGTTTGCTAGAAATAGGGGCCTTGAGGCTTTTCCAGTAGACTGACAGCACATTCAAATACAGAGGAACATGCGTCAGGGCTATATCGTAGTAATCCTGACTTACAATTGAGTTACAATTATGAACTGGAGCTCCATTTGCTCTTTTGTATACTGGCATATGTTTATGTAGAGAGAGTATATTAGACGTGCCTATAAAGGAGATCGAAGGGAGGAGATAAAGAAATGAAAGAATGTGAGTTAAAAGCAAAAAATACAGGGGGTGGGGCAGAGAAAGAGACAGCAAATAGAGAAGATGATCAGTTTTACTCTGTGTAGATGTGTCCTGTGAAAGTGTTGTCGTCTCTCGCTCTTCCTTCTTGGTGGTGTGCCAGGGTTGGCCTCCTGTCAGCCATCGGGAGAGCCAAATGACAGCTTTGATCCTATTAGGATCAGCGCCAAATCAACACTTTGCTCATTAAGAGGCTGCACACGCCAGCTAGCAACGCACCCGCCTTCAATGTGGCTCTGTAGCCGACCCTCTGTGCCAACCATCCATGCCCTGTGAGTGCCAGACTCACCTGTCATCACTGGGTGAACCCGACAGCATGGAGGGAAACACTTTGCTGAGTCAGTGCTGATTCAGCAGACTTTAAATTACACAATCTGCCTCCTTTCTTTGTGTGTTCTGTGTAGAAAATGTGAGGCCAGTAAGCTAATAACAATAAAAACCTTTTCTTGTTCCCCATTTCTCAGTGTATGTAGTATATTTCTCATTTCTCCATTCCTGCTCCTTTCCCCCTACAACAGAAATGTGTTCCTAGCTGTACAAACCTCACCCATCCCAAGCTTTTCCCAACACTCCCCAAGTCTTGTAATGTGTATATGTCCAAAGTACAGTGGTGAGTTCAAATGGACTGCATCTTAAGAAAACACCAGTAAATACAAAAAAAAATTAAAAAAATGCTGCAAAAGGACACAAGTCAAGATCAAAATAGAAAGAAAAAATTCAAAATTTTTAAAAAGGTCATGAAACAAAACGGAAGTGTTTTTGTGGAGACAGTAATGTGACAGAAGGGCAGCTGAGAGCTTACAGAGATCTACAGCATTATATGAATCATGTGATTAAAAGACATTACCTTGTATCTTTTTCTCCCTGACAACTCCAATAAACCCTCTGCTCCTTTTAAGTGGGTCTCATTATAATCCTTTGTATGTTTTCCTCTCTGCCACACACACAGCTGTCATAGTCCGTCATGTTATTGTGTCCCCAGAAACACTTCCGCTGCGTTTTCTGAGATTTTCTTTCTTCTTTTGTTGTTTTTTATCCTTTTCCTGCTGTGTTTTATTCAACTTCTGATATGGGTTTTTTTGCGCTTTCGCAGACGTTTTTCTATTTGCTGGTGTTTTCATTCGTACTCCATTTGACCTTTCAGGGCCACTGTAGTAAAGCTGCTACTCCCGTGTGAAAATAGAGCAGATTTTTGGTTATTTGAGATCACACTGACACAGCTACAAACAGTGGTGAAAGAGCTAAATCTCTTCTTTGTCCTGTTTTGATTTGAAAGGAACAGACCCATCGCAACAAACGCTTTAGTGTTAATTAGCGATCAGCACAGATTAAAAGCAAGAAGGGATCCATTGCTCGTTACGCCATTTTATCACTGCACTCTTTGACTCATCCATATCGGTGCTCACAGATGTTTGCACAAGCTTCCCTATGACTCATCAACCAATCTGTCCGCTAATGGAAAACTGCAGGTGACTGTGCCTTTTTATTGATCAGTATTGGCTATTGACAGGCTGAAGGCTAGATCAAGAAGGTCAGGGCACGGAGTTCCCATTAAGATGAGAGACAAACAAGTGTAGAAGAAATGAAAGCTCAGCTCCACCTTATTCACTTCCTGACCCCAATCTTTATTTGACACACCTGACCTCTACCTGAGCAATAGACAAATAGATTGTTGCTATTTCACTGCCCGACTGAGCGTTAAACGCTGCTGTCACATAGACCATCACTCAAGAAAAAAGTATATAGACACTTAGCCCAGTGATTCAGATTCAGACTGAAAAATGTTTTTAAAAAGAATCCAGCACAGACTTTATACGTGAGACTGGGTTCTGCTATTTTTTTTAGCAATTCATACTGTGCTGCCTTGTCAGTATTACTGAGGTAACCATCCATCTATCCTAATTTATATTTTTATACATAAAAAACACACTCTGTCACTCTATCTCTGTTATTCACTGTCAGGTTAGCTATGTTTTGGAGTTGTCTTTGTTAATAATTTTCACTTAAGGATTCCCCATATTGTTATGAAAGGGTTAAGTCCATTTTCAGTGTGTTGTCTGCTCCGCATCAATGTACATTATGTACTCCTAATTTGCATACTGCAGCGCGAGCTCAATTAAAATGAACTTTTAATTTCTTACAAGTAAATTAGTTTTGCATGCGATGCGTGCAAATGTCGGGATAATGGGTGCTTTTTAATGAGCTCACAAGCTGAGTGCACCCGATCAACTCCCGGGGTGGAGGAGAATGACGCGAGGGACACAGCACCCAACCACCTTACCTCACTGTCACCCCCCCTTCCTCCCCCCCCCCCTTTTTTTTTAGCATCACCAACTATGTTACAGACCTAGCTTTTGTGTTGCTCCCTGTCTTCAGCCTGTTCTTACAGACTTTTCTCCCGCTTTCTGGCACATCATACCTCTGTCTCCGTGTGTTTCTGACCGAGGCTTTCAACTTCTCTCCACGAACTCTCGCTCTTTCTTACCTCTCATCACTGGATGCACTTTCCCTCCCTCTAGTCCGCTCCTCCCAAAGCCCTAATTCATTTTCCCCTCCTGCTGCTCCCCTCTAGGGTGCAGAGGTGGTCTTTGTGTGCTGAGTGCTGCTGATGTCAGGACTGCTGAACAGGTGCGCAGACAGAAAGAGTCCCGTTGTTGTGGCACGATGGCTGCGTAAACAAACGCACCAGAGGTCCATGCCACATTGTCCTGTCACACATGCACACACACACACGCGCACACACACACACACACGCACACACACACACACACAGATTCAACAGAATCACACCTTCAGATATCTAACATCTCAGTTCAGAGGAGAAGTGCAGAATTGAGTTTAAGATGGCTTGGAGCGGGACACACAAATCTGCTTCACAATGATGAAGCCACACACACGCACAATCACTGGCGACACACAATGATGAAGCGACCCACACATCCACCTGCAAGCACACACGCTATTAGAGCAGAAAGTGTGTCGCCACGGTGTGACCCTCGCTGTGCTGCAGGTGCTCTCTGTATGAACAGCCACAGGCCAAGAAGCTGCTGAAGGATTATCTGAGAGCCACTGCCCTCACCACACACACACACACACACACACACACACTGCTATGAAAACTTTGCGATCAACTCCTTCATTCACTTTTCTATTCTCACTTTCTCTGCCCTCCTCTTCTTTGTTATGTCTCTTTCATCCTCTCTCCTAGCGTCAGTTTCTTTTCTCAAAGTCTTCTTCTTGTCTCACTAACATCCTCTCTTCTTATCGCCCTCTGGCTCTCCCTCTTACCCTCCTTCCCTCCCCTCCATCTTTTTCTCCATCCCTTTCAGCCCTTCTCCATCATCCCATTCTGCCCTTACTCTCATGCTTGTTTTCCTCCCTTCCCTCCTCCACTGTGCTGCACAGCTGTGCAGAGGCAGATTAGTGTGTTAGTACCTGTGAGGCAGAGGCACGGCAAGCTGCATGCTAAAACCCAATCAGCTAATGTTGATAAAGGAGGCGGGGTACGGACATCTGTTCACACAAAACACAAAACTCATTTGAATCACAAGATGAAATGACTCACATCTGCTGAATTGGAAAATATCTTTTTTCCCTCCTTGTTTTAATTTGGGTGGAGGCGGGTGTACTCCAGATGCCAGGGTGACATGCTGAGTGACAGGCGCCCAGCACACAAGAGGAATATATCTGTGTGTTTATGTCTGTGTAAAAGTATGTTTGTGATTTTCATGAACATATTTGTATGTTATTCTCAAGATTTTTTTTATAGAACTGGTGCAGCTACTCACAACAAGACGAACATATTTTCACGTTGAGGAATGTTTTGTATCATGTGTAGCCTGTGTGGGTTTATGTCAATGCTGAGTGCAAATCAAACAGTGATGGTAAAAAAAAAAAAAAAAAAGAAATATTCAATTAATCTTTCTCTGGAGTTGAAGGCTACAGCACTTTTGGACTTATGTGGACACTTTCTAAGAATTGATGCAGGAAATCACAGATATCACCTGTTATAGCTTTTAAAATCATAATAATAATCAGAGATTGGCAGTAACGTGTTACTGTAATCTGATTACTTTTTCAAGTAACGAGTAAAGTAAGGGATTACTATTGCAAAAACGGTAATTAGATTACCGTTACTTTCCCGTAGGAACGCTGCATTACTGTAACTTCTGTCGGTGCTGTGCTTTTTTGGAAATTGTAACTTCTGTCGGTGCTGTGCTTTTTTGGAAATCGAATTTCCCAGAGGAACCCACCCGAGGGATTAATAAAGTTCTATCTAATCTATCTAATCTAATCTAATCTAATCTAATCTAATCTAATCTACTAAAACCATGAGTTTTTTGCGAGAATGTCTCATGACAGTGACGCGACATTCGTGACAACAGCTGTGTGCAGATCAACAATGGATAATATATCGAGTGCGGGAGAGAGTATGCGCGTGCAGTCTTTAAAGTGTGGAAGTACTGACCTTACTTTGAGTTTGATTCCATAAAAAGTGACAAAAACATTAGTGTCCGTTGTGCGTGGGAAGAAAACTTCTTTTTACAGGGAAAAAAAACCCCTAAACTTCCAAGCAAGCACCGAGTGCACAACGACGTAATGGGAAATTCACAGAGAAACTCGCGGATTCTTCAACTGACACACACCTGGTGCACACCTGCACCAGGGTAAACCTCCGCCTACCCTACTCCTGTTTTACAGGTGAAAATAGAGCAACAGGACCGCTAGTCTTTGATTTTATTTATTTTCTGCTGTGTTTTACTTGCATCTATTTGAAAGAGTGAGTGTAAACACAAAAAATATTTTATTTTATGTGCTGGAATGTGTAGAAAATACTTTTGAAAATAAGTAATCTGCAAAGCAACGGGATTACTTTTTGGGGGGAGTAATCAGTAATTAGTTACTGATTACTTTTTTCAAGTAACTTGACCAACAGTGATAATAATACAAAAAACAAGAACCTCAACGCATGTCACGGTTTGACTTGACTGGATTTGGGTGTGGTAAGGTACAAGCAGCTAATGTAGCCTCACGACTACTCCAGAGATGACGGGAAGGCTACAAGAGGCTGAAAGATGAGACTGGCTCCAAAAGCCAATCCCCATAGATCCCCATTAATGTGACAGCTGCTTAGTTCTATTATGAGAGCAATAAATCACAAGAGCATGAAATATGAATTAAAAAATAAAAGAACCTGTCAAAAAATAGATGACCCTTTAGATATGCAGTGTGATGTTTCTGTCCTTTGATTTATCTGATTGTAAAACATCATATTCACAACGCTTTTGTCAAATCAAAGGTCTTCCCAGAGTATTTTTGTGAATGTTTTCCAACCATAAAAATGATCAACAGTTGTCATAACAGTTGTGAGGAATGCTTTTTTAATACTATCGTCTAAACAAGGATGATTTTGTTTGATGTGTGCAATGAGTCGGACCTGCTCAAGACGGCAGAGTCTGCGAGTTGGTGGGTGTTTCACTGCAGTCCTAGCAGATGTTAGCATAAAGTGCGTCTGCAGATGTTTTGAAAATATTTCAAAGACATTTGTTTATTAGACGTTTTTATTGGCATTTTATTGTCAATTAAATCAAACACTTAAAAATAAAGACCAGAGGGAACAACAAGAACTAAGAAACTTCTGAAATTAAACTTTCAGTTTTTGTGTAATTAACTATTAAAGATCTGCAGCATAGTTATTATTTTGTGTTGTACTCTTTGGATTATGGATAAATATCTGCACAAAGACAGCCAATTATTAAGCGAACGATAAATAATGACGACAGAGTCACCCGAAGGAGCAGAGCAAATATTAAATAACAACCCTGCAAAAACATCTCTGAGCAGCTAAACAAGACACAGATCATGAAAAGGGGATTTAATGTAATCACAAGTTGCCTTTTATTTGACAACTGTGAGTCATTCTTAACTGGATTCTAGTATATAAATACATCATTAATGAAAATGTAGCCTCACACAGCTTTATTAATACAAATAAAGTTATAACCATTGAAAATATTGTGTGTTAAAAAGGTCCGTATATCTGAGACTACTTGCTGCAGTATGGCTGTCAGATTTTTTCCTCTTGCTCAAGGTCTTCTTGTTTGTTCATGCATTTTGCATTCATGTCTGTATCTGATGGTTTTCTGATGGCTTGTATGAGCCGTTCCCAGTGGACGCACGCGAGCTCGAAGCACGCATATTTCCTTCGTACATGAATGGCGATTGCCGCAGCTCTTCCATTAACTATAATTTACATTAAATTTGAAATTAGTTTTGCAAATTTTTTTCCCTCTCTGTAATTATGACAGCAGTTGGTGCGAAGTCAAGCTGCACACATTAATTTTAAAAGCTTTTTACTTTTAAATCCGTCTGAACTTTATTGCAGTTTTTCTGTTGTTAAGCATACATGAATTTATTGCCCCAGAGGGGGAAAAAAGACACTGACCGTGATGTGCTACAGTGTCAAAAAGCAATGACTGGTCTCTCAACCCATCTGTTCATCCAACAGCAGTCTTTTTCATGCACTTAAAGATTTTCATGGCAGTGTGTTTTTGGCACCAATAGACATTTTGATGCATCTTCTACAATCCAGGTAAGAAAATCCCAGAAAGATCATTCAGTTCATTTAGATTCATCGTTTTCAGTGGAAGAAACGTTTCATCACTCATCCAAGTGACGACAAATCTACGCCATAGCTTATGGTGTGACCCCTTTTATGCCTTAGCCTTTCATGCCATTCAATCATTGCAGGCTGTATCGAACCGACGTGTAGAAACGTTTCATAGGAGGTGCACGTCAGGTTACGTGGAATTTTTTGGTTTAAAGTTAAAAGGTGTTTCCGGTTAAATCATAATTTAATAACGCCCAAGTCTAAATTAGGGATTAACCTGTGGCTTAACCTAACCTAACTTGCATCACCCTAGAAATGCAACTACATGTCACGTCCACATTACTACTGCAGCTGGGCTGGTCAATACCATCCACTCCCCTTGTTAATTTCAAGCAAATTTCAGTTTCAGTGACATAATACAAGGAATAATAATCAATGTAATGAACAATAATCATAGCATCAAGAACTGAAAAATGTCCTGGAAGGCGATTGCTGAAACTTTCGGAATAGAAATGAAGGAATGTGCTAAGAACCTGGAAAAACTAGAGGGACAAATTTGTTTGCCTCCCAAAAAGCTGACCACAACCTATTAGGGAAACAATTTTCCAGCCTGTTACTTCTTTCTATTTTTGTGCAAAGCTACCTGAAGCTTGTGCTATATTAACATAGTGATAAAATAATATCAGTAGATATTATTCTCTACTACAAACTGTAGTTTAACGTTTTCTTGAAAAATAATTATACACAGCTTGAATCTGAAGAAAAAGAAGAAAAATTAAAAAAAAAAATCTCTATTTTCTGTTGTCTACATTTTCGAGGGCGACTTTGCCTCCAAACAGGAAAATGTGTACAGTTGGGGGTTAAAGTGGATTCAGCAGGTGGGGAAACCCTTAAAATTGGTTGTAATGGCTCAGGGTGGGGAAAAGAATCATAAGTCAAAATAATTTCTATTGAGAGCTCCAATAGATTTTCTTAGCGTACAGGCTGTGATCAGCTGACCTGCTGCTCTTTGTGGATTTACACAACTTAATTAAACCAGATGGCAGCAGATGTTTCATGAATTGTCCTGGCCGATTTCCATCCTCTACACTGACAATACACTGTTTCTACTGTCTTTTTTCTAGTAGATAGTTAAAATTTACTGAATGGATCTCAGCATCATCAGCTACAATTCATGAGTCTCAGCTACACTTGATGTAATCTAATTCTGATCATGAAACCACAGCCACTCTGCATGAGTCACGCACACCGTTCTTTACTTTAAATCCATCACAGTACAGCAAACTAACCTGTTTATCTTGCACTAACATGCAACCTTTAAATAACAGTTGGCGTACCTCAGTTTGCTTTGGTGCTTATTTCACAATATGAAAAAACATAATGTTTTATGTACAGACCCAGTGTCTGATTTAAAAACATGAGGACTTACCTGTAAGCTTTAAATTTCCAGTTTATTAAATACCACTGAGCAGTTCTTACCTTTAAATCTAACCTCTCTTCTTCCTCTCCAATTCTGTGTTTCTTATCTTTCTCCATCTCTGAGTGAAGTTAGCTCTCTTTCTTTTCTCTCCCTGTGAAATACAGCAGCTGGACCTTTAGCTAGCAACACACTGTGAGACAAAACGCATACAAACAGTTTGTGTTTGCTGATGTTTGTTGAGCTCACAGAAACGCTGCATTTCAAATAATCTGCTACTTTAAAAAGTCACTCCCTTTATGCTCGCTCCTCTTCAGTAGGGCTAGCTAGATGCAGAAGTACCGCAGCTGCAACTTATGGAGACCTGCAGTCATTCCACTGTTGTGCCAAAAAAACAAAACAAAACCCCACTACTGTCCCACTTTTAACCCCTGACTTCGGCAAACGTCATCTCTATTTATGTGATATTCTCTGGTGATTAATACACGAACCGTGTTACTGTTTAGGCTCAAATCGGTTTGATGTTTGGAGGTGTAATAATACTTTCCTCAAATGCATTAGTGCAAAAGTAATGAGTAAGTAGTCAGAAAATAATACTCAAGTACAGATACCTGAAAACTCTACTTAAGTACAGTAACAAAGTATTGTACTTTGTTACTTCCCACCTCTGCACAAGGTCATACACATTTAAATACACATTTAAATACCGGCAACGATAACCACCACTTTTGTAGATTATGTCATAAGCTCTACAAAGATTCATTGCAGATGTTTATCAATCATAATGGTCATATGTACTACACACAGATAATACAATTACAAGATTTTTTTTGGGGGGGGGGGGGGGGGGGGCATCTTCATCATTGAAGGAATGGCTGCAGGCCTGTAGGTGTAAATAGACTGCAGAGTCTGGGACTGATGAGGTAGCTCTTCTGTGTTGTGCCATCCATTTAGCCAGAGGTGCTTTGGTTTCCTCAATGTATAATTCATTGCAATCCTCTTGGCACTTAACATACGACATACACTATATTGCCCTGTTTCTGCCAGGGGACTCTGCTTGTGTTGGGAGGACCAATTTTTGGCATAGCCAATTTTTGTTGTTTGAAAGCCAAATGGGCATGGTGTTTTGAAAATATGCATCTCCGCTGTACTTACACTTAAGCAGCGGTTGTCCGTCCTCCCTTTTGGGTTTATTTGTGCCACTCCAAAAAAATAATTTGTGTCCACTATAAAGGAGAACATCACAGCCTGATACCTGCAGGTCTGACAGCAGCAGGTGTGTCACCCCTTTTGCTACCAGCAGTCACCTCACTGTTCTGACACACAACACAAAACTATCCACAACACTACACACTAACTACACAAGACAACACATTAACTACACACTCCAAACACGCTAAACGTCACAAATCTCTCACATCTCAACACTTTCTCTCTCTCTTTTTCTGCTGTCTCCCTCTCTCTCTCTCTCTCCCCCTCTCTCTCTCTTTTTCTGCTGTCTCTCTCTCTCTCTCTCTCTCACTCCTAAGGGGTGGGGGGTGGGGGGTGGTTGGTCATAAGCAGAGAGTGATTGCTGCGCTGTCCTTAGACAGTAAACGTGACAAAACGATTGAGGAAAAAACGCCGTGTATATATTGTTTATCATGACTCTGGTTTTACTTGGCCTATCAACACAATTTATAAACGATATCACCTTGTTGCTTTGTCTTTAAGTGGTCATGTGATTGGCTTACCACAACTACTTTATTCTTCCTCAGCCAAACAGCAGCACTCATGCTATTGTTTTGCCCCCTGAGCTCCAGGTGTTGTACCAAAAACAGCTTTAAGCGCGCAGCTGCTTAAAGTAGCGCCCAGATTACTTACAGCTACTTCCGTGCAACTGATATAAGATGCGGTAAGCTGAACACAGCTTCTGTTTGTTGAAAAATAGGACCGTATTTTCTTGTTAGTAACTGCAACGGCGTTGTAACGATAGGAATAGTAATTAGTTAGATTACTCGTTACTGAAAAAAGTAACGCCGTCAGTAACGCCGTTACTTGTAAAGCTGTTATTCCCATCACTGCAGAGAACCCAGAATAACCTTTAAGCATGTTGTAACTTTAGTGGGAACTAGACTCTTGCATTTCCTCTGGAGCCTCTGGTAGAAGACGTAGTAGATTCAATCTTTCATAGAAAGCAGTGCAGAGCTGTCAGGTGGGAGATTGGAGTTTAGATCTTGCATGAAACTTGAGGTTAATGTAATCGTTTTGTTGTTTGCACAACCTTTGTGCTAGTTCATAGTTCATAAATGTATGATGTTATATTCATTAAAAGTGTATATATATATATATAAATTTGTTAGAAATAGAGGTTTAAATGTCAAATATGCCAGTTAAACCCTTTTCATCTCCCAAAATACACTTTTTTTAATAACACAAAGCCATTGGATCTTTCACAATATAATAATACAATACAACAATACAATAATAAACACAATAATATTTACTAATGGATGATCCCCATGCAGTCTGCTATCTGCTTTTCTCCTTATCTCAGTCTCACTGTTTTAAAGGCTTTAAAAATTGCACCTGGTAGGCCTCCAAACCCCTGTGCACTAACAAACCTCCCTGACCAGCAGCAGCCCTGCATGGGTTCATCTCCCTGCTGTGCTGAACATTTGACTATTTACCACAGACAGAAATGTATCTGTGTGGTCATTGTGCTTGTTTCACTGTGTTTATGTGTAAGAGAGACACGAGGAGAATGGCAGAGAGAAAGGGACGAATTAAGAGGCAAGAGCCAGAAAAAGCTGGGGAGCGATTGAAAAAGATGGAAAGAGAGGCGGGATCACGGGGTCAGGATTGAAGTAGTCAAGCTCTCATCTCCACACAGCAGGGGGTCCATGACCAGCAGCCCTGCAATTACATAGCCATTTAGGACAAACACAGAGGGGGGGCAGCCCCAACCTCTTAAAACTCTCAAACCAGAGGCTTCAGCTTTACAGCACATAGCTTAAAACCAAGAGCCCTCCTCAGAACACATGTTAGAGGACCAGAGAAGGGCTTACATCATGTTGCTAATGCTTGTAAGTCTGAGAACTTTAGTTTTCACTAATGCAAATCTTTTCTATCACCTAAATCAGACACTGTTGACAGCCATCATAAAAATAGATCAGTTTTGACACACTGGTCTCACATTTTAGTGTGAATATGGAAAATTACTTTATATATAGTGGATGGATCCATTAATGTATTCAGTTTAAATGTATTAAAATTCAATTTTTAACCCCATGCCTGCCTGGTTGTATTAAATCACATCACATCTGCACACAGGTGCATTATCCATCCATCCATCCATCCTCATCCGCTTTGTCCGGGGCCGGGTCGCGGGGGCAGCAGCCTAAGCAAAGAGGCCCAGACCTCCCTCTCCCCAGCCACCTCCTCCAGCTTATCCGGGGAAATACCAAGGCGTTCCCAGGCCAGCCGAGAGATATAATCTCTCCAGCGTGTCCTGGGTCTGCCCCGGGGCCTCCTCCGGTGGGACATGCCTGGAACACCTCACCCAGGAGGCGCCCAGGGGGCATCCTTGTCAGATGCCCGAACCACCTCAGCTGGCTCCTTTCGATGTGGAGCAGCAGCTGCTCTACTCTGAGCCCCTCCCGGATGGCCGAACTTCTCACCCTATCTCTAAGGGAGAGGCCAGCCACCCTTCGGAGGAAGCTCATTTCTGCCGCTTGTATCCGCGATCTCGTTCTTTCGGTCACTACCCACAGCTCGTGGCCATAGGTGAGGGTAGGGACGTAGATCGACCGGTAAATTGAGAGCTTCGCTTTTACACTCAGCTCCCTCTTCACCACGATGGACCGGTGCAGCGTCCGCATTACTGCAGCTGCAGCCCCAATCCGTCTGTCGATCTCCGGCTCCCTTCTCCCATCACTCGCGAACAAGACCCCGAGATACTTGAACTCCTCCACTTGTGGCAGGAACTCATCCCCGACCCGGAGTGGGCACTCCACCCTTTTCCGGCTGAGAACCATGGCCTCAGATTTGGAGGTGCTGATCCTCATTCCCGCTGCTTCACACTCGGCTGCGAAACGTTCCAGTGCGAGCTGGAGGCCCTCACCCTATGAAGCCAACAGAACCACATCATCTGCAAAAATCTGAGATGAGATTCTGAGGCCACCAAAGCGAAAGCCCTCCGCCACTTGGCTGCGCCTAGAAATCCTGTCCATAAAAATTATGAACAGAACCGGAGACAAAGGGCAGCCCTGGCGGAGCCCATCACCCACCGGGAACGAGTCCGACTTATTGCCGGCAATGCGAACCAAGCTCTTGCAACGGTTGTATAGGGATCGAATGGCCCGTAGCAATGGGCCAGACACCCCATATTCCCGCAACACCTCCCACAGGACACCCCGAGGGACACGGTCGAATGCCTTCTCCAAGTCCACAAAACACATGTAGACTGGTTGGGCAAACTCCCATGCACCCTCAAGTATCCTGGAGAGGATAAAGAGCTGGTCCAGTGTTCCGCGACCAGGACGAAAACCGCATTGTTCCTCCTGTATCCGAGGTTCGACTAACGGATGAACTCTCCTTTCCAGCACCCTGGCATAGACTTTCCCAGGGAGGCTGAGGAGTGTGATCCCCCTGTAGTTGGAACACACCCTCCGGTCCCCTTTCTTAAAGATGGGGACCACCACCCCGGTCTGCCAGTCCACAGGTACTGCCCCTGATCTCCACGCAACATTGCAGAGGCGTGTCAACCAGGACAGCCCTACAACGTCCAGAGCCTTCAGGAACTCGGGGCGGACCTCATCAACACCAGGGGCTCTGCCACCAAGGAGTTGTTTAACTGCCTCAGTGACCTCGCCCCCGGAAATTGGCGGGTCATTCCCCTCATCCCCAGACTCTGCTTCCTCCTCGGAAGACGTGTCAGTGGGATTAAGGAGGTCCTCGAAGTATTCCTTCCACCGCCTGACAATTTTCTCAGTCGACGTCAGCAGCGCTCCGCCAGCACTATACACAGTGCAGGTAGAGCACCGCTTTCCCCTCCTGAGACGTCTGACGGTTTGCCAGAATCTCTTCGAGGCAGTCCGAAAGTCTTTTTCCATGGCCTCTCCGAACTCCTCCCACACCCGAGTTTTTGCTTCAGCCACTGCCCGAGCCGCATTCCGCTTGGCCTGTCGATACCTGTCGGCTGCCTCCGGAGTCCCACAGGCTAACCAAGCCCGATAGGACTCCTTCTTCAGCCTAGTGGCTCCCTTCACCTCTGGTGTCCACCATTTGGTTCGGGGATTACCACCACGGCAGGCACCAACCACCTTGTGGCCGCAGCTCAATGCAGCAGCTTCGGCAATGAACATGGTCCATTCGGACTCAATGTCCCCAGTCTCCCTCGGAATGCTGTTGAAGCTCTGCCGGAGGTGTGCGTTGAAGATCTCGCGGACTGGGGCATCTGCACACAGGTGCATTATGATCATATTATATTATGTATATTAAACAGGTGAAGCAGGGGGGCATGCCTTTCATTTACAAAGGAAGGGAACATTATCGGCTTTCTTGAGCCATCCAGGCAGCTTTTATACCTGATGACTGATATCAGTCATTGAAATTCGAAGTTGCCTACTGTTTTCCTTCCATCTGCTTCCATGTTGTGGGGTTTACAGCATGTGTCCCTAAGATCATCACTTCTTTCCTCATTTATTAAAAAAAAAAATTTCCTGTGTTTTTTCTTCCTTTGATACTTTCTGCATCTGTTTCTTCAACGTTTTCCCCTTTTGACCGTATTTTCTTAGCCTTTGTCTTCTGTTTGTCTGCATGTTCGTTATTTGTCACTATCACTTGTCTATTCTTGTTTTGGTTTGTTCAGTTCTTACATTGTGTGCCATTTAATCTTACTTCCAGTCTTTCTTTTTTCTCTTTTTGTCAGGAAAGAATTACTTAGTTTTGTATTCAATCACTCAGTGATCCCTCTGTGTATTCACAGTCCTCTCCTCCTTCTTGTCAGCTTGCTTTCTAACCTCTTTGGCCTATATTTGCGTTTCTTTCCATGATTCTCATCAGTTCCAATTGTGACATATAGTTTTTGCTCCCTTTACTTTATTATTATTATTTTTGGTGAACCTGTCTCTTAGTTGATCTTCTCATTGCACTTTGACTGACAGCTTTTTATTAAGGCCTCAGTCACACTGGCCTAGATACCAGTTGGGAACCCTCTGGAAACGCCTGGTTGATAGCGAAAAATGAATTTTCCCTGGTTGGGTGATGCAAACCAGAAATTAACTATAAGATATTCCTTCACTACTGAAACAAACACGTTTCAAAACAACGAAACAACTTTTAGTTTGAAGGTGAACAGTCTCCATTTTGTAGTTTCATTACAGCTTACCAAATTCTTGTAGTTGTCAAGTTTTTGCAAACATTATAGGTAATACAAACTGTAACTTGCTAGTGCAAAACAGGTTTTCAGTGCACCACTGTACCCCATTGGAATAAATTTCACCTAGCTAAAACAATCTCCTGAAACCACTCACCGAGTGACCAGTGGTCACCAGGTGGGTCACTAAAGCCATTTTTCCACCAGTACCTACTTGACTTGGTTTTTAGGGTTTTCCATTAGGTGGAGGAACCTGGTACCAGGTACATTTTTAGTACTTGCTCAGCCAGGTTTCCAAGCCATCTGAGGTACTCCGCAAGTATGACGTCAATAGACTGCATGCCACTCATTGACCAGTCAGCGGTAACTCCATCACGAAAATCAAAACAACCATTTATGAAATGGCTGCACAGAAAAACAACACCATGGTCCCCAAGTTTGACTAAAAGACATAGACTGAGGAGAGGGGATACCATCGCCTCGACGTTCCCCATTGTTGTATTGTACAAATGATGTCATAGGACGCTTGCCGGCATTGCTGTAAGAACAATTGCTACTCAATTGTAATGGAAAACAACCAAAATCTGACTCAAATTGAGGCAAAACTGTTCTCTAAGCCTGCCTGACTGGGCCTTTAGGCAGGGATTATACTGTCCACACTATCTGTGCGGGCATCTGTGTGCCTGCCTGTTTTTTGTGACCAATACACCAATTATCAGGCAGCGGATTTGTCACACCAGGCCAGGAAATATTTTTCCTTATTACACATTTAGTTACTTTAGTTGTTATCTGTTGTCCTGCATTTGGGTCCTCATTTTCTTCATGCCCTTCTGGAAACATTTTAGTAATATATTATTTGTTGATGGTATAAAGTTTTACTTATGTGGGAATTTGATCGACCTGATTGAAGTTTGAAGTGTCTGGTTGGCGGTTTTATAGACTGTCTTCTGTGACATAGTCCAATTGTGGGGGCTTGTGCCTTTAGGGTTGCAGTGATGTTTGTTTCTTACACAGACTCATTTGGAGAATACACAGTACAGCCTGTATGACTGTCAAGTTCAGTTTTTGCTTCTCTTTCAAAAAGAGAGATTCAGAATCATCCAAATACTTTATTAATCCTTAAGGAAAGATGTTAAAGATTAACACACTGAATTTTATTTCATCTCAAAATATCTAAATCATCTTTTCTATTTTCCTTTTTTTCTGCTTCCTACTCTACTCATCATCCATTAGATCTTTGTGTGTTCATGTATATGAGAGTGCCACAGCGCAGGTTGATGAAGGAAGGCGATCCTCTACTTCTTCTTCACAGGTGACTGGTCAGAAGGCTCAGTCGTAACCACTCAAACTGAAGATCTATTGATTAAAAGGGTAAGAAAATGAGATTCTGATGGTGAGTAGTGTGGGGCGGGAAGTCTCACAGAAATAAAGCCCAGGTGATAATGTCTGTGGCCTTTTCTGCCCTCTCTGTTTGTCTTGTCTTCTTGATTCCATTGTCTCTAAGCATCTTCTCCAGGCCTCCTGCTGCTTTCACACTCTGTCTGTCTCAGATAAACACCCACTCATTCACACACCAGCCACCCTTTGCATGTCCCTCAAAATTAGTCACAGTTACTTTAACAGAAATAAAGCAGCAGGAAAAATGCTGTTCTTTTCTATTATCACCAGATTGCTGTATTTTCATATCATACAATGATTTTAACCTCAAATTCAGTCATTAAAATGAATGCAGAAATGAGCAACTGAAGCTAAATTTCACATATAAATCCTGTGTCATACATGCAGTGGGACTGCTGCATTAAACATTAACCCACATCCAGGAACATTATCAACATTTTGACATTTTGGCTTCTGTTCCTTACATCAGCCACATAACGGTCCTTTTGCAGGAAGAGCATTTCCTACAATCTGTCACTGCATAACACATGAGTTTGCATTAAAGAAAAAATAAAACAGGATGAACTGAAAAAACTGAACCTGTACTATTGCTCTACAATTCCTAAAATTCCTAATTACAGTGCCTCGTAAAAATATTATGAAATATTTAAAAACAATCTCTTCTACCTGATGGGAAAAAAACAACCCACCTATGCATGAAGTTTTGTGGAACAAAGGAAACGCTGACCAAAAAAGAAATTCATTTTTGATCAATTAGTTGGCCGTTTTTATTCTGCTGGAAAGTAGGATACAGTTTAATATTTGTCTTTTATGACATTAAGCACCAATTACTAATAAGAACAATATTCATAGACTTTATTTAATCTTTATTTATTTAACTTATTTAATAAATAAGAAAACTTGTCTACATATAAAGGCATTATGCTATAAAAGGTACAAACACTATATATTTTAAAACACACTGACTTTTTTATGTGTACATAAAGTGCAGTGTTTATTCTGTCAGGTTACTCTGACACAGGCTGTCTGGTATTACCATTCGGGACTCAAGACATGTCAGTTGAGTTGGTTTTTGCATTAAATCAGGATGTTTTGTTTCATTCTTGGTGCTGAGATGTTTTGAACCAACCATGTCCAACTTGGTGGAGACCCAGATGCTGAGGCAGAGAGCACTAGAAGGATTATCTTTGGCATGACATGTTTTGGATCCCAGAGAAGGATAGTGTGCTTATTAAGGGATGATACAGGCGTGGATAAGCCTTTTTTTTCTGGGACATCAGTTTGAAAAGAAGGCAGCAGTGCTCTGAATTATTTTCAGCTGAATCCTTTGGCCTTTTATCTCCTACCCTGTGTCAGTTTGTCTTGCTGAGACTACAGTCCTCAGGTGAAACGATACCTACACACTCCTGGAAACATTTCGTGCTGCGCCGTGCGTAACATGCATTGAAGTTTTTGTGTGTGTGCCTGTCTGTGCGTATGATTGTGTGTTTTGTTTTACGGTCTCCCAGATGATGCTCAGCACACCAATGGATCCTAAAGGAGTCAGCTCTTTGTTACAGACAATTAAACTCAGCACTGGTCTGTCTCCCTTGCCAAAGAAGCAAGCATAGTTGCAAAGACACACACAGACACACACATACAGACACATTGGATAGACATTGTAACCACAGAAGTGAGGTTCAAATACCACTCAACCTCACAGGGGAGACTGGTGACCTTTACCACAGCAGCACATAATGTCCCTTCCCTTCTGTCACTCTATAGCGCTTTCCTTCTCTCTTCTCATCCACATACACCTTATCAGGCTTCCTCATAGCTCCCTCTCCCCTGAGAGCTCTGCACCTCCCTCCATCCCATCACTGACATCCCTTCACCTTCACATCTCTCTTTTATACCTTGAACCTCCCTGACAGCGAGGGCACATTTTCCTTTAGCCATCCACCCATCGTACAGTATCTGTCACCATCATTTTACACCCTCTACACAACTGCTGAGAAAAGAGGCAGAAGCCAAGTGACTAACCATCTTGCTTGCAACAAAGTCAAGAGGACAACATGAGAGAGGAAAAATGAGTTAGCTTTGAAACTGAACATGATTGTGATGCAAATACATTTTTTGTTGTCTGATCCTTGAATGATAAAGACAACATGGATTACACAAAGTAAGACCTCTCAACACTTGTTATCATCCCTCCACAGCACCCCCATCATCCCAATTAATCTGTAGCTGATGCACAAGACAGCACTTTTGGGTAAACATAGCTGAGACAAGAATAAACAAGACACAGTATATTCAATCTGCTGGTTCACCTCAGTCAAGGAAGATTATGAATGTGGAAAAGGATTTTTGTACTGAAACGTCATTTTAAGATATCTGCTGCAAGAATCAAGATTTGTAGGAGTGACTGTGCCCTAAGACTGAGACACACTGCTTTTGTAGCCGTCACAAAGAGCAGTGTGTCAAAGTGTTGAAGACACGAGTGTGTGATCATGCTACCGTTTGTATGAGTGAGCTATCCAGGGTCCTCCTCAGCCTCAGCATCCCATAATCCCCTCTGTTTTCTTTCTAGGCAAGTTGACATTGACAATACCCAGACACTTATTATTAGCTTTAACCATTGCAAAAACCAAAACAAACAAACAAAAAACACACTTTTACTTAACTGTAAAGACAGAGCAGAAACAACAGTAAATCGGTGGTTATCTGATCCTGACAATTTTGACTTAAACTTTAAAGCAGAATTTGGTGCAATTTGAAGTACCATGGTACTAATACTTCATTACATACATACTTTTGTCCAGTGTATTAACCATTTTCCCACAGCCATCATTTCGGTGTTTACTCGACACTTATCTGTGGCCAAACAGAATATAATTACATTGGTGATTTCAGTGGGTCTTTGTGAGTTGGATGCACAGTACATGCTGCCTTCCATGGGCATCTGAGTTGAAGTTGGACGATACGTGTTAGCATTGGGCTGTTTGTCTTGACCTTCATGCATTAATGATGCTGCGTTTTCTGATGTATGGTGTTCAGGCTATGGAATAAACTACTTGTATGATTTGTCCTGGGTACCATATTTTTCCTTAAACTAGAAGTTTTTCCAAACAGTGGGTAATGATCACTTTGAGAGACAATCTCTTCACCTGCTGCTGTGCCAGACATTTGGCTTTTGTTGTACATCTGTCTTTTAACATAGTGTTACTCATCCAGACTAGTCCAGGAAACATCAAGCTGCGCGGTGCAGGGAACAGTTGTGATTGGCACATCGGGCGGTAATTTAGTGAGTGCTTGATTTGCTTTTGTTTTGGGTTCTGTTGTTGGAGGATGCATTTGCAATATCGCTTGATCTTGTTCATTTAATTGTGGGTAGCTGAAATCGTGATTGAGATTAAAACTCGATTACTTGTGCAGCCCTAGTTCGTACCACACCCTGCTCGTGAGAATCTGAGGAAAGGTGAGGACAGTCGAAGAGAGATGGAAGAGGCTATGAGCAAAACTGCAAAACAGGCTGGGAGAGGATGACAAGGACTCAGAGAGATGGGAAGAGAGACGGGGTGCAATGAGGAGGAAATGGTGGGGAGGAAGGAGGAGGAGTTGATAGTTTGAGGGGTCGAGCACCACCTGGTATTCCTTTACAACCAAGGAAAATGCCTAGAGAAATGATAATAAAATAGAGAGAAGTCGCAGAGCCTTCTGTTGCTGACAGGAGCTGTGTACGTGCCCTGTGAGAGGCATGTGTGAGTGTGTATGTGCATGTGTGTGTGATGAATAATTCATGGCTGTTCATTAAAGAGAGAAAGTGTGAGTGACTGATTGTGTACGGGTGTGTGCGTACATGTGCACCCTTCCTCGCTCTGTGCCACATCGCCTGCCTTGTGGCTGCCATCTGGCTTCACGCCATCAGAGTGCCACCCTCCAAAGCCCTCGCTCTTGCAAACATGGCAGGAGAGGAGGGGTGGAAGGAGGTGGAGGGGTGGAAGGAGGAGGTGGTGGTGGTGGTGGTGGGGGGCTGGTGCTGAAGAAACGAGGGGGTTTGGAGAAGCAGCGTATGTAAGGAGGAGGGATGGGGAAGGAGCCGCAAGTTAACTTCTCCATTTCACTGATATCATGTGACGTCCACAGTCTGGTAAGGAGAGCCGTGCAGTTGGATGTGAACCATAATGACAGTCCGTCACATATGATGCGAAGTGATGCACTGTCAAGTCAGTTAATGTAGACCTCTCCCTTTTCTCCCTTGCTTCATCTTACATAGGCTCCTTTGATAGAAATCTGCTGCTTTGTCTAGAGCTGGTGGAAACATTTATGCCGATTTCTCTTTTATGTGGTACTTTTTAATTACTGTGATAACAGATCATTATAGGGAACTAAACGTCCCCAGGTGGGCAAAAACTGATATTTTTGAGCCTCGGTGTCTCATTATTCTCATTCATGCATATTGATATACATGTTTCAGAAGCTGTATCTTGACACAAGGATTATTGAACTTGCTTTGTAGTCATGCTGACAATTACATCAGCACACACCTGTTTGCAATGTCTTCCTGTCCTAATTTGCTTATTCTATATATATTTTATAGATTTGATCTCTTAGCCACAGAGCTTACGATGTTGCTCAAAAATGTATTTGAAACATTAAAAAATAGTTTTAGACTTCAGGTTTGAGCTATATTACCTTTTTCTAGGTTTGATCATCCTTTCAATCAGCAATAACATTCACTTCCCTTGCTCCCTTGTTCCCTAGAAGCTACTTCCTGAGTGGCCATGATGGGTGATTGAGAATTTGTAAATGAGGTATACTCAGTTTGTGGAGTCAACACCACCACTTAAAGCTGTAAGAAGTATTCTACATGAAGATGGCAGGCGCTTTTGTAGGTGCGTGTGTAGATGTGTGTATTTGTGTGTGTGCACATCCATCTTGAGGGTTCCTTGGGGTCACAGTAATCTGGTACAGCAATCTTGCACTGTAATCATCTCAGTGGTCAGCAGGTGGTCCCGTAGAAGGATGGGGAGCAAGGTTTTTGTGCATTTTCTCTTCTCTTAGCCACCAAAGGCTATTCCGCTCCACACAACTCTATGATCGGTTAACACTGCGCATGCGGTGTACTGTAAGTATGCCATGTATGACTACTACCACAAAATTAAATTTGTGTGCAAAGATAGATAAAGTTCAATATTAACCAGGTTACACTGGACAGAATTATGCAAATCTAAATGTAGGGGAGTATTTTTCCTATCTCATTACTATCTGCAGCGGTCAGGCGGCTGTGTTGACAGTGCCGTCCCCCGTTATAGTGCACTTGACACTTTCCCATGGCGGGTGCACGTGTGGAAGTGCAAGGTGCCAGAAGTGGCACAGGAATGGTTCAGTCAGCTCAGGAAGTACAGCAGGAGGTCGATGTAAGCAGGAACAACAGCCATTGTTGTAGCACAAAGTACGAGAGTGTGTCCTGACTGCATCAGAAAACATATTTCCTGATAGCTGTTTGCCTCCGGGACAAAACCACCTTATTCTCCTGTAATGGAAAGGTGACAGATAACAGAGCAGAGAGGATAATGATATATATTCCACTCTGGGTTCCTTTTTTTTTTTCTATTCCACAGTGGAAGGTCTTAGCTCAATAGCAAAGCTATTTCAGGAGATCCGGGCCTTATCAAGCCACCACACACAGGGATAATGAACTTGTTCAACCCTGGTACATTAAATACATGTGAGTGTGTGGGTGCATATGTGTGTGTTCTGTTTTAACTCAAGAGGACAGAATGTGTGTGGTTACATAGTGATGAAGGGGGCTTGTTTATCTCTACCTGGTACTCTTATCACATCTGCACATGTGACACCTTTCAATAAGCCTCAGTCTGCACCTTTCACTGCGCCCTAAAATGGGGGCCGGAGAGATAAAGAGCGAGTGTATGTATGTGTGTGAAGTAGTTAGAAGTACAGAAATGAGGAAAAAAAGCATTATAGATACTTACATTATGTGGTTCTTAATACTTCTATTCCACTAAGAAAAAAACACTCTCCATTCATAAGACAGTCTCTTGGACAAAAGAGCTCTGGATGATACAGTTACACTTAAATGACTGGATGGTGTGTAGCAGCTAACATACTCACAAACTGCGTGACTTCATTAGAGTACAAGGAAAGTAATTTAAACTGCCTGTGTAACAACTAATGTCTGAACGGATGTTGATGGATGTTATAAGGAAGAAAAAACAATTCTGCTATTATTGTTATTTTGTTATTTGGCCTTTTTTCTTTCTTGCTGGATAACGTCACCTCTCTGGGTCTTGTTTTTTTTTTAATTGCACAGAATTGTTTAATTCAGTGCAATTAAAGCCATCTGGAAAAGGCCAAAACACTCCAGCAACTATTAGATATCTAAAGCACAGGTCAAAATGTGTACTTTATGGAGCTTTACTTAAATAATAGACATGACTGCTTGAGACAGGTGAATAGAGCAGAAGGGGATGGCAAAAAAAAAAAAAAGTAGAGCAGGAAGTTGGAGGCCTAGCTCTACAGAGTGTGAATGGGCAGAGTGTTTGGAGCAGAGAGCTAGGCCTGTTGGCCAGTTTCCAGTGGGGATAGTGGGTGTCCCTGTGCCAGCTGGCAGCCTGTCTCTCCCATCTGTGGAGCCTAGGAGAGTGTGCAGTAATCTCCTGGAGACAGCGGCTCAGCTCAGGCCAGATTTAAAGGGATATGGCCAGCTGGCCAGGCATGGACAGGTCTGTACCACAGAGAGAAAGGAAGGGCAGGAGAAGGCCACAGAGAAGGGGATGAGTAAATGAGCAGTGATGAAGCAGGTCAGGCGTAGTGGGGAGGATGATATGGGAGCTGAGGATTGGTGGTCAGGGAGCAATAAAGAGCACTGGTAAGAATGATTATAGTCCAGCTGCCAGCAAATTATGGAACTGTAATGTAATGTTCATGCCTGTAACCGTAAATACTACAGCGGGCCTGTGCCAGCTGCAGTAATGTGACATGTACCTGTGTCAATCCTGGCTTATGTACTTCACTGCTCTGCTTCCTTTTTCTCACCGCTCTGTGTCACAAAATTAATGACACTAATTGAAGAGAGGCTTTGTGCTCAGTCCAGAAAAAGAAATAAAACAAGCTGTAGGCCAAGTAGCTCTGCTTAGCTCTTGGTTTACTCGTCTCTGTGATTGTTGCATATGGTAATCAGACCCCAGCTGGCTTGTTGGCTGCGGTTTGGGCCAGCGCTTCAAAATAAAATCAGACTTAGCAAGTGATTTAATCCAGTATTTAACCTTATTTTTGGTGGGAAAATTTCCAGTGGTATGAGATCATTTCACTTAAGAATTTCCATTGTTTTTCTTTTCTCTCTCTAGAAATTCTTAGTGAGCATTCTTTCAAATTAAAGCTCTACAAGAACTAGTTGAACATTTGTGATTGATCCTGTGTTTTAGGAAAATGCAGGTTTCGTGACTGAACACGAGGCTTGACAACCTGTCAGAGTGGCTTTTTTTTTTACGCCAGTACAGGTGCCAGGTGAGGAAATGCGAAGGATAAGATGAAGACACTGAGTGATTCAAGCATACAGCTGTGGTCTGACTACACACAAAATCACTGCAGGCAAACATGTCTCAAAACATAAAGACACTCTCACGCACCTATTGCAGCAATCAGAAACTGGTCATACAGGTACATATCAGAACTATATCTGAAAAGGATGTTGTGTACACATGCAAGCACAGGTGTCATCAGCTCGTACACACAGAGACCTGCACACAGGCGTGCGCGCGCACAAACACACACACACACACACACATGCCTGAGGCAATCTGAGAAGAATAAGCGAAGCCATGCAAATCCCCAGATGTGCAGGAAGACGGGGGGAAGACAGGGAAGAGAGGATTGGGAGAAGTGGAGTGCCTGGAAGGAGGGGAGAGAGAGGGATTCTGATGGTGAGAAGGGAGCGAGGGGGAGAGAGGGAGGGGACGAGGCGAGGAGGGCTGGGTGTTTACTACTATTTAAAAGGCAGTGGGTGCTGTGTGCAGATTAATAAACAGGAGGTAATAGCAGAAGGACTCTATATTTATTTTTTATCTTAAATGTTGCTTGTTTGTCGGGCTGGATGAATATTGACTGTGAAATTGGGATCAGGGGCGACACATGCCAGCGCTCGGCCTTATCTCTGGGATGCAGGCAGGCCTGGGGCCGTTATCGCTGTGCCACAGTGGCGTGCCGGCACTCCAGCGCTCTCAAAGCCGCCACATTCCCTTTGTATCTGCCTGGAGAAGCCTGTTTACCTTTCACTGGCTTGATATTCCTATTAGAGCCGCTGACTATTTACTCACTGCCTCCTCCTCTCCCTCCACCGGGCATCGTGCTGTCTCTCATCTCCTCCTCTTTCTTTTTCGCTCTCTCTGTTTGGCTATGCCTATCTTTCTCTTTTTTTTTTACTGTTTGTCTCTTTGCAGTATACCTTTTTGTCCTGCCTCTTCTTATGACCTTCACCATGACATAAAGTTCTGGACATGGCTTTGCCTGCTAATAAGCAAGCGGCTATGAACTACAGGGACCACTTTTATAAAGATAATATAGACAAAATGAGGCACATTACATGACAACATGCACAACTGGCCCAAACACTTTAAACCATGAAAACATCAGAGTCCAAAGTTGACGTTTGTTTCGTTTAACGGTGACGTTCAAACTGTCTTTGCTGCCATGGTACCCAAGAAAATATGAATAGTCTCATTCTTCCCTTCTACACAAACAGCAGTGATTTGTGTCGCTGTCTGAGCACTGCCATAATGCAAGGGAAAACACCTTCTATAGAGGCACAAGGGACTAAAGCTGCTGCTGCTTTTCTGTTCCTTTTTCTATCTGGCTCGTGCAGACATGCTATTAGTAGAGCTAACAACAATATTAATAAACGTAATAATAATAGGAGGAGCTGTAGATATAAGTGTAGTCCTTTTCTTCTTATCCTCTTCATCCCATAGTGGGACATAATACCACAGCAACTTCCTTTCATTTAACCCTCTTTCCACATAGCCTATCTCCTTTTGCTCTGCCATGACACTTCTCCTCCAGGTAGTGCAGGGTGTGTCTGGCTTTCTTACGCGTGTTGTAGTCATAAAAAAATGCCACTTTATATGCCTATCGTGAATTAATATAACTGGATGCTGTGATAGATTTGAACTGCTGCTGATGTAAGAATGAAGCATCTCGTGCACGCAGGATTTCAGAGTTATCTGACCTTGTTATCATTTAAATGAATTAATAGCGTCATTTTGGTTGTCTTTATCCACGCACACACAAAAGTACAAATAACTCAAATTTATTTGTACACCACAAATGGTCCTGCGACAAGTAGAGCAGTTTATCAGTTAAAGGATTGCATCTTTGAGGAGAAGTGTTTTAACAATAAAATCCAACATAAGGCACGGAAGAATTTAAGACACATCCGAGTTTTAAAAAATGTGTCTGCCAAGAGGCACCAGATGTGGTGAAAGCCCCAAAGGGATGATTCCTTTAAAGAACTCGCCCTACTATCACCAGGCAGCTGTGTGCACCAGCTTTCATTGCATCACAACCTGCAGGCAAGTACAAGTAAAGCTGAGAGGAATTGAGTTTGGCAGCCAATCAGTTACTTAAAGCTCTCAGAGATTTAACTGGCACACCCACCGATGAGTGAAAAATTAAAGAAACTGCAGTGAGGTGATCTGCCGCTGCTGTTTTGATGTGGGGGACATGTTTGGTTTTGGGTCTCAGAAGAAAGGGTCACAGAAATCAGAGCAAAGTTGTTTCATGCTTTAGCCTGTGATAAAACATTCAAATTCTGATGGGAACAACACCCCAATCCATAAAAGATGAGAGGTCACTAACTCGTTTGATGACTATTAAAGTTTTGTGACTCGTGTACTGTTCTCTTTGTGGTCACCAGATCTTCATCCAACTAAACACCAATGGGAGATTTTTGTCACAGTCATCTTCAAAACACAAACTAAGTGAATATTTGTTTCAAGAGGCTTTTTCAATGAATGCAAAGGTGCTCTATAGCTGTTCTTGCAGCACATGATGGACCAGCACCTCACTAATACCTTTTAATGTCCTTTAATCTGTCACTTATCCGTACGTCAAGAACATCGACGAAAGGCTTGAATTAAGTGACATTGAAATATCCACCATTCTCCTCTCTTCTGCTCTGTTATTCTCTCTTCTCCTCTCCAAAGGGAAGGACATTAAGATTCTCAGAGTGATGACTGCCTCTTCTACAACTGCAATCTTCATGGCAGTTTTTTGGTTTTTTTTGTTTTATCTCTCGCCCGCATGCAGGATATGCTGAGGGGCTTGAGGCGCACTATGCCGCTTGCCATGCCACGAGGTGGGATAAGGAGCAAACAAACACATGGGCAGCACAGAGCAACCCTGATCAAAGTGTCTGCCAGGGTCCTGATAAGCTGACGGGCAGGAGAGGACAGCAAGAGGTGGAAGGATTGGGTTGTGTTGTGGGGACATAAGGCTGTTGACAATGGAGAGTACTTTCGGTGTCTGAGCACTAATGTCCGTGACTATCATGCCACGTAGACTTTCTTTTTGGAAAGCGCTGCTGCACAGAGTAAGAAAATACTTCCTGAAGACCAAACTGATCTAAATCTGCAGCAAACAATCCAAACTGTACAACTGTTGTTAAAACATGCAATTATTTAACTTATATTAGCGATATTTATTCAAATATACAGTTAGCCCTGGGACTGGAGTAATCACATTACTGTACAGTGTTACCGAACAGTGCACTCAGAAATGCTGGCTCGTTCTAAGAAAAAAGTGACACAAATCAAGAGTACAGGTCTAAAACCACAAATTGGTCATTCATATTTTTACCCTTATTACGTAATGGGCTGCATGCTTCAAGTTGTGCCCGTTTTACCTTTTGTGGGGTTTAATCCTGTCTAATCCTGTTTAATCACTTTTTGGACACAGAATTTCACAGGACCAGATGATATTACCTTTTTCCCTTCTTTGCAGAATTCAAAATTAAAACAGAGCCTTACGGTTCGAGATTCATAAAGATTAAGTAGTGCACCCTCTTGGGGTATTACAGGATGTGTTTGGTTTGTGTGTATGTGTGTGTTTTGGGTCCTCAACAACCAAAAAAGTGATTTTTTAAGTCTAACTATCTGAACATCTGCCGGCCTTTTTGATGGTTGGTCAATCCATCTGTCTGCTGATTAGTGCACAGCTGTCTGTCTATCCATCTGCCAGTTTTTGGAGCCAAGGTGTAGGGGACATGAGCAACATTAGGGTACCGCCCTGTTATCCTGCAGTTGGAGAGAAGGATGACGTATAGTGGAGTAAATAAAAACACCTGCTTGTCTGCTTTAATAAAAGAAGACTGACAACAAACCCTCTACGCACTCCCAGACACACATTATAATTTGCTGTTACCTGAGAAAACAGTGATTCCACCTTTGGAGATAGCGTGAGGAGCTCAGAGTAAAGATCCTACTCCTTTGCATTGAAACGAGTCAATTTAGGAGCTTTGGGTATCTGACCAGGATGCCTCATGAGCTTTTCCTATGAGGTGTTTGGGGCATGTACTGCTGGAATGAGACACCCTGCAAAAATAACATCTCTCTGCTTGCTTGGAAAATCCAACTTCTCCAAGTGGATAAGTGTTATCCAGGCAGAGTAAATTTTCAAGGTGCATAGACAACAAAATAAATTCTAAATAATAAAGTGTGAAGAGCTCCAGCAACCTTTGCAGTAAATAGACGAATTTATTTATTGACTGATGCATTTTGGCTCATGGCCTTCTTTAGGGTCAGCATAAAAACATTCTGGATAATATTTTAAATGGGATCAACATACAAACCATGTAAAACAGCCAGTCATATACATCCACATAGATTTCCACTGGGATATTACTATGTGGTTCTTGAAAATCTCTCTAACGGTGATACAGTAATAAAGTATTTGCATGCGAGCCTATTTCTGTTTTAAATGTTAGATAATCATCTTTATCCTTTTCAAAATAAATAAAAATCTCCTAATCATGAAACTAGATTGAAATAATAATCCTCCTTCTTTTCAAATGCAGTATTTCTGACTACATATATTAGAAATTTTACACAGGGCCAGACAGTGTAAGGCTTTTATGGCTTTATTGCTCAGAAACAGTTCCGGTTTGCTTCTATTTATCCTGCTTCCAGTTTCTGTGATGCAAAACAAAATAACTGTTGCTCGACGCTTCATGTTTGCCCCATAGACACGAAGGTGGAGTCAGTCTTCTAACTCTTGGCAAGAAAGCAATGTTTTATAATCTCAAAATGTTCCTTCAAAAACAGAAGACATGCAGTGCTCTCTAACACCATGTTCTCATTATTCATCATCAGTAAATAGATTGCCATGGGTAGGTAATGTGGGTAATGCTATCTCCTATCTCCACTGAAAGGTTTGACAAAAGTAAATATAAAAGGATAAAAGTAAAACACCTTGGACATGTGTTTATTCTGCTACGCTAACCATATGGTGGTGAAGAAGAATAAACAAAGCAAAGAAAGTCTTTGCAAATATTATTTGACCCAACTCCGTTTACAGATCACTGAGCCTTAATTGAAATTGTCAGGCCACACTCACTTCCATGGTACTTATTTCAATACTGAGACAATAACAACATCATGGAGTTCAATGGCTCGCGTTCGTATGTGGCAGTAATATCTGGATCCCTCCTTCTCTCAGTGCAAATCAATGGAGTGAGATGGCCTTTGGCTTCATTTTTCATCTTTAATATTGATTGCTGCTCTACTTTGGAGTGCACTGTCAGTCCAATTACAGAGAATTTAATTGATTTTTCTTCACAAGCTAGGTTAGATTGGATTGGTTTATGTAAAGCAGATCAAACAAAAGTACTCCCTGGACTCACTTCTACTGGTAAAATACAACTCTAATGAGCGGGAGCACCCCGACACTCCACCCCGTACCCCCTCTCCCCTCAACAAAAAAACAACAACAGCTCAGTGTAACAACAGCAGCAGCAATTATTGTAAGAAAACCATTTTGATGATGGCAACAGTGTCACATGACTAATTTTCTACAGTAAAAATGTAATTGCCGAGAATTGTTTTGCTCACTAGAATGGATGGGAGAGGGAGCTGAAACTTGGGCAAAGAGTTGATAATACATACAATTATATGTGATGAATAAAGCAGGTGTCTCTTCATTTGAAAATTCCACAATGACCTTTACAGGAAGCCTCCTCTCATGAAATATACATGACCCTGAACACAATATGTCAAGACAGCTAGACAAGGCTAATTAGCTGCAGGTAAATTCTGAAGGCCTTGCAGACACACACGTGCACGCACACACACATGCAAGCGTGCACACAAACCTTTTTCAGAGTGCTTGGATTTCTGTGCCACATGATGCTGCCTCACAGCTCTGGTAGTGTTGACCTCACTACATTTTTAAATAGTCTTAGTTGCTGGTAGGCTGAAACTACTGTGGTTGGGATCATCCACTTCACCTCCTCCACCTCATGAACTCAGAATTTTTGGATCTTCCGATTAAAGCTAACAGGGTTACAGTCTTATTTTTGCTCTGCTGTGACTGAACCATTAGTGGTTATTATCCAAAAAAATAACCTGAAGTTCAAAGTCCTGACTCCAAAGATGGAAAAGATGGCACAAAACATAAGCTGAAGGTCAAGCCAAAAAGGTCAGGTCCTTTTTTTTACAACCTCCATCACCTCCATCACCATCCCAAGTAATTCAAAATTCTATCACCTTATGATTACTTCTAATTTAAAGAAAATAATATTGTATGCTTTCTTATACACAATTACAAAATCAGTCTTCATTTCCGATAAAAAGGCTCTGCAGCAGCAGCAATGCAATAAACGTCAGTACATCTTTTATTACTGAGAGTTAAATATTTAATTTTTTATCTTTCAAAACTTTTTTTGATGACGGACTAAATCCTCTCCAGAGAAGACCTTTTCAGCTGCTCTTTGCTGGTTCTCTTGTATTCAAGCCAGACAGCAGACATTTTTTTCTTCTGTCGAGACTCATAATTTAGCCCTGTACTTTAATTCATTATCATACTGGAATATTCACCTTGTGCAAAGCTTCTGGAGACTGGGAGTCAATTATCAGCCACTACTCTTGCATATCCACAGGCGTTTACTGTGCCAGTCATTGTCATCACCGAACACCTTTTGCACTCACACAGCTCCAGATCATCAAACTCCCACCTCCCAGGAATATGCATTAATACTGGTAGTCCTCGACAGGGTCAGACCCAGCGTGGTTGATTCCACTTAAATCTGATATGTTTACTGTATTTACAGTATAGGAGCTGCTTCTATGCAATGTCTGAGTGTCGCAGAAACTCAAGCTCAAAGTACTTGAGATAAATTGCCCAAGTAGAGCTCTCTCCATGGTGTAATTTGTGTGGTACTATGGCTCATTAGATACCTCCTGATTACTTCCACAACTGTGTTACCACCGATTTTTAAATGGTTATAGATCTTTGTGTGTCTCAGTGAAGCGTTCAGATATTTCTGCTCCTCTGGCAGTGTTTTTCCTTGTGTGGCCATCATGCTGACAGGCAGGCAAAGTGTATAGATCAAAACTGAGAATGTTCTGGCATTAACAGCTCACTTTATAACTGCAGCCAAGAAACAGGCGTAACAGGAATACTGAAGGTGTGCTTAATTCTGTTTTACTCATCACAGGGGCTTTCTAACTTCTCTATCTGTGAGGTGTTGTCATTGTGTTTTCCAACTTTCAGACCTTTAGTCTTTTTTAATGATTCATGAAAATGCAATTATTGAGAGGTGATACAATGTTGATGTTACAAAGAGGTGTTACTCACTTCTGGTGCCTACTTTAGGCAGTGTGCTTTGACTAAACTCTCCCAGACTTATATGTAAACAAGAAATTTGTGTGATATTTAGCTATGAAGACTCAATATTTGGACTCAGCATGGTTTAAAAAAAAAAAACTGCCACAAAGTGGTACTTAAAAAAAATGGACTCTTTGGTAGGTGTTTGAATACATACAGTAAATGAAGCCTTAATGATAAATAGTTCTTGATTTACGCTTATTTTCAGACTTCAGTAATTACACAAACAAAATGTAGTGTGTTAGTTAACTGGTGGGAGTTAAAAGTGGTACAACTTTCTACATCACCATTCGTGACTGAAGGACTGGCCAGCCTACTATCTCATGGTCTCTTGGCAATATTATTACCTGAACAGTTGAATGTTAAACAGATAAATTCATAAAAAATGATTTATTTATTTAATATCAAACAGAAGATAGAAGTGGAGCATTTTAACAACCTTATTATCTTGGAAAGTCCAGAATGGAAACACTTTCTCTTACAACAATCATATAAATGCTTTACACTCAGAGCCAACACTACACACTTCCCTTTACTTCCCTTTCATTGTCATTTACTGGAAATTATTACGCTAATATTTAATGTATGAGTCTTTAAGCATGAGTTAGTGTGTCTGTTTGTTTGGTTGCCATAGAGCAGTGGAAATGTGTTGTGTTATAGCTGTCTATCGCTTGTCTCCTCACTTAAATCTCCACTTTCACATTCCTGGAGGCTAGTACTGGAGCTCACACCCCTCCTCTTTGCACCTTTGCACAGCCCGTGTGAGTACATGTGTGTGTGTGTGTGAGTGTGGTGATGGGTGCGTGGGTGAGACGGAGATGGTGCTGTCTTCTATTTCTCCGGGTGCCCCTTGCTGAGCTGTCATCACTCCCTGGCACCGGGTACACTGCACAGCTGCAGGGGAACCACTCTGCGGGGAACCTTCGTTTCCATCTGTCTCCAATTCACAGTGGCACCTATTTAGAGCAGCTCAGCGGCTGAGCCACAAGAAGAGAGAAGGAAGAGACTGAGTTTAGTGGGGTCAAGAGAGTTGGGCATCAATAGATTACATATTTGTGTGTACAGCAATAAAAAAATGTGGTTATATGTAGCTGGGACACAATAGACTTGTTATATATGACTAATTATAGTAACATATTGCACTTTTCAAAAGCAAATTTCCTGATGTAACACATCTGTCAAAAAAAACTGACCAAAGGAAAAAAAAATTAGTTAAACAGGCCGTTGAAGATAATCTAAAACACCGCATGCAGTCCATATCATAATCTATTCAGATCAGCTTTCTTCATATAACGCCAATTCACAACAACAGTCACCTCAAGGTGTCCATATATCAGCATCCACATGTGAGCGCACTTGGTGATGTGCGTCCAGCTGCACATGTGTCTGCTGTGTGTATTCCTGAACTCGTGCCTCTGTGTCTGTGCGAGTATGAGGCCCGGCTTAATTTAGCAGGTGTGCTTTGACAGTTCTTGAATGAGTGCCAAGTCTGCTGTAAGAAGGATAAAAAAAGAGGAGGCGCTCAGTGTGCATCTGTGTGGAGCTCGACTGTGACAGATGGGGACGGTTTAACTTATAGAGTTCTGTTAAGATCTGGAGGTTTTTCTGAAGCTGTCTCTGCCAAACAGGTGTGTATTCTAAAAACACCACCGAGAGAAAAGGCGAACAAGCCTCGACTGACGTATTTGTCTGGTAGTGGTGGTGGTGTTTCCACTGATATGAGGAGGTTGTCGGCGTATACTGTGTTGTTTTCTCTCTTCCTCACACTGGTCCAAGATCATTGTAGTTAGTCTCTTTTGGAAGACACGCCAGCCTTGAGTGTTCTCATTCATCCTTTTATCACTGCTTGCAAGTGGAAACAAATTCCCATGAGCTGTGTTTACTGTGGGTTCAGTGGGTATCACTAATGCTGTCAGTTCCGGTACTTTATGAATTTAGATCATCGAAGTATAAACACATGAAGCATTTTATGTTCAAGTTGCTATAAAAGTAGCTTCATAGCAGTGTAACAAACCCAAATTTCTTAGAAGATTTAATCTTCAGTTAGTGGTGTCAAATTAAAGTTGTGTGTTTCTGCATCTGCGCACAGTCACTCCATTAGAAGAACCTTGTTCGGTCAAAGTGTGATAAGGACGGCTGCAGAGTTGAAAAGTTCAGCCAGTTAGTGGTGGCCAGGTGTCTCACAGGCAGGCGAGCCGCTTCACCATATGGCTGCTTCTCGCCACCAGACGCCAGACGTCCCAACCACTGACTTTCACAAGCTTCACTTTTGTTGCACAAGGTGAAAAGTTGCACTTCGACTAAACCCTGACCAACATGCTGAAAGACCTCTGTGTGTGTTTGCGTTCTTAAGGCAGGGGAACTGGAGCTGCTGTTGCGACGAGACAATTAATAACCTGGCTAGAAAACAACAATCGCAGTTTTTGTGCGTTTCCTCTGGATTTCTGATACGGCAACAAAGTTAGAGATTATTTTGCTTCTCTCTCTGAATGCTGATTGGAGTTTTAAAGAGGTAATGAAGTCCTGGTGTGTCCTCCTGCTGGGGTTGTATTTGGCGAGGGGTGCCTGCGTGTCGCTGATAGAGGGATCTCTCTGACACGGCTGCTCTGGCCCGCCGCATCTGGGAGCCAGCAGTGGCAGCCGCTGGGGGGAGATAAGGCGAGGCTAGCCGCTCGTCTGTAACTCACGTTTTGCCCCCCTCTGCCCTGTTCTCTTCTCCTCTTCTGCTCCTCCCTTCCAACCATCCTCCCTCGCATCATCCCCCTGACCTTATCTCAGGGGAGAAGGCACCACTGGGTCGCTACTGTGATAGCACCTGCCAGAACCAGACCTGGCCTCTGGTGATTATGGGGGAATCATTATCTCGCTCTCCCCCAAAACTCATTTTATACCTGCCAACATCTGAGGGGAGGGGGGCAGGCAAGAGAGGAAAGGCTTCTCTAACAGGTAACAGAGAAAACTCTGTGTGTGTGTGTGTGCGTGCGTGCGTGCGTGTGTGCGTGTGTGTGTGTGTGTGTGTGTGTGTGTGTGTGTGTGTGTGTGTGTGTGTGTATGTGCGTGTGCGTGTGTGTGTGTGTGTTCACATGTTCACATTGAGGCACACAAAGCAAAAAGCCAAAAATACGTTCAGGAAGACATTTAGTGTTTTTTGACATAGGATAGGATATAAATAGGATAGGATAGGGATTACATTTAACGGATACTCATCTGTTTTCTGCCCATTACTGCTTCATGCTTATGTATATATAATCAAGCATATAGGCACACGAAAGGATTACAATCAAGAAGATTTAACAGTTCAGTCAGAGTTAAGGAACTTAATAATTTAGATGTTGTTTGATGTTAAGTGAATAAAGGTCTTTTTGTAGGTTTTGCGTCTAAATCACTTTCTTTTATTCCACTCGGTCTTATTTGATCCTGTTTATTTCTTCATCTTATTTCTATTTGGATAAAAACTATGAATCACAGCACAAAACAATCCAAAGAGAAATCTCTTTTGTCACACATCAAAACTTCCCTACGAGAGCTAATGTAGGGCTGATTTCTGCTCTTTTTTCAACTTACCCCATCTTCTGGCCCAGTAGCTGTTTGTAATGTGTTTCCAAACATATGATCAGCGTCCCCTCCTCATATGTTCTCCTCATATGTTCTCAGGAGCTGTCATATCCTCCAACAAACATAAGCTTTCATTTTCATTTCACTGACGGGGCTCTTTTATTTAACCCCCCTAAAAATCCATGCCAAAATGCAATCATGTCGTCAGAGAATCAACTCCTAAATGAAATGTAACAGCAGTTTGATTGTTGCTATTATTCAGAATTATATCAGCTTTAAAACAGAGTGCAGATGTTCTGTGTTTGAATACCTGTGACTGGGAAATCACCAATGGTTGTTCTAATAAAAATACATTAAAAAACACCTAAATTTCATCTTCTTCACACACTGTTGGTTTATAGAGAAATCAGGTCTCTCTCTCCCTCTCTCTCTCTCTCTCTCTCTCCCTCCCTCTCTCTCTCTCTCTCTTTCACACTGTTTGTTCCCCACGCCCAAAGTCAGAGAAAGCAACATGGGTTTCTCTCACTTCCTCTCTGCTGATGACCATCTGTGTGTTAGTTTCAACCAGGCACTTGGCACATCTGTGTACTCACATCCCCTCTCACTTCTCTCATCAGTAAACGACATACACAAACATAAATTGTGTGGAAATGTGTGTGTGTGTGTGTGTGTAGCAGCAGTGAGGGTTAATGCTGGGACTCTGTGTTATGGTTATTGTTCAATGAGCCCCCAGGTCAGAGGCCAGAGTAGGTAAAAGTCGATGTCTTTGGTTCCTGTGTGTGAGAGCATGTGTCCTGTTTCAGCATGTTCTTTCCCACTGCAGCTGTAGTCCTACTTACTTTCTTTCTACTTTGCAGCAACAGCTTCATGTTGCTCACACGTAGTAGGAATGAATAAAAAAGTTAAAAATATTAGTGACAAAACAATTATCATGTCACGATCTTTAATTTGGCTGATGTCAACGACACCAGAAAGCCATTGAGGAAGTATGAAGTGTATACAGACAGTCAGTAATCACAGAGGACATGAGTTATAAGCTTTTTATTATTTTGGACTAATACGAGGCAGACATATGCATGTGTCTTTTGGATAAAGACACGCCATTTGTCTATCAGTGGGGAAAAAGAACTTCCACAGGGAAACCCTTCATTTATCGAAAAAAAAAAAAAAAAGAGAAGTAAAACGTGGATTTGGTCGGTTGGCCTGTCCACTCAATTTCTGGTGAAATGGTTAGTGAAAAAAAGAGAATATTGAAGTTGTTAACTGCATTTTTATATTTCTATTATGACCTATTATGGTGCTATAATGGTAAATATGAGTTTTGACAATTAGTATGCTACTTTAATATTTATATTTAACCTGAAATCAAAGTATTTCTTTATTAATTAATTGAAATAAACACATTTATTACGATTAATATTATCACTGGTCAGGAGAATTGATGGCCAACTTCTAACTTTTTAGTCCTATGATGTATATTAAAAATAACAAAATAGATAGCTGTGTCCCATAACTACTTTGACTAAATATCTGTCTACCATGAACCAAGCCAGGACTAAAAAGTCCTGAGCATCTACTTTTTAGGAGTTAATAAAAACATGGATTAATATTATAAACTTTTGAGATACATCTCTGTGTGTGTGTTGGTATAAGAGCAGATTATTATAGGAAAGTCAGCTGGTTAATTGATTTGCTGTGTTCCAGTTCTGTGTACAGTTTGATAAACAGTTACTTTGGCTTTTGTTGTATTTCCTGTTGTCCTGTTCTGTAAACTTCCATGAAATATACAAAAACGAAACATCCAAAGTTTTTTAGTGTGTTGTTTTGCAGCGAGGCAGAAGAAAAATCCCAATGATGAAGTAACTGGTTTGAATCAAAACCCAAAAATTAAACAGGGGGAAGAACAACAAGGAAGGATTTTGAACAAGGGAGCACAGACGGCATCATTATAGCCACCGGGCAAGGTGCACAGAAGCAAAGGAGGGCACCTCTGAAGGGAGGATGCAGTAAGGGAAGGAGCGGTTTCTGGCCGACACAGCTGGTTCCTGACAGAGGAAGCCCAGACTGAGGCCCAGGTCCTGCTGCGTGCTGCTGTCTGCAGCTATCACCGCAAGCAGCACTGCTGCCTGGCCTCCCCAGGGGTGTTAGCCTCAAGACAGAAAAAATAACCACACACACAGATAGTGTGACATCCAAGCACTCACTTCTCTTTTGAGCTGTTGTGGCAGGCAGGAGGAGGAGGGTTCAGATGAGAGCACAACCCCTCAGCCAGAGCCACAAGACAAGCTGACCTGCCTTTGACACTCACACACACACTCTTGATTAACTCCCACACACTCTGCTGGGGAGAAGAGAAGAGCGACTGAGAGGATCGGGTGAACCAAGAAGAAGAAAGAAATGGGGATTTACATGCAAGATGTGCCATGTTAAAGGGAACAGCGGTTAAGGACAAAGACTTACTTGTGAAAAAACAGAATACAACTACAATCTATTTCTCTTTCCTGCACGCAGGCAAGAGGCAAAGAAAAAAACACCAGAAGATTCCAGGAATACTTCAACCAGGATAAACTTATTCACTGAAGGAATGAAAGGAATATAAGGAAAGGCTGGCTGTTACTGTCTATTTCAATTTTTGGAGCCTTAAGTGAAGCTAAGTCCGTGTATGTGTACAACAGCTCAGCGGGTCACAGAATGATCCACTGGGCCCTCAAAGGCAAAACTAGAAATTGTAAAGAAACACATGGAAATCCTCAAGTGAAACTGAACGAGAACATTCAGCAGGAAAGCCTTTGGAGGTAATACTAACTTTTAGTGTTAAGTGTGCTGTTGCTGCTTCCACGGTTGAACCTGCAAGCTGCCAGTGTGCGCCAGAGAGTTTCAAAGAGCATGTCCCTCATGCTCCAAGCCTCTCACCTCTCAAATAAACAGGAAAGTCCGAACATGTCTGCTGAGGTCCATTTGGAGCGCCAGAAGAGGGCTGACCTGAGAGCTGTTCCAGCGTTTGCTCCACGTGTCCCTACCGTCACACTTATCAGCCACCGCGAGCTGAGGGATAAATTCACTGCCCACATACTCCAGCCTGGAAGCCTCGATCACAACCTGGTGGCCAGCAGCCGTTACAGATATAGCGAAGGTATGAGCTTGTCATCTTACAGGACCTTTTTTATGAAGGTCTTTTGGCATCGTGTTAATCGCGATGAGTGACGGAGGGTCCCGCAGCGGTCTGATCTGCTCATTAAGTTCAAGTGATTGACGTATAATCAGTTTGTGTTGACTTTGTGCTACATGCTATGTGGGGTTATGTGAGGTTTCTTCATCTTGCTATTTGATGACTGAAGCAAAAGGATTCAAGGTTAGAAGGGCATCAAAACATGGCCTTTTTTGGCCTGTTTTATAACAAATAAAACTGGTGTTAAATTGCTCTCTTAACGCTTTGTTTTTTGTCTGCGTGCCCCCCCCCCCCGCTTCCCCCCCATTTCTTCATATTACCAGTCTAGATTGAATAAACTTGTCCTTGTTGTTACCAAGCCCAGTGGAGCACATTTATCCTGTGGGCGCTGGAAAGGAAAAGGAAAGAGGTTTTTAGAGCTTTTGGTGGTTGGGTGGGTGAGCCGGGGGTGTCTTCCTCTGGGCTTCCCCAAGCAGCTAAAAGGAACAGAACCAGATTCTGGAGTTTCACTGTTGAGCTTTAATGGTTTCATAATACACATGAAGGTCAAAAATGGTGAATGACAGATGGACAGGTTTAAGAGAGCAGACAGCTGAGGAATACATGAAAAGACATGTGAGGTTAAAAAAAAAAAGTAAAAAGAGAAAAAAATGTAATTGATTCATAAAGAAGTGAAAACACTGCCTTTAGGTATAAAAATGAAAACCTTCTCTTAAATCAGCGAAGGGTTTGAAGAGAGAGATGCATTAAGAATCAGACATTAAAAGCCTAATTTTATAGACTCTAAATATGTAGAAACGGTAAGCCAGTGCGAGGACTAATACCCAACGTGGTGAATTACCTGCAGCGCATACCGTCTCTTGGCAGTAATGAGCTTTGTGAACGTTGCAGCGATAAGGCCTCTATAATTAGGCTTAGTCATAAGCATCCCCCCCTGTAATTCAGTGATAAAAACCCAGTAGAACTCCAGCGTTGGTGCTCCAGCCCATTCATCACACACACACATGCACACATGTGTAGACTGAGAAAAACAAAATGTGCCATTGAGAACTATAAACACAGCTCTTTGTCTCATGTAGTTTACCTGATGTAACTGTGTGTGCGTGCGTGTGTGTGTGTGGTGGTGGGGGGGTACAGTCCGGTAACATGTTCTCACTGTATGGAGAAGCGGGAGTAAAGTATGTGTTCATGCATGTACATATGTGTGTGTGTGTGTGTGTGTGTGTGTGAGGGAGAGGTGTTGTGAGCCACAGCATAGGCTTCCTGTGAGGGAGCAGATGTCGCAGAGCTCAGGCACAGCTGCGACAGGCGATAACCGCGGTGGCAAGAATATGTCGGCATGCTGGCTCTTCTCCCTGGGTCTTATCAGTCGCACACAGCATACAGACTCACACATACACACAGACGCACACTCATATAGACACTGTACAATAAGGAACTGCCACCCAGCGCTCGCACAACCTCGCAGCAGGCCCAGATAGAGCCAGTAAGGCAGTGAGAGAGATGGAGAGAGGAAGAAGAAAAGCAGCAAGGACTAAATCAAGGGTCTTTGATGAAAAAGGTGCAGAGAATCCCTAACAAAGCCTTGGCTCATGTCTGCTGTATCATAGACTTTGTAATTTTGTGCCAACTCTAATCCTCTATAGCTATGAAGAGGCTATTCTTTACAATTTTCTTTGACAAAAACAGGCATCTCACCAGTAATAAGTTTCGTATAAATACATAAGCACATAACTTTGTTGCTTTCTTTGTTATCTGGCTTGCCAAAGACCTGTTTGCACGATTAGTCATCTAACATAGACTCTAAATAAAGCTTTTTAATTACGCTTCATAATAGTCATTTTAAATAGTTAATTAAAACGTTTTACTGTCACTGTCAACACTGAAATACTCATTAATAGAATAATGAGTAATACTAATAACTGTATTATAAATCATGTGTGAGCCGCCACGTGTTTGTTAAGTTGCAGCTGATGTTTATAAAACTTTTTACACGGTAATAAATACTATGTGTACACCCACCGGCTATTTCATTAGTTACACCTGTTCTGCTTCTCTGTAAAGTGTAAATATAATCAGTCAATCATATGGTAGAAACTCAGTGCATCTAGGTTTGTGGAAATGGTCTAGATAACCTGCTGAAGTTCAAACCGAGCATCATAATAGGGAAAAAAAATGATTTAAATGACTTGGAACAGGGAATGGTTGTTTCTGCCAGATGGGCTGGTCTGAGGATTTCACAAATTCTTGTTCTCCTGGGATTTAACCTCGGTTTTGAGCCCAGAGAAAGACAACAGTAGTTCAAATAACTACTCGTTACAGCAAAGGCATGCAGAGCATCTCTGCATACCTTGATTCAAATCTTTAAGCAGACACAGAACGCCACAGTGATCAAAACCTGTCATCTGAGAACGGGAAACTGATGCTACAGTTTACACTGACCCCCTTAATATCAAATGACCACTATTAAACTCAGCTTCACAGCTTAAATGAATACTGCTGCTGGCCATGTCTAACCTTTTATGACCACAGTGTGCCCATCTTTTGACGGCTGCTTCCAGCGGGATAATCCACTGGGTTACAAAACTCAAATCATCTCAAACTGGTTTCTTGAACATGAGTTCACTGTACTCAACTGGCCTCCACAGTCACCAGATCTCAGTCCAACAGAGCACTGTTAGGGTGTAGTGGAGCGGGAGACTCATCGTGTATGTCAAGCTGATAAATCTGCAGCAACCGTGTTATGACAATCTGGACCAAAATCTCTGAGGACTGCACGAGGCTACGGGTGACTAGAGGCTTTAATAATAATCTTATTGATTGTCAAAAGCAAACTAGGTATTGACTAAAGCTTAATTAACTATCCATTTACAGTTTTGACTTTAGGATTGGAAAATCAACCACATGTGCTTTTGTTTAGTTTTAAGTCTGTGGATCAGTTTATCTTTTGTCCTCCTTCTTTGTAAATGCTTGGTCTTGCGGTTTCGCCATGTCACTCTTTCTTAGAAGTCCAGCTTACATAATTGTTATCGCATCTAGAACTACGGGACATATTTTGTAATAGTATTTTGAAACTTCATCTACATGAAAAATATACCATCGGCTGTGTGCACTTATCCATTGCTTAATGATTACATCACTGGATTTCCAGCAGAGATATGAGAAAATAAATGTGGAATGGATGATCAAAAATGTTGGAAAAACATGGATGCTGATAGTGATGCAAGAAGAGGTAAAAGTACTGAGTAAACAAGGAGTGGAAAAAAGTGAGATGAGTGTGTGTGTGTGTGTGTGTGTGTTTGTGTGTGTGTGTGTGTGTGTGTGTGTGTGTGTGTGTGTGTGTGTGAAAGAGAGAGAGAGAGCAGTAGAGCAGTTATCCTCTTTATTTCCTCAGTACCAGCTTTGTGGTTTCTATGAGGAACAGATGTTCACAACTTGATACAGCGCCTCATCCCCCTCTACTCACTATCTCCAGTGCCAGCACCACCAACTGTCTGCTTCCACACAAACACACACACACACACACACACACACACACACACACATATTGTCTCTTGGGAAACACAGACATACTTAGCACTGACTTTTTCATGTGAACGTATGGGACGCGTTCACCTGCCTGCAGACATTTTACTGGCTGTTGTCCGTCCCCCCTCGCCTCGCTCAGGCTGCATATCCTGCTCTTGAGTCAACACTTGATTTGATCAGATGTCACTTCCTCTTTTGTAAGTTTGCACTTCTCTTGGTCAGATATGACCACGTGTACACATAGCCTAGCACTCTGGTTAAAGAAAACTTCATGCCAGCGTGTAAGTCCTCTGAAGCCATATTTGGTTGTAACACTATGAATGAAACACATCCCTGCGATACTCGTGCCAAATTTCACCATCTGAAATGCAGAATTTAACCAAAGCACATAGAGTGGGTAATTAATCAGCTTCATTGCATATGCTGGAGCATCTACAGTAATGCCGTAATAGATAGTACTCTTATTAGTTGAAGATGACAATACTGGAAATGAAGTACTTGGTCCAAGAGCATGGATTGAATTTACGATTCCCATCATGCCTGGATGATTCAAACAGGCGATACTTTCCTGCTTGATTGCAAACAAAATGTCAGGGGGTCTATGGATGCAATTTGTAAAAGCAGCATTCCGCCGTGTGTGCTTGAGTGGGTGGGTCAATGATCCGTTACACCACGCCATATTACAGGAAGACTCTCTCTTTCATAATATGATGGAGCAGCTGGAGGACCTGCACACATTTAAGATGCTGGAATACAAAGTGAGAGATAAACATCCCGTTAAGTGCTTTATCAAAGAAAATAGAGTTTAAAGTACACGAGTCATATTCACAAACGATGCATGTGACTCAGAGGAGAGGAGGCTCGGTATGATTCTAATCGTTTCTATCAAACAGCATAACTCGGTGCAGTTAACCCCCCCCCCCCCCGTTCTTTTGATCAAAATGTGCTCTTTCCTCCTTCACGTCTGCCTGGAGCCTACACTGGTGACATTAATGGTAGCTCCACGAACGTGTGGTCTGTTGAACGCGCACGACAGAGGAAAGGATAGCAGAAGGGAGAAGAGCGCAGGGACACAATGGGTCTAGCGTTCCTTTCAGCCGGCTCAGGGCCTTATCTCCTTTCAACACACTAGCCTGTGACTGCCACTATAGGAAAGGATTTACAATGTGCAAGAGGAGGAAATGCTGCAAAACTTCTCTCTTTCTTTCTTGCTTTTAGTCTGACACACACAAACAGAAATAGTCATTTCCAAAGCAGCACAATGACCGAACTGAGTTCTTCTGTCTCAGTTTGTGCTCAACTACCCAGAAGATGCTGCCAACATAATAGAATCCAGAGCAATGGTTGGAAGGTGGAGGGTGGGGGTGTTTGTGGTGTGACAGGGAGATAGAGAGTGAAAAGGCGGGGAAGACAAAGCTGTTTTTGTCATTAATGCCATCAAAGGGACTTCCAGTCACAGTATTATGCCACAGAGAGTTCATCGAGGCGAGTTCCCACCTTGCGTGAGTGGGTTTCATTGTGCAGTTTATCGGGCTGGCCACATGGAGTGTCAGAGCTAACCCGGTGACCGCTCAACAAAAGGCCAAATTAAGAGGAGTGAGAGGCTGTCGTACAGGGAGGCTGACAGGTTGACTGACGCTGTTCCCGAAGAGAATAGCATCCTGTCAATCTCCGAGCTGTCACCTTGACAGGAATCCTTTCTTTGGATGCAACCCCCATCGCCTACCTTTCTGTCACTCAGGGCCACACAGAGACACACATATCTCTTCCTTTCTCAGTATTCTGCAGAGAGCAAATAAGTCACCAATGGTGCGCACACACACTGCAACATGCATGTATACAGAGCTGCTTTAGGGCCAAAACTCTGAAGTTTAGCGCTAGCTACCCAGTCTGTGGGAGATTCACCCTTGTAATGTCCCATGCATCAGTTTATGTGTGTAATCTTGCGGTGTATTTCTCCTGCTTTTGTTGGTTTGATCACATTTGCAGCAACAGCTTGATCAGATATTGTGGCTTGAAGAAAAAAAAGAACATTGGCACCTGGTGCTGACGTTACCTGAAGTTATTGCCTCTCATCAGCCGTGCAGGGAACTGTTCCAGTCAGAGAGGAACGGGGCTTCCCCCCCTGCGCACTTGCTCACATTATTTAATCAGCAGTGGAGGGCTTTTTCAGAAGTCTCCATACGACGGCAGCATTTGCGTTCAGTGCTGGCGAAGGCTGGTGAGACTGGAGTCAGGGCACAGCAGCTGTCTGTGTGTACTTTACAAGCTGGTTCTGTTTGTTCTGTCGACGCAGAAGGGGTCAGAAGGGTGTCAGCTTTGTCTTCTGTCCCCTTCCATGGCTATGTGTGTCTGTTGGAGGGAGAGAGGGCAGGTGGGTGGGGCAAAGAGACTAACAGACCAGTGTGGACAGGTGGAGGATTCTCACTATAGAGGAGGCAGATGTACTGTACCTGCCTTTTTTGCTGTCGCTCTTTGTGTATCTCTGTCTGCCTATCCAGTGTATTTGTTTACCTATTTAGGACAATGCATTCATATTACTTTATATATTTATGGGTACTTAATATTATTGTTTTCAGATTTAAAAGAAACCTAAAAATAAAACTGCGTTTTCTAAATAAATAAATGAAAAAGTTTGGGATTGCTGATCCGGAGAGCAGAACATCTTCTTGCTTCTGGAAACTTCCGATGGACATTTTTCACCGTTTAAACTGCTGAAATTTTATTGACGTGCTAATGAATTGATTAAAAAAAAAAAGACAGATTAGTCCATTTAAAATAATTGTTATTTTTTTGAATTGTCATTCGTCATCCTCGGACAGATGTTACATCAAATGAGAAGGATTAAAGGCTGAAGCAGTCATCATTCATGAATCCATTGCAAAGTGGGAATACTAATGTTGCCACGTGTGATCGCAGTTGAAACAAGTATATGGGTGGGAAGATATGGGGCACATTTATAGAGCTCTTTTACAAGACGAATCGTCCTGCTATCCTTCTTTACAACAATCCACTGACTTGACTATTAAGGACAACACTTGAACATAAAGGGAAACTGTCACTTTTACGAGACGCGTTGCGTTTATTGGCGTATGGTCACATGCCGACAGACGCATTCTTTTGCATTCATTCAGTTCTCAGAAAGCTTGTGGTTTCCCCCCCAAGTGTTAAAGTAAATATAATCTGCCTTCCTTGTCGTCCCCTCGTCCTGATATGAGGAAACAGCGGCCCCCACGGGCAGACAGCGGGACGGTAAAAGAGTTGTATTTCACTCAGTCTCAGAGCTTTTGGATTCGAGCTGTTTAGCTTCTAAAAAAAACTTCTAAAAAAATATATAGGTAGGAAAGGATAGGCTATATATTACAAACCATACAGCCATATAATGTCATTACGATACATCTTCATCCAGCTTATTATTATTCATTTTTGCCTGCATTTTATTGGAGAACTGCAGATGTGGGTTTTTTTTTAGCAAGGTTTTACTGGTTAAATCGCATATTTTTAATAACTTTGGACAAATGCGGGGTTTACAATGTGCAATGTTGGATCTTTTTCAATTTAGAAAGGATTCCTGCACAATAGCTGCCAGCTCTCGCCTATCCGAGAGAGAGAGGGAGAGAGAGAGAGAGGGAGGGAGAGAGAGAGGTTAGGAGCTCCAGATGGTGTTTAAACGCAGACAGAAGGCTACAGCGAGGACAGAGAGAGAGAGGAGGAGGAGGAGAGAGCCGCGGTTACTGCGCACAGTGGCCCCGCCAGCTCCACTCATCAGTGAAGAAGACAAAACAAGTCTGCAAATCCCAAATTGTGAATCCAAAGGAAAATAAACCGTCAGATCTGCTCAGCCGAATGTGATTTTCTTTTTTGGAAGTGAAGCTTTTTTTTTTTTTTTTTTTTTTTGCGTTCCTCTTTTTTTTTCTTTAAAGACCACAACACTGAAAGACAGCGCGTCGGAGAAGTGCCGTACTGAGAAGCGTGGTGGTGGAGCAGCCTGTCCACGGGCTGTAGGGCGACTGTGTGCTTAAACATTTTTAAAAGAGACAGAAAAAGAAGAAGGTCACTTCGTTTCGTCGGATGTACAAGGAGTCGCTCCTGACACCACGGACTGTGGCTTAACTGTGAAGTTAAAAAAAGGAGGGTTTTAAAGTTGTAACAGGAGGAATAATAGACGCACCCTGCCGAACAGAGGATCCGCATCTTTATAATTTCGGGGGGTTTTTGCCTGGGAGATGCGATGATTTCTGCAGTAGCGACAGGTTAATAGTTTTGTTCGCTTTAAAAAATATATATATAGATAGATAGATATATTTGGGGTTTTTTGCAGGTGAAACTCGGCTGTGTTTTTCCTTCTTCGATCTGGGATGGTTAAAATGAGCAAGAGTGCGGATTTACATGCCTGGGACAAATTCTGATTTTTGCTTTAAAAGAAAAAAACAAAAACAACAACTCAGACTGCAAAAACCAAAGACATCAATCTGCTTAAAGATCCAAGAGCTCTGGCTTTGATTTTATTTATACGTTTTTCGATATAACTGAGAAGTGAAATACCTCATAATTTATTAAACCTGGAAAGTCAAGACCCCCTACTGAACACCCAAAGGAAAGTTAAACCGTCTGTTTTTTCCTGCTAGACTCTCGCTCTTTCCTCTCAATATTTCAAAGACAGAAAAATAAGGAATAAGACCGCGACAAAGCTTTATTATTATTATTATTATTTTCAAATGATGAGGATTGAGATGACATATAAAAATCGGTTTTAGAAACTATTTGGTGTGGATTATCTCCGCTACTGTTACCTCAGCTTGACCTCGACCTTCATAAAGTAAGTACAACCTGCAAAAGTCAGTTTTGAGTGAAACTACGGCAAAACGCCTTTAAAAAAACATGTCTATTATTATTTTTATTGGCATGCATTATTTTTAATTCCCCTTTCGATGTTTTCAATGGAAAAGCTTTAAATACTAAAATATTTCAAGTGTAAACTTTCACATTATTGTAAGCATTCAATGTTTTGTGTGAAGGTGAAGATCAGGATACTGGATAACCTTTGCTTTTGCCTTTTTTTGTCGCTTTGCGTGTTATGATGTCTTTAGATGGTTACTGCTGGGCCACTGTAGGATGTTGCCTTGTAAATATAATTGAATTGAATAACACTGGTAACAAGAGACAGTTACAGGGGCAGGAAAAAGTGACTCTAATAATATTATTGTTGCTATTAATATCAGTAGTGCTATATGAACTTTTCTCTTTTCCTGTACTTTTAATTCTTTAGAGCTGAGATTAGACATAAAAAGACAGAGACACTGAAAGACAGAGCAAGGGGAGGTCATGAGTTGTTCGCCACATGAGTCTGTGCTACACATCAAAGTGATGCTGAGACAAAGTGGTGACACAAAATCTTTGGTCTCTGTGAATTTGGTCTGGATGAAGGCAATGGGTGTGAAGGGATACATTTAGGCATTTACCCTTAACTGAACTGCTCGGTGCCCCAAAACAGTGTAGTGCAAGGTATGGTGTCACGAGTGTTTGTTTATGTTAAGATTTGAACAGCTTTGAGGGATAACCTTTTACGTGTCACTGCGGTGAGACCATTCTGTGGAGGCACTAGAGAAGTGGGTTATAAAGGACTGGACAGCTCATAATAACTCTTGTGAGTGTGGAGACACTCCCAGCGAAGAAAACAAGTCCAGCCAAAGGTTTTTGAGCCCCACTTGAACAGCCTCAGCAGCGCACTCTTCCGCATGCAAGTGCAACAGTAAAACACTCCGGCCATTTTCTCTGCAGGATGTGGCCCCGTGTAATTGGCCCTGGTAAATATCATCTGAATAATTGAACAGTTGATAATAGTCTTGAACAATAGATGGGAGGTTGCAGAGGTGAAACCGCAGTGCAGACACCCTGCCTCACCGCACATTATACTTCCATCACCACCAAGTGAGCATCTCGTCCTCTCTCCTTCCCAGTGCCGGCTGCCCAATCGCTCAGACCAGGAGGGCCTGCTGCCTGCTAGGGCAGATGTCCCCACTTCATCATTAAGTAGCTCTCTTAAAAGGCTGGCCATTCATTATGACCCGAGCCTGCAGAGTGTTTGTTCAGTTCCCATCTACTACAGGTGCACGGATAGGATGTCTGCTGTTTTATATATACAGAGGGAAACAACCACAGGTTTTGAGTAATAGGACCACTTTTCCTCAGAAGAAAAGGCATCAAGCAAAACCACAGGCCAGTGTACTTCACTTCCATTCCCTTCAAGATGGCTTTCTCTTTTGTTTGTTATACCTCATTAGTTTATCAGTGAGTTACATATCAGGCATTCAACAGCAGAAATGGAGATGATAGAAGCCTTCAGTGTCTAACAGAGAAAAGGCTCTCGCTTATACTTTGACTTGATGCCTCAGCTTATGTGTTTGTTATATGGGTGTGTGGGCTTGTTGAGTATGTGTCTGTGTGCGTTTGTGTGTGTTAATTATTGGGATCTAAATGCAGGCAGTGCAGGTGAAACTGGCTGCCTCCTAATTAATGAGTGGAGCAGATGGCCCTGGGTGGGCGGGAGCTGCAAGCACACAGCGAGCCGGTCAGGTGGTCAGCACAACAGAGACACCTGGGCCATGACAAACAAGACAAGTCAAGCGGCTGACACAGGCCAAAGATATAAAACCTGTGTTTGCGTGTGTTTACATATCTTTCTCTAGTCAACAAACATTTATAGAAACCCTCATGCTGTAGATGTATTAGCTGAAAAATTTCAAACACAGTGTGTTGAAAAGGAAAATCGCTATTCAGCAAAGAGAAGAAGAAATAAACAAGACGAGGCGGTTTGAGAAGATGATCTTTCATTTCTTCCTCTCTTTTCTGCAAAGTTTAGTCAGTGGTACAAAAAGAAAAAAAATCGCAATCCCAGTTTTGAAGATGTTTTGATGGGTTTATGTGTGAGTGATTTCCTCATTAAACGGAGGAGCTGTGTGTACTATATCTAATTAATTAAGAAGCAAAATCTTATATGAATAACACACTATTCTTAATCAAACACTATAGCAGCAAAGTTTATGGTGAAAATAAGTTGAAGTAGTTCATATTTGTGTTGTTTGACATATGTACACTCCCCTGATTGTCTTCTTCTTTGTCATACAAGTTGTCGCTCACCAGTTGCTCTGATTAGCTGATTGTAGGAAGTCACATGGCCTTGCCTTTAATTTGAGAAGATTATGCATTAATAGATAAAGAGAAAAAAACACAGCACTTATGGTTTCAGTAACTCTAAAACTGTACAGAAGCCAGTCACTAGTTGTTGGTTCCAGTTGTTGCAGCCCTCAGTGTATATTTGCGTGTGTTCAGACTAACAGGGGAGTTATACTGTACATCTGTGATGTAGAGAAACATCCAGCTTAGTTGACTTTTGCTCTCTGGCAGTTCTTTGCAGAACTGTTGCTCACAGCAGAGGAACAGTGTGCTTATTACACAGTTGAAGTGAGATCAGTGAGAGCGATATGAAAATTTGTGCTTTTTGTGTAAATTTATGAGAGCAAATGATGAGGTGCAGCATCTCTATAGTTTCGGTGCTGTTTATCCTGATGCACACTGGGGTAAACCAGCGTGGTTCTGGATGCCTGCTGCTCAGTCCTCTGTCTTTTGTGTGTGTGTGTGTGTTTTTGGTCGGCCGTTCTCTGGTCTGCTCCACATGTGTTTGACATTACTGTGACAAGGCTGCCCAGCCTCTCTGGGGAGATGGAGAATGTCAGAGACTAGAGTCAAGAAGCGAGCAGCTTCCCAACATCTGATGGAATGAGAAACACACTCGCTGGATGGCTGGCCTGCTGACGCCACAGCGTGGGAGCAGAGCGGTGGGTGGAGGCCAAGTAAAACCCCAATTGTGTGTTTGAAATATCACTCTTTCTCTCTTTTCCTTTTGATTTCTCCCAAATGTGCACATATCCACTCATATTCTTAAGCGCCACAGCACACACACAGGCATATCTAGTAATAATACTGTTTTCACTGGAATTATCAGGTGTCTTTTCTCCAGCTTTCTCACAGCAGGTGAGATGCTTGAATTACTTTATCTGGAACATTCATGGTTGAAAACTCACCCTTTATAGCTAAGCATTTCTGAAAATTATTTGTTGAATTGACTCTTCAAAAATTCATCAAAATATAAAGCATTCACAAATTGCACCTTCAATTATGCATTTTTCAAACGAGGCACATTTGTAGCTCACATAAACACCCGGTTGTGAATGCAGGTTCAAACCAGTGTCACCACAGTATGTAGCTGAAATGCTGACAGCTACAGCCAAGAAGAACAACCTTCCTCCTCCTCCCTTCCTTATCTTGTGCCCATTTCACCTCCCGCTATCCCTCCTCACCTTTTTTTACTTCCTCGCCTGGTCACTCACCTCTGACCTTCTTTTGACCCCTTTCTTTTCCTCGTCCCATTCCCACTGCTACATCTTGTCACCTCCCACCCTTTCTACTTCATTGTAGGAAATGTGCTCAGATCAGACTCTGACACAGGATACAGCTGGGCTAATCTACAGTAGCACCGAGCTGTGTTTTAATCACGCCAAGCGAACAGGCCGGCAGAGAAAATGGGAAGTGCAAATCGCCACCGCTACATGATATAATGAATCCCTCCCTTTCCTTCTGCCCCACATCGAGCCCTTTATCACAGGCGTGGGATAAACAAGCGCAAAGGAACACAGACTGAAGTTATTAAGGCCTCCACTCGAAAACACGTCCTCTCTGGACGTCTGGGGAAGTGCTGCAACGGGGCGACCGTGCAGACAGAGATTGGGAAGGAAGGCATGTCTCTCACATTTGCGCTCTCTCTCTCCCCTTACAGTATTTGTGAAATTAAAAATGTCGTTATCTCCTGGAAACAGATCCTGTGCCACACAGATGGTTCCGTCCCTCTTCAAATAGGAGGCTGAGCCACTGAGTGTGTTACCAGCTAGTTGTACAGACCTTAATCTCGACTTCAGCCTTCCTTCCTGTGCATGTCTGTCTCTCCACACACGCACACACAGGAATAGAGAAACTGTGCCCCTTCAGATAAAAGTGTTGCCCGTGTAAAGTTCTAATTTCACTTGGAAATTGATATTTCAACCTTTCAGAAAACAGATATATTTGAAGTGTAGAGAGAGGAAGGTTAGAGATTTCCTTGATATGTCAAAGAGTAGTGGTGACTTTGAGGAGCGGCGCAGTCACGTCTGCAGGGTGTAGAGGTTGTGTTTGATATTTCAATTATTGCTTCCAACAGAAATCAGCCCATCTGTAAGATTTCTGAAAACTATGTTATGTCTTTGTGGAGAAATCTATAAGTTCCTCCAGAGACCTTCAGGTAAAGAAATAAATGTGATATGAGAAAACATAAAGATGCTTTGTAGGACCACAAAGTTTGTGATATGGTGAGCTGGACCTGGTGAAAAGATCTTTTAAAAGGTTTAAAGATTATTTTTGAGTCTGTGGCAGAATTTCATCTCATGAAACATAATGTTATGCATTAAATGAACTGATAATCACCTGGTAATGTTTTCACTCATATCACTTTCTCCCCTGAAACTATGATTGATTCCACAGCGTCTCTCTTTTTATGTAACATGAACGAGATGCACTTGTAATAACAGAGAAGAACAAAGCATAAGGAGACATATGAGTGGATAATTTTGTGACATATACAAGACTGAGATTATCTTCCCTGGATTAGGCTTTATTTTTTCCTAAAAAACTGTAACTTAGTAAGCATGCACTAATATAAACTATATAGATTTTGTTTCCTGTCATCTCTCCCTAGGAAGATTATACCAGTGTAAGAGTGCAGATGTTTTGTTTAAATTTACATAAATTTACACAGTTCCCTTACAGTGGCAGTTTTCCCTCCACCTTGACCATCGCATGGCATCAGGTCATCTTAATTTCCCAATTAGCTCACATAATCACCATGTTATTGGCACAGCGGGCGCTCTCCTTCTTTAGCCACTCGCTCTGTTTTTGTGGCGGCGTCCTGTAGTCGGCCTGCGTCCCAGAGGACTTGCTGGTATTTATTTCTGCAGCTTCCAGCATGAGCTGGCTGTAGGCTAAATGGAGAAACTGTCAAAGCTTCCCTCTAACCTGTCACATAAATGTCTCCCCCCCACCCCGCCTCCGCCTCCGCCTCCTCTGCTGCATTCTTGTTTCTTGTGTGTCTGTGTGTGAAACCTATGGGGTCCTCCAGAATAATACAGAACACCCTCCCCGTGCCTGGCTAATGTCAGGAGCTTTTGTTACTGTGCCCGCGGGGCAAATGAAGAGGTATGAGAGCGCTGGCAGGCTGGAGAGCAGTTCAGGCTACAGACAGTTTTGTCAGCGCTGACAGCTCCATAGTGACAGAGCAGACATTTAACACAGAATGAAATGAAATACAAGACATCAAGCAGGAGAATGACTAATCTGCTGTTTGTTTTCCTATCTTAGCTGTAAGTGACAGCTCAGTGTCAGGTTTTTAACGGTGCACAAAGCATAAGAGAGAGGGGAGACACGGGGAGAAGAATAGGCAGCCGTAGTTCACGCGCTCTGTTAACACACACTCACGCAAAGAGTTTATGGCAAAGGATACACAGCGATGCTGCATTTGCTGTGATGTGTGCATGTTGCCAGGGTCAATTCTAAGTCTTTTGTGCTCCATAAATCAGCAGGCAGCAGCAGTGACGTAAGAACAAACAGAACTGCTCTCTGCTGCAGCTGGCTGGAAAGAGGGAGATACAGGAGAGAGGAATACAGAGAGGGAAAGAGAGCGCAGGACAGCAGCTGTCAGGCCTCCATCGCACACCTGTCACACAGGAAGTGAGCGCTGGCCACTGTTTCCTGGATACACCTCCTCAAACACTGCTCCTGGAAGAAATGGAAGGGGGGACATCTGCTGTGAGGGAGAGGCACGAAGGCGGCCTCTCTGATACGGTAAAACATGGATGAAGAGTAAATGCCAACCACTGTAGCAGCAGGAGAAAACAGATACAGAATTCCTCCCCCGCTGCTCCGACTGTTTTCATATCAGCTGCCTTGTAGTCATATTTGCATGTGAATGTGTGTGTCCAGTTTGTACAGTTTAGAGGATGTTTGTGTTATTGCAGAGCTCTGTGACAGACGGGTCACTGTGGAGACTCCAGCCCAACTCTCCCACAAATACACTAAGCCTGCATGCCCGAAATTTAACAGTGGGACATTCCCACGCTAGCCCCTCTCACCCGCCCCTCCAGCACCAACCCACCCCAGCCCTTCGCTCTCTCTCTTTCTCTCTCTCTCTCCTGTGACCATCATGAACTAATCCAGATGTGGTGTGGCTGCTCACAGATGTCCACATAACTCTTTGTACAAGGTGCTGCTCCTTTCTTCCTTCAGATTCTTCTCTTTCTCTGCATCTCAGCTTGCCCCAGCCTTTCACATCACCCAGATCATGGTCTCAGCCTCTGATCCGAACAGGAAGTGACATCACAGTGCTGATAATAAGGCACTTGCAGCTATTTTTCTCCCGTTTCACTTCTCCTCCTAGGCTCTAGAGTAGTTCTGTTGTGGCTGTTGTTGGTAGAATATTTCCTCTTTGTTTGTCAGGCTTGTCAGGCTGGGTCCTCAGGAGGCCCCCTTGCCCTATTCCCAGGCTGCCCTTCACGCTGCCTGTATGCAATTAACAGAGTAATTAAAAGCCTGATGAGCTAATTGGTGCTGGGTGAGCCTGCAGGTGTTTGGATCGGGGAAGTGCGCTCACCGTGAACATACTCTTTTCAAATATGTTTTGTCTTTTGGTTTTATTCCCATTGAAGTGAAATATGAAGCTGATATTGGTCGGCCATTAAAGAAATCGGTACTAGATGCTCAAGATGATCGATAAGGCGGTAACGTGATTTCTCAATAGAATTTATTTACTGAATCCTGTTACCTAAAACAAAATCAGATGCCTAGGTAGATGCTGTGTTTACGCTTCCACTTTACTGTGATACCAATCTTGACTCCATACATTCCACAAAAAATGTTTTCTGCTTCAGCAAAACTGGATTTTACACGAGTGCACTCGTTGCAAGGATGAATTATGTCACTTTTGAGGAAGCCCAATAACTGGGCTCATCAGAAAGTGAAGACAACAGAAAGTCTTATCCGATGATGTTGGCTGCCTGGGGCTGAGCTCTCCGCTGGCAAAATTAGGTGCATGGCTGACAGGATGAGGGGAATAAATGATGTAGATGAGCAAAAACAAACAACAGTTTTCATGCACGGCAGAAGCTACATGTAGATTTTTCTGCTTTTGTTTGTCTGCCTGCCTGCTTTGCTGGTCCATTCCTAGATGTACATGCACAGTCACTTCCTCATATCTGTGACTCTGTCTTGTCTCCCACTTCCTCCCCCACATCTCTGCTCTCAGTCCTTCTCTCTCTCTCTCTCTCTCTCTCTCTCTCTCTCTCTCTCTCTCTCTCTCTCTCTCTCTTTCTATAACCCCATCCCCTCCCCTCTCTGTGGCAGCTGTGCTGGTGATGGCTGTGTGCCCATGGTGCAAGCTGGCTGTGGGGTCCCAGGTGGCTCACATGACAGTTATTGATGTTCAGGTGTTCAGCTCCTCTCACACAGGGACCCTGGAGCCACACAAGCACGCACACAGGCAAACCCACACACATTTGCACACATGCAGAAGCACAAAACACATGCGTGCACTCCGATGCTGTTTACATACCTACACAGAACGCATGCGTGTAGTCATGTACTTGCATAATTATCCATAAAAACCTGTGTATTTCCCTGTTGCTTCTGAGGAAGTGTAAGCAATACAATAACAAGTACAACTGAGAATTTGTGCCTGCAGCTTCTGGCATGTAAGGAGAGAAATTTTTATGGTTTTTTGGTGATCTTATATGTGGGACCATTTTCTGTGTGTGTGTGTGTGTGTGTGTGTGTGTGTGTGTGTGTGTGTGTGTGTGTGTGTGTGTGTGTGGTGGGATAGCCAGTGTCAGTACCAGTGCCCAGTGCAGTCCTAACACACTCCAGATGTGTCTGGCTAGCCAGGGAGTTGTTCTTGGCACAGCCTGTCTCGGCCAAATGTCACAAATACTTTCCTTTATTTAGGAATGGCTCTGAGTTAGTGGCTGGAGAAAAGAAGGAGGTGAGGATGGGCGGGTGGTGAGGGAATGAAGAACAGGGCAAAGGGAGGACAGGTAGATTTAAAAAAAAAAAAAAAAAAGCTCAGGGTGGGGGAGAGGTTCGGGGGGGGGGGGGGGACTAAAAGAGGAGATGTAGAAGGACAGAAGATAGAGAGGGAGGAGTGAGGGAAGCGGGAGTGAGGCAGAAACAGTCTAGCATCTGGATTTTATTAGCAGCCGTTGGGAAAATCTGAAAAGGAAGTTTTTTCTCTGCGAGCACGTCGGCAGCAGTGATATGCTGCACATAACCACTTCACTGCCGACGAGAGGAGCCAGGCCCTCCCAAAGGAGAACAGATGGTCGCTAGAACTTCAATACAATTACATCAACAGCTTTCACAGATATAAGCAGTGTATGACAGCATCCCTGCAGCTTTGAGAGGCAGAAATACGGCTTTTCTAACCTTAGCACCTCTGGTCCTGGATAAATTGTCTTTGATCTGTCCTCACCTTCTGCTTGTCCTGTAGTTATTCTTACGCTTCCCTCCCCAGTTTGATCATTTAAAAGAAAATGGAGATGTTTTCGACTTTGAAAAGCTAGGGAATTGTCAATGATCTGCTTGTTGTAATCTGATCAAAGACAGCCCGGCTGTTGTCAGTGCTTGAAGACAACCAGTCCTCCCCCATCCTCCCTTCCTTATTCCCCTGTTTGTTATTGGTCACCGTGTTTATTGTGCCATATGCTGCACATGTGTAATATCACAGCGATTCTTAAGTAACAAAGGGCAAAATGTCCATGTTTGTGTCCACAGCATGAGCATACGTATTTTGAAAACTTGTAAGCACGTGTGAAACCATCTGTGCATCTGTTTATAGTGTGTGTGTGTGTTTGAGAGTGTTCTTGAGCAACTGTAATCTGAACCGTAGGAGTGAGGACATTGCTATGAAGTTACCTTCAACAGGCAGCTTCAGAGTTAAGACTTAAGGTTAGAAATTGGTTTAGATTAGGCTTAGTGCGATGGGGACAGGGAATACACTACTTTAACGTGAGCCCTCATAAAGATAGATGTACAAGCGCGTTTGTGTGCGCACACACTGCACCGGCCTGCCTCCCACCCTGTCATTAGTGAGGGCTTTAAAGCCTCTGAACTCTAAATCAGCTCAAGATGAAGCGGAGTCTGGGATCTGTCTGCAGGAGCAGCCTCGGTGCAGACTCACAAATATTTATGCACACACGCACACACATTCCTATCTTACCTGTGGCGCGGTGCACCCTGATAACAAGGTAAATGTCAAAATGGAGAAGCAGGCACACAGACAGAAACAAATACATTGACTTGCTCTAGGTTTTGGGAAGATGACATTAATTGTGTGCTAATGATGTTCACACTCCTTTTTATTTGAATGATATTTGTGCTGGTACTATAATAATGGATTGTACTGTAGGTGCTGTAGCCCTTAGTCCCAGGTCCAAAAAGCAAGGCCTGCAATCCCCAGTGTTTTGATTCTAAGGCCTGGTGGGGGTCTGGGGGCCAGGGGCTTAGGCTCTGTTTGTGTGGACTCCACAGCGGCGTGATAGGGAACAGATGTGGAAAGCCAGGCGGCTGGGCAGCCAGCCAGAGCAGCTGGGAGAAATTAAAAACAACAGCATTCCTGGAGACTAGGGGAATTACAGTGGGAGGGAGGGAGCGAGAGACAGAGAGAGAATTTTAGGGCTATGTGGTCACTGACAAGAGTCTCTGTGGAGTATGAGAGACTGAATAGACAGGGGGGATTTAAGGGGACTGTTCTGCAGTGGTTAGCTAAAGCTAATAAGTTTCAGCCGCATTTCCAGTGGAAGAACAAATGCCTAGATACACATACAGTCAACACGCGGGCATATGCATACGTAAAATGAGACCACGCTGCACAACCAGCATCTGAATGACCTTCTAATATCTTATCATTACATGGTGGTCGTCATATCTCTATCTGCGCTCGTCTTAAGGAACTAAAATGAAAACATGTGTCTCCGAATCTATAATGAGACCCTCAAATGACTTAGACACTGTGCACATGCCCGCGTACAGTATGTTATCTGTGGTTTTGTGTGTCTTGCAGTGAATTGTTTTTCATCTCGTTTCATCATGGCACAAGGAGAGAACAGGAGACAGAGAACATTTTTAGACTGAGGACTGTTTCTTTGGTGAGCAATCTTTTAGCCCTGATTACGTCAAATATAGAGAGATACAGCTGTTCAGAGAGTCTGAGAAACAGAGGCAAACAGCCTCAGAGAGGAAGGTAACGGTTGTATCGTGCCGTCTAATTTTCAGCACAATATTCAGAGATATTTTGGACCAAAAAAAAAGATGTATTTGTCCCTAAAGTGGCCTTCTTAGTAGACTCAGATGTGTGCAAGTGAGGGAGAAATAGCATAGTCCAAACCTGAATCTTAACCACAGGTCCACTTCACCTGCCATGCCCAGCTCTCTTTTTATACTTCTTTTGGTATAAATATTTTGTCCTTCAACACGAAGCACAATTGGAGCACAGATGGCCACAGATGGGGATGCAGACCTTGCAGACTTCCTAATGTATTAAAAGTAAAATCCAGAGCATGGTGTGTACGTGTGCGCCCTGTCTCTGTAGCTGGTCAGATTAAACAGCTGTCTATAATCCCACGGTGGGAGCAGACAGACTGAATGGTCCCCTTATCCTCGTCCTCTCCTCCTCGCCTCTCATCTCCTCTCCTCTCCTCTCAAAAACTAACCGTACACACTAGAAAAGATCTTGTACAGAGAGTGACATAATAAATTTGCTCAAAGACGAGGTTTACTGAAACATATGGCTGCATCTATAAAGGAATAAGACCACCAATTCAACAGCATGTAATGTGTTTTTACATGTTTAGTGCTGTATAGAGGAGCATCTATTTATACAAACCAGCCTCGTTTGCCTCTATCCGCAACCTTGTGTGTTTATGTTTAGAGCGTCTGGCATCGGGCAAACAGCAGAGTGCCCCTCGTGTTCTTGAGGATCAGTGTGTCAATGGCTCTCACACTGCACACTCCAGTGTGGCACTCTTTAAATACAGACACCAGCTGTTGAACGGAGCTCTCAGAAATAGGCTAACACCAAGGACCGAGGCCGACTGAGGCAGGAGTTGTGTGTAGGAAAACATTTTGCAGGAGTGAAATGAAAAACACATTATGTGGTAGTGGTTTGATATATTAGCTGATTACTATACTCCAGCTACACACCAGGGTAAAGGTACAAAAAGCCCAGTGAGTGTTAAACATTATGCCTCAGTAGCGATGCTGGTAGAGGTTTTATTAGCTCTTTTTGATTAGCAGAAATGCATTACCAAACATTATCTCTAACTGGTTATGTTTGGCTCAGGATGACATTAATTTATAAATCAAAAATACGCATTTGTAATGGCGTTCGCCACACGTTTCTTACATCAACAACATCCTCAAAGCACACAGACAAGATTCAAACATAGACAAACAAGGAAAAAGCAGCACGCAATGTCAGAGAGACAAAGGAGAAACTTCCAGACTCTCTTAAAAATTCAAAATGTGTGTGTTTTTACGGCAGGGGAAAGTTCGTAAACTTAGACAGTGAATCATACGCCTAATCATTTGTCCATTCTTGTGAAACTGGCAAAGTGATGTGTAATTTTTTTCCTTTGTTTGAAAAAATATTGTCTCGGCATGTTGCTGTAACATGGTGCAGGCTCCTCTGTGCCTCTAGTGCATTTTACCAGCCAAGACAAGCAGCAGATATGTGTGAACACACTGTTTAAACAGATTTCATCTGTTGCGCTATTTTGTGTCATGTTTAATGATGGTAAAATCCGATATTTCAAAACCATCTGCTAAGGTAAAAGCCCCCAGACTACCTTAAAGAAGCTGACTGTGAGTTATTGAGTCAAGGGACACTTTATTGACTTTGCAAAAATGCTGTCTGTGGCAAATAATTATTTGTCTCCTCCTCTAAATTTGGCAAATATCTTCCAACCTTTGGTCGTTGTCTTCTCAGAGATACTTATTGTCACAAATAAGTTAGTCTCACTTACTGTGCTTGCATTATAATGCAGTTCACATCCATGATGTGCCCATGAATGTGACATCAGCTCTGATATTGGCAGCAGGGATGCTTTAAACCAGTGGTATTATTTAACCAGATCATAAATGTGGTCTGATATTGTATTTTGGATGGTAACAGTAGAAAACAAAATACATCAACTGAGCCAAGAAAATTAAGGAAAGAGAGGAAAAGAAAGGTTTCTGTTGGCCCCTAAGTTGGTTTGCTTATACTGTTCTGCCAACTATATGAAGAGCTATGAAAGCTACTGTGCTCACTTGTTTGGGTTCTCTGTGTTAGTGAGGAAGGACAGAATTATTATTACTTTTTTTTTTAATCCAGTGATGACAAGACAGATGAAAATAAGAAAAAGAGAGAAGCTGAGGGATGGGGTAGGAAGCATTGAATGCCACATAAAGTCTACAGTGTGCTGCTTTGCCAGAGTAGAGAAGATGGGCCTCTGTCTTAGGCTTTGTTCATGAATAGATGGGTTTACTTGAGTAATAGAGTTTTAGTACTCAACCGTATGCATAAACTGAGTGTTAATAGTGATTTTATTGTTTCTTATGACATGGTGCGCATTCATTGTACTTTGCCAGTCACACACATCATTATAAAATATCTTCTCAAGCTGAAAAAGTCATCACACTCTCAGCTCAAGTTTACATTGCAGAAGGATCCAGCAGCTGCACTGACAGTCAGGCAGAAAGACAACGCTCTATAGATAGCTAGATAAATAGATACATCGACTTAGTGTTTGCAGTTTTTCACATGGCCGTGTTTTTGTGTAAGATTTTTTGTACTACGTGAGGCCCTTTGCCACTAGTGTACAACGTAGCGCATCTGTCCACGCACATGCGTGTGGCCATGTCACATAAACCACGTGTTGTGTTTTCTTCTCATGTCCGTTGATGTACCATCCATTCCCTTCACACTCCAGAGCTTGGCCTTGCCTTGTTTGGTCCTGGCAGGCTGTCTGGCAGAGGACAGTGAAGCCTCTGGTAGCAGGACAGAGCCCCGCTGAAAGCCAGTCCACAGTGATGGACAGCAGCAGATCCAGCTGCACTTGTCACTGGCTATCAAGCCGGCTGTCTGAACTGGGGAACGAGAAGGGACAGGCGGGGGGAAGTGTGTGGGTGTTGGAGGTTACAGTGGAGGGGGTCTGATTGGGATGTCACAGCTACATGGATTGTGCATGGGTGAAGGAGAGAGAGCAAGAGGGAAGCGAAAGGGGGCTCTCAGTCAGCAGCAGCTGAGCTAGTGAGCAGGTGTTTTATGTCTCCCAGGCCCATGAATTTCCATCGGGAAAGACAAAAGAAGTTTGGATTCATTTCCACTTGCTGCATTGATTTGTTTTTGTTCTGTATATGTGGGGCTTCTGGCTTAAGAAAACATCTAATGGCTCCCAGGTGAAGATGTCAGTGCTCTCTTTTAAACCACCAGTCTCCACTTTGAAGTTTTAGGTATACATTTTTTTTGTTTTTGTAAAGCTGGAGTTCGTTCTTGACAAACTGTGTCTGTCTTCTCCTTTCATATTGTAGGTAGCAGAGTGCAGAAGGTTGGAACAATGCCAGATTCACCTGCGGATGTGAAAACCCAGCCCAGGTCCACCCCACCCACCATGCCTCCTCCACCCCCGGCTGTCAGCCAATCAACCAATCGCAATGCTTCGTTCACCCCTACCACCAGTAAATCAAGTAAGGATCCTTTCTATCTATTCCATCCTATTTTTAAGTAGGAAAAACAACACGTCCACTTTATACTTTAACATCTTTAGTCCGTGATTTATTTACTATGAGCGTCATCTAGAGTCCAAACTTTTTGGAATAAATTAATCATAACCCACTGAGCGCTTACACGCTGTGAGACGGGTGTAAGAAAAACACTGACTGGTGTGCTGCTTTGGTGACTTTTGAATGGAGTCGCTCTAAACCTTTATCTCATAGTAAACAGGATGTGGCTGTATGCGCTGGTGTCCAAGGCATTGTAAATGCTTCTTTACAGCATAGATTAGGTAGTTGGTATTGGGGTAAAAGCTACTTTACACCAAACTGGACCAGTTTGTGGTTTAGCTGTTAATATAGATGTCATATTTTAATCACAATGTCTATGATTTGTTGTGACTTTAGCCTTATTGTGTCTTTGCTAGGACTTAAAACTCTTCCTTCCTTCCCCTAAATTTGCCATGAAAACGAAAGTAGGGCTATTCCAGTAAGAATAAGAAAAATTCATTCGTTAAGACCTACCACATCCCGATCAGACTCTTCACAAATCCATACATTTTTGCAATACCTTAGCAGCCGTCTGCGATGAACTTCGCAGCCATTTGTTCTGCTTTTGTCATGTGTCACTCTATACGCTTGTGTAAAGGAAGAGAAATTCCAAATATGTGTTTCTTCACTGCTCTGATGAACAAGTGTTGAAGTCACTTGTGCGTCAGGTGTGTTTCCCTGCAGGCGTCCGTGTGTGCTTGTGTCTTTTGGAGTGCATAACGCCCTTGCTGGTGGGACAAGTGTCTTTGAGTGTCTATGTAAGTGTATGGCATTGTGTATGCATGTGTGCCTATGTTGTTTACCAGCTGGTCAGGCGGCAGTCGGTTCAGGGTACATCGGCCAGGATGGTGTTTCAGTGTGTAGAGTGCTTTCTTCCCTATATAGCAATGGCAGACTATGTTGTTTCACCTGTTGTGGCGGGTGGTCAGGAGTGTAGATCTCTCCTTGCACCTCTCCCTCGCTCTCTAAAACCAGAACACAAGTGCAGCCTATTAGAATCACATGGGTTAGTCCATATGTGTTCAGGCCCTCGTTCTGTGGATTAGAGCAACAAGCATGCCTGAGAGGAACCAAAGCAGCTACACACCAGTGGACATTGGAACTGCCTATAGTCTTTGCTTTATCAAAATATGATGGAAAAGTATCATACCCGACAGTAGCTCACTACAGAGCCCTAAAAATACACACTGAAAAGATTACGCAGCTGGTTGGATGCTGTGCTCACTGTAAGTGCTGTCATATGCTGTTATCGTGAAGTTTAAGCTATATACAGCTTTAGAAATTTTAGAAATCAGGTATTCCAGCAAACACGCAGCATTCATACCCAGACGCAAATATATTTATTTAGATTTGGTGAGACACGGGACTGACCGGAGAAGAGCATTTCAGGGGAGAGGTCATACGTGTTTTTGTTTTTCTCTGTTTGTTTGTGCCTGCATTAAGAAAAATACGCGAGTGAGTATAAATGTGTATGAATGCTGTGCCTATTCTGAACCTCAAAGCTGCAAATGTACTTTCAGCTGGTGGACATGTGCGGGCCCAGATTTAGCTACACACCTGCTACTGGAATAAAAGTAACACAGGCCATAGGACTATTTTTGGCATCTCTTTAACAAGTTCCTCATATAGTTGTGTCCTAGTGAGTGAGTGAGTGAGAAGCAGGGCGAAATAGACGGATACAGAGGCAGATGGATGGGTCGGGGTGGGAGTCAAATGGTACCACTTGTGAGACAGCTGAAGTTGCTGCAAACACACACTCACGGCATCTAGCAGAAAATTGCATCACTACAGTTGTCATTTACTGGAGGCGTGGTATCGACTTTAAACCTGTTGTGTGCTTTATTTAATTCATCTCAGCCAAACACTCTTCTGTCAGCAGGATTTAAAAGCTTCTGCCCTTGTCATGCCCCTAGATCTGTCAGATGCCCCTCGGGCCCCTCCGAAACTACTGACCCAGTTCACGCCGCCTCCTCCTCCTGTCTGTTTATCTGCAGTGCTGAATGGGAGCAGCCACTCTCCTACATCGCTAAACGGTGCTCCATCCACTCCTAACGGCTTCAGCAACGGGCCGGCCATGTCCTCGACAGCCTCGTTGTCCAACCAGCAGCTCCCGCCGGCCTGCGGTGCCCGGCAGCTCTGCAAACTGAAGCGCTTCCTGACCACGCTGCAGCAATTTGGCAACGACATATCGCCTGAGATTGGAGAGAGAGTGCGCAGCCTCGTCCTGGGACTGGTGGTAAGTTGTGATTATGCTCGTGTAGAATTTGCCTGATGAATCTTTTCAGTAAAAACGTTTTGTATAAATATCTGAAGCTACATTAAGCTCTTACGTGGAACTTATTGTGTTATTTACTCATTGAGAATCAAGAATGTGTGCACAGAATACAAACAGATATAAGCACGTGGAGAAGACAATAAGGAAATGGCATGTGTTGGAATGATTGTGCGAGTGATCTATAAAGCATTAAAAGCACTTTTTTCTTCTTGTTGTCTTGGATAGAATTCCACTCTCACCATTGAAGAATTTCACTCTAAACTTCACGAGGCCACCAACTTCCCTCTGAGGCCGTTCGTCATTCCTTTCTTAAAGGTAAATGTCTGCACATTTCAACAAATCAAGCCTGATGTCCTCTAGGTAAATGCACAAACTTTACTTCTCACTGTGGTCAGCGCTCAGGACAGCATTTCAGTGAAAGTATTCAAAGAGCAGTAAAAAGGGGAATCTATATGTGTACAGTGTGTACATGCGGTAGACATCATACTGTACATAAACAGTGGTAAGACGTGCATGGTAATGTCTGACAAAAAGGGTGAGTGTGAGTTTGTGTGTGTGAGTGTCAGACCTCCTGGCGTGCGATGATCCTCCACATCTGGGACATCGCAGCAATAGCTGTGTTATATCAACCAGACAGGTCTGAGAGAGCTATTTGACAGCACTGTTGCACACACATTCACACGTACACACACAGATAAAAGACACACAACAGCACACCCCGGAGAAAGAGAGGGAGACACATGGTAGAGGAATGTGTCAAGGGACCTGTCTTATCTCATCCTGTCTCTTCATCTATCACTTTCTTTTTCCTCACCCTAATCTGGCATTATTTCACTCTCACCCCATCTATCTGTGATTCCACCGTGAGTTTCTAGCTCTTTTCCTGTCCACTCAACAATCTATGTTCCTACAGGTTCAGTAAATCTACAGCATGTCCTTCCTATATCAACTTACATACTGTCTTCCCTCTTTTTTCCACTGAAGGCAAACCTGCCCTTGCTGCAGAGAGAACTGCTTCACTGTGCCAGGTTGGCCAAGCAGACCCCAGCTCAGTATCTGGCCCAACACGAGCAGCTACTCCTGGACGCAAACGCCAACTCACCACTCGACTCCTCCGAGATAATGCTGGAGATGAATGAGCATGGCAAGAGAAGGACCCCTGACAGGTAACATCTCTCTGTTTAAAAACAAGAAAGCACGACTTCAGAAATGAACATGCAGAGTCTTACACAGACTGTTGTAAATGAATTATTTTAGGGTATTTCAGAATGCCAAGCGACAAGGGGAGGCTATAAATCCTCTGTGCGGGAGGCGGAAGTCTGGACAGCCCTGATGCCAGACTGCCTCTGCCAGCTGTCTGGGAGGGAGGAGAGAGATAAATGCAGCATAGGAAAAGAAAAAAGAGAGACTGAGAGGCGAAAGAAAACGAGATCCAAAGGGGAGCGCAGGGAGCGAAGTACAGTACATGTCCTGAACATTATCCAAAGACAGACAGGAGGTCTAACAGAGCTATTGTCCCACATTTCTCCCCGGCACTCTGATTTATTCGCTCAGCTAAGAGGATAACACACGAGAGAATTAACTGACGTTTCCCTTTTTCATTTCTTCCTTCTTCTCTTACTGGCACTGCCCTTATTTTGCATTTGACTTCTTCACCCCGCTCTCTCGCTCCCCTTCTTACATCGCCTGACCTGCGGGCTCCCGGCCGCTGTCCATATGTCAGAGACGTGTCCAGATGGCGATGTGCTGGCCACAATGCTGAGCACATCCTAGGCAGGGTGTGGGGAGACAGGTGGTGGCTATGGTTTTGAATGGGACTAGAGGTTGGAGCTGGACATGCAATCCCACTGTAATCCCCACACATCCTCTTCACAACCTCTGGCTTATACGCAGCAGGCAGGACTCAGAGGACGGGGGTGTACAGCTGGGCCAAGGCCTACGTCATGCCAGCTATACCTCTGATTTGCTAGACAGTACAACCAGGGATGTGTACGATTATAGCTGACATGCACAATAATATAGACACGGATAACTGAGAACGAGTACGCACACACATAAACACACACCATCATCATCAGTGTTGCATTTATTCGCCTTTGATCCCCAGGATAATAAAGAGTGATTTCCATCTGAATGCCTAGCTATTGCCATCCAGCTAAACAGATTAATATCAACACTCCCATTTAAACTGTCCAGATGGCTTGAAAACACAACCTCTCGCACACACACACACTTAAAGTACACAGACACAAATGAGTGTCACTAAACATCTGCCAAACACACAGCATTCAGCCCATATTGCCCCTTAAGCCCAAGAGCAGGGTGGGAGAAATACTTGCAATCTAAGAGTAGGCTGAGGGATATTCAGATTAAGAGCTTGAGATGCAGGGTGTATGCTTGGACTTGGTTTTGTTTGGTACATATGGCGTACAGCTGTGCAAAAGCTTTGCAGAGGCACTGACTTACCGCAGTTGAACAACAAGCACCTCTCAGCAGGGATACGCAAGATGTGTGCGTGAGGATGTATGTGCGCTGGCATACACCATATGGTAGTTGCTCAACTTTAAAAAAAGACAGATTTGTGTTCCTTCCTGAAGCCTCTTCAAACAGGTTTAACTTGCAATACTGGAGTCTTCATTTAATAATTATCCATCAGACTCTGCTGTTACCATTTGATATTTAACCCTTGTATGGTGTTCGGGTCTGTGAGACCCGTGTTCAGTTTTTTTCAAAAGAAAAATTAAACAATTAATTATTTTTTCACGTGTAAATGTGTTGTGTCTTTCCACTCACTCCACTTGATTATAACTGATTTATTTATAACATTTTATATAAAAGAAAAACGAGAAGCACATTAATTCATAAATGTGATCTAACAAAGGTAAAGGTAACCCATGTTTGCTGTTCATATGTCTTGTAATTGGGATGAAGTAAACATCTGTTGAGTAATTTAACATAAAATTGTTTGATAGTGTTAATTTGGAAAGCCAAAACTCTAGCGGGTCCACCAGACCCATGAACACTGGCTGAGTAACAAAAATACGAACACCACACAAGGGTTAACCGTACACCAAATACAAAGACACATTAGAAGACAGACAACAGATAGCTATCATAAAAGGAATCACATCTACATGTTTAGAGCTAGTCTTTTCTCCTAAAAGGAGATTCTGGCTTTCACTTTATTTTGCTCTCCTGAACTCTGACATAATACATTGGCATTGGATATCAATGCTTGCAAAGCCATCCCACAGTTTCCATATTAGTCACTGTGGTCTGGCAAGGCCAAGGATGGAATAACAAGAGAAGCATGTATATATATATATATATATATATATATATATATATATAGATAGATAGATAGATAGATAGATAGATAGATAGAGATATATATGAGATGAATAATAATGAGTTTTGTGTATTTTTAAGCATTATGACACTTGAGATAACATTGGAAAAAAGTTTTAAAGGCTTAAAGCTCTCTAAACTTAACTTTAAATAGGATACATTTGCAATTACTTTACCACTGATGACATCCAAAAAAGGAAAAAAGCAAAATAATTTGTGGCTATGCCGCTAAATCACCGTTTCCAGGCCATCTGGGCTCAGAAACACTGAATTAATCCACCACCCTGTCCTCTTTCACAGGACCAAAGACAGCTCTGAGAGAGATGGGTTGCACCCGGAGCACCTGGCTAAGAGGCCCTGCACCATCAGCCCCAGCCAACGCTTCAGCCCCAGCACAGGTCTTCCTGCTCACCCTCCTCTCAATGGACTCCCCACACACCCTCCCAATGGCATCCCCCACCCGCCAAACCCCCAAGTGGGACCCCAGCACTATCGTTTAGAAGACATGGCTCTGGCACACCAATACAGAGATGCTTACAGGCATAACGAACACCGCGAAGTCCGTGACAGGCACCGGCAGACAGGTAGAACAGCTGCAAAGCATTCATTTGGTTAGATAAGTCAGTAATACCACAGTGACACTACACACAGTTTCACGGTCAAGACCGAGCGAGCTTCAGTGTATATAAATGGGGTGTATGTAGAGAACAAAGGCCACCTGTCAGTCCAGTGTGATAATCCTTGTGGCACTGTGTCTATAAAAAGACCACAGCCATACATGCCCATGTGGTCACCTGCAGCAACCATACATGCCTTCCTTCTGGTTCTTATACAAACAATCTCACTGATTAGATATGAGCGTGTGTTTTATTATAAACAATGTATAGACAATGTTAGAGCATGTTTCAGTGACTCTTCTAATTTGATTTGTGCTAAATTTGTATAATGCAGCGTCTTTATATGCTTTATTATGGGACTTACATTAAAATGCATACAGCAGGAGTTGTACAGGAAATATAAAAAATCAAAAAACAAGAAAATTAAAGCAGTGCGCTCAGCTAATGGACAAAGCTAACAACTGCTGCCTTACTGACATAGCTAGTAAGGCCTAAGAAATAAGTCAGGGAGTTTATTTCATTATGTCGACACAGTTATTTAAAAAAAATGAGTTGATGATGTGTGAAGTCTACATGACAATAATGTGGCACAAACTTCTTTGTGTTTGTGGGTTTCTTTTTTTATAGCAGTCCACGGAGCTCGCCAAGAGGAAGTGATTGATCACCGTCTTACAGATCGAGAGTGGGCAGAGGAATGGAAGCACCTCGATAATGTACGAATCTGCAAAGCAGCTGTGTTTAATGACAACCACCTTTTTACTTCCATCCATCCATCCATCTTCATCCGCTTTGTCCGGGGCCGGGTCGCGGGGGCAGCAGCCTAAGCAAAGAGGCCCAGACCTCCCTCTCCCCAGCCACCTCCTCCAGCTTATCCGGGGGAATACCAAGGCGTTCCCAGGCCAGCCGAGAGATATAATCTCTCCAGCGTGTCCTGGGTCTGCCCTGGGGCCTCCTCCCGGTGGGACATGCCTGGAACACCTCACCCAGGAGGCGCCCAGGGGGCATCCTTGTCAGATGCCTGAACCACCTCAGCTGGCTCCTTTCGATGTGGAGCAGCAGCTGCTCTACTCTGAGCCCCTCCCGGATGGCCGAACTTCTCACCCTATCTCTAAGGGAGAGGCCAGCCACCCTTCGGAGGAAGCTCATTTCTGCCGCTTGTATCCGCGATCTCGTTCTTTCGGTCACTACCCACAGCTCGTGGCCATAGGTGAGGGTAGGGACGTAGATCGACCGGTAAATTGAGAGCTTCGCTTTTACACTCAGCTCCCTCTTCACCACGACGGACCGGTGCAGCGTCCGCATTACTGCAGCTGCAGCCCCAATCCGTCTGTCGATCTCCGGCTCCCTTCTCCCATCACTCGCGAACAAGACCCCGAGATACTTGAACTCCTCCACTTGTGGCAGGAACTCATCCCCGACCCGGAGTGGGCACTCCACCCTTTTCCGGCTGAGAACCATGGCCTCAGATTTGGAGGTGCTGATCCTCATTCCCGCTGCTTCACACTCGGCTGCGAACCGTTCCAGTGCGAGCTGGAGGCCTTCACCCGATGAAGCCAACAGAACCACATCATCTGCAAAAATCAGAGATGAGATTCTGAGGCCACCAAAGCGAAAGCCCTCCGCCACTTGGCTGCACCTAGAAATCCTGTCCATAAAAATTATGAACAGAACCGGAGACAAAGGGCAGCCCTGGCGGAGCCCATCACCCACCGGGAACGAGTCCGACTTATTGCCGGCAATGCGAACCAAGCTCTTGCAACGGTTGTATAGGGATCGAATGGCCCGTAGCAATGGGCCAGACACCCCATATTCCCGCAACACCTCCCACAGGACACCCCGAGGGACACGGTTGAATGCCTTCTCCAAGTCCACAAAACACATGTAGACTGGTTGGGCAAACTCCCATGCACCCTCAAGTATCCTGGAGAGGATAAAGAGCTGGTCCAGTGTTCCGCGACCAGGACGAAAACCGCATTGTTCCTCCTGTATCCGAGGTTCGACTAACGGACGAACTCTCCTTTCCAGCACCCTGGCATAGACTTTCCCAGGGAGGCTGAGGAGTGTGATCCCCCTGTAGTTGGAACACACCCTCCGGTCCCCTTTCTTAAAGATGGGGACCACCACCCCGGTCTGCCAGTCCACAGGTACTGCCCCTGATCTCCACGCAACATTGCAGAGGCGTGTCAACCAGGACAGCCCTACAATGTCCAGAGCCTTCAGGAACTCGGGGCGGACCTCATCAACACCAGGGGCTCTGCCACCCAGGAGTTGTTTAACTGCCTCAGTGACCTCGCCCCCGGAAATTGGCGGGTCATTCCCCTCATCCCCAGACTCTGCTTCCTCCTCGGAAGACGTGTCAGTGGGATTAAGGAGGTCCTCGAAGTATTCCTTCCACCGCCTGACAATTTTCTCAGTCGACGTCAGCAGCGCTCCGCCAGCACTATACACAGTGCAGGTAGAGCACCGCTTTCCCCTCCTGAGACGACTGACGGTTTGCCAGAATCTCTTCGAGGCAGTCCGAAAGTCTTTTTCCATGGCCTCTCCGAACTCCTCCCACACCCGAGTTTTTGCTTCAGCCACTGCCCGAGCCGCATTCCGCTTGGCCTGTCGATAACTGTCGGCTGCCTCCGGAGTCCCACAGGCTAACCAAGCCCGATAGGACTCCTTCTTCAGCCTGGTGGCTCCCTTCACCTCTGGTGTCCACCATTTGGTTCGGGGATTACCACCACGGCAGGCACCCACCACCTTGCGGCCGCAGCTCAATGCAGCAGCTTCGGCAATGGAGACTCTGAACATGGTCCATTCGGACTCAGTGTCCCCAGTCTCCCTCGGAATGCTGTCGAAGCTCTGCCGGAGGTGTGCGTTGAAGATCTCGCGGACTGGGGCCCCTGCTAGACGTTCCCAGCACACCCTCACTACGCGTTTAGGTGCACCAGGTCTGTCCAGCGTCCTCCCCCGCCACCTGATCCAACTCACCACCAGGTGGTGATCAGTTGACAGCTCAGCCCCTCTCTTTACCCGAGTGTCCAGAACATATGGTCGCAGGTCTGCTGATACGATTACAAAATCGATCATCGACCTACGGCCTAGAGGGTCCTGGTGCCACGTGCACTTATGGACACTCTTATGTTCGAACAGGGTGTTCGTTATGGCCAAACTGTGGTTAGCACAGAAGTCCAATAACAGAGCACCGCTTGGGTTCAGATCAGGGAGGCCGTTCCTCCCAATCACGCCCCTCCAGGTCTCGCTGTCGTTACCCACGTGAGCATTGAAGTCTCCCAGCAGGACAACAGAGTCTCCAGGTGGAGCACCCTCCAGCACCCCCCCCCCCCAGGGACTCTAAGAAGGCTGGGTACTCTGAACTGCCACAGATGACAGTCAGGACCCGTTCCCCGACCCTAAGGCGCAGGGAACAAACCCTCTCGTCCACCGGGAAAAACCCCAACGTACCGGCAGCAAGCCGAGGGGATATTAGGATACCCACCCCAGCCCGCCGCCTCTCACCAGGGGCAACTCCAGACTGAGACAGAGTCCAGCCCCTCTCCGGGAGACTGGTTCCAGAGCCCAAGCCATGTGTAGAGGTGAGCCCGACTATATCTAGCCGGTACCTCTCAACCTCATGCACTAACTCAGGCTCCTTCCCCACCAGAGAGGTGACATTCCATGTCCCTATTGCCAGTCTTGGCAGCCGGGGGTCAGTCCGCCAGGGCCTCCGCTCCTGGCCGCCACCCAGCACACAATGCACCCGACCCCTATGGCGCCTCCTGCGGGTGGTGGGCCTGCGGGAGGATGGGCCCATGTCTCCTCTTCGGGCTGTGCCCGGCCGGACCCCATGGACTAAGGCCCGGCCACCAGACGCTCGCCCTCGGGCACCCTCCCCGGGCCTGGCTCCAGGGCGGGGCCCCGGTAACCCTATCCCGGGCAGGATAAACTGTTCCCTGGGTGTCCTTTTCATAAGGGTCTTATGAATCGCTCTTTGTCTGGTCCCTCACCCAGGGCCAATTTGCCATGGGAGACCCTACCAGGGGGCAAAAGTCCCCAGACAACATAGCCCCTGGGATCCCTGGGACACACAAACCCCTCCACCACGATAAGGTAGCGATTCATTCAAAATCAAACAATGGGGGGGGGGGGGGGGGGGGGGGGGAGAGTTTGTTTTAGTGCAATTGACGGCATGCAGATGACAGGGACAGGAGCTGCTGACAGACAGTTGACCTTACGAGGTCTGCGACAGTGCGGTGAATTAACAACAGACACACACCTATCTGGATTCCTAGCACTCAACTCTATGAGAAACCATGTAGGCTAGAAACACATACATGCACACACAATGCAAGAGTGAGAAACACAGAGAGAGAGAGAAACAGGGCCCCAGATGGAGCTCAGGACCCAGCAGAGAGCAGCTCCAGCTGGGGTGAGCAGCTGAGACAAGAGCTGCAGTCATGGAGAGAAACCGGCCAGGCCTGGACCCCTGCCAAATTAGAAACACTTCACTGAAATAAATATAGCTAACTCAGAGGGGAGGGAGGTGGTGGAGAGGCAGGGGAAAGAAGTCAGAGATGGAGAGAGGGAAAGACGAATGGGAATAATGATATAGATTGAATGTCAACCATGCTAAACCCATTTAGCAGATCTTTCTATGTCTGGAAAGACAGGGCACTTTGGAAAACAGCTACACTGGTTACAATAAAGGGGGAGGTGGAGGGGGAAGGAAATCTGTTGAGCTGGCAAGGAGCAGAGCAGAAGGGTAGAAGGAATCGGTTCAACACTGTCATCAGCAGCCCAGCTGTTAAATTATCATCGTTGTGTCATCGTAATGCTGTCAGACGTTCACCAACAAGCACGGAATTCATGAACAAATAGGTCGAGACACTAACACACACTGCTCGCAAGCACACGTCTGGTTTTGGGACAGGAAAAGTGGCTCGAAAAGTGGCTCTTAAGTTTTGGAGAGGTTTTGTTCTCATGAGCTATTAGGAAAAACAATCCATTTAAAAATCTGGTCCCTTTCAAAACCTTTCATTTGAAACTTCCCTCCCATTAGTTTACTTTTTTTCTGGGGCGGAGGGGACCAGTAAACGTCTCCTCTTGTTCATTAATCACTTTAAGTAAATATCATTTGCCTTTGCAGCTCCTCAACTGCATCATGGACATGGTAGAGAAGACAAGGCGCTCTTTGACAGTGCTGCGCCGCTGCCAGGAGGCCGACCGGGAGGAGATGAATCACTGGATCCGGCGCTACAGTGACGTGGAGGAGATGAAAAAAGGTGGGAGCAACGGACAGCACTGCCTTCCTCCTCCTCCTCTTCCTCCTCCTCACCACAACTCCTCCTCCAACACAGCTAGCAGCAGCGAGTCACTGCCCGTAGGAACTTCCTCGGCTGCTGAAAGGCAGACAGGCAGACAGACAGGTAGACAAACACACGCAGGGTATGTTTGGCAAAGCAAAACACTCACGGCAAGGTAGGGCTTACTTAAAATGCTGGAAACGCCGTAATATATCAATTTAGACACAGAGAGTCAGTCAGATGATGATATTTACAGCAGATTTACAAATTTTAGCTCAAACTGTGAGGCATACAAAACATCTCCTTGCAATATCCTGGATCTTTAACCAGCTGATTGCACCCTTATGTCGACAGCATGCTCATTCGTAATTAAGATTTGTATTCACGTCTAGCTCCCATATTCCACTTCCTTCCCACAAATAGTTGGAGAAAGTCTATGGCAGCCTGTTTACTGTACTGATGTTGCCACATATATATATACACACATTTTACCTTTTTATACCTTTTTATCGATTCCAAAAATAGAACTGGAAACTGTAGGGCAGTCATGGATGGATGTGTGTTCGAGCAGATCAACAGTTTGTCTCCGTGTGCATGCAATCGACACTGAGTGTGAGCCTGCGTGTGTGTTTCAGAGATCCATCGAGACTTCTTACACAGGCCTCCCTCAGGATACCTCCCGGAAGAAATCTGGAGGAAAGCTGGTAAGAGTCAAGCATCTTCCTTCTTCTTCTTCTTTCTATTGTCTCCGTGATTGACCTCACACAGACTAACAAAACACACACACAAACACTGTCGTCATTCTTCACGGCCCTCACCCCGGCTGCAGACAGACAGAGCAGAGGCCTTACAGCTGTAGGTCCATCAGGCCAGAGGATTGGACGTCCTCTGTGTCATTAGGATAAATGCCCTCCATCTGTCACCACCATGAAAGGCCACTGCAGTTAAAGCTGCAGTGAAAATGCAGTCAGTGGGCCTACGGTAGGCCGCGGCAGCACAGCACAGCACAAGGTGGAGTTTTAACTGGTCTCCATCATCAGGAGCACTTGAATTTTTATCCCACTTTTTCCACTCACATTTCATACACAGACCTTTGACTGAAGGGAATAAGAAACAAACTGCTGAGATATAGAGACAGAAGAAGAAGAAATCCAAAAAAAGTTTTATTTTTGGCTAATTTTGCCAAAAGGAAGCAGGTGGGAGCGTTGCACCGCATGGGACCTGCATGTTAGATAGAGCCTGTCCCGGGAGCGGTCTGGTTCAGCCCTTGTTCCACCTCAGTCCCAGCACCATTATTCTGCACTCATACTCCAATACTCTGCGGAGGAATAGATGCTGCTGCTGTCTGCAAAATACTGTGCTGCATTTTCACCGGCAGCAAAAGGCTCTTTTAATTGCAGTTGTTTTTCATACAGGTACTACAAGCATCCCGCTCTCCCCAGCACTAAAGCACCTCCAAAACAAGCAGGGTGAGTAACATATCTCACTCCCAGCATCTCACCTCCAATGTTTGTGTGCGTGTATGTGCATAAGTGTCAGCTCTATCTCAGCACCCTGGTAGTCTGTGCTGATGGAGCTGCGGCACCTCTCGCTTTTTTTAATTAAAACCAGACACGTGTTCTCTGGTCTGGTTCACATTGAGAGACTGCATTGCTTTTGAAAAATAAGATCTGAAGTGTGAAAAAGCAGACAGAAATAACACATCTCAGGGACTTGCCAAATCCCTGCAGAATTAAAACGTTAATATTGCCGCCCCCGTGTTTTCCATTAAGTGCTAATTGCCCCAGCATCTGCTATGCAGTCTCCTTGATAAGAATTAATTAAATTTGCAAACTAATCTTAGTGGTGCATGCATTAGGCCAGATAATTGAGAAGCTTGGAATAATGCAGATAGTGTTTGCAAGGTAGAGAAGAAAGAAGAGGAGGAGAAGGAGGGGTGTAGGGAGGGGGGGGGGGAGTAGGAATAAAATGAAGGTAGTGAGGGAATGACAGGATGTGGGACAGGACAGACACGTGTGCCTTAAGTGTAACTATATGTGTACAGTGTTGACAGAATGCAAACTTTCTTTTAGCACAAGAGCGCTGAATTCACACAAGCTCACATAGAGCTCCACGCACACGCTGCCATGCGCATGTACACAGCAGCAAAGTGTGGATAAGGCTCCCCCTCACTCCCTATCTTTCTGCACAGTAGTTTGAAACAACTGGAGTGGAGCGGCAAGGAAAAGTGACAGTTATTTATGAGTTCCCCTTCAAACAAACATTGACTGGAGGAAATGTTGAGCAGGGGAGAGAACTGCGTCGTCTAACCCGCCTAGCAATCCACTTTAGGGTGTCATTTGTGTCTTTATGCGTGTGCGCACGTTGCTATAATTGGGTCATGTGGGTTATCTGGAGAAATATTATTCAATGTATGAAAATATTGCTGTCTTTGCTGGTAGAAAATATGTTAGAGGAATTCACATCTTGTCATCGCAACATACCACATTAGCATTTGAATGCTAAACAGTGTGTTTTAGGCAAACTATTTCCGAGGCGAATGAAGTCCTACGGGAAAACATGTTGTGCGCTGCGAGGCCAGTAATGAAAGACCACAAAACGTAATCACTTCTGCTTCTTACTGAGAAGGAACTACAGGAAGTTTCTATTTTCGACTGCCATCTGGAAAGGAGTCTACCCACCTGCCTGTTATAAAAACAAAGCCTCCTTACTCATATGGTGGACTCCTGCTGGAAAAACAAAAGACCATGTGATGAAGCCTACATTGTAGGAAGTCAGCCGGTGGAGATATGTGTGCCGGCTGCGGGGGGAAATTATTCGCCCTTTACTGTAAACTCTTGTCAGTTTCTGGTAAAACTGTTCTTGTGATAGGATGACAATTCATTCAGGGTGCTTGATGAACAACCGAGTTGGTGACATCTGCTGTTGTCAGCTCTGAAAATGATTGTGACCAGACGTGTTTGAATAAATTATTGAAGTCTGGTTTCTTTTCTTTTTTTCACACTTCTCCTGGCATAAAGTTTTAAATCTTGGATGATGTACATCTGTTTGCCGCGTTACAACAAGACGGCAGCTTAAAGAGCCTTAATAAAGGATGACAGACAGAGCAGGCTGGATGGGACGATGGCCATAAGCACTAACACTCTCTCTCTTTCTCTCTCTCAGAGGAGGCAGTGAATGAGGTGAAGCGACAGGCGATGTCGGAGCTGCAGAAAGCAGTGTCAGACGCTGAGAGGAAGGCTCATGAGATGATTTCTGCCGAGCGCTCCAAAATGGAGAGGGCACTGGCTGAAGCCAAGAGGCAAGCCTCTGAGGATGCATTAACAGTCATCAACCAGCAGGAAGACTCCAGTGAAGTGAGTATCACAGATCCCCTACCGACATATTGCCTCATCCTTCTCTCATTGGAACTTTAAATTCCTTAATCAGTCATCAGGCCCTTTGTTTTAAGGCTTTCTTGATCCATTACCCTTTGCTCCCCTTACCTGTCACGTCCGCAGTGGCAGACGAGTGGAGGTTGGACGTAGGACCCAAGATGCAAGCACTGACTTTGATGAGAGTGAGCTTTATTGTGACGGAGATAGAACAAACAGCAAAGGAGGTGGCAAGTGCTGAACCTAAGATTAACTAAACTGGGAAAAACTAACACAAGCAGACCTGAAATGGCGCTGCAGGGAGACTCAGGGAACCAACATAGGGTGATGCAGGGAAATAACTGCAACAGGCAGGAGAACACACAGGGCTTAAATACACACAGCAATAATCAAGAGATGAGAGACAGGAGGGGAACACACCTGGGAGAAATCAGAGCTGACGAGACAGGGGAAACGTAAACTGAACACACTCACATACACAGAGAACCAGACAAGACACTGAACTTAACAGACAGACTCACGGGCATACAGTGTGACACCATGGACAGAGAGGGAACACGGAGAAGTGGGAGCAGGCAGGCATAGAACAAAACCCTAACAAATGGCAAACCTTAACAAAAGATATAACAGAATAAACAAGAACACAGAATAATATAAAAAAACACAAAACACTGAGTCGACAGACTCAGGACCATGACATTACCTTGCATTGTGTAATCCATGCAGCTGGCTTCTCTCGGTTTGGTGCAGCAGCAGCATGTTGTCATCATTACTGCAGAAGCAGTCCAGTTGTCTGTGTAAATAAAAGCAGACAGACCCAGATGGTTGGAGCAGAGTGCCAGGCTGAGGCCATTAGTGAGCAGTTGACCACCACCTGCTGGTAACACAAACCAGTGGCCTTGGACCAAGAATTAAATCCATAACATTGAATCCCCATGCAAAGAGGAGCAGACAAATTGTGGATGACACACACAAACTGGCTTGTAAATGCCACTTAGTTTAGGTTTTAACATGTACAATGTGAGAAATTGTTTTAAAAATACAGTATTCTGAACTGTAATGCATTGTTTTTGATGAATAAAGTTAAAAAAATGCAAAAGCTGATGCCTTTGAAGAACATACCTACTGTGCAGTCTTGTGGTATAATATAGTTGTTGTTTTATTTTCATATCACCCGAATGACACACTGTGTTACATCGTAACGATACTGTAATATTTTTGGGAAAAATAACCTGCATAGTCAAGTAGTCAAGTATTTATTTATTGTCATTGTCAAAGAACAATGAAATTGCGTTTGGGGCTTCCGTACAACCCGTAAAAAACAAAAACAAATACCCCTTAAAACCCAAGTGTAAATATTTAACCCAGTGTGACTTCAGTGCAATGAGACAATCCTTAGCAACAACATGAGAACAAGACAGGTAATGTTCATAGGACATTCAGACAAAGACCTGAGAAACATGACAAAATGCAACAATGCAACCCGTTCAATATTATTGTACTGTGAGATATGATGGTTGTCTATTTAAGAAAGAGGGGGGGCAGGGGGGGGGGAAGAGAATAAAGATATAATGCACCAATGCAGACCAGTTCAGTGCTATTAAGAAGTTGGATATGGTTATTGTCTGTGAGAGGGGGGCAGAGAGGGGAGGGGGGCAGAATTCAGGAGCCTCACAGCCTGTGGATACAGGCTGTTGGCCAGTCTGGATGTTCTGGCCTGTATAGACCTGTACCTTCTCCCTGAGGGCAGCAGGTGGAAAAGGTGGCGCGCAGGGTGATGTTGGTCCCGCAGGATACTGTGCACCCTCCTCAGACAGCGAGTGGGGAAGATATTACTAATCTCTGGCAGAATTGTTCCAGTAATTCTGCCAGCTTCTTTCACCACCCGCTGGAGTGCTTGCTGGTCGGCCTTGGTGCAGCTGGGGAACCACACTAGAAATCCATACGTCAGAACGCTGCTGTTGGCACAGTTGTAGAAGTTCAACATCAGAGGTCTGGGAATGTGTGCGCTCCGCAGTCTCCTCAGGTAGTAGAGGCGCTGTTGGGCTTTCCGTGCAACTAAGGTGATATGGTTGCCCCAGGACAGGTCCTCGGTCACAGTTACCCCCAAGAATTTAAAACTGCTCACCCTCTCCACCACCTCACTACCAATGAAGAGAGGCAGATGGTTGTTATGACCCTTCCTCTGGAAATCTACAATGATCTCCTTGGTCTTTTTGGTGTTTAAGACCAAGTTATTGTCGTGGCACCATGACTCTAGTTGTTGCACCTCTGTCCTATAGTTTGTCTCATCATTGTTGGATATAAGTCCGAGCACTGTGGTGTCATCGGCAAACTTAACAATGAGATTGGACGCGCAGGAGGAAATACAGTCATGGGTGAAGAGAGTGTATAGCAGAGGGCTCAGAGCACACCCCTGAGGGGCACCGGTGTTGACCACAAGGGTGGAAGAGGTGTTCTTACCCACTCTGACACTCTGTCTACGGTTAGTGAGGAAGTCCACAATCCAGTTGCACAGAGAGGAGTTGAGTCCCAGTTGGTGGAGTTTGGGACGGAGTTTATATGGCCCGATGGTATTAAAAGCCGAGCTGTAGTCTACAAAGAGGAGCCGTGCATAGGTGTTCCAGTGTTCCAAGTGCTTCAATAATGTGTGCAGCACTATGGCGATCGCATCCTCAGTTGACCGGTTCTCCCTGTATGCAAACTGGTGCGGGTCCAGAGATGGTGGAAAAGCAGCTCTGATGTGTTTAATGACCAGTCTCTCCAGGCATTTGGCGGGAATGGGGGTGAGTGCCACAGGTCTGAAATCGTTCAGACATGTGACATTTGACTGTTTTTATATTAAGGTAATGCAGTGGAGAAATAACATATTTCCTGCTGGCAAATCTAGACTCTTGTTGCAGCGTTAGGAAGTGTAAACTCTGCTTGGTTGAGTACAAAATAGACTTATTTTTATCGACCCACTCTCTCCCTACTGTCTCAACAGAGCTGCTGGAATTGTGGGAGGAAAGCCAGCGAGACGTGCAGCGGCTGCAACACAGCTCGCTACTGTGGCTCCTTCTGCCAACACAAAGACTGGGAGAAGCACCACCACGTCTGTGGTCAAGGCCTTCAGGGGCTGCCAGGGGGCAGCAGTGTCCCTCTAGGAACTCCCTCCTCCAGCTCCTCCGCCTCCTCCAGCGCGCCCCCAACTCACTCCGAGCGCACTCCTCCAGGACCCCTGTCACTCGCAGCCCAGAGCAGTATTGCGGGAGGGGCCGGCAGCGGCAGCGGAAGTGTTTCTGCCAGCCCCAAAGAGAGCAGTTCCAGCAGTGCCTCTCGCTCCACAACTCCAGCCACCCCCGCACTACTGGATGCCACCTCTCGCTGACGTCTGAACTTCGTCCCCTCCCTGCATACCGAAGTGACAGCGCTCACACTCCACACAAAACCAAACTGAGGAATCTTCATCGCAAACTGCTCCAGTCCCCTCCTTTACCTCTTATTTCCCTCATATCCCGATCTGTAACATCTTCTCTTTAACCTGATGATGGACTTGTTTCCTCACCTTCCTCCAGAATACTTTCTCTTTTACAGCCACAGATACAAAGATTGTGGTCTGGGGTTCAATGTAGTGTAAAGCATGACGAGTGCAGTGTCTCCTTTCTCTGTTGAAGAAACATATCAGATGTGTTTGCTGAGAACATGAGCTTTGACTTGAAGATTTGCCCTCAGTAACGTAAGCATGGTAAATAATGTCCACTATAAGGGCTGTGAGGAGGCAGCATCAATGGGGGATGACTAGGCCGATTAGCACCTGGATAGGATTTCCCTTTAATTTAGCACCAATGAGATGAGCCCTGAGATGTGCACTAACAGTCCAAACAGTTTCCAGATGTGGGACTTTTTCTAGTATCCTATTGGAGAAAGGCAAGGAGCATAATACCTTTTTTGTTATTTTTGAGGGAAGGGGTAAAAGTTGGGATGCGATTAATTCCTCAGAAACACAACTTAGTATTTATTAAAAGTTCTTTTCTGGCTTTAAGGGAAAACAAAGAGAAGTCCAAATATTCTAAATAAAGAATAATAGCGATGATGCTGATGTTGATTATGATAACAGTAATGATATGAAAAAAATAACTTAATTTTGAACTGCTAACTACCTTGCTAGCGAGCCAAGAAAATCTACACCGGACTCACCTCTCTGCACCATTATGAACCCAAATGATTTCAAAGATGAAAAATAACATGATCCAAACCTTTGTATTACACTGCCAAAGTGAGTAAGTAAGCGATAAAGAGAAGCACTCATCTTGTAACCAAACACAAAGCAACATCACCTCCTCAGCAGATAAGCCAGCCCTGAGACGACCGGGCTGCAGAGGAGCTGCAAAACGGGACCCAGAGACAGCAAACTGTGACCTGCTTTGATGTGCAGCTGCCTCCTGCAGTCTGGGTAAAAGTACAGCGATTCCTCAGAGACGGCCCAGACTAGTGAATATGGACAATGCTCTGAACTTACCTACAAGAAAGACTTAATGAAATAGATGGAAACCCTGCAACAGTGTGTTTTTGTTTAAATGGTAGAGAGGACAAAGAGGAAGGAAAAAAGCTACACAGCCTCAAAGGAGACGATGGTGTGTACATGGCAAAGGAGCTGCCGAAACAGAAAAAAAAAACCTCAACACAAGCTTGAAAACATTGTCCAAGATGGCATTACAAACTATGGAGATACGTGGAAGGATTGTTTGTAAGTTTTTGTTGTTTTTTGTTTTGTTTTTAATTTACGCTCCACAGCGAGGAGATCTTTGAAGGAATTACCTTTACATTCACTCCCTCCTTTTCCAAAGCATGATAAACACAAGACAGAGCCTAAAAAAGGGCGGTGTAGACTTTGTTCTCCTTTCTCTTTCTACCTCCCCTCACCCCTCTCCTCCCTTCCATGTTCTTCCCCAACTACTTGACTCACATGTGCCCTACCCCTCCGCTGGCTTTGGACAGAGAGCCACAAAGCAAGCCCCACGGGTAGGGCTGAACCCGCTTGTAGATATCGTTCCTCTCTTCATTTTTCAATAATGTCTCTTGTTGCTGATGTCCACACGTGCTGCCCTTGTGTATATCCGGAAAGACGGACTTTTGTTTTTGTTTTGCTACCTTTCACTTTCCTCCTTTGAGTTCGGGTTGAGCAGTGAAGACAGAGCAAGGACGCTTTTGTTTATGAGAGGAAGGCCTGCATTGTACTTATTGTTTGATTTGTTGAATCTATATCAATGAGATGGAAACCCCTCTTGTAGAATATTTTGTATTGCTCGCATTGTAAGACAGTGAGAGGACGGAGGTGCAATATGAAGAGAATTCAGCTACTGAATGGAACCTCAGCAACTGCCCATAGGGTGTCATATAATATAGATACATATAAATATATTTAAAGTAACATCAGTAACTTAATGTGAATGTACATAGTATTTAAAGAGGTCCAAAAATGTGTTTGCCAAATAACAGAAACCTTTAAAGTTTAATGTCCAGATTTTTTTTCACAGTACATTTGTTTTTAAAATTGATCAAATTTCTTTTCTCTCATACAAGTTAAACACTTTTTCAATTTTCACTCAAATCAAAGTGTCATGTGACTCCGAGTGGAGGAAACTGTTGGCAACAGTGGCAAAACAGCTCTGCATCCTGCAGTAGGTGACTCAACAGTGTGTATTAATAGAAAGGCTCAGTGGTAACTCAATTAGTTTGTTTTTTTCTTCTCATTTACACCAATTTTTGGAAATGTCATACTTGACACATCACGTCAAGCACTCAGTTTCTTACCAGCCGTTTAGCTCCAGCGCCCCTGTAGTGATCCTCTCTCTCTTGGTCCTCATCAGTCTGCGTGCATGTGGTTAACAGTGTTTGTTTCTCCCATGGTGCAGGATTAAGCGATACGCCAGTGTTAAGCTACAGTACATGACAAATCTAATTTGATACCCAATCTTTAAAATGTTGTTCTTTACTCCTCGCTGCTTATTGTTCATTTGTAAAGAAACAATTTGAGTATAAGCTGCTGACCTGGGGGTGGGGGTGGGGGGCAGGTCTTTAGTTTCAGGCCAAGAGAGTAGCACGACTTCTTTCGCGCTGTTTTTTCTTTTCCAGGCTTTCCCACACGCCTCAGCAATAAGGTTAACACGAGAATACTAAACAGTCAAAAAGCCTTGAAAAAAATGTGTGTGCATATTTTATATTGATTATTGTATAGCTTACATGCTTGGCGTCCTTTGCTTGGACCAAATGGGGAAAAAAGAGTAACTTTGTTTTTGCAGTTGGGGCATGGGAAAACAAAAACTCTTTGTTACTTTTTAGTTTTTGTTGGATTGATTTTTTTTTGACTATCTGAGACCATATTTCAAATGACATAAGCTGCAAGGTACCCCTTCATTCGTGTGTAGCATTTATGTATGTGTGTTAGAATTACCATGTTAAGGCGCTGACCTCAGCCTATTTTCTTTTTCTGTGACTTGTTCCTTTTACCCTGATGTCGAATTCCTCCACTACTACCACAAACCACTGCTCACAACCCTCCCTTCACACTAGCTACCTCCTGTGACCATACAGCTAACCACCAGGAGAGGTTAACCTGGACTTTGAAAAGCTGGGTTGAGAGCAGACATGGACACACACACACATGCCCGCTCAAAAGTCGTCATAAAAGGAAATAGCGTTGTAGAGAACTGTCTTTACTCATAATGTTTAAATCTATTTATTCCTCTCAGACCCTAGTGTCTCTCTTTTTCTTTTCTTTTTTAAAACACATCCCACTAAAAAGCTGATACTGCTAGAATTTAGTAACAGGCACACATGCAGTCAGACCTCCGTATTACCAAACCGATCAGAGAATTGACCATGACATGCCATTTGTTGTCCAAAACCAATAAAAGCACAGACCAAAGTACTCCTGTATTGCCATAGTAGGTTCTGAAATGGTGTGAATCAGCAGACCAGAAGTAATAAAGGTTAGAGCTCAGCTACACCAGTTAACCAAAGTGTCTGAAATACACACGCTCAGAGCCCAGGAGTGAAGACCGCCCTCAATGAACCGGCTGAGTTTCAGAAGTGTAGAATTATTATTCAAGCAATCAAAGCGCTTGTTGTCTACATACTGAAAAGTGCTTCTGTAAAAATAATAGAAGCCTCTCCTTTCAAACAGCCTACTGATTGCGTGTTCTTACAGTCACAAAGCCTTGCAGAGATAAAAATGAATGCATGGTGTGTGTGCGTGTGTGTGCATATGGTTGTGTGTGTGTGTTTTTGTAAGTCTTTTTTTCTTTATGTCTCTGTACAAACTACTTGAAACCTTCAGAGCTTTAATGAAACATCCCAGGCCGTGTACAGTGGCACATTGATTCACAGTATGTAGCAGCAGCTTTTTGCAGTACAGTGACACGTTTTTCTATAACATCCACATCCACGCAACATTGTTGCAGTTCCGTTCATCTTTCGAGCGCGCTGCTCGTGTGTGTGCCTCCATGTCTGTGAGTAAGCCCTCAGATAAACGAAACAAAGCCAAACCCAACAGACCATTATAAATGACCAAAACACAACCAAAAGCTACAACCATCTCAGTTCAATTTTGCTTTGGTTCTAATTTTTGTGTTATGTCCCAGCAGTAGAGAACGTCAGCTGTGATTGATTGCGTGAGATATGAGACTGCAGTTCGAATCTGCACAGGAAAGAGCAAAATTGTCCTTCACTCCTCCTGGGTTCAGTGGACAGTAGGATACAGAAGATCAGCTGGGGTAATGAAACAAATGCAATTAGTGCATTAGTGCTGTGGTGTCATTTACTTTTCTCTGTGAAGATATTATATATGGCAAACACATAAGGGCTCTGCTGTTGTGAATACCATCCAAGGGTCTCCAAACACTTTGCATTGGCCATGTGTCTTATTTGTTTAACTATGTACATGATATGGGCAAAACACATGTTTAGAGAAGACAGATATTAGCAGGTTGGTGTTTGTTCCTCCCAACTCCAACCAGAGAAGCTTCAAAGCTCATCAGATGTGACGCTGACTTGTCCTTCCTGTGAAACAGGCTCCAATATATAGCTACAGTAGAAAGCTAAGGTGGCAAACAGTGGATACAGAACTTGTTTTCCCAAAAGCCATGGCTCAGGATGGTCTTGTTTTTATCTTTACATAAACTGAATAAAGGTTTATGGTTTTTTATGTGTAGGGAAGCATTCTATACTGTAATGTGCAATACATTATTACAGAAAAACATGTTTCTGTAGGAAAGGATGGCGCTTTGAAGATCTTTTCCCTTTTGTTTAATTTCCCTCTTCAAACGGTCCTGTTGCCATTTTTAGATGAAGTAAACTGTGCCAGAAGAATTCAATTCTTATTTGTATTTATTTCTTGCATGCTTTCCTCCCTGTTGCTAATACCGCTCTTTAACTGTTCGCTCTGTTGGATGTGTGAAGCTGTAAAACATTCTAATTCAGGTTATTGTCTGTGTTGAACAATGTAACTGTGTAATTAAAACATGAAATGAAGTATTCATTGCTGTTCTCTCTTGTCTTTTTCAAATGTGGGAATATTCTAAGATTACATGCCCAGAAAATGAAATTGATCCATTGTTATTAAATAATTATTAACACAGTGTCATCATCCCAAATGTTGACATATCACCAAAAAATCTAGACATACCATGAAGATTATGTAAGTATATTACAACAGTGACACACAAAAACATTACTAAACAACTCTGGTCTCATGTTAAAATCACCTCTTCTACTAATTCTTCTTCTTTCGGCTGCATCACTCCATCTCCATCTTTACACCTGCCTCCATTGACCCTATTCATAGCATTTCCCCCTGTCACACCAACCCTCTCCATGTCCTCCTTCACTGCATCCATGAATCTCCTCTGTGGTCTTTTCCTCCTGCCTGGCAGCTCCATCTTCAACATCCTTTGTCTGGTCTTCCTGTTTATTATTTCATCTGCACATGTCCAAATCATCTCAGCCTTGCCTCTCTAACTCTCTCCAGACTGCTCAACCTGAGCTGTCCCTTTCCACCCCACCAGCTGTTTTTTTTAGGTCTTTTGTGCACTGTCCGTTGGTTTGGATTTTATACTAAAGTAAATGTAATAGTCTGAGTAAATCTTATTATATTATACGTTTAACCTCTTCTGAATCACCTGCTAGGTTTTTAAAAAAAAATCAATTTCTTCCCTTCTTATAATGAGGCACACGGTGGACTGGTCTGTCAACAAATCTAATATTTGCCCAGGTTCAACAACACAAGAGACCAATCAAATTGTAGTGATGTCATAGTTTTGTAACGTGGAAACACCATAACACCACATACGAAACATAAGCCTAATCCGATAGAATCATACTATAGCCCAGTAACCCTAAACCCATTCATGATCACATCCCAACCCCCATCCATAACCTTGACCTTAACTGACCCCGTTTTTGGATATTTTTTTTCCCTCAGTGGGCATCGGCAGGTTTTTTCCAAGTTGCAAAGCTATGACACCTTAACAAAGTGATTGGTCAGATGCAATGTTGATCCTGGACTTGCCTCCTTACATCTAAACCGCTGAACTTTATTTTACATTTTTTAAGGTTATCCAAACCTTCCCAGGGCTCCTGTAGAAATGACATTAATGACACTCCATGTGTGAGTTTTTTCTTCCCTCCATCACCCCCAACCGGTCACGGCATATGGCCACCCCTCCCTGAGCCTGGTTCTTCCTATCTTGCATAAATCGGCTGTTGATCTTCTTTACTCATTTCAGTTATTATCAAGCAAAATAGTTGCATGTTTAATCATCTGGGAATTTACCCAGATTTATTTATTTATTTAGACAGAGATCCTGACCCCTCCAATGTTCAGCACAAAGTTGAGCGGATGTTTCTTCCTCATACATTGGTGTTTCTTTTTGAGACACTTCAGGACAACAATGTGATATTGTTGTTATTAGAGACACCAATAGAAACTACAGTTAGGTCCACAGTTACACATTTTTTCCCTGTATTTTTGCTTCTGTATAGCACCACAGTCAAGATATGGTTTAAGTGCACATTTTCAGTTTTATTTTTCAAGGGGTTTTGCAAGAAATATTGCATTATCTGTTTAGGAATGACAGCTTTTTTTTATACACAGTCCCACATTTTCAAATTGTTAAAAGTAACTGGCTGGCAGGCTGTTTCACTGGTGAAGTCTGTTCCCTTGTTAATTTATGAGAAATTAAGCAAAAACAAAATTTGGAGTTAATACCAAGTGTTGAACCTATTTGGTAACTTGTCATGGGAATTTTCCATGTGAGATGTTGTTGCAAGTGAAGGAAGCCATCAATCTGAAAAATAGACAGAGAGATATGAAAAACATTAGTGGCCAAAGGTGGGCAACTTTATTGTCTGGTACAGTCTTTAAAAGGTGCACTACTTAGCACTGCTTAGACGCCTGGGAGACCACAGAGTATAACCAAAGCAAATGATCGCAATATTCTGTCAAGAACACTCTCAAGGAGGCAGGTGTATCATTGTCAAGGTCTACAAACAAGAAGTGCCATTATGAATGGAAATACAGAGGGTTTATACTAAGGTCCAAACCACTGAAGAACAGGAGGGTCAGAAAACATCTAACAGAGCCTGAACATTTCTGGAGAGATGCAACCAAGATGAACTTGTAAAAGAACGATAAAAACAGAAAAGTATGGAGAAGGAGAGAAACAGCTCATGATCCGATGACATTACCTGTCCAATATGGTTATGGTAATGTTATGGCATGAGTATGTGTGGCTGCCAGTGGAACTAGCAGCAATAGTTTTTACTGATGATGTGACTCCTGATAGAAGTAGCAGGATTAATTGTAAAGTGTACAGGGCTATACTCTCAGCTCAGATTCAGTCCAGTGCTGCAAAATTGATTGGACAGCACTTCACGGTGCAAATGATAATGACTAGAATCATATTGCAAAAGCAACCCAAGAATTTCACAAGGTAAATAAATATGATATTCTTCAATGACAAGTCAGTTGCCAAATATTAAACAAGTAGAGTATGCTTTGCAATTACTGAAGACAAAACTGAATGCAGAAAAACCCGCAAACAAGCAGCAACTATGTATCTGCAGTAAAGGCTTTAGAGAGCATTTCAAGGGAGGAAACACAGCATTTGGTGATGTCCATAAATTCTAGACTTCAGGCAAACGCTGTTTGCGAAGGATTTTCATCCATGTATTGAAAACAAACCTTATATTTAAAACTAGGTCAGTTTTTATAATTACATTTGGATGGCAGATTATGTATAAAAATTGCTGTAATTCCTTTACTTTTGTGAAAACCTTTGAATTAAATCTAAAAGTCTTCACTTCAATCACATCTTGATTTCTTGATTTAAAATCCACTTTAGTGGTGTACAGAAAACTGTCAAACCTACCTAACTGTATATAAAAGATGTGACATAACCCATAGGTTTGGGGGCACAGTTTTGATGCCTCTAACGGTCATCACCACATCTAAAAATATTTGGACTTATATGTTATCAGCTAACACTAACTAGCTTAGTAAGGGTCACCTGAGCTGATTGTACCCAGTCCAGATAATACTCCACCAAATGCAGTGGAGTATTTTGAAGCTTTTTTGAAGCTTTCTAGAAGTAGCTCTCTGTTCTGTAAAATGTTATTATTTTTATTATTTTTTAATCTGTCCTGTCCTGCAGTTTTAGCAAGCAGACATAAATGCATTGTTATGCCAAATACATTTGCTTTGCCAAGAGAGGCACTATAGAGTCTCTAAAGGCTCATCTTTAAAGTCTTTTTCTTTTCATTCTTTGTTTTCTTATTCGCGTTATTTGTATAGTTATACAGTGGTGGAGCAGATAGGGAGTGAGGGTGTGATTTGAAGCAATGCGAAGTATGGAACAAAACTGGATTGGAGATGTGATTCACAGACACAAACCTGGAGTGTTCCTGGGGTTGGACTTTATATTATCACGTAGGCATACCTGCTAATCAGTGAAAACTTATGAATAAAAGATTGTTAGACCTTCACTCACTGAAAAAAAACAAACCCTGAGGACAGATTTCAGACTTCTGAAACAGATAGGTTATAAATAACATTTAAAAGAGGAAAGCTTTGTCGGTTAGCACTCTTGCCTCACAGCAAAAAGGTCCCAGGTTTGAATCCACTATGTGGATGGGTGCTTTCTGTGTGGCGTTTACATGAGCTCCCCGATTCTCTCTGGGTACTCTCACAGTCCAAAGACATGCAGTTCTTCAGGCTTAGTTAACTGGTTTTTCCCTGGTGTGAATCTGAGTCTGAGTTGTTGTCTGTCTGTCTGTCTGTCGGACCTGTCCAGGGTGCACCCCGCCTCTCAAACTATGGCAGCTGGGATAGGCTCCAGCCCCCCTGTGACCCTGAATTGGATAAGCTTAAGAGGATGGATGGAAAGCTTCGACAGATAATCACAGTTATAATAATCCAAAAGCCACCAACAACAGAGAGAGGTCAGGAGGTTCACTTCAGATCAGTAACTAAAATGAACTAAAATTATAGTTATAAGACAGATACAGAGACACCCAAGTGTTGCTCAAAGGGCCCCCCGTACATAAAGTTGAATTGGGTGGTTTATACATACAGTTATTATCAGGGAAAAATAAACTACAGAGAGCTTTATTTTTTAAAACCAAGCAATAAACATGCCCATTTCTGCTAAAACAAATGTAAAATGGGAGTCTAGCGGCCTGTGTAGCTCATTATTAGAAACTTCTAGTGATTTCAAATGTATAAAATAAATCTAATTTTACAATGAAGAATGGGATGCGCAAATATCATTTTACAGGCTTTTTGTAGTTATAGTTTTACTAGTTCACTCGTGTGGGTAAACTGTGGTGAGGTATGCGTGTGTGTGTAGTGTAGGGGGCAGCCATGGCCCCCACGTACAGTAGGTACGCCACTGAGAGGAAGAGCCTCCACACAAAAGAAAAACCGCGCTCACGTGCGCTCGTCTGTCAATCAGTCCCGCGCGCCATGCGCCTCACTCACAGGTGATATCTATTAGGTTACCTCAAATTGTGCAGTCGCGTTTGTTTGCGGACCGTCCACCGGGTTCCTCCCTGTCAGGGATATTTTTCTGTGGCGGTTTTGGCAAGCTGCAGTCAGCTTTGCAGATGCTATGTGTGAGCAGTAAGCATGGCGGAAAATCATCTGGAGTACGGCTACCTCGAGGGCGAGTCCATCGGAGAGCTATTCACAGAGGACCCGGTGAGCATGGGCTATTATTGTGCTGGCGGTGGGCAAAAAGCAGGTTTGACACGGCTTATTTGTTTGCTTGTGTGCTATATGTCGACGCGGTGCAATAAACCAAGCTCGTCACGCTAGGCAAACGAGCGCAAACGCAGTGTCGTATTGTATATCCCCGACAAACGTTGTGTGATAAGAGCACCACTGAGCCACATCTAAGATGCAGAGTGAAAAGCTGGGCCACTCGGCGCATTGTAGGTCCGGGTTAAGTGCGGTTATAGCTACGTTTTGTGCTGCACTTCAGGCGTGATTAGATTACGTTGCTGCCCAGAAATATCAGGACAGCTCAATTTGAACATGTTTGTTTTTTTCAGGGAGATTAGTTCATGTATATGTAAATATGCCATAGATATTGGGAACATAGGAGGGACAAAAAAAAATCAGTATCTTTGTATCACAAGTCAGACAACAAGCCTACTTTCAGATCAGTGAATCTGGGAAGGTTCCCAACTAAAGTTAACCCAGTAGGAATAAGCAATGCCCTCTAGCCTCCAGAAGATGCCAATGTACCTTTTGACAAAATCTGTCCGGCCTCTAACCTCAAACTGCAAATGAACATAAAAAAAAATGTCTAATTTTGTTTTAATGTCGCTGTTGGCGAGCACTAATTGTACTACTACCCATAAGATTCAAATGTTTCTGCATCTGTTTAAAAGTTTTTTGTTTAATTTGCTATCATTGCTGAGCGTCTTACTTTAGTCCAAAGTTTCTTCAAGTTTACTTTTTTGGTTGTGTCACAGGAGCTGCTGGCCATCAAGGCCAGGGTGCAGGAGCTGGAGATGGAAGAAGAATCGGAAAGACTGAAGGAGGAGAGGTGTGATGCAGTGGACATGCAGCTCCTGACCAGCAGCCCTCAGTCTGGTGAGACAGCTTGCATCTCATCTGTGGAGCGGTGCTTTATTGTACCACATTGTATAGCTGCATAGCTAAATGCATGCAAGAAGCCTCAACAGTGTATTTTTAGCCAGGTGTGTGTAGCATTACAGCCTCCAGGCAGGTGAGATAACCACATTCTTCTCCATCTGGCCAACACCTGGGACGCTTCACAGTGGTTGCGAGTGTTGTGCCTCATCACTGCCCAATGAGACGAAGCAGTGAGCCCCAGAGAACCAGAAGTGTCCTCCTCGCTGCCTGTGGCTATTTTCTGCCTCTGTGCGTCTCCCTCCCCCCCCATCCTCCTCTTTGGTTCCTGCTCTGAGCAGAGATGCAGTCAGAGAAGAGCCAGACTGAGATGTGTATTGTCAAAGAGATAATATTGGTGAATGTAATCATTGTTAGTTTCACCTAGCATGACTCATGTAGACTGCACGTTCCCTGTGTTGCATGTGCAAAAGCAGTGGACAAAGTCTGTTTCCTCCACAGGACCTTTCTACAACATGACTCCCGAGGAGAGGATAGACGCAGACAACAGGTCTATCTATGTTGGAAATGTAAGGAACATTTATTTCTACACTTGGATATTTTTGGGGGGGTGTCACAGTTTTGGTCTAATACACTGAATAAATCTCAGGTAGACTATGGAGCCACTGCAGATGAGTTGGAGATCCACTTCAATGGCTGTGGTCCTGTCAACAGAGTAACCATTCTGTGTGACAGGTTCTCCGGCCATCCTAAGGGGTGGGTTCAGTCTGTATTTATATATCTATATTTTTTTTTTTATTTTTTGCAGCCTAACATTGTTTGATCATAGCATACACCTACATGAAGGTTGGCTCCATATCTAATTGGTGCTTTTTATCTTTTCTGATCTTCACAGCTTTGCTTACATTGAGTTCTCCGATCGAGATTCTGTACAGAGTGCCATTGGACTGCATGAGACTCTGTTCAGAGGAAGAGTCTTAAAGGTGAGGGAGTACTATGCTTTTTTTTTTTTTTTTTTTTTTTTTTTTTTCTCTCTTGGTTGGAACAAAGTTACAGTTGTTTTGCTTAGCACAAAGGAATAGACTGGGAAAATTATATTTTGCCGTGTGTACTGGACATAACCCCACTTCCTGTTTGGAAGTGAAAATAGAACACCAAAGGGTCCTGTGTGTGTTCAGTGTTTGTCTTTTTAACCAAATTAGTCCTAACCAGTAAAGAGCCTCCTTTGTCTTGCAGGTAATGCCCAAGAGGACTAACATGCCAGGCATCAGCACCACTGATAGAGGAGGGCACAGAGGCGCCCACTCCAGAGGCAGAGGTCGTGGCTACCGTCCACCCCGATACCATAACAGCTCTCGAGGCAGGTTCCGTTACCAGTCGAACAGGCCACAACATCAAACACCCCACCCTTACTACGGAGGAGCCCCAGTGGGGAAAAGACAGTGGGGACACATGGACTACCATGAGCAGACATCTAAACGTTACCCATGTCTGCTGCTTATCACGCCACCATCAGAGGAGTTAGGGGCAGGGTCGAGTGGACAGCACTACCCCCAGCAGCGCTAGGTCTACCCGCAGCATAAAGTTGGAGGATAGAAGTGACACAAGTCATTTTAAACATTCTTCCATCCATTATCAAGTTGGTAATTATGAGAGGTGCATAAATGACCACAGTGATGAAGGTGAGATGTGCATAATTCAGAGATGTCGCTTTATTAGCTTATGTTGCTGTGAATGCATGGGACAATCCTCGAAATGTTATGCAGTTGCATCTGTTTTTACAAATTGACGAATGTTTTGTGTTGCTGCCTGCAATGTAATCTACAAATTTTCCCCTTATGTATAACTTAAGTTCTTTGCTATGTATGTGAATAAATAAAAATGATCTGGTGTTCCACTTGTAGTAAAATAACACACAGTGATGTCTAACAGTTCAGTTTTATTACAGTTGTATTTCATAATTAAAGAAACAAGTAAATAAAATAAAGGGTGTGTATGTACAGTGGAGGATCAGCAGACTGGGTAAAAGATTCATCAGGCAGTTTGTACCATCATTCCAGAAACAATCCCATCGAAGGCCCTGGAGGATGATCGATTATTGGTTAAACATCACTGTATAAATGGGGGACATCAAATGCAACATCAGCGTATACTCACTTGGATTGAATGGTGTCTCCAGGATTGTGGAACGGGTTACACATAACGTCAGTAAACGAGTTGTGCAACTTCCTGAACATCTGAAAATGAAACCAGCGTCCGTTGTACAGAAATGTTCCAATTAAGTCCCAAAAAGTTGATTATGTTCATCTCGACAAGACTTAATCAAGTATTGTGTTCTAGTTGTGTACAGTGCATCCTAAACTTTGAAATGTAAGGTTAATTGTCATCAGGATTCTATTTAATCCAGCTCTGTTTGAAAATGTGTAGATGCTTAGCAAACTCAACTTACACTTCTTATTTCATTATCCCGCAAAGATGTATTTGATGAGTCAACAACAATTACAAATTTCACCTTGGAGTTGGTCACATACCCATATCTATTTTACAAGTCAAGGATACTGTTTTCTTCAGGAAACATTGAGACCAAACATTCCAGCTAAGACAACTTCTGCTTTTGTAGAATGATAAGAGAAGAATCTGGAAGTCTGGTTTATAAGGATTTCAGCATGGATCCACCCATTATTTGCCACACAGTCATCTGAAATGGTTTTGGTGGAAAAGTGTTTAAAGATGATTACAAGAAAGGTTGTCTAAGGGTTCAGGCTCTGATGAAGAATAAACGTGGTCATACAAAATACTGACTTATTAATAGCTTGTTAGGATTTTCCCAGCAAAATATAAAGAAATGGGCGTGGCCAAATACTTCTGTACACTATTTTGAAGAGTAATGGTTTATTTATATTTTATGTAATAAGATAATTAGTCTAAGGTGAGATCATACTCTCACCTTATGTGTCATTTCACATCTTTCACGTTTCTATCCTTAGTGAAAGAAACGTGATGTAAGTACACGGATAGCTCCCACCAAAACAAACAGTAAAATTACTTAAAAGTAAAGGATACACTTTATAGTCTTCTGTTGGGTAAAGCAGACCCAGGTACAGCTCTCTCTGGTCTCCCAAGGCTTTGCCCACAGCTGAGATCTTTTCCTCCACCACATCCAGAGAGGTGTGTACTGTGTAGTGAAACTTCAGCTCATTTTGAGTGGGAACACTGCGGATATATAGCGGGTAATTCTGCCAAAAACACATACAAATGTAGAGAAGAACAAGAAAAAAAAAAACATTAAAGGCATCGTCTTTGTAGCACTTGCTCGGGAAAGATTCAGAAAACTGTAACAGCAGGTAATCTAGCTAATGCTAGGCGATAGCCATGTTGGTGCATTTAAACTTGCGTTCAGACAAAGCTAACATGTGCTTAGATACGTCTATCAATATAAGGTTAACCTATGGCCAAAACACGGAAATAAAACCTGTGATATATAACAACAATCATTACCTCTTTTGCGATCACAGCTATGCACACCGCCATGTTAGTGTTCATCTTGTGAGCTGTCTGATGCGGTCACGTGATACGTTGCATTCAGTTATAACCCGTAAAGCAGGAGTAGAAAGCAGCCCCCCATTGAATGCCAGTTTTTCCTGTATGATGTATATACCGTGTGCTTAAATAGTTGACTTATAATCTTTATATAGTAATATTTCCATTTGTAAGCTAAATTATATTTTATGAGATTAGTTTTTTGTTATTTATCCGAATATTTTGAAATTTAATTTCGTGACAGACAGATTTATCAGCAGTCATTGAATGCAGCATACTCCAAAAAGCAATTTTTTTGTTTATTTAATAACACAATATAAAGCTACCGTAGTCATATATAAGAGAAATTAAACTAGAAAAAGATGAAGCGATTTCAGTGAACTGTAAATAAATCCTAGCAAACATCTTAAGAGTGGCTGTTTCCTGTATGCGCAAATATTGCGCTGAAAACTTGCACGAAGACAAACAAAACACTTCCTTGTAGTGGAGGCTCATATGACTTCTGCACAGCCATGGGAAGAATGGTTGCTCTAACTCTGATAACTTTTTTTGCAGCAATAATATGTTGTTCCTGGACAAAAAACCTACCAAACGCTCCAACTCCAAACATTATCATCATGCTCATGGATGACGTGAGTTTTTCTCTTCTTCTTTCTTCTATTGGTTTGTATGTTTAGTTACAATTTTACCTCAGATTGCAGTACTGTAAGAGACAGGCTGAGCTGCATATTTCTCGTTAAACCTGTGAGGTTTTATTCGGGTCGTTCTGTGCTGGCTGCAGCTGCTATTCAAGTAACTTATTCACCTTTACTTCGTGTAAACAGCAGGCTGTAAACTCTAATCTAAATGTGACTGCATATGTATGGAGTGAGTAATAAACTTACCTCTACTGTTCAGATGGGCTGGGGGGACTTGGGGGTGTTTGGCCAGCCTTCTAAAGAAACCCCTAATCTGGATGCCATGGCAGCTGAAGGGATGCTCCTACCAAACTTCTACACTGCCAACCCTCTCTGCTCCCCCTGTAAGTCAGCAGATGATGTAACACTGACATTTCTTGTTTTAGTGGATAATATAATTTCTTTCCTTCCAGTCTTCCTCCCTTTAACCCCCAACCAGTCATGCCAGATGGCTGCGCTTCCCTGAGCCTGATTCTGCTGGAGGTTTCTTCCTGTTAGAAGGGAGTTTTTCCTTCCCACTGTCACCAAGTACTTACAATAAAAATCACCTTGAGGTGATTGTGATTTGGGTCTATATAAATACAACTGAACTGAATTGATCAGTTGTGCATTTTTAACATTTTGAAAGACCAATTGATTTACAGATTGAAAGTATGCATGTATCACAGAACATTTATTTTTTAAATATTATAAAATATGTTGTGCAAAACAGAGTATACAGAAAATCATAAATGTTACTGCAACATCACCAGTTTGGTAATTTTAATGACAATGCGCTTGCATTTCTCAAGAAACGTTTTTTCAAATGTCCACACACTGAGCATTGTTAATATTAACTAAAAGAGGACGTCAGTAGTTGCACAAAACAAATTCGCAATAAACTAATGTACACATCACGCTGGAGGCACCATTTTATAATGGCAACTGTATTTGTTTATTGCATTTAAGAGTTTATCCAAAATACTAGCTAGACAGTAAACCATTTATAATCTCAATGTGGGCCATTTCCATTGGAGCACATTTCACTCTATCTGCGTGTCAGAAAAGTAAAATGCATACTCAACTTGTCTAATGACATCATTATTTTTCCACAGCTCGAGCTGCACTTCTCACCGGGAGGCTGCCCATCAGAAATGGTTTCTACACTACTAATGCCCGTGCCAGAAACGGTAATGTCTTTGTACAGGGTTCATAAGCACTGTGCAATATTATGGATTTTCATTTTTAGCAGTGTCAAAGTCTGGATAAGTGTGGAAAATAAATGAGCATGAAAACTTGTCTCGATCATGCAAGCAACATTTTTTTTTCTTAACTGTGTTTAGAGCAGGAAGCCAACATGTCCAAAATGTTTGCAACTGTGTGGCAGAGGTCATGACAGAGCAAGCTTGATGTGATTAAGCAAGCCATAAATGTGGTAAAAGACTGAATGCACATTGTTACTCACCAGTACCTCACACACGGTTAAAAAAAGGCTCTGCTGCTAATGCCTTATAACTATTATATATGTTTGCGTCCAGATAAGATGAAAGAAAAAAGCCTCAGTATTGGTATATTTACATAGCATAACAAATAAACACATAATAGGTTTGTCTGATGTGTAGACTGTAAATAAAACATGGCTATAGTCTCTGAATATTAAAAAACTTTAAACTAGGGCTGCATCTTTTGATAGTTTGAATTGATTATTGACTGTTCCATGGATTCATCAGGTAATAAGATGATAACTAGTTTTGTCTTATTAATGAGAAATAACAAATATTCCAAAAAATTCAGTGTATTTACACGCTATATTAAAATAAAATAATTTTTAAAGAAAATATTTTATTAAATACCCGATGAGAAAACTTTGTACCTGCTACATCCACTGCCATTTTTCTTCACAACGAAAAATCAGCAGTAAGCCTCCAGAATTTGTATTAAAATATGCAGATGAACTGTTAACTTAGCCTGATACCAGACTGTTTAAATTATACAGCTTCCTGTTGGCTGACAGCAGCCGTCCTATTTTCCATGCAGTGATACCTGCAGCAGACAGGGGTGAGTCTAAAGGGGGGCATCAGGTGACCTAGACCATATTAATTACAAAACTTTTGTGACATTTTTCAGATTGATAGTGAAATAATATTAAATATTGTGTTAATTAATATTAATACATTAATATTTATATAATACATTAAAATTATACCATCATGCACCATATTAACATCTGTTAAGAGAAGCACAAAAAACTAGCCTCCAGCCCCTCCAATTTATTATTGCTCATTAACAAAGCAAAAGTATTTCTTATCCAATTACTTGATTAATCGATACAATAATCAATAGATTACTCGATTACTAAAATAAAATGATAGCTTCAGTTCTAATCACAAATACTCTAATAACAAAAAAGGTACACACACAACCTCAACTGAAACTTTGGTCTGCCTTCTTGGACAGCTTTCTTACCTTAGTAGGAGGTAAAAAGATTTCAGATAGTATTGTATTTTCTGGATGCGATAGATAAGGTCTGTGTTCAAGTGTATGTGTATTTGTGCATGTGTGTGTCTGCATGTTTAAGTGGTGAATGACTGAGCATGTGGTGGTTGCAATGAAGAAAAGCGAACATATCAACATTCTCAGAACTAAGACTTGACCTGCACTTTGATGCAACGTTTCCTGCTGCTGAAAACAGATGTTCCGAAGATGTTAATAATTAATGTTAATAATTGAAGTTAATTATAGCCTAAAGTCCCACTTACATCAGTTACATCACCTGGTTTTTCAGTCAGAGCCACAGAGCCACCCCAATGCCCACTGCATTAGTTTAAATAGCCAATAGCTTGGAGGCTTCAAATCAGGAGTCCAAAAATGGACAGATGTCATAGGGGGTAGAGCCATCTTTTAAATACAGTCCGATATGAAACTATTATTAATAATAAAAAAAGGCTTACTTTGTTGTGAGTTTCTTAGTTACAATATAAAATAGACTAAAAGATATGCGACGGGTGGGGTTGTTAATATAATATTTTAGTTTTTAAGCATAGATCATACAGTAAGACAGCACTTGTACTTCACTTCCTCTTGCTGTTCGTCCTTGTTGCTCACTGGTTTAGTTCTGCAGCTTGGTGTTAAACCCAGACAAGCTCACTGCAGCCACCCTATCTTGAGCTGCAGTCCTTAGATAATTATTTCACAACATAACAGCATTTTTGGACAAAATGTAATAATAATGAGACAAAGAGGAAGAAGAAATAATTTATTCATCCCAAAAGAAAAACAACAACTCAATAAAATAAATAGAAACAAAGTCGAGGGCGAAAAGTATACAAAAGAAATAGCTTATTTACACAGATATTAACAAAAACCTGAAGTAATTAAATAATAATGAAGTAATAATTATTAACTAACAATAATAATTAAGTCATTATTTCAAAATCTACAATAAAAAGCTTCTATCTAAAATGGACACAGGCATTGTGGGATGAGACTTTCCACATTTATGTGCCAGTGGAGCCCAAATATGCTAAAGAAAGTGCTCCGGGACATTTTTCTAAATGTCTTATACCCATGTTGGGACTTGGGTTGTAGAACCATTTAGTTACATATATTGAAAGGTAGTTGTTTTGTTTTGTTTTTGTCTAAAAAGTCTCCCTAGAAGTTTGGAAAGTGGAATAGTGAGTGCATTTGCATTGTGCAAATAATTTCTTGCTGATTTCTCACTGCATTATCTATACTGTGCAGTTTACAGTATAGTTGCAGCAAAGGAAAGTTCAGTACCTTAAATTTGGATCTATTTTTTGCAGCATACACACCACAGGACATAGTAGGAGGTATATCCAAGGATGAGATTTTGTTACCCCAGCTGCTGAAGACAAAGGGCTATGTCAGCAAGATAGTTGGGAAATGGTGAGCTCTTTATCTTTTCTCAGGTTTTAAAGTCTCTGAAGGTTTAGAGAGCAGTGATCAGTTGTGGAAGGAGTGCTGGTGGAAGTATATGGTGCAGTATATTTGCAAATATACAAAAAAGAGTGTTTATTTTCTTATTTCTTCTTCTTTTCTTTAAGTAAGATTACATAGACTTTCTGTGCAGCTAAGATGAGAACAAAGTCTTCCTGATGCCACCATCATATTTTGTTAGTCATTAAAGCAGATGCACAGTGTCAAGTTTTAAGCCTCTAAAATGTGAAAATTTGTCTACATAGTATACTGTGACGAACTGTAAGTATTTGCATCCAAACAGAAAAAAAACTGCATTCAGCCTTTAGAAAAAAAATATCAGGGCAAGAATATCTGACTTTATAGCTAGGGCTTAAGAGTAAATATACAAAAACATATGGGTTGATCTTCAGCTACACTGATCTTAGTGTGTGAATGCACTTTATTTGTCGCTATAGGCACCTGGGCCACAGACCACAGTATCTTCCTCTGAAGAATGGTTTTGATGAATGGTTTGGTTCACCAAACTGCCACTTTGGCCCTTATAACGACCAGTCGATACCAAACATCCCTGTCTACAACAACTCTGAGATGCTCGGCAGGTAATATCACACACAAACACACAGCAAGGCTGAAAATCTATATACAAATGTCCTTCCCCATGACTCAGTGGAATAGTTTGGCTGTCTGCTCCTCAGGATGAGTTGAGTGTCTTCCCCCCCGCCCTTCTTCCTTCTTTGTACCAGCTGTGCTTGTGTATTCCATTTTCCGCCCATTTGTTTTCCCCAAAACAGCCATATGTGTATTCAGGGTCATTGGAACTGGCAGCCGGGCGTGTTTTTCGCTTAGCCATGGGTTTAATCAGCACTGCATACCTGGGCCCTGGACAGAAGCACACACACACGTAGGCACATATACAGGGAGACACACACATGCCCTCAAGAGACGGCAGGTTGCGTTGGCTGTGTGCGAGGACACCTGGAGGAAGTGAAGCGTAAGAAAGAGATGCCTGTCACTGCTTCTCTGTTTGCCGCGCCACGCTTCAGCAGCGCCTCATAACAGTTCCCTCTGCTCAGCTTCGCTGACACTTCCCAAATATGGCTTTCACCAAAATTTCCTGCAAACACCCTCAACAGGAGGGAAATTTACTTCCTTTCTCCTAATCACATAGTCCACAGTAGTTTCAGTCAGTTTGGAGGCAGACTGATGACACAATCAGGTTACTGCTAAATCTTTTTTTAACACAGACGATAAATAGGCCAGCTTGACCTTAGCTATTATTCAGATGGGACGAAGGTGTTGTCTATGAAATGTATACATTTGTTATTTTTTTCAGATTCTATGAGGACTTTAAGATTGACAGAGAGACTGGAGAGTCAAACCTCACACAGATCTACCTGATGGTAAGCAAAGGATCACCTGTTGTTGCTGTCTCAGTGTGACATACTCATACCAGGTACATCACATTTTGATGCAATGTTTTGTAAAGCAGTTGACAGAACGGTCCTGCCTGTGTTAAACTAGCAACTTGTTAACCCACCTTTTGTCCTCTGGGAGCCTATCCCAGCTCTCATAGGGCGGGGACAAAATGTTACTGCCTGCCAGAATACAGAATTTTACCTTGGCTCACCCAAATATGAAAAAATTAAAAACATATAATTGAAAATAAATAATGAATGCAGGTAAAGCCTAATTCTGGCCTTTAATAATTACTGTAATTTAACCAGAGGAAGTGCACTGATTATCTCTGCTGCGGCAGTCCTTCCCATTCAGTTTGGAACATGATCAAAACCAGCATGCAGAGACACACTGCATGTTGGAAGGGTGTGTCATCACTGGAAGAGGGCGGTCCTGTGAAAGGCAGCATGTCTTAAAACTTGGTGAACATTAAGCAAAAATCAGATTTCTTTTTGTAACTGTTAAGTTTTGTTTGGATAACTGGCAAATTTGCAGTCATCTACTGTAAAATATTTATCTGTGTGCAAAACGATTGTCTCTTTTTGTAATAAAGAACAATTGATGCAAATGTAAGTGTCTGAAATGTAGTTAGCAAAGCGTTTTAGATTAATTGTAACCATCCTTTTCCTGGGTTACAAGCTCAGTTTTCAGTGTTTCAGTGTTAATAAACTGCTAAAACTACAATACAGTATTGTGCCTACATGACAGTTAGAATGTGTGTTTTTGTTGAAACTGTTGAAACTGTTTTGCATTGTATCAAGAGATGTTCCTCAGTTTGCTTTTATTGATTTCAACAGGCTAGACAACACGTTGGAGACTCCTTAGTACAACAATACCTAAGAAGGCTGATGAGTCTCTATCTAAAACAGTTTAAACAAAAACTGAACTCCATGCTCTCTGCTTGGAGGCGGTTTTATTGAAGGCTTGTCTGACGCACTGCTTTACTTGAAAACACTGTTTGAGTGTTTAGTGAGTGAGAAAGAGAATTCTTCTTACCTTAACTGCAATGCTGTGAAAGAGGCTGCAGTAAGTCTCCTGGCTTTTGTATTCCCAGTGTAATGACGTATTCTTCCACCTCTGCAGGAAGGTCTTGACTTCATACTTCGTCAAACTAAAGCTCAGCAGCCCTTCTTCCTCTACTGGGCAGTCGATGCCACTCACGCACCCGTCTATGCCTCCAAACGCTTCTTAGGGAAGAGCCAGCGAGGCCGGTACATTTTATCCTGCTGACTCTCCTATTGACGCAAAGACAATGTCATGCAAGTGGTTATAAATGATTGTATCAAGGTGAAAAACGTGATCTGCCTTTGTGCTGCAGCTATGGCGATGCGGTGATGGAGCTGGACTACAGCATCGGTCAGATTTTGAAGTGGCTGCGAACTCTTGGTATTGACAATAATACCTTTGTCTTCTTCACCTCAGACAACGGTGCAGCTGTTATGTCTGGCCCCAATGAAAGTAGGCAATTATTTCATAAAGAAAGTGCTTTTTTTATCTAATTCTGACTCGCTTTTGTGTCCCGTGTGATTGATGCAGGTGTTTTTGTGGTTTTTGACTCCTCAGGTGGCAGCAACGGACCCTTCCTCTGTGGGAAGGAGACCACCTTTGAGGGAGGCATGAGGGAGCCTGCCATTGCTTGGTGGCCTGGGCACATCAAAGAAGGCTCAGTAAGAAAGCCCCAGTCATTAGAGCTTTTACCAAATAAAGCATGAAAAACCCCACAATAAAATACAACACGTGCTCTCGAGAGGCTAGTCTAATCTTAGTCCAGGCACCCAGAGGACAGCTTATTATTCTATGCTTTGTTGTTCCCTGACTTTCTGCCAATCAGATTGTACCAGGAGCTGAAAATGTGAAGCAAGTTATGTATAAAGGAATTATTTTACTCGTTCTCTCTTTCAAACAATCATTGTAGCTTTTTGTTTATGTATCAATTAGCTATTTACACATACACAATTTGATCCACTGGCATCAATTAATCCCGACTGTGTCCAGCTTCTGTCAAACAGAGCCGAACTCCAGAAAGCCAGACTGTGATTTTGGCCACAAAGCAAGTGGGAGCCTTTTTCTACTGTTTCCTAAAATATTTCTGGAATTAATGCCCCAAACCCCCCTCCTCACATTCCCCAATTTAACCCCCCACCCACACTGTGATCCCCTAAGCCTGTGCGTTCTGCAAATGACTTTTAATTGTATTAGGGGCAGCTGTGACACGGGGCTGTGACGCAGAGGGATTTTGTGGAGGAGCAAGCGGAGGCTGCAGTCTGCAGTAAGCCTTGCCCCTGGCTCATCTCACAGGGTTGTGCTGGGGCCTGATAGCACAGCAGAGTAGCGAGGGAGAGGGGGATTGGGAGCGTCTTAAGCGGCTAATCTGTTTGTGTGTTTGCTGAGGTTGGATTGAGCCGTAATGAGGACTTCAGTATCTGAATATGCCAGGCGCTCAGGATAAAGGAACGGGAGGGGGTGGGGGGGTTGGAGGGAAAGAGGCAAGGAAGAAGTAAAAGAGGTGGCTGGTGTAGAAAAGAGAAAAGGGGGAAGAGTGCTAAAGATTGCAGCACTGCCACACTGCCAGGATGGTTTTAGCGTTTGTAAGGCTTTGCCTGCACCTGTGCCATGTTATAATTGACCAGTGTGCCTCTATATGCACATGCAAGGGTGCAGAACATGTCGGTGTAATTTATGTTAGCTCCCACACAACTATATGTGCACGTTTGTTTGAATGAGAGAGAGCTTTCTAACCTTAAAACACCTGTGTGTGTGTGTGTGTGTGTGTGTGTGTGTGTGTGTGTGTGTGTGTGTGTGTGTGTGTGTGTGTGTGTGTGTAGTTGTAATGACTTGACTCGAGTTTTAGTAGAAAGGGGACTGTAGATCCTGAAATATCCAGGGATGTGATGACAAGGCTATTGTGCTGGAGTTTCTGTGCTCTATAGCTCTGGATTTATCACTTTGTGTCACTTGGGAGGAAGGATAACAGATACAAGATTGTCCCCCTGTCTTTATTTTGTAGTCTTTTCAAATCTCTGTTGATGGGTGCTTTGAAAAGTCTGTAAACCCTCTGAACAAAATTCTGGAGACAAATTACCAAGCTGGCAAGCTTTTCTTAAATGGGGGGATTTATTAGGTTTATTGTAGTGACCCAACACAGAACACAGGAGAAAGTTTTTGGAGCATTTGGGAATTGGAGACAAAAATACTATTTCAACAGTTAGCATTGTGTCTGCTGTCATCTTGGTTTATTTATTTATTATTATTTATAAAGAACATGCGATACCAGAATTTTAATTTAGTTTAATTTATTTTTATTGATAGAGCGCCAAATCACAACAACAGTTACCTTAAGGTGACCACATTAAAAACTCCAGATGGCACAAACATTAAAACAGTCAAGAGATCCAGTTCAGTGAGTTGAACTGGTGGAGGTTAAACCCAGCAGATAGACAGCAGACTGGTTGGCTGTAGATAGAGCATAGCTTTAGGCCTTGATACAGTTCAAACAGGCGAGTTCAGACACATCCTGCATACAGTTATCAGCCTGTTCACATATTAAATTTTGCTAGAAAGTTAGAGATGTTAATATGGCAGTCCACGGGGATTGACTCGGAACCGCAGGTTTTGTAGGGTTTTTCCATTGGCTTCATTTACATGAGCTTGGTATTTCCATGCCTATTAATAGAAAATAAAGCCTGTTATCAGTGAATGAATATGAGTGATGACTCAATTAAACTGACACGAGTCTGAGTGCAGGTGAATGTTTTTGATTAGTCATTCACTTACTGTATATTTTGGAGGATGGAAGGAGCAGATCTGAGATGAGGGCGCACGGGTGCTCTGAAGCATTCTCCTTGTGCCTGAGGGCAGGTGAGGGGCTGCATGGTGGCTACAGGAACAGAGATTGGGAGGTGGGTGGGCTGACAGTGCCACAACATCGTTGAGCATCGCAATCCCCTTCGGTGGGTTATCAGGCTGCAGACACACTGGCAGAGTGGCAGAGATGGGGATAGAAGCACTGCCTCCTCAGATAAACACTGCTTACAATGGAGAAAACAGGAGAATGTGACATTAATAGGGAGCAAAGAGTGGGACAAAAGAGAAAAGAACAAAGGGTGATTTGAAAAAAAAAACCCAGCTTAGACTGCAAAAGAGAGCAGAGCTAATAAGGGAGGAAATAAAAGATGGCAACTCGTGAGATAAACTCTGTCAGACCAGTCCGAGTTTTAAACTTTCAGTTTTTGGAGACGCAAGTTATTCCCAACTAAATGTCAGTGCTGCTTCTCCTCTTGTCCTTTTGTCCTGTCTTCTTTAACGGTCTGTGTGTGTCTGTATTAGAGGGACTTAAAAAAAAAAAAGAAAAATGAAATAAAGGACCAAATCTCTCCATGTTTGTGTACGCGCGCACGAAAGAGAGAAAGAGCGTCTGGATGTGCAGATAGATCATGGAGTGCATTGCAGAGCCCTTTCTGTGGCTAGTTCTGTGGATACAGAAGAAAAGGGGAATTCATTTCAGTGCTTAGGAGCTTGTGTGTACGCCTGTATGTGTGCTGGCTGCCGATAGGAGCACAGCGGCACATGGCGGTGCAGCTGCAGAGGGCTGATAGCGCTATCTGATTGTGAGCGTGCCGTCTCCCTCTAAGGCTCGCTCAGGAGAGAATGGAACGGAAGATCAAGGATGACAGCGAAAAAATGGCATTTTATCTCAAAATAGTTCAAAGTTTATAAATAAAATAACGCTTTTCACTGGGACTGGGAGAAGGAGATAAAACGCCAGCTCGCTCTAGCTTCAGCCACCTTCTCGCCAGTGTCTTGTCCTCTCTCTACTTCCTCTCCTTTCCTCTTTTTTTTTTTGCTCCTCCTTTTTTCCCCCTTTTTTCCCTCCCAAAACTAATTTAGAAAGAGAAGCATTTTGGAGTTGTAATAATAAACCTGCATGCAGAGGTTAGAGTGGAGGCTGTTGAAATGCATCTCTTTTCCTGCGTGTGTACACACAACCACACATGGAACGAATGCTTGTCATGACTGTGCATTGTTAGCATGTTGCCACAGCTCATTCTTGATTTCAAGGACTTCAGTCATCAAGGAGGACATTTCAGAACCCGTGAAAGATGTGAACAAGCGATCAAAAGACAAAACTCTAGTAGTGTGTTTCTCTGTGGATGGTCCTCAAACAAACATGCTTTTCTGTGTGTGTGTGTGTGTGTGTGTGGAACATCTTATTTTACTAGACCTGTTTATTTTCTTCTCTTGTCTATAGGTGAACTTCCAGTTGGCCAATGTCATGGACCTGTTCACCACTAGTCTGGTTCTCGCTGGCATCAACCCTCCTGATGATCGAATCCTAGACGGACTGGACCTAACACCTGTTTTGCTCAACTGCTCCCAGCCACTCAAAAACAGGTGAGCACACACACACACACACACTTTTGTTCTTCCTTAACACCTCAAGAAAATATCCCCTACAACATTACACCAACACCAGTCTAAATTGTTGGATAAATCAATGCTTTCTTTTTATTTATGCCAAATTCTGACCCTTGCATCTGAATGTTGCACCAGAAATTGAGACTCACAAGACCAGGCAGCGTATTTGAAATCTTCTATTGTTCAGTTTCCTTTTTTTAGCAGACCATCTGCTTCAAGGTCTGTTGCAGATTTAGTGATAACAAGTGGTTATTTGAATTACTTATGTTTCAATTCTGAGATGGTTGTGTTGGAAAATCCCAGTTGATCAGCAGGTTCTGATCTACTGGTGACCATCTGACCCCAACAACCATGCCAAATATATAGTCACTTAAATCACCTTTCTTCCCCATTCTGATCCCCGGTTTGAACTTGAACAGGTCGTCTTGCCCACGTCTACGTGCCTAAAGACACTGAATTGCTGCCATGTGATTGGCTGATTAGCAGGTGCGCCTAATAAAGTGGCTGACGAGTGTAATTGCCTCTACAATGAATCTTAATGTCTTTTTGCTATATGCTATGAAAATGTTGACATTTGAGGGTTTCATACAAATGCATAAAAACACTGTACAAAGGTTCATGTGTCCATCAGGATGATATTTTTTGAAAACTGTGTGGCTCCCACAACTTTTGCTTTCTTTGCCATTATTCACTCCTTTTCTAGTGACAGACTCTTAATTTTGACCAAAAACGGACATTCACAACAGTCTGAGTGATTTTTAGGGAGTTTACGTTCCTCCACATTTTCTAAGGCAATTTGATGTTAATATATGCAAGTTGAAGTAAATCTGAGCTTTATTTCTGCCTCTTCTCGCCATCTTCAGGCCAATATTTTATTACCGTGGGAATGAACTGATGGCTGTGAGGCTTGGAGAATACAAGGCACACTACTGGACCTGGAGCAACTCATGGGAGGAGTTTAGACAGGTGAGATTCCCTCTGAACAGTTCAACTCTGTTCCTCAGTTCTTCATTTGCACTGCCACATCCTCCTCCTTTGTCTCTCCTAATCGCACTCAAACACACAAACACTTTGGCTGTTGCTGGTGTTATCATGAGAGCGGCTCATCAGTTGACTGCTGTGTACATCAGTGTAATGAATATTAATGAAGAGCCCCCACATAAGCGAATGTACATCATTCATCAACCAGATGACTTGTTTGTTCAAACTCCAGTGGAAATACCCCCCCCCCCCCCCCCCCAAATTTACATATCGTCATTACCTGCTTGTTCTTTTGGCATCATAGCGCTCAGGCATAATTACATCAACTCAGTGCGGATTAAAAATATCAATAGAAATGTGAAATCTGGCACCTGAGAAGCTAAAGTATAGTGCATTTTCTTTTTCTTTTTCTTTTTTCCCTGGCTACCCTGGGCCCATCTATAAAAACATGTCCTTCTGTCCTCCCTCCATGGCTATGCCTTTCCTGTGATCCAGTTTGTTTTATGCCCCATCGGTTGCTTAAATTGCTCTCTCCTTCAGGGCCGCTGAATCAATAGTAGCCTCCTTTATCAACTCATGTGAACTGAAGTGGAACTTCACAAATAATGGCGTCTGATTGCCTGTGAGTTGCCTATCGATTGGTATGTGTGTGTGTGTGTGTGCACATGGGAGAGAGAAAAGACAGAATGGAAAAAAAACATGCACATACATGTTCGGGCTTCTTTGTACAGACGTGCGTGTCTAGTCTGTTTCGCTGACTGACGGTTGAGCTCCTACAAGACAAATCTCCGATGTCATTATGAACTCCTAAACTGTTTCTTCTTGTGTTGCCCACATTCACTTTTCATACATCTGCTTTAAAGGTAATGCTCTACTTTCTTTGGAATTGATCATTCCTACTAAACTCATGTTAAAGATAACCCACCCCATATACACTGAGGATTAACCCGTCTCATGATAGTGATACACAATGAGATCCACTCCTCACTGAAATGAAACGTGTATTGCTGCTTTGTAAGTAATGTGCTGCAGTACAATTTGGCTTTTTTTGTGCTCCTTGCTGAAAAATAAACAAGGAAGGAAGATGTGTGTCTCTAAAGAAGAATGAAATTACAGGTTAATGGCTGGGAGACGTGTTGCTCTGTCCTGGCTGAGTCTGTGCTGCTCAGCCATGAGGAAAATGAGAAATTTCACAGGCTTAAATGCCTTTCATCAAATTCTTTTGAGGCAACGTATTGATGTTAATATTGTGAAACATAGTTTCTCGTGACTGTGTCTCCCTTTTATCTGGATTGCTGAGTAACCTATGCAACTGTGAGTAGCCTTGCTGAATGCTTCATATGGCAAAAACTGAAAAAGGAAGTTTTTTTGAGACAAGTGTACTGGGAATACCTCTTTCTTGGCATCACTGAAACTGAAGAAATTGACAAGAATTAGGCTGTGCCATAGCTGATGTACTTTAAACTTGAATTATAAGTTTTAGAATTTGTTTTTTTTACATTAACACACTTTAATGCACACTGGTGAAAAAAACACAATCAGTCTTTAATTTAGTAAAAGTACTAATTCATAAATGAAAGAATGAAAACACATATGATGGTGTCCAAATATTTCCAACAATGTTCAAAAAAGAACCTGTCACATCATTTTACACTCTCTGGTTACTCTAACACCTGTAAACACTTGTTAATAATGGTGACAATAAGCTTAAAGTAATTCAAATATTCACTAAGTTATTCTGAGCATCGGATATAACATTAGCTCAAGTAACAGCTTAAGCAGTCAACTCATCTGATGCTAGGTTAGCAGTTAATGTTACTGCAGCTAATGCTACTTGTTGCCTTTTGATCTATATTAAATAAAAGATTTATTAGAATAAAAAATAGTGTGAATGAAACTGTAATAAACTCAGCTCAAGTCACATCATTTCATCAGAAATGTTGAAAAAGACAATAACTCCCGTGATTCCTCATAGCATCATGTTATTGTATTGACTGACAAACCCCAGGCAGCAGAAATTATTGTTCATTCAAGTAAAAGCACAAATAAATTATCATACTTGGAGCTTCCCTCCAGTCAGTAACGTGTTTTGGTTGGAGTTGTTTCTTTTAGATGTTTTGCCTTCATTCTGCAGAATGAGAACAGTAAAGCACACCCTCTTTAAATTCAAAGGTTTTACAAATCAGGACATAATAAAAATAATCTGGTCCTTAGCAAGTCTTAAAGCAAGGCAACCACATATGAAAAATAACACATAGCATATTACACTTTTGCCAGTTTGCACGTCTTGAGCATTCTGGTGAGTGTTAACACAATGCCAAGGAGGAAAGATATCAGCAATAGAGAAGCAATTATTGCTGCCAATCAATCTGGGAAGGGTTAAAAGGACATTTCCAAACAATTTGAAGTCCATCAATCTGCACTGAGAAAGATTATTCACAGGTGGAAAACATTTAAGACAGCTGCCAATCTTCCCAGCAGTGGACGTCCCAGCAGATTCACCCCAAGGTCAGGCCATGCAATGCTCAAAGACCAAAAAATCTGCAACCTACATCTGAGACTCTACAGGTCTTAGTTAGCATCTTAAATGTTCATAACAGTACAATTACAAAAAGGCTGAACAAGTATGGTTTGTTTGGAAAGCCTGCCGTGGAGAGAAAGTCTCTTCTCTGTAAAAAGAACATGGGAACACAGCTTAGATGTTAAACCTGAACAAACCACAAGATGTTTGGAATAATGTCAATTAAACAGACAGCGCCAAAGTGGAGATGTTTACCCATAATGCACTGCACCACATTTGGTGAAAACCAATCACGCCATTACCATTACAAATACCTCATACCAACTGTCAAGCACGGTGGTGGAGGGGGTGAGGATTTGGGTTTGTTTTGCAGCCACTGGACCTGGACACCTTGCAGTCACTCCTCTGTATACCGAAGTATGTCAAATGTGCATGCATCGTAATGGCCCAGACAAAATTCAAACCTCAGTAAAATGTATAAATTCACATATATGAATTTTAATAAATCAATAAATGAATGGCTGCAAACTTCAGTGAATGGAAGCAACCTTGTAAATAAGAGTGGACCAAAATTCCTCCACAACAATGTGAAAGCAAAATGTTATTGAGAAGGTGTAAAACCACCTATAGCAGCAAAACTAAGCTGCTTCTTGCAAGAGGATGGATTTCCTTTAAACAGGGATTGTATTAATTTTGTGACAGTAAAACTAGGATTTTGTTGTAGTCCAATCATTTATTTACATGAATCCAGCATAGAAATTCTCCTGTTGTGTTAGTTGAAGCTCTCTTAATCACTCACAACTGATATACATGCAAAAATGTCCTGTTTTAGCTCAGTTTCGATGCTTGTTAAGATAGAGCAAATGCAAATACTCCAGTCAACTTAAAGTTAAGTTGTTTAATATCACCAACTACAATGGCCATAACACAGATCTGAGGGTTCATGAGAGGTTTGATTGGTATGAAGGAAAAAAATTTTTTTTTTTAACAGTTTTTAAATGTTTTTTTTGTCAAATACATTTTACTATCTTTACCTGTTTCTGTTCTTTAAATTGCTGTTCAGATTAGTCAAATATTCAGTATGTGAAAGAAAGAATATATTTAAACATTGTCCAGTCTACATAAAACATTCCAGCCAAATCAAATACTTTTTCCTCATTCCCATCCCCAAAATCCACGCTCCCACCCATGGATGCTCCTGCACCTTATCTTGTAATGACAACCACGGTGCTCCAGTTTAAAAGCAGCCTTGCTGTATCCATAGCATTAATGTCATGTGAGATATGGAGTTCTTGCTCTAATATCTTGGCTACAAGAGAAAAAGTCAGACAGATACACACAGCAAGCCTTTCTTGCTGCTCCTCTGGGATGTTTTTTTTTGCCCCCCTGATTCTTTTCTGCATTTCTAAGCAGTTGACTTTAAAAGGCAGGACAAGTCTGGATCAGTGGAAGCTCTGCAGGGCGGGGGGTATCTATCTTCACTCTCACTCTTTCTCTCTCTTCTATATGTATTTTGAGGTGCTCCGTTGAGTGATCTCAGAGGGGGGGCAGCAACAGTGTCTTACAGATGAATGCTTTTTCAATATTAGTTGTGCTCATCAAAAAAAAAACCAAAAGTGTGAGTTTGTTTGTGCGTGCGTGTGCTTATGTGTGTATTAAAGGAGGAGGCAGATCTCCAGGGGGTTCTGGAGGAGTGAGTGTGACTCAATCAGGCTGCGATCACTGCCAGGCTCCTGAGAAATAGAGTCAGGGAGCAGGAGCGAAGGCGTGGAGAGATGAAGAGGAGGCAGCAAAATTTCTCTGTTTTGCGAGAAAGCCTTCACGGTGTACCAACAGGAGCACAAATAACACAGCAGATTGGAAGACAATATGCAAATAACCCATACTACAATGAGATTAAGCATTCAGCTCTTGGCAGCAGGTGGCTGCAAGCCTAAACCTAAACACTCACATCTCTCCTGCCGAGCTTAGTGCAGTGTTTTTTGTTTTTTTAATTGGACATGATGAAGCGCATAAAAACATCTTTAACCATCAAACTTAAAGACAAATTGTAATCACATTACTGAGATCCATATTTTCACGATGTCTTAAGTGTCATTTATGTGGTGCAAAACGAGCCAAAGCAAATATTCTATTTCTTCTATTTCTTCAGATATTATGTTTCATGTTTAATTGAGGATAGTATTTCAGGCAGGTCTGCTTTTTGTGTCATGGATTAGTCTTCTACAAGAATAAGCACAGACGGCAGCGGCCGTGCTGCTGCCACACGAGTATCGATTTGTGTTTGGTGAACTGATGCTTCAGCAGGCATATAAACTGGAAAATATAGACAGAAGAAAGGTTCCACTGCTTTAAAATGTTGATTTTAAAACAAATGGAATCAATTGTAGAATACTTATTCTGGGGTAGATTAAAGTACAGGCAGTCTAGGTGAAGGACTTTACCTGTAGCTCAGATCAGTGTGTTTAATAACACGTGTCATATGTTTTACAGGGCATAAACTTCTGTCCGGGTGAAGAGGTGCCAAATGTGACTACTCACGAGCAGAAGGAGCACACACTCCAGCCACTCATTTTCCACCTGGGGCGGGATCCTGGAGAAAAGTTCCCTCTCAGGTCAGTACCTTAAAAAAGTTCAAATTTGCTTTTAGCTGATCTCCAGGAAACGGACAGAGAGGATCAGGGGTGAGGTGTGGAGAAGAGGGGAGTCAAGCAGGCTAACAGGGAAAAAGCTGTGGGGGAAAAAAGGGAAGAAAGCAGGGATAAGAATAAGAAGGTTGTTTGCCCGTGGTACTGAATGTGTGCAAGATCAATGAAGATTTAGCAGCATGAAAAAAAGAAAAAGGCGGCGGATTGATCCACTCAGCCAGAGCACGCCTGATTACACCCTTCTCTTTGTGATTGCAAACAGCTCCTTAAAGATCACTATCGGGCCCTCAACCCTTTGGTACATCGCTGCAGGTTAAAATTGCAAGATAAATTGTTCAGGTCTAAATTGAGAGCTAGTTCTGTTTAATGTGTTTTGTGTGGGTCTGCCTCCTCTCCAAGGAGAGTTAAGAATCACGGAGACAGGATGCAAACGGCCAAGGTTGAACTATTACTAAATAAGGTTGAAAAGATGAATGAGCACCGTCTTCTGCTCTGCCTGGACAGCGCGAGATGTTCAATGTGACCATGTAGACTTTTTTTTAAATGACAGAGTGACTAATACATTAAGATAATCTCAAAATGCTTTCAGGAGAGAATTTTCTGTGGCTCCTCTTGTCATAAACCCTCTTAGACTGACCTTTCTTTTCTGCCTTCTGCAGCTTAGCCGTTCATACTTTTTTTGCTCTAGCCTCATCTCCTCATTTGCTTCCTGCTTGTGCTCCTCTCTGTTCTGGAGCGAGATTGGATGATAAAACATTAATGCTGTTTTTCGTTTGCCCACCTTTTAGCCTTGCTATTCACTCGGAGGAATAAAAAAAAAAAAAGGCAGAAACCAATCAATATGCAGCCATGTGTTGTGCTGAGTGCTAGATGTGCACACACACACACATCCACACAAACCAAAACTGCCCATTTATTTTATTCTTTTACTTCTGCACAGAGGGGTTAGTGAGTTTGTCTCCAAGGTCACGCCCCCGCCAACGCCAAGCTGCCTGACCTCTTCACTGTTCACGCGCCGTTCTTCTTCGATCCGTTTTAATCTTCACTATAAATTCTCCTTCTTCGCCAAACTTGTTTTCCCTTCTCGCACCTTCTCCCTCCACCTACTGCTATGCATCTCATCTCACTTGTCGCCTCTCAGCTGCTGTCCCTCTGCATCCGCCGGGACTGTGCTCCTCCATCCACACGTGTGTGTGTGTGTGTGTGTGTGTGTGTGTGTGTGTGTGTGTGTGTGTGTGTGTGTGTGTGTGTGTGTGTGTGTGTGTTTGTCTGCACATGTGCATGCTTGTGTTTTGTCCGTGTGCTCTCAGGTCCCCCAGCTGGACCGGCTGCCTGGCCATCATTAATCTTAGTCAGCACCTAAAGAGCCACTTAAGATGATATAGGGCCTGTCTGTGCACATACCTTCACTACTGTCGCAGGCTGTGATGTAGCAAAGAGCGCACACATGTACACGGTTTCTGTTCCTGCAGTTTCATGTCATTATGGAGATTTTTGAATTATTTCCTTTTTTTTTTAAGTTCTAGTTGTTTCCATTTTGCTTTGTGAGAGCAAAAAAAACGCCTTGCTGCTATTGTAAATGAATGTGGGCCTGGGGAGGATGACAGGGTCTGTGTTGGTGGTCCTTCTGTCCAGGATGAAACACAGACCCATCCAGGTTTGCATCAGCCTAACTCGATGATGGCTACGCTGGACTCTCAAAGCCTCTCTCTGCCTCCCACATTACCCTTCGTCCCTGTGACCTAGTGCCCTGAGATTAACACATCCTACTTCCTCACCACCTACCTCGGCTTTTGTCCCCAGAGCCCCCGGGTCATGTGTGGTGTAAGCCCCAGCCCTAACACTGCAGGCAGCCTTGCTCAAGTCTGGCCTCATCTGCTGCCTGCCACCATGCTCTTCTGTCCCCAATCAATAGTCCCTCACTGAAGTGCTCAATTTCCACCGGGGTGGAGAAGATGGTGGAGGGGAGGGGCAGGCAGGACAGATGTATCTGATTGTCTCCTCAATTCCCCCCACCTTCTGCTACTGTGTGGTTGTTTGTGTGTATGTGTTCCAGCAATAGTGTTATGAATCAGTAATCAGAGCGGTGACACACCTGAGCTATGCCCCCATCCCCCTTGGGTGCCATACATTATAAATCAAAAGACTCCATTTGCATACAGCCTGCTTATTATTCCAGATTTTGCCTCTACACTAGTAAGCTAAGGGTTATAATCATGATAATGAGCTGTGCTGACTGTGGGCTTTTCATTATTTGTTTGCAGAGGGGGTATAAACAAATGATATTATTAGTTTTTGATTTAGAGCTTCTGCACTGTAAGATTTTTGGCGCATAGACAAAACAATGGAAAACTTTGCGTCTCGTGCAACTTTCTCGCGCTTTGCTTTACTTTGCTTTGCACACTTGCACGGAGAAATTGAATACTTACAGCAGCCTGATAAATCTCCCTTACATTTACTTCTGTTAAGCTGCTTCATCACTTATCGCAAAATGAATCGCAACAATCAGGAGCCGGCACAGATAGGAGGGGAATGAAATATCCCTCTTGCTGATCGAGATCGAGCAAAAAGCAGAATTTGTGATTTCAGATAGCTGAAGCAATTTAATCTGAATGCTGGATGTTTAACGCAGCGGAGCAATCTGGTTTTTCCCTATCAGCTAGGGTCACAATGCATAGATAGTTAGCTTATGACAAACGCAGCGCACAAGGAGAGAGACTAATTGCAGCGAGCGCTACCAGTCAAGTAATTGCAGGAGGAAGTAAAGAGTGAGTATCAAGGAAAGGAGCAGGTGCTGGTTGATGGAGGAAGCCTTGCTGCCCTGTGGGAGATCTAAGAGGGAGGGTAGGTGTGAGCTGGACAGGGCCTGGGGTTATTACTCTAATTGACACTTCACCTCACACACATGCACATGTTCCCCAGGGGCCAATCAGAGCATTGCGTTTGCAGTGGAGGGAGGATGGAAGGCTGGCACAGGTGCTGCCTGCGAGTGTATCAGGGGTGTAATTGCACTGCTGATATTTGTCTATCCCTGTGTCACGCCACCAGACGCTCACTCCCCCAACACACACACACAGAGCCCATTAACCCTACAGGTCCTATTGAGAGCAGCGTTCCTTTGAAAGCCTTCAGGGCCCCTGTGTTTTACACTCTGAATATAATAATGCACAGAGGTGCCCAGGCTCACTGGTGTCCAACAACAGTAATTGAGAGACAGGGGATGTGATGGGGGTTACATAGTTCATCCTGCTGAGCGTGCCTTCCCAAAGGGTACAAGAGTGGACAGCCTGTGTGTGTGTTTATGTGTTTAGGTTTCTGTTTTTGTCATCGAAAGCTGCGGCTCGTCTCCCCACCAATATAATGAGTAACGCTCGTGGGCTGCAGTCATGTTTTGTCACTAGATACATGAACAGAAAGGCAGAAAAATGGGTGATCTTTATTCCGTGTGTTTCAAACACAAAAGCAGCCTTGCCTTTCTCATTTGTACTAATATATGTCCAGAACATAAAACAACTGGTTCCATTCAGGATTAACTGTTCAGATTGCTGTTAAAGAAAATTTGGTATTAAATATATTAAAATCTGATTTTATTCTTTGTAACATTACTACAAGATGATGTCATCAATTAGTCAAATATACTTTGCATCTCTGTTGACAATCATTCAATTTAAAGCACAAAATTTTCTCACATGTTAGTTTTTATCATGTTTCCTTGTCATGCATCAATATACATGAATCATTTTTGGAGTTTTGGAGCTTTGGTTAACTAAAATGATAATCATTCACTTGAAAGTGCTCTGCCGATAATACCCAGCTGTTTATTGTGTTGGCAGTGTTCTTTCTAAGGAGTACCAGGACGCTCTGAGCAGGATATCTCCAGTTGTGCAGCAGCATAAAGACACTCTGGTGCCCGGCATTCCCCAGCTCAACATGTGTGACAGTGCAGTGATGGTGAGACACAATATAACTAAATATATCTCTTACAGTCATGTTTAAGATCAGTTGTCATGTTGTAAATCCGACTACTAGATCAGGTGCTCTTCTCAGCTGTATACATCAGATAAATTCATATGTAAGTGACAATGATAAACCCTTTAAGGGCCAGAAAGAATTAAAAGTCTATGGGAGAACAAGCTAAAATAGAGAAGGCTCCTGGCCTTGCTTTGAATCAATCGTAGCTTTTATTTTGTTGTTTGTGTGCTAACTTTACATATCAGTGTGTACCGATTTGATGACATCCTCCCCTTCTGTCTGGAACTTTCTCTTTCAGTGTTATTGTAACGGTATTATTTAAAAAGCAGCCTGGCTTTGTCTCCCCAAGCGCCCACCTTATTTGTGGCATGGCACTGCCCCCTGGTGGTCATTCAAATAAACATGCTACATTGCGTCCAATTCCTGTCTTTGATAGAAGTGTGATCATTTAAATGCTTAAAAGCCTGAATTTTTGCATCTTTTTATTCTGCCTTTTTCATAAGGAAAAGTACATTTTTTTAATCTTTTTAACATGGTTTTGTCATGAGGACTTACTTTTAGAGTAATGGTGCACAAGAAAATGTGCACAACCTAGTAGGTAATACGACCGCTCAAGGTCAAACTGGTAAATTTGAAGTAAGAAGACATTAAAATTTCATGGCACCACTTCAGTATTTGAAAAATACACTTTATGCATGGTATGTATTGGGAAAGAATAATCAGTTTTTCAATCAGTTAAGTTTTTTGATGAAAAATGTTACACAGGGATAATATGAATTCATAGTTTAACATTTAAAAAATGTTAAACTATGACACAGGACAGGAAACAAATATTATCTGCTGCTTTCAGCCTAGTGAAGATCAGTTACGACTTTAAAAAGCAGCAATGCATTGTACTGCAGAGCAATCATATATTTGATACTTTCATTTTGCTGTACTTACTGTGTGGACCTCTCTGTTTTATAGAACTGGGCCCCCACTGGCTGTGAGAAGTTGGGAAAGTGTCTGAAACCGCCCGAGTCTAACCCCTGGAAGTGCGACTGGCCACACTGAGAGCAAAAGTACTGGACGCCAACATGAGGAACTAAAACCTGAAGATGTGCCAAGCCATAGAATAGGACACAGCCTCTGTGTGTAAAGGAATGTATTTTTAAACTCTTTGTGTTTTTGTACAATGTTTGAAGAAAAGAGCATTCGGTCAAATCAGGGAAACGTGTTTGCAAACTATGATTGCAGTTATTTTTACATCTGTGTGTTTTAATCTGCCAATTCTATTTCAACTTGCTATGGAATGGATAAAACAGATTTTATTGGTGTAGATCAAGGATGCCAAACTCATTTTACATTGTGAGCCACATACATCCCACTTTAATTTGAAGTGGGCCATACCAGTGAAACTTCCCTTTCTGTCTTTAATTACAGATTTAATCCTTGAGATATCTTAATATGAGCAATAGAAGTGCAATTTCAGCTGCATTTATCAGGTTTTTTTCTACGTGGTAAAGAAATGCTGCTCAAGTTAATGAAACAAGTCTGTCAGCACTCTTACACTGTAAGAAATAAATTGTATGGGCTTAAATTGTGAGAAATAAAGATGTAAAATTGGGTGTAAAAAGAAAAGGTGTATTTATGTGTACAGTGCATAGGTTTAGTGGATACACAGGGTATCTTGTGAATCCACTGTAAAACACACACACACACAAAGAAATTCCTATACTATATTTTCATTATTTCATTTTTTATGTATGTTTAACTTATGTGTCAGGTCATCATCAGTCAAAATAAAGCTGTAACACCTATAAACATATAGTTAAAAGGGCAACAATTGCACCTTCCTTCACATTTTTAAATGCTTTTCAGTTAGGCCGGATTAGAGTCTCTGCCGGGGTGATTCTGGCCCCCGGGCCTTGTGTTTGACACCTTTGCTGTAGATGGTGGGTCATTGTCATTATTGTATACTACTCAAACACAGGAATCCAAATTGAACACAGCGTCATCTTGCTGGGTGACCTTTTTGTTCAGGTATAATACATACCGCGCCCTGATGGTCTCCCTAATCGGTCCAGCCACATACATGCAGTGGGATCCACCAGAGCAAGCCTATTGCACTTCACAGCATGCAGAATCGAAAGGTAGTGTCACAGCCCAGTCCAGAGTCTGTGTCCCAGTAGGGCAGAACTGTTTTGGTGGCATAAGGGGAAAGGGCTTCATACACTATGTGCTCATAAAGGATTTGTTCCTGTAGCCAAAAATATCTGATGGTAATTTCAAGAGTCAAGATTAGCTGTATTTCTCACATACATAATTATACAAGTAAAATCTGCAGTGAGAAGCTTCACAGACACTTATGTACCAATCTGGCTGAGAATAAATAAGAGGAAGACATAGCTTTTTAAAATGGATTAGCCAACTGGTAGCACAACCATAGTCCAAGTATGAGTATCAGAGTAGTCAGGGTGTAGGCTTATTAGGTCATGGTTTGACTCTGCATTTAACTGCTGAAACAGAAATCTTCAGTTATTTCCTGTTGATGTTCAACATTTACTGAAGTTGATGAAGATGTTAATTATAATCTTATCCATCCTAAAAGCAAATATGATGTGTTACCCACAGTGTAAGGTAAGTGTAAGGTTTCTGTTGGAGCCAGAGCTCATTTTTACTTGTGTTTTTTCCCCCTGAGCAGTTATAAGTAGCAGTAAGTGTGAAAATACAGTGTCTATTCTTGTGATCAGTCATTTTCTATTTCTATCAAAGGAAATTGCATGTTTCAGGAAACAGACTGAGCGAGTTCTCTGTTGAAATCAGATCATCATGCTGTAGAATGACAACAAAACAGACAGCAATGGAAGTGGACACTGCTTTTCTCAAATCCAGGAGGGGGATTGTGAAGGTGACAGAGATGGTGAGATATTTGCTTATATCCTAACTTTGGACATTTGGCGTAATGTGGTGTAAAACAGCTGATACATGCCGTTTCGCTGCCTTGTGCCTGTTAAAAAGGGGGAACAGAAACAGAACATGGCGCAATAGCTTCACAATGCTATATGCTTTAGCTGGTAAATGTTAGTATGTGATTTAAAGGCTGTTGCTGAAGTGGATCATGACCTGTTTAATCTTTTTAAATGTCATGAGGAAAGCTTCTCAAAATGACAGTTCCTGTTTTTCTCTCTAAACTGAGAGGTGCAACACGTTGCAAAAAAAAAAAAAAATTGCGAAGCAACCAGTGGACGAGAAGGAAGGAGACCTCACAGTACACAATGCAGTTTTAAAATAAGCTGTTATCAAACATCACAGTGTTTTTTTCTTGGCTCTGTTATCTCAGTGACAGTTTCTCTTTGCAATCTCCCCCTCTCTGCTGTAGGTGACTCTGTTTGTGGCTTTTGTGTGTTTTGCTGTAGCCTCGACACCCAAGTACATCGCAGCCACAGCGTTGGAGTTTTTCATCACCTCGCTTCTGCTGGTGCTCTACCTGCTCAAACTCAACAAGAGGCTGACCTTCTTCTTTTGGCCTCTAGTTGTAAGTGATGTGTTACAGCTTTGGACATAGTGAGAGAGAGTGAAAAAAAAGTGTGACTGCCTGTTGCATGTTCAAGCTCTTGTTCTTTTCTTTTTGTTCTCCTTCTTCAGGATGTATTGAATTCAGTCTTTGCAAGCGTTTACTTCATCACCTTGAGCTTGATGGCCATGACTTCTTACATTAACACAGGCATGCTGATTGGAGGGGTGAGATGTATTTAAGTGTATATACAGTATGCTCAGTAACATTAAACCTTCATGCATTGGCATAGATTCACTTCTGGAGCACTACTCTAAGTTTAAACAAGCCTTTACCCCTGAATGACTTGTTTTCTTGTTTCTCAAAGAGAGGCGAGTCCTTAAAGTTTGACTGTGTAAAAAACGTAAAAACACTCCCAATATGAGTAGCCTACATACACACGAACACACACATGTGGAATGCAATGGATGTATGCTGAGATGTACCCTCTTTTTGCAGATCATGTGTTTCCTCTTAGCTGTGCTGCTGTGCGCTGAGAGCTACATTCTGTTCAGTATCATCACATTCAACAGGCCGAGGACTGAAACGCAGAATACATAAAACAGACGAACTGCAGCAAACTAACGACAACGTGTGCGCATGAATGACCCCAACCCGCTAACTGCTTTTGCATTCTGTGCGTAGTTTAAAGGTTTAGCTGTAGAAGTGTTTGTTAGTTTATTCACAGGCATATTTGATTCTGTAACTAAGCATGGTGTGGCTGTTTAAGATTTCTAAATTGTAAAGGGAAAGAAAAAAAAATATCAATAAAGATTTTTTTCTTTGTGACATCATGAGTTGTATATTTCCGCCGTTGTGTGCAGCTGGGGGCATCGCATTTCACATCTGGAGAAAGCAGATGTTGCACTTCTTTTTTTCTGGCGCTCGCGCTGCATTTCCGAGCTTGTCATTGTTTCCGCTTCCACCTCAGAGAAGCCTCACGCCTCCTCATATCTCATTTGAGTGTGTGTGTGTGTGTGTGTGTGTGTGTGTTTATTTTGCACTAAAATCGCTGCAGTACTTGTAGTTTGAGCAGCCCGGAGCTCGAGGAGAGTTTTTCTTTTCATAACAATGGGGGACATCGAGGCTCCCAGCTCGAACCGGCCGCCCCAGGCTGTCCTGAAGTCCATTCTTCCCAGCAAAGAGTTCGTCACATCCAGGAAAGGAATGCTGCTTATTGCTGAAGTGGTAAGAAATGACCCGATGAGCCAGGCCAGCAAATCTGAGCGCCAGTGGACCGTTGTTTCACCAAAGGCGCAGAGTTGTGGGTAGTTTCTGGCAGTTTTTGCAGACACTGCACTGTGTTGATTTCAGCGCACATTCAGAAATAACTTTAAAAGCTTGGTTAACTGTCATTTTAGGTTCACTCGGTTTCCGTTAGGTCTCCTTTAGAAACGGAAAGAACAGTAAGTTTAAAGCAGCCGTGAGACAAGCTTAGGAAACTCTGACTGACTTTATACTGGATCGTACTGGTTTGGATGGACACGCGGTGAAAAGCCTGAGGTAACCACTGTTGTCCACGCTGTCAATGATCCAAGTAAACCACGGTGTAATTCCAGGCTCTCTTTTGTGCACAATTCATTTCAAGTTCAAATATATTGAGAAGAACTTGGGTTTTTATTGTCGATTTCAACAAACCAAATACTGAAAAAAAACTTGCGCCGTGGTGTTAGTGTGAGATTACCAGCATCGCGAGTTATTTGTGGGAAGGGTCTTCTCGCTGCAAACCCTCAAACTGTGTCATGTGACATTCGGCTCATGCTGGGCTGTGAGTGAGCAGTTATCTTCCCCGCAGTCACATCCTTTTCTGTATGTCGCCTGGAGCACAGCTCTACACTCCCACACAAAGCGCAGTCTCTTTACTGCTGCTTCACAGCGTGGAATGGCCTGTAACCCACGTTAAACAAGACCCAGATAGTAGTGTGCAAAAGTCTTTAGCCAACCCTAATATCTTTATATTTCCTATATTCTTGAAGGAGCCAGAATTTGTTGTGACCAGTAGTGCCAGGCTTGTTAAAAGTTTTTCTTTGGACAGCCCCAGTAGTTAAACATTTTCAGATTTATTTTACTTAAACCACATAATACTCAGCCAAGAAACAGTTGTATCTTTAGCCTCTTTGTTATTAGCAGCCTGTCGCAAAAATACATTGTTTCGATTTCTGTGGTCGAATCTTTAATAATGCCAACGATAAGACAGCTTGATAGAGATAAAATTACATTTTTGCACAAACAAGGTGATTCTCACAGAACTATTGGCTGAAAGCTTGGCATATCTCAGCATGATGTGCAGTGTGTCCTTAAAAAAATCTCTCAGAAAACTGGACAAGTGGTGGACAAATGAAAAGAGTGAGGTATGCCAAATCATGCAAGAGGTGGACTGAAAATCAGTGGCAACAGGTCTGATGTAGTGTTAATACCAAACTTGATATTTTTGGTTGTTTAAATGGAAGTGGGGAGGAGAGAGGTACAACAGTGAGTGTCTGTGAAACAAAGTGGAGGCTCTGTCATGGTTTGGGGCTGATGTTGGAGAACCTGACCAAATTGGTGGAATTATGAAGAGAGAAAAGTACCATTAGATTTTGATCCACCATCTGCAAAGCATGTGACTGGCAACACCTTCATTGTTCAGCATGACGATCACCCCAAAACACAGTGCAGTAAAATCATACCTGGATAGAAAAACAGACAATGAGACACTATCAGTCCTGGATTGGCCTCGCAGAGCCTTGATCTCGACATTTTTGAAGCCGTGTGGGATCATCTTGACAGAGAACAGAAAAAAAGCCAGCCAACATCCAAAGACTTAAAGAAATGACAAGAAAGCTTGCCTAAGAGAGTTCAGCCTGTTCTTAGAGTAAAGGTGGCCATATCAAATATTAACCTTCAGGCTTGTTCGAACTGCACAAACTGTTTTTGCCTTACATACTGTATTTCCATCTAAATCACATTTTGCTAGCAAAATATAAAGAAATCAAGGGCAACACAAGACTTTTGTCAACAGTAGAAGTCAGAAGTGTGTCCTACTTGGACTGTAGGTGAGATACCACGCCTGGTTTAGGCTTATTTTAGGAGATTTGTGATATACTATGCAGCACTTCTGTTCAGTGAGTCCATTCCTAAACTTTTCACAAGTGAAGCATGTCAGTGCATCTCGCTGTATGTGAGTGGTATGCTTTGCAGGATTTTCAAGATTTTAAAATCATGTTTCTTATACTTTCCAACTCTTTGCTTATTTGATTTTTGAAGCAACTGTTTAAATGCCAAACAGTTAAAAATGTTTTCTCCTTCACCTCAGCACCACAAACAATAATCCACCGGTATAAAAATGAGGGCCAAGTCTGAATGAAGGGTGGCCTTTTCAAATGTTACGTTTTTATCTCAGTGGTAAAGGTATGATACGAGGTATGAAGCTAAATTCATTTGCTTTAAGTTGCTGTGTAAGCTAAACGTCCTTGCAGTAGTTGGGAAACCTTTGAATGAACTCACACATCTGTGTGCGATTGTCTTTCTGATTAAAAAGATTTCAAATAATACGACACAAGTCCACAGTCGCTGAACTCAAATGTTACACACGAGGCTTCTAAAGAAAATAGATCATACCATAATACCACTGTTGCGCTGCTTGGACATATCAGGCAGGCTCATATATGCATCTGCTGAGCATGCAATACCGTACATAGTGTGTCAGACCACTGTGTCTTTCTGTGTAACCACAGGGTCTACATTTAATGTGCAGTAAAAGACAGGACTGTGTAGTGTTTGACATGTTTCCAAAATGCAAACAAGCTGTTAATAAGAGGCACATGTTGAGGCAAAGCGTGCCACCTAAAGATTGTGAGGCTTCTCAGCTCGGTACGTAATGCATGATGGATGTTTTTGAGAGGTTACAGATTCACACTCACAGGAAATAAATGTCTTCCATAAATATCTCATGGCATATATGAATAATTTTTCTTCTTGGATGTTGTCAGTGTTTAGAATGAAACTGGCCAGTATAGGTTGGAAAAGATTTGTTAATTGATAATCTATTAATCAGTGTCTTTTTCCCAGTGATTCTTTTTAATTTAACTGTAACGTTTCTTTTTAATTAGTTTTACATAATTATAATCGAAACAATAATTTTTTTCTTTTTTACTGACACGAGTCCAGCCACACTGTAACAGAATATATTCAAAACTTTACTGTTAAGTGTTGCCTTACAGGAAAGTTTTACATCGCTCGGTAGCAGCATTTTTATAGCTGCAGGAGTTTGGGTTTAGAGTTCCTACGATCAGGCTAGTGTGGGAAAACTGACTGAGACAAAGACAAGATGGCCGTGGCTGTTTGAGATTACAGCGTCTGGGCTCGCCTTCATTTGTGCTGATGTGGTGTGTCCAGCTCTTCCTGTGGGGAGCTTCAAAGACAAGGCGGGCTCGGCCGTCTCGTCTTTATGATTAATAAAAACCAATAAAACATTTTCCTTTATTTTAGCTGCGTTTGTTTTGTGGATGTTTGCACAAGCATACATGTGGGAGGCATACAGAGAAGGGTGACGGAGTAGAAGCCTGTGTGAATAGCTTTTAACAGCTGTATCTCCTTACAGGAAGTGGGCCTGAAGCTGTAATTCACACAGACTAACAGCTTCGGGGCACTGCTACAGTTCATTATTTAGATCTGACTTGGAGAATCCTACTTGGAAATAACTCCACACCATCTGGCGTCTTAAACTTTTTATTTCAAATGCCAAAGAGTTGTCTTATTTTCTATTTCTCTTTGTTTTGTCTTGCTCTTTTTAGGGTCTGTCCTTTATATCATTCGTGTGCTTCGCTGGATCCTCGGCAGCAGCATTTGTGACCGTCCCCCTGCTGGCATTCCTGGCTTCTCTCTTCTTGCTGTTTGGTTACTCCACCAAATTCAACGAGAGGTTTAAAGGTTTCTGCTGGCCTCTAACGGTGAGAGCAGCTGTTTCAGAAAGAACCTTGAAACTTTGCCCCGCATGATCTTGCGGCGCTAAATGAAGAAATTAGTCGTGTAGTGTTTGATTGTGTCTCTGAATCAGCTCCGGTGTTTTTCTCTCAAAGGATTTCATTAGATGCGTGACTGCCTCCATTATCTTTTTCATCATCTCAATAATGGCAGTGTCCAGATACTCAGACGGTTCCTCAAAGGCTGCTGGGGTAACGCTGTCATCATCATCAGCATAGTCCATAACTGAATACATTTGGCATTGTATTCACATTGTATTTGCCTCTTTTTGCAGATATTTGGGTTCATCGCCACCATTGTTTTTGCCGTAGATTTTTATTTCATTTTTAATGAGCTGGCCAGTTTCTTGAAGCAAGGAGGGGAGTCCAACGAGGAACCGTCAAGACAGCAAGGTAACAAAGTCACCTCATGTACATATAAGTACATGTTTAATGTAGTTTCATAATAGGAGAGAAAAAGGTAAAAATAAAATTAGTTTTTATGCAGGCTCTGAGTACAGGTCCATTCACTGGTCACTTTATTAGTTACACCTTGGTAGTTGTGTTTTGGACCCTCTTCTTTCTTCTTTGTGGCAAATGCTTGAAGCATCCATCAGATGATGGACACTGTAGTTATAAAGGGATGGAAATGATCAGCAATAATACTTGATAATATTTGTAATTCCAAGCAGAGTTATTATAGTTACATTTTCTAGTTAGTCTTTATTTCATTTCATTTTGACTTTTTGCTTGTCTCAATCCAGTCTCAATCCAGTTACTTTCCAGAGTTGAACTTCTTGTTTCAGTTTAGCTTTTATTGTTATAAAATAATGAAAACAATTAACGGTTTGAAAGCAGTTGACTCACAGTCTTGTAGACAACCTGAATCTCAGTGAACATATCCATCATCGCCTCATCAGCCAAGTCGTTATGAAGTTTTTAACTAAACTAAACTAAACTAAGCTAAAACAAAAACTTTGATTTTTCATTTTTTCACATCTAGTTTTAGTTTTTAGTTTAGTTTTAGTAAACTATAATGAACTTGCTGCTAATTGTGCCAAGAAAATATCTCCCTCACCATTACAGATCCAGCACCAGCCTAAATCGTTGATTCCAGGCAGGATGAGTCCATGCTTTCATGTTGTGTAGAGACTTATCAGACCAGCCAGCATTTCTCTAATCTTATATTGTACAATTTTGGTGGTCTGGTGTCAACTGTAGCATCAGTTTCCAGTTCTTAGCTGACAGGAGTGATACCCAGTGTGGTCGCCTGACCTTTGGCATCAACAAGGCATTTTCAGCCAAAGGATATTTTCTCTTTTTTTGAACAATTTTCGGTGAAACCTAGGGATGATCTAAATAAATACCAACAACCATAGCACATTCAGAGTCACTTAAATCAACTTCCACCTCACTGTGAAGGTTAGCAGGTCACCTTGACAGCGGGCTGCCCCCATGTGATTGAACAGGTGTACCTAATAAAGTGGCCAGTGAGAGTATGTGCCTTGGAGTGATTATTATTGCGATTTGCCACTAAATAAATAAAACTGAATTGAATTGAATGACACACCTGGACCTGTAAACTGTTCAGGTAAACATGTTTTTAATTGCATGCTTTCAGTGCCATAACTGAAGTATTTTGTTTCCACACTGAGGTGGCAGCACACATTCAGAGATGGATCATTTATAAACTTCACTTTGATGTCTGATCCCACTGTGCAAAGCATTTTGTGCAAAGCATGAACCAACCCTTTCAACAAAAAAGTTTCATTTCATTCCTTAAAGCGTGCACTCTGTTAATGAAAACAAAACTGGCACCCTTAGACAGTTCTCTATGTTCAAAAGATAAAAAATGCCTTTCTCCAAGTGCACCACGTTTTGTGCGCTTGTTATTTTCTTCCTTATTGATGTAGCTCGTCCACAGAAAGTGCACCCAGAGAAGTGATACTCCGTCTGACGCAGAGTTTTCTTCTCTTTTTTTGTTTTGTAGATGAATTTTCAGACTCTGACTCAGACTGAAACTGTGGGGATCTTTGGCAGAAGATGTGTGATCATGCAGTCTCAACCTTTGTAGTAAAAATCAACACTGCCGAGCAGATATTTGCAAACACCTGCCTGGTTTTGTGCAATAGAGTTACAGAAGGACACTGTGTATCAAGGTCAGACTCATTGTTGGTCAGTTTCAGGTCGCCGAACACGAACAAAGAAGGTTTTAGTGCAATTCACACATTAGAAAAAATACTTTTTAAACTGATGCATCAAACACGCCAGCCTTCTGTTTTATTGGTTGTTACACAAAGTTTATAAAACATGTTCTTTTCTTTTTTCATGTTCAAGTTTACTTCCAGTGTCTTAGATCATTTGCCACAAATGTAAGAGCTACTATCACTCCAACACTTTCCTGAAGCTGTGAAACTGTTTCTGCTCATGTTATGGAGAAGCAGTTATTAACATCAAAATGTGCATGCATTATGTCTAAATCAGGGGAAAATGCTCTAGCCCTGTTTACATGTTTGCACACTAGAACACTGCAAAATGCCTTATTGAATAAATGTTTACCAATGTACTAATAATGTAATGATGCTGTAACAGGAATTCAGACCAGGAGGCCTGCTTAATTATCCTTTATTAAATTGACAGCATGTTTATAACCCTGTTTCCTATAAAGTTTGCACACTGTGTAAAATGCAAAGATATACAAATCATTTAAACCCTATATTTAATTTTAAGCATCAGATGCTGCTTTCAGAATTCTTCTTATTTACTTGAAAGCAGTAGGCTCATTTAGAGATTGATTACAGCAAAGCTTTTCCTAAAAAAAACTGTAAAGGGGGCGTGTTTACAACTCAGCTGCGTTGCATCTGCTCTGTAGTCTGTTAAAAGGGACCTAAGGAGTCAACTTGCTATGCTTTTGGAGATAAATTGCTTTCCCTTTGTTACTTTCAGAAGCTTAACAACTCCTTTGTTGTATTTTTGTTTTCTAGTGCTCCAAATGTTTTTAATAGATGTCAGATCTGGTTTACAAGCAGGCCAGTTCACCAACCAAAGTCTTTTAATAATGGATTGCATTTATATAGCGCTTTTCAAGGCACCCAAAGCGCTTTACAATTCCACTATTCATTCACTCTCACACTGGTGGAGGCAGCTACAGTTGTAGACTGACAGAGGCCCGGGGAACGAACCGGCGACCTTCCGGTTACAGATGTGCTTCCCAACCCCCTGAGCCATTAGGTTGCCCCTAATTTAATATGTATGTACAGAATGTGTTTTAGCCTAGTCTCGCTTAGTAATGCACGGCAATACCTGACACAGCTGGATGTAAGAATGTGTTACTCCAAAACCTGATTTATCGTTCAGCATAAATGATGCCTTCACAGATGTGCAACTATACCACTAGGGGAGCCCATAGGCCTGCCCCAGGCTCCCTTTTGACTTTATTTTTCCGATTGAGTCTATATTAAATGAACTATGCTTATAGAATGCAGAAACATTTTTTGCCGCTTGTTTGAATGTTTTTTTCTTGCTTTGTGTGCTAAATTTTTGATTATTAGTGTCTACCCAAAGCCCATGCATCGATTTCCATTATAGAACTAAGGATCACAAACATTCGGTACAGGTTTCCAGCCTTGTCCAGATTTCTCTGGATCAGGTGAACCCCTTCCTAACTTTACTTCTGAAAGACTCAGTTTCTCTGGGATGCTCTTTTCATATATCATGTTACTAATTAACCTAATGTGTTGAGCACCAAATTTCTTTCTGGATTGCACAAATTTACAACATTTTGCCGTCTATTGTTGCCCCTGTAATGACAGCTTTGTAACATTTTACTGGCATCAAACTCAAAATGAGCTCATGTAAAAAAAACAAAAGTTGTTTTTAAATTAAAAATCTAAATTAAATAAAGCTAATTTTGGCTCGTGCCTTATTTAAGAGTGGTTACCAGAGCACGTAGCAACGCATGCTTGATTTGGTAGGTCTCTTTTTGTTTTTTTCTTGTTGTAACCCCAAAAGGTTTGTGTCTCCTCCTTTTCAGAGTTTGAATGAGCTAAAATCAGTTTCATTCTAATTTGATTCACATTTTTCACAGTGTTTTGACATTTTAGGAAACAAAGTTATAAAAAATTTTGTAGCCTATATTACAAGAAGAGAATGGTTGGCTGGTTACAACCTCTGTCCAACTGTGGTAGATTTATAAAAGCCTATTTTACAATCTGAGGATAACCTTTGTTTATCTTATGTTTATTTCCTCATATGAGTTTCTGTGATGTGCTTGAAGACATTAGAAATCATGCTACTTTGACACACTTACTAAGGTAACACACTTTGTCGACTTCCTGCTCTTTTGTTTGTGTGCTATTTCTTCATATGTGCATATGTGTGTGCAGTTTATTAAAACCATTTAATGCAGTATTACTTTGAGAAATTCTAAATATCTGCTATATAAATCATTGTATGTGTTTTTTTTATTTGCATGTGTGATGTATGATTTCTCTCCATCCACTGCCACTACTGACAAATTAGATGCACTAGAACGCCACAGTGACTGTTAATGAAATCTACACGAGTGCTACAGCAGCACTGAATTAAAAACAAATGACTGGGAATTGGCCACCATGGCATTTCCCGCATTTTTCAGTGCGGTAAATTTTATGGATCTGTTACAGCTGTAGCTTCATGTTTTAAAGTTGAGTGGAAATAAATGAACAAAATGAGAAAAAGACCTTGCAGGTCTATGCAAAATAAGAGCTAAGATTTCCATGAACCCGTCTGCAATGATGTTATAGATCGTTTATACCCTGTGAAAAGCAAGAATGTCAAACTCATTTTATATTGTGGGCCACATAGAGTTCACTTTGATCTTATGTGGGTTGGATCGGTGAAATTCCAGTTTCTCTGTGTAAAAAGTGTAACTGTGGATTCACTCATTGAAATATCAACACAAACATAAACAATTTAAAAATTATGTCTCAGTTTTTCTACATGGTAAAGAAATGCTGTTGTATTAAATAAAATAAGTCGTTCAGCACGACTCTTCCAGCTTAGATTGTAAGAAATAATGTGTAAAATTACAGAAATCTGTAATTTAATTACTTTGGTGTAATGTGACTGGCCATGGGTAGGAAAAACTGTAAACTGTGTTCTTCTTCACATTTTCCAAAGTCATCCAGCGGGCCTGATTGGGGTCTTTGCTGGGCAAATTCCAGCCACCAGACCTTATGTTTGACACCCTTGTCCTCAACCTTAACTTTAAACAGGCTTAAAAAGGTAACACGGGTACAGACATTGTGAAAGTGCACATTTCAAACATTCCCAAATGGTTTTAAATGATTTATTCTTTCCAAGAAGTAGGAGAACCTTCAGTTTATTTGAAACATTCGAACAACATCCCCACACAGTACCATTTTATAAACGGGTACCTTTGTAAAACCAGTGTAGATGTATGTTGCCTGCTTGTTTAGTTTTTGTTTGGTTTTGGATTTTTTTTTGCAAAAAAAAGTTTGAATAAAAACCTGTCTTCATTTCAATAATGTCATTATAAACCAGTGTGAAGTCTCCACACTTCTTCGTGATCGGATCATTGTTTGCCGTTTATGTCACGACCTGCAAACCAGCAGAAAGCCTTTTCTTTCTCATAAATACAAATTTCGTAACATATTGCAGCACAGTCGTACACAGAGAGAGCTGCAGCTTGATAAGCGTTTGACAAATATGGTCGGTTTATATGACCAAATAGCATAATGCAATAGCGTGATTTTGTTGCTGTACAAATTCTTAAGTGAACATGGTAATAGTATTACTCAAAAACAAATCCATCAAAGTAAGTTACACACACATAAATACGAACAAGATTGTCTTCTCATACGTCTATGTCAATCACCAAACCAAGAGAAACAGCATTAAAACATAAGTTATTTAAAATCTAAGAAATGCCTGGTTAATCAAGCATCTTCAGGGCATTTATTAGTCTTAATTTAAAAAAAAAATCCACAGTCAAATACATTTCTGGTCCTTCACTTATAAACACACTAATGTAAAATCATCTGACTATACACCCGATCCACTGACGCAACAAAAAGATACATTTCATATAAAGACCAGAAGAGGGGGCCATAGTCAACTTGCCCGAATAAGGTTCAGGTCTTAACTGTAGTGTACATTAAAAGAAGATCAGATGCTAAATAAGTAGACAAAGGTTTAACTTCCTGTTTACTTCAGGTGCACTGACCAACTGAAAAATATTAAAGAGAAATCAGTATTGGATGGATGGGCTTTGCAGAGGCTGCTATAAGGGTAATGAAGGATAGGGATATCATAATACATGAAATGTGGGATAATATCATTGTAGATACATATACAAACATTTCAATCAACCACAGATTTGCTAAATGTACCATGTTTCCACCCCACAGACTCATCAAGTCTAATATTTAGAAAGGCATTAGGAAACACAGTGTTTAGGTCGAGGCACCCTGTGATTTTTTTTTGTAATATAGGAGGGTCAGTACCTGAGAAGCAGTGTCTAGGCTAATGACATTGGTCTCAACCACGCCATCTACTGATGTTTGCTTTAAAATTAATCTCACTGATGTACTTTTAAGATTTGTGTTACCTGAAGTGTTGGACGTGTGCAAAATTAAGATACGGATTACCTTATCATTGCTTGATATAACCTCCTCCAGGCTCACAGTGTAGACCTAACACACATCTATAAGGAAAACTTTTTAAGCTCTGCTGAAAATTATGTCCCTGTTATTGTGTCAAACCAACTGGACTGGACTGGTTATTTTTTCCCCATTTTAAGTGTTGTGGACTAATGTAGTGAATGTAATCTGCACTTACTCCATAAATGCTGACAGCAAATGCAGCATGGCAATAGTGGCTAAAAGTCATCTGTAAAAGTAAGATGTGTAAGATTAGCCAAGACAAGGACAAGGAGACTTTCATGAGCGCATGTATAATTAAAAAATTAAATGTCAGGCTTGCTCAAAGGTAGAAGGTAAAAGCTGTGAGAAAGAACAATGAAGTCATGGTTGGACTGCAGGTTAGGATTTGTTGCTGGTCCGCTGGTTTCTTCATTTCATGATCACATTTATTACCACAGACTTCAGCGGCATGACATAAGCAGACTGTACAAAAGCTGACCTTGTTTTACTGGACTTCATTCACAGTGAAAGACAAAGCGTGCTCAAAAGTCAACACATATACTGGAGCCAGAGTAGGTGCACAGCTGGGGAGAAGTCAGGCTTTCTTTTTGTAGCCTTTCAGGGGAAGTTGTCCTTCAAAATGCTTTAGAAAAACATGTAGATGAAGGGTTTTACAAAGCACACCGTCAAATGTGACCAGGGTTTTCTACTTAAGTGTTTATGTATCAGCAGGAGCAGCCAGGACGGCTGCTGAACAAAGCCACGGAGCCTCATTCACAGCTGAAGTGTTGTGATGAGAAGTCAAAAGCGTGTGATGAGCCGAAGGTGGCTGTCTCACTGGAGTGGAAATACTGTTCTGAAGGCAGAGCTGTTTCCATTAGAGTCAGCTGCTGGTAGCATGGCTTTCTCTTAGTCTTCCTGATTGTCTGCCAGCACTCATGCAAGTTCAGGTCGTGGCTCCACCTCGCCACGCGATGCCGTGCGTGCCCGAATGTAATCGCTGGCCTGAGTCACCCCCTGACACCCAGTGCCACGGCGCCACTTCCGCACTGCCAGGAAGGTGTTTATTCCGTACACGACAGTCACCAGGAAGCCAAAAATCTGCACACAGGTGGAAACGGGAAGCAGAACCATTTACGTGTCAACAAATGTCAAAGCTACGTGATTACAGCTCAATAAGCTGATGAGGTTGTCTGATATATCAAAACTTCTACAAGTGCATAAATTAGTGTAATTAAACACATATACAGAACTGTGCAGTGGTAGGAAATTTAGCAGCCTGGTCAGTAAGAAACAAAATCTATGGACATCATCAATCAGTGATGCTGCAGTAAAGTAAGGCACAAAAATAGCATCCATATCTACACACGTTTATGCTTCCTTTGTTATAGATCTAGGCAGGATGCCACTGGATGAAGTTCAAAGAGTCAGTACTCACCACTGCTGCTATTTCAGCTCCAGTGTTGTGATTGATGCAAGCAAGCACGAGAGATGACAAGAAGAAAAACAGGGTGCTGGCACCTGTGTTAACGAGGTCCTACAGGAAGACAAAAACAAAGATCACAGCTCTGAATTAGTGATGTTATATAAGACTGGGATCGCCTGTGATTTAAATCAACAACAATGAAATGTTGAACACAGGATGTTTTCAGTACCTGGCAGTTTTGGGCAATACTAAAATAACATATGAAGTAAATGTATATTTTGATAAAGTACATTTTAACATGGTATGTTCCCCATTGTTTGAATTTATTTGAATGCATTCACGTGTGGTCTACGGCTCCACAGGTCCTCTTTGGTTTTCTCTGTTACGAACTTTGAATTCTTGTTGTTTTTTAGCGTTCTGTTGGTTCTCAGGTTTTCATTGCTGTTTATTTTTGAGTACTAGTTCCTTGTTTCAGTTTATAAGTATTTTCATGAGTATTCTGCATTAGTCTAAGGAGCTTGGAAAGAAAAGCGTCGGGACTTCTTTAAGTTTCCTTGAAGACGTTTCACCTCTTATCCGAGAAGCTTCTTCAGTTCTAAGAGCAACTGGTGGAGAGTCCCAGATTTTAAGTCCCCAAGAGGGACAACGGACCCCTTGATGATCCTCTACCTAATCACATGAGCCAAGGTGTGAAAACGGGTGTAGTGCACAATCAGCCAGGGTTTCGGGTGAACCCTCTGTGAAGCCTAGCTCCACCCTATCATGTGATTTCCTGAGGTCAGATGGCCCAGGATGTGAGTGGGCGTTAAGGCATCTGGGAAGGGATCTCAAAACTGGATTATAGATGACAGACAGTTGGTGTCATAAACCCCCGCCTCTGTTCAAAGATGGTCGCTCACAGTGGACATAAATGGCTTCTTTCACTCCTCTTTCAAACCATCTGTCTTCTCTGTCCAAAATGTGAACATTAGCATCCTCAAAAGAGTGACCTTTGTCCTTAAGATGCAGATGGACCGCCGAGTCTTGTCCCTTCAAGGTGGCTCTTCTATGTTGTGCCATATGTTTATGAAGTGGCTGTTTGGTCTCTCCACTCTTCACTGAATTTCCCGGAGGAACCCACCCGAGGGATTAATAAAGTTTCATCTAATCTATCTAATCTAATTTAAGTCTGAGCATCTCCCGCTACACTGTACATCATACACTAAGTTGTTAAGTTTGTGTTTAGGAGTTTTGTCTTTGAGATGAACCAGGTTTTGTCTGAGTGTGTGGCTGGGCCTAAAGTACACTGGGATGTCATGCTTGGAGAACTCGCCCGAGTTTCAAGCTCCTTAGACTACGATGACCTGGATGACTGAGAACCTTCACAGACATATTCTGCATTAGTTTTTTGTTCTGTTAATCCTTCCCTTGTGGCCCTTTATGTCAAGTCGGTCATCTCTGTGTAGTTACTTCCCGTTTTTTTTTGGTAGTCTTTTGTAACCTGTGCTTTTACATTGAGTTCTACTTCCCTTGTCTCATCATCCTGATTTGTTCCTCCTGTGTTTCCCATCTATTTTCCCCTCACTGACAGATGACAGGCTCAGTTCTACAAATTTGACACAGAGAGGCACAAGGGCAAGACTAATAAAAGAATAGACTATACAAAATAAACCTGAAACAGAATAATCATGAAAATAACCAGAAACTAAAAGAAAAGAATTAGGACTCAAGATATTTAGAAACATGGAAAACAAGAATAAACAACAATGAACAACCTGCGAACCAACAGAACGTTAAATAATAACAAGAATTCAAAGTTCGTGACAGAAAACCATTGATCCAAAACTCCCTTGTTTTTCCAAGAGTAGTTGATGATTCATTTGGAGTTATTCTTTGGTGCTCCTTGTCTTCTTGTTTGTTTTTTAACCTCCTGTTGGGAAGAATTGTACGGTCGTGGTAAAAAGAAAGTACACCCCCTATCAGTTCTAAGGTTTTACATATCAGGACATATTTCTTTCTTTCCATGTCTTGAATACAACCTGAGCTGAATGACAGCACATGACACACTACATCATCATGTCATTACTTATTTAGCAGAAACCAAGCCATGATTCAGTAGCTTGTAGAAGCAGTTTTAGCAGCAATAACTTGAAGTAATCATTTTCTGCATGACTTCATCAGTCTCTCACATCGTTGTGGAAGAATTCTGGCCTGCTCTCCTTTGCTTCATTTCATTGAGGTTTGTGGGCATTTGTTTATGCGACGGCTCTCTTATGGTCCAGCCACAGCATTTGAGTCTTGACTTTTTTTTTGCAATTTCTCTGAGAATGGCACAGTCTGACTTTGGGATGAATTTGCCTGGATGTCCACTTCTGGGAAGACCATCGGCTGTCTTACCTGTTACTACCACTTGTGAATAATCTTTGTCATTGTGAATGATGGACTTTAAATTTGTTGGATTATTTGGCCTTTCCAGATTGCTGGGCAGCTTCTCTGAGATCATTGCTGATCTCTTTCCCCCTGAACGCTCCAGGCCAGCAAACTGCCAAAACCACTGCTTTTATAGACCCTCTTAATCCCCATGGAAAGGGTGTGCCTAGTTTTGTTTTGTTTTGTTTTAGTTTGTTTACATGCTGCTTCTGCATTTGGCTCAGTTTTTTTGTTTAATAAATAATGACTCAGTGTAATCTTGATAGATAAAACCTTAGAATTAAAATAGTGTGTTCTTTCTTTCACCATAATTGTACCTGCTATTTATTTCTACACAACATCATTAGGATACTTGTTATTTTGGCTATTTCTAGACTTGGTAATAAGAAGGCAGAATTCCTGAACTTCCCTCTTGACATCCTTCCTCTTAGACCAACCTTGGGTTATAATAACAAATAAAAAATATCCACTCCTGGTGTTTTAACATAAAACTTCAATTTAATCTACTTAAAGCACTCACGGCAACAAATATCCTACAGCTGCCTCTTGCTTTTACATTTAAATAACTTTTAAAACAACAAAAATACATTTTAAATCACAGCACAACATGTTTGTTACCCCAAAGCACACCACTGAAATAACAAACTAATGTAATGTGAGCTCAAGATAAAACTGAGCTGTCTGAAAGCTGCTGCCAGTGATGTGCATTAGTTAAACCCCACAAGACTAATTAAAAAAAAAACTGGCACAATGTAGCCTCCTATTAGTCTAAGGACTGAGCACATTGTGGCTGATGTTGTATACTGAACAAACAGAGCTTGTTTGCACTCTTCTAACCAGCCAGACTGCATCCTGGTGCTCCATATCCAAAAACCACAGGAGAGCAAAGAAGCCAACAGCACATATTTTTTTAAAAGCCACCTAGCACCTCATTCATTCAATTCAAACAAACACTCAGTCCACACATGTAACTAACTCCATCCCCCACGTTTTTACACATAGGAAGTAATGTGAAAGAGACAGTTGCTTTTCAAGTACCGCTCTCCTGTTCTTGGCACGCCAAACTGTGGGGAGGGGGTTAATATTGAAGGGCTCAGCGTGGCTGGGGCACGGCCCTCGTGATCAGAGGCGTGATTATAATCATTGCAGACATGGTCTCTCATATGACACGCATGGACCATACAATAGCAAAGTCAAAAAGGCTAGCTGGTCGCAGACTTACACATATGTGCATGCACATACCTCAGCAGGGCATAAAAAGTGAGATAATGTGCCACTGATCTCGTGGTTTAATCAGTAACATAAATACAGAACCATATCTCTACATGTTAACTGGGAAAGTCAATGAACACCACAGTTATGATCTTAACCTTCGACCGTAATCTTAAACCCACTTCAAAGGTGCACACTCAGCGTACTGCAAACACTGCTCGCATTACTCATGCACTCCCATTCAGCTTGTCAAACTGGTTAAACGAGACACAGCCAACCAGATATTCCTGTTCCATTGTGCTCTTTCATGTGCACAAACGATTTTGCGCGTTTTCATGATGCCACTTCAATCCCACAGTCAGTTCAGTTGTTTCTCAACCTCTCTGCTTTACCTTCGCCCAAAAGTCACAAATCACACATGTGATTATATTCTTTCCTGAATTTTCCCATATAGGTCCAATAGAAAAATGTGCATGTAAACAACTAGCATGGAATTTCACAGCCTATGAAAAATTTAAAGTCTCCATCTCGAAAGTTGCGCTCTATCTGACCAGCAATAATGGTAATTGCCTGGATGCAAACATTTTACCAGGAAAGGAAAAGAATAAAGTGGGATTCTAAGTGACTGTTGTCTCTACAGTGCTGTTTGGAAATGCTGTTTAACAGCTTACTGTAGTGGAACAACTCAGCATCCAGTTGTGGGCTTCCACCCTGAACTACTTACTTCATTCATGTATTAACTGTGATGAGATACTCTCTGTTCTCAGAACAAAACAACCAGAAAATACTGGCAGGGCAATCGAACGGCCGCTCTCCCTCCAACGAGAGAATAACAACACTATTATCTGTCTCTCCCTTTGTGTCTTTAGTTTTGCCTCATTTCTGTCCCAGAATCCCCCTAGCATGACCCACAGCTATTTGGCTGTGAATGAGGAAAACAATGGACCGAATTATCTGCCTTCAAAAACTAAATCCTCGAGTTTAATTTAACCTAAATCACCTAAAGTTACAGAGTAGCTTTACAAAAGAGTCCTAGGACTGCATTCATTTCCATTTGGAAGAAGGGGAATAGGGTCAAGGCCTGTGTTTCCCCCTCTGTGCTGCCAAAGTCATCACAGAGGGGGAAGTGGAGGAGATGGGATCGTATAGCACATAATTGTTAGATTAAGAACCCTTCTACTGAGAGTTTGTAGTTGGGAAACAGAAAAGTCAGCAGAAGGTTTAACAGTTGGTTAATACTGTGAAATGCTCACTCGTGGTAAAATTCCCAGGGGACCAATGTGACCGGAGCAGCTTTGACTACGATAGACATAAACAGCGTGTGGCTGAGCCCACACCGTGGAGTGCGTCCAAGGAACGTGGGCTCGTCAGCTAAGCAGTTTGGAGTGAGAGCAAACACTGTTAAATCTGCAAAGTAACACGTTCGGTAAACCTTTGTTTGCAACATTTTGCTAACCAAAAAAGTCCTTCATATTTGACAAATTCACCTTTATTCTTTTGCATAACAGCATAAAGTCCAGCAACACCAGTGTGCCAAACCACAGGCCATCAAACTCCAACCTCTTTGTGTGAACCCAATGCCAACTCCTGAGCTCAGGCTTAAGCACACAAACACACAGTGTACATGCTAATTAAACATTTCATTATTTAACCATTAATCTCCTAAATGGAAAAATAATAACCAGGCAGAAGTGACAGGAGAAACGCCAGCGGGCTTAAGACGAAAAAGAACAGGCAGTCTTGAAAAGAGCAAACAGAAGGATTTTGGATTATATGGACAGTAATGGTTACAGGTATCTGGTAAAAGTTCCTAAATCAGCACTCTTAAATTAGCCCTGGCCTCTATGGGACTGTAAAACGCTTTCGTTCGGTGTTACTCTGCCAAAAGCAGACGCCAAAGGCACACCCTCTCTTCATGTTTGAGGTGGAATACTGTACTAAGGATACCGTAGAGCAATCTGATAGCTGTGGTTAGATCTGAACATCTGGCTTAGCATCCACATCTTTACTACAGTATGTACTGTAAGCTGGAAGTATGGTCAAAGAAATTTCTTCTACACGTGTCTGTAAAAGACACTTGGCTGCAGATCAGAACTCACCACCAACTGCTTGTCAGGCAAACAGTGAGAGGCAGCCAGTATCTCCTGGAGAATACCCACCAGCTCATTTTCTTACAGCTGACAGTGCACATCCTGGTAGCAACATGGAAACTGTAATGACTTTGTGCTAGATTTTATTCTAGTGCTAAATACAGAACAATATTCAACAAACAGAAGTTCAAGTAAAGCTTGTTTCAATTTCTTACTTTAGAAAGAAACTAAGTTTAAATGCTTTGTTTAAATAATAAGCTTAAATCTCCTTGCATAAATGCTAAAACAGAACAATCATCAAGAAGATAAAAAAAAAAGTAAATCCGTTGGGCATCTTTCTTTGGCTTTAGACAACAATTCTGATGGCAAAAGAACTAAACGGGACAGGCAAAAAAAAGAAGAAGATAAAAAAAAGGCAAAAAAGGAAAATCACTGCCTGGCTAATATTAGCTAACCTGGCTGATATTAGCTAACCTGGCTGATATTAGCTAACCTGGCTGATATTAGCTAACCTTCCTGATATCAGCTATTGGTAGAGCCTGACTGATGTAAGGTTTTTTAAACTGATATTGATGGCAGACAGCCACCATGCGTTTGTGTATTTTTATTATTATGCATGTTTATTTTCAGTCAAGCAAAAAAATGTGATTTATCAGCTGATATTTTTTTCTCTTAGGAAACAAAACAGAAACAGATTTCACTAATATTTGCTATGTGTATCTATTTGTGAGTCCTTACTAAGATTACACAAGAATCCTGTTTAAAAACGAATCTTGTTTTAATAGTATGATTTGCTCTGTATAGTTTTTATTATCATTTATTGGTTGAGCAGGCTGAGTAAATCAGCTGATACCCACTATTTACCAATATACTGGAATGTGCATTTCTAAATAACATTTCTAATTAAAAAAGTAGAGATGGGAGAAACACCCTCCAACAATGGTGTGAGTGTTACTGTTGTTGTAGTTTGTCCACCAGAGGGAACTCAGCAAGTCATGTTTGGATTACCAGAAGCACAACAACCGTCTGATCCTAGCATCTAAACCAGTAATCCACGACTTGTCGTTATAATAAAACAGGATCATTTTTAACCCACACTGCCATATCATTGTAGTAAAGACTGCACTTAACAACTTTTAAGAAATGTTTGTGTTCTGTGTCTGAAAGAAAGAAATATCAGCTGCTATATCAGACTTTTAAAAACAAATATCAGTATCGGTGAATCATATATCTGTCAGGTTCTAGTGAAAGTAAACATAATAACAAGAGACACATCAAGCCATGCCAGCCTCGCTGTATTTTACTGCTGCTTAACAGCTAAACTGAGTTAAATGCTAACAAGCCTCTTAAAATGATAACAGCTCCTTAAATAGAGCTAAAAAAAAAAAAAAAAACGTACAGGGAGTCTTTACTGCTGCTAATGTAGATAAAATTAATAACTGTACTGGTCACTGGTCTCAAGAAGAGTAAAAACCCAAAGCTTATAAATTTAATGCCATGTAAACCTTTACCTGGACCACTGCATTATTATCATAAGGTGAGCATATCGATAGATTTACACATGCAGCTAAGCATTAAATTATAAGCCAGACTGTCGCTAAATATGACGAGAATAATGCAAAATTACTGCTGTGTAAACCAGTAAGGTTTCAGAGGGCAAATTTAAACCCTACTCTTCTAAAATGTCATGTTGCCTGATTTTAAATTGATTTTTTTCAGGATTAACTTCTATATTTGGGAAGGCCTGAAAATGCACAAGCCTCAGGGGAGTCTTCAGGAGTACGATGACCTCTGATGCTGAGGAGTGTTTTGACTCTGCTATCAGCCACAAGGACATGACAACCGATTGTAGATAGTGAACAGACATAACATCTTTCCATATCTGGAGAGTAAGGGGGTTCATGTGTGAGATTAGAACTTTAAAACCGGATGCCGATGCCGGCTGTAATGCGTGCATGAAGATGAAATTTCATAGTGAATTTATCTAAATGCTGTACTATTCATCTGTATCTCCTGAGGAATTATCTCTCCTCAACGGCAATCCAAGTATCATCATAAACTGCATTAACATTAGTCATCCTGTTCTTTATTTAGAGGTTCAGCAGTACATTAGTGTACATGAGCTATGTTAATACTCTGTAGTGTGGACGTACCGTGAGGCTCCAGTTTACGTGGGGCACCTTGGTGTGGATGTTGAGGCAGAAGATCAGGAGGAGGACTCCTGTCACCACAAGAGCACTGCAGCTGACAAACTCAAAGAAGTAGACCCCTCCACAGGGGGAACACATCATGATAGTTTCTATGCAGATGAAGCCGATGAGTGAAAGGACCTGAAGTGAGAGGGAAGACGACAGGAGAGACAAGAGTTAAAATAAGATACAAATAAGATACACTTTGTTTATTCCACAGGTTGGGAACAGCTTATCTCAATAAAATAAATACAATATCACAAAATCAAATAGCCTGGAAAGATAAAGAATGGAAAAACTTAACAGAAAACTGAAAAAGTGCAGTGTTCAAATGAGCTTAATAAGAGACATCTAACAGAGAAATGCAGGTATCGTGGTGTGAGATGGTAAAGATTTTCTGTATATGTCCTTGTGGCAGCAAAGCTGAACCAGATGTTAGAGGAGGTCTTTAGCTGGTGCAGAGGGTGGTCAGGGTCTATCAACATCCGTTCACCACAGCCACAGTCATGCTGATGACCTCTGCATTGTTAACTGGGGAATCCAAATACTGTATTGATTCAAACTGGATCCAAACAAGAACTGTAACGATGGGAGAAAATTCCCCCGACAAGCGATATGGACACAATCCCAAAGCTAGAAGTTCAGTATTCAGGCCATAGACAAACTCCTTTACAGTACTGCACAGGACTACGCCGTCTTTACTTATAACTGGTACACTGATTGCACATTTTATCTTATTATGTGCAGCAAGGAGGTGCTTTGGTTAGCATTGTCACCTTATTGCAAGAAAGCTTCTAATTCAAAGCACAGCTGGGGTTTATGTGTAATTTGCAAGTTCTTTACCAAAATACCAGCATTTATATGTTAAGACTTCACTTTATAATCCATCGTTTCTGCACGCCAAAGACAACTGCTGGTTCTAAATTTGGCTATGGATGACAGGTAGATAAAGTGCTCATATATGATAAAGCACTGCACAAATTTATGTTTAAATGTAGTCTCAAGCACTTTGAGTGCTACTATATCACATTTACCACTCTGAAAAAAATCCTGCAGCCAGGTACAGTCACACTGTCCAGGAAGCATGAGTGTGGTGCTAATAGTGCAGGGATATATTGAGTATATTATGCCAACAACAGGTTAGATAATTCACTGGCTGATTAGTGAATCATCTCTAAAAACTAAAAACTAGGTCAGCATGAGCAGTCTGCATTCATTATCCTAGAATGGAGTTCATTATTCAGTCTCTTTTCTGAATAACTGTGTCAGACCTTTGACAAAATATGTCTGACCTTCATTTCTGAAGCTTGGACAAATCTGACAGTGAGTCTTACCAGCGACGCCAGTTAACAAATGATACGCCAGCACATTAAATACAAAGTATATAAAAACTTAAAATATATACATGCCTAGTCAGTATATTGAATATAAGCATAAAGAATACTGTAAGTTATTTCTGTAAGATTATGGGATTGAAATGTCAAACTTTCCAGTTCATAAAGCGATTGTCCTATGAATAGACCAGAGTCTGTGATCCCATGAGTTCTGCTCCTGGCAGTTTGTGAAGATGCCCGCTTCCAGCCAACAGCCATCAACAAACCACAGTATGGGAAGAATTCTGCTACTTAGGTGTTCTTCTGCCATCTAGACCCCGACAAAACCACACACAGATTGCCAACTGCCTAGGAGCAGTCCAAAACCAAGAGGCATAGCAAAACCATGAAAATGCAACATAATACCGACCTGAAGTAGCTAAGAATCAGTTTTCTAATTTTATGCAAACTGCAAAGGCCAGTTTTGCATGAGCAGACGTGAAGGATGTGATAAGAGACTCCAGTTTTCCTTTCTCTTTCATTTACAAATGTTACCCCTGAAAGTCTACGCAATGTTAGTGAAACTTCACTCAAGGTCATTTAATGCAAAACAACAGCAATCACATATCAGACATATGCAATTTACAGATCGAACACAATCTGTTTGACTAATAATTCACACACAGTCATCTCATCCACACTCAACAAAATGCACTCAAAAAAAACAAAACTTTGCCAAGGAACAGCTTCCCACTCCTCAGTGTTACTTGGAAGATATCCTTTGAGCTGATAAAACATCAGCTTGCAAGCATCAACCCAGCAGCAAAGCGCAGCGGCATAGCTGAGTATCGTTAGTTGGTGCTGCTTTACTGCCTCTTGGCCTGGATGGTTTTCCACCATTGAAGCAAAAATGAATTTTGATGTATTGAGATATAATAAGAGCCATCGCCTACTGTTTGCATCTGTGTTTTAGCAAACAAGACCTATTCATAAAAGATCTAAGAAGCACAATGGCTTGCAGGATCTGTGCTTCATTTACTGTATGCGGGTTGGTTGTGAATCACAAAGCCCATATTTGAACATGGAAAAATAAATACTAACTTTCGTGCTAAACAGTTTCTGTTAAGATGATTTCGGATTATTGTAATATTCCATGCAGGAATGGCTTTTTGTCCAAGTTGTTAAAACATTAAACAAGGAGCTGCGCTCAAGTAGCAAAGCTTGAAAGGTAAGATCATTTTTTGCTTTTCAAAGAAAGTTACTGAAGAAACTGGGTCAAGTTTGAGGCAGGTATTTTTTTTTATTTCACTACTTGTCATTACTAACAAATCTAAGCAGTTTAAGCGCAAACAGCATCCCCTTTTCTTTGGCTCTGGCTTATTTTAGCTACTCAACTGTCTCTGTGTCTTCTGTTGCAAAAGAAAAATGATCACTTTAACAGCAGATATTTGTCCTTTAACTACATTTTACATTAAAACAAAACATTTATCAAAATAACATCATGTACAGTAGTTTATACGAGTATTGAGCTAACTCGTATTTATTTTTCTTCCAAGGAGCCAGGCACTTGGGATTTCCATTTTTGGAGGAATTTTGTTGTTGTTGTTTGTTTGTTTACCTACTCCAGCTGATGAACCAGTGCTGTGTCTGCACATAACAGACCACTTAGCAAAGAACCTATTTTAAATTGTATTTTTAGCCACTTTTGTGATAGCCTGTCAATTTGGTATCTCTCAGCATCTCAGTATGATGTGGAGTGTATCAGTATCCGTATTAGTATCTGAACGTTACATCCTTAGGAAACACACAACAGAAAAAATCCAACAGAGACCTGACACGCGACCTGAGAGACGCCCCTGTCCCGGTCTGGGAAAGGATGAGTGTCAAAAAGCCATTCTTAAAGAAGGGACGCAGGTAGGAAAGGCTGAGGAAAGCCAAATCAAACAGGATCTGACCTGAACATCCGGTCTTATAAAGTGACGAGTGCGAGTGCACGGGTCAGAAAAGGGGTACAACAGTGAGTGTCTACAGCCATCTGTAAGACACGGTGGAGGCTCTATCGTGGTTTGGGGTTGGATTTTAGATCTTTAAAAAGATCTAAAAGATCTTTAAAAACTTTTAAAAGATCTTTAAAAACTGATGGACGAATGAACGCAGAAAAGCACCATCAGATTTTCATTCACCATGCAATATCATCTTGAAAATGTCTAATTGGGAATGGCCTAATTTTCCAGCTTGACAGTGAACAAACACACTCATCTAATGCAGTAAAAATATATCAGGATACAATAAAGGTGGTCATACCAAATATTGACTTTCAAGCTCATTAGAATTGCACCAACTCTTTTTCTCCTTATATACCTGTACTTCCACGTATGTTTTCACGTGCTTCTAGAAATCACTGCATCTATTTCCCATTTTGCTGGCAAAATATAAAAGAAGGAGGGATTGCTCAAGACTTTTGCAAAGTACTGTAATCTCTGAGTCACAATTGCAGCTTCACAGTGTTGTGCGGGTCACATGAATAGCTTATTAAATCCCACAACATTTAATAAATTTACCCACATTGTGCTTGTGCTGGCACACCCAGTCAGTTCAGGCACATTAATTTAAACAGCCATCCATTTTATTTTAACTGCTTATCCATCGCAGGGTCACAGGGAGTCTACTCCAGTATCCTGCTAATGCAAAGACCATTTAAACTTTAGAACCGTCATCTAACCTGACATGCACGGCGCTTGTAGCACAAAGCTAGAGCTTAGCTAACTTGTGGGACTAATTAAGTAAGGTCCATGGTAAATATGTGCATGTAGGATACTGAGCATTCAAAGAACTTCATTCATTTAGACAGCATTTTATTCTCGACTATCCCACACCAAGTGCAATATGGGGTCAATTCGGATTCAGTATCTTCCCCCATGTGGGCTGGAGGAGCAGAGGGTCAAACTACCGAACACGCGATTAGCGGACAATCTACCCTCCCTTCTGACACAGCCAGTTTCTTGGACTCTCAATTGTAGATAAGTGTTGGTTAATCAGTGAGATGAAGCTGAAATAAAAGAACTATCTCTACCACTACACTCCTACACCTTGTTGGCCACCCATCCATCCATCCATCCATCCATCCTCTTAACTGCTTATCTAATTCAGTGTCACGGGCCGGCCTGGTGGGTGGGTGTTATGTTACAAAGAAGCAAAGAATAAACTTCTAAATGCTCAAACATGTATGTTTCTACACTAGCATAACTAACAAAGAGCAAGTCTAGCAGATTTTATCTCAGAAAACGATCATTTATTCAACCCTGTTTATCCTGTTCAGTGAGCAGAGCTGTTGGATGACTGGCACTGGTAAAGCATAAGGGGAAAACCCTCCACAGTTTGTCAAACTCCAGTCTGATCATTTAAATCTCTGTCTGTGACATTACCTCACAGGAAACCGAAAGGAAGAGAAAATAAGTCGACTGGGCAGACTATCGTTAGGACAACAGTTGAATTGTGTGCAGTTGCCGAAGCCTCATTAGAGTGTGTAGCTGGATAGCAGCCTGTCTTTGACTGAAATACAGCTGAAAGGGTCACACCCAAACAGGAATGAAGTGCACTGCACTGGGAGATGATGTAATGTCTCTCAAAGAAAGCATATTACTTCCTCCATGCCCCTGTGTAGCAGGTGTCAGGCAGTCACAGGGGAGGAGGCGGAGAATTGCAAGCACCACACTGGATAATTTTGTAAGTATTGATTATATGTCAACCTTCTCTCTTGTTCAGTCTATTCATCACGCATCGTATGTGCAGGAACAAATGTGTCAGCTTTCTTTCCCTTCTTTCTCCTACATGCAAACAAGTCCTTATCTCAGGGATTTAGCACATTATTAGTTGCCTTAAGGACATCTTGGATGCCGATCCCCTTCTTATACGCCATCTGTTGTGAACAGATAATTAAAGGAGGAGAATGGGAGGCTTTATTGTTGAAACTTTGCAACACTATGTGCAGGACTTCCACACTGTACTACTTCATGCAAAAAAAACACCTTAAAAATGACCCAAAAGATTGAATGTGCTTTAGCAGGAGCTCACAGTCGGGTATGAGATGGAAAATTTACCCTGAATGCTGGTTAAATTTCACCCCAGAGGAAAAGTGTGTTGCTGCACATATGCAACAGCATACATGTCTCCCCTCGTGCCTGCACAACATTCCTGTTGTCTTTATGCCATCCTGCAAGATCCAAATAAGTCGTGTTTCAACCACACGAGAGTAAAGCACATGGCGTCTCTCTCGGTTAAGCGTGTGCTGACATTTGGGAGCATATGGTAACTTCATTACACAAGATTTGGAGAAAGAACACCTCTCCTTAATATTTAACCTCCACTTGTTAGAATATTACTTTAAAAAAAGGGCAGGATACACACCATAACAGAAAAGCTGTTATTTATCATGAAGGCATGAGCCTTGCTGGGAAACAGTGTGATTGATAGGTGTACTATAAGACCCAACAAGGTATCAAATTCCTGTCACTATGTCGACGTGCATGATGTGAATATCAGCTGGACTTTGTTGACCCGGTCACAAAGAGACAAAGACAAACCTGCTGTCAGGATGGGCGCACCTCGATCAGGTTACCTGCCACTGAGAGTTTGTACTGCTCAGTGCAGGGCCAACAGCAGCAGCATCACATGTATCAATTCACCCAAGATATGACAGGTGACTGGCCCCCTTAAAGATTTTGTAAATGCATATTTGTGAAAAAAAGGACGTATGAAAAAAGGAAGGTTTGAGGGGATTAAACCCAACTACTTTAGTGTCTTTCAGCCATTTATTCAACTGTTTAACACAGTCAAACAAATTTATAAAACAGGATTCCACTTATAAAGCCCTTTAGGTTGATTGGACATAACAGATAAAGGCTGCCGTCAGCAAATCTATTCTTACTTGCCAATAAACAGATGGCAGATAACGAATAAATACCTAGTCGATACAGACGTCCCAACCATAAACTGGAGCATCGAGTGTACTGCTGACAGTAGACTGCTGCCATTTGCTACATGATGCCCTTTTGCAGTGCATCTCCTCCACATTGTTTTGCTTGTTTTTCCAGCTCTGAAAGATCATCACTGCTCCTTGGCTGGCACAGAGTGAAACAATTAGAGGAGAGAGCAGTAAAAATGAAAGCCGATGAAGCCATTAATGCTTGGCAGGATGCCTTTAAAGGCCTCTTCTCTCAAGGCCTCCTCTAAGGCACTGAATATAAACTTGGATGACTTTGACTGGTCCTCTCCTTGTTCACAGAGGAGAAATGTGGCTATCTGAAACTGCAAAAGTACTCCCACGCTTTTGAAGTCTAAAGTACAAACTGAAGATTATTAATAGATATGAGATGACGCTTGTTCTCTTGTACCCACAATGCCTGTAATACAGATTCTACTTCAAATACCTCAACTGATTTTTTTAATGAGTTATTTATGCGCTATTCATGACTTGGCCTATTTTGGGGTATCACAACTAAGTACTTTTTCTGGAATAGAGCAAAATGAGACTTTGAAGTATCACAGATATTTTTGTAAACAAATCTAGAATTATTTTTAGGGCAAAGTCTTTGCACAGATGCTTGTGTTTAGACAAAACTTAAGACATAAGGAGTTTGGCTTAAATTGTTAAATGAGAAAGAAACTGCTATTCAGGTAATCTACAGGCACACCTCCCAAAAAACATACATAGCATTTTTCACTTTGCAGGAGCAGAATCATATATATATATATATATATATATATATATATATATATATATATATATATATATATATATATATACATACATACATACATACATACATATACATATATGCAATTACATTAAAACCACAAAACCAAGCACCTGGATGTTTGCACAGGTGGAGAATGTAATTTTATGGTGTCTTATGTCTGGGCAGAGGATGTGGCTCTGTGGCTAAAAGTAAAAAAACCAAAAGAAATTAATTAACCAGCAAAGTCTAAGGCAATACTCAAACATTTCCGGTTTGCTATGAAATGCGTGAAGATTATAAATCTAATACTTTTAAGTTACCGCCTGCTCCAAACTTCTCCCACGCTGATGACAGAAGGATTCCTAGCCTTCCTTCCCACATACAGGTAAACATCACAGGTGTGCAACAGACTGTGAGCTTCTCTCAGACCACTGGGACACTCAGCCACCCACAAGCTAAAAAAAAAACAACCTTAAAACTTTTTCTGCATAAGTTTTTAAAGTATTGCAGAGAAACTGCCTCCCACATACATTGTTCTCCTCCGTGTTGTTGGGGATACACTCCAACATGTGTATGAGTGTAGCCCCGTAGTGAATTTTTCTTGGCAGAGGAAGAAGAGAAATGGTCCCAGTTTGATAGATGTTTCCTCCTCTGGTGAGTTATCAGATCTTTGGGACCCTTTCATTGTGCTTTGTTGTTGCCTCTTATCCCAGTTCAGACATCTGGTTTGGGTGAACTGATTCAAAAATTCCATCAGAAATGTGTTTTCCACTGACTACAGCGTGAAAAGAAATGGTGATAACACTTTTTATCCTCAACAGCAACTGAATGGGTAACACATACAGGTTTTCCCAGGTGCCTCACCGAGTACAGCCGTATTTGCACACGTGTTTAAGTGGTCTGGAGCAGCAAACAGCCACACAGTGAAAAAATGGAACTACTTGCAAATATGCAAGTGGTAACTAAAAGTTATCAAGACGTTCAAGGAGTGCAAGTGGCAAATGGCAGACATTATTAAACACTATAAATCCCTCTGGAATAGTACCCTATTATGTAGGAGCCATTATCCATTCAAAAACAAGCTCGCCTCTATACATTCACTAGTCATGGGGTGGGCATACTGTTGAAGTGACCTCTAGTAGGGATGCAGTGAAGGTTAAGCCAGGACCGGTGTGGCTAACTTTAGAATGAAACCTCGGGGTTATTATTGCACATAAATAATAAGTAAGGTATTAATGCTTAGCATACAGCGAGTTTAACTATAGCTGCACTTTATCGTGTTTTGCCCCCTGGAAGTTGAGTTTTCCTCCACATGTTAGTTGCTGATCAGTAGAAGTTATGCACCAACGGTGCGTCACAGCTTGGCCACTTACAGGAAGGCTGGACATCTCTGAGTATTACTGCAACGATGTCGCCATGCTTTGACTTACCACTTCAACCACCTTTAAAATCCCCAAGTATGACTTGAGGTACTCCATGTCGCACACTATCCCCCCAAAAACGTTCCGCGAATGGACGGGCTCGGTGGTGGGCTGGTAGGGACTGCTGGCCCCGGAGATCATGGAAGTGTTGGAGGCCTCGCCGTCAAAGCCCTCCGTCTCCTCGGTGGTCCTCATGATTTCTGGAGAAGCTGAACTCTTTTTTTTTTTAAGAGAGAGAGAGACAAATGGAAACCGACGCTGCCAGTCCTCCTGGATCTACCTCACTGCGCGGCTTATGTGACAGAGAGCACACTTTGTTCCACGCAAGCTGGGAGCAGATGGGGAAAACAAACCGGACAGTCCACTTCTCGTAGCCACCCCGAGGTGAAACCGCAACGGTAGTTGCTCTTTAACATCGCGTGCAGGACTGGTATAGGATCAGTGCAGCCACCCCCTCCACCTCCAGGCGGTTCCTCCCGGTTCCAGTGTTGCGCCTCTCTAAAACAGCCGCACTTAGAACTATGTTAGGTGGGTCACTTGTTCGAGTCCTTGTGCCACTCACTTTACCACGGACGACTCCGGTTAGTTCGGCAGATCGGGGGGAAATGCCTGCCGTGCTGTGAGACCGAAAAACATTCACCCATTGTGGCCCAGAAGAAGCGAGAGAGATCCGCGCTGTCTCCTGTTGTAAACTTAATTATGCAGCCTCCACAGCAGCAGCAGCAGCAGCGCGCAGTACGGCTGCGTACGGACGCCGCTGTCCCTCGCTGTGGATGGAAAGCAGGCTTGTCTCCGCCCTCCTGAAAACTGCACATTCTTCAGAGTAGGCTCTGCGCCCGGTTTAAGTGCTCCCAAACAGCCTGCAAAACGAATCCAGTCGGAACCACGCCGACAGTACCGAGCCCTTCTCACACACTCACATTCGTCGGTGTGACCGTGCAGCATTTGAACACCAGCCAGGCCTGGTGACACGATTTATTTTTTCCCAAGGGGATTACAGTGTATGGCTGCTTGTCTTTATATGGAGTTTAAAACCCACTGAATATCACCATCATGATCCACATAGCTTTTTTTTCCTCTTACGTTTTATATGTGAACATGTCTAATACAAAATACAGACATATTTCAAATTACATGTTGCCAATTCTCTGCGTATAAAGCAGGTTGGTTTCACCGAGTTATTAAAGAAGTCAATGCAGGTTAGAAATCGTACCATATATGTAAAGTTAGTCTAACTTCAACAAATGAAAGGATAGGCCTAATTTTTTTTCAGGGGCATAAGCTGTGCTGTAGAGCCCCCCCCCCATACTTTACTGCTCTCTCGTGGCGCTAAGCAGCATTAAAGGTTGCCTAGGTAATTGCAGAAGTCCAAAGATGCTGGAAATAACATTTGGAATAAAACATAAAAAACCCCGACACTATGCATGTGACTGGTGTAATACACTGAATTACAACTACAGTATAAATGTGTTGTAACCCTGAACATGGTGAGAAGTTATCACAATGTTTTAGAGATAAATGAAGCACTTCAAAAAAAAAAGAGCGAAATAAAATCTGAAATATTGATTTATTTTTGTCCCCTTATTGTCGAGGATCAAGAAAGAAAAATTTCCAATGCCAAAAAAAACCAAAAAAAAATAAAAAAAACACATTCTTATAATATAGGGTTAGGATTAGGGGTATGTAGATCTCACAGGTTGATGTGTGTGACTTAAAGTTGTAACCGTTGCTTTCTCATCACACACAACTCTAATCAAATGTTGTACAAACACACACACACACACACACACACACACACACACAGAAGCCAACAAAAGTTTGGATTCTTGGTTTTATTGAAGCCAGGGGTCTGATAAACATTTTCCTTATCTTTGTCGGCATAATAAGCTAGAATCCGCATGGCAGCTTGAAGGCTACAGAATTTGTGTTACAGACATACAATCAAGCTTCTGAATTATCCCAGGGCACAAAAGTGCAGCCAGCCATGTGCTTACAATGTTTTGATATCCTGAATACAAAAGGACTGGAAGCAGAAGCTCATAGTCTCGTATAGATGTAGACTGTCGATAGTGGTCGAAGGCAATTCAGTTAGGATGAGAAGAGGAAGTTGCTTTCCACTGAATTTGTGTACCAGAAGAAAACAAAAATCCATCTTGGGAGCAAAAAGTAATCCAAGTCCAACTTTCAAGCACAAGCAGCAAGAGAGCACTTCATTCCACTCAGCTAAATGCCAAATTTAACAAGTGTGGCCATATTGTTGACAAATTACAGTTCAAACTTCTTTTAAACATAAGTGTGATATGACGAATCTCTGTATTCTGAAACAAAATGAAAAATCATGACCAAAAATGCCAAATGTGCAAACAAATGGGGGTTTATCCGTAGTTTAGCTACAGTGAAAGCTGTACTGGCAGCAATTGTTAGAGGATTTGTATTAGTTACAATATTGCCAGCAGAAATGTGTTATTCCATAGTTAACCACAAGGGGCCCATTTAACAACCTCAGCAGCAAAATGGCAATTTCTCTGTTAACATCTTGTTTCATTCTGAAATGAGGCAAGGCAAAAAGAAAAAGATGCACTCTGCATCTGCAGCTGTAGCAACAGTGTCCAAAGAAAAGTGCTTATTCCAAAATGCGGCCATGCTGCTCCTGGCTGTTCCGAAATTGTGCTTCATCCACGTCGGCAACGGGCCCTCGAGTGCACGTTTCCCCCCAACCAGTCACAAAAACAAAGCAAAGTAAAAACAATAAGAGCTTCATTTTGTTCAAAGTAAACCCAGAACTGCTGTGTTGAATCACTGTGACAATGCACGAAGCAGACGGTACACTGCTATTCCCTTACAGAGCGAATGTTTGAACAAAAAACCTGCTGACTGTTCAAAGACCAGTTTCAACAGCCAAAACACAATTATGGTACGCCCCCTTCTGTCTGCTGAAACTCCAGACACGGCTTAATAGAGAAAGACATTTCTACCATTTTACAGGGTGTTACTTAAAAAAAAATGTTATAGGCCAGTCTGAGGTTTGGAATGCAAGGGCTCTATGCAAGAGTTGGACAAAAGAAACAAACAAAAAAAGGCCGCTGGTTAATCTTATGGATGACTACAAATGCAGATAATATGCATCTTTGGTTCTGTTCCAATTCACTCCAGTTTTCATTTTTCTTTTTTGGCTATTTGTAGCAAATAGCTGCTCTCCTATCACTTGCCATTCATTCTGCAAAAGTTACTGAAATACACCATCCATGGGATTAAGTAGGGCCTTGTATAGAGATTTAAGAATGAAAATGTACATTTCATTTTGATTATGGTATCATGAAACCATAAATATTATACAGACAATTTGATATGGTACAGTATAATTTTTGATAAAAAAAAAAAAAAAAAAGCATAGAAATGACACAAGACATTTAAGCAACCCCTTAAGGACACACAAATTAATTAGGAGCTTTCCCGTGAAGGCAGGGTGCCTGTTGTGATAAACTGTTAGCTGTACATTGAAGGCAAAGGTTGTCATCTTAAATGGGCACTAAAAAGGGCCGGAAAAAACAAAAGACCTGATCTGAAAAACAAAACAAAAACCCCGAACCAAAACAACAACAGGTTTTCTACAGGGATGAGCTTCTACAGCTACTTCACGTAGAAACTGGGAATGTTTAAACTGACATGCAAAACACAGCGAGAGCAAAACATGTGAGACCAGAGGACGACAGTGATGTCTAACACTGAATGTTAGAAAATCTCATTTTGTTCAAACCACAGCAGGTAATTTTGTGTGTGTGCCTGTGTGCTTTGGCTGCAAATGAGTGGTTTCAACCACAGTAAGTCTGGGGGACCCAAAGGTTCCATCGTGTGGTTCCTTCTCAGTATCAGCAGCCTTACAGTTTTTATGAAGGCATTCAATCTCTAAACATTATGAACTAGGCCACAGAAATCGTATTTCTGAAGAATAGAAGCGACCACAGGCTTGTTGTACATTTAAAAAAAAAAAAAAAGTAAAACGAAATAAATTATTTGGATGACGAGAAATTGATAAAAAAACCTTTGAACCGATGGTGCTACAAGTGCGTTTCCTCCTGTGCAGACAAGCACCTCTACTATGACACAAACAGCTAACTGTGCGAGGCACTTAGGAGTTATAGTAGGAAAGATGCTGCCCCATCCCCTCCCCCAAATATACCCACCTGTAGCTAAAGAAGCAATTCTGCTGCGACCTCTAACTTCTTGTCAAACCATTTTATTCAAAGAAGCTATCTTAAGAATTTGGACAAAAAAAGCGCTTTATACAAAATCAAGTTAACCTGAATAATTTTTTTTGTATTCGTATTTACAGAATCCTTCGAGATGACTAGGGCGACTGATATGCTATCCGCTAACTGAACATGTCATATTAGTGTCATGGTGTCAGTGGCATTTTTACATGTTACGATGAGCCTTTTCTTTAAACCGATAAATGGTGCACAACATGAAATAAAAAAGGAGGTTTGTATAAATACATCAGTATCATATCCAACATTGTTTTGTAAATATTACATATGCTTGCAAGTATTTGAATTTATTAATGAATATATTTAAATACTTTTCCAAATGCAACCAAATTCCTTCAGTATGACAAGCGAAACCAGAGGAACCAGTATATTGCCACTCTTAAACCTATGAGTAGAGTGTATGAGCCCAGAATCTGGGGGGCCTTCAGCCCAGCAGGTCAGGCTGACTACCAGGGAGTGTGCACACATTTCCCTAAACTTACAAAATAACATTTACAGTGGAAGAGAGGATAGAAAAAGCCAAGCCTTCAGCACTTATTTCATTAATACCTCCATTTATGTTCTCTTTCTCTTCTCATCTCCACTCCCTCTCCAACCTTCTGATAGCCTTTGAATCTCATTCAGTGAAACCACTGTGTGCTGACTGATACAGGCGTTAGGAATTTGGTCAATTTTTTTTTGTTTTGTTTTTTTATGCTCACATGTACATATATTTTTCCAGAGTATTAACTGGACGATGCAGCTGTTTTTGTTGCCTTCACGCTTCGTTCTCTGTCTGCGGTGGTATATTGTTAGCTGAAACCATGGAGTCTTGCTTGCGAGTCATCCGGTCCAACTCAGCCTGGACATCAGTCAAACCCGGCTTCTGCCCTTGGAAAAAAAGACAGGAGACAAAGCCCAAAAGTAATCTCCTGTAGCTTCTGCGCCTACTCATAAAAACAGCTTTCTATGGCAAGCAGATGGATGGATGGATGCGGTTTGAATGGTGATGCGTTCCCATGCTGGAGGTTGGTGGCTTGCTGCCACAGTTAACACGCACACATGCAAAACTAATCATCAGACAAAAGGAACATGCATTATCCTGTTGCAGAGATGTTAACACTGCTCAGCGCTGGAACAAAGAGTACATGTTAGTGTTCTCAGGCAGAGATGAGTTATGTAATCATTTCTCTCATGTTTCACGGGGTACAATCAAGCTATCGCACAGCCAATATTTGACTTTGTTACATTTAATATAACAAAGAAAAAAATGTTACCCAAGTTAAAAAAAAAGATTAATTAATAGAGCTCAAAAGCGGCAGGACAAGGCATGGTGTGAGTGAGATGCAGTTATGATGGGTGGGATGATCAATACAGGCCTGCCACAAGTTTCCTCAGCTGTCAGAAGTTCAGTCTAAGGACAACTTTTTTCTCCTGCTTTAACCTTCTCACTCAGGCTGTAGAGATAAATCTCCAGACAGCAAAATGGTCCACAGTCTCTAACAAGTGTTTGTAATTTAGAGTGCACGCACTCTGTAACACACAGCATCCTATAATCCTTACTGCTTTGGTAAGAGATCAACTGCTAACCTATGAGAGAGAAGGGGTTAAATAATCGCCAACTTCTGTTTTTCACTGAGATCAGAGGTGAAAGCACTGGAATTAGAGGTTGTACCTGTTTTCTTGGCAGAGCCTTGCACTCCAGCTCCCACTGCTCCAGCTCCTGGGCTCCCAGGGGCTCCAGTCTTTTTACTCAACAGACTGTTGAAGAAGTTAGCCAGCACTCCCTCATTGGCAGCTCCCGCTGTAGGAGAAATGAAATGGTGGTGGTGGTGGTGGTAAGGGAACTTGTTTATAAATATACACATATAATCCACTTTGTTTTTCCCCCCAAAATAAGTCTTTCTTGTGTAATTGAAGACAAAAGCTCCTCACTGCCCATCACTGAGTGGTGTTTGGCACCAATATGGGAACTATTTATCTTTCTTTTCAAACAAAATATTCTACAATATTTTATTTTGAAAGAGTTATGTTCCTACAAACCAAGAAAAAAAAACTATTCAATATAGTTAATAGACTGACATTAAAAAATTAGAATACACTAAACCCTGACTGTATATATAATAATGGGAAATGTGTGACCTGAACAGTTCCACCATTGTGGGAATTCTTGTAGTGTTACCTCTAGAGGGCAGTACTTCACAACTTGCTCAATGTTCATACAGCAAAAACATAAGTGAAAATCTGTTCTTTTTCTTTGATTTCAAATAATATGGATGACAAAAGAGAATCTTTAATACCCTTTCTATCTCAAAAGTGAGTCTACATAACAAAACATCAGAAATTAGGGTGTACTGGAATGTAAAGTGTGATTCTCATTAATTGACATTTGAAATTGTATTCCTTTCAAACATACGTTTCATGTTAGGGTCAGGCTTCTTGACAGAGGTCATTGGTGAGCCACTGGCTACGGCTGTCTGTCCGGCACGGCCTGCAGGCCGTGGAGACCCTGAGGCTGTCCGTCCTGGAGACTCCTAAATCACAGGCACCAGAATAAAAGCGTGGCCACAAAAAAAAAAGCAGCTCACGTTTTTCTATCCAGAGAAAAAAAGAAAAAAAAAGAATTAAATTTCACATTTGAGGAACCTTAAGACACTTACCGTTGCTCCTCTTGTTGGTGTGGCTGGCTGCTTTGCTAATAAAGACTAAAAAAGAAAAGAAAAGCTTGAGTTAGATGCAATTTCTGTTATATTACTAGTATATCAACAGGTTTTCCCTATCCTTTATTTTCAGGTAACATATTTTGATACAACTTCTTTCATTCTGAAAATATCAAAGACAAATGTATGCAAGAAAACTGTGACAAATTAATAAATAAAGGGGGCATTTAGTGCAGTAGAAGGAACTTAAAGCACTGGGCAATACTAACCTGCAACTTCAGTTACGTTTTTTTAAAATTGTCTTCCTGGTTTATTTTTTTCTCACAAAATAGGAAGTGAGGGTAATGTTTCATATCATGTGACAGTTTCATATCAACACGGCTGCAGTATAAAACACTGTTTAACAGTGAAAGCAGCAGATCACTGCAAATATGTTAGAAAGGACTGATCCTTTTTTTTTTTTTTACCAGTGAAAGATATCTGACCTGATTTTGAGATCCTGCTTAGATCAAAATCAGAAACTAACAACAAACAAACGCATATCAAGCTCACTGGCTGGTGACAGAAATCATGATAAATGGGGAGAAGGCCACATCTACCTGCTGCTTCATCAGGAAAACCTGCTCATCCTCTGCATTTATCTCTTTGTCATGAACCAGCTGTTAAGAAGAGCAAAGGAAACAAGAATGCCATTAAAAAGGAGAAGAACAGAGCAAAAAGCTCTGGAATACTTCTGCATTTTCGTAACTTTTACGTTTGGTCAATATTTGCATTTTTATACCTTTCGTACTGGAGGCTTTGTGATAAAATCTTCAAATGGATCTTCTGGTCTGACTGTTGTGAAGTTTTCATGCAAAATACCAATTTTCTTCTCGTTATCCCATCCGGATGGACTAAAAGAGAAGGAAAAGATTTTAAAATTGTTGTTCAAAAAGATCTGAAGACAGATGCCAGCACAAACTGTTTGCTAAAAATATGACAAACAGGTTTTAATATTTGGGACAAGGTTGACTAGTTTTACTTACATGAACACTGCATCCTTCTCCACCACTAAGGCTGGTGTGACGAACTGAAAGTCATACAGTTTATGTACTATATATTTGTAAAGCAGATCCAGGTTCTTCTCCTCTTTGACTGAGGTATAGATCAGACCTGCTCCATCTGTTCGGTTAAGTTAAGGCAGCAGTTGTTGGGTTAGTGTCATATATTAATTGATATTAAGCCACATACAGAAATTCAAGGTATGGCAGAGCTCAAGAGTAAAAAAAAAAAAATTAAATAAAAAAAAGACATGCATTAAAAACAAGGATACAATGTAAGCAAAATCGCCTGATGTGGGATTGGATGAAGTCGAAATGCTCGTCTCTGTAGTCGTGCTCCTTCTCTAGTACGCTGACTGCATCACACTTAAGAATTGAAGCAAAAATTATTGATATAAAGAAAGAAATAGAAGATTTTAGTGGCAGACAATTAAAACCAAATAACACACTGGTTTTTAAAGTTAGTCAACCATTTGGCCAGCCGTCTAATCTGCGATAACAGATATCTGAGGGACAGATAACTGAGCAGAGTAGAGTGGTACACTCCTGTGAGTGTAGGCGAACTTCTTGTTTCATAACCTTTTCTCTGAGAGTTGGAGATGTTGTGGGTTGGAGAAGAAAAGACATTTTGAGTCTTTTGAAATATCTTTGAGATATCGAACAGACATTTTATCCAGATTTAGTAGTTTTTCCTCTGACAAGAGCTATTCAGAGGCCCCAATGATAAAAAAAATTAATTAATATAAAAAAAAAAAAAAAGGCACATTCCCCATGTTCCAGCCACAGCTAGCATGTGAAGCTCTGCTGATGGCTACCTTGTGCTTTTCAGCACCCGTCTTTGCCTAGAGGATTAACAGGCAAGTATAATGGTAACTTTTTATTAGTAAATACTGCCTCACAAAGCACAGCATAAAAGTAAGAACACAGATAAATGCATCAGTGGGGATGGTCTCCACATGGGATTTTAGGCCAAATATGCTCACTAGTGTGGGAATTCAATCACATAGAACAGCTAGAAGAACAGATATCAGGGTGTTAAAGAAGGTTTCCTTTGCCTGTTTATGGCAGACGACTCAGTCCTAAATAGAAGGAGCTATTGATCTCCTGGCTGTGATACAAAAAGCCAGTTTAGAAAATCTATAGATCACGAACACAGGTGGCTACAAACAAAAATCATGGCAGCAGCCAAGGACAGGATGCTTCTGGCATTATCTAGAGATTGTCCAAAATAGCTTAACCTAAAACAGGTATCCTTAGACTTTTCTGAGGACACAGTTAAATTATCAGCATGTTAAGAAGCTCCTGAATGAAATGCATCCATGCCCTCAACAGAAATCAAAGCCTCGCTGGGGAAATAGATTGTACGGTAAGTTTAACTCCCAAAACTGAAACTGTAGAGGCACAGACGCAACAAGTAGCTTTTTAGATGACCAGCAGCTGTTCCTTCTTGTGTAGTAAAAGAAACAATGTTGTAATACATTACCAAGATTAATTATCATTAAGATTCCAAGTTTTGGCTCTGTTACATCTCAGAAACAAGTACTTCTAAAAAGCTTTTTATAGCAACATTTGTAAACGGCTTCAAATGTGACATTCTGGTTGGTTTAAGCGGTTTATACCTTTGTGCAAACTATTAGCACTGGAATGCCCAGGTTGTGCGTGAGTGTGTTTTCCCCTAGTGGTAACACAACGTCCTCATCCTCTCCTGCTGTTGGGGCTCGTCTCTGTGGGGAGGATGGGGTGGCATCCTCTGGTTCTGTGTACTCTTGGAAGGCTTTTATCACTAGAAGACAAAATAAAGGGGAAAAAAGGGTAAATTGTGTGTATTAGTGAACGCAAAGCTCCAGATCTATAGAAATAAAGAAAATTAGTTCAGTATTCAGTGTCTCGACCCACTGTTTTTATTTTTTCCTTTCCATTCTCCTCGCCTGGCATCTAGCACTTCAGCACTGACAAAAAAAGCCCTAAAATATAAACAACACTAAGGTGACAAAGGTGGTCTGACCTCAGGGACTCTGTAGCACTGACAGCATTTTATAGGTGCACATTATCTTTGCTTGTAACTTTGGAAAGAGCAATGAGCCACTTGCAGCTTCTTCAGCACTATAAACTTTGTTTTATAGCAGTTTTAATTGCTGTGCAAGGCCTCAAACTGTGTTCCTCAGATTAGATCATAGAGTCAACACAAATAAAGCTTAGTGGTATATCAGGATAAGACTATGTCTGCCTAGTGACAGTCTAAATTTAAATGTTCACACAAGTAGTCACTGCTGTGTATACATTGTGTAGCATCACAGAAAGAAAATTACAATGTTACATTTCCAGTTAAATAACATGCCTTGTTCAAAGACAGAAAAAGACATCCTTTATTTTCCTCTTGTGCTGATCCCAGCTGTCCAGACATTTACAAAGCTGCAGTGTGAAGGGTGGGGGTTTACGCAGGAAGCCATGGCCTATTTCCTCAAAAGCTAAAGCCAGATTGACTTGGTGTTTAGAGTCAAGCCCTTTACTTTCAGGCAAAGAATTTTATACAGGGGATGAGAACTGGTCTGAAAAGCTACGAGAACCCTTCTTAAGATGCACAGCTGCACAAATCCAGTACGTATGCACAAAAAGTTCATAGGCCAAATGGGACTACCAAAGGATCCAAACATTCCAAAATGTAGTAAATTTATTGAAAAAGACCTGATCACACACTTGGTCAAAGCAATGATGAATGCTGTTCACATTATGCTTGGCCTATACTGGAAGACTTTGAAAAGATAGATTCAAGCCTCAAACCCCTAATGCTTTCATATATAAAGACAATGTTTTTTTTAAGTCTGAGTTTTAAAGGCATAGATAAGATAAGACAAGACAAAATAAAAGACAGCAATACTAAACATTTTGATTTTATCAGAACACAGGAAAGACAAAAAAAAAGGCTGAATTAAGGCAGCTTCAAGTTTTATGACAACCATGCATGCAACACCCGAGATAATGTGAGCCGCGTCTCAACTTTCCTTTGTTTGCAACACACACACACAAAAAACCCCTTAAAAGTTATTTGGTACAACTGATTAAGGCTGAGAATATTGTAAGTAAATGGAAAGAAAAAATATATTACTTTGGGCAGCATGTACAGAAACATGACATTTTGCAGTGATTTCAAAACAGCAACATTTAATGCTGAAAGGAGAGATGATTGGTGGACTGTCACTTTAAAATAAAAACATTAAAGAGACAGACTTTGCCCCACTAAGACCTACTTATCTGTTCCACAAACAAGGGTGAGGTCAAAATGCATCAGCGGTCTTCATTAAGGACTTTTCAAATACTTTGTGTGTACTACATTTTAAGTACTGCAAAAGCACCAATCAGTATATATTCTTTCTAAATTAGAAGGTATACACTTGATAGCAGTAAAAGTTCAACTTCAGCTAAAAATAAAGTAGTCTTATGGCCAGACTAATTTCACCTAATAACATTTGGTCTTGAATGCTATTGTTAAGTCAAACTGAACTTCTACAATGCTCTTCAACTGTTTATTATATACAAAAACTGCGTCAAAACATAATTACTGCAACTGCAGATAAACAAGCCTATTACTAACAGAAGTCATGGACGCAAATAGTTTTCCATTCAACGAGCGGTAGAGAAGCAGTAGGTTTATCCTGTTATTTAGTTTGAGATGATTCCAGCAGCCAGCCTACTTTATTTACAGCAGAACAGAGCACGAGTCAAAACGTCCAGCCCACTGAATTTTGAGTTACGTCCCTTCCTGTCCCTGACGCTGCTGTAAGAGGGGAGGAAACCATGATGCAAGATGACTGCAAGACTCCCTGGACAAAAGCCACTCACACACTTCCAGTCTGTCGGTCTGACTCTCACTCAAACACTCGTGGTCACACGTTTAAAATCTGACTAGTCCTCACCATCTGCTATTTACATTATCGTTTACATGCCAGAAGATCCTTTATTTCGTTGAGAGGCCTTGGCTAAATTGGACAGGGATCATCAAAAATGAAATGTTAAGAGAAGTCTGACAAACAAGTCAGTCACCCAAAACGGACCAAATAGTAAACACAACACCACCACCACCAACAACAGTAGTCACAAAACAGCAATCCACACAGGGTATGAGGTCTACATTCCAGGTAGGAAAGCTTTCTGTTACATTATATCAGCCAATTGTAATTTTATTCCAATACAACTACTCAAAGCGAAAGCAAACTTGTGGGCTAACTGAAAGTCATTAAACCAATTATTAGTGGACAAAATGACAGAAAGCAATTCAGTGCGCTTTAGTCATCAGTTATTGAGCAGCTTCTCTTTTCTTTTTCACACGTTTTTCTGCAGACAAGGCTACTTGTGTTGGCATGTTACACAGTGACAATCTCTCTGAACCTGTGCTGTCAAACTCATCTAGCATATAACCAGTTTTACTTCTCTGTCCAATCTCTTTTGGCACTTTTAAGAGCAAAAGCAGCAGGCAATGTTTGGGAGCTGACAAGAACATTGAGCAAACCCTGGAGGCTGAAATAAACTTATCTGAATACCAACAATCTTTCCAAATACAAAAGAAGCGTTCATAAGCATGAGATGCCCCAATTCTAAAATTAACAGGAGAACAACATCTGAGTGCATCACAGTCATTGATCTGCAGAACTTGCCTCCAGCAAGAGCACACAGCTGAGGATCATGGGCCTCTCTGATGATGACCTGGAATCCACCTCAGCAAAGTGTAATAACATACAGTCCTTGCCTTCGATGCTATACAGCAACCAATCAGCAAGGAGTCCAGCGGTTATTATGTAACACTACCATTGCATCCACCATGGGATGCTTTAGGCACATTTGTTTTTTTCCTTTACGTTTTCGCCTTAAAGAGTCAGTTCAAGTCAGATTTTTGCACTTTGATATATGAAGGAAAATGACCAGATTATAACAAATCGCCATTTCAATAAGTGGATCTGCTTCAACAAAACAGATCTATTTGGAGATATGCTAGTTATTGATATTTTAACAATCTGAATGTGTCTTTTGAAATGCTCAACCATGACCGATGCCAGCTACTTGACCAAAATGTACACATTTCTAATGCTGAGGTTTCAGGGGATGTTAGTTTTTCACTCTATAAGCTACGTGCATGAATGCAGGTATGAATGTAAAGCTAGATCAACAAGAGTGTATGTGTGTGTGTGTGTGTGTGTGGGGGGGGGGGGGGGGGGGGGGGGGTGTTCTAAATACAAGCCTTGCGTTTATTATTGCTGTATATGCATTTATTATTGGTGTATATGTAACTTACTCTTCTGCTCCATTTCTCTCATGTTCTCAGGTGGAATCTTGAGCTTGTCCACATGGTCGCGCAGGACACTGGCCCACTTCTGCAGCGACTCCATAGTGGTCCAAGGTCGTGACATATCCACAACAAACACAGCTAGACAGTCAGGTAGCGACTGAGCAGTAACAGCAAACTTAAGAAGGCCTTTGTGGTATAGGTCCCCATCCAGGATCCACACATTACAGCGTGTAAGGTCTGCAAGAAGAAAGTAAAATGCTAGTTAAACACAAGCACTAATAATAATCAGTTTTAAGGTGGAATTATTTTATAAAGGTTCCTGCAGATTAATGACAGAGACCACATTCAAGGTTCATCAGTGAATCTCACCATCCCTGTCCTCATCGTGGACACTTAAGTACAGATACTCCAGTCCCCTCCCCTTCTTGTTGTGCTCAGCTCCTTGAAGTTTGGCCATGAGTGTCGTCTTTCCTGAACCATCCTCACCTGCAAAATATTTTATTCATAATACAGATAAATAGATTATATTCGTGTTATTTTTAAACAACAAATTATATGACATAAAAAAATGCACAAATGCATTTCCGTTCCTTTCAAGGAGGATGTCTAGGCTTTCCACAATGTACACTCTCTCACACAAACCTGCCTGATGAGAAGCAGCATTTCTCACATTTTCAGAGGGCCTGTTCGAATAAATATGACCCCACCCAAGAAGAATACCCTATATTCTTCTGTTTATTATGTCTGTCTTTAGTTCAAACCTCAGCCCGGGGTGGGGGTTAAGCAGCTCAAAGTGCAATTCAGAAACGTGCAATCATTAGATTTTGCAGCTGCTTTGCCCTCTTCTACCTCTCAGGGTTGACCAGCACAAATAAGCTGCAGAAACTTCAATTTTCACACATGTAACCAATACTCACCAAATATCAGGATATTTTTTCCTGAAGGCAATTTTGAACTCGATCTAGTTGAAACTTCACTCAGTATTGAGGACCTACAGATAAGAAAAAGACAGGTAGATTTTTATATACAAGTCACACTGACTGTGATCAGACTGACAGCAGCTCCTCATCTCAGAGCAGTCAAACGTGGTGTCAAAACTGTTAACCGGTAACTAGTTGGACACACCTTAACTTCATTGATTACGATCACTTTTTGACTCTTTGAGCCGGTCCAATGATGACTCCAAGACAGCACAGAAGCAGGAAATGATAATTCGTTTCCATTGACCGGTACGACAGAATTAAGTAGCTCAATCCTGGATCCATGAATTTACCGAGGAGCAACTATTATCTAAAGACGCTATCATGTTTTTTTTTTTTTTTTTGCGTTTCTCTTTAAGTTAACGGGTTTCTAAGGTTTACGTTACTATTAGCTTACTGTATCCTGCATCAAGACGCTAACTAGTATTTAGCTCTTATCTTGACATAAACTATCAAGGTACTAGTTATTTGAATGGCGCCCTGGAAAGTGTCTAACGTTCACTGTATTAGTAAAACTCTGCTAGGTAACTACAAGGCAGTGTTAGCTTAACATCAGGAGGAGCAGCAGCAAACCTGCTAGCCGATGTTAGCTGATCTGCTAACAGACTGACCGCTCATCTTCAGTTAGTGCTAACGTTGGTACTAGCCGGGCCGGTGTTTGATAGGGAAAAACCGGCAGTGACAAAGCAGAACCATGGCGGCTGTGCTGTTCTGAGAAGGCCCTGCGGAAGCATGAAGTCGTTAAAATAGTAGCAGGACTTGCCAGAGAGTTTGCCCTTCTTCCTCTTCGTTGTTGTTGTCTCCTGTCCCAGCTGCGCCCGGGAGCTGTTTCTCCAAAACGGGAGCCATCTTCTCTTTCTACAACCACAAAGGCAAGGCCCTGCTGCTTGGCCACCAGTAGCACCGCCTTCATCCGAGTGGCCAAGGGTGCGTTACATTCTTCGTCTGCCGCGGCCCGCCGGAACCCCGTGTTTCTCCTCTGCTATTTCACTTATTGTAATGTGCTTTTATTCATTTGTTTAATATTTATTATTGATGAGGACCGCCTTTATTGAATAAACTAAAACTTTTATTGATATATATGAGTGTAAAAAAGTTTGCACAGATCAGACTGTTTTATGGCACTGACATGGGGTCAAAATATCTAGTTGTCCTTCTGGCCACGTTCCAGTAAGTGACGTAATGGCAGTTTTTTCTTTCTTTAAACAGCTGATGGAGAACATTGTGATATCAATAATTGACTCGGGGCAAACATTTTACTGGTTTCTGTCATTTACACTTACTATTCGGTGTTAATTTAACCTATAATTCCTCGTTTTTAGCAACAAATGCATAATGAGTGTATATTTTAAAAATATAAGTATTACTGATTTTACCGAAGTTTTAAAGTGAAAAGTGAAAATATAAGTTATACTATTTGATTGATCAGGGTTTTATTATCATTATTATCATTATTGTAAATACATTTGTGTCCAACAATAGTGGTATTTAGCAGGTCTCCAGTAGATGATGCTATTGCTCAGAAATCCGTCTTCACCACGAGGTTATTACGGTTAACCAAAATGTAAAAATAAAACTAGATGTGGAAAACGGGCATTCCAGTTAACTAAAATAAAATAAACGCTAGAATTTCAGAAAAATTAACAGATAAAATTAACTGAAACGGTTTTGCGATGTGATAAATTAACAAAATGAAATAACAACATTTAGTAATAGGATTTGTTAATTTAGTAAAATATGTTATAAAAAAGGGCTTTGATGGACATGTTTACTGAGTTTTTAAAGGTCTCCAAGGCTGTGAGTTAACTGCTTTCAAAAATATTTTAGATTTTAACACCGATACCGATTTTCCAGTATCAGTAGGTATTACAATAACACTGAACTAATAAAAACGAAACTAAAACTAAACATTTTCAAACAGTTAAGCTACACTGAAACATGGAAACTCACTATGGGAACTAACTTAAACTAAAATGAATTGAAACAACAAACAAAAACTAAATGAAATAAGATCTCTGTCTCCACTAACGCTTTGGAAATTCTAATAGTGAAAAAACAAACTTGCTACCATTTCTGTTTGATTTATATGGTTACAATTGGGTCTAAAGGCCACAGCCACAGCACAAGGAGTGATCCAACAAAGGCTTAGATTGGGAAGGTTTTGTTGATCATTATTTATCCATCTGACATCCCAAAACTTAAATCAGTGGGTGGGAGAAGATGCCGTGTACTGTGTAATGTGTACTCTCATCCAAACTCCTGCAACTCTGAGGCACATCTTTACAAAAACCAGCCTGTCCCGAGGCTGCTACACCTGTACACACAATCAGGTCTTGCAACAACTGGTGATTATCCTAGAAGGAAAGTGAATAACCACAAGTGTCTTCGCTCCCCCATTCCCTGGACCATCAAGCATCTGGTCATGGTCGTCTTCTCAGAAGATGTTATAGTTCCTGTAAGATATAGTTGGAGAGGCAGATAAACTTAAACTATGCTGAAACAATTAGCTTACCAAGGCATCCTTGTGGATGTTGGGTGACATCACCCTTCAAGAGGTGTTGTTGGAAATAAATCAACAAAACACTCAGGATTGGACCATCACCTACCTGACAACCCCAATGAAGTTGTTACCACTCTTCCACTAAAAATACCAGGCAATAAACAGAGCTGATGTTGTGGTCTGTAAAGACTATTAATGACCGTGGTGTTAAAAATCTTGAAATGTTGAAAGGCCCAAAGGGCTGCTCGGGCTTCCCTTTCAGTTGTATTATACTCACACCAAGCAGGAGGAAACTGGGTGACCAGTGCCGAAGGAATCTTCCTGTAACAAAACAGCAGTAACTCCAACTCCACTAGAGTCAACAGACAGCTTGAATGGTGTGCAAAAGTCTGGAGCTGACAGAACGGGGGTGCTACAGAGGAGAGCTTTATGGTTTGACAGGCCTCAAGCCACACTACAAGATACTGGTTTGGGCAAAGGCAAAGGCTGAACACAAAGAAGGACATGACACAGGTTTAGATTCCGATTAATACCATTTATTAATAAAATGTTGAACAACAAGGCTTTCTTTGTGAAAGACTAGAGAAAGGGAGTTTAGGAAGAAGCCACATAAATCAGCTCAGCCCGCATACTTCACAGGTCACTTGTTATCAAGGGAGATAACTGGATCTATGCCTTTAAGATCTATTACCTTTAAGGCATAGAGCTCACATGCACATATGATTTAGAAAATAAAAATGCCAGAGTAACATAATAACAGTATTTATCTAGAGTTCTTACATATGAGCAATTCAGGATTGCCAAATAAGAATGTTTCAGTATCAGAATAGATGATTGTTCATAAAGCGCAGTAGTAGCCTGTTTGAATTTGTCATATGAGGAATAAAGCACCCCTTTGTATTCATCTGAATGGCTGAGGCATAACACTAAAACTCACTTACTCATAACTGACCCCATTTGTTGTCACGGTCCTGGGTCTCTGGCCCAGCGTTTTCAGTTTACGTTTTGAGTTCTTAAGTTATTCCTTTATTATGTTGAGTAATTGGATTATCTTTTGGTTGCCTTTAGTTTATTTATGTTTCACTTAGGTCTTCTGTGATAGTCTGTCATGTTTCTTGTCTTCTTGGCCATGTTCAATGTCAATTCAATGTCCTGGATCCTGTGGACTTTCCTCCTCTGACGGCTAGCCCTCGCCATCCCGCTGTGTCGCTGAGGTCTGCGCCATCTCCACCACTACGCCCCCGGAGCCGCGGCGGGCAACCCGACGCTGTGGTGCAAACTCATCGCGGAGAGCTGTGCTTTACCCCGGCTCCTCGGAGAAGAGGACCCACGGCGCGGCTACCTGGGAGTCACTCACGCAGTCCGGCTGGCGCATCTCCATCTGAACACCCCCGGTGTCGCGGCGCGGGCGTCTCAGATGGCCAACAGCCCTCGGTGGCACCTCCTCTCTCCACGCTGGTCCTCGGGGATTCCATCATCAGGAACGTGCGGATGAGGGGGGCGCTCACGCTGTCGTTCCCGGGAGCCACTGTTGTTGACATAGTGGACAGAATTCCCAACATTCTGGCATCCCACCCACAGGTTAACCGGCTCATCATCCACATCGGCACCAATGACATCCCCAAACAGCAATCTGAGCTGCTGAAGTTGGACTTCCTCGAACTCTTCAGCCTCCTTGGTCAGTTGCAGGTGAGTGCTTTTATCTCTGGGCCCACCCCCACCTGTGGCAGAGGGATAGGCCGTTTCAGCCGGCTGCTCAGCCTTAACACCTGGCTTTCCTCTGCCTGTATCTCCCACGGCGTGGGTTTTATTAACAACTTTGATGCCTTCTGGGAGAGGAGGGATCTTTTTGGGGCAGACGGGCTCCACCTCAACGCCTGGGGACGCCGTTTGCTGTCCGCCAATTTGGCATTTGGCGTACAGCACTCCCGCACATCGCCACTGTCTGCCACTGACTGATGTTCCCCTGGTCCCAGCTCCTATATTTGTTCCACTTTTAACAGTAATACACAAAACTCTGGACTAGGACCTTTCTCTCCCACAGTCAACACAATACCCGTCATAATCACAAACAGAGAGCAACAGAATTATCATAAATCCAGTAACTCCAAAAACATTAATAACCTCCGGCCTCTTCAAAAATATCAACATCCATCCAACTCTATTGTCAAAAATCCACCAGTCTCAATCAGTATGGCACTTTTAAATGTACGCTCTCTATCGAACAAGTCTTTTATTATCAATGATTTAATTTTAGATAATAAACTTGACTGTTTATTTTTAACTGAAACATGGCTGGGCTCGGATGCACCAGTTGTTCTCACTGAGGCCTCCCCACCAAATTTTAATTTCTCTTTTTCTATTAGAAGTGGTAAGAGAGGTGGTGGGACTGCATCTTTAGCCAACAACACACTCACCACCAAACAAATTTTATTTGATCATTTTACCACTTTTGAATTCCATGCTATTGTTTTCAGCAGCCCTCCAGTTTTATCTGTCACAATTTATAGACCACCTAAAGACAGCGCTGCTTTTATCAAGGAATTCTCAGAATTTTTAACAAACATACATTCAAAATATAATATGATAATTTTAACCGGTGATTTTAACCTGCACATAGATAATCCTTCTGACCCTGCATCAAAAGAATTCTTAAACATTCTTCACTGTTTGGATTTTATCCAGCACGTCACGCAGCCGACTCACAACAGAGGACACACTCTGGACCTGGTCATCACCCATGGGCTGTCTACCAGCGTGTCCTCTGTTGTTGACTTGGCTGTCTCTGACCACTACTGTGTGTTTTTTAACATCACCGGTTTTATTCAGCGGAAGACCTCGGTGCGAACTGTGAGGAGGCGCTATCTAACCTCTGAAGTGGCTGCAAATTTTACCAGGGTTTTAGTCAAATGCCCCCCTGTAATTTTACCTGCACCCTGCGATTTGATTTTTAGTTATTTTAACAGCAAACTGAAGAAAAGCCTTGACTCCGTTGCTCCACTCACCACCAAAAAGATTAACGTAAAACATGCATCACCTTGGAGAAACGAAGAAGTCAAAAAACTCAAAAGAAATTGCAGGGCAGCAGAAAGGAGATGGAGGAAAAATAAAAATAATATCAACCATCAAATATTTTCCGAGCAACTTAAAATGTACAATAATACATTAAGGAAGTCAAGAAATTCATACTTCGCCAAAATAATCAGTATTAACAAAAATAATCCCAAGGTCCTCTTTTCCACCATAGATCATTTATTTAACCCTGATTTTAAAAGCTCCAAAAGAACCCCCACAGACTCGCTCTGTGAGCAGTTTGCAGACCACTTCAGGGGAAAGATCAGCGCCATCAGATCTCATATTTTATCTAATCGCGATATGATTGTAAACACATCTGAGGGCTCGATTGTACCTGAGGAGACACTGGACAGCTTTGTCCTGGTTAATGCTGAGAACTTTCAGAAGGTTTTCTCCACAGTGAGACCCACCACATGTCTTTTAGATCCAATTCCTTCTTCACTCTTTAAAACACTTTATGGATTTTTTGAGGCTGAGCTTTTATACATGATGAATTGCTCTCTTCAGTTGGGTGTCTTCCCTGCTGCCTTTAAAACGGCGGTGGTGAGGCCCCTTCTGAAGAAGAGCAATTTGGATTGTAATGATTTTAATAACTACAGACCTGTATCCAACTTACCATTTTTAAGTAAAGTCTTAGAAAAACTTGTTTTTACTCAGATTACTGATTTTCTCAATGATAGACAGATCCTGGAGATATTCCAGTCTGGATTTAGGGTGAACCACAGCACAGAGACGGCTCTCCTAAAGGTTTTAAATGATCTTAGATGTAACTGGGACGCCCAAAAGCTCTCAGTCCTGGTGCTACTGGATCTAAGCGCAGCCTTTGATACAGTAGACCACGCTATTATTTTAAACAGACTGAAACACATGGTAGGCCTCTCTGGTGCTGTACACAACTGGTTCACTTCCTATCTCTCTGACAGATCTTTTATGGTGAGTATGGATACACCATAAAGATCCATAAAATGACATGTGGCGTGCCTCAAGGGTCGGTTCTAGGCCCTGTACTTTTTAATTTGTATATGTTGCCTCTCGACAGTGTCATCAGGAGGCATGGAGTGAACTTCCACAGTTACGCTGATGACACGCAGCTGTACATCTCCGTGTCTCCTGATGACACCAGACCAATGGATGCCCTTTTTAACTGTATCTTGGATATAAGATCTTGGATGGCAGAAAACTTTTTACAGCTTAACCAGGACAAAACTGAAGTTTTAATTGTCGGTCCTGAGGCTCAGAGAGAGAAACTCTTGTCTAAATTAGAGGCATTTTCACTATGTCCTTCGCTACAAGTGAAAAACCTGGGTGTTATTTTTGACTCTGAGCTTGGTTTTATCCCACATGTTAAACGTGTAACCAAAATTGGATTTTATCATCTAAAAAATATAGCCAGAGTCCGCCCTATTCTCTCTCGGGCCAACACGGAGATGCTGATGCATGCTTTTATTACCAGTCGCATTGATTACTGTAATGCCCTGCTCTCTGGTCTTCCTAAGAAGAATATTTCAACTTTACAACTCTTGCAAAACTCGGCAGCTCGTGTGCTGACGAAGACCAGAGGGCGGGCCCACATTACACCGGTTTTAGAATCGCTGCACTGGCTCCCCGTGTGTTTCAGGATCGATTTTAAAGTTCTTTTATTGGTTTTTAAATGTCTTAATGGTCTTGGGCCTTCTTATCTCTCAGATCTGCTTTTACCATACGAACCCTCGCGGACCCTGAGGTCCTCTGGTACTGGCCTTTTGATTGTCCCTAAAGTCAGGACACATACTCACGGAGAGGCAGCTTTTCAGTGGTATGGTCCTCGTCTGTGGAACAGCCTGCCGGAGGAGCTCAGGGCCGCAGAGAACGTACATGTTTTTAAGAACAGGCTCAAGACCCACCTTTTTAATTTAGCTTTTACTTAGCGTTTATTTATTTTTTATGCTTATTTATTCTATCCTGTTATTCTATTATTAATTTAGGATTTACCTAATATTTCTTGATTTTATTCTTATTCATTTTTTAATCTTCTTACTCTATTTATATTTATATTGTATCCTGTTCTTATTTATTTTATCATTTTACCCTGTATACATCGTATTGCGTCATATCTCCAGTGTTTCCTCGGATGGCGCTCTCTGCACCGGGGCTGTTATTGACCGTGGCTGCTGGGTCTCTGGGGTCCTCTCAGCCTGGTTGGGGGGCTCCTTTGCCTCCCTCCGGCTGTGTGCCCAGCCCGGAGGCTGCGGTCTGTGACCGGCTCCCGGTGCAGACGGCTCTCTGTTATAATGTTTCCTCACTTGGCTCATGCGAGCCCAGCCCAATTTTTACTCTTTAAGTGTGCGCGTGTGTGTATGTGTGTGTGGGTGGGGGTGGGGGGATATATGTGTATTGAGAGTGTGGGGAGTGAGTTGGAGGGTGGGGTGGGCTGCTTTTAACTATGTAAAGCACTTTGTGCTACATTTTTTCTGTATGAAAAGTGCTTTATAAATAAAGATTGATTGATTGATTGATGTTGTGAAATTGTATTGTCATGTGTGCTTTCCATTCTGTTTCCTGTTTTATTTTGATAGTCTCTGTCCTATGTCAGTGTAGTCAGCTTTGCTTCCTTTGCTTCCTTTGTCTCGTTATGTTTCATGTTTTTCATGTTGTTTGTTTACTTCACCCACTTTAGGTTAATGTTAGTTTTGCTTCAGTTTGCCTTGCCCTTTGTTTGTACCCTTTTTACCAGCCTCATTAAACGGCTTGCTTTTTGTTAATACCCAAGTTTTGGTTCCACGTTCCTTTTGTGCCTGCATTTTGGGTCCTCTTTACAAATTCCTATAGTGTGCCGCCGCATACTGTGACATTTGTGTTACTGTATCACTCAAACTATACCCTTTACTTACAGGAAGAAAATTACCTGGGACAACGTTTAACCAGTAACAACAACACTGATGACATTTTCACTTGGCAGAGCACAACAACACACCTTTGAAAAAAAAAAGCACAGTGTGAACATGTGCAGCACAGGTGTCACCTCACTTTGGTAAAAGAATCTAGTTCCTTATTGGCGAGACACTATAGGGTGTCATTATGTCTGTGTGCCACACCCTCTGCTCGATAGCTCTCATTACAAGGTGAACTTTCTCTCAGGTATGTTTGGAGAGTTTCAGGTTTTGAGAGTTGAAGTGCTCAACATACAAGGACACCTGACTATTCTGAAATGAACAAATATGTTTTTGTTTGTTTTACAGGTCAGAGTATTGACTGTTAATTTATGCATAGGAATGAAAATCTAATATAATGAAAACATGTCCAGAGTTTTCCCTCTCTTACTGAACAGTGGCTTTTTGCACTCTTGAGTGGAGAGCTATTGACCCGTATCATGTTGTAGCTTCCAAACACCTGTTTCTTTATTTCTCTGTGTTTCTTTCATTTTTTCACTCTAGCTCAGCTGAAGCAGGAGTTGCAGACAGATGAGCTCTGGACATTAACACAGAAAGTCTGGGGGATTTTCCCATATGTCTTTGAGTCCTGGCTATGTGGAGTAGAGTGGTTGGCTGGGATGGTGGTTATTCTCCAGGGAGTGCATTCCAGAGCTTTTGCATCATGTGAAAGTCAGCCTTTGCTGCCCCTTTGTCACTGTTTAGCTTTGCTGCCAGGAGGAAAAACAAACAAGATTGATTTTATTTTTGTAAAGCTTGAAAGCACAACTTCGTCCTATTTGGAACAAGTATGGGACAGAAGCTATTTTCAACTGCTCCTGTATTCATAAGGGGTCACCACAGATAGCTCTGCGTGTTTTATTTGCCAGATTTTCTTTTTCTTTTTACAGCTGATGCCCTTCCTGACCAAACCCCAAAGAGATTTGTGTCTCCTCCCGGGATCAGTGGCAGGATATATTTTACAAATTGTTCTGTCATCTCTTTGAACAACTTGTAAAATACTCAAATGTCTGAGAAGATTGAGTACAGAAGATAGATTTGCTAGGTATATTTCTGACAGTCGCATATGTTTAATTTAATTTTATAAATCTGTTGAACGTCTATTGAATTTGTTATAAATTCTATTAAAATCTCATAAATGAGCAAATAGCTTTATAAATATCTGCATTAAATATTATTTTCATGCGCAACAATGTGTCTGTGGCTGCAGAGATGCTGCCTTGTGCTATCAGCTTTTATGCCAGGAGAGGGCGCTGTCTCCTCAATAATGTGGTCTGTCCTTTGAAAATCTACGTAAATCTATTTATTTAGAAAGCCGTTTCTGTATTGAATTAAAGGATTAAAATAAGAGTAAAAGGGCAGAAAAACATATCTGGGATACATCACATGCACCACTGAATAAATGCTGACGGATTTTTGGATGTTGTGGCAATAGAAAAAGCCCATTGATACATGGGTTGATGCCACGTGCATGAATTAGTTTAAATGAAGGGAAATTCAGCCTCGGTATAGCCTAAACAGGACCTACTAACCCGCCTGGCTGCTTTTCAGATGATTTGTGATTAAATAGCAGTTTGGGGACTTTTGGATGATACAATCAACATGGCAGCCGCATTTCGCATATGAGTGGTAATCCCTTTCTTTCAGTTTCAGGGAAAGAAAAAGTAAAGATAAACGTGTTTGTCATAAAAAGAACAAATCAAGTTTTTCTACATGTAATTCCTACAGCACCAAAAGATGAGACTGTTTGGCCAAGCATGCTTAAGCAGTTTAATTAGATACAGTACTTTTTAAAACTGCTAATAGTGATTCAGTCCACAGCTTTTGATTGATGTTGTTTTAGAAAAATTAAACTTCATTCTTAAGCCCCAATTTCACCTGACACCTGCGTCAGCATACCAGCGTGTCAGTGGCTGACAACATGTTTATCTGAACGGGTCATTTGATGAATTTGTTAAAGTCAGTCACACTAGGCTTGTCCCATTAACACTTAGAAGAAAGATAGCTAACAGACTCAGTGCTTCAGTGTATATTACAAAGTGTGGAGTGGACTTCTCGTACTCTCTATGTCCCCACTTTATGGATGGATGGATTGGTGGATGGATTTAGCCCACAGTGACATACGTGAATAATCATGTATCAACATTGCAGCGCAACTCAAAAACACAGAGTTTTATAGATTCCTGACCGTGTAGCCCTAAAAGTTGTGCTTATTTCTGTGATGTGCAGTATAATTTGCTGACAAACTGGCAAAAGAAGAGCAGGGAGGATTCTTGCTGACAAAAAGGCGGGGAAAAACATGAAAGAGTCCTTTTCCATGAAGTGTGTGTGAGTGTGTGTGTGTGTGTTGCGCTTAAGTGGTTTTACTGACACAAAGCTTTCTCATGCATAATTTATATTACACCCATACTTCTGTGAGGGGAGGTGGGCACTAACTTGATTTTTTAGAATTACTTTTTTGGCTGAGGAAAAGCAGAGGACACACGCACACTCACACACAGATGCAGTTTCTTAAAGTGTAATAAGCGATGGTCCGTTAATAATCATTCTTAACTTCCCAGATGGCTTTCTACAACAAATTCGCCAGAGTGGGTGTGCGAGGGAGGAGGGGTTAAAGACTGGGAGGGTGTAGATTGCAGACAGAGCGGTAGTGAGGTTGGCTGGATTGTGATATCGACAGATGTCTAGAAAATTGTGTGAGGGGCACTCGTCGGATAGTCTACAACACACGGACCCCAGGCTGCACCTCGGAGAGCAGGGGCGGAATCTGCAGCTGTCACTCCAAAAAGCCTTACCTCCATTACCACATCCAGCCACAGATTGCAAAAGAAGGCGAGCTGGTTACGCACTAGAAATACAGGTAAGTGTCGTCACAATGATTTTTTTTAAAAATGATTTCATTTTTTAAAATGTTTTATATTGAATTTCGAGCAGTGCGATGTTGTAAAAAAGAAAGAAAGAAAGGTCTTCCTACCTGTGATGAATCTAGTTTATCTGCTTTTATCATTCCCGCTGTGCTGCTTTTTTCTTTATTTTTATAGACTGCAGCTGAAAATGTGTTTAATAAAGGGAAGACTTTTTTTGTTCTCAGTTGTTGAATCAGCGTCTTCCAGGCAAGAAGCGCTTTTTAAAAAGTAGGCCAGGCGCTTGAAATCCTTCTGCCATTATAACGAAACCGCAGAACAAAGTTGTTAGTGTGGACGCAGTCAACACATTGTTGTAGAGAATTTCGTATTTTTTTGCACGCTTATGTGCGCGAGAGGCATTTTCAAAGCAGCTGGACACACAAAAAAAGAAGAAGGGCAGAGCAGCTGAGGGAAGCGGTGGGTGGGTGGGTGGGTGGCTTTGAAAAGGGGGGATGGATACCCCTCTATAGCTTTTATCCTTCAAATCTTCCAGCATAACGTTAAATCCACCTGGTTATAGCGACTAATTGAAGTCCGCACTAAAGTAGGTCCCGAGCCTGGGGTCGTCTTTTTTCCCCCTGTCAACTTTGTCCAAACCGTTACTTTTATCGGGATGTAACGCCTAGCGAGGAATCACAGTCCTTTGTTACCGGCCGGCACATGCTGCCGGTTACATGCACGCCTCCTTTATCTTCCCGGTGTTTTAGCGTGAAGAATTTTATCTACTTTTTGACCAACTGGAAAATCGGCTTTACACAGTAATAAACTGTTACATTGGATTATTTCAGTGGTCTGAAATATGAAGTCTTCCCACATTATAAAATTTTGCTTTGTCTGACTGGGAGGCCCCGTGACACTGGGAACATGAATGGGCGAATTAAAAATAAATAAATAAATAAATATCCTCACGAACACGATCAGGCACATAATACAAGTAAGATAGAAGCGAGTGGAATAGAATTTAAAAAAATAAATAAATGCACTTTTTATTTTTTATTTTTTGTTGTTTTAATTGGAAGGTTTATAGAATCCAAATTGCTATATTGGGTTGGCTCTCCGGTATGTGTCGCATCCTGTCATTAATGCCCTCCTGCAGCACTATGGACAGTTCCACTATGGTTGTTCGTACCTGTGCCAACATGCTTCACTGCAGGTGAAAACTCCAGCATGTGGCAGTTTTGCAGGAAAAAAAAAAATCAATCAATCAAACAAACAAACAAGAACGCTGAACAGTATTTCTGCCTTATTAAATGAAAATGTTCCATGTAAAAAAAAATCTGTCTGTATCTTTAGTGGGAATCAGGGTGTTTAAGTACTCCACTCTTATGAATAATTTAGGCCTGTATTCAGAAAGTCTGCAAGGTTCGCTGAAAACCAATTGCAGGGATGAAACTGAGCTCCCAGTTTTGCTTTAAGGAACGTATGTGGCAATCATTACACTTCACTTCCTCCACAGTCAAAGCATGATCACACGGAAGTACGTGTCTGTAACATATTTTCTGTACTGGCAGAATGACAGTTGTGGTTTGTGCTGAAAATCCACATTTTTCAGCTAGTTTAGATGAATGGATATAACTACAAACTCTGGGTGATCGCTGCCTGCATGCTGGGAAACTTATGACGCTACTGAGGGAGAAATAGTTGTGCATCTACATCATAGATGTTCAACTCAGACTTGTGGGTTCACTTGGCGCTGATCCTCACCACGCATTCCTTAAAGGGTAGTGGGTCTGCTTGGTTGCCTGATCTCACTGAGGTTCCCATGCGCTGACATTGGTTTTCCAGACAAATTGCAAATGGCAGACATCATTTCCTAATTGAACTTCTGGTTTACTTTAACATAAGACACTTCTTTACTGAAATGAAAGCGCTTCTTCATTTAGTTCTCCTTATATTCCCTCTAGTCATTTAAATGTAATTTCATTAAATTTAGAACACTATAGAACATTATATGCTTCTATTAGATCTAAGAAAAGCTTCAAAACTATGGCATTTCTGCTTTCCGTGTATTTAGTCTAGACATACTAGATTATTTTCATCCATTTAGTGGAATGTTTTAGTTTGTATGGTTTCCTTGTGTGTGCAAGGACTTTTGATCCACAACCCAGGGATGGGGTCACATCTGGGGTACTGGGAACATGAACATATATTAGACTCCCCCTGAACATGAACTTAACATTTACGACTAAATAAAAAGGCCAAAAACCAATCAATTTCTTATTATTTCCTCTAGGAAACATCATGGGAGGCAAGCTGAGCAAAAAAAGAAAAGGATATGATGTGAGCGATCCAAAAGACAAGAAGGATGAATCCCCTGCAACAGTTGCAAGTGCAGACAACTCTGCTAAAGGGGAAGGTGGAGCCCCGCCTACAGGAGAAGAGACAACAGCAGAGGCAGGCAACGTAGAAGACGAAAAGGCTGTGACAGCAGAGGCAGCGGTACCTCAAGAGTCCGAAGCACCTGAAACATCTGAGAAGGAACCAGCAGCACAATCAGATCCCCCAGCTGTGGAAGAACCAGTAGCATCCACTGTTAAGGAACCAGTTGCAGCAGCAGCGCCAGAGGATGTAGCTCCAGTTGTAGAGGAACCAGTCGTGGCAGCAGATGAAGCCGCTACAGTAGCAAAAGAACCAGTTGCGGGAGCGGATAAAGCAGCTCCAGTTGTAGAAGAACCAGTTGTGGCAGAGGAGGAAGTAGCTCCAGTGAAAGAAGAACCAAGTGCAGAATCAAAGGGACCAGCTCCAGAAAAAGAAGAAGCAACTGTAGTATTGGAACAAAGTGCAGCAGTACAAGAGCAAGCTCCAGAAGACCTTGCAGTGGCTGCTGTAGCAGAGAAACCTTCTGCCCCAACATCAGAAGAATCTGTGCCAGTCGAAGCTGAACCCAAGTCTGAAGAGGTCCATGAAGAAGAACCTGTTGCAGTCGCTGAATCTGTGTCAGAGGCCACCAAAGAGCCAGAGCCCATCCCAGAGACTGAGCCTGAAGCTACTGTGGAGGAGACCGTGGTCTCTGCAGCTGTCCCTGAGCCTGAACTGGTGGCTGAGCCAGCAGCTGAACCAGTGCTGGAGTCAGCCACAGAACCAGAGGAAGAGCCCAAGCAAGAGCCAGAGCAAGCAGCAGAGCCAGAGGCGGAGCCAGAGAAAGAAGAAGAGCCTGAGCAAGTACTGGAGCCAGAACTAAAACAGGAACCAGAGCCAGAGATTGTGGAGACAACAGAACCTGAGCCTGAAACAGAACAAGCCCCAGAGGGAGAGCTGGAACAAACATCACAGCCAGGACCTGAGCAAGAGGCTGAGGCTTTGAAAGCTGCAACAGAGGATCAAGTGGAAGAAACTGAAGCTGAGCCGGCTGTAGCCACTTCTGACGTGAGTGAAGTGGCGACTGTGGGAGGAGACTCTTCTGATGTCACGGAGGCTACTGCAGAGGATACCCTCACTGATCAAGCTGCAAAAGAGGAATCTTTTACACCAGAAGCTCCCAGCACTGAGGTGCCAGATGAGCTCAAGGAAGCAGAACTTGTATCTGAGGTTGTCATCGCCTCTGCGTGCGAAGCTGCTGTCGAATCTGAAAAGGCAGCTGAGCCCTCCGTGGAAGCAGTGCCTCAAGCAGAGCCGGAGGTGGAAAAGAAGTTGGAAAATGGAGATTTAAAGAGCCCCTCTGTTACCGAGGATGCAATTCCATCTGTGAATGGGGAGTGTAGAGATCCTGACACTGCCATGGCCACACAGGCAGAGGAATGTGTTAATGGGGGTGAAATGCCAGAGGAGATCCCTATCAAGGAGCCGAGTGACCTTGAACTGAAAAAGGACTTGAACCTGAGTGGGGATGGTCCAGAATTTCCTGATGCAGTCTCAGACATGGTGGATGGCCTGAGCACTGAGGTCACTCAAGAAGCTTAAAAGCAGGAAGCATCATTCAAATCAAGTATAATCCCCCCCGTGGTGCAAGAAAGCCGTCGAGGTATCACAAACACAGCTATGCTTTCTGAAATGCTGTAATCACTGCAATCTCTTTAGTGGCAACTCAGGCAAAAAGGATGCTTTCTCTTGAGTAACCAAAAACGAAGCCCAACCACTTGAGGATAGAGGGACACAGGGAGATATTTATAGTGAGATGGAAGTGCCGTGAAGAGACTGAAGTTTGGAATTCGAGTACTGAAAGGCAGTGAAGCTGGACAGCTTGGCAAAAAAAAAAAAAAAATACTGGACAGCAAAAACGACATTGTTCAGTAAAATAAAGGAATGTGTCTGTGTGTGTGAGGCCGATGAATATTACAAAGTGGCTTAATGGAAAATCTGTCATTATTAGTATATTATTTGATTTTAGAAACTCAAATATCCTTTCTATTACTATATGCAAAGACGTGATGTGTTTTGGTCTTTTATAGTAATGGTACCTGTAAGGATTGTTTAATTAAAACCAATTGTTCAGAATAGAGAATAAAAAGAGACTGTTTTAGTCTACAGTGATCTTCTTTTTCTTTCAAACGTTCTCTCAGCATCAAACGCATCTGAGGCCTTGGGTTACTAATATTAATAGTACTTTAAGCTGTGACTCAGATCATCCGTCATTCTTCTTTCTTTTACTTTAAAAAAAAGAGAGTTAGATAACAAATATTACGCTTGTGGATACGAGCCCATTTGGTTTGTGTGTCACAAAATCTACTTCGAATTCAATTCAAAGACTTTTTATGAATCATTTGCCTCAAATGGAAATGTTCTAGACATCCATTACATAATTTCATGCATTTTTTTTTTAAAAAACATTCACTCTGGCCTGGTGGAAATGTTGTAATTTGCAGCTGATTTCTAAATTTCTTTTAGGGTTGAGCAAGGCACTGACCCAACCAGCTCTATAAAAATCTATATTTGAATTGTAGTTTTGCTGCATTTGCAAGAGCGGCAGAGCATCAATATTTACACAACATCAAAAGGGTCCGTTTATTTAGGCTCCGCCTCTACAGGTCAGTGGGTTAGAGCTCAGTCGATTATTTATGTCCACACAGGGCAATGTCCTTTAGGTCACTAGCTGGTGGAATATTTTCAGTTATTGTATGCAACCGGCACGTCACAACTGAGCAAATAAAATGATATCACCGCACACGGTCTATCTTCTGAGTTAACTGTTGCCTCTATCTCTCTGATGTCACCATGGCTTTTGTTGAGGCCATACCAGCACACCCGGCTAACATTTCACAGATCCATACCGGCAAAAGGGGAACTAAAGAAGGGGGGATGGGCAGGGATACTTGCAGGAGGCAGAGAAAGGGAAGAGGGGGAAGGGGAAGAGTGTTGTGGGATGAAAGCCATTGCTATCATGAAGGGAAAAAAATGGCATTCTCTGCTTTTTCAGTTTGTAGTTCACATATTAAAATGACCAAAACAATAAATTCAGGGCAGGGATAAACGTGCTTTGACACTTATCGGAGGCCTTCTTGTAGAAAGCTGCCCTCTCCTGCTGCTCACACTGTCACACCAGACAGTTGTTGCCGTGCAGGTGTTAACGCACATACATTAACATGAGGCAGCAAAATGAAATTAGCGTTTCTGTGCATCTGTCAGTACATGCATGTAAAGTGAGGAGGAGGGCGAGTATGTGTTCTGTGCGTGCGGAGGGGAGCATTAGTGGAGTATAGTGATCCAACCTTGGAATAACTAATGGACTGTGGGTCAGAGCATGAGAAGAGATCTGATAACAGAAGCTTCCCATAAAAGCAGCTCCTTCAAGTGTCCATCCCAGATGTCTCTAGACTGTTAGAAAACAAATCCAGTATACTCCAAGGCAGCAAATTTATGATAGGAATGCTGTGGAGTGGGTTTGGGGGTATAAATTGGAATTTGCTGGCAGGTTTTTTGTCTTCCTTGTGGAAAAATCAGGTCAAAATACCATTTATAATATTTATGACTTTTAAAGTAATTAGTACAACTCATGATGTATTTCCTAAAAAGACAGTTTGGCAGGACCATGACTGACCCCTGCTAACCTCCATGGATAAAGGTTTGGGGGAGGCTGACAAAGAGAATGGTAACAGCAAAATTTAGACTTCTATTACTGCATATTAATTAGTATGACTAAGGATTTACCAGATTTCATGTTTGAAACATTATCCCAAAGCCTCATCACTTCCACATTTCCCTGCAGTTCACTTTCCTTTTCTCGTGTGTGTGTTTGTGTTGAAGAACAGGGTACTTGTCCTTTGCATGTTGATTTAAACACTGCCTTAAAGTTGCATAGCCGTGAAAGGCCAGCTGCACTGCCTAGTTACCCAAACACTATGGTCTCTATACGCAAGGTCCTGCACAAAGCTCGGACTGTGTCTCAGCTTCTTTTTTCCTGGTGTGAAGACTAGCCTCCAGGCTTTATCTATCCCCAGCTGAGATGCAAAAGGAAGAAGGAAACAAACTAACTAAAAAGGCCTAGTCCAAAGGCTATATTATAAGGATTTCCATGAAGCACCAAACTACCAGGTTTAAGTGTTGTTGCATGCACCCATATACTTTATTTTAATGGATGTTTTGTTGTTACATCAAATTGATGGAGGAAGGCCAGCATTAACTATACAACAATTAGCATAACTTCCTCATGACTTTATTGTGGCTGTGACCCTTCAGATAAAGCGGCGTCCAGATTTTTGTTTAAAACTTGGCTACTTAGTGTTATCAGCAGGAGTTCATTAGAAGAAGACTGAAATAAATGAAGATGGCATTATTATTATATCATAAAAAACTCAAAGATGTAAAAGACCTTGAAAACTATACTCTTTCCCCCCATGATCCAAAAATGGCAAAAAGAATAAATACATGAAAAGACGTGTTGATTTTGACTGTTTAACCCTCGTTGATATCCATGCTATACGCTAAGCTTCAGAGACAAGAAGCAAGAACCAAGTCACCACTTTATCTGAAAGGCCGCAAACATGAAACCACAAGGAAGTTATGTTTAGTTCATCGTGGTAGCAACATTTGGTATTATAGGCCATTACTGCCATTACTGCTGAGTTTTTTTTAAAGCTGGTTCCATGAACTAATGATGAATGATGAGCTCATTCCAGCCTGGATGTCCTCAATGTAAAGTATTAATACATTTGTGACAGAGTCAAGTACAAATGAGTGCCATCGTGATCATTTTGGCTTAACTTGATTGAAGTCCTTTACATTATGACTGGATAAGCATGCAGTCATACTGCATTAAAATTTTAGATATTTAGATAATTAATGTTAAATTAATTTTCATCATGTCTTTTTTGGAAGCCTCTTAAAACGTTTTCAGATCTGTAGGATTTTCCAACTCTGGTGTCAATAATTGGACAGTCAAGAAGTATTGGCTTGCTTTACTTCAGTAAAAGTAGCAATATCAAAGTGCCAAAATACTTATAATCACAAAAGTATTTTACTGAAGGCTAAGCACTTACGCACTGGTTTAAACAGTACATGGCAATGTGTGATCTTCTCATTTGTTTGTGTGTAACCAAAGCTACAGTGTGGTACAGTATCTCTCAAATGTAGTAAAACAGAATGAATCCTGTGAAATAATACAAAACTATACATAAGTATAGTTGAGGAAATATAATGCCAGATATAAGTATCTATCTAAATGTATGTTAACCTATAAATCTATGTAGCTTATATCACCTCAAACCCTGGTAATATATGGCTGTGATTAATATATTTCAGAGCCTTTACTTTGCATACAAACATGTCTGACTCTTCACAGACTGTCACTCACGACAAATTTGCCTGAGGCAATATTTAACAGTTTCCACTCCTGTTCCTATCTAGAGGGCAGATATATTTAATGACTCCACTGTTCTGTGTGCTTCTGAGACACAATCTGTCTTTTAATTACCAGAAAGAGGATGTGAGAGTGTGACGGAAGACAACTCAGACTTCTGAAATACTTTGTGTCTGAGAGATATTCTTTTCCTCATTCCATTCACTCAGCTGGCTCAGAGATAACATGAGTCAGGTGGCCAAATTACAGCGACAGCTGATCACTATTTATTATTCAAACACCAGGGCATCAGAGCAGAAGTACAGACGGGAAAACATACACAAGACAAACAGTTCACTCTTCCCTTTTCACTATCTCTCATCCCACACACACACACACACACACACACACACACACACACACACACACACACACACACACACACACACACACACACACAAATGCACACAAATACTGTTGTCTACTGCTTTTACAATTATGGCTGTACAGAGACTTCCTCACTTTCCCTTTATGTTCTCTAAAAACAGTCAGTCAGGAAAACATGCACTAACTGAAAATGCAGCTTGCTTCAGACTCTGCTGACATAAGCGAGCTATGATACAGTATGTCCATTTTTCTGCTGCTCTCTTGTTCTCTCTTTTACTCTCACTGTATGTCTTGTGCAAATAATCGGCATTACTGTCTCCTCTCCTTTCTCCTCTGGACCTGCAAATCCTTTTAGCCTTCTCATCACACACTCTCTCTCTCTTGTTCTGTCTCTGGTTCATCCTCCTACCCCCAAATCCATCCATCTGGACATGTGCCCTAATGCTGTCATTGTATCAGGGCGGCCAGAAGCCTATTAGACAGAGCTTGGTGGTAGTAAGGATCAATATTGATCCATGAGGTTAGTCTAATGGGCACTGAGAGCACCAGTGATTCCCTTCTGTCTGCTCAGAGATCCCATCACCCCTAACTCCTCACACATGCACACTTTCTCTTCCTCTCTCTCAACCATGCACACAGACAAAAACGCTGCTTTCTATTCTACTCTGCTGATGCAGCTGCTGCGCTGAATGAGCACTTTACAGCTGCCCATTTCTGCCTGTGAGTGTGTGTGCATGTTTGAGGAGTAAAACTGACCATAAAGATTTATGTAAACCCTAGCTACATAAACATATAAGGGCATGTGGTTTTTCAGCTGTATCTAAATTTATTTCCTTTTAACAAACATTCCAGACCTTTGAGACAATAACAACCGGAAGATTTAGAGCCCCATGTGGAAAAGCTGCTCTAGTACCACGCATAGTTTGACAAGAACTAAAACCAGCACAAAAACAGAAACCTATTTAGGCTATGACATCACAAAATAAAGCAGGCATCAGCATCAATGCCATCTCAATTTTCATTTTGGCTCAACCTCTGCTGAAGTTTTTACTGCTCAGGCTGTTGAATCAGCAACTACTCAGGGCTGCCGTGCTTGCTGGACAGCACCAAAATTAAAATTTGGGTGGTATCACTCGTTCCGGTGGTAAAGTGGGTTGTCCACCAGTTGAAGGTTGGTGGATTGATCCTCGGATAATCCAGTCCGCATGTTGAGGTATTCTTTGGCAAAATACTGAACCACGAGTTGCACCTGATGCAACCATTGGAGTGTGAATGTTAGATAAAAGCCCTTAAGCATAGATAGAAGATAAAAGTGCTTCATGAATGTGTGTGTGAGTGAATGAGACTTGTAGAAGGAAGTTCTGAGTGCAAAAGTAGAAAGGTACTGTATAAGCACATATCCATTTAGCATTTAAACACCACACCCACCCAAGTGTTTTTGCAGACCATGTAAGAATCTTTATTACGACAGTGCCTTGCAACAGAAGATACCAGATATCAGAAGATGGTGAAGAAGATCTGAGCTTTGTGACACCTTGCCACAAAGCTCAGATCATGTCACCAAGAGCCCTGAGCTGACTGTTACTTTGATTTAGAGCTATATAAATAAAATTGAATTGAACTGAATCTCAGACTGGTTTCTTCAACATGACAATGAGCTCACTGTACTCAAATGGCCTCCACAGTCACCAGATCTCAGTTCAACAGATCAGCTTTGAGATGTGCTGGAAAGGGAGATTTGCATCATGACTGTGCAGCCAGCATCGGTAGCATCGTGTGTTGCTATCATGGCAGTATGGATCTCTATATTTAGGTGATAACACAAATTTTAAGATCTGCATTTATAACTCAGTTTGAATTCAGCTGCTGTAGAAGAAGCACTTCAGCATGAGGTGATCTTAATTATGTTTTAAGTTTTGTGCTGTAAAACAAATCTCAATATCAACTTGCTTTTAAATAACAAAGTCATAACTTTGACGTAAGTCATGAAAATACAAATAAAAAGATAAATATGTGTTCTTATGAAAACAACAACAACAACAACAACTGTAAGCTTATTTATTTTCCATCCATTTTCTTCTGCTTTTTTAATTCAGGGTCATTGGTGGGTCGCCGAACTGTCGTAGCGGCAACACACAGATGCAGAAGCATTCACACCACAGGTTAACAAGATGCATGTCTTTGGACTGTGGAAGAAAGCTGAGTTAAAGGAGAAAACATGCAAACCTCAGAAACACCCCAGAATAGATTTGAACCCAGAACCTGAAACAACAGTTCTAACTATCACACTATCACATCCCTGTGCCACCCATTTAGTTTCCAGTAAGATGAAAATTAACCACCACCCAATGTAATATATATATATAACATTTCTGATCTTTGATACCAGTTGTTGGTAAAAAAAAAAAAAAAGCGTTTTATGTGGTCTGTTATATTTCCCTAATTGCCTTTTAACCCTTTAAAGCCGGTTGGAGCAGCACGCTCTGTTTTGCATAACTATTTTTAAATCCCAGTAGAACCAGAACCACGCAAGCTAGGGCAATCATTTTTTTTTTCATATGAAACCAGAGGAGTTGTACTTACATCTTATGCCATCAGCTTGTCCTCGGTCACGGTTTCCTTCCACATATAGCTTTGCAAAAATTGCATAAAAAGCGCTTGCAGGAACAGAAACATAATATTCCAGAAACAGGCTTTGCTGATTCCGATCAGCTGTTCGTAACACTTCCTACATTGAAATAGACTTCAGTGTGAACTATCGCATGTCTGCCATTACCTACCCAAAACCGGAAGTGATGTCATTTTCGCGGAAAATGTAGTTTTTTTACTTATAGGCCTTATAAGCCTATACGGGTGTTTTTAAAAGTCATGTTTGACTTTATGCTTTTTTGAATAGTTGCTGGAATGCTGAGAACTCAAATTGCTCTGCTTTAAATAGTTTATTTTGATGCACATGCTGTTTTCTTTGTAAATTTGCATCATCGGATCGTTTTTTGTTTTTTCTGCAGTATATAAAATTGGTGTATCTGAAAAATAAAACTATGAAGACAAAACTATGTATTTAAAGTTTTGAGGGATAAGCCTCTTAAATTTCTCTAAGTAGAAATATATGTTAAAAAAACAAAAACAATTTTCAATTTTTTGGTAGTTTATTGCACTTTTTTGCAATTTATGTAGTTACTATGGACATAATGCATACATATTATTAAAATTTGGGCTATAACAGTTGTATTGATGTATAGCAACTTGAAATGCTCCAAAAAATGGCACTACAGCATGTAAAAATATAAAGTAAGCTCTGGCGGATTTGGTTCTATGGTAGGTCTTAAAGGGTTAAAAGGACATAGGCCCAGCTTCAGACTTCTCTAAAGAGGGTGAATAGAGATGGCCAGTCAAACAAAGCTGGTTTAATTGGGACTCCATCAGCTGTGGGACATAGTATATGATAAATAACATCATACCGCACATACATAATTATAACCAACTTAAATACATACATGCTTTACATAAGAGTCACATGTGTGACTTCTCCTGAAATCCTTGTCAAAACACAGGAACAGAGCTTTAAACTGACCACTCTTCCACCACTTATCTCTCTTAGTCATCGAAAGAGAGTTTGCATACAAGGAGTGTACACAGTGTGTGTTTTAGATTAGAGATGGAAACTTCTTCTGTGTGCATTCACCTTGATGCCTCTAGGCCCTGCAAGTTCCAAGGAAACACAAAGTGAAGAGTTCATTCATTGTTTTTGCTTCTCTAACCTTCCCCTGGTGTAAGGTACACTTTACCCTGTTGGAAATTCTCCTCTTTACTTAAATGCTCACATTAGTGTTCATCGTTAAATTTTGACAAGCGTATAAAAATATCGAGGTGGCAGGAAGCTTTTGCAGTTCTATTTTTATAGAAAAGTCAAGTACTAACACAGTGTTTGTGCCCTTGTAATAACATTTCAATCGTAAATTGTTTCAGAAACAGCCGCCATGGCTGCAGAGGAGTGTCCGCTGGGAAGACATGACCTTCACTGTTCTTTTGGTGAAAACCAAAGCAAAATCAAAGCAGCTGTTTAACACAGAGAAAGTGCACTGGCTCTATGGCCAGTGTACGATTGTTTATATAAATACAGCAAGGATAAATCAGAGGAGAAAAGTGCAGGGGCAGGCAGAGAGAGTGAAGTGCAGGGACAAAGATGGGTTTTGCTGTATGTTCATATATATATATATATATACATATATATGCTAAAAAAAAAAAGGAGAAAGAAAATAGAGAAATAAAGTGAATGCTCAGCCCTTAGGAGAAGCAAGTAAGAGTTAATGGTTAATGGAGTTATTTTCAAACCTGCTGGAGGTTTGCTTGTGCAGGCTGTGTATGTTTATAGGCTTGTGGATATACAACTCTGAAATAAAACTTTTGCACCTGTTTTTAGAATGGCAGCATTATCCCCAGTTTTGTTTTGTTCTTTACATGAATATTTGAAGGTTAAAAGTTAGTTTTGTTTTAGATAAGTTGTAACAGTAAGAGATGAGTCCAGCAAATGTGATAGCTGAGAGTACAGAGAACTATAGTCTGTATGCCGTATATGTAAGTATACAAGTGTGTGTCTGACTGGTAAAATCTAACGTACTTACACGTAGTATAGTCAACTTTAATAACATCCGAGTGCTTGTCAAGCAGACATGACACACACCAGCACACTCTCCTGCAGATTCCATTAGTAAAAATTAAATTATTTAGAAGTGATTAAGACTAAATGCAAGAAATGAGTCAACGGCAGTGCTGAAAGTTCAGGCTTCTCAGTAAAATTGAGCTGACAGCTCAGATCCATGGGTACGATTGCCTTTGGCTCCAGATGCCTGTGTTTTTCTCTCATACTATTAATCAGTATTGACACTTATCATTTCCTCCTGAACATGATATTCCCCTCACAGTAACCTTGTGGTTTCAGACTTTGGACACGTGGTATTCATAACCATTTTAAAAATAACTGGGTGATGCAGATCACGAACACCCTAAATGTTGTCTAATAAATCTTATACACCTCCTCTTCGTCCTCTCATTTGCTTTTATATTGTTGTAGGGCTGGAAAAGCAAAGAGATCCAGCCGGAACTGAATATGGTTTGCTCTTTTTTTAACCCGAATATCTCGGTTTCACATGTACCTGTGGTACATTTCATAATGAATTAGGACAAATTTCCATCTTTGCAAAAATACAGATTACTTTAATTTACCAACGCTGTCAAAAGAAGTTATATTGATATTGTTCATTTAGGTATTTAAACATTTAATCAAAGGTCATTAGTTTGAATCACGGCACCATTTTCTCATGGCATTAATTTGATATTTGTGTTTTTATGGCTCCATTACTTTTTAAATAAAGCCTGAGGTCATTTTATAGAATCCTGATGGCGTACACTTATCTAAATCTGACACGTTACCTCTGTTTTGTAAGTAATCTTGTTGTTTTGCCATTTTAGTCATTGTTTCACATGTAAGTGGTTTTTCAGGTCAGATAAAGGTGAAGAACACAAAAGGCACAGAACGTAACAGGAAGGAAACATGACAAGGGGCTGTAGGGCAACATTTTTACATGGTGACTATAAGGAGACTGATTGGCACGTAGGGCAACATGACAGGCAGCATTCTTCTCCAAAACATACTTATAACTCACATGTACACACAAATTTAAAAGGTCTCAAAAATAAGGTAACATTAATTCATTTCATTTTTTAGAAATAACCCATTTCTACTTATTTCTCTCCAATGAGCCAAAATTTCTTGTGATCTTTAGTGGTTGTTAGCAGTAGATCTATTTTGTCATTCATTTTCAGTCCAGTCCTTGTGCCTGTCCTTGTGTTAACTATTATCCAAAAACTTGGCAGATCTTAGCATGATGTGCAGTGTGACCTTCACAAGTAATCTGGACATGTGGAGGACAAAACAAGAAATGTCAGGTATACAATCTCTACACCAAACAAAAGTCACGTCTTAAAGAAATAGGAATAAAATCCAGTACCTGAGAGATTCATCTTGTACAATTACACAAGAAGTGGACTAGAAATCAGATCTTGTGGAGGGATGAATGCAAGAAATATCTATCTGTACCAAACTGATGCTCTGTGATGCTTTGGGGCTTCATTTCAGCCAATGGTGGCATCTTTTCAAAACTGATAGAAGTATGTTACATGTAACAATAGTGATCCAGCATGCAATACCATATGAAAAGTGCTTGACTGGCATTGGCTTTAATTTTCTGCATGGCGATGATCCCAAAACACAATTATCACAAAGAAGACCTCTGAATGTCCTTCAAGAAGCCTGGAGAAATATTCCTGAAGACTATTTGAAAACATTACAAGAAAGCTTACCTGCGAGCGTTCATCCTGTGTTGAAGAATAAAGGAGGTCATACCAAATATTGACTTAGTGGCTTGTTAGAATTGCACAAACTCTGTTTTTGCTTTTAATAATGTAGTTCACTGTTCGCAAGTTTCAGTAAATCACTGCACCTATTTTCCTTTCAAAATATAGACAAACTAAGGAAGGCTCAAGACTTTTACACAGAACTGTATATCAACTTTACTTTATTTCTCAACGTGAAAAAGTATAAAAGAAAACATTTCCAGTGTTTTTTTGATATATACCAGCCTCAGTGTACTACACCCTATGTTCTTCTCCAGTAGGTTAGTATATCGGGTACTGGGGATTGTTTTGTGGCAGGTAGCTGTTAAAGCAGTCAGCTGGAAATACCAGCTTAAAGCATCTATCACCTACAGCCAGTTTTCACAGTCCTAAAGGAACATGACAAAAGGTGCTAATTAAAATGGTTTGTTTTTCTTTTATTTGCAAGCTTTTTTTTTTTTACAGTTCTGGCACAATTTACAGTGGCACATTAAAACTGACTCCACTCAGTTGCACAATGGTGTTTCACCACAGTGGTTGAGAAGAGTTTGCACTATAGAGAAAGGCTCCAGAATGGCTCCATAAATGCATTCCTGAAAAGTTACAATTGAATTAGCGAAAGGCATGCATGACTCAGTATCTTGTACACCAAATACTTGCACATCCTAAATAAGCTGAATATTGTTTTACATCAGCCATAAAGTGTTCTTTGTATTCCCTTTTGTTTTGGCCTGTCATCATGGGTTTAAGTGTGGAGAAGTCTAAAATGACATGGCAGATTATCAGCCCATCTTTTCTCATCCAGCTCTGTCAACAAAGAGGCAAAGGAAGAATGAGACAGAGAGAAGAAAGATTCATTTCTATTCAAATAACGGAAAAGTGAGAATTTCAAACCCAGTTCCATCAGTGTTTGAGCACGAAGGCTAACAGAAACAGGAATACTACAGAGAAATGTATTTCCTAAAAAATCAAAAATAATTTCCAAAACCAATTATTACTCCAGCTCAGTAATACTCCGTGGTATAATATAAAAATTATACTCCATTACAACAATTTCCTAGTATTCGTTTAGTTTTTCATTTGCTGAGAATGGGTTTTCAGTCTATTCTCATTGTGTATACACAACTAAATTCCAGCTCATCTATTTTTTCAGAGTGAGACGGATAGACTCAATAAAAAGGAATCCATCCAGCCTGGATACATGTATAAACACTTACTCCAATGTAGACAGTAAATCTGAGGTCAGAGTCTTTCAGTTCAGCCTCCCAGTGCTCACCGTTGTTATTACTCAACATTTTAAATTGTCAATTGCATGTGTACTTGCTTAAATAGGTATTTTTTCTGCCTGCAATGGAGGAAAAAAAGGATCTAAGATGCACAGAGTAGATAGGGTGGGGTTTTATTGTATTAGAGAAACAACAGCTTCGCACTGGCGCCTCCTTAACAGAGGCTCACTGAGCAAGTGTTGGGACCTCCTTTTATCACTGACCCCGTGCATGCCTCATTAAACCTCTAAACTCTGTCATAGATCCATCCCAACACACACTCACTCACACACACACACACGCTACAAAAATGCCCCGTGCCTCCACCCCCCTCATAATGCCCCAGGCCCATGTAGTTGCCATATGTCCATCGACCAGGCACTGGCAGCTTTGCACTACTTTGTACTCAGCACACACATTTAAATCTAAGACCCTGCACAATGACTGCAAGGCATCCACAACACCTCAGGCTTTTGATCCCACTGTTGAGACAGTTGGTTTGGTTTTGACATAACCTAGAGCCATCTGATGTAACAGTGTTGCCCACTAAGAATCGAAAGTGTCATGGTGGGTTTGAGAACATGAGTTTATGGATCAACTATTTCATTCTGGGGTTTCTACACATGTTTTCCAAGCAGTGTCTGTTTCCTTTAAACATTTTAGACAACACAAACAAATTGCATTGAAAACCAAGAGTCACCCTAACATTTTATTTGACAGCGCAAAGTATTCATGCCCATCTAAGATTTCTTAAAGATTAATATATAACTTTTCATGCCTCTTGCTGTAGTTGTGTGTAAAGGAAATGACAAAACTGGATTTGTATGAGGACTGCAAATTTGATCCTAACCTTTTACCCCTCCCTGATCCAGTTAAATCTTACATGTCACAGTTGGATTCACACTGCATCCTGTGAGGCTGACATATTTCATACACATTTCTTTTTTTTTACCAAATAAGTGAAAAATAAACTCCCCAAAGGCCTTCCATGGTTTCCAAACGCAGTGGAAAGACAGGTAATCATTTGACGGAGCTGATTTTCTATCATGCAGGTCATAGTCAACCATTGACAGGCATTCAGTGACGTATGTTGTCATCAGCAACCTTGTCTCAGGGTCAGCTGAGGATTGATTGTTAATAGTTAGATAGTTGCACACCATGACAGCTTCGTAACTAACTGTAACACCTTTACTTGCAGAACAATTTGTGTTGCATGGCTTTTAAGAGTGACATTTATTGTTGATTAGTAAAATTTGTCAAACTAAGTGTGGAAAAGAAATATTTCATGTTGTACATTGGAGCTTTGATTTTTTTCAGATTTGGTAAAATGGTCACATTTTAACTAGATATTGATAGACAAAAAAAAAAGTTCTGAACGCCTTGAATCAGACTGACTACATTAACCTAATTAATTATTTAAAGTACTGACATATTGCAGCAGAGAACAGGTTATGAAACAGTTGGACAACTCTCAGCTTTGGTTTCTCATTAAGAAGATTTGAACTGAGAAGCTGTGAGTATTTTGACAGATGAGCTGAAATGGTCAAGTCAAATAAAGAGACAGGCTTCAGCCATTAATCTGGTTCGATATTTGACCACTCTTCTTGGCAGAATTGGCAGAGTTAATTTAAATTGGTGTGTTGGAAGGTTTGGTTGCTACCCAGCTTTTAAGCATATCACAGAAATTTTCAACAGCCCTCGAGGTTGGGACTTTGAGAAGGTTATTCCAGAAGCTTAACGTTTGCCTTTTTTATCCACTGCAAACCCAGCTGATATATATATTTGGGATAACTGGCCTGTTGGAAAACCCAGCTGTGTTCTAGTTTCAACCACATAGTTATGCATTTAAGGTGAAGTTGAAGACTTTGGAACTATTTCTTCTTCTTCGTTATTCCATCCAATTTGTGCAATGTATCAGTACCACTGGCAGAAAAACAACCATAGAGCATGATGCTACCACCACCATGGCTCACAGTGTTGGTACAGTGTTCTTAGGTTTGAAAGCCTCACCTCTACTCCTCCAAAACACCTCATTTTGCTTTTTAACACAGGCAGCTGCAAATTTCAGTTGAGTTTAAAGGTGTCACTTTTGAAACAGGGGCTTCCAGTTTCCAGTTCATGGCAGGCTGGAGCCTTGGTGGTTCCTGGGTTGTACATGAACATTCAAAATAATTTCCTCTCATTCGAGGTTGACAGCTTGGACCTTGGCAGAGTTTGGTATAGTGGTGCCAAATTTTGTTATTCTGCTGTTTGAACTGATGACCCTGGAATCTGCATTTGTTTAGGAAAGGATAGAAGAGACTTGCCCAACTTGTGAATCTACAGTCCTCGTTCTTAGAGCTTCATTGGTTCCTTTTGATTTTTCCCATTGTTCTGAGTATTGGTTAATCCAGTGTTGTCAAATCCTTTTTATACTGCCAAAGAAAATGGACTAGTTGTTGTCAGTCATGAGAACTAATGAGTTAATAGGTCTTGGGCTTGTCAAGATAAAGGACAAGGTAAAGTAGAACCTTCGGCACAACTTATTAAAAGATGTCAGGATATGTATGTATTTGTGCCCGTACAAATAATTTTAAATGTAAATTAGAGAAAATCAAAGACAAATTAAGGCGTGTGCACCCAATGCTTGTTTTTTAATGTCATTAAAGATGTATGCTGTGTAATCATTCAACGTTGAAAAAAAATCATTAAAATCCCCAAATTACCATAACATAACATAACATAACATAACATAACATAACATAACATAACATAACATAACATAACCATGGTTAGTGCATTACTTCTGACCACAACTGTAGGTGGAAAGTCCGGATTAAATAAACAATGAAGATGGATTTATCTCCCCTTCACGGGGGCGCTCTGTCTTCTGACAAAGCCTGACCAGTCGTTGATAGCACAGTGACTCAGCATTGGGCAATGGGACGTGACCCAGATCCAAAACTGCTGTGTGTTTCTGATCGAGAAGTGTCAGGCAGTGCAAGTCAGGATCTGCCATCACTCCAAAGTATTACTGCCACTCAGAGTAAAGGAAGGAACAGCTCCCCTGGCATTATTTAACAAGAAAGCAAACTCAGCTAATGCTCAAAGGAAAGCAGAGAGGGAGTGGGGTCGAAGGAAAGCTGCGCTGCATGTGTTCAGTTCATGTAACTCTGAAGAGGTAACCTCCCACAAAAAACCCAATAACCTTCTTTCCAAAAAATAACAATGGTTTAACTTTCATATAGCAGCCGTATGGCTCCAAATGCAAGCAAATGACTTTTGTTTGACCCCGATGCTGTGCTAATTGAGCATGCAGGCTTAGAGAGAACGATAACATTAGACAGATGCATCTGCAATAATAGATCAAATTACGAGATTACAGCTAATTTACTTTGTTAACTGTTCATAACATCTTAATGTAGACAACTAAAAAAACAGCTCAAAGCAGCTTCTCCAGAAAATGGAATGTAAAACTCTCCTTTGAGATGAGACTCTGTTTTTCTTCAAAGCGTTCCTGGCGGTGGATGGGAGGGGGAGGCTTGTAGTGTGACGTTAAGGGGAGACAGAGACTACAGAGTGAGCAGCGGCGGACAGAGCACCCTGGAACTGATACTTGGTGATTTGCTGTGCTGGAAACTCACAAAACAACAGAAGTCTCCCCTTTGGAGACTTTAAACCAGGGGCGGAGCGTGGGGGTGGCTTACTGGGCTTAAGCCCGGGTTATTTTGTCAGAAGCCCGGGGTCTTTTGGAGTGTAATTTTTCATAGTTAGATGCCTGGCTGACAACTGTATAAAACAAAAAGTACACACAATATTCGAAGCACATAGTGCACACTGTGGGAATTTACGACTGTGCGTGAATCCCCCCTGATATTGGTATGATTCGAGCTCAGACACTAAGCAACTGAGCGAGGGGGCGGGACAGCTGCTGCCAGCAGTGAGTGCGCTGTTGGAGAAACGGAACCAGCCATACTAAGGAGAGCTTAAGTTTGACCAGGTACCAAAGAAAATCATTCGTACTGTACAAATAATGTAAATATGATGGTGCATCACGAAAGATTGATATCAAACTGATCACTTGACCAATATTACGTTACTTGCTCTTCGAGTGAATCAACAAATGGCAAAATGAAAAGCCGAACAAATGCTGTTTCTTTAGAGAGTCTTAGCTTACGTGTGTTTATTTCATATTTTCAGTTCTTACCCTCCCCGACTAAATCGGTTTCAGTAATGCACTGAAATATAAAAATGGACATTAGAGGCTTCTTTCAAAGAAAAAACTCAGGTAAATGTTATTTTATATATTATGCTTTGTATGTTGTTCAGTATATTTCTATGCAAAACAAGAGGGATTTCAGTACACAGCAGGATGTTCACATTTGTAACCAGATATTTACATACACTTTAGGGAGAAAACATAAAGCATTTTTACTGTACAACATCAATTTAGAGTAAACTTTTGTTTTAGATAAATATTGAAATATATTTTGAATTAGTTAAATGTCAGAATAAAGAGAGACAGAACTGTCTATTTATTATCACTTTCATCATATTAAGGAGTACATATACACTAAGTTTATTGTTAATTAATAAGAAAACTCCAGACGATTCCATTCTGAGCTGAAGAAGCTTCTGATAGGTTAGTAGAGTCCATGTGAGTAAGTTGGTGGCACAGCTGTGGATGCATATAAGGCAAAACACAGAGCCTGTTTCTGTGACATGGGAAAATCAAGAGATATCAACCAAAACACCAGGAAAAGAACTGTGGAGCTCCATAAGTGTGGCTCAGTTTGAATACAATTTGGTGCCATTTGCTATTAAGAAATACAGATAGTTTCTCTCTTTACTCTTAAAGTTAACAAATATGTTTTTATATTTATCAATCTAAAAAAATAAACATTTTGTCTGATTTGATGTTACAATTAAAAAAGTGTTTTTATATGAAGAGTAAATATCTGGTTTCAACTGTATATTTGATGATTGTCAGCACAAAGAGGGAGAGAGAGGAGAACGAGGACAGAACAGAGATGAACAAGAGCAGGTGAGACACACATGTTAGTCAAATGGTTGTTTACCAAAAGTATCACCGTATCATAGGTCCTCATGTATCTCGTACCTAGTGTTTCTTTTTAGGTTTGTTATTTTTCAAATTCTGTATTTATTAAGTTCTGCAGGCTTGTTTGCACAACAAGGCTAAATAATTATATAAACTTTTCTCAATCTAAATAGTGGACTTTGGTAGAATTAAAAAACAAGTGTAGTGCAGGTATATGATGATTTTTAGTGCTATCATCTAGTTCTGATTGTGGTTCTGTCTTGGTTAAGTCCTCAGTAGTCCTGATTTTGAACTGTTGTAGTCCTGTTTTAATTCTGGATCAGTTCTGGGTCTGGTTGAATTGGGGTTTAGTCCCTGTGTCTTGATACAGCCCTGACCTTGTTCTGCCTCGCTGCTTAATTAAAAAACTAGTTTAAGGTGTCCTGCACATGTGATATATATTTTTCCCTATATGAAGTCATTCTTTTTTGAACAAAACTCAAAACAGAGCCTATTAATCTTTCAGTCATTTCTACACCCACATGCATACTACCCTTTGGGCTAAGCCCCGGGTGTTTCAAATGTCTGGCTCCGCCTCTGCTTTAAACTAAATTCAATCTCTTCAAATAAATAGCTCTAGTTTCAGAAATGTTCTTTTTCACGTTCTTGCCACAACTTATTTCAAAATTTCACCCCTTCAAAATGAAAATCTAAAAACCAACTGCTCGGAAAAAAAAATCCCACACAGCAGAGGAAGTAGAACAAGTACAGCAAGCAAGAGCTGAGGCAGCAAAATGTCTGTAGACGATTGTGGATGTTTGCAGTGTGAAACAAGTGTTGTTTTTCAGCCTCGAGATGGAAGGAGAAAGTCATATACACAGGGGGAGAAGCTTTTAAAAAAATACCAGTAGATCAGCATCCACAGCTCTCTGCCTGAGTAGTTCTGTTTTTAACTTTGAATTTTAATCAGAATTCGGTGATTAAACGTGAATTTGCGTGCACGAGTATGTCTGCTCCTGTGATTAGATAATATTCTTACAGCTGCAGACATCTTCCCCAGTGTTCTGCCAGGCCACAGACTCCCGACAAGGCTCTCCCCACTCCCTGCTTGAATCTGATTGCACCACGCACCCCCTGCTGTCTAATGAGAGGATTAGACTCTACATATTTGCTGCAATCCCCTGTTGAGGTTACCCCTTCCTCTCCCTCTTTCTGTCTCCTCCTCCTCCACCCCGCCAGGGCACACTGCTGCATTTATGGGTCTCTGTAGTTTCTCTGCGGCTGGAGTGTATCCTGGACTGCTGACACATGAAAGGCGCAAGCATTCACGTACATAAAACGCCCCCCAAACCCCCCTACAGTCTCTAAACACCAACAAACACCCGTACACGTGGGCACAGAAGTTAATGTGTACACATACACAAGGCTGAGAGGTTTTTTTTTTTATTTTACAAGCTGATTATTCTCTATTGTATCTTTTGATTCTGTATATGATTGCATGTGTGTGTGTATGCGATGGAGTTTTTTTTAGGAGGATTTTAGGATGATCTAAACCATACCCCCATTTTATATAAAGCTGAATCAGGCCTGCCAGTATAATTACAGAGAGGAATCTGAGTAATGCTGTGATCTGAACTGTGGATGACACCATGTACAGGCTCCCATGCAGCGTACTTACTCACTTAAAGAGCATGTCTATGTGTGTGTGTGTGTGTGTGTGTGTGTGTGCATCTTGGGGTATTGTACTGCGGGGATTTTTACTTTGGTGCTACTGCTACCACCTTTTGCATTCTCCTAAGCATCCTCCAACAGCAGAAGGCTACTTATTATAAAGCTGATCTTGCAATAAAGGACTTGTATGTAATCCATGCATATGGTTAGCGGTGTATACTAACCATATGCACCGCTACATGTATGCAAGAAGCTATGTCACGTATCTGAGAAATTCATCCTGAACATGTCCTCTTCATAAACACTACCCTGTGGCAGACGCTACTCCTTCTCGGTCTCTTGCTTTCACACACACACATCACTCTGAATTCACATGGTGTGCTACCAGTTTACTTTAGAAGTAAATGAAACCAAAATCTATGCAAGAGGCTGTGGAACAGAAACAATACCCATCATCCAAGTCATGCATGCCACCTGAGACTTCCTCACTGTAAAAACTCCTCTTCTAGCCAAGATGATCATATATCTAGCCGCGGAGCCTTGTTGATCTTGCTTTGAGTTTAATATTCTACACAACGGTGCACCGTGTAAGAAAATTGTGTTTAATTTCTCTTGCTTACTTGATAAAGTTAAACGTTTAAACACGTCAACATGAATAACTGTGAGAGAAAGATTTTAAGCCCCTGTGAGTTACTCCCTTAAAACTGCTCTGGTTATTATTAATATTCTTTCATCTTTTTCCTGGAAATCACATTGAAAATGCATGAAATCATTTTTATTGAAATATAACACATAAAAATCCCAGGACAAATCCAAATAAAAGCTCTAGCTGTGTCCTAAATGAACAAAACATGAAGTGTAGTTTTATTTTTTTTCTCTACTTGCAGTATTTTAGAAGTAGATGCTGGAATAGATCTTTGTTTTTCTGTTGTTAATGTTACCAGACCTACTTTATTTATTGAAACCGACTTAAAAAGCATGAGTCACAACAAAGAATGACTTAATGTCTTTCTTTACATACCAACTCATGAGAAAGGAATAATATCTGTCGAAATTCCTTACAAAGCAGCGCTAATCTCTTTGCCCACCAAGCCACATCTCATCTCACCCCTTTGTCGGTATTCCCAGAAACCGATAAGGGTCTGTTGAGGTAAGACATTTTTTGTCTTTACCTCACTATGACAGATCCCCTTCTGATAAAACATAAAACACACATAGATATGACTGCATAGAGTAACACTGTTTTTATACCAGCGTGGAATTCAGGCTGCCTCGTTTCCGTCTGATCTCAGCGATGAGGAGAATGTCAGAGTACGACGACAGAGATAAGAATGGCTCTTGGAGAATGCACTCTGGAGCACGTTTCATGTACCTCTGAAGTAAACTGTCTGCAAACGCTGTCGTACGTTCAAGAATCTAAGATATTTACACGCAAGCATGTCAGTAACTGTTAGGAGGACAAATGCAAAGACATCTGTGCACTTGATCAATTTAAAACAGGATGATTAACCATCCATCGTGTATAACAGTTATCAAGCTGGCTGTGTGTGTGTGTGTATGTGTGTGTGCCTCCCCATTTGTTTATGCATTTTAGAAGTGTAAGGTGACACCCAGGTCTTACATAGGGGGTGGGGGCTGAATCTCTGACTCCATCTGGATATGCCTATTTCCAGACTCCCTGAAGTCCTACCCAGTAATGGAACATAAATCCAGATGAATAGATGGTAGAAGAGGACAGACAATAAACAAACATACCCACCCTCCTATTAATCTTTACCAAAGGTAGTTGTGATAATTGTTAACCATGCAGTGGGCTGTCAAACTCTCCAGGCTGTATCCCGGCTCTCGGCAAGTGACAGCTGGGAAAGGCTCAAGCTGCCCAATGACCCTGAATTGGACTACCAGAAGAAAGTGGATGTATGGATGGATGGTAACTGTGACAAGTGTTTATATGTCCATCTGTTTCTCTGTGGTTATACTCACAACCTATGTCAACAAATGTGCACAGTATTCAAACGTCTTTACAGATGTATAGTTGTTGCTTTTTCCCCACTGGTCAGTGCCTTTTGCATTTGTAACTCCCTGTATGAATTATCATTATCACAGTTATTAGGATGAGTGTGGTCTCAGAACTCATCTGCTGATGTGGTCACAAGATAGTTTCTATTATTACCATCTCCACCAAGAAGTTTATGTAATAGGTTTAGTTCTTCTGTTTCATAATTTGCCTGTTTGCTAGAAGGATAACCCAAATTTTACTAGAAGGTGCTCGGAAGAGAAGTGATTAACTTTCAAAGTAGTGGATCCACATCCTGGATTTGATCAGTTAGTTAGTTAAATATCAAAGACTATTCTATTATCCAGATATCCTTCAGAATTCAGGGGCTCAATTTAGGTATTGCGTGGAGGTCATTTTCAGTCTTGCTAGACCTGTGATTTTCTTACTATGACAAGTCAAGTTGAGTTAAAATCACTGGTAATCTGACAGTGTTACAAATCTCAGATCGCTAGTGACAACTGGGGCTTCTGACCTGTACCAAGTTTATCAAGATTGTACAGCCACAACAGTCAGCTGCATATCAGATGTGTTGTAAGGTTCAGTTTGGCATATTGTAATGTTGCCCTTCTTTAACACACAGATGAACATCTTAGAAACATCAATAACCGCATGTTTAAGTTATGTGGAAGTCTCGTCAGGATGTTTGTTATGATTTCATTCCAGTGTACTAAATCATAACAGACACATCCGATGATACCGTTGATCTGTATTATACTTGAGGATGCACACTGGGAGTTTTCTCAGCTTAGCTCCTCTTAATTGATAATGTCCACCAGTCTTTAAATAATAAAAATCAAATCTAAATCAGGACATGCTGATAGCAATATTTAGATCATAATAAATATAAAAACCTCCCTTAATTAGAGTTTACCGTTTTAGATTGCAAAGCTGGGAAAGTAATACAAACACGCTGCTTGGTCTTTTTAATGTAAATAGTCAGAGCCAATTACATGACAGCAACTCATAGGCATGCAGACATGGCCGAGATGACCCGTAAAGTTCAAATCGAATATCAGAATGAGGAATAAAGGTGATTCAAGTGTGTTTGAATGTAGCATGGTTGTTGGGGCCAAACAGACACGTCTGAGGGCTTCAGACCAGAAACTGCTGATCTACTGGGATTTTCCCACACAAGCATCTCTAGAGTTTACAGAGAATGGTTCGAAAAAGAAATTATCCAGTGAGCTCTACTCTTATCGCACATTTTTTCAGATTAATGCGTTTGTAACTCCCAATGTCAGATATCCTTATCTTAACATATAATATTTAATACTAGTGTTTGCTTGCACCTGTGAATTTGTGTAGCCTGTGTTTGTGTATCTTCATGGTAAAATATTGTTCTGCAAACTCCTACAACACAAAGACTAACACACAAGATTGAATGTTTATACGTCTGCCTGTCTGTGGACTCATTTTGTGATCACAACAGTGTCACTACCGTATGAAATAAAGACAGAAAGCGTTCCTACTGCGGTTGAGAGCAAACTAAAGGCAAAGTTTGGAAAATCTGTGTAACTCACTGGCATACCAGCTGGTGTGATCACTCACCACATGCTCTCTTAGGTTTGCATTTTAAGTTCAAAAAGTGGTCAGCAAAATCAAATTGCAGAGCTTTGGATTTCCTAGTAGGTTTTGTAGATGGCAAATGTATTCTCTAAAGATGCATTTGTGAATCTTGAAACTGTTTTGAACCCCATTCATCCACTTTCTTAACCACTTATCCAACTCAATGTTCTGGGTAGGATGAGGCCTATTAGAAGTGTCATAGGTAAGAAATGGGTACTTTGGACAGATGGTCCATCCATTACAGAGTGAACACAGGACAACCATACACACCCATACATGCTTGTCACCTTTTATTCTGATCCTGATATAATCACCAGTTGACATAACAAACGTGTTTTTGGGCTGTGGGAGGAACCAGAGTGCTCAAAGAGAACCTAAAGAGGTTCTTCAAAAAGAAAGGCCACGGCTGACCATGATGTTTGAACCAGGAACATTTCTGCCATTGGGAAACTGTGCTAAACATCCTGATCACACGTCATGCAAGGAGACTTCTTCCGAGTCCTCCACTTTACTTTGTGAGGCAGCTTATTTCGTGCAACATCACAATAAAATAGTCTACCTCGTGAGGGACCAATCTGTGTCCTCTCAGGAACTACTGACCAATAAGGTCACAGCTACAGTGACAATAAAGTAGACATGTTTCCTGTACTGATGCCAACTTTCTATCTTTCAAACCTCCCATTTCTCTTTCCCATTTTTCACTTTCTGTGGTTCCTTAAGTTAGCTAGTACACACAGATAGACTAATGGTTGCCCTTTTCCTAAAACCTTTGAAGGAACACACTGCAGGTGGTTCTGTGTAACAAACCAGCTGGCTGTTTCCAGGAACACAATTGCAAGCTTGCTTTACTCAAATGAACAGGCTTTACAGCTCCTTCGTCAAAAAGGAGCCGTTTACACCAGTCAAATCAACACAATACTGAAATATAAGTTAGGTACATTCTTAAGAAAGCAAAGGTGTTAAATCCAAGCATGCAGCTCCTTCTGTTTAGAGGAAGAATGGAGAGAACCCTTGGCAGACCTCTAGGAGGTTTAAAGCATGCCGGCCTCCTGCAGTCCTCCTGCAAACACATTCAACACTCCGCTCTGCACTGTTTTTAATTCAGCCCAGGTCTCACGAGGAGGTGAACAAGTTGGATATCTGCCAGGTAAATCATTCAAAGTAACAGCCCTGAACCATCAGAGAACATTATTCTCGAGTGCTGCAGGTTTTTTCTTTCACCGCCTTCACTCTTCACTCTGACTTTGTTAGTGACGTGTGTGCTAAATGCAACCTTTTATCCAGTGACATATTATGTGACAAAGGGGACACTGGTCCCTCGTCCGTGTGGGGGATGTGCCCGTAAATCTGCCATCTTTACTGTGCAGTTTTCTTCATTTCCTTACGCTGACTCATACAGTTCCCTCCGCCCTTGCTCTCCATTTGTTGCTAGAAGCTTTCAGCCAGAATCCTCATTGGCAGTGCGGCCATTCTGCAGACTTTGCCACTCATTTACAGATTGGTTTTAGCGTTAACGACCACCTCCTTTGACCCACGGCCCCTAACACACTCACGTCTCCAGTGTGGGGCCTCTGCTGTAGCTTCAAGATAAAGCACTTGCAAGCTGAGGTCCAGTAATCAGTATGTGCAACAGATGTGATTAACTTCTGATCTTGTGATCACATATTTGTTTGCTACAGTGTGAGGGGTCGCTCTACCCCTGGGTTTATGTTGTGCTTAATATGTGTTTCAAGACTAATGTGCGTTTGCACTTGTTTCACTCAACCATATTTAAATAATGCAGTTTCGGTTCTTTTCAAAGCCGTCAATTTACCAAACAAATCACTGGCAACTGAAAAGCAAACATGTTAGTTTGCCTACAACCACTGCAGAAGGAGGGCTGCTTGCTGTGTGTGTGTCAGTGGTAAACAATGACACAATTACAATCTGCACCACTGTTAACAAAACTGTATAATCAACATTTTTTAGGGATCTCGTGATGAAGCAAAGGTGATATTTCTTACAGGACAAAGTACTACTTTGACTGAAGTTGACTTTTTGTCATTTTGTTTCTAATATTTATTTAGGTAGAAGTATTTAGTTGGATTTTAAAGCGGCTTTACATGATACCCTTCCCTTTATCATAGCATAATGTCCTGCAATTTTTACTTGAATACTTGATTTTTTTTATACTCCGAGTCCTTCAATAGAGAAAAAAATAGGTTTAAAAAAGACAAACGGCTGGTCTGTTGCGTCAGATAAAAAGCTCTTCTTTGCTTATTCGTTTCTGTAATCTCTTATCAGTCGACATCCTTATATGAGTGGGGGCCTTGGGTTACAAGAAGACACATGAGTTACTGTTGTCACTCCGACAGTATGTAGCAGAAACGAAGACATCCTAGTATAACCAGCGCTGAACATGTTCGGATGGATACCTGTGAATAAACTGAATTTATTTGTATATATTTTGCATATCTTATATTTCTATTGTCTTTTATTGTACTTAGTGTAGTTTATAGCTGTTTCTATTGTTTTGAAATTATCATTTACTCTACTTATGTATTCTGCGTGGCATCTGTGGACAGCAAAGAAAGAATTTCACTGTACAGGGGACTGTTACAGCGTGGTACTCTTAGAGGCAGCGGATGGATGGAGCTGTGATAATCTCTAAGAGGCAACGGACAAATTCTTGATTTAGAAAATGGCCAGAGTAGTTCTTGGCAACCTGCTCTATCCTTCTCAGACAGACGGTGACGGGGGGTATGAGAGTGAGAGTCTCTGACAGATATCTACATGGGGAGATTTGGAGAGGAGAAGAGGTCTGCTAAGGTTAAATTTCCATCCAGCTCAAGTCTGGAAAAAGAAAAAAAGCAAACCTTACCCTGTGCACCAGTTATATCACATAACCACCTCTCAAGGCTGTGCTACATATTAGATCGCTCTCAAAAGAAAGACCAGTGTGCTCCACACTGCACAGTAGGTAAAAAGAGCTGGTGAGAAACAACACACTGGTTAATCATTAACACTAAAGGTTTTTTGTTAACATCCTACCTCTGATTAAGTCAAACTCAGTCTGTATCCAAAGGTCAGCATCCAGGTACTGGTCACTGTGTAGGAATGTTAAATAAACTTGCAACTACATGATGACCAACAAATGGTAAAAAAAAAAAAAAAAAAAAGAGGAGTGCCATCTAGTGTTGAGTAAAGATAATGTTAACAAACCCTCATAAATATACCACGGCGGTTTCATGTGGATCTTTCCAGGGGTCACATTACAGGCCTCAAGAAGCTCACATGTTAGTCATCAAACATTTATTCAGGATGAAGAACTGAAATCATTGCAAAACAAATCAAAAAGTCACTTTAAGTGTTTTCCAGAAGTGAACCCATATGTGACTTAGGTTTACTGATAATAAAAAAAAAGAAAAAAAAAAAAACAAAAAAAAAAAAACACACAAAAACCCCCAAAACACATCAAATAAAATGTTTAATGTTTTATCGCAATACAAGACAGTTCAACGCTAAAGTTTTACATAGCTTGTTCCAAATACAATAAGACAGTTGTGACTAATGTATACAAAGTGCCACTACACTGTAATACATCATCCATAAATGTTGAATTTCAAATGAAAATACTACATTGAGGTTTGGAATCTGACAGTTTCATTTCTGGCTTAAAGGTCCGCTTAACAGAAAGTGTGTGATGGGTGATCTCTTGATTTCCCGAACTTTGAGAAGAAGCTGAAACACTATGAACTGACAGTTCAGTCTAAAATGCTTCTTCTCAGTGAGAAGCACTTCTAGGTTTAAGTATATGCATGTTTGTAAAAATCAAATCCCAATGTCCAGTTTTACAGTTTGATCTCTTACACTCCTGTTTATCCTTGTGCCATTTTTCTCTCATTTTTTCCGTAAGCAGCTTCAGTAATCGTACTCACAAACGCAACGTGGCTGACGTCTGTGACATTGCATTGTAAAGGAAAGTGTTGTTAAATGGCACAAACTGGTGGCTGATAATCTTTATGGCCTCTTGAGCAGCTGATCCTAAAATAAAACGTAATGAAAGATTTGAACAGATATATCTTACTCATCAGCACTGTTTCACAAAGAAATGCTGTAGGAATCAATCAAAACTTTACCTCCCAAAAATGCAGAAACTGTGTGTGGCTCTGCCGCTCCATATCGACAGCTGCAGATGTATAAACAGAAAGCAAATATTTACTTATGTATTTTTGAAACAATTACTCAAAACAGCACATCCAGCTTTGGCCTCGACTTACAACTCATGGATATAGTCGTCTTTGATGTTGACATTGAGGCTGTACTCCTGCAGTAGGCTGTTCACACAGACCTTCAGTTTGCTAATGTCTTCCTCCACCTGGTAGTTATAAACGCCTAAAGAGAGTAAACACAGGGGGAAAAAGACATGAGAATAAAGAAATCAGTTCTGTTTCTGTATTCTGGCATCAGCAGGAAGTAAAATCAGACTGTAGCATGCACTTACTGCCCACTTTGTTAGTTACAGCTGTTCAACTGCTCATTAATACAAATATCTAACCAACCAGTCACATGGCAGCAATTCAGTGCATTCAAGCATATAGATATGGTCAAAGTGAATTGCTGAAGTCCAAACTGAGCATCAGAATGGGGAAAAACAAAGGGGCTTTAACTTTAAAAGGGTGTGTCAGCTGCTGATTTACTTGGATTTTCCTGCACAATCATCATAGAGGGTTACAAATAATGGTTTTAAAAAAAGAAATATTCAGTGGGCAGTAGGCTGCTGATGTGAGAAGTCTGAGGAGAATGGCCAGACGGCTTAAAGCTAATAGAAAGGCAATGGTAACTCAAATAACCATTAGTTGCAACCGAGGTATGCAGAGAAGCATTTCTGAATACACAAAACTTCAATGCTTGCAGCAGATTGGCTACAGCAGCAGAAACCACAGCAGGTGCCACTCCTGTCAGCTTCACACGGGCTCTCCAACCGGGGACAACTGAAGTGGTTCTAACATGTTTCCTGGTCTGATGAATCTTGACTTTTCTTGCACCATTTGATCGCACCAAATTTTGAATCTAGCAAACAACATGCTAGCATGAATCCATTCTGCCCCGTTTCAACAGTTCAGACTAGTGGTGGTAGTGTAAGGATGTGGGGGATATTTTCTTTGGCACACTCTGGGCCATCATGTCAATATGATCAAAAATATCTGAGGAATGTTTCCAGCACCATTTTGAATCTGTGCCATGAAGAATGAAGACATTTCTGAAGGCAAAAGAATTGTCCAACCTGGTGAAAGCATGGTTTAACAAAAGACGAGAAGTATTCTCGATAAACCCTGCAAGCCTCCCCCCCCCTCTTTTTAAGACTATAGCTTAGATGCTGACTGTATACAAACTGGATGAGATTCTTAATGTTGCAGCAGCTATTCTTTTCTTAATGGTCAGTGGCCACATTAGTATGTATTTACATATCCAAAGCTTGATCAATATACCTTTCCTCGTTGAGGAAAGCTTAAAGCACTTCATACCTGGGTAGCGAGAGTGCTGCTGATAGAAACGATCAACAGCTCGAAGCATGAGGTAGAAGACCATCTCACTATCCGGACTGTCCATGCAGGAGGCTGTGGGGAGACAGCTGATGTTAATACAAAAGTAGGCTTTGTTGCAACAAGAACATGACGTGACTCCAACATAAAAGAGTTTACTCTAAGAGAAAATGAATCCCCAACTTACTGATTTCATCTTTGTTTACTGTATCCACACTATATTCTTCAGCCAGAGACCTGCAGCGCACCACCCGCAGAAAGGATGCATTCTTACCTAAACACAAATATCTACAGTTAGGAAATGATTAGCCTCACATGAAGCAGGTGTCACAAAGAGATCATATCACGGTTCACTTCCAATGAGAGGAAAAAGTAACAGAATAACGTGCTGAAAATGGCCAGGCTCAGAGGAAATAGAGACTCTGATATATAGAAAATATATATCAGAGAAAATATCAGTAAAGCAACACATGACAGACTTTCATTTTTACAAATGAATGTATGGCACTGTGCAGCTTTGTTTCACATATATTAATGTCATATGATGTTAATAAAGCTCACTGGAGGGCATTAGTAAAATCAATAATAATTAAATTACCATTAATAGTCATATCTGAAAGCCATGTTATTTGAAGTTCATCAATTATAACCAACTTCCAGGTTTTACACAACACAATTAAACGGGGCCCAGCTGAACAGCAATAAAAACTGGGCCCCCTCAAAAACACACAGTATTTATCCCTCTTGACACGCACGCACGCGCACACGCACGCACACACAGAGTGAATGGTCGTTGATAAAAGAACATAGTGCTTACAGAACAGTTTGATGTCCTTCTCAGGAATGCTTTCTGCTGGCTAGTGGAAAAAACGTAAGCAGAATTAAGTACTGTAGGAATCCAGTTTTTAGTCAAATTAAATGGTGAAACTGCCATACTGAGCATGTGAGGGCAAACTCTATAGAATTCTATAGCTCAATCATATCATGACTCCCTGCCCGACTAAAGAGAAAAGACACATGATGGAGATATTAGGTTCTAGTAGAAAAAGCATTAACTTCATCACTCTTGGCTTTGCTGATGAATTAAACTTATTTGGATGGAGATGAAGGATCTACAAATGTACCTGTGATAAACACGTGCTGTGATATGACTTTTTAAAAAACTGTACCATATACTTCTCCAGACTAGCACACTAGTCTGATTGCTGCACTGTTTTCAGCACACTAGATGTTAATTTCATTATTAAATGACATTTTTATTTATATAGCACCTTTCAAGACAGAATCACAAAGTGCTGCACGTAAGATTACAAGTCATAAAAAGGGTTAAAAAAGAGAAAATAAAACAGGCAAAAACTTAACCAAAAGCAGTTTTAAAAAGGTGAGTTTTGAGTCGTTTTTTTTTTTTTTTTTTTTTTTTTTTTAAAACAGCTACTGAGTCCACAGTTCTTAATTATGCATTAAATTTAGAAATATAAGCTTTATACTGACTCCACAGCTTTGCGCCATACCTTTCCAACAGACTGTAACAGAGATTCTACATGTTTAGAAACAGCTGCTGCATCCTGCATGGCCTTTTCCCTGTAACTGTAATAAAACACAAATAAGAAGTCAAACCACCCACAAATGGCAAGTATGTATCAATAAATGCAGAACTGTTGAGTTGACCTCTGTTGCTCTTGTTTAATTAAACAGTGAGCACCCACATATTTCCCCACTTACACATTTTGAAGGTTGATAAACTTCTGAGAATCTGCAATCATGTCAGGTATGGTTCCTCGTACGGGTAGGCTTCCATTTCCCTCGTTGTGAACAAATTCTTTGACAGCTCGCAGCATCACCCAGAAGGATGGACTCTAAACAAACACATTCAAGAAATACTTCACAGATTAAAAGCAAACAACTTAAAATATGTATTTTTTTTATAGGAAAGATTGGGCAAAAATTACAACCTGTGCTGTGATGTTTTTACACTGCTCACTATTGAAGATGTCTTCAACAGCGCTAGGAATCTGCAGAAGCAAGAGATTTCACAAGTCTTAATAGACTAAACTATGGAGGGTTGGGGGTTAAAAGTGAGATATGCTGTGTGGGACACAAGATAGCTCTTAAGGAAGCCAAGAGCTTTTAAATTTTGTCACCTTGGTAGGATTTAAAGCAGTATTGACGTTCTTAATAGCTTCCTCAAAGTTTTCCTCATCCTCTGGGACACCATTCTCATTCTTCCTGATCCCTGAAAAAAAAGAAAAAAGAAATAGTATACATAAAATGAAGAGAAAAAGTCCACAATTATCTTCACAGGTCCACAAGTACCTTCCCGAATGAGCTGTCTGAAGGCCTCCTTCTCCTTGTAGTTTTTTGGTGGCTGACCATTATGCTACAATGACAAACAGCAAAAGCAGAATTATATTCTTCTGCACAGCAACAGAAATGCTAAAGAAGCTGTCAGACATTTTGGCACTAGAGAAGCAAAAGAAAAATGTAATACTGCACCTCACTGAGCCATTTCTCCAGGTATTTAGCAACAATGATTATCCACGGTGTGTGACTGTGATCCTACGGATTAAATAAAGAACAGAAAGGAAGATGATTGGATGTGTAACCCTGGCATCATTTGAATAATGTGCATGCACAAATGAAACGCATACCTTCTTCTCCATGCTGTCAAGATCATATGACTTAATGTGGTTCTGAAATTCAGCATAGGGTTGGTCCAACCTTAGATCCTCCAAGGCATTGTCTGGGTGAGATTCAATCACTGAAGAGAGATGCAGAAAAATTCAATATTAGTGTCATGTCAGTACTCTTAAATATACTGTGTAACTTGTGAAATATTAATACATAAATAGGCTATGTTCCTACCAAGTTCACTGTTCACGAAAAGTGAACTTATTGGGTTAGACATACCAACTGTAGAATGCCAAGACTATAAAAAGGATTTAAAGAAGAAAACTGCTGCTAAGAGCAACTTACCTGTATGCTCCTGCACCACCAGTCTCATGTAGCCAATGAGGCCGTAGGTCTTACAGACTAGGAAAGGTACAGAGGCACTGCAAAGAACTGAGCCGAGCCTCAAACACGTGCTGTTGGATTGAAAAGATATTTGGACAGAAAATAAAACCAGCAAGAAAATTAAGTCAGTCCTGAAACTTTCTGCAAAAAGACTTAACATTTTACATAAAAGGAAAAAGCATATGTTAAAAGCAGCCCGACAATGATGTTTAATTTGATTGGAAAATCTTGCAATAGATATGTATGAACGTTCTCTAAGAATAAATGACTTATGGCCTGCCGTAGTTTTCTTTATCAGCTCTTTTTTACAGTATTACAGTACAGTGGAAAAGGCTTGAATCATTCTTCTTCCAAGGAATCAGACTTTCTTGTATCTTTCTTAAACAATTTCCAAATCATTGTAGTTGGACCTATGAAATGCCAAAGAGTACACAGTTTGACCAACATAAAAAAATGTTTTTGAACCACCAAAGTGACTTCAAAAGTGCCTAAGAGTCCTTGAAAAGTGCCGAATATGTCCAGGTGGAAGAAGGCAAGAAGTGACTGTGACAGCAGATAAACAGTATCTGAAAGTCATATCCTTAGGAAATAGGGAAAATTAGCATCAGCTTCCGTTCCTCATATTTCAGTGTGACAATGATCCCAAACACACTGAACTGTAGTAAAAGCAAACCACACACTGAAACACTATCAGTTGGGGACTGGCTTACCCCGAGCCCCGACCTCATTATTGAAGCAGTGTGGGATCATCTTCATCATTCAAAGCTCTTCATCACCATGAAATTTTTTTAATGTGCTTCAAGAAGCCTGGAGAACTATTCCTCAACTACTTAAAGAAATGACAAGAAAGCTTACTTAAGAAAGTTTAGGCTGTGTTAAAGAATAAAGGTGGTCATACCAAATGTTGAGTTTCAAGCTTGTTAGAATTGCACAAACTGTTTTTTCCTTATACATTGCATTTCTGTGTATGTTTGTACATTGTCTCAAAACACTGCACCAATTTTCTATTTTCCCAGCACAGTATAAAGAAATGACAGGTGGGTCAAGATTTTAGCACAGCACTGTAAATGAATGCAAGGATTAAGATGATCTCATACCTTTCTGGTAGCTGGACACCAATGACTATGGTAAACCTGTGGAAAAATTCTGAATCGTTGTCCAAAAGCTTATCTGGACCCTGCAGGTGTGACAGAAATTACAAGAGGCTTCAGAGTGGCAAAAGTCATAAATTCACAAACCATATGTTTCATTCATCTGAATCAGAGTTAGGTTTATTGTCAAGTTTGTGGAATTTGTCTTGGTGTAATGGTGGAGAAAGATCTTCATTTCAACATCACAAACACTGCGGATGCTTAAAATTTCTACTGAAACATTATTAAGGTTTTGAAAACAGCTGGAAAAGTTAATGTGGCATGTTGTCAAATAATTTCACCATACACTTAACTATTGCTCAGACATTGACCAAGTTGGTAAATCTTGTTATGATCTCATGATCTTTAGCTGAAAACAAAATAGCTGTGCAACACATTTAAATAAAAATAGCTGGATACAGCCATAGTGATAAGTTACATGAAATTCATTTTGGTAGTTTTTTTTGTGTGTGTAATGCTGCCATGTGATTACAGACAGTACACGTGATTACAGACAGCCAAGACTGCCTTGGAAGGGAAGCAACACCAACCTCCTCGACAAAGTTTCCAGAGACATCACTGTTCAGCTCTTGCAGCAGTTCGGTGGCAGCCTGTGCTCTGTTCTGCAGCACAAAAAGTACGATAAGAACTCAAACAAATATGGAAATACACTGCTTACTTCAACAAAAGAACAAAAGAGATGGTTGGGAGAAAATGGAAACTGCCAGCAACGCATACCTTTCCTATGCTGTCTTTGCTGAGGAAAAAGCTGCAAAAGGAGAGGTCAGCTGCAAGCAGGCAAGTAAAACTGATAGAATAAAAATACTTTTAAGCTAAACATGACCACTTACTTGTTTCCAACATCTTCACCTGTGACTGTGTGCCCATCTACTATAGTGAATGCTCCAATACCTGACACACAGAACAATTCATTCAGTCAGATGTTTTCACCATCACCTGCAGCAAGGTCACTAACACTGAGGAAAATCTGTTCACCTGGAAGTACGAGGTTCTTCAGTATCTCCGTTCCCGTCGCCGTGGCGTTGATGAGACACACGTGTGCATTTTCCAGTGTTTCCTGGCCGTGGTCACCCCACAGCCTGAAAGCACACAGCACAACACGGACATTTGTTGCCATTTATCATCACTTGCTATACAAACACAGTGAGCTACTTTTCCCAGAATGACTCGGCTGCTGGTAAGAAAGATTCACCCTCATCGACAGCCCCTGCCCATCAAGAGCTGTTCATAAATACGTTCAAACAGGGTGACACCTGAGCCCTCACAGAAACAAAGAGCATAACATCACATCAGTCACATCACTCTTACGGCTTACTAATGCATTAGCTCGCCGGTGCTTATTTCAACTGCAACTCTCATAGCAAGCTAACGCTAGCTAGCTTCAGCACTTTTGCCCCAACAGCGTTGCTGCTGTGACCTCTCATGTTTTCACACGCTTAGCGAGAGGGATATTATTTCTTTGTGAAAACTACGCTGCTGTTTAAACTAACCTGAGCTGCCGGTCGTATTTTTGCTCTTTCGAGGCTTTGGTGGATGCCATGATAGCTATGTGTTGAGTGACGTTAACGAACGTAAATTGACTTCCTCAGCGCCAGATTCGACACAAAAGTGCCCGCTCGAAAATCCGCTCTTGCACTTTCGACACAGATCAACAGCGTTATAATTAATATTGTGTTAGAAATAACACATTTAATGATTCCAAATCTGAATTTTATTCACTTTTATATTTGTATATTTATATTGTGCATATTCAGCAGACCGCCTTTTATCTTTTTATCTTTCTTCTCACTATTTCCTGTTTTGTTTTTTCCCCTTTGATTTCGGTTAGCTATCAGGGATTTTAATGAATTTGTCTGTTTAAATGTAGTAGTTACAGATGACACATTACACCTCTGAAGCCCTTTTTGTTTACTATGGTGATGAGCAGGTTGACAGATGAGGTCAGGCAGGAGTCTCTGTGGACTATGCTGTTTTCAGATGACATTGTGATCTGTGGTGAGAGCAGGGAGATGGTGGATGAGAGCCTGGAGAGGTAGAGGTGTGGAGAGAAGAGGAATTAAACTCAGTAGAAGCAAGACCGAATACATGTGTGTGTGTGTGTGAATGAGAGGGAGACTTTGCATATGTAAAGAGTAGTGAAGTTACATGAGTTTAAATACCCAGAGTTTAAATACCCGGGGTCAACCAAGGTACCAAACAAGTGCACAAGAGAGGTGAAGAAGAGAGCGCAGGCTGGGTGGAGTGGCTGGAGACGAGTGTTGGGGTGATTTATGACAGAAGGATAGCAGAAAGAGTGAAAATGAAGGATTACAAGATGGCAGTGAGACTTGCTGTGATGAATGGTTTAGAGATGATGTTACTCACAAAAAACAGTTAGTTTTATTACCTGAAAAGTAATGCTACAGAGGAGTTTAAACATAATTATTTGCACAGTTAAATAGTCTTTTAGTCTTTTAACTTAAGTAAACTTATTATTAGTGCAACCTGTGTAAAAATCGAAAATATATTTTCAATACCTAATACCTCACTCATATAAAATGGCTTCTGTAAGAATCATACAGATTATATCACTGCAGGTGTTTATGATTGTAATTGCTTGGGTCTTCCTGGGATCTATAACAATTTAAAAAAAAAAGTAACTAAAGCTTTAAAATAAGTGGTATGGAGTATAAAGTATTCTTCTATATAGTAGATTATTACAAAATATAGTATATAGCTTAGAGTATAAAGCTGAAGCAGAAAGAAATACCTAAAGAAAAAAGGGGGATTACAGTACATCTGTATGTTAGTAAAATACTCAAATGTGACATTAAACTTCTACGGGGCCAAGGTTTCGGATGAATAATAATACATCTAATTAAGAATTTGACAATTTTTTTTTTAAATTTAATAAAGATCCCAAACCTACAAGCAGCAGCAATTAACAAAAAAAATATTGCACAAACTAAATAATATTGATTTGGCATGTCTACATCATGGAAGCAGTGCGAGGAAGATTTCTCAAAGGGCACCTTTTAGTAGATCACATTCTTGATTTCGCTTATTTTTCTTTTTTTCAACGAGGTGTCTATTTTAGCGTTCAATGGTCGTGCGCGCGCCCACACGTGTGGGCGTGGCAAAAAGAGGTACCTTCCCCATTGCCAGTAAACTTGTTGAACAGCTGTACCCGCTGATGTCCCTACCTGTCCTTCACGTGCGCAACGAAGTGCCGCTTGGTCCGACTGGAACCTGCAGACAGGGACAATGACGGGACATCACTGGGGATACGGGAAGGAGGACGGTGAGATGTTCCAACCTGCAAGCTCCAGGCACTGTTTTCCTGCGTGGAGGCAATTAGCAATTTAACTGGAATAAACGGCCTGTTTGCGGTGCTTCGTGTTTTACTCAGACGTTAAAGACAGCCTTTAAATCCCGATTAGCCCTACGCTTAATGGGATAAACGGTTTCACCTCAACCTGACAGTCCAGTCGAATTTGCCCTGAGTTACAGAGAGTGTAATATTTTTAATTTTGCTCTGTCTAATGTTCTTAAGCAGACTTATTCTGTGCTGTGCTACATTGCCTTAATGTTATTGAGAAAGTCTATCTGAATTCCCCGATACCTGTTTAGGACCAAAGTTTTAGATTATGCCACCAGCCTTTAGTTGTGGCCTGGAGGGAGAAAGCTTCATTAGTTTAGTTGCAGGTTTATTGTTAGGTGACACACTAACAGATCTGGTGCAGATCATTGTAGTTGCAGAATTGTGTGTGTTGTAAATGTGTTTGTTTTTGATTATATTTGTTTCTCCCATAGGTCCCTCTTCATGGTATAAAAACTACCCTGTTGCGGAGGGGAACCGGCAATCACCAATTGATATCGTCCCCAATGAGGCCTCACATGACCGCGATCTAGGCCCTATAATGACAAATTATGACCACTGCACCTCCATTAACATCTCCAACAATGGACACTCCGTAGTTGTGGAGTTCAATGACTCAGATGATCGTTCAGGTGAGAAAATAGTGCTTTTGTTTTGTTTGTTTGTTTGTTTTAAATTCACTTCAATGATATTCTCGTTCCACTTTACCTGTTGTAGTTATATTATATGTGTTATATATGTATTATATGTGTTACAAACATGCCCATATCTGTTTTAGAAGTTTATATAACTGCCGTGCAACTATAATAGCAGCCGAAGACAAACTTGATCTTCAGTCTGACATCTGCTGCCAGTTACATGAGGGGGAAATCTGTGCTAAAAGTTTACTTCCAGTAATCCTTCCCTTGATTTCTCGAAAGCAAAACCACGTGTAAAGCTGATTATTATCACAGTTTGCAAATAAGCCTCTTATTATGCTGCAGGAAAGCGTAAGCAGCACTTATCTGCATGACTGTCTGTCTGCTGGACAAGAAATATAATGATGTTGGATGATCTCAGTGGTTATGATGACAATATTTGTCTTTATCACTGGGTGGATCTGTGTTAACCAGCCAGACATTAGCATGAATGATAAGCTCGGAAAAGTAGGCTGTTTTGCTCTGACGGTTATCACAAAACAGCCAAATGGCTGTTTGCTGAAATATCGATAATAACGATGAAATAAAACACCCTCAAAAAAACTGCCATCAACTACAACCTTAGCACGATTTCTCTGTATTTCAAATGTTCTGCACAAATCCTCTAAACCCGTTGTTTGTTTGCCATTACACGTCTTCCTCAGAACTCACTTGGATGAGTGACAAAACTTTTGTCGCACTGAAAACGCCACATCCAGGTGAACAGAATCAACATTTTGGGAATGCCAAAAACAGTTATACTGAGACAGGTGCACACTGTTAAAGTTGTTATAATAAAACAGAATTATAATAGCTAACATGATTCATAAGTGCAGGTGGTTTATGCTCTTCTTTCCTCAGACAGATATTAACAGTAGCGTTACGAAGGTCAGGATTTACAACATTGCTACCTGACTCTGCACATTATTCATTTATACATATTTATCACTACAATGTAGATGGTGTAAAATGATATCTACATATTATTAACATTAATATCATATTGTTGATCATTGTTTCACATTTTGTGCCACTCCTACACAGCTAATGTGACCTTGAATCATCTGATCCTTTTTGTCACAACGATGTCAGCAGCATCACAATGAATAACAATCATCATAACAGTGGAAAAAGTCCACATCCAGCAATGCATACCACAGCCACAAAGCAGTCTGCAGGGTCTCCTGTTCTCATCGTGGCATAGATTAAAGTTACTATTTACCCTTGTTAAAACTGAAAAACAAGTTCAAAATATCCTAATCTTGATTTTGCATGAGACTGGCAATTTGCATCTGAAGCTTAAGCTGGTGCCCACAGAGGTCTGTGAAACGTGACATTGGAGACTTTGCTTCTATATCAGCTTTGACTGCAAAATTCGATGATTTGAAACCTCCTGGGTAGGGATGGGTACCGGTATCCGGTGCCATGATGGAGACCGAAAAGCAGCGCACATCTCGGTGCTTTATTTTGGTGCTTTTTTTTTTCCTGAGATGTCATACGCTTTGGATTCCAGCCAATCATTTAACCTTTGCAAGCGTAGTAGGCGGGCCCAGGTGCGTACGTTCTTTTAGAGTAGAGCTACAGATGGAAACGCCCAAGGCGAAGCGGTCAAAAGTATGGCTGTACTTCACAGCAAAAGATGCAAACTCAGCAGCCTGCAACAAGTGCTTTAAGGTGATGCTGTGCAAAGGAGGTAACACCTCGAATCTGATGAAACACCTGGCGACACATAGTGTTTTTTTAAAAGCAGAGAAATGCACCGTATTTGATAGCTTGCTGCGAGACCTCACACCGAGCACATCTACTGCCTGTTATCGGTCCTGGAGTTTGCAACATCCCCCAAGAACCCGAAGAGGAGAGTCCTGGCCCCTAGCCCTGCCAGTGTAGCAGAAATGATGACGGATGATGATGGCAGCAGCAGCAGCCGTTCTTCTCTGCGTGAGTAGCTTAATGTTGTTCGTGTGTAATTTACATTGAGTAGGCTAACCACGTTATTAAATGAATGCACGTAAGGTGAACTAGCAAACATCATCATAGCTACATGCGGCTGTCTTCTTGTTTGATGACAGATACTCCCTTCACCCTGGCCAAAAAGGCTAAAATGACCAAAGAAAAAGTGGGAAACAGTTAAACATGAGAGGTTTTTGGACAAAGTTGGTGGTTTTTTCCCCCATTGATTAAGCACTGCTTCCAGTCAACAGTGATACCATAAATCCCCTATAGCTGCAGAAAAGGCTGACATTGTTGCCTTTTTACAAAAAAACAGCTAAACATGAGAGGTTTTTGGACAAAGTTTGTGTTCTTCATTCTTTAAGCACCGGTTCGAGCACCGTTTAAGCACCGGCACCGTTTCAAAAGTACCGGTTTGGAACTGGTATCGGTTAAAACCTAAACGATACCCATCCCTACTCCTGGGTGTTGACTAATGATGTCAGACGTTCGTGTGATGCTACACAAAGGATAGTTTGTGATGTGTTCTCATGAAATGACATTTTCTAATGCCTTCGCAGATATTCAAATTCACTTTTATTTTTATTTATGCATGCAACAAGTCATTTTAGGGCACTATGGAGTGACATAGAGAAGGTTAGATGGAGCTGAACTAAGTCTTCATGGTTCTAGAGAAAGCATAGAACATGTATGAGGACAACAAGGCAGCGGTGAGGCGTCTGCTAGGAGTCACAGATGGATTCAAGGTAGATGTGAGATCACATCATGGATTGTCTCCAAACCCCTTCTTGTTTTCTACACTGATGACAGGTTGACAGATGAGGTCAGACAGGAGTCTCTGTGAACTGTGATATTTGCACAGTTCACAGATTACATTGTGATCTTTGGTGACAAAAAACAGGACTCAGAGCTGGAGGTGGAAGTATGGAAGATGTTAAGATTTTCACTGAGATTATACCATATGAGAATCAGAAATGAGTACATCAGAAGGAAAGCTCAGGTTGAGCATTTTGGAGACCAAGTTAAAGGAAGACTGAGATGGTTTGGGCATGTTAAGAGGAGGGATAGTGGTTCTATTGGACCAAATATGTTGAATATGGGACTGCCAGGCAGGAGGAAGAGACCTTAGAGGTGGTTCATGAATGTCGTAAAAGAGGAGACAAGATGTAAGTAGAGCAGAGAGAAGCAGAGCCTCTGCTGTAGCGACTCCTGAAAAGAGCATGCAAAGAAGAACATTTTAGGGCTCTAAATTTTGTGAGGCAGAGACCTGCGAAGAGAACTCAAACAACAAAAGGTATGGGGAAGTGCTTGCACGGAAACACCAACACTTTTTTTTTTGTTTACCTCTACAGTACATCTCTCTGTATCTCCCACAGTGATCAAGGGAGGCCCACTCGATAACCCCTACAGACTGAAACAATTTCATTTCCACTGGGGTGGAAAAGGACATGGAGGCTCTGAACACACTGTTTCAGGAGAAGGCTTTGCATCTGAGGTAGGTTTCTGTTGAGTTTAAATCCTTTATCTCAGTATCTGATGGCCAAATGCAGGTTAAGAAAACTTATATAATTATAATAGGGTGTGTGTACTGGTAAAAATGTATATGGTAACAGGTGGTGGTGCAGACTTTGCTATAAAAAGATATTTATACTCATAAAAAGATACTGATATTCTCTTATTTCATAGCACACAGAAAGGGCTGCAATGTGGTATGCATGACTTCATTTATTTACCTTATTTTTCTTATTCTTTTTGTTTCCTCGCTTGTAGCTTCATTTAGTTCACTGGAATGCTGTCAAGTACAAAACGTATGGAGAGGCATCAACTGCGCCCGATGGTCTTGCCGTTCTTGGTATCTTTTTAGAAGTAAGACATTTCTCTCAATCCCATCTTCTGTCCTCATGCCCGATAATGATAGTATGAAACCATCTTAGTGGAAGTTAATAATATGTGAGAAACGTGGCGCATGCATGTGTGTGTAAAAATATATCTATCTGTTATGTAAGACAGGTGATGACCACAGATGGCTCCACATGATAACGGATGTTCTGTACATGGTGAAGTATAAAGTGAGTAGCCTAGCTGTGATTGTTGACTTATTTTATTGCATATATAAAAAAAAGAATGGTCTGTGAGTTGCATTTTTGCAGTGTTGCAGCTATATTGTCTTTATGTTTCAGGGCAGTATCACAGATTTCAAAGGTTTCAACCCCAACTGCCTGCTTCCCAGCAGTCTTCACTACTGGACCTATCTCGGCTCTCTAACCACACCTCCGCTACACGAGAGTGTTATCTGGATCATCCTGAAGGAGCCAATCGAAGTGTCTGAAAAGCAGGTGAGTGCTGCAATTGTGACCACTTTACACACCCAGTTTCTAACTTAGGCAGTGCTTTTGTTTTGCATTAGAAACGTTTTCTGTTCTACAAAATGGAGACGGAGAAGTGTGGCTATATTGTCATGACATGATTGTGTTGGGGATGAATCATTAACAGTAAATGAGTCTATACTCCACCAATAATCTTATCTGTAATAGATAATGATTATTCCACGTTCTGTTATACAGCCACTCGGAGACATCATTAAGTAGTACTCAGCAGTGGGTAATGACTCTGGCAAAAGCTCTGTTTTACTAAAGTAGAAGATCTACAATCGTTGCTTCAGAAGAAGAATATCAGGTGTGATCGTTTTTTCATAGCGTTTAGTTAAAAAATGAACGTATTAAACAGAACCGTGAAACTGTCAGAAATTGTGACCTACATTCATCTGTAAGCCAGTATAGCTTGAGGCATTGAAGCGCCAGTTGATCACTCAGTTGTGACAGCCACGAGTCTTCGTCTGTATTATGGTTGGCTATGCTCCACTGGTCTCCAGGGAGTGTATAGAAAGAAAAAAATAGCCTTTAGGGGGAGGGGTGGTCTAGCACATAAGCACAGAGCCTTATCAGAGTCTTTGTTTTGCGGTCCTGGCGGTGTAGGGTCTGACCTGGTAACTCCAATGAGGCAGTGGATGTTTGGATGAAGCCAGGACTTACAGTCAGCAGACAACACCTCCGGACAAAGTGGTTGTAGTAAATCTGGCATTGGTAATGAAGAGGATGGAAGGGGTGATTTGTGTTGTTTTCGCAGCTGGAGCGATAGCAAGCGCTCCATCCCTACTTTTCTCTTGCGTTTCCTCTCCCTGTGCCGTCTGCATTGCTTGCTGTTCCCGACAGTAAACCACAGAGGACACAGTGGTCTTGCAATCTCAGGTGGGATACTGTTGGTCCAATCCGAAGTAAAGTCCAGGTTCAAAGCTGAGACAGATGTCTGTTAGTTCCTGAAGAATGAAAGTGATCAGTAGATTGCAGGAAGACTCAATGAAAAGGTGTAAAAACATAAAAGGTGCACAATAGTTGGGAGCGCTGTGCCGCTGCATACGTCCATATGTGCTGCCATCTTGCACCAGTCAAGGTTTCCTTTGTTTTCAAACCACAGTTCATAAAGATCTTTTTTTTTTTTTTTTTATCCACGCCTCTTAGCACAGAATTTAATCAGAAAGTTAAGGTCTGATAACTGCAGGATGTCAAAATTAACTAACTGGATGCCTGCACACGCCTTCCAGGTCCCCCTGTGAGTCTCTTGTAGCCACTGCTGGCCAGTCTCAGGATTATTCTATTAATTTGTTGATTTTTTTTTCCCTTTATTTTCTCTAGTTGCCTGTTTTGCAAATCTATAATTGTACATGAGGAACCAGAGGTTTTATTGGTGGAGGCACTGTGGGTGTTGGTCATGAACTATCTATAAACCCATATCTGTAGCATTGCTTGGGGTGAATGTAAGACAGGCAACTGGCCCCACAGACTATAACTCCATTCCTCAAGCCTTTGATCCCCTCCAGCTGATTATCCTGATGGGTGACTGGATGGGTACAGGGATTTAATTGAAAACTGCTTACATGGAGACCCAGCAGGGAAAAGCCTTTATATAATAAGGAATTACTCCTGTAGGAATTACTGTTTTTCATTTCCCTACATAATGGTAGACACAGAGTTAGAGAGGAAGTGCCAAACTCTAACTTGGTTTTGTGGGTACTTGTAAGTTTAGGAAGCTGTTTTATCTGTGCCATGGAGCTGTATTAAAACTCATCAGTGAGCCACAGCTTTGCAGTGAGAAACACTAGAAGGTCATTAGAAAGTTCTAAATTGATCTAAGCTGATCCTACGTGTGTTCTGCTGTCAGTGCAGCATCAAACTGCCTCTAAAAAATTTGCTAAACCTGCTGCTGTTTGAGTAATTATTGCAGAAAACTGCCCAAATGCTGTAGGCAATTGTTTACAGAAATCTGTTTTTGAATTATGACTACAGTATAAGTGTGCTTGGAGATGGGAAGCCAGGTTTGCTTTAGAGATGAGCATATGTTGTTGATTATTGGACCTTTCATGGGATTTGTTAAGTTATACTCTGCATATTTGTCTTATTATAGCATCTAATATGGAGGAAGGGTTGTGCAGGAAATGAATGTCTTTTCCAGAGTTCATGTTTCTGTCCCTCTGAATGCAGCTGGGGATGTTCAGAATGCTTCTGTTCACCGAAGAGGACGACGATCAGAAGATGCGGATGGAAAACAACTTCAGGCCTCCCCAGCCTATCAAAGGGAGGAGAGTGCGTTCCTCCAATTAATATGACCTCTGGAGGTCTGAAGTCATAAATAACCAACGCTGTTTTTAGACAACAGTAACTGCAATAACACGAGAATACTTTCACCTCACGATAGCTTATCTTGAAGGGTTTGTGATTGTAGGTAAAACAGAAGTAAAACGTTGCAATAATTGTCATCCCTGGTGGTGTACCCCCCACCCATGTGAAACTTTAATGGCAGTAGAGGGAATTATTTTAGGGGCCAAAAAAAAGGATTTTGTTAAGTTTACTAGGAAGTAGAATAAAACCAGCATTTACAGTCATTATTATCATTATCACAATCACAAACTGTAAGTTTAATAGGTTGCACCAATACTTGAACCAACGATTAAGGAAAACAAGAGGGCACAACAACAAGCACAAAACCTTTTCACTCCTTTTATCATATATACCTGCTAATCCCATATCGTTGTAGTCTGTAGCTGTTTCCAGACTAATGCCATATCCCTTTGCTGTCTGCAGATCTAAACCCCCCGTACTGATTGCCATTGATTCCTTGTTAATCCAGCCTGGATTCCCAGTCCTTGTGGCTATAGATTCCTTCCAGTAGGGCCAGTGATGCTTTTATCTCAACTGCTCCGTGGACCATAATTGAGTGCATGAAAGTCAGGCTGTTTACAGTCCACAAATGCTATTAATCCCAAAACATGGTAACTGTTAAGGTCTTATTAAACTTCAGGAGTCCAAACAAGGCCCTATTTAAAATCTTTGAAGCGTTCTGTGATGATCAGATCATTATTAATTCTGTCGGCAGCATCACACGATGGTTATTATTGTGCAGGATGTATTATTATTATTATTATTATTATTATTATTATTATTATTATTATTATTATTATTATTATTATTATTATTATTATTACATCTATGAACCAGCAACAGGGGGAAAAAAGTTATAGAGTTTTCACCTAAAATCTGTGTTCGTGTTCACCATTTGAGTTGCTGTAACAGTTGCGTGACTGTAACCTTTTACCTGTTATCCAGAATTAGGTGGAGTAATTAAAGCAAATGTTTAAACTCTATCATTGATTAGAAGAGGCAAGAGTTCAAGGTAATTAGTAGCTAGGTTGAAGAGCAGTGGGAAATCTGGGCTGTGATTGGTTAAATATTTACCACCTGTGTTGAAGATGTCTAAGAATACACTGCTTTGAACAACTAAAAATACAAAATGTTAAATACTATAATGTTAAAATGTTAAGAATCAATGTATTAGCAAATATTTTGTAAGGAGAAGGACTTAATGTCAGAAAACTGTAATATATGTTTCAGTATGTATTACTACCAGACTGAAAATATAGTACAGCAATACATAAACGTGATAACCACCATACTTGGAGAAGTCCAGTAACATTTTAGAATACAGAGCCGATTTGTTTTGCTGTCGTATATTTATCGACATATATCTATGGGCCCTAGAGTTTAGCTACAATATTTGTCCAGCAGATGGCAGGTTTGGCTGTTTTATTAAAGTTCTAGACTGAATTCTTATTTTTCTGCTATTCATCAAAAATATTTTCATAAAATGAAATTTATATTTACATGTCTGTTTAAACATTTAAATGGTTATTTAAAATATGTAGCTGTTCAAATACTGCTTTATTTAATTTAATGTATCATTAAATAAATGCTTTTTTTTCTCTCCTGCACCTTGTTTCTACATTCTTAAATTGTTATTTTCTTTGTCAGATTTATTTTATTCTCATTCAGATTTTAGTTACCTATTTATTTGATCTCTAGCATATTCAGCTTGTGTTTATCGTCCTGCAGGTGGCAGTGTCTGCTCTCATTTGTATCAAATCCAGTAGCTACTGATTTGTTTTACACTGAACGTGATAAAAAAATTCACAGAAAATAAATAATTTACAACAGTGCATAGAAACCAATGGTTAAGTAAATTAAGTGATGCATTACTGGTAGGAAAAATACAACATTGTCATCAATGGCATATTTTATCTTACATCGGAGAAAATAACTTCGATAACACTTGACCTTGTCATTGCTGTCCTTTGTCACTGTGTAGGTGTTCAAGAGGTTGCATTACCTCACCTGGTTTCATTTCCACCTGATGTCTATGGAAAAATTCTGCCTCCTGGCTAATGAATAAAAAATGAGAGTAGGCGTATGAAGTATATCTGACACATATTCTCAAGTAATCCCTCAAAAATAGCATCAGTGAGCTTTATTGGGACTGAGAATACCTGAGCGGGCACATCATCTTCAGCCACGATCGATATGCCATGTAATAAAATACTACAGTCAGACCTCAGAAATAGTCGATCACATGTATTTTTAGCACGAGGATATCTACTTGCTTGTCATAGTGATTATTTTGCCAGACAGAGCAACATCTTTGCAACACTGTGAAATACAAACCCGCGGGATAAAAAGTTGTTGTTCAGGCAAAAGAAGAAAGTTGTCTGGAGAGTGTCGTGACAGTCCATGTATTTGTGGAGTACAGAGAAATGTGCGGTGCTGGGGCCAATCATCAATATTGTTTTATCAGTGCCAAAAGTATGTTGACACATACTGCTTTGTTAAAAAGTGGTACTAGTAATAAAATGTACACAAAAACTAAAGGTAAATGTGGTAAAAGTGGCCTTGTCGGTGTGCTTGTACTTAAGTGTATTGAATAAAGTGCTTCATGAACATATGGTTAAATGTGTTATATGTGCTATATACATGGAAGTACATTATGTATCTGGTTTAGTGTTTTGGCTGCGGTAACACAGGAATTTCCAGAGTCCTCAGGTAAATAAAGTATTTCTCATCTAATCTTACATCATGATTTATTATGCAACTGTTTTCAAACATGCATGAGAAACATTTTATATACACTTAAAATCTTTAACAATACACTATTTTCAAAAGCTCATAAGAGAATCTGTAAAACACTATGTTGCTTGTCCAAAAAGTGTAAAGCATAAAAACAGATGGAGTATTTTCTATTAAGTGAAGCATTAAAATGTAAAGACTCAAGAACAAATGAATGCATGAATGTGTACATAATGAATGTGTATGTTTCACCAAAACTTAAGGGTCGCACAGCAGTTTGAGAGAAGCAGAAAGAGAGTAAGGGATAAACAGAGGATGTTATCATTTTGGACAATGGTGAGTGAAGCATCCAGTGTTTTTGGAGCCTGGCTGATATTAGAGGGTAAAGGCTTCTGCTGCTCTAGCTTGTTTTTTATACAGACTTTCTTTTTAATTTATTAACCTCTTTCTAATTCTAAATTGCTATATTGCTATAAATTGCTATATAGCCCTTTTTAAAATGAACCAGTCTTGTTGCACTGTTACACAGCTGTGTTATGATATAAATTAATTCAGTCTGTAGCAAACCTAATATGTACCCCATCCAAACCAAACTACTACAGTAGATCTAACCTTCTAAGCATTTTCTCTAACCTTTTTCTTATGATGCACACCGAGTCACTTTTTCTGAGCAGTAAAACTAAACCTGAGATGCTCCACTCCTAAATCACTTTAAGGACAGTGTCTCTATCTGGCAATCAGGGGACACAGTCACAGTGCAGTTTCCATGGATACAAACAGCACATGTAGCACAACACAAACGCTTGGCCAGCTTATATCTCCCCTACTTGTGTATGAGCCAGTGATCCATCGCCATCACCCTGTCAGAAAATAAAACCGTACTACAAAAATATCTAACGCTTCTTTCCCCTTATGACACCCCCCCTCCCCCCTCCCTCCACCACCACCACCACCACCACCACCTCACTCCTGGTGACACGTGTGTGTTTCTGTATTTAGCTTTATTTAGCTGCGTGTTATCTGGGATTATTTTGTGTGGATTGTTAGTGGTTCCCCGCTTATTCCAGCCACACACAGCACCTGTCTTTCCCAGATACTAATATCTGGCCTACACCTATTCTGGTTCACGGTCACGGTCATAGCAACTTGCCAAACAACATACACATTTAATGGGTTGTAGATACACACCAAAAACATTAAGGTTGTCGGGCAGTGGCCTTGGTTTGCTGAGCGTGTTATAAATCATAGCAGGAGAAGAGATGAAGTTCCCTCTCTGGGTCAGACTGTTGGTGGTCTGTTATGATATTTAAAGAAAACAGAGTGTTGCTGTCACGGGGAGAGGTCACGTAATGTAATTCAATACTTGGCTGTCAGCTTCTACACCACTTTCAGAAAACAGCATTATGTCTCTTCATAACTTGGTTAATCAGTATGCCTAAGTTGACTTATAAACAAATTTTTATTATGTGAGCTGGGGTGACTGAGTGGCAGTCATGCTCTGACCCTAGTCTGACATCTGATCTTGACAGTGTGGGGCTGCTCAGGAGGGGGTCATGACAAATTCTCAGTGGGTGACAGACACCTAAATGCTCTTCAGGGAAATTACTTTACTCAGTAGCTCTTAGTAAAGCCCCTTTTGTCAATGTAAGACCCAGTGTTTGTCAAGAGTTTCTATAGCAACACAGAGTCACAGCTAATTCAGAGCTCAGTCAACCCTTATTCATTTCCTGCACTCCTGTTTAAAATCAGTGTCACAGACATTTGGCTGGCCGGGTAGATATGTAAAACCAGTACACTTCAGCATCAGAGCTTTACATCCGGAGATATTTTAGTCAAAGAGTTATTATAAGTTGCCACAAAACTGATTAAATATTAATAAAAAATTATCTAGAGAGGCTTTTGGTTCATGAGATGGAAATATTAATGGGCCGAGCCGTTTTCCAGGTTGGATTGTAGAGAGTGGTTAATACAGTACTCTGTTTCAGGAGGAGACACAAATCCCTTTGGGGGCAGCTGGAAGGGCATCCAGTGTAAAAATCTGCCACAACAAACATGCAGAGCTACCAGCTGTGGAAATCCTGTAATGAACAGACAGCAGCTGAAAGCTGTTTTTATTGTAAAGAGTTTTTTTTATGTATTTCCTTGTTGCTAGTTGCAGGTACTAAAATAACAAATATGGTAAGAGAAGCTTCTCATTTAAAAATGGCCCCAGATTTATTGTCAGACATCATGTTTTCATAATATATGCTGGGTGGTTGTGGATGATAGAGCTGGTGGAGTGGGTCGTCCACTATTAACAGGACTGGTTGTTGGTTTCATCTGCAAAGTCTCTACAGCTTCAAATATCCGTGGAGGGTGAATTTAAGATTGCTACTCATGGCAGGTGAGATACAAGGTAAAAATGTTTGGGTTAAGATAACTCTTTCTGACACACTAACATTCAATGTACATTTTCCTGTCACCTGTCAATCCACTGGACACACTAGGAATCTATGTAACGCCATCCTTTTGGCCTGGACGTGCGTTTATCTCAATATAACTGCACATAGATTAAAGATAAATCTGGTAAGATTGCTTATGAATTGAATTAACTGATATTTGAATACCCCTGCTCTATTATTACCTTTAAAGCTCATGGAAATACGAAGATGGTGGGTCCATTAGCACTGTAAATTGATGTTACTGCGATTTGGTTTGATCCATCGATCCACAGAACTTCTTTTGCGCATCAGTTAAGTTTTGTGACTCAGTGCTACTATCTTCACTGATAACTTTGAGTATTAGTAAGGTAATCAGTATTTTTTTTAATATATCTGTGAGGCTGTACTGAATGTAATGCTTTAATAGCTATGCAAATAGTTTATGATTGATCAAAATATGGAGAAAACTATCACTTTAAACCACACGAACACAGTTTTACTCAAGTTGTCTAAAATCTGTAGTAAATCTATGGAAACTGCTAAATACAGCAAGGAAGTTATTTGGTGCTGGGAGATAGAAGAATCCAGTACTGTATTTGCAAAAAAGTATTTGCCCCCTTCCCAATTCCTTATTATTTTGCATTGTGAGGTAGTCTGACTGGAGCGTCAGTGAAGGTGGTAGGTAGGGAGACTCATCAGACATTTGTGTTCCCAGAGATGAGTAATTTATTTAGAGTGACCTCCATGTGAAACTTTAGAGAACTCCCCCAAATTAACTTAATTAACAAAACTCAAAAGCACATGGATTTGGTAACACAACTCTACTCTCTTCCCTCATCTGAATCAAGCAAAGGTTGACTATCAATTTCCCTTCAATCAGTCTAGCGTACCACTAGCTCAAGCTGAGGAATTTTAAACTTAACACAAATGACTGAGAATTACATAAAGCTCCCCACTCTTCTGATTAACACATTTACACAACTAAATGGCTCTACATATGAAAACATATTCAACAAATCCCTTTGTATCCCAAAACAAACAAGAAGTAAAAGAAACCCCTTCTCTTGGTTTCACCTGCTGATGTCAGACATGACATCAGCAGTACTTTAAAATCAGGAAATGCTGGGCGGGCCTTTCTCCACACCTGACCTACATGAAGACTGAAAACAAAAAACAGTGTAAGTATGCACAAATGACTTAATTTTCAACATAGTAAAATATAAAGCTACAAGAACTTGAGTATTTTCTTTGATTTGCTAAATGTTTGTTTTGCCAGCATCAGTATGCTTACACAAACAAACCCGGGATAGTATGTGCGGCAATGTTACTTTGACAATAGCAAATCATAGCAAATAAATATAGAAAGAGAATAATGTGCAAAAAGTCAATAATTCTGGGACAAGTGGAGAGTCTTGCTCATCCACATGCATATTTAGTCACAGTTGTATGTTTCAGATCATCAAACAAATGTTCACAATTAACAAAGATAACCTGAGTAAATACAAAATGCAGCTTTTAAATAATGATTTCTTTTATTAAGAAAAAATGTATCTAAACCTACAAGGCCCTGTATTTAAAAAAAAAATCAAATTGAAAAAGTAAAACTCACAAAGCATTTTATAAAATATCATCATACCAACAGGTGGCAGTTTGATGGTCAGCTTTGCTGCTTCAGGACCTGGATGAGTCACCATAACTGATTAAACTAGAATGCCTATAAAAAATATTCATAATTCTTCAATGGTTCACCCTTTTATTGCTTTAATAAAGGAAAACATGGTCAATATAATTAGTCTGTTTTTTGACAAAAAATGTGCTAAAAAGGCCTATTGCATGTCAAAGTGAAAACAGAGGTTTTCAAACTAATATAAATTATTTAAAGATATACGTAGTTGAGTGGAAAAATCTTGTTGGACATGCAACTGGCTGAGGCTGTGAAAGCTGTATGGGAGTGCAACAAAGAGAAAGGCACTGCTGAAAAAAGCTTCTATTAAATCTCACCTGGAATTCTCCCAAAGGTTTGTGTGAGACTCCAACATTGATTGGAAAAATGTTCTTTGGTCTGATGAGACAAAAACTAAACAGTATGTTTGGCAGAAACATACATGCATACATTCATTTATATTTATATATTTCCCAGGTCTGACAGGGATAGGCCGATGTGATCATCCCTCTGTCATTTTCTCTGGATTGTCTCCAAAAACATCACAGGCCCTGTGCCAGTTTCATCCCTGCCGCATCTGCTATCTGCTGCGACTCCCACAAACAACAACCACTGACACGTTCAAGTCAGAGGGGTCAGTCATGCACCCAGGATCATCACAAGTTTCCAAGATTCCAACCTCCCCATGTCCACTGAGTCAAAAATAGGCTCAGTTAGCCTTTTATAAATCTGAGTGTGTCTATAAAAAGCATTTGGCTGACCAGAAACCTCGGCTGAAGCGACATAACCCTATCTTTAGCTTTATTTATGTCCTGGTGTTGACAGCGCCACTTGCAAAGCTTTCCAGTCACTGTTCAATAGGTCACATGTGTGCTGGGACCCAGGTCTGATGTTGGAAAGCACCGCCGAGGGTAATCAGAAAGCCCACGGCACTGGGCAGCCTGCATCCCTTACAGAAACAAGCCGCCTAACAGCTGCTGAGTTAACGGCTTGATGATTCTTGGCCTCAGATTCTTTCCATCTACTTAGTGTTTATGGAGCTCTCTTCTGATGACAGATAAGCATGTCCACTATTGTGAATTGAGGATTGGCACGTTTACAACGGTCACACGACAAGAACAATTGTAAAAATAGAAAGCCCCATTAACCGTGGCTTTATTATACTGCAGTAAGTCAATTATATTTTGCTGAATGCCTTTTGGTTATACCCGGATCTTGGCGTTTTGAAAGTCATCTGATACAGAGCCTCAAAAAGCACCCGGGATCATTACAAACATATTTATAAAAATAATGAAAAGATATAACACAGATCAAAACAGACTGCAAATTGCCAACAGGTTAGATGAGCCACTCAATGTATTTCACCGTGTGTGTGTGTGTGTGTGTGTGTGTGTGTGTGTGTGTGTGTGTGTGCGTGTGCGCCTGTAGGATGTATCTGTAGGAAATATGATTATGAGTGCTTTTAGAAGTCCTTGGTCAATTCATCAAATAGTAAAAGCTATAAGAATATGGAACTCTGGGTTAAAGAAGTTAATATTTCAACTAACTTCCTGGGATAAAAACATGTCATTAAGACACATCTATATGTATGGAAATGAATAAAGTAACAGGTCAAACATCAGTGCAACACAGTATTTAAATGTAAAGGAATAAAATTGTGATCTAGCAATCTTAGCTGTGACAGTACAGTTTAGACTACATCTGCTAAAAGTCAGACTCTTTCAGGACATCGGTCAGTCCTGTGCACTTCACATTAAAAGAGAGGAACAAAGTGTCTTCAAGATTTCCAGTGGAAAAAACAGAGCATCTTACTACTCCACTCCAGTCTTTTCTCTTCTTTCTCTCCTTCTAACTCATCTCTCGTGTTTTATCAAGAATAGTTCAGAGCAAGTTTGCCCACACAAAGACAGTAGGTCTCATCCCACTCAAGCTTCAGTTCATGACTGATGGCCACATTCGCTGTGAACAAAGATGGTGTAGGTGGACAGTGTGTATGTGTGTCTGCATCCATGTCTGCATCTCCGAGATTGTGCCACTGTTATGCCAGCGTCTTAGACCTTTCAAATGTTAGGGCAGCAATGTGAGTGTCTTTTGCTCTTCTTGTGTCTCTTATTAAATAATTATTTCAACCGTGGAGCAAATAAGCTGACATTATTTCTATATATAAAATGCCTTATTGCCTTGCATCTATCTATGTTGAGTCTGAGGAGAGCAATCATGTAAATGTCTGTGCCAAGAAGGAGATGTGTCAGTGCTTGTAGATGATATGTGTGGGATGAGTGAGTCTGAGAGGAATGAATGATTGGAACATTTTCATGAAATTATTTTTGCTGCTGTTTTTGGCTGCTGTCACTTATTGAGAGTAAATTTCAATAAGTGAATAAGTAAATCTGTGGATGTTACTGTTCAGATATAAAACACACAAAATTATGTGTAATTCTTTTTTTATGTCAGGATCACTCCCTCATTAGAGTTAACTGGAAATCTCAAATTTTACCTCAAGTTGATCTGTTTTTTTTTTTTTGTATGGCAGGAATATCCAGGAGAGTAAATAAATTGTATCGCTGATAAATAGTAGCAATATTTTGATGACTATTTCAATCATTTAATTGATTATAAATAATATGTAATAATACTCTATTGTATATATTAAATCTATAGTATACATTAAATTTTTTACTAAAGTACGTCACATTTAGGAATACAAGTCAAGGGGGCTATTGAAGCAGTAATATAGTATAATTTATATTATATATTGAGTATTGCACTACAATATCTGTGTTATGCAGAATAGTGCCAGTAACTATCTATTATTGACAAAGCAAGTTGTAATATAATTAAATTACATACACTGATGCGTATGTATAAATGATAAAATGCAAATAAAAGTACACATATATATTTTAGATTGAGAACTTTAACTTCGTGAGTGAACATTAGGCATAAAGTTTGCAGAAACATACACGTCGGAACATTGGAAAAACCAAACAACAGGCAGGACAGCACAGTGCTGCAGTGGTTAGCACTGTTACCTCACAAGAAGAAGCTCCACTGGCCAGCCGGCACCTTTCTGTGTGCACTTAGTTATTAGTCTGCGAGCATGTTCTCACTGTGCCTCTGTAGGATCTTTTTGAGTATTCTGGCTTCCTCCCCAAAGATATGTGTGTCAGTTTAATTTGTCATTTTAAGTTGTAGGTATGGGTGCGCTGTCTGTGTCCGGCAACTACCGGCAAACCTGTGCAGAGCATACCCCATCTTTCACCCTGTAGCAGGGATATGGCTCCAGCCCCTCCTCCTTGACCCTAAATTGGACAAATCATTACGACTGATGAAAAAACAAGGGCCAGATTTATGGATATTGCTGTATTTGAAAGACTTAAAAAAGACCATGGAAAGAAAGCTATCGAGGGCTTTTCTTGATTTCTTTTTTTCAGACTCACTAACTGACCTACAATATTAAAACGATTCTTCTCAAGTTTATTCAGTCTTACTTTATTTTTGAAGAAAACTTTCACTCTTTGCTCTTTAGTTGCAGAGCACATTTTATACTGTGACTGCACTTAAAAGTCTTACATACAGTAATAGCTTACAAAGAATTAATACATTATCTGTTTATCTGCTGTTATGAAGTCTGATGAGCGGTGTTTGGTTTAATTACTTAAAATAGAATCCTTCTGGTATATAATTATATTTTCTTGGTGAATAGATTATACATGATATACATTTAAAAAAAAGACTCAGTTGCTGCCCGAGTACGCACCAGTAAGCCAAACACTTGAACTCAGTGGCATATTACCTCACTACAAAGAACACAGTGATCTCATCCTGCTGTTGTAAACACTCACTTGTGCTTTAATCTGGGGCTGAAAATAACCCCAGCATGCACATTTTCTAAACATTTGCTAGAAAGTACCAGCTGTTTAAGGAAATTTTTAGATACTCCTTAAATATGAACACAAATATTGGGGCTTCCGGTTGAAAAACACAAGAGTGTAGGGAAGTCTAAAAATATGCAGCTCACTGCTTGTGGTCTTTTTGTTTTTTGAGTTTATAGATTTGCAGAATATTAGAAGTTTTAACCTTCAATCATTTGTATATTTATAATTCTACACACAGAATACATGTATGGAGGACATGATCACATATTTTTGATTTCATTTGTTAGTGATGTTTGTTTACCTATTTTAACACGAGTTACAATCCTGCTGCTAAATGCATAATATGCTAGTAAGCCAGCAAATGAATATACAAGAAAAAAATAACAGTGACGAAATAAAGTGAAACAAATCAGACTGCTTCAACAAGCCAGGCACAACCAGCAAATCTACAGTTTCTTTACTGCAGAGCTCCTCTACAGGTTTTCAAACTCAAGCCCACAGGCAACACTTACACCGTCTGTGCTATTGATTCTGTATTGCTCATGTGTGTGTTCCAGCTGCTTCTTGAAAAAGACTGATGATTTTCAGCTTCCTGCCTTGATAAACTAAAATGTAAGAGTGATTGCAGTCTGAAATGCCATAAATAGCAGGAGTGACGCACACGCTCTGTCAAATGTCTGTTTCATGTGACAAGCAACTTAAATTATTTTCCTGTTCAGAACATCAAATTATCGTATGAATGGATAAAAGAAAACAGAGCCCAGTACTATGACCTTCCTCCTTTAGGGCCTTTTTTTTGGTAAACATTTCAATCCTCATTTAAAAGAAAAAACAAAACACTATTCTGAGGTTACAACACTGACAACATTATGCTATTACGCAGTATTAAAAGCCCAGGCGACCTTGCTGAAGTAAAAGTGTAAACATTTTAGAAAATGTAAGACAACAATTTAAATCTCCAGTGTCCACTTTACAGTTTACTACTCAAATACGAAGAGAGCACTCGAGCAACTATTTGATTTTTAGTGTGATTTTCAATTTACCTTCAGTAATTTCTACTGAGGCAGCACGGTGGCACGGTGGTTAGCGCTGTTGCCTCACAGCAAGAAGGTCCTGAGTTCAATTCCACCATCAGGCCGGGGTCTTTCTGTGTGGAGTTTGCATGTTCTCCCCGTGTCTGCGTGGGTTCCCTCCGGGTACTCCGGCTTCCTCCCACCGTCCAAAGACATGCAGCTTGTGGGGATAGGTTAATTGGATAATCCAAATTGCCACTAGGTGTGAATGTGCGAGTGAGTGTGAGTGGTTGTCTGTCCCTGTGTGTTAGCCCTGCGACAGATTGGCGACCTGTCCAGGGTGTACCCTGCCTTTCGCCCTATGACAGCTGGGATAGGCTCCAGTGCCCCCCGCGACCCTGAAAAGGATAAGCGGAAGTGAATGGATGGATGGATAATTTCTACTGTTTCTACTGACCAACAACATATCTATCAGGAATGGTTTTCACCTTTATGGTTATATTACTTATTATACATATAACTGAGTGCTGTAAAATTATAGGAGATGTTAAACAGCAATGTACTGGCTTGGCAGTGTTGTGATGGCCATTTTGGTTGTTTTGTGTCTCAGCTTTGATGATTGCTGTTGTTGCTCTGTGTGGTAAAGAGCAATGTTAAGTTTAGCTAGCAATGAGCCATCATGACCAAAAATGACCAAAAATCAGTTTCAAGCACTTCAGAATGAAAAGTTAATTTGGAGAATACAGCATCATTCCCACAAAGAATCCCAAACACAAAAAACAGAATTCAGGACACATGCATGCAGACTGAATCAGCATTTCCCATTCATTGTGGAAATGGTGCTTTTAAAGATAGTGAGATACTGATCTACAGTAGTTAGAGTAGAACGATAAAGGGTTTAAACAGAGAAGAAGATTAAAATCAAGTTATTAAAATAACATTAATACAAAAAATTAAAAACTACTAAGAAAAAAAGCTGCTGACAACACCACTTCTTAAAAATCCTTTTTCTATGGTTAAAAAACCCTGTTTATGCAACTTAGTGTAAATAAACCATCTATTAACATCCTGAAGCTGGCAAATGTAGCTGCTGGAATTACTATAATTTAAGAGGGAAAGTGGTTATAGCAAAAATCCCGGGGGTTGAATCCTGTTATAACAGGATTCAACCCCCGGGAATAGGCAGTATCTGCATAGTGTTAACTGCTATTGACTTCACTGTAAATAAAACACACTGAACTTTTACTTTCCTAGTCCAACATTTGAGTCCAGCCTTGCTATCAGCTGTGACATCTTTGTTGTAAGGTGAATGTAATTTATCCAGTTTTATACCACTAAAGTACCACCAACATCCGATCCTTCATATCAAGTTATGACACTGTCATATACTGGGTTGCCTGTGTTCAGCGGGTGGGCGTTGCGTAGGTTGCCATAAATGGCAACAAATGTGCAAAAGGTGGGGTTACATCGCCTTTCAGTTCTGCCTTGAATTTGTAAATGGAAAATGAAGCAAGAAGTGCTCCATGTGCAAATTATAGTCTCATGGAAGACAGTCCCATTGTTTAGATACAAAGTAACCAGTTAAATATGTATCATAGAAAAAAATGCAATGTTTCCATCCAAGCTGTTGTAAAGAAAAAAAGTGACAGAAAATAAACACTGAATTCTTTCATAACTACAGTACTTAAGTAATTGTATTTATTTGCATTCCACCACTGCATGAGCAGAGCTGTAACAAACAGGATTAAGAGTTTCTCACGCTGCCCAGTGACAGTGTTATGTGAAACAACACAGCCTTGCAACCTCTTACAATCACAGGTCGTCTCCACTCACCCCAGTTTTAAAGGCGAAGGCTGGAACATGCAGTCCTGTTCGTTAAAGTGCCACAGTGAGTCCCAAAGCTCTGCCAAAGCAGCTGTTAAAGTGGGGTTACCATAAAAGTGGACAGCTGGAGCACATTGGTCACAGTGATGTGCCGTAACACACCAATGATTGTGTTGCTGTTATGCAGCACAATTCTTGTCAGTGAATCAATTCCCTGTCCAAATGGAAAACCTCTAACCTTTCTCAACTGCCCCTTAATTGCAGGCAGTTTATATTGGTCAAACATAATTAGCTGAAAGTGCACAGAGATGCTGACACAACTGGCTGCAAGTTTATTCCCACACTCTGCAGACCATTTATTGTCACATTTATTGAAGTCATTTTGCAGGGAGAAAGTCAGTGTTTTTGACATTTTGGAGTTTCCATTAGAACAGTGCCAACAGGATGCAGATGTTGAACATGCTCCTTTTTCCAGATTGGTGGAAGTTTTTTCTATTCCAGAGGTATTTAAAAGGAAGAGTGCAATGCAGTCAGTGGTGTCAATGATTAAAAAATAAAGAAGGCAAAAGTGTTACCCTCCAGGTGAAATGCAATCATACTGCAATCAAAATTCAAATGAGCACATTATAGGAGTAGGATCTCCATACTTCAGCGGTGTGTGACGGTATCATGAATCACTCGGATAAACATGAACTGGTCTCTTTTTCCACAGCCTCTGAGTATAGGCTTTTAATACTCTAAGTTGTTTTATTATGTATGTTGTATTCTTGTACAGCACTTTGGTCAACGCTCCTGTTGTAATTAAATGTGCTATATAAATAATTAAAATATTAAACTATTATTAAACTATAGCTGCATCACAGCAAATACAAATTGGATTTCATGCCTAAATCTTCTCAAATCCACAGGAGACTGAGATGTTTAAATTGATTAAATGTGCATCAGATACAGACATTTTAGGCTTATAATAGAAATAGATGAAAAATAGAGGATTTCTTGTTAATTGACCTTTGGCTGATCTCTGCTTAAGGGACATGTCAATAAAACAAAAGATATAAATTTGTAACTATCTAACTTTAACATCTTTCAAATTATTTTCAATAAGATGAATGGCAGCTTTAAAAAAATGTTTATTATTATCGAAACATTATTATTTTCTTGTTATGACCATGCTATAAATATCCTAAAATTAAGAAGAGTGAAAAGTTGTTATTTTATCCAGCTAAATAAATGTAACAGTAACTAGCCTGTTGCAGCATGACACGACAACGCTGTAATATTAAAAGCTGTATTGTGTTGCTTTGAATGGTTAAACCCCTTTTCAGTTATAAAAAGTGTACACAGAAACTAAGGCCATGCATTATCTTACAGTATACAATTACACCAGGGATTATAACATTTAGTCCTTTTACTGAATATTCTGTGAAAAAAGTATCCTTTGGCATTGCTATAGCAACGCCATGCTTACGTTCCCGGATGTGCACTACACAAGCTCAGACATGTCTGAGAGCAAGAGCAAGATGTCAGACATGGTAAAGGTAATAGCTCCTGGTAATCAAAGGAACTATTTCGACAACCTGCGGCCCAACAGTAAACAAAGCTCCACTGGTTAAAAAACTCGACCCAAAATACAACAACCCAGGTAGAAATAAGTTAAGTTACTTTGGTTAAAGTGTTAAGCATTGATGTTATACTATTATTTTAAATTTCTGGGGAAAACACCTAGGCTACTTTCATGCTGTGTCACTGCTACTTCACTGTAATGGTGCTGGCACCTTTTTTCAACAGATTCACACTTTGTATTAGTAAATGCCATCAGTGACAGATGCTGACTGGAAAAGAAGGATGCAAAATACTCAGGTTAGACTTATGAATGCTGCTGCCTGCAATCTGAAAGCATCAATAAAACATTGTTCAGTATTTTTTTATTCTATTCTATATCGTTAGCAATATAGTCAACCCTAATATTTTTGAAATATGGTGAAGTCATTTTTGGGGGCTATATTGCCCAAGCCTGAGAGAAACTAAAGCCAGTGCGGAAATGTGTGAAACCTGCATTCTTTCTTAGTGTCCAGCAGAGGGCGACTGCTCTGTCTGCACATTATAAAGAAAACAACAACAACAAAACCTTTTTAAATTAACTAGCTGATTAGACAGTTTAGTTTCAGTTGTTAGTTTCATGCCTTACTACAGTATCATGTTAATTTGTAAATTATTGTATTGTGCAGCATAAAATAAAGACAATAAATCAGGGTCTAATTTGAGGTTTAGCAACCTTGTGTTTGATGAGTTGCCTTTGAGCCTGCAGTGTCCTCTGTTTTTTTCTTTTTTTTGGCTGCAGAACCATAATAGAAAAGAAAAAAATGAGATGGTGAAAGCCAAATTGCCAAACTTGAAGCTTCAAAGGAAGAGTCCACAAGAACAGCTGATAGTGGTTATGCCTAGTTGTGTGTATTTGTTGCAGGAATAGTTGTACTTGGACTTGTGTTTGTCTCCTTCTCATAAAAGAAGGATCTCTCATGAGATGTTTGGCTGTGGGAAATAGAGGGCTCTTAAGCACCTAGCTCCCCCATCAGACTGTCAGAGCTAACTAAAAGCGTAAAACTGTGGCAATAACGCTAAAATAATGAGATGACAGATTTCTAATTAATTAACTAACCTTAGCCTAACTGCAGAGGTGTTTGTTTGTAGCCAATATGTGAAGCCTCTTCACAAAGACCTCTTCAGCAAGAGCACAAACATATTGCATCAAAATTATAATAATAGAAGACTGATACACACATAGCATGTCTAACAGCTACAGATGGGGAAACTGTTAAGTTTGGATCCAAAGTGAACTACAGTGATCTTAAAACAAGCTTAAAATAGCCAAAGCTGTGGGGAAACTCAGACCAGAGGGAGGAGGGATTAGGAAAAACACTCGACTGTGTCGGTAACTGAGCAATGGAAAACCGGCCAGCCACTTGGGGAAAACCGTCCACTGCTCTGCACTCTTTCTGTGCTTTCCTGTCTGTTTGTATGCAGTGAGTTATCTCTCGTTTCCCAAGATTGCTTGAAGTAATTTGAAATCTCACCCCACATCTTTCCGTGGCCTTGCACTCCAAATCATCCAGCTGAGCCATCCCTGACATCTGAAGATTTACGGGAACACATCAAGGCTAAAGTTGAAGGCTATTACCACCTAACGTTTGACCCCATGTCACAAGCTAATCCCTACCCCACTTCTTTCTCATCTGCCTCAGGGTGGTTGTCAGTTTTTTGTTTTCTTTTTTAACTTTGAGCTTGCTTTGATTGGAACAGTTAGCCAGAGATATAAACAGACTAATATAAACGCGCAGTGTGTGCGTAGGCCATCGTAAGCATCGTCTGTGTATCTGGTGAGTCAGTGCACATTGAAAATGTTTAGTTAGGCGAGCATTCAGTTTTTATACTCGTGTTTTGATGGAGAATATGTAATTTTTGGATTTATTATCAAGTTTTTTTTCTATTGTTGCTGTATTGTCTTTAAATTTCATGATGCCCAGAATACTAAATGTGTGCAATTTAGTTCACAATAGTCTACCATCTAACCTGGGAAACAAATTTAAAACGAAAACAACTGCTACTGTAGAAATGTGTATTCCATTTTTATTTTCTATCTGTCATTTTTAAATTCCAATATACACATTTCATTTAGTGAGAAAATAACTGTATTTTCAGGTATGTGTACCTAAAACATATATATTTTCCAGCTGAAAGTGACTCACAAGATTAATAACGCAGTTCTTAATCAGTTTGATGGAATATTTGGTCACGTCTAAATAAGCAGTGCAGCATCTTTTTAAAGATGTAAAGCTTTGTCTTTTGTGAATGAAAGCTGGGTGACTTCACTGGACTCTCCTGCATGAATGTCATACAGTGGACCTTGCTGAGCTATTCATAGCAGCACTATGGTCTGAATATAGCTTTGCTTGCCGGTTTGTTCGTCTAGGTCAGCATTTGAAAAGCCTCAATTACAGAAACTGGAGCATGCTGCTAATGCAGTTACAGTCACAGGTCAAATTTAGGCTGTCTCATGAGATGAAAAGTGGTTTGGTTTATAACTTGGAAGACAGTATGTTGCCACAGGAACTGGCTGATGATTCATTCAGGTATAAGAGGCTCGTATATGTGAATAATATAATATCATACTAATAGAGCTAAATACATACAATCCTAACTGCAAAAAACTTGGGACACTGTGGAAATTGTAAATAAAAATCTAGGAACTGATGAGGTGAGCAGTTGCTCAACTTTTTAGAGACAAATGTTGTCTGATTTTTGTGTGATATCGGACTCTAACTGCTTAACGGTCCTTTGCTTGATTTTCTTTTTTCTTTGCGGTATTTTTTTTTTTTCAGTTGGTAAAAGGTCTGGCCTGCAGGTGGGCCAGTTCAGCTCCTAGAGCAGGGGTGGGCAATCTCAGTCCACGAGGGCCGGTGTCCCTACAGGTTTTAGATGTGTCCTCGAACCAACACAGCTGATTTAAATGGCTAAATTAGCTCCTCAACGTGTCCTGAAGTTCTCCAGAGGCCTGGTAACGAACTAATCATGTGATTCAGGTGTGTTGACCCAAGGTGAGATCTAAAACCTGCAGGGACACGGGCCCTCGTGGACTGAGATTGCCCACCCCTGTCCTAGAGTCTTCTATTACAAAGCCCTGTTGTTTATCGAGTTGTCTAGCGTTGTCTTGCTGTAATATAACAAGTAATGTAACAAGATTGTCTCTGAAAAAAGACGTCTTCTGGATGAGGGCACATGTTCCTCTAAAATGGTGCTAAGATGGTGCCTCTCCAGATGTGCAAACTTCCTGTTCCATAGTTACACCCACGCAGACTTTTGAACTAAGCACTGTTAACAAGCCAGGTGCTCCCTCTGTTCTTTAGTCTAGAGCAGGCCTCGAGGGCCGATGTCCTGCAGGTTTTAGATGTGTCCTTGAGCCAACACAGCTGATTTAAATGGCTAAATTACCTGCTCAACATGTCATGAAGTTTTCCATAGGCCTGGAAATGGATGAATCGTTTGATTCAGGTGTGTTGACCCAGGGTGATACCTAAAACCTGCAGGACACCGGCCCTTGAGGCCTGGAGTCTCCCACCCCTGGTCTAGAGGATGTGGTATCCATGTTCTCAACCCAGCTGGTCGCGACACAGGTCCACCCCTCCCTGAGACTGGTTCTGCTGCAGGTTTTTTCCTGTTAAAAGGGAGTTTTTCCTTTGGACTATTGCCAAAGTGCTTGATCATAGGGGTTATTTTGTCTGTATGTATTACTGTAGGGTCTGCTTTAGGGGAATGTTGTTGTGATTTGGTGCTGTATGAATAAAAATGAATTGAACTGAAAAAAGAATTTTCATTTTAGAATTCCATTAATTTAATAAATTCACTGTTCTGTGGTCAGATTCATCCGATAGCTTTCCACTCTGCTTCATCCCATTTTAAATGTGCTTTGGCTCAAAGGTGTTTATGGATCATGATCACATATGGCTTCTTCTTTGCATGATGGAGCTTCAACTGCCTTTCTGGATGGTACACTGAACTGTTGTTCCTGAGCCCATGCAGTTATTGCCATGACAGAATCACGCCTATTTTTAATGCTGTGTTGCCTAAGGGCACAAGGATAACAGGCATCCAATGCTGATTTTCAGCCTTGTTGTTTGCACACAGAGAATTTTCCAGAATATTTAAATCTTTTGATGATGTTATGTACAGTAGATATGATGAGATGTTCAGTGTCATCACAATTTTACATTGAGGAACATTATTCTGAAATTGTTCCACAATTTGTAGATGCAGTTTTTTGCCTCTCTGAAATGCCCAATCATGTAACTGATTGCTGTTTTTGCTTTTTAGTTACGTATTTACACTCTTTTTGCAGACTTTCATTGTCCTGCCCCAACATTTTTGAGACATGTTGCTGCCATCAAATTCAAAATGAGCTAATATTTTTCATGCAATAGTAAAAAGTCTCAGTTTAAAGATTTGTTATGTTTTCTTTGTGGTATTGTGAATAAAAGTTGTATTTATAAGATCTGCAAATGATTGCATTCTGGATTGGGGTGTAAATAAATTATGCAGATATACAGCACTTAAAACATTTTTTATTTCTACTCATGTGTTAAGTAACATAAAATCACATGTCAGCATTGAGAGGCACACTTTCCCCACACTTTTGTATTTCCAGCAATTTTTTTTATAAGATTCAAAGAAATGGCATCATAGTTTTATGATCAGATGTGTTTAACATAATGAGTAACGTGTTACAAATTACAAAAGCGTAAGATCAACGTTACAAAATAATCCCTTTTAGAAAAATGTTACTCTTTCATGTAACATTATCTTTTACTTCTTATGTTTTAGAGAGATTTTCCAGCACAATTAGTAACTTTTCTTGTTACAGTAACTGGGCACCATTTTAAGAGATATTAACCGCTCTACAGCAATAACAAAAGACAGACAAACTTAGAAGATAAACTCACATCATGTGCAAGCACAGACCTAAGCACGTAACATACATCAGAGCTCTAGACTAAACTAAAACATAGTTTGCATACATATGAACTTAAAACTGCAAGTGAAGTGTACATTCATTTTAAAGACATTCACGGTCACGTAATGAATTTATTGCCCTGAAACAAGATTGTCATGTTTGTCCCATAAGTAGGACAATACAGTGTAGTTAGATTGACATCTTAAGGGGAACTCTCTCCTGGTTAGTCTTGCTTGGCTCTTTGGGGTTCTGGTAGGACAGTCTCACAAATACAACAATGAGGATCACTCCTGGAAGGGCAAAAAATCAACACTGCATTTACATCACAGTTTTATTGCTAATTTAGATGCAACTCCAAGACCTCTCAAAGATGATTAAATCCTACTTTTCTAGATTTTATAATAAGGCATATATTACATTCCCACTTATTTTTAAATAGACTTTAATAGTAATCAAACAGCTTTTGTCCTGCTTACCTATGACTGCAAAGGTGCCAAGCAAAATGCCGACTGCAGACTGTATAGTTGGCATGCCCTCCAGCTGCTTGGCAGCCATTTTGCAGTTTCCTCTGACATTGCAGGGGCACACAGTCACTAACAGGAGAGATAGCAAACACACAACTCACAAATCAGGGATTTTTAACACATCAAAACAGGGTTTGATTCAGGATTGATGTGTCGTCTTGTGATTCCTTGACAAAATTTAGGTTATGCATAACGTTTTTACTATAAATACAAATACTGGATGTTATAACCAGTGGATTTAGATAGTCAAATATCAAGCAAGGAATCACATATGGCATTCATTAAAAATAGTGCAGGTGTATTAATGTAATATCTTCATAGGGATTTAAAGGCTCATTTTCAGCAACCATTACTCAAGTTCCTAATCCCGACCTATCATATTTAAAGGCTGACTGGCCATTTGAGAAAGAAAAGAACTATGTTAGCACATATTGAAGATGCAGTAAATTTATCTAGTTGCTTGTGAGGAGCATAAAGTTTTGGAGTCACTTGATAATTTCAAAACAACCCATTATAAACCAAATTTTCTTCTCCAGTTATATTGTGTGTGAAAAAGAAAGATTTCACAGGTCTCCATGTAGTCCTGTGGGGAAAGAAATTATTCAACAGCTTGTAGAATCACAGCAGCAATAACTTGAAATAACCATTTTCTGTATGACTTTAACAGTCTCTCGCATTGCTACACATATTATGTACACTATTTCAGTTGGGTTACAGTCTGGACTTGGGTCACAAGACAAGTGCTTGGGATCACTGTCTTGTGACCAAGTTTTAGTCACATATGACCCTAGAATGCTTCATCTGTTGTGAATCCCCTGGTCCTCCTCTGCCAACCTGCCATTTCCTCTCTGTTGTGTCCTGTTTTTTCTCCCTCTCTCTCCTTTCTGTGTGTATTGTGTGTATGGCTTAACTCTATCAGTTTGTTTTAGAGGGTAGGCTCTGCCGTGCTTCCCTCCTCTGTATGCAACTGGCTGTTGCTTTCCTAATACTCAAGGCTGAAGAAATCCCTCAGTCATTGCCAAATCATTGCGCTTACCATGGTGTTTGACTCTTTTGGTCGTCCCTTGTGCAGATGCTCCCAGTCCTGAGACTCCCTGTGATGAGCCTCGAGTGGTTTTTACCCACGAGGAGAAATCTGTGGCTATCTTTGTTTGCCCCTCCACCAGCTCAACTCAGACATAACTACCTTGCATAAATCCCTGTTTACTTGGAAACCAGCAATAATCCTGCTGAACTTTTACCTTTCTGTTTGAGTCCAGGTCTGAGTCTGAGCCTTGACATCATCATCCCTCCACCACTTTGCTAGACAGCTGGTATGAGATGTTTGTGCTGATATGCTGTACTTAGTGTTTACCAAATGTGGCACTGTGTATTATGGCCAAACAGCTTCACTTTGGGCTCATTTCTCCAAAGTACACAGTTCCATAAGTCTTGGAGTTTACTCAAACGAAGTGCTGCAAACATAAGCTGAGCTATGTTCTTTTTAGAGATAAGAGAATTGTACTGTCATGAACATCAATATTTAGAAGAGTTTTAGCTCTTGCGTTTTTTTGGAGTTTCTCATAACGTTGCACAGTCTGACCATGGGAGGAATTTGCTGGTACGTGTGTGTCATTGTATTAACACACATGTAATCTCTCCAGACCAGCAAGCAGGCAAAACCTGTGCTTTTATAACGGTGCGCAGATGTGTTGATGATCAGTTAAGTGCATTTGAGTAGCAGCACTATGGAGATGTACTTAGCTTTCCACAGTACTGCATAGGCTCATGTGAAAAATTTCTTTTTCATGTGACTGTAGTTTATCCTAACCAGTGTGCAAGATGTGTGATGCTGTGTTATGAAATGTCAGAATGGTTATATTAGGCAGAACACAATCTTAAGAGAGCTGTGTAATCACGAGCCTGGAAAAATCATTTGTAAAGCACCATTGCATCATTAATAAACAAGAGCAGCGCTAGGACAAGCTGGCACACTGGGGTTGATCTCTATTGATTGTTCCAGCACTCTTGTCCCAGAACCTCTATGTACTCGCTTTAGCTTATCAGCAGAGGTGTCAGCATTACCTGGCAAGTGTATGAAGGTGCTCCTGGGAGGAGAGCTGCTGTCAGAGATGGTGAAGGGCACGATGTAGACATCAGGGGGCAGGTATGGGATATTTAAGGACAGGTTGGTGTGAGTATCTGAAGGACAAAACACTTGTTAGTTGGTGCAGAAAAGTGATAGAGACTGTTTTATACATCACATTTATGATGACTTAACAAAATAACAAATGAACCTGGTACTTGTCAGCTGTGAAAATCTGTTCAATTTAAAAGCCTTATTTTTCTGTTGCATCCAAAAGTGGTCAACAACAACTATTTTTATGAAAAAAATGATCACATACAACAAGTATACAAGTACTTTTTAAGTTCTAATAACCGAAGGAAGAAAAACCCAGGCCAAACACATCCATACAACTGTATGAATAAAGAGCAAGCAGAAAGACTCTGATGGGGCTCTGTATGGAGTGGTCTGGAGCCTGTGACTCTTTATCTTATCTCTGTAAATCAGGCTAAAACACAAGCCTGGCTGCATGACGTAAGAACCCTGTCCTGTAAAGAGAAGCATATTATCAAGCTGTTTGAACTCTTATCTGATAGTCTTAAACTGTCCGATTGCACCTTAGCATCATCCCCCTTCATGTTCCATTTGTCAGGTAGGGAAACATGACCTGTGCAGCACCTCTGCAGAGGCTGTTAATGTCGATCTATTTATCCTCTGCCTGCACTGTGTCAAATCTGATGTGACATTTTATAAGTTCGAAGTGTGACCAGCCACCTACCCCGACCAGAGCTATTCTGAAAGCTTGTGATGAAAAAGCATTTCCCCTTACAGCTATGAACAGCCATTAAGAGCATGCGAAAAAGGAACATGAACATGCCGTTTGATTAACTGAATGTCTTCGGTGAAAAGAACTGTCACTCAGCTTCCCAAAAGACTTGAGATGAATGGCTGTACTACTCATGCACACACAGATCTGCTCTTTCATTCACTGGAGGTTGATGTAATTGTAATTTAAAAGAAAATAAAAAAAATAGACAAGTTTGCTGCAAAATCAGACAGACAAAAGCACACATTTATTGCTAAAACCATTACTGACTATGACCAGGTGCAAAGCATTCTGGGAAATTCCTATTTTAGGCTCCATTAGTTGGCAGGAAACCAGCGGTGACGTGAAAGAAATTACAGACAAGATATAATTACAGCTGGGCTCAATCAATACCAACAGGAACAGGGGAGTGAAAAGGCTAAAAAAAAACTGAGAGGGAAGCGGTTGAGCTGTGTGAATGACTTAATGACAGACGTCATTGCAGTAAATAGTTTGTATTCAGTGAGCACAACACAAGCAGTTACAAAAAAAAAGGATAATTATAATATATTATACCTAGCATCTCATATAAGACTGGAGATAAATCAGGGCATTTTGCACATCTCTACTCTTGATGGCAATTCACTGATTTTGATTCATGTAAGAAAAATAATGCAAAACATTTGGCACACTGTGGAAAATTAGATGTCCACTGGCTGTATTCAAAATTCGATTTATCCCCTTCACAAGATCCATTTGGCTGGAAGGCAATAACTTGTCCTCTCCAACAAATTAACTTCCTTATGCTCGACATTAATCAGAGCAGATTATCAATTTACACAGACAAGAAAGACACACCATTCACGTACACCTTCACAAACTGCCTGATAGGGTCTAATTTTTCCATGTTACAGAACTCAGGTCAGCAGCTTTGGCTCACATCGTCTACTGTTACTAGATAGAGCTTTTTCAAGGCTGGTAATCTGACTTGTTACTTTTGGAAAGGGGGTTTAGTGGTGATTCATTTCACTTAGTGAAGACTCTTTTCAGTTATGATTTGTGGGCCTATTTGAGCTCACTGTTACATCCACTCTGGCTCACTTTCAGACCATGTTGGCAACTAAAATCATCTGACTTCACCTTTCTGAAAAAAAAAGATAACAGAACAACTTTCAGTCCAAGTTTGGAAGGTAGAAAAAAACTATTTAAATTTTTTTGAGTATTTTTGGTTACATACAATTTATCAGAAGCCGCTTAGGGGAGTTTCTTCTAGCAGTAGTACATTATTTATTCCGCCTGTCTTTTCACTGTGAATCACATTGTATGCTGTGCGTTGACTGGACCTTTACACAGTTTGTGTTCACCCTACCATTAATAGGTGTTAGCTTCCAGTTACGTCGAACTGTGACATCGCTGCGGAGGGAGAAATTAAGTCGTCCTCCATGCTGCGGTCCATCACTGTCCCGTGATGCAAGCACCAAAGCTTGGTCCTCTAAGCGAGGTGTACACAGGTACTTCCAGGAGTAATCTCCTACCAGCACTGGACTGTTGTCATTCACATCCAGGATATAGACAGTCACCAGGGTGGACGCAGACAGGGAGGAGTTTCCTAAGATGTAAAAAGATGCTAAAAAACCAAACTGTTGTACACTAGACTTTTTAACATATGAACATCAGGTTTCCCCAGACATGAAGTAAGCCTTAAAGAAAAAAATAATTGACTATATCTATGCCTTGGAAACTGAGTCTGCCTTTAATCAAACCGTTGTGTTGCATACTCAATGATGGAAATGATCTTACGTCCATCCACTGCAATGACCTCCATGGTGTACGTGCTGTTCTCCTCCCTGTCCAAGGCCTGCACAGTCTTTAGCTCACCAGAATACTTCCCAATTGAAAAGTATTTCTTGGTGTCCCCTTGAAGAGAATATCTGTACCAGGAAACATCCATAGCTCTGTAAAATTGAAAACATGGAATTTCACACCCCTCCCAGCTTAAATTAGTTACCTTATTGGGTGAGAATCGGGGTCGTAACCTCGGATGGTGGCAATAACCCGTCCTGGTTCTTCCCCTTCTCTCACAGTCACCTCATAATGGCTTTGAGACAAGATCGGACCCTCGTTCACATCGTCAACATAAATGGAGACCGTTGCTGTGGATGCGGGGCCGTACCGGCCACGGACTAAGGCAACTGGATTCTGGGCACTGAGCACGAGAATGTACTCACTCTCGCGCTCAAAGTCCAACACCTGTGAAAAGATGCGTGCACACAACAAGTTTCACAAAGTGTTATTTAAGTATTACTTAATTTAACTCACAACATTGCATTAGACAACTACCTACACAATAGAAGAAGCAGAATTTGCAAAGTACTGCGTAAGCAAAACTTCACAGAAAGAGAAAGCAATAAACACAATCACATTCAGAGTGAGCGGAAAGCCAATTTCAGATCATTAAGAAAGAAATCAAGAATATTGATTACTGGATGAAGCATGGCAGCAATACAGGTAAATGCAAGGAGAAAGAAGAGATAGACATATTTGTGTGGTCTATCCTTTTCTGTATTGATTTACATGAAACAAATCAGTAACGAGGACTCTCTGTTAAGGTGTTTGTTCACTGCAGCTGCGTCACTCAAGCCCAAGTTTCTCAGTCACTTTTATAATAACTTTTCTGTTTAATAAGCTACATGCCGTTCATCCATCCATTTTCTTCTGCTTTTCTTCAGCTTATCCAGTTCAGGGTCGCTGGGGGTGCTGGAGCCAGGCCTAAGTGTCGTATGGTGTGACGCAGGCATTGATATATTTTAAAAGTATTAAGTGGGGTTTTTTTTCAGTTCCAGGTTGGTCCTTGAGTTAAAACAGGCACTGCTGATGCTGTGCCCTACATTACTCTTTCATATGAGCCTAAATGTGATAAAAGTAGATTTATTTTTGAAGGTTCAAGTGTAACCACACTCAACAGAGAGTCAAAAAACAGCATGTCCTTTTTGCCAGCAGGAGAGGGACACAGTACACCCCCCTTGTGTGTCTAGTCCCCTTATCTTAGGCCCAAGGAAACTGGATTTACTGGCAGTGTTACTATATTTCTAGACAGTGTAGATACAGAGGGAAAAAAAACAATGGATTCAGTGAGCCACCAGTGAAAGATTTTCCATGATGCTGTTTGAGCAACTAGAGCATGACAGTGGAAAAGATAGTACATTATAAACTGAACACACTGCTTTATTGTTGAAGTTAAGACTTTCATTCTCTAAATTTATGAAAGGGGATAAAATTAATTTAATAATAATTTTAAAAAAACCAAAAAACCTAGCCATGAATATTAACAACTTTGTTTTATCCTCTGGGGTGACAGCATGTGCTATTTATAGGTCCAAATATTGGAAGTAGCAGTTTCACAGTGATAGGATTACCATAATCTGTGCACTAAAATAGTAACTTGAACCTTCTGACTCTGATTGTAGGATTCAAAAAATAGTTTCACAGTGGGATGATGAAAAGATGGGAAAAGACTGTGATTTTACAGATTTTAGAGGCAAAACAACCCAGCTGAAGGAAAAACGAATCCCATCCCTCAGTCTTTATTACAACTGGGCACAACTGATTTCATTCGGTGTAATCTTTTGAATCCTGCCCTGAAGCTTGTTTTTGTTGTCAGGATTTGCCAGTAAACATGTTTTCTTTTTTCCCCATAAAACAAGACATCGGCAAACTGGCACTGCCTGACATCATCCTGCTGAGTACACGTGTCTTTGTTACCAGGGAGAAAAAAAACGCACACCTTGGAGAATAGATGAGTACTGCTGTTAACTGGAAGTGACACACCAAACTGCTCAGTGTGTGTCAGCGCATGAGAGCATGTGTATGGACCCTGGCGTTACTCACCTGATGATGCTACTCTTTTTTGAATTAAGTGCCTTTACAGTAGCATCATGTTCTTGCTGTAAATAGTTATTAGCTTAAATTACAGTAATACACAATATTTAAACACCACCAAAATAAATATCCTCATATGTTTCATAAAAACATCAATGTCTACCACATTTGTGTATTTGTAATAATTTGATACACATATTGATATACATAAAACTGTAAAAGCAACAGTAGTGTATCTCTCTTCAAAACGTGATGGGTATCACCATTTAACTACACATTTACACATCCGTTTATTTCTTCTGTCTTTACAGGCTAAACTCTTGAAGGGATAACAATGTTTACTAGATAGTTTTGATGCTATGCAGATAGCGAGATAGATTTTTAGTCTCTCTTGGTGTAAGAAAAATAGTGAGGCTGGTCAGAATGAACTGTTTTGCACACATACATACCTATACAATGCCCGGTCACTTTACTAGGTACACCTAATAGAGACGTCTGTCCAACTGCTCATTCACAGAAATAAATCAACCAAAAACTTTGCAGCAACTCAGTGTATTTGAGCATGTAGACATAGTTAAGACGACCTGCTGAAGTTCAAACTGAGCATCGGAATGGGAAAGAAAGGCAGTTTAGTGACTTTGAATGTGGCATGATTGTTGGTGTAAGATGGGCTGGTCTGAGTAAACCAGTAGCTGCAGATCTACTGGGATTTTCCCATGCGACCAACTGTAATGTTTACAGGGAATGGTCTGGAAAAGAGAAAAATCCAGTGAGCTCTCTGAGTGAAAATGACTTGTTGATGCCAGAGGTCAGAAAAAAATGGGCAAACTGTTTTGAGCTGATAGGAAGACAAGAGTAACTCAGATACCCACTCGTTATAACTAGAGATGGCACGATACCACTTTTTTATGTCCGATACCGATACCGATATCATAAATTTGGATATCTGCCGATACCGATATGAATCCGATATAGTGTTTTTTAATCAACAAAACTGTTTTTAAAATATCTTTCTGCATTTTGTATAAGTTCATACTCAAGTTTAAAACAACAACTACACTAAAGCTATTCTGTTATACCTGTATGCAAAAAAAAAAAATTTCATAGTTCAGCAATACTGATCAATCTAATAAACTTAAACCTACACCATCCTCCCTATTCTGGTATTTTAAAGAGTACTTAGCATAAATATTAAGCAACCTAACTAATAGGGTTCCAACTCCCAGCAACAACAAAAATAAATAAATAAAAAATAGGGACCCACCCCTCACGCTCCACCTCATGATGCTTAATCGACGTAATCAACCTTAATTTGATGCAGTGTGAAAAAAAATACACAGAAATCAATTCTTTTTCAAGAAATATTAAATAGATTCAACATCTTTCTTCAACAAAATTGCAGACTGCACAGATGGTACCTTCCCAAAGGAAAAAGTACTATAGCTTACTAGGGTATATTAGACTTAACAGTTACTATATACAATAATGGACTTCTATACATTTTACATCAGATTAAAACTTTGGGTGTAAGATTCAGATAAATATTAAATAATTAAAAGCTCGACATTTTAAATGAGAATAAGAAAGAAAAGTATGTCTTTGTGCCCCCTTTTTCCTGTTAATGCCCTATCGGCCCCCCTGGCTAAACTTTCCTAGATCCGCCCCTGCACAGTTACCAGCCGTCAGCTACGTAGAAAAAGATCCTGGAGTAGAAAGTAATAATAAATAAATTCTAACAACAGCTGATCAAGCTTAAACGTGCTGCTGTTGTTCAGCCGCTGGTTTCCTCTTTCTGGTGCAAAGTGGGCCAAAAGCAAACAAGAGACACGGACTCAAAAGCCGATCAGCTGATCATTAAGCAGTTTCATGATTGAAGTAGCAGCCGGAGAGCGAGAGGCAGTCGGTTAAGCTTAACGCAGGAATGCTTTACAAACATTCAGAGATGGACTTACACACTTGCTTTACTTCTCTCGGGGATAACTTTGTCGGAGATGAAATGCCGGGTTGCTAGCGAAGCTCCAAATGCTATCCAGACCACCGACAGGTCCTGCATGCCACAGCCGCTCTATCACGTGATGCATACTGCTCCGACGTGCTAACGTTCTGAGGTGAGTTACGGCGTGTTGCAAGTTTTGTGAGGTGCTTTCGTGATATTTAATGGATCGGATTACATTTTTTATTTTTCTCCGATATCCGATCCAGTAATTTAGGTCAGTATCGGACCGATACCGATACGTAATATCGGATTGTCCATCTCTAGTTATAACCAAGGTATACGGAAGAGTATTTTGTTAAACCTTGAAGCAGATGGGCTACAGCAGCAGATCACAGTGAATGCCAACTGTGTCAGCTGAGACGAGGAAACTGAGGCTACAATCCCCACAGGCTCAACTGGATATGCTGTAGAAAATGAGAAAACATTGCCTGGTCTGATGAGTTTGGGTTTCTGCTGTACCATTCGACTGAACATGAACATGAAAGCATGGCTCCATCCTATTTTGTATCAACAGTTCAGGCTGCCGGTGGTGATGTAATGGTGTGTGGTGATATTTTCTTGGCACAATTTGGGCCCCTTAGTACTTCAGTGCTACAGCCTACCTGAGTATCGCTGCTGAAAATGTTTGCCCTTTTATGGCCACTGGTTTCTTGAACATAGCGTCGACTTCCCTTTACTCAATTGGCCCCCACAGTCACCAGATCTTACATCATGGATGCAGTACCAACAAATTTGCTGCAACTGTGTGATGCTGTCATGTCAATATGAACCAAAATCATACTTAAGGAATGCTTTCAGTGCCTTGTTGAATCTTTGTCGTGAAGAATTAAGACAATCCTGAAGGTCAAAGAAAGTCCAACCAGGTATTAGCTAATGCTGTGGCCAGTGAGTGTATATATTTATGAAACCAATAACTCAAACCTCTGATAGCCCAGTCTCACGTTAATTTCAACAGAAGTTCCAGTTTCTTTTACAGACTTTTTATGATTCATTTTTTAATTCAATGCGATGTCACCAATTTTTTCCACACTGATTTGATCCCATCCCTTTCGTTTAGTTCGTTCACTCTCCAGCCTGTGTGGTAAAATGCCATTAGTATCTGCTCACATAATCTAATTATTCATTTGGCTTTGCAATTTCTAATAATGAAATCGCTCTGCTTTCTAGTGCTGACCTCACCCTGTAATCTGGTGAATTAAAGGATTTGCTTAAGTGCATTTTAATCCACTGGGGCTTTACTTGTGGAAGATTTAAGCTTTAATTTTTACTACGGTAAGCTAACTAATCTACAGTATCCTTTCTGGTGATGCAGCGTTCGCTATAGTGATATCTCACAAGGTCAACGTAAGAGCTACTCATAGAGACAGGAATTTAAACTGCATGACATCACTTTTGAAAACAAGCCATTGTCTGTTAAACTGAAATAATAGATCGAGATCCATTTTTAGCTTTTGGAAATGCTCTGCTTTATCTCAGAGGGGCCTGTGCAGCTCACAGTTCAATCACATTCATCAACTCCCACAAGAGGTTGAAAATAATAGACTGTCGCCTGCCTGGCCACTCACAGAGTGCAGACCATTAGAGTATAGACACACACAGACACCACATGCCTCCCTAAAATGCCCTGTAGGATTATAGGAGGCAGGCGAAGGGTGATGCACCCTGGGGACAGGAGAGATTACGCCAATGTCGTGCAGGACTCTTTTTATTATAGGCATGCAGGACTAGAATTTTGACATTTCTGAAAATCCTTTTCCAACTGTCTTTCAATGCATAATATCTACATAGGGTGATATTAAAATCATGCATTTATAAAATGAGGTTAGTTTTCTGTGACTGTGAGTGAATAATCTCTTAGGACATGCACATGCTGCAAGGACAGATACAAGCAGCTATGCCAAAAATTGTCCTTGGCATTAATATCTGTGTCCCTAAGAGGAAATGATCTTTGTATTGTCTCTCCTCTCAAAACAGAAAAATAAAAAAAAAAGGAGTTTCATTCAGACTGATGGACCTTATATCATGTTTTTAGCTGATCTTGGTAGTCAAATGTATGAGTGTAGAGCTTCAGTGTAGTTGGTGTTGTTCACCTTCGACAGGACAAGTGTGACCTCATTGGTCTGCTTATCTGTCACTAATGAAAAGACGTCCTCTTCATCTCCAGACTCTAAACGGTAGTCCACCTGCCAGCTGTCTCCACCTCGAACATCTGCATCCCTCGCCAGCACAGCTGTCACTGTCGTACCCACCAGGGCATCCTCTGGGATGTGAAAGGGTCCGTACTGATGGCGAGAAAACACAGAGTGAATGATCACTAAGAAGAAAAAGACTATCTTTTAAAAAAGTGAAAAAGTGTATGGAAGCATTTTGCATTTTAAAAAAAAGCAGATCTCAAATGTCTCAGCTCACACTAGTTTTCACTGACCTGACCCTCTTTAAGGAAAACCTCCCCTGCAGGAGTGCCTCTAGAATAGTTTTATAGGGGCGGCCATATAAAAATATGGTGGCACACCAAAAACAGAACTTTGACAGGGGCGCAACGAAGGGGGTGACGACGGGAAATCATGAGGGACATACAGATTGTTGGGTTTTTTTTCTCTAGTATTGAGGCACCAGTTGTTGTGAATTGGTGTTACATAAATGAATCTGGCTTTGCAATAACAGCCCCAGCGAATGCTAAATAATGATAATGATTATTTATTTCTTGTCAAGGCCACTGCAGCTTTTGCCAGCAAGTTGTTGATGTTAAGATTGTGCGGTCACCAATAAATGCCAGTGATGACCGATTGCCCAATTTTCTATTGAGACGATGGGTGACTGCATGTGACAATATACATTTGCCCCCTCTTGCCCCCCTGGTGTGAGCTGACCTTTATTTGTGAACCTCTCTGTGTTTAGACAGCCGTTTAATCTGCCACTCCTGGATGTCCTCTAGAGAAGCAACCATGCCTGTGATCTGGCTGCCCCATCCACAGGGTTGCTGAACCCAGTCCTGTCACCACTCACCTCCCACATCACCTCCTATAGGGCTGCACTGCCATGGAAAAAGCTGCACTACTCAGGCGTGACCTGTTCAAGAGCATTTTCCACCTCTGTGTTTGTGTGTCTGTGGTAGCGATTATCTAAGCAAGTGTGCATTTGTTTTTAACAGCATTGTAATGATCATCCAACAATGTTTGAAAGCTGTTTGATTAAAATCCCTAAGTGTCTATTACACTGGGCGTGGATGTAAAGAATAACACGGTGTCAGGTGTTATGTCAAATCTTTGATTGATCTGGACATTGATGTCAAAGCTCTGCAGTCGATTGGTTTCTGTCCTTGACCAAAATTAAACCTTCTTTCATAGAAAACCACTGGCCAATTACACAGTGGGCCTGGAGCTGCATTATTTATGATGCCATCCTCACAGAACTTTCTGTGAGATTGTAATGGCTAAGATAACACTGCTTCTTATACAATTTCTGCCATGTTAACGACACTGGATGGAGCTGTGTAATCGTGATGTAGCCTGCTGTAGATAGACCTATAAATAAATGAGTGGAAATTTGTCTCTAAAGAAAGCTTTATCAGATTAAACTCTAAAAACACTGTCCACTTGGAGTACAGAGAGCCAAATAAAAGTCTTCCAATAACATAATGCCATCTATATAAGCCTGAGATTAGTATCATATCTAGTTCCCCCCCAGGAAAATTAGATCAGTGACCTGCGAAGCGCGTTCACAGTCCAAAATCCACAGATGATGTTTAGCCTGCTATTTTTCCAAAGCTATTGTTTATATTGCCCCAAACAGATCAATGCGTGAAAGGCGTCCTAATCTCTGTGCGCAAGTAACTGTTTGAACACGTGTTCTCGTACCTCGTGTTGGGAGAACACCGGTGGGTTGTTATTCTCATCCTGCACCGTCACAACCACAGTGCAGGAACTGTTCAGACCTGCCAGGGACAGGATCACAGCTTCTGTTAGTGACTCAGGTCAGCCCTTCTCACAAATTAAGAATGCTGAAGGAACAGCAAGTACCTCATGTTAGCCTTCGTCACACCCTGAGTCCATGAGTCATGCAGATCACATCATCTGTCACCCTAGAGGCTAACATATATACATCTCCTGGAAATCTCAAGGGAGGCTACTGACACACTTGCTCACAAAAGTAATTAACTTTTGCCTATTATAGTCATTATGAAAGATGAAATGTTTTATATATAATTGTCTCTGATGCACCTGTTTGTATCACTGCTATACTGCCTCTCTTTAACTCCCTAAAGTACAAGATAAACACCACCTTTTCATGAAAATTGCGTTATAGCTAAGGTTGTATTTTGCCTTATACATAGTCACCTTTGGCATCCTCAGCAGTGATGGTTAGAGTGTACTGCGGTGCCGTGCCCTCCATACTATCCGCTTGGACCGAGATGACCCCTGAGTCACGGTCCACTCTGAAGAGGGCACGAGGACTCTCTGGAATTTGTCCGACTAAGCGGTAGAAGATTCGTACATTGTCTGTCTTAGGGTCATCATTATCAGCCGCTTGCACTGTCAGGATTTCTGTCCCTGCAGGAAAAAATATATGAATAAAGAGGAGGAGGAGGCTTTCTGATTTATCATCAGAAGATATTTTCAGTTAGCTCTATAAAAAAGGGTTTTCTACACTGTTTAAAAAATGTAAAAAAAAATGAAACAAAAAAATCCATGTTTGTTTTGTTTTGTTTTTTTAACCACAAATAGAATTTGACCATTTGACCATTTTGAAAATTATCTTTACATTTTATGTTTAAAAAATATGTATAATGCATATACAATATATACATTATTATGTACATGCTCTTTTTCTTTGGCAAATTTCAAATCTTTTTCAAGTTTGACTTCTCCTTTTCTCTCTTTTAACTCTTTTGTCAAGTAATAACAAGAGAAGCTAAAATGACAAGTCTCACAGCACACTGATTTAAAATAGGGAGAGAGTACAACAATAGCTTTCTCATATAATCCTCACTCAGTGATTCCATTTAGATTAACAGATTGCCCTGTGTAATTCATTTCCCCGAATCAGAATGTTTTAAAGCACCAACAAAAGCTTTTATGCCAAGGACCTGATACGTTACAACCCACCGTGTGCTTTTTAGGAGCACAGGAGGGGTGTTGGTGCTTCCCCTGTGTCCTGGCAAAGATCCCAATCTGCTTTCACAAAATGTATCTGGCGCTCTCCACCCTTTCATCACAACAACATTGCATCCAGGCTGTGTTTTTGCACTAAGCTGTGAAACAGTATAAAATAATTCTAGAAAATGACTATTCAAATTCACTGTGTTGCTTTATTATCATCATAATTTGTAAGACGAGTTTCTTTTAAAGATGTTTTACATGCAAGATTGTATTTTGGCCAAAGAAATACTATTGTTCTTCCTTGGTGTGTGGTCTCAAAGCACACAGCCTGTGTGATGCAGTATCTAAATATTCCACTGTAATCTGATTAGTAGGACTTGCATGAGTGAAAACAAACAAACAAACAAAAAAAATCATCCAAAACCTATATGTTACCTCGAGCAGCCAGTTCTTTCACCACAGTATGGTACTGTGCCTGTGGAAATGTGGGCCTGTTATCATTAGCGTCACCCACCATCACCCTCAGCTCCACAGGTTTGGCAATCTCCCTGCCGTCGGGACGCTCAACCACAATGCTGATATGAAACTAAGTAAGCAGAAAAGGTGAAAAAAGAAGAAAAAGCAGAGAGGGAAATATCTGGTCACATGTGGTACCCTTAACACTGTGGGTTACGAGTCACGCAACCCACGCTCCCATCAACTTTCTAGCAGCAGACCAAAAAAAAGGGATTACATGCCCAGTAGACTACTAACGACTGTAAAGTCTTCCTCTGTGCAGAGCATGATAGGATACATTTCTGCAATACGAGTAAACATTTACTTTTTGATCCTGGTTATACTCACGGATTTTGTTGAGATTCTGGTTTCCTAGTTTCTGTCTCATCTCATATCAGCCAATTTTTGCACATTTCCAGCTCAACCATTTCAGATTTGTGTAAGAATGTTATGGTCCAGTGAACATATACAATGAGTGCTATGAATTTTTTTTTCTTGCTTGAAGAAAGCAAAGGGAACTGAAGTCACATTCAATGTCTGCGTGCACAAATAAAAGATGATTCTGATTCTCATTCAACTAGCTTTTTGGTTTTTTTTGAAAAATTCTTTCACTTTCAGACTGTTTTGGAAACAATGTTTCAACATGAATATCTCAAAAACTTTTAAAGACAAAAACATGAAATTTTCACTGATCTTTCTTATCATCAAAATGAACCAGAATATGGAATTTGGGACAGATTCATTCAAAAATGTCTTAAGTATTGGCTAGATAAATATTAAATGTTCAGCATTTGTGCAAAGTCCCATATTGTAGCACACACTGATAAAAAAAAAACTGCACACTGCAATTCCTGAATGGTATTTAGTATGTATAAAAGTATGTAGAATAGATTTCAACAACTTAGTGACAAAAATGAAGAAAATACTATTTACTATTAAATAATAGCGCAAAGCTGTATTCAGATTAAGAGTCTTCTGGCATTTTGTGGTTCTTAAGCACTTTTCACAACTCTTAAAATCAAATATACAAATGTATCTTTTCTAACTTATTTTACCAGTGGTAGCAGTACACCAAACAAAATTTTACGTTTTTTCAAAGCCTTGTTGGTTTTCCGTAAATACTTTAATATATATAACCTTAAAAAACGTGTAAAAAAAGTCTTGAATAAATATAAGGGGAAGTCATCATATCAGTTTGAGCTTCCTGTTTGTGAGAGACTGTATTAAACCCATGAGACACCAGTTTAAACTTTCATTATCATTTTCAAACTTCCACTGAAAGGTCAGTGAAGAAAAAGACAGGGTAATGTGCTAGAACACTGCGTTTTAACAATAATCACATCACCCAATTGTAGCTCAGTCTTTCTGTGCTTTTCTTTGGTGCATCTGTGCCAGAATATTCTGCTCACTGAGTCATTCAAAGCTCACAGGAGTTTAGGTTGTCTGCAAAGCTTGAGAGCAAAATGCAAACACATGGACTTTAATTTGTAATCCTGATACAAAGGATGATCTTTCCTTTGATCTAAAGTGAGACAGATTTGCAATGAAGAGTTTTAGATTCGCGATCTTTAAAGCCATTATACAACAATCTTCTTGTCACAGGCAGAATATGTTTAATGAATAGAGCACTTTTCAGGTTTTGGTTTGTAATTAGGCTGTGACTCAGTGCTCAGCTTTGCTGAAGTAATGTGTACCAGGGTTCCTACAATAAAAAAGCCATTAAGTTGTAAGTAATAGGAGAGTTAATTAAAAACAGGGACTTTCTTCCAATGAACAACATAAGAACCCTTTTAGGGACAATAAGCCTGGCACTTCTCATTGTTCAGCTTTTGAATTAATAATTTTGTCATCAGATGGTGAAAATACTTGTGAATGAATCACATCATCCTGCTAGTTTAAACATAAATGAAATGCACCTGTATGAAGAGCTTTTAAATCAGGGCAGTCTTTATAAACACATCAGCTGACAAACACACATCATCTTTGATATCAAAGTTTTCACGTACTGTGGGTTCAGAAATTGAAATAAAGGGCTCAATCTTTAATAGAGGAATTTTTGACTCTAATCGTGAAATGTCATTTATTATGAGGTGCTGGAGATGTTTGGCTCAAAGTACAGACCTGGTCTTGTGTCTCTCTGTCCAGCGGGGCATTGAGATAAATGACTCCTTCTCTGCTGATGGTGAAGAGCATCTCTGGAAACTCCCCCTCCAGACCATACTCTGCCTGACTGCCACTCCATTTGACCTAAATTAGCACAGACAAATGTATACAAACATTTTATGAGTATTCAGTTTTACATATCTGCAAGTGAATTAAACGCGAATATGGTTTCTTATCTGGGCGTAGCAGGAAAATTGAGCGAAAAACTGTAAACATAGAAAGCTTTGCGACCGAGCGTGTAAGATGTATAAATACCGAGCTAAGCTACCATTTGTTTATATGATACGGAGCCAGTTAAATGCGCTGACACTGATGGGGAACAGAGAGCACAGCCAAAACTAACGATGAAGGCTGAAGGGGATTTTCCACTCTGCTTTACAACCCCCTAACAGAGGGCTGTGCAGATGGGCTGAAAGGGCCCTAGTAGCAATCAAACAGCACCCAACAAGGACAAGAGCCCAGTTGTATCACAGCTGATGCAAACCCAGGGCATGTGCATCTCCTCAGCTCACTGTCAGACACTCGTCCCTTGTTTTGGATATAACTGCCCATGTGCAATGCTTCTGTATACACAAAGCCACTTCACACAGCTGGCCGCCTTTCAGTGTTATTGTGTGCTTTGAGACCTTGCAACTTTAAAGACATGTGATTGATGAGCACTGACTCTTTTGTATAGAGTTATATACAAATCATCTATGAAATCATCTGTTTTGCCTCCATCCATGTTTCAGTTTTCCAAGCACGTGCTGTCTCTGTGATATCTTGTGTTTGAGCTTGGTCAAGAGTGGCTGTGCGCCTCTTGGCAGCACTTGGGGCATGATGCTAATCAGTACTTGAATAACGTCAAGTAAACCTCCCAAATCAGGCAATGTTATAATAATAAAGCTGAAGCTAGTTTCTCATTATTTAATAAGCTGACAGAAGATAAGTGTTGTGCAAAAGTCTTGAGACACCCCTCATTCCTTGATGTTTTATATACAAAAATGCAAAATAGTTGCAGTGATTTCTTGAAATGTGCAAACATTGAAATTCAGTAAATAATGCAAAACCAAGCTATGAATCAATATTTGGTACGGCCACCTTCCCACATAGCAACCAGGTCTGGCTCGGATCTGGTATCAAGCCGGCACTGCTGGCTGACTTCTGGCATGATAAGACGGATGTCATCCAGATATGGGCCAGGCCTGGCATAGATGGCACTGTTTATGTGATGGCATGCCATATCTGGCTCAATTGTGGTTTGGTTTATGTGGCCCAGGCCCATAGAAAACAGGTCTGGCCCGGATCTGGGCTTCAAGCTGGCAGAGTGTATGTCAACCAGATGTGCGCCAGGTCTGGCAATGATGGCACTATTTATGTTCCTATTTTCCTGTTTTAGTTAGAAGACCCAAATGCCATGTTGCAATACTATACTACTATAGTAGCTGGCTGTAGCTCAGGAGGTAGAGCAGGTCACCTACTGATTGGAAGGTTAGTGGTTCGATCCCTGGCTCCTTCAGTCTGTATGTCAAGAGTGTGAATGTGTATGAATGTAGTTAGGAAGCACTCAGTTAAGAGAAAGTGTGTGACTGGTGACTGTGGCATGTTGTATAGAGCACTTTTCGTGGGAGACTAGAAAAGCGCTATATAAGAATCAGTCCGTTCACTGTCTGAACGGAGTCATGTTACTTTTGCACAGTTTTGCATGTTCTGGCACATGTTGTTATTACATGGCTTGATTAAGGTACACATTAGGCTGACACCTGGGCCAGAGCTGAAACTGTTCTGGGCCCGCACAGGGCCAGCAGTCTGTCTACAACTCATGGCTCATGGCTGCACACAAATTACACGTGGCCCACAGCAGCAGGTTGATTTCGGCATCTGTCACACCAAGGACGGTGTCAGCATGTAAAACACAAGATTTGTCACAGTTGAGTAGATGCCGACATGACTGCTTCATTTATCTGAGACAGTAGGGGAGGTGGGATGTATAGAGTGGGTTCTTGGACACGATTCTCTATGTATGTGTCATAACAGCAGTTAGCCCCACCACCTACTGAGCACAGCAGTATTAGAACACCGCGTGGGCGCAATAAGGCTTCCCCCAACTAAACACCATGTTAATCTAATCCGGTTTTGTGTGATTTTAGTTACTGTTCACGTAGACGATTCAGTAAAGAAACAAGAGGGCTCATTTCACACTCTACTAACACATTTTTCATTAGGAATTAAAAGAGAAACACACAGGAAATCTGCTCATTGAGAGATTTCCAGACAGCCTTGTTTACATATAGAGACACAGATGCTATGTGTTGATATTAAATAATAAAAAGGTCACCAAGCCGGAGTATTACATTATAAATAACTACTAAACCTTTACGATAAAACTGTAGACTTTGCAGCTGATTTGAACTTTATTTTGAAAATATGACAAAAAAGAAATCAAATCAGCCCACGCTTGTGAATCCACACATTTTCTGTGGGTGGCAGGGGACGTTGGAACAGGAGAGAAGAGAGACTGAGGGCGAGTGTGAGGGGGAGGTGGGAGAAAACCAGAGGAGGGGGAGGTATTGCGGTGTACCTGCTGGCCAAAGCGATTCTCACAATTTGATTGAGCTTTATATTCAGCTCTGCAGCAGTGGCGTGTCTAGAAAATTTTTGTTGGGGGGGCCAGGTAGGGGCACAGATTTGGAGAAGGGTGGCAGATTTAATTGGCAGATAATGTTTTAAAAAAAATTCTACCAACCCTTAACCATAATTCAATAATCCTATAAACCTAATAACCAAATGCACTTTTAACTCTTATTAGAATGAGATTTTAACCACTACGGTGCAAAGTTTTTAGATACTGCGTTGATAAAGTACAAGAGATACAATCAGTGCTTTGTCAGTGTTTACTCAGCATTCAAGGACAGCAATATTTGCATAGTATTTTTACTGACATATACTGCACATATGTTTTGGGCAAAAACATTTTTGAATATTAAAATACGAACATTTGTAGCAAACAATTGACAAATTAGCCATTCCAATGCAAAACTTTCTCTGCCTGTTAAAAAAAGAAGATAATCTTCTCACAAACTGGTGTTTGATTTTGAAACAGGAAAAAAGTGGGGAAACAAATGAAAAGACTAACATTTGAATAAAACCTGAAAGCAAGTAAATACTTTCTATGCTGCCTTATGGTAAACTTTGGTAATATTGATAAAGAACAACACTGGCTGATGATGAAATACATTCAGCTGGCATGGTGACACTGCCAGTATAACCTGCAGGGCTGGACTGGGACAGAAAATCGGGCATTTTGACTACAGACCGACCCACCAGGTATTAAAGCCATAAAGCCTTTGAATGAAAACAAACCCTGTTGTGACAGTGATGTACAGTCTTTTTGGTATATGTATGATTTCTATACATTTTACGTCAGATAAAAACTTTGGTTGTAAGATTTAGATAATTATTTAATAAAAGCGAGATATTTTAAATGAGAATAGGAAAGAAAAGTATTTCTTTGTGCCCCCTTTCCCTGTTAATGCCCTACCTGGCCCCCTGGCAAAACTTTGCTAGACCCGCCCCTGCACAGTTACCAGCTGTCAGCTACATAAAAAAGGATCCTGGTGGGTGGTCTTCACGTTTCCCTCTCACCAGATATCCAAACCGACATCATGACCAGCAGCTTTACAGCTGTGGCTCCAGCAAACATCAGCTGATACTAGAAATTAATATTAAATAAATTCTAACAACAGCCGATCAAGCTTAAACGTGCTGCTGTTGTTTAGCGCGACATCTGCTGGTTTCGTCTTTCTGGCGCAAAGTGGGCGATAAACAAACAAGAGAGAAAAGCCGATCAGCTGATCATCGATCAGTTTCATGATTGAAGTAGCAACAGGAGAGGGAGGATGAGAGAAGAGGCAGCTGTGCAGCGTAAAGACAGAATAAATCCAGCTTTGTGTCTTTTTCCATTCTAGCTGAAGTTCGGGACAAACTGCGTCTCTTCTCAGCTCAATACGAAACGTGTAATATTTTCTCTGATTGAGGGACCATTCCATTTTTTTAAGGAGCCGTTGGCAACTCTACTAACTAACCTTATGAATAAAATAAAGTTCACTATCAGTAACATCATAGCAACCGAACAGCTGTATAAAAACTCCAAGCTGGCTAGAACGCAGTATGAGTTATTGCAACTGACAGTAAAAAGTCAGCACAACGAAAATAAACTCCACCTAAACTTAGTTCATATCTGACCCAGATAGACTGCAGGTCATAACTTCTTACCTGAAGTTCAGTTCACCTGACACTCGGACTGGCGGCTGCCTCGGGGCTCTCCTCCTGCCTCCCCTTCCCTCATCCACCTGCTGCCTCTGTGGAAGCCCCGCCATAGCCACCACCAAACAACGGAGTTATTTCTACACATCGACCTGCATCTGGCCAATCCACCACCTCTCATTGTTCATGCCGTTACAAAAAAAATAAAAAATAAGTCAAATAAGCCCGATGGCCAGTCCAGCTATGTTAACCTGCAACCAAATCTGCAGCTCCATACAGCAATGTTACGACTTAGATTACATCTTATAACTCATAACTCTTATGTTAGCTCCCCTCTGTAGCCTACTGTCTGAAATATTCCACGGCTGCAATAATTCTTTAAGTGTTATTTTTTCCTTGGTATTCTAATTTCGCCGAAGTTTACTAAACTCAACAAACTTAATATTACTTACCGGGACATTTATTCTGTCCTCATTTTCTTTCACCGAAAAATTGTTTCCTGCAGTGACGTCTTTCGTGCTTGGCTCTCCTACCTTTGCTAACGTGATGCACATAGCGCAGAAGCCGATGCTGCATTCACTTACACTCGGATATCTGAGCGTCACCGTGAAAACATAATCGGACATTTGATATTTGATTGAATTTTATTGTTTTGCCTTTGGGGTGGCACCTGGGGTGGCCAGTCTGGTTGGGGGGGTGGCCTGTGCCCCCCCAGGCCACCCCGCTGGACACGCCATTGCTCTGCAGGCCCCATTGTTTCCACAGTTCTCGGAAGTGAATAACTAAGATTAGTTTTTTTTTTAAATGCAGGTGTAGATTTAAAAGATTTCCTGACAAAGGGTAACTACCACTGCAAGCAGATTTTTTTGCCATGTGTTACATTATTGAGTTATTAATAGACATGTAGTAGATATGGCAACATTATAAAAAGCAAAGGGTTAGAAAAGACCAGGCTCAGACACCAACCTATAAATAGAAATTACATAGATACCATGAGATGCTTTTTGGAGTTAATCCAGTGTGAAAAAGGGACCGGCTCTGTGGGATTGTTGGCTTTTTTTGAAGAAAAGATGGCAATCAAAAATTTTCCATGGTATTTCAAGTTTCAGACATGAAATCGTACTCATATCTTCATGCAATCACCAAAGTTTACTTTTGATTTCAACACTCCTTTGTGAGGCTGCAACACTTAGATTTCTTTATCAATTCATCTTTCATTGCTTTTTAATTAGTATTTACTTAATTTAATCAGAAATGTCATGAAATCACAAATGTCTCTTTACAAGCTGATGGCTTTGGATATTTTGTTGTGGACAACTAAAGGTGTTAAAACTCAAAGATATTCAATTTACAATAAGTCTCAGTTGGATAGAAATACTTACACAGTAGTTTTTAAGGTTACATCACAGCAGCAAGAAGAAGAGAAATGTGCCAAAAAATAATAGGAATGACTTTCTATTGAACTGGACATTTCTTTAGATTATACAAGATATTCAAATATTTGTAGTAAGCCGTACAATACGATTAAAATTGCACTCCATATGTTCTGTGTATTTGAGTTTAGATTTTGGCTTAAAGCTGTAAGATTTGTGTAATACCCCTCAGAGTGATGGTAGGTTTGTGGGCGGGCAGCAGTGAGTGAGTAAATATGGGAGTTAAAGTGACTCAGTCAGGAGGTGGCCTGAAAGGATCCATGGCATTTGAACAGCCTCAATAATTTAGTATTTGGTCACTTAGAAGGAAACACTAAAAACAGCAACAAGCAATGTGAGGCCACTTTACTCAGACCACACTACTGACAGCGTTTGCTTGATTGCAACATGATAACATCTTTTTACTACATTAATAATGCCGCACCATTTAATTGTTTTTTTTTTAAAATCATGTACAAAGGGCTTTACTTTAGATGGTGCATACAGTGCTAACATGGTGCATTTGTGTTGAACTGTTGCTGAGTCAATACAATCTTTTTGGTGTTTTGCTGTCTGACCTGTGAGATGGGTATGGGGTAAGGGCCCGGAAGATTTTCCTGAAGCCGTACAGGGTCAGGTGATGCCCAGGTGTTTCCTGTCACCTCAACAGTAACAATGCCAGCGGAGAAGAAGGCATCTGCCCTCCCAGCCATATCCTTCACCATCACTGAGAGCTTGTAACGACCACACATCTCTGGGTCCAGAGTAGAGGCTCCTGGTGGTGACAGAGGCATAAATTATACAAGAAAGCCTACAAGACTTTCTACAAGACAGCACTTTATTGGAACATATGTTTTACTTTCCAGAGTGCAAAAAGGCAAAAGTCCTGAAAGCTAAACAAGCAAACACACCATAATAACATAAAGACACTCCAATAATCAAAGCATTAACATGTCCTCACATGTCTGAGTGCTCCTTCTATCCGTTCTTTTGCAATTTCTTTGTTAAATGGAAGCAAAATAACATAAACAGCCGACTTGAAGTGTAATTGTGACCAGGTAGCCTAAAGAAAAGGTGCAAAAATCAAGGAGGCAATTTTCACTGCTGCTCATCTTGTGGAAATCATCAGCAGCGTGGGCCAGAAAGGACCGGCAAGTGTGAAAGTCATCCAGCTCCTGCCAAATCGTAGCAAAGGGCAATTCCAAAGCTACAGAAATAGCACTGGCACACAAGAATTTCTCGCATGTGTGTCCGCTGGACTAGAAGCGATATCACTGAATAATGTTATTGTAATACTTTTGTATCAAATATTTATACATTACTGGCTTTTTTGTGATGTCAGGCTTTTCCAAGACTTTTCATTATGTTCACATTTTGATCCTGTTTTAACAACTTCAACTTGCGTTTCTCAGAAGTGTTTTAAAGGTTCTGTACATATGTCTGCCTCTATGATTAGAAACTGACCACCAACAGCTTTTTCAGGAAAATATCAATAATAAAAATATTTCCTGATATTCTTTGTTTTGTTTTATGGGGGAAAAGGATTACTTGGTGTGAGTATTGTGCTCTTGCAGACAACATATTTGGACAATAACAGATTTCCTTTACTTAAGCACATTCATGTGGAAATAAATGAGATATTACAGAGAATTTACTTTTTGATTTTAATATGGAATTATTTAAATCACTTATTTAAATAAAAGAATTGTGTTTTAGAAACGTTTACACACACTAGATGTTTAAAGGTTATTGGACACTTGGATGCTAAATCACTGGTGGACTGAAGTGCATCGTTTCAGTGTTGATATCTGCAGAAAAGAGCTCACAGCAGCTCATACATGGGCTACAATTTAGATTCCATTGTGACAATGAAGAAGATAATAATGAGGTTCACTGTCAAAGAGATATAAAAATAGTTTGCCATAGTCAATATCTGGATTTTTTTTTCAAGCAAAAACTATGCATGCACATGAAATCTAGACAATTGCTGGCAACATAGTAGACCAATCAGTGCAAGTCTTGTGCATGATGGTGAAGATAAACCTGTTTATGACTGCAAATCAAGTCAAGAATGCTCGACATTGATGATGGTGAGCATGTTTCCCTCTCTGTTTCAAGATGCAAGCAAAAACTGAAAAGCCAGATTAAGGGTCTCTAAAGCCTTAACAGAAAACAGTAAGGTTGTGTAATGGTTTTGTGGCCTTGTGAAATGAAGTGAAAGTAAAGAAAAGAACTGCTCATGACCCACAGCATACCAACACAGAGCTGCTTCCTTTTGTTGCTTTGGCATGCGTGACTGCTAGTGCATCTGATTTCATTGCTGAATGGAGCAACGGGATGAATGAATGAGGTAGAGGAGCATCCGGTCCATTAGAATTCACTGCATGCCATTTCATCATTCAAGAGGACAAACTGTCTACATGATAAGCTCCTAAGAAATAAGAAAGCAATTTTTAATAAATGTAAAGAGTTGGCCTCTCAAATTGCAGAAAGTTAAACCTACATTGTAACGCTGCACTCTAGGTGACCCTCCACGCTGATTTGTTGGGAAAATATATGTTGAAGATTCCCTTTATGGATAAAACACTCCCCACAAAATTATCTTGACTATTTCCTTTCAGCGGCTGGTTGAGACTGACCTTCCTCAGTGAGTGAAACCTCCCCAGAGACGGCATGGATGGAGAACATTTGGCTGGAGGGAATCCTGGGTGTTTGTTCCATCAGGCTGAAGCGCAGATCAGCGTGGGGACTGTTGCGGTCATCGCGATCTAGCGCTTCCACTTGCATGAATGGTATTCCTGAGAGATACGGGTGACACAGAATTAAAGAGTGGGACAAAATGTCTCAATTTCCATCCTAACTATACCAAGAAAACATGCTGATGTGAAGGCAAAAGAACAAAAACATGGGTTGTGTAACAGCAAATCTTAAAAGTTAAAAGATGAAAACTCTACAAAATGCCTAGTCTGCACAGACAGAGTAAAACAGTAACAGAATTAGCTTCAGTGAGTTGACCTTTGTGGGAAATTCAAACAGAAAGCTGATCAACACAAAGGTGTATGTACCATCATGGTTTTCTTAAATGAGAAATACATAAAAACATAATTGAGTTAATACTATGAGCTAGACCCTGTGTATATCGAAAGGACTTCAGATGGAATACACTGGGGCCTTTGTATCAAATAAATGTGATCACCAAAACCCATGACAAAGTCTTTTTGTGTGTGTGTGATTGAAATGATGCTGTTTGCAACGTTATTAAATCTATTTATACTGATGTTAAGGTTAAACTGCCGTTTCCACGGAGATATGAGGCATGTTTTTTCACTGTTGACGACATTCAGCATATTTCATAAATCAGGACTGACGAATGTGACCCAGCCTTAAATTGGCTGTGTAATACGTTCACATCTGAGTGCAAGGTTCTCGTACCCTTGAGAAGCCCGAGCTGCACGCTGCCTCTCATGCTCTCCTCTATGAACGTAGGCACGTTGTCATTCTTGTCGATGACACACACTTCAACATTGAAGCTCTGATGATGCACTGACGTTCTGAAGGACACCTGTGACGCGAACACAAACATGTTCTGTAAGAAACACACGCTGGAGCCCGCGTCCACCCTGTTCATGCGAATCGTTTAGCAGCCCCAAACTGCTTTGAACAACAGCATGTGATCATTATGAACAAGATGATGAACAAGAGTATAAAAATGTATTTTCTATGTGAACTATCTGTATGGCACATTGGAGAAAGTCATTCATTAGCCGAAACATGACTGAAAATTGCTTTCGGTGCACTATGATCAGAAAAGAAATGTTTTTATACCTGCAGAGAGTAAGACGGCTGCTTTTCCCTGTCCAGTGGTTTTAGGGCGTACAGAAACTGAGCATCGACTCCAAATATGCCCTCATCATCTCCTGTTACCACCAGGTCACTATAATTAGATGGCAGGCTTTGAAGCTGTGGGGATGAAGACAAAAAGTATGCATGAAAACAATCAGTTTGTCATCCTGGTTAATGGTTAATGAAAAAACATGCACTACAAGCAACTACACAGATGCACCTGCATTTAAACTAGATGACATTGCAACAAATGCAGCATGATTAAAGTGCAAGCGATAATCTGCTCTTCACGTTTTATCCTTTTCTGGTAAGTTGGTTAAAATTGAGCTTTTTTTACTCTCTGCCGTGTTCACTAAGAGACAATAATTGAGCTCCCACAATAGCTGACCACCATTTGTTCCATGTGCCTTATGAGAAAGCAGAGCTGTGGTTTTCCAACAAGCAGCAACATTCCTTTGGGCTTCTTGTGAAAAAAATAACATTCAAATACTTGAATAAAAGATAAAGGAAATTCTCAAAGTTGAATCTAAATCCGATGTCTTCATCTGGAGGCTACGCGTTTGTCTCTCTTTATTCACTTTGTTAGTTAAAAGTGTGCTAATCTGCTTAAAATAGCCCCAAAAGAGCCACAAAGTGTACTTATGTTTGAATAAGATAGAGTTTGAGTTAGACTGAGTAGGACATCTTTACTTCTTCTTCGCCTTCTTTAGACACCTCCCTTCAGGGGCCACCACAACAGATCATCTGCCTCCATCTCACCCCGTCCCAGCTCTCACATCATCCTTCACTGCATTTATGATTTATTTTGAGGTCTTCTGGGTGGATGAAAGGGCATTACCAAAGCAGGAATGGACCAACAGGCTGATTTGTTTGAGCTTTTATAAGTGTTTTATTGACAGTAAAATATGCTTCAGAATTTCTATTTACCAGCCTCCTGCCATTCAACTTCCCCAATGACGAAATTACTTGATTACAAAAAATCCATACAATGTTGCAGTGCTTAATGAGAGGACGCTCATGGATGCTTTGAAGAAAAAATATAGCAGCGTCTGAAAAATCTACTTTAGAGCAGACGCTGAAACTGCGTATTTACAGTAATCTGCGAGTTTAGCCCTCTCTGACGAACGCAACTTCATGAAAAGGTTTTTGCCTTAAACGAATGTGAAGCAATTATTATGTCTATTCCATTTATAACACAAAGTGGGGTTATTATCCTCCATTGTGGCCATTAACAGGCTATTTGTGTGTGAGTCAAAATGACACCCAGACTGACATCAAAGCCTAAATATATTCCTATGTTTCATACAAGACGTGACGACACCACAGTCCAGCCCAATAAAATGCCAACATTCATGCTGTTGCATAACCCAGAGGAGGTCTGACTGACAAGTATGAATTAAACATCCTGTCTGCCACCCAGATGGACTATATGCAGAGACTGAGGCTGACACCTGACAAGCATTGTGAACATGCCAATTACCAGGTTTATACACTTTCAGGTCTGAGTGCAGGAAAACACACAGATCCAGCTTTGGTTTGCAGCATAATTTCCTTTTCTATCAGTTTATTTTTCAACATGTTACTGATTACCGAATGATGATTTTAAATGTTAAATCTTGATTAAATTTTGCATTTCTGACTTTTAAATAGTGAAAGGTCACGCTTACAACACAGAATTCTTACTAAAGTGCATTTGAAATCAAATCAGCTTGTATTTCTGCTTAGATATATAATTACCTAATCGCCATGATTAAAAAGGTTACGTTTAGAGAAACACATCTGCTTTCTTGGAAAATGAGCACAAGAAGTACAAGAAGTTTTAAGTGCCTTACCTTGGTTAGATACCATGGGAAAATACCATCGTAGTTTTCAGGGACACCAATTTTAACATTCGTCCCAGCACATGGTGCAGATGTATAAAGTACTGCCCACTGTGAAACAAAATATTGTCTTGGTAGCAGCTAAAGGTTCATGCAATAATGTTATCTTAGTATGAAAGGTTAATGTAATACAAAAAAATCTGCTTACTATGAGAGCTGTGAAGAGCATTGGTGTAGCTCCTCTCTCGGCCATGTTCCCCCTTGCAAACGGGATAAATGTATAATAGCATTTCAGACCAACTGGTCTTAGCACGACAAACACTTTGTTAAAGAGGCACCACTTACGAGAGGATTTCGCAGTTTTTAAATGAGCAACAGCGTGCACTCAAATGCACAACCACCTATGAAACCACTAAATGCCACATTTGAGCCCACACAGTGGACAACAAGAAAGACACTTTTGATTGGAAAGCAAAAGTAAATTTCTTTTTAGGTTAATCTAAAAACAAAGCGTATTTCATCATTAATGCCTGACAAATATCTTGTAGCTGTGTAGCAGTACCCAATCACTCTGAATTATGGTCATGGTAATCACTTACAAACTCCTCTAGCTGCAATTAAAGCCTCCAAAGTACAAAAGATAAGCTGTGGGTATACTGTAGCTCGACAGTAATTACGATAGGAACATGCAATTAATAAGAAAATTAATAAACAAACTCTATTCTCTAAACAAAAATGTTTCATCTTACCTTCTCCAAATGATGCGTGTGCTCCCTCTGAGAGGTGTGAGAGGAGTTTAAATTGGGTGGAAAAACTGAGCACTTGTACTCCTTTTGGTGGATTAATGGTTAACACTTTGCGAGGAACATGCTTAACTGCCTGTTTTCCTTCCTGCAAAACCAGTGACCAGTGAGGTTCCATTGCACCGATAAGATCAAATGAATATTGATGAGGATGTACGTCCACATTTACTCAATTTCTGCTGCGTTACGCTGAATGCCTCGGTGCCTTGGGATTAAAGACAGAAGGCAGTTTATGGATTGGTTTTTATATTTTATTGAAAAAGGAACTCAACGTAAAAAGAATTTTCAAATCATGTCAAAATTCACAAGACTAGTATAACTTATTGCTTTACTCAGACATTCACAACCTGAATTCAGCGTTATGGGAAAAAAAACATAGAATAACAGATGTTTTGAATAGTCCTCAGTAACTCTGCCGAGGCACGAACCTGCGTACCACACTTCAAGTAAAATATGACTCCAGAATACCTATCATCATTATCCTTTGCCTTGTCTTACAATACAATGAGATGTATGTTGCCTTCAGCGTGACTCAAATATTAGTATATACATCACCCCCCACCCCCTACCCATTTAGTTAAAGGGCACAACATTAACCTAACCGCAAGGCAATTTCGCAGCACATAGAAATAACAAGCCTTTGTGGATTTTTTTTTTCATACATACTGATGACAATGTGTTTAAGGCAGACAATAAAATAAATGCAGGTTATCACCATGATATAACTCAAACAACATCAGTCATTTCATTAACAATAGCTTCTTTTTGCTTTTGGTTGATGTCTAGAAAACAAAAATATATTTCAGTACAGTTCTGTTAGTCCTTTTGGGTTAGTGTTAAAACACACAGCATCTGGTCTTCAGAGGCCAAGGGGGAAAAAATTGTCCTTCTGTCCCATCTGTCACTCAGAGAACTGTTAGGTCATGGCAGGACTTTGACTTCTGCCTGAAAGCCATTTTCTTGTTCTTGCGTGCGACCATGCGACCCAAAAACCTTTTAGCCTTCTTGCCGATGCTCTCTCTGCGTCTGCAGTTGGCCATGCGCCGGGCGTTCTCCTCCTTGCTGTCTTTTCTCAAACGGATCTGTCTGACGATGCCCTCAAACAGGTCCTGCACATTGTGGTGAAGTGATGCAGACGTCTCGATAAACTTGCAGTCGAATACCACTGCACAGGCACTTCCTTCTGTAATGCAGAACACAGGAAAGAAGATTAAAACCCTGAGAAAGTTCACACTGAAATGGAAAACTGTAAGCTTAGAGATGACGAATTAGCCCTAAGTCATGAAAGCGGCAAATCTCTGGCAGATTGCTTGAGCTGCAGAGGAACCTGAATCAACCTGAGCAGTCAGCTGTGAAAAGTGGATTGACCCTAGCAAAATCAGTGAAGCTCAACCATCTGTCAGATTCTGTCTTGAAATGCCTCAAGCAAGGCTTTAGTCAAGTGGATTCAAATCTATCTCCCCTGACTGCACATTTTAAGATCGAGTTTATTAATCTCACTTACCATCTATGGACACCTCTCTGGACCGCACCAGGTCACTCTTGTTGCCCACAAGGATTATGGGAATGTTCTCTGACTGTCTGGCACGGCGCAGCTGAATGCGGAGCTCCGATGCCTTCTCAAAGCTTGATTTGTCTGTCACTGAATACACAATGATGTAGGCGTCTCCCATTCTCATGCACTGGTCCTTCAACCACTGGCTGTTATCCTTCAGGAAAGAAACAGAGACTAAATTTAACATCATACATGGCTGAATGCACCTTTTACAATTTCAAAATCCCTGAATCAATGCAAATGGACAAACACTTCAATAATAATATATAAGTCTCACCTGTTCCCAGATGTCATACAACACGATGGATGCCTCTTCTTCATCCACCAACATAGATCTATCGTAAGTGTTTCCTAAGGGAGGAAAAATAAATATTGTGTTACACACTGGCAGGGAGAGCAAAGTGTCTTTTATCTGAGCAATCGTGTTTGCTGTCAAAGTGTGTTGCTGCTATTTTTTTTTCCACTCTGATTTTTGGCACTTTTTTTTCTTTCTGAGTCTACTCATTAAACCAGATCACAGTTTGTGATCACGCCATCACTGGCCTTTTGTAGGTTCCCTTCACATAGTGCTATTGGGTGTGCTTCTGACAGCTGGTGCCGCACTGTATGTGGAAATAGCAATAATCAATGCATGCACAGTCCTCATATAATACTGAATTGTACAGCTTTAGTGCAGCCTTTCTGTAATTTAAAAAACTGCAGCATTTGTTTTAAATCTACTGGAAATAAGTGTGGTGATGTAAATTGTAATAGTGCACTTAAAAAGTAATATTACTTTAAAATATGTTATAACCGTCCTTCTATATATTTTAGTGTTTGTTCAGTATTGTATAAAATTAAATAAAGCAGCCGTTGGCATGTCCATTTATTACATATCTTCACAGACAATGAAACATCTTCATTGTGTGTGTCTGAGAGTGTGGGTTGCTATGGTTGATGACTCATCCCCAGCATCACCATTTACCTGCTTCATCGCAGTCGTGACTAGCATCCTCAACTCCTCCAAAGACGCGCGCCAGGCTGGACTTGCCGACACCGTGCTCCCCGAGGAGAACCACTTTGTACACCTGGGAGTCCGCTTCGCTGCTGGTGGAGATCACCGAGTCGGAGGAGTCTGAGGCGTAGCTGCCACGGTGCTGCTCGCTTGGGGAGTAGGACGTGCACCGCAGTAAATTGGACAGCTCGTCGGTCTGTCCCGTCTGTGGCGTCGTGGCGCGCAGGTCGCGGTCGTCCACGGGCATGCTTCTCCTGTGTAGATTGGGTAAATTCATTGGGAAGGGCACGCTTCCTCTCCTCTTGTCCATGTTCCTCAATTTGTCACCCTTGTTCAAAGTCATTGTGCTTCTATCGAGGATCTGTGGATAGATGTGCCATGCGTAAATTTGCGATCATTTCAGCCACATTTAAAGAAAGAAGCGCTATCAAGATCTGCACAGAAATACAGTGGGAGATCATTTTACAAATATGTTTACCATTGTAAGTCATATTGTAAAATAAAAGCTGTTATTCCACATTTAAAGTAAATATATATAAAAATGGTCGACCTGACCTGCCCACATGTTTATTCACAAAAAAAGGTCAAAATCTAACCAAAGCTTGAAATCTCTCCCCAGCGGCCCCTTAAAAACACTTACTCGGTGCTGAAAATTAAATCCAACGAAGGCAATCCAGTAATCCTTGGTATAAAAAGTTGCTGTAGCCGAAAAGCGGTTTTTGCTCGAGTCTGATCAGAGTCGCTGCTCGGGTTATTTATACAGGAGTAGAGTGACGTAGTAGGGATTCGCCCCGGAGACTCGCGTCTCCGTTTATTGTAGTGGTGCGTAACGGTAACATCATGCTGCGGAGGGGGTGTATGATTGGAAGAGCTGAGGAATCTCCCTTCCGCATCCTCAAATGGAGCTTACTTCTGAGGGGGCGGCCAGAGAAGTCTCGAGACTTTGAAGAGGGGAAACCCACTTAAAGCTGGAGTATAAATATTTGATATATATCTAGGAGATGGTTCTAGGTGGGATGTTATAGCCTCACATCGTCACGATGCAAGTGTGTTCAGGTTCACACACTAAATTATCTTAACGAAATGTGTTGTCTGGATCCAACTGATCTGATCTATGAGCAGTGGCCACAGCGCGGTGGTCAATGCTACATGTATGTAATATCATGAGAATGATATGTTGTTATAATATAATATAATATAATATAATATAATACGTACTTTCTATAAAAAGCTAAATATTTGTAATTAGACAAGGGCTTCATACAACCACATTTAAATTAAATTTTCGGAGCATTTTTAAACGGTGCTATAAATGCATAAAATTTTAATACACTGTAGGTGGTGGATTATACTCCATATATCCCACCACCTTGGTCTTTCCACGATGAAATAAATGATGCAATCATCAAAACCGTCCTTGAATTTGTAGACGCCTCCTCTTAAGCAGCCAGGTCTAATCTTTATCCGTTATTCTGGTTATACTGTTTGACTGTGCAAAAGGCTTTAAATGGTGTGTGTGGAGACTATTTCTAGTGCTAAAGGAGAAACACAGAAAGCCTTAGTTTTCTATATTTCACGTCTGGATGTATTGATATGCTAAATATGGATCCAGCATATTCTGCATAATTATTTGGCTGAATATCAGGCCAACAGCATGACGGCACGGCTGGTAGTGATATTGTTAAGTGTCACGTTCAAGTGGATATTGTAAACTCTGAATGGTGCGTTTCTGCCCTCTTGTGGTTACGTGCAGGCATTACAGTTGAACCTTTTGAACTCGACTATAGTGTGCCAGGTGTTTAATATTATAATACTGCACAATGAGTGTGACTTAAGTATTACTTAAGTATTACTTCTGCTGATGTTTGCATTTTTCCACTGTTTCACTATTAAAGAAACTAAATCTTTCAACATTACATAATCAAGTATAGTTTAGTTCACACCACCCTGAAAAAACAAACCATCACTACACCACCCTGGATTTATACTCTTTTCCAGAAAATAGCTGATATTATGTAACTGAATGATGTTTAAAACACAAATGGAAAAAAATCACATACAGTTAGTCACAAATACTTAGTTTTTAAAAATTAAGTCCAGCTTGTTCTCATCATATTTCAGCTTCTCCAACACAGTTTCCATATTCTCATGTATTTCTGTTAACTGGACAGAATGAACAGTTCCCACGGATGCAGAGTAATTGCCGCTTTTAGACTGGCATTTGTACAGACAAGGAACAGCCTCCATCACTGGATGTAGTGAAACATTCAAAGATATAGAAAAATATAATAATAAAAATATCTGGATCGTGTTTCTAATTGCCACTTGTGAAACAACAAAATGAGAAAGAAAAACTGACATTATTTTTTAAATCAGCAACCCAAAATGTGTAAATAACATGTACAGCAAATGTGACACATGCCTTTCTCAGATGAGACATCATGTCGCCATCTATTGGCCATAACACAAATACAACGAATTTGTATAAAAAATAAAGCCATATAAGATGCATAGATTTAGTAACTGAATAAACATTAGTAAAATAAATAAATAAATAAATTTCAGTAAAAACAGTACAGAACTTTGGATTTGACAGAAAGTTTTTATAATGCTTCCTTCTGAGGTGATTTCTGATATTCCTGTGTTTTTCATGTCAATTGTCTGTCAGTTGCTTATATTGGTAAGTATACTGTATCCACCACGATTTACGAAAGAGTTATAAGATACATGAATTACCAGTTTTGTTATCTTAATGACTCTGCGTTTTTTTTTAATCTACATTAGCATCAACCAAGTACTTTTGGCGACTTAAAATATATTTATAGAACTCTTATCTTACGTTTGGTGCAATTTCTGCAGCCGGATCATATTTCTCAGCCTGATCTCTCTTGAAAAAAATTTTTTTTGCTTTTTTTTTATGTGAGTGACATTTATTCAGGTCAGTACATAAAGTCACTTTGCCAAAAAGTAATTGCAGTTTCTACCATGTAACAAGAATTTTCTTCTGGACGAAAATGCATTGATATAAATCATGAGAGATATATTTGAGACATATTTGACAGATTATACGCCAACAAGTCATTTACAAAAGTTTTAATGCCGGTGATCAATTTGGCAGATACCGGAAATCACTTTTTTCCCATGACACCGGAAACCAACCAATAAATGTGACACTGCACATGCGCAAGCCTCTCGTGCGTTCGACCTCTACTGCAAACCGGTGAGTGCTAGCCTCCTCTGTCAGAAACTGGGTTTGAATTAAATATATGCTCTTAAGTGTTCTTTGTTGCTCCGTATTTTTGTAGTCTATTATTCACAGCGTCGTGTAGCTCGTCTGATTTTCAGCTAACTTGCCTTTAGCGGTATTGTGCGGTTTTTTTCTCCTCTTGACCTTAATTGCGTGTCTACCTGATTTTTGCAGACTTTGTACTTGGTTGTTTAGCAAAAGGCGCAGTGTCAAATAGCTAACGCTTTGGTTTTTTTGTGTTTCATGTGTTTTTATCTGTAGACTTCGGATAAACTCCAGCTGCTGTGGGTGACCTGACCAGAACGTCCCATCGTAATGTATGCCTGCTCTAAGTTCGTCTCCACGCCCTCTCTGGTCAGTTTGATTGAATGAATGAAAACTGATAATTGCTAAACTGCGCCTGTTTACTGATTGAGTATTGTTAGCTGCACTTCCGTCATTGTAAATTATTATAAAGTAGGCTGCTAACACTGGCTGCGAAGCAGTCTTTGACCCTCTGCTAAAGTTAGCTAATGCTCATACCTACAAGGACGTCCTAGCTTCTAATCAGGAGGAAGCTCACTGTTTTGGTTTTCCATCATTTCCTCCAAGTCCACAAACTTAATCTAAAGGATATAACGTATTCCATGTAAGGCTTGAAAAGAGAATCAAGAGAAACATTTTAATGGGTCTCTGTTATTGACTTGTAGTGTTATATATATATGTAAAAGCTTTGTCACTGCAGCTGATGTAGGTCTTTCTAATGCTGTTCTAGCATAAATTATGGCGAATCATGTCAAAACAATTTCCCCCCTCTAACACAGGTCCGTGCTGGATCCAGGGCGCTGTACAGACCGCTCTCAGCAGCAGTAGTGTCAGACGGCAGGAGAGCAGAGGTGAGTTGCCCGCAGAGCACACCATTCATCAAGTGACATTTGTCATTTTCTATATTAACACTGTGCAAAAAATAGAAAAGGTAAAATACGGATTTGTTTTATTTTAAGTTAAATGGTAGTAGTAGCAGTAGTTGTATATATTTGAGATCTTCTAACAAAGAAGCACATTGATTGTTTTTATTACCAACAAATAGTGCCACCCTGCTCACATTATCCCAAAGAAACATTTCTGCAGGCTGAACTGTATATTGAATTGTTAACTGTGGAATTATGGCCACATATCGTAATCGGGTAGATTTAACATGCTGTCTGTGGTCAGAGCCAAAGCAAAAATGACTAATTCATTGTTATGAAAGAACAAACAGAACGAGAGTGTATGAAACGTCTTCCATTTTGTTTTTGCAACCCTACACACTGTGCATCTGTGTATTTCTGTTATAAATATACAACTATAATAATCTTCAAATGGGGAAAACTCCATGTGGGGGTTATTAAAGTTAAATGAGAATCTCAATAACTAGTAACTAAATTTTATAACGGTAAATCTTCATGTTCCCACAAAAATGGGCCATAATGTGATGAGGTACGATTAGAAGCTAGATGTAGTACATCTTAAAATAAGTTTTCTTTAGAGAGGTCTTATTTGATGGGTCTAAATTTTTAGCAGAAGTAATGCTTGCATTAGAAGTAAACTTTACCGTGTGGGAATTATTGTGTTTGATACTTTGGTGGTTGTTTTTCAGACTGCTTCGCTTCTGGCACCACTGAGCGGCGGTGTCTCCCAGCAGCAAGTGGCATTGCGGGGATTCCAAACCAGCGCCGTGAGCCGTGACATCGACACTGCTGCCAAGTTCATTGGAGCAGGAGCTGCCACTGTGGGAGTCGCTGGATCTGGAGCCGGAATTGGGACAGTGTTTGGCAGCCTTATCATTGGATATGCCAGGTAAATTTAACAAGTCCCCTGTAGTAGTAATGAGGCCATTTATTTTATTTTTTTACTGTCGAGAAGAGAACGTTTTAGTCTTGTTTACTTAATACCCAAGTTCTCAAAATAATGTGACCTAGTGAACAGGTAATGACAAAAGAAAGAGGAGACCTGAGTAGATTTCTGCCATTTGGCGATTAATTATAAAACCAAAAGATACTTGGCATACTTCATTCTAAATGGCATCACTTAAAATCACTGGGAAAGTGAAGTTAGAGGAATAATGTTTGTTCGTGAAAATAAGATATTAAAGACTTATTTAGCACTGACTAATTATTGATTGTGCTTTAAGCCAAGTCAATCATGGAAAACTTTGGTCTAAACATGCCTCATTAGCTGTACTTCTTAGGCATCAGCACTACTTGATCTCACTGGCCCCTCTGTCTTCACAGGAACCCCTCTCTGAAGCAGCAGCTGTTTTCTTACGCCATCCTGGGCTTCGCTCTGTCTGAAGCTATGGGTCTCTTCTGTCTGATGGTTGCATTCCTCATTCTGTTCGCCATGTAAAACCAGCTGTGAAAGGATAACTCACAATGTTAACAAGAATAAGCAGTTTGAACAGCTGTGTGATTGCTGGTTATCATGTTTATCTTTGTGTTCTTGAAAGATCTGAATCCATTCACGTATGAAACTGGCAAAACATTTCAAGGACTGTTGTGTCCTCGTTGTATATTTAATCAGCAGTTTTTGTTAACAAACATGCAACCAGTAACAGAAATAAAATGTTTAATTCCTCAAATGTTTTTGTACATTTGTGAGGGGAGGTGGGAGGGCTTTCAATAAACATAATGGGGGATACCTGGTAGGATCATGGACCTGTTCCCTTTTAAAAGAAACTCGTACTGTTGTAATGCCAAGCTGTGGAATGAAGTGATTTAAAAGCAAATGTAGCTTATTTATTTAGATTATGCCCATGGAAATGGGTGCAGCGATTTATTGAAATGTCTAAACCTAAATGGAAATACAACACAAAGGCAAAAAATGTTGAGGTCCGATCTCTGGAGAGGCCAGTCCATGATCGACAGTGTTCAAATTCTGTTTTTTCTATCCAGGTATGCTTTTACTGTGTGTGTGTGTGTGTGTGTGTGTGTGTGTGTGTGTGTGTGTGTGTCATAGTCAATTAGATGATCAAAATCTGACTCAATTCCACACATCTATGGATAAACTGAACCCCCAAACCATGGCAGAGGCTCCACCATATGTTATAGATGGTTGTAGAACTGCTGTATTGCGTCTATTTGAAACGAAATAATTCGACCCTCACTGAGACTAGATAAATCCCTTAGATTATGCTGCTAACAGAGTTCCTAAAATTTCCATTTAAAATCGGTTCCTTGACATTGTACGTTATGTAGACACAAAAGTCCTTCCTCACCTGGGTCTAATGCTTTTTTTTTTTTTTTTTTTTTTTTTTTTTTTTCTAAATGCTTGGATATTTTGTAAGTCAACCTGTCTCCGCCAGGTTTGAGTCCATTATTACACCCTTACCAACGACAACAGTTTTCCGGTTTAATAGGTGGAACTAAAGCACCGTTTTTGTAGTGAGGGGAAGGATTTGAGGAACGTACTCGTTAGTTTTTAGTGTTCGCCTGTGTTTTTTGTGTCAAATAGATTTGAACGTTGCCGAAAATAAATTCGGACGTGTCAGCTGTGCAGTATCAATAAGACGGGCTAAATAAATGTTTTCAGTAACGCAGTTGTGCCGTATCTGGAGAAAATCTAGCTTTAAAACTAAGAAGTTAACGCCGACACGTTTGTGGCGGTGTCGCTGGTGTAACTGTCACACAGACCGCGATAATGTATCTCAGCAGCTTAATCCAGAGGATCCCCGAAATAACCAGGTAAACAAACATCAGGGAATATGATGTATCCTACTCCCCCCCCCAGTGTTTACTTTTTACTTTTTTCAACAAAATAGAAAATTCTTAATTTAAATTTAAAAATCTATTATTTGCATGTTTTCAGGGGGAATAAAAGCAGCGTGGTTATTATAGTTTTGTATTTCATTATTTATTTTTAATCAGATTTTTTAATTTCGTCTTGGTTTTTTTTTTTTTTTTTTTAACCCAGGCTAGTTTCAGTTTCCAGAGTGTGCTTGCTCGTCCCAATTAAAATTTTAGTTTTTGTAAATGTTAATGTTAAATAAAATGTTTTAATAACATGTTTTTTATTAGTTGCAATGCTAGTTTTCGCGTTTTTAAATATTGTTGTATTTACTGCAATAAAAACTCATAGCTATTTAAACCAGTTGACTCAGATTCTTGTAGTTATTCAAAGTATCAATAAAGATGGACGTCAAAGCCCCATCAGGCTAGTTGGGATAATAAATTTGACCAGATCTACATGTAATACGTACAGTCAAACCTCCCAGGGTTGATTTTACACTGGATATCCACCAGGGGTAGCTGCTATATAAGACCCTAGTTCTTCTTCTTTTTTCTTTTTTTGTAACTTCACTCTTCCATAACCTAAAGGGAACATCAGCAAAACTTGAATGTACATCAGTTATTTTTGTACATAAACTATTGAGCTGGAAAATAGAATAACAAATTAAAAATTGTACATTTATCAGTGTATGTAGTGTTTATTTAAGATGTGTTTCCTGAGATAGTGGTCTAAAAAAGTTTTTACCTGAGTGGGACTTTCGACGTCTAAGCAGAAAATGTGCCTAAAGTGGATTTTAAGTTTACTTTGTATAGATTTGCCTAATTTTATTTCTGCCTGGTCTTCATGTAATAGGTAACAAAAAGGCACAAGAAGCAAAGAACTTTGTGTCAACCAGTGCTCGATCACTTTGACCAGCAGTACAGTGAGGAACTTGGTGACTTGTGGCCATATGCAAGGTAAATTTCACCTGAAGTAATCATTATGCACGTGGACAGTAATTCCACCTTTTCCAAACTGAGATTAATTCTGTCCCTCAGAGAAGTGCTGCTGGACCCTCAGTCATGGCAGTATGGCATCATGCTCAATCGCTTCACTGCAGTGACAGGCATTGCACAGATTCTTCGAGCCCAGGGCTTTTCCACATTGTTGCCACAAGCAGATGTCTCAGTGCTGCATTCTAATGGTCCCTCCACGGTGTTAAATTCTAAATACCAAGAAGGAAAAGATACTCTGTCAACTCTCTGCATTTCCAAGGGCTCTCCAGGTGACCCCCATCCCCAGTCTGACAACAGCTCCTTTGCACTCGGTCAGGACTCTCAGTCAGAACCCGCCCTCAGTTTTCCTCCTCCTTCATTACAGTGCTACATCCACCCGTCCCCCCTGCGATTTCCCTCTCAGGCTCACAGGCCTGGCCAGCTGAAGCAGTACTACCTCCTCAATGCTGCATCCTTGCTTCCAGTGCTGGCTTTGCAAGTCAAAGATGGCGAAAAGGTTCTGGATCTTTGCTCTGCTCCTGGGGGGAAAGCCTTAGCCATAATGCAAAGTGCGAGCCCAGGTAAAAGAGACATTTTTAGAAGACTTTATTTTGATTTTATTTATACTTAATCGGATTAAAACAACCCCAAATGAATTACTCTATTAGTAAAGGGATGTTCACAGTGTAGCCTTTTTTCCAGATTATGTGTGCTTGGTAAAAAAGAACTTGGGGGAAAAAGAAACATGTTGGCTTTTATTTTGAATATTAAACACACACTTTGCATCTAAGTCGCTGCAGATGATTGTAAGGAATATTTTTGTCTGCTGCGAATAACCCATTTGCATTGAATAATATAATCAGTAATGCTGCCCTGTGCTGTGTTCCAGCGCTTCTCTGCTGTAATGAACCAGATCTTCACAGACGGGACTGGCTTGCCAAAACCCTGGAGTCCTTTTTGCCTCACTCACTAAAAAGCAGAGTGATTGTGTCTGCACAGGACGGACGGTCTTTTGGGCAGAGCGAAGCGGGTTTATATGACAAGGTTGGCAAAGAAATCCTATCATGTTTATGGCAGCATGTGATTTTGTCCTGTAAAATGGGGTGACACTTATTTTCCAAGGCCACAGCTACAAATGAATGAGGACAGCAAGCCTTTGAACAGAAACTAATAAACTCAGCAGAGAGGAAAAAAAAGAAAACTGTTTATTCAAACTAGGAGCCAAGAAGAAGCAGACAAATAGCTGGGAGGAATCAAAGAACTCAAAGTGACTCATATTGGAACACAATATTGAAAAAAGGAAAAGGGCTAAAAAGAGTTAGAGTAAGGCACCGTAGGAGGGGAAAAAGGCTGAAAGGTAATAGAGTGCAAACAAAATGCAGAGGAGCTTTTTTGAGGGATTTCCAAAATCTGAGAACAAACTTGTTGAAAGGTTCAAAGTTCAGATGTAAAAACTTCAAAGCTGTTGTCTTTTATTCAGTTTTATTTAAATGGTAATGGTTTGGTTTTTAGGCGAAATTTATCTTCCACCTCCACTGACCAAAATTGGTCTGTTGATGGCTCAGGTGCCGTGGGGAAAGTGACATTTATGTGGATTATTTTAGACACCTGCAGCATTTTTCATTTTCCTTACATTTTTTTATTCCCTTGCTCTTCCTCTTTGACATGGGCACCAACTACTCGCATTCCTTTCTCTCGCTGCCGTAGGTTTTGGTTGATGCTCCATGTTCTAATGACAGGAGCTGGCTGTATTCGTGCAACAGCCAGCAGGGGGAACAAAGATTGAAGGAGAGAGCCAGGCTTCCTTCACTCCAAGCACAGCTGCTTAGGTAAGCACCCATTCTGACATTGGAAATTCCTGCTTATGCATTAGCCTTATGGTACTCTAATATCTCTACAGGTTGAGAAAAAAAACATTCACTATCCTAATGAGCACGCAATTAAAATGCACTGAAGGAATGAAGGGAAGGTACCGTAGTCCAGTAGTGAATACAAATGAGAGATAAGTTCTAAACTTGTAGATCAAGAAATGAAGAGTAACTGGATTTAGCAGAACTGCTGTGGGAACATCGTTATTAAATAAGTAATTAGATAATCAAGAAAGATGAGAGGTGAGAAAGGATCAGTCAGGGAGGAAGTGATCCATTACTTAACCGGTTATCCAGCTGGAGCCTGTCCCAGTTATTATAGGGCATCTACAGTCAATTTAGAATCAACACTTAACATAAGAAGCATGATTTTGGACCGTGAGAGGAAGCCGGAGAACCCGGAGAGAACACAAACTCCACACAGGAAGATCCTAGATGTCTCTTGTGTTCAAACCAAGGACCATTTTACTAAGAGGTGACTTTGCTAAACACTGCACCAACCGTCAGTAAAATTACAAACTCCCTGAAAAAAAGATTTCAGGTAGATTGGATGGTAAATAAACTTTGTTTCAGGTCTCCAACTCAAAATAGCTTGGAGAGTCAAGTGGAAGCTGTAGCAGTTGCAGTTTTAGTTGTAGTTTGAAGATCAGACTGCAGTTAAATCAGTCAAATAACACCAACAAGCACAATATAGAAACAGCATATACAGTTTTTTAAAGTGAAAATGTGTATTGGTTGGTTGAATGGTTACAGCATATTCTTTGATGCAATTTAATTCTAGCTGAGGTCTAAGGTGGAATATTTGTCTGCTGATTACAGGTCTGCACTGTTGGCGGTGTGTCCAGGAGGCACTGTGGTCTATTCAACCTGCACTCTGTCCAGCTTTGAGAACTTTTCTGTGGTTGAGACGGTGCTGAAGGACTTTCCTGAGGCTGAAGCTGAAGACCTGTGGGAGGAGATTGCCATTCCTTTATCTAAATACTTTACGTTCAGCTCTAACCCCGGACATGGACAGACAACTCAGGAGGCAACCCCGAAGACACAAGACGCTTCTGTGTCCTTTTATCGCCACAGACTTGGCATTCTTGTGGTCCCTCAGCTTGGCAAGTCATGGGGACCCATGTTTTTAGCTCGGATTAGAACACGGAAATAAAATCTTACCATGCACGGGGACAAAAAGTGAAATAGCATAACTAAACTTGCACAATAACTTTGTGCAAAACACCAAAATTTAAATTTAGATTAAAAACACTGCAAATACGCACAGTGCCTACCTGTGCCAATTATGCAAGAGGAAATAAGCAGCAGCAGTAGTTTAGACACGCAGATATAAAGACATTGGTGTCAAAACAAACGTGGTTAAGAAAGTTATAAATGCTCCTGTTTTAACAGTGCAACACCAACCATCTGCTAAACTATAAGTGCTGCAGCTACAGTTTTTTGTTGTTTGTAGCTGCTGGCTTCTCTGTGTGTGTGTGGGTGTGTTGCAGGAGATTTAAGCAAATAAAAATAGAACGCTGCTCACATCAGTTAAACTCACCTCGAGCTATCCGCATCAAAGACAGAACTTAGACAATATTCCAGTACTTAACACATGTGAGCAGTATTTTATGGCAGTTTGTGTGAAATAAAGAGAAAATGGCATGAAAGCAGCCACCTGATCACTCACGAGTTTCTTTTTCCACAGGTCCGCTGCCCCCCTAGGCTTAGGAAGGCTTTATTTTTTATTTCAGCCAGTTGTTTACTTGTCCACCCTGTATCTGTATCATTTTGGTTCATTTTCACTGTTTTCACACCATCAGCTCTTTGTCAGTAAAATTATCTAATTGAAGCATTTAGCAGCCTCAGAGGGCGATGGTTAACTTGGAAGTGACTCAATGCACATTGAAACAAGAGTGAATACAGGACTTATTATATTTAGTCAGCAGCAATATTGCTGCAGAAACTATATGTAAATTAGCAGCAGTCAAAAAATTCACCGTATAAGCTAAAAAGCTAATAAGTTAGCGCCTCCCAGTGACCGCTGCAACAATAAAAACAAACTGAGTTTTTCTATATTAAACATTAATGTATTGTTTACCTCTGAATCCACCTTCTTTCCATTCTGCGGTTAACAAGGACGACCACCTTGGTTCAGAGGACATGCGCACACATCAGAAAGCTTGTAAATCTGTAACGTCGCCGTGTTTAGAAAATATTCTCCACTCAGCTGCTGGCTAAAATGAAAATACAAACCCAAACAGCACTCACACACTCAGACAGATATTAAAAAATGAAGCAACAACACACATTTCCTGCAGGAGGAACAAAGCTGTCAGAATTGCAGAAACTGTTGGCAGGTCTGTGTCTGAGTCTGAACTGCTGCTGTTATTTTCTTGGAAGTGCAGGCGTGTGTCGCAAAGCGGGCTGCATGGCCATGACAACAAGGGAGGCACGCACACATAAATACCAATTAAGAAAATGTTTATTTAGGAATTACGAAATCATGATAGCTTAAACAATGGTGAGTGTAGTAAGCGAGTGAATTTGTAAAGAGATGGCAGATGCAGTTTTGTGCTGCTCAAGCGGAGAACCACATAGTAACTGAGTGGCTAAGGCTTTCATAGGCCAGGTGGTCCTAGCCTCTCTGATTGTGGACAAACCCTATTAGTATGGGCAGAAAAGAAGCTGCCACCCAGTCAAGCGAAGGAAACCAAGATGGAGAGAGCTGATGATGTAAGAGTTGTGTTAAAAACACCTGCACAGTTTAGTCTGTTGGAAGCGACTTTTTAAATTCCCTTTTAATGGTAGAGAATGGGAGTTGACATAAGAAGACAAGCACCACCGTCTCCAAGCCTTATTTACTTTTGACACAAGTCCTCAAAGAATTTTTCAAGTTTCTGTCTAAACACCCATACTCAATGTGAATGTTGGATGTTGTCAAAGTAATGCAAAAACAAGTCCAAATGTTTGCCGACTCGACCAGAAACTAAAGTTTTTCTGTCTGAGAGATTTGTTTAATAGCCAGGAAGAGCAGTAATGATCAAATTAACACACAGTTTCTCTGTTTATTTCTGCTATTGCTCTACGGCACTGTCCAGAAATAATCTCATATGTGCTGTCATACACCCCTTTAGTGTTACTGTTGCATTTTGCAGTGATGTATTATCTGGGAGGACTTTTCTTGTGTGAAAAGTAGAAATTTCATGAAAGATTTGTAGCTTCTCATCACCCTGTGATTGCTCAGATCAGAAGAAAAAGGTGTATTGGCAGTAAACACAGACAATAATATACAAAAAGTCATATATTCCAACCTTTCTGCACATAATGGAGTGACAAAATAAGCTCTTGCAAAGGCAGTTATGTGTGGAAGCATCAAATATATAAGGCCGGTGCTTCCGAGCAACCCTCCGAGACACCGTCAAAGACATCATTGCTGAGATAGCGTTGCACCGGTTTCATCCGACTACTCCGTGTGGCCATAGACACAAGCATTATTTGAGTGCATTTATATGGCTATTTATACTGGCCGCCCTACTTCTGCTCCACTTTTGAGTGTCTTCGAAAAATAGCTCCAGTCTTTGATATGAGCGAATCATTACGCTACCATAACATCAGCACAACTTAAAAGTGGTGAGATGTGGAGATGAAGTGGGGCTTCATTAGGGTTAACCATATTGCTGACCTTTGTGTGAACCCTGGTTTGTTGACGCTCCCCATATTGCAGTGTTTCCTCAAGGGGAGAATCTCTAAGCAGCTTTTCCTCCACTTCAAAGGGAGAGAATGTAGGCCTGCTTTGCATAATCAGGTGGGGAACAGCTTTTTGCCAGAGAGGCAGGAATTAATTTGTGACACCGCCAGATATAATCATTAAAACCCTAGTCATTGACAATAAGGAGAGAGGAGGAGGGAAAATTAGAGGAGGAACTGTAGAACAGTAGATAGAATGAAGGAGAGAGAGATGTGGAGCATAGGATAGTCCCGAATGCCAGAGGACACTATAGCGAAGCAGACTAATCTGGTCTGAGCTCTGTAAAGCTAGAAAGCCATTTTTTTTTAGTCTAGCTACACTCAGCTCTGTCACTCTGTGTTTGGACATGGTGGCATGAAGTTAATACTTACTTCCGTTACCCCTTTATTTATTTTTTTTTTTACAATTTTTATGTATATCATCATTTTAAAGTGATGGAAACATGATGAAAAATGGATTTGAAATTCCAGCTATAGCATGCAAATCAAACTGAAAGCTCTTCAGCAGCACGCTGTATGTGTAAGCTATAAAGCTACAACCACAATCTACAAATTTACCTCATGTTTCAGTCTCATTGCTGCCATTAACCCAGTTTCTTGGTGCAGCAAGCAGTTTTCAGCAAACAACGTCTGAAACCCACTCAATCAAGCAAAGGAAGTCAGCAACTAATTTATTTTTTTGCTTAGAACATTATAATATGATATTCTTTATATTACAGCACCGACTTGAACAGGCCAATTCATTATTTCTGTAAAATCCAATTAGGTTGTGACCAGAAGAAACACCCTGTAAAACAAATAAATGTCTAACTTAAGGATTTGACGATGAACGTGTCGGACAGCTAACAACTGGGTCTATAGATTCAGTGCCGTTTGGGGTATCCATCATTCATTTCAAACATCATCATCTGCCGATACTCCATCAGTGGAAGGGAGAGCAGGATTGCTGCTTTTGATTGATTGTTTCGCGACTAATCTCTGAGGAGCGATGTCTGAACAGAATGAAAAATTGAGGTCAGCCAATGATTGGTTTTTGTTAATCTGCATTAAAAACACATGTTTTCTTAATCAGGCTCTATTACAGAACACAAAAAAACATGCACACATACTCCTGCCAGGAAATGAGCAAACTGGCTCCCCCCTAAAAAGACAAACACTGGCAGACTTGAGCCTACAAAGTAGTACACACACACACACACACACACACACACACACACACACACACACACACACACACACACACACACACACACACACACACACAGACAATAAAAAAAGAAAGAAAATGTCCAAACTTCATCAACTTATTGTGTAATCCAAATGCAGTACATTTCCAAAAATGTTATGTTTTATTTGAAGACTTACTGCATATAGAGTAAAATTTGTCCTTATGTACTTTTTGGCTTGGAGAAACACAAGGTATCATCACTGTCAGCACAGACAGACAGTGCCAGAGGAAAATTAATGGGATAGAAGTGAAAGTGAAAGCAACAGAAACAACTTCCAGATAAAAGAAGGAAGCACAGATATTCCCACTCTTTTATCTACAAGCGTTTGTCATACACACAGACTCCAAAGGCAAAAGAAACTATAAGACAAACAAAAGTAAAAGTGTTCTGCTCTTAGAGGCTGACCAGTGAAGGTGAGGGGGAGCTCACTGTGTTTTAACTTTTCATACAATTCTTTCTACATCTTCCTTGTTCTTCCTCTGCCACTGGGCTCTATGGCAGCCCCTAGAGCCATATCTTTAAAAGTTTTGACATTTGCACACTGCATTGGTAGAGCCCGCTGATTTTTTTTTTTTTTTTTTACCATGTTTTGTGTCTCTCAAATACTTAAGCGCCATCAGTAGATCAAAGCTGGAAAACTTAAGGCTGGTTTTTCTAAAAATTAGGTACCATTGGATACCTTGCAAAGACTCTGATGAATCCTATGATGTCCTAAAAAGGTTTAAACACAGCTTTCCCTGGCATGATCTAGTCCAAACCTTACACAGATGATGCTTGCAATCACTTTCTTTAATTAAGGCCAAACTTGGTGCAGTACATAGTCTCGAGTGCCGATTTGGCTGGTGGATTTGACTGAGAAAATGAAGGATGCTGCATGCTGTAAAGCACATCCTGTTTTATCATCTTCATCAGGACTATAAAAGGTATAAATTCAAAATTCAAATTCAAATTTTATTTGTCACGTACACAGTCATACACAGTACGATATGTAGTGAAATGCTTGGACAACTGCTCGTGACCTAAAGAAAAAAAGGAAAAGGCTATGAATAAGAAAGGAAATAAATATGAAAAATTAAAAAGGGTAAATTTAACTAGGAAGGAATAAAATATAAATTAAGGTTAAAAATGAAATAACTGTACAACACAAATTAGAATGAAGGGTAAATTTAACTGGGAAGAATAAGATAAAGATAAATATATAAATTAAAGTTGAAAATAAAATAACTGTACAACAAAATACACAATATAGAACTATATAAGAATGTATGAAGAAATCTAAATATAAATAAATATATACACAATAACAGCAGCTGTACAAGTATTAACCGGAAATGAAGAATATAGTGACCAGTGTTGTGCAAAACCAAAGTCCAGAAAGTCCAGTGTGTGTGTAAGAACCATATGTGTGGGTCAGTACTGTGTGGTGGTGTGATTGAGAGACCGTATTGCCTGCAGGAAGAAGCTCCTCCTCAGTCTGTCTGTGTTGGTCTTCAGGGAGCGGAATCGCTTTCCTGACCTCAACAGAGAGAACAGTCTGTTGTTGGGATGGCTGAGGTCCTTCACCATCTTCCTGGCCTTGGTCCAGCACCGCCTGCTGTAGATTGAGTGCAGGTCAGGGAGCTCGGAGCGGATGGTGCGCTCAGCTGACCGCACAACCCTCTGTAGAGCTCGTCTGTCCTGCATGGTGCTGTTCCCGAACCAGGTTAAGATGTTTCCCGCCAGGATGCTCTCTATGGTGCACGAGTAAAAGTTCCTGAGCACCTTGGAGGGCAGTTGGAAGTCTCTCAAGCGTCTGAGGTGGTAGAGACGCTGTCGGGCCTTTTTCACCACGGTGTTGATGTGACAGGACCATGACAGGTCCTGCGTGATGTGAACTCCGAGGTATTTGAAGCTGTCCACTCTCTCCACTGGGCACTCGTTGATGACGGGGGTCTGGTAGTTCCTCTCCTGCTTAGTGCTGAAGTCCACTATCAGCTCCTTTGTCTTACTGACGTTTAGAAGGAGGTTGTTCCTCTGGCACCAGTTCTCCAGATTCCTAATCTCCTTCAGGTAGGCCGTCTCGTTGTTATCAGAGATCAGGCCCACCACGACGGTGTCGTCAGCAAACTTAAAAAAGCCAGGGTGTTGATTTCGCTCAGTGGGTGAGCAGGTGACCACATGCCATATGGCCAGTGCAGCAGTCTAAGTTTGTCCAATCCATGGCCCTTAGCTGGGTGTCTTCTGCATCTTTTTCTCCCCATTTTCACTGTTCCACAATGTAATAAAGGCAACAAAAAAAAAGCCACAAAATTGTCCTGGATGTCTTGATGGACGTAACTAACTCAATATGACCCTCTGATTTGTGACTCCTATTTTTAAGCCTCATTTCTGCTGTTGGCGTTTGGTAAGCAAACCCCCCACCCGTCCCCCCAAAAAACACAAAAAGTAATGAGGCAGGGCAGGTTTGACTGTGAAGCTGCTACTCATTGGTTGATGACATTTGACTGACAAGCCATTAGCCAATGAGTGTGCTGCTTCATATCACGCAAAATCTTCCATTTCAAAACATAATATGACAAGACTCTCAAAACAGACATACATTTTTAATTCAGTATGACCTGAAATGGTAATTGAGCCTATAAACTCAGCAGGAAAGGGCTTACAGGGGTCAAGACCGAAAGCTTTTTTCAACCACAGCTATCGCCATCTGGTGGCCTTCAGATAGAATGCAGGTTTAAGGAACTTCTGGAACGGCTTTATATTTATTGACACAGATGCTCCGTCCAGCTTTGACATACAGTTTATGGTTCTTACAAGCACACTTTTGGATGATCCGATTGAGCTTCTGCTCTCACCTGCTAAACTGCTTGGCCATTGCTACTTGCAACTTTATATGTTGTTGTTTTGGAGGAGAGATTTAGTGGAGAGTGAGACGATCCAGCTTTATTTCATATTCTAAGCAATAGGTGATAATAGTGACATTCAAATGGAGAGTAAAAATCAGTGTCCTAGAGGAGAGCTAAACTCTCCTGTACTCTCTAGAGGAGAGCTAAACTTGTTTATAGATACAGTAGTTTAAGTAATACTTGAACAAAATGTAAAATTTTGCAAAGCAAGATGTTTATTTCATACCTGACCCAACTTTTTAAAAGCTTTTCCACAGTTTTAGTTTAACTGGAAAAGCAGAGCACCGCAACACTGACTGACTATACCAACAAGAGGAGTGTTTTGGGTTTTTTTTGTTGATCCTTGCTCAGACCTCTCATGAACCTCAGCAGCCGTGAGGAAGGAGAGACATCCATAACAGCTGTGCATGAAGACAAAGAACAGGCTTAACAGGCTGAAGGCAGGACAGATTACCCTGGCCTAGACACTCATTTATCCAAAGAAAAGACAGAATTGATCTGGAGATATAAAACGAAAGCCTTTCAGCAAAGTGGCATTTGAAAGAAAAGTCTTTTCTGTTTTAAGTAATGAGTCATCACTTATCCACAAATTCTATGCAAATTGGAAAGCAGGTCAGAACTGGGCACAAATGTATGCCATTTTCAGATGTGAACTGATACTACTGACTACTTAAACATTACTAAGAATGGTTCACAATCACTTTTGAACCCTCTGTCAGGCTACAGAAACAGAATGGTGAGCAATACCAAAAAAATAAAAAAGCCACATTCCTCTAGTTTTCCTGTTTGAGCATTGGTATTAAAAGGACTGGGTCTAACACAGGTCCAAGGGAATTATCTATGCCAATTCATTAACACATTCTAGTTTTCTAATTCAGCACTTAAGAAACATGCTCCCTGCCTTGTAGAGAAATAGTACACTTAATGGATTTATCTTAATGCCTGTCCATATTCTGAAATGCTGACTTTGTGGGACCTTTATTATACCCACAAAAAATGGTTAACTATTTAAGTGACATTAAAAAAAACATGTTAGTGTGTGCTGTTTTTATATACAAATCTTACCTAAATTTATTGTGCCCACTCAAGATGTGCTAATTACACTCTTAATTCTCATGCTAATCACATCTGTTGTTTCAATCCATCAGTATTCACCTTTGAGATCACCTTTGAGTACCCTGTCTTCCGCCTTTTGCTCTGTGTCAGCTGGGATTGGCTACAGCCCCAAGCTGGGTAAGCAGTTAAGTAAATGGATGGATGGATGAATCAGTTTTGGAACACATACCTAAGATCTGACTGTTCATCCGGTAAAGGTGTCCTAGATTGAGATGCATCGTCGCGTTTTTACTTCACTTCTGTTCAACTTTCCAACTTCAAACCTTGTTGGAGTGGACACGCTTTGACTGAAGGAAAAGCATGAATAATAGATTCTTCACCCAAAGGGGAATGGAAGTCAGATGAGAGAAGTATGAAGCAGCTGATTAAAAACTGATATTCTTCATATCAATGATTTTAAAAGTTCATAAAGGAAAACTTTAGGGGGTGAGGGTATTTAAAGGATCGAATAGGTGACACTGCCATAAAGAACATATTTTTGCAGAGTAGTTTGAGGTAATTCAGGAATAATGGAGCCTTCCTGGAGCCTACCTTTAAAACGCTTAGATTGGATATTCAATAGTCTATTCATCATATTTTATGTTAGCACTTAAGCACTTACACGTAATGTATTTATTATTCATATTCAGCCAGTCACACTGAAATGTGTGCTGCAGTGTGTAGTATCTCTTTCGTGTCTATTTTTCTGTCTTATTTCTATTTTGATAAAAGTTGGGCAGTTAGGAGTTACCACTTAGTGATGGGATTTCTGGCTCTTTTTAGAGAACTGGCTCTTTCGGTTCGGCTCACTAAAAAGAGCCGGCTCTTTCGGCTCCGAACCGGCTCTTCAGGTTGTTTTGTTGCTTTAATTAATTTATTATTAACAATAATATGAAATTATGCACAAAAAGAATTACTAATATAAAAAAAGTGGTTTATTTATATATGTTTATACATAAATATATATGGTGGCCCCTAGAGACAAAGCACGTGCAAACTCCAAAGCACATTTCTAGCATGAACTGAACTTCCAAAACAGAGCTACCTTGATCACTTAAATTACACAATTGAAAGCATGTGTGTATTGTTTGTGTATTTATACACAAGCACTCACATATATTCAAATAATTAAAAAAATGTTCATTTACCTGCTACTACCACACACCAAATCCGGTCGTTGGTACTTGCTGGCTTGTGTAGCCTCTAGGTAACAAAAGCTCAACGCTGGGCCTAGCATCCTGGAGCACTTCTGTTGTGTTTGGTACGTGTTTTGGAGTTTTTACGTGATTTGTCTCTAGGGTACCGTAAATATACTTTTATTTATTCACTCCACATAAAATGTAACAAATAAATCATATAATACAAAAACCAACTATTTACATTTCAACTTTTAACTATTTAAATTTTCAGCTTTTTCCTTTTAAACAAATTTAAAGTGAAACAACACAAAACACTGCAAACCACAACACAATTAAATATAAATTAAAATATGAAAACAAAAAGAAGATGCATATTCTCTGTCATATGGACCTGCATGAATAAACTTTCTGAATCCTTTATCATCCACAACTGAAAATAGTTGTGGATGATTACTATACCTTTCTAATGTGACGTTGTTGTCCCTGGCTCTCTTTCTCTCTCTTTCCCTCCTGCTTCTTTCAATTTTCTTTCCAGATGTCCTCAGTAGAGTCTATTAATTGCTTAATGGGAACTTGGTGGAACAGAAATGTTTTCACTTTCTAATCAGGCATTATATATGTACGATTATGTGATTATAGAAAATACTAGTATTGTTTACAGTTAGGTCCATGTACTGGTTTGAGATCAGGTGACATTTATGAATGTTTCATTTCTTTCCTTTGAGAAACACTTGGGCTGTTTTTGAAATATGCTTTGGATCATTATTCATTTGCACTGTGAAGCTCTGTGTGATCAGTTTTGCAGCTTTTGTCTGAATCTGAGCAGAAAGTGTGATCTCGTCGCAATGTCACAATTCATCCTGCTACTTCGATCAGCAGTCACCATTAAACTTGTTGCACTTGTACATCACACCTTCCTGTTCTTGAGTTTAACCAACTGTTTTCCACATTTCTGATTTGGCCTCTCCTGAAATTTTTGCTATTTTCCTTATAGGTTCATATTTTTTCAGCCTAAACATGTCCTTAATTTTATCAGGAAAAACTGAGGAAACAGGGTTCACCTGACAAGGAAGTGCTTGTCAGTAAATTATCCAGTTATATATGAGCCTATACCATTATAGCCACTATAACTGGCTATAATGGTCAATAGTTAATGGAATAGTTTTATTAAAGCATTTAAGTTTGAAAGTTAAGATTGTACTTTAATTGTACTTTTTTCACCTTTTTTCAGTTTTCATTGAAAAGAGGCCATGTACAATATTAACATAAATACTGACATTTCCATTGTACCAGAGCTATTTTACGTCTGCAGTCCCCTTGCCTCTTATATACAGCAGATCACAAAAATGTCATGTAAAAAGTCAAGCACAAAACACACAATACATCCACATACCTATAAGCCCCAAACAAGAAAAAACAGACATCAGTGTTTACAAGTCTGGCTCTCTTTCACAAAATTTTCAGCCTGTTTTTAGAGGTGTTGATAGACCACAGTTCTTAATGATTTCAGTCAGGGCGTTGGATTCAGCTGAAGTTTGCAGAGAGAATGCTGATCGTTTTAAAGTGATTAAAAGATACAGTACAGTATTTGTTTGAAAATATCCTTGTACTGTAGATTCTCATGCATGAAAGTTAATAAACTTGATTGTTTGATTTGAGCACCGCAGTGGAACACAGAGGCAAAACTAAAATCCAAAATCTTATGGACCTGTGTAAAACCTCGTTATGGCTTTCTATGTGTAGCTTAACCATATTAGGTAGCTTGAGTGTAATTACAGTGATCTATGGCTCTTTTTGTTACTCACATGCCATATATGTTTTTTCCATCTCTGTAGAAATGTAGTCCTACATCGTTCTTTGAGGAAAACATGATCACTGCAGGCTTTTTTCCCCCAATTAGCACAACTCAGTAGTCAGTGTGCTGACCAGACAAGTTCAGCGCCCGTCTTGTTTCAAGGGTTTCACAAGATTCACAAAATGCAGAAGGTGACATGGAGGCCAATGCGGCGCATAAACTGAAGTCAGCAATAAGGCAGGTGGCAGAAGGGAATGTCTTCTATTTATCCTCCCTGTCGATTTTTTCTTTACCTGCCTTCCTGTCCCTTCTGTGCTTTCAGAACTCGCTATTCTCTCTGTCTCCTTGTCACTGGATGACTTTTTCCTCTCCCTTCCTCTGTGTCTGTGTATTCTGGCTGTCTTTCTCTACCCCCTCCTCTCTCTCTCAGAGTCAGCCTTTGATCTTGCCAGTCCTAGCACACAGGTAGACAGTGATGCTGCATGGCTTTTCTCAGCCTATTAATGTCCTAACTCTTGCTCTGTCTTTTGCAGGGGGTCTACTGAGACATCATCTCCCCACACCACACTGCCTAATAACAGGACCTGGACACCTGTAATCACAAGTATAGTTTGTGTGTGTGTGATGGAGAGGAATAAGGTAAATGTAAATGAGGCACAAAAAGGTCTGAAATTCCCATCAGCTGATATAAATGTGGTGACAGCAATAACACTTCATATCAACGTCCATATCAGTGGCAAACAAAACAAACCATAGCCTGTTGTTTGTCTCCACAGATAATACACAGCTCACACAGGCCGATTGTAATATGAAGCTAATAATGATTTTGCTGCATATTAGAGATGGATACGATAAAAGTCTGTGAAAATATAATGACGCTGAAATGGAAAAACTGTCAGGAACGTATGAAGATTGATTTTGTAATTGTCTATCTTGTGAGCAGATGTAAATCCGGATTGAAATCAGCCTAAACTTTGAATCATCGGGGCATCATTGCATCATTCTATTGCCTTAAATTTTAAAATCGTTACTGTTGTAAGAGAAATGTGAAGATACACATTTCTCTGCGGCAGTAAACAGGTATAATTAAGATAAATATCGATGGTTGTGGGTGCTGAGATTGCTTTCCCAGTGTCACCCCAAAAAATAAAAAACAATGCAAAGAAGTTTGAAGAGCTGCAGGTTTGGAGAACTGGCATTACAATGAAAGATGCCCAGCCAGGCTGACAGTTTTACCCTGCATATAAACAAAAAAGTTAAACCTGACCAAAACAATAATACATTTAAATATGATGCTGCATACAAATGTGCTCAAAGTAGCAAGTGTTTCCCTGTTAATTAAAAAACAAGTACTCAATGATTCACTGTTGGGCTATGATGGGGAGCGTTTTTTTAAAGAATCAAATAAATTTAATACTCTGCGCACTTTTCTTTTTTGTCAAAACCTGGCACCTTCCTTACCCATTGACTGCTGGGATAAGGTGCTGTTGCTATAAGGTAAGATGAATTCACATGTATTCAGTTTGAATCTTCTTGTCCAGTGACATGAATCGTCACAATTAATTTGGTGCACTCTTTTATTTTATGGTGTCAGAAACCACAAGTGACACACTCAAAAATGTTGCTCATGTAAACAAACTGCCTGATGAGGTAGAGAACGCACATCTGTAAAGCGTGTCATCAGCTGACTGCAGGTGCTATTCATATAGGTTCAAGTTCTGCATGCATGTGTGCACATGCATCACAGGATCTGATGTAAGCTGCATATAGTTCTTCACAGCCTTGTGTGAATCTGTACCCTGTACTCTTTGATGCATTAAAAAGCAAAGCTGTTTTTGTGTGCTTCTCTTGTTTATTAAGTGGTCTCTATTTTGGTATCTTTAAGTTTGGATGGGAGAACTGTGAGTGAAGGTTATTTATATGTTAATATTATAAGCTGAGAAACTAAGATGAAAGTTCTTTTCAGTCAGTTAAGTCTTTTTTTTAGTAAAAACTACGGATTAAAATCTAGAGGACAAAATAATGTGACAGAAATAAATAAATTCTGCGTCTAAAATTGCTTTAAGATTGCTCAAATATGCCGAACTAAATACAGCCACATGAAAAATCAAGTACACTCTATGATTCATTCATTCGATTCAATCCATTTTTATTCATACACCACCAAATTCCTACAATAGTTGCCTCAAGGCGTTTGATATTTTAGGATAAAGACCCTACAATAGTAGAGAGAAAACCTCAACAATCAGACGACCGACTATGAGCAAGCACTTGGCCAGAGTGCCTCATTTTTAAACTGATGGGACGAGTTCATTGAGGTTTGCGTCATTCATTTGCTGGTTTATTCATACTTGTTATTAATCTCTGGCTCTCTTCCACAGCATCTTTTTTATCCTGTCTTCCTTCTCTCACCCCAACCGTTTGCGGCAGATAGCAGCATCTCCCTGAGCCTGGTTCTGTCGGAGGTTTCTTCCTGTTAAAAGGTAGTTTTTCCTTCCCAGTGTCGCCAAAGTGCTTGCTTCAGACTTTTGCAATATAAAGCGCCTTGAGCAGACTGTTGTTGTGATTTGGCACTGTATAAATAAAATTAAATTGAATTTATACACAGCTCTCTGACGGTCCTGACACAATATTTAAGCCAGGTAGAGGTATGGACTTTGACTGAACTAGTGCCACACTTTGATTCTTTTCTTTTTCAGTCACTGAGTTGTAGATTCGCTGCTGTACTTGGGATCATTGTCCTGTTGCGTGACTCAATTTAAATGTGAGTCAACCTGGCACCTTTGGTGCTAAAGTGTAACTTGAGTGTTATACTATGGGTAAGGAAGTTGTCAGACAGATGACTTCACATGTGACTGTAGACTACTTTGATATATAGAAAAGTTCTTGGTCCACTCAATGACTGCAGGGTGCCCAGGTCTTGTGGTATTGAAACAAGTCCAGATTATCAGCCTTTGCTGTGTTTGGTATGTGTCAAATATAGCACTGTGTACTATGACCAAGCACATCCATGCTCATCTGTCAAAGGGACATTGTTTTTGAAGTCTTGTTGTTTGTTTTAATGCATCATTGTAACCCGAATTTGTGCCGCCATGTTTGTTTTAAAGAGGAGAGGCTTTCTCCTGGCAAACCTTCCAATTATAGTCTCTTAAAATTGAACATTTAACATGCTAACACAGGCCTGTAGAGTGAAGACCTCTGTTTTCATAAAGATGCTCACACTTGCTGATGATCATTTAATCAAGATCATTTAATTACTTGAATTATAGTTCTACTATTAATTCCTATGGAAGGCTGTAAGGGCGTGCTTCACTTTTCACTGGATTACATAGTCCTGTGAAAACTTTCTTTTACAAGACTGTTATTATTCACAGCTGTATGTGAATCAGCATGAGCATATATACTGAACTCCTTGATGCATTATAATGCAAAATAGTTTTTACGTGTCTCTCTTGTTTGTAAAGCATTTTTCTTTTCTTTGTATTCTGGATTTTTATTATTGTGTCTCTTGGTTTGGAAAAGAGAGCTGCGAGTCAAGGTTATTTATATGTTAATATTATACCCTGACAAACTGTGATGAAACTTCTTTTTTATGCAGGGTTAGTCAAATATAACAGGAAACAAACAAGGCGAAGAAGTGTGGATTAAAATCAAGACCACCAAAGTAATGTGCAGGTTGGGAAAAACAAACATTTGAGATCTTAGTGTGGCATCAGATGACTGTGCAGCATGATAAAGATGATGCTTTTGTTCTATTTTTAAAAACAGTTTCTGACGATTATTTTCCTGTAATGGATTAACTGTTTTAGCCTAAAATATCCATAGAATTTTGTTTATTACAGTCTCAAGGTAATGTCTTCCAACTACATGTTTTACTGCTGTATAGAAATAGAAATATGACTTAAATCTATCCATCCATCCTCTCCCACTTTTCCTTATCAGGGTCACGGGAGGGCTGGGACCTATTCCAACTATCATAGGACAAGAGGCAGAGTACACCACCACCCACTTACATTCACACCTCTGGTTAATTTAGAATCAGTCTGTGGAAGGAAGCTGGATTACCCGGAGAGAAGCCACGCACACAGGGAAAACATGCAAACTCCAAACAGAAAACTCTTGGATTTTCTGAAAATCTCGTGAAGGCAATAACTCAAAAAGTAAGTTACCTAGGATTCAAATTTATAACCTTTACTAAGCAAACAAACATCCATGTTTTCAAAATGTATCCTAAATATAATGTCCAACCTCTAAGCCTGAATTTAAGATTCTAAATAGATTTACTGACACTTTAAGATTTTTTTTTAATCCAAATAATACACAACCCTAAATTTGTTATGTTTTTTTCCTCAGCTGGACAGTGTCTAATTGCCTAACCTTTGCACCACGCAAGCTTTCAAGAGAGTGAACACATAATGAAAAAAAAATCAGTTAGCGGGAAATTTGTTGCTAATTTTACAGGTTCAAATTAAGAAAATTTACGGAACATCAGTTTGATTCCTTTCATCTCACTCCGTGAGACAGTTTTACTTCATGTCACTTTTTCTCCCTTCTCGCTCTCCCTCTCTGCTGTCTATTCATCTTTCTCTCTTTCATGGAGTGATGGCTCAATTACCATTCCTCACACTCAGGCTTCAAAAGTGAACAAAATGAAGTAGGATTTCTTGACCATAAAAAAGAAAAAGAGAAAAGAGAGTAAAAAAAAGTCTTTTAATTTTCCCTTAATCCCCTTCTCTGGCTGTCAGAGTTCACTCAGCTCAGTAGTGAATTGTGACACCAGTAATTTAAGAGGTTTCTGGGTTGGAGCTGAGCTTTGGATCGATTCAGTGAACTCAGTGCTTAATGAAGGAGGAGGGTAAAAACGTCTGAATGAATGTATGAGGGAATCAATTAGTCATAAACTCTACCTCCTATAAAAACTAATATGAACAATGTAATATCATCTAGGCTTTGTATTTAAAGATCACCTGGTTTGAACAGTATGGAAGTCATGGTGGAAAGTCATTTGTCCAAAGCTTTTCATTCATCTATTTTCCTAAGTGCACATCCTTCTGCTTCCCTTTATATCTTCATCTCCCTGTTTCTGAAGTCCCTCCTTTACTCCAGCCTTAATCCCTTCTTTCCCTAAGTGCTAGCTCCCAGCCCCGAGCCTCGGGGATCCACACGACTTGATTGTGTTTTGATGTTCTTGTGAAACCTACAAGTGCACTCAGCACTCAAGACCTATAACATACATTTTGAAAACCGCTCACCCTGTGGAAAAGAGATGGAGGAGAATCCAAGAGTGTTTACCATTATTGTAGTGAGCACAACGTAAACACTAGCGGCTGCATAAATACTCACAAATCCCTATACATGCAAGAGGGAGAAAACATCCTGTAGTGATACCGATTCCTTTGTATCCTTCCTTTTTCATGTCATGAAATACAACCCCCCACCCCTCCCCGCCTTTCGTTAATGTCAGGGAGTGATCTGCTTTAAAACCATGGAGAGGCCACGGTAACTTTAGATACACTTTTAATCATTGTAGTTAATTCAAAAGCACAATCATTTCTTAACCTTTACCAAAGAGTTCCACAAAAATGAATTTTGTCAGCTTGTCCACTGTTTGGAATCCAAGCACATGGGTGGTTTGAATTACTGAGGTAATTTTCACATTTATCCATGTTCAATTCACAGTGGAATTACTTTAATTATAAGTTGTTCTTCTTGAAAATAGTCATGAGGGATTTAATAGTTATTATTAGACACTTGCTATATGGATTTTGTAAGTTCTCCCTGTTCTTGCGTGGGGTATCTTTGGGTTCCTCTGCATGGGCCCTCTCCTGAAGACCTTCTATGACTCTGTGGTGGCCTCAGCCATCTTTTATGGTGTGGTCTGCTGGGGTGGCAACATCTCTGCCGGGGAAAGGAAGAGACTGAACAGGCTGATCCGAAGGGTCAGCTCTGTCCTAGGATGCCCTCTGGACTCAGTGGAGGTGGTGAGTGACAGGAGAATCCCTGTTGGACAACATTTCCCACCCCATGCAGGAGACTGACAGCACTGAGCAGCTCCTTCAGTGGCAGGCTGCGGAACCCACAATGTGGGATGGAGAGATTTCGCAGGTCTTTCCTCCCCACTGTCAGACTCTACAACAAAGACTTCAACTGATCAAACACACACAGACCCACACGTGTGCAATAAGACTGCTATAAGTGCAATTCTTTTTTCTGACAAAGTTGTACTTTTGTATTTTCTTACTCAGTTGTATATAGCATTTGTATTCTATTTTATTCTGTTGTATATATTATATACTGATGGTTCCAACACCATCATTAAGTTTGCAGATGACACCACGGTGATTGGCCTCATCAGTGACAACGATGAGGCCGCCTACAGGGAGGAGGTGGATCGTCTGGCTGAGTGGTGCGACACAAACAACCTGCTGCTTAACACCGAGAAGACCAAGGAGCTCATCGTGGACTACAGGAGGAATGCTGACCCACATCCACCCATCCACATTAAGGGGACGGCTGTGGAGCGTGTGAGCAGCTTCAAGTTCCTGGGAGTCCACATCTCCGAGGATCTCACCTGGACGACCAACTGCTCCAAGCTGGTCAAGAAGGCTCACCAGCGCCTCTTCTTCTTGAGGACTCTGAGGAAGAACCACCTGTCCTCAGACATCCTGGTGAACTTCTATCGCTGCACCATCGAGAGCATCCTGACCAACTGTATAAGTCTGGTACGGGAACTGCTCTGCCTCGGACCGGAAGGCGTTGCAGAGGGTCGTGAAAACTGCCCAGCGCATCGCCGGAGCACCACTTCCTGCCATAAAAAACATCTACAGGAAGCGGTGTCTGAAAAGGGCTGGGAAAATCATCAAAGACCCCAGTCACCCATCACATGGACTCTTCACCCTCCTGCCCTCTGGGAGGCGCCACAGGAGCCTCCGGACTAAGACCACCAGGTACCGGAACAGCTTCTTCCCCACAGCTGTCAGACTCCTGAACTCTGCCTCCTGACATCTGACCCACGTTAAACTCATGGACTGAACATACACACCCCCACAATGGACAACTGTACCCTCAAACACACAATAATAACATGGAGTGAACCACCACTCACAACCACTAGCACTTTATATAGCCTCTGTAGAAATTATATCTCACTTATCTTAACTGCACTACTGTATAGCTCTGTGTAAATAATCATTCTGTACATTCAATAATCTTTAATCCTACAACTGTTTACAACTTGCATAGTTCCCATTTCTGTATAGCTGTATATCTCAGATTTCTGTAAAGTTATTTATTTCATATTCTGTATAGTTTTTCATATTTATATCCTGTTCATAGCCTGTACATAGCTTGTACTCACTACAGCCTGTACATACTTAGTTATAGAATATTCACAACATACTTCATACCGTGTACATTATAACATACCATAATAGACCCATTTCTGTAATATACTTACATATCTATACTATTGCTAATATATATTGTAATATACCTATATCACTAAAGCACTTCTGGATGGATGCAAACTGCATTTCGTTGCCCTGTACCTGTGCATGTGCAATGACAATAAAGTTGAATTCTATTCTATTCTATTCTATATTATTCTATTTTATTCTATTGTATATAGTATTTTATTTTATTCCATTCCAGTGTCTTCTAATTTCTGCTACATAACTTTGCACTTTGGCTGTAACAAAACAAATTTCCCACCTGTGGGACTAATAAAGGTCATCTTATCTTATCTTATCTTACGTCATGACTCTAAATTGGCCTGGTTTGAATGTGAGTGTGGTTTATTAGTCAGACTTGTAAACTTCTGCTGTGGCTGTACCCTGCCTCTTGGCCAGCAACAACTGTTGTAGGCTCTATTTTATCTACTTTTCTATGAAACTGACTAACAATAATACAAATAAGCAAATTAGATTAGATTGTTTTAATGTCACCAAACTCTATGGCAAGCCTGCTAACTGGTCTACCTCACAGATGCAAACAATAAGCACAGTAAGAATGTCAGTGGACTACGGATGTATAGACCCTTCAGCTGTATTAATTCAACTGGTAACCATAAGCAATGACAATACTTTAAATGCAACAAACAAGTTGTAGGTTGTGATTGTATCAATGTAAAATAACAAAAAAATTAAAATTATAAACTCATTTAATGTTGAGTCATAAAGGTTACTGAAACTATAGGAGTTTTAGTGGATTTTTGTCTCATTACAATCAATGTAATGTAAATGGTGCACATACTCCCTGGAAATGTTTTGACTAGTCACAGCAGAAAAGCCTCCATTAAGCTGTACCTTGTGACAGCGAGCCAGCAAAAACGCTACCAGAATAATTAAATGTAAGTAGGAAAATGGAATTTAGACATTGGTAATTGAATCATTCATAACTGTTCCTTTTGTGGCACATCAAATTAACCTCAGTGAAAAATCTCTTAGGTGACCATTTAGTAATCCCATTGCTGTAAAGCCTAATATGTTTAACCATAATATGAGTTTCCCAAGTTAATAGCAAGTACCAGTAACAAGTAGGTAGTGAAATATAAAGAAAAAACTTACATCCAAGTGATTTTCTTTTCTAATCCTCATCTAATACGCATATCCCCATGTGTAGCTCTGTCATTTGATTATTAGTCACAAAGGCATCCCTTGCTTAAAGACTGGTTGTTATATGAGGCACAAATATCACCATGTTCTGAATAACTAATATTAAGCGTAGCTGTTCTCCAAAATGTTATAATCAACTGTAACATCCAGGAAACAGTAATAAAGTGGATTTCTAAAGTTGAATGGACTTAACAAAATCATAGTTTCTAATATATAAAGATTAATATGATCCATATTGTTCCATTGTTCCTGGTAACTATGGAGGCCATCTGATTGTCATAATCAATAAACCAGTTTAACATGATTTGAGCTTTGTGACTTAGTGCATTATTATGCTGCAAGCAGCCATTGGAAGATGGGTACACCGTGGGGGGGATGGACAAAGGGATGGACATGATCAACAACAATAGTCAGGTAGGCTGTGGTGTTTAAATGATACTTATATTGTACTGAGAGGACCACAGCCATCAGCTGCTACCTGTACTGTTTCTACTAGCTCTGTTAATTTATGTTTTCTTTAATACTGCCCTTCTCTTCGGGTCTACGACTTCAAATCGCTGTTAAACATCCATGCCACTGTCAAGGAACAGTACCGAAAGCCCCCAGGATGTGAGGATTTCCGTGTTCCACCTGTGGTAGAAACCATAACTTTTTTTCTCCGCCGCTATCCACCTAGCCTTCCCCTCAGGAAGAAACACCACAGAAGGCGAGGGAAATGAGCCGGAATACTGGTCAAATTCATAAATTGTGTGGCGGCATGCATGGTGATATTTCCGGTGACTAATCCTTGTATTCTTCTTAAGAACCTTGCCCCGGACAACAAATGTTTTATCTCCTGGAGCTCCCTTGAATCGGCTCCCCGTTGGATTATAACGGTGACTCCACATCTTAATATCCAGCACCCTCGGCATCCGTCCCCACGTCTTCGCAGAGCGGGAGTGGATAATCAAAACCTTCTCCCCCTATGCCGATCATCCCGGCCAGCGGGGCATTCCACGCTAGGTAAACTGGCCCTGGTTAACGTTAGATCACTAGCCAACAAAATCTTCATTTTGAATGATTTTTTCACCACTCGGAATTTGGACTTTCTCCTGGTAACCGAAACTTGGCTGAACTTGGGTGAGTTGAGCCCGTTCTCTGAACTTGTTCTTGTTCAGTCAGTCTAAGGCTCAACTCACGAACACGGTCATACCCTGGATCTTGTACTCTCTTACTCATTGACACTGAAATCTGTAAAACATAAATTTTTCAGACCACATACCTGTCCTATTTGAGTTTTCCTTTTTGGGTCAGCCTGGTAGATCTGTTGTGCACAAACTCCGATCTCGTACGATCAATTCGGATGCAGATCGCTTCGCCCGTTCCTACAAAAATCTAAATCAGGCATTACCTACTAACAGTACCACTCATTCGACCACTGATTGTCTGCTTTCCCTGTTCAACTCAGCTTGTCTGGAAATACTGGATTCCATTGCTCCTTGTACCTTGTAAAACCTAAAACGCAACTGTGGTTAACCCTTGTGTGGTGTTCGTATTTTTGTTACTCAGCCAGTGTTCATGGGTCTGGTGGACCCGCTAGAGTTTTGGCTTTCCAAATTAACACTATCAAACAATTTTATGTTAAATTACTCAACAGATGTTTACTTCATCCCAATTACAAGACATATGAACAGCAAACATGGTTAATTTTTTCCCTTTACCTTTGTTAGATCACATTTATGAATTAATGTGCTTCTCGTTTTTCTTTTATATAAAATGTTATAAATAAATCAGTTATAATCAAGTGGAGTGAGTGGAAAGACACAACACATTTACACGTGAAAAAATAATTAATTGTTTAATTTTTCTTTTGAAAAAAACTGAACACGGGTCTCACAGACCCGAACACCATACAAGGGTTAAATAATGACACCAGGGAATGCAGACGGGCATGTAGAAAAGCAGAAAGAAAGTGGAAAAAGGACCGTCTCCAAGTGTCGTTTGAAGCACTTAGAGAATCCCTGTCAAGTTACCAGAAAGCTGTAAGAGCAGCTAAAACAAAATACTTTTCCAAGATCGTGTCCAACTGTAAGAGCAGCTAAAGCTGTAAGAGCAGCTAAAACAAAATACTTTTCCAAGATCGTGTCCAACAACTGTCATAAACCTCGGATTTTATTTGGTATTACAAACTCAGTTCTTAATCCTCCCACCGCTGATCCTCATATAGCAGTGAACATAACAAGTGAGAATCTAATGAAATTCTTCATTAATAAAATTGTAGATATTAGATCCCACATTATTCCTCCCATTTCTGACCCAGGTGTTTATACACCAACCTTGGCTGTTTTTGATCACTTCGAGCCAGTATCACTTTCATTACTTAACGAAGTAGACAGAAACTTGAGACCTTCAAAATGTACCCTGGATATCATTCCACCTAGGTACTGAAATATGTTTTTGACACTGTTGGTACATGTCTGCTTTCTGTTGTCAATAGCAGTCTTAAGTCTGGGTCTGTTCCCTTTGATTTTAAACATGCTGTGGTGGAACCCATCCTTGAAAAGCAGAATCTGGACTCAACAGTTCTATCAAATTACCACCCAATCTCTAAATTGTCCTTTTCGTCAAAAGTTCTGGACAAAATTGTCCTTCTGCAGCTCCAGACCTTTTTAGACCAACACAACATTGGTGAACTATTCCAATCTGGTTTTAAAACGTACCACAGCACTGAAACCACTCTTTTAAAAGTTTCTAATGACCTTTTAACTTTTACCAACTTGGGAGATTCTGCTATTTTAATATTATTAGACCTCAGTGCTGCTTTTGACACAGTAGATCACAGGATTCTTATCTCTCGACTACAACAATGTGCCAGAATTAAAGGGTTTGCTTTGGAATGGTTTAAATCCTACTTATCTAATACTTTTACAGACTTTCTCTAAAGACAACCCTTTTTTGTGGGGTCCCCCAGGACTCTATCTTTGGTCCAGTCCTTTTGTCAATTTATATGCTCCCGTTGGGATCTATTTTTAAAAAATATGGAATTTATTTTCACTGTTACGCAGATGATTCTCAGATTTACCTTCCACTAAAATGAAAAACTGTGACTCCTCTAAAGGGACTGTTTGATTGTCTAGAAGATGTAAAGGCATGGATGGCTCTAAATTTTCTAAATCTAAATGAACAGAAAACTGGTCCTTCTGACCATTATGACTTTGCCCCCTTAGAAAATTATAAAAAACCATTTGCAAGAAATTTAGAGGTGATTTTTGACAACAATTTAACATTTGCTAAACAGATAAATAATATAATCAAAACCAGTTTCTTTCACCTTCGCCTAATTACAAAAGTTAAGCCTTTTCTCTATTTCAGAGATTTTGAGAAAGCGATCCATGCCTTCATCTCACCTCGCCTTGACTTCTGTAATAGTCTCTACTCTGGTGTCACCTCTTCATCAATTGGCCGACTGCAGCTAGTTCAAAACACTGCAGCCCGGCTCCTAACTGGCACATGCAAGCAAGATCATATATCTCCTGTACTTGCTTCACTATACTGGCTGCCAGTCAGCTTTCGAATTGACTTTAAGATCCTAACACATGTTTTTAAGTCGTTGCATGGACTAGCCCCTACATATCTTGCTGATCTCCTAACCTGGTATTCTCCTCCAAGATCCTTAAGGTCTGCAGACCAAATGCTTTTGGTTATCCCTAGGTCCAGATTAAAACACAGAGGAGACGGGGCATTTGCTGTGACTACCCCCAAACTTTGAAATACATTGCCTTTGCATACCCGATCCTCCCCAACACTGGATACTTTTAAATGTCGTCTAAAGACCCATTTTTATTCTCTGGCTTTTGATTCATCGTGAGTTTGTTACTATTATTCTTTTTATGATTTTATACTCTTCTAAAACACTATTCTGTTTTTTATGTTTATTGCCTTGTCCGTTTTATTGTACAGTACTTTGGTCAACAGCTGTTGTTTTAAAAGTGCTATATAAATAAATGTGAACTTGAACAATGTGCCAAGAAAATATCCCCTCACCATGGCAGGATGGGGCCATGCTTTTATGTAGTTTACGTTAAATTCGGTCTCTGCCATCTTGGTGTTACGGCCAAAATCGAGACTCATCAGACCAGACAACATTTTTCCATTCTCCTGCCTGAATGAATCATTGCTTCACATTCATTTTCTTAGCTAACAGGAGTCACTCCAACTTTGGTCTTTTACTGGTGTAACTTATCTGTTTCAACATGATATACAGCAAAGACATCAGAATGTCATTCAGACTGAATAAGCGGATGGTAAGAAAAGAAGGGGATCGCGCTGCCAGAAGGCATGAGTGTCTCAGGGACGTGTTTACGGAGCCTGCACCTGGTGAGACAGACCCCAGCCTCTATGGATCTTGTACTTAGAGCATGTTCCTGTGCTGTCATGATTAGTGTCTCTGTGCTGTCTTTCAGTCCAGCTTTGTCCAGCCACTGGTAGGATTTCTATAACCCCCCATGCTAACCAAGCCTACCTTGGGTATGAGTGAGAGACAGAAAAATTAAGCCATACCAATTCGGACGTTGCCTGGATTAACATCAGGCGTTGAGGAACCAGGACAAACTGATGAGAAGTGGACTACTGGAAGAAGAAGGCATAAGTGGGCAACATATATATATATACACACATATATATATATATATATATATATATATATATATATATATATATATATATAGTACTTATTTGGGAGTGATGTCAGTCCAAAATCCAAAAAGCATTGGGCAAAGCCTTGCATTAAAACCTTGAGAGTCCCAGCCAACGCAGTAAAGGCTCGAATCCAAAAACAGCCCTGATATTTCAAAGGTAACCTGCCTAGCACCACTGCTCCTTTCATATTATCCATGGGGACTGTTTCCTTGTTAAAATAAAGCACCATGAGACTCTAAGTAATTGGGCCAATAATGACAATCATAGCTGAACATTAGCTGAACTGCACTGTGCACCAGAAATTAATGTTCTTGCGTACAAAGAGGTAGAGAGAGAGCGCATATCATGGACTGTGTACACCAATGTAGACGTGTTTTATTAAATTAGACATGTAACAAGTGCCTAATCAATAATCAAGAAGTTGTCACCCTTTCAAACTACGTCCTGAACTGGCACAATCAGAAATTTGATTATTTCTTAATTTATGTCAGCAAAAATGTGCCAACAAGCAACAAGAAGCGTAAGTGTGAAAGCCTTTCGGGAACTATCGGTCCAAGATTGAAAACAGACACAGACAGCCTTTTCTGTTGTTGCTGCTTTGCCACATTCATTATGCACAGCAAGTTTAAATGAATAATGCAGGTGACTAAATGGTTCTACAGAAGTAGTTCAATTATCATCATGAATAATAAATTTATTATTAAAAGGTGCTTGGAGATTTTAGTCACACTGTGAAGCAGTGTATAATCACTTTCCTAGACTTGTGTGTCAAATTAGCTCCTCTCCAGCATGACCTACACCAATTACAAACCCTCAGAATATCTCTTTTAACGCAGAGGGCAACATTTTCAAAAGTAAGATATTTACACACAAGAAAGAAAAATTACACTTTTAAAAAGGTGGCAGATGCATCACGACTGCTTTTACAGTCAGAAGCAGATTAGTTTACCTCTGAAAGAAAAAAAATGTTACAAAATTGTGAAGCAACTACGACATCAGGATGTCTGAAGCAAAAATCAGGTTTATAGTTGTGAGAAATGGTCTTATTTCTTTTTCCTAGTTGTTCCTTTCCCAATTAAATGATAACATAAATCTTTTATCTTCTTCTACCATTTAAATTCCCTTCAATCCTTTTTCCTGGCCATGTTTTGTCCACTCCTTTGCCCATCAATAATCCGAAAATTAGAGGGATTAAATTATTAAAGAAGTTCCAGCTGTAGTTTTAATAGATACACGTTAGCGTTCCACATCACCCATCCATCATTTTGCATACTGTACTCACTTAATGAACTCACTGTCAGAAATGCAATTCAGGTTTTCCCAGCATGCTTTTAGTAAGAGAATGGGAAATGTGAGTTAGACCTTGTCATGTCAAGTGTCTTGGTTAGAACTTCAGCGCATTATCTTGGCCGTATCTACTTGCCTAAATCCACTGAGTTGCAGGTATACCTAATAAAGTGTATCTTCAGTGTATATTGCTTAACCAGTATAAAGTTATTGTTTTGCTTTGCCAAAGGCAGCCTAGTCCAATTATTCAAATCCAACACATTTAGTCTGATACACAAAATGTGTTGGATTTGCATTTTGCCCAATTAACACCTAATTAATGAGCATAATATAAAAATCTCAGTCTTCAACATAAAGTGAGGATGTATTGCAGTGCAGTGAAACATTTTTTTCTCTGCTTTGTCGGATGCATATGTTTCATGAACATTACAAAAAAGTCCAGCTGGAGAAAATAACTGGATATCACTGCAAATGTTATATTCTGAATCTTTACTCAGGCATGGTACAATGTATGACACTTGTTAAAGACAAATTGCAGACAAGTAAGGTTAATCATGTTAACTAAAAGGTAATGAGGTGGAAGATAAAGCGGAAAAGAAATAGCTGGCAGGAAGCAAAAAGAGACAGCGGGTCAAAAGAGCTGCCAACCTTTATTGCAACCAGTGAGCCAAAAGATGAATGTAAGGAAGGTGAGAGGAGGGCAAACTCTTATATGTTAGACTATACAAGAAAAACTGAACAAGTATGATGAAAATGAAGGCATTTTTTAAACAATACTAAGAGCTGCTAGCTGATCTTTATGCACAAAGTACTCAGAACCACAATCGCAAAGCTCATGTTAATGCTGCATTACATGTTAGGAGATCAATAAACCCTGTATGAGTCATCCTTCTGTGAGCCATAATTGCCCATCCATAAAGTAGATGCTGGGATTCTTCTTAGGATAAATACGAATTTGCACCGCTTACTAGAAGAGTCAGAGGTTCATTAAATTCATTAAGGTTGCTATGCTATAAATTATGAATATCTGTCTAAAATTTCATAGCTATACACTCAATACTTGTTAGAGATTTGAACCAAAGTGGCAACCAAACAGCAGCAAACATCTGACAGTAATATATCACATACAGCTGGTTGTTAACACAAATATCCAACCTGCTAAAGTTCAAAATGAACATCAAAATGGGGAAGCAATTAGATTTACGTGACTCTGAAAGTGACATGTTGTTAGTGACAGACTGGCTGGTCTGAGTATTTTAGTTCTGTTGATCTACTGATATTTTCGCACAAAACCATCTCTAGGGTTTACAGTGAATGGTCCGAAAATGAGAAAGTATCCATTGAACAGAAGTTTTCAAGGTAAAAATCCCCCGTTGATGCCAGAGGATGATGGACTGACTGCTTCAAGTTGACTGGAAGGAACCAGTAACTCAAATTAGCACTCGTTATAACAAAAGCCTGCAGACAGGTATCTCTGGTGTTGAAAAAAATTGAACCCTGAAGGATATGGATGATAGCAACAAAAGAGCACCTTTGGGATAAAATGGGAGATCCTCATGATGGATGTGCAGCTAACAAATCTGCAGCAACTGTGTGATGCTGTCATGTCAATATGGACCAAAACCTCTGAGGAATGTTTCCAGCTCCTTGTTGAATCTGTGCCATGAGGAAGACAGCTCTAAAGGCAAAAGGGGGTCCAACCCAGGCATCATGTATCTACTAAAAATAACTGAGAACTCAGAAGAAGAGAGAAAATCCATCCATCCATTTTCTAAACAGCTTATCCAGGTGGGCCGAAGCCTTCGACAGTTCCCCAATCACAGAGTCGTAACATCACTCTCAAGTCCAAAAAAATTAATGGTACTATTGTGGTGGACCACTGGAGGGCTCCACTCACACCCAGTTCTCAGGAAGTGTTGTTGCTGTGTTTTGGAGGGAAAGTGTTCAGTTCTGTGGTGATGAGTAATAAACGAGCAGTGTTTATTGAGAGCTCTCGTGTCGTCTGTGTTTACCTCCACATTGGTGACCCCTGACTCGAACATGCTGCAGTCCGATGGTGGCGCCGACTCCGCTCTGGATGCATCAGCAGCCGCCAGCTCTCTGTCTCCGGTTGCAGCTACGTTTGCTGTGGCGCTCAAGCTGCTGTACTTTTGGCTTCACGATCCCCCGTCGTGGTTCGTGCACGTCGAGGCTCAGTTCGCCCTTCGTGGCATCTTGGCTGACGACACGAAATATCACCATGTGGTGGCTTCTCTCGACCCGCTAGCCACCCGTCGTGCGTTGACTCTCCTCCGGGACCCACCCACCCGAGGGAAGTACGCCGCCCTTAAGGAGCTGCTTCTTCGGCACTATGCCCTCACCGACGCAGAGCGAGCCGAGAAGCTCCTCTCCCTCTCAGGCCTGGGTGGCGGTACGGCTCTCGAACTGATAGAGCATATGCTATCCTTTCTCGGACCGGACGATGGGGGATTCCTCTTCGCCCACATCTTCCTCCGACAGCTGCCGGCAGCCGTGAGAGCCGGCCTCACCAACTCTCCGCTTCTGGGCACGAAGGATTATCGCTCCCTGGCTGAGGACGCGGATCGTATTCTCCTGGCTACCCGCACTTTCCACGATCACCACCTAGTTCCAGCCTCGCCGGCGCCGCCTTCCACTTCCCCGCTGACCTGCCACGACGTACCCGATCCTTCGCTGACGGCAAAGATCGCGGCACAGCGACACCACGGACGGGACCTCTGTTTCTACCATCAGCGTTTTGGCGCCAGAGCGCACCGCTGCCTGCCGCCTTGCGCTTTTCCGACCCTGGGACATGGACCCTGCCAGCGCGCTGTAGCGGCCGCGACCGCTGGCGACAAAGAAAAACTGCTCTTCATAGAAGACTCGCGCTCTGGGAGACGTTTCCTGGTCCTTCCCCCGTCCAGAGCCGACAGTTTAGCAGCAGGCTGCGGACCGCAGCTTATTGCGGCTAATGGCTCTCCCATCGCAACGTTCGGGGAAAGGTTCGTGACTGTTTGTTTTCATGGTCGGGATTTCCAATGGACCTTTGTTGTTGCCGCTAGCTCTGTACCTATTTTGGGCGCTGATTTTCTTTGTGCCCACAGAGTGCTGGTCGATGTCGCTAACAGACGCTTAATCGATGCACTGTCTTTTTCTTCAATGCCCTGTTTCACTCGCGCCATCGAGCCCCTGAATCGGGCTAATTTAGTGACTTCAGGGAATGTTTTTCAGCGTTTGCTCTTGGAGTTCCCTTCACTGACTGTTCCTAATTTCTTGAACACGGCAACGAAGCACGGGGTTGAACATTATATTCTGACGGTCGGTCCCCCGGTGTTCGCACGCGCGCGCCGCTTCGACCCCGCAAAACTCTCCGTCGCTCAGGAAGAGTTTGTCGCAATGGAGCGCCTCGGCATAGTGCAGCACTCGAATAGTGCCTGGCCTTCTCCGCTACACATGGTGCCCAAGTCAGACGGTCGGTGGCGGCCGTGTGGGGATTTTCGCCGTTTGAATAACGTCACGGAGAATGACCGTTACCCCATTCCCCACATCCAGGATTTTTCCGCCCACCTCGCCGGCACCTCGATTTTTTCTAAAATTGACTTGGTGCTGGGGTATCACCAGGTTCCCGTGCGCGCCGAAGACATCCCCAAAACTGCCGTTATTACCCCTTTCGGCCTGTTTGAATTTTTGCGCATGCCATTCGGCCTGAAAGGCGCCGCCCAGACTTTTCAGCGGTTGATGGACTCTATTTTGCGCGGGCTGCCTTTCGTCTTCGTGTACCTTGACGATATATTGGTGGCCAGCTGCTCTGAGAGTCAGCACGCGTCCCATCTGCATCAGGTTTTCCAGCGCTTGGCGGCACACGGCCTGATCGTCAACCCCTCCAAGTGCCAGTTCGGCTTGCCGGTTCTGGATTTCTTGGGCCACCGCATTTCCGCTGACGGTGTGGTTCCGTTGCCAGACAAGGTCCGGGCCGTTTCGGCTTTTCCGCGTCCTGCGTCCGTTAAAGCGCTGCAGGAGTTCTTGGGGATGGTCAATTTCTACAACCGCTTTCTCCCCAGAGCTGCGCACCTGCTGCAGCCTCTCTATGCTGCCTTGAAGGGTAAAACAGCTAAGGACCCGATTGATTGGCTCCCTGAACGCATCCAGGCATTTTCTGGGGCCAAGACCGCGCTGGCAAACGCCGCCCTGCTGGCCCACCCGTTTCCGTCGGCGGAGATTGCGTTGACCTCCGACGCGTCGGACGTGGCAGTGGGCGCAGTGTTAGAACAGCGGGTCTCCGGTGTCTGGCAACCGCTCGCTTTTTTTAGTCGCACGCTTAGAGACAGTGAGCGCAAATATAGCGTTTTTGACAGGGAGTTGCTGGCCTTACACCTCGCCACACGGCATTTTCGTTTTTTTCTCGAGGGTCGGAGCTTCACCGCGTACGTCGATCATAAACCTTTGACATTCGCAATGTCCAAGGTCTCTGATCCGTGGAGCGGGCGCCAGCAGCGCCAGTTGGCAGCCATTTCCGAGTTCACAATGGACATTCAGCACGTGGCTGGTAAGTCCAACTGCGTGGCTGACTGTCTATCCCGCGTGCTGGTTTCTCCTGTTTATGTTGGCATAGACTTTGAGGCTATGGCCGCTGACCAACAGGCCGACCCGGACGTCCTTGCCCTTCGGTCTGCGCAAACGGGCCTTGTACTGGAGGACAGACCCATGTGGAACGGCGGGCCTAGCCTGCTTTGCGATGTTTCCACCAGCCGTCCACGCCCTGTAGTTCCCCTTTCATGGCGTCGTCGCGTTTTCGACTCCGTACACGCCCTCTCTCATCCAGGCGTCCGAGCCTCGGTCAAGCTGGTCAGCTCTAGGTTCGTTTGGCCGGGCCTTCGTAAATCGGTGAAAGACTGGGCAGCCGCGTGCATCCCATGCCAACGCGCTAAGATCCATAGGCACACACAGGCGCCCCTCGAATCCTTCCGCGTTCCAGGGAGGCGTTTTGATCATGTGCATGTGGATCTGGTTGGTCCTCTGCCGCAGTCACAAGGTTTCACGCACCTTTTGACTGTAGTGGACTGCACAACCCGCTGGCCTGAGGCAGTGCCTCTGGCGTCCACTACAGCAGCAGCAGTGGCCAGGGCATTTTTGTCAACGTGGGTTTCGCGTTTCGGTCCCCCCGCCGACATTACCTCAGACAGGGGCCCCCAGTTCGTTTCCGAGCTTTGGTCTGCCATGGCTGACGGCCTGGGGGTCAAGGTCCACCGCACCACTGCGTACCACCCGCAGGCCAACGGGATGTGCGAACGTTTCCACCGGTCGCTTAAGGCCGCGTTCCATGCTTCTCTCACAGATGGCAACTGGGTTGACCGCCTTCCATGGGCTTTACTGGGGTTTCGCTGTGCGGTTAAAGAAGACCTTGGGGTTTCCCTGGCTGAACTTGTCCTTGGTCAGCCCCTCTGGGTCCCCAGGGAATTCTTGCCTGAGAGCCCACCCCCGTGCTTCGCTCCCTCTGTGCTGTCTCTCCGTCCCCCAAGAGACTCATTTTCTCTTCCTGGCCCAGTACACCATTGTGTGCCTGACACCTTTGTTCCGAGGTCGTTGGACTCTTCGCAGTTTGTTTTTGTCAGGCATGACGCTCATAGGCCTCCGCTGCGTCCACTGTATGACGGCCCCTTTCGGGTTATTCAACCGGGCCGGAAGCATTTCCTTTTGGATTTTGGGGGTTGGCAGGAGGCTGTTTCTATTGACAGACTTAAACCAGCACATGTGCTTCTGGATGACCAGGTGGTGCCGGCTCAGGCCCTCCGCCGTGGCCGCCCGCCTTCCACTGGACTGGACAACCCTGCTTCTTCCTCTGGAAGCGCCCCCCACCTGGCGGGGCCCGAGCTATCTTCAATTTTTCCTGACCGCCCGTGCCAGCCTGGCCCTCAGGCTCGTTTCCCCTCCGCCAGCTCTCCACCTCCCCAGTTCAGCTGTTCTGGACGTTTAATTAAAGCAAGGGTTCTGGACTAGGGGATGACCCTACTGGGTGTTCGGGGGGGGGGGGGGGGGGGGCATGTGTGGTGGACCACTGGAGGGCTCCACTCACACCCAGTTCTCAGAAAGTGTTGTTGCTGTGTTTTGGAGGGAAAGTGTTCAGTTCTGTGGTGATGAGTAATAAACGAGCAGTGTTTATCGAAAGCTCTCGTGTCATCTGTGTTTACCTCCACACTATGGTACTTTTCTCTCTGGTCAGCAAGAAGGCACAAGCCTGATGACACTTCTTTGCAGTATCCCCCTGGAGGACTGATACATGGGTCCCACTGGCTCAAACAGGGCCTGAGCTTAATCCTAAAAGAGAGAGAAAGAGAGAATGAGCCAGCGAAGGAGCTTTTCATAGATGTCAAGCTATTAACAATTTATCCAATAGTGCTATTTGGGCTTGAATAAACAGACAGTGTTACAAAGGAACATGCAAGCTGCAGGCCATCCTGGAAAATTGCTTTCAGTCTGACAATTTTAACACAGATGACTTCTGTTCAGAGTTCAGTTTTTGTGCTGTCTGCTATATTGAAGAATAGTGTGTGCAAACCTGTAGCTATCAAATACTTTTGAAGGGCATGAAGCCTTTCACATCCTTTAATCACTCAGAGGATTCTGCATCCCACTGGGCCTCTTAGACACAGCTTCAATCCAATTCCTAAACCACAAATCTGGGCTTCCCCTCCTGCCACCAACATCGATCGTGTAACAACAGGTGTTCGTAGGTGCTCAAATGTGGTCAAGCATCGACTAAAAGCCTTTTTGAGCTTAAGAACAAAGGAAATTAGCTCAGTAGGCAGCGAGAGGGGGAACATTGCAGTTTATGTGATGTCCTCTAGATGTTTGATATCTTACCTTCTCTTTACTCCTGAGATGCTGAGCTGAATATGTAACACGTATTTGAAAGGAAATTGAAAATTTTGTGAGCTCTAAACCAAAGAAAGGTCTTTTTTTTTTTTAGTTGACAAATTTGAAAGTTTTCAGAGTATAAAATATAAAGATTGCATGCTGGATGCACTGTTCGAGATCTCAAAGTGGTCAAGTTAACATAGATGTTTTCATTAATTTAACTTAGTATTCATTTATCCTGTTTATTCCGTAATTCATCACTACATAAGACCTGTTGCCACTTCCACTTCAGTGCCTGTGTAATTTAGCATATCTCAGTCTTTTCTCCCTTTTCTCCCCCTTCCACTAAGACCATTTCTGATGAGGCTTCAGTAAACAGTAGATGGATCGGATCTGGATTTGAAGGGACAGATTGATCTCTCAGGTCCTCTGTCAGGGCTTTGCTGAATTTTACTGTTCATCTGCTGTACATAGTTTTCAGGCCTGCCATGTCTCCTTTGCCCTGCATTTGTCCACGTTTTTTAAGGATACTGTAATTCTACCACTTCCACCCACACCTTTAATCAAAACTCTGAGCAACCCACACAAGACTAAAATGAAGCATTTCTTTTTGTTTTAACAAATTCTCTTAGATCTTTCAGATGATTTGCTTGTTGAAGTTGATTTTCATTTAAGTGCTTTATGTTCGCTACCTGATACACAGCGCTCCATTTTCAAGGGTTTTTTCCTTGCTTATGCGGAGTTATAAGATCCATTTTTGTTAAAAAATTATAAAAAAGAAAACCAACAGAATTATAACCAAACCAGATATCGTTATTACCCCAATTAATTAGTTTTATCCAGTGTTTAACCTGACATAAAATAAAGGCTTAGAAACTCTGATTAAAAAAACAAACAAAACAAAACAAAAATAGTAATTATATCCCCTCACACAATAAAGATAAAGCCTCTGCTTCTACTGACTCTTAATGCTGTCACAGTGTTATTCAATATCTTAGAGAAGTTAAGGTCAGACTCAGTGTAGCCAACTTTATTAACACTCGTCTGCGCAAACTTTGTGATATTTCTTCTTTGGCGATGTGGCGATGGTGACTGATGTGAAGAGTGTCCTGTTTTGCATGTCTTTGAAAGGGCTGAATGTATGTTATCTGTACCGTATCTATTTATTTTCACAGTTATAATTATTTTCCCAGGATCACACAAACATGAACAAGATGTTAATTGTGACCTTTCTGCTTTTGACTAAAATGAAACTTCCCCCCTAAGGGGAAGTGAGATTTATCAAACATTACAAGCCTGCAAAAGGGCAGAATGAGCCGAGAATGGAAATTAAACTTAACGTACACATGACTTTATTTTCATAACCCCCTTTCTTTCAGCGCAGAGCTGTTTATTAGCAGCGGTAACTCGCTAAAATGTTGGTTAATAGTTATAGTTAAACAGTCCACTAAAGTGTAATGTTAAAAGTTGGATATGTCTGATGGTTTTATAATTTGTAAGTTCTTGGACTTGCAGGTGTAGATAATATTTTAAGTTTTGCAATACAGCCACTTCATAATAATTAAAATTTTCGAAAGGAATAAATGTTAATGGAAAATGTAACAGAAAGGGCTGTGACTCAAAATGAAGAACATTTTGTTCCGACATAATTAAATTCATGATCTATAAAAAGACTGAGGTGCATTCAAAACAATGTGTAGAGAGGTGACACGGCCTTGGCGTGATCTGATGAAATAAAGAATAAATTTAAAAGAATAAATAAATAATAAAACAATCGAATCACTTTCTTGACATTTCGGTTTATGCACAGGTTACAGAAATGCAGAATTGAGAGTAGAGCTGGGCGATAGAACGATAACGATATGTATCGCGATATAACTTTTACTCGATAGAGAAATTAAGCTATCGCGATAGACCTCGCCGCTCTTGTCCTCTTAAAAAAAAAAAAAGGTCAGCCAATCCAAATTAAGTAGCGCAGAGCCGAACCAATCACAGCCGCAGCGTCACGTCGCGTGACTTGTTACGTACAGCACAAGTGCCAAGCCGCACGTGTGTTTGTTTGGGAAGCAGCCAGCGGGTAATGGAGCCAGCGCGTAATGGAGGAAATGAGTGTGCCGACTAGAAAAATCAACCGAGCGTGACCAAAGAGAAAACAGATGATGGTTCCAATGCCGGAGAGATTGTCGAACGGAAGAGCCAAAGAAGTTCCGTAGGGTGAAGGTATTTCGGCTATTTCAAGTCTGACAAAAAACAGAGTAGCGTGCACTGTAAATTGTGCCGAAAGCAAGTCTGGAAATACAATAAACTGGTGCATGCGTCACACGAAAACGGAAAATCTCCGTTTTCAAAAATACCCGTGTACGTGTGGACGTAGCCTCAGTCTCTGACTGGAAGCGCTAATTCGTCATTCGGCTTTTGTCAGACTAAAGTAACTGTTAAAACTGTTTGAAAAGCTAAGCTATACAACAAGGAGAGATTGAGAATTTCCTTTTAGTTCTCAGTTTATTTGATATTGACAAAAGTTAGTCAGTTTTGTCTGTTCTTCTGTAAAACAAACTAAGATTTATTTTTAGAATTAATATTTTGTTTCTAAGTGGAATTGACAATTTAGTAGTCTGTTTCGTTTGTTCTATTTTGAAACTTAAACGCTTTAGTGGCTGCCTTTTGTGTAGTTTGCAATATTTGCCTTTATTTATCTGAAAAAGTCTCATGTTCCTTAAGTACATCTACCCTGTTGAACTTATTATGGGAAATAAATATTTAAATAAAAACAAGCTGCTGATTATTTCACATTTTACTTGTGAGCAACGGCACATTTAAATCTTACAAATATAGTTATTTGGCTTATATCGTGATATATATCGTTATCGCCTGAAATGAAAAAAACATATCGTGATATGAAAAAATCTCATATCGCCCAGCTCTAATTGAGAGATTGTTTATTTTCCATCCTGGGATTAGTTTTTTCCTCCTGGTGCATGTTTTTATAATAAACTACTGGCCACCTGCCTTCAAGCACCAACTTTAACTTTTACTAATTGACAATAAGTGGACTGAGGGCCAATAACAATCTATTACTAAATGGTCTGAGACACAGCTGTGCTACATTCAGCAGACCTGATACCATGTTATTAGCACAACATGGTATCAGCTGAAGCTTAATTGTAGCTGTTTGTCTGTAATGGTGTTGAATGGAAGAGTCTGGGATTAGCAAAGTTACTATACAATTCATTTTGTGGGGATCACAAATGCATGTGCAACTGTCTGTCACACAGTTGTTGAACTCTGGAATAAAGTTACACAACGTGACAGTGCATTTCCATCTATTTACTTTTTCGGGGGGAATCAGAGGCTGAAATCCGGCCTGTAAGGAACCCATGGATTACCCATGGATGACCTAACTGTATTCATTTGGATTTAATATGCCATTATTTCTTCAGTCTGCACACTGACTTTAGAGAAGTTTATGCATTGTAATTTCAAATCCAGTTAGGGGGAAATTAAATTTGTCTTTCTAAATCATATTTCCAGTACACAAAAATTGTTCATTTGTATGATGAACAAGTAAGAAACTTAACCTTTAAAGCATTTACGCACACATTCACACCTGCACCACAATCAATTTCCGAGCAACTTTTTTCTCCTAATCATAGCCAATAAAAGAGTGTTGTCTCTCTGTTTCTGCGTCTGCTTCCCGTACATCAGGATAGCTTGTCATTTCTCTTTGCTGAGTGCTCCTCCTCCTTCCCCTAGCTCCACTTCTTCTTCTTCCCCTGTCCTCACTCTTCTGCATGACCAGTTCCATGTCAGCTCTTAATTGTGTTTTGATGTTCTTCCAGACCTGCAATTGAGCTCCATTCTCGCCAGCCAAAACAGAACAGACATTTGTCAATGCGCAGCTAACGTGATATTCCCCACTCTCTAACACGTTATCTGCTGCTTTTATTCATTTCATCCTCTTTTCCTCCTTTCTCCTGTCCCAGTGTTATCCAACTTCTGTCTGTCTGTCCATCTATCTTCCTGCCTGTCTGTCTGTCCATCTATCTTCCTGCCTGTCTGTCTGTCTATCTATCTATCTATCTATCTATCTATCTATCTATCTATCTATCTATCTATCTATCTATCTATCTATCTATCTATCTATCTAGCAACACTTCAGAGTTGTGCAATGAAGCAGTAAGATCAGAGAAGGATGAAACCAAAGACCTTCTTCCCCCTCTGGGGCCAATGTCACATGTAATAACTGTTACTTATAAGGCAAACTCTCTCTCTCTCACACACACACATGCACACACAAACACACACACAGTGTTAGACTGTCCTAACACTCAACTAAGCTCGGCTTGAGGAGTAAATATTTGTGCTGTGCAAGCTCTAGACATAGGAAGGCTCCTCACCTCAGCACTGTGCCACCAAATCATAAAATATTCAGAGAGAGGAAGACGGGAGGAGGGGAGAGAATGAGGGAGTGGGAGAATGAGAGGAAAAGAAGGATAGAGAAAGAGCGAGAGAGAGAGAGAGAGAGGGAGAGAGAGAGAGAGGTCACACATAACAGAATGAGATGGACGGAGGGGAAGAAGTGCGGGCGTAGGTGGCTCGGTAAAACAGCACAAGATCTGAAGGGAAGGAGTGGGTTGTTTGTGGAAGGGAGGAGAAAGGGGAAAAACAGAGGACATGGTGAGGGAGGCAGAGGGAATGAACAACAAGGCTGAAGGGAGAGAGAATAAAACACAGAGAGGAAAGGCGGAAGAGTGTGACAAGACAGAACGAAGGCTAAAGGAGGAGAGTTGGAGAGGAGGAATGGGTACTCTAAAAGTAGAAGACAAACAAAAATGTAGCCTGACAGGCAGACAACATTAGGAATAATCACACAGCACAATGTGTGGTGTCCTACAGCAGAGGAGATGTGTAAGAGTAAATGGATTGCGGGAAATGATGCTCTAAAGCTCTTAATGGTCCCAGTCAGTCTGCAGCTGAAGAGTGATAATCCCTATCCAGGACTTAATGAGGGTTTATTCTTTCACAGGTCATTCTGTCCTGGGATCTTGAAAGACTTCTCACTGTTAAAGCTGCTCTATTCACAACCACTCTGCTCACTTTGTGACTTTGAGGAATCACTACACCACACTGCTATCCTTTTTGTGGTATTTGTTCTTGTGACTGAGTAATGTCTATTTTGAGTTAATCACAGTAATTTTACTAAAAAACAAACCAAGAACTTTTAGCCATTTTCAGCCTTTATTTCATAAAATGTTATTTCCCCAACAAGGTGAGTCCCGAGGCAAAGGTGATGCCAGTGCTGCTTGTTGTTATTGTGGACCCTGTAGTTGGCTGATATTCATGAAAATTAACACACAGGTGGAGCATTGTCAAAACAAGAACTAAAATTTCTGCAAAACTGCACTGGCCACACACTAGTGATTTACAGTTTTTAGCTATGCTGTCACAGCTATGGGTAATAAAGTCAGCCATTTAGATGGTAATACAGTATCTCAGCAACGATATGATGGATATTCATAATATTTTGCCAGTTAGATCCCCATGAATTAAAATAGCAGGTGCTTTTTCCGCTGCTGTGACCCTCAGTGGTTATGCTACGAGGGTCCGTCGGCAGTAATCAAGAGACATGGGTTTGCTTGATTAAAGTTATCATGACTTTTACTTTTAAAAATCACCTGCTGTACAACAACAGCCAAGTACTATTTCTTTCTATTCACACTTCTTCATTTGGCAGGTGCTTTAGTGTAAAGCCACAGCTGTGCTTTCGATTCAAGGTTGAATTGGTTGTGTGCTATTTTTAAAGTTAACACACTAAAACCATGTGCGGCAGGTAAAAGGTAAAGTTGAGAGGCGTTAATGATGCTGCTGTTACAAAAGGCAACAAGCCAATATAATTAAAACAATCACAACAGTGACATTTGCTGAGATAATTTGCCTTTGCACACATTCATTTGGTATTTATACCATTTATGTATAATATAATAAATCTACGAATTCCCCGTATGTGCATGAATGTTGTTTGCACTTCATTCATATGATCAATGTCAAACTTGACAGGGTTGTTGCTAGATATCATCAAATGTAAAGGTATGAACTGATAAAATAATAGTTTAAATAGTTCTTTAGGTTCATAAAGCCCCATCCTTATATAAAGCGATTCCCTCTCTGCCCATCACTTTTTAGTAGAAAACAAGTCACCAGTGGACACTCCGTCATCTGTCAGTCAACAATATCTAGTCATCAACGTCACTTCAGAAGCAGTTATTTCACCTGTCGTTGCCACATGTCTCCAAATGTCATTGACATCTCAGGGTCTCTGGTGGCTACATCAGCGCTAGTCTATTCCTGTGTGTACTCCCCTTTATGCTTGATGTCTCACTCCTCTGGTGCCTGCATACCGATGTCAGACAACATAGTTTATAGATTAAACCTCCACTCACTGTGACATCTAAATTCGCAGTCGCAAACATGCCTGTAACAGTGACAACTGCAATCGTTAGGAAATATTGAATATCTGCACTAAATTTCTGGGAAATGGATGATTTTAATGAGGACTCATTCTTTGAGAAAAAATTGTTTGTAGGAAAAATGCACTCACTCCGTTTGCTTATAGAGCAAAAATAGAATCATGAAAATATGGAAAGCAGTTACATTCAATTCCCTCTGCGGGAAGTAAATGGCTTAAAATTGACCGTTAGGATCAATAGCCACTAGTCTTTCAAACAGCAGTTCAAATGGAGGATACAAGAGAAAAACATAACGCTGAAAACAAGTGCAAATACTTTACTTTTTTTCTTTTTCTCTTTTTAAAATATGTTGTAAAATATGGTCATTTTCAGGTTTCACTGTCTGTGAGATTCAGGGGTGTTTCCATCATTTTTATGTGGTTGTCGTCAAGGAGGCTGACACGACTCCCAGAGACCTGCAGCAACATTATCAGAAGGCTTAAACTCTGTTGACTGGCAGTGTCCATATTATGTACATTACACTTTATAACGAACCAAGAAAGGCTGCTGTGTACAGCACCACTGTATCGTTAGTGCCGAAAGAAGCAGGTGATGTTACACTAGGTAACCACTTGAGTCATAGCCAAAGAACCAATGAGCTCTATATTTGTTATAAAAACAAAGTTAAAGAAAGGGAATCTAAAAAAGTTGATTTTGAAAGTTAATATTTTTTGTCTACTTAAAATTGGCTAAATTATCTAGAACTTTAATTAAAAGTAAATGCATTCTCTTAAACAAGAACCCACTGACAGCAGATGTTCTCCATTCAGGATTCATTCAGTTGCCCTTTTTCCTGATAAACAACTTGATTTAAAAAAACTAACAAAAAAAAGCATTCAAGTTGCTTTGGGTTATAACAATTAGATTTACCAAAGTTAGTCTCAGTAATCATGGACAGGTTGTCAAACTATCGCAGAGCTAACATCGAGAGACAGACAACCATTCACACTCATAGTCAGTTTAGAACTGCCAGTTAATCTAACGGCATGCATGTCTTTGGACCGTGACGGGAAGGTGGAGTACCTAGAAAAATCATACAGGGAGAATATGCAAACTCCACTAAAAGGCCCCAGATTGGAGCACATTTACTCTCCCTCACCTGACCTGTAACTCTGGAGTCCATACGGTGATTATATCATCCCTCTGTCTGCAGACTCTAACAGTTGTTTCCACTATTGTGTTACAGCTTGAGGCTCACAGGCCATTAATCAGGATGGGTCTTTGGAATCGAGATGAAGGTCTTCTCTACACATGTTTTATCCAGAGCTTACAGTGTAACTGTAAATCATTAATTTGGTTCATTTCTATTAAGACACCCACTGCAAGATCTATGTGTGTGTCTGTTTGAGTGCACATTCAGTCCATCATACTCTGTATTAACTTAAACCATATCTGTCTGCTTTCCTTCCTCCCTGCCACCATAAATAGAAACTGCCCCAGACACATTACTATTCCAACAACATAATCCAATGCAGGTATAACCTACATCACAGCACAGAATTGATACACTAGTCTAATAATGGCTTCATATTTCCCTCTATATCCCCTAACGTCCCATGGAATCAATACCACAGCAGAAGCCGATGGAAATGACGCATTTTACATGATGTAAAGTGAGAAATGAGGTCACACATCAACAAGAACAAGTTTTATTTGCTTGCAAGGACTTGGCAGCTGAATGTCTGGTTGTGGTACAAAAAAAAACAGCTCCTCAGCCTGCGCCAGAGCATCCCTCCTATCCTGAGAGGAGGGAGAGGGAGCGCGAGATACACGCAGTGATACAGAAACACAACAGGGGATGCACCGGCTGCAAGTGAGTCGTTCGGGATTGTTCCCTTTTTCTTCTCTCGGTTGGGGATGAAAACACTGACTAACAAGCGCTGCCCACTGACTTTGCCACGCACACAATCGTCGGAACTTCGCTTTTGGACACTTTTGTCGTTTTGTGCGCTTGCAAACGTTACCCTGTGCGTGTTTTGAGGTTCACAGATCAATACTCATCGAATTAAGTATTGTTATCATTTAAGTTACTGCAGCTTAAGTTGTCGGGGTTTTGCGCACAAAGACTGGCGGTGTACATCTCTCGTCTGCCCGTGCTCACACGGAGGTGTCCGGTATGCGTGCCTAGAGAGAGAGAGAGAGAGAGAGAGAGAGAGAGAGAAAGAACGAACTCCAGTGGATGCGACCGTGACCTCCTGAATCTGGATACTGGGGGCTGGGGGGGCTTTCACTATCCTCCTTTATGATACAAACCTTACCTTTTCAGCGAGGAGATCTGTTTAGGAGTCTGTGCAACGTTTCACTTCTGAGCGCACTTGTCTGACTCAACGATGAGCTCCCGTGGGAAATACTGCGTGTTTTTGTTCTTGCTTAAAAGTATCCTGTCGGACCCGGGAACCTCAAATCAAGGTGAGTAAAGGGCGTCACAATGACCACACACTTAGAACAAGGGTGGATGCACCAAATTAGTCTCCTCAAACAAAAACACAACACGCACGCTCACACGCAAAACGCAAAGTACAGCCTTTTTCAACATTTGAGAACACGTGCATGATGAATATTTAACGAAACAAGTTAATAATTTGTTCACCCATTAAAGCCTGACGGATTTGCTTTTTATTTGTGATTTGTGGAATTTTCTCTCTTATGCAGCTTCCCGGCATTTGTCAAACAATAACAACAACATTAGCGTTTGACGGATTTCAAAGTGCACTCTGCATTTGCAGCCTGAAAATGCATCTGAGATTTTCCTTTTGTCGGCCGGACCCATAGATGTCAGTCTTGGTTTCAATACGTTTGTGTTTTGTCCTAATTAATGATCCTGTATTGCTTACAGCACACATCATCCAAAGGCAACATTAAGTCAGGAAGTTTTTCAGATCATTTGACTTAAAATGATACTATTGTTAATGTGAAATTTTTTAAACACTCAACATACAGTCATTTCAGTGGAAAGGCACAGGTTTAAAAAGAATCAGCACTGCACATGCATTTCAGTTTCATAATACACAACACACCGAGAGTTCAACTGCAAAAAACAACAACAAAAAAAAAGATTCACACCATGGAGGCTGTCTGCTCCATGGTGTGAATGCTTGGTCTACAGGCTGAAGCTCCTTGAGCCAAAATGACATCTTATTCACCTCCAAGTGCACAGAAACATCACCACAGCTATAGGAACCACTCAGTGCTACTGTAAATGGCAGCCCCTTATATTGCGAAGAGGATTCCTCTAAGGCAGGTGAATCTTATTATGCTGGGCCAGTGGTTGACAGTAGCTTCATCAGAATAGCTCTCCATATTTCAGGATTCATTTTCAAGTCATGCTGACATCAGTGTGCAGTTGCATATGTTTGAGAAAGACAGGAAATAATAGTGTTATTTCTCCTTCGTTGTGCTTGCAAGTCACATGGGTAAATGGTTGCCCTAATGCAATCTGTTCTTGACATCTTCCTCTTTGCACGTTTGCAAAGAGGTCAGTTTAATATTCCTTCCTGAATGTTTAATGTGTAGGATACACGTTTTCAAAGATGACAGGAGCTTCGCTAGCCAAATGTCAAAGTCTCCTTCACTACATTTTTCTGTCTTTTGTGGGAGTGTGTGTGTCTGTGTGTGTGTGGGCGCACACTCATTTTCCCCCACAGGATGTCTGTCTGCCTGTGGTGGTGACAGGCTTAAAGAAGAGGGGATGCACACAGGGGAAACCTGAAAAAATGACATCGTGAGGTGCTTAAAATGTAGTGTGAACAAGCTAATCTATGTTAGATGGTGCAATGTGTCTGAGTGAGTTTTCTGAATGTGAATCACATGTTTATGCCCTCATAGAAAAAAAGAAAATGAGAGTCAGAAGATAGTGTCTGTGGGGGTTTTAATTGAGTCATAAAACATATTTGTTTTCTATAAAGTATATTGAAGATTGTTAAAGGGAGTGGTAAATTACCGTTTAAACTTAATTGTTCATAAATAATTTCAATCTGCTTATTGTCAAAAGAGAACCTTTTAGACGAGGCTCTTATACGGCATTTCTGTAAAGTCAGCGTTCTCACAAGAATAGGCGGTAATATGGAAGCAGCATTTTTTGCATTATAATGTATAGGAGTGGGAATTCAGCACAGACATCCACACTGTGGTGCAAAACTACACAGTTGATGTGCTGGTCAGAACAAGGCTCTTTTGTAACATAATAGGTTAGGCTTGTTCTTAGCTAATGAGAGGCTCTCCAACTTGTGAGTAACCTTAAATAAGTGTAGTTTGTAAGCAATTGAGCCTGACATGTTTGTGTTTCCAGTAAAGTATCTAATTCATTCCTTGGAGTCTTTCTTTTGTCAGTTTCGGTTTAGAGTCTAGAGTCTTGCTTTTATTAGATTCCTGTGGACAGCAGTTCAGCCATGGAAGTGTTGAGAAGAAGTGGATCCCAGACTCACATGTCCCCTGCTGACTTAAATTAAAATTGCTCATCTGGTACATGAAGTAGAATCAGTCTGCAGTCTTTCAGACTGCATGACACTTTACTACATGACAAACTGCTAAAGCTAAGCCCATATAGCCTGCTTATAGGATCATTTCTACGACAAATGAATGCAGGTGAACATGCAGAATCTCTAAAGGATAGGATTTTCACCAGAAGCTTTCTGTTTCTCTTTGTAGTCTGACTTCTACTGGCAAATTACATTTGTCAGGTAAACACTCCATGCAGAGAGTAAAAGATTTTATTGGGATTGTATTTGTCTGCTTTTATCTAACAAAAATCTAGGTTTATTAATTTTTTTAACATACAACCTGTGGATGGAACAGGAACTCTTTTCCCAGGTATCCACTGGGAAGACTGGAAGCTCCAAACAGGTGTCTGTTTCCCTGAGGTCGTTTGGTTAGAATTATACTAGGAGAGTTGCACATAACACAGACAAGTTGTCATTCCTGTTATACTTCATTGAGGTCCACATGAAGGGTAGATAAATAGTTGGTGCACTGTTATGTAGTGTTATCACAGATAAGTCTGCATAGTCATGCATGCTTTAATTAAAACATGAGAATAATTATTCTAATGACAATTAACAATAAAAAAAAAGAAAATGTGTGTGTTCACCATCTGTGCCCTTTCCCACAAAGGGGTCCATAGAACAGATTAAAAAATGGGTAAAGTGAAGAGAACTGTAATGGTGGCTTGTGCAGATGCAGATGTTCAGCTCTCTTCTGCTGTCACCCTCACGTTTTCAGTTCTCTTAATCTATTGTTCATTAACAAAATAGCAGCCTTCGTTACATATGCGTCGATTACCATCTTTCTACTATCTATCAGGGACTATGACGTGGATCTTGTATTTGACGCAGTTTTTATCCTGCTTAAGATGTTGTGCACACCATTCTCCACAGGAATAACTGTCCCACTAATGAAGTGGCACGACCACGAAGAAAAGTGCAGGAAGTGGGCTAGGGTAACCGAGGGGTGGGAAATTAATTTTCCTCAAGGGGCCACATGAAAAACTGGAACTGTTTTGTAGGGCTGCACAAATAAGCTGAACTCAATTCTGCCTAATAGTAATATTAATTTGATCTCTTTATAAACTATTACTGATGAGAATAAATATTACAATTAGCCAATTAAAATATGAACTAGGCAGAGGCAAAACACACACATTCTATCACCATTTAATCAACATGCACAACAAAAACAATTGTGCAAGTTCTTGCTGAATTTCAAATATTTTTACCTTCATACAAAGTGTTACTCTTTTAATTAATTACGTCATCTTTCTCAGTCTTGTTTTCTATGTGAGACAAATTCAGTCTGTTTTGGGTATGAACAAGGGATTAAAGTCAGGTTCGATGTCTGAGGTTGATATGGAAGCGCGATAACATCAAAAACTTTACCTTTCCTTTCACAAACCCGAGAATTTCAACTCCTTTTAGGAATTTGCCAAGGCTGAGGAAACTGACAGCTGTGTGGTAGCCTATGTCACCATGTGCATTCTCATACTCCTCCAAATGTGAAATAAATTATATATAACTCAGTGCTTTCGCATTGGGGAAGTTAACTAATTTAGTTAAACAACATGGCTAATTTTTAGCACTGATTTACACAACGTCTCCTGATGTATATTAAAATGAAATAATATGAATTAGAGCTCTGGGATAATCTCAGACACTTTTATTTTGCACTTGCTTTAACAGTGCAGCATTGTTCCCAGTCAGACTCGGGACAAACTGGCAGGTGTTAAAACTGATGGCTGTCTATTTCATAACCTAGCCAAGCGTGATGTTGCATCCATTGAGAAATCAGTCCCTGCCATATACTCTTTAAAGAGGACATGAAATGCTTCGTGTACAGAGGCTAATTTACACCAAGGAGCCCTGCTATCAAAAACTTACATGGATTTCAATTGTCTGTGAAGCTGAATTTAAGAAATAAATGTTGAACGTGAAAGTTTTTAGAACATATTTAGTACCATCTTGTGTCAGTACAGAACTTGACATCACTGGGTTGGTTGTTTGGCTGCAATCAATAGACTTACATTAGTTTATGTTACCTAAATAATAACAGAACTAATAATTCAGGGAAAAACAAAGGAACTAAACTAGATCGCATTGTAAGGGAACAGTGTTGGGACTAACGCGTTATTAAGTAACGCGTTACAGTAACTAAGTTATTATTGTGGTAACGAGCACGGTAAGTAGTTATTATGCCAAAACCGGGAACGCGTTACTCGTTACTGGGATTTAGATAGGCTTGTTATTCGTTACTTCGTGTGGTGGCTATCGCAGAGCTTCCACAGATTCAATAACATTAGCAAGTGGTGGAGGCCAGCAGGTGGATGAAGGAAAAGGGAGGCAAGAGGAGAGACGCGAAGCGGCCGCTGGTCCGAGTATCAGGTGAACTGAACTTCAGGTAAGAAGTTATAACCTGCAGTCCATCTGGGTCAGATATGAACCAAGTTTAGGTGGAGTTTATTTTCGTTATGCTGACTTTTTCGTACTGCGTGCTAGCTAGCATGACGGAGTTTCTATACAGCTGGGTGGGTGCTATGTTACTGATGTTGAACTTTATTTTGTTCATAATGTTAATTATTAGAGTTGCCAACCGTCCCGTAAAAAACGGAATCGTCTCGTATTCAGAGAAAATATTACGCGTTTCGTATTGAGGTGAAAAGGAAAACAGTTTGTCCCGGACTTCAGCTACAATGAAAAAGACACAAAGCTGGAGTTATTCTGTGTCTTTGCTGCACAGCTGCCTCTTCTCTCTCATTCTCTCCCTTCCCTCTCCTGTTTCTACTTCAATCATGAAACTGATCAATGATCAGCTGATCGGCTTTTCTCTCTTGTTTATTTATCGCCCACTTTGCGCCAGAAAGAGGAAACCAGCAGATGTCGCGGTAAACAACAGCAGCACTTTTAAGCTTGATCAGCTGTTGTTAGAATTTATTTAATATTAATTTCTAGTATCAGCTGATGTTTGCTGGAGCCACAGCTGTAAACCTGCTGGTCATGATGTCGGTTTGTATATCTGGTCAGAGGGAAACATGAAGATGAAACCAGGAGATGTCCTTACTGAATCATCAGAGCTGTGATGGAGAAACAGGTTTACCTTTTAGGTGACATGAATGAGTTGAAGGGAAGTTATGAACTGTTTCTGAGAGACAAATAACCCCAGGATCCTTTTCTAAGTAGCTGACAGATGATAGATTGAGCATCATTGATAGATTGATACATATATACCATCAGAACAGTGTACATCACTGTCACAACAGTGTTTATTTTCATTCAAAGGCTTTATGATTTTTCCTATAATGGTGGGCCGGTCTCTAGTCAAAATGCCCGGGATGATTTTTTTGTCCCAGTCCAGCCCTGTATGCAGCTCATCTGCAGTCTGGTGTTACCTACATCTTCCTATTCGAAAGGCAGAATTTCCGAGTTCTGAGTACAATCGAAAGCACCACGACTGCAGTTTTTGTGTTGGATGTAAAAAGCAGGCTAGGATAGAATCAGGTGTGGGATTTCTCTCGTGGAAATGTGCACATTATTTTTCCCTTTCTATTGGTAGGTGGCACAGTGCACTTGTGGCAAGTAAGCAAGCTAGAAGACTGGCAATCTTGCTGGGTATCCAGTTACAGAAGCAACACATTAACAAGAGAATTCTGAGTAAAACCAAAGTTACTTTCCCTAGTAACTAGTTACTCTGAAAGTAACGAGTAACTTGAAGTAACTGAGTTACTTTTGATAGAAGTAACTAGTAATGTAACTAAGTTACTAATTTAATGTAACTTACCCAACACTGTAAGGGGATCACTTTTGTATTGGATGTAACAATGAGCTTTATGTTAAGAAACCGAGGATATACCGAGGATATCAACTTTCACTGTCTCTCTTTTAGCAGTAAGTGACTCTTTGTTGTTTGGCTAGCTGCACTGAAACACTTGTTTCCAACACCTGTTAGCTCTAATGTTTGCCTTTTCAAAGCACTTTATGAATGAAGATTGTGTGGAGGAGGGTCTGTTTGAGTTAGGTGACTCGAGTGGTTCACAGGACAAACTCAAGTCAGAAACTCTGATTTCTCCTCCTCTGGCCGGGTATACTGAGCGGCGCAATCAGCTGATGGGATCAGCACTATTTTATGAAATAGAATATTCTCTTTTTTTCCCTAAGCACATCCAAGCAGTTTATAACATAACAGGTTACTACACATCACACCACAGACATACTGTGTTTCTTACCAAAGCATGATCATGAATGGAATCAACATATTAGCAGGAAAAATAGGTCGATGTGTGCGATGGACAAAAACATCCCCCCCAAAAAACAGAGGCTCTGAGGAAGCGATACCACACTTTTTGGAGACATTTTTTTCCATGTCACATGTCACTGACTGGATTACGTCATATTAGAAGTGAGGAAAAGCAAAGTCCAAATTTGAGAAAAGGAGATTCCAATTTGGAGATTTTCTTTTTTTCCTGCAGACATGCTGATGGATGTTTGGACTGGATCAGCTGTGATTGTGTCTCACTCCAGCTTATCAGTCCAGTGACTCAAAAAGACACCGTTCTCAATTATAAAGTGCTTAACAATCCCGAACATTACGGCTAACAGCTGGATTTTCCATTCAAGTGCAGCTAGCCTAACAACAAAGAACTATTTACTGCTAAAGAGACAGAGGGTCCACTTTAACTGTGCTAGCTCCTTCATATTCTCACACTCTTTCACTTTCCCAAGTACAAAGATACATACGTTGTGTGTCATAGATATTCAAGGTTAACTAAAGGCCATTAGACACTATTGCATAAAAGTGATGGGCAATTTAACATTTTTCAGATGTGAACTTGTCAGATGACGTATATACACACTGAACTTATTGCATTTTTGCTGAAAATTCATCCTAAGACAAAAATTTATGAAAAAAATAAAGTCAACATCAAGCCATGATGAGCTGGTCCTGATGTTTCTAAACAAGAAAAGGGTGAAACAGAGATTTTGGGTTCACACAGTTCTCAAGAGAAGGCAGCAGCAGGAAGAATTTCATGGTTTGGTCCAGGAGTTTAAGCTGTACCCCGACTGCATTCGTACATATTTCAGTATGTCTGTGGAGCAGATTTAGCTCTTGTTAACACAGCTGGGACCACATTTGAGGGAGCAGAGAAATAATTTTGGAGAGCCGATTGACCTGGAGCAGTGTCTAGCTGTGTGTCTGAGGTAAAATAGTATTATTTTACTATTTCTATATGATTGTGTATTCAGTACTGGTGTGTCTTTGAGGCACACTTTGAGCTACACTTGTCAAATGCAGTGGTCTGATTGGTAAGATCTGTTTATTCACATGCAAAAATATTTAGCTTGGTTCAAAGAAATGAAAAGTGCATATTCATCCTACGAAACCACACAGTCAGAGGGAACGGCTGAATTAAGAATAGTTGAGCCTGAAAAATATTTTTAATGAAGTAATAATGGAATATTCACACGGATATTACTTATCCTGTAAGTAAAGGCCTTCAAACTCCAAAATTCCTGCAATGTCCTCTGTCCTTATAATAATTGTTGTTATTATTGGTTCACCAGGAAAGAGCCATACTCTCGAATGCATCCTTTTTCAGCATATTAGTGCATCAGAATCTAACAAACACACTTTGAGAAACTCCCTAAGAGATGTTTTTTGGGGATTTTGTAGGAAATGACAAATCTGGACTTGACTGCTCCATCCCTAGATGTGTAAAGCTTAGTAAAAAGTTCTTGTTGCTTCTGCAGATTTGCTAAAAAAGATTGAGATTCCCACTTTTCTCTTCGTGTTTAGTCTCTTAATGGTGATTCAAATTGTAATCGTTAAACACAGCAATCTGCTGTTTACGAACTAACTAAGCACACAGCTTTACCTCTGTCTTTACAAATAAGTCCATGTCTTGTTTAAAATTCTACATTCTGTATCAATCTTTCTTCTTGTTCTTCTTTTTTTTTCTTTTTTTAAATGTGAGCTGACATCTTTCAGGATTAGCAATCTCACAACTTCTATAAACATCTGTTACAATGCATTTATACTGAAGCTGCATTTGCTTGCATAAACATATGTAAATTCACCTTCAGAACAAAGCAATGAAGTGAGCAATTCTGTGAGGAGGAGTTTATCAAAGAGTATTTGATGGTTCAAATGGGACAAACTGAATGATTTATACTTATTTACATGGGAATCCTAATTTTCCATTGACCTCACATGGATGGTCAGGGACAACCAAAGGGCCAGATGTGCCGTGGGGGACATATAATACCCATGATTGGGTGAACCTGTTTAAACCGGCGCTTCTGAGCCTGCTCCTTGTAGTTCCTGTTGGATTGTAAACAAGAATGAGATGCGACTGAGAATAATGATGCACAGTGTGACAGTCATTACAAAAGTGATGCAGCCATAGAGCTAGATGCTAGTTTTGTTTACAGAGCAGACCAGATGAGGGACCCGAGGAACAGTGAAAAACACAGCTGCCTGGACTGGGAGTTGTTCAGTTGCAGAACATTTTTTCTCTCGGATGAATTCATGACGGTGACAGCCATGGCAGTATTCCTCTGCATGGTAATGCTAAGCTAACACCAAAAAAGCTAAATGATGGTAGTAATGATGAGCTGACAGGGACTTGAACCAGATCTTAAGCCGGTTATCCACTGAAATGTCAACTTTCCAACAAGAGGGAACAAGACCCAAAGTCTATTCTACTCAAATTACATTAAAATGTCTTATTTACATCTAGACCACATTTCCCTAAGTCTGACTCCAGCTTAAGTGTAATGAAACAACACAACCCCCCCCCCCAAAAAAACAAAAAAACAAAAACAAAAAAACAGCTATCAGGACAGTACAAGTACAGCCTGGGGAAGCCACCTCAGTGCTGCAGCACAATTTTGATAACACAGAGTGGGATTTGTTTGCAGAAGAATCAGGCCTAGAGGTACATGCTGGTTAAGTCCCTAGTTACATAAACTTTTGCACAGAAAATGTGTTAACATAAAAACACCTCTTAGCCGATCACATTGTGAACTATTTTTACAACAAACCATCCCACAGCATATGGAAAGGTTTTAAGTATAAACTGATGGACAAAAAGACCACCCAGTGATGACTGCAAGCTGTCTGACACTTTTCAGTTCTTTCCCCATTTGACAGACCAGACCAGCAAGTCTCCTCAACTGAATACCCCACCCTATGAGGACCCAACATTGGTCTTAATGCCAGGTGAGGAACATCTCACAAGTATTATCAATCAATCAATCAATCAATCAATCAATCAATCAATCAATCAATCAATCAATCAATCAATCAATCAATCTCTCGAGAAGCATGCCCTGTCACAAATCAGAAGCATCTTCTACCACTAAGCTAGATACGTATAACTTTGCCTACCTCTCATCTCATCCTCAACTAAAAGATGAAACCGTTATGTCAGTGGACTTCAGAGAGCTGCATCAAACACCATCATTCTTCAGAAATTGGTCAGCAAACTGCAAAAACCTGCATCATAAACTTTGTCTCTGACCAACCTCTTTCACTCTATTCTAAGTAAAGGGTACTTCACAGGGTTAATGTTGAGCCCAATGCTCTCCAAACGTTTGACCCATGACTGTAACCCCATTCGTGCCATTATAAAGTTAGTTGGAAACACAGTAGTGGTGCTTATAGGGGAGACAGCCTACTGCCCTGAGCTGAACAATCTCAGCATCACAACCATTCTACCAGCTGTGCCACTATGTAGTGCAGCATTTGTCCAGCTGATGATCATAAGGAATTCGACAGATCGTTAGGTGGTCATTCAACATGTTAAAAAAATGAAAGAACTGAATCTGTTTCCAAGGCCAGCATTAAAATAACAAATAGAATAAAATGGAGTAAATAGAATAACACAACAACAATAATTGCACGGTGAAGGTGAACCAGACCCCCCAGACATAAACACAATTTGTGGCACTAAAAACATTCAACCCACTTCCTGTATGAACCTCTGCTGTGTGGTGGATGAAGGTCAACACAAACCACCTAAAAGACTGAGGAGCAGCTCATCTACAGAGCTCCATGCCTCCATCACACATGTCCTTGTGAAAGCACCGACTCCACTGTAGGCGATTACACACATGTACACACTGCACATCGCACAGTACAAGTAGTAAAAACTTTCTAATATTGTCACTGCTGCTTCTTTTTAAGATTATGTATACTTCTACATTCTATTTATTTTACTGTGAGGCATGATTTTCAGTTTAGTTCAATTCAATTACATTATATTTTTTTAATGCCAAGTCACAGCAGCAGCTGCCTCGGGGCACTTTATAAAAAATGTACAAAAACATTGAATTGTATAGAATTTCGTTGTCCGTAAACAGAGCAGATTAAAAGCTTTCAAACAAGTGTTAAACCTAACATAACAAGAAGAAGCCACAAGGTCAAGCTGCAACGGAGCCATGATTTCAGCTTGTGAAGAGATCCACGGTGTGACAGGCAAACATTGTGTTTACCTGTGTTGGTTAAACTATGATTAGACAGTGAGTCCAGGAGTTTGAGTTCATTTTTTTGCCCTTTTTTTCCTCTGATCAATCAAAATAAAAATGCAAAAATTCTCAAAAAACAAAGCAAATGTTCTTCCTTGATAAATGGCTCGTACTCAAATCATTTATTGAAACTAGCATCTGGTACAATTACTGCCAATGAAATATTCACCAAATTAAAAACTCTTTTTTTCTTTATCCACTGATCTGCTTTGTATTTTACGAAGCAGGTATCTGACACGTCGTCCTTTCTATGGGATCATTTCATCTGATCAGCAGTAACATTTAGACAGACGCTGGAATGACTTTTTCAGGAACCTGCATCATCTGTGCTCAGAGTCAGATGAATTAGATGCTGCTGTCCACTTTTATTATCATCTCATAGAAAATAATGATTCATTTTTTTCCCAGTGGCTTTCTCTAACCACATCCAGGAAACTTTAAAAAAAAAGCCAGGGGTCCTTATAGAACTGTCTGTCACCCTGGTGGAGCTCAGCCTTGTGGAGTATCCTTATCCTCATACCTTATATACATATCCTAAAATATTTAGGGATCCTGAATACTCAGTGTCTAGATAGTGTTAATGAACCACCTGCGAGTACACACACACACACACACGCACGCACGCGCACACACATATGCACGCATGCATATATGCACAGACATATTCTGCAAACTACTACTTAAAACACAGTTTGTCTCTGCATTAGGCTTTCAAAAACAAAACAAAAAACCAAACCCTTCTGGTCTGTGCACTTACTAGACAACAAGAATCAGAGGTCAAAGAAGGCTAAGCAACAGAGGTTCTTTAGTTCTTTACAACATAAAAGTGTAGGATGATATTCTTGTAAATGGAAATCTTCAAAGGAAGGTGCAGACAGTTAAGTGAGAAAATGGTAAATGCGTATTTCCTTACTTATCAAGCAATTGCAAAGCCTCTTTCAAAAATTCATGAGCTTGAAGTGTTCTTCTCCCCTGCCTTTGTCATCATTAGTCGTGTCTTGTTGCGTTACTGTCACCTGTAGATTAGTGAAAGACTGGGAAACCACTGAAAGGAATGTGCATCACATCGCCTTTTTAAAACAAGGACCGACTCTCGGAAAAACAGCCCCATGGCACTTCTGAACTCCGCAGGAAACCTCTGATATGAAACAGCCTGCAACATAACTCCTGTAATGTGCAGACACCCAACGTGTCTCGGGTAAAGGAAGGACACGGGAGATCATTACACAGGATATTGTTTTACTGTTAGAAGCAGAAGTCCCCGATCACACCTTTGATCCCGTTCAGACCATCTGCTATGGCATAAAAAAGCGTTACAGCATACAGAAATATTAGAGCATGTTTCTGATTTCAGAAGGAGAATATTGTTGAATGTCCTGTCTGATGATATACAGCCCTTTACCTTGGTATGAATAGCTGGCTACAGGAATGGCAGTTCCAGTTGCAAAGGTTTCATTGGCCGATGAAAGGAAATGTAACCAATCAACGTAAATTACAGAACATACTCAAAACAGCCTGCCTTCAAATAGGGACAGCTCTTGTAAGCCATCAAACCCTTTCATTATGTTGCAGTGAGATTTGTCCCAAAAGCTTTGCAGAGCCACACCGTACATCTCCCAAAGTGTGCCTCTGCAATAATCCGATAGTGCAGAACCTTTTTTAAAAAAAAACAACAAAAAAAACCAGCTTCAGGTTATTATGCTTCTAAAGCAATGCACAGACAAAACTAATGTGATTTGGACTCCTGATAAGTGATTACCAGTGTAATTGTGCTTGCGTGAAAAACAAAAACGGTGTATCAAATTGCCTCCACTGTGGTCTTGGACCATTATTTCCTGGCTCAAAAGATAGTTGTGGAAGTTAATAGTTTCATTCCCACATTGCTATGCATGTATGTTTGTGTGTGCGCTTGGCTTTATGTATATGTGTAACAGAAGGAGAGACAGACAGAGAAGGGACTGCAGTCAGCTGAGCCTGAAGAAGTCACTTGGATGAGTGACGAAACTTTTCTCCCACTGAAAACGCTGCGTCCAGCTGAACAGAATCAACTTTTTGGGACAGAGAAGGGAGTTACTGGAAAATTTTGTGCTGCCAAACGTGCCGTGGAACATTGCTCATGATCATCAAAGACTCTTCTAATTTGGTCCAAATCAATATCTTTCTGTCTCCCTTGGTCTGTCTCACAGGCTCCCTCCCTACATCTCTCTATGTCCTCCTTTTGAACAGAGGCAAGGCCACCTTATTATAATTCAGACCTTAATTACCAGCTGGGAATCAAGGCTAAATGAAGTCTCTGTAAATACTAAAGTGGTTCATTAAGTCTCCCTCAAAGTGTATCTACTCTGGTTATCTAACTTGTTCTCAAAACAGTCACAACCCCATTAAATTAGTCCAGATTTGGCAAAGTCCACCGTACACTAGAGTGACAGGTCGTCTGAAGATGTGACTCTTTGGTCTATAATGTCGACCACTGAAGTGGGACATACTTTATTGATAGAGATTGTAATTAACTGGCTGTGTGGAGACAAAGGAAATTGCACATTCATCATATCAAATTGGCTCAGGGGGCTTAGCAAGGGCCAGATAATGGCTCTCTTCATGCCTGAGCCGTGACCAGAGTGCAGACAGCGAGGGATTGCTACATTTGTATACACAATGCAGCCGTGGATTCACACAAATAAACTGTTGTTAACATGCTCATGCAAAAACACCACCACTAACACTAATGCTGAAATCAGACTGCTCCGTGCTTTTGTCTTTTCAAATGGTCGCTGAGTCAGATTAGCTATTAGAGCATAAACTCTTGGCGTGACTCCATAATGGATGTGCAAAGGAGCAAAGGGACTGACCTGACGTCATACTGCTAACATTTTTGCATGTGATCACAGCTAAATGAACAAACACACTGTGTCGGAGGTGGGCTTTATCTCTTTCTTTTTCACTCACAATAGAGAGTGAGTGCGCCTGTGGGTAGGCGCTGTGACTGTGCACTCACAGAGATGATGTCACAGCCATAGATGGGATTTCATTGATTAATGCTCTTGACTGGAGGGGGAGAACTGTTGTAAAGACTTGCAGAAATGAGATAAAATGTTGTTTCTGTTTTACCGTGCTATTTTTTATAGCAAGAGCTCTCCGTGCTGCCATGGGTCACCATCACTGAATACATTACACCTGTGAACGTTGTCAAATATTGCCAAAGAAGAAATTAATGGGCACCCAATTGGAAGTATGGAAGCACACTGTGAAGGGAATGTGAGTGCCTTTCAGCGTGAAATCACAGGGATCTCGCCACTTGCCTTATCAAGCACCAAAACTCTTCAGATTTTTAACATGTTCACAACTTATACACAAATTCTGCGTTTTCTTTTTTTGTTTTTTTTTGTTTTTACAAGGAGGTGCATGAAGAGGACACTAATCCATACACTACAAAGGCGGGAATGCCATTTTAGGAAAAAAAGTATTTTAAATTAATTAAAAAGAGAAAGGACCTGTGTAATCAGCAATCAGTAGTCCACATGAGTCCATGGGTGGAGAAATGGTGTGTGCCAGGAGTGTCACACATAAGGCTTGAGGGTCAGTATCCCAGCAAAGACCCCAATCCAGCCCACTGGAGGGCTTTGGAACAAGGATGATAAAAAGTTTTGGACTTTTGACTGTATTGTTGTAAGTTTTACAGCATTTGACAGATAAAGACCTCCCTCAAACTCAGTTATACTACAAAAACCAACAGATGAACAAGTAAATGGCATAAAAGTTCCTGTTTTTTCACTATTTACTTGAGAATGTTTTGAAATTATTTTATTTTTTTTTATTTCTTTTTACAATGAATCCACAGTAAAACCAACAAACCAAAAAAAGAAAAAGAAAAAAAAAACAGGATGTTTACTTATGATTACAGGACAGTCTGTCCAATGAGCTAATAGAACTAATTTTACACAGTAATTTCTTATTGTTTCCGCCCAAAGAGTCATGCTGACAGATGTTTTCCATTTATTACAGGAACATGTCTTTATCATGTAGACAAACTGACATGCTGTTGAAATTGCACTTCTTTCACTCCCAATAAGATATCTCAGGGAATAAATGTGTCGTTAAACATTGTTGCACCGACACAAAGGTGAGTTTCACTCGTCTGGCCCACTTAACATCAAAGTATGTGGCCCACAGTGTAAAATGTTTGACATCCCTGGTGTATGCAATGTTGTTTGGTGTACAAAACCAAACTGGAAAGCATCAAAAACATGTCACAACGAGGAGAGCGACCCAGCAGCTGAGCTCTGAGGGCTTTAATAAACAGGGGTGCACATAAGTGGTCCGCAGGTGCGCATTCGCTGTCAAAATAAAAGACGCGCACCAGATAAGAAGTTGCAACGCGCGTTTGCGTACATATAAAAGGCACTGTTTTTGTCCGCTAGAGTGGGATTTTCACGGCACATTCTGCACCACATCTCTGTGCATTCATCATTTGTTTGAAGCCAGCTCACCTCCTGCAACCACTTTTCCGAGAATACGTGCTTCTTTTGTGGTTCGGACTCCTTCTGTCATTTCTTATAGGTGGAGGAACATCAAAGTAATTGCTTAAAGGAGCTTCTTCGACATTTTTAAGAATTCTTTTTTTTTTTTTTTTCTGCCTGTCCCGTTTAGTAGATCATCACACTTAAAACGTAATGCAGTAGGAAAATGTTATAACATGTTACTGAACAATTCATAAATGATCCCACACTGACCATATATCTCTTGAAGTAGTTTTTTAACTATTACAATTTTAATCTTAATTATTGATTTGTTGAGTTAAATAAAGTTTGATAATACTTCCACCTGTCCCCTTTATTCCTCTTTGGCTCTGACCTCTGAGAAGGAGAGTACTAATTTTTCCAGACTTCAGCGAGGTAGAGAGCAGATTTGTGTTGGTGTTGCGCTGGACTTTCCTAAGAGCTGTTATTTCATAGGTGGTTGAATTTGATAAGGGCCTTACACTTCTGTCAGCTCCTCATTGACAGCTTGATAACTATTGTCTGCTCTCTTCCTGTTTTGTCACCTCCATTTCTCTTCTTTTTAAATTCACCATCCAACCTCTCTCACACACTCGCTCTCTTACTCTTTTTGCTCTATCCTGTCATTCTTTGCATCTATGCTGTTGTTCTTTCACTTCTAACTTTTCTCCTTCATTTTACGAGACCTTTTCTTTTTTTTCCACCACTCTGCCCTATCTAGTGGTTCTGTTGGACACCACAACGGTACTGGGAGAACTGGACTGGAAGACTTATCCTGTCAATGGGGTGAGTGACCCTGGTATTTCTTGAATTAAGGCTATTAACTGTTTAAGGTTTTATTGATCAAAAAAAACTTCTGATACCCCCCCCCCCTCCTTTTTTTTTTTACATGGTAGACCAATGATGGCTACAATTTGAACCTCTCTTGTCCAAAATCGAATACTTGAGCCACAGCAGACTAGATTTTCTTGCATTTGAGTCAAATGAAGACAGGAGACAAGTTCTTGTGTCTTATTAAAAAAAATCCTGTGGGCATCAGGCGGCGTGTTTTATACGGCAGCCTTCCTGACAGCAGTTAGAGCAATGTGACATCCACTGAAGAATGATATGGTGACTTGTGGGAGCACAAAACACAGCACAGCAGGGGTTAAGAACATATGCTAAGTTTGCCCCTAGAGGAAGGTTGACTCAGAGGCAACAAGTGGATTGGAGGTGGACAGCAAGTGACAGCGTAGCTCGCAGGTCAGCCGTGTGGCAGATGTCATGCAGGAGCGCACAGTACACCACCTATATGAGAAGGGTGTACTGGACATACACACACAGCTACAACATTAAAACCACTGACAGGTGAAGTGTACAACACTGATAATCTCATTAAAGTGCGATATTGTGCTGCAAACCATGGCTCTGACATTTATGCGGATGAACCCATTACACTAAAACCACCGGACTAGACCTTTGTTAGTCCCCCAACGACATTAGATGAGAGCATGGGTAGAAGCAGTAAGAATGTAACTGAATACATTTACTTAAGTACTTGTTTAATGTACATGCTCTTTTTTAAAAAAAACAAAAAAACATTCACATGTTATGCTTCCTTTTGCTTTTGTTGTTGTTGTTTTTTTTAAGATTAATTGCATAGTTATAGATCAAGCTACCTACCAATCAGCAATTAAAATCATCAACAGCTGCAACATTAAAGAGATGTTCACTCTTTAACGTATTTAATCAAAAATGATGCTCCAATGATATCATGTATATGATTCTGAAAAGGAGCATGTTTACTTCATGTACTTTAAATATATTTTAATTATACAATCTGTGCATTTTTAATACAATAATTATTTAAATAAAAAAATCTAAGTACTCTTTTTTTCTGCAATTCTGCTTTTTGAATAATAAATCTGTAACACCTCATTTAAAAAAATCCTGGCAAATCCAGACAATATGATTTCCAGACTTCTGAAGGCTGTCTAGCCATTATTAGTAGTAATGATAATACTAATAACAAATATTATGTGTGAATTTTGCTGCTGGGACGGAAAAATCAACACACTTTAAAGAAAATCAGTAGACATGAGAGCTGTGTTTGCATCAGCAGTATGGTTGATGCAAACACAGCAGCCGTTTCTGTCGGCAGCTTTTCAAAACTCGCTGTGCTCATTTCACACGTCTGAGCTGGTTTGGAGAAAGCAGAATGTGTGTACCAGTTTTCTCAAAAAGAAACAGGGATACTGTTACGCACAGAAATCTGATCCATCCTCAGGATTTCTGATTACTGTGTGGGTGTGCACATCTGCGACTTAAGCGATACAGGAATATCATTACATCGCATTCATTTGCTTCTATTCAAAGAAGCTTCCACAGGGAAAAAGCAGTTTCACTCAAAACTGGAAGTGTAACCCTTTAATCAGATAACTCAAAGTACCTTCAGTGAATTTAAAGAAATAAACTTAGTGCAGTTCGGTCTATATATTATTGAACGCAGGCATAATTTAAAAGTTTAAAGTGCAGACTCTCAGTTTCAGTTGGAGAGGCTAAGGAATTATAGCCATTATCAAACAGCTCCCCTATTTTCAGCTTTTGTCTTTTTGGAAAGTCTGATCTGTCTTTTCTGCTAGGGAGAGCAGTCATTAGTTTAGTGAACTTTCTGTATTTCCTTTATGACAGACTTGAATAATGGCGTACATACCATTGAAAAGATCCTGTGATCATCACTGTTTTTTTTCTGTTGCTGTCTTTTTCTGTTGCTCTGATCACCCATATTTTTTTTCCCCTCAAAATATGCTAAATTGCTAATTTGGCCACTCCACATTGTTCTGCTTTGCACTGAGGTCTCCTCTGACCACATGTTGATTAACAGAAACACCTCTCAGAACAAATAAACACTTTGAATCATCTACAGACCTCTTAACGGCTTAATTTATGCTCAACCGATGAAGGAACAGTTAGCACCTGTCTGAGAAACAGCTTTTGAGTCAGCTATCCAATTACACTGCCTATAAAAAAAGAGAGACTGCATATAAAAATAGCTTTATTTCCCCAACTGTTAATGCAGTTAGCAACACAACAAATACATTTAAGTTAGAGCTAAAATGCGAAACGTGTTTCAGCATCAAAAAAATATAAGGACCCTATAATTTCCCTATAGCTGTTTAGATGTCTTGTACAACATAACTTAAGAGCAGGTGCATCGTGAGCCAGTCTATCAAGAAATAAGTACAGGTCTGCTGAAAAGTAGATGTCCATTCTCAAATACATGGTCAAAGAGCAGCTCTCCTCTGACCCACTTCCACTTCGTACCAAACTCTCTTGATTTATCAAATAAATGAAAAGACAAACTTCAAATTAATAAATAAATTGGTGTCTTCGTGCAGTTAAAAATCACAGGACAGCTGCTAAAGACTAAATACTAAAGTATTACACTATTAAAGCTTCATATATAACATTATTATTTATACCTCGTAACTATGAGTAAGTAAACATGTAGAAGTCCACTCTTCCTTTGATTTAATTTATTTACGCAATTAGATATTAATTAGGTACACCTGCTGCTCAAATGGTTTAAGCAAATATCTAATCAGCCAATCATATCGCGTTCATTAAAATTTAGGCATGAAGCGATAGTCAAGATGACGTGCTGAAGTTCAAACTGAGCATCACAATGGGGAAGAAAGATTTAAGTGACTTTGTACATGGCATGGTTGCTGGTGCTAGACAGGCTGTCTGAGTATTTCAGAAACTGCTAATCTACTGGGATTTCCCCACACAACCATCTCCAGGGTTTACAGCGAATGGCCAGAAAAAGAGAAAATATTCAGTGAGCAGCAGTTTTCTGGCTCAGAGGTCAGAGGAGAAGCAAGACTGCTTCAAGTTGATAGGAAGGTAACAGTAACTAGAATAACCAATTGTTATATGCAGAATACCATCTCTGTTCTCTGCACAATAAAATAAACCTTAAAGAAGATGGGCTACACCAGCAGAAGACCATTTTTGGAGGCACATTCAGGTAGTTGTGTCAGATTTTGGCTTAAACATCACAAAAGCATGGAGCCACTCTGCCTTGCATCATACAATTCAGGCTGATGGCGATGTTGTAAAGCTGTGGAGGATATTTACTTGGCACACTTAGGGTCCCTTAGCACCAACTGAGCATTGTTTAAATGCCACAGGCTGCCTGAGTATTGTTTATCATTTTTCTAAAAGTGGCTTCCAGCAGGATAAAACACCAGCTCTAATCATCTCAGACTGGTTTTTATGAACATGACAATGAGTTCACTGTGTTCCACAGTCACCAGCTCTCAATCCAGCAGAGCAGACTGGAAAACGATAGAATGAAAGATTTGCATCATGGATGTGTTGCTGACAAATCTGCAGCAACTGTGTGATGCTGTCATGTCAACATGGACAAAAATCTCTGAGGAATGATTCCAGCACCTTGTTGAATCTGTGTCGTGAAGAATTAAAGCAGTTCTAAAGGGCAAAAGGGGATCTTACCCAATAACAGTTTGGCATATCCAATGAAGTGTCCAGGGAGTGTGAGCACTGCATTGTTCACGTTTGTTATGTGTATCTAATTCTCTCACGTATGTTGATTATTAAACCACATTTATCTACTATAAAATAATACATTTGAATTTAGTAAAACAGCACTTTGAAGCTGAGACCATTTGTGAAATACTGAAGATGCAATTAACCAACCTCCTGAAGCCCAGAGATCTTAATTTAACAGAGTCTGGTTTTCTCGGCTTTTGTTGTTTATAGAACATATGCGACAACATTTATATGCAATGAATACAGATTCAAACAAGCCATTACAATATCTAGAGATTAAACTAATTTAATTGCAGTATATGATTCTTTTAGGTCTGAGCCTGAAGGAGAAGCGCTGCTGTAGATTTCATTCTTACAAATATTTCATCGGGGACTGAGCAACCATCAGCAGCAACAATAATTTTTTCATGACTTCGTGTCTAATTCAAGACACAAAGTGGTTGTGGGGTGGGGGCTGTTTGTGCTTTCAGGCTATTATTAAAAGTGTAATAAATCCTTTCGAGCAAAACCAATAAATAGCAGCAAAAGGCTGAGATATTTTCAGGGCCAAATACCAATATTGAAAAAGCTTCTCCTCCCTTGCACGCAGCCTAAACAGCGTTTTTGCTATGGGGACCAGCAATGCCATTAATTGGTTGAACAAAAACACAGCAAAACTCCACCACCTAGATTCATATCAAATCAATAATTCATCAAAACTACAGAGATTTAATGACATTTTCATAACACCACTCTCTCCCTTCCCTTTAGTCTGACAATGACAAATTGCCTTGTTTTAATCAAAACCTCAAATCTCTTAGCCAGGTTGAGTGCCGCCTCCGTTGTTTTTAATACAATGCTATCTGTCTGTGCAGTGTCGTTAGGTGTGCGCATGTGTGCACGTGTCATTTATCTTAATGTTTCAGCACCTATGAACATGAACTATTTATTCTCTGATTTTCACCTTAAGGGAAACTCCAGATTAACTTTTATTTCTGACTTTGTGCACTAATTACATAAATTCCTGTTGATGTGTTACTAAAACATGGATGGTTTTCCAAAAATAAAAACATTGCATGTGATAACCAAAAACTGCTGCCCCATCTTGACAATCATTAAATTATCTTTCCTTGTTAACAGCTAAGGAATACCAGCTAACCTGCTCCTTTATTTGGAGAGAATATGATGCCAGTCATCACAGCTGCCAATATCAAAATATCCTTGGAAGTGAGCTGAAGTGAAAATGGCCAAAAGTGACTCATTATTTGCACTGGCAAAAAAAAAAAAGAAAGAAAAATCCTCGGGGGCATTTAGATGCTTGAGTCCAAGATACAAACCCAGCCAGAAGTTTAAATCAGTTCTGTACTTCCTTCCATGGTGCAGCCATTGCCTATGCTGGCTAAAGCTGGGATAACTGCAGGTTATGTATTATTTTTGGTTTTCATATTTGGTTAAAATCGGCTTCTTTGGATTTCTTATGATTTCGGGGGTTTTTTTATACTTTTTAAAAAATAATAATAATAATTTACACTGTTTCTGCTAACTTTCCTTTGTCTCTACATTCTGGGGCTCCCTGTCTTTAAGTTACTTTTTGTTTTATTTATTTGTGTAGTTTTTTTTTTTTTTACACTTCCTCTCCTCGTCTTATTCCCACCTCTAATTTCCTAATAGTTCCCGCCTATTAGTTCCCGTATGCAGTCTTATGTCTCTCTTATCAGGTAGTTTCACAATTTGCTTCCCACTTGTCTGCCCTTGAGTTTCTCAAATTCTTCCATTACCTTTAATTTTTTTTGTCTTTCTGTTCTTTTATAAACTTTTTTTTTGGTTGTACCCAATTGGTTTCTTCTCTGCAGTGACTCAAATAGTTGTCCTTTATTTATTCATTATTTAGTATCCTTCTGTCTTTTTAACTTTGAAACAGATATACAGAAATATTGTGGAAAAAATGAAGGAATAAATACTCACCCTAGTGGAGGCATTTCAAAAGCCTATGGGCCTACGCAGGTGTTGTTGTTTTTTTTCTTTCCTTTTCTTTTTCTTTTTTTTTCTCTTTTTTTTGGGGGGGGGGGGATTCGTTTGTTTTGGGGGGTTTTGTTGTTGTTGTTTTTTTTGTTTTTTTCCCCTCTCTCCCTCCTTTGAATATACTTATTTGGGATAATAAATGTGTATGTATAGACATAGATATGATTGTTTATGATTGTTTATATAATGGTAATTATATTTTATGTAAAAAGGATGGGGAGAGGAAGGAAGGGAAGGGGAAAAAGAGGGGAGCGGAAGGGAAAAGGGGAAAATGGGAGGAAAAAAAAAACTATGTCAATGTAAAGGAGATATATACTTTGTTGCCTGATTTGAATAAAGAAAGGGAAGAAAAAAAAAGAAAAAACAAAAAAAAAACAAAAGCCTACACTGTAGATACATTTTCAGTTTGTTTCTGTATTATTCTTAGTGTAGCTGTCATGGAGGAGGACCCAAATGTGGAATATTAAGGCAACAGGATAAACTGAAAAGATGCCTTTATTTAAACTGACAGAAAAGTCAAAAAACCCGACTAAAAACATCACAACATAAAAGACTCTAACAATTTTGGCAGCAAAAACATACAGAAGTAAAATAAGACACTGTGAGAAGGACTGAGAGAAAGACACCTCTATATATATACACAAGAGAGCAATTAGAAGAAATGAACACAGCTGGGGCGAAATGAAACACAGGTTAAGAGAATCTAGGTAACGAGACAAGGAGGAAATAAAGTTCAACAAAGCACAAGAGACAAAGGAGTACCAAAATAAAGCAGGAAGTAACAAATGGGGGTGGGGGGCAAAGACTTAACAAGGGTACTGGGGGGATACACTAGACTGAAACACAAAGAATTAAATGTAAATCAATACTGAAGATGTAGACAGAACCAAGAATTCAAAAGTAACAAGAACTAAAGAATAAAACCCCAAAGGAACTATAAACTTTCTAAAACTCAAAACACAGGGACCCATGACTATGACAGAATTCTGTCTAAAAGTCTGGTAAGGTGGCCAAAGATCAATAAACTTGTTCTTATCAAAAAGAAAAGATGTTTAGAGCATCTGAAATACTGCTATAAGTTGCATTCACTTTATTACTCCTCTACAGCACAGTGTTGCCCTGGGAAAAGAGATTTTAAAGACTTGTGCTCAGTACATATGAACTTAAACTATGCCAAGAGTGTTTGAAAAAGCATCAAATTTCAGTGCAGTGGAAGTTGTGGGAGTCACTATCGAGCATCATTTGATGGTGGGGCATCCTTTTCTGACGCATGGTCACATGACCACATGGTTTGACAAGAACGTAAGAATATTTTGTAATTGACCTGTAAATAAAAAATACTGTAAATAAGTGACCATATGAAATTGTAGAAAGGGTTTTTTCTCAGGTTTTATGAAGGTTTCTGACAGGGCAATATGGTGCGATGAGGGATATTTCCTGTGGGAGAATGTCATGTACTTGTGCACATTTCACATGTTGCTGGAACAATTCAGTTCAATTCTGTTCTATTCTAATTTAATTATATAGCGCCGAATCACAAAAAGATCAGGCATTCAACACAATTTTGGGATTTACATTGGGAAGCTTCCAGATGTAGACGCAAGTGAAAACATGGTCCCAAATTCCAAATTGTCTGTAAAAGTCCAAAAAAGAAAACAAGAAGAGAGGGCGAACCAATGGTGGTATATCTCGAAAGTATGAGAAGAAGAAGAAGAAGAAGAAGAAGCAGGCCCACAGCTCCCATTTCAAATCAAGATCTCCTCTTGGACAATGCATCACTCTGGCCAACAAAATATGACAACCCAATCGGTCGGGGCAGATGGCCACCCCTCCCTGACCCTGGTTCTGCTGGAAGTTTCTTCCTTGGGGTTTTCTCTTTATTTTTTTAGGGTCTTTACCTCACAATATAAAGCACCTTGAGGCAATAAAGGTTGTGATTTTGCACTATATGAGTAAAATGGAGTCAAACAAGGGAAGATGTAGGGTACCTGGGTGCACAGATACACCAAAGTGATGCGTACAAAGTGTAATGTGCGCCTCTGTGTAGATATTTACAGATATGTAAATATGTTTCAAATGTTTTTCAGATCTTTGTTTCATAATCTTTTGAGATGTTTGGAAGTTTTTCTGATGTTTTTATTGCTCTTGCATAGTTGAGTTATGATACATGAGTTAATTATTTTCTCTATTATTATGTTTTGTTTTGTTTTTTACTATTGTTGCACAACATTGCCTCTAGGTAACTAAAAATATCTTGGAGAAGGGGTGTCTGAAATATACATTTTTTGTTTTGGCAATAAAATGGCCCGAAGTGAGTCAATAATTGATGTTGAATCATTTTCAGCATGTACCATCAAATTGTGTGCAGAAGAGGGCTTTAGGTATATATCCTAGGACAGCAGAGGCTATTTGAGTACAGTGAGCTCATTGTCATGTTCGAGAAACCATTTTGAGGTGATTTGAACTTTGTGATATGGAAGCAGACATCAGAAGATGGACACACTGTAGCTGATGATCATGAAGAGACGGTTGTCAGTTGGTACTGAGGGGTTCAAAGTGTGCCAAGAAAATATCCCGCACACCATTACCCCAACAACAGTCTGAACTGTTGATATAAGGCAAGATAGATCTCTTCTTGCATATTGTTTATGCTAAATTCTAACCTTACCTTCCAAATGTTGCAGCAGAAATCAATACCTATCAGACCAATCTTCTGTTGTCTAAGTTTGTGAACTGCCCATATGAATTGCAGTGTCAGGTTTCTGTGTACTGCTGTAGCAAATCTGCTTTAAGATTTGACATGTTGTTCATTCAGAGATGCTTTTCTGCATACCTTGGTTGTAACATTTGGTTATCTGAGTTACCGTTACAGGTCGAAGCAAAGACCTGCCACCAGTAGGTCAACCATTACTCAAACCAGTCCATCTGGCACCAACAACCATGTTCAAAGTCACTTAAATCACATTTCTTCCTCACCCTGATGTTTGATTTAAACCTCAGACACTGAGTTGCTGCTATTTGGTTCACTGATTAGATACTTGTATTAATGAGAAGCTGGAACAGTTTTACCCAAGGAAGTGGTAAAACTTCCTTGTTTGTTGTTCGTTTCTCCAGTGATTCAAGAGGTTTTGTCAGCATTAACTTCTTGTTCCACTGCTTTTATGACTTTGTACACTCTGTTTTCTCACAAAGTTTGCCATCACTGACTTAAATAATTACATAAGCCATATGTTGGCAAGGAAAGGTCCAGATCTACTTCTAATTGAGGACATTAAATAGAAATAAATCTGCAACGAATGTTTAATTTTCCAGCTTAATTAAGTGCTTAACGACTTAGTTGGCTCTAAAAAAAATATGCTGCCAAAGGTGAGGTTCACTCCACCATTTGTAAAAAAGAAAACTTTTTTCTCATGCATGTAAGCCTGGTCTTTGTCCAACCATCAGCTGATTTGAAAGATGATGTTTGTATCTGCAAGGCAAAAGTTCCATCTGAAGCAAGCTGTCAAATTTCTGTCAAGAGCTCAGTACATAAACTGCTGGAAGCAAAAAAAAGAAAGAAAGAAAGAAAGAAAAAACCCAACGTAGCAAGTTTTCCATTCTGAACATCGCTGCAAAATCAAATTGTTTTTCAACTACTTCTCAAGCAGTTGCAGCGAGAGCTAAAGTGTGTTGTAATGCATCATTGGTGTGTCAAAGCAGGAAGCGAACACTACTTAACCGAAAAAATAGGAATGGTTCGTCAGGCATCGTCCGGACAGGCTTTGGAAAGGATATATTGGGATATACACCAAGCCCCAGCCTCACCCACTGATTCATGTTGTGCACAGAAGCTCTCACAAAAACAGCTCCCAGCAGTTGGAACCCCTGGGGTGGTGCTAGTAGGTGCCTGAGACTGCGTTTAACAGCAGCACATCCTGTGGGCATTTTGGATGGTGGGGTGGAGACTCCATTGCTCAGATATGGGGAGTTTGGAGGCTGGATAGCATTCTCACTTACTGATGTTCCTTGAGCCAGTCCTGAATACCATCCTGCTGGGCAGGCCAAAACCGTCGGTGAGTAACATGGAAATGGGTAGTATGCTGAGTTTGCAGTAATTTTTAGGTTGTACAAGTTAAGGTAACATCAACATGAATGCTATTACCCAGGGTTTCTTGGCTATTCACTTCACATGCCTTTGGTTTTATTGTGGCTGATCCGTGTACATGCACAAACTGTGCAGCTAAACTGACCTGCACGGCTGTCCTCACTGAGGTGTCCTCATTCAGATAAAGTATCATCAATAAAATGTTGCGTTCAAACACCTGCACCGACAACATCCAAGTTGAACTGCTTGTTTTCTCTTTAAAAAAACATATCATCATTTAAAAACTGGATCTTTATGTGATGATATTGTGAATCACTCAGGTAATCTTTGTCTAAATCTTTTTCACAGCACTGCATATTTTTATATTTGTTAATTTTAAGAGAATTGATAGCAAGAACATTTTAAAACATTATGAGCTGTTCAGCTGCACAGTCCCGATAAACATGATTAATTCCTATGGATGTAATTGAGCAGAACTATTTCTAAAGGTACATCAACCACAACCCCAAAACTCTTGAATACATTGATATGGCCACCATACTAAATTCATGTAAACTGAGCAGGTGCTATGCGCCTGTCTGTCTCAAGCCTGAACAGGTACTGCGATTCTTGCTATAAATAGTGATGAAGTATTACATGGTGTTTTCCATCCTCCTCTGTCCTTCTGATAACTATCTGTATGCAGATTGAAGGCGCTGGAGTTGGAGAAGGTGTATCTGGAGGACTAAAAGTCAGCCACATGTGTAATAGTTGCAGGTCTTTTAGCATCAAGCTCGATGTGATGACAATAAATGTGATTTCAGTTGTATTTCATATTAAGCGAGAGCATTTTTAATGAAATCAAATGCCGTAGCCCCAAACTAAGTATCAGTATTTCATTGTATGGTCCGCCTCACTACTAAGCCAGCAGCGAGCATTTTTATGAGGCAATTGTTGTATTGCTCCCTCACACTGCAGCATTACTATGAGTTCGGTACATTAATTAGATCTACACTTTGTACACAAAACCTACTTTCTGCATTCCACAGTCTGCTAAGCTTTGGACTAATAGGCAGAGCGATTAGTAGGTGCATATCTGATTGCCTCGGAGAGCGTGGGTTGCAGCTCATCTTTCAAACTCAGGGTTTGCATTTTTGTTTTCCCTGCACTGAACCATGCCACATCCCAAGGGTGCATTTTAGAACACTGAGGCACACGGAGTGACAAATCACCATTTTCTCTCGTTTGTATGCATAATGGAACTCCAATTACTTAATGCTGATCTTATGCAAACCAGAAAGTCTGCTTCTTGTAATAAGATACTCAGTTTCTGTTTTAAGCTTTGTAAGGAGGGCAATGTAATGAGGATATACAGAGCACCGTGTATGGTGAAGAAACTTCCCCGACTTTGTCTTTACGTCTGCTCAAAATCTTTTAAGTGACTGATTCAGTGGCATGTGGCATAAGTCCTGCAGAGGCCTTGCAACTGGATGCAGTCGAAGCATTACTGGAAATGTGTGAATTTTGGATTTTTCCTGAGTAAATACATTTATTTTTTATTTTTTAGGTCATATTCATGCAAACGTAACAAACAGGGTATGTCTGTGCATCATTAAACATCTTAATATTACCTCAGAGTCCCCTTATAAAATTACAAGTGTATAAGCAACCAAGGAAGTGAGTCCTACCTGGCCACTGGACAACATTCAGTGACAGTGCACTTGCTGGCATCTCCGGTGGGCAGAGCCCTGATTCAGTAGGGTGAATAAGGGATCTTGTCTCCTCCGTACTTAATGAGAGAAACTAATTTCCTCTGCGTGTATCTGCGATCTCAGTGTTAACAAGAAGATCAGGGTAGATTGGCATTCAGCGGTGAGTGAGAGGAAGGACGCTAGCATCAACTAGCTAGCCGGTCGTCACGGCAAAGCTACAAGAGCGTCTCTCAGCATGGGCCCGAAAAAAGTTCTGTCAGCCGAGGAAGGAGACGATATTAAGAAGTCGCTGGAGTTTATGACAGAGGAGATTTCTACTGTCAAACTGCAGCAGAAAGCCATCCTGGACCTGGTCGAGGAAGTTAAGGCTCTCCGCATCCAGAACGCCGAGAAGGATCGGCAGCTGGCGTACCTGGAGAACAGAGTGGCGGATTTGGAGCAGTACACCCGGATGAACGATATTATCATCACGGGGCTTCGCATCAAACCCCGGTCATACGCCCGGGCGGTCGCCACTGACAATGTAGGAGGGCCAGGAGAGGAAGATGTCAACTCCACGGAGCATCAAGTGGTTACCTTTCTATGGTCCAAAGGTGTGGAAGTGGATTATAACAACATTGAGGCTTGCCACCCTCTACCCCGAAAAAATGACAGTGACAAACCAGCCATCATTGTGAGATTTGCAAACAGAAAACAGAAAACAGCACTGTTAAAACAAGGAAAGAAACTGAAAGGATCCGATGTCTTCATGAACGAACATCTGATAAAAAGAAATGCGGACATTGCCAGGAAAGCACGTTACTTGAAGAAACAGGGAAAAATTCAAAATACATGGACCACCAACTGCAAAGTATTCATTAAACTCAATGGAACACCGGAACAAGCCAAAGTGTTGGTCATCAGAAATATGGAAGAGCTGGACAAATACTGAGGTCAACTTACTCTGGAGGTATGAATACACATGTGACGTGACACACAACACAACACATGGCACAGTCCAAAAGAACTTCATCTGCATCCGGCAACAATATCAACATAACTCATTGGAATTCTCTTTATGATAATCTGGAACTGAGAACATTTCGATACACAGACCATAATGTTCTAGACTTAGAAAAGGATATAGACCCGGAAAATAATTTCTTCTACAACATCAGCTGTAACTGCTGCTACTTCACTGATGAACAGTTTAAGCACACCATCAACACGGAAAATAAATTATCAATAATCCATTTTAATAGCAGAAGTCTGTATGCCAACTTCAACAATATAAAGGAATATCTAAATGAGTTGACAAATCCATTTGGAATTATTGCCATTTCTGAAACATGGATCAATGCGGAGAAAGGAATGGACTTTGGACTGGAGGGATATGAAGTGAATTTTGTAAATAGAAGGAACAAGAGTGGAGGGGGAGTAGCTGTGTATGTGGATAAAAACCTAAACTACAAGGTGGTAGAAAGTATGACAACTGTAATTGATAATTTACTAGAATGTATAACAATTGAAATTTATAAGGAAAAAGAAAAAAATGTAATAATTAGCTGTATATATAGAACACCTGGCTCTAGTATTCAAGTATTTAATGACTTCATAGAGGAAATATTCTCTAAAACAAATCAAAAAGTTATGTTTATCTGTGGTGATTTTAATATTGACCTGTTGAATCCAAAAAAGCACAAAATGAGCGACGAATTCCTAAACACTATGTACAGTTTGAGTTTACATCCTAAAATAACCAGGCCTAGCAGAATTACACCACATTGTGCCACCTTACTTGACAATATTTTCACTAACAATATGGAAAACAACATTGTGAGCGGATTATTAATTAATGACATCAGTGATCACCTACCAGTTTTTGCAGTTTATGACACTAATTATAAGAAAAATCAGCATGAAGAACAACTGAGATACAGACGTGTAAGGACGGAAGAAACGATGACTGCATTTAAGAACGATCTATTAAATCAGGACTGGGACAATGTGTACAAAGAAGCTGATATTGATATTGCATATGGCATATTTTTAAGAATATTCATGGAGTTGTACGATAAAAACTGTCCAACAATAAAATACAACAGAAAGCACAAATATTCAGATAGACCATGGCTCACTAAGGGTTTACAAAATGCATGTAAAAAGAAAAATACACTCTATAGGGAATACCTAAAACAAAGAACAAAAGATGCTGAAAATAAATATAAAAAATACAAAAATAAGTTGACCAATATTATACGTGTATGTAGAAAGGAGTATTATAGTAAAATATTGAACAACAATAAACATAATATGAAAGGAATATGGGATGTTTTAAACGGTATCATTAAAAATAATTCTGGACAACAAAGTTATCCACAATACTTTATCGATAATGGCAATATTATGGAAAACACTGCTGATAAGGTCAACAGCTTTAATCATTATTTTGTAAATATTGGACCAAAACTGGCAGAACAAATTCCTGAGTCACTGCCATCAGTAGACTGTAGTGAAAACCTGATTGATAGGAACCCTAACTCAATGTTCCTCACATCAGTGGAGGAAAAAGAAATAATTGACATTGTACACATGTGTAAATATAAAACATCTACTGATTGTAATGATATTGACATGAAAATCGTCAAGAAGGTCATTGAAGGAATTGTAGGACCTCTAACATATATTTGCAACTTATCATTTCAGACGGGAAAAGTGCCAAACAAAATGAAAATAGCTAAAGTTGTGCCGCTGTATAAAACCGGGGATAGACACCACTTCACAAATTACAGGCCTGTTTCTTTACTACCACAATTCTCCAAAATCCTAGAAAACCTGTTTAATAAACGATTAGACAAATTCTTAGATAAATATAAATTACTCTCTGACAGTCAATATGGATTCAGATCAAAAAGATCAACATCTCTGGCATTAATCGAATCAATTGAGGAGATTACGAATGCTATAGATCAGAAACAGTATGCAGCTGGAGTATTTCTGGATCTCAAGAAAGCATTCGACACAATCAATCATGACATATTAATTAATAAACTGGAACGGTATGGGATTAGGGGGGTTGTACTGGAATGGGTGAAAAATTATTTAAGTGACCGGAAACAATTTGTGAAGCTGGGTGTCCATTCCTCATCATGCTTGGACATTGCTTGTGGTGTTCCACAAGGCTCTGTACTGGGTCCAAAATTATTTATTATTTATATAAATGATATTTGTAAGGCATCTGATATATTAAAATTAGTATTATTTGCAGATGACACAAATATTTTTTGTTCTGGGGGGAATCTAAAGGAGCTGCTGGATACAATTACTTCAGAAATGTGCAAAATTAAAAAATGGTTTAACAGGAACAAACTATCGCTAAATCTAAGTAAAACTAAAATTATCTTATTTGGGAATTCCCTTAGAAATGCACAAGTGCAGATTCATGTAGATGGTGTGGAAATTGAAAGAGTACTTGAACATAAGTTTCTTGGTGTGATTATAGATGATAAATTAAACTGGAAGTCTCATATAAATCATATACATAACAAAATTTCAAGAAGTGTCTCAATCTTGAGTAAAGTAAAACACATTCTGGACCACAAATCACTCCACATTCTCTATTGTTCCCTGATTGCACCGTATTTGAATTACTGTGCAGAGGTTTGGGGCAATACTTACAAATGTTCGCTATCATCAATCTTTATATTACAAAAAAGGGCCATAAGGATAATCCATAAAACTGGTTACAGAGATCATACAAATCCACTATTCTTAAAATCAAAAATTCTAAAATTCACAGATCTGGTTCATTTTCTCACAGCACAAATTATATATAAAGCAATAAATAACCTGCTTCCTGACAATATTCTAAAAATGTTTTCTAAAAGGGAACGGGGATACAATTTGAGGGGGGAATTAAATTTAAAACATCCTCGTATCCGTACAACATTAAAAAGTTTTTGCATCTCTGTGTGTGGAGTGAAGCTGTGGAACAGACTAAGTAAAGATATGAAGCAATGTCCAAGCATGGCGCAGTTTAAAAAGCGGTTTAAGGATATGGTTTTTACAGGGTACAGGGAAAAGGTAGAGATTTGATAGGGTGTTCTTGTCTAATATTTTCATGTGTGTGCGCATGCACGGGTTTGTTGGTATGGATATATATATATAATTGTAGGCTGTGTATCCTTGAGGTGTTAATGGGGTTATTGAAAATGTGTATATGTGCGTATGTGTGTATATACGTATGTATGGATAGATAGAAACATATATGTGTATATATTTAAAAAAAAAAAAAAAAATTACACATAACATATAATGTAATTACAAGGAGGTATTTCTGTAGTCTATTTATACTAGATAGTGGAAAAGGGGTGGGATTAAATAAGCTTATGCTTCTTCCTGCTCCTTTTTGAACATGGACGTTATTTGGAGTTGTGGTTGCTCGTTTTCCTTTTGTTTGCTTTGTTCATTTGTCTCTTTTAATTCTATTTTTTTTATACTTTTTCAACATGTTCAAAATAAAGATTCAATCAATCAATCAATCAAACAAGCACAACATATTTGGGAGGCCAGAGGTCCAAATGAAAGAGGGAGTGAATATGATTGATTAATCGTTTGGCCCATGAGTGTCACATAGAGCTTATTTAGATAAGATAAGATAAGATAACCTTTATTAGTCCCACACGTGGGAAATTTGTTTTGTCACAGCAGGAAGTGGACAGTGCAAAAGTTATGACGCAAAAATTAGAATACAATAAGAATAAATACAGTACACAGCTGTACAGAATAGAATAAAATAATATACTATATACAGTAGAATAAAATAGAATAAAAATATACAATAAGATAAAAATAGAATACGAATGCTATATACAACTGAGTAAAAATACAACGATGCCAGAAAAGATTATTGCACTTAGTGTTATTGCACATGTGTGGATGTGTGTGTTTGTTCAGTTAAAGTCTTTGTTGTGGAGTCTGACAGCAGTGGGGAGGAAAGACCTGCGAAATCTCTCCGTCCCACACCGTGGGTGCCGCAGTCTCCCACTGAAGGAGCTGCTCAGTGCTGTCACAGTCTGCTGCATGGGGTGGGAGACGTTGTCCAACAGGGATGACAGCTTAGCCGCCATTCTCCTGTCACTCACCACCTCCACTGGGTCCGGGCATCCTAGAACAGATGGCTTAATTAATAGAAGATTAATTGCTTCTGCACACTCCAGTCAAGGTTAAAGTGTTGTTTAATTAATTATATTTGAGAACACTTAATCTGTGACTTGCCTGTGTGTGTGGATATGTGTGTTTTTTAAAATGTATGCATATCAAATTCTCAACACAGGAGCACTGCATATTACTTCTTTTTTCTTTTTGAACACCCCATTTTGTGGATGTCACAGATACAGTTTTACATAATGGCGAAGTGTGAAATCAATAACCAGCCACAGAGTGTTTTCAGTGTAGACACTTGGGCTTTCTCACGATCTCCACGCTCTGGTCTGTGACCTGGAAATAATAGTGTGCAATCATGGAGGAAGCTTCAGCCCCGCCACCCTTTGAAGAAGTGGCAGAGGAGGCTTCCAGAGTGAGGCTTATTGGATAGTGACTCCCTTGCAGTCGAAATCTGTGTAGAAGTGCTGTCCAAATTCAGGGATTTCTGCAAAGCCTCTATTTCCAATCCAGAACCATTGTATCTGGCCAACATGAAATGCCCTATTTTGTAGAATTCTTCAACTCTCGCATATATATGCATTTTCTCTTATCTAGGAGATACAGTAAAGTCCCCACTATTCCATAAGGCATGCATAAAGCCGCTTGTTTTTGTCTCCCTTCTGATAGGACCCACAGTAAGGTATTGTTAACAGAAAGTCTTTAATACAGTGCTAAGATGAGGCTTGTCAAACGCTTCACCTTTGTATTGGTTTTTGTCTGTGCCATGAATACATTTTATGAAACAGACAAGTGTAAAAGATAGAGACAGAAAGAAGACAGAGATAATGTTCAACAGTGCAGATCTGAAACGCAGTGCAGTGCAAAATGTTCCTGGGTTCTTAGGGTTCTGATGTTTGTATGGGGGAGTTCGGGAGAGGGCTACAACACTGAATGTGTACAATGTGCCAGTGGTTTTGGGGATGTTGTCAAAAATGATGGAATTATGAATGAGGAAATGTACCATCAGATTTTGATTCACCGTCTAGAAAAAGGTTTGTCTGCCAATGACAGACAATCAAAACAAACTGCCAAAGCAGCAAAAGAAACTGAGGACTATGCTCCTGAGAGCCCAGACCTCAACATCATTGAAGGAAAACAGAACAAAGGGCAAAATCCAAATAAAGAGCGTTGAATGTCCTTCAAGAAGCCTGGAAAACTATTCCAAATAACTGCACCTATTTTCCATTTGCTTGCAAAATATCTGGACCAGGGGTCTGCAACCTTTTACACCCAAAGAGCCACTTGGACCCGGTTTCCACGCAAAAGAAAACACTGGGAGCCGCAAATACTTTTTGAAATCTAAAATGAAGATAACACTGTATATATTGTTTTTTTTTACTTTTATTCTTTGTGTGAACAACTAAAGTAAGTAAGTAAAGTTTATTTATTAAGTGCTTTTCACAGACAGGCAGTCACAAAGCGTTGTACACAAATATTAAAATAAACAATACAATCAATAGATATTATACACAATGTAAAAGATCAAATGTAAATAATGTAAAGAATATAAAATATGTAGATCAACAAAAGGCTTGTTTGAAAAGAAAAGTTTTTAACTGCTTTTTAAAAGAATCCACAGAGCAACTAAGGTGTGTTGCTTATGAAATCCATGAAGTGCTACAGAGAAAATTACATTTTATTTATGTAATTAACACATTTTGAACTCTTAAAGAAATATAACAAAAGGAAAGACACCCAGCTGAACTAAAATGATCCAGCAAACAAAAACTGTTGTGAGCCGCCACCCTTAGCGGCACCCGCAATCACGCCTCGCCGCCTTAACGTCTGTGCCATTTATGCTGGTGTTGGTATGTGTCGGGCTGTGAGCTGCAAAGCTACAGCCGGCTGTATGCGTACAGCAACCGTGTGTGAAAAGTGGTCAATAAAGAGATGCTATAAAGCATGTTCATGCAAACATCGTCGAGTCTGCCGTGGTATGTTTACAATGGGACTTCTGGTCCTGAACCTCTGTGCACAGCGTCTGCAAATCGGGGCTGTACGAAGTCACTTTCATCTTTACGCAGAACTGTAAGCTGTCGTCTGTGAGGCGTGAGCGGTGTTTGTTTTTAACATAGTTCATGGTGGAGAACAGCTGCTGACATAATGTGGATCCAAAGATCCATAACTGGCCTACCTGGGTTCGAAAGTCTCGATAAATGCACGGTGTTTCGGCGGGTACACCGGCTTCCGCGAGTGTGACGCTTATTTTGAGCGATGAAAAAATAATAAGGTATAATTTTATTTTTATATTTCAAAATCACAATAATCTTCCAATTTAGAACTACAAGTTAAAAAAAGAACTAAACACAAATAAAATACACTTCAGCTAAATACTTCTAATTTTTTTCCCAAACCACCCGGAGCCGCAGTATAAGGACAAAAGAGCCGCATGCGGCTCCGGAGCCGCAGGTTGCCGACCCCTGATCTAGACTATAAGAAGTAGCTACATTACGGTACTTCTGTTACACAGTTACACATTATATTATTAGCTATACTTTTGAGAGAATCTCAGATAAATTTAGTTATGAAAATTTACAACTGATTGAATTGATGAAAATGCTATTAAGTTTGGTTTCTGTAACACTGCAGTGACATCAAGGCGCTTGGTATTTTGAGGTAGAGACCCTACAATAATACAGAGAAAGCCCCAACAATCAAATAACCTCCCATGAGCAAGCAATTGGCGACAGTGGGAAGGGGAAAAAAATTTAACAGGAAAAGACCTTCAGCAGAACTAGGCTCAGGGAAAGGCTGAGCGGTTTGGGGTGAAGGGAGAGAGACGGGGGGGATGGAAGCATGTGCTATATACGCATGTGAAGACTGAAAAACCCAAGTGAAGAAGCATCATAGGAAGTTCCCAGCAGCCTAGTCCTATTGCAACATAACTAAGGGAGGATTTGGGGTACCTGATCAGTCCTAACTATATGCTTAATCAAAAAGGAAAGTTTTAAGTCTAATCTTAACAGTAAAGAAGGTGTTTGTCTCCTGAATCTAGAAGCTAGATCTAGAAACTAGAAACTGGTTCCACAGAAAAGGGGGCGTGAAAGCTGAAGACTCTGCCTCCCATTCTACTTTTAAAACTTCTAGGAACCACAAGTAAACCAGCAGTCTGAGAGCCAACTGCATCTTTGGGGTGATACAGTGCTATGAGGTCGTTAAGATAAGGTGGGGCTTGATTATTTAAGACATTGTATGTGAGGAATTTAGGAAAGAGGAACAGGAACAAACACCACCCATCTCTGTAAGCAATGCAGACTCTGCACCCGCTTGATCTTTTCTAAGTTCAGTAATCCAACATTCAGAAGCAGGTCTGAACTAAAGAGCAGCTTTATTGCTTAGTTTACAGGTCATAAAGCAATTTACTGTAAAGCAGGAAGTCAGGAATGCTAAATCGGGTGACAGGGAAAACTCCAAACAGACGGCTCACACAATCAGAGGGGATAAGACGACAACAACGGGGACAAAGAATTAAGGAAACTGAGGACTTAAATACACACAAGGAAGTCAGGGAGATTAAACACACCAGGGAACACAGATGATCCAAGTCTGACTAATGACACAAGGGAAGAAAAACTGAACACGATGCACACCGGATAAGTGACTATCACAATAAAACAGGAAATCACTAACACTGATTCACAGTGATATGACGGAGGCAAGAGAGAGCAAGAGACAGCGAAAGAGACATGGAATGTAAATGGAGCTGGCACCAGAGGAAAGAGGTTAAAAATATTTAACCAGCTTAAAAAACTACAGGCAGATGTTGTTTTATTACAAGAAACTCACAAACCTGTCACAGGTTTAAATGAACTTAAAACACCTGAGTTTCCTAACGTGTTTGCAGCCGGTTATAATTCTAGACAACGGGGAGTAGCAATTTTAATACATAAAAATGTTAATTTTACAGTACTCGATACAGTTATAGATCCAGAGGGTAGATTTCTAATTATTAAACTATCAATATTGAACAAAAAACTATGTATTGTTAGTATATATGGTCCAAATGTTGATGAACCCTCATTCTTCCACGGTTTTTTTAGTGCACTCTCTGAACACCTTGATTGCACACTCATTCTTGGCGGTGACCTCAACCTTGGACTAAATGAAGAAATGGATAGGCTCAACACAACAGGAACTCAGCGTAATTGGCAGTCCACAAATATAATCAAACAGTATATGAACGACTTTGGTCTTTGCGATGCATGGCGCTCTCTTCACCCCACCAGTAAGGAATATACTTTTTTCTCGCATGTTCATCACTCTTACTCTCGTCTGGATTATTTTTTGGTCAGCAGCTCACTGCTGTGTGACATTTCAGACACTGAGATTCATCCTATAGCTGTCAGCGATCATGCTCCTGTATCTTTAACACTAATGCACAAGAATAATACTACGCCAAGTAAAAACTGGAGATTTAATATATCACTACTTAAAGATGAAGACTTTATTAAATACTTTAAAAAGGAATGGACTTCATATTTAGACTTTAATGACACTCCCGGAATATCTGCTTCTGTTCTATGGGAAGCAGGGAAAGCTGTGATGAGAGGTAAAATAATTTCTTTCTCATCACACAAAAAGAAAGAAGAAAACAAAAATATTCAGGAATTAGAAAAAAACATCAAATCACTAGAAGAAGCCTACGCGTCCCACCAAGATCAGGAAACATTGAACAAAATATGCAAAACAAAACTAGAATTAAATGAAACTATTAATAAAAAAACACAATTCCTTATACAAAGACTTCGCTTGCAGAATTTTGAACACAGTAACAAATCAGGTCGATTTCTAGCTAACCAGCTAAAAATAAATAAAGAAAAAACAACTATATGTGCTGCTAAAGATTTATCGGGGAACACAATATATGATCCTGGAAGAATAAACAACATTTTTAGGGATTTCTATGAAACTTTATACTCACCACAAATAAACCCATCTAAAAATGAAATTGATCTGTTTCTTGACAACGTAACTCTTCCAAAATTACTAGACAGTCAAGCAATGGAATTGGATTCGCCACTGACGCCAAGTGAACTCCAAGAAGCCCTGATAAGTATGCCCAATAATAAGGCTCCAGGTCCAGACGGCTTCCCTGCAGAATTCTACAAAGAATTCTGGACAATTTTGGCACCAGTATTCCACAGCATGTTGCAGGAAATCGAGGAAAAGGGCAGACTACCACCAAATATGAATTCTGCCAACATTAGTCTCCTGCTAAAACCAGGCAAAGACCCTTTATTTCCCTCAAGCTATCGTCCAATTTCTCTTTTAAATGTAGACCTTAAAATAATCTGCAAAGCTCTCTCAAAGAGATTAGAGAAAATGACCCCCCTCTTAATTCATCCTGACCAAACTGGTTTCATAAAAGGTCGGCACTCCTCAACAAACACTCGTAGATTACTTAATTTAATAGACTACTCATACGATAAAAACATCGAAGCCATAATATTATCTCTAGATGCAGAAAAAGCATTTGACAGAGTTAATTGGAAATTTTTATTCGCAACTTTACACAAATTTGGTTTTGGAAACTCTTTCATAAACTGGATAAGAATATTATACAATTCCCCAACGGCTCGTATCAGAACAAATGACCAGACATCCTCCAGCTTCTGTCTCCTGAGGGGCACCAGACAGGGATGCCCACTCTCCCCCTCACTTTTTGCAATTTTTATCGAACCTCTAGCAGCAGCATTTAGACAGGCTACAACAATTAAGGGCATAAAATGTAAGAACATAGAACATAAAATCAGTCTCTATGCGGATGATGTGTTGCTTTTTCTGCAAAACACACAAACCAACCTCTCTGAGGTAATTACTTTAATAAACTGGTTTTCAAGAGTTTCAGATTATTCAATTAACTGGCCAAAATCTACAGTTCTCCCCATTAACTGCTCCTTCCATAATTCTTCCTCTGCCCCACTGCAATCCGGAAATATTAAATATTTAGGTATTAATATCTCTCCTAAGCTTTCAGACTTAACTAAACTAAACCACATCCCACTTCTAAAGAAAGTAGAAGGCGATCTGACTAGATGGAAATCTTTACCCATATCACTCATGGGAAGGGTCGCCACTATAAAAATGATGATCTTGCCAAAAATAAATTACTTATTTTTGATGATCCCTAACAAACCATCACAAGATTGGTTCAGATCTCTGGATTCATATATTTCCAAATTCCTTTGGAAAGATAAACCCCCGCGTATTAGCTTAAAAACGCTACAAAGAACCAAGGATAGAGGAGGATTAGATCTGCCTAATTTTCACCAATACTTCTTAGCCAACAGGCTTCAGTTCATCTCAGAATGGTTAAAACATACCTTCTTAGTTGAGCCCTGGCTAGATGTTGAACAGGCACTATGCAAGGATCTAGAGATTTCAGACCTACCATTTATTAGCTCAAACATCAAAAGACATGAATGCTTTAAAAGTATCAACATCAGCTTTTCTCTAACAGCATGGTGGGAGTTTCTAAAAATAACGGAGTCTTCATTAATCCCATGCAAACGTACACCTATCTGGAATAACCCTGACATATTACAAAACAATAATATGATTAATTTCCCAGAATGGAGTTGTAAAGGAATTAAATACTTAGAACATATATTAGAGGGAACAGAATTTATTCCATTTGACAGACTAGTTGAACAATATGGGATCAACAAGACAAGGTTTTTAGAATATCAACAAATTAAATCCATAGTAAAAAAGAAATTTAACCTCAGTCAAGTTGAATTACAAACACCACTAAGTGCGGCACATTTTCTTACTCTTAAATCCCCCAAATTATTATCTAAAATATACAGAACACTTTCTAAATTAGATGAATCAATATCCCTTCCTACTGCAAAGTGGGAAGCAGATTTATCAGTCAACCTAGACCAAAACTTCTGGTCTGAGATTTGCTTAAAAACTTTTAAATTAATTAAAAATCCCAGTCTGCAATTAATACAATACAAAATACTTCATAGAGTGCACTATACAGGTCATCGGATGTTCAAGATGGGCTTTACATCTTCCAACAACTGCTCACACTGCCAAGGCAATACACCAGACAATTACATCCACGCTCTTTGGTTCTGTCCACCAGTGCAAAAGTTTTGGCGCGAGATATGTGAAGACTTATCAAAATGTCTGAAATGTAACATTCCAACCTCCCCCTTAGTGTGTTTGTTGGGCAGCTTAGATAATGTCACTTCAGAAAAGAATATAGCCCATATGATCTTCACTGCCCTATGCATAGCCAAGAAAACAGTCCTCATGAACTGGAAAAATAAAAATAATCTTAATTCTAACCAATATAGAAATTATCTATTAGATTACATTAGTCTTGACACAGCCTCTGCCACCACATTAGATCAATTGCTCTGGGCCCCTTTTATCAGCTCCATCACCTAGTGGGGGTGGGGGGTCATAGTTTGGTCCCGCCTTCACTGTTGTGATTGGTGAGGGGGTAGGGACAGGCTTAGGGCGTCGGGGGGTTCCCCGGAGGCATCTTCCTTGGGGGGCTCAACCCGGGGTAGCGGTCACGTCCGGTTGAGAGCTCTGTTGGCTCTCAGGTGACTGTTTCCTCGCGGCTGCGTGCAGCGGGGCTAGGGGAGGGTCTGTGCTGACGGACGCGGGTTACTGACCTGGCAACCTGGCTGCCCCTGGGTGGGTCCGGGATGGGCGTGAGGTTCTGGGGGCGCTCCGTCTCTGGGCTGGGGCCCGGGCCGGGCCTCGGGGGCTCGGGTCCTGGTTGGTGTGTTGCCGGGGTTGTGGGCGGGTGGGTGCATGGGGGCCCGGCCCTGGAGCAGGGTGCCGCCGGTGCATCGAGCCGCCTGGGGGGCTCTTCAACTGGTGGGGGGGATGGTCACATCTTGCAGGAGCTTTCTTCTCTCAGGAACTCTCTGCAGGAGGGGGAGATACAGGAGAGGTGGAGGAAGATCTCAGCCTGGGCGTTTACCGTCTTATGTAGTCTGGAAGATGTGTGGTTGGTGGGGTGGGTGCAGTTTTCTCTGTGGTGGGGTTGGGTGGACTGTCCAGGGCTCTGTGGAGCCGGGGGGCGCTACTGCACTGGGCCCCGGTCTGATGGGCCTGGGCCCCCCTTCCCTGGCGGGTCGCGGAGGGTGGGAGTGCCTACTGGGGTCAGCGGGGGAGCTGGCCCCAGGGAGGGGTTACCTGCCCCTCCCTTCCTTCCCTCCCCATCTCCAGCCGCCTCCCTCTTCCCGCTCCTCCACAACCACCCACACATGCAGGGCCTTGGAGTGGGGGTATGTCACCAGGGTGCAGAGGAGGCTACCCCCCCCCCCCCCCCCTGTCCCCTTCTGGCTGCCTCTGCCTCAATTTTATCCCACAACTTAGACATTCACATTATTCACACTCTCATTACACATACATATAGGATCTTGGGGGTGGGCACAATCACGGAGTCCAAATCACCATCAGGGTGTATACCTCACCCCTGACGTCGTTGCCCACCTCTCAATTTTAAATACACTTAGTCATTGAGGGTTAGCAGGAGGGACTATGCGCTTACCTGCTGCTCCTTGGCAGGTAGCTCCATGCCCTCCTGGGTTTTAATTGCACCTTAGAACACATATGCATCAACACTACAATGAGCGGGTGGAGGGAGGTTTGGAGTCTTCTCTGCGGCCTGCTGGAGCGGGAGGGCTAGTAGGAGGAGTTGGCCGTCCGACTGCGGTCTGGGGTGTGGGGCCTCCCTGCTACTGCGGAGTCGGGGTGGTCTGCCTCTCCCCACCGCAGGGAAAAGGGTAACACCACCTGGGTCTGGGTGCAATTCCCCCCTCCAGGGGCAAGGGTACCTAGACCCGGTTTGTAGAGTACGCTTGGGGAGTGTGATTGTGTGTACAGCGTCTCTTTATGTCTGTCTCCACGTTGGTTGAGTGTGGAGTGAGTGCATATGAGAGCATGAGGGTGGGAATGGATGTTTGTGTCTGTGTGTGCCTGTATGTCTGTGTCTATATGTCAGGTTGGGTATCAGACGCCACCTCTCTGGGGACACCTCAGGCCCTCCAAGGTTTGGAGGCCTATCTCCACCCACCACCACTTCCCCTGCCGGTGGCGGACTCCCTCAGGTGTCGGTGTGTTGGTGGTTCTTTGTGTCTGGGGGTGGGCGTCCGGGTACACACCGGCTCACTCCTTGGCGGCCGCTTGTCGGGGCCTGGGGCCTGGGGCTCGCTCGGGCCCCTTTGGAGGTGGGGTGCCCCCGGCCTCTCGGCCTAGGGCTCGGTCACTCAGGCGCAGCTGGGGGCCGGCGGAGCTCACGGGCGCGTCACTGCAACTCCCCCTGACTTCTGCTCCGCGGCTGCTGGGCGAGCCCTCATCTGGGACTCTCCTCAGCTCTTACTGGGACAGTGGCCCGGCTGCCCCTCTGTTGGTCTTCCATGGTCTCTTGTGTTCTGGGGGCCTCTGGATGTCTGGAGTTTTGATCTCCTCCATACCCGCTTCACACCCTGGAGGACGGGGCTGTGGCCCCCCCACACTCCCTAGCAGATCATTACATGGAGAAACCTTTGGAATGCAAGCATGCTGATCCACACAGGTATGCACACATGGGTATTCACAGACGCGGACTAAAGCTTTCTTGGCTGCTGCCTCAAAGCACACTGTGCGCTGTCTATCTTGCGTGCTGCACAATATCGTTTATTACTTAGTAAATACTGATATCTATGACTAGCTAGTTTATTGTGATGGTGCTTTGTTTTCTCTATTATTATGTTGCTCTTTGTTGTTTGCTGTCTCCTCTGTTTGTTTTTGTTTGTTTGTTTGTTTGTTTTTTTTCTCCATACAGGTGACCCAGGAGTTCTTTTTTTTTTCTCTCTCTCTTCCCCCCCCTTCTCACCGTCTCTTCTCCCCTTTGGTTTTCTTTCTTTCTCTCCCCCTCTCTCTCTCATTCATTCCCCCTGTCCTATTTATTAAAAAAAAAAAAAAAAAAAAAAAAAAAAAAAAAGAAAGAGACACGGAAACATAGGGACAAGACAGAGACAGACTAGATATGAAAGGGAACTGACTCAACTGAACAAGGAGCAGAGAACTAAGCAAACTCAGAAGCATAAGGAAATACATATCTTAAACCTCAGTCCACTAATAATCACTAATAGTCTCAGGAAAACACAAATTACTGTCATGGTCGCAGACCCAGGATCATGACAATTTGACCTTTTGACTTTTAGTCACAGAAAATAAATTATTTTCTTTTAGCAAAGTCATTTACAGAATGTCTTATCACCATTCATACAATAGAAATAATGATTTACATGCTGTAAGTTTCAGACTCAAGTCAAAGCACTGGCATGTCTTCAGTGTGTCTCATGTTCTTGAGTTATAACTACATGTCCAGCTGTGCATCTGGCACAATCACAGCTGCCCATGTAATGCCACAGGAGTTGTGAGAAAGAGGATCTGTCAATAAATGTTAGGGCTTTTGAAGCTCTGATCATCACACCGTTAAAGCGGAGCAGACAAATGAGAGCCTGGCTGATGCAACAGCTTGAAAACATTGGTGAGAGAATTTGTGTCTCTCAAATGTCATGTTTCTATACAGATTAAGTTTCACTACAAGCAACGAAGGCTTATATACATTATACAAAGCAGCTCAGAAACTAGATCATTCATGAGTGTGTTTATTATAATATCCTAATATAATCTCCATTTTAGCACATTTGATGCTAATATGTTGCTATACCAATATAGTCCATACCCATATCCATATCAGCTAATCCTCACTAATCCACAAATTACTGATGGTTTACAGTTTTTCTGATTTTGTAAAACACTAAATCCCCTTTTCAAAACCAAATGCTCAGTGTCCTTAACCAATTTATTAAATCACTCAAAGCCTTAAACAATTTATAGTTAACAAGTCATTGACTCATTTCCCCCCCAAAAAACATCTGTAAAACACATTTAACAGTGATGTATTGTACGTATGATGCGTGATGGTAACCACAAGTGGCAATGGTAAGTCCTGATAAAAGTTAAAAGTTATGGATGCCAGCTATGGATGGAAACAAATCTGAGAGGTGGGGGAGGTGAGGCGGTGGATGAAGAAAAAAGGAAGGCCGGTAATTTCAGAGGAAATTTAAGTAGCTGTGACAGACCAGGTCCTAGTTGGTGGAATGACAACGAGGGAATCGGGACAAAGACTACAATCCAATCTCAGCAGATGCTCTGTGGCCACCATTATCAGGAAATACAGAGAAGATAACAGGTCCTTTAAAACAAGGCAGCGAAATACAGAAACACAGAGGTGCTAAAGACAGTTTCAGTTTTGAAGGCACCAACAAGTGTCAGCCTTTTATCTTTCAAACATGTCCTCAGCTCAGCATGGTGCACAAGAAGGAAGTGTAGGGCACTCTCTTTGAGGAGGATGACAGCAAAGTCTGCCCTGTGTCCTGGCTTTGACCTGATGCTGACCTTATCAAATGAATTGCATGTTGCCTTTGATTTTACAGTTAAATTTAGAGTCTGTAATGTCCTGTCATGTCTCAGTGTGACTGATAAAATCCAAAGACGATTGTGTCATGAATGTGTTTGTGTTTTATTTTGACTGTGTGTGTGGTATAAACAAATTGTTTTGCTTTAGGGTATCTTTTAGCTCACCGGGTTAAGCAAGCGACCCATACGACATGAGGCTAACGCAGCAGCGCGGGTTCAAGTCTGCCCTGGGACATTTGCCGCATGTCTTCCCTCTGCTCTCACTTTCCTGTCATCTCTCCCCTCTGTTTCTGTCATAATAAAGGTGGAAAAGTACTAAAAATATGAAAGAAAGATTTTATTTGGCTTTGAGTATGAATAAAACAGGTTTAAAGAGATTCTTTTGATTACCCAGAACAGACACAGGTCTTATGAATGTAGCTTGAATACTTTGTTTTATGTATACACCAGAATATTAATTTTCTAACAAAAATACTAGTTTTATTTTGCAAATGATAGAGTTAAAGTGTCGTGACACATTGCACATAATAACTTTATCCTTTTTTTTGTTTTAATCAGTGGGATGCTATCACAGAGATGGATGAACAGAACAGACCTATACACACCTTCCAGGTTTGCCATGTAATGGAGCCAAACCAGAACAACTGGCTGCGGTCTGGGTGGATCCAGCGACAAGCTGCACAGAGGGTCAGGACTACATCACAAAACTTGTGCAAAGACAAACACTTGAATAGAAATCTTTGTTTGTGGTTTTGACATTGCCCCCAGGTTGAGAAAGAGTCACACTCCCTGGAGGAAGTTCAGTCTTCTGTATAACCTACCGGGAAATACAGACAAATAGCTATAAGAACCTGACACTTTGCTTAGGACCGATTTCTATTACAGTCAACACAGAGTCTATTGTAACAAAGATATAGTAAGATGCCTTCTGTGCACATTGGCTGGTGGGAAACACAACTATGTTGCTGCACCAAGTTTCACATTTACCTCTTTTTGTAGACTGAGAATTGCCCGCATACAGACTGTTAAATCAATGCACTCGCTCGCTCGAGGGGACTGAGCCGTCTGGCATCGTGACTTGAAATAGTGGCTTCTTGATAGAAGAACGATCTGTCCACTGAGCTTCAGGGGAGGAGTAATGATTAGCCAATCATTGCCATGGGCAAGACTAACACCATTGTCAAGCCACCACAGCGGCCTGCGCTCACTCGGCTTCTCCACCCTTGAGGCACGGCTACTGCACAACAAATGGAGAAACATGCTGAACTGTTCTTACCTTGCTCGGTGTCGCTCATAAAAACAAGTTTGTTAGCATGGCTGTGCATCAGTATTAACTTAAAAATTATGCAAGATTTTAGTGGATATGTTGATCTAAAAAATACTTAGAGAGTAATAAAAATAGTCAAATGAAGCACAATTTGAAAGTATAAAGCAATAATCTTCGTGTTTCTTATGGGGAAGGAGATTTTTTTTTTTCGTATGTGCTAATAGAGTCCTATTATGTTTGCATTTTTGCTTGTACAATATCCCCTTAAAGTGTGTCCTCTCTTCTTCCCAAAACCATTTAAATTTTGTCTGTAGAAGAAAAAACGGAGTTACGGTGATTTGAAGAGAGCTTGTGAAATGGGCTTCGTTTTGTTAAATAAAGGGCTTAACATAAACACACTTGTATGAAATTATTGATGGTTATAATACTGACGTAATTGTTTAATCTATGTTTTACCTCAGGTATATGTGGAGCTGCGCTTTACACTGAGAGACTGCAACTCCATCCCTTGGGTTTCTGGTACTTGTAAGGAAACCTTCAATCTCTTTTACCTGCAGACAGACGGGCCGCTCCCCGACAGCACACGCTTCCGGCCTACTGACTATGCTAAGGTTGTCATGTTTTTATTCTTGTCATGTGACAGAACTGTCATTGTGTGACTTTACGTGAGTAAAGCGTGTGTTTGGTTTAAGGTGGACACCATAGCAGCGGATGAAAGCTTTACACAGACCGATCTTGGAGATCGTGTCCTTCGACTTAACACCGAGGTCAGGGAAGTGGGCCCCATCACACAGAAGGGATTCTACCTGGCCTTCCAAGATGTGGGAGCTTGTATTGCTCTTGTGTCTGTAAAGGTCAGTGAACAGGGTTGCATGACTCAGTCTCGCATAGACTGGGCATAAACTCAGTATTACTTCTTTAACCTGAACACTGTGTTTTCCTCTTTCACATAAGGTCTTCTACAAACGGTGCCCCTCAACTTTAAGAAACTTGGCCGCGTTTCCTGAAACAGTGCCACAAATGGACTCATCCTCTTTGGTGGAAGTGAGAGGTTCGTGTGTGGAGAACGCAGAAGAGAGGGACACGCCCAAATTGTACTGTGGTGCTGATGGAGACTGGCTGGTACCACTGGGCCGCTGTGTCTGTAGTATTGGCCACGAGGAAATGGACGGCTACTGCCAAGGTGAGAAGCAGCCCGAGATGTATCTCTGAGTGTGTGTGTGCATTTAAGATAAGATAAGATAAGATAAGATAGAACTTTATTAATCCCTCGGGTGGGTTCCTCTGGGAACCCTCTGGGAATTTGTGTGTGTTCCTGTCTGCACTCATTTTAGAGAAGTATGGTATGCTAACAGTGTGCTAAAAAAGCAAAGAGGAGAGGAGAGGAGAGGAGAGGATGCGTCATGCTCACAGATCTCCAGGGCCTCCCAGTCATCTGCAAGAGTTTGACTTTACAGGACTGATATTCCCTCCTCTCGTTCTAAGATCCTGCATCCTTGTCTGATCCTTTCCATCCCCATTTCTCTTCATCCCTTTTCAGCCCCGCCTCCCCCTCATCATCGTCTCGTCTCTCTTGTCCACTTTGTTTACTCTTCGCTTCACTCCCCATTCTTTCTCTCTTCTTTTATTTCACCATTTCAACTCACACTCTCACTTTCCTTCGTTGCCATCCTTTTCTGCTACGTGATCACAAACAATGCAAATAGGAAGGGATTGTGTGTATCACTTCAGAGTTTTCGGAATCATTACTTTGGCTCTCATGAGATCCCTCTCTGGACTCTGTCAATTATGTGGCTGAAATGGGAAAGTAATTTCTTGTAAAATGAAACCGTTTGTGGATTTCTGGTATTTAGGTCTGATTTTTTGCCCTTTGATACCTAAAAATGTACAGAAGCTTCTTGTTAGGATGCTTCAAATTCAAATTCAAATTCAAATTCAAATTTTATTTGTCACGTACACAGTCATACACAGTACGATATGTAGTGAAATGCTTGGACAACTGCTCGTGACCTAAAGAAAACAAAAAAGGAAAAGGCTATGAATAAGATAGGAAATAAATATGAAAAATTAAAAAGGTTAAATTTAACTAAGAAGCAATAAAATATAAATTAAGGTTAAAAATGAAATAACTGTACAACACAAATTTGAATGAAGGGTAAATTTAACTGGGAAGAATAATTAGTCCAATCAAAATAACCTAAATGTGATCCACTGAACAGATTACAAAGGACTTAAAGAAACTGTTTACTTGTTTCAGATGGTCTTTGGCCTGCTCTCTCAATTAGACAATGATGGAGGGCTAGCTGGCTAATTGCCTTCATTTGTTAGTTTCACAGCTAATTTAGCTCACACCTAGTTTTTGCTAAACCTTTCTTCAACCTTCCCTTTCATTACAAGACTCAGACTTACTTGTAATTATGGCAGGAGCTAAATTGAGCCACAGTGCATGATTACAATTGAAGAGCACTCCGTGTTCCTTACTATATTTTATAGACTTACAGCTGATTGGGGTGAAATTCATGTAGTAACCCTGTGGTGATGTAGTTACTCAGAGCATTACAGAGAGAACTCCAGCAGTCATTAGTACAGCTGATATGTAGGATAGGCTCTAATATCGCCTTTATTTGCTCCTCGGGTGTAATTTTTTTTTTCTTTTTATCTTCTTCTCTTTTATCTTCCTTTTATTTATCTTTTCTCTCTCGCTCGCTCTCAATCATCTCAAGTTAAACAACACAGAAGCCTGTCAGGAGAGATTCCAGATGAGACGCCAGCTTAGGAGCAGTACTCTCATGGTGTCCCTTTTATATGTTCTCCATCTCTGCTCTCCTTTTTCATCCCCTCTGGCTGCCAGTAGTTGCTTCTCTCAAATGTACTCAACCCACTTGGCAGTTGAAAAAGATGTCTGTGTTAGCGTGTTTTATCACAATGTCTGATCCTCACTCTAATAAACCTAAACTGACAAATGCTGTTTATAAATTTAACAAATCAAATTAACTATCCAGAGATATGAAAGAACTGTGAAAGAAGAATAGTGATGAAACGCACTCACCAGCCACTTTAATAGGTATACCTACTCAATTATTTCTTAATGCGAATATCTAATCAGCCAATCACTTGGCAGCAAGTCAGTGCGTTAAGGCATGTAGACATGGCCAAGGCGACCTGCTGAAGTTCAAACCAAACACCAGAATGAAGAAGAAAGGTGATTTAAGGAACTTTGAACCTGGTTGCTGGTTCCAGATGGGCATTTATGTACATCAGAAATTGCAGATCTGCTGGGATTTTTCCACAAACAGTCTTGAGGGTTTACAGGAAAGGGTTTCAAAAAGAGAAAATATCTAATGAGCAGCAGTTCTTTAGGCTGGGATGTTGAGGGATAATGGCCAGACTGCTTTGAGCTGATAGGAGTGCAGCAGTAACTCAAATGACCACTTGTTAAAATCAAGGTAAGCAGAAGAGCAACTTGTTGAACCTTGAAGCAGATGGGCTCCAGCTGCAGAAGGTCTCACCAGGTGCCACTCTGATGAACTAAGAACAGGAAACAGAGGCTACAGTTCATGCAGGTGTACCAAAATTAGACAGTAGAAGACTGGAGAAACCACACCTGGTCTCATGAGTTTTGATTTCTGCTGCAACAGTTGGATAGCTAAATACATCAAATATCATAGATCCATGAACGCATGGATGTATCCTGTCTTGTATCCTGCCCATCTGAGCATAGTTTAAACACCACAGTCAATCGGACAGTGTCCATCCCTTTATGACCACAGTGTACCCATCTTCTGATAGCTGACTCCAGAAGGATTATGTGCCATGTCACACATAACAAATGCATGTTATTGAGTTGACTCAGTAACATGCATTGGCCTCCACAGTCAACCAGATCTAAATTTAATAGAGCACCTTTGGGATATGGTACAAAGAGAGATTTGTATCTGCCAAATCTGCAGCAACTGTGTGATACTATCATGTTACTATAGACACTGATCTCTGAGGACTGTTTCCAGTACCTTGTTGAATCTGTGCTGTGAAGAACTAGTTCTGAAGGCAAAAAGCTGCAACCATGGACTAGCAAGCTGTAACTAATGAAGTGTTTTTCCTGTGATTTCTTTAGCAGCAACATCAGCTTTAGCATACACGGCTGCATGCACATAATACTTAAGCAACAACAATGGTGACATTAAGGTTAATTAATGCGATTGTAGATGAAGGCTATGATGCAGTCACTGAATACTCATATGTGGTTACATCCTGCAATCAAAAGCATCGTTGGCATAAAAAAAAGCTTCAACATATAACAACAACATCTTAAAAATTAATTAAATGATTAATAAAATAACTAATTAAATTTCAGTTGTTAATAACTTTTGCGGGCTGTAACTGTGGAATATTTCAAAATTTAACTTCAATTAGTAAAATCAATTAGTAAAATATTTGATCAGGTTTTTTTGTGATCAGCTAATCGAGTAAGTACTACATCTATAAATCAAACAAAAAGAAAGAGGCAGGCTGAGCATTTACCAAAAGCAGTACCCTCCTGTGTGTTGTCTTTGCTTCGACTGGGCCTTTTCCCATCTCTGCAGCGGATGCATGAACATGAAACGAATATTGATCTTATTATCAGATTGTCTGAAGGAAAACAAGTGCATTTCCCAAAATGGGTGTTCCTCTTAGACTCACGCATCTACTGTAGGGTCCCTAGTGAAGGAAACCAGTGTTGCTTTTTTCTTTGCTGCGGTTGTTGCTGTGGTCAGAAACGTCAGGTTATTTCTATCAGGGATGGTCTACTGTGGAAATCTGAAACAGCGAGAGCGTCAGCGAACTTACCGTTAGGGTTTAAAGTGGTGATGAGTAGAAACAACGCATAATGGCATGATAATTAATGATTTATGACCAATCACCCCTCCAACCCCCCATCAATAATTTCCATAGGTCCGTCAGAGCATATGCAGTAATGAAGATGTGCACTTTGCTTGGAGTTGCAGGAAGTTTAGGCATGAACTTGCGATGACTTCTGCTTTCTCCTCGTTTTCATTTTGGAACACTGCTTCAAAGGGTACTGTGATCAAAGCTGTCTGAGAGGCAGCATGGGGAAAGAGCAAAAGAGGGAGAGAGAGGGGGAGAGAGAGAGAGCGAGGGCGAGAGAGAGAGAGAGAAAAGGGAAAGCCCCAGCCTCCCAAATATAAGCAGAGCTCTGCACTAACACGTCCATCTTTCCCTCCCAGCTGCCTAAACAAAGGCATCAGCGCTTATCAAAAGCTGCTTTCCACCCCAATAGCATTCTGCCAGACTGTTCTGACATCTCAATCGAGTGTCTTATTATTCTATTCCTTTCATTCGTTGTCAGCCACAAGAGGATTACTCAGAGATAGGCTGGTTATATCATGACCTAGATAAGGCAACATCATAGTGCTAATGCTATTTGTTCCACATCCTTTCGTCACAGCAGCATATTCATAAAGAGGCAGTGAATTGTGGGTGAAGCTAATAGAGATGTCTTTTCAGATTTCATGTGAATCAGAGTCGATATGCAGACGAAACCAGAAACCCACCAGTAGGATAAGTGATAAGTCTCAGAAGCTGAGAAATGAAAATATTATGGTTTCAGCAAAATCTTCTTAATTTTCTTAAAAATGCATTGCATTTTTTAATTAAACTCCACCTAATCCAGCACAGTTTTCCTCTTTTTAAATAAAGTTAATGGTAAAAATGCAAATGAAGCAATTTAGGAGCAACAAGCTGAAGTTGCTTAGTCTTTAATTTTTGTTGCTTTCTGTCTTTTGCCACTTACCCTGACCATGCCACAGAGCTACAGGCTTTGACAGTAGGTTGCTCACTGATGACTTCCAGCCTGAAGTTGTGACCTTTTAAATTTGAGTAAAATGGAATAGGAAATGAGGAATCGATACATCTCTTAGGTGTGTCTGAGTGTTTGTGCCCCTCTTCTGTCCATTAAGGACTGTGTTTACTCTGGCCTGTAACGCAGCGCAGACGAGAGCATCACTCATTCTCTGTGAACTTCCTATCTGCATATCAAAGCTGAGAGTCCAGGGTAAACATACTCTTCAGCTCCATCTGTTTCTGACAACGTAAAGCCAAGAGAAAACTTCCAACCCCACACATCCAAACAACTCAAAATCTCTTGGTTGGTACGTCATTACATTCCTGCAAGTGTGCAGATGTTGCACTTCACCAAGCTACAGTAGGTTACCTGCTGAAACTTCAACAGTTGATGTGTTTTGAATAACTGTGGATAGCTTCTCTTATCAATGTTTTATGGAACGAATCAAGATGTATAATTCATTGTAGCAATGAAACCACAGAGAGCTATCACCTAATGTTGAATTTCACCTTATCTTAAATCTGTATGTCAGCAGCTTCCAGCTCAATGTTTGGTTTTACTTACTGTCCTTATTAGCAGTAATTTCAGCAGACCAGCAGCAAAACGAATGGCACTTTAGGATCCTCAGCTATCATCTGATGATAGCCTGTGGGGACAGCGGCCATTATTTTGGGAATTTTTATGGAGCCAGTTGTCAAGCTTTCACCCAAAGGATTCAAATGCAGGACACAGTCGAAACAGTTTTAATGAAAAGAAGTCAGGAAGAAATAACAACAGTGAATGATCAGAGGTCAGTCTTCAAGCTGGGATTCTGATCAGGGAAGTATTTTGAGGTAAGTTGTTACTCTGGAATTTAACATTCAGACACAGATTTTCCAAGTGGAATAATACTCAGGTACTGTAAGTTTCTTCAGGTAAGTGCAAACAGGAATTGGCGATCCTCTCATCTTTCTTCAGATTTAGGGTTGCAGTACTTGGAGCTCCACTGCTAGCAAGCTTTCAACAGCAGTTGGCATAAGAGCAGGTCAAGCAGGTATTCAGGTAAGTACAGTGGGGCAAAAAAGTATTTAGTCAGCCACCGATTGTGCAAGTTCCCCCACCTAAAATGATGACAGAGGTCAGTAATTTGCACCAGAGGTACACTTCAACTGTGAGAGACAGAATGTGAAAAAAAAATCCATGAATCCACATGGTAGGATTTGTAAAGAATTTATTCGTAAATCAGGGTGGAAAATAAGTATTTGGTCAATAACAAAAATACAACTCAATACTTTGTAACATAACCTTTGTTGGCAATAACAGAGGTCAAACGTTTACTATAGGTCTTTACCAGGTTTGCACACACAGTAGCTGGTATTTTGGCCCATTCCTCCATGCAGATCTTCTCGAGAGCAGTGATGTTTTGGGGCTGTCGCCGAGCAACACGGACTTTCAACTCCCGCCACAGATTTTCTATGGGGTTGAGGTCTGGAGACTGGCTAGGCCACTCCAGGACTTTCAAATGCTTTTTACGGAGCCACTCCTTTGTTGCCCGGGCGGTGTGTTTTGGATCATTGTCATGTTGGAAGACCCAGCCTCGTTTCATCTTCAAAGTTCTCACTGATGGAAGGAGGTTTTGGCTCAAAATCTCACGATACATGGCCCCATTCATTCTGTCCTTAACACGGCTCAGTCGTCCTGTCCCCCTGGCAGAAAAACAGCCCCATAGCATGATGTTTCCACCCCCATGCTTCACAGTAGGTATGGTGTTCTTGGGATGCAACTCAGTATTCTTCTTCCTCCAAACACGACGAGTTGAGTTTATACCAAAAAGTTCTACTTTGGTTTCATCTGACCACATGACATTCTCCCAATCCTCTGCTGTATCATCCATGTGCTCTCTGGCAAACTTCAGACGGGCCTGGACATGCACTGGCTTCAGCAGCGGAACACGTCTGGCACTGCGGGATTTGATTCCCTGCCGTTGTAGTGTGTTACTGATGGTGACCTTTGTTACTTTGGTCCCAGCTCTCTGCAGGTCATTCACCAGGTCCCCCCGTGTGGTTCTGGGATCTTTGCTCACCGTTCTCATGATCATTTTGACCCCACGGGATGAGATCTTGCGTGGAGCCCCAGATCGAGGGAGATTATCAGTGGTCTTGTATGTCTTCCATTTTCTGATGATTGCTCCCACAGTTGATTTTTTCACACCAAGGTGCTTGCCTATTGTAGATTCACTCTTCCCAGTCTGGTGCAGGTTTACAATACTTTTCCTGGTGTCCTTCGAAAGCTCTTTGGTCTTGGCCATGGCGGAGTTTGGAGTCTGACTGTTAGGGGCTGTGGACAGGTGTCTTTTATACAGATGATGAGTTCAAACAGGCAAGGCAAGGCAAGTTTATTTGTATAGCACAATTCAACAACAAGGTGATTCAAAGTGCTTTACAGAGACATTAGAAACAAGAACAAATAAAAAGCATGATTTAAAATTGATTAAAACAAGCAAATAAACTAACTAACTAATTAACAAACAAACAAACAAACAAACAAACAAACAAACAAAACAGTATATAAAATCAAAACAGATAAAATCAGAACAGTAGATAAAATCAGTAGTTAAATGTAAGTTTTGAAATTTAAGCTTAAAGTGTGGATTTGGTGCTTTATTCAAATGCAGCTGAGAACAGGTGAGTCTTCAACCTGGATTTAAATAAACTGAGTGTTTCAGCTGATCTGAGGCTTTCTGGGAGTTTGTTCCAGATATAAGGAGCATAAAAGCTGAATGCAGCTTCTCCGTGTCTGGTTCTGACTCTGGGAACTGATAAAAGACCGGATCCAGATGACCTGAGGGATCTGGAAGGTTCATACTGGGTCAGGAGGTCATTGATGTATTTTGGTCCTAAACCATTCAGAGCTTTATAGGCCAGCATCAGAACTTTAAAGTCTATCCTCTGACGGACAGGCAGCCAGTGTAAGGACCTCAGAGCTGGACTGATGTGGTCCACTTTTTTGGTCTTAGTGAGGACTCGAGCAGCAGAGTTCTGAATGAGCTGTAGTTGTCTGACTGATTTTTTAGGTAGACCTGTAAAGATGCTGTTACAGTAATCAAGCCTACTAAAGATGAATGCATGGACTAGTTTTTCCAGGTCCTGTTGAGACATCAGATCTTTTATCCTTGATATATTCTTGAGGTGATAGTAAGCTGACTTTGTTATTGTCTTAATGTGTTTTTCTAAGTTTAGGTCTGCATCCATCACTACACCCAAATTTCTCGCCTGGTTTGTGGTTTTTAGATGTATAGATTGAAGTTCTCTGGTGACCTGTAATCGTTTTTCTTTGGCGCCAAAGACTATTACCTCAGTTTTGTTTTTGTTTAGCTGGAGAAAATTGTGGCACAACCAGTCATTGATTTCCTCAATGCATTTACCAAGAGCCTGTACAGGGCCTCGGTCTCCTGGTGACATTGTGATATATATTTGTGTGTCATCTGCATAGCTGTGATAGTTTATTTTGTTGTTGTTTATAATCTGTGCCAGTGGGAGCATGTAGATGTTAAACAGAAGGGGTCCCAAGATGGAACCTTGGGGAACTCCACATGTGATACTTGTCTGCTCAGATGTGAAGTTACCTATTGATACAAAGTATTTCCTGTTTTCTAAGTATGTTTTGAACCAGTTTAGTACAGTTCCTGAAAGACCTGTCCAGTTCTCCAGTCGTTTGAGTAATATGTTGTGGTCAACTGTATCAAATGCTGCACTGAGATCCAGTAAAACTAGGACTGACATTTTTCCACTGTCTGTATTCAGACATATGTCATTAAACACTTTGGTCAGAGCAGTTTCAGTGCTGTGGTTCTGTCTAAAACCTGACTGGAAGGCATCGTAGCAATTATTCTGTTTTAAGAAGTAACTGAGCTGTTGAGAAACTGCTTTTTCAATGATCTTACTTAAAAACGGGAGATTTGAGATCGGCCTGTAGTTGTTCATTTGTGTCTTGTCAAGATTGTCCTTTTTCAGTATAGGTTTGATTACAGCAGTTTTTAGTGATTCTGGAAACACACCTGATAATAAAGAAAAGTTGACGATCTGTAACAGGTCTGACTCTAAAGTCTTTGAGACCTTTTTGAAAAAACTTGTTGGCAGGACATCTAAACAGCAGGAGGAGGAGTTCGGTTGACCTAAGATGTCCTCCAGGTCTTTGCTGTTAATAGGTTGAAACTGTTTCATGGTGTTTAAACAGTTTTTTGGTGGACACAGTACATATCCTGGATCTGCTGTTGATGTACTAACTGCTTGTCTAATTTTTTGGATTTTTTCAGTGAAGAATTTGGCAAAGTCATTGCAGGCCATGGTCGAATGAAGTTCAGCTGCCACTGACACAGGAGGGTTTGTTAGCCTGTCAACTGTAGAAAATAAGACCCGAGCATTATGGCTGTTTTTAGTGATGATGTCAGAGAAGTAGGACCTCCTTGCATTCCTCAGTTGTAAATTATAATTGTGAAGTTTCTCTTTATAAATGTCATAATGAACCTGGAGGTTTGTTTTTCTCCATCTGCGCTCAGCTTTCCTACACTCTCTTTTTTCATTTTTCACCAGTGTGGAGTTTCTCCATGGAGACTTTTTCCTTCCAGAGATAACCTTCACCTTAATGGGAGCAATAGTGTCCATTACATTTAACATGTTAGCATTGAAGCTATTGACGAGCTCATTGACTGACCCTCTGGGCAGGTCAGGTGTTAATGGGAAGACCTGGTTAAAAATTGCACTACTGTGTTCAGTTATACACCGTTTTGTGATCACTGTTGTTGATATATTTGTGTGGGCTGAGATTTTACTTTCAAAGAAAACACAGTAATGATCAGACAGGCCCACATCAGACACAGTAACCTTTGAAATGCTCAGGCCTTTGGAGATCAGTAGGTCAAGAGTGTGTCCTCTATTATGTGTGGCCTCTGTTACATGCTGAGTCAGCCCAAAGTTGCCCAGAGTGTTACTCAGGTCTTTAGTCCCTTTGTCCTGAGGGTTGTCCATGTCTTCACTAGTGGGGATAGTTACAAAGCTTTCTTCGTTATGAATTAGTGATGCATGTTTTTATTGAACATTTGAAGATAAAAAAAAAAACAGAAACTCTTGCAGAGGACATAAAGTCAGAGATAGAAACGACAAGGAGCAGGTGCATCTAGTACAGGTAGAGCTGCTGCAAAACCCCAGCGCAACAAATTCTGGATCCTTGGCTTTTAGTTAGCAGTTAGCGTTAGCAGCACATGCTGCGTCTGATGTGAAAGGACCTTTATGCTGCGCACTGTGACTCACAGTCATGGTCCCGGGTCAACCCTGACTTTGTGTTAAACTAATCCTAAAGTAATAATGGTATTTCTAACCACTGATATACCACAACTTTATCCTTTCAGCAGCTGCTGAAAGTTAGGGGACCTAGCTTCTATCGGATATTTATATAGAGATCCTCCAGCTTCAAACTGTATTACCCTTCAAGGACCTGCAGTTCAAAAAAGCGCCCCTCCGACAGCCAAACCCATGTGTTCTCTGATTGGATAGTTAAATTTGTGATTGACATGACATTGGCCAATCAGATGAAAGGAAGAAAAATGGGGTCAAATTCGTACTTGTAACTTGAAACTTGAGTTTAACATGTATTTTTTGGCTGAGTCCACACATAAATCTTTTTACAGACACACAAATTCTTTTTACACATAAAAATCCTGATTTACAAGTACAAAATATTTATGACCACAATTTGAGCCCATAGTCTCCCTTCAGTGTAATTTTTGATTGTGCAGGATAGTCCAGTAGAGAGTGTAGCCAAATGTTCTTTTGGGCAAAGCTTTTTTCTCCTGTGGGTTCCCGCTCTTTGTTTTGGCCAGTTTTTTATTTTGGGGTTATTTTTTGTTGTTCTTCTTCTGTCTCTCTAGTTTTTACACTTCTTTGTACCTTCCCTCGTGTCCATTGCGATAGTTTCAACTATCCTCTGAAATGCTAACATTTCTGAGTCTTTCTGTTGATGTGTTATTATTATTCTTTATACTGACCTGATGATTGTTATTCTCTCTGATCTGAAGAGGCCAATCACAACGCTTGTGTGCTGCGTTGATCCAACATTATTACATTTCTCTGGAGGTGCACGTCAGGCTACCGTGTGGGGTTCAGAGGGGTTTGCTATTACTTTGTAGGTTACGACATAGATTTCCTGCTGAAGCATAAAGTGGCCAATAAATGTGAGAATGTACTGTTAAATGGGGGAAAAAGAAGCATATTATTCCTTTTAATAAAAATACATGACATGAAGGAAGATTACATGACAAAATCCCCCCAAAAAGTGGTAGCAAACAAATAGCATTACTTTATGTGTGTGTGTGTGTGTGTGTGTGTGTGTGTGTGTGTGTGTATGTGTGTGTGTGTGTGTGTGTGTGTGTGTGTGTGTGTGTGTGTTTGGAATGTTTTTTCTGACTTTTGGACAGAAATATCAGTATGAGTATTGTAATTGCTTTTTGGTGGTGATCTTCCTAGCTTATACTAGAAAGCAGGGAGCAGCTGGAATTTCAAATGAATCAGTGTGTTTGTTGCCTTTGGCAGGACCTCTGCATGGAGAGAAGGTAATATCCAGATGAAGGTGCCTCAAAAATTGAAGCTGGGTGACAAATTACTCTTCTCATTAGGACCTAAGCAGCAATGTGATTTTGGCAAGGATTTCCGTCTGGATGTCAATCTTTCATCTCATCCTCTTTACATCCAAATTTATGCTCATTTCTTTCCACCTATTTATCCATAGAGTTTTTTCCCGCCTCTTCCTTTGTTACATAGTATTTTTGCTTAACTATGCATCACCTGTCATTCAAAGTTTAATGAAAAGCTTTCAACATTGCTACTTAAAGAAATATAGTAACATTTGATGACCTGGTTTCAAGAAAAAATCTATTAGAATGAAAACGACAATCAGTTTTGTTAATCAGGAGAGGATTTGGTTTAATGGTTATCATTTTTTTAAGTTTGCATCATTCACTGTTGGTCAAATTACAGTACGTGGCAAGATAGCTGCACAGCACTTTTCCTCTCTCAGTTCTTGGATTGATTCCAAAGTAAATCCTCAAAGTAGTAAAATATATTCAAAAGCAACATAATTATTGACTTTTCTGCAGCTTTCTTCATTGGAGAATTCAGTTATTGAGTTGCAAGGTATTTTTCTTGGAATTTGCTTGAAGTCATAGAGGGGAAAAATAGCAACAAAATAGCAGGACTCAGTAGCCCTGCAGTGTCATATATATATAATATGTATGCAGAATGGGGAGAAAGTAGCAGATCCTCACTCTCGGCAGCTCTATGCCTGTTAGAGGCAGGTTATATAGCAGCTTATGTAAGTAAAGTTCAAACTATGTGATCTTACTCAAATGCACCTTGGTAGTTGTGCTTACCATCTCACCTCATGTTTTTATGTCCACATACAGTAGTGACTGATCTTTTTGTTACCTGGCGATTCAAATGGGAAAATTATAAGTTGATTTAAAAACTGTCCTTCACAGATCAGATCACAATCAGATTTGTTTTAACCAAGGGTGTTACACATACAAGGACACTTCAGTTGATGGTGTTTCCACTATATACAGTCCTGTGAAAAACTAAATATGCCCTAATTGAATAGAACCAGCAATAACTTTAATAATGTTCTGTATGTCTCATTCTTTCACATCATTGTAGAGGAATTCTGGACCACTCTTCTTCACAATGTTGCTTCACTTCTTTGAGATTAGTGGACGTTTGTTTAGGCACAGCTTTCTTATATTTTGCAATATAGCTAAACATCTCCACTCCCAAAGGACATTGTACCAGAGGTCTTGCAGTTTGCAAACCTAAGCCATGTTCTTTGTAGATAGAAGATGCTTTGTCTTGGCAACTCTAACAAACAGGCCTCACTTGTTTAGTCTTAGTTTTTGTTATACTGTCATGAACTTTAACATGCTAACTGAGGCATTCAGAGTCTTAGATGTAGCTCTTCTTGGTAGTTTCTCTAAGAATTGCATGGTCTGACTTTGTGGCTAAATTCTCATCCACTCCTGGGAAGATTGTGGCATTGTGTTAATACACACCTGAATGCTCCAAGTCAGCAAACTTTCAAAGCTTTCTAGAGTTGCTCACACTCGCCGTTGATCAATTAATCGAGTTCATCTGATTACCAGCAACTGGGTGTTTAGAAAAGTCTAAACAATATATGTTATATATGGATTCATTATACACAGAGTAGGCTTACTGCCAACCACAAACAGATAAAATATAAGACAAACACATGCGTAAGGAAGTAGACTGGTGCAGCACAACGATTATGCATTATGTGTGAAATATAATGTTGTGTACATGTAGAACTGTTGTAGAACACAGTCATTGTAGATTCAGAGCAGAATGCAATAACTACCTAGACTACCTAATAATAAATACTTGGCATAGGTACAACTTAGTTGTTTATGAGGATAATGGCAGTGGGAAGGAAGCTGTTTCTGAGTCTGGTTGTTCTGGTGTAGGTGGATCTGTCACACCTGCCGGAGGGGAAGAGTTGAAAAAGTTGTGTCCAGAGTGTGAGGAATTTCTGATCATGTTTGCTGCCTGCTCACTGGTTCTTGAGGAGTTCTGGAGGCTGGACAAGGGGACGCCAGTTATTTTCTCTACATTCTTTAGAGTTTATAGTAGCGCTAGTAGTACTAGGTAGGTAGTCATACTAACCTGTTTTGTGTCTGAAGCAGACTGCGCACGACAGACTTGATGACCGCAGTGTAGAACTTGATCAGTAGCTCCTATGATAGGCCATCCTTCCTCAGCTGAAAGGACGTCAACTGTTGGGACTTTTTGAATAGAGTTGGTGTTGGGCTCCCACTTCCGGAGCTGAGAGATAATAGTGAACAGGAACTTGAAAGACTCCACACTTGGCACAGGGTTGTTTGAGCAGAAAATGTCAAGTTGTAGTGTGTCTGGGGTGTTTTGATAAACATTTATGTTATATACTCATAAAAGTGGCTATTTTCTATGCTAGTTCTACTATTTTACATGCCAGACTTGGCAGAGGTACCAACTCTGGCATGGTATCCCTGCCAGGCTTACACTGGCAGGGATACTATGATACAATTTCAGTTTTCTTTGGAAGAAGAAATGAATTTTATCCCACACTCACAAAAAAATACCACTCTGAAGATTAGTGTTTAGTTAGATCAGTTTCTCCGTTCGGTGAACAGGACGGGGGAGGTGTATTTAAAATATTCCAAGTTATCTTCTCTTTACATTAATTTTCCAAGATTATGTGACAGACTGCAGTTTTTCCTGTCTTATCTAGTGTAATAATATCAGTGAGAAAGTTTCCATCACTAGGTTGACTAAAGTAGCAGCAATCCAGCTTGAGGGAGGAAGTTTCTTTCTCAGTCATGCAGTACTCTCTTGAGTATTGAAAAGCTGATGTATGTAGATCCTGGAGAAACTGCACGAACAGATTTGGTGTCACTGCAAAAATGACTTTCATGAAACATTATATCTTAGCATTACTATATACACACACAAAAATAATTGAATATAATTGATTTCAAACAGTAATAATCCTCCATCAGTCATCCTTTGTACAGTGCTGGGACTGTGTCACAGCAGGACATCATTTATCACGCTTATGATAAAAAAAGGCTAGCGTCAATAGAGAATTTAAAGTGGTAGTGTATTTCAATGGAGGCATTAATGCATTAGGCAATATATGAAGATGATGTGATTACGGAAAAATAAAGTCAGTTAACTACTATGTATTTTTGCTTACTTACAGAAAATATATGAAGATATTAAAATGAAGCTGAAATTATATAAACCTTCTGGCTTGATTGAATTTCTCAGTGTATATATACAGTATTTCCTATTTCTTTAATTATTATTCCACCCACAAGTATATATATTCTCACGAAAGAAAGAAAAAAAATCACTCAACTCAACTGCAATAAAATGGCAATAAAATCATCCACAAATTCCCAGAATATTAAATAACTGCACTATTAATGCTTTATTCTTCTGTGCCAAGATAAGTCTGGGGAAAAGGAGGCAATCTGCAGTGGTTTTTCCATCTTCTGATAAGCCTCGAGGGAAAAGAGCGACGAAGAAGACGAGAGATGGGAAAAGAAAAAATACATTGGAATAAAGATGAAAAACAAGAATAGGTGAAAATTGTTGCAGAGCATAACAGTTGGGGGGGGGGGGGGAGAGAAAAATTGAAAAGATAAGGAAAGGAGAGTTGTGTGAGTTGATGGAAAGAAAGAAATGGGCAAGTAACACTGGAGGTAAAGTGAAACAGTCTAAGGATGGAAAACTGCAAATACCCGGTCAGCAGAATGGACTGTGTAAGTGGATTGAGATTTCAGCAGGAAGCAGGTTGTGTTAACATTTTAATAATGAATTATTCGTATGTTAATCGCTCCTCTTTTACCTACTTGCAAGACTACAAAGTGACCTTAAACTGGGTTAAACCTGCTGATTAAAACAAATTGCTGCCAAAAATCGTTATTTAGCCTTTAGCTACTACTCCTTTTTTGTCAATTTGAAGGACTTAAGCAAAAAATATGGTCACTGGCCACTTTGTTAGGTACACCTGTTCAACTGAAAGTTAAGGAAAATATCATCTCAGGAAGTCAGCGCATTTAAGTATATAAACATGGTCATGACAGTGTGGAAGAATTATTATTTAAGTGACTTTGAGTGTGACATGATTGTTGGTGCCAGATGAGTTGGTCTGAACATTTCAAAAGCTACTAATCTACTGGGATTTTCCCAGTCTCTGGAGTTTTCACAGGGAATAGTTTAAAAAAGAGAAAATAGTGAGTAGTAGCTGATGAAAAAGCCTTGCTGATGTCAGAGGTCAGATAAAGGCAAGAGTAACTCAAATAACCTCTCAGTATAACTGAGGTGAGCAGAAAAGCATCTCTGACCACACGATACGTCAAATTTGAAGCAGATGGTCGGCAGCAGCAGAAGTCCACACTGGATGCCACTGCTGTTACCTAAGAACAGAAAACTGAGGCTACAATTCACACTGACAAAACCGGACAACGGTAGATTGAAAAAATGTTGCCTAGTCTGATGAGTCTCAGTTTGAGTTGTAACATTCAGATGGTGGAGTCAGAATTTAGTGTAAACAGCAGAGTGAGTGCATGGTGTTCTTGCATTGTTTAGTTTTGAAATATTTCTCTGATATCCAGTCATCTAACAAACGTCTACCTACAGTAACTCTCATCTTCATTTGCCAGGAGTACTGTTCACCATCAGCCACTGTGTTGCATGAAAAACATTCAGAATAATATCTGGATTAATGTGCTAAGGTTAATCACGGATAGGACATGTGTCTGGATTTTTCTGTGTCTTCTCACAGTCTGAAGACATAATTACGACTCACCTTTAGCCCATTTTCCGCTGGGATAAGCTCCAGCCTCTTGTAACATTGTGATTAAGATAATAGATGAATGGACTGTATCAGCATGTGTTTTACTTTGTGTGCTAATGTGTTTTTAAACAACATATTGTCGTATACAGTGCTTAACAAATTTATTAGACCACTGCCCAATGTAAGGTTTGTCACGGCTGCCCTAAATTAACAGTACTGGCAATTACCAAATATATCTAGATTTATAAAAATGTATTAAACATTGTTATTATTATTATTATTATTGTTGTTGTTGTTGTTGTTATTTACTTGAAGTACTGATTCAGTTGAATCATGACATGAATTCAGTTTATTTGCCTGATAAATAATAACATATTTATTTGGTTAGTTTAGTCTTTGACAGATTTCTAGAACGCTTGCGTTTTCTTGTTTTTATGACAGGTGGCCTAATAAACCTTGTAAGCTCACCATGTGGGTTGTGTGATTTTGTGATTCTCTATTCTGTAAAAAAGAAATGGCTTTACAGGTGTGTGCCATTTCTTAGAAGGGCCACTTTACAGGACATGTGGCTTAGTGAGCTAATAAGAAGGTGACAGATAGTACCTCGGGAAATAAGGTCAGACCACAGGTGAGGAGCGAAGCAGCTGGAGTTTCGATTAAGAGTATGTGCGCTGATGGAAATGCAGTTGCATAAGGAGCACTCACCCTTTGCATCTCTTTTTTCTCCAGCTTGCAAGCCTGGCTCCTTCAAGGCGTATGCTGGAAACACTAAATGCTCCAAGTGTCCTCTACACAGCTCTAGCCATGACCAGGCGGCCACCATCTGTCACTGTGATAAAGGCTTCTACAGGGCTCTCAAAGACCCCACTACTATGGCTTGTACAAGTTAGTAGAAAGCTACAAAACCTTTCGTCTCTTTCCTGCTTGCAGAAATCCAATTTTGTGACTGCTGTGCCAACATTCACCCCATCGTTTCTGGTTTTATTTATTTTTTTAGTTTCGTTTTGCTGTTTAAGTTTTAACAGTGTGATTGAGTCACATTTAAATTTCTGCTCACCAAGTTTGGACATTTCTGAGCGGTGTATCGATGAAACTGACAAGTATCATGCTGGAATGAAACACTCTTACACTCTGAGAGCTATCCTCTCACACGCCTACATGCAGATATTTGAAGATACACTCAAACAGCTCAGATTTTTTTTTATTGTACAGGTGTGAAAACTGAAAAAAAAACCCTGAAATTTTAGCCGGGAAATTGACACAAGTTGCTGGAATGAAGCCGGAAATGTTGAAAGCCAACCACCCACACACTTGCTGTACCTACACACTGAACACACATGCTAAGGAATAAAAATATGCTCAGCGTGCAAACTTGTCAGATTATGGTGATCATGTGCCAACCATTGCTTCATATTCAAGGTCGCATAAGTGTCCTGGAGAATATCCATCTCAAAAAGTGGCAAGTGCAGTCGCCAAAAAAAAAAAAAAAAATGTCTGTCTCTAAATACTTTTCTTCTCTCTTTCAGGGCCTCCATCAGCTCCCAGGAACCTGGTCTCACTCATCAATGACACAGCTCTCTTCTTGCAGTGGATGCCTCCCAGTGATACAGGAGGCAGAAAGGACATCACTTACAACATACTGTGCCAGCGCTGTGGTGGGAGTGACAGCAGCGGTGCTGTGACACAGTGTGAGCCGTGCGAGCCTGACCTGCACTTTATCCCACGGCCACTCGGCATTACTGGCACCTCTGTAGCAATACTGGACTTTGCAATGCTCGCTAGCTACACCTTCCACGTTGAGGCTGTGAACGGGGTCTCTGGGCTGGGTATGACTGCACGCTCGCTGGCAAATGTGACCGTCACGACACACCAAGCTGGTAAGTCCTGTTCACTCAGGCGGTCTTTCGTTTTGTTTTCCAGTTCTGGTTGTTTTGCTTTTTTAAAATGGTGGTGGTAATAATAGCAGGCAGATGTAACCCTACCTGCAAATAGGATCTGTATTAATACAGTTTATTTAACGAGAAAGCATATTGATGAATTTATTAATAATTTCATAAGAGATTAAACAGAATTGATGATGGATTATAATCATCTTATCTTAAAGAACTCATACTACCGTATCACTCCAATAGAGCCCTTCACTCCCAGACTGCAGGCTTACTCGTGATTCTTCTGTGTATTTAAAAGTAGAATGGGAGGCAGAGCCTTCAGCTTTCATGACCTTCTCAGGGGTAAAAGGCAGAGTACGCTTTGGACTGGCCACCAGTCTGTCACAGGGCTAACACAGAGAGACGGACACCCATTCACACTCAGATTCACAACTATCGTCAATTTAGAATCACCAGTTAACCTAACAATGTCTCTGTACAGTGAGAGAAAGCTGGGGTACCGGAAAAAACCCCACACAGGCACAGGAAGAAGTTTTAAACCAGGCCTCAGGATGACCAGTGTATTCAAACCCAGGACCTTCTTGCTGTGAAGCAGCAGAGCTAACCCCTGCTGCTCACTGTAATTTTCTCATTTTTTGAGTTATATATAAATAAATGTCAATCCCCATTACATTTACATAATTGTAATTATTCTTGACCAATAATACACTGTGGTTAGACAGGAACTAATTCATACTTCATGAATATTGTTTTTTGCATTGCAGTTTAGGTTATTCATTACAGTAATGAGGAAGGGGATTTACTTTCCTCTTTCCTGGGGACCCTGAGACCTCTTAAGTCTCCATCTCTCCCTCCAGCTTAATGCGTCAATAAATGGAACGCACTCCTGACCTTTGAATTGCTGACAGAGTCAGTGTGACCTGAACCTATTCCTAATTAGTGAAACCCAGCAGACCCGGGGTCAACTAGATCTACAAGTTCACAAAGGAACATCGTCTCAGGCTTGAATTAGTAAAAAATAAGAGACCTGAAATTCAGCTTTAACCTTAAACTTCTAGGTCGGGAATAGTAGTGAAATAATTGATGGAGAAGGTTGAGATGAAGGAAGGGAAGCAGGTGGATTAATAAATTATGCTGGGATGTATGTGCACGTTTCCTCCCCTTTCAGCATGCGTATGAAGTTTGTATTGAGATTAAATCCTGATGAGAACTAGAGTCGTACTCAGTGATCTCAGTTATCAGCAGCTCAAACGAGACAGTGAGGAGCTGTGAGTGTCTGTGCTAAATCATAGTTGTCATTGTTGTAATACTGCTTTGACATTTATTTAAGTAAACCGAGAAGAGTGAATGATGAAGATATTTGAAGCTTGGGAAATGTAAACAACATATAACTGGATGTAAGAATCTTTTGAAGGCTGATCCCTTTCCCGTGGTCGCTCACATTGACACTCCGGCACAATATTTGCCCGAATGTTGATTAAATGTATTTAATGTTTACCCAAATGTTGATTAAATATGTATCTAATGAACTCAAGTAAATGCTAAAGCCCTCTAAATATTTCACAACTCATTATTCATGAACTGCTTGATCAAAATACTGATGACTTTGCACCAAAACTATCAAACTGATGAGCTTAAATAAATGATAAGTTATGAAAATGGAAGAGTGTGACTCCTTAAACTAAAGCGATGCAATCAAGAGTTGATGACACCGTTGCTTCTGAGAAAGAAGAAATGCTCTTGGTTGCACAGCGGTGGTGCAAAGAGAAGCTTTTATTTCATAAACTCTTGTCTGCAAAGAACAGACTGCAAAAACCAACAGAAGGCCCGTCGTGTTTAGTCTCTCATTACTCTTTGAACTGATAATTAGTGACAGCTGGTTTGACCGGTCGCAGCCTCTGCTGGGTTAAACATCACCATCACTGCTGGCCGAACCATGTCCTTAACGTTCTGAACTCTGATCTTTTTTTAATGACAAAGAGTCCGAACAGACGTAATCACTGGTGTGGGCATGTAACTTTTCAGATTCACACGCTGTAATTTTTACTCTAGTGAAATGCTTGCAGTGTAGTGCAGCTCAGGGTCACCTCTAAGAACACTTATTCATATTTGGCTGTGAAAAATAACCTATAACTGCAATGGTTGGAAATCTGAAAGACAAAGCGTAAAAGTCACCAACGCTCTGCTGACTCAATAACTGCAGAGCTCCAAACCTCCTCTGGTGCTGGGCGCTTCATGGGTTTCCATGGCCAAGCAGGTCCTGTATGTGTGATACGTAGGCAGCCTGATGTATGAATGGAAGTAGAATTCAGCAATTGTGTAAAATAGTATATTTAAACATTCATAGATAACAGACTACTTGAATATGCTGAAAGGTTATTATGAATTTTTTTGGCCTATGGCCCCCAAATCACTCTTTAACCATTTAAATGATTCATGAATTGTCAAAATCTTGACCAATAATGTTCTTTTAATTGATAAATTGGCTAATCTTTATATTATATAATAGTGATCATGCGCATCATGATTTCAATTTAATAAAACAGAAAGTAAAGTAGTAATTTAATTAATTCTCCTCATTTTTCATTTTTTAAAAGTAGGCTTAGGAAAAAATCTAAACCTGTTAAAAAATTATGCATCATTATTTTTAACATCTCAAGTCCAATTATCACCAAAGTCAGGAGGATTCATTTCCTGGGAAATGCCTGTACCAAATTCCACATTTTACAGTAGTCTGTTCAATACTTGTTGAGCCTGTTCAGTCTGGACCAAAGTGGTGAGCCGGCTAATCAACCAGCTCATTAGGGTGACTCTTCAAACTGTGATCCAGATTAAAATTTTAAAACCTGTGCCCATGTGTAGAATTCGCTGGCTTGCTGTGTCAAAAGCAGTGAGACGCAGTGAGAATGAAGCAGCATTAATGATGAAGTGACAACAAGGAGTCCAGACAGTTATAAGATTATATTTATGCTCCTGCTCATTAAGAAAATATTTCGCAGTCATTCCTCATAATTCTCTTTAGTATACAGGGAGAAATAATGTGTCGAGGTTTTTATTTTTACAAACTGAAATGTGTGCTGATGGGCTGTCATCATACCATGCAAACCAGATGTCAGGTGTGTATGTGTCATGCCTGGCACCCATCTCTCTGGCAAAGGCAGCAAGCCCAGTGGGAGGAAGTTGGAATGCAAAAATAATCTCCATAGCACAAGAGAAGCAGCCTGTGGGGATGTTCCCATTAGGATGTTTAGAGTGGATTAACTTGTCAAACTGCCTTTCCTCAGTAGACATACTGTACACACACACACACACACGCACACAGAGAGAGAGCCAGAAACACACACACAAACAAGCAGGCAAGCAAATTCATACAAATAAGACATTTGCACGCATGTATCACCCACACTTTTACATGGTGTGCTGGTCATTTCCTCAGCTCGTTCCTGTTATTTCATCTGCATTTTGTTATATTACTCCTCTGAAAAGAAACCAGAAATACTCACTTTTCTTTGATTGTTGATTGATACAACACATACACCGTAGCTCTGTTACGGAGATTACAGCAGCTTCTTTGTTGTGGTTTGGATAAATAAAAGTGATCCTGTTCTGCATATTTTACATGACAAATGGGTAAAGTTTTAAAAATAAGAAATATATTCACTAAAAGATTGAATTATTGAATCTGTGCAATGACACGTTTGCTTGAGTCAGCAGCTGATTCTCAGCATCACATGGAGTTTTTTATGCAAATTTAAATGAACATGTGACATTTAATATAAGCCACTTTAGTAGGGTCCCCTTAATAATAGTGTGTTGGAAGTGCTTTTGCCTTCAGAAGTGCCTTAATTCTTCATGGTTTATATTCAATAAGGTGCTGGAAGGTGATCCTCTGGGATTTTTGGTCTATTTTTAGCTTGAGATTTGTCAGCTGTGTATTCATGATGAGGACACGGTCAGCAACATTACACGGTACACCAAGAAAATATCCCCCACACCATTACACCACCAGCAGCCTAAGCTTCTGATACAAGGCAGGATGTATTTATGTTTTGTCAAAGTTTATACCAAATCCTTACTGTACCATCTAATTGTCACAGCAGAAATGGATACACCAGGCCAGGCAACAGTTTTCCTTTCTTCTAATTTTTGGTGAGCCGGTGTGAATTGAAGCCTCGGTTTCATGTTCGTAATTGACAGGAGTGGCATGCTGCATGGTCTTCTGCTGCTGTTGCCCATCTGCCTCAAGATTCAGCGTCTTTTCCATTCAGACATGACCATATGCTTATAACAACTGGTTATTTGGTTTCTGTTGCATGTTACTGTTACTGTTTCCTATCAGTTCAAAGCAGTCCGATGAGTCTCATCTGACCTCTGGCATCAGCAAGTCATTTTGGTCCAGACAACTGCTGCTCACTGGATGTTTTCTCTTTAAATGGTTCTTCTCTGTAAACACTTGTGTGGGAAAATCCCATCACATCAGCAGTTTCTGAAACACTCATGCAGCCCATCTGGCACCAACAACCATGCCAAAGATAAAAGATACTTTACCGCCTTTCTTCATTCTGATGCTCAGTTTGAACTTCAAAAGTCTTCATGACCATGTCTTCACACCTAAATGTGCTGAGTTGCTGCCATGTTGGTTACTTTGTAACTAACAAAGGGGCTGTCGGTGTATGCATGAGTTAGCTATGCATTAAGGAAAAATATTCCAGGAAGCTCTTTTTTGATGATGTTTAAAAAAGAAAAATTGAAAATCATGTTAAACTCTTCAAACCGCGGGCATAGGTTTAAAATAAATTCAACTAAGGTGGGATGATCATGGAATGAAAAATGCTGTCTGCTTAAGCTTTTTTTTTGGGGGGGGGGGTGAGCGAGACTGTGGATGGACAGTCTCATTACCAGTTAAGACAGATGCTGCAAGGTGATTCGAATAATTGATTGTGATATTATGGCAATTATGGAATAATAGACAATTAAAAGCAGAATGAAAAAATTAACTGGATTATGTAGTGAGAGGAAAGTAGCAATATATTTTCTGTTACCCTTCCATCATTGGTAAATTGTTTATTAATGACTCATTATGCTGCTAATATGTTAAAGCTATTAATCAGAATTAGTAATCGTTTCTCTTCTCAGTTCCTAGGGTGCTTATTTAACCTTGAAAAGTTAAATGCCTGGTTAAGGTGCCACTTTATCTTTAAATAGAATAGTTTTCATTGACTCAGATGAGATATTGTGGAGATATTTGGTTAATTAATTGTCACACTGTTGTTCTGAGGGGTATTTTTTCAATGTCATGGTGTCTCAGTTGCTCATCTCAATGACTATTTTTGCATTCTCTGCTCCATAGTTGGTTTCACTGCACAGGTCAAAGTCATCAGCTGTTGTCCTCTCACCTCTAAAGGCAGCAATGCGTTGCAGAGCGAGCACGATGATCTCTGTATTTATGTAGCGTGAACTGCACTCTGCTCTGAGCTTGCTGTAGTTGATGCTCAGCAGAGGATTTCTCACTGAAGATGCCTCCCACAAAGTTCACTGCAGTATTCTGCGAGGAGGCACACAGAAAGTCACTGCATATTTGTGTAAGGTGTTCAGTGCACAGATTAAAAATGTCCACCTACAATATTTGTGGACAGCCACAAATATAGACCCACTCTGGGTTAATAGTAAACCGTACTTAAAAAAAGAAAGCCGAGCAGAGGCGGAACATGTTATCTGTTAAGCCTGTCAAAATTTAGACTGCAGAATCACAGCACAGAAGAATCACTTGTATTGAATTATATATCAAATTGAATCAAACCGTTATCAGAATGTGAGATTGAATGATGCACTGAACCTTTGCTGAAATAATTGAAATCAAATAACTTCTGGTTTAAATTATGAAGTCACCTAAGATTTTTGCACATTGTTGTTTAGTTCATTCCAGACTGAATGACTTGTCTTCATCATAGTAGTTTTTAAATCCCGAAGATTACTTATTAATAAGAAATCACTAACAGCTTTCAGTGGTGGTTAAAACAATTCTATCTGACTATAGCTGACAAATTTTCCAAAGGGCATAATGTCAATAAAAATGCTATAAATTCATTCAAAATTTGATTTCAGTGGAGCTTTTCACCAAGAATGAGACTGTTTCACCAAATTTTACGGCACCTATATCAGAGGTGTTAAAACGCTAATATCAATCAATAGTTTAATTTACCTTTTTTTTAAGGAGCGTGGAAAGAATGTTGAAGACATGAAAAATGAATTTTTCATAGGATTTTATGCAGTCCTGTGAAAAACTAATCACACCCCATCATTCAGTACCTTGTAGATCCACCTTTAGCACCAATAACTAAAAGTAATCATTTTCTGTGTGACTCTATCAGTCTTTCACATCAATGTGGAGGAGGGTAGGTCCACTTTTCACTTCAACATTTATGCACAGCTCTCTTGGGTTTCCACCGCAGCACTTCAGTCAGGTTAACGTTTGACTGGGCCATTGCACCGCCTTGATTCACTATTCAGTTCTCTTCTATTTCAGTCATTCTGTTGTAGTTTTGCTGCTGTGCTTGGGATCATTGTCCTGTTACATCACCCAGTTTGGGCTAAACTTTAGCTGTCAGACAGATTCACATTTGACTCTAGAGTACTTGGGCGTACAAAGGAGTTCATGGTCAAATGACCTCAAGGTGCCCAGGTTCTGTTGCTGCAAAACAAGCCCAAATCATCACTTCTCCACCCCCGTGCTTGACAATTGGCATCAGTAGTTTGTGCTGATATGTCGTGATTGGCCAAAATGCACCAGTGTGCATTACTGCCAAACATCCCCACTTTGGTCTCATCTGTTAAAAGGATATTTTTCCAGAAGTCTTGTGGTTTAATCAGATGCAACTTTGCAAACCTTGCAGCCCTTCCAAACAGAGCAAGCTTATTCTTTTGTGGGATTCTTTTTTATTGTAGTCTCATGAAATTTAGCCATTAACATGCTAACAAAGGCCTGTAGAGTCTAAGATGTATCTCTTCGGTTTCTTTGCGGTTTCTCTGAGCATTGCACAGTCTGAACTTGGCATGAATTTGCTTGGACATTCCCTCCTGGGATTGTGTTAACACAATGAAATGCTTCAAACCAGAGAAACTGCTAAAACGTCTGCTGCTATAGAGGTGCTCACATTAGCTACTTACCCTGTGAATTCTTATGGAAGCAGTAAGGGTGCTCTTAGTTTTGCACAGGACTGCACAGAGTCCTGTGCAAAGCTTTGCAAAGCTTCGAATTACTGTACATTAGAAGTCCTGTCTGTTCCATGCTCTTTTCTCTGGCAGTCGATTTTTGATTTTACGCCATACCGCAGATGTCTTACTGTTGATCCGCCTGAAACAAGAAACAGACAAAAAAACAAAGATTTAGCTCTGTTACTGCCTTCATCATAATGATTTCTTTTTGTAAGGCAAAAACAACAGGTCACACAAAGTTCTCACATGCTGAATCCATGCATGTTGTGTCCTGATTCAGAAGATTCTCTCTCTCTTACTTCGCTGTTTCTCCTTTTTCCTCCAGTGGATTCTCTTCAGTTTTCATCCTCCTTTGCTCTGGGAATAAGACTGACTTCTATTTATATGCTCAGATGCTGGGGAGATGCAACCCCATGGGATTTCTTTACAGCTTTTCCTGCTCACTTGCTCTCTCTCTCCCTCTCCCTCTTCTTCCCCCATGTCCTTTCTTTATTTCTTTGAGCATTTGAAGTTGAGGGTTAACCTATTTTTGCATGTTGCCAATAAACCAACTAGAGCTTATAGAGTAAGCTCAATCGTCAATTATCGTTTGCCTTGTGACTTGTGATTAAACTGTAATGACCATAATTGTTCTCTTTGAGTCACTCATCCATAGCAGAAGGTGTCTGAGCAGCAGACTGATTTGTGCCGAACCTAAAATAACTTCTTCCATAAGTGCGCAGAAGGTTTCTAGAGATTTAGAGAAAAAAAAAATTTTTAAAAATCGAGCTCAAGTTCTCTCACACAGTAAAGGCATAAATTTATACAGTACAGTATGCTGCAAACAGAAATCCCTTCTAGTAACACGATGCTCACAAAGTTTTATCCCCTAAGTGGGTTATGCATATAGTAAAGATCTGCTCAATTACACTAAAGCCAACTGAAAAACATCTTTCTCAATTGCAACCTCGACATTTACGCAGACAACTCTCGTTTAAATGCATTTTTACAGTCACACATTTACCTGATTAAAATGTCACAGAAAAGATTCTACAAGCTGGCAGGTGATTTTTTTGTGTGGACCCCCATTTCTTTAGTTTTATGATAGTTTTAGCTTTATGGCATCTTTATAACAAGATTATATTATAACAACATTATATTTTAAAAATTTCTGACATGGATATATTTTGGAGTATCTGTATCACAGAAGAATACAGTCATCTGAAGTTACAGTCTCACACAGAAATACGTTTTTAAACCACTTTGAGTCTGAAGATGTGTGCATGTTGCATATTTGTCACCCAGAGTGTGCATTTTTGCAGGAGTCAGCATCAAACACCATGTTTCATGTGTGCACCATTTTTCTTTTTGCAAAAATAAATACAAGTGGTTGAGCCGCTGGACTGTGAAGCGTTGTGTCTGGGCTGAGCTCCTGCTAGAACGTTTTGGCTTCTTAACAAGATGTAAGAGTTGCCTCTGCACCCCAATGCATCCGACTCGCTATAGGGACATGTCACCTTTTTGTGAAGTGCCGCATCCAGTCTGTGGACTTCGGTATAGAATAGGTTATCTGCTTCTCTGAGCATGAGGACAATTTATGACATCAATCTGCTCCTGAATTTGTATTCCAACAATGATCTCTCAAACAGCACGCACAGCAACAGGGGGGACTGGATCTGTTAGTTTGCCAAATCATATTGTGTTGAAGCAGAGGCTTTATGAATAATTGATGGTAAATATTTGACTCTCTGCTAGGTGATTTTATGATGTCCTCAGCAGCCTTGTGTAAAATATTCCCCCAAAACTCAGCAATAATGACAAACATGATAAACAGTTGGTGTAGGTCTAGTGGTTTCTGTGACAAAAATGTCTCTCTGAGACTGAACATTACACAGTAGCTGGACAATAAAATGTTTCAAAATCAATGTTTTTTCCCTGTCTTACTTTTATCTTGGGTATTCCTGTGATGCCGAATGCATTTCTCTGCCCTACTTGTGATATTTCACAACAGCTATTTTACCTGAGATTGTCTACTACAAACTACATAAGTTCAGCTTCAGATGTTTATTTAGCTTTTCATTTGCAATTGCAGCCGTATAACTGGTTCTTTGATGCTTACATCTTTTCTCTGATGACTGAAGACACTTGTGAAATCCCTTTTGCAGTACCGACTCTAAATTCAGTGAATATACTTCAGAGTTCACCACAGAGGCTAGAGCAGGAAATGGCCTGGATCACTTGTTTCCTCAGTCTACTGGGCTTCTTGGCCAGGCGACTCTCGGTCCCCCAGATGTGCTAGAAACATATTGTTTATTGTGTTTTTTTGCTTGCTTATGCTTCCCAAAGTGTTAATGTGTTTACAGGTTCACCCTTTTGATAAAGACACTTTTCAATAAGCCAACCAATTGGAAGAAAGTCAGTCAAATAAGTCAAGTATTTTTTGTTGATTGTAGAAACACGGTGATGGATACAGACACTTCTTATCAAGAAATGCCAGTCATGTAAAAATACATCATTTTCAAGCTTTGAAGCGCTGTTGTTCTCACAGCTTTCTTATCACAGCTGACTCAAAACCCTGCACTCTTTCACTTTACCCTCAGGTCCTGCTCTGGTGGGTGTAGTCAGGAAGGACTGGGCCTCTCAAAACAGCATCGCCCTCTCCTGGTCAGAAGTGGAAAAGCCACCCTCAGACATAGTGGATTATGAAGTGAAATATTATGAGAAGGTAAACCCTTTTTGTCATATTGAATGACGTTCTTCTTCTTCTCTCAGACTATGTTTATGTACAATGTGTAATTCTCTTTGTGGCAAAAGCGTTTTTTATTGCCGTTGCTCTAGAATGCACCACAGTGAATAATTGAGAAAGCCAAACATAAGTGTAGAGCATCCATAATGTGTCATTATCCCTGCTTTGTTCACCATCTGCTCTGATAGTTAATAGGACAGAAATGATGTCTTCTGTTAAGACATTGCTGTGATAATGGGTTTATGCAAAAACACGTTTATCTCTTGTGCCATAATGTGGCTTTGTTTATCATGTTTGGCAATCTGTTTCTGCTTTTCTAGGAGCAAGAGCAGCTGAGCTACTCATCAACACGGACCAAAGCCCCCAGTGTTGTGGTGACAGGCCTCAGACCCTCGACTGTTTATGTTTTCCATGTGCGCGCTCGCACTGCTGCTGGCTACACAGCATACAGCCCCAACTTTGAGTTTACAACAGCAGCTGAGGGTATGATTGCAAGGGATGGGGCACTTGGGAGTTGTGGTTTGTATGTGCTAGGGAGGAACGGCACTGATAATCAGGCAGATTTGTTGTTCCAGATGGATTTGGAGTATGTTTTAAAACAATGCACAAGAGAGAAAGGGAGTTGGAAAGCCACAGATGTTGAGCCATCACTGTCGATTACCAACTCTATATAATCCTTGGAGACGTTTTATGATCATTCTTTGCTACGAGTCACTGAAACTCATCAGGGCTTATTGAGGCGTGAGCCATTTATTTAAGTGCTTATAAGCTTCCATAAGTTCCCAGTTCTGATGGTCTGCTTAAGCATGTATGGCACCCTTTAGATGATGAATGTGTACATATTCACTTGAATATTCTCACATTTCACTATAAGAGTGAATTTGATATAAGTCTGTTGACATTATATAGTGCAACTCATAAGTCGCACAGTTCACGTATACTTTAATTTTACAATAACTGTTGGAGAAATGTAAGAAAAGTTATCCACAAGTAAATGTTTAATATATGTGAAATGAAACATTTACATGTCAGTAAAGGAAATGTCCCTGTCTCCTGCTACTTCTTATTATTAACCAAATATATATCACCAAGCTGATACTGACAATGGATGCAAGACGAACACCGGAAAAAAAAAGGATGTTATTTTGCAGTGCAAGAGAAATTTTGTTTAAAGGCAGATGTGATTAAACAGTTTTTTGTTTCCTGTGCAGTCCTGTGAAAAAATAAGTACTCGTCATGATTCAGTAGCTTGTAGAACCACCTATAGCACCAGTAACTTGAACTAATTGTTTTCTGTGTGATTTTATCAGTCTCTCATATTGTGCACACTCTTCTTTGCAATGTTGTTTTAGTTCATTGAGGTTTGCAAGCATTCATTTTTGCACAGCTCTGTTAAGGCCCCAGATTTGCTGATGTGCTTGAGATCATTGCCCTGTTGCAAGAATGTGATGTTATACAGAGGAATTTGTTTGATGACTGCTAGACGGCCAGGTTATGTGGCTTTGCAACTAGCGCAAATCTTCACCCCTCCACCACCATGCCATGGTCTGTTGGATTGTCTTCAAACATGATGCTGTGCATTATGGCCAAACATCTCCACCCTGGTCTTATCTGTCAAAAGGACTTTGTTCCAGAAGCCTTGTAGTATGTTTGGATGCAGCTTTGCAAACCTATTAGGGAGAAGAAACTTTTTCTTGTCATCCCTTTCAAACATGATACACTTGTTCAGTCTTTTTCTGATTGTAATGTCCTAAACTTTAACATCTAACATGACAACTGAGACCTGTAGCATCTGAGATGTAGTCCTTAGGATTTCACAATTCCTTTGACATTGCGCACTCTGACCTTGGGCTGACTGTCTGGGATGTTCACTCTTTGGAAGATTGTGACATTATGTTAACTCACCTGAATGCTCCAAACCTGCAAAATGCCTAAACTTCTCCTTTTATGGAGGTGACTACTCCTCCTGGTGACCCCTAGTTAAAGTGCATTTTCTTAGCAGCATCTGACAGCTGCTTACCCTCTTAAATCCTACAAAAGAGTGTACTTAGTTTTTTCACAGGACCGCACTGAGTCCTGGAAAGTGCATTTAAGACATTCATGGAGAAATAAATATCAATGACTGTCACTCACATGCAATTGATAAAAAAATAATAATAATTTCAATGTACAGCTGAATTTTCCATCTAATATGATGAATTCCTTGCAATCCAGCCGCATCATGCACATCTCACTCTTTTAGATTAAGATTATAATAACCTAGTCAGAACAAATCAAATGTCAAAACAGAAGCCAATCAATTCAAATCGCAACAATAACTTTAAATAGGCTTTTCATTTCAGGAGAGACAACTAATCTTTTACAGAGGAAACTTACAAAATGCCTGGATCGTTTCTTTTCATTGGGTATAAACATGGATACTGTTTTAAATTAGTAACAGAGAAACCACAGTCGGTCTTTTCAGTACATTTTGTGTCGCAAAGCAGTTTGTCCTTCCTCTGGTATCAAGTCTGGGAGGGAGAGTTCTTAATATTCAGATGAATGATCTTTCCGCCGTTTTCACCGTCACTTTGTTCTCACTTTCCTCAGATCCTGATATTGCTGATCAGGGTCAAGTTCTGGTGGTTGTCACAGCATCTGTAGGAGGTTTTTCCCTTTTGGTCATCCTTACCCTCTTCCTTTTAATCACTGGACGGTAAGACATCCCCTGTTTTTTTGTGTGCACACGCACACAGAAACACACACACACACACACACCTTTTTCTCTCATAATCTCCAGAGTGAGGCCACAACCAGAAGTCTGTTAATGGACTCCTTTTTTGCCACCAAGCAGACACCCTTATTTTACAAATGGCTGAACCAATTTTCTGCCTAATTACTCAGCATGTAATGCATGTACCAGCAGTTTTCTTCATTCCATTAACCTCCCCAGGTTGGCTCACAAAGTTGTCTTCAGTCTGCCTCTGGTTCACAGCGTTTTTACCATTAGTGGCACTTATTAATAAACAATGAAAAATGGCCAGAAAGTGTGGATACTCTGTCTGGATTCTGACTTAATTGTGATACAAACCGAATGATAATCTTTGATTACACAATTTGCAAACATTACATTAAGCTGAACATATCTAAACTCCAGTCTACAAAAAAGCTGAAAAAAGGATGACATCACTATCTATGTTAAAATGACTCTGTATGGGAAATGAGCCACCAACATTGTTACTTTGTTTACTTTTATCTTTGTTTGCACCTGAAATGTAGTTAAGGTATATACAGTAAATACAGTGTTTCTTTTTTGCCAAGAATCCAGACTGGCTTGTAATTTTTTAAAGTGCTGGTGAGCAATAGTTCTCCAGACATCCTGAAAGTCTCTTATCTCTTTGGACACTCGCTGCTTTTTTACTCATTTTCAATTCATTCCTTGTACCTGAGCATTTCCAGAGTAATGTTTGGAAATTATTGTTGTTTCAAATTGACACTATAGGTGCATCTAATAATAATAGGTTTAATGGTCAGAGGGTCATAGGTCAAGTTCTCTGCAGATCTTGTGAATGCAATAACTCAAGAACAAGATGATGTAATATTTTCAAATTGATGCTATAGGTCAGGGGTGGGGAACTCCAGGCCTCGAGGGCCGTTGTCCTGCAGGTTTTAGATGTGTCCGTGATCCAACAAAGCTGATTCAAATGCCTACATTACCTCCTCAACATGTCTTGAAGTTCGACAGAGGGCTGGTAATGAACTGATCAGGTGTGTTGACCCAGGATGTTACTTGCATCCGGCCCTTGAGACCTGGAGTTCCCCAGCCCTGCTATAGGTGTATTTATTAGGAGCTTGAGGGATAGGCCACTTAACACTGACCTATGAGTCATTCAAGGAAAAAGTCACCTGACTCAAGAGATGAACCATGGTTGTCTACATATAACAGAAAACTTAGCAAAGAACCAATCTTAGATTTTTTCTTAACTACTTTTGTTATTCTGTCACAAAAACTCATTATTTGTTGTCATTTTTACCCTTCAGCTGTAAAACACTGATGCATCATTGTCATCACCCGACTGGGCAGGCTGGTGGGTGAGAAGAAGGAAACAGGTTTTTTAAATTCATACCATGGGTCCATCTACTAAAAGTCTCAGACAAGTTTGAATTTCAGTGACCTCAAGACCAAGGTCAGAGGTCAACTTTTCTGAAAATTTTCTGAATGCAATAACTCAAGAGGAAGATAAACTTGGATTTTTATACTTAGACAACATGTACATTGACTAGGAGGCCAAGAGGTCAGCAGTGGCGGCTGCCAGTATCTTTTTATTTTATTGAATCTTTGAAGAATGTCAACGTTAACACAGTTTGAAAGGCATAACAATGTATTTTTGCAAAGACTGTTAGTTGAAAACTTGGCATTTCCTGGCACTTCCTCAAAACCCTTTAATAGAAAACTACAGCAGGTCAATAATATCTGAAAGTCCTTAAGAAATATGAAAAATAAAATCCGGCACAGACCTGACACGTGACCATAGAGATGCATCTGGCCCTTCGGTTGATCCATCTACTGTTAACTGAAGCCTCAGCAGAAATCCAGTAAAAGCATACCCGGATTTAAAAAAAAACACACACACACAGAATGAAACATTATCAATCATGGATTTACCTTTCCAGAGTCCAGACCTCAACAGTACTGAACATTTTGAACAGAACAAAAGACAGCCAGCATCCAAAGTAGAGCTTTCAATGTCCTTCCAGATGCCCAAAGAGCTACTCCTGAAGACGACGTAAAGAAATTACAAGAAAGTTCAGGCTGTGTTGAAGAATAAAGGTGGTCATACCAAATATTCATTTTCAAGCTTTTTAGAATCATAAAATCTAAGATTTCTTATTATAGACTGTATTCCTATATATTTGTCAGTAAACTCATCCACCTATTCCCCATTTTTCTGGACAATTTGCAGAACTGTAACTGGCAATAAAAATTTTGCAGAGGTAACCAGGTGTCTGCTTTAAACCTGTTATACTGTTCTGCAGAGATGATTTTCATATATAGTTGCAGCTTTTTTATGTGTGAGGTGTGAACAATACCAATCCAGAAGAGTCGCAGTGTGTGAATTCATTATCTCATTGTCTTTGAACCAGGTTTACCTGCACCCAAATATCAATAAAGTATTATCTTGTGTAAGTGACTTGTAAAGTGTGTAAATAAAGTGCAACATTTCAGAAAAATGCAATCCTATGATGACATTTTTAAAGAGCAGTCTTCTTCTTGGGTAGTTTTTGCAAAGAGGATCTAAATTGTTCTTTTTGCTTAATACAAGTGCTTGATTGTCAATTGAGTCCGAATCTGTGGAGCCTTGAAAGTTTGAACATGTGGGGATCTGAATACTAAAACGGAAGAAAAGAAGAAGAAAAAAAGATCTAAATCAAGGAAAGAGCAAAAATTGCTCTTAAAACGAGTGATAGAAAAGAACATAATGGCATAATGTCGGTTTTCAAATAGAATTTTTTTGTAAACCAAAAGGCAGATTATGTGGGATCACAGAGAGAAGCCAAATGGCAAAAAAGAAAAAATAGTCATGCTTCATGTTGATAATGAAAACTAATTTACCTTCATTTAGCATTTTCATTCAGATCTTTAACTGTTGTGTTAATGTGTCTTACATGTGCAGGTGTCAGGGGTACATCAAAGCTCGGATGAAATCTGAGGAGAAGAGGAGGACACGCTTTCACAGTGGACACGGTGGGTGTCTGTGTGTGTCTGTATTTAATGTGGGATTTCACACAGGTAAGATGAGTGCGACAACATTTGTTGTAATTCCCAGGACTTTAGTTTTGCAAGAAGTTATACAAAGCGTGGTCACTGTTTGCCTTAGAGCAACAATTCTTATGCATTATGCATTTTTTATATTGTCATGAGCAGAATTTATGGACTCTCTTATTTTCTGTTGAATGAAACTCAGTTATTACAGTTCAATTCTTTGTAATTCCTGTTATGGCTCAAAAACAAAATAAGACCAAAAGGATGCATTTAAAGACACTGGTTCATTACAGTCCATCCACGTGCTGGTAGATAGGGTGGATTGATTTGGATTTGGAGCTTGTTCAAACCTACATTAGGCGAATGTTAGTGTGCAATGAAAAAAGATCAAAGCCAAATAGCCTTTTAAAAGAACTGATTAAGGCAAAAAAATGAAAACTGCAAGTAATCTTAAAAAGCAATGTTATTTTTAAATTTATATTCAGGTAAGAGTCAGGTATCCAGCCAATATAGGGCAAATATTAGGTTAACTGTACTTATTAAAAGAAGTTTTTTACAGTTAAAATGTCCTGCACCAATAACTACAAATTCAGGTATACACATATGTGGACTTTAAAATATATTTTTAAAACTCTAATGTCAGTCAGTAATCCAGAAAGCAGAAGATTAACCTGCAGCGCCAATGTTCCTTGTTTTTGTCGTTTTAATACTTTGAGTAAACACACACATTGCATCGTCTTACAAAATACAAAAAGAAATCCCTCTGTCTCGCTCACCATTGAGCATGCTATTGGTGAGATTTTGACTCTTAAAAATCCATTTCAAGTCCCCTCTCACTATGTTTGGGCTTTTGTCACACAGATTGGGCCTATTTTCTGTGCTAAATCACTCACAGTTTGCCAGAAACCCACTATTGGTTTTTTGACAAAACTTGCTGTTCCAGTTAATAATTACAGTGGTGCTACAATTACAGATAAAAACAGGGTTATAGATTGCCCCATAGGGAGGACGTATTATTGTGCCCTGTGTTTTACTTAGGCAATTCAGTGAGAGCTCTTGTAGGATCCGATTTGAGGCCTGCAGGGAAACAAGTTTGGCTCTCGACACAAATCTAACAATTTTACCTGTGTGTGTTTGATTGGGGCTTTTTTTTATTGATCGAGAAGAGCATTAAAGACTGTGAGGAAAATATTGTAACATGCTGACATACCATTTTCTTGTCCTTTGGACACAAGGCCCATCTCTAAGTGTGCACTGCTACTGTTTGTGTGCAGGTAACTAATCTGGTTCTTCTCTATAGTGCAGCAGGTAAATGAAATTACAGGGAAATTGTTTACAGGTGATATGAGAACTAAAATTGGTACATATACTCTTTTATGATCACTTACTTACTGTGATTAATACTGCGTGTTTGTTCTGAATCCTCTGAAGCATCCATCTAGGTTTGCATGTTAATGTTAAAAATTCATTTATGGATGGAGCTCATGCCGTACTTTGAGTGTTAGGTGAGAGTAATAAAGCACTCTAATAATTGCAGTCAGTTTACCATAGACTAAACTGGGAAAGGATAAAACACTAATGAACTTACGACAGTCAGATTAGTTACAGGACTTACTCAGTACAACACCGCTGTGGTGCCGCCAGTCACCTCACAGCATGAGGGTTCCAGGCCGGAACCAGTCCAAGGACATGCTTGTCAGGTTATCGGGTGATTCTAAAGTGTCTGCTGGTGTGGCGGTACATGATTATCTCTCTGTGTTAGCCGGTGAAAAAATAAGCCGTTAAAAACGTTGATGACAGAGTGCGCCAGTGTGAGAGAGCTGAGCCAAGGGTAAAGAAGCCTTCATGCACTGAATTCATAAAATTCACTCATTGGCACCAGATGAATGTTAAATATCTGAATCTAGTTGTATGTATGAGTAAAAGGGTAATCCGTCAAGCTGGACAGCACTGTTACTGGACCACTGGAGCAGCATGTAACATATTATGTGTATCTGCAGTTATCTTGTTTTACTTCAAACAAACCAGCTCTGAGGAAGTTTTCAAGTAACACATCTGACTTGTTAAAATAATTCAAAATTAAGTGTAAAACTTCCAAAATTGATCAGTTATATGACATTCTGTAGTGAAAAATGTTGTTTCATAAAATGCAAAGGATGGCCAAATTGGAACATTTTGAAAATTTAAGTGGCTAATGGGATTTTGCAGAGGAACAAACACTCATATTTTGGTGCTTGTGTCCACATTTGATAATTATTTCAGTCATCTGCTGTCCTAATACTGCTCTCCGAGTCTTTTCCTTGATGGTGCTGGAAGTTGGACAGAGATTTTTTTCAGCAGCTTATTTAAGAACGAGTCTAATTTTACTTTATGCCAAACAGTAACAATGGCCTTGCTGATACATATGTACTTTTATGAGTCATTTCTTTCTATCCAGTAGAATGAAATCTATATGAGTCGCACCAGTTTTTTCTGTGCTATTTGTTCTTTGCTCGTGTGTGCTTGGGAGCCATCACCCAGGTGGGGGGATGCCACCAGGCTCAACAAACTGGTAGAAAAGGCTTGTTCTATTATAGAGCTGAGCTTAGACACCCTGGAGACAGAGGTGGGTAGACGAAGCCTTCAAGCTTCCACAACACAAGCTGACGCAGCTATAAAGTACATTTAGTCCCAAGCTCATCTGCTTGAGGTGTACAGTTATCATTCGTGCCAGTCATAATGCACACCACTGCAGCAGCATCCCCAGCCTCAGCCAGAGAGGAAGATGCAGAATTCTAACTGTCTGTAATGTCTTTTTATACTGCTCTGGGGATTTTTTTTCCCAGCTCTTTCTTTCTCTTTTTCTGCCCCCTTTTCCATCCCTTGACAAAATAACAGAAAAACCTCACAATATAAGAGAAGCAAATAGTCGACCAATTATGGACTAACACAGTTGAATAAAGAATCACCTTCTCTTGCACAGTCTGGCTTCAGTATAACAGAATGTCCTGCAGGCTTAGAGAAGCCAGATAATGACTTTATGCTTGCAAATGCTTCAGGTTTTGAATAGATTAACAAAATATGCACTGTGGTTGATAAAACTAATATCTGTTTGGGAAGAAAGTTTTCTCATGCAAGTCATGCAGGATGAGAATTTCATAATCAAATAACCTATCATTCAACGTCTCACTCTGAGACAAAGTTAAGAGATCTTTTATACCCTCCTGGACCTGATTAGATAATGTTAGATATGAGAATTTCCATACCTTATGTGTAAAAATCAATCATTCACTCAATCAATAAAAATTATCATTTTTTTTCCCTGGGCAGAATTCATCTTTAGTTCAGTTTGTGTTTAAAAACCCTTTCACAATCTCTTCTGAGCACATGTGTTTAACACTGTTCTCTCTGTCTGGTTGTGTGTCCTTGTTGTGGAGAAATGTGTAAGAACTTTATCCAACTTGTACTCATGTATTAAAGCAGTTCAACCTCATTTCTAACTTTTATGTGCTACTCCACAATATACATAAAAGAATACATTATATTGTCTGTTTCTCTTCTAGTCCCATTTTCTGGAATAAAGACCTATGTGGATCCAGATACATATGAAGACCCCACTCAGGCTGTGGAGGAATTTGCCAAAGAGATAAACCCCTCTTACATATGCATCGAGAGGGTGATAGGCGCAGGTAAAACAACTAATACAAATCAGTAAGTCGTGATAATTCATCGGATGAAACGGATGAAATCGGACTTCAACCCGGGTGTTTTTTCCAAGAAAGTGATACATAGGCATTTGCAAAACTTGCCAGTAATGTTTGTCTGCTATATAAAAAGAAATGCTGAAGCATATTAGTATTGGACCTTAGAGATGCTAACACTGCAGGCTTTGAATAATGGAGTTTGATGGTTCATTAATTTGAACAGATTGTGTCGGCTTATAAACCCCTGAGTAATTATGAAGGTGCCCCCTTCTCAGGGGTTTCTGTAATATGAGCTCCATCTGGTGGAACCCATGTGCAGTTGCATGGTTTTAAATATGTCAGACAACTAACTGTGCAGTAGGCCTAGTGGTGATGAATTTCATATATCTCCTCCAGTGATTAGGCTGCATGTCTATCTGAGTCATGTTCATTTTTATTTCGTCTGTCGTTTTCACTTTAGAGTAAGGATTCAGGAACAATACCCAGCATTTAATCTGTTTTCTAGTTTTTACTTTGAATATGTTTTATTATGTAAGTGAAAGGAAATCTACTGTGTTCTGTAGGTGAATTTGGAGAAGTCTGCAGTGGCCGTTTGCGTGTACCAGGCAGGATGGACATCTCTGTGGCAATAAAGACCCTTAAGGGTGGTTATATGGACCAACAGAGACGAGACTTTTTGCGTGAGGCCTCGATCATGGGGCAGTTTAACAACCCCAACATCATCAGGCTGGAGGGAGTGGTCACTAAGAGTAAGCTCTTTACACAGCTTGACTTCCATTTCTTGTTTTTTTTTTTTTGGGGGGGGGGGGGGGGGGGGGGGTTTGCATTTTTGCAGTTGGTCTCTTTTCTTTCCGTTGAGCTGTCAAATCAAGTCCTTCTCCTTTTCCTCAGGCAGACCAATAATGATTGTGGTGGAGTACATGGAAAATGGAGCACTGGACTCTTTCCTCCGGGTAAGGGGAATGCATGTTCACACTGGTATGGTGCATTCCTGAAGATTGTCTTCTTCACACGCTGTTTGTACCCTCTCTGTCTTAATACCACCTCAGGCACGTGATGGTCAGTTCACAGTGCTCCAGCTGGTTGGCATGCTGCGGGGCATCGCAGTTGGTATGACCTATCTTTCAGAAATGGGTTATGTTCACCGAGACCTAGCTGCTCGCAACATCTTGGTTGATGAAAGCTTGGTGTGTAAGGTCTCCGATTTTGGCATGTCCAGAGTTCTTGAAGATGACACCGAAGCAGCCTACACAGCTACAGTGAGTGCAGCTCCTGGAAGATTTTACAGCATCAATAATGATACTGAAGTCTGAATATCGCCCTAACAAGAGGATCCTGTGTTTCTATTTTGCGTTAGGGAGGAAAGATACCAATACGCTGGACAGCACCAGAGGCAATTGCTTATGGAAAGTTTTCCTCAGCTAGTGATGTATGGAGCTATGGCATTGTCATGTGGGAAGTGATGTCATATGGAGAGAGGCCCTACTGGGAGATGTCCAATCAAGACGTAAGTTGCTTTTCGCTCTAAACTCCTCAGTATAGTCAACACTTCATTCAATTTCTTGCAATTCTGTCTCTTGTATGAGGAGTGTAACTCTTTAAACAAATGAATGAATCATTGTTTTATTTGAGATTCAACAGTATGTTTACTGACATTCATCTCAGGTCATTTTATCTATTGAAGAAGGCTATCGTCTACCAGCACCAATGGGCTGTCCTGTGACGCTGCATCAGCTCATGCTACACTGCTGGCAAAAGGAATACAGCCAGCGCCCACACTTCAGTGATGTGCTGTCGTTCCTCGACAAACTCATAATTAATCCCAGTGGGCTGCTGAATCTAGCCAATGATGTTCAGAGGTAAGTATCGGATAACGCAGAGACTGTTTCCATTGTTTATATACAGTATATACAGACACTAAGATAGTGTAGAATCTGGAAAATATGGAGCTGTTCTGCACTGAAAATAAGGCAAATTCATTTTTCCTGGTCTTGAGTACAGTTACGACTATAGCATGTTGCTTTACATAAAAAACATCGAAAAAAATACATGCAATCATGATGGCATATATGACTATGCATGCATTTAAAAAAACATACACAAAAGTATGAGGACACATATAACCACGGTTAAAAGCATTTCAGCATAAACATTCAGGATGCAGAATGGGTGCATTTAACTACACAGAAAGGAATGTCTAAGAATTATAGCTACATAATTACACTACTAAAATTATGAGGTTTGACATGTATTGCATATTACTGTAGCGTCCCAGTGCATCACATCATAAACCAATAAAAATGTTGAACCTGAAGGAAACTATCAGAAAAGAATAGGTAGGTAAAGGTATAATTTTGATTGACTGGTAATTCTTATGCATCTAAACTGTTTATTCAAAGAATATTTCCTGTGTTTTTCTCTTTGCCATATCAGTTTCGCTGACTCCCCAGACGACATGCCAGATTACCCTCTTTTCATCTCTATCGGCGACTGGCTCGACTCCATCAAAATGAGCCAGTATAAGAACAACTTTCTTGCAGCAGGATACACGACGCTGGATTCTATTTCAATCATGAGCATAGAGTGAGCAGAGCCAAATTATACAGAGAGCAGTTACACTATCAAAATGTACACTAAAAGGAAACTAAGTTGCATAAAACAAGCAGGAAATATTGACACTGTAAAAAACACGATTCAACTATTGAGTTTTGTCCAGTGCTGTGCAGCTGTTTTTTAAATATCCTATTTTTTATGCTGTGTGTGCCTGCTGGTTTAACCACAGCACGGTCAAGAAACTTGAACTGCAATACTGTGCTAAAAGTCTTACATTTGCTAGGAAAACAGGAAATCGGTATAGGGAATTATTGGAATATGTAGTATGTAAAGTTTTTAAAAAAAAACTTGGAAGTCATATTGGTATGACTACCTTACCTATTCTTCAACACAACCTGAACTCTCTTAGGTAAGCTTACTTGTAAGTTCTTTAAGTAGTCTTCAGGAACCGTTCTCCAGGTTTTTTAAGGACTTTCAAAGCTCGTCTTTAGATGTTGGCTGCCTTTTGTTCTGTTTTCTATAAAGACGATCCCACACTGCTTCAATAATGTTAAAGTCTGGTCTCTGGGGAGGCCAATCCATCCATTATGTGTTTTTCTTTCCAGGAATGCTTTTACTTCATTGGCAGTGTGATTGGAATCATTGCCATGCGGAAAATGAAACTGTTGTCAATCGGATATTTTCTGGATGGCATTTTCTGTTTTCATGATTTCATTTGAAAACATCCCCAACACCACTGACTGAAATGCACCCAGAAACCATGACACAGGTTCCACCGTGTTTTACACAGGGTTGTACACACTTACTGTTGTGCCTCTCTGACCTCCTTCATAGATACTGATGCTGGTTTGACCAAAAACTTCAAATGTGGATTCATCACTCAATCAGACCTACTGACACTGATACCTCAGGCTTTTCTCCTCCTTTCCCTTTGTTAAGAATGCTTCTTGACAGGCATCCTCATTTGAGACCACTTCTTTGCTTGTCTTTGCTGAATTTCTTTTTGCTGATTCTTAAGAAATTTACTTTCAGATAGTGTTCATCTACTGTGTAGAGGTTTTTTTTAAGCCCTTTACTTCTTCTTTTGTACTCCACTTATCCAATTTCCTCTAATTTGTTAAGAACACACTGCATATTATGCAAAGATATGCCAGGTTTTCAGCTAATAGCACTTTGGGAATCATCTTTTTGGTACAAAAAAAGCTCATGTTTGACAAACTGTGTTGTCATTGACAATTTTTAGACTGAACTAAAGAAACTGTAACAAATTATTTGTTTTTGCGACATACAGGTAGTAACACAACACTAATTCAGGTGCTTTTTTATGTTTGTACAATTTGTCAGTGTAAACCACCTTAAAAAATAAAGGACTTCACTGAAAATGAGTGATAAAGCAGCCAGTCCAAAGACGAGCTTTGGAGAACTATTGCTCAAGACCACTTTAAAAATTACAATGACGTTTGCCTCCTTGGATGTAAATTATTAAGAAATGTTGGCTCAAGACTTTTACACAGTACTGTAAGCCAAGTTTTATTCACATATGCTGACTGTGTAACATAAACTACAACACTGCCACTATTGTGCTTTCACGTTAAATGTGGTCATTGTTAACACCGTCAACTTTTTGCTTGTTACAGTTTTGTGTTTTCCTTGTTGTAGAAAGTAGGTTTGCTGTTCTTATCTCTTCTCTCCTCTTTCTTCAGTGACATCAGACGTATTGGAGTCTGTTTGATTGGCCATCAGAGGAGAATTATAAGCAGCATACAGTCCCTTCGCCTGCAGCTTCACCACATTCAGCAGAGTGGCTTTCAAGTGTGAGCCCACTGCACAGAGTCAGACTGTGTGTACAAACTGAGCTGGAAACAAGTTCCTTGGCATCGTCATTCAACTAATTGCACAAAACACCAGACTCTTAGGTGTAGCAGGTACCACATGCTGCTCGTATGAGAGCGGTCTGCTGCTAGACCACATGTGGTCTAGTTAGCACACACATCATCATCTGGATCATTATCAATACAGCCTCCACAACAACCAACCTCTGGCGTTGGCCAAATGCGGTCTCTTTATTATCTCAGCAAATACTAGCATTCACTTGAATTTAGGACTTCTTTTCTCTAGTGTCTATTCAAGTGTTCACCAATACCTCTTCTCTTTCCAAGTGACAATCCAATGGTTTGTATTGACTTTGAATGGTCTAAAGTTTCTTACCTCATGACCAGAGAAGATGAGGACAGGAGAAATCATTTGGTGATGTGTGGTACAGTGTGTGACTTTAATAACTACCTTTCCAGCTGGTTTATGAAACACTTCACTTAAAAGAATAAAGATTGACCGGATGGTAAAATACAATCATGTTTTTTGAACTGAAGACCGCTGAATGTCAAAAGATTTTATAGAAATGTATGTTCTCTCTTCATGATGATGCAGTATGTCTTGTACAAAAAGTCTTGTGAAAATTGTATGTTTTATCCAGTATGTTGGTTCCTGAATAAACAACCCTATTTTAATACTTAGTTTTCTCTCAGACTTTAACCACCCCTGGCCTCAATCTCTACATACGCCGCACATTTCATTAGGTACACTTTGCCAGTACAGGATTACACCTTAAGTCAACAAGGTGTTGGAAACATTTTGATATATGGAATAGAAGTTTTCTGAATAGCTGATGCAAAACAGGATGCTATTTACATCAATTTGGACTCTATCATGTTGCAACAGAAATCAAGACTAATCAATCCAGTTAACATCTATAAAAACTTTCTGCTTTTGGTGAACTGTAGTCTCAGTGGTGCTTTTCTGAACTGTAGCCTCCGTTTTCTGCTCTCAGCTGACAGGAGTAACAAAAGGTATGGTCTTGTGCTGCTGTAGCCCATCTGCTTCAAAGTTTTGATGTTTTGTGTGTTCAGAAATGCTCATCTACATACCTTGGTTGCAATGAGTGGTTATCTGAGTTACTATTGCCTTCCCAGCTGGTCAAAACAGTGTGCCCATTCTCTTCTGGCATCAGGAAGGCATTTCAGCCCGAAGAACTGGCTGGATCACTGGGTGTTTTCCGTATTATTGACGGTTCTTTGTAAACTCTAGAGATGACTGGGCAGGAAAATCAACAGTTTCTGAAATACACAGGCCAGCATGTCTGGCACCAAAAACCATGCCAAATCATGCTTCACTTAAATCATCTTTTTTCCTGATGCTCAGTGTGAACCTCAGCAGGTCTTATTCACCTGTACTGAGTTCCTGCTCTGTGACTAGCTGAGAAGATATTTGCCTTAACAAGCAGGTGAACAGGTATACCTAATGAAGTGGCAAGGGAGCCAATTTCAGACACTCGCGCACACACACACACACACACACACACACACACACACACACACACACACACACACACACACACACACACAGATGTCCATAGATGCCATCTCTCACTCAAAAACAAGTTATCTTAATTGTCACTCAGAAGACTGACACATTTTCTGTGTCACTGTCAGGTGAGTTTGTCACATGGGTGCTTATCAAAGGTGCTAGGTGAAAGCCATGTCTGGCCAAAGTAGGTGTTCAGTATGTAGACAGTTTTAGATTCTGTGAGAAATGTTGTTTTTTTTATGGCTTACAGTCATTATTTTATATCAGAACTGTCTATAGGGATTTGGACTTAACAGTGAAAATATGTAGTTACACAATATTTTGGACAGTGAAGGTTAACATAAAAGTAGTTTGGTTCTCAGTATGTTAGTAATGTCTTGCTTATAAGACATCAGTAGATTAATTAAGACAAACAACAGACTATTGCTTCACTTTTAAAAATGTTTCTTGTTTATGATAATTTCAGATTAATTGTTTCATGGTTGTATTTACTTTGATTGTGTTTTTGGTGTGTTTCGTTCCCTTATTCTAGATAATAGAATAACTTGTTTTGGAAAGTGGATACTGTCAGTAAAGATCAGTATGAACATGAGCAGGGGTGTCAAACACCTTTTTAATCGGGGTCACATACAGCCCACTTTGATCTTTAAGTGGGCTGGCCCAATGAAACTCCCCTTTCTGTCCATGTAAAGACAGTCAACTAAACATTTAAACCCTGAAATATTTAAACAGAAGCAAAAGAAGTACATTTCCAGCAGTATTAGTTTTCTTTACATGATAAATGTGTAAAAATACAGAAAAAGCTCATTCCCCAGACGGTTCTGTATTTACAATAGCCATAATGTATAATATATTTAAAAATCAAGGTATTTTTAATCATTTGATATTTATTTATTTTTTTGTCTTTTTGGAATTTTATCGATTACTTCACTACTTTAGTGTAGTGTGAATGGCAGTGGGGGAGGTCCATATCAATAGAGAAAGCTGTAAAACATATATACAGTAAAATACAGTTCAAAAATCTTCACATTTTCCAAAGCCTTCCAGTGGGCCTGATTTCAGTCTTTGCCGGGGTGAATCTGCCTTCTAGGCCTTATGTTTGACACACCTTGCGTGCCTAAAACCCGGCTGCTAAAGGTATCAGATTGGAAGTAAGTTTTGTTCTGCCCTGTAGGGGTCAGACTAGAGTCAATTCGGTGGTCTCCCAGCAACACAGTGTAAATAACTCAGTGGGTTTTTCAGCAGGTCATGGAGCTTAAGAGGCAAGCAGAGAAATGAATGCAAAAACGATTTAATATTAAGTAAAGTGAAGTAAAGGGAAGGGAAGGGCGACTCGAACGTAGGCACTCAAGCGAAAATTACAGGTAAAGTACATCTTCAATATACACTTTAGCACAGGATAATACAAGCTAACCATAGCTAAAGCATCACTAGCTGTCGTGGTAACTCAACGATGAACTATATTGCCTTGATGGCTGAGACTGTTCATTTAAATATCGAGTACCGCACTAGGCTTTAAAAGCCTACCGCGTTACGAGGGCTCGCTGATGTAAAGCTTGTGGAAAGAGGTTGGCTAAGGGTAACTAGCTTCAGTAACAACAAGAGATTAACGAAGTAGCAGTAGCGACTGATAATTATATTCTAGAGCCCACTAAGCACGTTAGCTGAGGCTAACGATAACAAGGTTAAATGTTGTTGGGTTTGGCGAGGCATAAACACAAACGCTATTTCTTGGCGTTATGCCGTCCATCTGTTATTGCAGCAACTTGAGTGTGAATGCTAATTATGCAGCAGAAATGTGAACTTGTTCAGTTTTCGCTGTCCCTTTGGTGATCTCAGAGCTAACGATGAGTACTGTAACTATGCTAGCAATGAAATATGAAACGTTTCCCACACAGGACACGTTCCCATTCCCATAAAGTCTAGATTACTCATTATTTTTGTAGAAGTGGCTTAATGTTATCGAACAACAACAGATAACATTATGTCGCACAGCCCAGTTACCGTGTGATTACATTCGGGGTCACCAGGCTAAAGTATAACATTTAAAAGGGTTCCTAGGACTGACTTGTTTCTGATAGCCATTGCATGTGATTAGCAACAGGTGGGTGATCAGTGCGTGACCACAGCTTCTTTAGAGTTGCAGGTCCTCATGTTGTGAATTTTCCAGGACACGTGAAGTACCCTGTATAATCTCCAGCACTTGCTGTAAAGTATTGCTGTATTCTAAATCTTTCTGTGTTTATGTTATGTTACTTGAAGGTCATAAAGACAGCTGATGGTTGCTGAGTAGCCAATGGGGTTGTTTGACAAGTTGGCGGGTTGGCTGGGCTTAAAGAAGGAGGTGAACGTGCTGTGTCTCGGTCTGGACAACAGTGGAAAAACCACCATCATCAACAGACTGAAGCCCTCGAATGTAAGTCTTTCTAATACAAGAGATGTTGCATCACTCATCTTTATGTTGATAACGCTGATGAGAAAGGTGAAGGTGGGGTGTAAGGGGTGGAGATGGGTGTCAGGGGTGATTTATGACAGAAGGATACCAGCAATAGTAAAACGAAAGGTTTAGAAGATGGTAAATGGTAAATGGCCTGTATTTGTATAGCGCTTTACTAGTTCCTAAGGACCCCAAAGCGCTTTACACAACCCATTCACACACACATTCACACACTGGTAGTCAGACTTGCTATGATATATGGTTTGGAGACGGGGGTACTGACAAAAAGACAGGAGGCACAGCTAAAGATGGGTTAGGGTTAGGGTGACTACATCAGAGGGACAGTACAGGTCAAGCGGTTCGGAGACAAAGTTAGGAAGGCAAGTCTGACATGCTTTGGACTTGTGCAGAAGAGGGATAGTGGATATACTGGAAAGAGGATGTTGAATGTGGAGTTGCCAGGCAGGAGGAAAAGTGAAAAACCACAGAGAAGATTTGTAGATGTAGTGAAGGGGGGCGTGCAGGGGGTTGGTATGACAGAGGAGGATGTCAAGGATAGGGTGAGATGTAGCCAATACAATGAGAAAAAGACAGTACTGTAGAGGGAATGTTGCTACTACTAAATACTGTGTTTTCCCCACCTGAAGCTGCTAATGAGAACATGGTGCCCTTCTTTTTCAGGCCCAGGTACAAGATATTGTCCCAACAATTGGCTTCAGCATAGAGAAGTTCAAGACATCCAGGTAGCTGCTGTGGTTTAATATTGAATTGAAACCCAGTAATAAAGTATTGTCATCCTTTACATTATTGAACATCTGTTACAGATTAATATATTTTATTGCTTGTCTCGTTATTTACATAAACTTCATACACATGTGATTTTCTTCTCTTCTTCTAGTCTTTCTTTCACAGTGTTTGACATGTCAGGTCAAGGCAGATACAGAAACCTTTGGGAACATTACTACAAGTGAGTGTGATCCCAAAACAGCCTTTGCAAGATTTTTGTTTTGATATACGTTAATTAATATCTCTCATCTCTTCCCAGGGAAGGCCAGGCTATCATATTTGTCATTGATAGCGCAGACAAACTGAGGATGGTAGTGGCCAAAGAAGAACTGGACACATTACTAAATCATCCTGGTAAGGATTTTTTTTTTTTAGCCACTTGTTCACATATTTATTTTGTGTAAAATTAAATCAGGTTTAAAGGTTTCTTTTTTTTAATTGCCTTTTTAAATTTAGTTTCAAAATATTGTTCATTTATTTGAAGCTAATAACATTTCTAATTAACAGCACAACTCTGAAACTTTAATCTCTCTCTCCTTGCAGATATTAAACACCGGAGGATCCCCATTCTGTTCTTTGCTAATAAGATGGATATGAGGGATGCTCTGACTTCAGTTAAGGTCTCACAGCTGCTGTGTTTGGAGAACATCAAAGACAAACCCTGGCACATCTGGTACGAGCTTTTACTTTTATGTCATTGCCATTGAAGCAGTGTAGTTATTATAGACACAACAGCTACACTGCAGTCTGATGTGAGCATACCAGCACCATTCGCGGTTTTCCTGATGCATCACATTATACGAAAGTCCATTTCAAGGGCAGAACAAGTTTTATTACACAGCATGCAAGTTTGTTTTTTGTTATTGTCTGGTGTACGATCATATTGAACTAAGATGCCCAAACTGTACTGATCACTTCCTCTCGGCGGAAGTCCAGGATATTAATACTGGGACATTTATATTGTATGACTGGAAATAGTTCTGATGAACATCTATTTTTCAGTTCAGTTTTATTTATACAGCACTAAATCACAACAACACTCGCCTCAAGGCGCTTTGTATTGTAAGGTAAAACCTACAATAATACATACAGAGAAAAACCCAACAATCATTTGACCCCCTATCAGCAAGCACTTTGGCGACAGTGGGAAGGAAAAACTCCCCTTTAACAGGAAGTAACCAGTTAGGATGATGGGAGGAAGACAGGATAAATCTGCCATCTGCCACAAGATGTCATATTAACCCAGCAAAAATATTTCTATCTCTTCACTGTTACACTAGAACATTTACTTCAGTGACCTGAGACTAAATTACTCTATTGATTGACACAAGCTCGTTAACACTTGACAATGAAAATGAATATTTATTTATCCTTCACCAGAACAAAAAATATACGGAACCTTCTGCGATTTTATTCCTTTTTTTATGCTGGTTGCAGATAAGATATATTATACATCTTATTATATGTGTTATCTTCATATATTATGAATTATACAGTGTCACTTGGTGCACATTGTTAAATCTAAACATGGAAGAAAGAAATTAATTCCATGTTCTGTGCAAGTGACACCACACACAGCTAAGCATACTAAGAGTATCCCATGTTAAATCACAAGACTGACAAAAAACCCTAAATAGGGATTTGTTACACAGTGGTTAATGGATTTCTTTCGATTTGCCTTTGCACCCTCAGTATTAAGGATGTGGATTTGGCAAAGCAGTCACTTGAAGGTTTTCTGCTTTGTGCTTTTATCAGTGTGTATTTTGATATTTTTCAGTGCCACCAATGCTCTGACAGGAGACGGTTTACAGGAGGGAGTCGACTGGTTACAAGGTATAGTAGGAATGAATATACATGAAAATGGGGAAAGTGGACATCCACTAGTGAGTTCATCTCACAGTGTAGTTCACTGTTAACCATTAGAGTACATATTACATACATTTTAAATGACTTTCAAGATTTATACAGTTAGTTTTTTTTTTTTTTTTTTTTAACAGGCGTATTTTTCTGTCTATAAGGCGCACTTAAAATCCTTTAATTTTCTCAAAAACCAACAGTACAGTACAGTGCCGAAGTCGGGAGCATTGCGGAGTAATCAGGGTCCAAACTCCGCTTCAGGTCCCCAAGGTCAAACGATCACTGCGGCATTAAAAACTGTCTAAATTCTTTCATCTTTAATAAAATGATCAGTGTTATTGCTTTACCAGGTGTAACAATTAAGTTTAACATCTAGGCATCCATGAAAACAGAATTTATTATATTTTAACGGAGATGGAAGTTAACAGGAAGTTAACAGGAAGTTAGCTTGCTAGTTTCCACCTAAATATGATATAGCATGTTCTGACTGAGAGATTTCTGAAAAAAATTAAAATGTACAGCTCTGCTATCACTTCCAACATAAATGAAGACAGAAAACTAAACAGCAGTGACTTCTGTAGTTGTTACTAAAGTTGAACTAGCTGGTTTATAATGATGTGCTACGTGATCGCTAGCGACACAGCTAGGTTTGCATAACATAAACACAGTGAAGCTGGAGGATGAATGCTAACTTTTTCCACTTGATAAAAGTTAACAAGAACGTTCCTGATGGTTAGAGACAAATGCAGTCGCATGGCAGGATGCTGTAAACGGACCGAACTTCAGTCAGGAGAACAACTGAGATAATCCATCCACAATATAAAGTCGGTTATTAATATACTGCAACAACATGGGAATAGAGCATGTTGTTGCAGTATATTAATAATACAGGCCGTACCGAAGTGGAGGAAGCAAGAAGAATGAGTTGAATAAAGTTTGACTTATCAGACTGTTTTGTTTCACTTAATACACCTTATAATCTGGTGCACCTTATGGTCTGAAAAATATGGTAACCCCATAATTCAGCCACGTGTAAAACTACGCTTAGCAGGAGTAACTTGAAGTAAACCTTTTCTTTATGACTTTATCGGCCTTTCACATGAAGGAGGAAATTCCAGTCCACTTTTGGTTCACTCTTCTTTACAGTGTTGTTTTGGTTCATTGAGGTTTGCTTGCATTTTATGCACAGCTCTCTTAAGGTCTCAATAGATTCTTTTCTTTTTCAGCCGTTCTGTTGTAGATTTGCTGCTGTGCTTGGTATTATTGTCTTACTGCATGATGCAATTTCAGCCAAGCTTTAGTTTTTTTACAGATGGTTTCCTCTGTAAACTTTGATATAGAGAGGCGTTCATGGTCAACTTAGTGACTGCCAGGTGCCAAGGTATCGTAGCAGCAAAACCAGCCTAAATCATCATCACCGTGCTTGAAAGTTGGTATGAGGTTTTTGTGCTAATATGCTGTGTTTTGGTTTTCAGCAAACATTGCGCTGTGCATTATTGCCAAACACCTCTATTCTGGACTGATATGTCCAAAGGACATTGTTCCAGAAGTTTGCAATTTTCTATTTAGACAGAATAGGCTTTTTCCTGGGAACCCTTCTAAGGAATCCATACTTGTTCAGTCTTTTTCAAATTTTACTGTTGAACTTTAACATTTAGTATACTAAGGCCTGTAGCATCTGAGATGTAACTCTGACCTTTGTGTGAATTTACTGGGAGATCCACTGCTGTTAACGCACAACAACTGCCAAAAACTTCTGTGTTTATAGTGGTGCTCGCACTTGCTGATCATCAATTAATCAAGTGTATTTGATAGCAGCACCAGGCTGCCTCTTATCCTCTTAATTCTAACGGAAGCAGTAAGGGTGCACTTAGGCTGCGTTCACACTGCAGGCGAAGGCGCATCAAATCTGACTTTTTTGACCCTATGCGACCCATATCCAATCATGGTATGTGTCACGGGGGTGGAACGGACTCAGGCGCAGACTGAGGTAGCACAGTTCAACGACACTTTATTAATCACACTGGTGCGCTATATACACGTGAAGGGAGGGGGGAAACACCAGGGTCCCGGGGATCAATAGGCTGGGGAGACACACTTCTTCGCACTCGCTCTGCTCCTCGTCCAAACAGTCTCCACACAAGCAGCTCAGCTCACTTTCCTACTCACGGGGTCCAGGGGTCACAAAAGGGCTGATCCAGGTAAACCTGTTTACACAGACGAGGGTAAGTCGAAGGCAAACACGGGAACAGTAGAATCGCAAGGAAGCCAGGCAATACTAACGAGAGTTACTCAATATTCCAGCGACGAATAGCTCAGAGCCCCAGCCTTAAAAGCCAGAGAACTGCAATTCGCTTGAGATCAGCTGCAGGTGCGTGGGCCAAGGGCAGGAGCCCAATCAGAGCTCCGCCCAGGCAGACAGGTAGGAGAGAGAGAGAGCGAGAGAAAAACAACAAACACTTGTGGCCACACTGGGCTGGCCGGGGAGGCACAGGGACCATGACAGTACCCCCCCCTCAACGGGAGCCTCCCGGCGACCCACCAGGCTTACCCGGGTGCAGGCGGTGGAAGTCCCGGAGCAGACCCCTACCCACGATAGCCGACCGGGGCACCCAGGAACGTTCCTCTAGCCCGTAGCCCTCCCAGTCAACCAGGTACTGAAAACCCCGACCCCGGCGGCGGGAGTCCAAGATGCGCGTAAACCAGCTGGCCACCGACGAGCCGGGGGGGCGGCGGGGGCCTGGAAGGAGGGCACAACGGGCTGGAGACCACTGGCTTGACCTGAGAGACATGGAACACATCATGAATACGCATATTGCGTGGCAGAGCCAAGCGGACGGAAGCAGGGTTGATCACAGCACTGATTTCAAACGGGCCGATGAAGTTGGGGGTGAGTTTCTTAGATTCGGCATGTAAGGGCACGAAGCGAGTAGAGAGCCATACCTTCTGCCCCACCACATACACAGGGGCGGCCGTCTGGTGGCGATCCGCGAGTGCCTTATTCCGTTCCTTCGTCCGGAGTAAAGCCGCCCGAGTGGCCCGCCAGGCCCTGCGACACCTGCGGAGGTGATGTTGGACAGACGGAACAGTATGCTCACCTTCAACCATGGGAAACAGAGGTGGTTGGTATCCCAGAGACGCCTCGAAGGGTGACACGCCGGTAGCAGAGGATGTGTGACTGTTGTGAGCATACTCTATCCACGGCAGGTGTTCGCTCCAGATGGCCTGGTTATGAGAGGCGACACAGCGGAGGGTGGCCTCCAACTCTTGGTTGATGCGCTCTGTTTGGCCGTTGCTTTGCGGGTGGAAGCCAGAGGAGAGGCTCACCTTGGCTCCTATGGCAGAGCAGAACTCCCTCCACACCCGCGACGTGAACTGAGGGCCCCGGTCCGAGACAACGTCCTCAGGGATGCCATGGAGCCGAAAAACATGCGTGGTGAGGAGTCGGGCAGTCTCCAAGGCTGTGGGGAGCTTAGGAAGCGCAATGAAATGGGCAGCTTTGGAGAAACGGTCAACGATGGTCAATATTGTAGTGTTACCTGCAGATGGTGGCAGACCAGTGACGAAATCCAGAGAGATGTGGGACCAGGGTCGGCTGGGTGTGGAGAGTGGCTGCAGACGTCCAGACGGATGTTGATTGGAGTGCTTATTTTGAGCACAAGTGGTGCAGGCGGTGACGTACTCCCGTGAGTCTTTAATGAGGGCGGGCCACCAGAAATACCTGCGCAGGAATGCAGTGGTGCGGTTAACTCCTGGATGGCAGGAAAAACGGGCCGTGTGAGCCCACTGGAGCACCCGGGACCGGACAGCCGCCGGAACAAAGAGTCGATCAGGGGGGCCCGTGCCAGGATCAGGGTCGGTTTCTTGTGCCTCCCGGATGAGCTCTTCGATCTCCCATGTAACTGCTCCAATAACACAGGAAGTAGGCAGAACAGATCCAGGGTCGGACTCCTCTCCGACTGGGGCGTATTGCCGGGAAAGAGCGTCTGGTTTAACGTTACGGGAGCCTGGCCTGTAAGTGATGGTGAAATTAAACCGGGTGAAGAACAAAGCCCACCTGGCCTGCCGTGAGTTGAGCCACTTCGCCGAGCGGATGTATTCGAGGTTTTTATGATCGGTCCATACAATGAACGGCTGTGCAGCCCCCTCCAGCCAGTGCCTCCACTGCTCCAGAGCCAGCTTTACGGCCAGAAGTTCGCGGTCTCCGATGTCATAATTCCTCTCGGCTGGGGAAAGACGACGAGAGAAAAAGGCACAGGGGTGGAGCTTACCCTCGAATTGTTGGGAGAGCACGGCCCCTACTCCAGACTCCGATGCATCCACCTCCACAACGAACTGCAGGGAGAGGTCCGGCTGGCGAAGGATCGGGGCGGTGGCGAACCGTTCCTTGAGGTGAGAGAAGGCTTCCTGAGCCAGCCGGTCCCAGTGGAATGGCACCTTGGGTGACGTTAACCTAGAGAGAGGCAGAGCAACTTTACTAAAATCCCTGATGAAACGTCCGTAGAAGTTAGCAAACCCCAGAAAGCGCTGAAGCTGCCGGCGATCGGGTGGTTTGGGCCAGTCCAACACTGCCTGAACTTTTGCCGGGTCAGGTTTCAAATCCCCTTTGGTGATGATGTAGCCCAGAAATGCCACTGAATCCATGTGGAAGTCACATTTCTCTCCTTTAACAAAGAGCCTATTCTCCAGCAGGCGCTGCAGGATCTGCCTCACATATACCTCATGTTCCGCTTTAGACTTGGAGAAGATGAGAATGTCATCTAAGTAGACAAAAGCACATCGGTTAATAAAGTCTCTGAGAACATCATTAACAAGAGCCTGGAACACGGCCGGGGTCAGGCCGAACGGCATCACAAGGTACTCGAAATGGCCTAGGTGAGTATTGAAGGCCGTTTTCCACTCATCCCCTTCACGGATTCTCACCAGATGGTAGGCATTGCGCAAGTCCAACTTACTGAAGATCGTGGCACCCTGAAGTAACTCAAAAGCAGAAGAAAGAAGGGGCAGAGGATACTTGTTACGAACGGTGATTTTGTTAAGCCCGCGATAGTCGATACAGGGGCGAAGGGTCTTGTCTTTCTTAGCAACAAAGAAACACCCCGCTCCCACTGGGGAGGACGACGGCCGAATGATGCCCGCAGCGAGAGAGTCTGCAATGTACTTCTCCATAGACTCCCTCTCTGGCTGAGAAATGCTGTACAAACGACCAGATGGAAGCGGAGCCCCAGGCAGGAGATCAATCGCACAGTCATACGGTCTATGAGGGGGAAGTGAACGCGCCCCGTCTTTACTAAACACTTCAGCCAAATCATGATAAACACGCGGGACCGAGGTCAAATCCGGGGGCTCTACCGGCTGGTCAGACCCTGGAGATGTGGTTGGAGCAGGTGCAGCTTTGAGACAGTTCATGTAGCAGTCATTGCTCCACCCGGTTACTCTCTCTTTCTTCCAATCGATGTGCGGATTGTGCTGGAGCAGCCATGGATAACCCAATACAAGGGGGGTGCGCAGTGCTTGAAACACGAAAAGCTCGATGCACTCTGAGTGGTTACCCGAGAGAGTAAGAGACAGGGGTTCTGTGATTTGGGTTATGTCCGACAAGCGTTGCCCAGACAGGGCTGTGACAGCAAGTGGATCGGGTAGGGCGTGTAGTGTGACGTTTAGCTTTTTCGCCAGAGCGATGAAACTCTGCTCAGCACCTGAATCCACTAGAGCTTGAAGAGAGTGGGTAACATTCTTAATGGTGAGTTTTGCAGGTAACATAAGCCGGGGGAGAGAACTTTTAGTCGTTATATCGCCCACCAGTATTCTCTCAACTACTGGCGAGCGCGCCCTTTTGCCCGTGCGCGGCATGAAGAGGCAAAATGGCCCTGACGGCCGCAATATAGACACTCACCGGCGGCCATACGCCGTTGACGTTCTGCGGGCGAGAGCTGCGAACGTCCAAGTTGCATGGGCTGCTCCTCCTCCTCAACCTCGCCGTGCTCGCGTGCCGCTCCAGGCCCCGGTGAGGCGTCCCTCGGTGGCCGAGGCTGAGCGAAGCGACGTTGCGTGCTTCGCCGTGCACACAGGCGATCGTCTATTCGGATGCATAGGGACATGATCGCACCTAAAGAGGAGGGTAACTCACGCACCATCAGTTCATCTTTAATCTCCTCGCTCACATTATTTAGCAGTGCCGTCTTTAATGCTTCCTGCCCCCACCCCGCTTGCGTCGCTAGTGTCCCAAAGTCAACTGAAAAATCTGCCATGCTCCGCTTACCTTGCTTCAGATTCATGAGGCGGAGCCCAGCCGCCGCAGCAGTGGAGCCTTTATCAAAAACACTCCGAAACAGAGACAAAAAATCATCATAAGTGATTTCGGGACTAGTGCTCAGCACGGCTTGTGCCCAGGTCAGCACACGATCTTGTAGCAACTGAACAAAATATGAGATCTTACTCCCGTCATTAGAGAAGGCATGAGGCCGCTGGCGAAACTGGAGAGAGCACTGCATAAGAAAACCCGCACACTTCCCTACATCCCCTGAAAACAGCTCAGGTGTGGGGAGATAAAACTCACACACAGCCGGGACCGGAACCGGTGAGGCAGCACGTACTGCGGAGCTTGATGACACCTGGGCGGGTTCGCTGGTAGGCGAGGGTTCCGGCAATGGAGTGCGCTGAGCAGCTGCTAGCGTTAAGGCAGCGACATTCTCGCTGAGGTGAACAAGTATTCGCTCGTGGCGTTGTAAGATCGCTTCCATTGTGACCGGGGCGGAGGGAGACGGGGAGGAAGCTGAATCTGCTGAGTCCATGGTGGCTGGAATATTCTGTCACAGGGGTGGAACGGACTCAGGCGCAGACTGAGGTAGCACAGTTCAACGACACTTTATTAATCACACTGGTGCGCTATATACACGTGAAGGGAGGGGGGAAACACCAGGGTCCCGGGGATCAATAGGCTGGGGAGACACACTTCTTCGCACTCGCTCTGCTCCTCGTCCAAACAGTCTCCACATAAGCAGCTCAGCTCACTTTCCTACTCACGGGGTCCAGGGGTCACAAAAGGGCTGATCCAGGTAAACCTGTTTACACAGACGAGGGTAAGTCGAAGGCAAACACGGGAACAGTAGAATCGCAAGGAAGCCAGGCAATACTAACGAGAGTTACTCAATATTCCAGCGACGAATAGCTCAGAGCCCCAGCCTTAAAAGCCAGAGAACTGCAATTCGCTTGAGATCAGCTGCAGGTGCGTGGGCCAAGGGCAGGAGCCCAATCAGAGCTCCGCCCAGGCAGACAGGTAGGAGAGAGAGAGAGCGAGAGAAAAACAACAAACACTTGTGGCCACACTGGGCTGGCCGGGGAGGCACAGGGACCATGACAGTATGACAGTGTGAACGGCACAAATCCGATATTTTCAAATCCGATCTGGGTCACTTTTGTATGTGGTACTGAATCCGATACATGTCTGATGTTTCAGAAAGCGACTGCTGTTTGATCGGTCATGTCGCATTAAATCCGTCTTTTACATCACTGACACAAGACAGACGCCAATTATCAGCTCCAGAGAAGACATCGTGAACACTTCCTGGCCATCCAGTGTAGATGTCAGTGAAACTGTTGGAAAAACAACGTTGGAGAAACGTGAACATTTTATTTGTACTGTATAATCTGCAGATTCTTACAGAAATCTGCAACTATCCTTTGAAGCACCGCTCCTCTCTAAAACAGCAATAAGGATAATTATTAGGCCATATCTAAATAACAAAATAACCTTATAATTTAAAGCAAAATTGGGAAACAAAGTCCAAAACAGTCAAACAATACTGTTTGGTCTGGGTCTAAACAGAGCGCATTTTGTGTGACGTCTTCTTTAGCGCATGCGGGCCGCTTTGAGGGTTCACACTAGAGCGCGTTTACTGTCACATTTTATTTGTAGTGTGAAGAAGCAGACAAAAAATCGGATTTGATCAAAAAATCGGAATTGAGCATTAAGACCTGCAGTGTGAACGTAGCCTTAGTTCTTCACATGACTGCATACAGTCCTAAGAAAACTGTCTTGTTCACACGACTAGTTGATAATCTTATTTTTTCATGCCTTTTTTGGAAAATTTTCAAATATCTTTTTGTTCAGCATATCAGAATGGTCATGTGTTTTATGTCATTGAGCAAAGCACAGTGTGTTCTGCATCGTCATATTATTTTTCTTTTTTTTAACATTTAATGCTCTCGCTAAAATCCTGCCATAGATCAAATTATGCAGTGAGTACTAAATGCTGTGTTGTCTTATTGTTATGCTGTCTAGTAGATTTTATTCAAAATTAGTTCTACCTTACTGATTTACTGTCAGTGTGCCTTGGTTAGTGGAGAATAGGATTATTTGGGTGTAACAGTGAAACATGCCTAGATGTGTACCCTTTCCTATATCCTTAATAATGATGTCAGATTCATAAAGGAATGCTCTGCTCTGACCATTATCGCTTAATTATCGAGTCGTCAGTTTAACGTGGAGTCAGAAGGTTCATAGAATCAATGTTACTGCAGCATATGCCATTTTCTCCACAGACGACTTGGTCAGTATTCTGGTTTCCTGCTTCATAAGTGATAGCAGTGCATAAATGAAACCTGTGCTGTATATTCCTTCTTAACCATACTTCTCACTTTTTTCCAGATCAAATCAAAACAATGCGAACATGAGGGCGTGAAGGGGCATCGGCCAGAAGTCGCAGTCTAGTCTTTTATTTGTACCAAAATTCAATGTTCAGAATGGGTTTTTGTTTTTTTTCATTAATGTATTTTTGTCAGTCGAAAAAACTTGGTATCAGTAAAAAAATGTAAAGAATGAATTGACTGTGAGGAAAAGGTCAGTGAGAAATCTGTGACTGAAGACATGGCAAAGTGCTCATGTTTAAAATTCCTCATGGACGTTTTGAAAGGAAAAATAATATTTAAAGCATTCTCTCACTGAAGAAGTCTGTTTCCATTTATCTCATCCCTTATTGTGTCCTTTTCCCCACTGACTCACGATTCATTTCCACTGCGCCATTACAGCAGGAGATAAATGCTGTGCTCTGAAATTTTATGGACGCTTTTTGAGAGCCTCCATATATCACACAAATTTCTAAAAGTCAAACAATTTTGGGAAATAAGTGAAAGATTTTTTTTCCCACCTCTGACATATGCCAAATGCTCTCTTATTTTCAACTTTTTGTGTTTCTCAGGGCCACTGAGGATACATTTCAATCTATTGCTCTCATATATATCTTCAGCATAGGCAAATCTTCTGCTGTTTGTGTCGTTAATACCAAATATTTTCACGTATTCCAGTGCGTCGCCTTTTTTCAAGTTTGCATAGAGGGCCATTTCACTGCCGCATTAAAAGAAAACAGCAACAGCTGTTACCTTATTGCAGCTAACATCACATGCAGCTCTGCTTTGTGTTTGATAACCATTGTTCCAGTTGTAGTCGAAGTGACAAAATTGTAAAATAAGTCGTGTGTATTTTTGTTCATGGGTAACAGTAACTGTAGGGTCTAGAGATCAGTTACCCAGCTGTAAAATGATTTTCATACACGATTGTAATGCTAGCCTGTAATGTTTGTTTGAAAGTATTTTAACGTTTTCCTTTTTTTGCCTTATTTCATTGCTGAAAGGAAAATGTATCAAACATTGTGCTTCTTAGAATTGACTGATGGTACTTGTGATCAGAAGGCAGACCAGCTAAACAAAACATCTGCTCAGTCTGCACCAAGTCAAGAACCCAAGCTTTTTGTCCTGTGCTTTAGCTGGCTGAAAGCTTGCATTAAAAACAAGTACAGATCTGACTGTGTGGTTGCATTTTTGGGGGTTTGTGGGTGTGTTTGTCAGGATCCATCCCCTAATTGAGCTTTAAATTAAAAATGAATCATTTTCAGTGTTTTGGGTGCTTTCAGGGTACAAATCCCAAATATTGTTTTGTTCACTGCACAGTCTGGAGTTCTGCTTTTCCTCTATAAATTGTAATTATACAGGTGTTACGTACTGCAGAAAATATTCTTTGCATTATCCAATTAAAGAAATGAAAGGAATTGTAAGCTTTCTGTGGTTGACAATATCAAACAGCTGTGAATGTGAATGCAAATTTAATCCTGTGAGTTGTAAATAAATAACAGAAAACATCACAGACAGATTTGATATGAAGCAAGCAGAACAGACCTCATTTGATCACTTTAGCTTACAGAAAAGGACAGCAAGCTGAAACAAGCTTGTTGACATCAGGAGCTTAATAATCTATGACCAGTGATGTTTTTCACTGCACAGAGTTGGTGTATGTGTAACTTTCAGCCCACTTAGTCTCCACAGACACTGAGTACTGGTTCATGTTAGCTGTAAGGACATTACATTGAATTGCTACTTTATAGTGATGGTTAAAAAAAAGTGCACTACCTTCAATTTTAAGGTTTCATGTATCGGCACATAAAATTAAAAATAATCACAATATAATTATTTAAATACAACTGCAGATGACTTATAAAACATGACTTTTTACACCATCTAATTTTTTAATTTGGCAAAAATGAAGCAAAAGCAGCGTGTCAACAACTAAATACACACTGACTCAGCTTGTAGAACCACGTGTAGCAGAATAACTTGATGTTATCGTTTTCTGTGCAACTTTATTGCGACTTTACAGACTGTCAAACCTCTGCTTGCATAGAGGCGCGCACACTTAATAAATAATAATATGTAATATGTCATGTTCATCTCAGGTTGTATTAATCTTGTTTCAAGACCTGGTTAAGGACAGGATTTTGTCAAGTTCTGATAAACCTTAGAAATGGAAGATAGAATACTTATTTTTAACCTTGACTGTTTATTTTTATAAGTTTGGTCAACTCTTCAAATTCTCCAAAGGCCTGCATATTTTCTAAACAAGCAGATGTTCCCTGAGAGATCAAGTTTCTTATTCACCAGACTATGATTCAAACTCAGACTTCTTAGATCCTCCCAACAAGCTGTGTGTCTCACAGAAGCTCTGTTTATTTATTTTTTTATTATCTTTTGTATCTATGTGCTAACTTTCAAAGAATGCATTTTGTGGAGAAAAAAATTGTTTCATGTTTTGGAAATTGATGGATGTTTCATATGGAAAATCCTCTCTACACATCTCTGTGAATCTTTGACTTCCTTAGCGCTTGATTTTCCTCTCAGACATCTTGAGCTCTGCCAGCAACAGCTGCTCATTAAACCTCCACTCCTTGGGCCCTGACCAATTTACTTTCTTTAAACATAAACATTCATTCATGACAATTATTAGGCTTGCTCTTATTATGCTATATATCACACCTGATCTGTTTTAGGTAACAATATTATTAGGAATGTGTATGTAATGAGACTTCAACCATTAAACAAAATGTAGAGTCTTAGCTTCAGTGTTTAGCTTGAAAATGTATCGGGGTTGTGTCCCAGCCATCTGTGAAACATGTCGTTAGAAAGCTTTCCAGCTGTCTGCCGGATGTTTTAGCTTTTGGCATCAATATTGATTAGAATCAAGTTAGATGTCAACAAAAAAAACCATACTTTTAATTCAGCCATCATACAAGTACTCAGCTTTTCACATGCTCCTGTGATATATTGTCGCCGTAATTTGGCCTTTAAACAAACCGTATTTGACTGTGTTTTGCAGAATTAACCGTATATTGAAAAGCCATGTTAGACTCCCTTGTTACTCTTAGACTGGGTAAGTTCCAAAGTCATATTACTAATGTCTAACTCTGTTTTGTTGACCGTATGATTTAATCAAATGAAATAAAAGAGCTCAAAGAGAAATCATGGAATAACAGCTGATATAAATATTAACTTTATGATAATTAAAAGGAAGTAGCAATCATACATATCAGATTCTCACGCAGTCTGAGCGGTTAGAATATTGTCCACTGTCCTTGGTGCTGAAACGAGAATGTTGTCTTTCCCAAAGAGGGCGCTGTACATGGGTAGCAGTTAAAACAAGCTTTTGTCTTGGTAAAAACCACAGCCCTCTATCAGATATCAGTTGTACTTATACGCGCGCGTGTGTATGTGTGTGCTCGCCAGTCAGAGCGTATCGTTAAATCTCTCCGCTGCTCTCCAGGATCCATCCTAATTGGATGCCTCAGTTTTGGCAAGAGGTCCAGATTAAACGAGCTCGTGCAGAGGAAGCCATTAAGTGGTCACAGCTCAAGTATATCCTGAAGGGCAAGTGGCAGACACACTTAAACGAGTTCTAATAGGTCCAAGATGAGAGTGTCTTCAAGAAGGTTTTAGGAATTAAAAATTTGAGTGATATATATTTAAAGTAATTTTTTATTTACAGATATTTGTCTCTTTATAATTTTTCGCCTGCAAGGACATTCGGACAAGCTTTCTACGTCCTCGACGCTCAAAACTTGCGCGGAGCAAAGCTGTTTGCGATTGTGAGACGAGGAGAGGACGTCGGACAAAAGGCCGTGAAGTGTGGCTGCGCAGTCAAGTGACTATCAATCACTTGAGTTTGGAAGAGCAGGAGCCACTGGAAGCTTGAAACTCCCCCACAACATATTGATTATTTGGTGCGTAAAAACGCCGCATTCAAATTCATGTCAGGCTATTGAGCTTCTTTAAAAAGTGAACGATGTCCGTCCATCCTCCTTTTGGCGTAAAGGAATCTCTTCCGCCCTCCCACCACTCACATCAGCCATTACACTGTGACGCGTTTCAATACAAGGTGCTCATTAAGAGGGACGTTTGGTTTCTCTGACGTAGGTTTCAGTTCTCTAACGGCACCTGCCCCCTTTTATAAGCCTCAGTAAGTCACCCGGGAGACCTCCACCAACAGTTCAATTTGACTGTTCCTCACTGTGCGGCGGAAGGTCGAGGGTCTTCAGAAAAAGTCTGTTACGCGCTCCGTTACCCTTAAGTGCCCCAGCACATGACTCTAAAAATACTTCAGGTAAGTTCTGCATGTTTTTCAAGTTTTCCTACATTTTTAGAAGCATTTAGCAAATAGCTTTTTGCACAGGACGCTTTCTTGTTTTTTTAACGTGTCAAAAATGGGTAATGATTTTTTTTTCATGCGCTCTGTGCGTAAATTGAATTTTACGTACATGATTCATTACAGGAGACAGACAAAGAAAAGGACAGACCAAAGTCTATTACCATAGGACCGCTGACCATTTTTAAAATGAATTCTGAACAATTTGTTTGGTTTATTTTTTATTTAAAGAATCGTTTCTATGTTTTTTCCCCAACAAGGCAACATGCACCTTGGGCTGTATCATGTTATTTTGATAAACCGTACCAAGAAAACATGGTATTTATTTTCAATACATTTTCATCTTACGCGATAATGTGGAGATGATTTTACCCCAAAATAGCCAAAAAACATATTTTTATAAAGAGCTTTTTGTGGTTAATCTTTACCTCGATTTTTTTTTTCTTTTGTTTGTAAAGGTAGAAAAGCACATGAAATTTGCTTCTGTATCGGCAACAGGGAATAAAAAGTAATTTACCATTTTAAAAGTTAAAGTAGTCATTACATCAAATCGAGCATAGAAAGATGTTTATTTTTTATACATTTATTTCAAACCAACCTAACAATTCAACATGTTGCTTCTGTCACTTTCTTGTCCAAAAGTCGGAAATAAAAGCCAAATAATTACTTCTTTTTTTTTTAACTTTGACTCCACACAGGTCTTGATGCCTTCCCGTTCCTAGCGGAAGACCGCTGCGACGATGACCATCCATGTAGAGGGGCTTGTGGCTATCGCGGTCTTTTATCTGCTGATCCTGTTCGTCGGCATCTGGGCGGCATGGAAGAACAAGCACTCCGGAGAGGCGGAGGGCACCGACCGCAGCGAAACCATCATGGTCGGAGGGAGAGATATTGGATTATTTGTGGGTGGATTCACCATGACAGGTGAGGTTTTAACTTGTTATAACTAAGTGACACAAAGGAGATTGGTGTCTTTTTTAAAGACACTTTCTTCTTTTAATAAGTGGAATGAGCTTAAATTAATATTTTCTGATTGTTTTAATTAGTTCTGTAAATGTATTTCACTTTGGCCAAGTTTGTGTTCAGATTTTTGCTCATTATAATTCATATTGGAAGCTTTAATCTGATGCGTGTATGTGCAAAATTTCCAGCGACCTGGGTTGGAGGAGGGTACATCAATGGCACTGCAGAGTATGTGTATCTTCCAGATTATGGCTTGGCTTGGGCTCAAGCCCCATTTGGATATGCACTCAGTCTAGTTCTGGGTGAGTGTTTCTTTGTGTTTAAAATAATGCAAATTGCTGATTTTATATTGCTTCTGAGATATTATATTGCTTGAGAAAGGATTTGGGGCAATTTGGACACAGATCTGATATCTTTCTACCCATTTACATTTAAACAAAGCAGCACTTTAATGCTCTTACTTACTGGGTGCTAATCAGACCTCTACAAGTATTATTCTGCTAAAGAGTCTGAGGGGGACGCTTTAGGTTTGCTTTTTTGTTTGTTTGTTGTTTTTTTCTGCCAGGGGCTGTGGACATAATATGTAATGTGTGCACCCTTTGTACCAGGTGGTCTCTTTTTTGCTAAGCCCATGCGCTCACGAGGTTACGTCACTATGTTGGACCCGTTCCAGCAGCTGTACGGGAAACGAATGGGAGGCCTTCTCTTCATACCTGCTCTCATGGGCGAGATTTTCTGGTCTGCCGCCATCTTATCAGCCCTCGGTAAATTTTACTGTTGTAATCAGTACAAGATAAGCGATCGGTGTGGTCAGTGAAGTCAAGCTTCATCATTTGACTTCATGATGCTGCAGTGATCATAACATCCTTTCAATCTGTTCATCTCTTCACGATCTCAGGTGCCACTCTGAGTGTCATCGTGGACATCAACATTAAGATGTCCGTGGTCATCTCTGCGCTTATTGCAATCTTTTACACCCTGGTTGGAGGACTTTACTCTGTGGCCTACACAGATGTTGTGCAGCTGTTTTGTATCTTTGTTGGTCTGGTAGGTTCACGCCAATCTGAAAATTAAATCACCCTCATTAATATACGGTAGTGTAACAAAAAACATGCAAATATATACTGCTTCACCTCTATATATTTTTTTAAGAACCCTCTTTTATTTGGATTTTCTTGTATGCAGCGTCTCTCTTCTCATCTTCTTTTCCATCGATACTTGTTTTTCTTGTCTGCAGTGGATCAGTGTCCCTTTTGCTTTGATCAACCCTGCGGTGTCAGACATCACTGTTACTGCCGTGAAGCACTTGTACCAGTCACCCTGGATAGGCAGCGTCCAGAAGGGGGACACTTGGGTCTGGATTGACAACTTCTGCCTCTTGGTACTGTAACCACGAGCTGTTGATCTCATGTTTTATCTCACTGCTTTATTACCCTGGAAAAATACTGACACTAATTAGATGGATAAATTAAATTGTGAGACGATTTGTTGATCAAATACTCCAAAATGACTGAAATGAGCTGAAAATAGTGAATGCTGCCAATCAGAGGCATTTAAAATCGGTGAACTATAGTAACCACTGATTTACATTTGTATTAGTTTCTTCTTTTATTTTGGAGACAAATTCTGCCAGCTGATTACTCTGATAAATCATCTAAAAGTGAATTTGCCATAGTAATAACTGCTTGTTGCAGCAATAAAATGTATTAGACTCTCAAAATGAATCTTCCGCTTACCGGCAGCTGCTGTGAAGCTGTAATAGTTGACTGTAATGTGGTTTTACTTTATAGCACAGTTTGGTTTTTTTTAAATGTTTTTATGCAAACACAAATTAAATGCAAATGATTAAAAGTATTTTTCTCCTTCAATCATGACCTCATCTTGTGCTTTTAATAACTTTCTTATCCCCCCCAGTTAAAAATCTTTTTGATTAGAGGATTTTGCTTGTTGTACAGATTTATGATTTGGGGTTATAATAAATGAGATTATATTGACCGTGAGTGCTATTCACTTGATTTGAACTGTGCTGCAGATGTTAGGAGGAATACCTTGGCAAGTGTATTTCCAGAGAGTCCTGTCAGCCTCTTCGGCTACGTACGCCCAGGTCCTTTCCTTTCTGGCTGCTTTCGGGTGCCTCGTCATGGCTGTGCCCTCCGTTCTCATCGGGGCCATCGGGGCCTCCACAGGTTAGAGACAATAATGTATGGTGTATTCATATATGTATGTATGATGAGGGTCAGCAGCTCTGTCTTCTGTCATCATGGTAAAGTGGAAGTGCTGTCCTGAATACTGTGGCAGGTGTTGATACTTCACAATAGTGTCACATCTATACAAGAACCTTCAGATGAAAAACGAAGGTTGGATTCAACAATGAGTGTGTTTCAGCCAAAGTGTGCCATGGGTTTGCCTCCCAGTACTTAGCCATAGATGCCAAGTACCTGATGCTGCTATCTTATATTCTTTTCATGTCTTTTGTGAAGTACTTCTATGTTGTGTATAAAGCCAGAAGAAGGTGTCATTCTATGTCTGTTTGTGTGTGTGTGTGTGTGTGTGTGTGTGTGTGTGTGTGTGTGTGTGTGTGTGTGTGTGTGTGTGTGTGTGTGTGTGTGTGTTTGTTTGGGACTGCTCTGGATGGATCCATGTTGCCCTTAGATCTGAGAGAACCTGGTAAATAGCAGCTGGTTCGCCTCATCCATAATGAAACAGCAATCAGTTTAATAACCATGCTGGTTGTGTAAATATTACATTAGAGGGAGGCAAGGGACCGAATTAGTAGTTTGATCTTCAGATTTTTTTCTGGCTTCAGATTCCTCAGTGAACAGGTGATGTTGCTCTGTTTTGTCCTGTACTAAAATATATATTATTTATATCTATTATTTGCAGAAGCAAGAAATTTAAAAGAACAAATGTGATTCTCCAGTGCAAATATATTTAATATTTAACATGTTGTGCATGTCCAGCTATGGCTTTAATGTTTCTCTGTTTATTTGGTTGAATTTCGTTGGTGCAGAATTATGAATTTCTCTGCATGAATGTGCTTGTATAGATTTATAGATATTAGTGGGTGTATTTTGCACTTCTGTTCATCACGGATGTCTTTTAAAATGTTTATTTTGCCGTCCTCAGACTGGAACCAGACATCCTACGGTGCCATTCCCCCTAAAAACAAAACTGAAGCAGATATGATATTACCCATTGTCCTCCAACACCTTTGCCCTCCATTTGTCTCCTTTTTTGGCCTGGGAGCAGTTTCTGCAGCCGTCATGTCGTCTGCAGACTCCTCCATCCTTTCAGCAAGCTCCATGTTTGCAAGGAACATCTACCAGCTTGCCTTCAGACAGTCAGTAAGTGCATGTCTGGTCCTTGGACACATGTAATTATGCACTAACAGTTTTCTCTTTAAGTTTAAATAAAATTCATCTTGACGTGTATTTTTCGCTTCTATCTTTCTGCTTAGGCATCTGACCGTGAAATTGTGTGGGTGATGCGTATCACTATCTTTGTATTCGGTGGTCTTGCCACCTTGATGGCCCTGGTAACCGGCACGGTTTACGGCCTCTGGTACCTGAGCTCAGATCTGGTTTACGTCATCATCTTCCCCCAGCTGCTCAGTGTGCTCTTTGTCAAAGGAACCAACACTTACGGCTCAGTAGCTGCATATCTGTTTGGTATGGTGCTGCGTATAGGCGGAGGTGAGCCCTACCTGCAGCTTCCTCCCTTCATTTACTACCCCGGCTGGATGACTGAGCAGCGGAAGCACCATATAACCGGAGAACTGGAAGAAATCGTTGTCCAAAAGTTCCCCTTCAAGACCGTATCGATGCTGGCCTCCTTTCTGGGTAACGTTGCTGTCTCATACCTGGCAAAGTACCTGTTTGAGAGTGGCAAGATTTCACACAAATACGACTTTCTTGATGCCGTGGTGTCCAAGCACAGCGGAGAGATCATGGATAAAACTACGCTTGTGACTCGTGGCAACGCCATCGGGCTGTCGGAGATGGCGCCCATGAAACCGCGGCTGAGTGTGACCTTGGCGGCTGCCTTTACACGCCGTGATACGTTGCCAACAGAAACAGTAGAGGAGGAAGAGGAAGAGTCCAGCCCTGACTCCTCCCACCACGAGGAAGAATGACGCAGTAAAATGAAGAAAATTAAATAAACAAAAAGTGAGCAATTGACTGAACTGACAGAGAATCAAAAGACAGCAAAGAAACATCGTCTTACGGGACTACAAATACAGCACCCCGCCTGACTGGATAACAGCTACGTGCCAGGATATATAGTGTAGCAGCTTGCTGATTGTCAAGACATGAAGCGGTCTTTCTGTGAAGTAAAGCAAACACGCCTACATACATACATACACTCAGAGTATTTATCAATAGCTGTTTCTACTATATATTCATTCTTTTTATTAACTGGTTTGGTGAAAACTGTGTTTAGAGACTTTTTAATTGATTATTAATTTTCCATCGATAACAAGAAAGGCACTCACTTGCTGAAAGATGCTACTGTTCACACAGAGCAAAAGAGGGTGAAATATTCAATCAGAAGTACAACACAGACTGACAGCACAACCACTGTTTAGACTCAATGTACAAATCAGATGAAAGCAATAACACACACACACACACACCTTAACAGCTGTACGGAAATGATTACAGAGCGCCGCCTGTGAGAGTAACTGAAACAGATCAGCAAAAGGAGATGATGGATATGATTTTCTCTTTTATTAAACTGGGTTTTCATATATAAATTAGTTCTCACACAATTCCACATAAAGACAGACAGGAAGTCACGTCTCTCATGTTCGTTATAGATCAATGAACCTATACTCATAATTACTGTGAATCAAGAAAGGCACGAATCACGTGCCACGCCGTGTAGAAAATATACAAGCAGTAGTGATGGTAGCAGACTTGAAGCATTAGCTAATATTCTCTTTAATGTCAGGTGTAGACACTGTTTTAAAGTATGTAAACTAGTGTTTAAAATGATCTTGTAATCAGCTGCCTTAATGAAGCTCGGTAAAACAGATGCTCTCGTTTCCACAGCTCTGATGCCGGTGAGACTGCAGTGAACTAAGACTTGAATATGAATGTAACCTCTACCAAAAAAGAAAAAAACAGAAAAAAAAAATCGGATTATATCCGATAGTGTACTTCTAGCTTTTATTCATGATTTGCAAAGAGTTGCAGAACAATGTGGTGGCAGGTTCAGACGGATCTGTTGTTTGCTTGTTGTCAGCAGTGTACAGATTATTTTCTCTGTGATGTGTATCTTTATGTACATACAAGAGTGGAGAAAAAAATCAAGGATGACAAATAATGCTGGTTAAAATTATTCATATACGATAGGAAGGATGTTTATTTATTTTTGATGTCATAAAAAATTGAAACAATAAAAAAAGCAAATTATAAAAATATATAAAAATAATTTTTATAAGAAGAGAAAATTGTCACTTCACTTCTTTCTTGTCTGTTTTTTTAATGATCTTCAATACTGAATATTTGAAGTTGTCATATTTCCATTAAGCACGTCCATTTCTATATTTCTTTATATATTTCTTTTAGCTGCTTTCTCTGTTTTATTCAGTCGGGAACGAAACGCACAGAGAACCGTGAGCTTTCAGGGATGAGGTCTTGTTGTGGGGGTTTTATGGTAGTGGTTTCCAACCTTAATGGCATGTGATTGCTGTGACTCATATTGCAGGGGTTCAACCAAAAGGATTATTATTCACTCACACTAAATTAGAAAAAAATAACCTATAATTTACAAAAAGAAGGAACAAAGACCAGAAAAAGCCTCAGATATCTATTTCTTCTGTTATTTTAGAGTATTACAGCCAATTGTAATCATTTCCTTATATTCTGGCGAGCTAACCACTTGCGACCCCCCCGCTGTCAGTTATTTTGACATGTAGACTTTCTTTCATGCAGGGACAGGCTGAACATGAATTTGCTTCTCCAGACGTGTTGTTGTTTGTTAGGCCCTTCAGCTAGCTGGATGGCAGACTGAGGAACAAGAAAACGTCCAAAAACGTGACTGAAATTACAATCGCTTGGCTTGCATCTTTGTTCCCCTCCTTGTCCACAGTGAAAGATGGCATCTTAAAATAGCTCTCCTCTCTGGTTATTTACATTACTTTAAGTGCTGGACTCTCTGTCATCTGGACTCAGGGAGGAGCCATCCGAGGGTGGGCAGACTTGCTCGTGATCAGGCGGGGCAGATAAGACTTGGGTGGTGTACCTTAATGGCGTCCGATGCCATAAAATTCACCAGCTCCGGAATAGCGCAGGAATGACGCAGGTGCCCCACCCATCCGCCACACCGCCTCCCTACATTATCAGTGTCCTTTCTTGACGTCCTTGAGGACTTGGAGCAATCCCATAAAGAGAACAGAGGGTGGAGAAAGAGAGCGAGTTCCATCTCCATTCATAGAAAGTACCTCAGAGAGCACTCATGATAATTAACAATTATGGGGGGGGGAACTGTCACTTGCCCAAAAGTCAATCCATTTATCCAGGCCTTTACGGGAGGAGGAGATTGTTGGGGGAGGGTTTTCTGCAGAGGACTGTCATCTGGAGAGAATTTGGACACAAACCAAAACAGATTTGTTGATTCATAAGCACTAGATATATTTAGAGTCTCCTGGGATGTCTTTGCAGGCGTCATTGATAGTTTGGTCTTTGTTTTCATCGTGAAATTCTAATGTTTTTTTTAATTGTTTCTTTTCATCTGTTCTTCTACGAAGGGATGTTGTTAAAATATGCACTTAGATCTCAAAAGGAGACCAGCAAACAAAGAATTCCCTAAACGGGATCAATAATTTTTGGGGGAGTAAAAAGGTTTTTTTTTTGTTGTTTTTTTAATTAGAGGTTTTCAAATCTCACTGTAGTCTAGTGATGTGACTTGTTATTAAATTTCTCCCAAGTAACACTTACTGTACTGAGACCCCAACATTCTTTATGTCGGTCTTACCAACAGCAGCCGGTGGAAATTTCTTTCATTTATAAAAGTCTTAAGACACTTTTCCTTCACTGCACTTTATCTGCTTCAGCTGTCTTCTCTGATTTCTTTGTGAGCTCATTTTCCCAGACCAACCTGAAGAGACAAGCAGGAATTCTTGGAATCAAGGTCCCGCTTTCCCTGAATGTGGACACAAGGAGATGAGATTACAGACGGCACATTCAGATACACATCTCACGTGCTGCAGTCGGGCATAAATTTAAAGAGCAGACTCGAGGTAAGGTAGCTGTTCAGGTATCAAACTGCTTGCTGGAAAATGCCATTTGCTGTGAGGATTGGTTATTATTTATTTTTTTAAAGCTCTGAAAGAGACTGAGCTTCCAGCAACCAACAACAATACTGTGACACCAAAACAGCTCACAACAAAGCGCATCAACACACGTAAAGCCACGGCGCCACAAGAATAACGTACAGTAAAAATATAAACATTACAACATTAACATTAAACAAACACTATCTGGCAGAGTATTTCTAACAGTAATGCAGCAAATAATCAAGCCAAAGGAATTTTCACTTTAAGACTTTTATATTTTTAAAACTATGTTATGGCAAAGAAGGAAGTGAATTGCATTTTAGGATACCCACTTTTGAAGACAAATTCAAATAACCCTGAAGTGATTAAATCACATTTTAAACTATTTTTACAAGTTAATAAAAACTGAATACAAGCTAGCCTCATCATCTGGAGCCGTGGCACTGTGAAGGCAATCTCAAAAGCCCTTTGCTCATTTATTAAGACTCTATCTAATAAGGAGAAATCTTATTTTAGTAAAGCTCCAAGCCCCAATCACTTAACCCTGTCTTGGTGCTGAAACACAGACTAGAAAGCAGCTAAAATGCTTGATACCTCAAAGAAATGTGTTTTTTATTATCTGGTATTATAAAAAACATTTTTATTTTTTTTATTTATTTATTTATTTTTAGGGGGGGGAGTCCCCTGTGCATCATCCTGCTCAGTGATGGTCAAATACACCGATATACAAAGTGAAGTAATAATATAAAATGCACACTGTGGAGGAAACCTTTGATGAAATCTGGACATGCATTCTCTATCTCCTCTGCACACAATGTGACACAAGCTCATATCTTATCTAAGGCTCATGCACCATTATCATGTCTGCTATTTATGTCCTTCTTAAGTAATGTCCCCTAATTTAATCACAAGGGAGCTAATTGAAACATGGGAGGAGGGGATAAGACAAACAAGCGATGTCCATTTGAGGACAAATGTGGTGCTGTGTGTGTGATGTAGTAATGCAAATTGAAATAAAGAAATAAAAATAATGCTTTTTCTGCTTTTAGGTACAAACATGATGCTTTTTTTCCAATGTATGAACAGATGTGTACACAAACACACCGTACAATAATGTCACGTCTAATTGTTTCCCATATATCTGTCCATCTCCTCCATTAGTCTCTCCAAGCAGCTGAGGAACATCTGCAGCAAAATGAATGCAATGGCTGCTCTAATCGAATCAGCCAGGAGAACTTAATTATACAAGCAGCTTTGTTCCATTCGTGCTGGCTGCAGGTAGACTGTCTAGAGCTCACCGCAGGAATGAGACAAATGCTCTGCAATCAGCAAACCTACTAATTCTTAATGAGTCAGAGCCACGAATCAGCTTCAGCAATATGGAATTCTAGCTGTGGCTGACAGACTTGCTTAAATCCAGATTTTACAAGTAGGGGAGAGCCATCAGCTCTACTCGATCAATGAGAATCAAATTGTTCCGATGCACCATGGTCAGTGTGTAGAGACAAAAAAACAACGAAAGAAAAGAAAAACAAGTGCAACATGATGATTAGTTTTACATTTTTGCTTGTTTTGGTTGAATATACTGCTAAGTTTACATGTGGTTTGACTACATTTGACAACATTTTGCTGGTGGGTAACCCAAAACTGGCTGAAATATTCCACTTTTCTTCTCTTAATCAAAGACATCTTTGTCGATCCTGGTGAACAGGTGCCTTCAAAATGAACATTTGTCTCACATTCTTGGCAGTCCTTTCAAATTTGCAGTCATATATTTTCTTGTTCAGATGTATTGATAACCATGGTACTTATTAACCCAATCACACACATTCAACTAATTTTTTTTTTTTAATGTCTGTACCTAATCACCTTGTCATGGTTGAGTATCTTCCCCAGGGATACATCAATATGTAGACTGGAGAAGTTGGGGATCGACAGCCACCCTCATATGAAGCATACAATGTATGTACAATGTATATTTTAATATTGTGTCCTGAGAAAAATGTGAGTTGGACCTTTTTCTTTGACAAAGTTAGTTTGGAAAATTGAGCAAGCTGTACAATGCTGATGCGTCTGTAGTATCTTTATTTCTCTACATGTCTTGTTGATCTCCTGAGGGCTGCTCTGCTTCACAGCAGGTTCGCCTTCAGCCCATCTCTTTTCTAAAGACAGGAAGGAACGGGTGTGCTGGCTGGACCATCATTTTTTCCTCCCATAGAAAGTCAGTGATGAGAATAATGTCGTGGCCATACACTCCACACATACACACACAAACATTAAAAAAAACACATTAGCCCCAAGGGACGTGTGCACTCTTTGAATGAAGACGCAGAGGGTGGAAAGGACTGATGTGAACCTTTCATATACACACTTAAACACACAAGAGCCTGAGTGGGGATGGGGGTGGGTGACCCAGGACTAAAGACGCCACATTTTAGATAAAAATTCAGTTCAGCTGTCCTGTAATTTTAACTACAGCTATGATTTAGTGGTATTTTAAGTAGCTTAACAAGATGAACTATTGTTTTATTAGATAATTATTGGGATTGTATTTGATTAAATTCAATACAAAGCAGTAAAGTAACACTGTGGTTCAGAAATGGTGCAGCATAGGAGACGAAACAAAGGACAAAGAAAGAAGGAAAGGGTCATCCTACCTCTGAGCTCATCGTGACGTATATCTGCCCGCAGCTCCGCCCTGGCCTACGTGTGCTTTATGCATGCGTATTGGAGTGTCTTTAGTATCACAATCAGTGCTCGAGCTGAATCTGAGCCAGAAGATCCATTAGAGCTGATTGAGGAGCATCAGGGTGCAGAAGTAAGCTTGAGAGAAGGTGAGACGGAGAAAAGACATAACCAACATGAGCACGAGGACAACTGGAGCCACAAGTAACTCTACACAAGTAAAGACACACATACATGTACAGTAGTACAAAGAATATTATGTAAAACCGCTCGACAATAGTGGAAAGTATACCAATAAAGTGTATCGATATGAGTCAAAGTGTGCGTCTGCAGTTCAGCATCAACAAATGAAGTTAACAGGAGTTCATGTGACTAGTTCACATGACATAGAAATCAGCTTTTAAACAGAGTGCAGTTATGGGTTTCTTCAAATATTAACTAGGTGACAATAAATGTCCTAAAACCAAAATTAATTTGCAGGTGACAAACTAACCATTTAAAGACTGAGCTGGCACGTTGAAGCTCCAAAGACACACCCACAGATCCACCAATTAAACTGTAAACAAGACACGATCAGCGTTAATTGTTCACTGTTTCAAAAGAAAATAAAGTCCTTGTTATAACATGTCAGTGACACAGATGTTTTTGAAGCAGTTGTTAAAATTGTTTAATGCATTAGAAACATTGTATGCTAATGAATTAGAAAATGCATTACTTCAAAGATCGAGACACAGGGATGATGCCTTTGTTGTTTTGTCATAGATGATGTGAAGGTAATCATTTTCATCAAGGCCTCATTCTTAGAACAGATTGCAAATGGTAAAGATGAATTACACTGGACTCACTGTTTCTTATACGAAGTAATTTTGATTATTAATTACATTATTGATTAACAACTGACTGAAAATCAGTATCAGATAATTAAAGGTATTTACAGGTTTATCTGACTTTTATACATCACATACACAGCTTCAGCCAAAGTGCCCACTAGAGGGCACACTTGTTCAAAAGTCTACAAATATTCTAAATCACAAAACTAATGAGTCATAATTCTGGTTTGTTTTTGTCAGATGTCAAACAAATCCAGATGCAACCTGAGAAGGGAACATGAAAGAGCCTGTGCATCAATCATCCAGGGATGAGGGAAATCTCAGATGGTTGATTCTGTTCATCATTACATTTATCACTGAGACATAACTTTCAGCATACTGGTTACTTAACAGCCTTTTGGAAATGATTTTCATACTTTCATGTTACAGTAAAAAAGAAATAACCCCCCCTTTTGTTGTAGATGCGTAGTATTAGATGGTGGGCTCAAGCCTGAAGCTATCAAATTGAAGAGGTGGAGGTGGAAGGACGTCTGGTTGGTGTACTACAACCCTCCTAGCCGCCTGTGGATGCTGGGAGAAGACAGCACTGTCTTATGAAGCCAAGTCAACCAGTGATACATGCAAACTTGTATCCTGGTGATAATTGGAGAGATGTCTGCCAATAAGTCTTTTGTGCAATATGAGGACATCTGAATAAGCTTTAAAGGTCATATTGTGAGTTGCTAACCTCTGGATTAGCTCGCATGTCATTGCACTGAAGATCTCAACAACTTTAACGTCAATGTTAATGTTTTCATCCTGAATTGATTGAATAAAAATGGCAGTTTTATAAAAGTTACACATCCCCATTTTTGCCGTTTCCTGTCTTGGCTGCTTCATTCATGTTGGAAATATCATATCCACTAGCAAGCTGACTCTGAGTGAGACCATCAGCCTCAGCAGTGAAGGGCAGAAAGAAAGGTGCATGTGGAATACACATTACGGTATTCTACCAATTATGTAAGTGTTAAGAAAAAAATTATATCTCTATGTTTTGATAATAGTTTTTCAACATCTAATATTTAAGATAATTCTGATCTTTTTGTCATTAATCTCTTGGATGAGCCCCCAACAGTGCATGGTCCCCTGGGCAAGTGTCCAGCATGCCCTTGGGATGATCCAGCCAAGCCTGGATGGCAAAATGTCTCTGGACCGGTGTTGTACCAAAAAATGATTGTGGATTCATATTTAATCTGGTGTAAATGACTCGTTGAACAAAAAAACAGTAATATTCCGGCAGCTGGGGTGCCAAAATAATACCAGAAAATACCAGAAAATAACTTTCTCATAAAAATACGGCTATTTTCAGTAATGACAATACAGTTTGTTGCCCTAATTTTACATGGGATTTTCAAGTGCTTTTAAACATTAAATTAGGAACATTTTAACGTGATTAAACAATGAAATTACCTATAAACAAGGTCAATGAATGCGGCAATATGAATAATAATACTTAACAGTTGGTTTAAATAATAATAATGGATTGCATTTATATAGCGCTATTCAAGACCCTCAAAGCACTTTACAATTCCACTATTCATTCACTCAGGCAAGCTACAGTTAGCCATAGCTGCCCTGGGGCAGACTGACAGAGGCGAGGCTGCCATATCGCACCATCGGCCCCTCTGGCCATCACCAGTACGTGGTAGGTGAAGTGTCTTGCCCAAAGACACAACGACCGAGACTGTCGGAGCCGGGGCTCGAACCGGCAACCTTTGGATCGATTTGGATCGGTCGCTTCCCAACTCATCTAGCCCGGATCCTTTGGATCCGTTGTTGATTATAAGCTAGAACAGGGGTGCCCAATCCCGGTCCTCGAGAGCTACCGTCCTGCAGCTTTTAGATGCATCCCTACTCCAACACAGCTGAATCAAATGAATGGCTTGTTATCAGGCCTTTGCCAAACACGATGGCATGCTGAAGAGGTAATCAAACCATTTGATTCAGCTGTGTTGGAGTAGGGATGCATCTAAAAGCTGCAGGACGGTAGCTCTCGAGGACCGGGATTGGGCACCCCTGAGCTAGAATGATGCCCGCTAATGTTTGGCTCGAGTCTCCTAAAATCACACTTTCCCTCTGAGAAACCCTAAATATTTGAACAAATATAACCACATTTTATGAAAAGAACAATATTTATTAATATTTGAAACACACTTAACTTGGGACACAGGAATGATTGTAGAAAAGTTTTCTTCAACAACTGCAATACACATGTATATTTTCAAAAGGTGACATCTCTGGCCCCTTTCTGGCCCCGACACAGTTGACTACAACACTTTCTTCTGGATTAAGCATCTCATATTCTCTTATTCATCTCTTATTCTGTGTTTCTCTTCATCCACCAGGATTGATTTTCAGTACTGGAGGGCTGAAAATGGACTTTCCCACCCCGTTCATGAGTGAGGTATGAAAAACATATGAAGCTAATTTTGTTAAGCACAGTGTTATTGTGAATTGCCCCTACTTAAAATGAATTCAATTGGGCTGAATTAAATTTCTTTAAAACATAACAACCTCGTCCCCTTCAGAAAGCCAGCATGATTGTAGCTAAAAGAGCCTGCAATCACCATCTCTCCCCTTGTTTAGGGTTTGGCTATGTGACAGGATTGCACGTTTGTGTATTGAAGAGGTTCGCTATCATCTGGCTGACACTTTTGAATTTGTTGAAATCTCTGACCCTTTCCTCAATCATATTAACAGTGATTCAACATAATCTGTAACCCATTTGACTGCACTTTGTGTTTATGTGAAACTACACCTCTGCCGGATACTGATTCCTTCCTGGACTTGTTCCCCATATCTTCTGGGCTCAGTGAACTCCCTGTCTAACTTCACACAGAAGATTATTTGCTTTAGACTCTAGCATTTCTCTTGAACTTTTGATTTGGACTGACTAAGCAGTCTTTCTCTTTGCTTAGATGTTGTTGTTTTTTCACCCTTTGTCTGCTGTGATTTTATGGTAATTTGAAACATAAAATCTTATAACTAAACAGGGAGAACCATGAGAAAAAGTGTTTTTTAAGAGTAATCTGGCAAAGAGGATAGCAGAAATTGCAACAATAAAGATGTTTTAGATGGCCTAAAAGAAGTAACGTATTTTACCAAAATAAATAAGACATTACAGGCTCTGTAACGGATCCGCGACCCGGGTCCGGATCGGAGTCCACTTGCACAGCGAGTTTGGAACAGATCATGACTGGACCCGATTTGGATCGGTCGCTTCCCAGCTCATCTAGCCCGGATCCTTTGGATCCGTTGTTGATTATAAGCTAGAATGATGCCCGCTAATGTTTGGCTCGAGTCTCCTAAAACCACGCTTTCCCTCTGAGAAACAGTTTCATTACACTTTAATACCGTATTTAAATGACCGTGGTCTTCCCTCATTCTCATATACGTCACAATTTTCTCACAGCAAAATCAAACAAATTAGTGACAGTGAATATGGAAAAGTTTCCTTCATTCACTGCAACACACCTTTGCACATGGGCTCGTGAGCGCATGTGTTGTGCTGTATGAATTTTGACAATATGATGCGGTGTTTATAAAGGGACTGAGAAGGAAAGGTAAATTTCGAGCAAATTTCATTAAAAAAAACAAAACAGATCTACGCTCACACCTTTGCGCGTGCGCACACGAAGTGCTGCTCTTATGGAACGCGCGTGCGTCATATTCGATTTGTGCATGTGTCTGTTTGTAACGTCGCTGAAAAAGCTGCGGTTTGAAATTTTTCTTCTGCACCTAAATTTTCTGGTTCAGATGAGTTCAGTGAGAAGCGCTAAACGTCCAAATTTACGGAAAAGCACACTTAGCGATTCAGTTTCTTCAACTTTCGTTTTAAGTGAAGGTAAGTGCAATCTTTAGACTAAAAATCAGCAAGTACAAAAACAGAGTATGTTTTGGCTTCACATCTTACTTTTAATATATGTGTTTCAAATCTAAACATTTTAAAAATGATATCCAGTTGATTATGTCAGAAAAGCACTTTTTAGTAGCTACATTCTACTGTAAAGGTGATTTTACTGCTTACCTGTTAGACGCAGCTTGTCTGATAAAAATTGATTTCCTTTTGTATATTAACTATAAAAACAAAGAGTTTTTAATTCTTAAAGACCCTTTTATACGATTTTAGGCCAAATTCTTTTAGTTGCTTTGAGCTTTTCTTTACCGCTGTGGTGATTTCCTCTTTTTCTGAATTTTAAAAACTACATTGTGAACAAACAAACTGACATTTGAAAGAGATTTTTTGCAAGAAAAACAAGAAAATGTTGTGATCTGTTGCTATGATATGAATCATAACAATATGACGCTGGAAAAATAAAATTCTGTATTAAGAGCGCATTTCATATATGGGTGTGATTCAAATATAATTCTGTTCATTAAAAAGAACAAGCTGGCACCGTGAAGTTTATATCTAAGAGAATCTGCACTGATTTGCACAGAGTTGCTTCTGATGGAAACATGCTCAAATCATAGTTATGAAGTCTGATAAGCTTTGTGTTAGAGACTCACTTAACCCCATGTTTCCCTTTCATTTTACAGCCATGTTGAGAAGAAGCCAAAGACTTCAGTCTAACGGCTATTACGGCCAAGGAGAGCCGTTAATCTCCTACAAGGAGACTTTACACAGGTTAGTGCTGGTCTACATGTTCTTTGTTGTCATCCACTGACATAGATGCAGGTTTTGTAATCATAATCCATTTTATTCTTCCATGTACATTTTTTCTTACATGATTTTGTTTTTTCTGTGCAGAGTTTCCAAAAGGCGACGGCCCCGTCCAATCCCTGACAATATTGACCAAGACACAGTTGAATACAACACTGTTGACTGTGACACTGTGGACTACAACTACGATGACCGTGACACTGTGGACTACACCACTGATGATTTTATTGACTACAGTAGTGGCAGCAGCAGAGGTCTCTTTAGAGCCATCAAGGCATTGGGACTTTTGGTCCTCATGCTGGCCTTGTGTTTTGGTAAATGATCTCCTTCCACAAACAATTACAGTCTTTCTAGTACTATGTGCTTTTCTTCTGGATTAAGCTTCTCTTTTTATTCTGTGTTTCTCTTCATGCACCAGGATTGATTTTCAGTATTGGAGGGCTGAAAATGGACTTTTCCACCCCGTTCATGAGTGAGGTATAAAAAACATATGAAGCTCATAATATATTCCCTGAAAATTAATCAGATGACAGTTTATTATTATATATATATATTATAACACGAATGGTTCTTCTCATTTGCAGTACTTAATGAATAGACATGAACAGGTGGAAAGGAAGGTACAAGAGCTGCAAAGGGAGTTAATGGACTTAAGAAAAAGAATTGACTTCCTTCTTCCAGTTGGGGACAGGATGCCCAACTTTGCTCTGGAGGAACTGGGTAAGACATGAAATCGGATCAGAATTCACGTAAGAATTTCTTTGTTGTTGTTTTGCGATTCCTTTCTCACTCTGTGTTTTTGTCTACAGGAGCAAAGATTGTTAAAGAACAGTCTTCAGCATCCTACCTTTCAGAACAGGGTGGATTGAAGCTGTGGGGGCTTACATTGATACCCGCAAAACCACCCTGTGTAAGCTCAAGAGTCGTTATTCAGGTATAATCTACTTTCACAAAAAAACAAGATACTATCTCACACATCTGCATGATTTAATAGTCAAACACTAGCGGTCCAAACTGAACTCTGTTTTTGTTTCCTTTTCTCTGTAGGGTCGAGCACCCATGCTCCCAGCAGTGTGTTGGAGTTTTGCGGGTTCCCAGGGACATTTAACAATTAAGCTGTCACACAGCATCGCCATCAGTCATGTGACACTGGGTCACATTTCTAAGATGGTGTCACCATCTGGAAAGGTCTCCAGTGCTCCCAGGATGTTTTCAGTGTTTGTAAGTCACAGATTTCCACTGCACCACTGTTCAACTGTTGCATTTTACATATGTGTATATAGAGAACAACTTTATCTGTATTTATTTCTGTCTTTTCAGGGAAAGAGAGCATTAGACGACAGTGGTGTCCACCTGGGAACATTCGTCTATGATGAAAATGGAGATCCACTCCAAACATTCAGGATACCCGTGAGTACACTGTGCCATTATACACATGCACATAGACTTTTCTATCCAGAGTACTTAGAGGTTAGCTCCCCTTGCTATCTGTATATCCTCCCTCATAATAATCACAGTATTCCTAAATTTACCATCCTTTCAAGAGTCAAGAAAACTATTATGCAACTAACCCATCTGGTTTTTGTTTTGTCTCTCAGGACGACAAAGTAGACGTCATTCGCTTCATTACGCTGCATGTGTTGAACAACTGGGGCAATCGTGAGTATTCTTGTCTGTACAAGTTCCGAGTTCATGGAAAGCTGGCATAACTAGCTTCCCACGAACTCCATCTATAAAAGAAAAGAGAGGAAAAATGTGAAAGTGAATCAGACTGCAACACATATTTAAATAATTGTACTTGGAAAAAATTTTCAATTTAACCCATTTTTTTCCTCCAGCGAATGTCCATCCTACCAGGTAAGACATGTCTGATTAAGATGTTTACAGTCTGATTCACCTCACCCCCAACCAGCCGTGGCAGAGGGCTTGCCCCTCCCTGAGCCTGGCTCTGCCAGAGGTTTCTTCCTGTTAAAAGGGAGTTTTTCCTCTCCACTGTTGCCAAGTGCTTGCTCAAAGGGGATCATCTGATTGTTGGGGTTTTTCTTCTCTTATATTGTAGGGTTTTTACTCTACATATACAGTGCTTAACAAATTTATTACATCACCTGTCATAGAAATAAGAACACCCCAAATTCTTACATTAGGTGATGTTCAACTAACTTTGTTAAGCACTGTGTTATTGTGAATTGGCCCTCAATTGGAACTCATTTGGACTGAATTAAATTTCTTGTAAAACATAAAAATTCTCTAAATTGTCTCCACTGGAAATTTAGAGATATTTTTAAAATAACAAGAATAAAATTTTAAGAAAATATTTTTCATGTCTTTTGGTATTATTAATTGTAAGAGTATATTAAACAAGCGTGATAACACTATGGCCAGAGGATTTAAATTTTGAAAATGAACATTTAAACTCCCAAAAGTAAAGAAAGTAAAGTCCATGTTGCATGTGCTGAAAAGCCTTCACTGTGATGCAGGCTTTGAGGTTTAGTGAGTGTAGATAACAGCAATGTTATGGTTGTCCATACTGCCTCCTGTTGCTGCTGTTACGGAGAGTTCCAGCAGGTGTCGCTGTGGTTCTCTCTGGGGGTTATGTGTACTTCCTGTTACGAGTGTACAACGTTCATGTTGGCTGCTAATAAACGCCTGGCATACAGTTACAGCGGACTGATTATTATAAGCAAACCTACAGTGAGGTAACTTCAGGTTTAACCACGTGTTTGTAGTTGGGACACCAGATAGACCAGTGGTCGGCAACCTGCGGCTCCGGAGCCTCATGCGGCTCTTTAGTCCTTTTAGTGCGGCTCCGTGTGGCTTGGGAAAATAAATTTGTTATTGTTTTTTTAAGTAATTAGCTGAAGTGTATTTTATTCATGTTAGTTCTTTTTTAACTTGTAGTTCTAAATTGGAAGATTATTGTGATATTGAAATACAAACATAAAATTATATTCTTTTATTTTTTGATCACTCAAAATAAGCGTCACACTCGCGGAAGCCGGTGTACCCGCCTAAACGCCATGCATTTATCCAGACTTTCAACCCCAGGTAGGCCAATTATGGATCTTCGGATCCACATTATGTCAGCAGCTATTCTCCACCGTGAATTATGTTAAAAACAAACACCGCTGCGCCTCACAGACGACAGCTTACAGTCCTGCATAAAGATGAAAGTGACTTCGTACAGCCCCGATTTGCAGACGCTGTGCACAGAGGTTCAGGAGCAGAAGTCCCATTGTAAACATACCACGGCAGACTCCACGATGTTTCCATGAACATGTTTTTCAGCATCTCGCTATTGACCACTTTTCACACACAGTTGCTGTACAGCCGGCTGTAGCTTTTCAGCTCACAGCCCGACGTACACCAACAACAACAAAACAGCATAAATGGCACAGACGTTAAGGCGGCGAGGCGTGATTGCGGGTGCCGCTCAGGTGCGTCCGCCTCTCCTGCAGCAGCGCTGCAGACCACGCCCCGCCACACACATTAACCAGGTGAAATACATATTTACGCAGAATTTTGCAAATATCTGTTTTTTAATTTTTAGCAGCATAGTGCTTTTTTTCCAATTATTTTTTAAAAGTCAGGTCAAGGCTCCAAAAGCCCAACGACGATATAAGGGTGGCGGCTCACAACAGTTTTTGTTTGCTACATGGATCATTTTAGTTCAACTGGGTTCTTTCCTTTTGTTATATTTCTTTAAGAGTTCAAAATGTGTTAATTACATAAATAAAATAAAAATTTTATTTAAATAAAATTACAATTTTATTCATGTCATGATGTCACACAGTGGAAATTTGTGTTTTTATGTTTTATCAATCTGTGTATTGGTACATAGTGTTGATTTTATTTGCATGATTTTATTGTGATATTTATATTGCATGTTTGTTTATTGATATTTATACTGCATGGTTTTATCCTCATATTTATATTATGTGTGTTAATGTTGTACCATGTCCCTTTAATCCACTGTGGACTAAACAGACAATTGTAGGCACCTGTGAGGTGGGGGCGTTCCCCAAGGTGGCCTATCAGCCGCCAGGTTGACCTGTTAAAGGGGATAGTAAGCGCAGAGACAGGAAAAAAGGAGCGACGCACGAAGGGTGAGCAGGAGAAATAGGAACGCGTGCAAGCCCGCACGTGTGTGGAACGAACTGCTGCCTGACTGTGGGGTGCCGCGAGTCGTTCGGCGATCCAGTCCCAACGGCAACAGTGGGTGGTGATGGCCGCAATGCACAACAGGGCAGGGATGCCCTTCTGCCTGCATCTGACGGTGAGACGAGGGAGGCCGTGTTCAGGTGTGGAGTAGGGCGGGACTGTGCGGCGACGCGCTGTCCGGATGAGACAGGTCTGCGATAGGAGCCTCCTCCCTGGTCTGCTGCTGGCGAGTTTTATCATACCGGAAGAGGGGGGACTTCCGGATGTGCTTTGCCGTGTGAAGACGTGCGTGCGGAGGCTCCGTGTAAAAGTAGTCAAAATAGTGATATCGCCAGTTTGTTACCATTTTGAGGAAGCTCGGTTAATACGATTCGTGCTGTGGAGTGAATGAGGGTGCTCACGGGGCAATTTATGACCGAAAATGTCCAACCGACAGACCCGTGCCGGCGTAGAAAAGTTGCATGCGGATAGCAACACTGCCGCCGCAGCTAGCAAGGCCACTGCTAACCCAGCACGCGCCGACAACATGCCTCAGTGGGCTCAAGACATGATGTCCGAGATCAAAAAAACAAATGCTGAGATTACAAAATACTGAGAGGAGACAAAAACCGAGATCATGAGATGCAAGGAGGAAATAGAAAAAGGAAGAAAAGAGTCAAAAGCCGAGATGGAAAAGTGGGCTAAGAGTGTGGAAGATAACACTAAAGCTCAGTTTGAGTTGCTACGTGAGGAGGTGAGACTGATAAGCGAGACGTCCGTCAGTCTGGCTAACAAGATGGAAGCGCGGAAAAAAGAAGTGGATGACACGCTGAACGACCAGTCTGACAGTATAACCAGCATGGAGACGAAATTGAAAGAATTGGAGAAGGAGATGCTGACGCTGAGGAGACGTAGTGAAGATCTCGAGGCGAGATCACGACGCAACAACATACGCATCGTGGGGGTAAGAGAAGGGGCTGAGACGGGCAAGACGCCGTCGGAGTTCATAGCTGGACTGCTGAAAGAAAAACTGGGGCTATCGGTGACACCGACGCTTGACCGAGCACACCGAACACTCGGCGCGAGACGAGACGGAGCCGGGGCTCCACCGAGAGCGTTCGTGGTGAGATGCCACTACTATATAGAGAAGGAGGAGATACTGAGGAAGGCGAGGGAAATGGAGAGAACGCCGGAAGGTCGGAGTGGACGAATTCATATCTTCCCAGACTACACCCAGGAAGTAAACAACAAGAGAGCAGCCTTCAAAGAAGCAAGGAGCCTCCTGCGTACCTACGGGGGGGTCAGATATGGGCTCCGTTATCCGGCAACGCTGGTGATTACACCAGAAGGGGGACAAACGAAAACCTTCGAGACCCCAAAAGACGCCATGGAGTTCATCAAGAAGACGCTGACTCCCGGGTGAAACATATGGGCAGGTCTGAGCTTGGCTACGTATAAGGGCTACACTGATGTAAGGACTTAAATGTCTCAGGAAAGATATTGGTGATTGGATTTTGCAATATTGGTGAAGTACCACCTCATCTTGTTTTATATTTGAATATTTTGTTTAAGAAATTGCTTTATACTACTTACATGTTATTTTTGTATTACTGGATTTTATTTTCAAGGATCTTTTTGCTACAAGTTCCCCCCGACTGTTTTTTTTGTTTTTTTTCCCCTCCCCCCTCTTTTTAGGAGGTGGGTAGCTTAGAGGGTGATATTATATTTTTAGAACCATGGGATATTTTGCACGGAGCCGCACACGGTGGGCTTGGTGTGTAGGAGATGGTGGACCGGTTGGCCATGAGGGTGCTTGTTAATGAGCACTGTGTTTGGGTTCGTATTCATATATGCAATGTGTTGTGTGTTACTTGTGTATGTGTGTGTGTTGTTTCCCCATTTTTTCCCAGACACCGTCCCTTTATTTTTTCTGTTTTTGCTGCCAGACCTTCAGGGTGTGATCCAGATGGTGGACGACATGGGAGCGTAGTGGACATGTTGGGCTGTGGACTCCTGGCATGGCACCGGACATGGCTGTGAGCGGAATGGGCACGAACTTGATTAGCTGGAACGTAAGGGCGATCAACAAACCGGCTAAACGGAGTAAAATCTTTTCATATTTAAGAGACCAGGGAGCGGAGTAAGAGTCGAGGAGTGGCCATCCTTATACACAGGAATGTACAATTCATAGAAACAACCGCCATAAAAGACAAACACGGTCGATATGTTATTGTAGCTGGGAAATTATTCAATATGCCAGTAGTGTTGGCAAATATATACGCACCCAATTGGGATAATGTTCAATTTTTTAAGGATTTGTTTTCGTTACTACCTAACTTGGACACACATAATTTGATTTTGGGGGGAGACTTGAATTGTGTCCTAGATTTAACTCTGGACCGCTCTAGCCCAACACCCGGTGTGCTAAGTAAATCTGCTCAATGCGTTAACTCCTTTTGTGAAGCATATGGTATATTCGATCCATGGAGATATGCAAATCCAACTGTTAGACAGTACTCCTTTTATTCCCTGCCACACCAAACTTATACTAGAATCGACTATCTTTTTAGACAAGAAATTGACCCCAATGGTAATGCATGTATAGTACTATCTGACCATAGCCCAGTCACACTGAAACTTAAATTCCCTGACTATACACCACCTCAGAGGATGTGGCGTCTTAATAGTAGATTGTTGGCTGATGATGATTTTAAAGAATTCATCAATTCGCAAATAGTTTTTTTCTTGGATCTTAATGATACTCCTGATATAAGCAGTGGCATTTTATGGGAATCATTAAAAGCGTACGTACGCGAACAAATTATTTCATACAGTGCTGGTGAAAGGAAAAGAAGAATGAAACGTACCACAGAATTAATGACAGCAATAAAAGAAGTTGACCGGGCAAATTCTATGACTCCATCTGAGGAGCTGCATAGAAAAAGGATTTTGCTCCAGACCGAATATGACATTCTGACAAGTCAGCGCGAGGAGGATTTATACCTTAGGTCGAGACAAGATCTCTATGAGCATGGTGAGCGCGCCGGCAAACTCCTGAGCTACCAGCTGAAACAATCAGCAGCTGCTGGTATGATAGTAGAGATAGGAGACAATGTGGGTAATAAAATTACAGATCAGAAGGGGATTAACAATCAATTTAAATCTTTTTATGAGGACTTGTATACCTCAGAAATAAATGATAGGGACCGAGTGAAGAATTTTTTTGAAAACCTTGAAATACCACCACTAGAGGCAGCAGATAGAGATAGGTTAGAGGAACCCTTATCTGTCATGGAGATAGACAAAGCAATTCGGGGTATGAAGACAGGAAAAGCGCCGGGCCCTGATGGGTACCCAAGTGAGTTTTATAGGACATTTGCTCCCGCACTGATTCCCTTACTTTGCAGAGTATTTAAGGAAGTTCTTGATAAAAAAGCTCTGCCCCAAACAATGTCACAGGCCTTGATCTCTGTGCTCCTTAAGAAGAATAAGGACCCACTTAAATGTGAGTCATATCGCCCAGTAAGTTTACTTGGATGTGATTATAAAATACTGACCAAGGTACTGGCAGCTAGAATTGAGCTTGTCATAAGTAAGATAATACATCCTGATCAGACAGGGTTTGTTGCAGGTAGACAACTCTCCAGCAATCTCCGCCGTCTGTTCAATGTAGTATATACTGCTGAAGATAACATTATGCCAGAGATTGTGATATCCTTAGATGCCCACAAAGCCTTTGATCGAATAGAGTATTACTATCTATTTACGGCCCTCGAAAGATTCGGCTTTGGTCCAACATTTTGCTCATGGATTAAAATAATTTATTCGAGCCCCCAGGCTATGGTGAGAACGAATAATATCGTATCTGAACCCTTCTCTCTATTCCGGGGAACAAGACAGGGGTGCCCTTTGTCACCCCTGCTCTTTGATGTGGCAATTGAACCCCTTGCGATGATGCTGAGACAGGCTGCTGAATTGGTAGGGATACAAAGGGGGACACAAAACCATAGGCTGTCCTTGTATGCTGACGATCTCCTCCTTTTTCTGTCAAACCCTGCCACTAGTATCCCGGTGGCCCTTGGTATTATCAAAGATTTTGGGAGGGTGTCGGGCTATAAAATTAATTTAGACAAAAGTGTTCTTTTCCCCATTAATAAACAGGCGAGGAAACTTTCTTTCCGGGCCTATCCCTTTGCAATACATAAGGATAGATTCGCATATTTAGGTGTTAATGTAACTAGTAAGTATAAAAATTTACTGGACTATAACTTTAAAGTTGCACTGGACAAAGCGAAATTAGATATGGAAAGGTGGGCGTCGCTCCCCTTATCATTAGCAGGGAAGGTAAATTCTGTTAAAATGATTATACTGCCGCGGCTCCTCTATTTATTTCAGACGATACCGATTTTCATTCCTAAATCATTTTTTAAGGAATTGAACAAATGTACGTCTGCCTTTATTTGGAAAAACTATCCCCAGGATAAGACGGGAGTTTCTTGAGAGACAGAAAGAAGAGGGAGGTCTGGCTCTGCCGAACTATATGCACTACTATTTTGCTGCTAATATACATAAGTTGTTATTTTGGGTCAAAGAGTTGGATGAGGATGAAACCCCAATATGGGTTCATATGGAAAGGTATGTCTCTAGTCCAGTGTCCCTGCGCTCCCTGGTCTGCGCTCCTCTACCCTTGAGCAAACATCTTTACACAAACAACCCGGTGGTATCTCATTCTCTGAAAATTTGGACTCAATTCAGATCACATTTTAAAAACAGAACCGCCCTCCTGTCTGCTCCCATCTATGGAAATCACTTGTTTCCCCCAGCCCTCGGGGGAACAGCCTTTAGGGAATGGCATAGAGCTGGGGTGGAATGTGTCAAACATCTTTTTAAAAAATGGTACTTTTATATCTGCTGCTCAACTGGAAAAGGACTATGGAATCTCCTCCAAGACTAATTACTTTAGATATTTCCAGGTTCGGGACTTTGTGAAAAAGTCATTCAGCCCCTCCCTCGAGCTTCCACAAAGCGGATGGATAGACGAGTTGATGGACACAGATCCGACTGCTAAGGGGACAATCTCCACGCTATATACACATATTCAGAATGTGGCTTCCCCCTCCCTGGACAATGTAAGACGGAAATGGGAGGAAGAATTGGGGCTGGACATTTCAGAGGTTGACTGGGGGGGGGCTGTAGATCTAGTACACTCTGCTTCTATATGTGTGAGACACGGATTGATACAGTTCAAGGTGTTCCACAGACTGCATTTGTCAAGGGAGAAACTGGCAAGAATGTACCAGGGGGCCGATCCGACCTGCCCCAGATGTAAACAGGTACCAGCCAACTTATGCCACATGTTCTGGTCTTGTTCCAGGCTGAAAGACTTTTGGGCTAACATCTTTAGAACATTCTCATTCATTTCTAATAAGGATATGGAACCAATGCCTCTGACAGCCATCTTTGGTGTGGCACCGAGGGAAACTCAACTAACAGCCTCTCAGAGGAAGGCAATAGCATTCGCCTCATTGCTGGCTAGGAGATTGATTCTACTTAACTGGATAAAGGCAACACCGCCATCCCATAAACGCTGGGTGGAGGAGGTGATGGCACACCTCAAATTAGAACATCTAAGATTTACTATACAGGGCAACACCAAGAAATTCTTTAAGGTCTGGCAGCCTTTCATTTCCTATTTTGAAGATGAGTTTCCTTCCACTCCATAACTGGCAACTCCCCCCCCCCCCCCCCCCTTTTTTTTTTTTTTTTTTTTTCCCCCTTTTCTTTTCTTCCTCTGTCTGGGTATAGTTTTGTCTTACACTGTGCGGTAGGACTTGAGTTTGAGCTTTTCTGTATGAATGATATGCTTTCTGAAAACTCAATAAAAACACTTTGATTATTATTATCATACCGGAAGAGAAGTTCCTCTCCTGTCCCTTTCAGATAAGGACCATTCGGGGGGGCGGGCAAGATGGCGGACTGAGCAGTCGCATCCGTCTGAACTCCTCACTAAAGTCCCGATGTTTTAATCTTGAAGTTATAAAATCCACTCCTTTGAGCTATATTGACGACGTTTCAGCCCGAACATGAAGAAAACCAACAACACGAAACCTCCGGCAGTGAAAAACCTCCCTTTTACAACCCAGAGAAACAGCGAGCATGACTACCCAGCTCCGATGGAAACTGCTAATTCCAGCAGCAACAAGAGGGACAGACTGTTAACAACCCCTGATAATACTCCTGAGAAACCACATATGGAGAAAAAAGCAAAAGGTACGGCTAGTGATAATGACTCCAACACATCCACTGACACTATACTGAAAGCTATTGAGAGTCTTGGAAAACGTGTTGATGACCGCATGGACGAAGTTAGCAAACAAATTCAACAACATAGCGCCATGCTGGCTTCCATCGCTAAATCAGTGCAGTTTAATTCAGAGGAGCTGCAAGAATGCAAAAAGAAAATAAAACACCTGGAAAAAGAGATGGAATCAATCAAAAAAGATAATGACGATATTAAGGATCGTGTATTGAGCCAGGAAAGATACAAAAGAAGATGGTGTCTTCGTATCAAAGGGAAAAAGGAGAAAACAAATGAAAATATCAGAGAAGAAGTGGTGGAACTTCTAGGAAGGATTGCTCCGGACCTAGAGACGAAGATGGAAGAAGCAGTTGATGTTGTCCACAGAGTGGGAAGAGCGGTGGAGAATAAGCATCGACAAATCATTATTCTGTTTGTGAGACGTGCCGTGAGAGATGACATCTGGAGGCGAACAAAGGCTTCTCCCGTGTGCAAAGAAGAAGGCATCCGCTTTGCTGAAGACCTGACCCCAGAGGACTGGAGATCCAGACAAGCATTGTGGCCAAAAATCGACCAGGCACGGAAGGAAGGCAAGGCTGCAGGCTTCAGGGGCCCTTTTGGTTTCATAGAAGGCAAACGCATCAGGGTAGAGACTCCAGGTACGGGCTGACATCTGACTACGAAAGGAATATACAGTGGAACATTTCGGATGATGGGACTTTTACCTACTCCATCTCCTAAACTTCCTCTTTAAAGCTGTTCATGTGTTCCGTGTTGCAATTAAAAACTAATATTTCTTTTTTTTCCTTTAACACAAGGGGACTTAAAGACTCAATTAAGCGCAAAGCTGTTTTTCTGTTCTGCAAGGGGCAACAGGCAAATTGTTTTTTTCTCCAGGAAACTCATTCTGAGGAATCTGATGTGAAATTTTGGTCACAACAATGGGGAGATAAAAATTTTTTTAGTCATGGTACAAACAGGTCGGCTGGGGTTGCTATTTGTTTCAACAGATGTCCTGGTAGGTTTTTGTGCAACATGGCAGACAAAAATGGACATTGGGTTGCCTGTGTGTTAAATACTGATAATACTCTGATTATTTTGGTTAATGTTTATGGATACAACAATGATCAAGAGAATAAGAACCTGCTGCATCAAATTTCTACAGTTATAAAGGAACTTTATACCAAATTCCCTAATGATTATATAGTAGTTGGAGGTGATTTCAATGTGACTCCTGATGAATGGTTGGATAGATGGCCTTCAAAGTTTTCAAGAGAACATAAAAACCCAATATTTGAAAAATTCGCTAATGATAATAAATTAATAGATGTATGGAGAGTGTTAAACGAAGATGTAAAACAATTCACCTGGCACAAACCTAATGGTCAAAGCAGGTCACGTATTGATTATTGGTTGGTATCCAACTCAATTTTACAATATGTTAAGGAAACAGTCATTTCTAACAGTCCCTTAAGTGACCATTGCGCCATTATTCTGAGACTACAAAGCAAAGACCAAAACAACACATTTAAGGATTATTGGAAATTTAATTGTCAGATGCTGAGAAATGAGGAGTATTGTAATTCTATTAAAAAATGAATTTTAGATGTCCAGAATGATGAAGCCATCAATACACCGATACTCAAATGGGAATATCTTAAATTTAGAATCAGAAAAACCTTAATTGCATTCGGTAAAAAGTTAAACAGACAAAGAAAAGAAGAGGAATCAAATGTAGTGAAAGAACTTATGAATCTGTATGCCAAATTGAATTGGACTGAGGAAGAAAAAGGAAAAATTTATAATTTACAATCTAAGTTGGACGAAATGTACCTTTATAGAGCCAAGGCTGCTTATTTGCGATCCAAAGCCAAGTGGATAGAAGAGGGTGAAAAGAACACTGCCTATTTTTGCAATCTAGAAAAACGTAGACAAGAATATAACTCAATATGTAACCTAATAATCGACGGAGAGGAATGTACAGACCCTAAACGCATTTCAAATGAAGTATTTACTTTTTACAGTAACCTTTATAAGTCTTCATACTCAGAACAAAATGTCACCTCCTTCTTTGACAAAATCAGTAATTGGATTCCAGTAATTGATGATAATTTTAGAGAAATTTGTGATGAAGACCTGACTATAGAAGAATTTGATTTTGCTATTAAGAGCATGGCATCTGATCGTTCACCGGGACCAGATGGTATAACAACTAATTTCTATAAGCACTTTTGGGAAGACCTAAAATTACTATTATTCAGTGCAATAAATGAATGTATAAATCATAAGGAGCTTATGACAACAATGAAACAGGGAGTTATAAAATTAATTCCAAAACCGGGGAAAGATAAGAAAAAACTAATTAATCTAAGACCTATAACACTTTTAAATACAGACTACAAAGTTTTTACAAAAGTTTTAGCCACAAGACTAAAAACAGGTATTTCTGAAATAATTAGCCCAACACAATCAGGATTTCTCAAAGGACGGTTGATCCGAAATAATATCCGCTTGGTTTTGGACCTCATCGATTACAATTACCTAATTAAGGATGATGGTTTTATGTTGTTCTTGGACTTCCATAAAGCATTTGATTCTATTGAACACACTTTTATTATTAAGACATTTAAACATTTTGGGTTTGGTGATGCATTTCTGGATATGATCACTATGTTGTATACTGATATTAATAGTTGTGTTTCTCTTTTAGAAGGCACATGTCCCAGGTTCAGGGTGGAGAGAGGTATCAGGCAGGGCTGCAGCATCTCACCTCTTTTATTCATTGTAGCCACTGAATTACTTGCTATTACTGTCATAAACTCAAACATCAAAGGATTAGACATAAATAATCACAAATTAATAATAAGTCAGCTTGCCGATGATACAACAGTCTTTCTAAAAAATAAAGAACAAATTCCATTGGCCTTAGATACAATAAAGATCTTTTCTGATGCTTCTGGACTACGCCTGAACCTGGACAAATGTGAACTCATGAGTATCCACAATTGTTCTCACTCTTCTTTGTATGATATACCTGTCAAAAATGAAATCAAATATCTTGGAATCTGGATAACTAAATGCATGGCTGATAGTGAAGAAAAAAATATTCAGAATACAATTGACAAATGCAAAAAAACTCTAAACCATTGGCTACAGAGAGATTTAACGTTGTTTGGCAGGATAATGTTGACCAAGGTTGAATCTTTGTCCAGATTAATCTATCCAGCTTATTCCCTAGCCATCCCACCAAGAATTATAAAAGACATCAATAAGGTGAATTTTAATTTCATATGGAAAAATAAACATCATTATGTTAGTAACAGGGACTTGATAAAAGATTATGAAGAGGGGGGTTTAAAAGCAATCGATTTTGAAATAATGAATGGCATTTTAAAGATTAATTGGCTACGATCTTTCTTGAAAAATGATAATGAGATCTGGTTCTTGATACCATCTCTTATTTTCAACAAAGTTGGGGGGGATCCAATTCCTTTTAGTATGTGATTTTGAAATTTCTAAACTACCCATAAAACTTTCCAAATTTCATCAACAAGTTCTGTTAAATTGGAAATTAATGTTTAAACATAACTTTAGTCCCCACAATGTTCCATTGTGGAATAATAGGGTGATATTGAATCGGGGGAAATCTATGTTTGTGGAAGAATGGATGACAAAACAAATTTGGTCTGTGACACATATAATGGATGAAAATGGAGATATACTTGAATTAAACAGGCTTAATGAGAAATATGACATGAGTTGCTCGTTCGAGCTCTATAAAAAGGTTTCACAGAATATCCCAACAGTCCTTGTAAATACGGTAAAGAACAATTTTTCAAATATACAGACTCCAAATTTGCATAAAGTTAAACTAGATGGTCTTGACTTGGTTAATGGAAAATGCAATAATCAGTTTTTGAGGAGGTATTTGGTTAACACCTTATATCCAGGTAGGACAAAACATTCACTTGTCTTTAAAGATTATAACAAATCTGAGATCTCGTTGATCAGAACCAAATATTTAACATTTCCAATTCCCCCCAAATTTAAAGAAGTCCATTTTAGAACTACAAAAAATATTTACCCCTCCAATGAATTTATGAGAGACAGATTTAAATTTGTGTTAGACAACTGTTATATTTGTAAAACAACTTCGGAAACAACAGAGCACATGTTCTATGGATGTGTGACAATCCAGAATTTATGGAAATCTCTCCATGTCCTAATATTGTCCCAGTATGGATATATTGATTTTTGGTCTTTTCAAAATATTCAAATTGGAGTAATCCTTATGGACAAAAATAGTGAGTTTTTAGTTAACAAAGTATTACTTACATAAATGCCGATATGCTAAATCCCCCCCTTCATGGCCTGCTCTTAAAAACGACCTCTCCCTGTTCCGTAAATCTCTTAAGCTGATAAATAAGCCCCAAGCAATCAAATTGCATAGATTTTTAGAGGAGTTTGATTTTTCTTAGCCCCTTATTTAAGTTATATGTCTTGTTTATGGAACCTCACTTTTAGAGATTTTATGATCCCCTTGTCTTCTTTATTTCTGTTCCTTGTTTTTCATTCTTTTTTTATTCTTATTTATTTTTGTATTGGTTATTCATCTTTTTATATTATTATTATGTAGATGTGTGAATATAAATGTGTATGTATACATGTGTATATGCAAATATATGTGTGTGTGTGTATATATGTTTACTTTTAGTTATTGTCGATTTCATTGTGGTGTATAGGAGATGTGATTCTGTTCTGATTGTTTTAATATGTCGCTTGTCTCTTTGAGATTGTCATTGTTATTGTTCTAAATAAAGTTCTTAAAAAAAAAAAAAAAAAAAGATAAGGACCATTCGCCCATGTGTGGCTGGACTGTGGGATTATGGGACTGTGGGAGGGTAATTTTAGCATATGGAAAACATGTTTTAGCCTTGTTTTAATAGTGTATAGTTAGTTCTGCCGGCAGGGTTTTTAGCAGGTTGCAACACTTTTTTTTGTTTGTTTTTTTGTTTTTTAAATTGTATACGGGGAATTTTATCTTGTATTTGTGACTCTGGCTGAGTTTCTTTTATGGAAATAAATGGTGTTTGAAGCCAGCTAAGTTTCTGTGCCCTGAGCGCTGACCCGCTCACTCCCCTTCCTCTTGTATGTGAACAGACGTGGTGGGGAAAATTTAGGTCCACCAGTGTTAGCGGCTACAATGACAGAAATAGAGGAAAATTACATTTTCTCTGTAGCAGTTCATGGATTTCATAAGAAACACACTTTAGTTCACACAAAGCATAAAGACAAAAAAGCAATATATACACTGAAAAAAATGCAATAGGGTGGTTGTTGAATTTGCATAGAATTACTTCATATATCCAGCATGACAAATTTAAATTTCACATCTAAACATATTTTTGTCTTTTAATTTTCACATATTCTTTAAGAATATTCATTCTTTTAGAACAAATCATGTTGAAAAGAAACAAGTTAGTCGTGTTTTATCCTCAAGCTCCGCCCCCTGGAAAGGAAAAATCTGCTGCACTGTCCGCCATTTTTGTCTCTCGCTTTGGAAAATCTACTACCATCTGGAGTTTTACACTTGAAGGTAAATAAGATTTTAAAGCTAACACACCAGTGAGAAAGAGTGTAGACCCTTTATATATGTGGACTTTTACTGGGGTGTTGTTATTTTACAGGTATGTGGGCTGTTTATCGAAAACCATGAAAGGCCAATGTTAGCTAGCTCCAGTTAGCTAATGGTAACCGAAATTATGCGATAAGCAAATTAGTAATTAACATATATAATGTGAGTTAATATTGTTTGTATATGACTAGTTTGTTGAAACATGTCTGCTGCCAATGTGACTGCTCACACACGGTAATATTACCAGCACATAGCCACAGCCGCTATAAACATGCTGAAAGGTCAATCTAGCTTCTGTAGTCAGCAGCTGGAAGACTCAACACAGACCCAAGATTCAGTGTAACGGTTATCTAAATGTTGTGTGTCCTGTTTGTAAGCCCAGAAAAAGAAATTAAATAAAATGACGGCCTTGAGCTTCAAGCTAATGTAAGCGCAATGCTATAGCATAAAGCGACTAATGCAATGACGAGGTTGTTAAATTAGTAAAAACACAGTAAATATATCCAACATGAATCATTTATATTTTTGGTCTAAACATAATTAAGTCTCACGCCTTTCACTTGTTTTAGAAGGATGTTCAGTCTTTTAAAACCAGTCATATCAAAATAACAGAAAATAGTTATGTTTTCTGTTGAAACTCCACCCCCCGCTAATGTGCATTAGCTTTTTTTCAATGTGTGCCCAGTCACATTCGCTTGTTTTTTCTCAGTGAATACAGACTAACAAACTTGTGTCCATTTAGTTAACTGGTTGTACCTAAAATGTTTTAGTTAAACAGTTAAATAAGCTAGTTTGCCATGGGGTGTGCTCTGTGTGTGTTGGGGGGGTGTCTTCACTAAAGTGGGTTTATTTAGGGCATGACACCTATGCAGTACTCATTAGGAGAGGAACTGCGTGACGTGGGGCTTTATTTCATGTTCTGGGGCAGTGAATGTAATGTACTGATAACATGTTACAGACACACAAAAACCCAACAAATTATTTTAACTGATTTATAGAGAGACTGAGAGGAGGGCTTAAAGAGATAAAAATAATGACAGTATAAATATGTTAAATTTATTTTTTCTGTATCGATATATGATGCTTATCCCTGCTGAAGGGCAGATTGGTGTTGCTTCAGAACAATTCTCTAGCGCTGTTATGTAGAGGTGTTACAGTTAATGTTTTAATAACATTATTTTATTTACTAGTGAAGATTTGCATATGTTATCTCACATTCTGTAAGGTAAATTTTCTGGAAAGGTCAAATTAACTAATTTAACTAAGTATTAATGAAAGACCTTGATGTGTATATGACAATAATAGATGTAGTTTATGGGTCATTTGGCAGAACTGCAAAATGGCCAGAAGGAGGCAACTGCTGTGGTTGCAAACAGGCTTTGGGTGGTATGGAAGTAAGGGCAACTATGGAACTGCTCAGCAACATGGGACCCATAGCTAATAAATAGTAATATGACAAAAAATAACAACTTTGTGTGGATGTAACCTTGTGAGATTTGAGATTTTGACAGCATTTTTATGTGACAACTTCTCTTTTTAGATAAATGCAGAGTTTAAGCGCGTTACCACCATGCCACTGCAGTCCATATTACTCTCGCAGATAGATGTGCTATCTGACAAACTAATAAAGGTCTTCAAAAGGCGAGGAGGACAAATAGGAAGAAGACTTCAGAACATTCTGGAGCCCACGGCCCAGGTAAGAAAAAAATTAATTTGTGTATACACTTTAGGGAAAATAATAATTTTAACAAAATGCTGCTTGTCACTCTATGCCAGGAGTATGTTGAAAATCACCTGGGATTTTCACAATTTACCATGGGTGCGTTTTTTGTTTGTTTTTTTCCTTTACCTGCATTAGAACTATGTGTGGAGTTCATAGTTGAACACCTCTCTATGCTCTGACAGTATTCTGCTTCTTTGCATGGAGATTTCACTTCATGCATTACCTTTTTAAGCATTCTGAGGACTCAAATCACATGCTGTAATGAATCCATTTTTTTTTTTCACCTAATGTGTTAATGTTAATATTTTTTGGAATAGTGACACAGATTAAAATAAGATTTGGTATAATGTTCTTTAACCAGTGTTCTGTTTAATTAAATTTTGGAATTCTGCATTTTCTAGGCCACAGATGAAGCCATTATTCAACGATCTAATAAGGAAACAACCATGGGAATTTACATCATAAAGTCAAGAGATGCCAATGGCAGCCCTGAGGACATCAGGATAGTCCTTGAAGGCCAGAGAGTCTGGCAGGATTTGGATAACTATACCCTAGCAGCTGCAATGCTGTTTGGACTAATGTACACTTTGAACCTCACCTACCCACTGGAAAAGTATACCTTTGAGGTATTATAGAAACTGGTTATGGAGCTCAAAAGGAACAGCCTTTCAAAGAAGGCCCAGGTTTTCAGGACCAGACTGTACGATTGAACAGTTTTCCAGTTATGATGTGGGAACAACATGTTTACCTCTTCGAATATGTACCATCCTTTGTTTTAAGCCAGCACTGGTAAAGTTGCAGTACATAGTGAAACTTATTTTTCTGGCACTTTTCAACTTGGGGCCTTTATTACTGCAGTTTTCACTTTTCAAGCCATGGCTCTTTTAAAAAAAAATTCTAACTTTGAATTTCCATTTTTCTCAATGGAAATGGTGCCTTGCACCAATTTCACCAGTTTGCAATTTTTTTCCCAAGGTGCACCACTACAAACAGATTGCATCGTCTAGTGATTGTGATGTTTAATGATAGAAGCAAGCCAATACTAATCAGTTTAGGTCTCTTGGTTTTGTGCCTGTGGGTTATAATGATATTTTAAGTCTCTTCTTTGTGTCATTTTAATAATTACACCCCTGTTGCCATATTACCTTATGGCTCTTACATTTAAAAAACTATTTTTTACATAAGCGCGATGTCATAAGGCCCCACAAGGTTGAATTCAGGTTACAGCAGATAACTTTGAGGAATGTTGTGGAATGTTTTTCAAGAGATGCATTGTACAAATATGACTCATGTATATTTTGGAAGCCTGAATTGAAAGTCCATTGTTACAACTGTGTAGTATTTTCAAAAATACAGGTCATTGTTCAAAAATGTTTTGCTTATTTCTTTGATTGAGAGAAAGTGTACAGTACATACAGAAAAATCAGCCTCAATGTAGTTTTATATATTGAACACTCAATTATATATTAGATTATATATTATATATTAGAAATTTGTTATAAAATAAGCTTACCATAAAATAATCTTGTCAATATAACACATAGTAGTCCAATACAATTAACACAAAAAGTTCATGTCTGATAAACAAGTGGTTTCTATAAATATTTGACCGGAATGAAGTGCAACCGATTACAATGATTTATGTTTATCCCACTGATTATTTTTTTCAGTGTAGACTGTTATCTTCATTTTAGATGTCAAAGTATTTGCGGCTCCCAGTATTTTCTTTTGCGTGGAAATCACGTCCAAATGGCTCTTTGGGTGCGGTTGCTGACCCCTGAGGTAGACCATTGAGCATATTGCATCTTGTTTTTTAACTTACTCAATTAGCAGATTTCACTGGAAATTTTTATTTAATTGTCACGGTCTGGCTGGCAGACCATGGGGATGAGGAAAGTAGGACCCAAAACGCAGGACTCTGCGATGCCACAGTGCACTTTAAATAAAGTGAATAGACGGGTTAGTCCAACAATTAACTCAGAGATGCAATTTGCCAATGGTGCTCATCCCTTGCTCCCAGTGCGTCCCGTGCTGTAGCTCCCTTAGTGTGTGTGCTCCCCAACTCGCTTCTTCGCCCGACTTTCCTGGAGGAAGAAGGACAATCCACAATTAGCCACACGCCTAGCACAGACTATACCGGTCAGGAGTAATAATCCCACGTCGACTGTCGCCGCGAGTCCAGGTTAAATACCTCTTCCTAGCCGGGAGGGATGATTACCACCAGCTGGTCAGGTAATCAGCTGCAGGTGGGCCAGCAACAGCGAAGAGGGACTCCCGATGACGACAGTCGCCCGGACACGCCTCTCCCACGACGCGCGCTTCCGTCAACAGCCCCGAGGACCGGGGAGAGAGAGAGAAGCAGACACACGCGCACACACACACACACACTCTACATACAAATGTGGACAGAACAGTAGACGACACTGCTCTCGGACCCCTGAGTCCTCCAGAGCCGGTCCGTGGCATTAAGATATATGCTATATGAATTTTGACAATATGATGCGGTGTTTATAAAGGGACTGAGAAGGAAAGGTAAATTTCGAGCAAATTTCATTAAAAAAAAACAAAACAGATCTACGCTCACACCTTTGCGCGTGCGCACACGAAGTGCTGCTCTTATGGAACGCGCGTGCGTTATATTCGATTTGTGCATGTGTCTGTTTGTAACGTCACTGAAAAAGCTACGGTTTGAAATTTTTCTTCTGCACCTAAATTTTCTGTTTCAGATTAGTGATGGGATTTCCGGCTCTTTTTAGATAACCGGCTCTTTCGGTTCGGCTCACTAAAAAGAGCCGGCTCTTTCGGCTCCGAACCGGCTCTTCAGGTTGTTTTGTTGCTTTAATTTATTTATTATTAACAGTATTATAAAATTATGCACAAAAGGAATTACTAACGTGAAAAAAGTGGTTTTATTTATATATGTTTATATATAAATATATGCGGTGGTCCCTAGAGACAAAACACGTACAAACTCCAAGACACATTTCTAGCATGAACTGAACTTCCAAAGCAGAGCTACTAGATCACTTAAATTACACAATTAAAAGCATGTGTGTATTGTTTGTGTATTTATACACAGGCACTCATATATATTCAAATAATTTAAAAAAAAATGTTCATTTACCTGTTACTACCACACAACAAATCCAGTCATTGGTACTTGCTGGCTTGTGTAGCCACTCGGTAACAAAAGTTCAACACTGCCCCCAGCATCCTGGAGCACTTCTGTTGTCTTTTGTACGTGTTTTGAGTTTTTATGTGCTTCTGAGTTTTTACGTGTTTTGGAGTTTGTATGTGTTTTTACGTGTTTTGGAGTTTTTACGTGTTTTGGAGTTTGTACGTGTTTTTACGTGTTTTAGAGTTTTTACGTGTTTTGGAGTTTGTACATGCTTCCGAGTTTGTACGTGATTTGAAGTTTGTATGTGCTTTATCTCTAGGGGCCACCGTAAAAATACTTTTATTTATTCACTCCACATAAAATGTAATAAATAAATCATATAATACAAAAATCAACTATTCACATTTCAACTTTTAACTATTTAAATTTTCAGCTTTTTCCTTTTACAAATTTAAAGTGAAACAACACAAAACACTGCAAACCACAACACAATTAAATATAAATTAAAATATGAAAACAAAAAGAAACATGCACATTCTCTGTCAAATGGACCTGCATGAATAAACTTTCTGAATCCTTTATCATCTGCAACTGAAAATAGTTGTGGATGATTACTATACCTTTCTAATGTGACGTTGTTGTCCCTGGCTCTCTTTCTCTCTCTCCCCCTCTGGATCTGTTCCTGTGCTACTGAGTTTAACTACTGCCCCTCCCCCCTCTGCCCAGCGTAAAGCACAAGGCTGGCATGCTGAGTGAAGCAGAAAAAAAGTGCGAGAGAGAGGGTGAGAGAAAGAAAAAAAAAAAAAAACACACGTGACGGCTCGCGATAAGGAGCCGGCTCGCGTCGTTCACGTCAAAGAGCCGGCTCTGAGAGCCATTTCGTTCGCGAACGACCCATCACTAGTTCAGATGAGTTCAGTGAGAAGCGCTAAACGTCCAAATTTACGGAAAAGCACACTTAGCGATTCAGTTTCTTCAACTTTCGTTTTAAGTGAAGGTAAGTGCAATCTTTAGACTAAAAATCAACAAGTACAAAAACAGAGTATGTTTTGGCTTCACATCTTACTTTTAATATATGTGTTTCAAATCTGAACATTTTAAAAATGATATCCAGTTGATTATGTCAGAAAAGCACTTTTTAGTAGCTACATTCTACTGTAAAGGTGATTTTACTGCTTACCTGTTAGACGCAGCTTGTCTGATAAAAATTGATTTCCTTTTGTATGTTAACTATAAAAACAAAGAGTTTTTAATTCTTAAAGACCCTTTTATACGATTTTAGGCCAAATTCTATATTAACTATAATAAATAAATATCTATCTATCTATCTATAAACAATGAGTTTTTAGTTCTAGTGTGAATGTCTCTAAAGACTTTGACAGGATTTTGGGCCAAATTCATTTAGTTGCTTTGAGTCTTTCTTTACTGCTGTGGTGATTTCCTCTTTTTCTGAATTTTAACAGCTACATTGTGAACAAACAAACTGACATGTGAAAGAGATTTTTTTGCAAGAAAATGTTGTGATCTGTTGCTATGATATGAATCATAACAATATCACGCTTTGTTTTTGAAGACACTGGGAAAATAAAATTCTGTATTAAGAGCGGATTTCATAAATGGGTGTGATTCAAATATTATTCTGTTCATTAAAAAGAACAAGCTGGCACCGTGAAGTTTATATCTAAGAGAATCTGCACTGATTTGCTTCTGATGGAAACATGCTCAAATCATAGTTATGAAGTCTGATAAGCTTTGTGTTAGAGACTCACTTAACCCCATGTTTCCCTTTCATTTTACAGCCATGTTGAGAAGAAGCCAAAGACTTCAGTCTAATGGCTATTACGGCAGCCAAGGAGAGACTTTACACAGGTTAGTGCTGGTCTACATGTTCTTTGTTGTCATCCACTGACATAAATGGTAAATGGCCTGTATTTATATAGCGCTTTACTAGTCCCTAAGGACCCCAAAGCGCTTTACATATCCAGTCATCCACCCATTCACACACTGGTGATGGCAGCTACATTGTAGCCACAGCCACCCTGGGGCGCACTGACAGAGGCGAGGCTGCCGGACACTGGCGCCACCGGGCCCTCTGACCACCACCAGTAGGCAACGGGTGAAGTGTTTTGCCCAAGGACACAACGACCGAGACTGTCCAAGCCGGGGCTCGAACCGGCAACCTTCCGATTACAAGGCGAACTCCCAACTCTTGAGCCACGATCGACATAGATGCATGTTTTGTAATCATAATCCATTTGTTCCTCCATGTACATTTTTTCTTACATGATTTTGTTTTTTCTATTCTGAATTTTTAAAAGGCGACAGCCCCGTCCAGTCCCTGACAATAACGACCAAGACACAGTTGAATACAACACTGATGACTGTGACACTGTGGACTACAACTACGATGACTGTGACACTGTGGACTACAACTATGATGACTGTGACACTGTGGACTACAACTATGATGACCGTGACACTGTGGACTACACCACTGATGATTTTATTGACTACAGTAGTGGCAGCAGCAGAGGTCTCTTTAGAGCCATCAAGGCATTGGGACTTTTGGTCCTCATGCTGGCCTTGTGTTTTGGTAAATGATCTCCTTCCACAAACAATTACAGTCTTTCTAGTACTATGTGCTTTTCTTCTGGATTAAGCTTCTCTTCTTATTCTGTGTTTCTCTTCATACACCAGGATTGATTTTCAGTATTAGAGGGCTGAAAATGGACTTTTCCACCCCGTTCATGAGTGAGGTATGAAAAACATATGAGGCTCATAATATGAAATGTACTTTTTTGCTGAAAATTTATTTAGATAATGCCAGTTTAATATTGTCATAAAGCTGTTACGTAAACGTAAATGGTCTCTTCTCAATTGTAGTACTCGGTGGACAGGCAGGTACAAGACATTCAGGATACCCGTGAGTACACTCTACCATTAGACACATGCACATAGACTTTTCTTACTTTGCTATCTGTATATCCTCCCTCATAATAATCACCATCTTTTTTTTGTCTCTCAGGACCACAGTGTAGATTTCATCCGCTACATCACGCTGCATCTACTGAACAAGTGGGGCAATTGCGAGGATTCGTGTCTACGCAGCTTTCGAGTTCAAAGAAAGCTGGCACAACCAAATTCCCATGAAACCATCTTTAAAAGAAAAGAGAGGAAAAATGTGAAAGTGAATCAGGCTGCAACACATATTTAAATATTGTATAAGGGAAAAAATGTCCATTTAACCCATTTTTTTCCTCAAGCGAATGTCCATCCTACCAGGTAAGACATGTCTGATTAAGATGTTTGCAGTCTGATTCACCTCACCCCCAACCAGCCGTGGCAGAGGGCTTGCCCCTCCCTGAGTCTGGCTCTGCCAGAGGTTTCTTCCTGTTAAAAGGGAGTTTTTCCTCTCCACTGTTGCCAAGTGCTTGCTCAAAGGGGATCATCTGATTGTTGGGGTTTTTCTTCTCTTATATTGTAGGGTTTTTACTCTACATATACAGTGCTTAACAAATTTATTACATCACCTGTCATAGAAATAAGAACACCCCAAATTCTTACATTAGGTGATGTTCAACTAACTTTGTTAAGCACTGTGTTATTGTGAATTGGCCCTCAATTGGAACTCATTTGGACTGAATTAAATTTCTTGTAAAACATAAAAATTCTCTAAATTGTCTCCACTGGAAATTTAGAGATATTTTTAAAACAACACGAATAAAATTTTAAGAAGAAGAAATTTTTCATGTCTTTTGGTATTCTTAATTGTCAGTGTATATTAAACAAGCGTGATAAGGCCGGGGTCTTTCTGTGTGGAGTTTGCATGTTCTCCCCGTGTCTGCGTGGGTTCCCTCCGGGTACTCCGGCTTCCTCCCACCGTCCAAAGACATGCAGTTTGTGGGGATAGGTTAATTGGATAATCCAAATTGCCACTAGGTGTGAATGTGCGAGTGAATGTGAGTATGAATGGTTGTCTGTCCTTGTGTGTTAGCCCTGCGACAGACTGGCGACCTGTCCAGGGTGTACCCCGCCCCTCGCCCCATGACAGCTGGGATTGGCTCCAGTACCCCCCACAACCCTGAAAGGGATAAGCGGTAGCAAATGGATGGATGGATGAATTTTGCAGATTTCACTGGAAATTTTTATTTAATAACCCCAAATTTGGACTTATTGATAACAGAAACAAGCTTCTACACTCATTTTATTTAGTTCTGTTAATTTCAAAACAAAGCTTCTTTTCCTTTTTCTTGACTAATGGTGTCACCTCCTGTAAGTTGGCATGACTTTTGAGTCATATGTATAAATTCTAAATGAGTGAAAGTCAGGGACTGGGCCAGATCGGACGGTCTGAGGCAGCTTTGTTCTGGTCTCCACCTCTGTGTGGAGTTGCTTCCTTTAGCTCATCCACTCACATCTGCAGGTAGTTTGAAATCAAGAGGCTGTGCATTTAGGAGCTGTGGTGATAGATCTCCACCAGTTTGTATTCCTGCCATGGTAGTAAATGGGCTCTGTCTCTTGTCTTCATTTCTCTGCGTTTACTCTTTAGTAACTTTTGTATATTATCTTCTCTGTAGAACTACACACCTGCTACTATATAACTCATCTGGAAATCTTACCTCTCCCGTCTCAAAGAAGACCCACCCAGCTCCCCCTCTTCCCAGCAGCACTTTGAAAACAAATACTGAAAACACGAATCCCACCATCTGGCTCTGTTTTTGGGGCTCAGTAACAGTCGAATCATGGCACTGAAAATTCTTTTTTAATGGTATCCGTCATGTTCTCTAGGAAGTGGTTGGAGAGCTCAACCTCACAGCTGTGTAAACTTTCATGTGCTCTTCTACTAAAAACACTTAAAGTGCTTTACACAACTTGCCTCATTCACCCAGAAGATCCATTAGAGCTGATTGAGGAGCATCAGGGTGCAGAAGTAAGCTTGAGAGAAGGTGAGAAAGAAAAGACACAACCAACATGAGCACAGGGACAAACTAGGGTCACACACAACTTTATACAAGTAAAGACACACATACATGTACAGTAGTGCAAAGAATATTATGTAAAGCCGCTCGACAATAGTGGAAAGTATACCAATAAAGTGTATCAATATGAGTCAAAGTGTGCGTCTGCAGTTCAGCATCAACAAATAAAGTTAACAGGAGTTCATGTGACTAGTTCACATGACATAGAAATCAGCTTTTAAACAGAGTGCAGTTATGGGTTTCTTCAAATATTAACTAGGTGACAATAAATGTCACCCACAGATCCACCAATTAAACTGCAAACAAGATATGATCAGCGTTAATTGTTCACTGTTTCAAAAGAAAATAAAGTCCTTGTTATAACATGTCTGTGACACAGATGTTTTTGAAGCTGTTGTTAAAGTTGTTTACACCAACGTTTAAATCTAATACAACAGGAAGGAAGAGCAAAAATGGTCACAACTATTACTAACAGTGTGACTCACAGTAGTAATTGCTTCATTCAATCTGCCACATCAGAGCACTCTACCTGAAAAAAGAACAGCAGGTGTGTTTTTGTAACATTTTTTAAAGAAAAAAAAACAGTGCCCCTTATAATCCTGTGTGCCCTATGTATAAATTCTGGTTGTGTTTACTGACCTCGAAACGATTGTATGTGGTACACGGCGCTCGATCTGTCAAATGTTTCAGTACGACTTTGCTAAACTACGAAGCCGCACCGCTTGATGGATTGTCGGAGCATTACGGCTATCGTAGGCAGGAGCCTTGCGGAGGCTGAAAATGGCCGAAACGCCCGATGAATCCAAGGTCCACTACTGACGATATGATAATCTAGATCAGATCTCTAATCCCTAAACCTAACCAAGGAAGAAAAAATGACAGATTAGCCTGGGTAAAAGACTGAAAGTTGAGGCACACAACGATGTGTGCTGCTGGGAAAGTTTCTGGGCTACCTTTCCTCATAACAGCCATCCCTCAAGAGTCTCTCCATTTAAATCGATGCATTATCAGGGACTGTAACATCTAGTCCTTTTTACTGAATCAGCAAACATCATTCCTGTCACAAGGCAGAAGCTGCAATCACCTTTTGCCAAACTTACATATCTTATATTCACCCAGTTAAAAAGTGTCATTGACATTAAAAAGTGTTTTTTAAGAGTGATCTGGCCAAGAGCAGGGCTCTAGACTAACTTTTTCTCCATGGGGCGCACCGGCACAAAAGTTAGGCGCACTCAAATTTTTCAACCGCATTGCTTAACACCGCAGTTTTACATGTGCACTTTTTGGGGGGGGAAGTTGCAGTCCATACAGACAATATTCATTTCTAAATTATTAACTAACAATCTTGTGCTTTAAGTGTTTTGTCAATATTGTAGAAAATGTTAAACTTAATCATCATCTCGGCCTCCTCTGACAACCTGTTTGCTGTTGCATGCTGCTGAAAGGCAGTGGGGAGAGGGGACACTTGGACAGTGCATTTATTGCAGCATATAATGTGTTTTCTGGATACACTGTGCTTTTTCAGCATTCAAAGACTGACTGCACCGTGTCAGAGCACTGGCTATGAATTTCAGACGGATCAGGCCTTAACTTAACAAAAAAGTTATCAATAGTTCTTTTCATCTTTTCTTGTTACTCACAGCTACATCCACTTCTGTCGGGCCTAGGCTGCTCACTAGGGCTGGGTATCATCACTGATTTCTATAATCCATTTGATTCCGGTTCTCAAAGTCCCGATTCGATTCAATTTAGCCTCAGACAGTCAGAAATATTATAATTCTGATCATTTATCAGTACTGATACATGTGTGACTTCATCAGAATTGTGAACATCACAGCAGATGCCTTTGTGTCAAAGTAACTGAGAATAAAACACAGAAAAACATGAAGGAGATTTTTCTGGCCTGGCTTTTTATAGCAGATAACCTTAAAAATATTCTGAAATATTCTGTAATTTTGCATAATTTTAAAAAGTTTAAATCTCTTCAGTATTGAACAGCAGAAATTAGGCTTTCCTGTCCAAGGTCATTTAAGTGAAAAAAGAAAAAGAAAAGAAAACGACAGTGGCCGACAGCGCTGTAAACAACGGTAGACTGGTGGGTAATAAGAGAATGAATAATGCAGAAAACAGAGATTTGAGACGGGAAACTGTTCTTGAAGTACAAAGAGAGAGAGAGAGAGCTGTGCATTAGGTGTGATTTTTATCGTGGTGGAAGCAAAACAGCAAAAGTCAGAGGGAATTCATGACGATGTTTATCAAATGTGAAGCGCAGTTTGCTGCTTGTTTTGCTGCTGGCTCTGCAAATTTTGGTTGGATAGAGACAAAACCTGCAGCTCAGAATCAGCGCAAAACTATTTCAACAACCACCAAACAGCAAATGAGAGCAGGTACACGGATTCCACACAAAGACGTAAACACAGAGCGGACCCGATGCATCAGAATCGGTGAGCTCCGACAGCGTGTCCGTCTACGGGCCGTCGGGTGAGAATGCCGAGAAAGACAAAGCTGATTCTGATGCGTCGGGTCCACTCTGTGTTTACGTCTTTGTGTGGAATCCGTGTACCTGCTCTCATTTGCTGTTTGGTGGTTGTTGAAATAGTTTTGTGAGCTTTAATCTGAGAATCTGGCGTTTCTGACAAAACACAGTTATATTTAAAGCTACTCACCTCCCTCTATCCATCTGCACTTTCAACTGGACCACGGCCAAATAGAGAGGTCCCGCCCTTGACTATCTCTGATTGGTTTGGTCCATGAGAGGGGCATAATGTGTGTCTGTTGTTGACCACACGGAGAGTTGCATAAATCTTTTTTGTTTTTTTGTTACCCAAACAGTTGGTGCAACCAAATATTTTTTTTAGTCGCACCAGTGAAAAATTTGGTCGCATTTGCGACCAAATTGGTCGCACTCTAGAGTCCTGCAAGAGGATAGCAGAAATGGCAACAAATATAACAATAAAGATATTTTAGTTGGCATAGAAGGACTAATGTGTATTACCAAAATAAAGAGCCTGTAATGTCTTCTTTAACAGATCCGCGAACCAGGTCCGGATCGGAGTCCACTTGCACAGCGAGTCTGGAACTTGATTTGGATCCAGTCGTTTCCCAGCTCATCCGAACCGGATCCGCTGTTGATTATAAGCTAGAATGATGCCCGCTAATGTTTGGCTCGAGTGTCCTAACGGCTATTATGGTTGCCAAGGAGAGCCCTTAATCTCCTACAAGGAGACTTTACACAGGTTAGTGCTGGTCTACATGTTCTTTGTTGTCATCCACTGACATAGATGCATGTTTTGTAATCATAATCCATTTGTTCTTCCATGTAGATTTTTTCTTACATGATTTTGTTTTTTCTGTGCAGAGTTTCCAAAAGGCGACGGCCCCGTCCAGTCCCTGACAATATTGACCAAGACACAGTTGAATACAACACTGATGACCGTGACACTGTGGACTACAACACTGATGATTTTGTTGACTACAGTAGTGACAGCAACAGAGGTCTCTTTAGAGCAGGGCTGCCCAATCCCAGTCCTCGAGAGCTACTATCCTGCAGCTTTTAGATGCATCCCTACTCCAACACAGCTGAATCAAATGGTTTGATTACCTCTTCAGCATGCCATCATGTTTGGCAAAGGCCTGATAACAAGCCATTCATTTGATTCGGGTGTGTGGGAACAAGGATGCATCTAAAAGCTGCAGGACGGTAGCTCTCGAGGACCGGGATTGGGCACCCCTGCTTTAGAGCCATGAACGCATTGGGACTTTTGGTCCTCCTGCTGGCCTTGTGGTAGTACTACGTGCTTTTCTTCAGGATTAAGCTTCTCTTCTTATTCTGTGTTTCTCTTCATCCACCAGGATTGATTTTCAGTATTGGAGGGCTGAAAATGGACTTTTCCACCCTGTTCATGAGTGAGGTATAAAAAACATATTAAGCTCATAATATATTCCATGAAAATTACTCAGATAATGCCGTTTTATTATATATTATTATTAAATAGACTTTTCAATCCAGAGTACTTCGAGATTAGCACCCGCTGCTATCTGTATATCCTCCCTCATAGTAATCACAGTATTCCTAAATTTACCATCCTTTCAAGAGTTAAAAAACTTTTGTCCGACTAACCCATCTTGTTTTTTTTTGTCTCTCAGGACCACAAAGTAGATGTCATCCACTCCATCACACTGCATGTGTTGAACAACTGGGGCAATCGTGAGTATTCTTGTCTGTACAGCTTCCGAGTTCATTCCTTATGTATAAAAGAAAAGAGAGGAAAAATGTGAAAGTGAATCAGACTCCAAAACATATTGAAATAATTGTATTAGATCCAAAACATCCGGAAGCATAAACACAAATAAGCACACACACAGAAAGGGGGTAAGCAGAGAAAACAACAAAACACTACACATGGAAAATAAACATATTTATAAGGACCTCCCGAGGAGGACGACCCATGAGGATCGCCAGCCCGAGGTAAGTACAAAAAGACATAAGTCCTGGGTCCCCAGATCCAGGCCATGATATAAAGTGGTCAGTGTAACTGTTCTCCCAGGCAGTATTATAAAGGGTAGTATCCAGGCATCCATGAAAAGGAAGATTTATAAGGTTGAGGTGAGTTAGAAGTAAGCTAGCCAGCTGACATGATATATTTTGTACCGGCTAATGTATTTAATAAAACGCACACACGCACATACAACACTGCTAAAACAGTGGAAGTAAACAAAATTGAAAATCTCCATAACAGAGTTTTTTGGAGAGTTAGTTATGTTAGCCTAGTTGAGATTATCTATCTGCCAGGTGACTAGCTACAGTGGTGCCAGTACACACAGCAGCACTGCAAGTGTTTGTTAGAATGTTTAGGGTAAGCATTAACTTTCTTTCAATGTACGTGCATGTTGAGGGTCAGTCAGTGAGGTTCAGCTCCTGGGAGTGCCCAATTGGCAAAGATAAGTGCCATCATATGGCTGCATTGTTGATTTGGGTGGAGAAGAATGTGTATGGCACTGATGTGGAATGTGTATAGAAGAGCGTGAAATTATCCTAAGCAGAAGAAATTACTGCCAAGAGAGTGTCTGACATGACACCATCAACAACACAAGGTCAGTTATTCATTTAAAATTCACTCTTTGTTCTAATTATTCTCTTAATTTTACTTAAAGCGTTGTGTTTAATATTGAGACACACATGTAGTGAACATCAAAAAATTTAAAGTGTTCTTTAAGTGAAGAGTCCTATATAAATGCTCGATAGTATCTGATCTTAAAATTACTACTTATTAAAAGTATTTTTTGTTTTATTTTATTTCAGCTGGAATCAAAAGACCTGTCACCCAGGAGGACAAAGAATGGGCAATGGCATCTCTCTCAAAACTTCAGCGTTTTACAGGGATGGGGTGGATTTTGAGTCCAGAAGGCCCTCAGGGAATTTGATATTTACTTTAACACATGGTATAAATTATACAGTTATGTAAACTCCTGTAAACTACAGATCATTGTGTTTGCCTCCACTGTCCCCACTTTAATTTTATATGTATTTTGTGTACTCTACACTCGACTTTGTCTACTCTGTGGTCAAGTTTGCTTGGTCCCATTAAAACCTTTAAAATCCTTTTGCTTTAAATCTTGACTCTACCAACAAAGACATTTGATGGAGTGCTAAGGAACCTGCGATTTGCCCAAGCAGAAGACAAGGTTAATTATTTACTGGCATCACTGGCTGTGTCTAAGGAAGAGGAGAAACAGGTCAAGGAAGCAACAGTTGGGCAAACGAAGAATGCATTGAAGTAAGAAAGTGCCTTGAAATTGTCATGGTCCTGCGACCATGACTCAGTGACTTTATGTTTATGTACTTATTGTTATTACTTTCATTATTATTCATGGCTGTTTTGGGATGGTTTGTGTTTGGGATTTTAGACACTGGGTTCTGGGTTTGTGCTCCCTCTGTTGGTCCCTGGTGTTAGTGTTCCCCTGTCTCGTCAGGTTAATCAGGTCCAGCTGTTTCCCCCATCTGTGTGTGATTTCCCAGTGTCTCTTTGTGTATTTATAGCGTGTGATTTCCTCTGCTCCTCGTCGCGTCGTCTGTGTTCCTACCTGTGTTCATCCTCTGTGTTACCCTGCGTACTCTGCATCTACCCTGTGAAATCCTCTGCGTGCTCTCCCTGCTGTTCTCCCTTCGTGTTCAGGTTTGCCACTCCTTTGTGTAGTTTCACCCAGTTTAGTTCATCCGTAGTTCTGTTTTGCCATCTCCTCTTTATGTTTGTTATTATCAATAAATCACCCTCACACCTGAATGAGTGCTGCGCTTTGAGTCCTCCTTCCACTCTCCACACGGCCGCTGCCCCGGACCGTGACAGTACGACGCGACCACAACATGGACCCAGCAGCGCTTAATCCATCCAGGGAACTACGGGAAAATCTCATCGATGCCACACAGGAGCTGATCGACCTGTGGCTGGAAAGCCCAGGTGGCACGTCCCAGCGCGCTGTAGAGAGGCGGCTACAGCGTCTGGTGACCGGTCTCCCATGGCTTCTGGGCTCGCTTTGTTCGTGGGAGCGGGAGTTCCTCCTTCTGGACCTCGGTCTTCACCCCCCGTCTGCTTTTACTTCCGAGCAGTCCGAGGCGGTGAGCGAGCGACATGTTCTGGCTTCCCCAGATTCCGAGACTCTGTTTTCTGGGGCTATCCAGAGCGGGATGGGAGACTGTTCGGATCGCTTACCCACCTTCGTGGTAACGGACCCTTCGCAAGTGGGCGTGTACAGACCCTCTGTGAAACCGAGAGACTGTTTCTCTGCCGCTCCTTCTGAGCCAGGACTCTATCACCATTCTCCGGCTCAGTTCTGTGTCCAGCCACAAGCTTCCCAGTCTGTAGCTCAACCATTAGCCTCCCTTAAGCCACAATTTTCACACTGTTTTTCCACCGCCGTTTCTGAGCAGGGAGACAAACTGTTACATTACGGACCTGTTCCTCAACAGCTGGCAACATTAGTGACTGTTACTCACTCCGGGGCTTCCCCAGAGGCGGGGTTGCTGCCCTCAGCTTACTCTGGACCCCTGGTGGCCAAGATGCCAGCTGTGAACTGCACCGGGCTGTCACTGCCTGAGCAGGGTCAGTGCTCTGCGCAGCTGCAGCCCTCCGTATGTGTGCCAGAGGCCCACGTGCCTACTGGTTTTGTTTCACATGTGCCAGAGGCCCACGTGCCTACTGGTTTTGTTTCATGTGTGCCAGAGGCCCACGTGCCTACTGGTTTTGTTTCATGTGTGCCAGAGGCCCACGTGCCTGCTGGTTTTGTTTCATGTGTGCCAGAGGCCCACGTGCCTGCTGGTTTTGTTTCATGTGTGCCAGAGGCCCACGTGCCTACTGGCTTTGTTTCATGTGTGCCGGGGGCCCCGGTGCCCACTGGTTCTGCGGCTGTTTTCGCTGGGGGGCCCGAGGAGCCCGTCCAGTCTCCCGCTTCGCCTGCTGGGGGGCCCGAGGAGCCCGTCCAGCCTCCCGCTTCGCCTGCTGGGGGGCCCGAGGAGCCCGTCCGGCCACCTGTGGCTGCTTCTCCACCTGTGGCTGCTTCTCCACCTGTGGCTGCAGCGCCGCCTCCTGCAGTATCATCACCTGCAGCGCTACCACCTGCTACTGCCACGCCTCAGCCTGAAGCTTCAGCCTCGCCTGGTTCTGGTCCAGCTTCATCCTCACCTGGCCCAGCTTCAGCTTCAGCGTCTGCTTCGCCTAGCCCAGCTTCATCTTCGCCTGGCCCGGCTTCATCTTCATCTTCGTCTGGTCCGACTTCATCTTCGTCTGGTCCAGCTTCAGCTTCATCTTCGTCTGGTCCATCATCAGCATCGTCTGGTCCATCATCAGCATCATCAGCATCGTCTGGTCCATCATCAGCATCATCAGCATCGTCTGGTCCAGCCTTCGTGTCTGCATCCTCGCCTGGTCCAGCCTCCGTGTCTGCACCCTCGCCTGGTCCAGCCTCCGTGTCTGCACCCTCGCCTGGTCCAGCCTCCGTGTCTGCACCCTCGCCTGGTCCAGCCTCCGTGTCTGCACCCTCGCCTGGTCCAGCCTTCGTGTCTGCATCCTCGCCTGGTCCAGCCTTTGTGTCTGCATCATCATCTCCGCCTGCTGCGGTCCCGGCTTCCGTGCCCTCAGCCTCGCCTGGCCCAGCCTCGTTTGGGTCTGGAGCTAAACGGCCGTTTTCTGGACCGCTGGCTAGGCTACTGGCCGAGCGCCGTCGCCTGACTGGCCGCCGCTGCCTTCCGCACGGCCGGCCTCCTGAACTCTTTACGCGCCGCCGTTGCCTTCCGCACGGCCGGCCTCCTGAACTCTTTACGCGCCGCCGTTGCCTTCCGCACGGCCGGCCTCCTGAACTCTTTACGCGCCGCCGCTGCCTTCTTCGTGGACGGCCTCCTGAACTGTGCTTTGGACTCTGCTCCCCTGTGGGTTTTGTGTTCATCTTTGTTTTGGGACTCTGGGGCCTCCGTCCGTGGTCGTGGTCCGGTCCCTCCGTCCTGGGCCCCCTGCCGCCCGCCCGGATCTGGTGGTGTGTTTCTGTGGCTGTCGGGGGCCAGCCCTTGAGGGGGGGGGTACTGTCATGGTCCTGCGACCATGACTCAGTGACTTTATGTTTATGTACTTATTGTTATTACTTTCATTATTATTCATGGCTGTTTTGGGATGGTTTGTGTTTGGGATTTTAGACACTGGGTTCTGGGTTTGTGCTCCCTCTGTTGGTCCCTGGTGTTAGTGTTCCCCTGTCTCGTCAGGTTAATCAGGTCCAGCTGTTTCCCCCATCTGTGTGTGATTTCCCAGTGTCTCTTTGTGTATTTATAGCGTGTGATTTCCTCTGCTCCTCGTCGCATCGTCTGTGTTCCTACCTGTGTTCATCCTCTGTGTTACCCTGCGTACTCTGCATCTACCCTGTGAAATCCTCTGCGTGCTCTCCCTGCTGTTCTCCCTTCGTGTTCAGGTTTGCCACTCCTTTGTGTAGTTTCACCCAGTTTAGTTCATCCGTAGTTCTGTTTTGCCATCTCCTCTTTATGTTTGTTATTATCAATAAATCACCCTCACACCTGAATGAGTGCTGCGCTTTGAGTCCTCCTTCCACTCTCCACACGGCCGCTGCCCCGGACCGTGACAGAAATTAAGTCTGTTAGGTGTTAAGCAAGAAATTTTAGTTAACTGTGTCTCTTAATTTGTCTTTGTTTATAAAAGTTCAGTATATCACAAGAGGAGAATTGCAGCCAGCAACTTCGGTTTGGTCCTGGGTGCAGTCCAGCGGTGCTCATACCCTCCTTTCTTATTTAAGACTCTGCTTGGCCAGTGCAACCTGACAGAAGGATTTAATGTAAAATGTTAGTAAATAGGGTCTGTGCTTCTGTAGCTGAGATATAATGTACTGAGTGAGTCACAGTGAACATTATCAAAAATGCATTGTATATCGTTTTTTTTTTTTTTTTTTATGTGAATTTATTAATTTTTTTTGTAATAATAAGGTTCCACATGTCACTGTTGTAGTGGGGCTTTATTCAGTGAGACACCGCATGTAGACTGGGGCCCTGGCCCTGTCTCAATATGCGTACTTGTGTGTACTTGCGTTCTCGTGTACTCGTGATACGTCATCAGTCGGAGACCAAGTACTGTTCCAATTCGAAGTACGCATCAAGCCGAGAACGCACAAAAGTCCCGGATGTGTTCTCACTCCACCCGTTTTATCGAGCATGCATCGGTGGTGACTTGTGTGGACTTGGTACAGCTAAATATCCCAGAATGCATTTCGTCCAAAACTCAAACGCGGCAATGGCTGACGAGTGGGGCTAAAAACGTTTAAATATTACTCTTTCTGGGTCACAAAATAAACTTTTAAGTTATTTTCAAGCGAGAAAGTAGCTGTGTAAACTTCAAATATCTGCTCGATTTATCAAGATATCATATATTTCCAAACGCGCTCCGAAGTTTTCGGAGACGTCTGTGACCTGCCAGCTCCATAGCAGAAAGCGAGGTTGAGGAGTTAGAGCCGGCGAGAACAACGGACTCCTGGCACATCGTTTTCAACACCCCCATGGTCTTTTCGCTACTCAGGTTAAACAAACCCCAAACCCCAGCAGCTGTCTATTGTATTGAGTGTCCACTAAAGCAGCAGTAAAAACTCCGGACCTGTGACATCATCCATTACGCTGGTGTTCCAATTGTACAAATCGCGAGTCCGTGCTCGCGTGCGGTCTCCGCAAGTCCGGTGTCACCGAGAACGTGAGTATGTACTCGCGTACTTAGAATTGAGAAAGGGCCCCTTTCTCAATATGCGTACTTGCGTTCTCGTTAAGGCTGGGTATGGTCACTGATTTCTAGAATCGATTCGATTCAGATTCACAAGGTCCTGAATCGATTCGATCCACGATTCCATTTGATTCAATTCGATTCAATTTGATTTGAATCTGGGAAATTTTGCCTCAGACAGTCAGAAATATTATAATTCAGATCAGTAAATTTACATATTTTTGTATCTATAAAAAGGAAGCTGACACTTTCCAGACTTTATCAAAGGTGTGAGCATCACAGCAGATGCCTTTGTGTCAATGTAGCTGAAGATAATGCACAGAAAAACATGAAGGTGATTTTCCTGGCCTGGGATTTTATAAAAATATTCTGCAGTACATCAAAAACGAAAGAAAACCATTAATCAATTTATGAACATTACCTCTGAAGTTACAGCGGTTTTATTAGAGACACGGCTAAGCGTTTTCCATTTTGTATAATTTTAAAAAGTTTAAATTTGTTCAGAAGCCTATTGAACGGCAGAAATTAGGTTTTCTTTTCAGAAGTAAGTAAAAGGAAAAAAAAAACATCGGCCGACAGCGCTGTAAACAATGGTAGTCTTGTGCGTAACAAGCAAGCGAATAATGAAGAAAACAGATTTCAGGGTTAGACTGGAAACTGTTCTTGAAATGCACTGAGAAAGAGAGAGAGAGCTGTGCATGAAGTGTGATTTTATTGTGGTGGAAGCAAAACAGCAAAAGTAAGAGGGAATTCATGACGATGTTTATGTGAAGCTTAGTTTGGATCTTCTTTTGCTGCTGGTTCGGTCAATATTGTTTGGAGAGAGATCAAACTAACAGCTTTAGAATCAGCACAAAAAGGGCGTAAACACAAAGCGCGGACCTGCCGAAACATTAGAATCAGCGAGCTGTCGACTTTCAGCCCCAACCGTGTCCGTGCCGTCGGGTGAGAAAGGCTGATTCTGATCCGCAGGTCAGCGCTTTGTGTTTACGTCTCTGTGCAGAATCCTTGTACCTGCTCTCATTTACTGTTTTAAATGTTTGGTGGTTGTCAAAATTTTGTGACGTTTCACCTGAGATTCTGGAATTTTGTAAAACGTAAAACGTACAGCTTATTGCACCAGCATGCATCTGCTCTTATATAACTATCATTAGCTTACAGCTTTAAGTGTTTAAGGTATGTGCTAACTAAAAATAAAGACCAGATGACAGTTGATTAAATTTTAATGACATTTGCAGATTGTTTCGGTGAAGTTTAATAAACTCCTTGCTATCTAAAATATAACGGGACACCGGAGTATATTCTCGAGTATCTCACACTTCTGATAATCAGTTGTCTGGTTGACGTTTATTCAGCTGTGTAAAAACTATAACTTAAAAAAATAAAATACAAAAAAAAAAGCCAAACAATAACATTTTTAAGTTATCTAAGTGACTTATATATGTTTAACCTGAGTACCGAAAGACGGCGGTGGGTTTGAAAACAAAACGATTTGCCGGGAGTCCGGTGTTCTCACCGGCTCTAGTGAGCCTTGCTCCCGGCTAGCTATCGAGCTAGTGGGTAACAGACGTCTCCGAAAACGTCAGAGCGCTTTTGAAAATATGTGGTGTCTTGATAAACTGAGCAGATATTTGAGGTTTACACAGCTAAATTCTCGCCTGAAAATATGTTAAACGTTTATTTTGTGACCCAGAAAGAGTAATAAGAGTAATATTAAAACTAACTAGCTGCCGCCATTGTTGGAAACTGCGCTATGAATTCTGGGACAGAGCTACTTCTTCTTCTTCGGGGTTTAACGGCAGCTGCACGTACATGCAGTGCTGCCATCTTCTGTTTCAGTCCGTTATTACACTCTTAAATCCTACTACTTATTCCTGCGTCTTTTGTGATCTTACAAAGCTTCAAACGACGCGTCGACTATTAAATTAGTCGTCGACGATTTTAATAGTCAACGTAATCGTGACTAGTCGACTAATCGTGGCAGCCCTAATTTCCAAACGTGTTCCGATGTTTTCGGAGACATCTGTGACCCGCCAGCTCCATAGCAGACAGCGAGGTCGAGGATCACTAAAGCCGGCGAGAACAGCGGACTCCTGGCACATTGTTTTCAACCCCCACGGTCTTTTTGCTACTCAGGTTAAGCAAACCCCAAACCCCAGCAGCTGTCTATTGTATTGAGTGTCCACTAAAATTAAAAATAAAAGCATTCTAACATCTCACTTGCTTGTTTTTATTAAGGCATACATGTACACTATTTTTATTAATAGATATTTCGGTACTGTGGTTAAACATGATATATAAGTAAATTAGATAACTTCTAAATGTTAACTTTGGTTTATTTCAGTGTTTTATTTGTTCCTGAGTAAATCGGTTAGGCTGTGATTAAAGTTAAGCTTCATAACATATTACTCACAGTTAAATTAAAAGGGGACGGCAGTAAAAACTCCAGACGTGTGACATCATCAAGTACGCTGGTGTTCCAATTGTACAAATCGCAAGGCCGTGCTCGTGTTCTCGGCAAGTCGGTACTCCCGTGCAGTCTCGGCAAGTCCAGTCTCACCGAGAACACGAGTATGTCCTCGCGTACTTAGAATTGAGAAAGGGCCATGCTGCTAGTGATGGGAGCTGAAAGATCTAAAAGGTACGGTGGCCCCTAGAGACAAAGCACGTACAAACTCCAAAACACTTGCAAACTCCAAAACACTTGCAAACCCCAAAACACATGCAAATTCCAAAACACAACGGAAGTGCTCCAGGACGCTAGGGGCAGTGTTGAGCTTTTGTTACCTAGTAACTACAAAAGCCAGGAAGTACCAATGACTGGATTTGGACTGTCTGCAGCCTTTTTTTTTCTTTTTTTTAACTTTATTTATCACATTTTAGACATACAGTCAAGTAAAACAGGAATCACATAAAAGATAACATTGTGGTAGACTGTCTGCAGCCTTAAAGGCCGCATTTTAAGGCCAATTACGTCACAGTGACACGACGAAGGCTGTCCCAATTCAAAGGCTGCTCGAAATACGGCCCTCAAATGCGTCCTTAATTTCCCTGAATTTTAAGGATGGGTTGGTGTAGCCTTCATGGCCCAACATATCGCAGATTTCATAGCCCGGCGGTGGTGTGGATAATTTTGCCGAAAAAAACGTCGGAAGCGGAGCCGCCGAAGAGTAAACTTTCAGAAGTAAGTACTGAATATTATGTCACTTATTTATGCGCGAATGTTTTTATAATGAAGAACATTAAAACATTACTGTTGGCCACATGTCGGGAAAGTTATGTGACTTTAGCGATGTTTGTACTAACTTGGTTTTAAAGCCTTTACTTCAAAAATATATGCCGTTCAATAGTTGACTTTAATCTTACAGAGAATCTGATGATTTTATGGATAATTAAAGTCAGTCATATATCCACAAACACAACAAGCTAAAATTCAGTGATGCTGCTCGGTTTGCAGTCCTGAATATCACAGCACAAGCAGGATTCACTGCACTGTTAATGTTAGCTATATTATATTGCTGCCTCTGTTCGGTGGTGTCGAGCCAAACGGACTTTAACGTGTGTTTGAATGAGCTGATGGTTCACTCGTTAAGCTGAAAGAAAGATGCTTTAATCACAGCAGTCACACATGTGTCCACTGTACCATCTGGGAACTCTTCTTGTTTCATAATAACACAAACACTGAATTCTCTTGTGCTGTTTTGTAGCAGTGTATACACCTGAGACTGTCACCTGTCTGTCTGTCCTGCACTCACTCTCTGTTTCTTTCTCTCTGATTGTGGAATAAAAGTATAAACATGTATTTACAGTGGGGCAAAAAAGTATGTAGTCAGCCACCGATTGTGCAAGTTCCCCCACTTAAAATGATGACAGAGGTCAGTAATTTGCACCAGAGGTACACTTCAACTGTGAGAGACAGAATGTGAAAAAAAAATCCATGAATTCACATGGTCTTGGCCATGGCGGAGTTTGGAGTCTGACTGTTTGAGGCTGTGGACAGGTGTCTTTTATACAGATGATGGGTTCAAACAGGTGCCATTCATACAGGTAACGAGTGGGGGACAGAAAAGCTTCTTACAGAAGACGTTACAGGTCTGTGAGAGCCAGAGATTTTCCTTGTTTGAGGTGACCAAATACTTATTTTCCACCCTAATTTACGAATAAATTCTTTACAAATCCTACCATGTGAATTCATGGATTTTTCTTTCACATTCTTTCTCTCACAGTTGAAGTGTACCTCTGGTGCAAATTACTGACCTCTGTCATCATTTTAAGTGGGGGAACTTGCACAATCGGTGGCTGACTAAATACTTTTTTGCCCCACTGTATAACTTACACTTGTGTTTGAATTAGAGATGGCACGATACCACTTTTTTATGTCCGATACCGATATCATAAATTTGGATATCTGCCGATACCGATATGAATCCGATATAGTGTTTTTTAATCAACAAAACTGTTTTTTTAAATATCTTGCTGCATTTTGTATAAGTTCATACTCAAGTTTAAAACAACAACTACACTAAAGCTATTCTGTTATACCTGTATGCAAAAAAAAATGTTTCATAGTTCAGCAATACTGATCAATCTAATAAACTTAAACCTACACCATCCTCCCTATTCTGGTATTTTAAAGAGTACTTAGCGTAAATATTAAGCAATCTAACTAATAGGGTTCCAACTCCCAGCAACAAAAATAAATAAATAAAAAATAGGGAACCACCCCTCACGCTCCACCTCATGATGCTTAATCGACGTAATCAACCTTAATTTGATGCAGTGTTAAAAAAATGCACAGAAATCAATTATTTTTCAAGAAATATTAAATAGATTCAACATCTTTCTTCAACAAAATTGCAGACTGCACACATGGTACCTTCCCAAAGGAAAAAGTGCTATAGCTTACTAGGGTATATATATATATATATATTAGACTTAATAGTTACTATATACAGTAATTGACTTCTATTCATTTTACATCAAATTAAAACTTTGGGTGTCAGATAATTATTTATTAACAGCTTTTATTTATTAGACATTTTAAATGAGAATAAGAAAGAAAAGTATGTCTTTGTGCCCCCTTTTCCCTGTTCATGCCCTATCGGCCCCCCTGGCTAAACTTTGCTAGATCCGCCCCTGCTCAGTTACCAGCCGTCAGCTGCATAGAAAAAGATCCTCGAGTAGAAAGTAATATTAAATACATTCTAACAACAGCTTATCAAGCTTAAACGTGCTGCTGTTGTTCAGCCGCTGGTTTCCTCTTTCTGGTGCAAAGTGGGCCAAAAGCAAACAAGACAGACGGACTCGCGACAGAAAAGCCGATCAGCTGATCATTAAGCAGTTTCATGATTGAAGTAGCAGCAAGAAGAAGCAGTCGCTTGTTAAGCTTAACGCAGGAATGCTTTACAAACATTCAGAGATGGACTTACACACTTGCTTTACTTCTCTCGGGGATAACTTTGTCGGAGATGAAATGCCGGGTTGCTAGCGAAGCTCCAAATGCTATCCAGACCACCGACAGGTCCCGCATGCCACAGCCGCTCTATCACGTGATGCATACTGCTCCGACGTGCTAACGTTCTGAGGTGAGTTACGGCGTGTTGCAAGTTTTGTGAGGTGCTTTCGTGATATTTAATGGATTGGATTACATTTTTTATTTTTCTCCGATATCCGATCCAGTAATTTAGGTCAGTATCGGACCGATACCGATACGTAATATCGGATCGGTCCATCTCTAGTTTGAATCCTGCAGCTTATCACACATTTGATTTCCATGTGTGACAACTGCAAGTGTCCAGAGTGAGGACAGACTGAGGGACCCACTGCTGCACATCATCTGTGAGGCTTTGCACCCCTGATGATCCACCAGGACAAACTCAGCAGTGTGTGAGGAAGAGGAGGAGGAAGAGCCAGCAGCAGCTGACAGATGGAGAGAATAGACAGACTGTTCCCTGTTTGTGAAGGACTGCTAGAAAAGTTTAAAATACCTAATTGTCTGTCCTGAATCAGTCTTATTAGGTAATTTTCAAATAATGTTATCATTCCAGTGTTTTCAGTGTGGGAGAAAGTACTCAGGGCCTTCAAGTTACACACTATGAAAGGCAGCAACAAGTTTAATATTCAGAAACCTAAAGTATGTATCAGCAGCAGAATGGACCTAAAAATAAATGTTTGTTTCAGTTCTATGAAGCTTTGAGTATTTTTGATTAGTAGCACTGCTGTGTTTGTTGCATCATATTGCTGTAATTGTTTATATGCTTTATATATTCTGAGGTAAGTTGATCTATAGTGTTACATCATATTCTATAAGGATGTTATGTGTTTGTAGACTTTCTGCCCAGTTTGACCCATTTAGCAGAAGCCAGCCTGTTTAAGGCTCTGATATCTATTCTGTATAGACTTAAAGCAGTTATGACATGGTCTGATTTTCTCACCCAATAAAGGAATATTTAATATATCAGTCTACTCTTCATTTTATCAGAAACAGTTATCACAGCTTGTACATTTTCTTTTTATAAATATATGTAAGCAATGAGCCAAATTTAGTAATGCCAACATACTGAAGGAACAACATTTGTCTCTTATATATGATACACCTATATATGCACTGTCAAAGATACTTGTCTTTGAGTGAAGATTTAAGGTGATAAGACATATAAATAGCTGCAACTTGAATCTGTACTGAAGCTCAGTATTTGACACAGAGTCCATGTTCACTGCTGTAATAGCTAATAATGATTAATATAATAACTATAATATTGGCCATATTATATTTACATTACCAAAGTGATATGACTTTAGTCTCATGAACAACATTAGCTAATTGTTATTTACTAACTAATCTTAAATGACTGTTCAGTCCAGAAATGAAGCCCAAAAATCATGTTTTAACAAACAAATGAACAAAATATGTTCTCCTTCATTTCTGTCAAACAAAGCTGTATGACACGTTTCCAGCGGTTAGTATCATGGTTGCTAGGCAACCTGGGAAGACTAGACCGTCCCATACAGACAAACTTGCCGTTTATTTTGCAAATCAAGCTCAACACTGCCCCTAGCGTCCTGGAGCACTTTCGTTATGTTTTGGAGTTTGTACGTGCTTTGTCTCTAGGGGCCACCGTAAAAAGGACCTTTCGGCTCCCAACTAGTGATGTGCGGATGGATCCTGAAATATTGATTCCTCCAATACCAATTATTTATGTTCTAGAATCGATTCTCACATTAAAATATCGATATTCAATAGTCATTTAGAGTAAATTTGTAGTTTATCATTAACAGCAACTAGAGATGGCACGATACCACTTTTTATGTCCGATACCAATATCATAAATTTGGATATCTGCCGATACTGATATGAATCCGATATAGTGTGTTTTTTAATCAATAAAACTGTTTTTTAATATCTTGCTGCATTTTGTATAAGTTCATACTCAAGTTTAAATAAACAACAACACTAAAGCTATTCAGTTATACCTGTATATGAAAAATACACTGCACCCAAAATATTTCATAGTTCAGCAAAACTGATCAATCTAATAAACTTAAACCTACTCCATCCTCCCTATTCTGGTATTTTAAAGAGTACTTAGCAGAAATATTAAGCAACCTAACTTGCAACTCCCAGCAAAAAAAAAAAAGTATGCGAACCACCCCCCCACCCTCCACCTCATGATGCTTAATCGAAGTAATCAACTTTAATTTGATGCAGTGTGAAAAGAAAATGTACAGAAATCAATTGTTTTTCAAGAATAATTAAATAGATTCAACATCTTTCTTCTACAGAATTGCAGACTGCACAGATCGTCCCTTCCCAAAGGAAAAAGTACTATAGCTTGCTAGGGTATATTAGACTTAATAGTTACTATATACAGTAATTGACTTCTATACATTTTACATCAGATTAAAATTTTGGGTGTCAGATTCAGATAATTATTTATTAAAAGCTAGACATTTTAAATGAGAATAAAAAAGAAAAGTATGTCTTTGTGCCCCCTTTTCCCTGTTAATGCCTTATCGCCCCCCTGGCTAAACTTTGCTAGATCCGCCCCTGCACAGTTACCAGCCGTCAGCTACGTAGAAAAGGATCCTGGTGTAGAAAGTAATATTAAATAAATTCTAACAACAGCTTATCAAGGTTAAACGTGCTGCTGTTATTCAGTCGCTGGTTTCCTCTTTCTGGTGCAAAGTGGGCCAAAAACAAACAAGAGAAACGGGAGTCGTGACAGAAAAGTCGATCAGCTGATCATTAAGCAGTTTCATGATTGAAGTAGCAGCAGAAGAGGGAGGGAGAGAGAGAGAGAAGAGGCAGTCGCTCCATATAAGCTTAACGTGGGAATGCTTTACAAACATTCAGAGATGAACTTACACACTTGCTTAACTTCTCTCTGGGATAACTTCCTCTGAGTTTGGTAGCAAGGCTCCAAATACACACAGCCGCTCTATCACGTGAGCACACTGCTCCGAGTGCTACGGTTATGAGCCGAGTTATGCCGTGTCGCAAGTTTTGTGAGGTGCTTTTTTGATATTTAATGGATCGGATTACATTTTTTATTTATCTCCGACATCCGCTCCAGTAATTTAGGTCAGTATCGGACCGATACCGATACGTAATATCGGATCGGTCCATCTCTAACAGGAACACAGTGGAAAGAAACTATGATTGTGTCCAAATTCATGGGCTGCATCCTCCTGAGGACCCGGCCTTCGCGATTGTTAAGAAATCAGTTTTACCCCGGTTCTTTTATTCGTCGAGGCATCCAGAGACGGCACCGGAACTCAGTAGTCATTTCACAAAACCTTTATTCATCTTTATTCATCTTCATTTAAGCATGCACTTCTAGAAGGGAAGACGAGGCCGGTGTGTCCCTCTGCAAAAAATCTTCACCTCTTTGTTCGTTACAGCCAGCTTTATAGAGGCGTCCCCATCATAAAACCCCCCACGGTGTGCTGCAAACTCTGTCTGTGTCTATGTGCACGAGCACATGAATGCCTACATGTGCGCATTCCTGCGTGTCTATGTGAGTGCTCGTGTGTGACTGTGTACGCATACCTGTGTGTATGTGTGTGCACATGAGTGAGTGTGCGTGTGGATGTGTGTGCGTGACAGTTAAAACACTGTGGGTGTAGGTAACTCCCTAGGTCATAAAACCCATCTCCCTTCCAGACCACAGTTATCCAGTTACAAATGTTGAGACCCCCACCCAAACATTCTCTGGGGAATTTCCACTCAGCATTAACTCCTCTCTGTTTTACTTTCACAGTTCAAGTGGGGGAGGGGTCTCCTGCAATCTACTCCTAAGTTCACAACACAATGAGGCCTTTATTACATTGAGGGCAGTGTCAGTGTCTCTACAATAGTTCTACATTCTATGTTAACACATTTCTAAACTCTAAAATAAGCTAAACATTCCTACAAATCTCCCTTTTTATCTGCCCTATGGCAGATAAAACTAAACTAAATCGCTCACCATAATGTTTTCATACTGTGACTCCCCATTTCCCAAAAGTGGCATCATGGTGTCTGCCTTTGTATCAGATTCTCCCACAGCACGATTGATGAGTCTTACGAACAAGGCTCTGATACAAGGCACACAACAACACCCACATGTCACTAATACTGCAATAAAAACAAACAAAGAAACCATAATTAACATAATGAAATCTTTCCATTGCCCAAAGACAGAGGTCATCCACACTTCCAGCAGGTCATCTAATCCCGAATGCTCATACATTGTGGTGGACAACATCTTTAGGCCTTCCAGAACTCGGGTCACAGAGCCGTCGGGAACTGTGTTATTTGGAATGAAAGTACAATACATATCCCCAAACATCACGCAAACGCCCCCTTTTTCTCCCAACAACATATCTAACGCCATCTGATTTTGTACTGCCATTAAAGATGTTGGACTCAACTGTTCAGCAAGCCCTTGCATTTAATGACAGCACAAAGATTAAATGTATACGAGATTGTGGACCCTTTAACGTAGTCCAACTCTACACCGCCATAATAATCAAAACACTCATCTGATTTACCTGTTTCACTACGTTTGGTTCGCTTCACCGTGGCCTGTGATGGTGGAGTCGCTGGAATGGATTCAGGTCTGTCTCTGGGCAATTCACTTATAAGAAAAATCACAGTTACAATAACCACAGTCACACCTAACACTACTGTTTCTCTCCAATTCCCCCTCAACCAGCCTAGAGAAGTTGACATGAGTTAAATGTAGATAAAAGGCTCGTCTGTTTACATCTCTCCCTCACAGAAGGCTTCTCTGCAGAGCATCAAATCTGCATGGCAAAGTGACACACTTCAGGTGATCTTCATCCTTGGGAAAAGTGGTGTCAACTATTTCCCAGTCTCCTAGTATTTGTGCCTCACACAGAATCACAATTCTATCGCTGGACTTCCTCTGCGCTGTCACTTTTGGAGCTTGGCACGCTCTCTCCATCCCTCAGGTTCTCATGTTCCAACGCTGCTGAAGATTTAAGGCAGAGCACGTCGTACACCTTAGTTGTCTTCCTCAGCGTCAACATTGAATCTCTCATTTTATTTAAGATTTTACTGTGGGAAGTCTCCTCTTGATCTCCTGGAAGCTCAGTAGCACAGCTCTGTGTGCGATGTCTGCTGTGCTGAAGATGATCTCTGATCCTCCTGAAGCCTCTCTCCTGGCCTCAGCTCTCATCTTGTGGACGATCCTCTCAGCCACTCCTTCTCGTCATGGCACCTCACGACATCTACAGATTAAAAATAACACTCCTCTTGCCACATGGCTTTCACCATGTGTCAACTCCCCAATGAGCCATGCACAAGAATGTTGCACATTCTCTCTAAAACAATCTCCAGGGTTTCCCACTTGGAGCAGCCATACTCCAACCTGTAACCCTGTGTAAAAACATTAATCAGCAGTGACATGTTAAGCTTGTTTAACTTGTTTAACCTGGAAGACAAATCTGTTAAATCAAACTTCACATTTGCAACCAACTATAGATCATGAGAGTGATAACGTACTCAGCATAACAGACAAGTATCATGTGCAGGTTTTCTCCAATCATTAAATCACTATTATTACCATAATTTGTCCCAAATCATGAATCATCCCAATTTATTCCACAATTTAATCTGTGACTTTCCTTAAACAATGTCACTCCACCCATTTTATCACTATGAGTTCAATAGTGGCAGGCTAATGAGCCCATATTCAACTATTCCATAAACACTGCATCCCTTATTTGTTTTCTCATGTCACTTGTCTGTTTTCTGCTGAATCCTCTACATGCACTCTTAGGAAAACAAACATTAGGAGCACACATGGATTATCCTGGTGGGCAGGCGTCGGCCATCCACATTCCAGAGGTGCCGTAAAAGACCATAAAATTAAGCCTGCTGTAAAAAGAATGACACTGGTTTCAACACAGGAAATTTCTCACGTTATTCACATCGTCAAAGTAACCTTCAACATTTTCCCAACAACACAGTGTAACAGCATCACCAACTCATAACCTGTAGTAGAGAAACAAACACCAACCAATTGTTCTGTTAGAAATCACATCATCAAATCACATAAAGAACTGTAATGCTGTAGAAAAAAGAATGCAAATGTTAGCGCTGCGCAGGTGTGTACACACTTTCTCGCAGTAACTTCTGTGAGCAACACACCCCTGGTAGATTCACAAACATAGAAAATGGCATTTAAAAGTTAAATCGTCATGCAACCTCAGATGTTGCTGTCATCTTTCTGCTCCTGTAAAAGAAACACATAAATTCATCCACCCTTTTATCCTGTCTAGGTGGAGGTTAACCTTGAGTCGTGGTCAAGTCTTGTCAGCTTTTACCAGTCAGTCAGTTTGTTTTTATTTCCATTCATTCATTCATCCATTCTTTCTTTCTTTGCTGATAGTGGAACCTGTCGTCGCATTTAGTTTCCACTCTCAGCAAAATGACGTCATTTCAAAAAGAAAAAGAAAAACTTTAGATCGGATTACTTCGCTGAATCCTTTTTAGGGAGGGACTCTCATTTTCTAATTGTCCCAAATAAGTGGCTTTCTCCAGAGCCCATTTTAATGTGGAGAAACTCACTTGCAACAATTTTCCCAATGACGTGTAGCACTTTTAATTCCCGACGTGCAGATCTGCTTAAAGAAAAGAAATTCACAAACAGAAATCAGTGCACTGTTCAAAAAATAAAAATAAAATGAAAAATGATAAATAAAACTGAAAAACAAAAGAAAAAGAAAAAATACAGAAGCCCGGTCTTAAGACTTGTCACAGAATATTCTTTCTCTTATAGGTGAGAAAACACCAAATGTAAAACTTGGTGCCATGGTAAAACCTTCCCCATACTTCAGAAACAAAAACAAAAAACAAAACAAAACAAAACAAAACAAAAACAAAAAATCTGCTAGTTTCACTCATTTAAACTCTGGCTGCAGGATTCTGTTCACCCCTGCTATCATGTTCCCCAAAATAATACTAATTCAGTCGTCTATGTATCAGTTCTCAACCCACTCAATAAACCAGACAGGATGATGGTAACAGTATTGCCAACTTAAAATTGTGTTTGATCTTCATTACATGTGTGTGTGTCTGTGTGTTAGTCGGGTTAATACATTTTCTGTTTTTATGTATCCTTTTATGTACCTTCCCCCTTTTTTCTGAAACAAAACTCCGTTCACTCCAAATTTTGTTTCAGAAACATCTAAATGAAAAACTCTGTCATAGTCAGGCACAGCTAAACCACAAATGCTTGCAGGTTACCATAGGCAACCACGCTGAGTGTTGTCAACCCCTTCTACAAATACCCTCTTTTAATGTGTAACACTTTGTGTATGATTTTTTGTTATCTCTGGTGCATATTATCTGCATGTGTGGTGTCACCTTTCCATTTTTCTAACAGTACACTTGCATACCTCAGTGCTTGTCTTCCTCCCCCTTTTGTGGTGGTCTGGACACTGTGTCAATCCTCCACTTCCAGGCAGTCGTTTGTCTCCCCGGATTCCTTAACCCAATTTGATTGCCCACACTAAAACAGCAGCCTCAGCCCTCTTCTGCTCCTTTTCTTCTCTCCCACTTTTCAGTCCAATGGCAGTCAGTTTTTTTCAGCTTTGTCCCGTGTCTCTCTTTGTCCCACTGTCTCTTTCATTGCCATCTTGCTCCAAACATGGCAAGTGTCAAACTCAGACAGTCTTCTCAAAAGTCCTTCGCACACAGTGAGGTTGCAGCTTGCTGGAAACGCATCTCCATCCATCCAATCTAGATGGTGGTTCTTCTCTTTCTGATGCCGTTTGCCCACAGCGCTGCTGGACCTCTCTGCTCAGAACTCTGGTATTGTCTCTTGGACTTCTGTCCACTGTTGATGTTCATGCTTATGCTTCTGGAACTGCACTCGGTGTCTTCAGGGAGAGATCAGCTTCCTTGGAGCTTGCTTGTTCAGGATGAGGACGGGAAGCTGCAAAACAATTCAGCCAATAAATTCTGGCTGGGTGTTTCTATTTTTTCTAATGATTTTAACCTATAATTTTCTTCCGACTGCTGCCCATGGAGAATTGATCCAGGTCCGTTCCCCACCTGTAATCGACAGACTGAGAGACTTTCATTATTCACTGTGACTGCATATGTTTTCATCACTCCTAAAGCAACACATCTCTACTTATTTAGTTTTAAACTCTGACTTTAAACCCCAAAAATGAAATTTTTATTTGTTCTTAACCGCAAACACAAAAATCTTCTTGATGTTGTTAATAATTATTTTCATCCACAACACTCCAAATTATGTTTTCTTTTGTGTCCAGCAGGGGAAGAAGGTGACCTGTTGCATCACTGCTTCCCCCAGTTGGAGACAATTTCCCACTCACACTTCCAAACTTTTTATTTTCTTTGTTTTCATGATTTTCTTTCTCTTTTTTTATTACCCCATTGTTTTACACCCACACATTAACCTGTTAACTCACTCCTCCAACCTCATCTTCCTTTCACCCCAACAGCTCTCATACAGTCAGCAATCAAATTCTCCATTCATCCTTGAGTACTTAATCACCTTTAAATGTCACTGTTAATTTTATCAATTTATTTATCATTACTTTAACACTAATCCACTGTTTATTTTTTAATTACTTTAGTTCATTTTCTCCTATTTGATCACTACGATTTCTTAACTATTATTTTTCACAGAAAATCAACTAATCTACTTTGTCTCCCTTTTTGTCATCAAGCAATTCACACACACTCACAGGCTGGTCACTCGCCCCCACCTTTTCTTTCTCTCTCACACACACGCACATTTTACTCTTCGTTCGTTCCATGTGTGAACCCGCAGTCCCATTCAAACATTCTGCGAGACACTTCTGCTGATTCAGGACAACGCCCTGATCAGCACACAGAGCAGGTGCCGTCCACTTTTATACACCTCAACCTAACTAGGACAATTAGGCTCACGATCTTCAAATCGCGCCACATTTGCCTCACGAATTATTCAAACTGCGCCACGGACTGGATACCGCAGTTTCTCTTCCCCATAAAAAATAAAACCAAATTAAACCCCCCAATTGACTTCACAGTTTGCAACAATTCGCGACACGCCCTCCTGCTGCAATTTCTGCACACCACAAACACACACTTTTAGACACAAATTCTTTTTGTTACTTTAATTGACTCCCGTACTTCAGACGAGACGCCGACTCTAACGGCGCTTTCACACAACTACACAGTCTACACACACTGCAGTCAGTGGGACGAGCCAAGCAGTCGTTCTCTCACTAACAAAGCAACTTGCCCCCACTCTCATGCAGGTTATCAACCGTGACTAGGATCCAACACCTAGCTTTAGTTATTTAGGGCGCCCCCAGTGCCCAGGTCACCACCTCGGCAAATCCCAAGGACGCGTCCGACCAAGGGTGGAGTTGCCAAACTCGAAGCGCACACAGCCCTCAGCCGGCGACGAGGCCTTAAACCCCGCTTTCTAACTAATAGTAACACACGTTTCCTGCTTTAACGCACGGGGACGGATCACACACCGCCACTTTTTCCTAATAACTAAGACGGATCACACACCGTTTCTTTAACATACTGAGTGAATTTACACTGCGATACGTTCAACTTAGCGAACAGATAATTTAGGCTTTAAACAATATGCACGGTTTGAAAATAAACAGGTCGTGCCCATCTCCCTTCCAGACCACAGTTATCCAGTTACAAATGTTGAGACCCCCACCCAAACATTCTCTGGGGAATTTCCACTCAGCATTAACTCCTCTCTGTTTTACTTTCACAGTTCAAGTGGGGGAGGGGTCTCCTACAATCTACTCCTAAGTTCACAACACAATGAGGCCTTTATTACATAGAGGGCAGTGTCAATGTCTCTACAATAGTTCTACATTCTATGTTAACATTTCTAAACTCTAAAATAAGCTAAACATTCCTACACGATCTACGTGGGCCGGGTCCTCAGAAGGTCGGGTAGGCCGGAAGTAAACGGCTGGGGAAATTGGACGGTCCAGCCTTCTGATTAGCGTCACCGCTACGGTGTACATTTTAGGACATCGTTGGGTTTCAGGAAAAAAGTTGTCAGGTATCAGTCTCAGACGAAAAAATGTCAGGTTTCAGACGAAAAAATGTCATGGAGCCACCTGCAGGAAGATTTTCTCTCTGTCTGATAGCTCGTGTTCTGAGACCTGACATTTTTTCGTCTGAGTCTGAGTCCTGACATTTTTTCGTCTGAGTCTGAGACCTGACATTTTTTCGTCTGAGACTGATGCCTGACAACTTTTTTCCTGAGACCTGACGATGTCCTAAAATGTACACCGTACTAGAGCCCTGCTCTTGGCCAGATCACTCTTAAAAAACACTTTTTAATGTCAATGACACTTTTTAACTGGATGAATATAAGATATGTAACTTTGGCAAAAGGTGGTTGCAGCTTCTGCCTTGTGACAGGAATGATGTTTGCTGATTCAGTAAAAAGGACTAGATGTTACAGTCCCTGATAATGCATCGATTTAAATGGAGAGACGCTTGAGGGATGGCTGTTATGAGGAAAGGTAGCCCAGAAACTTTCCCAGCAGCACACATCGTTGTGTGCCTCAACTTTCAGTCTTTTACCCAGGCTAATCTGTCATTTTTTCTTCCTTGGATAGGTTTAGGGATTAGAGATCTGATCTAGATTATCATATCGTCAGTAGTGGACCTTGGATTCATCGGGCGTTTCGGCCATTTTCAGCCTCCGCAAGGCTCCTGCCTACGATAGCCGTAATGCTCCGACAATCCATCAAGCGGTGCGGCTTCGTAGCTTAGCAAAGCCGTACTAAAACATTTGACAGATTTTCGAGCGCCGTGTACCACATACAATCGTTTCGAGGTCAGTAAACACAACCAGAATTCATACATAGGGCACACAGGATTATAAGGGGCACTGTCGATTTTCAGAAAAATCAAAGGATTGATTTTAAGTGTGCCGTATTTTCCAAAAAACACGGTAATAACGACGGCCCGCTAGCATGCTCTACCAAAAATAGTGTTTTGTTGTGTATCTGACGGACGAAAGCTAAATCAGTTCCACACCACTGAAGTTGCAGCATTTTTCCGAACCAATTTCATTCAACGATCTACTTTCGCTCTTCTCATTCCGCGTCGCCGCCATGTGCGTATGTAAACAAAGGCACTGTGCATGCGCGTTTTACCCATATTCTATCACGATATTTCATTTTCTTATCATTGCCCAACATTACACCGGTATTATCGAGAACGGTATGATATAGCCCAGCCCTACCCTGGAGTGTGTCACTGGTTTATGTTAAATTGTTATTTCTCTTCTTCTTTCTTCTGTTTATTTTTCTACAGTTTATTTTCTATTCATTGCAACTGAGAAATAATACTTACCTCTTTAGCATTTATGGAGCCTCACTTCTTCAAAGGGATAGAAGGGATGATATCATTCATGAGGAAACATTTGACATATGTTTCATATATTCTATACCAACAAGTCTTTTACAGTAGAATAAATATGAACAGACAATCACTTTTTGGTACAGCACCGGTCCAGAGTCATTTTGCTATCCAGGCTGGGCTGGCTCACCCAAAGGGCATGCTGGACACTTGCCCAGGGGGCCATGCACAGTTGGGGGCTCATCCAAGAGATTAATGACAAAAAGATCAGAATTATCTCAAATATTAGATGTTGAAAAACTATTATCAAAACATAGAGATATACTGTAATGTGTATTCCACATGCACCTTTCTGCCCTTCACTGCTGAGGCTGATGGTCTCCCTCAGAGTCAGCTTGCTAGTGGATATGATATTTCCAACATGAATGAAGCAGCCAAGACAGGAAACGGCAAAAATGGGGATGTGTAATATTAGATTATTCTGTTATTATATGTTACCTTATATATGTAATCAAAGTAGTTGAATTAGAATACTGCTGTAGATCACATTATACCCTTTAATATAGAGTGTGTGAGCTGTATGTAGTGTAGTTCTCATTATACTTTTGAGTTAACAGAACATATTCACATATTAGTTCATTAGATAAATGTGCATCACTCTGTATCCTTGATCTGCTGGGAATGTGTTACACTGTTTTCTTGACATGCTTAATTGTTGAATCATGAAGAGAAGGTTGTAAGCAGGAGACTCTGTGTCTAAAGACAGGGGAGATAGATAGACCACATTCCACACCCCCACCTTACAGAAAGCAGAGAAACAACTGCCGAGGTCATAACTTAGGCGCTGTAACAGAGAAAAAATGTGATGTTTTGGCTTTTACGACTAGCTGGGGGCCACTAGAGACTATAAAAAGCTGAGCAACCCGTCACCATTTTGAGACATGCTGTCGAACCTCTGCAAGCATCTCTCCCGTCCGGACGTTGTAATGCTCTGACTGTTGAATTGTATGGAAATAAATGATTGTTGATTGAGCATTTATACACCGAGTATTGTCCCTCCTTCAGCCCAAAGATTCAAAGAATTGGGAGAATTCAACAACTTGGTGCCGTGTGACCCTGATCTTTGGTGTGCTGAGGAGGTGCAGATTTGACCTTTGGTGAGATCGTGAGGCGAGGTGAACAGAGGACCGGTCCAAAAATAAAAAGGTAAGCACAGCCTGTTGTATTATAAATACCAAATGTGCATATTGGGCTTTCCAAATTAATCTGTTCACTGAGTTACACGTATTTTCACAGTAAATTTGTCGGTGTCTGGTTTTTGGCGCAAGATACTAACAACATAAGTTGAGGCTGAATTCCAGTGTGTTAAATAAACTGCTTCTACCAAGAAACTAATAAGACACTACGTTGAGCTAGTTGCAGTAAACTGCTTCTACCGAGAAACTAATAAGATACTACGTTGAGCTAGTTGCAGCCACTTTACCTTCCACATTTAATTTTGTCTAATACTGGCTTCTGTAGCAATAATACGTTAGAATTTCTTCTGAAGATGCGGCCATTAGTCCAGTACATTGAAGTCGAGGTTTGTTTATTTTGTTTATGGTGTCAGTGACGTCCTGGCTTTTGCCGGCTATGAAATAGAAGTTGATTTAAGGAAAAGCAGATGCTGGCTTCACGGTGCAGTTGAACGCTGGCAACGCGAGAGCGAAACACGTCCGTAGGTTTGGTTTATGATACGGCGTGTTCCGGTGGTGCGGCCGTGAAGTGCAGTAGTGGTTGGTGCTAGTTTTAGTACATTGGATAGAGGTTTTGACGGTGGTTTGTGGCGTCAGTCGAGTTTTAAGGGCTGCGGTCATAATACAAAGTAAAATTTTAAGTACATAGAGCAAAACCTGGTTTATGATGTCAGGTATAACTTCGGGGATGCAAGCATCACTTTTATGATGCGACTTTGCCCCGTTGTGGCGGTCATAAGCGCAGAGAAAGGGGTATTTTGGTCTATGGTGCAGTGTGCTTTAAGAAGATCTAACAGTTGAGCTCAGAAGTTTCTGTGTAATCTTCCACTGATGAGGAACGCTCTCTGTGTGTCTCACTGATGGTGTAACGCGCTGTGTGTGTAAGGCGCGCTCTGGCTATGTGTGAGGCGCGCGCTGAGTGTGTTTCTGTGTGTGAAGTGTGAACACAGTGACAGTGACGGTTGATGTGTTTGATCAGGAGGACATTAGAGCAAAGACACATTTTAGGATCAAAGGTTGATGCCTAGTGTACCTGTGGAAATAATTTTGCCCTAGGAGTGGCGACCCTCCTGTTCGTGGACGCGTGGCCAGGACCGGCGACGTCCGGGTGCCGAGGTGGTGACTTGGGGAGGTGAGGGCCCCCGCATAGCTATGGAAATAACACTGGAACGGCCGTGTAATCACGGGTTCACATTTATTCCGGACTAGAACAAGACACATTTTGCGAACAAAGGTTGAGTCTAGATTAGTAAAGAAATATAAAAAGGTTGAATTCCTCATTTCAGTGGTTGAAATTATTGTGTGCCTGTCCCCTGACGAGTGTGAAATTAAAATAAAGAGGGAATTTGGAGCCACATAGAGATAGACGGGCATAATTGGGTGTATTACTCTGTGGTGTAATAAAAATAAAAAGGAGAGATAGTAAGAGGTGTGCAGTGGAGAATTATGGAGGAGTACAGAGAGGAATGTGTTGGGAGACTGGCGTACAGTTTACGCTGTCAAGGTAGGCGGGTTGCCTGCTTATCTGTTTAACATGTGATGAAAATGAAATTAAATAAATCTCTTAGTGTGTTAATACAGGAAGCTGCGGACCTGGACCAACTGCCCCCACAAGCACAGCGGCCGAAGCAAAATTATAGGTAATGGGAACCACACCCAGCACGAATCAGCAGCTGTGAAAAAGACAGCAGCGAGGAGAGAATTAGAGGAGAAATTAAGAGAAGTTTTAACACATAAAATTGGGGCCAACGGACTTGTGGAGGTTGGGAAGGCGTCCGGAGCATCACAACAAAAAGGTGAAACAAAAACACACAAGCAGAGAAATCTGAGAGAAAGGCTCCTTTTAAGGTAACGCCTAGTTTGAGAAAAGTTAAAATTAACCTGCTTGCCTACAAACACACATACACGCAATGAAGAAACAGCTTACACTCATGAACACGTGAAGATTTTCCAGCAAGGTTAAAGAAAAATTAACATACTTAAATGATGAAGTCTATACATTACTGACAAAGAAACCCTCTGGGTTGCAGGACAACAATTTAACTAAAAAAAAAAAAAAAAAAAAAGGAACACTGGTCTAACCAACCAGGCAAGACGCAACAAATTTAGTGGTAAAAAGAGTCAAATTGTGACATGTTTTCTGTTGATTGATTAATAAAAGTGATTACTGAATGAAAGAAAATTCCTTTTTTGGGTTTTTAAACATGATCTTAAGAATTTTAATATGTACTTGTGTTGTCCTGTCAACTTGGTGGGTTAGGAGTTGATTATATCGGGAGAGAAAAAACAAAAAAAAGGGGGAGAGAAGGCTGACACAGGGCCTGGTCCCGGTGTGTCTCCCCTCTGAATAACACAGCCAACACAACATCATTTTCCTGTTCGTTTGTTTTTGTTTTGTTTTGTTTTTGTTTTTTCTATACATATTTAATTACAGGCTGCTTTGCCGGCCCTGAAAGCCGAGCCTGACTGGACTCCTGTTCTCCCCCATACGTGACACTGACCAAATGCTGCAACAGCTGGACCCACAACAACGACCTGAGAATGTCAACAGACCTGCAGGAATGTGATCTCATGCAGCCGAGACGGAGAGCACTAAACCTAAGGCCCGTTTCACTACACGGGGGAAAATTCCCAGACTGCGTCAGCTGACAGAGCTGTGACGAGAAGCCCGCCAAGCCCGAATGAAAAGTAAGGCTGAGCGAAAGAATGCTGACCTTGATAACTTTGCATTCACACTGTGCAGGACAGTGATGGACCAACACGGATGATCGGGTGGCGAAAAAGGGCGTGACCGAGACAAGAGGAGTAACTGAGGACAGAAGGCACCTCAGAATGGACAAAAACACAGAAGAAGATGCAGGTTTCACCTGCGGTGAACATCGACACTGGAGAAAGGACTGCCCCAATTGGGGTCAGAACCAGGACGGACTGAATTTTGAGCAGCAGCAGCAATGGTCGCAAACAAACTGAAAAGGAGGGGGGCAGGACCCCAGGGCATGCTTCAGGCCGTGGTTTACCCAGAACACCAGAACAGGAAAGTGATGAACACATGAACACGTGCACTCGTTGAGTGAGTGAGAAATGACACACACACACACACACACACACACACACACACACACGGGAATGCTGATTCACTGAGAAGTGATGCACACACATACACATGCACACGCTTGTGCAATGAAGAGTGATCCACACGCACACACATACACGCTGATGCAATGAAGAATGCTTTGCTTATGCTGATATGCAAAATGCTGCACACAAACATCCCAATGCATAATTTTTATGAGGAGCCATTGATTACCATTAAAAACTTAGAATGTGTTATATGTCACCCAGAGGGCATTTATGTAGATTTTAGGAATAAGCTCTAAAACGGTTTGGTTATGAAAACAATGTCTGTGCGTGATGTCTGTTTATGGCTCAAGGCCTTGACTGAATTCTTTGCTGTGCTTCACACAGCCCTGATGAGGAACAGTGGCACAGAGTGAAATTGATGAATTAATAGTGTAAGGTTAGGTTGGAGTACGGCATTTTCTGTGATTGAGTTTTAATTCAAGGAGGAACAAAAGGTGTTACGGCACCTGAGGTTCTCATTCCCACACAATATTGTCCCGGCAGGAAGCAAAATGTTCCTGTGAATTTCTGGTTGATTGTTTGGTTTTGTTTAGCGCTAGCTTGATTTTATCAGTGAGCTTTGGCTTGTGTTCTTTCTCGTAAGCGAGAGAGGGATAGTTTTATGCTTGGACATGTCTGCAACGGGCCCTAGTTTGTGTTATTTTAGTAGTATTTTGTTGGTTATGTCTGTTTTCGTTTTTGTTACAGTGCACTGGAGAAAAAACATCTGAGAGGTGTGATCCACCGGTGGTGATATGTTGATATTTTGTGAGTTCATGATTTAACAATCAGCTCTTTAAACAAGGCCTGAAAGATTGAAATTTAAAGCGCTATAAAATATTATTACTGTAAACAGTTGCAAAGTGTGCTTCTCCATGATTGTAATTGGCTTGGGAGAAATTCACTTATAGGGAACACTGAGAAGTTCTGAGTCTAAAAGGATTGCACCGAGTCAATCCGGCCCAAAAAACAACAAGGAATTGTTTTCCTTTAAAATGATGACGTCATCTTGCTGATGATGGATGCTCGAATAGGTTACGCGTGAGACTCCATTATCAGCAACATCTGGTATGAATGTGTATGGAGGTATGTATGTGAATGGACTGTGATGGACTGACGACTAAAAGTTTTGACTGACTTGATACTGAGACAATGACTGCACCCACTTTAGGATTAGTAAATGCCAATAAACAATTCACCCAGCGGACAAGAGAAGGGTGGATGCTTCGTTTTGTTTGTTTTGTTTTTGCAGGAGCAGGAGGATAAGAGAGACTGGAGGAGGAGACTGTAGCTTCAGATGAGTATGAACTGCAGACTTAACACTTTGGTTGCTGATTTTGAGTTACTGATGTTTGCATTAAGAAAACTGTGCTATATTAGCTGTGTTTTGATTAAGGTATCATGTTATATTATTGGGAATGCCAAATGCTACAGTGGAGAAGACTTTTGATACCACTCATGACTGGAATATGTTATTATTAACCATAGCAGGCCACTGTAAAAAGTCAATTAAATTTTATAGAGGAAAATCGCCAAAATTGAACAATACCTATGAATGACTGGCCACATTCAGAATAGAGATATGCAATAATAAACATTGGTCCACGTGATTTAGGTTCTCACTTGAAATAGTAAGTTATTAAATGTAGAATATAATCGACAGGGACATTTGATAGGATGTGGTACTGAAAAAGAACAAGAGCAAAGTAAATAAAGAAAATATTGTGTTTAGTTTGGATAAATTCAAATTAAAATGTACCATTACACTCAGAGGATCAATATGAAATAAAACATATGCAAAATTTGTAGGAAGTACATGACTGATAACTGTTCTGTCCTGAGCGTTTGTTTCTAGAGCACCCACTTGACCACACCAACAGTTTCTCGCCACCGAGGAGGGGTACTTGCAAAAAGAATAAAATAAAAATCTGAGTTTAACAAAACATTTTAAATGTAAATATCAAGCTTACCTTTCTTTTTCCATGAAATGTGCTTGTGGGCACGCCAGCCATTTTGAAAAGGTGGGCAAAACAATTGGCAAGGCCACACCCCCACACATGTGATATAATTTTAAAGGTACTGTTGCCCTCTCTAAGAAACATCAGGAATTAGAGGAGTGGCAAGTAGAGTATGCGAGCTACAAGCAAAAACTAAAATGTGTACTACAGTGTGCAAAAATGAAATACTGGGTCATCAGGGGGTCATGAGGGACATTTATAAAACTAAAAGTCCCACTAACCTTAAAGTGCACTTGAAAAGCCCACACAAGAAGGTTAACCTAGCTTACCTAGAAGACCTCATCAGGGGGAGCACACTCCCCCTCCTTGAAGAGCTCACCCACTCAACCCGCATCCCCAGAAAACAGCTAACCCCAGATAAGGCAGCGTGATGTATCCCGAGACAACAGGACTGGGACATCTAAATAAAGGTGTGAAACAATCGCCTTCAAAAGGTTATCAATTCACTTCAACCAAAATTAGGACCACTCGGTGCGGCAAGAGTTAATAGTTATTAGTCTCAACACCCAAGGATAACCAGAAGAGCATGACTGATATGATGGAACTGGGATTTTGTTACACTTAATTTTTGCAAAACACAAATAAAACTAAATTGAAACTAAGGATTTTCAGAAAATAAAAACTACACTAAACTAGTAAAGAATTGGTAAAAACTAATTACAACTGGTAAAAATTGAAAATCTGGAGTCGAAACTAAATAAAAATAACAACTAATGGAAATGGCAAAAAGTTTAAAACCCTGGTGCAGAGATTGGCAAATCTGACCAGGAAACGTTATAAAATGGATTGTCAGGATAGTCAGCGTTAAAGCCACTTTTGACAGTCCATACTAGGATGGCATTGGACATCTTCGGGGCGGAAGAGGGTTGGTGTGACCAAGGTGTGGTTTGGCTTGTTGTATGTACATTTCAAAATGTTACAGCTCTGGATGGACCAGTTACCAGGGCATGGAAGGATGACAGACCTTATTACATGAGGAGAAGGGACATTTTCGGGATCGAAGATCCTCAGGGATGACAAGGCTGGAGCAACGGTACTCGAGAGAAGAATTTCTGATACTTTCTGAGATATGATGTCACCAACCTTCTCTTTTAAGTGTCTAGCTCCGGTGAATTGACACATGGGAGTGTGTCAAAAAAGGGGGAAGTGGAAGTTGAGTTTGAACATCAAACAATGGTGATATGAAAATTTCTATGAGTTTATTTTTGTGTTTAATAAATTAGCTATGGTAAAACTTAAGCTTATAATGTGTTAGACTTAGAAAGGGTTCACTAATTTTTGATTTCTTTTACACACACATAGATTATGATTAGAATAAGTCCTGAACATAATATTTTAAACCAAATTTGAATCATTAGAAGAACAATGGATAACAATATTAGATTATCAAGGCTAGGGAGAGAGGTGTTTTGGTTTTCTGTCTCTTGCAGAGAAAGGAACAGACACCAGACGGGGACCCGGAGATGTGAGGACCCTTCACAGCAGGGACAGATGTAGGGACTGCCGAGACAGCAACTGGGGTCAAGTGTCATGACGTTTGGGCTCCTGGAGAAGATGGATCCCACAAACACAGCAATAACCATGAAGGGGTTGGCGAAAACCAGGAACACCAGACCAACGAGGTTCAAGAGGCTCTTGGCAAAAAGGGGGACACGCCGGTGACCCCAAAATACACAGATCTTTGTTTGAAATCGGGGCAGAATAATCCCCAGAACTGTGCAATGACTAAAGGGTGGTCTAACCCCGGAGGTCGAAGAAAGAAGCTGAGAATCACCCAACTGGAAGACACTGGTAGCGGCAGCAATAAAAATAAAGGTTAAAAGCTCCTTAGACAGAGGTTCTAGTCTAAGTACATTTGAAAGGTATAAGGGGGCATTAAAATGGGAGTGGAAAACTGGAGCACCAAAATAAAGCTGTGGGAGAATTGGGGAGTGATGGGAGAGTCATCTGTAACTGCTGTTATGGTTGTAAATCTAACTTTGCTTGCATCTGAACTGCGTGAACACAGAGGTCATCCCACATATGGTCCACCCGTTAAAGGGGGACAGAGGGCCTCAGGATCAAGAAAACCTGGACCTTGCGACCCTGGAGTGCATGTTGTAAGTGATCTCTTTCAGAGATCAAAAGGGGGAATTATTAGATTATTCTGTTATTATATGTTACCTTATATATGTAATCAAAGTAGTTGAATTAGAATACTGCTGTAGATCACATTATACCCTTTAATATAGAGTGTGTGAGCTGTATGTAGTGTAGTTCTCATTATACTTTTGAGTTAACAGAACATATTCACATATTAGTTCATTAGATAAATGTGCATCACTCTGTATCCTTGATCTGCTGGGAATGTGTTACACTGTTTTCTTGACATGCTTAATTGTTGAATCATGAAGAGAAGGTTGTAAGCAGGAGACTCTGTGTCTAAAGACAGGGGAGATAGATAGACCACATTCCACACCCCCACCTTACAGAAAGCAGAGAAACAACTGCCGAGGTCATAACTTAGGCGCTGTAACAGAGAAAAAATGTGATGTTTTGGCTTTTACGACTAGCTGGGGGCCACTAGAGACTATAAAAAGCTGAGCAACCCGTCACCATTTTGAGACATGCTGTCGAACCTCTGCAAGCATCTCTCCCGTCCGGACGTTGTAATGCTCTGACTGTTGAATTGTATGGAAATAAATGATTGTTGATTGAGCATTTATACACCGAGTATTGTCCCTCCTTCAGCCCAAAGATTCAAAGAATTGGGAGAATTCAACAGTAACTTTTATAAAACTGCCATTTTTATTCAGTCAATTCAGGATGAAAACATTGACATTGACATTACAGTTTCTGAGATCTTCTGTGTGATGACATGTGAGCTAATCCAGAGGTTAGCAACTCACAATATGACGTCAAAGTCTAACCAAATTTAAATGAAGGAGTCAGGCTGCCCTCATCAGTACACACCCTGCTGCACCTCACTACCATAGAAGCAAAAATCCAGGAAATATTTCTGTTTTACCTGCATTATTAGTTTATTTCTCACTTTTGTTTTTAACAAGAAAAAGGTGCCTTTTATTAGTGGACACATCCCAAATGTACTTTTTTGTGATAAAAGCTTCCTTTGTCCTACTTCATTGTTGTTTAAGCTCTCATCCAAGAGTGGGACTGTGGTACTGTCGGGAGGTGCTGAAATAAGGAAAAAGAGGAGGAAATCGTCAGGAGAGAAGACAGAGAGAGAATGAGAGAAGAAGAAGACGACAACGGCCATGTTCATGTACGAATATGTGCTAAAACTGACATTAAACATTATTTTCATTTTAAAGTACATGAAAAACACAGCGTTAATATTATTTAATATAGGGTACTTTAGAAGTTTTAGTTAAATACTACTGTTATGGTTTCATTTCATTCACGCTATTCTGTGTACATGTATGCACACATTGCAGTATGATATGTCTGATTACTGAAGAAAAAAGCAAAAACAAAAGAGTCTGATCCTCCAAACATGGTGGTTAGGGTTTCCTGTGTTTCTCTGTTTCTTCCTCTCTATGTGTTTGATTATTGTTTGGTTGAAATTGTTCTTAAACTCTGAAATATGAGAGTATATTCTTTAAAGGTGTATACCTTACAGGAGGCTGTAGGGGGAGCTGCTTATTCAGATGTTCTCATATTGCACAAAAGACTTATTGGCAGACATCTCTCCAATTATCACCAGGGGCCCGTTCTTCGTACCTCGCTAAGTAAGTTAGCTGGATTTGATTGTTGACGATTTCGCGTGATCTTGGATCGTTCGGTTCCCCGAAGCTCATCCTGGACTTGCTGTCATAGCAACAGATCCGTAAGCGTAAACCTGCTCGGGAGCAGGCTTACTTTATGTAAACAGGATTAGATCGCGGCCACTCAGGTATGTCCGCTCCATTTATATGAAAGCAACAGCGATATTTTACCACTGTTTTACCATAAATAAATATTATCAATATAACTAAAGATAATGCAGTACTTGATCCTTTTATTGATTTCACACAGATACATACAGGTCATTTCCTAAACAAAGGGAAATGTACTATTAACCCTCTTAATGTCCTCCCGATTTCCATACAATTTTGCTCCTCAGGGGTCAAAAATGTCCCCACTTCATTTGACTGTTTTTTAAAGTATAAAGTATAAATTGTCAATCATTTCAGTGTTACACCTTAGTTTTACTTAAGACCAACACATTAACACATAATTTACCCAACATTTTACATTTTAGGGCCACCAGACCTTCTTTACAAAAAATAAACCCTGTTTTTTAGCGAAAACAAATTGAGAAAATTAAATATTTAATTGTTTAGATAATTTTGACTATCTGACTAACTACAGAGTGCTGTATGTTGAACTTTAGTGAGAACTTTTTTTTTGAACCATTTAAATTTTTTAAATGGCAGCACATAATCACACTTGTGGTCCTCAGGGGTCAAAAATGTCCCCACTTCATTTGACTGTTTTTTAAAGTAAAAAGTATAAATTGTCAATCATTTCAGTGTTACACCTTAGTTTTACTTAAGACCAACACATTAAAACAAAATTTACCCAACATTTTACATTTTAGGGCCACCAGACCTTCTTTACAAAAAATACACCCTGTTTTTTAGCAAAAACAAATTGAGAAAATAAAATATTTAATTGTTTAGATAATTTTGACTATCTGAATAACTAGAGAGTGCTGTATGTTGAACTTTAGTGAGAAAGTTTTTTTTCAAGCGTTTATAAATTTTTAATGGCAGCACATAATCCAACTCATTGCCTGACAGTTTTCTATATTTTGGCATGGTAGGAACACCAGGGCATGAGTCTGAGTGAAGGCAAACTTTCATGAGGACAAAGGCGTGTCCATATTTGACCCAAGTGCAGGAGGAAGCTCAGGTTTATTCCTCTGCACTGGTCCCATCATGGACAGCTTTCTTTCTGCAGTTGCAGGCCAAGGGGCATATACAGTAAACAAGCTGTTACAGGTGATTGTTTTCTTTTGGAAACCTGCAATGTTAGGGACAACTCGCGTGTCCTGACTGCAGGACAGACTGTTTGCCATCGCACACTAGCATGTTCCATGTACAGCTGGACCTGCATCACATGCTGCCCATGTTTTTATCTCAAAGTTCCCTGGTTTACTTGGATGTTCTGTTGGAGGGGACAGAGTCCTCTGAAGAGGACTTGGTGCTCATACAGTCACATCAGTACCAGGATCTTACATCACAGCAGGAGGAACACCCACTTGTGTTTCAAGTCAAGTCAACACCAACACACATCATACACCTCAAATGGGAGCACGTTTGTGTCATGAACGATGATCATCTATTGTGTCTTTATCAAGAAATTATATCCTTTTTGTGCTTCTATGATTAATCTTGTGTCAGCATGAAAACTTCTCTACCAGACTCAGGATGTCATAAACTGGCCGTAGCGACTCTACTGGATGCACGGCAGTAAGAATCAACACACCCACATATGCCTACAGCTGCATTCGGTCCATTTTTCTTCCTCTCTTGTTGTCCCTCCTTGTTCGTCATTGAGTTGGCTGTAGAGCAGGTCATCTGCTAATTGGATGGTTGTTGGTTCAATCTCTGTGTGCTCTAGTCTGGAGTTCTTACCAAGGTGTCCTTGGGCAAGTTACTGAACCCCAACTTGGTCTCTGATGCATCCATCAGCATGTGAACGTTAAAAAGCAGAATACAAGCAGAATACACTGTGTATAATGCTTTCAGTACTCGAGTAGAAAAGCCACTGAAGGAGTATGGGACCTGGCACATGTGCTTGGACTGTGGTAGATCATCTTTCTCTGAGGCACATGAGAGAGTCAGGCATCGTCTGTCACTGGGAAGGTTAGAAGACCAGATCAGTGTTTCCTCACGTTACTGCAAATATTCCTCTGTCTCAGCTGACTCCTCTTTCCTGGTTGATTCTTTGTCTTCATCATGATTGAAATGGATGATGTGTAGTCCTCTGACACATCTTCTATTTCAGTTTCACATTCTGAAAATTCAAGAAACTTCAAGAAGCCCAGTCACTTTCTTTCCAAGCTCCTCAGACTACCATGTCCTGGATGCCTGAGAACCTACTTGAACATAGTTCAGATTCTTCATCACTTTTCTTCACTTCATAGCCTTCTTCCACTTCTGCAGGTGGCTGATGTGCTTTTTCAGAGAAAGGGTAGCATGTGCTCTAAATATTGACAATATTTTCTATATCTTCTAACCCTGGATCTTCCTGAACATTGATTCTCCCTCCTCATTATACTAGAGGACAATATGTGCTTTGTCCTACTGGTCTTTGCTTTGCACAACATGGTAAAAAAAAAAAAGTATGCTCATCAAGGCATGCAAATCTCCAGTGCAATGGAGGCTTTGGAGCATACTTTCTGTGTATGTATTATTGTAGAGTCTACCTTACAATATGAAGCACTTTGATGCGGCTGTTGTTGTGATTTGGCGCTGTATAAATAAAATTTCATTGAATATAGAGCACCTGCCTCCTCATTTTGCTGCCTGTTGTTGTTGTTGTTGTTGTGGTTGTTATGACCAGTGCTTGACCCCACACATCAGTGATCCAAGATCAAAGATGTTTGAAAGCAGTATGGTGTGAAAATACGGCTCTTTGCAACACTTTGTACTTTGGGGTCATTTTTGTCCACGAGGACCACAAGTGTTATAAAATCCAATAAAAACCCCATAAATAAATCAAATTACTTAAAACTTATTCCAATCATTCATAGTATAGTAATGAATAACTTCTGTTATTTTCAGACCATTTGATGAATAAAAAACACATTTTTGATAGCAAAAGATTTCTTTCGAGGACAAAAATGACCCGTGGACAAATCATTCTATTTCATGTATTTGATTATTTCAGATGTAATTCACAGTTCAGAGTAGTAATTGCAAATTACTTCGTGTAATCAAGATGAGAGACCACGGCTATAAAAGCGAAGGTGGATTTGGGAAGTCTGTCGCAGCCATGTCCTGTCCGTATACGCGAGCTACCCATTGCGGAAGGTGCAAGATTGATAAGGAGAGTTTTCAGAATTCAGCGTATATTGCGGGATAGACAGGATCCTTTAGCTCAGCGTGACAGTGTGCTCATAGAGAGATATCGATTTTCCCGTGAGGGTATTATTTACTTAACCAACTTGTTGACGAGGGGGTGCAGGACCACCACCTGTCTTTTTTTGCTCTGCCCTTTTCTTGGTTGCTGTTATAAACAAACAAACAGATTATTTCAGGGTCTCTTTTCAAGAGACTAAAAGCAATATAAGTGATAAATATTACCATTCTGTAGAATATTCTTATATTTCACTTTTACTTGTTCCCATGTTCTAGTGGGTCCTGTTGTGGCTCTAATGTGAAAGAGGATATAATGTAATATGATATAATAAATCTACCCTACCGCCTACTGGTGTTGGCCAGAGGGGCCGATGGCGTGATATGGCAGCCTGGCTTCTGCCAGTCTGCCCCAGGGCAGCTGTGGCTACAACCGTAGCTGCCTCCACCAGTGTGTGAATGTGAGAGTGAATGAATAGTGGTATTGTAAAGCGCTTTGGGTGCCTTGAAAAGCGCTATATCAATCCAATCCATTATTATTATTATTATTAAATTACTTACGAGTTTAATTTGTCAGCAACTTTCTGCCAGCCCTCTCTCCTTGCTTTTGCAGCCTTTGCAGTGTTCCCTTGCGTTTTAATTAAACTATGAAACTCCTGAAATCCCTCAATCAAGAGTTCTTGCTGCCGAAAAATACCGAGCGCGCTCCTTCGACATTTTCGCCGACCAATCAGAGGGTTGCCGATCAATGTTTCTACTATCGATGCGTAGCCCCTTTTACGACACCCAGTGATCTCACATTACTTCATCCAGCTGTAGTAATCGTCAACAACAGGTGTGTTCGAAGAACCGGAATAGCGAGCTCAAAGTTAGCGCGATGATTTGATCTTGGATGTGTCATTTGATCTTGGATGTAGTAAGCGAGGTACGAAGAACGGACCCCAGGATACAAGTTTGCATGTATCACTGGTTGACTTGGCTTCATAAGACAGTGCTGTCTCCTCCCAGCATCCACAGGCGGCTAGGAGGGTTGTAGTACACCAACCAGACGTCCTTCCACCTCCACCTCTTCAATTTGATAGCTTCAGGCTTGAGCCCACCATCTAATACTACGCATCTACAACAAAAGGGGGGATTATTTCTTTTTTACTGTAACATGAAAGTATGAAAATCATTTCCAAAAGGCTGTTAAGTAACCAGTATGCTGAAAGTTATGTCTCAGTGATAAATGTAATGATGAACAGAATCAACCATCTGAGATTTCCCTCATCCCTGGATGATTGATGCACAGGCTCTTTCATGTTCCCTTCTCAGGTTGCATCTGGATTTGTTTGACATCTGAAAAAAACAAACCAGAATTATGACTCATTAGTTTTGTGATTTAGAATATTTGTAGACTTTTGAACAAGTGTGCCCTCTAGTGGGCACTTTGGCTGAAGCTGTGTATGTGATGTATAAAAGTCAGATAAACCTGTAAATACCTTTATCTGATACTGATTTTCAGTCAGTTGTTAATCAATAATGTAATTAATAATCAAAATTACTTCGTATAAGAAACAGTGAGTCCAGTGTAATTCATCTTTACCATTTGCAATCTGTTCTAAGAATGAGGCCTTGATGAAAATGATTACCTTCACATCATCTATGACAAAACAACAAAGGCATCATCCCTGTGTCTCCTTCACTGTAACAAAAACAGCAAGTAGGAAAGACTGAAGCCACTATCTCATGTATGCCACCTCACACAGATTTCTGTGGTTAGGAAGTTGTGTATTTAATCATCTGTAAATGTGTGGTAAGAGTGTGGTAAGATTAGTGATCACGTCCAAGCATCCGGTTATTTACTACATCAGAGTGCAAAGATTCACTGCTGTTAAGTCACTTCTGTAGTTGGCGTTGATGTCAAACATCTGCATGTGTTGTTGTTTTGATTCAGAAGTCGGGGCCTCTGCTTCTCTCCTCATTGATCTTTGAAGTAATGCATTTTCTGCCTGCATGTTTTTGCATAACATGGATTTTTTTTTTTTTGAAAAACTTCAAAAACAATTCATGTTTAATTTCATTTAAGTTTTTTTCTTTAAAAAAATGATTATGTCTTGTTTACAGTTTAATTGGTGGATCTGTGGGTGTGTCTTTGGAGCTTCAACGTGCCAGCTCAGTCTTTAAATTGTTAGTCTGTCACCTGCAAATTAATTTTGGTTTTAGGACATTTATTGTCACCTAGTTAATATTTGAAGAAACCCATAACTGCACTCTGTTTAAAAGCTGATTTCTATGTCATGTGAACTAGTCACATGAACTCCTGTTAACTTTATTTGTTGATGCTGAACTGCAGACGCACACTTTGACTCATATTGATACACTTTATTGGTATACTTTCCACTATTGTCGAGCGGCTTTACATAATATTCTTTGCACTACTGTACATGTATGTGTGTCTTTACTTGTATAAAGTTGTGTGTGACCCTAGTTTGTCCCTGTGCTCATGTTGGTTGTGTCTTTTCTTTCTCACCTTCTCTCAAGCTTACTTCTGCACCCTGATGCTCCTCAATCAGCTCTAATGGATCTTCTGGGTGAATGAGGCAAGTTGTGTAAAGCACTTTAAGTGTTTTTAGTAGAAGAGCACATGAAAGTTTACACAGCTGTGAGGTTGAGCTCTCCAACCACTTCCTAGAGAACATGACGGATACCATTAAAAAAGAATTTTCAGTGCCATGATTCGACTGTTACTGAGCCCCAAAAACAGAGCCAGATGGTGGGATTCGTGTTTTCAGTATTTGTTTTCAAAGTGCTGCTGGGAAGAGGGGGAGCTGGGTGGGTCTTCTTTGAGACGGGAGAGGTAAGATTTCCAGATGAGTTATATAGTAGCAGGTGTGTAGTTCTACAGAGAAGATAATATACAAAAGTTACTAAAGAGTAAACGCAGAGAAATGAAGACAAGAGACAGAGCCCATTTACTACCATGGCAGGAATACAAACTGGTGGAGATCTATCACCACAGCTCCTAAATGCACAGCCTCTTGATTTCAAACTACCTGCAGATGTGAGTGGATGAGCTAAAGGAAGCAACTCCACACAGAGGTGGAGACCAGAACAAAGCTGCCTCAGACCGTCCGATCTGGCCCAGTCCCTGACTTTCACTCATTTAGAATTTATACATATGACTCAAAAGTCATGCCAACTTACAGGAGGTGACACCATTAGTCAAGAAAAAGGAAAAGAAGCTTTGTTTTGAAATTAACAGAACTAAATAAAATGAGTGTAGAAGCTTGTTTCTGTTATCAATAAGTCCAAATTTGGGGTTATTAAATAAAAATTTCCAGTGAAATCTGCAAAATTCATCCATCCATCCATTTGCTACCGCTTATCCCTTTCAGGGTCGTGGGGGGTACTGGAGCCAATCCCAGCTGTCATGGGGCGAGGGGCGGGGTACACCCTGGACAGGTCGCCAGTCTGTCGCAGGGCTAACACACAAGGACAGACAACCATTCATACTCACATTCACTCGCACATTCACACCTAGTGGCAATTTGGATTATCCAATTAACCTATCCCCACAAACTGCATGTCTTTGGACGGTGGGAGGAAGCCGGAGTACCCGGAGGGAACCCATGCAGACACGGGGAGAACATGCAAACTCCACACAGAAAGACCCCGGCCTTATCACGCTTGTTTAATATACACTGACAATTAAGAATACCAAAAGACATGAAAAATTTCTTCTTCTTAAAATTTTATTCGTGTTGTTTTAAAAATATCTCTAAATTTCCAGTGGAGACAATTTAGAGAATTTTTATGTTTTACAAGAAATTTAATTCAGTCCAAATTAGTTCCATTTGAGGGCCAATTCACAATAACACAGCGCTTAACAAAGTTAGTTGAACATCACCTAATGTAAGAATTTGGGGTGTTCTTATTTCTATGACAGGTGATGTAATAAATTTGTTAAGCACTGTATATGTAGAGTAAAAACCCTACAATATAAGAGAAGAAAAACCCCAACAATCAGATGATCCCCTTTGAGCAAGCACTTGGCAACAGTGGAGAGGAAAAACTCCCTTTTAACAGGAAGAAACCTCTGGCAGAGCCAGACTCAGGGAGGGGCAAGCCCTCTGCCACGGCTGGTTGGGGGTGAGGTGAATCAGACTGCAAACATCTTAATCAGACATGTCTTACCTGGTAGGATGGACATTCGCTTGAGGAAAAAAATGGGTTAAATTGACATTTTTTCCCTCATACAATATTTAAATATGTGTTGCAGCCTGATTCACTTTCACATTTTTCCTCTCTTTTCTTTTAAAGATGGTTTCATGGGAATTTGGTTGTGCCAGCTTTCTTTGAACTCGAAAGCTGCGTAGACACGAATCCTCGCAATTGCCCCACTTGTTCAGTAGATGCAGCGTGATGTAGCGGATGAAATCTACACTGTGGTCCTGAGAGACAAAAAAAAGATGGTGATTATTATGAGGGAGGATATACAGATAGCAAAGTAAGAAAAGTCTATGTGCATGTGTCTAATGGTAGAGTGTACTCACGGGTATCCTGAATGTCTTGTACCTGCCTGTCCACCGAGTACTACAATTGAGAAGAGACCATTTACGTTTACGTAACAGCTTTATGACAATATTAAACTGGCATTATCTAAATAAATTTTCAGCAAAAAGTACATTTCATCTTATGAGCCTCATATGTTTTTCATACCTCACTCATGAACGGGGTGGAAAAGTCCATTTTCAGCCCTCTAATACTGAAAATCAATCCTGGTGCATGAAGAGAAACACAGAATAAAAAGAGAAGCTTAATCCAGAAGAAAAGCACATAGTACTAGAAAGACTGTAATTGTTTGTGGAAGGAGATCATTTACCAAAACACAAGGCCAGCATGAGGACCAAAAGTCCCAATGCCTTGATGGCTCTAAAGAGACCTCTGCTGCTGCCACTACTGTAGTCAATAAAATCATCAGTGGTGTAGTCCACAGTGTCACGGTCATCATAGTTGTAGTCCACAGTGTCACAGTCATCATAGTTGTAGTCCACAGTGTCACAGTCATCGTAGTTGTAGTCCACAGTGTCACAGTCATCAGTGTTGTATTCAACTGTGTCTTGGTCGTTATTGTCAGGGACTGGACGGGGCTGTCGCCTTTTAAAAATTCAGAATAGAAAAAACAAAATCATGTAAGAAAAAATGTACATGGAGGAACAAATGGATTATGATTACAAAACATGCATCTATGTCGATCGTGGCTCAAGAGTTGGGAGTTCGCCTTGTAATCGGAAGGTTGCCGGTTCGAGCCCCGGCTTGGACAGTCTCGGTCGTTGTGTCCTTGGGCAAAACACTTCACCCGTTGCCTACTGGTGGTGGTCAGAGGGCCCGGTGGCGCCAGTGTCCGGCAGCCTCGCCTCTGTCAGTGCGCCTCAGGGTGGCTGTGGCTACAATGTAGCTGCCATCACCAGTGTGTGAATGGGTGGATGACTGGATATGTAAAGCACTTTGGGGTCCTTAGGGACTAGTAAAGCGCTATATAAATACAGGCCATTTACCATTTACCATTTATGTCAGTGGATGACAACAAAGAACATGTAGACCAGCACTAACCTGTGTAAAGTCCCCTTGTAGGAGATTAACGGCTCTCCTTGGCTGCCGTAATAGCCATTAGACTGAAGTCTTTGGCTTCTTCTCAACATGGCTGTAAAATGAAAGGGAAACATGGGGTTAACTGAGTCTCTAACACAAAGCTTATCAGACTTCATAACTATGATTTGAGCATGTTTCCATCAGAAGCAAATCAGTGCAGATTCTCTTAGATATAAACTTCACGGTGCCAGCTTGTTCTTTTTAATGAACAGAATAATATTTGAATCACACCCATTTATGAAATCCGCTCTTAATACAGAATTTTATTTTCCCAGTGTCTTCAAAAACAAAGCGTGATATTGTTATGATTTATATCATAGCAACAGATCACAACATTTTCTTGCAAAAAAATCTCTTTCACATGTCAGTTTGTTTGTTCACAATGTAGCTGTTAAAATTCAGAAAAAGAGGAAATCACCACAGCAGTAAAGAAAGAGTCAAAGCAACTAAATGAATTTGGCCCAAAATCCTGTCAAAGTCTTTAGAGACATTCACACTAGAACTAAAAACTCATTGTTTATAGATAGATAGATAGATAGATAGATAGATAGATAGATAGATAGATAGATAGATAGATAGATAGATAGATATTTATTTATTATAGTTAATATAGAATTTGGCCTAAAATCGTATAAAAGGGTCTTTAAGAATTAAAAACTCTTTGTTTTTATAGTTAATATACAAAAGGAAATCAATTTTTATCAGACAAGCTGCGTCTAACAGGTAAGCAGTAAAATCACCTTTACAGTAGAATGTAGCTACTAAAAAGTGCTTTCTGACATAATCAACTGGATATCATTTTTAAAATGTTCAGATTTGAAACACATATATTAAAAGTAAGATGTGAAGCCAAAACATACTCTGTTTTTGTACTTGCTGATTTTTAGTCTAAAGATTGCACTTACCTTCACTTAAAACGAAAGTTGAAGAAACTGAATCGCTAAGTGTGCTTTTCCGTAAATTTGGACGTTTAGCGCTTCTCACTGAACTCATCTGAACCAGAAAATTTAGGTGCAGAAGAAAAATTTCAAACAGCAGCTTTTTCAGTGACGTTACAAACAGACACATGCACAAATCGAATATGACGCACGCGCGTTCCATAAGAGCAGCACTTCGTGTGCGCACGCGCAAAGGTGTGAGCGTAGATCTGTTTTGGGTTTTTTTTAATGAAATTTGCTCGAAATTTACCTTTCCTTCTCAGTCCCTTTATAAACACCGCATGATATTGTCAAAATTCATATAGCATATATCTTAATGCCACGGACCGGCTCTGGAGGACTCAGGGGTCCGAGAGCAGTTATTATCATTATTTATTATTACTACTACTATGTGGGGTCTGTGTCGTCTACTGTTCTGTCCACATTTGTATGTAGAGTGTGTGTGTGTGTGTGTGTGTGTGTGTGTGTGTGTGTGTGTGTGTGTGTGTGTGTGTGTGTGTGCGCGTGTCTGCTTCTCTCTCTCTCTCCCCGGTCCTCGGGGCTGTTGACGGAAGCGCGCGTCGTGGGAGAGGCGTGTCCGGGCGACTGTCGTCATCGGGAGTCCCTCTTCGCTGTTGCTGGCCCACCTGCAGCTGATTACCTGACCAGCTGGTGGTAATCATCCCTCCCGGCTAGGAAGAGGTATTTAACCTGGACTCGCGGCGACAGTCGACGTGGGATTATTACTCCTGCTAGGTGTGTGGCTAATTGTGGATTGTCCTTCTTCCTCCAGGAAAGTCGGGCGAAGAAGCGAGTTGGGGAGCACACACACTAAGGGAGCTACAGCACGGGACGCACTGGGAGCAAGGGATGAGCACCATTGGCAAATTGCATCTCTGAGTTAATTGTTGGACTAACCCGTCTATTCACTTTATTTAAAGTGCACTGTGGCATCGCAGAGTCCTGCGTTTTGGGTCCTACTTTCCTCATCCCCATGGTCTGCCAGCCAGACCGTGACAATTAAATAAAAATTTCCAGTGAAATCTGCTAATTGAGTAAGTTAAAAAACAAGATGCAATATGCTCAATGGTCTACCTCAGGGGTCAGCAACCGCACCCAAAGAGCCATTTGGACGTGATTTCCACGCAAAAGAAAATACTGGGAGCCGCAAATACTTTGACATCTAAAATGAAGATAAGTCTACACTGAAAAAAATTAATCAGTGGGATAAACATAAAAAAAAAATCATTGTAATCGGTTGCACGAAATTAAGTTATGTTTGGTTAACCTTAGTTTTTTTATGTTATACCTGCACACATTTTTCTGGTAACACGAACATGACTTTATGTTATGTTTTTCATTCCGGTCAAATATTTATAGAAACCACTTGTTTATCAGACATGAACTTTTTGTGTTAATTGTATTGGACTACTATGTGTTATATTGACAAGATTATTTTATGGTAAGCTTATTTTATTTTATAACAAATTTCTAATATATAATATATAATCTAATATATAATTGAGTGTTCAATATATAAAACTACATTGAGGCTGATTTTTCTGTATGTACTGTACACTTTCTCTCAATCAAAGAAATAAGCAAAACATTTTTGAACAATGACCTGTATTTTTGAAAATACTACACAGTTGTAACAATGGACTTTCAATTCAGGCTTCCAAAATATACATGAGTCATATTTGTACAATGCATCTCTTGAAAAACATTCCACAACATTCCTCAAAGTTATCTGCTGTAACCTGAATTCAACCTTGTGGGGCCTTATGACATCGCGCTTATGTAAAAAATAGTTTTTTAAATGTAAGAGCCATAAGGTAATATGGCAACAGGGGTGTAATTATTAAAATGACACAAAGAAGAGACTTAAAATATCATTATAAGCCACAGGCACAAAACCAAGAGACCTAAACTGATTAGTATTGGCTTGCTTCTATCATTAAACATCACAATCACTAGACGATGCAATCTGTTTGTAGTGGTGCACCTTGGGAAAAAAATTGCAAACTGGTGAAATTGGTGCAAGGCACCATTTCCATTGAGAAAAATGGAAATTCAAAGTTAGAATTTTTTTTTAAAAGAGCCATGGCTTGAAAAGTGAAAACTGCAGTAATAAAGGCCCCAAGTTGAAAAGTGCCAGAAAAATAAGTTTCACTATGTACTGCAACTTTACCAGTGCTGGCTTAAAACAAAGGATGGTACATATTCGAAGAGGTAAACATGTTGTTCCCACATCATAGCTGGAAAACTGTTCAATCGTACAGTCTGGTCCTGAAAACCTGGGCCTTCTTTGAAAGGCTGTTCCTTTTGAGCTCCATAACCAGTTTCTATAATACCTCAAAGGTATACTTTTCCAGTGGGTAGGTGAGGTTCAAAGTGTACATTAGTCCAAACAGCATTGCAGCTGCTAGGGTATAGTTATCCAAATCCTGCCAGACTCTCTGGCCTTCAAGGACTATCCTGATGTCCTCAGGGCTGCCATTGGCATCTCTTGACTTTATGATGTAAATTCCCATGGTTGTTTCCTTATTAGATCGTTGGATAATGGCTTCATCTGTGGCCTAGAAAATGCAGAATTCCAAAATTTAATTAAACAGAACACTGGTTAAAGAACATTATACCAAATCTTATTTTAATCTGTGTCACTATTCCAAAAAATATTAACATTAACACATTAGGTGAAAAAAAAAAATGGATTCATTACAGCATGTGATTTGAGTCCTCAGAATGCTTAAAAAGGTAATGCATGAAGTGAAATCTCCATGCAAAGACGCAGAATACTGTCAGAGCATAGAGAGGTGTTCAACTATGAACTCCACACATAGTTCTAATGCAGGTAAAGGAAAAAAATAAACAAAAAAACGCACCCATGGTAAATTGTGAAAATCCCAGGTGATTTTCAACATACTCCTGGCATAGAGTGACAAGCAGCATTTTGTTAAAATTATTATTTTCCCTAAAGTGTATACACAAATTAATTTTTTTCTTACCTGGGCCGTGGGCTCCAGAATGTTCTGAAGTCTTCTTCCTATTTGTCCTCCTCGCCTTTTGAAGACCTTTATTAGTTTGTCAGATAGCACATCTATCTGCGAGAGTAATATGGACTGCAGTGGCATGGTGGTAATGCGCTTAAACTCTGCATTTATCTAAAAAGAGAAGTTGTCACATAAAAATGCTGTCAAAATCTCAAATCTCACAAGGTTACATCCACACAAAGTTGTTATTTTTTGTCATATTACTATTTATTAGCTATGGGTCCCATGTTGCTGAGCAGTTCCATAGTTGCCCTTACTTCCATACCACCCAAAGCCTGTTTGCAACCACAGCAGTTGCCTCCTTCTGGCCATTTTGCAGTTCTGCCAAATGACCCATAAACTACATCTATTATTGTCATATACACATCAAGGTCTTTCATTAATACTTAGTTAAATTAGTTAATTTGACCTTTCCAGAAAATTTACCTTACAGAATGTGAGATAACATATGCAAATCTTCACTAGTAAATAAAATAATGTTATTAAAACATTAACTGTAACACCTCTACATAACAGCGCTAGAGAATTGTTCTGAAGCAACACCAATCTGCCCTTCAGCAGGGATAAGCATCATATATCGATACAGAAAAAATAAATTTAACATATTTATATTGTCATTATTTTTATCTCTTTAAGCCCTCCTCTCAGTCTCTCTATAAATCAGTTAAAATAATTTGTTGGGTTTTTGTGTGTCTGTAACATGTTATCAGTACATTACATTCACTGCCCCAGAACATGAAATAAAGCCCCACGTCACGCAGTTCCTCTCCTAATGAGTACTGCATAGGTGTCATGCCCTAAATAAACCCACTTTAGTGAAGACACCCCCCCAACACACACAGAGCACACCCCATGGCAAACTAGCTTATTTAACTGTTTAACTAAAACATTTTAGGTACAACCAGTTAACTAAATGGACACAAGTTTGTTAGTCTGTATTCACTGAGAAAAAACAAGCGAATGTGACTGGGCACACATTGAAAAAAAGCTAATGCACATTAGCGGGGGGGTGGAGTTTCAACAGAAAACATAACTATTTTCTGTTATTTTGATATGACTGGTTTTAAAAGACTGAACATCCTTCTAAAACAAGTGAAAGGCGTGAGACTTAATTATGTTTAGACCAAAAATATAAATGATTCATGTTGGATATATTTACTGTGTTTTTACTAATTTAACAACCTCATCATTGCATTAGTCGCTTTATGCTATAGCATTGCGCTTACATTAGCTTGAAGCTCAAGGTCGTCATTTTATTTAATTTCTTTTTCTGGGCTTACAAACAGGACACACAACATTTAGATAACCGTTACACTGAATCTTGGGCCTGTGTTGAGTCTTCCAGCTGCTGACTACAGAAGCTAGATTGACCTTTCAGCATGTTTATAGCGGCTGTGGCTATGTGCTGGTAATGTTACCGTGTGTGAGCAGTCACATTGGCAGCAGACATGTTTCAACAAACTAGTCATATCCCAGCCCTACATTAGCTTGTTTAATGGTTAAGACACTGCAGGTACCACCACTTACTACAGACACCGATGCAAGTTTGTAATAGTCTGTTAATTTAGACTGAAAGAATATACAAACAATATTAACTCACATTATATATGTTAATTACTAATTTGCTTATCGCATAATTTCGGTTACCATTAGCTAACTGGAGCTAGCTAACATTGGCCTTTCATGGTTTTCGATAAACAGCACACATACCTGTAAAATAACAACACCCCAGTAAAAGTCCACATATATAAAGGGTCTACACTCTTTCTCACTGGTGTGTTAGCTTTAAAATCTTATTTACCTTCAAGTGTAAAACTCCAGATGGTAGTAGATTTTCCAAAGCGAGAGACAAAAATGGCGGACAGTGCAGCAGATTTTTCCTTTCCAGTGGGCGGAGCTTGAGGATAAAACACGACTAACTTGTTTCTTTTCAACATGATTTGTTCTAAAAGAATGAATATTCTTAAAGAATATGTGAAAATTAAAAGACAAAAATATGTTTAGATGTGAAATTTAAATTTGTCATGCTGGATATATGAAGTAATTCTATGCAAATTCAACAACCACCCTATTGCATTTTTTTCAGTGTATATATTGCTTTTTTGTCTTTATGCTTTGTGTGAACTAAAGTGTGTTTCTTATGAAATCCATGAACTGCTACAGAGAAAATGTAATTTTCCTCTATTTCTGTCATTGTAGCCGCTAACACTGGTGGACCTAAATTTTCCCCACCACGTCTGTTCACATACAAGAGGAAGGGGAGTGAGCGGGTCAGCGCTCAGGGCACAGAAACTTAGCTGGCTTCAAACACCATTTATTTCCATAAAAGAAACTCAGCCAGAGTCACAAATACAAGATAAAATTCCCCGTATACAATTTAAAAAACAAAAAAAAAAGTGTTGCAACCTGCTAAAAACCCTGCCGGCAGAACTAACTATACACTATTAAAACAAGGCTAAAACATGTTTTCCATATGCTAAAATTACCCTCCCACAGTCCCATAATCCCACAGTCCAGCCACACATGGGCGAATGGTCCTTATCTGAAAGGGACAGGAGAGGTACTTCTCTTCCGGTATGATAAAACTCGCCAGCAGCAGACCAGGGAGGAGGCTCCTATCGCAGACCTGTCTCATCCGGACAGCGCGTCGCCGCACAGTCCCGCCCTATCAAATCAAATCAAATCAAATCAAATCAAATCAAATCACTTTTTATTGTCACATCACATGTGCAGGCACACTGGCACAGCACATGCGAGTGAAATTCTTGTGTGCGAGCCCCACAAGCAACAGAGATGTGCAAACACAACAACACAAACGAGCAAAATACAAGAATGGCCAACCTGAAACTAATAAATATATGTACAATATATAATAGTGTATGCATTTCTGGATGTGTATACTAAATATTTTCCTACGTGTGTGTGTGTGTGTGTGTGTGTATACACATTTTTACAAATTAAATAGTAAAAAAATAAAATAAAATAATAATAATAATAATAAAATATATAAAATATACAGAGTTGAATATGTGCAAAACAAGTGGCATTTATATACAGTGTGGAGTGCATAATGTTGAAGTTCCAGTAGTGAAGCTGAGGTGTCTATGACGTGTTCAGCAGTCTGATGGCCTGATGGAAAAAGCTGTCTCTCAGTCTGCTGGTACGGGACCGGATGCTGCAGAACCTCCTTCCTGATGGAAGCAGTCTGAACAGTTTATGGCTGGGGTGACTGGAGTCCTTGATGATCCTCCCCGCTTTCCTCAGGCACCGCTTCCTGTAGATGTCTTGGAGGGAGGGAAGCTCACCTCCAATTATCCGTTCAGAGCACCGCACTACTCGCTGGAGAGCTTTGCAGTTGTAGGCGGTGCTGTTGCCATACCAGGTGGTGATGCATCCAGTGAGGATGCTCTCAATGGCACAGCGATAGAAGGTCCTGAGGATGCGGGGGCTCATGCCGAATCTTTTCAGTCTCCTGAGAAAGAAGAGGCGCTGCTGCGCCTTCTTCACTGTTTTGTTTGTGTGTACTGACCACGTAAGATCCTCAGCCAGGTGTACACCAAGGAACCGGAAGCTGCTCACTCTCTCCACAGCAGCGCCGTTGATGGTGATGGGGGTGTGTACTTCTCTGCACCTCCGGAAGTCCACTATCAACTCCTTTGTCTTTGCGACGTTGAGGGTGAGATGGTTGTCTTGACACCAGTGGGTCAGGGCGCTGACCTCCTCCCTGTAAGCCGTCTCATCACCGTTGGTGATAAGACCCACCACTGTAGTGTCGTCCGCAAACTTCACAATGATGTTGGAGCTGTTAGTGGCTGTGCAGTCGTAGGTGTAGAGTCGTAGGTGTAGAGCTGTACTAGGAGAGGGCTCAGTACACACCCCTGTGGAGCACCAGTGTTCAGTGTGATGGGGGATGAGGTGATGCTGCCCAGTCCAGCCACACATGGGCGAATGGTCCTTATCTGAAAGGGACAGGAGAGGAACTTCTCTTCCGGTATGATAAAACTCGCCAGCAGCAGACCAGGGAGGAGGCTCCTATCACAGACCTGTCTCATCCGGACAGCGCGTCGCCGCACAGTCCCGCCCTACTCCACACCTGAACACGGCCTCCCTCGTCTCACCGTCAGATGCAGGCAGAAGGGCATCCCTGCCCTGTTGTGCATTGCGGCCATCACCACCCACTAGTGATGGCCCGCTTGAAGCTGACGCTCCGGAGCGTGTGTCGAAAAAAACAACACACTGGTTCAGAAGCACTGTGTCGAGGCTTGTTTCGTTTGGCAAAAGTCACGTGACCAGTGACGTCCGAAGCTTCATTACGCACGTAACTGCTTCTGTACCTGATTCAAACGGATATAAGGAAGTGAATCATCCACGGGATTCGTGGAGTGTGTTGATGGTGACAGAGAGCGAGGTGATCATTCCACTGACAGATATGGAGCCAGCGAGGAAGAGAGGACGTTCTGGCGTGTGGGAATATTTTGAGTTGATTTTGCTCAATTCATTTTATCTGCCGAAGTGAAAAACTTGAAATGTCCAAAATCATGTTTTCATAATGTAAATACCATTACAGCATATGACTTTAGGAACACTTCCATGTGAATTAAAGCTAATGAAGACTACAAAAATGTATTTGACACTATACGTAAATTACATTGCTACAGTTTAGAAAATCATTTTGTTTATTGTTTTTAGGTGATAGTCTGCAGGACCCAGGAATACCTGCATATCTACCAGCTTGCAGTGTAGTTCCTGCACTCCACAGCCTCTTCTGCTCCATGCAAGTGGATTTTCTCCAAGGCAGGAGAAACTATTTCTAAGAAAAGAAACAGACTCAGCCAGCGCACAGTAACACTAATCCTCTTTTTAACTGTAAATAACAAAAGGGCTACCTGACATAGATGATGTTTTTACTTTGCAAGTTCTTGATTAGAGGTGGGTTTTGATTATCGCTTTTCTGATTACAATCCATGCTAAATTGAATAAAGTGATATTGATTCATTACAATCCTGTGTCGATTTGTAAATTAACGTTATTATGCCTGAAACGCCAGCATATCAGGTTAAACCTCACAACATGTCGTCAAACACCATACAGCTAAAACAGTACCTGGGAGCAGGTTTACGGATTCTGCATACAAACGTGAACACAGAGCGCGGACCCGACGCGTCAGAATCAGATTTTGATGTGTCGTCGGGTCCGCGCTGTGTTTGCCTCCTTTTTCTTCGCTGGCTTCTGCAGCTGCAGGTTTCATAACTCTCTGTTTACATCTCTAATTAAGTCTCACATGTGTCAGCTTTCTTTTAATATATACGAAATTATGGATATATACTGATACATGACCATTGTAATATTTCTGACTGAGGCAAAACTTTCAAGATTCCAATCACATTGAATCGGATCCTGTATCGCATCAAAATGATTCTACAAATCAGTGACGATGCAGCCGTACTCAGCCCCCTAAGCATTTTCCCTTTCCAGTTCACAATCAATCCCACCCCTAGGTCAAAAATATGTATAGGACAATTGGCCTCATCTAATATTTTGTATGAACCTGTCCAGCTGTCCAGTGATTAAATGACAAGTAGATGGAGGCAGGACTCCACAGTAGGGGCATACTCCATAATGTGCTGTGCCTTATCATATGTATATTGTATATATTGCTCACTTATTGTATTTACCAACATAAAGGAGTTATGAGCAAAGAAAGGCCACACCATAGTGCATGTTTAAATAGGGAAAGTTTATTGATCAAAATGTATTACGCAAATACGCATTACATTTTTTTCAGCCCCCCAATCGAGAAAACAAAACCAATTGCATGTTCAAAGCAATGGAACGGTGGCCCAATATCAGAGAGAACTCCACTCTTGAGTGAGCAGTGATGATTGAGCAGTCCGTTTTATTTTGCAGATTCAAGCTGCTCTTCAAAATATTCGCCACCAGATGTCACCGGAGAGGACTGTGTTGAAAAGCTTCGAGTAATGAACCATTTTTCAATACAAGCTTCAGTGCTTCGGAAAGCTTCATTTGGCCATCACTACCACCCACTGTTGCCGTTGGGACTGGATCGCCGAACGACTCGCGGCACCCCACAGTCAGGCAGCAGTTCGTTCCACACACGTGCGGGCTTGCACGCGTTCCTATTTCTCCTGCTCACCCTTCGTGCGTCGCTCCTTTTTTCCTGTCTCTGCGCTTACTATCCCCTTTAACAGGTCAACCTGGCGGCTGATAGGCCACCTTGGGGAACGCCCCCACCTCACAGGTGCCTACAATTGTCTGTTTAGTCCACAGTGGATTAAAGGGACATGGTACAACATTAACACACATAATATAAATATGAGGATAAAACCATGCAGTATAAATATCAATAAACAAACATGCAATATAAATATCACAATAAAATCATGCAAATAAAATCAACACTATGTACCAATACACAGATTGATAAAACATAAAAACACAAATTTCCACTGTGTGACATCATGACATGAATAAAATTGTAATTTTATTTAAATAAAATTTTTATTTTATTTATGTAATTAACACATTTTGAACTCTTAAAGAAATATAAAAGGAAAGAACCCAGTTGAACTAAAATGATCCATGTAGCAAACAAAAACTGTTGTGAGCCGCCACCCTTATATCGTCGTTGGGCTTTTGGAGCCTTGACCTGACTTTTAAAAAATAATTGGAAAAAAAGCACTATGCTGCTAAAAATTAAAAAACAGATATTTGCAAAATTCTGCGTAAATATGTATTTCACCTGGTTAATGTGTGTGGCGGGGCGTGGTCTGCAGCGCTGCTGCAGGAGAGGCGGACGCACCTGAGCGGCACCCGCAATCACGCCTCGCCGCCTTAACGTCTGTGCCATTTATGCTGTTTTGTTGTTGTTGGTGTACGTCGGGCTGTGAGCTGAAAAGCTACAGCCGGCTGTACAGCAACTGTGTGTGAAAAGTGGTCAATAACGAGATGCTGAAAAACATGTTCATGGAAACATCGTGGAGTCTGCCGTGGTATGTTTACAATGGGACTTCTGCTCCTGAACCTCTGTGCACAGCGTCTGCAAATCGGGGCTGTACGAAGTCACTTTCATCTTTACGCAGGACTGTAAGCTGTCGTCTGTGAGGCGCAGCGGTGTTTGTTTTTAACATAATTCACGGTGGAGAATAGCTGCTGACATAATGTGGATCCGAAGATCCATAATTGGCCTACCTGGGGTTCATTTCATTTCATTTCATTTATTTGTTCATTTCCAGGCACAACAAATACCTATATTGAACATAAAATGCACAAAACAAAAAACAAAAATTGCCTGAAAAAGGAGTGGGACGAAGAAAACTTATTAAATCCCACCCCTATACTCACTCATCAACCAAAAAACAAAACAAAACAATAAACTTCCGGCAGCTACGCCCATCATTGCATACAGTCCCATCAACAGCCCCGGGCGCATACAAGCATCTAAACTGCAGCTCGCAAACAACAATTAGAGCCTTCATAACTGAATACAGAATATATAAATTATAAATTGCATTACCACAGGTAACAGGCAGTAATAACTACAAGTAACAAACACACACACATACATATACATACATATATATCTACACACACATGTACATATATGTACATACATACGCACACTCTTTTTTCTTTTTTCTTTTTTTTTGAATCCATACCAGCAATGGTAAGAGAACAGACATTACAGAGGACACTAAAAAACCATCATTGAGTATACTGTGACCAGACCAACTGTTTGTAGAGAAATTTAAATCTATGAATATTTTTGCATTGTTTCAGTTGTAAACTCAGACTGTTCCAGATTTTCACACCACATACAGACACACAAAAACCTTTACGGGTTGTTCGAGTTCTGGGTAATTTGAATTCTCCAAATCCTCTAACATTATAAACCTTTTCTCGAATTTCAAATCTAGTTTGTAAATTTGCCGGTAAAAGTTTAGTAAAAGCTTTATACAAAATTATGGATGTATTGTAATTAACCAGATCCTGGAATTTAAGTAACTTTGCCTGAAGAAAGAATTTGTGAGTATGATCTAGATAACCAGCCTTGTGAATAATACGCAGTGCTCGTTTCTGTACTGTGACTAATGGATTAGTTGTATTTTTATATGTATTTCCCCACACTTCCACACAATATGTAAGATATGGAAGAACCAGGGTACAGTACAGAGTACGAAGTGCATCTTTATCAAGGAATTGTTTCACTTTGTTCAAAACTGCGAGGCTTCTGGAAATTTTGGTTTTTATGTGTCTGACGTGGGGTTTCCATGAAATTTTATTATCAATTACGACTCCCAAAAATTTGTTTTCACTCACATTATCAATTGGTACACCTTCAATGATAATTGGTAATTCTATATTATATTTAAAATGACCAAAAACATTGCTTTAGTTTTATTTATATTTAATGATAATTTATTTATGTCCATCCATTTTTTTATTAATTGTAGCTCCCTGTTTACAGTCATTACAAGATCAGTATAATCATCGCTACTGAAAAATATGTTGGTGTCATCTGCGAACAGTATGAGTTTAAATACTTGAGAAACATCAAAAATATCATTTATGTATACATTGAAAAGTTTTGGTCCCAACACTGACCCTTGGGGAACACCACATGTAATACCAAGTTTCTCTGAATAGTAATGCCCTATGCTAACATATTGTTCCCGACCCGTTAGATAACTTTTTAACCAGTTACCAGCTTTCCCTCGAATACCATATCTTTCCAATTTATCCAATAAAATTGAGTGATTAATTGTGTCGAAGGCCTTTTTGAGATCAACAAAAATACCAACTGCATATTTATTTTTGTCCAGTGCATCAGTAATTTCTTCTACTGCCTCAATTATCGCCATTGAAGTGGTTCTTTGCGTTCTGAAACCATACTGACCAACATTTATTATTTGATGTTTTTCAAGGAATTTTTGTAATCTTGAATTAAAAAGTTTTTCTAGAATTTTTGAGAATTGAGGCAGTAGAGAAATAGGCCTATAATTGGTAAAACTATGTTTGTCATTACTTTTATATAGTGGTATTACTTTCGCAATTTTCATTTTTTTTGGAAAACAACCGGACTGAAATGATAAATTACAGATATATGTTAAGGGACTAGCAATATTCAGAATAACCTGTTTAACTACAGACATATTTATGTCATGATAATCCATTGAAGACTTACTTTTACATTCTAATGTGATATTTATTACTTCTTGCTCATTTGTAGCTGAGAGGAACAGTGAAAAGGGATTTGAAAGTCTGGATAAATGCATGGCGTTTAGGCGGGTACACCGGCTTCCGCAAGTGTGACGCTTATTTTGAGTGATCAAAAAATAAAATAATATAATTTTATGTTTGTATTTCAATATCACAATAATCTTCCAATTTAGAACTACAAGTTAAAAAAGAACTAACATGAATAAAATACACTTCAGCTAATTACTTAAAAAAACAAAAACAAATTTATTTTCCCAAGCCACACGGAGCCGCACTAAAAGGACTAAAGAGCCGCATGAGGCTCCGGAGCCGCAGGTTGCCGACCACTGGTCTATCTGGTGTCCCAACTACAAACACGTGGTTAAACCTGAAGTTACCTCACTGTAGGTTTGCTTATAATAATCAGTCCGCTGTAACTGTATGCCAGGCGTTTATTAGCAGCCAACATGAACGTTGTACACTCGTAACAGGAAGTACACATAACCCCCAGAGAGAACCACAGCGACACCTGCTGGAACTCTCCGTAACAGCAGCAACAGGAGGCAGTATGGACAACCATAACATTGCTGTTATCTACACTCACTAAACCTCAAAGTCTGCATCACAGTGAAGGCTTTTCATATCACAGCACATGCAACATGGACTTTACTTTCTTTACTTTTGGGAGTTTAAATGTTCATTTTCAAAATTTAAATCCTCTGGCCATAGTGTTATCACGCTTGTTTAATATACTCTTACAATTAAGAATACCAAAAGACATGAAAAATATTTTCTGAAATTTTTATTCTTGTTATTTTAAAAATATCTCTAAATTTCCAGTGGAGACAATTTAGAGAATTTTTATGTTTTACAAGAAATTTAATTCAGTCCAAATGAGTTCCAATTGAGGGCCAATTCACAATAACACAGTGCTTAACAAAGTTAGTTGAACATCACCTAATGTAAGAATTTGGGGTGTTCTTATTTCTATGACAGGTGATGTAATAAATTTGTTAAGCACTGTATATGTAGAGTAAAAACCCTACAATATAAGAGAAGAAAAACCCCAACAATCAGATGATCCCCTTTGAGCAAGCACTTGGCAACAGTGGAGAGGAAAAACTCCCTTTTAACAGGAAGAAACCTCTGGCAGAGCCAGACTCAGGGAGGGGCAAGCCCTCTGCCACAGCTGGTTGGGGGTGAGGTGAATCAGACTGCAAACATCTTAATCAGACATGTCTTACCTGGTAGGATGGACATTCGCTGGAGGAAAAAAATGGGTTAAATTGAAAAAATTTTCCAAGTACAATTATTTAAATATGTGTTGCAGTCTGATTCACTTTCACATTTTTCCTCTCTTTTCTTTTATAGATGGAGTTCGTGGGAAGCTAGTTATGCCAGCTTTCCATGAACTCGGAACTTGTACAGACAGGAATACCCAAAAACCAGATGGGTTAGTTGCATAATAGTTTTCTTGACTCTTGAAAGGATGGTAAATTTAGGAATACTGTGATTATTATGAGGGAGGATATACAGATAGCAAGGGGAGCTAACCTCTAAGTACTCTGGATAGAAAAGTCTATGTGCATGTGTATAATGGCACAGTGTACTCACGGGTATCCTGAATGTTTGGAGTGGATCTCCATTTTCATCATAGACGAATGTTCCCAGGTGGACACCACTGTCGTCTAATGCTCTCTTTCCCTGAAAAGACAGAAATAAATACAGATAAAGTTGTTCTCTATATACACATATGTAAAATGCAACAGTTGAACAGTGGTGCAGTGGAAATCTGTGACTTACAAACACTGAAAACATCCTGGGAGCACTGGAGACCTTTCCAGATGGTGACACCATCTTAGAAATGTGACCCAGTGTCACATGACTGATGGCGATGCTGTGTGACAGCTTAATTGTTAAATGTCCCTGGGAACCCGCAAAACTCCAACACACTGCTGGGAGCATGGGTGCTCGACCCTACAGAGAAAAGGAAACAAAAACAGAGTTCAGTTTGGACCGCTAGTGTTTGACTATTAAATCATGCAGATGTGTGAGATAGTATCTTGTTTTTTTGTGAAAGTAGATTATACCTGAATAACGACTCTTGAGCTTACACAGGGTGGTTTTGCGGGTATCAATGTAAGCCCCCACAGCTTCAATCCACCCTGTTCTGAAAGGTAGGATGCTGAAGACTGTTCTTTAACAATCTTTGCTCCTGTAGACAAAAACACAGAGTGAGAAAGGAATCGCAAAACAACAACAAAGAAATTCTTACGTGAATTCTGATCCGATTTCATGTCTTACCCAGTTCCTCCAGAGCAAAGTTGGGCATCCTGTCCCCAACTGGAAGAAGGAAGTCAATTCTTTTTCTTAAGTCCATTAACTCCCTTTGCAGCTCTTGTACCTTCCTTTCCACCTGTTCATGTCTATTCATTAAGTACTGCAAATGAGAAGAACCATTCGTGTTAAAATATATATATATATAATAATAAACTGTCATCTGATTAATTTTCAGGGAATATATTATGAGCTTCATATGTTTTTTATACCTCACTCATGAACGGGGTGGAAAAGTCCATTTTCAGCCCTCCAATACTGAAAATCAATCCTGGTGCATGAAGAGAAACACAGAATAAAAAGAGAAGCTTAATCCAGAAGAAAAGCACATAGTACTAGAAAGACTGTAATTGTTTGTGGAAGGAGATCATTTACCAAAACACAAGGCCAGCATGAGGACCAAAAGTCCCAATGCCTTGATGGCTCTAAAGAGACCTCTGCTGCTGCCACTACTGTAGTCAATAAAATCATCAGTGGTGTAGTCCACAGTGTCACAGTCAACAGTGTTGTATTCAACTGTGTCTTGGTCAATATTGTCAGGGATTGGACGGGGCCGTCGCCTTTTGGAAACTCTGCACAGAAAAAACAAAATCATGTAAGAAAAAATGTACATGGAAGAATAAAATGGATTATGATTACAAAACCTGCATCTATGTCAGTGGATGACAACAAAGAACATGTAGACCAGCACTAACCTGTGTAAAGTCTCCTTGTAGGAGATTAACGGCTCTCCTTGGCCGTAATAGCCATTAGACTGAAGTCTTTGGCTTCTTCTCAACATGGCTGTAAAATGAAAGGGAAACATGGGGTTAAGTGAGTCTCTAACACAAAGCTTATCAGACTTCATAACTATGATTTGAGCATGTTTCCATCAGAAGCAACTCTGTGCAAATCAGTGCAGATTATCTTAGATATAAACTTCACGGTGCCAGCTTGTTTTGTTTTTAATGAACAGAATTATATTTGAATCACACCCATATATGAAATCCGCTCTTAATACAGAATTTTATTTTTCCAGCGTCATATTGTTATGATTCATATCATAGCAACAGATCACAACATTTTCTTGTTTTTCTTGCAAAAAATCTCTTTCAAATGTCAGTTTGTTTGTTCACAATGTAGTTTTTAAAATTCAGAAAAAGAGGAAATCACCACAGCGGTAAAGAAAAGCTCAAAGCAACTAAAAGAATTTGGCCTAAAATCGTATAAAAGGGTCTTTAAGAATTAAAAACTCTTTGTTTTTATAGTTAATATACAAAAGGAAATCAATTTTTATCAGACAAGCTGCGTCTAACAGGTAAGCAGTAAAATCACCTTTACAGTAGAATGTAGCTACTAAAAAGTGCTTTTCTGACATAATCAACTGGATATCATTTTTAAAATGTTTAGATTTGAAACACATATATTAAAAGCAGTGTTGGGACTAACGCGTTATTAAGTAACGCGTTACAGTAACTACGTTATTATTGTGGTAACGAGCACGGTAACTAGTTATTATGCCAAAATCAGGAACGCGTTACTCGTTACTGGGATTTAGATAGGGTCGTTACTCGTTACTTCGTGTGGTGGCTATCGCGGAGCTTCCACAGATTCAGTAACATTAGCAAGTGGTGGAGGCCAGCAGGTGGATGAAGGAAAAGGGACGCAGAAGGAAAAGAGACCCGAGGCGGCCGCCGGTCCAAGTGTGAACTGAACTTCAGGTAAGAAGTTATGACCTGCAGTCTCTCTGGGTCAGATATAAACCAAGTTTAGGTGGAGTTTATTTTCGTTATTCTGACTTTTTCCGTACTGCGTGCTAGCTAGCATGACGGAGTTTCTATACAGCTGGGTGGGTGCTATGAAGTTAATGATGTTTAACTTTATTTTGTTCATAAGTTATTAGAGTTGCCAACCGTCCCGTCTGGTATTCAGAGAAAATATTACGCGTTTCTTATTGAGGGGAAAAGGAACAGTTTGTCCCGTAATTCAGCTACAATGAAAAAGGCACAAAGCTGGAGTTACTCTGTGTCTTTACGCTGCACAGCTGCCTCTTCTCTCATTCTCCCCCTCCCTCTCCCGTTTCTACTTCAATCATGAAAACTGATCAGTGATCAGCTGATCGTCTTTTCTCTCTTGTGTGTTTATCGCCCACTTTGCGCAGAAAGAGGAAACCAGCGGATGTCGCGCTAAACAACAGCAGCACGTTTAAGCTTGATCAGCTGTTGTTAGAATTTATTTAATATTAATTTCTACTATCAGCTGATGTTTGCTGGAGCCACAGCTGCAAAAAAGCTGCTGGTCATGATATGGTTTGGTTATCTGGTGAGAGGGAAACATGAAGATGAAACCAGGAGATGTCCTTACTGGATCATCAGAGCTGAACAGGTGATGGAGAAACAGGTTTACCTTTTAGGTGACATGAATGAGTTGAAGGGAAGTTATGAACTGTTTCTGAGAGACAAATAACATCAGGATCCTTTTCTAAGTAGCTGACAGCTGGTAACTGTGCAGGGGCGGGTCTAGCAAAGTGTTGCCAGGGGGGCAGGTAGGGCATTAACAGGGAAAGGGGGGCACAAAGAAATACTTTTCTTTCTTATTCTCATTTAAAATGTCTAGCTTTTAAAAAATAATTATCTGAATCTTACAACAAACGATTGATAGATTGATGCATATATACCATCAAAACAGTGTACATCACTGTCACAACAGCGTTTGTTTTCATTCAAAGGCTTTATGATTTTTCCTATAATGGTGGGCCAGTCTCTAGTCAAAATGCCCGGGACGATTTTTTTTTCCCAGTCCAGCTCTGTATGCAGCTCATCTGCAGTCTGGTGTTGCCTACATCTTCCTATTCGGAAGGCAGAATTTCCGAGTTCTGAGTACAATCGAAAGCACCACGACTGCAGTTTTTGTGTTGGATGTAAAAGGCGCACATGACTCTGTGACGTAGGCTAGAATCATGGCAGCAGTCAATGACGGTCCAGGCGTGGGATTTCTCTCGTGGAAATATGCACATTATCTTTTCCTTTCTATTGGTAGGTGGCACAGTGCACTTGTGGCAAGTAAGCAAGCTAGAAGACTGGCAAAGTTATGGAAGCAACACATTAACAAGAGAATTCTGAGTAAAACCAAAGTTACTTTCCCTAGTAACTAGTTACTTTGAAAGTAACGAGTAACTTGAAGTAACTGAGTTACTTTTGAGAGAAGTAACTAGTAATGTAACTAAGTTACTATTTTAAAGTAACTTACCCAACACTGATTAAAAGTAAGATGTGAAGCCAAAACATACTCTGTTTTTGTACTTGCTGATTTTTAGTCTAAAGATTGCACTTACCTTCACTTAAAACGAAAGTTGAAGAAACTGAATCGCTAAGTGTGCTTTTCTGTAAATTTGGACGTTTAGCGCTTCTCACTGAACTCATCTGAACCAGAAAATTTAGGTGCAGAAGAAAAATTTCAAACAGCAGCTTTTTCAGCGACGTTACAAACAGACACATGCACAAATCGAATATGACGCACGCGCGTTCCATAAGAGCAGCACTTCGTGTGCGCACGTGCAAAGGTGTGAGCGTAGATCTGTTTTGTTTTTTTTTAATGAAATTTGCTCGAAATTTACCTTTCCTTCTCAGTCCCTTTATAAACACCGCATCATATTGTCAAAATTCATACAGCACAACACATGCGCTCACGAGCCCATGTGCAAAGGTGTGTTGCAGTGAATGAAGGAAACTTTTCCATATTCACTGTCACTAATTTGTTTGATTTTGCTGTGAGAAAATTGTGACGTATATGAGAATGAGGGAAGACCACGGTCATTTAAATACGGTATTAAAGTGTAATGAAACTGTTTCTCAGAGGGAAAGCGTGGTTTTAGGAGACTCGAGCCAAACATTAGCGGGCATCATTCTAGCTTATAATCAACAACGGATCCAAAGGATCCGGGCTAGATGAGCTGGGAAGCGACCGATCCAAATCGGGTCCAGTCATGATCTGTTCCCAACTCGCTGTGCAAGTGGACTCCGATCCGGACCCGGGTCGCGGATCCGTTACAGAGCCTGTAATGTCTTATTTATTTTGGTAAAATACGTTACTTCTTTTAGGCCATCTAAAACATCTTTATTGTTGCAATTTCTGCTATCCTCTTTGCCAGATTACTCTTAAAAAACACTTTTTCTCATGGTTCTCCCTGTTTAGTTATAAGATTTTATGTTTCAAATTACCATAAAATCACAGCAGACAAAGGGTGAAAAAACAACATCTAAGCAAAGAGAAAGACTGCTTAGTCAGTCCAAATCAAAAGTTCAAGAGAAATGCTAGAGTCTAAAGCAAATAATCTTCTGTGTGAAGTTAGACAGGGAGTTCACTGAGCCCAGAAGATATGGGGAACAAGTCCAGGAAGGAATCAGTATCCGGCAGAGGTGTAGTTTCACATAAACACAAAGTGTAGTCAAATGGGTTACAGATTATGTTGAATCACTGTTAATATGATTGAGGAAAGGGTCAGAGATTTCAACAAATTCAAAAGTGTCAGCCAGATGATAGCGAACCTCTTCAATACACAAACGTGCAATCCTGTCACATAGCCAAACCCTAAACAAGGGGAGAGATGGTGATTGCAGGCTCTTTTAGCTACAATCATGCTGGCTTTCTGAAGGGGACGATGTTGTTATGTTTTAAAGAAATTTAATTCAGCCCAATTGAATTCATTTTAAGTAGGGGCAATTCACAATAACACTGTGCTTAACAAAATTAGCTTCATATGTTTTTCATACCTCACTCATGAACGGGGTGGGAAAGTCCATTTTCAGCCCTCCAGTACTGAAAATCAATCCTGGTGGATGAAGAGAAACACAGAATAAGAGATGAATAAGAGAATATGAGATGCTTAATCCAGAAGAAAGTGTTGTAGTCAACTGTGTCGGGGCCAGAAAGGGGCCAGAGATGTCACCTTTTGAAAATATACATGTGTATTGCAGTTGTTGAAGAAAACTTTTCTACAATCATTCCTGTGTCCCAAGTTAAGTGTGTTTCAAATATTAATAAATATTGTTCTTTTCATAAAATGTGGTTATATTTGTTCAAATATTTAGGGTACTTATATTAAAGATGATTACCCTACCACCCAGTCACCACTAAAGCATGGTGTTTAGCATTATTACCTCACAGCAAGAACGTCCTGGGTCAAATCCACCATCTAGCCAGAGCATTTCCGTGTGGTAAGCATATTCTTTGTACTCCAGGGTCCACAGTCCAAAGACATGCGGTTACTGGAATTAATGTTAATTTGTGAATGGTTCTGTGTTGGCCCTGAATTGCAATAGCAGAAGAAAATGGAAGAATTAATCGCGTCATCTAATTAGGCACATTCCTCAATCCTTCTTTATGGTGTTAGAATAAAAATCTGATTTTGGACATGTGGGTCTAACAGGACAAAGATGGTAGAAAGACGTAATAACTGCTGATGTAACTGCATCTAAACACCTTGAACCCATTTTGCTTAACCCCACAGCTACAATGAGCAAGAAAATCAAGATGAACCGCTTCTTCTCTAACTGTCCACTAGATGTCACTCTAGTCCAGAGTTTGAAACTGGCTTTAGAGAAAGTAGGGTGACAAAATGAAGCTTTTCCTGTAAAATCAAGAACTTTAAGAGCCAGGAAAGCTCATGTGCTCTCAGCAGCAAGAGCCGGACACTTAGAGAGCTGTATTCAAAAGTAGTAGTTTGTTTAGAAAGCTGATGGTAGAATTTCATGTTTTCATGTATGAAAACCTGAAATCTATGTTTCATGCTACATAACATTTATGTAAAACAAAATTTAGTGCAACATTATCTCAACTGGTCTTGATACTGTACATTATGTGCATCATATTTCTGAATCTTTGTGCTCTCTCTCAGATGTTGCTTATTCCCAAGAAACTTTATGACAACGGTTCTTTTCAGCAGCACAGGTTGATCTGAATCAGCAGTCTCTCCTATGAACAGTTTGTGTGTCAAACAAAATTCATTATCTGAGATAACAGACCAATTACATCTTCTTCTAAGACTATGTGCAATAGTGTCAGTGGTCGTCCTCTGAAGTAATAATGGAGGGTGGACTGAAATATGGATACAGCCTTCGGCATGCTTCGAGACTACATCAAAGAGGTCTTTGGTCCTAAGCTGAAATCAGTGCAGCGTTTGGGCTTATGTTGGTACATCATTTATATTGAATTCCTGCTTAATTCTACTTTTAGTCTGGTAGTGAACACACCAAGACCCCAGGCACAAATAAACTGTCTCATTTTGGAACCAATTCAAGGATCGTTCATCAATGTAGACCTTTCCTGTTTTGCTTCAATTTCTTAACTGGGGAGGTCTGTAGATAACTTTAAATTCTGCAGAGTCCAGAGGAGAAAGTTCTTCTATGACAAGAAATCTACAAACTACAGCCACAAGCACCACTCATTTGAACAATGCTTTTAATGAAATCATATTTTTTAAACATCAAATTTACATATAATAATTACAAGACATATTTAAATATATTAAAGTTACATTACATAGGCTTCCTGCAGATGAATCCAGCTCTTATGAAACTACAAAAGCTGTTGAACTTATTTTGTGAGTGCAGCTTTTGAGCCAACATCAACAAGAGGCCATTAATAAGCAAAAAACAGGAAAAACAAGTGCTTGGGCAGAAGCCTCGGGTCAAACTGTTTACAGTTATCGTAGCTTTTTGTAATCATGCAACAACAACAACAACAATCTTTATTTATAGAGCACATTTAAAAGCCTTGGGCATACCAAAGTGCTTTACATAAAACAATAAAAGGTTCAAACATTGATAAAGGATAAATAAAAATAACGAGTTATGTTCATAGATAAAAGCTACCAATAAGAATGACTACAGCACATGGGTAATAGCAAGATAAAAGCTGTACCACCATAATAAAAGACACCAATAGAAAGATAGGAGGGAATTAATACAAGAGGTCAATAGGTCACAGCAACCAAACAAACAAACAAACAAACCAGCAATTAAAAGGTGGAGAAGGCAAGTTTAAAAAGATATGTTTTAAGCTGTGATTTAAAAGAATGAATAGAATCAGATGCCCGGATGCCAATCGGGAGATTGTTCCACAGCACAGGTGCAACAAGAGCAAACGATCGATCACCTCTAGTCTTAAGTCGAGATCTGGGCTGAGCCAGCAGTAACTGTGACGATGACCTTAAAGCCCTAGCAGGAGCATAAGGGTTTAAAAGGTCCTTAAGGTAGCTGGGTGCAGTGTTGTTAGTAATTTTAAAAGTAAACAACAAAATTTTAAATTGAATACGATATTTGACAGGCAACCAGTGCAGATCGGCAAGGACAGGAGTAATGTGGGCAAACTTGCTGGTTTTGGTTAGAATGCGAGCTGCAGCATTCTGAACTGTCTGTAATCTCTGTAAAAGGGAAGAGTGGAGACCACAATAAAGTGAATTACAATAGTCTAGCCTCGACGTTACAAAGGCGTGGATGAGCTTTTCGAGATCTTTATGCGGGATATAGCGCCTAGCCTTAGAGATAAGACGAAGCCCTTCAAGGGTTAAAAAAATAACCGTGTGAAAGCGCCAAAAACTCAGTTTTTTTTTTTTATAAAGCACTTTGTGATCTTTGTCTTGAAAGTTGCTATATAAATAAAACTTACTTACTTACTTTAAAAAAACTCAAAAAAGGCAGTCCCTGCAGACTTTTATGTTAAAACAGCAAACTTTAGAGCCAAATACACATGTTTACAGCCTGGTACAAATTGCACTTTTAAGTCTCTGTGCCAAATTCTCTACCTCAGATAACAGTATCAAGGTCTGAGTTGCATTAAGGCTTAAAATTTGCATTATTGGAGCCCTTGCCACTGACAAGTGCTGGACTCAACTGGACTGCTTCACTGTGTTTTTCATTTTGCTGCCTTTGGGCTTGTTATTATTATTTATTTTTTATGTATTGTAACTAAATATGTCAAATATACTAATTTGTGCTAACAGACAGTCTCTGTACTGCAGCTTTGGTGTTACTTTGCAACAGCTGGCAAGTCTGAGCCTGTACCATGCACACTTGCAGCAAATCAAGCCTTCCAATGTTAACTGTTAGTATGCTTTACGCTTTCTTTCAAATACAGCCAGGCTTGGCTTCAACAAATCGAATCTGCCTCGGTGCTAAAATCGAGGCTTCAGAATGCAAGCCTACAGGCCAGTAGGGGGTTTAAAAGATGACTATACTGATCTTTATACACTCTAGGAGATTTCTGTATTTTACTCTGCTTCTTGACTTCTTGTTGCTTATCTTGGGTGGAAAACACTTGCAAAAAGGGTTTATCTCAAGTCATTCGCTCCCAGTTAAACAAAGAACAAGTAGAAAATAGAAGAAAAAAAAACTTGTTGCTTCAGAGATTAAGATCGGTGTTAAACAAATAAACTGTGTCACTTTGCACCCCTGCTAGAATATCACAGATATATATGAATCTAGGAAGTCGAGGCTTACATGCAGACCTTAAAAGCAGCATTCTGTTTTTTCAGAGCTTTCCGCCGAACAGTTAATGTCTCTGTTGGCCATCCTTTTCCTTCTCCTCCCACACAGCCAAACCAATATAAACATTTCTGTACAGTGAGGATACTCCCCAACTATCCTTCCTTGTTAGGTCGCCTAAAAGCGACACAGACAGACTGAGAGAGACAGAAGGGGGAGAGAGTGAGAGAGATGGCACTAACCGACAGCCAAAGTTCAACTTTTCCTGAGATAGTGGAGCTAAACGTGGGCGGCCAGGTGTATGTGACCCGTCTTGAAACTCTCACTGCGGTGCCCAACTCTCTCTTGTGGACCAAGTTCACTCAGAGCTCCCCGGCCGCCCTGCCGAAAGACAGCAAGGGCCGCTTCTTCTTCGACCGGGACGGCTTTCTCTTCCGGTACATTTTGGATTATCTACGGGACTCCGAGCTTTCCCTGCCGGAGTTTTTCAAAGAGAGGCGGAGGCTGCAGAAAGAAGCGGACTTTTTCCAGCTGCCCGAGCTGTCGAGGCGCCTGGCGACGGTGAGCAAAGACAGCTCGTACACGGAGGACAGCGGGGAGCCGGAGGAGGCTGAGCTCTGCAGCCCGGTCACCTCTTCTTCCTCGGACCGAACCCTGCGGTCCCCCGGAGCCACTTCCGGCTACATAACCATCGGCTACAGAGGCAGCTACACCATCGGGAGAGACATCCAGGCGGACGCCAAGTTCCGCAGGGTGGCCAGAATAACCGTGTGCAGCAAAATTTCGCTGGCTAAGGAGGTGTTTGGGGAAACCCTGAACGAAAGCCGCGACCCGGACAGACCACCTGACAAGTACACCTCCAGGTATTACCTCAAGTACAACTTTCTGGAGCAGGCGTTTGACCGGCTGGCCGAGGCTGGTTTCCACATGGTGGCCTGTAACTCCACCGGGACCTGCTCATACGGCAGTAATGACCCCGGAGAGGACAAGCTGTGGACCAGCTACACCGAGTATATCTTCTCCCGGTGAACTGGCAGGAGTGCGTACGGTTGACCCGGGGAGAAATGAATAGGTTACAAGGTTACAGTAGTTTCATTTCCATCCAAAAACTGTCGATTTGTCAACTTCGGTTTCTGTGTTCTCTGTTTCTGTGGCTCTCTGCTCTGTGCAGTTGGGTCAGGGTGCAGCTAGAATGAACTTTCTGCTATTTTCTTTGCTGGCTGCTTAACAAACAAAGACAGCGACCTTTCTGATGGCCCTGGGTCTTGGTTAGGGTATTTTTATGCTCCAGTTTGGCCTTCCTGATTTTCACAAAGCCTGCGTTGTTCTTAAGTAAATGTCATAAATTGCTCCATGGGACTGCAGACATGTTAGGAGCTCCTGTTTTTTCTCATCTTTAGTGATCTGGGCTGATATATTCTCGCTACTAGGCTATACTGCTGAACACCTTAACCATGCACACGCGCTGTAAATACTCTAATGCACCTCTTCTTGTGTTCTTCCTGTAACTCTCATGTCTATTTCGTGCATTGACAGTGAATTCCTTTCATGGGGTTTTTGTTTTTACTGGTTATGCTGAATTCCTTCAGACTGACTGTGCATACATTGCTGTAGATGTTTTCTCTGGTGCATCCAATAAAGTCTGACAGTGTAACAAGATTGAACTCCTCATCCTGTTAACTTAAGTGTATTACGTCTTCCAACCAAGGTTTCTTTCTCATCGGATCCACAGTATCAAAATAAATTGATAATTTTATCCAGCATCCTAATCATCTATAACATTACTTGCGAATACTTTTACAAGTGTGGGCACATCAAAGACCAAACACACCTCCCCTGCTGAGCGGGTGCTGACCTCGGTAGCCTGATACAAGAGGTTTGATGAAAACCGGACCCGAATAAGGTTGCAGCAGTATTGTTATTAACATTAAATGTGACGTGAACAAAGCACACTTTCAAAGGTCACTAAATGGAGAAGAGAGCGATGAGCTGTTGCACACTGCAGAATATCAGACGCAATCTCCCTCCGAGTCGTGTTTCCTGGAAAAGGCTGACATCACCGAACACGCGAGATGTGCTAAAATACAAAGATGGTGTCTTGATTTCAAACCCCATTATGAGTTATCTGATTTATGCAAACAAAACGCAATTTCAGCCCAATCGAATGATGCCACATTCTCATTTTTAAAGAGGTCCGTCAAGCACACCTCTATAAATAATTTACTCTATGTTTAAGATTTCAGCTCCCTGGCTTCTCCTTTAGTGTTTAGTTTTGCTAAATGTGAATGAACCAGAACGAGAGCTTGTTCGCTGATCAGGCAGACCACAGCGTCCTTTCCAACACAGATGAGGTCTGTTATCTCCCCTAGGCAGGATGGGGGAGGTGGGGGGGTTCTGTTTGGCTGACAAGTACAGTAATCAAATGTCTGTTCCCTTGTGGGATCCTGAGGCACAAATCCAAGCTATCCCAGGATCCAGTCTAATACAAAAAAATCATTGTGTGGGCTGTATGAGAGTGTACTTGAATACAAATGTACTAAAAAAGGAAAAAACAGCAAAGCGAATCATCTGTCAGATGCCCACAAACATCGGAAACTGTACCTTATAATGGGTTTGTTCCTTAAATCTCCCTAAGCAAATATACATTAACACAAATAGGCACAAATTCTCTCTCTCTTTCATAAACACACACTCTCGCTTCTCCAACCTCCCACGCACTATTCTGCAACCAAGAAGCTTCATAAGAGCTCTAAGGATTGACAAGAAAGCTCGTATCTGTCGTCAGCTGATGCTGCCATCTGGACAGGAAAAGGGAAGGATAGACCGCGACTCTTCCTCTGGTGCTATCCCCAGAAACAGGACGTAGGACTCACTGTCCTCAAGCAAAATGAAACAAACACACAGCTTAGGATAATCAGACCCACATGTCTGCCCTTAAATTTGTTATTATGCAGAAACAATATGCTTGAAAAATGCTCTGACAGGCAAATTACATCCTCTGCTTTGGACTGAAATCATATGAAAGAGTGAAAGCACGTACGCACACGTTTAAAAGACTTGAATTTAAGCCATCTTTTTATGTTCTGAGACAATGGCGAGTTTCTTTGCCTAACAATTATTTCTGTTACTGAACTCTCGTTCTGTGTGTGTGTGTGTGTGGTCTGTGTCCTTGGTGATAAAACACCTCCAAAACACATTTCCCTCGACGCACACTAATTTGTCTCAGTAAGAAAACTTGGTCACCACACGCTAAAAATGTGCACGCACACTTATGAATACACACGGCGCAGGAGGGAGAAGCCAGCCAAATTAGCCAATTTGAGGAGCTGGAGATACAACAGGCATGCTGGCTTTTTTTCATATCAGCCTCTATGTGCTAAATCTTTCACACTTTATCACAGTGTCTACTTCTAGCTCGCTGTGACCTGCTCGTCTTTAATACTGCTTTCAGCTCCTCTGATATAGACACATCACACTGCTCGCACAGAGAGAACAACACATAAATTATTAATTCAAGCTGTGTTTGTCTTTGTTTAGATCTGGTGTGAGAACTTGTATAAAAAATGATCACCCTCAGGTGCGTGTAAGACTATTTTCCTTTCATTCTCTGTGTTATCTGAAACGTTTATTTTAGAGCTCCTTCGCTGCTAGTTTTCACATTAACGGCTGCTCTGTTGCTTTTATATATATCAATACTGTGACATATACTATAGGCGCTTAAGCTCATGCTAAAGTAATACCTAAATGAGAAATGTAACATTAAACCTAAATGATTTTTCATTTAACAATAACAAAAGAAAACCCCATTAAACAACAGGAAGAAGTAATCATATAATTTTTCTGCATTTATTTTCTGAAGGTTGAAACAAGTAGCATGGCCACTACTAAAAACCAGCACACTGCAAAATGCTCCACAATCCTTAAGACATTTTGACAATAGAAATAAAAAGAAAAGCAACAGATCTGCATAAATATGTGACCACATCTCTGAAACAAACAAACAAAACTGTTTGCAGAATGGACATATTCTGTTCATATACTGATGTATTACAAGATCTATATTACTATACCAGGTGTTTGACATCAATTAGTTTTCTATCGTCTAACTGTATTTTTCTGTCTTAGACTTTTTAATATTACTTTGAACACCCATTCAACTGCTTGTTAACACAATATCTAATCAGCCAATCACATGGTAGCAACTCAGTGCATTTGGGTATGCAGACACAGTCAGGACGACCTGGTGAAGTTCAAACTGAACATCAGGGGTTTTCAGAAAATGGTCTAAAAAGATAACCTATTCCTGCTGACCATGGTCATCTGTTTATCACCATACACTGCAGTGATAAAGGGATGTAGCATGATGGCTGTACCGTGTCACAAAGCTTAAATAGTCTCAAACTGCTTTCTTGAACATAACAGTGAGTTTGCTGTACTCAGATGGCCTCCATAGTCACCAAATCTCAGTCCAATAGAGGATTTTGAGGATGTGCTGGAATGAAATATCACAGCTGCTAAATCTGTAGCAACTGTGTGATGCTATCATGTTAACATGGACCAAAATGAGGAAGGTGCTAAGGAATGGTTCCAACACCTTGTTAAATCTATGCCATGAAGAAATAAGACAGTTCTGGAGGAAACATGGAGTCCAACTTGGTGCTAGTGCCTAATAAAGTGGCCCGTTTTAAACGTGAAGCTAACGCCTGCAACAGGTTAGCTTAGCACAGAGTAGAAATGGAAAGAAAGGAGAACTGTTAGCTTTGCTCACAATAACTTAATTAAAACAAACATATCGACTGTTTTACTTAAGTTTCTGTAGCTGCAGGTTTCACAAATAAATAACTGGTTAATTAGTTAAATATCTTGTTCAGCTGTGGCTGTAGCTTAACAAAAGTCAATTTGATACTGTCATCCTCCCTCAACACATCTACAGGTAAGTGTGTTTGTCAGTACGAAGAACTCCTTTTATGGTCTCCTGCAGGTGAACTGACTGATATTGAATAGAACTTTTCTTATTAATTTACCCTAAAAAAAAAAAAGCAAATATATTAAACAGCAACATAGAGACCCTGCAAGTTCATTTATAAACAGTTCAATTATAAACTTGGGCAATTTATGACATAGTTCCTTCTCAGCTGCAAAACACATAGTCAAGGGCAATTACCCAGAAAAACACTGCTTAATTCCATAGTCCTTAGGATGGGTCAGCGCCCTTTAAAAGTGCTTATTTTGAGCAAGGCACTGTTGACCCAAAAGTCCACAGTGAGTCACAAAACAAATTCAGCATTTGTAATGGTATAAAGGTCAAAACCTCCATCCACCCATGCAGTTCAAGGTCACAGCATAGCTATATAACTACATAAAGCGGTGTAGGCCATTTTTAACTCAGATTAAAAGTAGCCAGTTCAGCATGAGACAATCCTCTTCTTTTTTCTTAAGATACATACCACCTTGGACCTATAAACAATAACAAACTAGTTTATTTCCATACTCAAAAAGTTTGTATGCAAGTTTTTTTTTGTCATAGCCACAGGGGGACAAGTCTAGTATGACACTGTTTTTCAGTGGTGTTCTCCATTGGATTTTTCCTTTAGTCTGACAGTAGTCTTAATCCAAACCTGCTACATGAGTCTGCATGAAATCCAAGACTCCTTAACCATGTTTATTTAAAAGTTGTAATTTATTTAAAAGTTTTAATTCCATTCTTGACTTTAGAAACAGCAGTTGAGCAAACAACTTAAGCTCCACTTTTTCTGCAACTTTATCTTAGCCATTTAATCTCTTCACTAATCTTGGTAGTAGAATAAATACTTGACTGTTTGAATAAGCCTAAGGAGGCTTTCCATCACTGATGGCTAATGTAACAGATCAGCAGAGTCTTGCTTCACTACAGACATTTAGTGTTTGCTAACCCCCTAACAGCATAATTAACACCATTAAGTGTTTGTGTTACTAAGGAATGAATCCATTTAAGGTCCTCACATTCCTTAAATCCCCAACATTTAGAATTTGGCTCTCTCTACGTGCAGTTGTGTTTCATTATACGTATATGTATAAGTGAACTTTTCTGTTAGTACGCTGGTGCTTTCATAGGAAAACAAACACTCCTTTTCACAAATCCCTCCCCGGAGCAGTAGTGTGGCAGAAGCAATAAAACACTGCCACAATCCATCATCTGAAAGCTGTACTACGCTCTCGAATTGCGCAACTCTAATCCACAACAATTTAATACTGATATCTTTCATTTTGTACTGTCGTGCAGTTTTACAATGCGACATTTGGATTGCAGCTTGGGTTTTTTTGTTTTTTTTTTAACCGATTTTCTCTTCAGTTGTGATAGATTAGCTGGGCAGTACATGTTTGTGCTCAAGTACACTATAAATTTCAGATACACCACAAGAAAGGTAACATGCAGGAAATGAAAGGAATAATACATTCCAGTCAGAACTCGGCTCTGACTCTACAAGCCTGACATAAGCCTATTTCAGCTTACGAACTCCCAGCAGTAAGATGTACTTATGGAACCTGGAGACAAGCTTTTGTTCTTCTATGCCATTAGATGCAAATATGAGCACGGTAACACAATAATAATAATGTTTAAAAAAAAAAAAAAAACAATTACACAAAAACTCCAACGAACTTTTTTGCTGGACTTGTTGTACATTTGGCTGTAAAATTACAAAATAATTCTCATCTGTCAGGAACAATCGGAATTCTCCGATAGTCCATCAGCGTAACTTTGTGCTGAACATTGTGGGAGTCAAGATCTCTGTCTAAATAAATAAATAAATCTGGGTAAATTCCCAGATGATTAAACATGCAACTATTTTGCTGGTAATACCTGAAAGGAGTAAAGTCATAACCCCCCTAAACCCGCTGGAAATTACACCCCTGCTGTAGTCCAAAGTTATGCTATCATATGATAATCTGAATGCTTTGTTCTAATGTGATAAACATCCCCATAAAGCCCGTTTTCTCTTCTTTCCTAAACTGCTTGAATTGTTTTACAGCCAGCTATGATGTGCAAGAGGCCATTTAAAACTATTTCATTTGTCAACTTGAACGAGTGGAGCAACAGAAGTGCGCTGCTCCCCTTCCTAGTTTTGTAGTTTTGTTTAGTGTTGATTTCTCACATTTGTCACACCTACATGTTTCACATCATCAAACAAGTTTTAATATTAGACAAAAACAACAGGGTTTAATATGTGACAAAGTAATTTTTGAGACTGTGGTAGGTTTGAATAACTTTTTCCTTTACTCGTGTTATCTTTCCCCAATATTAAAATGTGTTTGATGATCTGAAACATTTTATTGTGACAAATATGCAAAAAGCTAAGAATGGCTTTAATGTCTCTTGGTTATAAGCAATTACAGACGCTTCTCTAGGTGCACTCGGGTGACAAACACAACTCAAAACTGCAGCTAGGTAACATGGAAGCTGGCCTTCATCAAATCGAGAGTCTGGAGGAGGATAAAAGCCAGGTATAGCTACAGACAGAGAGATTAAAATCTGTGATCCTCTAGTGGCCATGTTATGTGTCTTCAAGGACATTACCCCCCTATCTCTGACTACAAAGCTTTTTCTCCTCATCTGCTCTGAGTTCTTTTTTTGGGAGTGTGGCGGGGGGAGTAAATGTCGCCAGTCTCCGCTGAGCTGCTCTCAGCACCCAGCAGCAGACCGGAGATTGGTGCAGCTCCCAGTGACAAAGCTGAGCCTTGCACTGTGCCGGTAAACTAAAAGGTAAAAGGCTGCCAGCATCAATCAGCTGCAGGGTATAGAGAGGAAGAGAGGGAGCATCCTCCTCCCCTGCTGTTGCTGCAGTGTGTTTCCTTTCACAAGAAGTGCAGCTCCCCTCTCCCTCCCTCTCTCTCAGGGGCTATTGGAAAGGGCAAGACGTGAAAGGAGCTGATTCAAAGTCCATCACTGAACTGTCTTATTCTCAGTGTGTCTAAGACTTTTACAAAGGTCACTTTAATTTAAACCTTTATGCCGCCATTTCAGTTGCAAGATAGTGCTTTTTTATTTATTTTTTTACTTGGTGTAATGTGTTTCAACAAAAAAATTTTTTCCTGTCAGTAACTGATTCTGAGGGGATTCCTGGGTGTTTCACTTGGCTCATATCAATCTTTCTATTTACAGGCTGGTTTTGTACTATTGTACATATTTCAGTCTAGTTCAGTACATGCAAGCAAAGCTGGCTGGCTGTCAGAGTGCTATATTACTAAAGTTGACTGGAAGGGAAAATGAGAGGAATGACTGCAACCTTGGGAGGATTGTTAAGAAGAGTTGACTGAAAAACTTGGAAGATCTTCACAAGGACTGCTAGTGCAGCAAGAGCAGGCACGGACAGGAAAGGAGCTGCAACTGTCACATTCCTGGCTCCATATTGTCACATACGGAGCCACTATTGAACCAGAGAAAACACTTCCCTACTCAAAGTGTCAGCTCCCTCCACAGATTTCCTATAGGACTGAAGTCTGGGGACCTTGTGGGTGCTGCAAGATTTCAGTCCATTACTGATAGTGTGTTACCAATGGTGTTCTTGGTGACTGTGGTCTCTCCCCATTGTATAAGCCACAATTGTCAAAATTAAAATAAAAGGCTTGAAATATTTCTGCCTTTTCATGATATTCTGCTTTATTTAAATGCACCGATATATATTTTCAGAAAGTATTAGCTCGTTCATCCTCTTTGTGAAGTGTGTGCCTGCCGGTTCGACCAACACTTCAGTCCAAAGTGAACTTGGTCATTAATAATAAAAAGCCTGCCATGAAAATTACATGTTTATGGTAACCAGGGGATGATTCCCAGACCTTTTTTTTTTTTTTAAATCAACATACAAGAATTTTTCCACTACTTTGACGTACTTTGATTAAATTAATTGAATAACGTTTGTATTGTAAATACAGCACAAGCAATACATGCTCAGCATCAGCAGAGGATTGCCATAAGTATAGTAGCATTTAGCTTTAAGAACAACTGTTCTTAAATCTTAAGTGCAGTTTAAAAAAAGTATGAAACCAAAAATTTTATGACGGTCCTTAATTACATGCGAGGAAATGTAACCTTCATAAATGTTCATCATCTGAATAAATGTACTAGAATCACAGCTGAAAAACAGTCATGATCAGAGATGAAATGAGGATTGTCAAAACAGATTCCAGATCAGCCTGGAGGCCATCTGTTTAGCTTGATTTCTGTGCCTGTCGGTTGGGATAATGTTACAGCACGCTTCACTCATAGGATGCTTCAATATCTGCAAGGCGTCGGCCCGCCCACTTCTTCCTCCTGGGTGCTTCCTGTGTTGCCCAGATAGGCAGCCAAATATGGGGTCATAGTGTAACAGATGATCTGCATGTAGACAAGGAGGTGGTTTTGTGGCATATTTGTAGCTTAAATTTCCTCGTGTCAGCATCTTTCCTGTGAGATTGCACAAACACTGGCTGTTCAGTGCAGCAGGCTGGCAATGTTTAACTGTCAAGCTGTTTGCTGTGTTATTATAAAAACATCAGCAGTTATGAGACAGGTGCTATATCTCAGAAAGACCAGTTTTTGTGTTGTAAAACATCACAAAGCTCAGAGATTAAGCGATGGTCTTTTAACTTTACCATTTGCAGAGATGAAAACAAATGACCCCATTTCTTCTGGTCCTATGCCTTGGGATAGTTTTGTATATTTGTCAGACGGGGAATTTGAGTACAAAACTGTGTGGGAAGAAGATGCCAATCTAACAAAGAGAGTAGTAGTAGTCTGCACGCTATGATTAAATGTGTCCAGCTGAACAAATAAGCACTCTGAAATTTTGTGGGAAGAGTTTTGCATGAAAAACCCTGTCCTCCGAAACCACCGGCAGAAGCAATTTTAAATTAGTACCATAAATAACAGCCTTAGGACATCTCGAGGTACTTTCCCTTTACCCAAAGGAAGCAATAAGCCTTAAGAATTCTTAAGATTTCTTGACAAAGACCAGGGTCACGATTTTCCACTTGGCCACTCTGAAATCCTGTTTTTAAGAAAGAAAAACAGTAGCTATAGCCCTTGTCATACACTATAGTGATGTTCAGCAGATTTTTCCCATCATGCATCCTTAGGTTAATTGTGACCACTTAAAGATTTGTCAGATTTAAAAACATAAAAGCTTTTTAGTTTAAAAATAATTCCACATCATTCAGCTGTCTACTTGTGGTCCAGAATTCTTCCTGGTACATGCTACACTGGTGACTGAATGCGGCCTTTTGTTAAAGCCTCACAGGTTTTGCTTATTTGACGCTCCAAACATCATGGCAAAAAGGGGAAAAAAAGAGAGACATACAGCAGACTCCTGCTGCATTCCCAGTTTTATTGGTGACTGGGAAAGCGTTAACATCTTGACATGTAAAGAATTCAAGTCTCAGCGACAGTTCAGTCATTATGGTGAGAGATGTGTTTTGGCATAACGTCTCTGTAAACATTGTCCTACTTCTGTTTAGTCTTTTAGCTCGTGGTAAATATGTTAAGGCTGCACATTGTGTTTGGTTCTCCGCTGTCCTCATCTTACTGTACTTCTGGTATTTAAATAGGTCACAGCGGAGCCACAACTGTCATGCTCAACAGATGGAGCATGTCAAACTGAAAAAATGTCTTTGGGGAGCTGACCTCGCTCTTCCGAAAGACCAGATCACAGTAAAACATTTTTTAAAAAATCCCTTCTCTTAAGCCCAGAGCTCCGAATGACCAGTGTTCAACACGTCAGAGCGAGTGTGTATTCCTAGAGAGCTCAGTGATCCAGCTACCTCTGACAACGCTGTTGCCGTATTCTCATTTTATTCATCCAGTGCAAAACAAAACATATCAGGCAACGTTGTCTTTGTGTTGTGAATAACAACACAGTTGCATTGGCGCACAACTTCCTCCTACGAATGAAATGCTGCCTTTGTTTTGCCCCAGTATTTGCATAATGGCCATATTCATGCAAGTAGCTTTCCTCATGTTTCAAAGAAACGGTCACCAGTAACCCCGAACCGACCTTTAATGCCCATATTAAGCTGGAGGTAACATTACAGCCTCTTAAAGCTCGATGACAGACAATCTACCACTGGACAGCACTTCCCCATTGAAAGGTTAGAGGACAGTAAACTTTCTCTTCCTTGTTGCTTTAAGCTTGCTTCATCAGCTTCCTGTAAAACAGTTCACTCAAATGACACACGGACATTTTCTCTCTTACGCCAGCATTTTGGAGGCGAGAGAAGTTTTGTCTGTCACTGCTCATTTCAACAGAGGACATTTCCTTTTTACAAGCTTTGAGGGGATTGGTATTTGGTCCATAAATGGACAAAGTGTCCACTAATGTTTTGACATTCATCAAAACTCCTTAAAAAGCAAAAAGTACTCCCTTCACACTTGGAAGGCAAAAAAAAAATATTGCACCTTACACTGCACTGCAGCAACTTTGCCAAAAATGACTGCCATACAAGTCCTTTATGCTTAACCAGTGCTATCATTTTGTCATTGCTACTGCATGCAAGTGTAGCAGAGGCTAAGATTCAATAGCCTGTAAAACCACCTTCAGCAGCAATAACTTGAAGTTATCATTTTGTATGTGACTATCAGTCGCTCGTGTCGCTGTGGAGGAATTTGGCTCACTCTTCTTTACAAAGTTGCTGCAGTTCATTAAGATTTGCTGGCATTTCAGGTCGAGGTCTGGACTTTGTAACATCCTGATTCTTTTCTTTTTTAGCCACTGTGTATATTTACTCTGGTGTTTGGGATCATTACCCTGCTACATGACTCAGTTTGGTTGAAGCTTTAGCTGTCGGACAGAAGGCCTCATCTTTGAGTCCTAGAATACTTTGGTATGTAATTGTTCATGGTTGAACTGCCCCCAAGGTGTCCATGGTGGCTGAAAAACAAGCCCAGATCATCACCCCTCCCCTCGCTGTGCTTTACAGTTGGTATGAGGCATTTGTGCTCACCAGTTGTGCACAACTGCCAAACAGCTCCACTTTGGTCTTGTCTGTCCAAAGGACATAGTTTCAGAAGTCTTGTGGTTTTGTTCAGATGCAACTTTGCAAACCTAAGCTGCGCTGCCATGTTTTTAGAAGAGGCTTCATCCTGGCAACTCTTCCAGACAAGCCATATTTTAGTCTTTTTCTAATTGTATTGTCAGGAAGTTCAATAATCAGTGTGCTGACTGCGCGTGTAGTCTGAGATGTAGCTTTGTTTTTCCTTTGGTTTGGTTTGCAGGGTGCTCACTCCTGGGAATTTTGCTGCATTGTGTTAACAAATCTAAATAGTCCAAACCAGCAAAGCTTATGCTTTTACAGAAGCACTCACACTTCCCAATGATCAATTAAATCAAGTGGGGTTTTTTTTTTGTTTTTTTTTTTTTATTAGCAGCACCTGGCTGCTACTTACCCTCTGAATTACTAAGAAAGCAGTGACGATGTACTTGGCTTTTTTGATGTTTTGGGGTTTTTTTGTTTTGTTTTTAAAAACAGAAATGACTGGACTGCTTTCTATTACCTCATCATCATCGACTAAAGGTGCAACACCATCCAGTATCCGGCTGGGCGAAGGCTTTCAATTTGTTCCTTCTTCCAAATTTCTTTTACCAATGTGAAACACGTTGTGTAAATGTTCTGCTTCTTTCGTTTATTGATGACACTTTACTCCAGTTAGGACATTAGTACGTCCAGTAATAAAGGTGCACTGGTCATTGCATTACGTGAACAGTCAAGTATGTTCACCAACAAGTAAAGACAGTCAACTGTGAAGTCATTTCTGCCTACAGTGACAATTAGATCAAAGTGAGATCAATGCTGCCACCATGTGGTATACAAATGAACAACAAATAACACTTGTATATGTTCAGTCCACTTTATTTACAAAGACATTTCAATTAAGAGGCTGATTTGTATGTGAGACAGTCATACATTATATATACACACACACACACACACACACACACCAGTGATTTACCCCAGTGTGTATTCAGTGACATTACAACAGAACAGAAAGTGCTTCAGTACACATTAAAATTCATTTCCATACCAGAGTTACACGAATAGCCTAAAGAAATAGCTGATAATTTTAACACGGCACACGGATCTGAAGACACTAGCATTAAGATGAAGGCGTAAATCAAACAGTTCCCATCATATCTTTATTTCATATATTAAATCTAACTTGGAAATAAATTAGCAGGAGAAAGGTGGTCAAACGAGGCACCACTTATGTCATTTACAAAAAAAAAAAAAAACCAGAAGTATAGGTTCTACTTTGCCAAAACTCTATATAAAGTTTTACCGATGCTCAGGAAGTAGAAGCTGTGAATTGGCTGCGATTTCCTCTGTACAGCATAGCTTTGCTCAGAGACCCCCATGCCACTGTATTTACTCTTCAATCTGGAGTACAGCAAGCTGCTCACATGGGGGTGACTAAAATGCAAGTAAACATGGTACCTTGAAAAACAAGTTTTTAAAGGTGTAAATATGTGACATCTTAAACACATTTTAAAGTATTATAAGAAAAGTTAGCTTTCAGTGAGTGATGGGTAATAATTCCAGTTTTTCTACAGAACAATAATCAAACAAAAAATGATTTTATAGACTAAGTCATACATAATGCAATGTTAAAAAAAATGAAAAAGCAATCTGGAAGGTTAATAGAGGGACAGAAACTAAAGTGTGATGTTCATGTCTCACAATGACCAATACTTACACCTGAGTTGGAAATAGCAGCGTTCACAGAAGGGCTTCCTGTTTCGGATTTGAACCTGGGCTCCATTCTCTCTTCCTCCGAGATGTTGATGGCAGCCCACGCACTGAGGGGAGGACGGGGAAGTGAGAAAGGATTCAGGGACCATCTAAGACAAATCCAGCCGAGCTGTGACGTGGGTCTTTAGCGTCTAAATTATTTCACCAGACGGTCCGCCACCCGAGCACAGGATAACCAAGCTTTGTTTTGCGTAAAAACCCCACAGCATATAAATATCACAACAAGTGTGATGTGCATCTGTGACTTACAGGGAGGCAGAAGTGAAATTGCTTTTACATCTACATGCTAATGAACCAAGGCCAGCTAAATCTAGGGGTCCCTGCCAGTGAGACTTTCACAGCAAGGATCTAAAAGCAAAGCAGGACAGCAGGTTGGCTTCTTCCACTATGCGCATAATAAGTAACTGAGAAAATAATGACAAACATAACAGTGGGCTTGACCACCACCCCCAGAAGCTTCACAGACAAAGAGACAGACTGGCTAATGAAAATAGATTCATGAAAGTGATAGAAACACTCCTCCTAGCAGATGCAAACTGATAACTATGATTGGAAAACAGACCACAGACATGAGACTCCTGCCAACCTCACAAAGCAAGTTGCAGTCACATTAGTCTCAACCCTAAAATTTTGTTCAGAATTAACCCCCAAAACACATACAGGGTTCAGTTATACTGGGTGTATGTTTTTCTTCTCTTAAATGTTCATTTTAACTGGGACCTGTTATGTTAAGTAGGGCGCAAGAATAAAAACTGAAAATTGGAGTAGAACTGAAAATTTGTATAAGTCATGTACATATTAGGCCTCTGCATAAAACACGTCATTTTAGCGCCTCTCCCTTTAAATCAACTTTCTTCTGATAGGCTGTCCCTCGCAAACAGATTCAAACAGCAGATGGGTATGGCTTCTGTTAAGCCAGAGCTGTGTGCTTGATATCACCATATTAAGATATACCTTTTATCATATCATAATATCTATCATAAATCTATCATATATCTATCATATAGATGATAGATACCCAGATGAGATCATAGATTAGAAAAAAAGGGGTCATAAATCTAAAGTTTAGAGGAGTCTGAGCATTTAGCTCACAGGGATAACTTGCACATGTATGCATATCTAAGTCCGAAACTTTACCTCTTTAGAAAAATATAAAATAAAATATGTGCATCTACCATAGGGCAGAAAATAAGAAAAAAATTAAAATAGATCCACTACTGTGGTGGAAATCCTACACTCCGGCAGTATTGAACTTTAAAGTTCCAAAATTATGAGAACTTTGGTCAACACATAAGAAATCAGGACCAAGTCTCTTGTCTTGCAGGGGCAGCTTTCTTGTCTCTTGCCTACAGATTCTGCAGCATTGTATGCAGATTCACAGAAATTATTGCTAATAAGTCATCATGTGTTTTGTGCATCATTTGCCGTTTCCATTTGTTGTTGTTCCATTGTTGTTGCGTTCAGAGTTTAAGTGACTGAACTATAAGAAAATAAGTTCCGTGTTTCTATTGGCCAACCATGAACTCTGATCACATTTTAACTATAAAAAACTGAAGGACCTCATGTCAAAAATGGAATAGTTTCCTTAGAGATGAGGAGCAGTTGCAGCTATTTGCAGGTATTGGAGCTATTGTGACTGCACCTTAACCCAGGTAAACCCTCTCACCTGAAAACAGCCAAGGTGGAAGTAGAGACTAAGGGCCTCTATGACCATAGCTGGTCTACTACCAAGGATACGCCCACAGACAGAGCAATTCCTCCTGCCATTGACCATCCTGGGGCAGGCAAATGGTAACCAAGTAAGGCCAAAAATGTCTGTAAAGACCTTTTTTTTTTTTTTTTAAGTACATGTACAAGAGATTAAAGCTTGTAGTTTACATAGATGTGTACCTGGCCTGATGACAGGACTGTATGTAAGGATTTCTCAGGGATAATACTGATCCAGTGCTGTATCGCGAAGAGGCATTCCTACTCGGTGTAACGTAACCTGCAGCAGCCGAGTGTGGTCGAGGGTAACTATAGATTGAGGATTGGGGCTGACGCAAATTATCAAGATTATCCAGAGAGTCATATCTGCAGGTAAGAAATCACAGTAGTAGAAGAACAATTGGAAACACACGGACTGAAAAACAGGCCATTGGGCAATGAGTCCAATCTTAAATGCAGCTTGGCTGAGGTCTCACCTTTTCAGAGGAAGCCCAACAATCATGGGATCCTTGTAAAAGCTGCTGCTGCGCTGACGTATCCAGCTGTTGTCAGTCAGAAGCTGAGTCCTTTTCTTCATCTCCTCTAAAATCTGCTGCCTTTCTTTCTCAGCCTTGGCCACAGACAGTCCTTTTCTTTTACTCTGATCCCCTGAACAAAAGCACGTTGAACGGGTTAGAGAAGTACATCTCCAACACAGAAATGGATAATATAAGAGGAAGAGCTAAACTCACCTCTAGAATACTTGTGAGGCCCAGCTAATACTGGGGAAGACAAGGACTTTGTCCTATGGGAACAAGAAAGTCTGCATTATTCAACCCTGAGAGCAATTTTTAATTCAAGTCCACAATATTTTGATGTGATTTTCTTTTATTTCTTTTAAGAAATTGTGCTTTGAGTCATAAATCAAGCATTTGTTAAAAGTGTTTTTCTCTAAAAGAAAAAACAAACAATTATCTACCTTTATAATAGCTTAATTTACAAAAATCACTGAAGTGGTGTGCAAAACCTGGACCTGCGTGACTAAAACTACAAATACAGTGGAAATTGGACCAGGCTTGATCTGACCTGTGTGCAGGGGACAGCTGAGCAAAGCCACATGAGCCATCAGCCCTTAGGTACAGCATTAGCAGAAATAAGGCCCAGCAAAAGCAACAGGAGGCACAGCAGAAACAGCAGTGATGATGATTAAAAAATGCTTTAGAACGTTTTGCAGATGAGACTCTTTGTAATAAACATGCTCTTTGTACCACATGGATAAGAGCAGCATTAAGAAAGAAGCAAAGCTTTATTTACCAGTCTTGTTGGGCAACCATCTCATTCTGCACTTCGTGTGCATTACTTTGCCGTTTTGGCCCCAACAACTCTTTCAGCTTTTCTCCATCAGTGCTCTGCTCTTCTTCTCTGGTTTTCTTCGGCATTGCATTCTCTTGCTGCTGGGTCCTGGCGAGGCCCACATCACCAGAGGTCACCTCAAAGGTTTTCTGGCTCTGAAACATGAATATTGTACGTGTAGAGTATTTAGAGAAAGAAAAACAATATAACACTGATAAAAGTGAGCAAAATAATTCAGTGCGGTGTCAGTGTCAGAGCTGCTGACTGAAAATGCAACATTATAGTGTAACCAGTGTAATCTCAAAATGTAGTAAAATGTCATACATTAGGATCTTTAAAAAAAAAAAAAAAAAAACTTCCCTTCTTTGGTGCCTTATTAAGGAAAAAACTATTATAAAAACTGCTGTAAAATGAAAGCGACATTACCCCTGAATTCTTGGGGTCTATTACATCTCGTTGGTCTCTTCGCCACTCTGCCTCCAGCCTCTCCTGGTCCCGCTGATATTTCTCCTAAAAACAAATCCAAAAACACCAGAGCACTTTAATAAAATTGAACTGAACTTCAAGCATATGCTCCTTAGTTCTGTTTGAAAGAGGCTTCACCTGTAGGAGGCGCTCCTGTTCTTCCTGCCACTTCTCCTGTCTCCTGCGATCCTCCTCAAGGTCCCAAGACCAGCTGGATGAGGGGGGGCTGAGCGATGGCACCTGGAGCTGGTGATGCACAGACAGACTGTAAGTTCAAACGTGATCACACTGCAGTACATCAACTCTTTAAACACACGCAGGTGACATATTTCTGACTGTGCACATCCTTTAATTAAATAGTACAGAAACTTACATCAGATATCGCAGATTCTGACCCTCCTGTGAGAGAGAATAATAGTTTAGGACCTGTTTAGTGTTTTGTTTTTTCCTAGAGTAGAGTAGCATCATGCAGGTCTAAACAGACGCAATTACTGGGGACACATTAGAAGATTAAGGAAGACTGGAGAAAAATGTAGTGGATATTTGATTTTGTTCCTGCTTCAGTCAGGAAAGCTCTGCTAGAGGCCTTCATCTGGCCAATCCCAGACAAGCTATATATATATAAAAAAAAAAAAAAAAAAAAAAAAGACCCAAACCGGTCACTGAAGACTTACCAGTAGGACTGAATTAAACACTTCTCACCACTCATTCAGGATCATCACTCTCCAATGATCAGGGCCAACATGCCGACAGTTTATCAAAATTCAGCACACTATTCTGCTAATGTATCCCCAGCTAAAGATGCCGCACTGCAAATTCTGAAAAAGAAGCTGCAGAACAAAGCCTCAAGAACTTGTAAATGCAAGAAAGGTATCACAGTGTGCGGTAAAGCAAGCACAAATTTGATGTGTTTGCTTGATGATGCAGCATGACACACAGTGGGTCTTTAGCATCGCAACAGCAGCTACACACAGTGCAAATATTTACCACATAAGTACACCCACGAGCTGAATCCTGCACAGCCTGAAGAGAAAAGCCATCGTAGGACACACAGAATCATCAACAACCACAAAGGACAGCAGAGGATATCAGTCTTCGTGCCAGAAAGTTACTGATCAAACAATGAAAACAACATAAAGAACCGTTGCACACAGTGGGCTCTTCTCATTTCTCTGTTTTGTGCCTCCTCATCTCCTCCGCCTCCTGTCTGAAATCAATTCCAGTGTGTCATTATTTAGGGATGCCTTAATTTCCAAAATGCATCTCAAGGAGAGAGGAGCCAGGAGAGAGGTTGCAGGTTGCTGAAGGGACATATGAGTGAGGAAGTACTCTCGATATATTTAAAAGAACCATCATGATGTACCATGGGTGGCTGTAGCTCAGGTGGCAGAGCAGGTCAGCCACTGACCAGAAGGTCGGTGGTTTGATCCCAGGCTGCCTCCTGGCTGCATGACAAATATCTTTGGGCAAGATACTAACCCCGTGTTTGCCTACTGGTCGTGGTCAGAGGGCCTGGTGGCGCCAGTGTCTGGCAGCCTCGCCTCTGTCAGTGCACCCCAGGGCAGCTGTGGCTACAATGTAGCTTGCCGTCACCAGTGTGTGAATGTGTGTGTGAATGGGTGAATGACTGAATGTAGTGCAAAGCGCTTTGGGGTCCTTAAGGACTGAGTAAAGCGCTATACAAATGCAGGCCATTTACCATTTACCTTTGGTATATGATTAAAGTATAGAAGCTGCCATAAAATATAATGGTAAGCTTAAACAAAACAGACATCACATAGTTATATGAAAGGGGGGGGGGGGTTAAAAAAAAAGTTTAAAAACTTTCATAGGACTACATACAGACCTATAAAAAACTAGGAAAAGGTCAGCAGCAGCAGATGTTGGTGATCAACTGCACTTGTTTGACGGATAACCAGCACGTGTGAGCACCTTTACAGAAGCAGAAGTTTTGGCAGTTTGCAGGTCTGGAGCACTGAAGTGTGCTAACACAATGCCATCATTTCCCCAGAAGTGAACATCCCAGTGAATTCACCCCAAGGTCAGACCGTGCAATGCTCCGAGAAAATGCAAAAAGCCCAAGAGATGCATCTTCAGACTCTACAGGAGCTGCCAGGAGAAATGCTCTCCTCTCTAAGAGCAAAGCTTCCAAAGGTTTGCAAAGCTGCATCTGAACAAAGCGCACGATTTGTGGAACAATGTCTTTTGGACAGACAAGACCAAAGTGGAGATGTCTGGCAACTAGGGCTGCTCGATTATGGCAAAAATGATAATCACGATTATTTTCACTGAAATTGAGATCACGATTATTTGACGATATTTATTTAACCCTTTAAGACCTACTATGGAACCAAGTCCACCAGAGCTTATATTATTATTATTATTTTTTTTTTACATGCTGTAGTGCCATTTGTGGGAGCATTTCAAGTTGCTATACATCAATACAACTGTTATAGCCCATATTTTAATAAATGTATGCATTAAGTCCATAGTAATTACATAAATTGCAAAAAAGTGCAATAAACTACAAAAAAAAAATTGAAAATCGCTTTTGTTTTGTTTACATATATTTCTACTTGGAGAAATTTAAGAGGTTTATCCCTCAAAACTTTAAATACAATAAAGTTGCAAAAAATAGTTTACAACAACAGGAAATTTATTTTGAGTGTCTTCATAGTTTTATTTTGGAGATACAGCAAAATTTATATACTGCAGGAAAAAAAAAAAACAATCCTATGATGCAAATTTGCAAAGAAAACAGCAGGTGCATCATTTCACTGTGGGAAGTGTTACGAACAGCTGATAGGATCGGCAAAGCGTGTTTCTGGAATATTATGTTTTTGTTCCTGCAAGCGCTTTTTATGCAATTTTTGCAAAGCTATATGTGGAAGGAAACCGTGACCGAGGACAAGCTGATGGCATAAGATGTAAGTACAACTCCTCCGGTTTCATATGCAAAACAAATTATTGCGCTAGCTTACACGGTTCAGGTTCTACAGGGATAGCTCAGTAGGTAGAGTGGTTGCCCCATGATCGGAAGGTCGGGGGTTCGATTCCCCTTAACAGCTACCCTGAGGTACCCCTGAGCAAGGTACCGTCCCTACACACTGCTCCCCGGGCGCCCAATGGCTGCCCACTGCTTCACTGAGTGAATGGGTTAAATGCAGAGAGCAATTTCCCCACGGGGCTCAATAAAGTACAATAATGTACACACTTTCTTCTTCTTAAAAATAGTTACGCAAAACGGAGCGTGCTGCTCTGACCGGCTTTAAAGGGTTAACAATGACTTTAAAAAAATAATATAAAATAGTGTGCAACACCACTGAAGTTTTTTTTTTTTTTTTTTTTAAACTCTCTTTTCAACCAACGGCAGTCACTCTCCTCTCCAAATAACTTCTGCTTAGCTTTCCGAGCTTCCCTCGGGTCCTCTTAATCAGCGGTCTCCAACCTTTTTTGCGCCACGGACGGTTTATGCCCGACAATATTTTCACGGACCGGCCTTTAAGGTGTCGCGGATAAATGAGGGAGGGGCTAATAATCGGCTCAGTCATTTTTAATGATCGTTGAAAGCCCAGATCGTAATCGTGATTAAAATTCGATTAATTGAGCAGCCCTACTGGCAACAATGCACAGTGTAACATTTGGTGAAAACTAAACGCATGAAAACACACAAGCACATCAGCACAGAAGGATGGCGTGCTGGTCTTGTTTTTCAACCACGGGAGCTGAGCACCTCGCAGTCAACGAGTTCACTCAACTCTTCTAGAGTCAAATATGAGACCACGGCCAAAGAAGTGTTGCAAAGGCCTGGTCAAAGTCCAGATCTTAACTTGATTGAGAGGCTGTGGTCAGACCTTGAGGGACCTCTGCATAAACAAACGCCTTCATACTTAAGTGAACTGAACCAATGTTCATCCACAATGATTTGAGAGACCAATATCATCCCCAAAACGATGAATTCAAGTTTTTGCTGCTTAAGATGATTCTAAGCTACTGAATCATGGGGCTTTCCACAGGACTTTATGCGGTCCTGGAAAACCTGTTACATAACTATTCATCTGCAATGACTTCAAGATGATGGCTGCAAAGCTGCATCATTGTCATTTTGTTAAATGCCTCAAATTCCTGACCCCTTCCTGCACCTGATAGGAACTAAGAGGAAATCAATGCAAAAACTGAGAAATGAGAGGAGATCATCTTAATATAGGCTTATATTTATTGTGGTCTCTATATTTTGGACATGATCAGTGCCGTATCTCTGTGGCTGTTTGGTTAAAATTGGCCAATCACTGTGAAAAGCAGTACAGTCTGCGCCCCTGCCCTCAGTTCTTCTGCGATTTTTCATGAACAAACTGTACAACGAACAGCAATTTATAGAAATCCTTTAATAGCTGATTTACTTTGGTGTAATTTGTGGTTACGCTGCTCTGATTAAAGCACTGCTATAAAGTATAATAGACTGATGTTATCACAGTGGTTATCTAGTAAAAGGCAATCAGCTAATCACCATGCATCTTTTGATTCCTTATAATTAGCATCTCCTAAATATTCTTTAAAAAAAAACAAAAAAAAAAACAAGCATACTAAAAATGCGTATTTAATTCTAATGACAATTCAAACCAAGCCAAGCACCAGCCACCGAAGCCGCTTCACATGAAGTTCAAACTGCCATTTTACCTTGCTGCCTGAAAAATTCTGCCCTCCTTTTCTGATTTTTTCTAATAATAGTACTACAATCTACATGAAGAGGAAGGGTGGACAAAGTGAGAAATTACACATATTACACCCGAGTTATTTTTAGAGGAAGTGTTTTTTTAAAATATCACTGCGATTACACACTTTATGCTTGGTGTTACCTTTATTTCTGGTTGTCCCATGTGTCTCACAAAGTTCTCCACCCATGACTTTACCCTGAAAAAAAAAAAAAAAAAAAAAAAAGACACCACAAACTATAAGAAGAGCTTTGATCATTTTTTTTTTTTAAATTGCTGTGATAGCTGCTAAAATAGTGCTCACGTTGTCTGTGTGCCCATTGCTTTTGAACCCTTGTGTGACTTGTGTGTCTGGAAAGGCAGCACTGTTGGCATGGTGATCAGGGCACCCTATCAGGACAGGCGAAGAAGCAGCAGTCAGATTGAGGGTCACCCTGCTCTGGCCTGGCTGGCTGTGATGAGTCCCCTCGCCGGTGCTCCAATCTAATTAAAAACAACTAGCTATCAACTCTAAGACCACGCTAATAATTTCAGGAGGTGGTAAAACAGAGCCGCTTTTACTCAATATCCTACCCTTGTTGCCATAGCGCCGAATGTCCATGGTCAAACTGCCGGTTTGCAGGGCAGATGACATTTTATCCCTCCACTGGTCTGAGTTCATGTGTGCCACCGCAGCTCCATCGACGGCCACGATCTCGTCGTCGACACGCAGCTGGCAGAGCTCGGCTGGACTGCCTGAGGGAAGAAATGAAGAAAGATGAAAACGAGTATGGCATAACATGAAAAAACGAAAGTGCCAATTCAGAAATTATTTGCTTAGCATGAAGTGAGAAACACAGTAGGAACTGTTCCTATCTGAAAGTGGGCCACTAAGCAGCGAGTAAGTGACACCTCTCTCATGTCCAATTCATTATTCATGGTTGCGTTTTAAATCACTTTGGTAGTTTGATGCTCAGAAGCCCTCAAATACTGTAAAACTCCTAGGTTAAATTTTCTCTTCCCTACAAGTAACCGTATACATAATTACCATGTTCAGAAAACATAATCAAAATGTAGCCGTTTTGACATCTCTCCCCCTCCACCAGAATAAAAAATAGCTTTGAAATTCTGCACTCTTCCCCTTCTGCTGCATACAATTTCCCTCATAACAAAAATCGACCCACTAACAAATTTGATGCCTTTTTAGTCTGTGACCTGAACTGTCAGTGTCATCTGTTACCGTTTTATTCTCTAAGCGCTAACCTGTGAGAGCAAATTTCCTCTATAAAAAGCAAAAAAGAAAACATCTGTCACTGACTTGTTCCTGTCTCACACAAAGATGCTAAATGTAACGCTCTGTTCTTGTGACAAAACTTCAGCACTCCAGAGTTACATTTAACAAGAGTCTTACCGGGCTGAATGAGCTTAACTCTCACCCCCGTCGAGTCCCAGTGAGTATGGAAACCAAAGTCAGCTAGACTGTTGGGTTTAAGAGTAAGGCTCACTCTCATGTCACTGTGATCCACCTGGAAACGGAAAAAACACACACACACACACACACACACACACACACACACACACACGTAAAGGTGACACCGTGTGATCTAATGTCGAATGCTTCCTAGTGGAAATTAGAGACTTGAGTGGCCCGCTACACAAATATAGTAAGGAAGGGATAAACTGAATGACCAGTTACGGTCAGAAATGCCATATTAATGCTGCTTTAAGTTTGAAACACTGTAGTGAATGGTAATTAAAAAAAAATAAAAAAATAAAAAAAATAAAAAGTAAGGGGGGTGACCTCAGAAGTTGTCATGACAACACCATTTAACCTTATCTAATGATATAAATGACACCAGTCTACAAGTCAAAATGTCTGAACATAAACATTTCCCAATATTCCAAAATGTTAATTTTCTGGTCGTCACTGAGCTTATTTAATGAGAACAATCATTCATTACACCTTACGATCCCTCTCCAAGTGTCTAATTTCATGATATAAAAGACGGATGTAGCCATCATGGCTGTTCTCTACATCCCATCAAGCCCCATTTTAAAGCCTTGGGATGAGCAGTCTCACCGTTGTTTTTTGGATAGATGCAAAGAGGAAAGTGCACAAATGTGCAACCTGTCAAACAAGTCATTAGCCAATAATCATACCACAGATAATTCTCAATTTTTTAAACATTTTTTTCCTCCCAAGACGACCCAAAATAAGTCAAACTAATTTTGGGTCAAAAACTCCGCAGGAAACTGTTTACAGAGGTAAAGACAGAAAGCTGCTTTCCCAGACATCTATAGGACCAAAAGTCTTTCTGCAACCACAGCTTTTGCCACCTGGTGGCTTTCACATGTAATGCAGGTTTAAGATGTTTCTGCATTGGCTTCATTGTCTAGTGTAAAATTGTGACCTTCCAACTTGGACAAAGATTGAGGAAACCCCCAGGAGCAGACTGTCAATGCTCTAGCTCTGGGACAGTGAAAAAACAAAACAAAAACAACAACAAAAAGAAAACCAAAGAAACAAAAGAGCCGCACACATGCAGCTGGTCAGGCCCCTGAACTAATGCACTTTGAGAGTGGAAACTGGATTTTTCCACTGAAAACTGCTGTTAGCTTTCACTGTAGCCCAGGTTCATGAAAGTCAAGTACATTCGATACAGAAGCTGATGTTTGCTCTCTGCACAAGTCTGGGGTCCATAGTGTAACTACACAATAACTGCAGGGGGTCAGAAAGTGACGTTGAGGGAGTGATTTGAAAATGGCAGCAGCTCTAGAACTGGTCCAGATCCAGCCAGTTTAAATCTGATTTTATATTATCATCCTCCTCATCCTTTATTTATCCAGGTGAAAAGTTTAATTGAGATTTAAATCTCATTTCCAAGTGAGACTTGGCCATAGGGCAGCAAACTTTTATAGGAGTTTGTTTCATTCATTTTTTCTACAGAGCAGTGGGTAATCACATAAATGCCATTGATTTGATATGATCTTACAAGTTCAAAAATACTCCAGCATACCTTTGGAAGATCTGTGCTTCCATCAGCTGAGAAGGTCAAGCCTCTATTTTGACGAGACTGCAGATTTGAATAAGGTTGAGGCAGTATCTGGCTTTGAATGGAGGGTCGATAGTAATAGCCACTGCTCTGAAAGGAGGTCTGGCTGGAAAGATTGGAGCTAGTCACTTGCTCTTCCTGTCCTGCACCAGTCTGCTTCCCCTGGTTGGTCTGATACGGACCGCTCAGCTGGGCGGTCGCAGTCTGTCTTTTCAGAGATGGTGAAGATGGAGAATCCTCTCTCTCACTGTTCAGCAGCACACCCTGATTGTCATCTACCTGGAGATGAAGAAAAACAAGATGTGCTCAGAATCTGCAGCGCTGGAATGTTAAAGTAGGGCCTTAAAAATGTGTAAAACCAGCAGATTCGTGAGAAATGTGTAATCTGGGAATGAACTCCGCAGTGCAGCAGCACTTCTTTTATTAATGAGGAAGGCAATCAAAACAAAAGGTAACAAGTTAGCTCAAACAGTGTGCACAGACAGACACATACATACACAATGCTCTCATTACACCAACTTACTTAAGCTTATTAGGCTGTCTTAACAAATCCCTGTACACCACGTCAGACACTAAAATGCAATTTAGCCAGAAAAATAACAGGCTGACTGTAAAATAATGTCAGAACGACATGTTTTTCTGTTAAGCAAAAAATTAAATAACACTTTTTTTTTTAAAGTTTGGATTTAGACCCAAGGTTTCCTGGCATCCATGTTCATCACCATAAGCATTTTCAGCTCTTATAATTGCCCAAACATGGTTTTTAAGCTTGATCAAAAACCTGAATGAATTGCAGGTTTGACAGTGACATTGTTAATATTTAAACTGAGTCAGCTGAGGAGGAAGATGGGTGTTAGGCTGGATTAATGCAGTTAAATGGATACGGTGTGATAAAACCAATCTTTTTAAAGAGCAACAGGGCCACAGACGCAGCAACCAGTGAACTCACATTGTACATCCTGGGCAGTGATGACACTCTGGACTGCTTGGTCCCAAAGGGTCTGGCTGTGATAGCAGAAGAGAGACGGGATGAGCCCTCAGACCGACGGTAACCACGGGGAAGGCTGGCTGAGCCAGACCAGGAAACAGTTCTGGGCAAGAACTTGTAGACGCCTGGAGTCTGCGGGGCTGTGCTTTGCTCTGCTGCTGCTTGCCAAGAGGACTTCTGTCCGTCTTCCTGAGAGTTGTCGTTCTGATGCGATAAATCCTCACCAGCAGTTTTAAGCTCCGGATGAACATAAAAAAATGCTTTTCGTTCACTAGACATGGATAAAGTGGGACTTTTGTTGCTTTTAGAATTTGTGGTCTCGTTCAGCTGTAAAGCTGTAAAATGAGTGGAGATTTGGTTTGTAAGGCCATTTTGTGGCTGGGAAAGTTCACAGGTGGACTGGAAAGGAGCTGTGCTGCTCTGGGATTTCACTTGGGTTTGAGAGATCACAGGAAAGCCTAGAGAAGGCATGCCAACTCTTGCTTCATCTAAAGCCGTGGAGGCAAAGTGGATCTCCTCTCCCAAGACTTTTCCATCAGGGACAACCACTGCTCCACCCTGAGAGGAAAGGGCCAACAATGAGAACAGTTATGCCATCTGGCAATATAATAAAAACACCTAATAGGTTATAACACTTTTCACAACTCAGCTGTACTCAAGAAATTTTTTAAAATCATAAGCATTTTTAATCCCATTATTAAAACAGTGTGTGGTTCTCATTAACATCAGGGAGGTAAAACTCAATAGTGTAAACCTACTTGAGCATGGGTTGAGCTCTGGGAGCTAAGAGGAACCGTGGGGCTGAAAGGTGCCTCGGTGGCATAGCTGCGGGCCAGCAGAGCTCGAGTATGTGGCCGGAGATCAGAGCTTGATTTTGATGGAGAAGTTGTTGAGTAAGGACGAGGCGCTGTGTTCCTGGTCCAAGGTGACTGCTGGTATCTGGGGTATTAATATGCAGGGGAAGAGTAACCGAAGGATTACAGGTAGCAGAAAACATGAAGGAAGGACAGGCATCACAACTCACGAGTATATATACAGTTATAAAAAGGTACAGTGCTGTGAAACTGTATTTGACCTCTTGATTTCTTGCATATGTGAAATGTTTCATATCAAACAAATATTAATATAAGACAAATATAAGCAGAGTATGAATAAAATGAATTAAGGTTAAATGAAAAGTTATCCAAGCCTACTTGGCTCTGTGTGGAAAAAGTAGTTGCCCCCTAAATCTATTAACTGGTTGTTCCGCCCTTGACAGCAAGAGCTGCAATAAAGTATTTGTGATAACTGGCAAAGGGTCCTTCACATTGCTGCCCACTCATCTTTGCAAAATAAGTTTCATTCAGTCACACTGGAGGATTTTTGTCCTGTTTAATATTATTTAAGAATGAACTTTGACTAGGCCACTCCTAAAGCTTCATGGTTTGTTTTGGTTTTTTGAGCCATTCAGAGGTGGACTTGCTGGTATGTCTGGATCACTGTCCTGCTGCATAACCCAAGTGGTTTTGAGTTCTGATGGTCGGACATCCTGCTTCAGGATCTTCTGGTAGAGAGCAGAATTCATGGTTCTATCAATTACAGCAAGTCATCCATGTCCTGAAGCAGCAACAGCCCAGTTCAGTGAAACTGAAATCTGCTTTCTGAAATAAATGCGATTAATCACAATTCATGATTTACTTTTTCCACACAGGGCCAGCTTTGCTATGATAGCTTTCTGCCCTTAATAAATTAAATTATTAAAAAAAACCTTTTGTGTTTATTCAGGTCATCTTTGTCTAATATTATTATTATCTGATCGATGATCTGAAACAAATAAGCCAAAGATAAATGAATAAAGAGTAAAAAAAATTCTTTCATGCCACTGCAAATAGCTGTACATTAGGCATTGTTTAAAAATATTTAAGAATTTATTCTTTTTAAAAACAATTGTAGCACAAACATACTTTAGTTTTGCTTCATTCTTCTCAATAGTTGTCACAGACCCGTTGATCATCTTATCCATTACATGCTCTCTGTCTTGTGATTTAGTTCGAAGTTCAGACTTTGTGCTCCTACGACGGGTTTTCCACTTTTTCAAGTCCTGAAAGAAATGCACAACATCAACCAACTACACCACTGCCTGTGTACTTATCAAAAAGTACCCCCCCAAAAAGCCACTTCAATTTAGACCACATCTGCATTCTTGGTTTACAAATACAGTAACTATTAACCAGCATGAGTATATTCAGATATGCTCTTAACACACTGAGTTTTTTGATCTCTAAACATTCAACTATTTTCCACTTTTTAAGAGATGATTTATCCAAATTTCAGGAGCAAGACGACCATATTATTGCTAAAACCACTTTCTAGATGGATGCAAACTGCATTTCGTTGCCTTGCACTTGTAACGTGTCCAATGAAAATAAAGTTGATTTTTATTCTATTACTGCTCTACAGGCTGTTTTTTTATTTATTTATTCTATTATGTCATGCCCCACCTTCTTACCTCTCAGGTTTCTCCTTAGTACCCGAGGACCTTCCCAACTCAGGAGCTGCTGTCAATATTCTTACTCCATTTGCCATTCTCTTACAACAAGTGTCTAATTTAGCGAATCTTGAATTTGTAATATGAAATGTCAAAAATAAGCTTTAAATTTCAACTTATAAGAATACGAAAGAGGAGTCATTTAAATGTGCAGAAAAAGCAAAATGTGAAGATCTACAATTACCATCTGATGACAAAAATGCTCAAAAGCTTCAAAACACCAAACGGACCGTGAAAAATATTGCTGTGTCAGCATTTATGCATCAACTTACATCCTGCCACTGAGCTTCGGCATCCTTGGCAGCAACGCTACACTTCCTTCTGTTGTCTTGATTCCACAGTCTTGTCAATCCGGTGTCCTGACTTTCATCATGACTAGTGTTTGCATCAGGAGCCTTTCGCACAGGGTACACCATGGGGATATCACTGAGAGATTTGCTCCTGGTTCAGACACACGGGAGGCAAGGCACTTAAACAATGATGGATGACATTATATGATTACACTGCAGCTTCATATTGCATGAAAGTGACACTTCTGAGCACCACGTAGCAGGGTATGCATGATAACAGCCACATTGCTTGCATGCACACGCACGCACACACACACACACACACACACACACACACACACGTATACACAACAGGGTGCAGTTCTGCCAGCTGTAGCAGCACATTCTGCAATGAAATGACAGAATCCTCAGCGAAGTGCGAGCACGAATGTAGCATGCCAGTCAAGCAATGCAAAAGTATTGAAAAAAAAAAAAAAAAAAGTAACAGATGTTGCTGTCTGGATAACACAACAGTCATGACTCATAACAGGTAATAACACTGCTCTGGGCAACAGAGGATGTCATACATGACATTCAAATAACTTACAGCAGCATTTAGAAGGTGGTCTATCAAAACAATGACGTAATCTGATGGGAGGAACCAAGACTGATTACAAACAGTCCTGTCATAAATTCCACTGTCAAGCCTGTGCCCAGAAAATTAATAGAGGTGATGTGCACCACACGCTCCACCTTCATGAAAAGGGAAACTATTCTGGTGGCATTATTTTGGTTCTTTACAACCTGAATGCAAACAAAAGCATACCTGGATGAAGCAGCAATAAAGCAGTCACGTCAAAGCGGCCTCAAACATTTTTGCTACGATTTTATGTTTAAAACTTTGGAACTTACCAAATCCAGCCAGGATTGACCTGAACTGGTCTCTCAGGCTTGACCTGGGTTTGACTGGCTCTAAAGAACCAGAGAAACAGATATGAAGACTGAAGAACATTGTGTGCCTACATGTAGTGGACCTGGTTTGATAAAGCATCCAGCAACATGCTGCATAACATAAATTAAAAAAAAAAAAGTGGTCAGGATAAGAGGTTAGACCACAAAACACAAAGAGGTGCTGTATGAATGAGACCATGTTTTTGTAATACACACGACTTCAAGACCACAGCCACTCAAACCCATCTCACACACACTAACACACACCAGACAAAATGTTTTTGTACTGCATATAAAATACTCCACGCAGTTTCTTGACCTGTGGCATCATACTTTATTTTTCAAAAGCGATGACATTCACACAGTAAACTGAAAAAAAAATAAAAATAAATTGAAGGCACAGCTCATGTTATAAAGAATGTGAACAAACTAACAAATGCATCACTCAGCAATGTGGCAGATACAACATTTGGGTGGTTTTAAAAAACCCAAAACAATGATCTTGATAATTTCATACAATAAATGAGAAAAACTGTACATGTTTTAACATCTTCTCATTAGCTGGATATTTGTAAATGTGTGGAAAGGCTTCAATCCAGTTTGTGGTTAGGATTGTTATGATCGTGTGCTTGTTATGTACGGCTCTTCAAGACAGCTGCAAAAGTTCAGGCTTGTGTTCAGGCTTCTGGGGCTCTCCAGATACGAAGTCAACGTCAAACTCTTCTGCAAAAGCCAAGGCTTTACGGCTACAGTCAAAGAAAAGAACAGCAAATATATGAAATGTGTGCAACACAATTAGCAGCAGACCTTATAGACACAGGTCTTACAATGAAGGATTAAAAACGGGATTAAAAAAAATATACACTGCAAAATCATAGATCAGCTTTAAATTACATTATTATTCTTGCAAACTACTGCTAGCTAATTCCTTGTGCTTAGCAAACTAATATTTAGTTTGCTACAGCTGCCATATAAATCCACCACTGCGTCACACTTTTGGTTATTTTAGCATCACATCTTCATGTTAGAGTTTAATGTAAGTAAAAACTAAGCTCAAGCCAGTAAAGGCAGCCATTATTTTATTTCTGCTTTGCAAAGCAATCCATGAATTATTTCCAGCTTTAAGTAGTACAATACTGCAATTCTACCATTGTTTTGTATTAGTTTTAAGCATATTTCTTTGTTAACACTGCTTTGAATGATAAAAAGAGACAGACCTCAGGCGCTGCATTTTATGATACCAGGGACGTCTTTGGGAGCCAAGGTAGATCCTGCGTACACGAACCTCCTCTTCAGGTGTCCAATATTGGGGTAAGAAGCGGTCATAATGCAGATTGGCAGATGTCTGATGAAGTGTCTGCTGCATTCGTCTAAAATGCAAGTCGTCTAGCACTGGGTCTGCCTCAGTATAATCATCCTCCGAGTCTTCCTCACACAGAGCTTGCAGGAAAAGCTCTTCAGTGGCACACTCAGGAGAACAGATAGTGAAGTGGCATTGAGGAGACGGAGGGGCATCTGCAGTGCTGCAGTAAACAGTGATATATCCAAATCTACGTTTAGCCACAGCCAATAGTGATCATAGATAAATCAGCTGGAATGAGCTTGAATGGAAGCGGCTCCAAATTTTACCAAGCAGACATTTGATTAATGCCTAAAAGCAAATCACTCTTTAGTTCTTGAGGATATTGTTAGATTTACAAAATTACTTTCATTGTTCATGCAGTGAACATGCTTTTTATTGTGGCCAAGTAAATAGTAAAGCAGAGCATTTGCATCCATATTTAGTTTCAGGGGAAAAAAAAAAAAAAAAAAAAAAAAAAAAGACTGGCACAAGCAACAACCCGTGGAGTCAAAAATAATGTTTAACACTACAGTTCCTGGAGTGAGCCTGACTCCAAAGATGGGTCCGTGCCCATCGACCTCTCAAGTCTGACGTCATTAGCGATTTCGCTCTTCTTGGTTCCTAAGCTCAAACACTGCAGCACCACTGAGACTTAAAGATGTCCTAAATTCGCTCAGTTTCAAAGTAAGTATCAGAGTGGATTCATGACATTTAATGGAGTTTGAAGTTAGCTTCCTAGTTTCCATGTAAAGATGATATCCTGCGTTCTCACTGTGAGATTTCTGGAAAACTAAAACATATGGCTCTGCTATCACTATGGACATAAATGGAGACAAACCTAAACTAAACCATTCGCTCGCTATGAAAAATTCCTGATCTTCAGCTTCATGTACCCATTCAAATCTTCATCAGCTTTAGTGATTCTTTTTTGAAGCATTCAAACTTTTGGTGTCTGGCAAACTGTGAGCACATGTGCTGTAGTTAGATTGTGAGATTTTAAACCCTAAGCTTAAATATGCCACAAAAACAGTGCTAATAAAAAGCCAGAGAGGCCTATTAGCTTATTTTAGGGTATTGCTTATGTTAAATAAAATAAGATACAAAGCATTTTTATTTTTTAAAGACAGCCTTAATAAACAGAGTAGGCCTTTATAGAGGATGTCTCCCTTTGTGACAACTGTACTGTGGAGGTCTTATTAAAAACAAGTCAACCAGTTTGGAGAATTTCACTCCTCAAAACTTAGTTTCAAAACTTCTCAAAGAGTGGATGCTATAAAGCAAACTTTTGTCAGTTACTTCGTACCTATTAGCTGAGGCTGTGTGATGCATGTATAAAACATCCATAAACTATACGCTTTATAGACAACCATGGCTTTTAATAGCCAACATGGTGATAACCCAAGTGCTACAACTGAGCCTTTCAAATGCAGAATACAGAGGGCAAGTCTATGAATTAGCACAAGAACATAGTTTCAAGCACAGAGGTTCCATCAGGGCAAGCAAAGCAAACTGTGCTTTCCCTGTGAGTTCTAACAAAAACACCACGCATCAGTTAAAACCAAGTGAAAGCAATCTCCTTTTACCTCAAGCAGCACTCTGTCAAAACCTTTCATCCAGTTGCTTCCATCTTTACATTACTGCCATCTTGTCGCCACAGTTGGCTAAAGTATCTGGAGGGGGAACAACTCCACTTGCCTTCAATTTCCATGAAATCTATAACATGTCTTTAGTCTATGGGTGTGTCTGTGTCCTGTTAACAGTGGACTGAGCAGGGAAACAAGCAGCTTTTTCTTGTTTTTTGCAAATTGAGGACAAGCTGCCTGCGGCTCTGCTTTCGTTGCTTTTGAGATCAGCTACCATTTGCCTGTTGTGTGGAAACAGCTAGCATTAGCAAGTAAACAAGCACTTATGATAAATTCTCTCTTACTGATACCCTTGACCAGCATCCAATAAAAGATCATTTTAATCACTTCTTTAGCAAGCAATGCAATGCTAATGGAGGGGGAACATGGCTCCTGCCATGTCTGATTTAATAAAACAGGCAAACTGAACAGGTGCTGGCTCCACCAGCACTTTCAGATTAACATGTATGACATCATCTCTGCTTGCCCTTCTGTAAAAGTCACTGCACATCAATGATTTAAACCAACACTCTTGTCAAAGACTACAAAATGTAATTTACTCATAGAAAAATCGGATCAGAATTTATAGCAAATGACCCGTGTTGATAGTTTGGGAACTGCTATCATGAGAACGCAGAGGTTCACTTGCCAACTGACCCTTTGTGGTGACGTGTTACCAAGTCTGGTGCTCATCTCACACGAGCACTCAGCCACTGCTACACTTTGTTCATTAAAAAGATAAGTGAGTAAAATCACTAGCAAGTGTGAAACTCGAGAACCCAGCTGATCTTTACTGACAAGGAATTTTAAAAAGTGACAATATCCAAGCTCAAAAATAATCCTTAGAAGAATAATTTAAGTTGTAACAGACACTTAAAAAAAAATAAAATAGGCAATTAGTCTTGACAGTGACGTTTTAAACAAGTCTAGCAGGCAAAGAACAGCTTAAATACCTTGAAAACAATAACCACCTTGTTTGTGTCATACCAAAGTGACTACTTGTGATGGCTGTGCCCATGAATGGATGCAGACATTGTTCATATTGTTAATTGATTTGGATTAGGGTTTAGTGAGAAGGAAAAAGCACTCAGCTGCAAATTAGAAACTCCAAACTGTCGGAAACCAAGCAGCCTTTAACAGTTCTGACAAGTGTGAAATTCAATCCAAACCGAGCCTGAGAGAAAAACAACCAACTGTATTCCACTGACTGAACTCGGGCTCATATTTAAGGAATCCGAACTCCAGCTTCATATAAAGACAGCAGTATGTTATTCTTTTAATCATTTACATTATGCACTCGTCTTCATATCACACATAAAATAAGCAAGAAGTTAGAAATATAAAAGCTATTTTTTGAAAGGTCGCCTACGGGTAAGTTAGGCAGCAGTTTGTGAGGAATTTTTATTTGGTCACAGAAACGTCTGGAGCACCTGGTAAACTGACTCGCGAAGCCACTTCCATTCTCCTCTGGTCCTTGTTTTCGTCTGAGTAGTGGGACATAGCCTTTGTTTTGATGAGCTGTCACCTGCTTGTTTTCCATCTTGAATACCTGCTCAGCTTCTGCGTCGCCTCCAAAACCTAGATATCACAGAGACACAAAAATTACCCCAAAAATATACATTTAAATGGGGGAAAATAAAACATGTATGAAAGACAAAAGCTGAACTAAACCTCATCAAAATACAAGGAAGGTTATACATCAGAAAAAAACCTTTCCTGGATGACTGAGCCGTCACACAGTCAAGCCTTTAGGGAGTATCAGGGCAAGTATTTAACCTCTCCCATCACACACACACAGTTATCACACCAGAGTGCAGAATCCATCACTGACATGCACTGAGCCTGACATAACACTTGCAGACCAAAAAAAAAAACAAAACTTGAATAAAAGAGCAGCAGGTCAGAACTTTGCTGATCCACCAAAATGACATCGATTAAGAGTATTAACATGGAATCCCCCAAAAATGTGTTATTATAAGTTTGTGAAAACACATTTTTGGGGTACATTTCTGTCACTTTAGCAGTTTCAGGCTGATCTTACAAGGATAAAAAAAAAAAAAAAAGTTTCACTTTTGCAAAAGTTTCAAAAGCAGTTAGTGTAAAATTAATGAGCAGAGTTACATTTCAAAAACAAAAGACAGCAATAAAGGGGGGGAAAAAAAATGCCGTCATCAGCTATAATCTCCATAATCTTTCCACAAATTGCAGTGCTGTGTCAAAATATTTAGCAGAAACGAAACAGATTCCTTCACACCCCAGTCATTGTATCACAAATGTACCTTCAACATTCGGGTGCAGGGCCTGGGAGTTAAAGGAGTCGGTGCTGTCTGCAGAGTTGCCTCGCCTGTAATTTTTGTACTGACATTCCTCTTCTGGATTTTGGCACAAACTATCGCTGCTGTCTTTCACAGGTACACCACCCTCATCTAGAGCCTGGAGTAGGAAGGGTTAACAGAAGTATAAAAATAAAGTAATACAATCTTTAAATACTTAAAGAGAAAAATAAAAAATTACCTTGGACAAGGCCAGCCCCAACAGGCCCTCAAAAGCCTTCAAATTAAGCTGAGGGCCATTGTACAATGTGTCCAGGTGAGCCTTGCGACCCAACCAGTAAATTGTTATCAGAACCTGAGAAAGAATAGACAGAATTACAAATATGACCAAACACACCAACCTACTTCCTTACTTAAAGAAAAAAAAAAAAAAAAAAAAAAAAAAAGAAGGAAGAAAGAAGAAAGAAAAGACACCACACTGCTCAAAACAAATTAAGAGAACAACAGGCGTACTACAGATACAACAACACCAACAAGACAACTTTCCCAATAGGGCTGGGCCATATTATACCGTTCACGGTAATACCGGTATAATGTTAGGCAACGATAGGAAAATGAAAAATCGCGATAGAATGTGAGTAAAACGCGCATGCGCAGTGCCTTTGTTTTCATACGTACATGGCCGATTGTTGAGTGAAACAGATGAACCAGAATTGTTTGGAAAAATGGTGCAACTTCAGTGATGTGGAACTGGTTTGGTGTTTGTCCGTCAGATACACGACAAAGCACATTTTTTGCAGAACATGCAAGCAGCCGTCGTTATTGTCGTATTTGTTGGCGTAAGATGCTCTTAAATCTGGGAGTAATCTGGGTCCTAAACTCCGTATGATTCAGGTCAAACGAACACTGCAGCATCACTGAGAGTTAAAAACTGTCTAAATTCTTTCATCTTTAATAAAACGATCAGCATTGCTGCTTTATCAGGTGTAGATATGAAGTTTAACTTCCAGGCATCCATGAAAACAAAATTTATTACATTTAACGGAGTTAGAAGTTAGCAGGAAGCTAGCGGAAGTTAGCTCGCTAGTTTCGCTAGTTACCTAAGCATGATATTGCATGTTCTGACTGAGAGATTTCTGAAAAAAATCAAACGTACAGCTCTGCTATCACTTCCAACATAAATGAAGACAGGAAACTAAACAGCAGTGACGTTTGTAGGGTTACTGAAGTTGGGCTAGCTGGTATATAATGATGTGCTACGTGATCGCTAGCGACACAGCTATGTTGGCATAACATAAACAGTGAAGCTGGAGGACGAACACTAACACTTTTCCACTTATAAAAGTTAACGTTAAGGTTCCTGATAGTTAGAGACAAATGCAATCGCATAGCAGGATGCTGTAAACGGACCAAACTTCAGTCAGGAGAACAACTGAGATAATCCATCCACAATACAAGGTTAGTCATTAATATACTGCAACAACATGGGAATAGAGCAGCTGCCAGAGAATTCAACATTAATGAAACAATGGTACAGAAGTGGAGGAAGCAAGAAGAATGAGTTTAATAAAGTTTGATTTATCTGACTGCTTTGTTTCGCTTAATGTGCCTTATAATCCCGTGCACCTTATGGTCCGAAAAATACGTACTGCACACTGCAGTTTAATGTTGCAAAGCACCTCTTTTTAACTTCAGTGGATATTATACATGGTTATGCTCAGGATATGTCAGCCCATTTCTACTGGAAATGCCTTTTGGTTAAACTTTCAGCAAGGAATTTGCATTTGCACTGTTACATTTTTATAAAGCTTTAATGTACATAAAAACCAGCTTCTTGTTTAAGTGAAAATAAATGGAAGGTTGTCTTTTTGCGCTAGTAATGTTGTGGAGTTGTATTTTGTCTCGCATCAATTATATCGTCAGTTATATCGTTATCGCAAATTTTCAAATATATATCGTGATAAATATTTTTGGCCATATCGCCCTGCTCTATTTCCAAGTGTTGTTAAGACCCCTCTCTTCTGAACCACGTGGAAGAGTCCGGTGATGCTGTAGCAAATGTAAAAGGGGATGCCACTGAAAGAACTGCCAGTTCAGGTCCTACCATCAGGCCCTCATGCCATTCTGATGGAGTCCAATTCTGACAGTTTGGTCAGAAACGTGCTCATGAGCTGCCCGCTAGCTGTCATTTTCTGCAATTTCTTCCTCCTCACATAAAGCAACTTGGATTGATGCCCTTCTATGGCCCCGTCTAGCTCTCCTGGTGAAAAACCACCCGTCTCCTGTGATCTCCTCCACACTGTTAAAAAACAGCAAACCTTCTTGTGATAGCACAGCCTGAATGAGCTGCAGGTCCATCGTGGGCTACCAGTAATGTCAAGGACACTAGCAGAGAGCTAAACTACAGGAAACTCAGTCAGGAGGGATAAACGCAGCGAGCAGTGGTCTACAGCCCCCACCTGTAACACCACTCCCCGTTACCGTAATTGTCGGGCTATAAGCCGCTACTTTTTGCACAAGCTTTGAACCCTGCGGCTTTTAGTCAGGTGCGGCTTTTCTATGGATTTTCCATGATTTTTGTGATATCGTAAGACGATTTGTTTTGTTTGTTCCGCTGTTGTACGGCACTACGTTGCCTGGCGGAAGGATCGGGGTTCAAGAGTGGTATGTTAGTCACATGTCCGTCCGCCAGGCAACGTAGTGCGAAAAACAAACTTCAAAGTAGCGCTACGCATTCAGCGGGAGGCGTAGATGACGAGTGGCGATAAACTTGCGAAAAGCAAGTTATGCCCAACTCCACCGGTGGATTCTGACAGCGTGGAAAAGTGCGAAAACATCCACGATCACCAACGGATTTTGAAGGGCTGGACTGCTGCATGATGGAGAGGAGGACACCGCCACGGCCCTTCTGAGGGTGTTCGACTCTGACACTGACAACGAGGATTTCTTTGGTTTTGAAAGTGATAACGAAGGAGAGAAGCGGAGAGTGGATGACGAAGCCATCCTGAGCCTGTTTGTATCCGACATTGGAGAAGAGGACTTTGGTGGTTTTAGTGCGCAGGAAGAAGAGAAAGATGGTGAATGACTGACTTTTCTTCTTGTTAAAGCCGTGTCACTGCACCTGAGCCTAAAAGGTAGTCCGAATCTATTTTTCTGGTGTGCTGTAGGTTACTGTTATGTACTACATGTGCAAATATGTACCCATAACTTGTTTTTCAAAATATTAATAAAAGGGGTGTGTCTCCAAACAGCCATCTCTTTCCTGACAATTCCCTTTGTGCATATTCTCTTACATATGATAAGTCAACATTGAAACACCTGCGGCTTTTAGTCAAGTGCGGCTAATGTATGTACAAAACAGGGTTTTCCCCTGATTTTAGCTTGTGCGGCTAATATTCAGGTGCGCTTTGTAGTCCGGGAAATACGGTAATTGGTTCTCTTGTTGTTGCCTGAACCTGTTTGATGACAGTTTATGCTTCCTAGCTGAAATTTAACTGACTTTGCTCAAAACTCTGATGATCGAATGTGCCTTTATTTCTTTAAAGCAGTGCAGTGAGAGGAAGAAAAAGATGATGATAATGAAGAGGAGGAAAATGAAGAATTGAAATATGCACCTCTGAACTGCATTCAGTTTTTTTTGCCATGTGTAAGAATCAATTTTTCCTTTGAAGAAATCACTAGTTTCACTTCTGAATTTCAGCCATCAGTGTCAGCATCAAGGTGCACCAACCAAGCTACTTCGATTTTCCAAGTAAAACGATGTTCCACGACTCACTATAATAATCCCTTTTTCAAAAGTAAGCATTTCTGTTTGTCATATTAGACTGTTGGCGCCATTATAGCTGCAATTAGTTTTATTTTCCCCTAATTTGTACAAGCAGAGCGTAAACAAGCATTCGGGGCTTATGTCAAACTTAATTAGGATAAAATGTGTTTCTTTCTCTCCAGTTCTCTCTCATGCCAAGGAAATTACTTCACTGCTTGCAACAGATCACAGGTTAATCCTATATTAGCCATGCATGATTCCATTTTATTTAATAAAGCAAGAAACCCATAATTACTCTTGGCTTTTCAAAAAGTCCTTATAAAAGGGGAACATAGATGAAAATTAACAGAAGGTTGGATTAATAAAAAAAAAAAAAAAAAAAAACTACCCTAATGTACATAAACCCTGATGTTAACATTATTCTGCAAGAGAAATCCTTGAATCGGGCTAATTTATCACAAATCTGAATCTCATCTAAATAAATATTATTTAAATATTTTTCTTAAGTCATACAATTTTTTTGAATGTACTCACAAAAACAAAATGAGAACTTTAAAGAAAAGATCTGATGGATTATATAAAAGACCAAGTGTATTTTGTATTGTATTTTATTAACATTTTTATCTTAAATGGAGTGCAACAGTTCATGCTGGTGTGCTGCATTGTTTTGGTAAACCGTTCCAATTGGCCCAAATTCACCCCAAGTGGTTCATTTGAAAGAATAATTAACTAAAAACATAGAAATAAAAAGAAGGCTACATCAGTGACTGTAGTCTGGAGGAAAAAACAAAACACCCTCCGTCCGGGGTTAAAGTTCACAGCTACTGTGCGATTTAAATGAGGCTTCACACGTCCATGTGCATCACTCAGTTCCACACACAGACTTGAGGCAGTTAAGATGGGAGTTTCCAGACGGCCTCTGCCACTTATGTATTCTTATATTTCCATCACTCTAAACTCTATGAGGGCTTTAACACCAGGCTCCTGGGATTTGCCTCAACCTCAGCAAGCTCAGCAGCCCCTCCTCAAGGCCACCTTATTTGTCATACTTCTGGACAAGTCTTCAGCATCAGTAGTTCAAGCTAATATATTGATGGATACTGCTCCCTTTATGGCTTTATATTCAACTCATTTACCCAGAAAGGAAAAGACACCCCAACAAGAGAATAACGACTTACATTTTTGAGTCGTCTGTTGCCTTCGTCACGCCTAAAATAAAATTTCAAGACAGAAATAAGTACTTAAACAAAAGAGCCAAACATCTGCTGCTACAATTTACATTTCGATTGCGTCACTGAAAAGTCCCGGTGAATGAGATAACTGTGAAGGAAAAAAAGTTACAGTGACATCTTAAGCCTTCTCATTTGCAATCCTCACTAATCAGCAACTTATCAGGTTTTATGGAGAACAGGCCATCAGCTCATATAAAGGAGCAGCTTGTTAGTGAAAGTGCAGACATGTATTAATGCAAAGCAGCACGTTCACTTTTATCTTTTTAAATACACACACTGAAAACTCAGTCAGTGGTAACTATAACCTACGCAGAAAACATTAGGCCCTCGTGTATTTTGCCAGTACACAGTGGTTCTGCTCATACTGTATTTTTTATTTTATTCTGTATATGCCATTTCTTTTGATTTTCTTGCTTTTATAGCACCGATGTGGGACCGTACAACTATTTCACTGTACTATTGTACAAAGTATCACTGTGCAATTGCAATAAAGTTAGAGTTAAAGGTCCAGGTGCAGCGGTATGTGTTCATGCAACTTCACCTTAGTGTCACACGAGTGGAGATGTCCTGCAGGTCACCTGGATGAAACAGCTGGGATTCATTTAGTCCCAGTTTCTCGCAGGCTTTCAGGAAAACATTCACATTATCCTGAAATATCAGAACAGATGAGGAAAAAAAAAAAACACATAAAAAAAACTAGAGAAACAGTTGATGTTTGTTCTGATAAACTAGTAATGACCAACTCCAGCCTCAAACAGTTAAAATCCACCTCATCCAAACGATTCTCCAAGTGAGAACAGCTTGGAGTACAACCTACAATCAATTCTGATTCATCATTAATCATCTATTCATCTGTCAAGAAACACTCAGTAGATATTATCTAATAAGTAACCCATTTGTTTAGAAATCATACTTGCTCTGTTCAACCACTACAGCAGGCAGGATTACAGCAAAGCACAACTCTAGAGCTGCAAACAGATCTATTTAGATTAGCTTAACATATCCTATCTAGTCGTCTGTCAGTGTTAGTACAGCTACTCCTAAAGGTCACCATTATCATTTTTGAAGTAGTTCAGTACGGTTCAAAGTATTGAGAAACCACTCATTTCTTTACATTTTACTTCCAGGACTTTGTCACTTGTAAAGTTCTTGTTTTCCTGTCTTTCAAAGGTTTTCTTTCCACTCATTTTCAGTTCAGGTCTTGTACCTTTCTTGCACCACAAGGCAATTTGAAAATGTTTGTCTACAGCAGGGTCTGAGAAATGCACATTCATTGGACTGTAATTTTACACCTAATTTTTAAATTCTAATCATTCAGTAATAATCTCACAGCGACAAAATGTAGGAGGCACAAAACTGCAGTTTTCCAAGTCTTAAATATAAAGGATCACAAAAGGCAAACACATAAATATCTCAGTTCAGGCCTGGTCCAGTCTGAATCTGTGATCTTTATCATTTTTTGGATCTGTCCTGGCAGGCAAGACCCTATAAACCCTTTGGTTCTGGGTTGACCCACCAACTGATTTAAAGATATTTCAGGGGAGAAACATACATCGAGACCAGTACTCTAAATTTGTTCCTTTTTCAAGTGTTTGACATGTTAAGATGAAATGTTCAGAACAAACCATCTACAAATACATTTAGAGCCGTTTTCAGATTTTAAAGTAATTTCAACCTGAATTTCATACTCGAATCATCTCCAAGATCCAAATGTGAGACATCTGACTGCTTGAGTGTGACCACTTAGAATACGAGAAATGATTTACCATTGATCAGTGTGTAACGTATAGTAAGTGTTTGCATTGTGTTGTGACTGGCTGACAGCCTGATGGCACAGAGTTGGAGCTACAAAGGCGGATTATATAGATTTTATTCTGAGCTGATAAATATGCAAGGTAATCACATTCTCCACCCTTACACATTAACACATGAAAAGCGCTCATGTTAAACACAAAAATAGGACACTAACATCGAACTGGGCCTCAGTGTTTGTAAAAACGTAAACTTCAGCAGATTGGCTTACTGCACTTTGAGCTTTGTGACTTCATAAATGAGGAAATGAACTGGGGTGTCACACAGCAGGTTCATGTGCAGCAGGAGGTTAGGAGTCAGAGAGAAACTCAGTTTGTTGAAGAAAACCTGCTCGCTGCCAAGTTAAGTTCACAGACTTTATATACAGTAATCGACTCAGGTAAAGTTAGCTCTCTTTCTGGAAACAGAAATCATTACTGAAGCAGTTTGAGAGCATCTTGACACAACAGAACAAAAAGGCAGCCAACATCCAAAGAATTTTGGTAGACTTCAAGAAGACTGGACAGCTAGTCCCTGAAGACCAGTCAAATAAAAGTTTGCCTAAAAGCACTCAGGCTATGCTCAAGAATAAAGGTGCTCATACCAAATATTATCTTTCAAGCATGTTAGAATTGTGCAGACTCTGTTTTTGCCTAATATACACCGTGTTTCTGTGTATGATTACACGCGTTTCAACAGATCACTACAACCATTTCTCAAACTAAATATGAAAACATGATTATTATGTTGATGATATTAAAACAGTCAGAGGTGGATAATTTAGCAGCCTCTATTGGTAAATAAACAAACTGCATAATTTATTTAAAATAATGATCAATGTTTTTGTCCCCATTTGTGCATTTTAGCATGTAACAATTCCAACTCCCATGTAACAAAATATAATAAAGACTGAAAATTCACTATAAATAATGCCAAAGCTTCAAAGGCCGGACAGAGGATATTTATTGTGTTATTCAAAGAGTTTCTCGATAAGTGTCGATGTTGATTTTTTATTGTTTAATTGAAGTTATCAGATTAAAAACAAACAAAAGCTCCAGTATTGCTCTTTAGGTTGTGAAAGTAAGAGCTGAACCTCGGCTGCATCTCCCTCTCCCACCCCGCCATCACCACCAGTGCATCCACCGCTGGGCTCCATCTATTGGGCCCTGTTGGGAGCCTGAAATCGATCTTTTCCTGGTCTTGCTTTGGGCTGTTTTGGCAATTATACTTGAGAAACAGCCTGAAGCCAAAATAAAAATCTTCATTTGCATCAGTGCCCAATAAAAACAAGCTGAAACTTTGCAGTTGGTTGAAATGCACGTTCATGTTTAGTCAGACTACAACAACACTGTCTCCTTGTGCCTGCAACAGGAAACCACACAATGTTTCAACACTTCCTGGCCAACAGGTGTCTTTTTTGTTTTCTTGCATACTCTGATTATGCAGACGTCATACAGCTGAAGTGTAAACTCACCAGACCAGCGATCGGAGTAGACAGCCTGTTCACCCTCTTGATTATTCCGGGTTTCAACTGATTAATTAGGCTGCGAGTGAAGACAATTAGCAAACAGATTACAAAATATTCCAGCCACAAAAGATAACTGGTAAACAGTCCTAATTTTGACTTCCATTGGCAGACGGCATTTTAGATAAAGAACCACAACTTTTTCTTTTTTAAGCCATCATCCTAAAATCAACTTCTGGGTTAACCAGCAAACATCAGATTTGTGCGTCTGCACTTGTTAATTTATGAGTGTTTATCTTTGCTTACTTTTAAAGATACTCAGCAACCTCCAGACTGTAGTTTTGGATGCTACTGTTTTTAAAAAATTGTTTCAAGGCTGCTGAAGGCAAGCTGGCAAATTAGCCTGCATACACTCACTAATGATAGGTCTGCATGATAATTATCTTTCAAATTAATTCTTACAGATAAAAGTTTGACCAAAGTAAAACTGCAAAACACTTAAAGTTTGAGCATCATTACTTACTTGCAAAGCAGGACTCCGTTCTCTAATGCGGCACGGAAGTCACTGCATCCAAACGACTTTCCAGTCACTTCCTAAAGAGGGGAGGAGAGAAAAAAAAAAGTCAATTATTTGCGTTTCTTTGCTTAATGTTGCTTTGTTGTTTTGGCAGTGCCCCTTTACTAGAAAGAATGAACAATAAAATGGACCGAAAACACTGGAAAAAAAAAAAAAAAAAAAAAAAGGCACACAGGACCGACTGGTATGTCGTTTTGACCAGAAGCACCACACCAGTCCAAATATACTGGAAAAAGCTTGATTCACGGCAGCTCAGCTTCACATGCGCTGCTAATGGATTACTGCTAGATGACACACTTTCAGAGGTCTTTTCCAGCTCACGTCAATCTCAATCAGAGCTTTTTTGGCACCCCACAATGGACCCACAGCCTATTAGGCAGTGACATTCAGGTTTGGAACAAGTGTTCAAATCCAGTAAGTAACAGAAATAAGCATGACTGTATGAATACGTATGACTGTATATAATTCATGCTACATTTTAAAAAGGTTCCAACATGCTTAAAATAGTACCACATACTTCTACAGTACTGACACCAACACCATATATCCACCACTGTCTGTATAAACTGGTGTAAACCAGCACATTAATGATTAAAGTATGTTAAAGTGCTTGCAGAGTTCAACTATTAAAGATGATATTTGCCCTTTATACAGTCACCCATTATTTTAGCTATCACAAACATTCTAATCACCCAATCACATGGCAGCAACTCTGTGCATTTAGGCATTCAGACAAGGTCAAGAAGACTTAAGTTCAAACCAATCATCAGAATGTGTAAGAAAGCTGACATGGTTGACGCAGCCAGACGGAGCTCTGAGTGTTTCAAGAACTGCGGAAAATCCCACCAGATCTTCTGGTGGACCTCAGGAAGAATTAGCAGTTGCTGTGGTAACGACTAATGGGTGCCTAAATAATGAATAATGAACAAGCACCTCTATGCTTTACAGAGAATGGTCTGAAAAACAAAATCTCCATTGAGCAGCAGATCTCTGGGTAAAAACACCCTGTTGATATCACAGGTCAGCTGGAGATGGCCCGACTGCTTCAAGCCGATAGGATGGAAACAGTCTCTCAAATGACTGCTGGCTACCGCCATCAAGGTAAGCAGAAGGTATGCTTTGTATTAACAGTTTAGGCTGGTGGTAATGGTTTAAAGGTTTGGGGGATATTTTCTTGGCACACTTTGGGCTGCTTGATACCAGTTGAACATCATTCAAACACCACAGCCTACCTGAGTATTCTTGCTGACCATTGTCCATCCCTTTGTGTCCATCATGTGCCCATTATCTGATGGCTGCTTCCAGCAGGATAAAACACGATGTCAAAAACTCAAATCATCTCAAGCTGGTTTATTTAACATGATCATAAGCTCACTTTACTCAAATGACCTTGGCAGTTACCAGATCTCAGACCATTAGAGCACGTTTGGGATGTGCAGGAACAGCAGAGTCCAATCAAGAAACCGTGTGATCGGAGCAAAATCTCTGGGAGATGTTTCCAGCTCCTTATTTAATCCATGCCAAGAAGAATTAAGTATTTTGCAAGCAAGTTATACCAGTATAGCAAGTTGTAGTTAATAAAGTGGCCAGTGAGTGTATACACACCACTTGGTGTCAAAAACAACTATGCGAAAAACATTAGGAAGCCATAGTTTCAGTTGAAGTTAATTAAAAAGGCAAAAATATACACACTACCTCTTGTAGTTGTTGCTGTCAACTATAAGAGTAAATTAAGTGACTTGGGTAAGAGCAGCTGAAATATTCTCCAGCTGCCACATAAAAACAAATAATTACAATACATCTACAGAGAAAAGCAGCCATAAAATGTATGTAAACAAGCATTCACACAACCACTCAAAAGTTGTTTTTGCTCTGAACAACAAATATAGCATAACCTATGGAAATGATTTGACATGGCAGGAGCAAGAACAAGGCAAGCGGGGTTTTGTAATGAGGACATAAAAATGGGACTATTAAGGTTCGGCTCCATAACTAACACGGGGCCCCAAAAGGCTATTCTTCTCACTAATTAGTCCCCCCAGGAATCCACAATTACAATTCATTTTTAGTAGAATCGGGCGCTGGGTACAGAGCGAATGCGTCTCAGTGGAATCAGACAAACAATGCAGCGCAAGGTTAACACAATAACACACAATGCGGCTGTGCCGTGGCATGCTGTCTGTTCTACAGCATCAAACACGTAACGTGGTCATTTTAATGAACAATAGTCCCCGAGAAACCACAAATTAAATGAATTTTATCCGTGTGCAACTCGCAAACCTCGCCAGATTGCTTCATTTGTCTAAATAGAGTGTCTCCCAGCCAAAAAAGGATCAAATGACCCCGGGTGGGAGAAAAACAAGCATCATTACATGTAGTCTTTAAAATAATGTATTATTAAGAGCTGCAATGATCCGCCAATTAATCCACAGCAAGTTGCTATCAGGAAATAAAGCAGGAATTTTTCAAAAATGCCAAATATTCACTGGTCAAACACAAGATTTGTTAAAAAAAACAAACAAAAAAAACCTGAATTACAGTCAATATGTTTCATATTAATGAAGGGATGATGGTGTTACTCTAAATGAGGAGAATACATGCTGGACAGCAGGAGGGGGAATCTTCTGCTTCTCCAAGAAACTATGACGTCATATCAAATAGCCCAATTCATTATAATTTCTCCTGGAGTACAGCAAACACTTACATGATGTTGCTGCCAGTTCTGTGCCAATGATAAAACAGTTTGGATGCTTGAATATACGGAAGCTTATTATCCCCCAACCTGTAGCTGGAGATATTAGTGCCAACACGTTCCCATTGTGATCTGGCTCAAGGAACGGTGCATTTACTTGTTTGCGAGCAGCAGGCCTCGCTATACTCCCGTCTAACACATACATGCCTCATCACGGTTCACCCGTTCTTTCATCCGTCAGTGCAGGAAAATAGACGTGCAAAACTGGCACGGGCTTTCTGCCAAGAGACCCCTGCACAAAATTCTCACAATGATCTGCTCGGACACAAGTGACATTAATGGTCCCATTTAGAGTTGGTCGACATCCAGTGCTCACCGTCTACAAGTTGTAGCCATCGGTTATGATTTAAGGATCACAGTTTCTAGTTTGGACAGGAGCAGCCTGAAATAACCTAGAAAATGCACCACACTCAAACCACATCCTCCACAATGCATGCAAGGCAAAGCCTGCCTGCCTACACCACATGCCAGGGTAGCATGCAAAGTGTTACATTTAGCAAATTTAACCCATGCCTTATATAATATCAGCACACTGATACTAAACAAACCTCAAGTAAAGTGTGCACATTATTATTTTCCAGCTTCTTTTAAATATTAACGATTTATATGCCTTTTCTGTATTTGAATTTACCTCTGAAGCCCAGAGACCTGCAGTCAAATACTTTCTGAGCAAACAGACTTCTCAGATAGGTAAGGGTCATAAAAAAGCCCTGAGTCTTATCAAAGCATACTTTGCCTTTGAAACGAAAGATTAAGTATGCAAAAGATGCCACACTTGATGTTTGAGAGCACAGAGCCTCAGTCAGTTTAAAAGTGTATGAGTTTATAGTGAGTTTCAACGATACAAATTATGCACAGGTGCTTTTGCATGGCTGCTTCTGGTTAACGTTAGATTTCCTGTCTTCACAGCGGGTTAAAATAAAGCGACATCAAACCTTCTTAATTGCTTGTAATTAATTGTCTGCAATAAGTGAAGAGAAGCACGTCTTAGAAGTAAATAAAGGGAGAGGAAAGAGTGAAGAACTGAACCTGCAGCTACCTCAATCCAGCGTTTGGCCTCGTTGAATGCGTCTGCACTGCTCACACTGGTCTGCTGACGCCACTCCATCTTAGTCTTCTGAACAACTCTAACGAGAGGGCAAAAAGAGGCGAGAATTCGTTACATTCATTAATTACGGAGCACGGAAGCCACGAACCTGCTGCAAGCCTATCAAATAAGGTCAATTAGTATCAGCACACACCCACATCCAAGTGATACTTTAAGAAAAGGCACAGTAATAATTTCTGCCTGTTTGGTCACCTTACGCTGTGGCTTGGCTGCTCACCGGTGAAAGTCTTCCGCTAATTGACACCCAGTTTAACACCGGACCGTCCGTACTCCTGCCACCCCGGAGCCCATCACTGACAGGTTCCGCTTATTGGATGAAGTGTAGCGGAAGGTCTCCGCCCACTAAAAAACTTTCAGGCAAAGTTTGAAGCGAAACCAAAGATGAGCCGAGGAGGGGAGCGTAGACTCTTCATCCCCCTGCTGGCCAGCGGCTGCACTGCACCACCAAGAGATGAGGTTTTAACATTTCAAATACTGAAGAGCCTAATTAATAACAAAAAGTAGATAAAGATAGATAAATACATTAAATAAGGTCGTTTTTAGCGTATACAGCAGAGTATAATGTCTTATTTTTTTACATATCAAGCTTTCTAGGTGGAATTCATTTCCCAGTGTGATCATAGTAATGCAGTTCTGATGGAGAATATATATCTCTCTTGGCCTAAGATATCAAAATGAAATGAACTGTGTTTAAAGTATAAAAGCACCCCATTGAATTCTCACTTTGTATTGGTCCTTATTTTAGTTGCATGTCAGTGACACCACTGAGAGTCTATAATTTAACCCCTCAGATGTAACTACATCCATGTCTACATCCATCCATCCATATCCTTACCAACCCGGCAGCTCGAGCTGGAGCTTATTCTGTCTCTCATAGGGCGTGAGGAGAAGTACGCCTCTGGACAGGTTGGACAGTTCATGACAAGGAAAGGCAGACAACCGCTCACACTTACATCAGCGACCTATTTAGAATCACAAATTAGCCGGGCGTGCATGTCTTTGGACTGCAGAAGAAACAGAGCACCCACAGGTTATCCACACAGGCAGAGGGAGAACATGCAAGCTTCATGCAGGAAGACCCCGAGAAGACAGTATATTTAAAAACCAGACTCTTCTTGCAACTACTGCATTACTACGCCATCTACATGGCTACATACCAAATACAAACTGTCATCTGCAGTACATTCAGTGGCACTTATTGAGCTTGCTTTCTCACTTCTAGTTGATCCAGACATCACGTTCGATCACACAGTATGCAGAATGCAAGCCATGTAATCTATTAACTTCAGAGGATGGCTATATTTAAATAGCAAATGTGCAAAATTATATATTTGCATTAGGTACAGATAAAAAATAATCTCCTTCTCTTCTTTAATTCCATTTGTCAAAGTTATTTTCTGTCAGTCTCTGTAGCACCAGCCCTCTGCTGTACGCAAAACATGACAGTATCATCAAGGGCAGGTCTCTTCACCAGCTATGTCTATGAATAGAAAATTGTTTTTCTTTCTTTTTTTTCCTTTTTATTTGCACATCTGAAAGCATAATGAGAACAGGGTGGACTGGCCTCATCTTGTATTACAGTACGTGCTTACTCCAATCTAATTTTCTGCCAAATGCCTAAGGAGGTGGACTGTATAGGAAACTGTGATGGAATCACATAATTGTAAAGTAAAATGAGGTGCAGAGGTGTAGGACACTGTAGAAAACTTAATGAGATGCCTATTAAGAAGAAAGAACATTATGTGAATCAATAATCTTCACACACCTTCCATTTATTACCTAAACTGGGAAATTAAAAGATAATTTCCTGAACCACCTGATATGCACACAGAACAATAGGGATTATCTTTTTTCCCCACCTTTGTTTTTGGGCTTCAAACATAAATCCTCTGTCGCTCTTTTGTGAGAATTAAGTAAGGCTGTTCTCAGTGTTCTGATATTTTACAGAAGAATTTTCACACTTAAATAATTCTGTGCACTGACCATCTTTAGAAATTCACTCAAGGATACAGCCACAGACATCAATTTTCCACTCATTTTTGAAAACAACAGGAAACTTAGAAGCAGCGGTGACTGAAAAGGCTGCCTCTGTTTCTGCACATTCAGAGTGGTATTTATGTACCAAAGGTTTTTTTTTACCTTTTGTGTGGTTCTTGATGGAAGCTTGAATTACTCTAGGTTGTTAAATTCCTGCCCTGATGAGGCTTTATGTCAGATGCTGGCCACTGATTTATGTTCTTCATGAATAAAGTACTCTATCCAAGATGAAAAACAACAATGGTACTACACAACCCCTTTCACAAGTGCTGCACACTTGAAAAAGCAGAATGACTCTTCATCTTTATTACAGGCATGAGGGTTTGTTGCACATACTGATCCACTGATTAGATAAGGAATAGGATTATAAGCCCAAGTACGAAATACTCATCAACTACAAGGATGTAAATAACATCACTGGTCCTCTGATGATCCATTTACATTGTGTATATAAAATGATAAGATGTGTGTTTATTGTGATTGTTCAAGAACACCTGGTTGATAAATAGATTAGAATAAAGCCCAAAAGGCTAATCTCTTTAGTTCTAATATATGCTGGATGAATGTTCAGTGAATGTTTACAGAGCATCCAGAAAGTACTCACAGTGCTTCACGTGGTCCACATTATGGCATGCTACACCCTTGATTTGTTCCAAAATTGAATATATTAATTTTTCACCTCGAATTTCTACACACAATACCCCGTAATTACAAAGTGAAAAATTTCTGCTTGAGATTCTTGCAAATATATTGAAAAAAAAAAAGTAACCTGTACATAAATATTCACAGTCTTTGTTCAGTACTTTACTTTTTACAACAATTACAGCCTCAAGCCTTTTTGGATATGATGGTACAAGCTCGGGATGGGAAGCATCGCGCATGAGCATTTTCAGATCTCTTCAGAGATGTTCAACAAGGTTCAAGTCTGAGCTCTGGCTGGGTGGCTCAAGGAGATTCACAGTAGTCTCAAAGGCACTCCTTTGTTATCTTTGTGGTGTACTTAGCCCAGTCCAGGGTCTCTGGAGCAGGTTATCATCAAGAGTGTCTCTGTACATTGCCGCACATCTTTACCCCGATCCTGACTAGTCTTCCAGTTTCTACTGCCAAAAAACATCCCCACAGCATGATGCTGCTGCAAACATGCTTCACTGTAGGGATGATATTGGCCAGGCGATGAGTGGTCCCTGGTTTCCTCAAGACATGATGCTTGGCATTCAGGCCAAAGAGACCAATCACTGTTTCATCAGACAAGAGAGTTTTGTTTCTCATGGTCTGAAAGTCCTTCATGTGTCTCTTTTGCAAACTCCAGGTGGGCTTTACAGACTTCTGCCTGGCCACTCTACCATACCGGCCTGATTGGTAAAGTGCTGCAGAAATGGTTGTCCTTCTGAAAGGTTCACTTCTGTCTTTAGCAGAGCTGGTGGCTACAAACTTCTTCATTTTATGGAGGTCGCTGTGCTCACTGGGACCTTTAATGCTGCAAACATTTCTGTGTGTCCTTCCCCAGATCTGTGCCTCAACACAATCCTGTCTTGGATGCCTACAGACAATTTATTGGACATCATGGTTTGGTTTGTGCTCTAACATGTACTAGAAACTATTAGACCTGTATAGATAGATGTGTGCATTTCCAAATCATGTCCAACAACTGAATTTACCACAGGTAAGACTCAAATTGAGCCCCCTCTCCTTTGGAACCAGAAAGAAAAACCTTCCATCTTAGATAAAGCTTAAAGTTACTTCTTCATCAGACCCTGAACCCTCGCTGCTGTTGTTCTGCTATAGTCTCAGGCTCCTGGAGGATTTCCCATGATGCACTGAGCATTTCTTTTCCACTCACCCTTTTCACTCCCCAGGTGTTTAGAGACCACTACTTAATGTCATGAAATTGTGTCTTCTCTCTGCAATAGTGTGTGTTTTGTGCCTTTTTTTCTTTTACTTTCCCCTCACCTCCTAACTTGTTGTGTTTGATGGCTGACCCTCTCTGAGCCTGCCTCTGGGAGAGCTATCTTCCTGTTACACGGGAGTTTTTCCCTCCCACTGTTGCCAAGTACCTGCTCATAGGAAATCATCTACTTGTTGGGGTTTTCTCTCAAAGGTAGTAGATCTTTACCTTCCAGTATAAAGCACTTTGAGAAGACCGTTGATGTGTTTTGGCCCTGTATAAATAAACTGAACTGAATGTAAAGATGTAATGCCTAGTAAACTACAATTAGTAGTTTGAGTAATCACTATACTGAAATCACTGTAAAACGATCCAGGAGCTTATGATGTAATAAGGAGTCAAGACATTAAGCTAAATAAATAATGTACACATAATTAGGATAATTGTTTTTTGGGGAGTGAAAAAATGATTTACCGTTCAATTGTTTGGTTTCAGATTTTATAAGTACAATACCTTTAATGCTTCTGCTCTCTGTCTTTGAGTCCTTTTTACAAATGTGTCCTGAATTTATTGATGCATGAACAGCTAAATATAAAAAAGAAAGAAAAAGTACTGCAAAAGTAATGCATTACATTTTACTTATGTTATGGGTCCATATGAATGCATCAACTTATCATAGCCGATGAACTAATCTGTTGCACTGGGCTGCCACTGGGTGTTGCTGTAACTCTGCATCTGCATGGCTCAACTGGAGGGGGTGGTTTAGGGTGGATGAAGGGGACGGGGAAAGGGAGAGTGAAATGGACAATGACGACAGTCTGATTTGCCTCCACATGATGCAGTTATTTCCCATATTTTCCATTTATGTGTTCCCCTGGGTTCAGTCCAGAGTGAGGTTAAGAGTAATGTGATGCTGCTCAGAATACTCAATTTTCAATTATACCCGCCATCATTACGGTTGTCAGAAGCTGCGAAGTCAACAGCTAATATGTCCTCCATTATTTTTTTATTTTACAGGAACTGAAGAGAAAACCAAGGAAATTTTGTACCAATAAAATATTCTCCTTCTTTCTATTTATTACTTTATTTATTATTTATATTACCTCATGCTGTTTTTTTAAAGCATCTCAGCTGAATTTCTAATGGATAACTGTTTTACGCAATATGTTTATACATAGTGGGTTTTTTTTAAACATAATTATCTGATCATTAATGAAATGTAATGAATTTATTAAGGTGTGTCATCTTAATTATATATTTTTTTAAAGTTTAATATTGGTAAAAAATATATCACACCAATGGAAAATGCTTCTCTCTATGTGTAGCTCCCTCTCTTTGTTGCTCAGACACTTTTTATCAGGAACTTCATCTAAATTCATCATACCTCCTCCTCCGTCTCCGACAATCAAACTGTTACTCTCACACACTGCTCATGGTGGAAACTGGTGGCATCAACCTGATATGTCTGTCTTCATAACTAATGTACTATATATTGGCTTTTTTACACAAAGAGTGAGAGCTTTACAGTAGTAATGTTATACTTGGAGTATAGACTGCATTAGTGAATCATTAGGGTCCTGCACTTAAATCTGAGATCATTAGCTGGAGGGTTTGCCAAGAGTGCTCTTCTGTGAACTGCATAAAAAGGCAGAGAGAGGAAGAAGTTTCCCCTTACAAGTGTGGTGATTGTTTACATATTTTATCCAGATATTTATGCATACTGGAATTTTAAAAAATGCATTAATTAATTTAACGTTTTTTTTTCATTTGATATTGCCTCCACAAATTAATTTCTATACATTTCTTTTTCAGCAAATGGAAGAAGACTGGTTCAGTATATTCAGGTGTTATCACACCTAGCCACCTTACCAACCTTTTACCTTCTTTTCCTGCTTAAAAACATAAAACATTCTATTGTATAAGACTGCAAGCATTAAAGTTAAAATGTTATAACCTTTTCTTTTGGTAGTTTAGTACTATGACCATAAAGATTACAAGAAATACTTAAAAAGGTGACAATTTATAGACACAAGAATGGCTGTTAACAACTACTTACCTTCTCATTTTACAAATAACATATTAATGATTTCCAGATGAGTAAAGCAGGTTTAAAACAGTGATCTGGAAGTTTTGGTGACTGAGGACTTCCACTTGCTCTTATTTAGTGGATTAAATCATAAAATATTTAAATATATCCACGATTACAAGCTTTAATGATTCCTTAACATCAAGGTTTAGCCATAATACAGTCTGGCTTCTTCACCTCCTCTGCCCTCTCTTCCCTACTGTCTGGTCTATGTTGTCTCTGCCAAGGTCTGAAACACTATCACAACAGGATGTGGGCTGGGATAACACTGAGAGTGCTTCCTCTGCAGTGCCAGTCACCTGGGAGATTTTCCAATTATCATTGCATTTTAATGTAACTTCTGAGTCTCCGGCTGTGCTGCAGCTCAAAAGAACCAAAGAGTGGCTGTATCATGGGCATTTGAGGGAAAAGGCAGGATTGATCTTATTTTGTCTTACTGCTTGCCTCTAAAGTGGTTTTGAAGTATAGTGTCCTTTAATGTAAGGAAAATAAGTAGCTTGTGCATCAAGATGTTACATTCTGCAGCCGAGTGTCATCAACATAAACATTTTTTTAAAGGGAAATTGCTGTAGGTCCCTCTTCAAGAGTCAAAATTATTAAAGGGTGGGTGAGTATCTAGTTATTCTACAAAAATGTTAATTAAACTGATTTTCAACTCAGTTTAATTAAAATTTCAAATAAAATTAGTGGAAATAAAATTAGTGCAAATAGTGGAAATACCAATATTGCATAGGATCACCAGTCTAAGCTCCTGTGTCATGTCATGTTAGGAAGATAGACAGAAATGGAGCAACACGCAAACCACAAAAACAAGTAATGAACAAGAATTTAAAAAAAAAAGTAACACAAATAGGAAGAGCATAGTAAGTTGGAAGTACTGGCAACACGGGAAGGGAGACAATCCAAACAGGTCAAAGGGAAGGACTAAGGTATCTGTATGTTCTGTGTGCTCTAGAGTGACTGGGGTTGACACACAGGTGGAAACAATGAAAAGCAAGTCAAACTAACGACTGGGGGGGGGGGGGGGGACAAAAGACATATGAGAAAACGAACTTTCAAAATAAAACAGGAAGTAACCTTTAAAAAATTAACAGAGGAATAAGACTAATACTAAACATGATGATGGGAACACATAACACAAAAGACACAAGACGACCAAAAACTACAATTTAACCCCTTCGCCACTGCCAGTCAGAAACAACTATGCAATTTGCCAATAGCTAAAATATAGCCTTTAGCACCAACTAGCTAAATATACTTGGAGAGGAGGAAAAAATGGATATACTAACTTCTCTTGGTTATCAATTTCAGTTGGGTGGTGCACCTTTCCAGTCAGACAGAGGAATGAGCTTTAGAAAAGCATTAGAAGAAGAAGCAAAAGAGGAAGTAAGATGCAATCGAAAAGTTGCAGTACTACCCTGGATCCCTGTGATGTGGCAGTGAAGGGGCAACAGCACAAAGTAAGCTTTTATTGATTATTACAATGTTGACTGTATTGTTGCTGTAAATATGCTGTGGTGATTTATTGATTGTCACTCTATATGTGTATTGAAACTGTTTTGTTTGGGGTGATTGCTGACCAGCCTGGTAGTTGTTACTGTTTATATTCATCATGGTCACACGAAAAAGTTTCAGCTGACTTTAGTGATGGCTGCTATTAATTAGTCTGAGTTTGTTTGCATTGTTGGTAACTGATAATATATGTGCATGTCTGATGTGGAATAAGCATACTTTATTTGATGAATGTGTCCAGCAGTGTGCTGTATTGAAATTCATCAGCCACCTGTAATTATAACATTTCATCAATTTGCTATGCAGTTCAACCATCATTTGATAATGGCCTTGTATGGATTTGTCATGTTATGACTCATGTTTTTCCTCTGAATCTTTATCTGCATTTTTCAAGTACAATACCCTCATGCCTGTAATAAAGATACGATACACCCACATTTAATTACCACTCTATCTTACATAACTCCATCCATCCATCCATTCGCTTCCGCTTATCCTTTTCAGGGTCGCGGGGGGCGCTGGAGCCTATCCCAGCTGCCATAGGGCGAAAGGCAGGGTACACCCTGGACAGGTCGCCAGTCTGTCACAGGGCCAACACACAGGGACAGACAACCATTCACACTCACATTCACACCTAGTGACAATTTGGATTAATCAATTAACCTATCCCCACAAGCTTACATAACTAATAAGCAAAATTAAAAGTTGTAAAGATAATAAACAAAAAACAAACAAGGATCAAATTTATATTTTTTTAAAATATTGATATAAAAAATTAAATATGACTCGACAGAACATAGAGGTTTTTTTTTTTTTTAATAAATGCCTTTATAATCCAGCTTTAAGAAATGGCACGTTATACATTTTACTTACAATTATAAGTCGGCGGACACAGGAATTGTGAATGGCACATCATGTATGCTTTTAAAGAATATTTTTTGCTTGAAGCTGTCATCACTGGGAAGCAATAGATGATTTGCAGCAGACATTAATACATGTTAGAGCAAGAAAAGCACAGATGTATTAACTGCAGCTCACTTACGGGAGGCCTAGCTTTTGCCATTGTTTATTGGAACTACTGTTAGAAATGAGTCATCCTTAAGTGCATCTTTGTTTCCCGTAATGAGACCTTTGTGAAAAAGGTCTTGACTCAACCAAATCTTTTCCCAAATGTGGTTACTATGATGTGGATTTGTGATAAGATACATACAATTAGTTCTGATCAGCAACAAGAGCCCTATAGTGCCTTGTCTACAAAGTAAGTTCAGGTTATTTTTTCCTTAGTTTTCTTACCCTAACATCGGCATTCTCACTAAGTGGTCCCATTACAAGCTGGTTAATAACTCACTGGCTGAATTCCAGTTCAGACACTACACCCTCTCCCTGCACACTTTCACCGTCACAGCCAAGAAACATAAAAAATAACGGCACACACAGTATTAGTACATGTTAATATCTAATTTATAAGCACAGAATAGTTTATTCTTCATTTATAATTTCATATATAACATGTTTATTAACAATATTTTTCTTCTTTCTAAATGATGGCATAACTGTTTCTAAATAAAATATTAAACAAGGTGCAAATGAGTTATTTAGGAGCTATTCGTGGGTCATGGTATCATTTAAAAAGTCTGCGTAAATACTTATTTAGAAGCACATTTGTTCATATGGTGATTAAATTATGGTATGCACCAATTCATGGATTTCCGGGAATCTAAAAACCCCAAACTGTATAAAGCAGGGATTGTTATTGTAATAAATCAAGAAATACTAATCCTCAGTGGTCATAATTTATTTAAAATAAAAACTCTCAAAATAAAAATACTACTTTAACACATTAGTAAATAAATACATTGAGTTATTTACTAAAGCACTATTATTGGTGCAGACGTTCTAGTATATTCCACCTTTTTTAAAACAGTCATAACCTTTTAATTTAATCAGTGATTGTGATCATAAAACATCAGCGATATAAGTGTTTATCTTCAACTTAACTGAATAACAACACAACATAATATCAATTCATTTTGTATAACTAAGGTTCTAATTTTGAAGTTATTATTAGTACTAAAAGACACCTGCTGCAGTAGCCCATAGTGTAACACTTAACACAGGATTGAAACTTCGTAACAGTGAAATTTAGTTAATTAAACGTCAAGTTCACCCATCAACATAGGAAAATGGTAAAATGCTAGTTACCTTGGCGTGCATCAACAGTACTTGTGAAACCTATTTTAAAAGACACACAAACAATTGATGCACACCTTAATCAAACTGTTTTTAAAAGCTGAAGGCAATGATTTGCAAATCACACAAGTCAGTGAACACGTATTTTTAAATTTAATGGCAGCAAGACATCTCAAAAAGAAAGTGTGACAGAGCCGTGTTTACCAGTGTGCAGCATCCCCTTTTCTTTGAACAAGAAAAGTTTAGGAATTGAGGAGCACCAGACTCTTCTACTATGAAGCAATGCTATTGTAACAGATGCTGTATGTGGTTTAGCATTGTCTTTCTGAAATATGTAAGACGTAGGCTTTTGAACTTTAGCACTTCAGTACAGTGGATGCACCAAAAGGAATTTCAAATTTCAGTTTGTCTGTCTACAGAACAGTGTTCCACTTTGCTTCAGTCCATTTTAAATGAGCTTTCGAATAGAAAAGACAGCGGTATTTCTAGATCGTGCTCACATTTGGCTTCTTTCTTTGATGACGGAGCTTCTGGAAGTGTCCCTGAGTCTGTGCAGTGGTTTCCAAGAGACGATCGTGCCTGTTTTTAATGCAGTGCTACCTCAGTACCGGAAGAACTTGAGATATCCAATATTGACTTTTGGCTTTGTCCCTTGAACACAGAGATTTCTCAAGATTCTCTGATTCTCTTTTGATTATTTAGATCTTCAATGTTTTCATAATTTTACAGTTAATAACTGATTCTTGGGGTTTTCTCAGTTTTACTTTGTTCTATCTCACAATATAAAGCACATTGAGACAACTGTTGTGACTCAGTGCTATATAAATAAAATTTAATTGAACTGAAAGAACATTATTTTGAAATTTTTTTCACTACAGTAATTTCAGCCAAAGCAGAAGTGTATGAGTTTTTATCAAACACACAGTAGTGTATGTAGTCTTATTACAAAATGTGCTGTATTAATAAGTGAGGTTATTCTTCAAAGTACTTTTTGTGTAGCTGTTTAAAGCCACCAAGGACAGGTGGGAAAAGGATAATGTGGACTGTGGAAGTTAAATGACACCATCTGACTATAATTACAGACAAATTAACGTGTTGCTGAGATCTATTCCATTTGTTTGTGGCACACGTTTTGTCCAATTATAACCCTGGAGTTGCTCTCTGAGACTGAGTAAGAATACTTAAAAATCAGAATTGAAATGGTTAAATATGCTGATAGATTTCATGTCAAGTCCAGTGAAGTGCAGGATTTGCTGTTCTCAGAATTATACTGCCATACAGTAGGCTTTAAATTTGCTTGCAGCTGGCATGAAAGGGTTCAGAGAATCTTTAAAAACACAGATACCCTCTTGCTATCTGTGCAGTGAGGTCTGATGGATCTTCCAGGAATAATGCCAGTATTTTCCAGAGAATTGGTCACAGTATGTGGTGGTTTTGTATGTATGTGTTATCTCAAAGATAACCTGCTCTGTGGAAGAAAAGTGTGAAGCATGAGTTACCACAGCAATATAATGCACACTGTTGTAACCCTGTAAATCTGAGTTACTCCACTCAGGCCCAAATACTGCTTAGTCGTAGTAGTAATGTTGATGTGGGGTTTTTTTTCCAGCATGTTTCATGTGAAATATTTAGGCTGCACTTTCGTGCACATTATCAAGATAAACATTTGACATTTTTGACAAGCTTTCATTTTTTAAAAACATTGGAGCAAATATATGTGCAGTTAAGCAGTGCAAATAATTATTATACGCCACGACAATATATTATGATATAATTAATGGTCAAAAACGACATTAAACAACGTACCCAACAAAACAAGCCGATTCCAATGCAGCAATTTATCAGCCTGAAAACAAAATAAATACACGATGAAGAGGACCTGCACTACTGCTTTTGTTTTATCATTACTGTTTAGAAGTCGTATCATTCATGCTTACTAGTTGGCATGTACAGTAAATATTCATGTGGTTGTACTGAAGTCCATATACAAAGACAGAGAGTGGTGACATCTCTGAGTTAGTGGGCAGAGATTAATGCAAGGATTTGCTTGAGAGAGAACATGTCTGGAATGGTGATAAAGGTGCTGCTCCTGCTCTGGGACAGCAAGGAATTGATGCAAATTCAATATGATAATAGAGGACCTGGGAAGAAGAGCAGAGGAGGCACGAAGATGCGTCAGCACCTTTGGTCTGGGTTTAGTTAAATATAAGTCAATAGTTATTTTACTGTTTCAGCTACAAGAGTTCATCTTTTAGATTCAGAGGCTAATGATTCATGCGAGATGCTCAGTCAGTAATACAGTGCACAAAATATTGTTCATAAAAAGTCACGCACATTCGTAGCTGTCTAACAGACTAAAACACAGTGGACAGCACAGCACTTAATAAAAGATGAATCGTTTGCACAACACACATACTATTTCAATACTTTGGTTCATCTGTACCACTAAACCAACACTCGAAAGAGTCTTTGTGGTTTATACTGTAGTACATTTTTCCTTCTTTGTCCATTATATTCTGCACACCAATTTCCAGTTAATTGTAGGTGTCCCAGCCGCATGATCACAGGCTTTGTAGACCTGACTGACCATGAGTGTTGGTAATTAGTATTGTTCTGCACAGAGGTTTGTGCTTTGTGAAATATAGTAATGTAACACAGACACATTGAAATTGGCCACTTGCTCCTATGTGGGACTACAGCATTATTTGCAGCTCTTAGGCATTTTTACAAGCTGTGTATTTAACATGTAAAATGTTATGTGTCACATATATAACATTTTGTTCTGTTTAATGTATGCATTTAAAAAGCCAACCAATAAAAATACCTTTCTTTTTCCCAAGTGCAAACTGAATGATACCTCTGGCCACACAGACAGCATCGCTAAGTGAGAAGAAAGGCAAAAATGCAGCACCTGCCTTCATTTCATTGTGACACATCTATTGGCGCATTGAAGGTGGTGAGACAGAGAGCTCTCGCAGAAAAAAGCAGAGCTGCCTGACAAAAACCCACAAAAACCCACAAAAAACAACCCCCAAAACAAAACAGCCAAACCTAGCCCAGTTGGTACAATCCAAATGCAAAGGTGATATTTACACCTATCCTCTGAAGGGCAACAGCAAACAGCATAAAACTACTGGACAGCACATATACCTAATACATGTAGAGTTGCTTTGAGTGCTTAGATAGAATAGAAAAGCACCATACTGTCATGGTCCGGGTGTGTGCCAGTGTGTCTCCCTCCGAGCCGGCGTCTCCACCCCGGGGAGGGGCCTCAGTGTTTTTGCTGATCGCTTACACCTGTGGGTAATTTAGCCGGGGACTCTTAAGACCAGCGTACTAAATCTCTCTTCGCCAGATTCTCTGCTAACATCAGTCAGTGCAGGCCACCACCATCATACCCTATTTATTTTGTGAATCACCTTGCCTCACTGTATGTTTGTTTTTTGTGCGCCTCTCTCTCAGTTACACCCAACTGTCAACCCCTGTCGAAGAGCACCTATTTGGATGCTGGACCATCTGGCAGTCCCACAGGCTATACCCGAATTACCTACCTGCCTCTCTGCCTCCACGCCAGGAGTTTTTTGGATTTCACACCCGGACTACTCACCCCTCTACGTCATCTTCGACCTCCTTTGGCAAGTACGCAGTACGAAGAAGGATTCTGAACCAGCAACATATTCATATGTCTCCTTATCCGTATCTGAACATCTGCACTCTGTTACAGTGACCCCGACCTTTTCCTGGATCGAATGTGACTTGCTTTCCAGTCCAATCCCCGGAATAGCTGTCCTCTCTGACCCGGACCAGATCATTACTTAGTTTCAGTGGTGGAACGTCGTACTTGTCCACTCTCACCTTTTTGTTTATGCATCTCCACCTACATCAGCTTTTCGTGATGCTACGTCCCCGGAGCCCGAACCATTTTCAGGGGATCCAGGGAGTTGTAGCGGTTTTTTGCTTCAGGTCGACCTAGTTTTCGGTCGTTCTCCACGCACATTTGTTGCAGATTCTAATAAGATATCTTATTTGGTGGGTAAACTGCGTAATCGTGCGCTTAAGTGGGCGGAGGCGTATCTATCAAAGAATCCTTTGGTTACTTGTTCTTATGAGGTGTTTTTGGGGGAATTCCAGAAAACGTTTGCGCATCCCATTTCTGAGGGTAGTTCTGCGCAGAGGCTGCGGGTTCCTAGTGTGGACGGATCATAAGAACTTGACGTACCTACGCGGTGCGAAGAGGTTGAATGCACGTCAAGCTCGTTGGTCGCTGTTTTTCGCACGTTTTAACTTTTCCATTTCCTATCGCCCGGGTTCCAGCAACACCAAACCGGATGCCCTCTCTCGGCAGTTTGGCTCTGACACGGATCCGGCGGAGTTTTCCACCATTCTTCCGGCCGGCTGTACGGTGGGAGCTGTTACCTGGGAGGTGGAGGACGCCATCAACCGGGGCCTCCGGACGGAACCGGATCCGGGCACGGGACCGACCAACCGGCGTTTTGTCCCCGCGGCTGCTCGCTCCAAGGTACTGGAATGGGTGCATGCTTCGAGGTTTGCGTGTCACCCGGGCAGGGGCAGGACGGCTTCTTTAGTTAAGAGACATTTTTGGTGGGCCACTCTGGACAAAGATGTTCGTGAATATGTGGCTGCGTGCCCGGTGTGTGCCAGGTGTAAGTCGCGTACTCACCGTCCTGCTGGGCTGTTGCAGCCGTTGTCTACGCCTCATCGCCCTTGGTCCCACATCGCCCTGGATTTTGTTACGGGACTTCCGGTTTCGGCTGGGAAGACCACTATCCTCTCGGTCGTGGATCGGTTTTCTAAGGCTGCCCATTTCGTGGCATTGGAGAAGTTGCCCACTGCGGCTGAGACGTCTACGTTGTTGTTGGACCATGTTTTTCGGCTTCATGGCATTCCTGTGGAGATAGTTTCGGACAGGGGTCCGCAGTTCTCATCTCAAGTTTGGGGTTCTTTTTGCGCTGCTTTGGGGGCCAGGCCTTGTCTGAGCTCTGGTTACCATCCTCAGACGAACGGCCAGACGGAACGTTTAAATCAGGAGCTTGAGGCCGCGCTCCGCTGTGTGACCTGTCATAACCCTGCGACTTGGGCCTCATATCTGCCGTGGGTGGAATATGCCCACAACTCCTTGGTTTCGTCTGCTACTGGGTTGTCACCGTTCGAGGCCTCTTTGGGTTATCAGCCGCCCCTGTTTCCGGAGGAGGAGGCTGATCTTGCTGTCCCCTCGGTCCAGCATCATCTGCAGCGCTGCCGTCGAGTCTGGTCTCGTACGCGGGAGGCGCTGTTGCGTGCTGTGGCTCGCCAACGTTGCTGTGCCGACCGTCGCCGGTCTCCTGCGCCCGTTTATTCACCGGGACAGAAGGTGTGGCTCGCCGCGAAGGACATCCCTCTCAGGGCATCCTCCCGCAAGTTGTCTCCTCGTTACATCGGCCCCTATTCTGTGGACAGGGTCCTCAGCCCCACGGCTGTCAAGCTCCGTTTGCCTGCTGCCTTGCGGATTCACCCGGTCTTTCACGTTTCTCAGGTGAAGCCGGTGGTGTCTAGTCGTCTGTGCCCGCCTCCGGTGCCCCCACCTCCCGCCCGGCTCATTGACGGGCACCCTGCGTTCTCTGTCCGGCGCATTCTGGGTGTGCGGCGGCGGGGTAGGGGGCTGCAGTTTTTGGTGGACTGGGAGGGTTATGGGCCGGAGGAGCGTTCTTGGGTTCCTCGTTCTTTGATGCTTGACTCTGTGATGGTTTCTGATTTTCTTAGGTCACGTCGTGGGGCGGGTGCTGGTCGGCCGCCAGGTGGCGTCCCTTGAGGGGGGGGTACTGTCATGGTCCGGGTGTGTGCCAGTGTGTCTCCCTCCGAGCCGGCGTCTCCACCCCGGGGAGGGGCCTCAGTGTTTTTGCTGATCGCTTACACCTGTGGGTAATTTAGCCGGGGACTCTTAAGGCCAGCGTACTCAATCTCTCTTCGCCAGATTCTCTGCTAACATCAGTCAGTGCAGGCCACCACCATCATACCCTATTTATTTTGTGAATCACCTTGCCTCACTGTATGTTTGTTTTTTGTGCGCCTCTCTCTCAGTTACACCCAACTGTCAACCCCTGTCGAAGAGCACCTATTTGGATGCTGGACCATCTGGCAGTCCCACAGGCTATACCCGAATTACCTACCTGCCTCTCTGCCTCCACGCCAGGAGTTTTTTGGATTTCACACCCGGACTACTCACCCCTCTACGTCATCTTCGACCTCCTTTGGCAAGTACGCAGTACGAAGAAGGATTCTGAACCAGCAACATATTCATATGTCTCCTTATCCGTATCTGAACATCTGCACTCTGTTACAGTGACCCCGACCTTTTCCTGGATCGAATGTGACTTGCTTTCCAGTCCAATCCCCGGAATAGCTGTCCTCTCTGACCCGGACCAGATCATTACTTAGTTTCAGTGGTGGAACGTCGTACTTGTCCACTCTCACCTTTTTGTTTATGAATATTTTTGGAAACATTAAACATTATTTTTAAAATCTACTTACGAGCTGTTCGGCGTCCTGCGTTTGAGTCCTGTCACTCGTCCAAAACGGTCTCGGCCGTAACACATACAAAAACTAGTCCATTTATTATTTAGTAGGGCTGCCACAATTAGTCGACTAGTCACGATTATGTCGACTATCAAAATGTGCCCTTCATTTCCCCAGATTTGAAAGATGGGTCGGGTGTGTACTTCGTGGTCCAACATATCCCAGAATTCATAGCGCGGCCCTGCTCAGTTTCCAACAATGGCGCCTGCTAGTTAGTTTTAATATTATTCTTATTATTCTTTCTCGGTCACAAAATAAACATTTGACATATTTTCAGGCAAGAATGTAGCTGTGTAAACCTCAAATATCTGCTCAGTTTATCAAGACACCACATATTTTCAAAAGCGTTCCGACGTTTTCGGAGACGTCTGTTACCCACCAACTCGATAGCTCACTAGAGCCGGTGAGGACACCGGACTCCCGGCAAATCCTTTTCAAACCCACCGCCATCTTTCGCTACTCGGGTTAAACATATGTAAGTCACTTGGATAACTTAAAAATGTTATTGTTTGGCTTTTTTTAGTATTTTATTTGTTCCTGAGTGAATCGGTTTGGCTGAGATTAAAGTTGTAGTTTTTACACAGCTGAATAAACATCAAGAAGACAACTGATTATCAGAAGTGTGAGATGCTCGAGAATTTACTCCGGTGTCCTGTTATATTTTAGATAGCAAGGAGTTTATTAAACTTCACCGAAACAATCTGCAAATGTCATTAAAATTTAATAAACTATCATCTTGTCTTTATTTTTAGTTAGCACATACCTTAAACACTTAAAGCTGTAAGCTAATGATAGTTATATAAGAGCAGATGCATGCTGGTGCAATAAGCTGTACGTTTTACGTCCAATGGATTCATCATCCATTGGACGTAAAATGGATGATTAGTCGACTAATCGCAAAAAAAATCTGTGACTATCAAAATAATCATTTGTGGCAGCCCTATTATTTACTCATTATTATTAAATCAGTCACTTTGTGATTTTTCTGAATGAATGAATCATACAGTTTTCTTGGTCATATCACTGGAATGAACACTACTGTATATGTATGTACTGTCTGTTTCCCATATTGGTCAGGCCTATGATTAACAGTAGTCTGCTGTCATCGTTTTTCTGCGGGCGTATGATGTACATCTTTGAATGGCTACAGAAAATCCAGTCACTGGTCTGTTGATTAACCCCCCAGATTGACCTTGTGCTATTTGTATGGTAGAGAAACTGTTTCTACAGTCCTTTATGCTGATTTTGTCTGAAAAAGGTTTGAAAAGGGATTAATGAATCGGCTGCGTCTTTTTAACTATACACTCACTTCATTAAGTATACCTTGCTAGCACTGCCTAGGATGCTTTTTTGCCTTTAGCGCTCCCATAATCCTTCATGGTGCATATTCAACGAGGTGCTGGAAACATTCCTCAGAGATTTTGGTCCATACTACCTGTAACTAGAGCTGGGCGATATAAGATTTTTTCATATCACGATATGTTTTTTTCATTTCAGGCGATAACGATATCTATCACGATATAAGCCAAATAACTATATTTGTAAGATTTAAATGTGCCGTTGCTCACAAGTAAAATGTGAAATAATCAGCAGCTTGTTTTTATTTAAATATTTATTTCCCATAATAAGTTCATCCATTAAGCGGACGCGAATGGATGGATGAAGTTCAACAGGGTAGATGTACTTAAGGAACATGAGACTTTTTCAGATAAATAAAGGCAAATATTGCAAACTACACAAAAGGCAGCCGCTAAAGCGTTTAAGTTTCAAAATAGAACAAACGAAACAGACTAAATTGTCAATTCCACTTAGAAACAAAATATTAATTCTAAAAATAAATCTTAGTTTGTTTTACAGAAGAACAGACAAAACTGACTAACTTTTGTCAATATCAAATAAACTGAGAACTAAAAGGAAATTCTCAATCTCTACTTGTTGTATAGCTTATCTTTTCAAACAGTTTTAACAGTTACTTTAGTCTGACAAAAGCCGAATGACGAATTAGCGCTTCCAGTCAGAGACTGAGGCTACGTCCACACGTACACGGGTATTTTTGAAAACGGAGATTTTCCGTTTTCGTTTTAAAAAATAATCCCGTCCACACATAAAGGCAGAAATGAAGGAAAACGCTGCTATGAACATGCCAAAGCAGCAGGTGGCGCTAGATTCCTAACCGTGCAGAAATGTTGGCCAATCAGAAGTCTAGAAGCCTCGGTGGGAAAAAGTAAACAAAGCTGGGGCATAGAAGCAGAACCGAGTCGTATGTGTGGAGGGACAGTAACTGTGTGTATATGTAAGCATTTAAACACTGCAGAGAGTAGAATTAACAGTAACAGTATTGTAGAAATTCATTTCACCGAAACAATAACGTGGCGCACAGTGTGACGCATGCACCAGTTTATTGTATTTCCAGACTTGCTTTCGGCACAATTTACAGTGCACGCTACTCTGTTTTTTGTCAGACTTGAAATAGCCGAAATACCTTCACACTACGGAACTTCTATGGCTCTTCCGTTCAACAATCTCTCCGGCATTGGAACCATCATCTGTTTTATCTTCTGTAATCTTCGGTCACGCTCGGTTGATTTTTCTAGTCGGCACACTCATTTCCTCCATTACATTACCCGGTGGTACGGTGGCCGTCTGCTACCGAAACAAATACACATGTGCGGCTTGGCACTTGTGCTGTACGTAACAAGTCACGCGACGTGATGCTGCGGCTGTGATTGGTTCGGCTCTGCGCTACTTAATTTGGATTGGCTGACCTTTTTTATTTTTTAAGAGGACAAGAGCGGCGAGGTCTATTGCGATAGTTTAATTTCTCTATCGAGTAAAAGTTATATCGCGATACATATCGTTATCGTTCTATCGCCCAGCTCTACCTGTAACAAACTCCATGTTCATGCTTTGCAGCATTCTTTGTTTAAACACAAACACACACAGAGCTGCAGCTCTCTGCTGCTGCCAGCTCAACATTACCAACACCAACACCACAGGACCCAGTGCAATATTTGACCCAGTGCAGGGGTGATTGCGGATGCCGTGCAGGTGCGTCCGCCTTCCCTGCACGGCACCGCACCCCGCCACACTAACATTACAGGATCGCACAGTTTTTGCAGGTTTGTCGGCTGCACATCCGTGATGAGAATCTCTCTGTCACAATACTTTGATCCAGAGTTTTGAGTTCTGGGATGGTTTGAGTTTTCTCAGAGCTCATGATTTGTTCTTTTGGATTTGAGATGTGGTTTATGTTTTAGCTCTGTATCTAGTCCTTTCAGTATTATACTGTTTCGTTGTGCGTCAGTTTCTTTTTGCTTCCAGTCTGTGTTCCTCATGAGGCTATATAATCTTTGTGATCCCTGCAGTCGGTCATATATCCATGTTTGTTTATCTTCAGTTTCTCTCTCAGGTTCATGTGTGTGTGTATGTGTGTGTGTATTACTTCCTTTATTTTGAAAACAGGAAGTAACACAAATAAAACCGCTGTTTTCAAAGTTTGACAGCAGAATAGCTTCAGTCTTCTGTTCTTAAGACCTGGTGTGGCCTTCTATTACATACTACAAGGTTCGACATGTTTGTGTGTCCAGAGTTGCTCTTCTGCATACCTTGGTTGTAACGAGTTGTTATTTGAGTAACTGGTTCTCATATCAACCTGAAGACATCTGGTATCAACAAGACATTTTTGCCCAGAAAACAGCTGTTTAATGGATTTTCTGAGTATTCTCTATTAACCCCTGAGGTTTTGGTGGAAAATCCCAGTAGATCCAGTAGATCTGAAATACTCAGACCAGCCTGTTTGGCACCAACAACTCTGCTACATTCAGAGTCACTTAAATCACCTTTCTTCCCCATTTTGAAGCTCAGTTGTCTGTATGTGTCTATATGTGTAAATACACCGAGTTGCTTCCATGTGTTTGGCTAATTAGATATTTACAATAGCAAGTAGTTGAACATGTGCACCTAATAAAGCACATGTACAGGCCACATATGCACACTAATTGCTGTTTGCAACATTCAAAAATGATAAAAATGACAAGTTATCATGGGACGAGTGAAATTTCGATGATGCACCATTTGTCGTGTACAGGAAAGCCAATGTGCCTCAGCTCTTCTGCTACAAAAAGATGTCCTCGGAAGTCTGCACTGAACTACATGTTCACCAAAATAATCAAAATTTCAAACTAACATTACCTGGTGATTCTTCTCTGGAACGTCCTTTAAACAGAAATATAGAAATTCTCTTGGGGTGGCGAGTGGCTTTAGATACTTTACCCCTAATTAATGCTTTTTAACTGCTGGGATTTACTCCAGTTGCTACTTATCTATAGCTCCCTGTCTAATGTTAAAAGGGAATATGCATTAGTGGAGAGCTAGTCTAAATTGGTTAATTTTTTTCGACTGACTGTACAAAGAACTTGGACCCATACTTCCTTAAAGGTAGTGGAGCCTGCAAAGCAAATCCAAAATTGAAGCAGAAATAAATCCATGCGGCTCACTAAGCAGCAGGATTTGTACAGTGTAACTGGAATATTGAATGTGTACTTAAAAGAAAAAAAATGTGCATCAATGACTTGCCAGTTCTATTATACATGGAGCCTGCTGCTTCATGAGAAATGCACCACTGTGTGTTCGGGATGGCTTGCTTTTTTTTTTGAATGTGTCCGTTAGTATCATTATTATGATATTAGTACAGTTTGCATTGTGAGGAAATGGAGTCTGTATTCATACCAAAGTAGAATAAAACAGAATTTTATCTACCCAGTCGGAATATTTACAAGAGTAGAATAAATCGAGGTAGGGGCTCTCTTATTACTCTGGGTTAGAAACGACCATGATTTGGCTTCATTACAGTCAGAAAGAAAAAGTTAAAATTAAAGAAGGATGGTGGATATTGTTGTGGTTTTGAGGTTTGATTCTTTTGTGTGTCATTAACTTGTCTCATTTTCTTCCATTTTTTTTGAGTGCCTGCCTTTTTCTACAGGAGTAGGAAAGGTGATTGGTTGCATTGTTTGCTCCTTGTGTATTTGTATTTGTTAGTTATCGACCTGTTTTTTGCCTGTAAACTTTCAGCATATTTCTTTGAATTCTCCTTTTGTACTTTTTTGCTGATTATTACTTTATTATCATCAGCTTTGTTGTAAGCAAGGTGTACACACGGGTGCTCACACACACAAACGACACCCTTTTTGGCTCCTACCTCAAAGCACACTGCGCTGTCGATCTTATGTGCTGCACAATAATGTTTAATACTTAGTATTTACAGTTATATTCCCATATATCATCGTGATGTTGTTTATTGTATTGCTCTCGTTTTCTTCTGCTTGTTTTCTTTTTTCATTCTCAACAGGTGAAATTAAAAAAATATCTATTGTTATCTATTGTTAGCTAGTTTGTTGCGATGGTGTTGTTTTTATTATGTTGCTCTTTGTTGTTTGTTTTCTCTTCTGGCTCTTTATCTCCATACAGGTGATCCAGGTGTTTTGTTTGTTTTTCTTTTTTTTCTCCCCCCTTTCCCTGTCTCTTCTCCCCTCTATTTTTCTTTCTCTCCCTCTCTTTCTTTCATTCTTTCCCCCTGTCCTATCCCCCAGTCATGTCTGTCCCGACACGAAAATAAAATAAATACATAATTATAATAAAGGTCAATCAAATGGACCAATATGGCAAGGCCATGATGATCCACTTGGTAAAGTAAATCCACTTGGCATCTTTCTTGGCCTTAAGACAACAATTCTGATGGCTAAAGATCCAACGGGATAGGCAAAAAAAAAAAAAGAAGCTTTGTTGTAAGCATTATTTGAATTTTCTTTTTGTTAAGGTTATATTTTGACTTGTCATCATTACCTACCATATGTCATAATTTGAAGATTTCTTCAGAGAATTGAGAATTTAGAGAAAAGTGCAGAGGTGCAGTATGTGCAAAATAAAACGTTTGATGACTTTGCTGTTGTGTTGATGGGTGACATTAATTTTGTCACATAATGTATAAAATTCACATTTCTTCTCTACTGGTTCAAGAGTGTTTATTTTGGGGTCATTGTCATTCTGCAGAGTACGTTTGGGACCAATCAGATGCACCCTTGATGGTTCATGTGAAGGTGGTATGACTACCTTTATTCACAGCCTAAACTCTCTCAATCAAGTTTCATGTAATTCCTTTAAGTAGTCTTCAGGTAAAGTTCTCCAGGCTTCCCCAAGGACATTCAAAGCTCTTTGAATGTTGGCTGCCTTTTGTTCTGTTGTCTGTCTAGATGATCCCACACTACTTCACTCCATCCTGGCTCTGGGGAGGCCAATCCATGACTAATAGTGTTCCACTGTGTGTGTTTCTGCTTAAGTAGGTTTTTTATTGATTATGGATGGTATTGTATGATGAATCACACCCATAATTGCATCAGTTTTGATAAGGTCTCCAACACCACTGGCTTAAATGCAGCCCCCAAAAAACCATCACAGAGCATCCACGATGTTTTACAGATTTCTGTAGACACTCACTGTTCTACTTCTCCCACCTCCTTCATACATTTTGAACCATATTTGAACCAAAATTTCAAATCTGAATTCATCACTTCATAAGACCTGTCAAAACTGATTTTCAGTTCTTGTGTCATTTGGCATATCTGAGCCTTTTCTCCCTGTCCCTGTTACCCTTCCCTAAGAATGGCTTCCACCCTGCCACTAAAATCATTTATGTTGAGGCTTCAGTGAACAGTAGATGGATCAACTTAAGGGTTCAACCAAAAGATTCAGTGTTTTTGTTACAGGCTGCTAGTACCAAAGTGGCTAAAGATACAATTTAAAATCGTCTCTTTATTATGTTGTCTGTTATACACTGGTTCATTCCTATGCACATTTAAATGGGTCATTATAGGTCATCATTTGGTGGCTTAACAAATTAACAAAAGCATTCCTCTGAAAAATGATCAGTTTCAAGGACTGGACTGAAAATGAGTGAAAAAGCAGTTAAATGTTTTAAGCAATTTAAAGACCTCCAGAAAGCCCGGAGAACTGCTGCTCAAGAGCACTTTAAAAATGACCAGAAAGGCTAGCTACCCATAATCGTAATATAAAAAAAGTACACTACAGTACTGTATATCTTTATTTTTTATAGAATATAAACCTTATTATGCAAAGCTTGTTTCAGTGTTTGACAACAGCATTTTTTTATATTGTATAGAACATTAATAGTATTTCAATGTGCTCCATTAGTGATTACATTAGGCATTAAGAAGTATTATCTTTATTGTTTTTTTCCTTCACCAGTGAAATAGGATGTAGTATTTCAGGAAAATAACAAAGTGGACAAAATAAAAAAAGATGAAATTATATACATCTAGCCACAGTTAATAACTTATAACAGCAAAATATTTAATGCATTCAGTCAGAAACACAATGTAATATAGATAAAAGTAGTAATCCATAAGATTGAAAAAGTCTTGTGCCATCTGTTAAAATTTCCATGAATAAATGCAGTACTTTAACTGTTGAATTGACATTTTGACATGAAAAAGCATCAGCACCCCAGTTTTGAGCAAACATAAAGTGCAAGTCAGCGTGAGATAACATTAAGCACTATACAGTAACCTCTGAATGATAACAAGTCAATCAGGAATTCAGTGTGCAGCTCCATCCCATTGCTGACTTCAAAGTCTTTAAAACTTTAAAAACCGCTTACTGTGGTTTGGAAGTTGGAAGCTCTTCCTGTTCCTAGATTTATATTCATGAGGAAGACTGTAATGGTACGTGGTCGTGGGGGCCATGGGTGGGCCGCTGAGCAGCATCTGGAAAGATGATTGACAAGTGCTCTCCTCTTACAGCATCCTATGAGCCGGCTGCACCTGAACGGATGAACAGTTCCTGTAGTCTGATTCTTGATTTTAAACTGGACCAACATGGCAGCTCTTTTCCTATATTGTTCACCGAAGGATATTTTCAAAAAGATCCGAGGATCAGCTGCTGAATCTCTCTACATTTTTGGGAGTTTCCATAGCGGGGAAGTTACAGTGGATGCTTGTGATTTGCATAAAAATGGACGTGGATGGTGACGGGTGAACGGGAAACATGGAAATGATAGATCCTTTGGACCATTTGAATGAAATAGTGCTCCAATTCATACTGAACAATATTGAAAAACATTCAAATGTTTACACCTCGGTCAAATCAAATTGCTTCACACAAGTTGTTAGGAACTTCAGCGTAGGAGTACAACTGTGAAAAGAAAATGTTAGTCACTCCCATGAAGCTTTCTCTTGTCTTCTCTTTGTTCCTGTGATTGCCTCTCTCATCTAGTCTTGCAGTGAAAGAAGAGATGAGAGATGCTCCACAACACAGAAAATGATTCAAATGGACAAATAACCAGATCACGTGACCAAATAAATAATAAAAATACTTTCACTCACAGTTGGTGGGAACATTTACATCTACACTTCCTCAGTTTGATGTCCTTATGTTATGACCTTTTATCATCATAGACCCAGAAACGCTGAATGGGTTTTCACGTGCTCAGGATCCATCACTTTGAACTCTTCGCGACTAAAGCATATCATATATTTCTCATACAACACACATAAAAAGCTTCACCAATACTTGGCAATAACCACCTGACTGATGAATACATCACACAAGGTGATCCAGAGGTCAGTGGCTGTGTGGGTGGATGGTGTTAGACGGTGGTAGAACGATGCTGCTGTATTCATAGTGCATGTGTGAGTAACACGAGGCACGGTAAAATGATCATCATTGATACTGAGCTGTTACATGCAAGCTTGCTCTTGCCTTGGGAAATAGAGAACTGACTCAATCCTAGCTTCAGATTATTTTAACCAAAAAATGTAACAAATGACTGTGAAATATTCAAGTTATTCTGACCACTCTCACCCAGCGCAACGGGGGCTTTGCACAGGGTTACACAGGCAGATAATTTGAAGTAAAGATAAAAGGTTGACGCATATTAGTAGAATAATAACAGTTTTGAGTCACACGTTTCTTTGCACGATGAAGCATCAGAATTCAGAGAAATGGGCAGGGAGATCACAGTGGAAGCAAAGAGCCATTATAAAGCCATTTACCAGACAGCTCTCAGAACAGTAGCAAGGTAATGAACAGGCCTTAGCTGAAGATGTCCTTCCCTGAGGAGTGCAACAGTTACCACTTCCACTGAGACAGAGAGAAAAACAAAGCATTACCCAAGATTCAGCAGGGACACTCTTTATTGTATTATTTAGCACAATGTGTAGAACAGATTTGTATGAATTTCTACAGCAATATGTTGTCCCACCTACGGCTGGGCAGTATAGACTCGAAATGTTCAAGTAAATTTGCGATAACGATATTTATGATATTTTATGACGATAAGGAAAAAAAACTGCCGGATGTTTTATCGGTGATTGCAGCTCACAGGCAGCAGAATGTGTTATCGCAAACAAAATGAAGGGCATTTTCGCTCCTTCTTTTCCAATGAGAGATTGCATGATTCAAAGTGTGAATCTATTGTAACAAGGTGCCAGCAGCAGCAGGATTAGAGTGCAATAGTAGTGACACAGCAATATATCCAGTGACAGAGCATAAGTCAAATGTGCCCAATGTTGTCTTTTCCCTGGGAATTTTAAACGAGAGCACAAGATAGCAGATTAACACTTTATTTTAACAATAAGAAAAATAAAAACTGTAACTTTGTAACTCTTCAGTTACACAATAGCGAAGCGACTGTTGGCTACTCCCTTGGCTGAAATTAAACCAATGACCATTCACTTGACAGGATAATATGTAAACCACGACACAATGGAGCCACTACTTTATTTACACATAAACTAAACATGAAATTTAAAACATATTTTCTCTCTGGAATGTTTTATCTTAGGTTTAGCTTTTCAAGCGGCTGCTTAAAGCCCTCCTTAACCACCATTTAACCACATCAGTAATTTTTAATTATGATATGATACTCTCACTCAAACCATCTATATTGTCAGTGTTTTTTTTATATTAAAAATACTTATAGTTCCATTTTTAAGCAAACTATCAGACAACAGTAAATACTTGGTCCAGATCTAGAAAATAGGGAGCAGTGTTAATCAGTGGTACAAGATGCCATGCATATTTTAATATTGCATGTTTAATTTAAATTAATTGTGCAGCCATCTATCCCCGACATCCTCCTTTATCCAGTGTTCCTTCATGCTTCAGTTAGTTTGCTCTGTTTCTTGTTTTTGAGTATTTCAGCTGTTGTAAAAAGCTGTTGTTCTGTGAGGGAACAGTTCATGTGCTGTAGATTATTGTTCCAGCACCAAAATCAGGGAGTACTTTAAATGAGATCAGTCACTGAGTGGGGGATCTTCTAGAACCCCAGACTCCCTCTCACAGCCTGAGATCATCTAATCAAAGGCTGTTGGTAGTCCCACGAACACATTTAAGACCAGAGGAGAAAGATCTTTCAGGGTGGTGGCCCCAGGTTGTGGAAGGCTTTGCCTGCCTCCATCTTTACGTTGCCTTGATTTGTATGTATTCTTTTAAACAGCAGCTAAAGAGTCGTTTATTTAGACTGGCTTTTAACTAGATATGTGCTATATGATCGATTGTGGGTTTTTTTATGTGCATCTATCTATTTGTGGTTGTTATCCTCTGAAGAGTGCTATATAAATAAAATTATTATTATTATTATCATATTGAAATACCTTAAAAAGCAGTTCTGGCCAAAAATATATTAGAATATTATTAATTTGCCTTAAGATTGGCTCATGTGAAATAGTAACACACCGGACCTCAGTAATGTCATAAATTGAATTTTAATTAATCTCATAATTTAATGTTATCATATCAATAAGGCAAATATTCTTCTGTCTAAAAGACAGTCATGATTTTATACTGATAAGAAGTTTCTTTTGTCTTAAAATGTGAAAATGTGGTTGTTTCAGGATAGAGTTTTATGATATTAGTGAGATCTTCGCAGGAGTCCTGAATTTTCTGTGTTTTTCTTGTCTTATGGTGAATTAATGAACCCTCAACAGATTTGAAGCCTTTCCCAGCTTAATGCATCTCTATAAATATTCATTTAAAGTTCTAGGGAAGCCGTCCTGATTGAGCTACGGCTCTTAGAAAAGTCTTACTTTAAAAGATCCAACTATGCTATGGATTTGTCTGAAACAGCAGATGGTACCCAAACACTATTTAATTGGAAATATAATTTTAAAATCTTTCTCCCATCTTTTCTTTTCTCTATTTTGTTTTCTCCAAAACAGCTTGTGGGGATTACATCTGCAGAAGATCTGGGGGTATCTGCCCCCTCGTTCTACACTCAGCTTTTAACAAGCTACAGAAACAATATAACTTAATTTCCTTCATTTACATCATAATTTGTTTTTATTCTAAGTGATTAAAAGAGACAATTAAGGAAACAGAAAACAATGCGGGGGAGAACTGAGCTTTGTATAAAAATAAGGTTAAGCATCGATTATTTCTTAAGATGATACATGCCTTGGTTGCATACTATGCATTGACTGTGAGGTAATCCAATGAATCTACACTTTGAAGGATTTTGGAAACTGTCATTTATTTAAACCTTACTCCAAAAACCAATATAGGTTCTTTTGGTAGTAGAAGAATTTTCAAAGACCTTGTTCAGCCTGAACTGTGCGCAGGTTGGATTCTGGCATCGGTTAAAGTGTGGTGGAAAGATCAAGAAAAGTAAAAAATCGAAGAGAGAAAGAAAATGACTTCTGACACCTACAGTTAATGAGCAATGTAATCAGCATATAAACATTTAAGATGATAAATTTAAACCTCAACAGTGGCTAAACCTAATAACAAAAATTATGTGCTGATCAGCTTCAAGCTGATGCCATGGAGACGCTCATTCTACAAATCAGTTGAGTCACTGTCAGTCACATCGGTGTGTCAACAACCTCAGTGCTTGTTTTCGTTCTTCTCATCTCTGTGATGTTCATGCTGCAGATATCAATAAAGTTGTAGTCAAGTACTTCAGCATCTAGCTAGCAGTAACAGGAGTGAGCATAAGCATCAAATAATGTCAGATACAACTTTCTAAGCAGCTCAACAAATGCAAGGACATGTTGTTTTTGTGTAGTTTGGTACACTATCTGCTAGCTAAAGCTGTAAAGAGGCTTTATGTGCACAAGGATGAAAAAAGTGGGCGTGTCTTAAATTAAGAAAAGAGGACAGGATCAAGATAGAGAGATTATTTTTAAAGGTAAGAACTGCTCAGCAAGTGAAATACAAAGCTTTTTTAAAATAAGGCTGTTAATCTGTACATGATGGCTATCTGGTTACTTCATATTGGGACATGTCTGTAAGAAAATGTATTTATAACCATTTTGAATAATAATGTGTATTATACTACAATACTAGGCAGTTTTTTGTAGTGTGGTACATGACAAACTGGTTAGTTTATGTTGGTGTGTTAGTGCAGGAAAACTGTACAGTAATGCACTATATTGGACGGCGCATATGTGGTGTCCACTTTCACTCTTAGATTATGTAAGTCATCAATTAAAATTTAAGATGATGATGCTTTTTAGTTTGACTTGCCAAATTCCTTCTTTAGCAGCCATTATAGCTCATGTAACATCTGCTAATGTTCAGCAGGCTGCATCCATAAAGAGCAGTGAATTTCATTATTGGCTGACTATAGCCTGTTCACAAAGAAAAATCTACAGGCACTAGCAATACAAATGATATCTAAGTGATTCTTTGCCCCATGCTGCACAACGATGCTGGTTCAGCTGGTTCATAGGGTTCTCCCACCTGCTGAATCCCATTTTAACCCGTAGACACTGGAGAGGGAAAAACTTCAATCCAAGCTACATGTGGAGGTGTTTTGAGAAACAAATACAATCAGATTTTTACAGATTTGTCTCAGTGGGTGCTCTGGATGCCAAAATAGGATTTCATTGTTTATATTGCATCATTTGCAAGTTGAACAACAGCATTGTCAAATCTAGAATGATGGAAGTGTTGAGCAGAATCCATGTTGCTAATACCAGAGCTCTATAGTGGATAGTTTTGGGGGGTTTTGTCTGCTGGCACTGTCTGCTGTGCACCGACAATCTGTCTCAAGAACTGATGCGACTAAATAGTGACGCCTGTATTTGTGTTTGTTGGTGGTTTTGTGATGGTTGTTGTTTTTAATGGGTGTAAAGCTTCTTAAAACATCTATTTGCAAAAATGAACAATATCCAAAAATATCGATACATCTTTTATTTTTTCATATCATAAAGACTTGCTGTGCTTATGAATTAATTCGTACTAGAGAGGTTTGGACATTCATTCTCTGGTTTACAAGAGAATGCATTCACTGTCTGGCATTGATTGCAGGCTGTCTGCAAATATAGGTACTGGGCATTGTATTTGTGCCTGTGTGTACTTATACTCCATATACTGCAAGTTACAAAAAAACCCCCCAAAACTAAAAAACCTCCTGAAAATCTGAAGGTGCTGTTTGGTGTTTTAAACCATTTCGTTCTGTGTAGAAAAATGCCCGAGATTCCCTGAACCTGACTATTGTGGGATTAATTTACTGGGATACAATCCATGCAATTAAAAAGAAATGAGAAAATAAAATCAATGAAGATCACTTACACTGTGGTGACAAAAGACTCAACAGGGGACAACACCGACCTAAATCTTAATTAGCAAGAATATTGATGCCCCGGCACAAAGGGCAAACCAATGCAGCAGTGCGAACCAGTGTGCTTCGACCTGCATCGCAGTGGGCAGAATGTCTACAGCTGTTAAAAATCTGCAGTATTCAGGTTGCCTCAAGTTATAATTCTGCAAGTTTTAAAGGTTTGAATGTCTGTCAGCAAGCTTACAGTAAACCAAAAGGCAGAATTTCATAAAACTTGGTGGAGAGGGCAAAGAAAGAAGTTGTTACATTTTGGTGTGAATACATCTCAGGTTCTTTAAATCTGCAGAATGGAGCAGTGGCTTTGAAGAAGGATGTTGAAAATAACAGTGAAAACGACTGCAAGTTCATTTGAAAAAGTTGACTCTCAAAACTCTCAAAACACATTTTTGAGTGCTCCCTAGCACTTGACTTGTAATTCTATAGTTTGAATCTATCCAAGCTGGCGTGATCCACTGCAGTATGTATGAATCTTGTGGTACAGACATTAATCCTTCTTTCTCCCACTCTGTTTTGTCTTGTCAGCAGGGTAGTTACCAAGAGAGTAGTGTCTGATAGTGGAGAATCTAATATAGCCTTTTAAGGAGTGAGCTGAATTAATCAATTGTTTTAAATGTCGACAATAGTGTAATTAGTTTAATTCTGCTCGTGCTTAAAAAAAGTCTCACACTGCCTGTAGCGAGGTGCAGTACTTTACTCGTGCACATACTGGGATCAAAGAATGCATTTGCAGACATGTTCGACGTGTGCTACAAGACATCTCAACAGTGACTTTCTAACATCAGACTGCCTTGTTTGGTTTTTGTATGTGTGTGAAGAACACTGTGAAGATATTGTGTGCAGAACTTTAACAAGAATAGAAAGAAAAAATGAGAATTGAATACATGCAGTACTTCAGAAGAATCAAACATAACATTTTGTTGTGTCTAAGTGGCCAGCTTATTGGTCGAACACTCCACATGGGTGTCCCACTGACATCCACAAAAAGGGTTCATGTGGATTCTTACAGCAAAGCAAATATCCTTATCTCTAGGAGGTGTCTTAGGTTGGTCTGTGGCTCATCTGCCTCAACTAACTGAGCTGGTTCCTTCAAAGAGTCTTTAGAAAGTCTTGATATTGACTGAATTCTCACTTGTGACCACAGTGGAGTACTGCTTGTAGAGCCCAATATCTTGTGTGCAACCAAATATCTCATACAGATGCATAGAATGAGCCAAGGTTTGAACATCTGTCTAGCTTTCCGTTCTCGATGGAGGATTTCCATCACCAGCCACTGTGAAAGGCTGAGTGCAAAGCTATGAATGCCTTTCCTCAGAGACTGAAAATAAAAGGTTGTTATTATCCTCATATTTAAACAATATTATATTTTTCTGCTCGCTGTTGCCTCGCTTTTCATTCAGCTCGCCTTTGAGTGTAGCCGACACTTTTATTTGATTCCTAAAATGGTTGAGAACATATTGTAAAAACAAGATCTGATCGATCATTACCCGGCCCCGAAGCACATGAAGCCCGATGCTTCCTCAGATACACACACACACACAGATGAAGGTACTCAATAAGTTCTGGCTTCAATGGCACCCTTGAGAAACCTTTAAACCCTTTCCATTTCAGGCTACATTTTCCAAAATGACCAGCTTCTATTACCAAGGTGAAGCAGGAGATTGTGTCTGATTTTTGATGATAATATTGTGATACCGTGCTGATGTCAGTAATATCGAGCCCCTTCTCAAACAAAGCTGAGCAAAACTAAACAAGATTGCTGAGAGCATATTCATGACTGACAAATTCTTGTTTCAATCTATGGTATGTCGTACTTACAGTTCAATAGTTTTGTTTACACTACAAGGTTTGTTGGTATTCCTGCTCTAGGTTTAAAATTGATGAAAGGTTATTTTTAGTCTACATATTGGCTGAAACCGGCTCTGTGCTTCACAGGAAACAGAGGCACCCAGTCTAATGGCATGCAGGTCACATAAAGAATCAGAGACTCTGAATTGCTTGGGAGCTGAATGTGTTCAACTGTCTATCCCTGCGGGGGGACTGGAAAACCAGGACCCCTCAGAGTTACATGCCCGATTATAATCAAAAAATCCTGGAAAAAATCCTGCTTTCTGTTGACTTATTCAAAGGCTTAGGATCCAGAAAGCGATCGGTTCATGCTATAGGTAACCTTTGTGAAAAGTGCAATGCTTGAGAGAACTCCACATTCATACTTAAAAATATATGTTTGAATATATAACTTTCTAATGTATAACTAAAGAATTAAATACACTATTGTTACTAAGTAGTTTTAATCGAATATGCAAATATTCCAGCAGGAAACATGAAAATTTGTATTTTGAAGATAAAGTATATTGCAGTGTATCTTTATCATATTGGAAAATAAACGTACTATGATGGTTGACTGTGATACGTAAATGTAATATGATCATAAAGCAGCAGTCGGTTTTCTCACTATCATCCCAACACACCTTTTAAGTCTGAAGGCAAATGTGGTCCACCAAAGTGATCACAATTCTGCTCTTGTGTACAAATTCTGCACAATTTCTTTCAAAAACGCCCTAATAATCTGTAATATGTAACATTCTAGTTTGAATCATACCAGTGTAGGTTTGTGATCACTGAAATATTGCTTTGCATCTACAAGAAGTAAAACTGATTCAATGAACGACATAAGTGTTGTAGGTATTATTGTGTGTGTAGGAGAGAACAATGCATGAGGCGGATCAGGAAGCAGGCGTAATGAACAAAAAGAATGGGAGGTAGACACAAGGTGAATATACAGATGATGTGATAAAGACCAGACAGGATACTACAGTGTGCAAAAGTCCTGATCCACCCATCATTTCTTTATATTTTGCTGTTTTGCTCCAAGGATCCAGACTATCATGTACATTTTTTTTAAGTGCTCTTGAACAATAGGTTTTTCCAAAGTTGGTTCTTTGCTTTTTCACAAACTCAGTTCAGTCCTTGTACCTGAAAATTTTCAGAGGATTTTTTTGTGTTATGCCATTTAACATAAACTATTCAAGCAATTCAACTGATGAGCCATTGTTGTGCCTAGACATAACAGACAACTTAGCAAAGCGCAATTTTAAATTGTATCTTTAAGCACTTTGTTACCAGCAGGCTGTTGCAAAAACTCATCGATTTGTTCCGATTTGTTTAGCTGAACCTTTGAAAAATGCCAAAGATAACGCAGTTTGACAGGCATAAAATAGTATTTTAGCACCAACACGGTGATTCCCAAAGCGGTATTAACCAAACACTTAGCATATCTTGGCATGGTGAGCAATGGGTTCTTAAAAATTGGAGTCGAGGACAAAAGAAGAAAAAACTGTCTTCTTCTTTGGAAACATTCAATAAAGAACTGAGACAGGACCTGAGAAATCTGACTCTTCAGTTAATGCATCTACTGTTCACTGAACCTTCATCAGAATTAGTCTCAGTGGAAGTGCAGCTGTCAAGAAGCCACTCTTGAGGAATGGAAACAGGGAGATAAGGCTGAGGTTTGTCAAATTATACAAGAACCGGACTGAAAATGAATGCAACCGGATGAATGCAAATTTGAGACTCTTGCATCAAATCTGGTTCAGTATTTAAAGAGAAGGTGAGGAGTAAGGGACAACAGTGGATATCTGAGAAAATAGAGGCTAGCTCAAGACTTTTTTGCACAGTAGTGTCGTCGACAGTACTGTGCAAAAATGGAGCTGGGTTCATAGTGAGACAGAAAATAACAAGGCAAGAAATCCAGACAGATTAAGTTAAAGGTGAGAGGAAAAAAAATAATAATCAGGGAATCAGAATCACGACAAAGACCAGAAGCAAAAGTAAAACAACGGGAAAACCAATAACCAAAATGAAAAAGAAAGTAGAAAAAAGGGTGACAAAGGCACAAAGAGACAAGACAGAGATGCAAAGACAGGAAAAACACTGCAGATACGAGGAAGATATGAATGCTCTGGGTCACTCTATCACTTCCCTGCTTGTGTATGTGTGGGCGTGACCTCGGTCTTTAAGCTATAGCTGTTCTTTCTCCATGACAGACTCGGGACAAACTCTGCTATGAGAAACATGGAACAATAATGTTTTTTTCCTCAGCATGAAACAGAAATAATGCACGAAACATTTGCATCTAACTTATTTATCATTCAGTCAGCAGTCAAGGCTCCACAATTTCTGCTATCTACTGAATAAAACCCAGAATATTGGGAAGCTGAACGCTGCCATCATCATCACAGTTTTTTTTCTTTTAAAGTATTCAACTTGTAGATTGACGCCATGGCATTTGTAGATCTATTAACTTGCTGTTGCCTATTTTACCACTACAATGTATAAATATAAAATTTTAAATTTATCAGGCAAATGGTAGCACCTTTTATCTCCAGTTCTTCAGTTGATATCTATCCTTTCATATTCTCTAATTTGGGTGAATCACTTACCGCCCTTTCTCCTCAAACCAGCAGGAGTATACCTGAAGTAATAGCGAGAGGTTCACCTACGCCACACAGCTGGTCCTACTTTGCCGCACACTATGTGGTATTGTGGGTGTATAGTGCTCCATTAACGGCCTAGCATCACTGAGTCTAACAGTTTTTATAGTGGAAATCCAGTCTCGCATTCTGTGCTACTAGTTCTCTTTTTTTTTTCTACAATTGAATATTAATTTTCAAAATTGAATATCTGTTTCTTTTCTCTTGCTAATCAACTTTTACATATTCATAGAGAACCCTGCTACAAAATATTTGAAATAACTGGAGAGGTGAACAGTAATTTAATAATTCTTGTGCAAAACATGCACTTAACTTAAGGGGAAAGAGGAACACTGCAACTATCAAACAAACCGTATAAACCAGCGAGACCTTTGCACTTGCATACCTCAGCCTTAAAAAGCACATTTATCAACAAGCTAACCACTCCCTAAAAGCCTGGGAGTTGAATTCCAGCAGACTGTCGCTCAAAAGTGGTTCACCGAGATCATTGTATTTCGAAAACACTGAAAAATAAATTTCATATTAATTTAAAAATGGATCCGCAGGCAAATGCATGATTCTGTGATATAATCTTATCACCCTGAATGTCGGATTTTGCTAATGGCTCTTTATGGAACTTGGCAATCACCCTCATTTTATCCAGACCACTCTGGCTTCTCCTCCAGCCAACCTGGCCCATACATTGTGGTACTATCCAGGATGATTAAATCTGTTTGGGCAATAGAGAGCAATGCATTACTCTAATAGACTATCCTCTTCTATTCACTCCTGTTCCAGTCTCTTCCAGTGCTGATACAAATTCCCCTCCCTGACTGAAAAACTCCAGTTCATCCCTTTGCATATGGGAAGAGAAAGAAGTGCTCCAAGTAACTATAGACCAGTTTCCAAACTGTCACTTAAACATCATCAGTTTAAGGAATATCTGAACACAGATTTGTTTCTGCTTCAATACCAAACTGGGTTTCTGCCACCTCTTTGGTTCTGAACAATAGTGTCAGTGTAGTGGTGAAGTTAAAACATTGTGCTGTCGTTTTTGTGGACCTCTCCATGAGTCTGTGAGGACTAACGATTAGCCGGGAGCTCCATAGGTAGGATTAATGCCGTTGGCAAGCTGCTGTCAAGCTGTGCGACACAACACGGATATTCAAATGGCCAGTGCTTTCCATTGGCTGGAAAGGGCTGGGGTACGGAGCAGGAGTCTTTTGTTAAATGGATGTGTGAGGACAGTGTGAATAGGAAAAAGAGAAGTCAGATAAGGTTAAAATAAAGAGGGTTTAAGGGCTTTCTTTTGTGTGTTTAAAGGTGCTCTCTGCGATGCAGATAACCCTCAGAATGAATGTATCTGGAAGCTGAACACAAACAACAGTCTTGCCCAAGAGCACAATATGCCTTCAGCAAATGGCTTTAGTATGTATAACTGGACCACCCAGACTTTCTCATGTGTATCTCTCATTTCCTAAAGGGCCTGTTTATACAAAAACATTAATTAATTAAAGGAAGTGCATATCTAGTGCATATCTAGCTGCTGAATAAACTGCTTGTTTGTTAATGGAAACTATGAAAAATATACTATTTTTCTGTTCGGCATTTAGGGATCAGGTTTCATCAAATTCCGTTACATACCAGGAATGTTGCAATACGTATTTTGCAGGACATTGGTCAAAAAATTCTGCTGGGAATTAAAGAAGGTCGAGGTAGCCAAAATAAATGTTAGGATTAAGTATTCAACTATAAACTTGTCAATGAGTAACCTTTTCATTGTGCCTGTGTAACATGCAATCAGAGTTTGTGAGGCCTGAGAGAAGGCAAATTTGATTACGTAGGTCTCTTGAAACTCCGACATCCTATAGAGAATAATTTCACATTGTTTAGTACTTGCAATCCATTAAATCATCTTGAATGTTGCATGTAGCAAAGAAGCTCTGATCCAGCCGAACATGTAAGAACCAACAATGAGGCTTTTGAGAAAATGTAAATGCACAGCAACCTAGTTTTACTGCTGCTATCCAAATAATACAATATAAGATATGATGTGACAGTGACTTTGACTGAGGCATTTTCCTGTGTATCCCTGGGTGACTATACAATATATATGATAATATATATGATTCACTATGTTTCACAATGGCTGGATAAAATCTTGGATTTTGCTTTCATTGTTTTTTCAGTTATGCATCTGAAGTTTTTACCTTTGCTTTGACTTTTTTGTGCCTTGTTGCTCCATTTCCATGTTGTAATGGCTGTGTCACTGACAGAAATGCTAGAACAGGGGTCAGCAACCTTTAAGACCCAAAGAGCCACTTGGACCCGGTTTCCACGCAAAAGAAAACACTGGGAGCCGCAAATACTTTTTGACATCTAAAATGAAGATAACACTGTATATATTGTTTTTTACCTTTATGCTTTGTGTGAACAACAACAACTTTGTGTTGCTTATGAAATCCATGAAGTGCTACAGATAAAATAACATTTTAACATTTTATTCATGTAATTAACACATTTTGAACTCTTAACGAAATATAACAAAAGGAAAGACACCCAGCTGAACTAAAATGATCCATGTAGCAAACAAAAACTGTTGTGAGCCGCCACCCTTATATCGCCTTTGGGCTTTTGAAGCCTTGATCTGACTTTTAAAAAATAATTGGAAAAAAAGCACTATGCTGCTAAAAATTGAAAAACAGATATTTGCAAAATTCTGCCTAAATATGTATTTTTACCTGGTTAATGTGTGTGGCGGGGCGTGGTCTGCAGTGCCGCTGCAGGGGAGGCGGACGCACCTGAGCGGCACCCGCAATCACGCCTCGCCACCTTAACGTCTGTGCCATTTATGCTGTTGTTGGTATGTGTCGCTCGTTTTCCTATAATTTGTCACCCCTCAACACTGAATGTTAATGATCAATTTCTATAAGATACAAGACAGGAGTCAGCTATACCGAATCTTGAAATAAACAATGTACCTTTGTATACTCATTTTGGTTTCCTATGACTTGTCTTATTTTCTGCAAAGGTCAGTTTTGTGTCAGTGTCAGAAGAATACTGCTTCCCACTTTCAACATGACACATCCAACAGGAATCCATTTAAAAAAGTCCAGTTAAACATGTTCAAATTTTAGACCCTGTTCTTGGGCTGTATTAGGGAGTAAATACAGTTTTTATATCATTTGGGCTGCCCAGGCTTCACTGTGGCTGACCTTAGTGATCCTGGATTACTGCTGTCACAAAGTTTGTGATCACAGGCTCAGTTGGCCCCAGGTTCAACGATTCATGTGTGAAGTTGCTTACTTGGAGGATATGGAAATAAATTTTCAGACAATTTCAGTCTAAAAAATAGGAATGGATACATACTGGGAAGTGGTTATTGGAGTGGTAAAAAATAGAGTTCTTTTAAAATGTACAATGGGTGTAACAGGAAGCATCAATAATTTGACAAGATTATAAAAAGTACACAGTCAATTAGCATAACTTAAAGCTTTTAGGCTGGAGTGCTATCATATACAGGAAGGATACAAATTGTTTGAAAAGTCCACTATTATCTACAACTGCTGGCAATAGATAACTTTTTGAACAATTTGTATTTGGACTGACATAAAAGTCCCATTTTGGATGAATCTGGATAAACCTCATTTGCTTTCAAGTTATTTTTATAAAAATTTTATAAGATTTCATAAAAAATAACTGGATTTTGATGCAGAAATATTTCTAAACTAGAAAATATAAGAACAATAAACAGTGAACATTCATGCATATGCATTCAGCTAGATACAGCTATGACCAAGTGAACCTCCTGGAGGTGAGATGAGAGGATGCTGAATGTGTCGACAGACGGTGCATTAAAACCCCCACATAGTGAATTTTCCACATAATGAGAGACAGCAGCAGCTAAATGTGCATGATTCTGACAGGTAAAAAGGGCCCATGATACATAAAACCCTGCTACTCACAGCTGTGTGGTGCTTTGCACCTTTTAATTCCATTTCACATTTGCCTTCATCAATTACTTCCAACTGGAAATCTGTTAAACAGGCAGCTTGGAAACAACAACATACATTTTGTTAAGAAAAGATCTAATCAATTGAAAACCTTCTTCCCTGACTGATCGGTTTTCTGTTGATATGATGTAATCATTTGTTACAAAAACATACAGATACACGTTCTGCTCCTCATTATTAACAGCATACACAATGACCCTGATAAGGCCACATCTGTCCACACATCCATTTTCTTCTGCTGTCCAGTTCAAAGTTGTGAGGGGGGTGGAGCCTATCCAAGCTGTCATAGGGGGAGACGAGGGCTACACAGTGGATAGTTTGCTAGTGTGTCATGGGTCCAGCACAAAGAGACAGACAACTATTCACACTCACATTCACACCTACAGGCAATTTAGAATCACCAATTAATGTAACCCCACCAACTACTTGTCTTTGGACTGTGGGAGGAGGCTGAAGTTCCTGCACAGAAATGGGGAAAACCGACCAGATCGAGGATTTCAACCCAGGACCTTCTTGCTGTGAAGCAACAGTTCTAACCACTGCTCCCAGAAGGGCACATGTCTTCTAGTGTTTATGTAAATGATGCATATACAAAATGAACAGGGCCTACTTCCTAGCAAAAGGTTGTGACCAGAAGAGTTGCGGACCAATGGGGACTCTGACCCACACGATGAATCAAAAAATTAATTTAAAAAAAAATCTAAGTGAAATGGACACTTTGCAGGCAGTTTATTTTCTTTACACAGAATAGCAAAGTAAAAGTGTATGCTATAACTTTAATGTGCATGCTGCTAGGGAAATACAGTAAGGTAAGATATACTTCTTATTCTTTTGTTACAACAGTCAGCATAATAAGAACGAGAACATGAGTAATTAAGTAAATATTTAAAAATCAAAACATAATTTTAAAATGGGAATAAAATGTTAACTATAGAAATATAGATGATTCTCTGCCAGAAAGATGTGCTGCATTGTAGAGAGATTGCAGGAGGCATGTCCTTGTCAGCAAAGTTGAATACCAAATCATTTTGTGTAGCAACCCACTCAGCTAGCTCCAGACCAACATGTTGACTAGTAGCTAGCATTAAATGCGAGCATTACAGTAGCAAGGACAGAGCAGAAAAGGAAAAACCTTTAAAGACTTTTATATTCAGCTGATATTGACAATGTATTTATTTTCAGTGTATATATATTTTCTTTTACTATAATACATGAGCTCTCCATCTGTGTGTGTATCAAATAACATGGCGCCACTGTATTGCCAAGCAACAACTAGCAATGTAGCAATGTTTTAACAACAACTGTAGTTAAAATTCACTTTTGACAGCAGCAATTTATAAACTGAATTAAACCCAAACTACTGCCTGTTGTTTATTTTGTCCAAAGTCTTGTTTGCTGTGTTATTTCAGTATTTTAAAGGTGTGCAACTGAACGATTTGATGGCCAATGTCCTTAGAGGAAACAGAAGAAAAGAATCAAATTAACATATCATCATGCTAATTGTATAAACAACAAATAAATGGAAATAATTTGTTTAAATTTAAGGGACCGTTTGAGCCTAATGAGATCCAGTTTAATGGGCACAGTGTCAGAATTTGTAAGAGAGGAACAGGCATTAAAAACTCGTGTTAGCAAATGACAGAAGGAGTTATCTTTCAACATTAATGACGGCGCCAAAGCAGCAAGAAACACTGCAGAAAACTAAACAAGCCTTCAGTCAACACGTCCCCATAGAAGTAATCCCTGTGAGACAGTCATTGGCAACACTCTTTCAACAAGTTTAAATCCAGGCCCCTCTAATGAGACAAATTGCTATAAGTTTTTTTCTCTCTGTAATAAAAACATGTTCATAATTAATACACTCTCTCTTTCTGTCATGCACAGGATTTTCTGCTTTCATCTTTTAGAAATGCAGGTTGATTTTATTCTCCTTGTTGACTGTGTTTTACTCCTTTCGCAGTATTAGCATCTTTATAGCATGAGTTTGTCCTCATATTTGCACTTTAAAGAGACAAGCGTTGTGAATAAAAACAATGCAAACTTGCACATAAGTGCACCACTTGCCACATACCGGGCCTGCACAAATGTATTGTATAGGATAGAGTTTAAAAGTTGGAATTTGTTCAGGATGAAATGAACTGGGGCAAAAATGTCGTTTACATTTATTCATAAGCTTTTGTGAGCCTGCATTTGAAGATTTAGATCAACACCTAGTCTGGGAAGCTGCATCATTTTATGAAACTAATTTAGTGAAATTATAGTCCCCCGTGGTGTCACTGTATAGTAAAATAGCTATATCACTTCTAGCGCCTGATACATGAATATTGAATCGATACTTACTACATTTAAAATAATACTATTAGAAAAATAATAGTAAAAGAGCTACTTTGGTGTTTTACAGCCCTTCCTTATGGTTGTTACACAGGAGGCAGCAAAAGTGTTTTCATTCTTCATGTTTGGTTTAATCTAATATCACAGTAAATAGAAACATGTAGTTTACTTTCTGCAGCACTGATTCATGGTGATTATAGAGAAACAACAGCAGTAACAGCATTAGACTTCTATTAAAGCATTGTGCTGGAATAAAAATGAATATTTTGAATATAAGAGACGATACATTTCAGCATTTTAATATGGTACAATCATACTAAATAGTTTTGCCTCACCCTTTTAGCCCATTTAGACTACCCTATTGTATGGCTCAATATACTACCCATATACAGTGCATCCATTGTTAATGGTCTTACTAGGCTATTACCCTATTATTTTCCTAAATATATGCTGTTACTTAGTATGACGTTATTACTTCAATTTGATTTCACAGGCTAGCTCGTTATTCCATGGCCTTTGTTTATATGTTTACTAACAGACTTTAGGTTTGCTCTGTTGGAATTTGCAATAAAAAAAAGCTTGAACTTTTCTGCTGGTCAGACTTGTGCACGCTTTTCCTGATTGCAGAAAGGTGTACTGTATTGAACGCCACCGCTGAATTACATGCAGATTCTGAATATTTTAGGGCACGCTTATAGTAGAAACATTTTTGATGTGTTAAAATTCCTCGTGAGATTAACTTTTTTCCCCCACCATTTCTTTTTTGTAAGGCGTCTAGACTCCTCACACTTTGTTAGAGATTGTTGCTTAAAATATTCAAACTGCCACTTCTTAAGGAGTTTTTAAATAATTGGCACCTAGTCTCACATCTCTCTCCAAGTCTAATTTTGTATATTTAAATGTGTTATAAATGTGTTGGTGTGCTATTTTCATGTGGCTGATGTCTTTGTTGTGGTTTGTTTTTTAGCAAAAAACATGTCGGGCAGTCACCCCTGCATAGAGGACAACGATTAACTATTCATTAACGTGTACGTGATTAACTCACATGTGTCCAGTACTTGCTTTCTTTCAGCACCTTCAAATTTAGGGCTACTGGTGTAACTTGCTCTACTGTTTTACTTTGGCTTACACTCTTCAGCCCCTAGTGAAAACCAGTAATGTTGATAGCAAGGATTAGTGTCAATTACAAGTAATTTTGGTCTCATGCAGACAACTGGCATGTTTCAAGTAGTAACAAGTAGAAGCTGTGAGTCACACTCTTCTTTGTGATGATTTTAAAGCCTATTCTAATAAAAATTATTACAAGGGAAAAGGTCCTTTGTCACAGGACTTGCCTTTCTTGACTTCAGCAGGTATAACCTTACATGGTGGATGAATGCTCCTGTTACAGCATAAATATCATCATTTCAAACTACTGAAATAATAAATTCCACAAAGATTTATTATTATTTATTTTTTTTACAGCTTGTTATATTGCTGTGAAAGATGAATAGTATGAAGTTGTTGCTTCAACTGTTGTGACGGATACAGAAGTGAGGCACGGGCATTTAATTATCCTGGGAAACCATTTTTATGGCTGTATCAGTTAAGAAAGACTTCATTAATTATTTGTTTTAAAATGACAAGTCTCAGAGTCTCAACAGTAGCATTACTGTGAAGAAACATTCGAGGGAGAGAAAACAGAGACTGACTTAATGCTATGTGCACTTTTAAATTGAAGAAGGATGACACTGCTATGAAATGGTAATGACCCATCCTCTTCTACAAAGAGACAGCAACCACTGAGACCAAGAGAAGACATTAATGGGGGCAGTTGAAGCATGAGCCCAAGAAACTATAGGCAGGCGTTGCTCATGGGCATATATACCATAGCGATGACGTAAATTGTACCCGTGTCTTTTAGGATAACAGTGTGAACATACGGGCGGTTTCACAATCATTTCTCCATTAGTGATGAAACCACAGATGCAATGGAGAGACACTATAATGGAAAGTGGTGGTGTGTTGGTTTAGCTTGAAACATAGACTAGCAGTTGAATCACTGAAACAGTCTACTTAATAAGATTAGATTGTGATTAATTTTATGTGGTTGCTTAAGGGGGTGTACCATAAATATGGAGATGCTATACTGCTTGAGGGTTTCTATTAGCCTTGCTGGCAGGACATTGTGGTCAGTCCCACATGCCTGCTGGTGCATTAATTATTTACACCTACTTTTTACTTACTGCTCTTTGAGCCCCTGGACATAAAGATAGAGGAAAGCATCCTCACACGGTGCTCAATTAGAAATGACTGTAATTAAAAATCACTTAATATATAGGTCAGTCCTTAAGCAATAGGTAATCTCGCTATTTTTATGGCTTTGTGTGACATTCTCTGTTTTCAGAGGAGAGATTTAAATGATCCCAGGATACCATCCTGACAAGCTGTGTAGAATTACCTCAAAATTTAGAGCCAAAATAACAATGTTTTGGCCACCTAATGTGTAAAATACTCAACTTAAGGATAGACAGTAAAGCCATTTGTCTTGCGATTCGAATGGCTTTACTGTCTTTCGTTCATCCTGATTAGACATTTATTGAAGGCTATCGTCTTTGCCCAAATCGAAACAGGCTGACTCTGCTGACATGATTAAAACACAACAGCAAAAGATTCAGGGTATATACCTGCTTCCTTTTTCTCTCTTGCATTTTTTTTGCGATGTTATCTTTGTGGACATATTTATTTTATCATATAGTAAAAATGTAAGTGCAGCGTTTAAAGTAATATTTACAAATCAGTATGAAAAAATTCCCCGCTGGCCCACGGGTGGTCTTTATCCTTGAGCTTGGGTCCTCTACCAGAGGAGAGGCCTGGGAGACTGAATGTCATTACTGTTCCTAGGATTGCACTCTTCTGGACAGAGATCTCAGATGTTGTTCCTGGGATCTGCTGGGGTGCTCCAAAAACTGCCCTAAGTGCTCCATTTCCCACAGGGACCACTGTTGCCTTTGCCTTCCACATCTCTAGCTCCTCTCTCACCCCTGGGTATTTCTTGAGCTTCTTGTGTTCTTCTTCCTGATGTTGCCGTCACTTGGCATAGCAACATCTATCACTATGGCCTATCACATTGACTCCAGTTGGCTAGGTACTTTATATTTGCTACCAGGTCCTATGTTAATTAACTCCAATCAGTCACTAGTTTAAAAAAATACGCTTATCTCAGGTCTCTGCAACTTCCTGTCGCTGCACTGTAGAAGTCTGTTAGCTGAAATATGCCCATACAGATTCTGCAGTTTTCAAATCCTCCAAATAAATTGGCAAGTCATGGTGATGATGACGATGCTGACGTGAAGTGAATGTTAATTCTGTCATGACTACAGCATTATAATCTTTAAATTCTATTAAATCATTGGGATTTGCCACTAAAGCCCAGTGTGTGCTTTGCCAATGCATGATTAAAGCTTGAGGTTCAGTCAGTGTACAATCCAGCAGGTTCTGTGCTTCCATCTGCAGTTTTACACCAAATTAACACTTGTTGAGGAAGCTTTTGTTTCACCTACAGTAGGATAACTGATAAGTGGTCATGGACTCGAGTGATGAGATCTTCTCTTTTGTCTCTTCTCTTGAACTGTGCTGTGTGCACTCCAGTTCCCCTCTGTCACACACACAGAGTGACAACAAGGTGGAGAAACTATGAGGGAAACTAACACAAGCATACACGCCTGCAAATTGCAGTCTCGACTCTCACGGCGCACTGAAATTCAACGAGTGCACATAAACTGGGTCAAATAGATGTTGGTTTGTTGCTGGTTTTAAGGTATATATTTTTTGTTTACTTTGGCAGCTTGGGATATGCGTGGTGGTTGCAAAAAGTGTGAGAATGACTGTGTGCCTATTGTCTTTCATTAAAATTGTTGTGAATAAACATGAATAAACATGCCAATTCTGGCAGGATATATACATATATATATGTATGAGGATATATATATGTGTGTATATCTATATATCTATATATCTCTATATATAGATAAATATATATATATAGAAATGTGTACAGTACAGCTGGCGTGAACTTTTTGAGCACAAGGTCTTATGTAAAACTTTAATAAAACAAAAAGGTGAATAAGGTAAAAGTTTTTCCCATCCCCCCCTCCCAAAATGCTCTGTGACACCATTCAAAGAATCTTTGCATCTGTGTGGCACATTCACCAAATTTTGGCATTGACCTGACGCTGAACTATTGCTTCTCACAACATCTGTTTGACTGATACACCAAAGTAAAACATCAGCAATGCATGTGTGTGCTCAGGTGTCTGGGGCATGTTTGGCCTTGGCTGGAGGAGGAGAGGTAATAAATAGCAAGCTGTTTGGCTGCTTTTTCAGCAGGGTTTGAAGCTGTTGGTCTGGAAATCATTTAGAGCTACTCCATCTTCAGATAAGTCCAATTTGAAACTTTGATGTGAGCCACACTTCATCTGTGAAATATGCAGTGATTTTTAAGCGATGAGGTTTGTTGACTGAAGATGGGCTAATGAGACCAGAGGTTTCTGTAATGAATCCACAAATTAAGACTTTGACTTGCTGACCCTTTTGCCAAACATAGCATTGCACAGAAATGAGTTTGACAGCAAGGTGATGTGGATGCAGTCTCATTATTGTATGTTTGGCACAGTCACATGGCAATAAAGGGAGCCAGCGGTTGTATGGGATTTCCGTTTATGAACCGTGATCTCGGGATCAACTACACCGTACAGAAGAAAATAATGTGAGATGATCAATATTCCTCCATCATCCTAACTGATCATTATTCTCTGTGTTTTTGTGTTGCTACAAAAATCAATACAAGGACAGGAAACATGAGGAGTGTAAGTGCTTGGTATCTTATCTTTACGTAAAGTAAAAGATGGACAAGATTAGGACGTGCATGAGATTAAATTTATAGTAAAAATCAATGCGTGCTTGAATTTGTTTTCCCTAAAGAAACACTGCTGCCAGGGACGAGAATTCCCAGGAAGAAGCTGAAGGTTTATGTTTTCCATGTCGTGCACAGTATGAGCCTAGACTAGTATGTGAGGCAGAATGTGGAGTATTATTTATATGGAGCTCTCTAGTGCAGGTTCTTAAACAGAAATGTCTTCACCTCAGAAAGATGTTCATCGTCAATAGGACTGAACAAATATTTAGAATTGTGAAGTGGAAGTGAAGTGCCCCTCTGCTGTAGGCTTCTTTTTTTATTAACATTCTCACAGTTTGTTTCATTATAAACTTTCTGGATGTTAGTTTAGCTTTTCTTTTCTTTTTTAAGAATTTCATTTTCTTTCACCCGTTTTAAGTGGCAAATATCTGCAAGGACCTCCAGGGTCTTTCTGGCTATTGAGAAAGAAACCGGCGCACATAAATCACTGCAGCTGACGTGAAATGTTAAAAAAGAGGTTTTAGTCAACATGAAATTAAAATGTCCAACAAATTTGATGTGGTAACCAAATGTACTGTGAGAGCTGTAGTAGATTTATCTTTTGTCTCATTTACTTTTTCTTTGTAACACACCTTTACACGTGTACCTGAATGCATCGCTGAATTCTTTATTGTGGAACGTTTCTTTTTCTGGTCTCTTCTCGGCCACTGAAGGCCAAGAAGAGAATGATGGAACTCCAACTTTTTTGTATTTTAAATATAAGCACTCTTGGTACTGGGCGTTGTAAGTCTGTAAATATTATGTTCATCTTTAACCTACTTCCACTGGTGTATTTCAACAGCGTTTCTGTGAATGTCAACATAAATTTCACCTCTTAAATACATGTCCTCGCTTTTTGTTCTAACTGGGCTACAAAAAAGGAAATGATGATGTACAGTGCAGCCTATGTTTGTGTGTTTTCCCTCCCCGTCTCCTCCTTGCACACACAGTGTGAGCCTCATTAAAATAACCATGATTAATAGATCAGGTTTTGTTCTCAGCAATGTGCAATCCCATGAAAGACCACAAGTCTCACATGTGTAATGGGATGGTTTACGTATGTCATCCAAGAAAAATGAATGTATTTAACTACAACAGAATTCCCAGGAAGCCTCGGGCATAATGCCTCAGTTGTCAAGGTTACTGAGTACACATCCCTTAAGGTAATACAGATCTGGCTGACAATGTTGTGACTGTTATATGAACCTTATAATGATTGAGAAATCAGTGCTTATGTAACAAATTAAACAAGTGAACTTTCCACATTTCATTTCCGATGGGATAAGAATTAATTTGTCTTTTTAACATAATAACAAACAACACATTTAATCTTTTCTAATACATTTTCATATTTCAAGTACAAGTCAGTTAAAAATGTTCAGTTTCTAAGGAATTAAAAAGTATTAAAATTTGTATCAGACAGTAATTAATCACATTTAGTCATTTTAGTAAAACAGTGTTATTCTGTGCTTGATGCAAAATTGGTTCATTATTATTATTATTATTTGGAGTTAAATATCTCTTGGTACTTTGTATTGTATTAAGTCATGGCACCCTTACAGCCTCACCAGTCACTTTATTATGTATGCCTGTTCAACTGCCCATTAATGCAGATATTTAATCACCCAATTACATAGCAGCAATGCAGAGCATTTAGGCGTGTAGACATGGTCAAGATGACCTGCTTGAGTTTAAATCGAGTTTTTCAGAAACTGGTGATTTACTTTGATTTTCCCACACAACCGATTTACAGAGGATGGGTCACAAAAGCAAAAAAGGATCAGAGTTTGGTGTAAACAGCATGGAAAGAGCCATCCCGCCATGTATTAATGGTTAATGGTAGTGACAGTGCTCTATCTCTTTCTGTATCATTTAGCATGATTTTGATGCCACAGCCTACCTGAGTATTGTTGCGGACTATGTCCATCCCTTTATGACCACAGTGTACCCATCTTCTGATGGCTGCTTACAGCAGGATAACACACCACGTCCCATAGAGCAGATAATCTCAATCTGGTTTCTTGAACATGACAGTGAGTTCACTGCACTCAAATTGCCTCCATAGTCACCAGATCCCAGTCCAATGGAGCACCTTTGGGATGTGTTGAAACAGGAGAATCTCATCATGGATGTTCAGCTGACAAATCTGCAGCAACTGTGTGATGGTAACATGTCAAAATGGACCAAAATCTTTGAGAAAAGTTTCCATCACCTTGTTGATTCTGTGCCATTAAGGCAATTCTGAAGGCAAGTGCCCAATCCAGTACTAGTAAGCTGTACCTACAGTAATAGTGTAAGTAATTGTTTTTGCTAATTAAATCTGAATCAGTGGTGTTGGTGTATCAGCAGAGAATTCACACAACAGACACTTGTTTTTCAACAGCATGGCAACAAATCATTTCCTCTTCAAACACACTGTTAACTGATGCTGACCGCTAAACTAACACCATGACTTGTTCTGTATTTTTACAAGACAAATGATTTTTATCCCATTAGGTAAGAAAAAGGAAAGAAAATGCTAATACTGTGAGTAGTGTTCGTCGAATGATGAGATGGGTATAATAGCTGCAAGAGTCTCATTTGAAGAATATTCATTGCAAACCAGACACTGCTCGATATTATCATGTAAATATGAACCAAATATGGACTAAATTCTCTGACGAACAGTTCTGGCACTTTATTGAATCTATGCCATGAAAAATGTTGTGTGTACTTTTTAATTTTTTTTCTACGGTTGCAGTGTTACTGAGGTATGCTTGGAAAAAAATTTCAATACTGCATTTTCAGCCTTTATTTAAAGGAGTGATTAACAATAGTAAAGCTGTTGTGGGTCACATAGCTCAAACGCAGCTTGCAGTTTTATCTTTTGTCTACACTGTTGTATTATGCATTCCTGTGAGCACATGATGAAAGATAATTGGACACTGCGGCTTGTAAAGTGCCAAAACTCTATGGAAACAGTTCATCAGTTCCATCTGTTATACTTCTGATGGCTGCTGACCAAAGGGCAGGCAATGATATATTCATCCCTGTCACACCCTCACCCCTCCACACAGCCATAATGAGTGAGTATTCCTCTGAGCTCTCTCACATTCTCTTTCACATTTTCTCTCTCGCTGTCTTTGCCTCTCATCGTGGCCCCCTCCCTTCCCCAACCACCCTCTACCCTGCACACACAGAGAAAGTGAAGCATGCTTGAACAAAGCTTGGCTAAATGTGCCTCTTCATCACATCTGCCACCATACAGGTCCCAGGCTTCTGCTGCTGGCACGGTGTCCACCCCTGGAGTCCACTAAGAAGCCCTACCAGAATCAACAATGTCAACAGAAAGCCACAGTGAGCCTGCACACTTTCTCGACAATTACCGCAGCAGAAACTCTGAATTCTGTTACTGCACTGTGGTTAAGATGTCAAGGGAGCTATATGTTACATTTGAGACATCTGGTCAAGTAAATCCATACTCATATCTGGAAGGTTAAATGTCATCAACAATTGCTGTTTTTAGGCAGGGGAGAAAGTAAAGTGGAAATAAGCATGTTAAAGTAGTATTCATTGTAAAAGTGCACACAATACTCTGCATAGTTAAGGGCAATTAACTTTGCAAAATGACTGGCTGCACTATGTTCATTGTTTACTTTTGATGACCTTTTATCGATAGCACAACTTAAATGTAAACTCATTTTAGCAATTAATTCTGAGGAAACTAATGTGATTTCCATAATGTTTATGGAGTGTAGAAGCCCAGAGTAGTTAGTAAGTGGAATACATTTAATGATGAAGTCATTTGCTTGTATTTTAACAACTTGTAGCAAGACTAAAAAAAAGCAACTGAAAAATAAACAAAAAGAACAACCATATGCTGCAATATTAAGTCAGACCTTCATGTATGCAATCATAACTATTCTTCCTTGACACTTAACCACATGGAGGCAGAGATTTTAGCGGTGATGAGCTAACTTGCTTGATATGAACCCAACCTGCTGTGATATTTGTAACTTGAATGAATGAACCCGAGTGAGAAACACTGGAGGTTTTGTCACACTGCAGAGGCCGGTTATTTGATGAGTGAAGCTTTTGTTCAGACTGCCTTCAAGTTCAAAGAGATTTTAAGAGACAGGCCATCAGCACTCTGCTCAGCAGATGACACTGATTGATCTTTCACATCCTATTTTATTTTTTATTTTACACTAATTACCCAGAATAGTGTCTTTCAATGTCCAGTCAAAAACACATTTTTCCAGGCAAGAAATTGGAGTCGAGTAGTTCAGGAAGTCATAATCAGCTTGAGATGTGTGGGAAATCATTAGAAAATGCATATACAAATTTGAAAGTGCTGCTTGTCAGAAATACACTATCGCATCGGTGTATTGGATTAGCATCAGACACTAATTTGACACACCTTCCATCAGTCCCCAGTGTTTGTACTCTGACCGCTAGGAAAATACTTTGATGTACAAGGTCTAAATGAGCGTGGTTAAATCTCAAGGAAGTAAGTCAGTTATGAGCACGAGCAGCTGGTTTTCTGGGCACGAATGCATTTTGGAAGGTTTTTGTTTTCCTGCTTCTTTTTCACATTTTGTTTATTTTTTCTCTTTGGTCAACACTGCTTGGTTAGGTTTAGCTTTCAGCAAACTTTGCTGCTTCTTCTGTTATCTGTATGTACAGCACTGTGAAAAGTCTTGAGCCACTGTTCATTTCTTTATATTCTTCTAGGAAAATAGGAAAGAGGTGTAGTGACTTATTGAAAGATTTGCAAACATAAATAGAAATGGAGTATATAAGGCAAAAACATTTAAAAAAAAAAAATTCTAACAAGCTTGAAAGTCCATATTTGGTAAGACTTCCTTTATTTTTCAGCACAGCCTGAACTCTCTGAGATAAGCTTTCTTGTAATTTCTTTAAGTAGTCTTCAGGAACAGTTCTCCAGGCTTCTTCAAGGATATTCACACCTATGCTTTTGATGTTGGCTGCCTTTTGTTCTGTTCTCTGTCAAGATAATTCCACACTGCTTCAATAACTTTGAGGTCCGGGCTCTGGGGAGACTAATTAATTAATTAATAATTAATGACTGATAGTGTTCTGTTGTGTGTTTTTCTATCCAGGTATGCTTTTGCTGCACCGTCAGTATGTTTTGGGATCGTTGTCATTGTGAGAAATTAAGGCGATGCCAATCAGATGCTTTCCAGATAGTAATGCATGGCGAATTCAAATCTCATGGCACTTTTCTGTGTTCAAAATTCCATCAGTTTTGTCAGGATCTCCAACACCAATGGCTGAAATGCAGCCCACAACCATGAAAGAGCCTCCACTGTGCTTTACAGATGGCTGTAGACACTCACTGTTGTATCTTTGTTGGCAATTTGAGCCCACAATTTCAAATTTAGATTCTTTAGCACAAATACAAGAAAATCTGGCTCCTAGAAAGCAAGTAATGTACTTGCACATCGCTGGTGGGCCAGCCTCGGATAAGGCTGCATTGTGATAAACAGCCAATGAGTCGGCAGTACAAAACTGATATTGTGTCATATTTGTGGCAAATGGTGATTCACGTCAGGGTTCAACTAACTCAAGTGACTGAATTGTTGCATTAGGGCTCGAAATGCCTAAAGCCAGTCAAAACACCGAATTAGTTTGAGTTCTCTGCCCATCTCCAAACACTCAAGAATTATGCTAATTATTTTAAGGATTGTAACACGTCACTTTTCGTGTAATGAAAACAAATAAATTCCTGTGTGGCATTTATTTGTTGTATATGTAAATAATGTTTTCGCCACTTTCACTATATGAACATTTGTAAGACCAACAAACACCAAACAGATTCCTTTACCAATATCTGCCCACCTGCTCTAACACTCTGTGTTACTTTCTACCCGTGTAATCACATATATGGCATTTTTAAAAACGTTGCTGTCCATAGAAACTGTCTACCGCACTAAGTAATTATTTAAAATCACCAGAATCCTTGATGAATTGTTGAAAAGAGCTGCACAGACGTGTGTACTGGCACGTTACAAATGAGATTTAGATGTTCGTTAGCAAAAACAAACACGCTTTTAAAGTGTACATAAACTGTTGGTAAATGTATTGCGTTTTTTTTTTTTGTCTCATTAAAAGCAAAAGCATCAGCCAAATGAAGCTTTAAAGCTACATAAAGGGTCATACAAAACCCATTAATGCTCATACTATGCTATATGTAGCGTTGCAGTGTGGCAGTCATTTAAAATCCATTACTCCGTTAACATTCTTTAACACATTTTAACAGTTCCATGAATAAATCTCCTGGAAACTAATTGGAAGTCACACTCCATGTCCCTGGTAGAAACCCCTTTGGCTAAATGACAAGGAAAGGTGTGTCAGTGGTGGAGCACTTCAGCAGGCCACTGTCTGTGGTGGCAGTGATGCATACGCTATTATGATAAATTCACATGTTATATTTTTGGCGTAAAGATACTTGGTGCTGTTTTTATGTAGTAGATCTGAGTGCGAGTCAGTGTGTTTGAATGTCAGCCGTGTGACAACATTATGTGCTGTTTGTTATTGTAAGAGCGGTTAAAAGTGAGAATGTGTCAGTGTCAGTGCAATCAGCACTGAGATAGGGAAATATTTTTTCCCGTAGATGTCTCCCTATGATTTTTATCATATTTCTTAAATTAATGATGGTAAAAGTTTGCTAATGTAATTAATTTCTGTTCAACCAGCTACATGATTCAGCGTTTGGTAAAGCACCTTCCCTGAACTTACTGCAGTGTAAGATTATTTTCTGCTTCAATGGGGTCCATCAGCTAAGTCAGTATTTTCTATTAGCATCACAAGTTTTGATTGATTTCGTGAGTTAATGTGAAAATGAAGCTTCGTTACTTTAGCTTGTATACTTTTTTTTATTTATCATGGTAATCAGCTTTTTTTTTATTATTATATTTCCTTAGGAATGTAGAGAAGAGAAAAGAGAAACACCTTTCAAAGCTATGCTTCAACAGTATTAGAACATGTTGGTATTTCTTAAATCTAAGGCAAATTAAGTACTTAATCATCATAATCATTCAGGTCTTGGGACAAACATAACGAAGACAATCAGTGAATATAATCACGTTTTTGTCTCTCTTTCTAATGTAAATACACTGGGGGAAGTAATCATTTAATCCTCTGCTGAATTTATAAGTTTGCACACTTACAACGAAATGAACAGTCTCTAATTTTAATAGTAGTTCCATTTAATTGAGTTACATTAATTAAGCTGCATATTTGATCTACAAGCAAACCATGATTTAATTCTTAATATAAAAACTCTTGTTGGCAAGCACAGCTGTGAGATGTTTCTTGCAGTTGGTCAGCAAGTCTGGAAACATCTCATTGGATTTTGACCAACTCTTTACAGAAACTCTAAATCTTGACTGCCTCTTGGCAACTCAAAGATTTGAGCTCCTGCCACAGATATTCTGTTAAAATGACCTTAATATGCTTCTTCTTTAGCCACTTCTATGTTGCCTTCTTGATATGTTTTAGGTCATTGGGATGCTTAAAGATCAGTCAACCATCTTTAGTGTTCAGGCGGACGGAAGAATGTTCCTGTCCGAGATTTTACGGTACATGGGCCTGTCCATTGGACCCTAAATCCAGTGAAATAATTCTGTACCCTGAACAGGAAAACAGCCCCGAATCATAATGTTTCCACCTCCATGCTTGACTGCGAAAAAAGTATTCTTCAGGTCATATGGAGCATTTTTCTTCCTCCAAGCACAGCAGGTTGAGTTGATGCCAGAAAGCCTAATTTTGGTTTCATCTGACCACAGCACTTTCACCCAAGTCTCTTATGCATCTTTTAGATGTTCACAGGCAAACTTAAGATAGGCCTGTACATTTGCCTTCTTGAGCAGCGGGACCTTGCGGGTCTCAAAAACTGGATCAAATACTTATTTCACTCAGTGACATGCAGCTTAATTTATATAACACTTATGTAATGTGTTTTTTTCCTGGATCTTTGGTTTATGTTCTGCATCTCTCAGTTAAAAACAAATTGTAGACTGTTTATTTCTTTGCATGTGAGCAAATGCACAAATTCAGCAGGTGATTCCACGATCCATTAACTTGCAAAAAATAACTTACCTTACAGCAGTGGTTCCCAAACTTTTTTTGCTAGGCCCCCCTTTGTTTTACAAGAATGATGTACGCGCTCGCGCACAAACACATCCTCCAACCACACACACACCTATTTTGCTTCATTGCAGTTTATTTCTCACCTCAAACATTTAGTAAACAATTAAGCAAATACAAGCAATCTGCAATAAATTACAGGTAGTAATAAAATACACTACTAACTCTTTTACGCTACGTCCGCACCTACACGGGTATTTTTGAAAACGCAGCTGTTTCGTCCACACGTAAACGGCGTTTCGAATCACCGAAAACTGAGATTTTTTTAAAACTCCTTTTTTGTATTTCCCTGTGGACAAGGAATACAGAGTTCGTCATGCAACGTCAAAGGTATGTGCCTTTTTTCACGTCACGCTGTGCGCCACGTTATTGTTTACATGAGATGAATTGCAGAATGGCTGATAGAGACAAAATACTGTTAATCTGACTATCTGCAGTTTTTACACGCTTACATACACACACGCAGTTACTGTCCCTCCATTTACAAAAGCAAAGGCATCACAGTGTAATTATTTTACATGTAGTTGTTTTTTTCCTGTGTAATAATATTCAACATTGCTATCAATACATTTTTCAAAAAATGCCTCTCTGTGCAAAATGGGTTTAAAAACATAAACAGCTGTGGGACAATGTTTGTCTGTGATTTGAACCAGGGGAACAAATCGTGGCAGGATCAGCCTGATATTATTTGTATCCCACTGTAACTTTACTGTATAAAGAGCTAACGTCTCCAAAATGTCAGGAGTAGTTAGTCATTATGAGAAGTGTTTGTGAACTAAAAATCAAGAATGTGAGATACTGTTTGTCTGTGATTTGAAGAGCCCGGCGGTGCTCCCGACGAAGGAAAGACCAATTCTGCAGGGGAGACCTACCCCGGCACTTGTACAGGTGAAATCAAAGGGAAGATATGCTTCACCATATTTTCTAGTCTTTGGCTTAGAATGAAGTTGGTTTGGAAACATATTCAGCGATGCTTCATTTCCTGCTTTGCATTTGTGTGGCAGTCCAAGCCTCCCCCCTCCCTTTTTCATACCGCGACCCCCCCCCCCCCCCCCCCACCCTTGCAATGGGTCTGCGCCCCCCCCCTAGGAGGTGGGCCCCACACTTTGGGAAGGTCTGCCTTACAGTAATCTTTATCTATATGACTTTATCAGTCACTCATAGGATTGCAGGGACATTTTGTCTCACTGATCTTTACAATGTTGCTTCAGTTCATTGAGGTTTGTGGGCATTAGTACACTGCTCTATTACGGTCCCACAAAAGCATTCTAAAGAGGTTCAAGTCTGGACTTTGACTGGACCATTGCAACACCTCAATTCTTTTCTTTTTCTGACATTGAGTTGCACAGTGTGCTTGGGATTGTTGCCCTGATGCATGACCCAGTTTACAGAGGAACTGATGGTCAACTCAATGACTGCAAAGTATGGCCGTAAAACAAGCCCTGGTCATTACCCTTTCATGAGGAGTTTGTGTTAATGTGTTTGTTTTCCCCAAATATTACCATTTTGGTCTTTCCTCAGACTTTATAGGAAATTGTTCCAGGAGTCTTTTGGTCTCTTCAGAACTAACTTTGCTATACTTGTTCAGTCTTTTTCTAATTGTTTTGTCATAAACTTTGACATTTAACATGCTAACATCAAAACCGTTTTTATGATCAAGAAACATATCCGCTGTAGTCACGATGCAGCATGTTGGCATTTTCTTTGTCTTGGTGTGTCATAGAACTAATTTAAAACAGCAGGAAAGGACTTTGCTGTTAGAGTGACCTGCTGATGCGAGTGGATTAAGTTTTATACTGTCACAAATGCAAGAAACAGAACCCCAGAACTGATCTGGTGTTCAGGTTAATTATGAAGATATTGGTTTAATGTCAGTAAATCTTAAATAAAGAAGAGCATGTGGCTGAAAAGAAGAAGCCTGTTGGCTGGTGTGTTGAGGCAGGAAGGTGAGCTTAGAGTTATAATGGGGGACTGTCAGACTGGAGAGGCCCATGAGTTGGCTCAATGTTACTAACATACTATTTGAAAAAAATGATCCGACTGGCAATAATTACTTACACACTGCTTATAATCAGTATAATTTGTTTTTTCCTTCCACTTTATTCCAGTGTGCCAATGGGTAATTTATATAACACCCCAATTTTTAAAAAAAGACATTAAATTATAATTTTCAATTTGGGGGAAACTAGACATTTAGTCACTGGCCACATTATAATGTGCTACTTAATGTTATACTGCTACTTAATAACTCATCCACCAGATAATTAAGCTGATTGACCTAGGACTCATCAACTACCTTAAGTCATTGAATTGGACCATTGTGTATGCGCTGTTTTAAATGGATGTGACTAATATCACGTCTTGTTTGGTGATACAGACCAGTTTTGGCAAGTGAGAGTTTTGTGTTTTACTTGTCCAATACATGGCACTAATTAGCTCTTTGTGTTTGTGAGTTGCACAAACACACTGTTCATGAATGCAGCTTGCTAACCAAGCTATCAAATGTTAGCTCATAAATTAGCAGTCTGCCATTTTTTATTCATATAAGGTAAAAAAACAAAACAAATGTTTAAATGAAATAACTCTTTAGTACCTAAAAGAGTTTACCAACTCAACTCGCTTCTTTTGAAACATTTTAACACTAGTTGTCTAAAACCAGAGCAAACAAAGAGTTACCTACAAACACTGAAAACATGTCTGCAAAATCATGTTCGCTATTTCAATTGTTTTAATTAGTAACATAAGCTCAGCAGCATATGATTAAGAGTAAGATATCTATATCAAATGTTAAAGTAGCAATATATAGATACTAATTACCTTCTGTGATCCAGACCCATAACTTTGCATTATATACAAATGTTACGTTCCTTTTTTAGAACAAAGCGTTGTCAGTAATTTGATCTGTGCACAAGCGATAGTGTTTATATTCACCCCGACAGACACAAAAGATTGCACCTTTTCTAACCTACTCCTATTTACCATCTTGACCTCTTTTTGTGCATTTATGTACAAAAAGGGATAATGTAGCAAGAGGAGTAACAGTATAAAAACACATTTTTGTTCTTGATTTATTTTCAAGTGTTTGTAAGTGTAGGATGCAATATTATAGCGCTGATTCGCTCCATTTATGAAGGACAGAGGAGTCACATCTGTCAAAGCCGAATTTGTTCATTAGCAGTTAGACTAGCAGATAAAAGGTTTTCATTTAAATGTAAATCAGAACTGTAACAAATCCGTTAGTTATTTGGAAATTATGGTTATGCCATATATTTGCCAGCCAGGGTCTTTTTACCACCTCTCTTTCAGGCCAAAGAGATACCATCGTCTAAAAGCTTCAACAAATTACAGCTGGACGACGGTGGACGTTTTGATGACTGATTCATTAAAAATTCATGTTTTAATAAGCATCTTTCTGGATGGAGGAAAACCTGTTATTAATCAGTTGTGGCCCGACTGCTTTGTTCCTTTAAAATGTCAATCTACGTGATATCCATTAGTCCGCCCCACTGCACATCTCAATAACATTTTCTTTCAGGCAGGTTCAGCAGCCTTCCTGTTTTGGATATCTCCAGTGTTTATACCGACATTATCTCCTGCCTGTGACCTAAATAGACATAGCCTATTTTTTTGTGAGGGTTTGTTTTGTTTTGTTTTTTTCTTTTCATCATTAATTATTCATTAATTTTTCATTATAAAAAGAATAATGAATTATTTAGTCTGTAAAATGTCAGAGAACTAGCAAACACTGGTCATCCCAATTTCCAGCCCTCATTGAGATGTGTTTTAATGTCTACCCTTGATCAGTTTGTGGGGCTGATAAATCATTTTATATTAGTTTATCTCATATGTAGCCAAAAACCACAACTGAAATGCTAGAGATAAATTTACAGAAAGCCTTTGCTTTATTGACTTTTCCCACCAGGGAGCTGTGACAAGTTTATAAGGACTCTATGATGTTCAATATAGCCTGCTTAGAAAATCAAATTTAATATACCTTGTTCCTAAATGTTCTAACTGTTCCAGTCATGTGGCTCCAGTGATGACACTGTCAGTCTGTTAGTGAGTGAGTTGCCTGTTAGTTGATTACATTACTGTCTCTTTTTCCTTCAGGCAGCTTCAGCTGCCTTTCTATATGACTTGAGACTCTTCGCTGGTTTGCAAAGACTAGTGCAGTGGTGTATGACTTTAATATGGTAATGAAGTAATGAAATGTTTGGGAACAAGAACAATTTATCCCCCTACGAGTCTGCTGTGCTACTGTATACCAGTGAGCTGTTCTGTGAACTTGTAAAGAAAACATTTTTTCCCAGGTGTTCTGGATAAATGTTCATCTGTCATAGCTGCAGTGTGTGCAGCATGTGATTGAATCATTTCATTTAGCTGCTTCTACTTTTACACACAAAGGCGTACATGCTGACACACACACACACACACACACACACACACACACACACACACACACACACACACACACACACATTTAACTGAGTGCATTTATCCAAATAAATTCCCAGAGCAGACCCTTTAGAAGAGTCCCCCAAAAAGTGGATGGAGTATGTTTTCTTTTTGTAGTGTTAATGGGGTTATTGATCATTCTGGCAACTGCAACATTTCTATAAGCCAAATGAAGGCCTTGGTCAAAGTCGGCTTTGTCGGAGCAGAAATGCATTTAGATTGCTTCATTCCACAGAACCTCCTTAGAGATAGCTATCTCCTGCGTTCACATTTCCCCATACGATATCTGATATTTGAATGTCTAAGATCAGATGTTTTGAAGAAAAGTCATCTATTGAAGGTGAAGTCTGCTGTTTTCCTTAAAGATTGGCTCCACACCCTCAGAGCTGTGCTGTACAGCAAAGTGCTTTTAAAAATATAAGAATTCAACAGTCAGTGTCACAATGGTATAATTATTCACAAAGGAGATGCAGTGGAATATGATAATAGCAGAAAAAAGGAAAAACCTCTTGAACATACCCTTGAGGACCATTAAGGTTTCATTTCGTGTAGCTTGAATGCGCATATTCATTAGTGTAACAACGTTTAATAAGCGCAGGCATTTAAAATGGCCCATATTTCATGTGTAACTCTACATCTGCAAATGAACATTTTGTGTATATTTTAACATACAGAAGTAGGTGGAAGAGGAGACAGAAAGGAAATAATTTAATCATCAACTCATATTCATACTTCCTACAAAAGTAAAACATTAGGTACAATCAACATGGTACAATCTTATAGGTTTGAGTTCAGATAGCTACACTGTAAAACCCAACAGTGCATCTTACTAAAAGAAGTAAGTTGTTCTTACTCAGTTCTGAAAAATAGTTAAAGTAACTTTCATGAAGTGTGTTAGGTAGACCCAAAAGTATATATATGATATAATAACTTTATTGTAATAAGTACACATTATGTTTTTGTAACGTTTTAAGTACTGTTGCTTTAAACTGTTTAAGTTGTGCTAATTCATTTGTATTAGTCATCATCCACAGCCCCGCCCCCAGTGTTTTGCCTGGACTTGTCGGCCATGAGACAGGATCCTCGTCAAGAGAGTGGAAAGTACAAGATAAAGTTATTTTTATGTTTTTTTGTTAATGCTTACTTCTAGCATACAAAACGTACATTTATCAGACTGCTTTGTTTTAGTTGTACTTCGTTGTAATTTATCAGACTACTTTGTTGTAGTAGCTCGTAACTTAGCTTGCCAGCACACAATTCCCGCCTAGCGCTGTATGGAGTCTGCCTTCACAATTTAAAAAATTAACGGTTGGTGGCTTGTTTCAATCAATAGTTGGTAAGTAGTCTGATTTTTGCAAACTGCATGCCACAAAACCTTTGGTAAAATCAGTGTTTACGCTTTTCTGACTCTGACCTTTATCAAGTTCAAATGTAGCCTACTTTTGCACAGTGAAAATAGTAGAAAATTTATTTAGTGTTAATTTTAAGAGTTTAACGGACAAGTTCGCCTTCACAAATTTTGAATATGATGGTTAGTGGCATTTTAGTCGCGAAATAATTTACCTTTTCAAAGCTGCACTGCACCAAACCTAAACGTTTCTGACTCTGTACTTTCCAAGGGTTAGCCTATTGTGTACTTCACTTGTGTAAAATTGCTTTATTATTTTATAACGTATAGAGTAGTTGACCAACCTGAATTGAAAATGAACTGTAGTGCAAGAATAAATCTTACTGTTTTCCAAGCTTGTGTTATTCAGATTGACTGTTTTTAAGTGAAGTAAAAGTAAAAACTGTTCTGCTAGCTTTCTGTCCTCATGGCTTTTGTGTTATTACAGTCTGACGATTGAAGGAGCAGTAGCATGCCGAGAGATCATCCAGCACTGCACTAAAGACAACCAGTAAAGGTGATTTTAAAACGATTTGGTATCAAAATGTGGAATTGCAAGTTGTGTAGTTTGTCTAGTTTTTCTACTGCCATAAAAGTCATGTTGTTGAAGCATTATCGGCTCAACCATGGTCAGTACTCCACAATTTCACCCTTACCCTGTCTCTACAACACATGCATGTGTACATTTAATACATTTAATTCATTAAAGATACACATGTGAACAATGCACACTCCCACGCAAAGAAAAGACGTTTCTTATCCAGATTTGAATAATTATGGATTTTGTTGCTCTATGTGTAATTTTAAAAAGCCATTTATTGAAAGCCAAATGTTTATCCATCTGAGGGGGCATTTAAAACGAAAAGAAACTGTTCCATGTCCTTTCAAGAACTGCAATTTTAAAACCAATGTCTACTCAACCTTCAATGCCCACAAATGCAGAGACCACCAAAATTCAACAAGTTACGATGAAGGCATTGTGCAAAGTGTTATAAATGTAGAACAAAAAGATGACATGCAGCTTGATTCAATAGAGTCATCAGATGACAATCAAGTGGCATCCACCAGTGAAATCAGTGGAATTGAGGGTTTAGAAGAGCAGTTGCAATACAATCTGGCTGGATTTTTCTTGAAAATGCAGACCCTTCTCCATGTGTCCCAGAGAGCAACACAGGAGATTATTGAGCATATTGATCAGTTGTTTTTGTTATCACAACCTTTGGTTAGAAAATCAGTTGTAGATATACTGAAAAAGCACAACTGTACATATACGGACAAACTGGTGGATGAGATTTGTCAGGCAGTTTCTGATAGTAATGTTTTACATAAATGTGTCACATCTGAAGGACCACTATCTACAGCAAAGAGGAGGAAATCATATTATGAAGAAAATTTTCCATATGTCAAACCTGTGGAGTATTTAATTGAATCGTCAAAGCACACTTATATGTATGTGCCTATTCTCACATCTTTGCAATTGTTGTTGAAAAAAAATGATGTGCTTGAAGAAATTAAACAAGCACCCACACAGATTCCTGGACATTTCATGTCATTTTGTGATGGATCCTACTACCAGGAAAATGTTCTACTGTCACAAGAGGGACAGAAATCGTCAATGATACTTTATGTGGATGATTTTGATCACAAACCCACTTGGTACCTCAAAGAAAATACATAAAGTCTTTGCAGTTTATTGGACACTGGAAAACTTTCCAGTTAAATCTTGTTCTGCTCTACACTGCACCCAGCTTGCTCTGCTGTGCAATTCCAATGATGTACGCCAGTTTGGGTGTAAGGAAATGCTGTCACCACTCTTAAATGATCTGAAAACTCTTGAAGAAGTAGGTGTCTACATTGAGACTCTTGGTGAATGTCTTAAAGGCACTGTCTACTCTGTTGTGGCAGACAACCTTCTGCCCATGGACTTGCTGGTTTCAATGAGAGTTTCAGGTCTACATATTTCTGTAGGTTTTGTCATGCCACCCAAACAGAAATGCAAACAGAAAATGCTGTTACAGGGAATTATGTAATGAGAACAAAAGATGCTCATGATAATTATTGTGCAAGAGCTTCAGAATGATGACATTAAGGAAAACTATGGTGTTAAAAACACCTGTGTTCCTTCTGACCATCTCTCTTTCTTTCATCCTGTCACAGGCTTCCCACCTGACTTCCTACACGACCTGTTTGAAGGTGTCATTTCAGTGGAGTTGGCACATTGTTTAAAGGTTTGATTTCTAAGAGATATTTTAACTTAGAAGACTTAAACAGAGCAATTCTGCACTTTCCATACCAACATTCTGACAAAGTTAATCGCCCTCATCCAATAACCTCAAATTTTGCCAGGCGAGGGACCATGGCCAGCACTCTTTCATGAGACACAGGTAAGTACAACTATGTATATAACATTTGCTGCTCATATAGTATGCTGTGTTTTGCTTATAATATTTTTGGAATTCTCTTCAGCTCTACTTTGAATTTCATCGGATCACCAATCAGAATCTGCCACATGTGTTTTATGCTGCGCTGGATGATTATGCTCCTCAGCTGACTGGACTTTACAAAAAGAGGAAAACTGGACGGGTCGGTGAAAGGATGGAGCAGCTTTTGTCGGCATATGGAAAACAGGTATTTAAAAGATACTAATTATTATTCTGCTTGCTTGGTAGTTGCCATTGTTATGTGTTTGTTTATTTATTTATTTATATATATACATATATATATATATAAATATATATATATATAAATATATATATATATATATATATATATATATATATATATATATATACATATATATATATATATATATTAGGGCTGCCACAAACGATTATTTTGATAGTCGACTAGTCACCGATTATTTTTGCGATTAGTCGACTAATCAGATCATCATCCACTGAACGTAAAAGTACAGCTTATTGCACCAGCAGCATCTGCTCTTATATAACTATCATTAGCTTACAGCTTTAAGTGTTTAAGGTCTGTGCTAACTAAAAATAAAGACAAGATGATAGTTAATTGAATTCTAATTAAATGTGCAGATTGTTTCGGTGGAGTTTAATAAACTCAGCCGATTTACTCAGGAACAAATAAAATACTGAAAAAAGCCAAACAATAACATTTTTAAGTTATCTAAGTGACTTGTATATGTTTAACCTGAGTAGGGCGGTGGGTTTGAAAACGATCTGCCGGGAGTCCGGTGCTCTCATGGCCCCCGGCTAGCTATCGAGCTAGTGGGTAACAGACGCCTCCGAAAACGTCGGAGCGCTTTTGAAAATATGTGGTGTCTTGATAAACTGAGCAGATATTTGAGGTTTACACAGCTACATTCTCGCCTGAAAATATGTTAAACGTTTATTTTGTGACCCAGAAAGAATAATAAGAGTAATATTAAAACTAACTAGCTGTCGCCATTGTTGACAACTGCGCTGGGCCGCGCGCGCTATGAATTCTGGGACACAGTTTCTTCTTCTTCGGGGTTTAACGGCAGCTGGCATCCTTGTACATGCAGTACTGCCATCTTCTGTTTCAGTCCGTTATTACACTCTTAAATCCTGCTACTTATTCCTGCTTTTGGGATCTTACAAAGCTTCAAATGACGCGTCGACTATTAAATCAGTCGTCGACGATTTTGATAGTCCACGTAATCGTGACTAGTCGACTAATCGTGGCAGCCCTAATATATATATATATATATATACATATATATATATATACATATATATATATATATATATACATATATATATATATATATATATATATATATATATATATATATATATATATATATATATATAAGGACACAAACGACATCTATGCAACTAGAACAGCAGTTCTGGCCGGCCTACCAATGTACCTCAGAGATTTTCAAAACATGCAAGGTACTTTGGTATTACAATAATTTGCACATTTGAATTTAAAAAAGGTTGAAAGGAGTTTATAAGTCATCTGGACTTGGGTTGAAAGTTGAAGACGTGAAGTTGAATGACTTATAAACTTCTTTCATCCTTGATTTGACTACCTGGATGAATGAAAAATGAACCTTCACTGTCAACTTAAAACATGTTATGATATATAGAATTTGAAAAACTGAAGAAAGGTGCCTGAACATTTGTATTTATGCTTTTAACAGAGATATTACAGATGAATAATTGTGCACTCTGTATTATATCTTAGGGTGAAATTGAGTTCTATGAAGCCATAGAATTGCTCTGGTTGCTGATGTCGATGAAGAGGAGGTGCCTGGAGGAGTTCCTTTCTCACCACCCCAAGTGTTCATAGAACTTGAAGATCAGTTTGTTATGACTCATCACTCATGGACTGATGCCCTGGTGTCTTTGTTTGGGCTAATCTATGCTCTGCATCTGAGCTATCCTATGAAGTATACTGGCTTTTTTGAGTTCATTCAAGTAGTGTTGCTGAAGCTAGACGATGAGAGAAAGCAACTAAAACCAAAATTGCAGACACTAAAAAATGAGCTTGTGCAGATGATGTTTGTTTTTCACTGGTCACTATATTCGTGCTTTTTCAGTTATCTGTGAATGGCTTCAATAGTTTTATTTGTTCTGGGTAATTAGCTTTCTAAAAGGCAATGTGGAGAAAGCTAAGAATAAGGAGAAAATCCATATTTGACGTTTTGTTTGTGATTGAAAAAAATCTTCACATAGTGTGTAATCTTAAGCTTATTTCTAAAAACATATTTTAGTTACATGGAAATCTTTTGCGAGATAACTGATAATTAGTCAATATGTACAGTATACTTTCATGCTTTATTTTTTAATTGTGTGATGAGTGCCAGTTCACTCGAGGTCTGGGCAAAACTGTTGCGAAGCCACAAATACCTTTGAGAATACTTTTTGTTAGTGACATCCTTAGTTCAGCTGTTTTCTATAGTTGCATTGCTGTAGTGCATGTGATTTCATTATTATACTAAATGTTACTTAAAATTGTGATTGTTATGGCTCTAATTGCCTCTAGACTATTGTTTTTTTATGATGTACACCTATGTATCAGGTCTACATGACTAAATTTGTGTTTTGTACATTTAATCGATTTTCAAAATGCTACAAAAAACATTCAAAATTCCCTAAAAGTGCAAGTTTTAAAATGCCTAATTATTTGTTATTTGATAATGGCTTTAGCAGTCATAGGTTATGACTGAAAGTATGGTTGTATTCATTCTGTATTTTCTCTGCAGTTAAAGTTAATAAAAACTGAATGGAAAGAATAATAGCTTGGTTTTGCGTTAATAGTACTTGAACCATTTGGTGCAATCGGTTTCCCCAATTGGATTAAGTTGTTTAAATACAACTATTTAAGTTAATTTAACTTAATTTGAATATGAGCATGTAACACTTTAAATAAGTTTGAATAAATACAGCATCTTAGTACAAGAAATTTAATGGTTTAAGTTGAAACATACTAAATACAATGAGTAAATAAACATAATGCATTTGAGTTACATTATCATATTTGCTTTGGGTTCTTGGGACTCTAATAAAGTACTTAAATAACCCCAAACTGTTTAAGTTATAAAACTTGAATCAATTGGTGCAATCGGTTTCCCCAAATCATTTGAGTTAACTTAACTTGTCAGGTTTTACAGTGTACTTTTCCCTGCAAAACACCGGGAAAGAATCGCTTAATAAGTTTGCGGACGACACTACAGTGGTGGGTCTTATCACCAATGGTGATGAGACGGCTTACAGGGAGGAGGTCAGCGCCCTGACCCACTGGTGTCAAGACAACCATCTCACACTCAACGTCGCAAAGACAAAGGAGTTGATAGTGGACTTCCGGAGGTGCAGAGAAGTACACACCCCCATCACCATCAACGGCGCTGCTGTGGAGAGAGTGAGCAGCTTCCGGTTCCTTGGTGTACATCTGACTGAGGATCTTACGTGGTCAGTACACACAAACAAAACAGTGAAGAAGGCACAGCAGCGCCTCTTCTTTCTCAGGAGACTGAAAAGATTCGGCATGAGCCCCCGCATCCTCAGGACCTTCTATCACTGTGCCATTGAGAGCATCCTCACTGGATGCATCACCACCTGGTATGGCAACAGCACCGCCTACAACTGCAAAGCTCTCCAGCGAGTAGTGCGGTGCTCTGAACGGATAATTGGAGGTGAGCTTCCCTCCCTCCAAGACATCTACAGGAAGCGCTGCCTGAGGAAAGCGGGGAGGATCATCAAGGACTCCAGTCACCCCAGCCATAAACTGTTCAGACTGCTTCCATCAGGAAGGAGGTTCTGCAGCATCCGGTCCCGTACCAGCAGACTGAGAGACAGCTTTTTCCATCAGGCCATCAGACTGCTGAACACGTCATAGACACCTCAGCTTCACTACTGGAACTTTAACATTATGCACTCCATACTGTACAGTAATGCCACTGTTTTGCACATGTCTCAACTCTGTATATTTTATATATTTTATTTATTGTTTACTCTATTTAATTTGTAAAATATGTGTATACACACACACACACACACACGCACACACACACAAACACACACACGTAGAAAAATATTTAGTATACACATCCAGAAATGCATATACTATTATATATTGTACATATATTTATTAGTTTCAGATGTAGCCATTCTTGTATTTTGCTTGTTTACATTATTGTATTTTGCACAACTCTGTTGCTTGTGAAGCTCGCACACAAGAATTTCACTCACATGTACTGTACCAATGTACCTGCACATGTGATGTGACAATAAAAGTGATTTGATTTGATTTGATTTAATAAATCTGCCATATTAGGATTTTCTTTGTTATCAGCAAAAAAAATCACTGTTTATATGCTCCAGGTCATCTTAGTGGGCTGTAGCTGGGAGAAGTGTCATAAAGTATAAAGTTTTTTTTTTATATACCAAAACTTCATTCAGGAAAGTAGAGGAGGTCAAGACCACCTGCTGAAATTCAAAATGAGCATCAGGATGGGGAAGAAAGGCGATGTAGGATGTGTTGGCCTTACTAATTTAACAAACTGCTGATCTACTGTGATTCCTGCACCATCTCTGGGGTTTACAGAGAATGGTCCAAGAAAGATAAAATATCCAGTGAGCGGTAGCTCTCCGGGTGAAAATATCTTGTTGATGTCAGAGGTCAGCGAAGAATGGCCGGGCTGCTTTGAGCTGATAGGAAGGTAACCAATCATTACAACCAAGGTATCCAGAGGAGCATCTGCGAATGCGCAGCACATCAAACTTTGAGGCAGATGGACTACAGCAGCAGAAGACAACACCAGATGAGTTTTGATTTCTCATCCAACATTTGGATGGTACAGTTCAAACAAAATGAAATCAAAGCTCCATTGTGCCTCATACCAGCAGTTCAGGATGCTGGTGGTGTAAATGTGTAGGATATATTTTCTTGGAACACTTTGTGCTCCTTAGTAACAAACGGAGAATGCCACAGCCTACCTGTTGTTCCTGACCATGTCCATCCTTTTATGACCACAGCGTATTCATTTTCTGATGGCTGCTTCCAGCAGGATAACATTCCATGTAATAACGCTCAGATCACCTCAACCTGGTTTCTGATTTGACAATGAGTTCACTGTACTCAAATGTCCTCCACAGTCACCCGATCTAAATCTGGCAGATTTGTAGCAACTGTGTGATGCCATCATGTCAGTATGGTTTAACCACTCTGAGTCATGTTTCCAGCACTTTGTTGAATCCGTGCTATGCAAAATAAAGCCAGTTCTGATGACCAAAGGGCGTCAAAACCCACTACTACCAAGTGTACTTAATGAAATGACTGAGTGTGATCTGCGTAAGGTTTCTGCTAATTAAATTTGGATCAGTGCTGTTGGTGTGTCAGCTGAGAATTTAGACAAGACGCCTGTTTTAGTTCAACAACATGACAACAAATCATTTACTCTTCAAACACACTGTTAACTGATGCTGAGCCCTAAACTACTGTTATCTCTTGTTCTGCACTAATGTAACACAAAAGGTTTTCATCCCTTAGGTAAAACAAATACTAACACAGTGAGGAATGGTGGTTGCATGATGAGATGGGGATAATAACTGTAACTGTCTCATTATCGAACTGATTCACTGCAAATAGACGCGTCATGTTCCCTTTGAAGATTTTCTTGGTTTTCTGATCTACTGCTCAATTAAGCTGCCTTATTGTGTTTCCTTAGATATCTTTATAAGATTAAGAACATTGCGCATTCAGTAGTCTCCACTTATCATGCTCCGGGATAATTTTGTAAACATATGGCATTTTACAACAGTAGGATAGTAGAGAATATAATGTGTTTATGCAAATGATTTTATTTCGTTTTAATAATACATAAAAACGACTGCCTGGCAAAGCCATGCTCTCCAAGTACGGATAGATTTATATGCGGACTGCTGATGTCTGAGTTATGTTCAAGCGAGCGAACCACTTTTGTTTGTATTTTCAGTGATACACCAAAAATCTTCTACAGTAGATCAATCCATTCAGTGGAAGGACAGATCGATCCATTTAGCAGTCAGAGAAAAATCAATAAACTGAAGTCAGTGCTGGCGGGGCATCCATTAAAACTGTCTGCCAGTCAGTCTCCAGTCACTTCAAAAACTAAAGCCAGTGCTCGTGCGTCCCTCAGCTGTATGTGCTCTGCTTCACTGTTTGTTCATTACCATCCGCAGATATCGTGTTGACAAGAATACATTTTTAAAACACTGCGTCAAATCTAACAGATGCTCAAAGAAAAAGATAATCGAAACACACGTTGTGTATTTAGATGAACTGTCTGTCATGCATATTTTAATTAGCAGTAAATTAATTCCTGACAAAAGGTTATTAGAAATTTCAAAGACTTGTGAACTTGGGTGAACCTCTGAAGATCACAGAATCAAAACCTTAGTAGTAGATTCAACCGTTCTGTTTATAACTTACGCAGAATTGCAAAATCGGGTGTGCTGAAAGGTCTATGGAGCTGTAGAAGATGTTTTAACTTGTTAAATTGAGGTTAATTTTTATGTCGCTAAACAAAAGCACTGCCTCGTTCATCATATGCTAATGTATCTAAAGTGCACGACAGTTTAATATTCTTTAAATCATTCCAGATGATTAGTAAATATTGGATGCACAGTACTGGGTGCTTTGTGGTCCCTTTTAAGTTCTAAGATCCTCCTTTATCATAGAGCTTTAGAGGCTTATTGCAGATCTCAAGGCAAACAGAACTTCTGGTCAGCCTTTATATAAGTTTTTAATAGTTTTCCTCTAAGATACTTGCTCTGAAGAACACTCACTGGTTTCTTTTAAAATTAAAAATAACAGCCGAGCCCACAATGTCACTCTTTAGCTGTTCTCCAACAAAATTCAATTTAATAGATTGAAAAGGTGAAGTACAGTGTGTGCACGCCACTGTATTGATGCATCTCTCTGCAGAGTGTGCTCTTTGTAGTCGCTGGCTTAGAGAAAAAGCAACAGATTAGTCAGACTGTTCAAGTCTAGCGGTGAAATGCATTTATTGCTTTGTTGTATAATGCTGATAGATAAATATGTCACGTTTCTCTGAAGGTTTTGATTGTGCGCTATTTAATTATTCTTTTATTGCATTGGTGCATCAATTATTAATAGTGCTGCTTCATATGTGTCAGTCTCATAGTTCTATTGCATTGCTTCACCCTAAGCTCCAATCAATTAAAAAATGCTTGGATATATGTTTTTCTTAATATGCTTCGTTTTATTTTCTTTTGGGGTTTTTTCTGGGGTTTTTTTTTGGGGAACGTCGTGTTTTTTTGGTTTTTTTGCATCAACTGAAGCTGAATCTTCTAGAAGTCAGAATTTTTATTTCTAATTAAAGCGAGTTTGGATCCTGGAAGAAACGGTGTCTCTGTCAGAGAGAAAGTTTCCCTCAAGAAAGTTTGGTTCCTCTGAGGAAAGTCTGTACAGAGAAAAGGAAGATATATAACATACTGTACCATAATAACCGTTAGACTGTCACCGTCTAACCTGCAACCTGCACAATGCTTTGCAAGTCCAGCAAGAAGCAAAGACCATGAATGAAATGTGATCCCTGGCTCTGAAGGTGTCATCTGGCCCCGCATGGTTCAATGGCAGACACGCAGACTGCTTATGGCGTGAGGGTTGTACTCTAAAAGATGTCCGCCAGACACATTGGCAGCAGGAGAGGCACAAATCGATTTCCTGCAAGAAAGCACAGAGCGCCTAAGTGGAGGACGGCCTCTTTAGCAAAGCTCTTATTAATTAATAGTGTCTCAGGAGGGGATTACATGATCTGATTCCTGCTTCTTCATCACAGAACAGCAGCTAATAATATGTGAGGGAGATCTTGTGTGCAACGCACCTCCACTGCATTTTATATGATCGTTATAGTATGCAGCACTAGAGCATCCTCTTTACCTTATCATGAGTATCATATGATGAGGTCTCTGTCTGTTTCTATTCATACAGAGAGCTGAGAGATTGAATATTGCAGCGAGCTGGCTTTGCAGACCACATAATATCACCGGTTTCAAGAACTGATTAACACACCCACCAAAAGTTTCCAGCACTAATAAAAACACCCACTATAAGGAATTTAATAAAAGCTTAACGTCACTAAAATGCACTTTAACTATGTAATATGCCTATTGCACAAAAATGAGATGGGTGCAGTGCATTTAGACATCAGGTACTTGATAAACACAGACATCTTTACTCTGTGGGAGAATGGGAAGCAACTCCTTGGTCATATTAACTGCTTTATCCAAGTAAGAAATTGAAATGTACTGATCAGTAAATCATAATTCCACCCAGGTGTACGCACCACTGTGGACCTCACAACAAACAGGCTTTGCTTTCGAGGCTTAGCTCCAATTTTTTTGTTTGTTTGTTTGAATCTATGTAGTGATTTTTCTACTCTTACTGAGCACTTAAAGCTCTTTTTACACTACCAGCCACATTCATCCATTTATACACACATTCATCCAACATTTCATTCTATGCCTTTAAGTGGTTTTTACCTCTTACACACACTCGCAAACTCCAGTGGATGCATTAGGGCAATTTGGGGTTCAGTAGTTTGCCCAAGGACACTTTGAAATGTGGACTGGAGGAGCCAAGGATCGAATCACTGACCCTTCTGATTGGTAGACGACTCACTCTACTTTCTCAGCCGCAGACGCCCTAACTCCTTAGCTATGTACTACATATTTATATATTTTTATATCATAACTGAGTTATGCAATTGTTAGAATACAGTACTCTGTAATACGAATGGATAAATGGAGGAGAGAGACACAGAGAGGAGTGAGGACACTCACATTAAACGTAGTATTATGGGAAACGTGGTAAAAAAGCTTCATCTGATTCATTTTCTGTCAGATACACTGTGATGGCTACTAGAGCCTAATAAAGGGTATCACTCCCTGAAAGCAGATAAAGATCTGCTCTGTGAGCCTTCTTACATAAAGTCAGGTTTCGCAGAATACGTGATGAGTGACAATGAAACACGTCTTTAAGTTATTTAGGTTCTTTAATATGTCCGAACTTACAAGTAATAGGAAGTCATAAAACATTAAAAACAACATTTTGAACATTTTAGCTGAAAGTTAATGTTTAGCATTTGTTTTTGTGTGTATTGGTGGACTGAGCTCTGCAGGAACACGATGTTTTCACCTTTTCTTATCTACCATCTTTGTCCTCTTCCTCTTGTTTGTCCTCTGTCATTGAAGTCTGTGGCAGCCCTCAGAGGGACATGGTAAAAAGTCAGGGAAATTGGACACAAGATGCAATGATAAACTGGTGAAAGGATATACTGCACTGCTCCTAACTACATTTTACTGGATTAAATGAACTGTTGCACAATATAAGAGTTGACACTAGTGTTGTCATCATGAATATTATGTTTTCCTAATTTCCACATCTTTCATTTGACCATTTCACAGGCAGACTAATGAGCTGTAGCCAGCGCACAGAACACATCAGCATTAATAAACCATGAGAAGGTCAATTACATGTCATTCTATGAATTGTTATGACCATTTGTAATCAGCCTTGTGTCAGATACACTAAAATCACCCTACCAAAAGAGTCCTTACATCATTAGCAAAGTTCATTCTCTTTTGCTCCCTTCTCTTTTATTCTGCCAACAGCAATACTTAAAAATGACAGAGCCCGATTAGCAGATACGCTGGGCAATATGTCTCTTAACTAATTTGCCAGAATCATAAAAGCTATATCATGATTTTGAAAAATGAAATATCACAATATTTATAAAAATCCCTGCATTTTGTAATTAATTTGTTCATCTTCAAGATGTATGAGAGACTTTAATAAGTGTGTATTGACAGTATTTTCATTTTCTACATCCTATGTAAATATGTTAGGCTATATTATAGCATATGCAATAGATCACTTAGCCCTAAGGAATTTTTCGAGATAAGCTGAAAGCTTGTAGAGATTTATCTACCTTATTATGGCGTCATCGGATGTAGCACATAGGATCAGATACAGCTGAAGTTAAAAACTGCACTTCATTGATGTAGGTACCACACAACTGCAGTACCTCTGCATCTACAGGCTGTTTTTACATTGCAGTTTAATTGAGCGATACATAATAATGTTTCATACTTGGGCAACAAGATGAACTCATTGAGAACAACACATAAGCAAAAATTATCAAAATATCACTTTGGCATAAAATCATGTACATGGTTCTGTTATAGTAACATAGCTCATTTTCAATATATGAATGAAAACTCCAATAACTAATTTGTTAGTGACTTAGTGTTTGGTCTGTTTGTCTGTCTGTTACACCTTCTCCTTTAACACTTTTTTGTTATTTTACTACATTTACTGCTTTGCACACTCTTGGCATATTCTTGATGAGATTCATGAGGTAGTCACCTGAAATGGTTTTCCAGCAGTCTTCAAGGAGTTCCCAGAAATGCTGAGCACTTGTTGGCTCTTCTGGATTGTCATTTCTCTTTACTTAACTGACTGGTTCTTGCCATAACATGAATTCTAACAGTGGTCAAATAGGGCTGTCAGGTGTGTACCAACCTGACAAAACTGATGGTCCCAACTCCATTAAGAAGGGAAAAAATTTACACAATTAAACCCTGACAAGTCACACCTGTTAAGTGAAAACAATTGCAAGTGACTACATCATGAAGTTAATTAAGAGAAGGCCAAACATTTGATGCACTGTCAACAAAGCAAAGCATGGCTACTTTCAGGAGTGAGTGTGTGTGTGTGTGTGTGTGTGTGTGTGTGTGTACATGGGAGGCCATAACCAAGTGGCCAACATAGTAAACAGGAACACTGAGTATGGGACACCCCACCTAGTTTGGTTGAGTATGACCGAGCTAAGATTCGTTGAGATTTCCAGATACAGAGAGACACACTGGTGATGGTTAACCAACCAGAAATAGTAATGGTGGACAGGGAGAGGAAGACAGCTGTAGTGATAGATGTAGCAAAACTGAATGACAACAACAGCAGGAAAAAGGAACACGAAAAGCTAGTGAAACACCAAGGGCTGAGCGATGACCTCTGGAGGATGTGGAGCGTGATGGTAACAGTGGTCCCAGTGGTAGATTGAGCAAATCCCAGGAACAACACCTTGGATCTCTGTCCAGAAGAGCGCAGTCCTAGGAACACCAAAGATACTGCACAGGACCCTCAAGTTCTGGTAGAGGACCCAAGATTAAAGGATAGCCCGAATTTTTCATATATGTGTACATATATATATATTAGGGGTGCAACGATACACAAAATTTGGTGTCACGGTTCGATATTTTTTCGATACAAAAAAAAAATGTTCATGCCTTTTTAATTTGTCATTTATTAAAACTATAAATATATATTTTAACTCAAAAGTACAGTTTTTAAATTTAATGTTGCTGAAACAACAAAGTAATAAAAAAAAAAATCTATCTGATCGAGAAATCACTTATCTTTGGAAAAGAGTTTATTACAGAGAAATGGCTCTTTCCAAAATAAAAGCTATACTATACGCTTCTTCTGGGCTATATTCTCAGCAGCATATTAAACACATCAGGTCCCCATAAGGAGAATCATGTGCTAACGGCTGTCTAAATGACTCGGGTAAAGTTTGTAGCATGCGTGCTTGTTGTTTTTGTCTGCTTCCACTTGTCTTTGCACTAGGATGATGTCGGAGTAAATGTGCAGTCATATTCGTTGTGTTCCCACTAGTGCTGTCAGCGTTAATCTCGTTGAAATGACGTTAACGCCACAACACGGCAAATCTCCGTTAACGAGCTACCGCGTATCGCCCCGTGCGTGGGGCTGGACGCCAACACGTTAACGAGCTAACTGCGCTAACACACTAGTTCCCACCAATGTAATTGAGCATTGCGTGGCACATCCAACATACTGTTTTACTTTAGTCCATGATGCGCTTACCTTGAGGGTCATACGTCACATGAAAACCAAAATAGTTCCAAACGTCACATCTGAATGAGGGTGGGGGAGGTTCAATTTGCCATGTTGCAATGAGAGCTTAACTTCTGTCTCGCTAGCTTGCCGTGCGCTCCGTGAATCTGCGTTCGACTACTCCGCCTAGGCTGCACTGTGGAGCGCAGATCCACTGAGCGCTCAACACAGACAGCATCGTCAGAAGGAAAGTTGATCAAATAAATTTAAAAATTTGTATTGTTCGATACATATGCGTACCGAACCGAAAGCACTGTATTGAACAGTTCAATATCGATACGAGTATCGTTGCACCCCTAATATATATATATATATATATATATATATGCATGCATGAACTAACTAGACAGAAACCAAGAACACAGCTGATAAGACAGGGGAAGCAAAACGTAACATAAAGCGCAGAAGACAAGGGTCTATCAAAATAAAACAGGAAGAGACTAACACAGAAACCAGAATTAAGATGCACAAACTTGACAGAACTAAACGGGAAAACCAGAGAACCAAGGAGACAGGACACGGTGAGACCAGACAGACATGGGGACACTAACATACTCAACCGATCAATCAACCAAAACTCAGCAGCACTAGAATTACTAAGCTGTAGACTAAAAATTAGAGCTTGAACATAATTATTTGTTAAATGCAAATACAATAAATCATTAGTTCACATCAAAACTCAAAACAGAGACAAAGACCCAGGGCCATGACAGTGTAGTTAGCAGCTTGCCAGACCCTCTACAATCCTGACCAGCTCACCAGTAACTCTGACAATCCACTGTTTACTACCAAACAGGGAAAAGGACATTTATTTGATTTAGCAGTAAATTGAAACCATTTCTTCCATTTGGACACAGCTCTGCTTTTGTGTCTTGGGAATTACTACATGGAGTGATGACGCCTCACAGAGCATGCACATAAAACAATAAAACTGATTTCTCTGAAATATTTATGAAGTAGGAATGACATTGAAAAAAGACTCATTTTTATCTCTCCACAGATCATTCATAAAAAACAAATAGCATAGCAGCTGTATTCCCTTTGATCAAGTATCAGAACTTTATTTGCTCATATTGCTAACAAAAATTTCTAAGCCCGACAGTTTGGTTTAATAGATATGATGTATTGCCTCCTAAAAGCGGCTTTATCAACTCCTCCTGGGTAATGAAATATGCATCTCAGATAATGTGTCCAAAAACAATCAAAAGAGGGGTGCTATGCACACCACACTGTAACCCCTACAACCTCTTTGAAAGGTTATCTGCAAGCAGAGGAGAATTTGATATTTCTCTGTCAGCTGCCCCTATAAATGTCGGCGTATGAAGGTGACAAACACACACGCCAATGCAAACCATAACTCTACTCTGTAGGTAAGCACCCTACATATTCACTTCTTCTTAGATGTTAGATGAAAAATGGAGTGAGCATGGACTTGAGTCTCATTTGTACAGATGGTGAATAGCTTCACTGGGGCAGGTGAGGACAGCCATTTAGCTGAGGAGGCCTTTCAAACAGAGGGGATGCCCCAGAGAGCCCCTCATTACATTAGCATGTTGTGCTACTGGGCTTTGATAGAATATTTGGCAACTTGAGTACTTTTGCTTTCACTTACAGAGCCATGCTCTGCCTGATCAGCTCCTCTTAATATCTGTTCATCACGTTCAGCATCATTGCCACTCAACAGCGAGAATGGCACTCTGAATTTTTAATAGCAGGGACTTTGTTCTGCTCCAATTTTATTGTTTGTGGACTTTAAAAGTGCTAAAATCCATATTCGGTGGAGAAAGAAATAGGTTCCAAGTAGGTTTGGAGGCCACAAATGCACCTCTAAAGTGTTTCCATCTCTGACCATTCTTGGATGGGTAAACATGCAACAATATGCAAATTCACTTGAAAACACTAAGAAAATTTAGAACATGCAACAATTAGTTTAGTTTGTCCTCACTGCTGTATATGTGCAAAAAAGGTTTCAGGGTTTCAGGTTTGAAACATTCTGAATCACTCGAGTCATTTGCAAATGCATTTTTTAAGCCTGACACATATTTACCAACAGAATGTAAATAATTGTCCATGTATTAGATTATTGAGGTATCCATTAGGCTTAACATGCAACATGCTTGCACCAGTTTGTACTCTTGCAGGGCCCAGTCTTTCCATGGCTTGACGTGAGAAGAATAGGATGTAGCGTTGGCCAGAGACTATATTTTTCTTTTTCATAGCCTGCAATTCTGACCTCTTTTCAATCATGCTGGATGACATGCAGTTAGTGAATGACTGACAATTTATGGCTGAAGCTCTTTGGAAGTGATTGCTGGAGTGTGAGAGCGCAGAACAGCTAGGTTTTGTTTTTAGCCTATAGCCACAGCTTGCAGCATTTATTCTTCCTCAAACACAACTTACATTCCCCCTCCTTTGGCCACTGATCAAATCAAATCACTTTTATTGTCACATCACATGTGCAGGTACATTGGTACAGCACATGCGAGTGAAATTCTTGTGTGCGAGCTTCACAAGCAACAGAGTTGTGCAAAATACAATAACATAAACAGGCAAAATATACGAATGGCTAAATCTGAAACTAATAAATATATGTACAAGGTGATATGTGTCACCTTGTCCAGCAGCTGGGTTGTTGGATAATTACACTATGGAGCAGTATCATGTGTATGTGTGATAATATCCATATATGCAGTAGAAATTATTCTGTTGTGAAACACTGATCCTTCCATCTGTTCATCCATCCAGCCTTCCATTTTCTTAACCATTTATCCAACTAGAGTCTCAGGAGACTTGATCCTGTCTCTCCATCACAGGATTAACAGACACAGGCATTCATGCTCACGCTACAGTGAAAGAACAGCGACCTGCTTTAGACTACAATGTTCTACATTGATCTTTATGGTTTGTATGTTCATGTTTCTTTTAGTGTTCTTTGGTTGCAGATTTTACTTATTAGTTTACGTGGTCCTGCCATACTTCCCCCCATGATCGTGAATAAAATCACACCACTAACTCATTATGTTTCCAGTTATAATATGTACAGTGTACGAACTTCCGAAATCTGTTGGAGACATCCTCTGCCCTGCATCTCTTCGAATGAGTGCTAATAGATCTGTTAAATATTTTGTCAAGGAACAACATGCAGATAATTCACTCATTAAATTGTTTACGGTCGTGTTTTATGTGTCATTTAATAATCAACAAAAGGTTAAGTCCCAATTTACTCACTAAACACTCTCCATGATTTAGTGCAGCAGTTATTAACATTTCAATTTGTCCAGTATGGCTGTGGATTAGCATATTACATTACAAATCATTCAAGTAACTTTAATTTAATTAATAATTTGTCATAAATATGTTGTTACAAGGGTAAGTGACTACTTTTAAGTTTGCAATGTGATATACCTTTACACATTTACTCCACGAATCCATCACAGTTATAACATTTTCATTGTTAATTGACTCTGTAAAGCGTTTCATCCACTGGCTTAATGTCTCAAATGGAAATGGGTAATTATCTAATTGCACACAATGAAGTGTCTTATTTAGAAAATGTGTTCCTGAAAATGAATCACCATTGATTAGAGACCTTGCGATTTGAATCTGTTCCTTCTCCAGATTAGTGGCGATTGATCTGTGACAGCAATTTCACGCTTGTGATCAACCAATCGACCCGGTCATAACGTGCGGCCTCTGCCGGGCTTTTTCGTGACCTCCTCGTTCATCAAAGTGCCACCTGTAGTGACATTTGCCCTCTGGGCGGATGTTCAGAAGAAGATATTTGCATGCATCTTTCCTTGCACAAAATGTACATCTCTTTCTTTGTTTACAGTAAAATTCAAAAAGCTTATAGAAGAAAACTGCACTTTATTTAAGGAACTCTAGTCACTGATCAATCGGGGAAAAACAAAACAAAACAAAAAAACCCCCTGAAATGTGCCTAAAGGCCTGTTTTCCACCATCTCATTTTAATGTTCTAACAAAAGCAAAACACTATCTGCAAAACCTGGGCCCTTCACTGTAAATGATACCCAGGATGTTTTTCCCTTATCTCGCTTCACTTATGCTAACATTAGCATTCAGTCTAAGTTAGGCAGCATCTGACCAATCAGAGACATGGAGTTTACTGCCTGAAGAGTGACTCCTTTTTTTTTACAAAGCAATATAAAATCACAATATTGCAAAAATACTTTGGTCAGTAAGATTGGAAAAGACTTACTATTATAATAATAAAGTTTACATTAGCTGAGCCCAGAAAGAAAACCTGGACAAACACTGACCATGTGAGTTAAAAGATTCATCCGTATCACAGCGTATCATTAAGACATGGGGGCATCTGACTGTCATGGGGAATTTGAGGATCCAAACACGAGACGTAAAGTTAGGCAGACTAAAGTCAAGAAAAAGTGACCCGTTTATTGAAGGCTGATAGCAGTTCCAAACAAATGTAAAATTTATTATGCAAAGGAAACTTAAAAAACTTCAACTACTTGAAACTTCAACTTAAAAACACACTAAGGTTGCAGAGCTGGGGAACACTTTGAGAGGATGAACAGCATGGAAAAAAGAAATGTAAACAGACACTCTGAAAAGGGACAAGGGGACACACAGACAATATATACACAGAAGGGTAAATAGGGGAAGTGAAGAATGAGACACAGTGAGCTAAATCAAAGAAGACAAGGCACAGGAAGCAAAACTAAAAGCAAAGCACAAGGAACGAAACTCGTGAAGTAAAACAGGACGTGGTAACTAAACAGGGAAGACATACAAGAAACCTGACACAGGAGGCAGGAAACACGAGGAAAAATAAGGAATACACATAGTAAGCATACAAAGACACAAACCAGGGACCAAAAATAATATTTAAATAACTTGAAGATTGGCAATTGGGATAAGTAATCACACAAAGCTGGTTATCAGCTTGTAAAGTTAACACAGGGCATCCCCAGCATGTTCTTTTCCAAATATTTATTTATAAGTGACTTATGTATGTATGTATATATATGTATATATTGTACTATTCTTAGTTAGCGTATTGTCTGTCTTGTCTTAATGTTGGTTTAAAATGGAGCACTGTAACAAAAAATAATTTCCCCCAGGGATCAATAAAGTATTCTGATTCTGATTCTGATTCTGATATGCAATGGCAGGAGTATATGACCAGTCACAAACATGGATAAGTGTTAGCAGACTTATTTTACAAAGAAAGATAAAAGACCTACTATATTAATGAAGCCCAGCCTATTTGAAAGCAGAAAGAAAAGTCTGCAAAACTGTGTGAGTTGACACATTAATCAGTATCACAGCTCTATCATCAAAAGACAGGAGAATCTGATGGATTATAATTGAGTATTTCATTAGGTTAATGTTTAAAAGACAGTTTCAGTCTTTATTCTTTCAGCTGCAGCGTCAGTGGTGGTTAACGATCTGAAAGCAAATGAAGACAAGAAAACATAAAAAGAGATTATTGTCTGAAATATACATACTGCTCAGTTTCTGTGAAAAGCAAACCTTGGTGTTGTTTTAAAAACAGATGGATATGTGTCACCAGAGAAAAATCAGCACAATTAACTCTTATTTTATAGAGGACTAACAAATGCACTCTTCTCATTCTGGTTGTAGAAACAGTGATATTTCTTAAAGCTCATAGGTGTGCTGTACCTGCCTGCCACTCGTTCTCCCAGGTCTAGCTTTGTGGAAAACTGTTTATTCTGTCTGTGGAATCCCACTTAATACTCTCCCTACCACCTAAAAATCATTACGTGTCATTCATTGTAGGGAATGCAATAAGCTGCTCCTGTCTTCCAGCAAATATTGTTTCCAGCTTATAAATTAAACATTTATGTTCTCTAACAAACTAATTTTATGTAGTGGTGTTTATGTCATTGGAGGTTTCTCCAACTGTCTCCCAATGTCAACGAAACAAAGGAGATCACGGGCCCATCCACATCAGTGGTGCCAAGGTTGAAATGATCAGCAGTTTATTGATCTGTTTCTTGGTGTGAACATTACGAAAGATTTGACCGAGACTCTTCACAGGATGGACGGCTTGTCATCTCTAATACTTCTTAAGGTTCAGGTAGTTTCTCATGAATGTCAACATCACCTCAACCTTCTGCAGAAGCACAATTGAGAACCTGCTGGCGGGCTGCACACAGTTTGGTATGGAGACCAACTGGAGTATTATTAAGGACCATAGCCATACAACACACTGCTATTCGATCATATTCAGCCTGTCTTGTCTTTCAACCTTTTTTCATCGTAGTTTTTAAACGCTTTCGTTTTTGTTGTGTGAAATTTTGAGATGTTGAGTGATGTGCTTTTTGTCTCATCAAACATATTTCATTGTAATTTTGACTCCGTGTTAGCTTAGAAGCAAAACTGAGACTGAAATTACTGTCTACAGACTTGTTACTAATTGTAATTATTGAATGTATTTACTACTACTGCTGTAAGGGGTCATGTAGTAAACTAGAAAGAGAATTAAAAGCTTGTATTTGTCACGGCTGCACAGCAGTCGTGTGGTGAATTGAGTAAAGGATCCAAGATGCAGGCACTGACTGGGGTGCGAGTGAATATTTATTTGCAGAGGTGATAAGGGGACAAAAACAGGAGGAGCAGAGCGGGGAGTAAACCAACCTAAACTGGGGAAAACTAAAGAACTCAACTTAAACCAAACATGCACAGGGGGAGGAACAAAATACACAATGAAAGATGGCGGAGAGACGCAGACTAAACACCAGGTTACACAGAATGATGCAGACGGACACGGAGTTAAACAGACGACGCAACAGAGAGCACAGGAAAACACAGGGCTTAAATACACGGGGAGTAATCAGGGAATGGGCCACAGGAGGGAGACACAGCTGGGAGCAATAAGGCTAACGAGACAGGGGAGAGGTAAAACTGAACACACTGACATGAGACATGAACTTTCAGAATAAAACAGGAAACTAACAGACACAGAGAATCAGACAGGACACTGAACATGACAGGCAGACTCATGAGCAGACACAATAACACCATGGACAGACAGAGGGAACACAGAGAAGTGGGAGCAGGCAGGCAAAGAACAGAAACCTAACAAATGGCAAAATCACAACAGAATACACACTCGGAATGAACAAAAGCATAAGGAAACACAAAACACTGAGTCCTCAGACTCAGGACCATGACAGTACCCCCCCTCAAGGGCTGGCACCCGACAGCCCAACAGAAACACAAAAACGGACCAAAACCAAAAAAAACCCCCCACGAACCAAAAAACAGAAAACGACCCGACCAGGGCGGGCGGTGGGGGTCCAGGACGGAGGGACACAGTCCGAAAAGGCCCAGACGGACAAGGTCAGGGGGCCGACCCGGAGGCCAAAACAGTTCAGTTCCGGGGGCCGACCGTGTGAAAGGCAGCGGCAGTGGGGCAGGTCCGGAGGCCGGCCACGCAGTAGGCAGTGGTGTGGAAACAGTTCTGGGGGCCGACCGTGCAGACGGCAACAGCGGCGTGGAAACAGCTCTGGGGGCCGACCGTGCGGACGGCAACAGCGGCGTGGAAACAGCTCTGGGGGCTGACCGTGCGGACGGCAACAGCGGCGTGGAAACAAGTCCGGAGGCCAGCCACGTGGAAGGTAGTGGCGGCGTTCAGGAGGGCGTTCAGGAGGGCGTTCAGGAGGGCGTTCAGGAGGGCGTTCAGGAGGGCGTCCAGGGTGGCGGAGATGCCCAACAAGCGGCCTGGCAGATGACCGACGATGTGGAGGTGGTAGTAGGGGACCTGAAGGCTGCGTGGCCCCTGCAGCCCCAGGCGAAGCGGAGGCTGGACCAGACGAGGCGGAGGCGGAGGCTGGACCAGACGAAGCTGATGAGGACGCTGAAGCAGAAGCTGGACCAGGCGAGGATGATGAGGATGCTGGAGCCGGACCAGGCGATGCTGATGAGTATGCTGGAGTCGGACCAGGCGACGAGGATGAAGACACGGAGGCTGGACCAGACGAGGATGAAGACACGGAGGCTGGACCAGACGAGGATGAAGACACGGAGGCTGGACCAGACGAGGATGATGAAGCAGAGGCTGGACCAGACGAGGATGATGAAGCAGAGGCTGGACCAGACGAGGATGCAGAGGCTGGACCAGACGAGGATGATGAAGCAGAGGCTGGACCAGACGAGGATGATGAAGCAGAGGCTGGACCAGACGAGGATGATGAAGCAGAGGCTGGACCAGACGAGGATGATGAAGCAGAGGCTGGACCAGACGAGGATGATGAAGCAGAGGCTGGACCAGACGAAGATGATGAGGATGCAGAGGCTGGACCGGATGAAGCCAAAGCAGACGCTGGACCAGGCGACGAGGATGAAGCCAAAGCAGATGCTGAAACCGGACCAGGCGAGGCCGAAGACTCTGAGGCCGCAGCAGGCGAGGGTGATGAGACTGCAGCTGGTGATGAGACTGCAGCTGATGGCTGGACGGGCTCCTCGGGCCCCCCAGCTGACGAGGCAGAAGGCTGGACGGGCTCCTCGGGCCCCCCAGCAAAAACAGTCTCAGACCCAGTGGGCACTGGAGCCCCTGGCACACACAGAACAGAACCAGCAGGCACACGGGCCTCTGGCAGGAACGCAACAGAACCAGCAGGCACACGGGCCTCTGGCAGGGACGCAACAGAACCAGCAGGCGCGCGGGCCTCTGGCAGGGACGCAACAGAACCAGCAGGCGCACGGGCCTCTGGCAAACACATGGCAGACGGCAGCTGCACAGAGCATTGAGTCTGCTCAGGCTGCGACGGCCGGGTGCCGTCCCCAGCTGGCTTCTTAACCGCCAGGGGTCCCGAGTCTGCTGGGGGCTGAGACCCAGCCTCTGGGGAGGCCCTGGGGCGAGTAACAGTCTCTAAATTAGCCAGTTTCTGAGAAACTAGAGTGGTTTTAATGGGTTTGTCTCTCCGCTTAAAATGGGTGCTAGGAACGGGATTCAAAATGGGTGGCACAGACACAGCCTCCAGTATGGAGGGAACGGGTGATCGGGCTAATGGCATAGATGCAGGCTGGGCTAATGAACTGGCTAAAGGCTGATGTACTGGTTGAAGTGAGACTGGAGTTGGTGGTGGAGTGGATGAAACACAGTCAGTTACTGTTATGGATGTTTTGAAAATGCCAACTTGTGAGAGGTCAGTTACCACGAAGGTAGGTAAACGCCGTGTACTGTCTCTACTTTCACTATGAACAGCCCCAGAAAACACAGTCCCAGAAGCACCAGCGTCCTTAAAACTCACCACAGCTGGTCGCACAGGAGTCCCTGAATCCGGCTGTGGGGTGAAGCGCCGGTGGTGCGAATGTTTCCTTCCAACCGTTGACGGCTCCGACAGGCAGGGAAAAACCTCTGGGGGGTCGGGCCGTGAAACCTCCGGTGGGTGACTCTGAGACGGATGCTTTGTGGCGGTCGTAGTCCATTGTTGCTGGGCACAATCCGCTACTTCCCGAGCTTGCACCGCTTCCCGGGCTTTATGCAGCTCAGCGAGTAAGTCTGTAAATCCCCGGACCTGGTGGAGATAGGGATTTCCGGCCAGGATTGCTTCAACGGCATTTATCCCCACAACCTTCGCTCGTGCATTGGAGGTGTGGGTTACCCAGTCCACCAGGCGTAGGGCCCGTGTGAGGTCGCTCTCCCCGGTCAGGGCCGCTGGATCCATCTTGTGGTCGCGTCGTACTGTCACGGCTGCACAGCAGTCGTGTGGTGAATTGAGTAAAGGATCCAAGATGCAGGCACTGACTGGGGTGCGAGTGAATATTTATTTGCAGAGGTGATAAGGGGACAAAAACAGGAGGAGCAGAGCGGGGAGTAAACCAACCTAAACTGGGGAAAACTAAAGAACTCAACTTAAACCAAACACGCACAGGGGGAGGAACAAAATACACAATGAAAGATGGCGGAGAGACGCAGACTAAACACCAGGTTACACAGAATGATGCAGACGGACACGGCGTTAAACAGACGACGCAACAGAGAGCACAGGAAAACACAGGGCTTAAATACACGGGGAGTAATCAGGGAATGGGCCACAGGAGGGAGACACAGCTGGGAGCAATAAGGCTAACGAGACAGGGGAGAGGTAAAACTGAACACACTGACATGAGACATGAACTTTCAGAATAAAACAGGAAACTAACAGACACAGAGAATCAGACAGGACACTGAACATGACAGGCAGACTCATGAGCAGACACAATAACACCATGGACAGACAGAGGGAACACAGAGAAGTGGGAGCAGGCAGGCAAAGAACAGAAACCTAACAAATGGCAAAATCACAACAGAATACACACTCGGAATGAACAAAAGCATAAGGAAACACAAAACACTGAGTCCTCAGACTCAGGACCATGACAGTATTGCTATTATACCATATAAAATGAATTAATTTAACATGTATTTATGTTTTTTTCTGCCTTTTCTTGTTATTGCCTCATGTGATGATTGTGCAGATGCACAGAGACTTGAGTGCAGAAGATTATTTTTTTATTGCATATTACTTTATTCTGATATTGTGGAGGGAAAGAACAGAGAAATGAAAAAAAATCTCCTAATACCCTCTGGAGCCTAGTTTGGATATGCCATATGGTCTTTAGAGGGTACCTGAACCTTTGTACTTGACTTAAAGTAATTGGTTAATGAGAGCTTCAGTGAGACGTCTGTATGCCGTCTGCTTCTATCGTGACTATTATTAAGTGTCATATTTTGTTAAAATCATATTTATTGCACTTAATAAAAAGTGACTATATGAGCAGCAATGTGATCCAGTTTTCTCGGGGACTCAGCCACTAAAATCTGCTAATGGTCATACCCTGTGAGAGATACTTCTCCGTGTATGTATCAGTATGAGCAGGTCTTATGGAATAAATTGGCCAACATGCTTCATTCTTTAATGCATCTGTGCCTCACACTCCATTAGCAGTGTAAAACTGAGCAGTGTCCATCTGGGTTTTTAAAAACTGGCCATGGCGCTTCAAATATTGTTTACCACCGACAGGTGATTTTGGTTTTTCTCAGTGATGTAGTGGAGGTGAGATTGGGGGCATCCCTGACTTTGATGTTTTCCTTTTTTAGAAAAAAATTCCATACTATTGGTGTTGCTATTTTTGATATGTTTTTAAAAATGCATTTATTTGAGAGGCCTGCAGATTTTAGGTTTGTTTCGAGCCACGGATGGGGTCATATCTCTATTTTCTTTTTTTTTAGCACTTAATCATAATTGTATCATAATTATATGAATGAAAAAATATACTCCATGTATGTTTCTAATGCAGTGATAAAATTAACAGTACTATAGTTTACAGATCGATCTGTGCTTGCTTTATTTATTATGTGATAGATAATAAGGAGAGAGTCTCTGACCAATTAAGCTACTGCCAAACACGCATACACCAATCAAGTTGTTTAGTATCTTTCCCCTTGTGAAAAGAGTCCATTTTAGTGCCGTTCATGAAATAACCTGGGAATGAGCAGTGGCATCCTGCTTACTTTGCATTAAATTAAACATCACCATGCTCAGAAACTCATTTCATGGCACATTCCCTCTTCTACAGGGTCAATATGGAACATTTCTCTGTACTGCCACTCTCAGTCCTGCAGCTTACTCACTATTTATCAACCATACTTGACCTTGCACTTCTCTCAAGAGGGTCCAAAATGCATCATGCATTGTCCTTCATATGGAGAAAAAAAGTCAATGTGCAATTTCAGAAGCTACCTACATACTTGCATACATAAGTACCAAACTGTTTTTTACTCTTTAAAGTAGATGTCCAATAAAATGTTGTAGAACTACTTGATCTGTTACAAAATCTAACAAATGTAATATTTTTTCACTCTCACCTTTTTAAACATGGGAGAAAATTACACTCATTAAAGATGCTCATAAATATTTATCTAGATTTTGCACTGACTTAGAAGACAGTTTTGTTTTTTAGTGCCTTTTGTTATGCCGTTCAGACTTCAGCCACAGCTTGTAAACAGGGTATATTAAGGTAAGAAGCACAAGAGGAGCAAGAAACACAAAGGAGTAGGAGGAAGCTCTCATCCTTGGTGTGGAAGGCTTCCTGCTTTACATCTGCTGACCTTTGGTTTAAGCACTAAATCAGTGCTACTTTCTCCTAGTTTCTCTTTTGAATTTAATATTTAAGTCTGACCAAAACACATAAATTAGCAACAGCTTTTTTTTTTTTATACAAATGGATGTAAGAAAGCTCTGATAATCCCTTGTACACCTCTTTGCTGCCAACATAGGAGCAGACATTGTTATCTACTTAATGGTGAATACAGAGGAACATCTCAAAAACTCTAATAAGATTTCAAAAACCAAACTTCTTTTTTAGAAATTTGTGGAAACTGAAGCTGGTTTAAAAATATAACTGTCTTCTATTTGCCGGATAGTTAAAGACAAAGCTCCAGATAAATACTAATTTTCTCCCTTTCTCCATTTCAGTCAGGAAAAACTTGCCTTGCCTCTCAGTGTATTATCAGTGTAGTATTCCACATATAAAAGTAATTTTTACTTGGTGTAATAGCTTTTCCTAGGATTTTCTTGCACTTCATTTTAGTAAAATGAAACACTATCTTCAAGACACGAATGCTTATCAAATAAATTCATTTGTTTTAGTTACAGAGCTGGGATTATTTTCATCTCAACAAGATATTCTAAGATTTTTCCAGCACCACATTGGGCACAATTTAGCAATTTACTGATGAATATTGAGCAATAAGTAACAAGATAAGATACTAGAAGATTCCAGTGCAAATCTCATAGGACCCCTCTAAGAATCACCCAGTGCCATTGATAAACATCACCTTATCTACTAAATAGGCTTGTTCCTGAGGTTTTGTCAAATTGCTCACCAAAAACAAACAAAAATAAAATAAAACAATACAAAAAGCACTCTGAGACCTCTGGGCAGTATTTACTTTTAAGGGAGTAGTATTTTATTTTCTTAACAATCATTTTGTTTTCGTTGTTCTTCTTAAATGTACTAAATTGAACATAAACATTATGTAGGAGTAGGGTAATGGATAGTAGGGACTGAGTCTTTCTATTTCTCATGACAATGCTTTAAAGATACAACGTATTTTGGGATCAACTTGAAAGTAATGTGAAAATCATTCTTGTTAGGTGAAACTGTTTGAAACCAGGGACCAAGATGACTGCTTGGTGTTGTTGGTCATTATCAATTGCCGAGTAATCGATGAGTGTTTAGACAAAATCATACATGGAAACTACAAGCATCACTCGTTGGGGCGACCGTGGCTCAAGAGTTGGGAGTTCGCCTTGTAATGGAAGATTGCCGGTTCGAGCCCCAGCTCGGACAGTCTCGGTCGTTGTGTCCTTGGGCAAGACACTTCACCTACCGCCTACTGGTGTTGGCCAGAAGGGCTGATGGCGCAATATGGCAGCCTCGCTTCTGTCAGTCTGCCCCAGGGCAGCTGTGGCTACAACTGTAGCTTGCCTCCACCAGTGTGTGAATGGGTGGATGACTGGGTGTGTAAAGTGCTTTGGGGTCCCTAGGCAGGACTAGTAAAAGCGCTATACAAATACAGGCCATTTACCATTTAACGCTGGCAAACTGCTAGCAATCAGAGCACCGTATGCCTCTTTTAACCATATACTTATACATATAAGTGCATTTTCTTTTTTTTGTCCCGTTTCTCTCCCATCACCCCCTTATCACAGCAGATAGCTCCCACTCCATGATTGTGCCTGTTTCTGCTGGAGGCTTCCTCTCAAAAGGGAGTTTTTCCATTCCCACTGTCGCCAACTGGTTTCTGAAAGGATGTCAGTTGGTTGTTATGGTTTTCTCTGTATTATTGTAGGATCTCTAACTTACAGTATAAAGCAGCTTGAAGTGACTGCTGATGCTATATAAATAAAACTGAATTGAATTGAATTTCTAACCAATTTCACCTACTAACTGCCAGCAACTTCCAGCAACCACGCTCCAACTGATTGGAGAATATAGATTTTTCCCTAATGACCTGTGATTTCCAAGGGGTAGAAGAGCAGTCTCTAGGCTAACAAGAATGGAGCTTCAGCAGTCACTTTCAAAAACAGCAGCAACCACTTGCCAGCCACTTGGTGAATACACATTTTTTTCCTGACTGATGACACATTTTTTTCCTGACCAGGAGGTCACTAACAGGCCTCTAGACCATTGTGACTGGGGCCTTAAATCCAAGGGGATTTTATCACATATAAATGTATGCATTCAGAATTGCCTCTGCTTTGTAGACCGAATTATTCTGTAGATACTCACAGAGATGCTGTTTGCAGGTGTTGAAATACCGAGTGCTAGTTTGCGCTTTTTCAATCAGTGAGCCCACCCTCTGTGTCTGTCACCAGGTAAACATAAGTTTTACTGGGAATTATTAACAGCCTTTGTTGTATTCCCTTTACTCCCAGTCAACCCAGGTAGAACTTGTTTTTGTGCCTTTGACAGATTCAGCTAGCAGACATGCGCGTGCACACACACACACACACACACACACACACACACACACACACACACACACACACACACACACACACACACACACACACACACACACACAAAACCAAAAATGCCTTCTGTAATGTTATCGAAAGAAGGAAGCAGATTAAATTGTTATAGCTCATCACACTACTGAAAGCAATTCATGAGTTAAATTGATTGAGCTCCGTCTTAGTTTTCATTGTGAGATTGCACAGAGGATATTACGGAAAGGAGTGTTTTCCACCACAGAGAGGCCGTGGAGTCTCCTAAGCAGATGGAATTTTTAATTAACACAATTCCACAGACTGCGTTAAAACAGAAGAAATTCTTATGGGAGCTATCACAAAGTATGAGCGCAAGATGATGTTGATACTACATAAAAAAATGTATTTGTTAATCTGCCTTGTTATCTTAACGTACTTTAAATGCGATCTTTGAAAATGTTGTAGTTAACTACAAATAACAGACATTGTAATTTCTTTATGCTACATTGTAACAAGACGCTGATGGATTTGACTGAAAACCAACAGTGGTTACCATCACATGAGGAAAGGCTAACACACACTGGCTATTTGATGCATTGTATGCTGTATGTGTCTGCTGCACTGTCTGGACATGTGATAGAGAATGGGGTAATAGTCAAGGGTAATAGTACAGGATGCTCCGACCTGGGAAATAAATTTCATAAAATTGCTGCATTTTGCAGTGTGTGTGTGTGTGTGTGTGTGTTTATTCCAGGAAATGGTGTATTCTGTATCAACATGCAATGGTGCAGGTCATTATAATTAGTGCACATGGAAAACAGACAGAAAACAAAACATGGGCGATTTTAACTCAATATGCTGCAGGAGGGGTTTACCTGCAAACAAAACAGACTAGAGTCATAAAGACATCTGTGTTTATATAGGCTATAGGATTTTTAATTCCAATTGCACAGTAGGATTAGAGGATATTGAAATGATCTCTTAAAACAGATTGGGAGACATCTTTTAGAGGAAATGCAGTTGCATAACAAGTCATGGGAAAAGTGTGATTAGCATTCCATTTAGTCCTAAAAAGTTCCTTTAAGATCCAGCTGTGCCTGCACACAACACAGGAAGAGAGCATCCAAAACGCAAGAGAGTGAATAAAAATACTCTCATATTAAACGCACCTATAGTGTCAATTACACACATATCGTAAGATTTTCAGAAAACCTTTTCTGCGTTATTGACAGACACAGTGAAGAAAGGACGGGAAAGTGGGGGGCGAGAGGGGAAGACATACAGCAAAGGGCCGGGGGGCACTCTCGACGGTATGGCATGTGGTCGCCCGCTCAATGCACTGAACTAAACCACCACCTAAGATTTGCAGAAAACTTGACCTCTGACCTTTTAAATTGAGGTCGAGTTCACTGAGAGTCACTCATCTGAGACTTTTAGTAGATGCACTTATGGAATTAATTTGAAAATCATAGGTGACTTCCTTTTTGAGTTATTCCATTCATAACATTTTTAGAAATATTGACTTCTGACCCTTGACTTTTAGGTTGAGGTCACTGAGATTCAAACTTGTCTGAGATTTTTAGATACACACATGGTCTTTTATGTCTGAGAGTGAGAGTTAACTGTGTATTTGGAAATAAAGCATCATAAATACATTGATATATACTGCATTCGACATCCTTACAAGTTACCTAACTCTAATCGGGACCACCAGACAATGAACTTCATCTTGAAATGACTAATTGGAATAGCATACAGTTCGGGGTGGCTTTTGTGTGTTATCTGACTGCCTTAAATCCCCTTGCAGGAGCTCTTATAGAGCCATTTTATAGAGAGAAAATGGCTCATGCTTAGAAAATATAGCTAAACATGAGCCAAAAAAGAAAAAAAAATGCTCGGCCATGGGTTAAACTTGCAAATAAGTGCTTCTCTCTCTTAAACATCACAATCATCACAGTGCTGACACATCAAACAGGAACACAGCAACAGTCTTAATTTTCTGCTCTTAGTTTCACCGTGTCCACCTCCTCACTCACATGAAAGCAAACAGAGAAAGGTGAAGTGAAGATAATGTTAGTGGAACTGTGGCCATGGTGCGTTGCCATAACAACATAGCATTAACATTGGTTCCCAACAAATCTTAAAATGCCAGTCAAAATATCAGATCGCTGCATCCTTATTTTCAAACAGTAGGATGTGTTTTTTGTTCTAAATATATTTGACATGTAAATGAAATTAAGTTTTTAATAAAAAAGGTAAGTTTACTTTTAGTTTGAGCTAAAAGTAAAAAAAGTTTCACAAAAAAGCCTTGTAGGTTCAGTGGTTTAAATTTATATTTCATGATAGACTAGTTAAAAAAAAATAACGCATGTATGTATATATAGGATGTTTAATATGAAGTTACCCTTCTTGGACTGCGCAAGTGTGTGGAGCAGCACTGACTGCCTCTGATGAACACATCATCCAAGCAACAGCAATGGGAGACATGTCAGGACAGAAAGCTGGCCAGGGAAGTGTTTGCATATGCTCCTGATCCAGAAAGACCTGTGCTACTCTCGCATCTGTCCTGCTGAAACAGCTCAAGTACAGGTTAGAACGCCTCATCTCAGTGCCTCTGTCAGATTTACACCAAGAACAATCAGATCAGCGATGGTGCGTTTATCGACATGCGAGGCTGCAGCAACAGCTCAGACACCATCCAGTCTATCAGTAGCCCAGCCTTGGTCAACTGCACTCAGCCATGGCGTGGCGGTCCTAAAGGAAGTGTTGTACATACACTGTTTTTTGTGCTCTGAGACCACTGGCTTTAGAATGAAGTAAATTGAACCCATTCTAAAGTGTACAGTTAAAAAAAATTTTTTATTTATTCCCCTGTCCCGTTTGGATCTTTAGCCATCAGAATTGTTGTCTGAAGGCCAAGAAAGATGCCAAGTGGATTTACTTTACCAAGTGGCTCATCATGGCCTTGCCATATTGGTCCATTTGATTGACCTTTATTATAATTATGTATTTATTTTATTTTCGTGTTGGGACAGACATGACTGGGGGATAGGACAGGGAAAAAGAATGAAAGAAAGAGAGGGAGAGAAATAAAAATAGAGGCAAGAAGAGACAGGGAAAGGGGGGAAGAAAAAAAAAGAAAAACAAACAAAACACCTGGATCACCTGTATGGAGATAAAAAAAACAGAAGAGAAAACAAACAACAAAGAGCAACATAATAAAAACAACACCATCACAATAAACTAGCTAACAATAGATAACAGTAGATGTAGCTGCCCACTTGGAATTACCACTCGTGACGCAGAGAGCTTCGACTGATGCAACTTTATTCTCTCCTCTTTTAAACCACCGACAATATGGCACCGTGAAAACTATAAAGATGCACAAACAAATACCATTAAACATTCAAGTAGAAAGTGCAGAAATGTTCGCATTTTACTATAGAAAATTATTTTGATTAACCCAAATAGTGATATTGACATAAATCAATAGTTTTTAAACTATTTATGTTACAGCATTTAATAAAATGAATTAACAACAACCTTTCTGTGTCTTAAATACATAAACAATCGTTTGCAATCATTAACCAACCTCTTTCTGCTTCCAAGGGTGCTAATCATGCTGAATCAGCTAGCCAACCTCCTCCATGCGCATCTCTTAGCCAGTCTTTCCACACCACAAACAAATGACATGCATACACAATAAAAAACGAATTCAACCACATTGAGTAAACTTTCAAAGTTATAGCATGTGACAGATAAATAAAACACATAGTTTTGCATGAGTACCCTCAAAAACAAACGCTTTTACTCACTCTGAAGCAACGTGTTTGCGTCGCCTCACCGAGAACAGAACAGGAAGTCTGACACAATAAAAGAGGAAGTGCTAAGGTACTCTTCAAAATAAAAGTGCAAAGTAAAGTGGCTTTGCCGGCATTTACACTCCCACCAAATCCTGATACAATGAACGAACAAATTCACAAAGCAAGTGAATTGTACAGTATTTCTTATACTAATAAATGACTGAATTGAACTATCAGAGTTATACAGGTAAGTATACTTAATGGATTAAGGTAGTCTATAAACATAACTAGTATTGCCTTAACATATTTTGTTTTATTTAATTCTCAAGGAGTAGTACTAGTTTTTGGATTGGTCTCTCAATTACTGAAGGTTTAGAAGGGGCATCTTGCTTTCTTTGAGGCTTTCTCTCTCCAACTCGCACTTTAACTCGACGGACTAAGCCATCATGGTCTTGAAAGGTCTCCACAACTCGACCTAGTTGCCAATGGTTTCGTGGGAGATTGTCGTCCTTGATAACAACGATATCATTGACTTTGAGGTTACGCCGAGGTAAGTGCCATTTTTGCCTTGTTGATATGTTGAGCAGATACTCCCTTTTCCAGCGGCCCCAGAACTGTTCAATAAGGTATTGGACTCTTCTCCATCTTTTTGTAGCATACAAATCTTCTTTCATGAACACTCCGGGGGGTGGAAGAGCAACCTTTGTTTTCATCGTGATGAGATGATTCGGCGTTAAAGGTTCCAGTGCATGAGGATCGTTGATTCCGTCAACTGATAATGGGCGACTGTTGACAATAGCCATGGCTTCATATAGCAGCGTTCTGAGGGAGGCATCATCAAGCCGACCTGGGCACTGTGCGAAGGTTGCATTCAACACATTCCTAACCGTTCTTATTTGCCTTTCCCAGACACCTCCTGCATGGCTGGCAGAAGGGGCGTTGAAGACAAATTCGCACTGTTTTTCAGATAAGAAGGTCTCCAATTGCTTGGCGTCGCATTGCTTAAGTGCTTCCTTGAATTCGTTCCTGGCACCAACAAAGTTAGAACCTTGGTCACAGTGTAATTGTTGGACAGCTCCTCTAAGACTGATGAAGCATCTCAATGCATTGATGAAAGAGTCTGTTGACAAATCTTCAAGCATCTCAATATGGACAGCTCTTGAATACAGACACGTGAAAATCAGACCATATCTTTTGTGTTCTTTGCATGCTGTCTTCACAATGAACGGGCCAAAGCAGTCCATGCCGCTAAATGTGAAGGGTGCTGAGGCTTCAAGACGTTCTTTAGGGAGTTCAGCCATTCGCTGGCTCTCTGTAGGTCGTCGAAGTTTCCTGCAAAGCACACAGGTGTGTATCATTTTGGCCACCAGCTTGCTCCCACCAATGACCCAGAATCCATTTGCTCTAAGCTCCATTTGTGTCTGGCTTCGACCTTGATGGCATGTCTTAGCATGGTAGTGGGACACAATGAGCTTGGTTATATGACTGTTGCTTGGTACGATGAGTGGATGCTTCACTTTGTGGCAAAGAGACGACCACTTTAATCTCCCACCAACGCGCAAGAGTCCATCAGACCAGATGGGGTCAAGACTGAAGAGAGAGCTTGAGTTTGGAAGGTCACCTTTGGCTTGAAACGTTTTTATTTCATGAGGGAACGCGTGCTGCTGTACGATCTTTATCACTGCTTCAGCAGCCTTCTCACGCTCCTCGATCGTCACATGTTCAGTATGCTTTTGTTGAGATCTCAGTCTTTTGATTCTTGCAACCACCTTTATGAGTTTTGTCCAAGATGAAAACTGATTCAGACGATCGAGAATATCATTGAAGGTACTGACGTCAGTTGCGAGCACCTGAATTGTCTTGACTTCGGGATCACCAACAAGTAACTCAGCTGGAGTGCTAGGTGTTAGACGTAACTCACGTTCCCAGAGAAACTTTGGTCCTTGCAGCCAGTTTGTAGAGTGGATGTCTGAAACATGAAGCCCTCTGGATGCATGATCCGCTGGGTTTTCTGAGGTGTCCACATAATACCATTGATTGGGATTGCTGTTGTCTCTAATGAGTTGAACACGGTTTGCGACAAATATGTGGAACCTGCGAGCGTCATTGTTGATGTAACCAAGTACCACTTGGGAATCGGTCCAGAAGAACTCATCATCAATTTTCATGTCAAGCTCAGCCTTTAACAGGACGCTTACTTTTGCAGAAACCACCGCTGCTGCGAGTTCAAGCCTCGGGATACTTGTGACCTTTGAGGGTGCCACCCTTGCTTTTCCCATCACAAGGCTGCAGTGAACCTCATCCTTGTCATTTTTATATCTCAGGTAAGAACATGCACCATATCCTACGCAGCTGGCGTCCGAAAAATGGTGTAGCTCTACTCTGACAATGTTTTGGAAGTCGTGTGGGTGGTAACATCTTGGAATTGAGACCTCATTCAACTTGGAAAGACCATTTATCCATTTCTCCCATCGTGGCTTCACATCTTCTGGGAGTGGGTCGTCCCATCCAATGCCTCTGTGACAAAGCTCTTGTAGGATAAGTTTTCCACTTAGGCTGAATGGAGCGATAAATCCAAGTGGATCGTAGAGTGAGGCAATGACGGACAAACAACCACGGCGAGTCGAAGACTGATCTTTCAGGCTGATGTTAAAACTGAAGGTGTCGTCCTCTATCGACCACTGAATGCCAAGAGCGCGTTCTGAAGGGGATGGGTCAAACCCACGAGGTTCAATGGTTGCTGCTCTTTCAGAAGGGTCTAAGTTGGAGAGAGCAGCTTCTTCATTTGAGTTGAATTTGTGAAGGCGCAGGCCTCCTTTTCTGCACAACTCTTGTGACTGAATGATCAGTTCTTTGGCTTCCTCACCTGATGAAACGCTGGCTAATCCATCATCAACGTAGAAGTTTTTCTCCACAAAGGCTGATGTTAGAGGATAGTCGGTTTGATGTTGTCGTGCAAGATGCTTTAAACCGAAATTGGCGCATCCTGGAGATGATGCAGCTCCAAACAGATGAACTGCCATTCTGTACTCCTGAGGTTCTTTCTCCAAATCACCTTCTTTCCACCAGAGGAATTTCAGATAGTTTCTGGATTCAGGGGTGACAGCGAATTGATAGAACATTCTTTCAATGTCACAGATTACGGCCACGGCTTCTTTCCGAAATCTGCAAAGCACTCCAACCAGAGGGTTGATAAGATCAGGTCCAGTTAATAGGGTATCATTCAGAGAGACACCATGGGATTTGGCCGAACAATCAAAAACAACTCTTAGTTTGTCCGGCTTCCTGGGATGATAGATTCCATGATGTGGTAGGTACCACTCGGTCTGCCCCTGAGATGCTGTTGGAGCAGGCTCTGCATCACCCCTGTTGATGGTTTCTTCCATGAATGTTCGGTACTGATCGTAGTATTGTTTGTTGGCCTTTAGTTTTTTCTTGAGACACTGTAGACGTACCGTGGCTAACCTCTTGTTGTTTGGCAGGTTGGGTGGGCTGTTCCCTTTGAAAGGGAGAGGCATTTCGTAATGTCCATCTTTCCTTTGTGTGATGTGATTACTGAGGAACTGTATGAAATGGACATCTTCTTGGGACACATATTTGTTCTCATAGGTTCTCTCAGCAAAATCTGATTCCAGGGCTTTTAGAACATCTGTCGCTGATGGAACAGGCAACTCTTTTACTGTGAGCCGATGCACAAAGCTTTGGTTTCCTTGTCTGTCTAGGTGGGGGTTTGATGAGCCAATTATACTCCATCCTAGTTCTGACCTTTGTGCGAAGGGTTCATGCTTGTCACCTATGATGACTTCAAGAGGAGCCAGCGCAGATGGACAGTCATATCCAATCAGGAGCCCTACATCACAATCTTGGAGAGGCGGCAACTTTTCCGCCAAGCTTCTGAGATGAGGCCACAGTAATGCTGTTTCCTTTGTTGGGATGTACGACTTGTCCACTGGGATAAAGTCGCGGCTATAAGCCTGTTGTAGTTGGATACAACTCTCAGAGTGGAGTCCTCTAACTTGTAAACCATGAACACTCTTACTCGAGATGACTGTGTCAATAGCCGTCATGGTACTGAGTTTCAGTTTTACTGGTTGGACATCCACATTCAGCTTATCAAGTATGTCCTCCAAGACAAATGTTGAGTCACTTTGTGTGTCTAGCAATGCATAGGTGAGTATTTCTCTCTGTGGTTCTTGTACAGAAGACACAAAGACTGGGACAATACTTGAGGTAGCCGAAACGCGTTGTGTTGATGTATGAGACATGACCTTGTGTGTTTCCTGGTTTACAGGTTCTTCCTTGGGAGTGGAGCTATTTGTTACTGCTTCTGCAGGGTTTCGCTTTCTGTTTTCGTGCAAGCAGGTTGGATGACGACGTTCACAAATGTTGCACGTGTGTCGCCTTTTGCAATCTTTGGTGATATGACCTTTTCTTAAACATCCAAAGCAGAGCCGGTTTTCATGGATGAATGCCCTTTTATCTTCAACACTCTTAGCTGTAAAGATGGGACACTTTGAGATTCCATGAGTTTCACTTTTACAAACAGAACAAGGTGATTTTGGTTTACTAATGTTTGTGTCTTGTTTCTCCTGAGCAGAACTCTTTGGTTGCATGTTTGTGTTGAAGACTTTGGCTCTCTTTGGGATTCGATCATCTACAGGTTTGAAATTCATCAACAGTGGAGAAGCTATCGGGTTGCAAGCTATCCGTGCTTCTCTACTCAGGAAGTCTGTGAAGCATGCAAGATTTGGATAGGTGCCAGATTCGTCAAGTTCATCTACAACAATTCGACTCCACTTGCGCACGATCCATTCTGGCAGTTTTTTGAGCAATTTGTGATTTTCTTCACAATCGTTTAGGATAGCTAGTCCTTTGACGTGTGGGATTGCTTCAGAGCATCCTTTGAGGAAATCAGCAAACTCTCGTAGCGCTAGTGGGTCATTTGCGCTGATTTTCGGCCATCTCATGAGTTTATCACGAAATGCTTTCTGTATAATGAATGGGTTCCCATATCTGTCCTCTAAGACCTTCCATGCTCCCTTGTATGCATTTTCTGAATTTTGGTAAAAGAAACCTTCTACCGCTTTGCGTGCTTCTCCTGCAAGATAATTTTTCAGATAAAACATCTTCTCGCTTGCTGGAAGGGGTTTTCGGTCAATCAGATTAATGAATGACATTTTCCAATCGGTGAACTGCAAAGGGTCCCCACTGAATGTGGCAGGCTCAGGAACTGGCAAGCGATTCATACTTAATGAGCTAGCGATTGCTTGTGCTAAGCTGACAGACTCCTGGGTCGTTGTCATTTCTGGAATTGCTTGGTGGGGTTGGAATGATGCGGCATTTGGATTCAGCTGAGGTTCAATTTGCCTTCTGTAGCAAGCAGAGCTAATTTTACTATCAATTTCCCCGTTGTGGTTCTCAAACCCTTCAAGGCTGTTGTACGCCTTCACGCGAGCTATTGCTATAGCAACTTCTTTGTCTGCTTGTAACTGCTGTAGTTTTGCTCTTTCTTGTTCCAACTGTTGTTGCATTTCCACCTCTTTTAGTTTAATTTCTGACAACATTTTTGCCTCTTTGAGTTTCCATTCACTTTCTAACTTGTGAAGATGTGCTTGTTGTGCTTGAATTTCTTCCATAGCCTTTGATTGCTCCAGCTTGGCAGCAAGCTCTGCTTCTGCATCTACTCTACTGCTGCGGATACAGGATGAGCCAGAGTGACGGCTCAATTGCTCTGATAACTATAGAGCTTGCAGTTTCCGTTATGCTGTCGCCAAAAACAGACCTATATTCGTTCTTGCTTAACACTTCTCTTACTCTTTCTTTCTCAAGATGGTTATTATATTCCTCATGAACAGTCTTTAGACGGTCACTTATGAGGTTACATACCTCCTTTGTTAGCGTAACACAGGCGTCCATTTTGTTGACAATGTCAGGTGTGGTGTTACTGTTACGCAGGATAGGTTCATACTGTGAACTTACAGCGTCGTGCTTTGCTTCAATGTCTTGCTGCAGTTTATTCAGGTCTTCTGCTGAGCAGAGGGATTTTAGTTTTGTTCTAGTTTCCCTTGCTACGAGCTTCCAAGAGTCATAAGTCTTGTTGAATGATTTTTCACGCTTTCTGATATCGTGCTTTTGCATCTCTAGGCCTTTCTCTGTTAATTTTCTCTCACGTGAGCAAGATTTGCATGGTGCGTTCATAGGGTTGCCTGTTTCTTCTTCTGATGAGCTGGATTCGCATGGTGCGCTTGTGGGGTTGTCTGTTTGCTCTTCTGGTAGTGACATTTTGTTTCCGTAGCTGCCTTAAGTTGATTGTAGCTTTGATTGCCTTACTGCCTGACTATACTTTAAAGCTGTAGTTAATCTTTACCACAGAGTAACGCTGTGTCAAACATTTACTGATTATGGACATTCAAAGGTATGTTTAGCGTAAGACAGCAACAACAAATGTTCATAAATTAGCTAATGAGCTTCACCTTTTAAACCTTTTCATAAACAGACATCCTGTGAATTATTATTCCACAAAAAACACATTTCGCTCACCAAGAAACATTAACCAGATTCAGGAATATTATGTGTTGGCAGTCCATGAATTAATTTGGCCTCGTAACATTATTTAAAGAGTTTCTAGTTATGCATTAAGCTTGTGCATGTGTGTAAGCAGTCCCGTGTTTCTTCTTGGTAGTCAATGTCTCTTTTAGTATCTGGAGTCTTGAGCTTTAGTATGCTGTTCTTTCTAACCTTGCGAGTGGAATCAGCTGGCTGGTAACAGGTTGGTAGCTGGATCTCTGATGAAATGGTGTCAGGATCTCTGCAGGGATGGCAGGTCTCTTGCAGTCAAGGAGTTTTCACTGTAGCTGCCCACTTGGAATTACCACTCGTGACGCAGAGAGCTTCGACTGATGCAACTTTATTCTCTCCTCTTTTAAACCACCGACAATATGGCACCGTGAAAACTATAAAGATGCACAAACAAATACCATTAAACATTCAAGTAGAAAGTGCAGAAATGTTCGCATTTTACTATAGAAAATTATTTTGATTAACCCAAATAGTGATATTGACATAAATCAATAGTTTTTAAACTATTTATGTTACAGCATTTAATAAAATGAATTAACAACAACCTTTCTGTGTCTTAAATACATAAACAATCGTTTGCAATCATTAACCAACCTCTTTCTGCTTCCAAGGGTGCTAATCATGCTGAATCAGCTAGCCAACCTCCTCCATGCGCATCTCTTAGCCAGTCTTTCCACACCACAAACAAATGACATGCATACACAATAAAAAACGAATTCAACCACATTGAGTAAACTTTCAAAGTTATAGCATGTGACAGATAAATAAAACACATAGTTTTGCATGAGTACCCTCAAAAACAAACGCTTTTACTCACTCTGAAGCAACGTGTTTGCGTCGCCTCACCGAGAACAGAACAGGAAGTCTGACACAATAAAAGAGGAAGTGCTAAGGTACTCTTCAAAATAAAAGTGCAAAGTAAAGTGGCTTTGCCGGCATTTACAGTAGATACTTTTTTAATTTCACCTGTTGAGAATGAAAAAAGAAAACAAGCAGAAGAAAACAAGAGCAATACAATAAACAACATCACGATGATATATGGGAATATGACAGTAAATACTAAATATTAAACATTATTGTGCAGCGTGTAAGATCAACAGCGCACAGTGTGCTTTGAGGTAGGAGCCAAAAAGGGTGTCGTTTGTGTGTGTGAGCACCCGTGTGTATACCTGTGAGCATGAGCGCGCTTGTATTTAAAAGGTTCCTTCATGTAATGATCTGCTAGAGGGTGTGGGGGGGCCACAGCTCCGTCCTCCAGGGCATGAAGCAGGTATGGAGGAGATCAAAACTCCAGACATCCAGAGGCCCCCAGAACACAAGAGACCAAGGAAGACCAACAGAGGGGCAGCCGCGCCACTGTCCCAGAAAGAGCTGAGGAGAGTCCCAGATGAGGGTTCACTCAGCAGCCGCGGAGCAGAAGCCAGGGGGGGGGGGGTTGCAGTGACGCGCCCGTGAGCTCCGCCGGCAGCCAGCTGTGCCTGAGTGACCGAGCTCCAGGCCGAGAGGCTGAGGGCACCCCACCTCCGAAGGGGCCCGAGCAAGCCCCAGGCTCCAGGCCCCGACAAGCAGCCACCAAGGAGTGAGCCGGTGTGTACCTGGACGCCCATCCCCAGACACAAAGAACCACCGATGTCTGAGGGCGTCTGCCACTGGTAGGGGAAGTGGTGGGGGGAGATAGGCCTCCATACCTTGGAGGGCCTGAGATGTCCCCAGAGAGGTGGCGTCTGATACCCAACCTGACATATAGACACAGACATACAGGCACACACAGACACAAACATCCATTCCCACCCTCATGCTCTCATATGCACTTACTCCACACTCAACCAACCTGGAGACAGACATAAAGAGACGCTGTACACACGATCACACTCCCCAAGCGTACTCTACGAACCGGGTCTAGGTACCCTTGCCCCTGGAGGGGGGAACTGCACCCAGACCCAGGTGGTGTTACCCTTTTCCCTGCGGTGGGGAGAAGCAGACCGCCCTGACTCCGCAGCAGCAGGGAGGCCCCACACTCCAGACGGCCAACTCCTCCTCCTAGCTCCCCCGCTCCAGCAGGCCGCAGAGAATGGGGGTGAGAGAAGACTCCAAACCTCCCTCCGCCCGCTCATTGTAGTATTGATGCATGTGTGTTCTAAGGTGCCTTTAAAACCCAGGAGGGCATGGAGCTACCTGCCAGAGAGCAGCAGGTAAGCGCATAGTCCCTCCTGCTAGCCCTCAATGTCTACATGTATTTAAAATTGAGAGGTGGGCAACGACGCCAGGGGTGAGGTGTACACCCTGATGGTAATTTGGATTCCGTGTAGCGTGCCCACCCCCAAGATCCTATATATATGTGTTATGAGAGTGTGAATAATGTGAATGTCTAAGTTGTGGGATAAAATTGAGGCACAGGCAGCCAGAAGGGGACAGAGGGGGGGGGGGGGGGGGGTGCCTCCCCTGCACCCTGGTGACACACCCCAAGGCCCTGCATGTGTGGGTGACTGTGGTGGAGCGGGAAGAGGGAGGCAGCTGGAGAGTGTACAGTTAAATTAATTAGAATTTGGCAAATAAATTGCAGATTAGGGCTTTACATTTAATCGAAAAAGAATCAAAATAACAATCAGAAGGTCTAATCAAGGTAATCTTGTCCATGTCTGTTATTTGTTTATTTTATTTTGTTTTAAAAGTCTGTTAATTACTCCTCCTAGTGTGTACATCTGAGTGTGTTGTCATGCGACTCTGTTGCATGCGGTCTGCAACCTGGAAGCATCCTGGAGGAAAACTCGAACATGGAGCCGACTGCATGACTCAAACAGCTTGTGGCAAATAAAGTTGCTGTGTCTGACGTTCTGTTTGGCAATCGCAAAGACGACATCGCTCATTAATTGCAATCATGGGAAAATGTTCAATTAATCACATTTTGATTTGAGTTTTATCGTCCTTCAAATGCTTCCCACAGAATATGTTTTTTTCTTTAAGAGATTAAAATTATGTGCTGAGAAATGGATTAACTTCCTAAAGATGAATCAAAATCCATATATGTTCATCCAAAATGGGCTTGGAAAGCCATATTGGCCATATTTAGAGCATGCAGAGATGTTTATTGCAATACTTACAGCACACGGGTTGATACAATCAACAACAAACTCTCCAAATGATCAAATAATACATTTTGAAGATCAGAATAAAACCAACCAAGCATGTAATGCTCTATGAAGGTGTATAAGGGATATTCAAAACCTGCATGCATACTCAATAAATCCTTAATGGCAGCGATAAAATCTAAAAGCCCCTTTTCTATTTATTTTTACGAGATAATACATGCAGCCCGATACATGCAGGGTTTCTTAAACTTCTGCAACGGAGTGCTTCCTGGACGTCAGCCTGAACCTCTCATTCACAGATGCTTGGCATGTGAGAGCTCGACAGAGAGCTCCCAACACAGAGGCGAACTGAGGGCAATTGCTCAGTGTGAACGCTGTAAAGTAACTCATCAGCAAAACAGCAGCCTGCCACCCCAGGACAGCAGCCTGGTGTGCTCAGGTCAAGAAAATTACAATGCAGGAGTGTGCAATCTGTGACGAATCTGTGGAGCATAATTCTGTTCATCAACTTGAGCATCCCAGAGAACAAACTGGATCTGCCCTTGGGAGAGCATGATGTCAGCCAATAGCTAAATATCCCCATTGACTCAGGAATGTACAAATACATTTACTGAATATAAATATGGTTTACAGTTGCTGACAATCTTAAGTTAGAAGTATAATACTGCATGAGCGTGATGTATAAAGCATCCAGATTTGACTGAACCAACCTGACATGGCTAAGTAAATATGGTGTTATATATGGACATGTTGTCCAAAGATCAGAGGTTTCTTTTTAACTGTTATGTTCTTTGGCATATATTTCCCTTCCATAATCCTGCAGCCACTCTAAGGAGAACAGTGGTTAGAGACCACTCCATGAGCAAAAATATTCAACTGATTTCAGTGACGCAAGACAGGAACCAACCTGTGATCTCTTGCAGTCAGTTAGCATCTTCAAAGTGACTTGCATCAAGTGGTGCATCAAGAGCGCAATAAGACAGAATCAGTCAGTTTGTGATTGAATGGGGTCAAGTTGGTAATTACATGCAATTTAGTTGTTATAATTCAGCGACTTATTGTTGAAAATCAAGAATCTGTTGCCATCTATAGAGACAGCGACAGCCATAGGCAGTCCATTCATCATCCAGCCAGAATGTCACATATCTGAAACAGAAATTTCTCAAAAAATAGCGACTTGGTTGCTCTAGGACAATGATTTAACTGCAAAATGACATGAGCACTCAGCAACCGTGCTTTTATATACAAATATAACCAGAATACAACCAGCTGGCACCCGGTTGAGTCGAGTCCCCTGTGGGAAAGAGATGTGTCACAGACAACTTACGCTTATTGGCACAGAGTGACTCAGATTGATGGCAATGTGTTGACAATCTGTCTTTGTGTAGAAATTAGATGGCAATTATTCGCAAATATTCGCCACCCTGTCTGAGAACGATTGCAGTTATTGTGAGTCAAACTATTATTATTTGGAGACTTTGTAGGATTACCCAGATGTTGAGGGTGTTGCATGCTTAACCTCTGGGCCACCAGTTGGTCACCACACAATTACTAATCGGTCACCGAATGTGAAAAAATGATTTACAATCAACAATTACTCAAGTATGACTCAGTCGTAAAGAGAAAAGATCACAGAATCTGAACAGTGTTTAAGAAATGTGATCTTTTTCTTTCTTATTTTATGGTTCTAAGGGGTAGTGACCATGTGCATGAATATATCATATTTGCATATTTCTCTATTATCTTAATGCAATCCATACATTCTGGATGTTGTTTCTAGTTCTGCGAGTATGTGTTTTCTTCTTTAAATGCTGTTTTTTTAAGTGCTCCAAATATAAAAACACAATTGTAGTCCCACCCTTTGTTTTGTTTTTTTGTAATCTCTTTGCATAAAATTGGGCCTGATGGTGGGTTGCACGTGGCATGCAAGTGGGTTGTTTCAGCCTCAGACGCTTCAGTTTTTAAAAAATCTTGTTTTTCTGTTTTTGCTTCAAGGGTTAAAGGCTTATGAAATAAGGACACAGTAGGAAAGACACACAAGCCACATGATCTGCAACTAGCAAACATTCTTCGCTGACCCCTAGATATAGTACAGAACAGTTTTCTAATATGAAAGCTGTTGCTGGCTGATTTCACTCTCTTGGGGAGTCTGTCTTGAGGCCAAAGAGCCACCACATTATTTGCATGGCAAACAAACTGGAAAACTTTTGAAACTGATGTGATTTGAACTCTGGAGTTTTTCAGTCACCAAAGCAGCTTGCCAACATTTACCAAGGGAGCGCTGCCTATGGAGCTGTGATGAGAGATTCACGGTGCTCACAGGGTCTGTGCTTCTTGCAGAGAGAACACGTTTCTCTTCCCAGCTTGGCTGAAATTGGACCACCAGATGGCATCTCTGCATCTCTCCTGACACTTGATTAAGATCCGATGCCTGTGGTCTATCCTCTCCAGAATCACAGCTCTCATGTGAAGTGGAATCAATATTTGATTTCCTCATTTAAGTTGTGTTCCCTTAAATTTTTTTTTTCTCCATGAAGATGTCTGAGGCAGATACAGATGTATACAAGAGAAGAAAGCTATGCAGACATCAGAGGCACTGCTGAGGGAGGGTGCTCCATATTTACTTTAAAACAAATGTGTAGAGGAGAAGACAACAAGGTGCATTTACATTGCATTTTGAATCACGTCAAAAACAAATATCATTATTTGCACGTTAATGTGACCGTTTGTTGAGCCGTTGTTGTCATGCATTCCTCTGACTGACTCAGCTGTTTCCGAATGATGAGACCATTTATGAGTCTGTGTTGATTAATGTTCAAATCCTTTGTTGGTTGTTATTTAAACTCCTTCACACTTATCTTGTTTCAACATCATTACATATTTTGATTTTGGTTTCAAACATACCAAAATTGATTCAAAAGACAAAGAGCAAATTGTACAGGGTTCGGTTTGGTTTAGTTTTTAAGAGCAGACCCATTAGCAGCAGAAGTTGCACCCCATATCAGGATATGATCAAGATATAGAATATAGTTAGACAATGACTGAACAGAAAAAGAGCCTTGTTGCTTACGGTACTTAGTCTTCTCTCTGAAAAGAGCACGCCAGCACAGCTTAACTTTGCAACCTTGCATATGAGAAAACCACAAGACCTCTGGAACAATGACCTTTGGACAGATGAGACCAAAGTGGAGATGTTTCAGTACAATGCACACTTCCAGATTTGATGAAAAACAAACACAGTATAAACACAAACACCTACTAACTTGGATTCTATCTGAAGGCGGCTAATGGCGACACTTGGTGTTGCAATCTTATAGAAGTCTACAAGAAAACGTTCATAGGTTCAGTCCATCATTTTGTGTCATAATGAACAAAGATTTCAGTCTATTTAAAAATCTTGGTCATACTACTTTTGAAAATGAAGGATTGTCTATAATATGAAACTAAACACACACTTGTGTACAGTTTCACATTTAGAAATGTAACTGCAATAGAAAGCATGAGCCTTTAGCCTTAAGAAATTATTAATTTTAAATAAACCTTGTTTTATGCCCATCGTTGATACGATAATATAAAATCCAACTCCAAAGGTTATTGGGATTGTTTTGTTTAGTATTCTGTGTATGAAGCTCAGGCTTCCATTAGCACACCACAGTCCAAGGTGAGAATGCTCTATAATGGCATTCTCTGCCTTTTTTGCTTCCTTCTTCTGCCATATAACAAAACACCCTATGCTCATGCTAACAGTGTTGGACTAATCTTTAACAAGAAAACCTGCTGCTTGTTGTTGCACTTGCGCGTTTAAAATAGACCCCATAATATGTGTACTAATTTGACCAGACTGACCATACTGTGAGATAAAATTGAGTTGAGGCCAATTAAAAAAAAAAAAAAAAACAACTCTGAGAACAAGTTGTTCCATTCCTTAAGGGCACAACTTTTTATGCACGTATTCTCTAAACAAACTGGCTTGATAGAAGCATGTGGAGCGACTGCGGTCTTTTGCCTTCTCTGCTAATTTGACTTGAGAACAACTGGAGGTCAGATACGTTATCGTCTCTATTGAAATGTCCCATATGGAAAAGATATATATAAATCTTATAAAGTTTGTATCTGTCTTGTGTGAAACTTGTATGAAAAGCATATAAGAGTGAAAACAGATATAAGATCCCTTGAAAAATTATATAATGAAACTTGTATGTTTTGGATCCTTACTAAAACAATGTATGAAAGTAATGAGAAAGTGGCCACTTTCATGAGTAATCACATATAAGTTTTTACTATTTCTTTTCCATGTGAGGTAGTAGTGGGCAGTAATGGGATCAAGTGAAATGAACACTTTAGTTTAAGGAAAACGTTAAAGAAACTGTACAATTAATTTTTCTGTTCCAAATGTGTTTTATGTAAACCTATGTTGAAATTCATGTAGCATGTAGGCTAATATCTGGCCTTCAACAGTCAAACAAAAAAATAACCAAACTAATTTAACTATGTGTAAATAGTGGTGATTTTTTACTATTGTTAGTATAATTATAAAATTTTGTGTCCGAGAGTTACATACAGTAGTTTTTTGTGATGACTGGTATCCTAAACTGACGTTTGCACAGTTCTTGCATAGTGGAACCGATGTGTGATCCACTCCCCAGTAAAGGGTTTATAAAGGTGGATATCCCAGGTCAGGGCTATGGTGATTTTTATATTTTAAGGTGTGAAATTATTGCTGTGAAAAGCTATGTCATGTTATGCTAGCAAAATAAAGCACACCTTGTTGCACAAGCTCAGGTATTGGTGGGGACACAAGACTTCAAACGGACTTTTAATCAAAGAAAAACAGCATGAGCTGCAAAGCTGACGTCAACAGGAAACGACGATGTCTGATATTCTAAATAATCATGTTAAACACATTATATTCATTCATTTGATCGTATAACACAGGTGTTCTCCTGGTCACTCTCCTTACATGATGCTCTTCTTTGGTTGTGTTTTTATGTTTTTTAATAAATGAAAAAGTATATTGATTTAAAGGTTGTTATTTATTTAAGCTGTAATATGGTCTATCTTAGTTGTTTAGCAAAACCCTTTTAAACGTGGGTGGCATGTCAGAGGTCTGGAAGCAAGCTGGAGATGCGAGTCAGAGGCTACAGTGCTGGTCCACACAGCAGTGCAATTCAAAGCTGGGAGAACATTATTTGGCTGCTTACCAACCGTACATTACATGTGATTCTATGTTACTTTCCACTGTTAGCAACAAGTAAATAAAGCGTACATTTTCTGGAAACACAGGTTAATCATAGAATAAAAAAAACTTTAAGTAGTATCATAAAGCAGCAGGTTAATGTTTATGCAATTCAACAGGATAAGTCCATTTGTTCCTTGAATTCTGATGCAATCTATGCACAGTTTTCTCCGTGCTGCTCATTCACGACTAATGCAGAGTCTCAGCAGGTGTTGCATTTATATTTATGCTTATCAGCATTAGCGATAACTTATTCCATACCCAGCACACCCGAGAAATGACACGAGTGCTATGAAAACCAGGAATCTGAGGCAAACATCGGATCAATTGGGCTCTCATTAAGTCATAACCTGTTAAGCGTAAGATCACATTCAGATAATTTGCGCTCTGCAGGGATAAATCAAAATGGTTAACTTGTTTGATGTCGTGCAGTTGGAGTTAGATTGGCTTTGATGTCGCCTCAGGGTGCTGAGTAGAATCCACAGTTTAGTATGTCTCTCAAAAAAGCTTGAGGATGGGCTTATTTAGGCACCATGACACAGGGAGTGGAGTAGGAGGCAGAGGATAAAGAAGCTAATCTTGTCAGCCTAAAGCCTGCTCCTCTTTCTGAATAACGCTGCAGTTTGGTATTCTTTGTCCTGGCATTTAAATGGAAATATTATGAGACTTGGGCCTGTTGAGGAACATTTCACAGCTGTCTCTGCCCTGAGAGAAAGCAGACAATTTGGCATTAAGCATTCTGCAAATGTGCTGCATGTGTTTATCTGTTCTAATGACCTTAAGAGTATGGCTTTTACCAGCATACTAATCACCTGTGTGTGCTGTGCTGCTACTTTGCATTCAAATGGCTTGTCAGGGACAACATACGTGGAGGCAAAACTATCTAAAAAAAATGTTTGTTTTGGATGTTTGTTTAGTTTAAACTTTTCACCTTTATCTGTTTAAATGGAATCTAATACACTAGGCTACAAATGGGAGAGGAATTACAACAATGATGGGGTAATAAAGATGTTCAGTGAGCTGAAACTCTGAAACGGGGTACAATTAAGTTGATTTGCAGCAATTAAAGTGTCATGTGAGTGCTTTTCAGTAAAATCTTGTGGGTGACAAAAATATGACTCACACACGCTGCAAGGCAATTGCAAAGCCTACAGACTGGGATGCTGTCATTCGGTGGATGTACTTAAGATGAAAAACATTAGCTGTAGCCGCACAACAATATTCAAGCAAGCAAGGCCCATTTAAGTCTATTTTCCCACCGAATTTATAGAAGATACTTGTTGCCAAAAGAAGAAAAGTGAAATCTTGGTCTGTAATTTCCTTTGTACTTCATAAAGGTGATTTCACTCTGTTTCTTGATTTATCTTTTCGATTGCAACCTGCTATTTTATATGTACGGTAAAAGGCATAAGTAATTTCAGGAACCTTTTCACACGTAGCTACTGAACTATCAGCAATTTCAAAGTGGACACTACTTCACCTTTTGTAAACGCACGGGGTTCTTTCTTTATTCAGCATTTTAGAGCATCACTTTGGTGCAAAAGCCAGCTACCCTAACTGCTATTTTATTACCGCAGCCACAAACAAAAGTGGCCAACCACACAAAGGCAAACCACAGATCTATAAAAAATCGCTATAAAGGCAGCACCAGCAGAATATTTATTAACCTCAAAGGTGTATACAGTAGCTTGTGATACACTGTTTCATTTTAAGACACTGGAACATACCCTTTGCCGGGCATGTATTATTCATACGTTTTAGCAGCACAATAAGCAGTTTGTAGATTTCGGGTTGCCAATCATTGGCATTCTTTAAGTGGTCGGGCTGCTCATTGAGTGGGAGATACATGAGGGGTGGGGTGCTCCATCACTCTTCTCCTCTTCCACTAAAAGGCTCTGACATATCTCCCTGGAGGCCTACAGCCAGCTTGGTGCTCTCTGTACACAACTTAATGGCTGCTGTCACTGCGCAACTCATCCATGATAGCCTGCTCAGCGGCACCCCAATTACTAGATTTTGGAGACAGTTTTGATATACATGTTACACTGTGGTATTATTAAACAAAGACTGTCATGACTTTGCCGTTTGTGTTCAAAGACAGAGTCAAGAGTTGGAGCATCGCATTGCCTGATAATTCAATCGATGTTAGTCGTGTTTATTCAACTGACATTTACGCCTAATGGTATCCACACTTATTTTTTCTCAATTTTCAAAGATCTGGGTGATGAAAAGCTAAACGACTTTTAAACTACTTATTATTTTACTAGTGGAAATTACTTTATTTCCCTGGCACACAAAATGAGCCCATCATAAACACACAAACAACCCAAATTTTACAGTCTGTGCATTCCTGATTACCTGCTGACAGCAGTTTTAGCCGCCTGGAATAAGTTCTTTTTGTTTCTAGTAAAATAAGTTCTTGAATCAGACATGAGGCCAGAGAAGAGCCTTTTCAAGGGTGCATTTGAAGAGCAAAAATAATCTTCCTACATAATATAAAAAACATGGCACTTAAAATTCATATATTCAAGATTCTGATTTTAGATGTAATCTTGGTTGGACCTTGTAATTGCAGAAGTTAATGTTTTTAATGCCACCTCTTCTATTTATTAAAGGCAGGTAGTGTATAAATGAATGAAACGGTGCTCAAGCTATCATTATTATTTTTGCTGTAAGCTGTAAAGACCACTATAGGCTCCCCATTCACTTAAATACTGAGATCCAAAGAGTAATTAAAGAAAGAAAGAAAGAAAGAAACTGTCTTATAGCTGTGTTGACCTATATCAACACAGAGAGTGTGGCACACTGTGCTGTACATTCATTAACTTAACTCAATAAACACCACCTATGTTTTCCAGGAGAAAAATAAAACAGGCAGAAATCTTGAGCCTTCACATCTTGTCTCTTCTTTCAACAGAAACTGTATTTGCAGCATTAGCTGACTTTATCCTCACTCTAACACCTTACTCACATTCTGTGAGACAGTATTCAACTGTTTAAGAAAAAAAGTGTGAAATCATAAATAGAATTGCAAGACAAAAAACATCCATTAGTTACTGGTGACCTATTTGTCAATTGTCACAACACATTTCTTGCTTCGTTATTTCTTCACAGAGACTGTTTAAATATCTCATGAACAACAGGAGAAAGGCACTCAGATTAAAATTAACACCCCCCCCCCCCCCCCCCCCCCCAAAAAAAAAAAAAAAAAAGGTTTCAGACAGATCCAGACTGAATCAGAGATCATAAACTTTCTTTATCCTCTCCTGGACAACCTTTGAACTGTGACGTGCTTGCTCAGATTATCCAGAGTTCTCCTAATGAATTGCCGTTTCTTTGTAAAGGACACATTTAGCCTTTTGTTTAGTTAAATATTTGTTTTGCCACAATAGGCCTACGTGCAGCCTGGATAAACATACTGTAATTCAGCTATTATTGCAGGAAGTTGAATAGGCACCCATAATCAGGAACTGTGCTCATAACACTGGGTTAAGGAGAAACTCTAAGTTGGAATTTTTGACCACTGATAATGCCAACGAGCAATGCTTTGTAGAGTGGCTGTACCATTTGGATACTGTTATTAACCCATTATTTCACTGATTATATGACATCTCTGTTTTGTTTTGTGTCTTTGGTTGTAATCTAAGCAAACACGGATATGAACGACCCAGAGTTCATAGTATTGCGTTTTTTATTTATTTATCTAGTGCCAAATTACAACAAGTGACCTCAAAGCTCTTATAGATTGTAAATTTGAACATAATTATTATTGATTATAAGAACTCTTACAGGACACTTTTACCCCGCAGTGTTGGGTGCCTAAACATAAGCTCAATAAATGATTTATCATGCTTCAGTTTTTACTGGATATTGAAGGAAAAACAGACTTTCAGTGAACAAACAACATTGTATATATTGAAACACAGTCCTCCTGCAATATTAAGTATATGGAAGTAGTGGGAGCAATTTCTGTACATGGTATAATGTCATATTAGTGGCATCTCTGTTTTGTTTTATGTCACTGTTGTGTTGTAGGTCTCCTCTTAGACAGAAATCCCAGGCTCTCTGACCAAATGAAGACAGTCTAAAGCTCAGAGAAATGGGCTGTCTATGTGCCGTACCTTCAGATAGTTGTCTGGGGGACTCCTCTGCACTGAATCAATATCCAGTTAATTTCAGGCCACACTCTGATCCTTCAGCAGCGGCTCATACATGCAGCACTCCTCTCTGGAGGAAATCTGTCAGTGAGCAGAGCAGCTCGGGGGAACAGATCAGAGCACTGGATGAACCAGATGTTGGTTTGCGCATCAGTCACCTGTTTCTGTTATTAACCTTTACTTAATACTTCACTGATTAAAACAAGAGTGTCTGACAAATGGGAACAATTGCAAAAAGTTTATTTGTGGTTTAGTGTGTATCTTGTAAGGGACAAGCTACACAAACTACTGAGGATATTGGATATCTTGTTTGAGATGCTGTGCACTGACCGTAACGTGACAAAATGAACAGAATGTAAACAGATGGTTTTTCCAATACGCTACATGACTCACCTTGTAAAGACTTCTGTTCACTACATCTTTTATTATTTAAATCAATATATGAATCTTTATACTAGTCCATTTGCGATATGAAAAAAAAAGAAAAGAGAGATCCTGACTTCTTTCAAAGGACTCGTCTGAAAGGAAGCACTTTGGCAATTAAATTCCCCCCACCATAATTAATCAGTGAAATCCATTATTTCTGTCTGCACAGTGTGATTCACAGCGACCAAGTAATAATTGCTTTCCATAAGCCTAAGGAACATAGGTACTTCTAAAGGTCTTAAATGCACTTTCTTGTCCTTAAGGGCAACACCAACTCAGGCAAACAAATTGCTGCTGGTAACACCTTAACACGTAATCTTTGGAAATTATAATTCCCCCCAAGTGTATATATATATATATATATATATATATATATATATATATATATATATATATATATATATATATATATTTCACAATTTTTTTGTGAATTTGTCATATTTTAGATAAACAACACTGTGCAGATGTAGCACAATCACAAACAAACAGTACAAAAACATCGCAAAATATATTGGCTTGACAAAATAAATAGTGATTATAGAGTGAAATCCTCATAAATGTACTGTTGAAAATAATGACACAACAGTTCATTGCAATTATTTCTACTCTAGAAATGATTTATTCTGATAATTTTAAGTCTTGAGTAGAAATCCATTAAGTATATGAAACCGAATACATTTTTGTGCCAATAATCAATAATAATAAATATCATATGTTATTTGAAGTTGAATACATTCATGGGTTTAGTCATATCCAGCAGCCAGCCGCATCACTGAAAACATCTGCTTTCCTCAGAACGCCTCTGACTCATCGACCCGTTGACACAGGACCTCCTGGGGTGTCCTGCAGGTTATCACATGGGCTTCCTGGATTGAGCTTGTTCCAGCACATCCTGCAGGTGCATGATTATTGCTGCTGTTGGTCTTGCTCCACAACCCATTCCTGAGCAGTTTTTGTGGCGTGGAGTGTGTTGATCTCAGCAAAACTATGCTCGCATAGACCGCAGCCCTCCCAGTGCGCAAGCTGAAGAAGTTAAAATGATGCATTGATGAATATTTGAGCTTATATAAAACTTAAGACTTAAAACCCCAACAGTGCACTCTTTATTTAAAAAAGTATGGCATTTTAGTTTATTTTTTAATATCTTGATATACTTGATATAATTTCCCAGGAATTAATGTTGCCAGATAAGAGAATAAGATAATATCTCTGTTTGGACTGATATTTTATCCTTTCTCATGGATAATTCTCATGAACTTTGTTTGGCTAGATGGGTTGTGTTGTTATATCTTTCATTTTAAAGTACTCCAGGCAGTCAGGTAACAAGCTTCTCCCCATCTAAACCAAACAAATGTATTTTGGAATGGCCTGCCAAAATTCAACTGGCCTTTTCAAAACATTTTTTGGCAGCGTTTAAGCATTTATTTTAGTTTTTTTGCCCTGTCCAGTCACCACTGAAATGGCATTTTCCACGAATACTACTTGTGCCAACTCAGAAGCACTTATCCGTCTGCTTGTGAATGCAAAGCAGAGTCATTTTCTGAAGATGGCCACTGGACCTTCTCTTTTTGGTGGTATCGTGTCTTCTAACCACTGCTGCAGTTGTGTTTCAGCTTATAGCCCACTAACACTCAAGTATCTCATTTACTCCACTACTCCCGTCTTTATGGAGTCTCACTGTCTGGTTTTGTACTTGTTACGAAGCCCAGTTCAAAAATAATAAAGCAGGAAAATCACTTTTTTTTCATTAAGGTGGTACTCTGGGATCTACACACTCTGAGGTTTCAGCAGTCTTATAGATTGATTGCAAACCACACTCTGTGACACAATAAACCTTGGTGGAACATCAGGTTTGATGTACGTACAGTACAGTGGACTATATGATGATAATACCTGAATCCTGGGCTCAGATTTATGCTTGTAATTCCTTCACTATTTTTCCTTCTTTTTGGTGCAGTAATAACAGCATAGCAAGGCATCGTACAAAAGTTGGGACACTGTGTAAATGTGAATACAGAAAGTACTTTTTTGCAGACATCATAAACACACATTTTAGTCTTTTGAATGGTACATTTTCTCAGTTTAAGCATTTGATTATTTTTTCTATGTTTTGTTGAATAAAATATGCATTTATGAGATTTGCAAATCATTGGATTCTGTTTGTATTTCCCTTTTATGCAGCTTCTGAACTCTTTTGGAATTGGAGTTGCTAAAAACCAGGTCTTTGCTGCCACAACTCAGCTACACTTTTTGTCTTTGTGGGGAACTGAGAAATTTTACTCTGCACAGTGTAGTTTCATTTTTCCCATTTTCTTCCTGATCTTACTGGTTGGTTAGCAGGCGTAGATCATAGAGCAGCAGTCACAACTTGAGATCATTATCACCATTTCTTCCCATTTGCCATCTTTTGTTTGGAACAGCCCAAAATGACACAGTGTATACTCATCTTACACCGTCTTACTGGACACACACAAACTCCAAAAGACTTGATTGGTTACATAAATGATTAAAACCCATAATAAAAAAATGATATTTATGATTTTTCATCATAGTATAACATCAGAATGAGATTTTGTTGGATTAAGAGATATATTTTTTTTGATTGATAATGCTCAAACTCAGTGTTCATGGTGTGACAGAGGCTAATGGTGGGAAGCAGAAAAACAGCAGGATGGGGAAAAAGAGCACCAGAAAATGATGAATCTGGCCCAGCTGTTTGCCAAGGCGGGAGGTTTCTGGAACTATTGTTGATATGAAGTTGCCTTGGATGTCATCCAAGAGAGCTGAGGATTATTTACGACAACAGCGGGAGTCTCTCGCTCATCATCAGGTAGAGAAGAGTCTCCAAGAGGCCACAGCAGAATTAACTGAAGGCAAAGAGTTCAGGGGATTTGGGTGATCGGAGCCAATTCCATTAATTACACTTGTATTGTTCGAAACTGCATCCTCTTTAGCAGCATGTGCTTCCCAAGATGTGGTAATGCTAAACTACACTTAGCACACAAATGCGTCTATATGCATATGCAAGAAGGTGCATTGAAGCACAGTTAAATATTTTGTGCAGCTAAAGCTTCCAAGTACAGATTCTGTGTTCACCTTAATATTTGTTTTTGTTTTATTCACCCACTTTTTTTTCTTTTGTTGATTTCAGATGCAAGTTACAGTTTATTAGATACACAAAAAAATTGCAGTAAATGCTACTAGCATGTGAACATTTTTTCATATTTGTAGTTCTATAATGAGTTTAAATATACACAGAAATGCATTAACTACTTATCAGTGTCACAGGGAGGGCTGGAGTCTATCCCAGCTGTCATAGAATGACAGGCAGGGTATATTCTGGACAGGCTGCCCGTCCGTTCTAGGGCTAAATAAAATCCCCTGTCAATATCACTCAGTGAGTTTGCAATCTGAATGTAAGGTCATCTCCCTTCTAAAACAATTTTGAATGTTAAAGAAGTATTAAACTTGACTTCATACTATAATACTGCATTTGTTTAAGTACAGTGGGCAGTGCTGTGCAGTGTTAAGTCACTCCTCATTTCACCATATTGTGCTTTCAAGGAGCCAGACATTCTTGTCATTTTTAAAGTGGTGTTGAGCAACAGTTTTCCAGGCTTTCTGAAGTTGTACTTTGGCTGTTCTTTCACTGATTTTCAGGTCAGACGTTTTTCTTCTTTTTCTATTTGTTGAACTGCTAGGGAACCTAGGAAAGGCACCAGTATTGCACCAGATGGACCAGTCTTTTGTCTATACATTAAAACAATTTAGCAAAAAAATTGTTTGTAATGTGTATTTTTTTACTCTTTTTCTGTATGAGTATAAAATAGTATTTTTACACCAACAAGGTGATTCCTATGAGACCTATCAGCAAAGAACATATTTCAGCAGGGTCTACAAAAAAATGTATGAACAGCATCTGAAAGTCATGCCCTAACAAAGAAACAAACAAAAAACTAAAAAAAATCAAACAGCAACAACAACAAATCAGCAAACCCCTGACACAGGACCTGAGAGATTCATCTAACCCTTCAGTTGATCCATCTACTGTTCACTGAAGCCTCATCAGAAATGGTCTCAATGGAGGGTGGCTGTCAACACGCTATTCTTAAGGAATGGGAAGAGAGAAAAGGCTGAGGTGTGCCAAATCACACAAGAACTGGACTCAAAAGGAAAAGAAGAGCGCTAAAAGAAATGGAAGTGAAATGTGCTTTGGGGATGCATCCTTTAATTGCATATTTTGCACTTTGTTATTATTATTATTATATTTGGTGAAATATATGAAAGGTCTTATGACCTGCTAAATCTAAATTAGAAATGGTTGTTTTAAATCATTGTCAGCATGTATGGAGAAGTAGAGAGGAACAATGTGAATGTTTGGAGCTCTGTAAAACACGATGTAGGCTCTGCCATGGTGTGGAGATGCATTTTAGTCTTCCCTTGTATCTCAGTTTCATTTTGTGCATGTTTCAATAAAGCCCTATACCTGTTTCGCATTGTACAAAAAATATGAAGAAATCAACAGTGGCTCAAGACTTTTGCACAATACTGCACACTACAAATAAGTAATACATTTGCATACACATATGTGCAGGTCTAAACATACAATATCTATGTATAAGTAACCTAAGATAAGACATTTACTTGGTGACACACTGTTGTACACTCATGACCACAGTGACCAGGTGTCCACTGGGACAGTACAGCAATTTCTTCTCTTGTCCCACAGAGCCAATGTCCCACATTTTCATTGGCTGTGGCTTACAAAATAAAATAAGTGCACAAAGACTTTCGTAAGCCCATGAAAACGAACATGAGCTTTGATTTATGCTCCTAAGCAGCTGGGAAAAATGAATTAATAAATATATGCTTGCCTCTGCATAGTGTGTTCTTTTGTTTTTTACTTAAATTGGATACATCATCATTTCAGGCTATTTTTTAGTAATTTTCCCAACACAGGCCTACATGAAAATACTCTTTGTCCTGCATTTAGATTATGGGATCTGCTCATCCTATTCATGATGTAACCCACAAGTCATGAAAACTTCTATGCAGTGTCTTATGTGACACATTAATAATAATAACTGTATAGGTGTCATATCATTTGCTGGCAAACTTATATAAAGTGTCTAGATTCTTCCTGAAATACCAGACAAGAATCGACTGTATTATAAATATTAAAGGAATACTTTTTACCACTGAGAACTATGTAGATGTATTTGTATCAGATCTTTTGTTCTGTTAAAATCCATATGCTAAAACTGTGTACAAACCCCAGCCACAAATGGTAAAAATCACTACTGTTGTTTGTGTGGTGTTTGAGTCACTTTGTCAGGCAGCTTCTTAGGAGGAAACTAAAAAACATTCCCTAAAGTTACATTCGCCCCTTTGCAAACTAAAAGAGCTGCTTTAATTTATGTCAAGTTATGACTTAATATTTCTGTGTTACAGAAGACAATGCTGTAAAAGTTTTAATATATGCTGGTCTCTGCCTCTGCTTTTTTATTCCCCCCTCTTTGTACATCATCATAACAGTTCTTCTGCTGTAATAACTGTTAATTTATTTCAGCGAAACACTCAATACCAACGAGTAGCACTTATCTGCAGAGAGTAACTAACTCTGCATAGCTTAGTGTGAGTTATAGAGGATAGGTTGTCTGTTTAGTGCTTCTTTGGGCAGGGTGGTATGGTTGCACATGGGTCTATGATTCGTGGTGTAGGCATGGCAATGGAAAAAGGTCATTAGTGTTTATTAATGATAATAAGCAGCATTAACAGCATTTGATTGTATAAATTCTATGAGTTCTAGAATTCAGGCAGCCGGTAACCACAAAGGATTTCATCCAAATTTCATCCATATTGTCATCCAAGTATTGAGACGAAGAACAATTAAAATTATCTCAATTTGTCCACTTACGTTTGAATCTCTATAAATGCAGGTCCATGCCATTTATTAATATCTCGATTGATTTTAAAATCTCACTGTGATGGTGTGCAGAGACAGAATTACAAAAACTGTGTCTATGTCTCAAACTTTTAAGCAAAGACCGACTGATATATTGGCCAATATTAGCTACTTGCCAATATATCAACATCGTCATTCAGAATGACCCCTAAATGAAAAGAATGACATGTGAGAAACACCCTTCATAACCCAAGTTACAAGTGATGACATTGCAGAGTTTGTCCACCAGAGGACGCTCTAAAACTTCCTTGTTGACAACACACGTAACGCTGATCAAAGCAGAGTCGACCAGACCACAAATGAAACATATCGGCTGATTGGTGACAGATCGACTTTTTAAATCATCAAATAGCTGTATCAGTTATGTCCTTAAAAAAATGTCTGTCATTAAAACATGTGAAAAAACATGTAAAATCTCGGGATTTTTCACTTATACAGATTATTTTTGTTGTCTATAGATATAGATAGGAGATGTATGACTATATAGACTTTACAAACATTACCTCCACTGCAGTGAAGTATATGAACATGTGAGCTGCAAATATGTCAGTAACTTGAAAGCAACATTATTTAATTCTACATAACGCCACATAATTTTGTGATCTTTCTGCTTGGAAGTGTCTTTTGCAAAGCCATGGGGCCTACGTGTATTCGAATGACGAATTTCTTATTACAGTTGTTTGTTTTATGTGTCTCTTCACTCTAAGTAGACTAAATGGTGTCCACTGATAACTGTGGTGACATGCAAAACATTAACCACCAGAGAAATTGGATTAGCTGGCTCATGAATGATCCTTCATGCTGATGGTTCTGTAGATTCATGGCTCTGATGTCCTTTGTTACTGTAACACAATCCAGAGTAATACTAATACATTTTTCCAGCAAGCGTTGTCATCTTTTGGACCATTATGTTTTTTTCTCTCCTTCTTTTTCTAAAGTAATCATTGCCTTGCAGGGACATAATTGGCAGACAAGACATATTTAGTCCGCCCCCTTAATTTCCCATCATGTTTACATCTCCCTGGACCACAGGGTTCTTTTTGTGTTCTAGGCTCCTCATGTTGTCTGTGTTTTTGTAGCAGTTTCTAGTAAAAAACAAAACAAAAAATAAAAACAGAAACACCCACACAGTTTATTCTAAATGAATCTTTTCAAATTGTAATTCTTACTGTACCTCTGTGGATCTTTCTTGCAATGTTGTAAAACTCTTATCTGTCCTTTTTGGGTTATTTTAATTGCTTACAGCAGCATTCTCAGCATTAACAGCCATGGCATAATCTTGTCCTTAAGCCCAGCTTCTTCAGCAGAAGTTGCCTTGTTTTTCCCAGTGCAGATTCCCTGAAAGCTGAAGTGCATGGTTGATCCAGAATAATACAGCTTTAACAAAAATTCCCTGAGAGCACGCAATTTCTGTGCTTCCTTGTTTTAGTCTTGCTATTATACAACAAGTAGGCAATCACACCCTCTCATATGTTGCTGGAAACAAGAGTATTTCAATTACCTCATTTGCACGCTTTGCTGTGAAAAGTTAGACTTTTCAAATAGCACAGGACAGGATGCTCTGTACTCCCTGGAGTGTTTTGCCTGGTCCTTCAGGAGTTCGATTATTTTGTAATTGTAGTGAAAAACATTCTTGTTCCTGAACACATTTCAGTTTTCCTCTTTGCAGAACAAAGCAAAGAATAATCTTTTTCCACTTAAATATTTGATGTTATTTCTGCATTGAAATGCTAATCTATTATTGCGTAGTGAGGCTACAGTAGATTTACATTGGCTGTTACAGAGCCAATTTAACTCTTCTGACAACCAGTCTTCAACTGCCCAAGAGCTCAAAATGATGCATTTGAAGTTAAAGACAGAGTTCTTTGCTTCCCCTGTTGCAGCTGTAAAGGTCAGTGAAATATCCATAGTCCTGGAGCTGATATGATGTGTAACCCTCGCCTCCAAGTTTCACAGAGTAAAAAAGGCCAAGCTTGTCTTTGGAAAGAGATACAAGAATGGTGTCTTTCAGATCAGACTAAATATTGAAAGAGAAAACGTCTTGTGATGGGTGAGAAACTAAAAATGGATCCCTTGTTGAAATACAGGTCACACGATGCAGCTTTCATGTTGTTTTTCCATGTATCGAACACCACCTTTGTTCATGTCAGCAGCATTTAGGTTCATGTAAGAGTCTACGCAGTGCCACACACTTAACACATTTGCATTTCCAAACCTTGAGGGACCTTTTGTGGCGTTAATCATGACTGAAAGAGCTGGAAAACTTACATCATTTGTTGTTTGTTAAATCGATTTAGTTCCCAGTCACACTGGTCTACAGACTGGTTAGTGACTGCCTAGCAACCACTGGCTGACTAAAGCAATTAGAAGGTTTTTGGTGCTATATCCTCTTTTTGACCAGTTTCACCCAGCAAGCAACCTCTTACCACCAGTAGGGAAGTACACATCTCTCCCAAGTGACCCTAGTGGTTGACACGAGGTTGCGGACGAGTTTCTAGCCCTGTGTGACCGAATCCATCAGTAGCAGAGCTTGCCTATGGCATGGCAAACATTGTAGGTGATTGTGCACACTATATATTAGCACAATGTTTGCGTTACCTTAGCCAGAAAATTTTGAGAAAAAGTTAATTCTGTGAATAAGCTGGAAAGATGCTGTATTTTTTTCTGTTATTGGGTGTTTTGCTATTGTTGTTCCCCTGTCAGGCAACTTGCAGTATATTACACTGCAGCTAAGTGGGTCAGTTGTAGACTTGGCAAGCTGTTTATTTTATTTTATTTTCCCAAACTGTTTTGCTGCCGTTGCTACACAAATAATTAAAACATCTGAGCGCACTCTTGTAAAAAAGTCAGTCTCAAAACTTTGAGTGAGACAGTCGCTGTTTTAACTAACTGCCAGCAAATGTGCTCATTTAAACCAGGAAACTGACATTATTACAAATTGTGCTGTTGTAAAAATTGAATGGGTTTTGTTTGGTTACAGTAAATAGTTGTGTGTGTGTGGGTGAGTGGGTGTGTGTTTTTAAGGAAAGACAGGAAGAGAAACTAAACAAAGAAAAAAAAAAATTCTTAGGTGGATGTCCCAAAGATTTTTTTTTTCTAAAAGGTGGAATGACAGGATGCCAGCTCCCGAAAGACAGAAAGAAAAGTACTGTGAAGTCTGACTGGAGAGAAAAAAAACACAAGGCAAAGTTTAAAAAAGGCCTTCTTGTCATTGATAATGACAGATGCATCTTTTTGTGCTGTCATCACCAGCGTAATGACATACTTTCTTTAAAAAACTGAAGGAAAGGAGTTATAGCTCTAGCTATAGACAAAACAAATCACCAAAGATGCAAGTAGAGAAACAGAGAAATTATGTTACGGTAAAGTGTTTGTCACACTGTCACAATAACCCTGATCTGCCAGCTTAGATCATGCGCTCAAACTCTGCCTGAGTGGCTGTAGAGTCCAAAGGTATCACATTCACAAGAAAAGAAAATGTTGTACTTTGTTATGCTAGCATGATCACACATGGTGTATGTGGTGGGCAGTGTTAGCATATTTGGAGAATGAGATAAGACATGCTAAGTGATTAACTAAGGCTACTGAACTTGTTTACGCTGCATTCACACAGTGTAGAAGCAATGCACAGATAAACTTACCTGCTAGTTAGTGCTGAAGTACAGACATCTTGGGTGTGCTGTACCACATGTGAGTAGCATTCTATCAAAAAAACAAACCAACAGCCCAAACACAACGGAGCGGTCAGGATCAATAACTGAAACAAACCCTAGCAGCAGTGCAGCCAGCTTAAAACCTATTCAAAACTTCCAATGTGTGCAGAAAACCACGTGAAATATCTATTATTTTAAATTTAGCTGAGTTTAATCATCATTGTTCTGCATCATATTCAAGAACAAAACACAAGAGCAAAATCAGCAGCTGATTGCACATAAGAACGACCGAATCAACAAACGAATCAACAGGCATGCATGCATTGAAAGAGAGGAGCACCCTTCTGCTGTTCTTGCTGCCAGTTGGAAGGCGGACAGTTGTGCATCACCGCCAGCTTCATAGCCACAAACAATTGCCACCTACATAACAAACCATGCACATCTGTGCTCCATTTTGCAGATACACAAATTAGATTCTGTGCACTCAGGCACATGCGCAAGCAACCCACTTATATAGTATATACTGAAACTTTTAACTATTTAAGTCTGCTGTTTAAAAAAAACATCCCCAACTTTTGTAAGATGTAGGTAGGCACCACAACTTGTGTTTCTTGGTTTCCTTTAAAAGCTGTACTGAGCTTTCCTGTCATCTGCAGTCGATGGCATTATCCACGATATCAAAGACAGCAGCAGGTGCAAAAGAAAGTTTGAGTTGTGTGCATCAGCACCATTGTGGGCACGACTGCCTTTAAGATCATGACTGATTCGATGTAATACATGTGCCCTTGGGCTTTTGTTTGAAATTAACCTATAAAATGTCTGCTATAACTCTGATGAGTTGGTGAAGAGAAAAACAACATTTGTTTTATTTTTGTAGTTAACCTGAGGATCTTAATATGGAAGGCACTGGGGATTAATTAGCTTTCAGTGCCAAACCTCAAGTAGCCATACCTGGAAGAGTAGATTTTGGCACTATTTGTTGGCTTATATTTTCAGCCTTTGAAGATTCTGCTTTATTGCAATATAGGGCTCATAGCGCTAAAGGGGAGCTGCAGGTTATAAAGCAAAGAATTGCAAGAATGTTCACATGATATTTTTTGGCAGTCTGTCTGACAGTTGTCAACATACTCACTAAAAACAAACTTATCAGCCCACATTGACACCAGAGAAACATTCCATGAAGTCCTCTTTTTGCACAACAGATTCCACAGGGCGTAATTACTTTTTCAGATGACTTCAGCTTCTGTCACAGGAATCCAACAATGTTTTACATACCAGCACGTATTAACTAAAAATGACATGACAACTGGCACCCAGAACAGATAGAAAAATCTGTTTCTGGTGTTTAGTACAGGTAAACATTAAAGTGCGACAGAAAGCTGAATTACTGTATATAAAGATCAGAGTTTGCTTCAGTCAAGCATTTCCAGGACATTTATTCAGGAGTAACTGTAATTTTCTTGGAGGAAAAAAAAAAAACCCGGGGCCAAAGCATCAAGTGAATCTGTCTATCTTACAAACTTAGACAGACCAACTTTATTGGGAGATGTATTAGAGGACACACTTCCACGAGTAAGACATTACCAGAGGTTGCCTCACGCCTTTGGAAACTCGCACTAGAGCTCTGTTTGAAGATACAAAAAGAGAATCCAAAAGACTCAGCTTTTTCCCAACGTGTTGCTTACTCAAAGAGAAGTTACACCACCCTCAGGCACCTTCAATCCTGGGTACGCAGGGTATCCCAAAAGATACTTTCACACCTGAGTCATTTATTATCATGGATATATAGTTCTCAAGTTATCACTTCATTCTGAGATTGTATCTTTGATCAGTGTCACCCCCAGGCGTGTCATTAATGAGGGGAGTCATCCTATTCATCAACTGATGGGTTGAAGTGATAAATATCAAACGAGCCTCGCAGGAGGCTGTGCATCCTCTTTTACAAACTTAGGACAGAGGTTTATTCAGCTTCAGCTCGGGCTCTCTATAAAGCCCAAAGTACATGCTGCAGCTTAAATATTTGGTACCTAGAACCATATCTCATCCTGACATACTTTCCTTTATCCATTATTAAAACATATAAATAAATGTGCAGACAGAAAATCATTGATGATGAATGCACTGCAGTTAAGCTCTGTCACACCTATGTACATTTAAGCTGCATAAGGATATACCATAGCCGAGTCCATAAAACCTGCTTTTTGAGCATGGATTCATCTATCTGTTTGACAAGTTGACAGGAACAAATGAATATATTTATGTGTGTAGGTTACTGGTACATACATAACTTAAAACATATGTGATACACAGTAAAAAAAAAAAACACTTGCAGATCTACTTTTTCCAATAAAGTGCTTCTATAACGACAAAATGAATGCAGATGCATTTTTTGTGCAAAAATACATTTAAAATCTGACTTTCCAAAATATTGCATTTTTAAATGTATCCATTACATTTCGCAGTAAACTGAAACAAACACAACTGATTGAACATCTATGTCATCTTAAGATAAACTAAGTACCCTTATTGCTTTCAGAGGAATTAAGAAGATAAATAACAACGAGGTGCTGATAATCAAGTGTGCTTGATTAACCGATCATCAGCAAGTGTGAGCACCTCGATAAAAGCAGGAGTTTTGGCAGTTGGATGGTCCCGAGCATTCTGGTGTTTAAGACTGTGCTCAGAAGAGCTGCATCTCAGACTCTATTTAAGGCCTCAGTTAACATGTTAAATGTTAAAGTTCATGACAGTACAGTTAAAAAAGACTGAACGAGTATGGCTTGTTTGAAAGGGTTGCCACAGAAAGCAGTCTCTCTCTCTCTCTCTGAAAAGAACATGACATCCGAACAAACCTCAAGATTTTTGACACACATTTGGAGAAAAACCCAACCCAGGATATCTGGGCTTGCTCTATATACCAAAGTATTCTAGAGTCAAAGGTGAGGGCATTTGTCCAACAGCTAAAGCTTGGCTGAAACTAAGTCACGCAACGGGACAATGATCCCAAACACAGCAGCCAATTTACAACAGAATGACTGCAAAAGAAAAGAATTAAGTTCCTGCAATGATCCAGACAAAGTCCAGACTTCAACTTGATTGAAATGCTGTGGCAGTACCTTAAGAGAGCTGTGCACAAATGAACACCTGCAAAACTCAAAGAACTTGAGCAACTTTGTAAGGAGGAGTGGGCCAAAATTCCTCTACAATGATGTGAGAAACTTATAAAGTCACACAGAAAACAATTGCTTCAAGTTATTGCTGCTAAAGGTGGTTCTGTGGAATCACAGTCTGCCTCAGTATTTTACAAGACAGCAAAGAGTCCACAGAGAACTTTCTTTTTCACATGCCTGTACTTAAGTGGTTTTACTGTTTCAGACACTTGGCCTTGTGGTTTGTAACCTTTTCAAGAGCACAAACCCCTTTTGTGGGTAAACATATTTTAATGCCTCACCTTAGTTTTCTGAAACCTGATCCGATCACCAACTGGCACAGGCCTCTTGTCCTTACAGAGGGGAGAAACAATTCCTAGCTCTTTATTGCCTTTTTGTGCCTTTGTAAAGACACATCCTTGTAAATTCCACCTACAAAAAAAGACTAAATGCTTTTGTGGTGGGATTTGTCACCAAAAGGCTAAAATTTGTGTACAATTGCATGCAAGTGCATGAGAAAATATAGTAGTTTGCTAAAATAAGCATTTGTTATAGAGAATTATAATGTTTTTAGTAAGCTAAAAGCATTTTTATTTGTGGTTCAGCCCTCCAGTGCGCACTGCTGGGCTGATTGTTTCCAGACTGTGAGGGGTTGCCAGGCAAAAGATGCTGAAACATGGAAGTTTAAATGTTCTGTAGAAAAAATGGATAACAGCAAAGCCTCTCCGCTTCATAAACGCTGATGGTCTTCAAACAATCACCACATTTTCAAAACACAATCTTGTTGTGTGAAATTTCTGGAGTACCTCCTTTCTTATGTGATTAAAGTTCTTGGTAGCTTCAAATCACATCATGAAATGTGCATATTATACACCGAAAAGTACGATTTTCTCTACTTGTAATCAACAAGTCTTGTGAAATATCAAACATTCTGCAAAACAAAACTTTAGCTCAAGAATAATTATCTTTCTTCCAACACTCCATAAGTCGTCAGACCGTATTTACAAAAAGTTTCAGATCCCTAATTACCAAGCCTTAGGACATCATTAATCATTAACTCAAAACAGTTTTTACTCCGTGAAAACAACCACCTGAAACTATTTTGAATTATGCATGATACATAGAAATGGCTCGTGCTGCAATCATTTGAATAAATTATCAAGGTTTAAATGCATATCAGAGAAAATGAAGTGTTGTGTTAAGAATTAAGGAAAACACTTTTGCATTTGCATCACTGCATGTCATGTTGGCACATCTGATTTATTTGATCCATCAGCTATACTGCTTTTTCTTGTAGAGGGTCACTGAGGGTCGCTGTGGAGCCTGTCCCAGGCTAAGAGAGGCTAACTAAATACATTAAATGATTTAAACTGTATTAACCAGTATCATATTATACATGGTTTTGAGAGGGTTTACATTTCTGTTGTTTCTTACATAATCGGCTGGCAGTCTCAACCAAGGCCTAATCAGAAAAAAGAAAATTGATCAAGTCTGCCTGTTTAGTCCACTTAATGCATGTCAGCAACAGATTGATGCTATTCTGACATGACCTTTCCCATGTTGAGTGAAAATGATTAAGGACAAGGCCTACTGTGATTTAACATTTGAGAAACCATGCAGTTTATTGATTGTGTCTTCACATCCAAAATCATTAGAGAGTGCAGACTGCTTGGAATATATTCGATTTTATCGGATCACATTATATTCTCAAGTCTGTTTTGCTTTGCACTGAAGGGTGCAGCATATAATGGAATTGCTATTTTGTATGTATTGTATGCCTCATGAGACTTACATATGTCTCATACAATTCATTTTACCTAGTTATGAATCAAGTATGAATGAAGAAGATAAGCCTTTAAGGACTCTAATGTGAAACAAACTTGTATTGTTGAAGGGATTGTTACATACAAGCGTAATATTCTGAAAGTGTGAGTGATTTAGGACCAGATTTCACCAACACAGGAGGAAACTCATCTCCAAACCAATTAAAATATTGTAAGCTACACAGGATGATATAACAATACTTTATATGTGAAAGTTGTAACGCTAAGCTTGTGTTGTTTCCTTAAACTATGGTTTAATTGGTGTCTTTTGATAGGGGCTAAACAAGCAGGATTCTCCTGACTTGGTTCAGCTGAGGACACGGCTGGAAAGGATCTGTTATATGATAATTTCACTTTCGATTACTCAATAATTCCTCCATGTGCAGATATTCTGGGCATTCTGAACAGGAAGAAGAAGATACAGAATCGTTTTAGTACAGCATATTCTTAAGTGTTATAGATGTGTTATGACTCTTCGAAGAATGACAGCTATTGTATTTTTAATGAAAATTAAAAATAAATAAATAAATGTAATATTTTGGCATTTTTATTCACAGTGCAGCCATCAAAAAGCTGTGGCCATCCATCTCAAAAAGTTTTACCTATATACGGTGATTGCACATATTTGTCTTAAACATTCATGAATTATAAATATGCGATCAATTATTCATGTCCTTGCTTGCTGTGCTAATGTGAACAAAATGACCTTATTCTTCATCTGCTTACTGTGTATCTCAGCTATGACATTGCACGCCACACTGTTTAAAAGATAAAAAGCAAATTCTAAGCAGAGATGCAGCAAACTGGGATGCAGTGATTGTGGTTTTAATCAATATTTCTAACTGGTAGTTCGAGTTTGGAGAGGAAAATGAACAAGTGGGGTTTGCCCCATTTAATCTTTGACCTTTATGGATGATTTGAATATTTCTTTTTACTGTGGGATGCGTGGAGATCCATCAGTGAGGCATATATAACACACACAGTATAAATGATCGTGTCAGTCCGTTTTTCTTCTAGCTGGCTTATGGGTAGATTCTCTGTCTATTGATTCTGATTGATTGGTTTATCTGCCTTTAAGTATGTCAGTCAGTGCAACTGTTTAAGTCAGGATTGATGGATTTACACATAAAGAAATAAAAAATAAAAAACCTTTCATATCTCGTGAAAAGGGGAAATCAAATTTCTGAAATGAACACTCTAGTATGAAACAGTACGCCTGGAGAGGGAAAGCTCAGTTTTCCCTGTGGTGCACGATGAACTATGGGCTGACTCCTCGTGGTGAGTTATCGATCCACTACCAGGATCACCTTCTGGCCATCGTCTTTAGGCATCATTAACAAGGACTTATTACGTGAGTAGGGGCATTAGAGTGCTGTGCGGAGGAAACCCACGGTGAACACGGAGGACTTGGTTTATGGCTAACTGGCAAATTCTTGCTAAATAGAATCGATAACTGAATTTAGGCTGAAGATAAAACACTTTAGCATGATCTAAGGTGGGCTGATCGTTTGAACAAAAAGCTGATAAAATCACACAATTTTGATGAGTTATGTTATATCATATTATATTATAATAGCTTAGACTTTAGACCCATTGACCAATGTTGTCAGCAGCAACAAATTTATAAAATTCTCACTGATGAATATTTGTAATGCCAGAGTCAGCTCACTGGAAGTATAAGCACATGTCAGCCTACCATGTCCATATTGGTGTTTATATTTATCGGATTTCTGCTATTTAAAGCATGAACTTCCCAAATGGGTGGCGTGTAGTGAAATGCAATTAAGACAGAAATTCATTTACTCACAGTTGTGAGAGAAGTTCCTGAATGGTCACCAGATGTTTCCTTTTTCAGTCACAGTCACTTTTTACAATATTCTGCAGACAAAAACTGATTTACTTCTTAAACTTATGAAACAAAAGCCTTGTATAAAAGGAACAGAATGAAAGAAAATTAATTTCATTTTCCATTTCATTTAGATCTCACAAATGGCCGAGTCTGTCTTATTCGGCGGTGTCAAGATAATGTCCAGCGCTGACACAGAGAACTAATATATTGTGGCTCATTTAGGTCAGTGAAGATCTTTTCTTTTTGGTGTCCTTGTAATTTTCCAACAGCAATCATTTTTACACGTGACAGAATTCCCTCAATGGTGACGTCAGATTTTACTTTTTTTTACTCAACATTTTGCAGCTATACTGCTTTACTGTTTTAGTGGTTAGGTATGATGATGCGCCCCACATCTCTTTTAAAAGCAATTCAGAGCAGGAAATGACTCGTTTTTAATAAGAAATGTTATTTTCTCAGGGAGATCATTTTATTTGTGTATCTGGCAGGCAGCAGAGTAATACATGCCGATGTACAGATTTTATCCATCCATCTATCCACCCATTCTCTCCAACTTATTCATTTCAGGGTCAAGGGGAGGGGATGGTCACAGCCTATCTACAGATTTCGTGTGAAAATAAAGTTTAACTGAATGTGAATTTGGTGGCAAAATATCCAGCTTAATAATGTACATGTTCAAACATGTATGTTGCTCTTCGCCCTTTCATCCTTTCTGCAGCTGTCACACTCACTTGTTAGCTTGTTATGGTGTGTGCATGCTTGCATACACAGAGTAAACACTTTGCGAGGAGAAACAGTGGTGATGCCTGTAATGCATGAAGGGTCTCCTGTCTATATCAGCCAGTCATATTTCACAGCCACAGCGAAACCAACAAGAAACGTCTTTAGCACATTTTCAGTTTGGCTTCTGATCTGGAGAGTGAGCTTTTCTGCAAAATGCTGAGAGTGCTGTTTCACGGATGGACAGCTAGCTAATTGGTGGATTTAGGAAATAGTTTTTTTTTTAATCTCAACTTGAGTTTTGAATCCAATATTTTGTCTTGCTTTGAATCTCCATGGCCGTTACTAGAGGTGGGCGGATCAATCCAAATATTGATGGTATCGCTATCAACAGTGGTTTGCTATCGGATCAGTACCAGCGTGATAGGATTGATACTTTCTATCATCTAGGTTCAGTACAGTGTGTAGTCCACTGAAGTGTGTTCAATAAATTGCTTTTGTTGGAGATGAGAATATAATACCTAAATTTGCAATATTGCACGCCACTGTTACCACAGGCATTATGTCTAATGGGGTAACAGGAGGAATGTCCCATGATCTTAAAGCTCAGATAGGACCACTCGACAGCACTAGCCAATGGGCCCCTCAACATTACACGGAAAGCACATATTTACATAATTACGTTAAAGTGAACAGGCTATACAAATGTTAGCTCTGCAAATATTTATTCAGTCCTTTACCCTCCATTGATTAAAGCAGGCACCCTTTTTCTGAAAGGTTTTGATGGCAGATGGGCATGCTGGGAAATATATTACTTGTACTTCCTGACCTTGTTTTTGCCTGCGAACCTGCTGACATCAGCTATGCAACAATTTGTTTTTCGGCAAGTGTCTAAAGGAGCAGTTTGTTGGTGCAGAGGCATTATAAAATATGTTTAGCAAGCCAAAGTATAAAAACAAAAAAGTGATGAGAAGAGAACATGGCGAGCATACCACCAGGACTTTGGATCTGAGCAGTGCTGTCAGTGACTCTGCTGAACTCCAGGCCCAAAAGAAAAAGTTCTGTTTTTGTAAAAGGGCTGAAACATTGCTACCGTTTATATGTTAAAAATATGCACTCATACTGTAATGTGTGTGTGTGTGTGTGTGTGTGTGTGTGTGTGTGTGTGTGTGTGTGTGTGTGTGTGTGTGTGTGTGTGTGTGATATATGTAGAAGCTGGTTGAATAAGTGTGCTTGTTTGGTAAAGTAACCTGTGGTTAATGGGCCTCTCTCATTTGTTTCATGCTATAGACATTACATCTGTCTTTATGTTACTTTTCCAAGGCGCTGAACTCTTTTGTGTTTTTTTGTAGTGTAGTTGCTGTCCATAGTGCTGATCAAAAGCTGGAATGATGCTATATTATTTTTGCAGTGTGTGTGTGTGTGTGTGTGTGTGGGCGAGAGAGTGAGAGAGAAAGAGAGAAAGAGAGAGAGAGAGAGAGAGAGAGAGAGAGAGAGAGAGAGAGAGACAACAGCTCTCACAGGGCTGTTATGCCTGTGGATGTTACAGCTATAGATACTGTAATCATCTACTATTTTAGGTAACAGAGATTAGCTAAAAGCTAGCTCTCATTTAGACCCATTCCCCTGTATCTGCCAATGAGCCTGCTGGGTATTTTGACCAACACATAGAGATTAAGAGCATGATGACATACACCGACCTATAGGAGGAGGTCCATCAGCTGTTAAAAACATCTGGATGTTCAGTCATGTACGACTGTACAGATTTTACTCTGTATTTGCTTCAGTTAAAAGACTTTTAGGCAGAAATTGATGCTCCTTATTTTACTGTGAATGCTTGGCTGACCTCTGCAGTCTAAGGTTAAAGTTCACCCTAGTTCAGTTTTTCCCTTCAAATTTGCACATTTAATCATTTCTGCAGTAGCTAATGTAGTATCGTGTTATTCTGTAAAATATCAAAGTGCCTGACTAACATCCAAATCTGACCTGCTCAGTATTTAATCATTACCAGCATTAGCTGAGTACACAGCAATTTCATTGGCCTGCAGGCTAATCTGACACACCTTCATTCCAGTATCAACAAAAATTCAATAAAGCTTGATTATTTACAGGATGTTTATTACTCAGGATTATTATGTTATGTAACTTCAAGGGACGTGCAACGGATTCAGAGCAAAGGTGTGGATAAAGGGAGCTGATTTCAAATGAGCTGAGAAATATATCCGCAACTGAATATTTATCTTCAAACCAGACTAATAGTTTTAAATGATCAGTCCTTACTACAACTGAAGTCTGAAATATTTTTAAGACCATGCATTTTGTATTTGCAAGAAAAAATGTGCCAGCCTGTTACTGAAAGATACTGGGCTGCCCTGTTGCTTCAGGGCGCAAAGATCCTAATAATCTAATATTAAAAATGAGGTAGACTTTTCACTGGGGCAGATGGGTCTTTCTGTACATCCTGAAGCGATAATCAAACATCGCAGAGAGCATCCCTTAGTATTCACAGTCTGAAATGATGAGTCCATCTACATTGCTTAGTAAATGCATAATTTCATGTTGCATTAGCCCCAAACGAATTAAGACACGATCATTCTCTCAAATTTTTATGCTTTCTATGGTCTAGTGCAACCCTGCTTTCCTGGTTTTCTCCTTTACATTTCACAGCCCTGAGTTATGTCTAATTGCACTTATGCGGTGTATTTTAAAGCTGATTTTAACAAGCAAGCAGCTCCCGAAACACAAAAACACACCGAGGGAGTGTTTATACTGAATATTATGAGATTCACTCTACTTTTTTTTGTTTTTTACTCTCAGGAGGAAATATTTCACAATATAACGAGATACTTTTCCTCGCAGATTTTCTTCATTATAACTGTAAAACTTTTCCCTCCTCGTCTAACAAAGTTACCTCATTGCTAAAAGATGTTGGAAATCACTTTGATGCTATAGTGTGATAAGTCAGCTCAATGTTGCCATTTGTGGGTAGTGCATTTAAATTGGGTCAAATCATCTTCGTGAATATAAGACAGACAAACAGTCCTGACTTAAAGCATCATCTTAAACTAAGGGAAAAAAAGGTTAGAGATAAAATGTGTGATGTGCTCTATTATATATTTGACAAATGTTGTGGCTGTTTGTGCCACTAGTATTTGTTTTGTTGCCTGAAACATTGCATTTCATGAATACTTGGTATACCATTAACCAAAGGTCGTGTTGGGGTTATGTGTCCAGGAAATTACAGTAAGTTAACGCGCAGTCCTCTGAGGTGCTCCAAACAGGATTTGGTGCGTTACAAATGTTCATAGCTGCTAAGATCATATTGTGCCTTATCTTTTCGATGAGTTTTCTAGCCTTCCTTCTTATTACTCCCATCGATTGGATTCATTAAAAGACACGGAATGGTCACAGAGGGTTCTTCTATTTCGTGCGCCAACATCAGATTGATGACATTAAAAGGAAATAACCTCAAGTGTGTGGCCAGTGTGTCGTTGTACTCCGCCCACACTCCCCGCGTCTCCAACATGTGTCTCCACTCTAATGTGCGATAGTGTGCGTTACCGAGAATGCATAAATGGCAGAGGACAGTACGCGCCCCTGGATGTGAGCTGCTGAAGTCGCAGCCACTCCACTCCATGTTTTGCCCTGCCCTGTGCGCTCTGCTCGCTGTGCAGCGTGCGTCTCCGTTGCATTTCGCTTTCCTCACACTGACATAAACACGGGGCAGCGGTGTGTGCGTGCGCTGGAGAAGTTGTTGGCACACTGAGCACCAGGTATCTTCTTCACGAGGATTTTGTTCAAACTGGGACCGATCTGACTCGTTGGCTATTTCTTTTCTTTTTCGAGGTGAAAATGAGGTGGAAGCACCAGCATCTAAAGTGAGGAGTCTCTCTCCCTCTCTCTCTTTTAAAAAAATGAAAATCTGAACGCGCAGACTGGAGAAATCGTTCAATCAGGCTTTGTTTTTTGGGATTTCTCTTATTCTATCGGATCTCTTATTTCTCTGTGAAACATTATCAAGGATTTCACTGATGTATGCGATGTGGAGACTGCAAGTCGCCTTATGTACTCTGTCGGTGCTGTCCCTGTCATCCGGTGGTGAAAGCAAAGCGCGGAGCTGTAGCGAGGTTAGACAAGCTTATAACGCGAAAGGATTCAGCCTCGTCAATGTACCTCATCAGGAAATATCAGGTAGGCGAAACTGACAAATCAACGAGGCGTTTGGCCCCCTTCACCACGTGTCACGTCTCGTTTCTTCCCCTTAAATCAAACAATTTTGCAATAATCTCTGTGATCTCCCTCAGACCTTTAACCATTTAATATGTCCCGTCACTAACATGCTGCATTTCAACCCCGCTTTTAATAGCGGATTCATGTAGAGTCCTCCGCGGTTTCATGAAAAGTATCAGCCTTTTCTCCTAATATATTCCATGAGGTTGACTTTGTCCAAGCTTTCATCTGAACTTATTCGTCGGTATTTGAAAAGTGTTCAGTGGATGCCATTGCGACTGAATCGGTCTATATCTATATATCCTCTCTCTCTCTCTCTCTCTGTCTTTTTTTTTTAATTTGCTCTTTGAAGGTCCTCTCCATTTCCAACTTGCTCAGTGGTGAATCACATTGAGCTGCCTTTCATTTCTTATCCACAATCAAACAGACACCAGGAGTGAGCCGCATGCGTAAAAGCATTAGTCATGTTGCTCTTTATGTAAAAATCTCAACGTGTAGTTTCATCGCCTATGTGTGTGTGTGTGTGTGTGTGTTTTTTACATTTTATGAACCAATTTAAATATTTGGTTAATGCACAAACACTTAACTTCATTGACAATTAAAGGCAGGTTTTCCTCTCCTTAAAGAGTTGGCGGAGGTGACAGTAAGAATCAAAGTAACAGTGAGACTCATATGTGAGTGCATCATGTGTAATCTGCTGAAACACACATTTGAGATTCCCTCATGTCTGTAAATCGGAGCAAGTAAAGGACTGACTTTGGAACAGTGACACTAGAACATACCTTTGGAAAGTGTCTGCATACCTGTTGCTCATATTCAACAGAAGATGATCATGGAGCTTGTTGTGTTGGATTTGGCTAAATAGTGAGTAGTGTTTGCCAGCAGGGGGCTGTATGCACCCAACATGAAATAGTTCTTATGCTGTGGATTTTATTTGGTTTAGATATTCCTCAAGGCTACAGCTTAGGTTTTAATTCATGCTCTTTGGTACTGCTAAGATATGGGGTTTTATTATCTCTTGTGTAGTGGTAATCACATTTATGGTTAAAGCAAGAAAAGAGATTAGTCAGTAAACATAGCCTGCTTCATGAGAGGGAAGAGGAGAGGCAGAGAGTCCTGAAGTTAATCCCTCTATTGCCTCTTACAGACAAAACGGAAATGCTGTATTGGTAATTGGCAGTGTCATCTCATAATGATCACAGAGCCCTCTTATATGGTCTTAACATGGTTTTGGCATGATGGGGAATATGATGGCTTTGTTAATGACTGAATGTGTGTTTAAATCTTAGCCAGCGTCTGTATCTTGCATGTGTGAACGTGTATTAGAAATTTATCGTATTTCATAGTTAGAACTAAATGAGTCCAGGGGTGCATGGTGATTTCTGATGTCTTTGTCTTTCCTTTTTTGATGGTTTGTGATTAAACTTAGGGTGTGCAAAAAAGTAAAATAGCATTAAAATACTTTGGCATTGCAAGGATGCTCGAGTGAACTGCGGTTCAAAGCTTAAGTTCATGTTCAAAGTTTTTTTTTTTGGTTGACAGCTCTTAAAGGACTAAATTTTCTTGGCATTTGACCACATGTTAAAGTCAAAGACTGTTGGTTTTATTATAGAGCAAGATGTTTTGAGGGCCTGTGACCAAGTCCTTGTTGCATTTTTTGCAAAGCCAGTACTCTACGTGTAATTGGATTGTTTTTGTCTCCAAATAACCTTTGCATAAATACAACAGAGGGTAGATATGGGCCTCCGGAGAAGGGATAGTAGAAAGCACTCAATTATGCTTAATTAGCTATGCCAATACAAACGTGTGGTAAGCAGCATGAGCAGCGTTAGCGCTCATCCCTCCATCATTTGCTATGTCATGCTACTGCTATGCCTCTAGATACAAAACACACAGGTTTATTATTTCTGCAGAGGTGGCTTCCTCAGGTTCTAAGCTCCCATTTGCATAAGCTAATTATTTTTGACAGCTTTCTGCCACTGACAAGCTGAGCTGCATTATTTCAGAGGTGACAAACCCACATGTTTATCTGTTATGAAATATAACAGGGTGATAATTATTGAATCTACACTTTTAGCTTTATTTTAATTAGTATTAAACAATTAATCATAATGAAATGAAGAGGAACAAAGATTGAAAAAACAGACCTTTCCGTTGGTTATTTATTTGTGTTTGTTGATTGAATTCTAAGTGGAAGCTCTCTTCCACCCACACAGTGTTACCTACAGTAAAGAAAGAGTCTGAATGAGTCTCATGGGCTGTGGGGTCATAAAACTTATCCAGAAAGTAAAGAACCCGGTAAACCTTCAGTGCAACAGAGAGACCTCAAATTAATGTTCCATGGATTTACAGCTGACTGATACATCATTTTTAAAAATCTGTAAGCAGTTGAAAAAAATTGCTTTTGTACTTGCCATGTATTTCATAACTAACTTTTACATTTTTTAATGGTACAAGGGCTTCCGGTAATAATGGTTACGAATTTTAACTGTGATATAAAATCAGCACATTTGGTGGAAACTATCCTGCTGCTTTTTGGACAATCACATTTACTGAACTGTGAACAGATGTAATATATATAGATAGATAGATAGATAGATAGATAGATAGATAGATAGATAGATAGATAGATAGATAGATAGATAGATAGATAGATAGATAGATAGATAGATAGATAGATATTGCCATAAGTATTCACTCGTCTGCCTTCACACACACATATGAACTTCAGTGACATCCATTTTTTAACCGATTAGGTTTAATATGATATGTTGGCCCACCCTTTGCTGCTGTTCTGAGAAGGTTTTCCATGAAGTTTAGGAGTGTTCACAGGGCATTTGGACTGTTTTTTCAGAAATGCTTTTGTGAGACACTAATGTTGAACGAGATGCTGGCTCACAGTCAAATTCACAATTTCATCCCAAAAGTGTTCTATCGAGTTCGAGTCAGGACTCTGTGTAGGCCGCCAAGTTCTTTAACACCAAACTCTCTAATCCATGGATCTTACTTTGTGCGCTGGTGTTGGAACAGGAAGGGCCCATACCCAAGCTCTTCCTACAGAGTTGTGCACATGAAATTGTCCAACATGTCTTGGTTTCCTAAGCTGGAACCAAACTGCCAAGCCCAACTCCTGAAAAACAGCGCCACATCATTACCCACCTCCCCTCCACCAAACTTTACACTTGGCACAGTGCAGTCAGACAAACTCGTCCGCCGGATCACCAGAAGTAGAAGTGTAATTCATAACTCCAAAGCACACTTCTCCACTGCTCTTGAGTCCAGTGGCACCGCTGTAATGAAGCATTGTGCTTGGTGATGTCAGGCTTGGATGCAGCTGCTTGGAAACCCATTCCACAAAGCTCTCTACACGCTGTTCTTGACATAATCTGAAGGCTACATGAGGTTTAGATGTCTGTAGTGACTGACTCTGCAAGAAGTTGGTGACCTCTGCACACTGTGCTCCTTAGTGTGCTGCTTCTCTCTAATTTTTTTAGTTGACTTTTTTCAGCCTTTATTATATAGATGCAGTGAAGAGTGACAGGAAAGTGGAGAGAGAGAGAGACATGAAGACATGCAGGCAAAGGGCCGAATTCAAACCTGGGCTGGCCGCTCTCAGCTATACAGCGTATGATCGCCTGCTCATCTCAGGGAGCTAAACCGGCACCTGACTGCTCCGTGATTATACGTTACATACCACTTTGTGGCTGAGTTGCTGTTTGTTCTCAATCACTTCCTCTCTGTTATAATACCAATAACACTTGACTTTGAAACATTTAGCAAAAGAAGTACACAAGTGACAATTTGTGCTATACATATAAATATACATATATGTGTGTGTGTGTGTGTGTGTGTGTGTGTGTGTGTGTGTGTGTGTGTGTGTGTGTGTGCGTGTGCAATTTAATATCTGTTGCACTAAGGCAAACATTGGGTGAATTGACAGAATGAACTCATTTAGATGGAGGTCAGACACTTTGGTGTTTGAAGACTGATATTGTTTTGCTCAAGGATTCTTAAGTGCTCTGGTTGGTTTACAGTACAGGAGCAGTGAGATGTAGATGGCAGTAAGAAAAAAAATCCTACCAGCTTTAGTTTTCATACAGTAAGAGGTCTCTTGGAAGAGTGCCAAGAGCAGGTGGGTAGGACAGAGTGGAGGTAGTGAAATACACTGTTGGATCTGAAAAATGTCTAAAACAGGCTCTTGGACAACTTCATTAAACTCCACCAGGTTGAACTTGTGATTCCTCTACTGTAGTGTCCATGCTATTGATATGCCATCCAATGCTTGGTTATACAGCAGTCAGCCAGCAGTACAGCTAGCCTGTGAGGATCACCCCTGTGCTCATGTGTCAGCCTTTATAGCATCACACACATTACTGCTTGATTGTCAGCCCTTTGTTCAAAAGCACATCTGCTTGTGAATGCTTCAGTAAGGCCCTGCCACGGAGCTCTTTCTCTGAGGCTTTGCTGTTAATATCAACATCTACTTACACAGAGCAGTTGGGATTCTCATGGGTGGATTCGACTCTTTGCTATGGCTTTCAAACAAAATCGCTCGATGTGCTGCAGTTCCTGTTAGTGCTGCGCAGAGTCTTATGTTTCCCTTTTCAAGAATAACAATTACCTTTGGGGTTCATCCATAGCAAATTTAAAGAATATTATTTGATTTGTCTGAGCAAAACAGTTATTAGCTGTTACACAATACAGCATCGTCTTCCCTCGTGTGAGTTCCTGATGCTCCAACTCTGTTTATCGCTGTGATCTGTGCTCGGCTGTTGCAGATGCCAAATTCCTATAAACACAACCCAGATATCGGATAACATTGCTTTTTGTACTTGATTGAATGTTAGGACGCTTGTGAAGCTTAAGTATATAGCACAGTTATTAATATTATTGTCAGTACTAAAGTCTCTTTGGCTCTTTCACTCTTTATTTATGTATGTATACATGTGTGCGTGTGTTTGGAGAGAGATACTGTGCAAAAGTTTAAGCCCACGTCTAATTTCTTTTTATTCTTCCAAGGAGCCAGACTTTCTTGTAATTTTTTTAAGTTGTTTCGATGAGAAATTCTACAGGCTTTGTGGAGGTCTTTCAAAACTCTTCTTTGGACATCCTGCTTTTTTATTCCAGTCCTTGTACCTCATCATTTCATCATTTTCACAGGAACTTTTGTGTTTGCTTATTAAGCCATTTAATACAGCCCTATGTATTATTAAAGCATAACACATCTTACTCAAGGGGCATGACACATCACAGCAGTTCCAGTTTTAAATTGTATCTTTATCCACATTAACTCACTTTCTTTAGTTGAATCTAAGAAAATGCCAAAGATAACTCAGTATTAAAAATTGTATTGGTGATTCCCGAAGAGCGATTAGTATAACATCCTACATATTTCAGCATGATGTGCAGTGTGTCCATAGAAAACTGAGAAAATTTGGAGACACTGAAGTGGAGGAAAGAAGAAATGGGAGGCCTAAAAACGATCTACAACAGATGCACAGTATTTGAAGGTCATGTTTTTAAGAAACAGGAAAAAATCCAGCGAAGACCTGACACAGGACCTGAGATGCATCTGACCCTTCAGTTGATCCATCTGCTGTTCACTGAAGCCTCATCAGAAATGGTTTTAGTGGATTTCTGGCTGTCAAGAAGCTGTTCTTAAGGTAGAGAAACAAGGCAAAAAGGCGGAGGTGTGCCAAATTACACAAGAACTGGACCGTAAATCAGGGGTGACAGGTCTGCATCCAAATTTGAAATCTTTTGTACAGATTTTCAACAATATTCACAGAGGAGGTCTGGAAAGAGGTGCAACAGTGAGTGTCTGCGCCATGTGTCATCTGTAAAACACGGTGGAGGCTCTGTCATGGTTTGGAGCTGCAGTTCAGCCAGTGGTGTAGGAGATTTTGTCAAAATTGATGGGAAAATGTAGAAAAATACCATCAGATTTTGATCCACCTTGCAATACCACCTGGATAGTGTGATTGGAAATGGCTTCATCTATCTATCTATCTATCTATCTATCTATCTATCTATCTATCTATCTATCTATCTATCTATCTATCTATCTATCTATCTATCTATCTATCTATCTATCATTTTTTAATGTATTTATTTGTTTTTTGTGTGTGTCTGCATGCCTAATCACTAAGTAATGGAAACACATCAGACCTCTGCTGAAAGTGTGGGAATACTGCTGTAAAAGCCCTTGCCCAGCAAATATCCATATAAAAATTCTGAGGGGCAATTTTTTTCCAAAGCCCATTAAGATACTCTTGGCTCTGCCAAATTGGAAATAAGTCTCTTGCCAGCCTGTATACATCTTCAGAGAGAACAGTTAATTAGATGTGAGGGAGATTAGGCTGTGCGCATGTGGACGTGCATCTGCCTGTGTGTGTATTTGCAGCAGTTTAGCCTCACTATCTGGGTGTTTCTTTCGCTTTGCATCTCTATTGTAGTAGAAAATGACAAAACGTGCTTTGTTCTTCATTTGGTGAGACAGATTGTGTGCATGGAAGAGTTAAATGAGTTTGATTGTGAATCCTCCTGTGGTGCTGTTCAGATATGGTGAAAGAATGTCTGACAGTTGTCCTGACCTGAAGAATCTGTCAGCCCTCTGCAGGCATTCATCCCTGAAATGCACAAGGTCTGCAAGCTTTCTGGAACCTTCCTCTGTACCATGTATGGCTTTTTCTTTTCTGAGTAGTGTGAAAAGCCTCCGGGTAGCGTAGGAGCCTGCTATAGCGCTTTTTCCAGTTTTCAATCAACTGCTGGCCTAAATCAGTAATGGAGGGGGGGATTAAGAATCTCTACCCTCTCAAGCCTTGAGAGGAACTAGAAAATAAGCAGTGTGGGGTGTGATTGAACGTTTGGAGCAGAGACAAAAGAAAATTAGCATTAATTGATGATTAATGAAATAAAGCTTTCCTTGTAATGGAGAGCATTATCGAGTAACCACGTGTTGAAATGATAGCGAGACTGGCTCTGGGATACAAGAAGGAAGTTTGAACTTGAAGGATTAGTGATGTTTTGTGGTATTTGTGTGCATTTTGCACTGTTGAAAAGTATTCTCTAAACTAAACTGTCACACAACGTCACACGTGGCATTATTCCACTGTGGAAATTGTGCCCCTCTAGGATTCCTCTACCAGTGGGTGAGGGCGCTGCAGGGAAAATAAGTGGGTGTCACATTGTCAAATAATTGGTTAACATTGAAAAATAAGATGTGTTTATACATGATTATATGGCTGCTACCCTACTAGTTTCAGGTTCGACCTAAAGCCATATCAAACACATTGTTTATTACACGGCAAACACTAATCACTTCTATTCTACGCTGTGAGAGAGTTTGTGGCTTTCCTACAATTATTTATTATGTACATTAGAGAACCAGTGCATTCTGTTGTTTTTATTGCCATGGTCTTTCTTTTTACCCACAGAGCCCTTTGCCTCTGGAGGGAAGTCTCTGAATAGAAGTCCCAAGCCTGACACCAATGATAGGGCTTAGTGAGATGAGAGCCACACTGTGCTCTGGGAAAGCCACGTGGGTATATCACATCGAGGTGTCAAGGATGCAAATACATTTCACACTGGGGACTCTTTATTTGTGTTTTTCAGACACAGACATGTACACATGGCTGAGGTGATTTGTTAAAAAAAAAAAAAAAAGCCACCCCTCGGAGACTTGGAAGTAAACAAGCATTAAGTACAAATAAACATTGTGTACAAAAATTGTCATGGAAACTTCAGATGCTGTCAACAAATGCAGACAGCGATGGTGTCACAGGCATCACAGAGCTGACAATGACACGCTTGTTGTGTTAAAGATACATAGATGCTGTCTACCCCTCAAAGGCCTCAGTGGTGGCTTAACTGTAGTGAAACCACAGGGGGCTGTTGTATCAAAATCAATAGGGCAGATGCTCCAACATGTAAATGTTTTTCACAACAAAGAAAGCCACAGCAGAACAAATTAATTATGAAAAATAAATATTTCAATACAATAATCACTTAATCGCTGTCGCTTTCTTTCTTCTAACAAAATTAAATTAAAAAAACAAGCATTGAAAAACAAGAAACACATCATTATGTCAGGTCAAGTAAAAAAGTGTCTTGAAATTAGTCTTAAATTCTCTTTATTTATTGTACATTAGCCCAGCGGGCCCCAACCCCCGGGCCACGAGTGGGAAATTGATGGTTTTCAGGGTTTTTATTGGTTTTTAGCATCATTTTTTAAAATCGTTTTTATCGTTAACTCGGTTTCCCTGGGTCTTTTCCTCTGTGTTATGAACAAATCTTTTTTTTGGTACCGGTACTGGTTTTATTTTGTTTTATTTATCTGAGACACCTTAAAGGCCGGTCCGTGAAAGTATTGTCAGACATAAATCGGTCTGTGGCACAAAAAAGGTTGGGGACTGCTGCATTAGCCCCGTCCTCAATGCTTTTTCAGCATGTTTGTAGATTTTTACTACGAGTCCACGCGTCCATCTGGTGGCAGATAGAGTGCATGCTTAAGGCACTGCTGGATTGGCTTAATTTTTCTGATCTGGATGCTACGCCCATGTTTTTTACTATCTGTGGTAAATACGTTAGGACTTTAGGTAGCCAGAGCCTGGAATGTCAGCAAACAACTGACTTTCAGCTTTAAAGCAATGAGTGATTCACTGTATATTACCCCAAGTAAAGGTGCCTGTTTTATTTCGTTTATACAGTGTTGATTTAACATGCCTGGTGACTTGATTGAAATGTTTTTGGTCCTGATACTTTGTGCTGTCTTTTCCTAGAGTCAGTTTCAGTTTGGGGGAATTAGGTGGCAAAAAAATAAAGGCTTTGTGCTCACAGTCAGCTGCCTGTGTGAAGGTGTGTGCTGCCCCTACTTCTCTCATTCTCAAACCATACAATAAATAAATAAATAAATAAATAAATAAATAAATAAATAAATAAATGTCATTTGCATTTGTTCATCTAAAAAGTCCTCATATCAGTGTCACTGTGCTGTAATGTTTCAAAAACTGTTATTTGAGTCCATTTCTTTGGTTTAGACACTCTTAACAAAAGATGTGAAACTGGAAGCCCGTGCCTCTCCAGTGAATAGATGTTGCCTCACAAAGCAACAACACAAGAGGATATCACAGTGCCAACCTTGCAACACTCGTGACAATCTGCTGTAAAGTGTATTTTCAAATAGCAGCAGTTGTTAGTCAGCATAAGACATGCTGTTCCAGTTATAAATTAGGAAATTTATACTGATTACACGAGTTCACGACCTAGTTTAGTGTGATCTCGTTTGCAGCTTTGAGGTGGAGAGACTAATTGGAGGTCGTTATTATTTTTATATTAATGCAAATATGTAGAGGGCAGATCTTAACCCTCCCAGTCACATTTGTGGGCTTTAATTATAACATTAAATAATAGGCTTTGCAGTGAAATGCCTTGGGGGATATAATGACACTGTTTTTGTGTCAGAGGTCTGCTCCATCTTCTTTCACCCCGTGTTACATAATTTCTCGGCCGTATTCCTTTCACACAGAAATATATGAGAGCCGCAATTAAACTGCCCCCAAATTTTTTTATTATACACTTCTGGTAAAATGCTAAAAATCTACACATTAAACTGCCGACAACATAGCAAGAGAGAGAAGATTTCCAAAGAGGTGTTGCAATTTATATATTAATTAAAATGATTCTGCTTGTCTGAAAAAGCATGTGCAGTTTGATGAGTGTGTTTTAATAGCTCTGGAGCCATCATCCTGAATGTATCATGGCTCTGTATATTGCATTTTCTTCTTTTTTTCCCATAAAATTAGATTGTAATGAGGCATGTTCGATGTACAAGTTGCAACTTGCTAAAGACATCGGATCTCATCTGGAACTAAAGAAGTAGAGGGGGGTGAGCCAACAGATCATTTAAATCCCCTATCCTCATAGCCGTTGCAAATATACAGCTACGTCTTGCAAGAAAAGCCATCTAGGCTGGCTAGACTCATGCCGCTGACTTGAGTGGCGCCACGTGGTGTAGCTTCAGGGAGCCCAGCGATGACAAATGTGACAAGCTTATGTAGTCTTAGTGTTTGTCAGTCAAAGAAGGTTGATAAGGCTTGATTACCAGTACCATCTGCATTAATAGTTTCAGCTCTGCTAATTCAAGTGCTGTTGGAAAGAAGGCATTTCAGAAAGGCTCATTTGGACTGAACAGCCGATGTCTAGTGTTTAAATCTTCTGAACTCCTTAATTTCTTTACCCGTAAGATGAAACAGGTGCCATTGTGATGCTTCTTGGCTCATCTTTGTTCTTTGGCAGCTGCAGGGTGCTAGAATATGAAACGATGCCAGGCTCATCTCTTGCTCCCAGAACCCTGCTGTTTTGTGTCCCCTGTGTAAGCTGCCGGTAAATGAGTGGGCTGGTCAACTCACACCCCGGGGCTCTACCGCGGGCTCTTCAGACCACCAGCTGTTGTGTTTAGGACTGAGTCATGCACCAGTTAGCATGATGAATCCAGAGAATGAGTACAAGGCTTTAACCTCACTGTATGCCTCTTCCTCTTCCCTTCTAGCCTTTACTATTAAACCAGTGTGATAAAATGCACTAAAACGTTGGGAAATAAATACAGCTGTAGAAAGTTCCCACCAAATGTCCTCAAGGTTTGAGTGAGATCTTGTTTGTTTTAGGATTGTTGGTTAATCCCTGTGAAGAAATTGATCGAAGAAGAACATATACACACAGAGAAAATGACTTGAAGGCAGGTCCAGTAAATTAAATCAAGTTAATTCATTAATTGAAGTCAGTTTACAATACTGTTTAAATTTGCACTTGCATCAGTTTATATGGATGAGTTACTCTGATAATATTTAATAAAGTAATTAGAAGTGAGAAGCTGACAGCTTCTGTCGATATCGGAGTCAAAAGTGCGGCTAGTTTCCAGAAGAACTACTTATATTGCCAATACAACTTTAGTATGCAATATATTTAAATTTACAGATAAAAATAATCCAGGAGCAAAGCTACAAATAGTGGGCGGCACGATGGTGGTTAGCAGCATCACCTCACACCGAGTGCGAACTGAGTTTGAATCCATCAGCCAGCTGGGGCCTTTCCGTGTGCAGTCCTCCCTCTGCCTGTGTGGGTTTCCTTTAGATACTCTGGCTTCTTCCTACAGTCCAAAGGCATGCACATTAGGTTATCTGGTGACCAACTATGACTGTGTGTGGGAATGGTTGTCTTTCTTTTTGTGTTAGCCTCGCGGAAGACTGGCAACCTGCCTCTTGTCCCGCCCAATCACAACGCTGAATTGGATAAGTGGATGCATGGTTGTTGCTTACTTTCTTGATAATACCCACTTCCTCAATTTCTCCCTATCAGATATCCAAAGTGATTTACCAATTTTTTATAACCTGGGTTTACAGTGAACAAAGCATCAGCCTCGACCAGGCAGCTATACTCATGTTCTGAAATGAATCTTTACGACGCAGTACTTCACTCCAGAAGGAGTTGTCAACCCTCTGCAAGCTTTCATGTGCCTTATGAGTTTTCTCTCATCTAATTCGTGTCCTCCAGAACAACACTGACATGATGACCATTTATCTGAGCATTAGCTGAAATTAAATAAATAAGCGATTTCAAATTCACAGACACATAATCCTGCAACACCTCTTCTCAAATCCATAGCTTCTTGTGTTCTTTTTTCCTTATACAGTGTTCACTGTAGACTGGTGTAAATCTTGTTTGGAAAATTGGTCACAGCCATTAACTATGCCAGAGGCATGTAGCTATACAATATACTGCAGCTCCACTTTAATAAACTGAATGCATGACTGAAACTACTAGCCATAATATGCACAAAAGTGCTTGACTTATATGATGGGATATTTTTGACATTTATTGGAGAGGTCCTCTAATGCACACTGGTTCCAGATACCAGGTTTGCAGCCGAAGAACTCCAATGCAATGCAAATGCTAATTTAAGCAATAATGAATAAGAAATGGAGTTAAAATGTGTAGAATGAAGGTGCTAGGTGGGTGGAATGCTAAGAGCTCAGCGAGTACTCCTTGTAAATGTGAAGGAATAAATTGTGTTGGGCAAGAGTATTTGAAGTTGCCCACCATGACACTGATAACAACTCCTAGTAACTAGGGCATTATTAAACTGATTTATGGTTCTATCAGTGCATTAAGAACATCGGTTTATGGTTGGAGAAAGGCTGCGGACTTGGTGGAGAGAAAATGTTGATAGAAAGTCAAAGTGTGACCTAACAAGAGCCAAATCACCTTCTTATTGATTTTGAACATAGTACAGTTATTATTTCCCTCATTTACACTTAATTAAAAGAATGAGTTAGTACATAAATCGAATTTGTAGAAAAAGGTATTTACAGTAATTACCAGTATGCAACGCTTTTATATATAAAGAAATTGTTGTATGTATATATGGACACTCTTGCAGGAAACACAGAGAGAGTTGAGAGTTTTAAGTTGTTCTACCGTTGCTGCTAAATTGCTTCTCTTTTTCCCACAAAAATTGCTATCTAAGGTTCATGTCAATTTCCTACAATTTGTGATACAGCCTTTTTCATATTTCCAAATCTGCAGTAGCTTCTCATTTAACTAAAATGTTTTTTCAGGTACAAGAACTGGCTAGTACTGATATTTTATTGTGTGAAATGGAAATGCCTCCAGCATGTATCATTGTTTCAGCAAAAGAGTTTTGGAGAAAAAATAAGAAAAGAAAAAAGTGTCCTTTGGGATTTTAACCCAAACAAACACCTGTATTGTGTGGGCATTCAGTAAAAGTACATATTTGATTATAGATGTACTGAACAGACTGTAGATGTAATTACCTCGTCTGTTTTTATTGCCTATCTGCTATGCTGTCAGTTTACATTAATGGAAGCAGAGATAATCACAGCAAAACAATCTGCATATTGTCTTTTTTATTTCATACTCAAAGTGTTTTTTTTTTTATTAGCACACACTCTGAGGTTGTATCAAGCACACAGGCTGGGGATAAATGAAGGGCAGAACTGGTAAAAGATTGGCAAAGGCATCATGAAATGATGACATTTCGCTGTGAAGCATATATGTATCTATACATTACTGTAACACAGTCGGTTTTCCAACTTTTTTAAGTTATCTGAAAATTAAAAAATCTTTCAGTAGTCTCCAAGTGTGGTAACATATGGTTGGAGCAATTGTGGGAATTATCTGTGTCATCTTGTTTGGACATATTCAATTTGGGTCTCGAGCCCCTGTGGAAAAAAGTTGAAAGTGGGTGATTTGGGTGATGGAGAGGAGGTCCAGATGGCAGAGCAGCAGTAAGATCAATCATGCTTGATGCATTTTTCCCACTTCAACATGCAGACAGATGTGAGTTAACTCAGTAATTGGGTTTACTTCCAGGTTGTGGATTTCTCTTGACAAGTAATAACACCATAAAAAGAATGTGCAAACATGCTCACAAAAGCTCTTAAGTGTGCACTGTTTGATGTGTTATTCCATCCTACCAAAAAAATTACCATCCATCATCTTTCCAGGTTTAACAGGCCACAGAAAAGAAACTGTTTATAGTTAAGTTCATTTTATACATAAAGATGTACTTGCAGGATATAGAATCCTTTCTGCTAATGCCAAGACTAAACTGATGAATCCTGTGGCCGTATAGTACAAAGAAAGAAAACTGGAAAAACAACACATAACTATCCCAATAGTTGGGAATTCAATTTGTTATTAGATTAGCTGTTAGATTCATTAATTATTTGAAGGTTACTACATACACAGTTTCATTTTCAGTGTAAGTAGCAGTGCCTGACTGCAACACTCAGAGTGACCAACTGATGACCCAAAGGTTGAGTGACCACTTTATGATCACAAGACATTTGCACAGATCACCAAGTGGCAGGCAACCTATATCCAAAGGATTGTGGTCCAACTTGTACTGTCTGAAGACATAGATTAGTGAAGGTTAGCTAATAATTGCTAATTCATAAACATAGACAGATTTCCGACACATTGCAATCAGTCTGAGTTAGCTAACTTGTCTGCGATGTGTCTCTTTGCAGTAGGGGACTCGACTCAACTGGTTGTTAAGTGATTTTATTTTGGTTCTACACCTTTTGACTCAGTGTACACTATTATACTATATACTGCCTGGTGCCTACTGTATGTCATTTTGCAGTTAAACCATCATCTTGCAGCAACTACATCACTACTTGTGGAGAAATGTCTCCACAAACCTTATGTACTTGATGTGAATTTCTGTGTAGATAGCAACAGATTTGCAATGTTTACTGATTTATCATAGTTAATTCCCAAATTGCATGTAATTCCCCAATCCTCACCATCTTATTGCCATTTTATTGCTGTCTTAACACAAAATTAAAGTCAAGACAGCAACTGACTGCGATTGGTCACACACCTGGTCCCCATCTTCAAAGCAGCAATTTCAAAGGCAACGAGATCATTGCACTTGATCGCAGTAATTTTGTTCATACCATGGTTTTTCCCTAGTATGAATGTAGCAATCTGTTGCACCATTTGAGTTTTCAAAGTTTGCCAGTACTATCGAGGAAACTAAAGTCATGTGATAGAGAATAGCGGTGGGAATCAGGAAACACTGACCACAGTCTGTCAGCTCAGTGGGAAAAGCAATTTCAATTGACAGCAATATTTTTATTAAAATATGCTACTCAATATCAGCATATGAGTATCTGTTGACAGTTCCAAGATAAAGTCTTCCAATATTTTGCAGTGCACCTGTTTTGTGACCCATACAACAGATTTGAACACAGAATACATTTCTTGACACTTCAGTGTGAAAGTCTGTTAAAGGACAAAGGTTCAGTTATATCCAGTCACTTGAAAATGTCACTTTTGAGAGGCTTCAAACTGCACAATGTGTTTCAGTGTCTTTAATTTCTGAATTTCTAAAGTGTTTCAACTGAAAAATGGCTGAAGGTAATGAAAAATATGATGTAGTGTAGCGTATTGCAGAAAGTGAGCTTGACCCAGTGTATCATCAGGCAGTTGGTAACCCACTTTTACTTTGCATTTTAAATGTTTCTTAGATTGGTGTAGGGATAAAGCCGGTCCCATTACATCCAGAATGCCTTTGATTGCAGTCATTCATTATGCTTATTTTAAAAGTTAACATTTTATCTGGAGTATTAATCCCACAACAGTACGTTAGTTTGCTCAAAGCTATTTTTTTCTCGTTTTGAACATTACAGAGGATTCACAAAGTCTTCCATCATTCAACGACCTTTAATTCTGTTTGCAAGTTGGATTGAGCTTTATTTTGCCCTCTAATGTAGGTCATGTCAGATGAATAAAGGGCCTTTAAAATGTGCCACAGCCTGAATAAAGAAAGTATAGTCAAGGCTCAGATGTGAGAGGGGACCTTAGCTGTACCGGAGTCAATAGATCTCAAAGATAGAGGTGTCAACCTTTCACATGCTCAAGCAGTCTTTTAGCTATTACTGCCCAGTGTGCTGAACCTGGCCTGTGCCATTTAGTATAAATAGAGGAGAGAGAGAGAGAGAAGTGGAATGACAATAACCAGCAGTATAACCAGTGGCAGGGACTGAAATTCACAGACACGTCAGTGTGCCTGGATTTGTCATAAATATAAGTGTGCATTTTCTTTGCAGCTTCAATAACCTTTACTTTGAAGGGAGTCTGGTTGTTCAATACATAACATTAACATTTACAGGCCTTTTCATGAAGAGCAGACAAAAGAGTCTCTAATCACACTTTTGATTATTCAGTAATATAGAGAAATATACGGTGATGGAATAATACCTGCACTGTATGTGAGTATATGTATGTTAGGTAGATAAAGGATATATAGTTTCAGGTTATTTCAAATTAAATGACTAGACTTGAATAAATTTGAGTTTAATAAAAACAAAAGTTACTTATTCTTATTACCTAAAGTTAGAGTTAGGATTGGAAAAGTAAGGATGCTATGTAAAAATGTCATAAATTCTAAAAAAATCAAATCATCATCTAACTATTTACTATTCAAAGCAAACATATCATTTTAGTCTTTTTTTTAAGTAGAAACTTAAATAGGACATCCATGACACAAACGTGACAGTGGTTCAGTATGTAAAAAAGTGAACGGCTGCACTTTTGTGCAGTAATTCTTCATCCACAGATATTAAAACAGATAGATCATTGTGATATATTTTTATTTCCAGTGCGTTGAATGGCTTCCTGGGGTTTGACTGAATGCTTTTTGCCCTGTGTGTGTACTGCATAACAATATACCTGCTGGTATGTAAAGCTGTATAGTAAAGCGAGCGGTGGATTATGAATGGCATCTGTGCTAAAAGCAAAGAAACAACGCTAAAATCAAATTGCGCTATGGATGACATATGAGATGGAGGCAGAGTAACCTCAGTTGGTGAATTAAAATGTCAAGAGCGTGGACCTGTTTCTGTAGGCCTGCGCTCTCATTCATAGTCAGCAAGTCTCTGTGCACGTTGGTGCTTTATGGCAGCTGGGCTATAAGAGCAGAGAAGAGCCAATATTCTGGAGGCAGCCTCAATGAGAGTGGAGCTGGAATCTGGTGGTAGATCAATGATAATAAACGTGATTCATTCAAGATGGTGCTTCCTAGTTATCGAGCGTGGCTCTGCTGTGGCGTGAAAACCGCAGTAACTGGCAGCGTCGAAGACACGCTGGAACCTGCTGCAAACAAATCCAGATTTCAGTCTAGGTACGAGTTACTTGTACAGTATCTCCTGTATAGAGCGGACCTAGAGTCTTTCTTGTTAACTGTTTTCTGGCCAGTTAATTTAGAATACATTTCACCCATTCGTGCTACAATAGAGCAGCCATTAATTTCACTTACTGCCTCACTACATCTTTTTATGAATTTTCAGGATGAATGAATACTGCTCTCTCTCTCTCTCTCTTGCATGCTCGCTCTCTCTCTCTCTCGACTTGATGATCTGTTGGCTTGTTTGGCATGGAGCTCTGGCAAGAACCTCCTCACTTTATAAATGCTGGCAAGGGTGGCCAAAAGATGTACCAGATGGCACCACCCATATGCAGTTTGCCCTTTGGCCAGGTAGACTAATGAATCCTTGTGAGAGTTAATCTGGCATTAGACTCTCAGTGGGCGTAGAACCCACACTTTTCCCACAGCTGCCCTGAAATATTCTTGAGATTTTGTGTTTCCCTTGATGTTTTTTTTTTTAAGCTTTAGAGATAAGCTAAATCTCTTTAGCATTTTAAAATTACTACAGGTGAAAAGTGTGTTACCTATGCAGTATCACCTTTATGATGGACATTTATGGATCTGTCATTGATGTGAGCTATATTGATGGTTCTGGATTTAAATTGTTGAAAAATTTTATTATGCTAAATATAATCATGATATGTAATTATGCCAAAGTAAAACTAATTCCGCTGCCTTATGTTTGAGCTGTTTAAATGTGCTGTGCTTTCGACTAACATCTCCAACTTGACACAATTAAACCGACAGTGCATACTGGAGATGTTGGGAGCACAGGCTCACACAGACTCATGTACTGAACCTGTTGGGGCTCTTAAATCCAGACTGTAGAGGTCAGAGGGGAGAGGCTGAGAAAAAACAGCCCAATAGGCCAGCTCAAACTGTGGAAAAGAAGAATAGTACCGCGATGTTTCGTTTTCTTTGTTGCATCAGATTCTTCGCATAATGCGATCTACTATGTTGAAGTGGATGCCTCAGGACCTCCTTAACTTCAGCTTTGATGCTTTATCCTCAGGTTTTCCTTTGAAGGCTTATCATGAGTTGGCAAAGTGACTGAGACTAATCGAAATTCATCTGGGCAGGCTATGACTATTGAGGTCCCCCACCTTGTAGCACAACAACACAATATACAAACTCACCCACCGGAAGACCAAGCAGATCGGTTACTGAGCAAACACCAGTGAGGGTTGCATGCTCATGTGTGCCTCTGTCCACTATCTACTTTACACCATTGCTTTGCATTGAGCCAAACATTTCTTTTCAGTTTTCCCCACTGGCCTTGATATTTGTTTACTTTCTGTCTATGAAGAAAAAGGAGAAAAATATTTCAGCATTACAGCCCAGGTTTTGTAAATACATACTTACATGTAAACATGTAAGTATGTATTAGGTTTCAAGCCTTAATCTGAAAATCCAACATAAGTAATCAGCTACTCACTGGGGTGTTCTCAAACCAACCAAGCTTTTCAGTAGACACTGTGACTGCCGAATAAGCGGTGGCTACTTGTTGAATTTGGTGTGATTACATGTCATCCTTTAAAATATGCAAACCTGGTTCAAACAGGAATTTGTATCAGCTAAGCATGTCATTTTACCTCCAGCTGATACAGCTGCTTATAATTATGAATAATTTAGCACTCGTCTTCACACGTTGCAAAAAAATATAAACTTATCAATTTATAGAGCGCATCTCTTTTTTTCCTTGACATCCAAAAACAACTTTATAACTAATTTATAACAGAAAATGTCGGCAGTAAAAGAAAAAAGCTGTCATAATAAAGTAGGATGTGTGGAAAACTTCAATAAAATGGTGTGGCTGTCAATAATTTGATACCTCTAGTCAAGAAAACACTTGTATGTGTGAAGACAAATCTTTGTATTTGTTGTGAGGAATGGTTACTTAGTCTTGTAAATCTAAACCTCAGTGGCAGTCCTCTGCTTTAGTGCATCTGAGACACTTCTAAACTCAGATCTGTTGCATGTCACCAGGGAATGTGCTCCAGTTGTTGCGTTTTTAACATCACACGGCTGCCTAAGAAACTGTAGGCTCTGCTGCCAATTTTAATGAACCACTGTTAGAAAGGATAAGAAATGTGCCATCCTTTTTGCTTGCCCATTAGGCACGGTTGCAGCATATGCCTCGCCTGCATGTGAAACCTCAAACACTCTGAGTGCATGCTTCTTTAACATCAAGGGATATGAAGCCAAAGGGAACCGAGGCCATATACATGGCCGCTGAAATAAAGCATGCTATATGAAGTTAGTTCTTTAATCTGTGTCTGATCATGCCTCCTGGTCATCTCATCTACTTCTTCCCACTGACCTACATATTCCTAGTTAGCAGTTAGTCTGTGTGGTTGGTTAAAGATAGATATCATTTAAAAATCATCTTAAACTAACATGTATAATGGGTTCAGGGAACCTTGAATTCTGTGAAAGCGTCTGTGTGGTTGATTGCATGTTAAATGGGCATCGAACGGGCCCATCTGTCCGTTGCCTGAATCTAGTCAGCAGTTTCACCTAATTATAACGCTACGCCTCAGTCGTGTTTTGGACATCGTGAAGATAGTGATCGAGAGCAACCAAACACATCTGCACATCAAAGAATCTGAACGAAACAATGAGTGTTTGATTGCATATGCAAGCAAAGCAATATTTCTTTTGCCTTATTTCTTTCTGATTAAGAAACATTTGAGTTAACGCCAGAACGTTTCACTGTAAAATCCCCAAAGAAGATTACCATTTGTCCTTAATTATCTTGCTTTCTGTAATTACATATATTTAAATCTCTAATCAGCTCGTTCTGAAAGATGTGCTGCGGCGCCTTCTGACATCTGCGCTCGAGGACAGAGCGGTACATTAGCAAACTGGACTGGGTTGAACACAGGGGCGATTCTAGGATCAGAGCTTTGAGGGTGCTGAGCACCCAGAGAGCTGCCCAGCCAGGCAAGATAAACTTTACTCGTCACGATGAGTCGTCTTCCCCGTGTCTGTCAGTCCCTGCATCCTTAAACGTCTCCAGTTGTCCCGAGTTCCCTGTGACTGTCTCCTTGGTGCATTTAAACCCCTGTTCCTCCCTGTCCTCATCGTCTGCTGTCTTCGTCTCTGTTATCAGTCATCATAATTTTACCATCTCTGAGTAAGTTTGTAAATTTCTTTATTAAATGATACGATTCTTAAATTCATCAAGTCTTTCTGTGCCTGTGTCCTCGTCACAAAACATGACATCACTGTTTTGTACATTTTAACACAATTTAATCCCCACATTTGTGAAAGAAAAGCAAAACACTTTTTTTAAAGTCTGTAACAAAACCATCAAATCTGATAAAGGTTATTTAAATGCTGCAAACAAAGAATGGATTGGAATAAAAAAAAATACATATGGTAACCTTAATTACTGTGGGAAAATGATGAATGATGATCATAGTGAGTAAGAAGTAAACTGATTGCATGAGATTCACTTTTAATGTGTATGTATAATACAATACAGATATATGAAAATAGACTCCAAAAATAGAGTCCTTGAAATGTACAAATGTACAAAATATTGATAGATAAAATTATAAAAACGAAGGCAACTTTGCCTATGGTACAATGTATGAAAAGATCTTTACTGAAGATACTACTATGGCTCTGCAGATTTTTTCTTTTATTTTAACCTATGTCGCCTCACCTTGAGATTGGCAAATCACTTTCTGGTGATCAACTGTCTCAAGCAGTTTAACGGTTTCTGTTGTGCCTGTCACTATTCCCAGTGTGTTTTTTTTACCTGGTTCTTCCTGACCTTGCACTTTCTCCTCACGTTCCCCTCTTCCCTCTCTCCCTCTTTGGACTGACAATCATACACAAATAGATTGTATTCAATTGGATGAAAAAAATTACATTAATATGAAAAACCAATACTATTAAGATCACTAATAAAAAAAAGTCCTCTCTCAGTCTACTTTCAACCAAAAGGCAAATAACCAAACCACATGAACATCTAATAAAAGATATAAATATTGAAATACTGATCAAGATCATTTGATTTTACAATATCGGCACATATGACAAAATAACCAGCTTCTCTCATTCCATTTCAAACAGGACAGTGGTAACAACAGCAGGCTACAGACAATTTCAAGTTTTAGATTTTAAATAGGCTGTATACATTTCAATGGGAGCAACGGGACGGTCAAATGTCGCTGATTTTACTACAGAGCAGGACGGATTGTAGGGTAGCAAACATCGTCGGAAAACATGTTTCCAACACTGCAGGTTACCTGGGTGTAATGTTTTTCAGCTAAAAAGAAACATGGTCTGACTCCTACCTAACTATATAAAGAGTAACTGAAGGTTAAATGCAGCTAACATGTCCTGTTTTAAGCCAGGCACTTACACACTTTTGTTGTTAAAATGTTATGTCTCAAACAAGTACTGTATGCTTTTTATATTTTTAGTAGTGTGTCACACAAACAGTAAATATTGTCAAAAAAAAGTAAGAAACCTTTGGGGGTGCTTTGATTCAAAAATGGCTAAAACCGCCCCTGGTTGAACATATGAGTGAAAGCTTTTATCTTCCTTTTATCCAGTGATTACATAACTATTTGCTCCCAAGTAATCTGTGATTAAATGCATCATATAGAGTGTGTGCGTGTATGCTTGTGTGTGCTCATCCATGGTTTTGATCATGTTAGGAGTATAATGAATCAGGCTGGTGAGTGCATGTGCCAGACCTAAAGCTAACTTTGTTGTTTTACATTTGCATGGGAGCAGGCTTCTTTCTCTATGTATGAAAAATCTGATAGAACACCATCGTATTAGCACTTCTGTCAGCGTTGTCACCACAGGCTTCTATACAGTATGCAATTCTCTGCTGCTCACTTCGTCAAAGTCAAACTATACACTCATTTTTTCCTTTGCCTATTAGGATGTCAGAAATAGATTAGGAGTTGACAGATATGTTTTATTCAAGCCAATATCAAACACAATAAGTGGTAATCCAAGAGACGGATAAGTGATGTTTGAATCAATATAAATGTACAATAAAATCTTGAAAAGAACAAAAATTCCAACCGTTTGCTGAAATGCATTTGTTTGTTTATGCTGTATAATCTTTAATATTTATGCTGAGGGCTTTGTGGTAAAGTGGTTAGCACTGTTGTCTCACTGCAAATCTAATGATTCAAATCTAATGGTTGGCTGGGGCCTTTCTGTATAGAGTCTGGATGTTCTCTGTGACACTCAGTATTAGACTGTGACACTAGACACTTCCACCTATTGTCCAAAGACATGCGTGTTAGTATAATGAGCGATTAAGCTAACTGGCTATCGATATGTATGCAAGGCAAATAAAATGCTAAAGTGCATTATGGTTATATATGTGGAAAAATGAATGCGGCTTGTAGTGAGAGGTGAGGAAAACCAGAAAAAGTGTTATTCCATTTAATTATTCAGAAATATTCAGTCCAACTTCAAAACTAAGCTCAATGATCATCAAAGAAATAAATCACAGGATTCTATTTTTTCTATTTATTATTTTTTTTATTTTGATAATACCGGCTATTTCACCTTTGAAACATGCTCTGCATCAAATAGTACTCCTCAGGCAAAAGTTTAACAATTTAGCTGTGACATTACTTAAGATCACAGAGTGGTTGCTACAGACAGAGAACAGGCAGCTGCATTACAGACAAAGTGCTGCATTTTAAATACATTTTATCGAGAATTTATAAAATGCGGAGACACTAATGTCTTTTTAATAAATGTCCAAAACTTTCAGCAGCAGCAAAAGGTGTGGCGCCGTTACTGATTTGGCAGGCCACTTTAACAGATGCCACAGATATGCGCTGGGATTGTTCCCGACTTTTCCGCTTGCCCCTCTTCACCTGCAGTGAAATTATGTGTCACCCTCCCCACCCCTTTCATGCTCCACTTTCATGCAGCTCTTTGTAAAAATCTGTAACACTATTTATGTGAGAAAACAAAAACTTTTTATTATCTCTCCAAATGATTTTGAATTAAATGGATTAGCTATGTTAGATAAACATAATGTTGCTTCATTATAAATGTCACAGCGCATGAAGTGCTCTTGTTCAGCTACAAATGGCCAGACTAATTTATATAATCGCTGTAAAGCTATACAGTATCTTACAGCTTTGAGAAAGGTGGAAAGTGGGTGTCAGTGAGCTGTTGCCAGCTAAGTAGGCACATTAGTTCCTGTTATTCACCTAGTAAATATACTTTTATAAGAAGAACCTTTGAGCTTTTTGCCATCCCTGTCTTTTTGTTGTGTCCACCCCCATGTCTTCATTTTTGTTGGCACTGCTGGTATTGAGTCTTACAAGTTTAACTCTCCCTGACAGAGACTGCACAAGTGTGATCTCGCAAGTGTGCAGCATATTGACAGCATGGTTTCAAATTCCATCTCGGGTCCAAAGCAACCAGCTAGAACAGGACAGATATGGTCTAGTGAGCCAAAATCCCATCTAGATTTGGGGACAATTACCTCCAAAGTTCACTAAGGTAGGCTTTTATGTTTGCTTTTTTTTCTTTTGGAAAAGAACACACACACACACACACACACACACACACACACACACACACACACACACACACACACACACACACACATTAGGAAAATGTGCAGCAAAGTTTTATGCATAAAAGTATTGAACTGGGCTTTTGATGAAAGAGAGAAGGGAAAACATGTGAGATAAACTCAAAGTAGCAGCATCATAAACATGCAGCTCACGCCGTGCCTGCTTCTCACAAACTTTTTTATGTTGGTTTACGACAACAGTTTTCAAAACAGGAAAGTAGTTGGATATGTCAAATTATGTGTTTATACCAAAACACGACTGAGAGATGAATAGAGTGGTGCACAGCCTATGAAAGCTAAAAGCACCATGGATTCCTTTCAGCTGTCATTCACACTTAAGGACAGCTTTGTCTGTTATTGATTTTTTTTCTTTTTTTTTCTTTTCTTTCTTTTTTAAACGCTTTAGTGGCCAAAAGTAGTATTCTACCTGCATCGACAAGTAAAATTCATTTATTGCATCAACGGAAACTTCAGATTGAATTTGACTTACTTCAGAGTCACAGAGCTTCACATAACAGTGAGGAGAAAATGCAATTTTCCTCAGCTTATCCATCATTTATGACAATAAAAGTTTATATTTCTGTGCCTAAGTCATCCTAGAGTAGTGTTTCATGCCCGTGTAATTTAAGGTGCCAAATATGGTGTATGGCTTTTTCTTTCTTTGGGACATTAGCCAGCCATCTGATACCATCTTCATAATTCCTTAGCTCCTCAGTTTAATAATGTCCCTGTTTAAACAATATGACTGACAATGTTGAACTACACTGATACTTTAAATACCCCGTGCTTCTGTCAGCGAGAGCTTAAATGCAACCCAAGCTAAAAGACATGAGTCTTGGCTGAAAAGCCGAAAATACCAAAACTTTATGTGTAAAAACTATTTACTTCACTGGAACCTGTCCCAGTTGTCATTGGACAAGAGGCAGAGTACACCCTGGACAGGTCGCCAGCCTGTAGATTCAATCCATATGCATGCGCTTAATTGAATCCCAATGTAGTGGACGTTATCTGCAGCTGTTACTTTGTTAAAAAATAGGACATTGCTGCTTAGTAAAGAAACAAAAAAGCCTTAAGGAATCGCCTAATAGAAAGTGAGTGGTGCATTTCAGCTTATTTTGTGTTGTAGAGTTTGGATGCTGTGGCTCGGAGCCTTGTGCATTACTCTGGAGAAACGAGTTTGTGTTGAACTGTTGATGGTGCACCTCATTACTGTAGCTTGGTGCCTCTCTAAGGACTGATTAAGGATTAAGCACATTTGAGAGTGCCAGCACGTACATATTGCATCTTCTTGTTTCATTATCTATACACAGCTCCTTTATCTGCAGCTTACTGTATATGCATGCAGGGCGTCAGTGTGCCTGCCAGTGCCTGCATTGTGTTCCTCAGAGGAAATCCTACAATCTCTCTGTTCTGTCCTCCACTGATAAATCGATACTCATTTCATCTTTCCCAAATGTTAATAGATAGAATGGGAAAAACACAAATATTTTATGTGACTGCTGGCCAGACCAAAAAAAAAAAAAAACTAATAATGATGTCTGATGCTCTCTGCAGAAGAGGAAATAAAATACTGCATGCATGCAGAAAACAATTACATACAGTATGCATTATGGTAATTTTTTTCCAAAAAAATTGCCCAAATATTTCTTGGGCAAAAAAACTAATATAATCATGTGATGATAACTGCTGGTGTGTGTTGTTGCAGGAAGACAACCAGATGAAAACTCACATTCGGACCAGTTTAAGTGTTTGACAGAAACTAAGACGCTGAGCTTTTGCTTGTGTGGGAGGACTTTTCCCCCCCTTAAACTTTCCTATAAGGTTGTGTGGCTCTGGCACAAAGATCACAGCAACAACTTTATAGGTAACAAAAACAAAAACCACAATTTGATAAGTATTTTTGTTTTTAATAAAAAAAAAGCCTAGATTTTGGAATTTAGCAACACTTTTCCAACATTTTTTAAGTTTTATTTTACATTTTAGTTTATTAATAATGGGAAAACCTCTTAAAATGGGTAGTAGTATGAAAGTACAAACTTCTGTGCAAAAAAGATGTATGTACACACCACTCACATGGAGCTCTTAGTCACTTTTACTGATTAAAGCCTCTGTTTGCATTTAAGCATTCGTTTCGGTTTTTGGCAAACAATTTTTTTGTTTTTTCTGTGGATCTGGTTTTATATTTCATTTATTAACTGGAAAATTAATTCTGGCTTGGTCATTTTTATGCCCAAAATGCTAACATTAGTTAACATAGTTACTGTCAGTGCGCCCCAGGGTGGCTGTGGCTACAATGTAGCTTGCCATCACCAGTGTGTGAATGTGTGTGTGAATGGGTGGATGACTGGATATGTAAAGCGCTTTGGGGTCCTTAGGGACTAGTAAAGCGCTATATAAATACAGGCCATTTACCATTTACCATTTACTTGTAGATTATTCATGTAAGTCTGATATGCAAGTAAAATGTCAAATTTCAAGTCTGGTGATATTGAATATACTTGACTGATACATTTAGTTTATACTAAACATATTTTCCTTAATGATTAATTATTGGAATAAATAAACCTCATTTTATGGTCTTTTGCAGATAGTGTTGTGCATTATGGGTGTAGATATAATTTATTGATTTCATCAGAATAATTTTCCTCATCCCTTTAAGTAAATCAGTATTTTTGAAAACTACTCTATTCACCATGAATAATCCACAGATCTGAGACTAAACCCCTCACTTTTTCAGTGAAAGGATTTTCAGATGTGTGGCATAATTAAGTGATTGTTACCTTTCTCGAAACCCAGTAAAGTAAAACTTTTACTCATTTACAAAAAAAAAAAAATCTAGTGTGAATTCTCCAAGTTTTGAAAATTCTTCAGGCCTTCAGTTCCAGTATTTCTCTTTGTGGATCTTGGAGTCATTTCATTGGTTTGGTATACACTTTTATACACTGACGTCTGAGTGGACTCGAGAATTTTTCTCTAACTGATGTAATAGTCAAACACTTCACAGTTTATTAAATTAATGCTTCAAAATCAAATTATGTAGAAGAAGACGAGAGTCCAAGGCTCTGTAAAACATCTCATTACAAAACGCACGCACAGCATCTCTTATTTTCTACTTAGAGGGACTACAACAACTAACTCTCACTGATACCTAAAGGTTGCTGTGTAATTTTGTTCGCAGTGTAGAAAGTTAAAAAGTAAGCGAGCAAGGCAAAAAGAAATGCTGCTATCCTTGAGTTAATATCACTGTAGTCAGGTGGCATGTGAAGCCTTAATGCTGGTGATTTTACCACCCAACTATGTAAAATAACAATAAGCCCAAAACATTTTTTTTAATCTGAGTGAATCAGTCTTTAAAATAAATCTTTTAAATGTTGTTCTTATGCCAGCAACAGCGCACCAGAGTGCATGAGATATAGTGTGAAAAGAAATATTGAGAAATTTAAACATTTATATTAAATGTTATTTTTGTGATATGTAGAATATGGTGTGAGTTTTTCAGCTCTGCCTAAATTAACTTTCATTTTAATGGACTGTGGGAAATAAAAACTGCACAGACGCACACAATACACAGTCACATCTGATATCTTTCGCTGGCTTGCCAGCCTCTTATAATGCCTCTGATGCTCCCCGGCACCTAACAGTGACCATGGATACCAGCGCATCTGTGCAACACAGTTGTTCGCCGTAATCTGCAAAACAATATTCTCATCTCTCAGTCTAGCAACTTGATATTGTTTTGGTCTCATCTTTGCAGCAAAGTTGTTTTTAGGAAAACTAAAAAGTTATGATAAGTTCATTGTAGCCTTCCTGCTCTGAACAAAAGAGCAAACACGCACAGTTAGTAACGAGCTGGTGAACATGATGGAGCATTTGGCAGCCAAAAAGACAAATATTTCATTCCAGTTTTGATAAAAACCACGAGCAGAACAGAATGGAGAGTTAGCTTCATCATGTGTCAGATAGCATGACTTGAAATGAATGTTAATGTTGTTCGGTATGTGGTGAATGTGTAAATAAGCAATTGTTTCCATGGCAAAAATATGTCAGTGTTCATTTACAGCTTGCTGTGCCAAAGTCAAGACATCGTAAATTAATCCATGCAGTTTAATTAAATGTTTGGCTGATGTCATAGCTAAGGGCATGCTGATAAGAGCCTTGAGACCAATTTGTGGTGTTAGGCTATATAAATAAATTTCCTTGACATGACTTAGCACTGTGCCTTTCATTTCATGTACATAATATTCATTAAAGCAGTCATTATTGCAGCGCTTTGCTTTGTGATATAAGGGGGATTCTACATGAGGTGTAGGAGCTCTGCTATCACAGACACTCTCTGATTCATGATTCCAAATGACCGACAAATGTTTTCCTACCCCGTTTGTTACGGTCTGGCCCACTTTGATTGCCTCAGTGATGAGAATGACAAAATAACAAGAGAATTTTGATCAAAGACTCGGTTCAGCCTTTTCGAGCATCTGAATGTCGAAGCGGTGACGTGTGTAAAATTGCCGCTCTACCTCTCTGTCTTCCTCAGGTGAGCACCTGCGTGTCTGTCCTCAGGGATACACCTGCTGCACGTCAGAGATGGAGGACAAACTTAACCAGCAGAGCAAACTGGAGTTTGAGAAATTGGTTGAGGAGAGCAGCCACAAAATGAGAACAACATTTGTCTCCAGGCATAAAAAGTTTGATGGTAAGTTCCAGTAGATTGATTTGTTTTATCTATTTAACATGCAGAGACTGTGATTCATAGAAATTTATATCCCAGACACCACCTCTCCAAGCTGAATGTACTGAGACAAGCACTGTCAAACTTGTAACTACAGACTTCTGATGTCATGATTAATTATTACTTTGACTGTTATTAATAAGAAATGAGCTTATCTGGTTTAAAGATGGTTATTCTGGAGCCTTGCTATTACACTTGACTTCTTCACTACAGTTCTGCATTATTTGGATTTTCTTTATCTTCAGGGCTTTCTAGCTCACTATGATGTTGTTCTTCCTTATGCACATACACTGTGAACTACTGACATTTTGACAGTAAAAGATGGCACTAATGTGGCTTTTAAAAATATTTTCATTCTAATGAGCCTGTCTGTATAAGCAGGGGTTAAAGTGGGATTTTGCAGGTGAGAGAATACTAAGTTCTGGTGAAGCAGTGCAGTCTGGAGAAATGACTCACTCTGCAATAAATCATATAATAATATATATATGAGCTCCAGTACATGTGCTTTGTTTTTAAACCGGCTGTGATCAGCTGACCTGGTCTGATGCTGCTTTTGAGGTTTCCTACTCATTCTGATTTTAGCCATCTACATTCTACAATATACAAGCAGATGTTATATGAGCCATCAAGGCAGATGTCTGATTGCTAGCCACTATGAAGCTGGTATAAATGTGGAATTTGGCAAGTGTTACCAAAGAATATCATCAGCTAAATGCAAACTGACTCCTAGCCGAGTCCTGTTACTCAGCAGCGATCTTTTGCTTTATTTGGATGGTTATTTTAAAGCAGTGTCTGAATTAACCTTGATTTTCATAGTCAAGAAGAAATAAAAACTGTATGCAAAGAATCTCTGGTCTGATCTTATAAGTATAGACCATGGTAATGAACATGTGTAACCGACCCAGAGTATGGGCCGGTAAAACAGATTACGGTAAATGTTCCTGCAAAACAGGGAAATGATGAGACAGAGACGACTGGTGAAGTTTCTCTTTGCCTCGCTTCTGCCATATTTATTTATACAATCACATGTATTTTTAACTTGCAGCATCACCATTCTCTATATACAACAGAAATAACAATAAAACCGTCTGTATGTTCAAGCTGCAATACCACGATCTTTTCATGGGAAACAAGAGTACTTCACGTGTAGTGACCTTCAAATCATTTACTCGGCTATTCTCTCTGAATGACAATTCAAAACAATATGAAATGCATGTTCAAATACATTTTTACCTCGATTTAACTCTTAACCCAAATACCTATGTATTCTGATTGTTTTAACCAACATACCAGTGCTTGGTCTTAAACCAATTTAGCTTAGTAGCTCACAAATACATGAAAGAGTCATGTGTATGCTGGCAGGCTTAGCTTTAGCTTTAACATTCTCAAAATCACTTTTCAGAACCAGTAAACAGTCGTTCTTCACTGCCAACAGCAGATTAACATTCATATTCACAAAATCAGGACACGACAAGGAGCTCATTCAGCTAAAACGACCTGAAATAAGTGGAGAAAGGAAACCAAAATGGCGCCCGCGGCTGGCTAGGCTTTGGCATTTTTTCCCAGTCCTTCTACTTCATAAAACGTAACAAATAACAGGGTTTACCCGCTGATTTATACCCTCACATTTAGCTGTGTTTCTTATCAATATTTTACATCCGTTTTAATATAGTTTTACCGGTTACAAACCTGCAAAACAGGGAAATGATGAGACAGAGACGACTGGTGAAGTTTCTCTTTGCCTCGCTTCTGCCATATTGGAGAGGAGGACCTATGACCTCGCTATTCTGTCTCACTGAACAATGCGCCACCCGGAGGCTGGGGGGTGCAACTACCTCATTAAACATAGTTCACTTCGGTGACAAATCTCTCTTTCTTTTAAGTACTACTTCTGATGGGATCACACATTAGTGTGTCACACATGGATACCACAGTTTGCCCTGCACCAGTTCTGCATAACTGTAAACTGTAAAAGAACACTGCAAACAGCCCAGTTTACCCAGTTTATTCTGCACATACTGTCCAATACGGCATTTGAATAACATTAAATCTATGATTTAATCTGCTTTCAAAGATATTTCCCAATATGAAATAAAGATCTAGATTTCTATTACTGTCCAGTAGCTGTAGTACTGCAGTATATTGATAACGTATGGTAGCACTAAAATGTTTGCATTTTTTACTGATATTGACATTAAACTTGTTGCAACCTCATACTAATAACATAATGTTGTTTGATGCTTTAACATATTTAGATAGTATTACTGTATCATAATACTGATATATCATAATGGCCTGTATGTAATTGAATGTTAAAAGATTATTAAGGCAAGCTTCAAGTAATTTGTTCCTACAATTGAAATCCTAGAACCATGTCATGAATCAAACACAGGTGTTATGGTTGTTTTATATTACAGCACTGAGATGTAAACAGTTTATACGTGTCTATACAGGCTGAATGATGACCCAAATCTTCAAATTATAGTTCACAAAAGATTTGTTGATGAGCAAATACAAGAGTCAGAGCCTTCGTAAGCGTGCTCTGTCGCCACCATAAAACCTACGGTGGGAAACGGCAGCCTAAAAATGAGCATAACTTAAAATCCTGACCATATCGCCTCTGTCAGTGCGCCCCAGGGTGGCTGTGGCTACAATGTAGCTCGCCATCACCAGTGTGTGAATGTGTGTGTGAATGGGTGGATGACTGGATGTGTAAAGCGCTTTGGGGTCCTTAGGGACTAGTAAAGCGCTATACAAATACAAGCCATTTAGCATTTATATGACAGCTCAGCTTAGCTGTCTTTGATAATAAAGCTGTTTCTCTGAAAATTAATTGAGATTCACCTTATTAATGACATTCAGCTTTCAACAATATTTTAATTAATGCAATGATAATGTTTGGTTAAATGTTGATGGCAATTATATTCAACGTAATGTAAGATAGTAAAACAAATATTGCTAATGTATAGTTTCCCTTAAATGTTAATTATTGGGACATATAATGGATGTGGAGTGTAACCTTTTCTCATTGAAAAACAAATTTGAAAGTGCTTCTAATATAACTAGATAACTTCATCATATACAGATCCACTGTCTGATTCAATTAATTTTTTTAACCTTTAAATATTTATTTTATTAAACGTCACTTGCAGAGCAGTCCTTACCTTTAAATATGATCTGTCAGCTTCTGCTGTTATATTTATTTCCTCTATCTTTCTCTATCTCTGAGAGTAAAATTATCCCATGTCAGTGTTTTTTTTTCTCCCTGGAAAACAGAGCCTTTGTACCTTAAGCTAGCAGACAGATTGTGCACCAAGATGCACAAAAACAGTTTGTGTGTTCACTGATATTTGTTGAGCTGTTTCAAATCCTGTATCTGAGATAACCTGCCACTTAAAGAAAAAGTTGCACAGTTATGCTCTCTCCTCTTAAGTAGAGGTAGATAGATGCTGATATATGGCAACAGAAACTTTATTGACATCGACAGCATGAGTGCATGACACGGATAAGAAGGAAAAGAGGAGGCATGCAGCTGGAGTCATGACTTTACTGTCTCTGTGACAACAGTTGAAAGCACTGCCAGACTGTATCAAATAAAAAATGAACTTGCCTGATAGTATTTAGTGTTAAACTGCCTATTTAATTACTCATTAATCGAAGGTGTCAGAACGTTGTTCCAGGTTGTTCAGGCCCACTTTAATCCCTGTATAACTGCTAGAGCTCACAGGGCTTTAAACCAAGGCTCCATGGTGTTTAATGCCATTTACACTTGTGTTTCTGCTTGTGCCATCCAAGGCTTGCTTTTTTACACTAACTAAAGATATCATGTATTCTTTTGAACTAGTCAGATGGAAAAAACAAATTGTAGGTGCACTGTTTTTTCCATAACTAATAATAGTAATCTGTTGCTTGAGTCTGGTTGTAGCTGAATGCTGCTAATGTAATTGACCAAGCATTACCTACATTTAGGTCCATACGTTTTTGCAGAGTAACACAAATCAAAGAATAAATGCACTGACCAGCTCAGCAACACCAAAAGACTTGAATGACCACAGAAGACAACTAAGGTGGATGATCGCAGAATTATTTCCTTGTTTAAGAAAAAAAACTTTACAACCTCTATTCAAGTCAGGAACATTCCCGAGGAGGTGCAGAGGGTTTACACACAAGAATAGGCGGGTCAGACTAGACTTTGTCAGGAAACGTCTGATATAGCTGGTAAAATTATGGATAGGGAGAGACTTATGATCTGAAGCATACTACATTATCTGTCAAACATGGTGGAGACAGTGTTATGACATGGGCATGTATACTGGAACCAGGTGATTAGTGTTTATTGCTAATAGAAGTAGCAGGATTAATTGTGTAAAAAATATACAGAGCTTTACTCGCTGCTAAGATTCAGCCAATTGCAGCAAAACTGAGTGGACAGCATTTCATGGTGCAAATGGATAATGACCCGAATGACCCAAAGCAAACTGCATAAACAACACTGTCTTTCTCAAGGCAGTGAAATGGGATAGTCTTCAATGGCCAAGCCAGTTAGCTGATCTTAACTCAACAGACGATGCTTTTCAGTTACTAAAGACCAAACTGAATGCAGAGAGGCCCACAAACCAGCAGCAACTGAAGGCAGCTGCAGTAAAGGCCTAACAGAGCATCTGAAGAGAGGAAACCATGGGTGTCCAAGGGCTCTAGACTTTAGGGATTAAATGACTGAAAAGGATTTTTATCCAAGTATTAAAACAATTCTTAGACTGTATTTAAAATTCCATTAGCTCGGGTACTCAAAAACCAGCAGGATTAACTTTCTCCACTGTTGTTAGCACTTGTACAAGTAAAATGTGGTAGTTGCTGGTGTGTTATTGGTCCCATCAGCCTCTGTAAGTGGATGGCTGTGTAAAGAAGGGACTGTGACAAACAGTTTTTTACCCAGAGATGAACCTCTTTAGCTTTGGGGGGTGAAGTGAACAGCCGACCACGCATTCCTCACTGCAGATTAGAAGCTCACTGCCTCGAGTGCCTGCCGTTTTTAGCATTGTATAAGTATGAGGCGATCCAATTGTGAACAATTGAAAAACTATGCTGGCTTTCTGGAAAAAAAAGAAAAGCTATTGTGTACACTCCGTCTTAGTCTGTATAAACATCCTTGAATATAAATATTTTTAAATGAAATGACTGCTTAATTTAACTTTATATTATTCTACTATATAAACAAAAATTAGTTTAAAATAAATTTGTTTATGCAGGTTGAAGAGGAAATGAAGGACCTTCGGTACAAAATATAGACACTAATGAATCTTGAGTTAGGGCATTTTTGTCATCCTTGGCTGAATACATGTCTAAAATCCTCCCTGTGTGATACGAACTGAAAACTGTGTAGTGAGTATAGTTGGAAGAAGCGAGAAATCGGTGTTCTACTAGCTAAAAACATCAATGGTAGTTTCTTTCAAATTTGTTACTGCCAAATGTTAAATGAGCCATCTGACAGGTTGGCAGTCAACTGAGGACAATACCTGCATGTCCTTGGAACAACAGCACAGTAGAAATTCAGTTTTTATTGTTTTAACTGGTAAAATCAGCTTATTTGTATAATTGTTAGACAAAGACTGAAGGCCTGATAAGAGATTGTTTTCAATGCCTAAATGCATAATTTAGATAAAGGACACTACTCATGTGTATAAATTAGTTGTCTGGTGGTGTCTTTTTTCTGCAAGTGCTCATTTAGGATAAACCTTCACTCTTTACCGTTGCATATTGACAAGATCTCAGACTGTTATACTATGTCGTTTTCTTTGAATCACACACTTACATCAGTTCTAGAGAGCACAAATATATGAAAATGAATTCCCACATTAAAAAGATCTTGTAATTCACAGTTTTGTTGGCTCATATTGAAGCTTTTTTGAAAATGTATGTAATTTCTGACCCCGCAGTCTTGGTTTTGATTAAATAATATAAATGTGTAGCAGAGTTCTTCTTCTGTAAAAGCTTAATAGGTAGCCACAGGTTATGAAATTGTTGCTAGGTTGTTTTAAATGTTCAGTAGAATAGTTTGAAGGCAGGGGCGTATTTCTACATTAATAGCACCATTTCAGTGACGTTGCCTCTAGAGCAGTGTCCATATTGTATATCTGTGCGTTTATGTGGTAACACTGGGGACACAAATCACTCGTGCAATTCCACCTTCTACACATGCCCGTATCACCGGGCCACTCAACATCGCATCCCTTCTCCTTGCGTTAAGCTCCATCCACCTCGTGGGGTTTGAATCATCCCTCATCAATTTTACATGCCCTCATTTCTGTCCTCAGTTATTTATAGGGCCCTATTATGAAAACCTTAACTTACTTTTTGATTACTGACTGCTTCCCTTGGAGGCCTGTGGGTTTTGATGCATTATTGAGCAATCCTACTGCCATGAATGACTGTTGCACACTAGAATTTAGGCTTGGGTATTCTGCAAGTCCAATAATCCGGCCGAGGACCCTCTTACCCCATCTCTCAGTATGCCATATATTCTCCCAGAGAGATTTGAAGTTCAGTAATATTCCAGTCCAAGACAAAGAACAGGCTGTAAGAAAGGAACCTCACAACCAGCTTTGCAGTGCATAATGCAAATCTCCATTTTTTTCCCCACACAAAAATTTACTTTTATAATTCTCTGAAATTATTAGTGTTCTCTGTTTAGCCTAGTACGTGCCCTAAGGTAACTTGAATTAGACACACAAAATGTGATAAATATTTGCAGTATTTATATGTGAGCGCAAAAGCTGGAGAGACACTGAAATACGGAGAAAGAGACTCTGTGTATGAAATAGGCAAAGAGGGAGAGAATTGCATCGCATCTGTTAAAGATTAATTGCTGAGGATGAACCATGATAAAAGGTGCCTCATGCTCAGTCAAGTGATTTGAGATTGAAAGTGCTCCACAGACTCACTCTCTCTCTCTCTCTCTCTCTCTCTCTCTCTCACACACACACACACACACACACACACACACACACACACACACACACACACACACACACAAAGAAAGAGAGGGAAAGTGATCCAAAACAAAATAGCAGATATAGAGGATAGCTGGCCAGTACCTTTGGTATCCCACAGGCCAACCTCTAGAATGTAAGACAGGTACTGAGGAACCAGTTGAACATTAGGAATAAGATCCAAGCCATCAATACATTTGTCCTACCTGTCATCAGATACCCAGCTGGAATAATAAGCTGACCATAGGAGGAGACAGATACCACAGGTGCTAAGACATGAAAACTCCACAAAACAGGCTCTGCAACAGAAGTCCAGAACCCTCAGGCTCTACGAGCAATGGAAAGCAGGATGGCGAGTATGAATGAGTGTCAGAGCCACAATCCAGGATGAAACACGGAACATCCATGAATACATCAGGTAGATGGCACCTCGAGATGAGGCATTCCAAGATTTGCTCAGGCAGCTGAAGACAGACAGTGGATGATGAACTGAAGGAAGAACTCATAAAAGAACTCATATCATCAACACATACAGGGGACCACTGTGATACGTGGAAATCCCAAAAGACAGCAACATCAGGAATGAGGAGCACAAGAAAATAGAGACCCCCAAACCAAAAGATTGACCCCAACAGATTCCAGGCAGCTTCTCTGCAGAACACTGCAGGCCTGGGAACATTGAAGATACTGTGCAGACCCCTCAAACTCCCAGCCCTTTGGTAGAGGATCCAGGTTTCAGGAACACACACACACACACACCCTCTAGAGCACTGCCCACATAGTATACTTGTGGGACACAAATCACTTGTCTGTATAAAGCTATTTTGTGAAGCTGTGTTTACTTTGCCTGAAGAGATTCATGTAAAATTGGAAGATGTAACAATGTGACAATGAAACTGATTTGGAATCTGTGAATTTGATTATTGTGACACTGAGAATGAGATCAGTGTAGTGTGGTGTGACTTACCAACAGATTTACCTGATTTAATTCTGTATGTATTTGTAATTATGCTTTGTTTTTTTTAATTTATTTATTTATAAGTGTCAATTACCAAATGCCAAATAGAATATACAACCTAAACCCCAACTCCCTAACTTTAAATGACCTCTTACCCTGGGTAAACACAGTATTTATTTATTTATTTTTAAATATTTCTTTATGCAAAGTAATCACAAAGTAAATAATCATTTTACCTGACATGCATCAAAAATATATTTATTTTCTTTGTTAAGGTTAGATCCAGGTTGTTTCAACTATCTCGGTGACTCACAACACTTCAGAGGGTCAACGGCATGATAAGAATTTAATCTCAAATTTTCATATCAGCAGCTGTAAGTTCCTGGCTTCATAAGAATTTAATCTGTCATTTTGTTCCTGTTCTTTGCTTGGAGCTACAGTATTTCAACTTTCATATGGTAAAATTGCAAAGCATGCTACCGCTTTATCGCTGAAAGATTACATTAACTCAGATTTCTTGTTCTCCTTTTTATACATGTGTAATTGAGCATTATGTCAAAATAATGATTGGTAGTCCTGTAGGAGGTTAAAAGGCAGAACTGGAGAGAAGTTTGAGATATCTGTCTCTACCTTTCTGTTTACTATTTGCTCTAGTTGTATGGTAGATGCTCATTAAATTCAGTTTGGTTGATACGTTTCTGTTCTCTCACAAGACCTGAGCAAGAGATTAGAGTGTGTGGTTGGTTGACTACAGTCTGCATTGAGCAGTGCCCTGGTTGACTGAGTTCTTTGATCCTGCCTCAGTAGATCTCTGCTCAACACTGAGAGGTTTTGTGTCCCTCATTCTCTTCAACAATCACTTTTTCACACCCAACTTAAACCAAAACTGACTTGAACACAGCACCCTATTCTCTCTAATCTGTCATCTTTACCAATTCACAGGCTTCTGCTAGACTGTGTAAGCTGGCAGATAGGAAGAAAGCACAACTGGACTTTTTGAATTTGAGAGATTTTGTCTTTATTCTCTTTATTTTATTTACACATGAAGTTGCTCAGATATAACATCAATTTCAAAAATCCGTCATTTTGAACAGGCAGATGAGCTGAACAGCTGACAGTTTTTCTAGGCTACTTGAGTTAAATTTTGATAGTTTTTACACGACTTCTTTAGTGCATTGGAGTTGTTCGTGGATCACAGAACACACGCAGGGATGAATGAGGTGGGAGACAATAGAATGTGTTCCTTGTAGTCAGCACAGAAGCCTTGCATATGATGTTGTGGCCCCCCGTGAAACACTGACTAGAAAAACAAGCTGTGATGGGAAACTTGTTATGTGACGGCTGCGTGCAGGCAGGAGAAGGACCCAAAGTGCAGACTCCGGAAACAGGAAGTAACTCAAAACACAGCTTTAATGCTGAACCCAAAAGGGTAACAAAACTAGGAATACAAAATACACTTACGCAGACAGAACACACAGCTAGATAAGGGTAGATCACGACATGGACACAGAGAAACACATGGCTTAAATACACAGAGGGAGCAATCAGGGAATGGGTAACAGGAGGGAAACACAGCTGGGGCAAATCAGGCCTAACGAGACAAGGAGGGGCAAAACCAGATAAGACATAAGACATAACTCTAACAAAGGAACCACAGAATAGAAATGATAAATAATACAATAAACTCAAAACCCTGGGTCAACAACCCAGGCATCCTAACAAAACTAGAGGATGAGTCACTGCACTTCAAAATAAGAGTGAAAGATGGAGGCCTGTGAACCAACATATAGTAACTTTTTGTTTTAATAGTAATGTCTCACACACAAATCCACCTTCAATTAAGTTTTTGAATGCATGTTGGGATGCATTAAAATTTAAATTGGGTCCAGTCAAGAAATGGATTGAAAGCTTGAGATACAAATGGTTGGGTTTCAAATGAACAAATAGCACACTCTATTTATCCTTTAAATAAGATTTTATGTCAACAACTTTTTGTGTATTTACTGCATTGCTATGACACTGGGGGATTTGTTCAATGAGAATGGCACTGTGGTGTATCCTGCACTTCTTCACAGTGTCTTCTCTTTGCATCTCCCTCTTAAAGAAAGCCTTTCAACAAAGGATACTTGGGGTCCTCAGTGCTATTAATTCCTCTTTAAAGAATGTGCCTTTTTAATCTGTATGCATTTAATTTAATATTTGTAGCACTTTGGTCAACATTGTTGGATGTAAAGTGCGTTATAAATAAAGATGCTATGCTATGCTATGCTATGCTAATGCACAATGTTAACAGCAAAGTATTTTTCAGGAGGTTCATCAGTTTCCAGTGCATAGTTCCCCCTCTATAGAGAAAAATCCCCCACAGTGCTACTCCTGTTCTGAGCTGAATTTAACGCCATTGTATCCTAACCATAGGTTTGATACCATTCATGGATTTATAAAACCTCTGCTAACTTTCCCAGACATCACAAACTTAGATTCTTTTACATTTATTATTTATGTTTGACATTCATTGAAGTACTTAGCAAGTGAAACTTTGAAAATGCCCACCGTTCATTGCTGACATCAAATAGTTACATCAAAACAGGATCTCAAAGGTCCTCATTATGCTATCCCCCCACTTCAGCTCTGAAGTTATGAACTAGAATTCTAATCCGCAGTTTTGTCATTAAAAGCATCTTTTTTTTTTAAATATGATGCTTTTTAAAAAAAAAGTTTACCTAAATATCCTTAATATCCACAGCTTGACAAGCTATAATCTCCTGTGTTGCTTCTGTAATTTTAAGTGATAGCATGAACACATGTAATTACATAGGCTCCATTGTTGCAAACTGAGTATTTGAGTTTGTGGACTGATTTGTAATTCCCATTATGCTTTGTGCATAATATAACATCCGGCATTATTAATTTAAACACTGAATGAATTTAAAAAGGAGGTTATACTTCATGCACACTGCAAAATTCTGGTAAGAGTTTGCACTTTGATCTTGCACCAGATTTTCACACTAAACGCTGGCTGAGTTTGGCTAACTGTGTGTTCATTTAACAGACATAAGCGTGTGAACTCTCTGTACGCTCTTACTAAAGAAATTTACAGAAAATACATTCACATATCATTTGATATATAATTGCACATCTTGCAGATATTTTTAAAATAAAAAGAATTTGCAATTTGTAATAGATAACAGATAAAAATGTAATAATTATTTTGAATTATTTTGAATATATAATTTGTTTACAGATGACATGGCAGATGACTAGGCTTAAAGTAAACTTTTTACAGGGGTTGCTATATGCACTGTAAACAGGAGTTAATCCACAATAATGATGCTTTGTAATTTAGTGTCAAATGAAATGTCAATTACAAGATTCAATTCTATTGTATTTATATAACACTAAATCACAACAGTCGTCTTAATGCATTTTATAAGGTTAGAGCCCAAAATAATACAGAGAAAATTAAATAATAAAATATAGATGTATTATAGCTTTACTTAGTGAACATATTGGCACCTCACACCCTGGATTAACATAAAAGCTGATCCAAAGAAAACTTTTTTGGATTAAAATGGACAAATCAATGACACCATGTCTGTACTCCGAGCGCGACATCTCCTAGTAGAGCACACACTAAACAGAACATAAAAAAATGCAGGGGACACAAAGGACACTCCAGGACTTGGTAAGCATCGGATGGTACAAGACCTTCATTACACCGGAGATGACACTAAATTACACAGAGCAGAACGCTGGTGAGGACAGGCCATACATTGATTTAACCCCAAAGTTGAAACCCCTGTTTCCATCGCATGCACACTTCTAATGAAATCTAAAACCGTGAGGGCACACGGTTCCTGGAAGTATTCATAAATAAATAACCTCTGTTTTGGTGTCCCTGTGTTATCCTACGTGAATGTCAGGAAGACGGTAAATCTCCGAGGACTGAGTGAATGGGGTCTGTCCAGCAGTGCTTTAGCTGGGAGTTGGTGGCAGCCTCCATCATCTGGCACAGGCTGCAGCCCTGTGTCACTTTTGCACTTCAGGATGGATGGCTCTGTACGGTCTGGACACTGTTAAGTCTCTCCCACTGGTGAGCTTCAAGGAGAGGCTATGAGAGGAATGCCTTTCCCACAAGCTGCTGTAGCAAAAAAGAGGAGGAAATCCATAGGTGTGGTGCAATGTGATTCTTCTCTTCAATATATTTATTAAATTTAAACTTTGTGTCACATATTGAAACACATACGCTGTGAAAACTCACTTACGAAAAATCCTATCCTAAGGATATTGAGTTTGCTCAGACTACAGCTGAGATCATGCCGTCTGCAGCGACAGATGAAAAATGTTACCCCCCTCCTGCAAAGTTGCTGATATGCTTCCCTCATAGATTCCTATGGTTTCACCTCCTTTTGATTTCCATGCATCATTTAAATTCTAGTGAATATGGGGACTCTGAGGTTGGTATAATTTTAGTTCAGCATCCACTTGAGATGTGACAGTGAGTAATTGGCATGTCATGCCATATGCATAGATTGCAGTAAGAGCAAGTTGACATCAGCAGAGCTAGAAAGAAAGGCTGATTTTTATTCTGCATTGCTGATTGAACCATTTTTTATTATCCTTATATACTTTTTATATTTATCTATAATGTGTGATTGATGTGGTGGTGTAACAATATATTAATAATAATTGATATTATTCGAAAAGAAAGGCTAGTAGCCAAAGCATTTGCTTCCACGCTGTTTTTATGTAGTTCAGAAATCATTTCACAATGGAAACTTTGTTATTTGTTATTATTTGTTAAATGTAAAAATGGCTTTTCCCAGTTTGTCTTATTCAGGTGTTTGAAGAGTAGAAAAATCTTTTTGCAGACTTTGACCTTAGAAGATGGAAAACGTTCCATTATCAGACGGTGAACCCCAACCTGTTTGAAATTGAATCTTTTGGCCTGTTTGCCTGAAGTGCTTATTTTGGTGATTGTTTATTGATTTAACTGAATTAATGCTTTAGGTTCGATTCAGCTGATGGAATGAAAATTTCTCGTTTCTTGGCTCATTTCAATCTGAGCACAACTAAAAGGTACAATTGGGAAATATTAAAGAAATATTTCCCATCTTAAAAAAATGAACAAAACAGTCATTTAGACTTAAAGAAATTATAAGAAAATCAGTTTCCATCTAGACTGTATAGCCCTGCGACATATTCTAATATATCCAAACAATTGACACTATGAAGGCAAACTCAAAACAGAAGTCCTACGTGCGACAGCTGTCGTCTGTTTCCTCTGAAATATTTGTACAGTTTTTCTGATGTTGCATCATTCTCAGATCCCAAAACTCACTCTTGCACATGCATGCCCTTAAGGCGTTAAAAGATTTGCAGTCACTCATGTCATACATACAAATGTTAGACGTACTGCATACTGCAAGTGTAATATTCACATAATACACTGAATAACATCACTTGCCGGTGTCACTGAAGGTTGATTGACTGGAATTCCACAACGGACGTGTAGTTCCTGATCTTGCCTAGAGAAAAGTTAACCTTCATTTTAAAATGATATACTTTTTTTTTCCTGTCTGAGAACCTCAGTGTTCTCAGTCAGGCGCAGGAAACACTCCGGAGGATGGATTAGTCTGACAAAGCTCTGCATGCAAGCTTTCATGGGGAGAGGCACTCCAACAGCCAGGTTGAGACAAAGCTGCTTATCCACAGGGTCACAGTAATGTAATGGTGTGTGCAGCCAATTTTCTCCTTGCTATTCAAATTGCATGAATATCGTCCATGAAAAGAATCAAGGCTTTTTAAAGCTTTCCTTATTGACTCATCCCATGCCTCTCAATGCTGAACTCTGTGTCAGATCTTGGAAGATCCAGAGGCAGCCTCAGCAAAGGAGATAAACTGTGAAACAACTGTGGATTTGCTAATCGTGGTTAAATATAGAGTCGCGTCTGAAAGCATTTAAGTTAGTAACTACTTTTTGCTTTAGGAATGAAATACAAGAATGTTCCCAGAATAATAGTTTATACTTTGGGATCCAGTGCAGTCCAATGCTGCTTATGAGGTGTTATTTTCTTTTAAAAATACATTTATATTGTAGTTATTAATAGCATTAAATTCATCACTCAAAAGTACTGCAGTGTCTTGAAAAAGTAATGAATTGTCTTTTTAGTGATGATGCCTTATCTTACTAAAATGAAGGATACCTCAGCTAGCATCAAAATTTATAATACTTTCTGGATTGTATTACTTGCATTTTTAGTTTAAAACAGTGAGTTGCAGTATGCAGTATGATAAGGCATATAAGATTTATACATTTTGCACCCTGTTCCCAAATGCTGACAGTTAACTGTGAGATTTGTATATGTAACCTTGAGGTGTTAGCCTCAAGCAGAGATTAGAAGCAGCTACCTAAGTTGGGTAATAACTCCATGCACCCCCAATATGCAGTCTTTAGACAACTTGCCAGACGGCATCACCTCTCTCGAGCCTCAACTCGAGTTTTTAGGATGATCAGGAGCCGGGAGACTATGGTCAGCAGAGATGGCTCACCAAAGTCAGGCCTTTCTAACAACACTCCATCTAAGACTTCTCTTCCCAGTTCTTCCTGTTTCCCACTGAGAGCACTGAAACCTGGGTTCTTGAGCCTTGTGTTTTTGGCTCTCTCCATCCCAGAACTGTGTTTACCAGGATAAAGTAGCACTAATTCCATTCCAGTTCTTTTCTTTCAAAACAACCATTTTTTATCTTTTGGTGCTGACAGCTTGCTCTGAGCTCTGGGATGTCAGGTGAACAGCGATTCAGCAACAGGAAAACAATCTTAAACCCACAACTCTGCAGGTGTGTCAGTCAGGCCTAGAACATTTATCTTTTGGTTTCAATGCAAGGCTCGGCTTTTCATTGAGCTTTCAGAAACACACAAGCACTGATTTATGGGGCTCTGTTACAGGATTTAACAAACCTTTTCTTGATCCTGTCATTTGTACCTTTCAGTATCCAGGATTTGTCATATAGTAAGTAGTGTTGTCTTTTATCCATTTAGGTCTTTTTTCACCAATTCCTTGTTTTTCTTTTTCACTTTTGTCACAATTTAGACATTTGGCGTAAATTCAGTGTTCAGAACATTCTTCAAGCGTCAACGGTGCCAGAAGGCAAATCAGCAGGCAGTGAAAATGCTGAACACAAGACCTTTAATGAAGACAAGTAACAAAAGAGCGACAAGCAGTGGTTGGTTACGAGCTCTTTGTTCTCTAGGGCTCATAACCAAGAGACTGGGTGGAGGACAAGAGGCAAGCTGCAGTTAAAGGAGACGGGTGTTTCAGCAAGTGTAACTGACAAGGAAAAGTAAAGGGCTAAATAATTGTTTATGTGAGGCACATTGCGGCGTCAGGTTGCGAGGGTTGCTGTCAGGGCTTTGTCTAGTGTGACCAAGTTCATAATGACAGTTTAATATATACTTGAAAATAAATATGAATAACAGTATATAACAATAGATGTAAAGAAAAAAAAACGGATGGCAATTTCAACAACATTCAGTAGATCATTGCAAAATTCAAGTGTAGCATCCAAATGTAAATATTCTTTCAAATTGTTTATTTTCTATATCCTCTTATTCTGCTGAGTGTTGTGCAAACCGAAGAATATCTCAGCATGCATTGAGCAAAAGGTCGGGAACACCCTTTATTAATATTAAATGTAGATCTTAAATTTCTCTTGGCTTCATGTTTCTGCCTTACAGCATTTATTTCGGTACCCAAATATGCACGCAGTGTCTCATTAAATCTGAAGTACGACCTTGTGTATAAAAAGAACAGTGTCCATTTCTCACTGGAAAACTGAAGTGCGAGAATGTGCTCTACTTTTCTCATTCCTAAAACTCTTCAAGCCTCATTAACTTTGAAAACAAGCCAACTAGCTGCTGTGAATGTTTTGTAGCATTTGCTTGAGCCAAGAAAAGGCTCTGTACCTCGTGCAGGGAGACAGAGTCCTTGCTGGAGAGGGCTGTGACTGAGGCAGATGATAATGGGAAAAGTTTTGTGTTTTATGCGGTGTCTCTCGTGCCCAGCAGGAAGGTTTAAAGTTCACTGTAGTGTGGACGTTGAAATATTACATTCTGATTTTTATCATTGTAATAAATCAAAGAATCAGTGCAGTGTTACATTTAAAGGTTGTTCGGATAAGTACTCTTGTTTTGTGTTGCCAGAGTTGGCTGGTCTGCTCCACTCTGCGTGGGAGAAATGGCACACATCCATACACATATGTAAAATATTGTTTCAATAAGGCGAGATCATTAAAAGGAATTGAACTTGATTTATTGACATACAGAATTCAGTTACACTATTTGGGGATTCGATTCCGATGGCCCATCACAGCAGAACTGAATCCCAGTGGTGACAGGAATTAGGGCAGGACCGCCTGCAGTCTGCACGCTAGTAATGGTGAAAATAAGATGGAGGTGTGGCGGGGCGTGATTGCGGATGCCGTGCAGGTGCGTCCGCCTCCTCTGCACGGCACCGCAGGCCACGCCCCGCCACAGGAGGCTTGCGTGAGGTAGAGTCTGCATGACAGAATGAAGGATGAGCAGTTACGATTCAAAGTACACAGAGTGGAGGCTGATTGGACTACGGCAGTGATGTCAGCATTGAGTTTTACAGTGTGGGAAAGTGGAAGTCACTAGACTAGCAGCCAAACATCTGGGAGAGCAGACAGATGAGTCAATACAGATGTTCATTATTGAACTTACACATAAGCTTCATTAAAATGTCATTGTTTTGCCAGGTAGTCTCTCCTATAAACCCAAATACTTAATGATTTTTATTTTTATTTTAGAGGTAATGATTGTGGCTTATAGAAAATCAGAAATCCACTTCCTGAAATTTTTAGAATATTTATTTAGAATAAAGAATATGAATACTTTCAGTAAATACAACCACAATAATAGGGAAGGCTGCCGACTTGACAGTTGTCCAGGTGACGATCATTGACATCCCTCTACTGGGAAGGCAGGGCGCAGAAGGCCATTGCTGAAAAGACGGGCTGTTTGCAGAGTGCTGTGTCAAAACGTATTAGTGCAGAGTTGACTAGAATAGAGAGGCAGACAGATACTGTAGATGAGTGTGGTAGAAAAAGGTACACAAGCAACAAGGATGAGAGGATTGTCAAGGCAAGTACCCTTACCCTTCATTCTAATTTGTGTTGTACAGTTATTTCATTTTTAACCTTAATTTATATTTTATTCCTTCCTAGTTAAATTTACCCTTTTTAATTTTTCATATTTATTTCCTATCTTATTCATAGCCTTTTCCTTTTTTGTTTTCTTTAGGTCACGAGCAGTTGTCCAAGCATTTCACTACATATCGTACTGTGTATGACTGTGTACGTGACAAATAAAATTTGAATTTGAAGTAAAGTGGAGAACTTGGAAGAGCTTCATGAGGAGCGGATTGAGGCTGGTATCAGTGCATCAAGAGCCACCATGCACAGATATCTTCAGAAAAGGAGCTACATGGTCGTAGCTGAGGGGCGGCTACAATTCAGGTGGTAGAGCATGTCATCTACTAATCAGAAGGCGGTTCAATCCCTGGCTGCTCCTGTCTGCATGCCAAACTTCCTTGGGCAATTTCCTTGATGCAAGTTGCTCTTGAAAACACTTAACAATAGAAAAACGTGCCTGTGTAAATGGGTGTGAGTAGTTGAATGAGGCACGTTATATAAAGTGAAGGGCCAGTCCATTTACATCACCATTTACAGATGTTACATTTCTATTACGAAGCAACTGCTGAACCAGATGCAATGTCAGATGTTCCTTATGTGGGCTGATGAGAAAAAGAACTAGACTGCTGCTCAGTGTTCCCTCTTTTTTCAGATGAAAGTAAATGTTGAGTATGTGTTTGTAGGTGTTTGGAGTCCAGTGTGAAGTTTCAACAGTCCATGATCATTTGATGTGCCATGTCATCCAGATCAATAGATAGATACTTTATTGCTCCCACAAGGGAAATCTGCTGGTGTTGGTGCACTGTGTTTTATCAAGTCTATCCAACAGGAGATTTTAGTGCACTTTCATGCCTCCATCTGCTGACAAGCTTTATGTCGATGCAGATTTCCTTTTCCACCAGGACTTAGTACCTCCCCACAGTGACAAAACTACTACCAAAGAATTTGCTGACTAGGTTATTATTGTGCTTGACTGGCCAACAAACTCAACAGACCTGAACCCCATAATCTGTGAGCTAAAGGCCACTGTCAAAGCAGCCTGGACTTCAATAACAGCTTGGCACTACCGCAAGCTGATGGCCACAATCCCAAAAAACAATAATGCAGCAATTTATAGTAAAGGAGCCCTATGTATTGTGTGTATAAATGAACATGCACTTTTCAGGAGTTTAACACTTCTTATTACATCTTGAGACTTACTATAAATTATTTCTGATTGATCTTAGGTATTGTATTTCTGATATTTATGAACTCTCTAAACCAGGGGTGCTCAATCCCGGTCCTCGAGAGCTACCGTCCTGCAGCTTTTAGATGCATCCCTACTCCAACACAGCTGAATCAAATGAATGGCTTGTTATCAGGCCTTTGCCAAACACGATGGCATGCTGAAGAGGTAATCAAACCATTTGATTCAGCTGTGTTGGAGTAGGGATGCATCTAAAAGCTGCAGGACGGTAGCTCTCGAGGACCGGGATTGGGCACCCCTGCTCTAAACCATAATAATTCAAATTAAAGCAAAAAAGGTTTGACGTTTAAGGATGATATAATATAATCTTTATAATCCTTTTTTTTTTTAAATGTTATTTTTTGTTTCTTATGTGGAGCGGTAGAGATATGACAAAGAACTTTAATGACTCACTCATGATATTTGGATGAGCGGCTCCCAAGAAAGCTGGCTTCAAGTGCCGAAACAGTGGCAAAGACAGGAGAAGTCAGTGAATCGCAAGCTTCATTAGGACACATTCACTGGGGAACAAGTTAAGATATCTTACACCATTAATAAAAACAATAATAGGCCAAAATTCAGGCAAACTTGAACTATAATTCCTTCTCTGGTTACCATGAATGTCAAAATTCCAGATATCGTACAGGTATGCTGACAGATCTCATCCCCACCTCAAGAGCCAGAAGTAGCAAATTGCCCTCTCGATGGATGTTTGAAGGAACTGCAATTGTTGCTACATTATTTCAACTTATTAATTCTTACTCTGCTTCAGACACTTTTTCAAAACAAGCGTTGCTCTGGAAATCTTGTACATAAGACCTCTCCACAGATATAGGAGACAGTAAACACAACGCCCATCCCAATGGGAAAAGAAGGATAGAAAACTATGCAGAAGAACAACACAACCACAACAGACAATATAAGCAATGCAGGCAGGCTAACATCAGTCTTGGTCTGAGCTAAAGTGTCTTTACTTTTTTCTCATCTTTCCTCGATGGACTTAGCAGGCAAGCAACATGTTTACAGCCCGGAGCGCTGCGTAAACAGAGAAAATTAGGATTCGTTGCTTACTTCCATAGCGTCTGATACAAACAGCCTTTCGTGCTTTTTATTTCTGTCCCTGAACCTCACGCTCTTCATACGCTAGTTTTCTCACCACTGCTGCAACTGCATCGATGCATTCAGGATTTTTTTTTTCATTTATCAGGAGGGTTTTGTGGAGAGATTGGTGAAAAGTCAGAAAAAAAATAGTCTTTTGTAGCAGAGGGAATGAGAAATGGCTCTGCATGGATAAGATGTAATGCACAAGAAAAATGAAACTCACCAAAGGTTAAACAGGCCAAAGAAATGTCATCAAAATGCCACTTAAACATGATTTGGCCTTTTCGATTCTTTCATCGTATCAAACTTTGTGCCAGCAGTGTGGCTTGAATATAAGTGAAAATGCAGTGCGGTCTTCTGAAAAGGTCGATTGAGATCTATTTCGAAATAAACCTGGACTTCTAAAACAGAAAAAAAGGATGCAATTAATGCTTCACAAGGCATCTTAATGTGACCATCATTTGAAATTGATAGAAATGAAATCATGGAGCTAAAATTAAATGACTCACAACAGTAATTTGTTTTTGAAAGATCCATACATTTTACATGCAGGTGAAATCGTTAAGTGGGACTTGCTAATTAATGACATCATGACTAACGCACACTCCAAAGTGTGACTTAAGGAAGCTGGGATGTTGCAGCTAGGTGCTAAAACGTATGCTTAATTAAATGTTATACATGGGTTTAAGTTTCCTAGTATTAGTCATCAGGTGGATTCTTTATTCATTTTGTGCACTATGACCTACTCATGGCAGTGAAGCTTTTTTCAAACATTTATCTAGTGAATGATGATCAATCATGATGAAATTGGTTGTGGTGTTTATGACTGAGGGTTGAATAACACCAGCTGAAAGTTTTATGTGCAGTAAATTGATTCATTGATAATTTATGATAAATAATGCATTTTCAAGACTACTGTTTTCGTAGAGATGTTGTTAAGCTTTCCTTTTTTAAAAATATGATTATTCAGAGAGAGAATGCTACTAGTTTGTGGGTTTGCGTTAAAAAAAAGACACACAGGCAATTCAAAAGAAGCATCTCTTGTCAGAAACTGTGCCACTGTGACATTTCACAGAGCACAGTGACCACAGTTTTCCTTGGGGTGCTTTCTACTCTAAAAAAACAGAAGCTGTGAGCTGTGTGTCTGTAGAAGCAATCCCACTCTTACTCCACCCCCCACCTTTCTGGTCCAAAGTCCAAATTTAACCGCCGAAGGCAACTCTGATGAGTGTACGAACATTTTCATTGATGTTATGATGATGAAAAAATGATGAACATTAGGAAAAAAAACTTGCATGTATGGCAGCTGGACAGAGAAATGTGTTCAATGAGATTTCAGAAAGTAAATCAAACAAACTGTGAAGGTTTTGGGGGCTACTAAGTTGCTCCTTCAGCTCTAACTGACTTCAGTTCCGCTAATGCTCTCCCATTCAACATGGCACATGCTAATTAGTTTATCCTTGGCAGCCCTGCCAAGCCTGTGGGCACCTTGGCTATATCTCACCTTTAGTTCCCCTCAGATTCCAGACACAATAGTCACTAAAAGAGAATAATTTCTGCCCTCCGTTCTTGAGCCTTAGGCTGATGGGACGTATTCACAGCAAATAAGAGGATCAGACTGCAGTGAGTGTGGGTGCAGTGAAATACCTTAGTATATTAGGATGGGGGGGCAGTGTTTAAAAGGCAGGGAATCCCTCGTGGATGTGCATGTGGACCACCACAGATGCACAGTTGTTTTTATTGCTTATGCCTTATTGCATTTCTTTTTCATGTAATTGTGCTTGGAAAATGCATTTTACACAGTTGCAGACTGACACTGACAAAACAGCGCTTTCTTTTTTGCCAAAGTTTAGGCACAGTGAAGAATCGTGCATTCATTATAGAGGTAGAAATGATCCTGTTTGTGAAACTGTGTCTATTTTGGTTTTGTTTGCTGCATGTTTCCAGTTTTAAAGCACCTTTTGATTCTTGTCTATGAAACGACTCGTACAGATAAATGTTGATTCCTTACCTTCAAAGGATACAGCCAGCTGTCGCCCTACATGTATGTGGCACACCAAACTGAACATTACATGTATAATCACACGAAGCCTCGTACCTTCTGATGACAAAATTTAATCAACCACATTCACAAACTTGGAAATGTTTAGCACTAGTCTACCGTCTTAGGTCGTTAGTATGAGCGCTGTTCTTTTAGACTGTTTTTGTATCTGAGGCATCCTGCTGTGTGATTTCCTGTTTCAGTGATGCATATGTATGATTGTGTGAAGGTGTTTTTTTTTCATTGATTTAATAGGAGGTTAAGTTATGTAGGACTGAAGCTTATCAGGAAATAAACAACCCATTTTCATTTTTTTTACACTAACTTTCTCAGATGGTTTATATGCTCACTGACACTGAATCTCAGATTCCACAGAAGCTATTGTGACACAAAAAATGGTGGAATTTTAATTGCTTTTACAGCTACACCCGATAACAGTATGATTTGCCACATCCTTCATAATCTTATCTCAATCTCTGAAGTGTAATGCAATTAGCTGTCACTGATTATTCTCCTCACATTACTAATTTCCATTGCAGTAGAAACTGCTACTTGTTTTGCAAATATAAGGTAAAGCAAGTGCCTGACTGAAGCGATTTTACACCCTATTTTGACCATATTGCGAAAGAAGAGCACAGAAATTAATTTATTTGTTTAGTGCTTTTTTTTCATGGCCCAAAAAGACAAAAGCAAAGAAGGTGTTAAATGTCATGTGCGTGAACAAGGTGGGCGCTCGGATGCTCGGAATAACCCACCGGTTCCACTGACATTATTAGCTTGAAAAATGAGGGACAATGGAAGAGATGACAGTACTTCAGCTTTCATTAACTAAATCACTTTCCACACAGAGTGCAACAGTGCACAAAGGTAATTAATTTCCTCAAGGGCAATTATTTTAGTACTTTAAGATAATGACAAGAACTCCTCAAAGTTCAATCTAGTAGGTGGTTTTGAAGGAAAATTGTCCTCAAAGGCCCAAACTGGAGTCGGTATAGCACCATCCCTGGTGGGGAAGTTAATACACCATGCAGCATATATTTATTTCAGAGAACTGTATTCAGACTTACAATGAAACACTGCAGCAAGAGCAGTTATTGTTGTAGTATTTTCTGCTGTGTTATTACATATTGACAATCTTGGTTAAAGCACGACGTAAATGGGAAGTGTAGACCTACTGTCACAATACAGCTTTCTTTGTGTTTCAAAAGTGTGCTATTAATATTGTATCTACCATTCTTAACCATGGTTAGATAAATAGACAAAATACTGTGTACAGTGTGCTGATAGTTTGAAGACGGCTGAAAATACATACTGATAATAGTACTGTGTCGATTTTAGCCAACTGATACTTGAGATACTTTATTGTCTTGGCGTATTAAAACACTTGCACACACCACGTAGTGATTGACATCCAGGCACACATACCAGGGTGATGCCTGGGTGATTATGGCTCTAGTCTTAGAACACAGGCATACATCTCTCCTGCTGTGCAGGAAGGAGTTAGTTGGGATGAGGAAGAACACATTATCAGCGGGTGTGTTCAGGTCGAGCATCAATCACTGTCTATCACTATCAGTTCCTCTCTTTCCTGTTAATAAGCAGAGCTTTCCCTACATGGTGTGCTGTTAGTTTTGCAATTGAAAGTAAAGGGTGGATTCTCTCAAGAGAAAACAGATGTCCTTGTCAGGGAGTTGCAAGGCACAAATATAAAGTACCTCATATTTGCTGCCAAGGGCAGGCATTATCCACTTTTAAGGTAAACTCACTTTTCAGAAGAAATCCTTGTCAACATTTATGAATATAAATGCACATGTTGTAAAATCTATGCCCATCTGATGACTACTAGTAGGAAGCAGACACACACACACACACTGAAGTTTTTTTCTTCTTTCATATACGAAAAACACATGGGATAGCACATAACTAACTAACATAACTAATTATATTGCAGCAATGGTAACAAAGATGTTTGTAAATCACTTATTTTAAAAACTGAATTTTTAAACAATCTAATAATATTTCATATTATCACTGAATGTAAGAGAAAAGCTAAACCTATGATGCTGCCAGTTGGCCTTGATGTCTGTGGTCCATAGATCACACAACTCCTGTAATTCCCAATGAAAAGCCCGTGTAGCAACCACTCTTTTGCTTCCAGTCCTGTCACACAGGGTGCTGATGGGTGGCAGCAGTGATGGATCAGGGAACAGATTGCCTCTCTCTTTAAAAGAACTTTCATGCTACAAGAAATGAGACTTGCTGGTTTTGACACAGATCAGAGAAAGATTCAGAGTACCATAGACCACGGCCTGCTTACAGCCAACCAAACCATCTTTCATCATTCTGTCTATCGTCTTCTCTTCGCATGCTTGTTGATAATAACCACTTTCCTGGTATATTGATGCATGCTCAATCCCCCAGGTAAGTAAATTCCACAAGGTTGATTCTGTTCATCTGGACGTAGCGTTTTCAGTGGTAGAAACGTTTCGTCGCTCGTCCAATTGACTTCTTCAGGCTGAAGAATAAACAAATCAACTTTTTGGGAGGTAATTTCCTGGTAATATTTGTCCTACTTTCTTGGTTAACTAGTATCTTTTTGTTTTTCGAAGACTGACTTGGTCATTTGTTTGCAAATCTTCAGAGATGTTGCTTTTACACAGAACAAAGGAGGAAAACAGAAGCCACAGAAACCCAGCTGCATTTGCACTTAGAGAATGAATGTGTCTGCCAAGACTTGTTCCCTTAAAACCTGATAACAACAGACGAAGATTTAATAACAGCAGTTAAATTAGGTATGAATACAGTATGCTGACTTGCCTCGAGCACAAATGGTAATGAATATTGTTTTGATTATACTTGTTAGTAGTCATGTAGATCTTGCGTGGGTCAATATGGTTAAATTTACAAGAGAAGAACATCTTTGATTAAGCATTGGTGTTTAATGAAAGCTCCATCAGGCTTCCTTTTCCCCTTTTTTCTTCTTTCAATTTTATGCCTAAGCCATGCCTTTCAGCTTCAGCCCTCTCGTATAATTTACCACCATCCGTTATTTAAAAGGCAACTCCCTCCTGGTTCATGCCATCATTCAGCATGTCTTAAACAATCATTGCCCTGTCTTACCCACACCGGAGGCTATCACAAATCACTCTTCTCTTTAAATGATTTAGCTGTTCATTTTTTTGTGCCCGCCTGGTGCCTCTTGAGCTGAAGCCGGCATCACACCATATGTTTCTTTGGATCTGGTTTTCGATTTATGAGAACAGCAAATGTGTATAGATTTTTTTTTTCTCAAATTCTGCTTATCAATCCTCAATAGTGAAATTTTTACAGTAGTCAGGTGTTTTACTGTAAAAATACCAGCGTAATAATGGAAAACCATTTTTCAGAAAGTGTTTACAGCTGCCAAATAACTGCTGTCCAAACTGCAATAACTACTAATTACAAGCATTCAATTAGTAGCATCTATTATCCTTATAGAAATGCTTGTACTAGTGTCACCCCCATGGTATTATGTACGTTGAATTATTCAAGTAAAAACTGTCTATGTCAAACTCATATACTTTAACATGAGTTACCAAGTACTGAAAGCACTGTACATAGTTTCATTGCAACAAGGAAGGTACAAAAGAAAGAAAGCATTTCGACCATTTGCTGTTAAAAAAAACTGCATAAGTTATTGTTGCACTGCAATAGAATCACCTAATTAAATCCCATTGAAAGCTTTTCACTCAAACACCCAACATACCTCAAGTGAGAGTGAGAAGAAAGCGTGGTCGGTGCCCAGTATACAGTATCTTACATCTACCCGCATCTACATTTATAATCCTAATTACTGGGCTAAAGCTGCTGATGGCTGAGCGTGGTGGTCAACCCTGCAATTGATCAACAATTCTTTACATGCTCTGCGTCTCCAGTATTAGACTTTTGTAAAACACATATAACAGATCTAACATATCTCAGTAAGTCACCAGATGCACTGAAGCCAAGGCAGAGCAACTAAACAAAATGTAATGGATGCAAATCCTGCAAAGGATGTTGGCAGTGTTACCAACCCACTGATTATTAGCCGCCGTCATGGAACTTGCTTAACACACTCGTTATTTCAAACATGTCTGCATTTCAAACAACAACACAAGGCAGTAAAGCTAACACGGTCTTATTTATGCATTTTAGCGATTTATCTTGTGACTGAGATAATACAGTATTCCTTCCTCTGCTGTGGGGACATTACAGTTGTATCCTGGAATATAAATTCAAGGTACAAGGCGTCAGGCTTTAATGACAGCAGTTCTTCATGTGAGAAATGACAATGTCTGCGTGTGGCTCTTCCGTGATTATACCAGGGTGTGAATCTTAACGCTTTTCAAGTATGTGTTCTGCCAGTTTTCAGAGAGCATCTTCAAAGAGGAATAATGAGTTGTTATCCATGAATTTTTCAGGTAGACTAACCTAATTTATTATGCTTTGAATTCATGCTTTAGAACTCTATATTTTCCTCTCTTCTATAGGAACTGGCTCCATGCATGTCTACTGAAAGAAAGGCTTTTGTCTAACAGAAGGAGCTGGCACAGAAAGTTGCTGGTCTAAAAGTTGGAGCTGGTGCCGTGGAAGGAAATAAAAAAAAAAAACGCAAAGGAAGGAGAAAAGAAATATCCCGATGCATCCCACAAATTCTTCTACTGTGTAATCATGCATGAGTTTAATTTTGGATAATTTAGTTTTCAGACCTGTCTAAATAAGGATTTGTTCTCAGAAGCTGTCTCTGCACTGGCACCAGCATGAGCACCAATGCTGAGTTAGGGGAAAAGAGGTGTGATTAAGAGATTCTGGGAGCAGGTCCATAAAAATCAAAAGCCTTAACTGATTTAAATTTGGTCAATCTCTTGTTCAAGGACATTTTGGAAACGGAATGACAGTTTTTAGTCCGGCTGCTACTTTTAGATCGCTCCTGGGAAGTCCTGACCGTAGGAATTCAGACCACTCTCACTGTGCTCTCAGCGATTTCAACATAAACCTCGGACTTGCACAGAAAGAAAACTTCTCTTTCTAACTGACCCAAATTTTTGGTGGCAGATCATCACTGGTGATGATAACTGGTCTCCAGCTACAACTGTGCAGTTTTCAGCAGTTTTCATCAAAGAGACTACAGTTTCCAATCCCGAAGACAAGAAATTGCCTGTAATTTTGTGGCGTGGAGGAGCTCCATCGCCCTTCACAGATGCACAGAGAGTTCTAGAAAGAAACGTTAGCTGCAATTGAATGATCAAGACATGCAGAAGATTGTCTTGACGGGGACAAATTTAAATCAGATCAAGATTTTACTTTTACATGATGGAATTTGTACAGCAGACTGTAACGATCATGTATAGACTAATCTACAATAATATATTTGTTTACTTCAAATAATAGCCGTATTTTCCTCAGATGGTATACAGCATTTGACAAAATATGATTAAAATCCTTCATTAAGATTTACTGGATACACATTATCTTTCAACTAACTTACAAATCTGTAGAAGGAACTGGAATGAATATCCACTCATCCGGTATTTGCCGGGCCAGATGGTACGTTTGGATACCATCAAGTATCTTTTAATACAGCAGATGCTGAATTGTGAAATATCTCTGTTTTGGCTAGCTGGCTGTATGCCATTATGTCTAAAAGCCCATTATCCAAGGCAAATATGTGACCTCCCTATCTGCTGCTATCAGAGAGCATCAAGTACAGCCAAAGTTGTTTCTTTGATAGCAGAGAACGGGCTTCTTCTCAATTCAATCTGTCAGCTCGCGGCATAAAAGAATTCTATGCTCAACCTTTCTCTCTGAGATTTAAAGCAGAGATTCACTTAGCTGTCAGAAAACAATTGTTCTTTGTAAAGAGCGGTGGCTGGTGCAACTTTAATTTTAAAGATGTTTTAAATGAGCTGTCACTCGATGATTGATAGATTGGGAGAAACTTGCCTCCAGTTCATCTGTGTCCTACAACAGAGGGCTTTAATTACGAGCCCCTTGTATCGATGCTGTCAGCTCCACTGTGATATGCATCATGTGTGTGAGGAAAATGGATTTTACCACCTGGGTGCCAGCTGCTTGCAGTCTCATTGCACACAATGTCATCGGTTGAAAATGCATTGTCATCATTGCGGAGTGATACTGCCTGGGGATCGAGGCCTTTGATATTCATACATTCACTCACGTGCTCACTTTTATTCATAGTTTAAAGTGAATTTGATCGATGAACAATCATGCATGAACCGACTTACCATTTGATCAATATCTGCTCTCCGTGTGTCTATTTTTCATACAAACAATGAATTTTAAAGTCCCTGTGCATAAAACTATAATGTTTCAGCATTCAGAAAGTAATTTTGGATACCATTGTGAAATGTGAAACTGTTCCTTTATCTTTACAGTTTGACATTTCTAATATGCCAGGCAGTAAATGCTATTTTTAACTGTTGTAACTTGAGTGTCTAAGGCTTTATGTCTGGGCATGTCCTGTGTGCTGAATCTGTTGTGCCAAATGTACAGATCTCAAATTAGGTCACTGTTTTAGGTTAAAATAAATGAGCGTATTTTAATATTGTTTTGATGATGATAGAAGAAATATTTATTTGAACATGTAAGGTGAATATTGCTCTGCAGAAACAGTGCTGAGGCTCACTGGATATTTTCATGGACACCTAAAGAAACCTCCAAGGTGTAAAATAAGAAAGAAATATTACATAAATATTATATTATAGACTGACATTTCAGTCAGTTGTATCGCAGTATTCAGATGATGGTGAGGTGGATTCGTTTTACTCAACAGAAGCTTGTAGCAGAGCATTTCTTACTATCATTGTGACAGTGAAAAACATGGCATTAGAAATATCAAAGGAAAATAAATAATTTTTTTATTCTAAGAAAAGTGACAGAGTAGAAATGTTTCTTATGTTTCTAAAGGGGGTGCAGCGTGGCACTCCAAAAAACAGCTTCATGAACAACCAGCTCTGGCAGACAAAAAATAAGCACACCACATAAAAAAGATCAATGCTTCAGGTTTGGTAACTGCAAAAAGGAAAAACTGCTTCACAACTGATACAGATTTTGATAAATAAACGCCAGCAAGGCCAGAAGAGACCAATCTCCTACTGGTTTCAGAGGATGAGTGGGATCTCTAAACTACTTCTCAGGATTGGAAACAAGACCAAATAATTTTGGTCAGTCGAATCCTTTTTTTTTTTCTTTTTAAGTCCAATTAATAATTAATAGTTTGAGATTTGTGGGTGTGAGAGCAGTATTCAAGGAGATGAAAGGAAAGACGGAATCATGCAGCGTGCTCCAAAAATAAGTGAAATATGATAGTCCTCAGGTCTGAGGATGTTTTGCCTACTCTGGAATTGGACATGTGCACCAAATCCATCACACTCTGATCAAGAAGTACCACTTCATTCTTTGGAGACATGCTTCACCCTCAGGTCTCTATCTATCCGGAGAAGTAATAACAGCAATCCTAGCCAGCTGTATGACTGTGTGATATGCATCCTCAATATCACCCGACACTAATTTTTCTTTAAGGTCGCTCCACTCCACTCTGAAATGTGGCTGTGCGTCAGTAGTTACAAAGGACTCAAGATCACACATTGGTTCATTAGTGACTGATTTTGGAAATTTAAATCCCCTCCCTCATGGATGTTATTTAGAGTGGAGGCGATGTCAGCCTGAAGATGAAAATTGAGTATAATGAGTTGACAATTGTGCCAGATAACATGTAACAATACAGGTAAGTTATTTTTAACAACTGTGTGACAGCTGGCACATTTCTATTATGTATCAGACTGCCATAAGAGTAAAATGAATTTCATGAAGAAATCATACTCCGTATACTTCAACATAAGGACTAGTAGTATTTTAAATAAATACATTAAATAGATAGTAAGTAATAACTCAAGTTTTATTCATAGCTTTCCTCAGGAGACGGACTGTGTTAAATGTAGAGTCACCATTAACACAGAAATAAAGTTAAAGGGCCCAAACTACAAAGTAGAACGTGTACCTGAATGTACCGTGTTAGAAATAAAGCCAGTCACAGAAGGATAGTGTTGCATCCATTCTGCACAGTAAGCAATTCAAAACAGTGTGAAAAATGTTATCATTAACATTTACTGCAGCCCAGTTTGTTCTGATGTTCGATGTTCGATTCTAATTTTACAGTTAACTCAGTATAATGTGTGGAAACTGGGAACTATAATTAGTACAAAGGTTGGGGAATTACATTTATAGTTGATGATATTTTTGTTAATTTATTCTTTAACTGAGGAATTCTTTTTTCTTTTTAATAGATATCTGTAGAAATACAAAAGTAATCAGAGGCAGTAACTTTAAGGGCTGAACACAGATTACGGTGACACTGTGGAGTGGCACTTTCTGTACTCTTGGACAGCAGTCTGAGTTGGTTTTTGCTTCGTTTTCTTTCTTTTTTTATGTCCTCTTGAGTCCATCAGTCGGTGAATGGTTTAAGTGCTGAGTGTCACCGCTCCAACCTGAAACAAAGCCAAAGCTAAAAAAAAAAGAAAGAAAGAAAATGCCCAGTACCAGCTTGGGAAAACAAAGTGGTATCTTCTGCTGTGGCCTTTAACTTTCCTCTGCATTGCTGTTTTGCACGTTGCACTTTGTAAAATCAGGATACCTTTATGTTTGGTTCTCTAAAGTGCTGGTTCACTCCCTCTGTGGTGTACTTTTTGTGAGGCAGCAGTGCTTCTGTTGCTGCTCCTGCTGCTAGATTGTTTAAATATTGACACCCATTATGCTGCCTGGAAGTCAGCATTGTAGAAGCTCCTATTTGTTACTTTCATCAATGCCACCATGGTCCTTTTGGAAATAAATATGGGTGTTCACCACTGACTAATCTGTTGTTTCTCATCTAGTGTCATTAGGATATGTTAATTCATGATAATTAAGGTCCTGTTGTCGTATCGCCCTTAAATGAATGATTGGAATTCATCAACATGGACATGAACACAAATTAAAACAGATGTTTCTGAATATTTAATCAGCCGATATCATGTGCAGGAAATTACATGGATTTTATGAATTAGGTTCTGTTTGTTATGTAGCTTGTTGTTGTCGTAGAATAGTGACAGACCATTCAGTTTTATGAAAACATTGTCTCTTTATGAATACTCCTGTTATTTTTAGTGTGTGTGTCTTCAAATGTTAAGAGAAACCACAGACGCAACTTTTTAAAAAGGTGCTACAAATATATTAAAGAAGCATTAAAATAGCTTCATTGTCAGTGCCAGTGTAAAGTGACACATTGGAGATAACGGCAGATGAAATACAACCTTTTTCTTCAACCAGGAATATGTGGCACTTCTGTTTCACAGCTGTAAGAGGATCTGCATCATAGAAGCTGCCAAGGTCAGAGGTTTGTTAGGTGCTTGTCCAGCATAATTTACTGGTCAGCCCAGAAGGTGACCACAATATTTTCTGGGCCGTTATTACTGACAGGTCTTAGGACATTTTGATCAAGGAGCGACTCAAATGTTAAAATTGCTTCACTTTCTAAACTGCACACCTTTACATTCACGCCTACCTGACCCAGTAATTGACCAGACTAGTATGTCTGTGTTGGCTGAAACCCACACTTTGCATGTTTTCCGGGAGAGACTGTGCCCTTTATTGCTGTATTTAAATTATTTTAAGTTACAGCTGCCCATCATGTTGTTGGCAGTTTAAAAAAAAAGTATAGATGGTACTAATAATAATTTGATTAGTTTGTCAACATTTGGATACACTAAAATGTAAATGCTCAACAAAGTTGTCACTGTAAAGTCAGTAGGAACCAATAACTGTAGCATATTTAATTCAAATCCATTAAACAGACTGTCTTCCAGTACAACATTACCCCGGTCTATTGCTTGGTTGAGCATAGTGAGTGCAACTGATTGCATTTATTTTGATGTGAGAAAAATAGAAAGTAAGATGAAAACATTTCTCATCTGAGTTTTGAGTGGAAGAGTTTTGAGTGGATGGGTGGGACAACACATTGGATTTTAATAGTGTGGACTACAACCTATTTCATGTTTTAAACTTGTAAAAAAACATATGTTACATTATTTCCCTTATTCACTAAACATTGTGTTCTGGGGTTTTGAAAATTTGTCTATTTTCTTAACTGCTTCTCTTATTAAGGATTAGGGGCTATGCCAGTTGCTATAGCACTACAGCTAAGGTCATTAGTCTAGTGGATAGCTTGTTAGCCTATTGCAGGGCTAACACAGAGACACAGACAACCACTTACACCTATGGCTGACTTAAAATCACCAGTTATGTCTTTGCACTGCGGGAGGAAGCTGGAGTACCCAGACTAAACCCCCCATTTGCATGCAGAGAACATGCAAACTCAGCTGGTCAGATCTCAGGACCTCGTCGCCGCTAGGCAGCAATGCTAACAGCAGCTCCCCTGTGCCATTCGGTTTTGAAAATCCTCACAAGAAACGAAACAATTCACTGCAATTTGTCACCCGTCTGACACTGAACTCCATTAGTTCAGAGGAATACTAAACAGTGTTTATTTGCGGTTGAAGTAGTTCACTTGAGTCAAGCTGTTGTTGTTTTGGTGCTACAGATGTAAGCACTGTTATTAACTTGGCTAATTTAACGGAAGAACTGTGTAGGCTTGTTTTACGGCTGTTTTCTGCACACGTGTTGCTAGTTTGGGTTATTGTTATTTCCCAGAACAAAGGAGATGTTGAAAAAAAGGGCAATACCGAGCAAGTGGAACTTGAGAAATTTATGGCCAATGGGAGGCTCATGTACACAGTCTGCATCTGACGAGTCCTATTTGGTAGATAATATGACTTCTTTAAATACTGTGCCAATCAAGAAAAAAAAAGCTCCAAGTGATGGATATTTTATGGTGACATAAAATGTTAATTTGTGAGTGAATGAGGTAAAAACATATATTTGTCTGACTTTTACTCATTTTCTAATATGTCCCTTTTTTTATAGGGAAGCAGTAAAACACTGAGCATTCTGGTATTATGCAGACAGCTCTGACTGTATGTAAAATGCATTACATTACCAGGCCAGAATATCTAAATTGTAATAATATTTATGCTAAGTTTTGTACTATAACCCTCTGGTCATTCAAGTCTGTTGGACCAGTAATTGAAATTTTGTCTTAATTAACCATACAAAGAATGAGGAATTTCATTGTTTGAGGCATTTAAGCGACTGAGTTCTCAAACTGTGTGAAGTAAAATTAATGGGCGAGCACACGTTTTCTTTTGTGGATAATGTGTTATTATCAGAGCAACAGAAAGGTCACCTTTATTAATCATAATAATTATTTACAGTAATTAGGCCAGATATCAAAGGAGGACTTCTGCTCTCAGAGAAAATTGATTCTTCACACTCAGAATTGCTTCAAGGGTATGAACACCATGTGCATTTTCTTATTTTGTATGCAAGTCCATCCTCGGTTCTGACTGGCAGTAAACCGGAGCTTCACTTTGTCATAGTTTTTATGCGGCATATTATTTATTGTGTTTTTCCAAGTTAAAAAAAAAACAGGAAAGAAAGCTTCTGGCTGACAGGATGATTAATAATAATGCTAATAACAACAGTATATGACAGACTTTTTGTGCACTTTGAAGAACTTAAAGTTATTGTATGTTACATAACTAAGATGTTACATAAAAAAATGAATCGAGAAATAGAAAAGGGATATTATTAGATTTATGTGCCTGAAGACTTTAGGAAGGCTGGACTATACTCTAAAAACTTTGCAGATACTCTTTTTATTTCTTTATTTTTCATTTAAAAGTCTTACAAAATTTATCAAGACAGAGAAAGAGCACGAAGATACATTTTAATTGATCGTGTTAAAAGAAATACCGGGTCTCTGGCAGGCTGTAGACTCTTTTTAGCATTAATGATGCAGTCCAACCAGGCAAAACAGAGACATGTAAAATAAGAAGGAAACTGATATTTTTTACAAATTTCGTCCAAATATTCAGTAGTGTGCAAAAGTCTATAGCCATTCCTCATATTCCATTTCCACATCGCCAGACCTTCTTATATTTTCTTGTAATTCTTTATCACCCTAGTATCCCTAGTTTAAATTAAATTCAGTTTTATTTCTATAGGATCATATCATAACAGCAGTCGCCTCAACATGCTTTATACTGTAACACAATAATTTTTCATTTGATTAAATGCGGCCATGCTAGTACAACAAACAACTGCAATGCTATTATGGGGGTATGCTATGTTTCATCCATTTTCATTTTACTTCATTATTTTTTAGATGTGCTGAATTTATTGAGCTAAAAAATAATTCAAAAAGCAGACGCTGTTGTTTTTTTTTCTCATATTATTACTGGAATCGTAACCCTAAAACTCAATTTTAGAGCCTCGATCACTTGAGGAATTTGGATGCTGGATGATTCCTAAATGGTTTGTGTCAGTAAGCATACACCCCTGTATGTTTCCAGCATGTTTGAAATGTTTCCAAGTATTAAGACCATCACGGCTGGGTAGCTGAATGTTATCCAAGGTCAATAACTTTCAATGATAATCCTCTGTCAAATATGTATTTTGGCCAGAGGAGAGCAGTTCACTCTTCATGAGTTGGCAGGCTGCAGCTGCTATGTGAAACTCTCAGTACGGCCAATTTTTCAGGTAGTGGACCCTGAAATCACACAAAAAACAAACAGTTATGCAAACACAAGGGTGGAGTTTATTCTGCGTACTTGTTCTTCAAGTCTTGGACTCACAATACAAAACTTTAAACTGAAAGTCATTTGTTCTTTCAACAATAGTTATTCTAAAATGCAACAAATGCCTTTTGAAAGACAAGGTTGCAAAAGTAAAGACAGTCATCTTCTGTAATAATGATTAAAAATAAGACGAAGATATTTAAATAATAGCTTGAACATGCACAGAATTTGGAAATGCACTCGGGCAGTGGGAAGAATACTTTGTCCTCAGTCGAATGGATGTTAAGGAACGTGCTGCACCTCACACACAATAGGCTTAACAAAAAACAACATTCCCATCAAAGAGCTATTGTTACTTGAGTTTTAAAAAAGCAAGAAAAATTCTGACGTCCCATTTACTTCTGGTTTTTAGTTCATAAAGGCGTGAATAACAGAAAACCATCCAAACCAGCTGTTCAGTGTCATTTAACAGTATTTTAACTGGGAAATCAATAAATGCAGTCATACAGTATTCCTAGGCTTGGGTGTAGTGAGCTGCATATAATCACAGGAACCCAGAATGTCATTAGCTGGTGCCACTGGCTCTCACCTGCGTATGTAAAACACTGTCAGCGTCATTTACAGTAAGTAGTCCGAGTCCTGAGGGCGTTTTATCGGGTTATCTTATCTAATTATTATCTTTCAGCAGTCACTTTACTTAACCTGACACTTCTGCGCAGAATAGTGTGTAATCTGTTTCTAACCACTCATAGCATTGCCGGGGACCACGTTAGGCCGTGTAGAACTTGATTAAATTTGTGAGTTCAGTTTCTTTAGCAAAATTTATCTTATTCCTTTGGCCATTTATTTCAGGGAATTAACTGCAATGTACTCATCTTTCACTGCCTCACTATTTTTATATTCAAAGTATTCAAAAGGTATGTGGACAATTTTTTATGCAAGGAACGCTACTGTCTATAGCACTGTCTTAGTCTACCTAAACCTGTATCACACAGGTTTGTGGCATTTACTATAAATGGGCTCTTTTCACTCATTTCATAATGTCAGAGCTCATCATGTGAAGGTCATGTTGCATTTCTGGAGTAGTTTGCACTTCATGTGCTCATGTGGTGATGCTGCTCGGAAGGACCCTGCAGTGTCAAGTAGTTTTAAATGAATCCTCGACCAACTAAAAGAATATGCTATTTTTTTTTTTGTCCCGTTTGGATCTTTAGCCATCAGAATTGTTGTCTTAAGGCCAAGAAAGATGCCAAGCGGCTTTACTTTACCAAGTGGATCATCGTGGCCTTGGGTCCATTTGATTGACCTTTATTATAATTATGTATTTATTTTATTTTATTTTCAGTTGATACAGACGGGACAGACATGACTGGGGGATAGGACAGGGAGAAAGAATGAAAGAAAGAGAGGGAGAGAAAGAAAGAAAAACAGAGGGGAGAAGAGACGGCGAGAAAGGGGGGGAAGGAAGAAAGAAAAACAAACAAAACACTTGGATCACCTGAATGGAGAAAAAAAAACAGAAGAGAAAACAAACAAAAAAGAGCAACATAATAAATACAGCACCATCACAATAAACTAGCTAGCAGTAGATAACAGTAGATACTAAATATTAAACGCTATTCTGCAGCACGCAAGATAGACAGCACATAATGTTCTTTGAGGCAGCAGCCAAGAAAGCTGTAGTCCGCGTCTGTGAACACCTGTGTGTACACCTGTGTGTACACCTGTGTGGATCAGCACGCTTGTATTCCAAAGGTTTCTCCATGTAACGATCTGCTAGGGAGTGTGGGGAGCCATAGCCCCGTCCACCAGGGTATGAAGCAGGTATGGAGGAGATCCAGGCCCCAGATATCCAGAGGCCCCAGAGTACAAGGACCCGAGGAGGACCACCAAAGGGGGGGAACCGTGCCACCCTCCTGGGAAGAGCTGAGTTGAGCCCCAAACGAGAGGTCACCCAGCAGCCACGGAGCAGAGGCCAGAGGGGTTTGCAGTGGCGTGCCCGCGGGCTCTGCCGGCAGCCAGCTGTGCCAGAGAGGACTGAGCTTCAGGCCCAGAGGCCTGAGGGCATCCCACCCCCTGGAAGGGGCCCAGCCGGGCCACAGGCGCCAGGCCCCGCCAATCGGCCACCAAGAGTGAGCCGGTACATACATGAGCGCCCAGCCCCAGTCGACAAGAACCACCAACACACCAACGCCTGTGGGCATCAGCCACCGGCAGGGAGTGTGGTGAGGGGAGATAGGCCTCCGTACTTTAGAGGGCCTGAGATGTACCCAGAGAGGTTGAGTCTAAGACCCAACCTGACATATAGACACAGACGAACAGGCACACGCAGACACAAACGTGCATTCCCACCCCCATATACACAACCAAATACTCGGCACTCACCCAACGTGTAGACAGACACAAATAGACACTGCACAGACAGTCAGACTCCCCAAACATGCTCTATATCCCAGGTCCAGGTACATCTGCCCTCAGAGGGGCAAGCCGCACCTAGACCCAGGAGATGTAACCCTTCTCTCTGGGGTGGAGGCAAGCGGACCACTTCCTTATCTGCAGTAGCGGGGAGGCCCCGCATCCCAGACCCCAGTCTGACGGCCAGCACCTCCTCCCAGCCCCCCAGCCCTGACGGCTGAAGACCTCAAACCTCCCTACGCCCGCTCATATATAGTGTTGCTGTGTGCTGTTCTAAAGTGCATTTAAAACTCAGGAGAGCATGGTACTAGCTTCCTCTCAGAGAGCAGCACGGCTCCTCCTGAAAACCCTTAGTGTCTAAATGCATTTAAAATTGATGGTAGGGCACCAGCGCCAGAGGTGGGTTGGAGTACACCGACCATCCTCTGGATTGGATGCTGTAAAACGTGCCCACCCCCAAGGCCCTATATGTATGTGTTATGTGAGAGTGTGAGTAATGTGGATGTCTAGGTTGCAGAATAAAATTGAGGCACAGGCGGCCAGAAGGGGACAGAGGGGAAGTGCCTCCCCTGCACCCTGGTGACATACCTGCACCCCAAGCCCTGCGTGTGTGGATGGGTGTGGTAGAGCGGGAAGAGGGAGGTAGCTGAGGATGGGGAAGGAAGAAAGGGAGGGGCAAGCGGCCCGCTGACCCCAGTAGGCACCCCCACACTCTGGAACCCACCAGGGCAAGGGGGCCCAGGCCCATCCGGACCGGGGCCCGCAGCAGCAGCACCGCCCAGCCCCACAGAGTCCGGGGCAGCCCACCCAACTCCACCCCAGAGAAAACTGCACCCACCCCATCATCCAATCATCTCCCAAACTACACAAGACAATAGATGCCTAGGTTGAGTTCATTCTCCACCTCTCCTAAATCTCTCCCCCCACCTGCAGAGTGAGCTCCTGTAGTGAGGAGACCACCTGCAAAGATATAACAGCCTCCCCACCAGTTAGAGAGCCCCCTAGTTGGGCCGATGCACCAGAGGTCCCCTGCACTGGGGCTGAGTCCCCCTGCACCCACCCGCCCACAGCCCCGGCGACACAACAACCAGAACCCAAGCCCCAAGGCCCAGCCAGCACCCCAGACCGGGGGCGGAGCACCCCCAGACCCCCAAGCCTCCACGCCCGTCCCGGACCCACCCAGGGGCAGCCAGGCTACCAGGCCAGTAACCGACGTCCGCCAGCACAGACCCTCCCCCATCTCAGAATATGCTATTTATGCTCAAACTACCCTTAATCATATATTTCGAAATACTTCAGAATATATTAAGTGTAAATCATTTTAGGTTAAATATCCACATGTTGGGCTGCAAATGCGCATGAGTTTCCACATTTACCACTCAGTGTGTGAGCAATTTAAATGGTACGGATACAATAGCACGCGCAATACACAAGGGCTTATGTGTCCTTGATTCAGATCTAATTGGAAAAATGGAGTGGAAAAGGCCCTGCAGGCTGCTAATATTTAAACAAATGTTGGTGTAGTGGCAGGTCATTTAGCTGCAAAGAAACTAGAATGAGTCACTAGGGATTAGACTGATAGCAATTTCAGGTATGTGGACACGTCGTACCGTTTGCACACACAAAAAAATGCAAGGAATACAAAGTTGGTCATATGGCATATGTCAGCTGTAAGTGCTGCAGTTGACATATGGTGACACTGGTGCAGATATGTGGATTATTCAGATGTCATGGCCAGGAGCTTATTTAAACATTACTTTTATACATGAAGAGCTTGTATGTATACTGACTCTTGTGATGCACTCAGGAAAGAATGATTCCAATATGTGGGGCATGATGGTCATTTTATTGTTAATCTTGTAAAATGAAACAACCGTATTCTAACGTATAGTAGATATAATATTTTTAAGAGTTCACATGATTTTTGAATTTGTTGTTTTCTTAATAATTCATAGCTAAACCCTGCTTGGCTACATGAGAACATATTCATCATGCCTTATGGGTTGTCATATTATCAAAGTAGAAACTATCATTAGAACAACACGTGCCCACCATGTAAGGTTACGACTGCTATCATTAACAATGCAAAGAAATGTCAGCCACCCAGAATACCAACCAGAAGAAGAGGCCCTCCGATGGTTTATTAGCAAGCATGACACGTAAAATGTCTGCAGTGTTTGTTTGCAAAGAAGAGTGGAGGAATATTTGACATTTGTGCTTGGAGCGACGTGTTATAATCTTCCCAACATTTACGCCTATGCACTCAGGAACATGGGATCCTATTAGCTCGGCTTCAGTGAGACTCCCCAGCTAATTCTGCTTTTTTTTTCTCTCTCTGAGTTAGTACTCCAGAGATCAGGTGCTCACATGGAAGAAAGGCACTTAGACAGATGACAAAGAAACAATAATATAATTGCTTTGAATGTTAAATCTGAATTGCAAAATTTCACTCGTGAATTTCGATGTTCCTTGTGTTAACACTGATTTTTAAGCAACCTGAATCAATAACAGGCCGCTGCATGGGCATGAAGTGCTCAGTAATTACAGAATGTTTGTGAAATGCAAGAATTGATGTTACAAGGTAATTAACGTAAAGGTTTATTATAAAATGACATAACGTTACATAATGTACGGCGCATATACTAACTCTGTGACAATTATACTGATTAAAAAAAGGTCGTTACAGTAAAATGTTGGCACACACTATTCAGATAATTCAAAAGGAATAAAGGCTCCGTAACACAATATTCAATTATAGGCCCATAGGCCAGCTGCCTCAGTGGACAAATAAATTGTTTCAGTGAGAAACTAATGCGTCTGGGAATAATGGTGGGTGCCCAGGATGATAATGTATACTAGTGTCTGTGTCTAAAACTTATGAATATTTTGTTACAGTATGCAATCAGAAACTTTACATTAATCATTCATAGTCCTTGTGGCCCATTATTTCTGCTATTAAATTATTAATGCCTTGAGCTGACTTTCTTCACATAATCAAGTACCTATTGTTGGCTGCTATACATTGCTCCTGTATATGCAGACAGGGCCATAAAATAAGCCACTGAATTACCATAGATACAACAGGCATACTTCGATAGATGTTCTCATCCCTTTGTTTGGTTTACGCTGCGGGAAAGAAGATGGTAAATATCATGTGGTGACCCAGCTTTGTGTCTTTTCTATCCCCTTTTCTCTCCCATCTCCCAAAACATCCATAAATATAGAGTTTTTCTTGGAACTGCTGGACAATTCTGAGAAGTCACTCAACAGTATGTTCACACGGACATACGGGAAGCTGTATATGCAGAACTCTGAAGTATTCCAGGACCTGTTCACTGAGCTAAAGCGCTACTACACGGGGGGCAACGTCAACTTGGAAGAGATGCTAAATGACTTCTGGTCCAGGCTGCTGGAACGCATGTTCCAGTTACTTAACTCCCAGTACCACTTTACAGATGACTACCTGGAGTGCGTCAGTAAATACACAGATCAGCTAAAGCCTTTTGGAGACATTCCCAGAAAACTTAAGGCCCAGGTAACCAGAGCATTCATCGCTGCAAGGACGTTCGTCCAGGGGTTAATGGTGGGCCGGGAGGTTGCCAACAGGGTCGCTAAGGTGAGTTTAATTTTTTTTCTCATGGCTGCTTTGAGTGTGATGTTGCTTTGTGACTGTTTAGCACTGCTGGCTTTAGCTTTAATGCAATAAACATTAGAACATATCCTTTAACATGACAACTTTCTGTGGATATGTTTGATCCCCAGGTCGTTGCATGAGATTTAAATGCTTTGCAGCTGTTTAAGACATAGGCATAGACTTTATTTAATCCCACACTGGGGAAATCCACTTGTTACAGCAGCACAGGGGACACAAGGAAAAAGGGGATTATACATATATTAGAAAAACAATAAAAAACAGAAAAAAAAGTGTACAAAAAAAGCCAAAATACATGTACAGATGGTTACTATGGTTTTGTCATTATGCATCTTAAACAATTGCAAATGAATAATAGTTCATGCACAGACCGGATGTGGAGGGCAGTTTGAGACATTTTTCATAGATATATGTGGTGATGCAGACGGTTTGATATGCATTCATTATTTTACTCCTTCACAAAGAGCAAAGCTTTGCAAAAAGGGAAAATGTTAAAGCACAGGTCAGCTGAGATTTCATGTTGGAATTGTGTTTGCATTGTTCGTCTTTGCAGTTTGTATTTTGTCATGTTTTTTTTTGTTTGTTTGTTTGTTTTTCAGTGTGCATAAGTAAAAATTTGCTTCATTTCAATGTGACAGTTTATTTAAAACTAATTAGTGTTTCGTCTGAAATCTTAGTAGATTGGATTGTAAAATAAGTACTGTATATTTAAGACTGTTATCAAATCCTGAAGATTTCAAATGTTTTTTTTCAAAGTCTTAGAGGATACGTTTTCTAATTCCACGGTTAACACAGAAAGTTATGCAACAGTTTTTAGTGGACATCAAAACTATGAGATATGATATAACCGCAGCTGTTTGCAGATTGGCACGATTCAAACACCGGTATTAATGATCCGACTTGAGTTATTTACATTTGGATTCCATCATTCAGTTTAAAGGAGAGTGGGCTTCTGAAAACTGTGGAAATAGATGTGGAAGGTGGGGGCTGAGAGAGCTTAATTAAACTGTTTCATTTTGAAGCCAGTTTCTTCTAGTTATAGTCATCATCAGCTTTTGATTCTGTTGGTTTACAATTTATAAAACACAAAAAAACACATTCTGGATGATTTGTGAGCATGAGATTAAAAGGCACGCTCTAAAGAAAATACTTTTTATATACTCTAAACACGTAACACCTTTAAGGCTTACTGAAACAGATTTGTCCTTAAAATAGAAACTAAATTTTTAGTTTCTGCTATTTTGCAGAGGCCTTAAAAGATTTAATTAAATGACTGAGAAATCATAACAATAATTTTAGTCTGGAAAGTGCTCGCCCTTCCAAAAGTAATATTCTTCACCTGCTTTTAGACATAAATCATATCAAACTAGATGCTCATAAGTTCAAACATTAAGTTTTAAAAATGTCTTCAGAGTTCAGCAGCGATTCGATTCGTTTCCTTTTTAGCTTAAAGCTCGCCGTGCCTTTCAATTCGACAAGGGAGAGAAACTGTAAGAAGAGCAAAGAAGAAGAAAGTGGATGCAAGAGTGGCAGGGCAAAAAAAAGAAATGATCTGTGCAGTTCACTTTTATGTTGGAGGCTTAACTCCCTGTGTAAAGTTGAGACAGATCATAGAGTGTGAACACAAGTGAATGCATTAAATTTATATTAGAACTTTGGTCTGTGACTGCATAAAAAGTAATGTTTAGACAAAAGCCTACACAGTCAACCTTCACCTATGGTAATATTTCACCTAAGTTATCTGTTTCACTGTGAAGAGCAATTTTTAGGGTATTTAGTTGCATCTTTTTCATAACTTGGATGACACTCAGATCTACTGCTGCAAAAAATGACAGGGAAATTGGTGCACTAATGTTTCTTAAGTACAGTGAATACTCGAAATGCTGATGCTTTTCGGAAATACAATGTGAACAGCAAGCTAGAATACAGTAGGCTATTTTTCTTTGGCAGTTAAGCTAAGCTGGAGTTTGACTTTCTTTGCATAAGTGAAATCATGTTGCTTCAAGTCCCACAACATCATTTCAGTCATCTCACAAAAACTAGGACTAATATATTGTAAGGTTTATTCAAATCCTTACTTTAGATAATTACAGCACAGTACTGTAATGTTCTTTAAAATAATTTTAAAAAGTGTTGTAGTCGATGCACTGCAGAGTTTCATGCTGACAAATAGAGCTGCCAGCAGTTCACTGTAATTCAGCAGGAAGCTTTGTTACAGTGTACACCGTATTACGACTTATAAGAAGTCACATCATACTTAACCACAAGAAATGGTTACATTGAAACTCACTGTCTAATTTCTTCATATTTTTTCATTAGATCAAAAACCAAATCATCCCTTAATTTATATTTTATCTTTGAACTTCTACCATCAGTGTGATGTACAATCAGTTTCCCCCAGTGCCCCACCCTATACTTGCACTATTTCACAGGATTGTGAATTTTCCACCTCAGTATTATGTACATATTAAAGTGCTATGTCATATTCTGCTGCCGTGTATAATCCCTAAAGAGCTGGTCATTTTTAATGCTCATAATGTCTTTTAGCTTACTACTGAGCTAGTCACCATTCCCTTAGTGGCATAGCCATTTCAGAGGAAGAGTTAAAATGAGCACATCTATACATCTGTCCTAGGCCCAAATGGCACCGCCACTCTGGATCAAATCCCATATTCCCTTCTTCCTCATCAATTATGAAGCGGCGCCTGGAAACACTGTGGCATTGCTGAAGGCTGTCAGGCCAGTGAACAACCGAAGAAGTCGAGGTGAAAAGTTGTTTGACATGACAAATCACCTTGACCTGAGATTCACCCTCAGTGCCATGCTGTTTTCAGTGGCACTGCACACATGCATCTCCTTACCGCACACTGTTAGAGTAAATAGCAATGTAAAACTTCTTGGGTTTAAGCACATTATTGCATCCCGTTCAATTGTAGATCCACAAGGATCCGAGACTTTTTATATGCTTTATGGCAGAATGCAGTTTTGTTTTTTGAGTTACTACTGCAATTACTACAGCTTCATAAATCAGTGTTTGGTCATTTGGCAGTGTGTTTTATTAGCAGACCATTTGCGAACAAATAGTGTTGAAAAATACCTCAGAGCTAGACTGCAGTGACAAACACACCATCTGTCACGAAGGTAGAATTCTGTGCTCTGATTCTGCTGTAAGTTTACTTAAAATTATTCTGAGGAGAAGCAAAAGTCAGCATTACTTTACAGTAAATACTTTTTTTACAGAATAAATGATAAATCGGTGCATATGTACGTATAAAGATAGTTTAGTGAAATGAAAATTTATAAACTTTTTATTGTCCCTGATGGATTGGCATCATCGAGATTGTGCTCAATTTCATCATTCTAGCTTGTCCAGTTGACAAGAGTCTCACTACAAACTCTATTTACAGGCGGTCTTAGACGATGGAGTCTTTTCACTTGCCATTGATTTTTTTTCTTTTTTTTTCACACATGTGCTTTACAGGTTGCTAGTGAAAGATCATTAGACCAACAGGTTTGTCAGGGACATTGCAAACAAACGGCGAAATAAATCGTCTGTTGCTACAGGTTTTGAGTCTCATTTATATGTAAAGTGCCGCACGCTGCAAATGATGCTTAGTGGGTAACTCTAACAACACTGGGGCTTAAATTCAAATATACAAACTGATCATTAAATGTTTAAAACTCGAGGTTGTAGAATGGAAAAACACGCTTTGTCCATGTGATGCCTGCCTTCAACCAGCTGTCTGTTTAATTTTCCATGTTACTTTGCATCCGGATTTTGCTCCAATACGATGAGCCGTAAATATTTACAGCTAATACACAGTGCTGTATGGTGTAAAGTCAGAGCAGGAGAGATATCACGCCATAAAATGAGATTGCACTAGACTTGCACTGAACAGTTTCCTGGACCTCGATCCTGGATTAAGAGCAGAATCCCTTTGGATTACAGTTTATGATGACCATTAGGAGTTTTATCCTTGCGGTACTTAAAACACAGTCCAACTACATTAAGACCTACTCAAAGAAGATTGTAGGGATTTGGAATTTTTGAACGGTTTAAAGTTCAGGCATTTAAAGCACTTATCACTCACTCTGCATACGCATGGGAAGCCGGCCTAGTCCGTGGTGCACTTTTGCTCACGATGATGGAAGGAAGTAGGGTATTTTGTAGAGAGGGATTTGTTTTCCCTGATGGCTTATGCTGCCACGGTGATCTCATTATACACTCATTTCCGACCACGAACTGTCAGATAATTTCACATTAAGCTCCGAGGCAGTTTCTAATCTTTACACAACATTTACCTTAGATTAATCCTCTGCCAGATTTCTTTGCTGACACGTGAGAAATATCATCATCAGTTCCATGTGCTTTCCATACGTGCTCATGTTTTGTTTGTCTGCTTTTTGAACTCGCTGCCCTACATTACTTTTAACGAATGCATTCAACATTCAGCAAAAAAAGACAGAAACACAAGCACATATTCACTGCTGACACACAGGTTAATATGTGCTTGTTTGAATTTAAACAGTCCTACTAATCAGATAGCATTTTCATTCACTTACAGAAAATGATGCCAGTCATTTTACATGTTTTCACTTTTGTTGTTCTAATCGCAGTTAGCACATTCATTTAGCTGTTGTGCAAATCACTGCCGTGTCTAAAATATGCACCAGCTGTACTTCTATACATACTAGTGGTCAGCAAAGTTGTGTTAACAGAGTTAGTTCTAAGAAAAAAAGGTCAAGTACAGTACTGTCATTTAATCTGCACACAGACAAACGGATATGTTTCTTTTTATAACATACTACATTATAAAGCCCTGAGATTTGTTTTTCTTTTCTGACTGATGCCTGTATGATGTGTGTGATATATAATGGCAAAACAGGCCACTTTTAGAACTAAACCATTTTCACACCATGAACACTAACTTTTGAGTATAAACTTAATGTCTACTTTATTAGTTAAGCCTTACTTGGAGAAATGCCTTAATTCTTCATGTCATAGGTTCAACACAATGCTGGAAACATTCATCAGTGATTTTGGTCCATGTCATACTGACATGATAGCATAACACAGTTCCTGCAGATTGGTCGGCTGCACAGCTATGATGCAAATTTCCTGTTCCACCACATCCCAAAGGTGCTCTATTGGATTGAGATCTGGTGACTGCCGAGGTCATTTGAGCACAGTGAACTCATTGGGTTATGTTCAAGAAACCAGTTTGAGGCGATTTGAGCTTTGTGACGTGGTGTGTTATCTTGCTGGAAGCAGCCATCAGAAGATAGTACACTACAATCATAAAGGAATGGATACGGTCACCAAGAATATGCACGTAGGCTATGTTGTTTGAATGAAATTTGGTACTAACGAGGACAAAGTGCTCCAAGAAAATATCCCACACGCCATCACACCACTACTACCACCAACACCACTGCCCTAAACTGTTGATACAAAGTATTATGATCCTAAGCTATCATGTTTTTTAATCCAAATTCTGACCCTACCAGCAAGATGTCACAGGACAAAATGAGACTCATCAGTGCAGACCAATTTTTATGATCCAATTTTGGTCCATGTGAATTGCAGGCTCAACGTCCAATTCTCAGCTAACAAGCATGACTGCTTCAGCATGTAACATGTTGTGCATTCAGACATGCTTTTCTGCATACCCTCATTTTAATGAGCGGTTATTTTAGTTACTTTTGCCTTCCTATCAGCTCAAATCAGTGTGGCCATTTTCTTCTAACCTCTGACATCAGCAAAGCATTTTCTTCCAGGTAACTGCCGTTCATTAGATTGTCTCTTTTTGGACCAGCCTCTGTAAACACTAGAGATGGTGGAGGAGACTCACAACTACATCAGCAGTTTCTGAAATACTCAAACCAGCATGTGTGGGACTGCCAACCATCTCACATTCATAGTCACAAAAATCACCTTCTTCCCTTTTCTGATGCTCAGGCCATTTGAGTACAGTGAACATACATGTTCAAGAAACCAGTTTGAGATGATTTGAACATCAGCTGACATCAGAAGATGGCTGCTTCCAGCAGATAGGCGGGATGGGCGTGGTCAGCAACAATACTTAGTTAGGCTTTGGTGTTTAATTGGTCATCTTCATCATGTCTATTTTCAAACGAGTTGCTATCATGTGACTGGCTCATCATGTGAAAAAAGTCGCTGGGTTATCTCTTAGTTAGTAGTCTCTTAGTAGTTTGATGATGTTGTTCTGTATATACGCGTGCTATTGGAGTTTGGACCACTTCAGACATGTTTCATCCCACAGGTCATGGGCTGTAGAAGTACAAATGACTTTAATGCTAGTATGATCATTTTTATATTCATCGGCCAAATAGCAATTTCAGGGCAAGCTAGTTCACATTCGAAAGTATATAAAGAGAATTCATTCACACACATCAAACAAGCTGAAAACAGAAATATAACAATGTTACAAAGTAACTGTTTTGCTGGAACAAAACAGTTACTTTTATTATGTGTATTATATCTAGGACCCCCTGGGAATGTGGTTGGACATTTTTCATTCATTTCTCACATTTGCAGACAAAACAATTAGCCAATTAAGAGAACAAAAACAACTGCCTGATAGAAAACAATAATGACTCCGATTCTTAATTGAAAAGGAAATTGCCATAGAGGAAATAAGTTCATGTAATCACACCTCAAAAGAGATGCACATAATGCGAACTGCAGTATGCTTTGACACTGCAGACAATGCCAGTGGAGCTGGTTGTGTTTTTACAGATTGCGTTAGCAATTAAAGATGTATCACTTCTAGCTGAAGATACAAAATGCCTTAATTTGATTAAGAAAATGTGACTGCGTTCATGTGATTTTGTAGTTCAGCGTCTTTACTTGTAATTAATATGTTGCAAAACCAAACAGTGAACGAGAGCAGTCTGACAGCAGATTCTGCTCAGGGCAGATTAAGTGACCTGCTTCGTGAGCGAGTGTCCATGTTTCTTAGCCGAGGCCCACACAGATACAGATGCACCAGACGGACTTCCTCTCTCACTCTCTCTCTCTCATGCATGATCCCTCCTCTCTCGCTCTCTGTCTGTCTCCTTCTCTCTTGCTGGCTCACAGCTCACACAGCTTGCCGGGGATAAGGCCTCAGCCACAGTGCTGTGACGGCAGATGGCAACTGGCTCAAAAGGGTTGGCACGTCATCGGGAAATGTGCTGCACCAAAGATGTCCTTTTTAATTAAAAGATTTTGATCTGTAGTGAACTGCAGAATGTTGGAAAAAAATGAAAGACAGCATGTGGTCTGAAATACAAGAACATTATAAGAACGGATAATAAAGAAATATACTGTATCCTCCTCTCTTCAGTAGTCTGTGCCGTCTTCCATTCAGCATTGAATACTCTGAAGGGCACAGTGAGCCAAGTACAGAGTGGGTGGAAATTTGGAACAAAATACAAAAGGGTGGCAATTTGTCAAAAAAATTTAGAAAAATGATCCATCAAGTTTTAACATGTCCTATAAAATACCTCTTATCCACCTCTCATCAACTTGTGAAAATATGTCATCCGACTGGAGCAGCCCACATCACTCTTATGACAACTTTTTGCACCTTGATTTAAAGTGTATGGCACCACATCTTTATTTAACAAGCACTTAGAGAAGGTTGTCAGCAGCAGTGTTGTGACATTTGTTCAGAGGTTTCTTGGCAGCACAGAGACTTGTCTGCCCCTGACATTCAGGCTGGGCTGCAGACCTTTAGAGTCAGCTGGACAGAGGGTGAGTGCTACGCTATAATCCAGGAGGCAACACGACAGATGGATAACAATGTAGTATATGAAGGTTTTGTACTCACTAGAGATGGTGAATCGCTCATGGTACGCCGTGCCTAGTCAATGAGCAGCGTGAGGTTGATTTTTAATGTGTTTTCCCTTGTCGTTGTAAATTAAAGAAACAGACCCAACTGCTGCTCCAGACATGCTACATAACATGGAATATGTCAGGACAGATCAACGGTTGTGCCCACGTCTCAACAAAGACAGACACTTGAGCTGACTTGAGTGGGTCACAGGGGTCCCCCAAGTACCACTGTGTTGTTTCATTGAGGCACAGATGCTCACATGTGGATTATTCTGTCTGTTTCAGACATTCGTCGATTTGACAGCAGCTGATTTTAGTGCAGCCCCTCTGGAATTGTCTTGGCTCCAGCTTACATTTAACATGCGGAGTGGAGGGAGACTGAAGTTTATGGAGAAGCACAGAAAGAAGGTGTGATTAGTATGAAGTGCTGAAAACCGGGTTTTATTTTCTTTTTTTTTTCTTTCTTTTTTTTCTTTTTTTTGGCCTGTCCCGTTTGGCTCTTTTGCCATCAGAATTGTTGTCTAAAGGCAAAGAAAGATGCCCAACGGATTTACTTTACCAAACTGACCATCCCAGCCTTGCCGTAATGGTCCATTTGATTCACCTTTTATTGTTTATTTTATTTTCACTTAGTGAATACGGGACAGACTTGACTGGGGGAAAGAAGGGATGAAAGAAAGAGGGAAAGAGAAACAGCTGAGAAGAGGGACGGGGGAGAAGGGCAAAAGACAAAAACCAACAGAACGGGCAGAGAAAAAAAAAATGCATATATCAATCACCTGGATCACCTGCTGAGAAAGAAAAAAGAAAGCAAGCAGAAGAGAACAAGAGTAATAGAATAAACAACATCACAATGATATATGGGAATATGACAGTAAATACTAAATGTTAAACATTATTGTGCAGCACATAAGATCAACAGAACACAGTGTGCTTTGAGGTAGGAGCCAAAAAGGGTGTAGTTTGTGGGTGTGATCACCCGTGTGTACACCTGTGAGCATGGACGCGCTTGTTTTTTGTTTTTTAAAAGGTTCCTTCATGTAATAATCTGCTAGAGGGTGTGGGGGGGGGGGGGGCACAGCCCCGTCCTCCAGGGCGTGAAGCTTCATACCGGGTTTTATTTTCAATGACAACTTTGGTGCATTTATTTTGCCTGGTCTGTATGTACTAACGTACTATAAACATAAAGTTTACTTTGTTTTTGTTACTTTGTTACCTTTTTTTTTTTTTTTACCTTAGCTGCCCCATTAAAATGTAAATCTAAGTAAATGTAAGTCTCTAAATGTATTTCTAAATTGTACTATAATGTATTTCTATTATATTGTATTACCATGTGTTTGTAAATTGGATTATTTTTTAATTAGAGCATAATTATTTGTTACTGACCATGTATGGCATTTGCCGCTGTGACAAATACGATACAATTCTAACATTGTTATACATCACTGCTACATCAACGTCTTATAATTTGACTGGATACGGGAGTATACGGTACATGTAAGATACATAGACACAGGTAATAAATATACATAAAAAATACATACAAAATGTCTACCTACAATTCAGGACATCTGTTGGCACCTCCCACAAGGACCCATATGAGTATTTTCTGCTCTGACACCCTTGTGATTAAGATGTGGCTATGTTTAGAGAAGTAATACTACTTGGTTGGGGTCAGATCACCTTCATGGTTAAATGAACTGCAATACTTTTCAGGAGAGGGCAATTTGGCAAGCCATTACAATGAAGCTTGTTCATCACCAAAATGGTTCCTATGCTCCCCAAAAACCTTTTTTTTTTTTTTTTGTTATCTCTCAGATTGGATCGTTTCTACAAGGAGTAGCTTGTGCATAAGCGTGACTTTTTTAAATATTAGTTTATTTTAAAGTAGCTTTTCTCACAGTATGTTTAAAATAAAAGTATGAGTTCGACAAACATAAAAACAATTTGATCAGATTTTCCTTGCAGCGTGAAATTGCTAATCGTCTTCTTACAATTTGCATTTCCTGTGACTTATGGAATTAATATCAGATGTTTATTGCAATATCCCTTAATGTTACCCTTTGGTTAGGAAGAAATAAGTGGTTAAGTTTTACACGGAGATTTATGCAACCAAGCACATGTTTCTCTTCGTAGCAGATGGTAGTCTTATTTGCACAGTAACAAATCACTCATATTGCCATTGACACTAATGGCTGTGGAATTGAGTGGGGACACTGGGGCAGCAATGCAGTCTTACATCCATGTCCAATCAGTGCGAAGCAACACAACCTGTCACAATAATTATGACAGAACTATTGAGACAATTTTTTGGCAACAGTCTCACCGTCCCACAAGTGTTCCCCTTGATTGGCCTTGGTAGCTTGCAAAGTCATTGTCATTTCTCACAACTTCATTACTTGGTGGCACAAAGCAATTTCCATCGTCTTTGCTTCTCCTACTTTGTTGCCCCTAAAGGGAGCTCACACCGTGTAAGCATGGCAACACCTTGTCGGAGAGACAAGGTGATATCTTCCGAGTGTCTTTCAGAGTTATCCCTTATTTTAATGGTAACGCTTTTTATTCGTATTCTAATGATTTACCCATCATTGATGTGTCTTATTGCTGATTGAATTCAGGTGTGTGTAATGTCTCCTGACTGTGGCCCCTTATGGGGCTGTGCTGTTGCCCATAAGGCTCATTGCATTTATAATCTTGCACTTTAAATTCTTGGTAATGTTTACGCTTACCTAAGGAGCTGACCACATCTTCAAGCAGGCTAATGAGTTGGCTGCTGTTTGTGGCTCATCCCATTCTTATAGTCTATTTACTCACACACTGTCCTTATGTAAATGCACTTACAGAACAAAGTCAATATCACATAATGTAAATATTATAATAGGTTTTGTGTCAATATATGTGTACAAAAAGGTATGCGTTTGCAAGAAAATCTACTTAAAAGTTATGAAAAGGTAAAATATTAACTATGCAGTGTTTTATCTTTAGTCACTTTAAAAAATGTAATAACTAAAGCCTAAAGTACATTATTTTTTAGTATAATAGGCACTCATATTTATCAGTTTGGGACTTTAATTAAGGTTTTTTTTTCTGCTTAAAGGATCTGAATTCGTCCTCCACGACTCCAAAACACACACAGTGACTTGCGCGCAAGCACATGCTCTCCATGCGGTGTTATCGTTGCACTTAAACATCAGATGAGTAGATTAGTGTTTTAATCTTGCTCTGGATCTGAGTCATCTCACTTCCAAGTTCTCCCCTCATCCTGCTGTGAAATATTTTATCTACTCAACTGTAAATAAGTGCTAACAAGATTATCAGATTACCCTTCATCCAGGGCACCCGGCGACTGCTGGGCACAGTAACAGCGATGATGTAAAAAAAATCCCACTAAGATAATTGTGTTAGGAGGCATCATTTTAATGCAAATTTTCCAAAGGCTCACAAAGCTTTAGGGCAGCTTAAAGCACTTTTCCCATTTGCAGTATTAACTGTATTTCTTCTATTGCCACAAAAAAGCCACATCGAATATAAAGGACGTAGTTGAAACTGGACTGTGGTTAAAAAAAAAATCCCAGTGTTTTCTCTCTATATGCTGAGAAACTGGGCCAAGTGTAATTGAATTGACTGAAGTAAGTTATTCTGACAATTTAAAAAAAAAAAAAGATATATTATTTAATATTTGAATAAATAATGAAATCCTTTTTACAAGTTGGGAAAAAAATTGCATGTTGATGTTGCAGATGGTGCAGGGACTATATTTTCATTATCCTCCTCTATGATGTTGCCATCATTTATACCACAACAGCGAAACAAGGAAGTTATCAAGCACAGATACTCCAAAGTCATGCTGTCAACTGGTTGTTGTTTTACAATTGTGGTTTAAACTGGATTTCATGTTGCTGCTCAGGTACAGTGACTAGGCCACTGTGAGCCAAAAGAGAAAACAAAAGGGACGAGCTCTCTCTCTCTCTCACTACGCAAAACATATTTATATGCAAATTAGCTTGTGAAACAAAAATGATTCAAATGCTCGATAGGATAACGTATTTAATCTGTGGGATTTGAGTCGTTGATGAGGGAGAGGGCAGGGGATATTTCTGAAGAAGCACAGGGATGTGGGGGGGAGTAGGATCGGAAAAGTGTCTCATCCCTGTCTCAGTCGCAGTCGATTGGTGAATTGCATGTAGCAGTCAGACTTTGTGAATTTATGTGAGATACGGATTTTTATGAAGTGCAAGTACTGAAGGCAAGGGAAGAAAACAGGCTGAGATCTAAAGATGAGAGCACTGTCACTGGAGACTGCTCTTCAAGGTCTGTAAATAGATGGCAATATATATATAAATACATATATATAGTATGATATGTATTGGATCCTGAAAATCATAAAGTGTACATTTGGAAGCAGAAAGTCTGTGGAATTTTACAGGATGTTCTCTCCAAACCAAACACTGTGATTGGCATTTAGTTGGTCCTGTTTCTGTTTCCAAGTGTGGTGACGGCACCTGCCTATTCCTTCTGTTTGTCTGCTAGTGTCTTGTCCGGTTTTCTCTCCGTCTGCTTCATCTGTATCTGTCTCTCTGTTTTCTTGGTGTTTGTTGCTCTGCATCCTTGGCAGCATCTTAGGATTTCTCCACAGCCTGTTCACTCTCAGTCTGCTCTAATGTTTCTTTTAGAAAAAAAAAAACTTCCTCGAGCTCAGTTTGTGAATCAGAAAATGTAGAAATTAAATTACAAAACTGCCCTTCGCAAAGGGTTCGATAAGACGTTATAGTAGGCTCCTATAACAGTACACTGATCGGTGTACAGTATGTCACTTTAAAAAACAAAGAAACAACGTAATAAATATATGAATTATTTATAAATATGTCGATTAGCAGCATTTTACTTTACACCACTATTCATTTTTAAATGGGCTATAAGACATAGTAATGTATCTGTAAGCATATTCTAACTGATTATTAATATATTTTTAACATCTACACTCCTCATCAGGGCACCATGAGTGTTGTGTGTGACTGTGGTGCGTGAGTAGAAAATAGCAAAACACTCACACACAGATTTATTTATATGTGTGTGTGTGTGTGTGTGTGTGTGTGTGTGTGTGTGTGTGTGTGTGTGTGTGTTCCAGCTCTCCAGTAGTAATATTCTCCTAATTCTGTCTATAACGCAGTGATGTCCTATTTTTTTAATGGTTTCAAATGTAACACTCTGGTTTCCCATGCATGTCAGCTTTCTAATGTGTTGTCAAATGAACCTTGTTCCTGAAAAATTCCCATATGTTCGCTACACTCCCAGAGAGATATAAACAATTTACAAGAACACATACCAGCGGATGACACGCAGCGCTACAACTGACAGCTAGCAACCCGGTTTAATGGCCTTCTTACAAGACATCGCGTGATGTCACTGGCAGATTGCAAATGTCAAAGATGGTTCATTTGATCCTTGTCGCTTGGTGCCGAGCAGCAGTGGAAGCAAATACATTAATAGCGCTCATCTCTGCCTTCTGCTTCTCTGTCTCTCTCTCTCTGCCTTTTTTCTAACATCGCTCTTGTCTTTTTTTCCCCCCAATCTCTCACACTCACGCTTCACACACAGGTGGTCTGGTCATGGTATGAGTGAAATCAAAGACAAGCTGGAATGTTAAAAACAGACGCAGGCTGTATGCAGTGTCATGGCAAAGCCTCAGATGTTGCCATGGAGCTACAGTAGTGCACTAATGCGTTCTTCTCTTTTCATTTTTATCTTCTTATATTCTTCTTTTATTTGTGCTTTATTTTCGTCGCAGGCTTTGTGCCGTCTGTCTTTGTGCCGTCTGTCTTTGCTTTTTATTTCTTTATTTGTCTGACAGTACCAAAATTAACAGAAGTTTAAGTAGCACTAAAGTGATACATTAGTGAAAGAAAATGAATAAAAATGCAGTGATTTTGCGGACTTTAAATTAAAGTCCGCAAAATCACTGCTTATGCACCAAATTGCATATATTTTATCAATATTTTTTCCACATATTTATATTGTTAGTATATATTGAATATCTGCTAAACCAAAGTGCTGCTGAATAATTTTTTATTGCTTAAATGTAAGGATACGTCCCTTTTTGGCTTAGTTAGCTTTACTTTTAACTATCCTGCTTTGCTGACCCATCGGAAACCATCCCCCCCCCCCCCCCCCCCCCCACACACACACACACACAGACACACACACACACACACTAGAAGTCTCCAGTGTGTGCTGTTCAAAATCTAAAGTCAACCATGAATACAGAGGCTGACAGGCCAATTATCAGATGTACTTCCCGTTCTGCATCCCCACCTCTGAGGGGAAGCAGATGTGAGAATCCTGTCACTTTTACTCAAGCCAGCACAGTTACATGGCCCAACAACAAAAGGCACAGCCTTCACAATAAATGGAGATGGACAGAGATGTAAACCTTGTCATGCAGTTTCATCTGCTGGATTTCCACATTTCAAGCTTCAGAAGATGCAATAGAGTGTAGTGTCCGTCCGACTTCCATCCCCTCTATAGTTTCATATAAAACTGCATTTTTGACTGCTGATGCTTTGGCATGCACTGGTGCTGGTAGAAACCTCTTGGAAAATTTTGACTACCATCAAACATTTCAACTTCTATTAGAAATAATCACCATTTCAATCCCTGACATAACTGAAAAAGCATCTCTTTGCTTTGCAGGTGAATGTAGCTCCAGCATGTGTTAAAGCCTTGACCAGGATGCTGTACTGTCCATACTGTCGTGGAATGCCTGGGCTCAAACCCTGTCCCAACTACTGTCACAACGTAATGAGAGGCTGTCTAGCAAACCAGGCAGACCTAGATTCTGAATGGAACCTCTTCATTGGTAAGATCTGAATCGAGTGCCCTTGCACCTGTTTTTCGTTTTCTCTTTCTTTGTAGGTTCGTCAACATGTGTTCAAACTTGAGCTTGTACTTCTAAGGCTGCATGTTTCTTTTCTAAGGCAGTGCCTTTGAATAGTCTCGATGGGAATTCAGTAGGATGCGCTGTGATAGATTCAGCTTTAAAGGATTTTAAAGAGACAAAACTGAAATCTTATTTGTGAAACCATTTCTTCTTTTTCTGTCTGAAATGTTGTTTGCTATTGCTGGAGCCCTGGCATAGTGCTTAAAGCTCTAGTCCCTGCTGTTTGGGATTGATAAAGGAGAGTAGATCCTAGGCAAACACATTTTCTATAGTGTTTCCAGCTGAGCATGGTGAGTAATATAGCACTTCAGTTTGGCTGTAAGCAGCCGGCTGCTGTAAGCCCTCCTGTTAAATGGATACCAAGAAGGCATATAGAGTGTTCCCTCTGGATCTTTTGTAGGCCAGTGCTTTATTTGTTATGTACCCCAATCCCATCCTCCCACCCACACTAACAGATTTTTTTTTTTTTTTTAAATGGGGCACCATTTTTTAAGAGACATCCCCAAAGACTGTGTGTCAAGTGAACTGCACATCTAAGCTTTTCGCTGTTTTGTGACAAGCCTGTCATTTGAGAAACCATGAGATGACGAACCGTTTGTTCTCTCCGATGGCATGTCTGAAGTCTCAGATCAACATGGGCCCCCATGCACTGAATGAGATGTCTCACAGCTTTATGACATGTGTTAAAAAGTTAGTGTCTTGTTTGGTTGTGAAGAGGAAAATCTATTGTCGCAAAGGGATGATGTGCTTGACAGTAATGGGAAAAGCTGTTGTTGCAACAGAATGATGAATCTAGTTAGACCCAAACACCCTTGGGGTGTCAGAAAAAGTGTATTTTTTTTTTATTCTAAATCACTTTTTTTGTGCAGACATGGGTTTTGCTTTGGAAAGCCAGTGTGTTTCATTGTATTATAATTAGAAATGCAGAACCCAGGGGATGTTTATTTTTTGCTACAAAAGATTTGTTTTTGATGTCTGGTGACATTTTGTATTTGTTATCTGTTGCTAAAGTACTGTACTTCAATTTGCTTACCATGCAGCTCACAAGAAATATTGATCTGCCTTTCAGAGACAACTTCTAAATGTATCACAGGTCAGTTCTCACCACTGAAGCATATCTTTACATTATAGAAATTTATGGATTGAACCCCTACACAATCTGTCATTGTCCTCCTTTCAAATCATCAACTATTAAGGGAGGTTAGATTAAAAGCCTTGAAGAACCCCCAGTGGCATTTACCTGTGGACCTTGCTCATGTTTAAATGTCACTATTGATACCATTGATGTTATCAGTAGTTGTATGACCACAGGAGAAGCTCAAGGCTGTTTTAGTATTCCACAGCAAGTAAAAGAGGAGAAAAAAAAGCATGTATAAAGTGCTGTTTCTTTATTTTCATTAAAATCAAACCAATAAATCTACATTTTTATTTGCTATACCAAATCTACCAAGAAAAACAATTTTTTTTTTCTGGCACGTAAAATAGTTACTAATGTGTTTGCAAGCGTAGTGCTCCTAACACTCCAATACACAGCAAGAAAATAAAAATATATATATATATTCACACACAATACTTAATAGTACCAATACGCCTGTAACATCTATTTTTAATGATGGTCATTTTGACATGTCACGACAGAAAAAGGCACAGATGTAGTTAGTAACATTAAGGTGAATTGGTGCCAGAGCCCTTCTGCTGTAAGACAGGCTTTGTGGCTTAAAATGAAATCATAATGTCATTTCTTACATGCCGTGTATGTCTGATATTCACCATGGAAATGTGATCTGTAATTACATTGAAGAGCACAGAAATAATGGACAAAATTTGTGAACATTTTGTTTTTACCTTTGGTTTATTTGCCAGGTAATAACTGGCAGGCCAAGTGTTTTCAGTTTTTTGGGTTTGAATAATTTATCATTTGAAGTTTTTTCTTTTTAATCTTCTTTCCTGAGAAGGATTTTTCTTATACTGAAAATACTTTGGCTTAACCAGACTTCGCTAAATGCCAGTAGATTTGCAACCTTACTGACATTAACATTATTAAACTTAATACACGTGTCATTTAGACTAATAGAAATAAAATCCTGTCGCAACAATCAGGTTCTGGCTACGTGTTATATTGCACTTTAGTGTATCTAAACCTTGAAAGGCAGATTTTAATAAGCATGACTCCATCACTGTATGAAAACAGCTTTGCTTTCCTACTTTCTCTTTAAATATTTATGGAAATGTTCTTTGCATGTCTGCTCAGTCACCAAACACAAAACTCACAGTGACTTCAGTCTTTTCTCTCTCGGCACATAAAAGTTGTGTCACATCTGACAATCACAATTTATCTGCCATAAGATATGTTGTGTCTTTTGAATTGTGGAAAATGTAAAACACGGTTTGGTAATTTTATTCTTGTTTGTTTGTCAGATGATGGTTTTGGTGTTGTGGGGTTTTTTTGTTGAATAATTAATTAATTCAATATTATATTTAATCTATAAAATAAGCCAATAGGTCAAGCATAACATAGATTAAATATATCAAATCTATGCAATGCTCTTTACACCTTGTTATATATTTTTTAACCTAACCCTATTTAAGTATTAATATTGTAAGTATTAAAAGACAGTATCGCAGTGGTACTATGTAAGAGTAGGTGGTGAAATATTTTTCGTTCTATCTAGATTACACAAGTTTTTTTTTCCCCAGCAGCCATTTTGACATTAAATAGCGGATAAACGCAGCGCATAACCTTCATAATGTCCTTATAACAGTTGGGTTTTACCTACCCTTTCATATCAGAGTAACTGCTGTGAAAATAGCCTATGCCTTCGTTTTGAATAAAAGAAGAGAGATTGCTCTAAATGCTTTACAGAACCATTAAAATGTCTCTTAACACTGACAATGCCTCACCATGAGATTAGAAACTAAAATATTGGCAATCAAACAAATTAACACCAACTGCTGATTTTATTGGATACATTAAAAAAAGCAGTTTGCATGTTAAGATGTCAGCATCACATTGTATCTATGCGAGCATTAAAGCAGAAATCTGTGTAGCATTGAAACAGTAACGACCTTGGTGAATACTTTGATGTAGCCTACATATTGCTATGCAGAAGAAGAATGATCACAGCATCGGTTTCATACATATAAAGTTACAGTCACAGTACAGTAGTTTACACTTTGTAAAGGTTACTGTAATGACATTGTCACTTGCAGGCTGAAAAAAAAAAGACAGGCAGTTCATGAACAATGAGGATAAACCTGAGGAAGAAAGTGATTTACCTGCTTGTAGCTACCCGTGCTGAGTGATTTTTGTGTGTGTCTACACGTGTGTGTCTGCGTGTGTGTTCAGGGAAAGAATTCAGGGTTTGGCCGTTGGATGATCCTAGACCATCAGTCACCTGCCATTGTGACAAATTTACCCGGCTCTGCATCATGACAGACACATCATTATCATTTTTCTTGTCAGCACCTTGTTAAAATACCCTCAGAGAGACGGCGAGAGAGAGAAAGAGGAAGGGACACGCATCCTATTATTCAAACTCTACAGTAGCTTTTTAGGCTCAGGCTACATCGTGAACAACGTCATTTTTGACAAGCAAATGTTATCAGTGTAACATAACCGTCTCAGCTACATGTGGCTAAAATTAGAGACAGATAATAATTGACTGTTAACCTCTTTCTCAAATAGGAGATTTAAAAATTGCTTTGCAGCTCTAACTCCAAATGTCAGGCTTGTCACTGGATTTCACATTTCACAGTCTTAACATGAAAAGAGTTTGATGGGCGGCTTCAGTATTTTCAGCTAATTAGCCTAATTCTAGTTTAATGTTCTTGTTCAATGCCCCAGCAACCCTAGCTAATATTACCAGTTACACTCGACATACTTACTGTTTCATTCCTTCATGTTAAAAATGCAACTGAATCTGCAAACCTGGCCACAAAACACTGCTAAACAAACAACGGCTAACCAACTATAAACATCAGGGTCATTTAGAGACACAACTTTCAATCTGCTGCTGCTGCTTATATTAGCTTAGTTAGCTAGCTTTTAAGAGTTGATACAATTTTACAGTTACAGGCTACGTCCACATGTACATGGGTATTTTTGAAAACGCAGCTTTTTCTTTCCGTTTGGGCCTTTCGTCCACATGTAAACGGCATTTTGGATCACTGAAAACTGGGATTTTCCTGCCACAGATTTTCGAAAACTTTGTTTTTGCGTTTACATGTGGATGAGGAAAACTGAGATTTAGTCACGCAACGCCAAAGGTGTGGGGCTTGTTGACGTCGCCCTGTGCACCACGTTATTGTTTACATGAGATGAATTTCTACAATGGCGGATATAGACAAAATATACACTTAGAGTTACATATAGACACACAGTTACTGTCCCTCCATTTAGAAACTGTCATCTTTAACTTTTTCCCTCCTCCATCTGCTTGCTTAAATTAAGCTAATAAATAAATATTTTTATTTTTATGGAGGTTTTATATCTGATATTTGTATATTGTAAGCTTATTACTATACAATGCAGGTATGGAAATAATTAACCAAAGAAAGGCTGGGTTTTTCTCTGTCTCTCTGTTTGTTATTGTGAACAGTTTTCAGTTGGCTGCACCCACAAAGTTCAGCAGAGTTCAAATTTGCATATTTTTGCACCCCCCACTAAATAATGAAGAGCTTTACACAAAAACTGTTACAGTGATGATGTGTGCCTGAACAGGGATTAGTAAACATACTTAAAAGCATGTCCAGTGGAATTAATTAACTCTTTTAGCTTTAAATTTGGTGTGATTTGTAAAGACCATTGTAGTTTGCCAACTTCTTCCTCTGTGCTGGGCCCATAAACACATTATTTCTCCTAATTAAGATATAGACTTGTGTTGTCCTCTGGTGAGTCCTTTGACACCACAGCGTAAGTGATCCTCATTGATTTTATTTGCTCATTTCTTTTTAATTGCTAGGATTGGGTCCCCATGTAACTGTACCTTCCCACAACCCACAGTTCATGAAGCCAATGTTTTCTCCTTCCTCCAAGAAAGACTTTCCGCGATCTCTTTGAGATCATGAAGATGAACAGTGTGTCGGTGCTTTAAATGATATAGCTGTGTAACTGTGCTCAGTTCTGCACAAACCAAAGTTAGTTTTTTCTAGAAGATTTAAGATTCATGCTAGTATGCCATAAGTACTGTACCTCTAAATTAAACCACACACACACACTCACACATACACATACAGACACACGGGCACTCGAACAAGTATCAAGCATTACAGTCTCAGTAACAGACATGACAGGAACAAACAAGGTAGCTGGTGGAGTTTTTTGCCTGTCAAAGAGCTGAAAAGGCTGGATGACTCACTTAGTCGAGTGGAAGTGATCTCCATATCCCCAGCATCATCAAAAAACAATGTCTTTTCTTTGTAATTGCTACTGGCTTTGCAGGATCTGCAGAGTACTGTTTTCCTGCATCTCTGGCACGAATGCTAACACCAATTCCCTTTATATTTACAACCAGCGAGTGGTTTTTGTAATATTCTGAATTAACTAAGCTGTATGATTTATTTAACTGATTTCATCCACACAGGCATATTGAGTGTTGCAAGTTTTTATCCTCCAATTTCACATTTGCTGAAGACATATTGTTACTTACTGTGGAGCATATTGTTTTGCATATTTATTAAGGTTGTGGCCAAATCAGACTCCACAGGAATAATTCATTAAAATAAAGATGGTAAAATAAAGTCAGTTAGCTTAACTTAAAAACACTGAAAGTAAAGAAAAATCCATCCTGGTTCTGTTTAACGACACCTGTCAATCTGCTTATCGACTGATCCGTCCCAGTTGTTCCACTGAAATTTTAATCAGAGTAGCCATTTCCCAAAGATGACGCCTACCACTTTTGGGGCACTGCAGATTTGCAGTATCATATTCAATTCCTTCACTTAACAGCAACATGCTTTGAGCTTGAGTTTAATTTGTTATGCAGAGGCCATTCTTATGTTCCCAAAGTGCTGTGTTCACCAGTGTGAAAATTTCAGCTCTGAAACTTGCTGCACGTGGGTGAGGCGTGCAGTGAGGTTGATGTGTGTAAGCAGATTATGAAACTGGGGAACATAAGCCCTTGGTAATATAGTTACTTTTTGGGTTATCCATCACAGTGAGCATTGCATCTGCTCTTAATGTTTCCTTTACCAGTATACATTTGTTTCCCTGCAAAAAACAGGAAAATTAACAGAGAGGCAGCAGAATTGGGTTTTTATTTTCTTGCAGCTGGAAAAGCAGAAAAATTGCCAATGTAAAAAGACATTAGAGTTGGTGGAAGAAGAGACATGGTATTTGAGGTGTCAGATGAGCTAAAGTAAACCAGAAATAGCTGAAAGCCAAACAAACTGAAAAAGGTCCTATCAAGAATTATTTGTTGGTGTTGCTACTGAGCTACAATCCAGCTGTAAGTGCCTGAGAGACTGGCTGTGCAGGCTGCTAAAAGACAGACAGAAATGTTGGCAGGGTAGTGAATCTTTTGTAATTGATTCACCTCTTACAGCTGCACATTAGAAAAAAATGTTACAGGAAAATGATGTGATAGCGTAATCGTTTTGGCTTTGTTTTTGTTTGGTTTAGATGGCACAATTTTAAAGTGGAACGATTTTGCTTTCTTTCGTTTGTTACAATGTTAGATACCTATAGTTTCAAATAAGGTCAGTGTATGTACATCTTATCTCTTTCAGCCAAAAGCTGCTCTAAATGCGTTTTTATTTTTTAACACAGCAACCACCTGCTGCATCCTACGTTTTTCTGCTGCTCTGTTTAGGACTACTTTATAAGTTTTGTTGGTTATGAAGTAAAATTACATTTGCTTTCCATTTTTGGGGAAAAAAGCACTATACTACAGTGGGTGCAGTTTCTTTTTGTCAGTCAGTTTTTAGCCTCAGCCTCAAGCCAATGCACTTGTCCATTAAGGCAGGAAATATGGAGTATGGAGTAGGTTTTTCGGTTAGGCTGCGCATGTGCTGTCAGCTTTCAAGTTCCGGATCAGACTCAGTCTCAAACATAAGTGGATGGATTTGAGAAGTGACCATTTTAATCAGGAACTTATATTTTATAGTATTTTTGCAGATTGTTTTCAGAGCCTGCACACAAGCAACAGACGAGGCAGTGCTGCTGTAACGAGGCAAAGCAGCAGGAAATCAGAGAAAAGAGAGAGATGGAGCTACAAAGAGATGGCTTGTTACAGACTCAGGATGAAGTGAGGTGCTGCATGAAGAGCTAGCATAAGATAAATAATGATTTTGGAGCTGTGAAACATGCAAAGCTGTTCTGGTAAAGTCCAATGATGATTGAAGCTGGACTTCTTCAAGGCAATCCTATAGGTTCTGTGGAAGTGATAGTAGAAGGTTGAGGCTTATCGTCACAAACACGAGTGTTACCATGAATGTCTTTAAGGAAGGATGATGAATATTACATAACATGTGCATGTCAGTTTATCCTGTCATACTTCAAATAAAGCACAAATGTGTCACTTTACTGTGAAACACAACTGCAGAACCCTAATGTGTAATCATTGGCATGTCTGTATGTTCTCATCCTCTCAGCTCTTCAAAGGCAGATCAATGAGCCCTGTGGGCAAAGATTATTCCATGGCTTTTTCCCAGTCAGTCTTGTAAGGCCCTCATATGTCATCTGCCTCGTGTTTATTTTATGTTAAAATTTAGCATTGCACCTCTACAACACGGCGGAACTGAGAGTTTAAACAGGAAGATCAAAAATTCTGTACATATGTTTGTATTTTCACAGCCACTCCCACATCATGAATGCTTAGCAGGTGCTGACTAGCAATTATGTGCTGTGATCGAACAAGAAATGAAAGGAGACAGCAGGTGCACTGTTGTATTTAGGTGAGCCATTCCGCCACTGAACAAAGCCAGCATGGTTTGTCAAAAAAAGCAAAGCATATAAACAGCGATCCCCGAGTGCAGTGACGCAGTGATTTGCCCCTGACGCTTCTTTCCATATTAAAGTGGCAGCATTGTTGTTTATGATTATGGAACTGTTTACTGGCCATGTTTACTATGTCAACCAAAAGACTTGTTCAAAGGGAGCGATCTAACTCGGGAATTCTTCATTCATTCATCACGATTACAACCAAAACATGAAGTTGTGAATAAATTTAGGTTAATCATATCCGTTTGCCACCACTTTGTGATATATTTGTCGACTAGAATTTAGAGTAAACAATCTACGTGCTGTTTTTGTGACACCTTTCATGATGAGCTCAGGCATGTGGAGAAAGACAGCTTCGCGACATCAGCTTGGAGTGTTTGTGTGCAGACACTTTCTGCAGTTTGCACCAGCGGATGGTGAAAGTTATTCTTTACATTTTCATCACTGCAACCCTGAATCACTAGGCAGGCATATATTTATGGGTACTGTGTAGCATTGTGTTCATCGTTTTTAGTACAGCTGAATAGTCCCTTCATTAATTCATATTAATTCCTGATGGGCAGTTGCTGCAAAAACAAACTATTAACAAATGATCACTGGAAACATACAGCGCTGTGAGAAAGTGTCTACCACCTTTGAATATCTGTCACACTTAAATGTTTTAAATCATCAAACAGAGTTTTATATTGCACAAAGATAACCTGAGTAAATATAAAATGCAGTTTTTTAAATGATGACTTCACTTATTAAGGACCTACCTACTTGACCCTGTGTGACAAAGTAATTTGTCCCTAAATTTAATAACTGGTTGTAGCAACCTTGGCAGCAGAAGTTGCCATCAAGCACTTGTGATAGCTGGCAATGAGGCCACTCTTCTTTGGAGAAATTTTTTTAATTCAGCCCCGTTGTACGGTTTTTAAGCATGAACGGCTGTTTAAGGTCACCCTAAAGCCACGGTTCCCAAACTTTTTTTTGCTAGGCCCCCCTTTGTTTAATATGGAGACCCGGAAGGGACATGGGAGATTAAAAAAAATTAAGATGAACTTTTGTGAGATCTTGCAAAGAAAAGTAATTCTGTCGGGGAGACCTACCTTGTCACTTGTGCAGGTGAAGCCAAAGGCTACACAGTCATCATATTTTCTTGTATTTTGCTTGGAAGGAAGTTGGTTTGGAAACATATTTGGCGATGCTTCATCTTCTGCTTTGCATTTGTGTGGGAGCCCTCACAATGCCCCCCACTTTGGGAATCTCTGCACTAAAGCATCTAAGTCTCATTTAAGTCCAGACTTTGACTCGGCCTCTCAAACAGCTTTATTTTGTTTTTTTTTAGCCACTGAGAGGTGGATTGGTGTGTTTCACATTATTGTCCCATTGCACAGCTCAAATACAGATGAGCTTCAGGGTAGAAACTGATGGTCGGACGTACTGAATGCAGAATTTATGGTCCCATCGATTTCTGGAGTTCGTCCACGTCCTAAATCAGCAAAGCAGTCACACACTATCACACTACCACTGCCATGTTTAACTGTTGGTATGATGTTCTTTTTTTTAAATGCTGTGCAAAGTTTTACACCAGATGTAACGAGACTCAAACCTTCCAAAAACTTTAGCTTTTGTCTCGACAGTCCAAAGAATATTTTGCCACAAGTCTCGTGGTTCAAATATAAGATGATCCTTTGTGTTCGTTCTGGGCAACAGTGGTTTTCTCTTTGAAACCAGTGGATGCCATTTTTGTCCAGTCTTTTTCTTATTGTTGAATCATGAACCTTAACTTGGAAAAGTAACACAAGTTCTTTACATTTTGTTCAGGGTTCAAGGTTCTCTATTTGTCACATGCATAGTTATACAAGTATAACACACAGTGAAATGAGACGCTACTCGACATGTGCAAAAATGGGGGGTTCTGTACAATGGGGGGGGGGGGGTCTGAATTCTGTACATTAATACAGGGAGTGCAGAATTATTAGGCAAGTTGTATTTTTGAGGAATAATTTTATTATTGAACAACAACCATGTTCTCAATGAACCCAAAAAACTCATTAATATCAAAGCTGAATGTTTTTGGAAGTAGTTTTTAGTTTGTTTTTAGTTTTAGCTATTTTAGGGGGATATCTGTGTGTGCAGGTGACTATTACTGTGCATAATTATTAGGCAACTTAACAAAAAACAAATATATACCCATTTCAATTATTTATTTTTACCAGTGACACCAATATAACATCTCCACATTCACAAATATACATTTCTGACATTCAAAAACAAAACAAAAACAAATCAGTGACCAATATAGCCACCTTTCTTTGCAAGGACACTCAAAAGCCTGCCATCCATGGATTCTGTCAGTGTTTTGATCTGTTCACCATCAACATTACGTGCAGCAGCAACCACAGCCTCCCAGACACTGTTCAGAGAGGTGTACTGTTTTCCCTCCTTGTAAATCTCACATTTGATGATGGACCACAGGTTCTCAATGGGGTTCAGATCAGGTGAACAAGGAGGCCATGTCATTAGTTTTTCTTCTTTTATACCCTTTCTTGCCAGCCACGCTGTGGAGTACTTGGACGCGTGTGATGGAGCATTGTCCTGCATGAAAATCATGTTTTTCTTGAAGGATGCAGACTTCTTCCTGTACCACTGCTTGAAGAAGGTGTCTTCCAGAAACTGGCAGTAGGACTGGGAGTTGAGCTTGACTCCATCCTCAACCCGAAAAGGCCCCACAAGCTCATCTTTGATGATACCAGCCCAAACCAGTACTCCACCTCCACCTTGCTGGCGTCTGAGTCGGACTGGAGCTCTCTGCCCTTTACCAATCCAGCCACGGGCCCATCCATCTGGCCCATCAAGACTCACTCTCATTTCATCAGTCCATAAAACCTTAGAAAAACCAGTCTTGAGATATTTCTTGGCCCAGTCTTGACGTTTCAGCTTGTGTGTCTTGTTCAGTGGTGGTCGTCTTTCATCATTACCTTGGCCATGTCTCTGAGTACTGCACACCTTGTGCTTTTGGGCACTCCAGTGATGTTGCAGCTCTGAAATATGACCAAACTGGTGGCAAGTGGCATCTTGGCAGCTGCACGCTTGACTTTTCTCAGTTCATGGGCAGTTATTTGGTGCCTTGGTTTTTCCACACGCTTCTTGCGACCCTGTTGACTATTTTGAATGAAACGCTTGATTGTTCGATGATCACGCTTCAGAATCTTTGCAATTTTGAGACTGCTGCATCCCTCTGCAAGATATCTCACTATTTTTGACTTTTCTGAGCCTGTCAAGTCCTTCTTTTGACCCATTTTGCCAAAGGAAAGGAAGTTGCCTAATAATTATGCACACCTGATATAGGGTGTTGATGTCATTAGACCACACCCCTTCTCATTACAGAGATGCACATCACCTAATATGCTTAATTGGTAGTAGGCTTTTGAGTCTATACAGCTTGGAGTAAGACAACATGCATGAAGAGGATGATGTGGACAAAATACTCATTTGCCTAATAATTCTGCACTCCCTGTATGAATAGACATCTGACTATTTTACAGGATAGACAATATAAACCTATTTAAAATTAAAGTTAAAGTTAAAGGAATTTGGAATGTACATTGTGCCTTGGTTTAGAGTGTCTGGAAGAGAGTCCTGTCTCAGTCAATTATAGATGATGTGAGAGGGCGGGTGTTCAGGGTTCTTCTGTGACCTCCTGGTTGAGTCGTCAGTGTGTTCTTGGAGTAATTGTGGCCGACCATTCATGGAAAGATTCACCACTGTGTTTTCACCATTTGTGGATAATGGCTCTCACCATAGTTCACTCCAAAGCTTAGAAATGGCTTTGTAACCCTTTCCAGCCTGATAGATGTCAATAACTTTGTTTCTTAGCTGTTTCTTTAGATCGTAACATGTTGTGTTGCTTATTGAGGTCTTTTATTCAGCCATTGTGGAAGTAATCAAGCCTGGGTATAAAACTGACCCCAGCTTTCCAAAATATGTAGTTAATCAGTCAATTTATGATTTAACAAGGGCTACAACAATATGTAGACTAAATGTAAAGAATCTCCGCTTTACTTGTTTATTATAAACTATTGCAGCACCCTAATATGTGTTAGTAAACTCATCTTTACTTTACAAAATAAAATCTACATCTCATTCTTAGTTGGGACAGTGATATTGTTTTAATCCCTATAGAGTAGGAGTAGGTCACACATGAATAGAAGGGATGAATGGCCTGAAGGGATCATTTCCGTACATTTGACTTGACACTCCTCCCACCGACTCCAGAGCAGTCATGCACAGCCCAGTGAGCTGTCCCTTTTTTTTTTTCACTTGGGCCAGTCTGGCTTATGTGGTGTGAAAAAGTCCAATATGTTCCACCAATTAAACCAGAGTGTGATTCAAGGGGTAGTCAATGAATAAGAAGAGAAATCATTATGAACAAGTCCCATTTTATCATAGATTTTTTTTCAGTAATTTAACTAACCCAGGTGAATCTCATTTGTGCTGCTACCTATAAAGGCTTAAAAATGTCACAGTATCACATGTAAAGAAACACAGAAAAATCAAAATGTGTGTTTTCCTGAACTCACACATTAAATTGTGAACGCAGTGTAGAAGGGAACAGTGTCGTGTTTCGTCATTTATTAGTTCAGTGTCCTAAAATTATTAATTTGTGGTTTGTTTGTTTGTTTGTTTTAATGAAACCAGAGAACACATGCTGTGTATATTATACCAGATCTTAAACTTATTGATGATGTCTGGAAAAAATGCCCTTCTTGTTTAAAATAACAAAAATAAAAAAGATTCAGTTTAATCTACCAGTGAAAAAATAAACTTACGCCCAAATCCATTTTTAAAGTTATTAAAAGTTATTAATAATTGTGCTAATTATTACTACAATTCTTTATTTTTTGCTTCTCAACATTCTCAGCTTCTCATCATAGTGGCTGATTTTCACAAATTCATCCACGACCGCTGTGTGTACCGAGGGACTCTGCAGGTAGTTTGCTGGAGTCTTTCCAAATCCCACAGAGTGACAAAAAAGGGAGAGTTTTCTGCTAGAAAATCACCGAGCAAGCTGCCTGAAGCAAAGTTGGCACCATGCAGGAAGCAATAAATAACCATGCCAATACAGCCCACTGTGTCTATCAATGGATAGATGGATGAATAGTAGTACAAATCAATTGTTCATTTGTTAGAAAAATTATATATTTTTTTATTTACTAAAACTAAGGCCAAATTACAGAAGATCCCTATCAGATAATTGCAGTAGCAAAAAAAAACCCTTTATAAAGCAATTTATGAAGAAAAATTAGTTTTTGTCATTGCCAGAAATCTCAGGATATCAAAAAGAGTAAAGCAGAAACAGAAATGACTGCAAATCTCTTTGTGTTTCTACTTTTGGGACCTTTGCATTCAAAGGCATTTTGAAGTTACCCGGGGAGGTGTTCCCTGCCAAAACATTTGGATGTAAATCACATATTTCTACAACTTTGTTTAAACATTTGTTCATAATGTGAATCTGGTGGTCAGTAGACGGGAAAATGTCCCCACGAATGAAATCTGAATAACATAAAAGTCAACATTGTCTTTGTTGTCTCGAAGCCTTGAAATTGCATTTCCAGAAAGAAATCACTTACTGAACCATTTTCAATAAAGTCCAGATCCTGGCCGCATTTAAAGTTAACTTTCAGGACTTTTCTTTTCTTTTCTTTGCTGCACAGTCTTGATGACCCTACCCTGTGTCGCAGTGGTATGTTTGATGGTGTGGTGATACTAATAGTACTTTTCAAATTATATGAGGTAAGCAGCTCAGTGCAAATTCATATCATTCACATAACCATAAACAGTGCTAAAACCAAACAATGCCCTGGATGGATGGATGGATGGATGGATGGATGGATGGATGGATGGATGGATGTCACATTATATTACAATTTTCGTACCAGCTCTACGACCCAGTACCATGGCACTGGATGGATTAGTTGACTATACTAAAGGCCTTTTCTTTACTCTAGGGTGTCTCTTTACAGTCATCTAAATGTGTGATCTAACAGCAGTGATTGTGCTGCCACAATCACACAGCAGCTCTGTTTGGTAAATGAAAGGCATTAAGCAGACTATTGTAGAATAACTTCCAAAGCCTGTGCGCTTCAAAGAAAAGCCAATGACGGCGAGTTATCTTATCAGTGGCTGCACTCATCATCTGGTTTTTAAATACCTAATGTTTTGATTATTTAAGTTGTGCAGCCGTGAATACGTGAAGCCAGTAAGTGTGGCCATCACTATACCCAGTCCTTTTCCCCCCATTTGCCACAACTTTCACAACTTCATGCTCGTGTATAATCTGCTACAGTATATGATGATGCAGGTTTAGGATGTACCAAGTAGGGGTACCAGTGAAAACAGAACTAGAAATAGACCCCATATTTAGCTTTAAATGTATGCAGATCACCTACAGACTATATTATAATTATATATTATAATAATTTTTTTTCTATTTAAGGTCCTGTTTCAACACAACCAACTCTGGTCACAGAATGACTTCCATTGATTAGATTCACAAAGTATTTGTGCTTAAACTCTGTATAAGTTGGGAAATGCAGAAGAATTGCAAACAGAATAGGTAGCAAGCTTCCCGTTATCCATTTAAACCTGACTAACTGGGTCTAGGACATGAAGCAAGCCAAAACACTTAGACTGCATGGCAGTGAAGGGTAGTGGTGTCAATGGTATCACTTAGAAACTAAACAAAACAATTAAAACAGTACATGAACTTTAATATCATTCACGGTTTCAAGATATATATTTTCTAAAGTTCTTGTATTTTATATTTTATCAGAAGTCATTTAAGCATGTACAACTAACCCCCTCTTAACAGTTCATATGGTTGACTCATACTCGCAATCCATCAAATATTCATTAAGCTATATGAAAAATAGGCTGTCAGAACTCCACTGAGGATATCATTTAGGTCTTTGAGTCTTTTATGGAATGGGTAACAGAATTGCTGCCAATTTCCCATCTACTCTCACTGAATTCCACCGAGGCATTTTGGGTTTTTTTTGCAAAAGCATTAGAGAAGTACTCTGCTAAACATAGGCAGCTGAAGACTTCACAGGACTGAAGCTGGTCCCCTGCAATGACCTCCAGCCAGCTCCTGATGGAAATCTAACCAAGCATCACGCCCAATTTGAGACTACAGAGTAAACAAACAGGAGCGCTTTTCAAAGGCACAGGCACTAACAGAGCGAAGAGGGAGACTATCTGCGTCTGTATTCACTCAGTACGCTTTAAAAGTGAGGGCCTGGCATACAGTAGACAACATAGAACACAGACATGTTTGTTCGAATGGTAAATAATTTCCAGTACAAATTATAAACTGAATGCATACACTATATGGACTTATATAGACGCCTCCCCTTTTCCCATCAAAATCAAAGCTCTAGTTTTACCCATGAAAAGTAACATTTTAGTCATTAAGTTTAGCATCCTTAAAAGACTCATAATAAATTCAGATTTAACACTCATACTCAATGAATCCCCCATTGTCTGTCAAAATCTGAACTTTGGCGTCTGAGATGCTGCAAATGCCCTTTGAGTGTGCTGCCTGTGAGTCTGATTTCTCTTCTTAAACAAGCAAAATGTCAAAGGAAAAAATAACCAATCTGAAACGTTTATTAACAACTTCATAAGTTAAACTCTTCAAGCTAATGAGGCCCTTTTCAGATAGTTATTGCATCAGCAAACAATTACATAGTAATCAGGGCAGAATACTACGGAGCCCCGCAGGGGACATGGGAGAAAAAAAAATTAAGACGGACTTTTGCGAGATCTCGCAAAACTATCTCGGGATCTCGCAAAACGTTTGCAAGATCTCGCAAAACAAACTCGGGATCTCGCAAAACTTTTAGCCGCATTCTTCGGACGCCTGCTCGAAGCCGACCGGGAGGTCGAGGCACGATGTGCCGGGAAAGCAGTGTTCCTCCCGGTCGAGACCTCCCGTTAGCTCAAAGCTAACGGGAGAAGAATGCGGCTGAAACTTTTGCGAGATCTCGCAAAACTTTTGCGAGATCCCGAATTTGTTTTGCGAGATCCCGAGTTTGTTTTACGAGATCCCGAGTTAGTTTTGCGAGATCTCGCAAAAGTTTTGTGAGATCCTGAGTTAGTTCGTCTTAATTTTTTTTTCTCCCATGTCCCCTGCGGGGCTCCGTAGAATACATAGTATATGTAAAGAATATTAACATACAATGGTTAAAATATAAAATGTAACATAAAAACAGAAATATTAAGTGAAACTTGTAACGCATTACTTGTAACACATTACTTGTAACGCATTACTTGTAACGCGTTACTGTAATCCGATTACTTTTTCCGAGTAACGAGTAAAGTAAGGGAATACTATTGCAAAAACGGTAATTAGATTACCGTTACTTTCCCATAGGAACGCTGCGTTACTGCGTTACTAAAACCGTGATTTTTTGCGAGAATGTCTCATGACAATGACGTTAGCAAGTGCGACGTTGTGACAACAGCTGTGTGCAGATCAACAGTGGATAATATATCGAGTGCAGAGAGAGTATGAGCGTGCAGCGTTTAAAGCGTGGAAGTACTGACCTTAATTTGAGTTTGACTCCATAAAAAGTGACAAAAACATTAGTGTCCGTTGTGCGTGGGAAGAAAATTTCTTTTTACAGCGAAAAACACCCCCTAAACTTCCAAGCAAGCACCGAGTGCGCTACGACGTAATGGGAAACTCACAGAGAAACTCGCGGATTCTTCCACACCTGCACCAGGGTAAACCTCCGCCTGCTCCAGTCCTGCTTTACAGGTGAAAATAGAGCAACAGGACCGCTGAGTCTTTGACTTTATTTATTTTCTGCTGTGTTTTACTTGCATCTATTTGAAAGACTGAGTGTAAACACACAAAAAAAATATTTTATGTGCTGGAATGTGCAGAAAATAGGTTTAAATATTAAACAAATTTCTTCCAGTCAGAGAATGGTGCATATAATTAAATTTTTGCTTGATGCATAAAGTTAAAAGATTAAAAATAATAAAACAAGTTTTAAAAAGAGACTTTTCCATTGGATTACATTTTGTATGATGGATTATGCAGAAAAAGTAGAATTGGGCTGAAAGATCTATCGCTTTATCACCTATTCAGGTTGTAAATCGTGTTTTTAAAAAGTAACTAAGTAACTAAGTAATTAATTACTTTTGAAAATAAGTAATCAGTAATGTAATGGGATTACTTTTGGGGGGAAGTAATCAGTAATTAGTTACTGATTACTTTTTTCAAGTAACTTGACCAACACTGTTCAGCACTAGTAACCAGAAACATAATGTCATGTTGATAAATGTCTTTGTTAATCTTTCTCTGACTTTATTTTGTAAAGGTATCTGGTTTTATTTAAATACTAGAGATTTTACAGTTTAAAAAAAAACATGTGGAAAACCTGTCAAAGTTAAAGACAGAGATTGGGATCTTGTTTCTTCAGGTCTTTGTCATTCGCAGATAGTCAGATCACTGTGTAGTCCACAGTTTTGTCTGTGCTTGATTGCAGGGATATTGTTTATATGCACGCTTCGACCACCTTGAAGCCGCTTGACTCTGTGTATCACCGGGCGTTGCAATTTAGCACAGGTGATTAATTTCTTACTCACCATTGTATCTTACATGAAAAAGTGGAATGGTCCTCCCTAATGAATAAAAGCAGGCAACCTTGCATGAGGTTTATTTACAAGGCCCTACTGCATAGATTGTCAATGTCAGGTCCCAGGAGGTTTTAGCATTAGCTGTACTTGAAATGAAAATGAATTACTTTATACTACTTTATATTTTCCTGCCTACAAATGGAGACTACAAAAGAACTACAAAGCTACATTCTCCTATTTCATTGGAGCATTTTAAAAGGTCATATATATTTATCTGCAGCAACTCTTGAATATATGTTTCTTAATTTGTGATCACATATAAGTTCATTTCATTATGTGGTTGTATGTCTTTGTACACAGGTCTCCCCTGAAAAAGAGCTCTCGATCTCAAACAGAGAAAAAGTTTAAATGAAGGATGTAATAATAACAGTGATGTTACATATTAATGTTACACTTTTTTCTTTTGAATAGGCTGTGTTGCAGCATGGCAGCTGCACAGCCCTACTAGACCTGAGAGCTGTTACAGCTTAATTTGTTAATTGTTAATACCAGGTTAGTGATTTAATCTTTGTTTTTAATAGACCCCTCTCGAAAAAGGTTAGTACTCCCTCATCTGTACTCATCTGTCTCCGAAATCACTCCTCTTAGTCAAGCGGGTGAGCTTAATATCCTGCCCTGTCAATTGCCACTGAGAGAAGGGGGATTTTATAGTTTTTTAAATCTCATGATAGCCACTCGGAAATGCTGGCCTGAAGGCAGGAGCTAAACACATTCCACAATGGCTGGTCAGGACAGTCTTGAATGGTATTGGCTTTCCTCAGTGCCTCTGTGCTGCACTGTAATTGCAAGAGCTGTAGCTGACTTACCCCAACGATCTTATTTGTCAATTTTACAAGACCCCTAAGCTTTTCTTTAGTGAACAAGGTGAAGTTTCCACACAAGGCTAAAATGCATAATATTAAAACCGAGATTATGCAGTTCAATCTCAGGAAAAGTTCCTTAGAGCAGTCACTGGGGGATAAAGAGCTCAGTTTTGACTCTTGGGTAATGGTTTTATATTCTTTCTTTTACCAACAATCAGTGACTATTGATTTGGTTTAACAACAATAACAACTTTCTGACCATTAGAAAGTAATGTCAGTTGCCTAAACATAATCATGCCTGAACCACAGGGGTGTCCGATTAGCACGCACTCAAAAATCATGCTGACAAATGACCTGCTTTGCCATTTAGACATAAGAGCCTCTTGCCCTGATTTTTTTGGAGTGCTCAGTAGTTTGAAACTACTGAGCTGTTTTGAAACTGCATTTGCAAACTTGCACTGCAACAACAAAACATCAGCAGTGATGGGAGAGTGGCAGACAATGTACCGATGCAGTGATGCTTTATTACAGTTTCCTTACTGTTAACAGATTCCACACAAAACCCCAAAAAAACAACATCATACTCAAATGACAAGTATTGTCTCTGCAGACTTCCATTGTCGTTGTGTCACCAACTGATACGTTGCTCAGTTATGATAAACTTGGGCATTGTGTGTAATTTTGAGAGGAGCCCACACACTGCAGCTGGCTACTGTAAACATGTTTGCATCATATCTGTTAGTTGATGTTAAACGATAACACGGCTTTTTCAAAAAGCACAGTTTTTTTAACCTAAAGCTGTGGAGCCATATTCACTAAATAATTTGTTGTCAGCAGAAGCAGTTTTCGATGTTGTTTAAGCATTTTATATTGCATACAGTCATTTAGACCTGATTTAAGTGGCCATGCAAGAGGATGAAGTTCTGCTTTTTGGCAGCGTCGTTGCAGGCTTCGCCCCCTCAGGCTTCAGACCTAGAGGCTACTTATCACTCCGTGCCAGAACTCTGGTTATAATCACATCTATTTAATGACTTACACATTTGATTCAAACATTACTGAAGACTCAGTGGAGCCAGAACAGTGTTTCTTCTGCCCTTTGGGCTAAATAGGCTTTTCCTGATTTGTTCACATCCCTGCAAATGTCACTGCACAGAGATAGACGTCTCCTTGATATCTCTACCCTTCCATTTAACCAGTGCTATACCCACAGACGAGACTTTTAATTACTTTTTGAGAGACAGGACAGTGTATTATCAAACACATTATTTTCACCTCAGACATCTCCCAGCCCGACTCAATCAATAGTACCATTCTTCTGTATGAACATATTAATATCACAGTCTTATAATGAAAATGAAAAGTGTCAGGTTCGGTGGGTAATCTGTTTTAGGTATCGATTTGTGCCGAGAGTCGTCCAAGGTCACGGCCCCTGCTTTATGTATGTATGTATGTATGTGTATATAGGTGTGTGTGCACATAAAAACACACACACACACACTTGCACATGCCTACCAGTGGGTATATTTAGCTCTTTAAGCAACGCTCTCCAGCTTCTTAAATTGTTGATCTATTTGCCCTTGCCTTTTCTCGCAGTTAACTCCTCTCCCCTTACCTTTTCTTCTTCATGACTCAGCCTCTCTGGTGTGCTCTTCCTATATTCAGTTATGTCACTGAACATTTGCAAATTAACCTAATGATTCATTTCTTACAGCAGCAGAATATTGTTAGAGCTTGGCATCTAGGCTCATCACTCTGCACAAATAGTCTATGTATAAAATTGGGAAGTGATGAGCAAATATTGCCCAGAGCCTACAGGTGGTAGAGGGTCCAAAACAACAGCGCGCAGATGCACGGCACAAGAACCAATGACATGTCAGAAAGAGAGATGGCGACATTTTTATGCCTTTGTAAAACACTGAAATGGGAAATTGGGTGTTTTTGGTGTGTTGTGAGAAGGATCTATGGTTTTGACCCTGTTATTTATATTTCCAGAGCGTCACCACCTTCTTTTAAAAAGGAAAAATTGTAATATAGGGCTGTCAAAAGATAATTAAGCTTCTGGGAACTCTAGACCGACCTGTGGTACAGGCATTATTCTCACCTATGCAGGTGTCCAAGCTCTGCAGCAAACCTGGATAAGATAAAGGTGCTGTCTCAAAAGCTAAGATAAGAAATTATTTAACTAAACCATTTTTTTTTTAAAGATTGCTCAAAGACTTCAAATTCCAAGATACAGTTTTGGCAGCATGATACTAAAGTCACTGTACAGCAGGAAACCTCCCTGGATAAACACGACTGCCAAAGACTTAATGAAAGCAAGAACAAAGAATCTGCAGAGTATAAGAAGAACACTAAACAAGCAAGGACTTTGTCAAGGAAATATTACATAGCTATATTTTTCAGCTGGAAGGTTTCATCGGGGTTTTGAAATAAAATACAAACACAGACACTTAAGTAACACAAGCCATGACACCGATGATTTATAGGTGTGTTGCTGGAAAAGAGAGCAGGCTACAAAATTCACATGGGAAATCAAAACTGTGAACATCTACCAGATGTAGCAGAGTATCTGTCTTCACAGCGAAACACGCGAGAATCAAAACACTGCTAAAGTGCCTTAAGACTCTTTGTTTTGTTTGCAAGCAGGGACTTCATGACGGCACTTTTGCTGCACAATTTTACCGAGTAAAACAAAACACAAGCTGACTTAAATGTGGACGAAAGTAACAGATCAGCCTGTAGATTGAAGGATTCTGTTAACAGAGTGACGAGACTAAAGTGGAACTGTTTGGATCCATGAATCAAGATGTCATGTTGTTTAAAAAGAGACAATCCACTGAAGAAGAATGTGTTGGCTTAGGTCCCGAGATGATTGGTAATCAGTTCATTAATCATTCCTGGTGCATCATTCAGTAGCCACCGGAGTCTCAAGAGATGTTATTCACTGAAAATATTCTGACACATTTAAAGAAAAGAAGATGCAGCAATTAAATTAAGACAAGCGGCATGTTTTGGCAGCTGAGTATTTTGTTTTTGCTTAAAATTCATGATCATACCCTATGTCGTATGATGTTTTTCTGGGGGAAAAAACAGGCACAGAGCCTGCCAGTGTTTGTGAATATGTGTGGGTTTGGTTTTGTTTTTTTAAATTATATGTTATTTACTTTGCTGTATATGTCATTACTATATTTTCATCCTTTTTTAGTCATAAAACTAGATTAAAGTCGTGGCAGATGGTTGCTCCTCCCTGGTTCTGCTGGAGGCTTCTTCCTGTTAAAAGGGAGTTTTTCCTTTCCACTGTCGCCCAGCGCTTGCTCGTAGGGTCTCATAGGTCTAAACCTTACAATATAAACCACCTTGAACTGACTGTTGTTGTGATTTGGCGCTATATAAATAAAATTGAATTGAATTGAATTAAAAAGTGGAAAAAAAAATCTATAATTAAAAGTCAACATTTAGATGTTGGTTTGGCAGTGCTGGATTAAACTCTTTTGACTTTTACACCAAGTTTGATTCATATGTGAGAAGTAAAGCTAGTTGGTTAAGGTCAGGCATCAAAAAACATCATTGTTTGGGTAAAAATCTTTGCCAGTCTTTTTAAACGTTGTTGTCATAGTTGCCATGATGATGCTTCCCTCTTTCCTCTACAAAAAAAACTTCTGACTTTAATATTTCCTACTGAACTGTATCGCATGTCGCTGAACATGAAAAGGCTGATTCATTTGCAAGTAGTTTTACTTATTTTCTACCTGATGTACTATTTCAACCTACAAAAACAATGGAAATTGCAGGTTCCTTTTCGGATTTGTAATTTTTGGTTGTCAAGACAATCTCGAGACAGTTGTTTGCCCTGTTGTTTAAATCAGTGTTGCAGTCGCAGAGCTTAATACTTTGAGGGTTTTGTGCTGAAAGCTGATAATACTCAAATGCAATGTTAACATACTGATACTCACTCATAATGGAGAACCAATCCATTTGTGTTAAATATTTCTAAACTGACATGTGTCCTCTGTGTTTTGACAGATGCCATGCTGCTGGTGGCAGACAGGCTGCAAGGCCCCTCCAATATTGAAGCAGTTATACAACCAATTGACATCAAGATCTCTGACGCTATCATGACTATGCAGGACAACAGCATGCAAGTGTCAGCCAAGGTACTGTATCCTGAAGAAGCTGTGCTGACTTTGTTGAATTTGTGCTGAAAACAGTGTTCACACACACACAATATCTGACCTGATAAACAGTGTGTACATTTTTAAGTAGTGTAAAACCACAAGTAACATAAAAAATTGCCTTGTCTAATATCTCATCCAGGAAATAATGAGCATAATAACTGGACTATATTAGCAGTCCTCAACTTCTCATCTCATTGTCCCTTTTTATTTTGTTATTCATATGAATCTGCATGATTCAGCAGAAATATGTCAATCTGTGCAATGTAAATGCAACATATATTTGGAACCCTGTGACAAGCTTTTACACATAACACAGTCTCCTAAACATCACAATTGTATTCGCATATCTAAAATTTGGGACAGGACATATTAACGTTTTCGCTGCTAATTCTGTCTTTGTCCTCTTTAGACTTCATATTGTAAATTGGTCTTTGGCACATTTTAAATATGAAGTGGCACAATTAGGATATTATCACACAGTGGATGGTTTTTCACTGCCTTTCTTGTCAAAAGGCAGCTTTTTCACTTCATCATTGTTATTCTGATGGTTACGTGTGGCCCATCTCCATGCCAGAGTTACAAAAGTCACTGTGAATTAGCCGTCACATTGTCTCCCATATCAAACAGCTGTCAATGTCCAACTTAACCCCTTGTCAATGCGCTTGACGTCTCACTTCTCTGAGGCTGTGCTTGGCTGACAGATTGGTGTCAGATTATAATCTTTCACATTTTGACCATTTCCCTGAGTTGTCTTGTTCTTCGTTTACTGCTCCTCAAACCTGTTGAAAAACATTTTGCTTGTGCGATGTACAAGATATTGGAAGCGTAATCATGGTGAAGAATTGCTAAATATTAGAAAAAAGCAGTCTCTTGTCATGACAGCCATCTAATACATTAGGGTGCTCCATCACTACTGAGCCAGGGGCCAGTAAACGTGCCAGGGATGAATGCTAATGAGCTGTGCTGTTTGGAGGTGTCTTGTTTGGGCCTTTAAAGCAATCTGCTGTTCATATGAACCTCTATGAGCCACACACTGATTAATGCGAGATTCCAGTGGTGAATCTGCACTTCTCAAAGCATAAACAACTGAACTTTTGTTTGTTAAATTTAAGAACTTTCCTTTTAAAAAAGCCAATGTGTGTGCGGGTTTACATTGTTCCCGGGTAGTTACTTTCTCTGTATCGCTCAGCCATGTAACACTAAATATTACAAAATGCTACAATTCTGCATTTTCCTCTCCCAAAAGTTTTCCTATTTGCAGTTTAGAATAAAATTAGCCTATTACTTTTATCTCTTCTGTACGCTGACAGCTTCATTTCAGTTGTAGTTTGTGATAACGTGGATGCAAAACAAGGATGCGACACAGAATCCTGGTCAGATGTCAGATTTTCTTAATTTTATATCTCGCTAGGACGACTGAGTAACAACATATCAAGGGTTAATTCCTTTTCTCCCAACAATATCACACTTCATTTAAAAAGAGACTCATCACTGATAGACAGTATTGGTTTCAGGACGGCTCTCTACAGTTTGGCTGTCTCAAATCACAGAGCAGAAATGGTGCTGAGAGCAAATTGACAGAGGGAGAAATATCAGTGGTAGAGCAAAGTACAAGTTTTGTGGGATCAAAATGGATGTGTAATCTACAAAGTAACAGACTCAGCCCTGGCTCAGTGCAGTTTTGTGCATCCTCTGAATGCTGACAACTAAATTATTTATCACTGCAAAGTTCGCTGTCATTATTATGGGGAAATATTGCATTATTATTACAAAACTGGGCAGTTTATCCTCTTTTCCCTGGCGTCTGCCTTTTCTCTGCGGTAACTTTGTGTACCTCTCTTCTGTTTTTAGGTCTTTCAAGGGTGTGGCCAACCAAAGCCATCAGGAATAGGCAGGTCTGTGCGGGGCATCTCAGATGTGTTCAGTGGGCGTTTCAGGCCCTACACCCCTGAGGAGAGGCCAACCACTGCAGCTGGAACAAGCCTGGATAGACTGGTATGCACCGAGACTAGATAATTTCGCCAGTACTGTAAACCTGGATTGAAAAATGCAGTTATAAAAATTAAATGAAATAATAATTACCTTTGTGATATAAACAGCTCCAGAGATGACTGAAAGATGAAATAATTTATGTGGAAGAACTGATCCATTCCTAAAGCAAACCTCGAATACAAAGCCTTGACTTTAAAGCCTAACTCATGCGGTGCTAATGCATGATGATTTCCAGTAAAGAAGTCAGGATTCTGCCAACAAAGGATGCAGAACACGCTTCCTTTCTCATATTTTTCAAAAGCTCAACTGATTTCCACTGTACAGAAGTGGAGTGTTTTTGAAATTTTATTGGCAGAGGCAGACTCGGTGGTGGCATGCTGAGTTTAAGGTCGACTTACTGGGGCTCATGTCAAAAGGCCAGAAAAAATAGAGGCTTGTTCATATAGTCCATATAGCCCCCAGGTGCTGTGTGACTTCCACTGCTGCTGTACTCGGACTTAAAATATTTCTGTTCTTTCACTCACTGCTGATGGTTACAGAGAAAAATCACAACAGCACACGCTTTTTCAACACAAGCTGGACATGTTGTTTAATACATATTCCTCGTGAGCATGAGAGAAGGGTAAAGCCCAAGCCTTATCCCAAAATGTGCAAAATGTTCAAAATCAAATCAAATCAAATCACTTTTATTGTCACATCACATGTGCAGGCACACTGGCACAGCACATGCGAGTGAAATTCTTGTGTGCGAGCCCCACAAGCAACAGAGATGTGCAAACACAACAACACAAACGAGCAAAATACAAGAATGGCCAACCTGAAACTAATAAATATATGTACAATATATAATAGTGTATGCATTTCTGGATGTGTATACTAAATATTTTCCTACGTGTGTGTGTGTGTGTGTGTGTGTATACACATTTTTACAAATTAAATAGTAAAAAAATAAATAAATAAATAAATAATAATAATAATAATAATAATAATAATAAAATATATAAAATATACAGAGTTGAATATGTGCAAAACAAGTGGCATTTATATACAGTGTGGAGTGCATAATGTTGAAGTTCCAGTAGTGAAGCTGAGGTGTCTATGACGTGTTCAGCAGTCTGATGGCCTGATGGAAGAAGCTGTCTCTCAGTCTGCTGGTACGGGACCGGATGCTGCAGAACCTCCTTCCTGATGGAAGCAGTCTGAACAGTTTATGGCTGGGGTGACTGGAGTCCTTGATGATCCTCCCCGCTTTCCTCAGGCACCGCTTCCTGTAGATGTCTTGGAGGGAGGGAAGCTCACCTCCAATTATCCGTTCAGAGCACCGCACTACTCGCTGGAGAGCTTTGCAGTTGTAGGCGGTGCTGTTGCCATACCAGGTGGTGATGCATCCAGTGAGGATGCTCTCAATGGCACAGTGATAGAAGGTCCTGAGGATGCGGGGGCTCATGCCGAATCTTTTCAGTCTCCTGAGAAAGAAGAGGCGCTGCTGCGCCTTCTTCACTGTTTTGTTTGTGTGTACTGACCACGTAAGATCCTCAGCCAGATGTACTCCAAGGAACCGGAAGCTGCTCACTCTCTCCACAGCAGCGCCGTTGATGGTGATGGGGGTGTGTACTTCTCTGCACCTCCGGAAGTCCACTATCAACTCCTTTGTCTTTGCGACGTTGAGGGTGAGATGGTTGTCTTGACACCAGTGGGTCAGGGCGCTGACCTCCTCCCTGTAAGCCATCTCATCACCGTTGGTGATAAGACCCACCACTGTAGTGTCGTCCGCAAACTTCACAATGATGTTGGAGCTGTTAGTGGCTGTGCAGTCGTAGGTGTAGAGTGAGTACAGGAGAGGGCTCAGTACACACCCCTGTGGAGCACCAGTGTTCAGTGTGATGGGGGATGAGGTGATGCTGCCCAGTCTGACCACCTGGCGTCTGTCAGACAGGAAGCTAAGGATCCAGCTGCAGAGGGAGCTGCTCAGTCCTAGATCCTGCAGTTTCCTGTCCAGCTTCGAGGGAACGATGGTATTGAATGCTGAGCTGTAATCTACAAACAGCATCCTCACATACGTGTCTCTCTTCTCCAGGTGTGACAGGGCAGTGTGTAGTGTCAGGGCTATGGCATCATCAGTGGACCTGTTGTGGCGGTATGCAAACTGTAGAGGGTCCAGTGAGTCGGGTAGTGCAGAGCAGATGAAGTCCCTGACCAGCTTCTCGAAGCATTTGCTTACGATGGGGGTCAGGGCTACAGGTCGCCAGTCGTTCAATGAGGAGATGGTGGAGGATTTGGGTACAGGGACGATGGTGGCCATTTTGAAGCAGGCTGGGACTACAGACAGAGAGAGGGAAAGGTTGAAGATGTGCGTGAACACTCCAGCCAGCTGAGCCGCGCATGACCTGAGGACGCGGCCGGGAATCCCGTCCGGACCAGTAGCTTTGCGTGCGTTCACCTTCCTGAAGCACTTCCGCACATCCTCCTCAGACACAGTGTGCGCACTGACGTCATCCGCGGTGCGCACACTGTCCGGTCTCATGGTGTTCGCTGTGTCGAATCTAGCGTAGAATACGTTTAGATCCTCACACAGAGAGGCCGTGGTCTGCGGTGTGCTGGTTTTCCCTCTAAAGTCTGTGATCGTGTTTAGTCCCTGCCACATACTCCGAGGGTTGTCAAACTGTTGCTCCACCCTGTCCCTGTACTCACGTTTGGCTGCTTTGATCGTCTTCCGGAGTTGGTAATGTGCGTGTTTGTAGTCCGATGTGTTCGCGGAGGCAAAGGCGGTGTTCCGTGCCGCCAGTGCCGCGCGAACATCTCCGTTAATCCAGGGTTTTTGATTTGGGAAGGATTTGACTGTTCTGGATGGGACGACATCTTCCACGCATTTCCTGATAAATCCACAGACTGAGTCTGTGTATTCATCAATGTCTCTGGCGGCCACGTGAAACATTTCCCAGTCCGCGTGATCAAAACAGTCCCGCAGCGCAGACTCCGATTGGTCCGTCCAACAGTGCACCGCCCTCCGGGTTGGAGCTTCCTGTTTCAGCTTCTGCCTGTAGGCGGGCAGGAGCAGGATGGAGCAGTGATCTGATTGGCCGAATGGGGCGCGGGGGAGGGCTTTGTATGCATCCCGGAAAGAGGTGTAACAGTGGTCGAGTAGCCGGTTTCCACGTGTGTTGAAAAGGATGTGTTGATGGAGTTTTGGTGAGACTTTCTTCAGGTTTCCCTTATTAAAGTCTCCGGCTGTGATAAACGCTGCCTCTGGGTGTGCGGTTTCCTCGCTGCTGATCGCGCTGTACAGTTCCCTGAGTGCACGGTCAGTGTCGGCTTGTGGGGGAATGTAAACAGCCGTAATAATCACTGCTGTAAATTCCCTCGGTAGCCAGAATGGCCGGCACTTAATCATCAGGTACTCCAGGTCCGGGGAGCAGAAGGATTTGACCGGGTGCACGTTCGCATAATCACACCAGCTGTTGTTGATCATGAAACACACACCACCGCCTCTGCTTTTCCCAGTAAGATCCTGTGACCTGTCCGCGCGGTGCACAGAGAACCCCGGCAGTTGTATTGCGGAGTCCGGTACTTTGTCCGATAGCCAGGTTTCTGTGAGGCAGATCACGCAGCAGTCCCGCATCTCTCGCTGGAATGAGATCCGTGCCCGAAGCTCGCACAGCTTGTTCTCCAGAGACTGCATATTAGCCAGTAATAAACTGGGTAACGGTGGTCTGTAAGTGCGCCGTCTCAGTCGAACCAGAACGCCAGATCTTCTCCCTCTGCGTCGGCGTTTGCGGCCTCCAGGGCCAGAGAACAAAGGCGTCTCAGGTGAGATGAATGGGGGGTCTGCAAACGGAGCGTCCGTGTTGCAAAACTTGAACTCCGGAAAGTTACAAGAAAGACCGTCTTTTATGTCCAGTAAGGTTTGTCGGTCGTACACAAGGAGACAAGTGCTGCTCGTGAAAAAATAAAGGAAAAGTAAAATTAAACACAGAAGAAAGCCGTTGCTTGGGGGAGCTCGCGACGAGGCTGCCATACTCGGCGCCATCTTGAACAACAGCGTACAAAAGATTCAACATCCACCCACCAAACGTCAGAATGATGAAAAAATGCTAAGACATTAATTGAGGCTACAAAAAAGGTCTGCGGAGCCCCCTGATGCTACTGAGGCACATTGTGTAGGAGGCTGTCAACGTCAAGCTTCGCTATAGAGCTGCGCAGAAGCCCATAAGTTGATACGATGTTAAACCGGGCCTCACAGCCCACGACTCCTCATCTTTTCCCCTGTTGCTACAAAATATGTGCTGCTGTCATGTAGCAGCAAAAGCGATGCACCTGATATTAACTAAGCTGTGTGTGTTTCATGTCAAGCTGACTTATTCTTATGGATATGACACACTTGTATGAGTAGGCATGCCTAACATAAAGCACTGTGGCCATAAAGAGATAGACATGCTAAGGAACAATCCTCCTTCATGTTGTTTACACCAAATTCTGGCCCTGCCGTCTGAACGTCTCAGCAGAAATGGAGACTCATCAGACCAGGTGGCATTTTTCCAGTCTTCTGTGGCACCAGGTGTGGTTTTCTGCTGCTGTAGGTTTGATGTGTTGTGCATTCAGAGACACCTTTCTCCATACGTTGGCTGTAACGAGTATTTATTCGAGTTGCTGTTGCCTTCCTATCAACTTGAAGCAGTCTAGCCACTCTACTCTGACCTCTGGCATCAACAAGGCATAGAACTGCATCTTACTGGATATTTTCTCGTTTTTGACTGTTGTCTGTAAACTATAGAGATAGTTCTGGGGAGGGGGGGATCCCAGGAGATGAGCAGTTTCTGAAATACTCAGACTAGCCTGTCTGGCACCAGCAACCATGCCACGTTCAAAACACATTTCTTCCCAATTCTGATGCTCAGTTGGACTCATCTGTATATCCCTAAATGCATTGCATTGTTGCTTTGTGACCTTCTGATTAGATAGTTGTGTTATTCTTTAACACAAGTTGAAAAGGTGTACCTAATGAGTGGATATATTTTATTGTTTTTTACTCATAAAAGTCTGAAATTGTTACTATTCCTGCTGTTTAACACGATATGGCCTTCTACCAAATCTTTAATGAATATGTTATGTTTCTCGACAGTTACTGCTTTAAGTAAATTCAGTTAAAAGACAATTGTGAAGTAATACTAACAGAATATCAGCTGAAGTGTGCACTCACACAGGCTAGAAAATAGCTCCTTATGCTGTGAATTTTTCCTCTCGCCAATCCATTTAGACGATGTTTTTTTTTATGTAATCCTCACTCCAACAAGTAAATCTGTTTATTAAACACAGTATTGTCTTTTAAAATAAAAGGTACATTTTATAATCTTCAACTGTGCAAGTTGTTCCATGGGATTAAAATGGAAAAAAGGAAGGAGCAGAGACGTGATTACAGGCAGCAGAGAGTCTCCATAAGTAGTCTTTACTCCAAAAATAGCTGTAATTGTTAGGAATACCACAGTGACTGTATAAAAGATGTCCAGAACCTTTAAAGTGTTATTCTTGAACACTCCGTATCTTTACACTCAGGCCTCATTTGAAAATTAGAACCAAATCCACTTTTTTCTGATTCATAACATGCACATTAAAATGTGTGGGAAAAATCTAAAAGGCAAAAGTGCATTTAGAGAAAACCCACTGGTTTCACTATCTTTAATAATGTATGCTTACATGCACTCCAGCCTGCTGCTTGCAAAAGATTTGAAAAGTTGTTCCAAGAAGTGGGAACTGGGTAGCTCAGGAAAACATATCTAACCCGTTCTTCAATGTACTTGCATCTCACTGTGTAAATTTATTAGGTGTGTTATGTGTAATACTTACAGTACAAATACATGTGAAACACTGAAGTATTAAAAAGTTGGCGTACTTTGCTAAACTGATTGCATTGCATTGCTTGAAACAACCACTGTCATTAGACCACTTCAGCCTGCGTTCCCACATTAGGCTGCTGTTTGTATGCAGGTGGTGATCTGTGCATTGATCAGACTTGATAGCAGCTGATTTCACACTGGAAAATGTATTGTGAATAAAATGGTTTGAGGTACTCAATCTCATAGGCTGGTGAATAGAATATTTTAGCAGCACCATTTATCATTTAACTTTTTGCTTCACTAACTAGTCATTATTTTGGCCCTATTCTCTCTCTCAGTCTCTCTATTTCTCTGATGTCCAATTAAATCTCTTTCTTCTTCATTTCTCTGCTGCTCTCAGAGGGCTGTCTGGAGGACAATGCAACACAGTGTAAGCTTTCCATTCCTCCTCTTACATTCACAATGTCATGTGTCTCGTGGTGTTTTAATCAACCTGCCAATAGTGCTTCACTTTGCCACATTATTTAGAACTGATATTGATTGCTTGTTTGTGGCATGTCTGCTTTATTTTTACTTAGTATTTTTGTTTCTTGGTAACTTGGTAACTACACTGAAACTATGAACAGCTGAAACCAATATTTACAACTGTGTTTTTCTGCCTCACATTTGGTCTAACATGGGTTACATTGGCAGAAAGATGGTTCAGCTGTCAGAACTTGCCCTACAGCGTTGGATGGCTTTCTCTTTGGGTTTCCTATATTGTGTTTCTACTGCTGCTCTGCTTGATCTGAGGCTTTAAATTATTTGTTTGTATTGTAGGTTTTATTCACATTAACCCTGTTGCGACCCTTTTATGCATGAGTATTCCCCATTGTTTTTGCTTGTGTTGTGCATGACTTTTTGTATTCCTTGTATAGGTGTAGACAAGCTGAGCAAATTAATTGAGTCTATCATATATCATCCAGGAAAATCTGAAAGACTTAAAGAACTGCAAAATTGTTGATATACGCAGCTACAGCTACAGCTACTGTATAGTACTTAGTCTAGCTGCTGTAGCAAACAGTGACTCAGTCTGTTACATAAGTTCAAGTTTAATATTCTTTGTGTTTTTTTAGCACTTACATATAGAAGTTAAAAATGCATGTATTAGGTATGTCTTATAGCACCTTTTGGTAACAAAATTCTGGAAAGGTAACAATACTTGATTTTTTTTTTTTCAGTACAGAAGGCAGCATTAGTGCCGCGTAGGCAGCATTAGTGCCGCGTAGAGTTGTCAAAAAACTGATCCTTGGATACTAATTGATGCTAAATATTACTATTGGATCAGATACTCATTTGCAATATTAACAGTGCCATCTTCACAGAGCCCCTCATAACGCTAGCAGCTAAACACCTGAATAGAACAAGCTTGGCGAAGCTTAAAGGCTGACATTTCAGTCTTTATCAAGAATTTTGAGACAATGTTGAAGTATTTGAGTTATTTTGAATGCTTACCTGTCTCACACACACATTGCAGTTAGCCGATGGAAATATCACCCACATTATCCTTCCCTGTCATGGTCCTGGGTCATTTTGACCCAGTGTTCTTAGTTTTTCTGTAGTTTTGTATTTTGTTTCTTATGTCCATTGGATTGTTTGGTTTGGTATTTGGATTCCCTCTGTGTCCATGTTTTTATTGTGGTGTTTGCTCTGGTACCGTGTTCCCACCCTATGTGTTCTGTGTTCTCCTCATCCCCTCGTATTCATCCTTCTTCTCTGCCTCTCTCTCTGCCTCTCTCTCTCCGTGCTCATCTCTGTGTACTGTGTTGTGTTTAAGGTCCACATCTTGGTGTCAGTATTTTCAGTTTCGTGTCCTCCCTGCTCGGCCATGAGTAATTGTCTTCAGCTGTGTTCCCCGTGTGTTCCCACTCCCCTCGTTACCTTCTGTGTATTTATGTCAGAGTGTCCCTTTGTTCTGTGTTGCGTCGTCCCTCTAGGTTGTGTGCATTTTCCGTGTCTTCCCAGCGCCTCAGCTTTTAGTTGCTCCCAGTATAGTTTTATATGACTTCTTATGTTCCTGTTAATAAAGACCGGCCTTTGAGTTCATCCCCGTGTGTCTAGAGCCGTGCATTTGGGTCCTCTCTTGCCTTCACACAGCCGCCGCATGACAGAACGACGCAACCACGAAATGGACCCAGCAGGCTCCGCCCGTGAGGGAGATATTCTCCGTGTACAGAGTCTGGTGCAACGAATAACCCACGCCTCGGACTCACGGACAATTTCCGTCGGACTTAACGCCATAAAGGCAATAATCGAGGGAAACCCTTTCCTTCAGCAGCTCACCTGCTATGAAGGCTTTATCGACGAATTGAGCCGAGCTAAGGAGGCATTACAAGCCCGTGAGCTGGCAGACAATGTCCGTTCCCGGGATTCCACGCCACAGCGACTGCAGACGGAGATCTCCGCCCATCAGCCGCCGCAGCAGCAGCAAACTAAGCTCGCCGCGACGGTACCGCAGCAGCAGACGGGGCTCTCGGTGTCGCAACAGCAGCTGCTAAAACGAGAGGGTTTTTTGGCGCCGCTGCCGCAGAGCCCTTCTCCATCCCCTCTCAGCTCTGACCGTCGCTCTCCCGCTGCTCTCCTAGCAGCGATGTGGTCGGATGATGAAGAGGAGACCGTCACCCCCGCATCATCACCGGTTTTCCCCGTCACCTCCGTTCCCTCATTAAGGAGGAGACGCCGTCGCCGGTCCTCTCCTCAGTCGGATTCCGGGACTACTGGGCAGCCGGCTGGGGTGAGTGACAAAGACACTTTCTCTGTTCACTCTGAGGCTAGGTCTCACTACTCTGAATGCAGGAATGCAAACTCTGTGACTCTTGCCGTAGACGCTAAAGGCTCACGGTCTGTAAACGTTGAATCTGAACCCGAACTTCTTATGAACCATTGTACTGCCCGGAGGGTCAACTCAGAGACAGTTTCTCCTACGTTTGGACTCATATTCGAGAAAGATCATCCTTCGCTAGTGTTTCCTAGGTCTAAAAACTCGAAGTCAGCATTTCCTGAGTTAGAGACACCTGTCTCTGTGCCCTTTACCTGTGTGTCTGCTGAGGATGATTGTTTTGCAGTTAAGCTCACCCCTGGGGCTTTACTACCTGCCCCCTTAGATGGTAAAACAGTAAAATCCAAGACTGTAAATGTTCCTGTGATAGCTCGACCCCAGCTCGTTGCTTCTGAGCCATCACCCCCGGGGATTGTCCATTCTGACGTATGTACTGATTCAAATGTTCTTGAGTCAGGGGGCTCTACACCCACCACTGTTTACCCTAGGTTTACTGCTTCCGGCGATCCGGTGGTAAAAGACTTTGTTTCATCTGCCTCTCCGGTGCACAGACCTATGTTTACATCGGCTATTAACCCCTCCTCTGTCAGTATAAGTACGGTTAGCTCCGAAGAAAGAAGCTCTAAGACTGTTGGTGCATCAGCTGATCACATTTCTCTAGAGTCTGTACACACTGAAGGTGATGCATTAGTGCCTGTAAGCTACAGCTTTAGTACACTTAACGCTACGAAGTCAGAGCGCTGTTCCTCATCCGCTCACTCAGGGCAGGGAATCGATCTCTTGCAGACTGTTCTTTCTAGGCCCGCCTCCCAGGCCCCTTGTGTTCTAGGGATAACTGCGGCCCAGCACTCACCTGCACCTGTCTCAATTCCCCAGGTGAGGGGGGCTGGCGCCCAGCTGGTCCCTGTTCCGGTTTCCGGGTCAACTGAGGCTCTGCTGGTCCCTGCACCCGTATCGGCTCCTCGGGTGGGGACAGCAGCCGCCCAGTCCCTGCCGAAATCTGTGCCAACCGCTGAGGTGGGGCCCGCCAGGACCCAGCCAGTCTCTGCACCTGTACCTACTCCTCAGGTGGGAGCGACTGGTGTCCAGCAGGTGCCTGCACCTTTCAACTGCGTTGTAGGCCCAGAGGAACTGACACTGCCACCTGTCCTACATCCGCTCCCACACCCATCATTGCACTCAGCTGCACAGGATGCCCCTCAGTCAGTCATTCACCCATAACCCTGCCATTAATACACTCTGTAGCTGAGCCGTTAGCCGCCCGACCCGCAGCCACTTCAGCCACTCCTCCACCCGTCACACCTCCACTACAACCATCACTGCAGTCTCTAGCGCAGTCTCCTGCAGCTCTGCTTTCCCCAGTGCAGTCTCCAGTGTCCCCAGTGCAGCCTCCTTTAGCACAGTCATCCACTCAATCACCAGCTCCACTTTCCCCTCAACTATCACTACCACCTCTAGCTCAGTCTCCTGTGCACTCACCTCTGGTTCATTCTCCTGTGAAGTCATCAACTCCACTGCCTACTCCACTCTCACCACCTCCGTTACAACAGACATCAGTTCAGTCTCCCGTGCAGTGATCTACTTCACCACCATCAGTAGCTCAGCTCCCACTCTCATCCGCATCTCCAGTAGCTCAGCTCGCACCTGAACCATTGGCCCAGTCCCCGATAGCAATACGGTCTTCTGTTCGGCTTAACATTCAGCCAGGGGTCCCAAACCTCTCTGGCTCTACATCAGCTCCTGCTGGAAGCTCGGATGAGCTCATCCAGGACTCCGCGGCTCCCACGCCGCCATCTACCTCGTCCGCTGGGGGTTCCGCTGAGCCCGGCCAGCACCTCGTCTCCGCTGAAGGGTCCGAGGGGCCCGTTCAGCCTCCTGTCTCCGCTGGAGGGTCCGAGGGGCCCGTTCAGCCTCCTGTCTCCGCTGGAGGGTCCGAGGGGCCCGTTCAGCCTCCTGTCTCCGCTGGAGGGCCCGAGGAGCCCGTTCAGCCACCTGTCTCCGCTGGAGGGTCCGAGGGGCCCGTTCAGCCACCTGTCTCCGCTGGAGGGTCCGAGGGGCCCGTTCAGCCACCTGTCTCCGCTGGAGGGCCCGAGGGGCCCGTTCAGCCACCTGTCTCCGCTGGAGGGCCCGAGGAGCCCGTTCAGCCACCTGCCACGTCAGCTGGAGGGCCCAAGGAGCCCGTTCAGCCACCTGCCACGTCAGCTGGAGGGCCCGAGGAGCCTGTCCAGCCGCCACCTGCGACCGCCTCGTCAACGCCTGGTCCAGCTGCATCCGCTTGTGCTTCTGTTACGCCTGGGCCAGCCTCTGCCTGTGCTTCTGCTACGCCTGGGCCAGCCTCTGCCTGTGCTTCGCCTGGTCCGGCCCCCGCATCGCCACCGTCTGGTCCTGCCTCGTCTGGTCCTGCCTCGTCTGGTCCTGTGCCCACCAGGCCATGGCCAGCACGCCTGAGACTGGAGGGCCGCCGCTGCCTTCCGCGCGGTCGGCCCCCTGAACTGCTCCGTCGTCTCCTTCGCCGCCGCCGCTGCCTTCCGCGCGGTCGGCCCCCTGAACTGCTCCGTCGTCTCCTTCGCCGCCGCCGCTGCCTTCCGCGCGGTCGGCCTCCTGAACTGCTCCATTGTCTCCTTCGCCGCCGCCGTTGCCTTGCGCACGGCCGGCCTCCTGAACTGTTTCCACGTCGCCGCCGTTGCCTTGCGCACGGCCGGCCTCCTGAACTGTTTCCGCATCGCCGCCGTTGCCTTCCGCATGGTCGGCCCCCTGAACTGGTTCCATGTCTCCGCCGTTGCCTTCCGCATGGTCGGCCCCCTGAACTTTCTTTGACCTTTGGTCTTGTGCTCCTGTGTTTTCTGTTGTTCGTTTTTGTTTTTTGTTCCGAGCCCTCCGTCCTAGGCCCCCGCCGCCCGCCCTGGGTCGTTTTCTGTTTGGGTTTTGTTTTCCTGTGTTTGGGCTGTCTGGAGCCAGCCCTTGAGGGGGGGGTACTGTCATGGTCCTGGGTCATTTTGACCCAGTGTTCTTAGTTTTTCTGTAGTTTTGTATTTTGTTTCTTATGTCCATTGGATTGTTTGGTTTGGTATTTGGATTCCCTCTGTGTCCATGTTTTTATTGTGGTGTTTGCTCTGGTACCGTGTTCCCACCCTATGTGTTCTGTGTTCTCCTCATCCCCTCGTATTCATCCTTCTTCTCTGCCTCTCTCTCTCCGTGCTCATCTCTGTGTACTGTGTTGTTTAAGGTCCACATCTTGGTGTCAGTATCGTCAGTTTCGTGTCCTCCCTGCTCGGCCATGAGTAATTGTCTTCAGCTGTGTTCCCCGTGTGTTCCCACTCCCCTCGTTACCTTCTGTGTATTTATGTCAGAGTGTCCCTTTGTTCTGTGTTGCGTCGTCCCTCTAGGTTGTGTGCATTTTCCGTGTCTTCCCAGCGCCTCAGCTTTTAGTTGCTCCCAGTATAGTTTTATATGACTTCTTATGTTCCTGTTAATAAAGACCGGCCTTTGAGTTCATCCCCGTGTGTCTAGAGCCGTGCATTTGGGTCCTCTCTTGCCTTCACACAGCCGCCGCATGACATTCCCCTCCTGTTATTGTTGAGGTGGCAGCTAGCGGCAATGGCTAATAATAACATAACAACATTAATCTTGGAGCTCGGCAGTAAATGTTATCAGTTCTACTGGTCTGTAATATTAATATTCACATAACGGGATAATGTAGTTATTTGTCTATAGAAAGTGATATATTTCCCTTAAAGTCCTGATTTACTAATAATGCAGATTGAAGGTGAGAGCAGTCTACCAGCATCTACACAGAAACAGTGTAAAGTTCCTTGATAACCTCATTTAATTAGCAATGAAATATAGTGCCAAGAACCACAGGAAATATGCATTCTTTAAAATATGTCTGTCAATTTTATCATTTTTTTTCCTCCATTGTGAAAAATGGTTTGGCGTAGCAAGTATTTTTCTGGGGATCGGTACTGAGTTTGAAATTCTAGTATCATGACAACCCTAGTGTGCACACTGTACTGCATGAAAGGCATTGATTGTAATGAATTAATTATTTATCCCTTGGCTGTCACAGGGTGACAGGCGGCGTGCACTCCCGACAGGTCTCTGTTCTATCGCAGGGCACAAAGAGACAGACCTGTGGCCAATTTAGAATCACTAAGGCTACGTTCACATTGCAGGCGAAAGCGCATCAAATCCGATTTTTTTGACCCTATGCGACCCATATCCGATCATGCTATGACAGTGTGAACGGCGCAAATCCGATATTTTCAAATCCGATCTGGGTCACTTTCGTATGTGGTACTGAATCCGATACATATCCGATGTTTTAGAAAGCGACTGCTGTTTGAACGGTCAAGTCGCATTAAATCCGCCTTTTACGTCACCGACACAAGACTGAAGCCAATTATCAGCGCCCGAGAAGACATCGCGAACGCTTCCTAGCCATCCAGTGTAGATGTCAGTGAAACTGTTGGGAAGACAACGTAAACATTTTATTTGTACTGTATAATCTGCAGATTCTGACAGAAATCTGCAGCTATCCTTTGAAGCACCGCTCCTCTCTTAAACAGCAATAAGGATCATTATTAGGTTATTTACATTATTATGTAAATAACAAAATAACTTAAAGCAAAAATTGGGAAACGTAAAGTCCGAAGTCTTTATATTAACGGCCATCAGTCAAACTGTTTGTTCTTGGTCTAAACAGAGCGCGTTGTGTGTGACATCTTCTTTTGCGCATGCGGGCCGCTTTGAGCGTTCACACTAGAGCGCGTTTGCTGTCGCATTTTATTTGTAGTGTGAACGAGGAGACAAAAAAATCGGATTTGATCAAAAAATCGGAATTGAGCATTAAGACCTGCAGTGTGAACGTAGCCTAATTAACTAACAAGCATGCCTTTGGACTGTAGGAGAAAACCAGAGTAATCAGAAAGAATATGTAAACTCTTTCTAAATAATTGTGATGGTAATGTCTTCCAAAAGTCTTCAAACTCTTGAAGTCTTCAAACATTCAGCATTTGAAGGTCTTTGTGCTTTCGATTGGAAGGTGAAATGTCTGAGTCCTTTTTTCGCTTCTCTCTCACACTCTGGATGTGATTACGGTCTGATTTGTAAAAGCAGCTGCTGATTACATAATCAGTGTCTGGGACTGACTTCAGCACACATTCAAGTCAAGGAATGGTCAAAAGGTGCAGTTTAGTGGCGCAGTCTTTCTTCAATTGTCTGTGGTATTTGAAGTAAAAGCTGTGAGCTTTACAAACTCAGACCAAAACACTAAAGAACTAAAATATTGACGTTAAGGCCCAAGGCATTATAAATGCTGAATTAGTGCTACGATATATATTGAGTACTCCACTATCTCATCTGCCTCACTCTGAATGATTTTAAGCTGAAAGCCTAACTCGGTGGTTCAGACTGTCAAAGTCCTAACAGCTGAGCACACATCTGTCCTGGCTTACATATACAAATACAGCTACTGGTAAAAACACTGCCTTTTTGAGCTGATGGCTAGCGTGTTCTTTTTTTTTTCTTTGAAGCTTAATTGGGGTTTAACTGAATCCTAATTTACTGACAATGCATGATATATATGAATGGTGTGGCCATAGCGTGCTTTCAGTGAAATATGTCTTCCTGTATGACTCATTCATTACTGGAACTGAATGAACTCTTTGTAATTCAAAGAAGGTCTCCTCTCACACTGAGCAAGGGCAGCTTCACTGTCTTGCTTACATATATATATATATTGGGTCCTCTGCCTGAGAGCTTGAGGGACCTTGGATGAGCTCAGATGTTGTTCCTGGGATCTGCTGGAGCCACTCGCCTAGCTTGGAGGTCACTTTACTGAGTGCTCCGAATACCACTAGGACCACTGTTCTTCTTGATGTTGCTGTCATTCATTATCGCTACATCTATCACTATGGCCGTCTTCCTCTGCTTGTCTACTACTATCTCCGGTTGGTTAGCCATCACCAGTTTGTCCGTCTGTATCTGGAAGTCTCACAGGATCCTGTAAACTATGCTGGCCACTTGGTTATGGCGTTCCATATATGCCCTGCCTGCTAGCATCTTGCACCATGCTGTTATGTGTTGGATTGTATCAGGGGCATCTTTACACAGCCTGCACCTGGGGTCTTGCCTGGTGTGATAGACCCCAGGACCACCGTGCAAGGGCCTGTCCTTCCATGACGGTTCCTCCTCTCGCTCCTCGTCTTTCTTGGGTTTCTGCTGCGTTAGGTATTCACTAAACACATGGTCAGTTGTCCCTATCTTCCTGATGTACTCGTGGATGTTCGTTGTCTAATCCTGGACTTTGGTACTGACACTCACTAGACCTCGGCTTCCTTCCGCTTAGCATACAGTCTCAGGGTGCTGGATTTGGTTGAAACCTTCATGCATTGTAAGGAGTTTCCTCTTCTTGATATCAGTGGCTTCTGTCTTCTTCTTTGGCAAGCGTATTATCCAAGCAGGATACCTGACCACCGGCAGAGTGAAGGTGTTGATAGCCTGGATGTTGTTCTTGCCATTCAGCCGACTCCTCTTCATTTAGTGTTGCACTAAAGCCTTTTGTTCAGTATACACAGCAGTATTTGAGCATATCATCAACTATGTGTTCCATGTTCAGATTTAAGAGGATGCTGATGGTGTGTTCCTTGCATTTGTAGTATTTTTATTCTGTTTTTATTTTGACAGATGTCTGATAGCACAGTTCTGACAGAAATTACTTTGTTCTCTGTCTGCTTAGCATTGCTGACCCGGCATTAATGTCGGTGCCTCCATTCAACAAAAAAAAAAAAATAGAAAACAATGATGGATGTTAGATGATTCAGTTGTTGATTTATTCGACTAAATTCTAACTATTTTGAGTCTCCCTAATGGGTTGTTTATTGTTGTGCACTGTTGAAATGGGGATGCAGTTGAAAAGAAAGTAAATCAGTCATTAGCAGTGGCCAGGCCTTTCTCCATGCTCCATTTCACATTCTTTTAGCAGAGTGCCAGGGCCAGGAAACGATCTGGCAAATGGCATTTTTCTCAGGAAGGAAAAAGTGTTAAATAAATGATCACTGTTTTATTTCTTAATCAATCATGGTAATCCAGTGCTGAAAGGCATCAACCTATATGTACTTTATTGTGCAACTGTTACATAGCCACAGTATACTGAAAGAATGGAGGGATTTATAGAGATTTAGCTGAACACACTGTCAATTTGAATGCATGAAAAGAGTTGATCTGAGCATCCCTCAGCTTCTGAATGGCAGCCGGCATCACTATTCCCACATGAAAGTTTCTTTCTGCCAGAATAATCAGTCATATAGAAATCACTCCGCCCAGTGCAATTGTAGACACAACTGCCAATTATGACCGATGGTAGCAGAGCCAAATTGGGTAAATCCATGAGTCATGCCATAAAATGGATCGAGTTACAGCCCTAATGAAATTCTGGCATGTAATGCAGATCTGTTCTCTACAGTTTTTCTCTTTAATAGCCTGTGCAGATCAGCAGGCAAAAAAGAACAAGTGTTAAGACCAGTTAATCTCACTGGCATGCTAATTCGGAAAACTGGGCATGCTGAGCTAATGTTTTAGAAGCAGTAACAACCAAAGGGCTTGAGTGCTTTTGGGGTTTCTAAACTCTATTTTAGATTATGCTGACAAAAATCTGGGGAAAAGAATCTCAGCAGTGTCTTGACTCAGTTTCTTTTTTTAAATAGAACAGAAAGCGCTATAGTTTAGCCACTTAAGAGCGTGTGATTCTCTCTATACGTGTGTTTAAAGGGAGACATTATGTATCCATGTCTGTAGTCTGTAGGGTGATATCTTGAGTTAATTTGAGTTCACTTAATGCATTTTTTCACACAGATGGTCACACATGTTATTAACTCAAAGGATCTGAGAGATAAAAAGTAAAATTCACTGATAATTCATCTCTATTTTGTACATGGGGTGAAACCACACAAGTGCAGAAGATTTTCTGTCTTAGTGGGTCTGTTTTCACGTACAGAACACACTCCTCAGTTTAAATTAAACTAAAGACTGAGATGGAAAACTTTTAGCCAGTCCAGCACCTCACCAGGCCTATTTTAAATCTTCATATAATACTTATTATTAACAAAGAATTTACAATAATGGGATGGTATGAACTGGTTGTCTCAGGACTACCCTCTATGGCTATGTAGAGGGCAATGAATTTAACTGTCCAGAGGTAATTCTGTCTGTCAAAAGTGATGAAAATCTGACAGTGACTGATGTGTAATCAGACATGCTCGCTCAACAGAAACCTGTCTCACAAAATGAATTAGAATTAATGAACATGGACAGACACAACAGATCAATGTGGCCACCTTCTAACTCCTTTCTGTTTAAAGTCAGCTTCATTACTTTGTTTTCCATTGCACCAGTTCCTTTGCTTCAACACGCTTAATTTGGTATAGCTTTCTCTTTCATTTCATGTATCCTTTTAGTTTTATGTCTTGCTTCGTTCTTATGCTAAGCCCAATTGAGCAATTGCCGAAGGATGTCTGCATTCTTCACAATAAGCAGTCTTTTTTTCCAATACTTTTTCACTTTGCCAACTTAGCAGAGCGCACACTAAATGATGCATCACTGATCGTGTATTAAGCGGTGAAATATTTTCTTCCACTGTGGTGGTTTTGCGCTTTTTAATGTTCCCATTTTCACAGAAACACACAAATGAGTAAAAATATATTTCACTATAATATTGAAAGAACGACTAGCTCGCAGGACTCTCTGTCAGTGCGCTTGTTCTGCCGCCGAAGGAGGAAAGAACGAAGCTAGACACCTATTGTGGTGGACAGCTGGTTGGGAAATGTGCACAGTATGGTGCGTGCTGCAGGGAGATACTCCAGTAAATTACAAAACCATGGTGATGTTTTGTTGTTTGCTGGTTTCCAGCTACTCTGCCTGGGTTATTTGCAAGCTCTTCTGGGCTTTCTCTGCTCTCTATTCTCGGAGCTCCTTACAAATCTTTCACTGCAGTGCAAGAGCACCGTATGATTTTCTACTGACAAAACCAGCAGAGTTTAAAATTCTTTGACATAGATGGCGTGAAATCTTCTGTCAGATTTCAAGTTTCACCCAAGAACTAGAATGAGATCAGTGACACTCTTTCAAATCCAGACATGAGACATATGTGGACTTTGTTTCAGAGTTCATAAATCTGTCTGAGACAAGCAAAAATTGGTGAAATGTGTGACATTTTCAAAAATATAGTTCTTACAAGAAATGCAAAATGAAAAAACAAACAACAACAGCTGTGCTTAGTTAACAGGCTGCTTCTACTTCTGGTATTCCTGATTTTTAAAGCAGGGATAACACTATATTAGGTTTCCCACAATTCAACAATGAATGAATGAATGATCTAGATAGAAAGATAGATGTAAGATAGATAGATAGATAGATAGATAGATAGATAGATAGATAGATAGATAGATAGATAGATAGATAAAGAGAGAGAGAGAGAGAGAGAGAGAGAGAGAGATCCAGACCCTTTTAACCAATTTTATTGTTAATCATCCAAATGGCATAATGGCAAACCACCAACAAGCTTCTTCTGATTCTTTCCTTTGTTTACCCATCAGTGTGCATGGCTTTAAAATCCAGGTCTCCTTTCCATCACCACTGTGGTTTTGTTTTCTATATTGCTCGTGTGCTGTTATATCAAATGCTTCAATACATTTGATGCTGTATTTTTCATGGTTGAACACATTTTGCTGCTGGCACAAAGTTTATAGCTGACAACAATGTTCTTTGCATTTTTTACTGGAGGGAAATCACAATAAAACCTGTTGTCTCCTTCTCTGCCTCTTTGTCATGCTGTATCCTTCATCAAGCTCACCTCCCATGTGTGCATGCCATCACAAGATTGCATTCCTTGGACAAAAACAAATGTCAGTCTGGCATGCTAGTGTTATTTGGATTAGTTAATGTGATATAAAAACACACAATAATTGATAATACGTGATACTGATGAGACATTGTCCAACTCTTGATATCTCTCCCTTGCATATGATCTAAATGGATATGGACAAACCAGCTTATTCAGCATGCTGCTACATATACATAAAGTATACTGTACACTTTCAGTCTGCTGATTAATTAACTAGTCACTATACTCTGTCGTTTAACAGTGATGGAAAATTTCCTTGTAATCTAACATCTGTCCTCCCATTATTCATGGCCAGTGCCGTCAAAGAAGCGAAATGTCCATGAGGTAAACAGTGATCTATCATACATCATTTATTCACTATCTCGCCACAGTAATGAAGAAAGCTCAACCTTTCTTGTTTTCATCTTCAGTTTCAGTGTAAATGAGAATTTCCCATCTCGAGCTAAATTTGGGCCCAGACTGCTCAGCTAAACCTGGCTGCTTTACCCTCTGAGCAGTTTGTGTGTATATGCCGCCAGAAAGGTGCAGCATTTATTGGAATCTGCCTCGGCTCTAGCATCTCTTCTCATCATCAGGCTGTTTAGCCCACTACTGTTTCCCTTGACATTGTGTGGTTATCACTCCTGCCTAAAGGTAGAAGGTGTTTACCTTGATTTAGCACTGCAGAGCCTTGTGAGCTTAACTCATCTACATAGGCTGGCAGGCAAACTGAAATAAACCAGTGTGGCCAAGAAAATCCTATTTAGAGCATTATTCAAAGAACTGAATCACAAAATGCAGGGCCATTGTGTTTGAAGTAAGCTAACCCAATTGCTGTGAGCATAACAAGGAAGTGACCATTTGTGTTGGTTCTCTTTGGAGATTTCCCGACTTTTTCAAAGCCCATCTTTGCTATGCTTTATATAATTTAAATCCCCCGGTGCAGACGGGTTCAAGCCACAATACCATTAGCCGGTTCCTGGTGGTGTCCATGTGACCTAGAAACTCCAGGACTTTAAGTGATCCTGCAGGATATCTTTGCATATTTATCAAGGTTACATAACACATTTTTGGTGAAGATTGGTCAATGCACACATTCTTTCCAGCGGTATCTGTTCTTTTTATGTGATGCTTTTTATTGGTGATTGAAGTTTACTCTAAGATGATTCAAATTTTCTTTGCTGAATGTGTTCATAGTGTTTAAGTACTGATACAATGATATTTGTTAATAACTGGTCAGTTAAAGCTAGATGGTGGCTTTTTGTGGGTGTGTGTTAAATCTCGCTCTAAATTTGTGCCCCACTGCAAACAGGCTGTTTTATGTACTTGTAGTTGTTAAAGTATGACATTACAATAGCTTTTTAGGCTAGTATACAGCTCTCTTTTGCTTCCAGTGATCCAGACTTGGTGTGGTTTTAAACAACAGTTGCCCAAACTTTCTGAAGGTCTTTCAAAGTTTTTCTTTGGACATGGCCTGCTTTTTTATTCATTTTCAGTCCAGTCCTTGTACCTGACCGTTTTTAGAGGAAGTTTTTATTTTTCTTTGTGAAGCTACTCAATACTCACTTATGAGTCATGAAACATATAAAAGTTATCTAACTCAAGGGTGAACCAGTTTTGCATCTACACATAGCAGAAAATTTCCAAAGACTCAGTTTTAAATTGTAACTTTAGGCACATAGGGTTTTTTTTAATCTTGAAAAAATGCAACATTTAAATATAGCACAGTATGACAGGCATAAACTAGTCCCTAAGCCTCTAAGTGCTATTAGGTAAACTCGTGGAATATCTCGGCATGGTGTGTAGTGGTTCTCCAGGTCTCTCCAGAGCAGGGACCTCAACATCATTGAAGCAGTGTGGGATCATCTTGCTAGAGAACAGAACAAAAAGGCAGCCAACATCCAAATAAGTCCTTCAAGAAGCCTGGAGAACTATTCCTGAAGGCTGCTTACAGAAATTAAAAGAAAGTTTGTTTGAGTGAGTTCAGGGTGTATTGAAGAATAAATGCGGTCTTGCCAAATAATGACTTCCAGTCTTGTTAGAACAGTTTGAAATGCTGCATTTCCATTTATGTTTGCATATGTTTCAGTACCGCTGCACATATTTCTCATTTTTTTATACAAAATATAAACAAATAAGGTGAGACATGATTTTAAGATTCTGGTTCGTGCATGAACCGTTATAAGAATAATTCCAATAGATGATTTAAATGATCAAGGCGCCCTCTCTTGAACCAAGGTGTTTAACAGCTGAGCCGGCTTTCCCCGATGATCAGTCAGCACCAGCATAATCCGCATTATAAATTCATTCCTTTTTATTAATCTTAGTTTCTGTGGGAAGTGCATTGATAAAGGGGCTTTCCCCCCCTACATCAACGTGTTTGCTTTTATTTAACGTTTCCTGCCTCGAGAGTTTAAAATATGCAAGAGATTTGAACTAATTTATTCCATGAAGTTAGTGTAGTAACTTTATGCTACAGAGAAGCATCTGTTTATAAAGCCCCCTCCCCCAAATGGTAGGTTTACCCTTGGGATGGGACACAAAACCAGCTGTGTATGAAACTTCCATCTGTGCTTACATTAGTCAGGTCACGGTTTGTTTAACATGAATGTGCTGTACTAAAGCTGCTCAGTATCTGCGTCATTTGAGGTCTGTTTTTTCTGTTTCACAGTAACATGAATTAAGCTCTTTCCAGTATAAATATCACAAATATACCTAGAAATAGGTTACATTAAAGTTTTATATTAAAGCAGTCAGTATGAGATTTATGGAGTCAGGTAATATTGAGACGTATTTACTTCATTAAAACAAATTAACAAATTATTTATTTTAAAGTATTTATGTAATCTGGGTTGTTTTAGTGTTATATCATACTATACTGGTCTTTTTTTAAGGAAATACAGGAACACAAATCAGAAAGCTTCTGGCAGTTCACAGGTGCATTGTAAACACGTATCCGGTATTATTGTGGTGGAACAAGCCCGTTTAGTCTGTAATCTCCTGCTGCTGCATCTGCTATGGCTTTAATTGTTTAGACACACCAGGGTTTTCTCCCTGGACTTTTTCCTGCTATGAAATTTCAATACTTTTATATTTACAGCTGTTAAAGCAGCCACCCACAATGTTTCTTTAAAAAAAAAGAAAACTGTGCATCCATGTGGATTATATAAGTTGTCTTGTGTATTTTCTCCCACTGAAGATAAATGTTTGAGAACATTTACGTCAACAATAAGATCTAACAGATGTTACAGTTAATACAAAGTAAGCTGAGCATTTTTGTGTAAGAGAATTATTGCGCATATAATTACAGAAATAACAAGTGTACATAAACACGCGCACAGGGCTGTTGAAAATGACAACAGCTACTGCATAAAGCTGTTGTCATGGGGATAAGTTGCAAACTGCATGCTAACTATCGCTTGCTGCCTGTTGCAGGAATTAACAGATGTGTGGGAGATTTCATTACGCTTACAGAGCCTCTGCTAATTGTGTAATTAGCTGTATACATAATCAGGAAGAGGATCAAAATATTACATTAACAAGTTCACCTGTTGTGAAAGTCACAGCACTGGTAACTGGGATGTTTAGCTTATTTAGAAATGACCTGACTTTAACAGCCACGGGAACATTTTAAACATCTAATGATGAGCTATGTCTGAAATCCATATTTATACTAAATTCATCAAAGTCCTTGGGTTTACAGCCGTAAGGTAATACAGGGTTGTTTCAACTCTGATGGCACAGCACTTCAGGTAGATGCTGCATTAAAAGTTTAGATGACATCTGAAGGAGAATTCTTGTCTTAAATTCCTGAAAACTGCTGCTCTTCTCATCTTGCTAGAATCCTGTTTCCATAAAGAAGCACTACTGATCAGAGGCTTCAGTTCCACACAACCTGACATCTGTTTGTAGTAACTGTTCTTTCTGTTTAAATTAAAAAATGAACAACACAGATGCTTCTAGGCCCTCTTAGTCCTGCAGCAGCAAGGATGGACTCTCCTCTGCTTTCTGTTCCCCTCTCAAGGTCCGACTTCAAAACATGTTTAAAATTCTCCATTATAGGATGTTGAGCTCTTAGATATCTCTATGTGGAATTGTTGAATTCTTGCCATAGCTTGAGCCAGTTGGCCTGTCCATACCTTGGCTAGTATCCAAGCATCTTCACTATTCAAGCCATAGGTTCTGATTGTCAGTGACTCCAAAGATTTTTGTTTTTGCTCTGGCCATTTACTCGGGACCCTAGTGCCAATCAGTTTTTTGACTGGTAATTCAATAAGGAATGACCATTTGAAAGAACAAGATGATTCATCGAAGTACAGTGTTTGAGTCATAAACATTTTAGCGATTAGGCTCAGATGAATTTGACAGGTTCCAACAGTGGTAGGAAGTAGGACAGGACCCCCCAGAATCTAGATGCTGGCGGTGGTGGTTATCAAGCAGATGGGAACTTGGATGAATGACCAGGATGAGGTGGAGATGGGGAGGAGGCAGGCTGAGAGAGTGAGAGGCAGAATGAGAATAGATTTAAAGCATGCAAAACTAAGGCTCAGTTCTCACTGAAGAAAAAATGGTTGGGCCACGGTGATGACGACAGAAGTGAGGCAGAAGTGATTTAAATAATAGACCGGAGGTCCGGGCGGCCAGGAATCCAGGCAGAGGAGCAAACACAGGTCTTACTCATTGAACTTCTGCATAAGCTTCATTATCACTATCAGTAAAAAAAAAACAAAACAATGCAAAGCATTAACTCTGACTGCTACATTCAATTTACCATGCCTAATTCATTCAATTAAATGAATTATTAAATAGCCCTAATAAATATTTGTAGGCGGTGTTTGCATGGAGCCCATAGGCTTGAAACCTGTTGTAAATGATTGTTTTCTAAAGTTAAATATTTATGACAAAATAAGCAATAATGATAATTACATGCAAACCTGTGCGTGTGTTGTGTTGATCAGTTTTGATTAAGGGAAGCCCGGCGACGGAAGCCAGAACACCACAACATTTGCACACATTCATATTGCCTAATTTGGGTTGGTGCATAGAAGTAAATGATATCGTGTTTTTTTTTAATGAGTGAACCCTTGGAAAATTAAGAAAAACTCTCAGGTGAAATAACTAAAACTTTCGCATTTTGGGGTATGATTGTGTGCCCATACAACTCAAACTGTACTAAATTAAGGAACTGGTTGAGAACATGTGCTCTGAAGACGAAGAAGGTATTATATTTAACTTTGAACATCCAGGAAATCATCATGTGTGACTTTGTGTGAGTCGGACTGATTACTGTTTCCTTTTTGATATTTTAAGGTGGTATTTTAAGGATTTCTAGATTGTCTCTATAGTGCAGACGTCTCACTGCATCTACAGTGTGCAAACACATTATCCCAATTTTAGCTTTTGACACAGGCTCGCTCTGAAAATCTGTATTGATTTTAGTTCTATTGAAACTAGTTAAAGCACGTTCCGGGCTTATAAATCAACATGAGCCCAAACAGACCATGAGATCATCTTGCAAAGCCCAATATGAATGTGTCGTATTGGGCATCTGATAAAGGGACACTGCTGCTGCAAAGTGAAAGCAGAGGAGTGCCTCAGCATCCTCTTTTATTAAAAGGGATCTTTAACAGTCATGTAGTCAATTTTCTCTGATTTCACTGTTTTACCATGTAGTGTTCATACGGGCTCTTTTTTTAAAAGACATTCGTGTATTACTTTGTTGGTTTTTCTTATTTATTTCTCATAAAATTGCTTGTTGTGTGAGTCATTTGGAATGAGGGAAAAACTGGTGCTGTGTGTTTTGATTGCGATTGATGCTTTCTTCTCAAACAGAGTGACTCATGATGAATCACAGTGGGGGTTTTTTGTGAAATCGATTAAGATTGGCTTTGTTAATGGTGCATGTGTGTGCTTGGGAAGGGTATAACACTTGTTAACAGAAAAGGCAGGGAGGAAGCAGGGGCCGGTCCCTTTGTTTAATCTGTGCTTCGGTGAGCTATAAGTCTGCTTCCCGTCTGTATACAGCACTTCATCGTGACAAGCAGGCACATATTAGCAGAAATATTGGCACTTACTTATAGCGCTGATCATATTTCAGGGCTATATGCATGTGATATGCTGAGACAACAAACTCAACACAACAAACAAAAACTGTTTAAGAAGGTTGTACTGCTCATATCTACAGACAGTTCTGTGGCTGAAATTTGGAATTGAAGCTGGTGGATCTGACCTGTGAAAGCCCTAATTAAAATTACTGGACCTGAATTAACATGCATTGCTGGAGTTTGCCCTGCTTGCTGCATGCGCCGAATGCTCATCAGCCACTTGACACCACTTCCAGGATTCAGCAAAACCAGAGGAAGGCAGACTGGAATTAAGCTTTGTTTGTATAAACGATTTAATGGAATAGAGGTCCTGTTTGACATTTGGTGTAACCTTGTGATGTTGATGTGGCATTATTGTTAGTAGTAGTTTTGAAAAAAATCACCCTGAGATCTTAATGTTAAAGTATAGTTATATTTAACTCTTTAAGCTCATTTCCAGTTTTTTAAAAATTAAACTGTTTACATTAAAATTAAAGTATTTTATCCATCTTAATGTTGCATCATCACACCTGGTAGTTTGTTGTTGAGGTTATCGGTCCCTCTCTACAAGCTACCAGTTAAGGCAGACGTTTGTGGAGGCACTACAAATTTGACCTATGTGAAGAGGATAATTCATTGATTATTAATGATGACAAACAGTCCTCTCAGCGTAGGATTAGGTCAGACTTTCAAGGTGAATATAGGCACTGGAACCTTTGCTTGGTGGCTAATAATAAATATACAGGGCTTTACCTTGAACTATAAAGAGCCTCGATGGTGCCTTTCCAAATAACAAGTCAGATGGTTCCTCTCCTCTTTGGTCTGCAGGACATTGGCGTCCATGTTTTCCAGAAACAATTTGACATTTCAGTTCGTCGGACCACAGAACAGTTTTTGCCTCAGTCCAGTTCAGTTTAAATAAGCTTTGAGAAGATGATGGAGTTAATAGTGTTTCCAGATCGCATTCAAGTGTTGTTTCTTCTTTGCATGATAGAGCTTTAACCTGCATTTGTGGATGGCACTATACAGCATTGCAGGCAACAATTTCTGGAAGAGTTTATGAGCCCATGCATGAATTTCCATGCCCAGTTTAAATAAGCTCATTCCTGGTTTTAATGCAGTGTGGCCTGAAGGCTTTAAAATCTCAGGCTTCCAATACTGATTCTGGCCTTGTCTCTTGCGCACAGAGATTTCTCCTGACTCCCATAATCCTCTGAAGCTTTTCTGTGCTGTAGATGGTGAAATATTTTTGACAATTTTAAGTTGGTTTTTTTTTTTATTGTTCTACAATTTCTAGATAAATGCAGGTTAATGAACTCCTGCCCATCTTTACTCCTGAGAAACTCTCTAAGATCCTCTTTTTAAACCCGATCATGTTTCTGACTTCTGCCTATTAACTGTAGTTAGTTGCAAAATGTTTTTGCAGGTGCTTCTTTTTAGTACCACTTTCTTTTCCAGCATTTTGCTTCCCTACGCCCCAATTTTTTAAAGATGTGTTGTTCATAATTAGCTAATATTTTTCATGATGTGTTAAGATGTCTCATCTTAAACATTTATATTTGTTTTCCTTTGATTATTGTCAGTTCACAAGATTTGCAAATCATTGTGTTCTTCTGTAATTTACATCCTTGCAAATGTGGTTATATTTTGCAGATTGAGTTGTGTGTTGAGTTAACTGTGACTAACAACACAACATCACAAATGTGAGTTAGTTTCTCTGATTTTCTTAAAAATTAAGCATGGTCTCATTTAAGTTAAAGGTTGTGACTTTATGAAATAATTACATCCAATTCACATTTCACTTGTTACATGTAATAACTTAAGATGTCAAATATAAGAACCAGTGTTGCACCAGGAAGTGCGGTCTCTGTGCAGCTAAATTAACACCTCTCAAATAGGTGTTAATTTAAAAATAAATAAATAAACCTTAAACACAATAACCCTGATGAATTATTACAGGATTGCTAATTGTGTTAGACTGCAGCTATTATCAGTTTATGCCTAATAACTGCATGTAGAAGCAACCTGCGTCACTCTTGTCAGTGATATAGTTTTGAACCTACCAGTGATATTATCAGTTATTTAAAGGGTTTTTTAAAGCAGCGCAGCAGTAACCTCTGGGCTCCCAGTGAGACGGAGAGAAATGCTGAAGGTTCAGCAGCATCTAATCTTGCAGCTGCAGCATAGATGTGTGGTGAAAGCAGCAGCTATTCTAGCTGGAGTCAAACTCACTGCCCTAGGTACTCATATAAAGACTCATGCTTAGATTTTTGTCTTCACAATTTGCCCTTAGTATGCTGTGTGTTTGTGTGCTTATGTGTGTATGCTTGCAGTTATTTATTCATGAACGAGTGTTTGTTTACTGCTGTATTTGTGCAGTTGAAATGACTGTACTGAACTGAACTGTTACTGAACTTTAGACATTGTTTATGTAGACCGTACATCGAGTTATACAGATGGAAAACTCTGAATTAAACTTCCATAAGCTTTCACTTCACAATGAATCATAAATGGATTTATTTACTTATATGTGTACATTGGAATGATCCTTCCTTCCTTTCTCCAGTTCACCTGAAATGCTCCTGCTTGCAGATGCTTAGCTGTCAGAATGGACCGTATCAATATCACATTACTGTTGTTAAATTTTAAAGTTTGAGCAAAAATAACCAAGCACATTGTGATCTGGTCCATATTGTTTTGTTAGTGCCAGGACGCTATGGGCTATTGTGAATCAGAGCCACACCAGCATGTGTTAAACCTAACCAGCTTTGGTGTCTCCATGACAGGATTACCACATCAAATATGAGGGCAGTCTCCTGCAGTGGCATCCTGTTGGTACAGGCCCTTTCATGTCCTGTTAAGACCCGAGGCTTCACTGTATACACTTCTCTCAAATCCCCAGTGTAACAAGGACATTATGTGTGTGTGTGTGTGTGTGTGTGTGTGTGTGTGTGTGTGTGTGTGTGTGTGTGTGTGTGTGTGTGTTCACACTTGCACATGAATACACATGTGCCCCCTCACGAGTTTTGAGACAGATACATTTTGGGTTATCCGAATGAAAAGAACTGAACATGCACAAGCACCTAGCACACTGAAAACACACACGTCACCAGACAAATAGATCTGGTGTTTTGGTTACTTACAGTTTACATGTGTTTCAGAGTAGTATTTTTCCTGATTCTCAGAATCCTGATGCCGAGGACGCTGGATGCTTAATACACTTTGGGTGATTATGTGTTATTCCGGAAGAAAAGAAAAAGGCATGCAGAAGCTAGCTGAGCAACATAAAAAAAGATGCTACAGTTAAAAGCAGCTCTGGTGTTTTGCTGATTGATGTCAGTTTTCTGGGAAGAAAAAAAATACTCACCAGTGTTCCCTTGAAAGTAGACCTGGGCATTGTTCATCCACGTGCAACATCCAGCCCATTTGCTGTCCCTGACCAGCCATGTTTGGATGATGGGAAGTTAGAAGTCAAACATAAATAAGTACATATCACATTGATGACTCGGCATCAGAAAATGGCTCACTGCATTTTTGTAATTTCGAAATAGTTTTAAAAAAATTCATTTTAACTGAATCTTTATCTTTTATTTTAAATCCACTGTCATGTGGTACAGAGGCAAATTATTAAGAAAAAAGTGGACCTAGCATCCTAACTGAAAATTCTCCGTATTAAGAAGAGATGAGCACACACGTTGCAGCAGGTAGGGTCATGCCCATACTGAAGGTTATCCTTCCACAGAGGCTTTTCTTTATTCCCGTTCCTGCATCCCTTTTAGATAAGGGAACACAGTGATGCTCAGCACTATCTCCTATACTAAACAACAATCACAGAGGCTGTCCTTGAGACCTCCACAGAGGTAAAATAGAAGATGGTCCAACATTATGTTCTACCCTGACACATTCAGACCTCCCAAAAATAGTGAAACCTCACCAGACAGATGTGTTCAGTCAAACAAAAAATCTAGAACAAGTAAGTGATGGATAAAGTGCTGGGTTCCATACCAAGAAACACTATGCAGTGCTTATATGCATGGAAAAATGTTTTTGAGTGATCCAGAAGAGTAGAAAAGTTATACGTAGTACAGGAAATGAATTGACCATACCTTTATGTTGCATTTCACAGCATGCACACCCTATGAAGCAGTATACATGATTCAAGTTCAAGCAGTCTCAGTGTATTTACTGTCAGATCATATATGTTTATGAAAATAAACATATATCAGCACCAGAACACAGCGTAAAGTCTTTCTTTGAGAACAGGATGAAAATACAGGACAAAAAAAATCCACTGAGAAATGGAGGGACTGCAGTGTTAACTGTATGTGGGAAACTTGAACTTATAGACAACTGTAGAACTAGTAAAAATGCAAAATACTGATTAGAATTCTGCAGTGTGACTATAGCGGACAATGCTAATGAAAATTCAGTGGGTAGAGCGTATTTGACATCAAGGTATCTGTGTAAAGATCTGTCTCGGTGAAGGTTCGTTTTAAGCAATAGCAGCTGTGAGATGCAGATGTGTTACACTATTAAATATCTGTCATAACAACAACTAGTAAGTTATCATATTTTAGACCTCCCTCAAGAACATCAGAGTTACACTGTATGAGGTATTTAGTCTGTGCAGCTGTGGCTTTGCTGAATGTTACTGTGGCCTGGAGCCAAAGCCAAGATAAAGAAACGTTGCTGCTCACTGGGTTATTACCTCAGGCTCGGTAGATATGACCTGATAGCTGCTCTAGTCTCTCAGCTCTCTCTCTTTCTCATCCAGTCTCACACAAAAAGCCCCATCTTGCAAAAGCAACATTTTCTAGTTCTAACTCACAAAGTGTGTCTGTGATAGACAGCTGAAAGATATAAGGCAGTTCTTTTGTATACATATGAAACAAACAGCTGCTGCACAACCTTAGATTATTGCTATTATTTTTATTATTCACAGAACTTAAACTGTGGATCCCAAAATTCATTTGTCTGCACTGACGTAAGTGCAAATATAAGCACACTATTATGTGAGCCTGGCATAACTAGTGTACTATATACAACAGCTTCCTCGCGTTGCCTAGCCTCAAGAGCGTCAGAGCATTTAATTCCCTAAATACAATATAATTTTTTTATTAAGCCTGCAGGCTACATTGCCTCTTTTTCTTATGAGATTTCAGTCTGGTCAGAGAGAAGCAATGTAACTGACTATAACCAAGCTAAAGTCTGCTAGCAGTATTTTTCATTTAGCTGAAAAATGTAAAAGGTTTCATGTAAGAATTAAATTGGATTCACAAATAAATAGTTTATACATTAAAAAGTGTTTTTGACTGTATCAAAGTTCATCATTTAAACTGGGAAATAGCAGCTCTAACATTGTTTCTAGCTGTTTTTAGACCCTTCAGTCATGTCATGTGATCTCCACTCCAGACTGATTTTGCAAAATTGTCATGAAGATAAAAGTCTTTTAAAGGAAATACTGAGTCACCACTCATTTCTTTATATTGTGCTTGGAAAATGAGAAATAGATGAAGTGGTTTCTTGATGCATATGTAAACATATATGGGGAAAAAGCAAAATGCAAAGCTACAAGCTACAAGCAGCTACAAAAAGAAAGTTATAGCTTGCCTTCAAGACCTTGAAAAGGACAAAATCATTGACAGCCGTACATATCACCGCCTTTATCCAGGGGATGCCTTACCCTGCATTTACGGACTTCCTAAAATCCACAAGGAAGGGATCCCACTCAGACCCATAGTCAGTAGCATAAACTCAGCCACTTATAACATTGCAAAACACCTTGCTACCATCCTTGCACCTCTCGTGGGGAACACCGCACACCACATCAAGAACTCCACCGACTTCACCGACAAGGTCCAGAAACTTACCCTGGATCCAGATGAAACCATGGTGTCCTTTGATGTAGTCTCTCTCTTCACTTGCATACCCACCACGGAGGCCGTGGAGACTGTCAGAAAACGACTAGAAGAAGACAGCTCCTTGGAAGACAGGACCAACTTCACACCCGATCAGATTTGCACACTGTTAGACCTCTGCCTTAACACAACATACTTCAAATACAACGAAGGCTTCTACAGACAAAAACATGTCTGTGCCATGGGCTCCCCTGTGTCACCTATTGTAGCCAACCTTTACATGGAGGAAGTGGAAAGGAAGGCTCTTGGCTCTTTCAAAGGAAGAGTACCCAGCCACTGGTACAGATATGTAGACGACACCTGGGTCAAAATCAAGACACAAAAAGTGGAATCCTTCACTGCGCACATCAACGCCATAGATAAAAACATCAAGTTCACCAGGGAAGACACAAAGGACAACTGTTTGCCTTTCCTGGACTGCACTGTGCACATTGAAGAGAACGGCAACCTCAACATCGAAGTTTACCGGAAGCCCACACATACGGACCAGTACCTCCTCTTTGACTCCCATCACCCTCTGGAACACAAACTTGGAGTAATCAGGACCCTACACCACCGGGCAGAACATGTTCCCTCTAAGCCTGAAGGAAAAAAGAAGGAACACACACATGTAAAGGAAGCACTCAAAACGTGCGGCTATCCTAAATGGGCATTCTTAAAGTCAGCAAAGAGGCACAGAAAAGAAGACCAGACACCAGCGAGGGAGGATAAGAAAGACAGACGCAACAACATTGTCATCCCCTATGTAGCCAGTGTATCAGAGAAACTCAGGAGAGTTTTTCTCCAAGCATGACATCCGAGTGTATTTCAGACCCAGCAACACACTCAGACAAAAACTGGTTCACCCGAAAGACAAAACTCCAAAACACAAACTTAACAATGTGGTGTATGCTGTACAGTGCAGCGAGGAATGCTCAGACCTCTACATTGGAGAGACCAAACAGCCACTTCACAAACGCATGGCACAACACAGAAGAGCCACCTCCACAGGACAAGACTCAGCAGTCCATCTGCATCTAAAGGACAAAGGTCACTCTTTCGAGGATGCCAATGTTCACATTTTGGACAGAGAGGACAGATGGTTTGAAAGAGGAGTGAAAGAAGCCAATTACGTCCACTGTGAGCGACCATCTTTGAACAGAGGCGGTGGTTTACGACACCAACTGTCTGCCATCTATAATCCAGTTTTCAGTTCCCTTCCCAGACGTCTTAATGCCCACTCACATCCTGGGCCTCAGGAAATTGCATGCTAGGGTGGGGATATGTTTCACAATGAGCTCACCCGAAACCCTGGCTGATTGTGACCCACACCCGTTTTCACACCTTGGCTCATGTGATTAGGTACAGGATCATCAAGGGGGTCCTTTTGTCCCTCTTTGGGGGGAAACTCCCACTGGGTTTAATTCTGGGACTCTCCACCATTTGACCCTAGAACTGAAGAAGCTTCTCGGACGAGAGGTGAAACGTCTTCAAGCAACTTAAAGAAGTCCAGACGCTTTTCTTTCCAAGCTCCTTAGACTAAGATGACCTGGATGACTGAGAACCTTCACAGACAAAATGCAAACAAACAGAGTTTGCACAATTTTACGAGCCTGAAAGTCAATATTTTGTATGACGACTTTATTCTTCAACACAGCCTGAACTCTCAGGCAGTTAATTTAGGCATTGTTTTTTCTTCAAACAGTCCTCAGGAATAGTTCTCCAGGCTTCTTGTAGGACATTCAAAGCTTTTCTTCGGATGTTGGCTGCCTTTTGTCCTGTTTTTTGTCAAGATGACCACACTCATCATTAATCCCATGATTTCAATAATGGAAAGTTCTCTGTGGAGGCCAAACCATTACTGATAGTGTTTCATAGTGAATTTTTATATGTTTATTTTGGCAGTATGCTATGCTAAAAAGTGAAACTGTTGCTAATCAAACGTTTTCCAGTTAATATTGGATGGTAGATCTAAAATCTAATGTTACCTTTCTGCATTCGTGACAAGATCCCCAACACCACTGACAAAAGTTCACCCCCGAACCATGACAGAGCCACCACCGTGTTTAACAGATGACTTTATAAACTTGCTGTTGTGCTTCTCTCCTGACCTCCAGGTGACAATTTGAGCCCAAAAATTCAAATTTGGATCATCACTCCATAAGACCTGCTGCCACTGATACCAAGTTCTTGTATAATTTAGTGTATTTCAACCTTTTCTTCCCATGTACTTCCTCTGAGACCATCTCTGAGGCGTCACTGAACAGTAGACAGATCGGTTGAGAGGCCATTTCTCTAGTCCTGTGTTAGGTTGTTGCAGGATTTTGTTCTCTTTCTTAAGAACATCGCTCTCAGATGCTGTTCATCTGCTGTAGGTTGTTTTTTAGGCCTGCCACTTCTTCTTTTGTCCTCCACTTGTGCAGTTTTCTCAATTTGTTATGGACACACTGCAGACCACGCCAAGATATGCCAAGTTTTCAGCTAAGAACTCTTTGGGCATCAGCTTGTTGGTACAAAAATACTATTTTATGCCTGTCAAACAGTGTTTTGTTTGGATTTTTTTCAACTAACTATGATATACTTTGCTGCCTAAAGATACAAAAAAAATTGGTTCTTTGCTAAGTTGTCTGTTATGCATCAACACATACATTTCATCCCTAGAGTTAGGTACCTTTATACCTGAATGATTCATGGGTCATTGTTAAGTGGCTTAACAAATCAAACCCTGTGAAAATAGCCAGGTATGAAAATGAGTAAAAAGTAAGGCAATGTCCAAGTAAGAAAGCCGAACTACAGCTTACAATCACACCAAGCCTGGCTCAAAACATACAGAAGGAGGACTGTCTAATACAGTACACTGGCAGTGTTTAGGATTTCATCCACCCAGGATTCATTTGCAATTTGTCATCATTTCTATAGTTGGCCTAAAGGTAAAGAAGGCCCACTCACTTGCTTTTTCTGGAGCTTTCACCTTTATCGCATGCTGTATGTTGTATCATTACTGAGCTCATGTGTTAGTAGATTCACTTGTCACATGACCAGACTCCATCTGTTCATGAAGCTTTACCACCAAGAGAGAGTTGTTAGCATGTGTCAGTCACAGTTCACTAGTTGATTCATGGAGCTGAATTATAGACGAGTACAAAATAAGTAATTCTCCTTATTGGTTTGTTTCTACCATATTACTGTGCCTGGACTGTAATATGTCTATCAACCACTGTTTCAGCTGTCTGATGTAAAGGTTCCAGTGAAGGCAGTCACTCCTCCTGACTGAGCAGTCATTATTAATATCACAGGGTTTACCTCTAAAGTTGAAATATATGCGTTTGTATACTTTGGCAACTCCGTTTGAATATAACTAAGATTAAGAAGAGACGTTTTGGGTATTGCATTCGATAACATGATGGGGTTTTTTTTAGAAATATATGGCTGTAAATTGTATGAGACAGATATTTTGCAGTCTATGCTTTGAAGAGCCTCGAGGTATTCAGCAGCTGAAATTGGTTCAAGTCCAAAACAATTTTCAAAAAAATTGCAACACTGTGAAAAGCAATAGAATTTCAAAGTGAAGGTTGTGACCCATCAACAATGTTTTTTTTTTATATACATAAAATATATATTAACACGAACGCACACAGACACACAGACAGACACACAGACAGACACACACACACACACACACGCAGAGAATCAATGAACAAACGTGTCTAATACAGGCCTGTAGTAGATAGACAATGTGTTTAAACTAATTGTGCACAATTGCCCATGTCTTCACTTTAATGTTATACTTTGTTAAAGTTTTCTTTCTCTCGTACATTTGCCATTTTTTAGCCATATTTCCCAGCACTAATGCTCAGGTCGCCTGCTGTGAGCAGCTCTCTGGAGATCGTCACACAGTATCTCCATACTGAGTTGAGGTCTGAGCTCCTAAAAATTATTTTTCTTTGTTTAAAGAGATTCTCTTGAAGCTTTACTTTGATGTTTAGTGTAATTATCTCACTGTTCTGCTGAACGTTATAACCACTCTGATATTCTTCTTTAAATAAGCGATGGTCTTGAGGACAAAGTTTTCTCTCAATATTGGAAAACTGACAACTCTAAGACCACAAAGACGGAATCAGATCAAGATGCTTCATCTCACAGTGTAACGAATAGCAGTAAGAGTGGCGTCAGTGTTTTTATCTAATTCTAAAACAGACAATTAAGCAAATTTTCCGCTGCTCACAAAGGTTTAAATTTCATACTGCAAACTGTGCATCGTCTTGCTTTTTTATTAGAGCTAATTGTTATGTGCTCAAGGATCTGTGTGCTTCATCAACAAGCTAAACACGAAGACGTTTATGGACTTCTATATGAGTATAAATAATAAAGCAATATGTTACTCCATCTGTTAGGATTTAAAATAACTTGATTCCGTCTTCATGATTGTTACTAATTCTATAAAAATGACAAAAGCAACACAGTAGATTTCTGTCCATGATGAGTCCTTGTGGAGTTTTTTCCCCCGTTTCTCTGATCACGCGCTCAAACGTCTTGCTGAGCCCAGATGGAATCGGTTGGGGGTGAACACTCATGCCAGATATCAAATTTGAAATCTCAAGTCTGCCTTGTATGAATCACAGATGAACACAATATGGATGGAAGTGGATTCAAAACTAAATGGAATGAAAAAGGGGTTGGTTGGAGTACTGGTCTCCTAATGCAGCGGTCCCCAACCCCCGGGCCGTTTGGTACCGGGCCGCGAGACTTGAGGCTTGGGTGTGAAATGCATGGTTTTCAGGGTTTCTATCGGTTTTTAGCGTTATGTTGTTATCATTTTTATCGTTAATTCGGTTTTCCTGGGTCTTTTCACGTGTGTTATGAATAAATCTTCTTTTTTTCGGTACCGGCACTAGTTTTATTTTGTTGTATTTATCCGCGACACCTTAAAGTCCGGTCCGTGAAAATATTGTCGGGCATAAACCGGTCCGTGGCGCAAAAAAGGTCGGGGACCACTGTCCTAATGGAATAAACTAAAAACAGGCTTGTGCAACATGACTGTTTAAAGTCACGACGTGCCTCACTCATGTGCAAAGAAGGAAATATTGAAGTGTTTTCTAAGTGTGTGTGTGTTTTTTCCATTTCTAGAAAAATATCAGTCATATTTTTTATCACAGTTTTATTATGAAAATTTATTTGGATCTTTGTTTTCTTCAAATTACTTTTTTTAATCTGAAAACTCTGTTGAGACCTTTTAAACTTGTGGTTCTGTACAGAAGTGATATTCATTCTAACCTAACTAACCTAACCTAACCTAATTCAAGGTGTCATTCACACTAGTAAGCCTTAACTTGATTCACACTACTGTGCAAAAGTCTTTCCTTTATAGTTTGCTCATTTCTCTCATTTTTGCTTCACAGGAGCCAAACTTTGCTGTAGTTTTTAAGGAGCTCTTGAGCAACAGAGATTTTTCATTTTCTGAATTTACAAAAATGTCAACAATAGTACAGTTTGACAGATATAGGGTAATATTTTGGTGATTCCCAAAGATCAATTTGCTGAAAACTTGGCACATGTCAACGAATGTGCAGTGTGTTTTTTGTTTTTTTTTAAATTGGACAAGAAAGAAGGGAGAAGCCTGAAAACTATATACAGCAGATGAACAGTATCTGAAAGTCATGCCCTTAAGAAACAGGGGGAAAAAAACCAACAAAGATACAGGACCCAAGAGATGTATCTGACCCTTCAGCTGATCCATCTACTGTTCTCTGAAGCCTCATCAGAAATGGTCTCAGTGGAAGGCTGGCTGTCAAGAAGCCCTTTATAAGAAGGGGGAAAGGGGAGAAAAGGCTGAGGTGTGCTGAATTGCACAATACTGACTGAAAATCAGTGTCAAAGGGTCTTGTGTAGTGATGAATCTAAATTTGAACATTTTGCTTTAAATCATTGTCAATATGTATGGAGGAGGTCAGGTGAGAGCTCCAACAGCGAGTGTCTACAGCCATCTTTACAACACAGTGTAATGTCTGTCATGGAGTGAGGGAGCAGACCTTAATATTACTGAAGCAGTGTGGAACAAATATTAGAAATGTAATATAATTCTGCTCACTGTTTTGGCCCATGGCAGGTGATTGACATCAAAGAGAAACTCAAGGAGTCCAAAAGGTTCTGGTCCAACTTGCCAGATGACATCTGTGCCAAGGGCAAACTCACAGAGCCCGATGAGGAGCAGTGCTGGAACAGCCACACTAAGGGCAGGTGAGGACTTCTGGTACTCTTTATAAGCACAGCAAAGTCACACGATCTCTCCTGTTATCACATATTGCCTGCCAGGGATTAAAATAACCACACTCTGTTCAGAGATTATCGCTCGCTCTCTCTCTCTCTGTAAGTACAATGGGTTAGTACTCTTATGGAGAACTTGTACAGTATATAATCCCTGAAGGCTGTAACACCCAGAGGAGCGCTCCAACACTTCTTGTCACCGGCGTTCAGTTTGCAGTGTGAAGCTAAACCGTACAGTTGATTGGTCACTGTGTCGTGTCTGTAACCGTGAACCAGAGAAAATATATAAGCTCATCACTTTAGCCCTCTCCAAGAAACAAAATCAGCAGATGGTGCAATAAAAGACAATTGTTTGTGCCAGTAACATTTTTAAACGCCACTCTAAATCTGGTGAGTAAATTGATAATAAAACATCAGTAACAGTCAAACTGCGTTAGAAGTGTGTAAAATCATTGGATTCTCTTCTTATTTGAAAACGGACTATGACCAGCTCTGTTCACCTTTAAGTTATTAAATAAAATACAAAATGATTGGAGAAGATGATGAAGCACAGATTGCATCGCTGCAAAGCAGTTAAATAATTCTTGATTCACTAAGTTACAACAGACAAAACAGACATTTGTGTGCTTCGGGCATGTTAAGAGCTCTTTGTGTGAAGTGCAACCACTCCCAACATGAAATAGACCGTTAAGCCTGATTGCACTCCTGTGTTTTGTCTGATTTAAGCATCTGCCATTAGAAAGAACAGCTCTTGTAATTCTGTCTAATTTCACTTGGTCTACTTTGGGACTCAGCTTGTCGTCCCAAATCATGAGCGCACATGCTGCATTTAAGAGATATGCTGCATGGAAATTACCCTTATGGAAGAGAAAAAGAAAAATCCTTGGTAAATAGTTATGTTTTCGACACATTATGTGTCTCGTGCTATGATCTACTACAGTGGTCCCCAACCGTTTTTGCGCCACGGACCGGTTTATGCCCGACAATATTTTCACGGACCAGCCTTTAAGGTGTCGTGGATAAATACAACAAAATAAAACTAGTACCGATACCGTAACACATATCATAACACACGTGAAAAGACCCAGGAAAACCGAGTTAACGCTAAAAACGATAACAAAATAACTAAAAACCGATAAAAACCCTGAAAACAACACATTTCACACCTGAGTCTCAACTCTCGCGGCCCGGTACCAAACGACTCACGGACCGGTCCGAGGCCCGGGTGTTGGGGACCGCTGATCTACTAATTAAAGTGGCCATTTTCACCTTTATGTCATAAAACATGCGTAAAAGAACTGAGTGATTGTTACCTTCACGAATAAATGATTATATGAGACAAGCAGCCGTGTGGAAAAGAAAGTTTTCACAGGACTGTGTGCAGTTCTTTGAAATACTAATACACCAAGATTCAACTACCTGCAGTCGTAGTACTTTAAAGCACTTGTTTTCTGTATGTTCATGGTCGACCCATGACTGAAAGGTGTCCAGGGTCCTGTGGCAAATAAGAGAAGTCATGTTCGGTCTTTTCTAACTGCAGTGTTAATAACTTTAACATTTAACATGCTAATCGAGGCCTGTAGAGTCAAAGAGGTAGCTCTTGGATTTTCTGCTTATTTCTCTGAGAATTGCTCGGTCTGACATTGGGGTGAATTTCCTGGGGGTTTCCACTCCTGGGAATATTGTGGCATTGTTTTAACCTACCATCAAACTGCCAAACTTCTGCTCTTATAGAGGTGCTCACGCTTGCTGTTGATCAGTAAGTAAATTTGGTTTCTGGTTACCCTCTGGAAACAGTAACAGTGTACTTAGTTTTTAACAAGACTTCAGATAGTTTGGTGAAAACTTTCTTTTTCACAGGACTGTATAAGACTACAAGACTTATGTATATATGAATATCACATTAGGGATATTATTGGAGAGATTTCTTTATTCTTCTGTGTGACAACAAGCAAACTGAGAATCACATTTCACCAGTTACACCGAAAACACGTGATATAAATAGGAATGCTTTATTCTCGGTTTGTCTGTCAGTGTGCATGGTCTGAAGTTACACAGTGTTAAGCTCTGTGAGCCGCCTCACAGTAGATTTAGCGTCAGTGATGATGGCTTTCTGTTGTTGCAGCCAAACTATCAAGCATACATAGAACAACATAATTCATGAATATTTTTCATAAACATAGTGATAATAAATTATTTACTAAAGGATGTGTCAGTACAGATTTTTTACATTAGTTTATTTATTTAATATTATTTATTTTTATTTTTTTCCATCAGTTCTGACTTGACTGTCATCAACATATGTCCCCAAATACTCGACGATGCTTTCAAGTTTTTTGATGTGTCGCTGTGTCCAGATATTTTCCTGAAGTGGTGAAGGAGGGTCTAACCAACCAGGTGAACAACCCAGAGGTGGAAGTGGATATCACCAGGCCCGACACGCTGATTCGGCAACAGATCATGGCGCTACGTGTCATGACCAACAAGCTGAAGAACGCATACAACGGAAATGACATCTACTTCCAGGACTCCAGTAAGCTTTCTTATTTGCTTATTTTTGCACTCTATCAATTACACACACGCTCACAGCTCAATCTGTGGGTGGAAGCAATCTAACAATAAGTAAAATAGATCAAGAAAAGCTTTCCCTCACTGCATGTTACTTTTGATATGGACTACATTACACCACACGCGGCACTGTGACAAATATATACACTGTTACTACTGAAATAAGATCTCAGTTGTCATTCATGTAGGAACTCGGTATACAACTCTGCAGGATGTTTAGTGTTGCACTGAAGCAAGACTGACATTTATTAGGAGAATAAATAGCTCTAGGTGTGGTGACACAGACAATGACAGACAACCAAGCCTATGTTTAGGAAGATGCACATCTCAAATGCTGCTATGACAGAAACCATTCTTTCTGATTCTGTGGATCCTCTTAAGCTGACAAGATGGGAGAAATTCGGCGAGCTACAAACAAAACATGTGGCTGCATGACTGCTGCCACCATAATTTGTACTTCAGCTCCATCTTTGCTGCTGTCATGTTTGTTTTTCTCTTGGGAGCGGTGTCTACTTCAGCATTGTAGATCCGGCGCTAAAGCGCCCGAAATTATTGCATAGGTTGGCAAGGGAGGCAAGAAAACCGTAAAAAAAAAAGGACGTTTACGCGTGATTTGTTGGTGAGACTTTCTCCCGCACTTTGCCGTTCACAATCACATTTCCCACCATTTTAAACTGAGCGAGGAAAGCCTGGCACTGTCAGCTGTAAAGGAAACTTTTACACCAGCACTTGAGATCAGATAATCAAACAGAATTGCCCTGAGAAGCAGATCTTTTCATGGCTGCTAACTAAATCTTTGTATGTTTTTAAAATTGAGGTCTGTGGTTAACTTTGACATGTAAATTTGCCACACTGAACAATAGGAACTGTCTCGACAGTACCTTTGAAGGAGCCGAGAGTCCCAAACAGAACAAAATGAACCCAACTCATTAGCTTTGTTGTACCGTTCACTTTAATTTTTAACCTCACGCTGTCAAGCTGTTCCAAAAAAAGAAGCCGGCGTGTGTTGTACAAAAAAATTGAACTCAGTGTCTCATTAGGTACACAAGCCGGCAAAGTCTTAGTTCAACAGCTGCTTTAGCCATACAAGTAGTCATTAATAAGGTGTTCAGCTTATGAACCACCAGCACCTCAGATCGAAGAAACCCTCCTGAATTACCACAACGACAAAAATCATGTGCAGACTCCGTGGGTCCCCTTCCCCCGAATCAACAAGTAAATGCATGTGGAGGCAATATTAGGGTAATGAGTAAAGAAGTGCTTGTAGGACATTTGAGAAAGTCTGTGAAATTTTAATCATAACATATTTCAGCCTTCTTTTCCCAACATACTGTAATTAATGTGTGAAGCTGTTGCTTTGAGGTGCTAGAACAATTTACAACCTCATTTCTCCTCCTGGTTTTTATGGTAGAAAGCAGGCATTCGCTGACAAGAATGGATTGTACTGCTGTATTTAAATTCAGATTTCATAGATTTTCTTTATGTATTTGCATAATTACCCTGTACAATAACACCAAGTGTATTAGATTGGATACGGTTTTTATACCGTCAGTGTCATTTTTTAAACCCTAACCTTAAACCCTTGTATGTTTTAGTTTATTTAAGATAATTAGGCTGTGAGCAATAAATTGGACAAAAAAGTCAGATATAGCACAACTGATTCGAATTAAGTATGCAAATTGCTATTTATTTTTAAAAACTTTAGATTTTTCTGGCATTTGTTTCATGGTTCAGGCACTGTAGGGTAAAGCTTGTTCATCAGCAAGAGTTTAGAGGATACTTTGTATCTTTATGTTCACTGTAACAACTCCAGTGCCTAAAGTTTGCTGTTGAGCAGTTAACCAATTAAACAGTTTTCCGTTCATACAAAACTGAATTGAATAGTTGAAGCAGCTGTTTAAAACCTGCTGTTGAGCTGAAGACTGCAGGAATCTGTGCCAAAGCTGAAAGCGTCGCAACCTTCAGTCGCTCACTAATCTAAATACTGAGGGTTATTTAAACAATGATGCTACAGCTTTGCCAAGAAAAAAAAAAATAATAGCATAGTAGATAGTCAGTAATTGTGAATATTTGAACTGAACAAAACATTTCAAACAACCGAAGCGACTAACCAAATTATAACACCCACTGTTGAATATATCAGTAGGATGTGTGTGGGTGAGCTTTTTGTTTCTTCTTTTTCTGCCACATTCTCGTGTGACCGGGGCTCGATTGTGCGCTTTCTCTTCCCCTCTGCAATGAACCGCACTCGGTAGCTGCTTCTGATAATGTTATTTTCATCTAATTTTTAATTTGTGTTGCTGCAGGTGACGAGGGCAGCAGCTCCGGCAGCGGCAGCGGTTGCTCCGACGGCTGCACAACAGAGTTTATTTTTGTTGGAACAGAGGCTCCCGTGATCGGAGCTGACAGAAGCGATGAGCGCGCAGCAGCCGCGGGCAAGTCAGTTTCCTGCGGACCCTCCGTACTGCTGCTGACGGTTGCCCTCACACTCCCGCTTTGGGCGATGCAGACTCAGTGGAGATAATACAGTGTGGCCCGCATTACCACTGACTTTTTTTTACTGTTACGTAACAGTATGTTTAACAGCAAGTTGTACTGCTGTTCCCTCACTGGACATGTAGAGCCTCCTGGAAACCTGTTGAGAATGGCTTACTGTATGGTGTGGTAGGAGTGAAAGTGAGTGCAGTGCTGCATCCCGCTTGTCCCCCAAAGAATGCTTGGTGCCATCAGTGAACCAGCTTTCACATCAAAATAAAGAAAATGTGTTTTCTCATTATTCTAAAGTGAGTTTTGGAGGGTAAAAAAAGCCCAAAACATCTTTTAGAAATGAAACCCTCTAAAGATGGTTCTGTCAGTGATTTTTTGTTCCAGATAAAAGGGAATCTATTTTTCTTTTCCTTTGTATGATGAATGGAGAAAACGAGACGACACCTATTTTATCCTATTAGTCTTCTCCCCCAAAAGGAAAAACAAAATCAAAAGGAGAAAGTTTTACTGTGTGCATGCGTGGATATGATGTTAACTGACAAAACATTCTTTTTTTTCCCGTTTTTATGCAGGCTACACAGTTTTTTGGAGTGATTGTGCAGGTTGTACAGTGCTAGCAGTTCGCCTGGTTTCCCGTTTGGTCATATCGACGTGGCTTCAGGAAGCAGCAGGTCTTACAGCCACATTATTGTTGCACATTTGATTATCTCTTTAGAAAGTGCTATCGTACTGCACTAAGAGAACTACTTTGCACAGATTATTTTTGTTGGCTTCATAAGTTTCTACAGCTACAGAAAACATCCACCCCACAGAGAAAACGATCTATATTTTCAGATCATTTAATTGATTGTATTGTACTTATAAGCAGTTACAGTATGTGTTACAGTGGAAGGTACTGTAATGTAATCTTACTGGCAATGGATACTTTTTTTTTAACAACTGTGTCATTGTTTCTACAAATTATTTGATCATCTGTTAAATAAAAACTAAGAATGGTTCTGCAGCAGCACTAATTGCCTGTTAACAGCGTTCAGGTATCTAATTTACTTTCGTCTGTCTGGGTAGTTAACATGCACTCACGCTGGTTCTGTTATTCTCAGAGGACTTGGAGGAGAGTAATAATAGATATATCCTTATGAAATTTTAATTTCCTTAATTTTCTTGGCTGCCACACTGATGAATTTTGCTTTATGTTACTTGTTTATTTGCATACATGTAAAGTTACCCGTCGTAACCTCTGATATCCTCTGCTGGTTACCCCTCATGTCTTGCAATGCATCATACTGAAATTTGCATGTTCTTTGGTTAATGAGAGCAGACCTATGCCCCCTACAGGCTACATGCGGTGTAATTGGTCGTGTTCTCTTAGAGGACGCGTACAAAGTCAGCAACTTTTAAAAAAGAGTTCCGAGGCCAGAGGGCTCCAAATGTACTCGTACAACTAAGGTAACTATTCGTAACTTTCATTCTGTGTCCTGCAGGCTTTGACCTTTAGCAGACTCAAGAGGCTCAGGGAGCAAAGCACTTCACAAACACAACACAGTGGTTGATGTCGAACTGTATACCAGAAGGGTTCATAGCTGAGTGAAAGGCTATAAGTGGCGGCCATAATAAGAACTGGTCACATTCGCCGAATGCTAAAGTAATGCACTTCCTGTTCTGTCTCCTTTAGCATGAGATGCACTGCACCATACTTTATGAAAGGAAATGAGTTAATGCTGTCTCTCAGTTCCTCGGGGTTTGAGCGCACGCAGCCGTTATTAATGTGAGCACTCTGTTGTTTCAGTTTAATAACTGTTAGCCTGCAGTCTTTAAAAAAAAATTCAGTTCCAACATTGGTAAAAAAAGATTTTTTAAAAAGCACGCTTTTTCATTGAACTGACACTTTGTCTATCACATCATGCCAGATGACCTCACCTTTTGCCCTGTGTCAGCTCAGATAGGCTCAAGCTTTATGTAAGTATTCAAGAAGGACTTTTTCTTTTTTGTTATACTAGAGAAACGATAGTTTTAAAGTACTCAGCAACAACTTGATAACACCAATCTGCCAAGTGAGATTCAATTAGCACTAAGTTCTAAGTTCTCATTAATTCTCCTCCACATTTTACCTTATGACATTTTCTATTAAGATCAAGGGAAAGGGTTTAGAAAAAAAGATGGGACTTTTTTTTTTTGACAATTCATCTGCAACTAATGGCTTTAACATCTAGTCGCAGAGAAATGTAGCCTTCGGATACAATATCTTGCAATATGTAGCGTGAATATTGTTGAAGCCATCACGAGTGTGCCTGGAGGATTGAATCTCATCAGCTCATAAGTACCTGAAATGTTTTCACAATACACAAGCCCATTACTTCAACAGAGACCTTCCAGTAAATACACAAATAGACAAATCAATAGGAGCTATGAGCAGCTAAAGAGATCATGTGTTTCATGTACAAAAGCTTAATAAAGAAAATTCGGGGCACGAGTTTTCCTCGTCTCCACAGCGTGAAGAGGGGATAGAAAAGCACAAAGTTTGTGCAAGCGTCATGGATCTCTTCACAGAAAACACCATAAGGGAAATCTACCCTCGGTGTGCTCATATGACTCACGAAAGAGAAACTGAGCACCACAGGAAGCTCCCACAGTTGACCTCTTTCACCTCACTTCTTATCGAAATGGTTTTAGGATAAGGTGACTGAACAGCAGCCTCCTACTTAAAAAAAACACAAAAACCCCAACAGCATAGCAATTAAATCACTGAGCAGCAAACCTTATATGTGTAGCACAGCAACTGTGTTTAACCAAAGCATGACTAAAGACAACACTGAAGCGATTAACAAAAGGCCACCCAATAACTAATTGTGCACAGAAACACGAAGGCAGAGCAGTTCCATTCACCTGTCATCAAAACTGGTTGAAAATCACAAGGGTTCACCCTGACTGAGGTGAAACGTTAGCGCATAGAGCAAAACAAAAGCTGACAAGTAAATCGTAAACAGATTTGGAGGATAAATCATGATGCAAAACAAGCGTGTGACATATGAAGAGACTTTAATCTTCTTTCTATTACTCTATAAAAGAAGCGTATACACATTTTCCTCACTATCTAATGGCGTTTTCCATCTTTTCACGGTACCGCTTTTATTTTAATTACTATATGTCATCCCATTATGCAGCCTGATGTGTGACTAAACATTTAGCACTATCTGCTGTTTACCCTAATGCTTAGTTTCTAATATTCACATGACAGCAGGGGGATAGAAAACAAAAAGATGTTTTGTGTGCTTGTTTTTTTTGGTTTGTTTGGGTTTTGTTTTTTGTTTTTTTTAGAAATTTCTTTAAAATGTGCTGTACATCTGGATACAAAATGGAACTACCGCCTACATTCTTTGCTAAGACAAATCGATAAAGAAACAGTGTGCCTGAACTCACTCACTCACTCTATCTATCTACACACACACACATATATATATATATATAAGTGTGTGTGTATGTATAAAATCCGTTTGTGTTTTCCTTCTATGCTGTGCACTCAAAAATGTCTAAATGCCAACATGCATGTCAAAATAACCATTTTGCAGCTGGCAGTTATGGTCCAGTGAGGGTCTGAGATCATAGTTAATGCTCTAATGAGTAAACTGCAAAGCACCCATTAAAAAGGGAGCAGTGAGTCAACACTGGGGTGATTTCTACCTGTGTTAATTAGTCACCAACAATGCCTGGAAGCAGCCCTGGGAGACTGAGAAGACTTCCCCAATACCCACCAAAACTGTGCATGCAGGAGACCCGTCTACATTCGCTTCACTGCCGTAATAACTGAGCAACTCATTGGTGCCGGAGAGAGGATGCGATGCACATTTTAAAGCCCCGGGTTTGAAAAGGTACATGGAAATTTTTAGTGCACACTAAAACGGATGACTGAGCAAGTCTTTGGAGCCTGTCAAGGTCAAAGCCTGCATGAGACGGGACGAGGGGTGCATTGGAAACTTTAAACATAAACACAGTTAGATGACTCGACTGTGTTTAAATCGTTTTTATACAGAAGTTATACGAGTCACTGTGTTGCACTAACAGCTTTTTAGAATTGCTCACGTATCCTGTGGTCACAGACAGACGACCAGCAGAAGCATCAGCTGCTGCTGTTTCAGTGGGTCAGACGGGGAGTTGAGAGGACGTCACGCTGTAACTATTTATAACATGGTGAATGTTGAATTAAATGCCGTTGAAGTAACTAGCTGTCAGTCCTGTGCAGTGCTGGTTTTCCTCATCTTTACTCACCCAGGAGTACCGCCCTGAGGACGCGATAATTGAAGTGAAGGAGGTTTCATGTAAAAGTCATGGTTTGTTACATGGAGGCTGTTGAAGTGTGGACTGATAATTAATTTTAGCTCTGGACGTTTACACTTAAGCAAGAATATCTAGAACGTTTCGACCGTAATGGCAAAAATGTTTTTTCCTTGTCTTTTTTTTTTTTTTTTTAAACGCGCTTTGTGTTTTGGTGATTTCATAATTGGCAAATTAAATGAATATGCTGCGCAACAGGAATAAAACTCAATTATAAGTGCAAGTTAGTGGGTTTTACTTGGAGTCAAACGCAGCCAAAACATTGTGGAGGCAGATATTTCTGAGTCAGGGTCGGTAGTGAGGCGGAACAATCAGTGCGGTGTGTGCTTGATAATAAGGCAGGAAGTTAGCCGTGTGGCTTCAGATACGGCATTGTTTAAGCTTTGGCACTGCTGCTCCTCAGTGGGGCTTAACAGCTCAGTTTTATTTCTCCAAAGTGTAAAAACTCAAAGCATCTGCAGCCATACAAAGGTCGAATGCACCCATTAGAGCCTCTACAAGATCTGTGACTGCAGCAACAAGAGTTTTTGGATGACTAAGATGAGGCTGGGCTTTAGCAGTGTTCTTCAGACAAAGTCAAGAAAGTGAATTAAGAAAAGAATGTTTTGGAAGTTTGGTGCAGTTTTTTCCAAAGAGCTTGTGTCTGTCTAAACAACAGTCTTCTCTCATTACAAGAGGAATGTCTGCCATTCTCCACTGCCTTGTGTACTCCTCTCTTTCCTGGCGTGATACGTTACCACGGTCACGCATTCACAGTTTGACACGATTCAGTGCTAAACTTGTTTTGTTTTTGTTTTTCTCTCATTCATTCATTTTGGCATTTAAAAAAAAAAGGGGGGGAAAGGTGATGTGAGGTTTTTAAAGAGTGTTTTATGCAAGAATCTTCATTTTGATGTTAATCATTTGCTGCACTTTTGCTAAAACATATGCTGTGAGTGTGGTACTGCTGTGATTTGCAAAATCTGATAAATAAGGAGCACATCAAGCGTTTTGGAACTGTTGGTGCACGTTGTTCAAAGTTTTTTTTTTTTTGGGGGGGGGGGGGGGGTCGAAGTTGATGGTTATACAAGCAGACATGCCTTACCATTTTTTAAAAGACTAAAATGGATTGCTTATTTGGCTTTTGTTACACATTCTTGTATACAGAAGATAATACAATGGTAAAAAATAAACATTTATTTAAAAAAAAAGTTTTCTGGGGTTTTTCTCCCATGCTGCTGTGTATTTCTTTTTATTGCTTTACTGTGGATCCATGCCTCCAATGTTTGTGAGACTAGGAAGAAAAATCAGATCATTTATTTCTATGCTGCCTTCAGAGTTTTAGCATTTCTAAATTGGCTTCAGACGTGTTTAAGCTAATATATGTTTTTTTTTTTTCCCTAGAAAATCAGCCAGCTTTGCATATAACAAGGACCTCCCCCTACTTTTTGTTTCCCCAGGCTGATTTATAGAGAGCTTCCACATTTATATTACTACTGTATTAACAGGTGCAATTCTCAGAGCATAAATTACCATTTAAAAAATGCAAAAACATTTTATTCATGCAAATACCTTTGAATTACGGAAGATTACCTTCCAGATATCTTTGGTGGAAGTGATAGTTTCATGGCTTCTGACCAGACAACTGTAACAAATACACTATATGGACATGGACATATGGCTATGAATACACTATAAGTACTGAGCCAGTTACTTATTACAGATACAGGAGCTGCTCATGCAACGTAGCTCCTGGTGCACGGCTTTTGTGCTGATGTTAATGAACACGGGAGGTTAAACGCTTCCATTTTATAATAATACCACCTGCAGTAGGAATACCAAGAAGGGGAGGAACTTGTTGCGATGGTGGTATCCTATCACGCTCAAATGAGCAGTGTTTTTAAATTAACATGTTTGTAAAGGGCTTGACGCATGATTTTGTACATCACTGCCAATGGGACTAAAAATAAAAAAATCAAAGATTAGGAGATGTGCCCCAATACTTTTGTCCATATACTGTATATATTGTATATGCACAAGACTTTTTTTTACAATAGGATTACCTATTGTCAGTTACTCTTGAATGGTATAGGCAGCACTGTTAATTGGAAAATATGAGTGAAAAATAGATTACCTAGTGTCAGTTAAACTGTGTTACAATAGCTATGCATTTGCTTGTCAACTAGTATCTATGTCTAATACAGAACTGCTTCAATACTAAGCATTGAGCATTATTTAGAAAATCTAATGAGCATCTTCAACGGTTAATAAGATAAACCTGCAGTAGAACACAAAGGAAGAATGAACTCATTAAAACTATGGGCAGTTTTCACAGCTGACATTTTGACTTGTTAAAGTTTGAAAAGCACCCGTTATTAAGATTATTTGCCTTTCAAACATGACAGTGCTTGAACTGGAAAAATCCCTTTAAAAAAAAAAACTTGCATCAGCTGAATAGAAATCAGCTGTGATGCATTTTATCTGCACTGTAATTTCCTCACTGTGACATGTCAAATTGTCTTCTCTAGAGTTGCATGCTTCTCCTGGTCATGTAAAGCAGCCCAAAAGGGAACCTAATGAGAATGCTTTGCATGACTGGCATTTCATTATTACCAAGCAATTAACATCTACACACACTAACTCGAGCTTGTCTCGGGGTCTTAAACACAGTATGATAATGCAGTGCTAACATTTGAAATAATTATCCTGACATATGACAAAAAACAGCATGTTACAGTTAAATCTCTACCGACTGGAAAACCTTCAAACCAAGCACGACAGTTTCTTCTGTTGTTGAACTAACGTGGCTATAATCGTGTTAGGGTTACCTTTCAGAGGGCAGATTGTGTTAGGATTTGTATGAAAACATTTACATATCAGGTTATTAAAAGCAGGACTGCAACACAAGAAACTTATTTCCACTAAAGTATGGAGATCTTGTTTTGGATGTAAATGCTTTGGGGAAAGTATGTTCAGAGGTGGAGCAATTATAGTTCCTGGCTAAATTACAGACCCATGCTTATAAAATGAATTCCCTTTCAAAATTATTACTGCATGAAAACTAATGAATTCAAATCAAGCTCAATTTAAAAACAGTCTGGTCTGCCTTTTCTTTCACTTCATTTGTACCATATTAACACTAACTCACTTTTCTCACCCATTTGGCTCATGTACTTTATTCTCACCTGTTTAAGACGGGGTGACATTCTTTTGCAAATTGCTTTGAACACTAGGAATGTGACAAAAACAAATTACTTGTGATATGTTTTGAGACTTACTCTGGCACTGTGAGTTGAACATTCAAAACTGGAGAAAAAAGTACAAATATTAAAAAGTATTGATAGCAGAAACACATTTGGTAGAGATTTAAGCAAATGCTCATTCTACCAGCATCATCACTCAGAAAATAAAGTACTTTATTATTGTGCCTTTTAGACTTTGACAGCATGGGGCAGTACACTCTAAGTTAGTGCTGCTGAACTCTTGAGAGCAGGTGCTTCTTTGTATCCTTTCTGTATTGTCACCAGAGGTTCAATACTGAAGACCAGTATTGAACTTATGGTTTTGTACAACAATCGACCTTTTAGAAATGGTGGAAAACCGAGTATGCTGGGTACCTGAAATCACCATTTAACGTTCAAGCAATTGAACTGTAAGAGGAAAGTGAAACACCTGGAGAAAAGATAGAGAACAAGTGCAAAACTCTGCACCACAATGCTGCTGATACAAGATACAAGACAGTATGAAGCTACTCAGAATCTATTAAAACATAATAATAATTAAATGCAAATAATAAATTTCCATTTAACTCATATAAATAAGGAACTGGGAAAACTTTAAAGGTACAGTGTTTTATATATTCCTGCTAGATCTCAGTAGATTGATCAGTTGCAGTCAATTGAATTTTGTTTTCTTACCCCTTCCAGTTTAAGTGCATACTCCTAGCTATGGTGGCCAATGCAGTAAAAGCTCTGGCTGCTGTTCATCTGTAGTCAGCGTAGGCTGTCAGTCTGCTGTGTACCTCAGCTGTCAATGTGTGTCATGTCTATTTATTCTGGAGGATGCTATAAAATTTTGTGTAAAGAGTCGATGAGTCAGTGAAGCTCACTTCATCCTGATAGCAGTTGTTGGTGATATTCTGAACTTTTTTGTAATGGTGTTAGCTGTCGTTAGCCGCTGTTGTTAGCTGCTGTTGTTAGCCGCTGTTGTTAGCCGCTGTTGTTAGCCACTGTTAGCTAACATTAATGAAACCGTCTCTGAAGTTTATCTAACATTGTTGGACTCAGACACTTAGTCAACAACCTCTCAGGAAATTTGGGAATCTAATCAAACTGTTTATCAGAGGGCAAGTATGGTTTGTAGGACACTCAAGCCTAACATTAGCTGCCATTATGTTAGCTTATAACCAGCTGTTGTTGTTTAGCTGTTTGCTGTCAACTGTAAGGGGACAGGAAGAGTTGCCTGTCTAATCTGCTGATAATAAGTAATTCCGTCAATATCAGGAATAAATATGATGTTTATGCACATTTTTGTGTATTAGAGTTCTGACCACTTCTGGAGATGAGGCTTGAGGTGAGGAGGAAGTGGATGAGGTGGAAATGAGGGAGCTGTGATGGAGGAGGAGGAGAAAGGCATAATGAGATGACAATACACATGTACAAATGTTAGATGGTCATATATCATTTGCAGCTGTGCAAATATGTCCCCTTTGCTGCTTGGTAACAGTAATGTAGTTTTTGGTCCATAAAAAACACAAAAGTTTGCTTTGTTCCAATAATGAGCCATACGGTGTAAATTTTACTGCACTCCTGTTTCTGAGGGTGAAAGATTAAGTGAAAGAAAAGGAGAAACAGGCAAGAAACAGGTAGCGTCAAGCGCCGTCGACTACAGGTGAGATCAATGTACTAACTGCTACTTGTAATCTATCAGTTGTCAAACCTGCGTCAGTGTCACATTTTGTTAGTGGAGGCAGCAGAACTGACAGAGAGTTTCTGACAGAGAAAAAAGGCAGAAACTAAAAAACCCTGCTGCCTTGCTGCATTCAACACATCGGAGTAGCTCCCCCAAACATCCATTTATTCATTTTCACATGACAGTATCAATGGGGACAACACGAAACAGCTTCACATCTGAACCAGAATTATTCATTACAATCACGCTTTCTGTCTGTACAATTATTTATGTGCTTCAATTATGGATAAAGCAGTGTGAAAGGGCCAAACTCCAGATGAAATACAAAATACATGGATTTCAAAGGCAGAGCTGAGTTTTTCCTGCATGATCCACTTGATAATTTTGAATTGTTCTTAGAAAAAAAAACCCTTGTGACTGTAAAAGAATTAATTCTGTTTCATTGTGGTGCAAACGAAATACAGTATGATGTTGAAATGGCGCTGAAATAAATGAAGTCACTTGCTCTATGCTTCATGTCTGAAGGTTCAGCAAAAAACAGGACTCACAGCCAAATTAGGTAAACATAAAGCTGACATTTTTAAGGTAGGCAGTCAAAGTTCACAAGGTGCAAAACCTACAAAGCTCATCAATTAAAAAAAAATCATTCAAAGCATGAAATGAGAAAGAGAGAATTAGGACATAAATAGACACAAGACAATCAGGGAGATAGGAAACAGCAGGCAAACATAAGCAAACCAAGGTCATGACAAAAGGAAGTAAAACTAAATACAAGTCACAAGAAACAAATTAGTGCCAAAATAAAAAGAATAACTGGAGGTCACTACCATCTTCATTACATCTGATTCCCAAACAGCAAGGTGGGAAAAACAGCTACAATTCTGAGTTAGTCTTCACAAAGGGACAGCGCTAACGAGTGACTTATGTCACAGTGGCTACATGGATGACCATTTTTTAAAACGGGCTGTGCTTCCAAACCTCAACGTTAGCAACCAACACATAGAAAAAGTGCCCAGCTGCATACTTCATGTGTAAGAAGCACAGGGTCTGAAGCCAATTTTCCAGTTTTCCCAATTTGTGTTAACATTTTTTTTTTCTAGGTGAAAATTTAGATAAATATTTGATCTTGTAATAAACTTAAATGTGAATCCAGTATTATATGGTTGCATATCACACAGAATTATTGTAATTCATGTCACAATTGACACTCCTTAGTCAAATTGTGGACCTAACCTTTCTACATTAACACCGACTAACTCAAGGTCTTACAATAAATAGCAACTCCCCTTCGAGCAAACACTTTGCAAATTTAATGACAGCCAATGTGACGTGAAAGAGAGGAGAGTATAGAAAAGATGCTTAATGCATCATGGGAGGAAAACAGGTGTTCTTCTTCCACCGAAAGTCAGCCTTATTGCTGAAGGCTCTGGAAACAACAAGTAAGCCTGTCCTCTGAAAGTAGGGTTTGATATTGGGATAGTATGCTACTATGATGTTTTTAAGATAAGATGGTAACTGGTCATTAGGGCCTTGTTTGATAGCTGTATTCCATTTTGAGGAGCTGCTGCACCAGTAATCTATTCCAGTTCACTATAGTGGAACAACCAAGCCATCATTACTGCTATTAAAATCTACCTGTGGTCTTCGTGCTGTGAGACGATATGATCTAACTGTGATGTGAGAACAGGTGTTAAGTGTAGTTGCTTCAGTTTTTGAAAGAATGGGCCACCCTTGTTAGCGGGTTCTAGTTTTAGACAGAAACACAAGCATTACAGCGGACTGATTTAACATTTCTACACCAGAAATGTAAAAAGAAAGAAAAATAGTGAGTACTACATACTAGTGAGCTCCTAAGGTATAATAGGCTTTAATTTTGAGCTTTATTTATACCGCTTTTCATCTCCTTAGAGGAGATAATCTACTGTTTTCTGCATACATACTTTTTGTAGTTCACCTACACAATCCTCACACTGGTTTAATTAAATAAATACAATGTACAAAGAAAGTGGCTTTTGTTGATGTCAAATAAAGGAACGCAACAGGAACACTTGTATAATTTTATGTAATATAATAACTTTGCAATTAATACCTTTATGAAATCCTACTTGCCTCAAACAGACTGCCTAAAACAACAGATCTAACAACGACTATGTGCCTTTTAACTGTCCTTCACAACTCATAAAACTCAGTGTTGCCTCTGAAAGTAGGGTGGTGACTGTAAATATTAAGGTCTGAGGACATTGTTAATGGATTCTCTGATGACACATTTCATCCAGGCACGGATTGTAATTGCTTTTTACATGACAAGTAATTGTGTGAGGGCTTTAGAGACAGTGAAAAAGTCCCTTGAAAATAGAGACCTATGAAATTAAACCTTGGTTTTCAATTTTCACTCCCACATGGGAGTGGGCAATTAAATGGGTTTAACCTAGTACTGTATAATAAGACATAAATAAGTTTTTGTATGCATATATATTAATATATTTTTATATATACCCATTAGCCACGCCATTAAAACCACTTGTTTAATATTGTGCAGGTCTCTTGTAACAAAACTGTCTTTGAGCACGCGGGGCACGGTAGACAGGATTTTGGGGCATGCATCAGGTCCTTTGGGTTGCAGAGTGAAGGCCTCCAGGGACTGGACTCGTTCCAGTGTGCCCCATAACCCTGAACCTTTGGAGGTTGTGTCGATGCTTTGGGCTCTTTGTTGTGGTCTTCGAGCCATTCCTGCTCACATTTTTTTGCTCTATGTTGGGATACGTTTTTCTACCACGCACCAGCCCCATGTTTAGGGACTCTCATCGACAATGGGGTCGTTTTATAAAAGGGCAACAAGTGCAAGACTTGCGGTGCTATTTCAGAATCATATTATTAGATTAAGATATAGATTTTTTTTTTCTTTTTAAAAGGATCAAAATTGCTTCAACCAGCAAGAGAAAAGCAAAAACTAAAGTTGCTCCAAGTTTCTTATTGATGATCAAAGACAGATAAAAACCTGCAAACTATCTCAAATAAACTGCAGGGCCTCCTACTTTCTGTGCACCAGGGTCCATAGGATCTTTAACGAATGGTGAATTGATTAGTCAGTAGGTGTTGGTTTAGTATGTGCTGAACTCTTATCTCAGCAAAACACGTTACCATGGAGAGAGGTAGTGAAACACATTTGTAACCCTGAAAATCCTGAGTTAAAGCTGAAGTTATCTAGCTATTTCTCAGAAGATTGATTTGTACGAAGATTATCAATCATTTCTGTTGGTAGTTTTAATGTTGTGGCTCACTGGCACGTAGGTTGTACTCATTAAACCAATAGGAACAGATGCAGAGTGTTGCACCCACTCACTGTGTGTTTATGCTTCATTTCAAACCAACACTGGAGCTTCCATATTGTGATAGACTGACTCACCAAGGTCATTCCCATAACATAAACATTGTCTCTGAAATGCTCAATTGACAGCTGCAGTTCAGTGATTAAAAATCTTGGCTATCCGCTACTTTATTGGACAAGTTTTCCCTGTATAATGAGTTTTTGTGGAAATGTATTTCCATCTAGTATCATCCTAAAAAGTGTCTTCCTCTCAATGCCCTAAACCCTTTGCATTAGACATTTTCAAATAAATCTTTCCCCCTCTGTCTTTGTCTCTCTCTCCACTGTCTTTCTCTCCCTGGATTTAGGATAAAGACTGAATTACACAGCAGAACAATCCTGGATAGCAGAGACAGAGATTACCCTCCCTGATCTTTCTACAGACAAGAAATTCCGTGCAAGAAGTTCAGTGAAAACCCTCCCTGAGGGCCTTACCACCTCAGTACTGACAGACTGTGCATTAGCATGCATCAGAGAAGAGAAAGAAAACGGTTTTATCCTTTTTGACCCACCACTTGACTTGAGATAGAGAGGAATCTAGTGAGCCAGTGCAGTGGATGTTAGGCTTGTCACCACACTGATCTGTACTCGGGGAAAAAAAAAAGAACGAAAGACGAGAAGTGAGGTTCTGCATACTACCGTGTCAGAGGCATATGGCTCTAGAGCCAACAGGTACAGTACACTTCTCCTTTTTTTCTGTTTAATATCAAAGACTAAAACAGCCTGGCTTCCCGAAACAGCCTGGATTTATCTGCTCTAAATATACATTTGCAGCACGTGTCTACACTTACTGATGTTCACAGAGACGCAAATGTGCAGAAACGGTTGTAACCACATTTTAATTCATTAGACTGTCCATTATAAACAATAAATAATAACTTTATTACTGTGTCAAACAGAAGTCCAAGAATTTATTCTTCTCCACAGATTCCAAATATCGATTACAATGCGAGCTACAAGGATTGATTAAACAGCAGGAAATTAACTAGTCATAAGGTCATTAATCAAACATAAACAAACAATGTAGGCTTTTTTAAAAAAGGTTTGCTATATTAAGCACTGCACTAAATAAAGTACTTACCTTATATCTTACCTTATATCACTTTATATTTCTACTCCACTACAGAACTGAACGTTTACTAGAGCATAAACATAAAAACTGTATGATCAATAATGAAATCTGTTGCCATATCACTATAAAAGTAACCTTTATTAAGTACATCTTGGGTTTTACCTTCAGAACTGCTTTCATTCTTCATGGCACAGATTCAACAAGGTGCTGGAAACAATCCTGAGAGATTTTGGCCCATGTTGGCTTGATAACGTCACACAGTTGCTGCAGATTTGTCAGATGCCTCTTCATGATAGCAGCGTCCTGAAGCATCCATCAGAAGGTTGATGCAGTGTAGGATGGAATTGGTCGGTAACAACACTCAGGTAGGCTGTGTTGTGTAAAGGATGCTCAGTTAGTACTAAGGGGCTGAAAGTGTGCACAGAATTTGTCCAACACCCTTTTAAACTGGCAGCAGCTGCCTGAACCTTTGATCCGAGGCAGGATGCATCCACGCTTTCATGTTGTTTGCACCAAACTTTGACCCTACCATCAGAATGTGACAACAGACACTGAAACTCATACCAGGTAAGATTTTTACAATTTGTGATCCAACTTTTGTTAAGTCCATGTGAGTTGTAACCTCAGTTTCCTGTTCTTAGCTGATGGGGACTACACTGTGTGGTCTTGGGTTGCTGTAATCTATCTGCTTAAAGATTCAACCAGTTGTGCCGAGATGCTCTTCTCCTTGCCTTTGTTATAACATTAAGAAATTCCTCTCAGCTCAAAGCAGTCTGAATTCCCCTCCAACAAGAAATATTTTGCCCACAAAAGTGCTGCTATTTGATATTTTCTCTTGTGTGGACCATTTTCTTTAAACCCTAGAGGTAGCTGTGTGGGTAAATCTTATGGTTAATGGAAGCTGTTTATCTTCTGGAGTTTCGTGCGTTCTTAAAGTCCTGTATAACATTCACAGTCTTTAATATCAGTCAGTCTGTGTGCAATCATGATAATGAGCACTCTGTTCTCATTTGTAAGTTTCCTCAAATGATCATAATAACATAATTTCTTGTAGATAAAAGCACCACCTCCTTTGCGATGTCTGTCTCAGTGCCATTTCTTATCGTGTCTTCTTGTGTATGTGGTGGCAAAGTTGCATTCAAAGTGCCATCCAAGAACTCGATGTTCTGCATGTTATTCATATAAGCTGCTGCTTCACTGCTTAATTAAGAGGCATGAATAATATATTGACTTCTGTCATAAATGGAACTGGCAGTCGGTTTGCCCTGGATGCAGAGATGTGTCAGACCTTAGTCAGGAGCTAATGTTAAGCAGAACACCTACCTTGCACCGGAAAGCTATGGGGAGAAAAAAAGGGGGTGGGAATTGGAAGGGATGGATATTAGATGGTGGTGTGCAGCAGAGGAGAAATATTAGAGAACGGATTTAAGCATGACTTACTGTATGTGATCTGAAAATGTGAAATTTTGAGGGTTGGCTTCTCTGGCAAATGGGTCAGTGCCCATGGGGAGTAGTAGGGATGGTCTTAGCGGTGGCAGCCATGTTTGTGTGAGCCATAATAAGTGGGTCAGTAAATAGAATGGAACTCATCTCTCAAAATTGAAAGCGATGGCAGCATTGCTAAAGCTGTTGCATGAACTGAAAAAAAAAAATTAGGACAATGATTCATTATTATGACCCAACATAAAAGCATTTAGCAGTCAGGTTTAATATAAGCATTTGCTGAATTTTTCATATTTTAAGAATTAGTGCACATTTCCTCTCATTGTTTGACAGGATAGTCGTCTGTTGTGTGCTACACCCTCTGGAATAATTCACTGTGTGTTTCCAAGTTTCCAAGAGTGGATATAAAGATAAAAGTAAGTGAGAAGGAAACTCACAATTTACACAATTCAATTCCACCATCCAGGGTCTTTCTGTGTGGAGTTTGCATGTTCTCCCCATGTTTGCGTGGGTTCTCCCCGGGTACTCCAGCTTCCTCCCACGGTCCAAAGAGATGCAGTTAGTGGGGTTAGGTTAATTGCAACCACTAAATTGCCCATATGTGTGAATGGGGGAGTGAACGTGAGTGCGATTAGTTGTCTCTGTCTATGTTAGACCTGTGACAGACCGGTGACCTGCCCAGGGTGTACCCTGCCTCTTGCCCTAAGACACCTGGGATAGGCTCCAGCACCCCACGTGACCCTGAAAAAGGATAAGTGGAAGCGAATGGATGGATGGATTTGTCTAATATTAAAATTTGCTTAATCTGAAATGTGTAAGTTTGACCGATATGCAAAAAATAAAGAAATCAAACCAGGCAAAAATGCTTTTTCCTAGCACTGTGTGTATACAGAAGTTGCCTTAGTCTCCTAAGGTGATCAACATTTCCCTGTAGTAGAAGAGTGATCAGTGAATGAATGAGGAGGGAGTCTCAGAGTGATGAAAAATGAGGGTGAGTGAAAAGGAAAGTCAAGGAGGGAAAGGATGAGATGATTTATCGTAAAACCTGTGCTCTAGTCCTGTCTGATAATCTGGAAGCAGTGGGTGGGTAGACAGTGGTGAACACTATATTGATGAGACTGTTTACACCATTCTCAGAGGGACTAAAAAGTTGTGTGCAGACAGAAAGAGATTGAGAAGCCCCACGCTGCTGTCTCCAAGAGGTTCGAGAGGTGTGTCCGATTGGGGAAAGCCTTCAGACGCCATTAATTTCTGAAAGCACACATCAAGAAATGTTGAAAGCACATTTGGGACAGCAGGGTTTCTTAGTTTGGTTCTCAGTAGAGCTGACTGTTCTCTTTTTTGTCTGAAAATGAAAAAAAAAAAGAGAGAATAGAAGCATAGTCCTGAATAAATGCGGGTCCTTAACCTTACCGTTGGATCTAGGCAGTGAATGTTCACTCAGATGTTCATGTTATCATTCTTAATGTCTTTGTGTTTTTAAACTGTGCGGGTCAACAGCAGCACTTGACCTGAGCTACCTGTTGTTGTCAGCCCTACCAGCTCGTACTTCGGCTCATATGAGTAATTATTTGTATATGTACTTACCTGTGTGTAGCAGATATGTGACTTTTAAGTTTGTGTAGGAGGAAATCGGACCAAGAGTTCACAACGTGCTGGAGACTTCAAATCTACAAGCGTGTGCTGACACAGGGATGTGTTACAAAAGACAAAGCTTAGTATTCAAACCTGCATGTTTGTGTTGCACCTCTTCCTTTGAGCAACAGTGAAATGCAACATTATGAGCTGTTAATGCAATTCTGATTGTTGTCTAAGTGCTACTACCCAGAAAAGGGTTACCACTACATTCCACTTACATAACCACAGCAGTCAAGGTGTCCAGAATAAGCACTGTTGGTGCTAAGAAATTAGTATAATAAAGTAATCCAGTGGTGCTGCAAAACAAACAACACTGTAGAAAAGTAAAGGCAGAGATTGAATCAGTGTGGAGCAGAAAAATGAAACTTGATCACTTGATCAAACTTGATCAAACAAAGTGATCAAACCAAAACAGTGCTGCAAAAAACTTACCTGCAAAGCTAAACAACATGTATAAACACCAGGGGCCTGTTCTTCGTACCTCGCTAAGTAAGTTAGCTGGATTAGATTGTTGACGATTTCGCGTGATCCTGGATCGTTCGGTTCCCCGAAGCTCATCCGGGACTTGCTGTCATAGCAACAGAGCCGTAAGCGTAAACCTGCTCGGGAGCAGGTTTACTTTATGTAAACAGGATTAGATCGCGGCCACGCAGGTATGTCCGCTTCATTTATACGAAAGCAACAGCGATATTCCACCACTGTTTCACCATAAATAAATAACATCAATGTAACTAAAGATAATGCAGCACTTGAGGCAATGGGTGAAGTGTCTTACCCAAGGACACTACAACCGAGACTGTCCAAGCCGGGGCTCGAACCGGCAACCTTCCGATTACAAGGCGAACTCCCAACTCTTGAGCCACAATTGCCCCATCCCCTTTTACGACACCCAGTGATCGCACATTACTTCAGCCAGCTGTACTAATCGTCAACAGCAGGTGTGTTCGGGGAACCGGATTAGCGAGCTCACGGTTAGCGCGATGGTTTGGTCTTGGATGTGTCATTTGATCTTGGATGTAGTGAGCGACGTACGAAGAACGGGCCCCAGGTGAATGGAAATAGCTATTAGTGGGGGACAGGGGGTACACAGGTAACAAAAGGTCCTGCACCAGGTGTGGTGGTTTTACAGCAAGTCTGGTGGGGTGGCCTTTGTGGGCTGAAGGCCCCCCCACCCCCCACCCCACACAACACCTGCTAACTGCATGGGAATAATAACAACATACCAAGGCAAAAGAATTATTAAAAAACTTTGAATGTACTGTTTTAAACTAACTGCTAAATTAAAGAAAAAATCCTGTCAGGCCAAGGTTTGTTTCATGCAGTGTTAATGTAGCAATAAGCCTTATTTAGTTAAAAATGACCTCTTGCACTTCACAGTAATTGTCAGTTTTCAAAGACATGCCCTGTGTTCAGAGTAAAGCTTGTAAAAACACTTCCTTTACCGTGAACAACTTGATGAATGCCACAAGGCTTTGGCTGCATCTGCACTGTGATGATTAAAGCTCCTGTCTAAGTTGAGGCTAAACGTTAGCCGTTGTCAAGGTCACAGTCATAATTCTGAGTGAAACAGAAACCTCAACGGGAATATGAAATTAATCTCTGTATGCATTTAAGCAGTGCTAAGCATTATTCCCCTCAGAAGGTCCCAGGAGCCGTTCTTCACTATGCGGAGATAAAAGACTCCAAAGACAACGGTTCATACTATCTTAAGCTTTACCTCTGAGTAATTTTGAAGACAGCAAAGTGTATTGTAATTGGACTCACTCCAGCACAGAGAAACTACTGCAATGGGAGCTGTTCAAAAATACCTGCCTTCACCTCTTTTAAAATGCAGGAGTTCATTAATATCGCCATTCATTTCTTAGTCTCTGTGTGGAAACTGAACACTGTCCTATTACCGTCCAGGTTCTTCAACTCCCAATTACCAGTAATGAAAAATGCCAAAGGCAGGGTTTCTGCAAAGAATAACTGCACTTTGAGACGCTGTCACAAAATTAAACATTAAAGCATTGTGATTTTATGATGTAGTTTCACTTCAGTCATTACTGAAAAATACTTCAACATTTCACATGATATTATCGAGTAATTACACCAGCAGACATTGTAAAAAGGTTTCTTTGATGGTTTTGGGGGTTAAACGTAATAATGGTAAGTTCACAGTAATGTAGCTCACTTTATCTTTAGCTTGAATCTGGAAAGAGCTTTCCAAAGTGTTTCCCATTCACGCAGACAGTCGTGCAGCAATGGAGACAGAGTTTTCCTGTAAGGCGATCACTTGTCATAAGAAGCCAGTTGCTTGGCCACGTGGAGGGTCCCTGTGATTAATGGCCAACACTATACCACCTGAGCCACAGCAGCCTGATATCCACAGACAATACAGACGGTGTCTTGAACCACTAAGTAGTTATTTAATTAACATTAACAACTGTTTCCATCATCACTCCGATCTCAATGAGACCACATGGTTAAAAAATAGGATTTAGTGATAATAGTCGTCTTCTGCATTAGTTCCATAAAGTGAACAGTGTCAACTTCTTTCTTTTGTTTAGTCCTGATTCTGTATTAAAAAGAAATTAAACTAAAATTTTTACATGGCACAAATGGCACAGGGTAAGAAATAACATGTTGGATTGCCATAAATATCTAATTAAGTTATTTGATTTATTTTATTAATGTGTATTTTGTAATTGTTTATTTAAACAATGCTTGTATAACATGCCTTTAATAGAAGCATTTACAGTCAGAGTAAAACAAAAGTATGCTAGATTTATGTTCTGAAGTTTAATTATGTGTTTAAAAAAAGAAATATATTAATATTTAATCAATTACAGAAAATTGTTATTTCAAGTTATTATTGATAACAGGTCATGGCAGATGGCCATGAGCATGGATGTGCAGGAGGTTTCTTCCTGTTAAAAGGGAGGTTTTCCTTCCCACTGTTGCTTGCTCATCGAGGGTCATATGATTTCTGTTGTGATTTGGCGCTATATGAATAAAACTGAATTGAATTGAATCATGGGGTATACTTTGTTTTCGCACACTGTGTGTGCATTTTGGGGTTTTGTTTTTTCAATAAATAATGTAAGTGTGAATGTTGTTGTTCATCTCAGGATATATTTACATAATTTGAAAACAGAGTATGGAGTAGATCATTTTTATGATGTCCTGATATAAAAGTTCAAAATTCTGACACACTATACAAACTAATAAGGAGTTTAGTAATCATAATAATTGCTCATGATCGGATTGATTTTTACAGTCATTATTTTGCTGTTTCTTTTCAAGTCTGTAAACTGGGCTCTTGAGTCAATGTGTTGTTTTATATTTAAGTTATAATTAAGAAATAGTCTTTTTTTTCTGATTAAAGAAAAGAATAATAACAGACAACAAATACAAACCATAGGCACAATATTTCTGTCCATGTCACATAAAAGACCAAATATTAGCTTATGATTACTCAGAGAGAGAACAATGTGCAAAAATCCATGAGTCATTTCACAAATATAACTGTTACAGACGAAATGTGTGTTCACTAGGAGCATCAAATGGGAGTGTTTTGCCATATCGTTCTCCGACTAAGGGTGAAATCACTATGTGACATGAAGTGACATCCGCTGAAGACACACGATGAGTAAATTTGTTGTTCGCAAAAAACAGCAGTCTAGATGATCTGTCATAGTCCTGTAGTTAGAAACACAATCAACTGGGATGTAGCTTGATGCACAATTTAATAATAGTCATTGGTAGTATCCAGGTCACATCTCTGCCGTAATGAGGCAATTGCAGCAACTTAAATGGGTAATTTGGAAGAAAAAGGGCATGTGGCAGACATGCTGCAGCCCAGCGTGAAGGCCTTGGGGTATTCTTCTGTCTTATTCACCATGTGAATGACTATCGAGTGACCAGAGGGACTTAGAGTTGAGAGAGAGTCCAAAATCTCAGGTTTCTGCTTTATTCTGTTCCAACTCTCACAACTACTCATGACTCATCACCAAAACACTGCAGATTCAAGGTGTCGACATGAGGCCACAGTGCTGGACAGTGAGGGGCTCTCACTGTGAGCTCCTCAAACCACCAAAGCCAAAAATGTCAGCAAAACTGTTTTACATAAACCTGAAAAAAGTAACAATGTTTACTTTGATAACTTTATCATAAAGTGTTAACATGTGCTCTCATTTATATTTAAACGTTAGACACTTACAGACACATATGGATTACTTTTCCAAATGTCCAGGGATGGTTGGAAGTTACCGTAAGCCTGGTGAGGAGCAAAACAAACTGTATGGATGACAGCTGAAAGCTGGAAAAACATGCTTTAATTTAAGTCATGTCGTTGAGTAATCATTTCATTTTTTAAACTGCTGATATTTGTAAAGACAGGATTGTGGTAAAAAAAAGCAAACCAAGAGAGCCACAAACACAAGCAGGCAGAAAAAACAGACAACTTGTAAACAGTCCAAGACTTTATTCAGAGCTGAAACCGAGTAACTCGTGATCACTGCAAAGGATTGCGGTGCAATAACTATGGCAAGTACAGTAGGTCAAAGCTAAACCTGAATCTATTCCGTTAACAGCGATTGATGTATAGTATGGACATTTAGTTATTTTACAGTTCGACTTCAATCTCTTGTTCTTCTCTTCCAAACCCATTTCACTTGACCTGATGGTCCGACTGGGATTCTCGTAACGTCTGACCTATTTTTAGAAATGCAGTTGCATTCCAGTATCTAAGCAGTCACTTCAGTGCCTTATTATAACAGAGTGAACTGACAACATGAAAATTAAGCCCCAGATGTAATGAAAAACGTGTTATTTTACATGTCGTACACACATTTCATTTTGCAAATTACACATTTTCTCTCCAAACCGGATATTAGAAAATAAACATGTTATTCAAGAGGTTCTGGCATGTTGCAGTGACAGCTCAATGGCACCTCGTTGGCATCACTATCAGCCTCTGGCCCCTTACCTCCCTCCTCTGGATGCCAGTCTCGCTATGTAGCAATAAAAACTATATAAGACATCCTTATATATCAAATCCTTTCTTTAAGTAAGGAGAACCAGTATAACCTGGCATCTCTATTTAGCCTCAAGGCACCTTTGTCTCTGCGTCTGCCGTATGTCATTACGAGGCTGAACACATCCTTCAGGGGTGTCATTAAGACGGTTGTTCAAACGACAACAGTGCTAACTTTGAGGGAAGTAACCTGTGATATAATTGGTTTGAGGCAGCAGTTGTGACTTATTATGAAGTCAAACGACTGCCTCAAGTTTGTTTCCAAGTGCAATTGTCATTTGGGAATCTCGCCCAAGATCAGAAGCCACAAGATAAGACACTAAATCGATGCAAGAAATGATGAGTAAAATGTATACACGTTTATTAATCTTGAGACTCAAAGCTTCCAGCTAGTTAAACAACCTTGAATGCATTAGAGTCTAACCTGGCGTATAAAAGGTGAAAATGGCCAATGAAAGCAATTAGTGTTCACGCTTCCTCACAGCCGCAGTCTGAGCAAGGTCGCAGGCTTTTAAAATATGATCGTATATGATCAAACAGAGCACCCAAGGAAATTATATTTCAGCTGGAAAATAAAAAAAGCTGCGACTGAAGAGGGGATTTAAGGTGAAGCTAAAGAGAAAATCCAATTTGCACTTTGCGCCGCTAAGTTCCACATTAAGATGAGCGGTGAACAGTCATGGGTCTCACATACATTTCTCAGCACAAATTAATTGTAATATGACTTCATAAATTAATTTCACATCCTCCTAACAATAATCATTATTGGTTATTACTCCTATTAAAGTATATTGTGGTAGAAATCTTTCTGTACACTCGAACCATTGGAATGCCTCAGTTACACCGCGATCTATATTTACAGTAGCAGCTTTAAGGTTTACCTTTACTTCTGCAATGTGTACTGTATGTATTTATGTGCATATGCTAAATATAGTAGTGACATTTTAGATATAAAAATGATCATTTTAGCCACTGGAGAGAGCTCCCTAGGATATGCGAGCAAAGAGCCTTTATTCAGCACCACTTTTCTCTCTCAGCCACTGAGAGACCTGCATGGCATATGTGAAACAAATCATTTTACTTTTCTCTGTACGGAAACCTGTCAGCGGCACAGCGACGGTATGCAGGCAGGTAGAAGGTAGAAGCAATTGGATTCTTCCTCACCAGCGGCTCCAGGAGCTATCAGCCCCTATCCAGGCCTATGAAGGCAGAGGAGGATTGAGTTTGAAAGATGATAATAGACTCCTGAGGAAACTAATCTATTTCTAAAGAAGAAAGGGGTATAAATTCTCTCACTTGCCCCCCACGTCCACCTGCTCACCGTTTGCCTTTCATCGTTTCTCTCCGCATAGCATCACAGGTCAGTTTTACAATTGAAGTATACCAATTAAAAGGATCCTGGACAGCAAGGCAGCTATTATTGAAGAGAAGCAGATATTTTGAGTTCCTTTTTTGTATTTGTTATTAGTAAGATGTAGAATATGTAAGTTATTGAAGGTTTCAACAGTGATTTGAGCACTTTTATATTATTAAAAAAAAGACTGCTTTTAAATGAAATACTGCATGTACATGTAGTTTGATTCTTGTAATTAAATGCTTTCCACACACCTTATGCTGAATATACAGAAATCCAGCTTTACAACATATGCGGTAGCCGTTAGTTTTTTGACATCACCTTTTATAAATAAGTCATGGTTAGTGTTAATGAATGCCATGTAACTGATAAAAAATAATTCATACATTTCAAAGCCACCATATGCTTATAGGAGACACTGAGTCTTGTAGTTTCCACACAATCACTCCTGCCCTGTCCTCCTCTGTGTGGAAGTGAAGGTCCATGATTTATTAGAGCTTCCACTGGCCCTTTTTTGGATAAATAATCTTGAAATCAAGTCTGAAAGTTTCAAGCTGCAAAACAGCAGCTGTTACAAGGCCAGGAGCACATGTAAACAAGGCAATCCCAGGACCCAGATGGCTCCTGTCAGTCTGAAGCTCCTGGATCTGCCCTTCACTTCTGAATCCTTGGCAGGATGGTGATAATGAAGATGATGTTTGTGATTACCGGTCACATCCGGGCTCACTGAGGAGAGAGCACAAACCAAAATGCCAGTCAGAAGGAAGCTCATTAGAAACATGACATCATTGGAAGGAATGATGCTGTTTGTCAGTGAAAGGATGAGACTGATATATTTCATTTGCTTTATCATCAACAACTGCCATGAAAAAACAACAACAACAACAACAAACCAACAAATCATCTCCCTGCCTTATAAAACTGCCCAAACCTTCTCCCTTTTTTGTGTATTTTCCCCTAAATTCATTTAATTCTGCTGGAGATTCACAGATACACAACTGCATATATGTCACTGTTTAAGTACATAAGCACTAAATTTGTTGTGGAGTATTTTCAGCAGTAAATTAATGCAGATTTGTTGAGTTCTAATGCCAGCATGGAATTTTGCTCAATTAAACTACTGTCCTCATGTTCACTGCAATAAAGTAAGACGTAGTGTCGCTCTGTTTTAGGTTTTAATAGCTTTTGGAGGGCTATGGCATAGAGATGTCTCGGGCTTTGGATCTACACAAAATAATTAGGATCAATTTGTTGTTTATTCAGTGTGCTGCTTGCTGTTCTTTAGCTAGCAATGAATTGATTCTGCATGGGATGTTTTTTCGAGCAGCAACTTCTGGAGCTACAAAGTAAGGCTAACATGGAAGTGCCGAAAAATGGACACTTCAAGCTGACTGATAGGTATATGCTAACACAGGTGGATGTATGAATCACAAGCTAATTCCTGTCACTGACCTTGAATTATAACTGTATAACTTATAATTGTAACTGGAGTGTTTTTTGGTATTTGCCTGCTGGAGAAGTTTGTACGGCAGTTCTGGTAAGAAAGATTATTTAGTTTTATTTTAAATGTTTATGTTAGCAAACACTGATTGGAAGACTCTTTGGTAGTAAAAACTTTACAGTCTAAGGAAGCACTCTGCTAACCAAATCTGCTAACTTTAATTTTAATCCAAAAATACTTCTGCCTCCTAAAAGCATGTTACTTTCTAAAGAAAATGTCGCTGGCATTTAATTATAAGTCAAGTTTGCACATCTTTATATTATATTGTCAATATAGACTACATTAAAAGATACATTATTACCTGAGGTCTAATGTCTTGCATACATCTAACAGCTGCAATACAGCAATGCTAGGACTATGTCATTAGGGGAGTTGGTTAATTTTCCACTACCCTATTTATAATCAGCTGATGCAACTACAGTGCACCTTCAGCCTCTGTGTCATCCCCCCCAAAGGTGCTTTAAAAGGCATCTTGGGTGTTCCTTTGTGTCAACAGCCATTAATATGTTTATGTCAATGTTTTAACGGTGAACGCATCATCATCATCATAACACGCTATAAATAGTAATCCTCAGATGGATTACAGGAAGTTTTTTTCTTCCTTCAGTTTCTGTGTGCACTCCAATTTGGGGCATCTCTAAATTACCTATAAAATTCTTTAGAGCTTTAAACACACACACACACACACACACACACACACACACACACACACACACATATATATAGTAAAACATGCCATAGTAAAACAAAACAAAAAGTACAGATACAAAAAGTTAGAGTGAGAGAGGCATAATGTGCACACAACAATGCAGTAATAGGGCATTTGTTTCAACCATGAAGCTATCAGTTTGAGTTTACACACCACCCCAAATAATGATAACATGAGTCTAATGATGTCATATTTGGATGCTAAATAATTTGTAAATACATACAGATACGCTCCATAGACGACTTACTTTCCCCCCCCACTTTTACACATAGTGATCTAGTCTACAATTCCTGATACATCCATCCCTTTTCATGACTGCTTCTCCTCTTTGGGTCACACAGATGCTGAAGCCTATCCCAGTTGACACTGGGTAAGCAGCAGAATTTGGTGGGCAGGTCGCTAGTCATTCAAAAGGCTAATACCAATTTAGAATAACCAATTAACCTCAAGTGTCTTCAGACGGGAGAAACCCCAAGCAGCCACAGGAAGCAACCTCCACTGTGAGGCAACAGAGCTAACATCTGCACAACAGTGCCACTCACTTTACGATGCAAATCATGCAAAATTAAACATAATTCTAGGTATTTAGGATTTATTTTGCACATATTGTAGTGACATTGTTTATGTGTATCCACATGCTATATATTTATGGCATGTGTGTGTTTGCTGATTGCATGATACTGTAGTCCTTTGCATGTTGTAATATCTTTTATTGCCGTTATTATAAGCGTCACAGTGATTTTTGCTACTGCTAATACTGCTGCTTATTTGGACACTATGTCAGAGTCTCTATTATATTGCACTTTTTCATCTAAGTAATTAGAATTTTCACTCAGATTGTGCATAAATCAGAAAGCTGTAGAGCAGTATGCCTGTGGTATTAACCCTCTGGCTGTTCACGCTGGTTTCACATTTTCTGAAAGGTGTATCATTAAACTCAGTCAAACCGGTGAATAATACTGAGCCTTTAAAAGTAATATCCTTGATATCAATCCATCACAGTTGGGCAGGTTAGTGTAATGGTGATCAAGTATCCCCGATAGTGGGCCTATGGTACAGTGTGCAGGATCATAATTTAATAAACTTTAAAAATAGAACAACAGCCCCTGGATCCATCTTTTTTACCCCTACCTTTAACATCATAGAACTTAAATATCCTAGACACCCCCTAAACACCCCCCTGTGTGTACACCTTTAAAAAAAAATTACACCTCAACAGATATCAGTTCAGACAACTGCACCATGCCATCTGTCAGCGTATATCTTGCTGTTTACACCTCTCTTTGGAGACTTGAAGTGTTCAGGGGGGAAATTCAATGTCCCTTGCCAAGTGAAATAGAGCATCCTCTTTAGCCTAGCTGAAGTTACTTCAGGATACCTCAGACTTCATCCCGGTTCATTCCCAGAGGGAGAGAGTGATGCTGAACTCCAATAGATGACCAGCTGCCCCAGGACTTTCGAGTTTCTTGCTTAGGCCCAAGAGTCATAAGTCTGTCACGGGCAGGATTAGTCTAACCCAGACCTTTTCAAAGTCTATAAAGGCTGTGCTATCAGAGGGTATCGTACAAGCAGAAATATAAGACTAGCTCCAGAGGCCATCTGTACTCTGGGGATTTAATTCTGATTTTTATGGTGCAGCAGAAATTGACTGCAGCTCTTTTCCCCATAGCAGCAGCACCCACAAAAATTACTAGTTGCTTTACCAGCAATCATAATCTACGAGTTTAGTCTTATTTCGTAAAATAACAAGAAGATAAAGGTAAAAACATATCATTATAACTAATATAAGATTATATCATTATATTTTGTATCTTTATGACCAGTTCATTATTCTAACTTGTTGGATTTCACCAATTTTTTTGTCATGTAATGCAATGTTGCAGTAAGTGACTACACCTACACACAGGAATGACTTTTAAAGCTGGCTGTGATATGAAGTTAAGTATGCATTGATTCACTGTCCCCAGGATAGCTATTTGATGGTATACAGCTTACAGATAAGTCTTTGTGCCCAAGAGGACCTCAATCAATTCCTCTTACTGAAGCTTCAAAGTTCAACTGCAGCAACAAGCTGCAGACTAAATCACAGAATGTCTTTCTGATGAATAAACCGTGCTATGCTGAAAGCACTCTTTACTTTCTTTATTTTAGCTGCAGAGGAAACATCCAGAGACTTATTGTATATAAAAACTTAAAGGTACAGACATGATGTCAGATTTCAAGAAGCATCAACAAACATAAATGTAAATAAGTAAATACATAAATGCAGTGAATATATGTGAGGATTCAATTGAGAACTGAATGTATATAAGAAAAAAAAGGAACCAAAAGAATATGTCATAAACTGTAAATTTAGTGGATATACGTTATATTTTGTAGAGCAAAAATACTTCAGTAGTAAAGCAAAACTTTAAAACATGATTTTTTTTCATTCCTTAACCAACATACGAAAATAAATGGAAGCAACCATATAAATAAGTACCCTCCCAGAAAAAGAACAGTAACATCAGTTATATAACAGCCCTCAAAAAGCTGTAAGAATGACCTGATCTTGTCCAACAGGAAATTTCCTCACCTGCAAAGGTGCCTTCCTGACTCCAAAAATGAGTCAAATTCGAGGTAAAATGCCTTCGCAGCAGACATAAACATGTTTATAGACAGGTGCAGGACAACAGCACAGGTGGAGAATATTTTATTCAATGAATTACTCATTCAAATTGTAGACATGCATATTTTTAGGCCTGGCCACAATGAGTGACAGTGGTTCTGCCTATTATTATCTTGCTCAGCAGGATTCAGTTTTACCTAAAGATACTCTGGTAAGTATATTTGGTTTATACTTTTGTTTTGCTAGCCAAAATATTTCATATTCACATTTAATATCACAGTGAATTTGAGATAAGCTCTGCTAATCAGGCTAGCTGTCGAGAACTAGCATTAGCTGCTAACCGAAAAGTGCAAAAATCAAGGCTCCTAAATCCTAGCTGACAAACCAGCACCACCTTAACATGATTATGTCAAAACATAAAAGTTCAAACATACTATGTTTGAACTTTTTCTTTCATGCTTTCTTTTTACCATCTGATTATTATTGTAACTGTGACTGGAGAAGTCCTCTAACGTTAACAAAGCAATAATTTCATGTTGTGCTTCAACCAGCAGCCTCAGATCAGATATATCTCTTCCATTAAATGTGCAAAGTTTACAACGAAACAAATGCGGTATTTTTGTTGACGTTGTTAGAAACCAATTAAATTATATATCTTATCGCACCTTATTGTGTATTCATGGACTTGTAAGGCATAATGAATCCTGGTACAACACAACAACTCAGTGCAAAATGTAACTGAATTCACTTTGACAGAATGAGCAAAAGCTGAACAATGTGGAAAACATAAAAGTGGGATTCAGAACAGAACTAGACTGTATTAGGATGCACAGGGGTACATAGTGACACAGTCAGTGGTTGGATTGACTATTATGGGATGTGGATGAGGTTTAATTTGCATTACTGACTTAATCACAGGGTGCTGTGTGTGTAGTCTGTGATGCCAAAAGCAATGGCCAGAAATCTCTTTTGGGGGAAGGAATGAAGAAATGAAGACGCAACAGGCATTTTACATTGCCAAGTTTTGCAAGACACTGTTAGGTTTCATGTGCAAATACAATCAGACAAGGGAAGGTTGAGGCTGGGAAACCAAAAAAGGGAGCAAAACTAAACAGTTTCATGTAGCTGGAGTAGATAATTCTGCAGTTTAACAGTAAAATATACATTAAAGATCATCTTTAAATTCTTGAAGTAAATTCTCAAAACTGCTTCTTCACTTTGCACCCACATACTTCATTACAAAAAGACTAATACGTGTTACTTAATCGCTCATATATGCACAAATATTGACTTTGACTGCCTTCCAGCTATTAATATCCACCATTATCTGGCTATACATTAAGTAGGTTCTTTTTATGAACAATAAGGAAGGCCTACACAAAAGAGCAAATTATGGCTCTAAAAGGAAAACTACATCCTCAATGTACAACAGACAATAAATATTTCTTGTGGTCGGTTCAGGAGGCAGCCTATCTAGTCTCCAAAAACTATTGGATGAAAATAGATATAATGGGCTGCCTTTTTTGGAATCCAAGCAGAGATGATTTTGGAATTTGCTTGGAAACTGCTCCTGTAATGACATGTTTTACTAAACCCACAGAAGAGAGGTTAGAGGGTTGGAAAAGGTGCTTGGGCTGAAGAGAGACATAGGGCAGAAAGAGAGGCTTACAACTGAAGTGAAATCAATACAAGCTGATTTCCCGAGGACATGGACCAGCAATGATCAATACCACACTAACAGCACTAGGAAAAAATACCTAACAACTGCAATGATAGAAAGCGCCTTTTGTATTATTATAAGCGGTTCAACCTTCAGAGTTTTTACGTCCAAATCTGGTTTAGTAACAAAGTTTTATGTACAGCCTGATTTTGACAAACTCCATCAGAGCTTGCTGTAGTTTAGAGGTCTTATTACTATGTAGAGTTATCTTCAATGGGAAGTGTCAGTTCATCCATCACTCCAGTTCTAACCTGGTGGCCAAACAATTCAATAAAAAAAAGAAGAAAACATCAAACTTCTCACAGGGTGGCACGATAGTGAGTTTGTCAAATTTGGTGAAAGAAAATGCTCCAACTGTCTCCTGTTTTCAAACTTAATGACAGATTAGAACTTCAGTGATGCTACTAAGATGTTTTTAAGTAGATATTTAACTACTAACTGAAACTAGTAAGAGCAAAGTTGTGTGGGCAAGAGTTCAGTGAATTGATTTTAAAATGCATTTTCGTAAAATACGTCAAATAAGTACATCAAAGGTACATCAACATCGAGAGATTCAATTTAAAGCTCAATCAGGGATAGCCACCTAAATATTGACCGTATAGATGTTTGACAGTATACAGCTCACAGATAAGTCTTTGTACTAGACTATTTGTGTGTGTATGTGTCTTGGGTACAAAGAAATTTGTGTGGAAGCACAGTTCCCCGAAAACATGATGGATTCCAATAAAATGACTCTAAACATACTTGAACATGAAATAAATGTAAATATCAGTCAATGTCAGTTTGTTTGAATTGGAGCCTTTTCTCTTCTGAACTTATCTTTAGCTAAGTACATTTCATCTCACTTAGGTGCATCACTACCTTTTAACCACATTGATTTCTGTTATTGGGCAGTGCTGCTAGAAAACAAGCTGCCAGATGGAACAGCTTGTTGTTTATTTTCAGTCTGTTGTGAAACTGTAAGTTTATAGAGATTACACCAGCATTACAGAAAGGCAGGAGCAAAAACCAGTGATTCGGTGTTCCAGTGTTTTACCACCACGCCCATACATGCTGTTATGGGTGAGTAAACAACTATTCCCCTGAAGGTTATTTCTGAGTATTTTCAATAAATAATTAAGAAGCCAGCATCTAAACTATTACTTATATGAGATTATATGATGGTATCCTATACTATACTATAGTGAAATATATATACTATATTACACCATAATGACAACTTTCATTTATGATTTGAGAGAAGTCTGGATATGTGGAGTGTAAAAATGAGTATGTGTGTGGTTTCAAATACATGTGTAAGTACCTGTGTTTTCAAAGCTAGCTGGTCTTAAGTGTTTCCCCAACGCCTCTTCACACCTTCTTCAAAGTCTCTTAGAATCCTCTCACCAGCAGTAAAGTGTGTGATTACGAATAGCTAAATCATATGTAGTGGTTAGCCTTGGGATCAAGCCTTTACTTCTGGAGGGAAAAAAATCAAGCTGTACAAAAGTCATTCTTCTGATCAGAAGCAGATGATGTGGGTACAAAATGAACACAACAGAACTAAGTAATAAAGTATTTAAGCAACTGGAAAAAAACAGGTGTAGATTTTTTTTCCTGAGGTAATAAGTTGTATAACTCATGCGTTTGGATATTGGTAAGGCTTACAGTTATGGTTGTGGCTCTTTTGATTGACGTGTGTGCCAACAAAGGGAGCTATAACTATGTCCCTAATGTTTTGGAAAAAGATGCAGGTTTTAAAATTTTGCCTTGGTAAACCACCACAGTTGATTTTAAATCAAACAGTCAATATGTGGATGAAGTGTAAACTGTAAATTTTAATTCAAATGGTTTTGTTAAAATTTTACATCAACTGCTGAATTACAGCAGGTTTATACATATTTGACTGTTTTCAGTGGATCAAAATCAACTGGACAAACCAAAATGATCTTAAATACCAGGTGTGTGTTGATAGTGTGTAGTGTGGATCCCAAAACTTTTTCTTTTTTGAAAGATTCAGTTTTCTACAAAGGTGTAGTGATTAACACATTCACTTTGTGAGGGAAAGGTTGCTGGTTTAATTCCATTTACAGACACAGATCCCCACTGGGGTACCCAGTATAAAAGTCTGCCAAATCCACCTTCAACCAGCAGTGGCGACCCCTTGTGGCATGGAGCAGAAAGTGATGTAGACCAATACCAGCAAATTTCACTTCAATCAGCATTTAGCACAAGTTAGCTATTCCAGTAAAACAAATTCAGTCTCTTCAGCTTGGTTAATTTATAATAAACACAAGTGTATCGACATTAAAACTACCTTTCACCAACTCCTTTCAACCTGGACCTGCATCTCCAACCTGAAAAGCTGAAGTTTGTGTCCCAGTGGCAGGTGAGTCACAGAATGGCCTTAACACTTAAGATATGACTGGAAAGCATTAACAATTCATAACCGACAACCTGTCTTTCTTGTGTGTGTGTGGGTTTTTTTACATAACATTTTCAAGGAAATACACCACTTTCTTGTATTTTGATTAGAGTAAGGATTTAAGATTGGGTTTTTTCTACTTTTTAAGTGGGCCGCAGCACTCTTGGCTTTGGGAATTGTTGCTATAGAGGCTTTTTAGAATTCACTGTTTTGTGGCTAAACCTTTTCATTTCACATCGAGTTCCAAAATTGGCCTCCCGTGAACTCCACTCTGTTGTTGACCTTTGTGATATCTCTATTAATCTTGAAGGTAACGGCAGCTTCCAGAAATTTCTGGAACCTCTCTTTTATTTGATAGAAGCCTCTTTGTGAAAAAGAGGCTTCCATCCCCCAGTTTTGTGTGTACAAGATGAAATGATATCGATGTGTGCTGTCCACATATCTCCAGTAAAACGATGTTTATCTCTTGTTTTAGCTCCTGGTGTGGTCGTAAATTTTCTCCTGACCAAAGGCTGCTAATCACACCCAGAAGACTCAACAGCTGTGAGTGTCGATAGAAAGCAGATAAGCTAATTTTTCAAAGTGTGAAACCCACACAAGTTACGTTAGCCACTCTCACATACATATGGATGGCATATGAACGATTGAAGAGTTTGCACTTAAGCTTCGTACAATGAATTTCAGTGATTGCCGTAGAGCCCAATCTACAATATCAAGCATGACAGGCAGGATATGTGGAAATAATAAGACGTATGCATTTTTCCAGCCAGTTGTTTTTTTCCTCCGGAATTTTGTTTACACAAGAATGAGATCAACTGAGGAGAGAAACTAAATGAAGAGAAACCACCTGAGACCTCTTGCAGGGAAGGCTGAGTGCTCCCATTCTCAAACAGAACAATTGAATATAGCTCTGTGCCGGAGACATCATCCTCTTTCAATTAGATTCAGACTCCCACAGAAAACGGAATAAATTACCTCTTTATCCACAAAAATAATATCATTTAATAAAACTTAATTCATTTAGTTTGCCCACACAATTAATGATTAGCTAGTTTATGATCACTGATCTGCTATAAATGCCACTTTCTTCTTTTTGCATTTTTTTCCTACATCTGATTTTGTCTTTATCTGCCACACATCTTCACTTTGGTGTCTAACACCTCAGTCACAATTAAATGGCATTGAACAAGTGGTCTCGCAAGCGCTTTAAAAATACAACAAGAAATGATGTATATTTCTAGGCTATATAATGAACCTACAAAACAAAAAAATAATGCAAAGGCAGCTTTTTTGGCACATAACTCTATTCTGAAAGAATCAAATGTTGCTTCTCTAATTTTTTAGCAGTGCTGATTGTGTGACTTTTGGGATGATTCATTAATCGGGTCACCAGTTTGGTTCGGACTGAAATGTCTTGTTAACCATTTGGTAGACTGGCATGCAATTTTGGAAAGATGTGGTATTTAGAGGACTCTTAATGACCTCCCAGGTGATCCTATGACAGTACCTCCAGCATCACCTTGAGGATGATACATGTAGCTTTTTAATCGTACATTTTTGACCTGAAATTTGTTTGTCAGACCTTTATGTTCCTCTTCGCAACTCTGGGGATACCTTATTTTGTTTTTATGGCCAGGTAAATACTGTCATTCACATAAGCCTCAACTGCTTTGTGTTTAATGGCAACAAGAAAACATTTGCATGCCAACAATTTGAAGTCAATGTTAACACTTTATTAGGTTTGTCACTCTGATTATGTTGGTATACAAAAATGATAATTTAGCTTAGAGCATTGGCACGCACTACATCTTCTGTCAGCTGCCGGTATTGTCTAAGTCTAGATTATGTTATCAGTAAGTACTGAGAGTAGAACAGTAAATCAACAGTAAATCTCAATCAGTCTTTTTCAGTCTGTAACATATAGTCTCAGCCTTAATGGTTTCTAAACAACTTTAAATCTTTCACTGTGGGTATCTAAAATAATAATGACCAGTGTAGTTGTAGCGTACATTTCCAGACACAAGAAACTGTGTATCTGTTGGGAACTATTTTCTCTAGATATACTGAGTATGAATATTATATCGTAACGATCTCCGCTACGTGACCCAAAGCTCCAACTTGTCCAAATATAGACACATGACCCTTGAGGGAATGGAATGTGGAATGAGGCGCCAACATATTAGCAGCAATCCTGTAAGTCCGGTTAATTCGAGGGAGATCTCCATGGATCAGACACATTTTCCCTGCACATCCCAAAGACCAAATTGGATTGGCCAACTTTAGAATTCTGAGGTTAAGTAAACACCTTGAACTCCTATCCCACAAATCAGTCCTGAACACTTTCTGACATGTGGTAGGGGGCATTTCCCTGCTGTAGGAGGCCCCTGGTGTAAGCAGATATGTTTTCCATAAAGGGATGGACACTGTCTGCAACCATGTTTGAGAAGGCTATCTGTCAATGTATCATCCACTTAAATGCCAAAACCCAACATTTCCCAGCAGAGTCATACTGCCTCAACATGATGAATGATGAGAAGATGGCATCATACTGCCTTGTTTGTTTGTTTTGTAAAGCAGCCTACTGTCATACGTTTCCACATAAACATACATGCAGACCTCTTGATATGAACTTTAAAAGGGGGAATTCAACAGAACAGGCCACCTTCTTACTCTTCTGTGTTATTTCCAGCATTATGTGCTATAGTGGGTGTTTTGTGGCATCGGACCACATAGGCCAGCCCTAGCTTTGCCCGCAGTGAACCTTGGTTGCCCATGACCCGGTTGCTGGTTAACCAGTGGTCCTTTCTTGGACCGCTTTTAGTATCTGCTAACCACTGCATGCTGGGAGCACTCCATAAGATGTGCTGAAGAAGTTCAACCCAGTTCAGCCATCACAATTTGGCCCTTGTTAAAGTAAAGAATCGACTGTTCACTTGCTGCCGAATATATCCCATGCCTTGACAGGTGCCATTGAAACAAGATAATAAGGGTTATTCACTTGGCCTGTTTGTGGTTGTATAGTTGTGGCTGCCTGGTGTAAGGCAGCAGATGAGTGACTCAAAATAAAATACAGCATGTGTAAGGTCATGGTAATGAAGATACAATGCCTGCTGTAACATAGCTCTATATTTTAAATGAAATATTTGTTATGATAATCAGTCAATTGTTGGTTTTTTTTAAATAGATTTGCTAGCAAGAGGCAACAAATCAGATATTAGCAAGCTTATATTTTGACGCAGACATAGACTATGGTTATAACATAAATCATACGTCTTAGGAATGACTGAAGGAAAAGTAATGTCCTCTCTGTTTGAAGAGAAAGCTAGACTATTTGATGGTATATTTACTTCCTGTCTCGTAGCCATAGTGAAATGCAATCAGAGACTGGCCAGGCTGGTAAACACAAACATACTGTGTTTACTGACCACACATCGCATGGCTGTTTGGAAAGCAACGATATAAACAGATACCTATTCCCCTTCCTTGCTTGGTTGTCATCATAGCAGAATTAAACACACAACACTGTAGTACACTGGCACAATTACATTATCAGTGAAGCAAAGACAAATGATGAGTAGCCACGTGCACTCTTTTTAATGACTAAACTAGAGAGAGAAGTTAGTTCTAAGTTAAGCATCCCTTAATAGATCAATCACTTTGAATCAGCTGTGCCTCCCTTTTGTCTGATTTAATTTACTTTCTGTAGTTAAAGCTAAAGTATTTGATATGTCTGGTCTGACCCCCAATAAAACTAGCATCCATCCTGTTTGCACAATTACAGAGAAAAGGAGGATCAATGGGATCTAATTTAAGACAGAAGCATTATTCTAAAACACAGAGCCCAGTGCATCGCTACATGGAGCCAGCAGAATGATTAAGTGCCTTGGTTATATCCTGTATGGCTCTGCTGCACATGCCACAGGGAGAGTGTTCATGTCCATGAGCTCATCACCCCAGCCTCTATTACATCCTCAGAGCAGTCAATACTGGGCTCTGACCACCAGTCACTCTCAGGTTGCACACACAGGCAGAATACAAATCAGCTTGGAAAACTGCGAGCTCTGCTGTGTCCAAACCTTTTCTTAGCAGACTGCTCTTTGGAAAGACATGTTCCTACAAAGCTAGTGGGTCACACAGCAAACATATCCATTAATGGGGAAATAAGTAACAAAATCAACTAAGGGTAATATTGGCGTGATAATGTATAAAACCATAAAGTTACCGATTGGGGCCTGAGCAGCAAAGCTGCACAGTCGCTCGTGTTACTTCAACAATTTCTCAGATTTTTTTCAGAATAGCCAAAAACGTACCCACAAACTAAGACTTGTAAAAACCGTTAATGGCTTTTAGATTTTGACTGTTAATAGCCCAACAAAATAAGCACCAAAGACACCCACACATTAGATCCTAGACAATATTTTATCTGGTAATGCTAAATGTTGATATAGACAGAACCTGCCATCCTGAGACTGTCCAAACACAACATACAAAATGGAAAATCTTTGTATTTGTGTTAGCTTTCCAAAAGTTTTCCTTCTATCTGGTCATATCTAACTGTAGTAGATCCCATAAATAGGACCCAACAACCAATTTGTTGATTGGTTAGTTACCTATACATCAGATTATGAATCAGTCTGTTTAATGCATATGCAAGATGCGCACAGCGCTGCGGGCAAATACTTGTGCACAAGGTCACAGCTTTCTCCTAACATATCATTAGCATGTCATTTGCAGTTCATAAAGTCAGAAATAAGCATCTGCCAGTTGAAAATAAACACCATCAAATCTTTCTCCAAAGGTGGCACAAATCATCCTCTGAGTAGTCCCCACAAAAGTAATCAGACAGACATTTATTTTCAAATTATTTATCTGTTCCACACAAGTGAGAGCACATCGTAGCATCTATTGATCACAACACTGGAAAACATTCATAGGTTTCAGCTTTTTTGTCACAGATGAGAGCGGCTCCATATCGTAGTAGTTTATATTTTTTAATATAAACTATATATATAACTATATTCAAAGTGAATGCCTTTAACTGATGTTGGTGTATCAGCTTGAGATGTTGGAAATATTTGACTAATTACAGACATTTTGTAAACAAATTGATTGAACCTTGATGAAAATTGTTGTGACCTGGAAGATCAGAGTTCCTGAAAATAAAATCTCAGATAAATTAAACAAGAACAGTTTAACTGGCATAGGCAGCAAGGTGGCACGGTGGTTAGCACTGTTGCCGCAGTGCTATAACCTGAGTTCAATTCCACCATCAGGCCGGGGTCTTTCTGTGTGGAGTTTGCATGTTCTCCCCGTGTTTGCGTGGGTTCCCTCCGGGTACTCCGGCTTCCTCCCACCGTCCAAAGATATGCAGCTTGTGGGGATAGGTTAATTGGATAATCCAAATTGCCACTAGGTGTGAATGTGCGAGTGAATGTGAGTGTGAATGGTTGTCTGTCCCTGTGTGTTGGCCCTGTGACAGAGTGGCGACCTGTCCAGGGTGTACCCCGCCTCTCGCCCTATGACAGCTGGGATAGGCTCCAGCGCCCCCCGCGACCCTGAAAAAGGATAAGCGGAAGCGAATGGATGGACTGGCAAAAGTAGAAAAAAATTCAAGGGTTCATTCCTGCCAAATGATAAACAAAAGGTTGAAAACAGCCCTGTTAATATTGTAACAGAAGAAGTCAGAGAGTGTTAACAAAGGGAAGAAAGTTTTCAATTTTTCATGCGTAGTTCCTTTTTTCAACTGAGGAAAACAAAGCACAGTGGTCTGCTCAAATTGACATGTGCTGGTAAAGGTCTCTGCAAACTTGCCCTTCACTATCTTCCCCTTCTTTCTCTTTATAAGCTCATCTCACATCCTCAGAGTTAACCCTAAAGTCAACTTTATGCAAGAGCAAACCGACTAAAGTCTCTTGCAATTTTTCCTCAGTGATCTTCAGAGCAGAGGAGTCCCACATGAACTCTACAATCTTGGCTGTTTTGTGAAAGAGATTCTCTGTCATGTTTCTGTCAATCAAATCACTTCTAACCAAAGCTATTTTATGAAGACCAGACAGACTTCTGATTAATGTATCTGTAGCCTTAAATATTGCTATACTACAGAGAAATCTTTGGGTGCTGAATACAACCAGCCTTGCTAAAACTACTTTCTGAATGATTAAACATTAATCAGTAACTCAAATGTAATCGAGTTCGTTTGAGGAAGGCATATGAGCGCTTTGCCAGTGTATCATTTCTCATCTGGTTGTATTTGTTGGGAACGTTGACTTTTGATTGACAATTACATGATATACGCGTTAAATGCTGAGCTCAGCATGTGGTTAACTGTATCAACAACCTATAGGAATGCACTGGTCCCAGTTTAGATTGTATATGTAATAAAGTCTGCACACAGAGTCAAAAAACAGTTGATTAAAAAAAAGACGAGATTGCTAAGTCAAGCGTGTCTCTGTCTCTTCAGTAGGTGTTGATGAAACACCTTGATCGAGACTTATCTGATGGTGTCTGTAATCAGCTCATGTAAGCTTAATATTAAAAAAACGGTTATTTTTCAACAAATTATACCTCAGATGTGTCTCTTTCAACCAATGCGGTGACAATCTGCTAATTAGTATGGCCAGATCACGAGCAGATACAGTATTACTCTTTTCACAAAACACAATTTCCATAATAAGGGTTTTGAATTTGCACCGTTCCTCTTATTAACCTTCCATTAACCTTTAGATAAACACAGGGAGCTCTGAGCATTATTCCCTGGGATCACACACCAAAAGCCTTGGTCGAAATTCATCAGACCATCTGTGGAATTGCTCATGGGTGATTAGGCCACTGATAGCTGCTTGCCTCAGTGAAGATGAAGATCTCATAGAAACTGCTCGGGAGCAAGTAGACTGCAGAATAGCAAAAACTTTGGTCCAGCCTGCATGTTTTCCTTTACATTAGCAATTTAAGATAGTCAAAGGTTTAGGATTGCTGAACTATTTTGAGGGGAATATCTGTTTATTGCAAAAAGTTATTCAGCAGAAATATATATAAGTATATGCTCATGCTACAGTATGGTTTGGTCTGTAATTTTAGTCTGTCTGTAGGTGGTTGCCAGGTACAATGATGGCCCAATTAAGTACCATGCAAAAGTCACGTTTTGTGGATACAGACTATGTTAGCATAATGAAATAAAAAGGATGCAATGAGTTTATAAGGTGTTACAGGTGCATGAACGCCACTAATGGGCCATTTTATTGGTTGCTAGGTGGTTGCTATGTAACATATTGGCATCATAATGTGTGATATAGATAATAACCTTCTGGCTAAGATGTACTCAGATGTACTTGTTTGTCAAATTTGACTGCTAAACGCCTGAGTGTGTAGAATGAGTTTGCAGACAGGCAGAGATTATAGTAAGATTTAAAATAAAAGCAAATTATTTTAAAGAAAGAGGCAAAAAACATAGCAAACAGTTACGTATTCTACAATTATCAAAAAGAAGATAACATATAACTTGAAAAAAGTCTGATTATGAGTGAGGGCCTTAACAATTAAAAAACACATACATGTTTGGGTCTCAGCAGAACTTAACTCATAAGAATGATTCATTAAGCACAATGAGACAATTCATCAGCGTCAAAGCCAAAAGAAAAGTTGTTTTTAAAGGAGAAATTAGCAAGTCAAAAAATCATCAACAGCTTCGTCTGCAGAGAAACAAACCAGTCTCTAATTCTGATCCATCAGAGGGACTGAGTGCAGCTGTGGCTGCGTACCACAGGCTTTTAAGGTGGCTTTAATTAAATTATTACTTGAAAAGCCTTTACTTGACCCAGGTGTCTTAGCTAATTATAGGCTCATTAGTCATCTTCTTTTTATTTCAAAAATTCTTGAAAGTAGTAGTTGTAAAACAGCTGGGTGATCATCTGCAGAGAGATGGTCTAGTTGAAGATTTAGTTCATCACAGCACTGGTGAAGGGCACTGATCCTCCTGTGGCCGACAGTGGAGTCATCTCTGTGCTTGTCCTGATAGACCTCAGTGCAACATTAAATACTACTGATCACAATATTTTTACCACAGAGATTAGAATAATTGGTGCTAAAATGTAAACCAGCGCACTGCAGTGGTTTCAGTTGTATGTATTGGATGGACTCCAGTTCTTCTTCACAAATGAAAGCTGGTCAGAGTTCTGCAGGGTTCTGTGCTGGGACCGATACTTTTTACATTATACAAACTTCCTTTAGGTAGCATTATTAGAAAACATTGCCTACATTTCTATGCAGATGATAAACAAGATTATTTATCCACAAAACGAGACAACATAAACCAATTACTTAGGCTGCAGGCATGACATAAAGACATAAAGGCCTGGACGACCTCTAAAGTCATACTTGTAAATTCAAACAAAACTGTGAGTACTGTATTTAAAAAAAAATCAGTAAAATGGCGTTTAGTAATTAGTGATTATTAAGTTTTGGCCCTCTTCAGTAGTGTCTCTTTTGTTGTGTCTGCTTCTGCAGTCTTCTCCTTCCCCTCAACCCTGTGTGACTGATGCTGCCTTCCCTTAAACAAGTTCTGCTGGAGGTTTCTTCCTTTCAAAAAGGAGTTTTCCCTTCCCACTGTGTCATACGTGGTTGGGGGTGGGTTATCTGATTGTTGGGGTTTTCGCTTTAATACTTTAGGGTTTTTACCCTATAATATGAAGGGCCTTAAGGTGACTGTTGTTGTGACTGGTGCTATATGAATAAAACTGAATTGAACTGAATTAAAATTAAGTGAACAACGTGAAAGACGACGTCACACGTGTGACTCGACTGCTACTTCGAAAAACATGAAAAAAAGAAAGATGAAAAAGTGTTTGCTACTAAAGAATGCACAAAATAATAAAAAGATAATTAAATAAAGCTGAAGAAAGGTTGGTCCCATGTGCACTTCCTTTTATAGAGTGACGAATTTCATGCTTGGTGGAACAGATGTGCGCATCTTTTCTGCTACCATTATGGAATTATATGCAAATCTTACAGCTTTGAATGCAAATAAGTATTTGGTTAAATTTATTCATTCCTTGTTTTAGCACACACAATCACTACACTGACAACATACAAAGGCTGCAGACACTTAATTGCTGAATGCATATATAACTTGACTGCAGCACCTATACGTCCATCACCCCAGTTTTTGTACTGAACATCTGCGCTTCAGTGAATTTCACCGATAGTCTGCCTCCTGTTTTATCCTATGTTATATTTCACACTTTAAAGCCTAGCTACTAATTTTTACTTACTGTGTTGTATTTTTTTATGCTGTGTGTATCTTTGTTGCTTTTCACAACAAGGGTTCTGATAAACATTATAGGTATTCTTATATATTATAACAAAAAAACTGTACCAGATTCAGTTAAGCTAACATTTACATTAAATTTTGCATTCATAAAGATTATGAAGTTTATTCGTGTGTGTGTGTGTGTGTGTGTGTGTGTGTGTGTGTGTGTGTGTGTGTGTGTGTGTGTGTGTGTGTGTGTGTGTGTGAGATGAATCCAGTCTAATGGTTCAACCTCCTCTCCCTACGGTTGATTAACTTTGTGATGCATTAAGTGGCTTCATCCCCTCAGTAGGGAGAAAGTGCCCTCCAGCCTACCCTCAGAGGATTAGGGGAATCCCTTACACATCATCAAAGGAACTCCAAGGTGAACCATGCCACTGACTTTCTATGAAGTGTCAGTGAAGAGAGCAGCAACTCAACTGAGTAGGCTCAGATTTTAGTCTCTATCCAATGCAAGTGTGTTTGAATAATGTAGGCGGTGTTAGCTGTAACGCATTCCAAAGTAATGGATTACTGTAATCACGTTACATTGCTCAGTAACCCAGTAATGTAATGTGTAACAGTATAAAATTCAGTAATCACATTATAGCTACAATTACATTGTTACTTGTGTTTTCAGTGTTCTGTTCATACATGTGTCCTCATTAGGATAGGCATTTGATTTGTACTGAGAACTCTGAAAAATTAAGGATTTATTGTGACCTTTTGCTTATAATTCAAGATTCAGTGCAATATCATCCTTGAAAAGTCAATATAAAATAAGTATGAGCTGTGAAAACCTTACATAAATAGAATATTTAAGAAGATATTTCTTCATTTTAACCTTATTGGCACAGTATGAAAGTATTTATTAACTCATACGTTCTCTATGTAGAGCACTCACAAAGTAAACTGTTGAAAAGTAAATAAGTTCTCTATAGGTTGTGTTCATCAAAAGAACAGAAGCTTTATTTTTAACAGTTACACCGAGGAAAAAAATAATCACAAAACAATTCCAAAAAATATTGAAAATACCAAAAATAATTTCACATTGCAGTATTTCGCATGTCACTCACATGATCTAAGTCTTTTTTTTTTCTTTTAATGCTGACACTTTCCCAAACCTTGTGTGTTATTATTGATAACAATGTCATTTATTATTGTTATTTCAGTACAACTATAAAAATGTGCAACTTAGTTCTGCTCTAATGAGGACGGGATACCAAAGAAAAAGATTAAAACAACAGCAAAGGTCTGATTAGTGTAAGGCACGCAATTAACTGTAATTATGTAAATTTGATTAAGTTCGTAATGAAGGCATTCGTATTTTTATGAAGTGTGAACTTTTCACAGGTAACACCTTCCCATCTAGTATCTCACCAGGCATCATGTACACTGTCTTGCACAGCCGCATTTAAAATCACTAAAGTTCATTAAATCACATATTTATTTGCTTCTTATTTCAAGTGTTTCATAATTTTGTCAACAGAATGATCTAAATTTGCAATCAGATACAATCTCTTTTTATTCTTTCCTCGCTATAAAATATTACTGTGTACAGTAATAAAACTGTAGTTTTTCCTTGTGCACTCCCCGTAGAAATGAAGTCAGAATTCATAGGACCCACAATGCTTCAGTCGAGCAGTGCTGTGAGTTATATGAAACTGCAAGGCCACAACTTTCATTTTAACTTTCCCTCAGCGAGCCCAGACAAGGTGTGAATGTGGCATGAAATGAGGTACGGAAGCAGGGCCAATTGATATTTAATTAATGCTAGGCCTGACTGGAGGGCCCAGGCTCATCTGCTGCACGTCTCATCCAATATACATGATTTACAAGCAGGCTTCTTGCCACAGCAAACTTTCCACGCAATAAGGAGCATTAGCATGAAGTGGTGTACACAGCCAGCACAGATAGAGGAATTCTGGAGCGCACGAATCATGACAAATTCCATGTGAACTCTGCCATCATGCTGCACATGCAATGCAAAAGAATCTGAGAGCATCAAAAATGTTAGAGGATTCCTGCTGCTCTCTGCCCTACGTCATCACTGTATTTTAGGATTAAAATTTTTGCTAAAAAGCCTGAGTAATTTTATTTAAAACATTTATAAGCAAAGCACAGCATAAACACCGTTGCTGTTTTGGGAAGCTCTGAGTTGCAGAGGACACCTTTTTTTTTTTTTAAGGGGAAGCCTCCTGTTTTATTGATTCATGTGCTATATTAAAATGAAATTGATGTTGACTGACTCAAGATAAGATTTTACAAATCCCCTACTTACAAAATACTATCATTAAACTGTTTGACACTCATTTGGCAATAAACCCCTTTCTGATTCTGATTCTGATTAACCCAACTACTGTTATTGTAAGCACTCTGGATCGCCTTTCCTTACATTATTGTGGATAGAAGGCTGCAAAAGGATAATTTCTGCAATATTTGAGAAAAAATACACTGAAAATACAGAAGAGATACAAAGTTCCTATCAAACAGGACTAGAAATTTAATCACAGCTACATGTTGAGAGCTTTATTTATTGGATCAATTTATGTTTCTATCATGTCATCCCAAACAACCCAGATGTTCAGCCAGTTTGGATGACTTTTCACTTTAAAGGTGTTGACAATGACCTTTAAAATGAAGGGGAAAAAGACAATGTAAAGTCTAATTATACAATAACTTTGGAAAGCACTGCATTGTTTTAATAATGTTTTATCAACTGATAGCGAAGAGAATTTTGGATAGATGTACACCAGGATTTGCGTGATGCTATCACTAATGTAAAATGTTTCATCTGAGCGAGTACTGTGGGTTCTAGAGTATGCTTCACAACACATATTTTTCATGTACATATTTTATTTATGCCGCATATTCAAGCCTGCTCAGGTTTTTCTGTGATTTACCTGACTGAAAATCTAATGTCTTCACATGGATAATGACGTTAAAGATGAGTTTGCAGTGATAAAAAAAGGTTTCAATGTTCTTGAACACAATAAAACAGATATAAACAACCCCAGTCAAACAAAACCCCAAAACATTATTCTATGTGTTACGTTTCCCTAAAAAAGTACAAGTGATGAGGGAAAGTAACAATGTGTCCAGGTTGAAAAAAAGGAGACAGAGAGGCAAAATGGTTAAAATAAAGAGTTTTGATACTACTTGTATTAATAACTGAACTAAAAGAGATGGACAAGCTGCTATCACTATTTATAGAAACAAAACGAAACGTAGGTGTTGTCAGTAAACTGAAAAGAGTAAGCTCACTAGCTGCAAAGCAACAAAGCTCTCACCCTGGAGCTCACCTTTCTCTGGCCTTAAATGCTTCTAATTGCTGATGGGAGTCAGGTGTGTAGAAAAAGGGTGGCACCTAAGGCAGGAGAGACAGCAGGACACACCCACCCAAGGGCCCTGCTGGGGCCTTAACAGCTACTTTTTAAAAAAGTAAATAATGCATCAAAAATAATGAATGATCAGGCTTTACAGCAACATATGTTATCAACAATTAACTATTGTGTTATTATCCCAAAAAGTTGGTTCTGTTCATCTGGACGGAGCGTTTTCAATGGGAGAAATATTTTGTCACTCATCCAAGTGACTTCTTCATTGTAATTAAGAAAAATATAACAAAATGGAAACATGAAGGAAAGAAGAAGCCCTCAGAGGCCTCATTCCCACAGGCCAACAGTTAGTGATCTCTGGTTCCTGGAGAAAATGTGTATTCCCCAAAGTTGGCAGAGAGAGTGCTGCGCTAAAACTCTTCTTGCGACTGCTTTGGCCAATAGCAAATTATAGCAAATAATCAGCAACTGTTGGCCGAGCAGTAGTAAAAGTTGAAGGAGTTCGATGCACACCAGAAACAGAGCTTTTCAAAGACTACTTTCAAAATAAAAGCTTTGCCTTACCACTGCTTGGTGTCTAACCAACACATTTCCAAACTTGTGTCATACTTCACAGTTTCACTACCACTCGGTGAGTAGTTGGTGAGTGTTTGCAGAGAAATCGGCTTCTTCTATGCAAACTACAGGTGAGCATAGCAATATGTTGGCAACTAAAGCAGTTGCAATGTTATTTTCAGCACTGTATATCTCTTTGTGAGCAATTTAAACTAGGAACTGACAGCAACCACCACCATCTGCTCGGGGAATACATTTTTCTCTAGTGACTGGAGGTTGTTAAAGCATCGCTGACTGGTCTAGACTTGTCTAACTGGGACTATAGAAACAGATTTCCTAACTAGCAACTATTTGTTGAATGCTATTCTCTAGGCCTGAGTGACTGACATTCTCCATTACATTATCCCAGTGTTTCAAGGAACAGGTTTTTGTTTTTTCATCCAGCGACCTCCCTCTGAATCCTTTGTGGTAAAAAGATGATATCTTTCAAATGTTCAAATGGTTGTAAATGCTTGAAGCAATAATTTCCGAGTCCATTTAGGAAAGCTTATTAGTAGTATGAAAAAATGGAGAATGAATATTATAGTATATTCTTAAAATTAACTGAAGTTAAGCTAATGTGGACCCTGATTTATATTCTCTACCTGGATTCAGTGGATGCCTGTGGAATTTAGAAGTTTTATAAGCCTTTATCATATATCACATTTCCAAACATGCACACAAAGAAAATAAAAACTCTTAATTTACGTTTTGATCCCTACAGAACGTTAAAGGGAACAGATTCTTTTTCCTCCTCAGGCTGATGTCCTGTGAATTCAGCAGGCAGTGGAAACAGGACATCGTTTTTCCTGCCTGGGCCATCTGTCAGCCCCCCAACATTGCCCATGTTACATTAAATAAATGCCTGTTTTTTTCTCAGGAGCCCATAGCCGGGTTATTAAACTGCCTACCTGTATTATGATGATAGATCTCCCCAAAACTTTGGATGCCCAGCAAGCCCTGGTTACCCATAAATGCAGAGTATAAAGAGATTACTTGTGCGGACAACCACTGTAAGCAATGAAATCAGGCTCCACACAGCTGACTGAGTTTGTATGTGAACCGAGGGCAAATGGATGGGATAAAAAGACTTTCATAGCATTCATTTTGGGTGGAACTATGCAGTACAACACAATGCAACACAGTTACAATAACAGTACAGCAATATAAATACAGGCCCCAATAGTAAATTAAGCACATGGAAGGAGAAATGTCTTTGGAAAGAAAAGCTCACATTTATAATGACTGAGGTAGTTGAAAGGTGTTGACATTTCAAATGTACCAAAATAGATAATTGCCTGGAGGCCACACAACCAAGAGATGGCATTACATGTCAAATACACCTCTGCTTGAGTAATATTTCTGTATTTCTTCAAAATTTAAAAGGGCAAACCAAAAAATATTTGCCTTTTGGCTTCCTGGCTTGCTACTCCTGGCATGATTGCAGCAGATCCATGTGCACGTCCCATAAATTTTTAACTTTAGTTCAAAACGCCCAACTTATATATATATCTATATATATATATATATATATATATATATATATATATATATATATATATATATATAGATATATATATATATATATATATATATATATAGATATATAGATATCTATATATATATATATAGATATATAGATATATATATATATATATATATATATATATAGATATAAACAGTGCTCAAGACACACATAAAGAAAAAACAACACTCCAAAAGTGAGTCTTATTCCACAAGCTTAATGTAAATTATTAAAAAATATATATATTATGGCTGGCACACAACAAAACAGCACAAACCTTGTACATATTCTCAGTAGCAACCCATACAGTATAGACTATGGCTGATTAATTATGCAATAGCTTGCTGACAGAAACTGGAGAACCTAAATCTGCCTCTGCCTCACAGTCACAATCAAGTCTGCTTGCCAATTTCCCACCAGGCCTTAGTGACACGGCTGTGGACGGCAAGTGTGATAATGGATCGTTCTAATGGTCAAGCCTGGACCGCACATTAGGAATCTGGTCGATTCTTGGTATTGCAGAACAGGAAGTGCTGCCAGCAATCAATGCTAGGCTAATGTGCAAAGAGGAGTAAGTTGAATGTCAGTGTTGCTGATCAATAACTATTCATTTTCAGCAACCACATTTCCACAAATAGGACACTTAATATTGTGTGATTGGATAATTACCATGCCCAATTAAGGATGTGTGACACTAAGCGATGAATAGTGGATGGAAAACATCTGCCATGAGGCGCTAATGGAGACACGCGCCAGACTCTGATCGACAGCTGGGAGATGGATCTTGATGTCTGTAAACTGTGGGACGCCAGCTGAACCTGCAGGAGTCAGATAATCCTCTCTCTACCTCCACAGCACCAGAGATAATGGATGTCCATCCTCTCAAATTCTGCTCTAACAGGAATACCCTGCTCCAATGGATTTTCAACTATTGCTGACTTTTTTCATAGAAAAACAAGAAATGTCCTCAGAATTTAGTCAAAACAGAAAAAGAAATCATCTATGAGTTCTCCCTATTTAAGCACTATTGTTTCCTCTTATGGTGATAAAACGTGAGCTGATGCAAACATATTTTGGGACCAAAGCAGCAGAAGGTCAGAACAGATTATCTTGTAAGGGAATCGAGTGACGTCTCCATCTCGTTCCTTCCAATCCAGCTGAATCCAGCTCTGTCCCTGCTGATAATATTAACGTATTTAATCTTTATGAATCCTCACAGACACATAAAGTGAAGTACTGTAGGCCAGCATGGCATTCAAGCATTTGATAAAACATCTAGCCCACTCAAACCATCTGACTTTGTGACTCTGGACGCAGCGAAACCTTTGCACATCATGTTTTGCCAATAATCCTCACAAAAAGGATTTGTGTCTGATGAAAGGTCATTGCCGCATGACATCTTTCAAGCTCCTTTGCAAACTCTGAACCAACGTGATCAATAGCCTTACTTTAATGTAACAATACTGTGGGATAATGCTCTTAAATGCACAAACTGTAAACACACTCTAGCTTCATAACTCCAAAGCAGCAGCTACTTCACTTTAACTGTTTATGTCATGTGGAGCAGAATAATTTAAACTGTACATCTTTGACCAGTACTCACAGACAAGTGAAGTAAAAAACGTCGGCATTCAGAGAAAGCCTAAAGAGGCCCATTACAATTGTGATAAGAGTAATTGCTATTTTAGTGATATCATCCTTTGGGTAATCTAACTCTTGATTGTTTACTCTCAGCTGAAATGTAACTGGATTAGATGCCTGATGTGATGAGCGTTTATCCGATTGTGAGACAGGAAGCACTTTGATGGACCATTACTGCCTGATCCTCTATGGAGAACGCTCTTAACAAATAAAATGTTTATTCTATATACAAAAAGGTTTTTTATGAATTGTGGGAAACATAGGTGCAGACTTCAGTGATGCATTTGACATTCTTACTACTTACATACTTAATGTACTTTTTTTGTCAGTGTTGTTGTTACTTGACATTACACTCATACAGTAAACGATGATTTCATACATTATTAAAATGTAATATTACATTAAATTATTATTATTATTATTAATTATTAATTAATCACATGTAATTAGTAAATTACATTTCATAAACATTTCTATAACATTAAAGATTCGTTACAGTGAAGTTCATGTGCTAAATGATGTACCCTAATAAGGATACTGTAACAATCACAATCTACAGATATGAAAAATTAGTTTATTCAATATTTGCTAAATTAGATATTATTTTTGTGAAATAAAATGACATTCTAACCCAGGGGTGGGAAATTCCAGGCCTCAAGGGCCGGTGTCCTGCAGGTTTTAGATCTCACCCTGGGTCAACACACCTGAATCACATGATTAGTTCGTTACCAGGCCTGTGGTGAACTTGGCTGTATCCCAATTCAGGGTCTGCAGCCTTAAAGTACGCAGCCTTAACGGTCCACAAGGGCCGCGTACTCAAAGACCGCTAAGGCCGGAAGTGCGAGGCTTGTGAAATGGGACGGTCTAGCCTCCGTCGCGCTGCCCAGGTTGCCTAGCAACCATGAATCTAACAGCTGGAAACGTTTCATACAGCTTTGTTTGACAGAAATGAAGGAGAAAATCTTTTGTTTATTTGTTTGTTTGTTTCCACATGAGCTTTGATCTTTCTCTGTAAGATTAAGGTCAGCTATTGAACGGCGTATATTTTAAAGTAAAGGCTTTAAAACCAAGTTAGTACAAACGTTACTAATGTCACATAACTTTGCCGACATGTGGCCAACAGTAATGTTTTAATGTTCTTCGTTACTTAAAATTTGCACATAAATAAGTGACATAATATTCAGTACTTAAAGTTTACTCTTCGGGCGCCCCTCATCCGCCATTTTTTTCAGCAAAATTATCCACACCCACCGCCGCGCTATGCATTCTGGGATATGTTGGGCCACGAAGTCTACACCGCCACATCCTTAAAATTCAGGGAAATGAAGGACGCATTTGAGGACCGCATTTCGTGCAGCCTTTGAATTGGGACAGCCTTCGTCGCATCGCTGTGACGTAATCGGCCTTAAAATGCAGCCTTTAAGGCTGCAGACCCTGAATTGGGATACAGCCCTTCAGGACATGTTGAGCAGTTAATTTAGCCATTTAAATCAGCTGTGTTGGATTAAGGACACATCTAAAACCTGCAGGGACACCGGCCCTCGAGGCCTGGAGTTACCCACCCCTGTTCTAACCCACTGGCAGCAACTAAGATGTCACTGTTCACCACATTTGCTTAACTCCAAATAGTGTAGAAGGAGTTTGTGGACGAAAAGTAGGACAGATTAAAATTTCATCTATTAAAGCAAGATTTAGAATCAGAATCAGGACCTTCTTTACTTTTAAAATGTTCATTTTTCAGCTCTTATGAATGTAGATACCAAAAGACTGGCCCACCAATAAATCGGCCAGGCTCTAAATTATATAATAAATTACTTTGATTTATTGTATAACACAGACTTTGGAGGCTACATCGTGAAGCTGACTAAAACAGTGAGTTTTATAACCAAGTCTGTCCTAAATCTCCACAAAACAAAATAAGAAATAATAATTGTATTGGCCAATTCAAATACAAGTATTTGAATTCAATCATAGCTAAAGCAACATCATGTAGGTTTCACATCCACACACCACCTAAAATCCTCATTATTTTGAGTTGCATCATGGAAATTAAAAAGAGAAATCGCACACAAAGAATATGATTAGAAATCTGTGAGAGAAACTACAGTAGAGGTTTTCAGGCCACAACTTCACGTACTTCCAAGGTGCACAGAGAGGAGATTACGATTTGACCGAGTTAAAGCTAAATCAGCACAGGCAGAATAAAGAATGTTACTCTTTCACCAATGGGTTTCTGCTTCTGGCTTTATCTGTCATCATAAAACACATTACACATTATGGTAATGCATTTCCATAAAAGCAAAGATGCTACTAGTCCCATCCCTCCCTAAAAAGAGCCAATCATCTGCTTTATAACCGCCAATCACAAAATGTAAGTGAACTGTGTTTTTAGACTTCAACTGGCTAGTTGTATATCTGCTTGTTACAGTATTAAAGTATACTGACGTATATGTCTCATTTTTTAAATTTTAATAAGCAATTCTAAAAATCTGTTTAAGCCAGGAAACTTGCATGTTAGGTTTGATTGTTGGCAGGAAGCAGGTTGATGCTATTAAACAGCTTGCCATCGTTGTTCCTATTAACAGGTTTTTACTAACACACAGTTTTATTACTGAGCTTTTTCCTGTTATGGATTTGGCAGAGGTGGACACGAGAAGACTAATTCTCTAATTCAGTTCTTTAGAAAAAGGAACTTTGCTATTCCACAATGTGTTAGACGCTCAAAGTTAATTGAAATGGAATTTAAAAAACCTATTGAAGAACCCATAAAAGAAAAGTCTTCTGTGTATGCCAACTGCTTGAGTTTTGGTTTTTTGCTGCACATTCATTCACTGGAGGCAATCAATTGAAAATATGAACGTTGGCCTGAGATGCAAAACATTTTCTCTGACTCCAAGAGGAAGCACAAAAACAAGTTAAACTGTTTGCTTTAATAAGACTGATGGGCTGCTCAGCTTTGCAGTTTAATGTTTTCTCTACGTTCTTGCATGTAGGTGTCAAAACTTTGAGCTTTTTAGGCTGAACCCCACAATTACATTGAAACTTCAACTGCTAAATTATTTATAACCCTACTTAAAGTCCAGCTTCTGCAAGAACCGTTAATAGTAAAATTTTAAATGAATGTAATCCCAAAAATATTGGGAAATGTTTTTTAGATCACCAAATACAACTACATCCTTACTGATTCCATAGGAATTAAGAGAGTAAGTAGCAGCCAGGTGCAGCTAATCATCTCTATAAAAGAAGTCGTTTTGGTAGTTTGCTTTCTGAACCATTCCAGTATAACACAATACCACAATCTTTCCAGGAGTTGAAGTCCTAGCAATCATTCACTCCAACGTCAGACTGTGGAGGTCTCAGTGAAACCTCAAAAAAAAATTAAAATAAAATAAAGAGCTACATTTCAGACTCTGCAGGCCTCAGTTAATGTGTTAAATGTTAAAGTTCTTGACAGTACAATAAGAAAGAGACTGAACAAGTATCGTTTTATTTGGAAGGGTTGCCTGAAGAAAGCCTCTTCTCTCTAAAAAAAAAACATAGCAGCACAGCTTAGGTTTGCAAGGTTGCATTTGAAGAAACCACAAGACTTCTTGAGCAAATACCTTTGAAACCAAAGTTTGCACCAAGTTTGGAGAAAACCAAACAGCATATTAGCACAAACACCTCATATCAGGAGTCGAGCACAGTGATGGAAGGATTATGATTATGGCTTGCTTTGCAGCAACAGGAGCTGGGTGTCTTCCAGTCATAGAGTCCACCTGAAACTCCTCTGTATGCCAAAGTATTCTGTAGTCGTATGTGAAGCCATCTGTCTGACAGCGAAATCTTGGACCAAACTGGGACATGAGGATAATGATCCCAAGCACAGCCACAAATCTTCAACAGAATGGCTGGGCTATTGCAACACGCAATAGCCCAGTCAAGTGTCAACCAGATTAAAATCCTGTGCTTTAATCTGAAAAGAGCTTTGAATGGATGAATAGCCACCAATTTCTGAAAATGAACTGTGAACTGAAACATTGTTGCCAACATTCCTCCACAATAACGTAAGAGATTGAAAAAGTCGTAAAGAAACCGATTTCTTCAAGTTATTAGTGCTATAACTCGTTCTACAAGCTACTGAATCATTGGGGTCTAATTTACTTTTCACAGGACTCCCGTGGAGTCTTTTTTCATATCACTGTATATTTATGTGTGTGTATATGTGTCTGTTCACATCTGTGCTCCCTAAAAGAGTACACACAAAATTAAATTGAAGAATTCAATTATGAGTGACTTTTCTTCCAACAAGCACCCAAACCGTTCAAACCAAAATTTCTAACTGAAATGAAATCACTGCAGTTCCAGCTACTGTACCATGATCTCTTTTATATATCAGCTGGGGAAGATTAGTGAAACTTGCAATCCAGTCCCACCAGCTTATCTGAATTAAGCAGCAGTATGTGAAACATATAAATGTAAAGCTAAATGTAGTAAAACTGGCAGTGCGAAAGAGACAAGGAGATGAGTAAGCAAATGTTAAACAGATCTTTTCCACATTAAAATTTGAACATAGTTAACATTCTTCACTACTGCTTATGTAACATGTTTATAAATATTTTACTTGTTGTTTCTCCTATTAGGTAATGCAAGTACAAATTTCCATATCAGTGTTTGCAAAATGGAGAGGAAGACTTCATAAGCACCTATTATAAAACAATATATCAATATGTTTACTAGTTCTACAAGAAGAGTGAGACTGAAGGCTTGTATATATAATGGATGGCAGTAATAAATCCTCCTTCAGCGCTGAAGCATGAAATGATGAAGGTGAGCTTTGTGCAGTTTTCCTCTTCATTTTCATTTTTCACTGTTTCTTATCACAGGAAATAAGCACTTGTTTGCAAAGTTATGTAGTGACAAATTATATTTTTTAAAGAAGTGTTTTTCCAATGAGCAACTTTGACTTAAAACTCAGCATAAGTGCACTCACATCTTAATCTCAAATGTATTATTTAAGAGTAATATTCAGTCAGGGCTGAGTCATTGTGGAAATTTTTATAGTTTATAGTTAGTGTTACTTGAATTAGCCTTTTATAAAATGCATTTCAATGTAGTATAAAAAAAACTAATATCCACGTGCTGTGTGTGTTTATGCATGTGTGTGTGCGTTGTGAAGTGAGAGGTGCACACAGTGTTGTGACATTCAATCACTCTGATGTTGGAAAATGAGTAATTGTGGGTCTTGAGGAGGCAAACCCAGGGAAAAAAGTGTGACTCCCAAAGGGGGATCACAGATCACTGACATATCTGCTCGCTGGCACTCTGATATCTGACTGATAGGATCATGTGGTTGCAATACTGTTGCAATACTGCACACTTTCTGTTCTAGATTGTAATCACTGAGAAATGTACAGTCTTGTTCGCAGTCCCTGCAGATCAAGGAGCAGATGTTTTTTTTCTTTTCTGGTTCATTTGTGAATTTCACATTTTTGAGAGCTTTTGCATAAGTACTGGACCAAAATAAATGGCTGCAAATTAACACAGTATTAGAGGACGTAAAACGTGGCCGTGAAGTATAAATCAGAAGAGCGTAGATGCAGTGACAAATGTGCAAGCTGTTTCCTTTTCTGAGATATTTATTCAGCCCGTTAACTACAGTCTGAAGCACCTGGAATGGTTAGAAGGGGGGAAAATGTAGCGTGATGTCAGTGGCAATTTGGTACAGTGGGTGAAAACATCTCATCAGTAAGTGAGGTCAAAGGAAATTGGCAATAGTTGTTCACACTAACAGGAAGGACATGAGTTAATGAATAAAAGTGCAGTACAACGGCAAGGTGCAGGGAACATTCACTGCCACATCTTGTTGAACCTTGAAAATGTGCGGGTCGCCGCACCAAAAGACCCTACAAGGTTCAACTGCTGTCTGCTATTGGGGAGGAAATAAGGACAGAGAGAGTCTATGTTCGCCAGACCTACAGTACACTGCGCATGATGGCATAGAAGTAAACATTTCTCACACAGAAAACCTCTGATTTCTGTTGCACCATGTTGCTGTGGGATGAGAATTTATTGCAAATAGCATCCTGGAACTATCCAGCCTGTGTCGGAGGAGCAAACAATGGTGCTGTAATTCTGTTAGCACTGTTTCTTGGCATATACTAGGCCACCTAACGCCAAGTGAGCATCATTTAAATGCTACACCATTCTTAGCTGCTGACCAAAAGCATCTCTTCATGGCTGCAGTCTACCCGTTTTCAATAGGACACCTCCAGCAGAATAATGAACTATGTTACAAAGCTTCCATTATCTCTGCAAGCTTCCAGGGAAATCACAATGACTTCAGTCTACTCAACTGGCCAGGGATCAGCCCAGCACAGCACCTTTAAGCTGTAATAGAAGATTTGCCACATGAATGTGTAAGGGACAAAACTTGGAGGAACTGAAAGATGCTATAACCTGAGCATTAACTCAATTTCTTTTCTTTTTTTTTTTTTTGCCTGTCCCATTTGGTTCTTTAGCCGTCAAAAAAAAATGGATTTACTTTGTCAAATGGATCATCACGGCCTTGCCGTATTGGTCCATTTGATCGACCTTTGTTGTTATTATTTATTTTATTTTATTTTCAGTTGTTACAGATGGGACAGACATGACTGAGGGATAGGAAAGGGGGAAAGAAAGATGAAGGAAAAGAAAAACAGAAGGGAAGAGGGACAGTGAGAAAGAGCACTTAAAAAGAGAAAGAAAAAAAATCTCCTAGATCACCTGTTGAGAGAAAAAGAAGAGAAAACAAACAAAAAAAAAAACACAGCAACATACTAAGCACAACACCATCACGTTAATCTAGCTAAGTGTAGACAGCAGTAAATACTAAATATTGAATGTTGTTGTGTAGCAAGCAGGACCGACAGCGCTTTATTGGCTGCTTGGAAATAGCCAATAAAAGTGTAGTTTATGTCTATGAACAGTGAACACCCGTGTGCACACCTGTGTGGATCAGCGCGCTTGTATTCAAAAGGTTTCCACATGTAATGGTCTGCTAGAAGATGTAGAGAGCCATAGCCCTGTCCCCCAGGGCATGAAGCAGGCATGGAGGAGATCCAGGCTCCAGACGTCCAGAGGCCCCAGAGTGCAAGAGCCCAAGGAGGACCACCGGAGGGGCATCTGTGCCACCCTCCCGGGAAGAGCTGTGGAGAGCCCCAGATGAGGGGTCACCCAGTAGCTACGGAGCAGAAGCCAGAGGGGGCTGCAGTGGCGTGCCCGCCAGGCTCTCAATTTCTATGAAAATTCCTTATAAATTCATTTCTATGGAGTGTTTTTTTCCTAAAGATAAAAAAAAATAAGCTCTGAATAAAAATAAATAGTAAATTAAAAGCCTCTGGCTCTAACTCCATTTGCACATTTCACAATAAAAGCCTTGTTAGGAAGACATTTCCATCCATTGCAACTGTAGAGATTTAAATTTGAAATTGTCACAAGAAGATTTTTTAAAAATTAGCTTAAATGTGATGCATGCCCTTGCACAATGAGATGCTAAATATCTGCAGCGTTTACAGTTGCGAGGCTTCATGTGTCTGTGCATGTGTGATATGAGCAAGGAGACAGGCAGACGGTCTGTTGACAGTTTTTTTTTCCAACGCCGTAGTGTCAAAACCGTGCAATCGAACTGCACAGGTGTGTGCTGACATTAAAATGAAGGCCAACTTCAAAGGAAGGACTTCATGCCCCCGTACCGCTTTTTTCTTATCTGCGAGTTGGTTTGAAACTAAGAAGTTCACAGTTAAGAGTTTTATAAAGCATCTCAAAGGCCACAAAATTAATTTTTTTAACGTCATTTCGCTAACGTAGACCTTGAAAACAGGCAATTACAAGCAGATTATTTAATTTGTGTGAATCTGCTGAAGCTAGACAACAGTGAAATTGGATTTTGTGTTCATAGCAATAATGTGTGTCTATGTGATAAATCTCAACCACCATCTAACCCCCAAAAATGCAACATCAAAGCTGTCGTCTTAGCTCATGGCCATGACAAACATCAAGTTGCTTCACCAATGTTTCATTCCTGGATATCAGCTTTTTCCATTATTTCTCATCCATTATCACTGAAGGTCAACACAGGACACCAGTCTGAGTAGATTCAGACACCTTGTTCCTGTTGGGCGACTCAGATTTTCACCGGTTCACCTGGCTTGTCTCTGTCAGCGAGTGTGCATAGCGTATGTGTGGGAGTGTGTGTGTGTGTGTGTGTGTGTCCATGCATGCCTGTGTATAGATGTGGCTGTGGGTGTGCATACTATTGGAAATGAGGGTGAGCAGAGGGCTTCTGCAACACATAGACTAGTTTTCCTTTCTGCCTGGCAGGGCAGGCAGACGGAGAGGAGGGATGATGGGAGTGCAGTGCGTGGGTCTGCCAGGGCTGCTGAAGCACATCTAAGGATGACCTTGAAGGTCCAAAGATGAAGGCTGAGCGAAATTTTTAGAGGACATGAAAAGGAAGGAGACAAAACTTGCCTGTCATGTCACTTTGCTGACACGCAGCGTGGGTCTACTTTCATGTCCCGCAAACTGCGATTACACTACACTGTAAGAACAAAAAAAAATGATAACATTCGTATTCAAAATAATGACTCATGTTTTTGGAGGTGAAGAGTATAAGTTAAGAGTGCAATAAGACGTCCTCACATGCTGAGAGTAGAAGTCCTTATGCAGTCACCACAAGTCAACAACTGTCCATGTAGAAAAGCCGCCATCACTCGGGTGAGAGTTTCTGCATGGAGAGTGCTGGAGGGTATACAGGCTCTCTGCTCTCAAAGTTAAAGGTAAAGTAACAAATTTTTTGAGATTGTTTAATAGAAAAAAGAATACTGTAGTCATAAATACATACTGAATAATGTTTAATTACGTCTCCCTACAGACTGATGCACTCTCATAAAATTAGAATTAATCCATTAACACATTAGAGCAGGTGCCGTTTTGTGCAAGCCGCCATGTTGCCCGCCATCTTGAATACAGTGACCGAGATGGGCATTCCACCTTATCATGTTTTATGACAATTTAAAGGTCACAAATGGTTCTTTCTAACTAGAGCTAACCATTTAACATTTGTACATGTATATTTTCATAATCTCCTTCTTATTATGTCTTTCGCCTCCACCTCCTCCCTCACTTCCGCCTCACCTCCAGAACTGCAGTCAGGGCTCTATAAAAATGTGCATAAACACGCTAATTTATTCTCACAGTTACTTATTGTCAGCAGATTAGACATGCAACCCTCCCGCCTCCGGACGGCAGACAGCGAGCTGGCTAAACAACAACAACAGCTGTTTTAATCTAATTTTATTCCAGCTAATGTTAGGCTCGGCTCGAGTGTCACAAAAATCACACTTTCCCTCTGATAAACCGCTGATTAATTCTCACACCACACCGAGTTTATTCGCCGACTGTCTGAGTCCAGCAACGATCTACTTTAAAGAAGGTTTCACTAACACTAGCTAAGAACCGCTAACAGAGGTTAACAGAATAGAATAGAATAGAATTCAACTTTATTGTCATTGCACATGCACAGGTACAGGGCAACGAAATGCAGTTTGCATCCATCCAGAAGTGCTTTAGCCAAAAAGATTAAAAAAAAACCCCGCTAAATAGCAGATTCTGGAGAGACACTGAGCCTCGCGCTGTTCACGCGCCGCCATCTTGAATCAGAAGCTAACCATATCACTGTTATCAGTGTTGCCAACTCCTCAGTAAGGAAAATCGCTATTGGCTGTCCCAAAAATCGCTAGAAGTCGCTAAAGGATGTCATCGCCTAATTTGCATAATAGGTCATGCTAATGTAATTGTAACCTACGTTGTTAAAGTTAAAGTGAGTAAAAAAAGTCCTAAATGCATTTAGAATTTATTTAGAACTACAAATTAAATTTATTTCAGCAATTATTGTTTTTTTAATGTCACAATTCCAACCCTGCTCCTTTACCCGGGCTTGGACCGGCAAAAGTGACCCGAATTGGCACTCTGGGAGAGTTACTTTGTGTGTGTGTGTGTGTGTGTGTGTGTGTGTGTGTGTGTGTTTATTAGTAGTTTTAAACCTTGTGATCCACAAAACAGCATAACAGTAAAAGAACTGACTGCATTACAGTCGTTGCTCCCGCAACGAAACATCTCCTTCCCTGATAGCAGCTGGGGAAGGACTATCCTCCACCTGTGGGCGCTTTGCCAAAGCACTGCTGCTTGTTGAGAGTAAGAGCCATGTGCGCTTTCACGTCAAAAAGTTGTCATAAATATGTCTCCAATAACACCAGAAAAAGTCGCCAGATTTGTCGCTTTTTTAGAAAAAAAAGTCGCTAAGGGGTCTGAAAACTCGCTAAATATAGCGACAAAGTCGCTAAGTTGGTAACACTGACTGTTATTGGTCTGTGTGACACCACTTAGAACTTGAACTACAAAACAGACTGCACACTGACAGAGAAGAAGTAGAAAAGCACAAAGTCTTAGGTAGCAAAAATAGTATCCCTTGCCAACAGATTCAGATGGTATCTAATTTAAATCAAGATCTGTGATTAGCAGCGCTATTGTTAGCGCTACTAAGCTAAGCTCAGGGCTGGTTATTTTAAGAACTGCTACCCATTTGCTCATTACACTTAAGTTACTGCAAAATCATTTGCATTTAGCAACAATACTAAAATGTGCATCTGAAAGCCTGCCTTAGAGTCAAAGCCTGTTGATCTTTACATGCTTGTTTTACCAAAAGCAAAGGTTTAGCATTCCTTCTAGAGGAGAAACTAATGAAAAAATATGAAAAAATATTAACACAAGGGGAGAAAAAAAATACATAAATCAGAAAATTACATTAACAGCAGTAAATATAAAATATGTGACTCTAAACAGCTCGACAGTCAACATCGGGCCAATGCTCCCAGTGACATCGCATCATAAAATAAGATTTGCACTTGATCTTTCATGAAAATAAATATTCATGGGAAAGCTAATGAACCATTTTAGGATCACAGTTGAGCTTGCGACAGCAAATTTGTGGGAAGTCGGTATAGACTTGAAAACATGAATTTGGTAGCACATACAGTTGAGAGAGAGAGAGGGAGAGGAAGAGTTGGAGAGATGAAGAACAGCGGCAGAGGGAAGACAGTGATTGCTGAACTATCAGAAAATAAGTTGTCTAAATAAAACATTCGGCATCAGTGCTTACTGACAGAGCACAGTTTTGGTAGACGGCGCCATGTGTCTGACACTGGGCTGATTATTAAAACCGTTCACACAATGATGTGTGCTTGCCCTTTTCATGGTTCATTAACACGATGAGATGTCCTTCCACATTCAAGCCGCAGCTCATTAAGCCAGCCATTAAATCATGCCAAGTATGAGAAAATGATTGAAAAACAAGAATGTGCCGCTGAAGATAATGACAACTTACTGTGGTTAAAAAGCTTTGCTTGTAAAAAACACAAACACCTGGGAGGGAAATGATAAAGAAAATGCAAGGTTTCTATTATCGTACAAGAAAAATGTCATTATGTTTACTGTGGCAAATCAAAAAGCAATTGCATTTCATTTTCATCCAAGCATGTTTGTGTCAGAGCAGGCAATGATGGTCAAAGCGCACACGCTAGGTGTGTATTTCATCTGAAGGAGAATTCAATCTACGCTGTGACCATATGTTAATACATAACTGATATTAATCTGTACGCTTTCATCTGCCTGCTTTGATGGTTATTGGTGTGAAGCTGTGTTTTGTTTTGTTGTTCTTTATGTGAGTAAGCAACCAAAAAAAATGTATTTTACTGTATATTTAAGGAAGGGAAAGAAGTATGAAAAAAAAGCTTAAAGTTGTGGGCAGTTTTGTCAAACAAAGTATGTTTTTGATGACATGTAATTATGCTAAAGACATGTAACAATAAACCAAGACATAATGTTCTTGCAGGGTCACTAATTTGGCAGAGTCTTGCATTACAGAGGCATTTTAATGTGCATTTAAATGTGGTTCTGCAGTTTGATATAACTTTAATGCATAAAATCTTGGATGTTTAAAAATGCCAGCACAGCTTTACACAGCACTGTTATTTTGCTTACATCACCCTCCTAATTTCACTTTGATAACGACCATTTTGATTGGTCTCACACATCTGTCATTTCCAGTAGTTGAAAGCAGGCTTAGTTAGAGAAAGGTGCATGATTATCCATATAAGTTAGATAAGCCCACAGAAAACGGGGGAGGCATTCGTGATGAGTCACAAGAGACTGATTACATAAACTAATCCCACCACAGCGAAGCTAAAACCTTGAACAATCTGCAGATGAGTAGGAGGTAGTGGGGTTAATATGCTTTTGGAGATAGTTCAGTAATCTAGGGCATGTCAACTGAGAAAGCAACATTAACATAAAGCACATCACGTGTCCACAAAAAATAAACGTGGATCGAAAGTTACCAAGGAAACAACCATGAAGCTCATACTCAAGCTCTGGTGGAGAGAAGAAAAGTGAAAATCACAGGGAAGGTGTGTTATGTGTATTTCCTAATTTATTAGCATTTAGAAAATGAAGGCGACACAACTTAAATCATGTTGTCCTTTTTTGTCTTTCATATCTGCAGACATTACAACTGGTTAACCCTGCTGAGTTTGAATTGAAATGTTTGTGTAATTTATTGCTCACAGTAGCATTGCATGTGTCTGACTGCATACATCAGGTTTTTCAGGGGGGAAAAAACCAAATCAAATCACACTGACGATGTAGACATCTCAAAAAAACTCAAATATGTTACTCCTGGTGTTACAGGGTTAACCCTTGTGTGGTGTTCGTATTTTTGTTACTCAGCCAGTGTTCATGGGTCTGGTGGACCCGCTAGAGTTTTGGCTTTCCAAATTAACACTATCAAACAATTTTATGTTAAATTACTCAACAGATGTTTACTTCATCCCAATTACAAGACATATGAACAGCAAACATGGTTAATTTTTTCCCTTTACCTTTGTTAGATCACATTTATGAATTAATGTGCTTCTCGTTTTTCTTTTATATAAAATGTTATAAATAAATCAGTTATAATCAAGTGGAGTGAGTGGAAAGACACAACACATTTACACGTGAAAAAATAATTAATTGTTTAATTTTTCTTTTGAAAAAAACTGAACACGGGTCTCACAGACCCGAACACCATACAAGGGTTAAGCAGCAACACTACTGAACAGCCAGCGGAGTGTGTTCATTTTCCAATAACTGGCAAAACCTTTTCCTCAGTTTTTTAAGATCAAGATAAATCAATTGAATATGAGGGGTTGTATCTCTGGCTGTGGTATAAAAACAAAATAGATTTTTAAACATAAATCAACACTATTTGATGTCCATCACATTCAGGCCAACAAAGGCCAGAGCAACTTTTTCCTTCTGCTGCCTGCTACATTTGAGTACGAGCACATCTCTTCACTTATAAATAACAGAGCCTAGCGAGGCCTGTCCACCACACGGACCTGGCTGAAAGAGTTCTCGGTCTTTAAAATTTAAACAGGTATGAATGCTTTGCCTGTGCATTGCCCCAAATATATTTCTAAACACAGTGAAATCGATGGCACGTTTGTACCTGTGCTTGTAAAAAATAAATAAAAAGCATGTAATTAAAACACTGCCAGACGAACTTCTCAAAAATGCTGAATTAAGAATATATACTCATGATAAAGTCATTTGCTACATAAGGCACACACCCCCGCACCCCCACCAAATGGCAGATGGTGTCTTTTTCTGGCAGTCTCTGGCAGCCACATCATCTGTCTGCTGATGACAGGAGCCATTTTACTAATGTACTCATGAATGCTTTGTATGTCACACAGCGTCCTTGACACTCACCCCGACTGTCTCATTTACATTTATATAATTATAAATATAATATTAATAATACAGCTACAACTGTCTCCTTATTTTCTTTGTATAATACCATCTAAATATTAAGACCTTATATACCTAAACACAGTGCCTTTGCTGGCTTATTTAGCTTTGAACACCCAGGCTCCTGCAGATGTCCTGCCACCAATCTGTTATGTGGCCTTTTGATAGCTTGCCCCCTTCAGTTCTAGTTATTCTCCCTCCATTTGTTTCCATCCAGCCGGATGTTTCCACTCCAAATAGCTTTCCTGTGTCATTTCTGCAGATCCTCCTGTCATTCAGCTTGACAGTTTGCGTGCAGACGACTTGACTGATGGTTGCCCTCCCCTCATAAACCTGTACCCTAGTCTTCATGCGGGTCTGACTGAAAGGGTTAAAGCACAACAGCACAAAGGGGGCACACTTCTTTAGTTTCTAGGGAGTCTCTAAGTGTGTTGTTGACCTTGTATTCTGCAAGTCCTCGAGGGCTGTGCTGTCTTATGGTTGTTCAATCAATTTCACATCTGGCAAATGATTTATTGCAACATATTACAACTGGTCAAAATCCTTTTAAAATAATCAATCTAAGGATCATCTGTGTAACACTGACAAAGTTTAATTTTCACATTTGTTTTTTTTTTATTAATCATGGTGACAGATACTGTGTACATAGTTTTAGTAGCTGTGTATTATTTTGCAGTATCCCCTTAAGTGCAAAGTGCATAGTGAAAATACCTCTATTATATCATCTATTCCACTGCCTACCTGTGCCACTGTTAAAGCTGCTATCATCAGAGTTATTACTTATCTATTTATAGTTTCAATTATGATAGAATAGAGCATATTTTTATACTCTTTTATTCTAATAGTATGACTTAAGTCTGTATACACGAGAGCCAGCTCTAACTTCACTAAATAGCAAAATACTACATAAATATGTGTTGTGAAATACTTTTTCACAGCATTACTTTACTGAATTTTTACTGATACAATAATATGTAAGTAACACCATAAATAGTGTAGTGGATCCATAGTGAGGTGGTTAACACCTGTACCTAACTCCTCCTCCAAGAGGAGACACAAATCCCAGATTTTAAAAAAAATCTGCTAAATCAACTATGCAGATCCACCTTGTGTGAATAAGGGAGCAAGTGAAAGAAGCTTTAACCCATAAATAGTATAACTGTCACATGGAGCTTTTTCTGATTTATGAGTACTTTAATTTTCAGAACTGTTTTCATAGTTTTAATTAAAATCTTCTCTCACTGAAAACAAAAAAACGCTCAAATGATAGACTTGTAGTTAAGACCGCCTAATCCGAGACCAAGACAAGACCAAGACCAGAGGGTATCGAGACCAAGATAAGACCAAGACCAAGTTGAGGCGAGACCAAGATCGAGACCAAGACCGGGACAAAAAAGACTAACTTTTGTGTGCTTTTGAGGGCTGACATGATGGTACTGACTGGCCCCAAAGTCATCTGACAAAACAGCGATCACCTCCAACAACTGTCTAAAGAATGGGAAATATGTAGCTGGTTTCAGTTATACTTTATATATAGATAAAATTGTAACATCAAACTGAGGATTATAAACCACAATGTGGAGGGATTTGAGCATGGCTGAGCCACTGTGTGTCGCTGTGTGACAGCTGAGCAGTGAAAGGAAATTAATGGAGGAGCCGGCTCTCGCTCAATGGGAGTCGACTATTCTGATTCACTACAAAGCACTCTCTAAGCACGGCTCTTAGAGCTAAAGCTTTTGCGCATGATACATTATCGAACGTTACGCTGTGTGTCATGGATACTGTTGACTCCAAATCTCCCGACCACTATGTTGATCTGAGACAGCAAGACCGAGACAGCGAGATCAAGACAAGACCGAGACCAAAGTCCGTCGAGACCAAGACAAGACCAAGACAAAAGTCCGTCGAGATCAAGACAAGACCAAGACAAAAGTCCGTCGAGATCAAGACAAGACCAAGACCACGTAAAAGTGGTCTTGAGACCGGTCTCGAGACCAAGACCGGTCTCGAGACATCCAACTCTATAAAATGATAATTCTAAAGTAGTAGTATCACCAGAACCAGTATCAGAAGCATAAACCTACAAGTTCTAGCATATCCTTACATGCTAAAGACGGAGGACAAGAGCAGTAAAAACTACATGAGGCTTGTGGAAGATGGCAACTAGTGCAGCTGGCGTGACAGCTCCTTCCTGACTCATTCAAAAAAAAAAAAAGGTGAGATGGTGGGGTAAGTATTTTGTGCTGTTATAATAAAACACAGATTTTATTTGAGACAGTTGCTTTGCTGTTGTGCAATCAGTGTCTGATGTTAGTCAATGACTAACGTTATATAAACACTTACCGTAAGCTGATGTAGTCCTGTTAACATTAACATTGTTAACATTTTACATAAATAGTTTCCCACCATCAAGTCAATGATTTACAATGGCATGTTAAACGTTTAAATAGAAGGGATAAGGATTTAGCTTTTACAGTGATAATAGTAAATCATGTCATTATACTGGTACCATCTCTTAAGCTTCTGGTACTATGATTCTTAGAGAAGGAAACAAGACTTCTGTAGCTCATCTTGGTTCTGTTTTTAGGATTTAACGAGTCTGACCAATCACATGTATTTTCAGAGAGGAAGAAATTCAGTTGGCTGTTGAAAAAATTAAAAAGGGCAACAACTGCCTAACAAAGCAAAACAACCAAAAACAGAAATTGAGACTTACCCGATCCCAAAAAAAAGAAAGAGAGAGAGTCCTAAATACAGTCTGACATTAAAAGCAATTAAATATGTTGATATGAAAACTGACTTTGAGAAATGGAGTGAAGTTGGTGACTGTCTCAAATTAGATTCTTCTTCTCCTGGTCATGTAAGCTGATGACTACATTTGAAGGTAACATTTAGCTACCTAATAGCCACAAACACAACTTCCTGGGCTAGGTTGCCGGCAGCTACCTCTTTACAGTCTATTATTCAACCATAGTGATAGGTAAGACGTAAGCCTCGGGAGGACTGCTGTATTTTAATTTTTTCCTCCTCATTTTCTAACTTTCTGCCTACTGCTCCCTAAGGTTATATTTTTTTATTGCAGGGCTTATACTCTAAGTATAAGCCCTGCAACAGGGTATTATGTAAACTGAGTCTTATTGCAGTGCAGTGTATGATGTGAGTTCTTCTACCACCACTGTCTAATCCAGATTGTATTCTAGTTCATCTGTTTCAGCTTGAAATTGTTGCAGTGACAGTTCTGTCTCTGTCTTCAGTAGCTGCTGCGTCTTTGAGCCTCTGGTGTTGTTTTCTATCCCCCACTGAGCTTTGTGCTTGCACTGACACACCTGTCCCTTCAACTTCAAGACTCTGATGTCTGACAGGAATTTTCACGGCACATACTAGCTGGATTGTGCCATTGCCCTGTCAAGATTTTTAACGATCTTTACTGTCCTCACTTGGGAGTCAGACTGAGAGTCTCTTGTTATTTAACTGGTTCATTTATGCAGCTCTGTTTCTAGTCTTCAGCCAGTAGGTGTGGATTGTTTCAGCACCCAGCTGCTGCTATAATGGTGATGGATTCCTGACCGCAAAGTTAAAGAGGGCCTGTTTGTGTTCATTAGCATCTACGTTATTAGGATCACTTATTAGGATACCAAAACATTCAAATTTAGGTTTACAGGTCAAGTCCAAAAGTTAAACCTTGTCATGTTACAGCTCCTCAATATTAATCACATTCAACACAATCTGAACTAAAAACTACAGGAGTATAAACCAAGGACACTGTGAATTTGAGTCCATCTACGTAAAATATACAAGTGATGTCGAATAATGACTTGATTGTTAAAAATTCATTAAATTTTAGAAGATAAACAGATAAATGTAACAGCAGAGACTAGTTCAGTAGGTCAATTTAATTGAGTGATGATGAGGCAACCCAGGAGTCCGCGCGGTGAAGAGCACTGGTCAACAGCTTATGAGAAACACTTGTGCAAATGATTCTGATCCCATTATATTCAGCTCAGAGGAGGCAGCAGGTTACCTAATTTGATCTCATACTGTAATGAGGATAAACATCTTTATAATAGGTGCAGCCAAGTACTGCTGGACCTGGTAGGAAACTCCAAAGGGCTCACTGTGATCGCCCTATTACCGTATACTGTATGTCCGACAAAATGGCCTTGATGTAATTCTCCATCTCTCAGATCCCTCATTTAAGAGCTGGAACATATACAAGACTGTAAAGCATGATGGAAAATTGCTTTTACTAAATGTGTGCTCATCCCCTGTTGACTGCTGTTATGGCCATTATCGCTTAACATTAGATAGTGGAGGAGTTCTAGATACAACAGCTAGTGTAATTCCCAGTCATTTAACACAGGCCTGAGTGGTATGAGCTCAGATAACGCTGAACGTTATCCTGCTGAGACACTACTGGTTAATAAGAGTCACGCTAAAGGAGCCGCTTCCCTTCCTCTCGTTGTGCTTATTTGCTAGAAATCGATTTGTGTCTCTCCTGCTGCCAATGCGTCTGACAGTTGTCTTTTTGCATTCACGCTGCAAGCAATCACACTGACTCGTCTGACTGAACTAACTGCTAAGCTATTCCAGGCCAGATAGGAGGTCTCTTATTGAGTATTGGCATAGGAGCACAAAAACGCTCACAGATGTTCTCCGCTGCAGGTATTGTTTAAAGGTCATCCGATTCTAAGATTAGTTTTGAATCCCAGGAAGTCGACGAGCCCCTCGTTGCTGCTTTGCCTAGAATGGATCTGTTGTAATCAGCTAAAAGCAGCAGATAAGTTTGCAAGAAATACCTTGTTAGCTGTCCAAAGCTACAGGGGTTACATGTCAGTCTGTAGGACGCAAACTTCAGTTTAAAAGAATTTTTCTTCTAGCAACAGGGTTTAGGGTTTTCCATTATGCTGTGAAATATCCAAGCATGCCCTGCAGGGCTCTCTGTAAAAACAGCATGTATTGAAGCATGCAATACAAGGAACAATCAGTACATAGCAAAGTGATATTAGCACCAAGCTAGCATAGCTTGCAAGTCATCCCATCGCCTACAGTGTTAGCAGAAAATAGCCAGGCATACAAGATTGTAATGTCACATTTTCAGCAAAAATTAGTTTAGTTTTGTTGTAGAAGTTTCAGTTTGTGGTTCAATTCATATGTCAACATGTGCAAATTCCAGTATTCATTCGAACTACATCAATTCTTCATACAACTTTCCTGAGGGTAGCAGCATGTGAACGCAAAAGCCGAAGTAGATAAAAGCATTGCTAAAACGTTCTATCGGCAAGATCTATCCAGCAAACCAAGACTCAGAGGGAAGCAGCTTTTAGGGGGTACACATTTAGACACAAGAAGCCCTTTCCACAGATGGTGAAGGGAGAAATAACACTCATGTCTGAAACATTACTCACAGTTGTTAAAGGTAAACACTGTTGGTAAGTGTTAGGTTGGCTTATAGCTGAAATATATGTGCTTTTTGCACCAAAAGAAGAGCATTATTTACCAGTCATCACCAGTTTTCTGTGTTGCTACTTTTGTGTTTTTATTAAACTGCCCCTTCTGTAGATGGCATTGAGTGGGACATGACCAGGTGCAAACAGTTTTCACCGTGATGAGTCAGGAGCTGCCCACCTAGCGGCTACTTTAACCGTTCAGTGTCAGTCCTGTGGAGATGGAGATTATGATAAAATTATCCTTTACAATGCAGCCGCACAGAGGCAGGAGCATGACTGTAACATTGCTTGTTCTTTTGCAGTGTGTGATGAATAATAACTAAATGACTACATTTGCAAAACTGTATTTATTATATCCAAAGCCAAGCTAGGCAAAAGTTCTTATGTGAGTAACCGAGGTGTATAATGATCTCATCGGGTTCATAAAGAAAGGCTGCAGGAGGTGCCTGTTAGAGTCTCCGACTTCACCTCATTTGGAGACATTAAGGTCTGGATATCAAAGCTGGAATCAGTCTTCCTGCTGTTTTTTTGGGGAACGTAAAGGGGTTCAATTATTCTGAGATCTGAATTCGTGCAATAAAAACATAAAAAGAGTTTTACCTCGTGTCTGTGGAGCCGCATCGGTTCAGGCTGTGGCTGTGCGTGCTTTGTGCGAGTGTAAAGTACAGCTTTTTTTTAAATGAGTATTCCAATTATCAATATTATAATTGGTAGTTATGATGCTTGACATGCTCTGCAATCAGCTGCAATACACAACAATTTGATCTTACAATGGTTTTTAAATTGAGGTACTCACTAGCATCAAATGTTAATTTAATTTAATTAAGGACTAAAAGTCAGATGTGTGTGTGCATGTGTGTTTAAAACGAGCAGGTGTGAACCAACTGTAAAAGCAGGACCCGATGTGGGGAACAAAACATGAAGCACTGTGAATACATGTTCTATGTATTCAGAGTCGGTGTTAGCCAATGAGCTGTGAGAAGTCGATGCACCTCCATGTTGAACAGGGTGAAGTGAATCAATCATCTCTTTCAGCGTGTGCTTTACATAATACACCAAGATCCAGACACAGCTAACTGCTCTTTCCAAAATGGAAACCTGGAACATAATGCTTCACTTAAATATTCAAAAATCCTTCAGATTTTCGAACAATGCGCCGCTCCGCTCACACCGTCACCTCTTGTCACATACGTAACATTTTCACAAAGCAGTCATTCTGCATAATGAGGATAATCCCTTAAATCAAGCTCCTATTGTCAGTATTGAGCTGATCCCATTTGATTTCCTTATCACGCTGATCTATCGTCAGCATGTTCTGCTGATAAAAATCAAAGACACAAAGAGGTTGGATTATGAATAATGGCAGAGAAGGAAATCTAATCAAATTATAGATGGTGTTTAAGCTCTGAACTGACGCTCAAGGACTTCAATGTGACAGTTTACTCTGATAGGCTGGCGTACTCGTTATAAAAACATGTGCATTATATGCTGCATCTTTTATGGTTTGTAGAAACAGTGGGCAAAAAAGGTTAGTACACAAACCACAGCATTACACTGCTTAACAAATTTATTAGACCAACCATGGCCCGGTGTAAGGACTATACCACAGTTGCCCTAAATTAACAGTATTGGTGATTAATGTTGTTATCCATTAAATTTCCAATTTACAGTTTTACAAGCAGAACAAGTAGTAAAATACTTTTTTTTTAATTAGGATGCTAAATTACTGTTATTTACTTGCATTTATGGGCAGAAAAATTAGTTTGAGAGGTTGAATGTTAGGCTTAATCACCCTCTCAAATCCCAGAGATGTCCAGAGTGCCTCCAATTTGGGTATAAAAACAGGAATTCAGTCATTTTTAGTTTCTTACAAATATTCAGAAATCCTTTATTTTTCTGATTGCTTTTTTGGCATCTCACATGCTCGCTGTGAGATTTTAACAATTTCTAAACAAGTTCACATAACTCCAAGTTCTGAGCTCCGTTTGCTGGCGAGATTTTACATGAACATTAGTTTTGATTTCACCTGGGTGCATATTTTTTGGTTGTATTTGTTTCTGATTCTGCAGTTTAATATTGTATTTTCATCTCTGCGGCTTTCTGTTTCTGAAGTTTTGCACATGGACTCAAATAAAAACCGACAGCATTCATTAATAGTGTATCTAAACCACTGTGATTTAACCTCGTGGCAGCCAATTTATGAACTCTGTAGCTCCGGCATGATGTAGCAGCTTCGCAGAACTAAAAATTGTATTCCCAGCAGCAAGCAAAGCTAAATGAATTGCTCCACACATTGAGAATACTGTTAACATGCTAGCTTTCCAGCAATTGTAAATAACAACATAGCTCATTCCCATTTGTACTACAAGTTTGTCTGATAACAGTCTGTCTTAGACAAACTTCTGACTGAAGTGAGAGCTGAGCACTGTAGCACATCAGACTCAGGGACCAAAAAAAAAGTGAGAAAAAAATGTGATAATACGAACAGGCGGTCCTTAGCGATGAACCTTCAGAGGATTCTCAGCTGAATCTGCAGCTCTCTGTCTTTGCAGAAATTTGAAATCAGCCTCTGCTGTTTGACTGCGTCTTCGCCAATCTGGTTACATTTGCACTGCACTAAACAGAAGCAGCAGATATTTATACAAAGCCAAAAAGAACTGAACTTTTTTTCTTTTAAACAAGTTAAACTGTACACACATTTATTTCTGGTGTAAAGTTTGACATATTAGCACGGAAGTCTGTGGGGGTTTGGATCACTCAAGAGGCCAGACGAGGCACGGCGCGCTTTTGGCATTTTCATATTGGTTGCCGTTGGTTACCGCAAAACTATTATAAGCTTGCGACAGCTTTATAAATTCCATCCATCCATCCATTCGCTTCCATGGACAGGTCGCCAGTCTGTCACAGGGCTTGAAGGACGCCGAGTTCACCAAACTGCAGTCGGAGAACCGCAGACTCAACGGCGACCTCGCCGACCTGCAGAGCAAGCTCGAACAACTGGAGGCTCTACTGGCAGAAACCAAGAACCATCAAAAAATTATGAGAGACAAATCCTTTTCTCTAATCAACAGGTTCAGACCGTTTGCAGCAACATGACAGTCGTGTGTGCTGAGGGAGGAAAACTCTTTCTGCTCACTGCATTAGCAGCCCAGCTCGTCTGTAACGTGCTCATTCATGACTAATACTCTCATATCACTGGTCAAATGAGGACTTAACACATATCCATTAACCTGTGTCTCCAGTTATGTTTTATTTGTTGTCTCGATTTTAGCGGCAAACAATGGAGAATGATTCAGTGAATAGTGGGCTGCCTATTTACCAGTGACCTTTTTTCACTCCTACAAGCTGAAGAGGTGTTTTGGATTCAACCCCATGTGTTACACTTTTTTTTTCTCTTTTTTTTGTGCTTGAGATGAATCAGCATTTGGATCATTTTATAGCCTCAAAAGCTTTGGACTGGCTGTTTTTGTTGTTGATGTTGTTTTAGGAAAATTCTTGTTTTTAGCTGCTTTATCTTTGGCTTGTAATTTGTAATAACTCTAAATTTTACACAACAATAGAACCTAAAAATAAGAAAAATAAACCCCAGATCATTAAGGGGGAAAAAGAGAAGAACTAAAAACTTGAAGTCATAACTGACTGACCAGAGGTGGTGCGGTTCAGGAGGGGGAATCCACAGTGTTTGTGTTAGGGTCAGGTGGCAGGGGACAGATGCTTGACAGAGGTCAGACAGACAGGTCATAAATATGGTGGACAGGCTAATCTGGCCTATGACAAGTAAAGGGTGGATCTGCTGTAATGGGTGATAAATGTCAGAGCCTCCCTGCAGCCTCAGATGAGTGATTGTTAAGCAGCTTCTCTCAGCCCAGAGCTTCCAGCCAGACTGACAAGCAGTAGAGGAAACATTTACACGGACAGAATGGCTTGTTTGGACAACCCCCCACCCCTCCTGCTCCCTTTTCCTTATTGTCGCCATAGGCAAAATGAGAGAGGGGAGATTAATCAGGCTGTTAGCATGTTTGATGGAGAGGAGAGGAGGAATCTGTGTGCAGAGGAGAGTGTAAAAGGTTAAAAAAAAAGAAAAAAAGAAGAAGAAGAAGAGGAGAGTTGTGATTCATCAGGGGTTAGTGATCCACTGAGGAGCAATCATTTTTAAAGGAACAGGCCTTGATTACAATAATGTCCCCATAGCAACTATTATCTTTAATGACTATTATTATTACTGTCATAAAGTGGAGAGTGGAGCAAGTCTTATTGAAATATGGTGTTATGCAACTGCGCTTTTGAACGGTTTCGCTCATTAAAAAAATAGCTTTCCTGTTAAAATCCTGCAACTTTAAACATGCAGACGGACAAATGGCATAAATGAATGTGTCCTTCATATAAGGTGAAAGGCATATGAAGACATATGTATGACTCCATAAAGGTGCTACATTGCACCCAATTCAGTCTGTTTGTTTTATGAAACATTTATTAGATTTATTTGTCAGGTTTATGTTGGTGCTCGTGTGATGACGGATGAGTAACAACGTTACAGAGGGGAGCGACTTACATTTGGAGACTCTGGAGACTTTCCTCTTGACCTCACCAGCGCCTGAACCGGCACAACCATCCTCATCGTCACAGTCCCCGCTGTACCGCCCCTCTGCATCGCCGCTTCCTGTTTCAATCTGATCCAGTGAGCCCAGTTTAGGGATCGACTTTCCCTGCAGCAGCTTTTTGAAAAAGAGAGAGACAAAATTAGACGTTTTTAGTAGAAAAAATATATAGAAATGAACTGGAATGCTTTCACTTTGAGCTCTAGGTATCTATGAGTATGTATTATTATGACAGTATAGACAACAGGAATGCGAAAAAATCTTGAGCTACCTTTTATTTTTTTACATATTTCTTCAAAAGAGCCAGACTTCTCTCGATTTCTTTCTTTTAAAGTTTGTCTTTAAAAATTGGCAATTCTCAGAGGAATGTTTTTTTTATTGAGCTACTTAACTGACTTATGAATCATTCACCTAACTCAAAAGATGAAGCCGGTACAATTCTAAGTTGTATCTTTAGACAAAAAGACATTTCTTCCCGTTTTTTTAGCCGAACCTACAACAAATGCCAAAGAATCATTTCCAATGTGATTCTCAGAGAGCTGTCAGCTGAAAACTTTGTAGTCTCTCCAGCGTGTCCTTAAAAAACGAGAAAAAACTGGACAAGTGGAGGACGAAAGAAGAAGTGGTAAACTAAAACTAGACTAAAAACTAGATGAGTTACCTAGAACAAAGATATTAGCTAGAACTTTTAAAAAAAAGGATTTGATGAACTCAGAAAACTAAAATCAAAAATACAGAGAGGAAATAGTTTCAGCTTTTGTTATTTTGGTAAAATCTATTATCACAGAGGCTTGGATGCAAATGTTTGTGCGTTAACGGCCGTGTTTTTATTGTAATACCTGCACTGATTTTCTTAAATCTTGCAACTGGCATATGCCCCTAATACAAAAATAATTAAAAGCACTAAAAACTAACTCTGTAACTCACAAAAACCAAAACAAATCTTAACACAAATAATAATACCAAACTGAAATAAAATAACAGCTGATTAAAAAACACAACACTATAATAACTTTGGTGTCTGTCGCTGTGTTTAAAGTGCGGTGGAGGCAGTGTCATGGTTTTGGGCTGCACTTCAGACACACAAAATCTATATCTGACAGAAATCCACTGTGAGATATAGACCCAGCATACCAATTTGACTGGGAATGGCTTCATTTTTAGTGATTCAGGACACACTGCAAGTGCTGTTATCTTAGCAAAATATGAAGAAGTGAAAGTCAGTTAAGACTTTTGCACGGTAATGTAGGTTGTTGTGAAGTAAAGAAAAGTGTCAGGGTCCTGGGACTGGGCGACCTAGGACTCCTGGGCAGTCATGGACCTGTATTATTATTATGTATTTTTGGTGTCGTTTCCCCTTCTCTGTGCGTGTACATATGTGTGTGTTTTTCTGTGCTGTGCTAGTCTGTGTCCCACTCATATGTTTAGGCGAGGTATGGGTGTGTATGTCTGCCGGTGTGCCTGGAGGATGGAGCTCGGCCACCTGCAGGCCTGAGGGGTGTGGCCCTGCGGAGGGACTGGCCACACCCGAAGTCACACACCTGCTGCTGATCAGGCCTCGTCGGGGGAGCTACTTAGGAGAGAGTTGGAGCTCCCACCGACGCTGGATCATTTCCTTGAGGCTCCACGTTAGTCGTCCTGTTGATTGAGTTAGTGTGTGTGTATGCCCGCAGTTGTATGTGTCCTGACGGCTGCGTCTATTGTTTCCCGCAGGAGGAGCGTGGAAGACACGAGAGCAGCGACACGGGAGCGGAGAGCACAGAGACACGGACTATTCACGGAGAGACACAACACGGGAGTCTGGGAAAACACGGGGATTTATTGTTACTTTGTTGCACACTGTAAATAAACGCACTGTTTATACATAGAGCACCACGCCTGGGTCCTCCTTCCCCACTCCTTCCACGGTTTGCCATGCCATACCGTGACAAAAAGATGGGAAAAAATGTGAGAAGTTGCTCATTATGTTGCCAATCAGCCTGAATCCTCCAGTTTAAAAAAAAGAAATGCATAAAGAAACAATGAATCCCCACAGCGACTGCACTGCAGCTGACTTTTGTTTGTAAATAAACACTTCTGCCCTGAATTTTTCAGCGTCCTGATTTTGAATAAGATCTCTTAAAAAGAAATACTTTTAATAATGAATAAATACATAGTAAAATGTCCATATTTGTTTACTCAGGGATTATCACCATCAGCTATGATGTACACTTCACAGAATCCATATATGAGGTGTATGACAGTCGTCCTCCTTGGCCGCAGTGGTCTGCAGGCTAACCTTTCTGATGCATTGCTGTGCAGCAGAAACCCAACGCCAGGGGAAATGCATTCGCTAATTGGTTCATTTAAATTCATGGTGCGTCACTGGAAACAAGAACGATTTGTGTGTGTGTGTGTGTGTGTGTGTGTGTGTGTGTGTGTGTGTGTGTGTGTGTGTGTGTGTGTGTGTGTGTGTGTGTGCCTGAGTCCGTGTGTGCACTGATCAAAAAGGTAGTGTCTATGCTAATTAGTTAGTCCTGTGGTTCAGGGCTGAAGAGGGAAGGAGTCAGAGTTGCTGGGAAGGCTGAGCCAGGACATGTGTGTGCTGGTCTGAAGTCTCATCTGCTGACTGGTGACAGGTTAGATTGGAAAATCTAAGCTTTCCCTCCATGTGTGTAATTAGCATGATTTTCTCTCTAATTATGTCAGAAATATGGCCAAATGTTTAATAGATTATGAAGAATAATGGGTTTCTGTGTTGCCTGAAATTAGCCTGGTCTGGAGGTTTGAATCTGAAGGAGGCAGAGCACTGCTTGAGGGCTCATTATGTGGAGTTCAAAGGCTGTCAACTCGGAGCCCATTTTTAAAGGAAACAGCATCCAGCAGTAATTAGTCTGCACATGGGAAACAATACACGACTCAAGATTTAAGATTCTATTCATCATCTGCATGGAGTTGAAAGGTTAATGTCTATATATACATAAACATGTGTGCATGTGTGTGGCTGAGAGGGAAAAGAACTGCTTTCTTATACATAATCGGAAGAATTCAAACACATGACCTTCAGTCGTCTCAGGTCACTTCTGTATTCTGCAGAAACTTTTCTGTTCACAGTTTACTCTAATTGATCAGTTTGTCAAAAACTGCAGAGGGCCTGAAACTAAAAATAAAGGCAATAAGCAACACATTTTCTGTACTGTTAGCCAAAGATAAAAACCTGTCACAAAATATACTGATCTTCCTCATGAAGTGCAAAGCTAGTGTCTGATATCTTATTTCTGTTGTTGATTAGAACACACTAGCTGGTGCACACTTCCTAATTTTATATGTACAGTGCAATTCTTAAGCCAGACCTGGTTTCTTTACATTTTACTAAGGAAATGGGAAACAGGTGCAGTGAAACATGTGGAAACTTGTATGCAAATACAGTATTTAAGACAAAAACAGTGTTTCGACAATTCTGTAGAATGCTTATCTTCAGGCATCTCGATGCCTTTCGTTCTGTTTTTTCCCCAGTTTTTACACACAGTCCCAACATGTGTCCAGTTTTTGGAAAAAGCTCACCTTGCTGGTCCATATATAACATTTTATTTTTGTCAAACTGTGTTATCATCTATGTTTTGATTGAAAAAAAATGATGCATGACAGATCTTGGCTGTACACACTCGCTGTATGAGACATGTGGCCACTATTATCAGTCTAGTTCGGGTGTAATTTGGCGTACTTCAGCCTTTTCTCTGTGTTTTCGGTCCTTTAGAAAGCCTCCCTTTCACTGAGACCATTTCTGATAAAGTTTTGATGACCAGTAGATGGATCAGCTTCAGGGCCTGCATCAGGTTTTTGCTTTATTTATTACTATTTCTTGAAGTTTTCTTTCTTTTTTAGGCCTGCTACTTATTCTTTTGTCTCCCACTTGTCCCATTTCCTGTAATTTTTCAAGGACACGCAGCACACCATGCTGAGATATGCCAAGTGTTCAGCTAATAGCTCTTTGGGAATCACCATGTTGTTACAAAACTCTTTGGGATCTTTCAAAGGTTCAACTAAAGAAACAATATCTGTATTTTTGTGAAAGAAAATGGTTTACTTTAATCGTTTCTTTGCTAAAGACACAACACTGGATCGTCCTTTGAGTCAGGTGTCTTTTGATGCTTGATTGATTCACAAGTTAGTGTTAAGAAGTGGTTTATCAAACAATAAAATTATTCTACAATATAAGGACAGCACTGGCTGCTTTTTCACTCTTTTCAATGTCCAGAGAAACCAGTCTGGCTCCTTGGGAGCAGCATATAAAGAAATGGACGGTGGCTCAAGACTTTTGCACAGCTAACACAGATAACCACAGTATTGATTTTAAGTTGATCCCATATATGCATCATCCTGGTTCTGCAAACATACATTATATCCACTAATAAAAAGAAAAGGCCCAAAAATCTCCACTCCCTGTAAGTTCTGTTTTTCAGGAAACTCACTTTTTTTGTAATGAGAGTTTATATTCATGAGCTGTGCTTTCAAGACATCAATACACTTCAAAAAGACCCAATGGTGGTATGAGCTGAGAGCCACAGCAGGATAGGAAAGTCAGAAAGTGCTGAGAGACTGACTGACCCTAAATAAACATACACTAGCCTGCAGCTATAAGCTGGTTTTGGTCTTTTCATGGGATTTGCTGCCAACAATGACTGTATATTGCCAGCTATAGCCTGCTGTAAGACAATGATAGGAAAATAATAAGACTCAGATGAAAGCTAAATATAAAAAGGTTAAGGTCAGGCAGTGATAATATGAAAGTAGCTTAATTTGCTTCGTTATTTATAGACATCTTTATTCCTGTACGACAGAGTTTCACTCTCACGTTTTATGTGCTTTTGATGTGCAAAAGCATGTGCGTTTGGTTTTTATAAGGTCACTGGCAGGTGACTCGATTCCCCAAACGGCGCTAATCAATGAATCAAGCCTTATAAGCTAATAATATTTCACAGCTAACTCATTTGTTCCTTCAGCTGAGGAAACATTCATCATGCCTGACCAAGAATGTCAATCAGCAGGCTACTTGATTCTTCTGCTTTTCCTGTGCAGGAAAATAGCTGCCCTGCGTTGTTGGATTGTATTGAACAGCGACGCTGTTCTTTCTGAAATACAATGAAGTGAGCCCAAATTGCCTAACAGTGTTATTAGCCTCTCCTCTGTGAATGACATGAGATTTTGTCCAGCACTGGCAGGGAGACACGTGCTTTGATTCGCTCTAACCCATGGTAGCCCCCCTTGGGCAGGCCTCTGGCTGTTACTGGAGTGTGTAGAAAGTTAGAAATGACCAAATAATATCAAGGACTCTATGCACAAACAAAACTGTCTTTGTGTGAAGCAACTCTACTACTACACACGTTGTATGATTTTTTTTTTCTTTACAAAGGTATCACCAATTCATTGCCTTTTTTCCCCCTTTTCTTTGGAAACTGCACAACTATTTAGAGCCGGTAAAAATGATAAAATTATTTTCTACAAATCCACACACCATTCCACTTTATTAACAAGAAGAAATTAGAAATTAGAAAAAACTATTAAAGTGTGCTACATGGAAACGTTTGGGCTTCCCAGTAGGTCACAGCTTTCACCACGGCTTGCAAACACTTTTTGTAACCAGCTAAATTACAGAATTTTTACCTGCTGCTTCCTGATATGAAATATATCCAAACTTTTGCTTATAACAGCCTGAATCATGAGGAAAACTGGACATTTATTTACATCAGATTTAGCACTGCTTCGTGAATCCATCGCTACTTACTTTAATTAACTAGAGGTGGGCGGATCAATCCGAATATCAATGGTATCGATGCCAACACTAATATCGGTATTAAATCAATACTAGCGCGATAAATCTGTGATTTAGTGATCATCAAAACATGTTCAGAATTAGAAAATTAATGGTGATTCATCTCAAACCATGAAGCACTGGTATTGGTATTGGTACAATAATGGCCCTGTATTTACTTAGTATTGGATCAATACTGAAATCTGCAGTATCTCACAGTCTAATTAACCAGTATAATTAACGACTGTCTTTAAAAATCATGTCCTTCTGAAAGTCTCACGCCTTCATTTGTAAGCCTGCATTTCTTTAAGGTAACTGGCTGATTTGAAAAACAGGTACAATGTTTGGCTTCTGTGCTATGATCCTAAGTTACACTGTACAGTAAAAGGCTATTATTTCAAAGGGAGACAGCTGTGCCCAGAGTGGCTGCATCGAATAGGATTCTGTCACAGACAGAAGTTCGGCTAGCGATAATTTAACTGCCAAGCAAAATGGCAAAAAGAAAAAACAAGAAGAAGAAAGAGTTCCTTTTGTGGCGTTCTGAACTCGCGGAGTAAAGTAACTCTGCTCTGCTTTTTTAACTCAAAATCAGTGAAACGTTTTTCAAGATTGGCAGAAAATATCAGAGGACACGGGATGGCGAGGTGGAAAGCGAAGACTGTGATTATTGCATTCTTAATCCTGGTTTGTTTATTTGTGGGATTTTGTGTCGCTCTCCATTCTGTGCTAAACCATTTGCTTTGGCGCCTTCAGACAGAAACTGGTGTTACGCAATATTCAGAGGCCAGTGCAAGCACAGTCATGCAGTGATTTAGAAATGGCTTTTTATCTTCAAGTTGCAAAACAACACCTCGGTGACACCGAGGCTCATCCACCGCTCGCTTACCAAAGCATTTTACAAACCAATCAATATTAGAAAAGCAGCAGAAAATGAAACATATTTTCACTGTTGCGGTGACCACACAGCTCCTGTTCAAAGCCCTGAGTTTTAAATTGCATTTATGAGGAGTTTTATCGTGCACGGTCTGCCTGTCTTTCTTCCTTTTGTTTTTATTACACATCCATATGTGGGGAATATAAACACAAATCACAAAGAATTCAGAAACTCACATCACAAACAACATGCAAACAAGGTAGATTAAAATTCTGCTCTTAAAGCTCCAGTAATGATAATAAGGGTCTGTCAGTAACTCCACTAATTTGGTCAGGGCTTAAATATCAATATTGGATGGATTTTAATTAAATTTGGTACCAATATTCATTGTGCCCTGAGGTTGAATTTTAAAGAGTGGTGTGATTGCTGGACCATCCTCCAGCGTCATCACAGGGTCAAAATGTGACCTTCTCCCATACCTTACATCTCAGACCCTATGGCCATATAGTCCCTCCAGCTTCAATGCTAATCAGAGGCCTGGCACGCGACCGTACCTGCTAAACATCGGGATGTTAATATCGTCTTTGTGAGCCTTAAAGCAAAACCTAACCCAACACGCAAATGTGAGGAAATGCTTGTTAGGTTAATTGATGATTCCAAGTTGGCTGCAGGTGTAGATGCGAGAGTGTATCGGTCTTTCTCTGTGCGTGTTGATGTGCCTCTCCAGCGTGTAGCCTGCCTCTGGCCCTATGTCAGCTGGGAAAGGCTCCAAATTTTCTCACCCATTTCCCCAAAGCGATATATACACTGATGAGCCCTGTGAACTGGAAACCAATCTGAGTGCACCACCTCGCAGGATGTCTCAATACCTAAAAATGCATCTGGAGGAGAAAAGAGCAAGGAGAGCAGAGGCCTGCAGGAGCTGTGATGGAGGATGGACAGTTGAATGCTTCACAAATGTAAACCGTTTATCTGAAGAAGGCATGTGACACACAGATGGGACATCCAAATAGGGGCAGGAAGACGAATTTATCAATAAATATTTCCTTTTAAGTCATTTCAGTTATTTAGGGTGATCTACTTCATGATCTTTGTGCCTTTCCACGTTTGCGTTTGTGTAATTGTTTTAAAAAATGCACGACATCTGTACATTCGTGTCACACTGAGGCACATTGTGCATTTGATTAAAAGCAGGCCTGGATCTACAAGTGTCATGAACACTGTTATGCTTATCTGACATCGGAGATAAAATACAGCAGTAGGCTGTGACAAAACAATAAACATAGGATACAGCTGCGCTACATGTCACACTGCTGTCACATTGCTGTCACATTGCTTTTGAAATGACAGCTCAGAAGCAAGGGTGCCTCATTTGTCTGTTGCTTCCACTCCTCCGCTCACATCTCTGGTGGGAAGAACTTTCATTGCGTCTTTCTCATTGAAGAAGAAGAGGCACAGAAAGAAACTGAGGGTGTACAGTCTCAAAAGATGAAGAAGGGTTGTTTAGCTGCCTCTTGTTTTTTCTTGTTCTACCAAAAAAAATGCAGCTGGAGCCTGGGGAGTTCAGGGGTGTCCCATGGTGTCTGGTACCATATTAACAGAGGATTCTTTGGGTCCTGTGGGTTGCCAGGTGGAGCCTCCATGGAAAGGATTTGCCCCAGTATATCCCACGGGTGCTTGATCAGATTGGGCTATGGAGAGCATGAAGACTGGGTCACTGCCTCGGACACACTTTGTGTCCTTTAACTGTTGAGTGGTGGTTCAGTTTCCTGCAGAGGAGATGGGAGGTGCTGCCTGCCATCGGGGGCATGGTTATTGGGCAGAGAGTGCGTGTAGTGCGTGTCAAAGTAACAGCCACATGAAACAAGATTTCCCAACTATAACAACATGATAGCGATGACTATTAATAACTTCATATCCGTGGTTTTAATAATATATTTAATAATAATGTAAATATGCAGTATTACAGGAGTTTGCCAAGGATCCAATGGCTAAACTATCTTCTGATTTCTTTAACGTGGTCTGAGCAATACTTCTGCGGGCATCCTGCAGGTCTTTCAAAGGTTTGTTTTTTGTTTTGTTTTTTGGACATTGGCTCCTTTTTTACTTAGTTTTAGTCCGGTCCTTGTACGTGACCATTATCAGAGGAACGGTTGTTTTTAAGCCACTTAACACTGAGCCATGTATCATTCAAGCATAAAGAAGGCGCAACAGATAAAACAGTATTGTGTCGACAGAGAACAGAAAACTTACCAAAGAGCCCATTTTAAATTGGATCGTTAGGCACTTTGTCACTAGCAGCCTGCCACAAAAACACATAATTTGTTCCCCTTTCTTTAGTCGAATCTATAAAAATTCCAAGAATAACACAGCTTTACCATATCGTAATTGACAAAGAGCTGAAAACTTGGCGAGAAGTCTGTCTACAGAAGATGAAAAGCATCTGAAAGTCAAGTCGTTAAAAAAACAGAGAGAAAATCCAGCAAAGACCTGACCCAGGACCTGAGAGACACATTTGGCCCTTCAGCTGTCCGTCTACTGTTCACTGAAGCCTCATCAGAAATGGCCTCAGTGAAAGGGTGCAAGTCATTCTTAAGGAAGGGAAGCAGGGAGAAAAGGCACAAGAACTCGACTGAAAACCGATGGCCACAGGTCTCCTGCAGTGAGGGTGTTCAGGCATCTGTAAAACGCAGTGGAAGCTTGGTCATGGAACAACAGGCAGCCAACATCCGAGGAAGACATTTCAATGTCCTTTCAGAAGTGTGAAGAACTGAAAACTACGTCAAGAAATTACAGGAAAGCTTGCATAAAAGAGTTCAGAATAAAGTTGGTCATAGCAATATTGATATTCAAGCTCATTACAGTTGTACAGACGCCATTTATGCCTTATATGCTGTATCTGTATACATGTAAAGTGCTGTACCTATTCCCAGTTTCATAGCAAAATCTAAAGGAAGGACGGATGGCCCAAGACTTTTGCACAGCACTGGGCACACATACATTTCACTGTGTTTAGCGTCCTCCACTCCCCGCCCTTAAAACAGTCCTGGCCGCCTGATGTATTGCATTAAGTTCCAAACTCGCCACAGTGCACATCACAAACTTTGTCATAATGCCAGCTGCTTCCTCCACCAGCTCAGAAAATCACAACAAAGACTCGAAGTCGTAAGGTGACTTAAACGAGTTGGCATGGGAACCGAGCTTTTGGTACTCTGACTGGCTACATCGCACTATATATATTGGCAGTTTCAACTGGACAGGACTGAAAACTGCTGCTAAAGAGAGTAAAGCCTGCCTCAAAAAAAATCATAAAAAAATCTGGCACACACTTACTTATGATGGGCTTATGATATCTTCATCACCTGCTGCATAAGGAAAGCCCAGAGCATCATCAAGGACACCAGTCAACCAGCCCACACACTTTTCTCACTCCTGCCATCTGGAAAACGCTACCGAAGCATTAAATCAAGCAGCAGCTATTTCAAAGACAGTTTCTCCCCACAGGTAGTGAGAATAATGAATACTTCCCACAAACAACCCCCCCCCCCCCCCCAAAAAAAAGCTACAAAAAAAAGAAAAAAAAGCACACATACATAAACTAAAACAGTACCTAAAGCATGCAGCTCAGAGTTTCATTTGCATTTTCTGAAGTATCACTCAGTTATACTATCTGGCACAAAGTGAGGTTTTATTAAGATGGGTATTGTTTGGCATCTGCTTTTGGAGTAAATGTGACTGAAGCAATTGAAACAAATAAAACATAAGAACTAATTAAACTCTGACTGTAGTTTCATTTGTTTGACCCGCGGCGTCTTTAAACAGCGAAACCATGGTTTCAGCGAGCATTATGCAGACAGCAGAAAATGTCACCGCGATGCTGTCAATTTTCACTCAGCTGTCAACTCCAATTTGTGACCTCGCACCATTAAGGCACGCACTTCAGCTGCATCTACAGTAATGGAAAGAGGTGACTGCCATGTAACAGCATCTTGTAAATGTTAGGGCATTATCATTATATTTATCCTGCCTACACAACCACTCAGTCTGCATTTCACAGACCAAAGTACATACACTCCCCAAAAACACTGCCAAAGAATTCAAAGTTTCAGGTAAACTGTCACAGACAACTAAAAGCATTTCATTTCCAGATCGCCTCTCGTGTGCAGGGTACATTTCCTAAAGAGGTGCAGGGTGTCATATGGCAACATGAATCACACCTTCAGACATCCAAGCAATGAATCAAGCCCTGTGCAGATTTTTAAGCTCATTAGTATTCCCTTTGAACATGTTCTGCTATCTGTAAATAGAGGGTGGGGGAAGAGATCTTACAATGATCATTTTTGCCAGTCGGAGCAGGGGGGAGAAAAAAAAGTGTCAGTGTGCGAGTCGGCTCCCGAGATGCTCGCTGTCATCGCCCATCTTCCTCTCGTCAGCAGCGGCGCTGACAGTGTGTTTATGCAGAGCAAGTGCATCAGCGACAAAGAGGCAGCGGGTCAGCGATTGAGTGGTCAGAGCAGATATTAGACTACAAAGTGAATATTATCATTCAAGTTAAGCTCTCCTATGAGTCAACTTAAATAAAAAAAAAAGACACTGCTGCCAAACTGAGAATGCATTATTTATTTATTTATTAAGTTGCTTTATTTAGCCACTTTGTTAGGTACACCTGATAACCACTTTTAAACACAAATATCTAATCAGCCAATCACATGACAGCGATTCACTTCATGTAGGCATGATCAAGATGACCCTCTAAAGTACATTTAGGAATATGTAACAAAGGGGATTTAAGCGATTTGGAATGTGACATGGCTCTTGGTGCCAAGCAGGAGTATTTCAGAAACTGCTGCAGTTCATGGGCTCAGACATCAGAGAAGAATGGCCAGACATTCAGAGAGGCAACAATATCCCAAATAACCGCTCATTACAACCAAGGTATATACAGAAAATAATTTCTGGGAGCACAACATGTCGAAACTTGAAGCAGATTGGCTACAGCAGCAGAAGATGACACTGGCTACCACTCCTGTCAGGTAAGAACAGGAAACTGAGGCTTCAGTTTACACATGCTCACCAAAATTGGACGACAGAAGATTGGGAAAATGTTGCTTGGACTGACGAGTCTTGATTCCTGCTGCAACATTCAGATGGTAGGATAGGAATTTGCCAGAAAACAAAATGAAAGCATTGATCTATCCTACTGCGATGATGTGCAGGTCACTTTCTCGCCACACTTTAGGCCCTCTGAGGAATGTTGTCAACACCTTGCTGCACGGTGAAGGATTAAATATGAACAAGGTGTACCTAATAAATTGTCCAGTTACTTGTTAGCTGTTCTAAACGTTCACATCTGTTACAGAAAACAGTTCAGCTTTAATTAAAAGCTAAGCATAAGCACTGTTACTGTAGCTGACAGCATTAGGTCACTATATTTGAAATGAACACTGTATTTGCAGAACGTGCTCCTCCACAAACCAAATCAACTACACACAAACGCAATTGAGAGGCGGCTCTTAAAATTTAGTATGAACGTGAATTAAAATTAAAAAATGTGAATTATTCATGTGTGATTTTGGACTTTGCTGTGCTGCAGAACTTGAATTTCACAACCTATGTCCCAGTGCACGAAGAGGATTATGCTGCTGTTGCTTAAACTATAATCACATACATTCACTTAAGATAAACTTATCTGCGTGTAGGCAGCTTAGCCGGATTTGTCTTTGAATGTTTTAAACACCTTGTGTGGGTAAAAAAAAAAATCATTATCCTGCAGATTCTGGGATTTTTCTCTAATTAAGACACACTTGCACAGTAATGACATTTATGACTTTACACACTCCTTCGTAAGCTGCAACAGGAATTAAGTGGATGTGTTGTGTTAAAAATAAATCATCTTGAGACTTGAGGATAATGGTAATAAATAAGATTGGGTTTAATCCCAAACCGGACTTTCAGATGCTGCATTTTGGTATACGCGTTCAGGAGCACAACAAATAAAATGTGAATATATTCGTAGCGTTAATCCTCCTCTCCTAAGAGGAGAGACGATATGAATAATTCAGAAGCAAAACTGCTGGTCAACCACCACATCAATGGCTGGTAAATAATTCAGCCGGCAGAGTGGGTGAGGAGCTGCTTGCCCCTGATTTTGATTGAGAGACACTGGGACAGAGCCTACTTATAGATTCTTGATGGGTTTTACCACATCAAGAGGAGAGGACAGGCAAGGAAGGAGAGGAGCCCACAAATAATTCATAGGAAAGAGCTGCTGATGAGCAAGATGATGAAATCTAGAGTTTGTACACTCAGATTGTATAATAAATTTGTCAATAGATGCATTGCCGTTTTGTGTTTTCTGCGGTCTCGGGTGCAGAATAGTAATGATATATTTCCATTTGGTCCCAGGGAAACTTGGGGAAGCTTCTGTGCTCTGGTTAGTCAAGGTCAGGGGCAGATGAATGAAAACATTTCTGATATGTAGATGGAAAACATGAAAATCAACATTTGCATGGCTATCACTCTTATCCTCATACAAATGCCCAACAGCAGCGTCTTTAAAGATAATAGAATGCCACCTTTTGCCTTTCAGTGTACACTTCCTTCTTTCTCTAGAAAAGAGATTCTGGGATTTACCTGCACACGTGCATACTTTAAGACAAGTTTCATCATATTAAGTTAACCCCCGCTATAATGATTTGCATAATGCTGTTTTATGTAGTGGATATGCAGATGTGCACACAGCCACTCGTTTGTACACTGCAATAAATAATTGATGTTTCTGCTGGTCACAGACTCATCCCTCAACACACAAACACACACAGAAATTCAGGATCAGCATTTAAAAGTGACTGAATTTGAAATATGAACCCAAATATCCTTCCCAGGACCAAGTCTCCTTTTTAAAAAGCCACACTGGCTGTGAATCGCAGCCACTTCTTAGCACTCCTTGGTGTGTAAAACCATGCTGCATGCTCATAACATGAAATGGTAGAGAAATAAAGTCTGACAGTTTAAAATGAACGCCTGATGGCAATTCAGGTCATACACTCTCGCTGACACTTGTGCCGCACTTCAGCAGCTAATGACATGCCAATCAGAACTATTTGCAAATCAGACCCATTTGCAAATCAAGTCCCAGCCAGATGATAATAACTAGACTGAAGGATTGTGAATGCACAAGCTGCTAGATGAATCGTGCCAGATGTATAATTTAAAGTTTTTAGATACAAGATCATTTGTAAAGTTTTACCTTCCTCCATTGCCGACTACTACGAAAACACACAGTTTCCATATTTCTCCTTTCTCAGAAGTAAAAGCACAAGCCCTTAAGATGCCATTTTGCTCTCTTACAAATTTACTGCTTCAGAAAGTCCGAGGTCAACATTTTAAGTGTGATTGTCCGAACATTTGTACCAACCAGCCTCCCTAACAAGAGAGTTTCCATGAAAACATAAAAGACAGCTCATTTCCGCAAGTTCTCATCCTGAAAGCGGAGACACAGTAGGGGAAATTTATGGCAAAAATTCAATAATGTGCTTTACAACACCCAAAGTGGGAAACATGTGGCCCTGATGCAAGCGCAGAGGTTTCTTTCCAAGTACTCTGGTGAGATGACATGCACATCGAATCAAGCCATAAATAAAGCTTTGCAAATGCACAGTAGAAGGATAACATGTAAGAATAAAAAAGGCTTTTTAAGGAAAAGTCTCCAAAATATTTTTTTCCCTTGAGACTGAACTTGTAATTCTATACAAGCAGATTTTACAGCCCGGTCAACACTGAAACTCCAGTAATGCTTCACTCCCTCATTCATTTAGGGGCCTGGTCTCGTTAGCCTGAAGTAACTGCCCAGAGGCAGTTCCAAGATAGGTGTTGAGTGGCAAGGCTTACTTCCAGAAGGACTTTGATAAAACTAAAAAGCAAAGTTGACTGAAGTGGTTGTGCCATAGATTGACTAACTGAGTATTTTCTTTCCTTTTTTAAAAAGCACTGCAACACCCACACTGCTGAACATGAAGGAAAACATGTCTCTCAGTTAAATATCTGAAAAAGCATGCTTGACAACAGGTTTTTAATTCTGCTGATTACTGGAATTATTGTGTAAAAAATATCAATTAGCTTGGCTGGTAGAATAAATTACAGGCTGTGGCGGGTGCTGCAGGCAGAATGCACTCTGATTGATTAGTTATTAACTGATTTTGCTAGCTAAATGCTTTATGTATCTGATTGACCACTTACATCCATTTTACCTTGTATGTGCATCTCCACTGACGTTCTCCTCTCAAATTGACTGCTAACCAATCTGCCCCTTTTTTGCATCACACTGGTTTGTACTGATGGATTCTCTGCTGCACTAACTGTGCATTACAACCGTGTAAAATAAAATACTGGCAGCCGCCAGTGCTACCCTTAGCCTCCTAGTAGATCCACCTGTGATATAAATGTGAAAATTCAAGGTGAATGTTGGAAAATCAGCCTGAGATTCAAACTCATGTAAGATTTTTAGTAGATTTTGAGTATTTGTTGAATTTCGAAATCCTGCGTTGATTTTCAGAAAACTCGACCTCCGACCTTGACCTTGAGGCCTCGAGGACACCACTGGTCTAAGATTTTTAGTTGATGCACGTATGGTGTCATTTGGAAATCCTCTGCCACCCTATTCTCGGGTTATTGTATTCAAAATCTTGGATGTCCACGCCACCCGCAATTCCCCACAAACCTCTTGCAGCTGAGGGGTAAAAAAAAACAAAAAACAAAAAAATCCCCATGAAATCCCTGCTTTGAAGAAAAGGGAGGAGTAAGGGTCTAAATCAAAATCTATATCTGGAGACTTGTATTCAAGTCTGGACACTTTGGAGACCTTTTGGTTTTCTGTCGCTGTTTGGATAGATTTGAGAATGTCATCGTTTGGGTTAAAATAAACTCTCTAGAAGCTTCTCTACTGTCATGAATAACTGAAATCCAACCTCATCTAACATATGATTTGTATTACCAAGTTTAAAAAAAAACAGGTTGCAGCCATGATATGTGCTAACTGTATTTTCAAGGCGTTTAAAGCTTCTGCAGTCAGAAAGCTGGTTTAGATGATCTGAATGGCTGTTCAGTCTCCTGCCATTGTTAGTTTTTATACACATCGTGTTTTGCTGCAATCACTATTTGAACAACAATGTTAGCATTTCTATTTTTCAAGATCTTTTCAGTAGTAAATCTCAGTGAAAAAAGTCTGAATATTGTCTGTACTGTAGCTACTGAAATCTCTACATACAGGAAAGCAGTAAGAAGAAAGCGTAAGGACTGATATGTTATTATTTTTAACTGATATGAAGCAATAATAAAGCACTTCCATTGAGAATTAGTCTGACTCAGTATAACTTTTACTAAATGTGTCGGTGCAGGGTCTTTTCTTCTTGTTTTTTTGTTCATTTACTTATATCTTGAATTCATTGAAACAAAGCCGGATAAAAATCTAAAAACAGGACTGATGTAGATGGTACCCATCGTGACTACACACGAATAGGCAGGGGTCAGCATTTACCCTGCTGCATCAGCACAGAATCTGTATTTTTATTTTGTCTGCATGTGCCGGAGGCTGTGCTGGCACACACCACGAAGACTTGGCGAACAGAGCGTGTGCAGAAGGGCAAATGTTGTATTTAAACACGAGTAGGTTTTAACTACAAAAATCAGACTGTCAAGGGCTCTCCTTTCCACATAAAACTGCTTATTGAACAGCCATCACAGTCAACCAGACAATTGTGGAACATCCAGAATTAGCCAATTTAAAATTGACTTTAGGAAGCAAAAGTAAAGGGGAAACTGGCAGCACAATTTCAAAGCTGGAACGCGGCGGTGTTTGGGCCAAAGCGGCGTTGCCAAGTTTGTCCTGAATTACTGGAGACTGATGTCTCCAAGAGGCTGATCAAGAGGCGTCTTTTGCTTTCTGTATTACTTCTGCTTTATCTGTTCAAACATGTACATTTTTGGAGAAAGTCACAAACGCACTTTCCCTCTGCATCCTTCCACGTTTGCAATCAGACTTTAGTTTATGGTCCGCTTAGCCAAACGAGCAAACTAATTAATGTCACGAAAATTCTTGCTGATCACGATAACAGCATTTGTTTTCACACTTTAGTGGAAGACTTTTTGCTTTACAGTGAAAATGATATTATTAGCAGCAAACACAAAAAGGCGTCTGTGTTTAACTCTGTTTAATTAACAGAAAAACTTTTATTGTCAGGCATTTATCTGGATATTCATACTCTATTCATACTCCCTGGGACTCGGTGCCATCTGTGATTTGCTAACATTTGTGTGCTGTGTAGTCAGCGTCGATATTCTTGAAACACCTGAGCGAGTAAAGGAAGCTTTGTTCCAAGAAACACGTTTGTGGGCAGAGTTGTCTGAACATTTTATTGCACAAATTATGTTCATCAGATTCACGCTGACCCGCAGATCTAAAGTAGGCTGTGATGTGTCAACACGTTTTTCAGCAGTCTGTCTCATACAGGTCACGCAGTAGATGCATATTTTAAAGTATCCCAGATGTTTACACATGAGGCGAGCTGCTTACATTTTATTTGCACCATAAACTTGCAAACATGGCCCAATATGTGTTTTTACATTTATGTTCATACTGAGGGGGAGACAAAACTTTAAAACACATTTTAAGAGAAGCCATCCAATAGCTCTCAAAGCATTTCATTCAAAACTGTGAACTGCACACCTCAATGCCTCTTTGTGACAGCTGATGAGAGAGCAGTGGATACCGCTTGTGCATGCTAAAAAAAAATCGTTTTACGAGGATGCTGCAATGGTGCCTAACTCTGTACGCAAAACTAATCTCAAAATGTATTTTTTAAGCTTCAGACTAGAGATGTCAAATTCATTTCATATGAAGAGGTCTAAGGAGCTTGGAAAGAAAAGCCTCTGGACTTCTTTAAGTTGCTTGAAGATGTTTCAACTCTCATCCAAGAAGCTTCTTCAGTTCTAGGGTCAAATGAGGAAGAGTCCCAGATTTAAGCTCTATTTCAGTGTCCCCCCAAGAGGGACATGGACCCCCTATTGATCCTCTACCTAATTACACGAGCCAAGGTGTGAAAATGGCTGTAGGTCACAATCAGCCAAGGTTTCGGGTTAACCCACTGTGAAACTAGCCCCATCCTATCGTGTGATTTACTGAGGTCAAAAGGCCCAGGATGTGGCTGGGCGTTAAGGCGTCTGGGAAGGGATCTCAAAACTGGATTATAGATGGCAGACAGTTGGTGTCGTAAACCATCGCCTCTGTTCAAAGATGGTCGTTCACAGTGGACATAGATGGTTTCTTTCATATCAAGATCCACATACAGCCCACTTTGATCTTAAGTGGGCCAGACAACTGACACTCCCCTTTCAAATGTGCAGTTTAATTCCCCTGTTGAACTGCACATTTAATCTCTGAGATAGTTTAATTGTCCTAGATTTTCCATGTGATATAGAAACTCTGCTACGGTAAAAGAAAGAAATCTGTCAGCGTGACTCTTTGGGCTTCAATTTTAAAAAAATGTGTAAAATTACAGAAAAAAAAAAATCACATAGCTCATTGCCCAGAACGTCCTGTAATTATAAACAGAAAGTTTCTGTAAATTCACAGGAAATGTCCATTTTTTGGACCCCTTGTAAAAAAACAAAACAAACAAAAAACAGAAGCTTATATTGTCATAGAGAGAGCAGGAACTTTTCTGTTATTTAATAGTTTCTGTTTTTTTAATTACTGTGCTATAGTATGAATGCCCAAATTATTTACGCTCCCTGTCATATTTTCCAAAGGCAGATTGGAGTCTGTGCCAGGCTGCTTCTGTTCCCTGGACCTTATGTTTGACACCCTCGCTTTGGACATTATTTTGTGTACAGCATCACTGCATGTTGCAAAGTTGCTTTGGAATAAAATTGATCAAAGTTCACGCTAATTTTATTGAGTAAGTTCTGTAAATGTATTTATTTCAGTAATTTAACAACTGGCTTTGTTTAAAAACAGCCAGCAGCCACCAAGTCTGTGTTATATGTCTTTTAATTTAGTTTATTCCAAATACTAGCACGTTAGATATTCAAATATAATTGAAATAACTAACTTTTCACAGAACTCTTATTTTTATTGTTCCAGGGATTTTGTCTGAAATGTAAGATCGTACAAAGACAGATTATTATTCAAAAACAACAGAAAAAAAACTGTGACTCTGAAATGACACCTCACATTGTTTGCAGTTCCTGAAAATCAGATGTACCTCAGTAAGTTTCTTCACACGCCAAAGATTTGATTCTTAGATGAGAGAGTAATGTGATAATGAGCTACATGTCAGTGTTGTGCCCAAGTGTCACTTTTTATCACTGTTTGTGATGCCACAAATGAGCCCCAGATCGAGGGAGATTATCAGTGGTCTTGTATGTCTTCCATTTTCTGATGATTGCTCCCACAGTTGATTTTTTCACACCAAGCTGCTTGCCTATTGTAGATTCACTCTTCCCAGTCTGGTGCAGGTCTACAATACTTTTCCTGGTGTCCTTCGAAAGCTCTTTGGTCTTGGCCATGGCGGAGTTTGGAGTCTGACTGTTTGGGGCTGTGGACAGGTGTCTTTTATACAGATGATGAGTTCAAACAGGAGCCATTCATACAGGTAACGAGTGGGGGACAGAAAAGCTTCTTACAGAAGACGTTACAGGTCTGTGAGAGCCAGAGATTTTCCTTGTTTGAGGTGACCAAATACTTATTTTCCACCCTAATTTACGAATAAATTCTTTACAAATCCTACCATGTGAATTCATGGATTTTTTTTTCACATTCTGTCTCTCACAGTTGAAGTGTACCTCTGGTGCAAATTACTGACCTCTGTCATCATTTTAAGTGGGGGAACTTGCACAATCGGTGGCTGACTAAATACTTTTTTGCCCCACTGTATGTGCATTATCAGCAGTTATCAGCTGGTGCACTGCAGTTGTTAGGGTTCACTTGACTTTCGGGCGGGCCTGAACTACAGTTATGGTCAGTTTATAAACTGCCAAATATAAAGTACTCTAGGCAGTATGGGTCTGTTCTGGGCCCACCTCTCCTTATGTATGTAAATTGGGGGTAAAACCTGAGGACAGCAGTGAAGACCCCCTTAAACAACACCCAGCACTTTCACAAGGTTGCATGGAAGGCCAGGGGAAACGTGAGCAGCAGACCTCCAAATGGCATTGCAAAAAGCCTGTTTGAGCAACGTGACATGCTGTAAGACCAACTGACTTCACACAGATTTCCTGCTCTGGGGTAACATAACAGTGATGTAACATGTAGGTATATATGTGCATGCAGTAGAAGCTAAAACTGGAAAAGATGGCAACTCACTGGCTTAATTAGGGAAGCTGCCAACGACTACATTACCAGTCAATTAAAAGTCAGTAAGACTGTAAAAACAATCAAAATTAAACGTAAACTAACGAATTAGATCTGCATGTAGGAGTCATCTGAAGCAGCTAAACAGCAAATCCTCAAATATACTCATATTTGAAATGTTGCTGAAAATATTTGGCTTTCTGCACAGTGGAAAAAAAATTGCAGACATAGCTGTTTGTATCGATCAAAGTGCTGCAGAACCCCATGGCTACCACCAGTTCTGCTTTCACTTTTGCCTCTTTACAATGAGAGATGGATGCTGCCCGGTATATTGATTTCAAAAGGTGATCTAATCCCTTAATTAGAGATCCCTTAAGGTCTATTTAGGCTTTCTTACTATCTATTCATTTTCTTCCACTTATCCAATTCAGGATCGCAGGGAGGGGGCTGGAACGTAACACACAGAGAGACAAACAGCACTCACATTCACACCTATGGGCAAGTTAGAATCACCAGTTAACCTCACTAACTGCATGTCTTTGGGTACAACATGCAAACTCCACACAGATGTTGGCTTCGAACCCAGGACCTTCTCACTACGAGGCAACACTGACCATCGTGCTGCCTCGGTGTCAAACTACATGTATGCCATTTTTTTTATGCACTGCACAGAGAGCCAAAAATTTCTGCAACATTTCAAACATGAACATATTTGAAGATTAAATGTGCTTAGCTCAAATGACTCCTACATGCAGATCTGTTAGAGTGTGCTTAATTCTGGCTATTTTTAAGACTCTTTCTGACTTTTAATTGACTTTTAATGGAGTCAAATGACCAAAACAATTTACTGCCAAAAATGACTGCAGATTTAAGCGGTGTGTTTTTGCAAAGACAAAAGTACAGCGTGGTTCTTGCAACTGTCGCCAATGTTTCTGTTTATTGTGTTGTTGTTCCGTTTGATAATCGTTTCCTTATGAATGCTTCTCATCCTTAGGTCTCTCTTGTAAAACAGACACCCGAGAGAGAATCTTAATGAGACTGGCTGATGAAATAAAGATTTCATAAAACAAATGTGCCACCGTTAGACACAAATCTTTAGCCATATGTCATGAAGTTGATGATATTACTGAAGATCAATCTTGCAAACTGACAGAGATACAGAGGATTCAATGAGCAAAACGCTGATCATCGTTTGGTTTTTAATTCTGGCTGAGTCAAAGACAGCAGACTGACAAAAAAAAACCCAAAAAAGTGTGCTAAAATAGCCGAGTGTGCTACATATAGGATTTCAAGTTACATTAACTCCGGGGATTATGAATGACTGCATAATATAGGCTCAGCCGCTGATCATCCGTTTCATACTTACTTGGCAGCAGAAAAACAATTTCTGAGTCTTTCTCCATTAAATAAAACATTCACAGAACCACAAGGTAAGAAGCACATTTAAGATGCCAGCAGCAAAAAGGCACACACCAAAAGATAAATACATAGTGAATGTCAACGAGGCAGATCAGGGACTCTCAAATGGTTATGATATAGATTTATGTGTTCTGACATCCCACAGATGGTGTGAATTAGTCAGAGAGGGGGTGCCAGCATGAGGTCAAGAGAGATGACCTGGCCTTCAGCCTGCCACTTGGGAAACCAAAGCAACAGACATGTGAAGCTGCCACTGCTGCAGTGGAACAACCCAAAGGGAAGCTATGGCAGCTGTTATTGGAGCTGCAGAAGAGAGTGCTCCCGTAAACTGTTCTAATCTCATCATCGTCAGAGGTAAACAGCACTGAAAGGAGCCACAGCAGCACAAACGTGCATAAAAGCAGAGGGGGTGATAGAAAAGCTACATTGATTTTGACAAAGAGCAGAAAAAGAATTGTGTAAATATAAGGACACACAAAGCGGATCAAATGGGTTTCTAAACGTGTAATGATTGATTTTTTTTCCCATTCATTGCCTAGAAATGATTTTGCATTTGAGAATAGTTTTCAATAAGCCAGTGCTTACCGGTAATATGAAGGATGATATAAATGAATTAATTTGTTGAGAATCAAAGGTTGAGGCCTTCAGCTTTACGAGCAGCTAACAAAGGACGCCTACCGTAATGTCTCATAAAGGTGCCGAGAAGCACAGAGAATTACCAGATTGCCTCAGGAGGCAGTTCCCATATGTCTGACAGAACGAGGGGTGGGGATGTCGACTTTAAAGGAAGGGAGAGACCCGTTTAATGATGAAATCATAAAATCCTGTGTAAATATGTACAAAGCATTGGCGGCTCTTACCTGATTGATGTGCTTGAGCTTGTCAATGATCTGATTTATGACGGGGTCAGCTCCTTTCACTTTGACTTCGGGGTTGGCGATCTGAGCTTTGATTCCGTTTCCGACCACACGGAGAGTGTAGCTGTGAACACAAGAACAGAGGACAGAGGGTCTGTAAATATATTCAGATATCTTCCAGTCATTTTAAATAATACCAGTGAGGTACATTTCACAGATAATTCATATAATATAGTTTTTATAGCACTTTTTTTTAACCTGTGCAGCGTTTACATGTCTTGCATAATGTCCAACATATTGAAACAATTTCACACATTTTCATCAGCTGGTTTACAGACAGAACCACATCTCACAAGAAACATGCAGCTCAAAAAAAGGTCTCAAATACTTTGGAGTCAGACCTGTTACAGATCGTCAACTTTTCTTTAATATCAGGTGTGTTTCCAGAATCACTAAAAACTGCTGTAATTAAACCTATACTGAAAAAGGACAATCTTGACAAGACACAAATGAACAACTACAGGCCGATCTCAAATCTCCCATTTTTAAGTAAGATCATTGAAAAAGCAGTTTCTCAACAGCTCAATTACTTCTTAAAACAGAATAACTGCTATGATGCCTTCCAGTCAGGTTTTAGACAGAACCACAGCACTGAAACCGCTCTGACCAAAGTGTTTAATGACATATGTCTGAATACAGACAGTAGAAAAATATCATTCTTAGTCTTACTGGATCTCAGTGCAGCATTTGATACAGTTGACCACAACATATTACTCAAACGACTGGAGAACTGGACAGGTCTTTCAGGAACTGTACTAAACCGGTTCAAAACATACTTAGAAAACAGGAAATACTTTGAATCAATAGGTAACTTCACATCTGAGCAGACAAGTATCACATGTGGAGTTCCCCAAGGTTCCATCTTGGGACCCTTTCTGTTTAACATTTACATGCTCCCACTGGCACAGATTATAAAGAACAACAAAATAAACTATCACAGCTATGCAGATGACACACAAATATATATCACAATGTCACCAGGAGACCGAGGCCCTGTACAGGCTCTTGGTAAATGCATTGAGGAAATTAATGACTGGTTGTGCCACAATTTTCTCCAGCTAAACAAAAACAAAACTGAAGTAATAGTCTTTGGCGCCAAAGAAAAATGATTACAGGTCACCAGAGAACTTCAATCTATACATCTAAAAACCACAAACCAGGCGAGAAATTTGGGTGTAGTGATGGATGCAGACCTAAACTTAGAAAAACACATTAAGACAATAACAAAATCAGCTTACTATCACCTCAAGAATATATCAAGGATAAAAGATCTGATGTCTCAACAGCACCTGGAAAAACTAGTCCATGCATTCATCTTTAGTAGGCTTGATTACTGTAACAGCATCTTTACAGGTCTACCTAAAAAATCAGTCAGACAACTACAGCTCATTCAGAACTCTGCTGCTCGAATCCTCACTAAGACCAAAAAAGTGGACCACATCAGTCCAGCTCTGAGGTCTATACACTGGCTGCCTGTCCGTCAGAGGATAGACTTTAAAGTTCTGATGCTGGTCTATAAAGCTCTGAATGGTTTGGGACCAAAATACATCAGTGACCTCCTGACCCAGTATGAACCTTCCAGATCCCTCAGGTCATCTGGATCCGGTCTTTTATCAGTTCGCAGAGTCAGAACCAGACACGGAGAAGCTGCATTCAGCTTTTATGCTCCTTATATCTGGAACAAACTCCCAGAAAGCCTCAGATCAGCTGAAATACTCAGTTTATTTAAATCCAGGTTGAAGACTCACCTGTTCTCAGCTGCATTTGAATAAAGCACCAAATCCACACTTTTAAGCTTAAATTTCAAAACTTACATTTAACCACTGATTTTATCTACTGTTCTGATTTTATCTGTTTTGATTTTATCAAACACGTTCTCACTCCCAAAGCGTAACATTTTACGCTAGGTGACAAATCGTCAACATATTACGTTTTCGGCTACCCACCATGTTCCTAAATGACGACCTCGGAAAAAAGAGGAAATATGAGAACCGTCTGGACTCCATCTACACATGTTCGCTCTTTTTCATCAAATCGCTTATGGTTAGGGCTAGGGATAAGGTTAGGTTTAGGGCTGGAATACAGGGCTGGAATACAGGGCTGGAACGCCTATTACCGCGGGAGCGTCATTGCACTGGATTCCAGCCATAACCCGCCGCGTACCATAAGAACGCCGAAGGTCTCCTTTCGCATTCCTCAGGAACGCCGCGGGACGTGACAAAACATCGACATGTTATGCCTCGGGAGTGAGAACGGGCTGGATTTTATATACTGTTTTGTTTGTTTGTTTGTTAATTAGTTAGTTAGTTTGTTTGCTTGTTTTAATCAATTTTAAATCATGCTTTTTATTTGTTTTTGTTTCTAATGTCTCTGTAAAGCACTTTGAATCACCTTGTTGTTGAATTGTGCTATACCTTGCCTCATAATGACATCTGATGAGCTGCAGTGTTATGTAAAAGTCTTGAGCCACCTCTCATTTCTTTATATTTTGTTTTCTTTGATTTTTTTTAAGTGGTTGTGAGAACTAGTTCTAGGAAAAATCTATTTTATTTTGTGTCTTTGGGCACTTTGTTATTAGCATATAATTTCTTCCTGTCTCTTTAGTGTATCTACAAAAATGCCAAAGATGACACAGTTTGAATAAAACAGTGTTTTTTGCAAGAAAATATCAGTTTTCAGCTGTTAGCTGAAACTTGAAAACTTGGCTGAAAATCCCAGCATGGTGTCCTTAAAAAAGCTCGACAAGTGGAGAGCAAAAGAAGAGGCAATCCTTAAAAAAAAAATCTATCTACAGCAGACGAGCAATATCTAAAAGTCATGTTTCTAAGGAATAAAACAAAATCCAGCAAAGACCTCACACAGGGCCTGGGAGATGATCCTTCAGCTGATCCATCTACTGTTCACTGAAGCCTCATCAGAAATGGTCTCAGTGGAAGGATGGCTGTTCCTTCTTAAGGAAGGGAAACAGGCAGAAAAGGCTGAGGTGTGCCAAATTACACAAGAACTGACCTGAAAATCAGTGACTACAGGTAAATGGTAAATGGCCTGCATTTGTATAGCGCTTTTCTAGTCCATAGGACCCCAAAGCGCTTTACACTACATTCAGTCATTCACACACTGGTGATAGCAAGCTACATTGTAGCCACAGCTGCCCTGGGGCGCACTGACAGAGGCGAGGCTGCCGGACACAGGCGCCACCAGGCCCTCTGACCACCACCAGTAGGCAAACATGGGGTTAGTATCTTGCCCAAGGATATTTGGCTTGCAGCCAGGATGCAGCCTGGGATCGAACCACCGACCTTCTGATTAGGGGCTGACCTGCTCTGCCACCTGAGCTACAGCCACCCACTAAGTCTGATGGAGTAATGAATCCACATTTGAAATGTTTGGTTTAAATCGTCATCAATATGTACAGAGGAGGAGAGGACACTGTGAGTGTATAAAACCTGGTTTGGAGCTGCATTTCAGCCAGTGGTGTTGGGAATATTGTCAAAAATGATTATGAACACAGAAAAGTACCATTAGACTGTGATCCACCATGAAATACCATCTGGAAAGCGTCTGATTAGCAACAGCTTCATTGTTAAGCATCAACACTCATTGATTGGCCTCTCAGATGAGATGCTAACATTTTTGAAGCAGGGTGGGATCATCTTGACAAAGAACAGAACAAAAGGCAGCCAACATCCAAATAAGTGCTTTAAATGTCCTTCAAGAAGCCTGGAGAACTATTCCTGAAGACTACTTGATGAAATTACAAGAAAGCTTACCTAAGAGAGTTCAGGCTGTGTTGAAGAATAAATGTGGTCACACCAAATACTGACTTTCCAGCTTGTTAGAATTGAACAAACTCTGTTTTTTTTTCTTATTTACTGTATTTCCATGCACATTTCAATTAATATCTGCACCAACTTCCCATTTTCCCAGCAAAATATGAAGAAATGAGCTCAAAAGACTGCCTAGTTTTAACAGTTACTGCAGCAGAGAAAATAAATCTACAGCATAGAATACAGAGACTAATCAAATAAGACAAGAAAAAACTTTACATTCTATTTATCTTCATAAGTAGTTGGGAAATATACCTTATTGACTTATAAAATGCAATAAAATGTAGTAATAAAAAGTCAATAATATATCAGGGAATTTTCTCCATCACGTATTTTCACGTTCAATTTAAGCACATTTTACAGTTCTACTAGCAAACACAAGTGTTGCTTTATAGTGACAGAGCTGAATGAAAATTCATATGAAAACCACCTTATATGAAAACATATAACCTTAACACAATATTACAATGTGTGAACATTGTAATATTGGTACTTAAAGTTTAATTAAATAAAGTATCAAAAAGTACTGTCAGCAGTAACAGCAGAAACTTTCACACTGGAAGAAAATTCTAATATCATCGTGTCTTCTAATGGCAAGTAATACTAAACAATGATAAATATTCTGAATTCACACTAAGGTGACAGTAGAATTACTTTGCAGCCATACCCTGAGGTTAAAGAGGGATTTGTGGTATGGAAGAAAACATCATTCACTGCACATTTGTGCAGATGCTCATATGTATCTAAGCGGCTATCGCATTTATGGTTTATGAAAACTATAGCCTGTATGAATCCTCATAGAAATGAAACGAATATGTAGCAATATAGCTGTTCAGCATACAACATCGGCCCTTGTTTTAAAGCCGTTCATTGTTGTCATAGCTTGGTAATAGGCTTCAGTTTACCTCAAGGACTCCTCATTCTTTAGCCTGACTGCAGTCTGTCAGCTGTAATGCTTCTGACTGGACACAATTCACTCACATCTCAATTTACAGTGTATCATTCAGTCAAACTGGTAGATCAAGGTAAAGTCAGTCATTGCTGAACAATTGCTGAGCTCTTTGAGCTTGTCATCCGACACAGAATGAGGTGCCGACCCGGGCGATCGCTTTGAACTTCAGTGCTCGAGAGTTAAAAATAAAACAGAAGACGCAAGCATGCTGCTGAGGTGGCGGCAAACTCCAGCTGAGTGTGATCATCAAGAAACCCAAGGTCACAAAAAAATACTCTTTTTTTAAAAGAAAAAAGGCCTTAGTTATTTAAATGCAAAGGTGACGACACAATTCAAATTTAGTCAAGAAGCAATTTTAAGATTAATTACCTGCAAATCAGAGCCTCTAAATGTAATTAGTTTGAGAAGAAATGCTGGCCAATCCATGCCCCTTCTTTACTTTTAATCAGCAGTTACACTGTTATCATTCTAATTACATTATCAACATATTTTTTTGTTTCTGCATTCTTTCTTGTCTTCACGTAGTCTCTCTGCTGTCTGTCTTCTGACAGCAGCTTACAAAGAAATGTCAAAGTCAACATTTAAAATATGTGGACAATAGAGCTATTAAAACATCCAAATAACAAAATGAACCTCAAAGATTCTCCATCATGCATTCGTCATGTCATTAATCTCTTAAAAATAAATTATAATATCAAAAGTTAGAAGAATCATATTGTTCCTCATGCAAAGGATGACGTGATATAAATAAAGGGGATTTTGGTAGGGCGGTCATTGTCAGCACTCCTTGCACACCATGTAATTACCGATGCATAAATAAGCTATCAGGCAAACAGTCTAATCGGGAGGCGAGCAGTGTTTGACACGAACTCATCAGCAAACACCTTTTGCACGTGGATAAAATTGATTCCTTTTAAAACAGCTCTTCCAGCTTTTGTTGTCTGCGTGCTCACAATTTTTACTATGAACCACAACAAAAATTGATTTTTGCTCCGGGTACTTAACATCATCTTTTGAAAAACAAAAAAAACGTCATTCAGAAGCACACGGCTGTTTTACAATAATGGGATCCAGCACTTTGAGACCTTTGGTTTTTTTTTACCAAATGGCTTTAAAAGCAAAAAATAAATAAATACATCTAAATTGTTGTGTTAAATTTACTCCTGCAAAATTCAATGTCTATAACCAGCAGCGCACTCCTCTGTAGGCAGCCTGAGACAGCACAGACACCTCGCTGGAGTTCACATGTGATGTTGGTGTCTTTGTAGGAGCTGCTGTGATAAATCCACGCGAGGGCTACGCAGACGCTTCTGTGTCCATCAGCCATCGGCGGCATTACAAAAAAAAACTTCAACAGCATCAAAAATGCAACAGTGACAAAAGTAAAGGAGGTCATGTAACCATGTAGGAAGTAAACTAACAATTTACTAAAAGTTTCCACTTTGGTTTTAAAGTTTGTTTGGGTTTTTATTTATTAGTTAGACTTCTTAACGCTATTTAATATATCACATTTTCAAATTTGTATTGCATGTTGACACACTCCTCTCCATTCATCCATCCAGCTCTTCCACTAGGAGCCAGTACGAGCTGTCATGGGCCAAAACTATTTTATGTATCCGTCTACTGTATATCCAATAACTGCAGTGCTGTGTTAGCTCAGCGCTGTATGCATTGGCTGGAGCTTCATGCTTTGGGACTATAGCTGCAGCTGAATCTTGTACACTATAACTTTGATCCACCTGCTTCCAGCTTTGTTTAATCCCTGGACACACCTGCAGAGATTGAAATTGTGTGTAGGAAGTGGAAAGAACAAAAGTCCTTGTTGGGTCTGCCCTACCGTGAAAGGTCCACAGGAAAAGTAAAAAAAAATAAAGTCAGTATTAAAGAAAGATTACTAGGTCCACGTGCACTTGTAGCCTTTGATAATCTCATAAAATCCCCCTTCATTACCTATAATACTGTCTTTTTCCCTCTTTCTGATTGGCTGCATATTGAAGAGATTACATCAGAGCCATCTGTGCTCACGTCCATCCAATGAAAATGTGACAGCTACATTTCTGCATGAGAAAACATGAAGGTGAAATCTGCATACATCCTTGAATTGGGATGTAGTTAAATATGGATTCTAATATAAAATGGATGTCCATACATACCCACACACATACTCACAGAGTCAACTCATCTAGCATTCACTAAGAAATGTATTTCATTATGCCACTGGGATCCATAACCTGAAACGCATGCAATCTCTTGTAACACGCTGCACGGCTGGCAATGCAACACTAAGGCTCTCGGGAGGTTGCAACACCAGAATATAAGAGGTGAGCTCCTTAAAAAGTGTCAGAGATAAAAACATTGATCATAGCCATCATATATTCTTCAGGGTGAGTAAAAAAAAAAAAAAAAAAAAGCACACCGTAGCACCAAACACAACCTGCAGGAGGATATCAAACAGTTGAGCGATTGCCTGTGTCTCTGTAGACCAGCAGCAGGATCCTATAATCCATATCACTCTCCCCAAAGGGACGCTTGGTTTGCATCTCATCTCTGCTCGCCCTGCTGTTCAGGGTTAGATTGAAAATTTCAATCATTCTATTCGTGGTTCCCATTCCTGTCCCATTCAACTACACTGTACTGTAGGTGCAACACATTCACATCCAGAACAAAGCAATCTCAGGCCTCTTTTGCTTTGTTCCTTGACTTCAGGACAGAGTAGGATAGGTACGTCAAAGTAATTTACTCTGATCACAGCACAGGAGGAGCATGACTCTTCTGCAGACATCAGCAGCACAGTGCACTACAATACCGGGGCCTTGCATAAAACAGATAAAAGCCACCGTGTGTGATTTGATGCGTTCCTTTTGTGCAATCCATGTCCCATATTTTGGTCCTTTTTGTCCTTTGATTAAGGCTGTGATAAAAAACTGGACGAGAATTTGGCTGAATGTAGCCATCTTATTTTAAAGAACATGCCTTTTTTTCTAAGGGGATATTTCTTCCCACAGCTTAATGAAGATTCGGTGAAGAAAACATTACTGGTTACTTTAGGACTAATGCATTGCTAAAAACTATTTGCATTTACTATATTAAAAATGCAGGTCGCAGGGACCTTTCAATGAAACTCTTCAAATCTATATCTTACGTTAAGACTAATTTAATGCCTTCACTTTGGCATGGAAGGAGATTTTGCAGGAAGCTTTAAAAAAACTTCAATGATGTTTACTGGAAATAAGTTCAGGCAATATACTTGGCCGGGTCATAGCTGTAATATTCTTCTCCTTCCAGGCTTCTCAAGACTGGGAGACATAACCAAAAGGCATCTCTATAAATGTCATCTGCAATCACCTTTTGCGCTCATGAAGCCCCAGATCATCGTATTACCAGATTTATCCGTCACTGCTGGAAGTTTACACTCAGTATAGTAGACCTGAGGACCTGAATTCCAAACATCCTGGATTCAAATTAATCTTGATGAAAATGTATCAATTTTTTTTTAACTTTAATCTTGCTTTTTTGTTAAGTGCAAATAGTTGTTTTCTTCTTGAACACATGTATAAGGCTGAGAGGTACTGAAACTTTAAAAAAAAAAAGGTGTGGCACAAACCAGAAATGTAAATCTAAAGAATTGTTCTTTAGCGCTGCAGCTAAGGATGGGAATCAAGAACCCAGGAGTTCAATTCCCTGGAATTTTTTAGTCCGCCTGCCTGTCGATCCCGATTATTGGTTCTATTTGAGCGTGTGCTACAATCATCTGATTTCAGTTCATGTGTTGGAGGAGGAAAATAGCAGCACAGTCTACAGCGTGGATATGGACTTTACTTTTATTGCACAAAAGGACGAGAGTGCGATAGTAAAGCGGTGGTGAAGACAAAAACGACTGCATCGTGCTGCTAACCCAACTTCGGCTCTTCGCAAGCACCTGCACAGACAACATGCTAACGCTAAGCTAGCCATAAACCCAGAGTGATGTTAAAGCAGAGTAAATGTCGACCCCAGCCCAGCAGCCAAACCCTGAACTTTAACAGGTAACAAACTGATGAGCAGTCAGGCTGGAGCCTCTGTTTCCACCTATTTTAAAGCCGTTAAAGCCTCTGTGTGGGTTTTCATCTTTGCTTTGTGCCGTCGGCTTTGTGTTCATACCTAAATCCAAAGAAAAAGATCATATGTGTGTCCTCATTAGGATAGGATTTGTGTTGTGTGTGGGACTGTAGGCTTTATACTGTCAACTGATAATTATAAGACCACGGGTTTCAGGTCATTTTGCAGAGACATGCAAAAATAATGTAACATGTATAATAGCAAATTACTTTCTCCTTGGAGTAATTAAGTAACATACTGCATTAATTACATTAAGTACTTAATACATTAAGTATGCTTTAAAGAGAAGCGTTCTGTGTAATAAATGCATTCTTGAGTAACAACCCCAACACTGATCACAACAAAGGGGGGAAATGCCTCCAACATGCACAAAAACATTTGACCACACAGCACGCAATTAATCTGCACAAATGTAATGCCTTTGATATGCTGCTTAGAGATGGTGGTGGCTCTCAAAACAGTGATCAATCCCCATCCCTAGCTGCAATCAACACATTTAAAAAGGTAAAAAGTTTTACTTTGAAACTTTCAGGAACCTCCAGCAAACACGCAGCCGTTCAGGGAATGGACATTTTCTCCAGTTTACTGGTCTGTAGGCCAGTGTGAGTGGGGCATTAATATTAAGTTGAAATTCACTCTAGGAAGCTCAAAATAGTTGAACTAACCCGTAGGCTTGAGTGAAAATTCTGAGCAGTAACGCCTTAAATGTCACTCTGTTGTATATGCTGCTGGATGCACTGTAGATCTGTATTTCTATTGGTCAAGAGAGTTGGTTCATAATTCAGCCATAATTCAGAATGGTGCTCCTTTTATTTATTTATTTTTGTCCTTAATTTACATTTTAAGCTTCATTTTTCAAAAAATTCCTGCAAACTGAGGCACAGCACTCCACTTGTTGTGATTTCTGGAAGCAGTTTGGTGATAACTGCCAAACACTCATCGTTTAACTAGCAGGTCACAGGCTGCTCGAGCTACTTTAGATCAATTAGTATGCTTCTGACGCCTCGGAGATATCAATCACGGGTTGCAGCTGAGCATCCGTCTTAAAATCATATAATATATGATTGTATTTTATATAACGGCGATAAATAAGACAGCGTTTGTTATTTTAAGCAAAAGCTGTCAGATTTATTTTTTTCCCTACCCTCATATGATAAGACGACTGCTTAAAACTATTAGAAGATAAACAGCCATCAGTGTTCATTTGAATTTGAATCTAATTTCCAGCGTCTTTCCATCCATCTATACAGCTCGTGTGCTCTTTGTTTTTTAACATTACGCCGTGAACAACAATCAAAAATGATAAAGGGAAAAAAAAGAAAGAAAACAAGCTGGCTGTAAAAACACAGAAATGTCTTTTTCCTGAGAGCACTTTCATCAAAATGTTATGGAGCGAGTAGTTCAGCATCCCAGGAGACGAAGGAGGCAGACCACGCACACTGTTCATGGTTGGCTGAGTGAGAAACAAAGCAGGCCTGCAGTTAGTAGGCTAGAAGGCAATACCTGCCTTTCAGTTGTCACAAAGAGAACAAAAGTCCTTCTGGCTCATTGCCGAGTGTGGAGAAGATCTGGGGGAGCCCGGCACTTCAAAGGAGCCTGTCCACTTAAGCTCAACAGGACAGAAAATACTTCAGGCATAACAAGCGAACATATGCAGTTTAATGTATAAAAATCAACAATAAGGCTGCGCCTCGAACAAACATCTGCTCGTTACCACAAAGCAGACTCGATGTGAAAATAAGGCAGAAGAGTCTAATTAAATACTACATCGAGACTACCACACATCCTACATAACACAGGAACATGTTTAGGCTCCATAACACATACAGTCAGTCAAGATCTTTCAAATATCTGCAAGAATGTCACATTTACTTCTGACTGACTCATGAATTAATTGACAAAAACCTTCACAGACAGACAGAAGGGATTAATATAATCGGGATTATGGGGTTTGCCAGTATGTGTATCTGAAACTGTGTACCTTTACTGAGAACTGTGACAAAGAGGATAATACAACAGCAGTCAACTGTGCTTCAGGCAAAGATTTTGCTCCAAACATCACTACTGTCATGTTTGTTCCAATTACTAGAAAGCCCTGAGCCTTGAAGTTGTATTGACTTGTGCCAGAGAGACACCATGGAATTAGCCAGACAGAGCTGTTTGAGCAATGTGGCAGCAGTAATTAATATGGTCTGGTAGTCAGTCAGTGGTTAATGGGCATTTTGTGTCAGAAATCTGTACTTACACTGCTCTTGGATACTGGAAACTGCTCATATGAACAGACAGATTAATTATGGATTTATAAACAAAAAGTTGTCCAGGGCTAAAGAAAATAAAAGGCAGACTGTGTAAGTGCACTCTAACAGCAGTGGAGCAAACACACAAAAGCTGGAGTTCTCAAAGTTTTTGATGACTGAGTGCCAATTTAGGGAACCAGCGAATGATCAAGAGTCTCAGGACGACACGCAAAATACTTTCAGTGTTTTTGATGTGTCGGTTCAGAGGCTGATGGCTGATGCTGGTAATTGTCCTTGCTGTGATTTCTGCAGGGTTTGGTTTTTTTAATCATCAGTGAGGTGACTGTTAGATTTCTTAAAACTGGCTCTGTTTGTCAGAGCTAGGAAGGGTTAGTCTGCTATAATGGCTACAGCAAGAAAGCGTAAACACAGCTATATCATATATCATATGCGCAGGCTTTTACTGATGAGAAAATGAGAACAAAAACACTCTTCAACATAGCCTGAACTATCTTAGGTATGTTTTCTTGTACTTTCTTTAAATATTGTTCAGGGATATTTCTCCAGGCTTTTTGAAGGTCATTCAAAGCTCTTCTTTGGACGTTGGCCCCCTTTTGTTCTATTCTCTGTCAGGATGATCCCACCCTGCTTCAACAATGTGAAGACTCTGGGGAGCTCAATCCATTACTGATAGTGTCTCATTGCATGTTTTTCTATCCAGGTATGCTTTTTAGTGTTCACTGTCACGCTGAGAAATGAAGCTGTTACCAATCAGAAGCTTTCCAGATGGTATTGCATGGTGGATCACAAACTGTCAGTATTTTTCTGCATTCATACTTCCATATGTTTTGACAAAATCCCCAACACCACCGACTGAAATGCAGCCCAAAAACCAGTGACACAGCCTGCACCATGCTCTGCAGATGGCCGTGCACACTCACTGCTGTACCTCTCTCCTGACCTCTTCTGTACATATTGATGATATTTTGAACCAAAAATTTCAAATTCATCACTTCACCTGTTGACACTGATTTTCAGTCCAGTTCTTGTGCATCTTGGTACACCTCAGCCTTTTGAGGAACAGCTTCTTGACAGCCACCCTTCCACTGAGACCATTTCTGATGAGGCTTCGGTGAACAGCAGATGGATCAACTGAAGGGCCAGAGGCATCTTTCACGTCCAGTGTCAGGTCTTTGCTGGATTTCTTTCCCCCTATTTCTTAAGGACACGACTTTCAGACACTGCTGTAGATGGATTTCTATGTCTGCCACTTCTTTTTTTTTTATTGACACACTGCACATCATGGTGTGTTATGCAAAGTTTTGGGCTAACAGCTCTTTGGGAATCCCAAAAAATTCTATTTTATGCCAGTCAAACTGTGTTATCTGCCAAGTTTTATAGATTCAACTAAAGAAATTTGAACCATTTTTCCCCCAAGAGACTGCAAGTAACAAAGTGCTTCAAGGTGAATCTGTAAAATGTCTTATTTTTCCTCTGTTTTATTTCTTTGCAAGTTTTTATCGTCATACTGATTGAATCACACAAAGAACGGGATTAAATCGTCTCAAAGTTAAGTACTGACTTGGAGCATAAGGAATTTTTGAATGTTTGAATGTTTAACCAAAACTCAAAGTCTTTTATTGGCCTAAACTTGGACAGCATCAGCCTCAAGCCTTAAAATGTGCTCTGTTCATCAAAACTCCAGTGTGATCCTTACAGCGCTCTGTAGGACTGTCAACCTTTGGCTTTTAATGTCTCGTGTCCTCCTTTTGAGATAGGTGGTTTTACGCCTTGTGCAACCGGCAGAGTGTGTTACTTTAGTTCTGATACTCTGCACCGTTTATATGTAACATTTACTGTGCGACTGCCACGCTTGTCCGAAAGCACATTTCCTGTTGGGGAAAAATACGAGAAATCTTTATTTTTTGACCAGAAAACTTGCTGGCTTGGAAGAAATGCTGTCAGTGGTTATAATGCAGGTAGCAATTATTCAACCTCGAGAATGTATTCACATGGTTTTTTTTGTGATAAAGGTGGATTGTCAGGGATCGTGTGTGTGTGTGTGTGTGTGGGTGGGTGTGTAAACAAAATTACATTTATTGAGTTACACACCTGACTGCACTTCCATTGTGGCCGTGTTTGTGTGCCAGTGTGGGTTCTAACAATGACACAACAGCTTAGGATGACAGGCACTCTTTCTTTACTCAGTGTTAACTTGTTTGTTTATTCATTCATGATTTTGCAGCACACTGTACTTGGGGGAAATTATAATACACAACCTTTAAGTGGCAACGAGCCCTGAGATCCCTGAACAAAAGGAGCGCGGCGCAGGCTGCTGGAGTAGACCGTATGCTACTACTCCAGGGGTCAAGTATATGCCCGAATTTAATGATTCAACAGTTCTCCTAACAACAATATAATGCCATTAGTGCACTTTGATGTTAACAGATGGTTATGCCAAAGTCAGTAACACATTGCACTAAGGCACCTGCACTTCATGCATGCAGGTGATGTCAATCAGCTGCTGAGCGAACACTGACTGCCACATGTTTACTTTTATTGCGCCTCCTTGTTTGCGATCCTTTTATTATCGCCATCAAAGCCTCCTGGTGCACCAGCCTCACTCCTGAGCCTCATTTATAACATGTTTTACACGTATTTACAGAAATAAGTGAAGAAATAAAAGATACATTGTGGTAAAACGACACCAACCTAGCATTCACAGCAATCCATTATTATAGTTGTAAAGCTTGCGTTATATTGCACTGATAATCTTCCCCGGTAAAGCTAAGTGGCTCTTTGTGCTTATGAGCAACTGCATCGTGCACACTTTTAATGCCAAATAGATATCAGGAGTCCTCAAACAGCGAGTGAACTTTTATAACACCTCTTAAATATTTGATTTTTACGGAAGGTAATAAGGACAAATGGAAAGCTTGGCTATTGCGGAGATACAATGGCCTCATAAAAGCAGATGGTCACCAAAAGAGGGAAATTTTAAAGATGTTAATACCCCATAAGGGCAATAATGTTCAGGATTAAACAGATGTCGTAAGAGCAGGGCGGATAATGAAAAACTCATCGGAGCTTTTATGATATCAGTGATCATCATACTTACATCCAAAGTAATGTCCTGCTGTATTTTCTTTTTCTTTTTACAATGGATAAATACTGTCCTGTCTGAAACTTTCATTTGAGTGCAAAATACAAATAAATGCTCTGCAGAATTTAATACAGTGATTTTCTGGTCTTATTCCAGTGCAGATTATCAAAATCATCCCTCTGATGAAAAGATTTTTCCTCTCTGGCACAAAACTTAAGAGGCTTAGTCATCTTTTCCATCTTCATCCATTGACCGACGCGTGCCCAGATTTCAACACCTCCTTCGTGGAGATTCAGAGAAAAATCAGAAACAAAAATAAATAAATAAGTCACTGATTATGCATTTATGAAGAGTTCTGTAAACATTAATAAACAAATCAGGACTGCAGCAACAACCTTATTTCCAGGCTATCAAACAACCGGGGCAGCGGGGATGGCAGGCTTAAAGTAAACACTTGAACAATGATTGGACTTCCTCTCACAGTAGCACTGTTTCATAACAAGGTGTCTATCCAGTCAAGTAGCAGAGCCAAAGGAGCACGAAAATATAATAAGCAATGGAGAAGCCACACGCTTGTCTGTAAGCAGGATGTTAACGTAACGTATTTCAATGCCGTCCCTGGCAGCACTGCAGTTCCAGCAGCCTGTATAAAGAAGCAGATCACACCTGCAGCGACTCAACACACATCAGCGTGTTCCTCTGATAGATCCGTGCCTTTTCCGTCACATACTGGCAGAAAGTGCGCTCTTAATATACATATCTTAGCTTAATGTCACCACAGATATTTCACATTAAACCAGTGATACAAGAAATGGTATTTACTTATTAAAAACAACATATTGTATATAAAACACTGACTTTGCCTCTATGGCATCACCTGCTGAAACAAGGTCTGCCAAAACGACTGTCACCACCTTTTTTCCTGGAACAAGCCAGAGGGGAGCATATTTAAGAAAGACTAACACAAGCTACCTTGGTTTGTAAGGGTGCATCTGCAGAGTGTACAGGACCATCAAAACAGACACAGAAACACGCCACAAGTGCAGCTTATAAACAGTTTTAATCGCTAGAATTTAACCCATTGAAAAAAGGAACAGAAGTTATAGACTGTTGGATGTCCTGGTGGTAAAATTGCACAGGAAACCATATTATTTGTTAGATATTTGTTAGATTCAGAAGGCAGAAGGCGTCCAGTTCACCTGGTCCGATTGTCACTGTCGACTACAGTCAGTTAGTGTCAGCCAACTTGAGAAACACAAGCAGTGTAAATGATAAATAAAAGAGTTGCAGTGAAACATTTCTGAGGTCAAGGGTAGTAATTATTACCAAGAAAATGTAATTAAAGTATATGTTAATTATTCCACATGCTCACTGTGCGTTGTCAGTGAAGTTCAGGCTAACTTTTGTTACACTGACACATCCAACGAGGTGTCCCCCTCGACTGACTCCTGATTTCGTGCCAGGCCTTGTATGTAAAATCTTAACATTCAAAAGTAACTGCATGCTCTCACAGGGGTGTCAATACTTTACAAATGTGTGTATCCTTTTTCTTCGCATCCTACCACTAACATCCTCTGTCACATCAACCCTCTGCATGTTCTCCTCGTCTGAGGCCTCGTCTCTTTTTCTCATGCCTGGCAGCTCCATATTCAACACATGTCCAAACCATCTCAGCCTTGCCTCTCCATCTGTGTCTCCAAATCACTGAACCTGATCTGCCCCTCCGACGTACGCATTCCTAATCCTGTCCATTCTGGTCATTCCCAGTGAAAATCTCAGCAACTTTAACTTTGCCAGCACCGTCTCCGCCACCTGTCTTTTTATGCCACCATCTCCAAACCATACATCACAGCAGGTTTCACTACCAACATGGTTTCTTCCCTCTCACTCTTGCTGATATCCTTATGTCATCTCCACCCATTCCACTATGCCTGCACTCTTTTCTTCTCCTTTCTCATGTGCTGTCAGCTGCTTTGGATGGTTCACTCCAGGTATTTTAAACTCATCTAACTTCACTACATCGGCTTCATGCAGCCCGTTTCCCTCTCATTCACACAAGTCTTTCATTCCTCTTCTTAACAGAGCATACCTCCTCCTCTCCAGACTCTTTTCCACCTGCTCCCAACTCTCACTACCAACTATGTCATCTGCAAAGATCATAGCTCATGGAGACTACAGCCGGACCTCATCTTTTAACCCGTTCATCAGCACTGCAAACAAAAAAATAACTACCTGTTATATTTCAGGGTCCAGCTTTTGAACCTGGACATAAAGGCAGTCTGGGTAACTTTAAACTTTCTAGTATTGGATGGATGAAGGAACATATCAGACTTGCAGCAGCCAGATTATTGGTCAGTACTGATATTCTTTCAGCACCCCCCACCCCCACCCCCCGCCCCCCCAGGTGGAGTCACTACAACATGTTAAATCGCACAAAGCGCCTCATTGTTAGTTAGCCGAGATCTTTTCACTGTCGCTCTGTGTTACAAAGTGATTGCAAGTATGTAAACAGTAGTGCGCTAGGGAATTAAATCTGTCTGATAATGTATGAGCTATCCATCTAGTGTTGCAGCAACGATATAGATAAGAGAAATCTGACACCCAATCGAAATCTGTGCCAGCAGAGGCGCATGCAGTCCTTGTGTCAAACACAAAACTGGCCACAGCCAGATAATAGACAAAAACCAAGGACTGATTAGAAAATCAAAAACTAACTCTGGTAAAAGAAAGGGAAGAAACGTTGGGAGGAAAAGGACCAGTGAAAGAATTCATTTTAGCAGACTATCAGTACATTCCTACTCTTATGTTATACCGTTATACATTTGTTCAGAGACTTTTTTGCCACAATAATCATTCCTCCTCTCCATTATGTCCATGAAGATAATCCTTCTAAAATGAATAATTCTCAAAGAAAAGAGTAGAAAATGCATGCAGAAGCTCAGGAGCTTTAAGAGCTCTTAAAGTGGCTCAAACGTTTATTTCGTAGCAACAGGCCACATGACTACATGGAAAAGATGGTTTGTAAAGATGTGAATCATCAACCAAAAATAAGTCAAATCTACAGCTTACGTCAAATTTTTAAAACATATCAGCTCACTGAACAAAACACCTTATGATGCCATCGACTAATTCAAAGCTCCACACAAACAGCAGTGCAGTTTGAAACTGCAGATTGTACCGTGTGTACATGCTGCTGTCCACACATATTTCTGATTATTTTAAACACAGCTGGCAGAAACAAGTGGCCACATCTGCTGTCTCGCCAGCCACAGACAGTGAGATCCGCCACACTGTCACAACACCTCAGAGAAAATACTGCAGATCCACAGCGGTAAACAACACTTAGGCAAAAGGACCGAAATACCAACAGTCTAATCACCCCTGTGAAGCAGTTTGTGGATATTTGCTCTCAGCCCCATTCTTCTTTTCACTCAGCCTAACAGCGACTGAATGGGTCGAAGGGAAAACTGCTTCTAATGGCAAAGCAGCTCATAAACCTCCAATGGCTCTCCAAAGCTCCAAGGTGAATGACAGCTGCAAAACACCATTGAAATTTGAGTTGTGTTTAGGGGTTCTTAAGATGAAGAAGTCTGTGTCATCAAAGCTAAAAGAATGACAGTCATCCTTGGAAGGCTGAGTGCAACGGCATCGAGGCAGACTCAATTTAGAGCGTGGGTGGATTTTTTCTTTTTTTTATTCAATATATCAGTTCAGCATGAGCCTTGTAATGTTTGGTAAAACATACACAACACAATAGAGAATTTCTTTAATATATGGAATTCAAACACCATATTCTTCTCATCCTTTCAGTTTCATTAGAAAACTTTCAGCACTGGAATTTCTGAATATGTGTAACCGCCTCGCAAATAGTTCATAAACAACATTTCTGTAACTCTCTCTGTGGATTTACACATATACTATAGTACAGCACCTCTCCTTGTTATAGTATTAAAGTCTTTGCTCCTTTTTCTAGAAAAAAACATCTTTCCATGACGACTAAGACAACTCTAGCTATTACCCATTAAATCACCACTCATGCTGCAAGAATTAACATAAACAACCCAAAATTTCAGGAGTTTTGGTGACACTGACACACGTATACAGGGAGAAAACTATCGAAATCTGAATAAGCAAATGCAAACAAAGGAGCTTCCACGTGAACAGAACTGAAAACTACACTGAAAGCATAAGTGTATACTGCGAAGGAAGTTCAAGGAAGGTCAGCCAGATCAGCCAGGCTTTCTATTTGCTAGCTAACTTGACAAAACCTAAAACCCCAGTCTGAGATAAAAGGAATCACAACGGCAGTTATCAGTTTCACAAAAAATGATCCCTGCGAGTGTTCCCTTCTCCGATGTTCTCAGAGGATGATGTTAAATTGTGATAGAAATCTAAGAAGAACATAAAAAATAAAATGGTTAAATGCAACACTGTTGCAAAAAAGAAAAGATTAATACTGCACAAAATCATTAATATTAATTGTCAAACCAAGTGGTAACAAAAAAATGTATTCTGGGTTAACTGGCCTATTTTACTAGTTAGCATGTCGTAGTCTCGTTCGTTATGGGAATTAACCAGACAAATTGCTCCACACACTAAGAACGGCCATGCACCTCCCACAGAATCGAGAAAGAGCTATCAACCTGTCGATCCTTTCCATGTCCGGGCGGGGTGAGGTTTCCCGTGTTGAGACAAATTAAGCAGCAGGCTCCACTTCTCCACACCTCACAGCAAGAAGGTCCTGAGTTCAATTCCACCATCAGGCTGGGGTCTTTCTGTGCGGAGTTTGCATGTTCTCCCAGTGTTTCTCCTCAGGCTTCCTCCAACACAGTTAATATGCATCTTAACGACTTTAGATATAAGCCATCTTTGATCATCTGAATAAATAAAAGAATCAGTGAAAACACTGCACTCCCAGATGATTTTAAACCCAAAGTCTGAACAGAACTTTCTTCCAAACAGGTACAGCAAAGTTACCATGATAATTGAGCCAGGTAAAAAAGAGAGAAACCTTCATGTAACAGAAAACTCTGACTTTAAGCTTGGTGTAGCTCTCTAACCCTTTAATTTAGCTTCGTAGTACACCTCTCTACTTCCAAAGCATAATTCCACTCTATCAACCTGGTGCATGTTTGATGAATGTGGTCACTGTTGCTCTGTGGGTCATGTTAACCTTGCACTTTCCAGCTCTGCTGTTGTAATTTGAGTAGAATGTGAGATTAATCTGTTTGATGATTAAATCAGACTAAGCATCTTCAGAGAAAGACCTCTGAGAAAGTTAGTACAATAATTACTGCAAACCCCTGATTCTGTGTTTACATTTGGTTAGAAGTCTAAACTCACTCTTTGGTAAAGCTGCAGGAAGCTCACGCTTTTACCCCAATTCACTTTGACTCTTTGTTTCCAAGAATCTCCTTATTTATGCATTATTTAGACATCCTTCACTTTTACTGCTATAATCCGACCACTGACCCACAATAAAGACCAGACAGGCTGGGTCTGAATAGAGATTGCTTCTTTAGATTCAGACGGTTAAGTCCATGTCCATCCATCATGGCCGCAACCGAGTAAGACACAGTTTACCCAGCCTCAACACAGCCCTGATTTATAACCTCTGGGAAACAGGATTTGTTGTATCAGACTGCATATGTTTAAGTCGACTGATTGGTTTGGTGCTTAGTGAAGTGTAGAGCTCAAAGCGAGGCACCATACTGTGGTACCGCTTTTCTTACATGTGCTCTTCCCCGAGAGAGACTGTCAGTTTTAGAGTTCCCCTTCTCCTTCCTCTAATAGGCTTATCTGTGTTTATGTTTCCACACAGTATCTCCCCACACTCTTGTGGCCAGTCGCAGGAGATTAACACAACCAACCCTTACCCTCAGTAGAGCTCTAAAGACTACTGCAGTACTCCCCCATCGTCCATCACGATTATGCCCATCTCTCAATGTCTCTCTGCTTGATCCTAAATAAGTCAATATGTTTCTCCCCTCAGGTGGAGCTTACGATTTAACTTGTAATTAAGGAAATGTTCAACAAAACAGCTTTCGCATGGTGCGCTCACAGCTGTATTCAATGTCTTTGACAAAAAAACAGGGTTTAAAAAATGCAATTGTTGTTTTAAGGAGGGATGAGAAGTGATATGCAGAAACAAACAAGTACAGCTGCAAAAGAAAAAAAGAAAAACGATGCAGCGGCTTTTGTGGCAAGTTCAGAATTAGCATATTCAACAAAACATTAACAAACAGCCGCAGCGGTTCTGGATGATGTGCTCGCACAGTTTTGCAAAGATTAAAGTTACATGTTTATTCATTTGAAGAGCACAAACTGGGCTGGTCCTTATTAGCACAAACTATGATATGCTTCCTTGCTGAATATAGATTTGAGGGGGGAGAAATAATTCTTTCGCACTGTCAGCCTTGTACAAATCAGCCTACTTAACTCTCTAAAGATCACCATAATTTACCCAAGAAGGCTGGTGCATTGCACTCCATCGCAACTTTTCAGATACATTAGAAGAAAGAAATCATTTAACAACAGCTCCTGTTTATGAGTCTGAAACCACCTACACTTTTGCAAATACCACCGCACGCCCTCAGCCTTGATTGCATGGCAATGGTTTGATGGGTTAATTCAGTTGGTGAAATTTTTAAATAACAAGCCCTAGGGTCGGCCGTGAAGTTTTGCGATTATCATCTGTCGTGTTACTGTGCTTTAACAACGTGCCCTCGCCGCTGGGCAAAGCCATTACGATTCCATCGCTCCTCAAACAGACTAATTTATCGATGCCACAAGGTCCTTTTATGGCAGCATAGTGTCGGCGCAATTTAAATGTCAAAACAACATATTCACTGTTATTTTATACGGGCAGACAAAGTAATTTGCTTCAGAGTGACAATTCATTTCCATTTTACAAGCTTGACCCCAAGAACAAATTTCAATTTAACTGTATTTTTCACATTTGAGATTAAGTAATCAGCTGAAGTTAACAGAAGAGAGCCACTAGATATCAGTGAAGTATGCAGTCTAAAGTCATTTTATGGTTATGTTTACCTTAATGCCCCATCTACTCATTTAGCTGCTAGTTTCCTGAATTACTTCTCGGACAAAATGTGTCAATTTGAAAAATTGTCAAGTCAAATCTCTGTTGTTTGCACAGCTCAAAATCTTTCCTAATCCTCACAGCCTGCCAATCATAACTTAAATGAGCAAACATCAGTTAACAGAAGAACTTTATTCATCTGCACCGGGTGAACAACACAGAGGATATGAACGTTTTCACTCATTGGCCACTTCATTTGGGTTCAACTGCTCCTAACACAAATAATAAGCCAATCACACGTCAGGAAGTCAGTGCATTTAGGCATGATGGTCAAGACAACTGAAATTCAAGCTGAGCATCAGAATGGCATGCTTGTTGGTTCCAGGCAGGCAGATCTGAGTATTTAAGAAACTGCTGATCTGCTGGGATTTACCAATACAAACATTTTTTACAGAGAATGGTCTGAAAAAGAGAAAATATCCAGAGCGGTTCTCTGGGTGAAAAAGCCGTGTTGGTGGCAGAGGCCAGAGGAGAAGGGCCAGAAGGAGGCTCAAACAATCAATCAAATTATGCAAGAGCATAATTTGCATGTATAACGCTTGAAGGAGATGGGAGACTGCATGAGAAGATTACACTGGGAGTCAGCGCTGTCAGCTAAGAACAGAAAACTGAGGCTAAAATTCAAACTCCTTAGAATCGGACAATGGAAGACTGGAAAAATGTTGCCTGCTCTGATGAGCTTCAATTTCTGCTGCAACATTCAAATGCATGAACAAAGCACGGATCCATCCTGCCTTCTATCAGCAGTTCACGCTGCTGGTAGTGGTGGTGGTAGTGTAATGGTGTGGGGGATATTTTATTAGTAAACTTTTGTACCCCTTAATTCCAACTGGGGATTGTTTAAACACCACAGCCTGTCTCAGTGTTGCTGCACAGTTCACTTTACTCAAATGGCCTCCAAAGCTACCAGATCTCAATCCAATAAAGCACCTTTGGGATGTGGTTGAACAAGAGATTCTCATCATGGATGTGCAGCCGACAAATCTGGAGCATCTGTGTGATGCTGTCACGTTAATATGGAGCAAAATCTCTGAGGAATCCTAACAGCACCTTTTTGAATCTGTGCCCTAACAAATTAAGGCAGTTTTGAAGCTAAAACAGGGTCCAGACTGGTATTATGAAGGTGTAAGTAATGAACTAGATGGCGAGTGTACTCCCACAACAATATTTTTTTGAAAAAGAGGGCACTGAAGGAGTTCTAAGAGCCACAAACCAATCAGCTTGTAAATTGAATGTTGCAGACAATAAAACCAGACCTTTTGCTTACTAAATGAAAACCAAAGCTTCGACCTTGATTAATCTCCCAATTATTTATTCAATTAACTAATTAATTAAACTTCAGAACCTTAAATCAGGTTTCGCCCTGCTGTGATAGCCACATAAACCATTTATAAATTCAAGCATCAAACATGCATGTCTGAGAAGTTTTGACCTGTTTCACCAACCAAAAATTCAGCTGAAGAAAGCTTGAAGAATTATTTGAGAAACACACTCATATGTCAAAGAAAAGGCATTCAACAGTTGCGCAGTTGTGGTGTTAACAGGCCTTCTAAATCATTTTAAGGAGCATCTTATGCATCTACAAGCTCTCACTCAACACACTGAAAAAGCTGTTAGAGCAGGAGAAAAAAAAACTTCGGGAGAAAAAAAATAAAAAATCCAGCCAACAATTCACACAGCTTGAGTTCAGGTGTTATAGATGTGTTGTGATAAGAATTCATCTTATTTTATAACTCGCAAAAAAATGTTCCCTCCGTGCAATTCTGTAAAACGTCAGAGTGACGAATGGAGCATGCAGCGTATTTGGGTTTGCTCATTTTTGACTGAAGCAGGTTTCCAGGCTATGCAGCGAGGACCAGCGCTAATCTTCACAACCTCTTCACACTTCTTCAGCTTGTGTCAACAGCACTGTGAGTCAGTTAGCCATTCATATGCTGCTACAGATGGTCTCATCCTTCTTCTTCAGCTCTGCCGACGACATGATTCATGGGGCTCTGTGTCTTGATTTAGGGTCTCTTTCATATTTCTACTCGCCCACAGCAGAGAGGCATTTCTCTAACATACCCCTGAGGCAGTGACCCTGGTCTGCCTGGCCTGTCTGCCTGAGAGGGAGGGAGGAGGGGAGCACTGCTGGAATCAACAAAATGCACACAAAGCACACACGCAGCTGTAGGTGAGATGCACATATAAGCTAAAGCGAACTTGTATGCACAAAGGCAAACGAGTCAAAGTCTATGTGACTTTCTCACAAAATGTGCTGTAAAGTCAACAACGAAAACACATCAGGATCAGGTGGACAATCCAAGCGGGGCAAATAAGCGTTCATTTGAAGTCAGCGCCTCCACCAACTCATTAACAAATGACAAATTAGACCTCTGTACCCTTCACTTTACACACTGCAACTATTATCTGTTATTATTTCCACACCAAAATCCAAATAAATCAGCACATCTTAAAAAAATTAAACCAGCAGCCTCCGATGATTGTTTGCCCACTCAATCTCAGTTTACTAGATTTGTATAATAATAACCTTGCATGTTTCCCTTCTACATGGAGTCGAAATTTTCCTCCAATTTAGCCTTGATGGGCTTCAGATTGCCTTGTCAGAAGGGACTATAACGAAAGACTGTGCGCACCACTTCCTTATCGCTACCAGTAAATTACCTCAGGATCAGATACAGGCTGCCAACTCGCAGAAACTCCACTCAGCAGACACAGAGAGAGAGAAAGAGGGAGGGGAAGATAGAAAGGAGAGAGGGCGGGAAGAAAAAAGTGTCAAGACATGACAAGAGCAGGAGAGTAGCCCCATGGAGACTGATTTCAGCTGCTCTCAAAGGCCATCTGATGTTATCTAAAGATCATCTACAGTCACCTACACTCACCTTTTTACACTCCACCCAGCAGCTGGAGTCAAGCACCTGTCAATCAAAACGTTCATAACCTGCGGCCACAACAAAACGCCTTTGTCTTTGCGGTGTAATTAACAGAGGGGGTGATTCTAACTTTGACAAAATAATGTTAGGGAGAGAAACGAAGGCAAAGATCTCCTGCAACAGTTTGTAAAACACGTGATCAGACGTTTCAGTTTTAAGGAATGCTGGAGTGACCATGCACTGGTGTTCCCAAAGAGACAGACGACTCGGTCATTTGTAATTTGTCACTTTGAAATGTGTTATTAGTCACATTACGTGAGACTTTCATGAGCATCAAAGAAGCAAAACCCAAAATGATCTTTTTTGCTGTCGATGTTTTTGCCACTTTTGATCAAGAATGTATTTAAGTAATGATTAACAGAAGAAAAAATATATTTCAGCTCTAATGTTGTGTGTACAAACAGGATAAATATGTGACATTTAAAAAAGCATATCTAACAGAAAGTCTAACAGAACTGATTTCTTTATTTTTTTGGTTGCTAACAGAAGCAGAGTATCACAAATCAAAATCTGTAATATTCTTTATTTTATGTTTTTTTTGTAGTTTCACCTCTGCACAAAACCACAGAGAATTTTAAATTGAACAATCAAGATTTGATCCAAGTGCAGATTTTCAAAATTAATTCAAGAGGTTTTTATAAATTACAGCCCTCTGTTTTGTACAGTCCCCCTTTCTCAGGGGCTCAAAAGCACTTAGGCAATTGACTGACAGCAGTTTCGTGGAAAAGCGAGACTTGTTCATTCTTATTTCATGACAAAAAAATTAAGTGCTGAATTTTAGAGCTTTCACTATAATTTTAAAACTGAGGCCCAAGGAGATGTCAGGGCAAGTCTGACAAACCAGAGAGCTCCTAACAATCTATTTCCACGGTTAAGAAAAATAGCTTCACAACATCTAACCAAGCCAAGAACACTCTCGAGGAGGCAGGTATCATTGTCAAGGTCTGGTCAAGAGTAGAAACACAAAGGTTACACTGGATACACTCAGGAACAGAAAGGCCAAGTTCGACTTTTCCGGAAAACATCTTAAAGAGAGTTTGCATGGATGAAACCAAGATGAACTTGGTATCTATGAAGCGCCTTGAGGCGACTTTTGTTGTGATTTGGCGCTATATAAATAAAATTGAATTGAATTGAATTGAATGAACTTGTACCAGAACGATGGAAAGGATAAAGTATGAAGAGCATGATCTGAAACATAACACATTACCTGTCAAACATCATGGAGGCAGCGTTATGTCATGAGCATGTGTAGCTATCAGTGGAACCTGGTCACTAGTGTTTATTGATGATGTGAGCGCTGCTAGAAGCAGCAGGATGAACTGTGAAGGGTACAGGGTTTTACCTTCTGCTCAGATTCAGCCAAATGCTAGAAATGCTAGAGGTTCATAGTACAAATGGAAAATGACCCAAAGCAAACTGCAAAAGTGAGCCAAGAGTTTCATGAGCTAAAGAAATGGGGAATTCTTCAATGGCCAAGCAAGCAGAGCATGCCTTTCAGTTACTGAACACAAACCTGAACGCAGAGACCCACAAGCAAGTAGGAGGTATCTGTGTTAAAGGCTGCTTCTTAAAGAAGCAAACAGCATTTGGTGATGTCCACAGGCTCAGACCTCAAGCACTGACTGTAAATGAATCTCATCCAAGTATAAAAAACAATCCTTACATCTAAAATCACCTAAGTTTGAACCTGTAAAAACAGGGGACTCTGCACAGACACAGCTAAACAGTTAATGTCTTAAACGTCTCAAATTAAAGCTACATTCACATCTTCATCATTTAATTTGAAGGAAGCAAAACTACAAAAATTGTCTTTGTCCGAAAAACAATGGATTCATTTCATTAGACTCCTCAACAGGGAAAATTACTATATTCATCTAATCATTTAAATAATTTTTCATCACACATATCAGTTCTTTGAATTCAGCTGAAGTGTGTTATTATACTGTTTTTAAGTAAATATATTTGTTTAAATGAGTATGACATATAAAAATAACCACTGCGTGCTATGACAACATAGTGTAGCGGTTTACACATCTTCTTAACAAACCAAAGATCCACCGTTAGATCCCGGGAGGAGACAGAAATCCCTCGGGGGGTTCCATCAGGAAACGCATCCAGCATAAAAATCTGCCAGATCAAATATGCAGAGCTACCTGCTGCAGCGAGCCCAAAGCAGCTTCCTTTATCAGATCCAGTTACAGTTCACATGCATTTCACGCCAGCAAATATGCTGGTATTTTTTACATGAAATGGACTGCTTTTAAAAACACTTCTCATTAAATAAATCCTTAAAACTTTAGGACTTTGTTTAGGAAAAAAATAAAATAAAACTCCAGGGAGGATGATTTAAAACACATGCACTCCTTTCATGGTGCATTTCAGGGGTTCATCTGTCTGACAGAGCATCATTTCCAACTTATTTTCATAATTTATATCTTTCACATGACCCCTGACTTTTGGCATGCTTCTCAACTAAAAAACAAAACAGAAAACAAAACTTTTGACCAATCCATAACAATTAAGCAGCCAGGGTGATTAATGCATCGATATTAATTCGATTCAATTAGCTCTACTAGCAGGCGACTTTACTGAAAAGTTGCAGGGATTTTTCCACTGGTGACCACTATCATATCAGCCGACTCCTCCTGACAGTTCAGGTGATATATTAAAAAAAGTGGCCTCAGAGACTTGTCACTTTTGTAGCTTTGGGGTGTGAAGGTATGATTAAACTCGCAGCAGAGTCATCTGGATGCAGGCGGCGGTCTTTCACACGCGTCGAGGGACACTGTGGTACAGACGTGCCTCGACTCCTCTCTGCAGCATTGTGGGGAGCAGCTCCAGCGTGGTGGAACCGAGCAGATGGTGAACGTATGCGGCGCTCATGCATGCCATCATCACCTTCATTAGTTGAAGGTGACATGTGACATCATCGGGCCCGTGTGCATTATGGGGGCCAGAAAGAGTTGTTTGCTTCTTTTTCTTCTTTTCATTGCTGCGTGGTTCAAGGTTGTCGATGGGAGGTATTGTGAGTAATCACAAGGCGAGTGCGTGCACGCACACACACACTCGCACACACACGCACAGACTACATCTCGAGCCTCCCCCACTCTCACCTCCTCCCAGCATTAAGGTAAATAAGGGCTTCCAGCAGAGAGCCAATGAGCACGGGCCACTGAGCAGAGATGCATGTTTGTGTTGCCTTCCTCCCAGGACCCTGCTCGTTTATCTTGGCTGTCAGGTAAAGGGCAGACTCAGAGAAGGTGAAACTTTTTTTTTTTTTTTAATAAGGCCGGGCTTGGTTTCCATAGAAACTGCAGGACAACATTACAGGGACGATGATAAGAGAGCAAAGTCTGGTCTCAGGGCATCCCGCAGTGTGCCACATTGTTGCTGGAGACATTTGTGTTTACGTCAGAGAAATGAAAGAGCTATTTAGATTAATTTTCAGGTAGCCTCCAGACTCAGACCTTTTACTGCAGGAGGTGAGATTAATGAGAGCGTATTCACACCCAGCTTTCAGCTTAGGTCAGGAGCTAAGAGGGAGGTTTCCGCTTATAAAGAGGTGCTGAGTCTTCTGTGGGCACAAGCTCCCTGATAAAGGCAGAAAAAGGACCTCCAAAGACTGCCCTGCTGTTATTTTATTTATTTTTTTACTTCTATGATAAGGAAATGATACAGCTGGATTTGCCTTTTGAAGAATACCTGTAAGATATGAGGCTAAATTACTGACTGTAACTTTGAAAAAATAAATAAATAAAATAATGGGGGGAGAAAAAAAAGGGCTCCATTCTAAAAATGTCAATATTGCAAATGAGAGCGACCCACGCAGTCAGAATATTCTCCCAGCTAAAAGAGCATAAAGAAGAAACAAATTGCACAGGTAATGAATACTTAATGACTACTACATTTTTCACTTTGTGGCAGTAAATGGGATGCATGTTTAGTTAACAAATGAGAAGGAAATCAAAGGAACAGAAGGTAGCACATGCACCGTCAAAAGCCTGCAGCCCAGAGATAAACCAAGACAATGATACAGAGATATGAGAGTCTTTTGTTTCCAGCCACAACCCTGCGAGAGAGAAAATTAAGTCTCTTCTGGAGCAGAAACTCAACATGGACATCGTCCACGAACCGCCATGAAGTAAATATGAAACGAGGCCCCCGTGATAAGGCAGCAAACACGTCTAATTCTTGTGCAGACATGCTCAGAGCCACTGCTGAAAGTGCCGAACTCACCATTAGGCTTTTTTGTCATGCATTCAATCGACAATATGACCATCTCAGTGACAGAATAAAAAACACACACAGCTCTCTGCACATGAAACAAACACAGAAATATCGGGAGGTTTATTGTCAATGTCCACTGCTGAAATAGCTCTATTAAATTGTTTACTGGTCTGATTTTCACAACTATTCCCCGCTATGAGCTGTGATAACAGCTTTTGTTATCAAAACAATATTGCTGTGTCCTTGCGATTAAATCACGAGGCAGGACTTCTCCGTCAGCCTCTCCAGCTCTTTATAACATTCTTTTACGACTAAACAAATAGATCAAAGGCAGGGCTTCTCTCACCGCTGCTCCTGTTTTACGAGCATTAACTTCACTTTTTTTTCCTACCAACTCTATGTTCCCTGTTTTTCAGCGGCCTGTGATTTATACCTGAGCTAAAGAGGAAGAGCGCTCCGCGGGGACCGACTCTGCGTTTGCTCGACGGTGGGCGGAGGAGGCCGAGAGATCGCGCGAGGGTTGAGGGTGTGCGCTCTGACAGCTCATCAGTGGACAATGAGGCCTTGGCTGTTAATGTCCTGCTACCTGGCATGCTGCAGGGCCGCAATCTGCTCCAGATGCTGGAGGCAGGCGTCCAACGTCTGGTGGCAGGGGAGGGGGGAATCAGTGCATGAGAGGCAAATGGGAGCAGAGTTGCTGAAAAATTAAAGGGACACGCAAACACGCGCGCACATACAACATGCGCCACCTGCCGCCAGTCAACTATAAATTTACAGTTTCTTTGGCGCGGTGGTCTCACTGGCAGTTACTGTAGCAACATCACTGATAATATCTGAGCACAAATAAATGAAATCTCTTTTCCAGGAGGCTGGATTGAAAAATTTATCTGTTCAGAGCAATCATGCATAATTCGAGAACAGGGAGGGTAAAGCAGACACACACACACACACACTCACAAGGATACAAGAGGGACTTATGAACTCAATTTAGGCAGCCAGACAGAGTTCTTGATTCTGTCACTTGGGATAATCGTCAGGATGTGGTACTCTGACCGAGCCCCCGCGTCTAAACCCAGGCAGGATATAAGGTCATGTTGGAGTGGAACTCTAGCCATGCAGCACCCAGACCTCAAGTGCTCCAGTGGTTTTGTGGTTATCTGCAGCAGCCAGCTGTCGCACAGAGGAGCTTTTCAAGAACGTCCCCTCTCCTCTTCCTCTGCTTCTCAGCTTTCTCCCACTCTCCCTCTCTGCCCTAATCAAAACCGTCCAATCAAGCCCGCCCATCTCCGTCCTTCTCCCGTGTTTTAACTTTGGGAAAGATGGGTAAGATGTGAATTCATGTTTGTTGCTAAATTTGAGCCTAACACAAGACACTAATACAGCTTCACAGTCTGTTGGTAGCTTCTGAGGTACTGGTGAGTCAGGATGTTTGGGGTTTTTTGTTTTTTAATCCAAGGTTTGAAGGGAAGCAGTTCTCTTACTTGCATGAAAGTGACTAAGAGGACAGCTATGCATAATATATTTGACAGCGCATGTTTAAAAGGTTATTCCTTCCTGTTCAAAATTAGGTCAGTCCATCGCTGCAAACGAACGGAGGAGGCGCTGAGACTCGATGTTCTGCAGCGTGTCTGTTTATCATTTAAATTTTGTTTTCTGTCTGTCACTGTCAGGGACAACATGGATAAAAACCGCCGTTCTACGGCATACATCATCAGAACTGAGGAGCAGAGGAGTGATCAGCAACCTGGCATGGTCTTTTCTTTGGCATGGGTCTGGAACCCAAAGTGGGAGCTCCACCTACTGGCCAAAGCGAGGCAGAACTACCTTTAAAAAAAAAAAAAAGCAGGCCTGAAGCTGAAAGGTTTGGATTTACAACTGTGGTGACAGCTGAATGTGACACGACTGCTTCGCCGGCAGGTTTATTAATGGATGAAGAGCGGGCGTAGTGTGTGCACTGAACAAAGAGCCAGCTGTGGTATCATGTTTATTTGAGGCTGCACAGCTGGAGAGCTCTTTAATACATGCACATGTAGAATGACTTTGGCATAAGGTAATTATTTTCAAATCTTGTGTTTTGTTGGAGGGCTCGACACAGACCTGTTTTATGCAAAATAAATAACAGTTGCAAGTATTTACTCTTGCGACTTTATCAAAACACAACATGAGGAAATGGGCAGAAGTTGCAGCTTTCTTTTTTTTTCTTGAAATTGATTCACACGATTGATCAAAGCCATCTAAAGCAGACACAACCCTGAAGCAGCAATAGAGAAGCATTTCATGTTTTCTAGGCTATACAGCAAAATATTTAGACAGTTTAGTTGGTACTGAACTTATGAGGGAAAACAGTTTCAAAACTTTTAATAAAAGACATTTAAATTAAGTTAACTGAGACTTTGGAAAGTAGCTTGTCAGAGATGGTGAAAAGTGGATTCTCTAAGTGCATCTCAATAACATTAGGGTATAATTATAATAAAAAATATAATAAAACAATACCTCCTAGTAGATGGGCCTATGGTATAACTTTGAAAATTTAGCTGATTGATCTTTGACCTGGGAATTCAATGTCTTCTGAGATCTTAAGCAGGTGCACCTGTGTTATGACTTTCAAAATCCTACATCACCTTGTTCCCGAGTGATTTTGTTCCTGAGATTTTCAGAAAACCTGACCTTTGACCTTGAGCTCAAGGTCACTGGGATTTGAACTCAGCCAAGTTTTTAAGTAGCTGCACCTATAGCATCAAGATGGAAATCCTAGATGATGTACTTCTTGAGATATTGAATTCACAAGATTTTCAGAAAACTTGACCTCTGACCCTGAGGTTGAGGTAACTGAGATTCAAATTCATTTGCGATTTTTAGTAGATGCCCCCGTGGTATGAATTTCAAAAATCCTGCAACATCGCCTTGTTTTCGAGCTAACACATCAATAAACTTGGGTCTCCACCCCACCTACCCGGCTGGGTGACAACAATACCCCATCAGCCTTTTACAGCTGAGGGGTGAAAAGGTCAAGGGTACCCAGAGCTCTCTGGTTTCCCATTTGACTTCTTTAGTCCAAGTTCTACTGATCATACAGTCCATGTGGAAGGAAAGGAGAGATTGCATTTCCCAAAAATTAAGTCTCAAAATCATGATGTGATAAAAAATAGCTTAATAGCTGTTTTTTTTAATTTTGGTGATTTTGTAAACAACAAATGTAAGAGGATGTCTTAGTCACAGATATCTGCTGCGAGCACAGGAAGCCCCTGGAAACCTGGCCGCTGGCACCAAAGGCTAAGTCAGCAGACCAGCCGGCAGGTTTCCAGCGAGGCTGCTCGTTAGATGTTAGAGATTAACACAAACATCAAATGATTCCATCAGATTTTGCTCCACTTGGTGATTTCTATGATATAACCGCGACTTTGATTCTGATATAAAAGGGAGGGGAAAAAGCATTGCTCAGAGACACATGCAGCATGGGATTAAGGGTCACCAGCAGTCATTGCTGAAGAAGTTGGACAGTGCTCCCATATTTTAATATTCGGCGTATGTTGTCCCCTCATGGGAATTTTGCACTGAGGCTGAGACAATCCTCAAATGAGCTGCGTTCCCTGAGCAGGCTGGGATAAACTAAGCTCTTGATGCTTCTTCAGTGGATTCCCATTAGCAGAGCTTGAATGCTGTCATTTCATCTAAGCCAGGGCAAAAATCACCTGAGCTTCACATCTAGTTGGGAAATAGATGTGAAAATGAGCCAAAATTATAAGCAAACGATAAAGGAGGAAAACTGAAGTGAGCAGCGAGGACCTTCACATAAAGAATCAGTCGGTTCCTCTGCTCACAGAGCACACATTGAAGACTCCAGGGCTACAACTCCAGGGCTCTTATTACCATGTGATTAACCTCTTCAGGATTAACCGGGCAGCAAAGACACGGCAAAGGTCAAAGGTTAGCACTCAGACAGCCACTCCAGCATAAAAGGTGCCCTATTAAATGAAAGGCCACGCTGAAATCTGCCCGCCTGTCTTCAAGCATCTTTTTGTTACACACTGTGGCATTCATCCCGCTGTACTCATCACTACATGTTAAACTCCAACAGCATGCAAGGTCAGTTGCCTTATTACCGTAAAAATACCAAAAAAAAAATAAAAAAAATGTTGTACTCAATTAGAAAAAAGCACTTTGAAAATATAAACACGCAGCTAAACACCTGGTGTGTGTTGGCAGCAGTGAGAAAGACTGCAGGTGGGGAGGAATTAAAGCGAGCCTACGCCGGAGGAGGTAATCATGAATAAAATATCACACTCTGGTACTTGTTGAGGCTTTCTAGCACTGGTATAACAGCTGGTTGTTTTCATCCGCTGGTAGGAATTGTAAGAAAGTATTTACTACATAGCGATGGGAGCACCTGAGCCATGATGCCAATCAACAGGCTGATGAGTACTGAGCAGTCAATACTACTTTATTACACGAGTACTCAGTACTGACCACGATCAGCTTTGAAATTAACATTAATAAGTTCAAACTCTGCATTTTACATGGTTGTGAAACCACTTAAAATCCTTAAACTGCCTCTGCGGTGGTTAATGGAACAGCAGATATCTTAACATTTGCCTCAAATAAATGGAGGTAAAAGAGCACCAGCTGAGGACTAGTGCTTGAAAACAGGACTTGAAAGAAAAGAAAAGAAAAGAAAAGAAAAGAAAAGAAAAGAAAAGAAAAGAAAAGAAAAGAAAAGAAAAGAGCCTTATAAATACAGGCACAGTAAAAGAAAGTACACCCCCGTCGGCTCTGAGGTTTTACATATCAGGACATTTTAAAAGATTATCCAGGCTATATTAATGTTAGGTCATTAAAGCTGTGATGAACAACAACACATGACATACTACGCTCTTTTTATTCAGAGGTGGCTGTGGCTCAGGTGGTAGAGCGGGCCTTCTACCAGTCCATGTGTCGAAGTATCCTTGAACAAGATGCTGAGTCCAGATTTGTCCCCAGTGTGCCCATCAGAGTGCGAATTAATGTAAATGTTAGATAAACGCAATGTATGAAAGTGTGTGCGTGAATGAAAAAGCACTACTAGTGCTCAAACTGAGTGGAGGGTGTTCCATAAGGATTCGTCTATTTACAAAATCCAGAAGCTGAGAAAAGCTCATGATTCAGGATCCTGTAGAACCAGCTTTTGTAGTAACAACCTGAAGTAACTGTTTTCAGTCTCTCACATTGTTATGAAGAAATTCTGAAATTCTCTTCAAGTTCAGGTTTGCATTGAGGCTCAGCTCTCCTCTTCAACATTTAAATCAGATTGAGATCTAGACTTTGACCACAGCAGCACGCTGATTCTTTACTTTAACTGATCCTGTTGTAGATTTGCTGATGTGGTTGGAATCATTGTACTCTTGCATTATGTTCACACGCTGCTTCTGCATTGGGGCTTAATTTTTACAAAACAACACAGTATAATATATCCAGTTCAAGTTCATCTGAGGTTGTAATGACCTCATTTTAAGGACCGGACTTTTGTCATGATAATATCTTGAAGCATAAAACCTTAACATTTAAAGAGGTTGAACAGCAGCTGACCGAAAAATGGTCAAAATTCTGCTTTAAACCTGGACAATAAAGACTACAAAGCATTCAACGCCAGTTAAGAGACAGCTTGCATGAGAACATGTTATTACAGATCAAAGCAGCAAATTACGAGGCTGACTGCTCTGCAGGGATTGTAAATTGAATAAGTTTTTCTTATTCTTGTCATATTTACACATCCACGGCTAACACATTGCTTCTGTTCCACACAGAGCCTCGCCGTGGGGTTATAACAGGTGAACTTAGCTGTCACCAAAAGAAGAAGAGAAAAAATCTGTTTATTATCTATAACACAGATTAATTCCTCTTGCGATTTCTTTCCCTCCCAGCATGAGCGACAAACCGGGAGACAGAGAAAGAATGGGAGAACTAATTCCCCCTTGAAGCAAGGCCACGTCATCGACATGAGATAAAAGCGGCTTGTGTTTTTTCTTTTATGATCTTATCTGATTGTTCTTTATCTCTTTGTTTACCAGGGACCGTGATGAGGACATGCATTAAATCTCTCTTAAATCTCAGGCTCCTGTGTCATGTTTTTTGTGCTCAGCCTTTTTATTAAAAACGACAAAGCTTTGGTTGCCTTAGTCCTCCTTTAAGACCATAAAACAATCTGTGCCAGCACACACAAAGAGCTGTTATAAAAGGCATCCGTGCACAATCCAACGTACAGTTTCAGACACGTAACACACGCACACGAACACACACACACGCGCACCAACTGCACTAATCGTTTAAGGTCTCAGAGGCCTCGATAAGCTTCTGTAAATCAGCCACCAGCCAGCAGTGAGTTTTATTCCCCTCTCTCTCAGTGGATGTTGGGTTATGACCCGTAGGCAGGAGGTTATTTATTGCTTTTGTCTCAGCTTGTGTTGACTCCCAGCCACTCATCTATGGTTCTAGGCTAATAGAAAGCAGCACAAGATTGCAGATCTGCAGGAAGGCTGCTAAGCTGCAGGGACTTCGCTCGATAGTCTCCTCGGAGCCCGGTCTCCCCCGATTCTTAATGTCTCTCAATCCTTCTGCTTTTGCAGTAATGGCAAAATCAAAATGAAGTGAAGCTGTGAGTGAACCTGAGGTGAAGGACTCCCTATCAATACGTGTTAGCGTGAAAGTGGAAGAAAGAAAGGAGGGTTAAACTGCAGAGGAACGCCCACAGACCATAAGCATTTCCCAGCGGCTGCTGCCAGACATGATAGACAGGCTGCAGCCTGCTGGCCTGCCTCTTTCTCCGGCACTTAAGAAACATCTCTATTCTCAGAGATGGCTGCACTCCATTGCGATGGAAACCCGAGGTGTTAAGGCAAAAAATAGCAGAAGATGAAAAGAGTAAATTGTCGACAGCAGAATGAAACTTAACCTTGATACTCCGTCTCCATAGTAATGCCACTTCTGATAAGCAGCACTGAGCTACTTTCTTAAGAACTCTGAATCTCTCCGTTTGCTCCGTCCTTTTCCCCCGCTCCTTCCCTCTTACCTTCACAAGGCGCCACGAAACAATATCAACACAGCTGTCATCCTTTACAATAGACCGTCTAACCTGAACTGGCAACTCCAACCTCACTGTGGCTTGAAATACAGGCCCACCTGTCGTTTCAGCAGCCCTGACAGCAGCTGACAGTTAAGAGGAACAACCGCAGACTGAGAATATATGAAGGGGTCCTTGAGTGATGACAGCACGGGTAAGATCGAGAGCTGTGATGTAATGGAGACAAGGCCACTGACGGATACCGTGAAAGAGGCCAGGTTGTCTGCTCCAGCTCACAACCATTCATATCCAAGATCTATGTGTGCGGGCAGTAACAGCTAATAGATTAATTCTACAGTGGTGTCATGGTGTTTGTAGGGGGCAATATATACGAGCAGGGTCAGATGGTGCACAAACAGCCTATTCATGACAGGAAAGAAGGAAACCTTTGACCTCATGTAAAATGGGATTATACTTCATGTTTCAACAATATTGCATCCGTCGTTTTAAACAGTTTAAGAACCTTATTTGGGCAAATTTAAATCAATCGGGGAGATAAGTTTATCTTTCCATCCACAGCTGATATTTTCAAATCATTACCTCAAAGTCCGCTTCAGTCCTTTTACACTCGAGCCTCTTTGATGCACACAAAATTCCCTCCAGTCTCTCAAAACAGTGACTCTTCAATCTGAATTTTGGGAAAGTTTCTGGAAGAGCAAGTAAAGGGACGGGTATACTGAGCAATCACACACACATTCATACAAGCACTTTTTCCTGTGTCTCAGCGCTTGGTCTAACATTTGCACACACACACTCGCACCGGGGAAAACTCAGATACGGTGACAGGCAGACTGCAGGGATCTACCGACCTTCCAGTTGGTGGGCGACCCGCTCTACCTCCTGAGCCACAGCCGCCACTGAACTCGTGGATCGCTTTTGGGCTCAGACACTGCAGATTCTTCAACCGTAGACTAATGTTTGGGCTCTGTGTTGTAGCTAGAGGCCCAGCTGTCATCAGTGAGAACAACTGTTCATATGAAAGTTTGAAAGTTTGAAATATGACAGTTTGAAAGAGATCAATGTTTGGTCTCTGTAAACGTTTGAAGTCCATGCTGAAATCCAGACTTGTAAGTGTCATAAAGTCATAAAAGGACAATTTTAAAGAGAGCAGTAAAGAGATGCACAAGAAGACAACCTTAAAGGGTTTTTTTTTTAAAGCAACCAAATCTTTGAACTACATTATTGTTTTATTCTTGTCAGTTCATTTAACAGTTAGTCTTCCTTGCAGGCAGAATTCTCCACCCAGGGTGTCATGTTAGATTGCACGTGTGGCTTCAAGTTTAGCTGAGACATCACAGATAGCGCCTGCATGTAGGTATGTTGGTCTCAGCTGGGTGAGACTAACATACTAGCAAGAAGATTGCAAAGAAACTTCTAGCAGACGAATGTCAAAGCAGCCTCCTCGAGTCAAACCGTGCACGTGCATGAATCTGCAGAGTGAAGCTAAAACATCACATCAAAAAGTGTCACTTCCTTCCAAACTGCTGTTAGCAGTTTTCTTTAAGTAAGCCTATCAACCAAAAACAAAACTGTTTTTCAATTCACATGCATCTTTTAGGCATTTGAAAATACCTGCAGTACCATTTCTAATATGAATTCGATGAATCCTTTTGTATCACTGAGTGTTGGCGTGTCTCCATCAGCATGATGTCAGAAATTAAACGATAAAATTATCAGTGACGGATTCTGACAGCATGCCCGCTGGCTAAATAAACTACAGATGGGAGACAAATTAAAAGAAACACCTGAATATCACATCAAATTTTGATGATTATCTCTCCAAAAACACCCTTGATCCCTCTAAATTAATTTCAGAGGCTTACAAAAAAAACGTCTTATCTAATGTGTCACCCCGTCTGTATGCATCATTTACATCTTTAAAACAAACCTTTTAACGATTTCTGTTCCGTTCCAGCAGGACAGCGCGTCATTGGATGCGAGGTCGCTCGCACACAGCTGATCAGCCAGGCCGCCGTAGTAAGTGAGGTACAGACGCAGACTGCTTAGAAAATCCCTGCAAAAGCAGCAGCCACATGGAAGTGCGCAGCTAATTAACTTGTTCAATAAAGCGTTGTGCATTTTAATTGTGCATAAAAACCATTTAAAAAAGACGAAGAAGAAGTAGAATGGCACCATTTCTCCACATATCTGACATCTTCCTCCCACTTACTTTCTCCTGTTAGCGAGTGAGCCTCCCGGCGCTCTGACAGACGCTTTAAGAGGGATGGATTCTCTGCTGCTGCTGTGCTGGATGCTGACCGACTGAGCAGGCTTCCTGCTTGGTGGGCCGCACAGTTTGTAAACCTATAACCCGATGAAACAGACAGAAATTAAACACTCTAAACACTGAGGGAGAAACAAGCATTTAAAGAATTCGCTCGTTAAACTGTTCTGGCGCATAACAAATTGGCCTTAATTTATAGAGGTGAGTGGCACATGTTTATACTGAAGCCATTAGTGCAGCCAAGCCTATCATGTCCAATTTTTGAATCTACTGTATGTGCAGGGTTGTTGAGCAGCAGCAGCTTTAGTTGACCACTAGATGGAGCTGTGGTGCCTCAATTAGTTCTGCAAAGTTGATGTGCTCAGAAGCAAGCACCCCGGGGCTTCCAGTTCCCAGCAAAAGCTGCCTGAATTGAGCTACACGTCAAAAGAAAAAAAGTGCCTCTAAAGATGTTCTCATAATATTGAAGGATTTGCAATTTCTGACCAAACAAACACTGATGTACCTGTGAGGAGTTATTTAATTTATTAAAGGTAATTTATCCTATTAAACCTAAATAATACCTTCAAGACTTTTTCAAATTCCTTATTAATCTCCTCTTAATCTCAGACATTAACAGATCTACAGTGGACACCAGTTTTACCTCCTGCAGAACCTCAGCACAGTTTGAACTCTACTCATCTCAAACAACATTAAATCATTCGTCATGATCTAAACCTGTGCCGAGAGCCGCGGTCCATTTTCCTGAGCATGCCTGACAGCATCACGAACGAGCCTGTGAATTCCCAGAAGCACTTGCTCCAAATCCTGAGGTCCATGCATCCTTGCTGACAGGCCCTCCAGCGAGCGTACAAACTCCCTCCAGTGGATGTCAATCTCTGCCATGCTCGCCAAACACCCTCGCATCACGTTGATGCAGTAGCCCATGCAGGGCTTGGACTGGGTTAAGCCCTGTGGAGCAAAAATTACAGAGCGATCAGTGCTGACGATAAAAGAAGTTTCATTAATTCAGATCGATACGCTTGCTTCAGAGAGGTCCATCCGTACCTGGCAATGAGGGCAGTAGTGCATCTTAAGCAGGGCCCGTCTGCACTCGCGGCTTAGCTGTAAGTGGTCCGTGGTATTGATGACTTCGATTCCCAGGTGCAGCGCCTGAAGAAGAAGCTTCCCAGAGACCCCGGAGCGAGCAATCTGATCGGCCAGGTGACCGGGCACTCCGCCAAACGGTCTGACGCTGCGGCTTAATGACCTCACGCACTCGGCGTGGCCCAGCGATACGCCGCTGAGGCTCGGGCTGATGAGGTGATCGTAGACCAGAGGGAAGAGCGCGTCAAAGAAGCGCTGCACTAACTCATCGACGCTGAACTCAGAGCCCAGCAGGAAGAGGCTGATGTCAGTGAAGAGTTCCCGCACGGGACCCGCAGCCTGATCAGCCATGCTGTGGTACAAATCCTGGAAGAGGGTGGTGGTGTAATTCTCCGCCTGCCACAACAAGGCCTCGAAGGACTCTGAGATAGACAACAGGAGAAAGAAAAAATTCAAAACTTCATATTTCAGCACCTTTAATTTGAACTCTACACTAGGAGTAAAAGATGTGAAAGATACCTGCTATGCAACAGTCATCGTCACGCCTTTATTGACATATACTGAGGTGTCAGAACTCATCATTAAGGAGGATGTCAAATATATAGAAAAGGGTTAAAGCCAACAAGAGCAGGATATTCAAAAGGAAAAGCCTAAAAATCCTCCAACAGAGCTTCTAATAATGGCTAAAACTGCTCTGGCATGAACAGAGCTACATACACAGTACAATACTCTTATAGAACTTCTGCTTCCATTAATACCAAATCAAGAGAAACAGAAAGGAAGACGAGTCTCTAGGGCTCCCAGCAGGGGCTGCAGCTCCCCGCGTCTTTCCAGAAAGAGCGAGGGGAGTACGTGCAGGGAAGCAATTTGTTCTCTAATCAAAAGTTGAGCTGACAAAGAAAAATGGCAAAGAAAGAGACTGGAACACACTGAAGTGGGGACTGCTGTGATACATAATGTGAGTGGAGCTTCCGTACATACGCAGTGTTTAACCAGTGAAGCGATTCAATTCATTTAATTCAATTCCTCTGTGAAAAAGGAAATTGCATCTATCCAACTTGCACACAAAAGGCACGTATATTCCAAGACTCTTTGTTTCTTCTTTCCTGGCTGAACACGTAAAAAGTCGCACGTGAGCGTAAGATTTCCTGAACATGATGTGAGAACGCCTCTGCGTTTTCCCTACAAGACGGAATAATCCTAGCACAATAGGGCATGGTTCACAAGGGCAGTAAGCTGGCCTTTATCCCTTTGTCTCGGCTTATACCTGAGCCACGGCCTTTCTCACATCATGTGCTTGTCATGAGTTGTGAGGCAAAAGTAAGGGCGAACGCCTGGAGCTACCTAGAGGGGGGGGCCAAGAGTCTGAGAGTGAGCTTAGACTGTCCAATGCTGCATAATACGCACTGATGCAGAAAGATTGACCGAAGGCCCCCCTGGTGAGGGCGACTGCAGGGCGGACAGAGAGGGATCTGGCATGCCTACAGGCGCACCATCTCAAGAGGCAGCACTAAACACCGAGTCACCAGGAAAAGAGCGTGATCACAGGCCTTCTGTGATCTCGAGACGTGTGTGAATGAGAAAAAGAAAGCCGCGCCTCCTACACAGCAAGTGCTCTGGTCAGAGAGCAACATGAAAAACAGGGAGAGAGCGTGTAAAAAAGACACACAAAAACGGCACAGACAAGAGCAGCAGCTGTTGGAGTGTAAGGTGTGTTTGTGCATGCGTGTGTGTGTGTGTGTGTGTGTGTGTGTGTGTGTGTGTGTGTGTGTGTGTGTGTGTGTGAAACAGACACGCATGCAGACCGTCAGAGAAACGGAAAGAAATATGTGCTCACAGAGTACAGTTTGAGATTTTTACTGCCTCAGGTGTGTGAGGCAGAGCAGGCAGAGTTATGAAGGGTCCCACGGGGATTATAGTGCATGCTTCGGGGAGGGGGGGTTTACCACGTTAGATTATGGAGTTAATGAATCCCACCTGTCAAAGCACGTAATGAATATCTGTGGAGTAAACAAATTTGTCTCTGTTTTATCTCTCTCGCTGCTTTCTTCTCCCTCTGTTCCCTGAAATCTCTCATCATAGGTACATTAAAGCGAACTTAAAAGGCTTGAATAATAAAGCTGATCACAAATTCTGCTAGTTCACAGCACCGACACAAAAGCTGCCTGACATGTTATTTTTCATTGAAGATGGTGAGTGGGAAGCAGAGCCTCTCACATGAAGCCCTTGTCCGACGGCCAGGCTTCTGGGTAAGCCTGAGGACAGAAATAATAAGGAGAGCGAAAAACTGGAAAGATGGAAGGAAAGTGATGCGGAGGATGAAAAGAAGGTACATCTTTTAATATTTGGGCCTGTTTAAAACTGCTGAGATCGATGGTTTCATCAATAAAGGAGGGCAAAAGGTTTGACTTGGTGGCAGATCGAGGTTCAACCGTCAACACTCACATCTGCTTCAGAGCAAGAGAGAAATCCACAAGCAAAATCCCAGGACGACAAAGACAGCAACCAGCTGGCTATCTTACAAAACTGGAGTTTCATTTTAGACTTTTCATGTCCGCTGTTTGGTTAGTTTAAGGCAAAATTAGAGCCTTACCAACACATAAGCAAGCCAATATCAGCCATCTGCAAATCGAACGGCATTTGTAACTGTAGGTAAATGAAAATGTAAGAAGTAAAGAAGACAGCGGGAAACACCCTTCAGCCACGTTGTTAGTGTTGATGCTGCGTGGCCCAGCACAGCTGATAAATGAGTAAGCAAATAACAACACAATAGTTGGTTAGGTTAATGAAAGGTCAAATCCTCCAACCCACAGGCGATTCAAAACATGCGGTATTCTGCAGTGGAGCTGCAAATCTTTTATTTCCATCCTGCCTAAATAAAAATGCACTAATAGATGTGCAGTGTGGATGATATTTCTTTAAATGTTCTAATTGCCTATTTTCATATAAAAGCATTTTAATAGAAACTTTAGAGGGTTTGTTTCTGTCTGTTAAAAACAAAGCCGAGGATGAGACAACGTGCCCGTCCTGCCCGTGTGTATTCTGGCTGTCAGTGACCCTCCCAGTCATGTTTGCATTTCTGGTGATGGGAGGAGGAGATGCTGAAGCAGCATGATTGAAATCACTGTGGAGTGACTTTTAATGAATGTCTGCTCTTCTTAAGTAACTACAGCAGCTTGATATACGTGTAAATGCTGCCTCACAACCACACAGCAAAAGTAAGACGGGCAAAAAACTTTGTTTGACCAGCTATGGAAAATATTACGTGAGAGATAAAAAGCAGCACGGTGGCACGGTGGTTAGCACTGTTGTCGCACAGCAAGAAGGTCCTGAGTTCAATTCCACCATCAGGCCGGGGTCTTTCTGTGCAGAGTTTGCATGTTCTCCCCGTGTTTGCGTGGGTTCCCTCCGGGTACTCCGGCTTCCTCCCACCGTTCAAAGACATGCAGCTTGTGGGGATAGGTTAATTGGATAATCCAAATTGTCACTAGGTGTGAATGTGCGAGTGAATGTGAGTATGAATGGTTGTCTGTCCTTGTGTGTTAGCCCTGCGACAGACTGGCGCAGGGCTACTGAAAGGGTAGCCAAATGCTTACGCTCGGGTGAAAGACTGCATCGATATATAAACTTCAAATGTAAAATTGGGGAATGAGAGTTTGAGTGAAATTCTGCCAAATGGAAAAGAACGGGAAAAAAAAAGTTAGCTAATGTAAAACAAAAAAGTGTAGTTTTCAATGTATCATGTGCGTCATTTGGAGGCACTACAAGCCATTACAGCATGCCACCCATCAAACTGCACAGATGCCTCCCTCGCCTGCTCGCATGGTAAATAAACTGATATATGAACATTTCATGTTTGAAAGCTCGAAGGTCCGCAGCTATCATCCAGATATATTGGCTATTATATCACAAAAGCCCCTCAGTTGAATTCCTACGTAGCTGAGCCTTTCTCCATGTCTAAAAGGCTTTTAAATTTGATCCCATTTCCCTCATTTCTTCCATAATTGCTGTTCTTCTCTAATTTTCTTTAATGTAGGATGATCTGGTTAACTGTGACAGGGGTAGCTAACAGAGTGATGAGTTACACTTGAGGTCGGAGCCTCTGGCACTTCACGCGAAACCAAACAAAATCATTTTCCTTCCACTCCCTCGTGTTGTCTCCCTTTCCCTACATCTCTGTGCATCTGATTGTGTCAGGGAGTAACACAGATATTGTGATAGCAAAAAAGCAGATGAGGCATCGGGTTCACATCTAAGACAGTAAATCAATACTGCTGTTACAGTAATACATAAAAAAGTACATGGTCAACAAGTTGAAGATGTAGTAAACTGATAACAAGATGCTGATTGGTTGCTTCTCCACCAGAGGGAGACATTTTTTTATTCAAATATGAATCTGTGAGATCAGCACAGCCTGTCGAAACTGACCTGTGCCGCATGCTCCCGCCAGCTACTGCCCACCAAGTGATTGCTAATCCAGATATATCAAAACATAAAGGAAAAACAGCTCCAGTGGCAGATTTGCTCACATACACTCACATTAACCTGTGAGTAATCCACTGCCACTGAGCTCATACCCTGAGCTACTGCAACCACAGGATTTTTCTACAAATTAGACGTTATTTAATATCAAGGTCAGGAAAGGTTGAGCGGCTCAGACAGACAAGAAGAAAAAAAATCCTCTCATAATAATTTAAATACTGATGCGCGGCCTTCAAACCATTCAAAACTGCAAAACCAACAAAGTCAACAAGCTTCCACTTCTTTCTAAGCATATTTGCATTCACAGACGCATCATTGAGGAAAAGGATCACTCAGCAGGATGAGGAATAAGACGAGTCTTTGTAGTCAGAGACTCTTTTAAAAGCAGACAATAGACCAAAAAGCTGCGGCTCTCTTTCACACGCGCTCGGAATAAGCAGAGGCATGTTGATTCAGTAAATGCACAACACTCGAGACGCATCCCTCAATGTGCGGCGTAACGCATCAACATCGGCGACTTTGTTTGAAGCTCGCCACTTTTTCAGGTTTCAAAAAGCTTCAAATGCCACCAGCTGACCTCAGCTGAGCTGCAGAGCTATGCAAAGATGGCTTTTATTAATGTGATTCATCTTCTGTGAACGGCTGTGTGACCACAACAGAGGAGCCCCGGTGACATCTGATAGGCTGCAGAAAAGGCCACTCTCCATCTAGAGAGGATGAGTCACTGGTGCTGTGCGCTCGGCTCATCCCAGAGCAAAAGACACACAATGAAAGTCAATGACTTTTAGGGTGGCACAGTCAGTGCAGTCAACAGAAAACTACGCCTTCACTGTGGGATATTAGAGAATGACAAAGAGCACCAGCACACTTTGATGTTCCAGGATGGAGTCTGATGGCAGTGTCAGAGATACCACAATAACCACAACACAAAAACAAAACAATAAAGACATACAGGGAGACCGGGCAACAACTTGTGTGTGCGTGTGGAAAAATGTACGTGTATTTTCGGCTCATGGTTCATCCCAGTTTGCAATTTATTTATGAGTCATTTCCAATAAGAAGTTATTTCTCTTTATGGGATTTAATTGCATCTGTTGACACATTCTGGCGTGTCGAGTCGAACGGACTCAAGATTGCTTTATGCTCACAATTAAGGAGAACATTGTATTTACCGGGGAATAAATCACAAATTGCAAGCCCATAAAAACAGTGTTGCCACATGCTTCTGCCTGATTATGTCCCTTTTTTTAATACTTAGCCTAAAAATCAAAAAGTTACTTTAGTGTGCCTTTATGTAAATCACCCAGAAACGTGTTCGAACACTCCTTTAAATGGACCTGGTAATAAATTAGGTCTATTTTAACATGTGACCTGCTTCCTCTCAGGCTGTAAACTGAAAGCTGGTTCAGTCAGAGTTATCCTTAAAAAAATGAATGAATGAATGGACTTTTAAGCTGCTGGATATAGAGTGTAAAAAAACTTGCCTTTAATCTGTGCAAGACGCACCACTGCACACACTTTTACCCACCTAAAGTACTTACTCACCAAAATCCACTCACTGCAGGACCGTCGGGGGGGTTGATAAGAGTTTAAAATAGTCTTATTTTTGCTTTTCTGGCATGACAAACATCCACACAAGGATGCTGCCATTATCACACGGCACAGAGCTTCCCAAGTCTCTGCTGGGGACGTAACTGACAACCAGACCTATTTTTTATATGCTGGGACATGAGCGAGCCGGCAGCTCAGAAAAACACACGATCAGAGAAGTGTCACAAAAAAAAAGATACCGTAAGGCAAACAAATCAGACTTTGCATCAAAACACGAGCAAACGTGCAGCAAATGAGTCTGGAGCGCTGCTGCAATTTACGAGGAGATTGAGACGAAGCACAAAAGTGTTATTCAGTGTGCGTGAGTGAGCACCTGCCTGCTCCCATTTACAAACCACCAAGTAAAGCCTTTCATGTATGTGTGTGTCTGTGTGCTTTTGTATGTGTTAGGGCATGTTTAAGCGCGTCTGTATGATGGTGGTACCTGGAGTTCATATCTGGCTGAGCCATTATAAAGTATCTCTTATTGAAACCTTTCTCCGACTAAGTTTTGACTTTCTGGATTGCCAATCTGGCAACTGCAGCACCGTAAACACCGGCAGTGCGACCACCTTGGCCCGCAGATGACCGGGGGGGGGGGGCTCAGGAGGAAAGAAAAGCGCTGGGATGTTTTCTTATTCCTTCTGTCTTTAGTTTCAATAAAGGGGGCATTGTTTAAAACTGAAAACAGTCACCCGCTCTGAGGTGTTACGGAGGTTTGCTCTGGCTCAGGGTTTTCTCAAACAGAGACGGGGAAGGGGAGAGAAATGTGATTTATTTGGAAAGGAAAGGAAAGGAAAGGAAAGGAAAGGAAAGGTTCTGCAGTCGTGAGTCGTGCATCCTAACATGCACACTCTCAATACAGACACCAGACAACAAATAAGTAGGGGTGCAACGATATTCGTATCAATATTGAACCGTTCGATACAGTGCTTTCGGTTCGGTACGCATATGTATCGAACAATACAACATTTGTAATTTATTTTATCAATTTTCCTTCTGACGATGCTGTCTGTGTTGAGCGCTCAGTGAATCTGTGTTCGACTACTCCGCCTAGGCTGCACTGTCCAGCGCAGATCCACTGAGCGCTCAACACAGACAGCATAGTCAGAAGGAAGAGCGCAGGGCAAGCTAGCGAGACAGAAGTTAAGCTCTCCTTTTAACATGGACCTCCCCCACTCTCATTCAGATCTGGCGTTTGGAATTATTTTGGTTTTCATGTGACGTATGACCCTGAAGGTAAGCGAGTCATGGACTAAAGTAAAACAGTATGTTGGATGTGCCATGCAATGCTCAATTACATTGGTGTGAACTAGTGTGTTAGCGCAGTTAGCTCGTTAACGTGTTGGCCGTCTAGCCCCATGCACGGAGCGATCGGCGGTAGCTCGTTAACGGAGATTTGCCGTGTTGTGGCGCTAAGGTCATTTCAACGAGATTAACCTGAAAGCACTAGTGGGAACACAACGAATATGACTGCACATTTACGCCGACATCATCCTAGTGCAAAGACAAGTGGAAGCAGACAAAAAACAACAAGCATGCTACTAACTTTAGCCGAGTCATTTAGACAGCTGTTAGCACATGATTCTCCTTATGCTGCTGAGAATATAGCCCAGAAGAAGCGGATAGTATAGCTTTTATTTTGGAAAGAGCCATTTCTCTGTAATAAACTCTCTTTTCCAAAGATGAGTGATTCCTCAATCAGATACAGGGCTTGCAATATCGCTAGCCCGACGTCCCGGAGCTAGCGATTTTTTTCAGTCGGGCTACCAAAATCTATCTCTTCCCTGCCCGTCGGGCTATTGTAGGAAAAATATATGTCAATGCTTTTGCATTCTTTCAGAAATGTAGCTGGGTAATTATGTCATTGGCATCGGTGAGCCACTGTCAATATGTGACATATTGAAGTCGCGTTTGAATTTGCGCTTGTTTTTTGCTTTCACTTTGCAATCACGTGAACTGTGTATAGAGAGCGACAGCACTGATCTGTGAGTGATGATAATTTGTGCACCAATTCCTCTGACATCGTCTTATTAATCGTTAGCTTACTATGCAAACATGACAAGTGAAATCTCCTGCAGCAAGCTTAAACATGTGAGAGGTTGATCGCGCAGAGAATCGCTGAGCTTATGTGAGTGAGTGTGTAAAAGCATTTCAGTTCTGCTGAGCCAAATAAGACAGGTCAGGGTGAAGAAGTGACAGCCAAAGAAAAGCTTACCACAAAACGGAGAAGTTATGACAAATCAGACTATAAGGCAAAAAGAAAGTGCAGCTTTATGGTTTCATGGACAAAAGAATTTCTGTGGCTGCAATATGACGAGCTAAATAACCAGGGCTGCACATAAGTGGTCCGCAGGTGCGCATTCGCTGTCAAAATAAAAAACACGCACAAGGGTTAGGGTTAAATTTAAAAACTGTACTTTTGAGTTAAAATATATATTTATAATTTTAATAAATGACAAATTAAAAATGCTTGAACATTTTTTTGTATCGAAAAAATATCGAACCGTGACACAAAAGTATCGAACCGAACCGAACCGTGAATTTTGTGTATCGTTGCACCCCTACAAATAAGCATAGCACAAAAAAACTTTAAAAACTGAGTCATGACGGCTGGGAGAAAGCTGTTTTTAAACCATGCTTTTCTGCACTCTGGGACCCGAAATCTTCCTCCAGAAGGAAGAAACTGAAACTCAGTGTTCAAAGGGTAGCTAGCTGTCAAGAAAAACCAGAACAAACCCACCGCTGTAACCATCTGGCGTACAGGGATGCTGTGTTCTGCTGTGGTTCACCAATCAGCCTGTTAAGATCTCTTAACAATTTGATTGGGAGAGTTTCTGTTTTCTACAGATAAATATTCAAACCACGACACCGAGGGGAAAGGATAAAACAGATCGAGCAGAAGCATGCTGAAATAAAACCATCGTGGTTTTATTGGCGTGGAAACAAGAACGCTTTCTCAAACACGAGAGTCTCTGGTCCCCATTTTTGCACGCAGCTTCAAAGCTTGATTTAAAATTCAGCTTTGAATCAATGATTGTTCCAAGATATTTATAACACCAAACACATTCTACAATGGAACCCTTAATGGACGTGGTCGCTTGTGCATGAGTACACGATCACATCTTTTGTCAGAATCATCGTTGAGTGGGACGCGGCTGGTCACGTGATCCTGAAGACTCGTCTGCAGACTTTAAAATGTCCCTGTTTTTTCAAACCTGCTCTGATACATTTGTGCACAAGATAAATAGCGAGGGCGAGAGCACGCATCCCCGACTGGACAGGGTCCCATGTACCCGGACTCTTTGACTTCAGCTTGTTAAAAAGTCAAGAATCCAGCCCACGAGATTTTTATTCATGCCGAATTGTTCTAAAAGCCATCTTATTAAAATACGAGCCTGAACTGTGTCGAAGGCTGAACGGTAGGCTTTCCCACTGGTGTTTAACAATCAGGTTCAACAAGGTTACTGTGGCATCGTTCACTCCTTTGGGTGGTCTGTAAATAAACTGCATGGAGTCATGCCTGTGCTCAGCTTGCATTAAAACCCCTGACTTCACCAGTTTTTCATGCATTTTCTAAAGTCATTTAAAGTTTTGAGATAACTAGATTTAGGAACAGCAACTTTCCATACAATAGGTACATAATGTGCCTGCAAAGACTTATTAAAAATGTAATGAAACCCAGTACTAAGGAAGGTAAAGGAGCATTATGACAGGATAAATTAAGACAGATTAATGGATGGAATCAGGCTCAGCTTGCCATCAGGCCTTATCTCTGTTTACTTCCTCCTCCACATCTCGATATCATATATATATGCTCCCCACCTCATAGCAGCTGACAAACGCATATTTATCCAACGCAAATTCAGTCATCCTGCCATAAATCTAACTACGCCCACCTACAACAAAGAGCCTTCTCTCTATCTGTCCATATCTGTGCGAGGATTGCTTTTCTCCATCTCTCTCTTTTCCCCTCTCTCACTCTCTTTTCTGCAGCAGGCTTGAGAGTCAATATTTGAGGATCTGTTGCAGCACTTGAACACTTCAAAGAGAACAGAGCTCTGCTGTGAACATGGCCTTTAATACACCGTTCAGGAAAAGAAGCAGAGAGGGTCAATAAAAAAGGACCACAAGTGCTTCTTTTGGGGAGGGGTGTGTGTACCTGTATTACTCACGTTGTGAGGATCTCTCTGTTTACTCTCTGTTTATATTGACAGAAATATAAAAGTCTCTAAGTTTAGGTTCGGGGTTATGTTTGGGTTAGGGAGGCAGCATCGTAGCAGCCACTGAAATGAATATAAGTCGATGTAAGGAGACAGAAAAACAGCTGTGTGTGTGTGTGTGTGTGTGTGTGTGTGTGTGTGTGTGTGTGTGTGTGTGTGTGTGTGTGTGTGTGTGTGTGTGTGTGTGTGGAGCAAACATCTATTCATACGCTTGCAGAAACAAACATCAGGTTTAGCACACTTTGACTTTTTCAGAGGATTTTCAAAGTGACTCACACATGCAGAAATGCAGACAGAAAGAACGGGAGCGCGAGCTGTCACCGTCTTAGCAGCCAAAGTGAAAATAATAATATCATAATAAAGCTTTCATTAGCTTTCAAAGGTGGCTCTGTGTGAGGCTGTTCAGCGTTTCCTGCGGCTGGCCTCAGGGAGCTGTTAGATGCCAGTGATGGAGCCAACAGGGCTGTCATAAACCTGAAAAGAAGGCCTAATGCACGCAGGCTGCCAGTGATTACTCTATTGAACTGGGTAATTACATTAGATTTATATAAAGACCACGATATGGAACATTAGGTTGTAAGGTCTGAAAAGCTTTGTAATCTGACCCCACTGACTGGCCTACACAAGAAGATAAACTTTTAACTAAAGTAGCCACGTAAGAGTGGCAAAGAAGAGCATGTGATCCCTGGTATTCTGCATTAATCAGTCTCACAGTCATCATAATCTCTGTGTCTGCACTGAGCATGCCCATATCACCAGTGCAGAAGGAAAAATAAATAAAACAAGTAAACACTTGGATGTAATAACATCCAAACTAAGAGATGCACAGGAAGAACTTTCTCCCATGTTTTCCCCCCTCTCACAGATATGCTTCAGCTCAGCCGTGTTTATCAAGATGTCTGGAGTGAGCGGCTCTCTTGATATCATTCCAGATGATCTCTAAGGTCTGCGCTATAATTAGGCTGCTCCAAAACAAGGATTTCTTTGGTTGAAATCATTCTGCTGGAATTTTACTTTGATGTTTGGGGTAATTGTCCTGCTGCACGATTCTCCTGCTGAGCTTCAGCTGGCGGCCTGCCACCTGGACATTATCCTGTAAGACAAATGACTATCCATGACAAACTTAGGAATTCATTTTCGAAAATGTCCAACGCAGTGCAGCGAAGAACCCCAAATCATCACGACGACTTCTGCCCAGCCTTCTTCCCCTCACCCCCGACTGGTGGTGGCAGATGGCCACCTCTCCCAGTGTGAAGGAGTTTTCACCAGTGTCCTTTCAAAGTGATTGTTGGACTTTCTCTGTACTACTGTAGGTCTTTACCTTACGATATAAAACTCCATTGTGCAACGTTGTGATTTGGAGTTATATAAATAAAAATTCAACTAAATTAAATTCTAGGTCCACAACACTAAAGGATCTTAAACACAGATTAGGAGCACCACGAAAATAAAATGAACAATATCCCAAAGGCCAAGTTAATAGCATGAAAAGTACATTTTCCAATTTGTCTGTTTTTAAATTTTATTTCATTTAATACTTTTCTTACTATTGAAAATCTTTTTCCTTTTGCTCGCTCCTCAGTCATTTAGGGAACTCTAACATTGGAGCCCGGTCAATATATCAGCATCTATAACAATCAATAAATAAAAACTGCAAAAGTACAAAAAACACAAGAGAAACACCCTTCAAGCATGTTATCAGCACTGATGATGCATGCCTTGTCCACCAGAGGGCACTCTGTAACATCGTTGTTGGCATTAATGGCCTAATATATATGTCTATATATATTTAAATATAAAATCACTGACATTGGTCATTGGTTGAGTCAGGTTCTATCTGAAATACTGAAAAATATGCTTCTACGAAAATAACCCCACACAAGCAAAAAAAGATACCTACTACATGCATTTAAATGTGACCCCAAGCGCTCCTTTGCGAGAGGACCACCAGCTATTGCACAGCACAGCCACCAAAGCACATCCTTCTGGGAATACAAGCAGTTCGAACTGTCCCTTTACAGCAATCAGTCAAACTAAAGAAGCTGATACTTCCGAGGGGGCTAATCAGAGGAGGATTTCAATGTTTCTATTAGACAGTTTTATCAGCTGTAGTGAGCAGGACACCAGACACTGGACGTCCCCGCCCCACAGTAAAAACAACATTCATTTGTCACTCATGCCAGGATACTAATGATAAGCAGGACAATTATGCCATTATACCAGTATGTAGGGGGGGAAAGGACAGGATGCAGGGGAAGAGTGTAAGAGGAGTACAGACAGTAGCCTTGGTGTGTTGCTGTGTTTAGGATTCTATCACACAGATGACTACGCCTAATCCCTGAAGACTCCTTCCTTACTTAGGAAAAACTTCCTTCCATCCAGCTGACAGAAGAAGTGATATGTCTTTTCTAAAACAAATACAGGAAAAAGGAGAAAAAACAAACACTAACTCTAGTGAACTGCAAGAAAAAGAAAAGAAAAGAGTGAGCCAGGCAGCAGTATATGTTCTGTTTTGTGTATCTTAGAAAGCTACAACCATTACACTTGTATCCGATCCTCCTTTAAACTGGACATCAAACTTATTTAAAGAACCCCGGTTTAACTTGAGGGCTACTTCCAGAAAAAGAGACTATTACAGCCCCAAACCATTCACTTAACATACCACCAAATCAAAGCAACATGGTTTTAGTGGGAACTGGTGAGTGTGAGCTCAGGCTTTGCTGTACACAGCAAAGACTTTTTTTAAGCTGCACCGTCAGCTTTTCTGCGCAAACTTCACACTGCAATATTACCCCGCTGCCCTCCTCACTACACTATGTAAATCCTAAAAACTGTGTAAACCTGTCACCAGGAGTTCCTGTTTAGCAGTGTAGCACTGTGTCATCTAATCTAGAAAATGGCCTTAAGACAAACAGCCAGCAGCCATAAATCTACATTTCAAATGCGAGTACACAGGAGACAATGTAAAGTGCTGACAAGTGTGGGTATTTTTAGGGCTCATCTCTATGCATCGAGTGACTGCAGTGTGTGTGTGTGTGTGTGTGAGAGAGAAAGAGAGAAAAAGTCAAAGATCAAATGCCAAGACAGAAGAGAGTTCACGTGCACATGTGTTCATGCTGGCAAGCCTGCGTGACTGCTAACGTCCACTTCTGGAAGGCAGTAAACAATCCAGGATTTGTGGAAATGTGTCAGCTGAAATAAATCTCCGGAGCAGCAGTAAACTGAACACACACGGCAGCAGAATGATGGAGAGTCCGCAATTAGTTTCTCGTCTGACACTGTAACTGCACTCGAGGGTTTCTGCTGGAATGTCAGATGAGGATGTTGGGTAGTTAAAAACAAAAGAAAGGAGTATTTATGGAAAAAAGACAATATAAAACAGCAGTTTACATGCTTTAGGTTTCTGTGGTTCAAAAGACTAAAACTAATCTAAATTCCAATCTAAAGAGACAAAATAGAGCTGTGTGCTGCAGTACATGATGCTGCTGTTCAGGTTTGCTGCAAACAGCAATGAGAACGCCAAGTAGTTGAGCAGAAGAGCCATAAGGAGAAGCACATTTTTGCCTTTCACATCCACCTGAGTGGACAAAAGATTTTTTATTTACTTTTGTTAAATTGTTAAAGTTTGTTTTTGTATTTATTATTTGCTCCCATCGTGTTAAACAACACAAGGACTGCAGATAAAAGAATAAAAACTTTTTTTTCCTAATGTGACACTAATGTAAATATTAATTTATTGGAAAAACAACTGTAATCCATCATAAACTGCTAAGTTAATGGTACTCTTAACCTACACAGTCAGCATTTTTGTTAAATTTCCTTCCTGACTTCAAACAGGATAAACTTTATTAATATGCTAGTTCTTTTCCAGCCTTACAGAACAAAAGCACTTAACCCCCTTAATGCCACCGTGTCATCACTGTGATGATGTTAGGCATAGCCCCCACCCACCCCGCCATAAACAAATAAGCAAAAACAAAAAATTAAACTATAAATGACACAAATGAACTCACATATGCATACAGCTCTTTTAATGCTAACGTCCTGCACAGCACTGTTGCTGTTAGACACTCACACTCTGTTGCTTTGTGTGTTTTTGTACTTATTATGTGTTTAACCTCTTCAGATTTTTCTGACACCACTGTTTTATCCTCTTTGTGAAATCAGCTGCTCTGCTATCAGTACCCTTGCCCCTGTATGCGACTTTTTAGATGCCAGCTATGAACGCGTAACATAACAATATCTTCACTTATCGAGATTAGAAGGTATCAGCTTGATAATCATCTTCATGCGATTGCCAAAGTCAGTCTAGATTAACCCATACGACACGAAGATATCAGAGACCAGAAGCACAGACGTCAGACTTCGGTGTCCCAAAACTTAAAACATTTTAGTGTTTGTTTCTAGAGACTGCACAGACTCCAACGGCAGAAGAAAAGAAGAAGATAAAGAGGAGCAATCTATGATAAATGGCGTACACCGTGGAAACATGTTCAGATAACAGCAAGAGCGCAAAAGCAAAAAACAGAGCTACAGGCCGGCCAGCAATTACACAAGAACTACAAAACATCAAAAACAGCTAGCTTTGCTTCAAAGCTCTCGAGTTAAAACAATATTTCATTGTTAATTCATGCGAGGATTACACAAACATGATGTAATATAGTCTTTAGTTTTAGAGTTTCAGATTACCCTGGAGCCAGAGTAGCGGTTTCCTTATTTCTAGTCTTTAAGTAAATCAGTTATTGCCTGTTATCTCATTATTTGACAGATTTTACCGCACAAGTGGCATCAATCTTCTAGTAAAACTCGCTGTCACACAACTAAATACATACACGCTTCAAAATGTCATATAATTTCTGTACCTAAGGACAATGTCAGCAAGATTAGAAAACCTCTGTGTTAACCAGCATGTCTGATACAGGGCTTGTAATACATGACAGAAGAAATAGCCACAGTCAGTCTGACTATATTGTTTCCTTGCAGAAGCCCAAACGCCTGGATTGTTGGAGGGTATTGACTCTGAATAATCCTGCTTCCCTCTAAATCCTCATCCTCTGACTTCAAACACTGTGCAAAGACTTTCAATGGAATCTGGCATCCTCCCAACTTTCTCTCCTTCAGTCGGTCATTCTTCTTCTTCTTCACATTCTTTTTCACCCTCTGTCCTCCCCTGGATCAACTGTCCAGCCTTGAATCACAAAGCCAAGCTCAAATTCTGTGGGAATTTCGCAGAGAGGCCCCTGCGATGGTTCACACACACACACACACACACAAACTCTGGTAAGGGTGACGACAAAGAAAGGACGCCTGTAAACCGGGTGGACAAAGAGTCTGCTAAATGAAAGGTCCCACACAAGGTTCAGGTTAAAAAAGATTCGAAGTCCACTATTTGAGCTATTAAATCGTCATTCAAATCCAACCACGTCTCAGTGTATTCAATTTATGCAAGTATTCCCCGCACATTCATGTTTCAAGGTCCACCAGGTTAGCATGCCTTTACACCTTTCTAACCTCCCAGGTTTCCAATCTTTCATTCGCCCACATAAAAAGATGCACTCGGGGCTTTTTATATTTGACAGAAAGATTTGAGGCCATGCATAAGTCCCCTTGCGTACAGGCTAATTGTTTGATAACATTGAAAGACGAGACCCAGTCTAAGGGCATGCTACTGATGGTACTGTGAAGCTGTTCTCGAGTTCACGGTGAAGTTAAAATACATCGTGGTCCCGCTCTTTTCAACGTGTGAACAGGCGATACCTTTCCTTTCATCACCTTTCATCAGCATTAAACCCAAAGTACAGGTGTGGGAATGTCAACAGGATCCACCTATGCCAAACACTGGAGACACAGATCATTCAGCATCACAAACTTCGGGCTTATGGTGCCGCTCCACGAATTATCAGGGCATCATCTGCATTGGGGGGGGGGAATCAGTACTCCTAGTAATCATTTTGATGGGTATGACTTTATTCAGGCATTTGCCAAAGACGACAAATACTGGCAACCACCAGTGCTACCCCTCAGCCTCCTAGCAGACACACTTGTGGTATCAACTTGTCAACTCATCGTCTCATTGTCGAGCGGCATTACCAAGATTTTCAGAAAACTTGACCTCTGACTACCTCATTGGTCCTTTACAGCTAAAACAGACCAGACTTTTTCTAGAAGTTCCAATCTGCAAATCACCAAAAAGCACCACAAGAGGGCGATCATCACTCCAAGGAGGAAAAAAAAGATCAGAAAAAAATATTACTTATTACTTAATATTAATAATTTTAAGTATTTCCCAGGATAACTGAAATCAGCGTTACATTGTTACAGTCATCAGGATTTCTCCAGAAGGGAGCATGACTTTATTAACAGACATGTCAGTGTGGAGGTGGAGCAAACAGTAAAATAGCACATGCATCTCCAAGACCTTCAAAATTGAGGGTGTTGGTTAAATATCACCACAATATAAAAGCCAGATGGAAATCTCCCCTTTTATTCTGCAGCTCCAAGTGCTGTTTAATAGCCAACACGGTTTCTGACGTGAAGAAAACAAAAAGGCAGCTTCTATCTGAGGCAGCCTGGTGTTTTTGAAAGCAACATGAGGAATGTTCATTTCCAAGACAAAAGATCCTAAAACGCAGGCTCCTATAAAAAGCAGCATATTTCTCCCTGACTGAGGCCGGCAGCCAATTTGTGACCAACATAGAAACTTTACTGGAAGCAAACACTGTGTTACTGTAGTCGCTGATGCAGTGCAGCCCGGAGCTGGTCGCAGCGCAATATCTGACCTTGGTAAGAAATTACTGAGAAATTCTTCGAGAAATGTGGATGGAAAAGGGGCCGTTAGTTCAGTGTGCTGGCTGCTCTGGCTCTGCACCTCTTTGCCCCGGCAATCACAAAGGAATATCATCACAGAAGAAGAGTGCCTACGCAAGATTAAGACTCCTGAAGCAACAAGTCAGCAGCACAGACGAGCGCTTTCTATACACCTATTAAATAAAGAACCATTTAATCTTAAAGAGTTCATTGGGTATTTTGAGGTAGAGCTGTTCATGCGTCGTAGTGTAGATTTAAAATGCTACTGAGAAACAGGCTGAGGTGGAAAAAGCGATTTACGTAAGTGATGCAGTTGTGTTTTATTACCATCATAACAAGTGCAGCCTGGCAAACTACAATCTGATTACAAAGGAGCACTGGAAAGAGCAGTAATTGCAATGAGTTAACCTCGACCCCACTGGCTTCACCTACAAGACAAATTAAATTAATAAAATAAGGATTTATGAAAAAGCCATTAGAGATTTGGACCTTAGCTGACCCTCTGATAATAAATACAAGCTGCGTTTTGTTTTGCATTACTAGCTCGGGGGCTCTAAAGATGGAAATGTCCAGCACCATTTTATATTTCAACTAGATTGCTATACAAGACAGGGAACAAATAATAATGCAGCACCTGCCTTTAGGCCCAAACACGCTTGATAAAAGAAAATGGGGCGTGGAGCTCCCCAGGGCCTGAGGCCCAAGGGAAGCTGCTCGGTTGGTAAATTAAACTCACCTCAAGGGGTTTTTGGAGGAGCTTATGAACTCTTATGGGCTTGCAACAGCCAAGTACATTAGAGGAAAAAGTCACAGACTGCTAATTACCTTCATGAATTCAATAATAACATACAAAACGAGCCAAACTAAGGGAGGAAAAGCACAACAGCTAGAGGCAGATATCCAGGATTGAATCACATCTAAACATACCAGAGAATATGTAAACAAAAATCACCTTACTGAGATTTTATTCTTCTCAAAATAGGGATGATTAATGTGGATGAATTTTTCTCATTTTTCTGTAAAATCAATATTTATAGGCACACTGCATGAGTTAGAAAACTACAGATTGAAGCAGGATCCCCCTCGAAAACTCCAGTTGCTAAGGAAAAATGAATATTCCCAGTTGCCAAGTAATTGCTGGCTGTCACCAGTTGATATCAGTGGCAAAGACACTAAAACAGCAACCATTTGGAAACTGGTTGGCGGAAGCACGTTTTCCCCTATCAACCTGTCACCACTGACCAGTCTCTAGCCCTGCATGACTTGGACTAAAGCAATCAATTCACTCACCAACCAGTTAGAGAATACACATTCTTCCTTGATGACCGGTGGCTTGCAGATGGGTCTCTAGGCCGGTGCAATCGGGACCTTAGCATTCCTGACTTCTTACTTTACCTTCCTTAGATTCACCAAACTGAAATGTAATTTTTCAATCACATTAAAAATGAAAAATACTCTTTTTATCCAAATCAAGCTCAGGATCTTGTAGTTTCCAAAAGTGTTACCCAACTGAGTAATAATTTTACTTTACTTGAACAGAATTTATACACTGAAATTGTACTTCAAAAATCAAAATTAAACCCCCCAAGTTACAAATATAATGTGTAATTGGAAGCGATTAAAAGCAACCTTACTTCCCTCCTACTAAGAGCTCCTTGTTTGGCACAGAGCACATTTAACTAATTTGACAGCTGACCGCGGTCTCCTCTCAGTCAAGCTGTGGGGCCGCTGCCATTCAGCTGTGTTCCTTTTATCAATTCAAAGAGCAAAGGATGGGCAGTGGATCCTTTAAAAGCTGGTAAACAGAAACACAATTAGTATTTATGAGAGCAAATTGCAAGTCCTGAGAACAACAGGCTAGCTTTCCACTTCAGCGATACCAGCAGCCAGCCCTGCCTATTTAATGCTGCATTCATCAGCACCAGTGGAGTTCCTGACAAAATAGTAGCTTGCAATTAGAAGCAAAGGCTGACTGACTATGTCTGCTGGATTCCTGTGTCTCGTTTTTTTACCCAGCCTGGAAACCAAAATGACACACTGCCTGGAAGGAAGACCACAAGCCACAGAGTGTTAATGGTCACAACAGCTTCACACCACAAACATTGATGTAAATTTATAACAGCCGATCTCAGCTGTCTTATCAAGTGGTCATGTAGCATTCATTAAAGCTGGAAGATGAAATATGGCCTTTTCCCCTTCCTTGATTTACCAGCTGCAGTCCATATTTATTCATTCATGCTGTTTAAATTTTGATTTTTGTTATTGTGAAATACAGACTCTCTATCTTTAGATCTCGGTAAATGTACTATTGTCATAAATAAACTTGCTGTTTTTCTAGTTAGGACTTCTCTACAGTCAGAAGAGACAGTAAAAACCACTTTAATGACTGTTTGCATGGAGAAAGGAGATCATTCCTGAGCTAAAGACATACAGGAGACAGTTCAGCTACAATCAGGAAGGTAAAGAGGCATTAGCTGAGAATAATGACTGGAAAAGATTATAATATATAAGATTATATGAGGTTGCTAAAGCAGGAGACTCCACATGTTTGATTTTCTCCTTCTCTCATTTCTTCATGCAACACCAAAGGGATTCGTATTTCCTCCAGGGATCAAACCAGGGATCTTTCACTTCTATATAAACCACTACAGTATAAAGATGGAAAGCACAAGCAAAACTGCCAACCTGGCTCAAATGTGCTTATTAACGTATCTTATGCTCTCTGATTACCCCATTTTATCTCGTGTGTTTAATGTACCAAAGTTCCTGTTGTCTTGAGAAGCTCTCAAAAATTATATTGCATTTAACAGCGACATACAACCCTATTCAGGTACAACACTATCATGAAGAGTGAGATGATTCGCCTTGTAGAGGCAGCAATATTTAACAGAAATAACAATATATAAAGTTTTGGTTACAGCAGCAGTGAGCAGTAGTGTGGGCTACGTAAACAATAGATTCCAGGGTTAAAATAAAACTTATTGCTTTATTTAAAAACTATAGCTGCAATTCTAACATTTGACTCTGGGCTTTATTTACCTGAAGGTCCTTTTGTGCTTTTCATTGGTGAACTCACTGCATGCGCTTTCACATGATTCGTGTGTAGGTGGTAGAAGCAGTTTTTGGCGTGTGAGCCTCGACTTATGCCGACCGGTAAACGTCATAATTTGCAAAGTATAGTTTTCTGGGGTGTGTCAGACGTTTTCGTGACCAACCCGAATTTGTGCTACAGAGGTAGAAACAATCTCCCAAAATTATCATGGCTGGACCTTCTCCTGTTTGATGCTATGCAGTTCTGTCTCGCAGTCTTAAAAAGTGCATGTAGTACTTTGTAAGACTGCAAACAGTCATTCAAGGGATGGAAAAAAAACAAACCAAAAAAAACTACTGTACACTGTATTTTGCAACACCATGAATTATAGGATTTTACATCATCATCTGTATTTAACCTCATATTGCACAGCCTTAGTAAAAAACAGAAAAACAATAAAAACAGAAACCAAAAACAGACAAAATGAGACTGAAATATGACACAACTCTGTGTCCATTTTTGGAGATGTCTCCCTATTCAGCCTATATGCCCCTGTGCGGTCCAAAAAAAATCCAAGAGCATGTAGCTCAGCTGTGCATCAAATGCTGATTGGTTGACAATTTGGCCAGAACTGATGGCAGAGTTCACCAGGAACAAGAGTAGCAGAAAGAAACCCCATCAAATATCACATGAAAAGAGTATCCCACAGACCTTTTACACCAGAAACTTTGAGTTCTGCCTCCACCTGGCAACAGGCACTCTGTGCAGATAGACGAGCTGTCTGCTCCCTACGGCCTGCCAACAGAGAGCCACATTAAGCCCAGCAGGGCCCTCATCCTCTGCCACGGTCAGCAGGCACCCGAAGACACTGCAGTAACAGCATACCTAGCAGCTGTAGCTTCATATTTAACAGACAGATGTGGATCAAATGAAAGAAAAAGCATGCTCCTCAGAACAAAACAAACGAATCTTTTGATCGTTCACAAGTACAAAGTGCCACCATTATCATTTGTAGGCCAACCTCTGTGATGTAGCTGCACTCACACATGTACAGTAGTGTGTCATCAGCACACACATAAATTGAACTCTAGAGGAACTACAACTGTCTGCTAGACCAGCAGGGAGTCATTACAAATTCCTGATGATATTATTTACACAAACAGTTCTCCAGCAGGCGCGATACAATACTCCACTTTTCAAATGCCCCAAAGAAAGAAAATCAAACGCTTCTCCTGGAGGAGAGCATTGCTCTCATCTGCTATCTCAGACTGCTTTGCTATGATTTGAGCAACCCGACTCAGAAACTCTTCTCAAGCATCTCAACAGCTGATTCATAGTGGGTTTTGTTTGAGGTTTATGTGACTCCATCCCCACGGGGAGCTGGGGATTGCACAGGTTGGTTGCCATGGATGTAAGACAAACCTGCGCGAGATGAAAAAAGATCTCCCCTGAAGCGCCGCTCAGCAGGCTGCATATTTGTGCGTTGTGTGGACCAAGCGCAGGAAAACCTCACAACGCTGAATGAAAACATGCAGTCCTGGGAGACTCGCTGACAGACCGGCAGCTGGAAGAGGGGGGGAGGAAAAAAAAGCGGAGAACTCAAAGGCCGTCAACTCCATCTTTATTGTTTTTTTCCTCCACTTCCTAGTTGCTCAGCAAACTTTTTTTTTGCTGTGAAATTACCTGACAGGCAGCAGTCAGGTTTGTTTAAGAATTAAAATGTTGTGAAAAAATTGTCTTCAGAAATGTAATGAACCATTCCTGCAGGATGAATTCTGCTTTGACGCACTGCTCACAATTAACAGCTCAAGAGCTCGTTTTCATTGTCTTAAACCACCAATTGTTTTCTTTTCCCCTCACAAAAGATGCCCTTGAAGATTTTTTTAAAGAATAAAAATACACCAGAGTTCACCAGGGGAAAAAAACAAAAATGTAAATAGCATTTTATGGGTGGCTTTTATTTCTCGGTGTCTCCTAAGTGTTTATCCAGCTACATTCCTCTAATTTCCTCATCCCCCTCTCCCTTCAGCAGCATCATATAAAGATGCCTAATTGAAGGCTTTGCACAGAACAAATGACCACATTAGCCGACCCAGTTTTAACTCGTGCTTCTTCCTGTCTGTGGTTGTAATGCATTAGACACTCTGCATGTTCTTTGTTGTCTCTCAAATTACAGTGCAGGCTGCCAATCATTTGGAGACTCCGTCTACCAGGGTTGTTTTTGCTCCACACCCCCACCCCCGGCTCTGGAAGATAAAGCTTGCCTGTCCATTTTTTTCTTTTTTTTATTATATACTATAAACATGAAGCAGAACAGCACCACAGGAAGTATTGAGAGTAGTTTTTTCCCCAAAGAGGTTGCTGGCTCTTTGCTTTACTCCCATTATAACCTAAAGACAGTTGAAAGAAGTCCCACACTCACACAAGACGAATGAGAAATAATTCATTCATATTAATTCAGCATCACTGAACATTCCCCAGATAGGAGCTACGGATTAAATGCTTGACTTGGGATTCTTTTATGTCTGCACATGAACTGCACAACAGTTCTGTTTCCACCCTGTTAAGATCTTAAAAACCTGCCAGACATTTCTGTCCCTCCGTGCTTCCCATACATATCGTGCCACAGTGAGTCTTCTCAGTGTGACAAAGGCTCTTAAAGCATGTACGCCAAATAGAACAATGCCACGTGGGTGGCTCTGGTGTGTGTGTGTGTGTGTGTGTGTGTGTGTGTGTGTGTGTGTGTGTGTGTGTGTGTGTGTAAACAGACACTTAAGGCTGTGAGCCAAAAAGTCTGTGTCTACATTTGAGCAAATATCAGCTCTGATTAGCACAGGTTCACCTCAACAACAAGACAAACAACATTCAACAGGTGTTCAGAGAAGAAGTTAGGTTACAATGAACTAAACGTCTCTTTTTTTAATCATTTGAACTTTATTGCTTGTTATGTTATCTTTCATATTTATGAGATATTATTTTCTAAGTAAACAGTAACTTTTAGAGAGTGATGTTTTGATAGGAGCAGTGTTTTTAGGTTTTTGTTTTGAACATACTTCAGATCCACAGACTGTACATAAAACACAGACATAACTTCCTCGGTATCGCCCACCAGTCTGTAGACCTATTAATTATTAATTATTATATTGTTAATGTGGATGCTAAATTTAGTATTTAAAAACAATGCACGATAAGAGTGAAGTGTTGGTTTCATTCATAAATTATCATAATAACGTTGGTTCAGGATCAATACTGCAACTGACCAATGGAGTTGTCTTAGCATTTAGTTAGCATTAGCCAAACTTTGGCTAATGCTATTAAAAACAAGAGCACTCAGAGAGCACAGCTTCCCCAAAGGGTGTGATCTAGACCTGAGTTTCCCATAAGTTCAACAAACTGTTATTTGTATCTACCATCACACAAAATTTTAACATGATATCTTACAAACTCTGGACACTACACAGCTAACAAACACACAAACAAACTGAATCAAATACATACTCCCTGCCTTCGGAGCAAGAACCATCACCACTAAACCAGCAGGAGTGATGTAACAGACTTTTATATAAACGCAGGCAATGTTCTTTTCTTTTTTTCCCCACATTGGAAAGCTATGAAATCACTGCAATGTGATTGGTCAGTTGGAATGTTGATCCTAGCATTATTATGACGATGCAGGAACAACACCAAATCAGCTTAACTCTTCACCCCTTACTAGGAGTAACCCTTGAAGCTCTTTTCTCTACAACAGAATGATGACAGAGATGAAACGTTACCTACCGATCAGTTAAAGCTGCCATGCCCCTAATAATTCAGACTTTTAGTGTTCATATCTTTCTAGAATACAACAAAATAATCCTTTGTCTGTCTATATATGTATGTTTGCCCATGAGCTCCTTCCGCACCATTGGGGCCCTTTTCCAGGAAGGGCAAACTCTTCAACAATGTCTCAGATTTTAAAAACAAACTCTGACTTCATTGACTGTTAGATCGGCCACTCTGATCTTCCTGCTCCAGAAAGGCTAATCAGAGTTAGTTCAATCAACTCTGATCTAAGTGCACGCAGAAACGAAGCCACCATCATTGGAGCGCCGATACCAGGATTCACCATGGCAACTGGTAAATAAAGAGCAGAGCCTCCATTTTAATTCAGTGTACGGAGGAATATGGACGCGTGTTTATTGACCGTGATATTTACCTTAAAGAAAGAGGAATGACGAAAAAAGTCCTTTTAATTAGCTTGGTGCACTTCATCAAACAAAGTTAAATAAAAAGCATATTTTTATAATGTCTGCTGACATCGTTTGCCCATCAAGAATCTTCATTAGATGAAGAATTTTACATTTGATTTTTAAATCTAATTATTCAGCTGTAAACAAAGCGTAAGTGACAGAAACTGAAACAGATGTGATATCAGTTACCCAGATAGCAACAGACTGTGGGGGCGGAGCCGCCCTTAAATAAAAGCTGTTTTTGCTCAAGTTTATGACCCTTTTGTTTTTTCAATAATTATTCAGTAAAGGTTTAATGTACTAATGGGCTGTAACAACCTCTTTATTTTATTTTATTTATTTTATAGAGGATTGCATTATTTCTGACATTATTACTGGACAGAAATGCTTAATAAGACTAAGAAAAAACGTTTTAATGGTTTCCAGTGTATGCATTTATAACCTGATCTAATATCAGGCTTCACTATCAGACACTGGCTCTCTTACAGTCATGGCAGAGATGTTTTACTGAGTTACTGGTAGCCTAACAGTAAGCATATGTAATGAGTGTGTTATACTTACTAAAAATATTCACAGCAGCTTTCCAAGTATGTTATGAAGGTCAACTTGCAGTAAAGGAAAACATGTTGTAAGAAATATAGTAACAGAGCAGTCTACATCTATACTTTAAATGAGAAGATCATGTCAGGATAAAGTGAGCTGCTATGAATGATGATGGGATGAGCTCGCACAGTCACCAGAGTGAAAATGGATCCAGGCCTGATCTGATCTGAATCCATGATCCTTATCAGTTTTGTATTCCTCTTGCCGTGCAACCAGACTCCAACAAAGGGATGGTTCAATGATCCGTTATAGGGCCAACGATAGCTACTTTCAGGCAGATCTAGTTCTGGGTTGACCCAGTGAGGCTGACTTAGGTGATTTCAGTGGAAAATATGTTGAATTTTGTTAATAATTTGATAACTCAGTCTGAATCTGTGAGTACATGTCAACAGGAAATGTAATCGCCTGACTTGCTTTTAGTATTTATGCACCTATAACACCTTATAAATGCACCTTATCATTTTAATTTAATTGACTGGTACTTATATAGCAATTTTCTACTCACTCTCAGTCTATTTATGTCTAAGCACTTTTATCTAAAATTCGTACGCACACACTCACACTCAGATGGATGCATCAGGGCCACTTGGGCTTCAGTATCTTGCCCAAGGATGCTTCAACATATGGAAGGAGGAGCCGGGAATTAGTTGTTAGAGGACCCGCTCTACCTCCCCCTCCACCAATTTCACAAGAATATCTAATATGTAATATCTATATCTGCAAAAGTTGGATTTGCCTAGCAACCACCTAACACATCTAATACACCGTTGTTGTTGTTGTTGTTGTTTCCTTTTCTCTGTTATTAAGCATACCTGCCAATCGCCCAAAAAATACTGCAGCATGGACATGTACTAATGTTTGAAATGGGCACATCATTAATAGAAAGAAAGAAAGAAATCACTCTCCTTAAAGCTGTCACAAAGAGCGAAGTTAACAATTTGTTCCAGACTATAAGCATATTTTTTTCTCCTCTAGAGTTTGACTTGCTGGTATTGACTCGGTTTTACATCCTGCGTCAAGTGGCCACTCAAGGAACTGCAGTTTTTGGCGGGAAATAAACAGATTTGTCAGATGTCAGAGATTCAGAAACGTTCATTTTAAATGACGTTTACTAAGAAGAAACATTGATGGGAACCATTTCTTTTCATTTAATTTTATGAACTTTAGTTTTCAAAGCTATATATGATAATCAGAATATTAAGAATGAAAGAAACAGCTTCATCTGTTGGCAGCCCTGATTTAGTCTGAAATATAAAAACAAATAAAGAACCCAAACAGCTCATCAGCTTTGCATAATGGTGTAATATGTGAAATATTCAGTAACAATGCAGCTGTGACTCTTAATATTCTGAACGTCTGTTGCCACTTGTATTATTCAGCCTGGATGCTGGCTGCAGTCGCCGCTGTTTGTTGACTGATGCAAGCTGATGTTGACAGGGATCTCTGTTTAGTTTGGCACAAGCTCACTCTGGCTGCCTTTCCACAGACCAAACTATGAGAGTGCTGCTTATTTTCAAGCAGCTACTGGTTACCACAGCTGACCCCGGAGTCCAGAGGCTTTAAGGAGACCTCTGGAAGAATACACAGATTGACATTTAAGCAGGAGTCTAAATGCAATTTTTGTTTTGTCATAAAAAGAGCAATAGCTTGATCCTGCTAAATATGTCTGTGTGATTCATGTCTAATGTGATCCCTCTGTGCCACAGGGCTCCGATGTCCTTTATTACACTGAAGATGGACACAATGGTTCATTTTTAGTTTGATCCCAGGTTCCTGCAGCTAAAACTCCTAACTAGATTACCAAATGTACAACACATTGATGAGACTGTTATTAAAAACTCCATAACTGAGTGAAACTTTAACATTTTAGTGCCACGGGGAGTATAAAGCAGCTGCTACAATCCTTACACTTTCCCAGTGTCAGCAGTTTTAACTGTTTCAGATGTGTCATCCTTCATAAACTTCTGAAGAAAGGCTACAGTGTGTACTTTCTTTCAACTTTTCAGCCTTGAAAAAGACACAAGAAACATCTGATGACAAAAACAGGGCAATGCCCCTGCAAACCGCGACTGAAACACTGTGATCATGCAAGTCACTCCTATAAATCTCTGGAGCGTCGGGGGAGGATAACAGCACGCCTTTTTTTTTTTTTTTAAACTGAGAGACATCATTAAACTGAAGTGGCTTAATTGTATGTCTGAAATTGTACATTTAAGTCATAAGCTCTAAATTTGTTGCACACCCATTCAGCCATTGTATGTCGGCTATCAGCCGGAGTGAAGGGAGAAAAAGGAGAGCGTGCAGAGCGAGGCAAGTTGCTACCTGTAAGTCATTGTTGAGTGAAAGGATGGAGAGGAATGAAAAACAACACAGCGATGGAAGGATACATCAGTTCCTTTAAGATGCGTTTATGATGAGACAACTACCAAGGCCAGCACTCCGAATTCGAGATTATGCAACAGTCTTGATTTATTCCCAGGCACACACACCTGACAGATATTCACCCCTACACACGGCCTCTCTAGGCTCTAACAGAAACAACCGGCATATCTAATCTGAAGATCACATGGTAGCTGTAAGGAGGACAGAAACTCTCTGTCTGCTCTGATGTGGAGTCTTACTGCACGCAAACTGACTCACCCCCTGTTTTGACAGCACCCTCACAAACCTTAACTCCTTTAAGTATACTTCAGCTTGAAAACATGAGAAAACATCTACGCACATGTTATAACGATAAACATTTGAGCTCAGCGCGTGCTTACGAGCACGACGACTGAACACAAAGAAAGAAGTACCCACCTTGAAAAGCGGCCACGTTGCGCGCTATGAGAAACTTCAGGCTGGAGCTGGACGTCTGGAGAAGGTTCTGGATGTCTCTCCGGGCTGCCACCTGGTACCTCTCCTCCATCTTTTTGGTGCAACATGTGGAGTTCTTGGAAACACACACCTGAAGGTCTGAACCTAAGATTCATCAACACTACATGTTAGTGAAGCTTGAAGCTTTACGGATTAAAACATGATAAAGCTAAAACGCACAGAGGGGAAGTTGAAATCTTTTGCCATCTTGCTTTCAGATTTAAGGGATTTGACAGCCCACGCTACTATTAACACATGGTCACAGACGTAAGACATAAATTACAGGAATTGCAGCCATTTTTTATTTCCAGAGGCTCAACTTTTATTAGACAAACAAGCACGATTTTAAATATAAGGACTGTTTTTAGTACTTGATGAAAATCCTTTGCGGTCACTGTCTGCCTAAAGTCTAGAACTCGTGGACATGTAAGGCCTTTACTGCAGCCACCTTCAGTTGCTGCTTGTTTGTGAGTCTTTCTACCTTCAAATTTGTGTTCATTAACTCAAAAGCATGTTGCATCAGGTTCAGATCAGGTGACTGACTTGCCAATTTAAGAATATCCCATTTATCCTTCCCTTTTCTTTAGCTTGAGAAACTCCTAGGCTGTTTTTGCTGTTTGCTTTGGGTCATTGTCCATTTGTACTGCAAAGTGCTGTTTGATCGGTTTCGCAGTATTTATCTGAATCTGAGCTGAGAGTAAAGCCCTGTACACTTCACAATTCATCTTGCTGCTTCTATCAGCACTCACATCATCAATATCACTAGTGGCTGTTCCACTGACAGCTGTACACGCCTATGCCATAACACTGCCACCATGACGTTTGACAGATAATGTGTTATGTTTTAGATCGTGAGCCGTTCCTCTCCTTCTCCATACTCTTCAAGTTCATCTTGGTTTCATTTGTGGCCTCTTTGAGTTGTTTTCTGGCAAATTCTAATCTTGCCTTCCTGCTCTTGAGAGTAACCAGTGGTTTTCACTGTGTTGTAAACCCTCTCTATTTACATTCATGAAGGAGTGTCTTGATTGTAGACCTCGACGATGATACGCCTACCTCCTCGGGAGTGTCCTTGACTTTGTTAGAGGTTGTGATTTTGATGTCTTCTGTGGTCTTTTGGGCCTTTTGGTGCTTCTGAGCTGATCAATGTACCAGATTGCTGATTTGGCCTATCCTAAAGTTTTTTCTCTCTCTCTCTCTGATAGGGTTATTTTGTTGTGATGGCTTCTTTCACTGTCAACAGCATCACTCTGGGCCACATATTTTAAATTGCAGCAAAAAGCTACAAAATAAAAATTCCACACTTTAGATACTAAACTTTAAATGGTGTATCTGCTTCATTTGTCATGCAGTAACAAGGGAACAGGACCCAAACAGCCACAAAAAGGCTTGTCGGTCATCTGTCTAATTACTATAGTGCCTCTGAAAATGGGGGACTATGCAAAAAATATCGCATAATTTCGCAAAAAGTTAAATCTTTTTTGCAAAACCCCTTGAATTTAAACTGTAAATCTGCATTTTATTCACATATTAATTGTTTGATTTAAAATCCCCTGCAGTGATGTTCAGAGGCAAATCCACAAAAATTGTGTCTTTGTCCAACAAATTATGGACCCGTCAATGGAACTTTAATTCTATACCAAAACATTTCATCTTATGGCCTTCATCTTGGTCCCTGAAGAAGATGTTGCTGGACTTCTGACTTGGAGGTTTTTTTATTAATTGACTTCTCCTTCATGCAGCTTAAGTTGGGTTAAAGTTGTGCCAGAAACCTATGCTTAGGCTGGACAGTGACCTCAGATGTGGCTGATGATGATGTTAAATTTTGCAGATATCTGGTCTGAAAACCAAAGTATTGGATGAATACATCGACGAAATGTGCTAGGCCAACAATTCATGTGGTGAAGAACCAAACTGCGGGGCAGTTCAATAGCTCTTGAGGTCCATTTCAGCAAATCTCATGCATGTCAAGCTGATGGAGGTGCAATAAGATGTCAGATTTAGTAATCTTCTGGGAACCATAAAGACCAAACATTTCAGTACAATACTTTAATGTGCACTAAAGCAATGGATGAAACTAGACCACAATAGAGACACATCAACAGGATGGATAAAAATGCATGTGCGCATGATAAACATTTGAAAACCTACTGATCAAAACTCTAATAAGAAACAGCCTACATATGTGAAGCATCAACAGCTTATCCTGAGAATTATTTCAAAGCCAGCGGACATTCGTCAAACATTGGTTAAGAAGACATTACAACAAGGCTTTTCTAGCAGTGCACAGGTTGATAAATGCTTTGCTGAAGCAAGAAACCCAAAACAACGAGATCCGGAGGTAAGATCTGCGTCAAAGCGTTATCGTCTCACTCAACTGATGTCTTGAATATGCCACTGCTGCAAAACACTAGCAGTCTTCCCACATAAGGGACAATCAAAACATCCTCATAGAGCCCTAAAACTCTGCAACAGCCTTCCCGACATGCCTAGGCAGAGTGTGCTGAGCTGTTGCCAGAGACACTATCAGTGCGCTGCGAGCTTCAAGAGTGAGGGGAGGAGAGCAGAGCAGGCGATGGCACACGTGGAGGAATTCAAAGTCTTCCTGATAAGACGACATGAAAGTGCCCCAGGTCCTGCTTTTTTAACCTAAATGCTTTCCGGAACTATTTCCACTTCCATCACTGCAGTCAACAGCATTTGACTTGCTGCGTTTTGACCCGAACTGGCACTTCTTATCAGGCAGGCACTGTCAAACATGGAAACAGCTCTGTATCTTAGATTCCTGGAATTTCTAGGGGCTATTTTTCCACAAACCTCAGTTCAATTACAGAAAAAGAAAAAAAAACTTTACCTCTCACTATCTCTCATTACACTCACCGATGTATGTCAGGACAATAATCTGAATCCATCAAGGGAACGATTTACATCTTCCCACTGTCATGATGCACTTTAAGCCCTGAGGTTGTTAGAAAAGTGTGAGTTTTAAAGAGTGGCAAATGTTTTCACAGGGTTAGGAGCCACTGAATTAAGAGTTTAGAATGCTTAAAGTTAAGTTTGCAGCAAACCCTAAATCCACACAGCCACACAGGCTGGTTTGAGGGGCAGGAGTGATGATGATAACATAAGGGTTATTTAGAGGTTTATGAGGCATTTGAGGGTTTTTCAGTCATTTGAATCATTTTTCCTCACTGCAGCAGGGAGATGGGGTGACGAAGTTTATAGGGAGCAGTTTGTGGCAGGATGGCAGTCAACACCATTAAGATTTACTTTTCCAGGAAGAGGTCAGAGAAGACCAGGAGCAGGAGGCGGCAGCCATCCAGTCAATGACAGCCTACATGAAATACCCACACCCATAATTCCCCCCGTCTTGAGCCGAATTACCATGGGTGGCGTTCAGAAAGTTAAGTGAGTCCTAGTTTGCCTAACTTTACTCACAATAATTCCTGTTTATCTCTCCAAGCCACTTATCTGCTGTAAACACCCGAAAGAAAGCTTTTCATCATGGCCCACTAGTAATCTCAGCAGCTTCAGCTACTGGTTTAGTGTAGCTGAAGCTGCCTGATTTATGCTTCATTTGCACTGGTATGTCTGCTTTTTTTAAAATAATAATAATAATAATAATAATAATAATAATAATAATAATAATAATAATAATAATAATAATAATAATTAGAGGCATTTCCAAATTTATTTATGCTGAGTAACACTTTCAAAATATGACACTAACAGATGAATGAGTGGATTTTGTCTGAATCTTATATATCTTGATCTAAAGGTCACAAAGCCACATGTGAGTCCTCTTCTGTCATGACCATAACCGCACACACACACACACACACACACACATGAAAATGTATTTAAAATGCACGTTTTGTCACAGCAAAGACGGAAAATGACAGGTTAAAGCAGCTACACAGCAGTTAATGATTTCTGTACGCGGGTCTTCATTTCCTTCCAATCAGTGTTTCTTGTGCTGATTGGGTGACGTGAAGATGTAAATGAGGACATAGTCATTTGCATTACTGTCTATGTTTTGTGAGATTTCATCTGGAAGGAAACCTCTCAACGTACCTGGTCTTGGATTTGAAGGCAATAAGTGACTTGGTCCGATTTGTCTGAGTTGGAAAACTTTGCGCACTTCGTCGCATTTGTTTGCGCTGCCGAGTCCTGATGCACAGCAACATGCCAGGAGGAAAACACAGCGGACCCACAGCGCATCCATTTGTATAAAATCCTGGGTGAATGATCACAGGAAATTTAAAAAAATAAATAATGTAAAAAATAAATAAATAAATACTTAAAAAAGTATTTTTGGAAGTTGATATTTCTCTTCAAGCTAGAGCGCGTCGGTTATCAGGTGAGTCCACATCTCAGGGTTGAGCGTGGGCACGTGTCGGGTTTGTTTCCGTCGGGGAAACGCTGCGGATTACCCTTTAAATCCACACGCAGAGACAAAGTTACAGCCGTGTGACTTGACGCTTTCAAAGAGGCATGTTGGCCAAGTTGGCTGGACCGAGAGCAGAGGCGGTACCATAATGTTACCTGCACCCAGCGGTTGAATCCGCGTCACAAGCGCTACCAGGCAGCGCCATCTAGTGGGCAGAGCTCAGCATTGATCCGTCTTTAAAGCCTTCTCCTCTCCAAAACTTGGAAGGATGTCAAACTAATTTTAATATTTTAGGATTAAAATTAGATGAACTATAGATTTTCAGACTTTTTATTTATTACGTCCTCAATGAAGTCAGAATGGCTCCTATTCTGTAGGACATGAGCTTCTTTACAATCGCCAGGCTCGATAAACTAAAAAAGTACGAAGTTGTGGTTTTAATGACGCGTACGCGTGTGGTTTAATTGTGAAAAGATAAATATTTAAAAGCCCGTTTGTGTGCTGACTTTAATGTAAACTGGTGTGCCTGTCCCCCATTCATTTACTTCATTCATTCACAATTTTGCATGTTTAGGATTTGTTTCAACTTCATGAGATTATAATCTATGGCGTCTAACTTTAAGCCCAGGTATGCAGTGTTTCAAAAAGAAAAAGAAAAAAAAAAAAGCAGTTGATCGCCATGGTACCTTGTGCTGCAGAGCTAACCCTAGTACAGATTATCAGTGTGTCAGTGCGCCCCAGGGTGGCTGTGGCTACAATGTAGCTTGCCATCACCAGTGTGTGAATGTGTGTGTGAATGGGTGAATGACTGGATATGTAAAGCGCTTTGGGGTCCTTAGGGACTAGAAAAGCGCTATATAAATACAGGCCATTTACCAGGCCAGATTATGTTTAAAGTATGAAATTCCCACCAGTTGCCTAAAAAAAAAAAAAAAAAAAAAAAAAAAAAAAAAAGGCCCTCAGTGCGCTCAAGTCTTTGCATTTCTGCATTACTGAACGTCATTACTAAAGCCTGATTCTTAGACCTGAGAATAAAATGTGCTTGTAAACGTTTATATCAGAGCAGTCCAATTCAGGCTTTATATTCAAGCCTTTCACCCCCTTAAACACCAACAGGGCTGCAAACAGAACATGTATGGTAATCCACCAGATTCTCCAGTTTCTGAATGACAGATACTCTTTACCTACAGTCAGCATTTATCTTGCAGGCTTTCCTTTGTGAGTTCAAATAGGTTGAACCATTTTCCCCCAGAGCAGACCTTTTTCCAAACTGAGCAAAGCACGCACACACGGTTGCTTCCCCCCCTTGTCCACTGCTCCCGTAATACTTTGCACTGTGTAATCAGTGTCAACTTATCCATGTTTGTGATTGGTCAGAAGTCACCAATGTCCCCTCTTTCATATGAACTCGCTCAGACGCAGATTGAGAAACCCCATGTTGATTTATCTAGTGAATGGCCACCTTCATGTGACTGTGCCTGCACTATAAATGCAGGTCTTTAGTTTTGTGTGCACAGGGAGAGCCTTAATATGTAAAATTAAAACATGTCCGTTTTCAACTACAGAGCACAGCCACTTGTAACAAAGGTTTCTGGCTTGCAGGGGACTTTTTGATCACATGCTACAGCAACACGAGTAATGCCAAAAGGTAGTCCAAAGACTACGATAAGGTTTTGAAAGCCACGAAGTGACAAAATGTGACACGTCACGATTTAAAGCTCCAAAATAGTTACAAGTCTAGCCAAAATCCATCAACTTTGCAGTGTTTAAACCTTTAACTGCCAACTCAGAGATTAGCACAGAGTCAGAGGAATGTGCAATAGAAATTTAATCTTTCAAGAGGTGTTACAATAACCACCTGAAAATTTTAAAGCTAACACTGTTAACAAATTGATGAAACACCAACATATCCAGTTAAGATTCAGGTCCGTTCCATTTCCTCGTTTCCACACAGGCCGGGACAAGTGCAATACCTGGAGGAACACAGCATTGCTACCGATCCCCACCTACACAGAAAGGGATGTCTTAGAGTTTCCGATCACATGCAATAAAACCTAAAGAACCTCTGATGAAGTCTGCCAGTCCCACTTAGCAGAATATAGCTCATCAACTCAGTCAGTTTTGCATGGATTTGCACAGCAAACACCATTAAAGCTGAATGCAAACCAGCAAAACTGACCACGCGACGATCAACAGAAATCCACCTTCGGCCATTCCACAGAAAGATGCAGTTAGAAGTACTTCAAGTGCTTACATTGCAGTAGATTGTGCAAAACACTACCTGCACTATAAGCACTTTAGTACTGCTGAAACTGAGTTCATTGGACGATTACTGGCAGACACTCCCATTTGGTGTTTTGTTTGTTTTTTAAACTGTCATAGTTGAATTTAATCAGGCTGATGTGACACCAAAATTTTAAACAAAAGCAAATCTAAACAGGTGGAGAGCAAGCAGGCCACCATCAGTTTTGCATAGATTTGCACAACTCATATATTCTTGTAGTGCAACTATGCAAAACTAGCAGAGAACTGCGAGATATTTGAGCCCAATTAGAAGTTCAAAAAAAAAAAAAAAAAAAAAAAAAAAAAAAATTGTCTGGTGGTGCTTATCACAGCCCCTTATGCCAGAAGGAGCACTTAGGGCAGTAGGTGCTAGTCTATTTCACTATCTGCACTAGATGCACCTTAGCACAAAGACAGTACTTCAAAGAAAAAGAAAAAAAGACATGAAATATCAGAAGACTGTGCACATCAGTGTCAGGGTATTGCTGTAAGTGCCTCCACTGCAGTAGGTATTCCATAGTACTACCTGCACTGTAAGCACTTTGGCAATACACAGACCATTACAGCATCACATGGAAGGCCAGCCATGCTGCTCCACGAGGCAACTTTGATTAGGGGGAGTCCTGCACCTCCGGGGAAGGTCGGTTAATCTGAAAACATAAGAAAGCGCATTAGGGGAAATCAACGCATTGCAACAAGTTCCACGTGTAAGTGACTTTTACTTAATTAACGACAATTCGGTCTTCCAGACATCGAAATAGCGCATCAGCGCCCCTGTTTAACAGTTCTTGCACGAGATTTTTGTTGTGGCACGAGGAGCTGGGACTTATTAGAGCAGCACGAGGTCAGCGAAAACATGAATGAGCAGCACAACCTGCGGCCCGCGTTCGCTGCGACACGGGAGCGCCTGCGCATCGAGCACTGTTGTTCACCCCTCCCCCACCTTCTTTAACATGGCGCCTCGAAGTGCGCCAATCTTAGCATAAACGACTCCAAAAACAAGCACGCAAAAGGCAAATGTCGTAGCACACATTAGAAGAGGTAGCAGTGTGTTGCTTTTTTCCACGTGGAGAAAGCCACGGCTCGCGATTTCGGACGTCCTAGAAAACAAGGCTATCGTCCGTGTTAGGAGCCGAGGCTAGCAGCAGGCAGCAGCCGTTTGAGCAGGTAGCTTAGCTGCTGCGAGCTGGTGTTAGCCTCCCGAAAACATGGGGGGGCAAAACCACGCTACGTTTTTATAACTGCCCTCACACCAAGGGCTAGCGTAACGGTGCAGGTGCATTCGTGGGGGTTCCAGTAAAACTAGTTTGCTTTTAATTGGCTTGTTTTTCTCCTGAAGTCAGTTTCGAAAGCTAATAAAACTGAAATTGAGTTTAAGGACGCTGGTTAGCCATTAGCTAACAACAAATGAGCACACGCTCAAGTAAAAGAAATTGCACCTATGGCACATCTGCCCCTCTGAATTCCGCAATTTTACCCCCACATCTTTCTCAATAAACCCGCCCTGATAGTGTTATGTTTGGAGCTTAACCCTTACAACTCTTACATTAGTGGGGCTAGGCTAGGCTAGCCAAGCTAAATCGCGCGGCCTAGAACTGCCCCATGTGCTGCTGCTTTGTTCTGGGGGGCACTTTAACTCACACACCACTGCACTCGAGAGCGAGCAGCCAATTGTCCAGATTTAAAAACTAACTTTTCACACGTTGAATCAGTGTGTCGATATAAACTCATCGTTTATTAACAGGAGACCTGGTATTTTTCCCCAACTAGTTGCTAAAACGCAGCGGGGAGAGCTCCGTACAGCTTTTCAAATCTCCCTCATTCCCTCAATGGTGGAGCCGAGGATGCCATGCGCCTCACGTTACACTGTTTTCATGGCCAATATTTTCATTTACGCGTTAATGTTTGGATCTCGCCGCCAGCACGATAACAAAAGACGCGTAAAAATAAGCGTAATGCGCACAGCTTAGAGTTTCATTTACCAAAATCGAGATTTTAAAAAATAACCCTAAATCCGACTTCCTTGCCGATAAACATGCGCTCGGTAGACACTCACCAGCCGAAATCCACCATCTTCGCTCACTTGCTTGGGCTGCCGTGTAGTCTCTCACCGACAAAAGAGACGAATAAATACACAACTATCCCGCAAACTTTTCAAACGGCGGACACAACGAGACGTGAAGTGAAATCCGAGCCGATTGCGGGTCAATTTATAGCCCAGTTACACTGCTTAAAAATGATAGCGAGCTTAGGAAAGTGGCGCGAAGACGACCCGTTGGTAACCATGTGGGTGAATGAAGGGCGTCTCCCACTGAACGTAAATATCTAGCTACAACCCCCAACTCCCCTATTAGCATACATAAACTACGGTACTTCCGACCCATATCTCCAACCAAACAGCCTCCACCTCTCCAGAGGAAGAAGAGGGAAACAGTCGGCGATCACAGCGGCTTTCAGCACCTATTTATTGAAAATTAAATGCACGCATAGCGGAAAAACAGCTTCTCTGTGGACGTTCGAGTTTCACATTTATAACCAAAACACCTATAATCTTCCACCCTGGACTCATTTGAGCAAAGATAACGGAGCTGGATAGCAAAAGTAATTCGTGCTGATTGAATTTAGTCACGTGCAAAAAACAGCAGAAAAACAAAACTAATTAACCTGTTGCTGATTCACAACTCATTAAGATTAGCCTGCAGGTTATTATTTTTAACATACACCGACTTTCAACCACATGTGTAACAAAAAAATATTCTATCACTACCACTAATACATACATTTTTTTTTTACTATTTTCCGAATAAAATCGAAAATATGTTTACAAAGCTTACAGATTTGCTGATAATTAATTAACTTGGCAAGTTATAATTCTTTATATATTTTCAGTAATTTGGCCAGTATCCAATGTAAACTAACAACAACAAACAACCAACAAAAATATATAAACAAAGTCATCATAAAAGCTAAAAGTTATTTTTCACTCCAACAATAGGAAGAAATATTTATTTATTGCTTGTTTTTTATGTAAGTAATTTATTTATGTAATTAAAATGTTTAAATAACAGAACATAAAACATTATTGAAATAATCAGAAAAGGCTTGTACATTTATTTAAGTTGGGTTAGAAAAGGAAAAAAATAGTTTTTATGTGTTGGAAATTGTAAACACAGTTTTTAACACGTAAAATAAGCTTTTGATGCAGTTATTGGTTAATCAGACTGCAAGTTAGACATAAGATGAAAGCTGTGTGAAGTTTGCATATCTAACTAAGACAGTGTGGCTGTTTGACAGCTGACTCTGTGACTGTCACAGCAGGAGATGCACAGGTGTAAAGCAGGAATGAAGTTAAGAACTTTTGCATTTGAATGGAGCACAGCCTTTGTTAATGTTATCAGCAGCACCTGTGCTTCTCTAGAATAAATATCTGCTGTGGAAAAAACAAAAAGACCCACTGATGTTTGTGTTCCTTTTCTATTCTATTATAGTTCAAAGCAAAATTTTAGCTACTTTAAAAAAAAATGAAGTTGCAAAGATTCATAAAATTTTATTGCTCATAGAGAGCTCGGAATATGTTGCACCCAGGCCTCGCTTTCTTCTCAGATTTCAAAGATAATTAAGAGACTTTACAGCCAAAGGCACCAAACCACATCAGGAAAGTCTGGTGCTACATAAAAAAAATATATACAGAAATAAAAAAATAAGAATGATTCATGGCCTTTACTCGGCATGTTTTCTGCAGGCAGTTTAAAGCTTTCTAAGGACTTTAACAGCCATTTCGTTTAAATTTGTGAATTTATAGAACTGCTCAAACACTTTCTGTATAGCCTGTGCACCAGAGAAATTTATGTGAAGTGGATGAGCTTCCAAAACCTGATGTTTTGTCATTTTAATTGATTAAATTTGTACATGCATGAAACTAAATCTTAAATATAATTGTACCTTTTATTTGATGGTGGTAATTTTCTTTTGACTCGAGAGGAATGTGTTTATTTTCAACTGAAACTCTAAAGCTACTACTGCAGAAAAAGCTGTTTTTTAACTCCACATAAGCTATTTTTAATTTTAAAAAAATATATAAAACAAAGTGCAAACTATGTTGTCACCTTTCAAATTTAAATAATTTATTAGCAGTCCCAGAGGTAAGCTAATCCATCGCTGTGTTTACTGGTATATTTACTGAAACAGTAAACCTTTTCACACCTTCTTCTACCGCTGCAGCTTTAACATTCAAATGAGGCTTTTGTTCATAAAGTAAACATGCAAATGCAGTTAAATAAATGACAAAGAACTCCTTATACAAAGAAGCTCAATCAACATAGAAACAAGTAACAAAGCCAGTCAGCTTTGAAAACTTTCAAATTTGACACTCCTTTTGGCTCATTAGCCTCACTGGGACTAAAGAAAATTATAAAGTTTGAAGCAAATTAAAATGATTTTCACCTTTCAGAGCAAAGTGCTAAAGATTTATCGCAGCTCATTGTCACTTTGTTTCTTACTATTCTTTTCTTTTTAAGTGCTTGAAGGCACATGTGCTTGTGCTTGAAGGGTGTATATTCTGCTGCTGCAGCATGGGGGGTTTTTTTTCCCAGCATTTCTTCAAAAAACCTTTTGAACTGCACACATGCATGTGAGCGCAGTACAGTATAAAAGCTGGCCAGCAGAGGGAACTAGCAAATTAAAAACTGTACCATAATGACATGATTTGCTGCTTAACTGTAAGAGGAAACTGTAACCACTTCCTATCCCTGGAGTTTCTCTTCATTTTGCATCCCAAAGTAAACGAATGAATTCATGCCCACCAGATTATTATAACTTGAAAATTCCAGCTATTCACTATGAAGCTCGAGCCTTTGAGCTGTACTGGAGAAGAAAAAATGGAAGTTGTGCATGTTTTAGTCCAGTTTTTCTGGCGGTGTGTTTGTGTATTACATTAGAGCTTTAATTCTCTCTGTAAACTGGAAACATTTGAAACCAGAATAGCTGCTCCTCTCCACCTCTCTGAGCACATGGTGGGACACACTGTGGGAGTGCGATCGCTCAGTCATGACCCCCAACCCCCCACACAAAGCCAGTTCCTCTGCATATGGAAGTGAGGTGGGGGGTGGGTGGACACAAGGAGGTTGTAGACCTCACATCGTCCCATGGGGTCAGATAAAAGCTTACGACTCTCCTTAAACGACCCACCCCCACCACCACCCCTGCTCCTAGCTCTGCACTCTTTGCACAAATAATAGTTAAAGATTTATTACGGCATCAGCACACTCTTCATATCACACATCATCATTTTTTGATAGAGGCATAGGAAAAATGCTTTAAGCATTAAGGAATGGGGCTGTGTTGGTGTAATATAAATTCTTAGAGGAGACCTCACCGATAGAAACTTACAGCACCACGCTGCCACCACTTGTCCTACTAAAGCCTGTATCGAGATCCAAACATCCCCTCTGATGCATGGACACTTTAAGGCCTCTTCTTTCCAAAATGGCCTACCAGAGCCAAAGCCCCGCCCACAACAGGGGCCATAAGCACAGGGGCCTCTGTTTTTTGTTCTTCCCATAGAAGCCTGACCACCATTGTCTCGGCGTGACCCTGAGGTCAGCTGAACTCACCTCGCCCAACCACGGCCCATTCAGCTGCGGAGCTTCACACAGGACAAAAACATCTCTAAAAAGCGAGCATCGCTTCATGCGAGGAGGGGGGTGGCCGTGAAGGGACACATGGACAGACGACGGCCACGCTCTGCAGTGTGTCAGATTCACAAGCTGAGCCGTGTTATTTCTGTTTTTAAGTCTCCGGATCAGGTAGTTCAAGCCGAGGTATGAATCAGATGCGATCCAGTGCAGCGTGGCTTATAACGTTATAGTCCGGCAGATAGTCAGGATGATATCCCCATCAAGTACGAGTGGTTTAGACCACGCTGAGTCTATTAAAGAAGTCAATTATAGAAAGTTATAATGAAGTTATATTTGACACGTTTTCTATTAATTCACCCTCTGATAGTTTAAATACACATCTTGGGGAAATAAAATTTTGCTGCAGGAAAAGAATGAGGCCGTCCACGCCTGTCATCTGCAGGCCTTCATTAAAGTGTGTGTATCGAGCCAAATATAAGTGGTGCAGTAAGGAGGTTTCTTTTGACAAAATACTCCATATTTTATCAAAAAACCCACATTATATGAAAAGCATGATATGTATTTATTTGTTTGTTTGTTTTTTACTGAAGAGAAAAGCAGATGGTGAATGTTGATACTCACGCTGGTATTGGTATTAGATTGATACTCGTGGATTAAGATCAATGCTTTGTTTCTGTCCTCTAAGTTCAGCATGTAGCCTGGCACATTTAGATTCCACGTCTTAAAAAAAGCATTTCAAAATATATGTAAGGCTGAAAGGTGTGATGGCACGCAGCTCTCCCTGCATAAGCTACATCAGTATCAGAAATGCCAGCCCTGTATTGACTTGGTATCAGATTGATACTAAAATCTGCAGTACTGCACAGCGCTGATAGACAACCTGTTTAATTTTAGCTCGAGCCTCTAGCATGGCATCGTGCTTTCAGAGACAACGGTGTCCCTGGTGGAGGGGAAGCTCATGGAAGTTGGCAGGTTGAAAATGTGCAGCATGATGTGGCTGAAGGAGCATGAAACATGTTCACAAATCGATGCTTCGCACGGTGCCACGGGAGAGACGAGAGTCACAATTGAATGTTGAGTGTTTTGTTTTTTTTTAATAAATACGTTTTCTTTTTGTTACAGATCATTTCGTAGCTCGGGGATATTACGCAAAACTGCCGACCTGTTATTAACCCTGAGGGGAAACTGGTAGAGAGTAAGTGTTAGGTGCTTGTTTTCCCATTTGGCTTTAACATTTAGGCTCTTTTTATTTTTTCTTTTGAGCCCTACTCATACCATTAAAGTTTCTAAGTGTTAATTCTACAGCCATCTCTTCAGTTTCCAGTAAACTACATCTAACTCTAGTTTCTATGATGTCATTTTTGTCTATTCAACCTTAAAACATGTTTTGTTTTGTTTTTTAAAAATGATGGTGTTTACCCCAGAGTGAAAGTCAGTTTCCCAGGAGCACCATTAGAGGTTTAATGACGAGAAAAGCTCAGAGCCTAATTTCATTCATCCAGCACCTCCCCCTGAAAGCCACTCAGAGAGCAGCTTAAGGTTAAACTTAACTTTACCAAAGCAACTGTTTGCATCAAAGCATGATGTAGGGCAAAGACAGCTGTCTGCTAATCTAAGGATGGCTTGATCAGCTTGCATGTCCATCAGCGTGAGTGTGTCTGATAAATAAAGAGCGGTAAGTGTTGAATTGGGTGAATTTAGTTTAGTGTAAAAGCACTGAGTGATCAATAAGACTAGAAAAGCTCTGTTAAGGCGATGGAGTCTATAAAAGTACTTGAAGTATAACTGAGTGGTTATATTTAACAGATCGGAGTGCTGTTGTACTCACTGTGTAATATTAGTATCTAACCACATACATCACCCTTTTGTTCATTTACAACACTTCACCTTTGGGAAACTGAAGACACTTACTTTATTTTACGGTGTCCTAAAAGTAAGTTAAACACCTTTTCCCTTTAAACTGATGTTCACACGTGATTGAATCCTTAAGTAGAAACAGATCACAAAGACTGGGTGAGGAGTCCCTTGAAACACTTTCATTTTAATAAAATCCACAAAATCATGACTTTCATTTCGGTTCAAACAAAGTCAACACATCTCGGCTGTGAAAAACCTCAAAGTGCTCATGAATTTAATGCTCTGCAGTGCAGTTTTTAAGCTTTTTCCCCACTTTTCCTTAAACCAATTCATCAATAAATTAATATTAAATACACATTTACTGTACATCTAAAGCTGCCACGTGTTGGTGGCAGTAATAAAGAATTTCTTATAAATACATCCCTCCCCCATTTCCAAGCATATCTGACAAAAAACAAACTGGATACAACTACCAATGATATGTTAAGACCCCAGTTTGCTGTCTGATTGTCTTGTCACTTCACTGAGGAGCTCTCGCTCTTTATCTGTATTTTTTTTTTTGGACCGCGCACAGCTCTCAGATTGTCCTCAGTAACTGAGATTCATGATTACCCTCATATCAGCAGAGAAGTGTCATCAGAGCAGCAAGCATTAGACTTTGTAGTAGATGTTGGTGGGACTCTGGGGCATTATCTCCTGAACTATGTACACAGGGGGCCCGTAGTCACTGCTCACGCGCTCAAAGTGACGGCAGATCATGCTGTCGGAAGCCCGCAGAGGAAAGACGACGTCGCTGCGGTCCGAGCCGTTGTTGTCGCTGCTGATGCTGTCCCGTTTCGGCACGCCCAAAGTGTTGAGGGACACGGAGGCGGACTGCTGCCCATCTGGGACGCAGCGACGGTGACGGTGCCTCCACAACACAGCCAACAGAACTATGATGACCACGAGCAGGACCACACAGCCAGAGACAACCCACGTGAAGAGTCCTGTCTCCGAGCCCACATCTGTCAGAAGATAGAAAAAGAAAATTTAAGGGGCAAGAGACACAAAGGTTTAAAAACAACTTCACTCACTTAATGCCCCGGCACGGCCTGATCAGCACATGTTAGCGTGAAAAATCTCAGCTGAAGCTGGACACAAGAGAATATGCTTCATCTTAAGTGTCACCCTGTTAGAAAACACAGGCCCTTTTTTTGGCACACGACAGACTCATGATCACTTGAGGTTTGAGTGCAAACTGGAGGACTCAGTGAAATGTCATTGTGATGAACAGTTTGCAGCATTGTTTTATTCTTCTGTCCGTCTGCGGAGTCACACGATGATCACGAAGTGGGTCAGAGCAGAATAAAAAGGCTGCTCAGACAATTTCAAATCCAGTCTTCTAAGGGTTGATGAGTTTGGTTTCTACCGATCGTTGTTAGCGACAACAAATTACACAAATCAACTCAAATATTTCAATCAAGAGCCAATATGTAGTTTAAATGTTGCCTTCATTTTGCTTTTTTATGAGCTAAAAAGACTATAATCACTTTCTAATGTTGTTTTATTGTTAGTTATTTACTACTGAGAGCATAAAAATGTATTCAATAAACTGCAATTTGTTCAGCAGTGTTGCTGAAGCTGCCCTACAGAAGAGTTTTGTCCCATGAGGGCTGAAGCGAACACAAGAGTCCTGGGGTAGAAATTGCAAACAGACTTAATGGTTAATTAAAAATCTGTGAACATTATTGGGTTCTTTTGATATGTGTGGGAAACTCAACATTAATGCACAAAAGGAAGGTAACTGAAAGGGCAGGTAAAGGTAAGGCTTGCACAGTCTGCTCCAGTGTGCTAGAAATGCCCATGATACTGCTGTACATGATTCCCCAGGCTGTATTTTTGGTTTGTCTTCATACCAGCTTTACTTTTTATATCCTCTTCTTTCGTGGAGGCGTCCTTGGCCTTGGACTTTGGTCGTGTAGGTGGGAATCTGGTGGGGGACTCCTGAAGTGTTGAAGGTGGATCTGAAGAGTCTGGAATAAAAACCACACAGACTGATATAAGCTGCAAACCTCACACCTTCCAGGTTACTGTAATGAGATTTATTGGTTCATTCAGAATCTAAATAAAGAGCTAATTTCTTTCTATTTGTTTATTGATTTCGGATCAACAGTCATTCAGATAAAATTGAATCACAAGACAAAGAGCGAAACTTGTTTTTTTCTCAACGCAGCCAGACCACAGAAAGCTGGGTTTTGTGTCACAGCTGCGATTTTCTTTTTTTTTTTCTTGACAGGAAAAGCATCACTAACATGTTCTCCTTTTTTCCCCACCCACTCACACATAACATATACATATGAGTGACAAATTAAAGGAAGAAAAACAGCCTAAAGTGTCTTACTAAGATGTTGCCGGAAAAACTTTAATGCTCTGGCTTTTCTGTGAAACTCTGCTGGAGGATTTTTCAAAAACTCTTTTTTTGGAGGATAAAGGTGCTGAGGGAGACCCAAACCACAGTAGCAACGCTACAGAGCCTCTAGATCAATACACTGTAAGGGTCGGTGGTACAGGTTTGCCCTTAATTTATCAGATGGAGCCATTTTAAAAAAAATTCCCTCTGGTTTTTCCAGGGGGACTTTTCTGGAAAAAGACCAGCTGTTTCACAGTTACGGATTTTCCTCTGTGGTTCATTAGAAATGTGATCAAGTCTGAGAATATAGAATTAAATGAGAACAATTAAGTAATCAAAAGAAACCCCGTCTTGTTTTTAATTGGTTATATTTCCCTTTATGATACTCTCTGTCAGTGAGAAGTAACTAAATCCATTCAATCAAGTACTTAAATATACTTTTGAGAAGTTTCAGCCACTTATGTATTGGGGCCGCCATCCTTACAAGTTACTATTAGGATGTTGGCTCCACGCTCTTCCACTTATCTAAGTCAGGGTCGCTGGAGCCAATCCCAGCTGTTAAGAGTTGCGAGAGGCAACAAGAGACAGCGGATCTGAACCTACACCTTTCTTTCCTCTAAAAAACAAAGCACTGTTAAAAAGTCCTACTTCTGCTTTAAACTTCAATCAGGGTTCCTCCTGATTTACTCTTCATTACTCAGAGAATTAAAACACTTCAGTGTCGTCCCAGGAAACCATAACAATGAGATCTTTCTATCTTAGTTTTCTCATAAACTCCCCATGAATGATCGCCATAGTCACCTGGTTTTGTCTTTAAGCCTACCCAGAACCAACTCTTTGTGAAAGGAAAGGAGATAACGCCATCACACAGCTCAGTTTGCATTGGTTACATCTTACATTAAATTACACTTTTAGCATTAATTAAATAAACTTCAGAGATGCTGAAGTCATTAATGGACTGGAGATAAAGTGGATCATCTACTAAAGAGGAAGAAAAAAACAGAAGTAGATATCAGGCTGAGCAATACTTAATAAATCCATTTCGTTTCACCATTGGTAGTAATGATAGGCAACCTTGAATGTGGACTGCCTTTGTCAGATTACAAAGCACACATTTTTCTTTGTTACACATCACATTATTCAGGGCTCCGTGTTTAGAGCAAACCTTTCATCATGGTCAATAGCAACAAGGATTTGTCTACTTTTTCTTCTTAAAATAGTGTGAAAAAGGTTTATAAAGGACTCTTTCTTAATATCTGCATTGCTTTATTAGTAATTTATATTATTAAAAAGGAACTAAACTAGTCTTTCACCAATAACCTCTCAGGTTTCTCAGCCTTCAAAAAGTATAGTTCTTAATTTTAAATTTGGCAATTTATGGGATAATGTGCAAGCCTTCAAATGAACTGGGTTTAACAACAAACATAAAAGTATGGAAGCTTGTTTCTGCCACTGGGGGAAAAAACATTTGGAAAAAAAAGAACATCCTAAAGTCAAACATTTTAGTTCTCATCTCAAAAGTTTAACTCTGTAACTTGAAATTTCAAGGTTTTTCTCAGATGTTTGAGTTGGTACGTTGAAGTTTTTTAAAAGTTTATTTTTTATTAAGTGGCAGAAAGAAGCTTCCACATACCAACATAAAAAAGTGACAGTTTAACGTCTAAATACAGGAAAGAAATATTGTGATCTTTGCTCAAACATAAAAATAAATACTAAAGTAAAAATGAAATGTTATACCTTAACTGGGACTACATGCACATTTGAGTGTTAGTTAGCTTAGTTTGAACAGCAGTCATTAAAGCTTCACTTCAGTGTCTCATTCATTCATCACTGATGTTCAAATTTCCTGCCAGCACATTTACTGTGAACGTAAAAAATATGACAACACGATTAAACGTTCAATTTAAAAAGCACAACGTATAACTCAAAATCTGACGCTTCCAACGACTCGTCGTGACTTTTAATATATGCAGAAATTAAAACTCGATAACACCTAAAAATTGAACTTATTAATATTTGCTGTCGCTGTAAAAAAAAGATGTGTTTACACCAGTAAACACAGCGGGAGAACAGCCCCATATTTCCAGTTATGATCAGTGGAGAAATGCACGAAATGCTGATTTTTTTTATTTTTTTTTTCATCTCCAACTCAAACTCCTGAATTATTTATGTAGATACCACTTCACATTTCAGAGGTCAAAAAAATAATATTTATTTTTTAGGCCTTTCATTTATTTAGCTTTTAAAGTTTCTGGAAAAACACACAGAAACAGCAGCTGTCATGTTTCTGTGATTATGTGGAGTTAAAGAAGCAAACAAGCACACTATAAACACTAGTTTCTTCATTTAGAGAGTATGGCTTGAAAATTGATAAATAGTGTGTCGACAGGTAGCGTACACCTGTGTGCCTGTTGTGTTTTAAAGAATGATGCATCCTCAAATTAAACCAGTTATTGTGATGTTAATATGACAAAAAATAAATAAAATAAATACCACAGCAGTCTCAAATGATCACATGCATGATAATAGCGGCTTTAAGCTGCTAGTGCTGGCTTAAATTAAGGATTTGGAATAATTCATGACAGAAATCTCTCTTCAAGAGAATTGATGGATGATCACAGGATTATGTGACCACTCAGTAATTCAAGTCTGGAGATGATATTATTGCTTTAAATATGACCTGAAATAAACAGCTGGTTCTATCTGTCAGATAACTACATGTGTATGTATATGTTTGTGTGTGTGTTCATGTCATCCACACATGCGCCGGCACAGACACGTGAAAGCAAAGCTCTTACTCTGGCCGACTCTCAGCACCAGCTTCATGGATTTGGTCCTGCACACCCCTCCATTAGTGTTATCCAGACCCTGCAGGAAGCCCGTGGAGGTGGCTGATAAACACAGGGAGGAGGCAAAAATTAAACACTTTTTTCTTCCCTTCCCCAAGTTTCGTGTAAATCATAAACGATTATCAGGGAATGCATAATTACGCGACGACTCCTTTGCAGACAAGTTGGGTCAGTTGCCAAAAGTTGCATCACTTATGCAACAAAATGCCACACATAGCACAAGCTGTGATGTTATAAACAGCAGATAATCACACATGTGAAAACACCACAGAAGCTACAGAAAATGCTGTGAGGGCTGAACCAAAAAGATACTTATTTTTTTAGTGTATATTCTTTAAAAAAACAAAAACAAAAAAAAAGCTGAATTGCTCCCAAAATACTTAACCTCCAAAACATCTTGAAGAAAACCTGAACAGAGTGAGAGGATTTGTTGCAGCATGGTTGCATTAGTTGCAGTTAGGTGAAGCCAGCAAACTGGAAATTGAGTGTGATGTTGCTGAATGTACTAACCAGTGAACTGACTAAGCATTGCATCTCAAAATGCAACACGGGAAATGAGACGAATGGAGAATATTTTAGCAGCTATCCTTTTGAATCAATAACCAACACTCGCATGAGACACACACACACACACCAGGAACTCTCACTCACCCCTGTCATTCACACACATACTTGTTAGCAGCATTTAGGTCAGATAACAACATCTCGCAGGCTACAAGCCACGTTGCCATGTAAGCTCCCATCAAATCTGCCTGATGCTGTAAAAGCCTTCTGTGATTTGGGGCATGTAAGCCCTTGGAATCACACAGGCCTGCCAGAGCGAAGTGTGCTGTCAGAGCGTGGCGAGGTGGGTGAGGCTACATGGTCAGACTTGCTCTCTATCTCATGCATCACTTGCCTCTTAAGATGCTGGTTTAACCGACGGCAGTCCAATAACGAGGCCACGTTTTTTTGTGTGTGTGCGGGGTTTTTTTTTTTTTACTTTGATTCTCACGCAAACTGACAAATTGAGAGGGAGCCAAGGATGATGGTGTCCTCTTTACCCAGAGAGAGAGAAGGAGAGAGGGCAGGGGAAGGAAAAAGGAATCAGCTTCTAGCCTGGATTTAAAGGCTGTTCCACCTGTAGGAACCAGCTGCTTTTCCCCATCATACTGAGTTTAATTAGAACGTGTGCCACACGTTTGGCAGCCATGGCTTCAGACACAAAAAAACACTCACAGGTTATGTAATAGTCCTTCCCCTTGAGGAACTCCAGACCCCACAAGTTGGGGCTGAATTCCTGAAACTTGAACGTGAACTTTACATCACGGTTTGGTTTGTCGCAGTTCAGCAGAGGCGTGTCAGTCTGGTCAATGGTGCAGCTCTCCAGCTGACTTCGCGAGACCAGGAAGACTCTGTAGAACTCCTCCTTTCCCCCAGAGGAAGCATCTGCCCTGGGGCACACAATGTCCATCTTGTCCCCTATCTGTGGATACAGAATGAGACCCTGACCTGGAGTAAACCTGTGATAAAAGAGAGAAACACAACACTTTAAAAAAAACAAAAAAACATAAAAATCCTCTTAAACCGGCAGAGACTGGAGCATCTTCACTTTATGCAATTCTCAGCTTGAACTTGATGGATAATAAAGTGGCCACATTTTAACTTCAGTGATAAGAGCGTTTCGACAAGATCTTGCAGGTTTTCATTTGTTCACATCAGACCAGTTGCTTGTTTAGACTAACAAACCAAAAACAAACAGCGCAGTCATAAAGGAAAAAAGATTAGGTGATCAATCATGAACTGGATCAACAGAATATTAGTCTACAGTAATCCCTGGAGCTATTTTTTTAAAGCTCCCCAATTCCATCGCTTCAGGGGATTTTTTTGTGTTATGTAAATATCTGAAGAGCACATGCAGAAATGCATTGGTTTCATCACCAGCTAATAACATGGCGAAGATAAAAAGTCATTAATTAATACAAATCATTCTGTTTAGTTTCAATTGGCACAGGAGAAGAGCTGGAGCCTGGCAGTGTTCGGTGCTTCTGTGTTATCAGTTACTTCTCAGTCATTATAAATCACTTCTGGAAAATGTCACTGAGCAGATTTCTGTCAGTCCACAGCAGAAAGTTGTATTGATCGCAAAACTGATTCCTCCACTTACTTGGCATTGGAGCTGCTCCAGTGGATAGACTCCAGAGTGATGGCACGGCATGAGCAAACGATGGCCAGCAGGAACAGGGCACCGCAGCTCCATGCGCTGCTCCCCATCCCAGGAAGAAATCGGAGACTGGCTACACGGAGGCTCGGTATCATAAACCGGCTACAATTTGCTGTCCCTGCATGTCTCCGGTTGCTCCAGGTGCGCGCAAAGGACACGTTCCCGAATGAAATCCCACCAAGTTGCGAGTTTTCCTCCTGCGGCTGTTTGAAATGTTCCACATTGTGCGTAATTGGCTGGAAAATTATTCGTGTGACGAGATCCGTGTATTGAGGACAGAGAGAGTGTGCAGCGTTTAAAGCCATCAGCTGACCAGTCCGCCCATACGGGCTCGTGCGTAAGAGAAAGCCGGGGCTGGTGGGCACATCGATTGGTGAATTTTTATTTATTTATTTTTTTCACATTAACATACTGTACATTGCGTTACATGCACGAGCCATAAAACAAGCGCATTTTTAAAAGCGTGTTCAACACATTTGGGGGAAATCCAAGTCTGGCTGTTTTCCAGACGATTAAATAATAATAATAAAAAATCCAGAAATGATTGCGCTTACTTTTCTCAGAAGCTAGAAGTTTCATAGTAACCACAGATCTTTATCTGTTTTTTCTTCTTCTTCTTCTCGAAAGTGGGTTTGGGAAATATTAAGGGTCTAAACCAGCTGTAAAACGGTTTGGAACTAATTTGTATATTATAAGGACGTCACCTGTAGCGTTTAGTGTGTAGCGTTAGTTTTTTTTAGAAACATATTTGTGTCTTGTATGATTGACTATTTGTCACTATTTCAGGAGATCTACATTTAATTAAAGCTTTTTTACATTTTATTTTAATATTTTAATTTAATTTTTTTACTCCACCTTCTGTGGCCTGCTATGTGTTTACGTCACAGGCCATGAGGAATCTGGGGTAGCATATTAATTATAATGGTAATAATAATTAGCAGATGGATACATTAATATTCTATAATAATAATAATAATAATAATAATAATAATAATAAACGCTGTTTAATTAATTAATTAGATTATCATACTGTTGATTGGCCAGGGGGCGTAGCTTGTGTTGATCTTGTGACATGATGTGTGCTTCCTGTCAGTCAGTCACAGAATGATTGTTGGGTTCTTAGCTTTAGGAACCTACTTATACAGACTTAATGTGTTTGTAGAGCTCCACTAGACTAAATGAGGGTCCATCACCAGCTCTCATGAGCTCCTGTCCCTTAGGAAGCCTCAGAGGACGGGAGCAGAAGATGCTTTTTTGTAGGCTTGTAAAAACTGGTGTGAATATTTGTGACACATCCTGTCACACCAATAAGCCCTAGTGCAGTTTGTCTTGTGTCCTTAGTCCTCTAGAAACAGCAGTGATAACCTGGCATTGTTTGCTATGAACACTGAGAGGAAAAAGTCCCTGGAAAGCAAAAAGAAGAAAGAAAAATCATTGGTCCGTTAAAACTCAGTGTCTGATGGTAAGTGTGTGGCGTGTTTCTTCTGTTGCATGTTATAAAATGTGTGTTTTGTGTTTGAGGCACAGGCTATGACTTCTTGTGATTATCCTAATGTTGTAACATTGTGTATGTAGACGACCGCTTTTGATCTCAGAATCTTCACAGATCTGCATCTTTTGCCACTTCTCACGGTCACATCTGCATGACAAACATATGTTTGTATTATATCTTCATGCAGCTGTGTTTCTTAGATTTATAGTGTACATATTATTTATTTGTGCAATTTGCACTACTCCATATCTATTTTTTTAACAAAAGCTTCAAAGAAAAAATGGAAGCGCTCAAATTATTTTCTTGTTGTTGGGCTGCTCGTTCGGTGCAGTCCTGGAGAAAGAAATAGAAATACACCCGGTTCTATAGAACAGTTGTTCTAGGGGAACAGTGTTGCACATCTTAATGAAAAGTTAACACACAGACGGCCACAGTGCTCTGCAGCGAGCGAGAAGTGATGCAAATGAGGGAAATCCACAGAGTGGACCAAACTAATGACTGTTTTTGATGACCAAATTGTTTCAGTGATGATCTATTCTTACCTGAAATGTATTCGTTTAACCTCAGAGCTTCTCCAAGTCTGCTAAACCAGACATCGTTATTGACTTATCTAAACACACACATCAAAGAGGGTTTTGGCCTTTTGCCAAAGGAAAATTACCAGGACTGTGACATAAATATTCTTCAACCTGTACTTTTTTTTACAGTGGGCTTTAATTTACTCAAGTTTAAAACAATTTATTTTGTTTAGAAAAAGGCCGAAAATACCAGGATAACGCATAAACTCCTTTTAACTAAGTTAACAGAGACGCCTTCTTATTACCATTATAATTAACCATATGTAGAGCAGAAGCTGTTCTGAGGCAGGAAAAACCCCGTTCTGTTTGTGTGTTTTACTTGTTGCCTTGCTCTGAGTTCATAGTTGAAGACATCTCTGCACTCAGAGAGACTTAGCGGTCGGTTTCATCTGACCTGTGAGTGTTTGAACCTGTGACCACGTTAAACAAAGAGAGCAGCCAGCCGGAGACCTCTCAGGCAATTAGAAGTTAGGATGAAAAGCAAAATGTGTCATTCTTAACTTGTCATCGAGTCTTTCCGTGTGTCTAACATGGCATTGCAGCATAATTGTTGATGACTGGCTGTTGATGTCCACATCTCTGCGAGCATGTGGACTGTGGTGCGGCAGAAGTGAAACTCCGGCTTGGTCGGCACATTAATGGTAAAGCCCTTTAGCACCAGCAGAGAAGATCTCAGCCACCGCCCTTCCTAACATCCACACACAAATCGGGGAGTTTTTCTCTTTCTTTAACAAAAAAAAAGTCAGTTATGCAAGTCCTACCGAGAGAATGACATTTATCCTACAATCAAGTTTCTATTCTTCTCAGTGGACTATTTGCAGAATGAACCTCAGGACAAGAAAGTACTGGTTTGAAGGATCATGAACGTTGCGGTTCAGGGGAAACACTGATGTGGTGACGAGTAGAAAGGGTAAAGGAGTGAAAGCTGTGACTCACACTATCACCTCGAATGAACCTGCTGTATCCAGGACGCGCAGACTTTAATGAGGTCAGGACATAAAGATGACCACGAACTGCTAAAACAGATGTATTTCTACAGAACCTCATGCAAATGAGTACAAGAAATCGTGCACATGGTGGATCTTCTTTAAAGTCATCTGTACGTTCTGCACCCGAGACTCTAATCCTCTGATTTTCAAGAGAGCCCGCGCTAATGACAAAGATTACACAGGACTTCTGTCACAGCTATGAAGCGCCACAAGTGACGGCTGAACTGCCCGGAGATGTCTGCATCTCTGTCGGGACATGACTGGGCTGTAAGTGTTCAAAGTACAGGCAGCATCTTTCAATTCATTTAAGCCTCAACATGAGAAAGCAGACTCTGAAATGTTTTTTCTCTCTCTCATGTAAACATTCAATTCATACAAGTCCAACTTTTCCTTTTCCTGAAACAAATTTAAGGCACACAAGTCTCACATGCTTTGTAATTGGTTTTATTTTCTTGTCATGCAACTTAGAGTAAATACACAACACAGCTTAAGCTATTTACAGTCCGTGTTAGCAAAATTTTCGGGATTTCTCAGCTGATCTGTGAAATCAACAGAAATATAAAATTGAACCTTTAACCGTTTAGTTTGCTTGATGAGAAACTGGCTTCCTCTTTCTCTTTAACCGCTGTCATCTCTAGCAGAGCTGATTCATCTGTAATGCTCACATTTTAAAATTGTACTTTTTCCACTTTTTACTGCATCCATGCACCTGTAAATACACTGTAACAGCAAAGTAGTAAGGTGGAAATTATTCTTTTAGTTGGTAGTTTTGTGGAGAGCTCAACAGGACTCACTGGAAACATTAAGGTGTTAGGCTAAAAGTCAGAGAAGCAGAGAAGAGCACTGACTCTTTAAACTCAGATGTAACGTTGTGCCAAGGCAGAATTTAAAGAAATTGTGGGTTCCTCAAAGATTCGATGAGCCAGATGCAAAAACAGAGAATTGTGATTAGAGAATTTGGTCTTTTTCTTTCTGCACTACTTCATATGTAATACAACAGGAACTGCAGCTATTTCATATTTCCTTGCAGGTGTCGCTGCACCGCTGCACAAAATGCTCCCAACGGGCACCAAACTGACAACCCTGGAGTTATAACCATCTAGACAGCTTAAATTACAGCCAGTGACAAAGAGCATGTGCTTGACTGAACGGTTATTCCCCTGCAGCTTCGCTCTGTGCCTGCAGATGCGTCATATTCCTCAGTGTCATGATGACTCCTCTTTTTCGTCGTAGCAGTGGCCTTCAGCTTTTTTTGTCCTGTGAGATCTCCCAAAGTGAAGCTAATGCTAACATGTTAGGTGTCTGTTAATAAGAACAACCCCTATCACGATTAGCATTAACCTCAACCTGGGACCATGCTTGAAGGCTCCCGTGCTTTACTCCCATGCTTACCTCAATGTCGGCAGTGTTGAAGGTGTCCTGCAGGGGGTGACAGACAGTCTGATTAGAGAGCATTTATACACTCCAGCTGCAATGTTTCCTTCACTACAGAAGCTACAAAGCGGCACAACACTGTGACTTTGTGGAAATCTCGATTTTAGCTGCAAATTTTAAAGATTTAAGACGATCTGCTTTACGTTCTTTCTCATTCTCTCTCATAATTAAAAAATACTTCAAAATGAGGCTTTAAGGCAGAAGGACTGTGCTGATTGTTCAATTCTGATTATTCTTACTCCATTAGTTGGAAATCAAACATATAAACTGATCACTGCCCTCAACACTGAGCTCTTTTCCCCTCTTAAGTTTGACATTCAGTTAAATTGAACTAAATGTCATAAACTCATGTGTGTGACCCTCTAAATTCTTTGTCTGTACCTGAACTGGGCTTTAAAAGACCAGGTGTGGCACAGCTGGAAGTAAAGTTATGTATCTGCCGTAACTCCCCAGAGACACCGCGAGCAGCAACAGGATGTAGCAGGTGCTGTTATGTTGACTTTGGTTAAGAATCAAGATACTAATCTTGGTTAACAGGAAGCAAGTGTAAGTTTGTGTGTGTGTGTTTGTTATAGTGGTAGTTATGAAGCTACTGACCTGTCTCAGCAATGACAAAACACTTCCTCAGCAACCGGTCTCTCTCTCTCTCTCTCAGTTTCTCTCTTTGTCCTTCCTCGCTTAGCTCTTCGCTCTCCTCAGTTTCCTTTCCTCCCCTCTGTCTGTCTCGCTTGTTTGCTCTTGTGTAAGTGTAAACCAACTAGTGGGTATTCTTGACTTTTATAGGTATGCATGACTCATGTAAAATCCCCTTTGCTATGAGTATGACTATTAAAAGACAAGAGAATCACATAATACTTTTCTGAAAGTTGCCATTTATCTGTTATGTAAATGCTGCCTACATTGGATGAATATGTGTCGATATATTTTTTTTTTTTAGGATTTCAAGCATTTACTTATTATTATGTGCACTGTGAGGATAGCAGTAAAGGCTAACACAAGCATGATGGCAGTTTTACCTTCTTCAGTCTAAATTTAAATACATATTTGAGTCACAAACCTGAAGAGGTTGAATAAGGACACCGAAATAATTGGTGATTTTTTTTTCCTAGAAAAATTAAACTGAAGCTGATAGCAGTTGGGGTAAAAACCAATAATTATTTATTTCATGTTCTCGAATACCTTTTTTAGGGCTCTTTATGTCTGGTTTGAGGTAACTTTACTCACTTTTTCAGAGTGTCTATACTTTGTGCTAGGGGCAGTGTACAGTGCTAAAGAGCTAACTGTATGCTAATAGACTGACAAGCAGCTCTGTTCATTATGTTAGCATGCTAACAGCTGCCAGTTACTTCACAAGTGACGCTTTAAAAAAAGAAAAAGAAAGGAAAGAAAAACAGAAAAAGAAGTCATATGATCTTTAAAATTTACCTAAAAGGAACTCATGAAAACAAGTTTAAAGGAATCCTTTCAATAACTGTGGTGGAACTTCCCTTAAGATCACAATCATCAACTGAGTGGAATGGTAGGGAAAAGGCAAAAAAAAAGAAAAGAAATCACCATTCATCATCTGTGAACCATGAATTTTACATTTCCCAGTGCTGGCGGCCTTTTGATTTCATCACTGGGGCCCTGATGTAAGTTACTAAAAAAAAAAAAAAAAAACCCTAAATGTTGACTTCATGCTGTCACTACAGGAGACGTTGAAAATAAATTTTCCCAAGGGACAACATGAGAAAATGGGACTGCCATGGCCACACCAATAAGATGAACTCAGTTCTGTTTCTTTTTATCTCTTTATAAACTGCCACTGGTGAAATTACATGCTATAATTAGGCAGTGGAAACATGACGTAAGCATGGTAAAAACACCAACATTCTTGGACGTTAACTGTTTTAGTTACATCTTCAACATTACGGTTCATTTTTAGCACAGACTTACACCTGCTGGTGTACAACACAATCAGATTTGGGCAGCCGTAAGTTGTAACACCTGTCCTATTTTAGCTCCAGTCTATCCAAGAATGCAGGTACCAGTGTGAACAATCACTTTCTGTTGTCCCTTTCACTGAGTGCATTGCTGCCAGCTCTTTCATATCTCAAACTCTTTTGCTATCCCACACACAAAGATGATTAACTGGACTCTGTCGCAGACATTACAGCCAAGGGGAGAGTCAGAATTGCCAGATTTGTTCTCAATCAGTGTTGTCAGTGTTGGGGAGTAACGGAATACATGCACCGCCATTACGTATTTAAAATACAAAATATGAGTAACTGTATTCCGTTACAGTTACCGTTTAAAAAGGTGGTATTTAGAATACAGTTACTTTGTTGAAATAAATGGATTACACGGCGGTATTTTCCTGTTTCATATTGTCGCAGGTCAGGATTGTTTGGGTTCTGTTGTTCCAGGCGGCAGCGTTACGGTTGTCATGGTTACAGGGTTACGCTGCTCTCTCTGCAACTGTGTGTTTCCTGGGTGAGAGAGCGCCTTTTTGTTGTTGTTGTTGTTGTTGTTGTTGTTGTGCTAAGCTAAGGTCTTTAAGTCTGACGTCACTAGCCGTGTCTGGGCTCAAACTCCGCTGCAGGTCCATAAATCAAATGATCACTGTGGCATCACTGAGAGTTGAAAAACTATCTAAAGTCTTTCATCTGTAATAAAATGATCAGCGTTCTGCTCTACTGGGTGTAACAATTGAGTTTAACATCCAGGCATCCATGAAAACGAAACGACATTTAACGGAGTTAGAAGTTAGCAGCAAGTTAGCTCGCTAGCTTCCACCTAAATACAATATAGCATGTCCTGACTGAGGGATTTTGGAAACAAATTCAAATGTACAGCTCTGCTATCACTTCCAACATAAATGAAGACAGAAAACTAGACAGCAGTGACGTTTGTAGGGTTACTGAAGTTTGGCTAGCTGGTATATAACGATGTGCTACGTGACCGCTAGCTACAGCTATGTGAGCATAATATAAACACGCTAACTTTTTTCCACTTGATAAAAGTCAACGTGAGGATTCTCGGTGGTCAGGAACAAATGTAATCTCATTGCAGGTTGCTGTAAACAGACCAAACTTCAGCCAGGAGAACAACTGAGATAATTCATCCACAAGGATGAATAGGGTTAGTCATTCATATACTGCTGCATGGGCTGGGCTGTAGCTCATAAGGTTTTAAAAACTGAGCTTTAAAATGATTAGTAGTAATAAAAGCCGAGGGAGGTCAACAGTGATCACTGACTGTTTTTAGGAGCTTTTTAAACATTTAACATGTTAACAACACAAAACCCATATTAAACACGGACTACTTTAGGCACGGAAGCAGGATTCGTCACGTCATCACTTAAAGACCGGATAGGCAGAATGCTACAGGCATAGCCACATGGGCAGTGTAGTCCATGCTGCAGGGAGAATGGACTGCCATACCCGTTATGTGTCTGTGAGCGCGAGGAGGGAGAAAAAGGAGAGTGGAAAACTACAGTTCGGAGCCGCAGACCTTCAGTAATAGTAATAAATCACATTCATGTAGTTGTAAACAGCATGATAATATATTAAGTAATCCAAAGTATTCAGAATACGTTACTCAATGAGAGTAACGTAACAGAATACGTTACAAAATACATTTTGGGGCATGTATTCTGTATTCTGTAGTGGAATACATTTTAAAAGTAACCTTCCCAACACTGAGTCTAACATCTAAAAATGGAGCAGGTAAGACCAGCTTTGTGATAGAGAGACATTATCTGATGGGAGTTTATCAGAGCATTTGATGGCTGAAATGGGACAGACTGCATTAGGTATACTTGCCTACATCTGAATCCCAATTCCCACTGCTTAGTCAATGAACAATGTCCCGGAAAAATTCAGTTTCCTTTGGGGAGGGGTGTAAGATACTTCTTATGACATTTTCATACATTTTGTGGCTGTCACAGAAGTCTCATGCACTCACACTGTTTTTGAATTTGCACCTTTACTCATACATTTATTGACGATCCATTTCTTACCAAATGCCAGCAGCATCAGTGATCGTTATGACTGTGCACAGCTGAAATGACAGTGTTTTCTGTTTTGTCAGTTATGGGAGTGTCACTGGTGGGGATTTTGAACGAGACCCTTTTCCACTAAATGACTGATCCTGCGTGTAAGATCCTCATTACATATCTAAGGTGGCGCTGTCCCATAATGCTATTGCTTCTAACGTTGGCTTGTGGTAACCCAGTAAAGAAGTCATACTGAGAAGCAATATTTCTGAGAAGGCAGGAGCCGCCCCATTCTTTCTGACTGCCACTCTGCCACTACTCCAACAATGACAACAGCACCGCGCGGAGCTGGTCTGTTGCTTCATGCAACCCGTTCTTGTTTGGTGTAACAAACTCTTGTCACACATAAATCATCATTCCTTTGAGCGTGTCAAAAAGGAAACAGAAGATAGAGTGATGATGTATTAGTTGAAGGGAAAAGACTGAAAGTACACGTGGAGGCGGGGGAGAAACAGAGAAGCGCAAAAGGGACCACCCCTTTACATACTGGAAATTTATGCGTTTCAAAGCAGTCCTCACTTCTTCTGTCTCGTTTTCAGTTTTACCCCCCCCTTGCAGATTACATATTTAGGAAGTGAGGTGCTTTGTATGTTTCCCTTTTTGCCATTTTTTTCTAAAGAGGCTTTGTACAAAAGAAATAACTGTGTGTTGAAAGAGAGAAAGTGTCTATAACATTGAATTGAAACCAATTTCACATTTAGGTGTTAAGGGGAAAGCAGATCCTAATCTTCTGTAGAATTGAAGGGACAAACCATAAAATTTTGTGAAGGTGATATTTAACGCCTTCACTATTACCTCATCTGCTTGCAGTTCTTTTCTAAGCTACTACAAAAGAAACTATAAATGAAGAATAACTTTCTCTTCTCTCTGTGTGTCAACGAAAGACAGGTTTCCACGTGGGCAACCAGAGCGCCTCTGTTTTCCTGTCATATGTGGGATATGTATGAGAGGCCTCGGCAGATGTACAGCTGATATGATCTGATGGCACTTCTGTCCTCCGATGACGTCATCCCGTGTTGGCCTGCGTGCCCAAAGTCTTTGACATATGTAGCGCCACAGGGAAATTTTTGTACAAAGGCCCGACAGACGACGTTTGTGGAGTAGAGGTTTCCCCCAATCAAAAGGCATGCATCTAAAATTAGCTGGTTTAGAGGAAGTGTGCGAAGTGGAAAGACCAACACTGGTTATGAATCAATTCCACAAACTGCTTTAAATATTGCACACCTCTCTGCTTTTTTTGTTTTACTTATAGGAACTAATTCTCCACATCAAAAGATTCCCTGAAATTTTTTTCCAGATCATACTGTTACCCTAAAAACTTTGCACTGTTTGAGCAAAAAGATTTCCAGACTGAGGGTTTTCAGAGGGTTTGCCACCAGTTAGCATACAGCCAATTTTTATGTTAAAGGTTAGTATTTAAAACTGTGATGATTCTATCGAAACAGAAACTAAATTAAGGGTTTTTGCTCAATATTTGAAATTCAAAAGCTGTGAAACACATAAAAAATGAAAAGTGTAGTTTCCAGAACAGTTTAAGAGCACTGCACCTCAAGAAATGTCACATGGCCTGTGCAGTACAAGAGCACTACTTATGGGTCCATTACATCTGGTGTTTTTGCCCTGGTGATCAGCAGTGTGCGACAAAAGTGACGTCACAGCCATTGGCGCAAGCCGCCGCTTTGGCCGACTGTTTGCGTCTCATTTTTGTAACGTCACGCATTGTGCCAGTGCAGCCAGGCTGAAGACATGGGCGTATGATTGTGTTTTAAAGCTCAAAGATTCACAGAGTGCACAGAGGGGTTGTTGCAAGTTGAAACTTTATGTAAAAAGAGATTTTGTGTGGCGACACCCATCATTCAGGAGAAGACCTGCTCCCTAAGATTTGCTGTAAATGGTACAGAGCTGCAATCATATCACCATAACTGAGCACTTAGACTCAGGCTGTGTGGTTGGAAACCTCAGTCAGTCAAAAGTCACAGCAGAAGATTCCCAAACTGGAAGATCAAGCCCATGTGAAAGCTATAAAATGGCCACTAATGGCCACTAGAGGCGGTCTCTAAAAGCAAATCAGTCAGACACCAATGTTAACGTGCCCAAATTAAGAGCTTTGAAAAGCATATTTATAGCCTAATGCAGAAACCATTTTGGACTTCCACAGACTTTGTACATCAGATGTGGTGGGTGAAATTTTAGTTTTATTAGGCTGCGCCCACACTGGAAGCAATTCACTCATCGCTTTGAAGATGACAGTTGATTGCTAGTGGCCATTCCTGGTTCCGGTTGCCAAGGTGAACCTGTAATGTACTTACTATACATTACAGGTTCACCCCTAATGTACACTTTCACTGGTTTGCCTGCAAGTTGAAAAAAGTTCCTCTTGGGTCCCGCCTACTTCCTGACACCCACAGTTATTACTTTCTGTGGTCTCTGCTAGCCACTTCACTGAAAATTACTTCCAGTATGTACGTAACTTTATTTTCTTACATATATATGTACAGTAGTGCGTTGCAACGGTACAGTTTATAAATGCAGCATGCGAAACAAACTAGCCTATTCAGGAAAATATGGTAACTTCTGGCTCCAAAGAAGACCCACCATGTCAGCCGCTGAAACACTGCAGGTGTCATCATAGTGTTTTACACCATAATTGGTTATTCCCAAACCCGGAGGCATGAGCATTCATAACTTATGAATGGTCAGACATACATCCAGGCAGTGAAGCTGCCAATCATTTGGACAAGTCAACTGTGTCTACATATATGCAGGATGTGAGTTAAATTTATTTTGTTCTCCCTTGGTGTGAACAAAAGAAGAAGCATGGGAACACAGACCTCAGTATTATACACACCACTGCACGTTTTCTTGGTAGCAACACTCAGATGACAAGTGACGTCATTGAGCAAAGTCCCAGGTGAAGGTAGGCGGTGGTGACTGAACCCCAAAGTCTAGATGCTTTTGGTGGTGGTAGAGCAAAGTAAGCAGATAGTAAATGGAGATTTTTGAACAGACAACCTGAAAGAGGTGGAGACATGGGAGAGCTGCACAACACACTGCCTGAAAGGGAGAGCGACAGAACATAGATGAAAGAGCAAGGATTAGGGGTTGGTTGGCTCGGAGAACATGGGCAGGTAGATTATTTGACATGAAATTTTGAATGAGCTGAATTTCAGAGCGTGGGAAGGGGAAGTAACAAAGAAAACTGAGCAGCAAGCTCATGAATCAATCAATGAAGACGCTATCTAAAATGTAAATAAAAACAGAATCTCAAACTCGCATTTTATCCACAGTGGAACAAAGAAAACTTGAAATGTTTTAACCGAGAAAATCATTGTGAACTTGATGGCAGCAACTCAATAAAAGGTTGGAAATTTAAGATGTAACAAATCATTAAGATGATTGGGTGTAAAAAGAGGATTTTGGAGTGTCAGAGTTTCTCAGAAGTAAAGATTCGCAAAGGTTCAGTAATCTGAAAAAAACTGCGTCTATAAATTTTGGAACAATTTCAGAACAATGTTCTTTAACATCCAAAGATTCCTAAAATCTGAAGAAATCTCTGTGTCAAAATCAGTATTAGCACTGTAAAGAATGATCCATTAAATAATAGCTAGATATATTTGTTGTTGTTTTTTTTTAAATCGGATTGTTTATTGAACCTTCAAACAATTAAAAGAAAAAAGAAATTAAATAGCATCACTTCCAATACTCATTATCTGTGAACACACCCCCATAATCTGATTTATATTTCTCACTTTCAAGAAAAGGTCTGACACGACGTCTGTTCAACATGGCATTAACAACGCCCATCTGCAGTTCAGATTTTGACCTGGGAGACGACCTCAAGGTTTCAGTGCCCAGCAGACAGGGCTGAAACCTTGAGAAACCTGAGCACTCTGCTTCCTGTGATGAAACCCTTGATGGGGGTGGTCTCTTCTGGGAAGTTGGTGCCCCTGTTCCCCTTCACGGGGCACATGGCGCCACTAAAGGGTTTGATGAGTATGAAAATGACGTGACTCAGCCCTGCTGAACCCAACTAGATTTGACTAGATTCTCTGAATCTTTTAATCTGATATACAATAAATTATTAAATCTTCAAATTCACTGAAATTTACAATGAGTAACATACTGTTAAACCTTGTAACCTATTTACCCACACAGTTTTCACAGTGATGAATCCCCCATGCCCCATCATTATTTCTAAATGAGTCAGCAATTTGCTCTTTAACATCAATAGATGTCACATGTTTCACCAATATTGTTTGGGGTTTTTTGGTTTTTTAAATTAATAAGTCAAATTTCACAAGAATTCTACATCAATAGAAATCTGCATTCTGTGGTTGAATTAGTTGTTAAAGCAAATTCTTTGCTCTCGACAAATTATTTCACGCGACAGTGACAAAGCTGGTGTCATTACGTCAGAAGAGCATCTGATCTGAATTTTTAAAAGCAAGAAACATGTTGGCCCTAAAGTGGAAGGTAAATAAGACCCAGCAGGTTCAACCTTACATGTGCATGTTTGTGCAACTAGTAAAGATCATGAGGTTTTATCCCTTTTATATCATGAAGCCTTTATAACATTTTCCCCCTTCCATGTGTTGGTACAAATCACAGTTGGTTAATTTAGCTTTTCTAGTGTTTCTGATCAAAAGAATTAAGGGAACACAAAATAAGACATCCTAGATCTAAATGAATTAAATATTCTTATTAAATACTTTGTTCTTTACATAGTTTAATGTGCTGACAACAAAATCACAGAAAAATAATCAATGGAAATCAAATTTAGCAACCCATGAAAGTGGAAAAACACACTACAGGCTGATCCAACTTTGATGTAATATCCTTAAAACAAGTGAGGCTCAGTAGTGTGTGGGCTCCTGTATGACCTCCCTACAATGCTTGTTCCTGATGTGTGGCGGATGGTCTTCTGAGGGATCTTCTCCCAGACCTGAACTAAAGCATCTGCCAACTCCTGGACAGTCTGTGGTGCAACATTGCATAATAATAATAATGGATTGGATTTATATAGCGCTTTTCAAGGCACCCAAAGCGCTTTACAATGCCACTATTCATTCACTCTCACATTCACACACTGGTGGAGGCAAGCTACGGTTGTAGCCACAGCTGCCCTGGGGCAGGCTGCCATATCGCACCATCGGCCCCTCTGGCCAACACCAGTAGGCAAGTAGGGTAAAGTGTCTTGCCCAAGGACACAACGACCAGGACAGAGAGCCCCGGGATCGAACCGGCGACTTTCCGGTTACAGATACGCTTCCCAACCCCCTGAGCCACGGTCGCCCTAATAGAGCCCTAGACATGATGTCCCAGATGTGCTCAATTGGATTCAGGTCTGGGGAACGGACGGGCGAGTCCATAGCATCAATGCCTTTGTCTTGCAGGAACTACTGACACACTCCAGCCACATGAGGTCTAGCATTGTCTTGCATTAGGAGGAACCCAGTGCCAACCACATCAGCATATGGTCTCATAAGGGGTCTGAGGATCTCATCTCAGTACCTAGTGGCAGTCAGGTTACATCTGGCAAACACATGGACGGCTGTGCGGCCCCCCAAAGAAATGCCACCCCACACCATTACTGACCCACTGCCAAACCAGTCATGCTGAAGGAAGAGCACAGGGCACCAGTGGCGAAGTTGCCAATCTTGGTGTTCTCTTGCAAATGCTAAACGTTCTGCATGGTGTTGGGCTGTAAGCACAACCCCCACCTGTGGCCACCCTCATAGAGTCGGTTTCTGACCGTTTCAGCAGATACATGCACATTTGTGGCCTGTTGCAGGTCATTTTGCAGGGCTCTGGCAGTGTTCCTCCTGTTCCTCCTTGCACAAAGGCGATCCTGCTGCTGGTTGTTGCCCTCCTACGGCCTCCTCCAAGTCACCTGATGTACTGGCCTGTCTCCTGGTAGTGCCTCCATGCTCTGGACACTACGCTGACAGACACAGCAAACCTTCTTGCCACAGTTTGCATTGATGTGCCATCCTGGATGAGCCGCACTACTTGAGCCACTTGTGTGGGTTGTAGACTCCGTCGCATGCTACCACTAGAGTGAAATCACTGCCAGCAATCAAAAGCAGTGTTGGGACTAACGCGTTATTAAGTAACGCGTTACAGTAACTACGTTATTATTGTGGTAACGAGCACAGTAACTAGTTATTATGCCAAAATCAGGAACGCGTTAGTCGTTACTGGGATTTAGATAGGGTCGTTACTCGTTACTACGTGTGGTGGCTATCACGGAGCTTCCACAGATTCAGTAACATTAGCAAGTGGTGGAGGCCAGCAGGTGGATGAAGGAAAAGGGACGCAGAAGGAAAAGAGACCCGAGGCGGCCGCCGGTCCAAGTGTGAACTGAACTTCAGGTAAGAAGTTATGACCTGCAGTCTCTCTGGGTCAGATATAAACCAAGTTTAGGTGGAGTTTATTTTTGTTATTCTGACTTTTTCCGTACTGCGTGCTAGCTAGCATGACGGAGTTTCTATACAGCTGGGTGGTGCTATGAAGTTAATGATGTTGAACTTTATTTTGTTCATAAGTTATTAGAGTTGCCAACTGTCCCGTCTGGTATTCAGAGAAAATATTACGCGTTTCTTATTGAGGTGAAAAGGAACAGTTTGTTCCGTAATCCAGCTACAATGAAAAAGGCACAAAGCTGGAGTTATTCTGTCTTTACGCTGCACAGCTGCCTCTCATTCTCTCCCCCTCCCTCTCCTGTTTCTACTTCAATCATGAAACTGATCAATGATCAGCTGATCGGCTCTCTTGTTTGTTTATCGCTCACTTTGCGCCGAAAGAGGAAACCAGCGGATGTCGCGCTAAACAACAGCAGCAGTTTAAGCTTGATCAGCTGTTGTTAGAATTTATTTAATATTAATTTCTAGTATCAGCTGATGTTTGCTGGAGCCACAGCTGCAAAAAAGCTGCTGGTCATGATATCGGTTTGTATATCTGGTGAGAGGGAAACATGAAGATGAAACCAGGAGATGTCCTTACTGGATCATCAGAGCTGTGATGGAGAAACAGGTTTACCTTTTAGGTGACATGAATGAGTTGAAGGGAAGTTATGAACTGTTTCTGAGAGACAAATAATCCCAGGATCCTTTTTTAGGTAGCTGACAGCTGGTAACTGTGCAGGGGCGGATCTAGCAAAGTGTTGCCAGGGGGGCCAGGTAGGGCATTAACAGGGAGAGGGGGGCACAAAGAAATACTTTTCTTTCTTATTCTCATTTAAAATGTCTAGCTTTTAAAAAATAATTATCTGAATCTTACAACAAACGATTGATAGATTGATGCATATATACCATCAGAACAGTGTACATCACTGTCACAACAGCGTTTGTTTTCATTCAAAGGCTTTATGATTTTTCCTATAATGGTGGGCCAGTCTCTAGTCAAAATGCCCGGGACGATTTTTTTTTCCCAGTCCAGCCCTGTATGCAGCTCATCTGCAGTCTGGTGTTACCTACATCTTCCTATTCAGAAGGCAGAATTTCCGAGTTCTGAGTACAATCGAAAGCACCACGACAGCAGTTTTTGTGTTGGATGTAAAAGGCGCACATGACGCTGTGACGTAGGCTAGAATCATGGCAGCAGTCAATGACGGTCCAGGCGTGGGATTTCTCTCGTGGAAATATACACATTATCTTTTCCTTTCTATTGGTAGGTGGCACAGTGCACTTGTGGCAAGTAAGCAAGCTAGAAGACTGGCAAAATTATGGAAGAAACACATTAACAAGAGAATTCTGAGTAAAACCAAAGTTACTTTCCCTAGTAACTAGTTACTTTGAAAGTAACGAGTAACTTGAAGTAACTGAGTTACTTTTGAGAGAAGTAACTAGTAATGTAACTAAGTTACTATTTTAAAGTAACTTACCCAACACTGATCAAAAGTGACCAAAAAATCAGCCAGAAAGCATAGATACTGAGAAGTGGTCTGTGGTCACCACCTGCAGAACCACTCCTTTATTGGGGATGTCTTGCTAATTGCCTATAATTTCTACCTGCTGTCTATTCCATTTGCACAACAGCATGTGAAATTAATTGTCAATCAGTGTTGCTTCCAAAGTGGACAATTTGATTTCACAGAAGAGTGATTAACTTGGAATTACATTGTGTTGTTTAAGTGTTCCCTTTATTTTATTTTATTTTTTTGAGCAGTGTATATGTATTTAAAAGCATGAAATCCTTGCAGACATCACATAATCTGTAATCAATGTGCAGGAAATCAGTTTTGCTTTGTTCAGTCTTTCAGCTGTTATGATCCAATGTTGTCAGTGTTTGTTTTATGTGTAACTCCTCCCACCAGAGGATGGCTGTGGGTTTTTCCCCTCTTCTTTCTTAGGAGGTGGACACCTGGGCGTGCCTGCTGAGTAGCTAGGTGGAGTCTCTGCCTATCCTCGGATTGGATAATTGGTTGATCACCTCCAGTATATAACCACCAGATGACAGCAACCTGGCCCCTTGGTTTGAGGGGGGTTTTTTTAGTTGTTTTTTTTAGCGTCGTTCCAGACCAAACCCCATACCAGTTGGTGGCGGTAATGCACCTTTCAATTGTTTGCCAACCGCCAATATAACTGTAAGAAAGAAAGAAAGAACCTGGCCCCCTCTCTCCTAACCGCCGCAATCCAACAAAGAACCTTTGTTTTTGATTCGTTGCTGTGTAGAGTGTCTTTGCAAGTATCACCTGAGCAGACACCTCATTGCTGCTTGTCCGGTTCTCAAAAGAGAGGAACAGACCAGGAAGGGTAAATATCCTTCCCCAATACAGACCAAACCTCATGCCTTAGAAGATGTGACTGTAATTCAAAGTGATAAAGTAGATGAAGAGTTCAAGCCTTTTGTGTCAAAAGGTTTTGTCTCATTGATGGGAGAAGAAAAGAGGGTTCCTGTCAGTATTTTGTGTGACATTGGTGCAAAACAGTCGCTCATTCGTGAGGGTGTCTTACCGTTCTCAGCTCAATCCTATTGTGGTGCCGATGTGTTAGCGTGGGGAGTTAGAATGTGTGTAATGCGTGTGCCTTTGCACTTTGTGCAGCTCTCGTCTCAGTTTGTGGCGGGTGAGGTTAAACTTGGTGTGGGACCCCAGTTACCGGTTGCAGGCATTGACATCATCCTTGAAATGATCTAGCTGGCTGCAAAGTTTTTCCGTTGCCTGAGGTAGTTGAAACACCACTTGCAGACACCAGTGGTTCTGATCTTGCCGCATCCAAACAGATCAGGGCAAAAATTGGTCATGACAGAGCTCGGTGTTAACCATCACAATTCCAGCGCGTATCACCTGGAGAGTCAGGTTGCATTAGAAAGGTTCCACCAAACTCTAAAAAACCTGCTTCACAAACTTTGCACTGAGTCAAGCCGTGAGTGGGATGAGGGGTTGCCACTACTGTTGTTCGCTGTCAGGGAGACATGCCAGGAGTCTTTGGGGTTCAGTCCAGCTGATTTAGTTTTTGGCCACACTGTGCGCGGTCCACTACGTCTTTTGAAAGAGAAATTTCTCTCAGGCATAGTCCAAGAGAAAACATTCTGGACTATGTTAGTTCGTTTACAGAGAGGCTGCATAATGCCTGCAATTTTGCTCGTGATGCGCTAGCAAATGCTCAGGTCAGAATGAAAACCAATTTTGATAAAAAGTCTGTAGCACGGATGTTCCAGTCAGGTGATCGCGTGTTGGTTTTCTTGCCTGTCGTTGGTTCGCCCCTGCAGGCAAAGTTTTCCAGTCCGTTTGTCATTGAGCGCAAACTGAGTGAAACCGATTAAAAGGGCTTAGAGAACATCATGGCTGATGCCCTCTCTAGGTCATGAATCAAACATTTCATTTGGGGTTAAACGTTTGATTTTTGGGTGGGGGGGAAACGTTATGATCCAATGTTATCAGTGTTTGTTATGTGTGACTCCTCCCACCAGAGGATGGCTGTGGGTTTTCCCCTTTTCTTTCTTAGGAGGTGGACACCTGGGCTTGAGTAGTTAGGTGGAGTCTCTGCCTATCCTCAGGTTGTATAATTGGTTGATCACCTCCAGTATTTAACCACCAGATGACAGCCACCTGGCCCCCTCTCTCCTAACCTCCACCATCCAACAAAGAACCTGCGTTTTTGATTCGTTGCTGTGTAGAGTGTCTTTGCCAAGTGATTTGCAAGTATCACCGTGTGTGTGTTGTTAGTACCTTAATCTTGTAAATAGATTTGTAAAGTAGCAATTGTATATTTTGTTCACCTTGTGTGTGTATATATTGTTCACTGCAGCAGCGTAGTAGGTGTGAGAAGCCATTTTTGTTAAGTTTTCTCCTGTTTTTCGTTTAGAAAATTAGGTAAGTGAATTGTCTTTTGGTTGGTTTTCATTTTGTGTAGGAAAGCGTAGGGTCCATTAGGGAGTTTTGTTTGTTATTTTTGGCACTGCTCACTGCTGAAGCAAATAAATGGCTGCTTAGCACTTTAAAAGATACTATTGGTGTTCTTTCTTGGGTGGTGCATGAGTGGGGCCAGTTTCTTGTTGCGTTCAATACACGCCTAGACTAAGAACGTAACACAGCATTCAAACAATTTCAGCTTTACTTTCTGTAATGATCTAAATAAATAAACCCAGCAATAAAACACTTCAAACTGATACTGACCAAATAAATACACATCTAAATGTTTCCCCCACACACTGATATAGATCTAATTTTAAACAAGTCAAAATATATACTGAAAAATTATTTTGTACTTTTCTGCTAAAAATGAGACTTTCTCTGACTTTCTTCATTGGTGTTTTGTTTTGTTCTTGTTTTTTTTAAATTCCCAATTAATTGACCAGAAGGTGGCACTGAAACATAAAAACTTAATGTAGCTGCATTCTTGCTTTTAGTATATCTGGAATAAATTCTGAATGAAAGTGACACATGGGGCAACAAGCCAGTGTACAGCCTTTAGTACAAAATAGTTGGACATATGGGAAAGCTGTTTCATAAATATGTGTCATATATGTCAAATGCAACCGTACAAACAGTCCAGGATCTCTGGAGAAACACATCTACGGACAGTAGATTCCTTGACACCGGAGTCTACAGTAGTCTACTGTAGACTCCGGTGTCAAGGAAAACACTCCTAAAAAAACACAGAGGGCAAAACCTCTTTGTTATTTACCAAATAAAACAAATATGTTTAAATGAGAAGACGAAGGAGATGATTGTGGACTTCAGGAGGGGCAGACACACACACACACACACACCCCTGCACGACGGAGGATCTGCAGTCGAAGTAGTACCCAGCTACAAGTACCTGGGTACGTACCTAGATAGCAACCTCACCTGGAAAAACAAAACTTCCAGCCTGATCAGGAAGGCTCACCAGAGGCTCTACTTCCTGAGGCGGTTGAGGCGTGCGGGAGAGCTCAATCCTCATCTCCTTTTACAGATGTGCGGTGGAGTGTTCTGTGCTCTGGCATCAACGTGTGGCACGGAAACTTCACTGTGGCAGAGAGGAAAGCGCTACAGAGGGTGGTGAAGGCTGCACAGAGAGTTGTCGGAGGCAGCTTCCCAACCGTAACCGACAAATACACCTCCAGATCCAGGAAGAGGGCCACCTGTATCATGAAGGACCCCACTCACCCAGCACACACACTCTTTGTCCCGCTCCCCTCAGGCAGGAGGCTGAGGATAATTAAATGCAAAACCACCAGACTGAGAAACAGCTTCCAGAAGCTGTGAGACTTCTCAATGCATAATGGACAAGAACTGTTATTGTAGCACCTTAATCACTACTGACACTTACTGACACCCTCACTTTATCAATGCTGGTCATCATGCCCTTTTGCTGCTAAAGCATTTATACCTATATTTATACCTACATTCTGTATCCATACTCCATACTGGTACTCAGGTTGTGCACTCAGTTTATTGTATTATTCTGTTATTCTGTTTTGTTTTTAAAAAAAACTTTTTAAAATTCTGTTTCTTCGTTATTCTGTTTCTTTTCGTTCTGGGACCGTGTGTACATAATTTCGTTCCACCTCATGTAAACATGTGATGCAAATGACAATAAAGCTCCTTGAATCCCTTGGATCCTTGAATAAGCAGCACTGCCATCTGGTGGCGTACTTTTGCAAGTAACTAGACAGGAACCAGGCAGCTTGTTTACTGCGCAGACACTTTATATGATCTACAAAAAAAACTATTTTTCAAAAACTATAAACCTCTGCAGTGCCCTGGTGTTTTAGGAAATTGTCTTAAAAAAAGTTCTGATTCAATTGCTGGGCTTCAGGCTGAGATCACAACACTGGTTTTGTGTGCTCATTTAGGTCCATTCAAAAGAGCCTGAGAAGCTTCAATACAGCAAAATAATCATTAAAGATTCTGCAGTGAAATGTGAGCGTGCTGGTGTCGCTGACCATCCTAACACCTCTGCACATGTGGCCAGGTGTTCTTGAGTTACACCCTTCCATTGACATTTCAATCAGATGACTCATTAAGTTGTTCAAGTAGTCTGCAGTGCGTCACTTTTTACCCATTGTTCAACTGTTATAAAAATGGGAGTGCCCATATTTAGCTTCTAAATACTTTTCAGGAGAGGACACATGGCCACATGCTTGGCATAGGCTCAGACACATCCACATTTCAGAATGGATGACTGCAAAAAGACCACGATAACTGCTGAATCTGAGTTTGAGATGTCCGGCAGCTACAGGAGGGTGCATGTAGGAGATAAACAGGAGACATAGTATTATGAAAGTAAATGAAGCGCCCAGTCATGTTGAGGAGAATATGCAAGTCTGAAGTTGTTTAGACTTTGGGACCCTGCTTGTCCAGATTGAGATTTGATATCTGGAAGGTTGTAATTTGAAAACTTATATAATAAAGTCAAACACTGGGCCCAATTTTTAGCATTCTTCCTCTTCTTTAGGGGTCACCACAGTGGATGATCTTCCTTCAATCACCCTATCCCTAATATGCTCCTCTGTAACACCAACCGTCTGCATGTCCTCCTTCACTACAACCATGAACCTTCTCGGCGGTCTTCCTCTTTTTCTCCTACCTGGAAAATATTGTCCCACACTCTCTCCTCTGCACGCATCCAAACGTCAGCCTGAGCTGTCCCTCTGATATACTCACTTCGTTGTTCTCAGTGCCACAGTCACCATAGCTCAGGGGTGGCCAACCCGCGGCTCTCGAGCCGCATGCGGCTCTTTGCCTGGTTTCATGCGGCTCTTACGTTCATATCAAAGTTTGTGTTTTGGGGTTTTTTTGTGTTGTTGTTTTAAAATGTGCACGTTCGCTTCGCTTGAGTTCAATACGGTATTTTCATTAAATGGCCATGTGTGTGAGATGAAAATACCGCAAAGTTTCCCAGTAGGAGCAAGTTTGCCCTTAAAATGGCAAGGAAAAAATACAGAGCAAAAAGAAAATATGAAGATGAACACAGGACGTTTTTAACAGAGTGGGAGAGTTTATATTTTTTTGTTGAACGCAATGGCAAGCCATTCTGCCTTATATGTCAGACGTCATTAGCGCATTTCAAAGCTTCAAATCTTCAGCGCCACTTCAGCTCACTCCATGCTAACATCGACCAGAACCATCGACCCAAAAGGGACTGAACTTCGCAAGCACGAGTTGGCCACTTTGAAAAGTCAGCACATAAAGCTTTTCCAAAAATTTACGAAGCGGTCAGAGACCTTAACACTCGCATCCTATCAGCTGGCTTGGAACATTGCACGGGCTAAAAAGCCATACGATGAAGGGGAGTTCGTTAAAAAATGCCTCAGTGACGTTGTTGAAATCTTGTCTCCTGAAAACGACAAATTAAAACGCATGGTATCAGACGTCCAACTGTCCCGCCACACTGTTGAACACAGAATATCGGACATTAACACGGCTATTGAAACACAGTTGCACTCTGACCTTCAAGCATGTGAGTATTTTAGTGTCGCATTGGATGAGAGTTGTGATATACAAGACAAGCCTCAGTGGGCAATATTTGCACAGTCTGTGTCAAACGATTGTGTGATCAAAGAACTCCTGGATATTGTGCCATTAAAAGACAGAACCCGTGGCACAGATGTGAAAGAAACCATGATGGCTGCATTAGAAAAAGCAAATCTGCCCATAACGAAATGAACTGCAATAGCCACGGATGGAGCACCAGCCATGATGGGATCTGTGAACGGGCTTGTGGGGCTGTGCAAAGCTGACCGAACTATTCCTGACTTTTGGAATTTCCACTGCATCATCCACATGGAGCAACTCGTGTCTAAATCATTGAATTTAGATAACGTCATGAAGCCTGTGATGGAAATCGTCAACTATATCCGCACACATGTGCTTAACCACAGACAATTCAAGAATCTCATTGCTGAGCTGGACCAAGGGCTTCCAGGTGACCTGCCGCTGCACTGCGAGGTGGCTGTCAAAAGGCCAGGTACTCTCTCACTTCTTTGAGCTTTTGGATGCCATGAAACTGTTTATGGAAGAGAAGGACAAGGACTATCCCGTGCTCTCGGACCTCAAGTGGATTATGGATCTGGCCTTTTTGGTCGACATGCTGTGTCACTTGGACAGACATAACCTGACCCTGCAGGGTAAGTTAAAAATGCTGCCTGACCTGGTGCAAAGTGTGTTTGCGTTTGTCAACAAACTGAAGCTGTTCAAGACACATATTCAAAAGGGAGATTTAACGCATTTTCCCACTCTGCTAAAAGCCAAGCGGGCAAGTCACCAGCGCTGCCCTGAGTAAGCAAAGAGCCAGATATGCAACGCTGATTGAAAACTTGCACGAAAGCTTTGTGACCGGGTTCCATGATCTACAATTGAAAAGGCCACAGATTACGTTCCTCGTCGACCCATTGAATGCAGAGTGCGGCTGTTTGAAAGTCTCGCTAGTCACAGATAAAGCTGCGGCTGAGTTGGAGATGATCGATCTTTGTGAGGAGGACCAATTGAAACCTGCTTTAAGGGAAGGGACCATTGAGTTCTGGAAAAGTATGCCAATGGAAAAATACCCCAATGTCAAACGGGCTGCGCTTAAGATACTGTCAATGTTTGGGTCAACATACAAGGCAAGGAATGCCAGAAGTCCCATTAAACAACATGCATTGTAAAAGTAAATGCTATTGTAGATTATTATATTTTTGTTTGTGGACTTGGTTGAACTGAGAGTTTGTGTGTGTGAGACAGTGCACACAATTGTTGAAAATGACTGGCCTGTGGTTTTAGTACTGTAGGAGTCATTATCATATTGGTGTGTGTGTGTGTGTGTGTGTGTGTGTGTGTGTGTGTGTGTGTGTGTGAGAGAGAGAGAGAGAGAGAGAGAGAGAGAGAGAGAGAGAGGGAGGAAAGGATGGGTGATGTTCATGTGTGCCCATGTGTAGGATGTGGCTCTTTGCGGTAACACAGTAAAAAAAAAGTGGCTCTTGGTCTCTGACTGGTTGGCCACCCCTGCCATAGCTGGTCTCAGTTTCAAGCCTCAAACTGAGAATCTGGCTATTACAAATTTCTTGGCATTTTAAAACTAGATGCCATGAGCAACTTAGAAACAGAGGACACTGCACACTCACACAGCGGCAACTAATCAGTTAGAAAGTAGCCACATACTAAAGCATGTCCTGCTGTACCTTTGATTTTAGTATAAACGAGAGCAAAATTTGTAAAATTAACCTCACGTTAAACTCAAAGAGACTTCAAACTAAGCGAGACCATAAACTCATCAGGAAAGTCTTTATAGAGGTTTTATAACCAAGTGAGCCACAGATCCCTCGGGGACTGTGTCAGGAAGAGCATCCAGTGTAATAAAAAATAATAAATAAATCAAAAACATGCAGAGCTATCCTCTGTGGCGAACTCCTGCGAATAAAATACCATTTTAAAGTAGCTGTTTAAAGAGCCATGCGCTTTCCCATAAGACTTCTGTACCAGGGGTGTCTAACATAAGGCCCAGGGTCCAGAACTGGCCCATCAAAGACTTGATTTTGGCCCACTGACTTTATAAAATGTGAAGACATGCATAGATTTTGAACTTTTAACTGAAATTTTATAAGTTGTTCATTAACATCTTTTTCTATTGACAAAAACTGCTCATGCTCAGCCGTACTTAAATTACACCAAATTGATTAACTAAGAGATAAAAAATTTAATTTCAGTGAAGTTCCTGTTTTTCTACTATTAGTGACTCCGTAGTTAATTAACAATAACTTTTTTCATAATTACAGATCAGTCTGTGCAATGAACTATCATAAAAAGTTACCACCACTCCCGCCCACTTTACATGAAACAACTATATGTGCTGTATGTGGCCCACGATGTAAAATGAATTTGACATTCCTGTTTGACATTCCTGCAGGGTGCGTACAGTTTTAATGTGTGTCTACTTCACTTTTCACACACTGAGCCTACCTCAGGGAAGCTTTAGACCCGGCCACTGCAAACAAACGTCAAATGGCACGCACAGGCGTGATCTGGAGCGTCTCGTGAAAGCAGAAAGCTGTGTTAGATAAATAATTTTCAATTATCACGTGAGTGTTTTGCTGTGAGGAGCACCTTCATCAACCAGCCGGCCAAAGTATTACCAGAGTCCCTGATAAGTTTAAAGCAGCTGACCCTTGACACAAACACAGCTGAAAATAATACGAATTAGCTAAAATTATTTTTCAATAGCATTTTCAGTTTGATTGTGCTCTCCTCATTTATAACGACAGATCCTTTTGGCTCAACAACATTCATTTGTTGTGTTTTGTTAAAATTAGCGTGTGTTGTTGTTTTGATGTAGACTGAAAGCTTCGGTCAAGTCCAAAACTGTTTTTTCGGGTGTTTAAAAATGATCTTATCATCCACTCCACACAAAGGAATGCAAAACAATGTGGCAGACATAATAGAAAAGGAAGTAAAGCAAATCGAAATCTAGATTGATGACTATCTGAACGCGGCACTGGCAGCTCAAGAGCAGCTGGGGTACGTTTCCTCTCACTGCCAGCTATGAAAAACAAAGTGCCCACCAAAATGTTAGAAATCAAGTTTCATGGAAAAAAACAAACAAAAAAACAACTTTGTGGCAATTTTTTTTTTTTAAAGAGAGACGTGGCAGTTTTATCTTATTCAGTTTTTACCTTTTATGCCTCTGAAGTTAACAACTACTCATGTAAAGCAGCTGATAAAGCCGGAGGGAAACACTTGAAATGGCTTTTCACTATCAGAAGAAAATGATGATTGACTCTGAGATGTTGTAAATATGGTTATAGGAAGGAGTGTGTGTCTGTGTGTTGCAATCACAGACAGGAAAGAGAGAGAGTTAGGCAGATAGGCACTCCTTTTTTATTGATATGCTACTCCACTTCTTCCACCCACAACTCAAGTAAAGGAGGTGAGTAAAGAAGTCTTTGAATTAGATTTTAATTTGAATCCTGCTTTTAGATTTTAATTTTATTTTTTAAAACAACCAACTTCAAAGCGTTTAATCTCCACTGATTCACAGCTACTGATAACTCTGGTGCAGGTTGGTACTGATCTGGTTAGTACGGGCAGCAAACTAAAATTGGAGTCAGTTACAGCACAAATGCTGCTCATTGCTTTTAATACTTAACATGGAAAAAGGAAATTTTTTTGTGATTTGTGAAAGCAGAAATTCGCTTTTGCTTTGAAAAAATGAATCCATACCAGGGAGATAAGTTCACTGATACATGAATGTTTGCATGCAGCAGCAGAATAGCAGACCCCGGGGTTGCCTGAATGTACGTGTAGCAGATTCCTTTCTCGTTAATCACTGCTGTTGCACCTGACGTGCATGCTGTGCTTTCATGTTTTTATTATTCACGCCATGGAAACAAAAAGCTGCACATAAAGTCAAACTGCCTCTTGAGATAAAAGCTGACATTTGCACTAAAACCCACAAAATTGTCAAAGTTAGAGTACAGTGGTTACGATTATTCATCCGATTAGAAAATGCCACCTAAGTGATAGATGATTTTTTTTAAAAACACCCACCCAGGTGATTCAGACTCGAGCGCTGCACTCACTTTGTTTCATTCGCTATTTTTAAGTAAGGAACGTAACTTTAAGAAACAATGCAAAGCTGAGCAAACGTACAGAAGGAAGTTTGTGGCGTCACCTTGCTGTGTGGTGTGGACATCAGCTTGTCAACATTTTAGGCAACCAGCATATGTGAAATCTGTCTTTCAGTGCAACAGTTGCATATTTTCCTTCTCCATCAGTGATGAAATTGTTTATTGACAAACAGCCGCAGTACTTTCTGTATTTAACTAACGTGCTGCATTACAGCCCAGTTTCGTATCGGCCCGATGGCTGGCATGAATGGGACACAGGTGGAAAACCTATCTAGCTCCAACAGCAGCACCTGGCAGGCAGAGGCTTCAAGAGGAACCCAGATTGTAGTTACACTGCTTATCTTCTTGGTGAGAAATCTTCTCCTTTTTTTTACTTTCAGTTCATGAATCGTTTCCGATGTAAAATTCACATTCAGTATCAGTTCCACTTACATATATACATGTGGAGTAAATGCTCCATGTATTGCAGCTACAACAGGCAGGGAGCCTGCTCAATGTAAATGACGATTGTCATGCAAAGGCTGAAAAAGCCACCAGAGCTCATTAAATAAGACCAGCTCCATCTTCGTATCGGTTTCACAGAATGAACAGTAGGTTCAGTCTTCACAACAAGCAAATAAATGAATTCCTGCAAAATGTCAAGTTGCTGTTTCCCCGAGCCTAACTGCAACCTGGTTGTCTTGGTACCTCAAGGTGGGCGCGCCTCTGAATGGGCTCGTGGTTTGGGCGCTCGGATTTCGGAGTCATCGTCATGTGGTGCGTAGAGGTAGTAATGAGGAGACACGCGCTGCCAGCAGTTTCCGTGTCTATGTCCTGAACCTTGCCCTGGCCGATCTGGTGCTGATCCTGCGGACCCCTCTCATGTTGGGCTTTCTCATTCACAACTACAGCTGGCCATTTGGGGACACCTTCTGCCGCATCATCATGTTCCTGCGGGTCCTGGGATTGTACGCCTCTGCTTTCCTCCTCTGCGCTGTGGCTCTGGAACGATGCTTGTGCCTGCTGAGGCCGGTGTGGGCTCGACTGCGACGGCCAGCTTGGGCCGTCCCTTTGGCCTGTGGTCTCATATGGCTGATGGCTACCATCTTGTCTAGCCCCTACCTCTACTTCGCTGTCCTGCAGGAGAAATCTGGGAAACACCTTTGCTATGAGAGTGAAGGGCATAATACGACTTTGTTCGTAATCGAAACTTTAGCAGGTTTCATGTTGCCCGTGCTGGTGTTCCTGGGAAGTAACCTGGCTGTTCTGCTCACTATTAGGAGAGCTTCACCTCCAACACCCACCTCCTCCACTCCTTCAATGGCACGCAAGATGATAAGGATGTACCATGTGCTCTTTTTCACAATGCTCCTCTTCCTCACCTGCTGGGTCCCCTATTTTGTTTGTCGATTTGTACAGGCTTTGGCCAAATCTCACTCTCTGTTTCAGTCAGCAAGCTATGGTAAATACATATCTCTGTACCTGGTGTATATCAAGAGCGCCCTGAACCCCGTGCTTTACGTGTTTGCTGCCAGAGGCTTAGGCCGTGCCATCAAAGCTTCTCTGGTCTCCACCATTGACCGACTTTTCAATGATGACTCCTCAGAGTCCATACGAAGGAAGTCACTGAAAAACTCGCAGATGTAACAGGGAGGCCAATAATGTAATAATTTAGCATGTTAACTCTTCATTTCTTCAGCATTTCTTTTAACATGTGCATTTCTCCTTTTGTGGAAATTATTCATCCCCCTTTAAAATGTGAGTTGTGTAAATACAGAAGTAGAAGTGTTTGAGTTATTACAAGTGAATGTACCGCAGTGTCCTCTTTATGAGTGAAAACCACACATAATCTTGTAAATAAAATGATGATTTTTGCTTTAGTTTGACAGTTTTGCAGAGATGTGACCATGTATTTCAAGGATCTGGACTGTTATTGATTTGTTTTGAATGTACACATACTTTTTTATTTTTTATTTTAATAGGCTATTAAAATTTTTGAGAATGGGAATGGAAAAGTTTCATTTACAAAACAAAACAAACAAACAGAAATTACTCCTATGCTTTGCCAAAAAGAGCATATTTGGCTCATGAAAAGGAGATTTGGGTTTGGCTGTTGCTGCCAGCTCCTAACAAGAAGCTGCCTCTGTCTGAACATGCTGATGGCAGGGTTGTTATTCTAGGGGAAAATGAATTCATGAATCATCTTGTTCACTGGTTTATGCAACATGCACAGCAATGAAAAAAACAACATCATTTCGATGCTAACTTCCTGGCTGCAGGGTAAGTTTTATTACATGGAGTTCTTAAAAAGAAAAAACAACCCATACCTTGCATAATCCTTTCAAGAATGCTATTGTTTCCAGCACAGAGCAGATTCTCCAAATTTGTTAAAACCAAAAGTTTTCCAGATTAAACGCATTCCAGTAGCTTTAGTTAGCTGAATGTCTCACTAGGCTTGCAAAACATCAAGCAGCAAGCAGCAGCAAGATTTGGACTTGTTTTTATTCAGCGCACACTAAATCTTCCACTGTAAAAAAAAGTTTAGGCAGCAGGATTTTAATTAATTCACTGTTCAGTTGTGACTTTATTTAATTTTCAGTTGTTTAGCCTAAACTTGCCACAGAAGTTGGATATCAGGCTTTTATGTCCACCAAAAGACAAAAAACATCCACATAACAGAACACATAATTAATAAAAAACAAAGAAAAAAGTAGCTGAAAACAGGAATATGATGCAAACTCAATACCAGCGAAGCATGGTAAGCAGAAATATTCCACAGGGTTGTTATTCTAGGGGAAAATGAATTCATGAATCATCTTGTTCACTGGTTTATGCAACATGCACAGCAATGAAAAAAGACAACCACAAAGACAACCACAAATATGGAAGTAAGAAGTATCAAACCCAATAAATACTGAGCAGCAAATCTTTAAACCTCTTCTTTAATGCTACGTTTCTTCAAAACTCAGTGCGCTACTATTCAATACGCAGCCGGGGTGGAAGAGCCGATCGGCGTGTTCACGTGCCCGCGCAAGCAGCACCTGGTCATCCTTGGTTGGCTTCGATTTCTGCAGAATTTGGCCCAGTTTCCGAGCTGTGGCTGCAGAATCGCTGTCTGGTATAAACTTTCTCAGCAGAGCCTGAGGAAAATAGAAAGTGGCAATTTAAATTGATTTTTTTTAAATGATCTGGTCTTCTCCTAGGGAAGAGAGGCAGCAGATCAATCAGCAGTGGGTATACACACATTACCGCAGATACAAGTACAGTTTTTAAGGCTTAGAACCAGAGAAAAGATAACTGTTACAGTCCTATGGTGCCAAAAAGTGGCACAGGTGTAATTTTCAGGTATGAAACTTGCAGGTTGTAGTGACTTCAGATGACCTACACTCAGCAGGACCTGTGACATGTGGTTGATTTTTCAACTAATTCCAGGTAAAACGTAAACAGCTAGAACAAAAACAAGGGTTTATTCTGTAGCTGAGTAGATAACCAAGATAACACAGAACCTAAAAGTCACATTCTCTCTCTCTCTCTCTGCATTTCGTAACATGAATTTCATGTTTTTTCACAGAAGTTGCACCACAGAGAACATGTACAGGCTTTCCTGTTACATGGTAGAGGAAGTGCCTGCTAAGCTATTTAGAAATGCTATTCATAAAAAAAAGAAGGAACAAAATGAACTTCACCTTTAGTGATAAGTAATATTGTGCAATTTGGTTAAATGAAGCACATTTCAGATAGTGTGAAAATGTTGGCTGTGCCTAGCTCTTAAAATAACAACACTCACCTCCAATGTTTCACCTTTCTGAGAAGGAAGACAGGGAAGTTTGAGAACAGCTCGTTCACTTATTCGTAAAATCTGTGAAGACCAGAAACTGTGTGAGTTTGAAGTAAATCATTAAAAACCTTCGAGTCTGTGATTCGATATGGCTCTGGTGTAGCATTCCAGGCAATACTTGATATTTCTCCAGAATAGGTTATGTCAGATTTCACAACAGCCACAAAATAGTCACATTTCAGCCAAACATCACAAAAAATTCACTGTTATGGTGATTCTGTAACAAACGTCTAGACGAACCTGTCTAACGGCCCCATGATGGTGTCGAAACTGCAGTTCACACCACGATTTTCTGGTCACTTCAGCTGTGACATCTACTATTATTAAATGACCCATTTACTGTAATGTATGTCACATTAAAACATAGTTATATAGCATATAATAAAACCTGTAGCAGAACCTCCATAGTCTATTGCAAAAGAAAGGCAAAAAGAAAGAAAGAAGAGAGTAACGTTCAAAAAGGGAAAATTCAGATCAAAGAAATAAATCGACACAAAAGGTTCAGAATTTGAAAAACACACCAGAGGTGGTAATGAACAGTTTATCAGATAAACCTGTTCATCTGCTTGTTAACATAGACAAACTTAAACGTAGCCAGACTGATCTGAGTATTTCAGAAACTGCTGATCGGCTGGGATTTCCCCCGCACAACCATCTCTAAGGTTCACAGAGAATGGTCTGAAAAACAGAAAATAAGCAGCAGTTCTCTGGGTGAAAATGCCATGTTGATGCCAGAGGTCAACGGAGTATGGCCAGAGTGTTTTAAATAACTTGATTGCTATTTTAAGACTGCTTGAAAATGATAATAAAGTCAGCCTGGTTAAATCGCTGGTTACAATCAGGGTATGCAGAAGAATATATCTAAATACACAACACGTCAAACCAAGACCACAACAGGGGCCAACTAAGAAAAAGAAACCAAGGCTACAGTTCACAGTCTCACCAGTTGCCTGGATAGATGAATCAATATCTGCTACAGCATTCAAATGGCAGGGTCAGTAAACAACATGAAGGCATGGAACCATCAGGTTCAGGCTGGTAAGGTTGTAATGGTGTGAAGCATATTTTCTTGGCACATTGTGGACTTCATAGTACCAACTGAGCATCATTTAAACGCTACAGAGACATCGTGTGTGAGAATTGATGCATGTCCATACTTTTATGACCACCATCTTCTGATGGCTGCTTACAGCAGAAGAACGCGAGATGTTGCAAAACGCAAATCTATCAAACTGATTTCTTAAATGTATCAGTGAGTTCACTGTACTCAGATGGCCCCAACAGTCCCCAGATCTCATTCTAATACAGCACCTCTGGGATGTAGTGGAAGATGAGATTCCCAACATGGATGTGCCCTTTGCCATGACAGCTGACTCTCACAGCAGGACCACAAAAATTGCTCAGGAACAACTCCAAGAATATATCAATGAGCCTGAGGCATTGACACTGGCCAATATGGTTAAATGTTCTGTATCAGATAGCACGAGGCACGAAATGACAACATTCACATCTGCTGCGACTCCTCAGTGTTTTGAGGTTGTAGGTGATAACTTTAGTGTGAAGAGGATGATTCAGCCATGAAAAACTCAGACAATGCTGTAATGCTTTAATAGATAAATGCGTGTTTATATTAATAGCATCATTTAAATGCTCATAACAGCTGGTGTAGCAGATTTTCACTAAAATAAAAAGGTCAAATTCACACCTGAATTAAAATCAGGACAGCAGTGATTGGAGAATGTTGCAATAAAGACAAATAAGTATGTGTGCTTGTGTGAAATCATTTGCACCTCTTTAGCTTTCTCCTCTTCCTCCTCTAACTGGTCCCTCAGCTGACTGCATGAGTGCTGCAAAGACTCTGTTTCCTCCTCCAGCCTCTCCAGTGCACGAACCACAGCCCTCAAGTCTTCCTGCAAAGTCAAAAAGAAGCCCTCATGTAAAACCACTGATACCATTCTCTTGTTTTAGGACTGGTTTTTTTTTTTTGTTTTTAGCATGATATGTTATTTTTTTTCTATGACCTGTCACATCTCAGTGAAAAGGCAGAAGTTATGTTCATAGACTTTTAGACAATTTCTCCACCGTGGATTTTAAACCAATTAATTAACACATGATTAAAGTCCAAACTTTCATATTTAATTCAAGAATTATTTTTAGACATATTCCCCATTTTCATAGGCTCGAAATTTCAATTCGACTCACTTTTAACTGTAAGGCACCAAATCACAATAATTTTTTAAAACAGAATAATGAATGCACTGACCACCAAAGAGGTCTAAATGTCCACAGAAAATAGGTACAAATGACAGACATGATGACAGAATTATTTTAATGGTTAAAATCATTGAACCAAGTCAAGAACACTCTGGAGGAGGTAAGCATATAATCGTCAAAACCAACAATCAAGAGACAACTTAATGAGTAATTTGCACCTTGTTGGTCTACAGAAAGGTGAACAAGAACAAGAAAAGCTCAGACTAAATCTTTACACAGATAACACCAAGATGCACTTGTACCAAAACAAATTAAAAACGTAAAAAAAAGTAAGTAAAAATGGGTGCAGAGAGAGGAAAAACAGCTCATGGTCTGATGAATTTGTGGAGAGTGTTGTGTGTTATGGGTCACTAGTACTTAAAGATAATAGGACTGCTGTTAGCAGCAGCACGATGAACTCTTTAGTGTATTCTATTGTATTTTAATTTTGAACATGTTAAAATAGTATACAACCACAAAAGAGAAAAAAGAAGCAAAACAAAAGGAAAATGTAAAACAATTATTATAAATAACTTACATGTTCAAAAAAAAGTAGAAAGAAGCATAAGCTTGTTTAATCCCACCCCATTCCACTATTTAGTAACTAATAGTGTATACATTTGTTACATGTATCTTTATAGCCCCAGTAATAAGTCAAAAGATACAAATTTACAGGTCTATATACATACTTGTGCAACCACACACATATATACACATCCCTATAGTGAAGATAGTCGGGGAGAACACCCCATCGTCTAACTTTACATGCCTATATTCTCTGCTCAGATTGAGCCAGTTGCAGAAAAACGAATCATACAGACCTTCACAGTGCAAATAGAAAACCAGGCCTGCAACGATTCATCGAGTAATTCGCTTATAAAAAGAAGAAATCCTCAACACAAATTCTTTGCTTTGATGCTTCGTTTTAACACGTGGCTCTGTAGCATTCTGATGTGTTAAATGTATCAAATCTGACGATGATATAGGAAGTCTGACAACATAAAACCCACGCACCGTGAAGAGCAAAGAGGCAGAGCCATTACTGAGACAGTAAGCTTAGGTAGAGTGAAAGAAAACGTGTTTCCAACGTTGGTTTGTTGATCGAAGCACCTGATCAACAAACTCCGACCTGAAGAAAAGCAAACTTTGTAGCTGCTCCATCCATCAGTGTTTCTTTTACACGGTGAAAATCAGTAAGCCTCCAGAAGTTGTATTAAAATATGCAGATGAACTCTTAACTTAGCCTAATAACACATTTAAATCATACAGCTTTCTGAAGGCTGATTCAAGCAGTCTTATTTTACATGGAAGCAATGCCTGCAGCAAACATTGGCGTGTCCAAAAGGGGGCATGGGATGCACTAGATCATATTAATTTTAAGGTTTCGTAACATTATCAGATTGAACGTGAAATAGTATAAAATACTGTGTTAATTAAATTGCATTAATCTTTAAAAAAAGAAACATTGATTTTGAAAGACCTGTGTTTTTCCTCTTTTGAATATTTGTTATTCCTCATTAGACAAAATTATTTCTTATCCAATTACCATATTTCCCGGACTACAAAGCGCACCTGAATATTAGCCGCACAAGCTAAAATCAGGGGAAAATCCTGTTTTGTACATACATTAGCCGCACCTGACTAAAAGCCGCAGGTGTTTCAATGTTGACTTATCATATGTAAGAGAATATGCACAAAGGGAATTGTCAGGAAAGAGATGGCTGTTTGGAGACACACCCCTTTTATTAATATTTTGAAAAACAAGTTATGGGTACATATTTGCACATGTAGTACATAACAGTAACCTACAGCACACCAGAAAAATAGATTCGGCCTACCTTTTAGGTTCAGGTGCAGTGACACGGCTTTAACAAGAAGAAAAGTCAGTCATTCACCATCTTTCTCTTCTTCCTGCGCTCTAAAACCACCAAAGTCCTCTCCTCCAATGTCGGAAACGAACAGGCTCAGGATGGCTTCGTCATCCACTCTCCGCTTCTCTCCTTCGTTGTCACTTTCAAAACCAAAGAAATCCTCGTTGTCAGTGTCAGAGTCGAACACCCTCAGAAGGGCCGTGGCGGTGTCCTCCTCTCCATCATGCAGCAGTCCAGCCCTTCAAAATCCGTTGGTGATCGTGGATGTTTTCGCACTTTTCCACGCTGTCAGAATCCAGTGGTGGAGTTGGGCATAACTTGCTTTTCGCAAGTTTATCGCCGCTCGTCATCCACGCCTCCCGCTGAATGCGTAGCGCTACTTTGAAGTTTGTTTTTCGCGCTACTTCGTACGGCACTACGTTGCCTGGCGGACGGACATGTGACTAACATACCACTCTTGAACCCCGATCCTTCCGCCAGGCAACGTAGTGCCGTACAACAGCGGAACAAACAAAACAAATCGTCTTACGATATCACAAAAATCATGGAAAATCCATAGAAAAGCCGCACCTGACTAAAAGCCGCAGGGTTCAAAGCTTGTGCAAAAAGTAGCGGCTTATAGCCCGACAATTACGGTACTCGATTAAATCAGTGGAATTATCAATAGATTGCTAAAATTAATGACAGCTGCAGCCCTAATGGATAATAAACCAAAGCATACTGCAAAAACAACCCAACAGTTTCTCAAGCTAAAGAAAATAGATTCTTCAATAGATAAATGAACACAGTAGAGCATGCTTTCAATTACTGAACACAAAAACTGGCAGAGCATCTTAAAGGAGGAAACACAACATCTGGTGCAGTCCATTAGTTCTACACTTCAGACCCTCATTGACTGCAAAGGTTTTTCGTCCATGTAAATAATAGATCATTATATTACTAAAAATAAAATATTAAAAAAAACATTATATTATTTTTGAGCTTCTGAAAAAATAAAAATGGCTACAATTCATAAACAGTTAAAACAATGAATTAAAGCTAAAAGTCTGCACTTCAGTCTTGATTGGCTGATTTAAAATTCGCTGGGGTGTTGTACTGTGGCAAAACTTTTTAAAAAAAATCGATGTGTCCCAGTTTACAAACATATTGACCTAATTGTATCATTCAGTTTTATTGTGAGCAGTTAAATTCCTGTTTTGTTTTTTAACCCCATCCTTCGTCTGTTCTCACGTACAGAGAGCTGAGTAGGTGTTACTTCAGAGCAGAGAAACCACAGCACACAAAATGAAACAGACTTTATCTCTATGGTGTCAAAGACCACAGTCTAACCATAAGGTAGGCAGTGCAAATCATTTTTCTTATACCTGCTGAACAAACAGAATATCAACTTGCAGAAATGTGAAAACCTCTCTATATCAGTAGGTTTTTGCACAGATGTATCAAGTTCATGGCCACATAAATTTTCCACCAAGAGACAGTTTAGCTTCCAATCAAATCCTCCAAAGCAATCGAATCATTTTTTATGTTTTTCACCTTCAAGATGCTCAGATTCTTCTCTCCAACCACTGACTTCTTAGTCTCGTCCTGGTGATGCCTGGATGAGTGCTCCAAATATTTTTGTTTCTGCACTGGAACTTTGAGTTGTGCACACTGAGCCAGGAACCTAAAATGGGTCGGAAAACACATCAGGAAAAGGCAACACAAACTGCAGTTTAAAAAAAATTCTCAAATGATGATGTCTGAATTAATAAAAGAATAAAACAGAGGATTATAAATGAATAATTTAATGAGGGTTCATCCACTTTCACTCAGTCCTTATCATTGTGATGCACACCCACACAGAGCAGGGCCCTGCTTTGTGTGAAACAAACACTGAGCTGATGAACTCTGAGTTTCTGGTTCCAGAAAGGCCGATCGGTTACAACACAACAACTGATTCATCAGTGATCACTGCGTTGTGTCTAAATATGCAGACCAGTTTTATTAAATAGAGATTGCTGCAGTAACATATGCCAACTGTTTCAGTGCATGGGGACAGGCTAACAACCTAATAGCTGTCTTATCTTAAACTGCACTAAAGTCACCATCTAAGCTTGTCGTGCTTTTTGTTTATTTGTTTGAATGTTTTGTGGTGCTTGTTCTCATTCTTGCTGAACACTGGTGTCGCTCCTTTTCCTGTTTAGCCCAGATTTTAACCATTATTCACTATCTGACCTACATGCAGTTGTTTTTTTGGGGGTTTTTTTGTTTGTTTGTTTGGTTTTTGTTTTTTGGGGGGAGGGGGGCACATCCACATAGGTTGCATCTGGGGGTTTTTTCCTCTCTCAAAGGCAAATATTTGTCCTTCACAGTTTTCCTACTTCTTCATACATTCCCTCACTGTCCTTACAGGTATGTGACAACTTCTTTGAGTCCCTGAATTGAAGCTATGATTATTGTTTCTTATATTGAGAACATGAATGCTGCAAAATAGTAGATGGAAGTGCACAGGTAGAATCGAGCTGTGTTGATGAGACATGTAGTGACTTTTCTAGGGGCATCCACATCAGGTTACAGTGCAGGATATGTTTTAGGGTATCAGAGGAGTTTGCGGTTATGACTGTTTATTTATCACAAAGGTATAAACTGGGTGTAAGCAAATACCTGCGGACACAAACACAATACCATAAGTCCTGAATTACTATCCAGAGTCACAGTGTTACACCCAATTTTTTGTTTCAGGGAGCAATCTAGTCTATAACCTATAACCTAAGGGTTAACCGAAGTCATACTTTTCATTAGACCTGCTTTCTGGAACAAAGCCTGGAGCAAAGCCACAATCTGAACATCATCAAGGTAATTATGTGGGATGTAATGAAAGGGTGTGAGCCATGCCACACCTTTAGCCACTCTTCTGGTCTTAACAAAGCACCGCAAGGCTTCTAATGTGCTAACTGATGGGGTTCAAACATACGCAAACATCACACAAGGCGTGTGACGTTCGTGTGATGTGACAGGCGTTCAAGTTTAAGTGCCGCTTTCAAGTGCCGCATGTTCCTAAAACCAACCTACACAAACTTAATTTCATGTGTGACTTAAATTTAACGTAAAAAGATATCCAACTGCATGTAGGTCAGATAGTGAATAATGGTTAATTGCCGTTAATTGCTAAGATATTAGAAAAGGTTGTGGTTATTATGTTTTAGACAAACATAATATTTTTGACAACTTTCAGTCTGTCTTTCGTAGAGCTCATTCTACTGAAACAGCCCTTCTTAGAGTTTCTAGTGACATTCTGATGCAAAACGATACATTACATTTTGCATGAAAGGCTGAAATACTGGGTTGGTGTATCTGGGTCTGCCTTAGAGTGGTTCTCCTCGTTTCTCTATGAACGATACTTTTCTGTGGCGGTCTCTAAGTACAGGTCATCTTCCACGTCCCTGTCCTATGGTGTGCCACAAGGTTCTGTGCTGGGACCCTTATTGTTTTTAATATATCTACTTCCTCTCCAGCATATTTTGAGCCCCTTTGAGGACATTTGCTAGCACTGCTACGCAGATGACATCCAGTTATATATTTCTTTTAAACCTGAAGATGTTTCTAGGCTGCAGATTCTAAATGAGTGCTTAGAATCCATCAAAAGTTGGATGGCTGACAACTTCCTCTAACTTAATGAAGAAAAGACTGAAGTCCTTGTATGTGACAGACATGTACCGTACCAAACATAATGAATGCTCTTGGTCCTCTTTCAACATTTGTGAAATCGTCTATCAGGAACCTAGGGGTAACCTTTGATTCTGCTCTTACTCTGGATGTTCACGTCAAATCTCTGGTTCGGTCCTGCTTCTATCATTTAAGAAACATTTCTAAATTGGGCCCTTTAATATCTCATACTGACCTGGAGATTGTTATTGATGCATTCACTTCATCGCGATTGGTCTACTGTAATTCACTGTTTACATGTCTAAACAAAAACTTCCTGGAACGTCTGCAGATTGTCCAAAATGCTGCAGCAAGGCTTCTGACAAAAACATCTAAGTACTCTCATGTAACACCATTGCTTATACAGCTGCACTGGCTCCCCGTTGAATTCAGAGTCCATTTTAAGATATTGGTTCTGACCTTTAAAGCTCTTCAAGGACAAGCACCAGCCTACATCATTGAACTTTTACAGCCCTATGTCCCTAGTAGGTCTCTGAGGTCTTGTGATCAGAGCCTACTTGTTATTCAGCATACAAGGCTGAGACTGTGGAACTCTCTTCCTCAGAACTTAAGATCTGCGGACTCAGTGGTCACTTTTAAAAAAACAACTAAAAACACATCTTGTTGCATTTTGCTAACTTTTGTCTGTTTTTGTTTTATACTTTGTGAAGCACTTTGTGATCTTTTTATCTAGAAATGTGCTATATAAATAAGAATTTTACTTACTTATGTTGTTTATTTATACATACTTTAACTGTAATTTCAGACTTAATGCTTACATGGTTTTCATTTTTTTCAGATGCTCCTGGCTTTCCTTCTTCTCTGTCCGCTTCACAGCAAGAGCTGCTCTGTGAACAGGGGGGGAACAAAGTGTCCTTACAAGGTAATTTTTCTTGCTAATATTGCACAATGTCAACAGGAAAACCTCAGCTTGAAATATATTTCAGGTTATGGTTAAAAATAAGAGCATTCTACTTCTGATGTGAGACTCACAGTACTGATAAGTCCATTATGTTCTCCAGAGCAGTGATGGAGGACCTGGACATCAGCGCCCTGTTGTCCTGCACTTTAGCTCTTTTAGGGTTAGGAGATGATCCTCTTTCAGCTTTAAAGACAAGAGCCGCATTAGAAAATACAAACAAATACGAACTTCACAGTTTGCTGTGGAATGAGAGGTATAAGAGGTTCCTAACCTTTCGTCTGTGATGGTTTTGGATGGATGATCTTGGCTTGGTCCTAAAGTAAATGAAGGGTTGGAGGTAACAAGTCAGCCTGAGCTGCTACAGATAACAACGACGACAGCTGGAGTGTACTTACTCACCCGACTCGATGTTTCTGCTTTTTCCTTGTTTTTCCTGTTGGGTGTTTTTGATGGGGCCCGGTCAGAACCTCGTGTGGGTTTCATGTTTGCTCGTGAAAACGTCGAAATAAACCAAAACGTTAACCTAATGTAGCTGAAACAACGTGACAACGTCTGACTCCCAAAAGCGTCTTAAGTAACGAGCACGAGTTTTCTTTGAGAAACAATTAAGCCTTAATTATAAAAGGCATATAATAAATCATAAATAGTTAAAAGACAATATAATTATTTGAAATCTAAAAATTCGCGTTATTGACGTTCTGCTTTTTCGCGCTGCTGTTTTCAAACTCCACAGCTCGCATGCGCATAAGCATTGATGATTTAACCCGGAAAGTCGCTTGTCAGGCAGCTGTTCAAGACAATAACGATGTTGCCGTCGTCCAAAGACCGAAATAAGGGACGGGGATAAGTCTGACTAAATTATTTACTTACTGGCACATCGATAAGGTTAATTACCTTCCGTAAAAATTTAAAACAAACCCCTATGTGAGCAAAACCTGGACCAAATCGCTACCTGTGAACGCCAACTCGGGGCTAAATTAACCCTACATCCGCCATTTTGGGGAAAAGGCAGCCACCCAACGTTTGTCTAAATTATTATTTTTTTAACAATTGAAACAATACAGTCACAAACAACATAACACATTATAGTGCAAATGAACTCTCGTGGAGGATTAAAAAAAAAGAACACAGTAAATACAACAAAACTAACAGCAAGGATATGGGGGGAGGGGCTAGACAAAAAATGCACACTAGTAACGGGGAAGAATTAAAAAAGAGCACAGGTTGATACACAATAGAGGTAATAATCAAAACAGTAGCAAATGGGAAATGTCATCATAGATTGCGGCAAATCTGCTTGACTTCAGTTTTTTAAGTGACATGAAATAATGTTTAAAGTCATTGATGAACCATGTAAAGGATGGTTTTCTATTCCTCCATTTACAACAATGTATATGGTATTTACCTAACAGGATGACAATGTTAATCACAGTAGAGACAGATGGATGTTGTTTAGCCATATAGAAAATAATATCAGAAATATTAAACTGGGGAATATCGTTGATCTTGAGGGATAACCAGCTGTGTAGTTCTAACCAAAAGGCAGCTGACACAGGACATGAGAAAAACAAATGGTGTAATGTTTCACAGGCTGAATCACAAAATGCACACTGTTTAACCTCAAATTTAAACCTCCTCTTTAAAAATTCAGACACAGGATATATATTATTAATTATCTTGAAATGAGTTTCTTTTACTTTTGGGGAGACAGGCCACTGAATGAATTTTGAGAACGACTTTTCCAGGAGTGACTGGTCCCCACGAAGGGCCTGCAAATATCTACCTGAGTTAAACCCCTGGAAAAGAATAGATTTGAAATTCACACTGATAAATTTATTGTTACATTTACTATCATTTAGGATGCAGTTACCAATTTTTAGGTTTGGCAGCGCTGGATTGACCTCAGAGTGTAGCATTGTGTTGCGTATCAGCTGCCTTAGGGCCAAAGGGATAGCACAGCAAACTTTTCTGTATTCTTTTAATGGACAATTAAAGTCGTGTCTCTTTGAGAAAGACACGTAATCCAATAGAGCACCACTCAAATCCAGCAAGTCAGTTACAAACAAGATACCACTCTCAAACCAGTTCCTGATAAATAATGTCTTTTTGTTAGCAGTTATCACTCTATTGTTCCATAGGGTCGACATGTGAGGAGAAAAGTTGTGTGTAAACATCATTTTCCAAAAATGAAGAATCTGTTTGTGAAAATTAGAGAGTGTAACAGGTATTTTACTAGTCTCAAAGTCACATTTTAATAGAAAATCAATTCCTCCTAGTTCCTTAAATAAAGATCTGGGTATGAAACCACATGGAATCAGACTGAGATAAGCAAGCTCTGAGCCAGTTGATCTTAAAAGTTCCGATCATTGATTCAAAGTCTAAGGCTCTGACACCACCCTTCTCATAGTCTTTAACCAACTGTGATCTCTTAATATAGTGGGTTTTGTTTTTCCATAGGAATTGAAAAATAATTGAGCTGGCTTTCCTAATATTTTGGGGAGAAATATAAAGAGAATGACTTGGGTAAATTAATTTAGAGATACCTTCAGCTTTGGAAAGGATGACTCTGCCAAATATCCCTGGTCAACCAACGACTAAGGGATTTCTTCATGTCGACGATACGATTGCAGATGTTGTTGTCTTCTCTTCGGGACATATTTTTAGAAATCACTATACCTAAATATTTAACTTCCAATTCAACTCTTATAGAAGTGTATCCACATCCAATGTCCCATTAAGGCCTCTAAGACTTTCCAGAAACACAGTGCCATTCTCCGTTGAAAAGGTTGACTTGCAAAGGTTACTGTAAAAATGAAGTATTTCCACGTTTATTTTGTCAAGCACTGTTTGTCTAAATACACTCCTCCTCAACCAGTGTTGCCAACTTAGCGACTTTGTCGCGGGTTTTCAGACCCCCTTAGCGACTTTTTTTCTAAAAAGTGACTAGAGACAAATTTGGCGACTTTTCCTGGTGTTATTGGAAACTTATTTATGACGACTTTTTGACGTGAAAGGGCGTGTTGCTCTTACTCTCAACAAGCAGCGATGCTGCCGTGGGCACTTCACCCGTGCTAAAGCGCAAACGGGCGGAGGATAGTCCTCCCCCAGCTGCAGGAGATGTTCACACCTATGCGTCCAAACTGCAAATGAACCGTGCATGAGCGAAGCCGCTGCTCCGCACTGACTGTAACGCAGTCAGTTCTTCTTTTACTGTTATGCTGTTTTGTGGATCACAAGGTTTAAAACTACTTATAAACACACACACATAAAGTAACTCCACCAGAGTGCCTATTTCGGGTCACGTTTGCCAGTCGAAGCCCGGATAAAGGAGCGGGGTTGGAATTGTGACATTAAACAACAATAATTGCTAAAAGAAATTTAATTTGTAGTTCTAGATAAATTCTAAATGTATTTAGGACGTTTTTTTGCTCACTTTATGTCTCTTCCACGAAGTTATTTCTCTTTCCAACAGCGTAGGTCACAATTACATTAGCATGACCAATTATGCAAATTAGGTGATGACGTCATTTAGCGACTTCTAGCGACTTTTAGGAAAGCCAATAGCGATTTTCCCTACTGAGGAGTTGGCAACACTGTCCTCAACCCTACCTCTCCAAATAGTCAGTCTGAGCTTTCCCTTATTGCTAATGTTGTCCATTCTCGTCACTCCCAGTGAAAATAAGATTTTCAGCTCTGCCACGGTCTCCAGCCTCAGAACTAATAGTAAGCAAGTGCCTTGACGGTGGTTTCGCCATAATAACTATTAATGAGTAATTAATGAGTGAGCAAGTGAATGTCTGAAGGGCACAGTGTTGGAGGGGGAGCATGAACATTGTGTGCTTTTGAAGACAGGAAGAAACAGAGCTCCTGAAGCTGGAGGAAACCCATAAAAGCAGGGAGAATATTTTCAAATTCCACAGAGACGGGAACAAAGGACTCTTGCTGTGAGGGATCAATGCTAACCACTGAGCTGAGAAGCCACAAGTCAGAGATTTCATGTTCCCCACTTCAAAGTGTTGCTAATCACTTTAAGAAGACTGTAAATATTGGAGCAACCGACACACACCATGTGGTGTAATCTGTACACTCAAATCTATATTTTCATGTAAATGTTTAACCTTTACATCTTATTTCCCCCTATTAGACAAAACTGAGTTAAACAGCTAACTGAAAATGAGCCATAGCATTACCAAAATGCCAGTGGCACGGCAGCCTGCCAGCTCACAAACCATTACGACTCTCATTTTATTTCCAGTAAAATGACACATGTGACCTAACTTTGGTGAAGAGCCATTAAGTGATCATTGTTTGCAAGTTTCACTAACATTTGACGAATACTCTTGGAGTACAGACCCTTATAAACTGTGATGAGCAAAAAAAATAGACAAAAACACCACTTTAAGAACATGATATATTTGCTAACATAATTGGAAAAACACACAAAAACCCAAAAAGATGACAGAAGATCCCGACATACAACTGAAAGATGGAGCATTTCAGAATTCCAAAATCTTCTTCACATTACAACACTATTAAATTTCAGTCCCTCAGGTGTGTCACACCCTCTGTGGAAAGTGAAATTTGCCCGTGAAGCGTCCGTGGTTGTGCAGGTCGAAGGGGCTGAGCACCCTCCTGATGCCCAGCATGTTGCCCTGTGCGATCTTCTTAAAGCTCCAGGGATTCTGGTTGTTCTGCTCCATGTCAGCTTGTTTCTTATGCAGGGCTGCTAGACTCTCTTTGCTCATTACCTGGAATAAAGACATGAGAATACTGTTACCACAGAGAACCAGTGGGTAAAAACTGCGGTCACTTCTAATCAAATCGCATCATCTGAAAACAGTTCAGACTTTTTCTCCCACCAGCGCATGCCTTATCTGTGATCTCACCTTCGCAGGAAAAGGAAGCTTCTTTGCCACTTCAGTCAAGATGTGCTCGACCTCGCCCAGCTCCACCTTTCCTCCCACCTCCACGATCAAACGTCCGTAACGAACCGGTGTCACGTAGTGGTCGATGGCTCCCTTGCCCCCACCCATGCGCTGACCCAGACCTTTCCGCGTGATGGGCTTGTAAGGGGCGTTGATGCGCCACATTGCAAACGTGGTCCGGGCGTCCATCTTTCGATTGATCGTAAGACGCATCATCTCTATATGACCCCAGTGGAGGTACCCACCTCCCAAGGCCTGTATATCAGATCAGAGAAAACAGGTCACTTAGTGTCATTCTCTATTTTTTAACTATTTAAAAAAAACATATGGCAGCACACAGATTAAACCAGGCAGCAACTCTTAAGTCAGTTTAATGCCAAAAACTGCAGTCCCTGAAATCAATCCACATAAAAACCCATTTTAAAGAAGCCAACATCGGCACAAAACATTCTGGCACAAAAAGCGGCTTTGTTTCCCATCACTCACTTTCACCATCTACCCGCGCCAAACTGACAAATACCTCACTTCATTTAAACTGTGTAAAAGGCTTAAAGTTACCATGCTGTGGCCGCTGTGTGACAGACAGGTGCCGTTTCATCTCATTTAACTTGCAGGTGTACTGTTAAGTTTTTCCAGCAAGTACTTTAAAAAAAATATCTTGGGTAAAATTAAAAAAGAACCAGGTTGAGTCACCTTTTATTTTAACTATAAATCTTGATCAGCACAGAACAAACAAAATGTCAAGGCACTTAGTCATATCCTGTAAAACATGCAACACTACTGTCAGCCATATCTAAAGTAAGATAAATGCACTCACCACAATAGCGTACTGTCCCGTGGTGAAGGTATTTGCAGATTTAGCTGGGCCCTGGATATCCCACAGCTTCTTTGCCTCTTTCTTGGCCTTTTTTAAGTTCGGCACCTTGTTCAAAAACTTCAGTTTGGGCTTGTCTGGCAGCACCACATCTGTAGAGGATAAAAACAGGCACGAAGGAACATGTCACATATTTACATATTTACCTGCTACTGAACACCAGAACTGAGGGTGCTGGATGCAAATAAAAAGGTTGCTATGTGGAGAAGGGTTGGGATTGGAGCTCTAACTGCTATACTAATAGTCCACGCAACACTCATGGTGAAAACTGCACCTCCGGCACAATTTCCTCCACGGGTGTTTTGGATCAGAGGCGACCTTTTCACAACAGAAAGGAGTGAATTGACGCATGCAAAGTGTGAATTGTGTTGCCATGACACATCTAGAAGAAACCCAAACCCTAAAGATTTGTACAGCCCTGCTACAGGCACATTTATGTCAGCAATGTTTGTAGGAAAACTATAGATGTCTTCCCACTGTTCATGTTTACATCGCAGTGCAGTCTGATTGGTGACCTTTCCAAATCTACAGTGAGATGAACGTGTTTCACCTTTTCAATTTTGAACCTGTGCATAACTGAGAAAGTATTTATTACACAGCGTGCTGCGGGGAAAAGCCTGTTCTAACGTTTGAGTCTAAGGTTTATTTTTTAACACCTGGCGGCTTTTTTGCTTCTCATCCGTAAATACTCTGCATACTCTTTCACATGATTCAGTTTATTTTGAAAAGTCTCAACAGGATCTTGAGCTTTATTGTGAAAGGTTCATGTGGAAAATAAACAAGCGGACATGCGCTTGTCCGTCTGTAGTGTGGTTATATTAAATATAAGAGAAAGAGAGAACTTTAAGAAATTAATAGAGCCATGAAAAAATATTGACGTAAACAGTTTATTTTGCGACACCATGAAACAAACTATAGCGTAAAATGAACCGATAGATGTTTTTATATAGTCATCCGATATATAAATCGTTATATCAAACAGCCCTATTCACATGAATCATAACTACTGACTCATGCACATCTGGTATATCCCTCTGCATGATTTTTGAACCAATAAATATATTTCAGGTTTTCTTAATAGGCGGAGAAATCAGCATATAAAGGCCCGCAGGTTGAGAGTTGGGGTTACTTTTGAAAGCTTCATGCTGTGATTTAAGTCATGGTTGGGGTTGTTTAATGAGAATGAAGCATGACTCTGGACCAGCAGTGTAAAGCCATAAAAATTAAACAGCCTGACACAAATAAGTGAAAAGAAGATGAATAATTACCACTGTAGTCTGGAGGGATTTCATATGTCTTCAGCCCTGCAGAGAGGACTTTCAAGTAGCTGTGCAAAGGACCTGTGGAGTAAACCACACGTGAGACAACTGTGCAAGAGGAATTTTGTGGTTTTCAGAAACAAAACAAGTCTTACTTGTGTAGGCTGTTATATTTACGAAAAATATGCTTGAAGCAAGTCTGCGGTGAACTTGTCTTCATCTGAAACTGATGTTGTCATGTCCTGTGTGGAAAATCTATTTACTGTGTGTCCAGCTTTTACAGGAAGTCAGCTGCTCTTTGTACATGTGCAGCTTATTGTTAACTGCAGGTTTCTTGTTTGGCATAATGTAATTATCATATCCTGTTGAATAAAATTAATATGGCATTTCTGTCATAGAAGTGCTTCAGTAGCCAAATGTCTAATCACTTCAATCAGCCTCAGCGTTAAGGACCTTGGGGGTCCAAGTCCTGTCCAAGTCCTGCATGCCGAGTGAAAAATTGCCAAAGCTCTGCTGATTCAATAACCTCAGAGCCCCAAACCTCATCTCCTTACCATCAGCTCAAAAACTTAGTGCAAGAGCAAGGTTTCCACAGCTGACCAAATCCTGTAGTATGCATGTGTGAGTGGCCCAGTTGCCCAGTTTTAAGGCAGGACCTCACTCATAAACTGCAAAACAAGTGAAAATGTGTTGGAAGACACCGTGCCCTTACAGTCACTGTACTAGTGTGTGGTGAGCTCACTGATCCACATCGGCACCAGAGAGAACATCTCTCATGATTTCTCTCTGTAGTCTTGTGACTGCTTCTCTACGAGCCTACTTACACCCATCCATGGATTGGTGTAATTGTGTGTATGGTGTGGTTTAAAGTAACCACACCATACACACAGTAATGCACAGCGGTGCATTACTGCACTGTGATATACGAATGAACTCACTCTTTATTTTTAATTGTTGTGTTTACTGGCTGGTTGCCCGTCTAGTTGATAACCCTGGCCAGGATCCTGTCTTCATACACTGCCTTTCTTTATGGGCTAACTGTGTAACGTTAGCATGGAAAATAAGGTTTACACAGTTTAGCTGCAGTCTCGTCTACCTAGTAGTGAATGTCGGTAACCTAATCAAAATGCCCCGTTTCCACCTTTACCTGGAGGTTAACGTTATGATGAGGTTACCATTAGCTAGCTTGTATTACCTTGTAGGTGACTGCTGGTTTGACAGATTCCGGTCAGCCCGCCGGCAGCAGCTTTAATGAGGGAGAGCATGATGTTAGCGTTGAAATGGACCCTACAAACACCAAACAGTCATTCCGTGTGGTACATATACGAGCATTTTAGGTGTGTGAATAATATAAAATTCTACAAACACCACGTTGGACAAATGGTCGCTGCCATCGCGGAGTTACTGTAAGACTTCCGGCACAAAAAGAAACATTTCCGGTGTTCGTGTCTTTCACAATAAAAGTATTACAGCCCTCTTTCTGGCTTTTTCTTGTCATTATTATCATTAATCTGATATATTTAATGTGATATAAACATATCACATGAAAGTACAAAATCTATTGTGGTATTTGATTTATATACACATTTAGCACATGAGTTCAGAAGCTGACACAGTAAAAATCCACCTTAACCTCCTAAGACTCGAACTCTTTCATGGCATGCATTTTTAATTTCTCTTTGATATTTGGGCTGATTGGGACCTGAGAAGTTTAAAAACAAAGAATTGCCAGATTTATTTTTTTTTTACCTGATTTTTTTTTTCTGACAAAAAATGAGATGCACATATGAGGATATTTGTTTTAAATTTCAATAGAACAGTAGCAGTATCATGTCCTCGTAAGTGAATATCAGGCCCTTGTAGAGCAAAATTTTGTATTTTGGTCTAGAGGACCCAAAATGTTATGTCCACATATGTGAACACCAGGTCCTAGGAGGACTAATAAGGTTAATAGATCTCAACCTACTTCTATTATCCACCTATGGGGGATTTTAGACGTATGCACACTGCTCTATGGAAGTTTTTTTTTGTGCCACTGGAACAAACAAAAGTTTAGAAAATAATACATTTTTGCCACCCATAAGTTTAAACTTTCTAAATAATCATCTGAAATTTTCAACTTACTAACTCACCTTGTTGAGAAACTTGAACTCAAAATTGAAAAAAAAAATAATAATGTAAAATTTCAAATTAAGTTGACAATTTGAGATGAAAATTTCAACTTATCTCTGCCAATCAATCGTGTTTGTTTCAGTGGCAGAAACAAGCTTCTATACCACAGTCCACTGCTGTCATCAGAAGATCAAATTTAATTACCTTACCCTTACATTAACACCAGTGATCCTAAGAAACTTGTTCTAAACAGGTAGAAAATGCAAACTCCACACAGACAGACACCTGTCCAACAGGAGGGCTGAGCCGAGAGAACGCAGAGAAAAATGATGGTTGAAATTTTATTATAACAGCAGAGCATGCACAGTGGATAAATGTGCCATCTCGCTGCTGATATACATTGGTTTACCACAGGAAACGCTAACACAGTGCATCAAAACTCACGCCTATCAAACGTGTGAAGAAGGCAGAAAAAAACAAAAAACACCAAAATTATATTTTTCACTGATAAAAAATTTTTTTTAGTGTTAACAAAATAAACTATGAAACATTTGACAAATCCCACTACAGAGTGCGCACCTGCCATTACTTAACACAGGTAAAATTTGAACTCATTCCAGTTTTTCCAGCCTCCCACATAGTTCTGTTAAAAACTGGTAGAGACTACCCTGCAGTCAAACTCTTTACATCCCTTAGGTTTGCATTTCCTATATCATCAAATATTTGCAAAACACTTCTGTTGATATCTGTTTTTACTAACCCGCAATCCTCCTTACTGTCACACTCCCTGTCTAAGTGAATTAGAAGAACCTTTAAAGTATCAGGAGTAGAAACAGTAAAGGCAAAAACACTGTCGGTAATTTGATCTCTACAACAAGAACAACAACAAAAAAAGAATAAATGTTCAACAGTCTTTAAATCAGAGGCACTTTAGTATTCCTCAAACAGCTACTTTGTGGTTCAAAGTCTGAATGTCTCTTGTTACTCATTCAGCAGCCGTCAGTGCTACTCTGCAGAGCTTCTTGCCCATCACATAATGAATAAAGTCACCGATTCTAAATCCCGTGGTAGAGGAGATCATATTTGGGAATATTTTGAGGATCTATGGGACTCTGGACGATCATTTTCCCCCGCATGGCTCCTCTGTAGATCACTTCAATCAGGTCCATGAAATCTTGCTTGGTTTTGAAGCTGCCAACGAACTTGGTGTGATCTGGAGAGCTGAAAGACAAACAATTATTAACAACTGTTGGCCTTATTCTGACTCTTTGCGCATCAGCAGTAGCTTATACTTTTGGTATGTGTTGATATGTATCCACAAAATTGACATTGATTATTCTTAAGTTGAAAGTCATGCCATCAAAATGAATTTGAAAAAAGTCTGAAATCCCTTATTTCTTTATAATTAGGAACGGAAATACAACGTTAATGAAACGTGTCAAAATAAATAGAGCATCAGAGTTTGTAAAATTCGAATGAGTTTGAAAGTCAATATTTGGTATGACCACCTTTATTCTTCAACACAACCTGAACTCTCTTAGGCAAGCTTTTATATAACATCTGTAAACAGCCTTCAGGAATGGCAAATGGCAAATATTTGTATAGCGCTTTTACTAGTCCCGCCTAGGGACCCCAAAGCACTTTACACACCCAGTCATCCACCCATTCACACACACATTCACACACTGGTGATGGCAAGCTACATTGTAGCCACAGCTGCCCTGGGGCAGACTGACAGGCAAGCTTTTATATAACATCTGTAAACAGCCTTCAGGAATGAATGTTCTGTTGTCTGTCAAGATCGACGCGATGGGCAGAGCCGTGAGTACTCAAACCGTGCTTATTGAACGCAATATGGATAAGATCTTGGAGAAGCTCACAGCTCTGCAAAGAGAACTGGATAGACCTGGGGACCAGTGATGGATATTAGATCACCTGCGAAATCAAATGCAGCCCGGTCACTCTAACCTTAAACCAAACAACCATCATCTTATTCAGCTACCCGGCCGTCAGCTTAGAAGGCTTCAAGGCCGAAAGCTGGCTGGAACAACTCCCCCTGATAACAGGACTGTGATTTGACCCTCTGGCCACATCCTTCAAGGCCAACTGCGGTGGCTGGAGAACTGCTGACTTTTGCTTAGAACTGGGTGAAAGGACGCTCTCTTTTCAGTTGATACAGGATACACACACGCACACAGACACACGTAATCAGACACAGATATACAATCACCCTCCTCCCCCTCCAAGCGGCTCCGATGCACGTCCTTTATGTTATATGGTGGTGTGAAGACTCATGTGCTCTCTGTGCTGAGGTGTTTTTTTTCTGTTCTCAAACTGTCGTCCTGTAGTAGCTCAGTCTGGGTGGAGTTCTTTTTCCTCCTCATATTCCATCATATATTGCATATTCATTGCTTCCATCCTACCTCTCTTGACATGTCTTCCCAATGTGAAGTATGGGATTTGTATGTACAGTCAGAAAGGGTCCAATCTCACTGCATATGCACGTAAATGGCTATCTATCTACATATCTAAGATGACCCCACAGTGCTTAAATAATGCTAAGGTCTGGGCTTTTGGGGGGCCAATTCATGACTGATAATTTTCCATGTTTTTTTTTTTTTTTCTCTATCCAGGTATACTTGGATTTAGGGGTGGGTTTAAAAAAAAACTGATTTCCTGATTCAAATCTCTTAATTTGAATAATGTGATATTGATTCATTATTCAAAATTCATTGAACCAGCAGCTAAGAAGATAAGAACTACACTTCTGTTTAATACACATTGCCATGCAGTTCCTCTTACTTTGGCAGTTTTGCTTCCACCATGATAAAAATCACACTTCCCGCACAGCTCTCTCTCTGTACTTCAAGACCAGTTTACCATCAAAAAAATCTCTGGTTTCTGCCTTATTTGGTGGCTTATTAAACACCAGTCTGTGTAACTTGACTTCCTACAGTTTTTTCATATGTATTTTAAGGGAACACTGCACAGCATGATCACAAATGCTATGTTTTCAGCTAATAGCTATTTGTAATACACCTTGTAGGTGAAAAGTGCCAATTAATGTCTGTTATCTTTTGCACATATCATAGATTCAATTAAATAAGCAGAGACACATAAGGTGTTTTTGCTGCCTAAAGACACAATGTGTGCGTGTGTGTGTTTTAGATTACTTCTTTGCTAAGTAATCTTTTAAGCGTTTGTTTAACAAAACAAAAAAAAAAACTCAAGAAAGTCTGGCAAGGAAAATGTAACTGAGGGGTAGCTCAGTGGCCCTCGATAATCACTCGGGTCACTTCCCTGGTTCAAGCTATTCGACTGCTTCAAACTAATGTCTTCTTATAGTGATTTTAGGTTAATGTCATTCTGAGCCCTAGGTCCACTCACCCATAATCGACCTTCATGTGCTGTCCGTTGAAGAAGAAGACAGTGGAGGGGATGTAGCTTATGTCGAAGTATCTCGTGTAAATGGGAGCTTTATCAACATCGACGATGTAAATGGACGCCATGTTACTCAAGTCGTGGGCCGTTTTAGAGAGCTACAACAGAAAGACAGGAGACACATGAGCTAAAGTAGAGAGTGAGCAGTTATTATTTACATTCATGTCACCGTTTCAGCTTACTATCTCGTCGAGCTGCAGACACACCGAGTCATCGTCCCTGCCGAACCGTAAAACCACGACTTTTTCTGCCACCCCTTTAATGACTTCGTCGATATCTTTTTTGCACGTTAATTTGGGCAAAAACAAACTCATTTTGAGGCTAACGAGCTAACGTCTCCCCCTGTACGGTTGTTTTACTTCCGGGAGGGAAGTGCGTCATCATTGCGTCGTGTGCGACACCATCAAATATCCGCCTTAACTTTAATTAGAGACACTGTGGAAATAATTTAAATAAGCTGTGGTTTATAATTTACTATATCATATTACCATTTAAATATATTGTATAGATTTAGCTGGCTAAAAACGGCTCGTGTTCTCTTCTCAACAAAGACAATCGATGCTGTGCCACCTCGTTGTTTCCTCTACGACACATTATAGTGTGACACCGTGACCTTCTTCCCTAGTGTTTGAGAAGCCTGGCCGTCAACACATGTGAGCACACGTCTGAGAACGTTCTGGACTCTGAGTGAGATGTTGCCGTTACTTGTAATACTTGAATAACAGCGGAAGTCTGGGAGAAGCGCTTCTGTAAACACAGTCTGGCTCTCCTGGTTTTCTAAGCAGCTCTTGTTTCGTTTCATTTGTGGCGATGTTGCTGCGGCTCTTCACTCCCAGAGGCTGTGCTGTTTTTTGGAAATGCGCTCATTCTGTGTCATTCTGCGCTTTCGGGAGGCAAGTGTGCAGTTTTAATACTAGCAACAGCAGGGCCAGCAGGCACAGAGCGTCCATCGCGGTGTCCATCCGCCTCCTCAGTGCTATCAGCCCAGCGGGGACAGATGCTGCGCAGACGAAAGCAGGTAAAACCCAGGAAACAGAGGCTCTAGATCTGGACAGGTGGAAGTCTGTGATGAGATCCCAGGCTGCATTTGATGAGAAGCAGGTTCAAGATGAAGCAGAGGAAAGTGATGATGATGAGAACCTGAAAGAGCCAGGAGATGATTCAAAGGACGGGTCTTCTCTGGAGGCAATGCGGGATCTGGTTGCGATGTGGCAGCAAGCTGGAAAGCTTGTACCTGAAGAGATGACTGATGAGGAGGTGGAGACACTGGCGAAGCTCACCACCAAGTCTTCCAGGAAGAAGTACCTGAAGTACCTGGCTATCAGGGAGCGCCACAAAAAGGCCCGTAAGGAGAAGCAGCAGCAGAAGGCAGCCAAGAGAGAAGCATCTTTGATGGAGAGCGGTGGAGAGGAAGGGGAGGGCGAGGGTGGACCCAGGTTGAAAAACACACTCTTCCTTCAATTCTGGGACCGTTCTCTGGACAAGCTGCTGGCGTGGAAGTCCGCTCAGTCCATGGTGTTCGGTCAGCCGCTGGTGTTTGACATGAGCTATGAGTCGCACATGTCCAGACGGGAGATCGAGAACACGGTGTCCCAGCTGATGGATGTTGAAGGGCTAAACCGGCGTGCCACTGAGCCCTACCATCTCCACTTCTGCAACCTGCAGCCAGATGGACTCTACAAGAAGGAGCTGCTCCAACGGTACGGTGCAGAGACTTGGGAGCGCCTACTCATCTCCACCTCTGAGCGGCAGCACGTTGACCTGTTCCCCCGCGAACAGCTCGTGTACCTCACTGCAGACTCGCCCAACGTCCTCCGCACCTTTGACCACTCAAAGGTTTATATCATCGGAGCTCTAGTGGACCGCTCGATCCAGAAAGGCTTATCGCTGGCCAATGCAAAGCGTCTGAAGCTGGCCACAGCCCGTTTACCCCTCGATGAGTTCCTCCACTGGGAGATGGGAGCCAAAAATCTGACTCTGGATCAGATGATCCGCATTATGCTCTCTTTCAAGGATAGAGGGAGATGGGATGAGGCGTTACAGTTTGTGCCTAAAAGGAAGCACGATGGCTTCCACCAACAACAGACGCAGACTACCAGACACAGAGCCAGAGATGATGGCGACAGGCCACCGAGGTCAGGAGAGAAAAGAAATATAAACACATTTAAAAACAAAGAGCACAGAGAGTCCGGGTTCACTGGAAGAGACAGAGAAAACACACCAGCTGGAACCAAAGTACGGACATCATTAAAGAGTGACATAGAAGCCAGAAAAAGTGGAGGCAGGAACAGGATGTGGTGGCATGAGGAGTGAGAAAACGAACTTTTGCTATTTTGTAAATGTAAATTGAAAGTGAATAAATGCTGCTTTAATGACAACAATGCAAAAGTAGAAACTACTTTGGTCTTTATTTTAGAAAAACAAAGGATGTACAGATATTTGTTGTGCATTCACTGCAGATGAAACCATCACTATTACTGCAAAGAGCAGTCGTTTCCAAAAGAGATGAAAGAAACAGCTCAGTTTTAAATACATATTTTCAATCGATTACCAGTTATTTTATTGTAATGTGTTTTGAAGCAAAAATACAGCCCTTATACATTTCTTTTTAAATAATAATAGACAAAACAAAAACGACATTAAATGAAGAGGAAAAAAAAAAAAAATGAGTCAAGGTCATTTTTGCTCTTGTAGTACCATCTGTCCACTTCCAAAATACTGTATATTAATGCATTTACATGATGAAATATACAAAATATATTAATACAGTGTTTTCCTAAATAAGGTAGCACCATTATACAGAGGAAGTGTGGCTCCTGCAGTATAGGAGGGACCCTGATTCACTTTATATACAGTCACAGTGGAAGCAGCTCACTGGAGGGGTATTTACACAACATACTTTCAAGTCTCAGGATCAAACTTACAGCTGGAATATGCAAATAAAACTCAGCACACCCTCAAAACACACTAAAGACTGGAGGCTCCGAAGGAGTATTAGTGCCACATTAAGAAAAAATTGTTTTTGATCATTTTGAGAGTAAAGTCAAAATGTGGCAATTAAAACCTTCTAAAAATGCCTTGTATAGATGAGTTACTTCAGAATTGCATTCAGTAATAAGGCAATAATTTCTCTGTTACTACATAAACACAGTGTAGTGATAAATATGAGGATGGTGCAAAACATTGCATCTGATCAGAAGAAAGAAAAGCACAAACTTGAAAGAGTTGGCTGAATTTCTGCAAACCAAAGTGGCTGGCAATGGACAGATGCAAGCATATCCAATGGTTACACCTGGGTGCAATAAAGTAGGTAAGTCACAACATACAATAAGACACCAACAGATGATCAAGTTGTTTCACTAACTCATCTACACAAGGACGTCTGTAGAAGGTATCGCAGCCGTGCCAGCTGTTTGGCTTGAAACTATAATCTCCACATTTCTACTTTCTTTTTTAAAAATAAATATATTCTCTGCTCCAGTTGCCTAGGTAACCTCCAAATGCATATACTTTCAGATAATAAGTCAATCATTCTTACAGGTAGTCACTTTAGTCGCCGGCCTGGAAGTCGAGAAAAACTGATCTTGGGTTCTGTCCATGTCCATCGCCAGTGACTATGGTCACCGATCATCACGCTGCTGTGAATCGCTTCCAGCGTGCATGTTTGCATCTCTGTTCAACGCATAACACGGACTCACCTTGATGTCACATCCCAGTGAAAAGTCTAATCATTGCGTTACGATTCCTGAATTCAGTTAAAGAGCAAATAAAAGTAACAAAATAAACAGAGCCATATATATTCCGACCATCATCTGAAATGTAAAAATAACAGTCAGGGTAAAACCACAACCAGGAGAGCAGCAACTGTCTGCTGCTGTTCCAACTAAACACAAAGCTCCAGTAACCCTCAGACTACACTCAGTCCTTTGAAATAAGCTCCAACGATGTTTGTGGTAGTCTCTGTGACCTCTACAGCACCAGGATGTCTCCTGTACAGTGCTCACAGCAGTTAAACGTAATGTTCTCGTAGCGGGTGTAAGGGTGAAACCTGCCAATGCTCTTCTTACTATTGAGGAAGTTTGAGGGGGTGGAGTCACTGAGTGGAGACTCAGCCTTGTTTTCGGAGCAGGAAATGGGATCTAAACTCTTCAGCACCTGAGACAGAAAGTGAGTGACATCTGTGAGTTTCTGGATTTTCTTACAAATGTGAGAAATTAAATATGATATTTATCATAAACAAACATGTAAAACCTTCACCTTCTCGGCCATCTTCTCAGCCGGTGTGCTGCAGAGCTGCTCAGCTGCTGCGCTGCTGCTGCTGCTTTTTGCGGCATTGGTGCTGCTGCCGCCGCTGTTACCCAGCAGGTGGGCGTTGATGGCGTCTGCTAGCTTGTGATTGGCCACCGCCAGCTCTCCCGTGCTTAGGGGTTGTGAGGTGGGATAGTACGTCTGTTGTCTGCCCCACTGCAGAGACACCAGGAGCTGCTCCAGAGATCTGAAAACACAAAAACAGGTAACGTCAACACATACTGCCATCATTCACGCCAGCATCAGGGGCTCTGAGTTCCAGTATGCTTTAAGTTTAGAGTTCTTATAATAGACACTCCAGTTTATTTAATCACTACATGTGAGTCACAATCTTACCTGTGGGTGAGCATCATGTCCCTGGAGAACTCCTCTCTCTCCAACAGCAGGTCCTGAATTGCTCCTTGTGCCTCTCTGGTCTGTCTCTGCAGAGCTGCTCTGGCATTCGTTAGTTCCTCTGCCATGACTCTGAGGAGACAACACAAATTCAAGAGTTTATTCAGCAAAACACAGATAATATATATACACACACATACATTTTTTAATTTATCTTCCACTGAATTATACTGTCCATTACCTGCTGGCCAGGAACTTGCTCCTCCAAACGTCACACTGGATACTCATTCGCTCTAGTTGCTCTGCAGTGTGTGCCAGACTCCTGCCCAGAGCCTCGTTCTCCAAAATCAGCTGATTTTTCTCCCGTGACAGGCGCTCAAAGTGGTACTGAAGGTCGTCACCCACCGACGCCACCAGCAGCTTCTTTAGCTCACGGTTCACCTAGCGCACAAATTTGATAAAACCTCCTTTTACAACTGAAAACACAAATGAGAAGTTGAACTGTCTTCTCTCTTCGTATTGTAAAGAACTTTGTCATTAAAAAGAAAAAAGCTTTAAGAATAACAAACCATATTAGTTACATTTTTGTTGTGCTCACCATTTAAAAAAAAAAAAAAAAGGGTCCTCAGTGTGTCTGATATTTAAATAATGCGTGTCAGTTTCATTGCAGCCTCACCTCTGTTTGCACACGGAGCTGATTGGACAGGCCTTCTTTGTCCTGCAGCAGCCTGCGCTCAGAGTTCTGCAGCTTCACCAGCTGTCCTCTCCAGTCCTCCACTAAATGCAGCGAAGGAGACCCCTGCTCCTCAGCCTGTTGCCCGGTCTCCCCTTTCGCCTCAGTGGCTCCTGTGCGGCTGCTCCGGCTAATAGCAGCACGTGGGACCATGATCCTCACAGCCTCCACCTCTGTGCAGGCCTCTCGAGTTACTTTCCCAAGGTGGAGCACTCCGAGTGGCTGCGGGGCAGCAGGAGGTGCTGGATGGGTAGATTTGGGGCTGCGCTTTGGGCTAGCTACTTTCACGAGGGGAACTTCAGATGGACCTGGTGGAAGTGTATCTGTGTTAACCTCCAGGATGGCTGGCGGTTTTTCAGTTTCCATGCCATCGCCAGGACCTCGGACAGGCACACTGGCAGAATCTGGAAGATAAAAAGGAACAAGAATTGTGATCACACTTTGCACTGAGTCCGATTCCTCTAACATGCGGACAGTGCAGTGGAATACATATGCCTAACAATGTTGTAAAGCTTTAATCCTTATGTGTGTCAGCTTTGTTTATGTTTCACAAAAACAGAAGCTCCGCAAACACCAAACAGCACAAGAAACGCATGAAGACGATAAAAAGACAGACTTCCATCAACTCTTGGTCAAGTTTACTTCCGCTGACTTTACAAATACCCGTGTGTAAAATGTGAACACTAGAGCACAAAGAAACCACACGTACCTCTAACAGCAGCAGTCATGGTGGAGGTGGTGTTGGTGTGAAAGGTAGTCTGTTTGGGTGAAACCCACGTCTTGATGACGTCTCGGGTGGCCCTTCGCCCTGTAATAACAACAATGGGGAAAGTGAAATATTTTTAACACCTGTCGTGTCCAATGATTAAAGAAGACCGCCAGTCAAAGGTCAGGGTTAACAGCTGAGGCTCTGAAAACGTAACGTGATAACGGTAACTTGGTAGGAAGCTAACTGTGCTAACATTAGCCGATTGCAGAGCAGCGTCAATGATAAACAACTTCGCTTTATATTAGCATTAGCTGTGTCATAATGAGTATACAAGACGCTTTTCTGTGTATTTGGTATCGTTTCTAGTGAGTTCACAGATATAATTGGATAACATACTGGGTAGAATCCTCCTCGCTTAACTAGCCGTAAGCCCCAGGCTGTTTGTTTTGCCACCGGACACAGTTGGCCTCTCGCGAGTTTCGTGTGAGATTTTTACCCTGATTTTTACCTCCCAGGCAAAACTTCCTGTTAAACCAGCAATACACCTTTCTAACCCGCTCGCCAGATGGAAATAACTGCGTAAATATTAAGCCACGTTTTTGTTTTGTAATCCTAAACTTGAATAGCTGTTACATTATCTACAAAATAATCGTTTTTGTCGAAAAAGTAGCGCAGGTCGCACGTAGCCTGTCAGATGTAACCCAGGAACTATTCCACCCAATTACTCCCCTCAACGTCACAACACACTGATCTCAGATCGGTTTATCTATCATTCTACTAACATTTCTTAAGCCTCAGCTGATTTATGGTCCGAAATAGATGCTGCGATAAACCGCTGGTGTAACAGAGTATTGATACCCCTCCCGCCCCAAGCCCGGAACCTTCATACGAAGGGAATAATTGCTTTCCGGATGAAAATACAGTTGCAACAAATGTTAAAAAGGGATCCCCTTTTTCTGCTCCAGGGGTTTCAGGACAAATGCTCAGTGCTTATAGCGCACTGTGGCATTGTGGCGGTATGTTTCAGTTTGTAACACATTAATTGGACTGCTAACTATGGGAGTGCACGGACTGTGGAGGCTATTGGAGAGCACAGGGAAACCCATCAACCCCGAGACACTGGAGGGAAAGATCCTTGCTGTTGGTATCCTCAGTTAGAAATGCTGTATTTATCTTTGATCTGTCCACCATTATTTGCTTCTTCTGTCTCAGCAGTGTGTAGGTTTTACTAACTTCAGTCATAGCAGAAACCTTAACCAGAGCCCCCCTCAGACATCAGTATATGGCTGAACCAGGCGGTGAAAGGGGTGAGGGACCGTGAAGGCAACAGCGTCCAGAACGCCCACCTGCTCACTCTCTTCCACCGCATCTGTAAGCTACTCTTCTTCCGCATCAGGCCAGTCTTTGTGTTTGATGGGGATGCACCGCTGCTGAAGAAGCAGACCCTTGTAAGTCTGTGTGCCCGCGTGCATGCGTTTGTGTAGCAGGCAAGCGATTCCTGCTTAGCGTCTTCATTTTAACCTTGTTTTCCTCCTGCAGGCTCTGAGGAGGCAAAGGAAGGAGGAGCTGACTCGCGAGTCCAGAAACACCAATGAGAAACTGCTCAAAACATTCTTGAAGAGACAGGCTATCAAAGCTGCACTTGGAGACCACAGGTGAGGGACAGAGGGAGCATCCCTAAACCAGCAGTAAATAGTTCCTCCCATGTTTACCCTCCTATTCTTCAATGACATCAACAAAATAAAAATACCTCTGCTCTCCTTCTGGAGTCATTATAGTGTCAGGGCTTTGGCCTGAAATTAACGCACATTTCTTTCCTACTTCCCAGTAAGGAACCTCTCCCCAGCCTCTCCAGCGTGAGGAGAAATGAGGTGGATGACATGTATGTTCTTCCAGCACTGCCACCCGCAGAGGAGAAAGCCAAAAGCAGGTTACTGTTCACTTGCTTGCATACATAAGTTAGTCAGAATCCATGCAGGGTCTTTTCTGGGTAAACGGAATGCTGAAAAGCTCTTTTCCTCCACATGTGTGGACATGCCAGGAGGGTCAGGTGCTTTGTGAAAGCAAATGGCTTCATATCCACGACTAGAAACTTTTTGTTTTCTTGCCCTCTTCTCTCAGATAACCAAACAGTTCATATGAACCAAGGAGCAATTAGTAAAATGCATGGTTGTCTTTATTTAGTGCCATATCAAACATAGTGTGCAATAACAAACATCTGAATGTTTTCCTGTTGCACTTACAGCTCAGAGGAGGAGGAGGAAGAACGAGAGGAGGAGGAGGAAATGGTTGATAGTTATTACATGTATCAGGTAAAATGGTGTCATTGCACTCTGAAAGTGCACCAAATTGGTATCCTCTCCCCAAAATGTTAACATATTTTTGCAATTTTTCCTTTACAAACTCTTCTTTATATATCCAGTAAAATTCATCGCCTTGTGTCTCTGTTCACATATGGGTAACTGTCTTTACGTTTATTGTATAACTGTCCTCACTGACTAAAGTGAGTTTGTTCTTCATGTCTCAGGGAGACATGTGTGAAGACCCCAACTCAATGGACATCAACTCAGAGGACTTTGCCAGCCTGCCTCCTGAAATGAAACATGAGATCCTCAAAGACATGAAAGAGTTTTCTAAAAGACGGCGGACCATGTTTCACAAACCTCCAGAGGTACATCTCACTCTCAGGCTACAGTTATTGCTAAGGCTTTTTTTTATTTTTAAATGTTTTAAAATGGAAATAGTTTGGTCTGGATAACTCCTCACTCATGCTTCAGTGTCTCCTGACGCTTCTTCACTCTCTCAGCGGTCCGGAGACTTTTCACAGTACCAGCTGGCTGGCCTGCTGCAGAGGAACCGGCTGAACCAGCGTCTGGAGGGTGTGGAGAAGGAGATGAACCACCGGAGCGCGGGCAGTGCTCCAGATGTCTGCCAGCAGGACGGAGCTCAGCAAAGCGTGGAGGCACAGCGGCTGGTTTCAGAAGACCATTCTCACTATATCCTTATCAAAGGTGAGGCAGTCAGTGGATTGTTGCACTACTGTCTGGAAAATAGATAATCAGTGCTACAGATTTCTTTTCCGAATCACATTTAAATGTCTGAACATTTAAAAGGTTCATTGGAAGACAAGTAATGTTCATATAAGTTCATATTTTAAACAGTTTTTTGTTCAAAAACATCATGATGTAGTTCTTTTTATCAGATTTTTATTGGTGGATCATTGTGTTTTACTTTTCTTTTGACATATCAGAATGCTGAAATGAAAAAGTACAAGCTTGCCTCTGTGTTAGTTTATAAAACTGCACTCCACTTTACCTTCATAGGCACCAAAAAGAGTGAGACAGCCCCCGAGAGCCAACCTGCAGCTGCACCCTGGGCTGGGAGCTCCCTGTCAGGCTGTCAAAGACGGCCCAAAGACAAACCTGAGCCTCTTTGGCGTCCTGTCTGTGAGGAAGAAGATAAAGCGCAAGCTACCTCCTCAGGCGACTCCAAACCCTCAGCATCAAAACCGTCTGATGGAGACGCCTCACCGCCCTCACCTCGGACATTCAGAGCTATCCAGGCTGCGATTAACGACAGCTCCGACGAGGAGAAGTCCGACCGGGTTAAGACGGATGGTGGCAGCATGTCTCCACGCACACTGCTGGCAATCCAACAGGTTCTGGCTGAAGATGAAGGTGGAGCTGCTGAATTTAAGAGTAGCTCGCCCACCAATCAAACAAATATTCATCATCGTGCCCCAAGAGCGGTCACCAGCAGCTCGGAGGAAGAGGCCAAACCTTCACTCAAAGAAAAAGGCCTTGATATGAAGCTCACGGGGCAAAGTTTACGTGACAAAGACAGGTTGTTAGATAGCAGCTCTGAAGACGAGATGGAAGAATTGATTGGCGAGAGAAATAAAGCACTTCGATTAGCAGCAAAGGAGATCAGCTCAGAAGATAAGATGAGGAAAGCAGAGCTGTCTGAGGATATAAAGACAAGCTGTCGGGCACGAGTGGAGAAACAAGAACAAGTTAATAGACGAGAACCAGAGCGCACACCTCAGGATGCTGCTGCTGCTGCAAACAGTCAAAACCCAGTATCTACAAACCTCTCTCCTCAGCTCTCTGGAAGACCCACCGCACTCTTAGAGCAGTTCACCGAAGCTCCAGAGAAAAATGGATCTGAAGTGAAATCAGAGAGCAGCGAGGAAAGCGAGTCAGAAGGTACAGTAATGGTGTCTTTCACATTGCAGTCATTCAAAATGTGTTAAATCTGTAGTGTGTTTGTGCTTCCAGATGTCAGATTTACAGGTTTAAATAAGCAGAGGGTTTTACATTTTAATATAAAATTTTGAACTGAGACGTGTTGGTTTCTGAAAAGCCTGACTTCTCAGAACAAAACCGATCACTGTATGGATAATATAATAACAGGGCTGCATATAGGACGTCAAATAGACATCCTGCAAATTGGTCCTGTGCCTTGGGTAAAGATTAAATTATCTAGCTTACAGAGTAGGTTCAGTCATCAAGGAAAACCAGTCGCTTAATGTTGTATTAACCAGATTTTAAAGTGTAATTATGCCAGTTACCCCATGCTTGGTCTAACAGCGTTAGTGTTTGTTCAGGTCGTGCAGCCCTGATGCATCAGCAAAAGCCAGATGGTGGCCCAGCTGATCTAGTTGGTAAATCTGCCATAAGGCACATTATTAAGCCGCCTTTGCTTGCCGACACTTTATTAGGTGTCTGCTGCAAGCCGCTTTGCGACCCAGCCTGATCCTCTATTGTTGTTGATGCTTTCCACATATACGCGTGGTCCCAGAACATATCAGTCACTGCAGTTAGAAATAACGCCACATTTTCTCTTATGGGAATGCAAAGGTCATCTCAGTCTGCTCTTTCCCTGTTTTCTCAGAGAGCTTCATTGAGGTCTCAGAAGACGACTCAAAAGAGGAGACTGCAGATGATTCCCTCGTGATAACTGGAGAGAAAGCACATCCAGATAAAGTCCATAAAGATGACGCAAAGGAAGAAGGAAACTCAGAGGAAAGTTTAGCAGAAATTTCCTCAACTGTTGCGCTGAACTCAGAGGAAGAAGCAGAAACAAAGGCACAGAATGAGATGAAAGAGCAAACGGAGACAGAATCCAGATCAGCTCCAGCCATCAATGAATGGGAACACTTTGATGTTGTAAGTTTCTGTAATTCTGCAGTTTACTGATCTCTGATAGACAGAAAATTAGTCATCTTGATGATTCATTAGTACTCAAGCGGTACTACAAATATAGTCACACGTGGCCTACTTTCTTCTAAGACGTAAAAAAATTCTTCTTTTTTCTTCTTATGTGAAACTAAGGGCTCATTTTTGGGCTCTTCAGTGCTGAAATTTTCAGAAGACTGGTATCCTTTTGATATTTTAACAGAGAACTACTCAGATCATACTGATCACTTCAGATCAAACTGTCAGATCATTAAAAAAAGGAATTATTATGATGGGCATATTCCCAAACCCAGTCCATTAATTTGAGATGGTCGTGTAAGTAAGTTTTACCGAACTGGTGTTGATTTGTCTCCTGAGGAAAGACCAGATGTTCAGAGAATGCTCAACTAACACCCTTTCGTATTAATATTATTAAGCAAACACTCATTCAGTGAGTCATGACCAAGGTTTTGCAACTCAAAAATAACACGTACGTCATGTCTGTACTTTGATTTCTTATCAGCTATATCCATTACTGTTTGTGAAGAAATGACAGTTTCAGACTTTCTGGTTTATCTATAATTATTTGTTGTTGTTTTGCACGTCAAGCATTCTTCAGCATAAACAGAAACAAGACTATAAGGAGCAGGTTGACATGCAAAAGTGTGTGTTTGTTCTGCAGGATGAGCTGGAGGCCCTGGAAAGCTCCCTGAAGGTGGAGCAGAGCAACCTGAGGGAGCAGAAACAGCAGCAGGAGAGAATGGCCAACACAGTCACCGGGCAGATGTACCTGGAGAGCCAGGTGAGAGAGAAATCACATCAGCACATACAGCCACACGCAGACCGTAAACAAGTATATATGTTTTTTAAAAAGTTGATGTGTACGCTTTAATTAGAAAAAATAGAAACCAGCATGTAAATAGATTAATGCGCTGACAGCGGATCTGACAGATCAGAGCAGGTGTTAACTCCCAGCAGGGATACATTTCCCAGCATCACCTCTGCCAGACATTCCCAGAGTCATTGCTACCTCACAGTCTTTGCTGTGCGTCTGCTGGCTCGCTCACACCCCTGAAAGCCAAATGCTGTCAGCATTTTCTCCTTCATAAAATTCACACTGAGGTAAAAGCTCAGTGTGTGCGATCTGTTTTTAATCCTGTCAGCTGCTCCTGTAATCAGCTGCTAAGAGCAGAAGTACCTCTCAGATGACCACGGAAACATCCGCAGCCTGTTGAGCTGAAAGGGTTGTAATTTTAAGATCAGAGTCTTTTAACACATCTCGGGACATAATGAGACCTAAACCCCTAAACGCCAACTCTGATACTGAGAACGCTCTACATCATCTTATTGTACTTTGTGAGTAATGACCGTTTGAAACCAGGAGCTGCTGCGGCTGTTCGGCGTCCCATATCTGGTGGCTCCGATGGAGGCCGAGGCTCAGTGTGCGGCGCTCGATTGGGCCGACCACACGCACGGGACCATTACAGACGACTCGGACGTGTGGCTCTTTGGAGGACGTCACGTTTACAAGAACTTCTTCAGCCAGGACAAATATGTCGAACATTACCAGCACAGCGACCTGCAGAGCCAGCTCAGTCAGTGAATGTGTGTGTGTGCGTGTGTGCGTGTGTGTGTGTGTGTGTGTGTGTGTGTGGGGTTATATGAAAAAATATATATCAAAGGATGGAATTCAAGCCTGCTTCCAATCAAATGTATTAAATCTACATACATGATTGCTGTGGAAACACAACAATCATGTTCTTTCATGGGCACATTATAGTTATTTTCTCTTAAACCAGCACACTGACCCACATGGCTCCGTGCATGGTTGATTTAGTTTTATTGGTGGTTGCAGCTGCAATGGTGTCATATTTATGGGAGTGTTGTAATAGTGCTAAGATGGCACATCACAACAGGAATTTCATAAGCTAATATTGTACATATGAGGGAGAGGTGTTTGTGTAACAGGCTGTCAGCACAGTCTTATTGCTTACAGTGTTGTCCTTTTCTTTATTTTTCCTGTTTACTTAACAACCTGTAATCTCGCCTCCGTCAGGTCTGGACAGGACTAAAATGATAAATCTGGCTTACCTGCTTGGAAGTGACTACACGGAGGGTGTGCCAGGGGTCGGCTACGTGACTGGCATGGAGATACTGAATGAGTTTCCAGGACCAGGCCTGGAGCCACTGATACAGTTCAGGTGGGTGAGATTGCTTCTGTGTGCAAGAGACAAAGACAACAATCAGTACTGGATGTCTGTGATCTTTTGGACTCAGGTGGATGAATTAAAGAGTCTGATAGCAACAGGAAGAAATGACCTCCTGTAATGTTCCCTCAGAAAGCGAGGTTGAAGGAACCTGTTTCTGAAACTGCTCTTCAGATTGTCCAGTGTGTTAGGGAGGGGGTGGGAGTCATTGGAGTCAAACATGTCCCTGTGCCAATTTTTATTTTTTCAAGCATGCTGCCACCATCAAATTCAAATTGAGCCAATATTTTTCTCATTTTTTTAATGTTCTACTGTGAATAATGTTATTATATAAGATTTGCAAATCATTGCATTTTTTTTTTTTTTTTGCATTTACATATTTTTTAGGATTGGGGTTGTGTGCTAAAAAACACCATGAGTAAATATAAATGTTATTTCTGCATTGAGCTTTCTTTCTTATTGTTGTTGCCTTTGTTCTTTTCTTTTTTTTAATTTAACTGTAGTAACTGGTGGTCAGAGGCTCAAGAGAAAAAGCACCTGGCGTCTGATCCTCGGGACACAAAAGTTAAGAAGAAGCTGAGGGATCTGAAACTGCAGCCTGGTTTCCCCAACCCTGTGGTGGCTCAGGCTTACCTGCACCCCACTATTGACCAGTCAGGCAGCTCCTTCAGCTGGGGACGTCCACAGCTGGACATGATCAAAGAATATCCTTTCTCTGTTTGTGGGAATGTGTTTGCCTGCTTTTCCTGAACGTATGAATATTTCTTAACAAGCGCTTTACATTCTGCCTGAGTCGTTTTGGCTGGAGCAGTCGGAAAACAGAGGAGACTCTTCAGCCTGTGATCAAGCAGCTCAACACCCAGCAGGTAACCAGGTTACATCCACATGTGAGCATGTCAAAGCAACAATAACCTGGCACGGAGGCCAATGTCAAAAAAGGAGAGAAAGGCGCACACCTTTGAAAATGCAAGACAAAATCTTTGTGTTTTTTTTCCACATGTAAACAGTTTCTTGAAGTCTTCACTCAGGAAGCAGCTTCTCCAAAGATCAGTTTTCAGTAACCTCAAGTGAGAAGAAATTTAGTGATAGGCTAAACATAATGGTTGAATATTTGCAAGTTAAAAGTAATGAGTAAACAGTTAAATGGTTAGCTGAAGGCGATCAATTGTAATGGGTAGCTAGAAGGAAAAATACATTTCAGATTACAAGCTTGTCAGTGGTGTTCCCCAGGGCTCTGTCTTAGGGCCCTTTCTCTAAAATGCATATCAACAATTTTATTCATACTGTGATTTTGTTATTTAATTGATTTTAAGGTGTCCCAGAATGTTTTGAAACAAAAATAAAATTTATTATTATTGTTAAACACATTAAATGGCCATAAAATGGCTAAAATGTTTAGCTAAATGTTAAGCTAAAACCTAAAGATACAATAAACAGTGCAGATAGTTGGTTATAATTTGGCATGTTATCAAAATGTTAGCTTAGCTAAGATAGGTTAACTAAAATAAATAATTGCCTAAATGTTTTATTAGCTAACGATTATTGATTGCTGACATAGCAGGAATCAGAATAATGAACGGTTACATATTGAGCTAAGAGCAGTAAGCACGCTAGCATTAGTTAAGTCTTAGTCTTAAACAGTACTATTATGCTGTAAATTCAAACCCGTGCATATCAAACAACCACCTGGGTCTCAGGGGTTAAATGTCTCCAGTTAGATTGTGTAACTTTTGAAAAATCAATAATAGAAACAATAAATTAAACTGGCTTGTAGCCTTCTATCGTTCATGTCTTGTCTGCTTTGGTTTAGACTCAGCTGCGGATAGACTCGTTCTTCCGCATGGAGCAACGTGAGAAGCAGGCGATCCGCAGTCAGCGACTCCGCCGAGCGGTCACCTGCTTGAAGCGAAAAGAGAGGGAAGGAGGAGCCGAGGAGGAAGAGGACGACAGTGAGGACGATACGCATTCCCTGTCTAAGTCTAAGAAAGGGAGTCAGGATAAAGGAGGAGAGGAGAAAGATGTGAGGAGATCTGTGGCAGGAGGAGGCTTTTTAGGGTCAGAGATGACTGATGAATCTCCTCTTACAGCTCTCAGAGATAGCAGTAGCACCAGTCATGACTCCCTCTCAGTAAAGTCTGTTCCTCAGTCTAATAAAACTCCACCTAAGAGAACCAGGATGAGCAGCAGCAGCTCTGGTGAGGACAGCGACGGTGGTCCTGGAGTTGCTATGGTTACAGCCCGATCTGTGTTCGAGGGGAGCCGGAGAGGACGCGGAGCGAAAAGCACGAGAGGGAGAGGAAGCATGAGAGGAAAAGGCAGGGGGAAGAAGACATGAGGACTTTGATATGTACTCCCAAATGTCTGACGTCTACATGTCTGATAAACTCAGGGTTTCCATTTTATGAAACATGAATTTTGTTAAAAACTGCTATGAACTATTAATAGAAAATTATTTTCCTGCTTGTAGATGTTTGTGTGACCACAATGAGTTCATTTTGCATAAAATTTTTGAGATGTGGTACATGTTCACCTGTCATTTGTCGCCCTCGTGTGTCAATGAAACTGAGACAGATGCAGGTTTTCAAACTCCTTCTTTCAGGTCTTATTTCAGCTTCTTTTTATCCGCGCTATCACTTCTACCTACCCTGACTTGAAAAAACAAACACGTTTAAACTTTTGCACAGATGAGAAAGAAACTTCACAATCTTGCAAGTTAAATTGTTGGAATAAGATCAAAGATTTCTATTCCACTTCCCTCTCCAGCTCCGGTTCAGCAGCCGGCGGTGCAGCTGTTGCTGTCAGTCACTGTTACTGCTTCATGCACTTTGAGTTTAAGCATGCCCAGAAAGAGCTTGAGATATCGGGTACAGTGAGCCTCGGTGTGGGAGTCCTGGACAAGAAATTGGAAAACACTTTGTTTGTGTGAAACTTAAAACCACCGAAGGCAATCGTTAACAATCCTAGGGATCAGGATCCACAGTGACCCAAATTCAAAAGACTTCAGCCTTGATTATAAACCAAGGACTGCTTTGGCTGCTATCAGATCTCCTGCGTTGGACGTTCCTGTCCTGTTTCTTCCCTTAGTCATGGAGACACAGCAACCCAAGACCATGGATGATCCCAAAAACAGACACAAAGGTGAGTCATTAAAAAAAACATATAGAGAATACATGATAAATGCTGGCATTGTGGCACCGAGTATGAATCTGATATCAGACCGTGCAAGAAGTGTGGCTCTGCTGATGGATCTGCTTACTATTTACACACACAGAGCTCTAAATTGAGCTCTCCCTGTTCTCACTCAACCTTTGCATTGTGGCTCGGTGGGCTCCCCTGACCTTTTCTCTAAAGTAGCATTGCATAACTGAAGTTGTGGGTCAGACGCTCTGAATAGATGTGACTCACCGGCTGGAGTTACAAACAAATGCAGCAGGATCAGAGAGGCATTATGAGCTGAGATGCTAAAAGTACAAAAAAACCTCCAGTACTTCAGCAGTTCTGCTTATTGTTGTATTATTGCCTGTGAGATGAAAGTGTAGGATTTCTGCTCCCACTCTGTCACAGTGTTGCACACATAGAACAGCCATCCTGTGCTGGAGCTTCTACAGTTCTGTAGTGAATAAAAGATGGAGCAGTTGGCTTATGTTTTGTGTGTGTGTGTGTGTGTGTGTGTGTGTCATTGGAGAAAAGAAAGGTTTAAATATATTGTAATTCAAGTGATTTTGTTCTGTCCCTTGGCTTTCATTTCATGGGTTAGAAAATGTGTAATGTGTAACATGGGATTTCAGGTCACGGGCCTAAAGCGGATACATCTAAGAGTAATTTGTGTCAAAGACCAGTCACAACAAAAAACAAACACACTGGAAATGACAAAAAATAGACCTCACAGCAGCCTTATTTCCATAGAAGAGGATGTTGCAACACATGGTCAGATGAACCGGTGACCTTTAACAAAACTAGCATTTCCTGGAGGGTACTGTCCAGCACAGTGCTGCCTTTGCAGTCTTGATCCCTGCGCACAGAGATTTCTCCAGATTTCAGACTTTTTTTTTGATAATATTATGTTGCAGGTGATGAGATATGAGAAGTCCTCACAATTTTATGTTAGGAACATTAATCTGAAATTTGCACACTTGCCAATCAGTGATCGGCCCGTCTTTACTTCTTTTCTAAGAAAGTTTCTAACATGTTGCAAATTCACCTAATTAGTCGCAAAATGTCCCACCATCTATTTCTTATTAGTACCACTTGCTTTTCCAGCCTTTCGTTGCCTCCATTCACACTTTTCTGAGACGTGATGCTGCTTTCTACGGTACGGTACGGAGCCCCGCAAGGGACATGGGAGAAAAAGAATTAAGCCGGACTTTTGTGAGATCTCGCAAAACTAACTCGGGATCTCGCAAAGGTTTTGCGAGATCTCGCAAAAGTTCATCGTAATTTTTTTTCTCCCATGTCCCTTGCGGGGCTCCGTACCGTAGCTTTCAAATTCAAAATTAGCTCATATTTTTCATGGAATAGTTCAATGTTACTAAAAAAAACATTAAAATGTTTTCTATGTTCTACTGTGAATACAATATGAGTTTGGGGGATTTTTACAAAGCATTTAATCTTTTTTGGAATTGCTGTTGTAATCCCAGTGAAGAAAGACACATGAGATCAGAGAATTTACCTAAAATTTGTCCATCATGTCTGATGATCCTGCTTTCCCTTACTGTGAAGTATCTCTATATAAACACAGTTAATATGATATCTGCCTCTTCTGTAGATGCCTGCAAAGCAGGTTCTGCTGTGGATGCAGAACTAGCCAGCGCCATAATGGCACGGCAGTTTCACCCGCCTGTTACTGGTCCCGAGGTCTGGGAGGGATACGTCTTTTCTGGTCTGGAGATCCTCATCAAAGAGTCCACAGACCTCTATGGAGCTGTGCTCTGGCCCTCAGTGAGCCCAAAAATTGTCCTTGAGTTTAGATGTGATGTATGCTCATAATTTTGATCCCTGTCACTTAAAAAATATATACTTGGTTCCCTCTAACAGGCCATGGTGCTCTGTCACTTCTTGGAGAACAACCAAGACAAATACAACCTGCTGGACAAAAATGTGATCGAACTGGGAGCTGGAACTGGGCTTGTTACCATCGTGTCCAGCCTGTTAGGTACTCACACAAGCCAGTGATTAGATTTAATCTTGTTAAGTTATTTTTCTCTTCCTCCATAGTTATTCCTCAATTTTACTTTTACTGTCTCTCCAGGTGCTAAGGTGACCTCCACTGACCTACCTGATGTGTTGGGGAATCTCCAGTACAATGTGACGCGTAACACCAAGGGCCGGTGCAAGTACACCCCTCTAGTGGGTTTTATATTTTAAAGCGTCACATTCAGGAGTATCACCATAAGAGTTAAAGATTGAAAGTGTGTGTGTAAATCAACCCACCCACCTCTGCTTTCAGGTCACTGAGCTGATCTGGGGTCAGGAGTTGGATCAGCGTTTCCCATGTGCCACTCATCGCTTCGACTACATCCTGGCAGCTGACGTGGTGTACGCCCACCCTTACCTACAGGAGCTGATGGACACCTTTGAATACCTGTGCCAGGAAAACACTCAGATCTTGTGGGCTATGCGTTTCCGCCTGGATCCGGAGAACAGCTTCGTGGATCGCTTCCGGCAGTGTTTTCACTTAGAGGAGCTGTACGACCTTCCCAGTCTGAGTATCAAGCTGTACCGAGCCTGGAGGAGGGACAGCACGACCAAGGACCTCAGAGAGGCTGCTAAACACTGAAGGAACTGGATGGGTTTACTGTGTGTGTTTGTGTTTTTGCTCAGTCGAGCCTCTGAGGGTCACGTTGCTCATATCCAGTCTTCTCACAGCACTGGTGATGTGGGAAATAATGTTTCTGACAACCCAGAGATTTTCAATAAGAGGTCTTTTGCTATGTGACTTCATGTGTGCAGTGCGATCAGGTTTTATCACTGCTGGAAGGACTGGAGAAGCACACATCTGTGTCTCGGACTGTTTAAAGGTTAATAAAATTACACACACTAATGGTTCTTGTATAAAATATCTTCTGGGGACCATGAGGAAGGGGGATGCAACTTGTTCTCTATCACCATCCTCGGGTCAGGCTTTATATTTTTGGGATTAAATGATAGAAAACTGCAACCTTTACCTCCTTTTTTTGTTTTTGTTTTTAATGTTTTCTATTTTAAACTTTTTTAGATTGAAAATTAGCTGCTATGAAAGTTATTTCTTTGAAAATTTAAATAAAAATATGAACTCATCAAGACTATATGAAAGGGGCTGCACCTTGTGTGTGTGTGAGACTGCAAACAAGCCAAGGTGGTTCTACAGGCCTCAGCTGGCACGTTTAATGTTGAAGTTCATGAAAGTACAATTTAAAAAAGACTGAAGAAGTATGCTTGGAAGAACTGCAGGAGAAAGCCTCTTCATGATAACATAGCTTAGGTTTGCAAAATTGGGTATGAACGATGTCCTTTGAACAGATGAAACCAAGGTGTGTACCCGTAGGTAAGTCCAATAACCACTTGTTACAACCAGCATATGCAAAAGAGCATCTCTGAATGCACAGCACATCAAACCTCGAAGCAGTGGAAAATCACACTGAGTGCCACTCCTGTCAGCTAAGAACAGGAAACTGAGTCTACAATTTGCAGGGGCTCTCCAAAATTGGGCAACAGAAGAAAAATGTTGCCTGGTTTGATGAGTTGCATTTCTGCTGGATGGTGAGAATGAGAATTTGGCATGAACAGCATTGGAGCATGGTCTTGTATCAGGCTGGTGGTGGTGATTCTGGGTTCTTCTCCTGCACCCAAAAACATTAAATATTAAACTTTAAACATTTTTTTTATTTTTTTAAGTTTACAGTGAATTGCAGGTAATTTTTCACCAGCAAACAACTTCAGGAGGTCAAATGAAAGATCACAACCATACTGGGCAGTACATACTAGGCACACATTTTTTTGTGTTTTGGAAACTCCCCAATGAGCCTTATTAGCTGCTTTGGAAAAGGAAGGTTCCCGTCACTTTCTATTCATGTGACCTATAAAATCTGATGCCTAATTTTTGATTCCAAATCTTCCGACACATCTTGGCTCATTTCTGTCCGGTCGTTCCTCTTCTTTCTGCCAGCTCAGAGCATATGCGCAGTTTGGCTGCGGAGGTAGAGGAGAGGTGAAGATCTGTTTAACAAAGCAGCTATCTAAGCTGGTGTCAGTAAATGTCACAGCCACCATTAAGAAAAACAAATACTCAACAGCTGAAGATTAATGTGGACTTGTGGTGCCTGTCATCGAGCTTAAAAACTCCCATCTTTTATCCAAATAAGGCTGCTTGGCATCGGTAGCACAACCGGGCAATGACTTAACCACTGCATGCTTTCTATTAATGTGTCAAAGCATCCCAAGGTCCTGGATGGATTCGTGTTTTAGGATGTGAGTGGATTTAGCTGGACGATAGGTGAAACTGGAGGGTGGGGAGGTGGTACTTCATGCAACTGAGGGTGGTCTAACTGAGGTTTATATTACTGAAGCTTGCTTCTTTTCTCGGGGGCTGATCCTGTTACATCTCTGGTGAAGCAGTTGAGGGCATTGCAGGAAAAGCAGGCACAACATGGACATGTTCCACGTTACACACGTCACTTTTTTAAATAGACGAGACCACATTTTCATCTGCAAAAGCAGGTGATTGCAGGAGACGTGAACGATCAAGAAATAAAAGTGCTGCTTGAGCTTTGACCTCTTGAGGAAACATGGTGATCATCCCTTTAATTACTAATTAAAAGGCGTATACAAAATTATTAAAAGCTTTTTAATGGACACAATGCTGATGTCCTCCATTCAGGCATGTTTCATGTTGTTATTTCTGGTCTCTCTCTTTTTTCTTCCTCCTTATGCAGGAGTTACAGTTGTTGACTGCCTAACAGCAGGCATTAATTGAAACAACACAAACTTGGGAGCTCTCTGCCAAGATGCCTTCAAGCCAAGCATAAATTATGTATTGGCCTTGATTCCCCTCTTGGCCCCATGTGTCTCCACTTTTTTTAGACTACTTACTATCGCAATAAACGATACGTGGACTGATTTGAACTCACGGTGGTGTTCAAGTTAATGTAAAGTTATCTCTTAACTTTAAAAGTTAGAAAAATACCAGCTTCTACAGGTTTAACATGAATTCCTAATACATCTGGGTATGGTGTTACAGACCGTGCAGGTTTTTGCAAAGTTCCAGCTTTGAGAAGTCAAAAAGTACCGGTGACAACAACCCCCCCCACCCCACCCTCAGCCTGCTGATATCATTCTGTCTCTCTCTCTCCTTTTGGCTTCCTCTTTGGCTCGTCTTTGTAGCATGTCCGCGTGAGTCTGCTTCTACGTGTGTTCTGCTCTGGGATATTGCTTGTGTTTATTTCTCATGGGTACTGCTCTAAAAATATCACCGTGCCCTTGTGATGATGATGGGTGTGTCCTGGAGGATGCTCTATAACACCTCAGTCCGAGGTCTCTGTGATGCATTCGGGTGGCTCCTGAGATCTTTCTCAAATTTGAAGCTTGCAAAAGGTATGTGAGGCACTTACAATATTTAGAGGATTGTTTAACATACAGTCCTACATGGACTCATGTCTCAGTTAACTGTCTAACATTGCAGAGCATTTTATATGGATACTTTGTCCACAACCTCTCTGGAAGAAACCATGTATATGGGAAGTGAAGAAGAAGAAGAAGATGAGGAGACAAATGGAAGTGAAGAGGAGGACAAAGGTAGGATAACCCTTGGTGGGTTATGTGTTTGATTCAGATCAGATCAGAGTACCTGACATTTAGATCTTTCAGATGATTCGCAAACAGATCAGTCATCTGTAGGGAAGCAGCAGAGACCAGCCTGGGCTCCATGTTTCTTCTACAGAGCTGGGAAAGAGGTGTACAACTATGTCGGCCAGGAGATCATCATTCAAGAGGCTCTGGACTCGTATGCTGGCATGATATGGCCGGCAGTGAGTAGCACTGTTTCCCTGATTTGAAAGCTTGCATGCAATCATTTTCTCTAATATTACCAGCTTCTGTCTTGTATCACAGACCTTCTGTATTTCTTTGACATTTTGATCAAATATTTTTGTGAAGTTTTCAACCACGTTGCATCATCATCATCACTCAGATGGACACAGAAGCTCAGCTAGCTGACTTTGCATCCATGAAATGTGTTTGTGACAACTGTGAAGAAATCTGAAGATTTCACAAGGATTATCTCCACAACAAACTTGGTGAACTCATCAGATAACGCAGTCCATTTGATTGGGTCAAAATTTTTGTTACTTTTTTATGTAAGTGCTTCAAATATTGGCAAGAAATTTGTATTTTAATCACTTACATTAACTGCTGTGAGAAGTGCTGCACTGAAATTTGCGGTACATACAAAACAAATGTCATCAGTACTTCTACTCCTCAACAACTGCAGTAAACACTAAAACAAAAAAACAACCTCACCAGTTCTGGATACCCCTGCCCACAGATTTTTGAGGTTCTTGGCAGGCTGGTTGCTGGAACAAGGGGGTCAGACACATGCTCTGTCCCCCTTGTTCTTCTTGTTGCTGAAAATAATTTTTAATGACTCTGGCTGAATGTTTGAGCTTGCTGCAGAAGGAATATGGGACAGAATCATCGAGAAAGAATGATCCTACTCTGTACTTGAATATAAAGTGCTTAAAATTGATATAGGGAGTCAAAAAAGGATGCTTAGAAAAGTAATGGATATAGAGTCTTGCAGTTCATCGTCCTGCTGCATAACCGAAATGTGTTTTATGGCATGAACTGATTGCTGGACATTCTTCTTCAGGATTTTTCTGGTAGAGAGCAGAATTCATGGTTTTATCCGTTACAGGAAGTTGTCCTGACACTCCAAAGCACTATCACGCTATCACCAGAATGTTTGACTGTTGGTATGATGTTTCTTTTATGAAATTCTGTATCACCTTTAAGGTAACAGGATTCAAATGTTGTAAAAAGTTAAACTTCGGTTGATAGTGGATTTCTCCTTGGAGCTCTCCCATTGATGCCATCTTTGCCCAGTCTCTTTCTTATTGTCAAATCAAGAACTCTGACCTGGACTGAGGCAAGTGTGGCCTGCAGCTCTCGGTTGTTCTGGGGGTGGGGGGCTCCTGAATGAGTCGTTGATGCACTCTTGGGGTAATTTTGGTAGGCTGGCCACTCCTAGGAAGGTTGAGCACTGCTCCGAGTTTTCTCCATTTGTGGATAATGGCTCTCATTGTGGCTCACTGGAGTCCTAAAGCCTTAGAAACAGCTTTGTAACCTTTCCAGTCTGGTAGATGTCAATGTGTTACTTTTTGAGAGGTTTTAGTCTATTTCGCTTTGTCAAACAGGCTGACATTAACTAAATCGAACAGGGTTTGCTAATTATAAAGAGAAGATTAAATATGTACATATGTCCTCAGGGGTTGGCTCTCTGTCATTACCTGGACACTCATCGAGAACAGATCAATCTCGTGGATAAAGCAGTCCTGGAGATCGGAGCAGGAACCGGCCTTGTGTCTGTCGTAGCAGCACTCCTTGGTACATAGGCAGAGATGAAGCTGTTTTCAGAGAGCTGCGAGGTTCTACATGTTTTGTTATTTCTCTTTCAGGTGGCTGGGTCACAGCCACAGACCTACCAGAGGTCCTGAACAACCTGAGGGTCAATTTGTGCAGGAATACCAGGGGCCACTGCAGACACACGCCCCAGGTAGCAACTTTGTCATGGGGCTATGACCTGGAGCGCACTTACCCATCATCGGTCTACCGCTACGACTACGTGCTAGCAGCCGATGTGGTCTACCATCATGACTTCATGGATGAGCTCCTGGTCACCATGAAGCATTTCTGCAAACCGGGAACAACTCTAATCTGGGCCAACAAGGTCAGGTTTGAGTCTGACTTGACTTTCACTGAGAACTTTAAAAAGGCCTTTAACACAAGCTTATTGGCCGAGGATGGAGAGATGAAGATCTTCATGGCAACAAGTAGAGACTGAAAGGCCAAAGAGGTGTGGATAGATTTCCTGAGACACTCCCATGGGATAAGCCATTGAAGTGTACGAATTGCCAGCAACTCAAATGGATCCATTGAAATGATCCAGTGTTTACTAATGCTGCTATGAGCTTGAACTAAAATTTGTTACCTGCTGTTTTATACATGTTGGTGGGGGATAAAAGAAAAATCTGAGGAGATGAGTGTGAGTTTGGATCTGCTGTGGCAGTGACGTTTGCTAAACAAATGTTTGGATACCAAATTCAAGGATGCTGAAAATGTGTTGTGAAAATCATCTGCCTTCTATGGTGCAGTCCTTTCTAGACTCATTAGACACTTTCTCGGGGGTGCGTGTTACACTGGTTGACAATAACCTTCATATAGGAAAATTTTCTATATCATGCTGATAACACACATCCTGTACACTTTTGTAGAGTTGTATTACATCCCCCAACACTCTATACTCATATTTTGTAATTAATACTTAAATAGAGTCAATACACACTTACCTACCACTTTATTACTGGGTTGGACCCACTTTTTTTTTCGTCAGAACTGCTTTAATTCTTCATGGGATAGATTTAAACACGTCTCAGAGATTTTGTTCCATGTTAACAACAACCACTCTGCAACTATTTGAGCTTTGGGACATTGTGGATTATCCCGATAGAAGTTAACATCAGAAGACAGGTACACTGTGGTCATAAAGAGTCAATACTTAAGTTGTGCTGTTAAAAATATCCTCCACACCATTACACCACCACTAGCTTAAACCATTGATCCAAAGTAGGATTCATGTTGTTTACATCTCATTTTGACCCTAAACATCACAGCAGAAATCCAGACGTTTTTACAATCTTCTGTTGTCCAATTTTGGTGAATCCATGTGAGTAGCCTCAGTTTCCTGTTCTTAGCCAACAGGAGTAGTGGTGGTCTTCTGCTACTGCTTCAAGGTTTGACATGCTGTGTGTTCAGAGATGCTCTTCTACATACCCTGGTTTTAATGGGTGATCGGCTTCCCAACAACCTAACATATTCACTTTCCCCCAAAAAAATCAGACTTTTTATCCTTGAAGGCCTATAAATAGTCAGTTTAATGCAGATGGTTTTGTTGTTGTTTAGACTTGAACTGTCTTTTAAGATGACTTTTAGCCATCTTTTTCCTCAGATGGTAGTATAAGAGGCAGCTTCTCAGATGTAAAGATTTTCTCTTAAATATACTGTGTTTGGGATAAAACAAATCATCTGAACAGGACTCACTGGGCTGTGGGGTATGGAGGGCCATAAGTGCCAAAAGGAATTATATTAAACACACCATTAAAGAACTGTGATTAATTAAAATTGGAAGTAGACAAATGTCAAACAAGTCAAATATTTAGTCAATAGAATGTCATTAAAATAGGAAAAAAATATTAAATGGCTTAAATGAAGTGAATTGAAATTGAACTTTTTCCCCCAATTTTAAGTATTTATTTTATTCATGTTCGGCTCTCTCGGCCCTCCACAGTAAGTATAAAGAAGCTATGAAATGTCTTTTTTTGGCATGTCAGCTGTACCGTTTTTAAGTCTCTTTTGCTGTATGTGCAAGTGATGCTCAGTGAACACGTGAATTCTTCCAAATATTTTTATTCAGTGTCATTTTTCTGATTGTGACTTATTCCATGTGACCACAAAATAGTGACAGTAGCTCGGGGTCTTTCCCACGTCATCAAGGAAGAATAGGTATAAAATAATACTAAGAGCATACAACCATATCTCGTAACATTTGATAAAATATTGGCATTTACTAGATTTTATGACTATAAATATAAACACAACCGTAAGAAGCTTTTCTGAAGTCTTTCTCGACACCAGCAGAGTGAGAGCAACGGATATGAGACGTCTGTTTGGTGCCATGAAGTGGACGGTAAAGTCCTGTGGTGAACGTTAAGGCCTTTTTAAAATTATTTTAAAAGTGAAACTGTCATTGGCAGCGTGTAATTGTTGATAGCAGAGCCCTGAACGCAACATCTGTCTGAAAAACAATCCAAAACTCCAGAAAAAGGAGAAAAGAGAAGATTTAAAAAAAGAAAAATGGATTCCAGCAGAGAAACCTGAGACTGCTGCTGAGAAGCTAAAAACAGAAGAATGATTTGTGACCACCGATTCACCCCCAGAAGAGATTTTTCTGCTCCCCTTGAGGACAAGAGGCTCGAAAGCAGCTGCTTTTACATTCGTAGGCATGGACCTTCCACTTGAGAGAGGTCTTAAAACAACATCAGGGAAAGATGAGACCATAAACAGTCACAAAATCCACACCGGAGGGTGAGGGTTCATCTTCACACGTGGGGCGTGACACCACCACCACCTCCTCTCCGATATGGTTTATGCCTTCATACATGCAGCGATGATTAAACAGCTTAACGTGGAAAATCGTTCTTTGGTTAAAGTGATGAAACAGAAATCATACTTTAAGTTTTATGGATTTAAAGAGAAAAAAAAAGGGGGGGGGGGAAAGATCTGTCCATGTTAGATACACCCTTAAATACAACCCTTTGAATTTTTGCTGAACAGCTTTCAGAAGCATGTTGTGAGGTTTGTCTATTTTTAAAAGCATTTTTTCCATCTACACCGTTTTCCTATGCTTGCACACGGCAGCGTCGACCATTTACACATCACATCATCACTACATGAAGAAAAAGCATGCACAAAGCCTCAGAGCCGCGCCCATTCCAAGGTAAGGAGGAGAGGAAAATAAAATGTACATTAGCTGCAAACCTCACTCACTTCTCACACACGCACTTTTCAGCAGATGAGCATTGTGTATCATAAACTCTGAGCTCTACTCAGGCACCAACCTCGCCTGGATTATTTTGAGTAGAGAAACATGTGGCACATGGCAAATGTCCAGACCTATTAAGTTCAAAGAAAAAAAACAAAAACAAAAATCACAACTTGCAGAAGCTGTAATTTAAGGTCTGTGTAAATTAGATAAATTGGACAAAAGCACTGTGTTAGTCCTCAAAAGCAAAAAACAAAACTTATGCTCAGCTCCCCTCTAAATGGCTTTCGTTACAGTCTCGCTGGGAGAAATGTCGATGTACACAAAAACACCCTCACAAATAATATTCACTCACAGACACGCACACATGAAAACAACATCAGAGGATACCGTCAGCGATTAAAAATCATTCAAATAGAAACTGAAAATCCGCTTCCAAAAAACTATGCTTCCTTACATCCTAGAAGACATGCATATACTCAAAACACATCGATTAGAATATTTTTGTGTTATATACCTATTGCATCTTAATATACTGTAAGTTATGAGTGTATGTACATTATTTTATGACACTGTGTACATGTGCAACGCCGTGACTGCTGCACAGAAACTCGTCTTAACACTGTGTGAAAGTTTTACGATGAAACCAGATCCGAACATCCTACCGCTGCCCGCGACTGCATCGTGACGTTAGTGAGGTCTGTTTTAGGTGGTTGTCGAAGGCGGCGGTGACGCAGCGAGCACGCGGCTCGTCGCGCTGCTGATACGAGCTTCGACGCATCCGTCGACACCACTGAAGGTTGATGGGTGAAAGCGGATGAGCGCCTCCTGTGGTCAAATCCTCCCCCTACGACCTGTGTTTCATCCCATCAGAAAAGGTCAAGGTACATGAAGAAAGGCACCTCAAAACTGTTGTGTGTTCTGAGACAGACAAGAATAAATGGTAGCTTTAACCCAGGCGGGCTGGACAATCAAAAGAAAAGAAAAAAGGGAGATTGAGCTCTGTCTGTGACTCCCTTTTAACTCAAGGATCAGGCGCCGTGTGTCTGCACGTGTGCAGCAGCGAGTCCTCCGTCTTCTCTCTGAAGTATAACAGCAAGCTTTGAGTAGTCAGTTTGTTTTCTTCGCTAATAAACCGGGTCGTGGCCCTTTTGTTTTGTTTTTTACAGTATTTACACCAGACAATGAGGTTTTTCATGTGAAATGAAGTCCAGACAGCTGAGAATGGGGTGGATGTGAACGCCTCCAAAAATCTGTGGATGACAGCAAAATAAAGGACGACGACTGAGCTGCAGGATCAAGCCCACCCTCGAGAGAGTTCAGAGCTCTTAAAAACTCATTTATTGGTTGTTTTTCTTGCTGAACAGCCGAGGCTGCTCGACAACATGTTTAAAGGTAACTTCAGGATGAGCATGATCCCTCCACTTACGCTCGCCGTCATCATTTATTTGGTGTTCATCAACAATTACATTTTAAAAAAAAAAAAAAAAAAAAAAAAAAATCTGAGGAGGCAGCTGGTTGGTTGAATGCATAGACCATGTGACCCTGAGGGACATGATATCGTAGTTGTCATGTGATGGGACCGTGGGTGGCTGTGCTGCCCGAGCGTGCATGCAGGTGTGTGCGCGCCGTTGCCTAGAACAGCGTGTAGTCGGCGGGGTACATGACGGGGAGCCAGTTCTCGCTGAAAGCAGCGCAGTGTGTCCATCCGAGGTGACGCATGAGCTGAGGAACAAGAAACAGAAAAAAAAAAAAGAATAATTAAAAATCACTGCAGTGAAAAAGACGTCATCATGTGCTGGCCGTCACTGCTGCCGTACCTGGATGGAGTTCTTCATGTTTTCTTTGCTGGGCTTCTCCTCCACCATCTTTGAGGCGTATTTTAAAGCCCGCCCGTACATCTTGTTCACCAGAGCGTGTTTATATGAAAACATCAACACCTGAGCAGCCAAGGCAAAGAAACACAGAAAGAAAACTTTAGCCATGACCCCAAATCTTAAAAAAAAAACAAAAAAAACAAAAAACCCAAAACAAACAAACACCAATTTGACTTCTCTTACCTTGGACTCAGTTAGCTCCGCCCACTTCTGCACCTCCCAGAATGTATCCATCAGGGCTTTGGAAATGTTCTGCAGGATGTCATCAGAGCTGCTGGCCGCCTCCTCTGCAGGCTCTTCAGCCACCGTCTGCCCCGTGGCGACAGCCCCGGCGCCATCCTGCGACGAGGGGGGCAGGAGGAGCTGGTCGGCAAGAGCGCAGCCCTTCCTGCACAGAGCGTCGAGCAGGGACGACTTCTGCTTCTCCATGTCGCTGATACACAAATATTACCAGAGGTCAAGAGCAGCACGGCTACGTTAAGCCTAATTGTGCTTTTGTTTTATTGTTCTTCAGTTTGTCATTTTTCCATTATGTGTTTTATCCTATTGTAACGTGTCCTTGGGTGTCTTGAAAGGCGCTTTATAAATTTATTATTATTATTGTTCTTTTTTTTTTTTATAAAAAAACAAACAAATAAAGGAGCCTAAATTCTAAAATGTACTTCATGTACAACTAAGGTAAAGAATGCCTGTTTATAGAACAGAATGCCTGGAGTTTGCAGAAAAATATGAGCCAGGTCACAAAACAACATCAAGGGTTTTTTTCTAGTTTGCTTTCAATGGATTGAAGAGTTGAGCTCTTGTTTGAGCTGCCAAAAACAAACTAAACTAATAAAATTTGTTATGTGTGGAACACCTTCTCAGGGGTTCATGCTTAAGCTAGACTGAAATATTTACTAAAACTAGTTTGTGGTGTTAACGCTGCTCCTTGGAGCAACATACCTCTTGATAGAAGCGGCGTCCGGCCGTGGGTCCGTCTTCATGGTGAGGTAAACAGCCAAGGCTGTCTGGTCGATGCGGGAGATGACGAGGTCTGCTGCTGACACCACCTCCTTGAGGCGTTTCACACGCTCCTTAAACGTAAACAAAAGAAAAAAATGACTGTGAGTCAACAAGGTCGCACAGTTTAAACTCCGTCCCACGACTCCTGGCACATTCCCCGTTCCTCTTTCACCTTTTCCGAGTCCAGCTGGTGGAGCCTTTGCACATGCAGTGCCAGGTAGTCGGCGTAGTTTTCCATCAGTTCGTCATAAACAGCGCTGGAATCTAACCTGAACAGTAAAAGGTGACACACGGATGAGCGAGAAATGAAGCCGAGTTGAAGCGTTGGCGGACATAAGAGATGAGAAAGTGCACACACTTGGTCATCCACTGAATCTTCAGATCCCTCATAGCTTCTGCAAACTCGTCCTTAACGTCCTTCTCCTTCTCTCCTTCCTTGTCCTTCTCCTTCCCTCCATTCTTTGTTTTGTTGGGAGCAGGAATTAAGTGGTAGAAGACGGGAACGACATCCTGCATAAATGTACACACACACACACACACACACACAAAACAAACAAACAAACAAACCAGCTCAGTCGAAATAAAGTCATTCAACCTTCAACATAATCCATCATCATATCCCAAATTCTCACCCTCTGCTAACTTAAAGCACCAAAATCCTCCCGTTTCACTGATTTTTAAATTAAGGAAAAAATACCCAGTTATAAAAGTTTCAATTATAACTAAAAAGATAATTGTATTGACCACCAGAAAACTAACTACTCTGTCGAACAATTCATCAAAGAACAGAAATACTGACATGCTTTGAAATGATAAAGCAGAAGTAACAAATCCTAGCTTAAGGCAAAGAGTAAGCCATTTCCAGATGGTAGGAGAGCAGTGGACGCTCTGTTGTACAGTGTTTCTAGCTCATCCAGTACCTTTTTAAACTTCCCTTGTCGTTTTGCTGAGGCCTGCCCCTGGTGGTCAGAATAACACACAGTAAGGAAGAGACAACACAAGCACACCAGAAAAAAGGATTCTCTCTTTATTTCATCCTCACTGGCAGACTCGGAGAGTCCGCACACCTACCTGTTGCTCACTAAACGTGTGGTCTTAGATTTAAATCTAAACACATCTGATCTACTTATTTCCTTTATTCCTGCAGCAGGGAAAACTGAATGCAATCAGTGCATTATCAGAACTATATAGGTTCTGATAATTATATAAGTATAAGTGGAAAACACTGATCTGTAAATGGCTGCTAGAGTTCAAACTGAAGTCTTTTGCGCCGCAGCCACCAAGTAAAGCCACGAACACACACAAGCTTAAAATAAAAAAAAATAAAAATAAAAAAAGGGAAAGAAAGACATTAAGAGTTGATTCACGAAGCGTCTTTAGGGAAGTTAAAGTGAGTGCTTGCAAACTAAGAAAAACCAAGAGAACAGGCTCTGCACACAAAACAAAACAATTGTAGAGCAAATTTTGGCAGGGTTATTGCAAACAGCCCCCAGGCCCAGTGGTAAGTAGCAAATCCCCCTCACATTAATTTAGTTGGGAAAAAAATCTTTGTCTTTTCCAACTAAAATTCTTCCAAATTTTCCAAACAATCGGACTCAGCTGTATTCAGTGTGTGAGAGAGCCGCATTTACCACATTAGATTGATTCTGGATTGAAACAGAAGCCAAATGAATGAGAAAAAAAATATATCAGGCTTCAACTTCAACAGGTTTGTGCGTGGAGGGGAGCAATCGAGCACCGGTGTTTTCTGATCCTCAGGACTGCGAGTCCTGCCGGCTTCACATTAAATGCATCTAAGTGAATGCTTGGCAGGAAATGTGAAATCCAGCACGACTTTGGGTCCTGATGAGCAGGACCACATATTTCTTTGAAGTATCGAAGTTTACAAAGAACAAAGCTACTCACAGCTTTCTTGCCATACTCGCTCTTGGGCACGACGAGAGAGCCTGAAAGGTAGCATCCTGGACTCGTTCCCTTCGGGATCCTGTAAACAAAGTAAAGGAAGAAAGAGAATAAATTCAGAATTATAAATAAAGACTCACATATTTTAAAGGTGAAGTATTTTCACACTGGTTTGTGGTCCTGTTTTGAAGTCTAGAGATAATGATCATCATCATGGTTACAAAAACCTGGTCTGACTGTGACACCACATGCTCACTGACGAGTCAGTCATTAGCCAACGAGCTTGCAGCTGCATACCACAGAGAGTATCTGTGGTAATTGAAGTGGATGAAATGAAATGTTGCGTGTAAAGAGCAACCAAATCTATTTAGAGACCAAAAATGGTGCTGCGGTGCAAGGCCACAGGAAATAAAGAGTTTTGGAGCATGGATATGCAGACTAAATATGTCTGGCCCCTTGGTGGGTTTGACTCACTTGTCATCTGGCAGGCCTGTGACGTAGAAAGGCTGTGTGGCACCCGGGGACAAGGTGACAGAATTCACCTTCTTCTTGGCCATGAGGGCAGCGCGATGTGTCTCGTAGACATCCAGGCTGAGGGTGGTGGAGAGACGGTGAGAAACCACGAACGGCAGATCCTTAAGTCGCTCCAGCTCACTGGACTGCTCGTGGCGGACCTGCAGCCGGATAGTGTAGTCTCCCTTTTCCAGCTTTAAAGAATACTGTAAAAATAAAACATTTATTTTTTTAAAATCCACTTTCCCATCATCATAAAGCAGGTACAACCTGCAGGTATGAAGGAACGGTTCAGAAATGCGTGTACAGGCATTCCTTGTGGCATGGTCTTCATGTGTACCTGGTGTGGATAGGCGTCACCAGAGCCCAGCAGTCTCTTGTTCTGGTCAAACAGCATCCAGAGCTGACTGTCAAACTCTGACTCGTACAGCAGCTCACACAGCATTGGGCAGCTGGGTGTAACTTCTCCACTCTTGGGCTGAAAACAAGCAGGAGAAGATTATACACACATGGCCAAAAAAAAAAAAAAAAAAAAAGCTACGTTTTCCTCTTCATATGTTGTGCAGGTGGTTTTACCTGGTGAAAGCTGTAGGTGAGCACGATCTCATAGAGTTGTCTGTTATCAGGCAGAACATCCCTCATCCCCAACGCTTTTATCTTTGAACTTAAGGGCCTACAAAACAGACAATGGGCTCAATAAAGGAGCTACAACTAAAGTTAGAACCAAATTGTGCACACCTACACTCACCTCAGAGGCTGAACCCACGACTTGAGGGTGATAGTTGGAGACACTTCTTCGTATCTCAGTGGTGAAAACACTTCGAAACTCGTCACTCCCTCCGAGGCATGCTGCGCAGTCACAAACCAGAGTCAGAAAAGAGACAGAAGAGAACCGATACGGTCTGAGCAGCGTCTTAATTCCTGCTGTTGCTGTTCTCTTTGTTCTTACTATGTGCAGGGGTGACGGAGACGTGTTGAGCCCATGGAAGGCGATGGTGTAGTCCACCGTGACGTCACCCAGGCTCGCCCACCAGCGTGCAATGCAGAACTCTACCACTTTACCTGACTGGAGAAGAGATTATAAAGCACAGTGCTTATCCACACTGTTTTGTTTTTCCACATCATAATTTACATGTTGAATCCCAGCCAAGAGAATATAAATATACACACCAGAACAGGGAAAGCCTCAGTTAGTGAGCCTCTCTCCAATAGTGACGAGAACTTGTAGAACTCATTTGCTCTGTAGGCTTTCTGTTTGACCAGGTGCACTGCATGGAGAACAAACTTTGACGAGACGTCTCCCGAATGAGACGTCAGTGTGACCTCTGCAAGAGAGAGACAAGAACAGAGGTTAAAAAAACAGAAGAAGAAGCAGCAGAAGAAGAAGGCTGTATCCCAATTCAGGGTCTGCAGCCTTAAAGGCCGCATTTTAAGGCCGATTACGTCACAGCGATGCGACGAAGGCTGTCCCAATTCGAAGACTGCTCGAAATGCGGTCCTCAAATGCGTCCTTCATTTCCCTGAATTTTAAGGACGTGGCGGTGTAGACTTCGTGGCCCAACATATCCCAGAATGCATAGCGCGGCGGTGGTGTGGATAATTTTGCCGGGGAAAAAAACGGCGGATAAGGGGCGCCCGAAGAGTAAACTTTAAGTAAGTACTGAATATTATGTCACTTATTTATGTGCAAATGTTTAATAATGAAGAACATTAAAACATTACTGTTGGCCACATGTCGGCAAAGTTATGTGACATTAGTGACGTTTGTACTAACTTGGTCTTAAAGCCTTTACTTTAAAATATACGCCGTTCAATAGCTGATCTTAATCAGAGAATGATCAAAGCTCATGTAGAAACAAACAAACAAACAAACAAAAGATTTTCTCCTTCATTTCTGTCAGACAATGCTGTATGAAACGTATCCAGCTATTAGTATCATGGTTGCTAGGCAACCTGCGCAGCGCAACGGAGGCTAGACCATCCCATTTCACAAGCCTCGCACTTCCGGCCTTAGCGGTCTTTAAGTACGTGGCCATTGAGGATCGTTGACGCTGCGTACTTTAAGGCTGCAGACCCTGAATTGGGATACAGCCGAAGAAGCAGCAGCAGCAGAAGAAGCAGCAGCAGCAGAAGAAGCAGCAGCAGCAGAAGAAGAAGAGCAAGAAGAAGAAGAAGAGCAAGAAGAAGAAGAAGAGCAAGAACAAGAAGAAGAGCAAGAACAAGAAGAAGAGCAAGAACAAGAAGAAGAGCAAGAACAAGAAGAAGAGCAAGAACAAGAACAAGAAGAATCAGATTCTTCAATTATTCTGAGGCGTGCGCAATCAAGATATCCACTATATGGTCAAACATGTTGGGCTACACACCTAATTGTTGCGGTGCTTTCACTCCCTTTGCCACAGATATATAAAACAATATCAAACAGCCAGCCATGCAGTCTGCCTCTATAAACATTTGTGAAAGAATGAGTCATTCTAAAGAGCTCACTGAATTCGACTGTGGTGCTGTAATAGGATGGGCCCACGGCACCAAGTCAGAAATTTCTTCCATCCTAGATTTTACAGAATCAGCGAAGAGTGGTACTGCTGCAAAGTAAAAGCATTTAGGAAACGCACCAACTCAGCCATGAAGTGGCAGACCGCTTAAAGTTATAGAGAGCAGTCACCAACAGCTGAGGCTCACAGTGCATAAAAGTCACCAATGCTCTGCTGACTCAGTAACTGAAGCATTACGAGATCTTTTCACTGGATCTAAGCTATAATTAACAGTTGACTGTGCAATATGTAACAGTGAGGAAATTTCCCACCTGGCTTGTTGCACAGGTGACATTCTATCACATACCTTGCTGGAATTCACTGAGCTCCTGAGAGCGACTCATTCTATCATAACTGTTTGTAAAAGTAGCCTTCATGGCTTGGTGTTTGATTTTACACACCTGTGATCATGGAAGCGGCTGGAACGCCTGAATTCAATGATATGAATACAGGGAGTGCAGAATTATTAGGCAAATGGGTATTTTGTCCACATCATCCTCTTCATGCATGTTGTCTTACTCCAAGCTGTATAGGCTCGAAAGCCTACTACCAATTAAGCATATTAGGTGATGTGCATCTCTGTAATGAGAAGGGGTGTGGTCTAATGGCATCAACACCCTATATCAGGTGTGCATAATTATTAGGTAACGTCCTTTCCTTTGACAAAATGGGTCAAAAGAAGGACTTGACAGGCTCAGAAAAGTCAAAAATAGTGAGATATCTTGCAGAGGGATGCAGCAGTCTCAAAATTGCAAAGCTTCTGAAGCGTGATCATCGAACAATCAAGCGTTTCATTCAAAATAGTCAACAGGGTCGCAAGAAGCGTGTGGAAAAACCAAGGCGCAAAATAACTGCCCATGAACTGAGAAAAGTCAAGCGTGCAGCTGCCAAGATGCCACTTGCCACCAGTTTGGCCATATTTCAGAGCTGCAACATCACTGGAGTGCCCAAAAGCACAAGGTGTGCAGTACTCAGAGACATGGCCAAGGTAAGAAAGGCTGAAAGACGACCACCACTGAACAAGACACACAAGCTGAAACGTCAAGACTGGGCCAAGAAATATCTCAAGACTGGTTTTTCTAAGGTTTTATGGACTGATGAAATGAGAGTGAGTCTTGATGGGCCAGATGGATGGGCCCGTGGCTGGATTGGTAAAGGGCAGAGAGCTCCAGTCCGACTCAGACGCCAGCAAGGTGGAGGTAGAGTACTGGTTTGGGCTGGTATCATCAAAGATGAGCTTGTGGGGCCTTTTCGGGTTGAGGATGGAGTCAAGCTCAACTCCCAGTCCTACTGCCAGTTCCTGGAAGACACCTTCTTCAAGCAGTGGTACAGGAAGAAGTCTGCATCCTTCAAGAAAAACATGATTTTCATGCAGGACAATGCTCCATCACACGCGTCCAAGTACTCCACAGCGTGGCTGGCAAGAAAGGGTATAAAAGAAGAGAAACTAATGACATGGCCACCTTGTTCACCTGATCTGAACCCCATTGAGAACCTGTGGTCCATCATCAAATATGAGATTTACAAGGAGGGAAAACAGTACACCTCTCTGAACAGTGTCTGGGAGGCTGTGGTTGCTGCTGCACGCAATGTTGATGGTGAACAGATCAAAACACTGACAGAATCCATGGATGGCAGGCTTTTGAGTGTCCTTGCAAAGAAAGGTGGCTATATTGGTCGCTGATTTGTTTTTGTTTTGTTTTTGAATGTCAGAAATGTATATTTGTGAATGTGGAGATGTTATATTGGTTTCACTGGTAAAAATAAATGATTGAAATGGGTATATATTTGTTTTTTGTTAAGTTGCCTAATAATTATGCACAGTAATAGTCACCTGCACACACAGATATCCCCCTAAAATAGCTAAAACTAAAAACAAACTAAAAACTACTTCCAAAAACATTCAGCTTTGATATTAATGAGTTTTTTGGGTTCATTGAGAACATGGTTGTTGTTCAATAATAAAATTATTCCTCAAAAATACAACTTGCCTAATAATTCTGCACTCCCTGTAGTTGAGTGACTGGTGTACACTATATTTCCAAACCCAATCTCATTTTTTTAACCTTCACCATCTTTAATATTAGCTTCCATCACTGTGACCGTATAGATATGATAGAAACGTTCATAGAATGGTACTGGGCACAAAAAAAAAAAAAAAAAAAAAGCTGGTACCTGCAAGGCACCACTAAATTGCTGTGCACAAATTTGGAACCAACTATAGGAGTGATCCCGCAAGACCAAGCAATGATGCTTCCCCATGGAAATTAGTCCAACTTCTGCTACTTAGGGTTTGGCTAATGTGGGCCAGTTCTCTAAAGGGAGGCAGATCAGGCCCAGCATTAGCACAGTGTCAGTGGAAAACAGAGAGACACCAACCTGCCCAGGAGGCTCCCTGAGGAACAGTAATGAAGTGGCGTCTGATCTGGCCCGGTCTAAAGTGGACGTCTGTGAAACACACCTCATGACTACGACTGTCTATTACTCTGTAGGAAGAGAGAAGATCCATCAGACAGAGAAACACACAAACCTCTTATGCGGAGCGGGGGCAAGCATGTACTGACTTACTTGGCAGGGATAACAACTGTGATTGGAACTCTGAATAGTGGCCCACAGGTAGAAGCTGCTGTATCATACCCACACACCTGAAAGACAAATTCAAAGTGAACGTAAGTGCACACAGACACATGAGCTCGATTTTTTGACTCATTCTGTCCTTCACGTGGTGCCCACCTCTGTGTAGTGGACTCCCTCTCTCAGTCCAACGGGGTCGATGCGGACGTTAATGTGACGACACTGGTTCATGAGCTCGAGGTGGGAGGGGCACTGGACCCACGGGGCAGCGCACGTGAGCGCCAAGTGAAGCTGCAGGTTGATTCGCTCAGAGTTTCCTGTGATGGAAGAAGAAGATAGCTACATTCTTAAAAAAAAAAAAAAAAGAACAAAAAAATAAATAAATAAAAACATGATGTATGAAAGTACCTGTGTTCTCTGGAAAGATGGGCTCAATTCCAACTCCGTGATCAGTGGGTCCAAGAACGTGGGCTGGGTCCCTGAGGTAGATGCCTCTCTGTGTTCCCACACTTACCGAGAAGCCTAGGTGGCTTGTGGGTAAAGAGGCGTGCTGAGTGAGGTAGTCTAACGCCTTTTCCACCTGAGAGGAAGACAAAACGATACATTTGTTTAACATCTATCAGGGAAAGAAATGGCAGAATATCAGGTTGAAAGTCTTACAATCACAGTACCTGGATTATTCCATGGCCCTGTGCAAACACCTCGATGTCATCAACCTTCAGAGCAGTGTTTTCCAGCGCTCTTCTCACAGCAGGAGCTGAGGGATGGATCCCGTTCTGTTTCAATCCTTTTTCACAAAACAGCAAACACCAGCATCAGCTTTGAATTCACACACATTTCTCTACACACAGCAGGCTGAATTATCACATCTCACTAGACCCACCTGAGAGGACTAGTGCGATGCCGCCACAAGCGTTAGGTGATGACATGGATGTGCCGTTCATCAGCTGGGTACCACGAAGGGTCCAGTTGGGCACGGATGCAATGGCACCGCCAGGGGCGCTGATGCTGACCCCCAGGGCCCCGTCGGTACTGGGACCCCTCGATGACCAGGTGTACTGGTTCGGAGGCAGCTTCTCCCTCAGGGAGTATTCTGCCACCATCATGTCTGGCGTCACGTATGCGCCAACTCCTGCAGAATGAACAAAGCAAAAATGAAACCAAGCATGGCTGGACAGATGTTTTGATCCAGAGGTTATCAATCCGTGGTCCAGGACCCACTGCAGGCTTAACAGTTTGAGAAGCACTGGTTTCATCCGAGCGTGTACCTATAACACTGCTGGTGGTTCCTCCTGGGCAGCCGACTGTAGTGAGGCAGGGGCCGTTATTTCCCGCGCTTGACACAAAGATCACGTTGTGTTTCTGCACAGCTTCAGTGATCACCTCACAAATCCTCCTGAAGGACAAAAAGACAGCGACAAATGAGTAACAGTAAGCAACGAGGAGCTACAGAGGCAGCGCCTGCTCTCCATGTACTTACCCTGAATTGGGCCAGTGTGTGGCCTCCCCATAACTGTAGTTAACCAGGTCACACTTGTAGTTGATTACTTCAATCATCTTTAAATGACAGACAAATAAAGAATAAAATGGTGCAAACATATACAGATATTTTCTTTAAATCTATATTCTCAGGACTTTGAGGAATATACCGCGCGGATGAGCCCTGTGCCTGTTTCCATGGTGCTGAGGCGGGTGTCTCCAATCTTCAGAGCCAGGATTTGGGCACCCGGGGCCACACCATTACGTTCGGGCTCCTCTGGGAAGTAGCCTGCTGCGATGCTTGCCACATGTGTCCCGTGAGCCCCTTTAGGAGCGCACAAGCAGCATTAGATCATGTGTGAATACCCGACTATTAGGCATATTAGGAATCTAATGCGCTGGGATGGCTCACCTCCGCTGGTGACTATGCAGAGCGTGTTGCCGTCATCATAAATATTAACAGAATAGTTAAGCATCTCGACAGTTCCTAACGTGGCATACTCATGTGACTCTCTGTATGAGCTCAGCACAGTGCACTGGGACAGCTCTCCGCACTCTGAAGTGTCAACTACAGCCCTAAAGGGAACAAATCACAAATAGATTACTGGTAAACAAGGGAAGGTTGTGAAAAGAAAGGGTAAAAAAAAAAAAAACAACAACAACAAAAAACTGTAAGGATACAGAAGGGGAAAGAAAATTAAAGGTGGCCGTACTTCCATGTGACGCCATCGTGCCAAAGCACACAGTCATATACAGGCCCAGGATCACTGTACTTCTTTTCTAGCGATGCCAGGAGCTCTGACTGACACTGCAACTCTTCTTTCTGCAACTTCTCAATCTGTGGAGAGACTGAAAGATGAGAGATACAGTCGAGGCATCCCATGCTAGTAAAGGGTGCCTAACTACACTTGGAAAAGGCAAGAAATGAAGCCCAATACGTTAGATCCTCTCACATTCCCTCCTTATTCCTCTTGGTGATAGCAGCTATTCTTGCTGCTCCATTTTCTTTGTCACTTCCGATTTTGATCTTTCAAAATTGTTTATCACCATTCTTGTTCAATAATCAGCCCACAATCCCACTTCTTTAAATGTATTATTTGTGCCATTCTCACTTTCTCTTCTCCAAGTCGCTCTATGAATTTATAAATGTACATATTTTCTAACATAAACGTTGCCTTTTTCTCTCTCAAATGACCTCAAGGGAGCAGGTCTGACCTGTGAGGGGTTTGGATGAGCGAGGTCAAACTCTTCCGTCTTGCGGCAAACCTCAGCGAGTGCTGCTCTGTGTGGCGGATCCCACATCTTCTCCTTTCGCTCTTTCTAGTAGTCAAAAACCACAAAAAAAAAAATCCAATAACTCTCCAACACAACACACAGTCTAACATACAACTCAGGAAATAATCTGAGCTTAGGAGCTGTCAACAGGGACACTTCAATTATGTTTTTCCCATCATTCATTCATCAGGTGGGTGTATTATATGAAAAAAAGCTATAAACTCTTTACAAAACTTTCCAAGTATGGATAATCAATTCAGAATAAAGGTCAGAAATCCTATCAGTTCACTGATTTCAGATGGATTTTCTATGAGAGGGAAGAGGACAATTCAGCAAGTTTTTCTGTGTTATCGCTAAAGCTGACTGAAGTGTTGAAACATCAGGAAAAAATGCCTGTCTGTGACTCAGGTGGCCAGAAGCTCCAATGCCATGAGTCTTTTGAACAGTTGCTATCATGTCCAAGCTTAATTGTCCACGTGTCAGGCGTACTGGGCTTTGTGCTCAACACTGTCAGACAAAATGAAGTAATAATGTCACCTCTTCCTACCTGTACTCTTTCTTTCAGAGCCTTGGGGAAGAACTCGTAGCCATTTTTAACTCCAATGCGATACTTCCCTGATGGATTGACCCAAGCAGGAAGGATCTGGACGATGTTAAAAAAAAAAATGCAGTGTGAAACAGATGTAAAAGAGCGCCTATAAAGGAATGTTTTTAATGTTTGTGTACGTTGAGGTGTTTATATACTGACCTTGAGTGTTCTGCCAGAGAGGCCGGTGATTGTCCCATCTTTAGGCTCCACCACAGTGGTCATGTTCACGTCACCACTGCCTGTCGTATCAATGATGTCAACAATCTTTGGCTTCCCCTCAGTTGTAACCTAAGAGAACAAAAAAAATTTGTAAGAAATCAGCAATCCACTAGAATGCAGACAGAAAAAGGTGCAAATCATAACTGGTATCTTACATTGAATGGGGAGGGGTGTGTGGACAGCAAACTAAATGAATCGTCATCCATAAATCAGCTAAGTAACTCAGCCGGTAAAATGATACCTGAAAAAGCTCGTGTTTTTTAACATGAGGATTTGTTTACTACCAGAGAAGCAGTCAGTTTCAGTCTCAGCCCCTCAAGCATGACTGAAGCAAGAGAACAGAAAATAAGCTCAATGTATTATGAAAGCTACCCAGCTAGACTTACACATGTGCACTGGCAGGTTTAGACTAACATGTAGTGTTTAACACTGTGTTGGTCGGCTTATTTTCTTACGTTGTGACTTGGCAGTTTGGATAAAGTTTCAGAGTTTACGGATCACTTATCAAAACGCCAAATACGCTTAATTTACTCTGCCTTGCTACTATTAAGCTAGCTACATCCAGTCAGCGTGTAAATCTAATAGTGTAAACACTGGAATAAAGAGGGGTAAAAAAAAACCAAAAAAACCCCCACGAAAATAATTCAGCGGCTAGCTTCCAGGCTGTCATGCTAGCACACATTTTAACTTACTGGCTAACTGTACGCCAGATTAGCACGGAAATACACTCTGACAGCAGGGGTAAACACACACTACTAGCTGCTTTGCCTTGATATGGTTGTCATTGTGGCGTTAAGTTAACTACTGGTGTATCCACATATGCTAAGTATCTAGCTAGATAGCTAGCCGCTGCCGTTGTATACCAATGAAGTGAATGAGTCGGCCCTTTAGCTTCGCTAGCTTCCGCCAACTAGGTCGTAGCTTAACACGAGGCAGCCGGTCAGATCTACCTGCATGCCGGGGGCCCCGGGATCCACGCCGGTGTCGAGGATGGCGATGAGCACCCCTCGGCCGTCATACTCGGGGAACCGGGTGAGGTAAGAGGCAGCGCCGGTTTCTTTTTTGGGGAGCAGCCCGTGGAAGGGGAATGGCTCTTCGGTAGAATGAGCAGCCATGATCGGAAGAGCGACAATGAAAACAAAGCAGCGAAATGGGGAAGAGAGCAACAGTACGCGTGTGGGACTGACGGGGAGGAGAGCTGGTTAAAGGGGCAGTACTTCCAGTAACCCCAGGCCAACGAGCAGGCCTTTATCAGCCTGTTAACTTATCTGCTTTAGTCTGGACTGGGTTTTTACTGTCATGTGAACTGTCTGCTGGCTGGAAACCAAGATGTGTAAATGAGCAGTGTATGACTGCATGAAAGCCAAGAGGTTTCACATCCTTCATAACATCCCCGTACACACACACACACACACACACAGAGAGAGAGAGAGAGAGAGAGGTGGCTGACTGATAAAACTCAGAGGTGTATCAGCATCTGCAGTGTGTGCAGAAAAGTTGATTTTTGGCTGTGATCATTTTTGTGTTTGTGAAACGTCATCTCCAGGTCAACCTGAGGAAAGGTCTCATCGGCCACCCGTAGAGGTGAGCAGGACTTGTACGCTGTCACATGCATCTTGTAAATCCTGGGTCATTAGTGAAAAGTGGCACTGGGTGGTGCTGTATTACCGCTGAGTGTTTGCTGCAGTTAAATATTTGTGCTCTGTAGGAACTCTGCACAGTTTATCCTCCCAAACGGGTTTATTAAATCAAGTCTTAATGCATCAACATCACCCTTAGGAGAGTAGCGGCTTGCACTAAACCACAATCCAAGCGATTTTAATAATGATTTACTGCTTTGTGAACTGAAGGCAACAAAACCATCTGAACAAGCCTATGGACAGCAATCTGTAATTTGTTGGCTATGGATGCAATGTATGCGCATATACATTTTTAGAATTTTAACCCTGCGTAGATTAGAGAAAATCCTGAAGAAACAGCACCCAGTTGTTGTTTTTAAAGTCATTAAATTTGTGAAAGCTGGATTAAGGGCTATTCATATTTTTGCACGTGTTCTTTATTAGTTTTTCTGTAATGTAACACCGTTACTAGCCAACAACAAAAGTGCTGCTCTCTAGTTTCTTTCTGACACATGCAGTGCTGAGAATAAGGAAGAAATTAAAAGTTACAAAATGAAAGTTTTATTTGTCTCCCTCTCACATACCAAATGACATACATTCAGATTTGATTCATCCTGTATTCATAGAGCTTTTTTTTTTATCTTCTCTCTAATACCAGGATTAACCTTCCACGTCAATCGCCATCTGTACAACTCAATATCACGTCTTTCTCTCTCAACTTATAGCACATCGATTCACATATCTAGACTGTAGGTTAATCTTTGTGGTTGTGCTATTAAAAAAGGGGGGAGAAAAAACCACAAAAGGAAGGGTTAGTCTTTGTTATTTTAAGTGTGCCAACGCCCTCAGATGCTGTTATGATGCCTGGTTTGCACGTAAAAACTAACACTTAGGATCGTTTCACTAATCTGCCTTTAATCAGCATCTGTCTTCTCTTCCTCTTTCTGTCAATGGCTCATCGTTGTCACATATGAACACACAGAGATAACCACACTCCTGCAGTCATATTTTGTTGTCATGAACAGGATGCATATACTGTATATATATATTCCCCCCACCCACCCACCCCCCCCCACCCTTTTTTTTCTGTTAATAAAATCGTTGGTTTGTAAGATTCTCAGTTTTATACCTTTTGCAGAGACATACACTTACATGCACACACTTGCAGTTAAACACACTCTTGTGGTTTACCACAAGGGCGTAACCATTTAGCTGAACTGAAATAATGCACGTCATAAACATCTTTAAGGCCGTATTTTCCTACGTGATGCTGTGCATTGAGCTTCAAACTAACGGTGTTCTCCCTCTCCAGGTTTGGAGATGCGTCACAAACTTTGAATGAAATGTCTTGATAGCAGCGACCTGTGACTCTTGCACTGTAGTTTTACAGTGGGGGAAATAATTATTTGATACCCTGCTGAATTTGTAAGTTTGCTCACTTATAAAGAAATGAACAGTCTCTCATTTTTATGATAGTTTCATTTTTTACAGAGAGAAACAGATAATCAGTTACGATAGCACGTTACCAGTGGTGTTCTTGGTGACTGTGTTTCAATTGCTTTCAGATCAGTAACAAGCTCCTTCTGTGTAGGTCTGGGGTAATGCACCACCCTTCTCATGATCACCCTCATTCTGTGTGGCAAGATCTCACAAGGAGCTCCGGTTCGATAGCAGTTGATGGGCATTTTATATTTCTTCCATTTCCAACAACAGTTATCACCTTCTCAACAAGCTTTCTGATGGTCATGTAGCCCATTCCAGCCGTATGCAGCTCTACAATCGTGTCCCTGACGTCCTTTGACAGCTCTTTGGTCTTGCCCGCAGTGGTGGGGAGGGTAGAATGGAAGAAACTGATTCTGTGAGCAGATGTGCATCATACACACAATGATATGAGATCAGGAGCATGTGTAATTGATTGATTGACGAATTGTAATCTGTGTGCCACATGGGCACGCAGCCAATCTGCAGCAGGCAGAATTCTGTCTCTGCTGAAGGCATTCAATACATATTTCACTCAGCGACATGCAAATCAATTTATAGCTTTTATATAATGTTTTTCTTTAGTCATATTTTATATCTCGTCAATAAAAATGAAGCTACCATAAAAAATAGAGACTGCTCATTTCGTTCTAAGTGAGCAAAGTGAGCAAACTCAGTTGTTACATCTTTGCATAAAACGGTATCAGTGTTCTCCAGTTATCTGCTGTGATAAATTACTGGGGAGTCCAAATCGCTCGTTGTCGCTAGATGCTCAAATGCAGCTGACAGGACATGTGCAACTTAAAGGAGTTGTATTTTATTACCTCACATGCTAGCAGGCGAGTTTCCCTGCAATGTAGTTATCTTCAGAGGTTATTTATGCAACATGGGTAATACCATGGTTATTATCTATGAAAATAGCCACAGACTCTTAGAGGCGCTATTCAAATGCAGGCAAATGCTCTTGTAAACTGCGTCACTGGTATTCACCCTCAGACACAATGTGTACATTCAGTGAGTTGGGGGGGGGGGCAGTCTTATTACGTGTGAGTCATTTTCCAGTAGTTTTTGATGCATTAAAACACACGCACATACAGTTGCAGATGATAAAGGCAGAGCTAATATTAAAGACATTATATAATGCTGACTGGTTTGTGTCATAATAATGCATCATTGCGTATTTGCTAATTATGATGATGGTTTATTAAAGAAAAGAAAAATCTTCACTGTAATATTCTGGTAATAGTCCTGCATTCAAATTCTCACTAAAGCAGAAGTGCAGAGGTATCAGGAAAATGTAGAGAAAATGTTGCAAGAAAAACTACCTCCCTCTTTTGAGTGCTGTACTAAAATGTACACTCAATGGGCATTTTATTAGGTACACTTTCCTAGTATCTTTTGCATTCAGAGCTGCCTTAATTCATCATGGCATAGATTCAGCAAGGTGCCGGAAACCTTTCTCAAAGATTTTTGAGATGCCAAATTCTCACCCTATTATCTATCTGAATGTCGATGTAGAAACAGAGACAAGGCAATGTTTTTTCAGTCTTCTTCTATTGTCCAATTTTGGTGACCCCATTTTAACTGTAGCCTCAGTTTGCTCTCCTTAGCTGATCAAAGTGGCACCTGGACTAGTTCATAGTCCTGTTTTAATGTATTTTTTCCCCAGAATATTTTCTCTTTTTTCAGACCATTCTCTGTAAACCATAGAGATGGTTGTGTGGAAAATCCCAGTAAATCAGCAGTTTCTGAAATACTCAGAAAAACAGCCATTCAAAATTTCCTCATTGTCACTTAAATCGCCTTTCTTCCCCATTCTGATGCTCAGCTTGAACTTAGCCGAAATGCACTGAGTTTCTACCATGTGACTGGCTGATTTGTATTAAGCAAGCAGTTGCATACAGTAGGTATACCTAACAACACGAGTACTGTACTTTTGACATTATTAGCATGTTGTAAGCAATTTGCTGTATTCCCACTAATACATGTACCTCATGGAGGCAGAAGTAAAGTCCAGATATTCCCAGGCTGGGGATCAGTGGCTCCAAAAAGATACAAACTAAACCTGAAGATGATTATTAGTGAAGAAAAAAGACCAAACAAAGTTCGACTGCATACTAAGTCTGTGTTAATTTCTCGCACTTTTCCCCTCATTTTTGCTGTGTTGTGTCAAGAAAAGTCCTTCCATCGATTTTAACTGCTTCTCCAAGGCTACAGCCGTGGGCTACACCCCAAATAGTCTATTACAGGACTAGGGCTGCCACGATTAGTCGACTAGTCACGATTACGTGGACTATCAAAATCGTCGACGACTAATTTAATAGTCGACGCGTCATTTGAAGCTTTGTAAGATCCCAAAAGACGCAGGAATAAGTAGTAGGATTTAAGAGTGTCATAACGGACTGAAACAGAAGATGACAGCACTGCATGTACAAGGATGCCAGCTGCTGTTAAACCCCAAAGAAGAAGAAGCTGCGTCCCAGAATTCATAGCGCAGCCCAGCTCAGTTTTCAACAATGGCAGCAGCTAGTTAGTTTTAATATTACTCTTATTACGGTATTCTTTCTGGGCCACAAAGTAAACGTTTAACATGTTTTCAGGCGAGAATGTAGCTGTGTAAACCTCAAATATCTGCTCAGTTTATCAAGACACCACATATTTTCAAAAGCTCTCCGACGTTTTCAGAGACGTCTGTTACCTACCAGCTTGATAGCTAGCCGGGAGCAAGGCTCACTAGAGCCTGCGAGAACACCGGACTCCGGGCAAATCGTTTTCAAACCCACCACCGTCTTTCACTACTCAGGTTAAACATGATATATAAGTCACTTGGATAACTTTAAAATGTTATTGTTTGGCTTTTTTTAGTATTTTATTTGTTCCTGAGTAAATCGGTTTGGCTGAGATTAAAGAGATGCTCGAATATCCTCCGGTGTCCTGTTATATTTTAGATCGCAAGGAGCAGACAGCTGAGTTTATTAAACTCCACTGAAACAATCTGCAAATTTCATTAAAATTGAATAAACTATCATCCTGTCTTTATTTTTAGTTAGCACATATCTTAAACACAAGCTGTAAGCTAATGATAGTTATATAAGAGCAGACGCATGCTGGTGCAATAATCTGTACGTTTTACGTCCAATGGATGATGATCTGATTAGTTGACTAATCGCAAAAATAATCGGTGACTAGTCGACTATCAAAAATAATCGTTTGTGGCAGCCCTATACAGGACTAACACAGAGAGAAAGACGAACACACCCACAACTACACTTGTGATGGTCTTGAAATAACTAGTTAAACATGTATATTTTTTTGGAGAAATCCAAATCTTTCCACACATACACCTATGTCCTCCTGGAGAGGTATTACAAAGTAATTGGAAAATAAAGCCTTCAAATTATGTAGGAAATTAATAACTACTGCCATCTAAATCTACTCAAATAAATTCTAAGTAGCTTAAAATTAAAATACTCAAGTACAAATTGACTCCAGTGTGTGTGTAATTTCTAATCTTGATGAGGGTTTAACATGCTAACAGGCTGATGAGACATGTTGTCACGGTCCTGGGTCTCCTGACCCAGCGTTTTTAGTTCTTTGTGATTTTTGTATTATTGTACTTGTGTGTGATTTATTCTATGGCTTCTAGTTTTGATCCCTTGCCCTTCATGTCTCTCTGTGTCCCCTCTGTTCTGTGTAATGGTGTCTTTGCATGTTTGAGTTTCTTGTTTTCTGTCACTCTGCATTGTGCATTATGTTCTCATGGTTGGTTTTTTGTTGCTCTCTCTAGTCTAGTCTCTTGTGTTCCCAGCTGAGTATTTCCCTGTGTATTTTGGTTCTTAGACCTCTGCCTTATGGTTTATGTCTCTGTATTTCTTAGTTGCTGTCTCCACTGTGTCAAGTTCGCGTCTCTGTGTGATACTTCCTGTTTTACTTTGATGGTCCGTGTCTCATGTGAATGCGTCCTGCTTTGCTTGTCTCGTCAGTCCTGATTTCTCCCATCTGTGCCCTCCTTCTGTGTCTCATTCCCCTCGTTACTTCCCTGTGTATTTAAACCCTGTGTTTCTCTGAGTCAGCGTCGCGTCGTCCCTCATGCTGTGTGGATCTCCCTGTGTGTCTCTCTGTGAGTTTTCCAAGTTCCCAGTTTAGATTAGTTTGTATGTTTTTTCCCTGCCAGCAAATAAAGCTGAGTTTTGAGTTCACCTCCCTGAGTCTGTGAGTCCTGCACTTTGGGTCCAACTCCTGCCTGCCGCACAGCGATTCATGACAGTACGATGCGACCAGATATGGACCCAGCAGCACTCAACCCACCAGAAGAACTGCGTCTGGACATTATCTACTCCGTGGAAAGACTCCTGCATCTGTGGCTCGAACATGAGGGGAAGGAATTTCGCCGTGCTGTGGAAACCAAACTACAGCGTTTAGTCTCTGGTCTTCCCTGGCTACTCAGTGCGCTCCACCCACTCGAACAGGATTTAATCCACAACGAGCTCCACCTTCATCCCCCCAGCTGCTACTACCCACCTGCCTGAAGGGCCGGATGTGGAGCCGCTCGGCCCGTCAGAGCCATCATCAAAAAAGAAACGACGCCAAGCCAGCGCGCCACCCCACAGCCGGACATTCAGACTTGTACATCGCCGGCTGTGGTGAGTAAGGACTCTTTTTCTGTGTCGAACCGTGGGACTATTCGTTCAGGGGCTGTGTTTTGTGCTACGGATGGTAATGTGAACAGTTTATCAGCTGCCCAGCCTCCTGAAGCTCTCTTAGCTGCCCAGCTACAAGCTGCGTCTCCTGTGTCCCCGCTAGCACAGCCATTAACTCCACCACACGCTCCGTTTTCACCTCTACCATCGCTTCAGTCATCAGTTCGGTCTGCCACTCAGTCGCCCTTAGTTCCGTCATCCACACTACCACCTGTTTCCCTTCCACCACCACCATCACTACACCCAGCCATTCAGGCTGCTACTCAGTCAGACATTCAACCCATAGCCCTGCCGTTAATATGCTCTGTAGCTGAGCCACTAGCCGCCCGACCCGCAGCCACTTCAGCCACTCCTCCACCCGTCACACCTCCACTACAACCATCACTGCAGTCTCTAGCGCAGTCTCCTGCAGCTCTGCTTTCCCCAGTGCAGTCTCCAGTGTCCCCAGTGCAGTCTCCAGTGTCCCCAGTGCAGTCTCCAGTGTCCCCAGTGCAGTCTCCAGTGTCCCCAGTGCAGCCTCCTGCAGCCCTGCTTTCCCCAGTGCAGCCTCCTTTAGCACAGTCACCCACTCAACCACCAGCACCACAACCGTCACTACCTCTAGTTCATTCCCCTGTGAAGTCATTAACTCCACCACCTACTCCACTCTCACCACCACCGTTACTACAGACATCAGTTCAGTCCCCTGTGCAGTCATTTACTTCTCCACCGTTAGCAGCTCAGGTCCCCGTGTGTCCAGCAGCTCAGGTCCCCGTGTGTCCAGCAGCTCAGGTCCCCGTGTGTCCAGCAGCTCAGGTCCCCGTGTGTCCAGCAGCTCAGGTCCCCGTGTGTCCAGCAGCTCAGGTCCCCGTGTGTCCAGCAGCTCAGCTCGCACCTGAACCTTTGGCCCAGTTCCCCGTAGCAGTGCAGTTTTCTAGCCAGCTTAACGTTGAGCCCGGGGTCCCAATTCTCTCTGGCTCTACATCGGCTCCTGCTGGAAGCTCGGATGAGCTCATCCAGCACTCCGCGGCTCCCGTGCCGCCATCTACCTCGTCCGCTGGGGGTTCCAGTGAGCCCAGCCAGCACCTCCTCGTCTCCGCTGGAGGGTCCGAGGGGCCCGTTCAGCCGCCCGTCTCCGCTGGAGGGTCCGAGGGGCCCGTTCAGCCGCCCGTCTCCGCTGGAGGGTCCGAGAGGCCCGTTCAGCCACCAGCTGCTCCACTGGCAGCCTCGTCCTCGTTTGCTGCAGCTCCAGCCTGTGCTTCACCTGCTACAGCCTCCGTGTCTTCATCCACACCAGCTGCAGCCTCCGTGTCTCCACCCTCGTCGTCACCTGGTCCGGCTTCATCTGAGTCTTCATCCTGTCTCCAGCCAGAGGCCTCCGCGCCTACTGGCCCTGCCTGTCTCCAGCCAGAGGCCTCCGCGCCTACTGGCCCTGCCTGTCTCCAGCCAGAGGCCTCCGCGCCTACTGGCCCTGCCTGTCTCCAGCCAGAGGCCTCCGCGCCTACTGGCCCTGCCTGTCTCCAGCCAGAGGCCTCCGCGCCTACTGGCCCTGCCTGTCTCCAGCCAGAGGCCTCCGCGCCTACTGGCCCTGCCTGTCTCCAGCCAGAGGCCTCCGCGCCTACTGGCCCTGCCTGTCTCCAGCCAGAGGCCTCCGCGCCTACTGGCCCTGCCTGTCTCCTGCCAGAGGCCTCCGCGCCTACTGGCCCTGCCTGCCTCCTGCCAGAGGCCTCCGCGCCTGCTTCGCCTGATCAGGCCTCTGCCTCAGCTGCACCCACGCCCGGTCCGGCCTCTGCATCAGCTGCACCCACGCCCGGTCCGGCCTCTGCATCAGCTGCACCCACGCCCGGTCCGGCCTCTGCATCTGCTACGCCTGGTCCGGTCTCAGCCTCTGCTTCTGGTCCAGCTTTGGCTTCTGCTTCTGCTCCGCCTGGCCCAGCTTCGGCTTCTGGTCCAGCTTTGGCTTCTGCTTCTGCTCCGCCTGGCCCAGCTTCGGCTTCTGGTCCAGCTTTGGCTTCTGCTTCTGCTCCGCCTGGCCCAGCTTCGGCTTCAGCCTGTGCTCCGCCTGGTCCAGCCTCAGCCTCTGCAGCTCCGCCTGGTCCAGCCTCAGCCTCTGCAGCTCCGCCTGGTCCTGCCTCGTCTGGTCCTGCCTCGTCTGGTCCTGCCTCGACTGGTCCTGTGCCCACCAGGCCATGGCCAGCACGCCTGAGACTGGAGGGCCGCCGCTGCCTTCCGCGCGGTCGGCCCCCTGAACTGCTCTGTCGTCTCCTTCGCCGCCGCCGCTGCCTTCCGCGCGGGCGGCCCCCTGAACTGCTCCGTCGTCTCCTTCGCCGCCGCCGCTGCCTTCCGCGCGGTCGGCCTCCTGAACTGCTCCGTTGTCTCCTTCGCCGCCGCCGTTGCCTTGCGCACGGCCGGCCTCCTGAACTGTTTCCGCATCGCCGCCGTTGCCTTCCGCATGGTCGGCCCCCTGAACTGGTTCCACGTCTCCGCCGTTGCCTTCCGCATGGTCGGCCCCCTGAACTGCTCTGTGTTTGGGTTGTTTTCTTGGGCTCCGGTGTTTGCTGTGCTCTTCTTTCGTTTTCTGTTCCGAGCCCTCCGTCCTGGGCCCCCGCCGCCCGCCCTGGGTTGTTTTCTGTTTGGTTTTGTTTTTCTGTGTTTGGGCTGTCTGGAGCCAGCCCTTGAGGGGGGGGTACTGTCACGGTCCTGGGTCTCCTGACCCAGCGTTTTTAGTTCTTTGTGATTTTTGTATTATTGTACTTGTGTGTGATTTATTCTATGGCTTCTAGTTTTGATCCCTTGCCCTTCATGTCTCTCTGTGTCCCCTCTGTTCTGTGTAATGGTGTCTTTGCATGTTTGAGTTTCTTGTTTTCTGTCACTCTGCATTGTGCATTATGTTCTCATGGTTGGTTTTTTGTTACTCTCTCTAGTCTAGTCTCTTGTGTTCCCAGCTGAGTATTTCCCTGTGTATTTTGGTTCTTAGACCTCTGCCTTATGGTTTATGTCTCTGTATTTCTTAGTTGCTGTCTCCACTGTGTCAAGTTCGCGTCTCTGTGTGATACTTCCTGTTTTACTTTGATGGTCCGTGTCTCATGTGAATGTGTCCTGCTTTGCTTGTCTTGTCAGTCCTGATTTCTCCCATCTGTGCCCTCCTTCTGTGTCTCATTCCCCTCGTTACTTCCCTGTGTATTTAAACCCTGTGTTTCTCTGAGTCAGTGTCGCGTCGTCCCTCATGCTGTGTGGATCTCCCTGTGTGTCTCTCTGTGAGTTTTCCAAGTTCCCAGTTTAGATTAGTTTGTATGTTTTTTCCCTGCCAGCAAATAAAGCTGAGTTTTGAGTTCACCTCCCTGAGTCTGAGTCCTGCACTTTGGGTCCAACTCCTGCCTGCTGCACAGCGATTCATGACACATGTAGCCTTATTAGATTTTGAGCTGTTCTAAAGTAGTCACAGTTAATCCCAGCACACCGGCCAGGAGCAGAAACACTGCAGCTAAATGTTCCTATTCCTGCTGCAGACACTGTCCGACTGTTCTTCAGCCCCACATCTCTGCTGGGCTGGGCTGCTGGGTTTATAGAGCAGCGCGGGCCAGCGCCGTTCTATTTTGAGGAATGTGGTTAAAGTGATCTCAGGGGCGTGGCCCAGTAGGCTCAAGCGTGGGCCGATGATGTGTCTTTCACCTGAACGGATCCATCTGTTATATTTAAACTTGACGTCAGAGTCAACAAGAAAAACAAGGACCAGTCTGCGATCATCTTTAACTTTCACCCAACCTGTATTTAACGTTTAAGGACTACACGCGGAATAAAATGCTTTAAGAAACAGCCCTGGAGGCAAAAATGTGAACATAATCCATGTCAGCTGAATGTCTCCAGTCGTCAAGGCTATGTTTTACATTATGTTTTGATAGACTTTGGTGATGATTCAGATCAGCTGATGGCATTTTATTCATGTATGTACAGATTTTAAACAATGCTGTGTATGCAGACTCTATGCACTGTGACTGGGACATTTTTCTTTCATCATTTATGGTCTTTCTCTTTTTTATATTTATTACAAATATTTTATATTATATTTATAATGTAAAGACCCTACAATAATACAGAGAAAACTCCCAAAATAAAAATAAAAATTACTTTAAGCATGCACTTGGCGACAGTGGGAATGAAAATCTCCCCTTTAACAGGGCAAAACCTCCAGCAGAAGAAGACTCATGGAGGAGCAGTCATCTGCTGTGACTGGTTGGGGGTGAGGGGAGAGAGACAGGACAAAAAGAAATCCATGACTTAATCCATATTTAACTGCATGAAACACTGCGGTGCACTCAGTTCAGGCTCTGAAAGCCAAAATGATATTTGAGGACTTACTCTGTGTAAAGCTTAAATTTTTATGCATACATGTGACTGATTTTAAAACATAATACCATAGATATGCAGCATGTGCTGTCATTAAAAGTTAATCCGTGGTCCTTTACTGCTTATAGAAATGATTGTTTTGCTGTTTTTAGTAGTAAAAAATCAGGAGAGATTCATTATTGGCTCCTGCTGCTCTATGCAGAGCTGACGCTCATAGACGATGGGTTAACAACAGAGAAAGGGGGACAGATCAGAGCCGGATGTGCATGAGTGCACATGGGCAACCTAGATTTGCTCTGGTCTTATTTTTAAATCATTCACATTTCCCATTCACAGTTAATTACAATTCTACCCACCCTTATGGTGTTGCACAAATGTATGAGGAGTGATTAATGCCTACAGAAGGTGAAGAGGCAGTGCAGTTTTCTGCAGGGAATTTGTCTACACAAATGTTGTGTATCATGCTTGGCTTTAAGCTTTGAGGAGGCGAGGTGAGATGATTTACATATATGCAGAGGAGGGATAGTTGATATACTGCACAAAAGATGTTGAAGATGGAGCTGCCAGGCAGGAGGAAAAGAGAAAGACCTCAGCGTAGGTTCATGGATGTTGTGATGGAGGACATTTAGAGGGCTCGTCTGGCAGAGGAGGATGTAAGGTATAGAGTTAGATGCAGGAAGATGAAATGCTGTGGTGACCCCTAAAGGGTGCTGCTGGGGAATAGCTGCAATCACAGCCTCGTAAGCTGGAAGAAGTGGTGAAGAGGGCTCTGTTAACACAGAGCACCATCCCCAGGCCCGAAGTAAATGTGGTTATCCCAGCTTAAAATTTGTGAAAAGCTGCAAAGGCACATCAATAATGTTGCAGGCCAACCTCTGCCTAAACCTTTGGTAAGGCCTTATGTGTCAGGAGTATCAGAACACATGAAACACGCTACTCCAATCAGATGTCACGGGACTCTGCAGTTTGTTTACATATTAGGGCCAGTGGCCACTCCTTCAGTGACGAGGATGTGCCTGGACAGGAAGGAGAAGTAGCCATGCTATCAGCATTCAGGTAATCAACATTTAGAGTTTGGGTAATTTGGATTAGGGGGAAATATTGTTGGGTTTTTAGCTGCTCCAGGAAGGAATGTGAAATTAAAGGAAGTTCTGAAATGGGGAAAATAAAAATAAAAACTATGAATTGCAAAGCATGTGTAAAAATGTTTATTTGTCACTCCTGTGTTTGTAAACCCGCAGAAAGTTTTTATGGTTTTCAATAAATTATGTGTCAGATTGATACGAGGAATAATAAACTTGCCAGATTTCTTGAATAAAAGCATTAAAAAGGAGCTCTGATTTGATCTGGAAAGCAAGGTCGTCATTTATGCGAAAATATATCTTTCGCCATCTTACAATGCTGTGTTTGCAGCCATTCCCCAGCTCTCGCTGAATGGTACCAATGATCGGTGGTCATGGCGATCTGCATATTAACAATCATGAAACTGAGTCATTGTTAGGCAACGGTGCTAGTTTCTTTTATTGTGTAACCTCCTCACACTGAAGAAGTCACTTGGATGAGTGATGAATTGATAACATCCAGACCAGAACACTGAAAACATACGTTTACCTTTGTAAGCCTCTGGATGATTTACATTTACATTAGCATTAAAGAACAAAGCACTCTGAGCTTTGACGGGATTAGGAAAATCTCTCTCACTAGTTATTGAGTTAAGTGAGGAATAACACGCCATGTTATTATTAAACTAGTAAACAAATATGCTTTCCTGCATTTGCGCAACGTTCCTAAGATTTAAAAAAAATCTCTGAGTGATGCTGAACAACTAGTTCATGCATTTCGGTTGAACAATTTTAATTCATTATTATCTGGTTTCCCTAAAAACTCCCTGAAAAACCCTTCAGCTGATCTAAATTCCTCAAGCAAGAATACTGACAGGGATAAGGAGAGCATATTTCTCCCTTTTTGGCTTCTCCTCACACAGAAGGTCTTGAATAATCAGGCCCGATTAGGGCTCTTCTCTCTGACACTGCAGGGTTACTTTTGGTTTGTAGAGTATTTAAAGTAGAATGGGAGGCAGAGCCTTCAGCTTTCAGGCCCCTATTCTGTGAAATCAGCTCCCAGTTTGGCTTTGGGAGAAAGACACCTTTTCTACTTTTAAGATTAGGACTAACTGTTCCTTTTTGATAAAGAATATAGTTATAGCTGAATCAGGTGACCCTGAATTCCCCTTGTAGTTACACTGGCCTAGGCTTTTGGGGGCTTTTGGAGTGGTTCTTCTTCTTCTTCTTCACTTTTTACTTTTATACACCACTTTGCATTTAATTATTAGTTATTATTAATCTCTGGCTCTCCTCCACAGTGTGTTGTTTCTGGCTGCCCCTCGCTGAGCCTCAGTCTGCCAGAGGTTTGTTAGGACCGTGTCTTGGAAATCAGCCACAATACTTCCTGTAACATCGCCTTAAATCTTGTTGAATTCAGTTGTGAGCAGCTCTTTACAGCCCATACACAAAATGTACTGAAGCTCACAATACAAATTACTAAGTTGTTTCTGAGTGGTTCTTTTCCCCAAGCCACACCGCTACAACCTACATGCCAAGTCACACTTCAACCACTGACGATATTCATCTTCCTGTTTAGGTGTGGCGACACCGCTTGCAGCACAGACAGCAACAAACAGAGTTAGTTTTGTTTTGCTCTTTTATTCCCTTTGTTTTTTCTTCTTTGTGTGTTCCACATAAAATATATCCAAGAACTCATTAGAATTAGAACTTAAGTTGAAATAAAGCTTATATTCCCTTGCATTAATTTATTTGTATTGCTCTATGGATATGACAAAAATAGCTTCCAGAGGAGCCGCTTGTTTCTTTCATACTTTTAGCACATTTTAAAGCCTGTACCTTTTCACTTTTACTTGAGTAAAGAAGTGGAATCAGCACTTCAGTTTTCACCATACTCACCATGCTTTTACTTGAGTGAATACAATATGAAAAATAATTTAAAATCACAGCTCATGCCTCTCAGATGGTGTCATCTGTGGGCAACTGCTGAAATGTAAACATGATAAATGTAATAATAATAAATAAAAGTCTTTGGGACACGTGAGATTAACTTGATGCAAGGCAATGTGATATTTTCCCTTTAAGCCCTTATTCCAAAGAAGGAATATGTCCGATTCAAATTTATTGTTAATATTATTTTACATGTAAAATTTAAAGCTTTTGTTTACAGCAGTTTTCCTGGTGAAAACGCTTCCGCTGCGCTTCAATCGCCCGGCACTGTTCACCCAGCATATACTAGTGGGCGGAGCCGTATAAACCACACCCCCTCTAGCGCGGCTGCTGCTGCTGCTGTTGGTCTGAGGTTGAGTCCGCTTGTTAGAGCTGAGCCAGCCAGCAGCCGGAGCGCGATCGCCGTCTGGGGAGCATAGATGTGCACAACCCCTGGAATATCCGTGCGCTGGAGAGGCCAGAACCGACCACCGTGGAGGACCGTCTTCATTTAGTCGTCATAAAGGAAAGTGCCACGGCGAAAGCATGGCGGTAGAAGAGGAAGGTCTCCGGGTTTTCCAGAGCGTTAAAATAAAAATAGGTAAGAGAAAAAAAATCCCTACCCCCAGCCTGAGCGCCTCAATGGATGGCCCCGTATTCACGGGTGAAGCAGGCAGTCAGTGAGGGGCTGGAGGGACTCGGATCTGTGTTGTTCAGCCTGGTATTGTAATTCAAATCACACGCTTTTTCCTCCCAGCGCACAGGCTAATTACAAAAATGAAAATGTTAAGGGGGGGGGGGGACATTTCCAGAGATCCAAAGCTTTGGGGGATATTGTGGGAATTTGGCAGCTGGCATTTGGACCCAGATCATGTGCGTTTGATAGAAGTCTCCACATGCGGACTTGAACCGATTAGAAGCAAGCTGTGTGGCTGCACACCAAACATCCGGCTGTTTTTATTATTATTATTATTATTATTAATAATAGTATTATGTATCTCAGATAAAGTAAGCCTTGATTTCGCCTAAGCTGCAGCCGGCCAGTCATGTTGTTGCACCCCTCCTCCCCTTATCCCTGCTTTCTCTGCACTCGCCCCCTTCCAAAAAGCTTTATGCATGACTGTCTAGCTATTGATTGTTAGCCCAGATTTCTATATTTAGAATTGTAGCTAGTCTCCAGTGGGTAACCCCGGTTTCTAGGAGGTATGTGGTGCACGCATATCTTGTGAATGGAGCCATGAGGACTCGTGCAGTGAGTGCTTTATTGAAGAAGACAGTATCCTAATGTAATTGTCTAACTGTAATATAGTAGTAACTGCATGTAAGCCCGCATATATCAAGCGCAAGAATTGATAATACCGGCTATAACAACAGTCCTGCTTTCATTTTTATTACTCTTTAATTGTTTGTGCAAAACAGTCTTATATGTGTACTTGCTCTTTTTTTTTTGTTAATGAATCTGTGGGACTGTTGCTAACTTTGGAAAATACTTAACAATAAACTGGATTTGCAAAGCAAGTTTTGAATACACGTTTCAGGTGTCATCAGAGGGAAGACTGTGACGTTTGTTTTGCGAGGGGAAGTGGTCCAAAATGCCGCAGCAGTCTGACCTGTTTGACAGCATGTTCACATGTTTGCCTTTTTAACATCAAACCACAGGGAGCAGACAATCATTTCCTCTGTGTGCTCTAACTGTTATCACGGGTCCTTTTCACTGACATCTGGCACCCAGTTCATCCCGTCTGTGCTGTCCACTTTGTTTTGACTCCAAACATGCAACAGAAGGGATGAACAGGGATGAAGGAGGGGTGGGGGGGATAAAAATTTACAATAAACACACATACAAGCTGTGTGCCAGCCAGTATTTCTGGGCACAAAACTCTCCGGTTGTCAGCTTCTCAGTTGAAGTTAGGCTTTGTTTCCAAGCTTCCAACCTCCAAGTGAGTTCCCAGGAGAAAGTTGGAGAAAGAACCTGAGTCAAGTTTATGAAGTACTCCCAGTGAGATACTATGCTCAGACTCAAGGGAGAGTTGGAATATTTAAATTACTATGGTCTCATTAGTTTGCTGCACTTTCTGAATGAGTGTTCAGCCGGCCAGCAGCTTTGAGTTCCTGTTCAGGAAAACCGAATGACTGGAGCAACTCTTCCCGTCACAGATGTGTTTCCTAGATATACGTCTGCTTACAGCTCATGCAAGAAAAGAAAGAAGTGGAAGACTCATATCCTTTAATTCAAGAAAAGAAAACTGTTACCAGTTAAAGTCCAGACCTGAATGTATCTTCAGTATTGAAAACAAATGCAGACACAGGACCGCTGTGAGTGTCATACACAAACATGTTGTATTTTATTACTGAAGAACTACTTAGGCATTAATATTAATGTGTAGTCAGCATTTCACTGTTAGTTGGTTTCATAAAAGCCAGTATAATATGAGCTTTCTTTTAGACATACCGATATTTGGCGATTTAAAAATCCGATATCCTGATATATCAGCCGATATTTTTCTTTATTTTTCAGACACAAAGCAAAAACACATTCTCCTTGATTTTGTTATGTATAGTTATTTGTTTAAATATTTAAATTTTGCCTGACTCTCCTCAGATCAGCTGGTTGTTGTTTGTAGCATTCCAAAGTCAATTGTTCCTAACAGGGAAGTTGCAGAGCTCCCCCTGGTGGACAAACCATGCGGTCACTGGTAACATAGTCGAAGGGTGTTTCTCCTGGCTATTTTTTTTTAAACTTTTGTAAATGTTAGCACTGCTGCATAGACAAATATTGGATGATATTGATACACACTCGCTACACTCAAGGGTTTTTGACTGTTTGTTGGACATCTTGTTGGACTGGAAGTTACTGGATTTTTTTTTACTGTTTTTCTGAAATATAATGTGTTTATTATGGATTTACATGTGCTGAGGTCCATTTACCCATGCCTTTTTATATACCAAACTGCTCTCTAAACCTTAATTGAGAAAATAAAGCAGAAATTAACACATAAAAATAATATTAGTTGGAAGTTGTATTACATCGGCTTGCAAAATGTATTCCATCAGAGGTATAAAGTGTATGTAATCTAAAGTGGAGCTGTGTTACCCTGTAAACTTTTGCCAGTGAGGCATGATTACTGACACTCATGAGGAACATTTACTGTGCGTTTTTATCACTTCCGAGCACTGACCCAATGTTTCCTTCGTCCTTTTTCTTCTGTGTCATCAAACAGTGATGACAGTGGAGTTTATACTGTGTTGTTGCCTAGCAGCAGTCATACTTGCCATCAGTACGATTCCCATGGCGCTCTGCTCCCAGTAATGTCTGTGTAACGCTTGCATCACATTGTTTTCATCAAAGTCTTCTCCTTTGGCGTGAGAAGACATTTTGCTGATGACTCAGAGCTGAAAATTTGCCACATAGTTGAAGACCAGAGGCAGCGAGGGAGAAAGAAGGACTTATTATTGTAACGCTGTTCCAGGTGATGACTCGTCTCAGTTTCCTGGAGGAACACGCGAATGTCGGAAACTGAACGGGGCTACTGGGCCCGAGTCTGTACTGTCTGGGGAAAGACAGGAAATAGGAAGCTGCCCCCAAATGTCTTCCTGATTGGCTGGACTAGACTACAAAAGAATTGTGTTTTTTCCTGCATGGCAACAAGCTAATACAAAGCAGATGTAGTGAGATGCAGGGAGAAAGGGACAGAGGTGGTGTCTCACGTACAGGAGCAGGCTGCGCTCCGTCTGTCGGCGGCTGTGTCTGTGTCGGCGCTCGGAGAGATGGGAACTCTCAGTGGCACAGCTGGAGTTGGGACTTTGCACTAATTAACAACAACATATGTGCGTTTGGCCTCTCTGTTGCTGCTATGAACATAATCTGACAAACACAGTGCAATTGGACCGACCTACCGATTTGACTCATTTGGAAGTTTGCATTCCTGCGTACACCTCTGACAGCTTCATCAGGGAAAGTTATCACCATAGCCAATAACAATTTACAATCTACACAATAAGTAAAGCGTTGGAAGAAGCTTGTGCAAAAATACTCTGTAAGAAAATATGGAATAACAATCCTTAAAAGTGTGACAGTAGATTTTTTTTGTGGCCTTTTTTTGAGCACTGCCAAAATTCTCCCTGAATGTGTGTTTTACAGAAACCTGCCGTGTATTCAGTAAGCTTTTAATAATGAAAATGGAGTTACCTACAAAGGACAAACAGAAAAAAAGGGACCGGGAGTCCCGGCTCAAGCAAACAAAAGAGGAAGAAACCTGTGAAGTGACACACAATAGGTCCCCTAAACAAACAAAACTGAAAACAGTAGCGCCGGTAACTCCCAACTCAACCTATAGCTGACAAACAAAGCTGTAAAAGCAGCAGAAAAAAAACAGCCGATGGAGGTGAGGCGGAAGGAACGAACGCCCGAAACGCCAGTTGGCAACATTTTTATTCGTCGGTGAGCCTTCAGCAGCCAATCGGCGCTAAGAATAAATCAGACAATTGAGAGAGCAGGTTAACTAGAGTGACGATAAAAACACAACAAGAGGATTACTCGACCACCACGCCGGGGTCGTGCGTAACAGTCATTAACGGTTATGTGGAGCTGGTTCCCATCACCTAATAAATATCTGTCTCCTCAGCTGTTCAGTGCTTCCTGTACTCATCAACTAATACTAATTTGCATGCATATCAGCGCTGGGTGGGTTATGGGGTGTATAGAATTAGCTGAAAACCACCAAGACGTTGCTAATAGCACTGAACCTGAACTGAATGGAGTCTTTTCTGGGCTGATTCTGGCCCCCGGGCCTTACGTTTGACATCCCTGGTTTAAATCCTTTCACGGTGCGGTCATTGGCTGATTGTGTCATAGTGCAAGTCACCGGTTTGGTCTGGAATCGGTTCTCCGCATAAGCTGCGCACCCTGAACTGTTTTCATAGGCTTCATGTTGGTTGGCACAGCACTGTTGTGTTACTGCTTAATGGCGCCGTAACAATACAAGTGTGATTTTTGGAAGTGGGAAAAAAAACACATAGTGAAAGAAACTGCACAGAGTCTGGAGGAGAAAAAGCGGTGGCGGTCCAGGAAACAGGAGTGCGCGGCTGACTTCAAGAGGCTCAGGCTGGGAGGGAGAATTTGGTTGGGAGTGACAGAGCGTCCCTCCCCTCCCTTCGCTTTGCCTTTCTCTTGATAGGTGGCCAACAGAGTTTCCCAAACTTCATTCTGTCCAGACTGAATAGGAGATGCGGAGTGACGGGTGGCTGCGTGTGGGGTCAGAAACAGTTCATGTGCGTGCAGCGTTGAAATCTGATTTAGTTTAATGGAAGTAACAAGATCAGTTTGGTGCTGTTATTACATGATATTCATCTACAGTAGATGCTTAATACACTGCATAAGCACAGTCCACTATTTTGTCCTAGAAGGCGAGGTGTGTTGGAAAAAAGTTTGCTGCTGTAAACGTGTGTGTTGACCTGTTCAGATGCAGACAGTGTAGGTGGCTTTAGGCTGGTGGAATAATCCGGTTTGTAATGTGTCCTCCATGGGAAAACAGAATGGGGAATAATGTGGAAGCATTGCCGTAGGCCCCGCATGCAGGGTCAGCACGGGTAAATAGAGGTCTGGAGAGCACGGCTCCTCCCGCGTGTCCTTCAGATGCCTCGTGGAACTGGAAGATGTCTACCAGCAAGCAGTGACTTAAGCGTGAAAGCTTTTAGTGGACAGAGAAACTCCCGTGTCACAGAGTGTCCTCTTGTCACGACTTTCGTGTGAAGTTGAACTTGTGTGGCAGGCGTCTGCACACACGCTGATTAAATCTGGTTTTGCAACAGCGTTTTCCTCCCCTGGCAACACCGGCAATGTCAACTTGCCACATGCGGGGACGTACACCCAACTCGCTCTCCCTTCCTGTGCTTGCAAAAGATAACGTATCTTTGTGTTTGCCAAGCCTGTTTGTGAGTCTGCGTGTGTGGAAAAATAACGGGTGGGAGGGTAAGAGCTCGTTTTACACCGTTTAATTGCTTTTTTTCTAGAAGTCATAAAAACAAACACAGAGATTTCTAAGAATTATGTGAACGGATAAAAAGCCCGGAGGCAGAGTTGAGGTTAAACTGACCAGAACGTAAAGGAAATAAAGAGCAGTGAAAGCAGCTCTCTGCAGCAGCTACACGCTGACGTGACACCGAATGAACGCATCAGGTCTCTGATCGGAGCTTAATTTAAGCCTAACTGTCCCTGCACAGTTGTGTGTGTGTGTGTGTGTGTGTGTGTGCATGTTTGTAGTTGTGTATTTTTGTTTCGCTCAAGTCAAGTTTTCCATTGAGACTTACGAATCTGTGTAACCATTAGCTCTGTGCAGCGGCAGAAAGAGATTGGGTTTGATCAGTAACTGAATCCTGGTTTATCACACAGTCTGTGCTGTGCAGCCTTTAACCATAAACTCCCTTTGTTTTCCATGCTGTTCCATGTATGCTCCTCCAGCAGCTGTTCTGGTTGGGTGGAAACTTCAGGATAAGACAGCTCAGCTGGATTCATGGGAGGCAGCTTGTGATAAGCTGCAGTGCGTTTGAAAGCACCTCAAAACGTCTTTGCAAACCTAAAGAAGTGCAGTTCCTAGTGCGGTACAGTCATCCAATGGACAGACAGTTCAATTCGCACTAATCGTCTCATTCATGATTTAAACGTTCATTTCCACACCTATGATTCCTGGTTTGGAAATACTTATTTATCTAATACTGGGGTTTGGCGCAGCTCTTTAGTCCATCTGTCTGAAACAAGTACTCCCAGCCCCCTTGCAGCTCCCTTTAAGGCAGGCTTGTGATTGGTTGCCCCTCATAAATGGATGGTTCAGGGTGCACTTGGTGACATTGTGAAAGCAAAACTCCCTTTAAACAGGAAGAACTCTCAGACAGAACCGGGAATTCTCAGTTTTTCATTAGAACCACCTCATGTCTTCTCCTGATGTTACATAATAAACCCTATGATGCAAATATCTTTGTGGACCTCAGAGCCAACAGTTCGTGCGATCGAGTCTTTCTTGCAGAAACTTGTTACTTTTCTTTTTTTCGTAAAAGTCTGGATGTCCAGGTGACGTTGAGACATGAGCTCAACAGTGGCTCAACCTTAATTTAGGAGTTTTTTTTTCAACCATGACTGGATGTTGACAAAAGACGGCCAGCCGAGAGTTATTCATCGTCGATATCCCAGAGAATGTTATTTTAATGTTTTCACGCAGATAAAACGACACGTTCAGAGCCATACATGTGGCTACAGCCGAGTGTAAAACAAGTGCATCTGTTATATGGTTTAGTGAAACTTTTGCATGAAACCCTCAGCCCACGTAGGCTTAAAAAGTGGCCGTTCTTATCTACCACACCCCTTGTAGCCTCCTCTACCTGAAGCTGATTCTTCAAGTGTGATTTCCATGCTTAGATGAAAGTAAATCTCTCTGCAGCAGTGCTGACTTATAACAGCCCCCTCCTTTTGTAAAAACCTCAGAGTGGGTGAGGTTTCAGCAGCGCAAAGAAACTGGTGGGGCGGAAGCACGAGCACGAAACGGCTGTCTTAAAAGGTTAACAGGTTTTCACTGATTGTGGGTTTCAGGATGCCCTGGTGCAGGTTCGCAGCGGTAATTGTGGCTACCTGTTGTTGACTGTGTGGCTTATTTCTGACTGCACTGTAATCTGCTCCTGGGCCGTGTTTATTCTCTGAACTGGGCGTACTGATTAGTGCTCACCTTGGACAGTTATAGCTAAAGCACGGATGCAGTTTTAGAGAAGATTGCTTATTCTCTTTGTCACACGTGAATAGGACTTTCAGGCTGCTGGACATCACATGAGGTCATTCTCCCAGTGTGCAGAATGACTTCACAGCTCAGGACCAGTTTGAGGTTAACTTTGAAAGAAGCGGTCAGCATTGGAGTTGCACTGTGCCAAGTGTCGGGCCTCGTTTGTGCCGAACTGTCCCACCCCCAACTGTTGCTTTAACCTCTGTCGTTGAAAGTGCAAAGTCATAGAGTGAGCATTTTTATAGGGCAAATTATTAATCAGATACTAAAAAAGTTGATTGGGAGATTAACTGATGCTAAAAATACATGTGGGCTGTGCTTCTGGTTTCAATTATAAAGCAATATTTCCTGCAAGAACAAAGTGCCAGCTGTGGAGATCCACCAAAAAGGCCTGCATACGTATGGGTGTGTGTGGGTGGGCGGGCGCAATGTTTTTATGTTTAGTCAGAAAAGACTGTAATGTCTTACAGTTTGGTTTCAGTTCTCGTTTTGACTCTCTACCCAGAAGCATCAAAGGAACTGAGCGGAGACAGAGGGATAATATAAATGAGTTTCACTCTTTTCCATTCTCACGGTGTCTCTCTCCGTCTTACACACACACACACACACACTCTCAGGGGCAACTGGGTTGTTCGCCGCTTTTAAACTTTGCCTTGGATCCAGTTGAAATTCCTTTCTCCTCATCTCATTTCCTGTTGTCGCTCTCTCCAAAGCTAACCGCTCTCCAGTTTTCTATCTGGCTGACTTCTCTCTCTCTCTCTCTTTCTGCAGTCTTCCTCGTCTCTCCCCCTTGATTGAGTACACTGCTTGTATTTTTCTCAGTAACAACCCCCCCCCCCCCCCCCCCCACCCACACACACACACACCCTTCCTTTTCTTAAAGCCTGCGTTTCCCAGGCCTGCTACTTGAGCCCACGGCGACTCAAAGCATTCGCGCCTGTGTATCCTCGAGTGTGTTCGTGTCAGAGGGGATTAGAATAACGAGCCGAGCGGTGCGTCTGTAACTGTACGCCACAGCGTGGCCGACTGAAACCGGTCGACAGAAGGAGAAAGCCGAACATTCGCTGCATCCATCGCTTTGGCTTCGCCGACTTCCGTTTCCTCATTTCTTCCGTTGTTTTTTTTTCTTTCCTCTGCAGGGATGTAAAGTTTCTTTTTAAGTGTCTCATTCGGCTGTTCACTCTTCTCCTGTCATCTCAGCTCAGTGCCTCCCCCTGTTTTGCGTGCACACAGAAACACGTGCAAAGTGTGTGTGTGTGTGTGTGTGTGTTTGCTTGTTTTGCTCAGATACTAGGGCAGGATATTCTCCAAGGGCAGCTGCGGTGATGCTTGATGAAAAGAAAACAAAAACTGCTGTTGTTGTTGGTTTTCTTTCCATATTTTCTGCTTATTATGAATCGCGAGAGAACACACACACACACGCGCACACAGCTCTGGAGAAGTTGAAAAATGAACAGATGAAAAAAAAAAAGGAAGCAGCATGAGATGTAGGGAAAGTGAAATCAGGTTAAAGTATCTTGAAAGGGAAAACGAAAGCAGGCGTGAAAGACAAGTCCTGCACTGATAAAAACGCAAACAAAGGAGGCTTCAGACCAAAAGAGAAAAGGGATAAAAGGAAGAAAATGATAGGCAGGCTGAGACAGTGGATTACAGACTCTGGTTTTATAATAAAGTCTTTAATCTAACATGATGAATGGCAGGTTACTGAAGAGGCTTATCTTTTCTTTTGTAACAGGCTCACTCACTCGCCATCAAACATATACACACAAATATCTAAAAGTGGAGTTTGTATGCTCCACTCTCAGGCTGACAAACTCTCCTGGTCATCATCCAGATAAATAAAACGGTCCATCGCTTCTTCCTCTCCTGAACAGGAAACTGTCACACTGTACTTCTAATTGTGGTAAAGACAGATGGTTTGGCGTATTTACTACAGATCATGTCGTCTTTATAGAGCATACGATCATTTTCTGAGCATTGAGGCAGCAGCCAGTTTCATTTAGTTCCTCAGTAAAGCACAGCATGGAAACACTGTGATCCTTTATTGTAGCTGCCTTTATTTTAGCTTGTAAATTGCACAGTAACGCAGCTGGAAGCAGTAACTGTTCTGATGTGCTTACAGGCACTCGAGCACAGTGTATTCAGGCTGTTCAGTATGCAAGGCCGAAGGTGGGAAATCAAGAAGATTCTTCTTCAAGCTTGATTCTGATGTTGTGTGTTTGCTTGCTTGCACAGTGTTAAGTATCGAGATGTTGAAGTCGAGTGACCGCTAATCATGAGATGCTAGGTTTGGACATTATGGGTGTGACAGCGTAGGATCAAGTGATAAAAGCGCCAGTCACAAAGGGATAGAGACTGGTTCCCGACCATCTGACAAACAGTTGGGGAGTGTTTGCTCGAGGTTGGAGGAAGTTGCTCTGAAGTCGATTGCTCAAGCTCCTGCCACAGAGGCCTGGAGACTGGCCATTGTTCCCTGGCAACCACAGGTTGCTGGGTAAAAATGTGTATTTCCTGTTGGGGAAAACCTCAGATTGCTTTGTTCACTAGTGGATTGTCGTGGTTGTCATGTTTTTCATGGAAGACCATGAATGAGCCAAGACCCAGAACTATAGTGAAACTGCCAGTTCACCTTCAAAGTAGAAGTTGTGCCTTGTGAAGCATGTTGGATTTTGCATCGAGGCACACCTTTTTACTTTGAAGCAAGGTCTTCTCAGTTTCAGGTTTGCAACACAGTTTTTCAAATTATGCTACTGCTTGGCTAGTAGTTAGTGAGCGTTTGCAGACAAGCCAGCGTCTTCCATGTAAACTATGGGTGACTGTGACAATCTGCTAGTGACCACCCTCACTGTGACCGATTTCTCTCAGCAGCCACTCGCTAACCAGTCCAGGAGTGGACGCTTTTTTTCTAGAGACTGGTGGTTGTATCATGTTTAATCTGACAGGCTGCTCCTCAGGAATGTGTAGGCTCTACTAATCAATCAGGGTCTGGAAAATGAAGCCAATGTGCAGGTAGCTAAGCTTGCAAATCCTAGAATCACACCTTTAGACTGGCTCCAACTTTCATTGGAATATTACCAAAGTGAAGCTAGTAAGCTTAGTAAGCTAGCTAGCTAGCTAAAGTGCGTCGAAAACAGTTTTTTATGCCAACTTAAAAAGATGTGCGTTTTCACACTAAAATATTATTAACTCACTTTTGGTGCCAGTTTCAGATGGCTGTATGAGGAACACTTCGAACTTGCCTTCATTTAATTAAATTCAGTTCAATTTAGTTTTAGTTATATAGCGCCAAATCACAACAGCTGCATTTAGAGGCTTCAGTAATCACCTGACCTGAATATGTGCAGGAGATACGACACATTGGCAGTCGTAGAACTATATTCTTTATGTTGAACTCATAGGTGTCAACACCCCCATTATGCTGTTTCTAATTTGTATGAACATTAAACTCTATTCTAAATAACTTGACCGCACAAGTGATTAAGTTTTGTGTTTTTACCTAATGTTCCCAGATTGTCTACATATACAGTCCACATATTACATATAGCTTCAAACCATCATTTCAATCTTTCAACCCACAATCAGATTCAAAAGGTGTTGGCAGCTTCTGTCCAGAATAACCATAAATAGTTGAAAGTGGATGATATATCTTTGGTGGTTTAGCTGCTGTGGGACGATTTCAGTTCTCCACTTACTGCATCATTTTGATTAAAATGGTTGTTACCCACCATCTAGCGCTGGAAAGACGCGCTGTTAGATCACTTTGCACAGTCTGTTTACAAAGTGCAACACTTAGATACTGCAAAAACATGCAATTTGGGCAGAGTAGTGTCACCAAAATCATTTTGCACATCCTGTCGGTTATTGTGGGAACTTAAAAATAAAAATGAGACTTTGCCCTGCTTATATTGAGTCATCTATGTAAAGTTACTAACTTTACTGTAAAAAAAAAACAACACTGTTTACAAGCTACTTGTAAGACCTCATGATTTGAAACTTTTAACCCCTTGAATTATCTCAAGACTGATTTAAAAAAAATTGATTTAATCTGTGCTGGTTTTGTTTTTGTTTTTACTAAGTTGAGTCATTAAACACATTTGCACGCTTTAAGCACGCTCACTGGGAACGCTGTGGTAATCCCATGATGTTTCTGGTCACCAGGATGAGTGCAATCTGCAATCTTGCAGTTCGTGAATGAAAGCAGGTGGAAAACAGAGATTGGAGGGAATTCGGGTGCTCGGGGTGAATGAGGAGGATTACGGGACGGCGATAAAGTAAATATGAGAAAATAAATGAGAGCTGCGGAAGCAAGGGAGCTCTAATGACAGTAGGAAGTAAAGGGATAAAGACAGAGATGAGAGGCAGTTACATCATCTTGAAAGGCAGATGGAGCTGTATAGTTTGCATCAATACGTCAAAGCGGTGCTGCGTGTGTCCTGTTCCAGAGCTCAGGTGTCGTCTTAATTTGTGAATGAATGTTGTTATTGTGAATTGTTGAGTGCACGAATCACGCAGTGCACGAATCAGCCTCCAGAGAAGCAGTCATAACACCGTGTTGTATTACAGACCCCACAGGGTGCACTTCACCATCTTTGTTTGTCTCAGCGAGGGTTTAAGGTTTATCCAGCGTCACGGACTGAAGGTGGAGGCACCAGATCGTATCTTCCTTGCAGCTGGCTGCTTGCCTGCTATCTATTTTACAAAAAACGAGTGGGAGTAACAACAGCGCATTGTGAAAACGCTCAAAGGACACATCTTGTGTTTTGCATTGTCAGCAAATCATTGATTTGACTGATTGTTTTGAATTTTCCTTGTGGGATTCGTTGAAGGAAATGTGGAACATCTTGCCCCACCTTCCTGGTTCTGTGATAAGATGCGGTTATCGGGAAGTCTTGATTATATAATGCCAGCAGGGGAATTATGTTTTAGTATTTATGGTAGGGCTGATTGAGTGGAACTTTAGTGGGGCTGCTGCATTAATGTGCAGCCATACTGACAAACAGGAAAAATAATTTGAAGATAGCCATCTGCTTTGCAGTTTCACGCCCGGCTATTTGGTGTCAAATGTCAACTCTCTCCCCTCCCCCCTAGGGTCAGCCGCAGGGTCGGAAACCCGGCAGTGGAGATTTCTGGCTTAGTATCTCTGATGTGTTTCCTGGTGCAGTAAATGTAATCAAAGTTTATATTGTTATGTATCATATGATAAGGCAGTGGTTCCTAATGTGTGGATTCACTCCCAAGATAAATACAAAGTGACGCAGGATGATGGAGGAGTTCCTCATCGGGGCTCTAGAAATCTTTAATAGGATCCTCTTTAAAGGATAAAAACATAAGGAGACATGCTAAATATGAGGTAAGGTAATGTAAAAGGCAGAAATGTGGATAAAGAGAAGTACTGCCTTAAAGAGAAAGTGTCAATTTATCAAATAGCATCACCCGCCCTTTAAACTAATGCTTCTTACTGTGAAGACGTTTTAAAGCCAGAAATAACAGAGCAGCGTATGCTAGCAGTGTCAGATAACCACACAGACAATGAAGCGTTACTCAAGCAGACGTTCACAATGATGGTTAACACTGTGAGTCCCCCCCAGGGTAAAGAGGGTAATGGCTAAAGTGGATGCACGTCTTCATAAATGAGAATAAATATGCCCTGCGGGACCAGAGTACCACCTCTCCGGTTTGTGTGTTTGTGTGTCTCGGTGGGTGGCTGGATCACATTTTTGTTAAAGGGAGTGCTGACACACATGTTTGACATACAGGAAGTGTCCCACGCAGATTCATTCATTCACAGATGTTACATCACAGACACAGACATGCTCGCGGACACGGCGTTCACATGTCGCACATTGTTTTCTGAGGCCACGGTTTTATATATCTGCACATAAAAACAGCCGCCCTGGCAGAGCTAAGCTCATTATACATGGTGTCGGATGTGGTTAGGTAATGACAATGAGAGTGCGCGTTGGGACACTGTACCAGCTCTGGACCCCTCCTCCCTCCTTCATACACTCATCTCTAAAACAACAAACTTTACATAATGTTTCTTTTCAACCCTTTCCTAGTTCTTTAATAAATAATGACCTGTAGCCTGAATAAACACATTGTTTTTTTCCTACTTAATATGCCTCCTTTGTTCTTTTCATTGTGCAGGAGAAGCAAAAAACATCCCTCCGTACCCGGGGCCAAACAAGATGAGGGACTGTTACTGCACAGTCAACCTGGACCAAGAGGAAGTCTTCAGGACCAAGATTGTGGAGAAGTCACTTTGGTACAGGCCCACCTGTCCATTTTTACTTCTGTCTTTTTAACTTTGCTTCTAAACTTTTTGGTGTGTAGTTACAGAAATATGCAGTTGCGACATTTAAATAATACCTAAAGGCAAAGCTGATCATGAATTTAAACAAAAAGAAGCACCAGAGTATTAAAAATGGCAGCTGGAAAGGGAAAACGATTGAGGTGTCTCACCTGATGTCAGCGTGTCCACCATAGTGGAGATGGTTCAAAGACAACATGTTTTAAAAGGCACAACTTTTATTTTGAAGGCGAACCTCCTCCATTTCCAGGTTTGCTGCACAGTTTCACTACAGCTCCGAGAGTAGCTGTGCAGTGTCCATCACAAAAGAAATCACAAAAAGTTTTAAGTCAGCCGTTCAGGAAATATTGTCCATTTGTCCCTAGCGACAGTTGTTGCCGGTTGCAGACCAGTCTCCAGACCTGTGTGACTAGTTAACTTAAACCTATACTGTCACAATGACTGTTACATATCTAAAATATCAGACGTTTACATGGTTACATGTGGTTAGTGGTCACATGTCTGCAAAACCTCAGTACGGCCTAAAGATGTTTTGACATATATATGACCTATAGTTTGTTCTGGTCTCAACCAGTGGATGAGTTTGTAATCTGTAGCTTTTTCCTGTGGTTTGGTTTCTGTTCACGCAGAGAAAACTCCAAGCCAACCGAAACGCGTCACTACAAACGACGTGAAAACATTCAGTCTGCTTGTTGTCAAGATGCATCTAGGGCAGGAGAACAAGATAAAATATAGGAAAGATGTCCTAATATTTGTATTTTTTTGGCATCAGACTGAGACCATCTGAGTGGGATTACGGTTGTCACATCTTCACATACGACCAACGCCAAGGGAGAAAATGAGCCATCTAAACAGACTAAGCCGGTGTTCCTCAGACCAATAAACTACTATTATTTTCACTTTATGATATCTGCGCTGTTGCTCACACTTGAGGGAAAGCAGAGACTAAATCGATGGAGTCGAAATGTACTTAGCCCGCGAGGGCTTTATTTTCATTGTCTCATGTGATTCATTGACAAAATCAATCACTGCTGAACAAGGAAAGAAAAATAAATGTGGCTGTGATGTTTACACAGAGGGGAATGTACCCTTACCTTACCCCAACTAAGACACACCAGTTCAGACAACACTGAAAAATACTGTGGAGGCACGAATAGTTTGCAGATTAACCAACCAGTCCATCAATTAGCTCACTTTAAACTTGATAGGCTGCTTTGTTACTTTCCAAGCACGACATCTTGTATTTCATAGAATACTTTACATTGAAATACTGCTATAGTAGTGAAAGTATTACTTTAAAATATGACGCTGTTTCCAGACAAAGATGAAATAAATGAATTAAAAGGCAGTTATTTGGTGTCGAAGATAATGCAGCACCACTTAAATGGCATGGTTCACAACAGGCTGTAAAGGGGTACAGTGGTACTGAAACCCACTGCATTCACAATACCAAGAAAAACTTGCACACTGTCTTTCTCAGTATGACTTCTCTATCTAAACCAATAGTTTCTCACGATAATGAAAGATCCGATCATTTTTTCTTTGAATAATTCCAAAGCCTTTCATTGCATTCGTGACTTGAATCTGCATTTTGCTATATCTCTTTGTCCAGAACATGTTGCAGACATGTGACCTGAATTTCTTCTCTCAACTTTCAAAATCTCGCCATCTGTGTTAGTCGTGCAGCTTGCTTTATCAGACTGATCACAGTTCCTCTCTTCTCTCCTGCAGTCCGTTCTACGGGGAGGACTTCTACTGCGAGATCCCGCGTAGCTTCAGGCACCTCTCCTTTTACATTTTCGACAGGGATGTCTTCAGAAGGGACTCCAGTATCGGTGAGTAGGCAACTGCTCCTCTCGATAAAAAAACCTCACCGTTTCACCTCTCGCTACGGGCGTAACGATTCTGAAACCAAGGCAAAATTCTGTAGTGTGAAACCCACCCCACCCACCCACCCTTTGCTTCAACTGTTGAGCTCTCTGTCCTCTGTCCCAGAGCAGGCATGCTGAGACAAACCTCAGTGCAGCAGCTCAGTGTATAAGTGTAAACACAGACAAACAAGTTATATGTTGCGTGGGGGGCCATGGTAAATATACTCACCACAGGTTTTTACTGTTCTTACTCAAACCTCCCACTGTTTTTAGGCATTGTCCTGTGATTGGATGTTAAATTGTTAGCCGTATCTGATTAGGCGCTTCCATCGTAGGCAGGCAGAGCCAGATAAGTGACAGAGTCACAACTCGAGATTTTTACAGGTTTAAATAAACAAAAACAGCTGCATGAGAGCATAATGCAGAACGATGCAAGCATGGCGGTGGTGTCGTTATTCTTTTTGCAAGGAAGTTTGTTTAGGTGGATGCACGCACCTGGTGAAACCATTCATTTGTGCTGAGGGTGTAAAATCAAAAATAGCACCTTAGTGAAGGTCACAGCTGACATTTAGCTGACTTAACCTTTTTCCATGCTCAGCACATCAGCTGTTAAATGAAAGGGAAACAGCCAGTCAGAGCGGAACAAGAGCGTCCCTCCCACTGATCCAGTCCAGCACCTACCGCAGACTCAACCACGCTTCACTTCCTGTGTTTTGATTTGCAATCGTGGGCGACTGGTCTCTCATACTTATTTCTACAGAACCATCAATAGGTACCAGTGTCTGTCTCCATGGCAACGTACAGACTCATTGATGTTTCATTGATGTTTTTCCCACGATCCAGGATCTCTCTGTTCTGGGTTGGGACACCTTTTCAAACACCATCAATTACTTACAGCAACAGCTAAGGATGCATTATTTCCTTTTTAAAATGTTATTTTTTTTCTGCCCAAAACCTCTCATCTGAGGTTGGCAGTTTGGATTTTGAGGTGAAACATCAGAATAACTTGTACTGACATTCAGTTTTTAAACTGATGTTCTTGGAATTTGCACTTGTTTGGAAATTACTCCAAGAGACCTTCCCAACTTGTGTAAATCTTGAGTTCTCCTTAGATCTTCACTGAGTTCCTTGGACATTTCCATTGTTCTCAGTATTGATCAATCCAATGAGTGCTGTCAAACAAATCCTTTATTGCTGGCAAAGACAAACTACCAGCTAAAGTCAAACATGATCGTTACAGTTCAAACAAATCGTTAAAAGCCCCCAAATTATCGTGAAACATTGATGCCCACGATTATGGTATGTAAACTTGTGACCACAACTGCATATATATATATATATATATATATATATATATATATATATATATATATATATATATATATATATATATATATATACATATATACACCATCATATATGTGTATCTGTATAGTGGGTATGACTGCTTTATCGCAGAACAATGTTTTGGCTACAAATACGTGTCAAAGGTGTGTGTTTGTTTGTGTGGGCGGATGTTTCTATCATTGGGTGTGTCAGTGTGTACTGGTGGGTTTGGATATGCAGCGTGGGTGTGTGTGAGGTCTCAAGCACCACACACACAAATGGAAAAATTTATGTGTGTGTGGGTATGTGTGTTAATGTCTGTGGGTGTTGCAAACCCCTGCTCTGACTGATTTCAGAAAAGAAATGACTGGAGTCATTTCCAGGGTACTGAAATGCACGTTGTTGTATTTCTGTGCCAGGTGACTGTGTGCATTAAAAAGCAATTGGCATGTGGTTTTACAGTACATGAGCAGACATGTAAGTATTTGTGTAAGAGTTTGTCAAGCATTCACGATCTACGTCACACTGAAGTACGCAGGCTTTTTGGGATGCATGAAGTGAGTTGTGTTTTTCAGCTCATTTATCTTTGTGTGCTAACATGTGCGTAGGCAAGGTTGCCGTGAAGAAAGAGGACCTGCAGAAATATCACGGGAAAGACACCTGGTTCCAGCTACAACCTGTCAGCGCTGACTCAGAGGTGCAGGTCAGTACAAAGACACGGAGACATACTTTTATAACAAAACTAAGTGTGCACTTTTCATCTCTTCCTCTCTTTTTGTACAATCTCTAGTTGTTGTTTTTTTCTACAGCTTTAAAGGGTTTTTATATCTCCCCTAAAAATGTGTACAGTTAAAATTGAAAGCTGGCATTAAATACTTTTAATGTCAGTCAACATTCAAAGCAAACCTAAACCATAAATCATCACTGGTAAGAGAAACCCTTTATTTGGGTCAGTCTTATAATAGCATTTCTAATTTCTCCACTTAATGCAAATTTAACAGTTCACAGCATTAATCCCATCACACAGCTGCACAGTCATGTTCCCCTTTTTTCCCCGTACACTGATAAGCTTCTTTGAAAATTTTCACAAAAAAACATAGTGTGAAAAAAGACATTGTATTAGATTATTGTAAGCCCACATTGCTTCATTATCACCCTCCTTTTATTTGTTGGTGCCACTGTTGTTTCGATGTGAGTTTATTCCTTTTGATTTTTAATATAAACTAAACACTTGGTGGCAAACACATTGTCAGGTAAAATCTTAAAGTCTCAAAGTCTTAAAATTTTAACCCAGCACATGAAAGAGCCCCAATTCGAGACCAGGTATAGACACAAATCTCTGGTAGGGTTGGATCAGGAAGGGGATCTGGTGTAAAAAATCTGACAAATCAAATATGTAGTTCCTGCTGCTGTGGCGACCGCCCCTGTGAATAACAGAGCACCTGAAAGAATAGGCTAGCTGACATTAGCTAGTGCTTGCTAATCAGAATCAATTCTGATTAGCCTTCAATACTGAATACTAGGCTAAGGTCACCTTCTCAACCAGGTGCGCCACAGTGGTACCCCAGCTAATGTTAGCTAACTTTCGCTAACAGTACCTCAAGCTAAACTTAGCAAACATGAATTTACATTACTTACCAGTCTTCATTTTATGTGTTGATAGCCCAGCTAATGTTAGCTAACTTTATCTAACACTAGCTGAAGTTTTTTAACATTAGCTGACATTTTCAAACATTAGCCTTCAGTACATGGGTCACCTGATCAACCCGGTGAGCTATAGTGGCACCTCAGCTAATATTAGTTGCCTTTAGCCAACATTAGCAGACACTAGTTTTTGATACATGGGTTGCCTGTGAGCTATAGTGGCAAACACTAGCTTAGGTCTGTCCTTAATCTAATATCAATTAGGGTACCTAATGTTAAGAACTTGTGTCACTTTACTTATTCATACAGTAAATCCTCTTTTAATAAGCTGTTTGGTTTAAGGGAAAAGGGCCCTGCTTAAAAATCATATTCCTGAAGATAAGGTACTAAACAGCACTGTTTTGGTACGGAAATACAAGTGTTTTAAATGTACTCATATCAAAACTTTTAAATATTACACCTTCCCTCCACCATGTATAGATGTAGTGCATCTGTGTGTTTGTGTCTGAATTGGGGCAGAACCCAAACAAACAGACTGTGTGTGCACCTGAAACATTTGAGACTGGAGGGTCAAAGTCACCTGCGTCTCTGTGTCTATATAAAAAACATTTGTTCACCTCTAAGAGTTAACGTGCAGCTTTTATAATATTACTCTATGCTCTCTATTTGCCATGAATGAATGAAATTAATGGCTAAATGTCAGCTGATTGACAGATGTGAGAGCTTATGTTTGGACTGCAGGTTTTTGTTTTCATTGACTCATCTTGTATGACAAAGATAAAAGAAGTGTTTGCGGGAAGATTAAAGGACAGCGCTGTATGAAAGGGTCGTTTTAATGTTCAGTGTAGCACTGTTTGCAGTCTCTCTGTTACCACTGATGTGTCTGTCAGTTGCTTTGTCCTCTTTCCCCTCGCTCACAGCCAGTCGCGGCAGATGACTCTCTTTGAGCTTGGTTCTGCTGGAGGTTACTTCCTGTTAAAAGGGAGTTTTTCCTTCCCACATTTACCAAGTGCTTGCTCGCAGAGGGGTTGTGTGATTGTTGGGGTTTCTTTCGTTTTAATATTGTAGGGTCTTCAACTTGTTGTTATGATATGTACAGATTTCGTTTTATAGCACTTGTCCACCATACTTATTTATTACATGTGCAGTATTCTCTACTATTCACTATTCAGCAGTGTCACTCACCCACACACATGCACACACAGAGTGTGAGACACAGTGAACAGTGAACAGTAACATCTGCAGACAGATGGGTGTGTGTAGCCCTAGAGCAGTGGTCTGAAACAGAGAGACATTCATGCGAGGAGCTGGGGAGAGGAAGGATGTGTGAGAGAATGAGACAAGAGAGAGAAAAGTGAATGTGATGGATCAGATGAAGTAGGAAGATAGAGTGTCTCTCTTCTCTTTTCAATAGAGGACACATTGTTTTGCCTGTGTGCACATGTGTGTGTAAAGTGTGCGTGTGTTTGTTCTCTCAGCTTGAATCGTGCAGAAAGAGCCAACGCCTGTAGGTTTGCATACTGATGCTGTTAATTAATGGAGTTTTTCTAGACAGCTGCATCGCTGCACTGTCATCATGTCATTAATCCAATCACTTCAGAGGAAGAATAACTTCAGCATGATGTTCAGGCTCAGCTATTTTCACAGTGTCTCTGTTACTGAAGGAATTCCACTTGTTCATGATTGTGTGTTTTTGTTTTGTGTGGGGATTTATTAGAGATAAATTACTCCGTATTTCTGTGTGTGTTGAATGAAACTCCCTCTCCATGGATCGGTCCTATTCTGAGAAACTGTTTCACGCCTTAGATAAGATTAAGAAACACCAAGTTTGCACCAGATTGCATGTCGGTTTCAGTTTCAGATTTAGCAGAAATTTGTCTTGTTACACAAACCAACTGTATTTCCTGTACACACCTCAGGGTAAAAATCTGCAGAGGGCTGAATTTTATGCTGTGTTCTCAGTGGACAAACAATGGGCTAATAACAGGTGTCTCTGTTTTTGTGTCATGCAGGGAAAAGTGCACCTGGAGCTTCGTCTGAGTGAAGTCATCACGGACAGTGGCGTCATCAGCCATAAACTGGCCACACGGTGAGGCCACTCATACACACAAACACGTAAACACGCAAAAAATGCTTGGATTTAATGTACATTTTTTACCCGCATTGCCATACCATCTTTCTTTGTACCACTATGGTGCTAACAGGCGGTGACAAAGAGACTTTTTTTGTACATGGCCCTTTGTTGTTTGAAAATGTGACTGTATTCACATGTGACTGGTAAACTTAAGCGATGAATAATGATAATTATGCTCATGGATGAATTATTACGCTTACGACTGTGTGCGCTTGTTGGTTTTTCAGCCTTTGTAGCGTGTAGCAGTACAGGCTGATGACGAGCCAGCGTGGCTCTGTTCCCAGTGCACATCGTGGGTAAGGAGCTTAGAGTGGAAAGCAGCAGGTCATCTAGTCAGATTTCTCTAGAAAGACACGTGTACGGCAGAGACGGGGAGAGCCTTGTCCATTAAGCAAAAAAGTCTTAGCCATTATTAATTTACCGTTAAAGTGTTGTAAACTGGAGACCCAGCTTCATTCACGTCTTCAGAGTTGAGTCCCGTGTGGGTTTTTTACTAAGAGTTACATTTTAAGCACGTTGTTGTCTTGTGTAGTTTTTGTTTGATGCTACACACAGGGGGCTTTTTTTTAAAAGCAAGTACATAGCTAGTTTCAGTTTCCATAAATCACAAAAACACAGATGATGGTTATATCAATTTAAACCCCCTTCCCATCTCTCAAAGGGAAAAACATGACATGCTGGCAGACGTTAGTACTCATTTTACAGCAGAATACCTCAAACACAAAGTCAGATATGTTTCTGATTGAACTCCACACCCCCCGAGGGTTTAGGACTACAACTATGAAGTAAGTGTGTAGCCTGCTGATTTATACTGAATGAATTCCTCAATTCAAGTGGTGTTTAAACTATTTTAAGAAACCACTATCACCCAAAAAAAGAAGCAGAAGCAGCAGGCTGTATTACGTTTTATTAAAATTACTGCAAAAGTATAAACAAAATAAGAAGAAGGCTTCAAAGTTTTTAGTCTTATTACTTTAGAGTATTCCCAGAGTTAAGATCTCTTCTTATCTTGTCTGAATTTATATGAAGTCAGACAGAGTGGCTCCATAGCCCTGAGTTTGACTCTAGGGGACACAAATCCCTTGGGAGTTGTATCAGGAAGGACATAGTGTGTAAAAATGTAACAGTGGCAAGTCCTTGTGAATTAGGTAGAGCTGAAAGCTGAAAGTAGGATATAAAAACAGACATAGCCACCATGACATCATGCATTGGTTTCTGAACTCTGCATTTTAATGCCTCAGTGTCAGCATGTTAATTTTGTGTACTTTTTTAATAACTAGAGGTTGGTGAGTTGACGTATAAGCTAGTAAAAACAAGCTTGTTTGGTAAGCTGTATCTGTACACTCTGCAGGTCGGTTTCACAGAAACAGATACCAGCTAATTAATGCCAAGCCAGAACCAACCTCACAACATGTCATAATTAGCTACACAGCGAACCATATCATTTGTCAGGTAATTTAATTATAAATGCTCCAAAAGGCACCAACACCACAAACCGAGAGGTCAAGCGTGACTGGAGTAACTGGAAGCTGCCTGTCAGTCAAACGGACTATGCCCTTAACTCTAAGACTTAACAGCTGTCTAGATAACAATATTTAGACTTGAGAGTTATAAGAATAAATTCCCACTGTATTTATGAGTGGGGAACATTTGCACTGAGACAATAAAATCTTTTTTTTGTGTTTTAATATCGGGCTATAAAAATGCATCTTAATACATGCTTAATACATACTATTAAGTATTGAGATACAAGTATATTAATGTAGAGTTGACATTTCAATGTGGGACTCAGCCTCAAGTGGTGATTAGAGGAACTGCAGTTTTTGACACTTTTTAGTCCCAGAGGTTATTGCTAGACTTAAAGGTACAGTGGGGAAAATCTCACCACTAGATGTCAGTAGATTGCAGATTCAGTTAACCGAATTCTGTTTTTTACCCCACTTAATTCAAGTGCATAACCCTAGCTACGGTGGCCACTGTAGGACAAACTTATTTTTAAAAAGACCCATTTTCAGGTGATAAAACATATCTATGATCCTTCACGGCTTCAGTCTAAAGGCGCAAATATGAATTAAAATTTGCCTTCACAAATTGTTCCAACTTTAGCGTACTGCTTATGTCTCTAGCTTGTCCCTAGTCGATCTTGACTGCTGTATTCTAGATGCCTCAATCTGACCTCTCAGTAATATCTACATGTAGTGCTACATGTAGCCTCGAGCCTTTAGGGATCAGTAACGGTTTGTAGTGCTCGCTTGTTTCTAATTTCCACCTTCAGTATTTCTTTTCCCCATTTCTCTTTCTTTTTTCTCTCAGCTTGCAACCGCAAATATCACTGACTCAGAGTCCCCTGAGGCAGTGTATCAGAGTTCATGCAGGCTCCTTGTGGGCCCTGTTTGGAAACAGACAGGTAAACAAAATGCTGAGAAAACTGATGACTCGAGACACTGACAGGCAGATTGGAGCTGGTCGTGTAAAACCATGGGGGACATCAGGAGATAACAAGTGCCTTATAACGTCCCTGCTCTCATATATCGCAGTGGTGTAGCCATCAGAGACACTGACTCATAATCACATCCACTCTATTTGTCTGGGCTGTGATGTAATTAGTTTCTCTTTTATTTGAGTGATATTGTTTTTGACAGGAAGCATGGGTGCAGCGGTGAAGCACATTAACCTAATATGAGTAATGTGGACTAAAACAACCAAAAAAAAGTCCGGATCTCCACCGCTGTCTGGCATGCCAGAGCTCACAGCAGTGATGAGGTAGCGTGGGGCCAGGATTGTAGGCCAAACAAGGGTTATATAAACAAGCTTACTGGCCAGGAAGTGCTCTGGCATTAGTGATGCTTAACCCAGCCCACTTCTTATTCCTTATTAGGGGACCTGCGTGTGCACGCGCATCTGTGTGCATACATGTGTGTCTATTCAATTGCGGGCAGCGCTTCTGTGATTTGCCGTGTGGTTCATCATGTGTTGTGACTAGTGGTGCATCACAAGTGGTGACACACAGGAAGTGATTCGTCCCGCTGGGTGTCCTGTTTGGATGCTAATCTCCTTACAGCATGATGTCATGGGGTAGGAGGACAGCGGTGACACGTAGACATAGATTACAGTGAATCACTCTGAAACATCATTTTACCGCTTCGTCCTGACCTTTTTTTTAGTGTACTCAGCCAGCGTTCGGTTAGTTTTTAGTTCTTTGTGCTTTAAAAGGGAACTTTTTAACAGCTTGCTTTTTGTAGCATATAAACTGTCCACGTCACACAAATAAGATGAAAAATATACTTACATTATACCATAGGGGAGAAATTAGAATATGCAAGATGTCAATAACTTAATAAAATGTGGCAATCATAGATTTTTATACTATAAAGTGTAAACAATCTTTATATTATCTACTTTAAAATGCAGTGTGTTTATTTATAATGAAAGAAGTGAAATAAATGTCATATTTTTTAGAAAAATCACAATTCTTGGGTGTCACTTATGGACCAAAAGCCTTCCTGTGTTTAGTTTCCTCTAAACTAAATCTTTGTCTATTTCCCTAAAGATACAGTTTTGATGGTTTTAATGTGATCTTATTTTCCTGTAACTTCTCACAAGTGACGCTTGGGTCGTGACTGTAGTTGCTGAATGGCGCTGGATTTAAAACTGGCACAGGCACTTGCCAAACAGCTCAGAGGGAATTACTTTCTTACATCTTTTTTTTTTTCATGTGTTTCTCAGCACAGCCCGGTGGGGGATTTGTTCCAGAATGCCTCGATGGTCACTGTGTGCCAGCTGCTGGCATTCAAACTATTTTTCTAAATGAAACGTTCACACAGAATGATGGCAATGATTGGAATTTTTTTTAAAAAGAATAGTTTTATTCATGTATGTAATTGGTTTTGTATTATTTTAAGATGTTGAGGGATTTTTTTTCAACCTGGTAAAGCCACACATTCTTGACAGGTGGACCTGAAGTCGCCACTTTGCGCTGGTGCAAACCAAGCTAAGAGCAAAACAAGTCTACAGGGAACGTGTATGCCCAGAAAACTCTTGTTTCAAATGACATCACCAGCCCAAGATGTCAGCACCCATTTCTGAGATGTGTTGGCCTCGCTTTTTCTTTGCACAATGACAGGAAGTGGTGACACATTGTCTGTTGTTAAATAGTCCGTGGGTAAAGCTGAATGGACGTTTTCTCCAGGAAAGGCACAGGAGTGATTTAAAGACATTAATCATGGGTTAAACTGTATTTAGCCTGACCAGCAGGAAAAACATCCTTAAATTCTCACAAAGGCTTCAGATGTCACCAATTATCTCAAAAAGTATATGCAGGTGTATTCAGGTAAATTTCTTTAATGTCTTCAAATTAGAAAAAATTGATTCTTAAATGAATTTTGAGCTGTATTGAGTCTTTTTTTTAGCACTAAGATACTGAGAACCTCCAGAATAAACTCAAATAATCACAAAAGCACAGTCATCTACTTTTTGCATGCAGGTTGTTTGCTGGTTGTTTACCTCCACAGAAACTTGCATATGTGGTCGGATGCTACGTGCACAATAGCAATTATTTCTGTGTTGATAATAGCTTCTTTTTTGTTCTTATCCTATAGGCGGGTTGACTAGAGGTCTGAGGCTCTTACTGGGTGTGCAGGGCTGGGAGATTGGGTGTCAGCTCTCAATGATCTTGACAGTACTCATGACCCTATTACGAGTAATATCATTAACTGATTATGTAAAGTGTAATGGGGCTTTAAGAGTCCTCCAGGAGTATATTCAGACGGTTTTGTTTTACCATTGGTATTTGGCGATCTCTTCATCCTTCACCTTTTTTTTCTTTTGCTGCTATTTTTAAATGAAGGAAACAGTTGAGCCAACTCCTCTTTTATTAAGGATTGGAGATTAGAACACCTGAACTTAAAATAATTAGTATATTGTAAAGAACATCTGGGTTTTTACAGCTGTTATTGTGACACAACTTGTAGGACTATGATGTGTGTGTGTGTGTGTGTGTGTGTGTGTGTGTGTGTGTGTGTGTGTGTGTGTGTGTGTGTGTGTGTGTGTGCTCATTCGCTGATGTTCACTTCGTCTGTTTCTGCAGAGTACTGGAGTGCCAAGGTCTTCCGATTGTCAACGGCCAATGTGACCCCTACGCTGCCGTGTCCTTGCTAGGTCCTTCAAGGTGTGAGATCTTACACAATTAAGTGTGATTTTAGAAGTCAGCATGTACAACTTTATCACGTTTAGCTTTGAATATACATGGATGTGGATGATTTATCTCCATCTGCTTTTCTTTACCGCTCAGGTCAGAAGCCAAGAAGACTAAGGTGAAGAGAAAAACCAACAATCCACAGTTTGAGGAGGTTTTCTATTTTGAGGTAGTGTGTCAAGAAATGAAAAAATATATATATTAACAATACAAATAAGTGTAATTGTCAATTTTCCAGTTTCATGTAAAATGTGGCCTGATTCACAATCCCAGTTCCTCTGAAAGGCCATTGACCTTATAATTCTCTTTATTACACTTGAACGAGGTTATTGATGAGTTAAACTGTTGTGTTTTACTTGGGGAGGGGTTATTCCCAAATTACTGATAACTATTCGTGAACAACACCTCATTTTTGTATCAAGTTAGAGGTTTTCATGGCTAGTGAAAAACCTCGAACCTCATATGTTCCTCCCACTGAATGAGCAGTGGTATTTGCACAGGCTTCACATACATTAAACACGAGCTGAATTATTGATTTTTAGAATCTAAGATAGTAAATTGTGGTCTGTATGAAGAGCATAACTACGTAGAGCCCTCATAGCTATTGACTCCAAGGCTTTGGGGCAGTGTGGCAATGCCAGGTGTTTGCTATCACTCTGTTTTTGACATAATATCCTGTTAGCTCACTCGGGCATGTTTGCTGGAAGTTTAGGAGCAGGTTTGCTTCCAAAGTGGGCTTTCAGGCAGCGAGGCATTAAAAAGACAGGAACTGAGGGGAGGCATAAGATAAATAATTGGGGGCGGGGGGGTTTGAGCTGTGATTACTAATTGTAGAAATAAAGCAGACATTGTAACTTTTACAAAAACAAGCGTGGCTAATAAACAAATGCTAACAAGCTAATGTATAGTTAGTATCAACAAGCTACAGTCATGTGAAACAGAAAGTTTTCACGGGATTTCGTGCACTCATGTGAAAGACTAAGTACAACCTTACTTCTCGGTCAGTATCATCAAGGTGCCGTTAATTAAATCCACTGATTAACTGATCATCAGCAAGTGTGATCACCTCTTTAAAAGCAGAAGTTTTAGCTGTTTGCCTTTCTGGAAAATCTATGTTTGCACAATGCCACGATCTTTATAAGAGTGGACGTCCCAGCAAATTCACCCCAAGGTCAGAGCGTTGCAATGATCCAAGAGGAAAAAAGCTTTTTTTAGATAGAAAAAAAACATGGCAGCACAGCTTAGCAACGTTACATGTGAACAAATTAGAAAAATGTTCTTTGGAAAAAAAAACACTCTCTTTGCATTAGCTTATATGTAAAGATATTTTTCATACACCCCCTATCACACTGACCCCGTTAACCCTCGCTCACTCTGACATTTTTGTGTTTGCTCCTCCTTCTCGCTGAGGAACTTACTCTGCCGTGGCCTCCTCGTTGCAGCACCAGCAGACAGCAGGACAAGACTGTGATTGATTCAGACAAACCAAACAATCTGGCCCATTGATTTCTAGCCGACAAGAACGTCCTATTTATTCCTAACCACCACATGAACACAACTGTGCATTGCCTGTCATGCTTTCAGCTGGCAGCACCTCCCCCCTCGCTCTAACATAGCCCATCCATCATATTTCTGTCATGTGATCAGATTTTTTGTTTCATTGCTTCAAAATGTCTTTTCTTACTGCCCCAAACCAGCGTGAGCGAGATCCTCTTTTGCACCCAAAATGATTTGAAATCGTTTTTTTTAAATAGGATGTAAACAAATTGAAACTTTCTCCATTTCTAGGTAACGCGGCCATTGAGCTACACAAAGCGGCAGTTTGACGTTGAAGAGGAGGATGTTGACAAACTGGCGCTGAGGTGAGTCAGTTTGCTGTCTTGTCTGTGCCGGGATCAGCGCTGAACTTGGCATGGCGTCAAGCCTCTCTGGTGTTTGATCGGTTCCATGCTCTTTGTGTTCAGGGTGGACCTGTGGAACGCCAGCAATCTGAAGTTTGGGGATGAGTTTCTGGGAGGTGTGCGTGTGCCCCTGCGGGTCCTGGGTCAGGCCGGAGTACACGACGCATGGTGAGAAAAAAACAGGGCACACATTCCACCCTCCACCCAGTCCTCGCTTTAGGATTACATGTTACAACTGTCCGTTTTTAATCCAGTCTAGTTTTAAAGATGTTATAAAACGACACTTTTTCCTGTGCAGGTACTTTCTGCAGCCCAGGGAGAACGGGGGGAAGTCTGTGAAGGTTGATGAGCTCGGCTCTCTGCGTCTGAACATCGTTTACACCGAGGACCACGTCTTCCCCTCCGAACACTACACTCCGCTCAGAGATCTGCTGCTGCACTCCGCTAATGTCGAGGTGTGTGCACCTGCTCTGCTAACCCCTCCCCCCCACTCAAGTACTGTTAATCGTGCTGCTAACCGCCGTTTCTCAACCCCCCTCCTCTGTGTTCAGCCCGTTTCAGCGTCCACAGCTCATACTCTCGGGGAGGTGTGTCGAGAGAAGCAAGAAGCCGCCATCCCTCTCGTGCGTCTCTTTCTTCATTACGGCAAAATAGTGCCTTTCATCAGCGCCATTGCTCATGCTGAAATTAACCGCACACAGTGAGTGACTCATTACAACTTTTAGACCAGTATTTGTTTGTTTTCACTCCAAATTCTCACTTTTTTGTTCTTTTCGCAGGGATCCAAACACCATTTTCAGGGGAAACTCGCTGACTTCTAAGTGCATCGATGAGACCATGAAGCTGGCAGGAATGCACTATCTCCAAGTCACGCTCAAGCCAATTATAGATGAGGTGTGACACTTTGATGTCAACACGTTTTTCATTTCCCCGAGTTACGTTTGAAAAATCTCTCATGAAATAATAATCGCACGCTTTTCTAACTCGCCACAGATCTGCACTGAACACAAGCCCTGTGAAATCGACCCCGTCAAGCTCAAAGAGTCAGAAAACCTGGAGACGAACAGGGTAAGAAGGAGAAACCAAAGAAGTCTGTTAGTTTGTGCCGGTGCGTGTTTTCTGACTCCTGCTCTTCACACCTCAGGAAAACCTTCGTCACTATGTAGACCGCATCTTCAACGTTATCACAACCTCTGGTGTTCGCTGTCCCACCGTCATGTGTGATATCTTCTTCTCTCTGCGAGAGTCTGCTGCCACTCGTTTCCAAGGTAACCTGGAGAATGAATGGCTTAGAGGGGGATGAAAAAAGCTGCTAATATGAAACAGGAAATAAAGGATGGTAAAGGATGTGCAAGATGTCCAAGGACACTTTTTTTTTCTATTCACTCAGAAACAGAAAGGCTTTTTATGCTCTGTTAAACACTTAAACCTCCTTTACAACCCTTAAGGTCATCTGTAACACATTATGAACTGTGTCTCTTATACTGTGCTGCCTCCTGTTGGCCATTACATGGCACTGCATTCATTCAGAACGAAGAAGCTTTTACATGTTTTCTTTGTGTGGATATCCTGCATCAGTCCTGTTTTTGTGAAGTTGTGGACTTTCAGAACAGGTCTAATCAAAACTTTCTGTTTTCTGCTCTCTAGTTGACCAAGACGTCCGATACACAGCAGTGAGCAGTTTCATCTTCCTCCGTTTTTTCGCTCCAGCCATCCTCTCTCCAAACCTGTTCCATCTACGACCGCACCATCCGGTGAGTTTGATGGTTAACCCTTTAACGCCTAGTGCAGGGGTGTCATAAATAAGGCCTGGGGGCCAGAATCGGTCCAGCAAAGACCCCAGTCTGACCCACTGGACGGCTTTGGAAAATGGGAAGGGGAGGCATGGATTTGGACCTTTTAACTGTGTTTTTTTTTAATAGTTTTTACAGCCTTTCCTACTAATAAAGACCTCCACCACTGCCTTTATAGTACACAAAAATAACTAAGTTGTAGATAAACAATAACAATTAAAACACAGAAAGGTTTGCAGTGAGATACCAGATCTTTTTCTGGAGCTTTACACTTTTATTTGTGCTGACAGATTTATTATTTGCCATATTTATTTATATTTATGAGCCAGATGTAGCAAATATTATTCATTTTTATTAATGTAATAAAAGTTTAATAAAGAACAAAATATTTTTTTTGGCAATTATTTCATGATTCAGAGCTAACCAAGTTTAAACATTCCTGCTTTACTTTTTTGTGCTCTGGTCCTGCTTGAGAATTTTATTTTATTCGCCTTTTCCTGCCCTCAGGACCCTGCCACTTCGAGAACCCTCACCCTCATATCTAAGACGATCCAGACCCTGGGGAGTCTTGCCAAGTCAAAATCTGTGAGTTTCTCAGCTCAGCGTGCAGTTTTTCTGTTTTCGTTCCTGTCTCTGAGCTGGACTTCCTTTGTATTTCAGTCTAAGTGTTCAAAAATGCTGACCTCTTGTCTCTTTACATACTTTTTTTTGTGTCCTTCAAGGCCAATTTCAAAGAGTCTTACATGGCTGCTTTTTACGACTACTTCAACGAGCAGAAATATGCAGACGCTGTGAAGAATGTGAGTGTTTGATCTTTGATTTTCTTTCACGTTTCTTGCATTCAGTGAATTTTTGCCTGTCAGCACACACACGATCAAATAGTCTTTTAGTCTTGCGTGTCACAAGTAGAATAAACACAGATGAACAGATAATAAATGAGTGAATAAAATGGTGAAAGCATTCATTTTACAGATATAAAAAAACTGGGATGGCACATGAGCCCGACCCAGACTTTTACCACAGCAATAAACGTTTTGATTGATGGCCTTCTTACGCTTAACCTCCACAGTTCTTGGATCTGATCTCCACGTCTGGAAAATGGGATCAAAAGAGCATTGAGACGCCAATCATGCTCAAAGAGGGGTAAGGAGCCTGCTTTCTAAAACTTTTTATGATGCAGACTATAAACAGCTCCAATACTTCTCCTCCGAGATTCTTCTTCGTTAGATAGGTGGTCATATCCACAGTGGCCACTTTATTAGGTATACCAGTTTAACTGTCCATTAAAGCAAATATCTAATCAAGAACTAATTTAAGCCAATGGAACGGCAACATCAAGGCATGCAAAAGAGCGTCTCTAAACACACAATACATCAAACATTGATCTGACCATCTTCTGATGACTGCTGGAGGCTGCTGCCCATATTTGACCATGTAATGAAGCTCAAATCATCATTAGTTTCTTTAACATGACAATGGGTTCACTGTATTAAACTATATTAAAATGCCCTCCACCCTCCCTGGATCTCAATCCGTCTTTGGGGTGTGGTGGAACGTGAGATCACATCATGGATGTGCAGCCGATAAGTCTGATCCCCCATTTCCCGTCTTTATGCAAAACTAACCTAATCTGACTGTCAGACTAGACCTTTGCGTTACAGTGAAGCAGATTCAGCCTTTACATACCTGACTCCTTAAAGTAAACATTTCCGGAAAAGCTCCATCTGAGGTAGTAAACAGATTCTTTTGTGCTGACACGTTGGCTGTTCTGATGTTTCTAATGAGGCATTAAAGAGGAGGAGAGTTTCCATTTGACATTAGTTGTGCCAGCAATTCACTCACCAGCATCCCCACCCTCTTTTGTTTCTGCAACTGTGCGTAGGAGTGTAAAACTCACTATAAAGAGGGTTGATGGGAAGGGGTCAAAAGGCACGAAGGGCAGGTAAGAGATTCTCTATATAAAGGCTTTGCCCCTTGAGACCCCCCTACTGTTTGTGCACTGTGTCCCCACCTAAATCAGTCCGGGTATTTTTTTTTCTCCCACCAACATCATGCGCTGTGGTAGATGCTGCTGCACTTTACTTTATATCTGACCTGTATACAAGTGGTCTGTCTTGTTGTACTATCTGAAACTCTTATTATCTGCTCTGGATTTTAATCTTTCTGCATTTACATGGCAGTAGACCGACGAATACACTGGCTGTAATGGTATAAAGTAAAGTGTACACATTTAAGCCTGCTTACTTAGGAAGTGTAACCAGTGTTGATGGCCATAATTTGTTGTTCCTCCGAATGCCAGACATGCTTAGTGTGACCGCAGGGGTGGGTTACTGCAGTGATTGTTAACCAAGGGTACAGTATGTCACGAGAGGGTGTATTTTATTAAAGTTAAAACACAAACAAAACAAAAATTATATTTTATATTTCATTTAGTTAAAAGTTTATAGTAAAATAGTAAAAAATAATTCAAAGTAATTGTCAAAAGGGGAAATAGCTAGCTAAAATAATTGCAAAAAGTATAAATTGGCAAATGCTATCCGGTTGTTCAGTGATGACGCGATGAATCCTACTTCCGGGCCTAAAGTAGTCTGCGTTTAATATGGCTTTTGTGTTGTTAACATGTTTAATGTTATGTATTTTCTTCTATTTAATCTCAAAAAGCTCCTAAAACAGTCAGTGATCACTGTTGACCTCCCTCAGCTTTTATTACCGCTAATCATTTATTTAAGCTCAGTTTTTAAAACCTTAGGATGTAACTACAGCCCAGCCCATGCAGCAGTATATGAATGACTAACCTCGTATTATGGATGGATTATCTCAGTTGTTCTCCTGGCTGAAGTTTGGTCCTTTTACAGCATCCTGCCATGCCATTACATTTGTTCCTGACCACCGAGAACACTCACGGTAACTTTTATCGAGTGGAAAAAAAGTTAGCTTGTTTATATTATGCTAACATAGCTGTGTCGCTAGCGGTCACGTAGCACATCATTATATACCAGCTAGCCCAACTTCAGTTGGGCTAGCTGTTTAGTTTTCTGTCTTCATTTATGTTGGAAGTGATAGCAGAGCTGTACGTTTTAATTTGTTTCCAAAACCCCGCAGTCAGGACATGCTATATTGTATTTAGAAGCTAGCGAGCTAACTCCCTGCTAACTTCTAACTCCGTTAAATGTCATAAATTCCGTTTTCATGGATGCCTGGATGTTAAACTCAATTGTTACACCTGGTAGAGCAGAACGCTGATCATTTTATTAAAGATGAAAGACTTTAGACAGTTTTTCAACTCTCAGTAATGCCATAGTGATCGATTGATATATGGACCTGCAGCGGAGTTTAGGTCCAGACACGGCTAGTGACGTCAGACTGAACAACCGGATACTGCTATAAAATGATGAAACTTTGGATATGACAAAATTAAGATTAAGCAATTTTATTTATTAGCTATACATATGCATTTACAGTTAAAATAGCAAGCTACAACTGAGTAAGACTCTGACTTAACATTACAGATAAAAAGGCAAAGTTTCCAATTAAACATGAAAAACTGTTAAAATTGGTCACTAAATATAATCAATAGCTGTTGAATGGAGTGAGCTAAAATATGACTAAAAAGGTAGTCAAGTCAGTCGTTAAAAATGTGGTTAGCAATTTAAATTGTTAGCTAAAAATTTGATTTATAGTGAAGTTAGCTCAATAAAAGTTAGTTGTCAGCTAATTATATGGTTAAACAAGCACAGCTTCTAGTCAAACACTGGTCACTAAACACAATACGTAGCTGGTAAATAGAGTCATAGCTAAATCTATAACTAAAAGGTTGGGAATGATTCGTTTAAAAAAAAAAAGGTTAGCAGTTAAAATCGTTAGCGAAAACTATGGCTTTACAGTTAAAATGCCTCAGTTTAAGTTAAACGCTAGCTAACAATATGAAGTTACCACAGTTTATGGTTAAGCATGCTAAACAGTTAAACTAAAGGTCAATTGTTAGCTAAATGGTACAGATTAACAAGCACAGCTTTTGGTAAACACTGGTACTAAACTAAATAGCTGTTAAATAGAATCATGGTTAAATTTTGACTAAAATGATTCATGATGAAAGTGTTAATTAAAACCGGATTTAAAATTGCAATAACTTTATAAAATTAGCTCAATAAAAATTAATTGTTAGCTAATGGTATGGATAAACATGAAACAAAAAGATAATATTGGTCACTAAACATAATGAACAGCTATTAAATTGGGTGTTAGCTTAAATTATGACCAAATGGTTAGAAATTATTAACTAAAAATATGGTTAGTTGTTGAAATTGTTAACTAAAAGTATGAATTTACAGTCAAAATAGCTAAATATAACTTAATTGTTTGCTAACAGTGCAAATAAGTAAACACAGTTTGTTGTTAAACACAACAAACAGCTAAAATTCATTACTAGACATAGTGACCAATAACTGGTAAATGTATTAGCTGACTGATAAATGGCAAGTAAATAGTAAAGACTGACTTAAAATTTGAGTTGTTGATGACAAAGGGGTTTTGACTCCACCTGACAGACATGTCAGGTGGACTACTGTGTGAGCATTTCTTGGATCACATATCTGCCCCCATCCTGACCCTTTATGTCCTTACTCTAGAGTCTAGACTGTGACCATATCGCTACTAAACACAACTGAGTTTCCAACACAGCTTGCAGCAGGTGTGAGACCAGCATGTTCTTCACTCTGTAGTAAAGAGTTCAAATTGTGTTGTGGGAAAGTGTTGGTGCTTTTGTATTTCACATGACCTTTGGCCCCTAAAAAGCAAAAATGAAAACCTTCTGCTGTTTACTATCCTTAAAAGGAGCATACCAGTGGTTTTACATGTTTTAACAATGAATTGTGTCTTTCACAAAACATTAGAAACATTTTAATACAATGATTTCAAGCAACAGGCAACCACTGGTTCCTTTAATTGAATGTGAATGTCAGTTTATAGAAATCAGAATACATCCTTGAAGATATCTAATCCATTATATTGGATATTTACATCATATTGATGGCATTAAGGCGCAAAAGAGAGTGACATGTAAACACAGTTTTACAAAACTTTAAAAAATACAATAACTTTTAAACAACTAAGAAATTGATTGGCTTATTCCCTAAAAAATGAGTGCTGATGATGTCATGCATCATTTTTCTTGCATTTCATCTCTAGCATGTATATTTTCATAATGAAATGGAATAAAGAGAAATCAGTGGTTATATGGAAGGCTGGAAATAAATCACTAGAATCCTGTTTTAGTCAGTGATTTATGCACAATTTGTTGGTACTGGGGTAAAATATGCAAAAACACTGGTACCTTTACCTGCTGACCCATCTCATTTTTTGACTCATAGGCTCATGATCTATGAGAGCTGTACTGTACTTAAAAAAAAACAAAAACATGTACAGCAGCAGTTAATTCAAATAACTGCCAGCATGTAACTGGAATGATTAATAGAGGACTGCAGCCGATCCCTTTTAAGCGAATAAAATGGCATTTACAAATAGCTTTTCGTCTTACACATTTAGGTAGCACACTTTCCGGCGTGAAGAAATAAAAATGCTCATCTCGTATTTTTCTTTCCCATTTTTGTACAGGTTCATGATAAAGAGAGCCCAGGGGAGAAACCGGTTTGGAATGAAAAACTTCAAGAAGAGATGGTTTCGTCTCACCAACCACGAATTCACCTACCACAGAACGAAAGGTGCGCTCTTGTGATCTGCTCGTGATCCCAGTAACGTTGTTTACTCACCTGATTGTGTATCATCAGGATGGTGGGGACATGGGACAAAATCTGCATACTCATCATCTAACATATGTGGAGGATATTAGGTTACTGAACACACATACATGAGCAGTTTTCAAATTCCTTAAGCAGAGGGCTATACTACTTAGAAAAATGGGAATCACAATGGTGGTTATCAACTTCCTTTGTTAAACCATATGACTTCCTATGAGTGCATCCTGCTGATAAAAGTCTATAAAGGCCATAAAAATAGAGATAGAGATTTGGAAATATAGCTTAAAATTATCTTCTGGGAGCTGCTCAAACATCATCCTACCTAATAATAATAATAATGGATTGCATTTATATAGCGCTTTTCGGAACCCCTCAAAGCGCTTTACAATACTACTATTCATTCACTCTCACATTCATACCTAGACAACATCTTGACATGGCCTGGCAGGCTGAACTCATTTCATGAACTGATGTGGAATAAACCAGCTGTGCTTTCTAATATCATCTTTTGTATTAGATCTTCCACATATGTAGATCTCTTTCTGATTTTTAAATGGTTACGTAATGAAGAAAGGTGAAATATCATCCTACAAAGAGAAGTCACAAGCTTATAATTGATGTTAAAACTGATCTCAACAATCTGCATGGGTGTAAAGTGTAACAAATTAAACATCTTAGAAATGGTAGCCAATTGTCTCTTTTAACTGTTAGATTAAAAACTTACGATATGAGTAAAACAATTTTTTTTCTTTAAAAAAAAAAAGTCCATATGAAAATACTACAACTCCTTATCACGACAATTTGCCACAAAGCAGAAAGCCTAACAAGAAAAGAAGCTGGACGGAACAGGTCAAATAAAATGTGTATTTACACCATACTACGCATCTCAATGACAGTCATAACAATCCAGTTTGTTATTACCTCAACAGTTCCATGTCTGATGTTGTTCCTGTTCCCACCAGGTGAGGGAGCTCTTTGCAGCATTCCCATAGAGAACATTCTGGCTGTAGAGCGGCTGGAGGAGGAGTCTTTCAAAATGAAAAATGTAAGGAACCCCCTGTGAGCCCTTGTGAAATATTTGAGGGTTTGAGCATTTGGGCCCAAATCTCTCCTACAAGTGTTTACTTTCTTACCTAACTTGCACTCTTTTCTTCCCACACTCCTCCTTCAGATGTTCCAGGTCATTCAGCCAGAGCGGGCGCTCTACATCCAGGCCAATAACTGCGTAGAGGCGCGCGACTGGATCGACATCCTGACCAAAGTCAGCCAGTGCAACCGCAAACGCCTGAGCACCTACCACCCCTCAGCCTACCTCAACGGCCACTGGCTGTGCTGCAAGCTCTCAGCAGACACGGCTCCCGGGTGTACGCCCTGCACCGGGTACATAAAGTTGCTAACATCTGCGCAGCTTCACATTCCTGTGCTTTGTTTCCGCTCTCTCTCATTCCATGCACGCTTCGTTTTTTTCAGCGGCCTCCCGGCAAACATCCAGCTGGATGTAGATGGTGACAGAGAGACCGAGAGGATTTACTCTCTGTTCAGCACATACATGACCAAACTGATCAAGATGCAAGGTTAAATGCCAAGCGCATGTTTTTTTTTTTTTTCAAACTTCCCACATTTGTGTTTTTTCACATTTCCGTCTCTCATTCCGTTTCCCGCTGCAGAGGCCTGCGGCAGTAAGTCGGTATATGACGGCCCCGAGCAGGAGGAGTACTCCACCTTCGTCATAGACGACCCCCAGGAGACCTACAAAACCCTGAAGCAGATCATTTCAGCCGTGCAGACGCTGGAACAGCAGCACACCAAGTACAAACGCGACAAGTTCAAGAAGACAAAGATAGGCAGCCAGTACGTGCACTGCTTGTGTTGTATTAGGAGGTTAAGTTATAGATGAATGCATTTATTGTATCTTTAACAAAGTGGAGGCGCTAGTTCAGAACACTGCAGTCACATATTTTTTCCCTTTTCTTTGTCCTCAGAGAGCATCCGATTGGAGACAAGAGTTTCCAGTGCTACATCCGCCAGCAGTCTGAGAGCTCCACCTACTCCATCTAGCCACAGCCCTGGATCCGGTTTCTGTGATGGACAAAACCAGCATATTTTTCTCTACTGCAGAAAAATCCACTGAAACTGAGCTCTGTGTCTGGTATTGAGTTTTGAAGCATTTCCCTTGTCTAAAATAACTTCCTTAAGACGCTTGTGGAAGCAAAGCAACCTTTCACCCCGATCTGATCCTGTTTTGAGAAAATGACAACTTTACGACTCGTTGCCAAACTCCAAGAGCCGCGTATATGGACCTACCTGCAGTTTCTCAAAGTGCATCGCTCCACATTCGGACAAACAGACCTCACTTTTAGAAGAGAGAGAGGAGAAAAAAGAGGAGCACTTGTGGAGGAAAGGAGGGATATGAGTGAAGAGGTAACCGTCTCCTTTACATGACGTGACGAGAGAACAAAGGTTTTCACTGGACAGTTCTGACAGTGACCAGCACGCACTTTAATCGCCTCCAAATCTTCGGACGAACAAGCCTCACAGCACAGTTTTCAGAAAACGACTTTTACCTCTTTGATTTGTGTGCGGTTATTTTAAATGTTGTTGAAATTGTTACCTTTCATATGCCGTCTGACGGACGAAGCTCCAGACGAGAAGGAATGACTGCAGCTTATCCCCTCTGCGGGTGATGTTATACCTGTGTACCTTTCACTTTCAAGCTTCTCCCCCCAGCGTCTTCGGGATACAAGTTCAGGGAGAGCCACAAAAAAACAAACAAAGGGATCGTCGGGCCCATTCACAGTCCAAGTGACTTCATTTAAGCTACCGAAAATCTCTCCACACACAGTTTTAGCCCACATTTTAAACCCTTTTAAAAGAGTTTTCCACGTTTTGTTTTTAAAGCTTTGGTCTGTCATTTGGTCGTCATGTAACCAGTACCCAGGTTGGCATTTCCCCCTCCCCTTGCCCGCACAGGTTATGCTTTAAATTACATCATTCAAAACCAGTTTCTTTAGATGCAGAAAATGTGCACGTGACAGAACAAGTCCTTTTACAGGTACAGCTGTACAGTGTAGTGGACTACTGTATGTTATACTGATACAAACAGAAAGGGAGACAGAATATTAGAGAACGCTGAGTACAGTGTAGTCCAGTACAAAACTGGCTTTAATAACTACAGCAGAGCAACTGTTTTGTGTCATAAGACACAATTTTCATCACTCACTGTCCATTTATGGTGGATAAATATAATTAATGTCAGAAAAGCAGCTTTAATGATGAAATGGAAAGACACTTTTCCCCGACACACAGCGCTGGGCTAAGGCCCCACAGCTTGACATTAACTCAGAGGCCTGTTTCACTCCTGTGTAAGCAGGAAAATAAGTAAAAGCCAGTCTACCCCCTTCAGCTATCACAAATGAGATCATTAACAGGGATGTTTTATTTTCAGATACACTTCTAATTATTACACAAACTAACATTTTAACCTGTCTTAGTTTGTAATTGTGAAATGGATAGAGTGTGACTGATTGTGTTGCCCCGCTGGTTACCTAATAATAATGTGGTTCTTTTGTTTCTGTGAGTTAGCCTCCCACTCCCTCCATACCTTGTCGTTTGAACTCTTATTTATATGCATTCCACTGAAAAGCTACCTGCTGTGAAGCGCCTCACCATCTATTGAAGGTACAGGATTTATTGTTGCTAGCCAGCTGTGTTGTGTTGTCCCACGCTTTCGCAAAGGCGGACGCATTTTTTGTCTTTCACTCCGACAGTGCATGTGAAGTGTAGACAGCAGCCTCTGCAAGCGACTACAAACCACGACTTTTGTATTTTCCGAATCCAAGTATGTGCTTATGTAGCCTCGCGGGTGTTCGCCCCCATGGTCACAGGATCCCAAACAGTGCCAGTTATCACTTTTCTAAAGTTCATTTTTGAAATATATATATAAATATATTAAAAAAATAAATAACTGTACTGTTTGTAAAACAGCTGAGCAACTAATCCAATTATATGTTTTTGTTTTTTGGGTGGGTCAAATAAGGACAACAATTTGACTCAACAATTTGACTCTGTTTTCTATCTTGTCATACGGAAATTTTGCTGTGTATCTGAGCTGGATGAGGTGTGTGTGTGTCTGTTATGTGGGTGTGTGCTTGTTTTTGTCAGTGTGGACACATGTGACTGACATGATGGGTTGTGTTGCCAATTGATCAAACAGTGTTACAGGTCAGGAAAGGCAGATCACTGCCTGTAATTATACTGAAGACACTGTTACTTCACTCTTGGCCTGACGTAGCGTATCCCCTCTTTCCTCTCATATACAATCACTGTTTCTTTTCAAGAAGATTTTGCCAATCTATTCTCCCCAGATGTCTTATGAACAGTAAAAAAATATTAAGAGAGCAGCCTGGGTTTAATCTCTTTCAGGTTTTCCTCCCCCTACAGGTTACTAACTCTCCTCAGGTTTATGAAACTCATATTTATTATAACTTTCATTCAAACCTTCCCAGAATTCCCAGCGAAGTTGGTGTGGGTATGACTCCTCCAACCCCGATACCCATAAAAGGAATGAATTATGCAATAACGGTGTTTCAGCATGCAATAATATTAACAAGCCCTCGATAAGCCTGTCAAGTGATCACAAATTAACAATGCACATCTGCTGATGTTTTGCAGTCAGATGCCTCTTCAGATAAACACATATTATAAAAGGGAGAACAGTGTATTTTGTACAAATATTTTAAAAGTATTAAAATAAGCCTGTTATTTGTGTACATAAAACAATTGAATGAATGGTGAAAATGTGATGTGTTTTCCCCCGAGTAACCAAATGAAACAATTATTAATGCAAATCTGGTGTGTGTCATTTATTACTTATCAGTAAAGTCTACTGTACAAACTCACATTAGCAGATTTATATTGTTTTGTTAGAATTGCCCTGCCTAAGTATGCCAATCTTGTAGCATCTCACTGATAAAGACGTTATTGCTATCATTATTAGCACTCAGAGCACATTACACTCCAAAAAAGGCCCACCTTAAACACGAAGTAGGAATCTTTCACCTGATGCCATAACAGATAATTTAAATGTTACACGTGAAATTATAAAGTGAGGTAAGTGGCAATGTGAAACCTAATATACAGCTTTTTTTAAAAAAAAATCTACTACATATTATAATCTACAAAATTATAATCTATCATAATCTAGTGAAATAATATAATAATAATTAAAAAAACATTTATAGTAGTTTAGCAGTGCCATCTTTTCTTGGATGCTTAGCAACGGCGAGACATTTGCGCCATTTTTTTCTCGTCTTTTTTGGCGTGACGTTTGTGTGTGTGTGTGCGCGCGGTGGGGGGGGGGGGGGGTATTAATGATAATTTGGACTTTAAGAATAATTAAAAGTATTATAACTATTCCTGATACTAGAGCAGCCTGTTCAGCACAGAGTTTTGTGGTTATTTACCTACACAGTGTGTCCCGGGCCTCCTTTAGTAAACCTATTTTCTGCATGAGTTCAGCCTGAGCCGAGCCGCACGCGCACGCTCGGGGGAAAAAATAACGGCACAGAGCGCGTGAGCGTGCGTGCAGCGTTCCCTAGCTGCCTCCCCTCTCCTCACGCTCCACACACACACACACACACACACATAACCCCTCTGCTGGCAGCTGCCTGTGCTCCCCCCATCTCACCCGACGAAAAACACTTTCGGGAAGAATAAAGTTTTTTCCCTAACGGACCTGCCGCTCAGCCAGTCTCTACTCGCATCCAAACCGTGGCCTAGCAGGAGGAACGGCTCGACTATGTGGAGAAAGAAGAGGGCTCTTGGGGAACCCCTGGCTTGTCTCGTGTTACTGGTGACGCTGGTCGATGCTTATCGGTGTAAGTACGCTTGAGGTTTTGCGGTTTTACGTGTTGAGCTGGATTGTAGTGTTTAGTCAGAATGTCCCAGTTTGAAGAGAGCAGTTCACAGACTGGATGAGACCAGCTGGGAACCGTTTCAGGACTTCAGTATTTTTGTAATCACTTTTAGCATATGTGAGGGTCACATGGCTCCGTTGTTCACCATGAAACAATGCTTGGAAAACAACGTGAAGTGCTTGTTACAGCAACTAGGGGTCATTTCTGAGAAATGGCGGTTTCGCAATAACACTCCCTACCTCTTTTCGGGCCAATTCATCTAAATGAAATTAAGCTGCCCTCTTCATCCATTTAGGCAGAAGCCTCGGGAGAGCTGTCATGACAGAGGAGGCTTTAATTCCTACGGGCATCAGTCATTTCTTTTTATTGTAATGTTGTTACAGGTGTTTATATTAACCAGCAATAGGTTTGTTGGACTCAAAACAGAGCTCACAGTTAAAAGATGTGCTACATGCATGCGCTGTACACATAAGTGTTTGTGTCTCCCATAGTCTTGAGCCAGAGCACAGCCTCGCAGTTCCTGAGCAGGCACAGGAGGGCCAACTCAATGTTTGAGGAGAGCAAGAAGGGCAACCTGGAAAGGGAGTGCATCGAGGAGCTGTGCAACAAGGAGGAGGCCAGGGAGATCTTTGAGAACCAACCGGAGACGGTGAGAGCTGACAGGGAAAGCCAGGTCAAACTGAAGTGACTAGATGGCAGTGAAGAAGAAGATGAAATAAGCAGCAAAAATTATAACAGTGGATTGGATTTTTGGCTGTTATCCAGCATGTGTTACTAATGACATTATGAAGGCACAGAGCTTTAATGAACGTGATTAGTAACACAGTAACGAGGGTGTGTAATCGGTGGTTAGGGAGCTCCAAGTCGTTTAAGATAAGAGATAAGATAAACCTTTATTAGTCCCACACGTGGGAATTTTTTTGGTCACGACAGAAAGTACAAGTTTAAGAGCAGTAAAAGTTAAGAAAAACTCAATAGAATAGGAGAAGATTAAATAGAATAACATACTATACAGCAAGAACGAGATACTATATACAATAGAATAAAGTACCAACAAAATAGAATAAAATACTGTACAAAATAGAAAGAAAAAGCTCAGTTATAGTAGGGAAAAAAAGATCTGTACTGCAAGTATTTACTGCTTCTTCATCTTCAGCTCCTTTTAGGGGGCACCACAGAGGATCATGTACCTCTATCTCACCCTATCCCTAGCATCCTCCCCTGTCACATCAACCCTCCTTCACTGCATCCATAAATCCTCTCTGTGTTTTTAATCCTGTCCTGCAGCTCCCTAGTCATTATTTTTTTTGCCAAAATATCCACCATACCTTCTCTGCAGATGTCCAAACCATCTCAGCCTTATCTCTTGCTCTGATTTTGTCTCTAAATGTCTCCGTCTCATCTGTTTGGGCTCTTGCTGTAAAATAGTAAAAGCTAAAGATGCAGCTGCATTTTCTCCTTTCTGTCCTTATCAGTAAATACCAAACTATCAACAGCCTTTTTTTTTCCTTTTTTCTTTTTTGCAGGAATACTTTTACCCTAAATATGTTGGTAAGTCTGCTAAATGAATCACATTTCTTAATATTTTTGTCTATTTTGAACTGTTTGTCTCAAATAAACGCTCATTTTTTTCTGCAGCGTGTCTGGGTTCACACCGTGTCGGCATAAATAGCCAGCACTCAGATGCCGGCATCCCCTCTAACCTACGTGCCTGTGTGAAAGGTGAGCTTAAACCTCAAACTAAGCTTTTTATATGCCTGTTACACTTCTCTGTAGCTGTCAAATGCTGTGTTTCCAAAACCAGAGATCAGTAATCAGTGCACGCCGTTTCCATGCTACAAGGAGGGTTCAGAGCGCTGCGAGGACGGCATGGCTGCCTTCACATGTGTGTGCAAGCAGGGCTGGAAGGGGCTGCGCTGTGAGGAAGGTGAGTTCTCATTTAGTCTTTTGGCATTTTAAACATTTTTCATCATTTTTTACCAAAATACATCCAGCAATCATTCATTCCTAATCTATGGAACCTGCTGCTGTTATTTTTGTGCGGCGTATCGATTGGGCAGACGTCGATGAGTGTTCAGATCCTGAACTTCATGCCGGATGTAATCAAATATGTCAGAATATCCCAGGTAGCTTCCATTGCATGTGTGAAGAAGGCTACATACTCACCGACAACATCAACTGCATGGGTAAGACTCTACTGGATGGTCATTTTAATAATAATTAGGCTTAACTGATTTTCCTTATATACACTTGTTTGTGTGTGCCAGCTCTGTTTTTTACGGTCCCTCTGTTGGAGACACGTCACCAGCAGAGTTTTACATGGCAGCTGAGCATACAGGATATAATTCTAATTACTTTCTTTTTTATTTATTCATATGGATGCATTGCAAAACAAATTTTAAAAAAAGATCAGCTCCTCCAGCTGTTACCCTCTGGGGCCACACCACTTGTTTTTTGCAAAGCTGACCTGAGGTGACTCCTTATGTAAGAGGAAGGGGAAAGCTTTTAACATCTGAAAAGATGGTTCATCCTGATTGTTGTAAACACACCAGCAGGCTCGTAGCTCAGAGCTGTAAAAACATGCTTAAACTGTCCGTGCTTATCGTTGCCTGATTTCTCTGCATCTTGTTTTGGTGTGTGTGGGCAATCTAGTCACTGTTAGTCTTTCAGGCTGACCACTGCATGTTGAGTTCAAAGTCTTCACAAACATGTACTGAGTCAGACTGATAAATTTGCCCTCTTTATTTATTTATTTTTTGATGGACTGTTAGATAACACAGCCTGTCAGTAGAAATCAGTTATTATAACCTATTATTTAGGGATTCAAGATATTTTATTAAAATCAATCTGCCAGTTACGATAACTAGAAATTATTTACTTATATGCATTAAATTTTTGATAATTTTTGGATTCCATTTTTCCGGAGATGCCAAAAGAATCTTTGAGCTCCCCAGAGAGAAATCTTATCACCACTGTGATAAGATTTCCCATACTTGAGCACAGTCTACGTTTTTGTTTAGAAAATGTTTATATTCCTGTAAAATAGTGTCACAGGGGTCACTGTCTACCCTTTCTGAGAAACCATGATGAGATTTTCAGACTGTCTTTAATTTGCATTAATACTCAATAGTCGTTGTAGCAAATATAGAATAAATAAGTATGTAATGGAAGTGTGCATGTGGAAGTGTATTGTTAACCTCCCAAAGTAACCAGTACGTCTGTGAAAGCAGCTTTTGTGCGCATACAGCTATGTGAAAATGGAAGTTTTCAAAGGACTCTGTGCAGTTTTATGAAAACTCTGTAAAAGCAGACGTTTGGCACAATGTGACCAAATTCAACCCAAGTTCAGACCGTGCAACGCTCAGAGAAACTGACCCCACTGCTGGAACAGCTACATCAAGGCGAGGTTGCAGACTCCGATGGCATCAATCCCAGGATCCTGATGCACTGTGCTGTCTGGCTGTCTGGCATCCTGCAGCATCTCTTCACCTCTTCAAAAGGTTCTAGTGCCGTGGAAGAAAGACGCCATGTGTAGTACTAGTACCAATGAAAGCTGCTCCATCAGGGCTTAACAACATCAGACCATGTACCTTGATGTCACATGTTATGAAAATGCTGGAGAACTGGTTCTGGCCCGGCTTAGCTCTCAAGTGAAATATGCGTTTGAGCCTTTTCAGTTTGTTTACCAGCCTCATATGGAGGATGTTGTTATTTACCTGCTGTAGCATGCTCACTTCCACTGGCATTGGGAGAATCATGTTGTTTGATATTTCCAGTTTCTTTAATACCATTTAACCATCTCTCCTGAGTCAGACACTTTTTAGGATGAGTGTCACATCATCTACTGTCTGTCACATGAGGGAGGCATGATCCAAAGTGCATTATTCAACAGAACCCCCCCCTCCTAAAAATCAGAGTCTTATTTAATGCTGGAAACCTGACAGAGAAAAACAGCTAACTAACTAACTGGATTGAGACTTAGACAAAATATACACACTGAGGATAATGAGGAAACGTGGCACAGATGACGCTGATCAGGGATAATGAGAAAAGAGAAGCAAAATTTAGCATATTCTCTCATCCCATGTACATTATCAAAATAAAACAGAAAATAACTAATGCTGAGACCAGGACTAAGATATATACATTTGACACAAAGACAGAAGATAGGAAACAGAGACACGACTGGAAAGACAGAATAGGAAAACTAAAAGGTGATTAATAAACTTATCAACTAATGTAAAAACTGAAATACAAAATAATCGAAATACAAAACCAGAAAACAGCAACTAGCCCAGAACCTGTGTCAAAGACCCAGGGACCTTGACACTGTCTCCTGGATTGCTGACTATCTCTCAGAGAGTGTTCAGTTTGCATTGGCAGAGAGCACTCTGTTTCAGGATCAAAAAAAATATTCACAAGGCTGGAGTGATCATTGGCCAGAATTTACTGTATACTATTTTTATTCTTTATGCTATCTATCTATCATGTTTGGAGAAAACCAAACACAGCATATCAGCACAAACACCTCACACCATCTGTCAAGCACGGTTGTGGAGGGGAGATGATTTGGGCACCTGGCAGACGTTAAGTCTGCTCTGAACTCCTCTGTGTACCAAAGTAATCTGGAGTTAAATGTGGGACTGTTTGGTCCAAATTGGGTCATGCAACAGGGAAATGATCCCAAGCAGAGCAGCAAATCAACAACAGCATGTTTTTTTTTTTTTAAAAAGACTCAAGGTGCTGCCATGGCCCAGTCAAAGTGCAGACTTCAACCTAACTAAATGCTGCTGCGGGACCTTAAGAGAAAAGCTCACAAACCTGAATGAACTGAGGCAATGATGTAAAGAAGAGATGGCCCAAATTCCTTCACAGCAATGTGAGAAACTGATAAACACAGAAAACAATTACTACAAGTTATTTCTACTAAACGACTGCACAGAGACCTACGAAATCCTTCTTTTTCACCTGTCTGTATCTCTGCTTGCACTACAGTAAGGCAATTCATTAAAGTGTGTTTTTCATTTGAAACATTAAAAGAAATCAGATTGTCTTTTATGTGTATTAATTGTACTTCATCCGAGTAGCAAAAATGACACTTTACTTCCTTATTCTGAAGTTCAGATTCCAACCACTCTGTTTGCTCATCGTCACTTTTCCCATCACACCTTCCAGATGTCAATGAATGCCTGCTATACCGCAGCATCTGTGGAAGGCAAGCTGAATGTGTCAACATACCAGGCACTTACGACTGCAGATGTCCTGTGGGATATAAATATAACTTCACCTCCAGGACATGTGATGGTAAGCTTTCAAATTTATCACCCAGACGCAGAATCAAGGGTCACTGCTAATAAAGTCTTCCCAACCTGTCATTGCAGACATGAACGAGTGTGAGATGAACGTGTGCAAGGGGGTTTGTATAAACACTCAGGGCAGCTATTTGTGCTACTGCGATGGTCGCCAGGGTTTGCATCTGGCACAGGATAGGCAGAACTGCAAGAGGATCCCCGTGTGTCTCAACCTGCTTGAGGAAAAACACCCTGAGATGCTTTACTTGGGAGAGCAGTTCGCAGGCCTTCCTGTCATCTACCTGCGCTTCCGCCTGCCGGAGAACACAAAGTAGGTGTTTGTCACACACACAGAAACACACACACGTATTAATGTAGAGGACCAAGAGTCACAATACATGTAGTGCAAAGATGTTACTTTTTTATGCTAAAGGTTTTCACTGTTGTCTCAGCCCTGAATCAACAGGGTCTCATAGCCAGTGATGGAAATAACGGCGTTACAAGTAACAGCGTTACTTTTTTTTAGTAACGAGTAATCTAACTACTTACTATTTCTGTCGTTACAACGCCGTTAGCGTTACTAACAAGAAAATGCGGTTACTATTTTTCAACAAACAGACGGTTGAAGCTGTGTTCAGCTTACTGCATCTTATATCAGTTGCACGGAAGTAGCTGCCTACATAAGTAATCTGGACGCTACAGCTTTAAGCAGCTGCGCACGCTCCCGCGCGGGGCAATCACTTTCTAGCAGTGATTGCCGCAACACCTGGAGCTAGGGGGCAAAACAATCGCATGAGTGCTGGTGTTTGACTGAGGAAGAATAAAGTAGTCGTGGTTAGATGACACTTAAGATGACAAACCAACAAGGTGATATATACCAGTTTTTAAATTGTGCGTAAAACCAGAGTCATGATAAGCAATATATACGCTGTGTTTTTTCCTAAATAGTTTCGTCACGTTTACTGTCTAAGGACAGTGCTAGCAAGCACTCTCTGCTTATGACCAAAAAAACAAACAAAACAAAAAACACCCCTTTTGTGTTGGTGGAAAAATGCACCATGTCGACCAATCAAATATGATATGGCAACATGACATTTGGTTGTTTAGGAAGGGGGGAAGTTTTAGGAGTGACGGCGAGAGAGAGAGAGAGGGAGAGAGAAAGACAGCAGCGAGAGAGCGAGTTTTGAGATGTGAGAGATTTAGCGTGACGTTTAGCGTGTTTGGGGTGTGTAGTTCATGTGTTGTCTTGTGTAGTTAGTGTGTAGTGTTGTGGATAGTTTTGTGTTGTGTGTCAGAACAATGAGGCGACTGCTGTCTCCAGGTAGAAAACAGGAGGAGTGGTACACCTCCTGCTGTCAGACCTGCAGGTATCAGGCTGTGATGTTCTCCTTTATAGTGGGCAGAAATGTTTGGAGTGGCACAAATAATTTGTGTGGCATCTTATTGAATGCAGAACACCTGATTGTTATTTAAATAGTTTGAAATGGTTATTAAAAAAGGGGGTAAAAGGTAAATGGTGCATATGATTTTAAAATTGACAAAAATTAAATTTGCATTTAAAGTTATGAAATAAGATTAAACATGTTTGTGGTTGTTACAGTAAAAAATATAACTCCTTCTACTCGGATTTTATGTTTTTTGTCTGATTATTGTAATTATTATACAGTAGTTGTAATTTGTTTTAACAATTTTTTTGATTGATGTTTTGTTTCCTTTACAATATTATACATTAAAAATAATCTCTTTTTTTTTATTCGGGCTACTTAAATTTATTTTGGGCTACCAAAAACTGAAGAGTTCCTGCCCGAAGGGCTACCAGGCATTGTGAAATTTTGCGAGCCCTGCACACCATCTGAAAATCAAGTTACAGGGTTGCTACTTTGTTGAGATCCATTGTGCACTGCAGATGCACAAGGTTTGCGGTCCTACCTGGACTTTAGTGGAGGGATCTAAAAGTGGTTAAAACAATACACTGCTGCCCAAGAAGACAACTTGGAAAAGAACATTTGTGAAATTTAGGTGGTATGTTTTTTTTGTGGGGAGGGGGTCATGGTACATGGCCATAATTCAAAGAGACAGGTAATTCTGGAAATTGTGCACAATGCTGCCCTTACTTTTTTTTGCAGTGGTAACAAGTAATAAGGCACAGCTAGGGTCTTACATGTTATTCATCACTACCTGCAGGTTAATGAGAAGGGCCGTATTCTAGTTACTGTGTAAATTTACCTGTCTTCCTCCTGGTAGGTTTGCAGCCGAGTTTGACTTGCGTACTTTTGACCCAGAGGGAGTTGTTCTGTATGCTGAGTCTTCTGAAGGCTCGTGGTTCATGGTGGGACTCAGGGGCGGTCGCATTGAAGTCCAGTTCAAAAACCAGCACACATCTAAGGTTACCAGCGGAGGAAAAGCAATCAATGATGGACAATGGCATGTGGTGAGAAAGTCTGTCACTTTGTTATCATATAGTGAACATAAATCCTTAAGACTAAATTGACGAACTAAAATGATGAGAAGTCTATTACGCTGTGGTAACATGTAGTGTGCAAAGTACATGATAACAGTGACGTGCTGTATTATGATTTAGTGTTACGTGTGACACACAGATCTCTGTGGATGAGCTGGAGAGCAGCATCAGTGTGAAGATCAGCAGGGAAGCTGTGATGAGCATTAACAGCCCCGAGAGTCTCTTCACATCAGTCAATGGCAAGCTGGAGACCAAAGTTTACATCGCTGGCCTGCCTAACCGCACCGACAATGTCATCAAGCCTGTAAGCTGTTCATTCCAAGGCATTCACACATAACTAACCTTCCCAGGAGACAAGATACAGCAGGGAGGGGATTTTAGTGTTAACTAAACCTGTGTGAATTTAAATTTGTTGGCTGAGACATTGTGTTAAAGAGCAGAAGTTCACGCTACTGCACTGTTTGTTTATCAGATCAACCCCAGGCTGGATGGCTGCATCCGGGGTTGGAACTTGATGAATCAGGGGGCGTCTGGGGTAAAGGAGGTCATCCAGCAGAAGACAAGTAAACACTGTTTCGTGCATGTAGAACGAGGATCTTTCTTCACCGGGGAGGGACTAGCACACTTCAACATAGACTACAGTGAGTAAGTTATGTTACACTTTATTAATCCCTCAGGGAACATTTGGCGTCTGCATTTGGTCTACACCAACAGCTTAAAGGCATTACAGCAGCAGCTCTTAAATTTAGTTTTTGTGCAGTTCCCTGGTTTAAAGTCTTTAAGAGGGGAATTAATGCAGTGGGTTGAGAACTCTGAATTAACACAGGAACATAGTGAGTGTAAAATACCACACAGCTAGTCCTGTTAGGTTTGTGCAAAGACCTGCTGATACAGCTGATATAGATCTAAACTTATCATATGATGCATTAAAGGAAGACCTGTGATCTTTTATGAGCCGTGAGAGACATTTTGCTGGCATGTTTTGGGTCCACTTTTCTCATCAAAGGCAAGGATGACCTCAATTCACTATAAAGTTTTTAATTCAATTCAATTTTATTTATATAGCGCCAAATCACAACAAAAGTGGCCTCAAGGTGCTTCATAGGTTTTATGAAGTTTCATAGGTTTTATGTTTTAGCCCTTACTATCATCTTACGATAAGATCTTTTTCATGTGATTGGAGTGGTCTGTTAAAATCAACCCTCTGGAGAAGTCTAAAGATAACAGTCCACTGGGGGGCTCCCTTGACAACTGCATACTGTTATCTTCTGCTAAAAGCGGATTCAAAGGGATGTGATCAGTTTGAGGAATCTGATGGAAAAGGGAAAACATCAGTTAGAGGCTGGTGAAGGGTAAACATTGTGTACTGTTAATGAGAGCTTACTCATCACACTTTTTACTGAAGAAGCGGGCGATGTACAGCAGGTAGGCAGCTGGGAATTTAGGAGAGGCAGATGAGACGAGGAGGAAAGGGGTAGGCAGCTGGTAAGCAATAATCCGGGTAAGTAATCCTGCAGACAGGTTGAACATTGACGTGTTGGTCCGGAGAGAGGAATGCTGGCTGGCACTGTTCTCCTGGTGCATAAACAGTTATGCAGTCTTGAGAGACGAGACTCTGCAGTGATGAAGATCACTAATAATGTCAAAATATTAATCAGAACATTGTCGTAATGGGCTTTTTACCAAAGAGGCTGAAACAATGATCAGGCAGGAAACAGTTGCCATGCTACTCCTTAGATACACCAGCTTGATAAAGTAAACTGTCCCCAGGTGCACATGGAAACCCCGAGCACCAAAGCCACCCTTATCCATCCAACTGTTCCTAAAGAAATAGACAAAAAATAAAAAACAGGCTTTTGGACTAACAGACTTTTTCCAGATACCTTTAGAAGTTTTTTCATTTGCATCTATCAGCAGCAGGAATTCTAAAGAGACATACTGTACATCCCAGTGATACCCACAACAGTAACATAAAGTATGCTGTGTGTCTGTTGTGTGTCTCAGAGAGCACCAATGTTGGAGAGGTAAAGTGCACCTGAGGTTACTCTTTCTGTTCTCGAAATAACGTAGCATTACAAGGAACTATTTTTTCGATGTCGTTGCTTGCTCTGGTGTACTGCACCTCCCAGACCTCCCATATCCAAGAGCTTGACTAGCAAACCTTTTTTGCTGCGTTACCAGCATATGCCAGTGTGTGGCCACCCTGGATAGGTCACCTGTTCATTGCATTATCATGTTACGTCCCCAGCCTACAGGTAACCTGGACATAACATGAGACACAGTTCATGAATCCTGATGCATGGCCCTGAATCATAACAATTATTGTTATTATTATCTTGATGTTGTTTGGTTGACTTCTGCCTGGTTACTTTAGGTTTACCCTACACAACACGACACACCTGCTGACACACTGATTAGCATGCCTCGTTAAGTTAATTATGGTCTTTGCTTAATTTCGCTAACAATTCGGTAAATCCTGAGAGGAGAGACAAATCCCTTTAAGGTTGGTCCTTCCCAACATCTGGTGTGAATATCTGCCAAATCAAACATGTGGAGTTACTTCTTGTGAAGAAAGGAGCGACTGAAAGTAGATCCTTCTTAATTTTTTCTTCAAGTTGTGTCTCTACCATTTTTCGTGATTAATCTTGAGCTGGATCATGACAATACAGAACTATAAAAAAGCTTATTTGATACAGAAACTCCCATTGCTACATATAGAAGGAACAAGGGGCTCCGGAACTGAATGATCTGCTTGTGAAAATCATGTGACGGCCATATACATTGGCCAGATCTTAGACTTTTACCCAGCACGTCATTAGAAAGCCATACTAACACTGGATAAGGCCTTCTTCTCAAAACAGCTTCATTTGATGGTGTTATAGATCCCACAAGCTGTTCCACTAATTTGAGACACTGCTCCATGTTGATTTCATCACACATCATTTTTGCAGATTGTTCAGCTGCACGTTAATGCTGCCAATCTTCTGTTCTGCCATATCCCAGAGGTTTCCTGGTTAGATCAGGTGACTGCAGAGGTCACTGCAGTACACTGAATTCACAGTCATGTTCATTAAATAATAATAATAATAATAATAATTAGGGCTGAACGATATATCGCATTTGCGATAATATCGCGACATGATCAAGTGCAATTTTCTAACCGCAAAGGCTGCGATTATACTGCGATTATATTATACAATTCATGGGCTGCATCCTCCTGAGGCCGCATTTGTAGACCGATTACGTCACAGCGACGCGCCGAAGGCTGTCCAAATTACTACCATATCCCAGAATTCATAGCGCGGCCCAGCCAAACTCCAGTTTCCAGCAATGGCGGCCGCTACTAAGTTTTAAAATTACTCATACTAATCTTTCTGGGTCACAAAATAAACTTTTAACATATTTTCAGGCGAGAAAGTAGTTGTGTAAACATCAAATATCTGCTCGGTTTATCAAGATATCCCATATTTGCAAAAGTGCTTCGACGTTTTCAGAGGCGTCTGCTACCCACCAGCTCGACAGCTAGCCGGGAGCTCGAGGGTTACTGATGCGGCCGAGAACGGCACAACTCCCGGCACATCATTTTCAGATTACCGCGGAGTTTCGCTGCTCGGGTTAAACGTAATATATAAGTCACTTAGACAACCTAAAAATGTTATTATTGGGCTTTTTTCAGTGTTTTGTTTGTTCGTGAGTAAATCGGTTTGGCTGAGATTAAAGTTATTAGATTAGATAAAATAAAACTTTATTAATCCCCCGGGTGGGTTCCTCCTTGGTTTTCACACAGCTGACTAAACGTCAAACAGAAAACGTATCAAACAGAAGTATGAGACAGTCGAGAATTTACACCAGTGTCTGGTTATATTTTAGATAGCAAGAAGCAGACGGCCGAGTTTATTAAACTCCACCGAGACAGCGGTGACGCTAATCAGAACTAGCCTTCTGATTAGCTAATCAGAAGGCTAGACCGTCCAATTTCACGCCTTTAAACTTTAAAGGCGTGTTTGTGTGTGTGTTTATACAATTGCTATTATGTTTGCACTTTATGTGTAATGTTACTGACTGCAGAGATCAGTAAGATGTGTGTATTTTTTATTTATTAGTTTTATTTATTTAATATTATTTTTTAATTGAATGACTGTCTAGTAGTTCACAGATGTCGAAAAACTGAGTGTGGTAAAGCCACTGATTTTTTTTATGTATATTTCTGCAATCTGCACATTGTACTGACTTTCATTTTAATGTTTACACCAGGGTTCCTTGTCAGCACTTTATGCTCAGATGTTTGTAAGCTAAAAATAAACTATTGTGTATGTTCAAATATACTGTTGTGATTGAAGAAGTTAAATAAAAATGTCAGTCATCAATTCATGCATCACCTCATGTCATCATAACAGAGGTCTGTCTTCCAGGAAAGAACAGTTTAAAATTAATGTAATATAGTATTGGCCATACTATATGATGTATTGCTTGTCTTTGTTTAATAATACAGAAGACAAAGACCTTAAAAAATAATCGCATATCGCATCGCAATCGCAATATTGGGGCAAAAAATCGCAATTAGATTATTTTCCATAATCGTTCAGCCCTAATAATAATAATAAATTTTATTTATGAGTGCCTTTCAAGTCACCCAAGGACACTTTACAATAGAATAAAACACTTAGTAAAACAATGGGAGAATAAGAACAATAAAATACAAGCACAAGATAAAATGAACAAACAGTGGATTCACAGTGAATATGCAGATTTGAACAGATGAGTTTTGAGTTGGGATTTAAACTGGGGGAGAGAACCAATATTTCTTATTTCAGGGGGCAGAGAGTTCCACAGCCTGGGAGCAGAGCAGCTGAAAGCTCTGCTTCCCATGGTGGTGAGGCGGAAGGAAGGTACAGTAAGCTGGATAGAAGAAGAAGAACGAAGTGAACGGGCAGAACAAGTGGTGGTTAACAGGTCAGAAAGGTGAGAAGGAGCTAGCTAGGTTATGAATGGCCTTGAAGGTGAGCAGAAGAAGTTTGAAAATTATCCGGAATTTCACAGGGAGCCAGTGAAGTTCCTGAAGAACAGGGGTGATGTGCTGGTAGGAGGGGGTTCTGGTGATAATGCGAGCAGCAGAGTTCTGAACCAGTTGAAGCTTATGGAGGGATTTTTGGGGGAGACCATGCAGAAGAGAATTGCAATAGTCAATAACAAGACTGTGTACAAGAATGGACGTAGACTGGGTGGAAAGAGAAGGAAGGAATCTGTTAATGTTACGTAGATGGAAGTAGGCAGAACGGGTGAGATTATTGATGTGAGATTTATAGGAAAGTGAACTGTCTAGGATGACACCAAGGCTCTTAACCTGAGGAGAAGGGAAAACTGTGGAGTTATCGATGGTGAGTGAGAAATGGTTTGCCTTCAAAAGGTTGGATTTGGTGCCAATAAGGAGGATCTCAGTTTTATCCTCATTGAGCTTTAGAAAATTAGAGGTAAACCAGGATTTTAACTCGGATAGACATTCTGTAAGGGAAGAAGGTGGGAGGGAGGAATCAGGTTTGCAAGAGAGATATAACTGGGTGTCATCAGCAAAACAGTGAAACTGAAGATCAAATTTGCGGAAGATGGTACCTAGAGGGAGGATGTATATTATAAAGAGAAGAGGGCCTAAAACTGAGCCTTGGGGTACACTAGAGGTGACGGGGAATAGACGAGAGCGGAATGATCTTAGTTGAATAAACTGGGAGCGGTCAAGGAGATATGATTGAAACCAGACGAGGGGTGTGTCAGAGATGCCAAGAGAGGAAAGTCTGCTTAGAAGGACAGAGTGAGAAATGGTGTCAAAGGCTGAGCTCAGATCTAAAAGGACGAGAATGGTGAGAAGACCAGAGTCAGCTCCGATTAGAAGATCGTTAGTGACTTTAAGTAGAGCAGTTTCGGTACTGTGACATGAGCGAAAACCAGATTGAAATCTCTCGTAGATGTTATTATTAACCAGGTGTAAATGAAGTTGAGCTGCAACCACTTTTTCGAGTATCTTAGAAATGAAGGGTAGATTGGAAATCGGACGGAGGTTGTTAAAGTTGTTAGGATCTAAAGAAGGTTTTTTCAGTATAGGAGTGACTAGAGCAGTCTTCAATAAGGAGGGAACGATACCGGTGGTGAGAGAAGAGTGAATGATAGCAGAAATGAGTGGGAGTAAAGAAGAGAGGCAGGATTTCACAAGCCCCGTGGGCATGGGGTCAAGATGACATGTGGCAGGCTTTGATTTACATATTAACTCGGAAATATCAGATAAATCTGGAAGATGAAAAGTGGAAAACGGCTCAAAAAGGAGAAGAGGTTCTGGAGAGGGCGTAGACACAACATTTGATCTGAGTTGCTGGTGGATGTTATTGATTTTCGTAGTCCAGAACAGCATCAAGGAGTTGCATGTTTCAGAGGAATAGAAGTGCGGTGGTAAAGCGTTGGGGGGTTGAATTAGCTTGTTGAAAACTGAAAACAGAGTCCTTGCATTACCCTCATAAGAACTGATAATACCAGAGTAGAAGCTTTGTTTGGCATGGTAATGGAGTCTTTATACTGAAGTACGTGGTATTTATAGATTTCTGAATCAACAGTTAAACCAGATTTCTTATATTTACGCTCTAGCTGCCGAGCTTTGGCCTTCAGAGCTCGGAGGTCAGAGGTAAACCAGGGAGCAGAGCGAGCGAGCGAAGGAAACCGAGTGGGTTTTTACAGGAGCCAGAGAATCAAGGACAGTGCGTAGACAATTATTATAATATAACAACAAATCATCAGGAGTAGAATAGAAGTCCGGAGTCTGAACATTGTCCAAACTGGTAGTGAGAATGTCCATATCAATGTTCTTGATGTTGCGGAACGAGATGAGACGGGTTGGCTTGGTAGAAGAGCAGCAGAGAGTGAGGTTAAATGAAAGGAGGAAGTGGTCAGTTATGGGGATTTCAGTAGCAGAAAGATTCGAGGGAGTAAGACCAGAACAGCAGACCAAGTCCAGGGTGTGTCCTTTAGAGTGAGTGGGAACCTCTCTGACTTTTGATCTGTGAGATGATGCTGGAAACAAATCACTGGGGACATTATAACTAACAGCCGTTGGATATTTAGATCCATGACTGAATGACTGATGGTCAAAGGCCAAAGTTGCTGCATTGCTGACATGTATAGGCTGGTCGTGTCTGTGTTCCACATTATAACAGAACCCTCTATGAGTTTACAACCATGTAATTTTGAGAATGATATAACAGACCTGTGGGAAGTTATTTTGTTAAAAGTTTGTAGAGAATCCTAAATTTATAACCTGACAAAAGGAATAAATGTTTCTTGGCATGCATGTGTGTAACCAGGTGATTCTGGAAGCTGGAAAATGGATATAAAGATGAACATTCGTCCATCCACCAGCACAGGTGTCCTCTTTGCTGTTGTCTACAACAACACAGTCCCCCTGTCAGTGGCTGTTCTACCAAAGGGAAAAGATGCTGCTGTAAGTTTGGTCACATTTTGGCTGAAAATAAGCACCTGTCTATCATCCTTAAACCAATGTGCTCTCCAGAACTTGCAGGTGTTCCTGCACGATGCCTCGGTGGCCACGTTGGACACTGTGATGCTGTGTTACCCTGATCGGCTGATGGTGCAGCTGAACGTGACTCCCACAGAAATCCTGATCTCAGCTGACTCCTCCAGTGTGACTTACATGGAGTCCAGTGCCCTGCAGAAGGAGCTGGAACTCCTCAACAGCACCATGCAAAACCCTGTCAGCACATACATTGGTGGAATACCTGGTTAGTAATTATGAAGGAATTTAAGCATAAGCATTTGATGTGTGATCAAAATGAATAAAGGGTTTTGAGATTTTCATGCAGGTTATCCTCTTGAATGTGTTGCCTTTCCTGCTGGATCTGTGAGCCTTGTGTGAACAGTGGTGCTTTGAGCTGCTAATGCTAATATCCACATGTTGCCATAGTCACAGTGACAATGGTGACGGCATGCTGAAGCTTAGCAGGAGGTGTTTATTGTTTTTCATGTTTCATGATTAGCACTAAGCAGAGCTGAGAATGAAAGGAATCAGAAAACCTTTAACTAGATGACTGCACTAGATTAAAAGCACCAAAACAAGGACCCATTCATATTGAAAGTAACATGAACAACGATACTTGGTGTCATAACAACCCATCAAACAGTTACTGTGTTTCTCTCCTTCAGAAGACATCCCTTTGCCTACCACCCCTGTGACGGCCTTTTACTACGGCTGCATGGAGATCAGTATCAACAGCCAGCAGCTGGACTTCGACGAAGCTCTCAGCAAACATAACAGCATCAAGTCCCACTCGTGTCCTCCTATCACTACCGTGGTTGATGACCTGGAGGTGGCACACATGTACAGAAAGTGACCCAATTTAAAAAACCACATTGCATTAAAAAGCCCTAAAATTAGGCAGTCCCACAGGGGAAACTTCTTGGGATATTTTGGAAAGAGAATCTAGAGAGGAGGAGAAGAAGAGACGGAGGCAGAGAGTGATTTTAAGCTTTTCATCCCTACAGTGTTCTTGTTTGTACCCTGACCTATTTTGTTCTGGTATTGCTTTAGTGAGTCACAACAAAGGCTGGCTTACCAAGGAGGTAGCCGGAAGCTGGATGACATAGGTGTAGCAGTTTTTGTCTGCATTAAGTTGTTTTCCAGGAAAGTGGAAACAAAAAGGAGCTGAGCTCTGCAGCGTGCATGCCATGAGTTGAGCAACAGATGGTTATGTTTGTGTAGAAAAATAAACAAATGGTCACTGCTGACCAGGCTGTGAGACCACCTGCATCTTTGTCCCTGCTGCTGCTGAAACATGGTACTCTCTCTAAATTGTTTAAAAACAAGTAGTTGAAATTAATGTTTGTGGCAGGAGAAACCACAGAGGAGATATCTGAGCCTTCAGGTGTTCCTATCAAATTCTGTTTCATCTCCTTTGTTTAAATCACCATCTGGAGCATTTCCGAAGCCCTGCTTCAATTTACCACTGTTGTCATCAGAGGTGTACACCTGTCATAATTACAGCATTTATTGTTCTCCTGTTTATTTCCTCATCTTAAGGGTTCTCCTGGTTGTCATTTGTTTCCACTTTGTATATAAAACATGCCATCTTTAATATATAACTTACATGTAGTTGTTTGCTGTTGTGTTTGATGTTTGTTTTAATAAAACTGTATCAAAGCAACCTTATTATTGGATTCCAGCCCTGCTTTGTTTTGGTCTCTCGCCACTGCACAAAACAAGGTCAGAGACTGGGAACAGATTCAGAATTTAGTTTCATGATTCAAAATGTGTCATGATTATATCAGTGTCTTACTTGGTGAGTTTTCTCATGTTCAGCAGAAAAACCTTAAACTCATACTTCCCAGCACTGCATCTGTCCAAGTACTTGGTGACACAACAAACTCATAAATCTGCCATTTACAAAACACAGTTTGGAGGTGTTTTCACATCAAGTGATGTGCTTTTTAATTTTCTGCAAAGCCCACCGTCGTGCAGATAAGGCAAAACGGGTCAAATGTGGACTGAAATCTAAAGAAATTACTGAAAAACATGTTGCACAACTTCCAGAGTAAACGAAACAAAAGACTGTTACTTTGCAAAGGCCTGGATAAAAATAAACTTCCCTGAAAATGAAAGTAAAAGTGGGCATAAGACTATTGAAAAATACTCAGTTACAAGAAACTGTTGAACTTTGAACACTGTAAACAAGTATGCAAGCCCTGTATATTCAACAGAAGACTAAACACACATTATCCATGCAGCTGAATGGCTCCTTGTGTAGCTGTGTCATTATGTGTACCATAAATTGGTATTTAAGCACTTAATGTCATTTCACTACTTTAAATGCTGTTTAGTAGTTAAATCTATAACAAAGAACATATTTTATAAGTAAATGTTATGACCAATGCTGAGCTATAAGTTATTTTTCTACTGTAAAATCTGCAAAGCTGTTCAAATTAAGGACTATACTTGGGGGATATATGTATTTTATTTGCATTTTTGTTCCTTTATAGCTACTCCACTACTTCCTAGCTTAACTAATCAGTATTTCACACACATTATCTATAATAATACAGTTTATAATGATAATAATAATAATAATAATAATTAAAGTAACAAAAGCTTTGAAAATAAATATTACTGAGAATTAAATTGGGCACTCTAAGACTAACACTTCCAGTTAAAGTTAGAAGTCAGAATTTCCAATTTCCAATTGGAATGACCCTTCAAGATGGATTTCCAGTTTGGAAAGTCGGAGCACCCCCACCAACCTTGAATTCACAATCCAAGATTATGGCAATGCGCATAAACATTAAAATGTAAAACTTGAAATTTGTATTGCCATTGTTTTTTTCCATTGTATTTGTGACTCACTAAATAAGGCATATGCAGTCTGCTGACCAGGCTCTGTTCATGAATGTGCTGCAGTTGTGTTTTCAAATCCAAGCATTGTGGTGTACTGCTTGTGATGCACAAATAGGTCTACCTTGCTAAGAAGAAAACCAAATCCTCTTTTTTCTTGCTTTTCTGACTTTAGTAATAGAACACGCTCAACTTAGGAGTGACGTCATTTCTGCTTCTGACATGTGACTGTGACATAGTCAAACATTTGCAATAACTGGCAACGAGTATTTTACATCGCTGTGGAGAAATTTTGGCCCACTCTTGTTTGCTGAATTGTTTTAATTCAACCACACTGGAGGGGTTTCCAGCATGGATTGCTTGTTCAAGACTTTATTTTGTTCCAAAAAGTTCAGTTTTTTCAATAAGCAAATAGGCTTGGCTGGTGAAAGTGAACTCAGCTTTTCAGAAAATGTGGTTATTCATCGTTAATTCATGATGATTTAACAGGCAAATATGACACATATGCAAAAAAGAAAGAAAAATAAATCAGGAAGGGGAAAATACGTTTTCACAGCTCTTCAAAGTTCTATCATTAACTAAAACTAAACTAAAAACTAAAATAAAATGTGAAAAAAAATTAAAATTAAAATGAAAACTAGACTTGAAATATAAATATAAAAGAAGTATGATTTGTTTTAATATTTGTTTTTTCTCAATTTTATTATAACTTGCCTGACAAGACACTGAGGAAATGTTTATTGAGACTTTGGTTGTCTAAAACACTAAGTAAACTGCTTTCAAGAAATTCTATGTTTTTATTGTAACAATGGCACTGATTTACTTTTTAATTTTTTAAAAGTAACAGAAGAACTAATTAAAATTATAAAATAAAACTAAACATTTCCAAACAATAATAATTAAGCTGAAATAAAAAAATTCACTTTGGAGATTAAACTGAATTTAAAAAAAAAAATCAAAGGGGGGGATAACAATTAGCGTAGTCTGTGCCACCTCATGCCCCCCTTTGGTTATGCCCCTGGACTAACGTTTAAAATACTTTTGAGGGCATTGCAAAGTACTCGAGTATTGTTTACTTTAATACAAGTATTTACTTACTAACCACAAGTGCAACAGCCAAATCACGGATTGCGTGCCAGTTAAACAGATTTTTTTCCCCAGTGTGATGCGCGCGCACATGCACACACGCGAACACACAGAGAAGGGAGGGAGGGATGAAGAGGTGTCTGCATCACTTCAAACTCCTGCCTGCACTTCTCAGAGAGCTACTCCTCCTCCTGAAGCAGAGACGAGCAGTGTTCCTCCGCAGACTGTCCGGTCCGCAAACGGCTAAGTAAAAGTCCCCACACACCGCGATGGGGACCAGCTGAACCGCACGCGAGGGGGGTAGAAGAGGTCGGTCGTGCAGTTTCGCCGTGTAGTAGTAGTGAGCGTCCTGGAGGAGGAGGGGGACACAGACTCACACACAAGCGCGCGCGACGTTCGTGTCCTACCGTAGACGTTAACGGCCAACGGTCGGAGCAAGTCACCTGAATACCTGCGGCGTTTCGCACCGACGCCTGCGCTTACACCGAGAGAGGCTGAGGAGGGGGTGGGACGGGGCAGGAGAAAGTTTCTCGAGCTTGGCGCAAACACAGCAGTCAAACAATGCGGCTGACCCCGACAAAGTCCTTTCCGTCGGCAGCGCTGCTAATCCTGCTGCTCGTCCGCTGGTCCGACAGCAGTAAGTAAACAGTTACATGCTAGGCGGCTAGCTAGCCCGCTAAACCCTCTTTGACATTTGAGTTGCAGCTGGTGATGATACACGTCTTGGTTATTGCCAGTACTGACGGTTAACGTTAGATATTTCGCAACATCCCTCACATTGTTTTCCTGCGCCAGTGTATTGCTTAACCGCAGAGTTGTTTGACATTCACTTGCTCTTTTTTTTTTAAAGGTGACTAAACTTTGCTCGTTTTGCTCTCTTTTGTCCTTCTTTAGTCTCACTGTCCCCTCAAGAGGCGAACCAGTTTCTGAGCAGACACAGGAGGGCGAATCAAGTCTTCGAGGAGACAAAGCAAGGACACTTGGAGAGGGAGTGCGTGGAGGAAAAGTGCAGCAAGGAGGAGGCCAGAGAAGTGTTTGAAAACGACCCGGAGACGGTGAGTGGTGTGTTCACAAGTTAGTCTCAGCTGCAGCTCAGCAAAGGCTGCATGCGAGCAAAGGCGGGCTTCCTTCTCATCCTGTGAGGAGGTACTGCAGTACCACCAACTCCATCAGAGCACCATTACCTGCTGAGGTTGTGTTATGTACTGTAACTTCAGGGAGGCTGGGTGTTTACATCATGTTCATAATGACTACACACACACTAATGATTCATTGTCTGGGCTGCTTGCCGCTAGTATTCATGCTTCAATAAGTCCAGCATGCTGATAGCTGTCAGGACACATAATATTCCCATGTCTGGGACTTGGCCGCTTTCCGCGTCTTTTGTTTTGTTTCTGTGACAGACACTGAGTCAGCATGACTCTACCGTCATTTGTGAAATCCCCTTTTATATCCCCAATCTCCTCTTCATATTGACATGTGTCCTTAAGTTGATAACAAATATGGGATGTAGCTGGATGTCTTTCTGTTTCTTTTTCTCATCGTGTTGCATCTTCTGATGTTGCACATGCACACATATGCATTTCATTCAACATTACTGTGTACGTTGCCCTGGTAATCTGAAGACATGTTTCCTACTTGACATTTAACATCGTACAAAATCCATCACACGGGCCATGCTCAGAAACCTGTACTGGAGATTAGTTTCCATTCTGCATTCATGAGTGTACACGTCAGCCTTTCCATCCATGTGAATTCATAAGCCTATTTTATATGTACTACAGTGTGCTGTATGTGCAAACAGGCTATAAATAATCCAAAGTGTTTAGAAAAACACACAGAACTTGGGCTTCTTGGGCTTCCTCGGGAAGATGATATGTGCTACAGCAAATAATAGTGCAGATGCATGCCCAGAATCTTCTGCAACAAGTCTACCCTAACGTGGCTGGATGCTTTTGATTGTGAACTCTGTAATTTTTCTTAATTTCTACATCTGACATTCATATTCAACGGTTTTAAGTGGTGGACTTGTGTTGGTGATGTGCTGCCCTTTAAATGTCACATTCACTCCTTAAGATTTGATATTGTGAATTGTAGTAGAGAGGGAGCGAATGAGGCAATCGATGACTTAAGATTACTTGTAAGATTAGTCTGGCGCTGAGAGAGGGAGGATTAAACTGAAGCTGAGGTGGATTCTGGTAAAAAGGGTGAAGTCGGGTGATGTCTGAATCAGATCCACGCATGCCACCGGCAGAACACCAAATTACTCCTTTAAGTTTTGAACCTTGTCGTGACACAAAGCTGCAGTCTCACTCGTATCTGCATTATTCATCCTGAAAGGGCCTGTCTCTGACTCTGCATTTTATTCTGCTGCAGCTTTGTAGCTCTGCAGAGAGGGAAAGAGAGAGGCTGGGGTGTTCCCAATGCTTATGATCATCCTTGGCAATGGACAGTCATACCAAGTTTCTGGTCTCTTATTTATTTGATGACATACGGGACATACAAATGAGAAGAAGGTGTCAAAACTAACTTGCTCAGTGTGAGGTTCAAATTTAGTCGTTTTGGTTAACCTTTGAAGGTCAGCTTATATTTTAGGTCAGTGTATAATCAGACTTTACCCCACACAGAATTTTGCCTGATTAGTTTCACTTAATAAGACACCGGTCTCACGCAAGCCTGCTGCATCTGGCATCTACTGCAGCATGAGTGTGACTCTGTGCCTCCAGAGTCTCAGATTTTGGCCTATATGTGGAGAACTGCTGCAGCCAGAAGGCAGGAGGGATGGTACTACTACCAGGAATGCAGAGAATGCTGAAGAAGCTCCTGTCATAGAGCTGCACCCTGTTAGAGCAGATTACAGAGTAATCATAGCCTAATCTCTGCATCGCACTGCCAAATTTCATGATTGTTTATGAACTGTTTTTCCTGCAGAAGTGAGCTATAAAACCCCCCAAAACAAATGCACAATTAAGTCAAGTATAAGCAGAAACCTGTTACTAATTTTAAGAGTTCATTGAGACTGTATTGCCTTGTTTAGATTTTGTTTGCAAACACATAACTTTACCCTCTGTGTTTTGTTTTTGTTTTTCTCTGATGCAGAACTACTTTTATCCCAAGTATTTAGGTAAGTTATTCTACCTAAAACCATTAATCTCTCTCTTGGCTGATTATACGTTTGTCATCCCTTCAACTGAATTCCATTTTTGTCTCTGTCTAGCCTGCCTGGACACGTTTGGAGATTCTGAAAAGAAAAAACAGGATCTGGTCACATGTGTCCACAGTAAGTTTTTTTTGTTTTGTTTTTTTTACCTCCTCCTGTCTGCCTTTCAGCTTTATTGTTAGTCTGTGAATAGGTTAGATTAATGCATGTCTACATCCTGCTCTCTCATTTATTCTCGGTTTTTATTTCACTGAGAAAGTTGCTACATGAAGAGACAGGGAGCTAGTTATGTTGCAGAGTTGTGCTGCACTGCAGTATCACTGCTCTGCATCACACTCCAGTGTGTGCCCTCTGCAAGTACAGAAGCAATCGGAAGCAGAGATGTGCTGAATCTCTTCGGCACCTCCAGGTCCATTTTCTCAGCGTGGCACACCTAGCTCCTTTTAAAGTGAACTGTGTGTGCGTGAGTGTCTATGAGTAACATTGCAGCACTTTGCTACAGTGACGCTACACGTTGCTGAATGAGTGACACACCCCTTTAGTCGTCACATATTCGCGCACTCACTTCCTGAGCGACTGCGCCAGCCTCTTCGTGTGTGGGCTCGGCTGGGGAATGACGTAGAGAGGATGGTCTGATGAGAGGATGGCTAAGGATTTCTGCTGCATCAGGATACAGGAGACCGGCTTTACTGCTATTGGCTGTTGATTGTCTTGCGGGGGAGGCGTTTCCATGACTCAGCTGCAGCATTGTGACATTTAAAGATACGGCAGTACTTTTTTTCCACCAGTTGTCAGCACCATCTCCTTTCCACCATTTTTCTATCTCGCCCATCAGTTGCCTGTCACCACTGATGGTCTCAAAGCAGATTCTGGCTTTCCACCAATTTATTTATGGAATATTTCCGACATGCACAGCGCATTATGGAAACATCTACTGAGTTAATTCTCCCACTGCTCCCTGCTTCTGTTTCCTTAGTCTGCAGTTTTCTGTGAATGGCACTTTACAAAAATGGATAAAAATAGATCACTGAAAGACACGTGTTACTGTTCTTTGACATCCACAGTATGGCACATTGTTACTTCTCTGGAAGCTTTGTAGGCTGTGATTCCACAGTGTGTGTTTTAACAAATGGAACTAAATTGTGACTCTGTGTTGGGGGACCATTAAATTTTGAAGCAGAGGAAACAAGCTTGGCTCCTGCAGTTACACTTCTTGTTTAATGGTCTACAAAGCATCACTAACCAGGAGCATGGGTGGGATTCTTTTTTTTTAATATCTGCCCTCCTTTGTCAGAGAGTACAATTGCATGCACTGATGCTGATATGCAAATATTTTCAGTTTTGATGAAGGAATATTACTTCAATGTTAAAAAAAAGAAAAATCTGATAAAATGTATTGTAGTAAAACATTCCTGCTGTGTTATTTGTAACTGAGGGATCATCATCTGTAAAGCACTGACATCAGCCAAGTATTTGTGCACATAACGCTCAGTTTAAATACAGATGTTTTTAATAAATGCACAAAGTTACATTACACCAATAGCTGGTAGTTGAGAAGATTAAGTCTGTTAAGGCAAATATACCCAACTATAGCATCCAACCTTAGGCATTATTAACTTAATTCAAACTTAAGATAATAAAATGGTCCTAATAATAATAACTTAAAAGTGCTGTTTAAATGTTTTTAGTGCTGTCTCTTAACATTTGTTTTTTGTCTTACTCTGCATTGATGAATTGCTGAGCTTTTCCTCATTGCTGGCATCATGCAGTGCTTTAATGTTTTTAAAGTCTAAATTCAGCTCACAAAATCATTGTCTCTATTTAGATTTTGCTCTTTCCGAATGAGACGGCTAGCTTTGGCTCTACACATCTCTAACTTGTAATTTCGACTACATTTAGCACAGGTGTGACAGTCAGCATTTTTTATATTTGACTATTATTCCATGTTATTTTTAGAGCAGCTGTCTGGCTTGCTTTCAGAACATAAGTCACAAGCTGGTATCTGTTATTAATATACACAGCATGGACAGATTCATCTCTTTGTAGGCACCAAAAATGCTGAATGGTAGAGGATTTGGAGAATATTGGTGTATATTGTAATATGGACATGTTATTTTCATAAGGTCTTGCCCATTGCAGTGAACGGATCCCATGCTTCACGTAGTCTTGTTTTTGTTGAGGAGTGACAACCTGGTATTCCTGAAAAGATTTGGTTTTGTATTATGTTTCTGTTGACACTTTCACAGCATCGCAACTGTCATATATGAAGCTGTCAATAGAGATTGCATAAACAAAATAAAGGTTCACAGATGCAAAGTACCACAAGCCGTTAGTGTGTAGTTTTGAGCAGCTGTCATTAGAGATGGCACGATACCACTTTTTTATGACCAATACCAATATCATAAATTTGGATATCGGCCGATTCCGATATGAATCCGATATAGTGTGTTTTTTAATCAATAAAACTGTTCTTTTAATATCTTGCTGCTTTTTGTATAAGTTAATACTCAAGTTAAAAAACAAAACAAAAACACTAATGCTATTCTGTTATACCTGTATGCAAAAAATACACTGCACCCAAAAATAAACTTAAACCTGCACCATCCTCCCTATTCTGGTATTTTAAAGAGTAAGCAACCTAACTAATAGGGTTCTAAAACTCCCAGCAAAAAATAAATAAATAGGGAACCACCCACCACCTCATGATGCTTAATCGACGTAATCAACTTTAATTTGATGCAGTGTGGAAAAAAATGCCCAGAAATAAATTATTTTTCAAGAATAATTAAATAGATTCAACATCTTTCTTCAACAGAACTACAGACTGCACAGATCATACCTTCCCAAAGGAAAAAGTACTATAGCTTACTAGGGTATATTAGACTTAATAGTTACTATATACAGTAATGGACTTATATACATTTTACATCAGATTAAAACTTTGGGTGTAAGATTCGGATAATTATTTATTAAAAGCGAGACATTTTAAATGAGAATAAGAAAGAAAAGTATGTCTTTGTGCCCCCTTTTCCCTGTTAATGCCCTATCGGCCCCCCTGGCTAAACTTTGCTAGATCCGCCCCTGCACAGTTACCAGCCGTCAGCTATGTAGAAAAGGATCCTGGTGTAGAAAGTAGAGATGGACCGATCTGATATTACGTATCGGTATCGGTCCGATACTGACCTAAATTACTGGATCGGATATCGGAGAAAAATAAAAAATGTAATCCGATCCATTAAATATCACGAAAGCACCTCACAAAACTTGCAACACGCCGTAACTCGCCTCAGAACATTAGCAGGTCGGAGCAGTATGCATCACGTGATAGAGCGGCTGTGGCATGCGGCATTCTTTGTGCCCCCTTTTCCCTGTTAATGCCCTATCGGCCCCCCTGGCTAAACTTTGCTAGATCCGCCCCTGCACAGTTACCAGCCGTCAGCTACATAGAAAAAGATCCTCGAGTAGAAAGTAATATTAAATAAATTCTAACAACAGCTTATCAAGCTTAAACGTGCTGCTGTTGTTCAGCCGCTGGTTTTCTCTTTCTGGTGCAAAGTGGGCCAAAAACAAACGAGACGGACTTGCGATAGAAAAGCCCGATCAGCTGATCATTGATCAGTTTCTCAATTGAAGTAGCAGCAGGAGAGGGAGGGGGAGAGAGGCAGTCGCTCCATATATCGGTTGTTAAGCTTAACGAGGGAATGCTTTACAAACATTCAGAGATGTACTTACTAGGGGTGCAACGATACTCGTATCGATATTGAACCGTTCGATACAGTGCTTTCGGTTCGGTACGCATATGTATCGAACAATACAAAATTTGTAATTTATTTTATCAACTTTCCTTCTGACGATGCTGTCTGTGTTGAGCGCCTAGGCTGCACTGTCGAGCGCAGATCCACTGAGTGTTCAACACAGACAGCATCGTCAGAAGGAAGAGCGCAGGGCAAGCTAGCGAGACAGAAGTTAAGCTCTCCTTGCAACATGGCAAATTGAACCTCCTCCACCCTCATTCAGATCTGGCGTTTGGAATTATTTTGGTTTTCATGTGATGTATGACCCTGAAGGTAAGCGCGTCATGGACTAAAGTAAAACAGTATGTTGGATGTGCCACGCAATGCTCAATTACATGGGTGGGAACTAGTGTGTTAGCGCAGTTAGCTCGTTAACGTGTTGGCCGTCTAGCCCCACGCAGGGGTAGCTCGTTAATGGAGATTTGCCGTGTTGTGGCGTTAACGTCATTTCAACGAGATTAACGCTGACAGCACTAGTGGGAACACAACGAATATGACTGCACATTTACGCCGACATCATCCTAGTGCAAAGACAAGTGGAAGAAGACAAAAACAACAAGCATGCTACTAACTTTACCCGAGTCATTTAGACAGCCCTTAGCACACGATTCTCCTTATGGGGACCTGATATGTTTAATATTGTGGCGAGCTCAGACAAGGAGGAGACGGAGGTATTGTTTGGTCTTGCTTCCCGTGAGCTAGCCAGGGAGCACAGCCGTTTATTGATATCTGCAGAAGAACACTGCCGCTAGCTAACTGCTCAGCGCGGCAACCGCACAGCAACAACAACACACAGAGCGCCCTCTGACCCTGGAAGGATACACCGTCGCAGCGAGAAGGCGTCACCCGTCACTATGGCAACATAAACAAAACATAACTGTACAAACAGAACCCCGAACAGCCCTGACCCGCTACAATATGCTGCTGAGAATATAGCCCAGAAGAAGCGTATAGTATAGCTTTTATTTTGGAAAGAGCCATTTCTCTGTAATAAACTCTCTTTTCCAAAGATGCATGATTCCTCAATGACTAAATGACTCGGGTAAAGTTAGTAGCATGCTTGTTGTTTTTGTCTTCTTCCACTTGTCTTTGCACTAGGATGATGTCGGCGTAAATGTGCAGTCATATTCGTTGTGTTCCCATCGCTAGCCCGACGTCCCGGGGCTAGCGATTTTTCCAGTCGGGGTACCAAAATCTATCTCTTCCCTGCCCGTCGGGCTATTGTAGGAAGGAAAAATATATGTCAATGCTTTTGCATTCTTTCGGAAATGTAGCTGGGTAATTATGTCATTGGCATCGGTGAGCCACTGTCAATATGTGACATATTGAAATCTCGTTTGAATTTGCGCTTGTTTTTTTGCTTTCACTTTGCAATCGTGCGAACTGTGTATAGAGAGCGACAGCACTGATTGGTGAGTGATGATAATTTGCGCACCAATTCCTCTGACATCGTCTTATCAATCGTTAGCTTACTATGCAAACATGACAAGTGAAATCTCCCGCAGCAAGCTTAAACATGTGAGAGGTTGATCGCGCAGAGAATTACTGAGCGTTATGTGTGTGTGTGTGTAAAAGCAGCAGGATATATATCTTAGTTCTGCTGAGCCAAATAAGAGAGGTCAGGGTGAAGAAGTGACAGCCAAAGAAAAGCTTACCACAAAACGGAAAAGTTATGACAAATCAGACTATAAGGCAAAAAGAAAGTGCAGCTTTATGGTTTCATGGACAAAAGAATTTCTGTGGCTGCAATATGACGAGCTATATAACCGGGGCTGCACATAAGTGGTCCGCAGGTGCGCATTCGCTGTCAAAGAAAAAAACCCCAAAAAAAACGCGCACAAGATATGAAGTTGCAACGCGTGTTTGCATACATAAGATTTTCTGGAGGAGGACAGACATTTGTTTAAAACTCTTAAAGATGTCGAAGAAGCTCCTTTAAGCAATTACTTTGGTGTTCCTCTACCTCCAAAGAAATGTCAGAAGGAGTCAGAACCACAAAAGAAGCGCGTATTCTCGGAAAAGTGGTTGCAGGAGGTGAGCTGGCTTCAAACAAATGATGAACGCACAGAGACGTGGTGCGGAATGTGCCGTGAAAATCCCACTCTAGCGGACAAAAACAGTGCTTTTTATATGGACGCAAACAGCGTTGCAACTTCTTATCTGGTGCGCGTCTTTTATTTTGACAGCGAATGCGCACATGCGGACCACTTATGTGCACCCGTGTAAATAACATAATGTTCTGCCGGGTGTGTTGTTGGTTTTCTCTCGATTTCTGAGTCGACAAGCGCCTTTGTTACTGGGACCAGTCATTTTAAGAAAGGCCCCCATTAGAACCCATGAGAAATGCAAGAAACGCATTATTGCTCAGTCTGCAATATCTTTCCCAGAACAAACACCAATTGCAAATAACATACTAAAAATAAACCTGAAAAATCTGTTTAGACTTCAGCGGAAATTTCAAATTCAGGATCTGACACAGACTGATTCATGTCCTACACAGTTCTTACAAGTTCATAGAAATTTCTGTTCAATTAGAACCAAGTATTTGAGTTGATGATTGTGTAATTTTTATACAATGTTGTAATTTGTTTTTCAACAATTTTTTGATTAATGTTTTGTTTCCTTTACAATATTATACATTAAAGTATAATATTGTAAAGGAAACAAAACAGGAAACAAAACATCAATCAAAAATTGCTCTCTTTTTTATTCGGGCTACTTACATTTATTTTGGGCTACTTACACATTTGCTTTACTTCTCTCTGGGATCACTTCCTCGGAGATGAAATGCCGGATTTGTAGCGAGGCTACAAATACACACAGCCGCTCTATCACGTGACGCATACTGCTGCGACGTGCAACGGTTATGAGCCGAGTTACGCCATGTCGCAAGTTTTGTGAGGTGCTTTTTTGATATTTAATGGATTGGATTAAATTTTTATTTCTCTCCGATATCCGATCCAGTAATTTACGTCAGTATCTGACCGATACATAATATCGGATCGGTCCATCTCTAGCTGTCATGCAATGTTACAAAAAAAGAAGAAGTTGTGGCTTTGGGTTTTATATGCAAAAACACAAATGCAAATCCTCCCCCCCCCCCCCCCCCCCCCCCCCCCTTTCATTTTCTCCAGTCTTTGTCATTTTCTCTTTCTCTGAACTCCAGCTAACATGTCCAGACTTGTCGAGTACTCAAACTCCTCTGCTTGGGAAGGAAACAGATTTGGAGAGAAAACTGAGCACTATTACACAAGCGTGCAGTGGGGGGGAAAAGAGGGGGGGAATTAAGTGTAAATATGGAATAGAAAAGTAGCAAAAACAAGAATTAAAAATAAAGCTAAATATCAATTCAGTATTGTTTCTTGAGAAGTAGAGGACAGGTGGTGGGAATTAGGGCATGTCCGGAAAGAGAGCCTGTCACAAGTTAGGCTATTTATACAGATCTCCCAATGTGCAGAACCTAAGAGAGATTCTGCATATCAGGAGTGTCCTCTGTCTGTTATGGTATACAGTTACACTGACTATAAGCAACCTTTGTACAGACTTGATGCTTAAAGCAGTAATAACATGTCTTTTTCTCTGTCTCTGTTTTCTCACACTTTAAGATATTCCCAATCAGTGTTCTCCCAATCCCTGCAATCCCAGCGGTACCGTCCGCTGCGAGGACAAAAAGGGCGACTTCCTCTGTCATTGTTTTACGGGCTGGACGGGAGCCACGTGTGAGAAAGGTACTGTCATCATTATGGAAAGCTGTGTCCTGGAGCTCAGCAGAGGTTGAATTTTTGCTCTGTCATTCTGGTACATCAGTGCAAATGTCATTACTGTGACCTTGGCTCTGACAGCGAACCCCTGTCCTGTCCACTGATAGAAACATCCTGCTTTTCTCATGTGTAAACTAATACTGTTTTGTCTCTCAACGATGCTGGAATTAATTTGACCTTGAAAAGCTGTTATTGATGGCATGCTGTCTAATATCCAGCTCCTGCTGCAGTTATTAATGATGTGTGAATGGTGTGTAAGATCATTATGAAGTGCATGTACGGGAAGTGCTATCCCAGACTCCAAACTGAGGTTTGCATGCTTGTTAGAAGTTAAATCCACATAAGTTCTAAACTCTCACTGTGAGGGAGAGGGGAACATGTTTCTCTGATTTATGGCGCAGCCATCATTCCACACATTTCCACTGTGACTCATCCTACCACCTTACTGCGAGAGGAAACCAAAACAGATTCAGTTTGAGTCGGTCTGAGCCTTTTCCACTTGACAACCACAGTCCTCCTAAACACTCAGCCACAGTTACATACTGTGTCCCTTATTTGGAATGTACAACAAACAAGAAATTCACAGTCACTAAACAGCATCCAGCTGAAAGCAACCTGCATTTCTCACCTCTCTCCTGCTTGCAGATGTCGATGAGTGCAGCAGGAGAAATGGAGGATGTGACCACGAGTGCAACAATACTGTGGGCAGTTACCACTGCTCCTGTCGCCAAGGCTACACACTGTCAGGACGTCAGCTGTGTAATGGTAAGCCGCAGACCACGAATGCACGTCTTCTAATAGCTGGAATCAAGTCAGCACTGCTGCAAATAGACACATCATCGCCATTTACCAATTCTGAATCCACTTCCCACTCTGAAAATATAAATTCTTTATAGACTTGTATAATTGATTATGTTGTATTTTATCTACTTCTGCTTATTTATATTTTGTATTTAATATAATATCAGTCTCATAGACTGTAGATGGATGTACCCACGATGACGTCATCCATTGGTCTCTGGACTCATTTTGAGCCTCAGTATTAACAATTTGGCTGCCTCCACATTAGTTTTTTAAAACCAGAAGTTAATAGGTCTGGTGTCTCACAAGGATCGATTCTCAGTCCAGGCCTTTTCTTTTCTTTAACTTCTTTCCCTGGGCCTGATTTTTAAAAAACATGGACATGCATGCATATCTTTCCTATGCAGACAACACCTAAATCTACCTGCCTATAAAAAGAAATGTCAATTCAACTCCTAAACCACTACAGAAGTGTCTGAAAGATATCAGATCACAAGGAACTCAGATCATTGTGTTCAGACCTGGTGGTGTGTGTACTACTCCTCTCTTGGACCTGGGTCCGAGTGACTAACCTTGATGTCCGACTGGACTGTGATTTTTATACTAGATAAGCATATAAATTCCATTATTAAAGCTAGTTTTTATCATTTTATCAATTTTTCATTTCAGACTTTTTCAAAGATTCAAATCCCCCCCCCCCCCAATTTTTGGATGTCTTATTTTATCACAACATATCTGGACTACTGTAATGCGCACTATATTGGCCTTAGCAAAGCTTCCCTTGCTTGCCTACAGTTAGTCCAAAATGCTGCAGTTCGTCTTTAAACTGGAGCACATCTCCCCCGTCCTGGCCTTCCTTCATTGGCTCCCTGTTTGTTCATTTTAAGATTTTATTTTATTTTTTTTAAACCTTTAATGGATTGGCATCACCAGATATATCTCAGCTCCTAACTCCATTTAAAACATATATTAAAATGTTATTCTTTAGCTTTTAATTCAGAATGAGAGTGGTGTGTTCTAACCTTCTGTTTGTTACTGTTTTTGTTGCTGATTTGTTGTGTGGTGTTTTGGTGCTTTCTACAACACTTGTGTTTTTAAAAAGTACTTTTGTAAATAAACTGATAATTGGTATAGTTGCATGTTACATCCATAAACTACACAGGGACAATGCATAGACACACACAATGCTAATTATTGTTAAATACTAGAGCAATGCGTTTGTCAGATAATCCATTAAAATGCTCCAGAAACGCTCCAGAAACGCATACCTGTCAATCTAAGCTGCCATGCCCCAAACTCCAGTGTCCAGATGGACGAGTTATTTAAAAAAAATTTAAAAAAAACTCTCCCCACTTATATGGAATTTAGTGGCTGAAAGCATTTTGACACGATGCTCTGTGGAAACTGAGTGGTCACTGGGGGAAAAAAGCGCAGTTTCTGTCCTCAGAAGTTGCAGCTTAGCCTCCATACCCACGGACTGCAGATGAAAACTAGCCAGTAGCTAAATCTAGTTCAGGGCTTCTTTTCTTTTTGAGATCAGTGTTTTTGTGTATAATCCCTGACCAAAAAAAATAAAACTAAAGTTAAATTTGTAATTATTCTGAAGTTCAAGTCTCTGAAACAGTCCAGCAGCAGTGTTATTCTGTCTTGTGTCATAACCATCATTGTGAGTCCATAAAAGAACACATGGCTTTGATTAGTGAACAAACGAGGCAGAAAATAAAACATTACAAGCTCATGTTTTCCTAATGTGGACCCCTGTGTAAACTCACACAGTTTTATTTATAGTTTTAGCTTTCCCCCCAGAAAAGAGAAGTCTGAGAAAGGCCTCAAACTGTTGTGTGATTTAACATCCTGAAAGGTTCCTTCTGTAAATATTTATTTCAGTGTAACTGCAGTGCTGGAACATACAGATACTGTGTATTAAATATGCAAACAATACATCCATGTATTTAATTATGTTTCTTTGGAGAATTAAATGGTACAAAGCACATGAGGACCAGGTTAAGTTTCCATTCTTTAAATTACTCCCACTGGATTGTTCTATGTCTTTTCCTTTGAAATGTTCCTAAGCCCTTACACGTGACTTTTGGAGTGTCAAAGCTGAGGACATTTTGGTGTCTTTCAGATCTGAACGAGTGCAAGATCGCAGGTGTGTGTGGAACGGCACGATGTGAGAATAAGGAGGGTGGCTACGACTGCTTGTGTGACATCGGCTATGTTTACGACAATGAAACCAAAAGCTGCGTCGGTAAGTGTGTTTAACTACACATAAATACACTTGGTTTAATCAGAACTGACTGAGGGAAAAGCTTTACCCTCAGCGGGGCTCGGTGCAGCTGCGTAGCGGGGTCAAGAAGGGAATGCAAAGGTATTTGGAGAAATTGTATATAAGTAGGTAACAGGTCACTGTGAAAAAGTCTGCGTTTAGAAAAAGATAACTCGGGGAGTAAACATACAGACTGAGCCATCGATGCACCTTTCCTTGGTAATTAATGTTAATCACTCTAAAGAAAATGTGGTAGAGCGAAACCGCAGCAATCCTGTATTTCAGGATTTATACGTGACAGCTATCACACAAAATCCAATTTTTTATTCCACAATATGTGTGATAACTTAGCCACCAAATCATATGTGTTGAATCAACATGGAAAAGAATCTGCGGATTTAAACCGAAGCTTTGAATTACTCGTGTGCCCAAGTTCTAATCTCTACTTCAAACCAGACTTTTCATAACCTCATTGTCCCTCCTTAGAGAATTACTGCTTATCATAGCCTGCTCATGGCCATGTAAGGTTATATATAAAGTATGGCGATACCATCCAGTCAGCGTCAAAGGCCACTTAACTCAAGTGTTGTTTGCATTCCCTGATATGTTTTTTCTTCTTTTCCCCCCCTGCATTCCTGGATTTGATGTTTTGTTGATCCTTGTGGGGTCATGTTTTGACTAATCCCTCTGCTGATGTGACTTTGATAAATTTATGAACTCTCTTCTTCTCTGTAATTCTCTCATGTCCCAGTCGTCACTCTGAGCTCTCACGCCCTTTAATTTCTCCAACCTTCTGTCGCTTGTCAGATGTGGATGAGTGTGAGACGGGTGTCTGTGAAGAGGAGTGTTTGAACACTCAGGGGAGTTTCCACTGCTTCTGCGATGGACGCCAGGGTATGAAGCTGGCGCAGGACCTTCGGAGCTGTAAGGTGAAATACAAAAACCAGCTGCCGCTGTTGTTAAATGATGATTAAAAGCTATGTCTGTTGGACCACGTGCTATTTTTCTTGCTTCTACCATCCCATCATGGGTTAAAAAGTACAATTTCAAGTGCCATCTTGTATATGTGCATGATTCTCATGACTTTATCTCCACGCTGGTTTTGTGTTTGTTCTCTCCTCCAGCCTATAACTCCCTGCACAACACCGGCCCTGAAGAGGAACCCCCGCTCTCTTTACCTGGGACGCATGTTCAGCGGTGTTCCAGTGGTGCGGCTGCGTTTTCGCCGCAGGGTTCACACAGGGTGAGAAATTTCTGTTGGATTTTTCAACGTGTTCATCAGCAACAGCTGTCTTGTCTTGGAGGCATTTTCATCTTAGTTACCATTGGACAAAGACCATCTTCATTGCTGTTTCCTAATTCTCTTTTCAGCTTTTCAGCAGAGTTTGACTTCCGCACCTACGATCACGAGGGAGTGATCTTCTTTGCTGGAGGTCACCTAAACAGCTCCTGGATCGTGCTGGCGATGAACCAGGGGAAGCTGGAGCTGCAGCTGAAATATGGCGGCGTCAGCAGGGTCACCAGCAGCGGACCTATTGTCAGCGATGGCCAGTGGAGGAAGGTCTGACTCTTGTGCTGAGGATCAAAACAAATAATACTACGCTGTATACACGGTCTTCATTAGCTTATTAAAAGCTTGTTAAATGTCCGGTTTTAACCAGATCTCGGTGGAGGAGCAGGGGCGGAGCCTAGTGATTAAGATTGACAGGGAAGCAGTGATGAAGATTGCGGTAAACGGGGACCTGTTCACACTGAAAAAGGGGATGCATGAGCTCAACCTCACTGTGGGGGGAGTGCCTTTCAAAGAGGACAGCCTGGTCAATAAGGTGTGTGTTTTGTTTTTTTTAATGTATACACCACAAAGAGACTTTCACACATTTCCTAACTGTTGTGACTTCATTCGTTCCTCAGGTGAACCCTCGTCTTGACGGTTGTATGAAGGAGTGGCGCTGGCTAACGGGTGAAGACACCTCCATACAAGAAACCATCAGGTCTAATGATAACATGCAGTGTTTCAGCAGTGAGGATCCGGGGGCATATTACCCCGGCACAGGCTTTGCTCTCTTCAACATCACCTATGGTACATGCGTATTTGTGTTCATAGCTTGAACAACTCTTTGTATTCATTGTAAGCACATGTGGTCATCTTCATCCCCCTGCCCTCCTCTTCTCTTCAGAATCACAGAACCTGAGCGTCCGCTTGACCCTGAATCCAACCACTGCTATTGGGGTGCTTTTTGCACTGGTTCACCAGGACAGAGTGCCTCTCTCCATCGCTCTGGCTGATTATAACCCTGTAACCGATGAGTGGCGAGATGTGAGTAAATGCATCCCGCACTGTGCACGTGTTCAAAACCACTTTCTGTATATTTGATATGCAAACTGACTTCCTGTGTGTCTTTAGTTTGTTCTGGTGTCTGTAGGTAATGCCGTCATTGCCAGCTCTCCTGCACCCTTCTGTGATGGTATGAGTCATGAAATCCAGGTGACAGTCTCTGGTAACCAGACCCTTCTGCTGGTCGACGGCCATTCTGGACGAAGTGAAGATGCTGAAGTTCCCACTGGCCTCCTGTCACAGTCTACTACATTCATAGGAGGCCTCCCTGGTGAGCACATACACACTTACGCAGAACAGAAAAGTTTTCCATAAAGTTTTTAAAGTACTTCCTACCTCTATTGAAGAGTATCAGCTTCTGTTATTGTCTGCATGACTGCTGGGTTCAGGCTGGAAAACATCCCCAGCAGCTAGAATCTTGCACAGTTCTCAAAGCTGAAAGAACAACATAAGATTTTTTGTAATGCAACAATTAAAAAAAAAAAAAACACACAAAACGTCCCACATGACAACAGATGGATGAATGTTTTCACTGACACGTTGAACAAAGTGAATAATGTTATTTGGACACTTCTTGTGATTTCCACCCGCAGATGTTCCTCTGGTGTCCACGCTGGTGTCGACACCCTACAGCGGCTGCATGGAGGTCAGTGTTAACGGACAGCCTCTGGACCTGGACCGGGCCATCCACAAACATAACGACATCCGCTCGCACTCCTGCCCCCTGCTGGACTCCCACCAGTGAACAGCGCTTGAATCTGCCAAAACCGATCCATAAGCAGTTCATTGAGACAAGGGGGTGATGGGAAAATGTTTTTAATTGGAATATGTCACAGTGTGGCTTGAGCCCAAGATCACCCCTTCCCCTCCATCCTCTCCCTCCCTGGCCTTATCCTGTGATGACACTGCTGCCTAGAAGCAGTGGCAGGGATTTTCACAGCAGTCTCAGTGTTATGACCCAGCAAGTTAGTTCTTCTGCCAGTGAGTAACACTCCCTGTACAAAGGGAATAATAGCTGCACAGCATTGCCTGAAAACTGGCTGTGTTTTAAAGCCTCGTAAGCTCACAAGAACACGCAGGGTCTAATCCAAAATCAATGCTACGGGTTTGGTCCGGGGTCAGCCTTCTACACCTGGTATCCTGTGCTTAAACGCAGATCTAACTGGAGGTTTGTAAGCAACGACTAGTCTGTGCTCGTGTTGCTTACATCCAGCTCACTTAAGGTCCACGTTCACAAAGCTTGAATTAATCGAGTGCTAATATAGAATCTCCAATTAAATGAAAATGTAAGAATTAAAAACACAGGGACCAGAAAGACAGTCCTACATCAGCTACTTCACTCAGAGAAAAGGTGTGAACAGGTGCTCAGATCTTCAATGAATAAATCCCATTTGCCCTTAACACCCCCCCCCCCCCCCCCCCCCCCCCCCCGCCCCCGCCACAGCGAGGCGGTATGAACTTTGCGTTCTGTAGAAAATATTGCACATCGTTGCAGGTATAAATGGACTGCCTTCTTGAATTTTTTCCCCCCCCTGCTCTCGATTGGAGGAGCACTCCATATCTGCCTGCAACTTCGAAAATCAACCGTGTGCCTACAAAAGAACAAACCAACCCACACTTGTCGACAGCTTCCCTCTAAACAGGTGAATCAGTTCCCAAAGGTGCAGCACTGCAACCCAGCAAACTAACCGACGCTTTGCAGTGTGTGCCCCTGAGGATTTTCTCTTTTAAAGAACAGACTCACACTCATGTTCATCACAAAAAGGTCCCTTCTTTTCCCAAAAATCACCCAGTCACAGTTAAAGCCTGCCATATACCAACCCGAGGACAGTAGATTAGACACAGAAGCACAGGGAGACAGAAAGGGGCCTTCTCCACAAGGAAGAGAGAGCACTGCATTGATCGCACCACACAAGCTACTGAGAAAGGAAAAGAGGGCGCTGTAATATACTGAATATGTAAATAATGTGACTGTACAATGCTTTATAGAAGACAGAGCAAACACTACCTTAAAACCCCCCCTTGAGGCACATTTATGGTCCAAAGTTCAAAGAAAGATCAGAGTCTCTCAACTTCATCTGCTTCTTAAAAAAAAGAAAGAAAAAAAAAGGTTTCAGCGACAAATCATGGTGGAACTGGGAGACTGTGAGAGCAATACCCAGGGATCAAAGTAGCATCAAGCTTTAGAGACTCAGTTTTTAATTTGATTTATTGGTGCTCAGCGAATCAAAACACAGTAACAACAAAGAATGTCAGAAGAGCGAATGCCTAAAGGGCTCCAGTGTTATTTTACATCCCTGTGTAAGGTATCATTTTCTAGTTTTCTGATGGATGAATGCCAGAATATAGAGCTTGACTTGTTAATGTCTTATTTTATTTTTTAATCATATGTGATGTATCTTGAACTTCTAGTTTTTATTTTTCACCTTAACTGCCAGTATGTGTATGATGCTGAGAGAAGTCTGCCTTTTTTGAGTTTTAACTTCCCTCAGCAGTGAAAATCCTATTTAAAAAAAAAAAAATTAAAATAAAATAAAAGCAGCTGTATGAAAGTCACTGAGTGAAGTTGTGTTTTGAAAAACAAAAACACATCCGTGCACCTTGTGCTTCTGTTTCCGATGCTCTCGACTGTTGCGGCATAGCTTAAGCTGTGATGGAGCTCAATATTATGCTTTAATACGGAACCTCCGCCTTAGAGGCAGGGTGACCTTGAAAAGAGAAGAGCTAAAACATTCTTTTAGACGGAGGATAACCTGAGGGGCTGCATCAGGGGTCTCAAACCTGTGATTCTAGAGCCACATGTGATTGTTTTGCCCTACTTTACAGTGGCTTTGCCATTGGACTATTTTTAAAGTTGTTAAACTGCTGTATGTTTCAGTTACTGTCAAAGTAGGCTGCTTTTAATGTAATTAATTTTCTCCCAGAGACCATTTGCAGTATAGTAAATGGATTGGTGCTTATATATAATGTACTAACAAGTGAACGCAGTGGAAGTAGTACTTTAAAGGAGCTCATGAATGAAGAAAAGAGTGGATGGATGGATGGATGGATGGAGGTTAGTGAATCAGAAAGTGCAGATGATTAGTGAGGATGAAGGCAGGGCACCTATGAAGAGTGGAAGATGGTCCAGATGACATACCTGTGGAGGTAATGAAGATGTGTAGAGGGCAGTGGACTTTTTGATCACTGAATTATGTGAGGCCTGCTATGATGTCTGGTTTGTAGACAGTGACACTGGGGGAAAAAAGAGGAGGTGGAGGTAACAGAGCTGAAGATGTAAAGGTTTTGATTGAAATGACCAGGAGGGACAGGAGTAGAAATGAGAAGACATGGTTATAATCGACAAGGGAGCTACCAGGCATGAGGAAAAGAGGAAGGAATAATACAAATAAAGGGACACTTTTGTCTGTGCTTTCCAACATTCGCAACTGAGGTTTAGTATCTTACCCATGGATACTTTGGCATGCAGACTGGAGTAGCCTGAGATCAATCCATGATCTCCTGATTGGAAGACAACCTGCTTTATCACATGAACATTCACCTGTAGCTAGTCTACTTCAAAGTAATCTTAAACATCTCTTTCAATTCTCCTGTTTGTAAGAAAAATAGGTTTGGTGTTTTTTTGTTTTTTGTTTTTTTTTAATATCATGTGATAAATTAAACAAAAACAACTGTAACTGCAGCCCACTACAAAATAGTCACTTGTGTTAAAATCTTTTAGTATTTTATACCTGGAAGAAACACTGATGCCTAACAGGCTGTGTCAGCTTTATTAGAGAGTTCCAATATAGTTTGTGGCTCCATTCAGAATCCACTCAGAAATTTATATTTGGGCCTCGAATATTAAAAACATGGGTTATTATGGCTAAACTACCTAAAGTGGAGCTGGGAATGACCACAGTAGGTTCACTCTACAGTTTAATAACAGCAGTCACTACAAGCAAATATATCACTGAAAAAAGCAGAACTACAGCGCAGCACACTGGGTTATGCAGAGCTGTGCTTTATTGCTTATGAATGTAACAAGATGATGAGACTATGAAGTTACACGGTCTGCCTTTGAGGTGAAAAAAAACCTAACAGAAGCACTGAAAAAAAGTTCAACATTTTGGAAAAAATAAACTTATTTGCTTTTCCGATGAGTGAAGGCCAAAACAGGAAAACCTGAAACCCGTTTGCCTGGATTTGTTTGAAAAGTGGAGGACAGACATTACACAAAGTCTTTGAAGACCCGTTTTCAGACTCTCTGCCTCGGATATTACAGCAAATAAACGTATTTTTGTCAGTGTTGAACTCCTTCAAAGGTGAAGTTTTTTTCAATATAAAGCCCTTACTATGCATTTTTTACAGGTCCAGCAGTCCCATGCATCGATCACTAACTCAGAGGTCATATCGACTGTAAAGTGCACATTAAATGAATCACACAAACATAATTAAATAACAGCTACATGAACATAATTTACTCTCAGGAAAGCCCTTTGAACTGTACAGTATAATGAGACGATACACAGGACGACTTGCAACTTAGAACAGAAACCAGACCACAGTCAGTATTTAAACTCAGTTTGAAGCCCTCCAAAGGCCAGTCTTAGGCTTAAAAGAATCTTTGACATCTTGAGAAATTTTGCTTATTCACTTTCACTTCACAATTTTTGTCTTTTTTAAGAGAAAACTTGTTAATAATCGAGCAGATTCAGAGGTGCTGGTACTTTTCCCTCATTTCTGGTCTTTTTGCTGCCGTGCAGAGCTTCAGAGCTGTGTGGTACTGAGTGAATAAGCAAGTTTCCTTTGATGGCTACATATTAAAAGGACTCATGTCTACATATTAAACACTACATAACCATAAATCTCTGTCTGACTTCACTTGAAACCTATTAGACACACGTGAAACGCAGCATTTAAATCATTGAAATCTCTGTCTCTGAAATGTTTTGTGCTACAGTCAGTCTGACCAGGTGAAGGTGTTTGCAGCACGCTCTCCATATTTGTCTAAAGTCTCAGCAGGCGTAAGGTGGAGGTTTCTCAAAGGCGCTGTAGGAGGATGCATAGAGCACCGGAGCGTTGGGGGTCAGCATGTAGCCTCCTGGGTCCTGGGTGGCTCCCTGAGGCTGTGGCTGGGGGAGAACCTGAGAGGGCAGCTGGCTCTGGTTCTCCTCAGACGGGCAGGAGGAGGGGGAGGAGACAGGGCCTCCCCCAGGAGGGAGCATCTGGGGAGTAGCAGGTGCCTGGTGGTTGGTGTTATGCTGTGGGAGAGGAGGAGAAACAGGAAGTGGTTGGCTGCAAAGGCATGTGGAAGTTCAGCCAAAGAGATATCAAATATCAGCAAAGATCAGTCCTGAGCCATCGATCAGAAATACGTAACCAGTGCAAAACATCTGCTGCGACTCTGTTATGAGCTACAGCTGTGCTTTCAGCTCATGTGTAACAGGCATTAGTTCACTTCCATCACCAGCTGTTTTGATACTAGAGTGCTAGTAGGCAGGAATGTACACTCAGTAGCGAGTGCATCTCCCTGTATTTCACTCTTAGTTTTGGCCTCAGCTCCTACCTGCATGGATACTGGGTAGTTGGGGTAGGCGGGCAGAGCCTGCCCAGACGGACAGAAGTTGGGGTAGGTGAGCATGTGCTGGGTCGGGTTGTACAGGATGTGAGGTGCTGGCGTTGGGCTGGGAGCGATCTGAAGAGCAGGCTTCTGCTGGAGGAAAGGGTAAAACATGCTTTATGTAAAGAGATCACTAAAAACAAGCTGCTGTTAAAATAACCGGTTAACACACATTTACACAGATGCAGGAACACATCAGGAAGTTTAAACTGCTCAAAGTTGATGCGTTTATTTAACCAAATAAGCATGTAGCCAATCATAGCATGTGACTGCTTCTAAACTCTCTGAATTCAAAGTTTTGGGTTTCTGTTTTTTTGGGAGGGAGTGGGGGCAGAGTGAGTTAAATCCTCTTGGACTCCTCACCACGATATCCTTATACGCGCCGAGGATGGCGGCGGTGATGATGCCCAGGAACAAGCCGATCACGTTGAGCACCACCGAGGTCCACATCAGGCGGTACAGCTGGACCACATCCCAGCAGCCGCTGACCCCGGTGAACTCGTAGTAGTGTGAGGAGTACAGGCTGGAAGATAAGGACAAGTTGTGACATGGCAGGAAAATCGCAGGTGTAACTTATTTAAGTTCTGCTTTATGGCTCTTATTGTAGTTTCCATTTCACATCCCAGACTGTTTTATCCCAAACCTTCCAGGATGGCAAGAAAACAAAGAGTCTCCTACACCATCCATCACTTTTTCTTGCTTTATTATTTCCAGACAGCCTTTTATCGGCTTATGACTGAGTGGTAACGCGGTCAAAGGCACAGGGAGAATGTTTTGAAAGCGCTTTCTCGTGTGTGTGTGTGTGTGTGTGTGTGTGTGTGTGTGTGTGTGTGTGTGTGTGTGTGTGTGTGTGTTAGGCTAAAATATCCAAGATTTAAGAGCTGGCTGTCATACAAGAAAGAGCTGAAATTTCCAGGGTTTCTCTGAGCTCTTTCTCATGTCTGGGATGCTATTTTCCTGCTGCTCTCTGGCCTCTATGTTATTATTAGAAGACTATAAGCTCATAACTGGAAAACAGAAAAAAAAGTGGTTGGCCGGTATTCTAACATGGCCTGCAGAAAAGCTCCTCTGAAACTAAACTGGAGAGAAATGGTTAATTAACACAAACCTGTGTTGTGTTATGGCCTGCAGACCTGCAGTTTGAGTTTGTCTCACCTCTCGCAGTTATACAGGTAGCAACAGTAGCAGGTGTTGCTCCTCACTTTCAGCTTGCATGACTTCTCAAAAGAGTGGCACATCACCTGCAGCTCCAGAGAGTGGATAAATTAGAGAGAGATGGGTTAGATGCAGATGCAGAAACCAGATAAACAAGAACTGCATGGACCAATAACCAAACACACACACACACACAAAGTTGTCAACATATTGCTTCCACAGCATCTACGTTCTTTTTATTTGATTTGCAGAGGGAGACGGAAAGCTGTTGCTTTCAGTGAGCCAGTAAATCTGTGTAGTAACATCATTTGACCACTAGGTGTCACAGCACCCTTTGCAAAAGTTTAAACTGAGCATTAAAAGGTTTGTCAGAGCACACAATCAGTACTGTGGTATATTCTTTAAAGCAGAGGTGTCAAACATAAGGCTGGGGGGCTCAGAACAGGCCCAGCAAAGACTTTAATCTGGTCACTATTGGAAAATGTGAAAGTAGGCGTACATTTTTAATTGTATTTTTATAAGTTTGTCCTACTGAGGAAGACCTCCCCCACTTCCATTCATACTACACCAAAGTCATGTAGTAATAGATAAACATTTGAATTACAGATAAATGCTGTTTTTTCACTATCTGCTATAGGAATTTCACCACGTGTACACAGTAAAGTAAATAAAAAAATCAAGTAAATAAGAGCTATGAAAACATTTTTTACACATTTATTTGTGTTTTTTAAGCTCAGAGAGCTGTGCTGGGAGATTTCCTTCATTGCCTACAGCAGCGTTTATTTCTCATGTAGAAAAACTGAGGCGCACTCTTGAGATGACACTTTATTAAATGTGTATTTAAACTTCTTCACACTGACAGAAAGAGGGGCACAGGGTTTACACATATATCAGAATCACCTCAGTGTAGTAGCTGTCGTAGGCGTAGCCAGATCCACTGGGGTGAAAGTCACACATGCCCTTCTGCATACGCGTAATGTCCTGAAAAAGAGAGCCGTTACACATCCATCCTGATCACATCCTCCGCAACCCTGCTGCAGCGCACCGTCCGCTCTACCCGGTGCACAAAACCCACCTCGTTCAATAAAACCCTTACTGAACTTTATGCAACGTGAAGGCTAATAAAATCATTCTTACTGTCCAGAGCTTGACTGTGCAATAAATGTGACTTTTACAGTCATGAGATCACAAAATGAATATATCTGCAGAGGTCTGATAAGCACCCGGGGATCGATAACGGGGACGGGGTCCAGCTTTGAAACTCTCATTAGGAAGTAGAGGCTCCTTACACAAATAACTGCGAGAAATACTTTATAAAAGGGGATAATTCCCCTGTAAATGAATGGAATTTAAATGTGTTTTATTTGAAATTAAAATGTAATTAGGATGATCACAGTTGGTGAGGAAGAACATTTCTATTTAATGTAATTCTATGTAGTTACTTCTTTGTTTCCTATAAAAACCTGACTGGTTACTCTGTTGTTCTAGTGTTTCTACCTTTAAACAGGTGTAGGCAAATATAATTACAATGTAATTTCAAATAAAATACATTGAAATTACACCTTTAGTTGTGAAGTGTTACCAAAATGCACACAAGCTAAACTCTACACTCTGATTTAACCTGTGAGAGTGTTTGGTGATCACATCCCAGCTGATTTATTGTTGTCATCAAAGTTTCTGTGACACAAAGAATTTAATCAGGCCTGGTATCCTGAAAGTTTGACAGCTTTTCATGTCGCACAGCAGCTCGCTGCAGGGTGAGATTAGTTGGTCTACCTTGCACCCACACGTTTCTTGATCTGACCTTTTGATCTCAGCATGTGTGGTTAAACCCCGTCTGTGAGGATGCCTGCTTGAGTTTATGTCAAATACAAGTGATACTTACAATAAAGTCTGAAGCAATTATCCCATCGACGATGGCACAGAAGCAGGCAACGATGACTCCGACACTGATGAAGATTATCGAGGACACCAGCTTAAAGAGAAGCGAAGGGAGGAAAGCACAGAGGAGAGTCACGAGACACGATTTAGTAAAACAGAAATAAGAAGTAAGTCAAAAACAAAACTATCAGAGCAGGTGCAGCTTGTGTTTTTGTGTTATTTGCATGCATGTATATCTAAATAAAAGCAAAAACAAGATTTTATAAACTCAACACACAGACACACACACATATTTAAGCTTGGCATGTCTGCTGATTGACTGCAGGGCAATAAAGGCAATGTAGAGACTCTCGCTCTGCCAGCACAGAGGAGCTTTGTGGCTGATTTACAGGCGAAGAAGCAACACGCAGGACAGAGCAAGGTCAGTCCAATTCTCCCACACACGCAGACACACACACATATTCGTCTTCACATCTTTGTGAGGACATCAAATTGACATAATGCTTCCCCTAATTAACCATCAGAAAACAAAGCCGAATCCTAAACTCAAATTTGTACTTCTCAGACAAACTGAACAATGCAGCGCACACGTGGGTCTCCTATAAGGCTTCTTCTGTTAGATAAAATCATTTTCTAATATCACACACGCACACAGCCCAGCAGACCCAGCTGGCTGATCACAGATGTCTGATCATAAACTTTATCATCGAGCATTGGTTACTGTCTGTTCAATCGCTCCTCCAGGACTGAACCTCCTGCACAGAAACACAGTTTCTCTCTCTCTCTGGTAGTTGTAGTTTGAGACCAAAAAGCAAGAAAAAAATAAAAATATTTTTGTAGCTTATTATAATCTGGCATCAGTGGCTTACTGTTTTACAGAGGGCAACAAGTACAGACATAGATGGAAAAACAGTATATAAATGAATATAAAATATAGTTTGTGCAGTTCTAACAAGCTGGAAGTTGTTATGATCGCCGTCTTTTGTCTTCCAATTGTTCAGTTTTTGGTTAGTCGCACTTTAGAAGTCATCTTGTTGGCACAAAAATACTATTTATGCCTGTGAACATTTTTTTATAGATTCAGTTTAAGGAAATCAGAACAAACTGTGTGTTTTTATGACAGGCTGCTAGTAAAAACATGTCTAAAGACTATGTAAAAGGGGATCTTTGCTAGCTTGTCTGTTAGTTTGAAAAAGATTGAATTTGCATTTAGAAAATGACAGAAGAAAATGGAAACAGTTGGTGGGGGGACCACTTCTATAAAAACGGCCATTTCTTTGTTCACCCAGTTCAGGGTGAACACGCTAGCGTTAGCTTTAAAGCTGCTGAGACAACATTCATTGGGATGAACGTGCAAGCTGATCCAGAGGTTAGCTGATCACAATCGCAGCAGATTTATGAACTGAAAACTGAGGCTGGATCTAAATGAAGGAATCGTTAGAGGAGGAACCTTTCACAACCACAGAAACAAGTATGGGGTCTGTAACTTGGACCCTGTAGATCGTGATGGTCACAACAATCAGCTCCAGGTATTAAAACAGGATGTTGTTTTGTGTTCTTTCTTTTCCATAAATCATCAAACTCTTTTAGCAAAACAGGTTTGCGGATGATTACACTGTCCCGTTTATTTGGGGAAAAATGGATACGAAGGCATATTAATTCTGAGCTTTTCCTGAGCAAAGTGAAATAAGAGGCAGGCTGAGAATATAAGCTTTTCTGGGTGGGTTTTATCTGCCACTGGTCCAGACTCTCTGCTTCATTAGCGGTTTAAATGGCTCCGCTTTTATGGGCTGCAAGTGGGAGATGAGGCCAACGGCAGAGACAATAGAGCCTGACAACTGCATTACTTCACATTACCTTAGCACCAGCTGCCAGCGCATAAAATATCCATGCCACCCAAACCTCCCCTGATACTGAAAAATCAAATAGTGTAAAAGATTAAAGACACGCGGCATACTGTAGATGGTTTTCTACTCTCAGGAGCCGCTTTGGGGAAGAAACATTAAAAAGATGGGAAAGTAATTCAGTCGAATCCTTTTACTGACATGCAACTGTAAAGTGTGAAGTAATTTACTTGATTACCGTATCTCTGAATTTAATCTGCTACATTTTAAAGCAGTTTTTTTTTAATTCTACATGAAAACAGTCAAAGGCGTGTCAAGCACCTCTGTAAGATTTATTCTGATAGTGCTCAGAACGTTGAGCCTTTTCTCTAATCCTCGTTCATTTACACAATGTTTGGGAAGAGCTGATCTACAGCGAGTGCAGAATTATTAGGCAAGTTGTATTTTTGAGGAATAATTTTATTATTGAACAACAACCATGTTCTCAATGAACCCAAAAAACTCATTAATATCAAAGCTGAATGTTTTTGGAAGTAGTTTTTAGTTTGTTTTTAGTTTTAGCTATTTTAGGGGGATATCTGTGTGTGCAGGTGACTATTACTGTGCATAATTATTAGGCAACTTAACAAAAAACAAATATATACCCATTTCAATTATTTATTTTTACCAGTGAAACCAATATAACATCTCCACATTCACAAATATACATTTCTGACATTCAAAAACAAAACAAAAACAAATCAGCGACCAATATAGCCACCTTTCTTTGCAAGGACACTCAAAAGCCTGCCATCCATGGATTCTGTCAGTGTTTTGATCTGTTCACCATCAACATTACGTGCAGCAGCAACCACAGCCTCCCAGACACTGTTCAGAGAGGTGTACTGTTTTCCCTCCTTGTAAATCTCACATTTGATGATGGACCACAGGTTCTCAATGGGGTCCAGATCAGGTGAACAAGGAGGCCATGTCATTAGTTTTTCTTCTTTTATACCCTTTCTTGCCAGCCACGCTGTGGAGTACTTGGACGCGTGTGATGGAGCATTGTCCTGCATGAAAATCATGTTTTTCTTGAAGGATGCAGACTTCTTCCTGTACCACTGCTTGAAGAAGGTGTCTTCCAGAAACTGGCAGTAGGACTGGGAGTTGAGCTTGACTCCATCCTCAACCCGAAAAGGCCCCACAAGCTCATCTTTGATGATACCAGCCCAAACCAGTACTCCACCTCCACCTTGCTGGCGTCTGAGTCGGACTGGAGCTCTCTGCCCTTTACCAATCCAGCCACGGGCCCATCCATCTGGCCCATCAAGACTCACTCTCATTTCATCAGTCCATAAAACTTTAGAAAAACCAGTCTCGAGATATTTCTTGGCCCAGTCTTGACGTTTCAGCTTGTGTGTCTTGTTCAGTGGTGGTCGTCTTTCAGCCTTTCTTACCTTGGCCATGTCTCTGAGTATTGCACACCTTGTGCTTTTGGGCACTCCAGTGATGTTGCAGCTCTGAAATATGGCCAAACTGGTGGCAAGTGGCATCTTGGCAGCTGCACGCTTGACTTTTCTCAGTTCATGGGCAGTTATTTGGTGCCTTGGTTTTTCAACACGCTTCTTGCGACCCTGTTGACTATTTTGAACGAAAAGCTTGATTGGTCGATGATCACGCTTCAGAAGCTTTGCAATTTTGAGACTGCTGCATCCCTCTGCAAGATATCTCACTATTTTTGACTTTTCTGAGCCTGTCAAGTCCTTCTTTTGACCCATTTTGCCAAAGGAAAGGAAGTTGCCTAATGATTATGCACACCTGATATAGGGTGTTGATGTCATTAGACCACACCCCTTCTCATTACAGAGATTCACATCACCTAATATGCTTAATTGGTAGTAGGCTTTTGAGCCTATACAGCTTGGAGTAAGACAACATGCATGAAGAGGATGATGTGGACAAAATACTCATTTGCCTAATAATTCTGCACTCCCTGTACATTATCAACAGTACAGTTACTCTATAGAGTGAATACACTACCTGCCCAATCTCCGGTTCCACACCTTCTTTCACCTGATGGACATCAGTTATTTTTTCATTCATTCATTGCATAGCCACACACACACACACACACACACACACACACACACACACACACACACACACACACACACACACAAAACTATGGTTTGTTACATCGAATGTGCATGGAGCTGGCTCCAGACGAGGATGCCTAGATTACTTGTTTTTGGGGGCAATCAACTTGGTCAGACTGGACTATTTGAAGAAATGAACAGGCTCAGTACAGCTAGAACTAAACCCAGTTAAATATTTAGCTATTGTTTATTCTAAGCTCACAGATTTAGCTAAATTAAACCACATCCCACTTTTAAAGAAAGTCAAATACGATCTAGCTAGATGGAAGTCACTACCCATATCACTCATGGGAAGGGTCGTTTCAATAAAAATAATGGTTTTGCCAAGAATCAGTCATTTATCCTCAATGATCCAGAGTAAACCTTCACCCTTTGGAAAGATGAAGCCCCATGTATTAGCTTAAAAACACTACAGAAGACCAAGGATAGAGGAGGACAAGGTCTGCCTAACTTTCACCACTTCATCTTAGCCAACAGGCTACAATACATCTCAGGACAGCATCATTGACAGCATGGTGGGAGTTTTAAAAAAAATGACTGAGTCTTTAAATGACTAGAAATCCCAGTCTCCAATTAATACAATACAAAATCACGAACAGAGTGCACTACACAGGTCGATGGATGTTCATGATGGGTTTTATGTCATCTAACACCTGCTCACGCTGTCAAGGGAAAACACCTGACAATTACATCCGTGCTCTTTGGTTCCGTCCACCTGTTCATGTTTTGGTGCTGGATATGTGAAACCCATCAAAGTGCTCCAGCCTCCCCTTCAGTTTGCTTTTCTGGCGACTTAGATGATGTCATTATGGAGATGAACACAGTCCGCCTTATGCATTTCTAAGAAGACCTCATGAACTGGAAAAATAAAAATAATCTTAGCATTAACCAATATAGAGGGGGTAAGGGCTTGGGGCGTCTGGAGGTTTGCTAGGTGTAGGTCCCCTCCATGCCTTCCTCAGGTCCTGGAGGGCGGGGCTGTGGCTTCCCACACCCACTGTTAGACACTTACATGGAGAAACCTCATGAACACAAGTGCTAACGTATACCGGTACCCAGACTAGAGATGGCACGATACCACTTTTTTATGTCCGATACCGATATCATAAATTTGGATATCTGCCGATACCGATATGAATCCGATATAGTGTTTTTTAATCAACAAAGCTGTTTTTTAAATATCTTGCTGCATTTTGCAAGTCTGCAAGTTCATACTCAAGTTTAAAACAACAACTACACTAAAGCTATTCTGTTATACCTGTATACAAAAAAAATATTTCATAGTTCAGCAATACTGATCAATCTAATAAACTTAGACCTACACCATCCTCCCTATTCTGGTATTTTAAAGAGTACTTAGCGTAAATATTAAGCAACCTAACTAATAGGGTTCCAACTCCCAGCAACAACAAAAATAAATAAATAAAAAATAGGGAACCACCCCTCACGCTCCACCTCATGATGCTTAATCGACGTAATCAACCTTAATTTGATGCAGTGTGAAAAAAAATGCACAGAAATCAATTATTTTTCAAGAAATATTAAATAGATTCAACATCTTTCTTCAACAAAATTGCAGACTGCACAGATGGTACCTTCCCAAAGGAAAATGTACTATAGCTTACTAGGGTATATATATTAGACTTAATAGTCACTATGTACAGTAATTGACTTCTATTCATTTTACATCAAATTAAAACTTTGTGTGTCAGATAATTATTTATTAAAAGCTAGACATTTTAAATGAGAATAAGAAAGAAAAGTATGTCTTTGTGCCCCCTTTTCCCTGTTAATGCCCTATCGGCCCCCCTGGCTAAACTTTGCTAGATCCGCCCCTGCACAGTTACCAGCGTCAGCTACGTAGAAAAAGATCCTGGAGTAGAAAGTAATATTAAATAAATTCTAACAACAGCTTATCAAGCTTAAACGTGCTGCTGTTGTTCAGCCGCTGGTTTCCTCTTTCTGGTGCAAAGTGGGCCAAAAACAAACAAGAGAGACGGACTCGTGACAGAAAAGCCGATCAGCTGATCATTTAAGCAGTTTCACGATTGAAGTAGCAGCCGGAGAGCGAGAGGCAGTCGCTCGTTAAGCTTAACGCAGGAATGCTTTACAAACATTCAGAGATGGACTTACACACTTGCTTTACTTCTCTCGGGGATAACTTTGTCGGAGATGAAATGCCAGGTTGCTATCCAGACCACCGACAGGTCCCGCATGCCACAGCCGCTCTATCACGTGATGCATACTGCTCCGACGTGCTAACGTTCTGAGGTGAGTTACGGCGTGTTGCAAGTTTTGTGAGCTGCTTTCGTGATATTTAATGGATCGGATTACATTTTTTATTTTTCTCCGATATCCGATCCAGTAATTTAGGTCAGTATCGGACCGATACCGATACGTAATATCGGATCGGTCCATCTCTAACCCAGACACACACTATTTTGGGCTGCTGCTGCCTCTAAAAATATCTTGTATTATTAGTACTGTGTGCTTCTCAGTAACAATGTCATTGTTATTTATGTTGGTTGTTGCCGTGGTTTCTCTGCTGTTTGAAGCAGATTCTCAGTGTTTTCTCTCTCTCATCTTCTTCTTCTCCTCTATTTTTCTCTCCCTGTCTTTCTGTTAACTTTCCTTCCAGCTTCTCTTTCTTTCATATCCCCTGGTCTTGTCCATTGTGGTTGTAACAATCCAAAGTAAAAAATCCAAATAAAGTCCCAATAAAATAGAGCTATCAAGTGGACCATTATAGCGAATGCCATTACGCTCAACTTGTGAAAGTAAATCTGTTTGGCATTTTCTGGCCTTCTGATTGCTAAACTGCTGGACAGGACAGGGAAAAAAGAAGAAGAAAGAAACACAGAGAGGAACCCCCCCCCCCCACACACACACACACACACACACACACTAATAACATAAAATGAGGAATTTTACAACCTGGGTAAAGATACCTATCAGGTTATGTAAGCAAAGTTGCTGACCTCTGCAAGGACTTCCTCCCCTGCTCAGTGGTCCAGTGTGCTATCATGTCACCAGCTGAACACACCGCTATTAAGAAGCAATCGTCCCCCGGCCAGTTGGGTAAAATACGACCCTTTAAAGGCCCGCCGCTCCTCTCTCGGAAGCTGCAAGGTGACCATGAGGACGGCAGCGTGTGAGATACCGGCAGTGCCTATGGGAGAGGCCACCGGGGTAACGAACACGAGCCACGTGAAGCGTGTGGTCATAAAGAAACATTACAGGGTCTGAGGGCAGTGAAGCCTGTTATCACACTGGATGTGTGAGAGCAGATAGAAGTGGAGGGTTTTTTTACAGACAGATTTTCACGCTTCACAGTCCGTCACAAAGGACAAAATGAAACGTGGCTGGACGAGTCATTAACATTTGTAAAGCTTTATTCAACAAATAGACAGAGAGAGCTTTCCCTTTAGCTTACTTTGAATTAGATCACGAGGAAAAGGGATCAACAGTTGGACAGAAACGGGAGAGAAGACGCATAAAATGAACAGGGAAAGAAGGCACAGGTGAGGTCAGTCAGACACTAACAGGGGTGGGAAGATCAACCTTCAAAACTGGAAAACCGGAAAAGTATGTGCGTTTATTGCACCCAAAGTGTCAGACCTCCAACCAGGTGGCTTTTTGCCACATTTTTAAAGATGAGTCCGAAAAGGTCCTAATGTAGACTATAGCAGAGTCTCAGCTACATAAATAAATAAAGACACACATGTTTATATTGTGTGAGCCTTTTATATTCACTTAGTGTTTTTTAATATTTGTTCTTTCTTTGCCTCATAGATATTCTGTAATTTGCTCATCTCACTGCTGTTGTTTTATTGTTGTCTTTATTCTGTGATAAAGCAGTTAGCTGTGCATGTTTGATTTAGCTGTTTTTGCCCTTCCTCACAAAAACACACACAGCTCTGTGTCCTTGTCTAATTTTCCAAATTTTGACATGGAAGTTTCAAAGTTTGCTAGAAACATTCCTCTGAGATTTTGGTCCATGTCAACATCTCAGCATCACAAAGTTGCTGCAAGTGTGTCAGCTGCACATCTATGATGGGAATCTCACATTCCACCACATCCTAAAGCTGCTCTATTGCAGCGGTCCCCAACCTTTTTTGTGCCACGGACCGGTTTATGCCTGACAATATTTTCACCGACCGGCCTTTGAGGTGTCGCGGATAAATACAACAAAATAAAACTAGTACCGGTACCGAAAAAAAGAAGATTTATTCATAACACACGTGAAAAGACCCAGGAAAACCGAGTTAACGATAAAAACGATAACAAAATAACGCTGAAAACCGATAAAACCCCTGAAAACCATACATTTCACACCTGAGTCTCAACTCTCGCGGCCCGGTACCAAACGACTCACGGACCGGTCCGAGGCCCGGGGGTTGAGGACCGCTGCTCTATTGGACCGAGATCTGGTGACTGTGGAGGCCATTTGAGTCCAGTGAACTCATTGTGATGTTCAAGAAATCAGTTTGAGCTAATGTGAGCTCTACAACACAGCGTGTTATCCTGGTGGAAGCAGAAGATGGGTACACTGTGCTCACAAAGGGATGGCCATGTCAGGTAGGCTGTAACGTTTAAGCAATGCTCATTTTGAGCTCAGGGGCCCAAAATGTGCCATGAAAATTTGCCCTAGCAGCCAGAACTGCTGATACGAGGCAGGGTGGATCCCTGCTTTCATGCTGTTTATGCAAAATTCTGACTTTTCCATCTGAATGTTGAAAAAGAAATTGAGACTCAGACAGACCAGGCAATTTTTTTCCAATCCTCTGTTGTCCAACTTTGGTGGGCCTTGTTCATTTTATCTGACAGGACCACCCAGTGTTGTCTGCTGCAGCTGTAGAACTTCACTAGGTCATCTTGATCATGTCTACATGCCTAAATGCTTTGAGTTTCTACCACGAGATTGGCTTAATAGATACTTGCATTAAAGAAAGTTAAGCAGGCATAGGTCTGTGTATTTTCTATATAATACTTTTTTGGTCACTTTTACCACTTATCATTTGTTGTTATTTTTATTTAGTATGTCAACCTCACCTGAGAATTCTAATGTGCATAAAAACTGCTATAAAATTTCATTTTAGCTGCTTTGATTTGGGTGGGCCTGATCTCTGATAACAACGAGACGGCCTACCTGAAGGAGATTAGGAATCTGGAGAACTGGTGCCAGAGGAACAACCTCCTTCTAAACGTCAGTAAGACAAAGGAGCTGATAGTGGACTTCAGCACTAAGCAGGAGAGGAACTACCAGACCCCCGTCATCAACGAGTGCCCAGTGGAGAGAGTGGACAGCTTCAAATACCTCGGAGTTCACATCACGCAGGACCTGTCATGGTCCTGTCACATCAACACCGTGGTGAAAAAGGCCCGACAGCGTCTCTACCACCTCAGACGCTTGAGAGACTTCCAACTGCCCTCCAAGGTGCTCAGGAACTTTTACTCGTGCACCATAGAGAGCATCCTGGCGGGAAACATCTTAACCTGGTTCGGGAACAGCACCATGCAGGACAGACGAGCTCTACAGAGGGTTGTGCGGTCAGCTGAGCGCACCATCCGCTCCGAGCTCCCTGACCTGCACTCAATCTACAGCAGGCGGTGCTGGACCAAGGCCAGGAAGATGGTGAAGGACCTCAGCCATCCCAACAACAGACTGTTCTCTCTGTTGAGGTCAGGAAAGCGATTCCGCTCCCTGAAGACCAACACAGAGAGACTGAGGAGGAGCTTCTTCCCGCAGGCGATACGGTCTCTCAATCACACCACCACACAGTACTGACCCACACATATGGTTCTTACACACACACTGGACTTTCTGGACATTGTTTTTGCACACATTGTTTTTTTGCACAACACTGGTCACTATATTCTTCATTTCCGGTTAATACTTGTACAGCTGCTGTTATTGTGTATATATTTATTTATATTTAGATTTCTTCATACATTCTTATATAGTTCTATATTGTGTATTTTGTTGTACAGTTATTTTATTTTCAACTTTAATTTATATATTTTATCTTATTCCTTCCCAGTTAAATTTACCCTTCATTCTAATTTGTGTTGTACAGTTATTTCATTTTTAACCTTAATTTATATTTTATTCCTTCTTAGTTAAATTTACCCTTTTTAATTTTTCATATTTATTTCCTATCTTATTCATAGCCTTTTCCTTTTTTGTTTTCTTTAGGTCACGAGCAGTTGTCCAAGCATTTCACTACATATCGTACTGTGTATGACTGTGTACGTGACAAATAAAATTTGAATTTGAATTTGAATTGATTTGATTTGATTTTACAAACCTTCATTCAAACAGGAAACTTCTGTTTGACTGCAGTAGATGAGCTTATCACTTCTCTTCAAACCACATCAAAATCTTCATCTGCTGTTGTATGAAGTCAAAGGACCAAAAGCGTTGGCCAACCCAGGAAGCGAGGCAGGCTCCGGTGCTCTCAGGTGTCCGCGGCATTGTGGCACAGTTAGTTGTTCTTTAATGAGCGGCCTCGCTCTGCGAGCCAGCTCTCGTGTTACAGGACAAGCCTCAGATGCAAGAGGGAAGAAGATACCTACGTGAGAGCCGTGCCTTATAAGAGACACCGTAGACCAGCGATCACACCATTAAAGTTTAAAGCACAGAGCTGGGAGTGATGCCAGAGAGACAGAGACGGCAGCTTTCGGTGTCTTTCCTGCTGTCCACACATTTAAATCCACACAGTCTGAGAACTGAAACAACGAGGACTGCAGATCTTTATAAAGATTTTAAAAGCAGGTTTATACTGGACCCTGTGGGCCGTAAACACACACACACACACACACACACACACACACACACACACACACACACAGATGCTACATTTCTTTACATATGTGAACAAGCACAAGGATATCTTGGTAGACCAGATCAGATACGATACACTGCAGAGCCAATGTGATCTGACCAGGTCCACGACACCTGGACAACACATGAAAAATTCACAGCACAGACACACAAACACACAGAAATTCAGGTGCAGTCATTCAGGGACAGGAAAAAAGAATTGATCTGTTTTAGGACACAGTTTACTTGAATCTAACTCACTTCCCTTTAGCACACGATCATTTGACAAATACGGCTGCTATAGCCAAACGTTTACCTGAGACCTGATGACCCGGAGGCCTAATTGAGTGCGTCATACACCCATTCACTCACTCACAAAGTCTGTTGGATCGTTTGCTTCTTGCTAAATTCATTGTTTGTTATACTACAGCGAGGGGGGCAGATTTCCTCACCTCCTATCTACAAAACCTTTATCTTTATTTGCACCCTGATTAGACAGGAGCTCCTTCACGCACCAGAAAAAACCAAAGAAATGAAATAAAAGGACACATCCAAACGCAGAAGCAATGTCTTTACAAAATCCGATGCCCTCATCTCAAATGCAGCTTTAATACACCCGTCATCAACCACGCCCGTACTCCTCCATTAATAAGAAAACCCTGTGTAATCAAATATTTGCTTTAGCTTCGACACCTTCTGTGGTTTGAAAACACCCTTATCATACCGAGTCTCTCAGAAACCAAACATGACAAAGGGTCATTTATCACCGTTGCCATTCAGTAATCTAGACCAGGATCCAATCAGCCTACATTCAGCTAGCTTTATCAACTTACGCACTTTTCCACACGCAGCACACTGAAATGTGAAATATTTTTATGCCTGTGGGGCCATAATTTCACGCCCCCGACTGGATTACAGTGCTTTAATCTTACAAGCACTTAGCTGAGCCCTCCTTCTCTTACCTCCACAACAACAGTGGCAACAACGCCAGCCGCTTATTTAGGCTCTAAAAAGATTTCAGAAGTCTAAGTCAGGCGTAAGGGTGGGGGCGAGATGTGCCGCCGTGAGAACATGCTGCAGCTCGTCCAGAGGTCTGGAAGGGAAAGCAAACAGGACGCCGTCGAGGAGGAAGGAGATGAAGGCATGAATGATTTTAGTTGCAATATTTGAAATCGATGGTTGATTGGAGATCAACAGGGGGTAAAAAAAAGGCAGATTTGGAGATGAATTTGATTTTTGATGGTGAGGAGGAGAGGGTGGAGTCCAGAATGACACATGGGCTGCTGACCTCGGGAAAATGATGAGACGTCAAAGAGGAGGTCCGGCACTTTCCAGAGCAGGAACAGTTTAGTTTTCTTGCTGTTCAGTTTGAGGAGCCTCAGAGAGACTGAAGGCTGACAGTCACTACCAAGGCTCTGCTTTGAATTTAAATACTGAGGAATTCCCCTGTGAGGGTTACAGAGCTACAACATCCAGCATGCCAGCCCGAATAACCTCTGTTATCCAGCGAAGCAGCTGAGAAAACTAATCAGACCTCAGCTCGACAGCTGGATGAGCTGAGCGTTAAAATCAGGACAAACTTGCAGGTGAAAAACGAGGAGTGGTACCTCACTGATGTCACACACTTAGTCTCATGCTGGGTTTCATGTGCTGTGAATGTGATCCTGACCGGCCGACTTAAATGTCACAGCGCAGCTTCTGGTTGCTGCTGGTCTTGAGGCAGCGTTGGCCTTGTTGGCAGCCGACACAAACAGCTCAGCGCTGTGGCCATTTTTAAAACCTCCTAATTCACATTCGAAATCCACTTTATGTACTGTGGAGTTTTTCAGAAGCTCTAATCTTTCTGTAGACAGGCCTACCTGTAATCACCACTCCTGAATCATTTAACATGATCGTTTCTTTGAGCACAGAGAGCCACTGTGAGGATATAATACCTGTGTCCCTGCCTCAAATAAAGGGGCGCTGTCAGCAACTGACCAATACTAACCCAATTTCTCTTCTTGTCACTGAAGTCCAGAGAAAAATATATTCACTTCCTCTCACCGCAAATCCTGTCACGCACACTAACCCGGGCACAAGGACCGAGGATGCATTAGGCCTCCCGTGAGTAATCCGATTTGCTTCGTGCTCATAAGAGCAAATTCCCACAAAACAGTTTAGGGAATTTGTAAAGTTTGTAACATAATCCTTTAATTTGTGATGTATATATATCCTGTTTTCCAGGAACAAAGCCTCATTTTTAGAGGATGAGTGTGATGGAGATTAAAAAGCTGACAGAAATCGCACAAAAAAAAGGCTTCAGTGCAGCTTCACCTGCTTCACCCACATGTCTGTGATGAAGCCATACCGGTGCAAACTAGCAGCATGTGACTGAAGCTGACCAACTTCACATTTTACATAACTGAGCCAGATGTTCCCATACACCGAATAAATCACTCATATGTAAGATATCACCTGAGAGCAAACCCCCCAACAAGGCTGTGGTGATGTAAACACACATTAACTGATGCTTCTGTTTGAGGGTAAATATATGTAGACATGCACCATAATTTTAAGTACACTTGCAGCTCCTCCTTATGCAAATAATTTGGCTGTAATCAGCCAGTGATGCAGAAAATCCTCCAAAAACCTGTGCTAGATATCATTTCTTGAAATAGAGGTGTGGTTTAGGAGGTGGGGCAGGTCGTGTGCTAATTAGGTAGGTTAGTGGTTTGATCCCTGGCTGCTACAGTGTGCATGGCAGAGTACCCTTGGGCAAGATACTGAACTCTGAGTTGCTCCTGATGCATTCACAGGGTGTGAATATTGGATAGAAAACACTTTGACTCTGTTTTTGTTGACCTGTCCAGTTTACCCTGCCTCTGGTAACCATGAATTGGACAAGGGGAAGAAAATGGATGGATGGATATTGGTCACTTCATCTGAGGGATTTTTTTTTATGGGAGTAAAAACTTATACCTATATCAAACCAGAAATGTTATAACCAGTCAGTTTATTTTTTAAAGTTTCTGATTATTTGAGGTCTTATTTAAGAATATGGAGGTCTACATGGAGACAAACAGGTGTTGGAGGACAAGAATAACTGAAATCATCATCCGCATTTGAATCTGACAAGAGGAGCACACTCACCATAGGTCTGCGGTTTTCCACCAGGTGGATGCCAACAATACCCAGAAATGCTCCGAAACTCAACTGCAGGGCACAGAAAGCAGAAACTGTGAGTATACACGTGAAGGGTCTGAGAGAGGAGCAGAAATGTCTGTTTCATGACTGAGAGCACGTTAACTGAGTAAAGGTGACCGCCACTCACTATTATGCCCGGGTATAGTCCAACGACCGGCACGTTGTCGGTGCGAGTGGCCGAGATCAGACCTACGGTCAGCACCAGCAGACCCAGTGTGAGCAGAGAGATGGTCACCCACAGAGCAGTTCTCCTCCGACGATGGTACTGAGCTGCAGGGTGACAGAAAACCTCTTTTACATTCAAACACACTCAGGAAACATCTTTCACCCAACTCGCCTGATTGTGATGGTTTAGACTGCTGACTGTTGCAATCATGCAGCTGAAATGCCTCATGTTAATGTCAAGGCACCTTCATTTGTCTCTTTATTATTGTAGGTTTATCATTTGCAGCACATCTCATTTTTGAGATGTTTTTCTTTAGAAGGACATGCTCAGGAAATTTTTATTACACAGAAGGAAAACAATGAATGAACAGTAGAGTGAAAATTAAATGACAGTGCAGTAAAGCAGGATTTAAAAAAAGGAAAAGCATAAAACTATGTGAGTAAATCTATTTTTTCCTGAACTTGTCTCACATAAAGTCCCTTTTATCTGAGAATTAAACTCTGCAGGAGTTATCCAACCTTTTCCTCAGATATTTAACTACACATAAACGCTTCCTGGACAAATAATCCTAGATGAATAAATAAGATTATATATATATATATATATATATATATATATATATATATATATATATATATATATATATATATATATATATAAATAAATCTAAAAGATAAAATAATATAAAAACCTTTAAGATAAAATAAATTAAAAGGTAACATTTTCAGGTCTGTTGACTGAGAAAGTGACTGTAGGTGTACCTGTTGGATCCAGAGGTTCAGGCGCAGTTTGCCGACTTATCTGCGGGGTTTCGGGCTGCTGCATGTTCACTCTGCGAGGATGGATCTGCCCTGAAACGAAGAGACAGATCAGGAGGATGGAGGCGATTCTCGCAGTGTTTTATTTCTCGACTTTTCTGTCTCTTTAAAACCGACTCCTCATCCCCTTCGAGGCTGCAGGTTCGAGCAGGCTTCTTCTTGTAATCCACTCAGTGTCCAGATGTGGGGTCTGATCACAGCTGACTGCCTCTGAGCTCACGAGGGCTCAACTTTACTTGAAGCCTTAAAAGGAGAGCGACACACAGAGAGAGAGAGGCCAATCAGCTTCCTGTATTCACCTCGGTGATCAATTATTTAGTTATTGATTTTACATAAGTCGATATATATCTCCGATTTGATTTATGCTGAAAGTAATTACACGATCAAACTTTACGCACGATGTGATGCAACAGAGGGTTTGATGTATGCTTGCTGAGTGTTGATGTTTGCAGACGGATGGATCACACCTGGTCGGGATGCAGCGCACTTGCTGTAGATGTAAAAGAAATATAGGACTGCAGCGCCCTCCGTCGGCTAAGATTGGAATTAGCAACACACCTATGAGGTGAGGACACTTCGTGGGATGTTCTGGAAATTGTTGCCCATCCTGTTTGCCTGTCGGTTAAATATAAATAAGCTCATATGTAGGACATTAAAATTTGATTTTTCATGAAGGTAAATATGTTCAAAGACTCAAACATTTTTTTCCAGCTTATTAAATTCAGAGCCTATCCCAGCTGCCATATGGCGAGAGAGGCGGGCTTCACCCTGAACGGTCGCCAGTCTCTCGCAGGGCTAACACAGGGAGACAGACACCCATTCACTCTCAAGAGTCACTTTAGAGTCACCAGTTAACATAACTCCACTAACTGCGTGTCTTTGGACCGTGGGAGGAAGCTGAGGTACCACAAATCAGACCTTTATCACTGTGTACTCTTTTTCATGTTAGGATATAATGTGCAGGTATTCGTTTTTTCCATTTGGTGCTTAAACTGTAGTGTGTAAAATAGTGTAAAACTATAACACTATCAATTCTTTACAATTTAAAGTCTCCAAAAGTTGATACTGTTCATCTGGACGTCAGGATGAACAGAATCAATGTTTGGAGATTTACTTACCTGGATGATTGAGCATGCATCAAGACAATTTAAAGTCTATTATTCCACAGTGAGAGTTGAAATCATTCAAGACATCTGTTGGCCTTCTCAGGAGTGGATGTACCAGCAAATTCACACCAAGGTCAGCACTTGTAGTTGTGTTATGTTAAAGTTCATGACAGTATGGATTATTTGGAGAAAGTGTCTTCTCTCTAAAAGGAACATGACAGCACAGCTCAGGGTTGAATAAAAACCACACAGAACAAACACTCCAGCTGTCAAGCACGGAGGTGGAGGGGTGATGATTTGGGCTCCTTGCTGTCACTGAATTAAACTCGGTAAGGACCGGATGAATATTTATTATTACCTGATGTCTTTGTCGCTGTGTGTATTAGTGGAGGAAAAAAACAACAACACAAAATCCTGATTTTAATGGCAAAGTATTTATTTAAATCCATAAATATCTCTACAGCTACGAGTAGACTGTTATTAAAGTGTGCAAAAATGTTAGAGCTGAAAAGTGGAAACACAGACGTAAACCTGCATACATGCTCTCACCTGTGCAGGTGTTTTTGATTAATTAAGTTGCATTTCAGAGAGTCTGAATGCTGGCAAAGAAAGCAGACAAACAAAAGCAGGATAATAAAATATATAAATTCTCTGTTTTTTGCGGTCCACGCGCACAAACAATGAATAAGCAATCGTTCCTGTAAAACTCAAAGAGAAGTCAAAATGACATTACAGCAACAAACTGAACACAAAGTGCAGATAATACTGTAAAAACCTGATTATGGCTCAGAGCAGTTCCACCAGTGCAACTTTATCATGACGAAATACACTTATGTCTAACCTGTACTGACCACCTGTACAAAAAGTGCTCAAAAAAGCAAAAAGTTCATGTCATTTGAAACCCTTTACGACACAGCGCAGGTGGAGGACTTGGGCGGCTGCTCCAGGATGGATTCCCGCCGCAGGTCGTTGGGTAAAGTGCCACCCGGACCCCAGACTGTGAGCTCGCCGTAGATGCCGGTCTCGATCATCTCCTCCTGCCAGGGGATGGGGATGTTCCCCGAGGCGAACTCGTCGAAAAAGTCCACGTCCTTGTCGTCCAGCTGCACGCCTTTAACCGTGGAGAAGGCTCCGACGTCGTCGACATCCTTCGCGTAAACTGTTTTGGAGTCCGGCACGAAAGGGGGCGTAAGAATCCCTGTGCAGACACAACACAGAGAGACGTGGGTTCTTATCTCTTCCCTAGGGTGACACACTGTCCTTATTAAAAGCAAAAAACTGTTGCTTTGGCTCTGGCTGAATTTATTTCTGTGGCCCATTTAAAAAGAGAAGATAAGAAGATGAAAAGCCACAGAATAAATGTGGGTTTGGATCATCTCTAATGTTGGGGAGGTCCTGAAGTCTGAGTGAGTGTTTCTACAGCTGGATTTTTATCAGCACTAAAACCGATCACACCAAGCTTTAAATGAAACCAGTCCCGCTCTTTAAACCTCATGCACAGATGTGTGTTAGTGCAACCATGATGAAAGCCGACACTACAAACGGGAGACTTCAGTGGAACTTTGGGTTCCTTGCGTGTTTCTGTCTGACCTGCATTCAGTTTCCTCCAGTTAATCTCACTGAAGAAAGGGTGCGCCCTCAGCTCGTCGCACGAGTCGTTCTTGAAGCCGAGCCTCTTGTCGACCTCTTTGCACAGCAGACCCTCACAGATGGACCGGGCGTTCTCGCTAAACTTCTCCGGATAAGTTACCGGATCATTCAAAATCCGCTTCTTCACCACCTTATTCTCCACCTTTAACATTAAAACCAAAGCAGAAAAAAGAAGGTGAATGAAAACCTGATTGTCACGTTTGTTTAACACTCTAAAATCTGTATAATTGCACAGACAGCAAGATGCATGACAGAAAGAAACGAGAGGTTCTTGAGGAGAAAAGATCAGAAAGATCAAATGGTAAATTTACAAACTGCTTCAAAAAGAAAATGACACGAGATCGCACATAGCACGTCTCAGTGCTTCTACCTTCTCTCCTCGGGTCCTGAAGGGCCCCTTAGCAGCCAGAAACTCGTACAGAGTGACTCCCAGAGTGAAATAATCCACAGAGTAGTCGTATTCCTCACCTTTCAGCAGCTCCGGAGCCATGAAACCTGCAGGTGACAGCGTGTGACAGAGTGTGGATGAAAACGACCAGGATGCAAAGTATCCTCCATTAGCAGGGAAGACGCTTTTGTATTTCAGGGGATCTATTGATTGAAGATTCAATTTTAGTGCACATTTTGCCATTTCCAGATGTTACACTTTGGCGAACTCCTAGAGATGTTATCCGATCAACTTCATATTTGCTCAGTCTGAACTATAGATCTGGACCATATTGAAATGTGGAGCTTTTGAGTTTCTGTCAAAGGGCGTGGCCATGGCGACATTGCAAAATGTAATCACTCCTCATGAATTTTCATTTTGATCTCATTCACTCATACATTTTCCAGTCTGGACCAAACCACTCAGGTGTGATAAGGCTCCGCCCCTAAACACATTTCATTGCCAGCAACCATAATTTGTCCAGGAAAGCCGCACACAGTGGGTTTTAGTTCACATTGAAAAATGTGAGTTTTTGTCAAAAGGTGTGACCCTGACGGCATAACTTATTTTGATGCTTCGCCATGAAGCACGAAATTGCTATAACTCAAAGAAATTTAGTCTCCTAAACTTCACAGGCATGCTGAGAGTCCCACCCTGAACAGGTTTGAATAGTTAGAGTGGCACCTAGTGGGAGCAAGACATGTAGTTATTGAGACTTTGATGTATTGCTTCTCCCAGGTTTACCCCATCCACCTCAAAAGCGGTCAGAATAAACATCACACTTTGATGATACTTCAGTGTTAAAATTGTGGGTTTACGTTGAATGGCGCACCCTGGTGGCAGGGTGAATCACCGCAAAACAGGAAGTAGGTTTCATGTTTTATGGTCCTTTCCATTGACCATTGTAACAAGGCTCCACAGCGCCAGCTACAATTAAAAAAAAAAAAAAAAAAAAAACTAGCCCTCACACCATTCTTCATTTAGGAGTCTAAAATTTGGCAGCCCGATAAAAGACATCAAGATTTACAAAAAAATCTCTTGGAGCCATATCCTAAACCCAACAGGAAATCAGACATTGTGAATTTAATGTGTAATGTTAGCTAAAATTTTCACAGTTTTCAGGCCTCGTACTTTAGCGAACTCCTCCTCGGGATTTCAGGAGATCAACATGATCTCAGGTTGAAGTTAAAGACCTGGGTGGCATGTAATATCTGCTGTCTCCTCTGCTGCCTATCTACCAATGATGAGGAACAGAAAATTAAAAGAATATTTTTCATCGCCACCTAGTGGACAGAGGAGGTGTTTAGCATGTCTCGATGCACCCAGTGTGAGTGCCCTCGCATTTCTGATTGCAGCTTTAATTTTGCATTGTTTTCATTATATGTTGATCAAAAGTCTCATACAAATAAACTTTCACTGCCTTTCTTGAACAAAAGTACACTTCGCTATTATCATACTGTGTAAAACAAATGATCTCTGAGCGGTTTTACTTTATTTCACATGATAATGTTAATTTGATAACGCTGGAGCTCATGTATGCAAAGAGTTAAACACCTGAGGTAAAATCCTCAACTGTGAAATGTAAATGTAGTAGTCTGTATTTCAGTATATTGCAAGGTAAATTTCACACATTACGTGCAGAAACACTGAGTTTAGTTGGTTTTTTTTTTTTCCATTTGAGGATTCTGTGGTGTACCTGGAGTGCCGGCGTAGCCCTTGATTTTAAACTGATCATCAGCCAGCTCCACAGCCAGACCAAGGTCAGAGATACGGACGTTACCTGTGTGAGAGCAAACAGGTTAATGTCAGCGTCACAGATATGATAAGCAACTCATTAACCTGCAGAAGTGTGATAACCCAAAGATATCCTTCTGTTAGCTGTGAAACACATTGTGTGTAATGTAGGTATGAAGTGTGTGTGTCAGTTTTAACTTCAGGAGGCTATTTCAAGTCAAGGTGAAGAGCTGTAATTGCACAAGCAGCTACAACAAGGCTTTTGTAATGGTTTTTAGAAATAGTTCACCATTTTGGAAAACACGTTAGCATAAAGCTAGGTGAGACAGAAGCATAATTCTTACCATTATCGCAACATATAGCGCGCTATCTAAGGCTAAATGCGTCATTAGGGAATCTTAAAAACACAATAAATACTAGAGTCCGAACAATATCTGACTTTCAAGACTGATATCGATCTTGTGTTATTTAAAAATCTGATATCTCAATTTTGATATAAAATTTTCAATTTTATGAAACAAAAATGGATGAGCTTGTTGTCGTTTTTTTTGCAGTCTGCCCTCTAGTGAGCAAACTATGCAACATCAGCAGTCACACAATGGTCGAAGGGTGTTTCTTCCATCTCTTCTTTACTTTTTCAATTTTCATTCAGCAGTCGTTATAAATGCAGATACCAATAAATCGGTAAATAGCTAATACTGGATGATAATATCAGCCCTCCAATAAATCCTTTGTGCAAATTTGAAATGAACTATGTTTTGCAGGATAACCACAGAACGGTGCCACAGGTTGCAAAAACAGGAAAGCTGATGCCCCCTGTAGCTCTCCCCTCTTCGCTCTAAGCCCCTCCCACCAGAGAAGCACAGGCATTATTTGGGCTAAAAAAAATAAGACTTTATGCAGCACACTTGCTGTAGACTGACCTGATCTAATCTGGGAAGGCTGATGATCTTGTAGGGAGTTAGACTTTCTAGAGCCTGGAGGAAGTGCAGGAGTCTAGCTCCTTCTCAAAAACCTCTTGATTTTACAACATGCAGAAATGTAACGATTTTGGATATGTTTAAATTATATATAAAATATATATGCTGACTCGAACATACAAACGGTGTGTAAAGGATGTTCAATCAATTTTGATTAAAAAAAAAAAGCTCTGAAATATGGTTTTAATTTCTTCTCTGGTCATATTTCCTGTTGTGGAATTCTCTCACAGAAATCAGGATCCTTCGAGTCCCATGAGTGCCTCTCTTATTGTCTGTGTCTATAACTGATGGTCACTGCCAGATGTTAAACATAGGATTTTCCTGTGTCCTTGCAAGAAGTGGAAATAGGTTTCACGTGACTGTATTACCAGTCTGAAAATTGTTTAAATGTGATATCTATGATCCTGCAGGTAACCAGCTGCTGACCTCATACTATCGCTTCTTTCATGTTTACATTGTCTCTACGTGGTGGCATGAGCACTGCAGACTAGACAGTTACCTTGGAGTCATCTTGTTCACGAGTGTTTTACCTTGATTATCCAGCAGCACATTCTCTGGTTTGAGGTCTCTGTAGATGATCCTCTTCTGGTGGAGGTGCTCCATGCCCTGGATGATCTGCGCAGCATAGTAGCAGGCTCGTGGCTCTTCAAATCCCGGGTTGTTCTCATCCACATTATAGATATGGTACCTAATGCGATCAGAGAGAGATGTTGTAGGTTCATCCAAGGCAAAAATCCCTATATTGCAATAATAATTCTTAGTTTTGGGGTTGCAAGTTGTTAAATTACCTCTATGAGCCTGAAAAGGTGTAGGACGATGGGTCAAAGAGAAAAGATGATCTAACCTCAGGTCTCCGCCGTTCATGATGGTCATGACCAGACACAGCTCTGTTTTCGTCTGGAAGGCATACGCCAAAGAGACGATGAACCTGCTGTGAACTCGGGCCAGGATCCTTTTCTCCACCATCGCGCCCTGCAGGCAGCAGAGGAGACAGCAGGAGACATGAGAAACTCTGTGAGTAACAATATCTGAACTTGCATTTCCAGCTGCACCAGCTCTCCAACTTTAGCAGCGTCTTCTTGTGTCTGCTTTGATGACTAGAGACAGGAGACTTCAGTCGAGGTCCGCTCCATTTATAAACATGACAGGATTGGCACTTTATGCTATAAGGAGATCAAAATGTACTAATGCCGAGAGGACTAATCATATAAGCCCATGGTGCTCACCTGTAAGCCTCTATCCTAACACTGACTGTTTAGACAGGTAGGCTGGTCAGCTACTGCAGGTAAAAGTCCTGCAGAACCTCATGGAAACTAAATCAAAAAGGTTCCTGTATTTGAACAACTTCATGAACTGCTGGACCTATAATAGAGCAGGTGGCATGACTCCTTACCTCATAGCCTTTTCTCTTCTTCAGCCTCTTCTTGTTGAGCTTTTTGCAGGCATACAGTTTCCCCGTGCCCCTCATCTGACAGGCAAAGACTTCCCCAAAACCCCCTTTCCCCAGTACACGAAAATCCATGAACCAGTCATCTCCCATGGGCTGCATCTCCAGCCACTTCCACTGCAGAAACCTCTTCAGGTACATACTCTCCAGGAAAAACGTGTAGGGCACTTCCTTGAGGAAGTCCATCACACTGTCCATGGTCTCGTTGAAAAGGTCGTCAGAAGCCTGTTGGTGCTTCTCTTTGACCTTCGTGATGCCATTTTCTGGCAGAAAGGGGCAGTAATACTTGGCATCAGGCTCCATATAACGCGATATGATCTTGCACGCTTTGTTGACTCGATCTTCATCTTCAGCATTGTTGTACTCCTCGATATCTTTCCACAGACGGCTGGGGCCTTTGTACTCGTTGTTGGACTCCAGGAACTCCTGGAAGAGACGTTTGCCGATGGGCTGCTCCACACAGACCGTCTGGAAGCCCAGGTCTAAAGTCTCCCGCAGACCCTCGCACACCGTGATGTGAAGCAGCTTCAGGCGGGAGTGGAACTTCTTGTCTCGGTTGGCCGCTGGGTTGGCAGTGCCATCAAAGCTTCCGCGGGCCGAGATGTAGGCAGAGTTGGCCACAACTGTCGTCAAGCCACCGATATCCATGGTGGGTAAGAGAAAAGGAGGGAAGGATAAAGAGATGCAACTAAAGTGTTACAGGGAAGAAAAAGCAGATGGGAAAGTCTGCAAATGAGAACCGAAATAAAGAAATCGCAAAATGCAGACAAAAATCACAGAGAAGTAAGTGATGTAAGAGAGGACTTCTTCCTCCGGTGATTCAGAAGCAGAGTGACTCGCACATGTGAGCATCTGCTCACTGCAGAGTGACTTCCCTCCCTGACAGTCTCTGCCTCTCACACATGCACACACACATGCAGATCTACCTGACTCATCGCCTTTCCTCAAAGACACTTATCCACGCTGAAGCTCTGTAATGCTCTGCCCCGTGCCCGACCATGTGCTCTGTGCCGGAGGCGGGACGAGAACAAGGTGTGAGGGAACACGATGGAAAGTAGAGGCAGAAAATGAAAGAGGAAAAAGAGACAAATTAGGTAAAAATATGCATGTATGTAGCGGGACAGTAATGACAGCAGTGTAGAGAGAGAGCAAAGTTCTCCATCACTTTATTAGGTACACCTGTTGACTGCACATTAAGAAAGTGACGAAAAGTGATTTAAGTGACTTTGAATGTGGCATGGTTGTTGGTGCCAGACAGGCTGATCTGAGAATTTTAGAAAGTGCTGATCTGCTGGGATTTTCCCACAGAACCATCTCTAGGGTAAAGAGAAAGGAAAGGAAACAGAGAGAGAAAAAAGAGAAAACTTCCAGTGAGCAGCAGTTTTCTCTGGGGAAAAATGTCTTGTTGATGTCAGAGGTTAGAGGAGAATGGCCAGATTGCTTCGAGCTGATATGAAGGCAACAGTAATTCAAACAATCACTTGTTACAACCAATGTATGGAGAAGAGCATCTCTGAATGCACGAAACATCAAACCTACAACAGCAGAAGACTGCACCTGACGCTGAAAAATGCCAGAGTCTCAATTTCTGAGCAACATTTGGACACTAGATGAAATGAAAATATGCTTTGTATCACCCCCCCATCCCTTTAGGACCTCAGCAGGATCATGTATTATGTCACAAAGCTCAGATCACTTCAAACTGGATTCTTGAACATGACAATGCTTCATAGTAGCTGGAGTAGCTGGTGTCATTAAAATATATGAACTTAGTAGCAGTGAAGCAAGCCGGCGGAGCCTCCACCTGAAACTGAATTTGAAGTTTTTGCAGCCCTGTATTAAAATAACCTACGCTCAACCCAGTAGAGCACCTTTAGGATGTGACAGATGTGCAGCCAACAAATCTGCAGAAACTGTGGTGCTGTCATGTCATCATGGAGCAAAATCCCTGCTGGAGGAACATTTCCAGCATCTTGTTGAATCTCTGCCACAAAAAATGGGCTAGTACCTATAAAGTTTGTGCTTTAGTACATCAGAATTAGTCAAATGTTTCAGAGGCCAAACTGACTCAGGTTTTCATTTCTGTTTGGATTTGCAGTGATTTAAATCAGTCCTGTTATCAGTAGTAGCCAACCTTTTCAAGGTGATCCTGGTGTTTCTCCAGTGAATCAAGGACGTCATTGCTAATGAAGGAAGTTTACCTGCTCCTGTCACGGTACACCTTATCTTGGCCTCATAAATACATAGTGAAAGATAACACACATCACACTGTGGACCGACTGTAAGTGCAGAAAAGAATGAGACTGGACGCAAGACGTTAACACAAAAGCTGAAAGTTCCTCAGAAGATTTGGAGAGGGACGAGAGAGGGAAGAAAGAAATATTACAGCTGTCTTTACTGAGCTGAGAGAAGGAAAGAGAAAAGGTTTGCTGTGAAGCTCCATCATGGCCACTCTGAAGGAAAAGAGGACTTGCGGGCAGCGGTGTGAAGACTTCGGCCGCTTTGTCTGGAACTCGGAAAATGGGACGTTTATGGGAAGAACGCCAGAGAAATGGGGTAACAAGGACATGACTTCACTAACCTCTCCTGCATTAAATAGACTAGAATTTTTAAACCGCTTGCAACAAGTATTTTTCAGATTATTTAAAACATGCTGATAGCACTCATTCAGTCAAGTTACATGTTAAAAATTGTCCTAATAACCTTTAAATCTTTTCTTTTCTTTTTGTCTGTATTTTATTTTGAATTGTTGCTGTGATCTGAGCTTTGTGACATGGTGCGCATGATGAGCACACTGTCCTCATAAAGGATTTGATGTGGTCAGCAAGAATACTCAGGAATGCTGTGGTGTTTAAATGAAGCTCAGTTGGTACTAAGATGCCCAAAGCGTGCCAAGAAAGTATCCCCCATGCTGTTACACCACTACCATCCTGAACTGGATGGAGCCATGTTTTTATGGTGTTAATGCTAAATTCTGACCCTAAAATGTGAATGTAGCTGAAACGAGAGTCATCAGACCAGGAAACATTTTTCCATCTTCTACTGACCAGTTCTTCCCATCCGTTAAGTAGCCTCGGTTTCATGCTCTTAGCTAACAGGAATGGCACCAGATGTGGTCTTCTCCTGCTGTAGCCCATCTGCTACCATTAAGGTTTGGTGTGTTGAGGGCTCTGACCCTAGATTCAAATGTCACAGCAGAAATTGAAACTGTGTGAAGCTGTAACTTAGCTTCCTGTTCTTCGATGACAGGAATGGCACCGAGTGTGATCTTATGTTGTTGTAGGTTTAATTTGCTGTCTTTCAGAGGTACTTTTCTGCAGAACTTGCTTGTAACAAGTAAATATTTGAGTTACTAATTCCTTTCTATCACTTTAAAGCAGTCTGACCTCTGGCATCAACAAGGCACTGTCACTCTCTGGATGTTTTCTGTTTTCGGCCCTTTCTCTGTAAACCCTCTTTAAATCATATAAGTCAGGGCCGATTGGCTCGTTACACATTTACATTAAAGGGCAGTTGAAAGGCTGTACCTAATGAAGTGGCCGGTGAGTGTAGTTGTTTTTCTTTCACATAAAACATAAAAGGCCTCAACAGTATCTGTGTGTGTGTGTTTGCTGAAAGACACGCGTGATCCCAGTCACATGTCATGCACTCCTAGAGCAGCGAGAGATAAGTAATGATAAGTTTTGTGCACCCTTCTCTGCTTGACCTTACAATGAGATTAAATTCAGTTTGCAGCAGCAGAGGACACCTTGACCTCTGCGTTTCCACATTAGGCAGAGCTGCCTTGCTAGTGTGTACAGTAAATATTCTTTCTCTCACTCTGATTTTCCAAGCTTCAGAGTGAGCAACATTGATAACTAAAACACTTATTGATGTACCCATAAAGGTGTGTTAATAAACTCCTTCCTTCACAGTGTACATTAGTCTGTACTATGTGGCCTTCTACGTCATCATGACGGGGCTCTTTTCTTTGGCGATCTGGGTCCTCATGTACACCATCAGTCCCTACAAACCTGACTACCAAGATCGACTAACATCACCAGGTTACATAAATCATGAATACATAAATACATAAATAATCACAAAAGATATCTCAGTGCCTCATAAGCATCTGCTTTCCCACTCAGGGGTGATGGTGTGGCCGGACACATACGGAGAGGAAGACGTTGAAATCTTCTACAACACGTCAGAGAAGGCCAGCTGTATGGAAATGGCCAACATCCTTCACGACTTCCTGAAGCGTTAGTGTTCCCATACACGATTTATTCTGCATTATGTAACTTTTAATGTGCACATATGTCAAAGAAAATTAAAAAAAGACACCTGGCTCTGTTTTCACCTCTCTCTTTTAGCCTACAATGACACCAAGCAGCTGGAGTGCAACAACTACAACTGCACCAAGGGGAAGTACTTCATCCAGAAGACCTTCTCTGCCCCCCACCACACCAAGTGGGCTTGCCCCTTCACGCAGAGCATGCTGGGACCCTGCTCTGGAATTGAGGATCCGACTTTTGGCTACAACAGCACCATGCCTTGTGTCGTCATCAAGATGAACAGGGTGCGTTTGGTTTCACTCTGTCAGGATATTTAAGCTAGAAAAGCAATGACATCATATAATAACCAGAACTAAAAGCAAATGTTGTGTTTTGTCTGCAGATTATTGACTTTTTGCCTTCTAATAACACCGCTCGGCCCCCATATGTGAACTGCACCATACTGGTGAGCTGCATGCAGTTACTTTAAAGTAGTAAAGTAGTAGTATAATATCTGAAAAAAGTAGTGGGTATAGGGTGACTCTATACTGTGGAAAAACACTGGATTCAACACATTTTCCACCTTTCACAGCTCTTTCCATCACACGCTTCCTGTCTGTTAATCTCCTGCCTTTTAAACTCATCAGCCACAGTTTAACAAAGATTCACAAAATGAATCAAGATCTTCTTTCAATAAAATAAAACTCTGTTTCTGTTTGGATGTAGGATGGAGAGGACAGTGTGGCAAAAATAGAGTATTTCCCAGACGGTGGAATCATGGATCCCTCCTACTTCCCATACTATGGAAATCTAGCACAGGTAAGACAGCAGATAATGATCTAATATTCAGGAGGCTTCTTCCATGTACAGTAACCTTCATTTGCTTTTAGCACAAATACATAAAAAGGGTGAAACACCAGCCTGATACACAGAAATAATGAAACTGGTCACTCTGTGCTTTCTTAACCTCATTACTTACTTAATTTGATAACATGAGTTGAACTGAAGAACAAAGATGAAACATATTAGTGGAGCATACAGGATGCAGAGCATGGCTATGTGCTGAAAGGCTGCAGAGACCTGGGTTTAATTCAGCCTGGACCAAATTTCCTGCCCATTCTCAACCATTTTGTCCAATAAAGGCTAAATATATGAAAACACTAGAGGCGTTTTATTTTGCTATGGAGATCACACCCTGGGATTTTCATCTATAATGGCCTGGATGAGCCAAATACAAACAAAACTACAGTTATGGTATTTGGCCCTAAAACACAGCCAGACATTTACTCTGGGTGGAACTACTTTGATCTTCAGTGCTTTGACCAGAACTCGCTCTTTAAACGAATGTTTGTGTCTCCCTTTGTTCACATGCACAGAAGTGCTAAAATTAGAAACATCGTGTCTCATTTGCTTTGATCTCTGGATGTCAGATATGGACACCGAATTCACAATCCTCTTTGTTGAGTGCTTGTTCACTGATGATTGTTGGATTGTTGGAGTTTTTTATTTATACTGTTGCAGGTTCTCTACCATTATTTTATCATAAGAGTCTTGAGATGATTCGGTGCCACATCATAAGCACTTTTTTTTCTGTTCAGGTACCCTCGTTCTTATGTTGCACTTGGGTAAGGAACCAACACTCTGCCTCTTCTTCTTTCTTTCTTTCTTTTACAGCCTACTTATGTCAACCCACTGGTGGCCGTTCGGTTCAGCCTGGTCGGAGAGAAGGAAGCCAAGATCCAGTGCAGAGTGGTGTCTGAAAAGATCAGCTACGAAAACATCCACGACCCCTATGAGGGGAAAGTCGTCTTTTACCTCAAAGCAGTGAAATGAACCATGTCAGATAGTCATACAGTACCACTACTCACCTGCTAGTATCATGTATCTGGATCTGTAGGGATACTTATCAAACCGCCTTTAAGCCACTTGTATTCAACTTAAGCAGTCTATAGACCTAAGTTTCCAAGTAATTTATTAATGTTGTTGCAAAATAAATTGTAAGATCTAGAAATCTGAAGGAGCAAAATTCAAGCGTTGTGACCTCCAAATGTGTCCTTAGAAACAGTGGATAAATGTATTTAAGCAACATAATGAAGAGTCTGAATAATAACAAATAAAATGATATGAACAATTATATAGTTTTGACTATGAGAATGAGCAAAATCAGAACGGTCACTTCTGACTAATAAAAATCTGAGTATCAGCTGTAGAGTGTCTGTAACTGGCTGCCGTCTCCTCGAGATAATAGGATGATGACAGTGAGGAGGTTTCTCAGGGATGTGCTGACTGCAGACTTTGTAAGTTATCAGCTTACACGGTGCAAGCATGCTGGTGTGCACACATACAGAGACACAGACGGACACGTGTAGGTGTGTCTCACATTATTATTATTAGAACCACAGCAGGTTCGGTGTGGAAGAACTTGACTGGCCTGCACAGAGTCCTGAGCTCAACCCCACACCTGAGCCAGGCCTTCTCATCCAACATCAGTGTCTGACCTCACAAATGGATGAATGGACAAAAATTCCCACACGTTCCTCAATCCTGTGGAAAGCCTTCCCAGGAGAGATGAAGCTGTTAGAGATGTAAATGGTTGACCAACATCATATTAAACCCTACCAATCTAGAAGGGGATGTCGCTCAAGTGTATATGCGTGTGAAGACATACGAGTGTATGTAATACACTTGTATGTCGTATGTCCTCCACACCATTACACCATCTGGTTTTGTTTTTTCAGATCATTCTCTGTAAACACTAGAGACGGCTGTGTGGGAAAATCCCGGCATCCTGATCTGATGATTGGTTTGAACTTCAGCAGGTGGTCTTAACCATGCGATTGGCTGATTAGAGATTTGCAACTGAACAGGCGTAGCTAACAAAGTTCCTGATTATTGTAGATTTTTTCAGAAATGAACCTCTTAAGCAACTTTTTGCGTCTCTACAACACAACTACAGTTAATTAATTGCCAAGTTTCCCAGTGCAATTACTGGATCAAAGGAGGAAAGCAAACACGAGACCAAATAAATTCTTCGTTGTCATCTTCTTTTTAATAAATAAAATGAATTTAGCAGTTTAGAAATACACAATCATGAATGAAAACAGCACTTCTTTATGACTTGTAGTGTCTGCCATGACCACCAACACACATGTATGTAAACAGAAAAGAAAGAAACAGTATCTGAGAATCATATTAAAATATTCAGTAACCTGGCTGTTGGACACATTTACATTGCACTTTATGGAATATAAGACACTAACAGCACAAGATGAGCAGGAATACACTCCTCAAAGTCTTGTTTTTAGTGCAGAGAAGTGTTGAGCAGGCACATAAGTTTGACATTCAGGGTTAACTAGTGCATTTTGTATTCAAACGTAACATCAGCGAAGAGTTGTCATTAGTGTCTGATGCATTTCTGCTCCTAAAATCATGTATTTCATTATCTACCTTCTGAGTTTGTTAGTAGTGTGACCTACCACGGTGTTCTGACATTTGCCAAGAAAAAAAAGAGTAACAAACTACAGTCTTCAGAGAGTGCTATTATAGCAAAATTCACAGTAGCACGATGATCAGAATAACCCACTTCTGATTAAATACAGCACACAGAAGGTTTTTACGTCAGTCAGAAGCACAATCTGTCATCTACGATAACCAAGAGCCGAAGAAGACAAAGTGAACAGTAATATAGTCATCTAGAAGAACGACGGAGGTCGTTTTACATAATACAAAAAAAATACTTCCCAAATATTTCACCTATTCATAAGATCACAAAACAATATATGGAGATGTGTTGAACTGTCATGTGATTTCTACATGGAGGAGGCAAATCTAAGGTTCAAATTGCATAAGTGACGGAATGACTGATGAAACAAGTGTCTGAAAATAAGAAGAAAGGCATTTCTGACATCAAAAGCGTCACAGCGTAAAGGATCTCTTATCTGTTGTGCTTCTCCTCAAAACATGTGCTTTCTATCAAAGGTTTTTTGTAAGTAGCAGACACCACCGAGCCTTACAGATGTTTCCAGATTACATGTAAAACTATTTCAGCATGTGATATTAAAATACAGTATAGTTTATCTAGCACATACACTACATGTTACACCAATTTGGACCATACCTAGGATGGAGAAACTGTAATGAAGGCTTTTTTAACAGTCAGAAGCAGGCTTTGATTAAGGACCTCAAGTCACTCTCCTCTAAAGCAGCAGATTGAGTCAGTACAAGAAGAAGAAGAAAAAGAGGGAGATTTGGTCCTGCATAAATAAAACTTCTTGTTATGCCACTGTTATTTCTGCAAAACTCAAACGAGAACCCTTTGGTGCTGAAGTCAGTGTGGTCATGTGACTGGTCTGCGTTCGGTGCGGGGAACCCATCTGTGTGTGGTAACCTTCCAGAGCAGCGGAGCCAGCAGCAGACTGAGAGTGGTGACGCTGAGGACCAGCAGGTACACCTGCACAGAGCCAGAGAGGCAAACCAAATAAAGATCCAATAATCAGATGGCGAAATGTCATTAACACAGACTTTGAATAAAGCTAATTTAACACTCTTTTGATTTATTCCACAATGATACCCCAGGGAGAGAGATGGATGTTCTTAAATGCCAAGATATCAGTGACATAGACGGTCGTCCTAGTCACGATTCTTTACGATGCAAAGATTACTGCGTCATTATAGGATTAGCTTAGATCAGAGATAATAGGTCTTTTGGCTAAAAACTAACCAATGCAGTTGGTTCTTCTTTGTAAATAGACAATGGATGATTGACACTACACATGAAGATCTGCCCAGCTACTGTTCAAACCTGTTTTTGGGAGGGGCAGCCAATCAGAAGAAAACTGGCTGAAAGGGAGGGGCGAGTCAGCTACAGCTCAGAATAACATAAAAGTATTGACCTGGAACAGGGTATTATAGGTCTCGTCTAATTCTGCTTTAAACAATCATTAATAAATGATTATTTAAGGCAGAAGACGAAGCAAACAAAAGTCAAATTGAGCACCTACTATATTCTCCTCTGTCTGAATAGTAAAACAGATGCCAACACTAACATAAGAGGTAATCACTGACCTCTCTGGAGATGATGCCAGCTCGACGCGCACGACTGCCCAGGACGAAGGAGAATTCGCTGACCTGAGCGAGGCCAGCAGAGACGATCCACTGTATGTGCCGAGACCCTGGAGGCAAGATTGCTGACAGCACGAGTACAGCCATCATAAACTGGAAGGAAATAAGGAGTCAAATGAAACAGAAACTGGAGATAGACAAAGAAAAGCAAAAAACAAAGACAAAACACAGGAGTAGTCTGTACCTTCATAATGACGAGTGTGAGAGTTAGCGCCAGCAGGATGGTGAGTTCATACAGCACAAATGTCGGGAACACGTGGAAACCTGCAGCATCACACAGACACACACTTACCATTCAGTAAAGTCACGGTAAACAACACAAAACTAACGCAACACCAAGGTCAGATCAGTCACATGATCGCGTTCAGGCTAACCGATAGAAGCAAAGAAGATTATGGCAAGGAAGTCTCTGATCGGCTCGATGCATCCCATGACCTCTGCTGTGACCATGTGACCCTGTGAGGACAGCAAAGCTCCAGCCAGGAAACAACCGAGCTCCATGGAAACATCCAGCACCTCAGTTACCTGCAGCATGAGTCAGCAAGAAAAGAACCAGCACAGACACACGACGGGTTAGACAAGAACATGAAATACATAATAAGTGAATAAAGTGAGATCTTTATCTAAAAGAAAAGGTTAAAAACAGACAGCATACTGTCAGCATGAAAAAGACAAAAGCTGCCATCCCCAGCACCAGGATCTCCCTGTTGCCTTTGCTCTCAATGTGAAGCTTCTTGTAAAAGGGGCCAATCAGGAATGATCTGAAGAGCAAGCAGAGCAGAAGCACAGCAGCCAGCGACACCAGGACCTGGGCCAGGAGATAGAGCACGTGGAGGCTGCCATACAGGAAGCTGCGGTGCACAGAGGGAAGAGTTTACAATGCTGTGTGCGTGTTTACACAGAGCACACATGCAATAACAACAGAAAGACCAACACACCCGTCCAACTCTCCACTTTGTGCCTGGATCAGAGTCGGCATGACAGCGATGAAGAGGCCGAGCTGAACATCTTGCATCACCAACATCCCAAGGAGAACGCTGCTGTAGTCCAGCTCAGCTGCCACACACACACAAACACGTTAATGATCACTGGCTAAGGAAAACACTCCTAGTAATCAATATTGTATAAGCGGATGTAGTGTGATATTAAATTTGCCTACATTAAAATGTGTAAATTACCTAGAGTAATGGCATGGGAAAAGGCCTGTGGATAGGCAAGCTGCTCTTAAATGTAAAATAAATGTGATTTTTCTTCACTGTGAGCAAAAATCATTTACCGCTGCTGTGCTAGCAGAAGTCAACACAGGCATGCAGGTCACAAAATCCTACTCAGCTATATACTATCAGAGGTAAGGGAGGATCTGCTGAATGCTGCTATAACTGGTATCTGAGGTATGCTTAACTTTCTGGAATGTGGCCAGAGGGATAAATATAGATTTTCTCTGTTTTTTATCTTTGAAATGGAAGTAGTGAAGAGGAAAAACCAGCTAGTCACATCTCATAGCAATTAAATGCAACCTGTTCTCTTCATGTAACAGACACACACGGTCTGTTTCCCTCAAACGCTTTAAACAATCTAATGAGAAGACTTTCAAAACACTTGTGTGAAAGTGCATACTTCTAAGGTTTTATTATAGAACATAACCCCTTAGCAGGTCATAAACTAGGTTAGTACAACCGCAAGCAACATCAGCCTCAGGTAAACAACAATACAAAATATTATACCATATCATTATTTATTGAACAAAACTACAGGAAAATGCAGAAGCAGTGTGTGGAAAAACTAAGCACACTTTCCTGCTTTCATAGGAATTAGGAGGTAAGTAGCATTCAGGTACTGCTAATCAGATACATTTAACTGATCATCAGCAAGTGTGATCACCTCTATGAAAGCAGAATTTTTGTCAGTTTGTTGGTCTTGAGCGTTTCTCCTGCTAAAGGTGGTTCTAAAACCTAGAAGCTGTATGAGGTGGATCACCTCATACAGCTTCTGCATTTTGGCTTCATTCTTACAAAATACACAAGGACACTGTGTAATGTATCATGTGTTATTGTTCATCTGATACTGTATTTACCTAATTTTAGGACCTGGTAATAACCAGATGATTGCTTTATTATGTCCTGACACATAAAACACAAACCTTCCTTATCTCCTCTGCTTCCTCCTGCCAGGAAGCGGGACACCAGTGGAGTGCTGGACAAGGACAAACAAGTAGAGATGAAGACAGTCTGGGTGGGTCGAATATGCAGGACTTGTCCCCACAGCAAACCGGCTCCTACCATCAGCAGACTCAAAGAGCAGGAACCCTGAACTGAAATCTTCCATACCTATGCACACATAGACAGGTTGATGACTGGATGATGACTGTCCATAAAGTAAGTAACAGAGGCTTTAAAAACAAATGGTATTAAAACAACTAGACTATGAGCAATAGTGGATTTTACAGAAACATTCTAATACTGATGTGGAATTAAATCTAGATGTATCAGCCAATATTCTTCAGCATGTCCGCTGCTACTTAAACTTTTTCTAAATTATCCCAAGCATAAAAAAAGCTTCTATATTAGCACAAACTGGACAGTAATTACACATTACATTGGCAAACATCAGCTGCTAACATCCAATATATGTTTGCGTAGTTTCTCGGTCATCCAGGTCACTGCTGTTTAAGGAGGTTAGAAAGAAAGCGACCAGACTTCTTTAAGTTTTCTTTTAAAATCATTTCTCTTCTCATCCAAGAGGCTTCTTCACTTCTAAAACCAAAAGGTTGAGAGTCCCAGGTATTTAAACCCTTGTGCGGTCTTCAAAAAACGTAAAGTCCAGTCGCCTTCTTTTCAGCTCTAATAATATACCAATCAGGCTCTAAACCAGGGGTCTCCAACTCCAGTCCTCAAGGGCCGCTGCCCTGAAACTTTTCCATGCGTCCCTGCTGCAACACACCTGAATACGACTAGTAGGTCATTAGAAGGACTCTATAGAACCTGACTGCATGCTGAGGTGGCAACTCAGCCATTTGATTCATGTTCCAGTAGCTCATGAGTGAATGAACATGGTGCAATAAAAGTACATTATTCCTAACACTTACATTTACTTAAACTGACATGAGTAGGGTTAGGGGTTGCCACCTCAGCATGCAGTCAGGTTCTATAGTCTTGCTAATGACCTACTAATCGTATTCAGGTGTGTTGCAGCAGGGTCGCATGGAAAGGTTTCAGGACAGCGGCCCTCGAGGACTGGAGTTGGAGACCCCTGCTCTAAACCAAACATTGAAGGACATAAAAGTATTGTTTTAAAAGTTGCTTTCATACTGATGTTGGTTAATTCGTGTCATGCTGCACCACCGCAATACAACACACAGAACAGTTTGACCATGTCATTGGCATCAGTGCCAGACTTGCCTTTGCCTTTGCATTATTCCAAAAGCAAAATCTTCTTCATTTACCTTTCTGAGGCGCTCAGGTGAGAACTCCAGTCCGACCACAAAGAGAGTGAAAAACACACCCAACTCCCCGAGAGTCTCCACCTGAACCATAGACTGCAACAAGCAAAGCCGAGCACAGATATAAACAACAAGCACAGAAAGTAGAAAAAAAGACTGATTTAAAAAAAATTAATTACAGTCTCGCTCTCACACACCTTGATGCTGTTGAGCCCAGAAGGACCAAGCAGGACCCCGCAGATGATATATCCAAACATGGGAGGAAGACCCGCCAGAGTGCAAATCCAGCCACAGGGCAGAGACAACATCACCACTGAAACCAAGTCCTGCACATACATGTTTAAAAAAACCCGTCAATACTGACTAAAAACGACTCAAAACAAATTAATACAGAGTATCTGCTTCTTATACACGCGAGGAATGACTGACTTTGATAAAGTGGTGGTCGGCTCTCGGCATTGTTGAGTCTCGCGGTTTAGTCAGAACATACTGGTTGTTCTGCGAGTCAATGAGCATGCTCAGTCCCAGGTCATCCTCCACTTCCTTTTGCCTGGACTTGTTCTTCCTCTTGCTTCCATTCTCTTCGTCGTCTTCCACTCTCAGCACGGCCTCTACATTCACTCCTTTCATCTACACAGCACACAGCACGGAAGGAGCTACAATCACTATCATCTTCAGTTTTTGAGTAACCAAAATATGTGACAGTGACTGTCTGCAGACCTGCTTGTTGTTGTCAAAGGCGTGCTCTTCGATCTCCTCCTCAAGTCGGTCAGCTGCCTTCCTGACATCCTCCAGGATCTCATCCAGGATGGACAGAGTCTTGTTCTGGGCCAAAGCGCTTTTAACAGCTTCCTGCTGATGCTTCTCAGCCGCCACCAGCTCCACGTACTCCTGTTCTTCCTGAAGTGAGATAAGAGGGGCCATGCATATGTTAGGAGAGATGAATGTAGGAAATTTGTATTAAAGATTCAGTCTTAAATTTTGAGGTCTGTAGGATGATCATATCAACAGTCTCCTATATTCACACAGGACTTATTTGATAATAAATTTACATTTTGGATAGTCTTTTTGGGAGTTTCCATTTCTGCTACAGGTCTCTTCCTGTTAAAAGACAGTTTTTTCTTTCCACTGTCACCAAAGAGCTTACTCATAGTGGGTCATCTGATTGTTGGGCTTCTGATATTTCCCTGTCTTTTGAAAAACTGAGATACAAATAATGAAACACAGCTGACTTCACCTTTATGGCTGCCTCCCTGAGGGCCTCCAGCCTTTGTCTGCTGCTCTCCTTCATGTTGACCACATCCTTGTAGTCTCCCTGTAGCGCTCTCTGCAGGCTGTGCAACGCCTGGAACACGAGGTGCTCGCTCTCATTCAGCTCCTTCTGCAAAACCTCCAGAGTGTGAACCTTAATGCAGACAAACAGAAACTTGTCAATCGGTAAAATGTCTCTGGTCATCTTTCACTGAAGCCACCGTGTGCAGTGCAGTTTACAATTCTTCATCGGAGACTGGACATGACAAACAGGACAAAACAGATTGTGATGAAGCAGGTTACAATAGGATGAAGGTGCATTTTATGTGACTCTCGGCACACATCAGAAGAGGCACTTAAACACAATAAAACAACTGAATGCACACTATCCGTATATGCAGAATAAATATGTGCAGAAAGTCACATGTTGAATTTAGATGGATGTCACAGCTCTGGGGAAGAAACTGCCTCTCAGTCTGGTGTTGTGTTTTAGTGAGTTAACCAGAAGGCATTTCATTCAGATCGTTTCAGAGGTAAACTAGAAAAAAAAACTTTGAAGATTTGAAGAAACCACATTAAATTTAAATGTGTTTTCAGCTTGGTCTGGTATAAAAGTCTAAAAGTGGTGCTTAGCTATTTCTCCTGTTAGTTGTTTTAATCAAACCAGTCATCTTATCGCTACATGCACATATCATAGGAAACATGAATTATAAGCATGCACAGTCATTCTGTGCAACAGTCAGAGAGGCAAACAGTTTAGAGACCTAAAGAAGAATTACAGGTTATGCAAAAGTTAAATGTCTCTAACTCTTCAGTGGATAACAATTTGAAAGGAGCTCTTGGCTCCATCAGATTGCTTTTTCTCAGTCTGGTACCTGGAAGTGTTTCTCAGTCTCTGAAAGGCTCCGGTCTTTCCCAACAGCATCGGCAGCAGCCTCCAGCTTCTTGAAAACCACATTTTTCTGACGTAGGAGGCCCACCAGCCGCTTGCAGTTACCAGCCACCCAGCTCTGCCCGTGTGCAGCCCTTTTACTTCGATAGAGCTTGACGGCATGCTGGGCCACCTGGTCTTTGTGGACCACGGCAGATGCCCCTGCCAGGCTGAGGCACAGCAGCCAACATACAGCCTGCATCCAAAGTCCTACTCGCGTCTTCACCAGGGTGTGAGGGGGACTGAAGACGGGTGTGAGGCCTGGATATGGAAAAGGTTTTTTTTAAAAAGTAAAAAAAAAACAAAATAGTATGACAGATTAAGATGGGTTGAGTGTCAATGCAAATATATCTATATATCAGCCAGTCATATGGCAAAAATTCAATGCATTTGTTGACATGGTTGAGACAACCTTCTGGAACTGAAGCTGAGCATCAAAATGGGAAAGAAATGTGATTTAAGTAATCCCCTTAAAACCAAACTACCATCTACCCATCTCCCAATGGCTCCTTCCTGTAGGATAACACACCATCTCACAAAGCGCAAATAATCTCAAACTGGTTTCTTGAACATGACAATGAGTTCACTGCACTCAGATGGCCTCCACAGTCACCAGATCTCAATCCGTAGAGCACCTTTGGGATGTGGTGGAACATATGACTCAGATCATGGAGCCATGTGTGATGCTGTCATGTCAATTTGGACCAAAATCCCTCTCCCATGTTTCCAGCACTTTTTTTTTTTAATATAAGCCATGAAGAATTAAGGCAGCTCTGAAAGCAAAGTGAGTGGTGTTATGTGAGATACAGTGTGTACTTATGCAACCTGTATATTTACTATTGTTATACCAACAGCCTGTTCAGTCTTTAAGCAGGGTGTGGTGGCAGCTGAACATGAGTTCCGTCTTGCTAGCAGTTCTTATTATTAAGCTTCACCTTAATGTGACTGAATGCTTAACCTGTAAAAAATTCCAGAGCTGCTTCCTCTGCTGCCTTCATCAAATACGCTGCAGTGTATATAGTGAGGGAAAGGATTGTATTTAAAAAAGAAACAACCAAAAAAACAAAACATCCAGGTTGCTTTACATTTAATCTTTATCCACACCAACACTGAATACATTCAACTCACAGCCAAGGCAGTCTGCACTGTTGTGAGCATGAGTCAAGCTGAGAGATGTTTACTTTCCAAACTCCTCCTATGTCCTTCTTCCTTTGGGCTAGGCTGCAGACGCTCTGCCACTGCAGCTAGAAATCAGTAATACCACTGTTCCGTCTTGAGCTGCTGAAATGGACAAGCACACATACGCGCACACACAGGTTCTCAGATTTAAGGCATTACAAACTTGAAAAAAGCCATGTCACCCTCAGAGAATTTAATGTAAACAAAACCAGAAGTGCAGTTTAAACATTTCCCCTACATTTCCTTTCACTTTACAAACGCTTGATCTATGAAAAAAGACCGCGTATACACCATGAAAAACAAACAATGTTAAATGACTATATAACAGGTTATGTATGTTAAAAATAAAACAAAAATGCCATTATAAACAGCCTCCATTCTATTATTATTACTGACACAGTAACATTAAAGGTTAATGTTTTATTTGGTTTCGATAGAGTAGATTTTTAAAAATATAATACATTGCTTTGTATGACAAAGTCTTTGTTGTTGTAGTGATGTAAAAAGAAATACTCAAGTAAAATGAAAATGTTCCTTCCCACAGGTGATCTGCACTAAACTTTGGACTCGTACCTAAAACTTGAAGTTTTACCTTGTCAGGATGTGCATAAAAAACACATAAAAAATGGAGCACAGACGTGTCAATGTAAAATAAAACGGGGAGGACATTTAGCTATCTTAATAACACACACCGCCAGGTATGAATGACATACCGAGGAAACAGCACGGACAGCCAGTGAAATCACCCATTTTCTTCACTGTCCCAAACACAGATTACTCGACTTCTATGAGTGGGTATATCAGCAGAAACAGATGAGTAAAGAAATCACTACCTGCGAAATGTGTGTACTGTCCTGGCTCTCAACTCCACGACTGAAGGAGCAGCAGAAGAAGAAGGAAACAATCGTGCTGTTGTGCCGCACTACCACCACCCCTCCTCTCCTGCCACATAGCTGGAGACAGCGTCGGTGCAGGCGTTCACCGGTTTTTACTTGGCCACCAACTTCATGTTTACTCCGACCTCCGGGCCGTCGGTAGCAGTGTCGGTGCAGGCAGACAGGAAGGGGTAACAATACTTTTTTTCCCAGGTAGGTACAAACGCCCAGTCCCTAAAACAGCTGAGTTAGTTCTAGTGTGGCTAAAGTTGAATAAGCTGTTAGGTAAAGCTAAGTTAGCTTCCAAATTGCCCGGAGCTGTCAGACCAGCTCCAGCCAGCTGAGTCCACACACACACTTGTGACACAGCAGTTAACGCTATCTCAACTTTGCTAACATTAGCAAAGAAATGACAGTCGTGTGTGTCGACAGCGGATCCCCTCCCCATTTACACCAGGCGCAACTAAAACTAAACAACCCCTCCTCTGCTTTCAGAACATATTCCTGTCGATAAAAATTAAAGATCCATCTTCAGATTACTTCCGAAACATCTTTATCAGATTTGATATGGGAGTTGTAGTTCTCAGGTGTTTTTGCGTTTTCGACTCGACTCTTGCGTCAAGTGCTTTTACGTTATGGTAGCGCTTCTCCGTTTTTTCTTTTATTTTTCGGTTATGACACATTTTCACTGTTGTGTAAAGTCGTATTATTTCGGTGAAGCGAGAAAAAATACCGTTAAATTATCTCCACGCCTAGTTCTATGACCCGTCCCCCTCAACAAGGGTTATACTCACGGTGTAGTATCGCAGTAATAGACGCGGAGTAATAATGAGACTTTTTAGGCGGTGTCAGAGACGTTGCACAATATTTAAGAATAAAACAAGTATTTTACCGAAGCGGGGATTGTATCTTGAATTTCAGCGGTGCTGAACTACATTACCCACGACTCCAATTGCCGTACAGTAGCCCAGTTCTTTTGCGCATGCGTGCCTGGGGGAAATTGGATCTCAAGTTGGCCAAAACAGCGGGTGATAAAAATGGTAGGTGAGATTAAAAATGAGAAACCGTTAGAGTTGTTTATCCCCGTTTATGAGCTCCTCAGACAGTAACAGCTGTCTCTGACGCTCAGGGGTCACCGCAGTGTGCGGGGTCGGGGTGTCCGCGGCCAAGTGTCGCATCGTCAGAGATGTGTGTGAGGAATGTGAGGGGAGACGGGAGGTCAGTTGTTGATGTTTTTGAGACGGGATGCATGCACTTGCGCCACGTACCTTTGCCTTTATGGGGTAGCTCGTCTGCGATGCTGACCCAGGTGAGGATACCCCGTGAAGGATCCCTCCCCCGTGCCTAGAAGGACCAGGTCGACGAGCTGTGGCCTGCCATAGTGCGTTTGCTGTTTGATCATCGCGTGGGTCAGGTCTGCAAAGACGGGCCACATGATCAAACAGCATATTCGTGGACTAACCGAACCTCGTGGCCGTGCATTTGCAAGTGCTAACATCAGCGCTGTGGCACACCTGGTTTCCAGCCTTTTACTTTTTAATTACATGCAAAGCTTAAAGTAGTGAGAGACCGCACAGCAAGTTTTCTGTGGAGTTTCTAGTGAAAGCCTCAACTTGAAGGGAAGTCTTTGCACTCTAGCGTACTCTAATAGCACTTATCCTGTATGTTTGAATGTTGGTGTGCAGTCTGATGATGCATGGCAGGATTACCAAAGCTGGCGAAGTGGGGGACCTGTCCTCCATTACCCCAGGACTTAGAGGGGTCCAGAATTTGTAATGTTGGTTTGATGAGCATTATTTGAATTTATATGCAGCTTGAAATATTTTAATTACTTGAAAGAAGGGCCTGTGTCTAGGGATGGGTATTGATAAGATTTTCACGATTCTGATTTCATTTTCGATTCTGTTTAACGATTCGATTCTTTATCGATTCTCTTATCGATTCTTATTTTTAAAAAAGGAGAACACTAAGGTCGATTAGCTTAGAACTTTGTTTTATATCTTGTCTTTGAACAAGATAGAAATTTAGGAGTAACATGGCCTTACAAACCCAACAGTGAGATCTTAAGAGGTCCAGCCTACGGCTCTTCAATGGGGTGTCACAGGGTTCCCAGGAAAAAAAAATTGTAAATGTAAAATAATAAAATAAATATTATCCCGTTGCAATAACAAAGTGTAACATAAATTATTCTGTAGCAATTACACAAGAATATCCAGTAATGTCCCTGCCTACAATTAAACACATTCACTTACCAAAGTGAAATTGGGGGCATCTGCTGTGGCAAATAGGTGCAAGCCTTTGACCACAAACTTAGTCACTGCTCGGTGACATTCGTCTATCCTGGCCTGAAAGGAGACGCTATCGGTAGACTGCAGCGAGAACTGCCAGCATCTGAGCCAGACTCTGTCTGTCTCTCTCATCATGGTCACCTAAACGCACAGTAATAGCAGGTTTTGTAATAAGGCAGATCGCGCTAACATAATATGCACTGTTAGTTGATTATTTACCTGCCGCATTAACGGGAGAGGACGTGCAAACGTTACCGCTGCTGCTGGGTTGAGATTCACGAGTCCGGAGCGGAATTAAAAACACAACATTCATTTAAGGTTATCGCGTGTTTTGTGAGCAAATGCTTTTGCATGTTCGCAGTGTTTCCTCCCTTAAATGAAATCTCTACTTTGCAAGTATTGCAAGTTGCCCTGTTGTCATCCGTTCTCATAAAGTATAACCAAACTTTTGAGCATTTGAGCCGCTTAGGCACCGTGTTTCCTGCCAGGTAAGCAACGCTCTGCAACGTGGTGACGTCATTCGGGGCGACTGGAATCGATAAGGGAATCGTTTGCAAAAATGGCAAACAATTCCAAGGAATTGAAACAGTGGGAACCGGTTCTCAACAAGAACCGGGTTTCGATACCCATCCCTACCCGTGTCTATCTTACCTTATCACATTTGATACTCTTTCCTATTTCATTTATATTTTGGCCCCTGCATTCACCTGCATCCCTCCTTACTTTCCAGCACAAGCTGAAGTCATCACAGAAGGACAAAGTTCGGCAGTTTATGTCCTTCACGCAGGCAGGCGAAAGGACAGCTGTGTACTGCCTGGCACAGAATGACTGGAAACTAGAAGTCGCCACAGACAACTACTTCCAGAACCCAGACCTCTACTACAAAGAATCCATGAAAACCTCAGTGGACCGCAAGAAACTGGAGCAGCTCTACAACAGATACAAAGGCAGGTGTCAGGGATTGAAATCGGAGCGATCCGCTCATTCCGTCGCGCTCATTATTTTCGGCTTTTGTTGTAGATCCCCAGGATGAGAACAAGATAGGCATCGACGGGATCCAGCAATTCTGCGATGACCTGATTCTAGATCCGGCGAGCATGAGCATACTGGTGGTGGCGTGGAAGTTCAGAGCAGCCACGCAGTGCGAGTTCAGCAGGAAGGAGTTCCTGGATGGCATGGCTGAGCTAGGGTGAGCAGTAACTGGCTTTGAAATCTATTTTGTGATTAACTGTACTGCATTTCTGACATATGAGTGTATGTACTGTGCCGTTTGTCTCTGTAAGACGAGTCATACGAGTATTTAAGGTTTCATATTTCAGACTTTACATCATCATCATGTCCTACAGGTGCGACAGCCCTGAAAAGCTTAAGGCCATTCTTCCCAGACTAGAGCAGGAGCTGAAAGACTCAGGAAAGTTCAAAGACTTCTACCAGTTTACCTTCAGTTTTGCCAAGAACCCAGGCCAGAAGGGGTTAGGTAAGAATGACAGTGTGTAGGGAAAACACTGTTTTTAATCAAAAACATGAAGCATCCACCCTTAAACAGATTTTCTGCTTTCTAGACCTGGAGATGGCCGTGGCTTACTGGAATCTAGTTCTCACAGGTCGGTTCAAGTTCCTGGATCTGTGGAACCGCTTCCTGCTGGTGAGTGTGGGATGTTCTGTTGTCTCCCCGTTCTTTTCATTTTTGGATCAGTGGGACATTTGGGTATCTGACATGCATGAATCGATTTCCCTGGCATTTCAAGCATGCTTTGTCCATCTTGTTGACCTATATAAAAGAAATAATCCAATCCCCCACATTGATTTTTGACAGTTTAGAGTTATGTCACCTTTAATTGAGGTTGTTTGTTTGTTGCCTTTGTAATTTAAAAAAAAAAAGTGGTTTTTTTTTTTAGTTTTTTTTTTATGATCACAATGAAACTCCAAACGTTTCCTGTTGCTGTGCTGCATTCAGGAGCATCACAAACGATCGATTCCCAGGGACACATGGAACCTCCTCCTGGACTTTGGCAATATGATTGCAGACGACATGTCAAACTATGATGAGGAAGGTGAGCTAACGAGTCTGGATGAAGATGATCGGTGAACACATTGAAAGCTCATCAGTTGTAACATTAAATACGAATAATTCAGGGTGTTGTCTCTTTGTCTGCCCCTACGCCAGCGCACAAGTGACTTGAAGTACTGTGCAAATGCTTTGAGCCACCAATAATTGCTTTCTTTTGCTTTAAATGAGCCAGATTTTCTAGTAGTTCACATTTCTTAAGCTAAATCTATGATAAAGGCCAACAATAAGTCAGTTTGACAGGTATAAAATTGTATTTTTTCAGCAGCTAAACAGCTCTTAGCATCTCTTAGAATCTAAAAAAAAAATGAAGGAAAGTTGACAAGTAGCGGGCAAAAGAATTGGCAGGCCGTTAAAAACCATCTACAGCAGAGTCACTTCCTTTAAGGCCACCCTTTTATCTAACTTTCTTATCTCTGATGTCTTGAATCGTGATTTCACTACTTAAATCTTGTTTATTTATTCCCTCTAACATATTCCCCTTCTGCTCGCTCTCCTCAGGGGCCTGGCCCGTCCTGATCGACGACTTTGTGGAATTTGCTCGGCCGATTGTGATGGGGACCAAACGCAACGTGACATAATGTTTGTCCCGGCTTCATGCAGCGGATTGAGTTTCGCATTTCTTCCTGTTTTCTTTTCCTGAATGAGGTTTTTGATACAAACGAGCCAAAAATGAGACTACTTCTAATTAAGCCTGACTGCAGCTTTTTCCATTAGGATTGTTCTTCCAACTGCATACGATGCCTCTGAAAGGGAGAGACCCGAACTTTTAAAATGGAAAGCTGGACGGGAATCAGCCAGAAAGAGAACTTTTTTTCTTTTTTTAGTTGTTGTTTGCTGACACAAACAGCAATGTGAAGAGGATGTAAATGCTCAAACTTCTCACCGACAGGTGTAAAACCACACCTGTGGACTCACTAACCAGCAGCCTCGGTACAGTGACAGCCAGAGAGTCGGTTGGAAGTTAAACTCTGCATGTTTTGTGAGCTAGTGTGGAGTGGTGCCATGATGTGTGTGTGTGTGAGTGGGGGTGGTGCTATTAAGGTTATTTTTACGGATGTTGCGAATGTGTTGCTCTCCAAGTTACAGTGAGAGCAGACAGAGGAAGTGAGCTTGAGTGTGTTTGTGTGTGTGTCTGTGCATATTGCCTTATTTACAATACCATCCCACATATCTTTGGTTTTGTTGATATGTAAAAAGCTGGAATAATTCACCTTAAACTCCACATCTTGTGTTCAGAGATCTAGGTAGAGAAGCACGTTTGTTGAGCACCAGCAGAATCACAAAGGCTTTATCGATCTGTTACAGTGGTGTCACTTTCATTTCATCACACAAACCCCACTGAACGTCTGTCTCTGTCACTAACTGCAGGCTTTCTGTGCTGCTCCTGATAGCTCTACCTCCTGCAGAGGCTCAGAGAGGGACGTCTGTGTTCTGAATTAGGAATTACCAAAAAAAAAAAGCATCGTAAAAGGAAATGAAGTTGATGAGATAAACATGTTACTGCTGTTTGGGGCATTCTCAAGTGAGCTGAGGAGCTCGCAGGTGATTGCAGAGAGAAGTGCAGCAGTCAGTTAATGTGCTCGTATTCAGACTGACGCCGGTAGATTTTTGTTGTGACTTCTGTGGCTCGCTCAGGCCTGAAGCTCTTCTAAAGGAGCTTTAGAAGAGCAAAAACAGGTCGTGGCACTTTTTTTTGTTGTTGGTGCAAAAGCAGCATTTGGGATGCTGCAGCATTACACTTGTTGGTTTTATGTCTTGACTTTAGCAGCGATTAAAAGTACGAACACAGAGAGAAGCTGAGGGGCGCCCTGACTCTTTCCTGTCATCCCGGTGAGGATGACTTGTCACCTCTACAAACTGCACTGAAGTACACTTTTTCTGTTGTAGGATTATACGTTTTTATTTAATCAGACGGCACTGTGTGGAGCATCGGAGTTATTCGCGTTTCGTGGCAGTAGGTTTCTCTCACGTGCTAACGTTTTTATAATGAAGTTGTGCATCGCAGCAAGGAGTATTTTAACTGATTGTTTACACGGCTGAAGATTGCTTTTTATAGATTTGGTTGAATTTATTACATAGGACAACATGAACACTGCTCAGGCTGCCATCTAGTGGTGGCAGTGGGCTATAGCATTTCTCACTTTTCTGTAGTTTAATAAAGACTTGAGCCTTTTAACACTTAAGAGATCAGTGCAGCAATGCTTATTATTATTATTATTATTATCATTATTAATAGGATTAACTGTTTCTCTTTAAGTGTACCTAAAACACTCTACATCCCAGAGTATGGCAGAAGTAGGGGTGCAACAATACACAAAATTCACGGTTCGGTTTGGTTCGATACTTTGGTGTCACGGTTCGATATTTTTTCGATACAAAAAAATGTTCATGCCTTTTTAATTTGTCATTTATTAAAATTATAAATATATATTTTAACTCAAAAGTACAGTTTTTAAATTTAACCCTAACCCTTGTGCGCGTTTTTTATTTTGACAGCGAATGCGCACCTGCGGACCACTTATGTGCAGCCCTGGTTATTTAGCTCGTCATATTGCAGCCACAGAAATTCTTTTGTCCATGAAACCATAAAGCTGCACTTTCTTTTTGCCTTATAGTCTGATTTGTCATAACTTCTCCGTTTTGTGGTAAGCTTTTCTTTGGCTGTCACTTCTTCACCCTGACCTGTCTTATTTGGCTCAGCAGAACTAAAATATATATCTGTCTGTGAAGGTTCTCAGTCATCCAGGTCATCGTAGTCAAATATAAATCCTGCTGCTTTTACACACGCACTCACATAAGCTCAGCGATTCTCTGCGCGATCAACCTCTCACATGTTTAAGCTGCGGGAGATTTCACTTGTCATGTTTGCATAGTAAGCTAACGATTAATAAGACGATGTCAGAGGAATTGGTGCGCAAATTATCATCACTCACAGATCAGTGCTGTCGCTCTCTATACACAGTTTGCACGATTGCAAAGTGAAAGCAAAAAAACAAGCGCAAATTCAAACGCGACTTCAATATGTCACATATTGACAGTGGCTCACCGATGCCAATGACATAATTACCCAGCTACATTTCCGAAAGAATGCAAAAGCATTGACATATATTTTTCCTTCCTACAATAGCCCGACGGGCAGGGAAGAGATAGATTTTGGTAGCCCGACTGAAAAAATCGCTAGCCCCGGGACGTCGGGCTAGCGATATTGCGAGCCCTGTATCTGATTGAGGAATCACTCATCTTTGGAAAAGAGAGTTTATTACAGAGAAATGTCTCTTTCCAAAATAAAAGCTATACTATCCGCTTCTTCTGGGCTATATTCTCAGCAGCATATTAAACAGCTGTCTAAATGACTCGGCTAAAGTTAGTAGCATGCTTGCTTGTTTTTTTTCTGCTTCCACTTGTCTTTGCACTAGGATGATGTTGGCGTAAATGTGCAGTCATATTCGTTGTGTTCCCACTAGTGCTTTCAGGTTAATCTCGTTGAAATGACGTTAACGCCACAACACGGCAAATCTCCGTTAACGAGCTACCGCCAATCGCCCCGTGCATGGGGCTAGACGGCCAACACGTTAACGAGTGAATCTGCGTTTGACTACTCCGCCTAGGCTGCACTGTCAACCCTAGGCGGAGTAGTCGAACGCAGATTCACTGAGCGCTCAACACAGACAGCATCATCAGAAGGAAAGTTGATAAAATAAATTACAAATTTTGTATTGTTCGATACATATGCGTACCGAACCGAAAGCACTGTATCGAACGGTTCAATATCGATACGAATATCGTTGCACCCCTAGGCAGAAGGTACCAGAGCTCAGGTCCCCGTCACCCTCTCCTCAGTCAGGGTGAGCTGTGCGGCTTCCTGTATTTGTCAGTTCTGGTTCTGTCATGTGTTGTCACTTCAGTTAAACCATGTGCTGAAATAAAGATAGTAATTCTCTTGCATCTGCAGCTACCTACAGGGGGAAATAACTTGACAACCTGGTTGGAAATGCTCATATTTATGTAAACACAGTCACTCATAAACTGTGGTGGTATGTGTGTGAATGTATCATTTTCTTTCTTTCTTTTTTTTTAAGTTCAAGGTAAATCGGGACTGGATTGTGGGTTCACTTCCAGACTGATTATTGCGTCACAGTGTTTGCCGTTGTAATTAAGTTAGACATCTTGCTTTAATAACAAAGTTTCCGTCCTGTCAGCATCGCCACCGTCAGCCAGGGTGGCTGTTATCTAACACCTGTGGTTCAGGAGTGACAAAACAACTTCCAGTATTTAGTGTTCTGTTACATTCAGTGCATTTTTAGTTGTCGAATGTGCGATCGGCTGTTTCTAGTCGCACGTGGTCATGGTCTTTAAGACAGTGTTATTTTTGCTGGCAAGAAAACAGGTATTTACAGAGTAATGTTTCTGCTGCAAAAGCATACCGAACATTGTTTTCTTGATAAATGTTGTCAATAAAGCATGTTGTTTTTAACAATCTTGTAAAAGGTGGGTTTTTTTCACAACTATTTGTAGTTTTTGATTTTAGTTTAGTTTTAATTAACTACAGTTGCCTTGATCCAGTGACCTTTGTATATTTACCCCTCAGAGTTTTCAAACAGCTAGATGGTGATGGGCAAAATGCTTGAGAACTATGAACATTGAAGTTTTATTGAAAAAGGGAAAATGATGTCATTGGTAATGTGCTGGAGAGGAGTCGGAGTGCCCTCTGCTGGACAAACTATCCGATGACCCCACTGTGAAATGATCCCATGCCTCTTTGTTTTACTTTTTTTTTTAAAAGTTCTTTCAGCTCATATTGAACAACACATACCAATTTATAATAATAATAATAATAATAATAATAATAATAATAATACATTTGTGTTATATAAAAGTTGTTTATGTCCAGTTGCACTTAACACAAACCCAGCACAGTGATTTCAGAGATGTTTTAAAAAAAATCAGCAGGAAATGGGAGGGGAGAAAACATCCTCCTGCTGAGGACGAGTTGCCCATCATGTTTGAGTGTATGTAAAATGGCTACTTGTTAACAGTTGCCTCTTATCAACTTGCATTCCTGCTGTATATCATCATGATCATTGTTCTTCTGGTAATGCTTTGTCTAGTGTTACTCTGAGTATAATAATAAGGGCAGCTGATGAATGTAAATAAGGGTTGGGTGTGGCACATTTGTGTAATTTGCAGTTAACCAAGTAGGGATTAAAGAAACTGAGAACAGGTCTCTACCAGTGCACATAACTGAAGCATAGATCAGCTGCTGATGTCAGAGGAGGTGATGAATAAAGATGCTTAAAACACTGAAGGAGGGATTAAAGTGTTGAGCTCTTGAGCTTATATGGTATCAGGGGGTCACTGATGCTCCCCTCTTACTCCTCTCTCATGGGACAGGAGGATTCTCAACAAGGTCCAGCACCAGCTGACAAGCTTGCACTCGAGCCCACAGCACATTAGCATCTTCTCCAGTGTGTCCGGCCCCTGTTACCATTCCACACCAAGCCACCCAGCTTTTTGGCTTTGGTACCGGGGGGATTGCCTTTTTAGGAGACACCTGATCACTCACCACCGCCCAGCTCAATGAAGCTGAGGCTGATAACACGATGCTTTCGTGTTTGCCCGCCCTTAAGAGTTTGTCTGCTAGAAACTAATGAGAAACTACAAGAGAGCTGCGAGGATGGGGAAGGCAGTAGAGCTCTGATGTGTCACGAACAAAGGAAAATGGGAGTTTTGACAAAAACCTCGAGAGCTGGAGAAGCTTTTTGAACTTCTTTAGGATGTTTTGGGGGAAGAAAGTTTGATCTGTTTCTTGTTTTTTGAGGTAGTAAAGTACACCTAAAAGGACCCAGATCAAAAAGCAGCATGGAGAAATTCAAGGCAGCCATGGTTTTAAGTGCTGCAGGAGATGCCTTGGGCTACAGAAAGGGCCGTTGGGAAAGGTGCACCTCGGGAAAGATAATCCAAGAGGAACTGGCCTCTCTGGGGGGACTGGCGGCCCTAAAACTGGATCCTGATAACTGGCCCCTAAGTGATGCTGCGCTGATGCACATGACCACAGCAGAAGCACTTGTAACAGGTATGTTTGGGATTAATGACAATTATGATTTATGATTGTGATTCTGATCAAGATAAAAACACATATTTTACACCCAACTTCACAGAAAACCAATAATGGTCCGTCTTTTTGTGTTCACGGACGCAACCCTGATTTGATGCAAAAATAGACACGTAGCATCTGGCCTGCTCAGACTGGCTCTAATCTCTCTGTGCTCAGAGGGACCAGAATAGCTGCTTCTATACGGGCAAAGGAAGCTGCTAATCACGTTTTGGCAAATCAAAACTGAATGACAAAACCTCACATACCCTGATCCATCTCTGCCACAGGGGGATCAAAGACAAAAATCTTAACGGGAACCTTACTATGCAGGCCCTCACCCAAATGCCCTCTTGAGCTCCCGCAATGTGGCTCGAAGTTTCCAGGACAGAAGAGTCCAAAATAGACTACTTTGGAAAAGCCTGTCCTCTGCTCCGCTGTCGGGAACAATAGCAGGCCTGACTCCTCTGTAATCTGCTGGTATCATGTGTGCCTGCAGATGTGGCTCAAAGCCAGTGACAGTGGTCCTGAGAAAGAATGGTGATGACATATTTTGAGATTAGCAAGCTCTATTTAGCAACAATCCAACATGCCTGCACATATGCACTTATGCACACATACACACAGCAGCCAGATAACAGCACATGGAGTGTAATGTATGCTGCGCTTCTCAATGTTTGCCCTGTCACTGGACTTACAAGGACAAAGTAAAAGCAAATGTTACAGCAATTATTACTCATTAAAGTAATTACATTACACAGTCTTCTTTAAAGCAGTGAGTAAAAATTAAATCTGAAAGAAAATAGTTCATATTTTCCCAGCACCTTCTTTCCACACATGCATTGGAGTGGACAGACTTCTTTATGAGTGAAGGTCTGAGTCCTTCATCACAAGTTATGAATCACTGACTAAAAGGTGGTTCTTCTCTGTCCACACGGACACTCTCTAATCCACACACACACATGTACAGTCCACAGATTCTAGCACACTGTCTGCGGGCTCTGCTTGTGGCTCCCAGTTGACCTCATAGTGTGTGGAAGTGACTCCATGCACACCGCTGCTAATCAGCAGTGTGGCAGGCTGAGGCTAAATTTAGCTCATCAAAGCACCACTCAGCTCATCTTCCACGCCAGGCATGAATGACTTTGACTCGGGGGTTTGTGTGTGTGTGTGTGTTTCCAGATTACTGGTGTCTGGAGGACCTGTACAGAGAGCTGGTGCGTCTCTACGTTGAAGCCGTGGTGTCTCTCCAGGGCCGAGTCCCTGATCCCGCCACAGTGGAGAACTGTGCTCATCTCAAACCTTACAACTTTCTGCTTGCCTGGCACACACCTTTCAATGAAAAAGGTCACTGGAGATTTTAAATATATATATATGTAAATTGTATTTTAGAGTTCATGATCACATACGGTTCACATGCAGTCATCATGGATTTGTAATAATTTCTTGTTCTAATGTTCCAGGTTGGAATGATTGTAAGTTTGAATTTATTTTCTGTAATTCACACAGGGTCAAAAGTATACATACAGGCTCACTTATGTCTTTAAACTTGACAAGGTCTATTAACTTCTTGCTAGTGATCATGGTTGACTGTAACAGGTAGTTTCTCTTTGTGAGAATAAAAAGGATTTATTTGACAGGACTCACTGGATTGACCAATACTCAAAACAATGGGGAACTCCAAGGAACTCAGTGAAGATATTAAAGGGGGGAACTGAAGATTTATACAAGCTGAAAAGGTCTCTTGGAGATATTTCTAAAACAAACTGCAGAATCCAGGATCATCAGTTCAAGCAACTGTATGTAAATACAAGGAACCACCAAGGCTCGAGCCTAGCAGATACAGAAAACTGCTGGAACACCAGCTTCGTCATCCACAGCGAAGCCAGTTTTACATCGCCTGTGATCGAAAGGGTGCAGACCAAGAAAGAAGTGCCTTCTCCAAAACCAACACCTTTAAGCTGGACTAAAATATGCAGCTGTCCACATAGACAAGCTAAATCTCTTCTGGAGAAAAATTTTATTTGACCACAATGACAAGGACAAATGTAAGAACACTGTACCAACTGTCAGGCATGGTGGTGGTAGCATCATGCTCTGGAGCTGTTCCTCCCAGGAATAATAGTACATTGCACAAAGTGGATGAACGAAGGAGAACTACCTCCAAATTCTTCAACTTCACCTAAAATCAACATCTTGCACAGTTAAATGAATTCTGCCAATAAGAGTGGTCAAATATTCAGACACAAATATGCCAGAAGTTTGTTGACGGCTGCCAAAAACTTGTTGAGATGCAACTCGCTAAGGGACACTTAACAAAATATTAGTGGGGGTGTATTTATATATATTTGACCCTGTGTAGATTGAATTTATTTTGGTTTTTGTCCAAACTTGTGCACCCAGTTTTTTTTTTAAAGTTAGTAAACATGCTGTACAATCATTTGACCTTGGACAAAGAACAGTTCAAAGAAATTAAAAGCCTCAAAGTACCATGACATTCATACCCATGATGAGCTTATGTACGTAAACTTCTGACCACAGTGGTTGATACAGTACAGAAACGTGTATCTGGATACATGTCTCCATGTTCAGGGTCTGGGTTCGGTGCAGCTTCCAAGGCCATGTGTGTGGGCATGAGATACTGGCAACCAGAGAGATTAGATAGCTTGGTGGAGGTCAGCATTGAAGCTGGAAGAATGACTCACAACCACCCTACAGGTGACGATGTTAACAGCTTCTAATCCTAAGAAATCTGTCACAGGCAGATAATTAAGCTGCTGTTTGACTGCGTAGTATTTCTATTTTAGCAGCAAGAACACAAATTTATTATGGATGTAACTGGTGAGCCTGAGCTATCAGCAGACTGATCAGGCGAAGTGTCTTGTGATCTCATTTGTGGCTTCAGGCTTTCTAGGTTCCCTGACAACGGCACTATTTGCATCCTACGCCATCCAGGGAAAACCTCTTGTGACATGGGGTCGTGAGCTCTTGAAGGTCATCACACGAGCTGCGGAGTACTGCAGGAAAACCATACGGCACATGGCAGGTTAGGCCGGGCCTGTCTGTGGTATGAAAGAAAAAGCATTTAATATGTGCACAAATGTCTGTGAAAGTTGATGTGTGAATGTGTATTCTAATGCAGAGTATCAGGAAAACTGGTTCTACTTTGAGGCCAAGTGGCAGTTTTACCTTGAAGAGCGAGAGATTGATAAGGAGGGACACAACAAAGCTTTGTTCCCTGATCGCTATGATGCTGAGGAAACAGACAAAGTAAGGCTTTTCTTTCAGAATTTCATGCCAATAGATGATAGTTCCTAACAGGCATGTTGCATGCCCGTTAACTCTGTTTTTCTGTCAGTACAGATGTACAAGCGTTGGAGTTCAGAGGGCCGCGCAGGCCGGAGAGGCCACGATGCCCCCATGATTGCCTATGACGCTCTTCTGGCCGCAGGAAGTGACTGGGCTGAGCTGTGCAAACGAGCCATGTTCCACGGAGGTGTGAGCTACAGCTCTGAGGTCCTTCACAGTGCTATGAAAGTGATATTTAGTGTAACTCATACTCTTTGTAACTTAATTATAGGTGAGAGTGAAGCCACGGGCCTGATTGCGGGATGTCTTTATGGCCTCCTGCACGGCCTGAGCCAGGTTCCCCCAGGTCTGCACCAGGATGTGGACAAAAGAGAACGTCTGGAGGAGCTGGGAGAGGCGCTGTTCAAGGCATCATCTGCAGAGAAATGCATAGACAAGTAATCCTGATATTCACTGGCCTGAACTCTGCTGGCTAGCAGCGACTCTGCACATCACTCTAGTAGTTTTAAGTTGTAGCCTGCTTCCTCCTTACTACTTTTGTCGTGCTATCCTTGGTTTTCCTTGGATCAGTATGTACAGATCTAGTTGCAGATCTGTCATGAATAACCTTTTATTATGGGTCACACTATCCAGCGTACAAAGCTGAGAGGAATGCTTTGTGTGGGATTGTCTGTTATCTGTCAGTCTAATATTCAGTTGATGGTAATGCAACACCTTAAGTGCCATGGAAAAGTATTTGACGCTTCCCCTGTGTGAAAAAGTATTTGGGCCCCTTGTTGAATCATAATTAACCACAGGCATGATTACTGGCAGACCTGTTAAAAAATGACTTAAATAGAACCTGTCCGAGAAAGTGAAGTAGGCTAAAAGATCTCAGAAAGCAACACTAAAGAAACAGCTGAGAGACTTCTATCAGTCTGGAAAGGGTTACAAAGCTTAAAGCTTTAGGATCCCAACGAAACAAGCTTTGAGCCATTATCCGCAAATGGAAAAAACTTGGAACAGTGGCGAACCTTCCCAGAACCTACCAAAATTACTCCAAGAGCGCATCAACGAGTCATCCAGGAGGTCACAAGGGAGCAAATATTCTTTTCACAGCACTCTAGTACCTCACATACTAACGACTAATGACATGCCTCAATTATACTGAAATGACAGAGCAGTGGGGGAAAAAAGGTTATTTTATAACCTGCTTTAACATGAACTATGTACTTTTTAGTCCAGATTAAATGTATTTTTAGCGCATGTGAGATGTGGTTGGGATGATTTTAACGTTTTTAAGTCATAGAATATTAATTTTGTGTTCTAATACCGTGATTATTATTGATGCTCTTGTCAGCAGCACATTGTCAAAGCACCTCTACACAGTTAATATTAAAATGACGTGACAATTAAAGTGTAGTTATATCACACGTAAAGTGCCCAGCTCTCTTTGTCGCCTTAATTTGATGCACAGCTTCATAATTCTATCAGACTTCCTTCTTGTTACACAAATCGCCCTCACAGTTTCCTGAACTAATTATCTAATTCATGCTGCTTTGCTACCAGTCTGGACATTTTGCTACGGGGTTAAAATGACTGCTGGAACTCCCATTTACAGCAAAAGTATTGTTTTTTTGTTGTTGGTTTCTTTTGCTTGCTGGTGAAATAAAACATGAAATCAAAGACATGCAGTTCTAAAGCACTTATTCTGGCGATTACTCCCTTAAAGCTAACTCTAATGTCCCCCCTTCTCTGCTGTAACGACTGCGCTTAAACAATAGTGGTGGTTTTACATGTCCTCTATTCTCTGTAGACAAAACTCTCAGAAAACTGCTAACATCCCGGATGCCAGTATGTTGAAGAAGTTGATTAGAGATCCAAAATGCCGTCCGGTGCTCCGTGGGATTCTCGAGAGTCTCCTGCAATACCTGACACAGGATCTGCCCAAGTGGATCACCAGAAATAGAAACTCGGAAAAGCCAGATGTAGATAATATATCACAAAGAAACGCAAGAAACAAACATCGTTCTGAACCAAGAAATGAGTCTTCAGTGAAAATGGCTCAAATTCAGAGAAACTGTGAAATTGTTCACCTGCCTGAACCAGAAAAAATAACCAGAGGGAAAACTGCTGAGACAAGTTCAAACCTCTCGGAAAAGCGCTGGGTGGAGACGCAAAGAAACAAAGGAAATCATACAGCAGGAGACTTAATACCCCGACGCCTTACCACATTCCAGCTGCTCCAGTCCAAATTCATAAGATCCACACCCAAACCTCCCATCACCCATCAGAGGGAGGTGGGAACTCTCCCCTGCAGTAGAGGATTGCTGGGTAACATGAACCGAGACAGCGAGGATGGCACGCAGAAGAGGGAACGAGCCAAAAGACAACGGAAGAAAGAAGGCGGCGTGAAGGATATGGTGGCCAAGTTTGCCATGGCTGAGCAAAAAGAGCAGAAAGTGCTGAATAAACAGCCGGTCAAACCAAGACTCATTGGAAGAGGGATCCTCTTATCTTCCATTATGGAGAAGTTCGAGACCATGGCCACTGTGTGTCAGGGAAGTGATTTAAAGATTTCTCATGAAAGGAGTTCTCAAGGAGTCAAAGTGGCAGTTAATGTAAAAGACAAGGTAGCTTCTCTTGAAAGAGAACAGGAGGGCGTCCAAAGTGTCCACAAACCAAACACAGAGAATCAAATTCTTCTCGGGCCGGAGCCGAAAGAAGATGAAATTAGAAATGTGCAGGGTGACAGGAAAGATCGGGCACACTCACACTCGGGTGACAGAAAAGATTTGACGGCAGAGCAAATGGGAGAGAAGAGCTTAGATGATGAGGTTTGCTGCTCATTAAAACATGTGAAGGCTCAAGCTTATGATTTCAGCGTCCAACGGGAAGAATGTGATGATGAAGAACATTGTAGCAACAACAGACTAAAATATGCACATGTAGAGCTGCTCTGTTCAGCTTCTGTGACAGAGTGGTCGTTCCCAGAACCTTACAGGCTCTTGCCTCAGGTAGAGTTTCCACTCAAGTGGCATGTGGTGACAATCAGGACCTGCTCTCCTGTGTGGTCCATGTGTGTAGATTCCTCTTTTGAGCAGTTAGAGCAGGAAATCAGTCCAAATAGTTCAGAATGCCCAAAACAGGACAAGACAGCGAGGATAACAACAGCTAGTCCTGGTGGAGATGTGCAACAGTCTCTCAGTGAATCAGCTGCAGGTGAATCCTCCATTGCTATAACCAAAGGCAATGCAAAACCCAGTATGAAGGAATTTTCTACACACGCACACATCGACACCAATCACAACATAGAAGCAAATCCCCGAAGACCTATGGCAGTTCAAAGCAGGTTGCCCAGGTATGTCATCCCACGTGTTTACAGTTTTGGTTATCAACAAGGTCCCGATCAGAATAATCCCTCCTCTCAATTAGCTCTGCCCCCACAAATCATAAATCCTATCGATCCACTTCCACCAACGCAATCTGATACGTCTTTGGCTGCTCTTAGCACTGCACTAAAGACGCTGGAGAACTTTCAAGACACTAACCCAAGCCTGCGTAATGGCATCAGCCTCCCTACACACAGAAGAGGAACAGCAGCAGAGGGTGAATCACAAGAAAGAGACGGGGAGGTCGAAGAGGAAACAAAAGCAGCAAAACCAGTGGACAGTAAAGGCACAAGTACGATGCAGAGCGTTCGACTTTTAGAAGATGCTGCCAGTAAGGAAACGTTTGAAGACAGTCAGGTCTCTGCTGTAACTTTACCTCAACACAAGAGAGAGGATGCAAAGCAGAGACCGAAGTACACGACAATCAACTACGGGGATCCATCAGTCAAGCAAACATATAAACCCAAAGTTATACGATTTACTGACACCTTCACGTTCTAGACTGATAAATTCATGTTTTCAGTTTGCCCTGACAATACTGACTTACAAATGAACCACCAGGTAACTAGTATTATTCAATTAATATTATAAACAGCAAATTAGCTGCAATCCACAGGCTCATACAAACTAGGAAAAAGTCAAAGTCTAGTGCCGTTGGGTATCTTCTGTCATATTTATGGTATATTACAACATACAATATCCCTCCCAAGAATACTAACATTTTTACTGATAGACCAAATGTGTGTCATGGTTGAGTTGTTGCCATTTAAATCTGTGCGCAGACAAACAACACTGATGTTACACTCATTTGTCTTTAAACTGCTTTTCTTTCTGAAGCTGTGGTCTGACTGAATTTACTGTAAATGTGCTCAATGAAATGTTCAGGAACTGTACAGTACACACTGCTGTTTAAGTTTAACTGTATTCTGTCTACATATTTTACATGCAATACCCCTTTAATGCAATATCCCTTCTATTTGTCCATGAATAAAATGAAACAACACAGTATTATATGTTAGTGAATCTAGGTTGTTCATTTCTTTTTTTTCTAAATAAATGCAAAACAGGACAGGAGCAGAACTCTAAAAATCAAAATTTTCCATTTTCATATGTGTGTCATTCAGGTCACCGACAGCAAAATACAGCTGACTGGGTTAATGAAGTTCTTAGAACCTTAATAGTGCATCTTAATAATATTCATTCATTTGTATAGATTGTTGAGTATAACTGAGACAGAGGGAGGCAAAAGTGCTGTCCAAATCTGTTAGCCAGGTAGGTGACATGTTTGTAAAGTTTTGTATTTATATTATTTTAGAAAAATGGGCAAAGTGTTCTTTAACCTCCTAAGACCCAAACTCTTTTATGGCATGCATTTTTAATTTCTCATTGCTATTTGGGCTGATTGGGACCTAAAGAATGTAAAAACAAAGAATTACCAGAATTTGTTTTTGAGAAAAATGAGATCCACATATGAGGAGATTCGTTTCAGATGTTGATAGAACAGTGGCATAATGTCCTCCTAAGTGCATATCAGGCCCTTGTAGAGAGTATTTTGGTCTAGACGTCCCAAAATGTGATGTCCACATATGTGCCAGGTCCTAGGAGGTTAAATACAATTTCAAAATGATTAAAAACTGAAATGTTAAAAATGTCAAAAAGTACTTTCTTTCGTGCATTTTAGCTAAGCAGTAAAAATCATGTGCTCCATCACTGAAGGACATGTGCAAACTCAAATTGTTCTTTATTGTTATTTTTAAGCTGTGTGGTTGTCAAAGGCCCTTTGACATAGACTAACATGGTTTACCTATTTAACTTACCAAGGGCACAAACACATGCCCTCATATGAACGTTTCAGGGTCATCAGAGTCTGTTCTGAAAATGTGGTGGTTTAATCTTGTTCAGTTCATTCTTCCTGTTCCCATGTGAAGACGCTGATACAAGAACTGAACTGCTGCAAATGCACACTCTATATGGCTAACCATAGAGTAGCCTGTATTTTTATTTAGGTCTACCTTTAAAAAGTATTTGCTTTTGGTTGTTCAGACAAGAAAGAAAAAAGTGTGGTAACTTTGAAGCACTAAGAGTAAGTAGTATATACAGAGATGTGAACAGTCAAACAGGGCCTGGTAGGTCCGGATAGCTTTTTTCACCTTAATAAATGAAATCATCATTTAAAAGCTACATTTTATATTTACTCGGGTTATCTTTTTCTGATATTACAAATGTGCTTGATTGGAAACATTTAAATTTGACAAATACACAAATAATAAAATAATAATAAAAATAATGGGGGCAAATACTTTATCACAGCACTAGACAGGTTGTTGTAGAAAGGATAGAGGCTAACCTGTTCCATTTCCTGTACACCTCAAGGCTTACCCTCAGAGTTACTGGTGATAAAGAGCGTAGCTTCATTGTTACTGTGTTGAGAATAGTTAAAACTACAAATTTGGTGTGTCTTTAATGTAGATCCATTAAATGTCTAATATTAAGACTCAGTCATGCAACACAAACACATACTGATACTTCTGGCTGCTGTTTTGGTTAGGAATTTCTGTCATCATCAGCCTGGGTCAAATTATTATGACTGCTGCTTGTTTGTCGTTGCGTTTGCTGTCCACAGATTCAAAAATAGTCATGACTCAGCGCCTGTTCCTATGACATGACATATTAAAAATAGGTCCAGGTAGAAGAGCTGCATTAAACAGTCACAACAATATTATTGTTGTTTTGAAAGGCCTTCCTGGAAATCAGTTTTTTTTTTTTATCAAGGTTACCACAGCCATAAGAAGGAAGAGTGGTTTGATGACATCACAGAGACATAATATGACACTAGCTTGATGTTTATGCTGTTTTTATTTTTCAAGAGATTTCAAACTAGCCTTAAAAAGAGTGAATGTTATTTTAACCACTCATGGTACTTTTTGAACATGAATCTATGCTGAAGGAAGGACGACAAAAACTCAGGTAAACCGATTAATTTGATATACTTTGACACGTATTTACTTTGAGCTTGGCCTTTAATGTTTATTTATAGTTATTTTTGTAGTCCCGAGTCACCAAAACAGCATATATTAATTTAATTTCAGGCATATTTTGTACGACAGAGCGGCCCAACACGTGGCTACGTTCACCTGTGTGACGTGGCCTTGCAGGGAGAGCTGCTTACAATTTATGATGCTTTTACTTGCAGTAGGACACATTGGTACTTTTAAGACACCCTCGTTCCAGTGCACGAGTTCAAACAGTGTTTGGCTTATTATTATTATTTTTTATAAGTAAGTTTTAATTTGCTTATAAGTTTTTTATAAGCAAAAATATAGTGCGTATAGTGGAAAAATAGTAGCATTTTTAACTTTCCAGAAGAAAGGGTGTTTTACTTTTAAAGCAGTTATTATTGTGCGTTTCTATACCTGATGAGCAAAGCCTAACCTGATTTATTTCAAACCTTAGAACAATGCTTACATCTTCTCCTTTTCTTTTTCTACTTCTCTACAGCTCTGCATCGTATTCCCCCAAAGCCTCCTGAATGCAACATAGCTGATAGTTTGTCCCGTGAGAGCTTTGAAACGGGATGTTACGGAATCCCTCGAAAGCAGCATTACGGATTGATTGAAGCGCGTGTCCCGGGACATACGTCACATGTACGAGATCCTCCATGACAACGGGAGTGGAAGTTACCGAGCACCCGAGTGGCTTTTAGAGCGGGGATAGAAAAAAGGGAAACCGCAGTGTTTGCTTGTTAGCTGCACTCTATCGCGCCTGGGACCCGCAGCAACAGGTGCATGTAGATGGCGATAAAACTCGAGAAAAACTCTACTTTTTCACCAAACACGGTCTGACGGATGGGACGACACTAAACAACTTGTTAGTTCGCGCGAAAGACAAGAATGAGTCTCTCCCCAATTCCGGGGAAAAGCAGCTGTGTCTCAGCAGGTTTCCCACCGCTCGCACACATGGGGGAAAAAAGTCAGGCTTGGGGCTAACTTACCCTAACTTTGATTTTCTTGTTAACTGTGAGCTTTTTTTTTTCTTTGGAGCAAACAACACGGCGGATACATACAAGGGATATCACCGGAGCAGGACTAGAGGCGGTAATGGAGAAGAGCAAACCGAGCAACGGGAGCCGCTCCCCCGCCGACCGTGGAGCTAAAGACAGGGTGGACAGGTAACGTTGAAAAATGGTTAATAATCACAGAAAGCTTAAAACAAACAAATAAATAAATACGACTTGTTATTATTTTTCTGCTCTCAAAGTTAGTTGAGTTTCGTAAATCACGAAGCAGATATCACTTTGTTTATTTGAGCTGTTAGGTACTTCTGACGGTTACTGTAATAGTAGCTTAAACCTGACTAAAGCTAACATATATAAACAGGAGTCAGGTTATTAGTCAGTGTTAGCATCACAAAGATTTTGTTTTCAGGCCGCCAAAACTGATGTTGACTGTATTTAGTATTTTTATTTAGTATTTTTCCCCACCATGTTCACATATATCAAAAAGTGTCTACTGTGAGTACTGAAGTATTACAGAGTATTGTACGTGTGTAAAAAGCTTAGGATTAAATTACAATTACTTGAAGTTTACTCCACTGAATAACTGCCACGTTACTGAATTCACCCAAACTAATGCAGACCCATAATAAATCCCACCTTCATGAGAATTATAATGTTAATGCTTTGTTAACACTCTTCTACAGGGCTTTGTTAACTTTGACTTCATTGTAGTGGTCATTTGGAGGCTGTACTTTTGGATTTTACTTCGTCCTGTAAACATTATTACTCAAAAGCTACATATCGTACTGATTAATGGCTCCACGTTTTTATATTTGGATTCTACAAGAGTAGTTCTGAATAATTTACCGTAAAAAATAACCCTTACTTATCTTTTGCGCTGCCCTGGTGTCTGATTGGCTGCTCCTTACAAACAGATGGTTTGAATAGCGGTTGAGTGGGGTTTCTTTGCTCATAACCAGAGCAAGGTGCCTGTCATCATAAAGACCCAAGAGTAGAAAAAAAATGTCTGAAACGGAGGCTCTGAGCTTTCACAGACTCACTCCATGTTTACTATAAGCATGCACCACTGTAAGCATATATGTTTATGACAAAATAAGAAGCTGTATAAAGAGTTTACTCTCTAATGGAGAGTAAATTTAGAGCCATCACACTGATAATGAATCAACACCTTTTTACAAAATGTTGCTAACTCCCTATGAGAGGGATTTTTGTCAGCTGTGGTTTACAGTGAATAAGCTTCGTTTCGATGTACAGGTGGTGGTACTGATTGGAAACGCTCTTGAATTTACTAACGTTTATATATATATATATATACTCCATACTGCACATACAGTTGTTTACTGTATGTGAAGTGGAACTGTGAACACAAACCAGCACGACAAATCAGATGACACATTGGTAACATCAACACTGATACATCCAATGTCTGTGCTTACTGTTGCTTTGGCAATAAGGACACTCTCAGAGGAGAAACTTAACCTTAGCATGAAGATAATTTTAAAGTTTGTGTGTTTATTTTTCACTGTAAAGTAGTTTCTGCAAATCCAGACTCTTGTGTGACGGTGGAGTAGGAGCATTTCTTCTTCAAGGGACGACTTTGCTCTTGGGTTAATCAGATTATTGTGTTACCTAATTCGTAAGGTTGAGCCACCTACAGCCACAACTTCTTCACGTACTGTAGGACCAGATTACAGATGGAGCTATTGGTATTTATAAAACACAACATTAATAAAACAAAGCAATTTTTTGATATCTACTCAGCTTGTCTTGGCTCACGCTCAAAGAATCACAACACAAAGGTACACTTCCTGTTTAAATAAATGTTTTCCAGTTTGTTTGTTTTTTAAGCTTTGATGATGACGAGCCTGAAAACTATTTCGATAACTTGCTTCTTTGAAGTAGTTTGTAACTTTGTCCACTTTTCTCAGAGTGGATCCGTATGGCTTCAAGCGGTCAGAGGACTTTGATTATGAGTCATATGAGGAGCTCATGTCTGAGTATCTAGTTGTGCTCACCCGACGAGCCATCAAGTGGTCCAAACTACTGAAGGGCAAAAGCAAGGTGCAGAAGAATATGAAATGTGAGTATGAAAACAAAACACACTCACACAGTTCATAGTCCATAAATGTGAACTCAACATAAATACTCCCCTCTGTTCCAGTAAAGCGTTACGTACGCAAAGGAATTCCCAATGAGCACCGGGCTCTGATCTGGATGGCAGCCAGTGGGGCTCAAGATCAATTGGAGAGGAACCCAGGGCACTACCAGTCCCTGCTGGGAGCTGAGCACGACCCCAAACTTGTGGAGACCATCAAGACAGGTCAGCCTGTTCAGTTTCTCACTCAGAATATTTCACGTCTTCAGCAATAAGCTAAGGGTACAGCTTATTGCTGAAGATGTGAAATATTCTCCACCATTTAAATTATGATTGGCCAAAATTAATATTAGATTAACTTTTTGACACACAAACTTTAAGTATTTGCAATTAAAAGCTCTGTAAAATTTAGCTTTGTTGTGTCTTTGTCTTCATTTTAATATCTTTATTTATTTGTGAAATAAAAAATGAAATAAACCTCTACAGGCTTTGCGCACCTGGATTTCAGTGTTTTGGTTCTTTATTCCTTCAGGTTCTCCTAAACTCACAAAGCAACTCCTTAACCCTCTATTTCACTAGTACCTACTCAGCTCGACTCTATTCTGTTTCAGTGGTTTTTCATTACAATTGAGTACCACCACCTCAAAGTGCCTGGGGTTGTTATAGCAACGCGTGTGAAAGTCACTCAAATAATTTGCATGCAACACAGACGCAACATAATGGACCACATTGAGCGACTGTGGCTCTGGTGGTAGAGTGAATCGTCTACCAGTCGGTGAATCAATCCCCGACTTTGAGTTCTCAGTTGAGAGGCGCTATAAGAGTGCCGGTCCATTTACTATAATAATACCACCTCTGTGTTTCACCTTAGGGGTGTTTGTAGCCAAGTGGTGAGCAGTGCCTGGAAGAAATGCTTGGATTTCTGGTCATCAGAATGGAAACATTTTTCCATGTTTTCCGAGCCCGTTTCAGAATAAAAGACACAAAGTCCAAATATTCAAGTTAATGTTTAGACTGACACGGTCTCACATTTAAAAGCAGGGTTTCAGTTTCCTGCTCCTTATCTGTTACAGCGTGTATACAAACACTCCACACACAGTGTGATCGGTGTCCTTGTGGTCTCTCGTTTTCAGACTTGAACAGAACATTCCCGGAAAACATCCACTTCCACAAGACGTCAAACCCATGTATGCAGAAAGCTCTGTACAATGTGCTGCTGGCCTATGGACACCACAATCCAGCTGTGGGCTACTGTCAGGTACGGCTCAGCGCCACAGATTCTACCCTGATGTGGATTTTGAATAATATTTAAGGAATGATAATGTAATGAGGTAAAGCAAAAAATCTAGTATTATTATTCTGTGATATTAGTTTGGATTTCAGCAAAGCCACCTTGCGTTGGTCCATCATTTAAGAGTTGTGCTGCGGGGTTAAAATGTACAGTAATGTAAACTGTAAATAAAAACAGCAGTTTTTTATCCTTAATGAAGTTACTTTATCATCAACACTTACCAATAATTTGCCTCTGTGTCCAGAAAGAGGCTTTATGTGTCTATGCCAACTGACTGTGGTTATTATTAGCATATGAAAGCCAAATTCCATTCACCAGATCATATGCAACTTGGTTTGCAATTTAAACAAGGGTGTGTTGATGTTACATTTGTTGCCAGGCATAAATAGAATCCATTTATCTTTAATTATACTCAGTGGTTGTTGTTTTTTTTTTTTTCTTAATTCCCATTCAGTCAGTGTACACTTACTGCTCTGTGCCCTAGATGCTTTATTAAAGAGCTCTTCTGTCTGATACAGTGTGCTCAGGCAGGATTACAGGACTCATGTGAAACCTAACTGTGTGTCTTTGGCTTCAGGGGATGAACTTCATCGCTGGGTATCTACTCATCGTCACAAAAGATGAAGAGAAATCCTTCTGGCTGATGGAGGCACTGCTCGGCAGAATTTTACCAGGTGAGTGTTTCTGTGCATTCACTTACTGCCACTCTGAGCCCTGTGCTATGAAGCACGTTCAATATAACCAGTGTGTCTCAATTTAGTATCTAGTACTACATGTGTGCCCTTTAAGAGCTTTAGTCAGTAAGACTGTAAAATATGTGCTGTAAAAACGTTTTGCCCATTTTAAGCCTGTAAAGAAAGCTGAAGCAATAAAATTGCACCTGTGAAACTATATTTACTGATGCTCATCAGGGAAACAGTAGAAGTTACCTTGGCAATATAACGTAGTATAAAGTGAACCAGCTTCAAATTACAGAAACCCCAGGGTTAACCCGGAAGTTATGCGGATAAGTTGAAATCCTGCTTTGTAGTACAGAGCCGATCTTGTGACAGGTGTGTATGCGTCCAGGCCCTTTGGGTACCAGTGCTGTAGGCTAAGAATAATCCTATCACGTGGCCTCTGTGTGTGGCTTCAGAGCTGCACTCTTTTCATTTGGATCTTGTAGTCAAACAAGAAATGTTTATTAAATTTACATTTAAGCTCTTCATTCAGGTGTTGTATTGCATATATTGCTTTGTTCTTATCAACGATGTGTGTCTGCGTTGTGGTTACAGACTACTACAGTCCAGCCATGCTGGGTCTGAAGACAGATCAGGAGGTGTTAGGGGAGCTGGTGAAGGTAAAAATCCCGCCAGTATGGCAGATCATGGTGGACCATAACGTCATGTGGACCCTGGTGGTCTCCCGGTGGTTCATCTGTCTCTACATAGACATCTTGCCTGTAGAGGTGAGTGTGTCTGTGATCAGCGTTTCATACTCATGATCCAACTCCTATCAGTACTGCCACAAAACTTTTTTTTTCTTTTTTTTTTTTATTGACATGTAGTTGTAATATCTGAAAAATAGTCAGATTATTTACTAAATACTCGTGCTTCATCACAGCCCTTTTTTTTTTTTTTTTTTTTTTTTTAGTGGGTTTCGATAAAAATGACAACTTTTGTTTTATTCCTTGTGTTTAATTAATCCAGTGCAGCTAACCCACTTTATACAGCAGTCTTTATTGTTTCTGTCTCCCTCTGTTGACCTTCAGGAGGGTGTGAGCTGCTATGTTTGTTCCCCAGATACAACTGCTGTAGGAGGGTGTAACACTTGCAGAGAAAGTGGAAAATAACAAGTTGGATGTGAAAAATGAAAGGAAAAGAAAATTCTCCCCACTATTTTGCACCTCTCTACATTAAAAAAAGACACTAGAAATACAGAAAATAGTCAAATTTGTATTTGCATTTTTAGCAGCAGTGCTGAGGAAACTACAAAATTATTACAAGTAACTGCTTGTTTTTGTAAATGCATAAATATGTAAAAGCACCACAATTTATGGCAAAGTTACTGTGAGCTTTGTCCAGGTGGGTCAAATCTGCATGCACCAACTTCTCTGAACAAACAGCAGTGGTGAGATGGCCGCTGTGTGAGCACTGCCGCTGTACACGTGCTCTATGCACATGTGTGTGGAGGTGACCTCACATTACATTACACAGCAGGGAAGAAATGGTAAAGGTAAAATAGTTTATAAAATAAATGACTTTTTTAAGCCAATGCTGTTTGTAGTTTCTGTAGTTAATTATACACAAATGGCAAAAGAAGTAATTAAACGGCTTTTGAACCACTATGCAAGTCTGAATGTAGCTGAACTGCCAGCAGAGTCAAACACCTCCTTTTCTCTAGTGTCAGAAATGATACCTGAACAGGAAGAGTTTGGGGGTGATGTGAAGTTTTCCTTCATCCACTGTTACAAACATCTACCATGAAAAATGCTTAAAAATAAAAGTTAAGAGCTTAAAAACACTGGAAAATTTTTTAAGGTAAATTGAAAAGGAGGTGAAAATTGTACTTGCCTTCTTTACATCTACTAAAGTTAATAAAGACAGCTGATTCTAATTGAGCAGGAGGCCTGTTTGACCCTGCAAACTACTGCAAAAATGCTGTTAACCTGCATTAATACTTCCCAAGCTCTGTTCAGTAGAACCTTTTACATATGGTTTACTCTTCATGTTGTGCACTACTTTGTTGTTGGGATTCAGTGCTTTGCTGCTGCTTTTCCCAGACTGTTCTGCGGATCTGGGATTGTTTGTTCTACGAGGGCTCGAAAATCCTGTTCCGCGTAGCTCTGACTCTGATCCATCACAACCAGGATCTGATTCAGCAGTCCCAGTCACTGCCAGATGTCTGCCAGAGCTTCAAGCAGATCACACACGGACCATTTGTAGAGGAGTGCCACACATTCATGCAGGTAAAGACCCCTACAACTCTTAAAAATCATCATGAGTCATTTTACGGGATGAAAGATTAGAGATATTACTTTTCCTTTTTAGTAATCCTTTAATCCCCGTTTCTCTTGCCTTTCCTAGAAAATCTTCACTGAACCAGGAAGTCTCTCCATGGCAACCTTGACTAAGCTCCGGGCGACCTGTCGCTCTCGTATCACTGCTGAAGAATCCTGACCTCTCCCTGTTACTTAAATTCAGCACTCATTCCAGCAGATGTTTGCACTTTTTTTATTTTTTATTTAAACTGAGTCACTGTGACTGCTGTACATACTGTGTGTGAAACAAACACGCAGCAGTGTAAATATGTGATTAATATTCTTAGGTCTGTGCTGTATGAAATGGTTGTGTAGTTTGGTAAACATTTCCTTTTGTTTAAACATGAAATTCTGCACTTTAGTCTAGAAAATGAGTCACGGTGAAGAAAATGCTTAGCAGTAAATGTTCAGGTGTGATGAGTTGTACACTATACATAGCTGGAAGAACCTGTCTACTGTATTTCACATTAAAATCCATCAAGAGTATATACAGTGATTGTTCAATTAAATAGAAAGTTGACATTCAATACTGGTACAATGTTGTAATATAGTATGAATAAGTGATTAATCTAAGGTGTTGCAGTACAGTAAGTTAAAGGGGTGGATTTCCCCCCCCCTCACAATTGTGTTCAGGGGTCTCTTTAACAGTTAAACAGTTTAAGTTCTAGTTTGACTGATTAGAGTTGGTTCAATATGTTCTTGAGTAAAATTGTGGATAATGAAAAGTATCATCATAACGAACCAGTCTGTAATACAACAAAAATCTCTCAGCTGAATATTTAACATACACCTGAGTAACCAGCTTTGAGTTAAAAATAATAATTAAAGCTGCAAGCAGCGTTATGAGGGCCCTCGCACCCCGGCGTGTCGAGCCATGCCCAACTTCGAAAACCAGCACGTCCGATCTCATGTCACATTGATGGAATTCATGCATTCAACCACCAGCTAACATTTAATCTCATTCTACCACGATTATAGTCGTCCCACTAGGTGGCGCTCTAACCATTACTGACAAATGGCATACCAAACATTTCCGACCTCAAGTCTCATCAAATCTGCGACCTTTGGGAGAGATTGGACATTGTGTTTTTGAGTGACAGCAGATTACTGCTCTTTGGCGAGTGATTGAAACTCCACGTGTCGCCATGACCACCCCGTTTCCCGGAACGTAAAAAGCTTCGCAATTTAACATCACAGAGGTCTTTAGATTCGACACACAAGAGAGAGCTTCAATCTGACGAAATCCCTTGGAGGAGTTCGTTAAAGTACGGTGCCTGAAAAGAGGGGAAAATGGCACCAAAATTACACATTAATTTTTAAAATGGCTGACTTCCTGTTGGATTTGGGATATTGCTCCAAGAGACTTTTTGTACATCTTGATATCTTCCATAAGCTTACAAGGTCTCAGACTCATAGATAAAACACAGAGCAGGGGCTGTGGTTTTGAAATTTTGTAGGGGGCGCTGTGTAGCCATTTTGCGCTATTCAATGAAAATGATCACATAAAAACAAAGCTTTCATCACATTGGAGGTGTGGGCCAAATTTCAAGCCTCTATAAACTTTCCAAGCCCCACAAAAGCCATTTCATCTTTCACGGTGAACTGCGCAGCCACCAGGGTGCGCAGTTCACCGTGGTGGCTGCGCCGTTCAGTTTAAAATCTGGTACTAATCCGACTGGATTTCATGGAGTTATACTAATTTGTTTCTTCATGGCGAGACATCAAAGTTCGCCATGCTGCTGAGGTCACACCCTTTTGTGAAAAGTCAGTTTTCACTGTACCCCAAGAACAACTGCTTATGGCTTTCCTGGCGAAATTTGAGGCTGCAGATGTCACCCATCATTATACTGTACCCCAAAGTGTAAAACATGACATTTCCTGTTCCCACTAGGTGGCACTCTCCCTGATGTCAAATATGGCAGTTGAAATATGTTCAGGGGTGAAGCCTTATATGTGTGGTCTTTGGTCCAGATCGGACAATGACAGAATGAGAGGCAATAAGATTTTCATGGCGAGTCATCAAAATTCGCCGTGGCGCCACGGCCTCGCTGTATCGCGAAAACTCAAGCTCCGCAATTTAACATGGCCCAAGTGTGTAGTTGACACTGACCAAAGATGAAGCTTATACGACCAAATCCCAAGGAGGAGTTCGAAAAAGTTCGAGGCATGGAAACGGCGAAATTAGAGCCAAAATGTCACCTTCACGTCTAAATGGCGGACTTCCTGTTGGGATTGCGTCAATGGGCCCACTGACTTTTTGTTCGTCTTGGCATGGTACAGATGTGTGCCATATTTCATACATGTAGCTCAAACGATGTGGTCGTAGGGCTGCATTTAACAAGGCATAGGTGGCGCTCTAGAGCCATTTCCCAGTGCTCATATGTAAAACCATTAAAATACAAAAAAAAAAAAAATTCAACAAACCTGGCATGTGTGCAAAATTTCATGAGTTTGACCATGTTTAGGCCCTCAAAAGGCCCTTGTTTTGCCTGAATAATAATAAGAAACTGAGCAGATACAATAGGGCCTTCGCACTCTCGGTGCTCGGGCCCTAATAATAATAATAATAATAATAATAATAAGCAGCACATCACTCTACAGTAGGAATAGAATTTATTATACAATACAAAAGACCAAACTCAGTACTCCATTAAAAAGAAATTAATTTTTTACATTTTTTGGGGGAGGGGGTGAAAAGCAAGACTGGAAGTCAGCCATGCAGCTGTTAACACGTCTATTGAATACATTCTGATTTTGTTGACCAAGTCTATGTACAGCTTCAGGGGGCACATCATTTACATTAAAGTAGGAATCCACACTTTATTGGCACAACTATCAGACTGCATTTGATTAGCTGCATTAACTGCAGTGCACTGATGGGATAGGCTTTGTTTCATCTGAGGAGGAATATTACTATAGGTGGCAGGGGAGAGGAGAGAAAAAAAACACTGCAAGCACACAGAGCCTTCTCCTAAGAGTTGCCAGGATTATCTTATGCTCAGGAAGGAGAAAATACACCTGTGAGCATGTTTAGGTAGTTGATGGGATTCCCTCTGCCTCTTCAACTGGAAGATTCTTTATAAATAATTACACAGCTAAAAAGACAAACAGCAGTTCAAGAAAATACAATCAAGCTCCTAGAACACGAAACAAGAGCAGACCATTAATGGTTAACATGCTGCAGCAAATTCAAACTCTCTCAAACTTTGAGTCACCTCACGTTTTGTCAAGATGCATCTAAAGTTAGCAGTTTAATCATAATCTACAGAAAAAGTGAAAAATATTCCGCAGATATGCACACTTCCATTCACTCAGGTTCATGCCCATAGAGTCATCCATCACCGAGTAACACCCTTTGGTTCATCCCTTCACCAATCAGCCTGTATGGTTCAAGTCTAATGAAGGGTTGCTCAGATGGCCTGGTAACCAGCATGGCTCCTCCTCTTGCCTATTAGATAGGCAACAAGGGTGATCAGCACCAGACCAGCCAGAGCTGCTCCAACAATGATGGGGATAATCATCTGGTTCTGGTCCATCTGACACTCCTCAGCTATAGACAAACAGGTAGAGCAGAAGGTTACGCTGTGCAAACAAAATGACAGTTTTTCCTTTAACACCACTGTGCTATATGGATTTAGCATGTGAATGTTCCAGCTGGTCTGGTAAACTGCATTTCAGACTTATCATTTTAGTACAGGGTAAGGCTTCATTTCATCTCCATCTCTGATTATTCATTCTGAAACAAGTTATGGATGTGTTCAACTGTCACCAGCAGCATCAGATTTCTCTTTTTGAATGCAAACCAATTCAAAAACTTTTTGCATGTAAAGAATATGGCAAAGTTCACCTTTTTGAATCAAGTTACAAAAACAAACTTGTCTCAAAGTTTTTTAAATTTTGTTGTTTGTTTTTATTTTTTATTTGCAGGGTTGTTCATGGTCATAATAAACAGTTGCTGACCACTATCAGGCTACACAAATGCTCCAGCTGCTAGAAACAAAGGCTTCAGATATCCAATCTCAAAATGTTTGATCCAACTATTAAGTGTGCATCTGCCCTCCACACATCTTCAGCCAGTGTGGAGAATCTCGTTCAGCACAATTTTCACAATGAAAATAGGTAAAAACTGAGGAATGACGTGTAATGTCAGACGAACAACATGCTTAATTCATTCATACCTGTAGCAAACCGGCCACTCTTGACACCGAAGGGCTGGACTTGGAGATCGAATGTGTTGAGAGAAAAGCTCGGTGTCACAAACAGAGTCTGCTCTGCACTGCACATGTAGGAGTAGCCCAGCGTACTGCGCAGGTAGTTCAGACTGTTGTTACTCATGGAAAAGTTAGCTGAGTAGAGAAAGTTAATTTTATTCAGCTTCAAAAAGTCAAGGGGGAAAATAAAAAAAAAAAAAAACAAAAACTAAATGCATGTTGTTCATAAGAGGTACTTACCACTGTCTGACCAATTTGCAAGCAGTGTTACCCCACTCAGATGGTACTTGTTGGTTGTGGAGTTCTGTGGACCAAAGGAAGAGCTGAGCAGTTTTGTAAAAATAACTAATGTAACATTAACAAAAAAACCCAAAAAAAAACAAAGGGTTAAATTTACCAGAGTGAAGTTGAAGGTGAGAATAGTAGATTGCATCTGTGTCAAAACCAGTGTAGCACTGCTGGCTCCACATAATCCCGTTGAGTTTGTCACATTAGGATTGAGGTTTAATACATCCTGGATAGTCTGGCCAAAGAGAAAAAACACAAAACCCAAGATACACTTTGTTTCAAGTTTGTTTTATTTCTATTGACAACTGGTTAAACATTTGCTGTTTTTGGGGAGAATGGCTACGCTTGAAGCTGTAGTTTACCTTATTCTGAAATGTGTAGGAAACATTGAGCTGCAGCCCCATTTTAGCCAGGAGACATATGGTGTCATTGGTGTCCTTCACAGTGTAATTGCCCTGCTGAGGTGTTCCTGGAGGGGTCTGAGTTGGAACTGCTGTTGTACTGACAGTGGTAGGTGAAGGTGTTGTGCTGGTTTGATCTGCAAAACATACGGTCTCTGCGAACAGAGAAATAATACTGTGAACATGAAACCGTTCAAACTTAAAACCACTCAAAAGTAAAAATCTTTAACATCCACCTACCATTTCGACTCAGCTCATTCCCTGGCATGTATGCCTCCAGCCTCATGTCAGTGAAATTAACATTTGCGGTGGCAACTGTAATAACTGTAGGGCTTGCACATTTGTAGGTGGTGTTGACTTTTGCTTCAATCCCAACAGAGGCAGACACCAGAGTGACCACACCTACAACAGAGTAGGTAGAAATCACCACAACAGTACCTTGAATACCATTCTGTTGTTTATACTGACATTTCAGTCCAAGTCCTCCTTCAGTTTTCCCAAACAATCTTGAGGCACTGCTAAAAGTTACAAAGCACTCAAATTTAAAATAATCAGTGTGGCCATCCTCACAACTGTTATAAAAAAAAAAAAAAAAAGCTCATCCAGGCATTCATAAGAGAAGAGCTACAAGTTAGCTAGCTGACATCTGAAGACGATCCCTCTAAACCCTGACTTTGAGGTAAAGGTCACACATTCAAACATGTTTTTTAGTAGATGCACTTAGTGTCATTTTGAAGCACCTATGTCACTTCATTCTCACATTCAAACTTTGGGGTCCAAGTTGCCCACCCACCTGGGTCACGCATCAGCCTTTTATTGCCGATTAGGAATAACAATTAGATACCTCAGACCTGCACTATGAAGAAGGACCTAACCAAGTGTCAGTCATCCAGGACATTGTCATTTTAAGAACTTGAAAATAAGCATAATTTTTAACATTTCCCACCTTGCAAACTTCTTGAAATGTCTCCCCCCAAAATAAGAAACCCTCCAGATTTTTTGTTCAACATCAACAACCAAATAAATTCCTAAATGAAATTTATGTGCAACACTGAAATGTCTAGTTATACATGTAGCATCCCATCTTTATGCTACACTATTAAGAACAGAATTCTGACATTTTTTAAAAACCACAAAATATGGTAAATGGCCTGTATTTGTATAGTGCTTTACTAGTCCCCAAGGACCCCAAAGCGCTTTACACAGTCTGTCATCCACCCATTCACACACAGGTAATATATTCAGATCTATCACATTATTCAGGACAATGCATGGTCTCACCGGAGGTGGTTGCATTGGGGAAGACTGAAGTGTCGCTTAGGTTGTACTGCAGAGTCAGGCTAGAAACCTGATACAGGGTTCCATTGGTTGAGAAGTTCAGCCCAAGAGTGTAGCCAGATCCAAATACTGCCACCAGCCTGGCGGAGCTGCCATCTTTGCCACATGTGCTGTTTGCTGTATCCACTGTGGTAGAGTTGGGCAGAAAGACCTGCACTGTTCTCTGAGGACACAACAAGTGATACAACAAATAAATAACCGGACACACAGAAATGAAGCTGTAGTAGGTGAGCAAACATCTGTACATACGTTGGCATGGGTAGTGTTGTATATAATGGAGAATGATGCAGACAGATCAGCTTTAATGCAGGTGGTGTTGCTCTCCTTCACCTCAAGAGTAACTGCATCGATACAACCTGGATATGATAGACAATAAGAAAAAGTAATAAACTGTTTAAATCAAAATCATTCAACCATTTAAAACTGCATCTTTAGGCAGAAAAAGGAAGAAAGAAAAAAAGTGGCAACAAGTCTCATCGAGTGATAAATCCAAGTCTGAAATGTTTTGGTTTCACAGACTTTCAGGGGTGTTACAGTCAGTGTCTACATGTTTGCAGGCTTCAATAAGATCCCAGAACCCCATTTTAAAGAAAGGCATAGCTTTAGATATTTACATAGTAATTAGATTACATGCTGAATTGTGCATTGTCATTTACAACACAGAAAACCCACAGTCAAACTGTAAGCACTGATATACTCATTAGCTCAGAATATGATCCAGATGATCCAGTTTAGAGTCTGACCCCTAGGTTTGCTATGATACCAAAATAAACGGATTTATTTAAAACCCACACTTACACCATGTGCATATTCTTTCTCAGTCTTTAACTTGACCTTGTTAGATAAAGGGTAATTAACAGTGATAATCGTACAGCGCAGCCTCTGTTACAAGACGGCATGGCCTACATTTACCTTGTTAAACAAAAGAAAAACAAAAAAAAAACAACAAGTTAACAGAAACCACCACTAGAGGTCTGCAGACTGCTAAAGCCAAGCACGCATGACCACAAACCCAGAAGCATTTCAAAAGACAGCACTCAGTGAATACTGTGCAGAAGGCTTTTTGTGACCGAGGTCCACTTAACAATAATCCTAAAGGCCGATAAACTGATTTTATGACAGCCGTATAATGATCAGAGTCCACCTATGGGATTAACAGCCTGTTGAAAATTCAAAACATCTGTGGGTCATGATATAAAAAGGGAAGACGCACAACATTTATATGACCTGTGTCACTTATCAGCCATGTTGACCTTAGTGACCGTTGCTATGAACTGTTGAGCCAAATTATCTCCTTTGCCTTCATAACAGATGGTCCCATGTATCCTTTGCTAAAGTAATGACGCAAGCACTATCTGTAGGTTCTCAGTAATCCAGGTCATTTTCTGTGTTTGTGTTGAAGGCAAGCAGACTCCTTTCAGTTGCTTTAAGACCTCTACAGGGTAAACACCGAGAACACATCAGCTTTTATAATTGATGCTTTCAGCTGAGGTGAAATCTCTTCAGAACCTTTAAAAAAAAAAAAAAAAGTCTGCAGCTACCTTCAACATTAACATTAAGAGAATTCAAACAACTCATGCCTGTCAGACACACCCAGGTCACTTAGCAACCTTCCCAAACAAAATCTGACTCATGCACTTGTTAATGTTAACTACTGAAATTAAAACTTCAACTAAATGCCCAAATAGCTGCCAAAAGATGTTTGAGGTGGCTACAGAGACCTGATTTTTTTTTATTTTTTTTTTTAAACAACATTAAACTTAGACAAAACCCATCTGACCTAATGTTGCCAATCCAGTTATACAGAAAACTCAGCCTACTTTCACACTGGCAAAACACACGTGGGCTATTAATACCTTCATCCTCTGGAACCTTCTACCCACTGCTACATGTTTCACTGTGTGTCAGATGGTGGCTATAAATTTCAAACACATTGTTATCTACAGTAAACACTTGTATCCAATCCAACAAATCAAATCCTTTAAATATAATACAATACTAGGGTTCTCCCACTTGCGTCACACTTCCCATAAAGTCAATAGAGAAGCTGATGTGCTCTGGGTTGAGTTTGACTGCTTTATTTAAATTCAGAGAGGGACAGTTTGACTTTATCAAGTTCTGTCTGGCGTTCTCAGAATATGCGGGAACAATAAAATGAGAAATGCCATCAACAGAACAAACATGCTGGTGAGTTAGCAGGAAAAAAAAAAAAAAAAAAAGAAGAAGAGGATGATGCCACACTGAAAAAGTTCTGTGCATTTCAGGAATTTATTTGCTAGGGGGCAGATTTAACCAGCCTTTGGCCTCATCCCACTGCAAATTTCATCATTCATTTAATAGTGCACTGACTGCTCTTCCTTCCTCCATTTGATCTGAACATAAAGACCACTGTGCTTCAGCCCTGTTGGTGGTCTTCGTCAATCACACCCACTCCTTTCTTGCTGAAACTTAACCCCATGTCCCCCCTTTGTTGACCCTGCAAACATACTGCAGACTGTTTAGACACTGCAATCCAGTGAGCTGCAGACACTGTGTGCACAGACAGGATGAAGCATATCTCAAAAAAAAAAAAAAAAAAAAAAAAGTATAAAACACTGACCCCTGTTTTGTAATACAGATTCAAAACTGAACCCCCCAGTTAGGTTTTATTTTAAAGCAATGTCAGTAATGTAGTTTTATATTACAGAGTGAGGATGGCAACAACTCGAGCTAAAACTGTGCTGGCCTGTTTCCCTGTGTCAGCAGCAGCCAGGTGCCTGTGTTTGCAACACAAAGCAAGCATGGCAGTCATGTGAAGCTCTCAAATGACACAACAATGAGGCTGAGCTGCAGCTCACCAACATTTAAAAAAAAAAAAAAAAAAAAAAAAGGAAAGAAAAAGATTACTAAATCTTCAGACTTTTCGGGCAACTGTGGTTTGGTTTCACAAATGACTCAGTGTGAAACTGGAACTTAAATAAAATGCTTTTGGGTACCTACTAACCCAATTTTACACTATAAAAAGAATTAATCAGGAAGCTGTAATCGCACTGAATCAGAGACATTCTACCTTTATGTTACAAAAGACTTCAGGCAGTTATTGGAAACGAAGGCCATTTTGTACTGAAAACTCAAAGTTTGATTTCTTGGTTCCAGTCTTTCGGAAGGGGGGGAGGGGGGGGGGGACAAACACCACGACTGATCTGCGTGCATCAAGACTTGACAAACAGACAATAGGAAAATCCATAAGTCTTTGTTAATTGGAAAATATCTAATATTTTTTTGCCACATTAAGCATAAAAACTGTGCTCCGTTTGCAGTCACACCCATAAAAGCCTGAATTTTTTTTCCTCTTTTAAAGCCAGGAAAAACCCTGGTATGCACTATTCCATTTACATTATGTAAATGTAGCCTTGATAAAAGAGAAGTAGAAGGCTCTGCTGCACAACTGAGCAAGAGGACAAGTCTCTAGTTTGATAAGCTGCAAATAACACCGATAAAACACCATCCTCAGCCACCCAGCTAAAGGTGTGGTGGCTAAAATTTACTCGTTTTGTTTAAATGTTTGACAGTCTTAAAGTTTTGTTTTTCCCCTTTTAAAACCAGCTGAGGTCAAAGAAACAAGTAAAGGCTGATGTTCTAGAAACTCAGTAATCCATACTTTCAGCTTCTTTAATCACTACAGTAGCCAACAGCTGTCCCATCACCCACAGGAGGCTGTTTTTTTTTATCATTTTTAGCCTTTAACAAAGAAAGTGTGCACACAGGAACATCATGCCATGAGGAAAAACTGTTTAAAAAAATAGTCTTATGTAAATTATCCTCCCGAGTTGTTGATGTTTTAATTACGTTATGAGTTTGACATTTATGGATATTAAATACAATGCAATTTGTAGTCCATGCGAAGGCACCGGCAAGCACTAACAACCTGAACGGCGGGGGGGACCTTAAACCTTTTTGGCTAGAACGGTTAAACGGCCCGGGCCGGTAACGCACCGACAGTTTTTGCACCTGACATCTAAACCTACCGCAGGTTGCTCGCGCTTACACAGTTTGGTCCAACAGTAGCTTCTCAAGAGGGGGAAAAAAAACGAACTCACCTAGGACCACAAACCAGACGACGAGTCCGGCCGTAGCGTGGGACACTTTCATTTTCAAGCAGAGCAAGAAGCACTTTTTCACCCTTGCGGAAAGCACGAACAAGCCCGGAGAGATAAGTGGTGCTGAGCCGCGGCGGCTACTGCTGTTGTTGTTGCTGCTGCTGCTGCTGCTGTTGTTGCTGCTGTTAACACAGGTGGGTCTACACGGCCACACTTGACTCCGCAGTTGCTCCCGTTCACGTGTGTCTGCTGTGTGAAGGAGGGTAGTCGAGGCTTTTTATTGTCCCTAAACTGCGTCCAGCTGGGGCTAAAGGACCAATTAAACAGAGTCGAGCGTCGGTCACAGGCGTACAGTCTGATTGCGCCTCATCTCATCATGTGAACTGTTAGCCTTTAGAACCCCAGTCACGTGAGACCGCCCCTCCCGCTTCCTCTGTGAACTCGGCTCGGCCATCTCCGCCAAACAACGAAGGCTGCACATTTGCGCTGCTATCCAAGTGGCAACAGCATTTCATTCTGTATACCTGCATGGCAAAATATGATTGTTCTAGCCCCACATTTACTGCCGGGTAGGATTTGTCAGCAGGATGTTAATAGACGCCTAATGAGAAAACTAGGGCGCAATAAAAATGACTTCTCACAGCACTGTCATACGCAGGGCTCATTAATTAAAATGCTACTGGCTGGAGAAATAAAATGATGGGATATTTTGACTTCCGGGTTCTCCTTTTCTGTTCCCAATTCATTAAAGAACATTTTAAACCACTTATGGAATTTTAGATTTTCGTTATACCATCTGTGCGAACTACAGCACAGTGAACTGTATATTTTTTTATATGAGGGTGTAGCACGTGAAAGGCGCCTCCACTCTATGCCGTGCACTCTGCTAAGTGCGTGTTGTGGGCAGTCAGCTGACACCTTCAATTCACGAGGGCATGCAAAACCCTAGAAGGAACTCAGAGGGCCCTGCTACATTTTAGTGTACAGTTCAGCCATCCTTCTTTAACAAGGGACCCACCTTTTTTTCTTTCTTTTTTTTGCCTTAAATGAGACTATAGTATCAGTCAGCCAGCCATTAACCCCTATATTTCTATGAAAAAAGCAATATCAAGGGAATGGTGAAAGGACAGTGCTATTAGTACAGCCTACAAATCCTGAACCAGAATGTATATTTGGCTCTCTTTAAAGCACTTTAGGTCAAATTCTGTTGTTTAAATGTGCTATATAAATTAAATAGACATGACTTTCCCCACAATATGTGCTACCTGTTTATTCTTTGCCTCTCTGAAAGAACTGTGACAGTGGGCTCTCTCTCTGCTGAGGGTTTATGTCATCCTCTCAGTTTCATGTCTCTGTCACTCTCCACTGGCTTTTGGTTTGGTGTAGATATTGGTTTAAAATCTTCTTTAAAATTGCTAATCTACTCCCTGTTCTCCAAACTGGATCCTTAGGTCCACAGACAGAGGTCTTCTGGTGATTCCACATACCCATCTGAAAACTAAGGAAGGCTGTGCATTCTAAACCTTAGTGCCAAAACTGTGGAACTGCTTATCTCTCTCTCTTTCCACCCATGACTCTACAGCATCCTTAAAGTAAAAAAAAGAAAGAACAAAAAAGCTGAAAACCCATCTATTCTGACAGGGATGTCAGTAATGGTTTTGTGTTGTTTCACTTGATTTAGCTGTGTTCACTTTGTCCTTGTTTTTAATGCCTCTCTGAAGCATTTTGTGGCTGTTTTTTTGCCTTAAAAAGCGCTGTGTAAATAATCTTTACTTACTAGGTCTCAAACGATGCGGAAATCTGAAGTGTACAGTAAAAGGAGTTTCCAGTTTCGCTGAAGTTAGGACGTAGAATTCCCACAGAAGTCTAAACCAAGCTTCAACAGGAGTATTAATCCTATCTTGCTAGTGTCAGTTCAATACCAACACCAGCGTTGGTATCTTTACTATCGATATTTGGATCCGCCCACCCCTACACATCACCAACTGAATCATTAAATACCCATTTATTCAGCTTCACTTTCCGCACTCCTACACAGAACACAATCTGGTCTACGAAAACATCAGCACATGACAGTGAACATTTGGACATTTTGGTCAAAACAAATAACAAAGATGCCAAACGTAATACCCGAGCAGCTTGCCTGCATATGTTTTAGCATCTGTGCTCTTTACTCGTCTCATCCTCAACAGCTGTGTCAAGTAACCAGCCAGTCAGGCTTATACTCAGCAGTTTATGCAGCCGTTCATAAGAAAAACATCTAAAACAACAACCAAAAAAAAAACAAACAGAACTCATAAAACTCAAGACAAACAACCTATAATAGAAAATAAGTGATATTAGAATGACATGGAGAAAAATAATCCAATCTGAGGGGAAAACAAAACTAAACAAAAACAGAGGAAAGTGCTAGTTATTTTCTGTTGTGTGTTGCATTAGCAGATTTGCAAGTCACATGAATCAACCATCAACAACCTGGGCCACTCCTCCAGCCCAATCTTAGAGTCCCACTAAGGATATTGCAGAATGGGAGCAGCACAGCCAAGTGTCTCTCGTCTCTCTGGAGCTCTGTGTCATCTGGACCTTGTGTCCAGGAGAGTGGACGGAGGGAAAGATGGGCACCAGAGGAGAGTCGGGTGGCTGAGGGGCTGTAGTCCTGTGCTACGGGGCCAGCTGCACGCTTGCTGTGAAAAAAGCATGACGGTGACAGCGGTACCCCTTCAGGCAACATAGTGGTACTGGTTAGGAGTCTCCTTGTCACGTTCCATGTAGTCTCTATCTATGAGCGACTCGATCCGCTTCTTCAGATCACCCGGCTGTGGAGAGTAAGGAGAGTCAGGTGAGCTTTAGGTGCATGGGGAAATAAAATTAATTAGTTAATTTAAAAAAGCCCCAAAACAGGCTTAATCTTGATCACCTTGACAGGGAACTTCAGCTGGTTGTAGAGCTCCGATACCAGCAAGTTGTGACTGAGGGTCTTCCTCATCTTCATGATGCGCACCACTGCTGCATCGATCTGATACTGTCTGTCCTGAAACACACGCTCTGTGGTGCTCACCTGCTCCTCTACCTGTAGGGAAAACAAATAAATAAGTGTGATGAGTAAAAAAAGAACAAAAAAACCCCCAACTAGTGAACGAAAAAACCAACCAAAGACCAAGACGTTATTTTTACCGTTTCCTTCATTTGGATCTGGTTGATCTTGATGCGGAACAGTTTATGTTTAAAATCATTGTTGAAGTTGAAACGGTCTCCGTCCTCCACGTCTTTCCCTCGAGGGTTCTTGTTGAGGACGCGTGCCTTTCCGCAGGCCAGAGACTGCAGCGTGCGCTTGAGCTCTCCCTCTTCTGTGAGGGATAAGAGAGCAGCCATGTGATACAGCAGGTACCCCTCCCCAAACAGAACGGTTAAACTGTATAAAGACACGCGTTACCTATGCCAGTGGCAGCCCGAATCTCCTCCATGCTGAACTCTTCTCCCTCATTAAACATGAGCAGTACCAGCGTCTGGAACAAGGAGACCTGCAGTTCCTTCTTACCCTGCAGTACAAAGTAGTCATTTTAAATCCAGGTGCAGTCCAGATGTTTTCTCAGCCCAGTGTATCCACCTTCTCCACGCTCCATTATCTCTTACAAGGCTCTTACCTCTTTAAACTCTGCCTTCAGTACAGCATGGCCCAGTGTGGGCTGCCACTGCAGCTTCCTCCCACTGTGCTTACCCAGATAGAACAGCTTGAACACCTCCTGGAGTTTTACCATCTACCAGAACATAAAAATATTATTTGTATCAACACTGTCTTGGATCGAATCAGCTGATTTGTTTTGTTTCATGCAGTGGTCAAGTGTATTTGTGTGCCAGACCTAAATGCAGAGCTGCTTACCTCTGTGGGCAGGTGCACCTCCATGGGTGTGTATGAAGGCCAGTAGCCCATAGTGAGGATGTTCACAGTAAGTTCTATGTTGCTCGGCTCACTCTGGTTCTGCATATACTGAGTTAAAAAAGAACAATTGTTTTACAATGATGCACTAAAAAAAAAAAAAAAAAAGCATTTTGAGACACAAATAAAGTGGAGTGTGTCTACAAAGCTCAACAATATCTTATTTTTCAGGAGCTTGGGGGAAAACAAGTGACTGGACTTCTCATACGAAGCTTCTTCATTTATCTAGTTTTGTTTATGTGCATGAAGACTTCAGGTACCTGTTTGAACTGGATCATGATGTCTTTGGACAGCTCCATGTCTTTAAACATCCCCTCGAGTTTACTGGTAAACGCCGCCCCACATTCTGCAGGAAGTCAAGACCATGAATATTACAGCTGGCTGCTTCTCACACTACCACATTACCACAGACACCCATGAGAGTCTATATTAGCATTAATAACTTCATATTAGAACTTCATTTAGAGCTGCTGCTGCTATATTACTGCAACATAAAGATCCTCTCTGCAGTTAAAGCGGCATCAATCAAATTTCAGAATATACTGCATGCACAGGATAAGGTCAACCAAAAGGCCAGTTTCCTCATCTAACTGCTCTAAAACATCAAGCATATATCTATAAGTGAGGCATGCATGTTGATTAACAGCAACGTGCTGACTGTGAGGTGTGAAACATTTCCCATCTGCCTTAAAAAACAGCTACTCTGCTGACTCAGCATATAAGAGCAACAGACAATTGTTCAGGGTTTCCAGTATAAACAGGATATCTGGATGACGGATTACGGAAATCCAGTTCAAGATTTTTCTGTAGGACTGTCATTGTTTTTAAAATCTAATGAAAATTTAAACTGTCATCAGACAGCTGATGTTGTCACTTTTATTTTTTTTTTAACTGAGTCTGACTGGTCAACAGAACTTGGACTACAAGCGGACTCTCATCTGTTTATAGACTATATAAGATATCGGACTAGAGACTTACCGTGTTTGAGCTTGGACAGCATGGACTTCTCAGCATCAACAGAGGCACTCTTGCCAACCAGCAGGCGTTTGGCCAAGTCCTTCTTATAAAAAGCTTCAAACACATCTTTTCCTGGATGTACAAAACAGATCAAGAGGCGTCAGACGGAAACAAACTTCCTATTCACTAGTAAGACTAACTGGGTGAAAAGCAAACAGTGACATATTCATTAAATATAACTAACCGTGTATGAAGCGGAAAATTATCATTATCTTATCCAGTATTCTCTCCAGCTCCTCCTCCGTAGCCTCCTTGTTCCCAGCTCTTAACTTAGAATCCACATATTTAGCTGCATGGAAAGCACAAAAGCGGTTATCACATGCTGGAACTAATGAAAACCGCATTAAAATGAGCTGTGTAAATTCATTTAAGCGCACAAAGGTAGTGTTTTATACTTCCAAAACTCTTAAAAATCTAAATTACTGAAACAAATTCATCATTAAATGACCTGGCCTACCGATAAGCTCTGCAGGCTTGTTGGGCCTCTTGTTGATGAAAGTTTCAAAAGCCTCCTTCATGGCATTGATGAAGCTCTCATTGCGTGCAAAGCAGCTCTGTGCCACGTTGTCCATCTTGTCTTTGAAGTCCAGCAGGTCTTGTACCATGTCTTTGTCTTTCTCTGGAGTGCATACAATCTCTCCTCCAAAGGACTGAAACCAAATACAGTGTACATACACACGTCTTAGACACAAAAAGACCAGGACACATTTATTTTGACAGTAATGATTTGTGTTGATGTTTACAAATGTGTTGGGTCTTGTGTGTACCTTGATGTAATCCCTCCAGAACTGCAGCAGTGTGGGAAGTCCTCCCTTCACTTTGCTGAAGAGCTGGTAGAGGAGGGTGAGTTCAGTCACACGATTCTCATCCAGCAGAGTGCTCAGACCTGTCACAAACATGCTACACGTGAGTGCTTTTTACATACTGAAAATGTTTAATTACGTACATAAAAACAGGATACAGCTCTACAGGCAGGACAGCTCAACTAAAAAAGTTGCTAAAGGAAAAAAAGAAAGAAAAGAATACTCATGTGTACCAGTTTAACAGAAACCCAGCACTACGTCAGTTTGTGGCTGTTTGCAAAACCTTTCACACTGACATACCCTTTTGCAGTATTGCAGTCATATGTTCTTCTAACAGCTGTTTCTCAACACAGCTAATGAGACGTTTCCTGTTAAACAAAGAAAACAATATAAGACAAACCAATCGTAAACAAAGTTCTCTGCTTGCCAAGCAAAGCTGCTGTTCTTCAGAATATCTGTTACCACACCTATAAAAAGAAAAAACTATATAATAAATAAATATTTTGCCAATTATTCCTTCAGGATCGTCTCCTTGTGAATCCATTCACCACTTCCAGCATGACTGCTGTTTTTTTAAAAAGGCTCTGTGGGAATCCAGTTCGGTCCATATGCAGATGCACTTTTGTGATGCACACTGGATTCCCTCCCCCATCAGCTTAAATTGCAATTTGAAGAGGAGGATGAAGTCAAAAGGAAACAAATTTAGCTGGTGCTCAGTTGTGGTGTGTTTGTGGGGCTAAAAAAATTCAAGTTATGTGCACCAAATATAATCAGTAAGTCCTGCACAACCCCGTGGACAATGGAAAAATAAGGAGCAAGCACCTCATACGGGCTTGCAGACTGTGGACTGTTTTACTGAAACATGCTGTTTGATGTCTGAGCTGTGGTCAGAGTTCTCATCCACAGTGATGATCCTTTACATAAATGCTTACATCAATTTGCATTTGGTGCAAGTTAGAGCTGCACAGTTAAACTGCAAATGCATAGCTGCACGTGGTCAGAAGGGAACTTCCAGGGTGCGATTGAGACGATCATAAATGAGTAAACCAACCAAAACATGTAGATTTTTTTTATTTAAATAGAATCAAAAGATAGTGTAGTAGTGTCAAAGTTTGTGATGGCAACAGTGCTTGTTGACACTTTAAGGCACCACTGGCCTTCTGACTCAAAACTAAACCTCATTTAGCAGTTTCTATATCACTATATGGTAATGAATGGTTTTTAAATGTTCTTTCTGAACGTTGCATGAGAGCTGTTTTAAATGGCGAGTAGGCAATTTTACCTTCCTTAAGCTCCCGCAACCCTTGAAAAGGATAAGCAGGTATAGCTGATGGTTGGATGTCTCAGCGATATGCATGAATATAATAAAAATCCAAATAAATAAATAAATAAGTAAATAAATAAACATTACTGAGTGCTCTGATCGAGGTAGCTCACGATTCGATCATTTTCCTCCTCCAACCGACGAGCCACGTGGTGCAGGTACTCGGGTACCTGAACACACACAAACACACACTCAGCACTGCTGATGACAATCACATGACACACACACCCACTGGTGGTCTCACTCACGTCTCTCTCCTGCATCAGATGCTGTCCCTCTGCTGCATACAGACGATTGGTCTCAGTCAAAAATCTCTCCTCAAAGGAGTCTTTGTAAACCTAACAAGAGTTGAGAGTCATGATGGAGAAATACTGGCATGCACTCTAAGCGCCCACGTGACGAAGAGGCGATTGTGTACCTGCAGGTCTGACAGCATGCCAAGAAGACTCCTAAGCAGACTCCGGTCCACGGTCTCTCCATTCCGCTCCAGTTCAATCTGCTCCAAAATGCCTTCCACTGTTCGCTTTTGAACAGCACTGTCGCTCACGATGTGGGTGCGAAACAGCTCCAAACCGGTGTCCCTGCAGCGAATACATAACATCAGCTTTCTGAGAACATCTTTACAGACACAGTGACTGGAATTAACTATAATTTTACCAGATAGAAGGGAGTAGAGAGTTCTGCAGCACATAGGTACGATCCAGGAAGAGAAAGATGCTCCGGATCATTATCTACAAAGAATTATTAGATTAACATTCCTACAGTCCACTAAGGTTTGAGCAGAGCAGATTTAAATGGATATCTATCAAACATCACACTCACAGTTTGCCTACAGTGGTCCTGCCAGCAGCGATTCATTCGCTTCAGGAAGGAAAGGTTGTCCAAAGACTCTGTGAGGTCCAAGTTAAAGAAAATCTTTTACTGAGGCATCAAACCCCAGCTCTGAATTATATTACAGTACCTCTAATGAGATATAATGACAAAGCATGTTTATCTAACTTCCTCTTAATACTTAAAAGAACAAACTTCAACCAGTGTTAATAACCAAACTACACATTTAGCATCGCTTGACGTCTGCCAGCAGACCCCAGATATCATTGAAAGAGTAAAGCTACCAATAAGCTCCAAGCAAAATCCACCTTGAGGTCCCAACTGCAGATTTATAAAGAAGGTGGAGCACTGCTTTATCTTATCTGTGTGCAGCCGATCTCAAACAAATTGCTACTCACTATATAAGCAATACCCAACTCTTGTCTGCACACAGATGAACAACATCTGGAAACTAGTGTCCGGTTACAGATTTTCCCCTCATCAAACTTAAGTAATTTAGATATTTATCTCTTATAGTGAGAAACTTGTTATTATCAAGTCAGTGGATATAACATATACTGACATGATTTCACTCCACAGTTAGCGGAGAATCATTTTGGTTTCTAGTAAAGAAGATATCAGGCAGATCCTACTTGCTTCAACATTTCAGCACATAGCTTGCCTGACATGCCTGTGCACATAAAAAAGGATATTCTCTAAACTGGTGGATCTGGGCCTGCACGTGATCTTCACAGACTTGCCGAAGCTGCTTGTACAGAGTCGGTGAGACTTTATACGAGCACAGGTTCTCCACCGCCTTCAAGTGCAGCAGAAACAAAGAGAAAACAGGAGACAATTGTTTTTATATGACAGGACAGACAGGTGATTTGGAGAATAATAACACTTACTTTAACACTATTAGTAAAACATCATGGATTTATGTGAAAATGTGGTGAAAGGCTTTGAGATGCATAACAGTTTAAAAGCAAACAAACACATCAGCAGACGTCCTGTACGTGATGCAACAAGCTCAAAACAAATGGCAAGTCTTCACAAGTTTATTTTAATCCTCGGCTGTTCTTCAACTTCAGACTCATTTAATATTCGTGGCTTTATGGTGTTAGAAATGTCGAGACTGCAAAGCATTTGAGCTTGACATGCCCCGTTGTTCCGTACCAACATGTTTTTAAGGCCCAGCAGTGCAACACATTACTCAGGGTGTGAAGAAAATAAGTCTAACTCTAGTTTGGTAATTAAAAAGACAAACAGCAAACCTGATAGAGCTCCTCCAGGTTATACTTGATGGAGGTGCTGTTCTGGATTGCACCCACCGCATCTCGCAGCTTCAGCCACGTGTCCTCGGTGTAGTTCTCTGCTAGTTTTGGCCTATCTGTTTACAAAAACACAACAAGACTCACTTATAGGACTAAAATATGACCATATTAGGATGTGGGCAGCACATCCTAGTATCATTTCCACTTGCAGAGCATTTGTTTATTACAAATGCTCTGCAAGTGGAAATGATAAAACCTGAAGAATAAATGTTCAATGACATTTTCAAAGTTTTCTGTCATATGTTGAAGGTAAGGAAAGCAAGTTTTGATACAATAGCTTTACTGTACTTATGAAGCCATCAACACTGGGATGACTGACAATAACCTACAGAGGGAGTACCTCCACACACTTTGGACTCTCAGCTATGTTGGCAAATAAACATTTATCCTGCTGGAAATTGAACAAAGCAAATTTACTGGTCTCTCTGACTCAATCATTTATTGACATTTATTTATTTGCCAATCTTTTTCCACACACGAAATTTCTTTCATTTCTAAAATGTCCAAAGTAAATGGTTAATTGTAAAGTGAAGTGCTGTAACTTCTCAATATTAACATCAACCTTGATTTAAAACAACCTCTTATTTAACCCTGGAGAACCCATGGGATCAAATTTGACCCCATGGGTTCCCTAGAAAAACAATAGGGTCAGCTCTGACCCCATGGGTTCTCCAGGGTTAAGTTTTTTCCCCATTTGTGGTGTGAATTAATAGACTGACAGAACAGCGGTATCTTTCAGACGATCAATTCATTCAATGATTAGTTATGTCAGATATAAAACCTCGTGCTTTTACTTTATACAACAGGTGCTGGGATTTAGGAGTGGCCCAAAACTCCATGGCTGGTGGATTTGGCACAAACAGCTATGCAGCATAATGGAAAATGCATATCAGTCTATCAGGAGCAAGCCCTGGGTAAAGGTGACATGTGAGTGCTTGAGCACGGCAGTAAGGGCAGCAACTTTTTTTTGTTTTGTTTTGTTTGTTTATCTTTTTACAGGCATTATCTGAAAGTAACATCCTCTTACGTGCTATGGTATCTCTGTGTAACTGCTGCTGTTAGGTAACGCATTAGAAGAGGCTCAGTGACAGTACCTTTGAAATTTTTGATCACTAGTTTCTTTGACGTGCCGGTTTTGCCTGAGGCCACAGCGGAGGTCCTGGCCATCCCGTTGGCACTGTGTTCCGTTATAGAGAAGCTGGCCCTCTTGTCCTGTCGGGTGTCCTCTGCCATTATCAGATTAGCGCTTTGGCTTATCGCTGTATGGTTCAAGTGTTTTGCTAACTTACTGACGGGCTGTTTACTCGCCGTCAGCGGGGCAGCCTCTATATTAAGTTACTTGTCTTTGGTTGACAGCACAGGCACTCGCAGCCTATTTAAAATACATTCACGGGGAAAAAAATGACTTAATACGAGGTTAACTAATCCGAAAACATAACTACCTCCTGCTAAGTAAACACACTGCTAGCTAACAGTATGTTATCTGAACCTGCAGCACACTTTAGCAAACACTTCTCGTCTTCTCATCAGCTCTATAGCTTCACAAGCTAGTCCATATCCCCATCGGCTACTTACAGGCCTCCACGAGTTTAACTGTTGTATTTTGCGACAGTACACTAACACATAAACGCGACATCGTTAGCGCTGACATAAAAATCCCAAATTACTGCTGGCTTTCTCTAACATGAAGCTAGCTAGCACAACAAAATGGCTTTTCTCAGACGGTTCAGTTGGACAGGTGCATCTTGGGTGAAAACCGGCCGGGTTGCGTTCAGGAACATATGGTGCATTTTAGTGTCAGAACAAATTGGTCAAATATTTTTGGTTTGAGATACTGTGTAGTTAACTTAAATATCAGTAACAATAAATCAGTTTGCCATCAAAAGGACAACAACTTTTTTTTTTGCATTAGTCATTAAATTAAGAAGCTCTAGTCATAATAAGAACTCTAAGGAGGTAAAATTGAGGCGTTCTCTGGAGAGAAGGGGAATGAAAGTCAGTGGAAGCATGACAGAATGAATGAGAAGGAGATAGGTGTAACAGTGAGGAGCAGACGTAGTGAATCTGGATGAGTTTAAATGCAACAGCACCCCTTACTAATGCTAGTGAGTACACGTTTACTGTTATGGCACGCATTTTCTTGCACACATGCTACTAGGACCAGTTTAGAAACACTTAATCACCTCTGATATTTGTTTGGCTCTTGTCATTGTAACGCACTTGTCAGCTATGAGCATCACCAGAGATAAAGATCTATATTACTTGTTAATGAATGAAATATACTGAAATATTTGTGTTTAGTCTTAATGTCTGTGAAGGCTCTCAGTCACCCATGTCATCGTAGTCTGAGGAGCTTGGAAGTCCAGATGCTTTTCTTTCCAAGCTCCTTAGACTGTTTAGTTTAAATATTTTATATGTGAAGAGGTAAACAAGGAATAGTACTGATGCACCTGCCTCACAATAACACTGCTCCAGGTGGTTTCTTAGCAGTGGCTACTGTTGAAAAACTCGTAACAACGGTGAACGCACCACTATATCACCTGCAGCCAGCAGGGGTTCAATGCAAATGGGCGGCGTTTCATATTGGACAAGCAGGAACTCTCTGGCTGCCATTCAGCTTGTATTATCCGGCTGTCGGTGCGGCAACGACCCCCAGCAGCATGGCAGTGTTGACGTTTAGGTGTGAGTTCATGTCCTGGTTTTCGGAGTACTGAGGCTTTTCTGCGTGTAGTGACTCCGGCCTGCCGTCCCGAGCGCCGCCTGCATTGATAGGTAGGTCTGCTGTCTACGCCAACTGCTCCGGGAGGAACTGGGCAGGGTGTGGACGCACAGAGCATCATGTCAGTGAAGGGGAGATTGACTGGAAAATAGGTTGATTTTCCTTGTGCGGGCACTCCGTGAGGGTTGTAGCCTTGCAGCTTTAACCACACTGGAAATGTAGCCTAGCTTTAAATTAACTTGCTAGCGTTAGCATAGCAAGAGAACAGTGTTTAGAAGCTAACTTTAGCCGAAAGAGCTCAGCTACGTGGTACTGAAACAACCTATCAGATTTAAAACTGGCCACGGCTTCCTGACATGACTAATATCCTAATGATGACTCTCTCACCTTCACACAGTCACTGTCAACAGTGATTTTCTTTTTCGCTGCTGCCTCTGTGTTTGGGGAGCTAGCTAGTGCTAACACCATTAGCTCGTACTGTTTGAGCATGAGGGTGTGAGGAGATCAATCTCTAATGGGTCAAATATAAATCAGTAAACTATACGATAAAGTGTTACTATAGTAGTGTAACAGGAAACTCAATACAATTGTGCTGTTGATATAAAACCGCATATCTGCTTTGTTAATCTTTTTGTGTCAGAACACATAACCTTTCACGCAACCCAGATCCGAAATCGCATGCCTTTAAATGTAAACACCAGCAATCCTCAGCTGTACTGTCAAGGAGAGACTTTAAAGAAATGTCAATCTCCTTATCTTAAAGAGAAAACGTCTTAAACAGTATCTTCTGCTCTTTATCAGGCTCTCGGTTGTAGGAACAACAGGTAGGCATAGAAGCCCAAACCTTCCTTTTCTTTACCTCCTTCAGCTCACCTGGCAGGGAGGCATTAAAGTGTTGAGATGTAAACCCTCCAGTGTATCCTGGTTCTGCCCTGGGGTCTCCTTCTTGTAGGACATGCCTATAAAACCTCATCTAGAAGATTTTTAGGAGGCATCCTAATTAGATGTCCAGCACCTTAACTGGCTTCTTTTTATACGGAGGAGTGGCTCTACTTCCAGCCTTCCTTCTAAACGACCAAGCTCCTCACCCTCTAAGGGAAAGTGCAACCACCCATCAAAGGAAGCTTGTTTCTACCACTTGTATCCGATATCGTTCTTTTAATCACTACCCAGGGCTTATGGATGTGGGAGGGCGTGGGAATCGACCTTTCAAATCGACAGCTTTAAAGCACCTTACATTCACAGACTCACACATCACACATGTAAAAATTCACATACATGTATAGTTTTATGAATAAATTATATGCTGAGTATATCCAGAGACTTAATGATTCCTCACAGGGAAATGTTGTACAGTCCGCTTTCCACATTGATTATTTGAATTTGTCTGCAGCTTTGCTGACGCAAACTTATTTTGTACCTCCTGTAGATGCCTTGGCCAAGATGAGCGTGAAGGCTTTTGAGCTAGTCCCCGCTGTGGAGCGAGATCTCCTAATGGGCGACAAAGCTCGCATCAACATTGAGTGCATTGAATGCTGTGGAAAGCACTTGTACGTGGGCACCAATGACTGCTTCATCCACCACTTTCTGCTGGCTGAGGTCGCCTCCTCTAAAGGGAAGCCGGGTTACTTGGCTCAGAAGTTGCTGCACAAATACCTTGGCCTCAAGAAACCTGTTGCTGAGCTGCGGGCTGCTTCTGCTCTGGAGCGTCTCATAGTGCTCTGTGAAGGGTTAGTGTTCCTCGTTGACATGGTGACGCTGGAAACGGTGCCCTCGGCAGGTGGAGGTGGAGCCAAGATCAGGGGCGTGGCATCATTTTGTGTTAACGAGAACCCGGTGAACGCCGATCCGTTCTGTGTCGAAATGGGCGTGCTATCCTCCAAACGGCGGACAGTCCAGATTTACATGGTGTACGAGGACAGAGTGCAGCTGGTGAAAGAGTTGACAACGCCCGAGCAGCCCTGTGCTGTCAGTCTTGACGGTTACTTCTTGTGCCTGGCTCTTACCACACAGTATATGATCCTGAACTACAACACGGGAGCCTCCCAAGACCTCTTCCCTTACAACAGCGAGGAGAGGACACCCATTGTAAAGAGAATTGGCAGGGAGGAGTTTCTCTTAGCAGCACCTGGTGGTCTGGGTAAGTCAGAACAAAAACAGTCCCTGCAGTGAATACTTGGAGTTTTAAGATGATATCTCAATGGGTGACAAATTAAAAGAAATTCCAACACAAGGGGCCTTAGTAAGAACAGATCAGCTGCGCGAGTGTGTTTTTCTGAGAAGAAATACATTGTGCAGGATGTATTATATTAAATGTTTAGTCTGTTTGAAGCTGCAAAAGTTGTGACTCTGTAGTTTAACAGACTTATTATTTCAAATCCAGATACAAACTTAGTCTTCATGCAAATTTGATATGAGGTCAAAAAGCACAAATTGCTGTGTTTTGGATTAATGATTGTAAAACAGAATTTTTCTGAATCAAGATTACGGATCCTTTTTTGGATGAAAGAAAGACTAAAGCTTAAAAAAACCCCACTAGTAATATTTGTGATCCTCCTATCATTGTGATTGTTCAGTACACAGTGATTTCACACCTACTGATGTCTTATCTTGAACATAATCTACTCTAGAGCAGGTTTGTCCTGCAGCACAAGTTTCCATAGTAATCTGTTTCTTTTAATTGAACCTTCTTGAATTAAAGGTGAATCTACCAGGATAAATCCAAATCCTGCTTTGTAGTACAGAGGATTGTACATTAAACATTCTCATCTTCATGAAATAGTTTGATAAGGACAACCAGAGGCATTGTCATGTTTGAAGGGTCCACTCCCATTGGCATAGAAATGTTTCATCACAGGATGAAGTTCATCAGCTTTGTGTTGCTTTTAATTTCTCTCTCTAAACCATGTAAAGCACTTTGCTCCCCACAGCATTACACAGTCACCAGCTCCATTCACTGCAGCGCTCCGGGTTCAGCCTTTCTTTTATGTGTCACACATCTGTGTGAAAATACATTTCAGGCATTTTGTGTAGGCTAACATCTCAAAATAAAGAGCGTATTGTTTTGCTCACTATCTCTTAAATGTTGTGATTCTCCAAACTTATTTTTGGGGCTGTTTAAGGGAACATGTGCATTTCCTTTTTAAAATTAAAGTACTGTGTGTAATTGGTGGTGTCTGAAGGATCAAATTGTGTTCTGTAACTTTGACAGCATGTGTGCATCTGCTTGTTTATTAATAAGAATCACCTTGGGGTTTTTTATTATTGGTCAGCTGTAAAAAGCTGAGGGGGAATGGTTGTCACTCTGCTGGGAAGGCAGGCAGAGTATTGATCCAATACCGATACCAATGCTCGTATCGATACCTGAATCGGTCCGCCCACCTATACTTAACATGTCCATGTTGATCATTAAAACTGCTTTTCCACATGCCATCTCCAGGAATGTTTGCCAATGCAGAGGGTGTATCTCAGCGAGCTCCGGTCAGGTGGTCAGAGAGCGTGATTGGTGCCGCTGTGTGTTTTCCATACGTGGTGGCGTTGGACGAGAGCTTCATCACCATCCACAGCATGTTGGACCAACAACTTAAACAGACCCTTTCATTCAGGGATGGCCATATTTTGCAAAACTTTGAAGGTATGTTTGCATATTGCTTGTTTCTAATGTCTACCAAAAGGTATCACAAATGGGAATTACTATTTAAGTAAATAGCATTTTAATTTCCTCAAGGATTAGGTTTAACTAACAGGTACTTTTTTGATGCAAAGAGCTCCTGAAAAGTGCGTTTGAAAAACAGGAAAGGATTAATAAGTGATATGGGGATGGAAATAGTTATTGCTTTGGCTGACTGGACTGTGTAACCAAAACTGTTCATCAGAAAGCGTCTGGATGGCGCTGTGCACTCAGGTCTCAACTCTTAATGGGATCTGAAGCACTATCGACCATTTCTTGCTACAGAGGATTTCAGTTCTGTGTTAAAATGAAACTTTTATTCTGCTTGGCTTTAGAATAAAAGCATTGAAGTAATATGAAGTCATCTTTGAGCTTCAAGTGCAAAACGACACTCATATGTGCTTGAAAGTGAACTTGAAGCTCTGAGCTAAAGCTCTCTGAAGCTTTCCGTGCGCTATATATATTATCCCTGGTTTGGCTGCAATCATCAGGTGCATGCAAAGCTTTCAATTTATGGAGCTGTTGTGAGGAAAAATCAGTCTGACCCCTCAGTGCTCTGTGTTTGTGTTTTTTGTAGGGAAGGTCATTCTGGCTTCTACTAAGGCCGTGTACGTCTTAGTACCTCTGCCGCTAGAAAGACAGATTCAAGACTTGCTGGCCAATCACAGAGTGGAGGAGGCGCTCATTCTCACAGAGGGAGCGCAGAGAAATATCCCCAAAGACAAGTTCCAGGTAACAACATGTTTAAGAAGATGATATGTTGGCCACACAGTGCACCTGTTGTCACTATTAGAAAATCTTAATATGTTAATTCTGCTTCCTAAACTAATCTTGCTGAGTTTCATTAAAGAGAATATTTTTCACAACTACAAACTCGATTCACTTCTAAATTGTCACTTTCTACTTCTGCAGAATTTGCACAAACGAATCCTCCAGCAGGCCGGATTCATACAGTTTGGCCAGCTTCAGTTTCTGGAAGCGAAAGAACACTTCCGGTAAGTCTGGGTCAGTGCTGGTCAACCCTCAAGTCATCAGACAGTTTTATTGACATTTATGAGAATGCCTGGAATATATTTTATAAAAGAATCATTCTTAATGGCTCCAGTTTTTTCTTTTTTAAATGCGATCAGGTCCATAAGATGGATATATTCTTTTGGAGGGGACACTTGCTTTCTACTTTTGTCTCTGAATACATCTGCAGTGGATTTTAGAGCATGGAATGGAGGTGTGATTTTAAGTGTAGAATTTCAGCTTTAATTGAAAGACTTTAATATTGTAATATCACTTACGAACATACAGCCGGGTTACTCTGTTCCTTGAATGTTAAAGAGCTGTGATTAGTTTAGCAAGAAGTACATGACTCACCCTAAAGTTTATCTCTAATCCTCAAAATCTGCCACATTTTGTACATTTTATCAGACTCTTGTGTTGTCTGTGTCTGCAGTGAGCTCATCTTTTCACTCCACTTTGAAAGTTCTGACAAATGCCAGTTAGAGATGTTGAGTTTTTTATGACCTTACTCTTATTTATTTGATCCTTCAGGAAGGGTCAGCTGGATGTGCGGGAGCTGATATCTCTCTGCCCGTTACTGCTACCAGCTTCCTCTTCATTCACGCGGTGCCACCCTCCTCTCCACGAGTTTGCAGATCTCAATCATCTGGCACAGGGTGACCAGGAGAAAGTGTTGCGATGCAAGAAGTTCCTCATAAGTTATTTAGGAGAGGTAACTGGATTCAGACCTGCACACAGTTTTGTCACTTGTCTTGTGTTAATGGTTTTCATTATCTGTACGCACAGGTACGAAGCACAGAGGTGGTGAACGGCTGTAGAGAGGATGTGGACACTGCACTGTTAAAGCTGTATGCCGAACAGGACCACGACAGCCTTTTAGACCTCCTGGCTTCAGACAATGCCTGCGTGCTAGCAGACAGTGTCCCATGGCTGGAGAAATATCACAAGTTTGTATACTCTTACGATCTAATCTTTTATGTTAACATGATTAAAAACTCAGAAACTGGTCCAACACAGAGAGACTTTATGATCTCCAAAATGTTGTTAATTATAGCTTCATTGATAAACATGCACAATGACCTAAAAGCTTTGGTTTCTAGTGTGTGTGTGTGTGTGCGTGCTCGTGTGAGCGCATGGTTTGACTGTTGTATAAATGGTGATTAAAGTAAATTAGTCCGACTTCTTTCATATGAAATCAGGCTTAAAATTCAGTAATTGGCAGCAACAATAACACTTGGGAATGACTGGAAAACAGAACTTTAATTATTACAGCTACAAAATTCACTAGAGGGATGGACTGAGATGGGTCTTCATTGGGTAAATGCTCTTCCTTCCTCCCACACTGTTAATTAACACCCTGGTAAAGCTTTAATACTATGTCCAGTTTAGGAAGGCAATTTAATTGCTTTATACAGAAAATGTAATCCTCCAGGGCGGCTTTGGCTTCATTCAGCTCTTTTCTGTCTTTAAGATATTTTGCGCTGGGGCTGCTCTATCATTATAATGGTCAGGATTCAGCAGCACTTCAGGTATGTTTGCAAATTTATTTTTTTTCTCAGTGATTTATGACTGAAGAATCTGCACTAATACGATGTTTATGAATTGAACCCTTTACGTTTCTGATAGTTGTGGATTCGTGTGGCAGATGGGGAGCTGCAAGACCCTACTAGATCTGATCTTTTTGAGTACATTGTGGACTTTCTCTGCACCTCCTCTAATGTGGACCTTGTATGGAAGTATGCAGACTGGGCCCTACGGAAGGATCCCATCGTAGGTTACCAAAAATGTAACGCTGCTGCAGAATTATTAATACTGGTCTCACTTGGAAGTTTTTGAGTCTTGCTGTCTGTCACTAGCCAATGCTTGCACAATATTTCCTAGTTCTAGTGTTTGAGTGTACTTATTCTGTTGCAGTACATTGTCTTAAAGAGCTTAGAGCTTTGCTCTGCAGACAGTTTGCGTCACTTCCAGTCATTTTGCAAAAGCTAAAGTAGTAACCTAATCTCTTTTCTTGCCCATAGATAGGTGTCCACATCTTCACTAAGAGGCATACCAGTAAAGACCAGCCGGAATTGAACCCTGATGATGTCATCACTTACCTGGGAAAGCACAACCAGGCGCTTCTGCTCTACTTGGAGAACCTGGTGCTGGAGAAAAGGGTGCAGGTACAAAAACACAAGCTGTGATGGCTGATAGACAGTGTTCAGGTCTCAGGCTGCACTCCCACAGAATGTTTAAGTATGAGGAGACGTGAAGGCGTGATATTCAGCTGTAGGTTGTTCATATTTTGGCAGCACAAATGCACAACCTCTGCAGTTAAGTGAGCAGGGGATTCAGAAAAATTGGAAGTGTAAACATTGCTTTCTGTCACATTTAAGGTTAAATAAAACCAAACCTTTCCTGCAAGGTGGCAAAGGCATCACCAGAAATTGTGCGTCCAGTATAAATGTTCCCTAATTCCGACATGAAAATGCATTTGAACACTTGACTAAATGTGAAAGCATTTTAGTGAAGCAGTTCACGTGAGACATGGTAGCTTCGGTGGTTAGCTCTGTCTCCCCGACTTCCCCTTCTAGTCTTGAGCTGTCAGAATTAAGTTACTTCTAAAGGGTGTGCACATCCTTAATTTGGAGCTTAAGTACAAGTACTTTTATAAATGGTTGGATGAATATTTTCATGAGTTCTTGAAGCCTGAAGTCTATAAATGTTTTCACATCAGCGAACTGCTGCACATGCACACAACTGAACACTTGCTGCTGCTCAGTGAAACCACAGTCTGAACTGTGGGCTGCAGACATGCTTCACTCTTGTAGTTTGGGAATAAGATCCTTAAAGTGATCCTGAAAGTAGGCCCCACGATGCCCCTTTTTCATTTTTCTAGCTAACATTAGATTCTAGAAACTTGCTTACCTATAGTATTGAATCATTGTAAATGGTTATTTTGGACAACTCTCATCGTGGATTTATTTTTAGGTTTCCATCTACAGATGTGCATCTTTAAAAGCTTATTTAATTTGAACTGTTTTCATGTTTGTGGATGCAGAAGGAGAAGTTCCACACACATCTAGCTGTGTTGTACTTGGAGAGGGTGTTATCTTTGATGTCACAGTCTCCAAAAGATGAGGAACAGCTGACCAAAGCTAGGGAAAGGCTTCAAGCCCTGCTCAGGGAGTCCGACCTATACCGTGTACAGTTTCTTTTAGGTGAGAAAAATATCTGTTTGTTTGTCTCTAACAGGAGTTTCTTTTTTCTTGTGGAATTACTTTGTAACGTCTCTTTAAAGATTATGAACAAGATTTAATTGATGCGCTCTAACGAGGTCTTGCTTTTCATTTAATTGTGCGTCTGGTGATCATTTTGGAGATTTTCATGATGTTTGGTGTTCTTGTGCTCTGTTCAGCTAAAATGGAGAACTGTGAAGAACTGCTGCTAGAGCGTGCAACACTACATGGAAAACTAGAGGAGCATGACAAAGCGCTGCACATTCTGGTGCACCAGCTCAGAGACTTCCCGTCCGCCGAGGCCTTCTGCATATGGGCCTCTTCTAGTAGAGATTCGGCGTACCGACAGCAGCTCTTTCACCTGCTGCTGGGGGTGTATTTGGATGGGAGCCCTCCTGGGCAATCGGGAGACAGCGGAGAGCTGGAGATGGCGGCAGTGGATCTCCTAAATCGGCACGGGGAGGTGTTTGACGCGGTCCGTGTCCTGCGAATGCTGCCAGAAGGCTGGTCACTTCAGCTGCTGCGTCCCTTTCTGGGTCGAGCCATCAGGGCCAGCATGCACGCCTGCCGCACGTCCAGGATCGCTTTAGGGCTCGCACACTCTGAAAACCTTCAACTGCTGCATGATAGGGTAAGAAACGCATTATAGTATTAAGCTAGATAAGTATATAAATAACTGCTCTACTCTTACGCTTAACGAAACACTTTCATTTTTAATTTTCTGGTTTCACGATCAAATAAACGGGTAAACAACCATGAAAAGTTTTTAACAAAACACCTTAAAACTCCTTTCCCTGTTATTTTTTTTTTTTCTCGTCCAGTTGAAAGAGTGTAAGAGACCCGTCTTTGTGTCTGAAAAGAAGGGATGCCACCTGTGCCACAACACCTTCAGCGAGCCCAGCGTGGTGTGTCTGCCCGGTGGAGTGCCTGTCCACACCCACTGTGTTGCCCAGAGAGTAAGAGACTCTCCCACAAAGAGACAGTTGACTAATAGCAGTAAACACACGTGAGACCTAACCCTTTTTAAGAAACCTCATGGCTTGGGATGAGAGGCACCAAACTACAGCAGGATGCGCTGAGATTTTCAATGGCTGAGGACTGTGGGGATGACAAAAGCACAGAGCCCCAGTTCCCCTAGTGGGCTCTGCAGCTGTGGAGTTAACAAGACACACAAAGAAGGCTGGGCGACTGTGTGGGGGACTCGAGCGCCGCAGTTGTACTGCACTTTCAGACTTACAGTTTGATTTCTGTTCCATTCTGTGGCCGTCCTGTCTTTGTTTTTTCTTCTTCTTTTTTTTTTTTAATCCTAAATTCAAGAAACTGCTTGAACTACAGAACATAATATTTGAATCTCATTGCATATATTTCTGAAGCATGAACAGTCTTACACTTTTCGGTCTAATCGGCTCCATATGGGTATTGTATTAATACTGTTCTAACCTGTCTTAACTCGCACATTACAGAGTTGGGTTGTAATGTGAATACTACAAAGGCTCATCAGTACTGATGGAAAAAGTCTGTTGTTCTTTTTCTTTTTTTGTATGTCTTTGACTCTTTGTTCTGGTCTCAAAGCTGCTTTCCCTCCACCCACAATGATGTTGTATTAGTTGGTAACTGACAAGCAGCAATTTGATCCAAACCCACTAAATGATTGTCATAGCAAGGTTTAAACAAATAAACACCAACCTTTTGTGGAGCAGCAACAACATAAAATGTGAAAATAACAGTGCTTCACTTATGAATAAGTGTAATTGGACATTTATTAGACTATACACATCACATTGACCTTCTACAAGTTGCACAAATGAGATGAATCCTTAATGATGTGACAGTTAATCTTACAGCGTAACTGAAATGAACCTGCATACATTTTGTCTGGTTTCAAGCAACAAATAAATAAAATTTCCATTGCCCCAAGCATGCATGCATACATTTTGTTTGTTTGAACAGGCCACTCATACTGTTAGATATCCTAATGTATGCATGTACGCAATACTGAGCAAAACATTTAAGTTGAAGTATAGGCTATTTGTTTAAAATTTGTGTACAAGATCAATCATGTAGAACAACAGGCCACGAACTACAACTCTCTCCATTGAAAGTGCAAAGTGCACCCGTCTCATTTCTGTGATTCAAAGAGCCTGTAAAATTCTCAGCTTTCTCAGTTTTGGATTTGCATTTAATGCAACAAGTGTTAAAACTGCCCGCAGTGAACGTGATAACAAAGATTGTGAGACTTCATAAAAATGGCAGTGTGTCCAAGAGCAGCAGTAGTATGCAATGACATTTAAGGTGAAACACTTGAGGAAAAAATGAACCGTGCACAAAATAAACTGATGGGTAAGTGGGTGAAAGATCCTGCATGAAGTCAATTAACAGTGTCTCTTCTTCACACACCTGTGACATCGTAACAGGAAAAGTAGTCAAGTTAGTTATGGCATCATAGTCTTTGGTCTATGAGAATGAGGTGGACATGCAAAGACAGGCTCCAAACATAAGTGTAATATTCTTTTGTTATGAAAATATAACAAAGGAATATTACACTTATGTTTGTCTTTGCAAGTTGCCTAAACTGTTTAAATGTTTTAAAGATCACAAACGTCCCACTAATACGTTCTTTTTAAAAAGATCATTATTTCACTGAGGTTTTGTGTATTCATTTGAATCCTTTCAGCAAAACACGCTTCAGAGGAAAATGTGTGTGTGCGGGATGTGTATAAAGATGTTTTCATCGGAAATTAAATTAGGTTTGACTCTCCAGAAATTAATTGTTCCAAACAGATAAAAATAAATAAAACATTTCAATTTCAGAAAGAATCTGGCAAGAATGCAGTGTGATAACTGTAATTTGTCTCTATTAATATGCAGGGGTAAATTACTTTTGGCAGCCTTTTCATATTTCAACACAAGAACTTCATCTCCCTGTGACTGTTTCTAAAGACACCAGAAGATGGCAGTAATGTGTCTGAAACCAGAACGCCAGCTGATACCACAATCTCTACAGTTCAATGTTCTTGGCACATGCTCCAGTTTTGAGTTTCAATAAATTCAGCCTGGTTGTTTTTGCATAAACGGGTTCACAGGCAAACAAATAAAGAGCATCACTCATGTCTTTATGTTGGAAAATTAAAAGAACCACACATTCGTGGAAATCACTTTAAGGTCCTTTACCACGGCTCCACTTACTAATGGGTATGCTTTAAATAACAGGTGGGGTGGCTCTGGAATAAAGTGTGTTTTAAACGTGTTTAATCTCACTTTCAAATTATACAACCTCAGTCTGACAGTCACTATAACTGCATGATTCAAAGATTTTTGGGAAAACAAAAACTTACAGCTGTATCAGACTCGCTGCCACAGTGTGCAGGCTGAGTGAGGAACAATGATTTTTTTTCCTGCATTCATAATGAAACGACCAACTAACTAATGCATGATGCTGCACTGCGCTTGTTCCCCTAAAACATCTTTCTCCTCTAAACGTTTCACAAGTGTGACAAAAAGTGTTTAATCATCGGGCGCTGTCACACCTCAGATCACATGCTGTTGCTTAACAAGTCTTCATAACTCATAGCAGGTGGATGTCATGTTTGTGAAGAGAAGATTTGGGCATGTTCCTAAATATCTTTAGAAGGTGAGGCTTTGAGAAAACAGAGGAATGAAGGAAACCCCAAAGTAAACATGACTGTGTCCGTGTGCTGCCCAGAGAATATACTCAATTTAAATCATTGTTGATCTCCATGTTTTTTAGGGGAAAACTTTCATGAATTCAAAGTTGTCCAATCTACTAAAACCCGTGTCTCTGAATGCTGTGGTGGTGTTGATGTTAGCTACCTGCTGCCTATTTCTACATGTAAAGAACTTTGTGCATTCATGGGCTATATTTCTAACTCGGAAGGCTGAGCTTTGTGGATGCATTGGGTTTCACTCCACAGCTGCTTCTGTCTGACGAATTTAGTCATAGCTCGCTTAAAACTCCTCGCCATGACTTCAAAGAATGATGATAAAAGTATTCAGGAGAGCTGTGTGAAAGCATCCTGTCGTATTTTACATAAATATATATCTATACCTCTGTATATACTGCATTTGTATCCCTTTGCTGCTTCTTCCATCAATGCCCGTGTGGATGGAAAAAGGACCAACCTGGTTTAATAAACATGAAACTGCATCAGCTCACAAGTAATTCCAACGTGCATTTTAGCATGATAAGCAGGATTACTGTTTGTTTCTGTTTTTTTCCTCACTTCTTGGGAATTAAAGTTTTTCTGTGGATTAAAGAGTAATAAAAAGGATTTTTTTAAAAGCAGCTGTTTTGTTGGATGTCAGTTAACCTCTTGAGTGTGAAGTTAAAGCATACATTTTAGCAGCAAAAACTCATTGCCTTACACTAACTGCTAGCTGTGGTGGCAGTTAGAGTGTAAGGCAATGAGTGGGGTTGGGTATTTGTGTCTATGCGCACAAATACCCCCCCCCCCAAAAAAAAAAAAAACCCACAGAATTTTTTTTTTCAAACGTGCAAATGGTGCCAATAATAATGTCTTCATGTCAATCCTGACAATTCTGGAGATGAGAACTAAGATTAAAAGAAGCTGATTATAAAAAAGACACATGGACTTTGAGAGCATTTATGATTCAAACTGATAACGTTTCTCATATCTTCTCTTTTTCTTTTGTAGTTTTGTTGAAGGCGCGGTAACAAATATTTCAGGCGTTCAAGATGAAATTGGCAGATAAGAGACTCCTCGCTGTGTGAAGAGACGGCGATGCAGTTGGAAGCCTGTTGTGGCTGCAGTTTTGATGATCCTGATCACTGACTGTTTTCAGACGAGACATTCACTGTGCAGAGCAACACGAAGCAATTGGAACTGGAAAACAACCAACCAAAGGAAAACTGTGTTTCCATCTTGCTCTCCAGCAAACCCGTCCTACCTCTGGAGATCCTGACGCACTGATCCCGACTTGCTCGTGCTGCCTTACTTAGGGAATTACAGGTCATCCATGCTTTTGTCTTTAAGGCATGGCTGTAATTTAATTAATTTATTTGATTAAGCTGGCTTCATGGATAAATAAAGCTTGGTATCATCTGCATAGCATTGTAAGTTTATGCAGTATCTGTATTAATATGATCTTATCACTCACCAGTCTTCACTGTGCAGGGCATGGTGAAGGAGAGTACACACTTAAGAGCCAGAGGCAACACAGTCACCATTGGACTGTTGAGCTGACTAATGCCAATGCCAGTGACATGCCAGGACAGGACTGTGTTCCCAGTTTGAAGCAGAGGATTAGTTAAATTCCTGTGGTAAGACTGTTTGAACATGACACTACCTGTGCACAACCAATATGTTATCCTGACTGAGAGACAGTAACAGTCTATATTTACTTCCTAGCACGGTGGGCTTCTCTCTTAAATATAGTGGCAATTGTTCTCCTCCTGTATAACATCAACCCTCTGCATGTCCACCACTACACCATCACTACACCCATGAATTTTCTTTCTGGTCTTGCTCTTTTCCTCCTGCTTGGTAGTCTTATCTTCAACAAGCTTTGTCCCATATATCCACTAACCCTGCTCTGCACATGTCCAAACAACTCGAGCTGTCTGTCTGATATTCTCATTTCTTATCCATCCTGGTCACTCCCAACAAAAAGCATCTTCAACTCTGCCACCTCCAGCTCAGACTTCTTTTTGCTTGTACTACTCTCTCCGAACCACATGTCATAGCAATTAATCCTTTGCTTTCACTCTTACTCCTTTCTTTCTGTCACAAATCACCCGTTACGCTTGTCTCCACCCCCTCCACCCTGTCCCCACCTCTCTTGTGCTCTATCTGCACTTTGGATGGTTGACCGCAGGTATTTAAACTTCACTCCTTGCAGCTTCCCTATTACACCTGCCTCTCTCATTCACACACATACATTCTGCCTTGATTTTACTGAGTTTCATTGCTCTTGTCTCCAACACCTCAATTTTTCAGGTGGTATATAAATGAGGTTTATTACTATTATTAGTATCATTATTATTGGAAAGTAAAATGTTTTAATTTTTAATGAGGATATTTAAATGACATAGCATAAATGTCACTCTTTGGATTCAATTTCATATTATTGTTTAAAAATGTAATTTCTTCTTCTTCTCATTTGAATACCCCCATATCTCTGTATGAAAACATCTTAGGGTGAAACTGCTCCCCCTGCTGACCGTTCACGGTAACCGTGGAACGACTGTAGCCCACTGGCTGCTCCGCACAACAACACAAACGCCATCTTTAGCTGACAAGCAAAGTAGCGAAGCTGAGAGTTGAGAAGCGAAACTAGGTCAGGCGCTCGGAAAGCCAGCACACTTTTGAAAACCTCATTTCACCAGCTTCCCGGCAGTTTTCGCTAACCTCCCGACACACCGTGCTGTCGTATGGTCCAATGTGTTTGATCGGTCGGCCAGCTCGGACGCAGTTTTCTTGTGTCGGTCCCGGTTGACGTTGAGTGACCGTCTCTAAATAAACAGCCCCACGGAGGAGGTGATAACCAGGTGAGGAGGGTGAAGATAAATAACTACCGTAGACCTGTAAGTGTCTGATCGAGCTGTTTTTAGTCACCGTTTTATGTTAAGTGGGTAGACTTTGCTAAGTAGTTGCCAAGATGTATAGTTGGGCTGAGCTAAGCTAACTCCTGACGGGTGTGTTGTTGCTGTAAATTGCGGTGGCATTAAACGGCGTCCACAGCTTGGCATTTATGCGTGGGAAAAGGCGCTTTTATTAAAAGACAGTATCAGCGAGGAGAAGCTAACTTTGAGGCAGCTTGACCACACGGTGTTGGTGGTTGAAGCAGAGGGAGGCGTGTCCTCTATCTGTACTGTTTTCATTTTCAGGTGGGCAGAAGAAACGCTGAAGGAAACACGTAGGCTGTTCTTGCAGTTAATCACCAGCGTGTGTGAGGCAAAACACGCGGAATGGTCCAGTGCACACAGTAGTCAGGACAGACTTCCAGGAAATAAACACGTTGCTTTCTAACTTGGTGCTCGCGTACCTGTGAGAATCGACCGATACTGGGGGAACGGGAAAGCCGATAGAGGCAGTAAGCTGTTTTAAATTGTTAATGATTAAAGAAACTCGTCACGAGTGTTTTTGTTTAGAAAACCAGTCAACTAGTTAACCAGTATCCATGCAGCCACAGGTTAAAACTAAAGATGTATCATTAGAAAACAGAGTACACACACACACACTTTAGTGGACAGCAGAGTAAATATGCTTTTGTGATGTTCTTTGAAGTTTTTAAAAAAAAATTCTTTTCGATTTAGTTTTGGTTTGCTTTTTTTCGTGTCCCTTTTATTCATTAAACATGTTCAGCATTAGTTTTCATTAATTTAGCTGTTAGTTTTATTTTTTCTGGAATTAAGATAACTCTTTATTGTCATTGCGCAGTCATACATAGTAAAATAGTACTATGAAATTGGAAAACCGTTATGTTTTGACAAGAATGACAGCTAAATATACTTCCTTTATATATTCCGTGATATAAAAATGCAATATTATTTCTGTTTTCATGCTTTTTTTTTCTAAAGGCCAGTTTTTTATTTTTTGCATCTGCAGCAGTATGCAAACGTTTTGATTATTTAGATTTTATATGTATTTATTAGGGGTGCAACGATACACAAAATTCACGGTTCGGTTCGGTTCGATACTTTGGTGTCACGGTTCGATATCTTTTCGATACAAAAAAAATGTTCATGCATTTTTTATTTGTCATTTATTAAAATTATAAATATATATTTTAACTCAAAAGTACAGTTTTTAAATTTAACCCTAACCCTTGTGCGTGTTTTTTATTTTGACAGCGAATGCGCACCTGCGGACCACTTATGTGCAGCCCCGGTTATTTAGCTCATCATATTGCAGCCACAGAAATTATTTTGTCCATGAAACCATAAAGCTGCACTTTCTTTTTGCCTTATAGTCTGATTTGTCATAACTTCTCCGTTTTGTGGTAAGCTTTTCTTTGGCTGTCACTTCTTCACCCTGACCTGTCTTATTTGGCTCAGCAGAACTGAAATGCTTTTACACACGCACTCACATAAGCTCAGCGATTCTCTGCGCAATCAACCTCTCACATGTTTAAGCTGCGGGAGATTTCACTTGTCATGTTTGCATAGTAAGCTAACGATTAATAAGACGATGTCAGAGGAATTGGTGCACAAATTATCATCACTCACAGATCAGTGCTGTCGCTCTCTATACACAGTTCGCACGATTGCAAAGTGAAAGCAAAAAAACAAGCGCAAATTCAAACGCGACTTCAATATGTCACATATTGACAGTGGCTCACCGATGCCAATGACATAATTACCCAGCTACATTTCTGAAAGAATGCAAAAGCATTGACATATATTTTTCCTACAATAGCCCGACGGGCAGGGAAGAGATAGATTTTGGTAGCCCGACTGAAAAAATCGCTAGCTCCAGGACGTCGGGCTAGCGATATTGCGAGCCCTGTATCTGATTGAGGAATCACTCATCTTTGGAAAAGAGAGTTTATTACAGAGAAATGGCTCTTTCCAAAATAAAAGCTATACTATCCGCTTCTTCTGGGCTATATTCTCAGCAGCATAAGGAGAATCATGTGCTAACAGCTGTCTAAATGACTCGGCTAAAGTTAGTAGCATGCTTGTTGTTTTTGTCTTTGCACTAGGATGATGTCGGCGTAAATGCGCAGTCATATTCGTTGTGTTCCCACTAGTGCTTTCAGGTTAATCTCGTTGAAATGACCTTAACGCCACAACACGGCAAATCTCCGTTAACGAGCTACCGCCGATCGCTCCGTGCATGGGGCTAGACGGCCAACACGTTAACGAGCTAACTGCGCTAACACACTAGTTCACACCAATGTAATTGAGCATTGCATGGCACATCCAACATACTGTTTTACTTTAGTCCATGACTCGCTTACCTTCAGGGTCATACGTCACATGAAAACCAAAATAATTCCAAACGCCACATCTGAATGAGGTTCAATTTGCCTGTTACAAGGAGAGCTTAACTTCTGTCTCGCTAGCTTGCCCTGCGCTCTTCCTTCTGACTATGCTGTCTGTGTTGAGCGCTCAGTGAATCTGCATTCGACTACTCCGCCTAGGCTGCACTGTCGAGCCTAGGCGGAGTAGTCGAATGCAGATTCACTGAGCGCTCAACACAGACAGCATAGTCAGAAGGAAAATTGATAAAATAAATTACAAATGTTGTATTGTTCATACATATGCGTACCGAACTGAAAGCACTGTATCGAACGGTTCAATATCGATACGAATATCGTTGCACCCCTAGTATTTATATATAACTTTGCATTTGTATGTAAACATGTGCAAACATACATGGAAATACAGTGTAAAACGCAAAATAGTTTGTACAGTTCTAACAAGCTTAAAAATCAATATTTAGTATGACCACCTTTGTTATTCAACACAGCCTGAACAGCTTTCGTGTAATATCTGGATATATTCACATATATCCACAGACCAGTTCTTGTATCATTTGGGACACCTCAGTCTTTTCTCCACATTTCCCTTCCTTAACAATGGCTTCTTCTCAGCCACCCTTCCTATGAGACCATTGCTGAGCTTCAGTGAACGTTAGAGAAATTTTTTTTGTCCAGTTTTCTCAAACCTTTTGAGGACACTCTGCACACCATACTGAGATATTAGAAGTTGTTGTCTAATAGTACTTTGGAAGTCACCTTGGTGCAAAAATAAATTTTTTATGGTTAGCAGATGATGCTATCTTAAGCATTTTTCACAGATTGAGCTAAATACAGTACATTGGAAACAAATTGTGTCTTTCTTACAGGCTACTAGAAATGAAGTGCCCAAGATGCAATGTAAAACTGGTTCTTTGCTAAGTTGTCTGTTATGTGTTGACACAACACTGTTAATTTAGGTGCCTTTTTATGCTTGAATGGTCAGTGTTAAAAGTCTAAACAAACAAACAAGCAAAAACATTCCTCTTAAAATGGTCAGCTAGAAGGAATAGAACAGAATAGCTCTTTATTATCACTGTGCATGTGCAGCAAGATTATGGGTGCTCCCCACCAACTGTGCAGGAATAAAATATAAATGGTAAACGGCATGAATAAATGGCAAACAAGAGAAATGTTTTCAAAAATAAGAGAAAGGCACATTAAAGTACAATGGACTGAAAATGAATGAATGAAAAAGCAACCAATGTCCAGAAAAGAACTGCAAAAGGCCTTCTTAAAGCCTGGATAACTATTATTCAAACGCACTTAAGAAAATACAAGGAAGTTGAGCTCATTTTAAGCAAAATATAAAGAAACAAGGGGTAACTCAAGAGTTTTGCACAAATAATTATTGAAGAATAATAATAATAATAATATATATAGCGCTTTTCAAGGCACCCAAAGCGCTTTACAATTCCACTAGTCATTCACTCTCGCATTCACACTGGTGGAGGCAAGCTACGGTTGTAGCCACAGCTGCCCTGGGGCAGACTGACAGAAGCGAGGCTGCCATATCGCGCCATCAGCCCCTCTGTAGAACTGTACTGTAGAAACCTTTGTGCTCATATGTTCTAGATAGTCTTGTTTAATCAACTGCTGATTTTTAACTAGCTGAATTCAGTCAAATACACCAAGTTATTGACCTAACCATGGGGGATTGTGATCCTGCTTGGAGTCTAAATTTAGAAAGGAGAAGCACTCCTCCTGGTTTTCATTGATAATCTATAGGCACTGGTAGTTTTGTCATCTGGTCAATTTTTAAATGGGTACATAAGATTCACATATTTATCACAACAGCTATATATGTTGCTGTGAAATGATTTTTGTTTTTGTCTTTACTAGTTCATGACCCAAAATAAGCAAATCTATATATAATTAACCAGATTACCCAATAAAAATATTTGTGGCTTTAGGGTCATGTGTCAGGCTTCCATATATGGGCTGCAAAAATAAAAACAACTGGGATAACATGCACAACGGCGAGCAGAAAAACTCAGCTCATCTGTCTGGATTTTAAACCCTCATCTTTTCACCCAGGATGAAACGAGGTCTCCAAGGGAACGAGCAGGAGGATGGAGGTGGAACCAGCGGTGGGTGTCAGAAGACTCTTAAACGGTCCCGCAAGCAGAGGAGGGAGAAAGATTTGGAGGATGAGGAAGTCCGCTGGGAGTGTCTGCCACAGGAGATCCTGCTCCACGTCTTCCAGTACCTGCCTCTACTGGATAGGGCTTTTGCCTCCCAGGTACCTGTATAATAATAATAAAGCAGCATTTATAGCTGCTCTTAGTTTACAATATGTAGCAGGGGGCAGTATTTATTAGTTGTAAGAACTAGAACAGCACAGTCACATTTTTTCCCCCTCTCATACTCATGTGTAAGCCTCGTTTGTATTGCTTTACTTACACGCTACATTGGCATTATTATACCTAATGGTTGCTGAGTTTATCTGATGGAGGATTATGAGCCTTAAAGGCCATAAGTGGGTGCTTCAGCTTGACTTTGATTGTGATACATGCTGTATTTGTTCATATAATGAGAGAGGTCTTCATTTGGCTAAACTAAGAAGGTAAAGCAGGGTTCTGTTAGTTTGTGGGTATGGGGTCATGTTTCAAAGCACTGCCTCAATTCGAACTGCTGCCAGTTTATCTCTTTTTTAAAGTTGCAGCATTTTGCTGTTAACACGTTAATGGAAGGTTACTCATTCATGAGGGAGATCAACAAGATGTTTTCAGTTTTTCTGCACAAATAAAATGCAGCATGAGCATCTAAGTGGTAAACATAATGGAAAATGCAAAAGCATATAATATTTGAATGTTTGACAGCTTTGCTGTTGCAGACAAAGAACTTCCCCAATCCACTTGTTTGTTAAGCTACAGTACGGCTGTTTCAGTGGACTGAGACCAGATGCATTGGAGTATTATAAAGTCATACTGTTCATGAGCACAATTTAATTTATGTACAAAATTTTAAAAAAGCAATATAAAGTAATCAACTGTCTCACCAGTAGATCTCACCTCAGGGTAGTCTGACTTCATCGTGCTGCAGTTCAGTTCAATTTTTATATCAAATCACAAGAACAGGTCTTTAAAATTATTCAAGACCTCGTATGTAAGGAAAAGGATTTTAAATTTGATTGTGAATTTAACAGGGAGCCAATGAAGAGAAGCCAGTCAGTTTTCTGGTGCTTCGAGGTCTGATTAGAGTCATTTTCCAGCTCAAACCATTTTAATAGAGCAGAACAAGGAACCAGCTGCACACGTTTGAGTTGGATCCTGCAACTTCGAGGTGGGAGATTCTCTCTAAGGCTAAGGCTTTGCAGTTAAAAAAGAAAAGTAGTTAGACACCAAAATTGAGTGATCTCTTTTGGCCACACTTCACCTCTCCACTGTCTCGTGACTTTAAGCCGGGTAGTCTCTCTTCTCCCCCCCCCCCCCCCCCCCCCCCAAAATAAAAGAAAAACTAATTAGTCACAATCCTGCAGAGGGCACCCAGCAGCAGAAACGCATAAGAAATATTTTATTTATGTGTTATGTATATATTTACACCCATGAAACAGGCAGTGAGGATTTTGACACTTCTTAATTTCCTTTCACACCCAGTTGGCTAAGGAAGTTGATGCAATGCAGCATGTTTGAAGGTTCTTACGGCTTCACACATGCTTTACTGTTGGCTCGGAGTCAAGTATTTTTAAAAAAATCATTATTAATATTAAATACTTATTTACCAGTTTACTGTGCCATGTCAAACAGATGCTACCTACTGCTACAAAATATTAGTGGTATTTATTTTCCTATTTTTCCAAATAACTTCTGAGCATTATGATTACGTAACTCAGCAGGAGTTTAAACAGTAAGCAAGCAGATGTATAATGTTGCTGTTTTCCTGTTTCAACAAGTCATATCCTCGACATTTGTGCCAGGGTGACACCTCTAAGATTAATTATTGGTTTCTCTTCTCTGAGTCACATTTTGTCCTCTTGCCTGAGGATGAAAAAAAAGAAGTATTTTTGTCTTCAGCATGAAAAATTGAAAAGTTTGTGTTGTTGCTGCAGGTATGCCGAGGCTGGAACGAGGCCTTTCACATGCCAGAACTGTGGCGATGCTTTGAGTTTGAGTTGAACCAGCCAGCCAGCTCCTACCTGAAGGCCACACACCCAGACCTCATCAAACAGATCATCAAGAGGCATTCGGACCACCTGCAGTATGTCAGCTTCAAGGTACGAAAGAGAGGGGGGCAGTTTGAGGTTACAGCAGTTCAGTGATGAAGCGAAGTGGATTTTTATGTGCTGCCCAACTCACAGTGCCATTTTCTCTGTGTGCTGCCAGGTGGACAGCAGCAGAGAGTCTGCAGAAGCAGCGTGCGACATCCTCTCTCAGCTGGTGAATTGTTCTTTGAAAACTCTGGGGCTCATCTCCACAGCCAGGCCCAGCTTCATGGAGATGCCTAAGGTCAGCCTCAGCAACAGGGTTACATCGTGTGCATTTTCAAGTAAAAGAAAACAGACGTGACACCACAAGGTGGACTTTTGCAGAGCCTTAGAAATGAGGCATGACTGAGAAGATTTGAGAACCACTGAAGCACTCAGACATGAGCGTCTCTGAATTGTAACGCACCGCAGAGATCTGAAAATCCACCGCTTTAGAGCTCCTTTGATTAATGCCTGAAAGGAAGCTGGTCTGATTAAAGTCAAGTGCCTGTGGGAAGGTCTACAAGTTGATATCTCCAAAATCTTGTACTCAGCCCCTGTTTTCTTTGACACTTTATCTCAGAAGACAGATCCCACAGATGCATACAATGTAAAAGAAACTCTGTGGAATTATGGTAATTTGCTGTGCGGCGGTCTTGTTTTGTTTGCAGCTTTTATTTTACAACTACCTGCACAAATGTGCATCTGCTCCTAGACAAAGCTGAAAGTTTCAGTGTGTATGTGTAGTAGATGCTTGTTACTAGATCTGTCTGCAGATTTCTTAAATAAAATGTTTGCTTATTGTTTCTCTCTCTTCTCTGTTCAACAGTCCCACTTCATCTCAGCACTGACTGTGGTTTTCGTCAACTCTAAATCCCTGTCCTCCCTGAAGATTGATGACACGCCTGTGGATGACCCGTCTCTTAAAGTCCTGGTGGCCAATAACAGCGACACGCTCAAACTGCTCAAAATGAGCAGCTGCCCTCACGTTTCACCTGCAGGTACTGACAAATGGAACAAATGAGAGAAATTAGGGGCCTTAATGATTAGTAATGACTAATTAGTCATTGTGTAGAATTTGATTGATTGATTGAGAACTGTTATCGCTGAAATTGTAAGGTTTCTCCCTTGTTTCTCAGGGGCTTGGGTGCGATTTATAGACGTGCTGTACAGGTTGCCAGTAAACACTGCATTTATTTTTTGGGCGTGTATTTCCAGGCATCCTGTGTGTGGCTGATCAGTGCCATGGCCTGAGAGAACTGGCTCTCAACTACCATTTGCTGAGCGATGAACTTCTCATCGCCCTCTCCTCGGAGAAGCACGTGCATCTCGAGCACCTCCGCATTGACGTGGTCAGTGAAAATCCCGGCCAACAGTTTCACACCATCAAAAAGAGCAGCTGGGACGCCATGAAGCGTCACTCGCCTAAATTTAATCTGGTCATGTACTTCTACCTCTACGAGGATGAGTTTGGCCCTTTCTTCCGCGACGAAATCCCCGTCACGCATCTGTACTTCGGCCGCTCCGTCAGCAAAGACGTGCTGGGGCGCGTCGGCCTCAACTGCCCGCGTCTGGTCGAGCTGGTGGTGTGCGCCAACGGGCTGCGACCGCTGGACGAGGAGCTGATCCGCATCGCCCAGCGCTGCACGCAGCTGTCTGCCATTGGCTTGGGAGAGTGCGAAGTGTCCTGCAGCGCCTTCGTGGAGTTTGTCAAGATGTGTGGAGACAGACTGACGCAGCTATCCATCATGGAGGAAGTACTGGTTCCAGATCATCGCTATGGGTTGGATGATATCCACTGGGAGGTATCAAAGCATTTGGGTCGCGTCTGGTTCCCAGACATGATGCCTACGTGGTAGAGCTCTGGTAGAAGGCTCATCTTTCAAACATGAAGAAAACTGATTTTATTTTATTAACATGTATTGATTTCAGCTACAAAGTTCTGTATATAACTTTTGTATTTAGGAGTATATTTATAGATTATAATTTACGTAATTTGTAACATTTAGTATGTTGTTTTCTTCAGCCCTTTAATACTGGATAAATATAGTGTTTGAGGAGGGTTTGGGAGTGTCACTTTTCCAGGGGGATTAACAAATATGTCTGGTAACTAATGGCCCGTTTATGCTCGCCGTTTTTGCCCTCACGAACGGTGATGTACGACGAAAGTGACATCACATCCACCGGGCAATCCGCGCCTTTTATTCGTCATTCTGGTCAATCCACAAACTTTTGTAGCTTCACACAGGTGTCCGTGCCATTGCTGCAGCAGCTGGTTTGGGAGTGCACTCGTGTCAGAAGTAAACCTCTTGTTTAATTCTATCATTGCAATTGTTTTGCTTCTGGTTTTGACTTTTTCTCCTGTGCCACAGTGAATGTGGATGTTTTACGTCAGTGGTGACACCTATCATTCAGGAAAATCCTGCAGCAAATCCTGCTTTAAATGATGCGCTATTGCGACGTCACAGTTGGCGTGCAGAACCACCGGTCCGGCGAGCATAAATGCACCTAATTAGTTTCATACACACAAGATGCATGTAACAAAGATTCCTTTTTGCCTTGTAAATATAATCCTTTTAATATAAATCAGAAACTTTAAAGCACTGAGCTTAATTTCACTTAAGCGAGTTAACATGCAGATTTTAAAAAGAGATTATCATCACCACACTGAACCCAGTGTCTTTGAAGCCAGGCAGTTTAGTCTTAGAAGGGGATGATCACCATTATAAGCTAATGTATTTTAGTACTCATTCAAAGCCACCCAAATTAATGTTATAGAAGCTTTTCTGATATATTTTTGTTTGTTTCTTTACAGCTGCAGTAATAAGTTGTGACTGCACAAGAATGAGTGATTTTTTTATTTCACAGTGAGGCGACAGCTTGTTATAGATTGTGGTTGCTGATCATGTGATACTACAAGGAGGGAGGCAGCGGCACAGACAGTACTTCCTTGTTTTGTCTGCTCCATCCATCACTGTGTCACGACTTCAGTTTTATTTGAATGTGCTTTTGAACCTCATGTTTCTGCCCTGTGTTTGATTTTGGACAGCAAATTGTGGAGGCAGTTTTCTTTGGTCGCTTTGGCCATGATCGCGTTTGTCTTCATATACTGTATAAATATGTGTATATATAAACATATATGTGCGTGCACGCGTAATGTACGATAATTTATTTTCTGCATTGCCTGCACCCACGTTCCTGTAATTGTAAATATAAAATCTGTTATATTTAAAAACAAATGTAAGAGAGAAATTCTAATCATATATCTGTACATTTAATGATTCCTTTCGATGCACTTTTACCCTAATGAAGGTCCCGAGAGTAGCATTAGGGAAGGAAATGGAACAGTTTTGGAGCTAAATGGTCACAGGATTTAGCAGCGGTTCTCCAGTCTAATAACTCTGAGCCACCTTTTGTAGTTAACTTGATTTTACAAGGTTCGTTTCTTACAAACATTGAGATTATAAGATCCTAAAGTGGATTTTTTTTTTTTTTTTTTGTTAACTGACACACAGAAATCATCCTGGGAAACCAAAACCCTCGATACAGCACAGTCACTGATTATGCTTCTATTTCTAACTTGAAGAAATATTAGAGTGATTCAGGAAAATTGTAACTAATTGGGAATCAAATTCAGAATTTCAAAGGTTATTTGATTGATGTGCGCACCGTTGTAACGTTAGGGCTGTGTTGTTCAGCCTGTCGCAGACACAGTGGACTTTCAGAAATGAAGCGGGTGGTTGTAGATGATATTTGAAATCGTGCAGCCCTGCAGACGGGACAGTATGGCAGCTGAATGTTGATGTAGCCGAGTGTTTTCATGAATGTGTAAGCTTGAAATATTTATCTTTCTCTATTGTTTTTCTTGCAGTGGGCTGAAAGCTGATTTAAGTTGGACACCTTTTAGTCTGTCAGTCATTATGTTCCGAGTTTATGAGGTTCATATTTCACCTTATCTGGTTTTTTTTTGTTTTTTTACTTTTTATTTTTTGGGCAAATGTTAATAGAAGAGCCACTCCTTTATATTGATATTCTACCCTGTAACAGGCCCTGTAACATCTTACTTGCAAGTTTTCTGTTTCTGCGAAGCTGCCACGCCTGGCAGTGGACTTTATCCTTTACTAGCGCACAGTACAGTTTATGGTGTATCTATACAAATGTAAATATGCCGTCTGTTGGTTAATATTAACCACATTTGTGTTGTGCTTGCACATGATTATCGTAGCATCAGAAAATTGGCCGAGTAAGGGCTGCAGTTGTATAGAGAACAACATGTTGTTTATATTTAATCTAAATAAAGCTGCATTGTATTGAGAAGATTTTTGGAGAGTAATGTCTCGTTCTTTTCCCAAAGAGATGAAGCATTCCAGTAAAAATCTTTAAAAAAAAAAAAAAAAAATTTGTACTATAAAGACAATGATGTGCTTCGGTTCACATGGATTTAAGTTCTTTGAACTGTTTCAAGATCATATTCAGAGTTCAGTGAGGTATTTGGATAGATATAGACTTTATTAATCCCCATACTGGAGAAATTCACAAGTTACAGCAGCACAAAGCTCAGTAAGAAAAAAAAAAAAAAAAAAAAGGCATTAGAGATATATGAGAACATCCATCCATTCGCTTCCACTTATCCTTATTCAGAGTCACGGGGGGGCGCTGGAGCCGATCTCAGCTGTCGTAGGGCGAGAGGCAGGCAGACAACCATTCACACCTAGTGGCAATTTGGATTATCCAATTTACCCATCCCCACAAGCTGCATGTCTTTGGTGGGTGGGAGGAAGCCGGAGTACCCGGAGGGCACCCACGCAAACACGGGGAGAACATGCAACCCATATGGAAAAGAAATCGTAAAAACTTATATGTGATTACTCATGAAAGTGGCCACTTTCATGAGTAAACCATATAAGGCTTACATGATTTACTCATGAAAGTGGCCACTTTCTCATTACTTTCATACATTGTTTTAGTAAGTATCCAAAACATACAAGTTTCATTATATAATTTTTCAAGGGATCTTATATCTGTTTTCACTCTCGTATGCTTTTCATACAAATTTCACACAAGACAAATACAAACTTTATAAGATTTATATATATCTTTTCCATATGGGAAACTCCACACAGAAAGACCCCGGCCTGAAGGTGGAATTGAACTCAGGACCTTCTTGCTGTGCGGCAACAGTGCTAACCACTGTGCCACCGTGCTGCCCATATGAGACCAAATGAGGAAGAAAAAGACAGTGTATAAATAAAACAAGCAAAAATAATATGAAAAAGTCCATTTTTATGATGTGCAAATGGTTGCTATGTACAGTAAAATATACTAGAAGACATTTCACTAAGCTGTTGGTTTATGTGTATATTAAATGCATTAGGAGAGATAATACAAGCACACATATCCGAGCAGGTATCTATTCTATACGCCTATTTTAAAGTTAGAAAAAATGTTGCTGTTGTGCTACAAAATCAGAGAGAAATGTGAGTATAGATTTCATAAGATGCTATCATAACTCTCTGAGAGCAATGAAATGCAGTGTTGTTAAGGATACCCTGAGTGTAATGTATTAATTAGGAGCAGACTGTTACTGGATTCTCTTTAATCCATATTTAGCCCTCTTTAAGTCTTTTCTCTCTATCCTTTGTCCTCTATTTGACAGTCTGTGCAAAATATCTTATTTAGAAAGGCTAAAGGTTTATTAAGAAGAGCAGGTTAATCACTCATATCACTAGCTTTAAAAATAAGCTACCACCACAAATAGGCCCACGCTAATGCTTATGCTGCGAGTCACCTCGTTTTCATTTTGCTATGCAAGATGCTGAAAAAGGTTAAATTACACTTCAAACATCCCTGCGAGGAAACTGGAGAAAAAAGGAATAAAGTGTATTACCAAGCGAGCAAAACTTTATTTATGCAGCAATTACCTCCAAGCCAAGTGCTTTTCAAGCAGCTTTATAAACAGCAGTAAACATGAAGACATAAAAATAGACACGAGCAAGAGAGGACACAATCTAGTAAGAGTTCCATTAAGTGAAATCAGATAAAAGACGTAACCTGCGGTGCTGTCTCGTGTTTCAGCCACAGCTAATTAAATTTTTAGGTCTCAGGATTTAAAAGGACAATAAGTGATATTTCTTAAACAGGAAATGCTCTGAGCTCCTGAGTTGTGGACTAAGAGCCGATGAAGTCAGATTATTGGTTCAAGATCCACAGTTTGGGAAGATTAAACTTTCTTTAAAGTTCTTTAAATTACTCACTTCATGTGCAAATATGTGCTTAAGTACATTTCTGAGCATTAACACATGTATAATTATAAACTTTACCCATGTAATTGGTGTTTTTATCTATTTAAATAGTGCCAGTTCACAATATCAGGTGCCCCTGGCGCCTCCAGCATTTTTTCATAGGGATGGCCATATGAGGGCCACTAAAAACATTGGGGCACACTACTGGGGCGGCAAATTTTGGGGGTGCCCCCCTGGTGGCGCCCCTGCCAGTTGCCTCAAACACTTCATATTGTAAAGTAATATTAAAGATAACCTATAACGAATGGGAGAAAACAAAAATACAATCTTAATTCTAAATTGGAATTGCGATTTTGGCAGCTGTGACAATGACAATGAATGAACTCATGTGTACACTGTGGTCATGAATTGATGGGCATGGCCAGCAATAATCCAACTAAAGAGTTTAAAGTACACCAGGAAAATATCCTCGACACCAACACCAAAATAAGCCAGAACCATTGATCCAAAGTGCGATGGATCTATGCTTTTTTTCTTTTTTACACAATTTTGACCCTACCAACTGAATTTTGCAGCAGAAACTGAGATAAATCAGACCAGGGAATCTGCTATAGAATCTTTTGATGAGCCCATGCGAACTGTAGCTTCAGTGTCCTGTTCTTTTGTGAATTCATTTTGCAAGTGAAATTCATTTTACTAAATTGTCAAAGGAGCTTGCAAAGAAAAGCGTCTGGACTTCTTTAAGTTGCTGAACCTTCACAGACATTTTACTAAATTCGTTTCTTGTATTAATTATTAAACCACACACTTCACGAAAGTAATTTAACAACACCCTCTGTATTTTTAATCCTAAATGAACATTTATTTTCTAAATATGGTTTTATGTACCCATATATGAGAAGCATGCACGGAGCTCTGCAGTAACTTAATACGTCGTGTCTCTATAAACTCAGTCGAGGTTAGGCGGATGCTGCTCTCCGGTCACTCCCACCGTGGGAGGACGGAGTCACTGCCGCCGGATAGTCCCCCTCAGCTGGGAGGGGCAGCAGAGCTCTCTGAAGTTGCTTTACTTGGGGAAACGATCGAGCACGTTAGCTTTATAACAGTTTTCTTTCAAGGTGCTCTACTCTCAAGGATGTTGGGTGTGGCTGGAATGCCTGGCAGGTACGTTTTTGTGTGTGTAGCGTAAACATAAACTCGCGTAGAGGTTAAATAGCCCGTTAGCTTTGGAAGCCAGCAGGCTAACACTAACAGCTTGCCAGCGTAGCCAACCTCTGGGGAGAAGTTAGCTCATCGCTTCTCTATAGTAGATAGGACGCTTTTCAAAACAGTATAATTATCGCAACACAAGTATAATTATCACCACACCCCACATTTTGGTACAAGGCAAACAAAGTGTAGAGATTACTCTGCGGAGTTTGCGGATTTCATTACACATACTTAGCTTAGTTTTTTCTATGCTACACGGTGCCAACGGCTAGCATGCTAAGTTAGTTGTATTCGCTATTTGTATAGCTCCTTTTTCAAAACTCACATAATTTTTTTATCATTCAATCATTCACAGCGCTTTATTGGTATTTACAAAATAAATAAATGTATCTCATGTGCCCTGGATTAATGTCAGAAAGTTGTAATACTGTAATAATTAGGAAAATTGTTAAGCTTATTTATTTGAAATTGTAGAACTATTGACCAAAAGGCTAAAAATAGCTTTTTCCTAAAACAGTAAAACAAACAAACAACAACTATAAAATAGAAATGTATAAACAACAGGAGGGTATACAAACAACCATATATATCTAGACATGTCTTTGATTGATATGGCAGCAGATATAGTGCGTAGATAAGTGACTCGTTTTAGTTATTTACATGTAAATAGTACTGTAAAGGATAATGTTAGAAATTGTGAGATAATTTAGTTGTCACATGTATCAGTAATTATATATACATATCTATGTAGAGTGGTTGTGTGTTTGGGAAGTTGCAGCCAGAGAAACCCCTGACTGTTCTGTGCTGTTACCAAATTAGGTGATGACTTTGCAGTGAGTAATAGTGTTAGTGGGTTCAAATATTATTTCCATTCTCCATGGTGACAGCTGCATGAAGGAAGTTCAGGAGATGATATAGGAGTTATGTGAGAAATGATAAACACTAGTCTAAACTTGCACTGCAGTCATTTGTCAGCCCTGCATGTCAGAGGATGTTGCAGACCTAATGTATGTGTTATTGTTTCATGCAACAGCATTGCTAATGCCCTGGCCAGTGCAGCCTGCGAGCGATGCAAGAGCGGCTTCGCTCCGACTGAGAAGATTGTCAACAGTAATGGGGAGCTTTACCATGAGCAGTGCTTCGTGTGTGCCCAGTGTTTCCAGCAGTTTCCAGAGGGGCTGTTCTACGAGGTAGACATCCTCTAGTAGTCACTGCTCATTTTACACTACATCAGTACAAAGCTCAGTGTGTATAGCTCATAAACATGTGTGGAAATATTTGTCCCCTTTTCTTTTCTTTATATAACGACTTTTTTTTTCTTTAAATTATTATTTGTCTACAGTTTGAAGGGAGGAAATATTGTGAACATGACTTCCAGATGCTCTTTGCTCCCTGTTGTCACCAGTGTGGTGAGTGTTACATGGCTTCAAGTTGGTATTTTATTAGACTTGTGTTCTGTGGTGACAACTGGACTAAATCATGGTGAAAGTCAATCAATCAATCAAACAAACAAACAAACAAAAAAAAACATTTGCACTCAGTGCAACAACAGTAGGAGTGGTTTGTTTTGGCTTTTTGGTACTCTGTGGGGATTTTAATTCATTGTTTCTGGCTTGGTGGCTAACACTAATACTGTGTGGCACAAACTGCTACTTCATTTACTGCTGATGGGAGAAGAGCGAGGGACCATGGGGAAGTAACATAGGCTCAACCAGCCGGAGAGCACCATATAACTGTTAACCTTTTTCACACATAGGAATGAATGATTCAGCCCACCGTAGTTAATGCAAACAAGCGGATTAATGTCAGCTGGACTCCTGAAGCTCAAACGTTATTGCGTTATAACATTTGCATGGCTCATTTTTATTTCCTGATAGTTGTAGGGTTTCCACCAGTGTGTTACAAGCCTGTTGCCTTGCCAGGCCTATGTTGAGCCATCCCTCCAGGGTATGTGAGAATAGCTTCAGCTGTTAAGTTCGCTTAAGGGTGTTACTGGAATGCAGTCCGCATTATCTGTTGTCACACAAAAGAAAAAAAAAAACTATAAGAAAACTGTTCTGTCTTTTCAACTGATATCCTTGCACAGAAGTGTATTAATCAATTCAGGCTAAATCATTCATCTCTATGTGAACCGTGCCCTCCTGCAGGAGTATATACATATTCATCTTCATGTTGGAAGTGGGGAATAAATAAAATCCCCCGTGTCTTGACGTGTTTCTTAGGCTCGCAGTGCACTGGTGGAAACCATACTGTTGTTTAGCTTTTCTCAAATAAACTGTCTGTGTGGTTAATTAAGCATTCATTCATTTATTGCTGTCACTGATGTGCTCATGCTGCACTTTTTTTTTTTTTTTTTTTTTTTTGGCACATAACGACCCCTGTGGATAATTTTCTGCTCAGATTTCATGCAACAGACCTTTCACATGATGTGTAGCGTCTCCTAAAGCGTCCACTGTTTACTCTGCCTCACTTTCTGTATTGGTCCTTGTTTAGATCAGATCCCAGTGTGTCCACATTGGGCTTTAGGGCTATTTATACTTTTATTTAGAGCTTCCCGCTTGTATTTAGGTCATCCAAGATGCCTTTTAGTGCATCTTGGATCTATCCCATAAGCTTAACTCAAGTGCTTCTCATCCATGTCAAGGGAAACACAGTCTTTGTTAATTTAATTATGCAGAAAATTAAAAGGCATTTAACAGTAGTCTTATTTTAAGTGTCACTAAGAGAACAATATAGAAAATATTGTAGTGTGTTGTTGCAAAACTGTATAATTGTGTTCCTGTACACCAACCAAAAACAACATCATGTAAAATAACATCTAGGCCCAACAAATATTGAAAGTCAATCTTAGGATTGATTCAGGCTGATCTCTCACATATGGTTTCCCTCAGGAGAGTTCATCATTGGTCGTGTCATCAAGGCCATGAACTATAGTTGGCACCCCGACTGCTTCTGCTGTGACATTTGCCAGGCTGTGCTTGCAGATGTGGGCTTTGTCAAGAATGCTGGCAGGTAAGCGTCCCATCTGATTACAGTCATAAGACAGTGACAGCCTGTAAAACAGGTGGTTACACACGTCAAGCTGCTGACTCGATTGCTTTTGCATCCTAACAAAACAGCTATGATGGAGGGTGTCAAAACAGTTATTGAAGCTGCAGCGATCTCTCTTCACATCCCTTCCCCATTTACCTCAGGCACCTGTGCCGACCGTGCCATAACCGCGAAAAAGCCAGAGGCCTGGGCAAGTACATCTGCCAGAAGTGCCATGCCATCATCGAGGAGCAGCCACTGATCTTTCAGAACGACCCCTATCACCCGGACCACTTCAACTGCACCAACTGCGGGTCAGTCTTCTCACTCCACACCAGGGTTTTAGTGCAGAAAACCGCCCACACGCTTCAGAATACATTCAAGGTTCATAGAAAGACCGTCTTCATTAGTGTGTTCAGCCTGTGTTCGGCAGCTCATCATGCATTTCATTGTTTCCCTTTGCACAGGAGGGAGCTGACAGCAGATGCTAGGGAGCTGAAAGGAGAGCTCTACTGTTTGCCCTGCCACGATAAGATGGGTGTACCCATCTGCGGTGCCTGCAGGAGACCTATCGAGGGGCGTGTTGTCAATGCCATGGGCAAGCAGTGGCATGTGGAGGTTCGTGAACGAGAACAGGCCTGTTTATGTACACAAAGTTACAGTCATGCAAAAGAAATCAGGGGTAACATGGCTTTGATTAAGCAGCTTGCTCCTTCAAAGAAAAGCCAAAGATTTTAGGAGTTTGCTGCAGGAATCGTGTTGATGTGAGCCTGATTTGATATTTATTTAAAAGAAATGGTGATAGATGATTTTTTTTTCCCTCCTTGCAGAGTAGGAGCTTTACAAAAGAGGCCATTAAACACAAAGTAATGACAAAACCATTCATCCATCCATCCATCTTCCTAACTGCTTATTATATGAAAAAAATCATATTAAAGTAATTCAGGCAGAACTTATGTGAGTGTCACAAGTGCTTCTATAAAATTAACATCACAAGTCAGAATACAGGAATGTCTCAAAGACTAATGATAAGTTCATAATAGTGTCTGACGTCATGCTGGCCGCCTTCTCTTTGCTCGCAATACACTGCTCAGCCACTGCATTAAAACCACTGACAGCTGTAGTGAATAACATCAATCATCTCATTACAAGCATTGTTGGAAAACCTTTGCTTCTGGCAAGATTTTCCAACACAACAGCATTGCTGAACAGCTGCATTCTGTCCAGCACGATGGTATCCTGTGCCATACATCACAAACGGATCAGGAACGAATAAAGTCTTCCCCTATTATCCAAACTCCTCAGATCCCAGTCTAGTCAAGCGTAAGGGAGAAGCCCGATCCAGAGGTCAGGCGTCCATGACCAGAGTCATTCAAAGATTTTTTCGAGGTGTTTTTAATGCTGTAGCTGTTAAGTTTATGTGCAAAACAGTCTTTCCTCAAAAGCATAATAAAAATCTATAATGACTCTCATATTTAGTTACTCTTACTTATGCATAAGAAAATTAAGTTAATTAAATATCCAATTTGGAACCAAAATGCTGTAAGTGAGCTAATTTGGGAGATGTGAGCGCTTTTAAAAAGCTTATTTCTCCGGAGGCAGAGCGCGGCAGATCGAATTGTGTGTTTATCTGTATGGAGACTGCTGAGCTTTGTACTGTTCAAAAAGCTATCAACGGCGTATAGCACTCAATTTAATGCTAAAGATGGTAATTAGCCAAAATTAATTTAGATTCTACCCACTTCAGGAGTTTAGCTGGCAAGTGCCAGGAAAGTAGAAGAATTTTAAAAACACTCCGTGCACACCACCGGCAGTTTCTCCACAACAGTGAGAGATAACCGCATCTTAAAAACAAACGGCGTAAAATAGCGGTAGCGCTCTTCCAGTAACCATTTCTTCTGTGGTCTCTGTATATGGTAGTAAACATACTCTGCTCATGTAATATTCATGTTTCTGACCGTTAGAGAAGTTGGCATGCTTTCTGGGTTTTTTTATTTTTTAAGAGGTCTCCTTAACCCTCAGCAGTATTTGCTCTTTTTTGCAGCATTTTGTGTGTGCCAAGTGTGAAAAGCCTTTCCTCGGTCATCGCCATTATGAGAGAAAAGGGCTGGCATACTGTGAGACTCATTATAACCAGGTAAGAAAGAAAAACACAGCTCTGCAAGTACAATCTTGGCTTTGGAGAACACGACAGTGAAGTCTAAAAAAACCAAGAAAACCCCCCCAAACAGCAGCGCTAACCTCTTACTCCAGCAGCACATAAAAGAATTTGTGTTTGCTGGATAAACGCCTAATCTCCTTGTTTCTCTGTTATCAAGCTCTTCGGTGATGTGTGTTATCACTGCAACCGTGTGATTGAAGGCGATGGTGAGTATCAGGGTGATAAAGCTTGTAATCAGTGCAGTGTTTTTTATTTTTTAAGAAGTGCTGCTTGAAGATAGAGGAGCTCCATGTTTAAGATTTGTCCACATTTTTTATTATATTTTACATCTTTATCCCTCCAGTTGTGTCCGCTCTCAACAAGGCCTGGTGTGTCAGCTGTTTCTCATGCTCCACCTGCAACACCAAACTCACTCTCAAGTAAGTTGAAGTGCTCATTTACAGCCAGCTGATTGTCGCCGTCCTCAGTTTTCTCCAACACCTCTGCATCGAGTCCTAACACTTGTCCGCGCGTATTATTCACTTCTCCTCCGACAACTCTTCCCTCTTTTGGCTCTTTTCCTTCTCTTCCAATTTCTTCTCTTACATGCTTCACTTGCTGCGTCTGTGGTAACTCAGAGATAAGTTTGTTGAAATTGACCTGAGGCCAGTGTGCAAGCACTGCTATGACCGCATGCCCGAGGAGCTGAAACGCCGCCTGGCCCGACGTGAGCGCGATGCCAAAGAGCGCAAGAAAAAGTCTGCTGTCTGTCAGTAGAAATCTTATTCTTTACAACTCGCCACTCCATCGATTGGTTGGTGCAATCGCTTACTTACTACTTTTATTTGTGCTGTGCTCGTTGTCCCCCCCCCCCCGACAGTGTGGCATGTTATTATTTCTTATTTATTTTGCAAAGCCAGTTATTTTGTGTGAGTGGTGTTTGAGCAAAACCTCTAAAGCGTACATGTTTACGCATGAGTTTGGTTCAGCTGATGCTTTAGTAGGACTGCAGTACTTATTCTGTATTAACTGCTGCTTATTTTCACTACAGCCGATGGGTTTTTAAAAGGGGGGGAAAAAAGCAAGGTTCAGATGTTTTGTTGTATCTGGTCAGCAGTGATTTTATATATTTATTTATTTTTAATCCTTTCTCTTTGCAGGAACAAGTTTGTTGAGTTTGACATGAAGCCTGTTTGTAAAAAGTGCTATGAGAAGTTTCCTCTGGAGCTCAAGAAAAGGCTCAAGAAGCTGGCAGAGTCCAAATGAGCTGCTTCAGGCCAAACAACCTGGATGTTTTTGTCTGTGATGTATGTGGTGGTAAAATATCCAGGGGAACTACTGCTTAACAACAAGAGCCTGGCATTTAATCGGTACATAAATATTAGAAACTTAAACCATTGTGGTCGTTACATAAATGTGCTTCATTAATGTGCTTTTTAGCTTTTTCCTTTTTTTTTTTTTTTTTTAAATACATTCCTAAATTAGCCAAAGTGATCATTTTCTTGTAAGGTAGAAAAATACAAGGAACAAAATTTGATCTTTACACTTGTGCCTTTAATATTTGAACATGTAATATGACTATAATGTGGTGCTATGCTTTCCTATATTTGTTTTAACGAGTGTGAGTCATTAGAAGGGGACCATTGTGTTCCTCAGAGTATTGTAACAGTGCCTCTTTTTGGGGGGAAAACAAAATCTTAAATGAGCTGTTATTTTTGGGAGCTAGTAGCAATTTTCATCATTATGTGTTAATGAAACTGCATTGGGACAAACAGCTGCATAGTCTCTGGCACCACCTCTGTACCAGCCCGACAGGCTATTCAGAGAATTATTACATGACTAAAACTGGGCCTTTGGGAGAAATGGGAACAGCAGAGGGTGCTGCTACTACAGAATCCGAGCCTTGTCTTTTAAAGTGTTGTCAGCATGCTCTCTATGCCTTCATTGTGTGTGGCTGTGTAAGGTTGTTCGTACGGTAAATGTTCATCAGATATATTTTTTTCTATAGACAAATTAACATTTTGCGTCTTCCTGTGAAAAACTCTTCAATGGATTTCCAATGAAATGACCCTTCAGCTGAATATTTAACCTGCTTTGTTTAAAATATTTTGCCGTGTCAGCATTTTGCTGGCAACAGCAAATCTTTTTTGAAAAATTAAGTGCCACACAACAAACTGCATTTGTTCGAATGATGAAATACTTTGGGGGGGAAAAAAAAAAGTTTACAGTTTATGGCAGCATATATTCAGTGTTTACCATCAGGATGAATGATCAATAAAGTATTTCTGAATACATTATCGTGACTTTTATTTCAAAAACACTCACTGTCCACTTTTTAGGCACACTGGTTTAGCTGATAATTAACACAAATCTAATGGGCCAATCATATGATAACAAGTCAAAGCATTTAGGCATGTAGACATGATCAGAGGACCTGCTGGTTTTCAAACCGATCATCAGAATGGGGAAGAAAGGTGATTTATGTGACACTGAACATGGCATGGTTGTTGGTGCCAGATTGGTCTGGGTAGGGTTAGAAGTGGAAAAAAAAATGAAAGAAAAGAAAGCATGGATCAAAATGCTCGTATCAAAGTTGCAGTCTGCTGGTGGTGGTGTCCTGTTGTGTAATATTCTGTTTGCACACTTTGGGCCCCTCAGTACCAACTTCACAGCCCTTAAATGCCACTGTCTACCTGAATACTGTTGCTAGCCATGTCGGTCCCTTTATGACCACAGTGCGCCCATCTGATGGCTGCTTCCAGCAGGACGACACACCCTGTCGCAAAGCTCAAATCACATCAGACTGGTGTCTTGAAAATGAAAATGTTATATGTACTCTACAGTCACCAGATCTCATCAGTAGAGCAGGTTTAGGATGTGAAACAGGAGATTAACATCATGGATGTGCAGCCAAAAAAATCTGCATCCACTGCGTTATGCTATCATGTCAATATGGACAGGTGAGTGTATGTACGCCAAACATGTTCATGTTTTTTCAGACGGTGTAAAATTAAAATCCAACTGTCTAAATGTGTTTGGCACCACCATGCATTCAGTTCGCAATTCAAATTGCAAAGCTCCCGGACAGGATGTGACATAAATAAACTAACAAGCGCAAAACAGCATCAAACTTTGATTAGTAGATGAGCTGAGTATATGAGTAAATCACAAGTTACAATGAAAATGGGATGAAAACCAATGTTACTCCCATTCACAAATATTTTGTCACTGATAAAGTTATTAAATAATTAAATAATGAAATGTTCTTGTAATGATCGCAATACATGTAAAATTCACCGCGAGACCTCCGTGAGTGTTCATCCTGATGTTGACGTTAATATCACAAACCTTCAAATGATCCAATAACATTTGAGATGTTTCTTACACCACCAAAGTGAACCTGAATGTGACAATGAATGAAAAGCAATAGAATTACTAAAATCATTTGAATACATTGCCCTGGGACTAGAAATACTCTGAAGTCTGGTGGCAGTTCCTGTGGGACATGGAATATAATTTTAGATGTCAAAGCAAAAACCCTCTGGCGGTGCCAGAGTTGATGGGGTTCACCAACAGCAATAGGATTCATCCTTTGGTAAGAAAAAAAAGAAAAGAAGTTCAAATGAGTCCTCTCTTAACATTTCTGATATTCAGTTTATAAAATAGCACAAGTTTCTAAAACTTGTGGCATAGGCACTTTAAACAGATCATTTTCAACATTCACAGATTTCCATGTATAGAATAAATGTTATAATACACAATAAAAAGGGCAATCCAACAAGACAGTAACAATACAAATATGTAAAGGTTTAACTTACATTACAATAAGGTATATAATAGGGGTGCAACGATACACAAAATTCACGGTTCGGTTCGGTTCGATACTTTGGTGTCACGGTTCGATATTTTTTCGATACAAAAAAAATGTTCATGCCTTTTTAATTTGTCATTTATTAAAATTATAAATATATATTTTAACTCAAAAGTACAGTTTTTAAATTTAACCCTAACCCTTGTGCGTGTTTTTTATTTTGACAGCGAATGCGCACCTGCGGACCACTTATGTGCAGCCCTGGTTATTTAGCTCGTCATATTGCAGCCACAGAAATTATTTTGTCCATGAAACCATAAAGCTGCACTTTCTTTTTGCCTTATAGTCTGATTTGTCATAACTTCTCCTGCTGCTTTTACACACGCACTCACATAAGCTCAGCGATTCTCTGCGCGATCAACCTCTCATATGTTTAAGCTTGCTGCAGGAGATTTCACTTGTCATGTTTGCATAGTAAGCTAACGATTAATAAGACGATGTCAGAGGAATTGGTGCACAAATTATCATCACTCACAGATCAGTGCTGTCGCTCTCTATACACAGTTTGCACGATTGCAAAGTGAAAGCAAAAAAACAAGCGCAAATTCAAACGCGACTTCAATATGTCACATATTGACAGTGGCTCACCGATGCCAATGACATAATTACCCAGCTACATTTCTGAAAGAATGCAAAAGCATTGACATATATTTTTCCTACAATAGCCTGACGGGCAGGGAAGAGATAGATTTTGGTAGCCCGACTGAAAAAATCGCTAGCTCCGGGACGTCGGGCTAGCGATATTGCAAGCCCTGTATCTGATTGAGGAATCACTCATCTTTGGAAAAGAGAGTTTATTACAGAGAAATGGCTCTTTCCAAAATAAAAGCTATACTATCCGCTTCTTCTGGGCTATATTCTCAGCAGCATAAGGAGAATCATGTGCTAACAGCTGTCTAAATGACTCGGCTAAAGTTAGTAGCATGCTTGTTGTTTTTGTCTTTGCACTAGGATGATGTCGGCGTAAATGTGCAGTCATATTCGTTGTGTTCCCACTAGTGCTTTCAGGTTAATCTCGTTGAAATGACCTTAACGCCACAACACGGCAAATCTCCGTTAACGAGCTACCGCCGATCGCCCCATGCATGGGGCTAGACGGCCAACACGTTAACGAGCTAACTGCGCTAACACACTAGTTCACACCAATGTAATTGAGCATTGCATGGCACATCCAACATACTGTTTTACTTTAGTCCATGACTCGCTTACCTTCAGGGTCATACGTCACATGAAAACCAAAATAATTCCAAACGCCAGATCTGAATGAGAGTGGGGGAGGTCCATGTTGCTGAGAGCTTAACTTCTGTCTCGCTAGCTTGCCCTGCACTCTTCCTCCTGACTATGCTGTCTGTGTGGAGCGCTCAGTGGATCTGCGCTCCACAGTGCAGCCTAGGCGGAGTAGTCGAACACAGATTCACTGAGCGCTCAACACAGACAGCATCGTCAGAAGGAAAATTGATAAAATAAATTACAAATGTTGTATTGTTCGATACATATGCGTACCGAACCGAAAGCACTGTATCGAACGGTTCAATATCGATACGAATATCGTTGCACCCCTAGTATATAAATACATTATAATGATTAGTAAAATCTCTTCACAGCTTTCATTATGTTACTTTTACATTTGCCACCTGACACTGGAGCAGATGACATTGAAATGGTATCTAGGCAACACTACAGTTAGCTTTGCTCAAGTCATCTTCCTCAAATTGACATTACGAGTGTAATTATTCATTTCGGTTACACTAAATTAAATAGTTTAATTTCTAGGTAAGGTCTGACAAGGAATTTACTAAAAAGAGTTCATGTTTAACAGACTGCTCAATTACTATTTAACAAATGTGGTCCTTATTATGGAATAAGGCATGCCTGAATAACCGCAGTGTGGCTGCTTTAGACTGAAATGAAGTCTTTCATGAATGTTAACTCATACATTACTTAAAATTTTATAAGGTGTAAACAAGCTAGGATGATATATTCACACCTGACTGTTGTATGATTGTTGTAATGCTACAGTCACACTTTAGCACGACTGGGATTATTGTGATGGTGTGCAATGACTTTCCGATCTTGTCTTTGAAATCATTGCTTTGACCACTTGCAGTCAGTCGCTGTCCTCAGAGTGACTTTGGTGCATCAAGTCAGTTTACTCTCAGTCTGCATCAGTTTGTGACTGATTGCTGTCAAGTTGGCAAATACATGCATACAATCTGTGATAAATGGGAGAAAATTGCAGTTCTGTTGCCATCTGCATACACAGAAAGGCACATTCACTTCTTCTATTCAGAGTCCAACCAGATCCTTGTAAATAGAAATATAATTTCATCCACAAACAGTGACGTAGTTGCTCATAGACAGCAATTTAACTGCAAAATGACAACCTATTTTTTTATACAGGGCCATAACTAGAATACAACCAGTTGGCAAGTAGCTGAGTTAAATCCCTTATTGCAAAAAGATCCAATGCAGATGACTTGTGCTTATCAGCTGATGATGAATGTGTTGGCAATCTCTCTGCATTTATATAACAATTATTTGTAAACTTCAACCAGTCTGTTTGAGAGTGATTGCATTCAATCTGAGTCAGTCATTGATTGGAGACAGGTTGCTTCCCATCAGGTGACTTGTGCAATCGCCTTGTGGACAAATGCAGTCCTCCACAGGTTGAGCATGTTGCAACACTGAGCCTCTGGTTGCAGCAGCTACTTGCTATTGGTCATCAAAAGCAAAAAAAGAAAAGAAAGAGCCCAATGACCCAAACCAATGACTTTTCCTTGTTGCTGTTTTTAATCTATTGTGTCTGAGCTACAAGTCAGCGGTTGGTTTCCATAAGCTACTTCGTCCTAAACCTAATGAACTGTATGTATTTAACAAAAAGTTTAGGATAAAGTGATACACTCAAACTATCCAGCTCAGATAGACTACTCATTACAAATAAAGCACAACCGAATGGAAGGCAATTCATTGTGATTAAAGATTAATGGCTCAGCCCGGCACCGAGCAGCAGGTGAAAGTACAGGGCGTGAAGAGTTAAAATCCCACGAGAGCACTGTGGAGAACAGGTCGAACATGTTTGAGGAGAGAGCAAATGAGATCTCGCAGAGAACTGAAGAGGAGTTTAGAAGTCACAGCGTTGAGTGACACGGCCATTAACTCAGATTGAGATGTTAAACACAGTGGTACTGTTCAGCTTACTGTAATGGAAAAGCCACAAATAGCCTGCTCAAGAAGAGGTCTGTGGGGGACAGTTAACTGGTTTACAGATGATTTCCTGACAAACTGTAGTAAATAATCTAACCTCTAAACAAAGCAGAGTTCATCAATAAAATCAGAAGCAATCAGATAAGATAATGGGGACATAAAGGGCTTGTTTGTCATTTGGGGAAACACTTATCTTCTTTCTGGCCAGAATCTATAGCAAACCCATGTCTGGGTGCAAAGAATAAGGCGCTGGAGCCAGAAACGTGATTAAGCTGGCACAGGAAACAGACCAGGAGCAACTAAGGGAAAACAGCTAGCTCTGCTAAAAAAAAAATGTAAGGCTCTCAAAGTAACTAATAAACATGAGGCATACTGCTTGTTTGATCTATGCAAAATTGGGAATATGAAAAAGTCATTTGCGGGTTTTATTAGTTCTGTGACAAACAAGTGTTTAGCCTTTATGCTATAACCTGCTAATTACCTGCTAGCTAGCTTCACATAGCATATAGATTTGAAAGCCCTTTCTGGCTTTTTAATTAATTCAGCAGTATAAACATGTTAGAATTATATGTGCACAAAAAAATTCCTGGAGACAGATTGACTCCATGTTACATGTTAACCAGATTGGGATTAGACAGATAATGATGAGAAACCTGAGGGTGGAATTTCGATAACTGGTTTTTAGAGTGAGAAGGTATTGTTGCCATGTTTTTGTACTGTGGTCGCAGATGTGATGGAAACCCCAAGAAGTGCAGTCTGAATGTTGCCCATTCACCAAAAGTCATTTGTAGGAGGTCTTTAAGGTCTTCCACATCGCCGAAGACCAGCGCTGACCCATTGAGGTCATTGCTTTTCACAATGTCGATGTACTTACTGGGGTATCGCATCCTCTCCAGCTAGGAAAAAAAAGAAAATGTGAAACTGAGCAATATTATCCTTCCTGAAATAATTTAATTGATTTATAACACCACACTGCTTGTTTTCAGCAAAAGCCCTTCAGCGTAATTAGCCTACGTTTTAGCATTTCCCTCTATATAGCAATGTTAAATGTTTACAGTCAACCTAAGCAGGAAGGATAGTAAATGGTGCATGCAATTAAATACTCATTACAGTTGGTAATTTAATCACACCAGTGTCATTGCTGTTCATTCTCTCTACATCATATCTGTGCCTTATAAAGTTCTTTCTAATGAAAATACTGCGTGCTGCAGTCAGGATTTTCAGTGTATTTATCACAAAGTGGTAAAAGCAAGCCTTCATTAGAAACGCTTCTGCAAAATGTTTATTTACTGTGCTGCTTTTTTTTATACAGCATCTGAGTAATGGTACAATAAAGTGAGCTATTAGGGGAAGAGCTGCAGGCAGGCAACACAACTCTAATCTTTCAGGTAAAACTCCTTTTACCCTAGCCCAGTGTCGCACCATGTGAAAAACTGAGGTTATATATGACCTGATTAAAAAAAAAGAAAAGGGGTATTTATTGACTGATTCTTCATTATTATCAAACCACAAGTTTGACTGGACTATATAGGAACCAGAACACCGTCCCAGTCCCAGACCATCTAATACTGCCATTTTGGGGAAGTTGCTGGCATCTCATGGATTTGCACAAGATGTCCTTTGGCACGGAAAGATGGGTCTGTCACTCTAAACCCATCACAGATGGATGCTAGGATGCAGATAATCTAATAGAATGACTTTATGTGATGCCCTGAGATGATAAAGCATTGAACCAGTTGTCTGAACAGGTGTGTTTTCTTATGCATTACTGAAAATCAGCTGCTCAAGATGTCACGAGAGGTCAGCCAAGACTGAAATCTTACAGAACATAGCTTTTAAGGAATTTCTTACCTCTTTACATACATCCTCGGTGTTCATATTAATGATCTTTGTGATTGGCAGTGGAGCTAGGTTCCTCATCCAACCAGAATCTTTCAGCCTGGATGTCCCTCTGATGTGAGCCAGCTCATTCTTAATTGAATGATCTAGGTTCACTGTTGCTGCTTCAAATGTCTTCAAGTCTTTTACCTTGAACTGGAAATCTACTTTGAGAAGATTTTCGAACAGCTCAGCATCTCCATCCTGCTCCAGGAAGTCCTCAATCTGTCCACTCATTACATACAGCTCTGCTTGGGACACACTGAAGACTTGCCATAAGGTCTTTGAATCATAATCGCTGGGCCCAGCCTCACCATCAATATCTGCCCTTTGTTGAGCATCTTCCACACACTGGAGGATCCAGCTGAGTCGGCAGGGCCAGTGATTGGCTAGGATCACCCATGCTGCAATGTATTCTGGTTGAGGAAGCTCTAGGTTTAAGGCTTTCATGATTATCACAGTTACTCGAATAGAGTTGATCACTCTTCTCATTGACATGACATCATCTAGCATGTACTTGCTTAGATTCCTGTCATTGCTGCTTAGGATGCTTCTGATTAAGTTATCTAGTTCATCTTTTATATCCAGCATTGCTGCTTTTGTATTGATCAGAGGGTACATCTCCTTTGCTTCAGATGTAACCTTCTCTAGAGACGAATTGGAGGAATCGTAGGAATAAGGAATTCCTCTGTGTTTGACTTCAACCGTGGGAGAATCCTCTTGAATTTTTGACTTGCTACTAAGTCTGTAAAGTAAACTGCGCTTTGAATCATTGGACAGTGGTGGGACTGTGAAGGGCAGAGTCACTATGCTGTTCAGCAATGCATATGCTTTGTCCTCTTTGCTCAAGCATCCATCTGCAAAGTTCACTTTCTCTACAAGGACTTCCGGATTTACAGCAAGAATGGAAATAAATGGGCTCTCTTCATCTGAAAGCAAAATGTTCATAGCATCCAGGACTGCAACAATTTTCTTAGGAGAGCAGCGGTCCAGATTAGTGATATTCAGCACGATTCGGATCCTTCTCCTCTCGAACACTTCCATAAACTGGATGAAGCGGGACAAACACCACATTTCCATCCTGACTTCGTTCATGAAGCCCAACTGACCACTGAGCCGCTCATTGTCCATCCCTCTCTTGATGTTCAGTGTCTGGCTGAAGATGAAGTTCTTCCCCATCAGAATGATAAACTTCAGTATGCTCACTGCAGGGACCCCTAATGTGGCAATTGCCAGGCCTTCCAGCACACCCACCTGGCCATTGCTGTCATCCACCTCCTCATCTGGTTTCAGTCCAAATTTGGGAAAGCCAACCGTTAACAGGATAATCAGGATGATAAGTGGTACCACCAGAAGGGAAAGGAGAAAAAGCCACAGTGGGCAGCAGCAAATCTTCTTGGAACTCCAGTGGTTAGGACCATCCTCCACAATCTGAGTTTTTTTTAAAACAAAAACAAAGCAAAATAGAGAAAAACATACATATATACATACATTATTATCATGCTTTTAAACATGGATTCAGAGTTGCCAAATGAGGTTCATGTTCTTACATTTTCTGTACCATGAGGTCTTATTTCTCATTTTGGTTCTGGGTAATATCTCCAGAACTACTGGCTAGATTGATGGAATTTGGTAAAGATATTTAAATGCCTCTATGGATCAGGTCAAAACATTTTTTGTGATTACTTTCATGAGACTCGACAGTTTACAGAACTAGTTACCTGGTCTCAAAAACCAACACACCTTCTGGTTAACATTTTTTCTTGGGAATTCTTTCTACCAGTGTTAAAAACAGACAGCATAGAAAAGTCTGGTTTATAGTTACAGGCTTAACTAAGATATGACTATGTTGAACATGATCTTTATAACATCAGAATAAAAAAGATTGTTGTTATAAACCTCTAGAATTATTGTCAAGCGGATTTTATTGGCACGTTTGTCATTATCGAGATTTATAATGGTTGAAAAAGCAAAATTAAAAAAAGTAAAAAGGATGCGCAAAGCACCCTCCACTAATGTTGTGAGTGTTGACATTGCATAGTTTGCCCAGTAGAGGGCACTCTGGAACTTGACAACACATTTTGGAATGCCACAGATACACTAAGCCAGTGTTTCCCAACCTTTTGGAGCCACGCCACATATTTCACATTAGAAAAATCACACGGCACGAATTGGCTTGGTTTTTCTGCCGTATACCATTTTTGCTTTCTACTGACCACCACTCATGCTAGGGCCTTAATTTGGGTCAGAATTTTCTCCTGGACCCAGGTCAGATTGTCTATTTTCTCTTTTCAAATACTTATCTATTGCTATTGCACACTGCATTGTCTCACTCACAGCATGACTATTATGTAATTTCATCTTCGTCTTCTTCTGTTTTACTGGCAGTTGACAACCCATTTAATTAGAGCAGGAAGTTGTACTGCCCTCTAGTAGAAGAGAATGTAATTGCTCTGCCCGTTACTCACGGAGTACACTTAGAGTACTAATCAGGTGGAACCAGATAAAGGCACACCTGATCATTTGTTGTGGCACATACAGTGGTTGGGAAACATTGTACTAAGCAGATAGTATGAGCAGAGTCGGGTGGAGTGTATGTAAAAAAATAGCTACACATTATGTTATTATATTAGCGAAATCTATATTTTGTGTTTCTGAATGAAAAAAAATATTGGCCAATATATAGGAATATCAGATTTTTAAATCACCAAATATTGGTATCTGTATCGGATCAAATTGTCAGTAGGACCATGTTAGCAGGTTGATGTTAGCATTTTGCAAATAATCTGCCGCTCTCAACAATTAGACAAAAATGTAGCTCTATTGAGACAAACCTTGTTCTTGACTTCCTCTTCTTCATCATGTTGAGCTACACGGTAGAGTAAAAGTTGTAATTTTCCAAAGTTCATTTGCATGGCCTCAATCAGCCGTATAGCTATACCGGCCCAAAGCAGGTCACTACCGGCAAAATGCCAAGCACTGAAATGCACATAAATGAATCTGACGTTTCGTTCCTGCTGGTTCTCCTTTGTCCAGATTGGCCTGTAGAAGAGCAGTCGTCCAATAAGTGCAAAAAAGCCGATAAATGAAGGCTTAACCGAACGAGGCCTGGATCCTTTTGCATATTCCTGCTCAATCCTTGAAGCCTCTGAATTCATGTACACTGAAAATACACAAAACAAATAGAATACTGACACAGGTATCTGATGGTTGAGTTACATTTAAGAATAATATTAATAAAGGCAGAAATATGGTTATTTGGCACAGAGTTGTGGTCACAGAGTTGAATGTCATGGTAATTTAAGGCTTTTGATAGTTTCTCTGAACTGTTATTTTTCCAGGGTGGAACAAGCACAGCATTCATCTTTAATGATTTTAAAAACAAAAACTGGGTGCACAAGTTTGAATTTATTTAAGATTTTCTCTGATCCACACAAGTATGCATACAGGCTCTGTATATATACAGTCACTTAAATCTTTTAATAAGTGGTGCTCAAGGTTCAGCATTGTTTTAATTTGACAAGGACAAGTCCTATTAGGTTCACACTCGGCTGCAAACCATTCCAGAGCGATCTGGAGGCCATCACCTGATGAAGCCAACAGAACCACATCATCTGCAAAAAGCAGAGAGGAAATTCTGAGACCACCCAAGTGAAAGCCTCCCACCACTTGGCTATGCCTAAAAATTCTGTCCATAAAAATTACGAACAGAATCTGTGACAAAGGGCAGCCCTGGCAGAATCCACCACCCGCTGGGAACGAGTCCGACTTATTGCTGGCTATGCGGACCAAGCTCTTCCAATGGTTGTATATAGATCAAATGGCCTGTAGCAATGGGCCAGACACCCCATACTCCGGAAGCACCTCTCACAGGACACTCCGAGGGACACTGTCGAATGCCTACTCCACAAAATACATGTCTACTGGTCTACTGGTTATTACAAGAAAATATAATATACACAATAATCCATCATATACAGAGTTAATGAATAACACTGTATATCATCTGTCTGCAACATTTTGAAGCTTCATTATTCTACGAGTATTTTATGTTAGTATCAAATCCATAAAACACCTACGTTTTAAAAAATGCTACTCTAATAAACCTGCTTCATTAAGTCTGCTCGTGTTATTTGTTTACATGTTGAAATGCCTGCATATACAAACTATACTCAACAGGATTATGTCCTCATTTGTGGAATGTTTGATGTCATGTTATCTCTTTTACAACAACAGCTTAAGTGTGGTAAAAAAGCTCAGTCAGTCTGTAAAGTGAGAAAAAGATTGCCTATAGTCAGTTCATATATGAGGAAGCAAGAGCTCTATTTTTTGACTCATTACAAAAACAAAACAGCACGTTTAGCAAATGTTATATTGTTATACACCACAGCGTTATTGCGAAAGCTGCAGTTTTTATAGTCACCATGCTATAGTTCTACACACTGCAATCATGTTCACAGCCATCTGTTGGCACTGCGATAAAGAAACAGATTCAAAACTGTATTTACATGCAAAACACGGAGAATTTAGTCGTGTTTGTCTTCAAAATAAGCATCCTGTCGTTAGCGCCTGGTAGGCTGGGCCAGACAAACCTACCTTGCATTTGTTTGAGGATCATGTTGATTCGATTCTCACATGAAGCGTAGAGTCCCACAGTTAAAGGTGATGAGACTTTTGTAAGTGTCTTGGACAGTGCGTATGCATATATGTCATCTAAAAAATTAAAAAGAAAGAGCATCATGGTTTTCTTATTTTACATCCTCATGCATTTTAAACGTAAAGTCTTATTCAGAGAGTCCCCACAATTCCTACCAAGTAATCCAAAGCTGCTAAACTGTTTGACATACTGCAGAACATCAGTGCAAAGTCAAACTGAAACCGGGGAAACAAGTTCTCCAGTCGGAAGTGAATTTCAGAAAATGGGAAGGAAAAATTGAGCAGCAGTGGACAGGCTGCTATCAACCACTGTAATTTTTAATATGACAAATCTAGGAACAAACCAACCATTTCAAGTTAATTTGACTGGATGAAGGCATGCACATAAAGTAACTGTACCTTTCTCTAATAGAAAATATATTTAATTACTAACTTAGTAAAACACAAGAATGGATTGTTGGTCAAGAAAAGATGCCAAGATAAGCTACGGATAGGAAAAGGGACTACTTAGGAGTCTGTGGTCTAGGTGAAAACAATAATGATGACATTATTAGCCAGTAAAACTGTGAGCTCCCAATGCAATGTAATTAAATTAATAATAAACTATTTGCAATTACAATGGAGAGAATTACCTATAAGGCAAAGTGCAGAAACACTGAAACAGTTGTTCATATCAAACAGATTCAATGCCATGTATGCACATTAAACCAAACACAAATACAAAACAACACCATCGACAACAACAAAAATAAATGGAAAAAATAAATTAAATATCCCATTAAAAAAAAAAAAAGCCCAGAGGGCCTTTATATGAGCTGGGCAGAGGGAAAGAACTGAGGATGGAGGCACTTAGCCCGTGGTAAATCACTGCATTAATAAAAATGCACGAAGAGGATGTCTCATTTGTAAAGTGAAACTGAAAATGAACCCCTGCTGAGGGGGTGGAGCTTCAAATATGTTATTATTAAAGAATAAATCACCTTCTGTTGTGTTCTTCATGATGATTGTTTGGTGAGACCAGCTTTCACAGACTATTCGTTCAGCCTGTGAAGAAAAGAAACAGCAGAGATCTCAGTGCAGCGGGGTTTCTTTCTGCTGCCCCATGAACAATGTGGCCCTTATCCACTGTGGCATCTTTTTGGAGAGATGTATGGTCAGGTCCTTAAATATATTGGAAAACAGCTCATGTTTTGTCATTGTGCCTCAATACAAGTGAACAAAATGCGATGTAAAGTGTGAAAATTCAGCTTCAAGAAATGTGGGAGAAAAAAAAATTAGAAACAAATCAAACAGAAAAACAATTAACCAATCAAAAACTGCATGACAACGAAATGCCCCAAAATAGACCCCTGCCCATCCTTCACTATGAGCACGGGCGTGTCCTCCTTCTTTTTTTAAGATGTTATTTTTGGGACTTTAAGCCCTTATTGGATAGAGAGAGTGTAGATAGAAGCGGAGAGAGAGTGAAAGACATACAGCAAAGGTCTGCAGGTTGGAGTCAAACCCTGGCCTACTGCTTTGCGGCCATACAGCATATGGTCGCCTGCTCACCCACTGAGCCAAACCGGCGCCATGGGCACGTCCTTCTTTCAGGTTAAAAATTAGCCAGTGTTTACTTTACAAAGGCTGGAAACAGAGCCAAGAAAAAGTGCACTAGTCTAGTTCCCTCTCAGACCACTTGAATTACACCATGTGTTTGAGTCATCTCCAAATGCAGTAAAATGGCGTTGCCTACTGAGCTCATTAAAATGGCTGCAGTTTAAAAAAAATTCTGATGGCTGTCAGGATTCCCCCTCAGCATCCTATTACATGGATGTACGATATCAATTTAAAAATCCAAGGTGACATCATCCTCGATTTTGTTTGCAAGATTTTCAGAACACTTGACGTCTGATTTATACTATAGATGCACCTATGGTATCAATTTCAAAATCCTACGTTGCCTCCTTCTCGAGTTATCATATTCACAAACTTGGGTATCCATGCCGCCCTCCACCTGCCCGCCCGTCCAGTTCCATGGCAGGACGACATCAATACCCCATCAGTTTTTTACAGCTGAGGGGTCAAAAAAGTTAATTTTCTGGAATTAAAGCAGGAAGTGTGCGCTTGAATCACATCGTCATTGCTTCACTTCAGATCCTCTTCAGATCTTCAAAAGCATTTATTTGCTATGACTGCACAGATTAGTTATAAATCATTATTAAGACACTGATAGAAAATCCTTGCGTTGCTTTTCTCTTTGATAATTTATGAGAAGGACTTGAAGTTGAAACGGTCTCCGTCCTCCACGTCTTTCCTCGAGGGTTCTTGTTGAAGAACATCTGCAACACTATTCACTAAAAGTTTCTGAAAATTGACCCCGCCCAACCATAAATATAAACTAATAAAAATAAACTCACAGTTCCCTTTGATACCACATAATCTTATATTTACTACATATAATCTTATAAGATGCACCTGCACTTCCTGGCCAGTTTGGTTCAACTGCTCTCAATGCAAATATCAGTCACACAATTCAATTTAATTCAATGAAAGGATCTGAGCTGCAATACAGCAATTCAGTGAATCTTTTCTTCTTTTCTAAGTGTTGGTCGAAAGGCATTTAAAGGATAATGACACTAATGTAACGCACTTACACGAGACCTCAGGCCATTGTCTTTTAGTCCACAGGAATGTTAGCAGCTTACCTGAGTCATTATTTAGCATTGCTATTATGTTGTTGCTTTCCCTGCCAACAACATATTTTCAGCTTGTGCTCTTGTCTGCACACGTCTAACAGAATCAGATCGACTGTGGAAAACAGAATGGCAGTACTGACTTTGTTTTGCGTTGAAGTAATGTTTAACTTTCATTGTACGATCAGAGTATGTAAACTGCAGCCCTAAAACTTCTAAAATTATGTCTGAAGCTTCCATAAAAGAATGAATGGTATATTATTCTTGGCTACAAGTGTGGTACTAAACAAACAAGCTTACCTGTTCTTTGTTTTAAGTGGTCTGGAGTAAAACAGAATAAGACTGCCAGCAACAGCTTAGTTGTGGTGAACTGTATGTCACTAAGACCTCTGTGCTGTAAAACTTTACAACCCTAATAAGATTAGAAAAAAAGAACCTGGTAATGAGAGGCCGTCTCTGTAGGCTAGGCAGTTTCCAGGAAATGAGGTCACAAGCAAGATGAAATTATTTCTGAGAAATTAAGGTGTGCATTTCTTCCATTCTTCTTTACTTTGCACCTAACTCATGCTCCCAATCTCCTATCTATTCACAGAATGTGAGTGAAGTGGGTAGTTCCTGAAAGCATTACAAGGTAGAAAATATCCCTATTTTTGCAATTGCTCCTGGCATTAACTGTCCAACTTTTTCGTCTCGTGGAAAAAAATGGAAAAAATGAGTGATTTTATGCTGGAGCCTTGGGTGTGCATGATTCATGAGCTGAATTTCTTGGTATAGAGTCCCTCAGGTTGAGAATGACTGGATTGCTCTGCCCAGCCTGAACTGACATGCAAAGCAGTTGCGATGCCAAAGCAGCAACACCAAAGCTTTTTGCCTGGAGTAGGATTTGTTGTGACATAACTGGTTAGTCAAGCTTTGAAAAACAAGCTAGAAGCTTAATTTCCCTTGGCATATTTCTTTATTTTTTATTTCTTTATTTTATTTTAATTTTTTGCATTGGCCTCTTCATACCATCTGGTGTCGCAGTATACCTTGTGCTACAAGTCCTTCAACAAACTACAGCAAAAGAACTGGGCAGAAAGTCATGTCAAGGTGGCTGCTTTCAGAATTCATTTCTGATATTGCATTTAAAGCATATAAAAAGACAGAAGATTGGAATGAAAAGATTTATCTTTAACTCTCTTTATCTTCAGTAACATACAAATGGCTATAGAAGTTTGCAAGTCTATAGGCCTGTTATTCATTGGAGCGGAGAAGGAGATCAGAAAAGTCAATTTTACCTTCTGTTGCTCATTATATGAAGATTAATGGGCACTTGGGCAATGGACAGACTTTAAAATATAATGTATATATATATATATATATATATATATATATATATATATATATATATATATATATATATATATATATATATATATATATATATATATATATATATATAATGAGTTTTGAAATAAATAAATAAATAAAATATAAAAAGGAAAACACACACACACAAATTACCACCTGTGGAGTTGTTTTGAAGGCGAGATCAAAACCTCTTTTTGTATCAGCAATAAACATGTTTATTTCTGCTATAAAGAGTGTATGTGAACTGACTCACATTGGGAGCCAATCCCAAGTGGTTATTAGAAGAATTGCAGTTTTTTTGCACTTAAGCTTTGGGCTTTATTTTTCATCTCCACAGGCTGCTGCCAGGGTTGGAAAAAGTCATCTTTGCAGAAGCTCTTTAAAGAGCGATACCCATTAGGATCTCAGCGGGCTCCAACACACTCTCATTCCAAAACTGTGAACTCCTCTCCCAGCCATCGTAGGGTGAGAGGTGGGGTATACACCCCCAGAAAGGTCAAGATCACAGATAGAAAGACAGCTACACACTCTCGCAGCCTACACCTATGGGCAATTCAGAATCACGAATTAACCTAACATGCAGTTCTTTGGACTGTAAGAGGAAGGCTGTCTCCAAGAGTTTTTAAGTGGAGCAGGGCGGTGTGCACGGAGGAAATTCAAATTTTGAATCCGAAAGAAATACAGTAAAGTAAAGTGGCGACATAAATATTTAGACCCTTTCCTGAAGTAAAAGTCATAATCCTGGTTAAGTAGCCCAACTTCACTAAAGGTAACTACAGCAAAGTACTCCTTAAGCCAAATGGTCTTTTTCTGAAAAAATATATTACTGGATCATAATCTTACTCATTCAGTGTGTACCACATTTTTTAGCATATACTTTCATACTTTTTTTCTCTCTCCTTTCTTTATTCAAATCAGGCAACAAAATATATATCTCATTTACATTGACATAGTTTTTTTTTCTTTTTTCCCCCCTTCCCTTCCCCTCCCCTCTTTTTCCCCTTCCCTTCCTTCCTCTCCCCATCCTTTTTACATAAAATATAATTATCATTATATAAACAATCATATCTATGTCTATACATACACATTTATTATCCTAAATAAGTATATTCAAAGGAGGGAGAGAGGGAAAAAAACAAAAAAAACCAAAAAAAAAACAACAACAAACGAACCCCCCCCCCCCCCCCCCCAAAAAAAAAAAACAAAACAAAACAAAAAACAAAAAAAAAAAACAACACCTGCGTAGACCCATATATATAATCTTGGGGCAGATATGAGAGGAGGCCAAACCTCTCAGTTTTACTTATTAAAGTAATCTATAAAGGGTTGCCAAATTAGGTAATACTGTTTAACATTATCTCTTAATGAAAATTAAATTTTCTCCAACTGTAAATGATACATTGTGTCTCTTAATAAAGCAGAATGAGTTGGGGGGGCTTTATTTTTCCAATTTAGAAGTATAAGGCGTCTTGCAAGCAATGTTATAAAACTCAGAGCATGAATTTGTTTATTATTTAAGTTTTTAACTGTAGCTACACCAAATAGTGCCATTACTGGGTCTGGGGGGAGCTGTTTTTAAAAAATATCAGACAAAGTTTTAAATATTTTAGACCAGTAGGTAGCGATATTAGGACATGTCCAAAACATATGTGACAATGAGGCAGAATTCTGGCCACATCGGTCACATCTTGAATCGGCCCCTGGAAACATCCTTGAAACCTTCAATTTAGACAGATGGAGCCTATGCAAGACCTTAAATTGTAGCAGTCCGTGCCTGCAGCAGACAGAAGTGGAGTGAACCAGTTCTTGTGCCTTAGTCCTTTCATACTTTAATGACTTATATACAGAATCATAAATTAGTAGAAACTGATCTGCCTGTGTTAGGACACCTGTCAGTCAAAGTGGCCAATCCCCTGATCCCAAGTGTCTCTAGAGACCAAAACAATGCTGTAAATGCCTTTATTTAAAAGACAGGAAGTGGAGAAAGAGAAAGAAAGAGGGAGAAGACACACAGCAAAGGACATCGGGTCTCAATTGGACCTCAACTGCCCAACCTGTGGGCTAAACCAGCACCCACAAACATGCTTTTTAATGATGCAAAGCTATTTTGGGTTTCCATGGAGACAGACTCCCTTTTGGAGCCAAATGCGGTTTTTGGTACTTCCCTCTGTCGGCTTCACTTTTTAGCCTGAAAGTTGCTACTCTTACCAGGACGGAAGCCAGAAGCTTCTTGCTGTGCGTCGACACTGCTAACCATGACTTCCTGAGCTTCCATCCATCTCCCCTTCAGGGCTGCAGTAGTGTCGCAGCCTATCACGGCTGTCATAGAGCGCAGGCGGGGCACGCTTTTGAAAGGTCACCAGTTGTACTGCTAACACAGAGAGATAGACAACCATTCACACCTACGGCCAACTTAGATGAACCAACTGACCTAACATGCATGCGTTTGGACTGCGGAGGATCTGAAGCAGGAACTTGTTGCTGTGACAATCGATACACCACCGTACCACCCAGTATAAAACTTACAAAACTCAGGTCCATAAAAAAACTGATGATGTCATGGTGAATATGTCCACTTTTAAAAAAACAAACAAACAGTAGGGCCATATAACAGCATCACACACATGCATCTATCCAAGTTTGAGGCTATTTGCTGAAATGAGGTTTAATTAGCATATGTCTGATTAAGATTTAAAGTGCTTGGCTCAAGGGTGACTAATTCTGTCTTTACTCCAAGTACCTTTAATTAACTTGATTGTCATAGATCGTTAGGCTGTGTGTCCCTGTATGTATATGTATATATGTCTGTGTGTGTGTGACAGAGAGACAGTTCTCAGTTATTGCTCGGCTAGAAGTCTTTTGCAAATCAATACTGAATGAACTGGATATTACCTCCCCCGCCACACCCATGGCCTTTCACCACATAAACTTTGCAATTAAGGTTAATGAATTCACCTTCATGATTAATCAAAGATAGGCATCAGACACAGATAAATTATAGCTCAGGACTGCGAAGACTTGGAGTAATTTTCTGCTAAAGTCGAGGGTAAATTAAACTAATATTGTAATGGTTTGGGTTCAGGGGATGACAGTTGTTTTCTGACAGGAGCTTGTTGAAAATTTGCACACTGAAGATCATTTGCATAAGCTGGGATGCATAAACAGGTCGGGTGATGGGAGATTTTTCTTTCAATTTTTTCATTTTCCTCAAACCCTGTTGTGACCGAACATGCCGACAGAGGGTGCTAAAGTATTGTGCAAGAAAGCGGGACAATAATGTTTGATCAGTGGCCCTTCATCTCTCTGCTCTATTTGGTATGTAGGAGCAGACCTGACAGTAAAGAAGGCATTTACTGAGAACAGGGTGCGGTCGAGGGCTTAAAATGTGCTAGAACTTCTCTCTGCTCGGGTGATGATCATTTAATGTAAATCAGGAACTGCAGTGCACAGGACACACACTCTGTCTCTTACAAACACACACACACACACACACACACACACACACACACACACACACACACACACACACACACACACACACACACACACACACACGTGTAGAGTAATATGTGTCTGCCTTTATTCCTTATCCATTCTTCCTAAGGGCAGACAAGCTTCAGTATTGACACACAGCCTGACACCAGCTTGGCCCCAGCCCATCTTGCCCAGCCTAATTGGCCTCAAGACCTCTTGTTGGTGTGATCTATTGATCAGTCTCACTGCAGATGCTGCTAAGTCTCAGGGAGAGGACAGAGAAATAGGCAGATATACTGAAAGTAAGCGCTGCCAAATCTGGGCATGATGTCTTAAGCTTCGCCGTTCCCTCTGCAGAGCTTTGCAGCAAGCAAAGATGATAGGGTCTTCACCCTTAGGTGCAGGGGTCCAGATTCTTGCCACAAGCTGATTCACACACATTGATTGTCCTTTATTTTTTACCAAGTGGATGATGGCACGAACAAATGGAGGTTTCTGAATGCTGTGACCCCCCCACCCCCAAAAGATCTATAGATACTGTCTGCTTTAACAATCCCACCAGAGACAGATGAAAACTCCTCCACACTCGCAAAATCCACTTTTTTCTTTGAAACCTCTGTGGCAAATATTAGGAGGAGAAGGGGAAAAAAGAGAGGCAGCAATGAGATTGCCACTGAAGAGCCCTTCTGGGGTAGGGGTGAGTGAAATGCCATGCATGCTGATCTTGTATCTATCAGCGCAAACGTCCTATACCTGATTATTTTTGTCTGCACCTTCAGCCTCATTTCTATTCACATTCAGATTCCCGATCACATCATCTCATTCCCATCTATTTCCATTCCCACTTCTCCTGCTCATCGTCTTCCTTCTCAAACAGTGGAGCCATTTCAATGTAAATAGTATCTGTGCTTATCCGCCTCTTAATCCGGCTCCGTCATTCTGTGCAGACTTCCTTCAAATCCCGGAAAAACTCATAAGAGAAACATGCATATGTTTATGAGGCCCTTCCACACAATATGTCCTTCACTACCTCATAAAAGGCAATGCATTCTTCTTCATGTGGAGCACAGATTTCCTATTCTCTGCCGTGTGCGCGCGAGCTACATTCCCATATGGTATTACATTTATGATGCATGACAAGGCTCGCAATTCTCTCCCTCGCCTCTGCAGCACAGTATGACTAACCAGAGCTGTCCAAAAGTCACGCCTGTGACAACGGGGATCATTATACATTTTTCTTTCAGTGCTGCTGCCTCTCTGTATTCTTCTCCATGCCTCCATGAAATCTGTCTTTATCCTGCCGAGTGAGAGTATAGCTACCAGGTGCACACTGAGCCCTTCTCTGAGTGGTGGTGCCTGGAATGAGTGTCCAATCTTTGGACCTTTTCACCATCACGCAAACTTACACGCATGTGTGCACACATTCACGCAACCTGCTGATCCTGCCTCCTGTTTTATTGTCAATATCAGTCGGCTCAGGGGTTGTATGGGTTGACGGCTGTTGACAGGGGCTGGATTGTGGAGGTAAGGATGATGGCAGCTCTTGCGGAGATAGAATAGCTGTATCTTGTGACCTCTTGGAGGGTGTTATTAGGCTGTTATGAAATCTGCTCCCTATCAGACCTTCGGTGAAGCAAGGGGGGGAGGGTATAGCCAGATGCAGAGCAAAATACAAGTGTTGAGTCTCTCTCACTTCCTCCTATAGCATCCTCTTATCTACCCCGCTACCTCCTTCTCTCATGCTGCCTTCTCTTTAGTATGGTGCCACCTGTGCCCTTGTTTTTCAGTCAACACAGCCTGCAGTCTCTCTGCACACTTTCCACAAAGGAATTGTTTCATCATAGAAGGAATGGTACTAATCTTGTTTGATATCTCATGAAAATATACATGTACACCTGAAGGCATGCAGCACGCACTGCATCATGATGCCAGGAACCTGCTGTCAGGTTGCACCAAAGCACCAAACGAGTTACTTGAGCACACAGATCATTCCAGGACATCAGCTGAAGAAATGCTGTATAAACATCAGAAAAACGTCAGTCATTAGTGCACATACACAAAAATGCTAATACGGGTACTGTACACAGCATGGCGGGGAACCTGCACGTGACACTAAACAGATACAATCGTTTGTGCATCAAATAGGAGTTAAAACAAAGCAATACTGGAAAAAAACATCTCTTTTGGGTGTATCCACAGCACTGAGGAGCAGAGGTGACATTTAGGTAATTACGCTTGCCTGTTTTTGTTGGTTCCTTAAATCACAACAATAGTTTTCATAGTAAAACCTTTTGGCTTCTCTCATTATCGTGCCACTGCTGTTGTTTCCTTGCGGTGCTAATTGTGAGGGAGTCTCATTTACGCTGTACAGAAAATGGCACAAAAAAGTGATGCTAACCCAGTAGTGCATTAAACCTCCATTTCGCTGTGATAAAACATTGGCTCCACGGTGGAGTGGTTAAGATAGCCGGTTTGAGATCTGTTTGGAACTCAGCCTCAGTGGGTTACAAGTCAGTGTACTCTCGGTGTTGGTCCCAGGCTTGGATTCATGTGAGGGTGGCATCTGGTGCAAAATCTGTGTGAATCCATCTGTTGTGACGACGCTTTGGGAAATAAAGGAGCAGACAAATGCATCTGGGGAGGCTGTGGCTCAGGAGGCAGAGCAGGTCGATTGCTATTTGGACGGTTGGTGGTTTTAAATGAAACAACTCAGATGCAGTTGAAGTGCAGACTTTCAGGTTTAATTCAGTGGGTTGGACAAAAAGACTGCATAAAAATGTGAGAAATTAAAGCATTTAAAAAATGCAATCCCTTCATTTCGGGTGTTTAAGAAGAAACTGAACAAATTAAATAACTGAAAAATAAGTGACATCGCCAGATGCTGGGTTTCCACCTTTGCTCTGCCAGGCCTTTTCTTGCTGTTTGTTTGTGGACCTTTTTGTCAATAAACATTAGTCACCCAGTACCACTGGCAGCCATGCATGCCCAAGTCATCACACTGCCTCCACCATGTTGTGTGCTTTGGATCACGAGCTGTTCCATGCCTTCTCATCATCTTGCTTTCATCTGTCCAAAGAATGTTTTTCCAGAACTGTGCTGGCTTTTTAAAAAATATTTTATTTAGCACAGTCCACTCTAGCCTTTCTATTCTTGAGGCTTATGAATAGCTTGCACCTTGCAGTGAACCCTCTGTATTTACTTTCATGTAGTCTTCTCTTCATGGTAGACTTGCATATTGATACGCCTACCTCCTGCAGAACGTTGTCCACATGGTTGGCTGCTGTGAACGAGTTTCTCTTCACTCTGGAAATGATTTTGCGATCATCCACCACTGTCCACCAGTCCTTTCAGAATGCACCAAACTGTCGATTTTGTCACTCCTACTATTACAGCAATTTCTCTGATGGGTGTTTTCTGTTTTCGCAGCTTAAGGATGGCTCGTTTCACCTGTATGGAGAGCTCCTTTGACCACATGTTGTCTGTTTACAGCAAAATCTTCCAAATCCAAGCACCACACCTCAGATCAACTCCAGGCCTTTTATCTGCTTAATTACTAATGACATAACAAAAGAATTGTTTACACCTGCTCTTGAAATAGTCTTTGAGTCCAATTATTATTGGTCCTTTTAAAAAGAGGGTGGCACAGGAGCTGAAACTCCTAAACCCTTCATCCAATTTAATTGTGGATACCCTGAAATGAAAGCTGAGCGTCTACACATTATGTCCATGTCTATTACATAACTATAACTGGAATGTGTTTCATTAAACATATATATATGGACCTAATTGTATTTATGAAGAAAGCAACTCTTCTAATCACCTCGTGTATCATCATCAGTTTCCTTTGTGGGTTTATCATCCGAGTCAGCTGTTTAATATAACCTGATTTTCATTTTGTAAACTGTGGTCCTGTTTTGAGAGTATACCTTAAGGTGTGGGACATGACTACCATATGTTTCCTTGGTTTCAGAGCGAGATCCACCACTTGTTTGTGGTGTGAGGCTTCACAAACCAACGGGTGCTGTCACTATGCATACTTCCATCTTTTATATACAGCCCATGATCAGCAACTTTTGCTCTCTTCTTCTTTTTTGCATAAAAGTGAAGTTAGAAAGAGAACGTTAACAGAAGAAACTACAGGAGGAGTTAACAAAAGCACAAAAACAAGACAGTGCCCTTCATTTTCCTCACTGACAGAAAGAGCAAGGCTGTTATGAGAAATAGGTCTTTATTTCCACTCACCCCTCCTTTTTTGTTTTGCTATTGTCTTGATAAATCCAATATTTTCCTATTTTCTTCCTCCACTAATTTCATTAGAACAGCAAGAGTCACGTTAAGCGTTCCACTCTCTGAACACATCATTAAGCTCCTGTCAGTGTGATGGGAGATTGTCCATGTTGGTTTCATTTAACCATGACTGTTATTACACTTCAAAGACTGTGTGAACGAAATTCAGAGATTTGTTTCTGAAGACATTATGAATGGCAAAAAATAATGACTGAAAACATTAAAAACAACATGAACTGTGCGGTGATGAATTAAAGAGTTATGTTGTTAAAGTGTTTTTTTCTTTTTGTCAGTCTCGTGTTCAGGATTCAGCAGAACTCGTGCCACAGTGACGACTGCCGCCAGATTTAGCACGACCCCCGTTACCTAACTTAATATTGCTATAAAAGCTAGATAGCATTAGCATCACTTGTTCCTCTGGTGGTGCCCCCAGACTGTATGATCTGCCAATAGGTTCTGGGTCTAGTCAGGGGTCTTCTCCAGCACACACCTGGAAATCCTCCAAAGAAAGGCGCCCATGAGGCTTCCTAATTAAACGCTCGACCCACCTCAGCTGGCTCCTTTCAAGCTAAAGGAGCAGCAGCTCCACTCCGCGCTCCCTCCAGATGTCTGAGCTCTCTTAGGCTTAGCTCAGACATCCTGTGCTAGAAAACTCATTTCAGCTGCTTACATCCACAATTTCCTTCACTACCCTAAGTTCATGACCATTATTGAGGGTTGGAATGTAAATGGACTGCTAAATTGAAAGCACTCCTGTCTGGCTCTGGCTTTTTTTTTTGCGTGAAATGTCTCTGGGAAGCCCTGTGATAGAGTAGCCACCTGTCCAGGGTGTACCCTTCCTCTCGCCCTGTGACAACTGTGATAGCCTCCATCCCCCAACCCCCTGCTCCACCCTGAATTGAATAAGATGTTAATAAAGTGGATGGATGGATGCCTCAAGGAATGCTATGAAATTTGTTGCAGACATCCATGCCTACTAAATCTAAAGCCCCATCCCATTAGCTCATCACACACCACTTTGAAGTTGGACTTCAGTGAACAGGCTCCAGCTGTGTAGGTAATCCACTTGTGTATTTCCCCCTTCCATCGTGTGTCAGTCATCAGAACTTTGGTAGTGGCTTCAGCTGGTTGCTTCAAAGTTGAGATTCATTTAACTCGGTAACCCTGCTTTGCAGTGGTAACGATTAGCCTGCCAATGCTACAGACTGCTGGAATTCAATGAAATTTAAGGTTTAATGGTCACCAAGTCACAGCTAGGTGAAAATATTTGTATTACCTGTACCTAATGTTTAGTTTTCATGATCAAAAAGTGACATCATTTCCATGTTTAGCGTACTTATGAGGCTAACTTTATGTTATACTAAGTATCAGCATGTTAGCAGTGCTTACTCAGGCAGAGCAACTAACTGTCAGAGTAAAGCCTCAGAGTGCAGCTAGCCTGGCCAGGTCTCAGTCTTGTTTAAATCTTTAATGAACTTCAGTATAAAATGCCAAAGTGTAAACACCTATGGTGTGCACATGGGATGTGTAAAGATCTACCTTCTCAAACCACCCCAAGAGGCAGTGAGAGATTCCTTGGAGAGGCAAAAGTGTAAATGCACAATCAATGTACACCCAAAAGCATCAACACAAGGCAAAAATAAATGCTCACACAGTAAAAAAAAAAAATTGTTGTGAGGCTGCTGATGACTTTTGATCTCTTCTATTGTGCTTCTCCCTCTGTGTTTGCCCAGACTGCAACATAACACAACAGCGTCCGTGTGCGATTAGTAACTTTATTGAAATTGGCCACCTGCGGCACGTTTCCTGACAAAGGCACGTTTTAAAAAAATAAAAGAAGCAGTGCTGGCATTGTTATGGATTCTGAAGAGCCCACGATGTTCGTAACAAAGAGAAATCATTTTGCATTTGCTGTGCAAAATGCTGCCAGTTCAAACCATCCTATTTCTGTAAAATGCAGCTCTAATGCGAGTTGTTAGGAAAATATGGATCATTGAAAGAATATTACCCAGGTGCTGCACGCAGAATAAGGTGGAAATGAGATGTGAAGTACATAAAGTGATGTGTGGAGGCAGGAGGTATGTCTGGTTTCTTTCTTCTGGGAACAAATAAGTTGGATGCACTCCTCTAACTCTAATTTGTCACAGCTCAGCACTCATGCACAGAGTGGGCAAACGCATAAACATGTATATGCTGGTTACTCGAGATGCTATAGTAATGTCTTCTTATTCAGTGCAAAGGTTCTGTCAGCATCTACTATAAAGAAAGTCAGATCTCCTTACATGGTGCACAGATACAGAAGCCATTCAAACATCCTGGCTGGAGAAAGGCAAAAGGTGGACACAGAAATATTAGCGTGAATGTGAATCTGATTTGTGAGACAAGAATCATTCAAAGTGACTCTCAGAGCTCACTCTAAACCCCTTCTGTCAGCTGTGAGAGAGGCCGCTCTAATCCATTGTCACTGGGTGGATTAATTTGCATAATTCCACTATTGTGATGTCCCAGATCTTTTTCTATCTCCTCCTTCACACAAAATGAAGAAAAGGAAGAAAAAGAAAGGAGGCGACTCTCCTCTCAAACCTCGGCAACTTGTTGCTTTGGCAACACGGGTGGAAAAGTGAGCAGAAGTAGAGCAGGGCAAGAACACGAGAACTGGCAGAACAGAAAGGACCCAGCGTTGCAAGGGTGTGGAGATAGAGATATGATGAACAGGGAGCAGAGAAAAGGCAGAAGGAAAAGGACAAGGTGGAGAAAGACTGAGAGGAAACACAGAGAGAGAGACGAGAGGAAACTACTGTTCAGTGAATGGAACACAGAGCAATTTTCTTTTGCTTAAAAAGTCATTTATCTATGTCGACAGTCTATTAGTCATGTATTCGAGTGTGAACCCCCCCCAACGCACACACACAGTGCGTCTATGCGTAAATATAACTGTGTGTTCAGGCTGCATTGTGGATGCAAGTTGGAGGGAAGAGAGGCAGTTCTAAATTGCACAGATAGGATCAATATGCAGTTAAGGGGTGGCGCTGAACACTGTGTAATACTGCATTAGCCCCACGCGGTGTTAAATGCCTTATTAAAAAATGGGATGTGAATAAGTTACCTGTCAAGAAAAAATGCATCAGGGCAGTCATTTACATTTGAGTAATTTTCACTGTGTCAAGACCTGAGCTGAGGTGGAGGCAAGTTGAATGTTTAAATGTCATTATCATTAAACTTTGGTGCAATATTTTTACGATTTTGGGGTTTGTCAGATTTATCTCCATGAGGTCCATGCTGCTCCTAAAACCCAGCCCGTAAAGGAATGATAATTTTGGTTTCCACTGACCCTTGTTACTTTATTTTGTTTTAAGAAAATGACAGTGTATGTCAGCAAAACTTTAATATTTCATTCATTAAGATCTGATATGTAGTTTAACTGTCCCTTTAATTTTTTTGAGAATTAGTTTATTATTGTTTTACGAGTAAGCTTGCTGACATATAACCAGATACCTTTCAATCTACACACACCCATGTTACAATTCCTACAAACAGTACAACTGACTGCCCAGGTTAATGTGTCAAATGATGTTGTTGATGCCTTTTTTAAAGTGTCGTACAGTTGTGGTTACATAAACTCATAATCAGCATTATGTCATGGTAATTTGGGGCTTTGAATGATTTCTTTGAAATGCTCTTTGTTTAGTGTGAATTTTTTTAACAGCATACATCCCTATGGACTTTAACAAGAATCAGGCGCACAAGTTTGAATTTATTTTGGATTTTGTCTAATCCACATAATGTCAAAAGTCATTCTAGAACACGTCTCCACTTCTCTAGAGACCAGTGGCTGCGTACTTTACACCACTGGATCCGATATTTTGCATTCTGCTTGGTGATGTAAGGCTTGGATGCAGCTTCTGGATGATCTGATATTGTCTTGGTGTTGATCCTGGAACAACATAGTAAATGTTGTTCCAGGATCAACATTGCAAGTGACCAATCACATTGTTGTGACGTTATTCTTTGGCGTGCCAAGCCATTTGTGCATTTATGAAATTCCAATGTTGCAAGGACAATATCAATTCTGCTTAGCGTTTATTAAAAGGCTAGGGTTAGGGTTAGGGTCAGGGTCAGGGTCCGTTGATCGGCGGCCAGAGGCGGTTTCTCGCAACTTAAGTACAGTTTTTTGTTGCGAAGTCGCAAAAAGTTGCAACATTCTGATTGGTCACTTGCAATGTTGATCCTGGAACAACATTTACTATGTTGATCTGGGAACAACACCAACACGACGATATCAGATCGTGCGCAGCTTCTTGGCCATGGAAACAAATTCCATGAAGTTCTCTTCACACTGTTCTTGAGCCAATCTGAAGGCCACATGTGGTTTGAAGGTCTGTAGTGACTGACTGTGCAGAAAGTTGGAGACCTCTGTGTACTATGCACCTCAACATCCACTCACTCTGCTCTGTGATTTTATGTGGCCTACAACTTCATGACTGCATTGCTGTCGTTCTCAATCGCTTTCACTTTAACTGGGGAATATTTAGTGCACAGGTGGCATCCTCTCACGATATAAAATATAAAAAATTATGTAAATGTTCATGTCTTTTTTTTCAAATAGGCTGCCATACTAATTTGGCAGTTAAAAATATCTTTATAAACCAAATAAATATGAGTTATAAATTACATAATGGGATTTTTCTGTTGCCTGCTTACTAAGTGCTTTTTAGTATGCATGGGTGGGACCACACACATCTTTGATCTGTCCTTCATTTTGATGTCAACAACACATCTGTGAAGTTTTGTGACTGGATCCTGCACAGTTGACTAAATCAGTGCCGTTGCAAGCTGTCGCAGCTGTCTCAGTTGTGATGGCTGTCTCGACTAGTGCAAAGAAAACACGGGCTAAGCCTACACCTGACATATGTCAGCACAAGCTGCAAGAGTGTAGATTTAGGTGCAGCCCTGCCAGATGATATGAACCCAACATTTGCCCAAAACTCCAGTCGCTCACAAGCCGCAGCACTTATAACAGTCTGAAGGTCTGTGCCGTGGTCCACTGCACAGGTTAATAAAATTGCCTTTGGCGACTTCCTGACTCCAGGGTACATTATGCATGAGTAGTTGTGGTCAGAAGTTTACTTTCACTCACCATGAGCATGGTTATTTTATGATTTCATTTCAGAATTTTAGCTTTCTTTACAAAGCTTAAAGCATTTCTGTTTGCACACAATAACAGAATTATTTCAGAAACACAAAAATTAGCAGGATCAATATTAGTAGGCGCTGAAAAACTGACATTTTTGTTGACCCATAGCAAAAACTACTGCTGCGCAATGATCTGCTTTAACTTTGTAATGCTCAAAGCTTCTAAAATCAAGTTAAATGTGAAGGTTGTGTTCAACGGGGGTTTGAACAGTCACTTGAGAAAGCATCATGCCAAAAACAAAAGAAATCAGTTTACTTGAGAAAAAGAATTGTTGCTGCTCACAAAGCAGAAGATGGATATACAAAGTTATCACAATGTTTTCAAGTTCAAGAACTAGAGTGATAAGCATCACGAAAAGAGAGCCACACAGTACAGAACAATGCTGGAAGAGGTAGGAAGTCACACATTTCAAAGACTCTGGAAAGAAAACTAGTGAGAGATGTGCCTAAAGACCCCGGAGCAACTGCCAGGACACGAGTGAACGACTTAGCCAAGCCAGGAATTATAGTCTCAAAGAAGATAATCACTAGAACCCTGCACAAGAATGGACTGCAAAGTATCAGACGAAGAAAAACAACTTCTGTACAAGACACACCTTCAAACCTTCAAGTGTGAGACTTGAAAACTACAGATAACTGCAGCAAAAGTGATACAGAATTAGTTATTAGCATCAGGTGGGCTAATGTTAAATTATTTATTTTCCTTATGTAAAGTAAAAATAGTGCAAACATTCAAAATAAATATAGGATGTTTGGAAAATCCGTGTTAAAAACTTCCTTACTCTTGCACTTAGGAAATGTTTAAAATTACTTCTTCATATGGCGTGTAATGATTCTGTCCTCATCTGCAAGATGTACAAGATGCAAAGTGCAAAAATTAGCAGCTGTCAAGCAAGATGGTGGTAGCATCCACATGATGAAGAAGGACATAATCAAGTCATCTTCATGAAGATGAAGAAGGACTACTTCCAAATTCTTCATCTTCATCTCATATCAACAGCTATGATCCTAATCACACATCAAACTGTTTGAAGTTGAAAAAGCAGGCTAGCATTAAGCTTCTGGACTGGTCTTACAAAGTCCTGACGTCAAGCCCACTGAAAGGAAGCTAACCAATTTAAATGAACTCTACTATTATGCTGTTTAGGAAGCAAAAGACTATTCCTCTGAACTCAGCATGATATAGTTAGATATCCTCCTACCAGCTCCCTGCCACAGAAAAACAGTACCCAAACCAAACAAACAAAGAAATTAATGAGACTGAATAAATAATATGAATGTAACTGCCTTAATGCTTCATGCTATAGATTCAACAAGGTGCTGGAAACATTTCTCAGAGATTTTAGCCCACATCAACATGATATCATCACACAGCTCGGCTGGACATCCACGAAAACCTAAAGGTGCTTTACTGGGTTGAGATCTGGTGACCGTGGAGGCCATATTTGAGTACAGTGAATGTATTGTCATTTTCAAGAAAATGTCACGGTTCTGGATCAGTTTGACCCAGCCCTTTCTGTTTCTTAGGTTTTGGTGTTTTTTCTGAATTATGATTTATGTTCTGATTATTTAGTGATACTGTTTTGATTATTGATATTATTGCAGATTTAGTTTAGTGTTAAGTCTGCGTCTTTGTGATCGGTTTTGTGTTTCCTGTTTTATTTTGATAGTCACAGTCTGTTGTCAGTGTGCTCAGTTTTACTGCTCCCCTGTCTCGTTAGTCTAATTTCTCCCAGCTGTGTCTCCCTCCCGTTTTCCATTCCCTGATTACGTCCCTGTGTATTTTAGCCCTGTGTTTGTCCTTCCTCATTGTTGCGTCGTACCCTCAGATTATACCTGTGTGTTTTTGGTCTCTGCATTCCGTGTTTAGTTCATGTTTTGTTTTCATGCCAGCAATAAAGCTGTGGTTTTGAGTTGCATTCTGTCTTCGAGTCCTGCATTTGGATCCTCATCTCCGTCTGCCCGCACACAGAGCCCTGACAGATCGACGCGACCAGTAATGGATCCAGCGGACTCATGTTTTGCCTCAGAGGAGGAGTATCTCGCACAGCTGAGGGATTATTGCCAGCGCATACTTCACTCTGTGGATCACTTCAAGAGGCAACTGGATGTAGTTTTTTGATCATTATTTGTTGTCCCCTACCTCCACTGTCAGCTTTATGGACATAAAAAGATTAAAACAAATAATAATTGATCTGAGAGCGAGGCTCAGCTTCAAACTGTTTAGCATGGGCAATCCGGGGAAGGACAGTTCAGCTGCCATCCTGGAAGCCATCGCCGCTTGGTATTCTCGGCACCAGCGGCCTTTCCCATCATTATTTATTGCCAAATCACTCGATCCACCCTTAAAGAAGAAGCTGCACCCTCGCCATCCTCACCCCATCACACCTCCACCTTCACCTGTGGTGTTAGTTGAGGCAGCAGTCATAGAGGACCTGTCTGCCCAGTCAGGCTACACAGAGACGGAGATTCTCCCCAGGGCTTCCCCAGAGGCTGAATTTGTGTCTGTTGCCACCTCTGGTACGGTGTACATTTTAGGACATCGTCAGGTCTCAAGAAATTTTTTTTCAGGTATCAGACAAAAAAATGTCAGGTCTCAGTTCTCAAGAAAAAACATTGGAATGTCCAGTGCAGTAGCAAATCGCTCGTGCTTCACTGTACAAGCTGGACCCACAGAGTCTGCTAAGGTTTGTCACTGCCATATTACATATGATATTTATATAAACCCATTTAGAGTGAGGTCCATGTAAATTTACCATTCTCTATTTGTTTATCTTCTGACAGCGAAAGATTACAAGTATGCTCCAAAGCTTCCTTTGCCTGTTAGACTTGGGAATGCTGCAGACCATCAAGGAGTGTACGGTCCATCAAGCCCACAGAATAGAGCCGGACTGGAATTTGTCAGTTCATGAACTGATGGCATTCATTTCAATCCTGTTTGTAAGAGCAATCCTGTGTCCTGTTGGTGCCATTGTGGATTGCTGGTCAAAAAGATTTCTGGTGCCAGTAATCAAAGAGACAATGCCCCGAGATACTGTAGATTCATTTCAATTATGCAACACCTTCGATTTGATGACAAGGACACGCGGGCAGAACGGGTGAAAAGAGATAAATTTGCGGTGATCTCCGACATCTGGACACGCTTCAACAAGAACTGTGCTAAGAGTTTCACTCCAGGAGAACACATGACCATAGATGAACAGCTGTTCCCTACCAAGGTTCATTGTCCATTCACACAGTATATCGCAACCAAGCCAGACAAATTTGGGATCAAGTTCTGGATGGCCACGGACTTGGACACCAAATATGTCTGCAGTGCATCTCCTTACTTGGGAAAAGACCCCAGTCGTCAGAAGGGAGAGAGGCTGGCAGAGAACGTGGTCATGAAACTGATGGAGCCGTTTTTGGATGATGGGAGAAACGTCACAACAGACAATTTCTTTACTTCACTGTCACTGTCGCACAGACTGCTGCAGCGCAAAACGCCGTTATGGGGCACGGTGAATAAAGTCTGGCGTGAACTTACTCAACTTGTGTGGATGTATTCCATAAGAGCAGCAACACGCAGGTGGTCAGTAGCGGTTTTCTACAATATCCTGGACCTGGTGGCGGTGAATGCCTACATTTTGTACAAGGCATGTACAGGGTGGACAGGCAAAAGAAGATTGTTTCTGAGTCTTCTACCTCAGGAACTTCGTTGCCGATTCATGTAGCACAAGGAAATATTAGCACAGACGCAGGCTGTTGAAGCTGCTGCAGCTGCTGTGCCAGGGACTGTAAAGACAACGCAGTGCCAGGGGAATTTACGCAAATTTGCGCAGGGCTAGTAAATCTAGTAGTAGGGACTCGCACCAGGGGAAAAAAGGCTCAGTAATTCTAGTGTTAAGGTGTGAAACAGCTGTGTACTGCCTTTTGTTCCTGGAGAAGGTATTTAACTGAGAGCCATGCTAGGCTCAGGGAGACTCTGCTGACCGTCTGTCCCGCAGTCATGCAGGGACTTCATCAAGCTTGGTTGTCTGTTCTTTGTGTGTTTTGATTAAAGAATGTTAGCTACCGCTCACCGCTCGTCTGCAGGCTTTATTTAAATGGAAAACGTCCACAACAGGCAAAAAAGAAGCTTTTTGCTAAAAAAAAAAGATTTAGAGCAGAAGTTTTTTGCACTGCATTTTAAAATGAAAACATATTGCATTTATTTACAATTAAAGACACACAGAGCAGGAAGTGTGTTACTGTTTTACATCCACAGACACACAAGAAAAGAAGCAGGCAACATGAGGTCAAGTTATGGAAATTTTATTTGTGTATTTCAGTACATGTATTTAGATAAGAGTTTTTAAAAAAACAAACAAACGTCCCAAGAAGAAGGATGGGGTGAAAGAAAGGTGGAGAGAGGGGGAAGGAGGAAGAAACTATTGATCTCCTCAAACTTGATGCTGCTGGGTCAGTTCTTTCTCAGCAGTCTGCTCCAGAATCCCCTCCTGTCCTTGGCTTTCTTTTCTTTTTCTTTTGCCTTCCGTTCTTCTAAGGTTTTGTTGAGCTGCTCCTCGGCATCTTTAAATTTTTCTTTTAGCTGCTGTTTTGCCAGTTTCACTTTCTGTTTGAGGAGCTCTTTAGCTTCCTTTTTGTCCTTTCGTATTTCTTTAAGTGCGTCTTTGCAGTCTTTCTTGGTCACCGTCATTTCTTCCTTGAATACCTTCACCTCAATTTTCTCTTCTGCAAGTTCTTCTTGCACTTTCATCAGTTCCTTCTTCATGTTTTGAGTGTAACTCTTTGTATCTTCCATTTCTTTCTTTGCTTCCTGTATTTTAATTTTCTCTTCCTCTAACACTTTTTGAGCTTCCAACAATTCTTTCTTCAAATTTTCAATCTCATTTTCTGCCTCATGTTTACGTTTTTTCTCCTCTTGAAGTTGTTGCTTTACGTGCAGTAATTCCTTCCTTAGTGTTTCAGCTTCAGCCATTACATTTGCAGCTTCTTGTGTTGCCAACTGCATTTTCCTTTTCCCCTCTTCAAAAGCTTCCTGCACCTCCCGTAATTCCTGCATCACATTTTCTGCCTCCTTCTTTGCAGTTTGATATTTATTTTTGGCTTCTTGTGCTGTGCTTTTCTCTTCCTCCAATGCTTTTTGAGCTTCCAACAGTTCTTTCTTCATGTTTTCATTCTCGTTTTCTGCCTGTTGTTTTCCCATTTTCTCTCCTTTAAGTTTGAGACCCACATGCAGTAATTCCTGCAATACTACTTCAGTTTCAAACTTTGAATTTTTAGCTTCTCCTCTTGATTTTTCTGCCTCTTCTTTTAATTTGACATTTTCAGCCTGTATCATTTGAAATTCCTCTTGCAGGTTAATCAGCTGTACTGACTTGTATGGTGAAGCACTCGCCGATTCTCTTCTCGTTCTCCCTCGATTCATTTTGGCCTTTTAAACAAAGGAGCCAACGTATTGTAGAGGAGTGAAGTGAAGTTTTCGATGTTTTCTTCGTCAACTGTCGTTTGTCCTGCACAGAGATGCTGCTGTAGATGTGTCTCTAGCTGTGTCTGGATACAATGAAACATGCTGTAACTAAGTGCTTGTGTTGCACAGTTCTACTGAACATTCCATTTCATGCATGCTCCGCCCACATGGTCAGGAATGTCAGGTGCTGCATTGCCAAATGCTGCTCCCGTTGCCTAGGAATAACAGCTGTTTACTTTTTGGGGTCTGGTTCATTATTTAATAAAGAAAACATGTCCAAGTATTGGGTGCTGAGGCTAAGCGCATATTCTAGCCTGCTGTGTGGGTGGGCAGCTAGAAATCACTGGTGGGCAACATGAGTGAGGAGAAAACTGGAGCAGCCAAGCAGGGAGCTGCAGGTTGCTGGTTTGAGTCTCTGTTCAGATGCTGGTGTCTCCTCTCTCTGAGATGTCTGCAAACAGTCCCAGATAAAACAATAAGGATAATAAACAAACACGTGACTAAAATAACAATTATGACTCTGATGTGTTTCATGTGTAGCAGGATGGTCTCTATACAGCAGTCACTGCAAGCATCCAAATCGCCACACTTACTTTTCTTTAAGCAGGCGTGCTGGGCTCCTCCTAAGGAAAGTTTGAAACTTCATTTCCTTCATGCTGGTGAACTTTTTACCAAATATTTTCATCAAAGCTTCTCCATCACTGACAGGGATTGTTTGGATCTTCACACTCATCTCCACGAACCCTAAAAAATGAGTCTCACTTTGCTCACATAATGCCAGGAGTGTCTCCATATTTCACAAAAGTCTATGCAAACACGTAACAGTATCCCATATTCATATAAATATTATTGATATTATAACAAAAGCTGTCACCAACACAATTGTCCCAAGTGCTTTTTTTATTAGTTATTGCAAATGCTTGATTGCAGTTCTTGCTAGATGACAAAACCACTTATTAGGTTTAGAAGGAAATGAGTTTTTCTACATGAGGTAAAGTTGGAGAGCTGTTTCCCCAAACTAAATGAAATCATCATGTAAAAAACTACAGTCTGTATTTACTCTGAACATCTGTGTTAACATTTGAAATTGGAAACATGTACGTGTAACAAACATGTTAAAACATAAGAAATCAGGAAGGAGCATGTATAGGAATTTCTTTTACTTATGTATTAATCACATTATTTTATTGTATGATACCTTGGTGCCACTGGATTTTAACATAAACCGAGCAGATATTTGATTTTTACATAGCATACATACATCTCACCTGAAAATATGTTAAAAGTTTATTTTGTGACCCAGAAAGATTAGTATGAGTGATTTTAAAACTTAGTAGCAGCCGCCATTGTTGGAAACTGGAGTTTGGCTGGGCCGCGCTATGAATTCTGGGATATGGTAGGCCACGAAGGACACACCCGACCCATCCTTCAAATTCGGGGAAAAGGAGGACGCATTTGTTGGCTGCATTCGGAGGAGTCTACGAATTTGGACAGCCTTCGGCGCGTCGCTGTGATGCAATCGGTCTACAAATGCGGCCTCAGGAGGATGCAGCCCATGAATTTGGACATGACCAAAGTTAAACTTACCTTGGCTGTATCCCAATTCAGCATCTGCAGCCTTAAAGGCCGCATTTTAAGGCCAATTACGTCACAGCGACACGACGAAGGCTATCCCAATTCAAAGGCTGCTCGAAATGCGGTCCTCAAATGCGTCCTTCATTTAATTGAATTTTAAGGATGTGGCAGTGTAGACTTCGTGGCCCAACATATCCCAGAATGCATAGCGCGGCGGTGGGTGTGGATAATTTTGCCGGAAAAAAAATGGCCGAAGAGGGGCGGCCGAAGAGTAAACTTTTAAAAGTAAGTACTGAATATTATGTTACTTATTTATGTGCGAATGTTTAATAACGAAGAACATTAAAACATTACTGTTGGCCAAATGTCGGCAAAGTTATGTGACATTAGCGATGTTTGTACTAACTTTGTTTTAAAGCCTTTACTTTAAAATATACGCCGTTCAATAGTTGACCTTAATCTTACAGAGAATGTGATGATTTTATGGATATTTAAATTAAGCACTGAGACAAATTTAGTAATGCCAACATATTAAAAGAACAATATGTGTCTCTCATATATATAACACAGTTATATATACAGTGTCAAAGAAACCTGTCTTTGAGTGAAGATTTAAGGTGACAGGAAATATAAACAATATAAATAAATGCAGCTTGAATCTTTACTGAAGCTCAGTATTTGAAACAGAGTTCATTCACTGCTGTAATAACTAATAATGATTGAAATTATAACTTTAATATTGGCCATATTATATTTACATTACCAAAGTGAGATGACTTTAGTCTCATGAACAACATTAGCTAATTGTTATTTACTAGGTAATCTTAAATGATTGTTCAGTACAGAAGTGAAGCCCAATAATCATGATTTCACAGTCAGCCTCAGATACTTATCAAATCAAAGCTCATGTACAAACAAACAAACAAATGAACAAAAGATTTTCTCCTTCATTTCTGTCAAACAAAGCTGTATGAAACGTTTCCAGCTGTTAGTGTCATGGTTGCTAGGCATCCAGGGCAGCGCGACGGAGGCTAGACCGTCCCATTTCACAAGCCTCTCACTTTAAGTACGCGGCCCTTGTGGACTGTTAAGGCTGCGCACTTTAAGGCTGCAGACCCTGAATTGGAATACAGCCCTTGTGTCGTTAGGAGCCTGAACCGCAGTAAAACTCCGGTGAGGTCAATGACCTTACGCTCTCCCACTGTCACACGTTGATGACGTATTTGGCAGAGGTGTGGACTCGAGTCACATGACTTGGACTCGAGTCAGACTCGAGTCATTAATTTTATGACTTTAGACTTGACTTGAAAAAATGTTCTAAGACTTGTGACTTGACTTGGACTTTTACACCAATGACTTGGGACTTGAATTGGACTTGAACCGGTTTACTTGAAAAGACTTGATATTTTACCCCAAATATAAAATTTAACATGCATATTATATAGAGATTGAAAATGTGACGTCATTCACGGGTAGAACCGCAAAGGATTCTGGGAACTCGTGGCAAGCGGTACTAGCGCACGCAGGCTTTCAATTAAAATCAGTTATACAGCGATAAAAAGAAACACAAAAATGTCAAGAAGCTGTTGTATTATTAACTGCAATAGCCGGTCGCATGACAGCCACGGGAAGCCGACGGGTAAAGAGATCGGTTGTTATCGGATTACGTCGTTGAAGAGAAATTGTTCGAGCCATGTTTCCGAAGTAACAAAGACGCGACTGGATTGCAGCCATTCAAAGATCAAATATAACGTCCCAGAACACTCCAGCTCACAGGTTAGTCTGCTCCAAGCATTTACACGAAGGTCAGTGTTTTTTAGTAGTTAATACGTCATTTTTCTTAACATAATTAGTGATATAGGTTACAAGCAAGTCTGGCGCTGAACAGAAATTGTCGCGCTATGCTCCTTTGTTTATTGTGCATAAATAATGAATTGTCCTGACACAATATTGCGTTTCGCTTCTGTTATTATGGTACATTGACAAAAACATATAGTTTTATTCACAGGATAAAACAGGGTTTTTGTATCACTAATTGCCCAGTATGATTACAGCATACAGTATTATTGTCACTGCTACATTTCTGTGATGCTACCAGAAATTATTTCCACTACTAATTGATTACCGTTGAGCTCAAAGGTTATATTAATAAACGGTTAAGGAATGTGTATTTATGACGACAATTTGTGAGACTGGTAAACTTATGATACGTACGATGGTCTTTCGTTCTACACGGTGCATTTCAAGGTCCTGTACCCATCCGTCGGTAAACTGTACCTGGGCTTGTTGCAGTGACCTGAAGTTACTAAACTTCACGAGTGTGTGCACTCACTCCAAGAACCGTATGATTATAAATATGCATATAAATATGCTACGATGAGATAGCTGACTTCATCTAACTAGCAAATGTTGTCCAGGCTACGTTGGTGATGCAGTTTTTTTTTTAATATGTATGATATTTTTGTCATGCGATTTTAAAGCTGGTCCTACAACCGCATCCAAGAATAACATGCAGCTTATCTCAGAACTGTCGGTGAAAATTATTCTTGGAGCTAGGTTTAATTGAGCTGCATTTTTTAAAGAGGTGCAATTTCACAATTTGTGTATATTTTCTAACTTCACTATTTCGTCATGTGTTGAGAAAAACACAGATTTTAAAATTACATGGTTTAATATTTACATTTAGCATAACTGCAACATTCTTTTTACGTTTTTTTTTTTAAAGACTTGAAAGGACTTGAAATTCAAAGTTTCAGACTTGTGACTTGACTCGGACTTTTACACCAGTGACTTGAGACTCGACTCTGACTTGCCTGACATTACTTGAGACTTGACTTGAGACTTGAGGATAAAGACTTGAGACTTACTTGAGACTTGCAAAACAATGACTTGGTCCCACCTCTGGTATTTGGAAATCAATTCGGGTGGGACCAGTGTTGCCAACTCCTCAGTAAGGAAAATCGCTATTGGTTGTCCTAAAAGTCGCTAGAAGTCGCTAAATGATGTCATCGCCTAATTTGCATAATTGTCATGCTAATGTAATTGTAACCTACACTGTTGGAGAGAGAAATAACATCGTGGAAGAGACATAAAGTCAGTAAAAAACGTCTTAAATGCATTTAGAATTTATTTAGAACTACAAATTAAATTTCTTTTAGTAATTATTGTTTTTTTAATGTCACAATTCCAACCCTGCTCCTTTATCCGGGCTTGGACCGGCAAAAGTGACCCGAAACAGGCACTCTGGTGGAGTTATTGTGTGTTTGTGTGTGTGTGTAGTTTTAAACTTTGTGGTCCACAAAACAACATAACAGTAAAAGAAGAACTGACTGCATTACAGTCAGTGCAGGAGCCCTGCCCTGATAGCAGCTGGGGGAGGACTATCCTCCGCCTGTGAGTGCTTTGGCACGGGCGAGGTGCCCACCGCAGCACCCGCTGCTTATTGAGAGTAAGAGCGATACGCGCTTTCACGTCAAAAAGTCGTCATAAATAAGTCTCTAATAACGCCAGAAAAAGTCGCCAGATTTGTCGCTAGTCGCGTTTCAGAAAAAAAGGTGGTCTGAAAACTCGCTAAATATAGTGACAAAGTCGCTAAGTTGGCAACACTGGGTGGGACATGACAACACCGCCACCTGCAGGAAGATTTTCTCTCTGGTACCTTGTGTTCTGAGACCTGACAATTTTTTTGTCTGATACCTGACAACTCTGGACTCCTGGAGAAAGTAGAACCTGATGGGTTTCAGTCCTCAGCTCAGTTAGCCGTCCAGCAGCCACCTTCAGCTCAGTTAGCCGTCCAGCAGCCACCTTCAGCTCAGTTAGCTGTCCAGCAGCCACCTTCAGCTCAGTTTTCAGTGTCCCCTGCCCAGCAGCCACCTTCAGCTCAGTTTTCAGTGTCCCCTGCCCCGTCTTCAGCCCCGTCAGCCGCTCAGTCACTACCACAACCAGACAAACTTTGTTACAGTCCATAGCCCAGTCAGTAGCTCAGCTTGTAGAGGAATCATTAACTTTGTCATCAGTTCAGGCCCCAGTGCTTTCACCCATTCAGTCAGTCACTCACCTTCACCCTCAGCCAGGGGTCCCAATTGCCTCTGGCCCTGCATCTGCTCCAGCTGCAGGGCCAGAGGGGCCCGTCCAGCCTCAAGTCTCGTCGGCTCGGGGTTCAGGAGAACCCAGCCAGCTTCCTGCTTTGTTGGCTGGAGGGCCCGAGGAGCCCGTCCAGCACCATGCCTCGTTGGCTGGGGGTCCTGGAGGACCCAGCCAGCACATCCTCATGTCTGCTGATGGTCCGGAGAAGTCTGTTCAGCCGTCACCTGCTGTATCATCCCCTGCGACTTCTACATCGCCGCCTGCAGCATAGCCGCCTGCAGCATCGCCGCCTGCAGCATCGCCGCTTGCAGGTTCCGCAGCCGCCGCGCTGCCATCAGGTCCAGCCTCTGTGTCTCCACCCTCGTCTGGTCCAGCCTCGTCTGGTCCTGCAATTGCTACACCATCATCAGATCCAGCTTGGCTCGTACTGCCTTGCCTTTGCTGGCCACCTTCCAAGTCTTTAGTTGGGCCTCCAGACCTGCTCTCTCGCCGCTGCCACTGCCTTCTGCGTGGCCGGCCCCTGGACCTGTTTGGTCGCTGCCACTGCCTTCCGCGTGGTCGGCCTCCTGATTGGCCTCACCTACATTGGCTGCTGACTTTATGTGTGTATTTAACTCTTTCAGAGCTGAACCCCCCCCATGTCCTTCCCTGAGTCTGAGGAGGTTTCTTCCTCGTCTCGCCAAGTGCTTGCACATTGTGGGCTGGTTGATTGTTGGGGTTTCTCTGTATTATTGTAGGGTTTGTACCTTACAATATAAATGCCTTGAGGCAACTGTTGTTGTGATTTATTGCTATATAAATTATATTGGACTGAATTGAATTAGCAGTGTCCTCAGCAGACAGATATCAGAGCTTCTCTGTACTACATTTTTGTAGCTAGTTTACTTGTGCATAAATGTAAGCCCTTCTCTTTAAAGCTGTTGCCCATTCCCACATTTATAAATAGATGAGAGTGACCCACAGGTACCACAAAAAATTATTATTTATTTATTCTTTTAGTTGATTTATCTGCAGTTGTTTTCATTGCAGCTCAGTTTTGCCTCTTCTCTCCTGTCTGCATCCACTCTGTGTCTGTCACAGGTGAAACAGACAGCTACTTTATACAAAACAAATAGTCCCATATGGAAAAGGCTGACAGTTTATCAGAGTAACAGGGATACTGTTTCTGGTTTATATTTTTGTGTTTTTTTGTTTTCTTTTTCATCTCTGTCAGCATCCCTTCAGGGCTTTTGGGTTGGAGATAAAACTGGACAACAAAACCTACCTGTGTGTCCGTGTAGAGCTAAGTGACAAAATGTTATTTATAATTCAGGTGCAGCAGCCTGAGATTAACCAGAATTAAGTGTGTCTTGACCTGCATGTCGTTAACCCTATTGGCATAGGGTGAAAACCCCACAGAGCCATGTCCTCTGAGTCCCCCGGTGCCTCTCTCTCACTCTCTCAGCTGTCGTGCTGTCACAATCAGCAAAACATCATGTCCTACTATAATCAGCACGATATATTAAACATAATCAGGTGTGCTAATGAGGTTGTAATTAAAATAATTCATGCATTAATTAGCAAATAATTTGGAAGACGGATTTTTAAACAGTCCAGCCAACAATATGATCTGAAAGCGTGGTCACAGTAACATTAACACCTGCGCGATTAAACACAGTACAAAGCGCACTGCTTTTGTGAAGCGCACTGCTTTTGTGAAGCGCACAGCTTTGTTGTTACTGAGACAGCGAGGTGTTTATTGGAATTTTAAGCGCTTTGTTTCCGCAATAGTTAAAACTGACTTTCAAAGTGTTCCTGTCATCACCTTGTAATCACCATTTTATCGCCCTTGCAAAAAGGATCAAAGTTTCAACACTGGGTTAACAGCTAAAACTGACTTCAGCTAAACTTGTACATTAGGAGCTCTCCACTGAGAGTGTTCATTGTATTATATAGTATTTGTTTTTTGTTCTACTCTGTAGAAAAAAGAAGGGAAAAGAGAACAAAGACGAACTTCTAAATGAGTAAAGTTATTAAGACTTTTGACTGGCACTTAGCACTTGTTAGTTTACGAAATGTAGCTAAACTAACTCCTAATGAATGTGCAACTTGTTGCATGTTGCTCTCTATAGCTTCATGTGTAAACAGGCAACTGACAAGTTTCTATATCTCATTAAAGAAGTTCAAAGGTTTCAGTGTTGTGTTTATTGCTCCCATTTGACCAATAAATACCTTAAAGCTGGTTTCAAATTAAAATAGCAGTACATCAGAGAAAATAAATCAATAGTGTTAGTTGTGGAAATTTTTAGTATACCATACAAAAACAATCAATTACAATAGATTTAAAATGACAGAATCAATATTCAATTAAAGGGAAGCTTTAATTCAACAGATTGAAGCTGTTGCATGATGAAGTGTGTAGTGTGCACTCATTATTTCTTCATAAATTAAGCCGGGGATGATTCTGAGTGCAGGGTTTACATCTGGAAGATGTTGCTGTGAACCTTCAACATGCAGTCAAAACATAAACATGTTGAGAAAATGCACTGCAGCAACACAAGAAGTTCACAGAAGAAAACAATGGTGGTTGATCATAGGAGGCTTTCCATGATGATAAGCCTTCCCGATATAACCAGCCATCTTTCAGTCTACATTAAAGAGAAAACCATGAGAAAAAAAATACAGATGTTGCACCAAATGGTGGAAACCAGTGGCGCGCGATGACTTTTACAGAAAGGCAAGCAGAGACGTCCCATTTCCCTCATAAACACAAACAAAAACATCTTCATTCACTATTCACTACTTGGACATCTTCACATTTCTGCACTCCTTCCTGGCTGAAGAATTGCCAAATATTATTACTCCTATAGTTAAATAAATATAAACAAATATCACCCACCAAAAGTGATTTACTATTAGCTGACAGTGGGAAGTGGTGGATGAATCTTTCAAACCATTCCTTTAGGAAAAGAAGCAATCAAACTGAAATGAAAACACCTTGGTACACATAAAACTGTATTACTGAAAAATTATGCATAAAGTATCAAAAGTAAAATTAATTATTAATTATTAAAATGTTCCCCATCAGTTTTAAATGAATTAATATTAGTGCTGCATATGCTTAAGGTTGAGCTCATTTTCAATACTTTAATGTGTTTAATTAATAATAAAAAATCAGCTGAATTAAAAGGCTTGGCTAGTGTTTGATATGGTCAACTGTCAACATCTACAGGATGGGATTAAAATATCAAAAACCGGTGAAGGTGGAGTGCTGGCAGAGAAACTGGTCAAATGTTAAATATTAAATTCAGAGATTCTTATAGGTGCCAATGTGAAACTGCTGCTGAGCCTGCACCTGTTCAACCTGGCTGTTTTATCAGTCTGGACATCATCAGAGCTGCCATCCTCTCTCCATCATCATCACAACTTTCCTTGTTATTATACTAAAGCAGTTAGCAGTTAGAAACTCCATCTTCTCTCCATCACACCTGTTAGCCAAGGTGGTTAGCAAGAGGAAACTCTGTTTCAATGTTAAATCACTGAAGATCATTTACTTGCTAATGCTAACTGTGATTCCACAAAAAGTGCAGATTGTAACCGATCTCAGAACAGTGAAAGCAGACAAGCGTTAGCTAGTCTTACAGTCTGTTCCCCCCTCAGTTTACCGTAAAATACCAGGGGTTTATCCACAATGCGCTTGCACAAACTACCTTTTTAGCTTTCTCGGCTCCAATCATTGCTAACAGGAGACAGACATGTGGTATGTCAGTGAGAGTTACAGTCTCCAATGAGCACGAAATAAGCGCAGCTTTTGATGACAACAGCTGACTGCGGCCACAAGATGGCAGTAATGTAAAGGCTTGATGCAACATGCGAGGACTTTTATGACAGTGCTCTCTGAGATTAAAGAAACAAGATTGATTTACTTTGGTGTGTTTCAATTTAATGCTATTTTAGATTTGACATGGTTTGTCCTGATAGAACGGCACTTGCGCAAACCATTTATTTGGCTTAAGATTAAGCTCAAGTTTTAACAAAATGACGAGAGAAAAGTAGCTCGGAGAAGCCTTTGAATGGCTCATAATCCGGATCATACAGTGTCAAATCTAAATCACAGCAGAAGCAGTGAGATGCACAGGCATGTGTGGTTTCTACAGAGATCACATGCTTATTCATGATGTGACAAAAGACAAGCAGGTGGATGAAGCCTGACGTGCGTACAGCTACACTTCTTGCTCAGATTCATCCAAAGGGCAGCAAAATTGACTAGACAGTGCTTCACAGTACAGATGGACAGTGACTCAAAGCATACTGTGAAAACAACCCAGAGTTATTTGAAGATCTTGAACGTGATCCCACGTGCATTTAACTCACTGAACACAAAACCAAATGCATAAACACCCACCAACAAATAACTGACGATTAAAGGCCTTGCAAAACAGCACATAGGAAGACACTCATTCTTTGGTGATATGTACTTTAGACTTTAGAGACTCATTGCCTGAAAAGAATCCTTGACAAAGTAATAAACACAGGCTTTTTACTTATTACTGTGTTAATTTGACCAATTACATCTGAGCTGCTGATAAAAGGGTTAGTGTGTAGATAAGGTGTGTGCAAAGTAATTTCAGTAGAGTTGAAGCATTTTTTTCAACCCCTCGAAATAAACTTCTATTGCATATTAAGTGTTACAATTAAAATCAACTGCTGCTGTGTCCTCTCTGTGCTCCTCCTGTAGCTCTCCCCACATTCTAGTCTCCCACCAGACAAGCACAGACTTCTCACTGCCAAAAATACGACAGTGCTGAATTTAGTTTTCACTGAGGATTCAAACCACATCTCAGGTAAAATATTTCTACTTAACAATGTCACCACCACATTTTTTTTTACTTCTGTGTAGACTTTTTTACTCTTTATACCATGCACCTGAACTACTCTGAGAAGCTCAGTGATTGACCAGTCTCCTGTCATTTTCTCCTGTCATTATTTTCTGCAGGTTGATACAGAACAGCAGGTTGGCACATGACGTGAATTACATTGTATGTTCTTATAATGCAATAATGCAATGCATTAGTGTGCTAAATTAAATCAGTGCAATTACAATTGTGTTGTTACTTGCTTTACTTTTTTTTTTTCAAAAGATATCTGTGTGATGGTGGCTACTAAGAAAATAAATAACGACTCTTTTTTCTTCCTGTTCACTTGCAATAATCAGCTGATTTAAGTTTAAGTTGGAGAAGAAGAAACGGTGCAGTGTTCTCCAACTTAAGTTTATATATCCATCTCTGTGGGGATGTGTATGATGGGTTGTGTATTTATTTAATCTATGTCTATTTTAATAACTAAGTGACTTTTTAAAAATGTATTATTAGTGGTTTTTTTAATATCTTTCCCTCATCTAAAGTCTTTTAAACATTTTATGCAATTTTGGTCAGTACAATTGATTTGAATTGAACCGAGCAGGTTATCAGCTCTTGTCAGTATCTGCACAAACAGCATGCTAACACAGTCTTAACTGATGAATGTGATGTTAAAGCTGAGAGTCTGCTCAGACACCCGTTGGTGACCTCAGCCCAGGTAACAAAAGCAATGATGAGTAGTCAGGACTGTGGCCTCCATTTCTCTACCTGTAGATGTTTCTACAGTAGAAAATGATTAGGATGCCTCCTGGATTCCTCCTAGGTGAAGTATTTTAGTATTTTGATTTTTCTACTCAAGCACTCAAAGCACTTAAACGACATGTCTCATTTGCCCATTCCCACAGACATTCATACACACACTTTTTTGTGCTTGTGCTTTCTATCTAACATTCACACTCCAATGAATGCCTCACGAGCGACTAGGGGTTCAGTATTTTGCCCAAGGATAGATTGAACTGGATTGAACCAACAACCTTCGGATTAGTAGATGACCTGCTCTACTTCCTGTAAACACAGCCACTCCTGAGGTTGAATGCCTCGGGATCCCACAAGAAGACAAGGAGGAGATGGCAAGAGAGAGGGAGATCTGGGTGTCTTCTGCCCCGCACAGCTGAAGCTATGTGCATTCTATGGTCGGGACTGATCCTTAACTGATTTTTCACATGGCTCTGAAAAAAGGAACCATCTGGATGATCTGGACAGAGATCAATCTTGTTTCAGAGCACAGATGTGTCCAAAAATGTCAATGTTAATGTAAATTTTAAAAACAATCTGCAAGCACGAAGAGTCACGTATACCCCGTCGATATCATTCCTTTGACGGTGCACAGTCATTTTTCACCAGTGTGCCACATTCAAATACTAATCCTTGCAAGCTGTCCAGTACGACGACAGCCTTGAACTGTCGGCCAATACTATAACAAGATTGAGTTTCAGTGTGGGCCTTGCCTGGGGGACATGCAGAGAAGCTACACCAGAAAATCAATTTTTCATAATTATGAAGGAAAATTAATGTCCATAATTCACTGAGCAGAGCGGTAAGGCACTGCAAGAAGGTCGGAGAATCTTCTGCAGAGATGTCGATTGAAACTATCGATCAGGTGATTACATACATTTTGCACCTACTGTGTTTTCGGTAAGAGGCAAAACAAAAGTTTTAAAATAAAATCTCAATGTAAAGTAAAGGAGTAAGGTGTAGTCACTTGAGGTGTTTTCATTTGGGAAAGGAAAAAAAATATCCACGGTTCAGGACTGTACCCTTCAAAACATCATCGGCAATTCAGCCATAACCCAATCTCCTTGGCGCAGTAACCATAATCAAATCACCTTTTTTTCCACTTACCCCCCCTTTTTTTTTTAATATCATCTCATTGCATCTCCAAGCTGTGCAACAAAACGCAGCCTTATATGTTTATTCATGTGAGCTCTGAGCCAAACAGCATGGACCATCCATCACCACACTCCAGACACAAGTGACTCTCTACTTCCTCTTCTCTTCTCACACTGTTCAACACCTCCTCCCTCCACCAGAGAGCAGGGTGTTATTACTGATGCGTGAAGGCAGTAACCATGAAGGAGCCCCTCTCAGAAAACAAAGCTGTCCCTGGTCTGGTTGTCACTGTCATGGATCATCAAGAGGAGTTCATTGTTATTACTTCCACTGTTAGACTCAATGATGGAGCAGACGGGGGGGTTAGTATTGATTGGTAGTTAAGACATCATGCTAAGAACACCTGCTGGTCGGTAATTGTCACAATACAGCTAAGGGATACAATCAAGCGTTGTGATATGCTGCATGTGCACTGCAGTCAGTCGCTATTATGAAGTTACAGAGACATAGACATCAGCACACACACATTCAAGCACACCGTAATGGGCCAGTGTGTGGTTTAAATTCTCTTTGATGCTCTGGATGCTCCCCACTGCTCGCCATATTACTCTGTACACATCAAACAGGGTGTTCTGGGAAGAAAAAGGGACATGATGACAAGACCGTGGCTCACTATTCAGCTCATCCTGACACTGGGCTTTTTATTCAAATAAAAATATGTTCTTCTACCCCCCCCCCCCCCCCCCCGCCTCCCCCCCCTCTCTCTTAGTCTGTCTCGCTTTTGCTGTAGCTCTGCCACAATTTCTCTTTTTTGTGCTTTTCCCTGGCAATATCAAACCTTTCCTCTTCCTCCTCCTCCTTCTTCCTGCCTTTTTTCTCATGTAACGCTTGCATCTGTTTTGCTCACCCTTCCTTGCAAAAAAAGCCTCCCCATCTTTCTGCAAATTTTCCTGTCTGTGCTCTGTCCGTGTCTGTCTTTTTCTCGCTTTTATTTTTCTTGTAAACTGACATCCCCTGCTATTCTCCTTTCGAGTCACCTAAAGCCTGTCGCAGCATGCCACCCCATCACAGCTGACCATCCCGACGATGTCAGCGTGAGTCACAGTTCACAGATGACAATGACCCAGCCCGGCTACTCTGTAACCAGGGACACACTGGGTTCCTCTAACCTACGATCTCACCTGTTTGTGCCTATGCATGTCTAGTTCTGTGCATTTGTAAATTTGATCTGCAGAGAAAAGGAAGTCGGGAAAAAGAAACATTATCTCCTTGTGTTGAATTGTGTTACGCCTGCAGATGCATCCATGTGTGCACTGAACTGAACTGGAGATTTGTATGAACCCATTGGTATGGATGGCGCGGTACGATCTTGAGCGTGATCTGTGTTCGCCACCTCCTGATCGGCCCCTCCCGTCCCATAATTCTACCTCTGCCTCCAAAGCCCCTGTAACCTTTTTCCTGCACATCCATCTGTCAATCATGTTCTATGCTGCACAGCAACACAGGGACACTTGTTTCAGTGTTAATTGAACCCTCACAGTTTACACTGGAACTAACCAGCATCTCTTATCTGTTATTCCTGAGGTAACCCTTCACAGAGGTATTATTAATCACTGCACACAGCTCAGAGAACATCTACTGGGTGATAAAAACGTTTGCAGGAAAGAAAAAAAGAATAAGAAAAAGAAAAAATGGATCCAGCCACAGTTACTGAAGCACTTGCTGATATTTTGCCATAAATTTATTAAGCCACTTTTGTAAAATAAAATATGCTTTATTCTGAAATGACTCAGTGGAATGAGCCTTGTTTAAAGACTGTGGAAGACCTTACGTAGAAACACATTTTCCTGTATTTAAAGGTCACACCTATTTAAGGCATAAATGCATGCCGGATTTTACGTCATGCCTCAAATTGCTTTGGTGTTTTACAAGGCTGGGACTGAGCGGCTCAGTCGGCATGCACTTTTAAGCACAAAAGAAAATGCGGTTCAGACCAGAACACAGAGGATGTTTATGTCAAAACTGTATTCCATCGTGCCATCGTGTTCAGTGTGTTCTCCATCACTCGATGACATCCGTATCCTTATAAGAGATGCTTGCTAGGCCATCAAACAGGACTCTGAAAGCCCTTTTCTGCACTGGGAAATTTTGAGGGGAGACTGAGGACATTTCGACCTCAACGATACAACAAGCATGGCTACTACACAAGCCTTGGCTTTTTGTGTGGAGATGACCAAGTCCTGAACCTGTTCCAGAAGCTTTTTTTTTTCTCCTCGCAATTTTACACATTTGAGGTGTGCAGCTGAGAGCAACACCACGAGTGCCTTTGAGTAGTCTGAGAGTCTGTATGCCATTATCTGATGATCCATTGTGCTGACAAATGACATACAAAAGACAAGAAGGCAGTGGGAGGAAGTTCCAAGTGCAAGTGGCCAATAAGACAGACAGTACAGCTAATTCCATCCATCCATCCATCCATCCATCCATCCATCCATCCATTTTCTTAACTGCTCATCCAATTTATGGTCATGGGGGTCGGCTGCAGGCCGAGATGTGGGTATAGCCTGGGCAAGCTGCTAGCCTATAGCAGATACGACCTCTTTGTTTCAAGACTTCAAATCTGTCAGTGTAACAGGGCCTGATTTAGAGGCATTGCACAAGTCAATATGAAAGCGCCCGATCCCCGATGGGGGTTTCTGTATGAATTTATAAATGTGTAAAATTTCATTAAAATCAATTTTGCTCACATTAGTTTTTGATTTAATGCCTGTTGGATCCATGCAGCCTAATGTTGATGGTGTAGGCTCTGCCTCTCAAATTATTCTGACATCTTTATTTCTGGTCTTATCAAATATTTAGCCTTAAAATTTGTAATTTTGAACAGTGCTTTTGCAAATGGAGTTTTTTTTCTTGCTTGATAGACGATGTTTTCTCTGTCAAAGGGGATCAATGCACGGTGAACTCACCAGGCTTTGCAGAACAGAGATTCTATTGAGTGGTCCAAATTTGTTGACGTAAAACTGGTGCATAATTGATGAAGACTAAGGTTTATTGCTTTAAAGTAGAGCGTTGCTTGATCTTGCATCATGTATAATGCCATATGGAACTGGTAATGAATGCAAAACACAGGAATCTTGAAGAATATGTCTGGTTATTCAACACTGTGTGTTTTGGCACATTTCTACATTTTAATACATGTTCTTTACATGAAACGACAGCACGGCTGTGCAGCTCTGGTGACAAAATGTCATAGAAGTAATGCTGCTTATCCGCTTCAGAGCCTGGATGGATTCAAATCAATTCACCTAGAGAAGGTTAAGTTCTTTTCTCACAAGCCCACATTTCCATTTTGCAGGAGAGCCTTGGATAGAGATCAGACTGCAATCAATTAACTGTCTGTGTCATTACAGGATTAGCTCTACCCACAGCATGGTCACATATATCTGGAAACTTGCCCAGTAATGGGCAGGTAATAGAGCAAGTGACTGCGTGTCCCCTGGGGAAGATTAGTGCTCCATGTCCCATATTAAGTACAAGACAGGAGAATGACAAATGGGATGTAACAGATATAGAGTTTACAGAAAAATAAGCAAGACACACACACACACACACACACACACACACACATGACTGTGTGTGTATATATATGCTGTTTAGCCATGTGATTTGTCACTGAAGATTTCTGCAGTTTGACAATGATCATATATCTGCCACACTTACAACATTCACATTAATAGGAATTGTACTGTTCGCAGACTCAAAGCATCGCTGTGCAGAAGTACAGCTTCACAAAGCTGCTTAGACTGTGTATTGTTACCATTCAGAAATCAGTGATAGAGCCAATTGTGACGCCTACCTTCTCCACCTACAGTATAAGGGAAGCTGTCTTGAGAGAAATAGCTGACAAATGTTAAAAAATGCCAGAGTACACTGAATGGCTTTTAAGAAATGGACTTTAATTCAGATCATCAGGCATGAGTGCAGACACACAAAGACATGCAGGCAAACATGCACCTTCATAATAACCACAATGCCACGTTCAAGGTAGTACAGTGCGAATGGTACTTTTTCTTTCCATTTCTGAACTTGAGTAGGCCTGATTCCTCTCAATAGTTTCTCATTATCCAGCCTGCTGGTGTTTGAGTTTGACTGATTGTTCATAAAACATGCATGACCCTCATGAATTATTGTGAGAGAACATCCAATAAATTGTTTTAGATGGCTTATTACAACAACGTTACTGGCCTGGCATATTAAATTATTTGCAATCCTGTAAATCACAGAGGTGATTTGAAAATAACCCATTAAAGGCATCACAGTGACATTTCTGCACTCTTCCTACAACATAACCATCTCTGTCAGAGCTCTTTTTAAATTAATCACAAAGAGTTTTGTTATCAATCACATTCCATTAAGCCTTTAATGAGATACAGAAAGAATATGAGGAGATGCATCTGGAGGAATCTGCAGGGATGGGATGGAGGTTTTATGAATATTATCAGGTTAATAGTGATTAATGTTACTCAGTTATGAAGATATGAGTGTGAACTTCTTAACTTTCAACTATCTCATTTCCAAATAAGGTAAAGGTAATAAAAGTAAGCAAAGTCAATGAAAATAACATAAAAATGCTATTAAATCCAGAAATACAATAAGATTTTTACACAGTATTGCATTTTGAAGTATCTGCACTGAGCCAAACAGAGTTATAAAAGATCCCCATGAAAATCAAGTTTTTAACCTTGTTAGCGTGTCCATATGTTTTAAGACATATTGTGAGCATGTCTGCCTGGAAACAGCAGTGTACTAGTGACAGTCTCACAAACACAGATTCAGCCAGGCAAAGTTTCACATATAACAAACCAAAGGAACTACTTGTACTATAAATCTACCCACATTTATATTGAGCTTTTGTGGTCTTAGTAATTTTAACTAGTGGCGTTCCAACAGGACAAGCAAGGCAAGCAGTGCTTGCCCAGTGAAATCTAAAAACAGATATTAATTAAAACCAAAGTGAAACCATTCCTCTCGGCATCTTATAGTGTGTTCTCTCTCACAAGTGGCTTTCATTACCTGTGTGCTTACTCCTTTAGATTACTGCATTTTGCAGGTGCAGTTAAAAGCATCCTTCTGCTTGCCTCAGAATCCAATGAAATGTCTAGCGTCTGTGTTTTGATGGCTGTTTCCTTGTGCCATTAACAAAAGCTTAAGCTTATCAAACTGAGAGCCTAACATCTTTTCCTGGTTGTTTACACATGTATAGTGTGGCTAAACCTCTTGAATTAGATCGGAAGCTAAGGGGATAATAGTGGGCTAGACAAGTTTCAGCTTCTTTCAGTGATCTGAGCTCAGTTATCATCTGCATGTTGCGTGGAAACAGATCTAACTTAGCAACTAAACAGTCTTTTGGAATTTATAATCATAACAGATACGTTTGATCTTACTAACCAACTTGGCCATTATCTGTCATACAAGAAACTTTTAATAACTCCTTTGGCACATTAGCAAGGAATGCTTTGGTATGCCTTTGCCATGTTTGGTTTAATAAAACGGGCAAGTTGAACAGCTGTAGGCTTCACATTAGCATTTCAGAGAAATCATTTCTTTGGCTTAGCATTTACCCAGCATAGCCAGATGCTTCCCCAACAATCCAACTGTTTTCACCCTGCCTTATTGTCTTTCTGTAAAAGTTACTACACACTATTTTAACCATGGGTTTATACAGCACTGTCCTCAGCCCAGGCAGGTTTTAAACCAGTGCCATGGTGTTAATAATGGTGTTAATAACAGTTAATTTGGTTAACTTGGAGGATGTAGTCTAATTTATCAATCTGTTTAATAATGCAGCCAGTTTGAAGGCTCTACACTAAAGACTACACTGCTTCATTGCACATCACTGTGAAAGTGTCTGCTGCTGCTCTGTTTCTTGCCTCTGTGTGTCATGATGAAAGAGACACACAGAGTGGTAGGTGAACTGGTGATGTTACTTGAGTTAGCTTTTTTCATTACTGTGTGTGCAATAACAACATTCCCAACAACTGATGATCTGTTTGAATACCTTGCCTGGAATAACGCAATGCTCTGTGCCCTGGAACCTCTTGATTTACAGATTTCTGCACTGTTTTTCCTGTTTAACAAAATGCACACTTTGAGAGCGTGGATTATAACGCTCTGTCTTACACCATGTAGTTGGGGAACTTGTGAATGAGTGGGCAGAGGAAGACATTGGGTAGGCCAATGGCTAATTTGCATAATCAAAGTTTCGCACATACCAAATGAGACAAATGTGCTGAGTCACAGTCGCATCTAAGAATATTTTAATGTAAAAAGAACTTCTGGTTTTGATGAGCAGAGAACAGTTTTCATTGGGTGAGTCATCAAATTTAAATGTCACTTGTTAGTGCGTCATTTTCACTTTTTACATAATTGCCGTTTTTGTCCATCACTCAGCTCGTAGATATCTGTCTGCACCGAGAGTTCAGACTCAGTATAGATTTTGATATGAATGCACTGACATAGAGTTGGCCATGCGTTTAAGTTTCGCGACCCTCTTTCACCTTTCCTGTGTCCCAGGGGTGAAGTGATGAGACAGGAGGGGGAGAGGAGGAGGGGACAGAAGAGAAGGAAAGCAGAGGGAACGCTAACCCTGCTGCCTCCGACCTTCAGGTCCCAAAGGTACACAAGTCAGACTTCAAGAATAAAGTTGAAGGACTTTGTGATTGGGCAGCAGAACTACTACAGGCACTTTTTCCCCAGCAGAATTAAGTGGGAGTTTATAAGTGGCCACTTCATGCTCCTTCTTAAGACAGCACTTCAACACTTTGCCTCAGCTCTGGCTTCATGTTAAATTCATGGCTGAGTTTCCATCTCCTGCTAAACAAGTTGTGTGTGTCATTAGTTTTATTTAACAGAACTTTTCCCCATTAGGGATTTGAAGCAACATTTTCAGGATTAGTAAAATTCTCTAACAATCACTGATAAAGATCGTGTCTTGTGATGTGAACCAGGCTAATTTGTGGTGCCCAGAGTGAATAAATAATGTTGAGGTCGTTTAGGAGACTAATTTGAAATGCAGTCTGTTCTGAAGGTTCACAGAGCTTTTGCACACTTTATCCAGCGCGAGCCTTGAAATCAAATGATTTTTATAACTAACGGCACATGGTCAAGTATCGCTTTACACTCGGGTTCCAACATCTGATTTATTTGAACTACAGTTTCAATTGATTTGAGCTCATTTATTCACATTAGGATTCAAGTGTTGTAGCGTGAATGTGTCTCCTGCAAGCACAGACATGAAAAGAGCTATAGATGAAGGGAGCAGAGCCATGGAGAGAGTTGTGTACATTCACCACCTACCTGCACCCACTGCGTTTGATCCAAACCACACGCCTTTGAAGTGTGTATGCCTTTGTGCCGGGCCAAATAGGGGTGTGTGTTTCTGTGTGTGCGCACGCGCGCGTGTGTAAAACATTGCATGCAAGTGATGTCATCATCATTTTCAGACACACACACAGAAGTGCACATGCATACAAATGCATGTGCATGGGCATCCACACATAGTCACACCCACACAGAAGGGAAGCTAAATGGGAAAATGTTTCTATCGCCACAAATATATGCCTGCCTTCAAACTACACCTCAGACCTTTTTTCTTTCTGGCGGTGGACTATCTCAAATGGCAATGCAAATGTTCATTTTTATCAGATTGCACTTTTGAAGCTGGGAAAAATTGGAAAGAAACCATACTACTCAAGTACAAACAATGTCACTTTGCAAAGTTTTTTTTCCCCAAAAAGCCTTCAATGTATGTAAATGGGAAATAGATGCAGTGCTTTATTGAAACATGTGCAAACATAAATGTAAATCACTGGACTGGCAGTGTGATTGGGATCATTGTCATACTGAAAAATGAAGCCCTTGCCAATCAGACACTTCCCAGATGGTATTGCATGGTGGATCAAAATCTGGCAGCACTTTTCTGCATTCAAAATTCAAAAGCTTTGGAATTTTCTCAAAATCTTTGATAGTATCTCTCTCATCATATTTGAACCAATAATTTCAAATTTGTCTCTCCATAAGACCTGCTGTCACTAATTTTTCAGTCACGTTTTTGTTTAATGTGTCATACCTCAACCTTTTCCCCCCTGTTTCTCCTCCTTAATAATGGCCTTTGGCACTGAGACTATTTCTGACGAGGTTTAAGTCATTCCATTATCAATATCTAAGGAGCTTGGAAAGAAAAGCGTCTGGACTTCTTTAAGTTGCTTGAAGACGTTTCACCTCTCATCAGAGAAGCTTCTTCAGTTCTAGGGTCAAATGGTGGAGAGTCCCAGATTTAAACCCTGTGGGAGTGTCCCCCTCAAGAGGGACAAAAGGACCCCCTAATGATCCAGATGGCTCAGGATGTGAGTGGGCGTTAAGGCATCTGGGGAGGGATCTCAAAGCTGGATTATAGATGACAGACAGTTGGTGCCGTAAACCACCGCCTCTGTTCAAAGATGGTCGCTCACAGTGGACGTAATTGGCTTCTTTCACTCCTCTTTCAAACCATCTGACTTCTCTGTCCAAAATGTGAACATTGGCATCCTCAAAAGAGTGACCTTTGTCCTTTAGATGCCGATGGACTGCTGAGTCTTGTCCTGTGGAGGTGGCTCTTCTATGTTGTGCCATGCGTTTGTGAAGTGGCTGTTTGGTCTCTCCAATGTAGAGGTCTGAGCATTCCTCGCTGCACTGTACAGCATACACCACGTTGTTAAGTCTGTGTTTTGGAGTTTTGTCTTTCGGGTGAACCAGCTTTTGTCTGAGTGTGTTGCTGGGTCTGAAGTACACTGGGATGTCATGCTTGGAGAAAACTCTCCTGAGTTTCTCTGATACACCGGCTACATAGGGGATGACAATGTTGTTGCGTCTGTCTTTCTTATCCTCCCTCGCTGGTGTCTGATCTTCTTTTCTGTGCATCTTTGCTGACTTGATAAAAGCCCAACTAGGATAACTTTAAGAGCTTTGTTTACATGTGTGTGTTCCTTCTTTTTCCCTTCAGGCTTAGAGGGAACATGTTCTGCTCGGTGGTGTAGGGTCCTGATTACTCCAAGTTTGTGTTCCAGAGGGTGATGGGAGTCAAAGAGGAGGTACTGGTCCGTGTGTGTGGGCTTCCGGTAAACTTCAATGTTGAGGTTTCCATTCTCTTCAATGTGCACAGTGCAGTCCAGGAAAGGCAAACAGTTGTCCTTTGTGTCTTCCCTGGTGAACTTGATGTTTTTATCCACGGCGTTGATGTGCGCAGTGAAGGATTCCACTTCTTGTGTTTTGATTTTGACCCTTCCCTTTTTTGAGATGCCTTCCCAGACGCCTTAACACCCACTCACATCCTGGGCCATCTGACCTCAGGAAATCACATGACAGGGTGGGGCTAAGTTTCACAATGAGCTCACCCGACACCTTGGCTGATTGTGACCTACATTTTCACACCTTGGCTCATGTGATCAGGTAGAGGATCGATAGGGAGCTCCCACAGGGTTTAAATCTGGGACTCCCCACCATTTGACCCTAGAACTGAAGAAGCTTCTCTGATGAGAGGTGAAACGTCTTCAAGCAACTTAAAGAAGTCCAGACACTTTTCTTTCCAAGCTCCTTAGACTACGATGACCTGGATGACTGAGAACCTTCACAGACATTATCAAAATCAATTATCGATTCAATTCCTTATTGATTCTCATTGGATCCACTTTGACATTAATTTTTCTTCTTTGTTGTGACCAGTTTTGGGGTAATTACTCAAAAAATAGCAATTATTAAACATGTTACACAACGCTTTTCTTAAAAGTAATGCAGTACTTTACTTAATTGATGAAAGGAATTGGTTACCATACTTGTTACATTACTTTTGTGTTTCTCTCTAAATTGACCTGAAACAATACAAACCTGAGGCTACAGACACACATACAACACAAATTGTATCCTAATGAGGACACACATATGATCTTTCTCTTAGTATTTAGGTATGAACACAAAATATTTAAAAGACCTTCAGAAAGCCTCAAGAAGTATTGCTCCAAAACACTTTTAAAAAATCCCCTATAAATCTGTCTCCTTGGAAGGAAACTATGAAGAAATAAGAGAGAGTTTCAGGACTATTTGACACTACTGAGTTTAGCAACTAAAGAAACTCATCATATAATGCTGCAGCTCAGTACTTCTAAAAGAAGTACAAATAAAAAATATATACACATAACATGCTTACATTAAGACAATATACTTAGTCATGTGACTCTACCGTAGAGCTTTAGCTCAATGCTTTCTTTCAGAATACTTTGTTTACATTCATGATCACATGTTTTGCCCTGAAAAAAAATCTACTGTATTATTATTATTATGTAATTAATCTTCACTCTGGCATGCATACATTTAATGTCCACTTTAATGTCTATAGTTGGTTGAAAAATGACTCCAAAAGGAAAGTAGCAACAACTTCGGTGACATTATCTGATGGTGTGTTTCATGTTCAGCATGAATGTTGGCTGGAAGTCATTTCAGGAGTTTGGGAGTCTGGATTTTTTTTTAATCTTGTCATTTGATCGGGTAAAAAAAAAGGAAAAACTTGTGGGGATAGAAAGAAAAACAAAGCTTAAGGGGTGCGAGATGGAGGCTCTCCATCACCACATCTTACCCCGCTGAGCTAACCAACCGACACAATAACAAAGTGTACCTCACAGGCTTGTATTATTTACAATGGGAGGGCAGAGAGGTGGCTGTGAGAGACAAGAGGCCTGCAGAAATAACCTGACAATGCAGCACATAACAAGGAAAATAATCTAATCTACACGTGGATATAAAAATGGCATAAAAAACAGGTGTGAGTTTTTTTAATTGAAGTGAGACAATATCCCGTCCAAATAAACTCTCAGTCAAATGTTGTATTTATGGACTGGCGACCTGAACAGGGTATACGCTGCCTCTCACCCTATGACAGCTGTGATAGGCTCCAGGCCTGCCTTGAACCCTAAAGTGGTTAAAAATCTGCAGATATATGGATTTTGTTGTAATAACAAAAGAAACAAAACATAGGAATTTGCTTTCTGTAATTGCAATATTGTGATCAATGTTTCCTGGTCATGAAGAGAAGGCCTGCCTCAGGAATATGCCCTCTGGCCATCCGTCTTATAAACACATTGCATGGATGCAAACTTGATGTCACAACGTTGTTCTCAAGAGAGAGCGAGGGCACCTTGATGGCATTTTGTCCTTCAGAGATGAAGAAACTGTCAATAACCAAGTCATGTAATTTCCCAGAGGGCTTCCAGCACTGGATTAATATTTTTAGCCAAGTAGCTATATCTGTCCTGTACACACACTCAGCCTCGCTCTTATTTTGGGAGCAGGTCCAGTTTCAAAGTCACTTCACCTTCTCTGAGTTTCTATTTTCCCCTAATGGCAATTTTGAGAAGTCGCTTTCCTTCAAATTACACATCCTCACTGCAGCTCATCTTCAAAAATATGGTCTTATATTAGGATTTAAATAGCATCTTTAGTTTTAATACAGGTCTGGAGGGAGCTTATAGGAAAGCGTGTACTATTTTTTTCAGTGTAACTGAAGGAAAAACATTTTCTTGGTCTAAAGGTGACCTTACCTGCACTGCACTTTGCAAAGCTGTCATGATACTGCATAAGGACCCATGTTTTTACCACACAAACTCACTGCTTTTTATTCCCCTTGGGCCACTGATTGAAAAATCTTAGAAACAGGGAAGAAGAGGTGTCAGCGCCACATAAACAGAAGAACTGTTTTATGACAAAGAATCTTTTTAAATAAAACAACAACAGCTTTAATGACAGGCGACGAGAACGCCTGCAGCCTGCAGGCAGACTTTCATCTGGGTTTTCCAGCGGCTTTAGGTCCCCGTTACGAAGAAGTGCTCGATAAAATGCTTGTTTTAGAAGTGACACTTTCACGCTGACTGATCTTGGCAATAAATTAAGAAAACACAAATACACTTGGTGGGTTATGAAGAAATTAAAAAGATTTAAGGATTTAAGTCTCCACTACATTGCTGTCTGTGACCAGCTGTTACCACATAAATCAACAGGAAGCCAGCTGAATTCCAATTACCGAGACTTAATTTTCAGATATGATTTTATGCAGCAGGCTGCAGGAAGTTCCACTGAGAAAGACATCGTCAAAAAAGGCACTAACATAATTTGATAATACTTGATAATGAAAAGAAATTTCACCTCTTATTTCATGTCTTTTAATGCAAAGCTATTGATGGTCATGTTTTGCATGAAAAACACGAGTTTGACTGTTAAAGGAAGGAAATTTAATCGCACGCCCCCCCCCCCACTTCTTGTGAAATGCTTCCTCTCGTGCAGTTAACTGTCAGATGACAGAGTGAGGCAAAAACAACAAGGGAGGAGCTGAGCTATGAAGAAGAACAGGAAACAAAAGAAGCGGAGGAGCTGTCAGTCGCACTTTGCCTTCTTAGGGTTTAATATCTCTTTCTCATGCACACAGCCAGGCCTCCTTATCTGCTGTCAGTGAATGCCAGCTAGATGTCACTTTTACTCTGGATTTCCCACTCATGGCAGAAGAACTGAAGGTCAGCTCACGAATGGTCAGCTCACAGACTACAGGACCACCAAACCCTCCCCCGCATCCTCTGATGTCTCCTTCCTCAACGAGCTCAACAACTTTTATGCTCGTTTTGAGCGAGGGAACCCCACAACCACAACCAAAGCAGACATGACGCCAGACCACCAACCTATGACTCTCTCCCCCACCGATGTAGGAGCGGTGCTGAGCAGGATCAATGTCCACAAGGCTGCAGGCCCTGATGGCATCCCCGGGCGTGTTCTCAGAGCGTGTTCTGGGGAGCTTGCAGGAGTGCTCACAGACATATTCAATCTGTCCTTGGCCCACGCTGTGGTACCGGCCTGCTTCAAATCCACCTCCATCGTCCCGATACCCAAAAACTCCAACCCATCTTGCCTCAATGATTACCGCCCAGTAGCACTCACCCCCATCATCACTAAGTGCTTAGAGCGACTGGTCCTAGCACACTTCAAATCCTGTCTCCCCCCCACCCTGGACCCCCACCAATTCGCATACCGCCGGAACAGGAGCACAGAGGATGCAGTCTCCATCGCAATGCACTCTGTCCTCTCACACCTGGACAACAACAACACCTACGCCAGAATGCTGTTTATAGACTTCAGTTCAGCATTCAATACAATCCACCCCTCACAACTCATCAGGAAACTGACAGACCTGGGTATCAGTTCCCTCATCTGCAAATGGTTACTGGACTTCCTGACCAACCGCCCCCAACATGTCCGGCTGGATAACCGCTGCTCATCTACCATCACAATGAACACCGGTGTACCACAAGGCTGTGTGATGAGCCCTTTCCTCTACTCCCTCTTCACCCACGACTGCAGACCTGCTGATGGTTCCAACACCATCATTAAGTTTGCAGATGACACCACGGTGATTGGCCTCATCAGTGACAACGATGAGGCCGCCTACAGGGAGGAGGTGGATCGTCTGGCTGAGTGGTGCGACAGAAACAACCTGCTGCTTAACACCGAGAAGACCAAGGAGCTCATCGTGGACTACAGGAGGAATGCTGACCCACATCCACCCATCCACATTAAGGGGACGGCTGTGGAGCGTGTGAGCAGCTTCAAGTTCCTGGGAGTCCACATCTCCGAGGATCTCACCTGGACGACCAACTGCTCCAAGCTGGTCAAGAAGGCTCACCAGCGCCTCTTCTTCTTGAGGACTCTGAGGAAGAACCACCTGTCCTCAGACATCCTGGTGAACTTCTATCGCTGCACCATCGAGAGCATCCTGACCAACTGTATAACAGTCTGGTACGGGAACTGCTCTGCCTCGGACCGGAAGGCGTTGCAGAGGGTCGTGAAAACTGCCCAGCGCATCGCCGGAGCACCACTTCCTGCCATAAAAGACATCTACAGGAAGCGGTGTCTGAAAAGGGCTGGGAAAATCATCAAAGACCCCAGTCACCCATCACATGGACTCTTCACCCTCCTGCCCTCTGGGAGGCGCCACAGGAGCCTCCGGACTAAGACCACCAGGTACCAGAACAGCTTCTTCCCCACAGCTGTCAGACTCCTGAACTCTGCCTCCTGACATCTGACCCACGTTAAACTCATGGACTGAACATACACACCCCCACAATGGACAACTGTACCCTCAAACACACAATAATAACATGGACTGAACCACCACTCACAACCACTAGCACTTTATATAGCCTCTGTAGAAACTATCTACACCCTCACTTATCTTAACTGCACTACTGTATAGCTCTGTGTAAATAATCATTCTGTAGATTCGATAATCTTTAATCCTACAACTGTTTACAACTTGCATAGTTCCCATTTCTGTATAGCTGTATATCCCAGATTCTGTAAAGTTATTTATTTCATTTCATATTCTGTATAGTTTTTCATATTTATATCCTGTTCATATCCTGTACATAGCTTGTACTCACTACAGCCTGTACATACTTATAGTTATAGAATATTCACAACATACTTCATACCGTGTACATTATAACATACCATAATAGACCCATTTCTGTAATATACTCACATATCTATATTATTGCTAATATATATTGTAATATATCTATATCACTAAAGCACTTCTGGATGGATGCAAACTGCATTTCGTTGCCCTGTACCTGTGCATGTGCAATGACAATAAAGTTGAATTCTAATTCTAATTCTAATTCTAGTGTAATGGGACTGAACATAAACCTCGGTCTGTCTTAAGATACACTCAATGTCCTTTCACTAACTGATCATGTTTATCAGCGTCTGCTGCGCATCATGCAGAACCTCTCTTTTTCCCCTCCCCTTTTTAATCATTTGTATAAAATAGTTGAAGATAGGCTTCATGAAAATTGACTCCCGGCTGACATCGTAAAATAAATAGGCAGTGCAGGTGAGCTATGACAAGTGGTGAGGTACACTTTATCGAATAATGAATAATACAGGGGTAAAAAAAAAAAGCAAAAAAAAAGAAGTCTTCAAACAAGTAGGAGCCAGAAACATGTTTAAACAGCACGGTTTTAATACTGTTCTGCTTCAGTTGTTACCGAAGGGACTTTCATAGGTCAACAAAGGCCCAGAATTGTTAAAGGAACATTTCTTTAAAGCTGCACTGATGCATATTTTATAATAACAATTGTTGAAATGACTATACAGAGGTCGCTCGTAGTGACGAACTCACATAAAAATGATCAACCACCTCTGCAGCTGCCCTCAGCCCACACTCGCTGAACTTGTTCTCGTGTTTCTGAGTGGTGAATGGTTATTGCCGACAATTTGGGCGCACCTACTTCTGGTTCTGGCTCTCAGTTTTTTTGTAAAAATGTGCTACGTGACGGCCATCCAGCGCGAGCAACATCTGCTTTATTCCGACTCGTCCTTTTTAGTTTGAGCCCCAATATTACATAATCACGATCATACCCATCTGCCAATTTTCATTGCTCCCATTATTTATTCACTCGCTGTGAGGCATTGATCTCTGATTTGGCCCTTTATGACCGATGACAAAATGAAACAAATAATGGATTTTGTGATTTAGACTCAAAGCCCACTGAGGACGAACAGTATATCTCATGTGACAGGGAGATATCTGTATTCATCTGTGTGTGTGTGTGAGAGAGAGAGAGAGAGAGGGAGGCGGTATGTGTGTGTGCGTGTGTCCGTATGTGTGTTTCATTTCTGGTTTGGAGTGGGTGAGGGCAGGGGTTTGTAAGTAAGGTCACACTTTGTGAGATATCAGAAAAGCAATATTCCTTCAAGTTGAGCGGTATGTGTTGGAGAGAGGAGGACCACAGCAGGAAGAAAAGGATTGTGGGATGTGGCATTGATAGTCATCTGCTGTTTTGTGTATTGTGGCAAGCTTGTGTGTGCGCGTCTGTGTGTGGGGGTGTTTTGTGTGTGTGTCAGTGTTGGTATTTCAGTGTGTCCATACTGATTCCATGTGATGATATTCTGATGTTAATGAATGTTATTATGCACATTATATAACTGTAATCGTGGGGCATCAGAATAATTGGCTGTTAAACGTCACTTGTTGGCCTTGTTTTTGTCTTGTCTTTATTAGATTTGGGTTTTGCTGTCCTAGCAAAGTAATACTGATAACAAGGCAGGTAAAGAAAAAGTTGTATACAGTTAATGTACAGTGTACACACACTATACGCAGTGTGGTGTGTAAAAACTCTTGGCAGTCTTTGGAGCAGAAAAATGAAATTGAGTCTGACCCCAAAAGCGATTACATCTCCGCTTGCTAAGTGAAGCTTCTACTCCGTTCATTAAGGATGTTGTATTTTTAACATGTTGGAACGCTTTGCAACCTGTTTTATTTAACATAAACCAACCCCTAAAAATAATCTGTGATCACTGTAGGCCTCTTTGGCTTTTTATCAGCGCTATTCATGTGCAGCACATTTTTAGGCTCAGGTTTTAAAACCTTATGATGTAACTACAGCCCATGGGCTCACAGTTTACCAGACACCATATATCTGAAAACTAAAGAAGAATCACTCTGAAGCTAACTAAGATTTCAGTCAGTGCATGAAGCTGAGAATCAGGAACTTTTCATAGCGAGTCATCCAAATTACACTGCAGCATATTAATGGCTGACCTCGTGGATAATCATCAAAGGTGACTGACTGATGTTTGGTTTGTTTTCAGCATCTGCCATGTGATTGCATTTGTCTCTGTCAATCAGGGACCCTCATATGAACTTTTGATGGGTAAAAAAGTAAAATCATCCTAAAAGTGTTTATATTATTCCAACAATAGCGTTGTTGTAGGGATTTGCACGATTAGTTGACTAATCATCGCTCTTGTCTTTAGTTGGTACCAGATTTACTGTAGCTAGCCTACGTGGTGGCTAGTTCAACTTCAGTAACCCTACAAACGTTACTGCTGTTTACTTTTCTGTTTTCATTTATGTGTGAAGTGTTAGCAGAAGTCGTAGCACAATTCTGCTAACACAAGTTCAGAACATGGTATGTGGTATATATCATCTTTAGATGGAAATTATGAGCTAACCTCCTTCTAAGTTACATAAAACTTTGTAAATCCTCGTTTTTCATGGATGCCTGGATGTTAAACGTTATTGTAACAGCTGGGAGAAGAGCGACACTGATCATTTTATTGGAGCTGGGTAGTTTTTAACTCTCAGTGATACCACAGTGTTTGTTTGAGTTTGGTAATCAAAGAGGACTTTGGACCCGGAAATGACTAATGACATCAGACTTAAGAGGCAGATAGAGCTTAGGTAGTGCCACGTTGCTCTTAATACGAAACCAAAGGAAAAGATTGGTGCCAACAGGTAATAAGGAGGAAAACATGCCAATGAATGCTGAAAAAAACCCGCCTCTGAGAAGATCAGCAGGACAATATCATACAGAGGAGGGTCTGGATCCACATGAACACAAAGAACTGTCATTTTATTATTACGGGCTGCCGATGCTTAAGTTCCTTCGAATTTTTCTAAAAAGCTCTTTGTGTTGAGTACCTGCACATCAAACCAGTTAAGAGTTATAAATGCCTTCAAGCTTACATTCAGGTATTTGGGACTCAGACACTCTCAAATTCAAGTTGTTGTCCATATATAAGGGAGAAGTCAGAAAAGAGTTACAACCATGTGTAAAACACAATGGATGTGCTGTCATGGCTTCGGACTGCATTTCAGGTGGTGTTGAGGATCTTATTAAAATTGATGGAGTTCCAAAAATAGTAAAGTCCCATCAAAGTGTGAGCCATCATGTAATACCATCATTAAAGCATCTGAGCTAAGCAACAACATGATCCTAAACACACAATGGAGTCATGGATTGGCCTCCCCACAATGCAGACCTCAACATTATTGAAGCAGTGTGGGTTCATCTGAACACAAAAGAGAACAAAAGGCAGCCAACATCCAAAGAAGAGCTTTCAATGAAGCCTGGAGAACTATTCTTGAAGAATAAATGATAAGAAAGCTTGCCTAAGAGAGTTCAGGCTGTGTTGAAGAACAAATGTTGCCCTTTATCCCGTATTTCTATTTATGCTTCCACATTTCACTATACCTATTTCTCATTTCCCCAGCAAAGTATGAATAAATGATGATGATGTTGATGCAAGCAGCATGCACTTTAAATGTAAAAACCTTTACAGCTGGAATTCAATGTTAATACCTATGTATCAACCACTGGATGTATTTTCCAGAGCTGTAAAATCCCACTAAAAGCTACTTGTTATCCTTTAAATACATCAAACACCTTAAATTGACTTCCTTAAGCATCACAACGTCTCTTTTTTCCTTCAGACATGTGCGTGTGTGTATACAAATATATATATATTTATGAAGGTCTGAAGCAGACATTGTTAGTGGTGAGTGAGTATATGACTAGGTTGTGTATTAGACTCCACTTTCCCCTGCACATCGGAAAATGATTACCTCTGGAGTTGATCCTTAAAGAAAATCTTACATGTTGTGATTCAGCGTAAGTGCATGGAAGATTTCATCACTCTACATATTGTAAGATCACTGTGACTAGTCTGAAAAGAGATAAAATGCTAATCTGTTGTACTGCTGAACTAACACAACACTGTGCATAGGCTCCATTTTATCTTGGAAACGAGGCCCCAGAGCAACTTCTCTGGCTTGCTCAGAGATGTCAATCAAACTGTTATGCCCTTGAGTGCAGACTGAGCAACCAGCAATTCACTGGGAGGCTGAGTGCCAATGCCTGTTAAGTACATATATTTCTTTTTATTATTTCCTGAATGTACCCATTCATTGCCTTGATCATATAAAAGATAGTTATAGTTATTCCTAGCCTGCGGTCTTAATTTAGCACCTTAGTGACAAGATTTGAGCAATTCTTGCTATCATAATGACTGATTATTTTCAAAATACACTCAAGTCAGTGTATATGCTTTTAAAACCTTCAGCTGCAGGTTGTACAGCTTTTCAGCAAACACAAATATCGCAACTACCTGATGGACTAAAGGCAAAAAAAGTCAATATTTCTGCAGACAAGATGCACACACTTTCTATTTAGTTTTTAAAAGTCCCTGAAAGCTATTTTTTCCAACTCTATTGCTACAGTTAAAAACTGTTTTTTGTTCTTACATGAGAGCGGTCTCTATTTTGTATTTGCCTGTGTCTCTCTGATGGGTTTGAAGTGGATGCTGGATTAAAAAAACATATGAACGCTCCAAAACCAGACCAGCAGATGTGAGTTTACTTTAGTTTACCAGGAACACAAAACATGCCCGGTCTTTTATGCTAACTTAAAACTGGGGCTGTTTGTTGCAAGGAAAGGAAAAAGCATGCGCTCTGCACGAGTATTCTTTTGTCTTTCTAGTCCATGCAGTAATATTTTTCAAGTCACAGACCTTGTTGAATTGTTGATGATAATGATAATAAACAGCTCAGCCAACCAAAGCTTTTTTCTCATCAAAGTGAAATGTGGAACGGCTTCAGTGTGAAGTCAAAGCTGACAAATCTACACAGAGTTTAACTGTGTTAAAGATGTTTTAATTTTCAAATAAACTACACAGAACTTCTTCAGCTTATTACATGTTTTTTCATAAATGGAAAAATCCTCTGCTGGGACTGAGTTGGTGTTGTAAAAAAAGGTTAAACCTTTTTATTATCATGCTGCAGGTCATAACTGCTACTCTTCCCTCAAATACCCCACAATTATTGGTCTGCAGCCACCCCACCACCTGATCCCCAGTTGTCCTGTTAAAACTGCTTTGCATTGCTTGGCTCATTTAAAATGTTGCAGAAAAGTGATCATTCTTCCAGTTTTATGTTGAAATGGTATTCGGGCCATCTTTTCAGCAGTGCTTTTGAAATGTTCTGATGCTGCCTAGCAACAGGCACACACCTGCTGCTTGCTACAGCTTTCCAACTGATGAGCCGATGCTTCTTACAGCCAAAATACTGCGAGCCTTCCCACACATGCTAAATGCCACACGTCTAATCATAACAGCTTTCGTATCTCTCTCTTTTTTATTTATTTATTTTTTCCTAATAATAAAAAAAACACCCTAACTCATTCTTATTTGCTACAGTTGTGAATTTGGCATTAAAACTGAATTTGAACATGAACTAAAAAAAGGGCCATTTCAATTGAAAACAGCTTGCTGTGAGAAAATTGGACTGTAAAAAGTTCAGGCTTTGATATTTTAAAGTTTTTCAAAAACAACTCTTTACAACTGAAACTATTCCTTGTAGAGTGCACATCAGCAACTTTTGCAAAACTATAAAGGCACTAAATTTAATTCCGGCCAGCCAGTTGAACTGGAATGAACCTTTCTCCTTGAGTCTCGCTCTGCTGGCCTCACAGCGAGCTCACCATCATGGACAAAACAGTGGCAGAGTAAGAGGGCTTCAAAGAGCGGGCTGTCTCTACAAAGCAGCAGTTCAAGCTTCAGAAGCAGCTACAAACAGGGAGCCTAATGGCCACCAGCCACAGAGTGCCTTTTCAACGGGACATGAATGTGTGATAGGGTCAGCAACATCAAGGTTGTAATGTTAGATGAAGTTGTGATCTTAAAAAAAAAAAGTTCAAAAATGCTTCGTCTTAGTTTGGCAAGGACAAGCCAGTCATTTATATGAAAGCAGTTTTCGACACAAAATAAGTGACACTGTTCTGTGATTTAAGACCTTTGACTGAAGGCATCCAATTACACATAATGTTATTTTCTTTTAGGCTGCAGTAGATAATGCAAAGAGGACCTGTGGTATTTCATTCACTCAACAGAAAACTGTTATTTGTATATTTATTTATGGCTATGTTCTAGGACCACCCTGGCCTTTCGCATGCAGAGACCAGCAGCAAAAGCTCAGCACAGAAGAGGGCAGGCGTCAGTTACATGATAAATGACACAGATTCAGTCAGACTCTAAATTAAAACGAGATGTGGTTGGAGGAGGGTTGCTAAGTTGCTTGCAGATATACTGTCACTTTGGGCAGGGTAAAGCAGCTACAACACCATGCCCTATATAAAATCTGCCTGTCGATTGGGTAGAAAGGTATCAGCTGCTTTGAGCTGGCACTGAAATGGTCTGATCTGCTGTGGAGAAGCTTGAGTTTGTGGCTCATCTGAATGTTACAGCAGAGTTATAAATTCAGAACCTTAAAAGAATAACTTGACAGCTAGTTAAAAAATGATATCCTACTATCCTCTCTGCTTGATAGCTACAACTCTGTTGCTTGTTGGACCAAAAACTGTCCACAGACTGTCAACCTCTTGCTTAATCACAGACATCCAAAATTCCCTAAACAGATGAGATGTGCAGCTTCTTTCAACTTGTTAAATTCCGGCTATGCACCGTGGCTCGTCCCTGTGACATCCTGCAGTTATAGGGGGCAGGAGAAATGTTACATGCATGGCTTGTTGGCTTTGCAACTGATGGTGCAGCTGCTGTGAGGGACTGATTGAGAGGAACAGTGACAAGATCAACCCAAACCTGACCGTCATTCATGGCATCGATCACAAGTTAGATCAACATGCTGCACACATATTACACAGCCAGGACACTGTCACATAATTATTAACTCTCAAACTATGAACATCTGCTGCTGATCTCATTAGATCTCATCTGTATCTCATCTGTTATTATCATTATTATTATTATTTTAAATCACTCACTGCAAGCATGATGGTACCATGGATCCAGGTTACACTGTGGGGTGAGAGTGGAGTTGTGTCTTTATAATGTATTTGTTGACATTTTAGAGCATAAAGTTAGTTGAATTAGTTAATTAAAACACTTCTTTCTGGTGTGTATAAGATAAAGTTTCCAACTGTATTTTCTTCGGGGTCACTTGGTAGGCCTTTATTTGGGTTTCTGTTTTTGTCCACTTGTTGTTTTATTTTGTTTTTGCTCATTGTTTGATTAGGTTTAGACACCAGAACCACTTAGTTAGGTTTGCTATTAAATCATCCATCCATCTTCTCCCTCTTATCCAGCTTTATCCAGCACTGGAGCCTAACCCCAGTGCTAACCCCCCCAGCTGTCATAAATTGAGGGGCTAATGAAACATTCAGATCTATGGCCAATTTAAAATCACCAGTTAACCTACCACATGTGGGTGTCACTGGACTGTGGGCGAAAGCCAAAGTACCCAGAAGCACTGGGAGGGCGTGCAAGCTCCACAGAGAAAGGCCCGCCTTTAGTCAATGCAGCAACATGAGATTGTGAACCAATGGGAGCCATAGGTAAAAAAGCTGTTAGACCAATTCTTAATCAGTCATTCATATCCAAATGACTACAAAGACCAACTTACATGCCATATGTTCACTCTGTTTGATTGATTTAAGTCTTAGTTTAGAATAAGCTCTATGCTGAAATGACACCTTCCAGGGAATTTAATGATTTGTTTATTGCCCTAGATTCTCATTTAACATCTGTCCTGCATTTAACGCTTTCCTTAAGAAATGTTTCATCTTCTGGGACTGTTTTTGTTCTGTGTGTCCCCTGGCCACAACTATTACATATATTTTAGTTACACAGATGACATTGAAAACTATTTTACCACCGAGGCTCTTTGCTGCTTTTGGTTTTGGAAAAATGTTTGATGTTTTGGGCTGAAATTTCACAGGGTGCGTTTGAACTGAAAAATATAGACCCCCTGAATTTGAATGCAAACAGCACTGAAAGCAGCTTTAAAAGAACTAGCAGCTCTCTTCTTAACCAAAGATGTCAAAAAAGAAAAAAAAATACTATGTTGCTCTTCACAGTCTCTCGATAATCACTGCCTGTCTCTCAGCAAGTGAAGCATCAAGCCATGCTAGTGGTATGGCTCCAGGGATGGCTGCGACTGCCATGAACAGACATTCATGGTAGACATGAGGAGGAAGCTCAGCTTCACAAAGCAACAGCCATTTCTGGAGACTCTTTTTCTTATAAAATATTGAATAAATAGCTAGTAGTCCTTTTCCGACATTGTGTACGCTCACGAGGAGTTCAGCCACTGGACTGAATTAAAGGTCAAATTGTTTGGAGGCTCTCAGAGCTACAATACTGCACAGTTTATGTAGTTATGAAATTAAATGGTATTAATGGCCTTGAAGCAATATCTTTTTTTAATCTTTCACTATATGCATAACACAAGATGTTATGTATCTTATGTAGACACCCAAACCGATTAAAATGGATCTGATAGACTGTATACAATCACTTCCCAGATGAATATCCTCTGAAGGATCTGAAAAAGTCTGTCATCCATTGTAGCTCTGACTTTGACAGGACTTTGTATAAATACAAAATCTTCAGTTGATTACTAGTTTTCTGTCCTTACAGTCGACTCAAACCCAGCAGTTTAGACATCCTGTGATAATGACGTGAAGACAAGTCGATGTGACCTGTGACTGCAGTTGGACAGTTTCTTTTAAAAACTTTGTACTGAGAGGAAGCTGAAACAAGGCGAGAGTGTAATTTGCGTTATTTTCAATCAAAGTTATATAGACCCTCAGAGAAGTTCAATAAAGAACTGCTGGTTGTGAGGTAAGCAGAACCAGGCCTCAGAGAGCCTGAGGAGTAGCAAATAAAATAGATTCATCACAGTGTCTTTCTGGTTCCCACAGGTTTTAAATTACCTTTGAGAAACATTCTGCTAAAAATAGTAACCTAATTAAGGCTGGCATTATAGCTGTAAACATAAAAACTTTAATGAATTCTACTTTCATTTTCACGTCGAGCTTCAAACTGACTTCCACTATGTACATTCAGCCTACAGGCAAAAGAGTCTTTAGTATAGTGAATTAACTATAAGAAATCCATCTTCTTAAGAACAAATCACCAAGGCGATTTACAAAAAAAGCAGAGTTTCTGGAATGAGTAAAAATAATGTCCTCTATTTTGTAGAAGCCCCATTTTCTGGTGCAAAACTGCAACTGGATCATTATTGCAGTATTATAGCTGGAGGAAGATTTTAGCAAGTGATTTCATAAGTACATAATCACCATAGTTACCGCTGCACCTCACATGTAGGTGTCGATTATCAAGCAGCATGTCACGTGGAGGGGGGGGGTAGAGACTTTTTCCATCTGTTGCCCCAGTGCTGTCTGTTACCTAATGTGATCAAAGATGAAAAATTAAAGAGCCAAAAAACAGAGAAGCTAATAGATATTACACATGTACTAGACAATGTCCTGAAATAAACGGTGAAGCTGTGTTTCACTGGCTAATCTCAGAAGACTCCGTGTAAGTTTTAACGATCACCATGAGTGAGTTGCAGCATTTATGGAGCTCAGGTTCTTCAGTGTTTCAGTGCACCAGTGATGACTGCATTCATGCCCGTGTGCGCACAAACTGCATCAAACATAACAAACTATTCACACTGCCACACCAAATTCATTTAGAAAAAGAAAACCAAACTAAGGTAAGTAAATAATAAAAAAATACATATAAAGTCTGTACATTGAATAATTAAGCAAGTAAGTCAGGTAAGTAAAATGTATTTATAATGCACCTTTCACGGAAACAGAAAGTACACACAGTAAAGGCACCATGAAAAAGAAATAATACAACACAACCAAAAACAGCCTCATGAAAATGCAAGGTCAGCCATGATTACCTAAATGTTTGTCTAAACATGAAATTCTTTAGCCGTTTTCAATAGGTAGAGACATTCCTTTGTTAAAAAAAAAATAAAGGAATGAAGGTAACTCAATCCAAAGTTTTTGGAGCCACTATCCCAAGAGGACTAACCCTGCGATTTTAAAATGAGTGCGAGGCACCCGAAGTAATCTCTGCTCTGAAGACCAAAGGGACCGGTTAGAAGAGTAGATCAATGAAGGCTCTGAGGGATACTTGGGTGCTTTACCGTTCACAGCTTTTTAAAACAAGAATTTTAAAACTGACAGAGAACCGGTGAAGAGAGTTTAAAACTGGAGAGGCATGAGATCTCTTCCTGGAATTAGTTAAAAGGCCAGCCTGCAAGTGACTTTGCTGATCTTGTGTTAGGATACAGAGGTGTGGACTCGAGTCACATGACTTGGACTCAAGTCAGACTCGAGTCATTAATTTTATGACTTTAGACTTGACTTGAAAAAATGTTCTAAGACTTGTGACTTGACTTGGACTTTTACACCAATGACCTGGGACTTGAATTGGACTTGAACCGGTTTACTTGAAAAGACTTGATATTTCACCCCAAATATAAAATTTAACATACATATTATATAAAAAGTGTGCACCATTAATTCAATTCATTGATTCATTTATTCAAACCACACTCCGTACGTATGTGTGCGTGAGCTGTAGCACAGTCAATCAAATTAACCAGATTAAAAAAAAAAAAAAAAACGCTCAAAAATGCTGCAAGGAGTTATTTTTTTCAGGTACATAAACTATGAAGTAGTCAACAAAAAACTGAAATGCAATATGCAAAACATGCAAGAAGAGAATCACAGACAGAGATGGAACAACTTCCAACTTTCTCCGACAGTTGAAGTTGCATAAAGAACGGTAGGTGGTGCTTCTCTCATGATGAGATCACGACTTCATCTAAGCAAATCTTGTCCAGGCTACGTTGGTGATACAGTTTTTTTTAATGTGTATGATATTTTTGTCATGCGATTTTAAAGCCGGTCCTACAACCGCATCCAAGAATAACATGCAGCTTATCTCAGAACTGTCGGTGAAAATTATTATTGGAGCTAAGTTTAATTGAGCTGCATTTTATAGAGGTGCAATTTCACAATTTGTGTATATTTTCTAACTTCACTATTTCGTCATGTGTTGAGAAAAACACAGATTTTAAAATTACATGGTCTAATATTTACATTTAGCATAACTGCAACATTCTTTTTACGTTTTTTTTTTTTAAAGACTTGAAAGGACTTGAAATTCAAAGTTTCAGACTTGTGACTTTACTCGGACTTTTACACCAGTGACTTGAGACTCGACTCTGACTTGCCTGACATTACTTGAGACTTGACTTGTGACTTGAGGATAAAGACTTGAGACTTACTTGAGACTTGCAAAACAATGACTTGGTCCCACCTCTGTTAGGATATTTAAATTGGGAGGCGCAATAGTCCAAATGAAAAAAGATAAAAGCATGATCAATTTGCACCAATTTCTCGTTAAAAATATATTAATCTAAGATTAGCAATTCTTTCAGAGGAAACAACTAAGATCACATCAGCTTCGTGACATGACAGAGGTCATGCAAGCTAGGTTTAGTAGAGCAGCGGTTCCCAACCCCCGGGCCACAGACTGGAATGGTCCGTGAATCGTTTCATACCTGGCCGTGAGGGTTGAGGCTCTGGTGTGAAATTTATCGCGTTGTTGTTGCGTGTCTTATTTTGAAAGAAATATTTACACACTACCATAGCGACCAGAGAGAATTAAGGGGCAGAGAGGAGGACGTTACTCTCAATGTTGTTAGTGCATTTCAGGAGGACGCTGCTAATAAAGTTACACAATTACACTGTGAATTTGCCTTTATTATTATATTTACAAAATACCACAGTTTTTGTCTTGGTCGTATTAACACATTAACACCTTAAAGGCCGGTCCGTGAAAATATTGTCTGAAATTAAACCGGGCCGTGGTGCAAAAAAGGTTGGGGACCGCTGTAGTAGAGGAGTCCAGAAACCCAAGACAGTGTTTGATACTTGGGATCGAGCTATCTGGAACAATTATAAGAGTCTCTTTTGTGCAGAAAATGTGGTTTGCTAAATGCCATGAAAAGGAAGAAAAGTACCCCGAAACCCTGATGCTGCCTCCACTGAGCTTCAGTGTTGAAGCAAAATGTTAGTTTTGGTGTACTCTGCCTTTTTGCCTGCTTTCCCCCCAAAAGTAGATTTTTGTCTTATCTGCCCAATGAAAAATGTTTCAGAAGTGTTAGAACATCCAGGTGGTCTTGCACACTTGAAACGTGCTGCAATGTTTTTTGGAGAGCAGTGATTTCCTCCGTTGAGTCCTTCCATTAACACCTTTCTTATTTGATTTTTCTTTTTGTGGACACATGAAAAAAGCTAAAAAATAAAAAACTAACACATTTTCTGCAGGTGTTTTTGCTGTTATTCTTGGATTATTTTCCCCCTTTTTTCTGGCTTGCTTGTTCCAAAGGGAGTAGCAAAAGCCCTAAATCTTCTCTATTTGCGCAGTTTGTTTTTTTGTGGACTGATGGAAATACAGGTCTTTAGAAATGCTGTTGTGGCCTTTCCCAGCTTTGTGCATCTCCTGTTCACACTATAAATCCCATCTCCTTAATTGGAACACCTGACGCCAAGGAGCTTTTAGAGAAGTCAGTAGCACAAAGGTTCACTTAGTTTTTCCAGCCTGGGTTATGAGTGGGATTGCTCAGTGATTTCACTACCCAGGAAAAGTATATTTGTATGTGTTTTCTTACTTCAGCCAGATTGTTTTTGTCTTGACTGTCTCATATGAAATATAGAGGACATTTTATAAGGAAAAGTATCATTTAATTCTCACGGCACCACTGTTTCCCTCTTCCCCCTCATTCACACAATAAAACTGAAATTCAGATTTCAAACTGAAAACAGTCGGAAAGTAAACCCACTTTTAGTTTTTTTGGTAAGCGTCACATCAGTGAGGCGTACCATGGACCAGTCTGTTTACAGAAGATATTCCTGGTCTCTTTCTTCATTTTAATGCACAAGGTGTTTGTGAAATATGACATGGATGGGATTGTGTGATTGTGTTTGTGTACGTGCCTGCTTCTGTGTGTGTTATAACTGAGGGGAAGCTAGAGGAGAGGCAGAAGATGAACATGCTTTATGGCAGTAGTAAAATTCTCCATGGTCCGTCTGCTAGGGAAGAGCCAAGGGCAGAATGTTTATAGCTCCCAAACATTATAAACTACCTCTGTGCATTTACCTCAAGCTGCTGTGTTTGGCCAGCCATGTCCCTGTGTAGCAGAACGGGCGCTGGAGTGGCGTGTCCCTTCATGAATACTAACTATACCTCTGTTTCACTATCATTAAATGTATCTTTGCTATTTCCAGACTCAGCCCGTCTTCTGGTGAAGTCAGGAGCACCGAAGTGTGATTTCATGCTGTGAATATCAACTGGTACACAGTCTACACAACCATATTGGTTGAATGCAAGTGTGTCCTCCTCTGTTACGAGAGTATGACCCGAATGCAAACTGAAAACAAAAAAAACAAACTCACTTATGTCTCGTTGAGGTAAATTCTGATGCCGTTACACCCCAAAAGACAAACGGACTTTTTAAAAACATGCCACTGGATTTATGTGCCAGTTGATGAACTGCTATGACCTGCAAGGTTAGGGTCCCCTAGTCACATGAGTTAAGTAGTGATGAGACATTTGTGAATGTGTGAGTTACACAAACGATTTGCTCTTGGTGATTTTCTTTCCTGTGCAGGTTTTTGGTACTTTACTCTCCTTTGATTATGTGACTTACTGTTGAGATTTAGCGTACTGCTTAACCCTGTTTATGCTAACAGGCAGAGATGGACAGTAATGCGTTACTTGTAACGCATTACTGTAATCTGATTACTTTTTTCAAGTAACGAGTAAAGTAAGGGATTACTATTGCTAAAACGGTAATTAGATTACCGTTACTTTTCCTGTAGGAACGCTGCGTTACTGCATTACTAAAACCGTGATTCTTTTGCAAGAATGTCTCATGACAGTGACGTAAGCGAGTGCGACGTTAGTGACAACAGCTGTGTGCAGATTAACAATGGATCATATATCGAGTGCAGGAGAGAGTATGAGCGTGCAGCGTTTAAAGCGTGGAAGTACTGACCTTACTTTGAGTTTGATTCCATAAAAAGTGACCAAAACATTAGCCTCCGTTGTGCGTGGGAAGAAAACTTCTTTTTACACCGACAAAAACCCTAAACAAGCTCCGAGTGCGCAACGACGTAATGGGAAATTCACAGAGAAACTCGCGGATTCTTCAACTGACCGCTGCGGCACACCTGCACCAGTGTTGCCAACTCCTCAGTAAGGAAAATCGCTATTGGTTGTCCTAAAAGTCGCTTGAAGTCGCTAAATGACATCATCGCCTAATTTGCATAATTGGTCATGCTAATCTAATTGTAACCTATATTGTTGGAGAGAGAAATAACATCGTGGAAGAGACATAAAGTGAGTAAAAAACGTCCTAAATGCATTTAGAGTTTATTTAGAACTACAAATTAAATTTCTTTTAGCAATTATTGTTTTTTTTAATGTCACAATTCCAACCCTGCTCCTTTACCCAGGCAAAAGTGACCCGAAACAGGCACTCTGGTGGAGTTATTGTGTGTGTGTTTATAAGTAGTTTTAAATCTTGTGATCCACAAAACAGCGTAAGAGTAAAAGAGTAAAAGAAGAACTGACTGCGTTACAGCACCCGCTGCTTGTTGAGAGTAAAAGCACTTTCACGTCTTTTTTTAGCGACATTTTTTAGAAAAAAAGTCGCTAAGGGGTCTGAAAACTCGATAAATATAGCGACAAAGTCGCTAAGTTGGCAACACTGACCTGCACCAGGGTAACCCTCCGCCTACCGCAGTCCTGCTTTACAGGTGAAAATAGAGCAACAGGACCGCTAGTCTTTGATTTTATTTATTTTCTGCTGTGTTTTACTTGCATCTATTTGAAAGTCTGAGTGTAAACACAAAAAATATTTTATTTTATGTGCTGGAATGTGCAGAAAATAAGTTTAAATGTTAAACTAATTTCTTCAAGTCAGAGAATGTTGCATATAATTAAATTTTTGCTTGATGCATAAAGTTAAAAGATTAAAAATAATAAAACAAGTTTTAAAAAGAGACTTTTCTATTTGATTACATTTTATTGATGGATTATGCAGAAAAAGTAGAATTGGGCTGACAGATCTATCGCTTTATCACCTATTCAGGTTGTAAATCGTGTTTTTAAAAAGTAACTAAGTAATTAATTACTTTTGAAAAAAAAGGCATCAGTAAAGTAACGGGATTACTTTTTTGGGGAAGTAATCAGTAATTAGTTACTGATTACTTTTTTCAAGTAACTTGACTAACACTGCTAACAGGTAACAGACAAGTTGGTGAATGAATCAAAATAAAAAATTGAATTAAACAGAATCACACATCCATCCGTTTCTTTAACTACTTGGGTCACCGAAGGTTTGAGGGTGGGGTGGTTGGAGCCGATCTTTTCTAGGGAGAGAAGCAGGGTACATCACATCCATGACAGGACTAACACAAAGAGAAAGGCAATCAAACAATCTCATTACCACACGTAGAGCCAATTTAGAATACATGTTAGGTAAACTGCTGATTGACCCAAAGAGGCACAGGATGAACATGAAAGTGCCGCACCAAAATGTCTGAGTCGACCCGGAGGTTTGATGAGAAAGAAAAACATCCCATCTGTAAAGCTAAGCTAATCTTCAAGCAGTTTACTGCCTGCTGACTCGTGTTGGTTCTATTACCCAGTACACTGAATATCCAATGATTAGAAACACTTTTCATAATGTGATTTTTATTATACAATCTGAACAAGGTTTCTGGTGTTTTTCTTTCAGTTTTCTCTTCTAACCAAGAATACTGTGTTTAAAAAAAAAGCTACATAAATGCATATTTAGTTATTATTATTATTATTATTATTATTCATTTTTTCTTAAAACTAAGCTTTTGCTAGTAAAAAGTTTACGAATTTTACATGTAGATAATTTAGCAAGACAATCAAAACAAGCCTACAACACTCATACTCATACACACTTGTGTGTCTTTGCCTGTGGTACAGGCTAACAAAGTTTTCTCTAATACTTGGCGTTAGTTCAAAATGTTCTGATTTTGTATCTACAGCCATGTGAATAATTTACTACTTCCAGAGGAACTAAGAGGGTGAGTAGCAGCCAGGTGCTCATGAGCAAGTGCACTTCATTAATTGAGTAACTGAAGTGTGAGCATCTCTAAAAAAGCAGAAATTTTGGCAGTTAGATGGCTTGGAGCAATCTGCCCAGGAGTAGATATCTCAGTCAGTTCACATGAAGGTCAGACTGTGCAATGCTCAGACAAACTGCAATAACCCAAGAGCAACATCTCAGACTCTACAGGCCTTTGTTAACATGTGAAATGTTAAAGTTCATGACAATACAATTAGAAAAACACTGAATAAGCATGACTTATTTGGAAGATTTTGGAAGACCAAAACCGAGATGTTTAGCTATGATCTGGGCTAGTTTTGCAGCTACACGACCTGGGCATCTTGGCCACTCAGTTGGCCATGAAGACCTCCTCTATGTACCAAAATGTTCTAGAGTTAAACGTGGGGCCATCTGCCCAACAGCTAAAGCTTGACCCAAACCTAATCATGAAGCAGGTGAACGATCCCAAGCACAACAACAGAAACAGAAAGAATCATAGTGTTGCAATGGCCTTAAGTCCAGACCTCAGCCTGACTGAAATGCTGTGGTGGGACCTTAAGTGAACTGTGCATAAATGAATGCCTGCAAACCTCAATGAACTGAAGCAACACAGTAAACACAACACAGTTCTCAGAGTGAGAAAGTCACACAGACGAGATGACTTCAAGTTATTGCAGAGGGTGGTTCTAGAAGCTACAGAGTCACAGGGTGTAACTTTTAAAGGTAATAATCAAAACTATGGATATAATAAATATCCAGTTACATCCAATGGCATTTACACAAGGAATTCCCCTGCAGCGATATTTACTTTGATGCTTTTGGTACATTATCCTGATAATATCTAGATATACTTACTTAAACGGCATTTACGGTGCACATTTTTTAAATATTTTGACTTATCTTTACTCCCCACACCACAGTGCTCTGGGGGAACTTATTCAATTTAGTTATTTTTATACTTACGCACTGAGGCACTGATTGTGTCTTTATGGGTTCTTCACATGTGCTGCATCCTCACAGCTAAAATCTAATTTGCCAGTTGAAAACAGCCAACCACTCCATATTACAATACAACCAGCAATTACGACGCAAGCGATATCTCCGACATCGTACGAGACAATCAAGTATCTCTGGCCTTAAATTGGGCTCCCACATGTTTCTCAAATTCAAACCATATTTTTTTTTATTGGTTGGCTGCATAGAGAATTAGCCCCTGCAGCTCTTAGTCGCAAGAAGGGGACCTTCCTTCATTTTTAGTAGAGTACATAATGCACACCCAAGTCCTGATGCACAGAAGCACTCCATCTGAATCCTAACACCATTTTACACTCAGACTCTGAAAGCTGCTGTCACAGGATACAAGATTTATTTGCCTGTAATTGCCTAATTTTGCCTTTCCTGGAGGCTCAGAGGGAGCCACAGCCCACCGATAGACAGCCTAACCTTGCCTACTGAGGAACAGTCCAAGGATGTAATACTGTCAGCTTCACATAGTCCTCACTGGTGATTTATCATCACTGCCTCCCTCTCTCGCTCCCTCCTGCACTTCTCCCCACCTTTTGCTTGAACAAACACTTAGTGAGTTGTTATGGCTCTGCTTATTGAAGGTAAAATCCACTGAGTGTTTGCGTTGCAACGCAAAGAAGGGATCTGTTGATAGAGGTAACAGAACTGAGACACGAGGAGAGAAGTGTTAGATGACTGCGACACACCCTGGACAGGTTGTTTGTCAGGATCAATAGCCCGGTCTGAACAAGCAAGCAGAGGAAGTGTCTTTGTTATGCCAGGTTGGATTCAGGTCAATGATTATGAGTGTTTACTCTTGTGAGGTGCTGAGATTGACAGCTCGGGAGAGGCGATCAGGAGGACATTTTGACAAAACAAGATGGCCTTATTCTTTTAGCATTATTAAATTCATAGGTGTGTGAGTTATTTCTCTTCCAAGCGCAGCGTTTGGTGAGAAAGCACTGATGTGTCCTAGTACTGCAGTCAGACATTTAACTAAACACACACGCTGCTTCAGACAAGGCACGACAATGCTGCTGTCCTACTTTTAGACATTCAGTGAATAATTTCTGCAAAGCTCTTTTAATGGAGTTTGTACCTGGAACATGTTAAAATAACATATTGACGAGACAGTAGACAGCCAGTGATCACAAAGAGTTGATGTACAGGCTGAGGTGCTCTCATTACACATACATATAGGATCTTGGGGGTGGGCACAATCACGGAGTCCAATTTACCATCAGGGTGTATACCTCACCCCTGACGTCGTTGCCCACCTCTCAATTTTAAATACACTTAGTCATTGAGGGCTAGCAGGAGGGACTATGCGCTTACCTGCTGCTCCTTGGCAGGTAGCTCCATGCCCTCCTGGGTTTTAATTGCACCTTAGAACACATATGCATCAACACTACAATGAGCGGGTGGAGGGAGGTTTGGAGTCTTCTCCCACCCCCATTCTCTGCGGCCTGCTGGAGCGGGAGGGCTAGTAGGAGGAGTTGGCCGTCCGACTGCGGTCTGGGGTGTGGGGCCTCCCTGCTGCTGCGGAGTCGGGGCGGTCTGCTTCTCCCCACCGCAGGGAAAAGGGTAACACCACCTGGGTCTGGGTGCAATTCCCCCCTCCAGGGACAAGGGTACCTAGACCCGGTTTGTAGAGTACGCTTGGGGAGTGTGATTGTGTGTACAGCGTCTCTTTATGTCTGTCTCCACGTTGGTTGAGTGTGGAGTGAGTGCATATGAGAGCATGAGGGTGGGAATGGATGTTTGTGTCTGTGTGTGCCTGTATGTCTGTGTCTATATGTCAGGTTGGGTATCAGACGCCACCTCTCTGGGGACACCTCAGGCCCTCCAAGGTTTGGAGGCCTATCTCCACCCACCACCACTTCCCCTGCTGGTGGCGGACTCCCTCAGGTGTCGGTGTGTTGGTGGTTCTTTGTGTCTGGGGGTGGGCGTCCGGGTACACACCGGCTCACTCCTTGGCGGCCGCTTGTCGGGGCCTGGGGCCTGGGGCTCGCTCGGGCCCCTTTGGAGGTGGGGTGCCCCCGGCCTCTCGGCCTGGGGCTCGGTCACTCAGGCGCAGCTGGCTGCCGGCGGAGCTCACGGGCGCGTCACTGCAACTCCCCCTGACTTCTGCTCCGCGGCTGCTGGGCGAGCCCTCATCTGGGACTCTCCTCAGCTCTTACTGGAACAGTGGCGCGGCTGCCCCTCTGTTGGTCTTCCATGGTCTCTTGTGTTCTGGGGGCCTCTGGATGTCTGGAGTTTTGATCTCCTCCATACCCGCTTCACACCCTGGAGGACGGGGCTGTGGCCCCCCCACACTCCCTAGCAGATCATTACATGGAGAAACCTTTGGAATGCAAGCATGCTGATCCACACAGGTATGCACACATGGGTATTCACAGACGCGGACTAAAGCTTTCTTGGCTGCTACCTCAAAGCACACTGTGCGCTGTCTATCTTGCGTGCTGCACAATATCGTTTATTATTTAGTAAATATTGATATCTATGGCTAGCTAGTTTATTGTGATGGTGCTTTGTTTTCTCTATTATTATGTTGCTCTTTGTTGTTTGCTGTCTCCTCTGTTTGTTTTTTTTGTTTGTTTTTTTTTTTTCTCCATACAGGTGACCCAGGAGTTCTTTTTTTTTTTTTCTCTCTCTCTTCCCCCCCCCTTCTCACCGTCTCTTCTCCCCTTTGGTTTTCTTTCTTTCTCTCCCCCTCTTTCTCTCATTCATTCCCCCTGTCCTATTTATTAAAAAAAAAAAAAAAAAAAAAAAAAAAAAAATGACAAAGGATGAACTGAAGCTCTGCCATCACGTAATGTCGCATACTGCTGTTTCTGATGTCATTTAAGAAAAAAAAAAAAAAAAAAAAAAAAATAGATGACTGCGACACACCCTGGACAGGTTGTTTGTCAGGATCAATAGCCCGGTCTGAACAAGCAAGCAGAGGAAGTGTCTTTGTTATGCCAGGTTGGATTCAGGTCAATGATTATGAGTGTTTACTCTTGTGAGGTGCTGAGATTGACAGCTCGGGAGAGGCGATCAGGAGGACATTTTGACAAAACAAGATGGCCTTATTCTTTTAGCATTATTAAATTCATAGGTGTGTGAGTTATTTCTCTTCCAAGCGCAGCGTTTGGTGAGAAAGCACTGATGTGTCCTAGTACTGCAGTCAGACATTTAACTAAACACACACGCTGCTTCAGACAAGGCACGACAATGCTGCTGTCCTACTTTTAGACATTCAGTGAATAATTTCTGCAAAGCTCTTTTAATGGAGTTTGTACCTGGAACATGTTAAAATAACATATTGACGAGACAGTAGACAGCCAGTGATCACAAAGAGTTGATGTACAGGCTGAGGTGCATGATGCGTAAAGTCTATAGCCTATTTTCCACAGCGCATCCAGCAGAGTAAGCCCAATTTTACTGCTTATCTACAGTCGCTCACCGGCTTTAGCTGGGGTAAGCCCGGACTTACTCTTTAAATTGCTCATGCAGTTTTAAGATGTTGTGAGGCTTATGGCTCAAGTGCAAAATTATTACAAACAATTCATTTTTTTTCTTTTTCGAGTCTATAAATATATTTTTTTTTATAGGTAATGGAAAAAATATTTTTTTTGCTTCCAGGAAAATACATGCCAGGAATTTTAAAACTGCTGGGTGAAGAAGAAGAAACCGTGTAAGTGTAAAGTGTTTGTGTGTAAACTAATCTATAATTTATCTAGTCAGTAAGCAATAAATGGCACAACTGATGTCCCGCAGCTAGTGGCTTAGGGCAGAAATTATGAACCAGCCAACGCCACAGACTGTGATAGGAATCTATCGCACAAACATGGTCTTTAGCCACGTGATGATGTAGAGCAAACTGGTTATTGTTGCCAAATAAATCCCGACAAACAGGAAACGCCTCGGCTCTCTCTTATTCTGTTATTTTGCTTAAAATATACTTTTTAAGGATTTATTTTAAATGTTTTATTGATTTGTTGTTGTGTTTTTCTGCACTTTGTCAAACATGTGATTTTACTTTAAGTGCTCTATAGATATAATTTACCACAGCATTAGTTTGAATTGATGACCTAGATTAGCAGTACTGGTAATTACCAAAATATGTTTTTATGTTTCTGTAATGATAACCCACTAGTATGTGCAAGCCCTTTAATTGGAATGATACTTTAATGTTAAAATATAATTACCTCCATCACCGAGGCTATGTTGTTTGCGTGCGCGTCGTTCTTTCTGTCTGTAAACGAGCTTGTCCAAAACACTTGGAATTAATTTTGTAGTATATAAGTCATATGAGCAATCCACTAAGATCTGGCGTACATCTGCTAAGATCTTCAGGGTCAGCTGAATGATTTATTGGTTAGAAATTGACAAAAAAAACCCTCATAACCTAAACTATTTGATTCTCACAAGTGTGTTTTGTATCATCAACATATAGAAAACACTGTATAAAGATTTAAAATATCATGTCACATTTGCTCTCTGACCTTTCCTTCAGGGCCAATATATTGATCCTTACAGAGCTATTTTTTTTTACTGTCACTGTTTGTAGGTAATGACGTGAGGAAATGTTGGGTCTGTGTTTCCACATGCCCCGTATTCCTCATGAACAACGCAAGACATAACAACATCTTCAACCGGTTTTTCACTCGCTAACGAGGGAAGTTTTGGGTCAGAACCAGCTCTTGGAGCTCACGCTCCTCACCTGACTCCAAACCCAAATCCTTCAAAGAGCAGCTGTCCTCGTAGCCTTTTTATTGACATGACAGTTACAGTACGCATCACAGCACAAGCACTTCCCTCCATAAACCCCCCCTTGGTTCTACGACAATGCACTATGTGGGTGTATGTGTAAGCACCTGTATGCATGTGCAAGAACGTGTGTGTATGTGTGTGTGTGTGTGTATATGCATGTGAAAATGTCTGTGTGTGTGTCATGGGGGTGCGTTTGTGTGACCTCCTGCTGACCAAAAGGGCCATAAAAGCAGGAAGCAACATTACAGGAAACAGATCTTTCAGATAGGATGTGTCTGTGATAAAACCTCCCCCAGCACAGAGTGGCTGGAGAGGTGGTCAGAGACAAAGGAATGTCTTGATCCTAATGCTTGAACTAAGACTTTACAAATTTAAGAAACACAATGACAACATTCAACAATTAGACTTAACAGGAAATTATTATTTTGGATCAATGACCTCTTCTTCAAGGTCAGACAACTGAAACTTTCATAAACTGTCTTTTATATTTAAAACTAAGCTTTAAATTATTCTGCCTTCATTTGTATTGGTAACATGCTATCATTTTTTCTGTAAAGCAAATTTACCTGTGGGTATAAATAAAGTAACCTTAACCTTATTTTTGGGAAATGACATCGGTTTATGGGGATTCTAAATATTACATCATAGTTTGCATCCAAAAATGTCAATTTTAACCTCTGACCTCTTCCTTCCGTTCAGATTGACCACAAAATGCGTTACAAAAGTGTCAAGAGAAAGTGAATGAGCTGTAGTATACTGTATATAATATTAAATAATAAGCATGTCCAGTTATTTACAAATAAATACCTATTATCCACTCCTGTTACCTACTCCTACGCCATGTTTGTGTAATCAAAGTAAACATCTGCTGTGCTAATCTTATCTGATGTTTAAAGCACTACAAACTTATTAAAGTATGGTTAAACAAAGAAACAAAGACAACAAATATATACAAAATACAGTAATAGTCCCTTAAAAGTAAATAGAGCCCAGAGAGTGAGCTACTGTGGTGGAGGTTTGTGCTTCTTCTTGTCAATTTTCAAATGTACCGTTTTACAAAAAGCAGATAAAATAGTAAAACATCTTGCTGTGTTTGATTAAGACTCTGTTCCTGAACAGAAAAAATTGTTTTAGTGGTTAAATGTTAGCTTTGATTAGTTTCTGACTTCATTAAAGTCCAGTGTGCCAGCTCAAGTTTGAACTTAAAAATGTGAATTCAGTTCAGTTAATTTTTGTTTTGACAGATTTCTAAATTATCTATTTATTCATATTTTTTTATTACAGGTAGATTAATAAATTTGCTAAGCAATGTATATGAAACTGCCAAAATGAGATGAAGTGATTGTTATCGTATATATTCTTTATAAATCAGTCATGTTGAAGGCCTCCATATGCCGTCAACACGTACACCTACACAGGTTATTTCACCTCCTGCTTAGATGCTTTCTCAGGATCGCGTATGAGTTATGCATATTTTAATTAAGCTTATTTGTTAGATTTGTGTGTCAGTTCTACACATATTAATTTTAAATTACAAAGTATACTGAGCCAGTGTAAAATAATCACATTTTACTCAATTAAATGTTACTAAAAAGAGATATGTAAAACCACCCAGGGCTCTGTTTGCTTCATTTGTGCATGCCTGGACTCATGCCCTGAAGCATAACGTTTTCTCACTCTAGAGGCACCGCCATGTTCTCGCTATTGAATGTTGTTTCAAATGTTTCTGAATTTAATAAGTAAGCATTTGATTATCATACATTTTAGCTTCTAGTGTGTCTCTTTTCATTTCAGTATGTGTTTTGATAGGAAAAACAGTAGCTTCAGCTGTGTGTTATAATGGTTTACATTTATTTCATGCTAAATCTGTATTTATAGTACAGGTTGTTATTTTAACTTGATGTGGTTCGTACATTTAATGTAATTCATTCTCTCTTCTTAGACTATAACTTGTGTTATATTGTGAATGCTACAGATTCAGTGCCTTATAGATTTACATTTATTCGTGTCTTAACTTGTAGACAGTCTAAGTATTACTTATAATAAATAAAAATCAAACTTTTGTAGATTATTTAGGTTTTCTGAACGTAAAGGAGTAATGTAAAATTCTTATATCTCACATGTGAATATGCATAAGAATTAAACCATTTTGCTCAGTACAAAATTGTTTATAGTAAATAAAATGTTTTTACAATTTAAGTACAATCAACATGAGTTAATTAAATATTTTTAAACATTTAATAAATAAGTTCCCCAATTCAAGGTTGGGGATGGGCTGGAGCCTATTTCAGCTGTCATGGATTTCTTTCGTGCAGTCAGACATCTTGCTTTCGTAAACTTTGACATTTTGTCAAAGGCCTGCATTTTCAGGCAAAACAGAGACAATGAAAACAAAGTTTGAAAGTCATTATAATTCATTATATATATATATATATATATATATATATATATATATATATATATATATACCTCGAAGAGCAAGAAGCAAGACTGCTGTCAGTGAAATGTCATCCCTGCACAATTGGTCAGCACTGCCTGTTTTTAGATACAACATGTGTGCTTGTATGAACTGTAGGGGTGCAGCTAAATATTGGTTTCATTATCAATAATTCTTTTTTTCTTGTTTGAATGGTTACTCATTGATTATTGTAATAGTTGATTCAGTTCTGATTAATTCATTTAAACTGAGCACTTATGATTTTGTATGTTGTTTTTTAATTCTTCTTTTCCCCCTTGCTTAAAGTCGTTTGCCGTCTTAGATGCTTAGAAGAAAGAGGTGTTTATGCATTCAGTGGTTCAGAGGCTTTTTGGTGACCTCCTGTATTTTGCAGCGTATAGCAGGTCAGCCAACAACAGAAGTCTAATTAGCCAGATTATCTGAAAACACCTGTTTGGCTCACTGGGTCTCTGCTGCAGTCTGTACATACAGACTGCGTTTACAGTGGTCTTTACTTCCACTACTGTATGCTATGTAGGACACCTGGTATTTGACAGCATATCTGTGAGTTGTTTGCACTGAACAAATATCTTAGTCTAATGCAATCTGCCTTCTGCAAAGTGATAACAGCTATAGAGCCATAGAGAAGCTATAGAGAAGCTCTACATACTGTGGACCAGGGGTGTCCAAACTTTTTTCACCGAGGGCCACATACATAAAAATATAGGAGGGGCTGGGCCACTTACTAGAAATTAGGTATATAACCTTAACTTTAGTGTATTAAAGTTAGAAAAATCACTTAAAAGTGGTCGAATATGTTATATTGTTGAATATAATTAAAAATGACAAAACTGCCTTCATCACAGCTTTCCATAAATGGATCTTTATTGATTTATTCAGAAAAAGCTTTGGTAGCTCATTCTCAGAACAGCAGCCTCAGATTTCATCTTAGACAGAAGATTTACAGATCAGAGAAAAAACAATAAAGGCTTGCCATGTCTTGCGATGAGTTGGGCGACCTCATAGCTGGCTATTGTAGCCTTTTCCTGGACCTTTTGAGCACGAAAAAAATACTGTTGATGACCCCGCAGGAGAGCTACCCTTTGCTTTAATTTCTGCTCTCGCTCAGCACCAGTGTAGGATGCATAGGCCTGATGTTTGGTTTCATAATGACGTCGTACATTATACTCTTTCATAACTGCCACAGTTTCAGTGCAGATCAAACAGACACACTTCCCCTTGAATTCTTTGAAGAATTCACTCTCCCACCGTGTCTGAAATTTTCTGCACTCACTTTCTACCTTTCGCTTCTTTGGTTCTGCCATGTTTAGTAACTTGGGGTAAATTTCTTCTGTGATTGTCCTTTTTGGTGGAGCAACTGCCTTGATCAACAGTAGCTCCCCCTGGTGTTAAAACTAAGAAGTGCAATACACTCAAGCAAAAGTTGAAGTGCGGGCCATATTCAATTCTATTTATAAAATTACTTGCGGGCCAATTAAAAATGGGCCGCGGGCCAACTGCAGCCCGCAGGCCGGAGTTTGGACACCCCTGCTGTAGACTATATATAACCCACTGACCTGGAATAGTAATTTAATCCAGCATGGGCTTTGGATCTGAAACACTTTAATCTGCTCTTCATTAGTATCTTTTGATCTCGCTGATAATTACTGACAGAGGTGAGAGGTCACGATCTAAGTGTGGGTTCTGGTTCCCCAAGCTGCCATCTTAATGTGACCTCTCAATTTACCATTACGTTGATAAAGGGTTCTTTCACCAGCGTGAATTGGCTGGGTTAATTTTTCCCTCACAGAACTAAATGGGAAGATTAGCTTAACAAATTACAACTGATGAATGACCCATTATGAAAATCAAGCATCTAGGGCGATGATTACAGGCTACTTTGCCTGCTCATATCCTTGTTATGTGGCCAGTCACTGAGCTGACCTTGTATTATATCTGAGAGCAGCATCGGCTTTAACATAACAGCATTACTTGTGAGGGAATAAAGCTGAATTTTACTCCCTTTCCGTGGAGGTTTGTGCTTCCAAACAATGCTATGTTAACTTGACGGTTTATTTGTAATGTTTTAAACTTTTTAAATAGTCTCACTTTGACAATAAAACAAAGCACTATTTGACACAATTATAAAAAAAACACAGGACCCATTTTACATGTATATCATTTATTCCGAATTTTCTAATAACTAATTAGTAAGTTCCCTGAAAAGGGCCTTTTTTTTACCAATTAAAATGGATTTTTAAAAAAGAACTGCTTAATTCATATTCATGCTAATATTTGTTAATTATTCATTTATTTATGCAAACTCCCACTGGCTTATTATGTGTTTTTTTCCACTCTCATTTTTTGCATGTTAAGTTCATCTTCTGTCTTACCAGCATTTAATTAGAAATAATTAACTGGAGAAAAAAACGCAACCGAACACTGTCTGAATGACATTAACTTTTATTTGCAATTAGAAGCCTTTTTTTGCAAAAAATGTCACAGGAAATTGTTTATAAAATTACAGACCTGTGATGGAAAACATTTCCAAATCCACCAACGGTTGCAATCATTGGCCTCATTAGAGGCGATCAGTGAAATCTGCTGATAAATGTCACATCCGTCCGGCTTAGTACAGTATGTCTAGACTTGTTTCTGAAATCACTCTCCTCCATTAGGATGTTTTCTTTTGGACAGTGGCTTGATCAGAGCAGATAATATGCCTGCAAGAGTCTTGTAACTATGGTGATGAGCCACTCATGAAATAATTTGCCTTTGCAATGTGTTATAAGTAACAGCATACAGATACTTCATTACAGTACTTAAGTAAAATACAGATACCTGAAAATTCTACTTGAGTATTTATCAGACAACTTTTCACTGTTATGCCCTAAATTTTAACGTATATATATCTACTTTCACCACCTTTCAATTTTTTTACAGGCTTGTTTTAACACATCTGAGATGAGTTATTATTTCATGTCAATGAGCAACTTCCAGATCTGAAACTAATTTTAACCTAAATAGATACAACAATTACAAAGACAGTCCTGCTGGTGTATCCATCACTGGTGCTGATCATAAACCATTAAATAGGCTAAATTCTACTACTCCTACAGAAGAGTAGCGAACATTAAGGGAGTAACATTTTTTAAGTGGCAGGTGATTTTAAATGTAATGTTCCCAACAGCTCAACAAACCTCAGCAAACACACAAACTGTTTCTGTGCAGTTTGTCACACAGTGTGTCTGTGAGCTAAATGTGCAGCTGCTCTATTTCCCAGGGAGAGGAAAGGATGAGCGATAACTTCAGTCAGAGATGGAGGAATATGCAGAAAATACAGGACAGGAGAGGAAGAAGAGAGTTATATAAAAAGGTAAGGACTGCTCACTGACAATTAATAGATAGGAAATTTAAAGCTAATGGTGGTAACTGTGCTGACCTTTATACTAATGCCCTATGTTGGATCAGTACAGAGCAGCTGTGGTGTTCATGGTCATCATCAAGACTCACCACAGCTGCTTTATAGTAGCTTTACGGGGAGTGCAGAATTATTAGGCAAGTTGTATTTTTGAGGAATAATTTTATTATTGAACAACAACCATGTTCTCAATGAACCCAAAAAACTCATTAATATCAAAGCTGAATGTTTTTGGAAGTAGTTTTTAGTTTGTTTTTAGTTTTAGCTATTTTAGGGGGATATCTGTGTGTGCAGGTGACTATTACTGTGCATAATTATTAGGCAACTTAACAAAAAACAAATATATACCCATTTCAATTATTTATTTTTACCAGTGAAACCAATATAACATCTCCACATTCACAAATATACATTTCTGACATTCAAAAACAAAACAAAAACAAACCAGCGACCAATATAGCCACCTTTCTTTGCAAGGACACTCAAAAGCCTGCCATCCATGGATTCTGTCAGTGTTTTGATCTGTTCACCATCAACATTGCGTGCAGCAGCAACCACAGCCTCCCAGACACTGTTCAGAGAGGTGTACTGTTTTCCCTCCTTGTAAATCTCACATTTGATGATGGACCACAGGTTCTCAATGGGGCTCAGATCAGGTGAACAAGGAGGCCATGTCATTAGTTTTTCTTCTTTTATACCCTTTCTTGCCAGCCACGCTGTGGAGTACTTGGACGCGTGTGATGGAGCATTGTCCTGCATGAAAATCATGTTTTTCTTGAAGGATGCAGACTTCTTCCTGTACCACTGCTTGAAGAAGGTGTCTTCCAGAAACTGGCAGTAGGACTGGGAGTTGAGCTTGACTCCACCCTCAACCCGAAAAGGCCCCACAAGCTCATCTTTGATGATACCAGCCCAAACCAGTACTCCACCTCCACCTTGCTGGCGTCTGAGTCGGACTGGAGCTCTCTGCCCTTTACCAATCCAGCCACGGGCCCATCCATCTGGCCCATCAAGACTCACTCTCATTTCATCAGTCCATAAAACCTTAGAAAAACCAGTCTTGAGATATTTCTTGGCCCAGTCTTGACGTTTCAGCTTGTGTGTCTTGTTCAGTGGTGGTCGTCTTTCAGCCTTTCTTACCTTGGCCATGTCTCTGAGTACTGCACACCTTGTGCTTTTGGGCACTCCAGTGATGTTGCAGCTCTGAAATATGGCCAAACTGGTGGCAAGTGGCATCTTGGCAGCTGCACGCTTGACTTTTCTCAGTTCATGGGCAGTTATTTGGCGCCTTGGTTTGTCCACACGCTTCTTGCGACCCTGTTGACTATTTTGAATGAAACGCTTGATTGTTCGATGATCACGCTTCAGAAGCTTTGCAATTTTGAGACTGCTGCATCCCTCTGCAAGATATCTCACTATTTTTGACTTTTCTGAGCCTGTCAAGTCCTTCTTTTGACCCATTTTGCCAAAGGAAAGGACGTTGCCTAATAATTATGCACACCTGATATAGGGTGTTGATGCCATTAGACCACACCCCTTCTCATGACAGAGATGCACATCACCTAATATGCTTAATTGGTAGTAGGCTTTCGAGCCTATACAGCTTGGAGTAAGACAACATGCATGAAGAGGATGATGTGGACAAAATACTCATTTGCCTAATAATTCTGCACTCCCTGTATACCGTCTACAGGTTGGAAATGCGATAGTTCATGTAACATCTGCTTATATCATTTTGAATTCAGTTTTGTAAATCCACAAAGAGTAGAGGCACAGCTACAGATGGGACTTCAGAATTGGTTCTTGTAGAGTTCAGTTCTCAGTAGTTCAGTTCCTTCAAATTGTTAATCTGCTTGCTTTTAGATCCCAGATGATCTTTAGAAAGATCATATGTGTGTCTTTAAATGGATTTGCCTCGTATGAGGGATTGTAGCCTATAGGTTTATATTGTTAAATGATAATAATAAGACAATGCTTTCAGGTCATTTTACAAAAAAACATGAAAGTAACGCAATGCGTAGTATAAAGAATGACTTTCTCCTGGGAGTAATTAAATAATTTACGGCATTACTTTTAATAAAAGCTTTATGTGCATATAATTACTTTTTTGAGTAGTGACCCCAACACTGATCACAACAAAGAGTTAAAATATCTCCAACATGCCCAAACATGCTATTAATTTGCACAATGGCAATGTCTTTCATATGCTGCTTAGCATTGTGGTGACTCCAGGTGGTGAGCCAATGAGATCCTAATGAGAATCGATAAGAGAATTGATAAGGAATTGAATTGATAAGTGATATCGATAATGAAATCGGAATTGCAAAATTCTTTTCAATTCCCATCCCTAAGCACAACTCAGAAAATCTACCGAGGCTCACAATAGCACTTATTGTGAGTTACTTCTGAGTGAATCTTTTCACCACACTGCACTGCTACAACCTACCTGCCAAACTGCATTTTAACCCCTGACTATATTCATTTTCCTGTTTGGTTGTGGAGGCAAAGTCAGTCATCTACAGTACAGGCAGCAGCAAACAGATTTTTGTGCTCTACATAATATTGAAGGTGAGAAATTTAGTAGAGTTTAAGTTAAAATAAAGATTGTATTCCTTAAATTAATAAGATTTTATTATAGAATGGAAACAAGTGGAGTTTGTACCAAAAGAGCTTTCTAGAAGTCCCACTTTTTACTTTTATGCTTTGAGTACATTTTAGAGCCTGCGCTTTTTCACTTTTCCTTGAGTAAGGAAGTCAAATTAGTATTTTAAGATAAGATAAGATAAGATAAGATAACCTTTATTAGTCCCACACGTGGGAAATTTGTTTTGTCACAGCAGGAAGTGGACAGTGCAAAAGTTATGAGGCAAAAATTAGAATACAATAAGAATAAATACAGTACACAACTGTACAGAATAGAATAAAATAAAATAAAATACTATATACAGTAGAATAAAATAAAATAAATATACAATAAGATAAAAATAGAATACAAATACAAATACTATATACAACTGAGTAAAAATACAACGATGACAGAAAGAAACACAAGTATCTGTATTTCTTCTTAGGTGAAGAATGTGTGTACTTTTGCCACCTCTGATTATTGGCACAAACACACAGAGAAAGTCCTTTTTTCAAGTGTATTAACTACACCTGCAGTGTCCACAGCAACACTGCCACTTTTGTTAAGAGACATTTAAGCTTTTTTTCTTTTTTTTTGGGTAACTGAATGCTGCTCAGAAATATTGGCAGCCACTGGGTTTGTTTTGCTGGGCTTGTTGTCAAAATGTGCTTGGTCTTTACAGTCTTGTTTTTGTTCACCTAATACACAGAAAACAACACAGCCAGACAATCTCAGATGAAATGCAACCTGCCAATCACTAACCCCCCACTGCCCCGCTTCTGATACTTGCTGAAACCGGTGGACCTGTCTACACAAAGAACCTGCACTGTTTGTCCTCTTGTACCTGTCTGTTAATCTCTCTCTCTCTCTCTCTTGCTCCCAAAATATAAAGCTGTGGTGCCAAAAAAGAGTGCATTGGAGAAACAGTCTAGCAATTAAAAATAATTGACCAAACACATCAAACTAACTTCATAAATGAAGCAAATATTCGGTAACAACTGAATTCAATTTAAATAATTTGCTTCATCAGTGGTAATAAAATGGTGATCAAACTGATTTATTAATAGACCAACTAAGATGAGGGTGCAGTTGTTGTATTTTTGTTAATTATCTATTTTTTAGCTTCACTTCAATGAGTGCTGTTTGTCTCATATAATATATAATGATATGATATATCATTTAGGAGTCACCTGTACAACTGATTCATTGAGGAAAATGTCTAATCTTTTAGCCTATCACATGGCAGCAACTTAGGCATGTAGATGTGATCAAGGCTTACAGAGAACGGTCTGAAAAAGAGAAAATATTCAGTTAGCAGCAGCTCTGTGTGAGAAAATATCATGGTGATGACTTTTTAAAAATCAATTTTTTACATCACAATAAATGTGGCCTCACTGTTTTGACCTAATAGAAAGGCAAAAGTAAGACAAAAAAACCCCCACTTGCTACAAACATGCAGAAGAGCATCTCTGAACACACAACATTTTGAAGCAGGTGGGATACAGCAGCAGAAGACCACAGCATCTGCTGCTCCCAACAGCTTAAAAGAGGAAAGTGAGTCTGCACCTTTAGGATGTGGTTCATCACGGATGTTCAGCAGACAAATCTGAAGCAACTGTGTGATGCTATCATATCAATGTAGACCAAAATATCTAAGGCTTATTTCCAGCACCTTGTTGAATCTGTGCCATGAACAGTTAAAGTAATTCTGAAGGCAAAAAGAGGCCCAACATAGTAGAAGAAAGTTGTACTTAATAATGTGACACATCAACGTATACCAGAAATACTGTAGGTATTCATACTTACCTTAAAGTGATACTTAAATAATCTTTTAAACATCCTTCTGGGGACTGAAGGTGCTGAACCAACAATCTCACATCACTTGGTATCTACTCCTGTCTCCTGCAGATGTCAATGCAGAAAACAGTAACATAAAATTCTCAGTCAGTCCTGAAGCATTTTCGAGTTGTCCGTTATCTATGCTGTCACAGATGAAAACACACACACACACACACACACACACACACACACACACACACACACACGAAAAGTGTGATATGATAAAAAGTGTGAGGTGCTTATGCTGGAACATTTAGTGTAACCACACTACATGAGTTAGATGAGCAAACATGTCTATGAGTTTGAAAAGCACCACTTCAGTGTAACATCTCTGAACCTGGGTAATATACGCTGTCCATTTCTTGTTCTCTATATACTTAAAGTATATAAAAGTATTTGTACACCTGCACTACTTTTGTTTTCCATATTCTGTACTTTTGAACCTGCTTATTTTGACCATGTGCCACTTTAATGTAATTATGATTTTCAGTCCTCATCTGAGAAGTGATCATGTACCTGATCAAACCCGTGTTTATCTGTATCATGCTTTCTTACATTGTCTCCTCTGTATTGTTTTCCTTCCTCCGGTTTGAGCATATTAACTCATTCACTGCCAGCCATTGGCAGTGAATGAGTTAAACCCATTGACTCATACACTGCAATTGACGGCTATAGACGTCAATGGAAGTGAATGAGTTAACAAGGAACAAATCACTCGGATTTAGCCTCCCATAGTTTATTATGAATGTCTGGCTGTTAGTGCCTTCTGTGGTTTCGTCTGCTATATGAGCATCCCCCCTCAGGGTATCTGTTCTGTAAAACTGTGCTGTCAGGGGAGGACCTGGATTGATGTTGTCAGGAAGTCACCAGGCTTTCATGTTAATTCATCAGCTGGCAACGGTAGAGACCATGTGGTTTAGTGACTGTGGGTGTGAAGATTGTGTTGATGTACTGTACTGTACCACCAGTTATTATCATTGTTAAATACCTATGGACGCTGTTGACACACAGTAAAAAAAAAAAAATTCCTGGAATTGAAATATTTTCTTTGGAATAATTTTTCCATTCTCAAATGATTGGCATTGCAAACTGTAATGTTATAAGAGGAATTAGTAAAAAGAGTGGAGGCAATAGTCATTTGCCTTTTCTGACAGCAGCAGTACACTTATTCCTTAACTTTCTAAAGGCGAGCCTGTGCCAAGGGTCTTTTGGTGTGTTTAACCAGAGCCGTTGCTTTGTTTCCGAAGCTCAGCAGTGATCTGGGGAGTAAAGCTACAGTTTGTTCTTGTGTTTCTGTGAGTGCATATCTAAATCAGAGTTTTAAACATAAGTATAATAACTTAAGGCTAGTTCAGTGAACATGTCAGAAGTTGGAGTTGAGTAGGAGGTCAAGTAAAAAGTTTTTCCTGACCCAATTAGTTTTGCTGTGCTTCACATTTCTAATACAAACTACTGGGCAATGGTCGCCAACACTTAGGTCAAAAATACCAGAGGCAAAATATTTCTCTGGTCTTTCTGATAATATTGAATCATTTGTTTTGACTTGGATGGTCCTTTAGATTTGAGCGAATGAGATGAGAATAAAAAAAATGTTTTGGTGAGGTGAGCTTGTCTAAATTGAGAATAATCGCCTCCTGATCAGCTAATGGCGTAATTATCTTGCACTAGTATTTTGGGCCTTAATAAGGGGCAGAAGGGGGCTTGTAGACACTGATTACTATAGCCATATTACTGCGTCTAAATCAAATTTCAGAAAATAAATTAAAACTATTAAGGTACTGAGGCTGAAGTCAGAGAAGACTGTACACAAACACAAAAAGAAAAAAAAGGGTAAATGCACTTTGCTTTCTCTAGAAGCGCTTAAAGCATATATAGACTCAACCGCGGTGTTGCATCATGCTGAGTGCAGGCGTATTCTCGCCACTCTTCTTAAAATACACACGCTGTCAGGAGTGAACTACATTTGAACTTAATTAGCATTAAAACCTGCAATTAGATAAGGTGCTGCCACTACAGAGTAAACTAATTTACAGGCGGGTACACAACTGAACGAGCAGCAACAGTCATTTGGATTCAAACGCAGTAACAGCAGTATTGACCACCTGGCTGTAGGACTGGACGAGCAGGAAGCCAGAGATTACTAGTAGTAATTTAGAGTGGAAATACTGTGCAATACCAGTAAAAGTCCCTGCAGCTTTCCCTGCAGCTTTCATGCTTATTCTCATTCTTATTCAGTATCATTCTTATTCAGTATCATTAATTTGTTCAGTTTTTGATTTATTATTCACATGTAGTTAAAATCGATAAACAGAAGGAGCCTGACAGGTGGGAGCCAAATATGACTTTACCAGTTCTTAATGTAGAAAATGTAAGCGTTCAGGTAAATTTGATGCCTAACTTTACATGCATGCATTGCATGACTAAAAATAGCTTTTAGTTAAAGCTTTTTTTTTTTCCGCCTTCACCATTTGTTTTATGAATAATGAATGAATTAAAAATGATTGCGTTACACTGAGAATCCAGTTCCAGGATCCCGATATAAATATGCATGCTGGCTCGCTGTCACAGACATCGTTAAAGAAATTTGTCACACCTGTGCTTTACCTACTGTGACAACTCTAAAGTCTGCAGTGAGAACGGTTTATTGGCTCAGTGTGTACAGTACCGTGCAAAAATCTCGAGCCACCTCTTATTTCTTTACATTTTGCGTCCAAGTAGCCAGACTTTCTTACAATTTCTATAACTTTTTGAACGTCTTTCAAAGTTTTTCTTTGGACACTGGCTGCTTTTACATTACTCTACCATGACTATTTTCAGAGGAATGTTTTGTTTTGGTGGTTAAATCATTCAACAGTAAGCTAAGGCTCATTCAAGCATAAAAACTTGTTGTGTCCTTAAGAAATATAAGGAAACTGGACAATGAGACAAGTGGAACAGTGTCTGAAAGTTTTCTATTTCCTGTTTCGTTTGAGATATATTTGGGCCTGCAGCTGATCCATCTGCTGTTCACTGAAGCCTTATAAGAAATAGTCTCAGTGGAAGTGGCGCTTCTTAAGGAAGGGAAACGGGGAGTTATGCCAAAATACACAATAACGAGACTGAAAAACAGTGGCAACAGGTCTTGTGGAGTGATGAATCAAAATATCAAATTTCTGGTAAGTCCTTTCTATAACCACAGAGGAGGTCAGGAGAGAGGTACAAGAGTGTTTGTCTACAGCCACCTGTAAAACACATTCCCAGCACAGCAAAAGCATACGTGGATAGAAAAACAAACAATGTAACACTATCAGTCATGGACTGACCTCAGACCGCAGACCTCAACATTAATGAAACAGTGTGGGATCATCTCAACAGAGAACAAAAGGCAGCCAACATCTAAAGAAGAGCTTTGAATGTCCTTCAGTAAGCCTGGAGAACTATTCCTAAAGAAGAAAGCTTGCAGAATAAACGAAAACATTGACTTTCAATTTCATTCGAATTGCACAAACTCAGTTTTTTACCTTATAGACTGCATTTCCATATATGTTTGCACATGTGTCGATAAATCAGTGCACCTGTTTCTAATTTTCCTGGTTAAATACAAAGAAATGGGGGGCGGATGATGCCAGAATTACTGTGCACTACACACATCCGAGCTGTAAATAGTAATATCTTACTAAAGAGAGCAGTAAAATGATGCCAGGAACAGTAACCATATCCAAAGCAAAGATAACTCACATTGCTACACACATATGCTTAAGAGGCCAACAGTTTTTTTTTGTGTGTGTCAGAAACACAAGGTACAATCTTTACATTACATCAAAATAAGCTGCTGTAGTGACGTCAGCCACAGTGACTTCGATAAACCCTTCGAGCGTGCTTGTTATATTTGTTACTGTCAGTCTTGCAGACATTATGTTTTGCTTTTCCAAACAACATAAGGCTGGTTATAAATATCTCTGGCAGACAATGGCATTTTAAATGTTAATGCCTGTTACTCATCAAACTACTCGGCATGGACACGGTTATTAAAATGTACAGACTTCCGAAGAACTTCCTTAAAACTTGCAGCAAATGATCTGGTAAATTTTTCATTTATAGAGTCAAAATGCAACAATTATTCTAGTTTGGTAAGCAGCACTGATTGCTTTGTATTTCACGGCACAGTGGCTTCAAATGTGGAGGATGCCTTTGCACAGTACTTTTCTTTTATGTCAGTTTAGGAACTGCATAAAATGCTCCCAGATATTCATATCCCTTTCTGGTTCTGGTCCTCAGTTAAAAAGAGTCTTACATATATATGAAATGCATCCTCGTATGAGCTAGGACAAATTTCTGAAGTGCTTTACGAAGATTCGAGCCTTGATCGTCTTTTGGGCAGGCAAAGAAATAATTGAGCCTTTTGGGCGGAGGAATGCTTCTTTCTCCAGGCCCCTGAAAGTTGAACACTAGCCAATGTCTGAGAGCATTTATCATAGAGAAACCCTCTCCGAGTCACACTCAGTCACTCTGGGATTTTTGAGTCGAATCCTTCAATACATATTAGCTTACTCAGAATGAAATATGACATGCATCTATTGGACAGGAAGAAAAAGTGGTGTGATTGGGCACAGCGTGTCTCTTCTCGTTCACCACGAAGCTAGGCTATTCACAGTGGTTATAATGACAGCCCAAACAGGCAGCCTTGTCTGGGAATAAAGATAAGGCAGACCAAGTGCGTGTGCATGTGTGTGTTTGGGTACAAGGTGGGGTTGCATGGGAACAGACAGGAAGGCGACGAGGCAAGACAGATGGACAGTTGTGAGGGAAAGACACAGATGGAGGGAAAGAGAAGAGAGAGCGAGAGAGGGAGAGAGACTGCATAATAGCACAGAAACTGCTATGATTGCTCACTGCAGCATAATTTAAAGTATTGCTACCCATCACAGCTTATCTATTGCCCTTTCTCTTTCATTAAACTTTTCTATCATTTTCTCTCTGCTCGTCTCATTTCATAACCGACGGAATCAAATTTATTCTCAGAACACTTGCAAGGCAAGTGTCACATAATACACGCGGTAAAAGTGGCATCCAAAAAGGTCAAAATTACAGACCAATAAACAGAACAAATAGCGCTAATAAAAAGCACAATGCGAATCAGCCATTAAAACGGAAACAGGAAGCCACGCTTGCAGCTGCGCGCCACATTGAGCGGGGAGTGAAGCTGCGAGGTGAGCGAGGACGCTGCACGCTTAAAGATGCTGCAAGTGGAAAAGTCCACGTCATGCACGTGGGAGCCTTTTTTCGAGTTGTTGTGGTTGAGGGAGGAAATTGTGGAATGTGTATGAATGTTAAAGTAAACCAGATAATAGCCACACTCCCAGACAGAGGTGGAGATGGGAATGAAGGCTTTTTCACATTCAGATTGCAGTAGTTTGACATTATTGAAAATACACCAGTGTTAACACTCATTCCCTTCTTCCCAGCTTTAATACCGAGGTTAGCTAACTAGCTGCCGCTTTTATATAAACAGCGACTCGGGGGACTACATGAATGCGAGAGGTGTCGCTTGTAGTGTTGAACTCATCGTACCCGCTCGCTAAGCTCTGTGGGACTTTATTAAATCTTTCGGCTCCATGTTTTGCTGCTTTGGCCTCACACCTTACTGTTTCAGGTCACTCTTACTGTTTGTATGCCTGTTCTGTTGGGAGGTTCCTCTGGCAACAGTTTCGGTGAAAAAGAATGATAGAAAAAAAAAGGTGTCATGGCTGTGCAAGCACTCTAATTCTCAACCTAGACAAAAAGTACTGGAAGCCTTTACAAAATCATAACAAAACCAGATGGGAAAAAATTAGTGTCGTTTCTAGATTCTGATTTCAAATCTGCAAAAATTGTGCTGATATGGATTGATGTAGGTAAACACTGTGAATATACAACCATTACAGTTGCTCTGAGGTATTAAAGGTAAAAAGTATTTTTAATGAAATATATTTTATGTAGTGGAAAAGGTAGTTATATATTCTTTTGTTTTAATAGCTCCATAGTGTAGTGTTTACACATTTATGTGATAAGTGAAAGATCCCGGTTTGACCGTGAATCCGTTAGGGGGTTTATCCGGTTTACTTCCCCGCTGCGGCGAGCCCTTCGTCAATAAGGAAGCAGCTGGAAGTAGCTGTACATTTACGTCTAAACCCTGGAATGCCAAATATATCATATTTGATGCAATAATATTCATATTATAAACCTCATTATCATTGTGAAACTTTACCCCCTTATATGTACATATATTTTTAAGACAAACAAAATGTGAGCATTCAATAACACAAAAATGCTGAATGTAGCAAAAATGATACAAGTCAAAACTCATCTATGCAATGAATACTTTTAATTTATTTAATTTCTTTGTTAAAAATTTGTCTTAATAGTCAGAGTCAATTATTTCATGGCTCAGGGTTTACAGGGTTAAACACTGGGTGAGGATTCACCTGCACAATTGTTACCTTAACCTGAGAGAAAACTCAGCAGTCGTCTGTATAACCTTGTAGTCCAAATGCAAACATCTGTTCATTTTTTCTGTCGTCTGACTATACATATTATTAAACATGTGCAATAAGAATGCGAAAAGAGTTATCACCAGCTCCTCCACTATCCCTGCTTTGTATTCTGTAACCAAAATGTCTTTACTGGCTGCCACTTCATCCTTCAGTGGGCAGAGTGGTGGTGGAAACTCCTGCTGGTCTCTGGCGGAGAGAAGATGTGCAAGGCCTAGTGGTGTCTGGCCGGGGCTAGAGGCCGGGTCCGGACCTATAGGTGGATATTATAATTCATTCAGCTTTGCACACTGGCTGGGGATAAGCTCACCTCAAGGTCAGGAATCTGTGAGTGGAATACTCATTGGGAAGTCTGGGCTTTATTTTCACATGTCTGCAGAGCCTTCTCTACTTCCTCACAAATGAGGAGAGCTCCTACTATGTGTTGGAACACTGGCAATCAAAACTCTGGTAACAGAAACCCTATTGCTGCTTTAGGAGGGCTGTGTGTATGTTTTTCTATACTGAAAACATGGAAAATTGCCAAAATTGCCCACAATAACTCGACCCACTGAGCAGAGATACTTATCGCAAGTGACGTTTGACAGTGCTTTTACCACTTATGCACACAAACACATTGTTAGTCAAAAGAAATGCACATTTTAATGCATATTTCATGTTATTACAAGAATATGCTTCTTGCATGTTTGTTCAGGAAAAAAAAGTGCAAGTGTGGGAGTCCTGTGTATATCCAGAACCTTTCAGCACACAATGCACATACTGTAAACCCACCACCAAATGTGTGGAAAAAGTAAAATACCATATAAATCTTCCATGACACACACACAGACACACACACACATGCATGCATGCATGCGCACAAATGAAAGGAGATCCCAAGAGCTCTGACAAGTGTGCTTATAGCCGGAGGTAAAGCAGAAACAAAACAGAAACAGACTGCTCTCTAGACATCCATGACAATAACAAATTGATAGAGTTTACCGCTCATATTTTATTTATATTATTTGATAGGGTTTTAGGCGATCTACATGGCAGAGAAATTCTGGAGAGAATACAGAACATCTCAGATGGTTGGATGAAAGCAGGCATTCCCCTTCAAGGCTTGTTGGATGCATGTTTTCATCTGTCACATTTAGGTGTGGATAGGAGACGCTTGTTTGTGTCCTCTTGCGAGCTGCAGTGCTGAAAAACACACAAACATTGAGACGCTATAAATCAGTCGGTTTACTTAAAAAAACAACAACTTGTGTATAACAGTTATGCGCTTTCTAGTAAGCAAATGTGTCTGCTTTATTTGTATTTTGCTGACTTAATTACAGAAAAAGGGTATTCTTATGTTAATGCTTCATGGGAGCAAAGAACAGCAGACCTTGAGGGGGGGACGTCTTTGTCACCGAGAAGGCTGCCGATGATTCAGACCTCTGGCTCCAGTGAAATTAACACTTCGGACAGTCGCCCTCTCGCTCACACAATTATTATCCTTTGCAAAGCCATACTGGCTGTATAATAGCAAATTTAGAGTCATGTGCTGCGCTGCTTTAGTGCCCACACCTCCCCACGTGTAATGCATACGGTATGTGTGAATAAAGCAATTTTCCGTACTCCACATGAGCGCTGCATTTCTGGTTGCTTAATCATTTTGCGGTGGGTATTCTTTGGTTTTAGGGAATCAAATCTTGATTACTAGCAGGGCTATCATGCAACTGTGTGCGTGCAAGTGTCTCGATGTGTGTGTGTTTTTTTTAATGCGAGCGAGCCCACCTGCTGCTGGTATAGTTACCTATTTTGTTTAAGGAAGTAATTTGGTTTTAATCCACCGCTTTAATTTTGTACCCCACTGATTATAATTCCCCTCCCACAGTTTTACTCCGGAGAGACGACTGATGTGTAGAAAGCCCGAGCGAGGAGAGTTTGTGTCAAACACACTCTGTTTCATTACTTCAATTAGAAAGTTTGCACGGCAACTGTGAAAAATAATGCTGCTTTTTGAGTCCAGGTATGTATGTACTTTGAAAAGTCAAATTTGGTGAATGGATGTGTTGCAGTAAGGTTTTTCTAGATGACTTGTGTTTATATTTATGACATTATTTTTTTGAGTCTATAAGGTAGACTAAGAGAAGAAAAGGTAAGAAAAAAGTAGAATAATGACGATAAAAGAAGCGCAGAGCAGCACATTCACATGCACTCTTCTCAGAAAAACATGTGCATGTATGTGAATTCTGACGGTTAATAGACCATGGATTCTGAGATTAGTTTAAAGGACTCAGAAAGGCAATAAAAATATAAAGCTGGGTAGCTCCTTTTCTGCTTTTGATAGGTAGAATAAAGAAGCAGTGAGGTTTTTTCTTCTTCTTTTCTGAGTGTTCATAATGTATGCATTTGGCCTTATGGGCTGTAAATTCTCTCCTTGATCTCTTTTCACCTTTTCCTCAGTGTGGATGTTGTCTTTGAGTTTTGCTTCCTTTGTGTTTGTGTAAATCATTTTCTTTCAAGGGTTTAAAGCGACAGAGGAGGCAACAGCATCCATATTTCCTTGTATTATAATTCTGTCTCTTTCCATTTTGTCTGCACACATAATGTAATGTCTGTTTCTCTATGTGTCTTTTGCTCTTTCTCTCCCTTTTTTCCTCCATTAAAGTCTTTTTTCTGTCCTAATCTGAATTGAAAATCTAAAGAGGGTGTCACATTTTGCACGTATTGTAAAGCCCTCTCAAACTTGCGATTCTTTTGGGCCACACAACTAAAATTGGATTGTGTTGAAATAGCCTTAAGTGCAAAAAAACAGATTTTGCATTGCATGGGTTTGATCTCATTCTAAAAGGTGGCAACACCGACATGACAGTTTTACAAAGCACTTTATTTAAGCTTGCAGAGAATGGAAAACTAAACACAAAAGAGAGCCAGTCTGTGGCATAGGGGACGTAGGCCTAAATGAAATATCAATGGTAGGGCCAGTGCGCAACAAAAGATCCAGTTTTGTTGCAGTTTTTCCCAATTGCTAAAATATATTTCTTAAGGCTTTCCAGTCTTGTCTAAAAACTTACATCACTCAGTTTTCATTCACAAAACCCCTGAGTCTCCTGGCAAAACCTCACAGATGCATCAAAGCAGTTTTATCTGTGCCCAAAACGACACGTTTTCAGATTACACACACAGCTCGTCAAAAATATTAACACTACCACACAACATCAGCGTGCTGAAAACACGGTGTTCAGGACATGTTACTGAAGTCTTTCCAACCTCACGAGGCCGTCTTGTAATTCAGCAAAAATGACAAAAGCATAAAGAGCCGCCACGCCTTCCCTCCATTCTCCATTATATTTACAAAGTGATCGGTATTCAGAAAAGATTCAAGACTGTGGTGGCAACAGGGGCTCTGCTGAGACTGGGTTGTTCACTTTGTCTTCCTGCTCTCGTTCACATAAGGAATAGAAACAGAAAATTGCTTTATATGTATTACAGGAGCGCGCAAAAGTCATGAAATACACCTAACCTATTTACGTTTTGCAAGAAAATTAAGCCATGAATGTAAATACAGTATAAAAGGTAAACAGTTTGTACAGTTCTAATTAGCTTAAAAGTCAATGTTTGGTATGACCACCTTTATTCTTCAACACAGCCTGAACTCTCTTAGGAAATGGTTTTTGTTACTTCTATAAGTAGTTTAAGGACATTTAAATCTCCCGCACTGCTACAGTAATGATGATGTGTGGGCTCTGGGGAAGCCAATCCATGACTGGTTGTATCCCACTGTTTGTTTTTCTATCAATGAGTTTTGTCACAGTTCTTAAGCAGACTCAGGCGCAGACTAGGGATCCTTGCAGAAAAGACAGTGTGTTTATTTACAGTGACAACACCAAGTGATTATTTATACAATGTGGTAGAGGGGGTCCAGGGCTCCAGGGTCTGTGGGGGGTAAAGGAAGGGATCAAACACACTCCACTCTCCTCAGATGGCTCTCACGCTGCCACACATTCGCTCGCAGGATTTCAGGTAGGCAGGGACGGGTCCAGGAAAGTTCTACGCACAGAAGCTTCAGTTAGAAACAGACTCAAAGACAACAACTCACAGATTCTAGTTTTCAGATTACAGAGTGACTGACGCAGATTGCGCAGCAATCCAGTGATCAGTGGTGAAGCGCTGCTGTCTTATGTAGGGCTCAGGATTATTGGAGATCAGCAGCAGGTGTGGGTCAGGGGCGGGAGCCCATAATGAGCACCGCCCCGGCAGAGGAGAGAGAAAGAGAGCAGAAAACAAAACAAAACAAAACATGGGGACCATGACAATTTTACTGTATTGGCAGTGTGTTTGGCTTCATTTTACAACATGACAACGATCCCAATCAGTTTTTTTCCAGATGATATTACACAGTTGATCAAAATCTGATGGGACTTTTCTGCCACTGGCTGAAATGCACCCTGGAACCATTTTATAGATAGCTGTAGACACTGTTGTACATTTATCAATCCAAAATACCTGTTGCCTCTGATTTTCAGTCAGGTTCTCTTTAAGGAGATTGCTTTCAGAAGACACACTCCACATCATGCAGAGATATGTAGAGTTTTTTTGTGTGTTATATTGGCAAATGTTTTTAGAGATTCAGAGTGTTTTTGCAACATGCTGCTAGTAACAGTGCCTAACGATGCGATTTAAAACTGGTTCTTTGCTAAGTTGTCTGTTATGTCTAAACTCTTTCTTAACTCATCATTGATTTATGTGTGTTTATTATACTTGAATAACCACCAACAAAAAAACAACAACTCAGTCCTCTGAAAATGTTCAGATACAAGGACTAGACTGAAAACGAGTGAAAAAGCAACATTTAAAAAAAAAAAGCATCTATAACTATAAATCAAGTAAAAATTATGCGGCGTGGGAATGACAGTCACACGTAAAAAAATGTCTCATCCTATACAGTTCCTTAGTTTCATGTCTCATGAGTTGTCATCCCATGTTGAAAAATATGGTCCATCAACAGGATCATTTCTGTTCCTGATGTTGCTCTTTCTCATTTTCCTCCTCTGCCTGTCACATTGTTTCTGTCTTTTGTTGTCACCCTTCAGCACACTCTTGCCAGCTGTGCACTCTGAACTGGCTAATACTTTATCAGCTTTATCACATTATTAGCATCAAGTGTGAACGATTTTGAGACGCTGGGATTAAGAAGTTACACCTGTGCTGGAGTTATGTCTAACTCCTGCCTCCCGTGGTTACCACTGCGAATCACAAGTGAATCACTGTGCAAAATGAGTTTTAGTAAGTGAGAACGTGTTAAGAAAGGTTAAATGAGATCTGCAGATTGGGTCTAACAAGTTGAAAACCATTTAAGGTTTTGCCAAAAGAGTGGCTGATTCAATGAATTAGTTTAGAGCACTGAGATTTTGGTTCAGGGAAGGAGATTTAGTGTTTTAGCATTTCAAAAAAACAACAACTTATCTGCCAGGGTTACAGTAACAATTTGATCAACATCTTACTCACAAGTTGACAACATAATAAAAAAGGCAGTGCATGGTAGCATTTTCACTATCATCTGTTGCAAAAGCAAACAAACTATAAGCATCAGCAAAAGGCATTAAAACTTCACAGGTTAAAAAAGACTTCTCTGCAAACAGAAAAAAGAAAAATACAGAACCACAAGCTTTTTTCTGCTTCTTAGAAATGACACCACTGGTCTATAAACACAGCGAACTAAAGACACAGCTTTCTTCTAAGGAGCTTAGAAAGAAAAGCAAGCCGCCACCTAATCACATGAGCCAAGGTGTGAAAACGGGTGTAGGTCACAATCAGCCATGTTTTCAGGTGAGCTCATTGGGAAACTTTTGTCCCTCTCGGGGGAGGGGTTATGGTTTTTATTCCTTGTTAATTGTTATTTTCATCTGCCAAATATATTTTTTATTACAATTCAGGCATAAAAAACTATTTGCTTTATTTATCTGGAAAGGTGCTATATAAATAAAATTTACTTACTTTACTTACTTACTAAACACAATTACATACAGCGTGGATAACAACATCATCTGTATTATCTACTCTTTCTTCTTTCACTTGCTCCCTTTTGGCAACTCCACAGTGGATAATCTGCCTTCATCTCATTCTATCTTTGGTACCTCACACGTCCTCCTTCACTGCATCCATGAACCCTCTCTGTGGTCTTCCTCTTTCCCCCCTGCCTGGCAGCTCCATGTTCAACATCCTTTGACAAAAATATATCCACTATCCACATGCCCAAACCCTCTCAGCCTTGCCTCTCTAACTTTGTCTCTAAACTGCTTGAACTGAGCTGTCCCTCTGATATACTCATTTGTAAATCATTATTTGCATTATATTGTAACCATGTTATAATTCTGCATTTTAAATAATTATATCTCTATTACACTTTTGCTTACAGTTAAATACTAGTGTTATTTTACATCAATTAACCAATCAACAAACATGATCACAGTGACAATGTATATTTTATATCACAGTGTAAACATCTTTTAGTCATACTTGCAGTGTCGGCATAGCATCCAAAATAAGATCCCAGTGTCAGATATATTCTGACTTTCCTCATAAAACAAATTAACATACTGATAAAGAGAAACACACCGATAAAGGTTTCACATAGACAAACCACAAACAGGCGAAGCAATAACAAAACAGCCAAAGCTACTTATTAATAGGACACAAGTGAGCAGATTTGCATGATACTTATAATTAGTTTTAGTGATAAAATCTCACCAGTAACTAAGCGGTCTTGTCTGTCATAACAATGATAACAAGATAATTAATTACCAATAACACCTATTTTTTGCTTGTAAAGAAACTACGGGAGCTTGGATGTGTCAGCCTGGTACAAGTAGCTCTTGATGAGTGGATTTGTGAAAACTGTTCACATCCATCACCCACTTCTAATTCCAAGTCAAATATGTCAGTAATTTATTCTATTTGGTGAAAAGAGCTACAGTATGTCAACATGTCAACAAACCTTTGGCAGGATGACTGCAAAGCCGTCATTGCTGGCTGCTATATTGTTGTGGCAAAATCATTTTTAGGAGCAATTTCGAGTTTGTGATGACTATTGAAGAGCGTAGCATAATGTAGTGTTTCCATCCTGGTTCCACAGTCCACAGGAATTATTTCAGAAGTGCGGCATCTTGAAGCAGTCAACAACATTTCCAATGTTGTTTTGACATGTTTGTGAGATGCAAGCCGGCCCTGCATAAACAGACTTGACATGTGAAAGATCAGAGCACAGAAAAGAGCCTCGTGCGAGCTTTGAGCGCGGCGCTTTGATATCATTTCCAGTGGACACCAACACACTGGCAACACTATCTCTGGCAGTCACAACGCAGCTGCATTCGGGAGAAGACGTCTTAAAGGAAGTTTGCACCAAACATGAAATTACCTTTCCTAAACCATTCCACCAGTTTTTTACCTTTGTACTTTTGAAGCTTGCTCTTAATAAACTGTATATTCCTGCCGTCAAGGCTCAGAAAGATTTAGTTGTTCCACCCGACTCAGCTGGGTAGTTTCCAAAAGCTGGTACATGTTGGTGTGTTAGGTAATGACACTATAAATTGTCTCCAAATAAACAAAGACTTTATTCAAAAATATATTTTATATGCTTTTTTATATGATTTTATTCTGATTTATCTCTGTGCCAAAACAAACTGTCATCTGATTACATTTAACGCCAAAAGTCTTTAGCTTCTTAATTCACTGACGATATTACCCCTGGTGCCTTTCATTATTCACTTTTGATTTATGCAGTGCAGCACCATAAATACATGTCAAGTACTGATCAGATGATGCATTCTAATGCAAAATTAAATGTTAGACTTCACACACACACAGATAACACATAGATGTAAATGTGCATAGGCAGTAATAAATGATCTGTCCCCATGTAGTACGTGTACAGCACATGTGTGAAGGTGATATACTTTCAGATATACTTTCACCTGCTCCCTCTGACTGAAGGAGAAAGTGACCCTGACGTCCACTAGGGGACAGAATGTCTCCTGCAGAGATTTGCTCTGGTGAAGTGAAGCTCGTCCTTTGTTTTTCTGTCTCCCTCTCAAAATAAGGACATATCCAAGAATCTAAGCTGGCTGCTTAGAAAGCCCATTTTAGATACGTAACAGTGGAAAGGACAGAAAAAAGACAGGTTTATATTTCTTCCCATATATCTATTTACATAGTTATCCTATGTTGCACTTGTTAATGTATTACTAATATACAAGATCTTGTTTTATATTCGGGTCAATTTTAAATATTCACATGGATTATTAAAACAAAACTCAACAAAAACAAAAACAAAAGACAACAAATGGGCTATGCTAAGCTGCTGTGATGTGTTTACAGGTGCTGCTTTCTTGATGTAGTCCAAATTCACAACAGGGATTACTTCAGCATATTATGTTGTAAGGAAAAGACCTCATTATTTTATAGTTATTCTTCATAAAGGAGAAACACATTTAAATATGACATTACTATCATCTTAACAGTTTGAAGATGAAATAGAAACTCTGGTAATGGCCACATTAAAATACTCAGATGAAATTATGTTCCATTTTCAATGTAAAACTATAAAAATGTATTTAATTCTATAACTTTGTATGCAGGAATATTTGTGCTGGTTTCTCTTTAATAACTATAAATCTATAGAGGCTAAAGCAACTATTTACATTTGATATTCATATTTATTTCTTATTAATATTACCTTAAACAAACCACAGGAAGCATAATGATTAAATTCAAATTCAAATTTTATTTGTCACGTACACAGTCATACACAGTACGATATGTAGTGAAATGCTTAGACAACTGCTCGTGACCTAAAGAAAAAAAGGAAAGGCTATGAATAAGATAGGAAATAAATATGAAAAATTAAAAAGGGTAAATTTAACTAGGAAGGAATAAAATATAAATTAAGGTTAAAAATGAAATAACTGTACAACACAAATTAGAATGAAGGGTAAATTTAACTGGGAAAGAATAAGATAAAATATATAAATTAAAGTTGAAAATAAAATAATTGTACAACAAAATACACAATATAGAACTATATAAGAATGTATGAAGAAATATAAATATATACACAATAACAGCAGCTGTACAAGTATTAACTGGAAATGAAGAATATAGTGACCAGTGTTGTGCAATCCACATTATGTCTTGTGCAGTGCAAATATGCTTAAAGTGATTTAAGTGATGAAGTGAAAACAATGTCCAGAATGTCCAGTGTGTGTAAGAACTATATGTGTGGGTCAGTGCTGTGTGGTGGTGTGATTGAGAGACCGTATCGCCTGCGGGAAGAAGCTCCTCCTCAGTCTCTCTGTGTTGGTCTTCAAGGAGCGGAATCGCTTTCCTGACCTCAACAGAGAGAACAGTCCATTGTTGGGATGGCTGAGGTCCTTCACGATCTTCCTGGCCTTGGTCCAGCACCGCCTGCTGTAGATTGAGTGCAGGTCAGGGAGCTCGTAGCGGATGGTGTGCTCAGCTGATCGCACAACCCTCTGTAGAGCTCGTCTGTCCTGCATGGTGCTGTTCCCGAACCAGGTTAAGATGTTTCCCGCCAGGATGCTCTCTATGGTGCACGAGTAAAAGTTCCTGAGCACCTTGGAGGGCAAGGAAATGTGTGGGAGTGACTTTAAAATAATTATGAAATCTATTTAATTTCATTGCAATATTATGCAAAATCACAATTCCCCAAAAAGTTGGTACAGTGGCACGATCTGATATCCTCGTGTCGGTGTTGTCCGGTACAGTGTGTCAACCATAGAAAACAAAACGCAGTGATCTGGATATATTAGAAACCCATATTCAATTTATGATTTATCACATTCGCATATGGCTTCTGCTTTGAGAGCTTTAACCTGCATTTGTGGATGATACAGTGAACTGTGTTCATAGACTCTGATTCTGGAAGTTTTCCTGAGCCCAAGCAATGCTTCTCTTTGACAGATTCATGACTGTTTTTAAAGCAGTGCTGCCTCAATGGATTTATAAATGAGCTTAATGTGTTCCTGTCTATTGTACAATTTGTCTTTTTTTGTCTTTATTTTTTTTATAATTATTTTTGAAATGAACCAAGATTGTCTTTTAGAATATAAGTAGCAAATAAACAGTAGCAAATAAAAAAAACAACCTAAAAATACAAAAATCAACACACATATCAAACCAAATACTCTATAATTTACTGTATAGAATAACTCTGACAGACTTTCTGTTAGATATACAGTATTGTCCAAAAGTTTTAGGCAGGCGTGAAAAAATGCTGTAAACAAAGAATTCTTTCAGAAATATAAATGATTGTTTATTGGCCCCAAATGTATTCTTCAGCAGGACCTCAAACACACACCCACAGTCATTAAGAACTGTCTTCAGCGTAAAGAAGAACAAGAAGTAGTGGAAGTGATGGCACGTCCCCCACAGAGCCCTGATCTCGACATCATCGAGTGTGTCTGGGATTACATGAAGAGACAGAAGGACGTCAGGAAGCCTACACCCACAGAAGATCTGTGGTTAGTTCTCCAAGATGTTTGGAACAACCTATGAGACGAGTTCCTTCAAAAACCGTGTGCAAGTGTACCTAAGAATAGATGTTGTTTTGAAGGCAACGGGTGGTCTCACCAAATATTGATTTAAAAAAAAAAAAATTTTAAATCTAAAAATATTACTTAAAATGCGCTAATGATTTTGTTAATAACTTATAATAATAAAACTAATACTTATAAGCAATGCTCTTTCGTTTGTTTCTGTTTAATTTAGCATGCAATAAACTTTCCTGACTTATGATGTTTGTCTAAGTCTCAAGGGACTTGCATTTGCTCTGGATGGTATTAACCTTTTATACCTGTACTCATATTACACCATGTCATTATTTATTTAACAAAAACTAAGCCAAAATGCTGCTATGTGCTGATAATTATATGCTAATCATATCCAGAGTATTCAAGCGCATGTTCATACATTGCCAAGGAGGAAAAACATCAGCAATGATCTTAAAGAAGCAATTGTTGATGTCTATCAGTCTGGGAAAGAGTATAAGGCCATTTCCAAATAATTTGAAGGACATCATTTTACAGTGAGAACGGTTATTCTCAAGTTTAAACATTCAATGCAGTTACCAACCATCCCACAAGCAGTGTTGGGAAGGTTACTTTTAAAATGTATTCCACTACAGATTACAGAATACATGCCCCAAAATGTATTTTGTAACGTATTCTGTTACGTTACTCAGTGAGAGTAACGTATTCTGAATACATTGGATTACCTATTATATTATCGTGCTTTTTACAACTACATGAATGTACTATTGCTGTGTGATTTATTACTATTACTGAAGGTTACTCGCCATACCAATACCAACTAGATTTTTAAATCTTTATATGAAATGAGTAACAGTAGGGTGGGCATTAGGTAAAGCTGCACTTTTTGCAGCAATCTCGTATAGAAAACTATTCCACGCGTATATAAAACAGGTCCGCGGCTCCGAACCGTAGTAAAGGGACCTCTGGCTAATACGTCGGGTTCTGTGTTGGACTCCTAGCCGAAAAATAGCTTTACTTTGTTGTCTGGGTCAAGTTTGCTAGCGAGAGACAGAGAAGTGTTGAAAGGCTGCTGCAACGGAACTTATTGTTTCAGAGGAAAACACGAAAAAACTGTAGTCGAGTCTTAATAGCTTACTTACAGCTGGGCTCGTCAGGCACTCTTTTTGGCTGCAGGGGTTATTATTATATTTACATGCTTCCAGCTCCCGTTTCTGGCCGTTGCCAACTTGTACTTTTCCACTCGCCCTTTTCTCCCTCCCTCGTGCTCACAGACACATAAAGGGGATGGCAGTCCATTCTCCCTGCAGCACGGACTACACTGCCCATGAGGCTACAATCTTTAGGGCAAAGCCTATTGCCTTAATATTAAATGAATAAAATAAGTAAAAAATATTTCTTCATGTCATTATGAGAAGCTAGATTGAGACACAGGCATTTGAACCTCTTAATGCGTGTTTTGTTTGGGTTTCCACCGGCGTGGAATTACCAGAAATAGAGAGGGCAGCCTAACAAATGAAACAGGAAAAGACCGCTGTGTAATCCCTTTATTTCAACAAAGTAATTGTATTTTGAAAACCACCTTTTTAAACGGTAACTGTAACGGAATACAGTTACTCATATTTTGTATTTTAAATACGTAACGGTACATGTATTCCATTACTCCCCAACACTGCCCACAAGTGGACGTTTCAGCAAGCCCACTCCAAGGTCAGTCCATGCAATCCTCAGACAAACCGCAAAACAAAACCCAAAAGCTACATCTCAGACTCTACAGGCCTCAGTTAGCATGTTAAATGTCAAAGTTCATGAAGTACAATTAGAAAAAGGCTTGTTTAAACAGACAAAGCGGCAATGTGGTGGAGCCATGATGAACCATGCTTGGAAAAAATAAACAGCATATCATCACAAGCATTAAGATCAGGCAACTGACTTGGCCATTCAAGAATATTCCACTTCTTTGCTTTAATAAGCTCCTGGATTGCTTTGGCTGTATGCTTTGGGTCATCGGCCATGTGTATAATGAAATGCCACCTGACCAATTTGACTGCATTTAGCTGGATTTGAACGGACAATATTTATCTGAACACCTCAGAATTCATTCGGCTGCTCCTGTCCTGTGTCACATCGTCAATAAACACTAGTGTCCGAGTGCAACTGGCAGCCATGCACACCCAAACCAGCACACTGTCTCTGCCGTGTTTTACAGATGGTGTGGTGTGTTTTGGATCATGAGCCACTCCACACCTTCTCCATACTTTTTTCTTGCCATCATTCTGGTAGAGGTTGATCTTGGTTTCATCTGTCCAAAGAATGTTTTTCCAGAACTGTGCTGGCTTTTATAGATGTTTTATTTATTTATTTTTTTAGCACAGTCCAATCTAGATTTTCTATTCTTGAGGCTTATGAATAGCTTGCACTTTGCAGTGAACCCTCTGTATTTACTTTCATTCAGTCTTCTCTTTATGGTAGACTTGGATATTAGTTGTGTCCAAATTAATGGGCTGCATCCTCCTGAGGAGCCAGCCTTCGCGGTCTACGTGGGCCGGGTCCTCAGAAGGTCGGGTAGGCCGGAAGTAAACGGCTGGGGAAATTGGACGGTCTAGCCTTCTGATTAGCGTCACCACCAGTTTAATAAACTCAGCCGTCTGCTCCTTGCTATCTAAAATATAACAGGACACTGTTTCTCGACCATCTCATACTTCTGTTTAATCAGTTTTCTGTTTGATGTTTATTCAGCTGTGTAAAAACCAAGGAGGAACCCATCTGGGGGATTAATAAAGTTTTATTTTATCTAATCTAATCTAATAACTTTAATCTCAGCCAAACCGATTGACTCACAAACAAATAAAACACTGAAAAAAGCCCAACAATAACATTTTAGGTTGTCTAAGTGACTTATATATTACGTTTAACCCGAGCAGCGAAAGTCCACGGTGATCTGAAAATGATGTGCCGGGAGTAGTGCCGTCCTCGGCGGCTTCAGTGACCCTTGAGCTCCCAGCTAGCTATCGAGCTGGTGGGTAGCAGATGTCTCCGAAAACGTCGAAGCACTTTTGCAAATATGCGATATCTTGATAAACCGAGCAGATATTTGATGTTTACACAGCTACTTTCTCGCCTGAAAATATACTAAAAGTTTATTTTGTGACCCACAAAGATTAGTAAGAGTAATTTTAAAACTTAGTAGCGGCCGCCATTGTTGGAAACTGGAGTTTGGCTGGGCCGCGCTATGAATTATGGGATATGGAAGGGCAAGAAGGACACACCCGACCCATCCTTCAAATTCGGGGAAAAGGAGGACGCATTTGTCGGCTGCATTTGTCGGCTGCATTTGTCGGAGTCTACGAATTTTGACAGCCTTCGGCGCGTCGCTGTGACGTAATCGGTCTACAAATGCGGCCTCAGGAGGATGCAGCCCATGAATTTGGACACGACCATTGATACGCCTACCTCCCGGAGAGTGTTGTTCACATGGTTGGCTGTTGTGAACATGTTTCTTTTCACCATGGAAATGATTCTGCGATCATCCACCACTGTTGTCTTCTATGGCTGTCCAGGTCTTTTTGGGTTGCTGGGTTCACCAGTGATTTTCTTTCTTTCTCAGGATGAATCAAACTGTAGATTTTGCCACTCCTACTATTACAGCAATTTCTCTGATGGGTGTTTTCTGTTTTCACAGCTTGAGGATGGCTTTGACCACATGTTGTCTGTTCACAGTAAAATCTTCCAAATCCAAGCGCCACACCTCAGATCAACTCCAGGCCTTTTATCTGCTTAATTGATAATGACGTGACAATGACATGGACCTGACTGTAAATGAAAGGCGTTAAACCTCATTGAACTGAAACAATGTTGTAAAGAAGAGTTGGCTAAAATCCTTCCACAACAATGTGAGACAAATGAAGTCATGCAGACAAAATGACTTCAAGTTATTTATTAACACAAGTGTCTCGACGTGAACATTTGAAGAATTAAAAATAATAATCATATTAGCATTACTGTTAGAAAAAGCCTGGTGAAAACATGAGGAGAATTAATTTCAACATTGTAATATCGCGATTATTATCATTTGTCGTGCTATAACATCGACCTATAGTCAGTTTAATTTTTTATGATTTCTTTTTGCTGATTAATGTCATCAAATAACAATTGTTTTAATCCCAATTTTTTGCATTATTGCCACTTTCTTGTTAGCAAGTTATCATGTTGATATGAAAAAGCTGAATGGACATTTTATGTTTTCTTATTGTTATTCTAATGCTTTTGAGATATTCCCACTAAGACTAGTAACTTTAAATCATTATCTCATACTCTATTTGATTGAGTAAAGTAAGAGGCAAGGGAAATGGCGTTTGTTCCTTTTTGATTCCTGATTAATTTATTCCTCTTTTGTGACAACACAAAACATTTATAGCAATTTCATTTTGCTTTACCAAACTACAAGTATAATACATTTGTCTTGTTTTATTGGCCCTTATTCGTATTATTAACCCTAAACCAAAGTTATCACACAGTTGTACTGTAAAATCAGTAATCATGTGTAAATTTGATACAGTTATGGCCAGAAAAATGCACATAATATTAGTTGCTAAAACACTAACGGTTTGGTTCGTGTTTTATCTGCTGATGTGCAAGACAAAACCAGCTTCATAAATAAAACAACAGCACTGTTTGTTTAAACTTCCCTTGACATACGCTTCCATTATTCTGTCTACGGTCTCTCATGGCTATGTGAATAATGATGTCAGGAATAAAAGTGGGAGTTAAATGATTATTATGCCTCCAAACAAGCGGTTTAATTGTCTAAATACTTCCCAAAATTAGCCATAAGCACAACTCCTGTAACAATCATGTGTAGTGTTTATAACATGTCTTGACGAATCACCTGTTTAGGAAGAAATTGTGTTAAAGGCCAATTTTAACTTGCTTTGTTGACAGACATGTTGTGCTAGACAGACCTTACACAACATCCATCTCAGACAGAATGGCCTTGCATCACCATCAGGGTGTGCATTTATGCAGCAAGGGAAGGGTGCTGACTAACAAAGGGGCCAGTTTTGCTAAAAGACCATAGGCCACAGGGTATGTCAAAAGCAAAGCAGCAATGTTACTCATCAGATGAAATGAAGAAACATTATGCAATCCACACGCTATGGATTGATTAACTGACTTGTCAAGTGCATGAATTAACTCTAGGCATATATGATAAGGAAGAACATGTCACCGCATCAGCAGCTAAAACTGGTTTTTATTGGTTATATTTGAATGATTATACAACACCAAAACAGCTGGAACCTCATCACTTAGAAAATGCTTGGTGGGCCAGCTGGCACCCTCGTTTGCACTAACGTTTCCAAAATTCCTTTAGATGGGAAACAGTGAAGCAGCTCCTGTGCTTTACCTGTGTGGTGCACTTTAAATCTTTTATCATCCATCAAACATAATCCTTGTGCACCTCTGCTTTGCAAACTTACAGTGCTGCATCATCTGTCGCCTGTTGTCTCATTATCCCGCTGTGAATTTAAACCTCTTGTCCTCTTTGACTGTCACTACGGTTGTTTTGAATATTTTGCACTGACAGTAATAGTCTCATGAGGTATTTTGCCTGGATGTTTACCCTTCGGTCTATTACCGCGTGTCTGCAGTTGGACTGTGCTACCCAACTATGCCATGAGTTCACTTGAATGATATTATGTTGTATCACTAAGGTGGATGTTATCTGCTCTTCTGTCGCCCCTCTGTTGTAAATTTGCTGCTGTACTTTGCTGATTATTGCAGTATTGTATGACAGCCAAACCACAGACGGCCTTACACCTGACTCTAGAATACTTTGGTATACAGACGACATTGTTCCAGGGGTCTTGTGTTTTTTTTTTTAGATGCAATTTACTTTTTAGAGAGAAGAGCCGTTTTTTAAGGCAATCCATCCAAAGAAGCCATACTTGTTCAGTCATTTTCTAATTGGACCGTCATGAACTTTAATATTGTAAATATTAGAGTCTGAGATGTAGCCGTTTGTCTTTTTTTGCAGTTTCTCTGAGCATTGCATGGGCTGATCTTGGGGTGAGTTTGCTGCGGTATCCACTCCGGGGAAAAATGCGACATTTGTATTAACACACCTGAATGCAGGTCTGCCAAAACTTCTGCTTTTACCGACGTGCTCACACTTGATGATGATCAGTTAATCAAGTGCATCTGATTAGAAGCACCTGGCTGCCACTTACCCTCTTAATTCCAATGGAAAGAATAAGGATGTACTTTCTTTTTCACAGGACTGTACATGAAATCACTGCCCGCTAATTTATCATGCTCATTTACCGGTAACTGCTTTGGTGTTTTTGCATATAATACGATTGACTGACAAAGCTGCACAACACTGACAACTGCACAAAAATGTAGTAGCAATTACTGAAATAAAAGATTGTGGACGAATCCTGTCTCTGGTGTCATTTATTTGTCATGTGGTGTCATTTGTAGTTCACAAATTGTGTCACAGACACAGGATTATTATTTTGGTCTACAGTCAATTTTCTTGATGAATTTGTAGCTGCTGGGCAAAACATTGTATATGTATATATATGCATATGCCTGCATATATATATTTAGATATGTGTGTTTCAGTACTTAATTGAGTGTTACCTCAAAAATCCTCATTAAAAGATATTGGTTAAGCTTTAAGACTTTATTTGAATTAAATGTGTGTTTAAGCAATTAGTTATGGTGGTTAAGGTTGTGTTAAAGGGCTAAAAATTGTAATGTTAGCCAGGGTCCTCACAGACATAGATGTATCAACGTGTGTGTGATGGATGCATTTACAAGCTTCCCTTTCTGTCTCACTCCACATACATCTTACTCTATTGCTCTGTATTACTCTCTCTCTGTTGTGTAGAGCTTGTCAGAAGGGAAGCTGGGATTAGGGAGGCTTTAGCTTCAAATCAGACAAAGGTAATACCAGTAATTAGCATTCAGTAGAAGAGTGTGAAAAGATGGTCGTGATCAAAGCCTGTGCCAAAGAATTTTTCTGTACTTGAGTCAACAAAGCAAAATGTCTTTTTTGTAATTTCTCTGCAGTTTGGATTTCTTTTTTAAGTGCCCTTGTGTCTTCAAGTGTTCAGTTTGACGGTATATCTGCAAACCACAAAGCGGACATGTAAAAATGCCACAAATGAGATAGGGGGAAATAAAACCTTTTTGATAACATTTGATGTTTTTCTTCACCCTGTGAATCAATTTAAGAAGTGTTATAATTCATACTTAAACCACTTCATGCAACAAGGTGTGGACTTTGACTGATATTTTCATTATTACAAATATTACAGGCGATGGATAATTTAGAGAGATTAGAAAATCTTTGCAAAGCAGGAGAGTAATCAAAATGAATTTCATATTTAACCAAATGAGGTAAGCCATTAGTCTTCATTATTGTCTCATTTTGTTACATTAACTGAAAACAATTGCTGGAATAGATAAAACTGCCTTTTAGCAAGCCTTGTCTAGCAACGCATGCATTTTCACTCTGGCCACGCTACATGTTACACAGATAGAAAACAGAAAGACAGGAAAACACAGGGGAGTAAAGAAAACAAAAACCCCCCAAAATAATAAAAACAAAACAAGCAAACCCCACAATGATATGCATGCCTGAAGAAAAGGAATTAACAAGGAAAATTTAATTACGGCATTTGAGCCGAAGACCAACTTCTTCATATTTTTGCATCAAATGAGATCTTGCGCAGCTCAAACCCCTCATCTGTTAATCCTGTGTTTAGACGTGTGATTCGATGACGCCACTTTGCCTTTCGAGGCCACATTTCCAGGGCCATTTATGTTGATTTGTTTCACAAGTGCCGCAATTAAGGAAAACCCTTCATTGGCAGGTTGACTTACATCCACTTAACTGCAATATCTGCTCTTCTGTCGCCCCTCTGTTGCTTCAGATTTGTCAAAGTAAGGCCATGAGTGCCAGGACATAGGAAAAGGATGAGGGGAACAATGTGAATTAAGGGTGTCAATATCCAGGGGCACAGAGTCACCCCGTAGCTGCGAGGCTACAATGCCTTCCTTGTCTATACTGAGTTTTGTTTGAACAATGGGCCATTGTTTGCCATGCGGACGCCGTGTCATTCTGACCCAAAACAACATGAAACGAGATCTTTTTAGGTGCACAGAGACAAACAGGGTTCTTGTTTGGTAGAATGTGAAATTTCAAAAAGTATACACTTGAAGAAAGCAGTCTCTTAATCCTGTAAACTATGTTTCTTCACATGGCTGAAAGTGGCAGACAATATAGCACGAACAGAGGAGGAAATCAAAGAAAACAGTGAAATGTTTGGATTTATAAAGAAATAAAACTTAAAAAAACAGCATAGAATTTCAGGAAATAAGTTCAAGATCACAGTCTAAGCCCCCACGGCTAGGTGGTGCCTATGTAAATACTGCTGTTTAACATTTCCCTTACTAGTGCAACGCTGGAAGCCTCGTCAGCCCCTGTTGGGCAGCCTGCTGAGGTCAGCATCCACAACACGACAGGTCCTGCTGCCCATCTCCTTTTGGGGCACTACATTACCATATAAACTTTGTTAATGACCTTGTCATTTTCACAACTTAATTACCAGCGTTGTGTCCCTTGAACATCTTCCCATATGAATTATACATCAGGAGTATGGTTTAAAACGAGGGCCTGAAGGTTTTGATATATAGGAAGGTATCCCAGCGCAATGCTGCAATTCTGATTTGCCTTGTAAGCAAAAAAACAACTAAACAAACAAACAAAATACAAGATGGGGAAGCCACTTTTGACGAGTATCCAGTGTGGTCTTGGAGAATGAGATACATCTATGTATTTATGTATTATTGTTTATTATTAAATGTATTAATGGGAAGACTATTCAGCTTCACTAACAGGGAATAAAATGAGGATACAATGCTTAAAAGCTGTGTAATTCACTTAAAAAACAAACTAACAATAACAATGGTTACTGGATATAATTTATCACTGAACATTTGTAAAAATAAAAAACAGGATGATCAAATTTGCGCTGTAATGTCTTTCAGTAATCTATATGGCCTCCACGTTCCTCTGTGGTTTTTAACAACATCTGAGCATGTTTCTTATGGGATAGTGGATGAGATCCTGGGGGATCTCCTCTCACATATGGATCAGGGCATCAATGAGCTGTTGGATAATCAGTGGTGCAATTTTGCAGCGTCATGTGCAGCAATAAATAATGTTCCAGTGGTGCTCAGTTGGATTTAGGTCTGGCAAACATGAGGGCCAGTAATGGCATCCATGCCTTTGATATCCAGGAACTTCCTTCACACTCAGCCCACACGGGGCAAGACATTTTCCCACACCACAAGGAACCCAGGGCCCACTGCACCAGTAGAAGGTCTAACATTGGGTCTGATAAATTCATCCTGGTGCCTAAGAGCAGTCTAGCAACTGGAGTTTTGAGTAACCCTCCAAAGATTTGTCTCCCTAGGTCAACACTGACCCCAGAGCCAAACTAGTCATGCTGGATGATGTCACTGATGATGGTCATTTTTAAAGAAAACGGGGGTCCACTGGTGGACCAGCCAGCCCATTAGCCCTCATGCCACCATCATTAACAGTTTAGTCAGATCCATATACATGAGTAGCCCTTTGGAGGTCATTGTATAGGGCTTGCAGTGCTCCGACTTGTACAAAGGAGCAGATATCAATCCTGTTGGTTTGAAGGTCTTCCACAGGCCTGTTCTGCTCTCCTTGAGTTATGGCCCATCTCCAGACTTTGCTGGGAGCACAGCAAACCTTCTGTCCACATCAAATAAGGATGTGCGTAGTGGGTCTACCTGTGCAACCTGATTTTTCAAGTATTATCTCATGCTATCGGCAGTGACAAGGGAACTGAGAAAGAAAGAAGAAAAGTCAGTAAGGAAAGATCAGGACAGAGGAAGAGTCTGTGGCCACCAACTGCAAAACGCTTCCCTTTTGGGGGTTGTCTTATTGCTGCTGTTCCACTAAAGGAGGTGAAATGGAGTCACAATGGTTCACGCTTCCTGGCCGGGCAGATTAACATCCCGATATGTAACTGACTTGTGTGTTATACTGTAATGATCTTAGTTATAGATATATGCATTTAGATGCTATACTATGGCATGTACGGTGTGTCTCTAACTTTATGGGTCTGACTTGCTTATGTTAAGAAATTAAAAAAAGATGAACATGTTTATTTAATTATTAGTAAGATGCTGAAAACATTTCAAGATTCACTGTGTGACATGAAGGAGTAAGACGTAGGAGACAGACACGGGGCATAAACTAAAAAGCAGCTTTAGGGAACAAAATAGAAACTACAAAAAACCCCTCAGATTAGACAAAAAGCACGAATTTACTAATCTGCAACATGGAAGAAACGCAGAACACACAGCAAGAGGGATACAGAGGCAATATATACAAACAGGCTGATGAGCAACAGGTGTGAACGTAGCTGATGCTAATTACAGGTAACTGGGGAGTTAAACTTGGCAAAAGGAATAGAGAAGAACAGTGACCAAAAAAACAAAAACAAAAAACAGGAAATGAGTGACACTTAAGACCTGGACTACGACACACAGCTTGATGCAGACAGAAGACAAAAAGCGGAGACCAGAGAAGGAAGAGAGTAAAAGGGCATAAACAACCTCTCATTAATGAAATGCACAGATAAGTGGAACATAACCATAACACCATAACAAAAAGCCAGAAAGCCAACAACACAGACTACAGAACCATCAAAACCAAGAATAATCAAAAATACAAAACCAGAGAAAGATCCTAAAACTCAAAACCCACGACAATCTGCTACGGTCTTAACATACATTTCTAAAATATCAAAGTGTGTTGATGTTAACTCGTTTATGTGCCTCGATTTTATTTACAATTTTATTTCATTTATTTGGTTCAGATGGATGTGTTCTGAAAGCAGGAACCCAAGGATTAGACAGAAGCTCGTTTACATGGAGTCAGTTTAATTCAAACCCGTTTCTTCATAATGACAATTTGTAATATAATTTTAGTCTTTTACTGATATATATGTCATTCCCACTAAACCTAACAATAATAAAACTTGAAAACAGGTCTTGAGCAGGAAAAAAACCCTCATAATGCCAAGCCAGCATTTGTTTTCTATATAATATTTACATCTATATGATGACCTACACATCAAATGAGTCACACGAGGCCTTCAAAATGAAGAATAAGTAGGAGGAGGAGTGGGAGTGTCAGCTGTCAGGTTCTCCACAGTCTGATAATAGTCAGCTATCAATAAAACAGTTGAAGCATAGTTTACAATGCATTTGATATCCCCGAGTGCTGTCAAACCCAAGGTCTCATGTTTTGTCTTGAATGAAATGATCTAATTTAATGATTTAAAGTAATGAGGAAAGACACTGGAGCCAGTATGTTCTTTTAATGAGCTATAACTGAACAGCAATCCCTGGAAAGAATTAAAAGGTTGTGTGTTTTATTCAGTAATCACTAAGGCTGCTAATATGCTTCAGAGATGTTCACTGTCATCCTCCATCATACACGCACATCACAGCGAAGTCAAAAACACGTTTGAGGACCTTGATATTTAAAAGCTATTTTTCAATTAGATTCACTCGCATTCTGGTGGGATGATGCACATTTTTGCTCATCACTGGATGGTCTTAACTGTGCAGCTGTGCTACTTAATATCTCTTTTCTGTTTTCTTTTTAGTGCTAAGTGTTACAGTAATGAAAGACAAGCTCTTGCTCTATACGCTGTTCACTTGTTTGGCTCTACTAAGCACAGAGTAAGTGTGAAGTGATAAATCTCTTGCAGAAATAAGGAGGTATGGACCTTCGTGACTAACAGCAGCTGTAAACAATACAGTGTGTTCCAATATGGGAGTATTACTGATGACCCTGACACTGATACATCTTTAAGCATTTTGTGATATGATGCAAAACTAATTATTTTTTCCCGGTCACCAACCTGCAATGGGGCCTCCATAACAGTTTGATATCCACCTGCCTAAACGTTCATTGGCAAACTGCTGTTTTTCTCTAACGTCCTTCCTTGATAAATAAAGGCTTTTTCCCTGACGTGCCTCAGTGTAAATACAAAATCCCTTTTTGAATGATAATTTCATTTATTATGGGGAAAAAACCACCTCAGCTGGCCCTATGTGAAAAAGTAATAAACCTAATAACCAGTTGTGCCAACCTTAGCAGCAAGAACTGCAATCAAGTGTTTGTGATAACTGGCAATGAGTCTTTCACACATTGCTGTGGAGGAGTTTTTGCTCACTCTTCTTTGCAGTATTATTTTAATTCAGCCACAGTGGAGAGTTTTCGAATATGACGAGTGTGTTTAAGGTCACACCAAAGCATCTCAATGTGATACTGTTTGGATCTTGACAAAGCCATGCCAAAACCATCATTTTTTTTACCCTTTGACAGGTGGACTTGCTAGTTGGTTTCAGATCCTTGTCCTGCTGCATAATCCAAGTGTCTTGAGTGTCAGAGCACAAAGAGATTCTCAGAGATCCTTCTTCAGGATTTTCTGGTAGAGAGCAGAATTCATGATTTCATCGATTACAGCAAGTCGTTCAGGTCCTGAAGCAGCAAAGCAGCCCCAGACTACACACTTCCTCCACCATGTTTGAAAGTTGGTATGTTCTTTTCATGAAATGCTATGTTAGCTTTATGCCAGATATAACTGTACTTAACTTTTGTGTCGTCAGTCCACAGAATATTTTCCCAAACAGTTTTGATGATCATAAAGATATTTTCTGTCGAATGTGAGACAAGCCATTGCTTTCTTGTTGGTCAGCAGTGATTTCTCCTTGAACGCTCCTCATGATCCCGTTTTTCTTATTGTTGAATTATGAACACTGACATTGACTGAGACAATTAAGGTCTGCAATTCTTTCAAAGTTGTTGTGGGTTCACTTGTTACCTCCCGAATGAGTCGTAGATGCACTATTGGCCAAGCAGTTTTGGATCACCTTTTTCCCTTGAATTTAGATCATTGTCAGTTTTTACACTGGCAGAACATCCATCCATCCATCCATCCATCCATCCGTCCATCCAGACGTCAGTGGTTGAAAGGTTGGGTACTCCTGGAGCAGGTTATAGGGCCATCACACTGTAATTGAAAAGTTTATTTGCAAACAGTGTGGTTATGCATATCTGTTATCTGCAGTAAACTCATCATAATTCTGGGAATGTAAAACCTTTTAACATTTTGACAGAATCTGACAGTGCTCCTGCGTGTTTGAAAGAAAGGTTGAGTCTTCACCAGACACATAGACCTTACTGATGAAAAGGTCATTTCACTCTAAATAGTCAATGTTTCTGGAGCCATTTCCATGATAGAACCACTGATAACGCTCTAAAATGAAATCTATCTTTGCCTTTGATACATTGCAGTTTCACCGCCATTGGCATTAATTCATTACAGGAGAACTAAGCAGAGATTACAGCTTTGTATTCCTTGACAATGTCACGCAGGCCTGCGCCATACAGATAATTATGAATCGAGAGCTGCAGCCTCAAAATGAGAAAGCTCTCTGAGCTCATCTCATTCTTCTGAATGGGCCTCTGTCAGATACTGACAATGAGTGACCTTGTGCTTGGAAAATCGCACTGAATTAACCATGGAGCAGATATCACTTATACACCCTGGCTTCCTTCCTCTTGAGGGGCCTCGAGTCATCTTTCAAAAATGAATCAGCTCAGCCGACTAAATTATGCCCCCCTCAAACCCCATGCCACACAAAGGAGACATGCTAATTTTTTTAAACACCATAATTTGACTTTACACTATTTTGGCTGTTACTTAGAGGCTAAAATTGACGTGATTGCCATCAGTGTGGATAACTGATTCTGAATCTATTGCATGCACTAGCTAGAAATTAGAGCACCGACTGTAAATCTCAATATTACAAACTTTCTTTATAAAACACGACTTATACCTGTGGTCAGGTCCCGACACAACATATTTAAAATGTGTTTATCTATAATTTAAGTGAAGTATTAATCTTCACAAACAATTTCAAAAAATCCCAACAGTGCACTTGTTGAATATCGATAAGTGAGTGAAATAAAACACTGTTAACAGAGTTACTACTGCTACTACTAATAAATTAATAGTTAAAACAGATTTTAACTATGTGCTGTAATCCATCCTTAATAACTGGATCGCAAATTGAAATATTCTAAAGCTGGAAATTAATGTTTATACATGGTACCATAATTTTGATAACCACGCTCACTTTGACAACCTGTGCAGTAAAAGCATTTTTTACAGGTTCACTACATGAAATAAGATGGTGAACTTTCCATCTTCTGACCAATCTGTTGCTTACAGAATTGTTACACACAGTCTGGCTCCAAACCTGCACTGTGGGATTTTTCTGCTGCAGAGTCTCGTGGTGGTTCCAGAATGAAGACAGGAATTAAAAGAAGATTTGTCTGTGACACCATAGACGAACACATGGCAGGCTGTTGTTTGGCTTAAGAGTTGGCACATATCTTGGCAGTAACCACCTAATTTAGATTTTCTAAAACACAGTAATTGTTGTGACCAATGCGAGTTATTCTGTTAAAATACTTAATACAAATGCTGTCACTTTGTATTTATCTAAATTAATGAAATTACTGAATTTTACAGCTGTTAGCTGTGTCCCAAAACCTGAAGGTTATATTGTTCCATTTCACAGCCTCGCACTTCCGGCCTCCTCGGTCTTCGAAGGAACCGGCCCACGTAGACCGCAAAGGCCGGGTCCTCCAAAGGATGCGGCCTACGTTTTGGGACACAGCTTTTGTCTGCATGGTTAACACTAGCACATCAAGTTTGATGGTAGATTTGATGCAAGTAACAACAAGTAATAATGCAGTTTTCTCTTACTGAGATCTAATTTTAGCTGGTATGTGCATGTAGTTTTAGATTGCAATCATGTTTACATCTATCTTTTATATTATTTATGTTCTTTGGTGTGCTAACACCTCACCAGCTGCTAGTAGCATTACATGCTGAAACATGGGGAGTCTATAATGTGTAAAATTCAACTGTGACATGGCTTTGAAAAAACACACTGTACCTATCACCACGGTTATCATCTGAAGTGCTTTCTACCAAAATGAAGATAAATTAATATGGATCGTCCAGTCTGAATGTTGCTTTTGTTCTCTGTGTCTTTCTGTGACCTTTTTAATCCGCTTTATTGTGAGTTTCCTGCTCAGTAAAAGGAAAAATAGATGAAACGAAATAGATGTTTGTTTTGCTTGCTGTTTTGCAATTAATGCTGTCCACCTTTCGCTCGCTAACTGTGCAGTCCCGCATTGTCTGGCTGACTGATCGGAGCTTTTGACTGAAACCTGCATGCCCTTGTTGGCTTTCTTGAGTGAGAAAGTACCAATTAATCTGTTGTGACTGCTCAGCTGAACATTCAATAAGAGCCGTGGTCATTCATTTGTTAGTTCATTTGTTTTGTTTATTTTTCTGTGTGTTTAGTTTTGTGTGCTATTTTTCACTCAGTTGGCGAAGAAATTATCCTACACACTGGCACATTTAAATAGCATTATTTGCTTCTCATTTGTTTTGTGGGTTATGGTTTTGTTTGTGCATTACACTGTATGTCATTATGGTCTTTCATGGGCTGCATAATGCACAGAATTTCTCACACAGGAGTACGTTGGAAATTATTCTGTTTATTCCTGCTGGGAGTTTTCCTCAGTTGTCCCAGCTTTTAGAAAAGGACTTTATGGTTTTCAATGAACCCCCAGAATCAAATGCAAAGACATCTCAGAGTGCTGCCTTAGGGGACAGGCGATGTGTGTTGGTTCTTTGTGAAACCTAAGCACAGCTTTGCAGATCTCCATGTTGTAGCTGTTTACTGTCACCAGGGGGCACTATCAAGAATATGTGGAACAGGTCGATAGGACACTTGGTCCTTTAGCCAGCTGTGAAGTCCAAAATCAGTTAAATGGAGTGTTAAAAAAAACTATCCACTTTCTGTGCTTCTTATCCTGCTTTTTAAAAAAGTTTTTTTAAATTTCTGATGTTTCTTCTTTTTTTTGTCGTGAACTTTGCTGCGTTCAACCAATGCACAGCATCATCATTGTTGCACCGATGTCTTACTAGTGAACTGCAAACAAACATGTCTGCATAGGTTGCATACCCCCAATCCTACACTCTGCATAGAAAAGTACTTAAGAGGACACAAATGCGCCTTTAATCTGCTACACAGTACTAAGTGTTGGGAAAAAGTCACATATCAGGGACACACAAATGCCACAAACTGCACAGTAGGGATTTGCAGAGAGTGCATTAGCTGTAAAGAATTCATATGACTGTGGTTTGTTTTCATTACTCTTGTGATTTTAAGATATTGAAGTGTTAACATAGGTATTGTTCAATACATTACCACAATAATCATAAAACACTTGAAGGTAATATCAGTATGTACAACTACAGTATTAGCATCACTGAACAGAAAATCTCATTCTGCTAATAGGGCACAATTTCTCAATGTAACATCTGCAACCATGCAGCACAAACACTGACTGTGCAAAGCATGTAGGCAAGTACAGTACATACTATCCATGTACTGGATATGAACTGGATGTTTAGTGTCGATATCCATCATTCAGCCCTTTAGAAAAGGCATTTACTTTTGCGATTGATGTGAATACTTTCTCTTTATGTCTACAAGTATGCTGCAAATACCTGCTGTTAACATTCAACATATTTACAAGTGAACTAGTTGTGACTTCACTTTCAGGTGTCTTCAGTTTAGTTTTGACTTTTGCGACCTTGTGATGGCTTTGGCTGTGGATATTATGCAATAAGATTTTTCCAGGGCAAATAGAAATAATTATAAAATGAGGCATATATGTGTATTTTTCCCCCACAACATTTCTAAACAAATACAATTTTTCAATGGAAATTGAGGTTTGAAAGTTTAATGCAATCAAGCTAATCTAATTACACTTAATCAGACTGTGACTTAATCCAAAATGATAGAATATAAAAATGCAGCTTGCTCTAAGTGTAAAAGCAATAGAAAGAAACTGCAAATAAAACTAAACAAACAAAAAAAGATTGGTCTAGTGTGGGATTTAACATTTAGTCTCTTGAGAGAATGATTGTGATCGAGTGAGTTACGCCAGCTACGCGTCTCCTTTTAATGTGGACTTGCTCTTGTGGACTCTTGATTTACAAAGCTGGAAATGCTACAATTCACATTTATGAATGCAACATTTGCAAACACTTGCAGTTTGTTCTTTACTGTGTCATTTTAAAAATCTTTTGTGCAATGCTTTGTGATTTCATGTCGGGGATGAAAGGGATTTTGTACTAACACTCTATACACGTTCAGGACCTCAAAATTTAAACATGCAGCTCGGTCCCTACTTGAGATTTCTACTATTATAATTAAGATTTATAATTAAGCAAACATATGCCAAAAGATTTTTAGGGCAACTATTGAAACTATAAACAGCATATACTACCAATTTAGTGATATAAACATGAACCTGATATATTTTACAGCCTAAACAAGTGTATCTAAATAACTCCATAAAATGATACTTCAGTTTTACTGTAGTTGTAAAATCACTAAAGTTGCTGGCTCAGAGTAAACAGGAGTATTTCAGACTAAATGACTCAGAATATGAGTTAAAAGAAAATGAGATGCACCTACATCTTTCCTCAGTCCCTTCTCATTTTCATCTTGAAAAGGCAATGCAGATGTTCATTCAGGCTTTGGCTCAAAGACAGTCTCTTTGTAAGAGCACTGCCTTCCTCTCAGCAATTAATGTTTCTCTTTTCCTCAAATTTTCTCGTGGTTTTGGTGTGGGTGCTGTTCTTATTTGAGCTACTGGGCCCATCAATGTAAAATACCTAATTTTACGGAGATGAAAAAGAAGAAAAAATGTGCTTGCAGCGATTGTAAATCATCCGTGAGCATATAAACTGTTAGAGATAAAACTTACCGCACAGTTCTTGTCCAATATCTTTGCCATCATGAGAAAGGTTAGATTTTGTATTTCATTGAATTAATTAATTAATTGTACCTTTTTCAAAATGTGTAAATAGAAAAAATAAAAGCAGACAGAAGACAGAAAAGATGTATGTAGATAACTTATGTAGAGCTGAGGTTGCCAAGTTCAGCCATACAGAGAACAGACCTTTAATTTTCATGACTTAGTCTTAAACCAGAGACCCTCACAGCACTTCTGCTGCACTTGAAGTAAGCATGTGAGTAAAATTAAAAAAGTATTGCTCCAATTCTTTCTATCCAGTTGCTGGTGAGCAGCAAATGCAGTTTGTAGCAGTCACTCTATAGATGTGCATAAATTATTCCCTGTCCCACATTAATGTGATCAGACTGTTAATTACTGTAGCTAGCAAGTTAGATATATACCCTATTGGTCTGTTTCCACTCACATCTTTCTACCACAATACCCACTAGTAGGGAAGCGCTCACGACTAGTAATTACTAAAAGACGTTTTCTAGTTTAATATAAAAAATTACACGGTTAACAGTCTGGTTGCAATGCCCAGTATTTGCATACCCTACATCCACGTCAACCATTTCCTTCTAAAGCCAGTTTGGTTCTTAACTGCATTTCATCCATTTAGAAAAAAAATTGCCTCTGAGCATAATGTAGTAAATGATTACATTGCACGTAAAATGAATTTGGGATAATAATTTAGTTGTATAGAAACGTAATTTCAGGGTTGAGCATGCAGGTATATTAGGTGTGCTATCTTCCCTGTGAAACGCACTCCCTCCTAGTTATTTAGAGGATTATTGAGCTACGTCTGCTTTGTTGGTTTCAAGGTAATAATCTGAGTGTCTTTCCTAAAAGCTGAAAAGCAGTGTGCAGCTGTGTGCCCATTTGAGACCAAATCATCTCATCAGGTATCGTGCATTGAGATTCAACAAGTAAGCAGCAGTCTCGCATTGCTCACTTCCTGTCATCTCTGCATCTCTGGCACATCCACCCCCAGCCCTGCTGTCTGGTATGGTAATACACATCACTGCCTGGAGCACACTTCCACACTTGAGATGAAACCATCGGAAATCATGCATGGTTATCCAGATTGAATAGTCAATCCCCGCACATATTAAACAGTGAAGGAACAGTTTTACATTATAGGATTTGGGCAAAAAGCACCACTCACATACTTTGTGAGCGACGTGATTTAATTTCACCTGCTTTCAACAAGCAAGATTCATCCAATTTTATCATCGCCATCACAAATAGCACCCTCACATTTCTCACTCTCTTGTCCTTTGGAGCCAGAAGTCCAGTAAGCAGTTGGCATAATCTGCATTACAGTCTCCAGAAATGGCATTGGATTTATAGAAATATTAAGAATGACGAGAGGCAATAAAGCTAGAGCTTACATTTCAAACCAGCACAGATTGACTAGTTTGCTAATTTCTGTTTTTCAACATTTGGAACGCCTAACGCTCATGGGAATGGATACATATTACATCAAAACACTGAAAATACAGTTTTTTAAAGTTATCTCCACGTATTAAGTCTATGGGATAAAGCGTGCTATATCAACTGTGTCAATTAAAAGAAACTGGCTTATTTTTAAAGAAATGCACTGTTTTACTTTACAGAAATACACTTATTATTTCTTATTTAACATGTGGCTTAGCATTGCAGTGGTTCAGCGAATCTGAGCTGGCACCAACAAACCAGCAAATTAAGTATATGAAAAAAAAGTCAGGATTTTACCATTCACATAACTCTGACATTCGCTGTCTTAAACAAATAGCACATCTAGCCGACATCTATATGAACTAAACCACCTTTCTGGAAAAAGAGTAGATGTGTATTCTCTTATTTGTCCTGTGAAAATGCTCAATGAAACAATCTGGAATATGTTTTGAACAATTACTCACACCTGTGCCCCGGTGTTAACATCTGCTCTGCAAAATAAAAAAAATAAAAAAAATGGCTGCACTCTATGGAATACATCAAGATGTGGCTGCCAGCGTCTAGACAACCCCCCTAGCTTCCTTGCTTTCTGCTTTGTTGACTGCTTAACCAAACAGCTGATGTAAAATCAAGTAGTGTATTCTTGTCAAAGCACTACTGCTGAATCGCCACGCGCAGCCTGGGGAACTTAACCAGCTAGTTGTGTGTTTCATGCGTGCACCTCTGTCATAACAATCCCTGCTAACATAACTTCAAGGATATCAACAAAGAGCTAATGAAAGCAAAGATGGTTTACCTGATTAAAAAAGCCCAAATGTCCTTTTTATGGGTGAGGACTCATCTCTTTGGATCCTGCTTCATATTTTTGTAGACCAGACCACTGATATCTCTAGTGCATTAATATTTAACTTCAATAAGTGAACACACAAGTCTCCTACCTTGTTATCAAAGCCAATTATTAGGTTCAGGATGTCAGTGTGCTTTTTGTAAACCAAGACATTCAAAGCAATTGAGCACTGAGGGAATTTCATAAAGCCAGAACAAAGGCCATGCAAGGAGTTCTTGTCTGAATGAAAAATGGGATTGCTTTGTGTTTGTCCCTAGGCTTGTGTACCGATAACTTCAAAACATAGGGAATACGATAAATATAGATGCTCTCTTAACTGCCTTTTAAAAAAGAGGGAAAAATCATTATAAACTATAGGAGTAAACTCGCTGTAAGATGTTTATTCATTAAAAGCCATCGACAGCTTGTTATGACAACATCAGAGACGAATAGAAACATGCTATAAGTGAAACGAATCTAAACAAGTGGCATTTAGTAAATTGCACAACTGTTGTATCTGTCCATCAAATTAATTTAGTGAAATATGTGGCATGAATGACAGCATACATTCTGTCTTCTTTTAAAGCCGTCAGTCACCCCTGGCAAAACTGCAGGCGTGAACCTCAGCAGCTGTGAACACAGCATTGCTGGAATCACAACCTGCTTGGATGCAAACATTACACCAGGTTTCTCTGTTCTGGGTTTGCAGCAGCATGCTGCTCTTGCTTTGATGTTTTACATTAATGGCAATTATTTGCTAAATGAGGAAGCCTTTATTCGCTAAAACAAAGCATTTCACATGTATGACTGTACAACAGCTTAATAATGACTGTTTTGTTTGTGGAGGGCAAGTAAAGGAAAACATTATAATTTGCTGTCATGCTGCTGAGAATAACACTGGCAAAACCACTAAGAGCTCTAACAGTTTTGGTTTTCCATCCGTCTATCAAGCACAGGGAACATTTTCTTGGCCAGCTGACCCTTTATGATCAATGCCCCATCTTCTGATGGCTGCTTCCAGCAGGATAAAGCCTAAAGTCTCAAAGCTCTGATCATCTCACACGGATTTCTTGAACATGACAATGAGCTTGCTGTACTCAAACTGGCTCCACAGTCACCAGATCTCAATCCAACTTTTGGGATGTTCTGAAAGCAGAATGGTCCAACATAAGTGCACCCAGTGTTGGGAAGTAACGCAATACATGTACTGGCGTTATGTATTTAAAATACAAAATATGAGTAACCGTAATCCGTTACGGTTACTATTTAAATTGGTGATAATTAGAATACAGTTACTTTGTTAAAATAAATGGATTACACGGCGGTCTTTTCCTGTTTCATATGTTGAACTATCCCCTCCCAAACAAAACACGAAATAAGAGGCTCCAATGTAAGCGTCCTGTTAATGTTGATGGCGTGAGTAACACAATGGACCTGAAGCCAGCACAACAGAGCCAGCAAGCAAGAAATGCAGGAATGCATTTCTTACTTGGAAATTCGGACACCACTTCATATTTAAAGAAGAAAGGGATGGGCGAAATCTGACTGTGCAATGCAACTCTGTCAGCAACTAAGCTGCTCTCAGCCTCAAAAGACTCCACCTCCAACCTTGTTTTAGTTGTGGCAGCTACCTGGGTTATGTGCCACTTCAGTATCTTTGACGTACGATTGCTGTGCGATTTATTAATATTACTGAAGGCTACTTGCCACCGAGCTAACACTGTTACCTGGCGTTAGCTGAGGTTAGTTCATAGACTATTAAACTTGACGGATAGCATCAACAACCTGCCAGCTGCAAATAATCATCTGCAGTTCTGAAAGCAGTCTATGAACCTCAGCTAACGCCAGCTAACAATGTTAGCTTGGTGGCGAGTAGCCTTCAGTAACAGTAATAAATCACACAGCAATCACTCAAAAAAATAATTCATTGGATGACCGTAATTTTATCTTGCCACTTATATTCCATCTAAACAAATCATGTTATATTAATCCATCTTGAATGTGTTGTTTCAACACGATATATGTAGATAATAGTAACATTAACATTCAATTAAGTTGACTTTTATTCAGTCAACATGTTTGTACCAAGTTAGTCTAATTAAATTTATTTAAATTCATGTTATATTGTTTAAACACTTTTGCACATCATAAGTCAGTCTTGTTAAATGACCTAGTAAAATATTTGTTTGTTACACCAACAATAATCTTGTTGAATAAAACAATGTAACTTCTGTCTGTAGTACATGTTGTATTCATATTACATAATGTTCAACAAAGTCAACAGATTTACAGCAACTTCCAATCCACCCATCTTCTTATCTATCTGGGCTGCGGAAGTGATAGGGTAAGAGGGGCAGGGTACATCCTGGAGAGCTCGCCAGTCTACCATATAGAGACAAGCAACCATTTGCACTTTAACACCTGTGGGTAATTTAGAATTGCTAGTTACCCTCACTGAAAAAAAGGGATTGGCCAGCTCTTGGATTTACGTAAGCATCTTGCGTGTATTTAACACAAGTGCCTCATGCTTTAAAGTTAAGTGTAACTACATAGTGTAGAATCTACATGATATGCAGAGAGGCTAGATTAAATTGTTCATATCATGTTCAAGTGAAGTAAGTCAATAATATATCAATGTTAAATCCCGCGACACTGCACGGGTTTCAGACTCGCGCTCTTTAGATCGTGGTTTCAGGAAGGCATCCATCTCAGTCAAGTCGAGCAGCCACCTCTACTTTTTTTAGTATACCAAAAAAAGTAAATTGGGTGGTTGTTACATTAAAAAAGTCTAACTTGTAATTTGAACACAATAATTTCATGTTTCTATGAACGTAATTAACTCATGAAGAATCTGTACGAAATTCAACAACTTAATTTGTTCTTGTTGAGACGACCTGATACAATCTAGTAAGAGTGGTTAGTTGCTGAACTCATGAAATTCACAAGATCGCACAAGATTTCAAACTGCAGGAAAATCACTGGAGTTATAAGAGGCAGACAACTACACACGCACCACGTGCATGCTATTGCTATTTATTGTGTATTATTACAAAAACAAAAAAATTCTGCATCAAATACAGGAAATCATAGCTTTCCTACATTTCCTAGATTGTTGGCATGGTGGTTAGTGCTGTTGCTTCACAGTAAGAAGGTCTTGTGTTCAAATCCGCATTCTGGCTAGTTTGCAGGTTTCTCTCTGGGTATTCTGGTTTCCTCCCGCAGTTAAAAGTCATGCAGTTGTTAGAGTTAGGGTTAACTGGTGATTCTAAATGACCTGTGAATGTAAGTGTAAATGGTTGTTTGTTTCTATGTGATAGACTGGTCAGCTGTCCAGGGTGTACCCTGCCTTGTAACCTATCTTCCCAGCCCTCCTGCAACCAGGATAAGGATGGTAGTTGTTGAAGACCCATTCAATTTTTATGGTAACCAGGATCTAGACTTTGTTGAACATTATGTAATATGAAGACAGCATGTAGTATTTAAGTGACCAAGTAGTATTGGGGTAAAAGTTATTGAATAGTGTTGAAATAAAATGACAAAATTGTGAAGGATTAAAATATTCCAAGAGCTCAACTTACTTCATCTAAACATGTTTCAATCGCGTTTTAAGAACACAAAATGCACAGATTTACTGAATATGAAAAAGTTGTGTTGATTTAACTCAGTTGTTTAAGTTTCTGCCAAAGCAAAACATTTGTGTGCAACCAATGTCCACTATCAAGTAAATCCAACATGGCCTTTTTTTCCAGTGCTTATATCTGCATGACTTATAACTGTGGACGAAACCAGAGTACGCAGAGAGAACCCATTGCAAACTTGGCCGGATTGTGGATTTGAACCCAGGACCTCCTTGCTCTGAGGCAACAGCGCTAACCACCATGGCACTGAGCTGTTAATACAGACCTAACAAAAGTAGGAAAGCTATGCTTGATGCAGAATTTTCTTTATGTTTTTGGCCTTGACAAGTTAAACCATAATAAACGGTTACAGCATACACGTGGTGTGTGTGTGTGTGTGTGTGTGTGTGTGTGTGTGTGTGTGTGTGTGTGTGTGTGTGTGTGTGGTTGTCTGCCTCTTGTAACCCCAGTGATTTTCATGTGGTTTGACATCTCGTGTGATCTTGTGAATTTCGTGAGCCCAGGCAACTAACCACTCTTCCTAGATTGTATCATGTCATGACTGAGAACCTTCACAGACATATCATGTCATCTGAACAAAAACAAATTAAGTTGTTGAATTTCATGCAGATCCAACATGATTTAATTGCGTTCACCATAGAAACATGAAATTATTTTGTTCAAATGACAAGTTAGACTTTTGTAAATGTAACAACCACCCAATTTCCTTTTTTTGAGTGTACATTCATGTACTTGTAAAAAGCATGACAATATATTAAGTAATCCAAAGTATTCAGAATACGTTACTCACAACTTAACGGAAGATGTTACAAACTACAGTCTGAGGTATCTATTCTGTAATCTGTAGAGGAATACATTTTAAAAGTAACCATCCCAACACTGAGTGTAACTAATTAAGTGTAGTTTTTGCATCATGCGCGTTTTCAAAAAATTGTTTTTTTTTTGTGTATTGAACGAAATTTGTTTTCATGAGTTTTCGAGGAGTTTTCGAAGAACTGCTGGTTTGATTTAGTTAACTTTCACATCTATACAGCTGTGAAGAGTTTCTTTAGATAAAACTGAAGTTATTACAGCTGAACTCCAGTTAACATTTCTGAAGGCCGTGTGCTTTTCTTTTGACCACAGTAAGAAAAAACATGTTTCATGAAAACTTGCTTTGCATGGAAAAAATGCATTCCACACAATGTTTGAATTGAAATCAGTGGATTGAATCATCTGTCAAAACAACTTTTGTGCGCTTCTAAGAAAACCTCACAGGCTACCTGTAAGAACCAGAGGACTGTACAGCAGTCCTGACACAGATAATCGGATTCTCTTAACTTGGCAGATGCACTGTAAGAATGGCACTGAATAAAAGCCCCTTGACTTTATGCTTGAGGGCCAATAAAGAATTTATTATTCAAGCCTGATGAGCACCACTCGGGTACTTTACTTTCTAAAGAGCATGCCACTTAGTTTTTAAAGTCAGCATGAACAATTGTGTAGAATGAAATGGCTTGATGTGTTTTGCTAACAAATGAAATAAGAAATAAATTGGGTAACAATGCCACTGCATTATGAACGCCCACTCCTTTGTAGTAAGGTCAATAATAGGAAATCAGAAATGGAAATTGGTGACAATATACTGCCCAGCTACATACATAGATCCTTATATAATAATTATGTCATTTTCTCTCGCTATACATTGTGTATTGCATTTATTATGCAAACTGTATTCATACATTGATATTCTATAGACTCATGTAGAGGAGTGTGTGTGTGGGTGGTTTCAAGAGAACTCGCTTCTCCATCTGTATCATCGACATTAACATTATGCTTTATGCACTTTTTGGCTTTTAGTGTGAGGTAGAAGAAGAGCTCTAGGGTATGTAGGTTAATTTAGTTTCCTTACAAAATGTGAGCGCCTTAGTCTTTAACATTTAATCCAAAGGGAGGTATTTTTCAAGAAGCCAAAAGGGTGTGTGAAGGGTAATAAATCCCCAGTTCGACTCCACAGAGCCTCTCAGAGGTTTCAACACATGCTAAAAACCCGGGCTCTGAGCTATATTGTGTGAGAAATTGTGGGTATACTTCTCACCTTAATAATGCACAAGGTCAAAAGGTCATGATAGAATTTCCATTTCTATAAATTTAAGAGAGCGGCAGGGTGGGAAAGAGGTCCAACGCAATTACTTTCATTCATAACACTAAGGAACCATGCTAATTACTTGATGTATTAATAACCGCCCTTGCTGCTGTGACTTGTGGCCTCCACACTGCATTTCAATCTTTAAAATTCAACCTATTAAAATGTGATGAATTGCTCCAGTTGTTTTTCCACCTGAACAGGCCATTTCAGTGGGGGGGATTTCCTTCGCATGCTGTTTTCGGGATTCTACAAGTGCATCTCTTGTAATGTCCCCAGAATACATGAAGCTTATAGATATTCACAGACAAAAGATTTTACTTTATTTAGTGCTGTGTTTGGTTTCTTTTGTTTTCTGACTGAATTGAACTGGATTGTGAATCAAGTATCCAGAGAAATTAAACATTTACACATGTATTTTTGCACTAATTTGGATATAAAATATGTCAGTGTGATAAGGGCGGCCTTTTGCGGCTGGATTTAGTGAGGAAGAAGAAGACACAGTATGGCGGAAGCAAGAAGCATTTGTTTGACCACATCTCTAAAGCCTTACAATCACTGGCATGTCAAGACAAACAATCACTCTCCTGTCTAATGAGCATTGGCAGCCTTAAATACTCTCAGCTGTCAAGGACTAAACCATTATTTTACGTTCAGGTGAGTTTTCCAAATTCCACCAGCATTCTGCAATACACCATTTTATTAAATAAATATATACACACATTTGACCATTTTCATATGATTAAATATTTTACACTTTACCCTTACACCAGTTTCACACGATTACACACAATCGTTATGAAAACCCCAAAAACTCCATGCACTGAGATTCCCCACACTCCCTTAACCCTTGGCCTCTCCTTTTACCTTTAATTGGTGTCTGGCGCCCTGGGGAAACATTTTCCCAAACACCCTGCAGAGGATGTCGAAAAGACAGCCACTTCTTTGCACCACCTTTACTTCTAGACTTTGCACACACATTTGCCTATGTTTTCCTTAACAGTAGCCCTTATTTGCTGCGAGTAACAATTCTTTCCTCCTCAGAGACAACCACCGCATTTGTTAATGAGGAGCGACTTTGCAGGACCCAGAACAAAAGGCTACCTACTAATTATTAAAATACTCAATAAAAATTTAATTAATAGTTAAATCTCTTGTGTGCAAATGTGATTGATGTGCAACTCTGTGCTAAAAGTGTGACGCTAAATAAAGTGCTTTTAATAAAGTGTAAGCGTGCTCTTAAAGTGCTGTACAAGTCATAACACTAGTAAGGGAGTCCTCTTCCTTACAGTCATCCTAATATAAAATCAGTGTATGTAATTTGCAGTAAATGGCCTGCATTTGTATAGCGCTTTTCTAGTCCCTAAGGACCCCAAAGCGCTTTACACTACATTCAGTCATCCACCCATTCACACACTGGCGATAGCAAGCTACATTGTAGCCACAGCTGCCCTGGGGCGCACTGACAGAGGCGAGGCTGCCAGACACAGGCGCCACCGGGCCCTCTGATCACCACCAGTAGGCAAACACGGGGTTAGTATCTTGCCCAAGGATATTTGGCATGCAGCCAGGATGCAGCCTGGGATCAAACCACCGACCTTCTGATTAGTGGCTGACCTGCTCTGCCACCTGAGCTACAGCCACCCATACATAAATCCAAACTTTTACTTAGAATTATCAAGACAGTATTTTAAAGTTGGTTCTGTCCCTTTAATGTAGTCTACCTATGCATCCATCCATCCATCTTCATCCGCTTTGTCCGGGGCCGGGTCGCGGGGCAGCAGCCTAAGCAAAGAGGCCCAGACGTCCCTCTCCCCAGCCACCTCCTCCAGCTTGTCCGGGGGAATACCAAGGCGTTCCCAGGCCAGCCGAGAGATATAATCTCTCCAGCGTGTCCTGGGTCTGCCCCGGGGCCTCCTCCCGGTGGGACATGCCTGGAACACCTCACCCAGGAGGCGCCCAGGGGGCATCCTTGTCAGATGCCCGAACCACCTCAGCTGGCTCCTTTCGATGTGGAGCAGCAGCTGCTCTACTCTGAGCCCCTCCCGGATGGCCGAACTTCTCACCCTATCTCTAAGGGAGAGGCCAGCCACCCTTCGGAGGAAGCTCATTTCTGCCGCTTGTATCCGCGATCTCGTTCTTTCGGTCACTACCCACAGCTCGTGGCCATAGGTGAGGGTAGGGACGTAGATCGACCGGTAAATTGAGAGCTTCGCTTTTACACTCAGCTCCCTCTTCACCACGACGGACCGGTGCAGCGTCCGCATTATTAACTACTACCTATGCATATTAACCTATATAATAATAATAAAAGTGAACACTATCCATCTCTGTGTCTGAGTCAATAAATTTTATAGCCATAGATGACCAAGGACAAGGGAAACACAAAGGAGACATGTTAGATGTTCTTTTAAACACTGAATGATAGCTGGTTGTGTGAAGAACAACATGAATTTCTCTGTAAACACATTTGCGCTGCACTTTTTAGTCATATTCTGAGACTTTCTTTGTTGTTATGATGTGAGGTGCAATGCTGGAAAATGTGTCATATGGTGAGGATCAATAATTTTAATGACACCTTGTGGATTTATTATTCACATAAAAACGTAGGAAAGTGTTGTATTTATTTACTAGCGAGATGAAAAGTTCAAGGATATGCTGCTCATAAGAGATATTAATTATTCAAGTGATCTAATTCCTTGCCATCCTGTTTTCCCACTAAGCCTCCACTCCTTCCTCAAGTGTTATTTAGCACACAGAGACGCAAATCTGACATTTTCTGAAGTTTATTATGTTATTAGGGCACACAGACTGACCTTGATGTTTCCTTGGAACATTTAACCAACCCCAAGGTGGCTATTACTGTGATGAATATTCGGCACTGCTGACAGCGCCATGGCTTATTTATTTACCCAGCGAGTGGTAGCTCGCTACCTCACCATGACCTCATGCTGTGTCCTCCTCCCTCATTTGTCAACTTGCACCTCCTCTGGTGGCCATGGAGCTCCAACAAAGTGAAAGACATGAAAATAACGTGTAACTGAGCAAAATAGATAAAATTGAAACAATTAAATAAACAAAGGAAGGGAAGCTGATTTGGCAAATTATTCTGAAGTGCCTTAATCATTCAGACTTGTTTCAAAAGCTTCCCAGCTTGTGTTTCTGAAAGATTTATGACTTCCCTGCATGAAAAGCTTAAAAAAAAAAAAAAAAAAAACTGGTGACAATTTAACGGTAACTGAGTGCTCAACTTTCTGCACGGGAGCCTTGTATGCTGTTTATGTTCCAACGACCACACCCACATATATAATAAACTTGCTTTGAAAACCGTTTGCGTTCTCCTTTGGGAGTTTATGATGGTAGTTATTTAAAAGGTAGTTAAGAAATGAGATGCTGATGCAAACACCATAGCTAAAGTGCTTTCAGCCTGCTTTTCACAGAGTTAATAGTGTTATCTATAATCATTTAAGCTTTAATACGATGGTACATCACAGCCCCTGATATTAACCCTCTGAAAACCACACTATAATGGGCAACAACCTCAAGCCTAAGCCCAACTTTAACTCAATTGTTACAGTTAGTTTAGGCAGTGTTTCCCAACCGGTGTGTCGCGAGATATATTACCTGGTTCTAAATATAAACTGTATGCAAATAATGGAGGAAACTGAAAAACTTCAAAACTGGGAAATGGGTAGAAATGGAGTCGAGAATTGTGGTTGGAAAGGTTGGCATGACCAGATTTTTGTAACAGTGTGCAATGAACTTGTGATCTCATTGACTTAAACATGGTTACTTTCAATACACTGACCAGATCTGCAACCACTTGCAATAGGTTGCTGTTTTCAGAGCAACTTTGGTGTGTCAGGATGGCAATAAAACAATATTAAGTTGGGGTCCATCTCCTATCAGTTTGTTATGTCACTGAATGAGTTTCAGTTGACACACATTCACATTAATGTGTGGCAACTGAAACTTAGCAGTAATGTGAAATTATTTACGTTCAGAGTCCAGCCAGAACCTCACAGATTGTACAGCAGAGTTGCTGCTGGACGGCAACTTAACTGCAGAATGACAGAGACACTCTGCAACTTTGAATCAAATCCCCCACTGCAAATACTGTATGCCCTGCAGACCAGTTGCACTCATCGGCACAGACCTACACTGATTACAATGTGTTGCCAATCTGTCTGTGTTTATATATTAGATGGTAATTCTTTGCAAACTTCACCAGTCTGTCTGACAGTGATTATAGTCAGCCTGAGCCACAGTGCGATTGTTTGGAGATCACTTGCATTCGAAAGTGGTCGCACAAAGATTGAAAATCGTGTCAATGAGCCACAGCTAAACCACTGGTGTTCTCAAAGTGAAATACATAAACAGACCAACCTTCACACCTATAGTTTTGAACTTAATCCAAACTTTTCTACCAGCAGAAAATTATCTTGATGCACTGTGACTTGGTTGAGGTTACAGTGGATAAAGATCTACAGTAAACCTTTTCCTGGCCTCAAAAGTGTTTTTGCTGACTTAAATGAACCAATTCCACCACTGCCTCATATGTTTGTGTCAAAGCCAACCAAATAAACCAGTAGAACATTTTTTATTTAGTTTTTTCACCAAATGCCGTGAGACATGGTTGGCTATCCACACAGAAATCTTGTCATTGTAATGCTATTTAGAAAATGTACTAACATATAAACAGAATTTGTGGGTAAAGCAGCTGACTGTTAAAAATACAGCAGACACAATTTAACATATAACTGTTAAAAAGGCCACTAATACTCCCAGCCCTGTATGAGTTAGAGCAAATGAATGCACAGTACCAACAAATGTAAAATTACATAATTTTTTTTCTCCAAATGTATAAAACGGCACATTTTGTTACATCCCCCTCACTGTGCCCTGTATAGCTAGGTTTGGCCACTGGCCTATCAGATTTATGGGAAAAATTCATCATCACAAAAGAAACCTTTGCCCCATACTGCACGTCAAAGAAAACTCTAAATCTTAATGCTGGCCGGAAATGTTGAAGCTGCAGCGTGCATTCACATGAAAGAGCGAGAGATCTGAGGGCTGCCATAAGCTGGGCTCTAGGGCCTCAACAGAGAGACCCCTAAAGACATGCTGGGAATATTAGAGAGTGATTGATACACACAGCTCGGGAACAGAGAAGCAAAGAAATGTTGAGGAGTTTTTATCTTGCTTAGTTCCTTTTGAAATATGGTTTACAATCTTGTGCTCATCCCTGTTCCTCTAATAACCTATAGATTAGAGCACCAAATGTCTCCCCTAATTCTCATGAAAAGCTACATGATATGCACACATGCCTCCCACTACTCCGAATCTCACACCACAACTCAGAAAGACATTATGCCCTCCTCATATACTTTCTAACCCTTTGTGTCTCTGTGCAATCAGATTATATATGGTATCTGCATGAAAATGAAATGAATGAAAATATATCACGACTGCTGTGAAGGATCAAGCTGGCAGGCATGAGGAGTAATATTGTGGGATGGAAAACAATGAGCGGAAAGAGGCTAAAGTCTCTGTTGAGCTGAGAGGAAATGCAGGCCTAGGGCATAATTCAGCCCATTGCACATTTCTGTACACATGATAGGATTACTATTTAATGAATGAAGTGCTACTTTGATGAACAGAAGCAGGAGGTGTGTGTGTGTGTGTGTGGGGGGGGGGGGGGGGGGTAGTCACACAAAAGACTCAACTATTAAGGTTAGAGAAAGATTTCGGTGTTAGTTTACTGCAAATAAACATGTTAATGTAAAACTCTGCAGATTTTTCAGTCATGTTTTTCAAAACCTGAGCAAAGCGACGTAAGTGCCAAAACATAACCAGAAAACCTTGAACAATTCTACATTGCTTCCAGCGAATATTGTACTGCAAGATCAAATAATTCAGTATCAGCCTTTTTGAAATCATCTGAAATCTGCTTCCTAATTCCAATAAACTACTCATTAATTCTTGGTCTAAATCCTCCCTCACTTTGCCAGCCAATCATAAATAAGCACTGAGGCACCATTGCAGAGCCGGGCACTATCAAGTTAGTTCAACATACTCATACTCATCCAACATGAAGCTGGTTATCATATTGGTCAGAGGGCCCGGTGGCGCCAGTGTCCGGCAGCCTCGCCTCTGTCAGTGGGCCCCAGGGCAGCTGTGGCTACAATGTAGCTTGCCATCACCAGTGTGTGAATGTGTGTGTGAATGGGTGGATGACTGGATGTGTAAAGCGCTTTGGGGTCCTTAGGGACTAGTAAAGCGCTATACAAATACAGGCCATTTACCATTTGATCAATTAACCAGGCTTTCCTGACCTATGTACCAGCACAATCACACGAAAGGGGTGGCAGCATTTAACCAATCACACTTATGGTTAAGTGTCCTGGCATCAAACATCAAACTAGACTATGGGAAAAAACATATAGAAGTTAATACAGACTGAGAGCAGCACAGCTGGTGCAGACAAAAGTAGAGGTTCATGAGCTTGAGTGAGAGGACAAGCACTGTACAGTATTAAAAAAATAAGGCAACGAATGTGTGTGTGCTCTAAGTGCTTTAGAAAAGACCTGCTGTATCTATAAAGTCTAGCCTATTTAAAGCCTGGAAAGAAAGCCAGCAAAAATGCCGACTGTGTAACTTAAAAGACTCATCACTATCACAGCTCTGTCATTAAGACGTGGGAGAATATGAAGGATTATGAGAGAGTATTTCATTAAATTAATGTTTAAAAGACAGTTTTTCTTCTTTCAGCTGCAGCCTTAGTGGTGTTTAATGCTCTGAGAGCAAGTAAAGAATTAAGATAAAAACAGAATTCAAACAGGTTTAGACTATTTTCCAAAACATTTGATTTAAGTAGGTGCTCTGTGTTAGGATCATATATTAAAATTTATAGAACAATAGCATTGCAGTAATGCTAATCAGAGAGAAAAAAAAACACCAACTTCTTACTCTCCACACAGACATCCAAAGGATCTTCTGGCAGTGGTGATGCTTTTTTCTAGTGAACTGATTGGTCAACAGGCAGGGATTTCATACCTGCTGAGTGCTTATCTACAACCCGACCTGCTCTGGAACAAGTTAGACTTGCAGAATAAGTTACCATGGCAATACAGCCTGATAAGAAATGAACCACCTTTGCAGTAGATAAAACACAGTGTTGAATCTGAAGTTACCTATTCATTTATACTTGTTTTGTGTTTTGGCTGTCTGCTGTTCCAAAAATACATGGAATAACAGTAATCTGGGCTACTCTTGTACATGCTTGTCTTGTTGGTCTTACCATGTTTTTCCAATATTACTGAGTGTGAAAAAACTAGTAAAAGTCTCCCCTGCAGCTACTGTCTGTGCTTCTCCTCCATCTGTTTTATTTTTGAGTTCTATCTATCTATCTATCTATCTATCTATCTATCTATCTATCTATCTATCTATCTATCTATCTATCTATCTATCTATCTATCTATCTATCTATCTATCTATCTATCTATCTATCTATCTATCTATCTATCTATCGCTTTTTATTTTTTTATTTTCATGATCTCCTTTCCTATATTTCCTATATTGAACTCACAACCTTCTTGCTTAAAAAAATAATAAAAACTAATGATTAGTTATTTATATTAGTGAAAGAAAAAATTTAATTTAGTGTAAAATGAAACAAGAAGCTCCCAGCAGCATAAAGCTATTGTCTACATTATCCATAAAGCCCACCTTATTATTTGACAGACAGATAGCAATTTAACGCGACCCAATATCACGTTGGCTTCTAATAAAATCTCCCTCTGCTGTTTCTGCAACTTATTGCAACTTCTGTATCCGTGTCTGTTTCACGCCGTGGACCTGTATGTCTATTACACGCTTTGCCCTGATAAGGAGAAAATGTCACTCCTGCTCTGATTGGGGAGGGGACCAGAGAAACTAGTCAGACATTGTTTTGCCAGAGTTACACACCGATTCAATATTAATTGATGTGGCTCTTAGTCCTGTGCAATACTGCAAGTTTTGGTATCAATTGATACCAAATAAGTATTGCTGAAACCAGTAACAATACCATTAATTTTAACCAATAAAGGCAGCTTATGAAGTGCAGAGCAGAGTATTGTGGTTTATGAAATGAATCATTATCAATTTGCAAATTCTAAACACATTTTAATGACCACTACATCCCATTTTTACTTTCCACAAAAATTTGTTATTACAACAAAACACACCTTTCAGCTTTTTAGTCATTTTGAAAGTGTTTTTTTTGGAGACCTGGGAAAAAAGTATTTAAAGCACTTTGAGTCGAGTTCTGTTGCTTAAATGCCTGTGCTACGGCTACAAATAAAATAGATGTGACTGTCAACACAAAAAGGTCCAGACATTTTTCACAGTGCACGTTTGAAGTATATATTTTTATTTTCCAAAAACTAATTTATTCAGCACAGTTTAGTGCAATACATACTGAGCTCAGAGGACAGAAACAAAGTATCAATCCTATTGCAAAAGTATTGATCTGATATCAGTACTAGCACTACAAAACTGCAACTATGAGTGTCTGAAAACCATTTACTATACAAAGTTAGTAAATCATGTGTTACTGAGTAGTTTCAGTTATTTCCCTTCAAAATTGATTGCATGAGGGTCTTGGTGGGGTCTGGAGCGTAGAATTATACTTAACAGATTAGAAAAAGGCTGTACAGCATTAGAAAATGGCACAAACCTCAGATTGGACCTTTAAACACTATTATTGGAGTTCTGATACGTCATCAATTCACCAGTAGGTAGAACATAATCCTCACAGTTGTTCTTCCTTGAACCCCTATTCCCCTATTTATTTTCTTAGAAAAGGAGACAAAGTTAGCATATTATGCAAATTAAAAACATGAATTCATACATATGTTACTGACGAATACAGCAAAGCATCGATAACTGTTCTGCTCCAGTCCTGGTATCTGTCTGACTGACCTTTGTAACCTTGAACTGATGATCTCTCGCTGAGGTAATCATTCATGATCAATAAGCAATCAGGGAACTTGTCTCAGCATGCACTGGCCATCGGAAGTGTTTACGAAGCAAGCGATCGCTTTTGCAAATCACAGTTTTATTTGCTGTCATATAACCTTACCTTCACCCATATCAAGCTATGAAGCTGTTGGCGTAACATCCATTTGCCAATGCAGTAATTGACCTTACAACACATTATGCATTTTCATTGGGCTCAGGCTCAGTTCATTGTATTCATTCATTCTTATACGTTTACACATGCACCTGTAGTTCACAAGCTGCTTGTAGACCGAGACACTGAGAGCACTCCAACAACGCTGCACTTAAAACAAGTCTTTCATGAATATGTTTCAACCGTGTCAGCGACGGAATCTCAGAGGACACAGAGTGACAAAGACCTGTCAGGCAACCTTATAATGATGAAGCCTGTAGTAGATATTTTAATATTTGGCATTCACATAAGAACTCAGCAGCAGATGACATTCTGCTCTAATCTTGCTGCTGCAGCGCAGGATTCATGGTTTACTAAATCAAAAAGTGTTTGAGCTGAAACAGAGCTCAAAATGTCATGTTCCTGCAATGGAGACGTTATGAAGGGATTCACAGTTCTTCTAGTCTTTTCTATAGATAGCTGTGTTGTATGTCAATTACTTTGTGGTTTAAAAAAAAAATCAATAGGCCTACCGGGGGGCGGGGAGAACAACTGATGTAGTTGATTTGGCTTTGGCCTTGAAAGCTGAATTTAAGAGATGCTCTTGCTTTGCGTTTCTGCAGGATATCATATTAATGCCATTTGCATTCAAATACCTTTAAAAAAAACAAATTACTTGAACATTAACCTCAGTAAAATGATTGAGGTAAGACAATATAAATATCAGTAGTACTGGATCTTTCTGTTTTTTAATATCTGGCCAACATGCAGAGTCAAAGCAAAATTCTTCTACAGGGACATGAAAGTATGCTAAAGTAGAGCAAAAGCAAGCCAGCCAACTCATGGACTCTTTAAATATTAACTAGCACAAAGCACAGACAGCTTCGTATTGAGTCTGCCAATTGATTCTTCTTTATTGGTTTAAATTCAAACCAAGAGGGACCTGCACTTCCCGCTATAAACCGTTTGAAAGCTGGAAGTCCATGTGGAGTACATCGAGACACTTTTTGTCTAAATCAACACTGACCTGTGTAAATTATTTATTTACTTTTCTGTCTAATTCAGACAGAAAGACTGTTTGGAGGAAGACAAGCATCACCACTAGGAAAGGCTGTCGTGTTTTAGTCGTAATCGCCAATTTTTTGTCAAAAAGAAAAAAAGAAAAGAAAACATGTTCCTAAAAATTAATTTCAAAATCCTGGCAGATTTTTTTTTCCAAAAGGAGGCTGGGTATGTGACATTCAAACAGGCTGCTTTTAATTAAAATTCCCAGTTACTTTGATATAAGTTAAGTCACCTGAACATCTCATTTGCCTTCTGTAATAAAGATCAGTTGAAGACTTTTTCTACCCCCCCAAAGTTTGCAAACACTTTGCTTTTTCCAGAGACGTCCTTAAAATCAATTTGGGTTAATGTAAGTTTGTTTGAAGAATAAGATGTTTTGAGGTTCTCAGCTGAACTTATTCTCTTTAATGTTTCTGAGATTGAGGCTTTCTCCCAATTATAATGATCTAAATATTCTGTTTATATAAGTGTATAGAGCAACAAAAACTTGGGTTGGGTTGGCTATCCTGCAAGTACCTTTAATTAGTCAAATCTAATTGTCTTTACCACGTCAGTGAAATGCTTTAGTTTGTTTGCAAAGTGTAGGAAACTATAGCGTCTATGTAAATGACTATTAAAAAAAATCTCACCTCGCTTGATCACCAGATGAAGAGACAACCGTGTCCCACCACCTCGCAGTCTGTCTTCATGAAATAACAAATTGAAGGCTGTAGCTCACTTTTTTTCTGTGTATTTTCTCAATTGGTGTGACCCCTTTCTCTCTTTTTGATAACGGTTCAGTGCGACTTGCTCCATTTATCAGAAACTCTTTACCAAGCTGCCGAAACTCAATAAATTATTCTGTTAGATTGCTGCATTTGAATTGCAGCTCCTTCTTCCCTCACTTTCAGATTTCTACTCTTTGCGCCAAGCTTTCACTCTCTCCTCCCGTTCTCTTTCCCCCACTTACTTACTTACCCCTCACATTCACTCATTTTCCTGCCTCACACAAACTCCTATTTCTCACGCTAGGCAGCAAGTAATATCCAAGGGTACTTTAAGATAGTTTGATAGTTTCTGTGGCCAATAGAGAAGGCAGGAATGCTCCAAAATAGCATCAACAAACCTCGGCGATCGTAGGTAGAGGCAGTCACGATGCCTAATGCCATTTCAAATCGAGCCGCTGTGGCAACTTATTGGCAAACACATTACTTTAAGTTTCTTTTTCTCAATCAATTCACTGGAAAGCTAAAAACCAATCTGGGCCATGACAGCTCCCATGAGGCCTGATTGATGAGTCAGAGTGGGAATGTGCATATCCAAGCAAGGTTTGGTTTATGTGTCCTCAAATTCCATTGGGTGGAAAATGTGGATTGAGTGAGGCCGTCATGGATTTGGCATCGCTAACTTTGGGGCAGATTGCGGAGAGTGGATTGATGCTCAGTGGAGGGGATGTGACAGTTCATCTCAAGGAAGAATGGGAGTGAGAAGGGAAAACAAACAGGCAGATCTATATAGAGATTGACAGTGCCGTGAGGCTGACACTGTGTGAAAGAACATGAGAAAGTGGATATTGAAATGAAAGTAACCCAGACAGAGTAATTGGAAACTGGCACAGTTTTTAAATTAGTAATTAGTTTAACGAATAAACACTTCCTGATGCACTCAATAGCTGTCAGAAATGAGAAAAAAAAAACATATAAAACTTCTGCCTCCTCTGCATTATGTTTTTGTAGTAGTGCTGCTGGTGTCACTTCTTTTATGTCCAAGCAAACTCATAATGAGGTCAAAGCCCACTTACTCTGCTTTATCTGAGTATGAAGGGAAAACACATAGGAATGAGTAGGTATGAAAGACCGCTAAAATAAAGTCACAGTCATTCAGAAATCAGTACTGAAAGTCACACATTGTAAACGTTAAAGGTTACTTAATTTTATTTTTTTCTCCTTTGGTCTCCTTCTTGTGGCGGTAAAGCAGCTAGTGTGTGCAAAGGTTTCTTCACACATCATAAATATCATGAATTCTTTAACAGTTGTCACTGAGCAAATCATTAAATCTCACGCAGGGTTACATCAGTGGAAACAGCAGAGATAAAAGGCGAATGCTTACAGTAATTGCTTGAGTGTATATTGAGTGCGTGTAGCGTATTTCTTCTTCTGGATTTGTGCCACGCTTGTGCTGGAACCTTGCTGCCCTAGAAATCTTGCAAATTTACCTGCGTTAGCTGGGACCAGAGCCTGTGTTTCCACATCAGTATCTGGGCTTACAGCTGGCCCATCTCCTAACAGCGTGCCAACCGTGCCAGTGGTGGTGCTGCTACATCTCTCACTGCAGCAAGTGATATCCTGCCAAGTATCATGGGTGGCTGGCAGACTCGCAGATGTGGGCACAGAGAAAAAGAAACCTGTCTGCTCACGCTAACTACTTTACGTATCTATCCAAGCGGTGTAGGTATAATAGAGAACGGAGTATGGTTTGTTGAGCCACTTATAGAAGACAAATGGAGCTGGACAGGAACATGATTTTATGTGCTAACAATTTAGAACCTGAAGAAAAGGGAATGGGACTTAGACAGCGGGCCTAATTAAGATGTTAAATGTTAAACTCACATTCTGTTTCTGCAAATGTGTTTCCTAAAGGATCCAAACACACCCACAATTTTAAAGTTAACATTAGATTAAAGCTTATCTAATACAAGGTTAAGGTTTCAGCTGGGGATGGATGGGGTTTCAGGGGTATTTTCTGGAGTGTTGTTGCGCAGGAGACCTACAGGGGGGCATCTTCATTTTCCTTTACACAAGTACATGACAACATGACAATAACCTTTGCATTAAAAATAATTTCCAAAAGTACAACTGTGGGCAGGTGAGCCTGAGGTAGCGAGAGCGAGAGGGGAGTCTGCACTAATCAGCAGGCTGCCTTCAGGGATCAGTCTGCACAGGCAAGGACTTCTGAATGAGAGAAAGCCAGAGAAAAAGAGGGCAGGCTGCGTATGTGTGTGGGGGGGATGAAGTACTAATACATTACAAAAGACCAAAAAAATGCCTGCACGAAAACCTAAATAATGAAATGATAGTGGAAGCGAGGGACAGAGACAGAGGATGATGGCAAAATACAAAGAAAGACGAAGTGTGGAGGAACAACTCATGTACTGCATCTTAAGTGAGACGTGAGAGCATGAGAGCTGAATAATGAAACCAAGATTAGGTGTTAGGTATGCCAGGTAGGTCTTTGTTGGAGAGCTCTTGGAAATATTTAAAAAGGTTAGTGTATGAATAAACATAGCTTATCAAGGTCCCTTTACGCGGGGAAAAGAAAGAGATCCTAATGAATAATAAAGAGCTGATGTGACAGGAGAGCCAGCCTTGTGCTCTCCAGCCCACCCTCCTACCGAACCTCCCAGCCCTGCAACGCAGTAATGGAATGTTTCCTACAGGACTTTTTTACCACAAAGGACAAAGGCATAATCATTAAAATGGCAGAGCAGGGTGGAGTCAATATTGCAAAGAGCTGTTGTTATTCATTGTGCAGGCTACAGATGGACTGTATATTAGGAGCATGGTGCTCCCATTAGATATTCCACTGACACATGTTCACACACACCACTATTCAACTGCTCCCAAGGTCTCTGTTACAGTTCTGTCACACACATGTAGGACACCGAAACAGTGAGAGGAACAGAGATAGGGATATAAAGGAGTCTCTGCTGGGAGGTGGGTCTTGCATAATTTTTATGAGCCACAGTTTGCATAATGAAATAGACTGTGACATGCATGTTAATTGTTCACTGGTGCTCTGCACTGTTAAACAAAACTGGGTTCTCCTCACTGGTAATTAACCCTGTTATATCATACGTGTGTAATAGACTAAACAGTTTGCTCTTTGTCTATTGAATTTGGTGGTTTTGAAGCTAGAAAACCTGTAATTTTGACATTTGGTAAATGACCTGTATATGTATAGCGCCTTACTAGTCCCTAAGGACCCCAAAGTGCTTTACACATGCAGTCATCCACCCATTCACACACTGGTGATGGCAAGCTACATTGTAGCCACAGCCACCCTGGGGCGCACTGACAGAGGCGAGGCTGCTGGACACTGGCGCCACCGGGCCCTCTGATCACCACCAGTAGGCAACGGGTGAAGTGTCTTGCCCAAGGACACAACAACCCAGACTGTCCAAACCGGGGCTCGAACCGGCAACCTTCCGAATACGAGGTGAACTCCCAACTCTTGAGCCACGATCGCCCCATTTCTTAGTACAATGTCTTTAATTAACTTCCTTCTAAATATTTTATGCAACAGACGTGATGCTTGGCTTCTGAATGGTAAAACAATAGCATCAAAAACTGTAAACTGTACATATAACAGTGGCATCTTTTGTGAAGAGGAGGAGGAAACTGATTTAAATTCAAAGCCATTTCTGGCAGTGCACATTATGTGATCTCTGAAAACACTGAGTTAGCTTTGGATGAAAAGATTTGCCTTTTCATGTTCTGACTCTTATTATAACAGAAAGAGAATTCACAAAAAATGAAACTGAAAAAAAAATCTCTTAATTTTTAAAGGTAATACACGCTTTTGGCTCATACAGATCTTTTCTTACATTAGCATAATTTTCAGACAATCAGCAATAATCACAGCAATTTAGATTCGAGTTAACTCTGGGGGAAATCAGGTGATAAAGTAGGCAAAAAAACATTATTAACCATCATAACCATGTTTTGTCATCTGAGTTGAGGAAGTTGCTCTCAGGTTACTGCTGCCTTGTACCCAGTACATACTTAAAACCCTTCATTTACTTGGCTATCAAATCATTTAACTCTGACAGGGGGAATTTGGATTAAGTTCTTTTTACGATTGTTCATTTTTAGGCCAATTTCTTTGTCAGTTTCTTTTCTTTGTGTTTTTTTTTATGTGTTTGACTATTTATTGCTTTTTTGCCTATCATCCTGATTGTTTGTTGATCTGTGGTTTGACACAAATCTGTTTTGTGCTTAGCGTTTAAGGTTGATTGTGCAGCTGATGACTGTGTAGATCCTCGCTCGACAGGTGCAACATACTTTTGTTTAAATTACGCATTTAATCCTTAAGATATATGTGTGTGTTAATGTAAGAAAAAAAATGCAATTTCAAGAAATTCTACTGTGGTAAATGAAAGAAGCTGGCCGTCATGCCCTTTTTAAGCTTTAACTGCAAGAAATAAATGTGCAACATTACGGAAAAACTTCTAGTAGTTTCAGCTCATTAACTGTCCTGTAATTATAAATCAGAAAGTTTCTGTTAATTCACAGAAAGTTCTATAGTACATCGTGAAAAAACTTTAAATTTGGTGCAGCATGAATGCCCAAATGGGAGGTTTGAAGTCTAAACATTCTAAAAAAAAGTCTAAAAATTTAGCCTTTCTTCATGTTTTACAAAGCTGTCCAGTGAGGCCGGATTAGAGTCTTTGCAGTGGCGATTCTGGTCCCGGGGCCTTAAATTTGATCATCCTGGCGTATATGAACTCAAACCCCTTTCTATAACAGAAATGTTGCAGAAAGGTTAGACCTCTATGCCCTGTTGCCTCTTGAGCTCTCAGTAACTCAACACCTTGAGTAAACAACTCACCCTGCTGCCTAACGTGTGTGAACATCCAGACTACACTGAAAGAAAGCATCTCTCTTTAAAAAAAAGAAAAAAAACAACCTTATCTGTTATGATTTTGTACCTTTACCACATTCAGAAAATGCTAAATGTACCTTCAAAGCTGGCCAGTTGACTTATGTGGCCAGCCTCTTGAAAGGCAGCATAAGTGCTACAGCTAAAGCCATCTGAGGCAACAAAGGAAGCCGGGTTTTTAAGTCATCTGTCCGTTCTGTGCAGTCTATAAATCAACTGTGGCCTGGAGGGCAATCTTCCTGTATGTGTGGTTGTTTATCCATTGCCAGAGGTGCCCTTGATGGTCTTCGGTGGTTGCACAGTATTTCTTCAGCCTCTCGCGGGCTAGGAGTGTAAACCTTGCAACACAGAGAAAAACTGAAGGGGGTTGGTGAAATGATGATTTTAAAATGCAAAAGGAATAACTGATATGTTGGTGAATGAATTTCATCAGTTAAAAAAAAACAAAGAAAAGAAAAACACAATAAACAGTGTTTTAATAAAAACAGCTTTAGTACTTTTTTTTGGAATTTATTCTCAAAGTCTCTGGAATTTCATCATAAGGATGAACACCATCCTTCCAAGATAACCCCTCATTAGGTCTGCTGAGGATAGTGATGGAGACATAAATACTACTACCTAATAAGTATTTGGATGTGGTGTCTCCAGCTATCCATACCCATGTCAGCAACAGAGTATAATCACAGCTGTACAATATAAAGGATGCCCATAGCTTCATATTTCAAAAGTGAAGATGTGCCTTGAACCTGAATGCTATTTACTGGCCACTAGAGGGCAATCATGATGATAAACATAGCAAAGATGGCTGTAGCTACCGTAACATCATCCATTGTCTTCTGAAGTCCTGTTTTGAAGCATCAAAATGAACGTTTCCACCGTCACTATCTTGGTTGCAAACATCAGGATATGCCGAAAATATGCAGGTCTTACTGTGAACTCGCATGCTCATTGGCTACCAATGAGCACACAGCCAATGACTGTGTTCAGAATAATGAGCATTATTACCAGCTAATCACCTTATATTACCAGTTTGAATTCACATTTCATATATATAAATTCATTTACATAAATATGTAACTGCATATACTTTTGTACACACTGTCATTACTCCGGTCCACCAGAGGACCCCAGCCTACACTTTGGGAACCACTGGAGTGACTGGAGACTGGAGCTATAGTTTTTCTTAAAACCACAAGTATCACCATCTGGTGGGCTTTAAACAGAATGCAGGTTTCTGGGCGCAACCACATTGGCTTCATTTTTCCGAACCCGAAGCTAAATCCATGTTTTATACGCTGTGGTTGCAAAAAGTCTTCTGGTCATCTAAAGGAAAATCTAAAGGAAAACAGCTCTCGTTGTCCTTCCTCTGTGACCTCAGCAAAGACTTTCCTGATGAGTATATGGGCTCTTGCTAGTTTTGGGTCATACTTAATACACATTTTATAAATTATGATCACCCTAAGAGTGTGAAAAGATGTATTTATCAGCCAGTGGGTATCAATCTTTTACGGGTGGAGAACGCTGTCTGACACAGTATAAGTCTCCTATTCAGTTGGGCTGAGATGTGGTGACTGAAGGCCACAGCATGTGAGTCACATCATTTTCATATTCATCACAACATTAATCATGTAGGATAAAGGTGATTACTCAGCTGCCACTCACTGTCGGGGTCAAAGATTAGCTTTTCCTTTAATTTCTCAGCCATGCGTTTGTGTTTAGAGTGATTGTAGTGAAAACTGTGCATCTTCATTAGATGCTAAAAACACAGTTCTAATTAATGAGACAATGTTGTGAAGAAGACAGTCTAATTTATACTGGATGAGTTGTTGAGGTACAGTGTGAGGCTGGTGAGTGAGCGTCCCTCCCAGTCTCAGCGTTGATGTGTGGCTCCATCACTCTCTGTCACAAATCTCATTCCCTCCTGCACTCACTTGGATTTCATGCAAATTTTTGTTATTCCACGTCAAGAAAGGTGCGTTCTCTAAGCGACTGGGTCAGGCAGGGGGAATCACATTAACCGACTCAGATCTGCCACAGCAGCTTATATAACTCTTGCTGCTGCCGTTTATCAATTTGCAATGCTCCAAATTTTTACTGCAGCCTGATTTTTTTTCCAAGCTTTGTCACAGTTTGTATTTACTTTTCAAAGTCCATCCTGTTTTTTTTTGCATATTTGAGTGTTTAAAAATTAGGAAACAGATAATGAGGCCAGCTGTACTGGGAGGGAGAGAAGAGATTAAAGCTTTTTGTTCATTCGAGCACTGTGAGGTTTATAGTGTGTAAGACTTCTCTACCAGGATGAACCACTTGAGCAGCCTTCCATGTCTAATATTAAATTTCAAGTACACATATTGGCCATGTTCCCTTTTCTACCTGGCTGCACCACAGGGACAATTTTGCACGTATCTCTGTCACCTTAATGGTGCAGATACTTTACAGTAACTACTTAGTTAAATCCACATTAGCAAATGTTTTACCCACTCAGGGGCAGCCTATTTTAAGGCTAAATGTGGGGATAGGCAGCTGCTTATTTACACATCCAGCAATGATACTTCACTGTTGTTGTGTCTTAGTTCAGCGTTCCTTCAGTTCTCAGTGGGTTCCCCACTACAATTAGCTCCTTATACATACAAATTATTTGAAATTCAGATCTTGATTATGGAAGCTTAGAAAAGAAACGGTAGAATTAGTGTCTTTCCTTTGTAATAACAGTAAAATTTACTTTTTATTAGGCACACTTGTTTAACAGCTGATGAACACAAATATCTAATCAGAATCACATGGCAACAGCTCAATATATCTAGGTATGTAGGCACAGTCAAGACAACCTGCTGATGTTCAAACATGGGAAAGGTTGAACTTCTTCAGCTTGGTAGGAAGGCATCAGTAGGTAGGTATCTATCTATCTATCTATCTATCTATCTATCTATCTATCTATCTATCTATCTATCTATCTATCTATCTATCTATCTATCTATCTATCTATCTATCTATCTATCTATCATGTCTGGTTAAGTTCTTCACGAACAGATCAGATAAATAAGCTTTTGAATAAACACACATATTTGTACTGTCTACAGGGCTGGTCATGCACCTGGCCTGATATTTGTTTTAATAATACTTCCTCAGGTCAAACAGAATACGATGCATAAAGGCGAGGAAATGAGGAAACTAGATTTATTCTAATTTACTTAATCAGACAAACTGCCAGTTAAAGAAATGATATTCAAAGTAGAAAGTTTTACTGTTAGAGTTGTAAATGTAGAAGGTAAAACACTGTATATTAATGAGTTGTTTTTTTTATGCTCTCAGGTACTGGGCACGGAAAATACAGAGTGGATAAAGAGAAATTTGTTAAGCTGTCAGTGCCAGTGCATCACTGTGGGGAAGTGTAGTGAAGTGTATTGGAGCTGAGTTTGGGTGCAGTAAGCGCGTCAGGTGTCTTTTTAATTGTGCTCCTGTGTGTGAGCAGGTGAGTGGGAGGTTTGTGTGTGTGTTTGAGTGCATTATACTTTGATGAAGTGTGGGTGTGTGGGCACATGGTTATGGGTTTTGGAGTTGTCAATGCACATTTACAGAAGGCAGTGATGTGATCTGTGGAAAGCCTTTTTTTTTAAAGTGCTCAGCGCAAAATCAAATGTGCTTCATGTCGCGCACAGTTTATCTCGTACACCTGGATGTAAATGCTCCTCACAAGGAAAAGAATGAATACCATTTCATGGGTGACCTTGCAGCAATTTTGCAAAAAATAATCTTTTGCGGCATGACTTTAAGAGATAGCAAACAATTTTAAGTGTGCCCACTGCCAACTTTGCGCCCCTCCCCTTCTCATTATTTAGTATCGAAAGAGGCAACAGGCTTGAGAGCTCAAGTTTGCCTGAACAAATTTGTACACAAATTCAACTCCTAATTCAGAATAAAGAACTCTATTCTCACTTCACAATCCTTTATGAAACATTGGAATCATGCTATTTGGTCAGACATTATTCAAAATACATTTTTTTTATGAGTTAATAATAAAAAAACCTCAACACCAGAGGTTTTCAGCTTGTACAATATGGACTAAGCTTGGTGCTGAATATGCTTCAGTATTAGTATATATGTAGTATATATATCGGTATTGTTGGTAAGTTAGGTCACGCCTGATAGAAGACATATTTGACTAGGATCTGTTTTCTTTTTTATTCCTGAGGTGAGAAAATAGCATAAAGTTGTTTTGTTTTTTTTGTTTTTTAAGATAAGCAGTGAGGATTTGTCGGATTTCTTGGAGACAGACCAAGATCAAAAGGCAACAGGGAGGAAAGGAGCACTGCACACTCTTAGGCTTTTGGTTTGCTGTGGGAATTCTGCAGTTTTATTACTGTGTTTATTTATTTAACATTAGTACATTAGGAAAGTCAGTTCTCTTTGTTCCTGTCCCAGTAGGTCAGCCCTACTGCTCAACTGTTACATTAACTTGACAAACAGACAATTTCACCACAGGAATTAATGTGTGTATAAATTTCAGCTGGTACTGCACTGTAACAAATATGGATATAAAGTTGAAAAGAAAGGAGAAATTTATGACTAAAAAATATTTGCTGTTTTGTGGTTTTGTAAAAGTAGGGTTAGGACTCCACATTTTAAAGCTTTAATATAAGAGTTTCGACTGCTACCATGTTGGTTTTCTGAAGCTAGAGGTTACCTTATTTGGATGAGAGTGCTAGCACATGCTAGCAAGCCTTGCTAGAAAGCTTCTAAGTAACAGCCAGATAAAATACTAAAAGTTCACTTTCCCAAATTGAAGCACAAACTTCTTAGATGGCCTGCAACACACAGCAAGCCATGCAGCTCAAAAAGACACCAATGACACAAACACGGTGGAGAGGTCCAGTTCAGTGACTCCAATTAGCAAAGGTGAAGAGTAGCAGACGCTGGGCTACAGCTGCCTGTGTCACAACAAACCCTCAAAGAGGCCCCTAATGCCAGTATCATAGACAAAGCGTTATAAAATCATTCAGTCTCCCTCCAGTTGTTATGATGGGTTAAACTATCCAGAGAGGCCCAGTTCATTTTATTTAACTTCCACATGTTTTAATGCTGTAAATTTGGGCATTTTAACATGGGAGTCTGAGCCTGAAAATGTCTTTTGGTAATTTCATTTTGGATTCATTTTCCAGTCCTGGAAGTTGCTGCTAAAATCAAGGGATCCTGATCAAGGTGTTCAGATTCCCCCACTGGAGCTCCAGACGAAATCGTGAGTCACTGTAGCAAACAGTCTGCGCTGTCTGTAAGTATGAGTTTATACACATCTTACCATTTTTCACTCACATTAAAGGAAAGAAAATCAGTGAACAGCTAACATAACAATGGCTAACGTGCTTGACAAAAAAACATTTAAGTGGTAATTGCATGTAAAAGGACTCCACGTGATTGTTATGGTTATTTTATACCGGTCCTTTTTTATCCAACTGTATTTTTCTGTTGTGTTTCTTGTTGCACTTTATAACATGGTCTGTGACTAACAGTCTAATTCCCCTAAAATGAAACTGAATTTCCATTTTATTTTATTTAACATTATAATGTAATTATTTAAACCTACAAATACCTACTCAACGACACACTATAATAAGGAGGGAAATAATTCAAGTTTTTAGCAGGAAGAAGAAATATTATACAATAAGTAATTTTAAGTAGGGGAAAAGGATGCTGAAGAAGACGGCAAGACCTGGTCACTTGAAAAGAAATGGCAGCTAGAACTGAGTTGAACAGCTTCTCTGATGCTTTGAAAGATGCAGTAAGATAAATCTGTCGTGGTGTGTGGATGAAGCGGACTCGAGCGAAGATCTCCTTGCAATGATACAGTGAATTTATTTACAGAGTGAAACAATTACAGTCCAGTGAAATCCCTCGGCCGTGGCCCCCGTGGTCCATTCACCCAGCTCCCGTCTTCTACTCTCCACCTCCTAGTGCGAAAGACAAAAAAAGGGAGTAAATAGCAATCCGAAAGCGAGTTGGAAAAAGCACACAATCAAGACACTACTAACGAGCTTAGAATAATGATCCAGCGCTGACTGAAGCCTGGTCACTGCGTTAAATACACCGGGGTCTGATGGCGGATAATTCATGGCAGCTGGTGAATGTTAATTAATCGGCGGTGTGCCGAAGCTCCGAACGGAGCTACTTCCGGGTTGGTGGACCTGCCTCCGGGGAAGCGCGGCTCCATCTAAATAAACTCAAACATAAATGATCAGGTCGCCCAGCAGGGCTAGTCAGACCATGACAAAATCTGCCAAGTATTCTCTTGGCAAATGTGCAATTGCTGCATAATAAAATGGACAGATGTATTTCAGAATTCTAGGTCATCACACAATAGTACATCAGAGACTGTTCAGTTCTGTGTTTTACAGAAACATGGCTCACCCAAAAGACCCCCCAGAAGGTCTTTTCACTGTCAGGCTACATGGCCTAGAGATGTGACCACAGCATGAAAGAGTGCAAAACTGGCTACCCCAGAGATTACGTTTTTAACTAAACTATGGACATCAAATGTTCAGCATCTGGGAATCTGGTGCAGGCTATTTTATTTACCAGAAGAACTACAGAGTACAGCATTTACACCCTTGGTTTAAGTGCATGAAGCACTGAAATAAGTCTTTCAGCATTGTCAGCAAGTATTAAAATGCATAACCTGCTGCTGCCTTAGCTGATTCTAACCATTTTCATGAAAACTCTATCTTACTTAAATGTGAATATATAATCTTTCTTACTATAGGAAGCAGGACACTTGTTTAGTGATATCAAAAAGATATTTTCATGGTCCCCTGGTCTTCTTGTGCTGACCTGCTTTTTCTGATTGTTCTTGCTCTTTGTTGCTCTCTCACTCTGTGAGTGTGTATGTGTGTGTATGTTTGTGTATGTGTATCCACCATTCTGATTCACATACCTGGAGATGGTTGGTAATCTACTCACCTGTGTGCAATTGGTCATTACCTGTCCGGTGAAAGGAAGACAAAAATTATTCAGCAGGGAAGGACATGGCCCTCTTTGTGTAAGACAAAGAAGAATCGCATCTGGTAAATAGTTATATTGTGGTCAAACAGTCCACTTTATTGACTTATACTCTGGGTAGGCAAAACACAGGGCCATGGCTGTAATGGTTTAAATACTGCCCGAGCAACTTCAGGTTTCGGCTCTACATAGTCATCTTGCAAATACTGCTAAAAAAACTTGACCTGTATTTCTGTTCCTATCGAGCAATCACAAGTCTGTTTATCTCCAACACAACAAGGACACCACTGATTTTATGCCACCCAGTGCTAAAAGACCATAATTCAACTATCGACTGACCTCACAATAGGATAACAGGATAGAATTCAATCTGTTACTTATTCTGTTTCTATTGCAGATGATTACAGTTACATTTTTTAAAAGCTGGATCTCTGTAATGCCTACCACCTGGTGCAGATAAAGAGAGAAATAAATCAAAAACATCTTTCAACACTCACCTGGGGCACTCTGGGTATCTTGTGATGCTTTTCAGACTTACCAACACACCAGTATTGTTCCACAGCATAGTTAAAGATGTCCTCTGGTACTTCTTCAGTTACTTTGTCTTTGTCTACTTGGATGATACTTTCATCATTTCCAAAACCCTCTCTGAGCATCAAAAGACAGAGTAACATTTATTGCAAAACAAACTGTTTGTCAAGGGAGAAAAATATGAATTTCATATTGATTCTGTGGTATTCTTGGAGATCCTGGTTGGAAGAAGCAGAACCACTATTCATTGTATGTACTAATCACGAAAACTTTTTGTATTTCCAAGCAACTAAGGAGCTGAATGCTCGTCAAGTCCCCCCCCCCCGATTTTTTTTTTTATGTTTAATTTCATAATTACATAATAGCTCTGCCCAATAATATTAAGCCTGATTTCACCAGGATTCAACTCCTTATTCTGTCTCTGAGTTACAACCCATCCAATTCATTCTTGGGTCTGCAATACTCAGCTGAATGAGCCAGATCCTGGGATGAGAACCGATCTTTCAATCACCTACCATCGCCTGCCTGCTCTCAGGTAATCCATTGGGCCCATTCAATACAGTTTACCTGCCACGTGACTGTAGTCACACTATAACTGTTCTTCAGAGAGTTATTTTGTGGTCTTCATTGGTCAAAGATGCCCTAACCTTTATAAACTTCTAAACTTCTAACTGACCATGTGTGCTCCATGGCATTCGTCTGGATTTCATTTTGGATTGAAGTCTTTAGGTCACATCCTAGGAAGCTGTTGGACGTTAGGTGGCATGGGTGCAGCCTTTGATATCTGGTGGACTGGCATAGCTATGGTCCTAAAGAGCATTCCTTGGTCCATAAGTCTGGATAAGTACTTGATCCAGGAATTTCACTGCAGGCACTCCAGCAGGCTCGGTGGGTTGCCAGGAGGGTTACGTTCTCTCTGTCTGTCTCTCTTTCTTCCATATTAGTGTGAATGTCTTTCATAAAGGCAGCTAAATGATATAGGTACAGCATCTTTTCAGATGGACTATGCCATTTATATCTACTGATAACCCCTTCAAGACTTAAGGAACCCATACCATGCTGTCTGGGACAGATCACTCTCCAGATGAGATTTACACAGGATCTCAGTTTTCAGGTTACACCCCATAAGGCAACAGAGCCAGATAAAGTGTCAGCTGGAGCTCTGAAAACTTTTGCTGTACAAAAACATATTTTAATACTATGTTGGATTAGGTTTTCACTCTGTGCAACTTTTCTCAAAAAGACAAATACAAATCTCAAGAAATATTTCCCTTATGTAGTGCTCACGTCAGCACCTATGAAGCTCCTCAATCATGCAAGTGACTAGTTCATTTAATTTTGCGTATTCAACAGGTTGATGTACAAACCTCTGGCAGTTGCTCTCCTCTCAGTCTCACCAGTCTCACTGATAAGACTGATTTTCTTGTCTGGACAATAGTTCAGTTGTAACGCTGTCTATCCCAATATGTTAACAGCAAAGCTGTTCTGGACCTTTCTCACCTGCATCTGGATTTTAGAATTTTTGATAGAAAGACTTCCAATAGCTAGACTACTGACGTTTAGCAATATCAGCAGTGCTGAAAAAAACAACAACAACTAAACACTGGAAGCCTCCAGTACTGCTTTATCAAGCCTAGTCTCTTTTACTTCAGTACTGATAACTGCCTAGTCACCCATAATTTCAGCTGCATTTCATTTTGCAGGTGACACAACCATCCTGGGACTTATCAAGAGAAACCATAAATCAAATTACTGGTAATGAGACGCTTACCCAAGAGAAAGAAGACAGTCTTGTCTTCTACACCAACAAGACCAAGAAGCTAAACCTGGATTTTAGGAGCAAACCAAACCATCTGCCAACTCTGCTGATTAAAGGTACTGATGTGTAACGTGTGTACACCTTTAGGTTTCTGATCCTGTTCATCACCAATAATCTGAGTTTGTCAGAAAAAACTTTCTTACTTTTGAGAAAGCATAGCAGAAACTCAGTTCTGTCAGGTGACTGAATAAAGCCTGTCTGAGCCATCAGCCTTCTGTCCAGGACTATAGACATGTTATTGAGAACATTCTCGCCAGCTGTCTCATTGTATGGTAGAGGAATGCCAAAATAATAGAGAGAAAGGCCCTTTCAAAGAAGCATTAAAACCTTAGAGACGACTGAAAGAAGCACACCTCTTAACAAGAGAACAAACTGCAGCCCATCCTCACACACGCTACACACCCCATCACAAAGGTGTAGAAGCTCAGATATCCCCGACCAGAAAGCATCAGAGCATCAGCAGCTATCAGCCTACTGGTGAAAGACATTCATGAAGGAGTAAAATAGCTACCAGTAAAGATTCCTCTTATGCTATGATAACAGACTGACAGATCAGCTTAATTTTAAAAACACACAAAGACACACACACCACCCTGCACCAGGAAACACTGTTGAAAGGGTTAAATTTATAGTGTTAATAACAGCTTATTAGACTTTTAACAGTATTAATTATGAAACAACTATGTGTGAATCTAAACACAGCAATCCACCTAACATAGAAGAGTGGGCTGACACATTCATCTTAGCAGAAAATAATAATCCTTAATGAACGGCTTGAAGCAGGCCACTACTTCTCATCAGTCATTGTTTCATATCGGCAGATGACCCACAGGACATAGATATAGGCTTGGATTGCCAGTGAGTGCGACTGCATGCCATGCATGAACGCAACAAGAGCTCAGCAGGATTAGTGCTGCCTTAATGCTTCATGGCATAGATTCAACGAGGTGCTGGAAAGATTCCTTAGAAAGTTTGTTGGCATCAAACAGTTGCTGCAGATTTGTTGGCCACACATTCATGATGTGACTCTCCCATTCCACCACATGCGAAAGGTGCTCTATTGGATTCATTTCTGGTAACTGTGGAGGACATTTGAGTACAGTCATGGTTAAGAAACCAGTCAAACTTGCCTGTCAGATACCAACAACTATGCCACATTCAAAGTCACTTAAATCACCTTTCTTCCATATGGTGATGCTCGATCTGAACTTCACCAGGGCGTCTGGATCATATCTGCCTACACTGAGTTGCTGCCATATGATATATGCAGTGAACAAGCAGTTGAATATGTGTATATATATATATATATATATATATATATATATATATATATATATATACATATATATATATTAGGGGTGCAACGATACACAAAATTCACGGTTCGGTTCGGTTCGATACTTTGGTGTCACGATTCGATATTTTTTCGATACAAAAAAATGTTCATGCCTTTTTCATTTGTCATTTATTTAAATTATAAATATATATTTTAACTCAAAAGTACAGTTTTTAAATTTAATGTTGCTGAAAAAACAAAGTAATAAAAAAATTAATCTACCTGATCGAGAAATCACTCATCTTTGGAAAAGAGTTTATTACAGAGAAATGGCTCTTTCCAAAATAAAAGCTATACTCTACGCTTCTTCTGGGCTATATTCTCAGCAGCATATTAAACATATCAGGTCCCCATAAGGAGAATCGTGTGCTAACGGCTGTCTAAATGACTCGGGTAAAGTTTGTAGCATGCGTGCTTGTTGTTTTTGTCTGCTTCCACTTGTCTTTGCACTAGGATGATGTCGGAGTAAATGTGCAGTCATATTCGTTGTGTTCCCACTAGTGCTGTCAGCCTTAATCTCGTTGAAATGACGTTAACGCCACAACACGGCAAATCTCCGTTAACGAGCTACCCCTGATCGCCCTGTGCATGGGGCTAGACGGCCAACACGTTAACGAGCTAACTGCGCTAACACACTAGTTCCCACCCATGTAATTGAGCATTGCGTGGCACATCCAACATACTGTTTTACTTTAGTCCACGACGCGCTTACCTTCAGGGTCATACGTCACATGAAAACCAAAATAATTCCAAACGCCAGATCTGAATGAGGGTGGGGGAGGTTCAATTTGCCATGTTGCAAGGAGAGCTTAACTTCTGTCTCGCTAGCTTGCCCTGCGCTCAGTGAATCTGTGTTCGACTACTCCGCCTAGGCTGCACTGTCGAGCGCAGATCCACTGAGCGCTCAACACAGACAGCATCGTCAGAAGGAAAGTTGATAAAATAAATTAAAAATCTTGTATTGTTTGATACATATGCGTACCGAACTAAAAGCACTGTATCGAACGGTTCAATATCGATATGAGTATCGTTGCACCCCTAATGTATATATATATATATATATATATATATATATATATATATATATATGTATATATGTATATTAGGGGTGCAACGATACACAAAATTCACGGTTCGGTTCGGTTCGATACTTTGGTGTCACGGTTCGATATTTTTTCGATACAAAAAAATGTTCATGCCTTTTTAATTTGTCATTTATTAAAATTATAAATATATATTTTAACTCAAAAGTACAGTTTTTAAACTTAATGTTGCTGAAACAAAACTAATTTAAAAAATAAATATATCTCAGGGCTCTCAAAATTTCAAAATCCCTGGTAGCCCTTCGGGCAGGGACTCTTCAGTTTTTGGTAGCCCAAAATAAATGTAAGTAGCCCGAATAAAAAAGAGAGCAATTTTTTGATTGATGTTTTGTTTCCTGTTTTGTTTCCTTTACAATATTATACATTAAAGTATAATATTGTAAAGGAAACAAAACATTAATCAAAAAATTGTTGAAAAACAAATTACAACATTGTATAAAAATTACAATCATCAACTCAAATACTTGGTTCTAATTGAACAGAAATTTCTATGAACTTGTAAGAACTGTGTAGGACATGAATCAGTCTGTGTCAGATCCTGAATTTGAAATTTCCACTGAAGTCACGGGTAAGAGACAAGTGGAACCAAGATCTAGGCCATTTGATTTTTGAAGTTTGCAAAGACTGCTAAATTTTGCCAGTGGTAGTTCACTCTTTGCCACACAGTACGCTGTTCTAAACAGATTTTTCAGGTTTATTTTTAGTATGTTATTTGCAATTGGTGTTTGTTCTGGGAAAGATATTGCAGACTGAGCAATAATGGATTTCTTGCATTTCTCATGGGTTCTAATGGGGGCCTTTCTTAAAATGACTGGTCCCAGTAACAAAGGCGCTTGTCGACTCAGAAATCGAGAGAAAACCAACAACACACCCGGCAGAACATTATGTTATTTACACGGGTGCACATAAGTGGTCCGCATGTGCGCATTCGCTGTCAAAATAAAAGACGCGCACCAGATAAGAAGTTGCAACGCTGTTTGCGTCCATATAAAAAGCACTGTTTTTGTCCGCTAGAGTAGGATTTTCACGGCACATTCCGCACCACATCTCTGTGCGTTCATCATTTGTTTGAAGCCAGCTCACCTCCTGCAACCACTTTTCCGAGAATACGTGCTTTTTTGTGGTTCTGACTCCTTCTGACATTTCTTTGGAGGTAGAGGAAAACCAAAGTAATTGCTTAAAGGAGCTTCTTCGACATCTTTAAGAGTTTTAAACAAATGTCTGTCCTCCTCCAGAAAATCTTATGTATGCAAACACGCGTTGCAACTTCATATCTTGTGCGCGTTTTTTTTTATTTTATTTTGACAGCGAATGCGCACCTGCGGACCACTTATGTGCAGCCCCGGTTATATAGCTCGTCATATTGCAGCCACAGAAATTCTTTTGTCCATGAAACCATAAAGCTGCACTTTCTTTTTGCCTTATAGTCTGATTTGTCATAACTTTTCCGTTTTGTGGTAAGCTTTTCTTTGGCTGTCACTTCTTCACCCTGACCTCTCTTATTTGGCTCAGCAGAACTAAAATATATATCCTGCTGCTTTTACACACACACACATAACGCTCAGTGATTCTCTGCGCGATCAACCTCTCATATGTTTAAGCTTGCTGCGGGAGATTTCACTTGTCATGTTTGCATAGTAAGCTAACGATTGATAAGACGATGTCAGAGGAATTGGTGCGCAAATTATCATCACTCACCAATCAGTACTGTCGCTCTCTATACACAGTTCGCGCGATTGCAAAGTGAAAGCAAAAAACAAGCGCAAATTCAAACGCGACTTCAATATGTCACATATTGACAGTGGCTCACCGATGCCAATGACATAATTACCCAGCTACATTTCTGAAAGAATGCAAAAGCATTGACATATATTTTTCCTTCCTACAATAGCCCGACGGGCAGGGCAGAGATAGATTTTGGTAGCCCGACTGGAAAAATCGGGCTAGCGATTTTGCAAGCCCTGTATCTGATTGAGGAATCACTCATCTTTGGAAAAGAGAGTTTATTACAGAGAAATGTCTCTTTCCAAAATAAAAGCTATACTATCTGCTTCTTCTGGGCTATATTCTCAGCAGCATATTAAACAGCTGTCTAAATGACTCGGCTAAAGTTAGTAGCATGCTTGCTTGTTTTTTTTCTGCTTCCACTTGTCTTTGCACTAGGATGATGTCGGCGTAAATGTGCAGTCATATTCGTTGTGTTCCCACTAGTGCTTTCAGGTTAATCTCATTGAAATGACCTTAACGCCACAACACGGCAAATCTCCGTTAACGAGCTACCGCCGATCGCCCCGTGCATGGGGCTAGACGGCCAACACGTTAACGAGCTAACTGCGCTAACACACTAGTTCCCACCCATGTAATTGAGCATTGCGTGACACATCCAACATACTGTTTTACTTTAGTCCACGACGCGCTTACCTTCAGGGTCATACGTCACATGAAAACCAAAATAATTCCAAACGCCAGATCTGAATGAGGGTGGGGGAGGTCCATGTTGTAAGGAGAGCTTAACTTCTGTCTCGCTAGCTTGCCCTGCGCGCTTCCTTCTGACGATGCTGTCTGTGTTGAGCGCTCAGTGAATCTGCGTTCGACTACTCCGCCTAGGCTGCACTGTCGACCCTAGGCGGAGTAGTCGAACGCAGATTCACTGAGCGCTCAACACAGACAGCATCGTCAGAAGGAAAGTTGATAAAATAAATTACAAATTTTGTATTGTTCGATACATATGCGTACCGAACCGAAAGCACTGTATCGAACGGTTCAATATCGATACGAGTATCGTTGCACCCCTAATGTGTATATATGTATATATATATATATATATATATATGTATATATATATATGTATGTGTGTGTGTGTGTGTGTGTTACATTAACGTATATGTTATATATGATACAGTTTCATCAAAAATTCATGCAAAATATTAATGCACATGTTGTCAGTTTAAGCACTCTTATGCAAATTAAAGTGCCAATTAAGCCAGAATTGACTGTAACCATCACAATAAAACAAAAATACCCAGGAGAGGCCAGGTACAGCATGAAATTTTGACCATAACTTATTACAATAATTGTATTTGTTCACCTAGTGTTGCTGATAGCAGGGTGGGGACACAAGGCAAGCACTCTAATTCACAAATGGCACAATCAGGCTAATGTTACAGTCAGCTGGCCGTCGAAAAATGCCACAATCGCGTTGATATGGCCTATGCTGCGTTGTTTTTTTTAAATATCAATAGTGGCTGCAAAAAGCAGCATAGCTTTTAGGTGAGCTTTGAACACAGCCACGCAAAAAAAAAAAAAAAAAAAAATAGGCAGAACACAGAGCAAGTACCGCCATTAAGAACATCACCATAATTAACACAGCCATAATTAAAAGAGTTTGCTGAGTGTGTGTGGAGTAGAGGTCAAGTGAGTATAGCAGTGCACCTGATCTGTGCTGCCTAAACCAACTCACAGTCGTTGCTTCATTTAGTGACAACACAACAAACAAGCAGCACAAATTGGCAGATAATTCCTGGTAACACCTTTAACATCACCTGAGCATGTTGCTACTTAGCTGGTGCAATAGTTTGGTTGTGTTTGACAGCACACATTCAGGTGTTTACCAGCTCGACAATCCTGTCAAATTACTTACTGCTCTTTTTGCTCTTGCAACATAAGTGATAAAAATACACATATGTAAAATGTTAAAAAAAAACCAAAAACAATTATGCATATAGTAGTGTGATTTAATAATTTTTACTGCCTCAGATAATAAATACATAAAAGAAGAGAAAAATGATAGCAAATTAAAAGGGGAAGCAAAATTAATGAATGTTTTGACAACACACAGCACAAAAAAAGCCTTGAATAGCAGAATCTTATTTTCACTTACATCAGCATATGTTGGGTGACTTTTTTTTAAACGCCACCAAGTCCCTCTGTAGTGAGCTCTGGGAATTGTGACCATATGGCAATGATAGGTCACGGTAGACAGAGGTCCAGAGAGAGTACTTGAACAAACCTTTGCTGGCAGGTAAAATTAAAAACACCCTGTCAAAATGCAAACAGAATTAACTGCCTGCTTTAATCCCAAGGGGTTGGTACCTTGCAGGTTCTTATCTGTCTGTGTTTTGGCCTGTGGCCCTGGTCTGGCAGAAGAGCAAAGCATAAGGTAAATGAAATGGAGAACATGGTCAGGCTTGGTGGGTGGCAGACAAAGGGCAGAGGGGTGCCATCCTGCCAGTCCCAATCTTGGACAGAAAGGGTTAGGGGGGCAATGGAGGCAGTGTCTGAGCTGGATGAAACAGTCCTAGACATCAAACAGCATGAGTTCTTACAAGGCTCATTAGGAAAGCCACTGCAAGTCTTTTAGTCGCCTCTTTATTGTGTTAAACAGACACACACATCTCTGTTCCCATGGTGAAGTGTTCATCTACAGGATGGGGTGGGATTTTGGTTGGAGGGGGGGCTTAAAAAGAAGCAAAACAACACATTCTCACAGTAGTTTGTAAACACTCACAAAGATTAATGCATGGGTTTTTATGCGCACCACCTGGATATCCATTTTTTGTGTACATTGGGACAAAAGGAGAATAAGAATATTCAGATTGTGCATTTGTGAATAGTTATGTTTGCATAGCAGGGGCATTTCAGTTGTCATGTTGAGGCATTTTAGGCATTTGCATGTGCTGTGCTGTTACACTGTTTGATGCTTGAGTGGTTGAGATGCAGCTCTCTTAGTCATAGGGACGCCCTGTAACGTCTGAAAACAACAAACAGTAATTTTTTCACACTCGTGTTTGAAGTATGGGTCGTTAATAAAACCTACTTACTCGCTGTAGTTGTTTTGATTGTGTGTTGCTGCCGTGAGTCACAAGATCCTGTTGAAGCTGTGAGAAAATATTAGAGATTTAAGGTGCACATTTGATTATGCTGGCAAATCAGTGGCAAAAGTGGAAAATCTGTCTATGACCATGTGACAAGCCCTTATGATCCAAGTCCTAGAGGAACTTTCCAAGTGTGTTTAAGAAGGGGAGAGAGTGGGAGACATTTAGTGGATATACTGATTGTGTTCATTTTATTGATATTTTCATTATTGTTTTCCTGCTGCTAATCTATGACAGTTGTTATATGGGTTATAGATACACTGCTGTTATACGGCAATAGGTAGTTAATTGAATTTCATTGGAATGGGAGGGGCTACACCAATGTTAGTTGCAGCTCTTCCTGACATTGTCGGGCATAAACTGGTCCGTGGCGCAAAAAAGGTTGGGGACCGCTGCTTTAGAGCAGTGTTTCACGCCTATCCCTGGCACTGGTTTTGTGTCAGACAATAGCAGTGAGCAGGCCGGAGTCACTTTACTGCTAAGGGCCTAATTGAAGTTGTTTTCTTAGTTGTCTTAGCTGTTATTTATCTTTTTTTTCTGTTTTCTTTCCTTTTTTGCTTAAGTCATCTTCAGAATAGATTCCTGCTGCGAATATGAAGCATTTATCCACGGTATTAAAGGAAAAACTGGAATAAGGTCGCCGGTTTGATCCCCGGGCTCTCTGTCCTGGTCGTTGTGTCCTTGGGCAAGACACTTTACCCTACCGCCTACTGGTGTTGGCCAGAGGGGCCGATGGTGCGATATGGCAGCCTCGCTTCTGTCAGTCTGCCCCAGGGCAGCTGTGGCTACAACCGTAGCTGCCTCCACCAGTGTATGAATGTGAGAGTGAATGAATAGTGGCATTGTAAAGCGCTTTGGGTGCCTTGAAAAGCGCTGTATAAATCCAATCCATTATTATTATTATTATTATTATTATTATTATTATTATTATAAGAAGAAATTTGACACTGTTGAACAGTTTAATGCAGTTTAATGTTTTGTTGGAAAAGTCTTACAAAACAGAAAAATGCTCTGTGCAGGCAAGGAAGACACTTCCAACTGGAATACATTTGTTTAAAAGTTTTTGCTGGCTGTCACAAAAAAAGATATTTTTTTGTCCATGTGGAGCAAATAAATAAATAAATAAAAAATAAAAGATTGCATTTCATATTTTTTAATAAATTATCATGAAAATAGCAGATGTCTGTTTCTTCTACAACAATGTGTTACATGTAGGCTGGCTGCTAATAAGCAGCATTTTTCATGAAGGAGAACTGCTGGTATATTATTGGTGTCACCAAAGTAGCAAAATCCTTTATCATATCAGGAGAAACTTTTGCCCCCAAATGGCAAATACAGACAAGCTGCACTTAGAGGAAGAAACCAAAAGAAGCTCACAAAAATATGATGGACACATGAAAGGAGCTAACAAATTCAGCTAACTGGCATCCAAGCAAATATGACCCACATTTGTAGCTGTGGTGATGTAAGTACTTTAGAGTTGACATTTCTTTTCATGAATAGTTTACAGTGTTTTGTTGTTTTTCTGTTTTCTCTGTGTAAGTCAAAGTGTCTGTGATTCTTTAGACAGACAGGGAATTGATGCAAACACCATTTAATAAGGGATGTTTTTTTTAGTTTATTTCTTTTATATATATTAAATTATATAACAGATTATAATAAGTGATAATGAAAGCAGTCATTAAAAAATACACTTAGTTATCTCTGTCACCTTAATGTTGCAGATACTTTACTGTAACTACTTTGTTAAATCCACATTAGCAAATATTTTACCCACTCAGGGCAGCCCTTTTTAGGGGAAAATGTAGGCATATGCAGCTGCTTATTTATACATTCAGCAATGATCCTTCACTGCTGTATGATAGTTAAACATTCACTCAGTTTGCAGTACAATTAGCACCTTATACATACAAGTAATTTGAAATTCAGAGCTTGATTATTACAGCTTAAAAAAGAAACCAGTGAAATACACCACAGGACCTCCTTTCCAGGTAAATACAGATAACAGGGTCATTAATGCTTTTCCTCTGCAACAGAAGTAAAATTTACACTTGCCTCTTGACTAAGTACACCTGTTTAACCTCTCATTAATACAAATATTTAATATGCCAATCACATAATAGCAATTTGATGTATGTAGCGATGTAGAAATGATCAAGATGGACTGCTGAAGTCCAAACACAGCATCAGAATGAGGGAGGGAGAACGGTGATTCAAGTGACTTTGAATGTGGGATGGTTGTTGGTACCAGACAGGTTGAATATTTCAGTAACTGCTGAAATGAACATCATGTAACGCATGTAGTTTTACCCCTTCACTATTTTTCGCTGTATTCTGGAGGAAAGAAAGACGAAGCTGACAGATGACAGATTTCAGGTCATATCTTATACACGCTGTGTTGTCTCATCATTTTTTATTCAAAGAAAGTTGGGTCAAAATGACCTAAAATATGACCAAAAACCTTTAAATTCATCTTTTGTTGTTGAACAAAAAAACAGAAGATGGGAGCCAGTGAGGGGGTGCATTTTTGCAGATCTGCATGCAGAGACTCTGTTGAGGAGGACGCAGGGAGTTAACAGGCGATCAGAGGGAAATGGGCAAAATGTGGACAGTTTGATGAGAGTTGCTTTACTTGAGAGAACGGTGGTCTGAGGTGTGGGGGCGGCTGGTAGCAAACCAAGAATCCAGAGACGTTTTGGTGCGAGAGTGGTCAGGTGGGTGAACAGGTGAGCAATCCTTTTAATTAGACACAGAGAGCCAATACTAGGATTGTGAGGTTAAGGCTGAGGAGCACAGGAGGCTGCTGACATGGAGTCTTCAGAGGTGCTTTGAATCCAGATGAGGGGCTGACAAATGACATAAAAATGATTACAATCAGTACAACATGCTTGATTGAGGAATGAGAAACAGGTGCAGGGAAGGTGTTATCCCAGGAAAGCCCCTCCCAGGAGTGAACTCAGCAAGAGCACTCAGTGGGCCTTTCCACCTGTGACCAAGCAAAACTACGGTGGCCCTGAGAGGCCAAATGGACTGCAACTTACGAAAACAACAGCAATAAGAAAAACGCTGCTAAAAGCACACAAAACACAACTGAAATAGGAAAAACTAAAATGGAAATAGGAAAAAACAGATTTCCAAAAGCACAAGAGACAATAACCTGACGGACCAGTTGCAGGAACCAAAATATGCTAAGAATTGCGCTCTCTAACTGGTGGGGAGGCTGTTATATCTTTGCAGGTGGTCTCCTCACTACAGGAGCTCACTCTGCAGGTGGGGGGAGAGATATAGGAGAGGTGGAGAGTGAACTCAACCTGGGTGTCTATTGTCTTGTGTAGTTTGGGAGATGATTGGATGATGGGGTGGGTGCAGTTTTCTCTGGGGTGGAGTCGGGTGGGCTGCCCCGGACTCTGTGGGGCTGGGCGGTGCTGCTGCTGCGGGCCCTGGTCCGGATGGGCCTGGGTCCCCTTGCCCTGGTGGGTTCCAGAGTGTGGGGGTGCCTACTGGGGTCAGCGGGGGAGCTGGCCCCAGGGAGGGGCCGCTTGCCCCTCCCTTTCTTTCCTCCCCATCCTCAGCTACCTCCCTCTTCCCGCTCTACCACACCCATCCACACACGCAGGGCTTGGGGTGCAGGTATGTCACCAGGGTGCAGGGGAGGCACTTCCCCTCTGTCCCCTTCTGGCCGCCTGTGCCTCAATTTTATTCTGCAACCTAGACATCCACATTACTCACACTCTCACATAACACATACATATAGGGCCTTGGGGGTGGGCACATTTTACAGCATCCAATCCAGAGGATGGTCGGTGTACTCCAACCCACCTCTGGCGCTTTTTTAAATGCATTTAGACACTAAGGGTTTTCAGGAGGAGCCGTGCTGCTCTCTGAGAGGAAGCTAGTACCATGCTCTCCTGAGTTTTAAATGCACTTTAGAACAGCACACAGCAACACTATATATGAGCGGGCGTAGGGAGGTTTGAGGTCGTCAGCCGTCAGGGCTGGGGGGCTGGGAGGAGGTGCTGGCCGTCAGACTGGGGTCTGGGATGCGGGGCCTCCCTGCTACTGCAGATAAGGAAGTGGTCCGCTTGCCTCCACCCCAGAGAGAAGGGCTACATCTTCTGGGTCTAGGTGCGGCTTGCCCCTCTGAGGGCAGATGTACCTGGACCTGGGATATAGAGCATGTTTGGGGAGTCTGACTGTCTGTGCAGTGTCTATTTGTGTCTGTCTACACGTTGGGTGAGTGCCGAATATTTGGTTGTGTATATGGGGGTGGGAATGCACGTTTGTGTCTGCGTGCGCCTGTTCGTCTGTGTCTAAATGTCAGGTTGGGTCTTAGACTCAACCTCTCTGGGTACATCTCAGGCCCTCTAAAGTACGGAGGCCTATCTCCCCTCACCACACTCCCTGCCGGTGGCTGATGCCCACAGTCGTTGGTGGTCCTTGTCGCTCATGCGTTCATGTATGTACCGGCTCACTCCTGGTGGCCGATTGGCGGGGCCTGGCGCCTGTGGCCCGGCTGGGCTCCTTCCGGGGAGTGGGGTGCCCTCAGGCCTCTGGGCCTGAAGCTCGGTCCTCTCTGGCACAGCTGGCTGCCGGCAGAGCCCGCGGGCACGCCACTGCAACCCCCTCTGGCCTCTGCTCCGTGGCTGCTGGGTGACCTCTCGTTTGGGGCTCTACTCAGCTCTTCCCAGGAGGGTGGCACGGTTCCCCCCCTTTGGTGGTCCTCCTCGGGTCCTTGTACTCTGGGGCCTCTGGATATCTGGGGCCTGGATCTCCTCCATACCTGCTTCATACCCTGGAGGACGGGGCTATGGCTCCCCACACTCCCTAGCAGATCATTACATGGAGAAACCTTTGGAATACAAGCGTGCTGATCCACACAGGTATGCACACAGGTGTACACATGGGTGTTCACAGACGCGGACTACACCTTTCTTGGCTGCTGCCTCAAAGCACATTGTGCGCTGTCTATCTTGCGTGCTGCAGAATATCGTTTATTATTTAGTATCTACTGATATCTACTGCTAGCTAGTTTATTGTGATGGTGCTGTTTTTTTTATTATGTTGCTCTTTGTTGTTTGCTTTCTCTACTGTTTTTTTTTCTCCATACAGGTGACCCAGGTGTTTTGTTTGTTTTTTGTTTTTTTTTCTTTTTTCCCCCCCCTTCTCACCGTCTCTTCTCCCCTTTGGTTTTCCTTCTCTCCCTCTCTTTCTTTCATTCTTTCTCCCTGTCCTATCCCCCAGTTATGTCTGTCCCGTTTGTAGCAACCGAAAATAAAATAAATTCATAATTATAATAAAGGTCAATCAAATGGACCAATATGGCAAGGCCATGATGATCCACTTGGTAAAATAAATCTGCTTGGCATCTTTCTTGGCCTTAAGACAACAATTCTGATGGCTAAAGATCCAAACGGGACACACAAAAAAAAAAAAAAAAAAAAAAGAATTGCGCTGGGAGACACTTCAAAGAAGTGGAGGATCTATTGGTTTTGTGAGGAAAGAAAAGTGTGTGTAAGTGTGTTGGTAGCCTAACTATTACTTTTTAGGTTAATAGTAAGGCTAACACACTTACACACAATCCGTCATCAGTATTATATGAATCATTACTTACCTAGCATGTTTTGGTTCCTGCAACTGGTCTGTTCGGGTATTGTCTCCCCAGAAACACTTCCTTTGTACTTTTGGAGATCTTTTTTTTTCCAATTTCTGTTTACTTTTTTCCTATTTCCGTTGTGTTTTGTGTGCTTTTGCAGCGTTTTTCTTATTGCTGGTGTTTTCTTGAGTTGCAGTCCGTTTGGCCTTTCAGGGCCACCGTACAAAACAGTGATCAATAGAAACACAGTTCTGCAGGACTACCAGCGACAACTGGACAACAGCACTCATTCATACAGGGATTTTTAAAAAATACCTATACTTGCAGTTATAATGCTTCGCTCTAAGGTTGAGGGCTATCTTAAAGACGAATTGCTTTTCTACTTCACATGATGCTTGCATCACTATTACAAAGGCATCCAGTCCAAACTTCCATTAGCAGCATCTTCCCTGTGGAGAGGGTCGTCAGTATGAGAAAATCACTTCTAATTTTTAGACATATTGACATTTTCCAACTGCTGATTGCTGATTGCTGTCACACAGAGACATTGTTTTATAATAACACACTCCTTTTGTATCAAAGCTCTGGAGAGTCTACATTTAAAGTAATTTTGATGCTAAGCACACAAGCTTTTTTAAGGAGACTTTCAAGATTGTGACATTAAATATATATTATACAGCATCTATAGAAATAGGTCTGTAATGTATTCCCTAGAAACCTTATTAGTGTATCTGTCTGAATATCACTTTTGTCCATTCTGATAGATATCAGTGGTGCCTAGAGGATGAATCCTAATTGCATGAGCATATTTCGTTTTATTCCCTAGCATAGCTAAACTGATAACTTCTTGCTGGACACAGCACAGTCGCTGTGATAACAGTAACTGCACTATAACAATAGACCTATAGTTGTCAAGAAGAGAAGTCTCTCTCTGAGAATCCCTGAAGGTAATTTCAGTTTCCTTTCATTATCATCTGTAGATTCTTTTTTTCTATCATTGGCCAAAACCTCTGTTTAACAATAGAAAATACCTTTTTTTACAGTCTGCACACAAAATCAAGGTAAAGACGCATACCTTGACTTTAATTTAATTATTTACTGGTCAATATTCTACTTCTGTTCCTAAATTCACCACCTGTAAAAGACGTGCATATAAACTGATGAGCACAATGTTCCAGCTACCAGAGGTGGGACCAAGTCATTGTTTTGCAAGTCTCAAGTAAGTCTCAAGTCTTTATCCTCAAGTCTCAAGTCAAGTCTCAAGTAATGTCAGGCAAGTCAGAGTCGAGTCTCAAGTCACTGGTGTAAAAGTCCGAGTCAAGTCACAAGTCTGAAATTTTGAATTTCAAGTCCTTTCGAGTCTTTAAAAAAAACAAACGAAAAAATAATGTTGCAGTTATGCTAAATGTAAATATTAGACCATGTAATTTTAAAATCTGTGTTTTTCTCAACACATGACAAAATAGTGAACTTAGAAAATATACACAAATTGTGAAATTGCACCTCTTTAGAATGCAGCTCAATTAAACCTAGCTCCAAGAATAATTTTCACCCACAGTTCTGAGATAAGCTGCATGTTATTCTTGGATGCGGTTGTAGGACCGGCTTTAAAATCGCATGACAAAAATATCATACACATTTAAAAAAAACTGCATCACCAACGTAGCCTGGAAAACATTTGCTAGTTAGATGAAGTCAGCTATCTCATCGTAGCATATTTATATGCATATTTATAAGCATACGGTTCTTGGAGTGAGTGCATACACTCATGAAGTTTAGTAACTTCAGGTCACTGCAACAAGCCCAGGTACAGTTTACCGCCGGATGGGTACAGGACCTTGAAATGCACCGTGTAGAACGAAAGACCATCGTACGTATCATAAGTTTACCAGTCTCACAAATCGTCTTCATAAATACACATTCCTTAACCGTTTATTAATAGGACCTTTGAGCTCAACGGTAATTAATTAGTAGTGGAAATAATTTCTGGTAGCATCACAGAAATGTAGCAGTGACAATAATACTGTATGCTGTAATCGTACTGGGCAATTAGTGATACAAAAAACCTGTTTTATCCTGTGAATAAAAGTATATGTTTTTGTCAATGTACCATAATAACAGAAGTGAAACGCAATATTGTGTCAGGACAATTCACTATTTATGCACAATAAATAAAGGAGCATAGCGCGACAATTTCTGTTCAGCGCCAGACTTGCTTGTAACCTATATCACCAATTATGTTAAGAAAAATGACGTATTAACTACTAAAAAACACTGACCTTCGTGTAAATGCTTGGAGCAGACTAACCTGTGAGCTGGAGTGTTCTGGGACGTTATATTTGATCTTTGAATGGCTGCAATCCAGGCCATCCGTCGCCTGTTTGTCACTTCGGAAACATGGCTGAACAATTTCTCTTAAACGTCGTAATCCGATAACAACCGATCTCTTTACCCGTCGGCTTCCCGTGGCTGTCATGCGACCGGCTATTGCAGTTAATAATACAACAGCTTCTTGACATTTTTGTGTTTCTTTTTATCGCTGTGTAACTGATTTTAATTGAAAGCCTGCGTGCGCTAGTACCTCTTGCCACGAGTTCCCAGAATCCTTTGCGGTTCTACCCGTGAATGACGTCACATTTTCAATCTCTATATAATATGCGTGTTAAATTTTATATTTGGGGTGAAATATCAAGTCTTTTCAAGTAAACCGGTTCAAGTCCAATTCAAGTCCCAAGTCATTGGTGTAAAAGTCCAAGTCAAGTCACAAGTCTTAGAACATTTTTTCAAGTCAAGTCTAAAGTCATAAAATTAATGACTCGAGTCTGACTCGAGTCCAAGTCATGTGACTCGAGTCCACACCTCTGCCAGCTACTGACTACTGAGAGATTACACAAGTAATGTTGATAACCTGTCAAGGCCTGGGATTTTTAGAAGACAAGAGAACAAGTTGTAATTCTTCTTTTTTAAATGTATTTCTTGTTTTCTTTAGGGAGGGAGATAGATAGATAGATAGATAGATAGATAGATAGATAGATAGATAGATAGATAGATAGATAGATAGATAGATAGATAGATAGATAGATAGATAGATAGATAGATAGATAGATAGATAGATAGATAGATAGATAGATAGATGTGTTAATTTGTTTAGGAGACAGTCAGAAAGACCTAATGTGTTTTCCACACTTAATTGTTTCACCAGTGGAGTATAATATTGTTTGGCGCAATGCCCTGGGGGCGTTATAAATGTGGTTCTGGTATATTAGGAAGACACTATGCTGGTAAAAATCTCAACATTTCGCAGCATACAAAATTAATTTAGTATTTAATAGAAAATCAAAATGCTGTCTACTCCCTCTTGGGTATAATTTCCCATTTGCGAAAATTAAATGGAAATTTGAAACAAAGTTATGAAAGATCACAACTGGTCAAGTGTTTGCTAACAAGCCCCCGTGTGTCTATTAAAACCTATGGATAAAAGACTGTGATTCTTCATTTTATTATATGACATGTGGCGGCTGCCTCACATAACACGTGAAATACTGGAAGCTTTGCCAGAGTTGGGCATCTGGGAGGTTTCTTTCTTTCTTTCTGTACTTGTACTGATTTTGCAAGTATCCACATGTAAAACGGAAAGCAACAAAATGTCTCCTTCTTCTGTATCTCACACGGTGTGCACCCACAATCTGCAACTTCCTGCACTGTGTAACTCGAGCGATGCAGAGAGAGAGATAAATAGGCAACGCTGTGCATGCACTGGGAGACCAAGATGTGGAGGAAAGCTGTCCTTTTGCTAAGTTAGTAACAATCTGGTAACCTGAAGTGTATTGATGACTGACGATGATTGAAGCAATCATTTTCTGTATGACTTTAACAGCTGCTCACATCACTGTGGAGCAATTTTGGCCAGCTCTTTGCTTAAATGTTGCTTCGGGTTATTGAGATTTGCAGGTTTTCATTCATGCACAGGTCTCCTAATGTCCTATCACGGCATTTCAAACAGGTTGAAGTTGTAGATTTGCTGCTGTGTTTGGGTCATTGTCCTTTTGCATGACCCTGTTTCTGCCAAGCTTTAGCTGTTGCACTAATAACCTCACATTTGACTTTTTTATGGTTGAGTGTTGGCTGTAGCTTAAGAGGTAGAGCAGGTTATCTACTAATCGGAAGGTTGGTGATTTGCTCCCTGGCTGCTCCAGTCGGCATGCCAAATGTCCTTGGGAAAAATACTAACCCCAAGTTTCTCTTCGATGTGTCCACTGGAGTATGGATGTTAGATAGAAAGCACTTATGTAGACAACGTGTAGAAAAAAGCAGTTGTATGAATGGGTGAATGAGGCAAGTTCCATAAATCACTTGAAGAGCTCAGGTAGAGAAGACAAGTGCTATATATGAACAATTTACTCAGTGACTGCAAGGGGCCCAGGTCTTGTCATCTAACATGCTAGCTCAAAACTACAGAGTCTTAGATGCTGCTCGTGGGTTTTTTGCAGATTGTATGGTGACCATAGTGACATTGCTAGGAAGTGCACAACTCCAAAAATCGTGTGGCATTGTGTTAGCGCACACCTGAATACTCTAGGAAAAGTCCTGCTGGAATTCCTATATGAGCAGTAAAGGTATACTCAGTTTTTCATAGGTCTGCATAGACTCCAATGACAACTTTCTTTTTCACATAATTGTATATTGGGAAGATAAACATAATGTACAGATAGTGTTTGAGAGTGTTTAGTAGTGTAGATTAGAAACAGTTTAAATAAAAAATAGTGACATGTTCAATTTAGTTTTATTTATGTAGCCTCAAGGCCCTTCATATTAGGGTGACTGGATTGTATAAAAGAAATGTCCCTCCATCCAAAGTTACTTTTATTCAGTCTGAAACCAAAAGAACACGATTACAGAAAACTGGGCAAACATAATTTTAATATTGTTTAGCATTAAAAACATTGTTTTGTAAAACTGAAAGACCAAAGGCTAAGCACTGGCAGAGATAAATGATGTTAAGCCTTCTATAAATACGAATTACTTACAAACACTGAACCACAAAGGAAAAACATTTGAACAGATCTAAAAACCATTTTTAAAATAAATAATACATTTGGATTTAACCATGCAGTTGCTTATTTGATGATGCTGTTGACTTGATTGTGTCGATTTTACTAAGCTATCCTCTGCTGGTGTGCTTTCAGATGCGTCTACCCTCACAGGAGAAAAAAAAAGTGTCATTTCCCCCTTTCTGATGAATTATTGGCCGCTAATTTCCATTTGAAATCTACAGTCTAATTAACAGGTTTGAAACTACATCAACAGTGGTGATAACCACTGTTTTATTAATAGAACATGCCTTTCGCACAGTGCACACAAAGCCAAGGCAAAGATGGATGTCTTGGCTTTAATTAACCAGAATTATTTACTGACTAGGGCTGGCTTGTGGGAGCATCACTCATGTAATGGATATATTAGAAGAGACTGAAGGGATTAGCTTCTGTGGAATTAACAGACTGTGGGCAGTCCATCACGTGAAGTGAAGTTACTATATAATATTTATATAAAACAATACCATATAGAATTTAGTGTGTGCATATGTACAGTGTGTTGTGTATACATGCTGGCTGTCCGTGTGCCATTTATGTTTTTTTCAGCAAAAAGAAAAATATACTTTGCATCCTTGACAAGAAGGATAACAGAATGATGCCATCTGTTGTTCGCTGTGAACCACATGCCAACCATTTTTCTCTTTCCTTCCCGAAATCCTAAATCAGCTTTCTATACAATGATCTTCGTTTCCCATCCAACTGGACCACACTGCTGTCACATGTGCTTTTCAAGTTTCTCTCAATTTCTGTGCCTTTGTATTGGTGTCACACCAAAATCTTTATGATCATGGAGGGGGAATATGAAAGACAGCGGAAGCTTTTCCCTTAAGCTATATAGAGAGTTTTAGTGCTATCGTTCAATCTGGACCATTTCCAGGGTTTCCATTTTTCTAAGTGTGCCTCATTTCACAGCATGGGAACTTTTATGCTATTTACAGTAAGGCTCGTATTATATTGTATGTACACTACTCAGCATGGGAACACGAAGTAAGCGTATGACAAACTCAGCTTTTGTTTTGAGCATTATTTCTCAAATGGGATCTGCTTCCATGGCGGCCTAAAACAGCCTTAAATAATCTTGACTGTGAAAGTTACATTATGTACTGAGGGAAAGTTATTGATTACAGCGGTTCACAGAGCAGGCAGCGCATTTACATTTACAGACCCTCCAAATGCTCAGTGACAGTGAAAAACATTTTAATGAACTGGTGAAAAGCCCATTCCCTCAAGATAAGGCATCAAAATACCTAAGGGATATTTATATTATCTTATGTAATATTTACCAAAAATGGATAAATTGTCAAGCTTTAGCAGTTCTAGTCCAAGCTACTCAAAAAAAAAGATTCAAAAATTTCTTCTCCATAGAGAGGAGTAATGAAAAGTTTTTCTCTAATGTTGTTTCTGGACATAGTACATATACTTCAGTATTTAGATGTTTGTGGGTTCTGACTGGAGTAAAAAACTTACCACTTTTCAACAAGCGCAAGTGGAATTTCACTCTTTAAAATGAGCCCCACCTAACCACTTGCACACCACAAGTTTTTATTGTGATTTAACCGTGCTACTAATTTACATTTTAGTCTGTTTTGTGTCAATCTTCAATCAGTTGCAAAATGCTTGCATTTTTTAAAACGTTTTAATGATTCCCAGCTTTGCTGTTAAGAAGTTAAAGGATGTTAGTTTATATTTTGTTTATTTTAGTTAATTTTACCACTTTTCTGAATAGGTGAAACTCAACATATTTAACCTTTAGAGTAAAGAGTAAAGAGTATAGAGTATAGAGTAAAACCTACTTAAAAGTATAATTTCTGTTGCACACGTCCTTGTGTATTCGTCACTTCACTTTCATATTCACTGAATGTCGCTTTAACATTCAGGGCGGGTGTGTCAGAAGTTGAGAAGCAGTTGTAGTTACAGTAGCAAAATTATGTATGTTAGCTAATCTGTTATGCGTGCTCTATCATAAAGAATTATGCTCTTGTTCCACTGTGTTTACGGTTTAGTTAGTCGGGGGTATAAAGCTGTTCTCACTGTGTGCAGACTGATGCTTCGTTCACATGAGGAAGATCTCTGAATTTCAGCTGTTTTCCTGATGCTCCTGAAGATATTGTAAACACTCTGCCCCAAATATGAAAAACAAAATCACTAACTAAAGGTGAGAATGCGTTTAAAGTAATAAATTACTTTTTGTGTAATTTAGAAAACTAGTTAAAGTAGAACTAAAAAAGATTTTATTTAACTCAAGGTAAAAATACAAAATGTGATCATTTTCTGCCAGTTTTTCTGGAAGTTTATAGGATAGCTAAACGATGAACTCTAAATGCATGTTTAAACAACTGCAGAAAAACATCCCTCAAAAAATAATACAGAAAATTACTTTATTTTAAAATATTCATTTTACTGCTTTCTGCAGTCCATATAGGACTTAGAAATATGAAAATTCTGAAAACATTTGGCTTTTATGTTCATCCGTTAAATATAAATACCTGGTGTCACATACAGTACTGTGCAAGCGTTTTAGGCAGGTGAGAAAAAATGCTGTAAACAAAGAATGCTTTCAAAAAGTGTACACCCTGCACCCAGTTATTGAAGGAACTCGACTGGTACATTGTTCCAAACATCATGAAGAACTAATCACAGATCTTCTGTGGATGTAGGCGTCCTGACATCCTTCTGTCTCTTCATGTAATCCCAGACACACTCGACAATGTTGAGATCAGGGTGGGGGCCGGACCATCACTTCCAGTACTTCTTGTTCTTCTTTACACTGAACATAGTTCTTAATGTCCTGCTGCTGAATTCATTTAGGGCCAAGAAACAATTGTTTATATTTCTATAAACTTTTGCACAGTACTGTACAATATTTTTTTTATAAGAGAATAGGAGAATGGATAGATGGAGACACGTTCTTTCATTCTTTGAATTGCACCGCCTCTTTGTGTGTTTACAACGCACCACAATAAAACATGCTTTTTTGTGAGAGTGTGTGTGTGTCTAGAATTGCACATATTTATTTTAGTCATATTCACCCCTATTCCCTGAGGACTATCTTATGAATGCCCCCCCTGTTGTGCTCTCAACTGAGACGCGGCCTGCAAAGTGGGATTAATAGGAAGTGGAATGACTCACCTGGACGGGCACAGCCACAGCACACACAGACAGAATAGGTACTTATAGAAGAGGTACTTTCAAAGAACATCCGTTGGATGGTTTTTAACCTAAGACTAACTCACTACCCTCTGAAGAAACATGTACATGTACGACATGTACATAACAATATGTGTTATTACACATATTGTTAATCCATAAATTTAATTTAAGAATCAATAATATGTCTAGTCAGTGATATAGTGTAACATACAGCAGTGAAAGGTGAAGAACCGTGACCCTCATGTTGTTCCTCTGTCTCAAGTGCTTGTGCTTCTCAGTTTTGTGTGGTTATATTTCAGCTGGTGCTAAATGTCAGATATTGTTGATGATGATGATTTGTGTGAAAAGCGAATGACTAGAAATGGTAAACAGCAAATGGCAAAATCAGCAGGAGAATGGTCTGTGTTTGCAGTTCAGCTGCTGGTCACCACTGGGTCCTACTGGGTGATTATCTAACATGACACTATTCAACAGCACCTGGGGAGCAAGGTCATGGCTGCACATTAATACAAATACATGCACATACATAAAGCCACATTCTCATCTGCTTATCCTACAGCACCAGGGTGGGGGTGGGGGAGACGCACAACCACATTCACACCATTGAGCAATTTAGTATTAGCCTAACCCCACTATCTTCATGTTTTTGGACTGTGAGAAAAGAAAAGCCTGCATACTCGGAGAGAGCCCATGCAAACACGGGGAGAACATCCACACAGATGGTGGAGTCGAACTCAGGGCCTTCTTGCTGCGATGCAACAGTGCCAACCACTTGGCCACCTTGCTGCCGATATAAAGCCACATTCATTTTTTTCAATCATTCAGGCAATACTGAATGCAGCTTTCTGAAAGAAAGCCACTTCTTTTCAAATCCTGAAGGGCGACATGTTTTAATTATTGACACTCGAGTGAGGATTTGCATTTTATGCTGTCTGACCCTGTAGACGTGTGTGGCAATGAGCTGGGTAGGGTGGAGGACAGAAGGCTAGGGGTTGGATATTTTCAGGGACAAAAAGCCTACTGAGGAGGCAGAGGAACGGTCTGGGGAGGTAGAGGTGCAGTGATTCACATGCAGTGCAGGAGGTCTCTCTGTATCACCACCACCCCTCCCCCAAATCCCAGGAGGACGGAGGGGGGGGATTGATGAAACGCGCAGGAAGGCCTAATTAAAGGCTCTCAGCTCAAACGCATTGATGTATTACATCTATTATGCCACAGTTCGATAGGTCTGCCAGGCCGAGGCTGCCGCGGCAACTGAGTCCCGCCAAACAAACTGAATAAATAATAGCAGCTGAGTGTTTAGAAAGAAAGAGAGAAAGAGAAGGGGAGATAAGTTCAACAGGCAAACTTGTGATAAAGTCTTCTATAGATATATTCATGTGAAACTACACTGGGATTTATATTATGCATGTAAAGCTTAATTTGTAGTCCATACAGCAAGCAGGGAAAGAAACAAATAAAACAGTAAGAGGAGCCAAGGTTCATAGTTCAGAGAAAATGTTGTTAATATAAAAGTTTGCCATGTTTTTTTATTAATGAAGTGGCTCTGAACCAAAAAAGAAATTGCATATTTGTTAATAATTATTTTTCAAAAACCCTTCTGGACAAGGCATTCAAACCTTCAGATTGACTACAATTAAGATAAACCCTGTTTCAAAATCAGGTCAGTTCATGTAAAGTCATTGATTAATGTTGAGTGTTGACCATTTGCTGGTCTACGCTATATATAGCTGGCTCTGAGATCAAAGGTTGAGTCCAGTAACAACACGACTGCTTATGTATATTAGTTTAGGGTACATGGAAGAAGTAGAGGAGGGCTGAGTTATGCATTTGTTTTCATTTGAGGTTACATGAGGTTAACATCGTCTTCTGTATGGGGGGGCTGTGCAGAGAAAGGAATGTGCAAATGCAGACTGAGGACTGAGGCTGGAGGTGAACCTAGAAAAAGATGCAGATTAAATAGGTTTGAAGTGCATAAAGGAAAACTGTTAGTTTACTGCTCCCCAGGGGGCATTCGTTTATGCAGCCAGGTGAAACCAATGACGCACACAGACATAGCGCACATAAAACTTAATAAAACACACATATGCTAAAACCTAGGTAAAATAAAATGTAACATGCATGAGAAAGAAACATCACTAACATAAAAATATGGGATACATCAAACCATCAACATTTAACTCAGTCATCAGTGCTTTCCTGTTTGACTGGTGCATTACAATTGATTGATTATTTGATTGATTTCTGTGTGTGTGTAAATGGTTGAGATTGGGAATAAGCCTATTTTGTGTGTTAAATCAAATCAAACAAACAATGAAAAATTATTATTAGACCAAAATCTCCCAAAAGGTAAATGGCCAAATTTCTGTCCATAAGGATTTGTGGCTGAATGAGCCCTTAATGCTGAGCTAAAGACACTAAGCCCAGGAACATGAAGGACACGAGGTGGATTGTGTTAGTGTAATTCTAGCATTCGACTGCATAGAGAGAAGGATATAAAAAGCAAGACGGAAACAAATTTACTAGGAGTGCTCTTTGATTCTGGCAAAGTGACACGAGAATTTGTTTGTGTGTTTGTGTGTGTGTGTTTGTGACTGTATAAATATATCTTTGCTTGCAGAGCAAACGGAGGAGCAGATTTGTGAGACAAGCTCGAGCAGTTGCCATCACAGCAGAGGTGAGATTGGAAGCGAGTGGATTTTGAGCCAGTGTGACTGATAGCGTCTGTTAGCAGCCACGGCCACAGAGAGGATGTCTTGTACTGGCGGCAGGGGGACGCTAAGGCTTCCAGAAACAATGTTGTCCTCAGGGAGTCTGCAGAAATGACAGCACAAGCAGGGCCAGTGTTTCCATTCACAGTGCTCACCAACCTTCTGACACTTTTCTCGCTTCCACCTCTCACTTATTATGATGCCCCTTTACACTCCTTGCCTTCCATGTCTTCTCTTCTCTGTCACCTCCTTTACATACTGTATCCCGAGTGCCAAAGCTGAGCTGCCTCCATCACAAACAGGCGACTGTCTAGACCTGCCTACAAGTTTCTGTTGTCTGTGGGCAAGGCTCATAATATGAAAGGTAAAAGAAGCCAGCGTTTCAATGTACCATCAGTGAAATCATTACCAGCAGAGTTATATTTTTGCAGTCGCTTTCTGTGGCATTTCTTTATCAAGGATACTGTATGTATCAAATTCTAAATGCATATATCCATTATGTCTTCCACATGCCTGACAGTTATTAATGATTAGCCTTTCCAAACCCTTTTTTTGAGACATATAAAACTACATGTGTATAACAACAATACTACATGTTCCCGATCAATTTACAGAAATGTGCACAAGACTTGAGCCACTCACTCTATATATTTCACAAGGAGCCAGACTTTCCTGTATTGTTTGTAAAAGTGGTCCTCAACAATAGGTTATCAGGTTTTCTGAAGGTCTTTAATGTTTTTCTTTGGACCTTGGCTGCCTTTTCCGTCATTGTAAGCCCTGTCCTTGTACTGACCGTTTTCAGAGATGTGTTTTTTTTAAGCCCTTAACACTGACCTATGAGTTATTCAAGCACCACAAAGGGAACTATAGCCCAAAGGATGAACCACTGTTGTGTCTATGCGTAATAGACAACTTAGCAAAGAACCAATTTATAATTTTTGTGATTCTGTAGCTTTAGTTATTAGCAGCCTGTCACAAAACGACAGTTTGTTTCCATTCTTTAGTTGATTCTATTAAACATGCCAAATATAACACAGTTTGACAAGCATAAAATAAAATTACTGCAACAACGAGGTGATTCCCAAAAGGCTATTAGCCAAAGTCTTTGCATATCTTGGCATGGTGTACAGTGAGGAATCTGTGCAAGTGTCAGGACTAGGGATGGGTACCGGTATCTGGTGCCGTGATGGCACCGGTTCTGACATAAACGGTAGTAACAAGACCGAAAAGCAGCGCACATTTCGGTGCTTTATTTTGGTGCTTTTTTTTCCTGAGCTGTGATACACTTTAGATTCTAGCCAATCATTTTACGTTTCTGAGGATAGTAGGCGGACCCAGGTACGTACGTTCTTTTAGAGCAGAGCTACAGATTAAAAATGCCCAAAGCGAAGTGGTCAAAAGTCTGGCTGTACTTCACGGCAAAATAAAAACTCAGCAGCCTGCAACAAGTGCTTTAAGCTGATACTGTGACACTGTGCAAAGGAGGTAACACCTCAAATATGATGAAACACCTGGCGACGCATAGCGTTTTTTTTTTAAAGCTGAGAAATGCGCCGTATTTGATAGCTTGCTGCGAGACCTCACATCGGGCACATCCACTGCGTGTGGGTTGCCTGTTATCGGACCCGGAGTTAGCAACATCCCCCAAAAACCCGAAGAGGAGAGTCCTGGCCCGTAGCCCTGCCAGTGTAGCAGAAATGATGACGGATGATGACGGCAGCAGCAGCCGTTCTTCTCTGCGTGAGTAGCTTAATGTTGTTCGTGTGTAATTTACGTTGAGTAGGCTAACCACGTTATTACATTAATGCATGTAAGGTGAACTAGCAAACACAGTCGTAGCTACATGCGGCTGTCTTCTTGTTTGATGACAGATACTCCCTTCACCCTGGCCAAAAAGGCTAAAATGACTAAAGAAAAAGTGGAAAACAGCTAAACATGAGAGGTTTTTGGACAAAGTTTGTGTTTTTTCCATTGTTTAAGCACTGCTTCCAGCCAAGAGTGATACCATATATGCCCCATAGCTGCAGAAAAGGCTAACATTGTTATCTTTTTACAAAAAAAACAGCTGAACATGAGAGGTTTTTGGACCAATTTTGTGTTCTCCATTCTTTAAGCACCGGTTTGAGCACCGTTTAAGCACCGGCACCGTTTCAAAAGTACCGGTTTGGCACCGGTATTGGATAAAACCTAAACGATACCCATCCCTAGTCAGGACAAAGGAACGGCTAAAAACTACCTATAGCAGATGAATAGTATCTGAAAGTCATGACCTTAAGAAATAAGGGAAAAAGTCCAGCAAAGACCTGAGACAGGACCTTAAGTTGTTCTAGCTACAGTTTGCTGAACCTTTATTAGGAATAGTCTCAGTGGATGAATGAAAGGCAGGAAGCCATTCTTAAAGAAGGGAAAGAGGGAGAAAAGGACTGAACTGCACTAAAAATCAAATTCAATGTTGAGTTCATGTTTTGGTTCAATTCACTGTCTCCTCCACTGTTGTTTGCTGTTTGCCGTCCTTCTCTCTCTATGTGCTGCCCTGATGTCTTCACGTTTATGTAGGCTATAGAGGAGCCTATGCGTAAGGACAACCTAGGACAACCATGCGTAAAACACTGTGAAGCCTCTGTCATTGTTGGGGGATGCATTTCAACCATTATGAACACAGAAAAGTACCATCAGAGCTTGTCCAGCATGCAGTGAGTCAAACGTGAAACAGTGCTCTGCAAATATAGCCATGGTCATCATTTTGTAATTCGCATTGTGCTGATTCTGTCTTAGCAGCAAAAGACAACAAATACCTTTGTATAGCCAAACATATGTAAATTTGATTTCTAAGAAACAAGCCTGTAGCCTGACAAAAATTGAATTCAGACTAAACAGACTTTCCAAGGGAATTTAATCAAATACCTGCCAGTGCAAGACATTTGAGCGACAGCTGAAAAACGAATGTAAAATTTTGCTATCCCCCCCCCCCCCCCACCCCCACCCCCTCCATAACACATGCAACTCCGTCAGTCTTCTCTCAACTTCTGTAATGTCCCTCACTTGAGGTGTAAATCACCACATGTTTACCTGTCAAAATATTTTTAAGGAATGTTGATGAAGCGGAAGAGTGGCAGTTATGGAAAACATCAAAACCATTTCCACTGGGAAGTCAGTGCAGCTAGTGTCATAATACAACACATGGCACATCCCCACCTGCTAAAGATTTGCTTCAATGGAGTATCTGACATCTCCACAACTATTTCCTTAATTGATGTAGTTAAGTATGCACCCAAAGTCTCTGAATTGTAAATACCTGCTGTAATGTAGTGTAAAATTATTATTCTGCCATCAAGAAGCAGCCATAATTTGAAGCTGTCAGATCCACTGCATATTAATTTCTAAAATTTACTGTTGTTTAGGAGCACTTAAATGGAAAGTATTGCACTGTTTTGCCACTATAAACTATTCATTACTTCACAGAGAAGTTGCCTGAATGCAGTATCAGCCACTAACTTTCTGCTGCTAAATTACCTTTCAGTATGGATTTATATAGAGGTTGTCTAGGATGTGCCATAAATCCTAAATAAAATCTTGCAAACAAGTGCAAAAGGACATACGCATTACAGACTTAAAATGCTGCAGTGTCGTGTCTTAAAATACTATACCGACTACTCAATGTCAGGTTATTGATAGTATGTTAACCTTTTGTTGGAGAGGACATATCTGGAAAGCGAATGACGAAGAGGAATGGACTATTAAAAATAGGTTAAGCTTGTCTCTGCACTAGCCGTAACAGGCTCAGCTTGTTTCCTCTGGGCTCTCGGGTTCTCAGTGAATTGAAGTGTGACCCTGACCCTTTTGCTTCTGTCTGCACACACACACACACACACACACACACACACACACACACACACACACACACACACACACACACACACACTGAAGCCTTCATTTATTCAGTGCTCCTCATCTCAGTTGTGTCCATAACTAATATGACCTTGCCCTGCACTTGCTTATGAAAACTGTTGAGTACAGCACACAGTAGGACGGGATAATGGAAGAACAATGGTCGTCTAAAATGTTTCAATCTGACGCCACCATTCTGTGCCCGTTGACATCCACACATCTACACAATAGGTATAGCAGACCGACTACATTGTAAGAAGTAACGCACAGCTGCTTCTACAATGAGAAAGGTCAGATAAATGACCTTCAGGTAAATGAAATAGCTTAGAGATTTTATTGAGGAATGAAGGAAAATCATGTTCCAACCCTCAGTCGGAGAGTAGCATGAGAACAAGATGAAGGTGCAGTAGTATGAACAAAAAGAAAGTTGAGCAGTGGTGATGTGTACAGGAACACTTAGTTCCTTGTGACTCACACCGTCTGTGGAGAAAACACCTCTGGAGTTGCTGGTTTAACTGTCTTTATAAAAGACCTACAGGAGAGAAGCACAGCACCTCAAGAGGTTAGTCAGATACTCTTAAACCTTACACAGACCGCATGGACGTATAGTTTTATAAATGTGCAACCCTAAACCCTGAACTCTCAGTCCTGAAAATATCTTTAAGCCAAGTATGAGAGCTTGGTGAACTGAATCAGCTGAACCCTGGATCTCTGTTGCGGAAACAAACGCTCATCACTTTCCAGAGGGAGATTAGGTTGTCATTTTCTGTGACACTGAAATTAATTTAACCTCACACAACGACTTTATGTGATGAAACGTAGGCGGCAACTAAGAATTAAAGAAAGAGAAAAGCACAAGGCAGAGCAAGTCTGTCAAGTCACAAATCAAGCATAACACCAATAAGATGTTCCCTCACAACAGTAAACATTTGGGCTCTATCCAAACCCCAGCCTGTACACAGCCTTCCATATCCCACCAACGTTTCCTGGTTATCCTCATAGTTCCCCTCGTATCCTGGAGTTCAATAACAAGAAAAAACAAATTTCCCTCTCACTGTAATCATTTAACATTCACTCTGTGGTATCTTGGTGACATCTGGCTGATTGGATCAGGATGTGACTCCTTTCAAAGTGTCTTTGTAGGTTCTTAGTAATCTAGATCATTGTAGTCTGAAGAGTTTGGATATAAAGCCTCTGGACTTCTAATTTAAATAATTTGATCCCCAAATTAAACCAAATTAAAGAAGAATTTGTTCATATTTCCTTTACACATATCCTATCAACACTCTTACTAGTGCAGGACCAATCACTGGAGATTGTCTAAGATCTATTAGTGGGGTGAGGAGACTATTGTCCAGCACTGCTGCATGCTTCTGGATTGAATAAGACTTGACTCACGTGCAGAACTTGAACCCAAGTTCAAACTTAACTGAAAGTCCAGTTGGCAAAAGAAAACGATTCAACCTGAAATGCCCTCCATGAAGCGTTTTGCGACCTGTTCCTTGTTCTTTTACTTGACATGCACACATCCACCTCTCTGTCCAGCAAAACAACAGTGCTCTTGAAGGTCAACAGCAGATCTCTGCACAATGTTGTGTCTTTAAAGGCACAATAAAAAGACCACAATGCAGAAGATCAAGGCAGACTCAATATCAAAATGCACTGGTGATAGGGACCATTTAAAATAACAGAATTCTCTTGTAAAATCTGAACTAACAAGGTGGGATGCCATCTGGGAAAAAATTGGGCAGCTGAAGAAATGTGGGATGTGACAGTATATAACTAACATTTGAGTCATTCACTGTATATTTGTAAGGCATATGGATATGTCTGGGAGAATTAACACCAGCACCTCTTAGTGTTGTTAGTGTTAGCACATCATGTTCATCACAGGGTTAATGAAGAAAAACAAGTTAACATTCTGACATAACATAATACAGTTTTGAGATCCCTTCCCAGACGCCTTAACGCCCACTCACATCCTGGGCCATCTGACCTCAGGAATTCGCATGATAAGGTGGGGCCAGGTTTCACAATGAACATACCCGAAACTCTGGCTGATTGGGACCCACGCCCAGTTTCACACCTTGGCTCAGGCGATTAGAGGATCATCAGGGGGTCCTTTTGTCCCTCTGTGGGGGGTTACTCCCACTAGGTTTATATCTGGGACTCTCCACCATTTGACCTTAGAACTGAAGAAGCTTCTCGGATGAGAGGTGAAACGTCTTCAAGCAACTTAAAGAAGTCCAGACGCTTTTCTTTGCAAGCTCCTTTGACTACGATGACCTGGATGACTGAGAACCTTCACAGACATATTAACATTCTGACATCCAAACCTGTTTCATAATTTACTAGTACCAGCTACCCTTGGTGGCAAGTCTTTGGATTTCGTGAGGAAGATTACTCAGAGGAAACAGGGAAAACATGTAAAGACAGAAAGGTCATGGATGATGAGGAGTTTCAAAACAGAAATTTTCTTGCTGTGGAGTAACAGTGATGAACCATGATGCTGGCCTAAAATGGAACCAAGCACTGGATCTTGGTTTTTGGGAGTGCTAATCCCATCAGGTTTTGTCCTTAGTCATTTTAAATATATAAGCAATTATGCTGTGTGAATGGAAGAATCTGGGGAAGTCAAAAGGAACAATGGGGTGATACAAATATCTACAACAAATGTAGGCACGATACCTAAGGCAAGTATGAAGGAAATCAGCAGTTATACATATACCATTTAAAGATCCACCCATAAGACAACATTCAGCTGTTCAATCTACTTGTGCAGTTTTTATGCCCTGCTGGGTTAACATGGTTGGATACCACTGGTTACTGGCTTAATTCTTAATATCAACAACATGCTGGAAACATTCCTTAGAGATTTTGTTATATATATTGACATGATACCATCACACAGTTTCTGCAAATTTGCTTTCTACACATCCATAATGCAAAAGTCCTGTACTAAAACTTCCCAAAGGTGCTTAGCTATATTGAGATATGGTAACTGTGCAGTCCATTTGAGTCCAGTAAACTCATTGTCATGTTTAAGAAACCAGTTTGAGCTGATTTGAAGTTTGGACACGTGACGTTATCCTGCTTAAAGCATCCAAGGGATGGATACACTGTGATCCTAAATGGATGGACATGGTCAGCAACAATACTTGGGCAGGCTGCAGTGTTTTAGCAATGCTTAGTTGGCTCTAAGGTGCTGAAAGTGCCAAGAAAATATCCCTCACACCACTATAGCACCACCAGCCTGCAAGGCAGAATGGAAACATGCTTCTATAGTGTTTATGGTAAATTCTCTCCCAACCATCAGAATATTGCAGGATCAATCAAGACTCATCAGCCCACATAACATTTTTCTAATCTTTTTGTGGAGCCTGTGTGACCTGTAACCACCGTTTTGTATTGTTATTAGCTGACAGGAGTGGCAGCTGGTGTGGTCTTCTGCCACTTCAAATTACCACATTGTGCAAGAGATGCTCTTCTGCAAAGGCTCCTTGTAATGTGAGGTTATTGGAGTCACTGTTGCCTTCCTATCAGCTTGAAGCAGTCCAGGCATTCTCATTTCACCTCTGGTATGAACAAGGGATTTTCAGCCAAAGAACTGTGGTTCACTGGATATTTTCTCTGTGCGTGACCACTCTCTGTAAATCCTACAGATGTTTGGGAAGATCCTGGTGGATCAGCAGTTTCTGAAATATTTGGACTAGCCCATCTGGCACCAGCAACAATCAAAGTCACCTCAATCACCTTTCTTCCCCAACTTCTTGTTTGGTTTGAACTTTAGCAGGTCATTTAAATGCATTGTGTTACTGCCATGTGATTAGCTGATTAGATGTTTGTGTTAATGAGCAGTGGAAAAGTTCCAGTACAACACAATGAAGTGGTCAGTGAATGTGATTACAATGAGCATATAGAAGGGGTCACCTATATGCTATTGCTGCTTTTAAACCTTAGCACTGTTCAAGGAGAACAATGATCTGTATTTTAAGCTTCAGGGGGATATATGAGAAGAGATTTTCAGTGACAGTTTTAACTGTTAGGTCTTAAAATCCCATCCCTAAGACTATTTAAAATGAGGGAAACTTATGGAAGGAATAAAATGTAATTTTGTTAGAATATGGCCTCTCACAAAGAGAAAGAAAAAATGGATATGTTATGCATAATGGATCCACTCAGTCTAAACAAAACGTTTTAAAATCTGACTCGTTGGTCAACCAGTGCATGCATTTGCACACATATTATTTTCTCTTATTTCCTTTTTAGAATTAGAGTATGCATTTACGTTATTATTTTTGTAATTTTATATTAATCATATTTATGTCAATTTTAGTACAGCTTTCGGTAATTCCATTATTACAGTATTTTAAATAGTGGAAAGAATAATAAGTTTTAGAGACAGCTTTGAGTTTTGTTTGTATGTAATATTATTGACAAAAGCACTTAATAATGTAATAATAACTTAATAACTGGCTATAATTACGGAGCCATTGGAGCAATGGCTCCGTAATTATAACCAGTTACTGCATGCTTGGTTTTTGTGATTAGCGCTTATTTTAATAACAATCCTATTTACTACCCTAGTTAGAGGTTATAGAGGTTAGATATGCATATAATTTTATATTAGCAAGTGCTCTCCAAAGGTCAAACCTCCTTATGGTGGGTTTAAACAACTCAGCTAAACACTACTGTGACTGTTCTTCACCTCAGTTTAATTTTATTTTCAATTCAGAGTTGCCAAGCAGCAGCAAAGAAACCTAAAGGATTTAGAGAGTTTCTGTAAAGACGCACAATCACCTTATAGACTTTCGCCTTAAGATAGATTGGCATTCTCCTGTCGCATAAGACTCCACTGACCTGATGCCACTTCATCCACGCTGTGTTGACACGGAGTCTGGCGTCTGGTAGAGTTTCGCAGTCCGAGGTGACAAGGGACCCGAGGTACTTGAATTGGGCAACTTTAGTCAGCGGCTCGCCATCGATAGTGATGGCACTGTTGGTCCGGGGGCCGCATTCAAGGTACTCAGTCTTCTTGATGTTTAGGCGCATGCCGTTTTCGGAGAGCCGGTCTTTCCACGCTTGTGTTCGGGTTTGCAGGGCTAGGCAGTGCAAACCCGAACACAAGCGTGGAAAGACCCCACTTTATCTACCACCATTTATTAAAAACACCTTTTTAGTTTGCTTCATAATGCAAAATAAAGACACTCAAAATTAGAGAGAAAATCAACTATCAGATGCTCCTCTGTGAACAAACATGTGGCTTTGGGGAGAACTCGACTTTAACAGAAACAAACCTCCAACAGAATCAGTTGAGGGAAGAGTAAAAACAGTAAAAATTATAGAGAGACCAGGACAATACCAACACAAGTCATGGACAAAAACTTAAGGTCCAAGTTAATGAAACTGGAAAATAGCAAGTAAATACATGGGAAGTGAAAAGAGGTGAGTGGAAAAGAAATGCTCAGTGTATCATGGGAAGGTCCCCCTGCAGCCTGAGCCTACAGCACCATAACTAAGGGATCGTTCAAAATCACCTGATCCTACCCTATACCCTCTAATAATGATAAGCTTTATCAAAAAAGGAAAGTTTTAAACAGAATCTCATAAGCAGAGAGGGTATCTGTCTCCCGAATCCAAACTGGAAGCTGGACCTGATAGGTCTGCTTCTAGTTCTACTTTCAGAAACTCTAAGAACCACAAGTAAGCTCACAGTCTGACAGCAAAGTGCTTTACTGGGATAATGTAATACTAAATGTCTTTAAAAGATGGTGTTTGATTATTCAAGGCTTTGAATGCGAGAAGAAGGATTTTAAAAAGAGGAAGAACATGATGTCTCTTTCTAGTCTCTGATAGGACTCTTGCTGTGGCAATTTGGTTCAACTGAAGGCTTTTAAGGGCATTTACAGCAGACTGATAAGAAGGAATTACAACAGTCTAAAACTTAAAACAACCTTGCTTCCTTTTATAACTTACTACATTACCCATCTGTGAACACAAACGAGCTGGAAAAGTTATTTCTTTAGAGCACATTTGCTCATCATAAGCTCTAACAAAGCTCCAAGTAACCTTTTTGGGAGAATATGCCATTAGTCTGATAGCATACTCTGGACCAAACCTGATCCAGGTCCTAATCCTTACACTCCATGAAAAGTAGGCTCAGTGAGAAGCAGTGTAAATTGTTCTGGAAATGCAGGTTAGCAACTCTTGATGGTAATTTGAAAGCAGCACAGTGAACTTCCAGGAACTGCTGTGAATAGAAGTGAAATTTGGATTTGTGATCCTGGCAGTTTACTCGCCAAAAACAATTAAGGGAACATTTAAATCTCACATTAGATCTTGAATCAAATATTAAAGTTGAAAGTCTTTACTGAAATACACCACGAGAACAAAGTAATGTAACAATGGTCAGTGGGAACAAAATTGGAATTCAAAATCACACAAAAACATGAAACATGTTTCCTTCACTTTTTTGGTCAGAAGGAGAGAGAGGAAGGTAAAGACCTCTACACACTGGATGTGTAAAATTCATGCAAATATTTTCTGCATTAAAATTATTTTCAGATTTTGTCAAGAACCGAAGTTCAACACACAAGCTGGACCCAGGAGCAGAACACACACACAGCGGTACGAGAGAAAAAATAAACTTTATTATAACTGAGAGTGTCCCGGGAGAGTAGAAGGGAGAAAATGCACGGAACCAGAGAAACCGAGGGACCGGGAGAAGAATCGCGCAGGAAACGCCGAGAGCGGGACCGTGGGAGGCTGAAACAGAAAAAGAAAAAAGGATTATTGGGGTGCGGGTAAACCGGCAGCATACGAGGGGAGGTAGTGTACGCGTCTTACGATGATAGCGGGGCCAAGGGAACCGGAGGGAGGGGTGAGGGTCCGTGGGGAGAAGCTCCAGAAAGGGCTAGGCGGCTGGGGTTGATCGTGATCCAAATTCTGGACAGGCAGGTGGACAGGCTGGTGACTCAAAACACGCCGAGCAGTGATCTGGGTATACAAGGCAGAGTTAGTACTAGTTCACACGGATAGGATTGCCTAAGGACTTTCCCGTAGGTGTGTGTTACCGCTGAAGGACGATTACGGACTGGCGTGGAGCAGCAGGCTGGGCAGGATTAAATGGTCCACCTGGTGATCGCCTGGGATGGGATGCAGGTGTGGAGTCAGCGGCCACGCCCACGGGAGTGGGCATCCCATCAGCACCTCAGACGCCGGGCCGTGGACCATGACAGATTTACTTGTTCTTAATGCAGCAGTTCACACCCAGTACCTAACAAGGACAAATTTGCAGCAATTTTTTTTTTTTATCAAGTTGGATCAAGTTTTCAGAACACATTTGTCCAATCAGACCACTGCATTTGGCAACAAGTGCATTTGTCGCTTATGTACAGGTACACTGAACACATACCTCAGACACACAGCTCGATGCTGCTCTGCATCAATCTGGTCTCTGAAATTCTTCCTTTTCCCACATCTGAGGGATTTGGTCCAAACTCTGCCAACAAGAGAACCTAGAATCTCATTTTTTCAATATATATGTTGCGCTTGACTAATTTCTCACTTTTCAGAGAAGTCTAATGTGCTGGCTGAAATTTTATTGAAAAAAAGTGAACATTTTTTTTTGCCTAATGAATAACAACATAATTTTTAGTTTTAAAAACATTTTTGACAAATTTCTAAAGTATTTGTGGTTTTGTAGATAAATTAAGCCCTGTATATGTTAGTAAAAATTCTGCAGAACACCGCTCTTCTGATGTCACTGCAATCACATTTTGTACCATTTGGGAACTCTATGATCCTGTATTTATATGTGCTCCAAATCTAGAAATGTACTTACTCATGCACTTGTGCCTTTGCATACCATGTTACAAAAATCAGGAGCTGCATAACTGAAATGGGACCAAAGAGGCATAATTTTTGGCAGACACTTCAATTTATTAAATGGTAAACTGGTAAATGGCCTGTATTTGTATAGCGCTTTATTTAGTCCCTAAGGACCCCAAAGTGCTTTACACTACATTCAGTCATTCATCCATTCACACACTGGTGATGGAAAGCTACATTGTGGCCACAGCTGCCCTGACAGAGGCGAGGCTGCCGGACGCTGGCGCCACCGGGCCCTCTGACCACCACCAGTAGGCAACGGGTGAAGTGTCTTGCCCAAGGACACAACGACCGAGACTGTCGGAGCTGGGACTCAAAGCAGCAACCTTCCGATTACAAAACGAACTGCCAACTCTTGAGCCACGATTGCCCCACTATTACACCTACCTTTAATCATTTATCTAAAAAAAAATGCATCTGAAATTTCTCAATTTTCTTATTTAATATTTTTTAACCCACTAAAGTCCAAGTCATCATACTAACCCTCTAAGTTAAGTAGAGAATTGTGCATCGCAATATCAAACTAAAACAAACTCAAATCCCAAATATCTACTGAGATGACCGAAAATATAACACTAAGCGTGACTCCGAACATTTTTAATTTTGTATTATTTTGCATGGGATCTAAAAAGCTTCTGTGTTATTTACAGTTACTGTCACAACAGAGGACATAAGCTTGTTGGCTATTTATTTTTGCAGTGTAGGATTTATGTGCATCAAACTGTCAAAAAAAATCCACATAACTACAAGTATTAAAAACTAGTATACAGTCTGGAGTCTGCACTTTAGTGAGGCTGTGCTAGGTCATCTCAAATCGGTCATGTGATTTGGACTGGTGTGTGCATTGACTCCAGAGGATTAAATTAAAATAGAAATTCTTTTTTCTATTTTAAGGAGTTTTTGTTAAAAACTGTTTTTTGTGAGGGTTTTGGTTTTCACCACAGTATTATTATCATAATATAATAATATACATAATCATCACTCATATGAAGATCCGTGCACTTGTTACATACCAGGTTTCACAATGCCATGTACTCTCCATTAGAGGTTGGCTAGATTTGAGTCGTGAGATAATTATATTCCTTCAATTGTTGATCAAATCAAAGTTAAAATACCCCAAAGTTCTGACATTCCTTGAACTAAAAAATATTCAGCTAGAAAATACTAAGAACCACCCCAATTAGCCGTAAACTAAAATGTTTTCTTTTTTCTGTTGCTTTTTCCCTCTCTTACGTTCTTCAGCAGTAGATGTTGTTAGAAAACATGATAAGAATTAATGGTGTGGATAATTGGGCCGGGCCATGAACTCAAAGTTAGTTAGACATAACAAACCTGTCTCACCCTGTGTTGTATGTCATTATGTTCCTGAGAAATGGTATCAGTCACGCAAGCATTTTTTGCAGTTCCACCTCAGAATTTAGAGTATTGCTAGATTCAAGTAAAATATTTGTTGCTGACTTGTTAGAACGAGTGTTGTTGTTAAAGGCTATCGTGATACAGTTGTGTTGTTTTGGGTTTCTAGTCATTAAAGACCAACACGTTGTTTTTGTGTATGTTTGGCAGGTGTGAATTGTAACCCTTGACTGTGTTGTTCAAATGCGAGCACACTGAATAGTCCATTTAATCCACTTCAGCTTCCACTGACTTGTAAAACGTGACATTATTAAATGCATGCTGACTGTCTGACAGTTCAGGTCATTTGTGCCAATTGTTCTCCCTCTGATGCCTCAAGACCTTAGCGTGGACCTCTGCACTGACAGTCTCACCCTGGGGGGATGCATTCATAGTGCACAACCCCGTGAATATAGAAAAATGACAAGGATGCTCCTGGTTGCACTCTTGACCTGATCTGCATTAGGACTATAAACTGTGGGCTCTTCCACTAAAGACTGTTGTCTGTTCAGTGGTTGTAGGAGGTGACACATTTCTCCTCACCCTTAATGATCCTTGACATGAAGTTTGAGTCAGTTTGACACCACGTGCTTTACATTATGCTTGTGCTTCTTTGTGTCCTCGCTATGACCTGGAAATTGTTCACCCTCTGCCAAAACAACTAAGAAGACACAGAGAGTGGAGGCTCCTAGAGACGATAAGAGTAAGGCTATCCATATATGCATCCATACACTCCTGCTTTCCTTAACTTTCTCTCACATTTCAAGACTTCTGGGGCTTTCATATTTTGCTTTTTCTCCCGGGCCATCAAACCTTCTTAGAAATAACAGTGTGCCTGATATTATACAAGGTATGAGGTCGTCAGTGAAACACAAATTAAAAACACAATCCACAGACTACATACAATTTCAACCTGTCCGTCACCATAGCCTGGCAGCGAATAACCTCATTAGAGGAATAGTGTGCAGCTGCTCTCTGTGCAAAAAGGAAGACCAGTTAGATGTTGAATGAATTATCTCACCTTCTTTGTTGTTGTTGCTCTTTGCTCTTGACTTTTTTGTTTAACTTCAAACCAGCAGTAAAGACTGAGACTTAAATACACACAAAAGCAAAAATCAGCCATATGCACTGCTGGTAGGATGTGTGTAGCAGGTACAGTAGAGGGGTTTTCTAACTTGGTAAAATGGCCTGTATTTATATAGCGCTTTACTAGTCCCTAAGGACCCCAAAGCGCTTTATACATCCAGTCATCCACCCATTCATACACACATTCACACACTGGTGATGGCAAGCTACATTGTAGCCACAGCCACCCTGGGGCGCACTGACAGAGGCGAGGCTGCCGGACACTGGCGCCACCAGGCCCTCTGACCACCACCAGTAGGCAACGGGTGAAGTGTCTTGCCCAAGGACACAACAACCGAGACTGTCCAAGCCGGGGCTCGAACCGGCACCCTTCCGATTACAAGGCGAACTCCCAACTCTTGAGCCACGATCGCCCCCTACTTGTTGAAGCTGGAACAATATTTACAGATTTAAACTTCCCAGATCAATAAGTCATAGCAGAAAAACTGTTAAAATGCGAATAATGACTGTTTTCCAATCATAGTACGATTAAAAAGGAGCTCAAATCTGAGTAAGGAAAAAAGCTCTGGTCTCTGTGCCAGGGGAAAAGGACAACAGCACAAACAGGAAAAAGAAATCTCATCACATCTTACCAAAGTTCCTTCAGACAACGCTCCTCTCCTATTGGTCATACTAAATTACTTATTGATTACTTATTGATTCTAAAGCAATAAAAACATTTATTTTAATATTCATGTGATCCACTGCATTTTCCCGTGTAATGGCATAAGCAGTGTGCGTCACAAATACTTTATTTACTTTATAAAACAAAGTAAATGAATATCTCATTAGTGGTAGACAACTAGGCAGATGACACTGCAGCTACGTCTTTTGCAACAGTGTGATAAAATACACACAAGACAGCTAAAATATTTGCTTAGTGCAGGACGGCAGGAAGCACGATCGTAGTCTTATCCTCCCTGACACAAACACACAAGTAATTGATTAAGTGAGGATTTTTTCCCCCTATGATAGAAAGTTAATGTTATTTTTATTTAGTAATTTATTTCAACTGTAGTGACGTGGTTGTTAAATTAAAAGTTTAATAGAATATTAACTTCAAAAGTTTTCCTTTTCTTTCAGAAGGCTCACATTCCTCAACCTTCCTGCGAGAGTGCTAGAGAGGACGGTGCGCTTGAGTTTGCCCAATCAGTCTGTATGTGTTTTGTGGACATGGAGAAGACATTGGACCACATCCCCTCAGGGATGTGTGAGGGGGGCTTTTGGTAGAATGGGACCCATTGTTGGGGGCTGTTTGGTCTCTGTACAATGGCAACGAGAGCTTGGTTTGCATTGCTGGCAATAAATCAGATTGATTCCTGCTTTATGTTGGACTCTGCCAGAGCTGCCCTTTGTCACCGACTCTCTTCATAATATTTATGCTGAACTGGTGGAGGGTGGATGGTCGCGGGTTTGGCAGTCTCAGGCTGTTCACCTATGATGTGCTTCTGTTGGGTCCATTGCGTGATGACCTCCAGCTTGTACTGCCGTGTGAAGTGGCTGGGATGAGAATTACCTCTAAGTCGTTCTCAGCTGGAAAAGACAGGAGTGCCTACTCTAGGTTGGATCAAGTTGCTGCCTCAAGTGGTGGAATTCAGGTATGTTAAGGTCTTGTTCATAAGTGAGGGAATTAAGGGTGTGGGAGACTGACAAATGGATAGCTGCAGCATCTGGATGGCATAGTGGGATGGATAAGTGAGTTCTTGAGGTGGTTCACATCTGGCCAGGATGTCTTCTGGACACCTCATAAGTGAGGCGTTTTGGACATCTTTAACAGGGAAGAGGCCGTGGGGCAGACCCAGGACACACTGGAGAAATTATGGGTTAGATTTACTCAGGGTCTCTACCAGCACAAAACCATCTTCTTGCATTGATGAGAAATCTAAAAGATCCAGTGTCAATTTTGTGACTGAAAGGCACAGAGGGGTATTTTTGTGGCCAAAATTATTGAACATCTATTTCTAGGAATTTCCTTTTTATTGCACAACCTTAATAATGACACAAATATGATCTCTAAAAAATTGTCACAGAGTTTACTGCTAATTGTATTAAAACTTAATTGAGATGTTTTTTGTGTCTAATGTTGGGCTGTGATAGTTGGTAAAGGGACATTCATTTATTTTGAATAAGAAGGGAAGACTATCAGAACAAGCGCATATTTTGCACAGGTGGATTGCTCAAAGCTGTGCAATGTCAGCACTCTAATTCAGTCTTGTAGGTTTTTAATACCTCCTCACCCTCTGTTTAAAACTGTGCTTCACATATTTGGGGTCCTCAGTAACACTGAGTAGAACTTAATAGAAGTGAATGTGGAGTGCTGGAGGGAGGGAGGAGAGGCATACAAGAAGCATACAAGGATGCATGCTGTCTTACAGGCAGCCAAGTTCATTTGTACAGTGAACAGATTCAGGCTTTTTTTTTAGATTTCTACACCGAGATCAGTACACAAGGAAACGTCTGTGTGTCTTTTCTCAGCAGTGCTCAGCAGCACGCAATGCTTTCATGTGGTTTTCTTTTTTCCTTCGCTTTTATTTTCTAGAGCTAATACATACCATTGAAATGTCAGTCAAAACGCAGCTATTAATGGGACTGCGTTAGTATATTAGATTTATGTCTGAATTTTGAAACATGTAATACTGACTGAAATAAGTATCTGCAGCCTTCAGAAAAAAACAGCCGATTCATGCACGAGCCACATCTTCATTAAGACACGGTCAGCTTGGGAACTTACAGTACATAATGTTTTTTATTCCTCAAAGGGGTTAAAGTGGAGTTTGGCCACTGAGTGTACACCAGCTGACCTGTCCTCCTGCTCTGATACTGACTGCTCTTTGTGGATTTAGCCAGCAGAGTTTAGTAAAATGTAAACAGATGTAGTGCGGGTCATATGGCTGATTTCAAACCACCAGATATTAAGTATATAAGTATAAAAACTAGCATTCAATGAAGGAATCTAATCAGTGTCATTATCTTAAATATAAATTGATCTCTGCCACCCATGACGTAACCTAGTAACAGTACTCTAGATATAACCAATTCAGCATAGTGCGTCACTGTAAACTTTATCACAAAACTGCCAATTAAGCAGTTTAGCCTGCAATAAACTGCTTGGTATTTAAAGTACACTTCAGTTTTTTTGCAAGACGTGTCACAAAAATGCAATTGAGAAAAACATCACATTCAGACACAATATCTAGGGATGGGTATTGATGAGATTTTAACGATTCCGATTCCATTTTCGATTCTGTTTAACGATTCGATTCTTTATCGATTCTCTTATCGATTCTTATTTTTAAAAAAGGAGAACACTAAGGTCGATTAATTTAGAACTTTGTTTTATATCTTCTCTTTGAACAAGATAGAAATTTAGGAGTAACATGGCCTTACAAACCCAACAGTGAGATCTTAAGAGATCCACAGCCTACGGCTCTTCAATGGGGTGTCACAGGGTCCCCAGGAACCTGTGGCGTACCTCAGGGGTCCATACTAGGCCCCCTGTTGTTTATTCTGTACTTGCTCCCTCTGGGCGATGTGCTCCGTAAACATAATGTGTCCTTCCACATCTTTGCCGATGATATTCAGATCTACCTCCCTCTGAGGTTAAACTGCAATGTTTCTTTGCAGCCGCTACTCTCCTGCTTGTCTGACATTAAGACTTGGATGACTCTTAACTTCTTACACCTTAATGAAAGCAAAACTGAAGTCATTGTGTTTGGGCTTCCTAAAGATCCCAACTTCTCTCTTGACTTTTTGGGACCCCTAACCTCCGATTGCACTTCTTCCATTAAGAGTCTTGGAGTTATTTTTGACAATGCTTTTAAACTTGATAAACAAATCAGCTCTGTAGTTAAGGGATCTTTTTATCATTTACGGATTTTAGCCAAAGTCAAGTCTTACCTTTGCAGGAACGATCTAGAAAGAGTGGTCCATGCTTTTATTACTTCACGGCTGGAGTACTGTAATTCCCTCTATGCTGGCCTAGATCGTTCCTGTCTACATCGCCTTCAACTGGTGCAGAACGCTGCCGCTCGCCTGTTGACCGGTTCAAAAAAAAGAGACCACATCACTCCGGTTCTCTGCTCTCTCCACTGGCTCCCAGTTGCTTTTAGGATTGATTTTAAAATCTTACTGCTGGCTTTTAAGGTTTTAAATGGCACTGCACCTTCTTACCTGTCAGAACTCCTTAGTACTTATCGCCCCAGGAGATCTTTGAGGTCAGCCGATCTGATGCTTTTAGATGTTCCCAGGTATAAATTAAAGACAAAGGGAGAGAGGGCGTTTGCTGTGGCTGCACCCAGACTGTGGAACAGTTTACCTCCTCACGTCAGATTCTCCAAAAGCCTAGAAACTTTTAAAACTGCTCTTAAAACTCACCTCTTTTCATTGGCTTTTAGAAAGGTTTAATTTATTTGTTTATTTATTTTTTATTTGATCAGCGAGGTGTTTTACGAAATTGTGTTCTATTGTATTTTTATCTGTATTTACTGTACAGCACTTTGGTCAGCCTTGGTTGTTTTTAAATGTGCTCTATAAATAAACTTGACTTGACTTGACTTGACAGGAAAAAAAATTGTAAATGTAAAATAATAAAATAAATATTCTTCTGTAGCAATAACAAAGTGTAACATAAATTATTCTGTAGCAATTACACAAGAATATCCAGTAATGTCCCTGCCTACAATTAAACACATTCACTTACCAAAGTGAAATCGGGGGCATCTGCTGTGGCAAATGGGTTCAAGCCTTTGACCACAAACTTAGTCACTGCTCGGTGACATTCGTCTATCCTGGCCTGAAAGGAGACGCTACCGGTAGACTGCAGCGAGAACTGCCAGCATCTGAGCCAGCCAGACTCTGTCTCATCATGGTCACCTAAATGCACAGTAATAGCAGGTTTTGTAATAAGGCAGCTAACATAATATGCACTGTTAGTTTACCTGCCGCATTAACGGGAGAGGACGTGCAAACGTTACCGCTGCTGCTGGGTTGAGATTCACGAGTCCGGAGCAGAATTAAAAACACGACATTCATTTAAGGTTATCGCGTGTTTTGTGAGCAAATGCTTTTGCAAATTCGCAGTGTTTCCTCCCTTAAATGAAATCTCTACTTTGCAAGTATTGCAAGTTGCCCTGTTGTCATCCGTTCTCGTAAAGTATGACCAAACTTTTGAGCATTTGAGCCGCTGGCGCCGTGTTTCCTGCCGGGTAAATGACGCTCCGCAACGTGGTGACGTCATTCGGGGCGACTGAAATCGATAAGGGAATCGTTTGCAAAAATGGCAAACAATTCCAAGGAATTGAAACAGTGGGAACCGGTTCTCAACAAGAACCGGGTTTCGATACCCATCCCTAACAATATCTGATTTAAAAACTCTAAAATGAACTATGGGATTACTTGGACCTTTTTTTAAATTTTCAGTTTATAAAACTGAATTTGCAGCATTTTCTATGTTTGGTGATATTTGTTGCACTTGAAATTACCTGCACTTAAAAAAAAATGTTACTTGCTTTATACTTGCTCCTCTTCTGTAACTAGCTAAATGATGAAGTTCCACAACCTCAACTTTATGTCTGCATACATGAACACATCACGGGACGCAAATTAAAAAGGGATGCATTGAAAGTGGAGCACGGAATCTCATTATTTTCTTATTACTGAGCAAATATCTTTATGCTGTCACTTGAAGCAACACAGGGCTGCAGCACACTAAGAAGCCATCTCATTCAACACCAACATGCATTAACCTGTTCATCAGATTTAATTACTCATTAACTGAAGATGCTAGAACGCCATTCTGAATTGTTCCAGCCCACTCAGCTCCAACTCCTACTTCTACACAACACTCAGACTTCCGACTAATACGGCGGAATGATTTGAAATATCACGGCTCTCCTCTGGATAAATCCTGCACTCCACCTGAGTCTCAGTACTCCAGACCCCAGCAATTTCTATCAGAACCTTTATCAAAAACATTGATTCTCTTGGGAGATGAAAGCCTCTCAAAAGTCACACTCTAGCCAGTCCATATTCAACTAAATGTCAGCCCAAGCACAATTTAAAATGAGCAAGGACTATAGCTACTCAGCTTTTGTGTGAAATGGCAGACAGCGTGATTGTTTTGCTTATGAGCCAAAGGGACAAAACATTACACTTTTTTTCCCCCCAAGATAAGACATTTCGGTTCATGTTATTTTTTTAACCCAGGATAAATTGATGGTAGATCTAATTAATAGCTTCTTAAAACAGGTCTGTGTGAACATTTCATGATGTCAGGCACCACAACAGATGCAAACCACAGGACAGTTGAGGGGGCACCACTGCATTTCATTGCCTTGCACTTGTGACGTGTGCAATGACAATAAAGTTAAATTCTTTTCTAATCATTTCTATTATTTCTAAAAAATGATGTTTAGTATACAGTGGGGCAAAAAAGTATTTAGTCAGCCACCGATTGTGCAAGTTCCCCCACCTAAAATGATGACAGAGGTCAGTAATTTGCACCAGAGGTACACTTCAACTGTGAGAGACAGAATGTGAAAAAAAAATCCATGAATCCACATGGTAGGATTTGTAAAGAATTTATTCATAAATCAGGGTGGAAAATAAGTATTTGGTCAATAACAAAAATACAACTCAATACTTTGTAACATAACCTTTGTTGGCAATAACAGAGGTCAAACGTTTACTATAGGTCTTTACCAGGTTTGCACACACAGTAGCTGGTATTTTGGCCCATTCCTCCATGCAGATCTTCTCGAGAGCAGTGATGTTTTGGGGCTGTCGCCGAGCAACACGGACTTTCAACTCCCGCCACAGATTTTCTATGGGGTTGAGGTCTGGAGACTGGCTAGGCCACTCCAGGACTTTCAAATGCTTCTTACGGAGCCACTCCTTTGTTGCCCGGGCGGTGTGTTTTGGATCATTGTCATGTTGGAAGACCCAGCCTCGTTTCATCTTCAAAGTTCTCACTGATGGAAGGAGGTTTTAGCTCAAAATCTCACGATACATGGCCCCATTCATTCTGTCCTTAACACGGATCAGTCGTCCTGTCCCCTTGGCAGAAAAACAGCCCCATAGCATGATGTTTCCACCCCCATGCTTCACAGTAGGTATGGTGTTCTTGGGATGCAACTCAGTATTCTTCTTCCTCCAAACACGACGAGTTGAGTTTATACCAAAAAGTTCTACTTTGGTTTCATCTGACCACATGACATTCTCCCAATCCTCTGCTGTATCATCCATGTGCTCTCTGGCAAACTTCAGACGGGCCTGGACATGCACTGGCTTCAGCAGCGGAACACGTCTGGCACTGCGGGATTTGATTCCCTGCCGTTGTAGTGTGTTACTGATGGTGACCTTTGTTACTTTGGTCCCAGCTCTCTGCAGGTCATTCACCAGGTCCCCCCGTGTGGTTCTGGGATCTTTGCTCACCATTCTCATGATCATTTTGACCCCACGGGATGAGATCTTGCGTGGAGCCCCAGATCGAGGGAGATTATCAGTGGTCTTGTATGTCTTCCATTTTCTGATGATTGCTCCCACAGTTGATTTTTTCACACCAAGCTGCTTGCCTATTGTAGATTCACTCTTCCCAGTCTGGTGCAGGTCTACAATACTTTTCCTGGTGTCCTTCGAAAGCTCTTTGGTCTTGGCCATGGCGGAGTTTGGAGTCTGACTGTTTGAGGCTGTGGACAGGTGTCTTTTATACAGATGATGAGTTCAAACAGGTGCCATTCATACAGGTAACGAGTGGGGGACAGAAAAGCTTCTTACAGAAGACGTTACAGGTCTGTGAGAGCCAGAGATTTTCCTTGTTTGAGGTGACCAAATACTTATTTTCCACCCTAATTTACGAATAAATTCTTTACAAATCCTACCATGTGGATTCATGGATTTTTTTTTCACATTCTGTCTCTCACAGTTGAAGTGTACCTCTGGTGCAAATTACTGACCTCTGTCATCATTTTAAGTGGGGGAACTTGCACAATCGGTGGCTGACTAAATACTTTTTTGCCCCACTGTATCTTGTTTTCCCTTTAACTGTCTAATGGTTCTCATTGTACTTCTGTTTCATCTTATTATTAAATAGCCATTATGACTAACACCATTAACTGATCACAGATAATCATAAGCATTTAATGTCCCTCTGGCCTAGGCCCAGCATATAATGTACAGAACTAAGTGCATGAATTTAATAATAATATTTATTTAATAATAATAACATATCTAAATTATTATTACATATTTAATCAGTAGTAGAAGTAACAGTAAAAACAAATAAACAAACAAACAAAAAACATTCCTTGGACTGATTGAACTATTGATTGATAAACTATTGCTCAAGACCACTTTAGAAAAGTTATGAGACAGTCTGGCTCCTTTAAAGCAAAATATCAAGAAATGTAGCATAGCCTAAAGGCACCATAAATATACGCATAACAACTGAAAAACAAATAATGTGTTTAATATTCTTCACAACCAATCCATTTAATATTGTAGCTGGTGTAACATTATAAGTAATGTTAGAGTTATTTTCCTTCTATCAAACCATGATGAATATGTGATGACACAGACTATTAGTACTATAAATTACTCACCATTAGATTAACATACTGACCATGGTCATTCCATCGTCAATAGGGATGGGTAGTAACCAGACCGAAAAGCAGCGCACATTTCGGTGCTTTATTTCGGTGCTTTTTTTTCCTGAGCTGTGATACACTTTAGATTCTAGCCAATCATTTTACGTTTCCGAGGATAGTAGGCGGGCCCAGGTACGTACGTTCTTTTAGAGCAGAGCTACAGATTAAAAATGCCCAAGGCGAAGCGGTCAAAAGTCTGGCTGTACTTCACAGCAAAATATGCAAACTCAGCAGCCTGCAACAAGTGCTTTAAGCTGATACGGTGATACTGTCAAAGGAGGTAACACCTGAAATCCGATGAAACACCTGGCGACGCATAGAGTTTTTTTTAAAAGCCCAGAAATGCGCCGTATGATAGCTTGCTGCGAGACCTCACACCGAGCACATCTACTGTGCGTGAGTTGCCTGTTATCGGACCCGGAGTTAGCAATATCCCCCAAAAACCCTGAAGAGGAGAGTCCTCGCCCCTAGCCCTGCCAGTGTAGCAGAAATGATGATGGCAGCAGCAGCCGTTCTTCTCTGCGTGAGTAGCTTAATGTTGTTCATGTGTAATTTACGTTGCGTAGGCTAACCACGTTATTACATTAATGCATGTGAGGTGAACTAGCAAACACCATCATAGCTACATGCGGCTGTCTTCTTGTTTGATGGCAGATACTCCCTTCACCCTGGCCAAAAAGGCTAAAATGACTAAAGAAAAAGAGGGAAACAGCTAAACATGAGAGGTTTTTGGACAAAGTTTGTGTTTTTTCCATTGTTTAAGCACTGCTTCCAGCTAAGAGTGATACCATATATGCCCCATAGCTGCAGAAAAGGCTAACATTGTTATCTTTTTACAAAAAACCAGCTGAACATGAGAGGTTTTAGGACCAATTTTGTGTTCTCCATTCTTTAAGCACCGGTTTGAGCACCGTTTGAGCACCGGCACCGTTTCAAAAGTACCGATTTGGCACCGGTATCGGATAAAACCTAAACGATACCCATCCCTAATCGTCAATATGTTTCAGAATCAGAAGCTTCGTGAATAACAGGCAATCTCTGGGACACGCAGCAGCAGTGGTTTAAAGACCACCGCAGAACTCCTGAAAGCTCCGCAGTGTACATCAAAAACAAGGAAACAAACAAGCTAGAGGGATGCTGTTTAACATTTTTGTCACATCTCTTGCAAATGTTAAACAGAAGATGAAAATTACATTTTTGAGCTGAAAAATGAACCTCAGTCATGATCAATAACAATCAAACTGTGCAACAGAAGTGGAGCATCAAAAAGAGGAAGCTTGGCATTTAAAATATAAATGTTATTCTTATATACAGTTTTTGTAACTCTAGAAAAGAATCTGTCCTCTTATAGTCACGTGACTACACTTTGGTGTGATGTTACCTAAAATGTACACATACTTTGTGGTCTATTTGAGAACTTTGTTTAATATGTATGTCCTCAGAATCAACAACAGTCATTATATCTAGTGTGCAGTTGTTTGTGTTCTGGGTGTGTGTTGTGTCCTAATTCCTTCACCGAATTCTGCAGGTTTCGGCATGTCGAGCCAGCACCAGGGAATATCGGGACAACTGTTTGTCCCAGTAATCCCTGACACCTGACCTCCGTGGGATAAACCTTGGCTTCTCATCTAGCCTGCTGACAATACGCTGCCAACTCAGCATATTTGAGATGTTTTTTTTAATACGCTAACGTCAAACCTTTACGGAGCCCCGCAGGGGACATGGGAGAAAAAAAAAAATTAGGGAGAAAAAAAAAATTAGGGAGAAAAAAAAAATTAAGACGGACTTTTGCGAGATCTCGCAAAACAAACTCGGGATCTCGCAAAAGTATTGCGAGATCTCGCAAAACTAACTCGGGATCTCGCAAAACTCCAACAATGGCGGCAGCTACTTAGTTGTAATATTACTCTTTCTGGGTCACAAAATACACTTTTAAGATATTTTGAGGCGTGAATGTAGTTGTGTAAACGTCAGATACCTGCTCGGTTTACAAGACATCACATATTTGCAAAAGTGCTCCGACGTTTTTGGAGATCTGACACCCACTAGCTCGAAGCTAACGGGAGGTCGAGACCTACTACAGCTGGGAGGAACACCGCTTTCCCGGCACATCGTGCCTCGACCTCCCGGTCGGCTTCGAGCTGGCGGCCACTAGCTCGAAGCTAACTGGAGGTCGAGACCTACTACAGCCGGGAGGAACACCGCTTTCCCGGCACATCGTGCCTTGACCTCCCGGTTGGCTTCGAGCTGGAGGCCTCCGAAGAATGCGGCTAAAACTTTTGCGAGATCTCGCAATACTTTTGCGAGATCTCGCAAAAGTCCGTCTTAATTTTTTTTTTTCTCCCTAATTTTTTTTTTCTCCCTAATTTTTTTTTCTCCCATGTCCCCTGCGGGGCTCCGTAAACCTTACTTTCAAGGGATGGAAATTTTAATGATAAAGACCCTTTTCCCTGCTATAAACCACAGGACTATATCTGACCAGAGTGAATGTTATAACCTTTCTTGGGAAGACTAGCTTCTTCCTGAGGTCCACCAACATCTTCCCATCTTTACAGACTGACAGGATGACATTTCTCCTCTGGTCAGGTGCTTGCAATGTGCTGCAAACTTTAACAAATACTATCAAATCAGGTCTGACCATTTCTGGAGAATGGTTTGCCATCACCCTAAACCTCTCGAGGACCTTAGCCAGCGAGGACTTGATCACAGCACCACCTGAGGAATCACTGTGCCACCTTGAATCCTGACAGGAATCTAATTTAATCGCACGATGTTCTTCCAGCGTTGTTGTTTTTCTTTTAAAGCACTGTAAAGCACTTTCCAACTTTTTGACATGTGTTGATGTTTTCTAATTCAAAATTAGCCAATATTTTCCATGAAACATTAAAAAGAATCAGTTTAAACATGTTCTTTTTAAGTTCTTTTGTCAAGAGAATACGGATTTATGCAATTTGCAAGTCATTACAATCTGCTTTGGTTTGCATGTTACACAGCTTCCTGGCTGTTTTCAAACTTTTACCTTTTGTAGCAAAAATACCAGCATAATCCATAACTGTCTATGGCGGCCCAACTTCCAACACTGATGATGTAAGCCTAGTCTCACTACAAGGTTCAAATAGACAAATCTCATTTGAATCAACATCAGTAGTACATTTCATATCAGATTTATTCACATACAGAAAAAGATCCACCCTTGACACCAACAACATGGTAAACATGTCGTAGTTAAATTCAAAAAGCTGAAAGATTTTGTGTGGTAAGAGCTTCCATCTGCTTTAATAAAGACTTGTCCAATAATTAAAGGAATTAATTTGCATTGCATCAACACATATTTGTGTTTTTGTGCCAAGGTGATCAATATGGCAAAGCCATAGTTATAAATCAATTAAGAATGAGTTATATTCCATCAGCAGGAAAGACAGAGAACAACCCAGTAGACTGAAAGGCAGAAACAGATGGGAAGCAAACAGACTTTCCATCAGTGTTGCTCTGCAGAGTGTGACATACTCTTTGTGTTGCTGTGTCTGTATGTGTGTCCAGCACGCAGGCACGTTCCCTGCATCATAATGTAATTTTCTGCAAAATCTTCCACACCAGCTGATAGCTTGCTCAATTTGGAAATAAATACATAACATAAAGTAATTGCTCCAAATATGTGTACTATTAGTGCCCTGTCTGGACTTGATTTGGAAATAACATCTTTCCCTGTTAATACATCCTGAGGTTTAAGAATTAGTATGGACCTTGTAACATTTTGAAATACCTGATTTGGGTTTTTGATTAATGTCTGAAATTTAAATGAAATTTAAATGTATTCTGGAGCAGGACGGCGACCCCAAACATACAGCCAAAGTCATTAAGAACTGTCTTCAGCGTCAATAAGAAAAAGAAGTACTGGAAGTGATGGTATGGTCCCCACAGAACCCTAATCGCAACATCATGGAGTGTGTCTGGGAGTACATGAAGAGACAGAAGGATGTGAGGAAGGCTGCATCTGCAGAAGATCTGTGGTTAGTTCGCCAAGCTTTATGGAACAACCTTCCTTCAAAAACTGAGTGCAAGTGTACCTAGAAGAATTAATGCACACCAAATATTGATTTGAGTTAGATTTCCCTTTTGTTCATTCACTGCATTTTGTTGATGCATGGAAATAAATGACTAACGCTTCCATTTTTGAAAGCATTCTTTGTTTACAGCATTTTTTCTCACCTGTCTAAAACATTTGCACATCACTGTATTTACATGTTACAATGCAGTTTCATGTCATGGTTAATAAACATCCAATATAATTTGTAATTATATAAGTATGAGCTTTAGTTTGGAAAACATTCTTGTGATAAAGCACATTCCAAAGTACAAATGAGGTTAAACAGCAACAGGTAACCAACATAATTGATGAGAGTTTCACTACAGAAGGATTATCTGGAAAAAACATTTAAAATCCAAGATATCCATTAAGCAAAGTTAAAAATATATATCAAAGAATTGGGAGTGTTGACTATTCAGAATGTATAGTATTCAAAGATTCTGTAGAAATTTCTCTGCACAAAGTTCGAGTTTAAAAGGCGATATTCAGTTCCCATGATCTTCATGCCTCAAGATGACACTACACTAAAAACACAGGTCCTGTAGAGGAAGTCACTTGATCGACTCAGGAGCATTTCTGAAAACCAATAACGGTGAACACACTTCATTGCTGTATGGCCAAATTAGAAAATTCGATCGTCTACCAGGGACTTGAGCTCATTTAAAATGGACTGAGGCGAAGTGAAAAACTGTGGTGTGGCAAATTCAGTTTTGAAATTGTTTTATGAAATCATGAAACATTCATCCTCAGAGAGGGATCATTCAGTGTGTTTTCAGCGTACCTTTAAAAAACACAGGTGTGGGTCTGCATTAGTGCATGTGAAATAGGTAAACACACTTAAAATGACACGTGAAGCTACAGTAACTCTCACACTTCCCAGTAAATATATATCAACTTTTATTCAAGGAATGTTTGCTTCCTCTGGTGCACACAACAAATCAGCATGGACAGATAAAAATCATAATTCATGGCATGAGGCACCATGGCATAAAAAAAAATCCTCATTTTTTATGGTTGAATTCACAGGATGATTTTTTTGTTTGTTTGTTATTTGATGCAAGATTATTTTTTGCTTAAATGTGAATGAAGCAATTTTGGGAGAGTTATAGAAATGATAGAAATGAAACTGCAGGCAAACAGTCAGCAGCCATTTTCAGAAGTCTACAAGTTTCTTTGAAACAACCTTCATGCAAACATTATGCTCACTTAAACTTCAGTCATGGATGGCTGGTTGCCTGCTTCCCCAGAACACATTTGTATATTTGATCCAGGATCTATTGTCATGTTTCTGACTGGTGGTATTTATAGCTGGCATTCTGTGTTGTCAGGGAAAGGTTGCTGAGATAGACAATGTGTTGGGGTGTCAGGGGGGCTCAGACAAGTACAAAGAGTAAAGATATTTACCCTGCTAGAAAGCAGCCTATAGTATTTTTACTTCTCGTTCCAAATTTAGGTCTTTTATTATGTCTTTGCTGAGGCTTCTCTATCGATGGATACTCAGTTTATCCTCTGTCGTAAATTTTTTAAGCAAGTATCCAAGTTCTCATTAAACTGTTTTAACTGTCTCCTCAATACGACAGCCTCACAGCCTCTTTTCAATAATGGCTGTTCTGGGATGTACATTACAGCTACAGTCTGCCTATGTGTTGTGTAAGGGCTCTCTGCGGTATTGAAATGTGTGTCTGAGCCTTGTCTTGGGGCTGCTGATGAAAATGCATGAGTGTGGTTTTGCCCTTCACTTATCAAACTTAGTACATTAGACTATGTGCTGAATCACAGGGGTGCTAACTTAAGTGTGCATCAACTTTGGATTTAGTGCACCCACAGGAAGACATAGTTTGGCTTTGTCCTCATTGAAACCACCTATTCTTGTTAAGAGTACCGGGACAACTTTTATTTAGTTAGTAAGATTCTATTGCTGTGAAAAGCATTTTAAACCAACATACAAAGCAGCCCCACTTTGGTTTACTAAATCACTGAATTCACTAAGTTCAAAAGTCTATTATTTGAACTGTGGAAAAATGATTATTTTTTTGCATTTTTATGATATTAGCACTTGTTAAAACACCTCTTCTCATTTCTCCTAATACCACTGTAGGTCTTTAAAAGGGACGACATCATTCTAATACATCATACCATCATGATAATAATCTCCAATTAGCCCAAGTCCGTTCAGGGAATTAAATGGGGAAAGGGAACAAAGATCAGCCTAACCTTATGAGTGTGAAGCTGTCAAGCCACAGCGTTAAGCACCCTGATGTCTTTGAAGTGAGTTCAAAAGGCAAGGACTGTGATTCAAAACTCTTTTCGTCAACTCCTAATGAGCCCTAAAATTATGGCACCTCTGTCTAATCTGAGTTTGACCTTTGGAGGCAAAAATGCCTTTTCATTTTGTAGGTCCAATAATGGCACTATTCAGGACAACTTGCTGTTTTCTTTTACTCTAATGTTTCTCAAGGATTTTCAAGTCTGAAATCACTTTTACGAGTTTAAAAAGCAGTTTAAAAAAGGTAGAATTTCATAGTTTAACACAGTCAATATTTAATTGAAAATGTATTTAATGAAAACTCTGTTTTTCCCTTCTCATTAAATACGTCTTTATTTCTAAGCTTTTTTTTTCTTCTTTTGAATGTATAGCTAATATATAGTTGCATCAATTTATGGAAACAATTCAATTTAAATTCAAACAAGTATAAAACTTGTATTTATGTGAATGTCCTGAAAGTATTAGAACAAATACACAAGAAAACAGTAATGGACAGTTTTGCAAACAATGTTGACAGACTAGAATTAACTGGAGATATTTGAAAGGTAGGATTATAAATTACACACTGTAGTCACCACAGTAATGACAAACAGTTAAAAGCTTCTTTTTCCTGTCTTGGACAAACCTTCCATTTTTGACTGTGGACATGCTCCATCATCTTTAGACTGCCAAAGGTTTAAACTAATACAGCAACACATGTTTTTGGAGAAGTTTTATTCATTTTTTCATGTGCAAGTAGATGAAAGAAGAATTTTCCTTCCCTGTACAAAGCTTAACCTTGTAAAGCCTGAACCATGAAATGATTGCCAGGTTTTTTTGAAAGTGAAGTGTTCATTTTTATTATTACACATTTGCATAAATGAGTTTTAATTTTTATTTTATTGTTGCTACATCTGACGTTTTTGTGCAATTCACTTGGAGATTTATGTACATGTCTCAAAAACTCACAAACACTACACTTGACATTACAAGGTTAACTACCTTTAATCTGCTTCACTGGCTCTCTGAGGCACCGATGTTGGTCATTTCGCTCATTCTAATGTTACGATCCAATGTTGTCAGTGTTTTGTTTTATGCGTAACTCCTCCCACCAGAGGATGGCTGTGGGTTTTTTCCCCTTTCTCTTTTAGGAGTTGGACACCTGGACGTGCCTTCTGAGTAGTTGGGTGGAGTCTCTTCCTGTCCTTGGATTGGATAATTGGATAATCACCTCCAGGTTTTAACTACCAGATGACAGCCACCTGGCCCCTCTCTCCTAACCGCCACCATCCAACAAAGAACCTGTGTTTTGATTCGTTGCTGTGTAGTGTTTCTTTGACAAAGTGATTTGCAAGTATAACCTCGTGTGTGTGTGTGTGTGTGTGTGTGTGTGTGTGTGTGTGTGTGTGTGCGTGTGTGCGTGCGTGCGTGTGTGTGTCTGCCGTTAGTACTTCAATTTTGTAAATAGCTGTAAATAGATTTGTCAAGTAGCAATCGTGTATTTTGTTCACCTTGTATATATCCTTCACTGCAGCAGCTTAGTAGGCGTGAGAAGCCATTTTTGATTGATTGATTGGTAATTTATTTCAACATGTGAACAATATACAAGTACATTTAGAAAAGAAATGAGAGAAAAAAAATATACTATACAAATTACATACAAAAAAACATTCTGATTAATTTACATGTTGAAAGGGAGTGGGAAGAAGTATACACTTATTTAATCCCACCCCTGTCCCATAAATTATCAGTGAATATTTAGTCAGCTTCCTTACTGATATAATTTGTAATAAAAATAGTGAACAGATTTCTGATATACTATATACTATAATATCACATCATGAATTTTTTGTTTGTTTGTTTTTAAATAGAGACATTCACTTAATTTAAATATTTTCCTTTTCTTTATAGATCGAGAAGATCATATTTTTATAACTCTTTTTGAACAGTTTTATGTTTGGACATTGCTTTAATTCCATATTCAGTTTGTTCCATAGTTTCACTCCTTGAACAGAAACACAAAAGCCTTTTCTTGTAGTACGTACCTTCATTGTTTTGAAGTTACAAAAACCCCTTAAATTATAACTTCCTTCTTTCAAAAAAAACATACTCTGAATATTACCTGGCAGTTCTTTATTTTTTGCTTTGAATAGAATTTGTGCTGTTTGGAATTTCACTATATCGTCAATTTTCAATATTTCAGACTGCAAAAATAGTGAGTTTGTATGTTCCCTATAACCTGCATTGTGGATGATTCGAATTGCTTTCTTTTGAAGAGTAAAAAGTGAATGTAATGTGGTTTTATAGTTATTGCCCCAGACCTCTGCACAATAGCTTAAGTATGGTGAAACCAGTGAACAGTAGAGAATATGAAGTGATGTTCTGTCGAATACCTGTTTTGCCTTGTTTAGTACTGCAATGCTTCGTGATACTTTGGAATGAATATATCTTACGTGAGCTCTCCAGTTAAGTTTTTCATCTATTATTACCCCCAGAAATTTATTTTCACTGACTCTTTCAATATCAACACCATTTATTTGAATCTTTGCATTTGTATTTAAACTACTATTTCCAAATAACATAAGTTTAGATTTATTCAAATTTAATGATAATTTGTTTTTATCAAGCCAGAACTTCACTTTACTTATTTCATTAGTCATATCCTCCAATAAATTCTGCAGATCATCACCAGAGCAAAAAATGTTTGTATCGTCAGCAAAGAGAACCATTTTTAATACTTTGGACACTTTACAGATGTCGTTAATGTACAAGTTGAAGAATTTTGGACCCAAAACTGACCCTTGGGGTACACCACAAGCAATGTCCATACATAAGGAGCAACCACCATTTATTTTCACAAACTGCTTTCTGTCACTTAAATAACTCCGGACCCAATCTAAAACTACCCCTCTGACACCATAACGTTCCAGTTTTCTTATTAATATATCATGATCTATAGTGTCAAATGCCTTTGTCAAGTCTATGAATAACCCAGCCACATATTGCTTTTTGTCTATGGAATTTGTGATGTATTCTATTGAATCTAATAGTGCCGATGATGTTGATCTGCTTGATCTGAATCCGTACTGACTCTCAGTGAGTAGTTTATGTTTATCTATAAATTTTTCCAGTCTGTTTTTAAACAGTTTTTCAAGAACTTTTGAGAATTGAGGTAGTAAAGAGACAGGCCTGTAGTTTGTGAAATGGTGTTTGTTTCCAGATTTGTATAGAGGTATAACTTTTGCTATTTTCATTCTGTCTGGAAATCGACCAGTTTGAAATGATAAATTACAGATGTATGTATTTTTGTTGATTAAGTTTTCTCCTGTTGTTATTTTTGGCACTGCTCACTGCTGAAGAAAATAAATGGCTGCTTAGCACTTTAAAAAAATATTGTTGTTGGTGTTCTTGCTTGGGTGGGGTGTGAGTGGGCCAATTTTTTGTTGCGTTCAATACACGTATAGACAAAGAACGTAACACTAGTCGCACTGAACTTCAGACAGTCATTAGATTCATTAGAAGGAAACATAAGACAAAATGCCAATTTGTTTTTGAACACCGGGGAGCATTTAAACATTGATAAGCTGGCCAACCATGAGCCCAGGATTGAACTTAATAGAAGCAGATCCTTGAAAACAGATAAAAAGGCAGCCAAGATCCAAAGAAACATCTTAGATCTTTGGACTGTCCTTCAATAAGCCTGGAGAACTATTCCTGAAAACTACTTCAAGAAATGAGAAGAAAGCTTGCTTAGCAGAGTTCAGGGTGTGGTAAAGAATAAATGTGGTCATTGATTATCATGCTTGTTATAACTGTAGAAGTTATGTTTTGCCTTATATACAGTATTTCCATGTATCTGTGCACGTTTCAGTAAATTGGTGATGTTTCCAATTTTCCTCACAAGATATAAAGAAATGATGGATGACCTAAGACTTTTGCACAGCACTGTACATGCAGCATGCAGGAATTATACCTGCACATTTTATAAAAACAAGGCAGGCTGTGGTAAAGGAAGGTCATGACATAGCTACCAAATGATCTTTTAAAAACCAACAGGAGGTAGACACGTTGTGATAACAAACAGCACAAATGAGCAGTTTTTTAGGGATTATTAAAGCAGTTGAAGATGGAGGCAGATGATCTGCTTTGGTGACCCTTAAAAGGAGCAGCAAGATAACTGGAGCAGTTTCACCCGTGAACACAAATATTAGGTCTGGGCATTGCATGAAGTATCCTTTCTGACATTTATCACACACCTGGAGGTGTAAGACGGGTTCTCACTAATGGAAACGCTTTCTGTTTTAGGCCGATGCTGGAACAGGTAGATCATGTGGGTGGAAACTCACAATGCTATTTCAGTTCTCTCTGATTTGGAGATTTCTGCAGGTACCTAGAGAAACAGAGGGCAAACTACAGAGCTCATGTTGTGCTGAAGAATAAATGAGGTCATACTAAATATTGACTTTTAAGTTTGTTAGAATTGCACACACTCTGTTTTGCCCCATGTGCTTCATTTCTCTGTATGTTTTTAACAATAAACAGCTGCACTTACAATCCCATTTTTGATGGATGGCTCAAGATTTTTTACAATCCTACTGTGCAACTACTTTGCGCTTGCATGTTTATGAAATCAAGAAATAGAAGAATCACTGAGTTACTTTGCAAACAGTTATACATTTGCAAAAAACACCAGATCATAATTCACATCTGTTACTTTGTTATAGTAAATTTTTCATGTATAATGTCTTAGACTTATCTACTGTGATTTACTGATGAAAGCAGCCCTATTCACATAATTTGCATGCAACATAAGTATTAATTGTGAATTATGTAAACAACCAAAAACAAATTCTTTTAAAAACATTTTAAATGAAAAAAATGCATTAATGTAATCAGTGGTGTGCTGTATATAACTAGAACAGATGGGATGGGGCAAAGGGATTGTTGGAGACTGGGAAAACCCATCCAGGACTTCACAACCACTTAATAAAGTCCTTGCCTGCTAAACAATTAATACAAGCCTACACTTTATTAAATATGCAATACAGATTATTATGGCTGAGTGTGGAAATAACAGCCATTCTAGCAAGCATTAAAATGTCTAGCTCCATTTGAGGCTCATTTATGGAACCTCTCCCATTAAGGATACATTAATACTGCAGGCACAGTTGAAGGGCATTGGAAAGTACTCTTCTAAATATTAAAGATGGCTGTCACTGGAAAAATATGTTGTCAGCAGGCTGAAGAATTAGGGCTATGTAAATTTCATCACATCCCCTCACTTAATGACAAAGCAGAGATCAAAATGTCATGAAGGACAAAAAAGCTTTCTATATCTGATTTAAACAAAGTCAGACACCAGATGATTATTTAATGACTGCCTGCCTTCCAAGAAACACATGAATACACACACATGCTTTTAACATCACGGTAGAAGCTTATATGTGTGTAAACAACCTAATGCATTTGACCATTTTGCTCGATATTTCTCAGAGAAAACATTTTGACTTTTCAACCCTTTATTGAGCTCACTTGCTTTTTGGTTAATTAATCTTGCTCTAATTAAGAGTTCTAACGATATTTTAATAAGCAGTTACTATAACATGACCTCATTAATAAAACTTTAGCCACTTATTTGCAATCGACAAAGAATTTCCTAAATGTGGGATGAAAAAAAGTATTTCTTAGCAAAACAAACGGTACAGTGAGTGATGGTGTGATATTCAGTGAAACTAAGCACAGTGGTGCTTACAGGCTTGCCTTGGGGGAATGTTTTTATGACTAATGCAAAACAGGCCAGATTAAAATAAAGATCAGGAGTGAAAAAGATTCTTTCCAACTAAATATGTAGCTTTTTGCAATGAAAACTAAGTTTCTCTAATACTGAACACACATAGTTTAGGTTGCTTTCAAGTAGTGAAACAAAAAGATTTTACTGAGAGTTGGTGAGTCTTTTGAGTGAGTTAATTAAATTTAGCAGGAGATTAAATAATTATTTTTTTCCACTGTATCGCTGGACACCTGGTTACACCGGGCTAGTACTGGGTTAGACTGTTTTTTCTTCAGAACTGCCGTAATTCCCACTGCATGGTTTTAAAAAGATACTGGAAAACATTCCTCAGAGATTTAGATCAATATTGACCAGCAACAGTTGCTGGCGGCACATTCATGATGTGAATCACCTGTTCCTAGGGTGCTCTGTTGGACAAAAACGTGGTGATTGAGTACAGTAATCTCAATGTCATGTTCAGGAAACCAGTTCTGGATGGTCTGAGCTTTGTCTCATGGTGCTTTATCCTGTTGCAAGCAACCATCAGAAGTTAGATACACTGTGGTCAAGAAAGGATGGGCATAATCAGCAGCAATACTTGAGCTGTGGTTTTTGAATGGCACTCAAAGTGTACCAAAAGTATGCTACGAAATATAACCAAACTCAACAGAGTTTCCTCAGTTTCCTATTTATTGCTGTCTCGTTCCGACCTCTGGTATCAGCAATGCATTTTTTCCCAGAAAACTTGCGCTCCCTGAATATTTACTGATAATCCTCCATAAACCACATCGATGGTTGTGTGGGAAAATCACATTAGATCAACAGTTTGTGACATATGTAGACCAGCCTGTCTGGTACCAACAACCACAACACGTTTAAAGGCACTTTCATCCCAATTCTGATGCTTGGTTTAAACTTGAACAGGTCATCTTGATGCAAAAACTATAGTATTGTTTGTATATTTATATTTTGTAATATTTTTTTAATTGGCTTCATTGACTGAATATTAGTCATACCCTTATCCTTTGAATATAATTATGAATGCTGAGTTTGGTGAATCCAATAGATTTAAAAGTTAATGTAAGTTTGAGGTTAGGTTATTTTAGGGGTTGTAAACTGTGGGTTTAAACATCAAAAGAATGTGCAAATCAGGTTTTTTTATTTTTTGCAAACTCTTTGTTGGTTATTAACGGGATTTTATATATGTATATATATATATCATCCCCATCAGAGATCATACTATGCACATAAAATATTATATGATCGGCTTTTTCAGGCACAGATGTAGAATTTCTGTCATTAAACCGCCATCTTTTGAGTTATGGTATTTTAACAAATTTCTATTCAGTTCTTCAAACTCGACCGCATATTACCAGTTGTATCTACCCCATAATGAAATCCAATCTTGATAAATCTGCAGTTATTGGAGGCATGTGCCAGCTTTTTTCACATGCCTCCAATAATTGTGGTTACCAAGGCACCCACTACAGTAGCGTAACTGGAAAAAGTTTAAGAAAGCCCACTTTTGTCTTGCAGCGCAGGCGTCTAAAATAAAATCAAGATTGTTGCATTAATAACTGTCTACATAATTTTGTTTTAGCAATGATGGGAAAAGCAGTAGTGTAACGTTTTTATTACAGGTTCAAATCAATGTCAGAGCCCCAAGAATGGTCTCTGCAAGGATGATAAAACAGCCCTCATCTTTCTGCCTTTAGGAAAAGACTTAAATTAAATCTAGTTTCTCCCATTTTGTCTTTTGTTGATTGTCAGTGCAGTCTGTGAGAGTTTAAACTTAGCCTGCCCCGTTTGAAAAAGACAAAACAAGCCTCTGTAATGAATTTCAGAATTTTGGTCATCTGCTTCTAGCTCATTTTTGTTTTGTTTTTGTTTTGTTTGTTTGTTGTTACAGCATCTATTTGTACATGTTTGTATAGCAAAGCATCTACGCATTTGTGAACCAGCTTCTTTGACTTTTGCTTGAGGTAATAACTATAAGTCTGTGTAACAAATTCCAACACTATTGACCTAATTCAAATAAGATGGCAAAGTACATATTCATACCGCTCTTGTATTTGAAACAAGCCCTTCTAGCTGGGCACTTGTACCTCTCGGTGAATAACTGAATAATAATGAATGAATGAAGCCACAGTGATCAGCAATATTTGACACAACATGTAAACTACAAATTATTCACCCTTTTGCTGCAAAGTAAATAGTGGCATAATTTATTGAAAAGACACACTTTAAAAATTACAAGAATCATAACTACATGACACTGTACTTGGTTAGTAATTAAAGATAGATATCATGTTTCAAACAATAGAACTAATACCTGTGTATATATAAGCAGACAATGTATCTGCGGCAGATGGAATTATCTGAGTTGCATTCCCCGCCCCCCCCCATACATCCATGTAACAATAAACCAGTAATAGATATATTTTGAAATCCCTTATCACTTATTAGGCAGCATGATCTAACAATAGTTAAGTATCTTGAACTATCACATAGGTAAAAGCGTTGCTCATACAGGTGTCGAAGCTGAGTAAGGAACACAGCAGTGGAATGGTTTCCCTGTCTTCCAGTGCTGACCTTCTCTTTCTTCTCTCTCACTCTTTCTTTCAGTCGCTTTCTCTCACTCTGTGCATGAAGGGGAGTTTATTTGAACTCCTTTCAGGGGGTGTGGCACACAGGGGTTGTCACATTACTATGGCTTGTGCACCTGTTAGCCAGTGCTCATTACAACCATGTAAAAGCAATTGTAAAGTAACTATCTCAAAAGCTAAGGTAAAAGAAAATTATCCTGTTCCACTGAAAACAATATTCATTGGTTAAAAAAAGCTTAACTAAGAGAGAATTGGGCAAATAATAGAAAACTTTAGTAAGTAAACAATTCACACCCAGGATACTATTTATGCTTTTTATGCATATTGTGTCTGGGCTGAGAGATCAATACTAATACAAAAGTGAAGCGTAGGGTGTTTTCATGCTAATGGATCTGGTAAACTTGATATCTATGATGTATAGAATCACCAGAAAAATGTATTTAAACAAAAGATAATTTAATTTCTTGTCCTCCGTGAGTTACATTTTTAGTTCAACAACATCATGGAGATTTTGGAAAAATTTAAGTTTTCCCTCTTCAGCTCCCCAAAGTCCATCCCAGCATCTCATGGGAATTAAAGCCATGAAATGTGGGTTCAGCTCTACTGCCTGCCTGGGGCTTTTCTGTGTCTAGTTTGCATGTTCTTTATGGGCACTGATGCTTCTTAAATCAAGTCGTTTTGGTCCCTAATCTTAACCAATCAACAACTGGACAAAAAAAATGATATATAATATATAATAAGTTGGACATATTATATATAAGTTCAGTCATTGCCTACAACTGTGACAGTAAAAACCGAACTTTTCTGTTGGTAGGATAAGGAGCTGCTGTACAAGACGTTTTTTTAGTACTATCTTTATATTGGGGGGAAAAAAAAACTAATTGAGTGTATTTATCATAATTGCAGTCTTAATGGATTTTTGTGAAAGAAATAAAGGCCAGCTGTTTGACCTCTTTAATAAATGTTAATTGGCTTGGATGATCTGAAATCTTCCTTAAAATGCATAGTTCAGAATCAGATTTAGAATCAGAATACTTTATTAATCCCTAAGAAAATTATGTTCAAACACGGAGTGGGTTTCTTGTGAATAATGATAAATTTACATTTTTTAAAATATAAAAGATCCATTTTTGTCACATTATAAGATTTCCTGAGGATGTAGAAATGTTTTTAAATACTTTTGACACATTTTATTTAGATCTAAACGTGATGGGAATTGCCATTAACATAACCAAACCTCAGCTATTTTTCACATTTATCCATTTGCAGCCTTTAGTTAAAAAAATGTAATAAATGAAAAGATAAGTGATAAATGAGTTATTGCCTTTAGTTGAATCATTTGCGATCTATTGTAAAGTTTCTGTTCAGAGTGCTGTTAGAAACCAGTTACCCGAGATGGGAACATACTGTATTATCACTACAGTTTCACCTTTGCCACTGTCATATAATAGTGTAATCTGTCCAGGGGTGGAGGAAGTAATATGGCCACATATCTCAGGAGGTTTCAAAATACTGTTCCTCTGAAATCCCAGAATTGGACTGATTTCATGGCGCGTCACCCCAGATATGCCAATGGAGCGTGAAATTGAGTCACTCAATGTGAAAAAAAAGAAGAAAAAAATCTTTTCTCTTCCCATTTCTCTGCAGCAAAGAACATAAGAGTCCTGCCAGTGTACTGGCACTGCATTGGGATTTCATTTCCAAAGCAACTGAGTGAAACAAACCTGTATACTCTAGACAACGTTAGTCATTTCACATTACGTTAATAACATTTTGCGACTAATCAGTGAATACAGGGGAGTGAGGAATGTTTTTCATGGAACATTTAGGGGATAAAGGATGGAGCTGATGGATTATTTTGATAATGATGGTAAGCTTACTGCAACAGGTGAATTTTACTGCAAAAGTGTCACAGGCAGGTGTAGAGGAGTGCATATGATAGCCGAGGATTTTACACTCTATGTCTCCCACTGTTATACCCCTCTTTCACTTTTTGTGTGAGTGACTACCGTGAGGATTGTGTATTAAAGTCCCAGTGGTGGGTAGATATAGCTTTGCAGAATCACCAAACCTTTGATATTCACCGCATTTCCAACTCTATCATGGGCTCAGTGCTGCTAAAGCTATTTTGTCAGACACTTCCAGTTCATGTCATCTGCAGCCTTCTTACAGCCAGTTTTACAGTGCAGTGATTTTGCTGCTCTGTTGCACATATATCAAATACACATTTAAGATGCTCTTTTTTGATATATGTACCACTGGCCACTACACCTTACTAGACTTATATGGCGTTATTTTTGTGCCAATATAAAATTGAGCGCCCATAAAAAAAAAAGATTGCAGGTACAAGTGTTGCATTTTAAGGAGAAATTTATTTTGAGCGAAGAAAAGCTAAATTTGAGTGAACAAAATTCATTGCTGCGTGCAAAAAATTTATTTCAGTGTTTGCTATTATCCACACACACAATAGCAGCCCCTCTCACTCAGTTTTTGCACTTGCGCTTGCTCGCAATGTGTTGCTTGCGCTCTCAACATTTCTGCCTGTGCACGCTCAACTCTTTCTGTACACCGTTATATTTGTAAAATCTGATTGGCTGTTTTGGTCTCCAATCAGCTCGAAATGACGAAATGCAATATCCCAGAATCCATTTCGTCCGAAACTCAAATGAGGCAGTGGCGGAGGAACACAGTGGCAGAGTTTGTAATATTACTCTTTCTGGGTCACAAAATAAACTTTTAAGATATTTTAATGTGAGAATGGTGCTGTGTAAACTTCAAATATTTTCTCGATTTATCAAGACATCACATATTTGCATAAGTGCTCTAACGTTTTCGGAGATGTCTGTTACCCACCAGCTGACCGGGTGGTCACTCGGGTTAAACATAATATATAAGGCTGAACTGACAAAAAATCACAGACTACACCACCAGGTATTATAGGAAAAACCATGAAGCCTTTGAACTAAAACAAAAGCTGTTGTGACAGTGACGTACACTGTTGGTATATATGTATGATTTGTATCACCTTCATGTTTCCCTCTCACCACATATCCAAACCGATATCATGAGCAGCAGTTTTTACAGCTGTGGCTCCAGCAAACATCAGCTGATACTAGAAAGTAATATTAAATAAATTCTAACAACAGCTGATCAAGCTTGAACGTGCTGCTGTTGTTTAGCGCAACATCCACTGATTTCCTCTTTCTGGCGCAAAGTGGGCAATAAACAAACAAGAGAGACGATCAGCTGATCATTGATCAGTTTCATGATTGAAGTAGCAACAGGAGAGGGAGGGGCAGAGAATGAGAGAAGAAGAGGCAGCTGTGCACCAAAGACAGAATAACACCAGCTTTGTGTCTTTTTCATTGTAGCTGAAGTCCGGGACGAATTTCCCCTCAATACAGATGTATTGTAATTGGTCCAGCCCAGAGTTGATCATGACCAACTGGCTAATTCACCACCTTTAATTGTTTATACCGTCACAAAGGCAAACAAACAAACTTAAAAATGAAAAATCACCATCGGCCCACCGGGCAAATGTCCGGTATGCCCAACGGCCAGTAGTCCAGCAATGCGGTCAGCTGGTGGGAAACGGGCATCTCCGAAAACGTTAGAGCACTTATGCAAATATGTGATGTCTTGATAAATCAAGCAGATATTTGAAGTTTACACAGCACCATTCTCGCATGAAAATATCTTAAAAGTTTATTTTGTGACCCAGACAGAGTAATATTTCAAACTCCGCCACTCTGTGTTCCTCCGCCACTAGTAATGTGTCGGTCGCGAACGAAATGGCTCTTAGAGCCGGATCTTTGACGTGAACGACGCAAGCCGGCTCCTTAACGCGAGCCTTGGATTTTTTTTTTTCTTTCTCTCACCCTCGCTCGCACTTTTTTCCGCTTCACTCCGCATGCGAGCCTTGTGCTTGTGCTGGGAAGAGGGGGGAGGGGCGGTAGTTACACTCGCACTAGCACAGGAACAGAGCCAGAGGGGGAGAGAGAGAAAGAGAGCCAGGGACAACAATGTTTCATTAGAAATGTATAGTAATCATCCACAACTATTTTCAGTTGCGGATGATAAAGGATAAGGAAGTTTATTCATGCAAGCCCATATGACAGAGAATGTGCATCTTCTTTTTGTTTTCATATTTTAATTTATATTTAATTGTGTTGTGGTTGCAGTGTTTTGTGTTGTTTCACTTTAAATGTTTGTAAGAATTTGGAAGAAGCTGAAAATTGAAATAGTCAAAAGTTGAAATGTAAATAGGTGGTTTTTGTATTATATGATTTATTCATTACATTTTATGTGGAGTGAATAAATAAAAGTATATTTACGGTGGCCCCTAGAGACAAAGCACATACAAACTTCAAATCACGTACGAACCCTGAAGCACGTACAAACTCCAAAACACATAAAAACTCCGAAGCATGTACAAAAGACAACAGAAGTGCTCTAGAATGCTAGGCGCAGTGTTGAGCTTTTGTTACATAGTGGCTACACAAGCCAGCAAGTACCGGCTTGGTATGTGGTAGTAACAGGTAAATGAAAATTTTTTTGAATTGTTTGAGTGCTTGTGTATAAATATACAAACAATACACACATGCTTTCAATTGTGTAATTTAAGTGATCTAGGTAGCTCTGTTTTGGAAGTTCAGTTCATGCTAGAAATGTGTTTTGGAGTTTGTACGTGTTTTGTCTCTAGGGGTCGCCGCATATATTTATATATATACATATATAAATAAAACCACTTTTTTTGCATTAGTAATTCCTTTTGTGCATAATTTTATATTGTTGTTAATAATAAATTAACTAAAGCAACAAAACAATCTAAAGAGCCGGTTCGGAGCCGATAGAGCCGGCTCTTTTTAGTGAGGCGAGCCGAGAGCCGGTCCTCTAAAAAGAGCTGGGAATCCCATCACTATCTGCCACTGCTAGTGATGGGTCGTTCGCGAACGAAATGGCTCTTAGAGCCGGCACTTTGACGTGAACGACGCGAGCCGGCTCCTTATCGCGAGCCGTCACGTGGTTTTTTTTTTTCTTTTTCTCACCCTCTCTCTCTCTCTCGCACTTTTTTCCCACTTCACTTCGCACCTGAGCCTTGTACTTTATGCTGGGCAGAGGGGGGAGGAGCGGTAGTTACACTCAGTAGCACAGGAACAGAGCCAGAGGGAGAGAGAGAGAGAAAGAGAGCCAGGGACAACAACGTCACATTAGAAAGGTATAGTAATCATCCACAACTATTTTCGGTTGCAGATGATAAAGGATTCAGAAAGTTTATTCATGCAGGCCCATATGACAGAGAATATGCATCTTCTTTTTGTTTTCATATTATAATTTATATTTAATTGTGTTGTGGTTTGCAGTGTTTTGTGTTGTTTTCACTTTAAATTTGTAAAAGGAAAAAGCTGAAAATTTAAATAGTTAAAAGTTGAAATGTGAATAGTTGATTTTTGTATTATATGATTTATTTATTACATTTTATGTGGAGTGAAAAAATAGTATATTTACAGTGGCCCCTACAGACAAAGCACATACAAACTTCAAATCACGTACGAACTCTGAAGCATGTACAAACTCCAAAACACGTAAAAACTCAGAAGCACGTAAAAACTCAGAAGCACATGAAAACTCAAAACACATACAGAAGTTCAGTTCATGCTAGAAATGTGTTTTGAAGTTTGTACGTGTTTTGTCTCTAGGGGCCACCGCATATATTTATATATAAACATATATAAATAAAACCACTTTTTTTACGTTAGTAATTCTTTTGTGCATAATTTTATATTATTGTGAATAATAAATTAATTAAAGCAACAAAACAACCTGAAGAGCCGGATCGGAGCCGAAAGAGCCGGCTCTTTTTAGTGAGCCGAGCCGAAAGAGCCGGATCTCTAAAAAGAGCCGGAAATCCCATCACTAGCCACTGCCTCATTTGAGTTTTGGACAAAATGGATTCTGGGATATTGCATTTCGTCATTTCGAGCTGATTGGAGACCAAAACAGCCAATCAGATTTTTTTTTGCATCCAAGTCTGTGATTGGCTGGTTTTGTGGCACAAATATAACGGTGTACAGAAAGAGTTGAGCGCTGCAACACATTGCGAGCAAGCGCAAGTGCAAGAACTGAGCGACAGGGGCTTCTATTGTGTGTGTGTGTATGTATAATAGCAAACACTGAAATACATTTTTTGCACGCAGCAATGAATTTTGTTCACTCAAATTTAGCTTTTCTTCGCTCGAAATAAATTTCTCCTCAAAATGCAACACTTGCAATGAAGAAAATATAATCTGAATCAAACATTATTCAGCTTTAAATATTGTTCAGCTTTAAAGTTACTGTGCAACTGTGTAATAAAAATGTGTGCTCACGACTTTGGCCTTGAGAGCGATAAGAAGCGATCGCCTCATCCTGCAGGCGAAAGATATCTGCAAGCGAAGAGACTAGAACACTCAAGGCCGCTTTCCTTTTATGGAGTTGTTTTTCTGCTAATGCAGCACTTTCCTCACAACCCCCTCCTGTAAGTTTTAGAGAATATATACCCATCCTCACAGCAAATATTAGGAATCTCTTGATGTGAGCTGTTTTTGAGAGGTTGTCTCTGTCTCAATAAAAGTTCACTGATTCCCCCATCTGCTGCAGGTGTCCGGTTGTCTTCATTCTCCGCCAGCCTGGTTAAGTCAATTCCTCCTTAACATCTAAAAGAACCTATTTAATGAAGGAAGACGGGTTCACTTTGTGTTTAATATTATTCTATTGCTGTTGTTGTTTTTTTTATATCCTTCAATTGGCGTCACGGAACAGGATCCGCTCCAGGCCAAACTGGAACGGGGGGGAGGACATCAGCCGTGGTCTGAGTGAACGGAGTTTGGACAAAAGCTGTGTGCACACAAAAACAAGGTAAGCAGACCTTTTATTTCTGCTATATTGAACATTATAAAAATACTTAGTGTCCAAACTCCTAGTAATTCATAACCAAAATTGTCTGGCTTACTTAAGGCTTGCTGAGAATCAGACAAGTGAATAAGAGATAAGTGAATAAGAAATAAGTGAATAAAGATAAGAGTGAACTGAGGTCTGACCACGGTTGCAGCCGACGGGTTGCTTTCCGGTGTCGGATAAATACCTCAGTGCAGGTCTGGGACCTTGAAAGGGTTTATTAGTAACGCCTTTCTAAACAAATTAAAAGGTTAAAGGCCTTGAGAATATTTTTTAGTAATATTCTCTAAACTACAGAAGGGTTAGGAAGGCCCAGAGGACTTTATTAGAAAAGATCCTCTAAAACTTAAAAAGGAAAAGTACTGGTTGGAGTCCAAAGGAGGGGTCCCTTTGATCAATAGGAGAAAACGGATCTCTTCTTAAAACCCCGATGATTTTAGTGTTTTAAATGTTTTGATGTTCTGTTTGATATTGGACACACATAAATACACGCTGAATGCTTGCTGTGGAACACTGGGCAGGACAGTTTGTTCTCCGTTGTTCACAGATTACACAATTAAAGGAACTAGGTTCCTCTTTTGGTTAAAATAATACACCACACATAGAATTTTTTTTACACATTTATTACATACATAAGGAGGGTAATGAGTGACTGCAGGTAATGTATGAAGTGTGAATGAGACGTGTGAACAAGGTGACAACCAACTAGCACCCCTATCAGGAAGCTCTAGGCAAGGTTACCCGCCAGACTCCGGTTTGGTAGAAGCTTGGTAACACCTGAAGGGATATTTCAGTGCTGACTCACCTTTAAAGCAGCGCCCCAGCTGATTAGTGCCTAACAGAGGCAGAAACCCAGCTGGCCCAAATTCTCCTTTAAAATCAATAAAAGAACACTCCTCCATTGACAGTAAAATGGATGGAGAATTAGATCGACAAACTAATGATGATGGTTGGGGTCCCGGTGTTATTCTTAGCACATTGGGAGAACAATTAACATGTGTTGAGACAGTCATCAACTCCACACACCAGCCTAAAGAAGCAAAAAAGCAGAAAGAGTCATTGAGGAAAACAGCTGAAAGGTTAATGAAAGAAAAGGGAAAGAATGAGGGGAGTAGTGGTAATTGGGGAATAATTTGGCAGAATAAGGCTATGCAGGCAAAAGAGAAAGAGGAAGAAGCCAACTCAGCAGCAGCAGGTGCAGGTGTGATAAGCGGGGTGAGACACAGAAAGGAGGCAGATAAGCACGCAGGCCGCAAAGCTAAATTTAATCACTGGGTGTGTTTATGGGAAACTGCAAAACCACACATGAAGAAAAATAGGTCTCAGCCACCTCCCTATTCTGCCTCAGTCCAGACTCCTCCCTCAGCAGGCATATATCCGGTACTTAATATCTCTGGTGGAATAATGACTATTGGAGAAGAACCGCCCGTAGCTCCAACTCCCATAGATACCAAGCATTTTTGCCCAGGAAGCTCCTCTCTGTCGGCGACACCCTCAGCTAGTAGTAGAGCCCCCTCTTCCATGTCCCATTGTTCTGGAACCGGATCTGAGGGCCTAACTGACCCATTTGCGAGCGCACCATTTGCGGTTCGAATGAACAGACAGGAACCCACTGAACAACAATTAACTGATCTAGAAGCAGCATTACGCAGCTGCTTAAATGAACATAGGTCAGTGGTCCAGGTGAATAATCGTGTTGCGTCAGCCCCTCTTTCCCGGTCCAACCCCTTTGCCAGCACTCCTGTCGCTGTTAAGGGAGATCTGACCGCTACTGCAAAAACTGAGCCTGGCACTTCACCAAATGTCACAGTTAACATGTCTTTGGTGGGCCGTCAGGATCCGGAAACACAGATGAGTTTAGCCCACGTTTTTGCTGACACTGCTACCCCACCAGGCGGGGGAAAAACTGAGGATACTGATGATGAACTCAGTGACCTTAACAATACACCCCCCTCTACCCCTCACAGTTTAGGATATCAGACTAGATCTAAGGGCCCTGTGCCTCAGCCTCCAGGCATGTTTCCCCTGGTCCAGACTAAAGCGCAACGTAGACCAGTGTATCAACCTTATTCATTCGGAGATGTCCAGGCCCTAGTGGACAAACTCCCTGACATAATGGAGGGAGGGAATGCCTGGTTGGCTGGTTTGGATAAATACACAGCTGGACAGGACCTCGCACTGGGAGATTTTAGAGCTATTATAACTAGGTGCACATCCCGATCTCAGGCAGCGGACCTGGAACAAAATGCGGGTACTACCACGCATGAGAACGAGGTGCCACTAATGCAGGCCTTGAGGTTTATTGGACCGGCCCTGCGCAAACAATTCCCACCCAAAAATCAAGGCACCTTACAGAAATTTAAATGGGAGGAAAAGCAAAATCCCACCCATTATCTAAATCAGGCTGTTGAAGACTGGGTGAACCATACAGGTCATCACCCCAGTAGGACTTGTTCACAGAGCATGTGGTTTAGAAGGGCGGTGCTGAGGGGCATTCCGGAGTCAGTAAGCCAGAAAATGGAGGATAATCCTGATTTGCAGGACTGTGACTTTGCAATCTGGAAGAAACATTTGATTTTTAATCTTAACAAAGTGCAGATTAAGTCTGATGATAAAGCGGAGAGCGTCGAAGATTTACAGTTGCAACTGTTGAAGGTTCAGCTGCAGAAAGCGAAAAACGACCTGGGTGGAAAAGGTGACAAGCCTAAAAAGCAGCTTGTGGCCGCTGCGGCTCCCCCTCCTGGTCCAGTTGCCCCTGATTTGTATCCGAACCCGTGGCCAGCTGATCCACAGCCCCCCCAGTATGGTGCTTATCACTCCCCGGCCCCTTATGGGCAGAGAGGTTCCCCATTTGGAGGAAACAGAGGTGGTTTCAGGGGAAGAGGTCAGATGGGAGGTGGTAGGGGAGCCCAGATGTATGTTTGTTTCCGGTGTGGACAACCTGGACACTGGGCTAAAGCGTGCCCTTTGAACCCGGCTGCTGGAAGAGGCAGGGGAGCCCGTGGTGGGCCCTATCAGCATCCTGGCCACAGAGGTGGACCTCGTGGTGCTTTAGTTGAAGTGCCCCCGGCCCCACAGATGCCTGTGATGGGGTGGGAGTACTACGAGGGTGGTCCCCAGCTATAGGACACCCCACAGACTGCCCAGGACAGTGAAGGGACAACGGCGGACCCTATGCTGTCCATAACTGTAGATAAAAGAAGAAGCAGCTTTTTAGTGGACACTGGAGCTACGTACTCCACCATTAAGGATGTTGCTCGTGAAAGACTTACTGACACAGTGATTACAGTGGTGGGCATATCTGGGGAACCTAAAACTCTGCCTTACACCGTGCCCCTCCCCACAACGGTTGGAGACCAGACTTTGTTACACAGCTATGTTTGTTCAAAACAGGCGCCTGTGAATTTACTGGGAAGAGACTTGTTGATTAAATTAGGAGCCACAATACTCTGCTCTTCACAAGGCCTAACTGTGACTCTCCCTACTGGTGTTGTGCTTCCCTGTTCTAATGGGCCAGAGGGAGGTGGTCAGTTTCTGCTGCAACCCTCCTCCTGTTTAGCGGACTCTGCTGACATCTACTGGGCATTATTGGAAGTTGAAACACCTGCTGAACCAGGAGTTTGGACTGCTTTTCAGCAATGGCGGCCGTGGCTCTCACTCCTGCATCCTTATGTCCCTCCCCCTGACCCACCTCATGTTACACTGTTTTATGACAGGCATGACACCACCTGGTACCAGCACATGTTCCAGGAGCAGTGTGAGGGGCGGGCTTGGTCTTTGAACATGTCATGCATTTTTGCGGCACCGGAGGGAGTGGCAGCAGCGGTTACTTTTACAACAGATCAATTACAGTGGTACATGATGTCTGATGAGGCAGCTCCCCATGTGTCACTGGCCTTACATCCTGGACACCAGGCTAAGGAGCTGGGTGGAATGGTTAAACGTTCCCTTGCGGCCACTGACTGGACACCTACAAAACTCCCACAGGTTTTGTTTTCTCCATCTACCAAGACATACCAAATTTTAAATGATTGCTTTAATTCCGCAACACTGCAACATGGAGTAGTCAGCGGGTCACATGGCAGAGAACACACAGACCACTGTGATGCTGCGCCTTTACTCGACTCTCTTCCAGATTGTTTGTGGTCCCTTGGACCCACAGATGTAGGTTTAGTTGATGTGGAGCCAGTCTCTTTTCAACTGTCATCTGCTACCCCTTTGTGGCAGCCTCAGTACCCACACAAACCGGAGGCTGAGGCTGGGATTGCAGAAACAATTTCTGGTTTGGTCACTGCCGGTGTCCTGGAGCCCTCCTGCTCTAAGTGGAACACGCCCATCCTACCCGTTGAGAAAAAAGGCACGGGGAAGTTCAGAATGGCACATGATTTGAGAAGGATTAATGCCTTACTTGGCACTCCTACTTTGCCTGTGCCTAATCCTTATGTTGCCTTGACCAACCTCCCACCATCTCATGCCTGGTTCACCTGCATTGACTTGGCTAATGCCTTTTTCTGCCTCCCACTTCGTGAGTCACTGCGTGACATTTTCTCATTTACATTTAGAGGCCGACAATGGCGTTACACTCGCTTACCACAGGGATTTGCCCTCTCCCCAGGACTGTTTAATCAGTGTTTGAAAGAACTTTTACAAACCTGCCCACTACCATCTGACTGTATGTTAATACAATATGTGGATGACATTTTGCTGTCTGCCCCCACGGCTGACATCTGTTTGGAGGCCACCAGAGTGGTACTTCAACACCTGGCCAACACAGGTTTTAAAGTGAGCAAAACCAAACTACAGATTGCAAGAAAACAGGTTTCTTTTCTAGGCCGCATGGTCTCACAGTCCGGTATTTCCTTGTCCCCAGAACACAGGAACTCCATTTTGCACCATCCAAAACCTCTAACTGTAAAAGACATGTTGTCATTTTTGGGCCTAACTGGTTACAGCAGGACCTATGTCCCAGACTATGTTGGCCTTACTTCTCCTTTGCGCGCTTTGGTAAATGAACAAGGCATGAGAAACCTCTCTGCTCCCCTCTCATGGACTACAGAAACAGAACAGGCGTTTATAAAGTTAAAACAACAGCTTTCTGTCGCCTCTGACCTTGCTGTGCCAGATTATGCTTTGCCTTTTCATCTTGATGTTTCTGGAACTGGAACCCATATCAATGGTATCCTGTTCCAGAAAAAAGGGGGAGAGAGAAAAGTGTTGACATATGTAAGCGTAATGCTTGACAACACTGAAAAACGCCACCCACCGTGCACACAACACGTTTCTGGACTTGCAAAAATCATTCAGAAAACAGCACACATAGTGATGAACCACCCACTAAAAATTTTGACATCACACAGTGTGGTGGCCTACGTCTCCTCACAGGCCTTCACACTCACTTCACTCAGGCAGAGACGCCTCAGTACCATTTTGGAAGCACCACACATCACCTACTCACATGAAGGCATAAACATGGCTGATCACATGGGATCGGGGGAACCACATATGTGTGAAGAGGTTGTGCAGGTACAGGAGAAAATCAGGCCAGATTTGCAGGCAGAACCTCTAATGGATGCAGAAAAAGATTGGTTCACAGATGGATGTTGTTTCAGAACTGAAAGTGGGATGTTGAAGGCTGCATGGGCAATAGTGGAACAGACAGACATGAGATGGAAAACAGTGAAGGCAGAGCAGTTGACAGGACAACAGTCTGCACAGAGAGCTGAACTGAGAGCGGTGATTGAAGCCTTAAGGATGGGAAAGGGACAGAAAGTGAATATATACAGTGATTCAGCTTATGCTGTGGGAGCAGTGCATGTGGAGCTCAAGCAGTGGCTAAGAGCTGGTTTTTTGACAGCCAGCGGAAAGCCTATTAAACATGAGATGGAAATGAGGGAATTAGCGGAAGCACTGTTGTTACCTGTTAAGGTGGCAGTGGTAAAATGCAAAGGACACAGTGCCGGATTGGATTTAGTGGCATTAGGTAACAAACAGGCCGACTTAGTAGCTAAGCAGACAGCTGGTTACTTACCCTCCCTGATTATGGTAATGGACCCAGAAGCCACACCCCCTCCAGAAAGACCACCCATACAACTAAGCCTAGCCACAATCAGAGAGTTACAAGACAAAGCCAGCCCCCAGGAAAAATCATTATGGGTAACAAGAGGGGCCACAAACACAGACGTCTGGCGTGGCCCAGATGGAAGGCCCATTCTACCGCCAGGGGTCAGACAGACAGCAATGGAAGAGGCACATGGAGTGGGGCATGTGGGACCTGCACAAATGATGAGAAATTTAGCCGTCTGGTGGCACCCTTATCTAAAAGACATGACAAAATACATGGTTAAAACCTGTAAGGAGTGCAACCAATTTGGAATCAAACCCGCCTTCAAGCCAGTAGCAGGGTACTTCCCCATCCCACTTTGCCCAGGGAAAGAAATAATCATTGATTACACAGACATGGTGGACAGAGTGGGTGGTTACAGGTACCTGCTGGTGGCTGTGGATGCATTTTCAGGTTGGCCAGAAGCCTGGCCGACAGCAAGTGAAAACAGTAGAACTGTGGTGAAGTGTCTGATTAATCATTATATACCACAGCATGGGTTTCCCGAGGTCATAAGGTCGGATAATGGTTCACATTTCAGGAACCACGATCTGCAGAGGGTTGAAGCCGCATTAGGTTTGAAACATAAGTTTGGCTCAGTTTACCACCCCCAGTCCCAGGGGAAAGTGGAAAGGATGAATCAAACTCTAAAAACTAAATTGGCTAAAATCTGTGCACAGACCAAATTAGATTGGGTTAAGGCATTGCCTCTTGCATTAATGTCCATAAGATGCTCAGTAAATCAAACCTCTGGTTACACTCCATTTGAGTTGGAGCATGGCAGGCCTTTTCCTGGCCCCTCCTCTCGCCTGGTAATGTCGGATGAAGCTGATTCAGACCTCGATCCGAGGACATATTATAACATGCTCCGCAGTTTTGTTGCCCAGTATTCCTCACAGGTCGCTGAAAGAAACCAGCAAGAGCTGAAAGAGGCGGCTACACCTGGAACGGACTACGTCCTCCTGAAAGTCACAAAGAGAAAGTGGGCTGAGCCTCGCTGGACAGGCCCTTACCGCATAACAGAGCGGACCTCCCACGCTGTCAGGCTCGAAGGAAAAGGTGACACCTGGTTTCATTACACACAGTGCGCTGCTGCCACCGAACCAGGAAGAACCTTGAGAGAGGTGCAGAAGGACCTGTCAGAAGGAGCTGCAACAGCATCACCAACCACTTGAGGGAGCCAAAACTCAACCTACAAGCCGGCTGGTTACAAAAGGGGGTGTTCTTCATACTTAACTAAACATTTTTTATTTTTAACATCTTTTATGACTTTGCTTTTATATTGGCTTGAGTTTTTAAGATTTACATTTTACATTGCAATAGTTTTAACCGCTGAAAGCTCATTTAAAGTTGTGTCACTGATACTTTTTGTTGCTCTTTAACTCCTAGAACACGCCCTTGGCGAGGTGGGGGGAACTGGACCACCTTTCTGTGCCCCATCATCCTCTATTAGACGACATCCAAGCTAAGTAAACATGTCTTGGCCCTTTCCCCCTGAAATGACAGGCAGGCAAAGATGTTGCGTCTTTGTTTGCTTCCTGGCCCTGGGTCTCATTCCCATTGGGATAATCCTGATCTGTGAAGGGCCCCCGACACTTCTGACACCTTCAAGTTCAAAAGCTTCGCCCCTTTCTGAAAGTTCCAATCTGACAAATGTAGCCCCTAGGGTCTTGCCCACCACTTCCTCTCCAGTTCTGCCCGCGCCCGATCCATTTAGAAAGAAACGACACACGGTTACCTCCTGTACCCCAAGCACGACTAGAATGATTACTCTCTGTGTCCCCAACAATAAAAGTTGGGTAGTCGAAATAGATTTCGCTAGCTTCCCAGTCACTCCCGTCACCAAAGACCAAGGGGGGGATCTTTTTAACCTTGCAGTACATCTCTCCTCCTCAGTGTGGTATATAACCCTGGGAGGTTGGCATCAGTGGAAGTGGTCCAGTTTAGTGTCAGAAACGGACCTGGATTGGTCAAAGTACTCTAGGGGTCAGGCTTTGCACTGGAGAAACCAAAATATGCTCAGAATAGCAAAAAAACCGGATCTTTCAGGCTTAATTTTTACCCTAAAGGATCTGGCCTTGACCTCCTGTCAACAATTTATAATTGCCCCTTGGACTGATCGCACCGCCCTGTATTGGCAAATGGAAATATGCCCTAGCGTTGCTGCAGTTCCAAGCTCTGTAGTTAAAGATGATAATCCCACCTTTAATGGCCCTCCGGTGACATATACAAACGGGGGGAGAAACGGCCGAATACGCATTGTAGACACAAATAAAATGTCTAAAGATGACCTCTTCCAAATTCTAACCGGTATTTCTGGAGCAACAAACAACTGGTTACTACTAGCCGAACAAGCTGCTGACACGACGGCTTCCGACTGCATAGTATGTATGGGAGCCCGCCCCACTTTACGAGTTGTACCGGCGCCAGTCAATAGTGCATGCCTCCTGCATCTTATGAACAATACAAAACGAGGTCATTGCTCATATCTGGAAAATCACTTTCCTAAAACTCAACGCTCAGTCTCTAATAAACCACCTTTCTTTTCTTCAGATGTAGCTGTGAACAATTTCACTTGTATTAACCTGACTGGCAATGCAGTAAAACTAGGTAGCTTGAACTCTTCTTGGTGCACTGAGATGACGGTTATGAAACCAAACTTCCGACCTACGGCTAGGGCTGATTTGTGGTGGTGGTGTGGCAATAACAAGTTATATGATGGTTTCCCTCGGGATGCGTCAGGTCTTTGCGCTCTCATAACTCTTATTTTACCTGTTTTAGTCACTCCAGTGGATCTCTCCATAGAAGTACACGAAGTTGGCCTCCCATCCTCCTCTGAACGCCGCTCTAAACGTTCTCTAATCCCAGGTTCAGCTCATAATCCAACCTATATTGATGCTGTAGGTATACCCCGTGGGGTCCCCGATGAATATAAACTGCGAGACCAGGTTAAAGCAGGATGGGCCTCGATACTTTGGATGGTTGAAATAAATGCGAATGTAGACAGAATTAACTACATTCACTTTAATGTGCAACTGTTGGCTAATTACACTCGAGATGGTTTTGAAGCTGTGCATGCACAGTTATCTGCCACTTCCCTAATGGCTTTCCAAAACAGGGTCGCGACGGATTTTCTCCTCGCAGAAAAAGGCGGAGTCTGCAGCCTTTTTGGTCAGGAGTGCTGTACCTATATCCCCAATAACACAGCTCCTGATGGTTCCCTCACTAAAGCTATTACTGGTCTCACAGCTCTTACTGTTAAAATGAAGGAACACTCGGGCGTTGATACTGCCATGTGGGACTCTTGGCTTAACATGTTTGGCAAATATAAGGCCCTTGTAGCTTCCATACTAGTTTCGATCTCAGTTTTTGTGGCTATCCTAGTCACCTGCGGTTGCTGTTGTATTCCATGCATTCGATCCCTCATCCAGAGACTGATTGTTACAGCTCTCACTCCTGAGGATAAGGATCTCGCCCGGCAGATGCCTTTATTGGCTAGTCAACTTCCCACCTCCTCGCCAACGGATGATGAAAACTCTGATCGTGAGGGTGACGAACATTATCGTCTTTCTCTTGTTTAAATGCTTCTAGAATGGTTGTTTCTCTGTGGTGTTTTGTATTAGGTTTGTTATTAATTGTTTCCCTCACCCACTTCCTCTTGAAGGATATATCTGGTTGAACTGTGTCTGGTCGGGTTGTGAGGGTTAAGCGATGTTCTCAGGGTCTCCGGACTTAAGCCTGAGCGAATGTGTACTCCCGCCACTGGATATGAATTGTTTTATTCCACACCCCTTCCTCACATTTTACCATATTCACTTTTGAATGTCCTTAGCAGTTACCGTTCTGAGTTTATTTTACGGTTGATTTATTCTTTCACATGTTCACGTTTATATCTCTCATTATTATCGTATACTCTGTACTCTCCACATTTTTATCATTACTTTTGTTTATTGGTTGCTAGGTTACAGGAACAGTTAATTTTGTGTCACTACCCTGGTTGCACTAACTCGTTGTATCCGTGTGTGCAGGACAGCTGTTACTGCTTTCATCGGGAACCGAGACTGCTTGCAGCCGACCCCTGGGCAGGGTGGTGCCTGGACTCTTTTCTCCTCATCTGCAATGACAGATAAAGACAAATGATAAGACCCGAGGAGTTTTTCGAGCCAGGCTTCGACACGTCTCTGTGTTCCTTTGAATGTTACTTATTTTTGTTTGTTGACCCATTTAAGATGGGTCAAAAGGGGGATTTGAAGAAAATATAATCTGAATCAAACATTATTCAGCTTTAAATATTGTTCAGCTTTAAAGTTACTGTGCAACTGTGTAATAAAAATGTGTGCTCACGACTTTGGCCTTGAGAGCGATAAGAAGCGATCGCCTCATCCTGCAGGCGAAAGATATCTGCAAGCGAAGAGACTAGAACACTCAAGGCCGCTTTCCTTTTATGGAGTTGTTTTTCTGCTAATGCAGCACTTTCCTCACAACCCCCTCCTGTAAGTTTTAGAGAATATATACCCATCCTCACAGCAAATATTAGGAATCTCTTGATGTGAGCTGTTTTTGAGAGGTTGTCTCTGTCTCAATAAAAGTTCACTGATTCCCCCATCTGCTGCAGGTGTCCGGTTGTCTTCATTCTCCGCCAGCCTGGTTAAGTCAATTCCTCCTTAACATCTAAAAGAACCTATTTAATGAAGGAAGACGGGTTCACTTTGTGTTTAATATTATTCTATTGCTGTTGTTGTTTTTTTTATATCCTTCAGCAACTGCAATTTTTTTTTACGTGCGCTCAGAATAGTGGCACAAAAATAACGCCATAGACTTACTGATTGTGTACAGCATATACCAGGTCTCTCAGCTGTCATAACACATACTGATTTGGAATATTGTGATTAAATTCTAACCCTTCTTTGCCTATAAAACATATAAAAATCAATTTGTTTTTTCTTTATATCCTAAGTAAGTCTTAGACACGTTTCCCATTTTTGTTAATCTTCTGTTTTTTTGGATAAAGAAGCATCACACCACACCAATGCCATGTGACTGATGGACCCAAGAGCAGACTACAGCAATCTCCCGGAACAAAAACTATTCAACATTACAAAGACAGAAATCCAACAATGAGTTTCAGGAATGAATGGCTGGACAGCAGCAGAACCTGAGATGATTCACATTTATAGGCTTAAGAAGCTAGCAGTACTTTATGAATATCTAGCAACACTAATAAAGGTGATGCTAACAGCAGATACGCATTCAGAATGGCTAACACAGGACAGAACATGAAGGATCCCCACAAAGGCCCCCCTTTGTTTTACAAGAAAATGTTCATTTGGACTTTTCGTCCACATGTATCACCGAATCGCCAAAAACTGAGATTTTTTAAAATTCCTGTCATGTTGGAGATTTCGCGTTTATGTGTGGACGAGGAATATGGAGTTCATCATGCAACGTCAAAGGTATGTGCCTTTTTTTACGTCACGCTGTGCGCCACATTATTGTTTACATGAGATGAATTTCAACAATGGCGGCTAGAGACAAAATACTGTTGCTGTTAATCTTGCTATCTGCAATTTTTACACCCTTACATATACACACGCAGTTACTGTCCCTCCATTTACAAAGGCAGAGGCATGTAGTTGTTTTTTTACCTGTGTAATAATATTCAACATTGCTAACAATACATTTACCAAAAAATGCCTCTCTGTGCAAAATGGGTTCAAAACATAAACAACTGTGGGATCCTGTTTGTCTGTGATTTAGACAGGGGGAACAAATTGAGGCAGCATCAGCCTGATATTATTTGTATCCCACTGTAACTTTACTGTACAAAGAGCTAATATCTCCAAAATGTCAGGAGTAGTTAGTCATTATGCGAAGTGTTTGTGAACTAAAAATGAAGAATGTGGGATACTTTTTGTCCATGATTTGGAGAGCCCAGTGCATGCTCCCGATGCAGGGGAAACATAGTCTGTCGGGGAGACCTACCTTGGCACTTGTGCAGAGGAAGCAAAAGGCAAGATATGCTTCATCATATTTTCTAGTCTTTGGCTTGGACTGAATTTGGTTTAGATGCATATTTGGCGATGCTTCATCTTCTGCTTTGTTTGTGTGGGAGCCCCGTCAAAAAACCTGTCAATTATGCTAGCAGTGTCCAAGCATTCTTTTTTTTTTTTATTGCTCCCCACTTTGGGAACCTCTGCCTTAAGACTAGCCATGCCTTTCTGATGTTGGAAATAACACCAGAGCCTGAAAACACCAACTCTTGACTGACAGAACAGTAGAACAACCCAGCAGACCAACCTGAGCACCCCTTGGATTGACTAAAAGAAAACCTAAGCCTCAGTGCTCCACTCATCAATACTGTAGTATTTGGCACTGTACACTGCTAATAGTGTGGGAATAATATTCATTAGGAACTATTACACAAGTGTGTAATATACCAAAGTGGTGCATTGTCCCCAGTGCTGCTCTGCATAGACCCCAACCCCTCAGCCAGCTCATCACAAAGAGCAGATATGGATATAGATTTAAGAGTGGAATGACCACCAGCCACTTCCTGTACATGGATGTACACAAACACGCACACACACACACACACACACACCGGCTTTAATGTCACACGGATTAACAAGGTCCGCGCCAGTTGTTAACAAATCAGGACAGAACCAGGACTGATGAGAAGTGGGCTATCAGAGCAAGAAGGATAAATGGGTAAAGGATGAGAACAAGGCACTATTGGCATGTTACGACACATGTAACTACAGCGGAAGAGGCTACATGAAGATGTGGGACCTATGGAATCTTTGATTCCCAACATCCAGACTGATGGTGAAACAACTAGTAGCCTGTGTTCCAACATTGAATCAGAATCATGATACTTTATTAGTCCCTAAGGAAATTATGTGGGTTACAGTTGCTCCAGTATAAAACCAGAGTAGACTATTTAACAATGCAATATGTTACAGATTTAAGAAATTTTAGAAATAGCACAATATATACAAATCACTCAATATTAAATATCAAGGATAGACAGGTGATTATAAATATATGAAGAAGAGAAGAAACATCTGCTATCACAACTGGAGATTGATTGGAGATTGTACAACACAAATGCTGCTACAGCAAGGGAAAGCCAGGGGAAGTCTGCAAGGGGATATGATGTGTGTGTATATGTTGTTTTGGAGTAGCAACGCTGCTCAACATTATTGCAGTGTGGTAACACCACATTATGCCTGCCACTAACATGTCTCTGTTATACATCCCTCTGCTCACTGTGGTGACCCTCAGAAAAGATACACACAGATGGTCACACCAGACAACTTGGCAGCTTTAGGCTGAGAAGGAAAACATAAAAATGGGAAAATATGAACATTTCATTACTGCCATTTGGCAGAGCGATGATCAAGATTAAAATAAATGTTCCTGTGTCTGGTTTGTTTTATGGATCATGTTTAGCGCAGGGTTGTTTTATTATTGGATAAACAACACAAACACTGTAACATTAGCATCTGCTAAGGCTAAGCCTATTAAACAATGCATAGTTCATTCTTAATGTGTAATATTTTAATAGCGATGTATGAAATTCACATTATATTAAAACAAATAATCAAAATGCTGTGCAAGGACACTTAAAGCCGAGCCCTGCATATTTTTGGTCCTTAATTATACTGGTATTTTGATGAAATGGAGTAGAACTTGTCTACAAAATGTGGATCATTACAGGCAGTGTTTTCTTTATGTAGCTTACCTTTTTTGCCTTTTACTTCTATGCTTCTCTTTACTTCTGGGATGGCACAGTGATGTAGTGGTTAGCACTGTTACCTCACAGCAAGAGAGTCCCGAGTTTGAATCCATATGCTGACAGGGGCCTTTCAGAGTCGAGTTTGCATGTTCTCTCTGTGCTTGGGTTGGTTCTCACTGTGTACGTCTTTCATAATCCAAACACAAGCATTTTAGGTTAACTCGTGAGTCCAGAATTACCATGGATGTGCATGTTTAAATGTATTATTAATACCTCTGCATTAGCTCAGCTATAGACAGGGGATACATCTTATACCTTGTGTAATTAATGTAATGCTTGCACAATTAAATGGGATGCAGGAAAAAAATGTACATTCACACACAAGCATGGGCTGGGATTTATCAGTAAATATTATGTTGTGCTATGTCTTAGTGAAAAATATTCCTCTCCTGAGTAGTGCTTGTGAATGCAGCATTAACCCCAGCTCTTCCTCAACTCCTCCAATTAAAAAGTGATTATAAGGAGCACCTGTAGCCCATTGTTCACTCTCTCCTGGCTTTTTGGGTTTTGTGTTGGTTGCGGAAAGCAGTGATAGTTAACTGTTAGAGCGTATTTAGTAACTGTCTGTCTCCTGAAATGTCTTCCATGCATTTGGGACTGTACTGGGAAACACAGTAAACCTTCTGACAATGACATGTATTGCTGTGCCATCCTGGAGGAGTGACTACCCGTGCAATCTTTGTAGGGTCCAGGTATCTCATCATGCTACCAGTAGTGATAAAAGTAGTAAAAAGAACAGTCAGAAAAGATTAGGAGGGAAAAATGTCAGTAGTCTCCATCTTTAAACACATTCCTGTTTTGGGGGTGTTTTATTGTTGCCCCTTAATTTCATTAACACTAAAGCAGCTGAAACTGATTAACGTCCCCCTCCTACCTTCCAGATCCTGATTGGCCAGATCAATATTTCTAAAGGTTAACTGACCTGACGATATACTCTGTTTTAAAGGGGTTCCTTTAAATTTCTTTTTTTGAAAAGTGTATTTTGATGTTAACAATCTAGTCCTTAAAATCCTGTCAGCTGTCATAGAGAATGATTTGTGCTCGTTTCCCATCCATGACAAGATAATGATCCACAGTATATTTGAACAAAACACAGGAGAGACACTTCCCATCCAAACTAGCTGAGCTGCAATGATTCTGTAAAAAAAAAAAAAAACCTTAAAGAACGGTTTCAAACTAAGCTTGTAGGATAAATTTGTGGAGAACTCGAGGCTATCTATAGTGCCAAAAATGCTTTATCAGTCAAAGAGAAGGGTGAAATCTAACATAAACAGAACATTTTATGCCTTCATTTCTAAAGATGAAAAAATGTGCAAAAAGGGTCTGAAAACTTTCTGTATGGACTGCGAGTCTCTGAGGTTAAGGTTATCACTATGTTTGAAGCATTCCTCAAACCCATTGAAATTGCACTTTTTAGCCTTGATTATAATCGGTTGCTGACACAGAGAGCTGCAGACATGACAGCCTGGTAATAGTCATTTCTGTTATACTTCGCTGAAGTCTGCTTGAATCCGCTGCCTGGGCCCATGCATAGTTGGTGCATTGTGATGTAAATTCTCCACAAGGTCACAAAAACCAGACAGGAACCCTCACACTCACCTTGTGATGACGAAATCACTTGGACCCAAGCGGACACAAACCATAATCAAGGCTTTGCACAGCCAAGCAAATGCCATTTTCATGCTGTCGGGAGAAAATATTGTATTTGAAATGCATGCATACATGACAGATGTTATAAATGGAACATTTAGGCTTATGTAAGTGGGGAGACAAAATGCACTTGACCATGAGCTTTCATCTTTTGCCGATGTATTAAGTTGACTTTAAAGATTACACACAGTCTGTCCCTGTTTCATAATAACTATAGTGTATAGCAGCTGAGATTCAGTGACAAGGTTGAACATAATGAAATTCACCCTCTGGATTTATTAGGGCTGACATGAGTTTCTTCTCTGGGTGGACACAGTTTGGTGACCTCCAGTTATAAATCTACTTTTAAACACTATAAACTTCCAAAAGTACAACACACACATTTCCAAAAGGCTTCCTTTCTGTCATTCCCAGACACACTCAAATAATTGGACACACAGACTGACATGAGACATGTTCAGTGCACTGATCATCCCTCTAGCCTTGATGAACAGTTGCCACACATTTATGGTTGAGGGTAGTTGTAACCCCTGCGCGAACGAATTTACTATGCATCGATTAGAAGAATTCGTAGTAATGAGTTCATTCCTCAGCATTCTTCTAATGGAGTCTATTGATTTTGAAAAAGAAATGAAAGCAACCTGTAAGTCACGGTGGCATCTTTTGTCTCTTATGTTTATTGATCTAAAGTGGCTTGGAGTTGTGCAGCTATTTAAATTACACATTTGTTGGTAACAATAGAGAACCGAATGGAGGAAAATAAAGTGGCGCTCCATCATCATCATCTCTGGGGAAAAGGCTAGGAATAAAGTCGCTGATAGATATAGACTGACAGACCTCTTGACATCTTACTCTTTATCCATTCTACTAGTTAGGAATCTCAGGCATTTAATGAGGCGAACATGCACAGTGTGTCTCTATGTTTGTTGAAAGTGCTTATTAAAACAGATGTGGCAATGTTCAAGTTATTCTGGTTCTCATACTCTCATGCTCTTCTGTGTCTTTATATGAACTAGAGATCACCCTCATCTTTTTTTTTTAACACAAAACTGTTGAGCACCTGGTAAATCAGTGTTTGTGTATTGATCGGACAATAAGTGGATTTAACAAATTGTGTTAGTCCTGTGACAGACGGCTGACCTGTCCAGGGTGTACCCCATCTCTCGCCCTATGGAGCTGGGATAGGCTCCAGCCCCCCTGAATTGGATAAGCAAAAGAAAATGGTTGGCTGGGTGGCAGTGAAATATGCAGTTATCCAGAAGTGCAAGAGATTTTATTGGTGCTATCTGTTTTTTCTGTGCGTATGTGTGTGTTTCACAGTGATGGAGCAGTGACCTTGTAAGGCCTGGTTCACAAACTGGCCATGCTAACCTAACTGAGTCATGACATAGGACTCCTAATATAAGCCCAGATAAAAATAAAATAGATTGTATTTTATTTACATGTCACCAAATCACAATAGTCACCCCAAGGAGCTTTATATTGACAGAAAACTCCAACAAATGACCCCTTCACCCCCTCTCCAAGCACATGGCGACAGTGAAAAAGAAAAACTCCTTTTAACAGGAACAAATCTCCAGCAGAAACAGGTTTGGGGTGGGGGGGGGGGGGGGGTTGGTGGTGGTAGCCATCTGCCTCGAGCGGTTAGGGATGAGGGATGGAAGACAGGATAAAAGATACACTGTAGAAGAGAAATACATAAACTATTTCTGATCCATCTGCTTTGGTAGATACTAATTATAATTTGAAGCTTTTGAAATGGATAATATTTGGACAGCATTTGGTCAATTTCAATTAAATTTTATTCACAGTACATAGCGCCAAATCACAACAACAATAACAACAACAGTTGCCTCAAGGTGCTTTACATTGTGATTAGTCATGAAAGTGGCCACTTTCATGAGTAAATCATATAAGGCTTACATGATTTACTCATGAAAGTGGCCACTTTCTCATTACTTTCATACATTGTTTTAGTAAGTATCCAAAACATACAAGTTTCATTATATAATTTTTCAAGGGATCTTATATCTGTTTTCACTCTTATATGCTTTTCATACAGCAAGACAGATAAAAACTTTATAAGATTTATATATATCTTTTCCATATGGGATACTAACAAATTAGAACCTCTGCAACAAAAAGGACAATGACAATATCAAGCAGTTCTTTTTAATTAATATAGCATTCCTGTCATGAAAATTAAAAGTATACACAAAAGGTATAAACAAAAAAAAAGCATGGCAACTGCATATCATCACTGGTATATCTAAAAATTCCCTGAGTGGCTCAGTTCAATGATTAGCCTTTAGGTAAATCCCTCTGATTTTAGAGAGCCTTATCAGATGAAGAGAGCTCTTATCTGTTTGATTCTATTGATTGCTCTGTGCTCGAACAGAGGTGTATGTGAAATGGCACTCAAGAGCAGGAAGGAGATGCTTGTATCTACAGTACCCATACCAATGTGTCATCTATGAAGTACTGATGGTTATCGGTTCTTTATCTCATCCTTTCATTTGTTCTCTTTCCCCTCTTTGCACTGCTTACAGGTAAAGACATGATAGACTGAAAAATATATTAAAATTAAATAATATAAATAAGCAAAGAAGAGTACAACTGTCAGCATTATAAGTTTAGGCATTTGAGACTGCTGTGTGAAATGACAAGACTTGCACCTTATCTTGCCATGCTTAATAAAGAAAACGTCCATCTCACTGTGAATTACAAATGACACATTCATTCTGCAAGTCTTAATGTTATGAGCACATAACAGAGTATATGCCTGAACCAATTATGTGTGATGAGAAAAGCATGTCTATGTTATGTCTTGTTACATTACTAATTTAATTCTTCACACAGATCATGTATACTGCAACCTGTGCGTCTTGTTGTGCCGGTGGTGTTGGTATCCACGATTTACTGTCATGTCAGGCTGTGGTATGTAACTAAACTAATCACATTTTCCACTTTACAGACATAAGTTTGGAGATGTTCACTGGTAAATGACACAGGTGACATGCTTTTGTGTGAAAAAAAATATTATTCAACATGCATAAAAAGCCAAATATAATAGAAATGTTGGGGACTGTAATTACACATTGTATGTTCCACATTCTCTTACAGAACAGGGTTTATTTTTTTATTTACAGTCATGTGAACAAAGCTTTCAGCTAAGTACATCCCATATTTCAGTAATTTGTAGAGCCACCTTTAGCAGAAATAACTGCCCATACAACATGCTAAATGAGGCCTGTAGAGTCCAAGATGTAGATCTTGGGTTGTTTGCAGTTTCTCTGAGCTTTGCACAATCTGACAGAATTTGCTGGGATGTTTTGTGGCATTTTTTTAACACACACCTGAATGCTCTAGACCAACAAACTGCCAAAACATCTGCTTTTATAGAGGTACTCAGACTTGCTATTGATCAGTTAATAAAGTACATTTGATTAGCAACATCTTACCCCTTTAATTCCTATGAAAATAATGAGTAGGGTTGTAACAGCAGTCTGACGAAGAAGGAGCGGCTAGCAGGTCCAGCGGTCATCAGCGGCGAAGCCAATCAGTTAAATTGAACAACAGACCTTTATTCATTGTTAGCAATAAGACCACACAAGCCAGGTCTCCACGGCTCTACTCTGTCCGTACATTAGGAGGCTCCACCCAACTACTACAATAGTAGGGCAACACCCCCTATCAGTGCTATACCACAATAATAAGGGTTGTTACATTGTACACTGGGTATGGTTGTAACACTTTTTGCTTCAACACCTGTAAACTAATTAATTTTTGTGCCAGAATTTTCCAACTTTTACACAAAATATCCACATTTGTTTCCTATAAATTGTATCTATTCAAAGCCCTGTAAGAACACCACATTCCTTTTATGTTAGAGTTAAATACAACAACCTGTGGGGTCACCTACCCCACTACTGGGGTGAGTTATAACACACGCTTTTGTAGCAATTAGACAAAAGAAGAGTCCATATCAGACTTTAAAAAGGTGGAATATTGGAATAAAAAACCTGTGTCTGTCTCTGTCTCTCAGTGACTGACCATAACTCAAACACACTCTGGTGTGTGTAGGTGTGTAATTTATTTTAATAGAACAAACTTTCATAACACTACAGATACTGTCACGATTCTGGTCTCTGACATGGGTCTGTTATGTTTCTTGTGAAGCTTTCCATTCTGTTTCCTGTTTTATTTTGACGGTCTCTGTCCTATGTCAGTCTAGTCAGCTTTGCTTCCTTTGTCTCGTTATGTCAGATTAGTGTCACATGCTCCCCATGTGTTTCCACTTCCCCTAATCACCCCTGTGTGTATTTAGTCTGTGTGTTTCTGTTCAATCTTTGTCAGGTCGTCTGTTATTCACGTCATGTTCTCCATGTCATGTTTCTAGGTTTCATGTCTAGGTTTTTCATGTTGTTTGTTTAGTTCTCCCAGTTTAGGTTAATGTTAGTTTTACTTCAGTTTGTCTTGCCCTTTGTTTGTACCTCTTACCAGCATCATTAAATGGCTCGCTTTTTGTTAATTCAAGTTTTGTTCCACGTTCCTTTTGGCTACGTTCACACTGCAGGCGAAAGCGCATCAAATCCAACTTTTTTGACCCTATGCGACCCATATCCAATCATGGTATGACAGTGTGAACAGCACAAATCCGATATGGGTCACTTTCGTATGTGGTACTGAATCCGATACACATCTGATGTTTTAGAAAGCGACTGCTGTTTGAATGGTCATGTCTCATTAAATCGTACGGTTACGGCCGAGCCGTCAGACGCAGCTATGTCCGACTGGCGTATAAAACCAGCGAAGCGCGGGCAATAGGCCAGGGGAACACAGCCTGCAGCATTGCTGGCCACTAGGCCCAACTCAAAGGATGACAGCTGAGCCTAGGCTCCGAGTCCTCCCCTGCCCAGGGACAGTTGGGCAACACCGGAGGAGAGGATGGAAGCTTCTTCAACATCCACCACCTGGCAGTCAACCTCCACCAGCCCAGGCCTCACAGAGGCGGAGCCATGGGAGGGATGCTGTGGGAGGGGACCCAGCCCATGGTGTCACAGTAGTGGCAGCCATGTTCCCAATAGTAGACTGCTCTCTCATTTTGGAGGCAGGAGAAGGGAGAGGGGCAGGCCATGTAATGTTTTCAGAAACCAAGTACGGTCTGCCTAGTTTGTGCTGGCAACAAAGCAGTGCATGCAAGCGTCAGGTACTTTAGCTAGCACAGCCCAACGTGTGGGCAGCCATACTTCTGCTACCAAGCAAGGGGGCGGGGCCACACGCTAACCAGGAATTACTAACAGGTAGCCGGCACTAACCGCAACCTGAATTCCCCTTTCACTGTTTATTAGCTCCTGCGTCACAGTGCTGACAGGCAAAAGCATATGCTTGGAACTCATTTCCCCAATGTAGCCGAGCTACGAGTGGAGCCCTGCTGGCTGTGTTAACCCGCGAGCTGTGAGCGACACGCCAGACAGACTAACCGGCTGGAATGCTACTTGCAGGCCGGCTAATCTTTCGATTAGCTGGCACGAACCGTAGCATAATTCCCCACTGTTTATTCCCCACAGTGTTAAGCAGGCCAACAGCGAACGCTTGGAACGCTGAAGCTGTATCCCCTCTGTGTTAACACACATAGCAGCCGAACTGCAGAATGCCCAGGTGACAGTGTACACTGAAAAAAATAATCAGTGGGATAAACGTAAAAAAATTATTGTAATCGGTTGCACGAAATTAAGTTATGTTTGGTTAACCTTAGTTTTTTATGTTATACCTGCACACATTTTTCTGGTAACATGAACATGACTTTTTTATGTTGTTGTTATGTTTTTCATTCCGGTCAAATATTTATAGAAACCACTTGTTTATCAGACATGAACTTTTTGTGTTAATTGTACTGGACTACTATATGTTATATTGACAAGATTATTTTATGGTAAGCTTATTTTATAACAAATTTCTAATATATAATCTAATATGTAATTGAGTGTTCAATAAATAAAACTAAATTAAGGCTGATCTTACTGTATGTACTGTACACTTTCTCTCAATCAAAGAAATAAGCAAAACATTTTTGAACAATGACCTGTATTTTTGAAAATACTACACAGTTGTAACAACGGACTTTCAATTCAGGCTTCCAAAATATACATGAGTCATATTTGTACAATGCATCTCTTGAAAAACATTCCACAACATTCCTCAAAGTTATCTTCTGTAAGTTGAATTCAACATTGTGGGGCCTTATGACATCGCGCTTATGTAAAAAATAGTTTTTTTTAAATGTAAGAGCCATAAGGTAATATGGCAACAGGGGTGTAATTATTAAAATGACACAAAGAAGAGACTTAAAATAACATTATAACCCACAGGCACACAACCAAGAGACCTAAACTGATTAGTATTGGCTTGCTTCTATCACTAAACATCACAATCACTAGACGATGCAATCTGTTTGTAGTGGTGCACCTTGGGAAAAAAATTGCAAACTGGTGAAATTGGTGCAAGGCACCATTTCCATTGAGAAAAATGGAAATTCAAAGTTTTAATTTTTTTTTAAAAGAGCCATGGCTTGAAAAGTGAAAACTGCAGTAATAAAGGCCCCAAGTTGAAAAGTGCCAGAAAAATAAGTTTCACTATGTACTGCAACTTTACCAGTGCTGGCTTAAAAGAAAGGATGGTACATATTCAAAGAGGTAAACATGTTGTTCCCACATAATAACTGGAAAACTGTTCAATCGTACAGTCTGGTCCTGAAAACCTGGGCCTTCTTTGAAAGGCTGTTCCTTTTGAGCTCCATAACCAGTTTCTATAATACCTCAAAGGTATACTTTTCCAGTGGGTAGGTGAGGTTCAAAGTGTACATTAGTCCAAACAGCATTGCAGCTGCTAGGGTATAGTTATCCAAATCCTGCCAGACTCTCTGGCCTTCAAGGACTATCCGGATGTCCTCAGGGCTGCCATTGGCATCTCTTGACTTTATGATGTAAATTCCCATGGTTGTTTCCTTATTAGATCGTTGGATAATGGCTTCATCTGTGGCCTAGAAAATGCAGAATTCCAAAATTTAATTAAACAGAACACTGGTCAAAGAACATTATACCAAATCTTATTTTAATCTGTGTCACTATTCCAAAAAATGTTAACATTAACACATTAGGTGAACAAAAATGGATTCATTACAGCATGTGATTTGAGTCCTCAGAATGCTTAAAAAGGTAATGCATGAAGTGAAATCTCCATGCAAAGAAGCAGAATACTGTCAGAGCATAGAGAGGTGTTCAACTATGAACTCCACACATAGTTCTAATGCAGGTAAAGGAAAAAAACAAACAAAAAACGCACCCATGGTAAATTGTGAAAATCCCAGGTGATTTTCAACATACTCCTGGCATAGAGTGACAAGCAGCATTTTGTTAAAATTATTATTTTCCCTAAAGTGTATACACAAATTAATTTTTTTCTTACCTGGGCCGTGGGCTCCAGAATGTTCTGAAGTCTTCTTCCTATTTGTCCTCCTCGCCTTTTGAAGACCTTTATTAGTTTGTCAGATAGCACATCTATCTGCGAGAGTAATCTGGACTGCAGTGGCATGGTGGTAATGCGCTTAAACTCTGCATTTATCTAAAAAGAGAAGTTGTCACATAAAAATGCTGTCAAAATCTCAAATCTCACAAGGTTACATCCACACAAAGTTGTTATTTTTTGTCATATTACTATTTATTAGCTATGGGTCCCATGTTGCTGAGCAGTTCCATAGTTGCCCTTACTTCCATACCACCCAAAGCCTGTTTGCAACCACAGCAGTTGCCTCCTTCTGGCCATTTTGCAGTTCTGCCAAATGACCCATAAACTACATCTATTATTGTCATATACACATCAAGGTCTTTCATTAATACTTAGTTAAATTAGTTAATTTGACTTTTCCAGAAAATTTACCTTACAGAATGTGAGATAACATATGCAAATCTTCACTAGTAAATAAAATAATGTTATTAAAACCTTAACTGTAACACCTCTACATAACAGCGCTAGAGAATTGTTCTGAAGCAACACCAATCTGCCCTTCAGCAGGGATAAGCATCATATATCGATACAGAAAAAATAAATTTAACATATTTCTATCGTCATTATTTTTATCTCTTTAAGCCCTCCTCTCAGTCTCTCTATAAATCAGTTAAAACAATTTGTTGGGTTTTTGTGTGTCTTTAACATGTTATCAGTACATTACATTCACTGCCCCAGAACATGAAATAAAGCCCCACGTCATGCACTTCCTCTCCTAATGAGTACTGCATAGGTGTCATGCCCTAAATAAACCGACTTTAGTGAAGACCCCCCCCAACACAGCCCACCCCATGGCAAACTAGCTTATTTAACTGTTTAACTAAAACATTTTAGGTACAACCAGTTAACTAAATGGACACGAGTTTGTTAGTCTGTATTCACTGAGAAAAAACAAGCGAATGTGACTGGACACACACTGAAAAAAAGCTAATGCACATAATATTGTCCCGCAGCTTAAGCTAGCATTATCGTTAGTTAACTTAAGGAATGACTTGTTTTTTCCATTATGTTGCTCAACAGCAATTCATGAGAAAAACTTCCCCATCTAAAGGATGTTCTCTTCGTTTCCTCTCAAACATGTAGTTTTCATTTTACCTCGACAAAGTAAAGCTCAGCACCAAACGTAAACGAAGCGAAGACAAAAAATGGCGGACCGCCATAGTGAATTTTCCCTCGCAGAACACACCCTGGGGTGGAGTTTCAACAGAAAACATAACTATTTTCTGTTATTTTGATATGACTGGTTTTAAAAGACTGAACATCCTTCTAAAACAAGTGAAAGGCATGAGACTTAATTATGTTTAGACCAAAAATATAAATGATTCATGTTGGATATATTTACTGTGTTTTTACTAATTTAACAACCTCATCATTGCATTAGTCGCTTTATGCTATAGCATTGCGCTTACATTAGCTTGAAGTTCAAGGTCGTCATTTTATTTAATTTCTTTTTCTGGGCTTACAAACAGGACACACAACATTTAGATAACCGTTACACTGAATCTTGGGTCTGTGTTGAGTCTTCCAGCTGCTGACTACAGAAGCTAGATTGACCTTTCAGCATGTTTATAGCGGCTGTGGCTATGTGCTGGTAATGTTACCGTGTGTGAGCAGTCACATTGGCAGCAGACATGTTTCAACAAACTAGTCATATCCCGGCCCTACATTAGCTTGTTTAATGGTTAAGACACTGCAGGTACCACCACTTACTACAGACACCGATGCAAGTTTGTAATAGTCTGGTAATTTAGACTGAAAGAATATACAAACAATATTAACTCACATTATATATGTTAATTACTAATTTGCTTATCGCATAATTTCGGTTACCATTAGCTAACTGGAGCCTAACATTAGCCTTTCATGGTTTTCGATAAACAGCCCACATACCTGTAAAATAACAACACCCCAGTAAAAGTCCACATATATAAAGGGTCTACACTCTTTCTCACTGGTGTGTTAGCTTTAAAATCTTATTTACCTTCAAGTGTAAAACTCCAGATGGTAGTAGATTTTCCAAAGCGAGAGACAAAAATGGCGGACAGTGCAGCCGATTTTTCCTTTCCAGGGGGCGGAGCTTGAGGATAAAACACGACTAACTTGTTTCTTTTCAACATGATTTGTTCTAAAAGAATGAATATTCTTAAAGAATATGTGAAAATTAAAAGACAAAAATATGTTTAGATGTGAAATTTAAATTAGTCATGCTGGATATATGAAGTAATTCTATGCAAATTCAACAACCACCCTATTGCATTTTTTTCAGTGTATGCTTGAATGCTGAAGCCGTGTCCCTGCTGTGTTTCCTCACTGTAGCCGAGCTATTCGCTAGCCAGCAGCCACACAGCGTGGTCCGACGGGCGCATAAGCCTTTTTTTTTCAAGGCGATAAGCCGGGGAAGGGAGATCAACCAAGGGGAAGCAAAGGGCCAGCTAGGGGGAACCAAGCTCAGGGATACAATGGCATACCAGGAGAATATCGGGGAACACCAGGGAATACCGGGGCTACCAGGGGAGTACAGGGACTACCAGGGGAATACCAGGGGAGAGGCAGCACCCACGGAGGATGCCGAAGCATGCTCCTGACGGACGCACATACAAACAGCACTCTCAAGGCACTCTCACACACACACACACACAACACAAGTGGAGATCACCGGTGTCATGTCTGCAGCTGTTTTATATGTGAGCTGTGGGGCATAGCCGGGCGTGCCGGAGTGTCTTAAAGAAATATCCACATGCCACGACCAAGGGGGGTCGTACCCCATACATATGGAATATGTAACGGAGTGGAGAGATAGTCCTTGATATGCTAGAGAACCATCTTTTACGTCACTGACAGAAGACAGACGCCAATTATCAGCACCGGAGAAGCGCCCGAGAAGACATCGTGAACGCTTCCTGGCCATCCAGTGTAGATGTTAGTGAAACTGTTGGGAAGACAACGTTAAAGCCGGTCGGAGCAGGCACGCTCCGTTTTGCGTAACTATTTTTAAATTTCGGTAGCACTGCAACCACGTAAGCTAGCACAATAATTTTTTTTGCATATGAAACCGGAGGAGTTTTACTTACATCTTATGCCATCAGCTTGTCCTAGGTCACAGTTTCCTTCCACATATAGCTTTGCAAAAACTGCATAAAAAGCACTTGCAGCAACAAAAACATAATATTCCAGAAACACGCTTTGCCGATCCGATCAGTGAAATCATTTTGCGGAAATTAGTTTTTTACCATCAGGGCCTTATGAGCCTATAGTGGTGTTTTTAAAAGTTATGTTTGATTTTATGACTTTCTGTGTCGTTTCTGGGATGCTTAGGACTCATATTGCACTGCTGGAAATAGTTTATTTTGATGCATATGCTGGTTTTTCTGCAAATTTGCATTATAATATTTATTTGCGTTTTTCCTGCAGTATATAAAAATTAGTGTATTTCAAAAATAAAACTATGAAGACACTCAAAATAAATTTCCTGTGGTGGGAAACTATTATGTGCAACTTTTTTGTATTTACAGTTTTTAAGGATAAGCCTCTTAAATTTCTCTAACTAGAAATATGTGTTAAAAAAACAAAAACGTTTTTCAATTTTTTTGTAGTTTATTGCACTTTTTTTTGCAATGTATGTAATTACTATGCACTTAATGCATAAATATTATTAGAGTTTGGGCTATAATGGTTGTATTGATGTATATCAACTTGAAATGCTCCCAAAAATGGCACTACAGCATGTAAAAATATAATATAAGCTCTGGCGGACTTGGTTCTATGGTAATCTGCAATAAAGATCTTTTCATACATTGTACCATAGGCAAAGTTGCCTCTATTTTTATAATTCTTTTAATCAATATTTTGTACATTTGTACATTTCAAGGACTCTATTTTTGGAGTGTATTTTTTATATATCTCTATTGTATTATACATACACATTAAAAGTGAATCTCTGTCCAAAAAATACACTCAGTTTACTTCTTACTCACTATGATCATCATTCATTATTCTTCCCCAGTAATTAAGGTTAGGATATGTTGTTTTTTTAAAGTTCCAATCCATTCTTCGTTTGCAGCATTTAAATAACCTTTATCAGATTTGATGGTTTTGTTACAGACTTTTAAAAAGGTGTTTTGCTTTTCTTTCACAAATGTGGGGATTAAATTGTGTTAAAATGTACAAAACAGTGATGTCATGTTTTGTGACGAGGACCCAGGCAGAGAGAGACTTGATGAATTTAAGAATCTAATGATTTAATAAAGAAATTTGCAGAATTGCACAGAGATGGTAAAATTATGATGACTAATAACGGAGACGAAGACAGCAGACGATGAGGACAGGGAGGAACAGGGGTTTAAATGCACCAAGGAGACAGTCACAGGGAACTCGGGACAACTGGAGACATTTAAGGATGCAGGGACTAACAGAGACAGGGAAGAAGTCTCATCGTGATGAGTAAAGTTTGTCTTGCCTGACTGGGCAGCTCTCTGGGTGCTCAGCACCCCCAAAGCTCTGATCCTAGAATCGCCCCTGTCTGAGACCTCATCAGATGCTTTAAAAACAATATCAGCAGACACACCTCTAGCAGTCTTTCCTTTCCACTGCCTAGGCATGCTGTAAAAGTATTAAAATTAATAAATAAAACATTTATACTTTGGGGAAGGGGATGGTTGTAGCACTTTAAAAAACATATGAGTCATATATGTCAGTCATAGTTTAACTAACTGTATTAACATAGAGACTTAAAATTAACAGGGGGGAAATGTATCAGAGTTTACCTAAGAAACTTTAATTTTTTATACTGTAAGTCATATGATTTTATCTCCAATTGCTTAAGAATTAAACAAAGTTTTGTGCTGATCAAAAAAAAAATTTTTTTTTCTCAATAAAATCTACACGCAGTTGTTTCCAGCCATGGCAAGCACCATGTGAAATCGGGAATGGAAGTGGGCAAACACTGAAATGACCATATGGCTTTTATCTCATTCCTGATTGGCAAGATTGATGGTGTTACAACCATACCTGGTCTCCCCTACAAAGCCACCACACACAGGACCCAGTGTAATGCTGTGAAAACTTTCTTCGCCACATGACTCTACATACTTGATTAGCCACACTAACTGCTGAAATCAGTATGGTTTATTTGTTTCTAAAAAACTGACTTCATAAGTATTAGTCAAAGGTGTATGCTCAGTCAGTCTCTGTGATTTGAACTGATTTTACTTACCTCAAATGTAATAATGATATATTTTTTTAAATAATAAATTTGAATGAAGGATAATCACAAGGGCTAACATAAATAATGTAGCAATAGAAGATACTGACCAAGTGCTACGTTTTAGTTCCTCCAATCCAGATGAGGTTCACTCAAACACATTAGGGATTCAGTGTAGATCCGGCCTTGTCATGGAATGATATAGCCCTGGATTAGGGAGTTAAAATAACGAGCAGAAAAAGCAGATGGGGGTGGGAAGGAAACTTTTCTGTTCCATCCAAGAGATAGCTTTGAAGTAGAACTTAAAGAACACAATTGGAGCATAATGTTTCTAAATTGTTCATCAGACTAACTTTAGATTTTGAACGCAGCAGAGCAGATCAAAACAATTATTTCCTCAGTCACGCCACACTTGACATAACTACGCAGAAAGCCATAATAATTTCAGTCCTTATCCACCATAATTAATAACAGTTCCTCTAAAACACACGCTTAAGAGTACTCTGCCCCACAGGGGACGGGCATATGTAATTATTCCTCTTAATTAGTGGTCTCAAATTGTATCTGATTAAGTTGTAAGTTGGGTCTTTGACTAATTCAATTTGGACTGGAGTCTGCAGCATTTTGTGCGTATCAAGCCACTGACCGAACACAACAATTCCTGCTGGGCACCAAACGATGGAGTACTGAGACTGTAACGTCTTACCTAAGAGGAAGAACCAAATGAGGTGATCGGACTTGGGTCTGTAGTCATTCTGCCACAGCTGATCAGCTAAATTGTGTTTTACTTTCCAAGATACAGTATAAGGTATTAGCTTGTTTAGTGAGTGTCACCAGAGTGAACTTGATTCAAACCTTCAAAGGCCACCCACAGTCCCACATTATGTTGGGGTTTAATTATTTGATTATCATCTCACTCAAAAATCCTTTAATTTGTACTTAGATTAAGTAAACCTAGGGGTACTTAATCAAACCGAAAGCTTAATATTAATCAGGTTCAACTAAAAACAGAGATGTGATTAGACTTTCAAAAAGAATGCAGTCTGACTACAGTTAATTTTGTTACAACATAATATATTAAAAAGGTGGTTATATATACATATATATGTATATTGTATATTGTAGGTCTACATTACAAAAGAGAAAGCTCTATCACAATTAACAGCATCCTTTTAAGCTGGTTTGTGTATGTGGGACCTGTGTACCCTGCTCAGTGCTCCACCCTATAGCCAGGCCTGGTGAGGGAGCTTGATGAAAAGTGCTTGACAGGGTTTTAATAGTTTTGCAATTTTCATTAGTTTTTATTTTTATTTAGTTTTGACTTCAGATTTTCAATTTTATATCAGTTTTAATTAGTTTTTACCAATTGTTTGCTAGTTTAGTTTAGTTTTTATTTTTTTGAAAATCCTTAGTTTCAGTTTAGTTTTGATTACTTTCAGTTATAGTTTTAGTTTTGTTTGCAATAATTAAGTGTAACAAAATCCCAGTTTCATCATACCAGTCATTCTCTTCTGCTTATCCTTGGGTATGTTGCTATTCCAGCTACCATACCCTGCACCCTGGACAGATCGCCTGTCTGTCGCAGGGCTAACACGCAGAGACAGACAACTCACATTCCCACCTATGGGTTCTTTAAATAAATAAATAAAGGAAGATGAACAACCATTGATACCAGGCAACTATAAAATGTATATCTTGGCCCCAATGAGACTATTAACTCTTGCAGCACCGGGTGTTCATGATTTTGGTTCAAGTGAATTGATAAACTTTTTGAAGGCAATTGACTCACACAGTTATGTAGGTATCCCTGTCCTGTTGTCTCGGGATGCATCACGCTACCTTGCCTGGGGTTAGCGTCTGTTTCTGGGGATGAGGGTTGAGTGTGCTCCCTTACCTACTCAAGGTAAGCTTGGTTAGCCTTCTTGTGTGAGCTTTTCAAGTGCACTTTAAGGTTTGTGGGATTTTTTTCCCTTTAGAAATGTCCCTCATAATTTGTCTCTTTCCACTACAAGACACTTGCTTTATCCAAAACACAGTCATATTCAAAGTAATCCCAAATTGGACTCTGGCGCTTTCTCCCGACTTTTCCTGACATAATTCTGCGCGTGGACGGAGCAGCAACACAGACGACTCGACTAACGTACTGGCCACCTGCTGGCATAATTAGACAGCAAGAAAAAAATCTGGAAACTAAACTTCCTTTTCACCCTTGACTATTGTATGACACGCACACATCAATGAAAACTAAACACATTTTTGCTATAAATTCAGTTAATTTTAGTTAGTTTTGTGAACACTCATTACAGTTTTAGTTAGTTTTCCTTTTTTTGTTGTTTTTTATTTTTATTTCCGTTAACGAAAATGTTTTTTCACTTCTAGTTTTCGTTATTTCATTAGTTTTCGTTAACGATAATAACCTTGGTGCTTGATAGCTGGGCCTTAGGCCATATGGCCTGGCCCAAAGTAGCTACACAGGTCCGCCCACTTCAAGTGCATTGTGTGTTGAGGTGCGGTCAAGGGTGCAGACTCTGCCGTCCCTGGCTATTGAGGTTGGTGGGAGGAGGCCCCGGGCCAGACCCAGGAAACGCACATCTCTTGGCTGGCATACATCTCTGTATTTCTCTGGACAAGGTGGAGGAGGTGACTGGGGAAAGGGACATCTGGGCATCCTTGCTTATGTAGCTACCCCTGCAAACCGGACCCGTTTAAGTTAAATAAAAAGGATGCATGCATGTATGGGTAAATTGAGGTAGACCGATACTCATTAGAAAGCTATGCTTGCAACAGGTAAGCATGATATCCCATACTATCGGGCTTGATTTGCAATAAAACCACAGCTCATAAACACACACATGCAATTGACTGAGTTTAATCCTACATCCTGCTAGCCCCACACAGTTAGCCACAAGCTGAAATATACAACCCACATACACAAACCACAGAGGACAGATGATGAAACTACTGTGGGAGGGAATTACAGATTAGGTCAGCAATTTGCAGTTCAATGTGAGACCTACTGTTCAGTGTGAGACAGAAGTTAAATGATATCAGGCGGAAAGCTAACGAGAACACTGCAGAGACAATTTAGGTTGATGACAACAGTAGTTTCTAAAGCTAGTCCCTGACATCCATGCATGGAAGAAGTAAAAGGTAAGCACCACGAAACTTTTTTTTTTTTTTGGACTAAAGCGCTCCCTGAACAAATATATTGAATATGCTCCTGCTCGACAGATTTACACATCACAATCAACTCTCAATGAAATGTTTTATTTAGGAATACATCAATTATACTGTATGTGTATATTCTTTCTACAATAAATGGGTGTGTTGTGAACATGATACCTTTTTGTGAGTGAAACTCAGCTGCCAATACTTTATTCATCAAATACAGAAGCCAACAGTAGCTGTGATTGTAAGGTTCTATGTTTTTTTCTCTCCTGATAACAAGATAATCTATCCCTTCATCTCTCTTTTTGTTGGTCTCTTGGAATAACAAAGATTTGTTTTCACCTAATAAAGTGTAAATTATTTAGTTCTTCATTTGTTTTCTCTTTGTTTATCAGAGATCAGCAGTCAGCATGCCAGCAGCATGCAAACTATCAGGAAGCCAGGGAGAGCTCAGCTACTTTTAAACAATGAGCTTCCACTGAAATCATGATTTTTTTTATTTATTTAATGGAGAAGGTTGTGTAAAATAATGGCTGCATGCTGTGCATTTGTTTCTGTATCTTCACAATCGCTGATTAAGTGTAAGACTAGGTCATTACTGATGCATGGTTCATACATGAGCGTGATTCGCAATATTATTATAAGGATACATGCATGCTATTTTTCAGTGCTTGGTTTTCCAACTCATCCTAATAAATGAGGAATATTACAAACTAATATATTCATTGTGCTAACCTAGAAAACATCTGTTTTCTTATTGTTATTGATAAAAGTGTAATTTAATAAGTATTGTTTATTAACACTGTCAAGATTATTAACTAAAAGCTGAACAAACTGCTCTATAAATTGGTTGTGATGCACAAATATGCATAGCAGGTAGTAACAGCTACATCTTTATTAATATTATTATGATTCACATAAGAAAAAAGGGAAATCAAATGCTTTATAATTTTGTTGTTTTGTTTTTGTTTTGTGCATGTCACACTCACACTGGAATCAGCTGTTACAGGAAATTTAAGATTAAAATGTCAGATTAAGGAGTATGTGTACTGATTATCAGCCTGTACGTAAGTCAAGATCCAATACACACAGCCATTATAGTGTGTCTTTTTTTTATTATTAGCAATTACATTCAGATCTATCATTTAACGAGAATATTGGCTCGGTTCTCAGATTAACTTCCGTAGTAGCACACAAGGTGTTCAAATTGGTTTACTATAAATGTCTCTTAGAATTAAATTATTTAATTTTGTTTTCTTTCTTTATTGGATAAAGTAGAAAGAAGAAGAAAGCATGGAGGTCAGGTAAGAAAAAATTATCTTCATTGGATAAGTACGATGACCTAAAAAGGCATTAGATAACTTTTTTTTGATGAACTTTATATATATATATAACCTGGAAGCAATTAGTGGCTAGTGGTTAGTACTAGACTTATTTTTTATAGACACTGGTGGATCTGTTGAGTTAAACATTAAAAGAAAAAGAAATGCTTTATCAGAGGATGCAAAGAAGGAGAAGAGGGAGACTGAACAGACTAAGCAGGAGCTAACCTTGGACAAACATTAACACGATGGTGAAAGCACTGGAGTTTTTACAATACCTCAAAACAGACAGCCAACTGATATTATTCTACTCGATAGGCAGTTAACAAAACCTTCCTACAGTGTGTGTACAAAGGCAGGTATTGGTTCAAAGATGCTATAATGCTACTAACACTAGCTAGTGCAGCAGTCCTGGCAAGCCTCTGTGTCTCACTTGCTCTCTCTGTGAACGGAAGCTTTAAACAAGGAAAGGGAAATGTAAATTAATGTAGACAGCTGTTATAAACTGTCCTTGGCTGTTGTACCAACCACCTGAAGCGAAACGTAACTATATTGTGCACCGAGCCGTGAATGCTAGCAAAACAAAAGACGTCTACTGCTACTATTAGCAATGCTAAGGTTAGCCAAAACTCTGCAGCTCATCTAACATCATAAATGTTAGCTCCTAAAATACACAGGCAATATTCATTAGTGGACTTAAAGTAAGTTTTAAATATTTTAAGAGGGTTTCTTGTCTCTTAGTTGCCCAGTGTATTTTTTGGAATGGCTTGCAAATTAGTTGCCAGGAATATCCTTACAAACAAAATCAACAACTGACCTTTGAATTCTGTTTCAATGAGAATCAGAATATTTTAATAATCCCAGAGGAAATTATCTGGTCATGTTTGCTCTGAAACAGCAAGAACAGTAGTAGTTAGCTAAACTCAATTAAATAATAAAATATATTCTAACGCACTGGGTTACAAGTTAGTTGACTATTGTGTTATCAGTGTTTTGTGTTCAGAATTGCCACTCACTTATGGCATAGTTGGTAGTGATGTGCGATACCACTGATTTCCTTTCCGATCCAATACTAAGTAAAATTCAGGGTGGTATCGATGATACTGATCCGATACCGATACTGTACAAAAACGTATTTATTTACATATAGAGGCACTTTCCACGCTTCCATGAAGACCCCCAGGTATGATGGCAAGGCTGACTGGGAAGCTTTTCATGCACAATTTGAACTGTTGGCCAGGGTTGGTGGGTGGTCTGCTGAAGAGAAATCCCTGCAGCTAGCTATGTGCCTTACTGGTGATGCCCTGTCTAGCTTGCTGCTTTTGAGCCCAGAGGGCAGGGGGGATTATGATGCTTTGGTCGAGGCTCTGAAGAGGCAGTTCAGTTCTTGCTCTGCTCCGAGCCTGCTGCGCTCCGAACTGTGCAGCCGCCGCCGCCGCCGGGAGTCCATTAGGGACCTAGCTAATGACAATGAGTGGCTGGTCAACCGCACCTATGGCCACATTCCCCCCACTCATCCAGTGCGAATTAGCTTGTGACCACTTCCTCCAGGCCTTGCTTCCGGATGAGCTGCGGATCCAGACACTGTTAGCTCATCCTAAATCCAAGGATCCATATCCTGTACCACGTATAGTTGAGACCCTTGACACTGTGACAGGATCCTCGTGGTTCTCCTCTCTAGACCTACACACTGTTCCACAGCAGGCTGCCAGGGAGCTTTCACCTCACTGCAAGAAGCCCTAGTGGGGCCCCAGTGCTCTCTCCGCCTGACCCCACTCTGCCCTTTGTCCTTGACACAGATGCCAGCAGTGTCGGAGCACATAAATGCAGATGTGCTTTCCCGCAGACCCTGTGCCCAAGACAGATGGCACTACTGTGAGAGGAAGGAAGCTCAGGAGGAGGACCAATTGGTGCCCAATGTAAAGTGTGCTGTGACGGGGGTAGAGGAATGACCATCCAGTCAGAGGCTGGTTGTTGTGGATGCAACAGAGTGGAGACATCAAGAGGAGGAGGATGCTGACATCAAGCCAGTGCTTGGGTGGATTGAGAAACAGCGACAACCCCAATGGGAGGAAATCGCCATGTTGTCACGGGCCACAAAGGGACTCTGGTCCATGTTTAATGCCTTGCGGCGGTATGATGTAGTGCTGGAAAGGGGCTGGAAGGAACCAGCTACGGGCAAGATGAGGTGGCAGTTGGTGGTCCCTCGGGCCCTGCAGGAGATGGTGCAGCAGCTGTACAGCATGAAAGGGGCCCACAGCCAAATCCCATGCCCAACTGCAACAGTTTCAGGCAGGGTAGCCAATGGAGAGGGTGGGGATGGACATCCTGGGTCCTTTTCCCTGCACAGAAAGGGGAAACTGCTATATCCTCACAGCTATGGACTATTTCACAAAGTGGCCAGAGGCATACAGTTTACCTGACCAAGAGGCTGAGACGATTGTGGATGCGTTGGTGGAGGGGATGTTCAGCAGATTTGGGGTACCTGAAGTAATCTACACGGACCAGGGCAGGAACTTTGAGTCCCGTGTGTTTGCAGCCATGTGCGAGAAACTAGGCTCCCATAAGACCCGTACAACACCCCTCCACCCACAGAGTGATGGACTCGTTGAGAGATTTAACCGTACACTGGCAGAGCAACTGGCACTAGTGACGGCTAAACATCAACGTGACTGGGACACTCATGTTCCCCTGGTCCTCATGGCATATCGCTCGGCGGTCCAAATCTCCACTTTGTGCTGTGCCCTCTTGATGTTGGCCAGGGAGATCTGGACTCCAGCTGAGATGATGATGGGCCGCCCCCCGATGCTGATGGGGATCAACCAGGTCCTGACTATGCGAGGAAGCTCCAGGATCGCATGGAGTCTGCTCATGACTTTTCTAGGAGGAAACTGATAAGTGTGGGGGTGCGACAGGAGAGGAACTATGACATCCATTTTCGAGGCCGACATTCTGACGTCGGGGAACTGGTCTGGGTGTACAACCCCCAGAGAAAAAAGGGCAGATGCCTTAAGCTGGACAGTGACTGGGTTGCACCCTGTAAGGTTCTGGAACAGCTGGGGGAAGTGGTGTATAGGGTACAACTGCCCCAAGGGTCGCCCTGCACCGGGACAGACTGTCCCCCTATCAGGGCGCGGCCACTTCACTGGGACAACAGGGTGGGCCACAGACAGACCTGGACTCCACCCCTACAGACTCTTCTACAACCATTGTGATGTGAGAGTCTGGAAGAGAGCATGTGTGTGGTTGGCTGAGAGTGTTTGGGGGGCGGGTGTTAGAGAATGTTGTTTTGGGTGTGTGCGGAAAGGAGGAGAGAGAGTTGGGGGGTTTGTTTTGATTCTGGAGAGTGCGTTTTTCCCTGTTGTTTTGGCGTTGGCTACGGCCCACAGTAGCCTGTGTTACTATTCTTAATAAACACTGGTAACCGGAACACCGATCGTCTCTGTCTTCTGTCGGAGGGATGCTACAATATCATAAAGTTATAAAATATAACAACATTTGTCCCTAATGAGAGACAAATTAAGGCTAATTATAAATATCCCAGTATATTATACAAAATTAAATATATATAGTTAGAAACTGAGATGCCCCTCTTATATTGACTTTGTTATTTTTTCTGTAGAGGATGTGATATTAAGGCTGTGTTACTAAGGCAGTGTGTACTTGTGTTTATGCCCCCCCCCCCCCCCCCCCCAAAAAAAAAAAAAAACCCACAAAAATAAAAACAAGGCATTTGCCTATTAGCATCAGGCGCTGACATGATTAGGTTAGAAGAAGGTTAACATCTAGAACAAACAGGATCCATTGTGGAACTGTTAATATGAACTAAAAACACGCTAATAAATACGTACTTCCACCATCCTCTTATCAAAACATTGCATTTCTAAAAATGGCTCAGGGCACAGGAAACAGTAAAGGAAACAGGGCCAAAAGTTATCCATTGTAGTTCATGTATTCAGAGTCTTACATGATATCAGTATCTTTTAATGATCTCCTGATTCTTATGTTTATGTCAGTCAGACTCTTCAGTAATCAACGTGAATTTTTAGATTCTCTATGTCCTCACATTTCTTAAAACTTTGTTAAATTTGCCTTACATAACCTGCAATAACAGTTAACACATTACGGGTAATATGAGGCGGCTGTTGAAACTTACTGCCGTTTTTATTTTATTTTTTCCTTTTGCTCTTATTTACCTTTCTGAATATCTGTGACCACTGGGGTGTCTAGCTTTCTATTAACAATGAATAAACAAAATGAAAAGAGACAATGAGGAAAAGCTCTTTCATGAAAGGTGATATCAACAGAGGCAGGGTTCATGGGAGTGCTTGACTATAATGGAGATAGACTGCAGATAGCTTCAGGGGGCTGTGATTTTATTGAAGCCATTGTGACACTCCAATATCACCTCTTCTTAGAAATGAATTATCACACCTTTGAGAGAAACTGGATTAGAAACATTTAAAATCTAGATGACAGCTTCAGCAACCATAAACAGTTGTTTATGTCTACATGTTATCTTAGAAAGTTTATATATTTTTCTTGTTTTTCTACCCCAAGTTGTGGGAATATGTGCCACTGTCTTTGGGTGTTTTCTCCAATCATTAATTGATTAGATGGCTGGCATGGGGCCAGTCATGGACTTTTGCTCTGTGATCTTAGAAACGGACAACATTTACAGCCAAATGCCCTTCTCCCCTCTATTCATTTAGGTGCTGAAATTCAACCATACCTCAGCCGCTCTACACAATCAGTGAGGCCAAAGGTTATAGACTCGATGATAGGTTAAGCTGGCCATCCTTCACTGAGGCATGTTCAGATAGGACAGGCAGAAAAGATACTGTGAAGTGAATGTTGAATCAGACCATATGACAGTGTGGGAAGCATCTCAAGGCCAAGTGGTGTAGCCTGCCCTGTCCTTGTCAACACCTTTGAAAGAATGGTTGTTATCGTGCTGTCACGTTTGTTCCTCGTGACCGGGTTTATTCTCGGTATGCTCTGAAACACAGTGGTAAATATGTAATTTTAGCATTTATATTCTCAAGAAGTGATTCTCTCTGATTTTTGAACTCAAGCCCATCAAGGGCGACAACCGCAAAGCAGCCCGAGTTTCTAAAGAAATGATGAGTTAGAAAAAAAAGATTTCTTAGCAATATTTGAGTTTAGTGAATAGTAAAGAAATGCCAACAAAACTAGAACTAGATACAGAGTATAAAAACATAATGGGCCATTTTGCAGATGAAGAAAATGTCAAAATCATTTTTGCTGTCTGGAGTAACAATGAACTTTGGCATGTTGGATTTAAAAGCCACAAAGATGTTGTGCTGAAGGCACTTGTCAAGATATCATGCTTTATTTCTGTAGGCTACATGGAATTTTTAAACAAAGCATCAGTAAAACTTAATGCCTCTTAGGGGTAAGATGTGTTATACAAGAATTCATTTTCTTTTCCTGTCTATGAATATTTCACACCCTGAACTGCGTCTCAACCCTGCTCTGCAAAAAGCAAAGAACAACAAGGGGTGCAAAACACTGGATTTTGGAGAAGAGATATGCTAGTATTTATATAATGAATATAATTCAGTGTGTAACTTAAGACACTGGGTTGATCAGTTAGAGGAATGTGCTGTTCTCTATTAGCACTCATACTTTGCAGAAAAAAAATCAGGTTTTTGTGCTGAAACTCGACATTTTCCTGTGACTGCTTCATCAAGCTAGTTTAAAGCATGTTGTAGTTTCCCTTTTATGTCACCACTTTATATTTCAATCTACCCCGATGATAAAGTCACCACAAAACCTGTGATGTTCTTTACATCAGAGTGTAGAGCCTTGACCTCTTACTGTACATTTTCAATTAATAGTAATGGGTCTGGCGGATTGCTTTCCACTTCCATAAAAGAAATGAGAGAGCGGCCAGATTTCACTATTCCAGCTTTCAAGGTTTAATGTTTGCAGTGTTCACTCAGTTTGACCTTGGCTTTTCCTTGGCTTTTTATGGCCAACCTCAACAGAGGAAATACAAAGAATAAAACAGAAAATATATGGTGAGAACAAATTCGCCGCAACGGAGTCATACTCTTTATCTTTCACTCATCTGTCACTGACTGTTTCTCCTCCACCTCACTGGCAAGGCAAAACACAGCCCGTGGTTCTCCGATCCCCCGACAGGGGCCCCCGCTGACCCCCCAGCAGTAATTTTAGATTTCATGTCGGCAGTGCCAGGGAGCCAGCCTCAGCTAATTCAAGGTCATCCTGGTTTTTATTATTTTATTTTGGAGAATAGAAGCCAACCTGTTCTCAGGCACTGTGCCATGTTAGAGACAGACATTGCATTAATCTGTTCCTGTAATCAGTTTGCCAGTGTTTGTAGGAATCTGTTATCCAAATGTCAGTTTCTTTGTTCTCATTTAATAGAATATTCAAGTGTTAATTTTACAAGGTACGCTTGTTTTTCCACTGACTTAATGATGCCAAAGTATCCTTCTGTAATAAGAATATGTGTAAATCAAATTGAGGCAAAAGCTGTCTGAGAAAAAAGCTGAGACAGGAATGCGTGACGCACAATAAGTGCAGCAGTTGGACACGATGAGATAAAATAAAAACAAGTCTGACTGCTGTCACGTGTTGGGCTTCCAAAAGTCGTGCCAGTTATTAGTCATATTCTCGTAAGCAGTCACGTTTGGCGATTACAGTAAATGCTGAAGCGATGTCAGATGCCTCTCATTGTCATGCTGTGTTAGAAAAAATGAAGAGTGACCATGAAATCTATTCAGACAGCTTTGGTGTTGCTAACCATTCCAGGGGACATCATCTTTCCGCAGACAGTGTGGTCAAAGGGCTCTTTTGTAAGCACTGACATCTACAGAGAACCACATTAGTGGTTTAGAGGGACAGGTCCCTTTTTTACACTAACACTTGCCGCTGGCCATCATGAAGCTCATGGTCTTAGTCCAATGAACAAACTAACAAGCACTTTATAAATGAAATAGTTGCTATACTGCAATGAAAGCTTTAAATTATATAAATATCTCATAGAGTTATTTTTATTTGATTTTATTAGGCAAAAAGCAAACGGAATTAATATTTTTGGAGCCAAATTTGAGATGGCAGATTGGACTTTTCCAAGAAGTCAGAAAGTAATCAAGCATAACATTCAACCACTACATTTTTTTTCTATTCAGGAATGCAAGTAAATAACTGTAATTTAGCATCTTAATCAAAAAAATAATAATAAGGTGTTTGCTGTTGTTTTTTTCAGGTTTTTGTAAAACATCAAATTTGAAAATTGCTTGGATAACATTAATTACACTTTTAGCATTAAAAATATAATTTCAGTTAAGGAGCTGGACATACAAAAACAAACAAAAAGATTTAGTAATTACCAATACTGTTCATTTACATTAGATGGTGGTTTGATAAAATTGTTAGGCATTATATATAGTTACCACTACCTGAAAATATTGAGTAGTGGAGGATTTTTTATGAACCACTCCTTTAGTAAAAGTAGCAATACCTTACTAAAAGAGTAAAACATGCTTATTCTAAAAGAAAACTATGTTTCCTAATGTTATATAGATCAGTATTTCTGCTGCAGATCATTTTAAATACTTTATGTTCTTTTTAACCTCCAGTATTGCATCATATTCTTTAAAATCATGTGTAAGAAGAGGGATTCCTTCAACTTTGGTTAGTTTAGATAAATGTGTATTTTGAGATTTCACTGGACAAGCACTGTTTTCCCTGCCTCCCCTGATGGAACACCACTGCTATAAACATTCCTTCCTTTCCTGCTATAAACATACATTATATTTGCAGTGAGATCATATGTATTTCATGTGTGTGTGTGTGGGGGGGGGATCGTGTTTAGCAGTCCTTTTCACTGCTAGTAAAGCATTTTCTCCCTTTATTTTAAACCCATAACATTCTCCACTGGGCCTGTGGAGCACACTTTTTTATTTATTTTTAAAAAATGCAGTTTCTGAATGACTGATGCAGGCTCGTTGGTCTTGCAAAGCTCAATACTGTTAAACTTCACTCAAAACTTGTGGAGATCGATTTCCTCCTCCTCACTTCCACAGGATCACATCATTAGATTTGCCTGGTTAGGTGACACCTACACGTCTGATGGGTGATGGATGTTTTAGATATAGAGACCAAATGAACATCCCCCCCCAATCCCCCACCGCACACTCCCGCACTGTCACACACCTCCCTTCAAACACCCCCGCAACTCTGATGTTCTTCCTATCATCTCCTATCAGAGAGGCAAGATAACCTCAGAGCCAATGACAAACTTTGACAAATGGCTTGTCTCCAAGCACCTGCGAGAAGATGGAACTGACAGACTCCTTCACCTTTCCTCTTCCTCTAAGCCTTGGGCTGTGCCAAGCAGGCATAAGTGATATACTGTAGGACATGGCTGGGTGTAAGTCATGCTCCTTCCGTTTCCTCCAGATTGTGAGAGTCTCCATCTATCATTGTCAGTCACCTCTCTCTCTCTTTGCCGCTGTCCATCTCATCCACTCTGTCTGTCCTATGAGCCTTGTCTCTTTACTCATTCATCCAAAGGTCACTCTTCCATTTCTTCCATCTCCAGTGTTTCCTCTCTCTGCTACAGGAGCAGTCTGCAGATATCTATGGCACTATACAGATGGCTGGTAATCTGCCCCGGGGTCATTATGAATCCAAGCCAGGACCCTGACCGACGGCTACTCTCCCCTTCTGTCAGTCCATCTTTGCAAACGTGGCCTAAAACGAGCCATTCATCTGAATTTCCAGACATTTGGCTTTTCTTGGCAAACACAGCTCGGCTACTTTGCCTCGAGAATCAAAATCCATACGCTTTATTTAAGCAGGCAAAGACGAACATTCACTTGGTTTTGCATGCATGCAGGCACACACAGACACACACAGTCGCACCATTTTGTGTTTAGCAGTGTAATTCAGTGCTGAAAACGGAACATTAAAGGTTTTACATGCCATCTGGCAAAGCTGTTATTCCTGCTATATGAAGTATGTGGAATAAGACCAACATGACTTTCATGGTATTAATATATCTTAACATAAAAAGTCAGGTGGGAATTTACAAAATAATTCTAAACTCAGGATTTGCCAAGAAGTATCCCCCCACCCTGTCCCTATCCACTTCCCCCTGGGTTTTTTCAGTTTATCAGATTTTCATAATCCACACAACATTCACATTGTTGCCTCTTGCTTTTTCTCATTCTGCCATGTGCTCATCTCTCAGCCAATCTCTCTCTGTGATGCCGTCACCTGACATCCTCCCATAGTCTCCGGCCTCCTTCGTCTCCAGTGTTCATTGCTGTGTGACATCACTGACCTTCACTGGACGTTATTTCCATTAGTTTGACAAATCTGGTGCGTCAGAAACGGTTTGTTGACGTGCAGGAGTAGAGTGACCACTGAATGGATTCCTCATAATGAAAATGCCAAAGGTAGCAATGGGTATGTTAGGGGTTCGGTCAAATACTACTGTTCTAAATACGGTTACAAGACAGGTGCAAGATTGTGTTTGCAATTTGTCATTTGTCTTTGTCAGCAACTTTCAAATGCCTATGTGAATTATATTTATGTGAAAATAATTTGTGTTGGAAACAACGCTGTTGGGAAAAACTAATGACCATCAATTACTGAACAGGCCAATTTATCTTCACCTGACATTTTGTTCTAAAGCTGGACGAGGAAGTCCAATAAAAACAAGAACAACAGAAAAACCTTAACATCATCACTGATTCATCAAAGTCGACAAAGTTTCCTGACCCTACCTGAGTATTTTTTTCTTGCCTAAAGAAAATTTTTTTTTTTTCTTTTTTAACCTACTTAGAGTTGCACTCATAGTGAACCAATGATCCATTAAAATTTTGTATTTGTGTGTGTGTGTGTGTGTGTGTGTGTGTGCTTCCTTTAGTGGAACTATGAGACTGCATTTTATTTGTTTTCTGCAGGGTTTGCTGCAGTTGCAAAAACCTTGCCTCCTAAGCCTGCTGTGGTTCTGAGTCATTTACTGTACAAGTAAGTTTTCTTTGAAATCTAGCTCATATATTTTAATCATTTTAATAAATGTATGTGGTGTGGCTAAGAGCTGTGCAGTGGAACATTTAGATCAAATGCACATTTTGGCCTCTATTTTCAACCGTGTATGTTTCTCATCCTTACAGTAACTGAAATAAATGAAGGCTCTGAGCCTTTCCAAAAACTCTGTGCGTGTGTCTGTGTGTCAAAGAGAGTGTGAAAGAGGGAGTGAAACTGATTTTTACAGTCCCCCCCCCCCCAGTCTTCAGGGCATTGTGTTTTTAAGGTTCACGTCTCCCTGTTGTCTGACAATGTCCTTCTTCTGAGTTACTGAAGAAGCCTTTTTCATGATCAGTCCACAAACCGCAAAGGGCAAGGTTGTGACTCCTGTATCCCACTGACCATACTTCCTCCAAGCATGCACTTGATCTTAACACAGAAAGACAGTGCAAACATCTTTCCTCAGATTCGAGCCAGGGTGTGCAAGCAGGCCTGCCCTTCCTACGCAGTTACAAAGCAGGGGACTTTATGCTTTGTAGGAGGGCACTCAGAGTATAGCCTCCATAACACATTCTAAATCCACTCTCTCAAGTCTAGAAGGACAAGGCACATTTGCTGTTGTGCGATAGATATGCTTCTCAAAACAGCAGTGGAACAACAGTGAAGTATGCCCTTTCCATGACAGAACCCTCATCCATCATGAGGACAAGCAAGCCAAGTTTATTTCCACTCCAGTTCTTAGATTTACGTGAGAAGCTTGCACCTTGAAGTGAGACTATACCTCCCTTATAAACCTTTAAAAACATCTAGCATGGTGTTTTTATTCTTTCAAATGTGGTACCACTACCTATCAACTGGAGATCCATTTTAAACTGTGCAGTTTTATTTAAAGAAGCATCCATAACATTGATTAATTATTTTCATATTTTGACAGACATCTGGCCTGGCTGCTTTAAAAAAAAAAAAAAAAAAAAAACTATACAAATTAAACTAAACAAATTAAACCAAACTATTAAACTTTAACAGAGCCCCGAGCCATCCCTCATTCCTCTATATTTTGCTTCCACGTAGCCAGACTTTTTTTAAAAACATTTTTTTATTTTTTACTAGCCGTGTGGTTTTTAGCAACAGCTTCATCACTCGTTCTCAGTTTAGTCCTTGTACCTGACAATTTTTAGATGACTGGGTTTTTTTTGTTGTTGTTTGTTGTTGAATGAATGATTCAAGCATGACAAACAACACACCTAAGTCAAAGGATCAATCATAACAGACAACTTAGCAAACAACTAATTTGAAATTGTATCCTTGGGCACTTTGTTACTAGCAGCCTGTCAAAAATAAAAACGCAATTAGTTGAATATATGAAAAACTGACAAATATATCACATTTTAACAGGCACAAAATAATATTTTTGCACGTACAAGGTGATTCCCAAAGAGCTAGCAGATGAAAACTTGGCATTACTCGGCATGGTGTGCAATGTGTCTGCACAAACTGAACAATTGGCAGGCTTACGAAAACAAAACATCTACAGCAGATGAACAGTATCTAAAAGGCATGTTTTTAAGAAATAGGAAAAAGTGCAGCAAAGACCTCAGAGATGATCCATCTACTGTTCACTGAAGCCTCATCAGAAATGGTCTCAGTGGAAGGATGGCTGTCAAGAAATGAAACAGGTAGAGAAGGCTGAGGTGTGCCAAATTACACCAGAACTGGACTCAAAATCAGTGACAAGACATCAGATGGAATGATGAATTTTTGGTTCAAATTGAAATCAGTATGTATCTGGGAGGTCAGGAGAGCGGTACAACAATGAGAGTCCACAGCCATCTGTAAAACAGGGTTTGGAACTGTATTTTAGTCACAGATGCTGGGGATCTTGTTGAAATTGTTGAATTAATATTACAATGAACAGCGAAAAGTACCTTTGGATTTTTAACCGCTGTTCAGTACCATCTGGAAAACATCTGATTGGCAGTTGCTTAATTTTACAGCTTAATAATGATCCCAAACACTCTGCCAATGCAGTAGATGCATACTTAAATTTTTAAAAAGCACACAAAACAATACTGCCAATCATGGATTGGCCTCCTCAGAGCACAGACAACATTACCGAAGCAGTGTGGGATGATGTTGATAGAGAATACAACTAAACACAGCTAACATTCAAGAAAAGCTTTGAATGCCTTTCAGGAATCAACTATTCCTGAAGACTACTGAAAGAAATGACACAAAAGTTTCCCTGTGTTGAAGAATAAAGGTGGTCATTTCAAATATTGACATTCAAGCTTGTTAGAATTGAACAGTTGTACTTACGTGCTGTGTTCCCATTTATATTTTCATATTTCAACATATTTACCATCATGTAAAGAAATGTGGGGTGGCTCAAGACTTTTGCACAGTACTGTTAACTATAAGAGGGGAATGCAGATCAGGTTACTGAGTTAGAAGCTATATAAAACACTACTACAAAAAAACACCTCAAAGTTGATAACAAAACAGAAGGTCTGCAGTCATTTTGGGCTATTTACTAGTTCTGAGGCTTTTTTTCTCACCTTTAATTGATAAAAAAAATAATATTGTGGTAAGTATAAGTATTGACATAAAATGTGGTGCACAGCCTTTCATCATAAAGATAATTCAGTTCCCCCCCTTTAATTCAGCTACAGACAAGCTGGTTGAAAGTATCTAATTCTGGTTGAAAATGTCTATATTCTCCTCTGCTCCGGTCATGATTGCGGTAAAATGCAGAATGATGTTATTTTACAAGAGACCTGCTCTCGAGGCTGAATCACTGGAATTGCAGGCATCCATAGGTGCACACACACACGCACACACACATGCACGCACACCATTATCATCACCATCACAGCCAATTTTTGAATGCTTTATAGCCTTGCAGCGGCTGCTTTAACCTGTTCGGCACGTGTGTTGCTGAAAGATGACAACAGCCAGGATGAGGACTGTGACGAGGTTTTGTTCATGGCATAATGCAGTGCCAGGTATCTGCAAATACAAGGGACCTGTCATTATCTAAAACACCACATTTCCCCTGAGGTGCTCTGAAAGATATGGCGCACTTGCAGGGTTCCTCTATCTCTCTCACTGTCTCCCTCCCTTACTCAGACGCTCCTACATTACACACAATAATTCAATTTGAAAAACAGTGATGCATTATTTGTTAAGCTATGCCAGGTTGTGAACTAAATGAGAAGCGCATTTCGCATCTCTGGGGACCCTGTTTGTTATTTGTGTATGTTGTTAGTGGTATATGTTCATAAAACTTACAGGCTGTGTGTGTGTGTGTGTGTGCGTGCGTGCGTGCGTAAGTGTGTATTTCTGCATGCTCAAGAATATCCAGATACACACGCCTCCCGTACAGGATATTTTTCACCCAGTCTTTCTCAGCCATTTCACCACGGGTAAGGTGAGCAGAGTATTCAATAATGATTTACTGTGTGGAGTTATGGTTAAAATATGAACTCCATTCTCAACATGACCGCGCCTGAACAAAAAAAAGAAAAAAAAAGAAAAGAAAAAAAAGCTCCCACTGAGAATGTTTAAAAACAAAAATCTGACATGTCACATTAGGGGGATTGTTAAAGGTTCACAGACCGGCTATATTATGGTTCTATTTAGGATGCTGTTTTTCTTTCCCCCTCGTATCCCCTTCCCCGCTCTCCCTCTGTGATCCATATCATTGTTCCCCGGAGAGAGAAGAAAGGTGACAAACAAACCTATTCATCATCAGCAGGTTCTCCTGGCTAAACTGTTATCCGAGCTGAACTCTCTAAACTTTTCCCAGTGGCCTATTGTTTACGGCTGCATCCTCTAAATTTACACCCACCGTTTGTTTTATGAAGAGCCCGTGGAGGGTAAGAAAGGTAGATAGAGGCCTGATGTCAGCATATTTCCCTGTCCTGCATCTATACTGTGATGTATGGTTAAAGAGAGCTTCTGTTTAGCCCCTCGTTCTCCATTTTTTACATGGTGCTATTGTTTTATACCACCTAGTTTTAGAAATACAGCATCATCATATTACTAAGCTCTCAGAGGAGGGCTTATTGTAAATGATTGGAGGTTATTCACAGGACTGTGAGGGGAGGGAGTGGAGCTAGATGAGTTGGAGAAGGGAGGGAGGAGCGAGTGCAACAGCCTTACACCATACTGGCCTTAAAGGTATTCACCAGCACTATATGAGCGCTGCCTACTGTCAAACTTTTGCATTCGGTGTAATCAAGTCAAGCTGCTGGGTAACAGCTTCGATCTACGACAAGGGTTCATTATGTGTAATTGTTCCTTTTTTTAAACAGCTTTTGTTTCTTAGAAGCACTAAAAGCAAACAGAGTTCATTTTGAATAGTTTGTATTCCGCCAACATTCAACTCTCAGTGCGACACAAGCATTAGTATTTATTTACTGAAATGTCACGCAGGGATGTTATAGTCTAAATGTTAGTAAATAAACCAGAATGCCGCCACTGACAACCAAGCGGGCTCGTCTGTTTTTAACTAACACTCAAACAATGGCACCGGTGCCTTTGTCTGCGAGTCCCTTTATAATCAAAGTCTGAATTGTCAGTGAGACAAATTGAATTAATTCCAATTTTGCTCCCTCTGAGTGACAAGATTCCATTATGCTCACGGTCAGGCTCTGCGCAAATCGCATTATAACCTGATGTCTCCATGTGCATTTCTGTAGCACCCTTTGAAACACAGGCAATAGTATGACTGAATGATTAATTGCAGCGGAGGAAGTATTGAGCTATACTGAAACAAAAAAAGGATTCTGCAAACAATTTTTTAAAAAAGTTAACTTTACTGGGTTTTCTGTGCCAACATTTACTGTAATATTTGTGCAATGGACAGTCATCTAAGTCAATAATATGCAAATAATAGCAAATAACAGCTACTTTTAATTACAGCTTTCCAGGTTTAGCAATAGACAGTCTAACAGATTAGCTACATTGACGTCACCAACTGGTTTCAAGTCTCGAGATGGGCTTTTGCAAAGTCGCCATCTGTGTTGTAAATAAACAAAAAACAAAACAAAACACTAATGTAACAAAGGAGCAGCGCTCAATTTGACAGCACATTTTGATTTCGTTTAGTCGTAGTCTTTTGACGAGTTAGGATTGTAATCTGTGTTCTTCACACAGAGGTTACTTCTGATTGGCTCGCTTCTTAACTCCTCCCACCTTTCACCACAGCCACGGCTATTACCATCTAGTGGCCTTCAAACAAACTGCAGATTCCACATTTTCCCCACATGAAAGCTGTTCTTGTTTTGCACTTTCAGTGGGTTCATCACACTTTGGGCTTCAGGACTGCCCGTGTGCTGTGAATATTCTCCTGAGTTTAGAGCATGTGAATATGACAGTTGCTACTAAATCTTGTCATTATGCTATTCTCCTCTTCCATCAAATCCTAAAAGCGCTCTGTTAATTCAGATCTGGTGACTGCAGAGGCAATTTGAGTGCAATTTATTGGAACGTTCTAGAAATTTTGATGATGGTATGATTTTGTTGAAAAGATGGAGCGACTGTGGGACAGCCATGCTCAGTGACCGCAGTCAGGTAGGTTGTGGCTTTTTTACACAGTACTCAGTTCATATTAATGGCCACACAGTGTGCCCCAGAAAAACTAAAATAAATAAATAAATAAATAAATCCTCAACTCCATTTCACCAGTGGCAGCCGAAATTACTGATACAAGGCAGTATGAATCCATGCTTTCATGCTGTGTACACCAAATTCTGACCCTAACATTTTACCATTTGGAGGTTGCAGCAAAATTTGAGACTCTGAACAGCCAACATTTTTGTTCAGTTTTGGTGAGTCAGTCCCCACTATAGCCTCTGTCCCAGTGGTGCCGTCCAGTGTGGTCTTCTCCTGAAGCCGAGGCCCATCGCTTTAGGATTTGCCTTTCTGCATACTTTGGTTGGCCATTCCTCCCTTAACTCTGCCATCAAACAGAGGTATTCACCTAGAAAACCACTTCTAGTCAGGTTATTTTTACAATTAACAGTGCTATAACAACCACATCAGCCATACATGATTAGAAATATTGAACTTCTGCCATGGGATTGGCTGACTGGATATTTGCTTAGACAAGTAACTTAACTAATGAAGTTGCCAGTGAGTGTATCTTTACACAGAGCGCTAAGATTGAGATTTTATCATCTTATTACTTCACGTCAAATAACAACAGACTTGCTGTAGAACAGAGTTTGATGTCTCTATACTTATACTGAAGTCATTTGGTCACACTGGATATAAATGCTAATCTGCATTTTCTGAGCCGAAAGTTAAAGGTAGCAAGAAAATCAGTCTGTTTAGTACGTGCCAAAGATTTGTTAAAACTTTTCAAAATTCCTCGAGGTTCTCCTTTCACTCTTACCCATCTGCCTTTTAATAAAGAAAGTGCTGAGTGACCTTCTCCATCAGAAAACTGCCAGGTGGGTGTATCTAAAGACTGCTGAAGGATTTTTCTCTTCACGTTTTTCTTTCCATCTGTCTTTTGTTCTTTCCTTCATTCAAACCACTGATGCACTTCATACCTCTGGAGTATCAGGCCAGATGAGCTCAACTATCTAAAATGATCCATCATAGTAAATCTGCCAGCTGCTGTTACAATAAGTGCTCTCGGTACCTATTTAAGACGTCTCTCCAGATGTCTTTGTAGACACAGCAGGCATGCAGAGCATTCACAAATCTTCATCTCAGTTACAGCAAATTAAATTAATAAGTATGTAACTTTCAATTTATTTAAATATTTAAAGCCTCACTGTCTCCATGAAAGAGTTTGCCTCGTTACTATCATATTGCTTCGAATGGAAATTGAATCCTTTAAATTGTACTTGGTGGAGTACAATTACAGTTGTTTATATCTAAATCAGTTTGGTAGAATAATTGCTACTGCTAAGAATCATTTCCTCTTTTAAGTGCTTTCAAATTGTGCAACATAAACCTCTTGAACCTCACCCCAATTACTATCCGACTATGTAAAGACACACCTGAAGGCAATTAACGATAAAGTGGCTCCAAAGAAGCAACATAGCTGACACCGTCTTCATTTTTTAACGCAATCTAATAATAAAGTTGTCAACACCGGTACCCCGGTGTATGCTGGAATCTTGATTTTGGTTTATTGCTTTTGACCTTTCCCATATTTTCACAGCAAACATGCTGGACCGTCGTTCCTGCCCTCCCCTAACTGTGGTGATGCTGTGTCTGTCTTTTAAAAGGCGCTTTTGCATACACAGTTCCCTTGCTGGGGTTATACCTTGTGGCAAGCTTACTGCTGATGTGGTAGTATTGCAGACAGATGCAGGGGTTACTCTGCTCAAACAGGGTCAACATCTCCCCTGTGGTGCTTTACTGTCCAGCTGAGAGGGAGAGAGACAAAAAGAGTAGCATAGTGTGCACATGCATGTCTGTGCAATTGTAAGGAAGCCATGTTGATGAGGTTCTTTTACATTTTGTAGATAAAGCACAGAGGTATACACAATGCACAGCTATTAATTATACATGTCCACGAATTTCACATGCAGTAGGGAGTCTCCCTTGTGCGTGAGTGCAGTTTTTGTTGTTGGACACTGACCTTTTGCTTACAGGGTAGGAGCAAGAAAAAAAAGTGTAGTCCCCAGCTGCTATGACAGTGATGTCCACTGGCCTATTCAAGGGCTATTCAGCCTGTGGGAAGCAGGGGGCAGGGCAAAAGGGCTCCAGATGTGTGAGTGCCCCTAAGCGATGATTCAACTGTGGCCTGGCGTGACATGACCTACCCTTGGGGCAGGACAATAGTTTGGTACAGTGTACTTCTGCACTGGTGGCTTTACATGTGGGCATTCACATGTGAGACAAGTCACACGCTGAAACCTGATAACAACTGGTGAATAGCTAGCGCGCCTCATCGGATTTGAGCTTAAATGGCACAGCTTGTGTCTGGATGGATCTAAATGGTGTTGTTTCAAGACAAAAGTTACTTCGCCACCATAACGTACTGTGAGGTGAGTCATTATCCTATTTTTGGGCCTACTGTACCTTATGAACTGCAGAAGGCAGGATGCCATTAGAGAAGGAGATTGCTTTTTAAGTGCTATCAGTACAGAGTACACTGTTTAATCTGAGGAGATTTATGGAAGGCAATCACCCAAGTAAAAACTGTAGATGCCATTTATCAGGCAGAATGGAAATTACAGCCATAATTTTCACAACCGGACACAGATGAGACCTTATAACTACATAAACCCCCTCGAGGTCCCTCTGCTCGTTTTTAATGTTCCTTCTATGTGGTAGTGTGACCTGGAGGACTGACTGGCTGGCTAGTTTGCCAGAACCTCCCCCTGGTCTGCTTATTTCCTAGCCCTCCCTTCAGAGTGTCACAATGTGAGAGGGACTAGTTTATGAACGGGAATAAAGGCTGCCTGGGCTGCTGTGATTGATCCAACAGAGAGATGGCATGTCTGGTCATTTTTCCTCTCTTGTTTGTCAGTCTCACAATGCTTCCCCGGTGTGCCATCAGTAAGATCAAAAACAGAGGATGTAAGGTTACTTCTTCACAAGCAGAGAGAAGTCTGCCTCTGTAAATACAGAGTGCCTGCAGATTTTAAGTGTTTTTAGAAAAGATGAGATAAAAGTGACAGAGTGAGGAAGATGGCCTTGTTGTATGGTGAGGTCCATATCTCTCTCCCCACCTTCCTGAAAGCCTTGGTGCCTTTGAGCCTCCTCCCTGATGAATAACCATGTCACGCAAAAATGGATGTTTCAAGTAAAAGCACCCTGAAAATACAGTTTAGAACAGCACAGCAGATGAAATAGGCTGTAAAATGGACCATCCATCATATTGTCTAACAAAAAGTGACACATTGGGAAGGGGTTTAAGGCGGTTTTCATTAGGCTTTTGCAGCACAAGCTAACCAGATCACAAGACTAAATAATGACCTCTGCACTAAGAGTGTTTTTCAGCGAATGGGAGACGGAAGATGTACTGTACTTCTCACTGTCTCCATCTTGCACATGCAAACCCCTCACCCCTCTCTCTCTCTCTCTCTCTCTCTCTCCCCTTACAGAAAATAAAATGCCATCTATTTTCTGTCTGCCTGTCTGCCGGTTCTTTATATAAATCCCCGCTCTTTGGCCGAAGACAGTGAATGATATAAATTGTTCCTGGAAATGTACAGGAGCACAAGAGAATTTCCACAATAAGTAGAGTCCTTGACTTGAAATCTATTGAGAGTGGATTATTTTTAAATTATTTTAGGGTTTGTCAAAGTTCCTATGAAAGGAATGCTTTGATACATCCTCTGAGATACTGCAAGCATTCCAGCTGATGAATGCATTGATTTGCATGTATGCTGATATACAACTATGGTTAAGTGACAGAGCATTACCAACCCTATGCAGAATGATGGTGTAACTGCATTGCATTTTTAGTTAACTGATAAACTTAACCACCTGCCTTGCTTACAGATCTTGGCTTACAGATGAAGCCAGTTTTACAGCTTGTGTTTTTATAACACTTAAGATGTTATTGATGAACACTGAAAGGCAGTCTTTTACCTCTTCACATGAAATACAGAGATTGCACCCTCGCAAATTTTTGCCATAACTCTATCCTTGCCTTTATATTTTATTGGCAGGATTGTAGCAAAGCAGCAGTCCCAGCATATGTTATTGACATCAGCCATTTTTCTTGTTCTTTGTCGACTAACTGGTCGCGCATCGTTCATACCTCAAAGTGACCGGCTCAACTGTGCACTGCATGTTTCTGTTCATATTTTCAAAATTTTGTACCGTTTCTGAAATGTTCCAGTTTGTCTGGTGATGAAGTCCTATTGACTTTGAATTGAGAGCCAGCACTCTCCATCTTTCCTTTAGTGGTTTAGTGGCAGAGTTACCACATGCTCATCTCTTCCTTTTATGTTGGAGGTTCTGAGTTCAAGTCTACATCGTGTATTACAGATCAACAGATTTTTCAGAAATGATTTTTTCCCCTTATAATCTCAGACAGAAAACTGTAAACACGTTCCCATGCACAAAGTTATTCCATACTGCAGAGAGACAGCTTTCCTACAACAAGGTAAATATTCCTGAATAGTGACGGTGACTACACTTTGTACCTAATGAAATTGCTCCTGGTGGTTGTATTCAAATGTATTCAGAGTAGCTGCTGTCTCAGGTACAGGACACTTGTGACTGATTAAAGTAGCTGCCTGTGTGTTTATGAGCCATCTCCCTTCAACTTTGTTAGCCAACCTCTTTACCTCCAGTGTTTTAGCTGCATCAGAGGCAAGCTCCAAACCTACCCCGCCAGTAGCAATAACCCCACTGCAAGTTCTGCAGATATTGCATAGTCTAGTTCAGTGGTTACCAAACTTTTTTTTGCTAGGTCCCCCGAAACACATCCTTCAACCACACACACACACACACACACACACACACACACACATTTTTTTTCAAACACCATTGCAGTTTATTTCACACCTCAAACCTTTTGTAAACAATTAAACCAATAAAGGTAAACTGCATAAATTAAGTTGCAATAAAATAAACTCATATCTCTTTTAAATAACGGAAAGACAAAGCATCTTTATGGTGTAATTCTTTTATATATAGTTGGAGGTTGTTTTTTTTTTACTGTGTAAGAATATTCAGTATTGCTATCAATACATTTTTTCAAAAAAATGCCTCTCTGTGCAAAATGGGTTTAATAACACAAACAACTGTGGGATCCTGTTTGTCTGTGATTTGGACAGGTGGAACAAATTGTGGCAGCATCAGCCTGATATTATTTATTTCCCACTGTAACTTTACTGTATATAGAGCTAACATCTCCAAAATTTCAGGAGTATTTAGTCATTATAAGAAGTGTTTGTGAACTAAAGCTCAAGAATGTGGGATCCTGTTTGTCCGTGATTTGGGCAGCCCAGTGCATCCTCCCAATGCAGGGGAAAGAAATTCTGCCAGGGTGCCATTGTACAGGTGAAGCCAAAGGCAAGATATCATAATAATTTCTGTTCTTTGGCTTGGAAGGAATTTGGTCTGGAAAGCATATTTGTTGACGCTTCATCCTGTGCTTTGCGTTTGTGTGGGAGCCTCGTCAAGAAAAACCTGTCCATTATGCCAGCAGTGTCCAAGCATTCTTTTTTTTATTCATACCCCCCCCCCCCCGTAATGGCCCCTTACTTTGGGAACCACTGGTCTACTTTATGTTGATATCCAAACCCGCTTAAGAATGGAATTGCAGATTTAAGGCAACACCTTACCAATAGTTCCACTAATTTTGTAGCCCGAGTTGTTTGTCTGGCCTCAACACATAGTGGATAGTGCTTGTACAGATATACAGTACCTTTCTGACTCTTTGAATTTTGTTTTATGTTAAGGTTTCCTATCAGCATTTAATGTTTCACATCCATTGTTAATTACAACAAGCGTATTACACACATCGAAACACGGGGACATCAAAAGGCTGAATGTAATGAAGCTGTATCACACGTTTCTACATCTACAAAATTTCTTCCTTGGAAAAAGGAAGATTTTAATGCTGCAAGGCTTTTGTCTGTTTACCAGGCTTTCTGTTACTCCCATTAATTTAAAAGTATCATACGGCGCAGCCAGAACAGAAAATCTATTCTGATATTAACTCTGGTAACATTTAAAATGTATCTGTCTTTCTCACTGCAAGGTCATAAAACTTTCATTTTTGTGAAATGCGGACTTGTGATTATCAAAGACTGGTTGCGATCCCTCAGTCACTGATTTATGAAATGGAATAGACTAATTACATACTGGATAAATGAACCGTGGAAGAAGCGGAACATTTGCATTTAGTTATGAAAAGAGACTGTGCGTACGTGCGCGTGTCTGTCCATAGGACTGTGAGGGAATGTGCGCAATACTTCTCGCACCCTCTTTGTCTTAACCTGATCCATTTCAGGTCTATTGTATTGTCAGTTTGATTTATGTGGCGCCACACTTGAATCTCCCTACAATGTCAACCCTATGAAAAATATATGCAGCTGTTCATATAATGTGTGATGATATCAATGCTCTGATGAATGCCTTTAGTTCGATCTCCCTAAATAAGATGACTACCATCCAGCCCGTAGTGCCAGCCATTAGCAAGCCACCCGGCATGCCTGGAATGTTAATAGGATTAGCATTAGCATTTCCTTCAGGTCTGCTACCTGTCTAGCATTAATGCTTTGATCTGCTCACACAGAGAATAGAGAGTAGGCCTTTAACAAGAGCTAACACATGTCTTTGCTCCTATTGGTGCTAAGTAGAACAAGAAAAGGCGGCAGGTGGAAATGTGTACAGTTCGGATTAGTTCATGTGTATTAGACCATAATTGTGATGTGTGAATAAAAGCTGGATAAGAGTTCACTGGTGGTTAGCTGAAGGACAATTTTCTGTTCGTACAAAGAAAACCACACACAGGCACATGCACACACACACACATACACACAGCTACATTACTCCTTTGTCTTTAAAGCAGTTAGCAGCTTAACATGGCGATGAGAAGCTGGCTTTTTAAGTATTTTCATGGTTTTGGTGGCAAGTACACTCACACAGACGACGCTAGCCACTTAAAGGCTTAATATTAATTTCAGGTTGTAATAAATCTATGGTACTGGTAATGAAACAGGTCTGAAGCTCCTTATTTTGAGTAAAGGATTAATGCTTTCTCCTGCCTGTGGACCATTGATGCTGCTTTGACCAGCAACTGGGAAAATACATTAGTCATGAGATTAACTACACCCCTCCACCAATCTACTTAGCTGAAGAGAACTTGAAATCTATCTGTCTAAATCTAAGTGGTTCCTAGGGGTTGTTAAGACAAACAGCTTGAGGCTGTTGAAATGTGTGCACAAGGTCCCTTGTCAGGCTTTTTGCGAGCTGGCGCTTGTCTAAACAGGGCAATGTGAGCAGTTCCAAGGTGAATTTTTAGGTCACTTGTCCGTTTGAGTGTAAAGGGGATGAGGCCCCCCGCAAAAGAGGTGCCTGTGTGCACCGAGGGCAAATTACATTACTGTAAATGACGACCAGCCCCCCCATCAGCCTCATCTAATGAGTGAAAGGGAAAGAAGACTTAGAAAAAAAAAATACATTTCCTTTGGTACATGACAGACAAGACAGAATTGAAAAATGTAATGGTCCCAGAATTCCTCATGTTAATGCCATCTAAGGAATGTATTCATATTAATCTAGTCCAGTGGGTCTCCACTGAGTAAAATCCAGCAAGAGCTATTTCTTTTCATATTTCTAATAATACAATTAAGAAAAAATAATTGATGCTACAGAGTTTCAATACTGTTCTCATTAAACATTATCATGCCTATCCCTTCAGTTGTTAATATTGATTGTGTCAGAAAAAGATAAAAGTTAATAAATTACATGGGTGGGGGGAAAAAAGCATGTACAGTTAGTTTTACCCAGTGGTTGAATTGTAGAGAAAAATGTCCTTAAAAAACATCCCGGCTAACAGTCGGGACAGTGCCCAGTGTTCCCTGAATGTTCCTGGACAGTTAAGGTTTAGAGATCTTTAAAGGGTGATGGTGGGCGAGGTGTTATTTCACAGGCTAAATATCCTAGAAATGTTAACAAGCCCATTAGATCAGGATGTCCTCAGAAAGTCTTTGCATGAAGGACTGCACCTATTATTGTAAGGACTTTGGAGTTTAATGTTTACAGGGGTATTATTTGTTTACTTTGAGAGAACATTGTAGGAACATATGCTGAATATATGAATGCTATTATATTACCTCCCCTCTGGTTCTGTACATTATACTGTTCCCAGAATATCTGCAGAACCTTTAGTGACATTTCATTGCTCATTCCTAAAATATCTCTGCGGGTGCAGAGAATCGTTCCATTTCCTTACAAAGAAAGTTCTTGGACAGTCGTGATGTCGAGTTCTTTAAAAAAAGGCGGAGAGATGTGATCTAATGGAAATTCAGGTGACATCCAGAACATTCTGGGAATGTGTTTAAGACCATCAAAGTACAATCTTTCTACACTATGTTTCCATATAGAGTACTAAAGAACCAGTACCATGCTTCTGCAGAACTTTTAGGGATCAAACACATTTTCCTCCTTCACCTTCCAAGACAGTTCCCAGGAATCAAAGTAACAATTCAAGAACTCTACAGTGAAAAAACAAACAAACAAAAAAAAACCTTAAAAAGGTTCAATGGAGAACTGAGATATACATGTGTATAGGGTACTCAAAGACAGAAAAGGGCAGCAGAAGGCACTGGGCTTATAAAAGGTGGGAGCAGGAGCAAGTAAGCTGTAGAAGGCCTGGGACTGCAGTGATGGGAAAGGTGAGCTTTTTCTTTTTTGTTTTTTCAAAGTAAGACACGAAACCAGGGAAAACACACAAAATACAGGACATTTTAGCATGTTAATTGTTTCACAAAGCACCGTGTTGAATGTTGCGGTTGTGGATCCAGTGCATGTTAGCTCTTCAAAGATGTATTCATGTCTATCAAGTCTCAAGTTAACTAACTATGACTTAATATGCCTAACAGGCTATACGTGCACTTACTGAACCCTGCGTGTTTTCTACATGCAGGGTGCCACAAAATTTGAGTTTCAAGATCCCATAATGCACCTGGCAAATTACATCATATTAAGCCTGAAGTAATCTTCTGATCTGTTTATGTTCCACACAAACCCCTTTTTGTTCATGGGACAGTACTGACGTGCATGTACTGAATTTCATTTTGCTGGCTATCTATGCCCCCACCCCCTGTAATCTGGCTCATTAACTTTATATATGTTTTACTTAGTTAGAACTCCACTGCAATGTATTCTTGTGCCTAAGAGTATATATAATTATATAATAAGGATTTACAAAGTCCCAAAATTCACCTTAATGTTTGTCAAATAATGTCTAGCTATAAAGAGGTCCACACCATGACTGCTCAGGATTACCATTGGAAAGCATTAAGGCAGTCTCATTTCCAGCAGAAGGGATGTTCTGTGAACATACAATATAACCTCACTGTAGATTCTGCAAACATTAAAGCAGCCTAGTGTATAATATCTGCAAGGAATATCTTATCATAATAGTCTCCTCCTGAATATACTCTGAAAGTCAGTAAAATATAATGTCCCCCTTACCCACAAAGACCCAGACATCACGGTCTTTTGGGAGTGTTCTGGGAACGTTACAAAGCATTTCTCAGTTAAATCCATCCCTCACTCATTGTGCTGACCCCTCCCATTCTGCTTGTTCCTTCCTTGTACCGTCTTCCTGAGACATTTCTCATTTCTCTAATTTGCGCCTCTTCGTCTCCTCTGTTCTCCTTCCTGTGACCTGCAAATCAATCTCAATAATCTATGCTGATGTATGTCTCAATTCCTAAAATGCATCTCTGGAGGAAAGAGGAGGCTTGCCAGAGGTGCTACAATTAAGAATGCACATCTCCCTGTTGAAGAAGTGCTTTATGAAAGCGGCGTGGCAAACACCTGGAATAAACACACCATGTTGAGAGGAGAGCTTGAAACAGCAAGGCCTTAATTATTCATGTTGCTTAACTTATTTAAGAACCAAACTTTCTGTGTTTCTGTGAGTTTGAAAAAAAAACATGATCATTATTAACAATGTTACATCTGAACCATCAAATACTGCTGCAATTGGAATGAGAAAAAAAAGTCATACTAAACCTTACAATAAACAAATTGTTACACCTGATTGAAAAATGCTGCTGTAGCAATTAAAAAAATAATAATTTAGCTGTGTCAAACATCATATTTAACTGATATCACTGATTTCTCATTTTGTTAAATGCCTGTTGCATCTCTTCTGTTGCTTCCTCCACCCCTCCTCTGCTTACATCTCTGGTGGGATGCATTAGGATGGAAAGAGAAGAACAGAGGATGTGCAATCTGTGAAATAAGCAAAGGGGCCGGTTTTGTGTAGGAGGCAGGTAGTGTCTGAGAGGAATGACCAGAACGACCAGATAGCTGACATACCTGTAAGAGCTTAGCTGATTGATTATTTAAAAGGGCTTGGCGTTCCAACCTTTGCTCTCTTCCCACCAGCAAGCAGGCGCTGTTGTTCTGAGTTACTTTGCTTGCCACTAGAGGTCCCTTACTGTACCTTTTGAAGCATAATTATAGGTAGCAGTACAAGCACAAATGACATGGGGTTGAATAATGTGGAGAGTAGTCTTGTTGTCCACTAAGTGGTGTTTTGCAAATGACCGCAGTTGAGACCTTGTTATGAAGAGTCTGTCAAATATCCATTATAAATTTACCTTTTAACTGTTTGACTCAAAAACAAGCGTTTGTGTGCTTAAATTCTCTGGCTCAATTGCCAAGGAGCACACGTATGCAGTGAGGGAAATAATTATTTGATCCCCTGCTGAATTTGTAAAGCTGCTCACTTACAAAGAAATGAACAGTCTCTAATTTTTATGGTAATTTCAATTTAATGGAGAGAAATAGAATATTAACAAAAAAAAAAAAAAACCCCCAACAAAAAACCCCACATTACTTAAAAGTTATAAATTGATTTGGATGCTATCGACTGAAATAAATGTTTTATCCCCTATATTCCCCACATCTGTCCGCAGAATTAGTTCTTTAATTTTAATCTTTACGCCATCAGGGCATCAGGTAAAAGACTTCAAACCTGCACAAGAAAGACCACCAGCAAGACGCTTGGTGAAAAGATGACAGCTGTTGGTGCAATTATTGAGAAATAAAAGAAATACAAAATGACCAATCATCCTTGGTCTGGAGTTCCATGCAAGATCCTACCTCATGGGATGAGGATGGTCATGAGAAAGGTGGTGTATGCTGATTGCAGTTAGAACCACAGTCCCCAAGAGGTCTGCTAGTTCAAGAAGACACATGTGCAGCCTGTCTTAAGTTTTCCAGTAAGCATTCTACCTGTTGTGTTTGGATGAAGAGAAGTGCTGAATATAACCCAAAGAACACATCCCCACAGTTTAGCATGGAGGTGGAAACACTATGATTTGGGGCTGTTTTTCTGCTAAGGATACAGAATGACTTCACCTCATTAAAGGACAGAGAAATTTCATTCCCAATGCATAACATACGGACGATTTGTCACGCCCTTAGACGTCTCATAGTGAAGCAAAAGGTACCCTCCCACGTCCTTATTAAAGGCTCTGGGTTCTCAATTGACTCCTATATATGCAGCGATAAGAGATGCTTAGAGCAGAGGCTTCAGCCGTCTATTCCAACACAAACACATGAAAGTAATCACTGATAATTCAAGAATAAAATGGCTACATGTTGTGGCCATCACATAAGGTTTTCCAAAGTGATTCAGTATGTGAAAGTGAACAGATTTAAGGTACATAATGTTTTGTTCCGTTTATTTTCATTTCACACATAAAACAAATTTATAGATTCATTCCAACTCGTTCTCATTCCCAACGTGTAGCAATGTGACAAATCGTCAGTATGTTACACGTTGGGATGAAAATGTGTTGTAAAGGATCTCAGGCTTCCGCCAGCCTGAACACTGAAGATGGGCAGTGGATAGGTTTTCCAGAATGACAATAACCAAAACCTATCACCAAGGTAATAAAGAAATGGCTAAAGAAGAAGCACATTAAGATCTTGGAGCGATCTAGTCAGTCCAGACTTCAATCCAATAGAAAATTGGTGGAGGGAGCTGAAGTTGCCATGAAACCTAAAAAAGGTTTCTGTAAAGAGACGTCTAGTGATCTGATGACAACTGCAAAAGACTTCTCACTGTTGTGCTTACAAACAAAATCAAATTTCACTCAATGAAATGCAAATTTATTCATAACAACTTGCGTAATGTGCTTTTTGGTTGACATTCTGTCTCGCTCAGTTAAAATGAAACCAAACTACAGATCTTTGTAAGTGGGCAAAATCACCAGGGGATCAAAAAACAAAAACAAAAAAACAAACAAACAAAAAAAAAGGTTTATCCCAGTGAATGTGCTCCCATTGCAACCCTTAAACACAGATTTCCCCACAGGAAATTCAACTATGAGTCCAAATTAGCTATTGTTATAATGTTTTAACTATAGGAACTACAGATTTTTTTTCCCTTATTTTTGTTTTCATGAAAAATAAGAGCCACATATGAGGATATTTGTTTAAAATTCTGATAGAACAGTAGCAGTATAATGTCCTCGTAGGTGGATATCAGGCCCTTGTAGAGCAAAATTGAGTATTTGGTCTAAATAACCCAAAATGTGATGTCCAAAAATGTGGACCCCAGGTCCTAGGAGGTTAATAGTGAAAATATACCTGCCTTGTCTTCTTTGACTTGGGCAATGCACTTGAACGCATACTGTACAGTATCTATTCACACCCACTCTCCAATATATTAGATTGTAGCGGCCGCCATCTTGCTCTCTCTTCTCTCGTTTTCATCTCCCACATGGAGAACACTGTTCTTATTCTCTCTCCCTGATCTTATTCCTGCTGATGAGGGTTAGAGGAGGACTGAGAAGGGGTAGAGGAGGTGGGATGATTTGACCTGCAGGTGTTTCCCCGTGAGCACAAAGACCTCTCCACAGGTCGATAATGCACACACTAATGGCTGTGAAGAGACTGGACAGGAATGAGAAATAGCCCTCATCTGTTAGGGTAATGGTGTCCCTGGGCCCACTCAGCCCATTCAAGGGAAATACTGTCAGATCTCTGTGCTTTCTGTGTGTACCTGCTCATGTTAATTACAGACAGTGGCAGACAATCCTGTGTTTCAAAGGGCCAGTGCCTTGGTCATATATCATCCTTACGAGTGTAGTAGTAAAGGGTGGGAATTAATAAAATAAGAGAAAATTCCATAGACAGATATGGCCACTGTCTATGGGCTTATTTATTCATCGAGTCCTAGTAACAGAGCATGAATATGCTTGGTAAAACTTTGAAAAGAATGATGAGTTTGCTCTTTTAAGCCTATCATTAAAGTGGGGGGGGGGATCAGAAAATGTGAACTCAAAAATCAGATGAACGAATGAGAGCGATTAAATGCAAATAGCGACTTATTATAGCAAGAACGTTGCAAAGAAGGTAGGAGTTGCTCAGGCTGGTAACTGGAGCTCTGGGGCTGAGCTGCAGGTTGGGCTTAGTGAGCAGAGAAGTGCAGAGGCAAATCAGGCTGAAGTGCGTTAGGGAAACAGCTCAGCCTAAACCTAAACTGCCCCCCCTCCCCGGTTGTAAGGTGGAGGGGGTAGCTGGGGTTCCAAGATTGACAGACAAGCCAAGTTGGAGAGGGATCCAGTGGGGCTTAAGTATGAAGGATTCAGGACAGACAGGCAGGAATTGTGCACTCTGAGAGCCCTGTGGCGACTGTTTAAACACAGCCTCTGTGGACAGCTGCCCACACTTCAAGGCTTCAGGTGTATCCATCAGGTATCAAGGCCAAGACTACTTGTCATTGGAGGAAGTACAGTCACAGGTTGGAGTTATAGCTCTTTTGGGAATATAAAAGAATGATAAGGAAACATAACATAGATCACTGCTCCATCCTGCTCCTGCCCGCCTACAGGCAGAAGCTGAAACAGGAAGCTCCAACCCGGAGGGCGGTGCACTGTTGGACGGACCAATCGGAGTCTGCGCTGCGGGACTGTTTTGATCACGCGGACTGGGAAATGTTTCACGTGGCCGCCAGAGACATTGATGAATACACAGACTCAGTCTGTGGATTTATCAGGAAATGCGTGGAAGATGTCGTCCCATCCAGAACAGTCAAATCCTTCCCAAATCAAAAACCCTGGATTAACGGAGATGTTCGCGCGGCACGGAACACCGCCTTTGCCTCCGCGAACACATCGGACTACAAACACGCACATTACCAACTCCGGAAGACGATCAAAGCAGCCAAACGTGAGTACAGGGACAGGGTGGAGCAACAGTTTGACAACCCTCGGAGTATGTGGCAGGGACTAAACACGATCACAGACTTTAGAGGGAAAACCAGCACACCGCAGACCACGGCCTCTCTGTGTGAGGATCTAAACGTATTCTACGCTAGATTCGACACAGCGAACACCATGAGACCGGACAGTGTGCGCACCGCGGATGACGTCAGTGCGCACACTGTGTCTGAGGAGGATGTGCGGAAGTGCTTCAGGAAGGTGAACGCACGCAAAGCTACTGGTCCGGACGGGATTCCCGGCCGCGTCCTCAGGTCATGCGCGGCTCAGCTGGCTGGAGTGTTCACGCACATCTTCAACCTTTCCCTCTCTCTGTCTGTAGTCCCAGCCTGCTTCAAAATGGCCACCATCGTCCCTGTACCCAAATCCTCCACCATCTCCTCATTGAACGACTGGCGACCTGTAGCCCTGACCCCCATCGTAAGCAAATGCTTCGAGAAGCTGGTCAGGGACTTCATCTGCTCTGCACTACCCGACTCACTGGACCCTCTACAGTTTGCATACCGCCACAACAGGTCCACTGATGATGCCATAGCCCTGACACTACACACTGCCCTGTCACACCTGCAGAAGAGAGACACGTATGTGAGAATGCTGTTTGTAGATTACAGCTCAGCATTCAATACCATCGTTCCCTCGAAGCTGGACAGGAAACTGCAGGATCTAGGACTGAGCAGCTCCCTCTGCAGCTGGATCCTTAGCTTCCTGTCTGACAGACGCCAGGTGGTCAGACTGGGCAGCATCACCTCATCCCCCATCACACTGAACACTGGTGCTCCACAGGGGTGTGTACTGAGCCCTCTCCTGTACTCACTCTACACCTACGACTGCACAGCCACTAACAGCTCCAACATCATTGTGAAGTTTGCGGACGACACTACAGTGGTGGGTCTTATCACCAACGGTGATGAGACGGCTTACAGGGAGGAGGTCAGCGCCCTGACCCACTGGTGTCAAGACAACCATCTCACCCTCAACGTCGCAAAGACAAAGGAGTTGATAGTGGACTTCCGGAGGTGCAGAGAAGTACACACCCCCATCACCATCAACGGCGCTGCTGTGGAGAGAGTGAGCAGCTTCCGGTTCCTTGGAGTACATCTGGCTGAGGATCTTACGTGGTCAGTACACACAAACAAAACAGTGAAGAAGGCGCAGCAGCGCCTCTTCTTTCTCAGGAGACTGAAAAGATTCGGCATGAGCCCCCGCATCCTCAGGACCTTCTATCGCTGTGCCATTGAGAGCATCCTCACTGGATGCATCACCACCTGGTATGGCAACAGCACCGCCTACAACTGCAAAGCTCTCCAGCGAGTAGTGCGGTGCTCTGAACGGATAATTGGAGGTGAGCTTCCCTCCCTCCAAGACATCTACAGGAAGCGCTGCCTGAGGAAAGCGGGGAGGATCATCAAGGACTCCAGTCACCCCAGCCATAAACTGTTCAGACTGCTTCCATCAGGAAGGAGGTTCTGCAGCATCCGGTCCCGTACCAGCAGACTGAGAGACAGCTTCTTCCATCAGGCCATCAGACTGCTGAACACGTCATAGACACCTCAGCTTCACTACTGGAACTTCAACATTATGCACTCCACACTGTATATAAATGCCACTTGTTTTGCACATATTCAGCTCTGTATATTTTATATATTTTATTATTATTATTATTATTATTATTATTATTTTATTTTATTTTATTTTTTTTACTATTTAATTTGTAAAAATGTGTATACACACACACACACACACACACACACACACACACGTAGGAAAATATTTAGTATACACATCCAGAAATGCATACACTATTATATATTGTACATATATTTATTAGTTTCAGGTTGGCCATTCTTGTATTTTGCTCGTTTGTGTTGTTGTGTTTGCACATCTCTGTTGCTTGTGGGGCTCGCACACAAGAATTTCACTCGCATGTGCTGTGCCAGTGTGCCTGCACATGTGATGTGACAATAAAAAGTGATTTGATTTGATTTGATAACAACTGAAATTAATATCCACATAACACCACCTTAGTCTCCTACTTCAGACACTTAGAATTTTTATTCTCAGTCATTACATTCGAGTAAATCTCCATTGCATTTAATAGAACTACTGGAGTTTATGAGCCACCAAACAGAGTGTCCTTCAAGATAAAAACAGCTATATGGAACCTTTATGAGTGACATCATCTATCATCTATTATTAGAGCAACGTGCAAGAATCTAATGATTCACCATCTGTCTGCAGACACCAAGGACCATCAGAGCTCCTGTTTTCTAAATTTAGAAGAAAAAAATCAAACAAAAAAGAAAAACTCTGCATAGTTAGCAATCATTGTATCTTTGCCACATGCATGATGTCTTGTATTCAAAGAGGGACAGAGCGAGAGGAATGTGCAATACACGTAAATTGCCTATTTTTATAGAAATTCACTCTGTTTTCAGGATGGCTTTCAGAATGGATGGTGGCTTTACACGTGTCAGCCTTTATTGCCATTCATGTTTCTTTTTACCTGAGCTTACTGCTGTAAGTGTTTCTGCGTAAGACAGCCGAGTCTTCTGAATATTTTTCCACATGAGTGAACGTGGTCTTACATGATTTCCACAATACAAAGAAATCTATCCTTTTAACAGAGTGGCTGGCTTAAAGGGACAGTTCACCCCAAAAATCAAGTTGACATATTTTCCATATTTTCATCCTATCACATTTATCTATAATAAAAGCAGATGGCACTTGGGTTTAGGTGCAAAAATGCCATAAATAGATAAATTCAATAAATAAATACGTTTTACAAAATTAACTGAAATTCCACTTTTGAGAAACCATGATGTAATTATTAAATTAAAAAAATCAAAATCCACAACCCACCATAGGAGCAGGTTAGGGTATTGTCTACTGCACCTAGCTAATGTTAAAGCTGGGTCAGGTAGGTCACCATTATTTTCATTACTGTACAGATTTTCTGACACACCCCCTATTTGTTATATTTTACTATGAAAATGGAAAATAGATAAAGCGATTTATTGAGTCGTGCAATGGAATACATACAAAACTAAATACAAAAAGAAAGTTTTATGGCTGTCAAACTGCATTATCTTTGGAATCTTTCATTGGCTAAGCTAAAGAAAGGGGAAATAATTATATGTGCCTGAAGGTAGTTGGTGCTTTGATAAGTCCAAGTTTGTTGTTATGTAGACACAACACTGGTACAGCTCTTGAATTAGGAGCCTTTTTTGTCCAAAATGATTTATAGCTCAGTGTTAAGTGGCTTAACCCTTTAAGACCTACCATAGAACCAAGTCCGCCAGAGCTTATATCATATTTTTACATGTTGTAGTGCCATTTTTGGGAGCATTTCAAGTTGATATACATCGATACAACCATTATAGCCCAAATTTTAATAATATCTCTGCATTAAGTGCATAGTAATTACATAAATTGCAAAAAAAAATTAAAATTGTTTTTGTTTTTTTAACATATATTTCTAGTTAGAGACATTTAAGAGGCTTTTCCCTCAAAACTGTAAATACAAAAAAGTTGCACAAAATAGTTTCCCACCACAGGAAATTTATTTTGAGTGTCTTCATAGTTTTAATTTTTAAATACACCAATTTTTATATACTGCAGCAAAAATGCAAATAAATATTATAATGCAAATTTGCAAAAAAAAAACAGCATATGGATCAAAATAAACTGTTTCCAGCAGTGCAATATGAGTCCTAAGCATCCCAGAAACGACACAGAAAGTCATAAAGTCAAACATAACTTTTAAAAACACCAGTATAGGCTCATGAGGCCCTGATGGTAAAAAACTACATTTCCGCAAAATGACGTCACTTCCGGTTTCGGGCAGGACATGGCGGACATACGATAGTTCGCGCTGATGGACGTAGGAAGTGTTACAAACAGCTGATCGGATCAGCAAAGCGTGTTTCTGGAATATTATCAGAATCAGAATCGTGTTTATTGGCCAAGTATATGTGCAGACACATACAAGGAATTTGGTTCCGGTAGATGGTGGCTCTCAAGCACAGCAATGTAAATCTCTCTCTCTCACACACACACACACACACACACACACACACACACACACACACACACACACACACACACACACATACGTGTCTATATATACACATTACACATGCATACACATACATACACATACATACACAACGCTGTGTAAACCAACTATAAATAACTAATCTAAACTTATATACATAAAATACAGAAATGAAATAAGGTGGAATGAATACTACAGAATGTACATAAGGTGCAGTTGCAGTCTGGCAGTGGGAGCAGTGGGAGCAGTGTGACAGGTCAACTGTTTAGAAGGGAGATGGCGAGGGGAAAGAAACTGTTCCTATGTCGGATGGTCCTGGTCTGCAGGCTTCTGTACCGTCTGCCAGAGGGCAGCAGATCAAAAAGTCTGTGACCAGGGTGTGAGGGGTCTGCGATGATTTTCCCTGCCCATTTCCCGGTTCTTGAGAGGTACAGATCCTGGATGGAGGGCAGGGGGGCGCCGATGATCCTTTCTGCTGCCCGTACAGTCCGCTCCTGTCCTGTTTAGTGGCTGCACCATACCAGACTGTGATGGAGGAGCACAGGACAGACTCAATGACCGCAGTGTAGAACTGGATCAGCAGCTCCTGTGGGAGACTGTACTTCCCCAGTTGTCTCAGGAAGTACATCCTCTGCTGGGTCTTTTTGAGGATGGAGTTGATGTTGGTCTCCCACTTCAGGTCCTGGGAGATGGTGGTACCCAGGAACTTGAAGGTCTTCACAGTTGTCACAGGGCTGTCTGATATGGTGAAGGGGAGCAGAGTTGAGGGATGTCTTCTGAAGTCCACTGTCATCTCTACAGTTTTAAGAGTGTTCAGCTCCAGATTGTGCTGACTGCACCAGAGTACCAGCCGCTGAACTTCCTGCCGGTATGCAGACTCATCACCATCCTGAATGAGGCCAATGACAGTGGTGTCATCTGCAAACTTTAGGAGTTCTTGGAGGTGCAGTCATTAGTGTAGAGGGAGAACAGTAGTGGTGAGAGGACACATCCTTGAGGGGCACCAATACTGAGGGACCGAGTTTCAGAGGTGATCTCCCCCAGCCTCACTTGTTGCTTTCTATCTGTCAGGAAGCTGGTGATCCATTGACAGGTAGCTGGTGACACGCTGAGCTGGGAGAGTTTGGAGGAGAGAAGTTCAGGCACAATGGTGTTAAAAGCCGAACTAAAGTCCACAAACAGGACCCTGGCATAAGTTCCCGGGTGGTCGAGGTGTTGCAGGATGTAATGCAGCCCCATGTTTACCACTAGCATCCCCAGGCTTCTACCTTTCTACCTATAAAACCCGAGAGCAGCCAAATGGCTGGTAGGCTTTTAGCTAAGCTTTAGCTTCAGCCAAGTGGAAGCTAAATTGGCTAGTCATTCATATGTATATTAGGTTGTTACCTGGGAATTCTGGAGGGAGGGGAGTGGGGGGGTGTGATTGAGGGCGTGGGGGAGCTGCTAAAAGCTGTGCACTTCCTTTTGTGTTTCATCTTGATGCATTCTCAATCATCCAGGGAAATAAATCTCCAAAAGTCACCAACTTGGAGTGTTTCAGTTTGCCATCTTAGGGAGAAATCAACACACATGGGTGTATGTCCTTTGTTGCTGAGATTTATTGATAAAAACAGTACAAAAAACCAACCATTTGTACACATATTTACAAATAATAATAAAAAGTGAGTGAGTACAATTCAACATTTTCAGCAATCACTCACAATCCTGGCACTGCCATGGTATCTGTAGTCTGCATTTACCACATGTGTATCTGTTGCAGTGAACACATCGCACAGTGGCATGATTGTTCTTGCATTTGTGTTTGACCTGACACGTGACTCTTTTTCCAGGGCTAGGTGTGGAGGGTTGTGTCCGAAGCAACTGTTCTTTTCTTGCCTTCTTCGCAGCTACATGAGAGTGAGCCAACTCTGTTGCAAGCGCCACCAGGAAGTCCACCCGTCTTTCCTTCGTCCCGGTGCATGCTTGATACAGCACATGTGCATTCAGTGCTGCCATGTCAATCATGTTATAAAACACGGCAACTGGCCAGCGCCATGTTCCTTTGCGGACAGTGTACTCCCGAACCATCTGGTCCATCACATCCACGCCACACTTTGTTTTGTTGTAAAGGGAGACAGTGTTTAGCTTCCTTTTGGTAGTGTTATCAGTCTGAACCACGCTGTGCATGCTGCTAAGAATATAGACTGTCTTCTTCCGTTTGGCCACATACGCCGTCAGCGTGGCAGCAGAGGTTGAAAACACCTAAGAAATAAGATAAATTGTTATTTCCATAGCCCTTTTACACACAATGAAACACATAAACATAGAACCACAAAAGACCTGTAACATACCTGAGTGGTGAATTCATTGCGATCTGTCTGTCTAGTGGATTGAGGAATTTCCCTGCGAATCCTGTTGACTGTGCCGAGGATGGTGGTTTTCCGTCTAAGAAGTTTTTGCGCAAGTGAAAGCGATGTGAAAAAATTGTCCGTGGTAACATTTCTGCCCTTGTCTAGGAATGGTTCCATCAGCCTCATTACTACATTTTCAGAAAGTCTCTCCCCAGTGGGACGATTGGGGTCCTTGCCAAGATATGGGAAGACATTGCAAATGTACTTGGATTTTAGGTCGCAAGCCACCCAAAACTTGATCCCAAACTTGTCAGGTTTACTTGCAATATACTGCAGGAAACAGCACCGAGTCTTTGATGGGAAAAGCTGTCCATCAACGGTGATATGTAGACCAGGGTTGTAGCACGTGATGCAGTTGGTGACAAATGATCCCCACACACTGGAAATTGCAGCGAACTTGTCAGTCTTTGCTCGATCACAGCGGGTGGACTTGTCATCAAAGCGTAGGTGTTGCATGATGTCTTGGAAGCGGTTTCGTGCCATAGTTCCAATTATCTGTGGGTTTCCCAGGTTTGCTGACCAGCAGTCATTTACAGATGGAACCCTGTAAACCCCCCGCAAGATCACAATTGCAATAAATGCCATTAGTTCAGGGAGGTCCATGAACCAATGAACATGCTCCGTTTGCTGTGCATGTTGAATAGTCCATTCTTGAATGCTACGAAGCATGTCAAGAGTGATGAAACACAGGAAGCTCTGAAGGCGACTCGAGATACTTCTCCTGGCCTTAGCCGTTGGCTCTCCATCTGCAGCGTACACTTCTATTGGGGTGAAAGGGAGACAGGTCCCCACATGTTCTTCACGCCACACTGTGCCATCTTTCGCTGTCTCAGTCCCCAAACAAGCTCTCTTTTTCGGTGGAGAAGCAGTCTCCTCATCTGCAGTGTGAACAAATTCAAATTGTGAGCAATGGGAAGGTCAAACAAAATCACAAATGCATGCATAGATACTAATTATAATTCCAGTATCTCCTCCTCTGTATCAGAATAATGTCTGAAATATCTTACTAACTACATCCACTTACTTGTTTGAAATGAAAAAGGAAATAACATGAAATGAAACTAACCGGAAGACTGATCAGACAGCTCTGAGTCCGAATCCGGCTGAACTTCTAGGTCTTCTCCATCCGAGTCACAAGGGTCGACTTCCGTCAGGATCATTTCCAAGGCCTGCTGAGTGGTGAGTCTTCTCTGCATTTTCTTTCCTTGGAGAGGAGGTCCGTACACCACAGAATTCTTCAGGGCAATGAAGGATTAGGCTAAGTGCAGTGAGATTGTATCATATATATACCCTTGGTACAATAGTACCAGTGCTCTGATTGGTGCCTCTGATTGGTGCCACAAATAACACCAACAACAACATTGTACCAGTGCGGGGTGTGACCGTCACACAAATAACACTGTGACGGTGACCGTCACAGTGTTATTTGTTATTTGTGGCACCAATCAGAGGCACCAATCAGAGCACTGGTACTATTGTACCAAGGGTATATATATGATACAATCAACCACCAACCTGTTTGCCCGGTAGGCAAACTGCAGAGGGTCCAGCTGGTGGCCTGTAATGTCTTTCAGATGGGCTAACACCAGTCGTTCGAAGGATTTCATGACCACAGACGTCAAGGCGACAGGTCTGTAGTCATTCAGTCCTGTGATGGTGGGTTTCTTGGGAACAGGGATGATGGTGGAGCGTTTGAAGCAGGAGGGAACTTCACACAGCTCCAGGGATCTGTTGAAGATGTGAGTAAAGATGGGATCCAGCTGTTCAGCACAGGTTTTGAGGCAGGAGGGTGAGACACCGTCTGGTCCGGGGGCTTTCCTGGGCTTCTGTTTCTGAAATAGTCGGCTCACATCCTCAGTGTGTATTCTGAGTTTCAGGGAGGAGGAAAGGGGGGTCAGAGGTGTGGTGGAGGTCGTTGAGTCTGGATTGGAGAGGGTGGTGGTGGTCGTTGGGTCTGGATTGGGGAGGGTGGGGGTGGTCGTTGAGACTGGATTGGGGAGGGGGAGGGTGAAGGGGGGAAAGATGAAAGGTGTGTTGGGGGTCGATGTCTGAAGCAATGTCTCTGGGGAGGGGAGGGTGAGGCGTGGGAGTCTGTCCGTCTCAAACCTGCAGTAGAAAGTGTTTAACTCATTGACCAGGTCTTTGTTTGCTTCAATAGCGGGTGGGGGGCGTCTGTAGCTGGTGATTTCCTGCAGGCCCCTCCACACTGACGCAGGGTCGTTGGCTGAAAGCCGTTCTTCCAGCTTCTGGGAGTAGATCCTTTTAGCTGCTTTGATCTCCTTGGTCAGTGTGTTCCTAGCTTGTTTGTACAGGGCCCTGTCACCACTTCTGTAAGCGTCCTCCTTGGCCTTACGAAGATGTTGGAGTTTAGAATTGAACCATGGTTTATTGTTGTTGTATGTGCAAAAGGTCACACGTCTTCACAAAAACTGATGTATGATGTCACAGTGTCCGTGAGCTCATCTAGGTTCTCAGATGCAGCTTCAAAAACAGTCCAATCAGTGGAGTCAAAACAGTCCTGCAGTTCCTGCTAATTCTAAAGGAATCCGGGAATTTCCTCTCCAGGGTAGTAATCTGGTCAGCCAGCTCGCACAGTGCGTTGTTCGCGTTGGCCTGTGGAGGGATGTAAACTCCAACCAACACGAAGGAAGAAAACTCCCGCGGTGAATAAAACGGTTTACAATTGATGAAAAAACTTTCCAAGTGTGGGCTGCAGTGTTTCTGTAACACTGTGACATTAGTACACCAACCTTCATTAATGTAGAAGCAGACTCCACCACCCTTTGTTTTCCCTGAGAGCTCTGTTTTGCGGTCCGCCCGGTGAAGTTGGAAGCCCGGCAGATTTAAGACAGCGTCTGGGACTCGCTCATTGAGCCAGGTTTCAGTGAAGCAGAAGGCAGCAGAGCGTGCAAAGTCCTTGTTAGTCCGGTTTAAGAGCAGTAATTTGTCAACTTTGTTTGGAAGAGAGCGGAGATTCGCGAGGTGAATGGAGGGGAGTGCCGTGCGGAATCCTCGCCGACGTAGTTTCACTAGCGCACCAGCGTGACTCCCCCGTCTACGTCTCCTCCAGGAGCCACAGAGAGCTGCTGCGCCTCCAACTAAAATCTCCAAAAAACTTTCCGGGTTTGTGAAAAATGGATAAGAACTATAGTGAGACGACTGCCTGATGTTTAGCAGTTGATCTCTGGAGAAAGTGATGTGGTCTGAGTGACCAAAAGCGCAGAAAATAAACAGAAACAAGAAAAGTGCGAGAGAGCGCAGTACCGAGGCTGCCACCGGCGGCGCCATCTTGAAGTATTATGTTTTTGTTGCTGCAAGTGCTTTTTATGCAGTTTTTGCAAAGCTATATGTGGAAGGAAACTGTGACCAGGACAAGCTGATGGCATCAGATGTAAGTACAACTCCTCTGGTTTCATATGCAAAAAAAATTATTGCGCTAGCTTATGTGGTTGCAGTGCTACCAGGATTTAAAATTAGTTACGCAAAACGGAGCGTGTCCGCTCCGACCGGCTTTAAAGGGTTAAACAAAATGATCAGGTACAAAGATTGGACTGAAAATCAGTGAAAAACCGGCCAATCACAAAAGGAAAACTTTAAAAGACCTTTAGAAAGTCTGGAGAACTATTGCTTGACACCAGTTTAAAAATTACATGAAAGCCCAGCTCCTTGGAAGCAAAATGTATAAAGAAACGAGGGTTGGATCAAAACATTTGCACAGTGCTGTAGATTTTCCGATGCTGTCATAAGCATGAGCCTCCTTTTTGATGCATAGACGAGATGAGCACTTTCTTCTGTAATATTATAGCTGCTGTTTGTCATTAGATAAAAAGACAAATAGCTCTTGCATTAAGAAAAGGACGACATTTCGATAGCTGATACCTCCCAAACTGGGAAACATCACACCAAAATAATCAAAATGAATAAATAGCACTACAGGCCAGGGGAAGAATATGTCAATTTGATTTTGGAGTGATATACTCCTTCAGGCTACAGAGCTCTGTTGTAACTCACTTGTGGTCCACTGTGCCGAGAGAAAGAAAGAAAACAATATAACATTCAATATTTTTTATTCCCTTACTTTGATCTTTATGGTAATCTTGGTTGAAGAATAGAATATTTAAATAAAACAGCTTGATGCTCATGTTAAAACTTGATTTTGGTGCAATATCAAGACATTTTAAAACATCCGTAGAGCCCCGTGGTCATGACCACAGCGAATCTAATAGCCATGCAAATGATTTCAACAAAATGGCTCACCTCCTTCACCTCCAGTTTGACACTGAGAGTTGCCAACAGGCACGACAGCTTGATGTTCTAAAGATGGCATCACAGGTTGTGCATCCTTGTGTCTCTGTACATGAAAATTTCCATGTACAAAGAGACCCTATTTGAGGCATCATCTCTATATTTGGCAACAGAGACAGATGCCTTGTTTACGCAAAACAACATGACACAGAAAGAGGCGGGACTTTTTTCCATTATGTGTGTATATACAGTAGATATGCTTCAGTGCCTGTGTGTGTGTGTGTGTGTGTGTGTGTGTGTGTGTGTGTGTGTGTGTGTGTGTGTGTGTGTGTGTGAGAGTGAGTGTGTGTGGAAATTGGCCCACATGCAGCCCACAGTTGGAGACTGAGTGGCTTGGTGAGTCAGATAATTGAATGAGTCAGCCGTGACGATTCAAGCACATGGGTTGAAGGTGTAAGAAGAATCCTAACTCTGCATAGAAGGAGCAACAGAAATAGACTAAAAGGCATGGTTGTTGTTCATGTATCCAAAAACATAAGCACAGTAAGCGTTCACAGTAGTTTCTAACTGTCCAGTGAAGCTTGAAGGCTTTTCACGGTCTCCATAAGCCTCTTAATCATCAGAAGCCGGAAATGGCAACAGACAACCAGCTGCTGATGCTGCGGATCACCGGGAAAACAAACCATATCACTCCATGGCCATGACAAGAATTCTCATTAGTTTAAAAAACTTTGCAAAAGGTGTTCGGACTTTGAACTGCAGTGCTGGGAGTTACACTCATACGCTGAAACAAATGAGAATTCGGATCAATACATTAATTTCTTTGGCTAAATTACACTTATTTAATTTGCAAGACTTTAAGTAGATTTTGCTGCTTTAATTATTCCCGACCCCTAAACACTGAATATACACTTGAATTTAATTAATGAGGAGCAGTTAATTTTGCAGCTGCACATCCACTTTTACCACAAAGAATTTCTGAATCAGATCCTTGGAATTAAAGAACAACTAGTCTCTTGGTCTTTTCTTGCATTTTGCAATCTGCTGACAAACAAAATGACACAGTCAGATGAGGAGCCGTTAAAATGCTGCAGTTTCTGTTTTGTCTCACACGGTAACGTGTCGAAACGGCATTTCTAAATATACACTATGGTCCAAACACACGTGTGACTTCGCGACCTGCGCGTGCATGCAGGAAGGAGAAGAGACGCATAAAAACACATGAAGCAATAGTCTGTTTACTAGCATCAAAATGTGAGGTCAATTTTAGATCACACAAATAAAATATTAACCAAGGATCCATGACTAAGACACTGCTCTTGGCACTTTATCTGATGCCCACTAAGTAAGAGCTTCTGAGCGAGCTGCTTTCTTTTTCCAAGACTTGATAAATCATTTTACAAAGCCAAAGTCAAGGAAGGAGAAATGTAACGTAAGGACCATTGTGTTTATTGACCACATCCCCACCATTGTTTTATGTGATGCTGCGTATAGCGATTTAAGAGATATTTTCAAAAGGCGACTGTTGCCTTTGTGAATCTGCAGGAGAAACCAGCTGTCTGATGTGATGGATGGCGTTGGCAGTTACATAGTGTTTCATTTTCATAGGGCTGGCCATATTAGATCCCCAGATGGCACTGTTACGTGTTGCATTGTGTGTACTTTGTATCACAGCATTGCAGTGGATTTCTTGTCACTTATTAGTCATTTACAAAATAAATTAACATGAACATCAATGCAGCCGTTGCTTTGATGAATCAGTTCAAGGAATGAGGCAACATTTTAATTACAGTGATTATATGGGCCTACTGCACGGTTCAAACCAGTTTATAAATGTAATATGTGGGCCGCTGTTTTCCAGGCCAACAGCTGAACTATGCTGTAGAAATTGTAAATACAGTCTCTTCAAAATGCAAATTATTAAGACAAAGCGAATAAAATCCAAGCTTTGGAACGATATGAAGGTTAAGTAAGCTGTTTTCATTTATCGTGTATATTATTACTCTGATTAAAGCAAGTACATGCATCATCTATTGTATTTTGACTGAAGCCCACTTGTTTTAAGGAGTGTGTTTAACCATCTCATCAACGAGTTTTCAGGCACAGCAGGCAAGTCTTATTGGCAAACAAGATGTAATGAAACAGTGTTGTGCTACCCGTCCACCAATATTTGACAGACAGACAAACAGTGTGCAGACACACAGTTAGCAATTAGCCGATGAAGACTAGCCTCTAAAGTAGCAGCTATTTCCCACAGGAGCTGGCAAAGACCAAAGCGCGGCTAAAAAGAGAGTCAATATTGAACAAACAGAGGAGGGCTGATGATAAAAAACAATACAACACATCGATACTGTAGTCTGTATTGTCAATGTGGCTGCCCTTAAAATCGCAGCAGAAAAGCAGCTGGGCCCGACCTCAGTCTGTACAAATACATTCCTGTTTTAAAATAATGAGATGTTTGATACATTATGGGAAAAAATAACATTTGTTAAGTTTCTGATTATCTGCTGTGATCGTCTAGTTTTAAAGAAATGTTTACAGGATATTTATTTGGCAAAATCGTCTTCTTTCGGATTGCTCCCTTTGGAGTGGAGGCAGTGGATCATCTGCCTCCATCTCACCCTCTCTTTACCATCCTCCTCAGTCACACCAACACCGTCCTCATTCACTAAATCCATGGATCTTTGTGGTCTTCCTCTTTTCCTCTTGCCTGGCGGCTCCAAAGTCAGCATCCATCCACTATATCTGCTGTACCAGAGCTGTCCCTCTGATGCACTCATTTCTAATCCTGCCCATCCTGGTTACTTCCAATGAAAATCTTAGCATCTTTAACTCTGCCACCTCCACCTACGGCTCCTGTCTTTTTTGTCAGTGTCACCATCTGCAAACCATACATCATAGCAGGTCTCATCTTGTAAACCTTCCCTTTCACTCTCGCTGTTACAAATCACCCCTGACACTCGTCTCCACCCACTTCACCCTGCCTGCACTCTCTTCTTTAGCTCTCTTGTCCCATGCTGCTTTGAAAGGTTAACACCATGTATTTGGATGCATCTATCTTGAGTACCTCTACTTCTTGCATCTTCACCTTTCCATCTGTCTCTATGTCATTCACACACATGCATCCTCTCTCACTTCTAATGACTTTTATTCCACTTGTCTCTGATGCATACCTCCACATCTCTGGGCTCTCTTCCACCTGCTCCCCACTCTCACTACAGGTGACACATCATCTGTGGCCATCGTAGTCCATGCTGGTTTTGTATTAAGTCCTGACCTTGATGGGAAAAGGTTTCAAGCTATTAATAATAACAACAATGGATTGCATTTATATAGCGCTTTTCAGGACCCCTCAAAGCGCTTTACAATTCCACTATTCATTCACTCTCACATTCATACACTGGTGGAGGTAGCTACAGTTGTAGCCACAGCTGCCCTGGCGCAGACTGACAGAGGCGAGGCTGCCACATCGCGCCATCGGCCCCTCTGGCCATCACCAGTAGGCGGTAGGTGAAGTGTCTTGCCCAAGGACACAACGACCAAGACTGTCCGAGCCGGGGCTCGAATCGGCAACCTTCCGATTACAAGACGAACACCCAACTCTTGAGCCACGATCGCCCTATTATATGAAGTAGCTCCATTTTCACAGCAGTTTGATTCATTAAGATGATTATATGAAGCCATTACATGATTTGATTACCTGACATGATAGTTAATGTTGTCTCATTTACTTTTAAAACTGATAACCGTGACATTTCTCAAGGAGCTCTCACTGCAGAACTATAGGGGCAAAATATACAGTGCAAAAGGATTACATCCTAAATGTGCAATATGATCTCATTATTCCACTTATCTCATAAAATACTTCTCAAAGTCAGTTTCTCTGTTTACATGTCGTCTATATGGGTGATTACTGTTTCATTATTTAATACGAAACCAACACAATGTGGTCCATTCTGGTGTGTCTAATCCACATTTGAGTTTATTCGAAATACAGTCGTTTTCCTTAAGCTCAAAAGCAGTCCAATAATAGAGAGTGATCAGCCAGACATGCCCCAGCATTTTTAGAGTGATACATCCATGAAATTGGATCCGCTTCTCACACTTTCATCCCAAACCATTATTAATATTCTCTGTCATCCACACACCTCCTGTGCTACATCCCATACTGTTTAGTGGCCTTGAAGGAAACATTTGGCTTTTGATTAACCATGCAATTAAAGCGCATTTTATCCTACAATAATAAAAATGTACTAAAAAATAGCCGTTACCGAGACAGCTCTTAAAGGCAGGAATTCTCCCTTTGAGAGCATGAAGATTTATTTAAATTGCAATCTTTATATGTGGAGCATATTTATTGTATAGTCATGAAAAGTGTGTCGCACAGAAGTTGTTCATTCTCACAATTCTTTGAAATTGTTGCATGGAATCAGACTGATGGTTTCCAGACTGGATAATAATGATTAGAAGTTTCTTAGGGAGTTAGAGTTGCTCTCTCTCTTATCTAAAATGCTGATATTTAGGGTCTGGTGCTCCTTTTCCTACTGAGGGATGTGTTGTCATCATGCCAAATTATAAAGAGTGTTCTGTGGCATTCACAAAAAATAATGCATAGATCTGGCAAAGGATTTAAAAAGAACTCCAAATTATTTGAGGTAAATCGCTTAACCGTCAGAAAAAATAATCTACAAGAGGCATGGTTTCCAAATATCGGCCAATTTGTCTGGGATTGGCTGCCTGAGCAGAGCAGATCATTTGATACAAAAAGTATTCAAGAACCCCAAAGTCTCATCACACGATCTGCAGGTAACACTTTGTGAACCACAGAGATTGCAGAAATTTGATGTACTATAAAAGTCTTTTGCTGTCCAAAAGTAAGTACTTCATGGGGGTGGGCACGCTACACGGAATCCAAATTACCATCAGGGTGTACACCTCACCCCTGTCGTCATTGCCCACCTCTCAATTTTAAATACACGTAGACATTGAGGGCTAGCAGGAGGGGCTATGCGCTTACCTGCTGCTCTCTTGCAGGTAGCTCCAAGCCCTCCTGGGTTTTAAATGCACCTTAGAACACATATGCATCAACACTACAATGAGCGGGTGGAGGGAGGTTTGGAGTCTTCTCTCACCCGCGTTCTCTGCGGCCTGCTGGAGCAGGGGGGCTAGGACTAGGAGGAGGAGTTGGCCGTCTGACTGGGGTCTGGAATGTGGGGCCTCCCTGCTGCTGCGGAGTCGGGGCGGTCTGCTTCTCCCCACCGCAGGGAAAAGGGTAACACCACCTGGGTCTGGGTGCAGTTCCCCCCTCCAGGGGCAACGGTACCCAGACCCGGTTCGTAGAGTACGCTTGGGGAGTGTGATTGTGTGTACAGCGTCTCTTTATGTCTGTCTCCACGTTGGTTGAGTGTGGAGTGAGTGCATATGAGAGCATGAGGGTGGGAATGGATGTTTGTGTCTGTGTGTGCCTGTATGTCTGTGTCTATATGTCAGGTTGGGTATCAGACGCCACCTCTCTGGGGACATCTCAGGCCCTCCAAGGTTTGGAGGCCTATCTCCCCCCACCACCACTTCCCCTGCCGGTGGCGGACTCCCTCAGACATCGGTGCGTTGGTGGTTCTTTGTGTCCGGGGATGGGCGTCCAGGTACACACCGGCTCACTCCTTGGTGGCTGCTTATCGGGGCCTGGAGCCTGGGGCTCGCTCGGGCCACTTCGGAGGTGGGGTGCCCCCGGCCTCTCGGCCTGGGGCTCGGTCACTCAGGCACAGCTGGCTGCCGGCGGAGCTCACGGGCGCGTCACTGCAACCCCCCCTGGCTTCTACTCCACGGCTGCTGAGTGAGCCCTCATCTGGGACTCAAATCACTTTTATTGTCACATCACATGTGCAGGCACACTGGCACAGCACATGCGAGTGAAATTCTTGTGTGCGAGCCCCACAAGCAACAGAGATGTGCAAACACAACAACACAAACGAGCAAAATACAAGAATGGCCAACCTGAAACTAATAAATATATGTACAATATATAATAGTGTATGCATTTCTGGATGAGTATACTAAATATTTTCCTACGTGTGTGTGTGTGTGTGTGTGTGTGTGTGTGTATACACATTTTTACAAATTAAATAGTAAAAAAATAATAAAAAAATAAAATAAAATAATAATAATAATAATAATAATAATAAAATATATAAAATATACAGAGTTGAATATGTGCAAAACAAGTGGCATTTATATACAATGTGGAGTACATAATGTTGAAGTTCCAGTAGTGAAGCTGAGGTGTCTATGACGTGTTCAGCAGTCTGATGGCCTGATGGAAAAAGCTGTCTCTCAGTCTGCTGGTACGGGACCGGATGCTGCAGAACCTCCTTCCTGATGGAAGCAGTCTGAACTGTTTATGGCTGGGGTGACTGGAGTCCTTGATGATCCTCCCCGCTTTCCTCAGGCACCGCTTCCTGTAGATGTCTTGGAGGGAGGGAAGCTCACCTCCAATTATCCGTTCAGAGCACCGCACTACTCGCTGGAGAGCTTTGCAGTTGTAGGCGGTGCTGTTGCCATACCAGGTGGTGATGCATCCAGTGAGGATGCTCTCAATGGCACAGCGATAGAAGGTCCTGAGGATGCGGGGGCTCATGCCGAATCTTTTCAGTCTCCTGAGAAAGAAGAGGCGCTGCTGCGCCTTCTTCACTGTTTTGTTTGTGTGTACTGACCACGTAAGATCCTCAGCCAGGTGTACGCCAAGGAACCGGAAGCTGCTCACTCTCTCCACAGCAGCGCCGTTGATGGTGATGGGGGTGTGTACTTCTCTGCACCTCCGGAAGCTCTTTCTGGGACAGTGGCGCGGCTGCCCCTCTGTTGGTCTTCCTTGGTCTCTTGTGTTCTGGGGGCCTCTGGATGTCTGGAGTTTTGATCTCCTCCATACCTGCTTCATGCCCTGGAGGACGGAGCTGTGGCTCCCCCACACCCTCTAGCAGATCCTTACATGAAGGAACCTTTTAAAAAAACAAGCGCGTCCATGCTCACAGGTGTACACACGGGTGATCACACCCACAAACTACACCCTTTTTGGCTCCTACCTCAAAGCACACTGTGTTCTGTTGATCTTATGTGCTGCACAATAATGTTTAATATTTAGTATTTACTGTCATATTCCCATATATCATTGTGATGTTGTTTATTCTATTACTCTCGTTTTCTTCTGCTTGTTTTCTTTTTTCTTTCTCAGCAGGTGATCCAGGTGATCAATATATGTATTTTTTTTCTCTGCTTATTCTGTTGGTTTTTGTTTTTTGCCCTTCTCCCCCGTCCCTCTTCTCAGCTGTTTCTCTTTCCCTCTTTCTTTCTCCCCTTCTTTCCCCCAGTCAAGTCTGTCCCGTATTCAGCAAGTGAAAATAAAATAAACAATAAAAGGTGAATCAAATGGACCATTACGGCAAGGCTGGGATGGTCAATTTGGTAAAGTAAATCCGTTGGGCATCTTTATTCGCGTTTAGACAATAATTCTGATGGCAAAAGAGCCAAACGGGACAGGGGAAAAAAAAGGGAAAAAAAACAAAAAAAACCCCCCAAAAGTAAGTACTTCAAACTGATTTACAAAGTACTGTAAATCAGATCTTTTGAAATATTGTCCTCTGAATAGACATATCAAAGCCAAGGAACTAATAGACTTTTCAGGAAATCTTCTGTTTTTAAGACAAAGAAAAATCTCATCGCACTTTGCTTCTTCATTGGTTGGGCAACTTGCCGTCACTTTCACATTATAGCAACTTGCTCATTAGTTACTGCTGCTAAAGGACATGAGATGATGATAATAATAATTTATTGAACAAATGTGTTGTTCTGTTGACCAAATTTGTGTTATTTAAAAACATTACCTTTCTCTCTTGGAACTGTATCAAACAGGATGAAATATTTATTTGGCCAAATACAGTATAGCTGAAGAGCTACTAATTTCCATGGGACTCACATACTCTAAAGATTTAGCATTATCTTTGAGTCTTTATATGGAACCCATTTTTAATCACCTCTCGGCTTCTTGTTGTTCTCACTGTAAGTATAAAACCTGCTAATTTAAATGTTTTCACAGCTATAACTGCTGCTTTAAACCAGTGCTGACAGCAACAACCATGGAGCTCTTTTTATACACAGTTGTTGGTTTTTAATTGAGCTTGAAAATCACAGATCATTCTCCATGTCCAGAAATAAAAATTGATTTGTGTACAGTATACAGTCTACACTACCATTAGGTAACCAACAATTGTTCTCAAAAATTGTTTGAAAAATCTACAAAATCCAGCTGAATGAAGGTTAATAAAGAGAAAGTAATAAAAATGTGTGTTCTCATAATGAATAGACATGAAAAGCCTCAGTCTCCCGTCACCATCCCTATTATTTACTTGGTAACTGAAAAGACCAGGCAGCCAATTACAGGGCCCGTCAAACTGTCAATCACTATGAAGCAATTCATAGAAATCAAACAGCAAACTGTCACAGCGATATTATCAGGTGCTGCGGAGAGAGAAAAGGGGATGTTCAAGCACCAATTAGAAGAGCAGGATGTGTTGCTAAGGAGGGATACAATCAATGCTGAGTCTGAAAATGGAAGAAGACTGAAAAGAAATATAACCTACACCCCTGCAATATTTTCCCCAAAACTGACTGCTCATCTCTTGATTCCCAAAAGTTTAATATAATATTTACATGAAATATGTCACCGCAACATACCACTAGTCAATAGAAATGTACAGTTTCAGTAAAATCTATTTAAAGCTGCCAACAACTAATTTGTCAGTTTCTGTGGTGAAAAACACAACCAGTGTAATCCAGTGCAAGCCTAGGCAGTTCACGACTGTTCATAATATTCTGGCCATGGGTAATGTTCTGGCTTGGTTCTCGTAGATCAACAGACATTCAATGTCCCAGGCCAAAGACCATGAACGAAGAATTGGGCTTAAATGGGCTTAAAAGTTTAAAATTAGGGGCATGACCACATTGATTGACAACTTTGGCAACGCAGTCCTCTATAGCTGTCTACCTGCAGTAGGTCTCACTTCCACTAATTCAAGTCATTTAACTGTATGAGATATAAGAGTGTCCATAAGTGCACGTGGCATCAGGACACTCTAGGCCGCAGGTCGATGATCGATCTTGTAATTGTATCACCAGACCTGCGACCATATGTTCTGGACACTCGGGTAAAGAGAGGGGCTGAGCTGTCAACTGATCACCACCTGGTGGTGAGTTGGATCAGGTGGCAGGGGAGGACGCTGGACAGACCTGGTGCACCTAAACACGTAGTGAGGGTGTGCTGGGAATGCCTGGCAGAGGCCCCAATCTGTGAGATCTTCAACGCACACCTCCGGCAGAGCTTCAACAGCATTCCGAGGGAGACTGGGGACATTGAGTCCGAATGGACGATGTTCAGCATCTCCATTGTCAAAGCTGCTGCACTGAGCTGCGACCGCAAGGTGGTTGGTGCCTGTCGTGGTGGTAATCTCCGAACCAAATGGTGGACACCAGAGGTGAAGGGAGCCACCAGGCTGAAGAAGGAGTCCTATCGGGCTTGGTTAACCTGTGGGACTTCGGAGGCAGCTGACAGGTACCGACAGGCCAAGCGGAATGTGGCTCGGGCAGTGGCTGAAGCAAAAACTCGGGTGTGGGAGGAGTTCGGAGAGGCCATGGAACAAGGCTAGTCAAACCTCAGATACAGAAGGAACAATGCGGTTTTCGTCCTGGTTACGGAACACTGGACCAGCTCTTTATCCTCTCAAGGATACTTGAGGGCGCATGGGAGTTTGCCTAACCAGTCTACATGTGTTTTGTGGACTTGGAGAAGGCATTTGACCGGGTCCCTCGGGCTGTCCTGTGGGGGGTGCTGCGGGAGTATGGGGTGTCTGGCCCATTGCTATGGGCCATTCGATCCCTATACAGGGAGTGCAGAATTATTAGGCAAATGAGTATTTTGTCCACATCATCCTCTTCATGCATGTTGTCTTACTCTAAGCTGTATAGGCTCGAAAGCCTACTACCAATTAAACATATTAGATGATGTTCATCTCTGTAATGAGAAGGGGTGTGGTCTAATGACATCAACACCCTATATCAGGTGTGCATAATGGTAAAATGGTAAATGGCCTGTATTTATATAGCGCTTTACTAGTCCCTAAGGACCCCAAAGCACTTTACATATCCAGTCATCCACCCATTCACGCACACATTCACACACTGGTGATGGCAAGCTACATAGAATTATTAGGCAACTTCCTTTCCTTTGGCAAAATGGGTCAAAAGAAGGACTTGACGGGCTCAGAAAAGTCAAAAATAGTGAGATATCTTGCAGAGGGATGCAGCAGTCTCAAAATTGCAAAGCTTCTGAAGCGTGATCATCGAACAATCAAGCGTTTCATTCAAAATAGTCAACAGGGTCGCAAGAAGCGTGTGGAAAAACCAAGGCGCCAAATAACTGCTCATGAACTGAGAAAAGTCAAGCGTGCAGCTGCCAAGATGCCACTTGCCACCAGTTTGGCCATATTTCAGAGCTGCAACGTTACTGGAGTGCCCAAAAGCACAAGGTGTGCAATACTCAGAGACATGGCCAAGGTAAGAAAGGCTGAAAGACGACCACCACTGAACAAGACACACAAGCTGAAACGTCAAGACTGGGCCAAGAAATAGCTCAAGACTGGTTTTTCTAAGGTTTTATGGACTGATGAAATGAGAGTGAGTCTTGATGGGCCAGATGGATGGGCCCGTGGCTGGATTGGTAAAGGGCAGAGAGCTCCAGTCCGACTCAGACGCCAGCAAGGTGGAGGTGGAGTACTGGTTTGGGCTGGTATCATCAAAGATGAGCTTGTGGGGCCTTTTCGGGTTGAGGATGGAGTCAAGCTCAACTCCCAGTCCTACTGCCAGTTTCTGGAAGACACCTTCTTCAAGCAGTGGTACAGGAAGAAGTCTGCATCCTTCAAGAAAAACATGATTTTCATGCAGGACAATGCTCCATCACACGCGTCCAAGTACTCCACAGCGTGGCTGGCAAGAAAGGGTATAAAAGAAGAAAAACTAATGACATGGCCTCCTTGTTCACCTGATCTGGACCCCATTGAGAACCTGTGGTCCATCATCAAATATGAGATTTACAAGGAGGGAAAACAGTACACCTCTCTGAACAGTGTCTGGGAGGCTGTGGTTGCTGCTGCACGCAATGTTGATGGTGAACAGATCAAAACACTGACAGAATCCATGGATGGCAGGCTTTTGAGTGTCCTTGCAAAGAAAGGCGGCTATATTGGTCGCTGATTTGTTTTTGTTTTGTTTTTGAATGTCAGAAATGTATATTTGTGAATGTGGAGATGTTATATTGGTTTCACTGGTAAAAATAAATAATTGAAATGGGTATATATTTGTTTTTTGTTAAGTTGCCTAATAATTATGCACAGTAATAGTCACCTGCACACACAGATATCCCCCTAAAATAGCTAAAACTAAAAACAAACTAAAAACTACTTCCAAAAACATTCAGCTTTGATATTAATGAGTTTTTTGGGTTCATTGAGAACATGGTTGTTGTTCAATAATAAAATTATTCCTCAAAAATACAACTTGCCTAATAATTCTGCACTCCCTGTACAACCGTTGCAAGAGCTTGGTTTGCATTGCCGGCAATAAGTCGGACTCGTTCCCGGTGGGTGATGGGCTCCGCCAGGGCTGCCCTTTGTCACCGATTCTGTTCATAATTTTTATGGACAGGATTTCTAGGCGCAGCCAAGTGGTGAAGGGCTTTCACTTCGGTGGCCTCAGAATCTTATCTCTGCTTTTCGCGGATGATGTGGTTTTGTTGGCTTCATCGGGTGATGGCCTCCGGCTCGCACTGGAATGGTTCGGAGCCGAGTGGGAATGAGGATCAACACCTCCAAATCTGAGGCCATGGTTCTCAGCCGGAAAAAGGGTGGAGTGCCCACTTCGGGTCGGGGATGAGTTCCTGCCCCAAGTGGAGGAGTTCAAGTATCTTGGGATCTTGTTCGCGAGTGATGGGAGAAGGGAGCCGAAGATCGACAGGCGGATGGGTGCTGCGGCCGCAGTGATGCAGACACTGCACTGGTCTGTCGTGGTGAAGAGCTGAGTGTAAAAGCGAATCTACGTCCCTGCCCTCACCTATGGCCACGAACTGTGGGTAGTGACCAAAAGAACAAGATCGCGGATACAAGCAGCGGAAATGAGCTTCCCCCGAAAGGTGGCTTGCCTCTCCCTTAAAGATAGGGTGAGAAGTTCAGCCATCCGGGAGGGGCTCAGAGTAGAGCCGCTGCTCCTCCACATCGAAAGGAGCCAGCTGAGGTGGTTCGGGCATCTGACAAGGATGCCTCCTGGGCGCCTCCTGGGTGAGAGGTTCCGGGCATGTCCTACCGGGAGGAGGCCCTGGGGCAGACCCAGGACACACTGGAGAGATTATATCTCTCGGCTGGTCTGGGAACGCCTTGGTGTTCCCCCGGATAAGCTAGAGGAGGTCTGGGCTTCTCTGCTTAGGCTGCTGCCCCCGTGACCCGGCCCCGGATAAAGCAGAAGAAGATGGATGGATGGATGGATTTGAGAAATAATGTGGCTCACTGTCCATCTGGATCCAACCAATCAGAAGTTTTACCAGTTTGGTGTCTATCTCGCAGCCGATAACTTACCTTTCTACCTTCTCGACTAACCATCATTGCTGGGGTGCTTTAGAAACATTACATATCCATTTAAGAGTTGACAGGTGCATTGTAATTGCAATCAAGCCTGTTTGTTTGTTGTTATTTACAAATGTAGAAATTATATTGGTTGCTGGCAAGTCCATGTGGCTTGCTGCTTTGTCACAATCACCTACACTATTAGATCAGTCTCATCTATTTCCCTTAAATTGCTATGTGTTTCTGACTGAGAGCAGAGCTGTGTACTTCAGAAGATGAAGTAGCATGATCAAAAACTGCTGTTTGAAACTGCAGTCCAGCGATAATGAATCTTTCTACATGCAAGGGAAACAACAGAAAAGCAAGAAGGCTAGGAAAAATGCACTGGAAATGGAAACATGGGTTTGCTTGGAAGCGGGCTGTATGTACATATTTATGTTTATGTACATGTGTGTATTTGAGTAAGTGACTGCATGCCCTAATGCTGTGCTGGCATCATGCTCCTCTCCAGTGTATACACCCTGTTCTTTCCATCTTCTCCGTGGTGTGTTGGCTGCTTTCTCAACTGGTGCCTTTCCAAAACGAACAGTTTCCAGTGTTAGTGTGCACACAAATCTATCTGTCTGTCCATATGATTCTTAGACAAAATAACAAAATAACAACAAAGTAGCTGTCTGGTAAAACTAACATTGGCGTGTGTGCAGACAGTTTCAGTTTTAGCAACTTTTTTCCCAACTTTTTGGAGTAAAGGGAAATAAATACAGCACTGTCCTGATATCGAAGGTAGTGCCAAATTTATTGCAAGATCTTTCAGTGCAAGGACAAACCTGTCACCGTCTGTGTAACATCTGTACTTGTGTTATTCCCGGTCCTGCCCTGCATATAGAGCCAGGGTTACAGTTTGCAATCCTCATGCAATGTTCCTAAATATCTGAATATGAAGCTGAATAATATGGATGGCAATTGGGTGTCATGAAATTTGGATGCTTTTGTCCGGTGAAGGTTGTAATGTATGCTGTGGCTGAGTTTTCGTCCAGAAAATGAGCATCCAAATCATTTGTGCAAGCCTGTGATACTATTACTTAAAAATGAAACAATCTTAGATGAGGGCCTGCAAAAATTGTTCTGGTGTCAGATGTTGCCATTGCTCATTTGATTGAGCAGGTGACCAATGTACTGGGTCTTTGCTTCAGTGTTTCCTCCCCAGACATATCTCTGCATGTCTCCCCTATCCTCTCTTCACCTTTCTATTCAAGAGAAAAGTTTATTTTAGAAACAGTGCTCAATGCTAGAAACCTAGCAAATGGTGTTATCTAACATTCAGTCAGTTCAGTTTTATTTCCGTAGCACACAACAACAGTCACTTCATGGCATTTTATGTCATTGATTGATCACACACACTCAGCAGGCTAAGCCTAAAGTTTTAAGCCTAATCGTGAAAGTAGAGAGGGTGTCTGTCTCCCAAATTCAAACTGGGAGTTGGTTCCACAGAGGAGGGGCCTGGAAGCTGAAGGCTCTGCCTCCCATCCTGCTTTTAAATACTAGCAGAAGAAAGCCAGCAGTATGGAAGCGAAGACAATAATGCGACCTGATTATTCAAGACCTTGTGAGGAGAAGGACTTTAAATTCAATTCAGAATTTAACAAGGAAACAATGAAGAGAAGCTAATATGGGAGAAATATGGTTTCCAGGTTTTAGTCGCAGTTATTACTCTCGCTGTAGTGCTCTGGATCAACTAGAGGCCTTTCAGGGAGCTTTTAGAGCAATCTGCTAATTATGAATTACATTAGTCCAGCCTAGAAGTAATAAATGCATGAACTAGCTTGTGTTTAACATTGTAAAAGGATTTGTTTTTAACCCAAACCAAAGAGAATAACTGCGTTCACTGATAAGATTCTGTTGTCCAACAATCAATAACTTAATGAGTACTCATGAGAGCGCGCTGGTATTCTGTTTGTTTTCATATTGCTTAATACAGAGCATATTGTTTAAGATTTGCAACTGAGTGGAGTGCTACTTTTCATTTTGGCTATTTCAGGCCAAGTCGTGATATACTCTTAAACTTGTCTTCTGCCATTTCATCCAGGCAGAAGACTGATTCATAAGATTTGCTGCTCCACGACTCAGACTTTAATCAAACTTACACAAAAATGATCACCTAATGGGTTTTCACCCAAATTGTGCTTAAGGTCAAGATCACCTTTGTTGTTTTATGGACAATATCCATAAGAACTGTGATGGACTGTGAGCTGAATGAGCTACTACGTCGTTGACAGAATTAAATATTGCTATTGGCTTCTCTCAGCCAATAGTTTCTCTAAGCACTGTATTCCTGTGAGTTTCAAATTGACGATCACAGTTATGTTCATTTTTTTCCTTTTATACATTGTGTTGTTTCATGTGTGTGATTCTTTATTCACTTTTCTCTTGTTTCAGGTCCATCTATCTCTACCTTCCTGTTCCTTCACAAGCTCATGTGCATCTAATTGTCTGTGCTTTGTAGTTAAGTGTTTAGCCTTAGTTCTCAGCTATATTACTATATTGTCAGTAGTTGTTGTAGCATTCTCTTCTTACTTTCCAAGTGGTTTTGAGTTCCTTCGTTTTTCCTCAAGTTAGCGTTTTTCACTGATTACCGAGCTAAATCTTTCTCAGTTATAGCCTTTGAATTGCTCTTTGTCCTTGGAGTTGTGCTTTTGAGTCTTTAGTTGAGTATGCCTTCACTTACCATCTAAATACCAATCAGGTGGTTATTTAAAGTGGCATTTTTGACAACTATACTAGGATGGTGTATATCACAGGTATTAACCATGGATGGCAGTGTTTATCTATCCCAAATGCAATGCCACAATAAATGTGCTAAGGGCTGAAGCTGCTTTGCAACTTCATGACACAATACAGCCTGTGTTGTAATGGCACATCTGACAGAACATTTGCATGGATAGTGCCATCCAAGATATTAACAACAAGCAGAGCAATAACTGACACACCTGTGTGGGACGCCTGTATGAATGAGGCCATTTTACGGTTCTGAATGAGGTTCTGCGCTAATTACTGTACTTTTACATTTGTGTTATAACTGTCTTATTTGTCTAGTTTTGTGTTTCCAGGGTTTTCCTGTATTACGTGGGGTGAGAGTTTGCTAATCAGACTGTGCTGGGATTGGTGTGTCAAGGCTACAGCTACAAATTATTGCTGGAGCCAAGATGGCTGCCATGCTTCCTTTTCACTCAACCAGTCATACCAGTGTTTCTGTAACCTGAAGTGTGATGTGATGTGTGTTTAGCACGAGTGAGGTATGAGCTGCCATTTCTTTTTCTAACCTTTTTCTCGTGTCTTTTTTGTCTAGTGAGGAAGAGCATCTTGTGTTTTGGTTCGTTACTTCCAGGCAGAATATCTGAGCTCTTGTATTGTTAGATAGTTCTGTTTGTTTCTTATTCTGGCCTTAGCTCACCCTGATGTAATTTTTATTTTATACTTTTTTTGTGAATGGGCTGAACAGTTAATACAATATAAATTTTATACTTGGAAGGTTATTTCCTTGACTGCTTGGGACTTGGGGAAGTGTATCGGCTCCTTAGATTGGATGTAACAATTCGAATAAACCTTCATTTTTCAGTTGTAAAGATTTTTTTTGACATGTGGCGTAATCAAATATGGCAATCAAATACAGTGGGGCAAAAAAGTATTTAGTCAGCCACCGATTGTGTAAGTTCCCCCACTTAAAATGATGACAGAGGTCAGTAATTTGCACCAGAGGTACACTTCAACTGTGAAAGACAGAATGTGAAAAAAAAATCCATGAATCCACATGGTAGGATTTGTAAAGAATTTATTCGTAAATTAGGGTGGAAAATAAGTATTTGGTCACCTCAAACAAGGAAAATCTCTGGCTCTCACAGACCTGTAACGTCTTCTGTAAGAAGCTTTTCTGTCCCCCACTCGTTACCTGTATGAATGGCACCTGTTTGAACTCATCATCTGTATAAAAGACACCTGTCCACAGCCTCAAACAGTCAGACTTCAAACTCCACCATGGCCAAGACCAAAGAGCTTTCAAAGGACACCAGGAAAAGTATTGTAGACCTGCACCAGACTGGGAAGAGTGAATCTACAATAGGCAAGCAGCTTGGTGTGAAAAAATCAACTGTGGGAGCAATCATCAGAAAATGGAAGACATACAAGACCACTGATAATCTCCCTCGATCTGGGGCTCCACGCAAGATCTCATCCCGTGGGGTCAAAATGATCATGAGAACGGTGAGCAAAGATCCCAGAACCACACGGGGGGACCTGGTGAATGACCTGCAGAGAGCTGGGACCAAAGTAACAAAGGTCACCATCAGTAACACACTACAACGGCAGGGAATCAAATCCCGCAGTGCCAGACGTGTTCCGCTGCTGAAGCCAGTGCACGTCCAGGCCCGTCTGAAGTTTGCCAGAGAGCACATGGATGATACAGCAGAGGATTGGGGAAAATGTCATGTGGTCAGATGAAACCAAAGTAGAACTTTTTGGTATAAACTCAACTCGTCGTGTTTGGAGGAAGAAGAATACTGAGTTGCATCCCAAGAACACCATACCTACTGTGAAGCATGGGGGTGGAAACATCATGCTATGGGGCTGTTTTTCTGCCAAGGGGACAGGACGACTGATCCGTGTTAAGGACAGAATGAATGGGGCCATGTATCGTGAGATTTTGAGCCAAAACCTCCTTCCATCAGTGAGAACTTTGAAGATGAAACGAGGCTGGGTCTTCCAACATGACAATGATCCAAAACACACCGCCCGGGCAACAAAGGAGTGGCTCCGTAAGAAGCATTTGAAAGTCCTGGAGTGGCCTAGCCAGTCTCCAGACCTCAACCCCATAGAAAATCTGTGGCGGGAGTTGAAAGTCCGTGTTGCTCGGCGACAGCCCCAAAACATCACTGCTCTCGAGAAGATCTGCATGGAGGAATGGGCCAAAATACCAGCTACTGTGTGTGCAAACCTGGTAAAGACCTATAGTAAACGTTTGACCTCTGTTATTGCCAACAAAGGTTATGTTACAAAGTATTGAGTTGTATTTTTGTTATTGACCAAATACTTATTTTCCACCCTGATTTACAAATAAATTCTTTACAAATCCTACCATGTGGATTCATGGATTTTTTTTTTCACATTCTGTCTCTCACAGTTGAAGTGTACCTCTGGTGCAAATTACTGACCTCTGTCATCATTTTAGGTGGGGGAACTTGCACAATCGGTGGCTGACTAAATACTTTTTTGCCCCACTGTATGTGGAGCCATCCACTCTGGTGACCCTTCTTAACCCTCTCAAGGCAGACGTTGCCGATTTGCAACAGTTAAAAACTAACAACCTGATTACCCCACATACATATTTTACTTTTTTTTTTTAGTACCACTGCAGGACTTGGTTGTGCATTAGCAAATAAAACTTAATTTGAGCCTGAGAGGGTTAATGCATGCTGATGAAACTAAGATTAGCACTGTGGCTGAATGGGTGATTGTTCTTCTTCTTCTTCAAAAAAAAAAACAAAAACCCTGATGTTTAAGCTCGTCAAAACTTATGACATCAGGGTCCTGTTTGACCTCAGGCAGGTGAATTAACTCAATAAACACCACCTAGTATTACAGCCGTTCCCTGTAATACCAGATTCTTATAACACTAGCACACTTTAGTTTCACTGGAAATAGTGAAAATCATGTATTAAACTGATTTGATTTTGAGTATTAATATAGCTCTTTTGTTTTTTTTATTTCATGTTTAATATTGTTGCAGTTTTATGCCTTGTCAGCAAGTTCAGTCCTTGGTAAACCAAGAGAACCTGTTAGAGAATATCAGATCCTGGAAACTGAGGAAGTTGCCCCCTGAATGGAGATGGGAAAACAATCATCTGACCAAATGTAGATTCCCATGCTGTACATGTGAAGTCTAATAATAGGGGACTGACCAACATGATAGCAAACACAAAACTGGTGTTGTAGTTTCCATACAACAATGCTCACTGTGAAAGATGCTTTTTTCCCCTCCAGTTAGGAAGATTCACACAGATTGCTGAAAACATCTTAACACTGACACTCGACAGCCCTATTGCAATGGAAGATAAATACACACCCTTGCTGTGTAATTGCACCAACAGACAGGCAGCTCCAGATGGCTAAGAGGGAGGCTCATGAGTACAATCAGCAGCACATTTGTCAGTGTTGAATAATTGTGTTAATATATAATTCATTGTGTTGCAAATTCATAGACAGTAATCTTCTGTAATTTTCTATGATTTCATGGATTTTTTTTCCAGGGGTTGGTATAACTGGGGATCCAAACTTTTTTGTTTTTTACTGACAGGATCAATAAGTTGTGCATTTAGCAATACTCTGCTGCATACCCTGACGACTGCCGCTCACTGGATATTTTCTCTCTCCCCCCTCCCTCTTTTCCCTCTCTAAACCCTAGAGATGGTTGTGTGGGAAAACCCCAGTAGATCAGCAGTTTCTGAGATACTCAAACCAGCCCATCTGGCACAAACAACCTTGCAGTGTTCAAAGGCATTTAAATCGCCTTTCTGTTTCCATTCTGATACTCAACTTAACCTTTAGTAATTCCTCTTGACCATGACTACATGTGTAGTCAGCCATATGATTGGCTGATTAGATGTTTGCATTAACTTAATTAAAAAGGGTATACCTAATGAAGTGACTGTGAGTAAGTGTTATAACCTGTGACATTTTAATATCTATAGGCATGTACTTGAAATGTTTCTTCTTTTCCTCTTTTCCACTTTTCTTGTGTTTGATAGAAAAACCAGCTGGCAGACACTCTAAGAACCAGCAATGTGCTATTGTCAGAAGCAAAGAAATCTTCACGATAATCACTGCCGCTTTTATCTCTTTTTAAACTTTTTTTTTCTGCACAACAAATAAGCAAGTTAAAAAATATCCATGTTAAGTAAATTGCCTTCAGATACTGTAACCTTTTTCTGTTATACACTTTAACTTTCTTTTACCTTGTCTTATTATCCTGCTTAATGTAATTGAATTTTATAGTTTACATTACATATATGTCCATATCACATCCCTTGCTGGAATAATAAGACAAGCCATCGCTGATATCAGACATAGCAAAGCCTACTTTAATGCAGAACATCCCCCTGTTAAACTATGCCAAAACCTCCCTTAGTCCCTGTCCAATAGTCTCAATACTGTACTCTTGGGGGGGAAATGTGGTTTGCAGAGCTGTCATTGTTAAATCACTACTGATAGAATGAACTGTAAGACCGGTAAAAAGGTCTCTTATAGCAAAATGTTCAGCTTTCTTCAAATCCATTGGAATTCTACCTCCTAAATTGGTATACCGAACAGACAGCACAGCTTTTCAGAAACAATTCCAAGAGGGGATTATATAACATTTGTTAAGGGTATTAATCATTTTCTTTAAACCCCTGTTGTGCGTGGCAATGATGGGAACCCTATCTTTTGGCAAGTAATAAGTGATGGCCTCTGTGCTCTGTGTGTGTCTTGGAGTTTCACAGCCCCAGAGGTACATTACAGTTTCTCTTCTACTGCCTTTGTAAAAATACGAAGATGACCTTTAAAGGAAGAGGGTTTTTTTCAGTTTCGTTTATGAACCTAAATTCTAAAGGGTGTATGTATATTGTTTAGTGTGAATGTTATTTCTAGCAACATGCAGGCAACATGATTGGATGTAAGAAGAAGAGTGTTTCAGAGATCAGCGTGGAGGCTTTCACAACTTTGTGACAGTTCACACAGGCACACAGCTTAATAATTCAACAATATTTTTAAAAAAATGCAATGAAAACACAGGATTTCATCATGTACATACATGGCATCATAAGAAGAATCAAGGAAATCTCTGTAAGCAAGGGACAAGGCTCAAAAGCAACACTGGCTTTAACTGATCTCAAGGCCCTCAGGCAGCACAACCTTAAAAACTGACAAGAATCTACTGTAAGGAAACACTTTTAAACACCACTGTCAGTGAACATGTTTTGTTGCTGTAGAGAGATAATTTTTTCTGGTTGGATCTCAGTAAAACAAAGTATGCTGTAATTTTCAGTGAGCTTGTATTGTTTGAAAAACATTTTCTCTGGGAAAACATCTACATTTTCTTTGTGTTGTTTTCATTTAAATGTAGGGTTTAAATGAGCCGCAAATCAGAAAAATATCTTTTTTATCTACATTATACACAGAATCACTGCTAGGAAAAGAAAGAGCTCCTGCAAAGACTCTGTATGGGTTCACACCAAACTGGGGATGACGATGAAAAAATAGATGCACTCAACACAGCCTGGCAGATTATTAGTGTTAGACAAGTTACTTGAACACTGTAATCAATTACTCAAGGAACTTGAAACAACACCCACACAACACATCTTTATTTAGGAATAGATACTGCACATTACATTTTAACGGACAGAAAATCCTGCAATTTCATATAAATTACTAATATTCCTAAACTAGATTATTCTGTGATAACATGCAAGCACTGAGTTCATCAGACACACACTCCACAACTCACATGAATATGAATGCATTCATTTATTTAATTAATATTTGCCAGATCATCTATACAGTAGACTGCTCTATCCACTCAACAAAGAATGACCAAACTGATGTCAGCACTACATCAAATTCCCAACAGGACAGAGATCAAGGCAACCCCCAAATGTCAAACAGAGAGTTAGTGGGATGTAATTGTAATTGTAACAAAGCCACAGCAGACCTGGGTGCACGTTCATGCTTCGCAGCATACATTAATACTTTGACGGTTGCTGTACATCTACACACAGAGCTGCAGCTCTCCCGCTGTCAGCTCAACATAACAACAACCACTATCACAGGACCCGGTGCAATACTTAAGTCGGCGGGCTGTGCAGGTGCGTCCGCCTTCTCTGCATGCCACCGCAGGCCACGCCCCACCACAGTAATACTATTACAACACAGTATTATTAAATGTCTTACTGCCCAACAGTTGCGCCAATACCATTTAGTCACACTTTGTTGTCTCCGTGTGAGGATGGAGCAGAGGTTGCATTCAACACACAGCACAAGGGAGCAACGCGTGGATTAACATGACCACCAAGCCTTTAACTTTCAAGGTGAAGTGAGGAAGAGGTAAGATAACCATTTTGTGCAATAGATGTGCCACTATATACCCAATTGTATCTACCAGGAGCATATGTAGAAACTAACAGAGCTCTAACAAACACACAATAGAGATGTGCATGACACCAGAGAACCATTCAAGAAAAGCAAAGGAAAACTTCAAAGCTGAAATAGACCTAATCAGGTAAGGGTTCAGTCCTATGTCTGTGATACTATACTTATACTTAAATCTTTAATGGAATCAATGGGAATAACAGCAGACTAGAGCTAAAAGACATCATGCAGTAGCTGACCTGAGCATCGTCGCCTGAAAAAAGCCAGGGTGTTGACCTGATCTTAAAAAAAATCAGCTGATGTTCCAAGCTATGAATAAGAGGTTCAGGCAGGTTAAAGGCACCTTTTGTAATGCCTAAACCGCTTATGTGGACTAGTATGGTGCACAGATCACTTACTCACTTTCTTGCTTTGTCAAAGTCAGAGTTGGCAATAGGCTGTCTTTGAGGAGAACAACTTAAGGGAAAACTTTAATGAGATCATATGGCTCACAACAGTGAGACCTGAGCACCTCATGGAACTCCCACTGGAGGCCAGAAGGTTGAACAGTTCTTTCACAGGCAGAAATCATTTATAGAAGGGGATGACTGAACAATGGCCTCTGACCAAAACCGCAATGGCTGAAAGAAAACGCTGATAGGTATGCCTTATAGATAGAAAGTGACAGGCCTCTATCGGTAAAAGCTGGATGAAAGACAATGTTTTTTTTCGAGAATGCATAAATAACCTTAAAGGTAGACATGAGTGCTGTATATTTCTATAGCACACTTTTTTGCACTCTTTAGCTTTCATTATTTAATTTACATTTATGCTCAACTAAACAGACAGTATATCTGAAATAAATCTTTTTCCATTAGGACAATGTCCATCCATCCATCCATCCAGTTTACTGCTTATCCAATACTGGGTTGCAGTGCAGCCTATGACAGTCTGTCACAGGGCACAAGAGAAATCCAATCATTCCACTCACATTCATATCTATGGTCAATTTAGAATTACCCAGCATGCATATCTCCGGGAGGAACCCACAGTAGCAAGAGAGAACCCACACAGACATGGGGAGAGCACAGTGATTCCACACAGAAAAGTAGCAGGAAGTCAGCGGACTCAAATCCTGTGAGGTGACAGTGATTCACTGTGCCACACTTGGACATAGCTTTTAAATTCTTAAAATATGAAGAAAGATCATTTCTTGTGTGAAAATGGTTCTTAAAATTGAATAATAATACTGTCTTAGATATATTTGCATATGAAGGGACAGTCCTCTTGGAAAATATACACAAAATTTAAGCTGAGCACGTATAGCCACTGTTTTCTTGGTGTTCGCATTTACAAAATAGCAGTATATTTGGTTTTTTTTGGTTTTTTTAATTACTATTATCTATGATTAAGTTCTACTTTATGTGGGTACTCATGCTTTAACATGTCAGAAATGTATTGAAAAAATACTATATTTGTACATTTTTATTAATTTATTGGGATTCTTGCTGCAAAAGAGGAATATTCTATAAAACGACAGTATGGTCAACTGTATTAAAGGATAAATTGCAGTGTTAATAACCAGAAAATCGATACATAGAGTATGTATTGATCCTAATAAGGAGCAAAAGAAGTCATTACATATAATTGAAGTGCAATGATGATATGATAAACTTATACTAAACTCTTTTTCAGTGTTTAAGAGTCTCTTAAAATGTATCAATTTATTAAGTTTATAATGTCATTATTAACAAATATATAATCTGCCAACAGAGTGTATTGCTTTGGCTCTCACAGGGGCTTTATTACATGTTAAAAAATATGCAAAAAGATTAACATAAATTACTATCCAATATGAGTAGTAAAAAGTAAATACAGATTAATATATGGGGGTTTCTTTATGTTTAAGTTCAAAATGAGGATGTGCAATAAATCTTTTGTTGCAATTATGTGTCTGTGAAACACTGACAGCCTAGGATGTAGGTGGTATGCTGGAAGTTTATCACCAGTGCACCTTAAGCTGAAATGAATGAAATCCCTCAGTTGTGGCCTGAAGGCCTGAAAAACAATCTGGACCTCAGAGGTGACTGCCCATGGATAAATAATGTAAATACTGGGAGACAACCTGTTATTGAAGTTTTTCGTGTGAGGTGACTAAGAATGACTACAGTGAGCATCCCACTGCCATGGGATGCAGTGCTGTCACGGCACAGTGCGAAGGGCCTCGAGTGACATTTGTCACTGAGACTGACTAGCATTCCAAATGAAGCATATAACCTTTGTGAAATGATAATCAATCATGCTTCATCAACTTTTCCCAACACCAAACCACAAAGTAACACTGCGTAAACAGATGATTTATTCTAGTAAAGTCATAGCCGTCATCTTGGTTAACTTTGGGTTGTGTTCCATTACTTCGCCTTGAAGCTGCTGTGAGCTAATCTGCTGAATCTAGAATCAATATTGGATGCATTCTTATTATTTATGTGACATACACGTGCACGTCTGTGAACGGTACTTAGGAGAGACATCTAAAAATTCAAATTTTGCTCAAGCTAAAGATTGCTGAAGATTTGCAAAAGATTAATAGAGCAAAAACTTTTTTTTCCAAACATTTACAAATGTTGACGCACAAGTACGAGCTAGAAAAGAACAACACTTTAAAACAACTGTGACTGTCATCGATGCTTGATTTCACAGTAAGTAACCTCTGCTAGTGCATTCACTTTGTGGGCGTCCACTGACTGCTTGTGGCACACTTTTTAAAAGATTTATGAGAGAATAGCTGCGCCTGTAGCACAAATACTGCAGCGACTAAGGACAAAAGCCACCTAGTTGGAAGTTTCTCTTTTGATGAAGTCTAAAGAAAATATTATTTCGCAACCACTGACTATGAAAACAAAACAGAATTATGTGTGATTCAAACGTTGCAGTGTTCCAAGTACATCGTTTCAGTATATAATTTGATATATGATTGGATATGTATATTGTTTTTAATGGTGGCTGTTAGTCTTCAGACAGTGCACGAGTACAAATTACAATGAATATCTGACTGACATTCTAAAATCAGGTTAAGTTTTAAGATAAAGTGAGTTTTAAAAATGCCACAGAGCTAAATCTGTTATTGGAAGTGAAATTATTGTTTCAGTCAAGATAAATCTAGTCAGATCTATTCCAGATCCGCATATTTAACCATATTTAAACAATGATCCACTATGAAAGAAGAGCCACTTATAATTCCTTGCATGGCAGCTTGGCATGTTGCTTTGTACAGCTACTCTGACGTATTATTTTTCATTCAGAATTTATCAACACGTCAGTCTTTTATCTTCTTTCAGAAGGGCCGATAAACACACCAACACAACATATAACAATTTTGCATCAAATGCATCTATAGACACATGTCATAAAAACATGACCAGTTTGATTAAGGAGCTTTGCCAGCCTCTGTGATTAACTATAAAATAACCAACTTAACTTACTACTACCACAAATAAGAAGCCTGGTGTACTGATTGTTACTTTTTAGTCTCATCATTAGGACACAGCTAAACCATATCATTTCCCGTGAGTCTAATCAGAGTCCATTCTCTCATTTTCTCTAGATGTTGCTGAACAAAAGCTTCAGAAGACACAGGTTCAAACAAGAAAGGACGTACCATTCTACCGCAGTTTATTATTGCCTATTCACACATCAATCCTGGAAGTCACCTTCAATACTTCAAAAAGGCCTCTAGTGAAAATGACGCTGTGCACAATTGAAAAAAAGAGATATATGCATATGTGTATCATAAAAAAATACTAAAGAATAATGAATGAAGCATCTGACTTGATAAATTGGCTTTGGCGAATTCCTCCCCAAGTAATTATTCTGGAACGCTTATTGTTATACAGACTTGTTGAATAGGGATCTGGGCTCGCCTCTGGAGAGATCCCTGATTTAATTGAACTGCATTCAGTGGCTCTTTTTCATTTTTACTTTTTAGTCTGAGGTTATTCTGATGCTAGTTCATACACTCAAAAAAATGAAACGTTGACTTTAATTAAAATTATTTTGTCAACAGGTTCCACGAAATTGAATTATGTTAGTTTAAAGCAAAAATCTTTAGTTCATCTAATTTAAAAAAACTACTTAAGATTAACAAGACATATTTAAGACTAACTAAATCAAGTTATGTTGTATGAACAAAGATGATATATTTTCAGGTTAGATAGTTTAGATTAGTTACTTCAACACATTTCTTATTTGTGGCAGTAAAATGTTAAATTTAAGTTAGATTAATTCAAATATTATATTTTCAGCCACCTTGTGCTTTATTAATTAGTTTTACATAAATCTATTTTGTCAACAGGTTCCACACAAATGAATTAAGTACATCCAACTTATTTTTTAAAATTTCTTTTATTGCCAACACATTCAGTGAGCATTTGTGTAAACCCAGTCCAAAATAAAACACAACAGCTCATTAGGGTTAGTAATTAACAGTATGTAGACAGATGCAACATCAAGACTTTAAATTAAATGTCTGTATCTACCAGAAATAGAAGAGAGAAAAAAAAACGCATTGAAGATCACATAACACATTGATAAGATGACACTTGAGTTATGCACATGTGATGCTAGTAAGGTCTGTGAGTGTTTTTTTCTTTTAGTGTCTAAAATGGATAGCAAAGTTGCTATTTGCAATGATTGCTTAGGGTCAGTCCAGTAACACAATGCCAATGAAGTGCTTTCCTTTAACAATGCAAAGTGAAGTGTCCACCTCAACAGCCACAATTTTAAAAAAATTTATGTAACAACAATAATAATAATAATAATAATAATAATAAATAGTCCACTGATATTAGCAATCAAAGAAAATTACATCACCATCCCAAATAAAACTTTAACAAAACATGCCAACATTATGGTCTAACAATAAAACAGCTTGTCAGCGTTCAGTTTTTTTGCAACAGCACAGCAGTAACCATTTAACACTTGCCACTGTCAACATTTATTTTACCAGTGTTTGGGCAAAAAACTTCAGATGTAAACATTTTAACATGGAAACAATTGTTCGTCTTTAAAAGTCCACAAAATATACATTCATCCTGCATTCCCAACTTGGATGATCTGATATCCTCGTGTTGGTGTTGTTCCCAGACCATCATGAAAATGTTGTCACATTGTTGTGACGTTATTCTTTTGCGCGCCAAGCCATTCGTGCATTTATGAAATTCCAATGTTGCAAGGACAATATCAATTCTGCTTACTGTTTATTAAAGGGTTACGGTTAGGGTTAGGGTCAGTTGATCGGCGGACAGAGGCGGTTTCACGCAGCTTAAGTACAGTTTTTTGTTTTACGCCGGTTTTTCCCGAAGTCGCAAAAGTATGACGTCACAACATTCTGATTGGTCACTTGCAATGTTGATCCTGGAACAACATTTAGTATGATGATCTGGGAACAACACCAACACGAGGATATCAGATCAACCTCCTAACTTACCCTTATTTTTAGTATGTATTGCAATTACCTTTACAATGCACACAATGTAACACAAACTGAATATGAACATATTTCCACCTCATAACAATATGCCTTGAACGCTAATATACACACCACCCTTCAACATTTCTGGTGCAGTATCATCTCTCAATTAAATCCTTTAAATCTCAATACTTTTGATTGTCTCTTACTAGCCCCCCACAACAGTAAAATCTCTCAAATTGTAGTAGTTTACAAATTTTTTTAAATGTTCTAAATTTCTCTTAAATGTAATTTTCCCGTTATCTGTCATTTACAAATTACCATTTTATTCCCATTCAGCCTCCGAAAAACTTCTGTCCATCTGACAGAACATTCATCATCCAAATTAAAGGTTGGCTTATTCATTCAGTGTATTCTTGAGCAACTGTACCTTGGTCAAGAGTATGCTGACATACAGATGAAGGAAGAGCTTCTGAAGTACTTCAAAGAAAGCTTTCAGTCTTGAGGTTAACTGAGATTCAGTGCATATATCCCACCCATTAAGAGTGCACATGCAGAGGCCAGGTCTTCCAGGTCATGCAGGACACACTAGATGGTTATACCCACATCGGCTGGAGGAGTGCTGGCATCAGCTCTTTCGATGGTAAAGATAGCAAGGGTAATTTGTTCCAGCTCCCTCTGAACAGCTGTAGCTTAGACACAAAAACATAGAAAAATGGCATCCAGTTTTAAAAAAAGAAAGAAAAAGGGCCAAAGCTACCCTTTAATGACGTAAACACAATATTAGGAACATGCACCCCAGTGTGCCACTATTTCAGACTACAGATTCAACGATAAATATAAATAGTTTGGGTATACAAGAAGATTTCCCAAAACATTTAAACAGGTTCCATGCAAATTACAACAACAACAACATGCAACAACATTAGTTATTCAAAATTTGGTTTAATACAGATAAAAAACTAAACTAAAATTACCAACCAATTATTCTTTGAAGAGGATGCTTGGGTCTTCATTCAGGTAAAAAGGTAGTGCCCTGAGGACACACTCCCTCCCCTTTTCAATACTTTCCTTCTGTAGAGAGTGGCAGAGATACAGGAAGAGAAAACAGATATACTTTAGGATGACAGAAACTCACATTATACGCAAAATGAATGACATATCCACTGCACAGATAGACATGTACACAAGACCAACTAATCATCACATGGACATGAATAGTTAACCTGTTGGGCAGGGTTTCCACCACATTATATATGTCCATAATGGAGGTAAAGACAAACTAATACATCATCTTTTTTGCATTCAAAACATAACATAAAAACATTCACTTCTGGTTTAACCTAAATCAAGGGATCAGATTTTACATATGTTTAGGTAATTTAAATTTTCAACATTTTGAGTACCAAACTTTGTCTTGCTTAATATAAATGTAAGTGCACTGTGCAGCTACCATACACTAGCTGTTTAAATTTGAAAATGATCTTATTAGCCATAATATTTTGCTACCAACAGAATAACGCACCTGTGTGGCTGGGGCCAAAGTTTGTCTAATTTTCTTCCCTGCAACGCCTCCTTTTTTCTTGAAGACTTTTATGAGCTGGTCAGTGTATTGGTCAAGTTGTGTAAAAAGCCTTGGAACATGTGCAGCAGTAGTAATCCTCACATATTCTGCTTCCACCTGAAAATATGTCAACAAACACAACATACTGTACTGTAAATATACATACTATATGTACACATATACAAACTAAAACTAATGTAGTAAGACCTCATTAAAGCAATAATTTTAACACAAACATTTACACAAAATGCTAATGGAGCCATTACAGCTTTTATTGTTATTTATCAAGTTCCAAAAAATATTGATCACAGCTGATCTGAAAAGAATTTCATGCCTCAGGCCCTTGAACTGCAACCTTTACCATGGTTCAGATGTGGAGAAGAAATAACAGGGGCATGGGATGGGTCACAAAAGAAAACTTAACTTATAAAACAGTTTTGTTTTTAAAAGTATAACAGTTCACATACCACATACAAGCTCAGCAATACCACATACACCACATCAGTATAGGAGGGAGCAGGTAAAGGCAGGATCTGAGATTTATAAAGTAAAACAAGAAATTCATTACTTAATTTCAAGAAGCAAATTATTGTTTGAATTACAACTAAATAAAATACTACTCAGAAGAAAAGCAAGAGATTGACACTGCCATGTGCTAACTTTCTATAGAAGCAATTATCACCAGGTCTGTCGACCTCCATTGTCTGTCCACTCATATGTCTTGAATAATTTTATTAAAAAAATTAAGTGTGTACTTTCACAAACTGTAATTTATAACTACATTGATATGTATAACTCCGCTAGGAAACATGCTGTATTTACAGACCATTTTTACATAATACAGATTACTGATAGAGCAGAACAATGGTGTCACAGTGGCTTTCGCCCTTGACTTTTTGGATTTTAAATGTCACTTTATGCTATCCTTGCTATCCTATTCGATATTTCCGACTCTCGGATTACAGAAAAGGAATCCCAAGAAAGCAAATGGAAAAATAACCCCTTGAAAGAATAACCCCATGAACCCCTGTAGCTAATCCCTTAATAAAACAAAAAACAATAAAAATGTTTCTTACACAGTCCACAAAATAAGCATGTCCAGGACCCAGTAAAACTAATGTAAAACAAGCGCACGCAAACGATATAACATGTCTTGTAAGACAAACGCAAAATATAACCATGCTGGACATATAGATACTACACAACATAGTCAAAGAAAAAAAGTGGTCTTACCTCTCAAAGAAACAGTAGCTTGGCGCCAAAACAGCCTTTTTCAGTTAAATTTGAAGTCTTGCGCATGAGCAGGCACAAGCCGTGAAACCTTCTTGTTCTGCGCGTTTTCATTACAACTGTTTTTGCATTACTGCCACCTTGTGGATATACAAGGTATATCGATCCTAATTGACTTAACTTAAATGTTATGCGATCAAGTAACACATTAGTATTATGTACGTTGAATAATAGACACAATTACGTAGACTTGATTAGAAAAACATATGTTAACTTAACAAAAACATATATTTTAAGTAAAATGAAAATAAATAATTAATATACACTGAACAATCCACCTCATTCATTTTTTTGAGTGTATGTGGTCATTTTGCCTTTTTTGTAATGTAATACAATGAGAAGTAATCACGATTCAAGTGTATTCAGGTGTACGCAGAACTTCAATGTGACTGATTTTATAGCTCAAGGCTAGCATGCAGGTTAAATAATTCATGAACTTAATTTGCAGGCTGGAAATGCTCACACACACTAATAACATCAGCCTTGTTTACAGAGTTATGAATCACTTTCTGGTTTTTTTGTTTGTTTGTTTTTTACAGTCAGACACAGTGTTTTTTCCCCAGCAATTTTTCACTGCTTAAATGCAGCATGCTAACATGCATAATTTGAAAACACTCAAATTTAATCTCTCGCCACAATTTTAAAGTGGCACAAAAAAACAGAAAGTGTAAAATAGTTATTTTATTTTATTTTTTGTATTTCAGTTCCAAATCTATCTATCTATCTATCTATCTATCTATCTATCTATCTATCTATCTATCTATCTACCTACCTACCTACCTACCTACCTACCTACCTACCTACAGTGGGGCGAAAAAGTATTTAGTCAGCCACCGATTGTGCAAGTTCCCCCACCTAAAATGATGATAGAGGTCAGTAATTTGCACCAGAGGTACACTTCAACTGTGAGAGACAGAATGTGAAAAAAAAATCCATGAATCCACATGGTAGGATTTGTAAAGAATTTATTCGTAAATCAGGGTGGAAAATAAGTATTTATATATATATATAAGTATCTTGTGCAATGCCAATTGCCAAAAAAAAAAACCCAAAAAAGATATAACAAATATGCTACAAGCATAAAATAATGATTGGAAAGAGAATACATTTTTACTTACTGCCTAGCCAGCAGATGCATTTAAAGCAGCATAAACAATCAACATCTATTCTTTCCAAATCAGGAGCATCAGTAAGCCAGCGTGCATCGATCTTACTTGATTGAATTTCATTTAATTGCTGTAAATTAGTAGAAGTGATTCTTGGAGTATCAGTTGTCCACATCTGCTGTACTGTTCCTTCAGATTATTAGATTCCTGCAGCCCCTGAGTGCCATGCCTAAGTGCCGTGCCATTATGCATGGGTATCCATCGTGTTTACATTTTTGTAAATCACATGGAAATAACTTTAAGCTGCAACAAAGTAACCCCATTGAACTTGTACGTTATGACTCAGTACTTTCTGATGTAGGAAAATGATGGATTACAAAGGATCACCTATCCAGAATCTCACTGGTGTTCTGTCACATTTTACTGCCTGATATTACTATTTGTGAAGAAAGCTGCAGTGGAAATAAAACTGACACAGCTCGCCTTGGTGCAATCATGCACCAAGCTTAATCAGATCTGTTCTTATATATTTCAGTCACAATGGTACAAATAGGAACACATGGCATCTGCAGAATCTGCAGATCAGAGGTGTTTTATAAACAGGCGATTCAACATTTAAGCGATGACAGGGTACTTTACATGCTACATTTTGTAATGTACAGCTGTAATCATGGTTTCATGATTGAGATAGATGTTTTAACTAGCTAATGTCAGTGCCGCAACTAGCTAATAGGGAATTTACCCATCACCATATCCTAAAATTACTCCAAAGACTAAAATTGACACATTCTGCAAAAATTCTAAACACTTTTTTGTGAATCTATTTTAATGTATGGTAAAATATTCAATAAATGTACCAACAAAAAAAAAAAACATGAAAATGACTTAGTAGGTCAGTTGTTAAGATTGTTGCTCAATTTAGCTCATGCTAGATTGTATTAGCCTATTCCTTATTTGAAAGTTTTTGTATTACAGCTTTTCACCTGTTGTAAAACACATACATTTTACTGTTAATGCATAATGCAGTAAAAGTTTTCATAAAGTATACAGTAATTAGCTAAAGTATTTTTGAGGGATAAACGATGTACATAGCTACCATGAGATCATAGATTGGGTTTTGAACTCTGATGTGAAGCCTCGAGATTAGCATTTATCATCTAACAACCAACAACTTTTCAAGCACAAGTTATTATCCAGTCAGCATACATGCTATGATTTTATCTTTCATTAAATATAACCTAAAATGAGTAAACTCATAAACTTAGGTGATAAAGGTGAGCTATACTTTTGTTAGTATAAACACTATTCTTTTTCCCATCTGAAGCGTCCATCTAAACATCACTAAAATCGTATCTTTCTCCTAACCATCTCCTCTAATCTAGCACAAATAATCCTTTGCAGTTTAAGAATAACATTAGAAGGAAACGCGGAGCTAAAATAGGGCTAAGGCTGTGATCACTGTGATCAAATCTATTTCAGGCCTGTTTATAAGCTAATCTAGTTTTTAGTGGGATTTTACTGTTATCACGAACTGAATAGGAGATAAAAATGAGCATTATAAAACACTCAATTGGGGTCATTAAAAAACTATAAGACTATTTATCACCAGAGATGGGCAGTAATGCGTTACTTGTAACGCGTTACTGTAATCTGATTACTTTTTTCAAGTATGGCAAAGTGAGTATGGCAAAATGGTCAAAATCTCAACCTGATGTTGTATTTAGATTAGTGTAGGGGATGTGTCTGAACTGGCATGTTCTCATCAGCTCAGTTTTGTTACTGTGGTAAATCAATAGGTATTTAACCTCTGCAGTGGTTGATTGTATTTATGCCATTTGCTTTTGTGTACTGCTCAGAGATACTTTGCTTCAAAGCCTTCAGATGTTCAAACACTGACTGCATCATGAGAGCCAAAGGACACGATCACATGCAGCATGAATTTGACCCCAGGTAATTTTAGAATCTTTTATGATTTTTATAGAAAGGAGTGAGAAGAAACAAGAGAACAACTGTAAGTCATTCAGGTGACAGAGTAGTCACAGAATGATTGAAGATCTTTACTACTGATAGGTTTCTTGAAGATAATGAAAATAGGAGGAACATAAGTTCTGATTACTTGAACAGTCAAAAAAGACTATGAAAATCAACCCGGATTACATTGTCCAAATATTCCCAAATTTAACTGTATAGGCATTTTATTTCATAAATGCAGTTTTCCTGCATTTATGAATACCACCTCTGAATACCACCAGCCAGCCCACACCTGTCCAAAAACTTTTGAGTAAACTCTTCTGAAAATATGCGTACATGTAATAAGCTTCATGCTTTCTACTCTCTGTGGTGTCTGGTTACATTTTGCAAATGTGTTTTTTTCTTTCTGACAGTAGCTATCCTAGCTACATTGTTAAATTAGGTTGTCAAATACTGTGTTGTCTCCTAATGAAACACACATAACACTAGTTTCACTTTTGTTCTCTGTGTTCCTACGACACTTACAGCTGTGCTTAGCTTATGATAAAGAAGAGTCACATCTAATCTAGTGTTTACTTGCTTATGGTTGTGGTAAATTGCCGGAATAATCACATTGGTACTACACAGATAGAGCTGCAGTACACGTTAACTGTTCTTGGTCTGACATTACAGAATAACATTATAGGCATCAGTGCCAATTTTCAAACCTGGACTCAGTTATAACTGGTCACATACTGCTGCTTAGTCAGGACCTGCATGCATCACATTGCAAACACTGTGTACCCCTTTAGCACCATTTTACAATGCATAGGTCAGAGAGACTTAAATACAGTGCAATCAGCATTTAAAATCATTACAACGATAGTAGAGGCAAATGTGGTACGCTAGCACTATCACGGTCATGTAGAAAGTGTAGTTGCCTTGGATTAGGCGCTTAACTTTGAGGTTTGGATGAAAATACAAACCTTCACAATCTATTTGTAAATCTAACTGAGTGGTTTTGGTTAAAACCAAACAGCAGCAGAACAAGGAAAGTAATAAAAAAAAAATTAACTCTAAAATTACTCTGTGTGTCTCTGTAACACTCCTGTCTCTTGGCTGGAAGCACTATGACTGTGACACTGGAAATGCACTAATACAGTACTCCCTATATTTAGACAGAGACTGAGTATTTGAATTCAATAAACGTCACATTTATTGACAATGTCATTCATACAAGTGCTTGAAAAAAGGCTTTATGGAGCTTGGGTGGCAGCAGGTGACAGGTTTCTAGAAAACAGAAATAAAGAGGTAAATAATATTGTCATGTCAAAAAGTTAAACCAGACAGACGGCAGGGTATGCAATAAGCCTTATCTGTCATTTTTGTCCTTTATTTTTCACATAAAGATTTTAAACTTCCAAAAAGTAGAGCTCTTTCATGGATGTCTACTTGGGTCTGTATGACTATATTAGAGTTTGATTTATTAAACATCAAATTTGTTATTGAAAAACAGTACATTTAACATAATTCTTGAAAAACTAGTAACTTTTATAATTCACGTGTGTTTTTCTGAAGCTTTTGTTGCTTTCTCCTTCTGGTGATTGAAAGATTGCATTGAAAACAGGAACATTAAAAATAAAATGGAGTCAGCTAAATGTAAGTCTTTTTTATTAAACCAATTATAATTTAATTATTTTTGGAATTATGCATGATTAAAAAATTTTTAAATTAAGATTAAAACCTGAAGTAACCACTGCCGTATCCCCAGGGGCTATTTCTACACGCGTTTCAGAAACACTGCACTCTGTGCAAGACTTGCTGATAAACTTTAGGCAACAAACAATTATGACAGCAGAGGAACTTCAGAATGATGGATAGGCAGCATAGAAACAATGTGCCTTCTTCAATACAATATAAATGATTTGTACTGTACCATAATGAGAGAGAGCTCTGGCACACCAGAGGCCAAATAGTTTGGATTAAATGGAATCTAAAATAGGTCAGCTTTTGCCTCCGTGGTCAGATTTAATCAGAGTTAAACTTTTCATAAGATAGAGTGTAATGCCACCTTCAAAATCTATCTAATTTAAAGGAATTACTCATCAGGCCCTGGTCAATTATTTGCTTTTATCAATATCCGCTATCTAAGTTATACTGCATCAGCTTATTTGAATTTCATAACCAAACACTAATATTCTCCCTCATAAGATCATATGAATATTATGTAAAAGGCTTCAGGGAGATCGCACTGCAATGTGAGTTGCTTTCTCTGAAATGGCAGAACGCTCTGAAGGTGCTAATTTTCTTTCCCCAGAGGTGTAGAGGCCAGCAATCCTTTACCTTCATTATAGAGCCGATGCAATGATGAACTCTTTGTCTTGGAGGCAAGTCATTTAACCTCGTCTTACCCCAACCATTCAGTTTGTCACTGCACACTCATGCCATGGAAATGCCAGAGGAGTGGTGGCGCAATGAATGTCATATGAAAGTCAGGGGACTGAGAGAAATTAAGTTGTCAGTTCAAGATACATTTTCCATAATGGAGTTTGTGATTAGAAGGTATTACACAATGCGCACGACCACTGGGGACTTAATCATATGGAAATACAGTAGAAGATAATGAAGACAAAGTAGCAGAGGACAGAACAAAAAAGAACAAGAAGATTCCTGGCTAATAATGACATAATGTTGAACACTGGCAAATGCTGAAAGGCTTTTTTTTATTCCATTGTATCTTTAGCAATCTTTGTTATTCACAAAGTAGTAACTGAAAAATACGGGCGGACACAAATAATACCCCGAGTAATGTTACAGCTACAGCTCTGATCTTACCTCTGAACAGGAAAAAGGTACGTCTACAGAATAGCAAAATAGATCAATAAAATTATTAATGTGACATGAAATATAAAATCGCACTGAAGTGTTTTTGTGTGAATTACTACTTAAAAGTTTATCTGTAATAATAGCCGCAGTTCCCACTCGTGCAAAATTTAACAGATTTTCCAGAAAATCTAGCCGCAAGATTAAAGGGCGAGGTCAAGAGACCGAAGGGTTAAGCAGTCACCATGGTAACTTGGTCCGCTGAGTCAAGAGAATGGTTGCAGCAACTGATAAAAAAAAAAGGTGTTACTTCCTGCAGTGCCCCACAGTGGCCAAATAATACCTTCCTTGATAAGATAAGATAAGATAGAACTTTATTAATCCCTCGGGTGGGTTCCTCTGGGAAATTCGATTTCCAAAAAAGCACAGCACCGACAGAAGTTACAGAGTTATACACACACACATATATATAAATACAGAGACAATATAAATAAAATATACGAAGGGGATAAATAGAATAAATAGGAATAAAAATAAAAATACAAGTGAATTGCACATTTCAAGTATTGAGTCTATTGCACCGTTGACTATTTACAAAAGTATTGCACAAGGTATTGTACAGTGAGGTGAAGAGGCACTACAGCTTAGTTGTTCCCTCCTTTGTCCTCCTGTTTCCCCTCCCTCTCCCCTCCAGAGAGGAGTTAAACAGTCTGATGGCGTGTGGGACAAAGGAGTTTTTAAGTCTGTTAGTTCTTGTCTTTGGGAGAAGCAACCTGTCACTGAACAGACTCTTCTGGTTGTTAATGGCCGTGTGCAGAGGATGCCTGGCATTGTCCATAATGTCCATCAGTTTCTTTAATGTCCTTTTCTCTGCCACTGTCACCAGAGTGTCCAGCTTCATGCCGACCACAGAGCTAGCCCTCCTGATCAGTTTCTCCAGCCTGGATGAGTCCTTCTTTGCTGTGCTGCTCCCCCAGCACACCACAGCATAGAAAAGTACTCCAGCAACCACCGACTGGTAAAACATCCTCAGGAGCTTCCTGCAGATGTTAAAAGACCTCAGCCTCCTGAGGAAGTACAGTCGGCTTTGGGCTTTTTTATACAGGTGCTCTGTGTTGCATGACCAGTCCAGTTTATTGTCCACCCACAGCCCGAGGTACTTGTACTTGTTGACCACCTCCACCTCCTCCCCCTCTATCTGAACCGGCAGTGGACCTGCTCTAGACCTCCCGAAGTCCACAACCAGTTCCTTAGTCTTTGAGGTGTTGAGTTGCAGGTGGTTTGTGTGACTCCATGCGACAAAGTTCCTCACCAGACTTCTGTACTCCTCTTCCTGATCATCCCAAATACACCCCATGATGGCTGTGTCGTCTGCAAACTTCTGAATGTGGCATAATTCAGAGTTGTAGCAGAAGTCAGAGGTGTACAGGGTGAAGAGAAGAGGGGACAGCACAGTTCCCTGTGGTGCTCCTGTGCTGCTGACCACTGTGTCAGACGTGATGTCCTTCAGCCTGACGTACTGTGGTCTGTCGGTGAGGTAGTCGGAGATCCAAGCCACCAGGCAGGGGTCCACCTCCATCCTGTTCAGTTTTTCCTGAAGCATACAGGGCCGGATGGTATTAAAGGCACTGGAAAAGTCAAGAAACAGGATCCTGACCGTGCCTTTTCCCCCATCCAGGTGTGAGTGGGCTCTGTGTAGGAGGTACAGGATGGCATCCTCCACTCCGACACCCGCCTTGTATGCAAACTGTAGTGGGTCCTGGGCATGTTGTACCTGTGGTCGGAGGAGGTTGAGGAAGAGCCGCTCTAGAGTCTTCATAAGATGTGACGTCAGTGCCACCGGTCGGAAGTCATTCAGCTCATTGGGCCGGTTCTTTTTGGGGACCGGGACGATGCAGGATGTCTTCCATAGGGCGGGCACTCTCCCCAGTCGCAGACTGAGGTTGAAGACTCGTTGTAGCGGCTCCCCAAGTTCAGCAGCACACGCCTTTAGCATCCTAGGACACACCTTGTCTGGGCCTGCTGCCTTTCTGGGGCGAAGCGTCCTCAGTTGTCTCCTGACCTGATCCACTGTGACACTGGGAGATGTTTGGGAAGAGGGGAGGGGGGGAGATGTCTTGCTGCTGAGAGAGGGATTGGAGGAGGGGGGTGTCATGGTGTCAGGAAGGGGGGGAAGCGAGGGAGGTAGGAGAGTGGGGATTGGACTCTGTAGTGAAGGTGAGGGTGGGGGGGTTGTGGGCTGGTCAAACCTGTTGAAGAAGTTGTTGAGTTCGTTTGCCTTCTCCACAGTCCCCCCCACTGTGCTTTTCTTGGTGTTGTGGCCTGTGATGGTTTTCACACCATTCCAGACCTCCCTCATATTGTTCCTCTCCAACTTCTGCTCCACCTTCCTCCTGTAGGTGTCCTTTGCTTCCCTCAGGCAGCGTTTCACCTCCCGCTGTGCTGCCTTCATCTCCTCCTTCACTTTGCTCCTGAAAGCCTTCTTCTTCATGTTGAGGACAGCTTTGACTTCCTGTGTTACCCACGGTTTGTTATTAGGATAACACCGTACCGTCTTAGCAGGGGCGACCGTGTCCACACAAAAGTTGAGGTAGTCTGTAAGACAGTGTGTCGCCCCCTCTATGTCCTCACCATGTGGGCTCAGGAGCACATCCCAGTCTGTGGTGTCATAACAGTCCCTCAGAGCATCCTCCTTTTCTGGGGTCCATCTCCGGATGGAGCGCGTTGTGACCGGCTGTCTTTGGACGAGGGGTGTGTATTGTGGCTGTAGGTAAACCAGGTTGTGGTCTGACTTCCCTAGTGGGGGGAGGGGGGTGGCTCTGTATGCATCTCTCACATTAGCATACAGTAGGTCAATTGTCCTATTGCTTCTTGTGGGACAATTCACAAACTGGTGAAAAGCAGCCAGAGTAGAGTCCAGTGTGGCATGGTTAAAGTCTCCAGATATAATAATGAAAGCCTCGGGGTTTTGTGTCTGAAGTCTTGCTGTGACTGTGTGTATTTTCTCACAGGCAGCTGTTGCGTCGGCCCTCGGAGGGATGTAAACACACACACAGATCACATGACTGAACTCCCGAGGTAGATAATATGGCCGCAAGCTAACAGCTAGCAGCTCCAGGTCCGGACGGCATACCGAAACTTTAACGGAGACGTGTCCAGGGTTACAGTATCTGTTGTTAACGTAGACAATGAGTCCCCCACCTCTGCTTTTTCCGCTGGCCTGCGTGTCCCTATCGGCTCTCACGGGTGTGAAACCGCATAGGTCTACGTTAGCCTGCGGCGTTAGCTCGGTTAGCCACGTCTCCATGAAGATAAACAAGCTGCACTCACGGTATAGTCTGTGGTTGTTCAGAGCGCACAGTTCGTCAATCTTATTCTGTAACGAGTTCACGTTGCCCATGATCACTGTCGGGATTGATGGTTTGAATCGCCTCCGGTGATCCGCTCTCCTCGCTCCAGCTTTGCAGCCTCTGTAGCTCCTCTTTAGCTCGGCCGGGATGTTGTGTCGCATGCCGGTCTGTCCCTTTGTTTTTAGTGCCAGCAGCTCCGCTCTCGAATAGATGAAGGAACTGGTTCCAGAAGTTTTAAAAAGTGCATTATCCATCTTGTATCGCTATATCTAAGAGGTATAAGTAGAGGAAGGTGAAAAAAAAGTTTGAAAAGCCTAGTCTAAAAAGTTAAAGTTAACAAAAAGGTGCGGTGTTGCAGAGTTACTTGGAAAGGCTGCCGTCACTCCAGCGCCATCTTGATGATGTGACTTCTGGGACGATCTCAGGAAGGAGTACGTGCTAAGTCTATACACAAAAAGGTTGCTAATATATTCTGTGACTACACGTCTTGCTTGTCTGATGATACTTTTGAAATTCTGTGGCGCCAGATTTGGAGATGATTGAAAAATATTCATGTTTTAACAGCATTTTTCCAAATATCAGCTGGAACCCTGGAGCTCATAACTTGGCTAACACATTTTTGAGAGCTCAACCATCCCCTAGTTGTCAAAAACTTTTTGAACTTCTTCAAAATGGGCACCTGAACTCAGGTGCGAAGATATGACTTACTTATGACTCACTACTTGGCAACCTCCCTGCTGAACACTTTCAGAAATCAAAAACCGGCTAGAAAGTGAATCTTAGTCATCTGTTAATTCTGGTAAAGACTGGAAAAAAAAATCACGTCCACTGAAAAATGTTCTGTGTTGTGTTTAAAACATCCCAGTGGAAAATAATGATGAGTTGCACTGAACTCAGGCGTGTGGTTCAAAAGTTATGCACATAAAAGCACCTATATATAACCTTCACCCACTGGTGGCCCTTATACACGTAAACGAAACTTAGTTGAGAAAGAATTAGACTTTCATAGCATATGGTTGTCTCAGGGCTGCCAACGAAGAAGATAAAGAAAGAAATTAGGAAGAAAAAATGGAAATATGGCCGCTTAAGCTGTTTCACGCTTGACCTCCAATGGATGCATGTTTCCATCCACTTGTATAATGTGAATATAACGAGTTGGCTGCACTGACATAATGAACTGTAAGCAATAAATCTCTATTTTTCTATTGCTGAAACCTTAGCAGAAGATGAAGGCACTGTGAAATTTATTTATGTTATTTCAGCTATTGTTTGAATATTTTGAGTTTTTTTTGTGTGAATTGATGATTTCACAAGGGTATGGCTCCAGGTTATAAATATTTACATTTTTTGTCCGTGTAAGCACTTATTTTTCTATTAGCATTGCAAACAAAGAGGTCCTCACCTGCTGTCCTCTTTGTTGTATCAAATGAACTGCATCAACATTAAGAAAAAAATATGTTCCATTAATTTTACTATTTTTTCATTTTGAGTTGCATTCTGCAGACAAATCTCAGTTGATGATTATCGCTTCCTTTTTGTTATAAATTTAAAGGGTTTTATACAAAGGTAAAATAGGGCAAAGGCAAAAACACAGGAGCCTTTTTATTCCAAATAGAAGACACATTTTAAAATCTTGAGCACATTTAACACGTTTCTTTCCTTTTCTTCTTTTTTTTTAATACACCAAAGTCCTTTTGTCATTTAGATTGGCCATCTTAACATTTTCAGATTTTAGAAGGGTGGTATCAGCAACAAGCATTTATCAGTCTACTCAGAGTAGATGTGAGAGAATGAACACATTAATCATTGTTATCATGACTGCTACTAGTATCAGTCCACTACAGTATGTGGGCTGCATAAATGTGAGGAGGTGTAAAAAGAGATGCGCAGTGTAGCCTATTAAATAACCAGGTTCACAAGAGAAAAGCTGCAGCTTTGTAGGTGTGTATTACCAGGTTATTCCATTATCACGAAATAATGTGTGCGAGAACAAAAGAGGGAAAAAAAGAGAGTTCATGGAGGTTATTATAAAAAATATAAATTGTCACGTTATTTGCCTTGATGATAGAGATGCGAGAGGGTTAGTCTGAAAACACTGCAAAGGAAAAAACAGCCTTGCTGAGCATCTCAGTCTTTTCAACTCGCATGCTGAAATATACTTGCAAGGCAACTGGAATGAGATCAGCACTTACCCGAAAGAGTTAAAGCGGCGCCTGAGGCTATCCTTCTAAGAGAAGCTGAAGTGTTGTTTGAAGTCATTCCAAATAAGAATTGTCTCTAATTTAATGTCTTCAAATCTTTTTATTTTGTCATCGTCCACTTTGCATCAGTATTCTGTTTTTTACACAAAATGTAAAATCTTACACAAAAAGATGTGTGCTATTTTCACTTGTTTTTTTAATCTCTGGAACATGGCCCTGTCAAACTTGCCAAAGTGAATCCTTAATCCAGCATTTTTAATGAAATATCAACAACTTCACCCAAAAAAGAACCGACAACAAATTGCTGGTTTTCTCATCTAAAATGTAGCAAAGAAAACAAACTTGCTTTTGCTTGTTAGACGTTCTGCTTCGCATCAATTACTTGCACCACAGCCAAGATAACCTTTGTAAATCTTAATTTGAAGATCATGCTTGAGCACTGCTACACATTGTGTTAGGATGCACCTCACAGAGGTTGATTCTGTACCTCTGTATCTGTTTGAATGTTGGTCTGTATGTTTTATTGTCAGCTTGATGGTCAGCTTGATGTCTTGCAGGTACAGTGGTGAACTCTTTTAATCAATTCAGATGTGACTAGAAAACTGGAGAATGAGGGCATTCTGGTGAAGACTAGATGCTGGAATTGGTCCTTAAAATAAAGTAGGTATAGAGTGTGACTGCTGAAGAGGCAAGTTCAAACCCTCCTTGAAGAAGAGCAATGTTAGTAAGCTAATAAAGGCTAATAACACTGACAAAAGCACCAGTGCTTTTTAAAATTAATTTATTATTGAAAAACAACAAAATCATAATACACAATATGATGACATTATTTTTCAGAAAAACATGTAAACCTGTTTCAACTCATGACTACGTCATGATAATGAACAACGTGCAATGTTCTTCTTCTTTTAGCTGCTCCCCCCACATCTGATTATGCACCCACTGTCTCCATCTCACTCTATCCCTATTGAGGATGCTGGGGATAGAGTCAGGATAGGATAGAGTTTCTGTCACACCAACACTCTGCATGTCCTCCTTCACTTCATCCATGAATCCACTCTGCAGTCTTCCTCTTTTCCTTCTGCATGGCAGCTCCATCCAAATTCCTCCTTTTCACTGATTCCTAACACACCTTTTCCCTTTCTTCTTCCTTTCCAGCCAAACACAGAACAATCTCTACCAGCCCCCTGTTGGCCAACAGAACCAAAGGGCATTGTTATTAACCCAGGTAACAACAGGTTTGCAGTATGGAAATCCCATTCTTTATAATCAACATGTTTGTTTTGGCTAATATTTTATGCTGTTCCTCTCCATTTATACTAGGAGTACACTGGCTCGTGGCCCGCCGTAGCTGTGATGAACAATGTGGAACATGCACTCTGTTTATTCATTCACAAAAGAGACTAGAGGAACAAAATCGGCCTGAGACTTCACACCTTGATCAAGGCTACAAATTCCCACCATGCCATGCATGAACCAGGTTTCCTGCATCCTGTAGGTTCTTGTAGATTAGTTTGTGACATATTTTTTTGTATAGGTATGATGTTGACTGTCCAATTATGACTTGCAGTCATACAGAATCATTCAAGGTAAGCCCTAATGTGTGGGAAAATGTTCATGTACATCTGATTTTTTGAGTAATCCTGCTAACAAACATTCAAAAAAAAAAAAACAAAAAACAAAAGGAATACTGAATATATTTCAAGGGCAATTATTAAGGGAAGCTCAAAAAACTATAACAAATTCCAAGTTACACTATGAACACAAAAGTAGATCTTATATTCAAAGTAGTACATGGATAAAAGCACATGGATGAAAAATTAAAATACTCGTGGGTGAATTTAATTTATCTGCTTCAGTGTGTTTATGTGCATGTTAACATGTCACACACATTTCAAGTTTTCTTAGAAACATGTCAAAACAGGAGCAGTTGTGTTATTAGTGATGCAGTCTCTGATTTTATTGATGTGACAAGCCAAAATGTGTGGTATGAAAAAAAAAATCTACACAGGTCTTATATTAGAGAGACGACTCAATAAAAGTTACATTTTAGATTAAAATCCAAAGTGCAGTTGATGGATTTTCAAAAAAACAGGAAACATTCAATCACTTTAATTATACAAATGCTTTACGTGTAGATCAATATTATACAAACCTCCAGGCTGTAGCTGTCATGCCAAATCCATCATCTGGTAGATGTCACTAAGCCGAAACAAATGCTATAAAAAAGCATATGAGCATGGTGAAAAGTAAAAATGTAAAAATGCTCCGTGCACAGCATTTCTCATTTCTTATGAATGAGCAGAAACCTGATTTGTAATGGTAACCAGAGTAAAACAGGTTGCATGTTAAAATTCCCTCATTTTGTCTTTGAAAAGCCAAGTTTCCCAAGATGCACAAAAAGCGCTTTGAATATTAAGTGATTCATGTGTAATAAACACAAGCAATATCAATATAAATCTTATCAAGTCTGCTGAATAAGAAATGTGTTGTTTGCAAAATGTATTCATTAGGACTTGTGCTGCCTAAAGTGCTTAATTTAGCAGGCATGATGGCAAAAGCCTAGCATGGCTTAGGACACAATTTCAGCATTTATTGCGTCATTAAAATTTACTTGCTCGGGGCAAGGTCAGTCCTTTTTAAAAATATTCTGGAGAGGTCATGAAAAAATAGTTAGGGTCATTAAAATTTAATCAGGTCTCCATTCCCACAGGTATTGCAAAAGTTTTATGAACAACCCCGTGCTATCAGATGTGCTATATATCACAAATAGCCTGAGGAAATATGACGCTGTGATGTGCCTCATTCAAAACATACACCAACCAGCCACATTTTAAAAACCACTGAGAGGTCTAGTATGTGGGAATAACATTGATTAGCTTACTAGAGTGGAAGCTACCAATTTTGGGGTTGCATTAGGCAACAAGTGAACAGTTGAAGTTAATTTTTTAGAAGGTAGAAAAATGGGCAAATGTGTTAAGTGTAATCATGGCTAGAGAACTCTGTCAGAGCAAATTCAAAACTGATTGATACTGTGATATGGGTTGTATTCAGTAGTTGAGAGGAGGTGGCAGAAACACTCAAAACCACACTGTTACTGGGACACACTCTTCGCCAACCTTACAAAGAACGGTTGAACAGCTGCTGCCTTAGCATGCGAGTAGTGTTCATACAACCTGTAACGTTACTTTGAGTTAGGGAGGTAAAGATATCTCAGTCCATGCGTCATTGTGCAATCACATTTCTCCCACACTCTACAGAGGGCAGTGGGGCCTACTTGTGACATCACTAAACATTAACTTAGGTTGTCTTAAAGAGACAGTACACAATACCGACTATTACAGTACCTTACAAAAGTGGTCCAAAGAACCACAAAGCATGAACTGGTGAAATAATAATGGGCACCAAAGTCCTGTGTTATGCAGCTGAAGAGCAAAACCTGGCTGCTGTGGTCGATTTCCTGAAATCCTTAATGTTGGCAATGGTATAAAGATGGCCGAACAAACATACCAGTGCAGGATGTTGCACAGAGGGCTACATAGCCACTGCTGAAAATACCTACACATGAATGTCAGAACTGAAGCATGGAGCAATGCAAGAAGGTGTCTGTGTAATAAATCATGTTTTCTTCATGTGCATCATTTACCTCAGAAAGACAAAGAAGCAGATTCCACATAGAGAAAGTATGAGATCTGCAATGTTCTGCTAGAAAACCTGTCCATTGATCTTGATACTACATAAACACAGATTATACACAGCCCTTTATGGGAACAGTATTCCCTGATGACTGTGGCCACGGTAATGCGCTGTACTACACTGCAAAACAGTTTGAGGAACAAAGAAATCAAAGTGTTGATGGCCTTCAAATTTCTCAGAATTCAGACTGAGCTCCTGCATGAAGCAGGGACAAAAAAGAAACCAACTAAAATGATCTGCTTATAATGTCTTAGAGCGTTATAACACAGAACACCAAGGGCACCAATAGCTCATTCTAATAGTTTTAATTAATACTTGACATATTAACTATTTCAACATTTGTACAGGAATAATGTAAATGTAAATATAAAAATGTAACTGATAGAGAAGAGTACATGCCGCATGGATATATAGCCATAATCTGCTACAGTATGTTATGTTAGTATGTTTTGTGCTGTTCTGTAGAATAGGACGAACATGTTCAGTATCGTATGCTAATCACTGTTTAAAAACGATGTGCAAGTGATGCTTAACTTTACTTTTGTATGCTTGTTGCTCAAGTCTAATTGGGTGAAATAATCTCACTGCAGATCCAGGGCATAATAAGATTAAACATTACCATCAGAAGTGGACTTTTCCAGACTATCAAATTTACACTCCAGTCCCATGCGACCTGTTTATTTTCAATTAGGTTTTGAAAATGAAAAATGTTCTGGCAGAGTGTGGGGGTGGAACAACACCTCTCTGAAAGTCTGCCATGGCCTGCTGCTCATGTTCACACTCATCCTCTGTAGGAACTCCCACTTCCCGAATACAAGCACACACACCAACTACATATTCTGGATTTGCATTTAATTTTATGAAAGACAGCAGTGAGATATGTACAGTCTATATACAGAAATAAACAGCATATACTTCAGCTAAGCTTGAGGTGGTATAGCTGATGTGGATGAGAGGTTAAAGGTGAGTGAATGAATATTTAACACTCTAAACACTAAATAAAAAAAACTCTGAATCTGCCAAAGAACAAGGATGCCTGCAATCAAGTTAAATGTCTTAACATTTGCTGTCTGAACCGAAACATTAGCAGCAAAGTAAAGTACTTCACCAGAGTCGAATAAATGAGTATTATCAACTTGGCAATGTTTGCCACGTCACACAAAGATAAACTGATGTGACGTCTGTGGTGTCTGAACAAGAAAAAAAAAGAAAATCGTTTAGCATTTCACAGTGTTGCTCCTCTTGCTGTGGGCATGATCAGTTGAATTACTTGACTGACTCGATATAATTTAGAACTTGAAATACACTATACTACCAAAAAATATTTGCTCATCTGCCTCCACACGTATGTGAATTTCAGTGACATCCCATTCTTCATCCATGCAACAGCTTCAACTCTTCTGAGAAGGTTTTCCACAAAGTTTAGGAGTGTTTATGGGAATTTTTGAGCATTCTTCCATAGGCACATTTGTGAGGTCAGACACTGATGTTGGACAAAAAGGTCTGCCTCACAGTGTCCGCTCTAACTCATCCCAAAGGTGTTCTGTCAGGTTGAGGTCAGGACTCTGTGCAGGCCAGTCAATTTCTTCTGCACCAAACTCACTCATCCATGTCTTTATGGGCCTTGCTTTGTGCTCAGGTGTGTAGTCATGTTGGAACAAGAAGGGACCATCCCCAAACTGTTTCCTATGTTGAAGCATTAAGAGTTGCTTTCATTGGAGCTAAGGCTACGTTCACACTGCAGGTCTTAATGCTCAATTCAGATTTTTTGATCAAATCCGATTTTTTATCTGCTTGTTCACACTACAAATAAAATGTGACAGCAAACGCGCTCTAGTGTGAACCCTCAAAGTGGCCCGCATGCGCAAAAGAAGACGTCACACACAACGCGTTCTGTTTAGACCCAGACCAAACAGTATCGTTTGACTGATGGCCCTTAATATAAAGACTTGTTTCGGACTTTATAACTTAAAGCAAAATTGGGAAACGTAAAGTTCTTTTGTTATTTACAGATGGCCTAATAATTATCGTTATTGCTGTTTTAGAGGAGTGGTGCTTCAAAGGATAGTTGCAGATTTCTGTAAGAATCTGCAAATTATACAGTAAAAATAAAATGTTCACGTTTCTCCAACGTTGTCTTCCCAACAGTTTCCCTGGATGGCCAAGAAGGTTCGCGATGTCTTCTCCGGCGCTGATAATTGGTGTCTGTTTTGTGTCAGTGACGTAGAAGACAGATTTAATGTCATAGCCTAAGGGTTCAAGCCGAGTGCGCAACGACGTAATGGGAAATTCACAGAGAAACTCGCAGATTCTTCCACTGACCGCGGCACACCTGCACCAGGGTAAACCTCTGCCTGCCCTACTCCTGCTTTACAGGTGAAAATAGAGCAACAGGACCGCTGAGTCTTTGACTTTATTTATTTTCTGCTGTGTTTTACTTGCATCTATTTGAAAGAGTGAGTGTAAACACAAAAAATATTTTATTTTATGTGCTGGAATGTGCAGAAAATAGGTTTAAATGTTAAACTAATTTATTCAAGTCAGAAAATGTTGCATATAATTAAATTTTTGCTTGATGCATAAAGTTAAAAGATTAAAACTGATAAAACAAGTTAAAAAAAAGAGACTTTTCCATTTGATTACATTTTGTATGATGGATTATGTAGAAAAAGTAGAATTGGGCTGAAAGATCTATCGCTTTATCACCTCTTCAGGTTGTAAATCATGTTTTTTTAAAAGTAACTAAGTAACTAAGTAATTAATTACTTTTGAAAATAAGTAATCAGTAAAGTAACGGGATAACTTTTTGGGGGAAGTAATCAGTAATTAGTTACTGATTACTTTTTTCAAGTAACTTGACCAACACTGCACCTGGCACATTAGAGCCAGAGAAGTGCTCATGGCAACCACCAAACCCAGACTCATCTATTGGATTGCCAGATGGGGAAGCATGATTCACCACTCCATGATTCACCACTTTGTGTCTGAGTTGCTGTCCATCCCAGTCACTTCCACTTTGTTAAAAATACCATAAACAGTTGACTGTGGAATATCTAATAGTGTGGAAAATTCACAACTAGACTTGAACAGGTAGGATTTTATCACAGTACCACGATGGAATTCACTGATTCCTGAGAGCAACCAAACCTTTCACAGATGTTTGTAAGAAACAGACTGCGTGCCTAGGTACTTGATTTTATATATCTGTGGCTGTGGATGTGACTGTAACACCTGACTTCAATGATTTGGATGGTTGACTGAATACATTTGGCAATATATTAGCAATATGAGCTAAACTGAAGAACTCTAGCTATGCGGTTGCTGAAATGTTCTATCTATGGTCTATTTGGTATCCTAGAGTAAAATCAAGATTGTTGTATGTAACTGTATGTATGTCACTGACTGGGCTTGATCAGTTGCCAGTGAAGGATCTCCATTTCTGTCGGAAAAGCTAGACCACAGGAGGTTACTGCAGCAAACAAAAAATGGCCTCTAGGCATGTAAGAAAAGCTTAGTGGCCATTTGCTGCAGTTTAGTTTTGTATAGCTCATTCAGTTCTCATCGCTAAATGACTCGCATCAGAAATATCCAACATGACTGCAATAATTGTGTTTACTCAGGAAGAATTGTATCAGGGGAGCTAGGTAGGACTACTTAGAGCTGATTAGTGAACAGCTTCTGGTAGTATTCATTACATATTCTGAAATACCTTGACTGACTTCATGTTAGCAACATGCCCAACTGGTCAGGAAGGTATGATACACATTTCCTCTCCTTGTTTTTTGAGAGCGAGCTTAAATCATTTCAATTGACGTAATTATTGAAACAAACTATTATAGCGGACTGAATTAATGTGAACCACTGGAGGGTGTTTCAGATACCCTTTGGCAGCAGAGCAATGAAGTAGTTTCAGTTCAGTTTCAATTAAAAGTTTGTGTTGTGTTGAAGCAAAGGATGAAAATAGTTCATAGGCAGATGGAAAATAACCAGAAAAATCAAAAGAAAACTAGAGAAATTAATGTATTTGGCAATTAGACTCCTATGACCTATCCACTAGGGGTGGAGCAGAGCCCGAATACGGTATTCGGGAAGGCACAAATAACGTGTTTATTTTTAAAAAAATACTTATTTTGAACAAATACTTTAAAAAATATTTGTATTCGTGAACAAGAAAAACTTAATATCAAAAAGTTGAGTTTCCTTATGAGACTGCAATACATGACCGGATGAGTGAGTGACGTGTGAAAGAGTGACACAGGCTGCTCCACACAGCAACAGAGACGGCTCAGCTGAGCACAAAAGACTGAACTCCATCACTATTTTTGTTGAATAGGTTTTTTTTGTACGTTAACAATGATGAAGCAGTTTATAACTTTAGCGAAGATCAGGATATTATTCCATTACGCTGCATTATTGACGTCTGCCGTTGGGTGCTCTAATGTTCGTTCTGTTTACATAGGTCTGTTAGCTCGGTCATTTAGACAATAGGCTGTTGACAGAGTAACGTTAATGTTCAGTTTAAAAGGTTAAAACAATGCTTTTGTAGTTGTGGTGAGTTATAACTTGTGGGAGTTATATGGTACGTTTAAGTTACTCTGTCTTTTGCAGATAGGAAGATGTAGACTATTTCCTAGTTAACCTTAGCAGAGCTTCCCATCACTCATTAACTTAGCTGACACTCCCCACATGGATTTGGGCAACCAAACAGAAAAGAGCGTTGCTGCTGCTGAGCCACCTCTTGGTCCTCCACCAGCCAAAAAACTTCTCAAGTTCTGTGTGGAAGCATTTCACAGTCAGTGCTGCAGATGAAACCAAAGTGATATGTAATGTCTTCAAAAGTCAAATCAGCAGAGGCAGAGATATCAAACATCTGTCAACATCTGCTATGCATAATCACATGCACTTAAAGCATCCTCTCCTGGTACTGTCTGCCAACTCCCCCCACAAACACCAACCCCCCCACCAGCACCAATTCATAATCACAACCATGTTCTGCCCCTGCAAGTCAGTTTCGCTGTCTGTTCAGCGTTCTCCAACAAGGACGGGTGGTGGTGGGGTTCATAATGTTCACAATGGTTGGTTTCAACCATGGATGAGGCAATGGCTGTTATGTTATTTTCTTTTCAATGACCTTCCTTGTTACATGTTAATTGCTGGATTTATGGAAAAACATCAACTAATACTGCATATCCATAATTATTATAATGGATATAATTAAAGAATACTTACACTATAACGTTAATTAGAAGTGTAAAGTTAAAAAAAAAGGATTTTTAAGCCTATTTTGAATTTTACTCGAATACAAATACAAATACAAATACTTTTCCCCCCTCAAGAAATACAAACACAGATACAAATACCAGCTGCTTTGCACATCTCTACTATCCACTTATGTTAGCTAATTACAGACAGTCGTTGCATGTCAGCGTGTAAATGTTTGTTCATGCTGGAAGCGAAAAATAAATTCCTGATGTGCATGTGTCTCTCTCTCCCTCATGCACTATTTTTCTGTGTTTGGGCCACACATTATAGAATAGAATAGCCCTTTATTGTCATTTTACATTGACAATGGAATTTATGTGTACAACAAAATTTATGGAATAAAATAAATTAAATTATGGAGGGTGGATAACCTCCTCTGCCGCCAGATGGCGATGCTATTGTTCATCAGGGGGATGATAGGATAGTTGGCCTATAGAACAAATTGCTCAACCCTAATGTAGTCATTCTTGCATTACAGAACTCCTTCAATCATCTGTTCATTGGGCAGACAGATCAAAAAAAATCACCAACATGCCCTTTTCCTAGGGTGTAGGCATGTAACCTAAGGCTCATATTATATGCTGATAAATACAGTATGGAACAATTCTTCTGAGGTCATGCTGCAGAGTAAAGCAAAAGTAATGTAACTAGTAGTGTAACAAATGACCTCACTTAATGAGCAGTACTTTTAAAACACTAAATTTAAAAAAAAAGAAATTTAGATATTAATCAAAACTACACATGAATATTGAATAGGATACACATTATTATATAGTATCAATATAGTATTGATGTCCTTGCTTCCTCTAGTCGACACACAGCTTCACACAGCGCCTGCAGACAACACTTTAGCAGGAAATTCAGAGGTCAGTAAAGCTACACTGTAAACCCCAACAGTCCACCTGACTTATAAAGTTTGTGGATACAACAATTAAAATGCGTCACAAAGTTGAAACAACTTAAAACTTTTCTGTTCTCTTAACGATTCAAACAGTTATAATTGTACATGGCTTAGAAGTTAAGAGTAAATACTGCTTTTTTAATTATGATTTTTGAGTAAATGTTTTTTTTTTCGAGCTCCGCATTTGTACGTCATGACGTCATGACGTTTTCTCTCTAACCTGAACGACGTTGACAGAAAATTCTGTTCAATATGGCTGCCCTTCTCGAGCAACCGGAGAGCACATTTGGAGAAACTTGTAAGTAAAACGGAACCTTCGTTATGTTTATTTTTTCCGTAAAAAAGCAAGTATATTAATATGTTGCAGCCATTAACTTGTTTTTGAATGCGCCGTTGTGTTAAACAGCACAGACCCAGGTAGTGAATTGTTGTTCGCTGTTGTTCGCGCTCTTTTTCAAACCGATGATATCGTCAGTTTTACAGTTTTAACCGATTAAAACACAGTTTTAATAAGAATTGCACATAAAGAAAGTGTCTTAGTGATATTTTAACGACCCATTGCCAACGCAAGAAAGTTGGCGTTTTTACAACAGCAGCCTCATTGTTCGGCCGGGTTTTTTTCTTCTTCTCATTAGGATCATTCAAAAGTGACTTAGCTAGCAGTGGCAACTTCTATCTTAAGCAGCAGCCTGTAAAAGAAGTAGTTTGTAAGTAGAAGTTCTGTGTAATATTACAAGTATCTCACTGATGTATTATGTACTATTGCATAACAATGTGTCTTTGCAAAGATTTATCCCGCAGTTTGGCTTGGTTTTTTAAAATAACTGCAGTGTAAATTCATATGTATTCTGTGCTTTTTTTTTTTTTCTTTTTTTTTTTTCCAACTCAACAGAATTTATACATGGTGAGACAATGTTGATTATATGGTAAAAACTTAAAACTAAAAGAGGGTTACTGTTTACCATGTGTTACCGCGCCAGATCCGCGGCCCCGAACCGTAGTAAGGAAACCTCTGGCAGTTACTTGACTCGCAGCCGGCAACAGCTTACTATACAGGTCAACTCCGCTAGCAAGAAGATCGAGGGAGGCGTAGGAAACTGCTTTACCGAACCTTTATTTCTCCTCCAAGGCACGAACACCGCGTACAGTGGGCTGAAACAGTTTACTCACAGCGGGCATCGCCGATACAACTTTGGCTGCCGAGGGAGTTATTATATTCCTTTTATTTACTTTCTCTTCGTCTCTTCTGTAGTTAACCGTTACTTTTCTTTTCCTTCTCCGCTCACCCTCACACACCCGACAGGCAGTTCCGCTACACACACCCGCATACATTTCCCATCAGGCTTCATCCTTAAAGGACCATGCCTGTAACACTACCCCCACTCTGGATGATAATTAAACCCTTAACATCATTCCAGCACATGAACCCCCCATTAACAAGGAAACATACAGCATTCGTGCCCCCAGTCCAAAAATGGCGATCCTTAGGATGGAACAATCTTGAAGTAGACAACTGTCCATATTTTAAGCACAAGAAAACATAGGATGTACAGGGTTCACTTTGAGGAGGGTGCAAGTCAATGTCCATATCCCGCCCTTCACATAGACAGTATTCATAAAGAAAGACATTAAGGCACTACAGCTGAACGTTTACCCCTATATCCAGCTTTACCTCATTAGTATAAACAGTTCAAACAATAACTTGCAGCCCGTCGACAGCCATGTTGCCAGGAAACAGCAAGACAAACAAGCCCAACAGTACACGTAAGAATAGCCCCCTGTAACAACTCAATTTACAACAGTCATATCACTTAACATATGTAACATGAACAATTTTTTTTTTTTTTTTTAACTACTGAGCAGGGCAGCGATCCGCCTACACCCTGACTCAGTTAGGACATACTAGCCTAGTGACTGACCCAGTCACCAAACATGTCCGGCGCCCGCCGCACACGCTGTGGTCTGGAACGGGGTGTGGACCTGAAGGAAGGGTGCTGTTCTGGTCCTTCAGCCCCATCCACGTAAGGCTGAACAGGGCTGGCTGGCAACCCACTACCATCTCCTTGAGCGGGTGGCGGAGAGCCAGCTCTCAGGGAAGCACCAGTATCTGGTTGATCTGCCCCAGCTGGGGTCTCCCACAAGTCGAAGGGGCCGAAATCAATGTCAGAATCGCTTTCGTCGAGCGCTGGAGGAGGCACCTCGGTGGGTGCTGCCTGGTCGGAGTCTTGGAAGACCCAGCTGTTGTCCAGCGGCGTTCTTGAGTGATAAGGCTTGAGTCTGTCGTGATGAACCACTTTAGCCTTTGCTCGGGGCCCCTTTTTAATGCAGTAGACTAAATCATCCAACAGGCCCACTACGAAGTAGGGGCCCTCATAGGAAGGCAGAAACTTGCGAACCTTGTGCCGCACTCTCTTGGTCCCTTTGATCAGATGCCACACTGCAGCGCCGACTGGATACTGAACTTGGCAGATATTCTTATCGTACTGTTTCTTAGCGCGCTCAACAGATTTCCCGAGAGCCTCCCGTGCCAGTTGGTGGGAAAGCTCCAGCCTTTCCCTGAGTTGCACCACATACTGTGGTGTAGTGCAGTTGGGGGTGTCGTCGGCCGGCAGACCCGCGACCAGGTCAATAGGCTCGGTTATCTCTCGGCCCAGAAGCATCATGTTTGGGGTCAATCCTGTGGAACTGTGCTTAGTTGCCCGATAAGCCATGACAGCATAGGGGATCATTATATCCCAGTCCCAGTGGCAGCGCTCCGCGGTGGTGGCTAAGGCCTTCTGCAGGGTAGCATTAAAACGCTCTACCTGGCCATCGGACTGTGGATGAAAGGGCGTGGTGCGTGTCTTTTTGATTCCGAACAGTTCACACATCCCCTGGAACACAGCCGACTCAAAGTTGGTGCCCTGGTCGCTATGCAGAGACTGTGGGGCTCCATATCTACATACCCACTCCGCAACAACCTTTCCTGCCACCGTGGGCGCTTGTGCATCGGGGACTGGATAAGCCTCCACCCACTTGCTGAAGTAGTCTTGTACCACCAATATGAATCGGTTATGCCTTTCTGTTTCGTTCAACGGTCCCATCAGATCGACTGCAATCCTCTCCATGGGGGCGCCAACACGTACCGTGCCCATCGCTGCCTGGGGGGTTTTTGGGGGCCGCGCCCTTTCAGCACAACTGGTGCAAGTGCGGCACCACAGGGTCACATCATCTTTCATGTTGTACCAGTAGTACCTATTCTTCAAGCGTGCCAGGGTCCTTTCTGCCCCAAAGTGGCCACCCACTGGGCCATCGTGCATCTGCTGCATTACGGAGTGACGATAGGCGTGAGGCAGAAGGATTTGGGGGAAAAACACATTACTTTCTGTACAGTGGAATTTCCTCACCAGCACTCCATCTTTTAGGTACAGTCTCTTCCACTGCGCCCAGTAGGCTTTGGTTGCGGGGCTGCATGCCGCTACATCGGCCCAGACGGGCCGACCTTCCCCTTTTTCCTTCCATTCCCAAACTGGGCCTATATCCACATCGTTCTTCTGGCTAGCCAAGAGCTGTTCTGGGGTCCAGCCACTGAACAAGCTAGTGTGATGGGACTCATCCACCCGGTGGATATTTGGGCAGGTGTCGTGGCTACTACTGGAACAACAGTCCACTGCTGCTACGGGTGCACACTCTGGTTCTGCTACCCGGCTTTTCCCATCGGTACCATCAGGGCCCACTACCCCCACTGGGGGCTGCCCTGGGGGGGTCATGCTGGTACCACAGTCCTCTAAGTTACACTGCACACCTTTATGCTCGAACCGGTCGCTGTTGATGGTGGGCTCTGGGAGTGTGCACGGGCATGAAGCGCGGCAGGGTCTCCTGGAAAGTGCATCCACATTCTGGTGGTTTTTCCCAGGTCGGTGCAGCACCTGGAAGTTATACTCTGCCAGCTTCTCCAACCAGCGGGCCAGCTGGCCCTCGGGCTCCCTCAGCCTGGTCAGCCAGCGGAGGCTGCTATGGTCAGTCCGGACAGTGAACGGCCTACCCAGCAGGTACTGTCTGAAGTGGGAAGTGAACGCCACAACCGCCAGAAGCTCTCGCCTGGTCGTACAATAGTTTTGTTCGGTAGCCGACAGCCGCCTGCTCCCATAGGCCAAGACCCGCTCTTCGCCCCCTTGCACTTGGGAGAGAATCGCTCCAATCCCACAATTGCTGGCATCAGTGTCGAGGAAGAAGTCACCCTGGTCCAGTGGGTAACCCAGGACAGGGGCTGCCGTAAGCCGTCTTTTTAATTCCTGGAATGCTCCCTGGCAGTCGGCAGTCCAGTTAAAACGGGCATACTTCTTAGTGAGTTCGTGGAGGGGTTTAGCCACTGTGGCAAAGTCCTCCACGAACCGGCGGTAGTATGAGGCTAAGCCAACAAACTGACGCACTTCTGTGACGGTCCGCGGTGCAGGCCAGTCCGTCACCTGCTGGACTTTCTGGGGGTCCGTGGAAATACCTCCAGCAGAGATGATATGGCCCAGATAGGCCACCTGCTCCCGAAACAGGCAGCATTTAGATGGCTTCAGTTTTAGGTTGGCTCCACGCAATCTGATGAACACTTGCTCGAGCCGCTCCAGCATCTGGGTGCTATCCTGGCCCAGGACAATGATGTCATCTAGGTACACTAGGCATGTCTCCCACTGCAGCCCAGCCAGGACTCTGTCCATATGCCTTTGGAATGTGGCCGGTGCGTTGCACAGTCCAAACGGCATCACATTCCACTCGAACAATCCCTTACGGGTACAAAATGCAGCTGCTTTTCGGGCTCTGGGGGTCATCTCTACCTGCCAGTACCCTGAAGTCAGGTCTAGTGTACTGAAGTACTTGGCAGTAGAAAGCGTGTCAAGGGTGTCCTGGATGCGTGGCAGGGGATAAGCGTCTTTAAGGGTTCGCTCATTTAGTGGTCTATAGTCCACGCATAGTCTGGGACTCTGGTCCTTCTTCTTCACCATCACAATTGGAGCAGCCCAGCCGCTATTGCTAGGTTGAGCTAGCCCAGCCTCCAAGCTCTGCTGTACTTGCTGGTCGGCCGCTATTTGTTTGTCCCCTGCCATCCTGCGCGGCGGGTGCTTAACTGGTGGCCCTGGCGTGGTCAGGATGCCATGCTGGACAACACCAGTGCGACCAAGGTCATTCGGGCCAGTGGAGAAGACATCACTGTAGGACCTCAGCAGGCCTGCCAGATCGTAGCGGGCAACGTGAGTCAAACCGGGGCTGCTCTCGGCGTAAAGGGCCTGCAAATGGCTTGGTACAGAAGCAGGGGGAGTACCATTAAGTTCGAGGGCTGCCAGGACCCTTGGTGGGCGACCCCCCGACCCCTCCAGGACCTGCACGGGCTGAAGAACCCCTGCCACGGCACCACGCTTTAAGGTGACAGCTGCGGCCCCAGGGTTAAAGACTCTGATTGGGATGCTAGAGGGTTTACTAGGTTGCACAACTGCGTGAGCTACCAGTACTTGGTGCTTCTCCACAAAGCCCTTTGTAGGGCTTAGCATCATGTCTCTATGGGCGGCACAGTGGGAGCTGGAAAACCCAGGGACCACATACTCGCAGCCTGGTTCCAAAACCGTAGTGCGTGCCACCCTAACAACAAGCACCTGGGGTCGAGGGCCCACGCCAGAACATGGTATCTTTTCATTAAACAGGGTTATCTCTTGGCGGCCGTAGTCTAAGCAAGCGCACGATTGTTGCAGGAAAGGGTGCCCCAGAATAACTTCAGTGCCTTCAGCCATGTCGGCCAAAAGAAAGTCTACATTTTCAACACCGCTCCCCACCTGTACAGGCAGGATGACCTCGCCCAGAACGGCCAATCCCTCTGGACCAATGCCTTGTAGAGTCTGAGCAATGGATGCCTGCACCTGAGGTCTTGACTCTGCGGGGATGGTGTTAAAATAGTGGAGGGGCAGCACATTCCGCCGTGCACCAGAATCCAGCAAGGCCCGTATTTCCCGTCCCTGTATTGCTATCTGGACACACATCACATCTTGGCCTCCGTTGTGGAACACTGTGCCTGGGTCAGGGGCTGGGCCTCTAGCAGCTTTTACAGGCTTTTGGGCAGGTGAGCGAAGAGAGGGGCAGTTCCTCTGTAGATGTCCTATGCCGGAGCAGTTATGGCAAACAGCCTCCTTCCTGCTTGACCTGTTAGATGTGCTCCAGCTTTGGCGCCCACGCTGGATAGGTCTTTGGGCCCTCTCTGGTGGTTCATAACTTAGCATATGAACACTCTCCCGTAATGCAGCTGTTCGGGTCCCCTGTGCTGTAGAGACTCGTGGCCCTGGCTGCATAAGCTGTGTGACTGCCCTGGCGGCCCTTTTCGTTGTCTCGAACCTGTGGGCGATTTCATAGGCTCTTGCCAGGGTGCGTGGTTGTTCTTCCAACAATTTCTGGACCATTTCAGCATCTGCCAAAGCATTAGTGAAGATCTCTACAGCAATGCAGTCCTGCTCCAGCTCGGAGCGGTTGGCATACACAATGGAAACCTTCTCGTATATATCATCTCTGAGGGTGTGCAGGGCCTCACCTGGTTTCCGGATTCTCTGCCGTAGCTCAATGCCAATGGCTGCTGCATGCTCTGAACACGGCCCATAGGCAGCCTCCACCTCCTCCACAATCCTCTGGTAACTCCAGCGAGCAGATTTGGGGTTTTTGTGGATTATGGCTCCAGCTGCGCCCCTCAGGCTGAATCTCAGTTGGACAGCCATGGTGTTCTCCGTCCAGCAGTTGGTCTTTGCACAGGTCTCGAACTGATAGAGAAAGTCTTTCCATGACCCTGACCCATCGAAATGGTCTGGTTGTAATGTGGGAATTTTCTCCTTGCCCCTCGTCTGTCCATCAGCACTACAATCTGCAAAACCCCCGTCTTGCACTACACCAGGAAAACAGCCGCGTGGCCCTGGCATGGCTTGTTTTGAACTGTGACCCTGGTCATGCTTGCAAAGCCCACACCCCCCATCTGGTGCTGGTATTGCCATGCGAGTTGTTGGGGAAAAATAGCCCTGAGCTGGCATTTCATAGCTGTACTGCGCAGGTTGGGGTATACCCGGCATAATGTGTAGCTTCGCTGGCTCAGTAAACGGCGTTTTTCTAGGGACACTGCAGGTACAGTTCATGGCGGTGAATGGCTGGCTGCATGGCCGAGATGTAACAATCCGAGGTGGGTGATCATGCGAGCCATGCTGTCCCACTGTGAGCGGTGTAGATGCAGTGTTAGCAGGGCCTCCGCAGTCTGAGCACTGCAACTGCTTAAACTCACTGCACACTGCATTCTGCTTCGCTATTGGTGTTAAGAAAGGGTTGGTGTGAGCTGAAGGTGGCGGGGTGAGATGCCATGCAGCCTCAAACTCCGTCGTATAGACTGCTGCTATGCTCGCCGCTGGCGTTAACTCTATGTCCGTGATGAAGGGGTTGCTGCTGTGGATTCTATTGTTTACATAAGTGGCACGGTCCACATTAGCTGTGCCACTCTCTGGGGTTTCTGGCAAAAATGGGTTGCTGCTCTTACTGAAGTACATTCCCATGCCATCCCCTTCAGCATCTCTCGGAGCCGCCATTTTCTCTGTCGTCCGAGGGAAAAGAGAAAAAGAAAGTTCGCTCCCTCTCTCTCGGCGCTTTGCGGAGTTTTATCCCGGACAAGCCCCCAGTGTTACCGCGCCAGATCCGCGGCCCCGAACCGTAGTAAGGAAACCTCTGGCAGTTACTTGACTCGCAGCCAGCAACAGCTTACTATACAGGTCAACTCCGCTAGCAAGAAGATCGAGGGAGGCGTAGGAAACTGCTTTACCGAACCTTTATTTCTCCTCCAAGGCACGAACACCGCGTACAGTGGGCTGAAACAGTTTACTCACAGCGGGCATCGCCGATACAACTTTGGCTGCCGAGGGAGTTATTATATTCCTTTTATTTACTTTCTCTTCGTCTCTTCTGTAGTTAACCGTTACTTTTCTTTTCCTTCTCCGCTCACCCTCACACACCCGACAGGCAGTTCCGCTAGACACACCCGCATACATTTCCCATCAGGCTTCACCCTTAAAGGACCATGCCTGTAACACATGACTAAATGGAATGATGGCCTGTGACTTTGTAACATCTGAAATTCTTACCTATGTTTTGGACTGTTGGATGATCGGCCATAGAATTCAAGACTGCACTCAAAGTAAACAGCAGTAATTGTAAGTTTTTTTTTTTACCATGCTAAGTGTTTATTTTGTCATGAAATGTACAGTGTACTTTTGAAATTTTTGAAAGCTGTAATGATGGCTGAGTATATAATTATCACTGAGCAGTTCTACGCTGAACTTGACAGACACACACCACGACTTATGGCTCTATACAGACAGAAGGCTGCACGGACTGGCAAGATATCAGAGGCTCTGCGAACCATCCTGAATCATTATGATCTTCAGGTGAATATTGATAATGATAAAATTAACACAAATTAAAAGTTTCACTGATAAAAACTCAATTTTTCCTTGCTTTGAACATCTGTGTTTTATACAGATTACAGCTCTGATCTGGTATGTTACTTTAAAATACTGTGTAGGATTTTTGTCAAATGAGTAAGATACAGACTCTTTGTCATAAGAGACAGAAAGGTTGTGTCTTAAAAGAAATGTCTCCAAAATTATGTAGAGTCACATGTCATGCAGTTTCATAAACATGTATTCTCCCCAAAAGAATGACACCTGAAAACTTTGTGTTCAATGAACTTTTCTTTTCCCTTTTTAGGAGGCGCCTGATATCAACGTGAAACGCACTGCAGTGCTTCGTGCCCTTCCTGTATACCTGCGGGAGGAGGACCCAGAATTCTTTAAGACATGTAATGTAAGTGTATTTTTGCATCACTTAAATTCTGCCAGTGAGATAAAACACCATGGATTTTTTTAAATACAATTTAATTCCCTAGCAGCTACCAAATTGTACAAGCAAAATACCCTCTCTTTAGAAAACCCTCACACACACACACAGGGTCAGGAGCAGGGCACAGGCGTATCACAGCACTTCAGCTACGCTGCAGGTGGCCCCAAAAACAAGGCTGAAGTCAAGATTTAGTTTCTTTTTGAGATAAAGTCATAAAATAAAAAATGACTTCTTTTTTTTTTTTTTTTTTTTTAGAAAAATAACAAACATACTAATTATGTAATGCAAGAAGCTAACGCGTTAATGTACATTTTTCAAAAAAGTAGAGTACCCTAACCCGTTACAAAGTAACCCACTACACTGCTGAATTTTTTGCTAGATTACAGGTCTTGCTTGTCACATTCTCTCAAACCAACCTTACTTATTGATACTGTGTCTATTCCAGGCGGACACATTGGATGAGTCGACCCTCATTGACACTCCAGTTGCCCTTCTCACAGTGGTTACCGACGGCGCTTCCCAGACCAGTCCAGTCCATTTTACTTCCTCAAGCATGGCCATTGTGGTGGAAGGCGACTTGGTGATGCGTGATATTCCCAGATTTGCAGATGCATTTGCCTTATTGTTTGGCTTGATCTATGCTCTGCATTTAGACTACCCCAGGAAGCTCGTTCACACATTTACCTTTGTCCAAAAAATCTTCATGGGGCTTGTTGACGGCAAACCTCTGAAACCCTGCCTACATGCTCTTAAAAATGATTTGTTGCTGAAAGAGTAGTTCTGGAAGGAATATAAGGCAATGTTTGTTAGGACATGCACTCTGTTACTGAGCACTTTGTTTTAAGCACTTTATTTAAAGCACTTTAAGTTTACTACAGACTTTGGGTGGATTTAACTCCATCAGTTTACCTAACTTTGCTCTGGTTATTTGGAAGATGATCATCTTTATTTGTACCCATTTTATAAAATTGTTTTTCATTTCTTTTTCAAACAAAAGTGATTAGTATTTGACTTTTTATTTTGAATTTATGTATTTTGAGAAAGATGCAATTAGGACTGATGTTGTCCTTTGTGATTTTATAAAAAGATACATGTTCTACATTGAATTTATAATGCTCACTTTATGGTGCCAATGTCCATGTTAGTGGTTTTATAAAAACACTAAGTGATGTTTTTACATTTCCATAAAAAATGTTAAATAAACAAAATGTAAAGTAAATGAATTTCTCTAATTTTTTTTACTAGTCTACACTCAAACATTTAATAATAAATTTCTTTTAATTAATAATCATATAATTTGCGTTTAGTTTGTAATATAATTGCATTGTGTTGGATCAAAATAGTAAACTACAAAAAACACAAAAATATTAAAATTAAAGTATATAGTTTTTAAGTAAAGCTCAATTAATAAAATAAAAATATAATTTAAAATTTTTAAGTTAACAATAAATACAAATTTTGAGTACCCCATACTTAGAAAAGATGAGTTTGTGTACTTAAAACTTTTGAGGTAATCAGTTTCCACAAATGTTTTAAGTTCAGTCAACTGATTCGGGTTTACAGTGTACCGTTTCAACAACACTTAAGTCTTGAACACTTTTCATAAACGTTAATCTAGCTAATCTTAACATTAGCTGTTAGCAATTACCTAGTAGCCACATTGGTAATCTGTTAGCATTAACACAGTGGCTAGAAGACTGTAGCTAGATAACAAATGAATAATTACGAAATACTGAGCTGTGACAGAGCGAATTACAGATACACCGAGAACTGGTTGGGTTGCTGTACTAAGCAGCAGGGGAATCAAAGTTGAACTGGGCAGAGTATCCAGAGTGTGGAGAACTAATCTGAGCAAATAAAGAGTGAAACGCGGAGCAGAGCAGCTGAAAAGGGTGGATTTCATGCCTGAGGGGCAGAGTTGAGGAGATAAAGAGCTGCAGACTGAGGCTGAGCAGTGGGAATGATGGATGAGAGAGAGGCTGCAGACAGACGCGGACAAGATGATCAACTTTAACTATTCTGCTCTTACAATAATTTATTCAAATGTGTTTCTTATTTTGTTGTAGCCAGCTGTGTGGTCAGTTTAAAATGCAGGCGGTGTTCAGTTTAGTCTTACAGTATTTTTTTATACCACACTTAATCCAAAATTAATGTTTAACTTGTTCATAATGCTGTTCTTCTTCACTAATTCAATTATTTAGATGTATTAGATATTAGATTGGGTATTTAGATGTATTGTGTTGTCTTTTTTACCCTTTGTTTAGGTTCCAATAGAAACACTTCTCCAAAAATATAAAGTAATGTCAGTGGTCGAGGTGTTCCTGCAGGTGATCAGGTTCCAAGGTGCCGGGCAGAGCGCACAAAAGGATGCCGAGCCATCCTTAACTTCATTAACACCAAAGCACCCAAAACTGATTAACAACCCTGTTCTACCAAACTAATGACATCAGTACCCTAAAAGATTAATTGACTTCCTTGGTATCAGTATCATGTTTGAAATTTAGTATCGTGACAACTCTACTCACATGTCCAGTTTCAAAACACCACAATGGCAAAAACAGCCATATTTTAGATATAGATTCTGTTTTATTCTGGACTGAAAATTCTGGCAAGTTTAGTTTACTTCACTAACAAAATGACTGTATGTTGTAAAATGAGCATGTTTTTAAGTGCTTTTTTTTAAAAAAGGGAAAAAAAGATGTGAACACTTTAATTTGTTCATCTAAGAGGTCTGAGACATCGCTAGACAAACGTATCAGTGTGCCTCAATTCCTGCATGCTCATGCAACCAAATCCACGTGAAAGTGAAAATCTCACCGAAAGAGCAATGCTTGGCCTCTCTCAGCCTCTATTGATCTGTTCCCTAGATGAGGGCAAGGTGAAGGACACAGCCCTCAATTGGATACAAGGAAGAAGGCAGAAAGAGGAAGAGGACGATGACAGATAGAGGTAAAGTGCTGCAGGAGAAAGAGAAGCAAGCAGAATGGGGAAGAGCTGTGGAGGTGGAGGAGAGAGAGAGAGAAAGGATCTGCAGGGGGCTGACTAACAATGGATGTGCAGCAAGGAATTTAGCGTAAAACAGACAGTGTGATGTACTTAAACTGGATTCAGTTTGCAGATTTAAGTAATGTTTTGTCTCTGCACCGCTTTATTCAATTCTGTACACGTCTTGTCTCACACACTGATCTACTAGTACGTCTACACCAACAAAAGTGTGTTTTATTGATGGCAAAAGCTCATCTCTACACTCTAGAGTGTCAGGGCATCAATGAAAATACATCACAGAGAGGAAGCAGTCAACTTCAGCCTCCACACTGACAATAAATCTGAGGGTGAGAGGGCCTTGTAGGATATGTGGAAAAAAAAAACTCATTCTCGCTGATGAGAAAGGTATGTGACGCAAAAGGACACTCCATCTAAAATGGGCTTCTGTCAGCACAGAAATGAAGGAGTTGGAGCGACAGTAGAAAGGAGAGAGGGAGATTAGCAGTGGATATGAGAAGGACAACAGATGAGCGGTTGTCTCCGCAGCTGAATCACATTCTCCGAGCCTATCAACAAGACACTTGGAGAATACAGTCGAGTCCAGTCTGGGGATTAAAAAAAGAAGGGGGTTGAACAACTGAGAAATAGACCGAGGTGTAAAAAGGAGAAATGTTGAAGAGGAAAATAACAGCTTCCATTGCAGACGGAGGGAGAAGGAGAGCACTGAAAATCAGCTGGAAGATGAATTTCTGTTGGCCTTGAGTTCCGCAGGCAATCCAACCCTGAGCCGACCTCTGCGTGTCTTACCATTTTACTTACCTGTTTTATTTGTGGTAACAATTTATGCATTTTCTGTTGTGGCCCATTTTCTGTTTCTCTGCTTCAAAGCAGTTAAACTGTCTCCAATGTAAACTGAAGAGTCAAACACCATTATTTTAGCACGTCCGACACACAGATTTGATTTAGCTTCCTTAAATGAATATATCAAAAAAAAAGATTAAAAGTAGAGGTAATATTGTGCACCCTGCAATTTCTGGACGAAGGAAGAAAAAAAGATGCTTTTAGCTGTTGTGCTGTTTAAATGTGTTGACTGCTGTATGCTTGCTGGGAATGAAGCATATTTTCACAAGTTTTGGTCTAATGTGGTGACACTATTTAATTTTATTCAGGTGCTACATGGACCTGGAACTGTCCAAGCCTGGAATTGCAAATGACTTCAAGCCTTTTTATCCAGTGCATGGCTGACTGAAAGGAACAGGATTACCGGTTTATAAAAGTGTAGAGAATATGTTCCTTCTTTTCAGTCTAAAGAGTTTCGGATGTATGCACGTGTCACCAGAAATTGTTGGTGTATGTAATAATGTGAATTATTGTTTGCAAGATGTTTTGTTCCACAATAGATTGTGTTGCTGCACGGACGTTTTAGAGTGTCACACAAGTAAGGATGGTTAGGCTGTATGTTGCTATTGTACATGGCAGAGGACCAATCTGAGTCGCATGACTTGTTAATAAAACTTACTACCCCGCTGGGTAGGAAATAGATATTCTGGAGTCTGTCGTGAATGAGACCAGAATATAACATGGTGGCAGCGGAGCAGACAGCGGAGCAAGCTGCACGGCCGGAGTGAACCCCCGAGAGACGCCTGTCGGAGCGGTGAGCAACTAGCGGCTAATCGAGTTAGCACCGCCGCGAGGCATGGAGGGCCTTAAATCGCCGCCGACGCTGGTATTGGACTCCAGTAACCTATCACGGACATGGAAGACCTGGAGGGACGAGTTTATGCTCTATGTGGAGCTGACCATGGACTCAGACGGCGAACAGAAAAAAGTAAGCTTGTTCAGTTATCTCGTTGGTGAGAGCGGCAGGGAGCTGCTAGACACGCTAATGGGCGACACAGCGAGAGATCGGTGGACAGTTAAGGACATTATTGAGAAGTTTGACAATCATTGCAATCCTGTAGTTAATGAAACTGTGGAGCGTTATCGGTTCTTCACGAGAAACCAAGGCGCCAGTGAGACAATCGACAGCTATGTGACGGAGTTAAAGCTGCTGACAAAAACGTGCAATTTTGGAGTAATAAGGGACTCACTGATTCGTGACAGGATTGTATGTGGACTTCACAACCCGAGTCTGAGGGAGAGACTGCTGCGTGAGAAAAACATGACACTGGATGCATGCATACAGCACTGCAGAGCCGCGGAGCTGTCGCGGGAAAACAGCAAAACCATTTCGGGAGCTGCAGTGGAGGAGGTGCATGCTGTGCGTGGAGCTGTGCGCCAGAAACGGATCGGCGACGCAGTGGACTGTAAGTTTTGTGGCAGAACACATGAAAAAAAGAAAGAAAAATGTCCAGCATACAGGAAGAAATGTAAAAAGTGTGGCAGAGAAAACCACTTTGCAGTTAAATGCATGGCACGTTCAGAGCAGAAGAGAAGGACGAATGTACACAACGTGACAGCATGTGAGAGTGATGAGTATGAGGACGTTCTCTGTGTTACAGAGGCAGACGCACATGTTTCAACTACAAAGAACACTGACAAAGAGAGAGGCACTCAACTCTTTGCAGGCATGCTGATGGGCAAAGAGATTGTAAATTTTCAGATTGACTGTGGTGCCAGTTGTAATGTAATGCCAATCCACATGCTAAGCCCGAACACACAGTTGGAGGACACACAGACAGTGTTGATGATGTACAACAAAAGTAAGATAAAGCCGTTGGGAAAATGCAAAGTTAAGCTACGTAACCCGAGAAATCAGAAACTGTATCGGTTGGAGTTTCAAGTGGTTGACAAAGACTGTAAAGTACCACTGCTGGGCAAGAGAGCCAGCGAAGCGATGAAACTCATAAAAGTACACTATGAAAACATCTTGAAACTGGACAGCATCGTTACTTCAGAGCACCCAACAGCCAATGAGTGGAACATGGATCAGATTAAAACAGAGTATGCCGATGTCTTCACGGGAGATGGCTGTTTGGAGGGAGAGTTAAGGCTCGAGGTGGATGAAACTGTGAAACCAGTGCAGTTACCAAAACGGCGTGTCCCTATTGCAATGATAAAGCCATTAAAAAAGGAGCTTCAAGATCTTCAGCGCAGAGGGATCATTACACCAGTAGAATGCAGCACAGACTGGATCAGTGGGATGGTTGTGGTCCAAAAGCAGAGTGGGGACTTAAGAGTGTGCATAGATCCAAAACCCTTAAACAAAGCCCTACAACGGAGCCACTTCCCATTGCCCACCATTGAGGACATTTTGCCAGATTTGTCAAAGGCTAAAGTGTTCTCTGTCTGCGATGTGAAGAGTGGATTCTGGCACGTGAAACTGGAGGAGGAGTCGAGCTACCTGACAACGTTTTCGACTCCATTTGGACGCTACAGATGGCTGAGGATGCCAATGGGGATAAGTCCAGCTCCGGAAGTGTTCCAGAGGAAGCTCACACAAGCTTTGGATGGACTGGCAGGGATCTACATCATTGCAGATGATGTGCTGATCACGGGTCAGGGGGACACAGATGCTGAAGCAGTACGTGACCATGACGAGAAGTTGAGACAGTTTTTGACTCGTTGCAGGCAGAAAAACATTAAGTTGAACGCAGACAAGTTCAAACTTAAACAGAAGGAGACCACGTACATTGGACATCAGCTGACATGCAATGGTCTGAAAATAGACCCAGAGAAGGTTAGGGCTATAGAACAAATGCCCAGACCTACAGACGTGAAGGCAGTACAGAGACTGTTAGGTATGGTGAACTACTTAGCAAAGTTTTGCCCACATCCGTCTGACCATTGCGACTTACTGAGACAACTGACACACAGAGACAGTGAGTGGAACTGGACGACTCGACATGAAGACGCATTCCAGAGACTGAAAGAGGCTATAGCAGAGGCTCCAGTCCTGAAATACTACTGCCCAGAGGAAGAGCTGACAGTACAATGTGACGCTTCTGACAAAGGGTTAGGTGCAGCACTCATGCAGACGGGTAAGCCTGTGGCTTTTGCGAGTAGAGCACTTACACGTACAGAGCAGGGTTATGCCCAGATCGAAAAGGAGCTTTTGGCTGTAGTTTTCAGCATGGAGAAGTTTCATCAGTACACATATGGTCGTAAAGTGGTGGTACACAGTGATCACAAACCCTTAGAGACCATAGTAAGAAAACCGCTGTTGAGCGCACCCAAACTGTTGCAAAGGATGCTTATGCGCATTCAGAAATATGACATAGATGTGGTGTATGTGCCAGGCAAAGACATGTTATTAGCAGACATGTTGAGCAGGGCATATCTTCCAGAGTGCTCACCACAGGGCTCCATAGAGGAGGAAATAGAGAGCATTAACATGGTCACTCATGCACCCATCTCACCTGACAGACTAAACAGCATAAGGACTGCTACACAAGACGACAAAGCACTACAGATCCTCATAGATACAATTCACAGAGGTTGGCCGACAGACAAAAGAGACACTGACGGTGACATCAGACCATACTTCTCATTCCAGGATGAACTGAGTAGTCAGGATGGACTTGTGTTTAGAGGTGAACATGTTGTTGTCCCGACTACCATGAGACAGGAGATCATAACTAGACTACACTCGACACACCTAGGTGTAGAAGGTTGTCTAAGGAGAGCCAGAGAGTGTGTGTACTGGCCAGGCATGAACGAACAAATTAAGACTTATGTGACTAAGTGTGACATCTGCAGGTCAGTTGACTACAGACAGCAGAAAGAGACCTTGGTCCCACATGAGATCCCGACTAGACCATGGGCTAAGGTGGGCTCGGACCTGTTTATGTTTGACAACAAGGACTACCTTATCACAGTGGACTACTATTCAAACTTCTGGGAAATTGACTATCTCCCGGACACTAAGTCCACCACAGTGATTAGAAAGCTGAAGGCTCACTTTGCCAGACAGGGCATCCCGGACATTGTTGTTTCAGATAATGGACCACAGTATACGTCCGGTGAGTTTCTGAGATTTAGTCGACTGTGGGGTTTCCAGCATAAAACATCTTCGCCAGGTTACCCTCAGAGTAACGGGAAGGCAGAATCAGCAGTAAAGACAGCAAAGAGGCTGCTGCTAAAGGCAAAAATGGCAGGGCAAGACCCGTATCTTGCGATTCTGGACCATCGCAATACACCATCACAAGGCCTGGAGACCAGCCCAGCTCAGAGGCTGCTCAGCAGGAGGACACAGACGCTTTTGCCAACCAGGACGAGCCTGCTAAGGCCAAAAGTCATTCCAGCCCGGCGGGAGTTGGAGAGGAAACAGAAGCGCCAAAAACTGTGCTATGACCGATCAGCACGAGACATGGACTCTTTGAAGCTAGGGGACAGTGTCAGAGTTCAGCCTTTTGACCGCCATTCCACTTGGAGCAGGGGAGTGGTGATTGGGACTGTCGACCCGAGGTCCTATGAGGTTCAGTTGGACTCTGGAAGTGTCCTGAGGAGGAATCGGAGGCACCTGAGACATGCAGGCGTGGTGGATCAGGAAAATGCCATAACGGACACCGGGGCACTGACCAGGTCAGTGACAGCTCCCTCAGACACTCGTGAGCGGCAGATCAAGACTGACGAGGTAACAGGGGGTGTCAGGACAAGGTCAGGCCGCAAAGTGGTTCCACCACTTAGGTACAAAGACTATGTTGCATAATGAGGATTTATTGTTTATTGTTTGAGGGGAAGAGTTGTGTATTCTGTGGATATTGATGTTCACTACAGCTTACAGAAATGTACATGTTTGAATAAGTGGAATGCTTTTGTATTCTTTGAGTGTTTCATATTGTTTTCACCCTCAGTGAGAAGAAGGACAAATCAAAACAAAAGGACTTCTGTTTTTTTCCAAAAAAAAAAAAAAAAAAAAGAGAAGAGAAGGGATGTAATAATGTGAATTATTGTTTGCAAGATGTTTTGTTCCACAATAGATTGTGTTGCTGCACGGACGTTTTAGAGTGTCACACAAGTAAGGATGGTTAGGCTGTATGTTGCTATTGTACATGGCAGAGGACCAATCTGAGTCGCATGACTTGTTAATAAAACTTACTACCCCGCTGGGTAGGAAATAGATATTCTGGAGTCTGTCGTGAATGAGACCAGAATATAACAGTGTACAAGGTCTCTTTTCAAACATTTACACTTTTAAACTGAAAAGCAAATAATGGATCATTCAGTTTGTGGAATTTATAAACATAACTTTGGGTGCTGTCTGCTCTTGGGTTTTTCAACAATACAAACATACGAACATATAAAACCAACAATTTCACATTATTTGGTCTGGTTCTTAACTATCCAACATTTTGTTTAGTTTTCTTAAATTATATTATTATGATTATATTGGACAGCACCTTGTAGAGTCTGCAGGTTCTCCCCGTGTCTACGTGGGTTCTATGGGTACTCCACCTTCCTCCCACAGTCCAAAGACATGCAATTAGTGGGGTTAGGCCAATTAATGATTCTAAATTGCCCACAGGTGTGAACCATCTGTCCAGGGTGTCTCGCCCTATGGCATCCTGGATTGGCTCCAGCCCTCCCACAACTCTTGAATTGGGTCAGCAGAAGAGGATGGATGAATAGTATTCCAGGAACTCGTCTTTATCAAAGCGTTGAGAGTAGGGACACACTGCTGGCGCCAGTAGCAGTTTTTGATACGGGCGACACGGGCGGTTGCCCAGGGCATGAGTACGAGCAATAAAAAACATTGCTCGTACTCATGCTGCCCCGACGTCAGCCAGCGCATATTGGGAATGGCATAGGCACCGATCGGTTTTCTATCGCCCATTTGCTGGGAGTAAGGGTGCCCTCCGTTTGCGAGGTGCGCCTGCTGCTTGCAGCACAGGGAGGAGAGGGCGGGGCGGCGGGGGATTCTCTGGCAGGCTGGAGCAGCATCTAATAACCAACTCGCAAAATAAAAAAAAAATAAAAACAAATAAAAACAAACCAACAAACACGAAAACACCAGACATTATGATACAAACTTATAATCTGCACCAATGTTTTTTCGAAATTCTATACGCAAAAAGTGAGCGCCTGCTCGCTGCTTAAGTCAAAGTAAACTTTATTGTCATCTCCGCTACATACAGTCCAGTATATAGAGAGACGAGACAACGAAGCTCAAGTTACAGCAGTGCAAGTAAACAAACAATAAATATAAGAAGAGTAAGAAAATATACACTTTAGGACTAGGGGTAAAGGGATCAATAACAATTTAAAATTTATAATTTACAGTTTGATGATTTAAAGTCTCACACACAACCCGTCGACAGGGGAGGATGGCCGGCTGCTTCCAAGTAGAGCACATTTCATTTATAATGTTGTAAATCCAAGCCCATTATGTATTCATGATCAGAATCCTGGGTTGTTCGAAATCCCAGAAATACACCTTAGATAAAGTGAATCTGTGAACTAAGGGTCTAGGTTCATTAGGTTATGTTGTGGTGATCCTCGGGGTGGGGGATGGGTGTTCATACAAAATCAAAACCAATGGAAGATGGACAAGAAAAGTTCAAAGCCATCAGGTGCTCAGTTTAGAAAAAAATAGAAAAGAAGAGGAGGAGAAACGAGCAAAAGATACAGGTAAGCAGATGTGTCATTGGGGGGGGGGGGGGGCGCCAGAGGGAGTGTTTGCCCAGGGCACCAAACAGGCTAGGACCGCCACTGGCTGGCGCTCTGACATGATGGAAAATATCTGAGATCCTCAAGACCCATTTGGACATTACAACTGAATGCACAGTGCATAAACGTTCATGCTACTATTTGAGGTTATGATGTAATGCATAAACAATGGAAACTCCAGAAGAAAATCACTTAATTTTGGTGTGTGTTGAAGTTGCTATGTCTTCTGCTAACTTACTAGCACACTGTTCCAATAATTTCTTCCCCTTTATTCAGTTGAATCTACAACAAAAAAGCCAACAATAAAACAGTTTGAAATAAAATAGTATTTTTGCACCAAAAAGGTGATCCGAAAAGATCTATTAGCAGAAAACCTGGCATTTTTCAGGAGATGAACAGCATCTGAAAGAAATGAAAAGTCCTTAAAAAATAGGAAAACATCCAGCAAAAACCTGACACGGGACCTGAGAGATCCAATTGGCCCTTCACTTGATCCATCTACTATTCACTAAAGCCTCATCAGAAATGAGCTCAGTGGAAGCGTGGCTGTCATTCTTAAGGAAGGGAAACAGGAAGAAAAGGCTGAGCTATGCCAACAAAAAAAGAAGAGTGGCAACAGGTGATGAATCCAAATCTGAAATTCCTCACAGAGAACCGAGCCAACATCCAAAGAAGAGCTTTGAATTTCCTCCAAGAAGGAGAACTATTGCTGATGCCTACTTAACAGAATTAGAAGAAAGCTTTAAAAACAGAGTTTAGGGTGCGTTGAAAAACAAAGGTGGTCAGACCAAATACAGCTCCTTAGAGCTGTGTTTCTTTTTAGCCTTATATAATGTATTTCTATTCATACTGTTTCAATAAACTGCCGCTCGTTGCTTTTCCTGGCAAATCTAAAGAAATGAGAGTTGGATGAAGATTTTATGCGCAGCCACTTACCTCAGATGAACTGCTTGGTAGTAAACATGTGAAAAGATGTTCATTTAAGGCAGCTCAGATAAAATTATTACACAATATAGTACAAGTGAAAAGGTGTTGCTTTATTAAAAGCCCTTCTTTCAGATCAGGCCTGCTAACTATAGTGCCAGAATATTACAACATATTAACATTCTCATTTAAGCCGTGTCCAATTTAATTAGATCAGAGCAAAGAACCTGAGAAGTGAAGTCCATAAATTAGACTCAAAACTTAAAACCATTTAAAAGCATTTCTTTTCCACCAAAGCAAGAAAAAGGAGTTGGCGAGCTGATCCTGTGCCTTAAACCATTTTACAGCAGCCATGTCACAAAGCTCCCTTGGCACACGGTGATTTGTAATTTGTAATTACAAGAATTGATTAAAATGACCTCACTGGGTTACAATTTTTTTTTTTTTTTTAAATCCAATTATTTAGACCGCTGAGGCCTTCAGTTGACAGATTGCAAATCTGCATTGCATATCTGGGAGAAGGGACACGCATACAGCCATCTCTTTGCAGGGGTCAAATGCTACAGAAATACTGTCTCCCTTGTAGCAAACTGTCTCATCTCCATGCATGTCTGAAACCAGCTTTGACTTCCTCATATTCACTCATGATACCTGCCAAATAAGGTATCGCCGTCCTTCTCCAAAGCCTCTCTTTAATATTCTATTCCTATCAAACAAAAAAGAGACCGGATAAAAAATTGATTCAGGCTGAACATAAAGGCAGAGGTGAGGGAGCTGTATCCATCACTGGCAGCCATTACATTTGTCACCAATTACTAATAGCTCTCAAAATGTCACTCTCCTTTGGTTTTAATCACATCCTGGAGTAACGCTACTCAATTTGTTTCTTAGTTTGTTGCCACAGACTCTCAGTTTGTCGACAGGCTGGCACGCTGTGAGTTATGTGACCCCATTTCAGAGCTGCGATAACTAATAGACTTGCATCAAAATTCATATCTCTTCTAAGGGCCTAAATTATTTGTGTAGCTTTTACCACGCAAATTAAATCTTACAAAGATGTGTGTTTTGCTGCGTGGCTCCATCTATCTTAGTCCGCAGCAGTAATTAGATTATCACTCAGTTGATGAGCTTCTATCACACGGCCACCCATTTAGTCAACTACAGTACACACACACACACACACACACACACAGTTATAAACACAAACAAAAATCCCACTCAGGCCCGTGTTTAGATGATGAATAGTGAATCATATACATGTATGTGCCCAAGTTTTGTCTCCAAAAAGAAACAATTGAGATGTTGATTTGTAGCTTATGTTCTTTAATTAATTTGATCATTACCCAAAACCTAACTCAGGAAAGCCCTGAGCTGTGCACAATGTGCGACATGCACAGTATAATATGCATGAATTGAACTGTGCCCAGCGGTCGAGAGGGAAAAGAGAAAAGCAGATTGCAAGGGCGAGAGAAAAGTAAATGACAGAAATGAAGAGGAGGTGGCATAGTTAGAGAAGTTATTGATGAATGTGGCTATTGATGAGTCACTCTGTTTCCAACCAGTCCGGCCATCCTTCAGACCGATTTTAATCACACTAAGCTTAATTGATAATCAAAACAGCAGCAAAGAGTAAGAGACCGTTTAAGTCCCGCTGTGTCATATTTTCAGGAATTATTTCAGGAATAATTGGGTAAAATTAAAGTTTAGGCAGCTCATTATAACTATTGCAATTCTTCAGCACCATGAAAAAAAAAAAGAAAATCCTACTTCTGTGAATTCAAAAGCCTGTTTGGAAGGGAAATCGTGTTCACAAATGTCAGTTTCCCTTTTATTTGATTGTATCAGAAGATTATCTAAAGCTTCCATAAGCAAAAGGAATATTCAGCAAAGACTTCACATTTGTGCCACATTAATATCTGAAAACACTCTGAAGACACAGTGTAGGTCAACACCGGGGATAATGAATAACAGAAATGTAACAAGGAAAAGAAAAAAAGATCTGCAGTTGAAAGGTTAGCGCTTGCAGATAAAACTTTAAAGTAAGATTTTATTCCGAGCAAAAGAAAGTAAAGAGCACTCAATGCCCCCCACCCCCCAAAAAACCCTCCTCTAATCTAATCCACTTGGAAGCAAAAGAAGACGAAGGCTTGGATCACATCTTTCAGACAAGCACTGGGGTCTGATCTGAGTATGTAACTTATTCACGGCGTCATCCCTGTTTCACAGCTGGCTTACAAAACAATCTATCTTCAAACACTGGACAATCTGCCTCGCCTTTTCATGCTGTTCTGTACACACGAGCGAAGAGAAATGCAGGGGTGGGGATGGAGGGGGTGGAGGGGGTGACACATTAGAGGAAGAGATTAGAATGATGTTATCTACATCTGTGCATAGCCCTATCCAAACTATTAATCAAAGATTCATTTTCCTCCTTCATCATGAGGACTGTTAAATCCTTTAGGAGATGAGAGAATTACTACATCTTTACCTCTGTAAGCTCTTCAATTCTGCAGATTTAAAACAGCATAGTGTCAAAGCTTGCAACCGACCAACAGCCTCACTTGGTTCTAAAAGCATTAGTCTCTTAATCTCTCCCTTCTTTTTGTGTGTGTGGCAACAGGAGTGTTGAAACTAAGCCACGACTACTTGCAAAGTTAAAATCGTGAATAAATCATATCCACTCAAGCAGCTTAGAGCCACTGCAAGATTGCAGCGGGCGCCATATGCGAAAGAGTCCACTTCATCTTGTTTATCAAATGTATGAAAGGATCCGGTTTTATGGATATTTTGCATAATGTTGTGAATAGCCAAAACACCTGTCTGTGCTTACTGATCACCAGGTTGTTAGAGTGATGGTAAAGCTTCCTATACACAAGACAAACAAGTGCTGCTGCCTTCCTGATTCCTGTGAGGCTGTTTTTATAGCAATTGTTGAACCAGTCTTAGCTGGAATAAGTCCATAAATGTAGCTGCGCTGTTTCATGCAGCAGTTTGTTAATAATGTTTGCAACAGTCTGTGTAGCCGAACCAATAATTGCCAATTGGAATATGTTGGTTGGGAGCACCTTGAAAGTGATTGTTTTAGTCACAAACTGTGATATGACTCTGTTAACATGTCAGCGCTACACACAAGGACAATTATTTCTATTGGCCATGCACATATGGGGTAGTTAGTCAGCCAATTACGAGCGGGCGCCTCTGTCCTAGATCTTGAAGGATAATAGAGGCAGTAATTATGATGTGTTCATTTTAATGTGGTTTTATTGACAAGCATGGTAGCAGCGCTGCCTTCGCCCCCAATTGCAGCTGCTTGTGAAAACAGCTTTGAGTCAAATACAATGTCATATCTAATTGAGTTGCAAACAGACACAGGTGTAAAAAAAGTGCAGAGGTATGCCGAAATGCAATTCAGCTGTATCAAATAAACTGTAATGGAGATGTTAAAAAGGCGCAGTAATACGATAAACAAATCAAATATCACACGCATACATTAGAAAAACACTTTTTTTATGACCCTGGCAGACGCGAAAGAAAGAAGATGAAGGATCAAAGCTCCTTAGAACAGAATTCACCCATTTATTTTTTTAAAAGCTGGTTTTCAAACGGTGTCCGTTATTTTGCCTTTTGATTTATTCACTTGTTTAAAATATTCAGTAGAAAGGGCCTTTAAGGTCAAATGGTCATATTCTGGTCGTGTTCGTTTCAAAACAATGTAAGTAAACCAAAAAAGAAATGAAAGATGTGCTCTCAACTGTCTTTTCAGTCACCGTTTTCCCTCTCCTTCCTTATGCTTCCTATTAACATCTTTATAGACACTATGATCAGTCTGACACTCTCTTTATCACTGCACTTCACTCTGGACAGTACGCCTTTAACATCCTTTTATATCACACGTCTTCATTTCCGTCCTTTTCTTGTCCCTTAAATCTTTTTATATCCATTCCTCCAGCTTCCTGACCCCCCCTCTCCACTTCCTCCTTTTGTTTTTCCCCTCCCTTCCCCCCCCCCCCCCCCCCCCCCCCCCCCGAGACATTAAGGTCACGGTCAACCATTTATAACCATGTGCTTTAAATGCTGCTAAGTCTTATCTCTGAATGCTTTATGGACGCTTCATGACTGACGGCATAAAGCCACAGTACTCTACTGCCAGAGCTACAGCTCTTTATATCTCTCCTTCTCTGTCGTCCTTTCTGTCTGTCTGTCTGTGCGACTGTGTCTTTCATTCTCTCTCTGAATGGTACTTGTGGTACGCAGTGCATCATGCATCAACCCCACTTCTCAGCACACAGGTAGGCGCGTTACAGCCGAGGCTCTGACAAATAGAGATAGGGATGGCCGATCACATGATTCGGCCAGCCCACATCCCATGTGCTCCCTTTCGAAGGACACTGACGTCATGGGCAGAGTCAGAGCTGGTGCAATGGCTGTGTCAATGTCACCTTATGTTCTGCTTAGCTGTTAGCGTAGTGTGGTGGGAGCCGCCGTTGCTGTCGTTACTGGCCTGGCAGCCTTGAATGTAGCGCGGTGGAAGCAGCAGAGTGAGTGACAAGTCATCCTAAACTGCCACTTTAAAACCTGCTGTGGCTAATGATGTGTATCTACAAGTGATACGTGTGCGTGAGTCTGTGTGTGTGTGTCTGCACATGTTAAGTGCTTGTGCACCATTACATCTACGGGTATCACTTTTAATGTGTTTTCATTTAGTTTAGCAATAAAGACATTGTCCATTAACCTCCTAATATAAATTTAATCTATTTTAACCCTTTGGTAAAGGTCAAACCACAAGAATAATCTAAATAATGACCACATAATGTTGTTTTGCCTGCAATTCTTCTTCCATTTCATGAGGATGCCATCCATTTATAATATATATTATAGTAGAGTACATGGTCATGCTGAACAAATATGTTTTTTAGCCTCAAGGAGTGAGTGTTTAGTTACCCATAAAAACTCGATCGTCTGATTACGAACTGACAAAAGTAGTAAGAAAAAGAAATAGGTGATCTCCATCCTGTGTGTTTTGAATTACAGGTACTGTTTTTTCTTATAAAGTGTAACACTCTTTCTATATAGTATGTATTCATTCATTTTTTTGCGTGCATCTCTTGTATAGTAATGTGGAAGCATATGTGTTTTAAGAACAAAAACAAAGGGTATCGTGTGAAGCCTAATTGCATCATTATCATTAGCAGTAGTACTAGTAGTAGCAGTATTATTACTATTATTAATAATGCTATTGTCAGGGACACACTCAACATCAAAAAGAAAGCAATCGATAGACGAGTACAGCATCTCTTTATGTCTGTGTGCATACGTGCGCCATGTGTTGGTAAGATGCGAAGATATATGGGCAGCACATGCACATTCATATACGCCTGTGCGTCTGTGTGGTGGGAATACTAAATAACTGTAGCGAAAAGCCCTCGAGCCACTGTCAAAATTATCTTCTGTAGCAAGTCCCTGTAGCGCTGCTTGGCTCTATCAAGGGCCTGTGGGTTGGACTCACAGTTGTGCCTCTGCTTGAAACTTGGACAATCTCACCCATAAACTTACCGCATCAATTGCAGGCAAAACAAATAAGTAGATCAACAGTCCTGAAGTCAAATTTAACAAATCAGTTATGGCAGCTTGTATGGGCCTGTTTCTCCCTGTCTCTTTCTATTTCTGCTTCGCCATACCCAGTTGCCAGGATACCACTGTGTAATGCACAGTCCTAATTGTTTTGACTGAATAACAAGCTGTTTAATAAAGGCACCTTGTACAATGTTGTGATTCACGTCATGCACAAGCTCAGTGGATTAATTTGAGGAAGGAGTGTAGGTGCTAGTTGGTGGAGTCTCTATATGTTCCTCTAAGTCAGAACAGCTATACGCAAGAGACCATCTTACGATAGGCTTACAGCAGCAGCAATGCCAATGAGCTGTCGGACCACGCTCATCATCAGGCACACACTTGTAAAGTTGTGTGACTGTGTAACCCTTTCCACACACACACACGTACACACTGCAACCTTGAACTTTTCACAATGCTACATGAGAATGCAAATGTCCAAATCAGGGGGGACATCTTATAGATTTTACCCTACGAGTTCCCTTAAACAAAGTCGGCACAATGTCAGATCATTCCCAGGTGAAAGTAGCACAGGTAACTGTCCCATGAATTTACAGTGAGCAGTGGGCATCATGTGGGCTGTCTCATGTAAACTCTTCACACACACGCAGCTCTCTTGTCTAAAGAAAGCACACTATCCTCAGTAGTGAGAATATATCTAAGGTGGAGAATCCTCTGCTGTGTGCTACGTGTGGGAAAGGGCAAATGCTGACAATGTCCTGACTTGATTCTCCTGACATTGTCCCAAGATCGTGTTTGAAGCAGTATTTTCTTTTTGCTGCTGTGTTGCTATTTTCTGTGTGTGTCCATGGACAGACAGACAGACCTATGACCACCTGCTAAAGTAATATTTCTGGGATATCTCCTTTGTGGTTCTTCCCACAGCAGACACACTGTTTTTTCACTCACAAGGTGAAAATAATGCCAGTCTCACTGCTGTGGCTGTTAATAAAAAGGCACGTCTGTTATGTTAGTCATCTCAAACCCAACATGAGTGCAGAACACTCCTAATGTGCACACATGCACTCTCTCATCTGTTCCACTTTTTGACTCGTCCTTTGTAAAGACATTGTCTCAAGCATTGTCTTATCTCATCTTATCCTATCTTATGCAAAAACAGTCACCTCGAGGCACTTTATGTTGTAAGGTAAAGACTCTAATGATACAGAGAAACAACAATCAAACGACCAACTGGGAGGAAGCACTCGGCGACAGTGGGGAGGAAAAATTCCCTTTTAACAGGAAGAAACCTCCAGGGAATCAGACTCAGGGAGGAGCAGCTATCTGGTCCTTAAAGCATTTTCCAATTAAAAACAACATTACATTTCTAGGAAACAAAAATCTATATGTTTAGTCCATATGTTGATAGTTTACATAGGTTTACTACAAAATTTCTACATTTTTAGACATTGGACTTCATAAGTTATACCTTGCTAGTACCAGGTTAGACCCCTTTTTTCAGATGACAGTATTACCAGGCCCTAAACTAGATAAACTAGCCTAAATATTAAAGTACCACAGGTTGGAAGTAAATAAGGCCAGCCCACTTATAGCCCAGGGAGGAAAGTGGTGAGCTGTCCTATGAAGGACAGGTCCCTTCTATTATTAAGATGTCATTAGCAGATGATAGCAGACCTTGGCTGCCAGTTGAAGTTCCCCAGAGAGACCACCATAACGTCACTGGGTCCAGATCATGTTCTAGTACATGGTCATCATTATGACATATATTTAAAAATGCAAAGATGAGAAACTCTATTCTTGTTTATAATTAAAACCTGCTGTTGCTGTTGTCCTAGAAGATCATGTGTTTCTATTGTTTCTATGCAGTAATAAAAATTCTTATGATTAATTACAATTGCTTTCCTTTTTGTGGTGAATTGGGTCTCAGTGGTCTAAACATGCAAATACAACTTATGTATCATATGAAATCAAAGGGCATGAGGAAAGCCACTACTAGCCTTTCTTATTTTGTTGATGAAGAGCCAGCTAGCACAAGACAATGTGCATCCAGGTGTATTTATAAAACATTAAACGTTTTCACACAAAGGGTTACACAGGCTAATTGTTAAGTTTCTCAATTTTACCAAATTATTGTGGCAGCAGGATAAAAGCATCTATAAAAATGTTCCTTTTTTCTTCAATTTTTGTCAAAATAAATAAATAAAGCACAGATGCTGACACATTTTACTGAATCATTCATTATTTTTACTCTTTCCAATTGCTAATGGAAATAATAGTCTTTGGTGTAATTTTTAATCACTGTCTTCTTAGAGAACAAGTTTAAACTTTTTTTTAGAAGAGCACCATAAACAATGTGCATATTTATGTCTTTAATAAATAATGTAACCTTGTATTTAGAACACCATATGATTAAATTATAAAATAAGTGTAGTTGATTCACCCACTGGCAATTAACAGTGTGAAGTGACAAGAGCAGAGGCATTAACCGTTGTCACTGCACTTATAATATGTCATCATTTTATAAAAAGCCTAATTAATTTGTCACATGTTTACATGGCAACACTGAAATGTGACATGTTTATATAAGCACATGCTATGTCACAACATCGGGTTGAGCAGGATGCTCCCTCAATAATAAGTAATAACTTAACCCTTCTAACCCTGTAACATTGTTTGTGAAAACAAAAACAATAAACAAATGTGCGACTTAACAGTAACCTAACGAATAAGTCACACTGAAATTTCAGCATAAAGCTACTGAACATAGCACTGGCATTTTGAGCAGCAGCGAGCAGCAGTGTAATCCAGAGCAACAGGATCGAAATCTGCAAACAGTTGATTACATCTACACAAAATGCACAACAATTAATAAGTTCAACAAATCTAAATGATATACCATTATAGACTCACACAGACAAAATTAAGGACATTTGCCCTACAGTAAGTCTTTATATTTCAGAGACCCTATTAAGAATTAAATGGGTGTACAGGATAACCTTACTCGTGAGAAAATACAGAACTGAGGCTGTTGAGAGAATCACCATCCATACGTCCATCCAGCCATTCATTCATTCTTTGTCTTGTGGTTCTTTGAAGTTTATTAATAGTGGCAGCAGGTTAAACAGGGAATTCCAGATGTCCTTCTACCAAGCAGCATTACAAAGTCCTCTTGGAACTTTGTAATGCTGCTTTCTGATGTGTTCCAGTTCCAAATAAGATATAAAATCTCTCCCAAGGTCTCCCCCTTGTTGGGCGTGTCCGGAAAACCTCCAAGTGGGCCTGGAGGCTTTCTGAGATCCAAACCACCTCGTGGCTCTACTCCTAGCTCCCTCTGTATGTCTGGGCACATCCTGTCTCTAAACTCAAATGAAAGGGAATCACCACTGTGATGTGTAAGAACTTTTGTCATGTTCATTCATACATAAAGATGGAAAAGGGGATGGAGGGTAGAATTTATTACCAATACCAAGGATTATGATGTCACTATTTTATATGAATCATCCCTAAAAGCACATGTCTGAATAAGCAAGGATCCAAATTTCTGGTACCAGAAATGTCCTGGTTTCTTTTTTGCATTGTTGTTTCAATTGACCAATGAGAAGGAGTCATCTGACTGAAGAAAAATGGTGTATATGGAGTGCAAAAAAGGGAGCATGTTTGATAAAATGATATTGTAAAATTATCCCACTTTACTTGAGTAGTTAACCCTTAATTATACTTCATAAATGTGTTTTTATGATGTGGGATTGAGGATACTGTATGAGGCATTACCTTGCTGGGCATTTACACCAATAAAAGTACAATGCTTTAAATATTTAATGCACTACATAAAGTAGTGCATTAAACTGCACTTGCTAATGGTGCTCAGTGTAGTGTGCTACTTAAAGACAGAGCCACTGAAGAGATTGAAGTAAATCTGTATAGTGTTGCGCCAATGGAAAATTACTTCCTGTTTATATATGTCAGTAAGTTTGAGGCTGCAGATGCAAGTGTAAGTGCTGCATGCAAATGACCAGGGTGCCTCTGCCTGGGCTCCATGAGGGATGCTAATGTGAGCATCAAGCTTTCTTTAGAATGCAAGTCAGACTCAATTGACGTGCACGCAAACATGAACTTATACCTGAAGAGGGTAAAGCTGTTATTCAGATGAATCTGAACCAATCAGCATGTGACGGGATTGCAGACTTTGCCCTTGCAGAGTCAGGTGCTTCCTATGGCAGCTTTAGAAAAAACTGCAATTTTCTAACTTGTCACTTTAAATTCAGCTTCTTTGTATTTATTATATTTGCAGAAGAGCAGTTTTTGTTCATTAGAGCCGTGAGCAATAAATTCTTAAACCCTCTTACACTGGCATCAATTTGAAAGTATATATATATATATATATATATATATATATATATATATATATATATATATATATATATATATATATATATATATATATAATAGATAGATAGATAGATAGATAGATAGATAGATAGATAGATAGATAGATAGATAGATAGATAGATAGATAGATAGATAGATAGATAGATATGAGACTCGAGAAGAATTACCAATGTGATTCTCTTGTTAAACAGACTAGAGTCTTCTTTATATATAATGCAATAGTGGCAATGACAGGTAGTTCTGCAGCCATAGTTAATGTAGCCTTGGTGCTTTGACAGAATGTGTTTCTATTAGATACTCCAGGGATTTTCAGTATCCTCTCTTTCTAATGAAATGTCTCGAAATGTTGAAGTCATAGTTTGTGAATCACTCCTCCACTCACAGTCGCACACTCACATTACATGGACTGTGGGACTGTACTGGAAGTAGCTACTGAGGCACTGCAGCACATTTTCTTCTTCTTTTTTTTGTCTATGCTTTGTCTTTGTCTATGTTTTTTTGTTACGATGCCATAAGGAAAGTGACTGAAATTATTTCACGTTTTGCATTTTGTTGTTGCATTCACATTCACAGCAACAATTCTAGGATCTGAAAACTTAAAACAAAAAAAAACACTACTTGTGGAAATTTTATGATTTTTTGCAAGAATGGGAAAAATAGATGCAAGCTTAAATATCTCTCCATCATTGTTCGGAATGCTAAAACGGACTTTCATTCTACCTCAGGTACACACAGACACAGAAACATGCACATCTGTGTAGCCACGCCAAAACTAGAGCCACTGTTTCACTGCTCTACTAAAATAGTTGAAAACTGTTTCTGTAACCTTACTGATGCAGAATTCTTTACATCTTTGGTTTATTAAATTGTAACCAGTAAAGGTTTTGCTGAGTGTAATTTTCACACTGCTATATTTTTAAGATATATTTAAAAACTCAGAATATAAATTAATAATTAAATCAGGGATGCATCTGCTTTTACAATGTTAGAAATTCTGTTTTTACTAATAAAAACAATATTTATGATTTAAAGTCTGGGATCAAGGTGTGTTCTTTTGTGCTACAGTCACCAAAGTGAGAGCAGTGGTTGGGAACCAGGTCTGCATTCACTCATGATCAGGAGCTGTGTTTATAGCAACTTGCATCGTGCATCGTGACAGGGATGGAATAGCAATAAGATGGGGTCTGTCTGCCATCAATCTGCTACATTCATTAACTGTGTTTAACTGTAATAAAACTGTAAAAACTGTGAAACTGCTGCTTCACATTTAACAGAAATTCACATGAATTTAAGTCCAACTAGACTCTCATGGATTTGAAACAGAAATGTCTTCATAAAAAGCAAAAAGCTACTATTATAAGTATTTCCAGTTGGTCTGTTGGTCTGACAGCAGAAGGACTGATATGACCAAAGAACCAATTCTGATGTACATGATACATTTTTAAAATGTTTTTATGATCAAAAAGGTTTTGGGTAAGTTGTAGCCTTTTGGGTAAAGTATTGTTTTTTTTCCCTAAACAGTTTTGGCACATTTATTTACCGAGAATAACTAAATATTATCACGTATCACAGTGAATAGTGTTTATCTCAGTTGCTTTGACATATTTATTTGAACATTTTTGAAGTTCTGAAGATACATTTCCCAAAACAGCTCATTCATGCAGCGAAACACTAGACATAAAAAATACATTTTTGCATCAGCGAATGCTTTTACTAACAAAATGACAAATTCCTTGAACGCTGTGTAAACTATAGTGGTCAAAATGTTTATGCATTCTGACAGAAAGAGTCGACTCTAGAAGTGTCCTCATCTTATTAAAATTTTCCAAATATCTTTTCCTGCATATTCTCTCTGACACTTTTTTCTTCAGCAAAACTATAATTACTGATTTTGCGTATCAAAGTGATTACTTTGAAGGGTAGAAGGTTTTAAATTCTACTTTGATTCTTGCTCATTTCTTTTGTCTTTCTCTTGCTGCACTGCCACACATCCTTACTCCTCTTCCTCTTCGTGGGCAGACGTTTGGCCACATAAAATGTTCATCTCAGCAGGCTGCTCTATGTTCCAATTTGTTAGAACTCTGTTGCACTCAAGTTCAATAAATATGTTTAACTACTATGGCTTATACTTTTTACTTCACTTCATGAGTTTAATGATTACATGGGCTATTGATATGTTGATATTGGCATATGATAACTGATTTGCACATGATAAATATAAATTAATAAACTGAAGGCATAGAAACTAACATTTGATCAATCTGTAGACGGTTGTTCTTAGTCATTTGCCCAAATGGAACAACATAAAGAATAAACTGAGAAAACTTTTGGGGTTTTTTAATGCAAGTTTGAGCTGTTTGGGGGAATCTGTTTAGAACATTAAGCATGTTGCATCAAAGCAAGTGAAAGAAACTTGAGGCTTAATCTCTGACCTTTAAACATTTAACGGAGGAACCACTTCACATCTATATGTGCATTACACAAGAATGATGATGATGCACTGTGCATTATGCATCGCTGTGTGTAACACAGCACTTTGAAAGCAAAAATAGTCTAAGCTGAAGCGCATTCCTCTAATGTGCATATAAAAATATCTCTGCAACACTGCAGGATGGATTTAGTGGCCCATTATAGTGCAGTGGATCCACAAAAGTCAAAATATCAAAACAGTGGGGAAAAAACTCACAAAATACACATGAATCAAGTCTTAACTAAGATCAAACTCTTTTAGGGCTTCAATTCCATAACAGGAAAAAAATATATAACAACTTATTTCCTAGAGATTCTTTTTCCTAGATAACAATAGCCAAACGAGCTGATCTAAGAGCAGCAAAGCCAATATTGTCACAGTCATGGATAACCTATATTGAAGTTCTCAATAAGTCCTCTATTGATTTTTATTCTGTTCTCTGAAGATCTCAGAGTATCATGTGTCAGCCTGCACACTGAAAAGACAGCGAGACAATTTCTGTTCAGTTATTGCAGAGACGAAGGATAAAACCAAAGTTACCACAAGTACAAACAATGAATCACAACCCAACATGTACAAAATACCTGACAATGGCAGTAATTCTGTTTAAAAGCACAGGTAATCCAATAAGGGCCCAGGTGGGCTAAAAGGCATCTTTGCAGGAGTGTGCCTTTGCTTTGACAGAGAGACAAGGATTACAGCAGTCCAAACACCTGGCCTTTCAGTCCTGGAAGAGAAGCTATAAATCAAGTGAGGTCACCATTTACTCTGCTCTCTTGTTTTCATCCCTGTCATATATACCCATTCACTTTAGATTGGTGTACTGAGTTTGCACTTGTACTGAACCTGTTAAGTACGTACTGGGACTAAGGAGGGTATGCTTTTGTGATCTATCTATCTATCTATCTATCTATCTATCTATCTATCTATCTATCTATCTATCTATCTATCTATCTATCTATCTATCTATCTATCTATCTATCTATCTATCTATCTATCTATCTATCTATCTATCTATCTATCTATCTATCTATCTATCTATCTATCTATCAGCCTTCTGCTGCTGTAACGCATCAGCTTCAGGGTTTGAAATATTATGCATCCATAGATGCTCTTAAGTTTGTTGTAACAAATGTGTTTTTGAGTTATTGCTATCTTCCTATCAAGCAGTCTGTCCATTCTATTCTCTTTGTATCAACAAAGCATTTTCACCCAGAGAACTGCTGCTCACAGGATATTTTCTCTTTTTTTGAACCATTCTCTGTAAACCCTAGTGGTGGTTGTGTGGGGAAAACCACAGCAGATCAGCAGTTTCTGAAATATTGAGACTAGTGCATCTGGCACTGACCAGCACACCACGTTCAAAGTCTCTTAAATCATCTTTCGAATTCTTGGTTTGAACTTAAACAGCTGCTTGATGACGTCTGAGATATTTGCATTAAGGAGAAATTGATCAGGTGTATCTAATTAAGTGGTTGGTGAGTGTGTTTGCTTAAATGTTTGTTTGTTTGTTTCTTCCTTTTTCTGTGGGTTGAATCTATTAAAATTTGATACAAGTCGTAATTTAGTTTACAAAGGTGAGCTATTTTTGTTTATCTCAGTCACTTTGCAAATGTACACACTATGATAACAATAATAGCCATCTGTGCAGAGTGCACCTGAATATGTGTTCAAAAGCATCTTTGGTGTCTCTCTTGTAACCAGCAGGAAACCTTTAAACAAATAATTGCATCTTATTTGCTTTTTAAAGTCATTTTTGAATAAATTATTGCTGGATTTTTATAAAGCAGATAAATTCTTCCACATAAATATTTTATGCTTTACCTTACTGTTTAGACAGTAGAAGCTGCTTTTTTAATTTTCTATTTTGTTTGGACTTGTATGTTAGAAATTAGAAATGTTCATTTTGAATAGAAGGATGATTCAAAGAGACTTAGGAGTGTCGGAATAAAATTACACAAGCTTTGCAGACAGGGATTCTGAAAGACTGACTCACTCTAATGGAAGGCGGCCTTTAATGAGAAGTACTAGTGATTGTAGGTGGTAATATAAGGAAAGACAAAGGAGGATTGAAGAGTCAAGGGTCACACGTGCTCACCTCTTTGGCTTCTATTTTTTATTAATACAGTGGTGTGCTGTGCTCTGGGAGCTATTTGCATTATGCTCCTGCATCAGAGAAGAGACTCATTTTCTGCCTCTTTTACGCAAGACCTGGGGAAACAGATGCTGAAGGGCTGCATCATGCGCATGTATTTTTGAGGACCGAGTTGGGAGTGTAAAGGATGATGCTGTCGAGGGATAATGTGTGTTTTCGGTTGCTAAGGAACTGTCTGGCAGACCGTCAGAATAAGAGAGAAAGATCAGTATTTTTAAAAACAAAACATTTTTAGGATTTAAAAAGAGAAAGAAAAAATTCAGTAAAATCGATGATGATGACTCATTAGACTCCTCACAAAAGAATCTCAAATGAAAGACGGAAGTGAGACTGCGCTCTCTGCTTTTGAATTTTCTGGTTTAAATCCCTTTTCATCAGTGTTCTCGTAAAAACAATGCTATTATTTCTAGTTTGAGTAGAGCTGGAGAACTGTACACATCATACATTAGTGATTACAAATTCTACCTGTTACAGACGTCCTGTATTCTCAGTTTATTTCTTTACACTTATTTGTTTTCTTAAGTTTTTTGTTGTTTTGATGTTGAGGCTTAGTGCTCCAGTGTCCATTTAAAACACTGGACATAATGTATGTACACTACAATAGGATATATTATTAAAGTAAGAAAGAGCTATATGAAGAAAGGGCTCTTCTACTTTAAGTGTTTTGATGACATTTTAAAAAAGCTGTCTGTAATGTAACAGACAAAAGCACATAAACATTGCTCCTACAGATTGTGACAACTGAATGAATAAATGAATGAATGAGCTTTGTTATTATTATTATACATAGATTATACATAGTACAATGAAACTTGGTTTGGCTTCTCCCAGGATAAAAAACAGTAAATAAATAAAATGAATAAATAAAGAGAATAATTAAAAATAGGTAAGTAATTAGAGGTAAAAATAAACTTAAACCTGGCAGCAAATCTAAAAGAAAGAAGAGACTTAAGCAGCAAACTTAACAAGCATCAACAACAGAGGAGAAAAACAGCATCACTGTATATGATTTGGATGATGTAAAGTGGCACATCAAAAGAAAGAAAAGAAAGGCGGCGGGAGAAGAAGGTGCAATTAAAAAATAACACTTCGTTAAATTTGCATTGGGTAAGTTTTTATTATTCTAATCCTTATTAAACAGCACTTAACTGCACAATGTAGGTGCCTATAGAATTATCGCTTAGATGGTTTACCTACAAGAATACAACGCAAACACAACCAAAACAGGAAGATGTGTTTGTTCTCCACATGTAGCTTAGACAGTGACAAGAAAAAGTCCCAGTGTCAAAAGAGGGAAAGAGGGCAAAAAGAGAAAGTGACAGAAACCTTGAGTAAAACAACAGAAAACTGTGGGGGGCATTCACCCAGTAGACAGAGCTCCAAGGTTTGAGATAGCTCAAAGTTCAGCATTATTTCCATGTGATGAATAAATAACAAAATCTGCCCACTTATTAGTCTAATATACAAAAAAAAAAAAACTGAAATCAAGCCAATCTTTGCAGTTGCACTGGCAAGGGTGTGCAGGTGAAGCTGTGAGTTGCCAAAATCAGCACACTAAACCATCAATATTTAGGTGGTGAAGTCCTTTTACTTTCACTGTTGTGTATCAAAATGCATATCATGCACCTTTAAGGGTAAAAAAAAAAGATCATTTCCTGACAGAATGACAAATCCAGTGCATCTCAATAAGAGAAAGGGAGTTTGACACCCAGTGTTCGGTAATCACATGTAAATTATTTTTTAACAACACATCAGAAATATAACAAAACACTGCCAAAATGTCCTATAGGAGATCTGAATTGTCTCAGTGGTTCTGTTAATGAGTTTCTGTGCCATTCAACATTACTGATCATTTCCACCATCTTTTTAGCTAAATAACAAGGGTATAACTGGCTCAGTTAAGCAAATAAAATATATAAGGTTAGAGTGAATGTGCTAAAAAAAAAAAGTGGCCATGATCAAAAACAAAATCACATGGTCTCATATTTTTACAGTAATTCTGCCCATTGAATTATTCTGACCACCTTTTTATGAGCATGTGGGAGGCTCAAATAAGGAGGTCACTGGTGTCTTTAGTTTAGTTTTTTTTTTTTTTTTAAACAAGAGATGTGGTTTGTCACTAAAATGTAAAAGCAGGTAGTTTAAAATGTTTGATTCCTTAGTTTTTAAAAAAGAGAGAGAAAGTTAATAGCGTCATCCTGACATAGACACAAGGACAAGACAGGAGGCGGAATACCTGAATCCTGGCAAACGGAAACCACAACAACTAACGAGGCTGTGCTGAAAACAGCAGAACTGAGAGGGGTAATTTCTGGCAGAGGGAGGCGTGAAAAGTGAACTAAAGACTCAGCAAACAGGAAACACTAACAGCCTGGCAACAAGTGAATTCAGTGATTAGACATGATAAGTTATTGGCTGGAACCTCCAGCTGACTGCAGCCTTCACGCTGGCTTGGGCAAAGGAGAAAGAGAGAGAGAGCGCACAGCAAGAGCCACCTGTGAGCAAGATCAGCACCATGGAGAGAGCTAGAGTGCAGCGTGTTGACATGAGGTCTCTGTCTAAACTGGCTATGAAACGTCAAAGCGAAGACACACAGCAGCATATCACAGTAGCTCTTAAAGTTTCAAAAATAAAAACTGATAAAGACCTATACAGTTTGGTGTTTCATGTTTTGGTGTCATTCAATTTTATGGGAAGTCTCCTTATCAAAAGCATCTGTCCTGATTCATAATATACATATAGGAAAAATAAACTACTCTGCAGTATTCAAAACCTTGTCTGTGAACAGAACCCAGCATCCCCATTAGGTTTGCCATACTTTCCTAAATTAATTTCTCGGAGTTACGGCTGTGTTTTCGACAAATAAGCTACCTAGGCCTCCAAAAATTTGCAAATTCAGTTTTTTTTCAGTCTACATGTTTCCCTGCTTTCTCTCTTTGCCTTTTATCTCCTACCCTCTCCATGTGTGTGTCCATAATAAGACCCCAAAAAATATCACGCTGTGATTTCATGCCTCCTTCTTCCTTTTGTACTAGCAGAAGACTACAATTACATGCAGTGTCCTTAAATTGCCATGTTTACTCATGCTTCTAGCGTGGCCCTCATCAGAGGTCTTAGAGGACTAGAGATGGAAAAAAAATGGTAGACTGGAAGAGAGAAATGAAAGGGGCACAGAAAAAGTAGTCAGTTCATCCAAATACATGTTGTGAGTTTGAACCACTTATACGTGTTGCTTTCTTATTCATCTTCTATGTTTTACAACACAGTCTTTCATATAGGATCTTTTTTCCAGTTTTTGTAGCCATGTTTGCTTGTTAATAATTTTTAGTAGGAATAATTTCTAATATTATATTATATTTCTTATTCATTTAACTCAACAATATACATACTTTAAAAACTGACTGCACCAACATAGAGCAGTCAGATTCTTATATCAAGGAACTGTAATGCAAAAATCTGAAAAGTATTTGAATAAGAAGTAATTGCTGTTACTCAAATGTCAAATTATTTTTACAGTGTTGAGTTTTTAACATTTGGCAGTGAAAATGGACTTAAACGTGACAGCTATACCAAAGAGAAACGGCAGTGAGGCGCTGGTTTTACAAGATCCCAGACAGATTCAATATTTAATCTGCTGAACTTCAGTCTGCTGCTACCAATCCTGCGCTCAAAGAAACACAACCAAATTATAAGTCGGACCTTCCAAAAATGGAATTAGTTTTAAACAAACATCCCCATCTTCATGAGCAACACAAACCAGAAAATGTCTGCTAATCATGGAAGGAGAGTGCCGTGGCATGTGCGCAGAAAAGCTGGTTATGTGCATTGATGTCTTTGATGGTCTGGAGATGGGTTCGTGACTTTTAGAAGAAAGGCTTATTAGCAGTCTCTAAATACCCCGGCAAATGGGTTCATCTATTATATAAACATGGAGTACTGGCAATTTCTAACAGGTAAAGGGGGATTTAAAAAGGACACATTTGAAGATAAATGCCTGAACACACTGGAAGTGAATTCATAATTTACTTGACATTCAGAATTCTTTATTATCTGGCTAATTAGCTCTAGTTTTTTCTTAATCACAGCACTTATCTGCAAGGCATGACGATAGTGTACCAGAATAGACAATTTAATTCATTTTCTGAGATCCTATTTTATCTGCTGATATACATTATGGTAGCGCAGCTCATAATAACATACACTCACTGGTGACCTTGTTTGTAACAAGTGAAATGTAAAGCAAAGTACAGCAACAGTCTTTTCGTGGCAGTTTTGCTTGATGGGTGATATTAAGCCGGGAGTGCTTATGTTTTATTGAGGTCAAATTCTCTGCAGTGTGGGGTGAAATTGTTCCTAATATTTTGACCAAAGGCAAAATAGAGAATGTGGTTGTGTTATTAAAGGTCTTCTAAATAAAGTGGCTGTCAGTGAAGCAGCGCAGCACTCATGTGTATTCATGCAGCGGGACACAAGAGGCTCAGAAAGGCTCTTCGAGGCTTACCACTAGATGGTGTTAATGTGTTTGCCTTTCCGCTCCTCTCAGCAGATGGATGTTCCATCTCTAATACTTGGGCCGTTAATGTTAAAGATGCAAATGAAACAGAACTGTTTAAAATGTCTGTAGTGAATGTGATGAAGGACGGAGAGAAAAGACTTGACGGGGCTGTGTGAGCTGTGTGCATCTTCTGCATCCACAAAAGGAGGTAATGTGCGGTTGCCATAGACAACCAGATATTAAAGTAAAGGTGCAAAGTATAGAGTGCTTTGTTTTGTTTTTTTCAGCTGATGAGGACTGTGTGGATGCTGAAAACACGGGGAATGGATAATGAAAACAACATAAATTGAATCATTGTAAATAAGCTATTATTACTCAGTCCATTCATCTTAGGCGAGTGCGAGCAGCTCTGGTTCAGTAAATCACTAAGATGCTTGTGGGGAATGCACTGAATGTAAGCACCGCAGTTGATGCTAGTTTGTGTGTGAAACATCACATTTAAGTAGCACCTGTAGGCTCTTTATGAAGTCAAAAGGTTGTCTCCTGCTGTTGTTTACAGTTACTGATGATGAACACAACCCATATGCATACTTCAAGGCCTTGAGAGTGTACAAAGACTTGCAGCAGTTCAGAGGGAATCAGGTGGTGCACTTTAACTTGAGCGTGATGCACATCTAAGCGCGAGCGCCGCGCTGCTCCATCAGGGATGGGCAGCAATCTTTGTTTTGCTTTCAGGCCCTTTGATATCTCCTGGTGGGAAGGTGGAGGGGCAGGCGTTTGCAAGTAGAAGACAGAGGGGGGAAAAACACACGCACACACAAGTGAGAGATGGGAAGGGAGACAAGGCGGTGGGGGCTGGTATCACATCTTGCTTAACACAAAGCAAAAAAAAGCCTCCTGTTTTGCCTTTGCTGTCCAGGATCATAGCACAGAGCCACAGTGGAATACTCAGTACAAGTGTTAGCTTGCTGTTATTTATATACTGTGGAGAGTGAGATGATGAATGTAAAAAAGATGCAGTCTTGTAAACTCGGGTACTGTACGTATAAAACATTTGACTCTGATACCAGTGAAGCCACGTTATGAGCCTTAATGCAACTTTGCTTTTCCTCTGTTTATGGAACATTTCAACATATTTCAATCCTAAACTGCATCGAAAACACATGTAACACCACCCATGGTTTTATGTGGTTCCATACTGAAGCCATCATTCTAGGATTATGACATGTTTTGGCCCGGTGCATGGATGACTAAGTTAGCAATCAGCAAGGAGCATCCATAACCTTTACGGTTGAAGCACACTTTGACTCACAGAAACTGGAAAACAGACTCCTTGGGCAGTCGATATTGTCAGATATTTGCATTAAAAATGGCATGAAAGCCACCGCTGTCACCAACACGGTCGAGAAGTCACAATCAGTGACTTGCTTTAGAAGACAGACGGCAGCTACACCTTTAATCACTACCTGTGCAGTTGTACCAGGCTTTCAGCTGTTGTTCTGCTGTAACATTGGACCTTTTAACATGGGACTCTATGGAGACTAACTCTCCACTGAAGCCTACCCCAAGTGGCCATTTCAGGAACTGTCTTATCTCTCACTTTATTTACTTTTTCAGGATAATTTTTAACAACTATGACCCTTAAGACAAAATCAAAAAATATTTAAAAATTGAAATGAATGATAACACTGCTTTGGATTTGTGGGGTATCCTATTAAGCAGATGTTTGCTAAACCAGCTGGCCTTTTGTATTTGAAATGGGAGAAAACATAAGTCTTCCTCTTTCTACTGCTGTCCCACATCACCTACAATGCTCCAGGTTATATTTGAAATCAGTAAAACTGCCTCAATGATGTATTAAAAAATTAAATCAAACCACAAAGAAAAAAAAATACCAAAAAAACTTATTTTGTAGCTTCTATTTGATAAACATAAAGCTTTACCTATTTAAATTGTAAAAATGGTGAATACCTTTTCAGAGTGACTTGAGAATTCATTCTTTCAGCTGCTGTATATGCAATGAACTCCCTCCTGATTCCTCTTGAGAGCAAGGCAGCTTGATGTGTTGAAGGAACCAAGCTGAGTCACTCTGCATTAATCTCCATACAAGTTCACTGACAATAAAAAAAAAGAGGTTCCAGAAACATTTCAAAGGTCTGCAGAGCTTATCACTGACTCCACACTGCAGTGTCACCCCATCACCTTTAATAGTTGAGGGGGAGGTTACTCTATATGGGTGTTTGTCTGTGTGTCAAGCCACTGACATGCAAGCTGACCGAAGTGACTGCGGACCAGATGGACCCTGATGTGGATGGCTTGATCAAGTGGAGCATTATCAGACCACCCACTCCGGCTGACATAAGCTGTGAGGGATAAGCGTATTAGGAGGCAGGGGGTCCACGGGGACTATGGAGACACTTCAGAGTAATAAACTCATCAGGAGAGAGACAGATACACCTGTTCACTACAGGGTGACTGAGACAGAGGTCGCAGAGAGGGAAGCAGAAGTAGGAGTGGTCGCTGTAGTGCGCAGACAGGGGGAAAAAAGGAAGAAGCAAGAAGTAGCAGTTGAGACAGCGATAAAAAGGAAGAGACAGACATTCTTAGCTACAGAGGGTGATACTGTGAACATCCCTAGAGTCAAAATCGCCTTAGACAAGACAAATTGAGCTGGCCCAGTTGAGTCCAAGTCAAGCCAAACACCAAAGAAGAAATCTCAAATCCTGCCTGCAAATCCCCAATGTGTTAAAATCAAAATGACAGCGCTACCCAGAAGTGGTGTTGAGTAAAATAGCACAATTAAGATATCTGGGCTTAATTCTGAGATCAGTCATTTGATATCCAGCATGATTAATAGTCACTGCACCTGAAACTGCTTGGTTGACACCAAAACCGTGAGCCATTAAAATGTGCTTCTTTTTCTTAAATGAAAAGTTACGGCAGTAATGCCGCAGCTCTGCTTTGACAGGCATGGGCAGCTACACATACTGGCAGGCATGTAACAGCGAGAGAGAACAAAGATGATCAAGTCCAGATATGGTGAGATGAAACGTGAAATAGAGGGAGAGACAAATCCTCTCCCTCACGCCAATACAGTAAACCCTATTCACGACAAATATAGACACTCTACTGGGTCACCTATATAAAATTGGTTGGTAATTTTCAACAATCCTACAACACTTGTTCTGTCTGAATTTCCAGAAATAATGCAGTGACCCACATGATTCTATCTCGGCAGTAGAAAATCACTTTGACCTATTTTGATGTAAAGTAGTCCATGTTCTTATTTCTGTCCTTTACAATATAAATTAGATTAAGCGGATGAAACGGAGGAACAAGTCTGGGTATATTCTTGAACAGTATAGACATTATTCAGTGTCACTAAGAAACACGTCTCCCTGCAAGCAAGAATCTAAGGAAACAACACCATCTGAAATTAGTATTATCTTAGACTGAGATAAGATGGTAAGATTGAGCATTAAACATATAAAGCTGTGCTGGCAAGTTTTTTTTTAACACTGGCAGAAGTATCAGCATCAGTATATCAAATGATCTAGTTTATTGTTTCAGCACAGTGTATGAGTCAAGTGATAAAAAACAGTCCATTTGTGCTGTGTGTGTATATATATTCCTGAAATACTTATGGTTCTTGAATGCACTCAAAGTCAGACTGAGAAAGTATAGTAACAGTCATTTTTCAACAGTGCTTGACATGATATGTGATACTAAGCTTGAAGTTTTTAAACTTTTTTTGACTGATAGAGTCCTTTTAATGGCTCTATGGACTAAAATACAAAACTAAAACATGCATATTTTTGACTTTTTTAATGTGTTGCATTTAAGAGCAAGAAAGATAATAGGTTGAAAAAATAGTCAGGAATTTCAGATCTGTATCCAACATCAATGTGTGCCTTTAAACAGCTTTAATTATAGACTACACAGTATCACTTTCTTAAGGCCATTTTATGCATTATTTGCCAGAAGCATCATTAGTGCGAACATTTGAATTGCTATCATTTGAATATCACCATCTTTATTGTGATGTCCTTGCTGTTGTGAAACAAACATGTGCGAATGATGGTTTATTAGAGTGAGCAGTTTGAAATTGTCAGCATTCCAGAAAAGAAAAGGAAAAAAAAAAACCTCAGTCCTGCTAATAAGTGTTGATGAAACGCTTTTGCCTGTGACTTGTTTCTCATGGGGCTACTCTATCACATCAGTAAGCCCTTTATGCCGTCTAATAAACACACGATTGTTGCTTTAATTAATCTCTGCTAATATTAATAAGCAAAACCACAGCTTCCCAAGGTTGGAAGCTGTAAGTGGTTGTATCGGTTGTTTTGTTATGTATTCAACAGATTTTCTTTTCACTTTGAAGTGAATAAAAGTCATTGTGCAGGCGTGTGTATATAGGATCAAAGGTATATGCTGGGAGTAACTAGCTACATGTAGCATATACAAGCAAAATAAACTGTAATTGGTTGAAAACATATTAATTTGGGTTAGTAGTCCAAATACTCTGTTTGAAACTGTTTAATATGAGTGTAACAGGGTCATAAATCACATCTTGTTATAATTACACAAACCATTCCTTTTATTCCCGACTTTTAGGACCTCTAAGCCTGTAGTTATGTTCATTATCAGTTAGAGCCCCTCCTCATTATTTTCTTCTTCTTCTTTGGTGCAACCCTATAAATACAGTGTACCCATTTGGCTTCTCCCCTTTTCTACAATTCCCCTGTGAGAGAGGTGGGTGTCATTTCTTCCCAACACTTTAAAACACACATATAATTCATATTTAGCCACCCTGATGTTTCTGATTGCGATTTTAGTTCAATTATTGTCATTATTAAGCCTGTTTTTTGTTAGATGTTATAAGTGTGTAGTATGTGTGTATCATAAATGTGTTTTAGGCGCCATAAATGCTAGCATGAATATATACTCCTTGCTAGCTTGGAAGTTGTGGTGGGTTGAGCTAACCCTCTTCCCCACTGCTTGTATTTGGTTGTAGGAGCTGGAGTGGGCAAATTATTTACTTGGAGGCCTTTCTTTCTGTTACCTTTTTTATCAGGTATGTCGGATTTCATGTTGTTTTTGTTTTATCTTATGTCAAATATCTTACGTGTAAATTCATACTTTATGTTTAATGTAAAAATAAATGCCAGCCCTTTTCTACAATTCCCCTGTGGGAGAGGAGCTGGAGTGGGCAAATGATTTACTTGGAGGCCTTTCTTTCTTTTACCTTTTTTAACAGACACAACGCAGAATCACACCGGTTACATGAGCATCCACCACTGTAACAGTATACATGGAGAGAGTCCGTTTGAATGTCTGTGTTGTGCAAATTTTGCCTTTGTGATCTTTAGCTTTTTTGTATGTTTGCCTCTACAGGCATGATATTTGAGCAAGAAAGGAGCTCGGCAAGGAAAACATGTTACGAGAATCATTTCTTCCACACATCTTGCTGCTAACCAGAAGCTTTCTCTGCGTCTAGACAGGCCCCATTCACTGCCGGAGATTGCATCTTTTGTTAAACTTGACTCGACTTTTCTCGGATAGTCAAATCTTTTTTCTTCTGTACAGGACTCCTACATTTCTGCCCGATTAAAGCCCGCCTGGTAAAACAGAAATGCTCAAAATTGAACTTGAGGAAACGTCAACAGGAGGAGGACATTTTGACTTTCTTACCCACATCCAAATACTTGTTAGACAAAATTAGGAAAATGAATCAAATGTACCCAGTTATTTGATGAATTCATTGAAATAGTTGCAATGAAGATTACTCATTAGAGTAACCCTGTTCAAATTCATAATAAGCACACCAAGGTCTAAAACTGTGGCCATTATTTTCATTAAGTCCTGTCCAAACAATGAGCGTTGATTTTAGGAATCTATATTTTTAAAAAAATCACATGTTCTGACAAACATTATTCCAATAAAACAATGGTTATAGCTGTAAAATTACAGAGCATCCGTGTTATTTTCCTATCAGAGAAAAACTAACAAAAAACCACCTGAGAACTCGTTGTTTTTCAAGCTGCTTCACAAGTGAGAATCTCAAAACAAACAAAAAAGCTTCTTCACTGATAAGGCAGAATCATTTACGAGCATTGATCAGGAAATATTTCTCGACCCGTACAAACACTGAACATTTGGTCGACAAACACATTAAACCAAAGAGAAAACAGGCACACAAACAGATTCAGATTGTGCTCAACCACAGTAAAAGAAGTGTTTGTTACACACGGCCCATTTACTGATGAATTAGAAATCAGTAATTAGAAATTCACTATTTTTGTCTATGATCTTGTTTGCATAAATCACTGCTTTGCTTCAGGTTTGATGATACTCCAGGTCGGGGAGCTGCTCTTGCAAGGTGAACACACAGAAACAGTGTTTCCTGTGGCCCAAGCATTACAGAAGTGAGTTAAGCCCACATTGTCCATCTTGCTGAATGGATCAATGGTATCTGACACTGCCGTCCCGCTCTGCTCATGACACGGTTGTAGAACTTGGGTTCTACAGCTTTGATATCTAAAATGAACTTCTTACATCAGGGCTGTGCTTTAAATTACATTTATTAAGACTCAGTGACTCACTATGAATTTAAAAATGTTATCTCCTTTTCAAAATTCATGGTGTCCTTTTCTTTGACTTTTTCACCCTGCTTTTCAATACGGCCACAATTTACCTTAAAAATAACAACGTGTTTCATTTGAAGCATACACACACTTTACCTTTAGATAGGGGAGACCGGGGATAGTTGTAACGTGGGTCAGTTGTAACACTTCCAATTTCTCCAATCAGGGCTAAGTTTCAAATGATGTGACTCATCCTGTGCATGCCCAATTCAGTTCTGCTATCACATGTGAAAAATCAGCACATTTTGTCAAACACAGACAATTTAACATGAAAAAAAGTGATTTGTATGCCAAAAAGTAAGTTTTTCTACTTTATTTCAATTTGTAATAGCATTATCTGCTTTGCAGTTAAACTCATCAAACTTAAATTATGTTATTTGTATGTCTATGGGGATATATTCTGTGTAGGTCTTTAGTGCTAATGTTTTAGCCGTTGGCTGTAATGTTAGCTAGTTCATGGCTATAGGAGTCTGGGTCAGTTGTAACAGCAACAGTCTGGGTTAGTTGTAACAATAATGCAGATGTTGCAACTTACCACACTATTACTTTAACTTATATTAAACAAGTTGGGGCAACGACATCAGCAGAGAGAGGTTCACTGGTCGCATTTCTATATGCGGTTAATGCCATTGGCAACACAATTCCTCCACTGTTTGTGTTCCCACACATACATTATGCAGACCACTGTGTCAGAGATGGACCAGTAGGAAGTACTGGTAGTGGAAATAAATCAGGATGGGTGCAAGAAACAGATTTCCTCATCTTTCTGAAGCACTTTGCAAACCACACCAAGGTAAGCCATGATAAAAAGTAATGGAATTGCCATGCTGGTGAACAACTACATTTTTTCAGCTTCATTGTTATGTTCAAAATTGGTGCAAGAGCTGTAGGTTATAATGCCCACTGAGCCAATGAGGCCAAACTCAAGGAAGACCAACCAAAATTAATGAAATATTCAGTTGCAGAAAATTCCATAATTTGTCTTTTTGGGGGGTTGGAATATGTTCAAAAGCTAGATTTCTGCATTCTGTCACACACACACATAATTACATAAATGGCTCTAAGTGCATTCATGTGTTGAATAAACAAAGATTACACGTTAATGTTTTGTTAGTACCCTTATTTCATTGTGTTACATTTTACCCCGGGATATGTTACAACTAACCCAGACTATGGGGTTAATTGTAACATTTCACTCTTCGTGTTTGAGACCATACCATGCAATGGGTAATTGTGCTGCAGAGAAAATAGCTGCACTATTTAATAGCAGAGACATGTAAATACTTTGCATTACATTTTGAATCCACTACCTTAAACGAGCTCCAATTTACAGACAGAAATGTCAAAAATGTTACAACTATCCCCGGTCTCCCCTACTAAGGTATTGAGAAAGAACTGCAAGTAAACAGAGAATAAAAAGACAAAAACAAATGAAGCTGAAAGGGTATTATTTTATGTTGCGCATTTTTTTTATAGTTTTTTTGCTGTTCAATTTGAGGATATGTTGTGCCGTTAAAGTGCAGAGAGCTACCGCTTCAACAGCCTCTTTTAGACACTCAGGGATTAACTTGTAAAATATACAGTATTTGGGGTCAAATGCAGGTTGAACTAACTTTCAGTAAAGCGGATCTCATGCAAGCGACCTGTTGGAAAGAGATTAATATTTATAGAGCAGCAAGACTGGGTGGGTGCTGTAGCTAATGTACAGTGCCGAAGGCTTATCTCTTTGAAAAACAAAGGAGACACATTTCCTTAAAAAACATCATCAGTGTGAAGCTCTAAGCTTTCATACCGTCATGTGAGTAAAAACAAAGCCTTACTGATACATCGTTCACCCAATATGGCCATACAGTGGGCTGATAGATACACAGGAAACCAGCTTTTCTCTCCTGCTGAACCCCAGCAAAGTCATGTAAACACCCCCTCTCCTTATATGTGGCAAACCAGATGAACAGCGTAAAGAAGAAAAAGAAGAAGAGAGACATAGATACAGATGGCAACATGGCAAGAATTTATGTGGGAGACAAACAACAGCCGAGTAAAAAGTAGTGGTGACAGAGGTGACAGTTTGCTGCTGGAAAAAACTCTCCATGTGTAAAAGTCAGCTCTGATTTTTTTTCTCCATTCTTCTTCTGACAGAGGTAGCAGAGAAAAAGAACAAACTCTGGCTTCGTATGGTTTAAATTTCTTTGTAGTGGCAGGAGTGTTAAACTTTTCATTGTTGGGGGGGGGGGGGGGGGGATCAGACTATAGGAAAAGGAGGAAAAGGGAATTAAAAAAAATGTGTTAAACAGTGTGGCAGGAAGAGGCCTTCTTCCTCTTATTATCACCTGAAGAAAGGCTATTGCCATTAGATTGAAATTTAATTTACAAAATAGGGTTTTAATGCAGCTGTTCACCAGCAGCCCATTCCAAATACGGTTTCTGTCAGTGCATTTCCTGAGGGCCATTTAATTGGGCTAATGAAGAAAGCTGCTAATGGCTGGGTTTATCTCTGGCAGCACTGGCGACATTTCATCAAGGCAGGTGATTTTCCAGACATTGTTCGAGCTCACTACGTAGCATTTCATAGCTGAAAAGCAAAATAAAGCAATCATTTTATTTAGGAAAATTATGAAAAACCCAACGGTGAAGACAATGCGGTCTTGAGGAAAACAACTAATTCGACTTCAGTTCAAGAGCAGGCTGAATTATGTAGAAATTATTTCAGAGAATGCTGCTAATCAATCGACTTTAAAGAAGAAGAAGAAAAAAACTGGCTTGGTACAAGTCCACCACGTCAACTCTTAATTCTGTGAACACCCACATGAGAAAGTTTAAAGAAGGCCACAGTGAGGGAGTGGAAATATGCACCACAGATCCACACAAACACACACAGCGCACAGATAGAGACAATGATGTGACATTTACCTTCATCAGTTATCAACATCTTGACATTAGTACATCAAACCTGCTGTTTAATAATGAGCTTTGGTCGCCATCTGACTGAACGTATCTGACACTTTTGTCATTCCCCCTGTCAGGGAGAAAGGTCAGCGGGAAAGTCAAAGAGGTTGAGACCCATGTATATACATGATTATATTGAGCAAAGCTGACGTGTTGAAATAGCAACACCAAATGAAAGGTTTAGTAAAGCCCTGGCGAAGCAGAAGCTCTGCTGGCGCTGAAGTGATGATGAAGCGATAGTTGAGCCAAAAGTACCACTGAAAATTCTTGACCTGTAATCTGCCGTTTTTGCAGATACACACCAGTTACTAACCGTGGGACGGATGATGACGAGCAACAGTGTGACACAGTGGGTTGATTGGAAAACTTTTTATTACTTTTTTCTAATCAGTTTTTCTGAATGCATGTCCTGACCCAGCTAAGGTGGAAGTGTCTCTGAGTTAGCTTGCAGTTAAAAGCTAATTGTATTATTAATATTGTTGAATCTGAATATTGCCTGAGTTAGTTGTCTGCGATGCTGCTAGGGAGAAAGGCTTTAAAAAATAATAATAATGCACATCACATTTTCCTAAAGTCTGAAATGCTTTATTTAAATTCCTTATTTTGTCTAGCACACATTTAAAAGCACAGATAGTCAACATACTCTTACTTATGACTGAACAGCTTAGCCCTTGTTCCACTGCTTAGGGGACATTTACTGCTAATTGTTCTCGTTTGAAACAGCCATGACAGTTCACTGTCACTATCGAATAGGCTACCTGCTGCAGTCCTTAATTCAAAATGTATCATAAATTCCCATCATACAGTTGCCTAGACATTTAGCAGCTTTAATTACATAGGAAATGATTAACGCAATCTCTGCTGCTTCTCAGGTGGCACGGCAAATAAAGCCTCTAGCTAGAACTTTAAATAAAAACCGCGAAAGGAGACCGGTAATTGCGAAGTGTAATAAGTAGCTCCTAAAACGTGCACTTCCCAAACACTCACAATCCCTCTTAAGAAAACTAAGACAGTTGTGCACCAAAGAACTAAACTGGCGCTTTTACGTCGGGATCAGGGAGGTCTCTGCTCTCTGTACCAGAGAAATTTACTTCCACTGGATTCAAATCTGTCGTCTTGTTATTTTTTGATGCTCTAACGGACACTTCCAACCACTTCATCCTGGCCCCAGTGCATATGTCGGCGAGCCTGCCCCCCCTCCCCAACGCACCGTTTCCTTTATTGTAAACAACAATGAAGTGCGGTTTGAAAAAAAACTCATCCGCCACCGGTGAACTGCAAGCCACCAATCATTTGTAGTCAGTACCCACAGCGGCTTTTGAATCCCCTCCTTCTCTTCCCACCTCTTCAAATTCATTGGCTGCCAGAAGAGTAGCGACAATGTTTAATGCACCATGCGGTGTCCGGAGTTCAGTCAGTGAGAGGAAGCGCTCCGTGGGCTTAGGGCTGTGCTGCGTGTGCGAAATAGTAAATAACGACTGTGCGTGCGTGCTGAAGGAAATCGCACATTTCCTGACAGATATAGGGGAGACTTGTGCCGGAATGCGGCGTTGTTGTTGACCACCTCAGCAGCTGTCTCTCTGTGTATCTGTGTGTATATATATAAATATATGTGTGTGTGTGTGCATGTGTGTGTGCGTGGACTTTGACGGGGACGACGGGCAAGGACAAAAATGCCACTACGGGAATCAGTAACTCTGTGCTGTCTCGAACGGCGGAAAAAACACTGACTGCCTTTCAAATATTCACTTTGGATCTACCTTACCACACATCTGGATTTTTCCCATCCTTTCTTCTTCTTCGTAGAGTATTTCTCAGTTTTCCTTCCTGAAGAACGGTGACTCACTGCAGGCAGAAGGCAAGCCGCTGCATCCTAATCAGACAGCGGAGAGGACTTCAGCTCATTGACATTACAGTCATACTTTTCTGGAGCACTTTTTTTTTATTTCCACTGCGCTGCACTGTAGCCTGCGTGTGCATTGGAGGCTTGTGGCTTTCCCCCCTCTCTCCCTCTTCACAAAGAGGAGAAGGAGGATACGGGTGGCACCTACCGAAGTGGGCTAAGGAGACGAAACTCTCCCTAAACCCTGCTGGAACTGACTGTTTTAAATTTTTGTCTTTCTCCTTTTGTTGTTATTATCTTTTTTTCTTTTTTTGTACAGTTCTATCCTTGGACTATTTGCGCAGTTTCTTTTGGTAAGTTATATATTTGTAATCATTTGACATCTCTTCTCTTATTTTTCCGCTGTCTGTTGCTCGTTTCCAAACCTTATCTCGCAACCATCCCCATGCATGCGGATGCAACAGCTTCTTCGTCTTCTTCCAAGGAGCGATGAATCTCTCTCACAGAAAGAGGGAGAAAGAGAGGCAGAGAGCACGAGTGGAGAGAATTACACGGCTGTGCTGAGATGTTGGCAGCTCATTTCTGAATTTTTATAAGGCTCATTTTAAATATCCGGATTATGCGGATTTGTTAATGCGTGTAAGAGGCTCATTTTATACACACTTATTCAAATAGCCGCCACAATAGGCCGTGTTCAGTTGTACGCCTGCAGTGATACCACATTATTGAAGTTGTCCTATTCCAGTTTGAGTTCTCCTAATGTGTGAATGGGCCATTATCGCGCTCGGGTCAGGTAGTCCATTGTACATTAGAGATAGATTGAAAAAACATGCACTGAGGATGTGGTATTTATGGAGTAAATAAGCTACAAGGAGAATCATTATTTGCCCATATATTTTATGCTGCGTGGAGTGTCTTCCCAAGGTTAACTAATTGACAAGCTTCCTCCTTAAATGTGGAGATGAATTACACATGAGCTTTGTTTCATTTTTGGCTCAGAGGTGGATCTGATTTCTTACTGGCAGAATGGCCAGTGCGGCTCAGTGTCTTTTCATTTGAGTGGCTAATTGATTCATGTATATTATAACATCTATATCTTGTTTCTGTTTTCCTTCTTAGGTGGTTTTGAACACTTTGCAGTGACTATTCTGTTTGGAGACTGGATCCCGATTATTGCTCAGATGAGTCTGGATGCTCAGCTGAATATAAATTAGGTGCTCAGCGCCACCGATTGCTCGCAGAGGAAGAGAGCGACAGAGCAAAAACAATCCACAAAGACAAATGTCAAGGCCTCGCATGATGAACAGAACTCTTTATTTTGTCCTGGATAACAGAAATACCACATTTGAGCAAAATATCAACAGTTAAAAGGAGGGGCTAATCTCAACACAGATCATAGCAGCTTTTAACTGAGTGGAGATGTATCTTTCTATTTTCTTTTTCCTGCTCTTGTGGGCTCAAGCCCTGACATTGAAAAACTTGAATTACTCTGTCCCAGAGGAGCAGGGTCCGGGTACAGTGATTGGGAACATTGCCAAAGATGCCAGACTTGGAATTGAACAGACTGGGCAGGGAGGACAGGGTAAGAAAGCCAACTTCAGAGTGCTGGAGAACTCAGCCCCGCATCTCATCGACGTGGACCCACAAAGCGGATTGCTGTATACGAAACAGCGCATCGACAGGGAAACATTGTGTAAGAGAAACCCCAAGTGCCAGCTCTCAATGGAAGTGTTTGCCAACGACAAGGAGATATGCATGATCAAGATAGATATTCAGGACATCAATGACAACTCACCTATGTTTCCTTCAGATCAGATTGATATTGACATTTCTGAAAATGCAGTCCCAGGGACACGCTTTCCCCTGACCAGCGCACATGACCCAGATGCAGGGGAAAACGGCCTGAAAACCTATCAAATAACACGCGATGACTACAATCTCTTTTCTTTGGAGGTAAAATCCCGTGGTGACGGGACTAAATTCCCAGAATTAGTTATTCAACGACCACTGGACCGGGAAGAAAGAAGCCATCACACCCTTATATTGTCAGCCACTGATGGGGGCGAATATCCTAGGTCAGGCACCATGCAGATAAATGTTAAAGTTATTGATTCCAATGATAACAGCCCTGTGTTTGATCAGCCCTCGTATGTTGTGGAAATTCCTGAAAATTCACCTCCTGGAAAAGTCTTGATTGATCTAAATGCCACCGATCCTGATGAGGGGAACAATGGACAAGTAGTCTATTCCTTTAGTGGCTATGCTCCAGAGAGAATCCGAGAGCTTTTCTCCATAGATTCAAGAACAGGAGTCATAAAGATTCAGGGTGAAATTGACTATGAAGAAAGCCCAGTTATTGAGATTGACGTCCAGGCAAAGGATCTAGGTCCCAATCCAATCCCAGGCCATTGTAAAGTGACCGTTAAAGTGCTTGACAGGAATGATAACTGGCCATCTATAGGCTTTGTGTCTGTGAGACAGGGGGCCATCAGTGAGGCAGCTCCTCCAGGCACTGTCATTGCTCTTGTCCGTGTCACAGACAAGGACTCAGGCAGGAATGGGCAGCTTCAATGCAGAGTCCTAGGTAATGTACCTTTTAAACTCGAAGAGAACTATGACAACTTTTACACAGTGGTGACAGACAGGCCCTTGGATAGGGAGATGCAGGACGAGTACAATGTCACCATTGTGGCCAAAGACAACGGCATACCTCCTCTGAACTCCACAAAATCCTTCACAGTAAAGATCCTGGATGAGAATGACAATACCCCTCGCTTTACCAAGTCAGTCTACCTTCTTCAGATTCCTGAGAACAATATACCTGGGGAATACCTGGGGTCAGTTCTGGCACATGACCCAGACCTTGGGCAAAATGGCACCGTGTACTACAGCATAATTAACTCCAATGTTAGTGGGGGTGATGTCAACACCTATGTTAATGTAAATGCTGCTAATGGAGCCATCTATGCTGTTCGATCTTTTAACTATGAGCAAATAAAATATTTTGACTTCAAGGTTCTGGCTAAGGATGCAGGATCTCCGCACTTGGAGAGCAATGCTACAGTGCGCATCAGTGTTCTGGATGTCAATGACAACATCCCTGTCATAGTTTTGCCGCTTCTTCAGAATGATACCGCTGAAATCCACGTGCCACGTAATGTTGGCGTTGGCTACATTGTCACCACAGTGAGGGCGGTAGACAATGACTACGGTGAAAGTGGGCGGCTTACCTATGAGATATCAGATGGCAATGAGGAACATCTCTTTGAGATTGATCCAGTGACCGGCGAGGTACGAACGGCTCACCCATTCTGGGACGACGTGAGCCCCATTGTTGAGCTGATCATTCGAGTATCGGACCACGGCAAGCCGACTCTGACCGCTGCCGCCAGGCTCATCATCAAGGCCTCCAATGGACGACCTCCTGATGGACTGCCGCACATGAAGGACAATCAGAACTGGGACATGTCTTTGCCTCTTATTGTAACTCTTAGCATCATATCTATCATGCTTTTGGCTGCCATGGTGACCATAGCTATCAAGTGCAAGCGGGAAAACAAGGAGATTCGCACTTACAATTGTCGCATTGCAGAGTACTCGCACCCGCAGCTGGGGAAAGGGAAGAAGAAGAAGATTAACAAGAACGACATCATGCTGGTGCAGAGCGAGGTGGAGGAGCGGGATGCCATGAATGTGATGAATGTGGTAAGCAGCCCTTCCTTGGCCACCTCTCCCATGTACTTTGACTACCAGACACGTCTGCCACTCAGCTCACCAAGGTCAGAGGTCATGTACCTCAAACCCACTGCCAATAACCTCAGCGTGCCCCAAGGCCACGTGGGATGCCACACCAGCTTCACAGGCCCAGTCACCAGCACCACAGACACACCTACTAACCGCATGTCCATCATACAGGTAAGAGAAATTGCACTCCTTCACTGTTGTGCCACCATTTTTACGTCACAGGACTCACAAAGGTCCCACTTCCTGTATCGGCCCCCCACCCCTTGTTTTATAAAATGAAAGAAAAAAAAAAAGGACAAGGACAGGCAGAGAGGCCCAGAAGCACTGAGACAAAGACAAGAAAGGAGGGGGGTGGGGGGGTGAGCATTAGAAGGATTAAACAGTCATTCTGGTGCTCTCATAGAACAGAGCCAGTGACATCAACACAAATCGGTTGTGCTTGGAATATGTCACGGCAGGCTTTTGAAATCAGTTTTCGGTCGCTGTCATCTCATTGCTGTGGAGTCAAGAGCTTAGCGTGTGTTATAAGCAGGTATATATCCTATTTTGGACCATTGTCATAATTCCAAAGAAATGTTCTTGCTTTAATCCAAAAAATTACATCTAGATCAGTTTTGTTTAAATGATTTTTACCTGAATATTTTCTAAATTTAAACATATACAGAGTGACAGCAACAGATGTCTTAGTGATAGTGAAGCTCCTCCAAGTAATGACTGATGCTTTTTCTTTTTTTCTTTTCTCCCTTTTCTTTTGGTGAGACATGAAATTCTATAGCTATATGAGGTTTATTCTAGTGGGTTTTAATTCCTAGAGATTAGGAGATTGTACCTATTTTCACAGCTACTTCATAAGTCTTTGAGCGGAGTACTGGGTGTATAAGCCTCTAATGTGATAACTTCTCTGTGTCTTTGGCCTTAAGCCCATTAAAAGTCTGTCGTGTCAGACAAGGATTAGAGCCTGCTTAAGACATTGGTATGTAATGCTGGGGATAATGGGCAGTCGTGGCACAGTTTACCCTTATTACGATATTTACCCGTTATTCTGGCCAAAGCGGCCGCCCACCCTGATTCTGGTTCTGTAAGTTTCTTCCTGCTAAAAGAACCTCCATCTTCTTCCCCACTCTCTCCAAGTGCTTGTTGGTTTTTCATCTGACAATGCTATGAGAGAACATATACCTTGAGAGAACATATGCTATGATTTGGCACTGAATTTTATATCATAGTCTTATACTGCTTGACACTGTTAGGGCATGACATTTTTGCCAGTTGCACTTTATTAATTTTTAGCTTTTTTCTTTTTTCTGTTTTACATTTTTTGCTTCCCCACTGCTTTCAGTGGATGAGGACTTGATCGTGACGGTGATCAGATGTGACATATTCCCACCAGGGAGGAAGACCACTGTCTGTTGTTCTCACTCTCAGCCTCATCCCTGCTTCTATTATGAACCAGCTGCACAGGGCAAGGGTCAGCAAAAAGATCGTTAAGGCTTCCTAATCAGAGAGAGAGAATAATTGCTGGGCCTTTCTGCAGGCTGTTTCTCTGTTAATGTAGTGATGATGAATTGGACAACACAAGGCTGTCTCACACACAGACACACACACACACATACAGTTTGAGAGCTTCCTTTTCGCTCTTTATTCAGACTGTCAAAGGGGAAACTAGCAGGAAAGGCAACAACACATTCCTTGGTGTCTTGTTTACAGACGGTCCCCTTCGACGCATCAGGCGTTCAGGGTGCTCTGTTGTATTATTCAACAGAAACCTGTGTAGAGGGAGATGGCCTGAGGCATTAAGTTTCTTCAGAGGCTTTACAGAAGCGTATCTCATTCCTCCCTCCTCCCTACTCCATCCTCGCTTCTCCCTGCGCGTGGACAGTAAGTAACCTGAGTCGGCTAGCGTGGCTATGGGAAAAATGTCAGGAAACAAAGACAGAATTCCCCTTCTATCGATCCCAAGGCCTCTCAGCCCATCTGTCACTACAGTTGTCACAAAGGAGAGGCTATATGGGAAAAAAATAAATAAGGAGATGGATAAACTTGGTGAGCATATCGCATGGTCAATCACTTTCACAAGGGCACCTCAGTGCCGCTGTCTTCATCTGTACATACAGGTTTACCAAACTTGTTCCAAGTAGAGCCGCTGTAGTTGTCTTCAACTTCCAGTCTTTCTCCATACTCCGGCCTCTAATGATGTTTTATAGCAGTGAGCTGGCAGAAAGGCTAGGGTTGGTTTCTAGCTGGGAGAAGGGAATAATACGAACACATCAGCAGAGCTCTGCTGCCCTTATCATTGTCACCACAGTGCCAGATTCATTTGTAGAGAGAATTCCTGGAATAAGAAGATGGATGATAAGTAATGATGCCTAATTTTGCTTAAGGCGTTGAAGGGAATTACTTAGCGTAGAATCAAGGTTAAGACCAGTCTGCAGCAAATTGTCTCAGTGTTCGGGAAGAAGGAATTACTTTTCATCACTTCACACTTAAGTCCAATCTGTCACGAGCATGCTTTAGGCAGCCATGTGCACCTAGTATGCACCTTCCTCTTTTTTTCCATTTGTTTTACTTTTGTGAACAGCTGACATCATCACTGTAACCAAACAGTTAGAGACACCTTGTGTCATGGCGTTCAAACGGCCCATATTTTATCATATTGATTCGTTTTGTTTCTAATTAGATTCACCACAAAACTCTAATTAAGCAGATTCTCGTCTTAGTGGGAGACCGTTCGCGTTAATAAGGTGCAAGTAATACAAAGGCAAAAAAAAAGAAATGAAAAGGGGGTGTGAGGAAGGCTATAAGAGCTGCCTTTAGGTGGCGGCATTCTGCCTTGTGTGGGGTGACGGGGAGGAACGGGGTCCAGTCTCTGCTGACTTGACACTGTCACTTGTCATTTGCAAAGAAGACTCCCTGCTGCTCTAATGAGAAATGCCAGACATTCATACACATGAAATATAGCATTTTCTTTTTCTTGTGGATTTGCCAGGCGAGCAGCCGCACTTCTTTGAGTGACAATATCTGAATTTATGGAATTTTGGGATTGAGTTCACACACAATAAAAAGATCCAAAATCCTATTCGGTGAATTAAATATTCCTGGAATAAAAACAAACGTCAAGTGTGGTGACTGTGATCATTTGAAAAGCGTACTTACTAAGAAGAAGAAACAAACAAAATAAAAAATCACTGTTTAGACTGAGCACATACCTGCCAGCAATGTAGCCGGAGCAGATGTTGAAAATTGATGCTTCGAGGAATGGTCTTACTCTGCATAATTTAGGGAGATTGTGTGAGTGTGTGTGGATGTGTGTAGGTTTAACGTCATTGTGTATTCCAGGCGTGTGATTTAAGCCTTTAGCTGGCAGGCTCCGTGACAGAGCCCCTACTCTTTTATGAGCGTGACAATCTTGTATTTGTCCGAACGTTGAAACGCCCTTCCTCCAAGAAACGCGCGCGCTCGTGCACCCAAACACACAGATGCACGTGTGAAGACTGTTTTTGAGGATTCCGCTGAAAAGTCTTATCAAAGCCTCCGCTGTGCATTGTATTGAAATTGCTCCCACACCTCAGTGGCCACTGAGGCAGTGAATAGAAAAGCACTCTTTATTTCATTTCTCTCCCTTCATCTTTAGATAACTACTTTCCTCCAGAGCTTTCTGTTGGAACAAGTTTGGTAAACCTGTACGCACTGAAACCTTGATCGACAGCATAGCAACTGGATGCGCAGGCAGTCATTTCAGGAATGGGAGACAGTTAAAAAAAAAACAACAAAAAAAAACTTTTTGGAATTTGTGTGCATTTGTCCCCCAGTTGAGGCTCTGAGTCACTGGGCAAGATTAATTTTATTTGAGCTTGCCAGTCCTTAAAAAATATCAGCTTACCTCAGGGTATATCTATATATTTCCTCAAATAAACCTGCTGCTACTGTACATAACGCTACACACTAAAAATCTGAATTATTAATAAGCGCTTTTATTTTTTTCTTTATCTCCCCAAAGCTCATATGATAGATACCAGTAGAGCGTTGCCTGAGGGAAGTGCTGTAAATTAGGACATCTCTCTTAAGCCAAAACACAGAAACGCTGTTGTTTATTAGTTGCCATTATTGGCATTTTCATCTGTGGTGCTCGCAAAGGTGCGCACTTCAACAGCGTTGCTGTAGCAGCTCTTGTAATGCACAGAACAGCAGCTATGTTTGCATCCTCTTTCATTAATAAATCATTTAACAAATCAGAGGAAAGCGGAAGATGTCACGATAAGCATCGATGGTCTCTGGCTACGTATTTGTGGAAATGGGCGGAAGACGGTGGGCAAGAACGCCGGCCAAGATGGAAACAGAAGACGCAGACTCTCTGACAGAAGCAGAATTTGAGCGTTCGTTCGCTTCGTTCCTGTCCTTAGGGTGCGTTTCGTTTTCCCCTCTGCTTGTGGGGCTGTGACGCTTTTAGATTTTTAGAAAAGTTACCTGAAAGACTTTAGAAAAGTCCGGTGTGGTAGTAACGCACACATCTGTTGTCTTTGTCTTCCTCGCTCACTGTTAATGTTTTCTTTAGACACAGAAAACATCACACAGGCTCACAGGCATAAAACTTCCATTCGTGCAATTAACAGTTCATTGCAAATACAGATGCTACGAGTATCCGGTGAATTTGCTTGAGATTTCACTGCAGCTGTAGAAGTCAATGTTTTATTTATTGGAAGTTTTCAAAAATCCAAGTAACCCTGCAGAATAATTGAAATGTTGGCCCCTGACTATATGCTCACCGCTACACACTCGCACTCCTTCTCTGTAACTTAAACTCAAGTCAAATCAAACTGTGGATCAAACTGAAACGGATATAGAAGAAACAAAAACAACGTGCTGTATGTATAGAGTGCCACGTTTTGATGTTATTTAGATGTCCTTTTAGCGAGCTGCCGTGCCTGTGCGCTGCGTAATTTCATTATTTTTAACAGACCCACCGGGGTGACAGTGCAAGGCAATGGAAGAATTGTATTCTCTTTTTTTTTTTGCGAGGGTAGAGAAAGAAACAGGATATGAAAACACAAGTTGAGCTCTGTGATAGCCAAATTGGCCGGACACATTAAACCAATTTGCTTGGTTCAGTAGGAAGCAGCCTATTGGAGATGACATGGGCATGATAATAAGACTGTGGCCTGTCAGTAGACATCCACTCCTTAGTTATTGTGTGTTTGTGTGTGCCTCTATGCGTGTTTGTGTGTAATAGAGGTGGAGTGGATGAGCAGCACTCTTCTGCCTAATTCCCTGACACCAGAGCTTCATCTTATCATGTCATTCCATTGAGCAGCAAGTGCCGTTGATTAGCTTGGTTTACTTTTCATATGCGGGCTGGCGAGTCCTTTGCGACTTATTAATTACTCTGCTGTTCTGTAATTACAAGGCTGCTGAGACCATGAGCTGATGTTGGCTGCCGTTGTGTCTTATTTTCCTGACCACGCTGACACTGGCAGGTGCACGCCTACACCGTCGATGCTGTCACTTTACAACCATTCTACTGTAAGGTGTTCTTTTTTATAGAGAATACCCTCCGACGTGTCATATTTCATAAAAGGAGGAGGAGAAAAAAAAGGAAGACGGATGATTGCGATAAATAAACATTTGTGCATGTCCCTAGTTACGTTGTTGCTGCTGGCATTGTGCTCAAACAAGTCAGGCACAAGGAGCCAACCAGGCATTAACAGAGCTCCCAAACAAACGAGAACACAACATAAAGCATAACCTTCACAGTGGAGGAATCTAGCATTCAGCTACCATGTGTCTACCTGTGTTTGTGGGGGGTTTGTGTGCGTGCACACACATACCCTCAGAGCTACCACCAGCTGTGCTCTGAAGCACCGGTCTTGCTGGTTCCCTCAGATTGGAATGGGCTTCCCTGTAGTGGCCGCCTGCCCCCTGAAGACTCTTAGATCCCTCCTGGGGTCTTTAGACTTAACGTTTTAGGCAGCGGGGAGTCGCAGCCGCAGCAATAGATGGGTATAGATAAAAGTGACCACACAGTAATGCGCGCTAACATATACACAAGCACACCGACGGCTGCGTGCTGCACACGGCGTGGCAATGCATTCTTTGAGCTGCCAGCAGCTGGGTCTCCTTGCTGTAAATCAAACACTTTCAAAGTCAAACAAAGTAGAACTCGCTCGCTCCGCTGTGTCTTGGCGCCGGTCCAACCGGAGAGAGCTTTTATTTCTGCCACATCTTCCTTCACCGTGCCCCCTAGGCATGTGCTGCAGAAACAACACGCAGCCGAAAGAATGAGTTATGCGAATCTGTTCTCACCTTCTATCTCATTAGTATTAGAGGAGTGATTTATCCCGCTCGCCTCTCTCCTTCTCTCTCACTCTCTCCCCATGTCCTTGCCTTTTACAGTTCAGCACTTCCACAGCTACATTAGTAATGAGATTAATTGATTGGAGGGATACACAATGAGTACCGTTTTATGTCCTCTAAATTCACCTAACTGCGTGTCAAAAACAGTCTGTTTCCGAACAACTTCTTTCCCTTTACGCAATCACTACCGATTGGGAGAGTACACTCTCTCCTTACACTCTTCCCAATCAGGAAATTACAATTTGCTGCAATATGAGGAGCATCTTTTTTTTTGTTTTTTTTGTTTCCTCACTCTGCCAGTCTCTGTTTTTTGCGTGCACGTGCTGTGAATGTCTCTGCGAACGTCTGACGCTCTAATAAGAGCGATCCAGAGATCCCACTGTCTCTTCTGTTCCAGCTTATCTGTAGCGCAGTTTGAAATCTGACTCCCATGTCTAAAGCCCTGCGCGCGTCTGAAGGGAATTGACAGCCGCTGTGTTTTGCAGTGGCTGTTATGTGTTTGTGGCAACAGAGGCGAATGAGTCGGCGCTCTCAGATGTTATTGTCTAAACAAAAGGCCCTTTAAGTGGTGGGCACACAAGATTTGTTGTCAGACGTCGCCTCTGCCTGCTCTTCGGGGTAGCGACGGCGATGCAGAGTGCTAATGGTGTATTGAAAATGGGATATTTGGCCGGTCTCATCTTTTTCTATTGTACTACACAGATGTACTCAATTGGCCCCCCTCTCTGGGTTTATGTCTTAGAAAGAAATCTTTTTGGGGCCTTTAGCATACAGATCAATTGCTGGTTTGCTCCATTTCTTATTGATTTTTGCTCTGTTTGGTACTGAAATACTGTTTTTCATTATCTATTGCTCTGAGCATTGTTTAGTAAAAGAAGAACTCGCGCTCGCTCGCTCTTCCCTGGCTTTCCCGTGCTTTCTTTCTCTCCCCATTTTAGGGTTCCCTTTCTTTCTGCTCTTGTCATCTCTGATAAGCGTCGCGATTGCTCATGTTACTGACGACCCAAGCCAAATTCATAATGATGAGATTATCTTGTCAACAGTACAGGGTGTATATGTCTGGCGTATTGATCTGCGCACTGTCCTAATAAATGAAGTACCACGATGGAAGCGTTGGCTCAGTGATGACTCTGAATGCGTCTTGCTTTTTATACACTCTCAACGCTGCTGAGATGATGAATGGAACTTTGTCTCCTTTTCTCCTGTTTCCTCTCTTCTCCCTCTCCCCTCGTCTCTACTCCCTGGATTGATGGGGTAAAATGTCTCTCTTCAGACACACACACACACACATGCACATACACACTGTCTAAAAATGCGTCCTCTTCTGAGGTCACGTTGACATGCTGAGTCGATGTACTCCCAGGTGGAGAGACATGGGTGCAGCCGTGGGAGAAACCAATCAGGTAGTCTGCAAGGGAGGGTGAGAGTGGGGAGGAAACAAATTACCAGCGCTGGTGCCAGGGCCTGTGAGAGTGTGTGTGCGTGTGTGTGTGCGCTTGCCTCTGCGTGTGTCTTTAAATGACTGTGGTTTGAAGGGGAGTTCATCTATGCATTTGAAGAGAAGGTCACCGGGGTTTAGAGCGCGAGATTATGTGCGATTGTTTCTTCTGTGGGCTCGTTGATTAATACTAAAGCTGCTCTGACAGATTCTTAATGCACCATAGACACACTTAAAAGAGAGCGAGAGAAACCAGCGTCCGGAACTTTGACAACGGAGCATTATCCTAAAGCCTTTCCTGTCAGCCTTTACCCAGGTGCACGGACAGTATCCTTTCTGTCTTCCATTCCTTCCTTGGCTAAGCTGCCTCACCCCCGCTGACCCGATACATGTACAGTAGATAGGTCACCTTGAAGTGAAACATAGTCCATCTGCAGCAGACGGGGAGAACCCAGGTGTGTGTATGTGCACTTGTGCATGTATTGATATTAGACATATGCACGCATTCTGTGCCTTTTTTTCTGTGTGTGTGTATTTATGTATCTGCGTCTGGCCTTGGTTTGGTGCTTTGGGGAAATATCTAAAATCCTTTCATCCACAGAATGGCTTTTCCTCCATCAATTCAAACGGAATAATTTGCTCTTTAATGATTTTGTTCACAAGCACTCAGCTTCTGTCTTGTTAACCCACAAACAAGACCACAATTTGTGATGGCTTGTTTTAGCACTAAATTACAAAAAAAGCTTTTTCTTTCTTTCTTTTTTTTCCTAAATAAAAATAGAATACATGTTGGATAAGTACACGATGAGAGGGTTTAATAATTAGTTGGAAAATGTGAACATAAGCTGAAGTCAAATACTAGCTTATTACAAATGACTCCAAAAGCTGAAGGATACAGACTTGGTGAGTTTATTTTATGAATGTCTTTTATGTATTCTTGAGTGTTTGCCCTACTCTGCAGATATTTCTAGTTACTTGTGTAAATCCCCATTATTTAATTAGATATTAAAGAAGAATTATTTTCTTCCCCATTTAGAATGAACTTTGCATAATAATTGCAGCAGTTCCTGACAATATTACCAAAATATTAGCTTGAGCCTCATTTTGACTGTGTGCCATATACAAGTATTTTAACTAGGTGTAGGTGATATGCCTAAAAGAAACTGCTTTTGTCATTGTCGTATGAAACATGCAGGTGAGGGTGGGGCTATCCTGGGGCAGTTTACAGTTTCAATGTAGTCACTTTAAACATAAACACATGGAGATGGTAACTTACATAGCCTTTGTCTCTGGCTGTTGCTATTTGCTAACTATTTCTTGCTATAGCAAACAGACTGTTTGCTTAACTTAGCTTAACAACTGTGCTTGGCTGGACTGGCTCTGTGCATCCCTTTCAATGTTATCACCCCTTTAATAGTTATTATCAGTAATCATACACTCACCAGCAAACTTTTTAGGCACACTTTGGTAGTACCGGGTTGGGGACAATTTTGCCTTCAGGCCTGCCTTAAATTCGTTATGGCACAGATTCAAAAAAGTGCTAGAAGCACACCTCAGAGAGATTTCTGTTCATATTGACGTGCTGCAGATTTGTCAGCTGCACATCCATGATATCAATCTCCTGTTCCACCACATCCCAAAGGCGCTCTATTGGATTGGGATCTGATGACTATGGAGGCAATTTGAGTGCAGTGAACTCATTGTCATGTTCAGGAAACCAGTTTGAGATGATTTGAGCTTTGTGATATTTTGTGTTATGCTGTTTGAAGCATCCATCTGAAGACTGGTCCACTGTGGTTATAGTGGGATGGACTAAACCACCAACAATGCTCATTTGGTACTAAGGGACCCAAAGTGTAGCAAAAAAACCAAAACCAAAACAATCCCTGCAAACATTGCACAACCAACACCAATCTGAACGGCTGCAGGTTAGATCCATGCTTTCATGCTCTTTACACCAAATCCACCCGTCTGTTGTCTAATTCTGGTGAGCTGGTGTGGTCTTTTGCTGCCGAGACTCATTTGCTTCAAGTTTTAACATGTTGTGTTTTCAGAGATGCTTTTCTGCACATCTTGGTTATATCAAGTGGATTTTGGAGTTAATGTTGCCTTCCTATCACCTCCAAGCAGCCTGGCTATTCTCCTCTGATCTCTGGCATCAACAAGGCGTTTTCACCCAGAGAACAGTTGCTCACAGGATATTTTCTCTTTTCACTACCTTTTTCTTCAAAGCCAAGAGATGGTGGTGTGGAGAAAGTCTCAGTAGATCAGCAGTTTCTCAGATACTCAGACCAGCCATATCCAGAATTGCTTAAATCACCTTTCTTCCCCATTCTGATGCTCAAGACCAGAGTGCAGGCCTAAATGCACTGAATTGCCGTGATTGGTTGATTCGATAGCTGAACATTCAAGTCTTGTTGTCACCATAAAGTTCATATTTAGTGAACAGACATTAGGGGGCTGTCAGTCTTCTGAACCAAAACAAACAAGCATATTTATCAAGCTGTCAGACTTTTTACTTCAAATTGAAAAGTGCTTAGTGCTCAAATACTATATTCCTGCTCCTTCCTACACTTAGATATGAACAGTGTGTTAGCTCTGCTTTAGATTTTCGGGCTGACTTGGCATTGGAATAATGAGTTAAGGAAGGTCAAAGCTGACTCATGACTTCAGTTAACTGCAGAGCTTTTGTAACTATTGATGAGCAAGTACTGAATGATTAGTATCTAGTGCATCAAGATCATCATACACTACACACCTTTTCTTTTTTTCATGCTTTCCCCTCAGTTTCAAAGGTGTATAAATAATGTAGCTTTAGCTAAAGTCCTCTATCTCCCAATCCTCATTCACTTTTCTTTTACCCCAAGTTCACATATTTTCTTTTATCAATAATACTAAGACTGGTCCCAGCTGTAAGCTTCCCAGACCAGCTGGTTAGTCTACATAAAATGTCTCAAGCATTGAGGGAAAACAACACTGCTATTTTAGAAAGCTGGCAAACTGCTGCGTTAAGGGTTTTTGTGTGTTGGAATAAATATGTATGCCAAAAGCCACATTTATCATTTACTCCTGAGGCTAAACTGCCACAGATGTGGATTGTGTTGATAGAAGAACAAACATGCCGTGTTGTGATGCCCCTCCTCTTCAGAAAAGTTTTCTGCGAGCTGGCTGCAGAGATGGCAGCTAAGACTGGGCCGTATCATACCGTTCACGGTAATACTGGTATAATGTTGGGCAACGATAAGAACATGAAATATCGCGATAGAATATGGGTAAAACACACATGCGCAGTGTCTTTGTTTTCATACGCACATGGCGAAAAAGGCACGGTGGCGACGGAGAATGACAAGGGCGAAAGTGGATCTTTGAATGAAACGGATGAACCAGAATTGGTTTGTAAAAATGCTGCAACTTCAGTGGTGTGAAACTGGTTTAGCTTTCGTCCATCAGATACACAACAGAGCACTATTTTTGGTAGAGCATGCCAGCGGGCCGTCGTTATTACCGTGTTTTTTGGAAAATACGGCACACTTAAAATCAATCATTTGATTTTTCTGAAAATCGACAGTGCCCCTTATAGTCCCGTGTGCCTTATGCATGAATTCTGGTTGTGTTTACTGACCTCAAAATGATTTTATGTCGTACACGGCGCTCAAAAATCTGTCAAATGTTTTAGTACGACTTTGCTTAGCTACGAACCCGCGCCGCTTGATGGATTGACGGAGCATTACGGCTATCGTAGGCAGGAGCCTCGCGGAGTGATACGTACGGTGCTTCAACATAATATTACCGTATTGTGTGTATAAACTCTTTTTAAGTTTTGTGGATATTATACTTGTGTATGCTGAGGATATGTCGGCCAATTTCCACTGGAAATGCCTTTTGGTTAAACTGTCAGCAAGAAGGAATTTGCATTTGTAGTGTTACATTTTTATATAAATTTAATGCAAAAAACAGCTGCTTGTTTAAGTGAAAATACATTGATGGGTTTTTTTGCACTAATAAAATTGTGGAGTTGCAAAGTATTTTGTCTAGTGTCAATTATCGTCAGTTATATCGTTATTGCAAATTTTCAAATCTATATCGTGATGAATATTTTTGTCATATCGCCCTGCTCTAAACGGCAGTGCTGGTAGGAACTCCATCCATACAGTAATACTGCAGAAGATGACTGCAAATTTAACAAGGCCTTTAATTTTTGAGTAAGATTAGAACAAGGCGTACTTTTTGGAAAATAGAGATATGGTCACAACATGTTCCAGTCTGCCTCTTTTTTTTTTAGGAGGCTGTAATTTAGGGCAATTTTATTTAATTTGCAGGTCCTATATAATTATTTTTGGCTTGGTATTTGAGTGCCAACTACCGAACAGGCTGCCTCATTATACTGCTCTGCACATAACTGCGACTGCACTTCATTATTCTGGCTCCAGAACAGTATATGAATATATACTCGTCTCAGTCACCACTTCATTCACATACGTTCACTGCACACTTTATTAGGGGAACCTGTTGAGCTCCTCGTTAATGCAAATATCTAATCAGCCAATCACATTATAGCCACTGAGCATCAGAATGGGGAAGAAAGGTGATTTAAGAGACTCTGAACCTGCCTGGTATTAACAGGTGTGCTGGTCTGAGTATTTCACAAACTGCTGATCTACTGGGATTTTCCTGCACAGCCATCTCTAGGTTTTACAGAGGATGGTCTAAAAAACGATAAAATATTACAGAGCTGATACAAATGCAGCATTAACTCAAATAACCACTCAATACAACCACGGTGTGCAGAAGAGCATCTCGATACAGAAGACCGCACTTAGTGCCACTCATGTCAGCTAAGGCCGGGAAAACTGAGGCTACAGGTCATAGTGGCTCGCCAAAAACGTCCTATTATTTTATCTTTTCCACGGCAAAATACAGTAAAGACTATAAAAACTGAGATGAGAAAACAATTTAATCTCAAACCTCCTCCCGCCTACCCTTAGAACACCAGAACAAGGATATAAACATACTTAGAAATGACTGATATGTTTTCTCAGTAATATATAAAAATAAGCAGTCATTTTATCTAACACATCGAGTACACTAATAACTTTGGGGTTATGTGTTAATAAGCTGCCATACTTTTAATAAAAGATATGAAGGGTTGCTAGGTAGCATAGCATAGAATTTCCCAACAGATCCTCTAATGGTGTATCTGATCTTTTGAAAGAGCTTTTGAAATGACACATTATTTATCTGATCAGATGAATGAACTATTGTCGGTGCTGAGTCTCAGTTTCTGCAGTTTTCTTCATTTGGATGGCACGTTTTAGAATTTGGTGTCAGCTTAATCACTCTGTGCACCCATCTTCTTATGGGCTCACATCAGGCAATGACGGCAACTAAATCAGGAGGAATCGTGGCAGTTCAGAAGAAAAAATTGGGTTTATCCCAGTATGAGCAAGATGTGCCTAATTCCTAACTGTTTATGATATGATATGATAAAGCAATTAAATAAACATGTTGAAAATTGGTGAGTTTGGTTTTGGAATGACATCACTAAAGGCACACTTACTGGCTAATAAATATATTCCTTCACTGGATCCACACACACACACACACACACGCACACATTTTCCCACGGTGGGACATTTATACTGACTTAGATTCTTTTTTGGCAGACCTACCCTACTCGCCTAATCATAACTTCTGTGGCCCTTTGAGACACAGTGTGCCAGCAACACCACTGAGCTCTGAAACCAATAATTTTAAATGGCTTAAGCGACACCTCAACAGTTTGTTGCTGTGTTGACCAAAGCACACCTGCAGTAAGCGCTGTCATGAGTTTGTGGACTCACAATGGTCAAAGCTCACATTGCTTGAACTTTGACCTCTGTTCATGGTGTCCAATACTTCAGGGCCATTTAAAACAATAGCAAAAATGGAGTAAAGGCTGATATGAAATCCTTCAGTCATGAGTTTGTGTTTATATCAAAACACTGGCAGGAAAATCCAAGTTTCAGTCCATGTGGGCATATCAAGCAAACACAGTCTATTGGCTAGTAACAGCTTGGATTTATTATATAGTTTATAATACAATGATCTACCTATATAGGTCTGAGTTTCTCAACTTGAGTTAAATATATGCAGTTTTCATGGACTATGCTATTGAATTTGTTACTTAGGTGCCCTAGAACTTGTAAAGTATAGCCTTAAACTGAGTTTTGCCCTTTAAACATGAATTCATTTAAGTTAAGTTTATGCTAACCTGCTTTTGTCCCCAAAAGATCTGTAGGTACTCATAATGTGGCTGTGTAGACAGTGTTATTTCCTCACAACATGGATAATACAATGACACACACATGCACAGATGAACACATACACTGATACCCTGACACATGTAGAGACCAATTCCCCGGTCTGGTAGAAGAGGATTATGGCAGACTTCTCACTCAATTCCAAAACCCCACGGTCAGTCATAGGAATTCACTCAATTTGAATTTAGTTTGCAGCTTGTTAGGATGTGAATTGTGCCAATGCCACCCTTATGAAACTGGAATTAATTTTACTGCTTGAATATCCCACTTGCATGGCATTTCAGCAATCCCACATTTGGTTTGCCTAAAGACAAATGTACAGCAGCTGGTGAGCAGGCAGTGCAATTTTACAATATTGCATTCTTAGGGTTTCTTTTTTGTTTCTTATGTTTGAAAAATATGTCTAGAATGATTCTATTTTTGGGGGATGTTATAGGTAAACGAAAAAAAAAAAAGATTAAAAAAATGACAAAACTGTCATACCTCTGATTGGCAGTATTCGCTAATGCCTAATGGAGTAACTACCCCACATGGTATTATAGTACTACTAGTATCGCACTACTGGCTTTTAAGGTATGCACCTGTATACACAAAACCTCCAGTGTCTGGATTTCAAGATTTCTAACATGTATAGGAAGAGGATGCTTTTATTAACATTAAATATTTATTAAGAGTCATTTGCATTTCCCTCATTGATGGTCTGATCAGATCAATCTTCTTTATGAATGGAGCATTTTCATACCACAGATGCATCATAAAGTGGGTCACATTCATTTTGTTTATTTTCATTTAGGAAAAGGAATGAAAAAAAAAAAGAGACACTGACAGTTTGCCATAGTACATAGCATGTGTTGTGTGTTGCCAGTGTGGCAGATAATTGTAATCTTTCCCCAAGGGGATGTTGGTCAGCATTATTGTTGTTTATGAAATGTTGTTCGTTTTAGTTAGATAAGGATGATTCGCTCAGTACGGGCTTAATCAGCCAATTAATAAAACAATTACTTGCAAAGGAGTTAAAAACTGGTAATTATATTTATATATATGTATTATAATTTTGCGGTAAACAGATTGTTCTCTATCACTGCGTATTAAGACACAAGCCGTCTGTGGCGTTTTGTTTATGCAGGATGTAGTTTACCCCATCGTTTGATTTTTCATGCATTATAAAACAGGCTAGGTTGTCAGATCTCCTGTACCTGTGAGAGTGTGTGTGTGAAGTTTGTGTGTAAGTGCAAGCCAGGGAAACAAGTTCAAGGATATGCACTCTCTCCAGAGGTTTGCATTTTCTTATTGTGCGTGAGTTGATTCTCAAGATGATAATGACAGGCTTAAGAATAAGATTTTAACAATGCTTTGTTGACCATCTCTTAGACTCAGGCTGCGTTTATCCCCCAGAGTGTTCTTTTCATGCTCTCCAAGTAATTTAGTCTGGAAAATTAAACGACAAACATTATTACAAATAGATGAATGTGCTTTACAAAAGCAGCTCTTAGAACTGATAGACTCTTTCATAGCTGTTACTCTTAAAGGCAGATGCAGCAATCCCAGTTGCACATAAAGATCCTACCTTAGAAATGCTACCAAAGTAGTCATTTGTAGACAGAAGAGAAAATTATATATATTATGCACTTGCTGAGGCTCTTCTTCAAATGGAATGATATATCATCAGTAATCACACAGGCTGTCTTTCTATTTTTCTTCTCACCTATCGTTGATTTTAGTCTTTTATACTATGGTGTGGTTTGAATAACAATTCATCTCTTTCTTTTCTGTTTTCTGATTTCTTTTCAGTGCAGCGTTTCTTAAATAAAGACTAAGAATAATAATTTTAAAAAAGCCCTTGTGCCAGTTGGGCGACTCCATGCACTCTGCTGGGCCCCTAATAGTTTCTCTAATGCTGCTGTATGGTCAACCAAAAATAATAGACAATCAATCAGAGTGGTTGCATACAAATTATGAATATTGTGTGTTTGCTGGCGAGGAATGAATATGCAATGGAGAGGTCATGCTGTTTATGCGACTATACATAAAAGCCTCTAAAGTGCTACTTAGCCCTATCTAATGAAGAAAAGCCCCCACTCCCACTAAATGAATATGAACAATAAATATAAAAATTTATAAATGATAAGAATAAAAAGAAATGCATTTGTTATGAATAATGAATTGCGGCAAACCATGATTAACAAGATGAGACTATTGAGTTGGATTAGAGCTGTCTGAGTCACCAGCTACATAATAAACCAGCAATTTTACAAAAAGCCCTGTAGTAGTTTTAATAAAACACAGTATTTCAAGGCAGTGGCACCTTTAACACAGTGGCCAAGTTTATTCAGCCCGAGTTTATTAGATTCATGGTACCGAAGTGGAGTTCAGTACAAGAGATTGGAAGGCTGTCGGTAAAGATGCTTTAAATGACAAATCACTACAAGTGGGACAAATAATCAATATATTCTGAGATAAGCCCCACTGATATGTTTTTGTTGTGCTGCCACTGATTTCACAAGATGTACTCTGCTTTCTTCTCTTCCTTTAGAATTTCTGAAAAAACAAATCAAATAAAATGAACCCTCTTTCATAATGCATGGACAAAATGATGCAGCATTGTGAATGCAGGAAATACATATAGTAATGTTCAAAATTCTTCAGTCAACCTTCATTTCCTTATGATTTGATAGAAAAATGGGAAATAGCTGCTGTGATTTATTGAAATACACGCAAACATAGATGTTAATACAGCATATAAGACAAAAACAGAGCTTGTACAATTGTAACGAGCTTGACAGTCAATATTTGGTGTGACCACATTTATTCTTCAACACAGCCTGAACTCTCTTAGGTATGCTTTCTTGTAATTTCTATAAGTAGTCTTCAGGAATAGTTAGTAGTAGTAGTACTTTTTTGCATTCATATTTGTCAATCCAGCCATCCAGTGGTCCAACACCACTGGTTGAAATGCAGCCCCAAACCAGTCTCCACCATGTTTTACAGATACCCGTAGATGCTTACTGTTGATCTCTTCTGTGCATATTGTTTAAACTGAAAACTTTAAATTTGGATTCGGCCTCCATAAGACTTGTTGCCACTGATTCTCAGACCAGTTCTTGTGTAATTTGTGTACCTCAGCCTTCTATCAGTTGCTTCTTGACACTCCCCTCCCAATGAGACAATTTCTGATGAGACTTTTTTGAAAGAGTAGGTGGATAAACTGAAGGGCCAGATGCATTTCTCAGGTCCCGAGTCAGGTCTAGGGCTGTGCGATATGACTAAAATCTCATATCCCAATATAAGACGTTTCTCATCCCGATAACGATACATCTCAAAATAGTGCATTTTTGTTCCTTCTCATCTGTAAACTCTCTCCATACGCTTTCACGTGATTCTTGTTTAGGTGGTTGAAGAGGTTTGTCGTGTTTGAACTTGTGGTGGGGATCAGTTTGTGGCATAATTTGCATAGTACAGTTTTCTGTCCATGTCAGACTTTTCAAAACCAAACCATGTCCATGCTGCAGAGGTAGCCGCTCATGTAGGAATAAGGTCCTCGATTTTTTGTGACTGGTCCTTCTGTTTGGAGCTACCTGGTTCTGCCTCATCTTCACTGTCCATGCTGGTTTTCTCTGTGCCTGCATCCACGTGGTGACCATCTAAACGATGAAAAAATATTGCGATACCATGAAATAGGGCTGTGCGATATGACCCAAAATTCATATCTCGATATTTTTTAGCTGCATGGCGATATAAGATATATATCTCGATTTTTTTTTTTAAAGCCATAAGTTAAGAACAAAAAGAGAGTTCTTAGTCACACTGTGTCCCAGATGTCACACGGGCACTTTTATTTACATACAGCGTAGATGTACATGAAGAAATTACTCAAAAATAAATTATCAGCATTTATTAAATAATCATGGTCCATAAATAAAAGAAAACAATGTTGTTTTTGTGCATAACAAAAAGCTCACAATTGTGCAGTCAAAATGTAAACTAGAAGACGCTGAGCATAATAACAAAGACAGATTTCACAGCTGCACCACGTCTCTGAACAGGTGCCATTTGTGGTCCTTATACACACACAGTACGGTAATATTACGTTGAAGCACGGTACGTATCACTCCGCGAGGCTCCTCCCCGGTAGCCGTAATCCTCCGACAATCCATCAAGCGGTGCAGCTCCGTAGCTTAGCAAAGTCATATTAAAACATTTTTTGACAGATTGCTGAGCGCTGTGTACCACATAAAATCGGTTCGCGGTCAGTAAGCACAACCAGAATTCATACATATTGCGCACTGTCGATTTTTGAGAAAATGAAAGGATTTTAGGCCGTGCAGCCCTTCCGGGCTGCATGTCGTTAGCGTGGTTAGCTCGCTAACACGTTGACGCCGTCCAGCCCCACACATGGTAACTCGCTAACGGAGATTTTCCGCTTTCATCTTGTCATTGCCTGCAGGTGAAGCTATGGGGGAGGGGGAGTTGTGTTCAGTGAAGGAGAGGCGAGGCCGAGTAACGTTGCGTAGAGACAAAAGTGGACGAAAGAGAGGCAAACCTGCGGCTCCACAAGTATAATTATAACGTAACATAGACTATATCGATATAAACGATATTGTCACATCTTATATCTCGTATGAAAATATATCGATATTTTTAAAAAACTCGATATATCGCCCAGCCCTACCATGAAACAAACAATAGTGTATAATACGAAACGATAGATATTTTCATTTTGTCATCCGATATATTTCGTCATATCGCACAGCCCTAGTCAGGTCTAGTCAGGCTGCGATTTTCAGATACTATTCATCTGCTGTGCGTAGTTTTCAGGGTCACCACTTCTTCTTTTGTCTTTCACTGCTCCACTTTTCTCAAATGCACACCATAATGAGACATTATGATGTGCATATGGTTTTTAGCTAATAGCTTTTTGAGAATTACCTTGTTGGAGCAGAAATAGTCTTTTATGTCTGTGACACTGTGTTATCTTTGGCTTTTTTTAAAATAGATTTTTATCAAGTCAACTAAACAAATTGCCTTTTCGCAACATTTCTACTGGTAACAAAGTGGCTAAAGATACATTTAAAACTGTTTTTTTGCTAATGTGTCTGCTTTATGTAGACAAAACACTGATTCTTTTCTCCACTTAGGTGCCCTTTTTTGTACTTGAATGATTCATAGGTCAGTGTTGTGGCTCAAACAAAACGGTCAGTTACAAGGACTGAGCTGAAGTTAGTGAAAAAGCAGCCAGTGTCAAAAGAAATAACTTTGAAAAGACCTTCAGAAAGTCTTTAAAATTTTGGCTCATTGGAAGCAAAATATCAAACCTGCTTCCCAATATGTTCTTATAATCGATGTGTTTTTGTTTTCATAAGAAAAGACAACCACAGGGTTTCTTTTCATGTGTACACATAATCAGCATATCTGTAAAATTAAAGTAGCTGAATTCAAAGGTTGCTGTACTAGAGGTGTGGCAAAATAAACAACAACAGGCCAGGTGTGAATGCCCCTTCCTGATGATTCACAGCACTGCATAAAGAAACCTTTTTTTAGCCTTTTCTCTGCTTTATACAGAGGGCTGCTGAGCACGCATGCTTGATTTTAGCTGTGCCTCGTGTCATTTATACAGCTGCACTTGCTCACACATGGGAGACACCAGTTTAACTACTGCTTTGAACTTCTGTCAACAGCACGGCTCACCCGGGCACCTTAGAATTATGCTAGAGGTTGTATTTAAGTGTTTGAGTGCCGCTGACGTGTGGTAGAAATGCAACCAGCGGAGAAATTTACAGAGTTTTTTCCTTTTTGCTTGTCATTCTGAGTAGAGCGACTTCAAAATAATTGCAAAGGATTTTTCTTTTGTCCCTGCATACATGAGATGATTTGAGACCTCCATATAAGTGTGATTTCCCCCCCACAAAAGAACTAAATCAATGGCACATATTTTTAATTTGATACAATTTAATTAATAATTACATTATTACAGTTACGTTTTTTAGGTCAGAAGGTTCAATAAAATCTCAGGTTTCCCCCCAAAATGTGAACTTTCTAGCAATTATTTCATGGTTGAGGCTTTACAGGGCTAAATCAAAGCCAAACTAAAAGCACTTACATTTAAAAAAAGATATAGAGTTGAAGAGTGGAGTCAGATAGGTCCGTGTGCAACATACCATAAAACGTTGCAAAAAGATGTTTTCCCTTAGAGAAAGCCTTCATAGTCCTATCGAAAGGCATATTTTCAGCCTGCGTATCGTGCCTGCGCCACATATGTCTAAAGAATGCCATGTCACCTTGAAATCCAAAATTGTCTTAATGTGAAAAATTCTTCTTTCAAAGACTATTTTATGATGATGTTTATACATTAGAGCAGCCCATTACCAGGGGGGAGGGAGGGTATGGCATTTTGCGTAGTAATGTGTAAAACTATAAGAAGCTTCTCTGTATAACTGAAGGAGTGCTATTAGTAAAGATTTAATCGTTCTGACTATATTAATGAGGGCGGTTTTGTAGATGACTGTATCTGCATACAAAATGCATCTCGTTTCATCTGAAATTGTAATTTTTTACTGAAATTTTTTTTGAATGCAGTGCCTCATTTCTTCAGACATAATGCTGTAAATGACTTTAAAGCACCAAACTCTGGAGACAAAGCCCCTCTGTGCCTCTGGCTGAGGGACTGTCATTATTGCTTCCTTATTCAGGAGTGAAGCTATTTCCTCCTCCACTGCCAGTCTCTGTGGTGTCGAGGGAAGAGCGGCACGTGGAATGCTGTCGAAAAAGGTGGAAGCTTTGTGGCAGAGTTGTAATGCGTAGCACTCGCACAACGTGCTCGTGGAAGGGGGATGCTGCAGATACGCACCCCTCTCTGATGCTGCGAGCGCTGCTTCTTCTGTCTGTGGTGGAGAAACCTGAAACCTGAACTCTAGTGTAAAATAACCTGAGTCTGATATGGTGAAAGGCTCTGCCATCGTTGGTGTATTATGATTGTTTTTATTCTCTCTTGTTCCTTGTTCATTAGACTATGTACACACAGAGCCTGCAGGTCACTCACCATTACCTGTGTGCTTGGTAGTTAAAAAACAAATAAAAAAAATGTATCAAAAAACCTTTAAATTTGCAGTGTTATATCGGACGACCTTCTCTTTGAGATTAGTCACAGAAAGTAACAGTCCAGTGGGGGTTTTTTTTGTATCACATAGCAAAAAGAGGCCTTTCTTTACACTAAACATCCATTTGCACAAATCACCAGTTTGTTGCTGAAACAATGTTAAAGTAGTATCTAGACTCACACGGGCTAACTGTGGTTGTTGAGTTGTCATTGGTTTACTTGTTTGGACTGGACCCCTTTTAGGTTATTTAGAAGTTAAGTAAGAGCCTTACTTAACTGACGACTGATTGATTGATTGATTGGTTGGTTGATTGTCTCTAGGAAGATATTTGGATGTTAAGTTGATCTGATCCCTTGTGCATCTGAGCCAGTTGATTATCATTGCAGTGTAATTATTGTCTCCACCCCTTTCTTAAGATGTTTTTCCCTTTGCTTTTATGCCTTTCGTTTTCAGTTTTTATGGGCGAGGCGTCCACCGTCTGCCTGTTCCTGTCACTTTACCTCCTGGGTAAAGTTAAGATGTTGGTGAAACTTGCACACAATGATCAACTAATTAGCCTTTATTAATCAAGGTTGCATTTGTTGCTTCACAGGAATCACTGCTCCCCTACAGGATTGGTCAGATTTTAGTGAAACGAGATAAGTTTGTTGTGGACATTGCTGTTTGCCAGCCTCCTTGACTTCTCGCTGGATTTTAGTTCTTATTGGTGGGCGCAATAGAGCCAAAAGACAACAAAACCTGTAACTCTGTGTTTGCACTTTGCACATTACAATAACCTCTAAATTGTGATGAGTCATGAACAGAAAGAGCTACTATGTTACTGACGTTCTGTTTTTTTTTTTTGTGTGTGTGTGTTTTGTTTTCATGTATTTCCAGCTTCCACTGCACAAAAATGATCGGTTCCTTTAATTTTCTCTGTTTTACATGTTTTTTTTTTCTGTATAGCTTTAGCTAATCCGCTCTAAGTTTTCCAGTAGGAATGATGTCACTCAGATACATAGCAACGCATAATAACAGAGGGTTTATCTTTTAGCTTACAGAGAAGGGGTTGAGTAGGAGCCACTCGCACTGCCTGATGTGAAGAAACGCATGTGCTCACAAGCATACACTGAATGAGAATAATGTGTGTTTGTGTGTGCGTGTGTGTTTTCCTGGCAGACAGTAAAGGACAAATGCATGTATCATACCTAACAGGGTAGGTGGAGGGAGGGGGTGTACTCTTGTTCCTGTGAATAAAAGAGAGCAATCCATTGATGTGTGAAAGAGAATCTGCAATTTGTCCTCGTTCACCATTCCTACCTAAGATATCAAATACACACGCAAACACACACATAGGCTGATATGCACAAATATAGCCCCATAGAAATGAAGAGTGCCCCAAAATGCACCAGCATGCCCTGAGAATAGAATAGCACTCCAATATGCTCGTCCCATTTGTCTCAATCGGCCGGCTGTCTGAGCGGTCAGTCTTGGGACCTGAATGGGAATACAGAATAGAGTGCAGCTTTTTACACTTACTCAGCCTCACTGTACTCAGTATCTTTCTGACCTCTGTGGCCTTGCTACATGGAGCAGATACAACGCATCATTCACTTCAAATCGACAACATGCTTTTGCAATTTTCATCCACGCTACCAAACAACCTAACCTCTGATCATATCTGCACAAAGTAGATCGACCCAGAACTACTGAATTCATCTCGCGTTAAATGGGTTCAGTGCTTCTCTGAGCCTTTAAGGTCTAAAACTCATATTTTAGGCCAGTAAATGAGTCAGATTTTTAACCATCATAGGCCAAATATACAGATACTGCAGTTTTGGTCAGTTTAGTTCCACTCAATTTACTTAGATTTTCTTTTTCTTTTTATTCAGATCACTTTCATGAGGTTTCACATTTGGGAAACACGCAGTATGAAACAGTCAGCTGCACTTTTAATGTTAAACTAATTAATTAACTCTTTGATACAGCGTTTAATAATACTACTAGAAATCATAACAGTAAGATAACAGACATGATCCACTTTTTATCACCTTCCCTCAGATTATCCTGTATTCATTGCGGGCGCTGACCGGCTCAGTACAAAGCATCTCGTGCCGGCTATTATCGACCCATTAATTGGAAAGGGGCCCATTGTAGTGAAAGGGTTGGGCAGTACAGACAGGCAGGAAGAGATGGAGCCTTAAGATCAGCCTGGAATAGTTGGCAGGAAACAGGGTCCTATGAAGTGGCTTAATGTGCTTTTTATTGGCTCGTGCGGGGTGGAGCATGTAATTTAGGTGTGAAATGTCTCTTTTCCCTTTTTGATAACAAACCAAACAAAATACCATCGTATTTACCGTGCAATGGGGATGTGCATTTCCATTCATCGTGCTAATCAAAGCAAATTTAATGCTAATGTACAACAGACCGTTGACATTTCAAGGTTTTTTGGTCCATGTGGATGACAAAAAATAACTTTTTGAGTCTGTTGTAATAATGAAAAAGTAAAAGTTCTGTTCACAAGGATATTATTTGTTTTGTGTGCACAGGTGTGGAAAATAAATTAAACCATATAACCGGCAGGAAAACTATTTTCTGTTAATGTCCTTTCCTCCTGCTCAATGCTAACACAGCTGAGTTGATTGAAAAATATGCCCAAGGTTGATACCCTGGTCATAAAAGTACAGAAGGGGCACATCAATATAAAAACTCCCAACTCTCTTTTTCAAAAAAAAGAAAAAAAAAAACGCAGGCTGTTATCATTTCAATGCCAAACGATTTCATTCATTCTTCTCCTTACTTCGTGGTCAGATTCCAGTCTTTGACATAATCTGTGGGTGTTTTCTTTTAGTATTGGTTGAAGGCTGAGGCAGAATAAAGTGTTTAGGTAGAGATAAAGGTGCTGGTGAAAGCATGGAAGGTCAAAGAACTGAGGTGGCCCGCCTGACCTTCACACACCCTTTTTCATACCGAGCCACCGCTGCGCACGGATGACATTGAAATACTCTATCGACTGTGAGTCAAGCTGTGCATGTGAAAAACTCTGGCACAAGTAGACATTACTCACTAAACATGACATTTAACCGCCACGAATTCAAGACACAGAGAGTTGTGCACAACACAGGGTAATTATTTGTGTTGCTGTGATGAATACTGCTACAACACTATGAAAGCTATATCTCTCAAAGACATTTGTTTCCACCATTCCTCCCTACCTGAGCATGACTTGGTTTATATCCTCGCAATAATTTCGCCTAAATATAAGCATATAACTTTCCCTCTCCCTGTGTTTTTGCTGAGAAGTCTATATATCTTGCAAGTTTTTTTCATTTTTTGTAACTTTAGCTATTTCTGGAAATTCTGAAGATTTTCCTTTAACATGATCAAAACCACGACACTGATCTACCCTGTAAAACTTCAAGTCATACGGTGCTTTATCCTGTTTATGCAGTAGGGCTTCTACCAGTATTTCATTATACTGCTATGCTTTATCACAGACGTCATTCTGTTTCTTTGCATCCATGTGCATGTGTTTTAGTTTCCTATCGATTCACGTTAGTAGAAGGCCCCTGTGTGCGATCGGGTTACCCATATGAAATAAAGCACCACAGGCTCCAGCACATGCAAGATGCGCTTCCTCACAAACAATTTATTTTTGTGCACAAAAATAGAAAGGACAAAAAAAAGTGCAGGATATTCTTAGAGTGTCAGCAGATTCCCGTGGAGATGTTGTTAAAGGAACAAGGAGCAAATAGCATTTTAAATTCTGCACAAACAGTCCGACTAGGACTCCAGAACCGTATCGGCAATGTTCTCTATTTTCATCGAGACTGTTGTCCTAGCGCTCATTGATTATATGATGTCTGCCAGATTTGATGTTCAGCTCTGTGGTTTACTCTCAAATGGCTAATTAGCCTGCCTTATGTGGTTAATGAAATGCTCAAATCTTGGCCATGTAGGGCTCCCTTTTTTTAATTTTATAGCTTTTATCACCCCTAATCTGTCCTCTGCCTTATTTTTTTATGCATAATTAATCATATGTCACTAGGAATTCTTGTTTCGCAGCAGGACTCATTTCTTTCATGCTTACAACATACTTTTGTCTCTCTCTCTTCTCAACAGACGGACAATTTCCCCACGGAGCCTAATTATATGGGTAGCAGACAACAGTTTGTTCAAAGGTAAGGGTTGAGATCTGTGGCCTTGACTAGACATCAGACCCTTGTTTGTTCGTTTTTTTCAGCTTTATTTTATTCCCCACAAACTACTTTAACATTAACTGCGCTGACAATGAACTGTAGTGAGTAATAAAAGGAAGAAGACGGTCGTGTACATTAAATTAGCTTGAAAGTCGGTCACTAAAAATATTCTGTGTTACTAGAACATTATCACACACAGGATTGGACTCAAAGCAGACAGCAAAGCTTGTGCAGTATTTTTAGAAGCATTTTATTACATCCTAAATCCTTAAATCATTATAATAATGTTCCTTGCTTGGCATTCAAGAATGGTGTCTCTAAACTTCCTTGGAGGGTTAAAAAACACCCACTAAGAAATCCTCCACCACACTCAGCACTCACAGTCCTTTTTTTTTATTTGTTTGTTTGTGTAGTAGTTCAACATTCAAAGACCCTGAGCGAGCAAGCCTCAGAGACAGCGGTCATGGTGACAGCGACCAGGCTGACAGTGACCAGGACACCAACAAAGGCTCCTGCTGTGATATGTCTGCAAAAGAAGCCCTCAAGCTGAAGGCTGCAGGCGTGAAACCACCACCCCTGGAGCAAGGTGAGCCCTTACCGGAAAAAAATGTGATTACACGAGAAATAAAGGAGCGTCGTGCAGGCCAACACACTTGAATAAGGGAAAAAGAAAAAAAGGACTCAATTCGTTTTCTGTGCTCAGCTCAAGTTATTTGTATTAATGGTTGAGCTTTTGACTTGCCTGAGCGCTCCCAATCTGAACTTATACTTGGCTACTTTATTTCCCCTACTTTGTTCTCTGCACTTTTCACATTTAAAGTGCATGGGGGTGTGCGGTTGTATCGGAGGGTGTGAGCGAGTGTGCATTCTATACACGTCCTCAGTTTATCAAAGCAGACAAGCCCATTATGTTTTTATAAGCCCAACTACTTCAGCTTCTCCATTTAGTCCCCTTCCTCGAGCACCCATCTCTGAAACTTTGATAATGTAACATGGAAAATGACTTAGTGAGCGGCAGGCGATGTAGCTTTGTACTGCGGTGATTAAATATGAATAATTATTCTAAGCGCTGCGGGTCGGGCAGATTACACATGACATGTGTAGAACAATAACTCCCCAGATATGAGTTGTTGGGGTCCCTCGCACCCCAGCGACCTCACATGATTCGTGCAGGGTCAGGGGAAGGAAGCAGGAAGTCAAGATCACACACGGGTGTGGTGTAAGGTGATAGGGCGGGAAGGTGAAATTCTCCCTGCGGTTTCAGCCAGTCGTGTACATCGGCGTGCATCATTACCTGCTAGGAAAAACACAGATTCCCACAGAGATACAGATTTCCCAAGTCTGGCTGACAGGATGCGGCAGTACAGTCCTGTATCCTGAACATGGATTCTCAATAATGACGCTATTAATCCAGGGAACAGACGGGCTGTTTTTACTTCTTGCGGAAGGACAATGACAATTTGTGCAACACTCTGTGCTGCAATATGCATGTCTCACTGGATAGCGTTTTTTTTTTTTCCTTTTCACTGGTTTTTAGAATGGGAAAAAAAGCCCACACATGTTGGCAAGAGAAATTGGACAATTAAAAAGCTCCATATGTTTCTCATTTTGAAAATGTTCTCATTTAATTGTCCAAGAGGGAGTAAATGGATCGCATTTCTACACACAAGACACATGACAAAGGGAGACGAGAGAGTTTGGGGCATTAGTCGGCGTGCAAAAGCTGTTGCTGGTGGTGTCGGACGAATGCGTGCTGACCCCGTCGGCCTTTGCGCCAGCTGCGACCTGTCCTTCCGCCCTTCCTGCGTGTTGCTTCGATCAGGAATGTCTTGTTCTCGTACAAAAGATCGCATCAATACGCACATATACGCGCGAAGGCCAGCGGTGCTGGAAGCTCAGTGAAGGGCTATAAACTGCCTGTTCTCGCTCACTTTATTCTCACCCTCTGCTCTGTTTTCAGCCCCGCTCCATGACTTTCGTTACACTTCTCTACCGCTCCTTGTTTGGGGAAATCGATTGATGTGAGATTAGACAGTTAACTGGCTGCAGCTGGCTGTGTTTTGCCAATAACATGCAGGCTTAGCTAGGCCTGTGGGGGAGGGCTGGAGCAGGAGGCCAAACCCTGGTGCTGGAGTGGTAGTGAGAAGTGAGGTGTGGTACACATCGCTCTGGCGGTGTTCCAGCTTGTCTTTATTAACTTGCAAAAATACCAGTTGAATGCTGAAAGGCCTCGCTGTGAGTTAAACCACACCTAAATATTACACGATGCAGTCATGGTCAGTCACTCTTAGTGCTACTGTTGTCTTTATTGGTACTGAATCATTTTATGCCTAATTGATGAGACTTTCTTTTAAAAAAATAACCAAAAATCAAAGAATAAATGCAATAGAGGAAACTCAAACGTGAACTATTAAAAGGGAATATGATGTGGCCACAGTCAGGTTCTGCCTAATATTTAAATAAAACTCTGTGTGTGTGTGTGTGTGTGTGTGTGTGTGTGTGTGTGTGTGTGTGTGTGTGTGTGTGTGTGTGTGTGTGTGTGTGTGTGCGCGCGCGCACTCTCGTGCTCCACATGGAAGGACGCAGGTCTGTCTATTATCAGATGGGAGAAAAAAAGGAGAAAGAAAAGGGAGATTGTCATTGGTCACTGTCTCTGGGGTCGTATTCCTGCAGGCTTATTTTCTTCAGATCTCAGCACTTAGCATCTCCTTCATAGGTCTCTCTCTCTCCCTCTCTGCCCCCCTCCTCTCCTTCCCTCGTTCATCCCATCTTAAGTCCTCTGTTTCCCTCTAAGCGTAGCCCTCCCAATTACTCTCTGTAGCTCTCTCTGCTTTCCTGCCAGAACACTGCGGCCTCATTCACTGGCTCCGTATAAACAGAACTACAAGTGCACAAAGCATGTAGTTCAAGTCCCAATCAATTCCCAACCCTGTTTTAGTCATAGCCCCTATACTTGCTAGGTTGTAGCCTACAGCGTATCTACAACTGTGTCTTTGTTTTTTATTTTAATTTCTATTTTTAACATTCTCGTTGGCTTTTTTCCTCCTTTCTCCTCTTTTTCAGTAACTGCCACGAGTAACATACATTAACCTCGTACCGTCCGTGCAATCCATCACCTCCTCTGATGCCCAGTGTTCAGCAGTATCCTGCTAGACAACATCATCTGGACATCTTCGCACCACAGATCACTCTCAAATTGATTAATTAGCTCCGCAAAAGTGGTAGCAATGTATTAATTAAGCTTATATTGAGCTTATAATTAAGCGTATATCAAATGCATTTTTTTGCCAGTTTTAAACGCTGATTAATTGATGCTCCAGCGTGCCTGCTGCAGCAGACATTAATGTGGGCTTGTCTGGCTCTAGCGGAGTGGCTGGCAGCACATCGCTCGCCTCTGTGGAGATGACTGCCACAGTCGCTATCACGAACAGACAGGCGGCAGTGGTGTTGGGAGATGTTACCCACTGATATAGCTGTCCGAGCAAATGGAGAAAGAGAGAGAGAGAGAGCTGATGATTGAGGAAGAGCAGAAAGAATAGAAGGGGCCGGATGCTGTTTAACTGTACCAGCTGACCTATCCTAATTAGCTGCGACTGGATTATGATAATCAAAACGCCTCTTGCCTTGTTTTAAAGAGAGATACTCGAGTGTGACAGAAGAGGAGGGGGTGGGGGGCAGGGGGAGGATATGATACTACAAGGACAGTGTGGGTACAGTGAGGGAAGACAGCGAGAGACGTGTTTCTGTGACGGCATGGTAGAAAGTGATGAAATGTACTTTCCTCTGTTATTTGTTGAGGGGTGATAAAAAATCCCCACCCCCACAGCATCCCACAGCTCGTGAATGTCTCAGAATAAGGGGAAATGTCAGACTTTTGTCAATTTTTCGCACGCACACAAACTCCTGGCACAAATATGACTAAACAGTGATGTAAGTGCACGCACAGATCTGCTACATAAATAAATGATGATGCCGTATTTAGCTCTTTGTTTCCAAGATGGTTGTCTTCTCTGTAGGTGTTCAGCAATTTATGGTGATGAGAAGAGAGTGAGTCCTGGGAGCTGGGAGGCGAACAGTTTATATGTATAAATATATATATAATGGGTACATTTTATGAAATTGGATTGCCTCCCTGGTGGATTTTAAACATTTTCCTTGCCTAAAAAGTTGGTAAGGGATCAAGAACGTTACAATTAGAACCCAAGAAATTTGAAGTTGGTCAGCATTGGCTTCAGATTGACTTCATCTTTATTGTCAGTACTCATACTATGTCTTGGTCAAGGTATTTGCTGCTACAGTGGCTTAGTAGGTGGCTAAATGAATGAATGAATGAATGAATGAATGAATGAATGCTTTATTGGCCATATGCAGGTTGCCCCACAGAGGAATAGGACCCCCCCCCGACTTACACACACAACAACAAGACAACACAAGGGAATACAGCTATTCAAATAGACAGTTGAATAGCTAAAAACATACTCTGTTATGTTATGTGAACATAATGTGCATAATGTGGGGAATATCTGCAATTTCAGTATAAAAGTATATAATGAATTCCTTACTTTTATACGTATAGGATATCATAGAGTCCTCTCTATGGCCTTGCAACACTTTGGAGATAAAAAATAAAAGAGGGCATGACTTTACATTTTTACATCTGAAACAATCAGGAGGAAATTAAGTCTTTTAAAAGTTATGTTGTTGAATAATAAGCTTTCTCTTCCATTGCACACTGGAAACAAACTAACTATTCAGACTTCAATCCATCTTAAATATTCACCCATCTTCCCCCCGTGGCAGCCTTAATCTTAAGACTCCTGCGTTACTGTATTTTTTCAAAGAGTCTTGATTCCCCACAATTTCCTTCTTTTTTTTTCCTTTTTATTCGGAGCAATTAATTTTGAATCGCGAGTGAACCTTTTGATAAAAGAAAATGCAATTCCAAGATTAATTGACTGGTCAGAAGTCTGATCAGATGCCCTTTTCACACTTGTAGCCATGGCAACCTCTATCCTTCTCACTCTGGCCTTCAATAAACCTTTATCTGACTTGTGGAAAAGGCCGTTCCATTCAGCATCATTCATATTTCATGGACAGATAAATGCAGACACGTTTTTCATAGGGTGGGTAGATGTGTATTACATCTCTAATTTGAATCCTTCTGAAATTGTATTCAGAATGCAGCTCAGTAAGTACACTGTCTGTTCGCTATGTGCACGTACATTATTGATACAAATAGTGAATTTTGGCCAGTAAACGGTGCCTATTGTGCTTAATCATGATCACAGTGTTTATGTCATTTGAAGATATTCATATTTAGCCTTTTTTGTGGCCAACTAATTCTACAAGGAACAAAAACACTGCACACACATATTACTGAGATATCATTGTTTTCTTGGTTGTATTTGTTAGCGCAAAGTTTTATTATAAATAGTTATGGTGAATTACGGTTTGTCACAGTCTGATGGATGAGTTCATGCCACTCTTTTTTTAAATAATAATTCTTTTGTGGGTTTCCTTCTAGGGATGAATTGTTGCTTAGAATAAAAGTAAAGTTTTCAGTCAAAGTGAGTGAAAGACGGAGCAATCAGAAAGAAAAAAAAAGTGATAAAAAAAAAGTCAAACTGCTGAAAGACAAGCTGATTGAAGATGCATCCTTCTCCTTGAAACATTTCCGCTGGGCATTGAATCCAAATTGGAGTCTTGATGAAATTACGGCACAGCCAGAACGTGACTCCGATTTATCGGATGAAACTAAAAAGCAACAGCGACGAGGGAGCTGAAAAATGATGACTCAGTATCAGAAAACGTGGTTAATGGTTCACATTCCTATTACTAGATCCTCCATACCTGTGATAGTTCTACACAGTGTAGCCTGCACCTAACTTAACCCCTGCCCAGTACTCTGTTTGTCCTGCATGAGCTGCTCATTAAAAGGTTTAACAGGCAAAGGCAAAAATGAATATTACAATTGGATACACTCACAAAGGGCAGCTGTAATCCTTCTGGCCTGTCAAATAGTGGGCTGCTTAGGTGTGAAGGGTTTGAGCTTTAGAACTCGCTGGTTTTCAAATCTGCTCTTAATATCACAGCTTAATGTGCATCAAATTTTTCTGCAGATTCATCTTCATACCTCTTATAAATCTTAACGTGCAGTTAGAACATTTGTACATAATCAGCTACGACAAATGCAGCATAATAGTTTCAGTACTGTGCAGAAGCACTGAACTTTCTGCACAGTACTGCTACTACTGAGCCTTTCATGTATGTTTCATTTTTTCTGCCTTTTAACTCATTTTCCGTCCAGTTCTTGTATCTGACCTTTCTTTAAAGCAATTACCACCGAGCTATAAATCATTTTGAATAAAAAAAGCACCTAATTCAATGAATGAACTAGTGTTGTGTCTATATAAAATAGACAACTTAGATGGAACCAATTTTAAATTGTATCTTTAGGCACATTGTTACCATCAGCATGTCACAAAAGCACATATTTTCCTCCCATGTCTTTAGCTGAATGAAAAATGCCAGTTTGACAGGCACAAAATAGCATTTGTGAACCAACAAGGTGATTCCCAAAGAGCTATTAGCTGGAAACTTGGCATATCTCAGCGTGGTGTCCAGTGTGTCATAAGAAATTGAGAAAACTGGACCAGTGGAGGATGAAAAAAAAAGTAGTGGAAGGCCTAAAAAATATCTTCCACATTCGATCAGTACCTACAAACCAGAAGAAACAGGGAAAAAAGTCACCAAGGACCTGACATAGGACCTCAGAGATGCAAATGGCCTTTCACTCGATCCATTTAGTACTGTTTAGTGAAGCCTCATCAGATTGTCTCAGTACAAGTTTGGTAGTCAACAAACCATTCTTAGGAAAACAGAGAGAAAAGGCTGAGGTGTGACAAGTTACACAAGAACTGGACTAAAGTGATGAATCTAAATTAGAAGCCTTTGATTCAAATAATAATAGATACTTTATTGATCCCCATGGGGAAATTACTTGTTTTTCTCTGCATTTGACCCATTCACTCAGTGAAGCAGTGGGCAGCCCACTAAGCAGGCGCCCGGGGAGCAGTGTGTAGGGACGGTACCTTGCTCAGGGGTACCTCAGGGTAGCCGTTAAGTGGATTCGAACCGCCGACCTTCCGATCATGGGGCGACCACTTTACCTACTGAGCTATCCCTGCCCCTAAATCATCATATGTTTGTACGATGGAGGTCAGGAGAGATACAGCAGTGACTGTTGGGAGCTGCATTATAGCCAGTGGTGCTGGAGATCTTGTCAAAATTGATGAAATTGCAGATGCAGAAAAGTACCATCAGATTTTGATCCACCATGCAATACCATCTGGAAAGCATCTGATCAGCAACGGCTTCATTTTTAAGCATGGCAGTGATCCCAAACACACTGCAAGTGCAGTAAAAAACATATGTGACTAGAAAAATACACAATTGAACACCATCAGTGATGGACTGGCCTCCCCACAACCAACATTATAGAAACAGTTTGGCTTTTGTAGGCTTTAAGAAGCATGAAGAATACTCCTGAAGACTGATTTTGCATCATATTCTGTATTTCAATGTATGTTTGCACATATATGTGTTTCAGTAAATGAAAATGGAAACGCATATATATATATATATAGATAGATAGATAGATAGATAGATAGATAGATAGATAGATAAAGCAAAACTTTAGTGTGCACCCTGAGAGAAGGGGCATTGTTAATATGTTATTCTTCACACGATGTTAAAGTCTTTTTTTCCTGCAGGTTAATGGACAAACATCTGCTGAGAGAGAGGCTTCGTCAGAGACTGTTGTAATTAGTCAGTTTGCAAACATTACTCCAAACAGGTAGCATATGGAGGAGTCATAGTTTCGTGTGATGCCGTCACATCTGTCTTTTTAAACATGATTAATTGAGGCCATCGAGGTATGTTTACACCCAGTGCTTTGTGTCTACACCAGCAGAGACATGCATGTGCATGGTTCTGATGAACTCTTGCAGCGTGAGCATCTTTTTTATGCCTGTTGGCTCTTTTCGTGAGTAATCAGTAATTTAAAAAATAACAACAACAAAAAAACAAGCAGAGTTTTAGTTTCTCCTTATTAAGTATCTGTCCTGTCTTAGTATCAGACCACTAGAGAATCCATTTATAAGTGTGTAGCATGGCCTTGGGTAGTAGATTAGAAAATCGACCGTCATCTGAAAACAGCAGATGCTCGTGTTTCTTCTTACTGTTTGTGCAAGCCATTGAGAAGCGAGGATTTGTCTTTCATCTTCTCGTGCTCCTCGTCTTCTCAGCTTTCTGTGTCCTGTCCCTGACTGGGCTGATAGTCTGATTCATGGCAGCATCACCAACCACTTCCCTTGTGGGGAAAATGAGAACCATCAGCAATCTGGACTTCTCACTCAAAGTCAAATAAGATTTGTGAGTGTTTGTGTGCTCATACACATGTGCCAGATCCTGTGTTCACCCCGTTCTTAGAGGATGTGGCGGTATCGCACAGCAGTGAGGCGATTTGCAGCTAAGCTAGTGGAATCCTGTTGAAAGCCTAAAATCTTGTGGGGTGAAGGGAGGGGAAATATCACAGTCTTAGGATTTCTTCTCTCTCATTACGGGAGATTGAAAGGGATTATTCTATTTTCCTCAATACACAAAGTTTTATTAAATTCCACTGTTATGATTGCAGTTCACGAAGGGTAATGTCCGTTCTTGTGTCCTTCCTCTCGAGCTGCAGCTGATGAGCTTGGCTGCAGGAGTGCGAGTTCCACCTCTAAACCTGGGCCCGACTGCATGGCGCATCACCCCCTGATCCTCATTCAGCTAGTGAAGCCTCTCTCAAGCACTGTGGCACCACAGTGTTGGAGAGGATTGATGAATATCTCAGACTCTTACCACTCGGGCCGTAAATCTCTGACATTATCCCTTTCCCCTGGTAGCCGCAATGAATAATTACGGCATGTTTATGGAAGCAGTGAGTAAAAATATGTCTTATTTCATTCTAAGCACCATTATAACCTCTCGACATAGCATGATTGGACTTCTGATCTTAAAAACTCTGCAGGAAAAAAAGAAAAGAAAAGAAAAACAACACAGGGAATGCGTTTCTCCCGCTGAACCTGAATGCTTACAGGTGCCCCGGCCCCTCTCTCCTCACACCGCTGTGTAATGAGAACATGACAGGGCATTAATCCAAGTGTGTGCCCGCTCATAATACATCGAGAGGACACACAAAGCCGTTAAACACTGTGAGAATGTTACTGGAAGCTTGATGAAAAAAATGTAGGTGCCCTAAGTATAGGGATTAGAGTCATGGAGATTTAAACATAATCACACTTCAACCATATTGTTAGGGCTTCATCCACTGTCAGGCCAACTGCAAAACCTCAGGGACGATACCGAGTATTAAAACACTCTGTAACATTCAACTGTTAACCCAGAACTGCTTCTATCTTCTTTGTTTTGTATCAGACGCCACACCTGGCAGATGAATTTGTATGCGTTTGTTTTACTGCCTCATTTGAGCGTAATAGAGCTCAGAAAGCTGGGCTGGGCGGTTTGAATAGTTTGCATGTTTCATATTTACAGTTTATACACGCACACAGTCTTGCTTGCTGTAAACACACTAGTAGCTCATATCATCATCGTCGTGTTCATCATCCAGGGAGCGTAGGCTTTCATTCTGCAAACGTAACAAAAAAATAACTGCCACACGTGTTTGCGCTCTACACACCATCACTCACCCTGCGTGCGTGCACGAGAGAGAGAGACACAATCCAGTTATTTATCAGTTCCATCATCGTGACAGACGTGTCTCCTCTCCTAGTTGTTCTCGTTGTAATCACATGAACAACAACCTTGTAGATGTAGTGTCTGTACTGTAAATTAAATTAACATTGTGTGCCTGAGCCCCATGGCTGTGCAGCTCTTTTCTTTTTTCTTTTTTTTTCCAGGCGATAACCTCTCCCTGGAAATTAAATTTGCGATTACAACAAACACAATTAGGGTATTATCTTTTCTAACTTTTGATTCAAAGATATTTTAAGATAGAAGATCTCGCACGCTAAATTCCCGGGGTTCTGGGGTTTTTTCAGCTCCTGGGTGGCACGTGGAGTATTCGTTTAGCGAAAAACATCCGACAGGCTTAAACGGTTATTCGGAAGTGGTGTGTGTCTGTTAGATGCACAGACTGAAGGGCAGCAATAACTCCTGTCACCCTGGTTTGCAAAAGGCTGATTTAGTGGGTTTTAGAGCGGGCAGTGTATTACAGTCAGACCGTCCTTGTGGCTTTCTTTTTCTGCATTAAAAACAAAATCATCGATCATTGTGTGACACTGAATTGTGGGCTGCAAAATGATCATTTTTTCCCTCCACACCCCCAACTATCCAAAAGTTAAACAAAAGAACAGTTACGAGGCAAGTTTGTTGTCACAGCGCCACTCTTGGAGTATGTGCTGCAGAGCAGCAGCAGAATTGTTCCAGTATCTGCTCTCAGTGGGTGAAACATGTTGTCCAGCACAGCAGTAGGGAGGATACTACGGAGCAGATTATAATGATACAGAACATCGTCACTCCCTGGACCAGAGCCACTCCGCGGCCATCTGTCCTCTTTCCATGGACAGCCGGGCATTTGTGCTTTTGTGTGTGTGTGTGTGTGCGTGTGTGTGTGTTAGAGAGTTTCCGATGTAATTCTAGACATTAACCAAGCTCTTTTACATATGCTTTGATAGCCTCTGCTTCCCCCCTATCATTTTTCAGCCGTATACATGACCATTCTCATCTCTCTCTCTCTCTCAGCGCTCTCTCGCGTACACCTCTGGGTTTCCAGTTTTGAGGCACGCTAGGGTTTTACAAAGTAAAAATATCTAACTTGTACTGTTAATGAGCAAGGCGCTGCTTGTTTTGCTGCTCTTCAAATCATTATACATTAGATTCAAATGGAAATTAATTAACTGACTAATTGACGGTTGTCATTCTTTGCAGTGCTTACAGGCAAAAGATGAGTTTGTTAGTGGGGGAAAAACAGTCCTTGAAGGTTTACTGCTGTTGCAGATATCTGTTGCTATCTTGGCACTCAGAGCAGTGCTGGCCTCGGGAGTTTTTGCCTTTTTGTTTTTGTGGTAATTTATGACCTACTTCCACTTTGGAAACATTTTTACACCGGTGAAATATCCAGATTTGATTTGATTTATTTTTTATTTTTTGAGGCCAAAGTTAAATCTTTTATATGTCATCTTACAATAGCTTCCTTTAACTCTTTCCAAGTCAGCAAGCACCTGCAAAGAAGAAAAAAACAAACAAACAGTTATTTATGAAAGTAAATCTGACCTTACCTGTCATTAAAGAAAGCTCCTAGACTTCAGGAACATCCTCTATAACTAGTATTAACCCTACATGCTGTTACCTGCCAGCCGTTATGCTCTTAAATGCACTGCACACGAACTTAATGATAGGGCTTAATATAATTTCTACTGTGCTGTTCCTTTGCTATGGACAACACGAGGTGAAAGTAAAAACTCGCTCTCTGCAGCTGCGGCATGGCCAGGCAGTGAGTCGCAAACACCAAATGAAAAGCAGTTGTTTGCACGGAGATAATGATAATGTCCAGAGCTGTTATAAAAAAATACAGTTGAAGGCCTCAGCGGAGTACAGTGGAACCCCGACTTAAAAAAGTAATTTGTTCCCGAGGGTCTTTCGTAAGTCGAAAATTTTCGCAAGTCAAAGCACCCATCGCGCCTTTTGAGTGAACGATAGGCTATAAGCTAATTGCTGACTGCAACAACAGCGAAGCGCAAGTCACATGATTCGAAAGGTATTGTGGGCATTCTGGGCTCAGCCAATCAGAGCCAGCGGATTTCGTTACGCGGGCATTTTGCCGTAACACGTAGGGCTGTGCGATATGACCAAAATCTCATATCCCGATATAAGAATTCTATCGTCCCGATAACGATATAAATCACAAAAATTGAACATTTTCTGTAAATTCTGTGAATCTCGGGCAGCTCGACTTGAGTGAAGTGTTTCCAGCTGCGCGTCGTGTACCTGGAGTCGAGTTTTTTAACAGATGCATGAAACTATACATTTTTAGACATAAGTTGTAACGGCCGCCGTTTTCTTTGTATTTATTACACGGCGTGCTGCGGGGAAAAGCCTGTTCTAACGTTTGAGTCTAAGGTTTATTTTTTTAGCACCTGACGGCTTTTTTACTTCTCATCCGTAAACAATCTGCTCTTTCACGTGATTCAGTTTATTTTGAAAAGTCTCAACAGGATTTTGAGCTTTATTGTGAAAGGTTTACGTGGAATATAAACAAGCGGACACGCAAAGGTGTTACCGTTGCTGTTGCTAACGACAACGCATAAAAACAGGCGCTTGTCCGTCCGTAGTGTGGTTATATTACATATAAGAGAAAGAGAGAACTTTAAGAAATGAATATAGCCACTACAGTGACCATCAGAACGATGAAAAAATATTGCCGTAAACAGTTTATTTTGCGACACCACGAAACAAACGCTAAACGTAAAATGAAACGATAGATGTTTTTATATCGTCATCCGATATATATTGTTTTATCAAACAGCCCTAGTAACACGGGCAGAAATATTGCCGTTAAGTGCCTTCGTAACTTTAATTTTTTGTTAAATGGGGTATTTGTAAGTCGGGGTTCCACTGTATATGTGAGTAGAATATGATAGTGAGTGACAAAGTGAAGGTTATGTTTTTACTTTAAGTTAACACCTATCAGACTGCTTAAAAAGAATACTGATTTGATTAAACTCCCACCTCCAGCGAGCGTGATCGCTTTCAAATCACGAGAAGCTAAAGAGCCGAGAGGATAAAGGCTATAAAATTTGAGACACATTACAAAGGTCACAGGAAGTGACATGTGACAGTTCATGTTTTAGTTTTTACGATCATATAATTGTATTTACATGCTGTGTTTTTGCACTTTTTTTTTTGTCTTCAGTAAAATACTAGAAATTGGAAGTTGTGCCTTTGACAGCAAGAGTTGCCTGTTCTGGGTACAGTTCGTATTTTTAATGGGCTGAGGATTATTCTATGCTTTACTTTAGCCCAACTTTATGCTATGGCTTTAAATGAAGCACATATAACATCTGCCTTTGTTACAGAGTGACTGACGGAAAGACACAGCTTTTACCTTTAAGCGGGGCCGTGTTACATATGTCAGATTCACACCTCTAGACAGTTCACACAAGTAGAGATGCCCGTTCTCTTGTCAGCTTTAACAATATCGTGGGAGGTAAAGCTATGGGTTGCAGAGATCTTTCTTTTTTTCCACATGACTTTGTTTCTGATCTCACCATCCTGCTATCTCTTAATGAATTCTTGTCTCATTTAAGGCAGAAGCTCCGGTGCTGGATTCGGAGACTGCAGATATTGGTGCATTTTTTTTTCTTCTGCAGTGATATCTGCTTTTACTGACAATAATAGTCTGAACACTGAATCCCTCGTTTCTAACAGGTGCATAGTTTATTTGAGGTTCCAGGTCTGAGTTGGTGTATGTTTTGCATGTTTCATGTCCTCTGAAACGTAAACATTACACCGGATATCTTTTCTTCTGAAAGTATTTAACTTAAAAAAACAGACCCGGCTTAAAGAGGGCATCTCAACATGATGTTATAATACCAGTGGTTTTGTGCGTGTGCGATTTAATTGGGTGGTCACAATCAGTTGACTAAAATGTTTTGTGAGATTTGGATGCCACAATGCTGTATAGTTGGACTTGTATTGTGCTCAGTTATACAATATTGAGTGAAGTACCAATATAAATTATAAAAACAACAAACGACAGATTGTTTGATCAATTCTGTGCAGTCGGCTACAAAGTGGGCGAATTACTCCGCTTTGATTATGTGAAAATTCCTGCAGTGAATTCTGCACATCTTCCTCTGAATCACTGAGATGCGAGTGCGAGTGCCCCTCTGTCTGGGCTATTTTCTTGGCTGATGTAAATGAATATCTGTGGTGCCCTGGGGCATTGTTTCCCCATGTTACACAGCATCAGGAACCAGGGAGATAAATGGGCTTGGCCTGTCCAAGGCATCGGGACTTCTTCTCTGCTCAACCATAACTAGTAATGTCCTTTCATCCTCTGCCTGCAGTGCTATAGATAATGGAGTATTTGAAGAAGAGGAAATGCTAAAACAAAGAGACGAGATGTGGTTTATGTGATGGCAGTGGATGGGATAATCAAAAATGTCAGAGGAGAAGCAAATGTGATATAATATAGAGAAATAGCAGTGGGGTTTGAATGCATGAAATATATATATAGACAAATATAAATGGATTAAAATATAGGAAATCTAAGAAACAGTTGCCGAAAAGGAAGGAAGAATATCTCAGGCAGTTGTAAATAATCAGAGGATGAGAAAATCTCATGGGTGGTTGGATGGAAAGATGGATGAAGAGGGGCGGGACAGCAGGCAGGCTCCATGGGAGATTGGCTTAAGTAGCATGGTGCCTGGCTCCCCTGCAGTCACTGAGCCTCAAGTTCAAATTCAAAAGAAAGAAAACCTGTCAAAGCAAACACATGCCCTTCTAACACACGCCTAAACCCAATCACATGCACACAAAATCAGGAAGTTCTTTGGTGTCACTGCAGCAGCATAAAAAGAAAGAGCCCTGATAAATGTGGGATGAACCATTTGTAACATAAATGTAACTTTGTGCTGTTTGCCCTAGTAGCCGCAAGAATTTCATCAAACATCTTTTTCACATGCTTGATGGCGCACTATAGCTTTCCCTTACCGAAGGAGATCGAGAGCATGTGTATATGTGTCTCTTTGCGAGCATGTGAGGATGGCGACTGGGAGTGTTTTTCTCCGATAACCTCAGTTTGTTACTTTTTGATCCTGCTAAATTAAGATAAGGGGCTTGGTTAATTAAACTGTCACATGGCAATACCTTGAGGAATTGCCAGGCCAACACAGATTTAATTGGGTGGCTGCAAATGTCCCCGCGTTGCCTCTCTTTTTCGTGAAGCAGCCCCACAGATGGGGAGAAACACCCTCATGGCTACTGGCAAAAGACTCACGAATGACAGACATGAACATTTTAATAAAGAGGGGTGGAGCCAACGAAAGGTTGATCTGATTACTAATGTGCTACTGTAAATGCTGTTCCCATAGCTTCCTGCTTTACAGGGTTAACGCTAGGTTAGACTTAACGGGACAGATTTTAATTGCTGCTTGAGTATGCGCGAGTGAGATTTGTGTAATTCTTCTGTACATTGCAGGCGTCTCCTAAGTGCATTAGCTGCAAGGGTCTCCAAAGCCCGGTGGACAATGTCAGCAAGCTTAAGATGCATCTGGAATCACCAGCAGCCAATTAACAAGCTGACCTCACCTTCCCACCTCAAACCACAACAAAGATCTATTATGGAGATTTGGAAGGCTTGCAGTGTAAACAACTAAGTGCGATGGATCTTCCTACAGTGCTTATGGGTGTTTGCATACATGTGCTTCATTGAAATTCAGAGCCACAGTGAGGTAGACGGATTGATGTTTTGCTGATGTGTAGGTTTTTCTGTAACAGGTTTAAAGAAAGCATTTGATCAAAGCACATATCCCCCAGATCCATTCAAGTTTTGCTTTTACTTTAGGAAGCTAAAAGTATTTACCAGAGTGTCCTATCACGCATAAACACTCAATGTTACTCATTTTAAAGGGAAGTGGCAGCAATTTGCGGACACACAATGAATGACGTTAATTGAAATGTTTTAATCTGATGCCGTTTTTAGAAAATCAGCACCGCTGAGATTAGTGTAGGCTCTTTAGCGGCGTTGTGGGGTTAGTGTTGCTGGAGGACATTTCCTTGATAGCGTAGCGCCCATTCAGTGGCGATGTTTTGAAAACAGTTGTCCATCTGCCCCTAGAGGTGATCAAAATCTGCCTTGATTAACAAGTGGGAAATCTCGGTAATGGTCCCTTGTGCTGACTCTCATCCCCTCCCAAGTGGGGATCAAAGAGGATGAAGTTTTGAGCCCAGGGATAATCTAGTTCCCTAGATTGTGATAATGCTGCTCGGGATGATCGTGTGGATCAGAGCGGGTTGGGGCGTGCTCGTGCCTGTGGGTTTTATGCTTGCATGTACTTGTGCGCCAATGTGTTGGTGCTTAAAAGAGAAGAGGCAGACAATAGCAGAGTGAGCCACTGGAATAGTACACATAGCCTGATGGAAAATAGGATGTTGCTGTATCTAGGCAACCACATCAGAATTCAAGACATATCAAACAACAGGTGATCGCCACCATCTTCCTTTTTAATTTTAGGCGGATTAATTGTGATCAGATATTAATTGATGGTTTGCAACAATGCAGCTGTTTACAAACAAATTGCAGTTTGACATATTTAGACAGGCAGACATACGTGGGTACTGCTCTTTGATACAGCACCTACAGATAAAGGTGATATGCCTGAAGGACAAGGACGGTTATTATTTTTTCATTTATTCCACAAAGTTTCAATAGATGATGTGTTACTATGTGGATACAATTAATAGATCCTTTTCGAAGAAATTACCCCTTTAAAACATTTTTCACAAGTCTCTACAAGTCTCTGACATTGACTGTGCTTCACTTGTGAGATGTTAGCAGGTGCTGCCTCTTCAAAAGCATTTAATTAGAATTGATAACTTGGCCATTCATAGCCAGCTTACGATTCAACAAAGGATGACCCCGGGTTAAATTTAGCACTCATAACATAATTTCTAGTTGAATCAAATGACTGCAAGTTTTAAAAGTCTGTGACACTGCCTGTGCAAAGATTCAGAGTTGGTTTAAAGCGGCTCAATTTTGACAAAAAACTATTGTGATCAGTATCTTCATCTTGATTTTTTCACATGATTATTCATTTACCTAACAAGCAATATGGGGTTACTAAACTTTAAAGTATGCATTTTCATGTGCTTCATTTCCTCCTAACTTTTAACTTAACTGAAGTGCACGAATGAAAAAAAAAAGGTTCACGTTATATCGAGTTTAACACCTGCCAAGCACTCATTGCCCCCTGCAACTATCTTTGATTCATCTGTCCAGAACACATTATTGTAAAAACGCCTGGTTTGCATTATTCCAATCTGTAATTTAGCTCTAATGGGTTTTTTTGGCCAACAAAGGCCATTTTTGTGGCACATGTCCCAAATACATCAGATTTGCCAAATTTTGTTCTGACTTTAGACTTGTGTGCCTTGACATCATCGACTAAAAGAGTTAGCAGCAGATCCAATCGTTTGAATTTTGAGGGATTCTTATGAGCTTCTTGGATCGTCACATGGTCTTGGAGTTTCAGCGTCTCTCCAGTAGAGCTGAATAACAAAGTCTTAGCTGTGCTTTGGCTGGTTGGTTGGTTTGTTGGTCTTGTTGAATTTGGAGAGGGGACCAATACCGGATCAGATTGGCAGATATTTGAAATCTTAAGGATCACAAACTTTTGAAGATCTTAGTGATTATTTGAAGTGTTTGGGATTAGACTGGATGACTGAATCGTCATCAGGTTCTCTGGCTATTCTAGTTACGACTGCAGCAAGTTCAGTATTTAAACCGATTTAGCAAAAAACATAGATTTTAATTTGAAATGATGGAAAGCTGCTAGTGCTAGCAAACACTCACTTTGCAAACCAATCTGTTGTTGTGTGAAGCTTTAAATTGTGCTCAATTTTATTTTGAGTTTTCGGAGTGTTTTCTCAGTTTTACATTCGATTTTTTTTTCTTTTCCTTTCTTAGGAAATAAGTTGGCAGGAAAATCACTAAAACAGAGAGCTCTTCTTCTTCTGCCACGATGGCACCACATGCTTTAAACCAAAAGAGATTTAAAGCACCGAGGCTGTATCTGTCAGATCCTAAGGAGCTATTTATTAGTTGCCCTAATATGAAACACATAATTGTAATCTTTATGGCTTTAAAGGTATCCAAAATTTATATCAATTAATTTTTAACAATTTATTTAAATAATGAAGATGGTGCCATTTGCTCAGGAGCATCACTGTTATTTCTTGCCATTGTTTTAAAAAAGTTGCAGTGTTTGGTTGTTCAAGTCTGTTGAAAAATTCAACAGTTTATGAGATGTTATGTTCATCCAGTGCACCTCTTTTGGTAGAAAAAACCCCCAACATTTGCAGTGTGAAACAGCAACAAACTGGGACTTTGTTTATGAGTTTGTTTGGTTTTTTTTGCATTTCTTTGCGACTTACAGTTTGCAAAATGACAGTAAGCTTAAGCTCTGCTGAATCTCATTTAGGTCTTAACTTCCCTGTTGTTCTGCATGGTCTCCTCCCACCCTGATCTGTGTCTGGTGTTGGCGTCCAGCTGTTCCATCAGCACGACAAGTGGTTCAGGAAACTCCCTCATTGTTCACTGACCAATCGCAAACACACCAGAATGCTGTCAACGAGCATTTTCCACCCAGTGGTTTGCATTTGCCTGCACCTGTGGTTTCGGCCCAGAGGGCATGGGATGCATGAAGGGGGTGGGGGGCAAAAAAGGAAGAGGCTGGGCACTGGCGTGGAAAGGAAGTCAGATTTCGGATTAGACTGTCTTTCTGTCTGTCGAGATTAAACGTAATAGATTCATTCTGAGTTTCCCTCTTTTTGTTATGTTTTCCTCAAAATGGATCAGAGGCCAGCTAAGCCTTACTACCCACCCGTATTTGCATTTTCGCAATTTGCATGAACTCATTGGAGCTCAGAGGCAACTTACGGTTGTGTGTGCACATGTGCAGGCATGCGTGCGTTCCTGGCATGTGCTTTGTACTTTGACAAGCAAAATAAAGAACTAGTCCAAACAATCTAATAAACGTGGCCGAAAGAAGCTGCGCCGCATTCCCTGGGTTCTTGGCCCCAAATCACCTGGAAATACAAAGCGTTTATTTTCCAACATTTACTGGAATGTTAAGAAATTACATTCACCGCCCCTCGCTGACTTATCACATGTTGTTACACTGTATCACACTGCAGCTGAGAGCCTACTGAGGAGAGTTACTAGGATAGATGCTCAGTCTGCACTGCAGTGCTTTGCTAGCCTGGGTTGTGAATCTTATCAGGCAGAGTTGTGGTAGTGGATTGTGTGTGTGTGTGTGTGTGTGTGTGTGTGTGTGTGTGTGTGTGTGTGTGTGTGGGTGTGTTTGTTTGTGAGTTTGTGTGCCTGCGTGTGTGTGTCCAGGCCCCTCTGGAGTCCATTAATCCCAAATCTAACAGACTTACTGCAGAGGCAGCCTTTGATGTGTGCTGAATCCCTCTCTGGAATATTGGATGCTGCTTCCATAATACCCACTTCCCTCTCTCTTGTCAGGAATACATTGTTTTGTTTTTCCCCCCACGACGCTGATATTGTCCGGCAGGACAGGTGGCTGCTGTGTTATGAGTTTGTTTACAATTCAGGTGTGTTTTTAGTGGTTCTGTGATCTGTAATTTTACATCTCTGAGCTCCTTTAATCCCATTCTTATCTTGTGTAAGCCTTCTAATCTTTGACCCTAATCTTAAAGCGTCACATAGAATGGGGCAGTGCAGATTGACAAGAGTTGTTTTTCTCACCTTCAAATTCAATGCATACATTTGTCAGCGAGAGCTGGGGTCCTCCAGCCTTGGGGTTTTCTGTCTTATGAGTTGAGTCTGAAAGGTATTTATTGTTATATATTTCTATTTATTTGTGTTTTATTGCAGTGGCCTGGACTTGAACCCAGCCTATTTTAAAGCCTCGCGCTTATAACCCTCTAGTCTCAGGAGTGAAACAGATGGAGAGGCAAAGAATGTATAAATTAGATAGTGAGATGGAAAACACATTTCTATTTGAAATGATTATCCTCCCCGACGGCTATACTAATAGACTGTTATTGCATTTCCGTCAGTTTCTTTTAATCTAATCATGCTTATAAACAGATGAGTGAGAGTGTTAGTGTTTGCGTATATTCATCCATACAGAGACATAAGCAACCAGTGTCTAGACGGCAAACACCAATTTGGCTGGCGCATGGAGGAACATCAATGCTAAAGCAATGCTGCTGAAACACTAGGCATGTTCTTCTGCATGGAGAGGAGATTGCAGTGACAGACAGAGAGCGATAGGAGGAGGAGGAGGTGGCGCAGCAGAAATAGAGAGGCTGGCAGAGCTCGCTGTTGCTAATACATCCAAAGTGTGTCAGTTAGCTCTCTAAATGTGTTAGGCCCCGGAGCTGAGAAAGCCAACACCATCGACTCAACCTACCGCACTTCACCTTTCCACTTAGCCTCTGTTCAACACCCGCCAATATCCTTGGAGGGGGTGGGTGGGGTGGGATGGTTGGGGGTGTGGGGGTTTTTCCAGTGCTGCTCATTGGCACGACTGATCAGATGACTCGGTGCTAAAGTGTACAGTTTTCCTATTATACATATTAGTCTCATGAGTACACGTCCTGAAGTGCTGAATTTAGAGAAGGTAGGTGGTATGCAGCGTGGCAGGTAGCTTTACAGTTGGTGTGCTTTCACACTTACTTCCCTCCTTTGGCAGCTTCGCTCCAGTGTTCAGCAGGCAGTCGGGGTGTGGGTGATCCCATTTTATGACAGTAAGTCATCATACTATTTTTTATATGACAGATCATGCACACAGAAGAAGTCATTTTAACTTGAATATATGCCATTTATTGTGTAGCTAGTATTAACTTGTGCCATAATATTTAAAAATACATGTAAATGGTGTACATTCCTGTAAAGAAATTACATATATATATATATATATATGTAGTGCATATATATATATGTAGTGCATATATATATATATATATATGTATGTAGTGCATATATATATATATATATATATATATGTATGTAGTGCATATATATATATATAGTGCATATATATTGTGCATGATCTCATATTCTCGTGTTGCTGTTCTTCCTACGCCATCATAGTAATGTTAGTTAAGCATCAACATCGCAAATGACCAATGATGTTGTTAACCAGGAAGTTATCAAAAGCAAACCCAGCATTTACTGCATTTTATTAATGAATAAAGCAAAAGCTTAAAGTGTGCATCATTTCTTCTAAAAGATTTCTTATATAAATGAGGGCCTTTTTCTCTATGACATCAGAACAACATGACTAATGTTGGTCCTGAACCAACATTATTATGATGATGCAGGAACAACAACGACAACACGGCGATATCAGATACTCCGTATGATGTAACAGCTGATCCATCCCTTATTTATTTCATCATTTACTCCAACATTTTTGCACTCTGGACCTTTGCGCATATAAATAGACAATAACAATATGTAGAGCATATGTCACGCTGATACTGTCCGTATCCGGAGGCAAGTTCCCTGTATGTGTGCGCGTACTTTGCCAGTAAAGCCGATTCTGATTAAAGGAATTGTGATTACACTCGATTAATGTAGACAGACTGACTTTCTGTGCTCCAGTGAGTCAAAGTGGAAGAAAAATGAAAATATTATGCACACTCTAACAAGCAGGCTTGGTCTGTCAGATTAGTCTGTTTGAAAACATCTGAGTGGTGTCATGTCAGGTACGTGATTAAATTCACAATTATTATTATTTTTTTTTTTGTGGGGGGATTTTCACCCAGGGGATGCTTTTAGTTCAGCCGAAGTAATGTAAGAGAAATACACATTTTTAAAAGTGTCACTAAGAAATGCGAAATGCTCTGGTTGGTTGGTTTTTCAATTCTGTAGAATTTAGTCTGAGAAAAACGAATGTCATAGCAAATCACAAGGGTTTGTCCTCCATCGTCATCTAGTAATATTTAAGGCTTCTTGCAAAAATTACGATTAAAAAAATTGTGATTTGCAACACCGATACTGATACTTGGTAATTGAAAAATCTGATAGATTGCACAAGATTTTCTTCTTTCACACACATTAAACAAATTTCCAAAATATTTATCAAGTATAATTATTTATGAGTTCTTGCTATGACAACATAACAATGCGGTTCAGCTAATATATAATATGTATTGCTGATATTATTGATCAGGCTCTGCTGTTTTACTTGCTAAGGAAACAGTATTGCTAGTAGCAACAACCTGTCGAATATCCACAAGGCTTGCAGAATTTTCCATTTGCCCTTCTTTTGTATGATAATGCATTTTATCTCAGACTTCGGTTGCAAAGCAGAATAGTGCTATCATTTGATATGAGGGAGAACCATGTCCTAATGCAATAGTAAGGTTAGTACTATTCTGCTTTATGCTGTGTGTGTAAGTGTTGTATTACAGTGATGGTTCTGTGGAGACACAGCGTCAGAAGCACTTTCCCTAATCCTGCTAAAGCAGCACACATGGGAATGATTACTTGCACAAAGCCATGACACTCTGAGTTGTTCAAATCCTTTTGTTCAAAAGAGAGCGACAAACAGAGGGGCAGACAGAGAGCGGGAGACAATAAAAGAAAGTGATTTAATTCAGTAAATGTGACATCATTTTATGTCTAGTTGATCTTCTTGTTGTATGGGTTGCCCGAATGAAGCCTCCACAGTTCTTCGTGTTGTTTTGGGTCGGCTATCAGGACAGGGCCGCGGCGCTTTATTTTTAGGCAACAAATCGAGTCAGTTTAAGAAAAGATCCCCCAATTCTAGAGCAATGGAAGTGGATCATTAACGCAGCATGGCTAAAATGTAAAAATTTGTCGGAGGGAAGCACTTCAAAAGACGACCCTATGTGAATTAGAAACAAAAGGTTTCCTTTCATTCTTTCTTTAATAGGGTGTTTTAAACCTGTTTTCTCCTTGGATAGAAACAGGATTTCTGTAATGAGCTGGTGAGTCACTGATTCTCTCGGCTTAATTTTTTTTTTTAATTCCCTGCCTCCTCCCTCTTTTTTTTCTCTTTCTCGCTCTCACTTTATTTCTTGTGCTCACTGTCTCTCTAAATGGGCCAAGGCAACTTTCTTTGCCGTCTACTGGGGGAAGGAAGTAGATTAAGGCTGTTAACAGGCAGAAGGATGCTGATCAGCCTTTCTGGTCTCTGCTCTAATGCTCGGTCCATACTGTGCTCTCCTCCTCCTGAGGATCCTGGGCTATAGGCTCCCTTTGAACACATTGCGTTTGTTTTGAACTGGCATGCGGTGGAAGAAGTGCTGTTTAACTGAAAAGCCCATTTGATTCGCACAAATATACCCCAAAACAATTTAAAAGTGTCATGCAGAGACGAAGACAAAAGAAGAGAAAAAATAGAGTGCACTGTCTTCACATCTGCAAACAGTAAGTAGTAGTGAGTAGAAATAAAGCATTGTGCAGGCCTGCTGTGTCTATTTGTGTTGCTTATGAGTGAACATGCTGTGATGCGCACACTCTAAAGACAAGGCACACACAAGTACGCTATATTTAGATGACAAACTGCCATAAACCCAGGCTAAAGGGGGAAGAAATAAACAAAAGAGAGAGGGGGGGAGAGAAGCAAGGCGGTCCAGAAGCATCCCCTGTCACGGTGCAATCCCCCATGTCCTAATTACACAGGCTTAGAGGAAACGGAGGATTAGCCACTGATTCACCACGCTTCTCGCCTCATCTTCTAATAAGTTCCTTTCTTGTCTCCTTGCCACCCTTTGTGCCACCCTCCATGTCTTTCTCTCCAGGTAAAGGTAGCAAGATACTATTGACTTGCGGCTTTCTCTCTTTCTTTGTTACATCTTGTCGGCATGCCAGGCTCAGAGAGCATGAGCATGTTTTACTTTCAAACACGTCGCCATAAAGAGTCTTAAAGAGGTGTTTGAAAATATTACTCACCTGTGGATCTGTTTTTGAACATTTATGTAGTTCTACATGCTTTCAATATAAGAAAAAACATTTAAAGATTATTTATAGTACAATTTCTATATTTATTTTTACAGATATTTAAAATATTTTTTGTAATCCTGTATTTATATGACTTTATATGGCTTATGCCAAATGCATATTGATAACCCATTGCAGGATGTTTGTGAGGAATTGTCTTTAAAGTCCTCTGGACTCTGGCAACATTAAGATTTTGTTAAATTAACTTATGATAAACACATTGCATTGGAGCTGATTAGTGCAGAGTTGTTGTAGAGTTAGCTTGTATAAACAATGGCTAATGTTCTTCAATGCTATAGATTTTTCAGATTTATTGTTTGCTAGGTATAAATAGCTTAATGACAGTAGGATAGATGTCTGAGGGCTGTTCCTCTCAGACATCTATATCTAATAGCTTCCCTGTGGCTACTCTCCTGAAATTGCTCCACCATTAAAACACTTACAGGGTGAAAGAAAGAGGAGCGATCTATTGCCAGAGGAAATGTGAATTATACAAGGTCTTAAGTCACAGGTTGGAAAGGAAGACTTTTTTTTCGGGGGGTTGGGAGGATTGTCCGTGGAAAGAATCTGTCTTGACTGACCATACAATATTTAGTGAGCGTCTCTGACTGCCGTGAACACAGAATACTCAGAGCTGCTGCATGCTCGATAATATATATTTTTTCTTTGTTTATTCTGCGGTTAGCCTTCTTTTCCTTTGTTTCTGTGTCTCCAGCATTGAAAATCTCTTATTGAAGAACACGCAGAACTTGGCTGAGCGGGTTTCTCAAACACAACAGTGGGAACTTTGTCACATGTCGAAGATGTGGTTACAGATAAACAACAGTTTGTCTGTTCTCAGCTCTTTTTTGGCTTTGAATAGGTTCCCGTGGCCGTTTATTACTGTGGAACTTGTTCTTCTAGTCTGAGATTTGCCTGTCAACAAACAGAGAAATGCTGACATTCACCTCTTTTTTATCGCACTTGTGCGTAGGCTGACCTTTGCTAACAATTAAGCGGGTGGAAATCTTCTGTAATTGATATTTTTGTCAGGGAGCTCATGGATTGTGTGTGAATTGCAAGTCTAAAACATGTTCTCAAAATGCACTAAATTCAGGGAAGTCTATTCATATTCGAACTGGGTATATTAATCGAGGTTCATTAAAAACCAATCGATATGTCCTCAAGTTGCCTGCACACTGGCACGGGAAAACTGTAAGTGGTCACTCCGCAAGGACGTCAACAGGCACACACATGTGCGCTCACAAGCAGCAGCGGTTATAAAACCACGTAAATCATTTGCAAACACATTTGTATTTATAAGGACTGCATCCCACATTTTACTGCCCTCATTTCTGCTTTGTGTTAAAAGAAAAGTGCTGTTTGAGCACACCGTGTCATTTAAGCTAAGGAGCATCCGCCTGCCCTCATCTACACAACCCACAGACCCTTCTTGCCACCCACTGCACACAGCAGTGCTTGCTCATCATTGATTGGGCTTTGTGTGTTTGTTTTTGTTTGAATATGAGCTTATGCTCCTCTTCCTCTTCCTCTTGAGTTTTTATCCCTCTCTCTCCTATGCACAAAGACTCTTTCCCCAAGGTGTTCTTTGAACAACTTAGCCAGGCATTAGCTGACGGAGGGACTTGTAGCTCATGAGGGAACGCCTGAAGAGAGGACGTGTTTGATCCTAAGATATCTGCCCTTGATTCTGTCTCTTCTGTGCCAGCCACCCAGTGCTCCCCACCGCCGCTGCCAAGCATTTCTGCCTATAAGTCGGCATTCTTATGCCTCCAACTGAGATAAAATCTATCACGCTGGAGAGGACTACCCTTCTCATTGTGCAAAGTCACCCACTGCACATGAAAAATAAAATCTACTCACTCAACATCTCTAAGGTATGCTTTACATCGACTCCACAATTTAGCAGGAACATAAGTTAAAGAGGAGCAAAAAAGTCTATTTAAACATTCAGCTTGCTCCAAATTACCAATTTATATCACATCACAGGCAAAATTTAGTGTTGTTTTTGGTTTCAAGCGGAGCAGTAGACCGGCGTAAAATGCTGGTCCCCTAGCAAACTGTGATGAGTACACCAAAGCAGCAGTTTCATGGAAATACTATTGTTTTCCAGCCTCTTGAAATTAAGTTGGCAAAATATACTGGCCAACTGTAGAGAACAGCCAACGTTCCCAGCACAGATTTGTTTTAGATTCATAACAGTATCGGATGCAGTAATTCACTTGAGTAATGTCCTCATTTTCAACACAGCAAAACTGTGCTGCTAAAAAGAAATATAGACTGACTTTAATCTGGAAGAAACTAAAGCATAACAGGTCTGTCAACAACTTAAATGACAGAGGCAGCATAAAACCACTTCCATAGATTTTAAATGCATTTACATTAAAATCTATTTCATTAATAATCATTAATTAATACTGCTTTCTTTTATATATAATTTATTTTCTTGTGTAGCCCCTCCAGTCTACCTTGACAACTGAATTCTTGACAAGATAATGTAGCACAGTCGGCTCACTAAGGCCCAAAGTCTGAAATACTCTATTTAAGTACTGTTTTTGGTCGACCGGCGACCTGAGAAGTCAGATATTTAGCAAACATTAGGCTCAGTCAGAGTGGAGACTCTCTCATCTGTGCAGTCCAAATATTTAGTTACCCTGATTGGCTGAGAATGTGGGAATGTGTGTGCGTGTGGGGTGGGTGGGTGTATACGGATGGATCAGCTGGGCTAGATAGAACTAGGTGAGGAGATTAAAAGGAAAATGACACACACACATGCACACCTAAACCCACACTGCGAGCTCCCCCAGGTGAACAGGTGCAGTCATGGTCTGTCACAGATGCTCTGCGCGATTCGTCAGCTGCCATTCCTCCTGTCCACCTTGGGTGGTATGGGAGAAATTCACCACAACACAACCGCAAATATACACAAATGCACTGACTGATTTTTTTTTTTTTTTTTTAGCCTCATAGGCTACTTCTGTAGCTTATAGAGCTGTCTAAAGACTCCCCAGGTGTGACTGTGAGGAAAACGACTGATGAAATTTATGATTTGTAACTTTTTAACAAGTTCTTGAACTTAGGGAGCACTCTAACATGCTATGGATTTTCCCAGTGTTATGTTTTTGCTAGCCGCAGCCTTTGAGTACACCTCCCTCTTGGTTCACCCCTCCCTTCTCAGGAACCACAGTGTGTGACAGTGGGACATTAATCACAGGGCTGGGTAATAAAGCGAGGAGGGATGGGCATGTAGGGCCAGGGGGGCAGGCGTCTGGAGGGAGAAAAGGCTGTTTAGGGAAATCACACCATGCTTTATGACACACACTGATACACAGGCACACTTTTACACTCACAGGTTTCGTTGCACACCCTGTGCACATCATATTGAAAGCATCCAGCCTAAAACTTTGAAAAATTAGTTGAAGAGGAGAGAAAAAAAACAACTCATTATTTAGAGAGATGTGACCATTACCTCTCTATTAGTCACTGCTTTGCCTGCTTGTGTCATGTCATGTGGTCCGGTCCTTGTTAATGAAGTGTTAATTTAGAAAGACTTTCTTTTTGTCAGCAAATGAGAGGGAGGTTTTTGGTTTTTTTGCAATTTAGAAAGACTCAATAGGTGTTTGCGGCTCATTAAAGAATAACACCTTAACTGCTGCTGTGCTGCTGAGGTGAATGGAAATTTCTGTTAAGCTGAAAATGTGAAACAGTAAAAGAGTGTGAATGCATGTGATCACTTACTAAACGATAGCACGACACAGTTCTTTAATCTACTGGTTGTGTAACTTTTCAGCCTCTTTTTTTTTTGGTAACATCATCTTCATTCTTTCTTGGCTTTTCACTCTGGAAACTCGATTGTTATTCATGTAGTAGGTTTATGAAAGGTTCCCGATTATAGATCCTACACTTCTGTGAAACACAGCTTCAGCCCGGTAGATCCTTAAGATCGACCTATTGAACTGACTGAAAGCAGAAAAAAATGTAAACCAAACTTTTGGACTATGTAAAGACTCTAATTCAACCATTACTAATAAATCAGCTTTAAATCTTCCTCAAAAGACGTGTTTTTTGCGATAATTCTTAAATTCTTAAAACTTATTTACAGTACATGGATTTCCTTGGAAAACAAGGCCAAGGACAACATCACAGAGGAATTCAAATTGGTGTTAATAAGTATTAATCATATACAAAATGTTCTGTTCTAAATTTGATCAAATGTAGCATAACAAAAAAGGGTAATGGCTAGCTTTCAGTTTAGCTAGCTCTCAGAGAGATTTAGGCTACGTTCACACTGCAGGCGAAAGCGCATCAAATCCGATTTTTTTGACCCTATGCGACCCATATCCGATCATGCTATGACAGTGTGAACGGCACAAATCCGATATTTTCAAATCCGATCTGGGTCACTTTCGTATGTGGTACTGAATCCGATACATATCCGATGTTTTAGAAAGCGACTGCTGTTTGAACGGTCATGTCGCATTAAATCCGTCTTCGATGTCACCGACACAAGACAGACGCCAATTATCAGCTCCGGAGAAGACATCGAAACTGACAGTGAAACTGTTGGGAAGAAATCGTTGGAGAAACGTGAACATTTTATTTGTACTGTATAATCTGCAGATTCTGACAGAAATCTGCAACTATCCTTTGAAGCACCGCTCCTCTCTAAAACAGCAATAAGGATCATTATTAGGTTATTTGCATTATTATGTAAATTTACATTATTATGTAAATAACAAAATAACTTAAAGCAAAAATTGGGAAACGGAAAGTCCAAAGTCTTTATATCAACGGCCATCTGTCAAACAATATTGTTTGCTCTTGGTCTAAACAGAGCGCGTTGTGTGTGACGTCTTCTTTTGCGCATGCGGACCGCTTTGAGCGTTCACACTAGAGCGTGTTTGCTGTCGCATTTTATTTGTAGTGTGAACGAGCAGACAAAAAAAATCGGATTTGATCAAAAAATCAGAATTGAGCAATAAGACCTGCAGTATGAACGTAGCCTTAATGCTCAATTCCGATTTTTTGATCAAATCCGATTTCATGTTTCCCAATTTTTGCTTTGTTATTTTATTTACATAATAATGTAGATAACCTAATAATGATCCTTATTGCTGTTTTAGAGGAGCTGTGCTTCAAAGGATAGTTGCAGATTTCTGTCAGAATCTGCAGGTTATGCAGTACAAATAAAATGTTAACGTTTCTCCAACGTTGTCTTCCCAGCAGTTTCACCGGATGGCCAGGAAGCGTTCGCGATGTCTTGTCGGGTGCTTCTCTGGCGCTGATAATTGCCGTCTGTCTTGTGTCAGTGACGTAAAAGACGGATTTAATGCGACTTGACCGTTCAAACAGCAGTCGCTTTCTAAAACATCGGATATGTATCGGATTCAGTACCACATACGAAAGTGACCCAGATCGGATTTGAAAATATCGGATTTGTGCCGTTCACACTGTCATAGCATGATCGGATATGGGTCGCATAGGGTCAAAAAAATCGGATTTGATGCGCTTTCGCCTGCAGTGTGAACATAGCCTTAATGATGTTGTGGGTTACATGGTGTTACTACTGATCATTAGGTCATTTTAAAGACAATAAAGTTCCTTCATTCAGCGTTTTTTTTTTTCTTTTCACCAAACGTATTATCTTATTCTGGCTCATCTCACAAAACTGATGTTGACAAATAAAACAGTGAACACGAATCATGTACTTATTTGCTTTCTTTTGAAACATTGTGTCCTTTTGCTATTGCTGAAATATTTCTTAGAGCAGCTTTCTGACTTTTATATCCATTTTAATGTGCTTTTAGCATTGAAGATAACTGGCAGCTACAGAGATGTCCTATCAAAGTCACTGTCGCGCATTCTTGAAATTTTGCCCGTAAGTAAGGCAATTAACCCTGCTAAACGTAGCAGCTCTGTTTCTCTTTAAGAAAGTATTCAGAAGTTTAAAAAAAAAGGTGTGTGTGGAATTAAACCTTTTTGCTGGCAATAGAGGTATAATACATATCTGATTTCAATAAAGGATTCAGGTCAAGAGTCTACGATATGGCTACAAAGATACAAAAATCAACCCTGCCTGACTTTGACTTGGAATTTTGATAAGTGTTACAGTCCCACTTTCCCTTGAAGCTGCAGCTGAATCTTACCTCTTCTTTCTAACGATAAGATGTTCTAGTCATCAATCGCACATTTTTTGCTAAATATGAGTGGATCACCCTCCTGCCTTTCATGGATTCCCATTTATTTCACAGACACTGTACTGGCCTTTTTGAGACTTGAATGTAAGATGAAGTCTAAAAAAGTATATATATCTCTTTATAATGTCAGTGCCTGGTGTTTAGGCCAGTTTTGTAAATGAGTGAACAAAGAAAGATAAAAAAAAATCTCTGTGCATGGTGAAAGTATATATTAATATCTTCATTTTCATCTCAAGGTTTTGATTTTACAACAAATATCTAGAATACCGACTTCAAATTGAAGATGCCAAACGAGTGCAGGTATAAAGCGGTGGAGATATAATGCAGGTAATGTGCTTCCTCGATGATTGGCTAATATAAATAGGAAATATTTATACTGCCGTATCAGTTCAGATGAGCAGATTTTCAGTCAATTGGTGTAGCTTATATTGGACCACATAATCGCAAGAGAGAACCTGCTGAGCATGCCCCTGGTGGCCATATCAACACAGGCAAATGTGTCCTTGATCCAGACATCTACTGCCCATCCCAGAGAGCTGGTGAAGCCTAGGTGAAGAAAGTGAGAGAAGGAGGGAGAGTGCGAGATGAATGTCACCTCTGCTCTCATATGTCATATTGGTAGTCATAGATATGAGGAGAACGCCTCAAGGTTGAACGTGCAGCTGAGACATGAATAATCTATCAGAGGATTCCTCCAACTAAACAGAGGGAAATATGTCAAAATGGATTATTTATAATTTAATTTACACGTGTTGAATGGACAATCACGAGACATTGCTGAGGCCAGATGAATTGTTTGTGTCTGGAATTCACACACTGGTTTGTTAACCAAGCGTGGTTACATGTATTCCCTGTACGCTGTAGCTTGGTGATGGATCACAATAACAGCGCGTTGTCATTAGAAAGTGCATTCAGGTTTGTTTTTTTGTTTTTCATGCACAAGCTTTGGACCGAATCGCTTTGACATGTTGTTTATACTTTCTTACCCAAATCACTTTTTGCACAAAACACAGGCACACACTCTCCCATTTCTCAGTGCGTGCAGACGCATGCACTCACCCCCACACTATTTAAATGTAGTCCGTCTCGTACTGGTCTGGCCTCTGCTTTCCAGCTCACCTTATTTCTTCTTCAGATGACTGCTTCAGCATGGGAAATGTCAAGCTCTCTTTGCCAGCACTGTTTGGCTTCTTCAAACATTTGTGAAGTGTTAAGCTCATCTCTACAGCTTAGGAGGGCAGTCTCTTAGGAATCTAGACTGCTGACCCGCAACACAGCAAAGACAGCCTAGCCAAGTGCACTCAAGCACATCCACTCTGCCTGCTCATTCGCATCAACCAAAGATTGTATTAGTCCCAAGTTTGTGGTCTCTAAAGCAGCACTCTCACCGTGCTGCAGAGGTTCATGCATTGCATAATGGAATTGATGGGGGTAGCGTCGCAGCTCTTAACAGCAATGTTGTCTTTTCACATTTAGTTGGAAACAATAGTGTGCAACAATGAAGAAATCAAGGTTTAAATCATTAACAGTCAGCCAGAAAGAGGTGACAAGCTGTAATGAAAATGAGCAAGAGAGATGGCTATGTTCAATTATTTCTGTCTGCCACCTGTTCTGCTCTCACTTTTACTGGGCTACATAAACAGATATGAAAATCCTGTGACTAGAACTGCCTTGCTTCTCTCCCTGGAGACAGCTGCCTTAGTGTTGCATTTCTGCAAGAAAATGGAAATATGGTGTTTACCATATATGGTTCCACAAACAGAAAGAGGCGCATGGCGTATCTCAAAAGTAATATGCAATTAGCTTGAGCTCTTTAGACGTCTGTGCAAATAACCTTTTCTATTATACCGGAGATGGCTGTTAAATTTTCCTGTGTGTTATAACATTTGTGAGATTGCCCCAACCTGTCCCTTTTTAAGTTTATGCGTCTTTAACTAATGGCGTGATAATGTTTTTCTGTCACATTTACAGTATATTTCACGGTCACATCTCATGATGATGGGAAACAAGGACCTATTTGTGTTCATTTTATTTGTGCTCTTGGAACTGTTCAGATATTGTCTTTCTGTGTGTCCTCTTGATTTCGTCCCACCCAGCCAATGTAGAAATTCCATTTAGTATGGGACAACAGATGCTTTTTTTTGGTTGTTTGTTTTGTTTCATTTTTCACATTTTTTTTTCACTTATGCCCAAAAGGAGGGGAAAAAAGTGCTTCTTCTTTTATTATTATTCTTTTTAAAACCAAGTTCTGGATCCGTTTGACACAGGCATGAACACTCCCATAATCAGCCAGAGTGTGCATCCTTCTGCATAGAGATGAAAGCGGGGAACACACACACACACTTATACACACATGCGTGCACACGCCAGCAACAAGAGCACACAAATAAACAGGCACAAACACACAGGGAAGAAGCACAAGCCATTTGGCACAGCCTCTCTGTCTAGGGAGGGCTTCAAAGCCCACTGACATGAATTTATGATAACGGCACTATGCCTTTGCCAAACCTCAACTGTTGTTGTTTTTCCTCTTGCTCCCTCCCCATCCTTTCTGTATGCTTTGCCATCCCCTTGATCAGGGCTTTGGAAATTGCTAGCAGGTGTCCCCCAGTCCCCTTGAAAAGCTATGTGCACGTACTATATGTGCATGTGTTCATGAATATAAGTGTGTGTGCATGCGTGTTTTGATAGGGGGAGCCTGATCGGGCACTTCCTTTTTTGCATCATTTCATTAGGACTGGCTCTAGTTCTAAGACTTAAGGCTCCAACTTCCTGTGCAGCTCAGTTCCATGATACTTCTATGAATCTTCTACCCTCTCCCTGTGTGGTTGTACTCAATTCTGTGCTCACTACTGACATAAAGATCACTTTCTTCTCCGTCCACTCACTCCTTCTCCCTTTTTTTCTCTCTGCAGATGAGGATTGTCTGAACTGTACAGAGGAGTGCCGGGTACTCGGTCATTCTGACCGCTGCTGGATGCCCCAGTTCCCCACTGGAGGAAACCAGGCAGAGGGTATCGACTACCGCAACAATATGTTTGTGCCAGCAGGGATGGAGACTGTGCCAGAGACAGAGACCTACGAGACTGTCAACCCCAATGGCAAGAAAACATTCTGTACTTTTGGCAAGGAGAGACGTGACCACACCGTCCTGGTTGCCAACGTCAAGCCCTACTTGAAGGCGAAACGTGCTCTCAGCCCACTGCTCCAAGAGGTACCCTCAGCCTCCAGCAGTCCTACCAAGGGCTGCTTCACCATGTCTCCTTGCTCCTCAGTCAAAAGCCCCGCCGACGGGGCCGAAGGCAAACCACCTCCGGCCACCTGCTCTGGTCACTATGGTCCTCCTGATGGTCAGTACCTGTCACCCACCAAACAAACCAGAGAACAGGGGGTCTACCCTTCCTTGCCTCCTTCAGACCCAGTGGCCAAGGTGCTCGCAGAGGCTCGCTCTAGGATCAGCCAAGAGGCAGCAGGTGAAATGGAGTGTGTCCTGGAGCAGGTGGAGCCAGATGCAAGCCGTGACGGAATGGACGCTGACCAGGTGGTGAGAGACATCGACAAACTATTGCAGGACTGCAGGGGAAGTGAAGCCACTGGCACACTCAGGAAGTGACACAAAGAACTGCAGCAAAAAGAAGTCAAGACGGTAGAGAGAGGAGTAGGGTGCTATTCCACAAACTCTCATACCAAAACTCTCACCAAAACAAACTGAAAAAAGCTTAAATGGCTCTTATGACAGGAGCTCTTTTCACTGTATTTGTCGTAAGAAAACACTGAACATTTAATATATCAGTCATTCAGCACCAGTTTCGGTGCTGAGATCCCTACCAACAGAAAGGAACTTGGTAACAAACATCTGAATTCTTCTGAATTTATAAACTCTTATGTTTTGGATTCCTAAGCAAATTGCAGAGGTTCTCGCCTCAGGCACCTCGCAAGCTTATTATCTAAGTGCCCACCAGCTCATAAGTGTGTTGTTCATGGTCTCGTGAAATCCTACATATTTAAGTGTGTAGGTGGATTTCTGTTATGTGTGATGGACATGAAAAACGATCGAAAAAGGACTATTTATGGTCAGATGCGACAATCGACGCGGACGCAGAAACAAATTCTAATCGTTTTGGGGCAGTCAAAAGACCGAAATCCACAAGCCGACCTTATCCTTTTTGAATTTAATCTAAGTGTTTGGATCCTGTGTCTGAAAAGATTGGTTAATCAGGGGTGTGTTCGCAGGGGTTTGTTATGAACTGGGGGGTCGGAGTGGCTTCAGTGTCCCGCTGAAGGTGAATTATTACCAGTGTAACCATGCTTCTTCTGTCATCTGTAGCTACATGTGTAAGCTGTGTCTGTCTCACACCTCTATTTAAATGTTCACGTTGCTGACCGGTGTAGCTGCACGCACACAAGTTTACACACGTGCACTACACTTTGCGCAAACATACGCTGACACACGCACTGATGCCTCACCACACTCAAACAAACACACACACGCACACATAGACACAAATGCTTAAACACAACTGTCCATCTGTGGAATTGTCCTATACATGTACGTCATCAGCTTTCAGTCCCTTGTGTACGGTGAATTATCATGTGTGTGGCTCTGCCTTAAGGCAAGTTGTAAAAAAAAAAAAAGGGACATTTTTCCTCAACTGTGAAAAGATGATATCTATATGATTATATAGATGACTGTATGTATGAATCCATGTATAGTGTCCAAATATTAACAAAAATATTTATACATTTTGTAAGAAAACGAAAAAAAAAAGAAGACGAAATGAGGAAACTAAACGAAATGTGTCCTGGCGTTAAGGTCGAGAGCGGCGTATTAACTGAAAGAACTACAGAGGACACTGCCATTGTTTCGAAGACAAATATCCAAAAATATAAGCGAAGAAGAAAATGTCCCTTCACATTCTCACTATACATAATATCATTATATGTGTAAATGTATCCAATTTAGATGTGTTTACATCAAAAAAATTGACATATTTTTTATTGATTTTACTGCAATTTCTGTGCATTTGAGCCAAATTGTTATGTGTACAAAAGCTATATTGTGTATTTTATTAAATTAATATATAGTTGTGTTGCAATATACTTGGGCTTATATTGTATTTGGCAAAAGTTGCCTTAGTAGTTGTCGAACTCTGTGAGTTTGCTTTAGTTTGGGTTTTATGTTGGTGTTTTCTCTTTTGTTTCGTTTTTTTCCATCTCTATTCTGCATCTTTGCAGGCTGGCTTCAGTGCTTTTGAGATGTCGCCTCTTTTTACCCTGAGATCCAGCTGGATCAGATACAATAACTGTTGAAAGCTTCATGAGCCAGCTGATCTAGAATACGGTTCGAACCAACGACAAAAAGCAACAACCACAAGAAAAAAAACAGTTCAAATATTTTTGCTGAGCAGATTTTTACAGGGCAGCTATTTTCTTTAACTAGTATACGTATTTTCTGTTCATTATGTTTTTACTTTAGCTCCAAAAAAAGAAACCTGCCATATGGAAAGTGGAGTGGTTTCCTTGGTGATCATAAAACTGCCTTACTGTCTCTGCAGAGAGCTTGTTGTATCTGTGGAGCTTGTGACTGCTTATAAAGCCCTGGTCCACCAGAATGTGCATTTTCTATAAAGGACCAAACGAGGTTCTTTTTTCAGCAGTCTGTGTTGTTTATGTATGTACTCAATACCTGTTAGAATTATCATAGTTTGCAGAGAAACTTGACATCTAAAATTCTATCTGAAGTTCTCGTTTTTTTTCCTTTTTTTTGATCTCTTTGCTGTTTAGGTACATGGTTTTATAGAGCCATGTGACTTCGCATTCAGGCTTTCTTAAGAGGAATAAAAAAGATACAGACATTTATTTTTGAAACAATTTTGGCACATTTCGGCCACTCTCTGAAATAATAGCGGGAGGTGCTTTTTCTAATATTCTCTGGTGGTAAAATACGCAGAACAGTAGGCTACTAGATTAGATGTGTTTTGGAAAAATGTGACCACAATCACCAAATGTATGTGGAGATGCAGCCATGAGAGGGAACAGTGACTTCAGATCCATACGACTCCTGGTACGTTTAACACCGGGAAGAGCTGAATGGGAATCTCAACAGCAGATATAACACCCTCAGTCCTGTGAACACATCACATCCGAGTTCTTTTGCTTCCTTTTTCTTAATTGAGATGCATGTTTGGACATTCTCTTGTCAGTCTGCCATTTTGTTGTACCTACTTGCCATGTTTTTTTACATTTTGTGCATTCTACTCTTCATTTGCTTACTTTTCTCCTCCTAAGCCACTGGCTTTCTCGCCTCTGTGGAGCAAAGTATGCGTTGCCTTTTTCTCCTCTCTTTCATCTGCAGAGTATTTGGTTTCGTCTTACCCTTGCTCTTTTTCCTGGGAGATGGCAGAGGCTGTTTTTAGAGAGGACTTGGAGGATTTTGACAGAGGAAGAAAATATTTATGGCTCTTTTTAAATGAGTTTTTTTCCTCTCTCCTTGTTGTTATCTCTTTCAAATATCTGGATAAATCAAGCAAACCTGACATTCACAACATACAAACAGTTAAAATGTGCTGTTCTACGAGCACGCTACAACTGTGATCCATAAAAAAAGTCTTGTCACACACACATACACAAAAATAACACCAAGGCACTTCAGCTACACACTGCCTTTTATTTAAATGCTAGCCCCTTGGAGGTAAAGGCTCAAAGAGAGGGCAAAACACTACCCAGACAAATGTGACACTTCCACACTTTTCTTCATGCTTTATTTTTCTTTTTATCTCTTTGTGCTCAGTCTTCATGCTCGAACAGGCTTTCTGTGCGTGTGTGTGCGCGTGCAGAATTCACTTTCATGCCTTCATATTTTGACTAAACACTCCTTGATTTCTGTTCCTTCTTTTCGAGAGGTTTAATTCGCCCTTAAATTAAACCGCTTTTGTTGCACTGTCTCTTTCTTTTTTTCTTTTTCTTTTTTTTTTACTTTGACATTCACTGAACAACAAAGGTCAGAGGTCATCCCAGGATTCTTGAGCCCTGCTGCTGAAAGTGCTGTCCCCTCTAATGGCGTTCCACAGGCCCAGCCACTGTCTGTACGCTCCCAAACGTGAGGGCAAATGGGGAAATGAGCTGGGTTCAGTGGACAGAAGGTATTCTTTAAAGCCATGGCCCCTCTCTCAGGCTTTTTGCTGTTTAATAAAGCAGAGGCTGCTGCTGAGGTCAACACATAGTGGGAGGTGGAGCACAATGTAAGGCCTTTCATTGTTGTCTAATTACACACTGTTGGCATCATACACTGTTAGCAGTGCATTACTGAACTCTAGAGTGGGTTATTTTTGCCCACTTGAGACTGTTGGTTTTATCAAGTGATTAGGACAGGGCCTTGTTGAATGTGGCTAACCACCTCTGGTCTCTGACTCACACCGACGCAGGTGCACATGGACTCAGACAGCCACTGCTTCACACACACAGACAACATGCCTTTTTTTTTTTTGGTAGTTACAGCAAGCACCCAATGTTTGTCAGTGTTGTCCCCTCACCCTCCAGGCCCGCACTGATAGCATAGGACTCCACGCTACAATGGGCAGCTGGTGAAAAGACCAGAGACATTCATTTGTATGGATTATTTCAACTGCTATTGTCTAAAGGCTGTGTTCATTGTGATCTATCTGAAAAAAAAAAGAAAAAAAAAGATGAAAAGTTCAAATAAAAAAAGCAATTACTAATAACGTTTTCTCTTGTCCTTTTATGAGCCGGTTGAGGATTGGTTAGTCGCAGCTTTGTTTTGATTTCCCCTTCGTCTCCCGAGCGATAACCTCGCATGTGCGTCCACGGAGCCAATCTTTTTCTTGTCAAATAGAAATGCATTGTTTACTCAGCGAATGCCAGATTAGTTTGGAACAGATAAAAGACTTCAGAAATATTTCCAATTGTGTTCTTCAATGTTAAATTCACATGCGCAGAGCAAATCCTACCAAAGTACACACACATAGAAACTTGCTGTGGGCAAATGATCCTCGATTCATTACATTAGTTCACATTTTCACCACATAAAGATTACTGCTCATGCCTCTTTTTCTTTTTTTTTTTTGAATTGCTTAGAGGCAAACAAATTGGCGGTTGAAATTATGTCTACTACTGCTTCTCAAATAAGATTTTGTATTCTACCCTTCAGCTAGATTTTCATTCTGCGGCCAATTTGATGCCTTTTCAATGCTGGTCTGGTTAGATATACCACATTGCTCCCAAATCTGGTTTGCTTAATTCCTAATTTGTTTGTGTGTTACGTTAGAGATGCTCCGAGTGGCAGGTTTGACCTTCTTTTTAGTGTTTAGTGTAGACAAACTTTTTTCTTTCTTTTGAACTGCTGACTGGTGCTTAAAGTATTATTGCTTTGAAATGGGTTTTTAATGTCTTATGTCAGTGTTTCCCAATACAAAATGACAGACCATGGGAGCTAATGATACACCATTACATTTATCTAAGGAACCTATTCCATCATTACTGTTTAATTGCAGAAGTACATATGGCTCTTTGTGTTTGCGACTCCATCAGCGTACTGCTGTCTAAGGATTCGAGTCAGTAATTTTCCAGACTGCGGTCCTTCTAAGCATTCACACGGAGATGTCCTACAACCTGAAAGTGGATCATTTCTCAATGCTGATGTGATAAAATATCACGATTTTTTTTCCCCACATACTTGCATTTTTTATTCTAAATACGCTAAAATGAATTGTATCAGTAATATCGATCTGTGCAACATTTCAATAACAAAAAGAACAAAAAAAACTTTTTTGAATTGGACTCAAACAAACTCTTTTTATTTTGGCCACAGAGAGAGTGTTTTACTCCAGCCTGGATTTACAGACCATTGGTATGCACCAAAGCTTTTTCTATGTTTTTCATCTAACTAGTTGCCTCGAGGCAGATATTAATTAAAAAGATAGTCGAGGCGCTCACACACAGCTTGTAGGACTGCAGTGGCTGTACACGCATCGCATGGTTGTCTCATTTGGCCCAGTGATAAGAGTTTCCTTTCAACCTAAATTGTACCTTCCTACCTATATTATATGTGCCAATCGTTTCTAATCAGAATTTCTCTGAACTCACACAAGTTGTTATTGAAACTGCAGTAAAGTGCGAAACAGTAATGACGTGATGTAATACGCGATAAGTAGAAGCCACAAGTGCGCAATGTGACTGTAACTGAGGTAAAAGACACCTCTCAGTGTCTGTTAGTACATTGTGTACACTGTATTTCACAGCATGCATGAGTAAAAAAACAAACTGATGTCAAAGAGAGGACAGAATCATAAATTCTATTTATAGCTTCAGTAATAAGAACAGGAACATGGTGTTTCTATTTGTTTGATTGTTTGCTCGTTTTGTTATATATATTGACCGCAGTCACTAAAATGAGTTTGTGATTTAAGCCTAACACAAGATAGCAAACTCATATTTCAGCATTTTAATCAAGGTCCTTGATCCAAATAACTGTGCTGATGGGATTTAATCAAGTGCTGTTCTGTATTGAGCTGGCTAAAAGGGCAAATGGAGAGAAGATCTTTTCAACATGAAGACAAGAAAGTATTCATCATATTGTATTGTTAAAGGACAAGGATCCTCCTTTCATTTGTGGTCAGGAAGGTACTGCAAATTGAAAATATGTGCGTTATGTGTATGGCTGTAACTGTGTGTGTGTGGTTTCATAAAAGAGACGTGAGGGACCCTGGTAATATAAATGTATGCCTCACAACACAACCCTGTCACCTAAAAATGATGTTCCTATACAGTTAAACTGCTTTCCTTTCTTGTGCTTTCCCAGCTTCAGCTTTACTGGAGTCAGCCAGAGAAGGTTGTGTTGGATGGCAGGTTTGCAAAGTGCAACACCTTTACGCCTTAAATAACAGTAATTGTGGATTTATTTATTTTTTAAAACCAGATGACCTTTTTCTAACTTTCCTTATTTCCATTATATAACCTAGCGAAAACCAGCGCTACGGGCTGTTTCTGCCCAGCATGCATTAAACTCAGTTACAGCTGAGAAAAAGAAAATGTTTATTTACTAACAATTTGGAAACGTTAGAAATGCAGTAGGAAAGTATAACTCAGGAGAAAAGAAGGAGTGGCAATGGCCCCATTCTGTACGTGTATATCATCGTTAGCTATTTACGCTGATTGTTATACATTTCTTTTCTGTTATTCGGAAGCATCAATGCACCTATAAATCATTAGCCTTAATAGCTTCATTGCCACCAAATTACTACTAAACATGATTTAAACATGACTTCATTTGAATACTTTTGGAACTGCTCACGATTCTTTGACCATAGCATGCAAATGTCCGGAAAGATTCCCGTCTCTCTGCCGTCTGTTGTGACCGTTTTTCACCCTCAGTTAATGTTAAAAGTTTGGCAGATGAGAAAAATTAAAACTTGCCAATTGTTAAAACTCAACTTTTAAATGAAGTGCAGACTTTCAGTTTGAATTCAAGGGGTTTAACAGAAGTATTGCATTTACATTTTAATTTATTTTGTTCCACTTTCAGAGGCTGAAAAATAATTGGACAAACTAACATCATTTTAAATGTGAACGTTTGTTTTTACCACTTGGATAAAAATCCAATGACTGCCTGACGTCTAGAATCCACAGGTATCACCAAAATCTGCTTTTTCTCCAGTTGCTGCCTGCTTGTGTGTCTCGCTGCCTTCGTTTTTGTCTTCAGTAACTGAAAAGCATGCTCTATTGGGTTGAGATTAGTTGGTTGCCTGGGTCACTGAAGAATATTCCATGTCTTTGCCTTGAGAAATTTTTGGGTTGGTTTTTGCAGTATGCTTTGGCTCATTATCCATTTAAGTGCTATTCCACTTTTGTACACTTTAGGAGTCAACCTGTTACTTTTGTTATCAATAAACATTAGTGAGCCGGTTTCCCTGGCAACCATACATGCCTATACCATAATGCTGCCTCCACCATGTTTGACGGTAATGTGGTATGGTTCACATCATGAGCAGAATCTCTCCTTCTTATCAGTCCCAATCATTCTGGTACAAATTATATCAAGTTGATTATTTCCAAATGTTTTTCCAGAACTGAGCAGCCTCTTATTGATCCTTTCTGGCAAAGTCTAATATGGCCTTCCTAATCTTGAGTATAACCAGTTGGTAAACCCTCTTTATCAGCATTCATGGTGAAGTATTCTGATTGGAGAATGATACACCTACCTCCTTGAAAATGCTCTTTCCTTAACCAAAGAAAGATTTCTGTGATTCTCTGCTTTTATTGTTTTCCTTGGTCTTAAAGGCCTCTCAGGCTTGCTGAACTTGTGAATGCATTCCTTCTTTTTAAGATGTATTTGGTTATTTGTTTGTTTGATTGTTTGTTTGTTTGTTCGTTTTGCGGGGGGGGTGGTGTAGCCTTGTGGTGGCCTCCTTAATTTTCTTCAACATCTCTTTGGACCTCATTCCAATGAACAGCTGGAGTCTTTTATCTGCTTAGTTTGTCATGAAATAATGAGGGAACAGGCCTCAACTGGCTGTGAGACTGCTGTCAGTCAAATGAACAATTACTTTTGAGCCTCTGAAAATGGGAATATGCATGAAAATAACTGTAATCCGTTCACATTTTGCAAAACCCCTGCAATTAAAGGTAACAGTCTGCACTTCAATCAGAGCTTGATTGTTTGATTTAAAATCCACCGCGGTGGCGTCCAGAGACAAAATTACAAAGACTGCATCATTGTGTAAATACTTATGGACCTGACTGTACTTATTACTGCACCCAGTACCTTAGACTGTCGGTTCTCTACACATGAAAACCCTCCTTTCAAGTGTGTAAGTGTCCACGTGTTTCTTACCCGGAGCAGAATCGAAAGCAGCAAAATAATGGCTCTAGACAGCTTCCGTGAAGGGGCCAGCTCACATCAGTGAGGGAAAATGCTAGATGAAAAGGTCAATAAGCAACACGGGAAACTTAATATGAAGTAGACATATGAATTCCATCACATGGATTAGCGCCCCTGGCAAAGTGCAGGACCGACTGACACTGCTGAATCAATTCATAAATATCCAATGTCTCATGTGTAAGACACTCAAGTGTTAAGAGGACCTTTCACTAAATGCCACCTAGACTTTTAAAGCAATGCTGTTCACCTATTTTGTTTCCCATTATGGGTATTATGATTACTTCATTTTATCTCATTTATTTATTTATTTTACTTTTTGATGTTTCAGCTCAAGTTTGAGAACTCTGAAGTTGTTGGAGTCTCTGAATTTCTTGCAGTTTCACTACCTACTACTGTACATATGGATGTTTGAACATGTGGTCTTTCATGTTTGTTCACATTTATAGCAGATAGAAAGTGGTGCGTTCCACTAAACATCTGCAGTACACTGCTGCCTGTAATCTGTAAATCTGTGGACATGATGACAATTTCCTTTCACTTCCTTATTGCATTATGCTCGCACCGTTATTTTAACAGTGAACAAGCAAGCGATTTGGTTGTTAGGCTTTGCGGCTTTGTTGATAGCTTGCCACAGAGGCCATCACAGAAAGGATGTATTGGATGAAAGAGAAGACAGATACCTAAATGGCTGGACGATAACAACAGGATGTGATTTGGACAGAATGTCAGGAGGGAACAGGAAGGTCAATATTACAGTAACAGAATATGACCTTCGGGATATTCTTCTTACTACTGAAGCTTTTCTCCTTTGGCACAGCTGCACCATTGATCCTATGCTCTAATATCAATTAGCCATGCCATCATTAACTGAGCCTTACCACAATGTCATTTTGACAATGTTCCTTGGAATATATCCTGAGCTACCCACTCAGTGAACTCTATATTTAAACTTTCTTTGTCCAAGAGTCATCTTTGTGAAATAAGTTCCCGGGTAGGACTAAAGACAAGGTTAGAAAACTTTAAAAAGAACAAGCATCATCCAATCTGAGGTCAGCGCAACACAAAAAACAAACCGTGCACGACGCTGAGTTAAATTTCACTCAAATATGTATGCAGGCAGAAAAGCAAACACACACACGCATACTGAAGTGATTCCATACAAACTCCAATTATGTTTTGTTGCACAATAAATCTCATGATAAGGAAAATAAATTAGTGGGGCAGATAATTAATTTTAACTAGCTTGTGCTCTTTATCTGCCATATTGACTCTCTTTGTTAAAAGTAAGAACATGAATGACATTTCCAAGCAATTATACAAATCAGTGCTACGAGTTCTGTCTGGTCTGTGGGCTTTTTCCTCGCCGGCACTGCCGCTATCCTGAAGTGGCCTACGCAGGGTAGTTGGTAGAGGGTGTGGCAGAGAAATACATGGCAAACCATTAAACAGAGATCCATTGATCCAGTGAAAATATGCTTTGCAGTTTTAAACAAAATGTTACACATTTCCTGTCATCTATAGAGTGGAGAATTTATGGCAGCTCATTGAAAGTCTGCATGAACTGCATGATGAATGGTTTTACCAGGAAAATTCTTCACTGTGTTGGCTTAAGGCTTTGGCCTTGAAACCCAACTGTCCGCTGAAAATCTGTGAGACATTTGTCTGTTGGCACATTTTCAATTGTTCTATTTCAGTGAAACTACTGGCTTTGGTATGCTATAGCGTATACAACAATGGCAACGGGCAACTTTTAGTCGGATGAAACCCCTATTCTTCTGCCTTGCACCATTGTTTTCAAAGTTTATGTATATCCAGTATGAGCACAGCAGTGGGTATCATGCAGGGATGTCGGCCCCTCTCTGAACTCAGAGGCATGGCTGACAAAGGCGATTAAAGCCTCTGACAGCATGCCTGCATATGATTAGACCATCCTTTAGAGCTTTGAACCCCCCCAACTCCACCGTCAACTATTCCCCAAACTTATACAATGAAACACAATGAATACGCAGTCCACATCAAGGAGTGAGAAACTGAACGATCAAATAAGAATCAGCAAGGGAAAAACAAACAAAGAGTTGTTAAATAAGTAGCGCGACAGACAGAGGCCTTTTCCTCGGCTAATGGCTATTGCAAATAGAATGGGCCTTGTGGGATTTAAAGGGCTGCGGCTGACAGTTAAAGCAGTCTAAAGCTGATCTCCAACAAAGTGAGAATGTGATGAATCCGCACAGCACCAACCTCGACAGGATGAGAGGGTGTAAATAACAGGCACTCCCCAGAGATGTGTGCCACATAGCACAAAGGCTCCCTGGTTTGGGTGTTTGATTTGTTTGACTGCTATCTGACATTTACTTAACCAGTTGCACGGAAATTATCTTAAAAGATTCTCAGTTTGGCTCAACAATAGTAAAATCATTTTACCATTTGCCTGTCTGTGTTTGAGGTTCCACTGCACAAATGTCTGCACTGCATATATTGGATTAAAATATCTTGCACATAATGGGTAATGCACTGCACATACAGTATTTTGCCTGTATTTGGGCGGGGTAGTAATTCAACTTTATATGAAAGCGCAATTTAACACTGAAGCACTGCTGCAAGCTGTGCATTAGGAGTCACAGTTAAGTCATGTTACCCTTAGGTTATCTGTGAAAAAAACATTGGTGCATCTCCATTTATGTCTCTTTCTGTGCTTATCTGGTCAAACATCCTTGCCATCACATCTCCGTTACCTTAATGGAAAACATTAGAGATGCCCTTCTAATGTTTCACCCTTCAGATATACTGCTCTTTTCCTGCCTCTCTTTGCCTCCCTCCTCCTCCAGACCACCCAGCGAACGAGTTACGTGAGTGTGTAACTGTGCGTGTGTTGTGCATCTGGGCTAGTGTTACAGCTCAGATCACAGCCCAGTGCACATCTGAACACCCTGTTTTCGAGTGTCAGTTGAGTGGCAGGGGGATAGTGACAGTGCTGTCTCAGATCCTCTGCCTGTGTGACACAATGTGCCTGACACCCGTTTACAATAAGGTGACACACTGTGCGTCAAAGCCTGCGAACGGGGATAAATTAATCAAGCCAAATGGCTCATTTTGAGTCTAGAACTCATGTGTAGTTCTAAGTTGATTAATGTATCAATTTATTGACCAGATGACTGCTCAACAGATGGCACTATTGATAAAACTATTGATTGTTTTCACACTAGATTCACATACCCAAGCTGCCTAGCCCATATTTGCTAATGAGACACATCAATATACCAGTGTTTTGCACATAAACATATTTCTACAGAAAAGGAAATAAAATCCTTCTAAAGGAGAAACTAGAAGCAAAGAAGCATTGGAAAACATTATCATGACCTTGTTTTTCTGCCTCTACACTTTGTATAGCAAGTCTTATATGCATATACTGTATTATGTAAATGCATATAACATGTGTTTCTTCTAACCATAGAGTGATCAATCTTACTTGTCAGTAATTACCATAACGAAGTAGCTTTATATCTTAATCATAGAGGTGGCAGATTAGACCACACAAAATGACCACTTCATTTGTATTCATACGACAACTAATCATAATCATAAGTCATTTCAGTGCAGTTTACCTACAAAGGTCAACAATACAGTACGAGACAATATTATAGGAGAAATACGATTATTCCCCTTTGAGCATGCACTTGGAAACAGTGGGGAGGAAAATATCCTTTTAACAGGAAGCAATCCCCAGCAGAACCAGCCACAGGGAGGGTAACCATCTGCCTTCACCGGTTGGGGTGAGAGAGACGCAGAGTGAGAAAAGATGAAAACTTGAGAAACAACAAACAATGAACACTTGGCAGGGTGGTGGAGCCAGTAACCACATATCAGAAACATGCAATTCTGGAGGCAGAGATACCTGCAGAAAGAGACAGGGAGAGGGCGAGCGGAGAAGCAAGAACTACTTCAGAGAGAGGAAACAAAGGTGCAATAGAGGATCACTGGGTTATTGAACTGACAGCAAATCTTATTTGATTTATACATATGTGAACTGAAACTCAAATATGATGTTTTAGAGATGAAAGAAATAAAAAATTGTAAAAATATGTTAAGATGAACTTGGAAAAGCAAACAGCCTTAAAAGGTGACAAGTTGGCTCTGTGTAACATGTCCAGTGACAGGGATTCAGATTTCGTGAAGCACAGAAGGACAGATATGACATATAATTATATTTAAAAATAAAAGTGTGGCAAACATTTAAACGACAACACCCTTTTTAATTTTAGTGTGACAAACTGAACTATGTGATCAAGAAGCATAAATTATAAAATAAAAAAGGGGAATTTTGCGCTGATCATGTTGTCCATTCATCACCTCCAAGGTCATTTTGACATGCAAACACTCTTTAGAGGGCCAGATGGTTCAGACCTGATGTACATGAACCGTTAAATTTTCAAAGGTTGAGATGGTGCCACGAGTGGCAAAGCTGCATCTGGCATGGTAGTGAGAGGCCTGTGCGGTATCTAGACCACATCCATTCCTGATGGCACCAACCACAGGGGTACAGACTGATGCCCAGTGATGACTAACAGGGTCATTTAAAGCATTTCCCAATGCCTGCATGCCTGTGATGTATGTACATATGTATGTATGGTTGTATATATGTCCAGTGCTTATCTGTCATAAAAACAAAATACAAATATTTTAGAAATCTATCAAAAACTTCTTTGAAACTATAAATTGTAGGTTTTTTGTTTTGTTTGCTTTTTAAAGAAAATAACTAATCAAATTCAAAACTTTACACCCAAATTTGCGCCGGCATAATGGACTTCTTTAAAAAAAAAGTCATAAATTAATCAAGCATAACATTCAACCACTAAAAATATTTTTTTGTTCTGAAATGCAAGTAAACAACCAATTTAGCATATTAATTAAAAGAATAATCATGTGTTTTACTATTTTGTCAGCTTTTCTTTGGGTGAAACAGTTAATATGAAAATTAATGGATAACAACAACAATAATTAGATTTTAGCATTATAAAAATCATTTTTATCAAAGAGTTTGAACATGCTGGTAGATTAATGATTATAGAAACAATAAATATAATTTTGGTAATTACCAGCACTGTTAATTTAGGGCAGCTGTGACATAAAGTTTACATGAGGTGGTAGTTTGTAGCGTTGTATGCATGTATTTGTAGGAATAATGTATGTAACACTACCAGTCCAAAGTTTAGACTACCTTCTTTAATGGCTTTTCTTTATTTTTAGCAAGATATATGGACTTATATAGCAAAGGAAAAATTGATAAATAACTATGTCTTATATTTTCCTCAAATTACTCAAAGTAGCCGCTCTTTGCTGTCAACAAAGGTGTTGACAGCTCTTTGCTGTCAACACCTTTGTGTTGACAGGTGCCTGAATTTCTTGCCTTCTGAATTGGGTTGGGACCGTCAGTTATGTTGTGCAGAAGCCAGGTTGGCAGCTGACAGCCCTATTTGACAAATGTTAGAATTCATATTATGGCAAGAACCAGTCCAGTCAGCTAAGTACATGATGACCACCCCAGGAAAGGAAGACTGAGAGTCACCTCTGCTGCTGACGAGTCACCAGCCTCAGAAATGGCAAGTTAACAGCACGTCAGATTAGAGCCCAAATAAATGCTACACAGAGTTCCAGTAGTAGACACAGTAGTAGTAGAGACATCTCTACATGAACTGTTCAGAGGAGACTGCATGAATCAGGCCTTTATGGTCAAATAACTGCTACGAAACCACTACTAAGGAAAACCAGCAAACACAAGAGATTTGTTTGGGCCAAAAAACAAGGAATTGACATTAGACCAGTGAAAAACTGTGCTTTGGTCTAATGATTCCAAATTTGAGATCTTTGGTTCCATCCGCCATATCTTTGTGCGATACAGAAAAGGTGAACGGATGGTCTCTACATGCGTCGTTCCACACCGTGAAGCATGGAGGTGAAGGAGTGATGGTTTGGGGGTGTTTTGCTGGTGACACAGAACCACCATGGCTACCACAGCATCCTTCAGTGAAATGCCATCCCATTAGGTTTGCATTTATTTGGACCATCATTTATTTTTTGATATGACAATGACCCCAAACACACCTCCAGGCTGTGTAAGGGCTATTTGACCAAGAAGGAGAGTGATGGAGTTGTGCACCAGATAACCTACAGTTTCCTAAATCCAGTCAAGATGGTTTGGGATGAGACGGACCGCAGAGTGAAGGCAAAAGGGCCAACAAATGCTCATCATGCACATCTCTGGGAAATCCTTCAAGACTGTTGGAAAACCATTTCAGGTGACTGAAGCTCATGGAGAGAATGTCAAGAGTGTGCACAGCAGTAATCAAAGCAAAAAAAAAAAAAAAAGGCTATTTTGAAGAATCTAAAATATAAAAAATGTTTTGAGTTATTTCACACGTTTTTGTTTACTACATAATTCCTGTGTTTTCATCCATAGTTTTGATGCCTTCAGTGAGAATCTACAATGTAAATAGTCATGAAAATAAAGAAGAACCATCAAAAGAAAGTGTGTGTCCAAACTTTTGACTTTTTTTGACAAACTTTTTGGTAGTGTATGTGTGTAGCTTTGTTTTAAGCTATATTCATACTGGGATGATCATATTGATTAAAAACAAATAATTTCATAATACCTTGTAATAGTGAAAGTAATAACCAGATACAATTAACTAAGGCAAGGTAAAAAGGTTATAATAGCCAATGGAAATATCTGGATAATAATAGAAAGCGAGGTAAAATCAATACCAATAGTATTACAAGAAGTTAATAACATTGTGGGGATGTTTCTAATAATTAAAATGCTTTATTTGTACAAAATTTGATTCCAAAATGGTATCATGATGACATATTACAGTGATTTTTTTTAATTGAATTTATATTTTATTCTTTTATTTTTTTTACATTATAAAGTCTTAATCTGAATAATACTGCAACTTCTTACCTGGAAATACTTGTGGTAGCCTTTCATAAATCACGCCTGTAAATTGGTAAATATTAAATTACATTACCAAAAATCAAAAGTCCTAAGGCAAATTGCTTCTTTAATTAGCACAGCCCTTTTTGGTTATGCTGGCATAATTGGATTTTTTTTTTTTTTTTAAATCAATCAGCCTTTTAACACGATATACTTGCATTAACAACACACTATGGTACTTGAAATCTTTATTGTATTTTTGTAGGGTCTTTACCTTACAATATAAAGCGCCTTGAAGCCACTGCTTTTGTGATTTGGTGCGATGTGCATAAAACTGAATTGAATAACTACCAATTTCACATTTCTGGTCATTCTAACTTTAAATGCACAATTACATTCCACTGACCTCAATTAAAAGTAACTCTTATCATCACACTTTCAAAACCTTGGCATTTTACACCCAAAACTGTCTGCGTAGATCTTCCTTAGAGAAGCTAAATATTATGATCGCTGTGAAGTGGCATTTCACTGTGTACCTATAGCTCAATGAATAGGTATTTTGCACATTAAATTGCATGAGCTGCCAGTGTGTATGGAACACAAAACTTTCCCTTGGATAGCAGACAGCACTCAACAGACGACTGCTTGTTGTCACATATAGGTTATGTAGGCCAGGATATGTAGACTGGAGAGTACACAGAGTGAGAGAGCACTCAGTACCTCCCCCTAAAAACTGTTCATAAATACTGCAGCGTGACGCTTTGTCTTGCTGCTGCACTAAACCTACCCTCACTTACAAGACAGCTGTGCTTTGGCAATGTTCTTCCCAGCCAAACACAGCATACAGCCTGACAGCCACCATATATTCAGTTGTATAGTTGTTAAAGTTTAAACGCTTTTACTGTCACGCCAATACAAAAACACGGTAATGTACTTCCCCACAAGCATGAGATGTACAAATGGAAAAAATAGGGTGTGTGAAGCCCTTGGAGATGAGAGTTTGAATATGACTGATGAGACTGCACAGACCCACAAATCTGACATCTTTACTTGTGGAATTGCAGCATTTCGCCGGCATTATTTATCTAGTTTGCACAGGTGACAGCATAAAGCTTTACATGCAGAGTACAGCTCCGTGGCGGAAGCAGAGATGTTGTGCTAAGCTCTTTAAGGTCACAGCAGTTTCAAATAGCAAAGAAGGTGAATCACACAGCAGACACACCTGATTAAAAACTTAAAGCTCTCTGCCTGCAGGAGATGTTTCTTCGTTATAAAAGGTGTAATTTAGAGAGGTGGGAGAAAAAAAAAAGTCTGCTTTTGACAGGCGAATGTTGGCGAGGTTTGCTTTTCAGCACGAAGCCTGACACTTGTTTACGCAGTAAATTCAAAACTGTTCAGCTTACAATGTGATACAGCTGCTTATTTGGATGGAAAGTACCCCATAAAAACATTTATTTGCATAAAACCTTTGATTTAACACAGATGAATGCGCAGAAGAAAGCAACAGCCGCTTTGTTGAGATTAGAAGACTTTATTTGTCACATTAGTCAGAATTACCTGTGTTGGTGTCAGCTGTGTGGAGAAGGAGCAGCACAGGAGGTATGGGGAGAGGAAAGGTGAGAGAGAAGCACTGTAGGGGAAGGTACACAAGAGGGGGTGAAAGGAAGAAAGAAAAGTAAGAAAAAGGTGCAATCATTCAGCGCCTCATTGCCTTATAAGGTGCTCCCTCACCTTCTCCTACTGATAATAACTATCTTTGCACACTGAGAGCCACAGGAAAGAGGAAAAGCTCCCTTTGCTCCTGCTTCCTACGTCCTAGGAGGGCTTGATGTGTGGGAGAGCATCTCTGCTGGACTCAACCTCTTCTCTCCTCAGTGTGGTGGCTGGAAAGATGTCTACTACAGCAGCTGGAAGTCTGTTGTGATGAGGGAGGGCTGTGGAGTTAGATAAACTACCCACTGATGTCTGCTTTAGAAGGCAGCGGGCTCTGTGATACAGCCACTCACACTAGCAGACTGAACTCGACTGAGAGATAGACAAAAAGATTAAAGAAGCGGCATGTGCGTGGAAAGGAGCGTGTTGACTATAATATCTGTTTGTCATCTGGTGCATCTTCTAACTTCACTTTTTGACTGAGGCGCTCGTGAGGTTCTGTGCCAGAATCGTAGAGGTCACTGTAAACGCTGCATGTAAACAAAATGGAGAAGAGAGGGCAGATCATCAAACAGTCTCCACTCACATGTCCTGATTCTTGTTTCTGTCTTGGCTGTTTTTTCCAAGAACAGATGCTAGAACAGATGAACACCATGACACTGAAAAGGTCAAGCCATCTTAGCCCCGCTGTAAAATTTGCAGTAACATTTGGCTGACCAGGCTAACTTTGTTATTATTATTAATATTGTAATAATGATTATTATTATCATTACAACTGGATTTCTACCTTGACTAACTCAGGTTTACCTTTAAACCAAAAATTTTGGTTGCCAGTCATCACTTTTGATACCTTCAAACGAATCCATTGCCTGCACCTGGATTTGGTTTAGCGGATAGAAATACTGATAGTATTGATACCTACACTGGTATTGGTATCAGATCGATAATAGCACAATAGGATTGATACTTTAAGTACTAAGTTCAGTACACAGCAGCCCACTGAAACGTGTTAAATAATTATGTATTTATTTTTGGAAATATACCTCAAACAAATCAGTTTTATTTATATGCTGTAGCACATTTAAACAGAAGCTGACTCCAAGTGCTTTAGAGACAGGAAGGTTTACATTTCAGGTCTACACGAAAAAAAAGATTTCAAAATGAATTAAAAGCTAAACGTTTTGTTTTGTTGTATTAACTAATTAATGTAGCAAGTAATCACAGTAATCATAGTAAATTACACTGATTTAGTAGTCATTAAAATATGTTCACATTTTGTAAATTAATGAGGATTCATTTCATAAATGATAACTCACTGCTTTTCCCTGTATAAGCTTTATATTGTAAAAGTATCAGTATCAGTATGAGTACTGGTATAATAATGACCCTGCGTTTACTTGGTATCAGATTAAAACCTAAATTTGCAGTATGGCACAACACTAGCTTGTTTCACCTCTTCTTTTATATCAGTTGCGTATCCAAACCCTGGTGGGATCGTTTGATAGACTTCCATGAGCAGTTTCTGCCCTTGCCTATGTCTAGACCTCTGCTTATTCTAGCACAAAATAAAGCAGGCTATACACTAGTTAGCTGGTGTTATGCATCACTCTGCTGATGCTGCAATCTCATTTGAGTTTCTTTCCTCCCTGTTATGTCATGATATTTTTTTTTGTTTCTGCTTCTCTTGGCTTTAAAGTCTTTTTGCCAACTTTTCACTCTCATCCCCCACCCACCCTGCCACCCTCCTCTCTTCCATTATATCTCTCCTTGTCATACAACTCTATAACGATGTCTTGCTATGCTTCATGAATTGAAGTGTTTCCCTGAAATTAGAGTCCCATGCTGCCTCTTATCCAAATATAAGTATGTGGCAGGCCTCCATATTTAGGTGTCAGTCAAAGCTACAAGCCTCCACTCATCACAGTGTCATAGGTGCTGATGAGAAAAAGACTGTAACCTGTATTCTCATACGAGCATTCGGCAACAGCTCAGCGGCCCCATCAATTCTGCCTCCATCAGCTTGACAGAGCCGTAATAACACAAATCGCTGCAACTTTCAAATGCAAAATGAAGGCATATCAGTAGTCTGCTCACATCTTCTGCCACTTTCACAATGATACAAAAAAAGAAATTAGGCAAGGTGATGTTATGAATTATAAAATGTACTTTGATGGTTACAGTATAGTATCTTAAGACAGCTCTTAAAAAACAAAAAACAACCTGATTTTCTAATGTCGACTTAACAAAACGAGGCAAGGTAAGAGTCACAGCAGGCAGCCAAAAGCTTGCAAGCCTGACACCCACTCAGGGTTTTGCTCTCACACTTGGCCAGTACCATTACAGGTTTTTCTATGTTGGCAACTATGTAATACCCCCAGAACAACTGATGCTTCAGTGCCTTGCTCAACTGCATTTTGATGGCTGCTATTGAGGGTAAGAGTGGTATTCACTCAGCTTTTGTAATCAGCTCAGATCTGGCAAATTTTCAGTCAGACTGCTGTTTCTCTAACCTTCAAACCTCTAAAAAAAAGTTAAGTGTGTGCAGTGCTAGAAACTCTGGTTGGAGGATGTTTATCTTTGTTTAGTCAGGAAGTCAGAAAGCTGAAAAAATAATAATAATATTATTTTAATAGGACAATTTTTTTTACAACAAATAATTATGAAATAACCAAAGCAATAACCGATTAACTAAGGTAAGGTAAGGTGAAACAAACTGTGCATGTTTTTGTTTTTTTTATTTTAGGTTGCTATCTGCCAAATATTAAAAAGTCTTAGAACTGAAAACTGATGATGATGTATTAAACTTCAACGACTATCTGTTTTATTGTTTTCTTTTCTTTTAATGATTAGTTTAGAGAATGGATGGATGGATGGGTGGATGGATGGATGGATGGATGGATGGATGGATGGATGGATGGATGGATGGATGGATGGATGGATGGATGGATGGATGGAAAACCTGTTTTGAAAATGTCTATCTTAATGCTGATTCAAGAAGCTGGAATAATAATGGCAGATTAGGTCACGAGTTACTAGTGTAGAAAACCTGTCTAACACGGGTTTGTAAATTGTACTTTTTAATACCATACTGCAACTTACTTTACAATTATCCTATCCTGTTTAAATCACTGAACTTTGATCTAAACAAAAATCACCTATCAACAGGTTTAAGCATATACTAGAAAGGCAGTAGACTTCCAGGCAGCCAGTAGTAGCAATCATGAATCCATTGCTATTGCTGTACTGCAGTGTCTCATCACCTTTTTGACCTGCTATCAAAAAACCAAGAGGGGATTCATACCAATTTAAATAAGGTGTAGTTTTTGATTTTTGTTGGGCGGTTGAAATAGTAAATCCATTTTTTAACACTTATCAACAGAGAGAGAAATGTCCAGAGAGTTATCTTTTACGATTTTCTTACAGTACTTTCAAATTTTGTCGATGTGCACTCTGGGTTTATTGCTTGTCTTCCATCCAAACATGTTCAAATCAATTTTCTCCTAAAAAACAAACATACCCAGAGTAGATAACAGGAAATGGAGTCATCGCGCAAAACATCTTACAGTATTTGGCATTTTTTGTAATACACAGTGAAAAAAGGAATATGTAAAATTGTAACCAAGCTTTTGATTATACTTTAAGACTTTTTGATTTGATTATACTTTGAAATTTGACAGCTAAATTACTTAACTTTTATTTAATTCTAAATACATTTTACTGGAAAAAAAAACCTCATCTGATTTCCTATATTTTTATTTGTATGTTTTTTATAAAGGAAAAGCATGGAAATCTCCAAGTGATCCTATGTTTCCAAGCTAATGATGAGCCATGGCTCACCGAAATAACCGCACACAATCTACTGCAATCACTGCCATGTAGGTGCATCCTTTAACTGCAGTAATGAAGCCATCTCTCATTTTTATTGCATGATAATGTCACATACCACAAGGCTAAGTCTGGCCAGAAATGGGTACACAAACATGACAAACTCAGCACACTGCTGCCTTCCCTGTCAGTAGATGCAATCGCATAAGCAGCAGGCTGATTTAAGTAGGGAGACCACCCTTCAACTGGAGTGCCTGGTTTCAGTACCCTGTGACTGGAGGCCACACAAAGACTGTCTTTAAGCTTGTGCAGCGTCACAGACTGTATGGGCTCATCAGCAGAATAATTTCCCTTTTCTACTGTTGTTAGTGAAATGTGACCAAAAAAACTGGGTCAATATTAAATGAAGATTAAATGCACTTCCAGTCTTCACATCGTATTTAGTCAATTTAACACCACTGTAAATATAGGAGTCACCATGAGCCTGTGTGTGTGTGTTTTCATACCATTCGCCATCTGCACTGCAGTTAACTAAGGCCATTTTGAGGGCAAACCTCAGTGTAAAAAGATTATCTTCTATATTTGTATCTTTTGAATATATTACACATGTTGCATCATAAAACATCTGCCAGTAGTACTCAGATAATCACTGATGCTAAATATAGATAACCCTGTGCTGCCAGTTTCAACCAGCAGAGAGCTATCAGGGGAAAGAGGTGTTTAAGGGAAGCTTGCCAAAAGTGATTTCAGACAGAAATACACTAAGCCAACTATTTGGGTTTAAAGTGCACAAAGGGCTGCTGCAGATGAATCAAGCTGGAACGGTTAAGTGGAAGCACCGAGCTGCCCTCCGTTTTGCAGTATTTTTCTTCATTTGACATCTTGTGTTTTTAAATCTATTATTAATGTACTGTAAATCATGTGTGCTACATTGCTTCTGTTTGGATGGTAACAGAATAATAGAATGAATGGATTGTCTCCTGTTCTCCATGCATGAAATAAGGAAAGCGAAACAAACAGACCATGTCATCCGTGGACAGCTGTATTGAAAAATTACTGAAGAGGATGCAGATTTTGAAAATGTCTGCATTGCAGTTAATGTACACCCAGCTTAGAGAGGCTACATGATGGCAAATCAGAGCTTTTTCAGCAATTTAATTCTTTATTAACAGAAATGGATGTGAAGCAATGACAAATTTCACCTCTAAATATTTGCCCTTTGTTGTTGAAGCTTATTCCCAGTGTACTTTGAAAAAAAAGTTACTGCACAGCTCTGATAGTGACATTATGTTCAAATAGTAAGAGGAGGACAGTGCTCACATCTATTAAAGTAAAAACATATTTAAAATGTGCTGAAATAGAAGACAACTTCATTAAGTTTGCAGACACAGACAGTTGGAGACATCACAGATGAGGAGTCATTCCTGTTATATTGCTTTGACGTCAGCTTGAAGTCTGCCTGATGAGTGCATGCGCAGTTGGTGCATTGTAATGTAAAGTCTAAACGGATAATTCTGCACACTCACAGAAAATTGGGACGGCGACATCTGCTCAAGCGCTCTGTCTGAAGACAAAATTGGCATCACCCGGGCCTAAGTGGAGCCTAACAATCTCACAGATGCGGACACTATAATATACCTCTCATGCTGGGAGGAAGAAATTTATGTATGATGTTACAAAACATTGTACTAAGATTATCTTATCCGGATTCAACTTCCAGACCAGCAGTTACTACAAACAAAAACTCCTTCAAACTCAGTTGCCCAGTTAACGTCAGCTCAGGGGAATTTTTTTGCTAACAACAACAGATTTCCAACTCGGAAAGTTCCGATTTCATAATTCAAAATGGCAGCAGTTTTGGCAAAAAACAAGAAAAAAAGCAGGCATTGTGTTAAATTACTGCTGATACATACATGGCTCTTCTTTGCTTCGGAGCAAAGCAAATCCTATCCTGCAGAAATTCACTATGGTGGATGTAAAACTTAAGCAGAACATGAAAGAAAACTAACCTTCAAAGAAAAAAAAAACAAGAAATAAAAGAATAGACAACTAACATTATAGACAATAAATATGAAATCAGAGGTTACAAGTCCACAGATGAAACAGAAGGAAAACAGACAGGAAATGCTAAGGAAACTACACACATGAGAAGGAAAAATAAAGTCTGCACAGGAACACCCTCAATAAAATCGGAAATTCATAAAAATTAAATATAAAACCATTAAAGTGATCCAAAAAGGATCTCAAAATGTCATAAAAAGCCCCATCAGAACTCAAATAATACCACAAAGCTCAGCATTGGTAAAGACAGGAATGAAAAGAGGAATCCAGACCGAAATCCAACACAAAAGCCTGTGTCTCCTATTATTAATTTTGGTCTTATTTTGTTATTTGGATATGCAATGATGATCACCTTGGAGTTCTCTCATATAAAGAGATCTCCCTTTATTGCCTGTGTCCTTACTATGATGCTCAAATTTGGAAAGTCATTCTTTGGCTTCGCTTTTTGCTCTGGCTTTAGACGGTGTGTTGATGTTGACGGGATGCATTTGCCAAACTCCTGAGCAAGAACAGCTGTAAGCAGTTTCAAAGTAATAGGTTTTTGGCTTTAGAAGCGTAAAGGGACATATGGTGAAGGTACATTTTCAAATGAATTCCTCTCATATTTATGGACAAATGCTACAGCGAGACAATGCCAAATTATGGCTGTCAAAATCCCAAAGCAGATTTATGCTTTGACTTACAAAGAGCGGATAACAAAACAGCAGATTGTCACAAAAGCAAAGTGTTTATTTTTATTCATTGTGCTATCACTTCAGATTGGATTTATTAAATAAGAAGAGATAGGAAGAATACTGTGTTTCACATGCACTTTACGTGTGCACTTAATTAATCCTGATCATCAGAAGCTGTTGTGCATATTGGTTAACTTTATGCAATGTTAAATAAACAGAAAAACAAATAGGAAAACAAATTGATGGATTTCTAAATGTTTCTAATGTCCTTGATTGCATATGCACTTATTCACATGCCTGTAAACAAGATCTTTCAATTAACCTAAGCAAGTAGTTTTGGTGTGTAAAATTAACCAAACCACATCTGCAGACAAAGTCCTGGGAATAAATCATGTGTACAGGGAGTGCAGAATTATTAGGCAAGTTGTATTTTTGAGGAATAATTTTATTATTGAACAACAACCATGTTCTCAATGAACCCAAAAAAACTCATTAATATCAAAGCTGAATGTTTTTGGAAGTAGTTTTTAGTTTGTTTTTAGTTTTAGCTATTTTAGGGGGATATCTGTGTGTGCAGGTGACTATTACTGTGCATAATTATTAGGCAACTTAACAAAAAACAAATATATACCCATTTCAATCATTTATTTTTACCAGTGACACCAATATAACATCTCCACATTCACAAATATACATTTCTGACATTCAAAAACAAAACAAAAACAAATCAGTGACCAATATAGCCACCTTTCTTTGCAAGGACACTCAAAAGCCTGCCATCCATGGATTCTGTCAGTGTTTTGATCTGTTCACCATCAACATTGCGTGCAGCAGCAACCACAGCCTCCCAGACACTGTTCAGAGAGGTGTACTGTTTTCCCTCCTTGTAAATCTCACATTTGATGATGGACCACAGGTTCTCAATGGGGTCCAGATCAGGTGAACAAGGTGGCCATGTCATTAGTTTTTCTTCTTTTATACCCTTTCTTGCCAGCCACGCTGTGGAGTACTTGGACGCGTGTGATGGAGCATTGTCCTGCATGAAAATCATGTTTTTCTTGAAGGATGCAGACTTCTTCCTGTACCACTGCTTGAAGAAGGTGTCTTCCAGAAACTGGCAGTAGGACTGGGAGTTGAGCTTGACTCCATCCTCAACCCGAAAAGGCCCCACAAGCTCATCTTTGATGATACCAGCCCAAACCAGTACTCTACCTCCACCTTGCTGGCGTCTGAGTCGGACTGGAGCTCTCTGCCCTTTACCAATCCAGCCACGGGCCCATCCATCTGGCCCATCAAGACTCACTCTCATTTCATCAGTCCATAAAACCTTAGAAAAACCAGTCTTGAGATATTTCTTGGCCCAGTCTTGACGTTTCAGCTTGTGTGTCTTGTTCAGTGGTGGTCGTCTTTCAGCCTTTCTTACCTTGGCCATGTCTCAGAGTACTGCACACCTTGTGCTTTTGGGCACTCCAGTGATGTTGCAGCTCTGAAATATGGCCAAACTGGTGGCAAGTGGCATCTTGACAGCTGCACGCTTGACTTTTCTCAGTTCATGGGCAGTTATTTGGCACCTTGGTTTTTCCACACGCTTCTTGCGACCCTGTTGACTATTTTGAACGAAAAGCTTGATTGTTCGATGATCACGCTTCAGAAGCTTTGCAATTTTGAGACTGCTGCATCCCTCTGCAAGATATCTCACTATTTTTGACTTTTCTGAGCCTGTCAAGTCCTTCTTTTGACCCATTTTGCCAAAGGAAAGGACGTTGCCTAATAATTATGCACACCTGATATAGGGTGTTGATGTCATTAGACCACACCCCTTCTCATGACAGAGATGCACATCACCTAATATGTTTAATTGGTAGTAGGCTTTCGAGCCTATACAGCTTGGAGTAAGACAACATGCATGAAGAGGATGATGTGGACAAAATACTCATTTGCCTAATAATTCTGCACTCCCTGTATAATATATTATTCATTATTATTGAACTTCCGGACAGTTGTTTGGTTTTTGCCTCTTTGATTGCCTTGCGTCTGCTTTCCTTCATGTTCTAATCTGTGCATTGGTGCATTTGAAGCCTGCCTTGGGCATAGATTTAAGTGCTGCCACTGCTGCACATTCCACTTCTTTCTAGCATGTCGTTTGGTTATTTTAATCATTTCATAATTTATTATCTTATCTGGTATTTTATCGATTTTCACGACCAGCTCAGTGAATTAAAGACGAAAATTTTGAAATTGACAATGTTTGCTAATCGTGTATTTTGTGCGCTGATTGGTTTGGGAGGTTTGGGAAGTTTTTCCTCTGCTCATGCATCAGACCAACAACATACCCATCAAATATACATTAGAGGGTTTCCTTTCTGGTGGGCAGGATATTCCAGTTCTCCTCCAGCCTAACCCAGATTGCCCTTTCCTGTCTTATCTGCCCTTCGGGTGTTACTATTGAAACATTTTGCTTCCAAAAGGTTTCAGAATGTTCAACAACAGAGATGTTGGTTTTTTCCAACTCTTACTTTACAACCAATTGTTTAATATATCTAGTATTTCTGTGAGCTCAGATTGTTGTAATTAGTCATTGGAATTCCAGGTTATGTGATTGAAAACAAAAATGAAAGTCAGTATTTTTTATGACAACTTTTACTTTTCAATACATCCTGAGCTCTCTTAGCAAGCTTTCTTGCATTTTCTTTCAGTAGTCTTCAGGAGTAGTTCTCCAGTCTTTTTGAAAGACTTTCAAAGCTCTTCTCTGGATGATGGCTGCACTTTGTTCTGATCTCTGTCAAGATGATCCCACACTGCTTCAGTAATGTTGAGGTCAAGCTCTGGGGAGGCCAATTCATAACTGATGGTGTGTATCATTGGCATGCTGTAAAATGAAGCCTCTGCCAATCAAATGCTTTCCAGATGGTATTGCATCATGGCTTAACCTTCCTGCCTTCTTGGGACCTTTTTGTGCCACTGCTATGTGTTAAATGGCTGCCATTTCCACTGTGTTCAGTGGAATATAACCAAACTTGCCACAGGATAGTTTTTACCTGTCAATGTTAATATTCCAGTGTGAATTCCTTAAATCAGCCTAAAATGGCTGAGCAGCAGAAATCCCCACACCCATCACCCTGGGGACCATTTTCTGCCCATTGACTTCCATTATAAACGCTATTTTTCAACCCCAAATTATCATCATATGATTCTATTTTTTCTTCTTTTCTTGGATGTCAATGAAGACTCAGGGCCTTGAAGTTGTAATTTTTAAATTGCAAAAAAAATGCAAAAAAAATAATGGCAGGTCAAAATGTATGTTGGTGCCAATCTTTGGTCCATCTAAAGGCCTACTTATAATGACAATCACATATTACTTCAACTGGTTTTTTGTGGAAATATTTAGTTTCGTTTTTTGGTTTTTGGGGCTTATAACACAGGGCGCTCATGTAATAACACTGGGATTTGAAGGGTTAAAACAATGAAAATATAATTAAAACTTTACATGAATATTTCAGGGAGAAGTAGTTTTACAAGGTTGGCTAATTTAAAGTGGAATAAAATATGGATATATGGTCTTTTTATGGCGTGGCTGAGAATGGTCCCTAGGGTGATGGGTGTGAGTTTTTTAAAGGATGGCAGGAGGCTTAAACTCTGATGGCAATTCTGTATGCTTATTTTTCTATGTTACTTCCATTAATATTGACAAGATCAGTGGTCAGTGTTAAGTGTCTTAACAAACAAAGACAGACACTCAAGACTGGACTGAAAATGAGTGAAAAAGCGACTATTATCCAAAGACAACCACCTTCAGAAACCCTAAAGAGCTATTGCTCAAGATCAGTGCAGACAATTACAAGTCTGGATCCTTGGGTGGGGAAATAAGGAAATGTGGAAACACGTGGCTCAAGAGTTTTCCACAGTAATGTACCTGAAGCTTTTGTTGTCTGATCAAATACCACATGAGTGTAAATGCCATCACCTTCCTCAGCTGAATGCCTTCAGCTGCTCTTTATAGATTCCTGTGCACATAATGGGCTGTAATAAAGCACTAGGATATCTTAACAATACTGCAAAAGTAATAGAAATCATTACTGAAATCATGGTTTTCTCAGTTATCTAATATCTCAGTGTGTTACTATTTGGCCTTACTGAGCCACAGCCCAGTTCCCATGGTCATCTAAGCAGATCATTACTTTGGTTTAAATTATAAGTGTGAAATGTTTAGCACTAATCCTTGCATCTGTTTTCCAAAAAACAGTTTCAACATCACTGCCCTCAACAGGCTTCCCCCAATATTAACCATTCTCTCACATGCCAACACCCTGCACTCACTGTACAGTCGAGAACTTAAAATCAACAGGCCATCTGTGAATAGATAGCAGGGAGGGCTGGGACGGGGCAGCAGTAATTCTCCATTCCAGATGTGACCCTGCGCCAAGCTTGGCAGGATTAGGGCGTTGATTCGAGGGGAGGGTTGGAGGGAAGGTTATGGAGGTAGGATAGTGATGGGGCCTGTACTGAGTGGAGAAGGGCAAAATGGTTATGTGCACATGGCAGTCAAGAAGAGGGCACTGAAAAATATAACGACTAGCTTTGGGGCCGATGTGGCACCACAATAAGCACTCAGAGGCAGCCAATCAGTGGTTGGAAAAACAAACTATGGTAACTGAGGTGGGAAGGCAGATGGGGCAAGAGCCAGGGCCAGCCGAGGACAGCCATATGTGAGAGGCAGCTGATGTGTGAAGTATTATGCCCAGCAGTCGCTCTCTCTACACACTGCTGTGTATGAGGGCACCTTGGCCCCCTCAGAGTCACATAGATAAACACTATCCAAACCTCCTCATTTACAGCTTCTCATTAGTTAGAGTAGGGAGGAGGAGGGGGAGGAGTGTGTGTGTGTGTCTGCCCGTAACCCTGGCACTCCCACTGGAATGAATTAGTATGTTTCATATTGTGTTGTGTTTTAAGGTAATATTTTATTTCAGAGCTTGCTTGACCTCTAGATTTTCATGGACAGCTAACGAAGGTTTTTAGGCTGACTCTTTAAACGTCCATCAGTCCACCTCATTGTTATTCATACAGAACATTACTGAGGAACATTCATTTGCTGTCCTTTGGAAAATGTCCTTCTGACTTGTCTTTTCTTAAAACTGCAACTTTGAGGCCAGCTGGGCAAATGTTCAGCCGCTTGCTGTCCATTTTTCTTCTGCATTTATAAGCCTTTAAAAAAAAACACTTTGGGAAATTGTTTAGCTGTATTTATCTGTAGGACCGCACAGGACAGGCACTCAACATTTAAAGACGGACATATTATGGCAAATACTCTCTTTATCATGATTTGTTAAAGACCTGCGCAAAAAACCTGTAAAAAAAAAACCCCCAACTCTCTGTGGTTTTAGTCCAAGAGACCCACTCCAAATGAAAGAGTTTAAGGGTACTTTCTCAGAAGCTTCCTGTCAAGGAGATGTATAGCCTGCAAGAGTAATAAAATTTGCAAGCTATTGGGTTGTGTAACTATCAGTTTTACATTTTATTACATAGAAGAACTATAGACTATATATAAGCATGTAAGTTATGGCAGTTCCCTCAGAAAGTGATGCTACTATTTAGAAGTTCAGGATAGGCCACTTGGAAGATTGGGAATTCTCATACTGGAGCGATTGTCAGTACTGGAGCACTGCTGCAGATGTAACTGTTTTCCTTAACTAAGCTGAGCACAAAGCAATTAAGACAGTTTTTAAAAAGGGTAATCATCTTTAAGTGTGAATATGAAAAATTAAAAAAGAATGTACATTTGTTAATTTTCTTCTTGACTACTAATCAGATCCTTTTCACGTTTTAGCCTGTGAGGCATATAATATTTAACAGCCAGTCGTGCAACATAAATTATTTATTTAATACTTACTCTGCAATCTAAATGAACAGGTGAACATGGCCCTAAAAAAGACAGGGAAATGCTGGAGCAGAAACCATCACGACCAATTAGAGGTGGAGTGTTAATTGCAGGCCATAGTCCATTCATAACATCATCATGAACTACTTCATTCAATTTAGTTAATATCATATTACAAGAAATAGAATTAAGTGCATGTATGTTGCATAATGCACCACATTAGTTACAACATTAAAACCACTGACCAGTGAAGTAAATAACACTAGTACACGTTCCTGTGCCTTTGTTGCTTACAGTCCCTATTCTCATTCACTGTATGTTTGATGGGAGAAATGAGTGAGCTAGTGCCAATGATGATGATAATATCACTTCAAAGCAATCTATAGGGAACCAAACTTTTCACATGACCAAACTCATTATTTAGTTGCAGTATATTCACTCGAGGCATGTCTATATTTATTGAGAAAATATCGGTAATGGAACCACTCGGCTGAGCGTACTGCTTTTATTGTTAATGAAAACAGGTGAATTAACGGGTCAAGGCTGGTGTCAATCCCTGTCATGCCCACCTCTAATGTATTCCCACTAATCTCAGCCAGTGTCAAACTCCCTCTCTGGCTGTGGAACTGGTTGTGGAACAGTGCACATACTTGTTTTTATTTTTGCACATCCCACTCAGAGTAACAAAGCCCTGATGTTGAATTTTCAGTACAGGTGCCTTTTCAAACAAGCCAGTTCTTCATTTCACAAAGTCCCTTTTTGACCTTGTCTGAGTGCAGTTCTGAAATGTTTCTGATCCTTTGAAAGATGCACTGTTCCAAAGCACTTGCATCCTACACTAAAATTAATGAGACTACCTGTTATCTTGATTTTTTTTTTCAACCTAAAGCCTTGCATGTGTGGGAGTAGATGTCAGCTTTTGGTGTCCAGGCTTTCAGACCTTCAGATTTGAAAACTAGAAAGACTCTCTTGTTGTGAATAAAGACTCGACTAGTCTTGTTAAAGCATTTAGGATAATTTTGTAACTACAGACACGGCCTATAAATATATATTTGTATATCTCATTAAGATATCATTAAGAACTGCAGCTTTATCACCACTTTTATAAACAAATTGAAATGCTAAAAGATTCACAGACTGGTTGACATTGATGTGTTTTGTCTGGACTTTGTTAGAGGTAGTCTCAACATACTTATGCATGCAACCACAAGCCACTGTTTTTCTGAAATCCATGAGCTCTGAGAGCAAATTTTGTCAGCATACATGAATCTCACATGAAATCTTGTTATCCTTGTGTGCAGGTCTGCTTTTAAATTGAATTATCAGTAGATTTGAACAAGTCATTCAATTCAGTGTCATTGTTGGGAATAAAACATGAGGTGTAATATCATCCGTGATGGAAATTCATGTATCACTGTTATATTCACTTATCATCATCTCCAGCACTTCCAAAATACCAACATGTACAGTTACTGTTGCTGCACGCCTGTACAGTTACACTGAATGCGGCCTGACTCACTTTGCCATTCATCAACACGCTCCTCAGTCAGAAGTCACGTACCAACAGCTAGTGAGTCTGAAAAAAAACATCTTATTGCTTCAACTTTATAATCTCGCTTTTATCAATCCATTATACTGTATGTCAGATGTATAAGACATAAACCACTCTGTGGGAGGTCACTTAATTGATTTAAGTTAGATTCCTGCTGTGTGCTTTTAGTCCAGTGAAAGGCCACTGGTAGAAAAATGTTCTGATCGTGATTAAATGATTGCCTTATGAAAATGTCCCTGGTGAAAAATCATTAAGAAACAAGAATTAAATTGTTAAAACAGAATCTGCAAGACTTGTTGTTCCTATACATCTCATATTTGATGAAATCACATTTTGCAATATTTTTTTTAATAGCAGCATTTTATGTTTTTAAGGTTTTTGTGTTACAGAAAATTTAAAATAATGTCTTCTTCTACATATTAGTGGGTGTGTATGCATGTGTCAGGCTAAGTAAACAGTTGATTTGCAACTTTCCTTCTATTATTGCGGTTTATATGCAGATGGTTGTTTGTATTTCTATACTGAAACCCAGTAGCATGCATTATCAATTCTTATGACTAAATGTACTGTCCTTGGTCCATTTGTAATTAAGCAATGTGAACACAAACTGGACCTGAGTGGGCAATTTATCTTTTTTGCTTTCCTTGCTGCAGACAACACAGAGCTGACTTGACTTCTGAGGACAGATTTAAGCCCAAGAGCCACTACTTTTCAAATGCATCCTCATTCTGAGTGTTTAAGCCCCAACTTGATTTCTGTCATAGACAGTGTATGCACACTCACACATATAGATATATGTATATTAATGTACAGCTTGCAATATCAGAGTCTTTCCTTCTGGAACTCTACCCACACTTTCTCCTTTTCCAACGGTATTCCCAGAACTAAGCCTCTGATTGCGCCACACTGACAGCTGGGGTAGACGTACGTGCAGACGCATTTTAAGCAGAGCAAATAAATCTATATCAGCTGCTTTCTGGAGCTCTCAAGTGTGTCTTAAAAACATGTATGTATGTCTTCTTGTCAAAGCCTTGGGTAATGTGCTTTGGTCCGGTCAGGCAACTGAGCACAACATGCTTGACATGCCCCTGAGAGGACAGTGTGAAAATATACCCAGTATGTGCGTGTGTACATCTCTGGCAAACCATCTTCAAGGTATTCTGTGAAAGCTCTGGATTCACTAGATGAAAAAAAAAATCAATGAACTAAGATTTAAATATAAACCGTCACTGATTTGATTATCTGTGACATCACAGTGTTACACAGATTTGTTTTTGTTGCTTTCTGTGCAACTAATCAGACATTTTTCTATTGTGTCTCTGGGGAGAGTATCCCCCATTCAAAGTATCGCATCACTGACAGAATGCCCTGACCATTAAAACAAAGGAAAGCATAAGTATTGATTGTCACTTGAATCGCCACCTTATCGTGCTGGAGTAGACCACTCTATTTAGAATAGACTACTCCCTGCTGCTGCGGAGTCGGGGTGGTCTGCCTCTCCCCACCGCAGGGAAAAGGGTAACACCACCTGGGTCTGGGTGCAATTCCCCCCTCCAGGGGCAAGGGTACCTAGACCCGGTTTGTAGAGTACGCTTGGGGAGTGTGATTGTGTGTACAGCGTCTCTTTATGTCTGTCTCCACGTTGGTTGAGTGTGGAGTGAGTGCATATGAGAGCATGAGGGTGGGAATGGATGTTTGTGTCTGTGTGTGCCTGTATGTCTGTGTCTATATGTCAGGTTGGGTATCAGACGCCACCTCTCTGGGGACACCTCAGGCCCTCCAAGGTTTGGAGGCCTATCTCCACCCACCACCACTTCCCCTGCCGGTGGCGGACTCCCTCAGGCGTCGGTGTGTTGGTGGTTCTTTGTGTCTGGGGGTGGGCGTCCGGGTACACACCGGCTCACTCCTTGGCGGCCGCTTATCGGGGCCTGGGGCCTGGGGCTCGCTCGGGCCCCTTTGGAGGTGGGGTGCCCCCGGCCTCTCGGCCTGGGGCTCAGTCACTCAGGCACAGCTGGGGGCCGGCGGAGCTCACGGGCGCGTCACTGCAACTCCCCCTGACTTCTGCTCCGCGGCTGCTGGGCGAGCCCTCATCTGGGACTCTCCTCAGCTCTTACTGGAACAGTGGCGCGGCTGCCCCTCTGTTGGTCTTCCTTGGTCTCTTGTATTCTGGGGGCCTCTGGATGTCTGGAGTTTTGATCTCCTCCATACCCGCTTCACACCCTGGAGGACGGGGCTGTGGCCCCCCCACACTCCCTAGCAGATCATTACATGGAGAAACCTTTGGAATGCAAGCATGCTGATCCACACAGGTATGCACACATGGGTATTCTGAGATGCGGACTACAGCTTTCTTGGCTGCTGCCTCAAAGCACACTGTGCGCTGTCTATCTTGCGTGCTGCACAATATCGTTTATTATTTAGTAAATATTGATATCTATGACTAGCTAGTTTATTGTGATGGTGCTTTGTTTTCTCTATTATTATGTTACTCTTTGTTGTTTGCTGTCTCCTCTGTTTGTTTTTTTTTGTTTGTTTTTTTTTTTTTTTCTCCATACAGGTGACCCAGGAGTTCTTTTTTTTTTTTTTCTCTCTCTCTTCCCCCCCTTCTCACCGTCTCTTCTCCCCTTTGGTTTTCTTTCTTTCTCTCCCCCTCTTTCTCTCATTCATTCCCCCTGTCCTATTTATTAAAAAAAAAAAAAAAAAAAAAAATGACAAAGGATGAACTGAAGCTCTGCCATCACGTAATGTCGCATACTGCTGTTTCTGATGTCATTTAAGAAAAAAAAAAAAAAAGAATAGACTACACATTTTATTGCGTGTCTATCTGTCTATCTACTCTTAGACACCAAACACTTTTGGGTTGATTACTGAAAAAGTAATGTATTGCACATTACTCGTCCCTTTTGTTAAAAGTAATACTGTACATCTTATACTGTGCTTAATTATTTCCCAAATAAAGTCATTTGTTACACTGCTTTTGCATTACTCAGCCACATGATCTGAAATAAGCTGTTTCACTAGCTGGGCCCACGTCCTCATTTTAGGTTTGACAGCATTTTAGTAGGTAAAGGTGAATGAACTGAGCTGCGGTTTGGGGAAGGCCTCGAAGGGGCCTGGCGACGGCTCCCAGGCCTGGCAGATCCCCATGTACTAAATAGGAGTAAAGAAGTTAAAGAATCGAGAACAAGGTGGGAGGGTGGGGCACGTAAACGAGAATGAACAGCTTGCAGAACCTATATACACTCAACAAAAATATAAACGCAACACCTTTGTTACTGCTCCCATTCCCCATGGGATGGACGTAGAGACCTAAAATTCATTCCAGATACACAATATAACCATCCCTCCCAAACAGTGGTCACAAATCAGTCCAAATGTGTGGTAGTGGGCACATCTGCTATATTGAGATAATCCATCCCACCTCACAGGTGTGCCACATCAGGATGCTGATCTGACATCATGAGTAGTGCACAGGTGTATCTCAGACTGCCCACAACAAAAGGCCACCCTGGAATGTGCAGTTTTGTCTCACAGCAAAATGCCACAGATACCACAAGCAATGAGGGAGCGTGCAATTGGCATGCTGACAGCAGGAATGTCAACCAGATCTGTCGCCCGTGCATTGAATGTTCATTTCTCAACCATAAGCCATCTCCACAGGCGTTTCAGAGAATATGGCAGCACATCCAACCGGCCTCACAACCGCAGACCTCGTGTAACCACACCAGCCCAGGACCTCCACATCCAGCAGGTTCACCTCCAAGATCGTCTGAGACCAGCCACCCAGACAGCTGCTGGAACAATTGGTTTGCACAACCAAACAATTTCTGCACAAACTGTCAGAAACCGTCTCAGGGACGCTCAACTGCATGCCCGTCGTCCTCATCGGGGTCTTCACCTGACTCCAGCTCGTCGCCGTAACAGACTTGTGTGGGCAAATGCTCACATTCGATGGCGTCTGGCACGTTGGAGAGGTGTGCGCTTCACGGATGAATCATGGTTCACATTGTTCAGGGCAGATGGCAGCTGAGAATGTCCCAGTTCTTGCATGGCCAGCATACTCACCGGACATGTCACCCATTGAGCATGTTCGGGATGTGCTTGACCGGCGTATACGACAGCGTGTACCAGTTCCCACGAATATCCAACAACCTCGCACAGCCATTGAAGTGGAGTGGACCAACATTCCACAGGCCACAATTGACAATCTGATAGACTCCATGCGACGATGTGTTGCACTGCATGAGGCAAATGGTGGTCACACCAGATACTGACCGGTTCTGGGTCCCCAGACCCCCAATAGCGCAAAAAACTGCACATTCCAGGGTGGCCTTTTGTTGTGGGCAGTCTGAGGTACACCTGTGCACTACTCATGATGTCAGATCAGCATCCTGATGTGGCACACCTGTGAGGTGGGATGGATTATCTCAATATAGCAGATGTGCCCACTACCACACATTTGGACTGATTTGTGACCACTGTTTGGGAGGGATGGTTATATTGTGTATCTGGAATGAATTTTAGGTCTCTACGTCCATCCCATGGGGAATGGGAGCAGTAACAAAGGTGTTGCGTTTATATTTTTGTTGAGTGTAGATGACAACCGGAAGGAGCTTGTTTGGAGGCGTGGCGTTCCTGAAATTCCGATACATAATCTCCAATAGTTCCAGATGCAATCGCTATTTTATATGATCTTTCTTTTAGTCTTTACATGTAACAACAAAAATGACGACACAAAACAAAACTGAAAACCGGTCCAAAGAGACAACACTGCAGTGATCTTACTGTAGGAACATGCACAGGCTACAAGAATGACATCTTCGTTACCTGTTAAAGTCTAGTTTCAAGCTTTGCGGCTAGGTTCTTTGGCAGCTATCTGCTAGCATGGTCTCTGCGCAGATGCTTGAAAAGAGCCAATGTTGTGTTCTTTCGCTTAAAAGGGAGTTTTTCCCTCCTACTGTCACCTAGTACTTTCTCATAGAGGGCCATGTGATTGATGATTGGGGTTTCATTCTAATATTGTGGTGTCTTTAACTTACAGTTTTAGCAGTTGGAATCAATTGTTGTTGTGAATTGTTGCCATATATAAATAAAATCAATTTAATTGGATTGAATACACCTAACATTGATGAGGATCTACAAAATACTCGACATTATTTCTGATAAATTTCAGGACATATTGTCAGTTTTATTTCACAGTGATAATGACAGACCTAAGTGCATGAAAATCAATGAGCATCCTGGAAAACACTGTGCAAAGTGGAGTGCAGCAATATTTACCCTTGCCTCGTGTTGTTGTTTCATGTTCGTGAAGGTGGTGCAGAGCTCATGAGCATTTCCAGTTTGATCACTGCCATTTCTCATGTCCTGTCATTCAAGCTTTGCCCCTAAATGATTAATCTCAGATCATTCGCACCTGCAAATAATCACGGCCAACATCATTAACCTGGTTGACCCCCTGTTCCCTGTCCAGCTCATTTTTCTCGACTGCTGAGCCTGTTATTCTGTCATTCATCACTCCACTCTGACATCATCTCCAAACACCATGAGAGGAGAACAGCATGTCTTATTGATCTACCGTCATTGCCTAGAATTGACCAAGACGAAAGTGATATAATACTCAGACTTTGGTATTACGGTAAGTGTATAAAAGAGGAAAAGAGAGACAGCCCTTTGTTACTGAGTATAAAATCCTTGCCTAGAGAAATTATGGTGCTAATAAAAACGTATATGATGCTTTCTTAATTTTTTAGGAAACCGTTTCTACTTTTTGCATATTTGTGACACTTTCACACTTTCAGATCATCAAACAAAGTTTAATGTTAGAAAAAGATAAATACAAAATATAGCTTTTGAATGGTTAAACCTACCTGGTCCTATGTGAAAAAGTGTTACGCCCTCATACAAATTTCCATCAATTCATACAGTTCCTGAAGCAGCGACACAGCCCCCGATGTCACACTACCACCATCACATTTGTCTGTTGGTATGATGCTCTTTTTATGAATCTTATGCCAGATGTAAGCAGAACCAAACATTTCTGACTTTGTTTCTCGGCTGTTTCTTCAAATTGTGGCAGGATGTGTTACTTTTTGAGATCTTTTAGCCCACTTTACTTTGTCAGACATGTTCTGTCTAACTGATTTCTTGATTTAACAGCTCTGGCAGTAATCAGGCCTGGCTGTGGCTAAAGACATTTAATTCAGTTTTCCCAAAAATGTGGTTCATCACAATTCTTAACTATGGGGCCAATTCGTTTTTCACATCTGGCCAGGTAGATTTGGATAGATTTTTTTCCCCTTAATAAATGATCAAATAAATTGACTTTATTTTTGGATTATCTTTGTCTAATATTAAAATTTGTTGGATGATCTGAAATATAAAAGTTTGTCAAATGCAAAGAACTCAGAGTTCTTAATTATATACAAATCATAGATGGTAAGAGTGTTCGCTTAAACGAGGACCTCAATAGAATTTTGGAGATGTGTGTTTTAATGTAGTGTTCCATTCATCTTTTTTTCCCACAAGAAACAGCTATGAACTATTTTTCTTGCCTGTTACATTTTTCCCCACTTTTAACACGAACAAACAGAGATGATGTGATACTGAGCTTCTTCAACTGACAATGTGCTGATAATGTATTCACAACTTCACAAAAAGCTTTATTTCTTCTGTTTCTGCCAGCCTTCTGCTTCTGGTGTCCTAAAGCTCCATTCACACAGGAAGCAATTAGCAACAATGTGGTGACCAGAGACATAGAAAATGAGCGATACTCACCGACTTCAAGTGATGACAGGCAGTTCTTTTCCACAAGCGGCGGAAATACCTAATCCATAATGATGCTGTGCATTTTCACTGAGAAATATCAGGTTATATACAGGTTGGCACTGGCACATTACTGCAAAATGACGTAAGTTGGAACCTCTGCTTTATGATGGAAAAGAAGTAAAAACAAGATAAGAGTGCAAACAGTAACATCGAGAAGTCATGGTAAAAGTCGAGCTGAACCTTCAATATTTAATATTCAATTATGAAAGCGATTTAAATGCAGGACAAATCTCAAAGGCAAAACAATTAATGAAAAACAGTCTGTAATGACCCTCTAGTCAACCTTCTCCCTGCTGGGGCCCAGTGAGCAGAGCTGTACTGTTAGGGAAATTCAAATTACTCAGTCTAAATCCACAATGTGAAGAGGTGTCAGCCAGCTGTCTGTAACCCAGTGCTTACTTTGTCTTTAGGTTAATATTCCTTTTGGTTTTCTAAAATTCTTTGTAATAATCACCTCTAACATATTTGTCTAGCCTTGAAGTTGTGAAGACACAATAGCACACTGGTATTGCTTTCTCTATTTTTGATAAAGACTCTGGCTATGGACTTTAAATCTATTGCTTTCTAAATATTTATTCAGCTCACCGTATAATACACAAATGCTTCCCTCCTTGAAAAATAAACTTCAAACAGGACTTACTCATCTTCATGCTCTAAGGCAATGTTTTAATTTCCTCTGTCTGCACCAAAAACTGTGTGCACAAAATACTACTTTTAAAAGACATCTGTTGTAGAGAAGCACAGAAAATGAGCATTATAACATATTTTTTTTAAGGTTTGTGTTGAAGGTGAAATTTCAGCTGTTGTGAGACTAAGGTCATGCCTTTGTAGAACAGTTCTTCAAGATATACGGTTCCTTCCTTTCAAAACTTTACTAAAAGAAATACTTGTCAAAACATGTTTCCCATTTGTTAGTCTCTTTTTAAAAATTGAAAAGCATTGAGCAAGCCCAGGTGTGATGACAAAATACATCTTAGGATAGTCAGAGAACTGAGCTTTTGTTTCTCTGTCGTATACCAGTCAGCAGGCATGTCATATTTGTCACAGTTTATATGGTACTTTCTCTTTCAGTCATGAAGCCTTGTCTCAAGTCTCCAGAGCTTGTGTGGGAGTAATTGTCCCAAACAGGGAACTGAAGTTTCTGTCATCAAGACATCAGACCGGATAGCAGAGGCTTCTGCCAGACATCAGTATCTTGGGCTTAATCAAAATGGGTTTGATGGCAGAGCTATTGAGTTTCACAGTTATATCAGTTACCACATACTTGTCGAAACCATTTGGGCATTGCAAATACTGCACCTACTGAATTCTATATGATCTGTGTTAGTTATAACTACTGCATGCATGCTGCACTTGCTCTGCTTGACACCAATGGCAAACTTGAGGGGCACAAAAGCTAATGTCATATTTTGCATGTTTTTCATCTCTCGGCCACATTTCATGGTATTTTCATGGTGTTTGTGATGAAAGCTGTACATATCAAAAATCACATCTAGAAATGCACAACTGTGGCAAGGTTAACATGTAGGCAGACAAACGTCATCACATGTCTTACCCCAACCTACACGTGAATGTTTTTCCCTTACGTGATCAGATAATTTGGTATTCTTGCTGATTTTTAAATAAATTGGTAAATCTAATGGAGTAAGATTGTCATTGTTTCAAGCTGGAAAGATGATTTCTATGCATGTCAAAATATGACAGAAGCCACAACATTTTTATCATAATGCCTAAGAATAACCTAAAGCGCTGACCATAAAACTGACCTCTGGAAACTGGCCTGATCAAAATAACTTATACTTACTTACCTGTAGTTTCCTATTAAACCAGCACAGATTTGTGAAGATATTAAGATAGAAAGAAGCTTAATCATTAAACTATTTTAATCATTAAATTTAATCATTAATTACTTAGATACAGATACAGGAAAATGAAGAATGACAAAAAGGTTTTCTCACTATTTTAGGTCACGTGTTATATGATTCTTTTTCCCCACACAAAATGATCCATATGAGTTCCACCTACTCTAGTCAGATGATCTAGGAAGACCTATAAAGAACATAAAAACTGTAACAGTAAAATGCAGCATTGCTAAAATAAGAATAATAAAGTATAAAAGAATAATAGAGAGGTGTGATCTGTGGCTTGGCTGTAGGTCAGGGTGGTGCAGTAGGTTCAAGGGATCTTGACCGGCGAGGCCAGCAGCTATCATCTAATCATGCCTCCCCTATTTCTGTGGCACACCAGGACCTGGAGGAAAGAACTGAATCTGGGACTGTAAATAACTAAAAGGACTGTTAAGCACTGAATATATTTATTTTATATTTTCAATTTATGTTGATATTTTTTTCCAATGTAATGGCGGCACTTTCAGAGTCTGACAATTCCGCATAGCCTAATAAAGAGGATGTGGAAATTACATTAGTTTGAAATTAATTTTATTTATTCTTGGTGATAAACGGTTTCAATCTTCTAATCTGCGTGATAGTATCTGCAATTCCAGGAATGTAAAACAGATGTAACAGCAGATTAGATTGAACTACGAAAATATTTATTCATTTTTTTTGCATTACCAACTGAATGCATACGAATTCCAGTGAAAAGGTAATGCACAGTTTGTGATGCTGTAACTTTACAGCTGGGGTTCATTTGGTTGTTTTAGTGAGGCCCAGCATAAGTTGCACATATAAATCATATTTGTCAAGCAGAGAACCACTGAACCCATGCAGTAAATAAAAGAATTTGCACTTGTAGCTGATTCTAAACCAAAACTCGAGCATAACCTGTTCCCATAGTGACGTAGAAAAAAAGCCACTGTCGTGACACTGAAACTCTGGCTTTAAGCTCAACGTAGCTCTCTAACTCTTTAATCTCACTTTGTAGTGTGCACCTCATGGCTTCCTCAGCCCTCTTACACTCTTCCTTTTTTAGTGTGTAGCTTCTTCGCCCTCGTAGCTCTTGACCTCTTACCTTTAATGCTCTCGCGTTTTTGCCTTGCTTTTTTCACTTGTCCCCATGTTGGTCTCTTTAATTTCATTTTTTCTTATCTTTCAAAGATTTTTCAGTATTTGTTTTGCAGAAATTAATTTTGATGTGCGCTCTCCATGTGGATGTTTTTCTTTATTTTTTAATAAGTTAAAGCCAAAAACCATGCCACAGATTCTATTGCTCCATATAGATAAGGAATGTAAAAACACAGAGATTAAATCACAATCAAGGAATCAAGGACTAACAGCTTCTTCCTGCCAACCACTTTTTCCTTGACAAGTCAAAATCAAGTGGCTGTGCCCTGGCTGAACCTGCTCCATCTACTCTGGCCAGACTGTCAGAGTGTCTGAAAGGCAACTATAAATGAAGGCCTCCAGAGCTGAATTAGGAGAAGACGTTCGTGTCATTGTCGGTCATCTTCAGCACAGAAGGATGTGTTTATCTCCCAAGCCAGCTTGTGATTTCAGCAGTAGGCAAACCAGTTTAACTTCATCTGCCTCGTGGTAAAAGTAATGTCACTGGTACACTGAAAATAATCATCTGAAAATAATAATAAAAATATATATATTGAAATTGCTTTAAATTACTCTGAATTCAGTCTCAGAAAAATGTGATTAACTTCAATGGCTCTTTATTTTATTCATTTGCAACATGAGATTCAAATCTATAACTTTCTTTTTTTTATTGCCTCATGAGTTTATGGCACTTTGCTCATGTTTCTTTCTAAGCTCGAGCATTCATCTGCTCATCGCTTCTCCTTGAAAATATCTGGTAACATCAATTATTGCATTCTTGTTCCTTTTTTAGATAGATCCTTGTAAATACACATATTTTACACATTTATTTTTAATTCTTGTGTTTTTTTCCTTCATGCAGAGGTTTAGAAGAAATCTATGAACTGGTCAAAGATACCTTCTCTGGGAGATACAAGTGTGTGTACAGTATGACATGCACTAAATAAAATGGCTTGAAAAAATGTAAAAAAACAAAATTTCAACTTGCTGAGCAAGAATTAAGCAACAAAGTTGAGTTTTACACAATAAACCTTCTTAAGAGTTGTCATCAAAATAGCTTACAGGACTTAATCATTCAGGATTTCAACCAAATAAAGATAATATACCAAGTTCTGACTGAAAGATTTCTAAAAACAAACAAAAAAAAATATCATACATTTGGATGGAAATGGAGATAGACAACTAAGTAACTAAAGAGCTATGACTAGGATAATATGTATATATTAGCACAGGTAAGATGAGGGTTAAATTGTTTTCAATTAAAGTTCATGTTGAGGGTCCCCAGAGGACAGAGATCATGTGGCAGAAAGAAAACAGTGAAAATGGACCAAACGTCAACTAATAAATTACTCACTATGAATACGATTATTCACTATGAAAAAGTTTGGATTCTGAGCTTATTGTTCAAACTGAAATCTTAGTCCGCCTGAGAGTAATTATTTTCTGAAGTGTTTAAATATTTGGTGTCTGGGACACTGAGTTATTAAACATTTAGCTTTAAGACGTGCTGCACATGAACAGTGCTAAGCTAGAGAGGCCATCAATGACCACATATCTTTTCTTTTTTTAATTTAATGGCTTGTTTCTATTAAATAAAACACAAAGCAAGTGCAGGAGTGCAGGAGATGCTCGGGTGTGGAAACACAGTCATCATTTCATCAGCACAACAAGTGGATAAAAACCTGTTTTTTCTTTAGCTTTTCTAAATGTGGGAACTAAAAACCTCTTAATCAGAGTGTGAACTGGAAGCAGTGTTGTAACACTTTTGCTGCCTACTTTACCCTACCAGTAGAAGAAAAACAATGAAATGTAAGTCACATGGACACCTTCTTATAGGTCTTTGGCTGTCACTGGACTCCCCCCACTCAGTCAAACTGCTAGAAACTGTTTATCTTTATGTGAATTGTGACACCAAATACTTTAAAGGAAATGTATTTAGAATTTTACATTTAAAAAGTCATACTGTCAATCTTTCACAATCATTATCAGCTGAGGACTAAAGCAAGAGGAGACTCCAAGAACAATCATATTATTGTGTATCTTATGAAAAGGTCTTGTATCAAATGGCGTGCACGTTCTCATGTGGCAGACATGGTGATGTTAAAAATGACACTGTGGAAACAAGGACTTCTCTATTGGAAGTTTCAGGCCTTTTGTCCTTGTATTGCTTTCTTATTTTTAATGAGCTCCTGTGTGTATAACCTGCATGACAAAAATGTTATAGTAAAGCAAAAAATTAATTGTGATTTGGAAACTTAAAGCCACTAGTACATTTGAACATTTATATAAATGTAGAGAGACATGTCTGAACCTGCATTTCACCTTTATGAAACAGTCCGTGCTTCATGGTAGTGTTAGCACACTCCACCATACAATCACTTTCAGGCCCCATCTTATCTTAATGACCTTGTAGTACCATATCACCCTATTAGAGCACTTCGCTCTCGCTCTGCAGGCCTACTTGTTGTTCCTAGAGTATTTAAAAGTAGAATTGGAGGCAGAGCCTTCAGTTTTCAGGCCCCTCTTCTGTGGAACCAGCTTCCAGTTTGGATTCGGGAGACAGACACTATCTCTACTTTCAAGATTAGGCTTAAAACTTTCCTTTTTGCTAAAGCATATAGTTAGGGCTGGACCAGGTGATCCTGAATCCTCCCTTAGTTATGCTGCAATAGACGTAGGCTGCCGGGGGATTCCCATGATGCATTGAGTTTTTCCTTTCCAGTCACCTTTCTCACTCACTATGTATTAATAGACCTCTCTGCATTGAATCATATCTGTTATTAACCTCTGTCTCTCTTCCACAGCATGTCTTTATCCTGTCTTCCTTCTCTCACCCCAACCGGTCGCAGCAGATGGCCGCCCCTCCCTGAGCCTGGTTCTGCCGGAGGTTTCTTCCTGTTAAAAGGGAGTTTTTCCTTCCCACTGTCGCCAAAGTGCTTGCTCATAGGGGGTCATATGATTGTTGGGTTTTTCTCTGTATCTATGAAGCGCCTTGAGGCGACTTTTGTTGTGATTTGGCGCTATATAAATAAAATTGAATTGAATTTAATTGAATAGCTAAAAAAAGACGCTCAAGAACACAGAATGCCCACTTAATCAGTGATTGCTCCAGAGAAATGGACTTGCTGACCACATTTACAATATTGTTTGACCACAGGAATTAAAATTAATATCCTCTATTTGTTTCCATTTAAAAAAATAATTTGCAAAGATTTAAAGAAATTTTTAAAATGCTGTATTCATAGCAAAATGTAAATGAAACGTTTCTGTGCACAAAAAGACAAAATCAGACGTGCCATGCAGAAGAGACAAGCAGAAGAGTAAGAGTTCAGTCATCACTTTTAGCTTCCTTTCTGGTGCCATTTATCTAGCGAAATTAAACTTTTCTGGCCTTCAGGTTAAAAGCTTCAGTCTCTGCAAGGTTCCCATATGGATTACTATCAGTCTCCACGGAAACTGTTACAATAACTTTAAGTTTTATTACTAACCTCAGCCACCTCATATTGGACTGCATCTTTGCACATTGTCCCCCTGGCACACTTACGGCAATTACATCAAGTTCAGTGGTAGAATTATATATCCAACCTACCCAGCAGATGTAACCCATCCCATGCCATTAAGGCCAAAAACCTTTTTTTTTCGTTTAATACTTGACGATAATCTATAGTATTTTTTGGCATGTGAGTAGCTCTAATAATGCAAATCAGTTCAAATAATTCAAACAGTGAATGAATTTGCATGAAAGTGATGGAAATGTTCTCGTGCCCTGCCTTTTCACATACCCCAATAATTAGGTAAAACTTTTTCATTCACATTTCTACATACTAACATGAAGTAATAACAATGGCAAACACTGTAACAGTCTAAAGATTTTTGTGTTAATGTTCTCACTGTGAGCATCTGGCATAAAGTACTGCTTTGAATAAACAGACACATTATCAGAGCTGTAGAGTTTTACCAGGTGATGACTGAATCTTTGCAGCTTGCGTGACTGAAAATATCAAGTGTCAAAAAGAACCCACCTTACACACGTTAAGTGCCCTCAAATGGATGTGGTTTTGCTCAAGTGCTTTGCTTAAAAGACTTTATTCAAACAAACATGTCTTTGGACTGTGGGACGAAATCAGAGAACCTGAAGGAAAACCACACGTGGAGAACATGCAGACTGTGCACAGGAAGGCTCAAGCCAACAAGAGAAAACTTTTAGCTGTCAGGCAACAGTAACCACTACATTATTGTTCGGTCCCATATGAGATTAATTAGTTTTCAGGGCCTCAAATGGAAATGTGTGTTGTGATGTTTCACTGTCGTTGTAACTGCACTGTGATTTTGCTTTGCTTGCACGTCCCCAAAGTCTGAGGTTAGAAGGATTATGTCTTGGCAGGATTGTGTTCATCCTGTAATGCACAAAAGGTCCCACTATTTATTGAATCAAGGTTCAATTTTCCAATTCGAACAATGTATGAGACTTACAGAATTCAACATGCAAAATCAATCTGTCTCTGTGTGGGACTGGAATCATGCCTTTATCACAGCTGAAGGGCACAAAGTGTGTTCTAAGTGTTCATTCTATTTGTTCAGCTCTTTGAATACATTTTCTGTTATTCCAAGAACAGCTCAGGTCTGTGGCATGCTGGCAGAGGTTATTGTTGGAAGCAGCTGCAGAGTCCAGGAGTGACAGGCGCAAATACAGGGAACATAAAGAGGCCTTTAAGGTGCACAAATAGTTAATGTGGGCTAAGGGTCAATGACCTCTGCTATTGAGCAACCATGCCTGGTGACTGCACAGCCTTTTGCATGGGACAGAAATGCTATTACATATTGTATATGCATGTTTTCTGCACTTTCAGCATCTGAATCTGTTTCCCCTTTGTGGTGGGAATTGTCTGGTTTGTCAGCTTGTTAATTATTCTTTAGAAAATCTGTATTTATCTACATGTCACACTGACATCATTCACTTTGAGCTTGCAGTAAGGAGCATAGTTTCTAAAATGTTGAGCTCGTTTAGGAGATGTGTGAATTTTAGCACTGAAATTTATAGGGGCAGATTTTCATACTGAGATTTTTATACATTATAAAAATGAAGGGGATCCCGTGGGAGTGCAGTCAGATTTCTTCATACCTAGTCAGCTTTAAAAGCCTACTGCTTTGACATATGCGCAGCTACAGCCTCAGAATTCACAGAACTTGGGCCCTTCGATGCCATGTGTTTGTGTAGAGGTGAAAAGTAAAAGAATTTTAGAGCTTTGTGGAGATTTCACTAGTGTGCCATTTATAGAAACCAGTTTACAGTTTGCTGCTGGAAACTGAAGAAAACGTCTCAGAATCCTGCAGCTATATGTCAATAAGCCCATAATATGCATTAAAATGTAGCCACAACACCCTTTTCTCACACAATCCCATCAATGAACACAACTGAAGTTTGACATTTTAGATACGAACTGATAGATAACCCAGCTCTTATTGACTGTAATGGGAAATGCAGGCAGCATTTCATCTGTGGTGCATAATACTTCATTTTTTTCTCAAGGTCAGCTAGCCAAGCTTTAACTACAAAGAGAAGATATTTGTGATGCTTTATAGTACCACTGTGAGTAGCTCAGAGGATAAGTTCTAGAGGATCCATCATAGTTTTTGAGTTTTTCATGTATGCACCCATACACAGTAACAATGAGAGCTAGGCAGTTCGCTGATTTCATGTAAAACACAAAATTTTAAATAATTTCAGACAACTTTCATTAGTGAAACATCTGCACAAATAATTTCTTCAGTTTTCTTTTTTTTGTCACCCTTGGAAAGTTTGATAAATGCCCTCTCACTCGTCAGTTCTCCAGATCAAAATGAATAAAACTAAGAGATTCAGATGGTGATGCTCAGTGATGTTAAACTAGCAAATTATACAGATAGCTCTGTGAAGATCTGCATGTAGAGGCAGCAGCCAAGGAGCAATTTCGCAGCATGATTAATCATGCCGATTCCATGGTGGGCTTCATTTTGAGGAAATAAAATATGTTCCTTCTGTTCAGTTTAAAATGATATTAGGGTTAATTTAGTGTTAACTAACATGAATATAAGGATACGGGGGTGTCCAACTTTCACTATACAAAAGTCTACGTATATACCAAGCACACACAACAGATATTTAATAAGATCCCCATGTCTACTGTATGTGTGTGTACTAGCTCTAATTGGGATTTAGAGAAAGTACTTTTAAATCTATTACTAAAACTACTAATATTGAGTGCACGGGGGTCAGGCCAAAATGATAATTGGATGATAAAATTGATTCTCACTTCTGTTTTATTTGCTTCAGGCCAAGGTTGTCCTATTTCTATTTCTTTTTCTATCCATCCAATTTCCCTCCATCTGTAGTAGAAGCTGGCCACCATCGGAGTGTGGAGGAGGTTATTCAGCAATCGTGCACCCACTCAGACGTGAGGGAATAAGCGGGGCGGAACACAGAGCTATTTTAGTTTAGCTCCTCTGTATCTAGGTCTAAGTGATTAAAACAGAGGCTTCCGCCAATATTCGTCTCAATGAAGGTGTTTTTAAATCGTCACTTCTCTCAAAGTCTCCAACAAAACTTTGAAAACTATTTTCTTTTATTGAGGATGGCTCCTTTTTGTTTGTTTGCTTTTCCCCCCTTGTACTGTCAGTAACACTGACAAATTATTATTTCCTCTACAGTATTTCTTGTCTTTTTTTCAGCTGGTACCCAATGCATAGTGCAAATGCCACATTGACTCTCATGGGCCTCACATCTAACCCAGATCCTTCTTTTAACTTGAAAAATTGCTCCTTGCGCTACCCACAAGGGACTGCAAAGAGGAATGTCTGGTATGCCCACCCTGCTCTATTAGGTTACTTATTGACTTTAGCATCTCTCTTACTTCATTTTCCATGTCTTACTCCCAGAGTCCTTCCTTGTTCACCCCTTCGATTCCATCCCCCTCCCAACCACCATACAGGTTGGCCAGTTTCAGCTTCAGCTTTCCACAGTCAACACTGCAAAGAGGTTTGTTATGGAGACCTAGTTAAAGCAGTGAGCACTGGGGCAAAGCCTTCTGGGGTTGGGCTGAATGGATGAGCTGTCAGGCAACCAGCTCTGTGATGAGAGACCCAGACTTCATGCAGGCTCAGATGGGGGAAGATACTGGTTTCTGTCAAACCCAGAGCAAAAGAGGGGCCCCACGTCTGAACTGCCCTGAAAAAAAAATGGGTGTGAAACTAGGAGGGGCGGGAGCCTGGAGAAATGCTAAGGGGCTGTCTGGGGAATATGGATATGGACTTTGTCTTCACTTTATCAAGTCCACCTGTGAAACACACACATCCAAAGCCACACAAGTGTACATATTCACATTGTTCAATGGGTACTTCACTGTATTTTAATTAGATGGTGTTACATCCCAGTACATGTTACTGAAACATTTCATTGTCAGTGCAATATTCTTGATCCTCCAGTGTCTATATTCTTTTTAACTCTGTCCATATTTCATTTCCATCTCTGGATTGTTTGTTCCAAGATGTACCGCTGGGAACTTGGGAAGTGACAAGAGACTCCTGAGGAAGAAAGAGAAAGTAGGAGGGGAGAATTGGAGAGGAGTATGTAGAGGGAATAAGGAGACAAACAGGGTTCCCAAGAGAGTGTGAACAGATGAGAGAATGATGGTGTCTGAGAGCAGGACGTGGAGTGACAACATAGAGAAGAATTAGTAGAAAGAGCAGAATGGGAACGAGTACAGAACTTAGAAAAGAGAAAAAAAAATGACAGTATTGGGCAGAGATGATTAAAAAATATCATTCTGAGCACATGTGACTAATATAATGCTGTTTTTTGTTGGTTTTTACTATTTTTAGCTTCACAATGACACTGATTATAACTTTCTCCTGATATGCAGCATAGTCAGTGATTACAAAACACCTCATTTTATTTGAGAAACGATCTCATTTTATCTATCTTTGACGTTACAGTTTATCTGTTTGAAGCTAGAGACAGGATGTAAGAATTCTACAAGTATAAGTTTATAGTCTAACTTTCGAGTCTGAAAACAAAACAACCCCAAAATAGATCCTGCTGAAATGAAAAGCCTTACTTCATTAGCTGTGATGGACGTCAATGCAGCAGTTGAGATTGTTAACAAGCTGAATTAAATGCAGAACCATGAAAGCTGTGATGAGAATGTTTTGCATCAGCTTTTGGAGTATATACATATATGCACAGTAATAACTGAAAAAATCTTTATTTAAAAATCTGTGGATCACAGTTTGGTGAAGTTAATGATAGTTGAAATAAATATAACAAATGTTTTGGTATTCTGAATCCACTATCAAATGTGTCAATATAAAAAAAACCTGTTTAAACTGTAGAATTAAGATTGCTGAGTAGATAGATACAGTTTTAAAAATAAAAAGCGCGTGCTCTAAAAAGCGTAAAATCATACCCTACTTAAAATGAGATGTTATCCTCAACATGAAAAAGTTGCAAAAACCAAGGTAAAGTGCATACAATAGTATTATGACTTCACTAGAATAGTCAGTGACATCTTTGAATCTTGATATATTTATTTACTGCAAAATAGTAATGAAATGAGTGCAAATAACATGCACATGAATTCAGCAATAGGCTAGAATAAAGGGGCACAAAGTAGCAGACGTATTGAGAAACTACACCACGCTTGAAGACAGGCAGGAGAGAAAAGTAGAACTGGCAGAGTTGAGAGGAGCAAAAGCAGGAAAACATCAGTGGAGAACTCATCACAATGCAGTGCAGCAGAGCAGCTCCCGGCCTGCACCACAGGAATCTCATCTTCAGGGCTCGGAGCAGGTAATAGGAATGCTCTAGCCATTAATGCTGGGAGAAGAAGAACAGGAAAAACCCTGTGTTCTCTGTTGAAGCCTTAGCCTTTCTATTGCCCACCTCTGATTCAGCAGCAAGCCACACCAGCACACCTAAAAGAAATGGATTAAAAGCAGTTCAGAACTCACATTGTGCCCAACTTACATACAGTGTCCTGCAAAACAAGACAGTGAAAACATATAAATACACCTTAAAAATGGGAGGTATTGCTCCTGCTTTGTTTCAGTTGTAAGACCATACATGGAACCCTTGTTTATGCAGTCTTCTGCATATCTATCAGTTTCTTGAAGCTCACAGATTACGCTGGAACTACAAATAGAGGCATGTTTACACTAGCTCTTACTATGCTCCAGTTATCTTCAGGTTGACATTGTTGAAGATTTCAAGGAACACAATACACAATCTCTTTATAGTGTGTGCTTTCATCTTTTATTCTAAAAAGAATTACCAGAAAACAATTTCATGAGGTTATATTTTTCGAGATCATTTACAAGGAAGCCTTGATAAGATAACCCCATTTTCAGTTCTCTGTAGCTCCTTTGAAAGAAAAACAAAGAAAATTTAAGTGTTTTACATTTTAAAAAGTCACTCATGGGTGGGCTGTATTGCGTGTCTGTGCATTCTGGGATTAAAAACAAAAAAGGATTTAACAGATTTGATAGTTATCTAAATCTACTGCAAATTTGTAATGTCAGTGTTGAGATAAGTATAGCTGGTAGGGTGCCTGAAAATATAATAATATGCAGACTCACCAAATCTGTTCAGTTTAGCTTAGCTTCCTCAATGCCATATTCAAAGAAAAAAAAGCATAACTACCTCATCTACCTCATGTTTCACTGCAGATTCATGTCAGTCAAGATACTGATCTGTTTTAGGGAGATGATTTTTTTAGGGAGCCACAACCATCTATTTCCTCCAAATTATTAATCTAAGCAAAACATTTTCTATCAGAACAATGTAAAACAAACAATTAAACAAATAAAAAGACCAACTTGTCCAATTTTCTCAAAATTATTTAAGACACTCAAGATATGTAAACACTTTACCAAGGGTGATTTTTGTTGCTGTTTTGGTTTTTTTGGCCTCTTTTGGTGTCTGTGATACTTTAACTCACAAAGATCGAGAGGTTACAGCTGCAGGACAGGGGATGTGGCACCAAAGCTGTTATTTTGCAGACATTTTTGTGTTTGCAGACAGTTATTCTATTCATTGCGCAAAGCCTATGTTTATTCAACTATTATACATTTCCATCAAACATGCCTTGTCTATGAGAAAGGGCTTTGTTTATTCATATTTTGGTGGGCTAACTAACTGGCTTAAGGCGTGCAGCTCTGATCATGACACCATCTGTTTGCCTGTGTTCAAAAATGTTAAAAGCAAGGAGTCAACATGCTCACGTTTGGCAAAAATGGGCCGATGTCTTTCAACAATACCTTCTACACCGTCTTTTTCTAAGAGTGCAGTGTGGTTTTTTTCCCTTAATTTGGGAGGTACTTAGGTGTCATTCATAATTAAACTTTGACCAAATTGCTAGGTCAGACACTAAGTCAGTTGTTCATTAAGAAGGCATCTTCGAAATGAAGATGCTTGTCTCTCTTCCTGCTAACTAATCAGCAGCATAATCAGCTCAGTCTGTTTCATGGTCCTTTGTGAACAGTGGAGTTGAAGCCATGTATGCCAGCTTTTCTAGGTGGCAATCGCCATCACTCTGTAAGTAGATCAATTGTTATTGAGCGAGTGTCTCTCATTGCTTTTCCATATTTGTGAAATCCTGGCATGGATTTAAGTTTTCCCTTGGACCAGTTCATCTGGTCATAATCAGATTTTTTTTAAATCAGTTTTCGTTCTTGAAGGTTAATATTACCTCCAAATCATTTCTGTTCTGTCGTTTGGGTTAACGTTGACTTAATGCGTGCAGCTCTGATCCTGACACCATCTGTTTGCCTTTTCTCTGCTTTGCCTTTTTCCCCCCTCACAGCCAATAATATGCAACAGCTATTTTCCTGCAAGTACAGGACAGTCACAGCGTGACTAAACAAGATTTCACAGAGACAATAGTTATTTGGCCCAAACATCAGCTAAAAATCAGCCGCAACTGCCAGCTTCTTCTTTTTTTTTTCTGTCAGGGAAATGCTGCATTCTGCTGCACTGCACATAATAGCTTTTAGGTCATGGAAAGATATTCATCTGGAGCTTCCAAAGATTAGGAAGCCAACTGCTTTGCTATGTCTTATGGTAATGAATGGTTGTTTTTAATAAGCTGCCTCTCTCTCAGGAAGTGAGACTAATATCTCAGCCTAAGTAGCAGGGTCACTCAGGTCAAATCCAGATGAAATTGCTGCTCACTTTTAATTCCAAAATCTTATCTAATGAAACATAAAAGGAAAAAAAATTAAATATTAAAACCTTTTCTGTGGTATTAGAGTGCCAACGTAATGACTACATTATGAAACACACTGTTCTTTAAGTTAAACTTGCGTTGAACTTAAATATTTGCTTTCATGGTTTGCAAAAAAATGTTTATTTTATGAAAATGATTAGGTCCAGTCAAACATAAAAGTCCCAGAGGGAACATTTCCACTGACTCTAGGTTAAATGTTAGTTGAATAATAGCATTAGATGAAGGATCAATCTCCTCTTCCCAATAAAGCTCATCAAACACTACTTTAATTAGCAGATGTGACTTATCAAATACATCTTTGAGACTAATAAAACATTATTTGCATGTTTTAATAGATCAAAGTGCACTAAATTGAAGGTTATTCTTAAAATATTCATACCACAGCTTATTGAGCAGTTCATTTTCACCCAGGCTTTACCATCTCACTGGCAGCAGGTATAAAAATAACTAAAGTGAACATAGGTTCACTAGTGGGGCTGCTTTATACTTCAAGGGCTGCTCCAAAGCTCATATACTATTCACATTTTGAGTGTTGTACTCAGCATTGAGGAGGGAAGTCACATCTGCCCCAGTGTTTCCCTTCTCAACCTTCAGAGGTCCATCCCCTCTATTTCCAAAATTAAGCAAGTATGCAAGAGGGACCCCAGATCGATGAACACTCATCAGCCTCGCCATCTGGCCCCAGTTTGTTTTCTTAGCAAATGAAGCTGATTATTGAGCAGGGCGGCTAATGGCATTGAAATCTACTGGGCTGCTCCTGGTTTACTTGGCCATCTGAATTTTCCAGAGAAATTTGTATAATAACAGGTATTGAAAGAGCTTCAGATGCAACCCATTTAGTACGCAAGCATAGCGACATAATGGCTGATAGTGCATGCAGGTGTTTTTAGTCAGCTTTTTATCGCCCACACATAACTGATTTGGGTGTGGTTATAAGTGAAATATGCTTGAAAACCTCTACAGAGAGCTGTGCAGCTGCAGTTTTTTTCTGGCCTCGTGTGAGCTAAAGTTACAATCTCTTATCACCTGAGAGCAGGACAGCAATATGGCCGTGCCTACCTCATCGTGTAGTTCACCCAGAATTGAAATACAATGAAAATAAATGAATTGTTCATGGGATCTATTTGTATGTCGGATTCTTTAAGTGTGCTGTCTCCTTCTGTTTGTCAGCTTTATGTTGTTGTTCATGCCACCTGTTTTTGACAAAAGTCTAAAAAAGCCAAGATGACTTCATATTCTGATTTAAATTTTATTCTACTTTACCAATAGTTAAAAATGTTTCAAGAAGGAGCATTGACTGTATAACTCAGTGTCCAGCACAGCTATCATTTCTATACATTATATACAGATACTGCAGCAGATGGTTTCTTCCTGTTGAGTCTTTCTTTCTCACTGTCGCTAAGTGCTTCATTGTAGGGGGCTGTTTGGTTGGTAGGATTTCTATGTATTATTGCATGTTCTTTACTTTACAATATAAAGTGTCTTGAGGTGACTCTTGGTTTGGTTTGTCATTCTATAAATGACATTAAACTGAACTGAAATGAATAAAGTATGAATAAGTAAGAGTAATGAAGTATGAATCGAGTAAATAGAACAGTGGGGGTTGTTTCCATAATTTAAGACATCCAGACATTTTAAGGTTATCTGCTCATTTTTACCAACTTTGAAAAAAACAAAACAAAACAGTTCTTCTGTACTCCACCTGCTTTACACAGGGATGTAAATTGTCAGATATGCACTGTGGTGCTAAATGCTGTATTCTCCCCAGCCAGAAAGACCCCTCACCCCACACAGATGTTCATCCAATTCCCTGAGTTCAATGAAAGCACCCAGAGCAACCACTAAGTCATGATTGCAGTGACAAGGACACAATCCTACAACACCTTCACAAGCACAACTACTGCTAGTTCTGTTGGATTAAATTTATGATGAAGCTTAACCTGACATGACAGATGGTTTATTACACAAAACCATCTGAGAATTTAACCTTGAAAACTGGAATGGGGTGGGCATTTTCAAAACATATTTGGCAGGTGTTTGGATGAGCCATCTGTCTATCACAGGCTACCTTCAACCAATTGCAAGTGTACCCTATCATACTTTTGTCAAAGCCAGACTGAAAAAGAGCAAAAGTAAATGTTGAAGCAAAGCCAAATCAAGTCAAAATCCAGCTCCCTTGCAGGTGAAATAAGACACTGAAGTCATTTTATTAACTACTATAGAGGGCTTATTTTACCTCTGTGATATTCCCATAGCCCATTTTCACTAAAGGGGTGTGGGAGTAACGCTTGAACAAGTATCCCATTAGCTTCATTTTTAAGATGCGGTTTTAGGTCTAGTGGTAGTTCAGTATGTTTTAACTGAAGTTTCTAAAGGTCTGAAATAGCCAAATATTCTGTGCTTGTGCTATCAATCACTTGTCTACTTAATAGCAAATGAATTGGAAGAGAAGTTTGTCTAACATGTGGTTAACATTATTAAAGGGTGTATTTTGACCCAAATCATGCACTATGCCTAACCAAAGAGTGACGTGCCAAGTTATGGCTAAAGACGGTTATACTGAACATTTTTCATTTATAATATCTAAAACTGCTAAAATCACTGTTTATTTTGGCTTCAAAATATTACACTATTAGCAGATCAGTCTATCTTCTCCAGCTAACTTTCAGTTTTACATTGTGATGTTGACTCTCACCACAGTCGGCAGACAGTGGCAGGCACTCGTTGTTGCATTAACGAAGCTGAATGATCTGATTTCCTCACAGAGAAGAGAGTTCTCTCCGTGAATACCACTCAATTAGAGTACTTCCTCAAATATAATAAGAACTTTATTTTATTTTTATTCTCAAGAAAACTCACGGAGCCAATTCATCACATGGCTACTGAGAAATATATGCCTTTTTGGATACTCATGCTGAAGGAAAACAGACACGTGTAACCCGGTACCTGAGTTACCAGTGCAGACATGAAATGCACTTCTAAGTACATTATATGTGACTCATAGACAAGGAGAAGTAAACTTCCATACTGTTCATGCTTCTCAGGATCCCTGGGAAGCATACAAACAGCAATCTATTGTGTGATGTTCAACAGGCCCCATTTCAGAGAGTGTTGCTGGCAGACCTTTGTGCTGTGTCATTCATTTGATGTAGGTGGTCCTCAGCTAGAAAAGCTGATGTCACTGCTGAACACCAATAAGGATTTAGCATTTTTTGAAATAAAATTGCTGTTATTTTTGTGGGCCTGGTGGTTGTGTTGCCAAGTAACTGTTAATTATTTTCTCAAATATTAATTTGAATGTTGTGTTTTCAGCTACTGAAAGCAAAGGACTTGTCGAACAGGTTTTTTAGGTGCTAACAAACTTGGTTATTGTTGTACTGCTTATACATAAACACATCTACACATATATACTCACTATCACATGCATATATTCAGTCAACAAAGTGTGTATAAAGTATAAAGCCATGAAAACCAGCTGCAGTTTTACTTTGACTTATTCCAGACAGCCCAACCTCCTCCTTGAAATGGGCCACGTGACAACCCTTAAGGAAATAAATGCCGTTGAAAATTTAACGGTAGAAAGTGCCCATCCCCCAAGAGGTCTATTGACACTACCCTCTGGCCGGTGCCTGTGTTTGTGTGAAGCACACGCCAGCAGTCCAGCCCCTCCCATTCAGAAAGATATACTTCATTAGCTTTCTCAATACCCAAGCTTCTTTTATTGCTCTTTAACCCAGCTGCCTGCCTTTCAAAACTGTCCATACAAATTCAGTTGTGTAACTCAAAAATTATGGCCTTGAACGGCTTTGACACAATAAAAAGAGCAAGTAATGTATCAAAAATACATTATTATTATTATTTTTGACTAAATAAAGACAAGCAGTCTTTGCCGGCATACTCACAGAGTTCTGGATTTTTTGTTAGAAGAGATTTTGAACGTACGCTCGTGAATGCTACAAGATATCTACTAATCTAATGCACATACATCTTTATATGTTTTTGTGTTTATCAGTATATAATGTGATCATACAGTGATCTGAAAAACACATCCTCCTTTATTTTGGCACATTGTTATAAGTGTCTGACTTCTGTTTAAGTCATTACGCAGTATTTATTTTTGTGCTTAAAATCACTTGTAAATACTGTATAATCAGATGGTATATATACGCGATTTCTGCATAGTACTCATTCTTCTCCAATATAAGAGCATTTTAAATAATTTTCCACAATATCTTTATTTTTAAATGTCCTTTATCATCTTGGGAGAGTGATAGAAAGTGGTTGTATATCATATAGAAAATGTAAATTCATACAGGGATATTTCATTGGTCAAAACAGCTAAACACTATGAAACGTCATGATGTGATTGGTTGAAATGCAGGAATCAGATTTTTGGTCCTGTTTGAATGATGCAGCCGCCAGATGCCAGGGTTGCTGGGGTCCCACTCACAGCAGAGTATTGCCAAGAAAATCTCTTCATCCGTTAAAATACCGTGAGGCCCTGTAACTCAAGATCAATAGCTCTGAGACAGGATGTGATATAGTTCTCCGGTCAGCTGATGCACACTGTGTGAGTGAACAATTCCAACAATAGTGAGAGCACGTGCCCCATTGTTGCAGTGAAACTGAGACATAAGGCCTTTCCCCTGGGGTTTCCTTCCACCTCCCATCTGTCTTTGTGCCTTTGATTGGTAGACAGCATGTGGTTCCAACGGTGTCTAAACAATGTCAAGACCTTTGGAAATGTTTTGGTTTAAAAACCCACAGCCAGCAGAATTTATTCGCACACAGTATGTGGCTGTTTTAACTAGACCATAAAAGTATAAAATATGCTGCTGCTGAGCAATACCACTATGTTGCTATTAATGGAGAGCTACATTTTTTTGTTTTGTTTTTATTTTAACGTTTTTTAACCTCAAATTACAAAAAAGTCACAATTAAATAATACATGTAAATACAATTAAATATAAAATAAAAATGTACATACTTGCATATATATACAGAAATAAATCTGATAGCTTGCATTTGAAATACTCCCTCAGAATCGTCCTTTGCTTATTGTTACTTCAGTTTCACCTCACTTTTCAGTAATTAACATGACCATCTGCTCAATGAGAAAAGTGTGTTCAAATTCATCTAGAACACTAAAACAAAAATGTAACACGTTTGGGGGACCAACTTCCGTCAAAAGATGGATCTCAGAAATCCATTTTTTATTCACATTACACCATAGTAAAACATGTGTTTGGACACAGAAAATTTACAATGATAAGAATTAAAAGTGTATTCTAAAGTTAAAACTTTAGAAATTGATGGTAACAACACATAAAAAAAAGAAAAACGTTGGAATAGCATCATGTTTACCACTTCTTCCCTACTTCTTTTAACAACAGTCCATATATTTCTGGGAACAAAAGAGCATTTGCTGGACTGGTCTTCAGTCTGCTCAACAGTCCTGTTTAGCAGTTCTGAGTCTTCTTGTATTTTCAATTTAATAATCCTCTAAATGTTTTCAGTTGGTCAGTTCAGCACCCAGAGTCCTCTACTACAAAGCCATGCAGTAGAGCAGTGGTCCCCAACCTTTTTTGCGCCACGGACCAGTTTATTCCAGACAATATTTTCACGGACCGACCTTTAAGGTGTCGCGGATAAATACAACAAAATAAAACTAGTATTAGAATTTATTTATTCATAAAACACGTGAAAAGACCCAGGAAAACCGTGTTAACGATAAAAACAATAACAAAATAATGTGGAAACCGATAAAAACCCTGAAAACCATACATTTCACACCTGAGCCTCAACTCTACCAACTCAACGGTACCAAACGACTCACGGACCGGTACCGGTCCGAGGCCCAGGGGTTGGGGACCGCTGCAGTAGAGGGTTTAGCATTGTTGTGCTAAAACATGCAAGGTGTTCACAAGACCTTCGGAGAGAAGTCATTTGGATGGGAGCACGTGTTTTTCTAAAACAGTGGAAAGTCACCATCAATACCTTTCAAGATTCATGGTGCTCTTCCTCATGTACACACTGCCAATAGGAACCAATGTACCCCCATACCATCAGAGTTACAGGCTTTTGAAGTAAGTACTGACACACCAGATTTTCTGTCTTCTCTTTAGTTTGAAGGATGCTGCATTTTCCAAAAAGAATTTCAAATTTCAATTTGTCAGATCACAAAATAGTTTTCCACTTTTCCTCGGGCCATTTCTAGTGAAATGTGCCCCAGAGAAGCTGCCCTCTTCTTTGCCTGATAAAGCGTTAACCTGTATTTTTGAATGAGATGGGAAATTGTGTTCAAAGAAAAGTATTTGTGGAAGTGTTCCTGAGCCCATGTAGTGATTTCCATGGCAGAAACACACCAGTTTGCAGTAAAATCTTGGCATCCAATACCGATGTTCAACCTTGTGCACAGAGATTTCTCCAGATTCTCTGAATCTGTTGAAGGTATTATGAACTCTAGATTATGATTAATTATAGCATTCGCACTTTTACGTTTATTCTGACATTGTTCAACAATTTATAGATGCAGTTTTTGCAGATCAGTGAACCTCTGCCAGTCTTCACCTCTGAGAAACTCTCAGATGCTCTTTTTACACCCACCCATTGACCTGTTGCCAGTTAAATTAATTTGTTACAAAGTCTTCCAACAGTTGTTTCTTTTTGATACTACTTACTTTTCCAGCCTTTTGTTGACCCCAGTCCCAACATTTTTTGAGCAAAGTTGCTACCATCAAATTCAGAGTAAGCTAATATTTTTCTTAAAATGATAAATTATCTAGGTTCAAACATTTCACATAGTTGATATGTTTTGCATTTATGGTCTGTACCACACTTTTCACAAGTGTTTTCCAGAGGGGGTCACGAGCTGTTCCTTAGGCCTGTGTGACTGAGGTCAAAGTCATTCTGTTGTGTTTTGTTTATTTCATCTTAATCTGTGAACATGGAATAACTTACCTGTAGCTGCATGCTATTTATTTTCCAGACTATGTTTTTCATTACAAGCCTGCCCTATTAATCACTACAGTCCCTAGTCATTGCCACTTCCAGCATTAACCCTCTCAGGCTCAAATTAAACTTTTCGTTGTTAATGCACAACCAAGTCCTGCAGTGGTACTTCTGAGTTAAAAAACAAACAAACTCATAAAATATGTATGTGGGGTAATCAGGTTGTTAGTTTTTAACTGTTGCAAATCGGCAACGCCTGCCTTGAGATGGTTAATGAATGGCTTTATACTACTTTACCAGCATTAGTTTTAAAAGCCAAAGACATGTAGATATTTCTCAAGACTGATGGGATTCTTTATTTCCATTCAGTTTTATTTACATAGCACCAAATCACAACAACAGTTGCCTCAAGGTGCTTTAAAGATCCTACACTAACTTGGGGGGTAAAAATGCAAAATACTGCAACTCAAATTTATGTTGCAAATTAATTGCCAATGTGACTGTCAATCTAGTTTTATCAGAACCAAAAGTGCAATTTGGATTATCTTGTATTAGCTTGTTGGTGCACTGGCTTCAGCTGTTGAGTTCTACATTTGTTCATGAGCTTTTTTCCACACGCATTCAGACTCTTGTATCTTCACTCTCACAAGAGGAAGATACACTTTTCATTATTCGTTAGCTATTAACAAAAACACGAGCGTGTTCAAATAATTGTTTTTAAATCTGCACACAACAGCGAGACTACAGGAAAGATTCGATTTTTCTAATATGCAAACTATATATTCTCTATTCATTAACACGTCACCATGAAAGCAAAATAAAAAAAAATGGATTTCTTAGTATGTCGAACACAAAAATTATAAATCTTTTTTTTTTTTTTAACTTTGCTGGACTGATGCAGTCTTCTGGCATTTTAGCCCTTCAGTGACATTTGTTTGAGTGATATTATTTGAACTGGGTCAGAAAACGTTTGTGTTCCAATACAAGCTCTTAGGGAAATTAATGGGTCACATTTGTTCACACAAGTGCGCGTTGTCTGGGAGGCATCTTGCCCTGGTTTACCTCTGGGTGATGATGGAATTATTTGATAAAGTTATCTTCCACAATGTTAAACCCACATACAATATTCTTCAGGTGCCTTGTAAGCCACTAAGACATCCCTGAACATGGGCCTCGACCTGCATGTGTAACACTTGTCAAATTCTCAATCAAATTGAAATCTGGGAATCATGACCTGAGGGTTCCTAATAGATCATTGAATTGTAACACTTTGGTCCTTATTGTTCATTTAACCTGGCTTTAATATTGTGTCTGATTTAAATGCTTTTCCTTCTGTATTTTTCTTCTTCTTGAATTCTTGAAGCGTAATGCACAAACGTAGCCTTAGATTTGCTCCAGCTGGTTGCTGAGAGTATTTTTCTCTTTTGTTTGCTTGTTTTTGGTGAAATAATTGCCTCACCTTAATCTTCTTTTTCTTGCAACCAGCAATTTCTGGGTTATTTTTGTTATCGTTGTTGTTGTTTTCACTGCTGATAGTTTTTATTTAACCGTTGGCACTTTTACGTACCCATCAGTATTTTTATCCACACTTACTTCTGTATAGATTGGGAACTCCTCCTGCACTAGTATGATGTGTTTCTTTCTCTCAGAACATCAATACAAACCTTGTTAGATATATTGTGCATTACATAAACTAATATAATGTTGCCAGTGAGAACCCTTCATTGCGTTGTTTGTTCTATCATAGGGTTGCTACCAAACTATAGATGCCTTACTGGCATTTGAATTAACTGTCTGTGGCTTGTGGGTGTCTTACCCTGAAATGAAATTTGTATATTCACAGAATATACATTTTTATTGAAAAAAAAAACAGTAGTTGTCATAATTTGTGGGAAAACTATCACAAAGTTTTTGTAAGATTCAAATCTTAGCTGTACCACATTCGTATAGATATATCTCAACCTACAATTTGAATTTACCCTGCACATTACACCTTTACTATATTGCTGTTAGGCATCCGGAAAATCCAAATCCAGTGGCGTGAAATGGGACAGTCTTATTGTGTTGCAACGATTATGCCTATATGTACCTTCATAGGTCATACTGATATGAAGGTAATTGAAGGTGCTGTTGTGGTGTGAAGAAAGACTTCATCTATTTTGTATTCAGTACACTAGAGTTTGTTAATGTTTTTTTAAAGCCGTTGATGACAAATATAATTAATAGTCTGAATCATACTTTTAGCTCCCAGATATTAGTCTGGGAGCAAACAGAAACAGTCATACTGGTTCAGATAGCAGGAATACTATCTCTTCATCCAAATAGTTTCAGTCTGATTTGGCAAGGGTCGAAGATGTCTAGAGTAGATGTCTGCCATTGCTGCAATACAATGTCTCACACCAGTGAGTCCATATATTAAAAAAGTCAGCAGCATTCCAATATGTTCTTGTTTCTGTTATTGCAGAGACCTATAGCTTGATTACTTTTTAAAGAAAGGCACTTCAAGCTGATGTATACTTTATATCATAAAATGGAATATCAGAAAAAGGTAACTCTGGGTCCAGGATTTATTACCATAAGATAAGACTGGCATTGTTTTTGTTTTTATTACTTTGCTTAGGATAAATAATCATTTTCCCCAAAATATTTCCTGATTGTAATCTCTCATTTGGGTACCCCTGTGAAATATGTATTGTGCACTGTATTGCATGCATGCATATGCTATCTAACAAAGGTTTCAAAATGTTGTCTGTTGCTAATTAATGAAATAAAGCAATGATTTTTTCCATATTTTTAACTATGTAATGTTTTATTAGATAATATACTTTTACATAAAAGCATTTATTCTCTGTTTATTTTGTTATACCTTCATTCTTATTAGCTGACGTCCCAACTGATACAAAATTCTCAGAAATATCAATCACAGGCTTTGCAATTCATACTTTTTTCCAAGCTAATATTACCTTTCTCATCCCAAAATGCAGAAGCAATAATGAGTAGAAGCATCAATCTAACTTTCTGACACTTTACGCTTGAAGAAGAATTTTCATGTCAGGCAATAACTGCTAGTGAGCCTCAGTGGCACAAGCTCTGGGTCTGTGCCTACACCAAAGCCTAATGGGATAAATCAGCTCTTGCATAACTGGGGGCAATCACTCACTTCGTCTCCTTTCTGACAGGACTCAGTTATGGCTTCTGGGTAATATCATTTCTGTTATCTTAAGATATCAAATTTCTGTCTTTATTGGGAAAGACCTTAGCAAATGGAAGACAGTTTGCTTGCCTTGGCAAGGCAGGATGAAAAATGAAAGCATATTTATCCACCTCACAAGCCACATTTAGGATTGAGAGCTCAGGACTTTAGTGACACATTTAAGGAATCAAAATATTTCACTAACTTTGGTGTTATGGCTCTTTTTTAAAGGCTTACTTATACTGCCTAATAGATGCAGAACTTCTCTAGAGACCTTCAGATTTATGATAGTAGGCCATAGGCCATGAGAATAATTAAACAATAGGCTTCCCAAAATTTGTTTTTTATAATAACAATAATAACAATGTTGATGGTGTGCACAAAATAGCAGTATAATGGATATATGGATTTTATCAATACAGTTAAGTATGGACTTAAAACTTAAAAAACATATAGTTAGGGCTGGATCAGCTGACCCTGGATCCTTCCTTAGTTATGCTGCAATAGGTGTAGGCTGCTAGGGGATTCCCATGATGCATTGAGTATTTCTTTTTCATGTGTTAAAAAGAAATCATTGAATCATACTTGTTATTAATCTCTGGCTCTTTTCCACAGAATGTCTTTTATTCTTTCTTCCTTCTCTCACCCCAACCGGTCGCAGCAGATAGCCGCCCCTCCCTGACCCTGGTACTGCCGGAGGTTTCTTCCTGTTAAAAATAAGTATTTCCTTCCCACTGTCGCCAAAGTGCTTGCTCATATGATCGTTGGGTTTTTCTCTTTATGTATTATTGTAGGGTCTAATTACAATATAAAGCACCCGGAGGTGACTGTTGATGTGATTTGGCACTATATACATGTAAATAAAACTGAATTGAATTGAGTTGAACTGAAAGAGATTTGTGTGCTTGAGAGGAGTTTTGTCCAGATGACCACTCCCTCCCCTTAGATTTACATATACATCCAGCTACACTGCATTTGACTGTAAAAAATTTAAATATGATACATTTGCTATGTTCTTACTTTCTCACCACCTATCCTTTTCAGGAAACCAAACATGTTAGAACAGGCAGGCCAAGACTTCCTGGTAGCTCAGAAAATGCCTGGTAACCTGATTAAGGTTATGCTATGATATGATATTTGAATCCTAATCATTATCTTTTCCATTCTCTTCTTTAGATCTAACCAAATGCAAAAGAATAATAACTAAAAGTCTAAAAATCCTGTTTTATAACTGCAGTCACAGTCTCCTGTATTAATATCTTATGGATTAGAGCTCCACCACCCTGCCTGCCTACCTCCTTACCTGAATGTCATCTGTCTTTTAAACTGTAATGTATTTTGTCTGAGAGAAAATACACTTCCTTTGAAAAAAAATGTGAAAGCTCTTTACCTGTATGGAAACATTTTTAGGAAACAGGACTGAACTGTAGACTGCCGTATTCTAATTTAGGCAACTTGTATCTATTCCTACCTGATGACTTTGTGCTGTTTTATTTTTATTGCCATAGATGATGTGAAGCAGTGGAACGAAAAGGTAAAAAAGGAAAAACCTCTGAAGAAAGTCACTGTGCAAAACTATTAATGCCGCTGGCTTTAGCACAGCAAGAAAGCCTAACACACTGATCAGAAGACTTATGGTTCATCAGGAAAAATCTACTGATGTCAGATCTACCACTGTGAATGAAATCAGTTGTGCTAACACTCTTTCCACACTTCTTTTGGCAGGACAGAGTGATGCTTTGGTGTAAGAGTCCAAAAACATAACAGAAAAAAACTGATTTCTTGCAGCATTACACATAAAAATAGAATTAGAAGTAACTATTTGGAGAATCCTGGTGAGTGGTGTAACTCCCAAAAGGGATAAAACTACCATTCAGTGAAATCTTGTCAGTACAAAAAAGATAAGAAGTGCGGGGATAAAATGTTGGAATTGTGTTTTACAAGAGGTTACATGGTGCTGCACCAAAAACACTATTGTGATTCCTTTGATTGCAACCATCCAACCAATCTGGAAAAAAAGCACAAGGAGGGTTTCATTTCAGCACTGTATATCTATATGACCAGTCACCCTGCGACTGCCAGCAACCTTTTGCAACCATTTGCCATTTGTTGGGGAATACATATTATTCCCTAGTCACTAACAGTCAGGGGGCCACTAAGTGGTGACTGGGGCCTTAGTAAGAATAATCAGTGCACCTGTTTTCAAAGATATTCAAAACAGAACACAACCCCCTTCCCACTTTAACACAACAATAGCGACAGACTAATGGCCTCAGTAATAACGTTTTAAAGTAATGGAAACTCACCCAGAAATGACCAAATTGATTGGACGTGGGAGGATTGAGAACTGCTGGAACCAGTTTCAAAGGTACTGCTGCTGATAATTAGGCTCATACTGTGGTTCTGTAACAAGCTAATGCCAAAGAGAAAAGCCTGACTGTTGTTGGACTGTTGATGCTAAAAACTGCCACTGAGCCTTGATGATTTTTCTTTTGAAAAACACAATTGCTTCTTCTAAAAGGTGGAATGTTGTATGAAGTGTAAAATGCAAATTAAAACAGAATTCACCTACTGACAGCAACATGTTGCAAAAGAACTGTGCAATAATGGAGAGTAAAAATATATAATGGTGAAAAATCTCACAACTAATTCGTTTATTTAGTAACATATAGTACAAGAAGACAAGAAGAAGAGACAAGTAATGGAAATCGTGCATGAGGTCATGAGCAACTCCACTATCAGTGACCAAAGTTGCACACACAATGCAGCTTAAAATTTTGAGATGCAAAGATAAAAAAGATATGCAAACAAAATTCAGAAATGGAAATAACAGCAGTGCCAGATGATCTTAAGTGAGAGATCGATCAAATTGAAAGGTATTTGATTAGCTGCCGCAGAGGTTAAATTGGGCTGGAATAATCAGGAGTGGTGTTCCAGCACCTTCAATTAATGATCAATTAATGATCATTAACAAAAAAAAAAAATTTTGTGCCACGGACCGGTTTAATGTCAGACAATATTTAATTGCGTTACTTTATTAGCAGCGTCCCCCTGAAATGCGCCACAAAACATTGAGAGTAACATCCTCCTCTCTGCCACTTAATGCTCTCAGTTCGCTATGGGAACGCGTAACTATTCCTTTCAAAATAAGACACACAACTACAACACGGGAAAAAACCCAGAGAAACCAAGTTAATGATAAAAACTCTGACAACTCATTTCACACCTCAGCCTCAACTCTGGCGGGCCGGGGGTTGGGGACCGCTGTTATAGACAGTACTGCTGAATGAGTTACTTATAGTTTTTCATGTACTCCCAGCTGATAGCATTGAGAGACTTGCTGAGTAATAGGAACATTATAACAAAACATGACCTGCTCACACATCCTCCTTCCTTCTTAGTCCTGTGATGTATTCAAGGTGCAGATGGAAAGTTGCAGTCAAATTACACTACCAGTGCAAGTCTGGACACACCTTCTCATTCAATGTTCTTTTCTTTGTTTCTACTGCTTTCTACATTGTGTACAGTAGAAAATAAACCAGTTCTGTGGTTGGTGGGGATGTACACAGAAACTGAAGGAAGTTTACCATAAAAAAAAAAAGAAATAGTTAGCAAAATGTGTTAAAGGAGGAAGAACTAGTTATAACAACACTGTTAGATGATGTTAACTGCTTCCAGTTACAGAAAAAAATTTACATTTCTTTGGATCTGTTAATAGCATAATTTCTCTGTGGTAAACTTGGTTACCTAAATAAATATTTAGTTATATTCTTTTTATTTGAAAGGTTAAATTAAAGATACATAATTGAATTAAATGTAACTGACAAATAGGTCATGTCCATATAACTTAAACAGATCACCTTAAGCGACCGTGGCTCAGGGGGTTGGGAAGTGTATCTGTAACCGGAAGGTCGCCGGTTCGATCCCTGGGCTCTCTGTCTTGGTCGTTGTGTCCTCGGGCAAGACATTTACCCTACTGGTGTTGGCCAGAGGGGCCGATGGCGCGATATGGCAGCCTCGCTTCTGTCAGTCTGCCCCAGGGCAGCTGTGGCTACAACCATAGCTTGCCTCCACCAGTGTGTGAATGAATAGTGGCATTGTCAAGCGCTTTGGGTGCCTTGAAAAGCGCTATATTAAGCCAACTTAAGCTTTTAAATTGAAATATGGTGGCATGATAAAATTACATTCATTCAACAGATTACTTTTTTGAGTGTACAAATCAGACAACACCCTGGAGCAAGCATATGGCGACTCCTTTTTAACAGGAAAAAACTTCTGGCAGAACTAGGCTCATAGATCAGGGTCAACTGATCCAGCCTTAAGTATCCGGTTGTTCAGTCTGACGTCACTAGCCGTGTCTGGGTCTAAACTCCGCTGCAGGTCCATATATCAAACGATCACTATGGCATTACTGAGAGTTGAAAAACTGTCTAAAGTCTTTCATCTTTAATAAAATGATCAGCGTTCTGCTCTACCAGGTGTAACAATTGAGTTTAACATCCAGGCATCCATGAAAACGGAATTTATGACATTTAACGGAGTTAGAAGTTAGCAGGGAGTTAGCTCGCTAGCTTCTATCTAAATACAATATAGCATGTCCTGACTGCGGGGTTTTGGAAACAAATTAAAACGTACAGCTCTGCTATCACTTCCAACATAAATGAAGACCGAAAACTAAACAGCAGTGACGTTTGTAGGGTTACTGAAGTTTGGCTAGCTGGTATATAATGATGTCCTACGTGACCGCTAGCGACACAGCTATGTTAGCATAATATAAACAAGCTAACTTTTTTTCCACTCGATAAAAGTTACCGTGAGTGTTCTCGGTGGTCAGGAACAAATGTAATCGCATGGCAGGATGCTGTAAAAGGACCAAACTTCAGCCAGGAGAACAACTGAGATAATCCATCCACAATACGAGGTTAGTCATTCATATACTGCTGCATGGGCTGGGCTGTAGTTACATCCTAAGGTTTTAAAAACTGAGCTTAAATAAATGATTAGCGGTAATAAAAGCAGAGGGAGGTCAACAGTGATCACTGACTGTTTTAGGAGCTTTTTGAGATCAAATAGAAGAAAATACATAACATTAAACATGTTAACAACACAAAAGCCATATTAAATGCAGACTACTTTAGACCCGGAAGTAGGATTCGTCGCGTCATCACTGAACAACCGGATAGGCTTTATCATAAAGTCTTAAGCTTAATCTTTAAAGTAAAGAGGGTGTGTGTTTCCCAAAATCCAAACTGGGAGCTAGTTTAATAGATCTGTCTCTGTCAATATTCTTGCTGCTGTATTTTGGATCAATTCCCTTTCAGGGAGTTTAAAAGACAAATTGATAATAATGAATTATAATATTTGTAGAAAAGTCTGTGTTAGTGTGAACTACATTACCCAGCAGCCTCTGGGCAGTCATGGAATTCATGGGACTCCTGAGATAGCCTGACTTCATTCCTAGGCTAACGATGTAGGAGAGAGCTGCTGGGAAGAAAAGCGAATTGTCACGGCGAGTGAGGTGAGCCGTGTGGAGGAAATGAAGGAGGATCCAAGTGCAGGCAGTCGTGAAGGTGTAAAGGTGGTTTATTGAACATGAAAGTACATACAAACGGAAAATGGAGCTGGAACTAAACTATACTGGGAAACAACTAAACTACAAAGCACAAACCTGAATGAGAACGAGCAGAGGAGAATGACGATGGACAGCAGGGAGAGCACACGGATGTGACATGGTAGATACACAGATGACGCAGGGTGGAATACACAGACGGACCAGCAACAACAATGACTGAAGACATGACTTAAATACACAGAGAACCACAGGGGAATTACACACAGGTGGTGGACACAGCTGGGAATAATCAACAAGACGAGACAAAGGTAAAACTGAACACACTCACATGAGACGCAGACCTTCACAATAAAACAGGAAACAAAACACACTTTACTAAGACACAGACTAGACAGAGACAGACTCGAAATGACATATGAAACTAAACCCACATCTTAAACCCAGATAAACAGAACATGGAACTCTAATAATAGACATAAACATTACCATAACACGACAAGAGAACAAGAATGTCATGGTCCTGGGCCATGTTGGCCCAGTGTTCTTAGTTTTCTTGTATGTTTGTATTTTGTTCCTTATTTAGGCCATGTTTTCTGAGTTGCCCTGTTGTGTTGTTCCCTAAGTGTTTTCCCTTCGTGGCCTTTACCCCCTGTGTGCCCCTCTGTGTATCTGTGAGCCCTCGTCTCTCCTTATGTTTTATTCCATGTTTCCCCTGCCCATTATGTCCAAGTTCTCCCCGTGCTCTCTCTCCCCCCCCTGTGTGCCCTGTGTATTTATGAGCCCTCGTCTCCCTTTGTGGTTGTTTCATGTTTCCCCAGCCCGTTATGTCTGTGTTTTCCCCGTGCTCTCTCTCCTCCTGTCTGAACCTCTGTGCACTTCCTGTTTACTTTGTGACTCTCACGCCTGTACATGTCATGTTCAGTTCACCCCGCCCTGTCTCGTTATGATTATCAGTGTCACCTGTGTTCCCCGTGTGTTCCCACTTTCCTCGTTAACTCTCTGTGTATTTCTGTCTGCGTCTCCCTCTGTTCGGCGTGACGTCGTCCCTCATGCTGTGTGTGGATCTCCCTGTGTCTCGCTGTAAGTTCTTAGTTTGTGGCTTCCCAGTTTAGTTTAGTTTGTATGTTTGTTCTACCGGCAAATAAAGCTGTGTTTTGAGTTCATTCCCTCGAGTCTGTGAGTCCTGCATTTTGGGTCCAACTCCCGCCTGCCGCACAGCGATTCATGACAAAGAACACAATCCCTGATGCAAACTTAAATCAAAACACAATAAACTCAAAATACTGGGTCCAACGGACCCAGAACCGTGACACGAATAGCCCATTTGTTGTGAATGGTGTGTGTCATATAAACAAACCACACCATATCACCCCTCCACATCCTCCTACATTATGCCATACCTGATTGTACCATCAGTCTGAGTGCAAATAAACCTCACCTATTACAATCTACTCACTGGATGTAGGCCTCTCCTTCTGACCGAGAATAGTTATTGCAGCACAAACCAGCATTAACTGACGTGCACCATTCTGTACAATAGTCAAGTCTAGAAGTAACAAATGTTCAGCATCACTCTGATAAAGGGTATTTCTAATTTTAGAGATAAATGCAAGCAAAAAAGTCACATTTGATGTACAGTGTAAATAGAATTTGTCCTAGCATGGAACCCTGTGGAACTCCATTATTAACTTTAATGTGTGTCCATTTACATACAGAAATTGGAATCTGTAAGATATGATTCAAACCATTGCAGAGCAATATATTTGAAAAAACTGCATGCTATGATTTTTGTGATAAAATATTATAGTCAACGATATTAAACACTGCACTATCAGAGGACATAAAAAGATCACGTGTACCTTCTCTTCAGATGTTTCTGTAGAGTGATGGATTCTAAATTCCAACAGAAACTCAAGTAATAAATAATAAATTAATGAGAATAAACCATTCCTCTGCAGATAATCAGTTATCTCTTTAACAGCTAGTTTTTCAATATTTTTTGTGAGAAAAGAATGGTTGCAGATTGGCCTATAATTAGCTAAGGCAGCTGGGTCAGGTGATGGCTTTTTAAGTAATGGTTTAATTACTGCCACCTTATAGGCCTCTGGTATGTAGCCCAGTATTACAGATAATCTGATCATATTTTAAATCAAATGATATTTTAAATCAGACCTAAATGCAGGCACACGGAGATGAGGGTGGAGAGCAAAAGGCAAGCCTTTATTTCTGGCAGCAATAACACCACGAACAAGAGGTGACAAGAGGATCTGAGAAAAGCTAACAAAACCTAAACTGGGAAAAACTAAACCTAAGGACATGAAGAAACCAATAACGAAGAACCAGAGACTTGTGAAAACCTGGAAAATAACGCAGAGGAAACACAGAGGATGACAAGCAGTTGATCCAACGAGGAACAGGGGGCAACACACACTATATATTAGAGATGGACCGATCCGATATTACGTATCGGTATCGGTCCGATACTGACCTAAATTACTGGATCGGATATCGGAGAAAAATAAAAAATGTAATCCGATCCATTAAATATCACGAAAGCAGCTCACAAAACTTGCGACACGCCGTAACTCACCTCAGAACGTTAGCACGTCGGAGCAGTATGCATCACGTGATAGAGCGGCTGTGGCATGCAGGACCGGTCGGTGGTCTGGATAGCATTTGGAGCTTCGCTAGCAACCCGGCATTTCATCTCCGACAAAGTTATCCCGAGAGAAGTAAAGCAAGTGTGTAAGTCCATCTCTGAATGTTTGTAAAGCATTCCTGCGTTAAGCTTAACAAGCGACTGCCTCTTCTTGCTGCTACTTCAATCATGAAACTGCTTAACGATCAGCTGATCGGCTTTTCTGTCGCAAGTCCGTGTCTCTAGTTTGCTTTTGGCCCACTTTGCACCAGAAAGAGGAAACCAGCGGATAAACAACAGCAGCACGTTTAAGCTTGATAAGCTGTTGTTAGAATTTATTTAATATTACTTTCTACTCCAGGATCTTTTTCTACGTAGCTGACGCTGGTAACTGTGCAGGGGCGGATCTAGCAAAGTTTAGCCAGGGGGGCCGATAGGGCATTAACAGGGAGAAGGGGGCACAAAGACATACTTTTCTTTCTTATTCTCATTTAAAATGTCTAGCTTTTAATAAATAATTATCTGACACCCAAAGTTTTAATTTGATGCAAAATGAATAGAAGTCCATTACTGTATATAGTGACTATTAAGTCTAATATATATACCCTAGTAAGCTATAGTACTTTTTCCTTTGGGAAGGTACCATCTGTGCAGTCTGCAATTTTGTTGAAGAAAGATGTTGAATCTATTTAATATTTCTTGAAAAATAATTGATTTCTGTGCATTTTTTTTCACACTGCATCAAATTAAGGTTGATTACGTCGATTAAGCATCATGAGGTGGAGCGTGAGGGGTGGTTCCCTATTTTTTATTTATTTATTTTTGTTGTTGCTGGGAGTTGGAACCCTATTAGTTAGGTTGCTTAATATTTACGCTAAGTACTCTTTAAAATACCAGAATAGGGAGGATGGTGTAGGTTTAAGTTTATTAGATTGATCAGTATTGCTGAACTATGAAATATTTTTTTTTGCATACAGGTATAACAGAATAGCTTTAGTGTAGTTGTTGTTTTAAACTTGAGTATGAACTTATACAAAATGCAGCAAGATATTTAAAAAACAGCTTTGTTGATTAAAAAACACTATATCGGATTCATATCGGTATCGGCAGATATCCAAATTTATGATATCGGTATCGGTATCGGACATAAAAAAGTGGTATCGTGCCATCTCTACTATATATACCCACAGAGGGTTATGAGGAAAATAGGAACAGCTGAGACTGATCAGACATGATGAAACAGGGAGAAGAGCCAGTAGCTGTGTCCCTGCCTCGGTGGAGTTTAATAAAATCAGCCGTCTGCTCCTTGCTATCTAAAATATAACAGGGCACTGGCATAAATTCTCGACCATCTCACACTTCTGTTTAATCAGTTTTCTGTTTGACGTTTTTTCAGCTGTGTGAAAATCCTGGAGGAACCCACCCGATGGATTAATAAAGTTTTATTTCATCTAATCTAATAACTTTGATCTCAGCCAAACTGATTTGGGACAGCCTTCGTCGCGTCGCTGTGACGTAATCGGCCTACAAATGCGGCCTCAGGAGGATGCAGCCTACGTTTTGGGACACAGCTACAGAATACACTGACACAGGACACGGACTGTCAAAGTAAAACAGGAAATACGTGAACATAGAGACAAGAATGACTGGAGGTAGCACGAAGGAGGAAAAGTAACAAAACCTAAAGACTAGAAATCACCAAACACTAAAGAAACCTAAAGAAAGACTGAAGGGGCTTGAAATACAAAACTAAACCATGGAAACCCACTAAATCACAGAATTCAAAATCTAACAACACCAAACACTGAGTCTTGAGACCTACTAAGACTTTGGCATGTCAACAGGAACACAGCTGGCAAAAATGTGCTATGGGATATCAATTCTGTGTGTAAAGCCAAATATCTGTACATAAAACAAAATTGATTGGTAGACTAAACTTTGCAACTGTGAAGAGTAAAATAACTGTTCACTTCCTTTAAACTATTTTTTTCATAATGTAGAAAAGGAATATATGGAATCAGCGATCTCTATTTAATAGATCTGTTTACCGATCTTGCAGCAATCATGTTATTTGTCAAGGATGGAGCTCTTTCTGTGGGCTGACACCCTTTGATGTCTTCCTGGTTGTTATTTAGGCCTAAATACCTTGAACTCCTTCAGGGATAAATACGTAAGTTCCTCAATCCTCCCCTCACATGCTGCCACAGAGGATAAATTATACACAGCTCTAGTTTTACTTCCTCTCATCATAATAATATGCTTTGCATGGCTTTTCCACTTCATCTAGAATCATGGTAATCCCTGTGCTTCTGTGTAATTATCTATCCTCTAGGCTGATCTCAGTGCTCCTCACCTGCTCAGCCTAGTCACATTACCTCCTCACTTTTATCTATGACTCTCAAAGCTGCTGCCAAGGGTCCTCTTTACTCACCTCACAACTTTCCCCATTGCAACCCCCTTCTAACACACCCTTCTCTCAATGTCTCTGTCTTCTAACCCCCCCACCCACCGTCATTTCTCACTCTATCCTTCAAGAGGAATGTGATTATTAGAGAAAAAACTGTGCTTCAGAGCCAATTTGTATTGCGGATATATCCCTCATTAATTTCCCAACCATTCTAATAAGCAGAATGAAAAGAAAATAATGGAAATATAATTTGCTAAATTGACAAGGAGTCACTGGGTACCTGGGGGAACAGAGGCTGTCCTTTTCTGTTATGCTTACTGTCATACCATCCTGGCCTATGCTTGTGGCTGACACCAACTATTACTCAATGAGAAGATTTTTCTCTTTTCCTCTGTTCACCCTCTTTTTTAACCAGGAGCCTTAAAAAAGTGTTGTTGTTGGGGTTTTTTAAACATTTTCCAGCAAAAATTAAATTATTCGTGATAATAATTTTTGTTTACTAGACCAGGGGAACCTCATCTTTTTTCCTCACATGCGTCTTCCAATATCAGTCAAAAAGATAAATATTACAACACTGATGGGTAGCAATTACCTTCAGAAAGTGGAAATTAGGGCTGCACGATTTTGCATAAAATGAGAATCACGATTTTTTTGGCTTAGAATTGAGATCACGATTCTCTCACGATTTTCTTTTCCAGTATAAATATTTATTGCACTTATTAACTGCACATCAACTTCGCAACAGTTGAGACTGAACATAAAAACAATAAATAAACATAAAAACAACAAATGTCTCACGTTTTGTTGTTGCCGCAAAATGTTGTACTGCTTGAAATTCCGTCTCCACCGTTGCTCGACACTGCGTGTATAGAGCAGGTAGTGCAACAATAGAAAAATAGTTGCGGGACGGCACTGTGTAGCGTTTGTCTAGGGTGTTGATCATTTTCCTAAATCCCTGGTTTTGCACAGTGTTGATGGGAGCCATATCTTTGGTCAGGTGATAAGTGATAGCCTCCGTAATTTCTTTGCGCCTGCGGGAGTTCGACGTGAAGCGCTGTATAAGGTTCCCGTTATTGATGTTTGGGTGGTTGACCGGGACGGATTTTCTCCTGTCACTTTCTCGTCATCCCTGATGTGCTCTCCGTTGTTTTTTCCCTCCTAATTTTAGCAGCCAGCTTCTGTATCACGTGGTATAAGGCTCCGCCCTTGTCATTTGTTGAGCAGGAAGAGTGAGCGCTTGTTTTCATGCAGATTACGTCCCGGATCAAAATGCGGTACAATCGTCGTCGTCGTCGTCTTTTTTTTTTTTTTTTTAAATCGTTGTCATTTGGAAATGAGATCGCACATAAGTATGAATCGAGATCGCGATTTTCTAACGATTAATAGTGCAGCCCTAGTGGAAATGCAATTTAAATCAGAATTGCTACATGTTTTTGGTTTGGAAAACATTCTGTCAAGAACATTTGAAAAACTATCACAATCGATAATATGATTTAATCTAATAACTGATGAATAGAAAATTAATATTTATTTGGACACATTTGTTGCACACTTGTCTTTGTATACCACCATGATAGAGTGGTGTACTTGTAATTCTGAAACACTTAATGGAGCAGGTTTATTAAAGCTCTTGAATTAAAGCTGAAAGTCTGATTTTCAATTGCATCTTCACTCTTTGATTGAAAATGTACTGTGATTGTGTAGAGGAAAAATTAGAAAAACATGTGTCCAGATACTACTTGTCTTAACTGTATACACTACACATTCACTACTAAATTAATTTCTAAGCATGTCAAAGATTTCCATTTGCAAAGTGACATATTTTACTGACATGCATCTACGTTTTGGACTTGTAACTTATCAAGTATTATGCCTTCCTTTAATTTTTCAATGCTTAGTCTTTGAATGCCATACTGAGAGAAGACCAACAGTGCCTGGGGGAACAGAGTCAACACTGACTGGCTGGACTGGAGGCAGAGAGTCTCCAGACAGACATGAAGTCTGAACTTGGACTCCTGTCATGCATTCGGCATTTTGATTAGAAAGCACAAACCTAATTTTGACTGTTGGTCAGTCGCTGATGACAATATTGCTTTATATGTTCTGTTGCTGTAACACAATGGCATACAACAGGGAATGATCAGAGATACCAGAAATCCGACGTGTGACACTCAAAGAATACTGGAAAGATGTTGAAATCCATATACTGTATATAAAAGACAGATGTAGCTACACTGACATTAGGTTAAGACCTTATCCATACTTGGTGTACCAAGCACGGGTCATAACTTGTGCCTGCCCTAAAGTATATCCCACTTTATTATTGTTCTTGACAGTAATGTGTATCGTGATTTTAAAAAATGATAATCTGCTGACATGATACTAGCCACTGAGACCACAAACTAATTAGGAAAGTGTTTACGGAGGACATAAACCAAGTAATAAGTAAGGCTGTTTTCCAACTGACTCTATCATCAGAGTTGCATTAGCAGCCAGAGCAGTCGCCTCCTGTTGGTCATTGAAAAGAATGAAAGTCTTGGCCTTTTGGCTTTGCTTTTCAGACCAGGAATGTACATCCATCTTTTAAATATGGTCAGCGGGAGAATTCCATATGGCATTTTGGCCCTAATGAGCCAATCATGTGCCATATAACAGCTGAACTAGGAAACAAATAAGCTAATTATATTTTCAATACTTCCTTTGTGTAAAGTTATGTTCTGGGGGGCATAAAGAGCTCATGAAAAAATTAAGGGTTATGAGCATTACTACTAGGTCATACTCCGAGGGCCGACGCAACAGCTGCCTGTGAGAAAATACACACAGTCACAGCAAGACTTCAGACACAAAACCCCGAGGCTTTCATTATTATATCTGGAGACTTTAACCATGCCACACTGGACTCTACTCTGGCTGCTTTTCACCAGTTTGTGAATTGTCCCACAAGGAGCAACAGGACAATTGACCTACTGTATGCTAATGTGAGAGATGCATACAGAGCCACCCCCCTCCCCCCACTAGGGAAGTCAGACCACAACCTGGTTTACCTACAGCCACAATACACACCCCTCGTCCAAAGGCAGCCGGTCACAACGCGCTCCATCCGGAGATGGACCCCAGAAAAGGAGGATGCTCTGAGGGACTGTTATGACAACACAGACTGGGATGTGCTCCTGAGCCCACATGGTGAGGACATAGAGGGGGCGACACACTGTCTTACAGACTACCTCAACTTTTGTGTGGACACGGTCGCCCCTGCTAAGACGGTACGGTGTTATCCTAATAACAAACCGTGGGTAACACAGGAAGTCAAAGCTGTCCTCAACATGAAGAAGAAGGCTTTCAGGAGCAAAGTGAAGGAGGAGATGAAGGCAGCACAGCGGGAGGTGAAACGCTGCCTGAGGGAAGCAAAGGACACCTACAGGAGGAAGGTGGAGCAGAAGTTGGAGAGGAACAATATGAGGGAGGTCTGGAATGGTGTGAAAACCATCACAGGCCACAACACCCTATGGAAGACATCCTGCATCGTCCCGGTCCCCAAAAAGAACCGGCCCAATGAGCTGAATGACTTCCGACCGGTGGCACTGACGTCACATCTTATGAAGACTCTAGAGCGGCTCTTCCTCAACCTCCTCTGACCACAGGTACAACATGCCCAGGACCCACTACAGTTTGCATACAAGGCGGGTGTCGGAGTGGAGGATGCCATCCTGTACCTCCTACACAGAGCCCACTCATACCTGGATGGGGGAAAAGGCACGGTCAGGATCCTGTTTCTTGACTTTTCCAGTGCCTTTAATACCATCCGGCCCTGTATGCTTCAAGAAAAACTGAACAGGATGGAGGTGGACCCCTGCCTGGTGGCTTGGATCTCCGACTACCTCACCGACAGACCACAGTACGTCAGGCTGAAGGACATCACGTCTGACACAGTGGTCAGCAGCACAGGAGCACCACAGGGAACTGTGCTGTCCCCTCTTCTCTTCACCCTGTACACCTCTGACTTCTGCTACAACTCTGAATTATGCCACATTCAGAAGTTTGCAGACGACACAGCCATCATGGGGTGTATCTGGGATGATTAGGAAGAGGAGTACAGAAGTCTGGTGAGGAACTCTGTCGCATGGAGTCACACAAACCACCTGCAACTGTGGACTTCGGGAGGTCTAGAGCAGGTCCACTGCCGGTTCAGATAGAGGGGGAGGAGGTGGAAGTGGTCAACAAGTACAAGTACCTCGGGCTGTGGGTGGACAATAAACTGGACTGGTCATGCAACACAGAGCACCTGTATAAAAAAGCCCAAAGCCGACTGTACTTCCTCAGGAGGCTGAGGTCTTTTAACATCTGCAGGAAGCTCCTGAGGATGTTTTACCAGTCGGTGGTTGCTGGAGTACTTTTCTATGCTGTGGTGTGCTGGGGGAGCAGCACAGCAAAGAAGGACTCATCCAGGCTGGAGAAACTGATCAGGAAGGCTAGCTCTGTGGTCGGCATGAAGCTGGACACTCTGGTGACAGTGGCAGAGAAAAGGACATTAAAGAAACTGATGGACATTATGGACAATGCCAGGCATCCTCTGCACACGGCCATTAACAACCAGAAGAGTCTGTTCAGTGACAGGTTGCTTCTCCCAAAGACAAGAACTAACAGACTTAAAAACTCCTTTGTCCCACACGCCATCAGACTGTTTAACTCCTCCCTGGAGGGGAGAGGGAGGGGAAACAGGAGGACAAAGGAGGGGGGAACAACTAAGCTGTAGTGCCTCTTCACCTCACTGTGCAATACCTTTTGTGCAATACTTTTGTAAATAGTCAACGGTGCAATAGACTCAATACTTGAAATGTGCAATTCACTTGTATTTTTATTTTTATTCCTATTTATTGTATTTATCCCCTTCGTATATTTTATTTATATTGTCTCTGTATTTATATATATATATATATATATATATGTGTGTGTGTGTGTGTGTGTGTGTGTGTGTGTGTGTGTGTGTGTGTGTATTATATATATATATATATAATATTCTGTAACTCTGTAACTTCTGTCGGTGCTGTGCTTTTTTGGAAATCGAATTTCCCAGAGGAACCCACCCGAGGGATTAATAAAGTTCTATCTAATCTAATCTAATCTAATCTAATACTCTAAGAAGAGATAGGCACAAGTTCAGAATCAGAATCAGAATCAGAAAGGGGTTTATTGCCAAATGTTGAGCAGGTTTACAACATTAGGAAATTGCTGCGGTGCTTCAGTGCAAACATAGTGTCATAAATAGCACTTAAATAGACATGAAAAAATAAAAGTAGGGATAAGAATTAAAAGTGCTACGTAGAAAGATATGTGCATGAGCTATACATGAGATATATACATGAGAATAAGAATTAAGAGTGCTACGTAGAAAGATATATACATGAGTGCAGGTGGTGATCAGTGCCAAGCATGGAATGATGCAGTGACACAGCGTAGGGTCATGTGTTAGTGGTGGGAAGTTGTCCTGTATAAAACTGTGAATATTATGCTCTTTGCCTTTTTGATGGAACTAATATATTAACAAAGCAGGCAAATCAGAGAAATGATCAGTAAAAAGCATTTCACAATCAGATTTGAATGCTGACTCACTGCCGTGCTTTAAATGCACATTTATTCTGCTTCCTGATCAGATTAAAATAGAAGATGGCTTGATTAGCTCTTTAGCTTTATAGCTAAACAACATCTGCCGGGCTGAGCTTTGCAGATGTAATACCACACAGTTTGGGGATCAATCTTTTTTGCTGTTACACCACAAACAAACAGATAAACAATAAAACCACCAGAATCTGTTTGAGACTGAATAGAGACCATATTTTTTTAAAAACTGCTGGGGCTTGACTGGCAGTTTTCTCACACACCCAAATTAACCACACTAATTGGGCACACTGAGCAGAGTTTGTTTGAACCAAACCAAGCAGGTTTGATTTGCTTCAAACATATGATTTTGTATTCACAAAGCAACCGTTTTCACATGGATTCTCCAAATTTTGTTTCCATGTATGTTCCAAGTCACTTAATGTTCTTTCTTGGAGAACTAATATTCTTCCCTGTGCCTATATTTATTGCAGCTGTGTAAAACTTTCCATCAGAATTACGCACCACTGTGGTTTAGAAGGACTCTCCTCAGGGACAACACAAAGGGCAGAGGTGTTAATTATTCTACAGATCAGCAATGTCAGCAGAACTCTCTCATTGCGGCTAATTGTCCCTTTGGGGGTGCTCAGGTCCTCATTATGAGAACACTTTGTAATCCACTGTTGTTATTTAGCACAAGCATTTTAGTAGCATTTATGAATTTTAAAATGTTTTAAAATATTTATTGGGAAATATACTTTTAGCCATTCTATTTGATAATTTAAAGGTTATTTATTGAAATACACAAGGCCTTTTTTTTTTCAATGTTGTTGACTGGAAAAATAAATAAATGGAGAAATGTAGGAAAGACTCCCAACAACAACAAAAGCTCGTTTGTTTTTGTAGCAGTTCCACAGTGGAGTCCATTACTCTCGCTTAAACCCATGACAGTAACATTCATTTTATCAACCATTTCTATAGAAGACTGACATTTTTTCTTACTATCAAAATGCCATGTGTGCAAATCCCACAGTTTGACAAAGAAATATGAAACATATTGTAAATGACGGATTGTATCAATTCAGATGTCAATTTTTATGTTAAAATGTTCCATTCATATTAAAAGAAACAGTAGTGCACAAAAGTGGCTGACAGAAACAGGATTTTGTTATTGCAATTCGTCAACAGCCAAACACTATCAATCGACTTGTCAAAAATAATGATTCTGCTGCCATCATTTTTAGATTCTAACAAACTGTTCACGTTCTAAATTACTGACATGGTATTTTTTTTCCTGTTTCAGCAACACTGGGTAAGGCTGCTGGCTTAGTAATATTTTGCCCTGATGCATATCTACAGTTTCAAAGGCATTCTTCCCAAACCATGCATTTGACAGAATGGTTTATTAAAATGTATGATTGCTTGGTTTGTTCTGCATTGCAATTACTCTCGTTCCTCGTGCACATTATAAACACCAAGATAATATGAAACATAAACGTCAATAGACACTTGTCTATGAAAGCAAAATAGAATATCCCACAGTAATATTGAATAAAGCCAGTTGAGGCACACTATAGGTTACTTTTTCCTTCTGAAGTCAATAAGCAGACAATCCTTTGGGCAAGTGAGAGATCGAACATTTTCTTTTAAATATGAAGCTCATTTTCTTTTAAATTCAGATTATAAAAAGTAATTTTTTCTATCCTTTGAGGTACCGATATCTCTCAAACTACCTATTGATTTCAGTGCACTGTGAAGAAAATCCACTGATACCTTCATTCCTCCCTTTAATCAAGACTGGTAATATAAATATCAACCAGTTGTAGTGTTTAATGCAGATTGTAATTGATTTGGGACTTACTATGTTGAAAGAGAAAAAAAAACACTGTATGAACAAATATTTTGGACAACACTACTTTGAAATCAGATGTTTTCAGTCCCATTGTGGCAGGTGTATAAAACCCATATAGTATATTTTAAGATCAAATCCTCAAACTTGAACCATAGGTCATTTTTCCCTATTGTCTTTGTAGAACATACTGGACTGGACCAAAAAATCTTATCTTATATTTGATTGTTTTATATTGAGATGTTCTGCACATAAACCATAAAAAAACAATAACCATCACTACAACAATGTGACACTATTTTGATAAGTATTTTCTATTGTCCTATTATGGCTATAAGAAACACATATTAGTGTGCTGGAGTATTGGCAGATCTCTCTGTTTCTCTCTGTGCTGCTTACCTTCTATAGATTCCTAACACTGTTTCATTTTCTCAGTCATTCAGTTCATATCAAAGCACATACTACTGTTTTTGTATCACTATGAGTCTTTATAAACACGGAGTTATCCCAGTTAATATGCTGCTTTTGTAATTAATTGTCAATGTAATGACAGTGACAGAGATTGCGGATAAATTATTAACTTAGAACAAAATGTGAAGGCTACATCTTTCCACATTAAAACAGCTGCCAGGTTTTCAACCAGTTATGACTTTAAGATTGTAAAACTGGATTAAATATAGGTTCTGGTGAGTTTTTCAATACAGGCTGCAGGTAGCACAGCCAAGCAACTCTTTGAAATGTACAGAAGACATTCAAAGAAGCCTGAACCTAGTCAACTTTTCTAAGGGAATATGCACAAAACACAGGGTCTAACATTGCAGGTTCCTAAGAAAACAGTCTCTTGTATTATATTTAATTCATACTTGTAATTTTAATTGCATTTGTTTCCCATCTGGCAATTTGCAATGGGTGACACATTTTCTTAAATCATCTGTCATTTCCTGCTTACATTTATATATGTTTTCAAAGGCATTGTATTTAGAGCATTGGTTTTCTTGCATGCCCCACTTCACAAGCCAAAAAGTGCATACCCCACACTTTTTTTTGTTTTATTGAAATAAAGAGTAGCACAGAAGCATCAGTAAAGTGTCATAGTCATTCACCTTTCATACCTGCCCTACCTGCAGTGGCTCTATTCTATATATAACTGATTTAGGGGAATAAAATAGCCAAAAAAAGAAGAAGAAGAAGAAAAATAAAGGATGTTGGCTTACATACTGTAAAATGCAACTAGGCTGAAAAGTCCATGGGTGAAATATGCAGCCAATTAAAAGACCTGGGTCTGGTGAGAAAGTGCAGTTCCTCAAAAGCCCACTTGAGGCTGGCTAGCAACAATGCACACGAGAGTGGGAATAAATATTTATAAAAAAAAATACTTTCAGACTGGTAGAAAAAAAAAGTTTTGTCTTATCGAGCTATCCACTGAAAACCATACAAGAAGTTCATTTTAAAATAACTTACTCAATTTAAAATGTGAATTCTTAAAGTTATAAATGATTAAGGAAGCAGCAACTTTAACTAACTAAGATTTCAGTTTTGTCTTGTTCAGTACTGGGTTATATCATGCGTCATATAGTTGGCAATTTATACCCATATATCTTGTGTGTCCTTCACTTCCAAAAGGTTGTTATCAAGAATTAATAAGAGGATGTGCAGACAAGCTTATAATATAATAATGTGCCAGTAGGATATTTTATAACCTGATAGGTAATTTGTTTTAGAATGCTGAAGGACACAGAGGAATTCCTAATTTCTCTTATTGTGTGATCAAGTGGATAAATAAAGGGACCTATACAAGCAACCTGTCTTTTGAAAGACAGTTAATACCACAGTATTCATTAAAATATACAGTGGGGCAAAAAAGTATTTAGTCAGCCACCGATTGTGCAAGTTCCCCCACCTAAAATGATGACAGAGGTCAGTAATTTGCACCAGAGGTACACTTCAACTGTGAGAGACAGAATGTGAAAAAGAAAATCCATGAATCCACATGGTAGGATTTGTAAAGAATTTATTCGTAAATCAGGGTGGAAAATAAGTATTTGGTCAATAACAAAAATACAACTCAATACTTTGTAACATAACCTTTGTTGGCAATAACAGAGGTCAAACGTTTACTATAGGTCTTTACCAGGTTTGCACACACAGTAGCTGGTATTTTGGCCCATTCCTCCATGCAGATCTTCTCGAGAGCAGTGATGTTTTGGGGCTGTCGCCGAGCAACACGGACTTTCAACTCCCGCCACAGATTTTCTATGGGGTTGAGGTCTGGAGACTGGCTAGGCCACTCCAGGACTTTCAAATGCTTCTTACGGAGCCACTCCTTTGTTGCCCGGGCGGTGTGTTTTGGATCATTGTCATGTTGGAAGACCCAGCCTCGTTTCATCTTCAAAGTTCTCACTGATGGAAGGAGGTTTTGGCTCAAAATCTCACGATACATGGCCCCATTCATTCTGTCCTTAACACGGATCAGTCGTCCTGTCCCCTTGGCAGAAAAACAGCCCCATAGCATGATGTTTCCACCCCCATGCTTCACAGTAGGTATGGTGTTCTTGGGATGCAACTCAGTATTTGTCACGGTCCAGGGCAGCGGCCGTGTGAAGAGTGGAAAGGAGGACTCAGATGCAGCACTTACTCAGATGTGAAGGTGATTTATTGACAATACTGAACATAAAGTGGAGATGGCAAAACAGAACTAAGGACGAACTAAAGTGGGAGAAACTACTCAAAGGGAGTGGCAAACCTGAACATGAAGGGAGAACAGCAGGGAGAGCACGCAGGGGATTCACTGGGTATGAACACAGACGACGCGACGAGGAGCAGAGGAAATCACACACTATAAGTACACAAAGAGACACTGGGAAATCACACACAGGTGGGGGAAACAGCTAGACCTGATTAACCTGACGAGACAGGGGAACACTAACACCAGGGACCAACAGAGGGAGCACAAACCCAGAACCCAGTGTCTAAAATCCCAAACACAAACCATCCCAAAACAGCCATGAATAATAATGAAAGTAATAACAATAAAGAACATAAACATAAAGTCACTGAGTCATGGTCGCAGGACCATGACAGTACCCCCCCCTCAAGGGCTGGCCCCCGACAGCCACAGAAACACACCACCAGATCCGGGCGGGCGGCAGGGGGCCCAGGACGGAGGGACCGGGCCAAGACCAAAGACGGAGGCCCCAGAGTCCCAAACAAATGTTCACAAAAAAAAAAAACTCACAGGGGAGCAGAGTCCAAAACACAGTTCAGGTGGCCGGCCAGGGGCCCGATAACACAGGAGGCCAGGATGGGACAGTTCAGGAGGCCGGCCACGAAGAAGGCCGTGGAGGCGCACAAAAGGTTCAGGAGGCCGGCCGTGCGGAAGGCAACGGCGGCACAAACCCAGAACCCAGTGTCTAAAATCCCAAACACAAACCATCCCAAAACAGCCATGAATAATAATGAAAGTAATAACAATAAAGAACATAAACATAAAGTCACTGAGTCATGGTCGCAGGACCATGACAGTATTCTTCTTCCTCCAAACACGACGAGTTGAGTTTATACCAAAAAGTTCTACTTTGGTTTCATCTGACCACATGACATTCTCCCAATCCTCTGCTGTATCATCCATGTGCTCTCTGGCAAACTTCAGACGGGCCTGGACATGCACTGGCTTCAGCAGCGGAACACGTCTGGCACTGCGGGATTTGATTCCCTGCCGTTGTAGTGTGTTACTGATGGTGACCTTTGTTACTTTGGTCCCAGCTCTCTGCAGGTCATTCACCAGGTCCCCCCGTGTGGTTCTGGGATCTTTGCTCACCGTTCTCATGATCATTTTGACCCCACGGGATGAGATCTTGCGTGGAGCCCCAGATCGAGGGAGATTATCAGTGGTCTTGTATGTCTTCCATTTTCTGATGATTGCTCCCGAAGTTGATTTTTTTCACACCAAGCTGCTTGCCTATTGTAGATTCACTCTTCCCAGTCTGGTGCAGGTCTACAATACTTTTCCTGGTGTCCTTCGAAAGCTCTTTGGTCTTGGCCATGGCGGCGTTTGGAGTCTGACTGTTTGAGGCTGTGGACAGGTGTCTTTTATACAGATGATGAGTTCAAACAGGTGCCATTCATACAGGTAACGAGTGGGGGACAGAAAAGCTTCTTACAGAAGACGTTACAGGTCTGTGAGAGCCAGAGATTTTCCTTGTTTGAGGTGACCAAATACTTATTTTCCACCCTAATTTACGAATAAATTTTTTACAAATCCTACCATGTGGATTCATGGATTTTTTTTTTCACATTCTGTCTCTCACAGTTGAAGTGTACCTCTGGTGCAAATTACTGACCTCTGTCATCATTTTAAGTGGGGGAACTTGCACAATCGGTGGCTGACTAAATACTTTTTTGCCCCACTGTAAACAGCTAATTCACAACAACTCCCCCTTATGTCTACAGCTCATAATATCAGTGTTCAGATTTCATTAGCTATAAAAATGACCTCAGTCAAGAAACCTTTGCCTTAACCATGCTTATTATCCAGTGCTTACATTGCATAACTGTTATTCACAGAAATTGTAGGAATAATTTACTAGCAAAGGACACTTAAAGACATTTCCATTTGACAAAATGCAAGGGTTGTGGAGAACATACCAACCACCAACAACACTTCATAAATACAGTAAAATTTCCTAGACATACCATATATAAATGATTATGAATATCCTTACCCAAGAAGTGTGAATACATAACACAGCCAGATGACAGCAGACATAATACACTGCAACTAATTCAATCTTTCACTACACGTGAATTTTCACAGGCACACTGTTTCACTGCATAAAAAAAGCAAAAAAGGGGGTTTTCTTTAAAACTGCGTTATTACCCTGAAATTTGTGCCACAGTGGTAGTAGCAGCACACATAACCCCACACATCGACCTGTCTTCAACACCTTTAGCACTGTACTGTTAAATTCATCAGCACTGCATCCAAACTATGAAACTCCTTCTTTTAAAAAAAATGCTTTAACAACATTAAAGTTTTCCTCGAAGCAGATGGGTTTAACCTGGCCTATATTCAGGGTGATGACATTTTTCTGTGTCTTGTGAACTTCGCAATGTTTGTATGTGGGATCGCTGTCATTTATTGCGGCAGACGACCTGTCGTCTTTAACATTTATCGGTTTTGCTTTAAACTGTTTGTCAGATGGCATGCTTTTAGTTATTGCTCTGTAGTGACCTTGGTTCTGATGAAAGCAAGCCAGAAAAAAATATGAAATGCATTATCTGTAAGACAAACTACTAATATTGCGCAAGGCCAATAGAAATTGTCTCATACAAGGACATGTGAAGATTGTAAAACCTTAAATTCCCCTAGATATACCTTGAAACATAATCAGATTGTAAAAATACTATTCATAATAGCATTTTTTGAAGCTGTAAATGCATGGATGGTGTTAATAAATGGCAGCACTCTGTAATAGGTGAATACTACACACACAAGACAATCAAATCAGGCGAAATTGGTTGCAACCTGGAGAGGATCCTTGTTGCTTTTTTGCCAACCTGTGATGTCCATCCTTTCAGTCCCATTCTCATTTGAGTGCAACCTCTTTCCACAACACTTTCTCTTTTAAAAAAAATCAGAAAACCTCTCTCCATCACTTAACATATCCTCTACCCCTCTCTCAATCCTCTCTGCAAAAAGGCTTCTCTTGTCCTCATAGCGTCTGGAAAAAAGGAAAGCCTCAGTCAGCCACTCTCTTCCTGTCTCACCCATTGAAACATCGCTCATCTGTCGGCCCAGAAAATAAGCTGTCAGGATGGAGAAAGCCACTTGTCTAAGGATCATATTTATGTAAGAGTTGTGTCTGCTTCCAATTTCACGTAGGTGCAACATCTTTCACCTTCAGACGCCACTCCAGGAAATTCATGTATTTTCTCCATGTGATTGCAAATTGCTCCTGCACTCCACGTCCCTCGCTCTTATTTCTCCTGCTGCTGATGGATCAGGTCTGTGTTACTGGCAGCTGCATTTTCCATATGGATCAATAGCGCTGTATGCATTGCTGATCACAGAAGACTATGAATATTTGATGCTGCAGTATTATTTTGTTTAGAAGACATAAATCTTACGTAATCTACAATCAACATTCACACCACAGGCATTTTATTTGCAAAACTTGAGCTAGAATGAAGAAGAAAAGCATGTCAGTAGTAATGGGAGATTTGGATGGCAGGTTGATGAAAGTAGCATGATTATGCTGCCTGTTTGATTAAGTGGGCTCGGTTTTGAGTCTTACAGCCTATTGGAGAAGGACTGTTGCGTGTGTTGGGGCTTAAGAGGGAGAGGTCAGGCAAGAAACCAGTGAACTCGCAAAGGTTATACAGTGTTAATATATTTGAAAATAAATAAATAAACAAACAAACTGTTGATTGAAATGTGTTCAGTTTTCAATTTTTTATTTTATCAGTTTCTGAGAAAAAAGTGAGCTTAACTCATCAATGTGAAAATGTGTGTATCAGGGGGCTTATGTTGGATGCTCCTCAGTTTCCCAGATTCATGCCTGATTAGTTCCCGTATCATGGATAGTATATCTAATACATGAAGAATGCTACTGAAGGCTTGACAGGTCCCTCCCTAAATATACAGTGTTTAAGCTGGATAAAAGATCATTTATCCTTATGTCGCATTATATTAATTTTTAGTGTTAAGAATGTAGGGTTAGGGTTATTCCACAACTTATATCATATAACAAAAACTGATATAACTCTAAATACATGTAATCATTCTCCCATTCTCTAGTTTGTGGAACTTACATGAAGACACATTAACCTAGATCAAAACCACATGTGTTTAAAACCTAATACATTTATATAATGTCAGTTAACACTGCATGAGCTTTGTCTGTGAAGGTTCTCAGTCATCCAGGTCATCGTAGTCTAAGGAGCTGGGAAAGAAAAGCGTCTGGACTTCTTTAAGTTGCTTGAAGACGTTTCACCTCTCATCTGAGAAGCTTCTTCAGTTCTAAGAGTCAACTGAAAGAAAATAAAGAAACAAAACTTTCCCCAATAGTGGATTGGTAGAATACTTAAACAACTACGATTTAACAAGTTAATATTCTTATATCTTTGTTCTGTATCAGTCATTAAAAAGAGCAAAAGAGCAGCAGAAGCAACACAATTTTCTTAGTGACCCAGTTGCAAAACAATCTTCTCTCTGGGAGAGTAATGAGGAAACATATTACATTGCACTTATAACAGAATGTGCAAACCCTGCATGTGGACCGTGCATGTGGCTAGAGCTATGTATGCACAAGTGAGAAAGCAAACCACTGGGTCATATGTGAGTGACTGTTCTGTAGCCACACTTTGATGTAGTGTTTTGTCAACCCCCTCCTGATGCCACCCCCACCCCATTTTTTATTTTTTTTTTGCTTGTGATAAACGTAAGCTGTCTCTATCAAAGCAGCCCAGCATGACGCTGTTCTGTGTGTCCACTGGGCCCCCAAAAGCTTTAGATGGTGTGAATAGTGCAGTCGGAGTGGGCAGGGCTGGTGTGTTACAGTGTTAGATAAAACGAACGTCACAGTGGTGGTGTGAGCCTCACACGGCAGGAAGTTAAATAACCATGGCAATGAACTGAACAAGCTTTGAAGACAGCGTTCCACATTGCATTGGAAATATGTAAAACAAAATCTTACTTTTCCATGTTTTTTTCTCCACCTTCTATTTAGATTTTTCTAAACTGCTTTTCAACATTGCTCAACATTTGGTTGCAGATCAATGATTTCACATATTTTTATTTAGTATTTTTTTAACACATAATGACAGTCAGCTGTGATCTTGCATTTGGCATTTAAATCATAACCCTTGCATTGATGTTCATAATCCACCTATTATTATCCTAGTCTGTCGCATTTCATGCTAAATAAAGCTGTGCATTGTGTAGTTTTTCAAGTTTTTTCCACTTTGCATAATATTCCCTTTGTTAATGTGACACCAAGGCGGAGTAACAAGTAAATCCTAAGAGCTGAACTATATCTAAAATCTGATTAGGACAGTTTGGGAGGAAAAGTCTGTTTTAATAAGGACGTTTAAGTCACATTAAAGTGCCTTCACATGCTGTTCACTTTATGTGTTATGTTTTGTGGAGAAAGACCATTCACTTTTTTGCTGTGTGAGTGTGTGGCTGCAAATACACATTAAATTGAAGAGTGCATTTTCAGTAACAGTTAGATATCCGTCTGATCTTGGAGTTCATAATGGGAACTGTTTTAATGGTGTAAAAGTCAAACGATAGTCATCTCTTTTTCTGACAAAAGCAAGCTCAGACCTTTGATCATGTAGTATCTCAAAGTAATAATTATTAGGCCTTAACATTAAATAATGGAAGAGACTCGAAGTGGAAAAAGCAGTTTGAGGATTGTTTGAGATTACTGTAAACCATTTCCAATTTTCATTTTGCTCTCTTTCGTAAATCTGCAAAATGTAATAATAATTTTCACTTCCTTTACATTGAGCTATCAGTTCCAAATGGCTACAGTTACCTGGCATAGTTTTATACTGCTGCAGTCACCCGAGGTGTGTTCTTACAGCACAGTTATATCCTTACAGACAAAATCCCTCAATACTGTGAAAGCCTGCTCAGTAAATAGTGGTCTTAAGAACTTGGGGTACTGCCTACTTTGTCTAGACTTAACACCACTGTGACATGTACATGAGCACTGTGGGATAGAGACAAGCTGAAGCGGGAAGACAGACAGAGGCCAGGAGACAGAGATTAGAAGCAGGACAGCGAAGACAGATGCAGTTGGGGGGTGGGTTAATCCTGTCGGTGAGTGAGTGATCATGTCCGTCCACCCAGCTGTGGCGCCATCAGGGGCCACAGGGCTTGCTGGAAGTCTGATGAGGCGTCACTGCCGTCTGCTGTTGGAGAAATCTCTCACCCAACAGTTCCTGTCAGCAAGTGGAACAGTCAACCAGGTAGGAGGGGAGGCAGAGAAAAGAGAGAGACAAGCAGCTGGAGTTGGTTAGAAGGAACACGTCGGTTTTAGCCATAATTGTTGGGATTATTAAAAGAAAAGATCCTTACTGTTCACTTGTTGTCCACCATGTTCTTTTTTTTGTTGGTTTTTTTTTCTTGCCACCTGAATGTGAATAGGGGTTTAAAGAATTAATTGCTTTTTATAATGAGATAATTAAGGCTGGTGTGATTAATTGCAGTGTGAGGTTATCTTCAAGGTCCCTACCTAGGCATTAACGAGAGTCTGTCCCAGCAGGATATCACAAGCATGTCACCTTTCACCTGCCCAGTAGATGGAGAAGAGAACACCCAACCCAGAGTAGTTATTTTAAAACAAATGATTTTAAAACTGTAAAAAATACTCAGTGTTTTGACATAATTTGATTCAAATTCAAAACAGATGCTGACCATATTTCATTATCACTGTCCCTGCCATTCCACATAACTCTACTTGCTCTTGAGGTGACTCTTGACATCACCTTCACACAACCTAACAGCATTATGAACAACAGCTCTCACAGGTATGTGCTGTATAGGCTGGATATCATGTGACACTCACGTAACACATCACTTTTCATCGGTAAGCAAAAGCAGATGATGACAGTGCAACTAAGGTTCTATAACAGGAGCAAAACAGAACCGTATGCTAACACTGTGTGTGAGAACAATAATAAAAAAGTGAAAAAAAAAAGTGCAGCATTAAGATGAAACAGTATTTATAATTCAGACCATTAATGCTTTGGGTGCTCAGAGGATAAATTGCAGCTCATGAATCTTTTTTTCTCCTGGCAAAATAATATTCTTGGTTTGACTTTACTAAATTCCAAGTTGTTTGTCTTAACTCTCCACCAAATTCCCCTTAGGAGAAATGAGGAATAAAACCAAAGATCAAGCTTAGACAAATGACCTAAGTACAGGGAGTGCAGAATTATTAGGCAAATGAGTATTTTGTCCACATCATCCTCTTCATGCATGTTGTCGTACTCCAAGCTGTATAGGCTCGAAAGCCTACTACCAATTAAGCATATTAGGTGATGTGCATCTCTGTCATGAGAAGGGGTGTGGTCTAATGACATCAACACCCTATATCAGGTGTGCATAATTATTAGGCAACGTCCTTTCCTTTGGCAAAATGGGTCAAAAGAAGGACTTGACAGGCTCAGAAAAGTCAAAAATAGTGAGATACCTTGCAGAGGGATGCAGCAGTCTCAAAATTGCAAAGCTTCTGAAGCGTGATCATCGAACAATCAAGCATTTCATTCAAAATAGTCAACAGGGTCGCAAGAAGCATGTGGAAAAACCAAGGCACCAAATAACTGCCCATGAACTGAGAAAAGTCAAGCGTGCAGCTGCCAAGATGCCACTTGCCACCAGTTTGGCCATATTTCAGAGCTGCAACATCACTGGAGTGCCCAAAAGCACAAGGTGTGCAATACTCAGAGACATGGCCAAGGTAAGAAAGGCTGAAAGACGACCACCACTGAACAAGACACACAAGCTGAAACGTCAAGACTGGGCCAAGAAATATCTCAAGACTGGTTTTTCTAAGGTTTTATGGACTGATGAAATGAGAGTGAGTCTTGATGGGCCAGATGGATGGGCCCGTGGCTGGATTGGTAAAGGGCAGAGAGCTCCAGTCCGACTCAGACGCCAGCAAGGTGGAGGTGGAATACTGGTTTGGGCTGGTATCATCAAAGATGAGCTTGTGGGGCCTTTTCGGGTTGAGGATGGAGTCAAGCTCAACTCCCAGTCCTACTGCCAGTTTCTGGAAGACACCTTCTTCAAGCAGTGGTACAGGAAGAAGTCTGCATCCTTCAAGAAAAACATGATTTTCATGCAGGACAATGCTCCATCACACGCGTCCAAGTACTCCACAGCGTGGCTGGCAAGAAAGGGTATAAAAGAAGAAAAACTAATGACATGGCCACCTTGTTCACCTGATCTGAACCCCATTGAGAACCTGTGGTCCATCATCAAATGTGAGATTTACAAGGAGGGAAAACAGTACACCTCTCTGAACAGTGTCTGGGAGGCTGTGGTTGCTGCTGCACGCAATGTTGATGGTGAACAGATCAAAACACTGACAGAATCCATGGATGGCAGGCTTTTGAGTGTCCTTGCAAAGAAAGGTGGCTATATTGGTCGCTGATTTGTTTTTGTTTTGTTTTTGAATGTCAGAAATGTATATTTGTGAATGTGGAGATGTTATATTGGTTTCACTGGTAAAAATAAATGATTGTAATGGGTATATATTTGTTTTTTGTTAAGTTGCCTAATAATTATGCACAGTAATAGTCACCTGCACACACAGATATCCCCCTAAAATAGCTAAAACTAAAAACAAACTAAAAACTACTTCCAAAAACATTCAGCTTTGATATTAATGAGTTTTCTGGGTTCATTGAGAACATGGTTGTTGTTCAATAATAACATTATTCCTCAAAAATACAACTTGCCTAATAATTCTGCACTCCCTGTATAAGTAGAAGAGGACAAAAAAGATATTTAAAAAAGGGGAGTGAGAGAAAGAGAAAAACAAAACTGTAAAGAAGAATCTGCTCTGGGGATGATGGACAGCTGTTTTTTCTGTTCATTACCGGTGCTGTTGGGCACTGATGGGATTTATGTTCACATTGAACACTTGTCTGTTTCGAATGAAGAGTTAGACCACTTAACTGAGGTTCAGAGATAACCGACTGATAACATTCGGCTTTTTTAGAGTGACTTTGTATACAGTACTGTGCTAAAGTCTTGAGCCACCCATCATTTCTTTATATTTGTGTCAAAAATTTTGGACTTTCTTGTAGTTTTTTTGTACAACAAACTGTAAGCGTTCCTGAGCAATAATTCTCCAGGTACTATTGTACCATTTCACAGGAAATGTATTTTCAAGCCACATAATACTGACCTATTATTCATTAAACCATGACATTGTGTTGTTCTGTGTTGTGTCTACACACAACTTTGCAAAACACCAAATTCTCTTTGTAACTAGCAGTCTGTTGCAAAAACATATAACTTGTTCCCATTTCTTTTGCTGAATCTAGAAAAAAATTCGAAAAAATACCAAAGATAACAGTCTGACAGGCATAAAATTGTATTTTTGCACCAACAACGTAAAAAGCCAAAGAGCTATTCGTTGAAAACTTGGCATATCCCAGTGCGAGACATGCACAGATTGAAAATAGATTGAAAATGGATAGATAGAAAATAGATAAATTGAAAATGTTGGCAAAAGAAGAAGTAGCAGATCTAAGAAACATCTACAGCAGATGAATCGTATCTGAAAGCCATGTTCTTAAGTGAAAAATGGAGGGGGAAAAAATCCAGCAAAGACCTTACACAGGACGTGAGAGATGCATATTGTCCTTCAGTTGATCCATCTGCTGTTTACCAAAGCCTCATCAGAAAACGTCTCTGTGGAAGAGTGGCTGTCAAGAAACCACTCGCAAGGAAGGAAAATATGGAGAAAAGGCTGAGGTAGGCCATATTACCTAAGAACTGGACTGAAAAATCAGTGTACAACAGAGCGTGTCTGGTGGAGAGTCTACCATCAAAGTTTGATTTGCCATGCAAAACCATCTGATTGGCAAGCTTCATTTTGTCAGCATTTCAGTGATCCCAAACACACTTCAATGCAGTAAAAGCATACCTGTTCACAAAAACACACAATGAAACATTGGTCTCCCCAGAGCTGGGACCTCAACATTACTGAAGCAGTGTGGGATCATCTAGACAGATAACTGAATAAAAGGTAGCCAACATTCAAAGAAGCGTTGAATGTCCTTCAAGAAGCCTGGAGAACTACGACTACTGAAAGAAATGATATGAAATCTTGCCTGACAGTGTTCAGGGTGTGTTGGAGAATGAAAGGTGGTCATACCAAATATTGACTTTTAAAAGATCAGCCATGGTTGTATGAAGAAACACTATAAACCTACTATAAATGATTATAGGAGGTCAAACTAAATTCTAAATTTTTGCATTCATAATAAATAGAATAGAATATGATTTTAACAACTGTCATTATTTTTCACTAACATTTGTTGTTTTGACCATTTATTGTTGCTATAGCGTGAACTGTGACTTCTGTTTTTTGTTTAATCAGTAAGCAGAGGTCAAACTGCAGTATCTCCACTTTTCCCCAAATTCTCTCTGTAATTTTTTCCCTCCCTGTAGTCATTTATCTGCTCTCCCGAAGCTTTGAGAAAGCTCCATTTCTGTCTGTACCAGAACATCTTTCTGCTAGGCTTCCCTAACATATCCTGAAAATGTACACATAAATGCCATCAGTGCCCACACGCAGCCAGATTGCCCCTGTCAAGCAAACACACCCAACCCAGACAGTCTCGCTTACTAGACGCCAAGCAGACTTGAAAACTGAAGCAATTCAGAGATATTGTAACCCATAAGAGACTCTGGTTCATAAAATGTTAAAAGGAGATGTGTTATAGTCTTGGTGAAGACAGGATTTCAGTTAACTTTGTGGTTCACTGAGAACTGTTGTATTTTTTAGTATGTATACACTATTAAACACACACACAAAGAGTAACAGCATCAAAGCTACAAAGAGTTTTCCAGACCAGAAAGTGATTTTACCAGGGCAAGAGTAATGGATATTAATGCCATTAGACAGCATGGTTTTCACTTCAAACAGATACTTTATTATACGATGGTGGAGGGGTTTTGCTACCTAATAAACCCATGCACATTTCAATACAGACTCACTGTTGTTACATTTTTTACATTTATATGAAAGCTTCTTGCGCCCTCTCTCCACAGGTCATTGGTTGCATCTTTGTGTAGTTGCATGCTTACAAATTAAATTGCTATAATATATTTCCACGCCTATTCAAAGTACTAAATAAAGGCATAAACAGATCATTAGTTTTCTTCTGTATCACATTCTCTCAAACTGTTCTCCAGCCATGTCTCCCTTTCCAGGTCAGTGAAAGAGGGCCACCCCACAGAACTGCCTCTCTCGCTCATTAATTAGGTGTGATAGCACCTTTCTCCACAGGATCAATCAGTGTGTCTAATACAGTCATTGACCTAGGACCTTCTCCAACTGCGCCTCCCTTTGTGCTCCCACCAACCCTCTTGAACAAGGAGGATGTCAGCCTGTCAGAAACACTGTGCCTACCTTTCCACCGGGAGATGAGCTCATATTGGCATGAACGAATATGCAGCAATAAAGAGGGCGGATTGCAGATGGCTGTCTCCAGTGATACAAATAGACATCTACCTCATTAGTCAAGCTCTTGACTATATATCTGTTATTTTCTAGTGGCTTCCTCTTCTTCTCATTTTTTTTCCTACTGTTCAAAAGCCACTTTCATCTTCCTATTCTGTCTGCTAGCTCTCATGTGTTTATCTTGAATAATCTAAGTTAACTCAACTCAACCACGCTGCTGATGAAGATATTAACTCTTCTTCTTTCCTAAAAGTATAAGACTATTTCATCTCTTAACCTCATCTCCATTCTGGTCAAAGGAAAAAACTTTTTACACATCACTTTACTGCGCACTTTCTTTTACATCATTCCCTAATTGTCCATCCACACACCCACACATCCATTTCTGACATCACACTGATTCTTTAAAATGTACTAGTGTTAGTGCAGCTTTTCAACAGCAATTATAGCTACAGTCTAAGGGAGGCCTCACTGGATTGTACATAAAATCTATCAGAGATAGATAGATTAAATCAGTGCTTGTAACTCACAACTAAATACATGCTAATGCTGCTGAGTAATATTCATAATATCAATATATTATATTGTACCTCCTTATAAGCAGTGGTTTAATGCACTGTGGTGATCCAACAGTTATATTCTATCTTCCCCACAGGACTGTATGTGTTTTTACAGTAATTAACTCTTGCTTTGGATTATAGTAGGCACACTGCAAAATAAAAGTTAACATCTGGAAGACGTAGGTGTTGGCATTTACTGTAATCTAACAAGGAAATTTGTCACGGTGTATGTTATATAACATTTCCTTTCTGTCATTGACCCCTTTTTTCTTTCTTTCCTCTCTGCTTCTTTGTATAACTAATCTCTTTTTCCCCCTCTTTGTATCCCTCAAATTCTCTCTTCATGCAGAGCTGACATAGCCAAGTGGACATGTTGAGTTATTGTGCTGGAGGCGGTAGTACTCTGCTGTGCTTCACAGATGATCATTTCCCAATTCCACAGCCGAGGAGCGCAGGCCTGCAGTAATTGCTGCAATGCATCCAGCAGCCAGTTCTTATCTGATGCTTTGACAAGAATAGGCCCCATTTTATTGGTCTCACACCCTATGTAATTCAGTAGAGCTTGCATCATTTCCTGCAGAAGAGATGACCATGATGGTGTGACCCGGGGGTGCTTGATGCTGATTGGATGCACGGCGTGGCCCTGAGCAAATAAATCACTTCTCCTCTGTTCAGAGTAGAAACATAAGCCCTATGGGTGACCAACCATTCTCATCACTGCAACACACACGCACACATGCACACTTTGCTTCGCACAAACAATTACAGCCTTGATTCCCTAAGCACTAATCAGAGCCAACACAAGACACATGCAGCATACTGGTGAGATCATAATTAAAACCTCTCTCTTGGCATATTATGTGGCATATCCCAGAAGGAAGACTCTGTGACTGTAAATATATATCACACTAAACGACCAACAACACCAATTAGGCCTTTGGTGCTAATACTCACACTGGGATACACTGGTTTTGATACTCAGGATCCATGCACACAATTTGCCCTCAACTTATACCAACATTTATTGTAAAAAAAAACAAAAACAAAAAACAAAACAAAAAAAATCTGAAATTAGAGCATATAAAAGAAACTGCCATCTTTTTCTATTTGGGGTATTTGATCAGTTGAAATGATTATTCAGTCAGTGCTTTTTAAGCCAATGGAAACAGAGTAAAGCTTTAATTCTGGCAGACCACAGAGTCAAGCTCAGCCAGCTATCAGAGCAGAAGAGTTGCAATCACTGCCAGCTCAGAAAGGCTGATAGGTCAGCTGATACTCATCTGTGCATCCTATTGGCAAATCTGCTGTGAATGCCATTTAGCTGCTCCAGCTTTGCTGCTTCCTCTGCAAGCCACTTTGCAAGCCCACCTCCATCCTCCATTTCATATTTTTCATGTTATTTTTTTTAATAACCAATATCATGCATGTCTATGCTGTGAGTTGTTCTCGCTTGCTTGCTTTTCCATATGTACTCATGAAAAGGAGGGGAGGTCCCAGAACATGGTCATACTGTCCAGTATAAGATAATATAGGTAGAATAACAATCCTGATATAATTGTTCCTGACTTACAACACATTAACATGCATGGTTTCAGTTGCTCTCCTACATGATCTTAACTGAGGTTTATATATCTTAAAAACTGTTTGTAAATAATGCCCCATATGTACAGTGAAGGTGAAGTATAGATAGAGAAATCCACAAACAATGACAGTGGTTTCTTCTTGCTGCCAATGTATATATCCTGGATCTGTTTTTCATATTACCATTATCGGTACACTTGCTTTTCTTAAACTTGCAACTCACTGTTTTGTCATGCACGAGTGCTACTTTTATAGGCTGCACTTAATGCTAGTGTATGAAAAACAACAATGATCCAATAGTGCAGCTAAAGGGTAATGAGGTTAGGAAGGTTAAATTGACTGGCCATTTCCTTTGCTCCCAAATCAGCATCCAACAAATTTATCTTCTCCACATGTTGACGTCAAAGAACTTTCAACAGTAACTCCCAATGCACTGACAATGCAGAAATTAAAATACAGCGATACAAATCTAAAATGTAAAACTATAAATGTACTGTATGTGTGTGAGTCTCTAGTTAAAAGTCTCATGTTATATATGCAATAGATTCCCATTTGGGAGAGAAAGAAATTAGTATTTTGATCCTTAAAGGTAGCGAAACGAATGTCAGCAGTGACACATCTCTAATAATGTCTATTTATTATTGTATCACAGGAACCACACCTCAGCCGTGACATGCATAAAAAACCAAGAACTTAATACTTCCTTAATACTTTAGTTAAAACAAATACTTTTGCAAGATTTTAAAAGTTTTGAAAATAAGACTTTGAAATGATCTTACAGATTAAATAGCAAATGAAACTTTTTTTTCAACTCGAAATGCTTGAAATTTCAGTGTTCTGCAAAATTATATTTTGGGCATATGAACTTTATAAATGTTTGTTTTCACAAAAGTCACCTCTGCAAATTTAGCTGAATGCACAAATATGTTTAGTCACTTCAGTTTAAGTGTTGCCAATTTTAAAGGTTGAGACAGCACATTTAAAGATGTTTTTAGTTTTAAAAAATCCACGTAAACATAAAATGCATCCTAGACAGTAATCAATGAGATTTAGCTATAGTCTCTACATTTTTTCCACAAAACTTAAAGCCACAATAATTTATTCATAAACTGCTCAATGCATTAACCATCCTCTGAGAGTCATTTACACTATAAAAAGCCACTTTTGTTTCCTATTTTGGTGAAGTGTCTAGCTTTACCATTTCAACTACAGCACCAATCAGGAAAAGTGCCTGGCTGTGATAGCTAGTGGTTTGTGGATATTTTTCTAAATAAAATACAGTGCTCATATTTTTGTTAACGTGCCACACAGTGCAACAGTGAAATGGAATTATGTGCAAATTGTAATGGTTTTTGGACAATTATGGAGTTCTGCAGAACAGACAAATAAGCTAAATTGGGTTTTGGATACACAGACAATACTTGACAGTGGAATACACTCGTTATTGTTTTAGTCTTTTCATGGGATTTGCTGACAATAATCAAAAATACAGATAATCGCCAACTTTATCCTTTGATCCGAATTAGAAACCCTAAACATAAACTGAGTAATCACTATTTGGCAGAAAATTTATGATTAGATAAGAGCGAAATTACAAACAGAGGACATATGATTTTCATGCTTTCTTTTATTTTAGATTTATTTTCCCATATTTGCCCTAAAAGTTTTTGAGTTATTGTTTTTTTTTTCATTTCCTGTTCACACTGTCCTTGTTGAAAGTGTAAATGACAGAGCTAATCAGAGAAATCAGACATTAATTGTAACTGTTTCTTTTAATGAGGCAAACACAAACAGTATTTCTAAATCCTATTTCATTATTATTTCTTCAGCAGAACAGCATGCCCTAATGCAGCCACACAGTGGTTTCTCAACAATTTTTAACTACTTTCAGTGTACACTCACCAGCACTTTACTAGGTGCAGCTGGTTGCTACTTGGTTGAACAGTTTTTGGGGTTTTTTTGCCTTTAGAACTGCATTAATTCTTCATGGCATAGATTCAACAAGGTACTGGAAATTCCACAGGGATTTTGGTCCATGTTGACATGATAGTGACAGTGCCGATATATGATGTATCTTCCCTATTCCACCAAATCCCAAAGTACTCTATGGCGGTGGTTCCCAAACTTTTTTTGCTAGGCCCCCCTTTGTTTTACAAGAAAAATGTTTGCGCCCCCCGTGCGCAAAACACATCCTCCAACCACACACATCCATATTTTGTTTTCAAACTCCATTGCGGTTTATTTCACACCTCAAACATTTAGTGAACAATTAAGCAAATACAAGTAATCTGCAATAAATTGCAGGTGGTAATAAAATAAACTACTAACTCTTTTACGCTACGTCCGCACCTACACGGGTATTTCTGAAAACGCAGCTGATTCGTCCACACATACACGGCGTTTCGAATCGCGAAAAACTGAGATTTTTGCATTTTCGTGTGGACAAGGAATACAGAGCTCGTCACGCAACGTCAAAGGTATGTGCCTTTTTTCACGTCACGCTGTGCGCACGTTATTGTTTACATGAGATGAATTGCAGAATGGCAGATAGAGACAAAATACTGTTACTGTTAATCTTACTATGTTCAGTTTTTAAACGCTTACATATGCACGCAGTTACTGTCCCTCCATTTACAAAGGCAGAGGCGTCATGGTGTGATTATTTTACATGTAGTTGTTTTTTTCCTGTGTAATAATATTCAACATTGCCATCAATACATTTTTCAAAAAATGCTTTTCTGTGCAAAATGGGTTTAAAAACATAAACAGCTGTGGGACAATGTTTGTCCGTGATTTAGACAGGGGGAACAAATCCTGGCAGGATCAGCCTGATATTATTTGTATCCCACTCTAACTTTACTGTATAAAGAGCTAACGTCTCCAAAATGTCAGGAGTACTTATTTATTACAACAAGTGTTGGTGAACTAAAAATCAAGAATGTGGGATAATGTTTGTCCGTGATTTGGACGCAGGGAAAACCAATTCTGCTGAGGAGACCTACCTCAGCACTTGTGCAGGTGAAACCAAAGGGAAGATATGCTTCACCAGATTTTCTAGTCTTTGGCTTAGAATGAAGTTGGTTTGGAAACATATTCAGCTATGCTTCATCTCCTGCTTTGCGTTTGTGTGGCCGCCCCGTGCTAGCAGTGTCCAAGATAACCATGCCAACCATAACCATGGGGGGGGGGCAATGGCGCTGAGCCATTGCCATTGCCCCCCTGCAATGGCTCAGCGCCGCCCCTAGGGGGCAGGCGCCACACTTTGGGAAGCTCTGCTCTATGGGATCAAGATCTGGTCGCCTAGAACAGTGTGCCATGGCTATGGTTATGGTTGGCATGGTTATCTTGCTTGAAGCAGCCACCTGAAGAATGATAAACTGTGCCATAAAGGGGTGGACGAGGTCAGCAACACTATCCAAGTAGGCTTTAGCATTTAAACAATGCCCATGTGGTACTAAGAGGCCCAAAGTGCTATCATATTAATGTATGCCCCATACTATTACACCACCAACACCAGCCTGAACTGTTAATACATAGCAGGATGGATCCATGCTTCCATGCTGTTTACACCAAATTCTGACCCTACCATTCGAAATGTCTCAGCAGAAATCAAGAGTTGGGCACAGGCCATGTTTGTCCAATCTTTTATTGTTGAATTTTTGTGAGCCCTTGTCAGGAGTGGCACCCAGTGTGGTCTTCTGCTGTAGCCCATCTGCTTCAAGGTGTTGATATGTTGTGTATTTAGAGATGCTTTTCTGCACACCTTGATCAGAAGAGTTAGTGTCACCTTCCTATCAGCTTGAAACAGTCTGGTAATACTTTGTCGACTTTGGGCAACAATAAGGTATGTTCCCTCAGACAACTGCTCCTTACTGGACATTTTGTCTTTTTTTTTTAAGACCATTCCCTATAAACCCCAAATCCCTGATACCAGTAGATCAGCTGTTCCTGAAATACTCAGACTAACCTGTCAGGTATCGACAACCATGAAACATTCAAAGTAAATCAAATCACCTTTCTTTCTCATTCAATGTTTGTTTTAAAGTTCACCAGGTTGACTTGGCCATGTTTGCATATCTAAATGCAGTGAACATTGCACTGAACAATTGCACCTAATAAAGTGTACAATGTTGCCATGTGTGTTTTGGGTTTTTTTGATAGTTTTAACAGTATTTATTTATTTATTTATTTTAGCTTTGTCAGTCCTCTTTCGTTCCTATTGACACAGATGGTGAATGGCCTCATTTGTGTTTATACGAATTAATAATCAGAAAGAAAAAAGTTAGATAAACATTGGAAGAGGACACAATCTGCTGCTTCTGTATTTGTATCTGCCAGTTTGCAGTCTTTGATGAAGAGGGCTCCTGTAGCCTACATGTCAACATGATTAGAGAGGACAGCTTTCTGCATCTACTATCAGTTCATATCAATGTATATAACTTTTTTGTGTGTGTGTGCACATGTGTGCGTGTGCACGTGTGTGCGCGCGTATACACACACACACACACACACACACACACACACACAGAGCGAGCTAGAGAGAGCGAGAGATGAAAAACAAAGCGCAACAGAAAGATAACATAGTTGAACAGATGCCCAAAATGCCTAAAGGATTAGATTGCTCCTTTTTGATCAGTCGCTCACAACATGCACTAGTGTTAAAACACCATGCTGTTGGATTAGTTTAGGTTTTATCTGTGAGTTTTTCTTGTTACTGGAATTATTTCTATTTTTTTTTTTTTATCTGATTGAAAAAGATTATCCCGTTATCTGAAAGGCTTATTGTGGTTTGAAAATGGCTAAAACAAAAAAAAAAGCTGATTCCTAATAAATCACATAACAAGATATAAACATGCAATTACTATTTGTACTCATGATAACTTAAAAAACAAAATAGAAAGTGAGATTAAATAGGAAATTATTTTGTACTTTGTATTACTGAACTTGAACACCATGAGCATCCCCTGCTACCACTACTACAACTACTAACACCACCATAACTTCCACTCCCAACCCCCAAACAATGTTTGCACCTGCCCAGCAACATCCTTCTTTCCAACCATGTAGTGAATTATTCCCCCAGTATGCCTTCCAGCTCTTCCTGGACATTCCAAGATATTCTAAAGCCGCATGGGACATATAATTCCCCCCCAGCTCTGCCCTAGGGTTTCCTACCATTTGGATGTGCCCAAAATACCCCCCCCCCCCCCCCCCCCCAGGGAGGAATTCTACCAGATAGCTGAACCACCATAAATGGCTCCTTTTAATGTGAAGAAGCAACTTTAAACTATTTAATTTTTCTTTAAGGTTTTGTCGTTCTCATCTTCTCTCTTTATGCTTTCATATTATGAGTGGTTACCACTGACAGATTGTGATGATAATCTTCCCATTTAAGATATTCTATAATTTGATCACTGTGGAGTCAAAATCAGAACATCAAACAAGTAGTTCAAAACAAAGCAATTTACTTTGATTCATGTCTGGTTACAGTGAAGGATGTTGTAATGAGGAGTCCGTAGAATTTCATAGAGATTGTGACTGCTCAGGAGACTGCTCTTGGAAGTTTCAGAGGTTCCTTAAGCTGAGGTCACAAAGGAAGTTAGAAAGCTGGAAGGAAAGCTTTGCTGTATAATAGATGTGTCCTGAAATGTGGGAAAAGGATGTGTATGCTGTTAGCTAACAATGCATGTCTTTTCATCACACACCCTTCCCAATTTAAAGTTAATGTAATGTTAGGTGTTGACAGAAAACACAAGTGTATGATAATGCCATTTACAGAAGAAGATGAAACAATATAGTTTGAGGATCATCACTGTGGAATATTTCTTTGACCTGTTTCACATTTAATAATTTAAAGAATTAAGAAAAGATGAGTCATCATGGAGGAAGTTCTCATTCTACTGATGGACAAGATGAGGAGTTGCTGCTCAGTTTTTGGAGAGCTGCTAGTTTTAGCAGAGCTGCTGGTTTTATCAAAGTGAGAAATTTTTAAAAATGGAAAAGGTTGAGAAACACAGACTGGGATGAGAAACATCTAGCAAGATCCATGAAAAAAAGAGACAACCAAGTGCAAAGTCTTAACACTGCTTTCAGTCTTTGGTAGGGAGAAAGAAATCACTCTGGCATCACTGAGCTAATGTCCTGCAGTGTCTTCCATCAGTAGCACCCGAGATCTGCCTCTCCCGTCTATTCTATGACCTGGATGACTGAGAACCTTCACAGACATGTCTATTCTATAAACTTTTCATGAAGAGGGAGGGAAATAATGTGGCTAACGGAAAATGGAGAAAGGGGAACTGCCCAAAAAGAAAAAAGGAAAAGAAAAAAGAAAGGCAGCAGAAAGGAGGGAGAGACAAGACAGACTCTGAAAAATAAGATAAAGGAAAAATGAGGGAGGTTGAATTAAAGGAAGCATTAAAGGGGGAAAAGGCATAAAAAATTGGGGAGGGGAGAGAGAATCTGTGAATAACCAAATAAGTAAAGACAACAAAGAGGGAAAAGAAACAAAAAAATAACAAAAAAATTGCATAATTAAAACAGGGTGCCAGTATGTTGCTGTTTTCGGCGTGTGCTGGATAGAAGGACAATAGTGTGCAGAGAGCTACTATCCGTTTTGTTTTGTTCCATATTTTGCCAGAAAAATTGGAAACAGGTGTAGCGATATACTGAAACTGCCACTTTTTGTGTTGTGGTGAACAGGAGAAAAGGGCCAAAATTTGGATTCTCAGGGCAAACATGAATTAACAAAAACTAACCTGTATTCAGGCAGACAGATGAAATTTTTTAAAAAACAAAACCAAAATACTGTGACGAAACAAGGAAACCTGGGGCAGGAACACAGGCAAGGAATGCAGACAGAAAGGCAGGCTAAGAACATGGGCATGCAACACCAACTGACAAAGGACGCTAAGTCTTAAATACAAGAGGAAATGAGGGAAAGAGAGGCGTACGGCTCAACTAATTCAGACAGCACGACATGGAGAAGTCAAAGTAAAAGCAAGACACATTGCCACATTCCAGATACCTCAGAATGAATTTAGTGCATTCCAAAAAGAGCCAAGAAAACTAGGATTTGCTTTGGTTCTTATCAAGGTAGAGACATTCTGGTATTACTAGCAATACAGCACAATACCTGCTTTTGTTTGTTTTTTGTTGTGCTTAAAACACAGCTGCAGTACATTTCATGGATAAAGCCTGGTCAGTGCTTTTGTCTGTGCTATTGCTTATTTAGTGACTCACAAATACACGATAGTGGCAGTGCAGATTAAAAGTTTTACATTTTCATAAGTGTTTATGTTCAGTGCTGCTATCTTGGATTGTTAATGCTGGGTTGGTGGGGTTGCTCCAGTTTTCTGAGCGTGAAATCTGAGTTGAGGGGACATTGCTGATTCAAATCTGGGAACTCAGAAAATCTGACTTCCGACTTATTCGGGAACACACGACAAGACAAAAATGACTGTCAAAATAAAACAGGAAGTAAACTAATCAGAGAACATCCAACACAGAGTTACAAAGGAACATGATGGACGCACAAAACTGTAAATAAGAGATGTAAAGACTAAACTGAGAGTTTAAAATAAGTTCTATCTAAAAATAATTTATAAAACTCAAAATGCTGTAAATGAAGGAATTCAAACTTGGCTAAGAATAAAGCAAAACCACTATCTAAAAAAGTCAAAGTACCAAGGAGGTACAAAGGGAAATCTAAACAATAAACTGAAAGCCAAGTAGACGATACACTTTAATTCAAAGTCAGGGCCATGACAGAAGCATGTGCAAACATACATGGAAGTACACGCTATTTGGCAAAAAGAGTTTTTAAAATTTAAACAAGAATGAAAATCAATATGTGGTATGAGCCTAAATGGTTCTCCAGGTTTCTTGAAGGACATGCAAAGCTCTTGTTTGGATGTTGGCTGTTTTTTGTTTTGTCTTCAGATGATTCCAGACTGCTTCATTAAACTTTGTTCTTTGCTAAGTGTCTGTTAAGTGTTATAGTGGGTCCTCCTTTGATGTTTAGACACACAAGAAGGAGCTACATGTTTTTGGTTTTTGTTTTTCAATATAATTCAAGTGACTAATGTAGTCACACAGTTTTAACACAGGAGCTTCCATTTCTTTGAATTTTAACATCATTTTCCAGCAAGTTGGAAAGAGCGACAGTTTGGCCTGTGTTCATTATGTTTACCTTAACAGCAGAGGTTACCATTATAATAGTGATGCACAGAAAATAAAACATTTTGACAGAGAGAGATATGTGAAGGTATTATACATACTGTGGTTGGGTGCTTTTATGGGTTTGGTTTCCACTGTGAGCTGTGGGACTAGTTATTTTCAAGGAAAATGTACTGTGTAACAGTTGGGGACTTTTAAAAGGGATTCATATTAAAAGTGTTTTATGTCAGTTGGTCGCACGCTGGTTTACAAATGAGTCGTTCTCTTGCTTCCACACATTCCTTTTGAAAATAGCCCTTTGTATATGTATATCAATACTTTTCTGGAAAAATTGCATTATTTTTTTGAACAAGTATTTAAAAAATTTGATAAATGTATTAGATAGCTGCACTGCAGTGTTTATGCTTTCATGATCTAAAACAAAATATACATACTGTAACTGTACAATCATAAGGAGATCAACTGTCATCATGTATTTCATATTTTCAGATTTATTGACTTTAACGTAAAATTAGATAAAGATGTAGACGACATAGGTGTATAAAATGATAATTACATTTTAAAAATAAAACATAATTATTGCACTCATAAGCCTGTGCCTTAGCAGAGGATTTGGTTCTTTCTTTCTCTAACACACAGAAAGGAAAGAAAAACAAGCACCATTCTTCTAATTTAATAACCAATTATACACTTCAATTGAATGTTTAGTGAAAATTGCATGTCTAGTTTGTTTAGTTTGAAGATCATTAAACAAGGTCATAATATCTATAATGCTATTTTCATAAGCAATATTATGTTTATAAACTGTGAAACATGAAAAGAATATTTGATGTGTACTTTTGGTAAACTAGTTAGATTAGATATATGAGTTTTGGATATCCATGGCTACTGTTGTTGTATTGTGAAAAAATACCAAGACCATGCCTCACAGACCATAAACAAGAACCATATCTCATCTGTTTCAATATTGTATAAAGCTCCCAGGCTCATACTGCCCTAATACCTTGAGGCTGCAAATAGATAAAAATGACATACCTTTTAAATTCCCTGTGGATAAATGCTTGGTTAGGTGTTCTCTCAACCAGGATATTGTTGGCTGGTAAAGAAGATTTGTTTGATATCAAAAACAATTTACTCAAATTTGCCCGGTACAAGTAAGACACAGTACCTGTTCACTATCACCAGTTTATTTATGATCAAATTACAGATTCTGTCTGTTTTGAGGAGAAAGTAAAAAAAAAAAAAAAAAATTCACACTGTGTTGCCTTAAGCTGAGCTGTCAGCAACAGAAAATTAAAAACAGCATTAAAACCATTTGCATAATTACCCTTATGCTGCAGAACAGTTGTGACTCTTTAACGCAAGTGTTGGTGGTTTTTGGCACCAGAACAGTGGCAGGAGATCTTGTGGGTTGTGCAATGGGGTTTTCACGGACTGGGCTTTTTTCAGTGCACTGCACAGATGCTACATAGGCTTGGGGTGATGAAGGTTTGAAGGGTTTATCAAGTCATTCCTGAACATGTTTTGCAGCGTGACCAGTCCTGCTGGGTGAGGCTGCCGCCAATGGGAAATGACACATAGCATTGCATGAGGACACAATGACAATGTCATTAACTTACCTGTCAGAGGGCGTAATGTTGTGCCTAATCACTTCTTTGATGTTCTGTTTAGCTTGATCTCAATAGAAAAGTGTATAATATCCAGTAAATGTTACAGTAGCTGCTATATTGAACCTTGACAGACTAACATAAGTAATAATAAGTGAACTCATAGATGTAACAGTTTCTATGCTGCAAACTGTGCTTTGTGTTTTTTATTCGAGTGGGACTTCCTGTACAATGGCCAAGTTCACTGTAATGCATTGTTCTGTGTCTGGCTTGTAAAAAAGGATTGATTTATAAAAGTGCAATAACTTTGCATTTAACCATACAAGCACAATTAATTTCAACAAACATAAGTCTGTATAAACAGAGAAATGATTGAATACTTTTAAAAATAGGACACATTTTTTGTCTTGCTTGTTTGTTTTATTTTGTTTTTGTGTTTTACAAATAATTGAGTAATGTAACTAGGACTCTTTTATTAGCAAATGCATAAACTACAAAGCTGTGGCCTATAAACAGTTATGCACTCCATATAACTAAGACCAAAGCCTATCAATGACTCACAAAAGCCTATACCACTACCACAAGAAATTCTAAACTGCGATTGGTGAGAGTAGAAAAAGACAGGTTCAATATACACCTCTAAAGCAAGTATTTGTTTGCCATTCTAATTGAATATGTCATGTTAAACTGTAGGTAAAGACAGCAACAGCTAAGGCTCATCTAAAGAGCTCGGAGCACTAGTTATTTGTCTAACAAACAAAATTTAAAAAACAACTTAGAAAAACTTCTCTGTGAGACAGAGGAAAAGTGTGTCTGATTTGCTTGAATCTGGAAGTCTAACTATATGACATAAATCAATAATATTTATCCTGTGGATGAAGGTAGCAGAAAGAAGGCAGGGGGAAATCCACAGGAGAAAAAATAAAACTAAGGGTACCTTTAAGTACCTTTACTTTAGTGTCATAGCTACTTCGCTAAAGTGTGGCAACCCTTACACATGCAGTATCGATGTAGACAGCACTGCCAGCCCAGAGTGCACAAAGAAATAACAAAGGAAAAGTAGGTGGTTGTGCAAGTGTCTTGCACAGGTAAGGTATGCAGTGTGTCTCTTATGCAATAATGGACACAGTAAAATAGAAACGTAGCCTATGCATGTGGGCAGGACTAGCTATAGCCATTTAAGTAGGCTGATTAGGATTAGCCTCAGCCCACACCACTGCAGCTGGAAGGATAGATACCTACCACCATAAGATGGTAAAGTAGTAAATGTGGCATGATTAAAAGGCTGTAGTTTGTCAGTATTGTTGGTTCTGGAGCCAAAGATTTAGGGAGGATTTTGTTTGTTTTTTTAAAGCTCTTGTGACAGCACTACCCTTAGTTCTGCTCGTTCTGCCGAATGACAAAGCTGAACTTTGCATTGCAGAAAGAGTGCTTGTTATCTTATTTCATATTATGTAGCACAGCACATCACTATTCTTTGTCCCAGAGATCAGCATCTCTTTTGTTTTCAAACTTGAAGCTCCATCTGAAGTACTGAATACTATTTCACGAGAATGAGTCCAGTCCTACAATACAAAAAAAAACAAAAAAACATACAGCATATTTTGCAATCCAGGAACTTTAACTTCAAAAGAGATTGAAGTGCTGGATGAGATCCATCATGGTCAAAGACTGTTGAATTTTACTTGTTAAAACTGAATACGATATTGGAATAAACATAGTAAAAATACTAATAATCAAAGGCTGACAGAGTATGACTAGGTGTGGCACCTTGAAAACACTGTCTGTGGCTACTTAGAAGATACTGAACCCCAAGTTGCTCTACAATACATTCATCAGAGTATGAATGTGTTTGACTGTTACAAAGACAGGACTTGGGTGTAGAAAGAAATGTGCTTTAAAGTATTTTGAGTAGAAAAGCGCTATATAAGAATCAGTACATTTACTTTTCCATGACAGTTCCCTTTCTATACAACCCCCAGTTCCAATTGAATTGGGATAATGTGTAAAATGTGAATAAACACAGAATGCAATGTATACCTTTCAGCATTGATGTTGCCTTTCCGGAAGTACAACTCTATCAGTTTTATACAGTAGGCTTTTTAACTGGGTGGTAATTACAAGCTGGACAATCCCACTCCTCCTTAATCCAAAGGATTGGGATTCATGTTTTCCAACAGCAATTTCAAATTTGTATTCATCTGACCGTAGAACAGTTTTCCACTTTACCCCAGTCAATTCTAAACAAGCTTTGTTCCAAAGAAGACGGTGGCATTTCTAGATCACTTACACTTTCACAACAGAGTTTTAACCTACTTTAACTTTTTGTGGATGAAAAAAAACAAATTTTGTTCATGAACAGTACTTTTTTCTGGAAGTATTCCTGAATCCATAAAATTATTTTTGTGACACAGTCACGTCTGTTTTTAATTCAGTGCTACCTGAAGGCCTGAAGATCACAGGGATTCATCATTGATTTTTTTTTTCCTCTCTAGATTTCTCCAATGTCTTCAAATCTTTTGATGACATTAAGTACTGTGACTGATAAGATCTTTAAATTCTTCATAATTTTGTGTTGACAGATATTATTCTGAAATTATGGTGCAATTCGTATACAGGTTGTTTTTTTGGGGGGGCAGAGAGAGGGGGGGCCGGGGTTACAGATTGGTGAAACTCTGCCTCACTAAGATGTTCTTTTTTATAGCCAGTTGTGTTACTGAACTGTCGTCAAGTAACCAAATTAGTTTCAAAATGTTCCTCCAGCTGTTTCTTTTTAGTGGCACTTACTATTCCAACCTTTTGTTGTTCCTGTGCCAAATTGTTTGAGATGTGTTGTTTGCATCAAATTGATCAAATCAAGTCAAAATGAGCCATTATTTTTCATGAAATATATCAAATGTATTACTGCAAACATTTGATGTTTTCTATATTTTATTGAGATTTTTAAATTATTGCCTTCTGTTTTTATTTACATTTTAAACACCCCGACTTTTCAGGAATTGGGGTTGCACACATTGTATTGCATACATGAGATGCTAATGATGACAGTTTAGACTTTTTTGAGTTGCATGATCCTCGTTCATGGAGTCAAAATGGCTAAATGTGTTGCTTTTCATTGTAGTTTGTTTTGTTTTGTTTTTTAACCGCCTTTAGTCTTTAGCTGTTTTTAAAAGATACCCAGATAGCTATCTGGTAGTGCTTGTAGTGTGGTTCAGTGGATCACATAACTTGTCTTGGAAGATTTCCACCAAACCAGCTGTAGAAGTGCAGGGAGTTTTCAGACAGTTTCACCCTGTGAAACCGAGAAAGGGATGACACTCACTTAACATCCTCTGTGGGTTTATGTGTAATCAAATATTGATAACGTCTAATGGTTCAGTCTTACATTTTCTTATGTGCCTGAAAGGTGTAGCAGCAAGGATGTCACGTACCCGACAGTATATGTGGTGAATACTAGATGAAATCTTCACTCACTTAAGCACAAATACTTAAGACTGGTTGACAGGGACTTCAGGATTTCACTGATATGCTGTACTAGACCATAGTTTTCTTCACTGTAGCAACACAATACAAACCTTCTACCACAGCTTGTCACCTCTGAATATCACATTCCTAAATTTAAATACATGTATTCATACCTATAGATTGATATTTTCTATTTATTACTTAATTTTACATTTAAAACAGAGAGTTTTCCTCAAGATGCTTCCTCAGTCACTTTTGGACATTTGCTACTTTGGAAAGTTTATCATTATTATTCTGTCTTTAACCCTTTCCTGGTCCCCATGTCCTGGATTAACAGCTAAGTCAGCTATTGCCAGAGGATGTTAATTAGAAAAATCAACAAATTAATCAGCTCAGGCGGGATGCGTGGGTGAAGGTCGGTCGCTGTTGTCTATCAACAAGGCCTTTGCTGTTCATTTGGCAAGACAAGCAAATCCCCATGGCAACTCACAGGAAAGAGGGCATGATAGAGCAGATGGCTACCCTTTTACTCTCTTCACCCGTGCTTGCCAGACAGACGATGCTACAGGTGTGCAAGATGTCCATACTGGATGAAGGCCCAGTCCCAGGTGTTTACCACCACATTCACTCTTCCTCCTCCTTTCGCTGCAGTTTCACCCAAGCCAGCCTCTTCCTAGATTTGATACTCCCCTACCACCGCCTTTTCCATACCATTCCTTCTCTCCTTGTTCACCTTATGCCACAGATCAGCTGGCATGAGGTGATTCACAAGCAGGTAAGGAGAACTGCAGCCAAGGAGAAAGCTTACATATCTGTTAGCCTGAGGGGCCTGTCCAGGTGGCTGCTCTGGTAGGTAACATCAAGTTTGTGTGAGATGATGCAGATATGATCTTTTCTAAAGCCAGTAGGAGATGCTGCAGGTGTACTATTCCTATAAAATGAGTCCAAATTGTTTGTTTGACAGATGACGGTTTTTAATTTACCGCCAAATCAACCACAAAAAAAAAAAAATCTGATTATTTTTTTAATTACACATCACAACAACTGATGAGAATTCTAAGAGTGCTTCTCAGACTGACTCAGTTAAGGTACAGTGATGTTTTGAGCTTCTTGGCTTTTAAACGTGCTATTAGTCGCAAAGATTTGGAGCAATTCCATTATTTTAAACATAATAAATTTCTGATTATGGCAAAATGTGATGATGGATAGACAGTGGATAATCAGTGCAAGAGCTGTTGAGACTGTTAAATCTTGACCAAAAGTGTTACATCTCAATGCGTCTAAATAACAAGAATGATTCCAGTTGCTCATATATTTTTGAAGTTGTGGTCAAAGTTGTGAACTAACTAGTAGACACAAGCCTCGTCAGAATGGGCAGACCAAGCTAGTAGACCAATTGTGTGAGCAAAGTGACAGAAAAAGCACTGGTCTTAATTAGGAAAGAGACCTGAAGCCAGTTGCACTGACTGGTTTTTACTAAGCTTGGTCCAAACTGCATATGTATTATCTGACATGTAAATATAATAAAGACATCTCAACTTAGGGAGCTTATTTTTACTTGGGTTTTTCTCTCTTTTTATCCAGCTGTATAGCTCAAAAGAAACAGTTTCAGTTATGCAGTTATGGCTTACAGCTCTCTGTGTATATGTGTGTGTGTTTCTTTGTGCGTGTGAGTAAGTAAGAGAGAAACCACACTGAGCATAACAGATATGACTGAATAAAAGTCAAATATTCATTTGTCAGCATCAAGGAAATAAAATGTATTAAAAATGCATTTGCTTGTTATGTTAACGTTGGTATTGTTGCTGCTAAACAGCAGCATGGCCTTCTTCCTTCATTAAAATATATGAAAGATGGTTGTTTCACTTCAGATGCTCTATTTTTAGGTGTCTGACTTAACACCATGAATAAATGTCAGATAATTTATCAGAAAAATTAGAAAACGTGTCATTTTATTTCTGCCAGTGACAAAGTAAACAACATAAGTGAATGTGAATACCAGGGGCGATTCTAGGATCAGAGCTTTGGGGGTGCTGAGCACCCAGAGAGCTGCCCAGCCAGGCAAGACAAACTTTACTCGTCACGATGATACTTCTTCCCTGTCTCTGTCAGTCCCTGCATCCTTAAATGTCTCCAGTTGTCCTGAGTTCTCTCAGACTGTCTCCTTGGTGCATTTAAACCCCTGTTCCTCCCTGGCCTCATCATCTGTTGTCTTCATCTCCGTTATCAGTCATCATAATTTTACCATCTCTGAGTAAGTTTGTAAATTTCTTTATTAAATAATAAGATTCTTAAATTCTTCAAGTCTCTCTGTGCCTGTGTCCTCGTCACAAAACATGACATCACTGTTTTGTACATTTTAACACAATTTAATCCCCACATTTGTGAAAGAAAAGCAAAAAACTTTTATTTAAGTCTGTAACAAAACCATCAAATCTGATCAAGGTTATTTAAATGCTGCAAACAAAGAATGGATTGGAATTTAAAAAAATAAAAAAAAACCACACATCCTAACCTTAATTACTGTGGGAAAATGATGAATGGTGATCATAGTGAGTAAGAAGTAAACTGAGTACATTTTCTGGACAGAGATTCACTTTTAATGTGTATGTATAATACAATACAGATATATGAAAATAGGCTCCAAAAATAGAGTCCTTGAAATGTACAAATTATTGATAAAAAATTTTTTATAAAAATGGAGGCAACTTTGCCTATGGTACAATGTATGAAAATATCTTTACTGGAAAAACTACTATGGCTCTGCAGATTTATTCCTTTCATTTTAACCCATGTCGCCTCACCTTGAAGTTGGCAAATACTTTTGGTGGTCAACTGTCTCAAGCAGTTTAACAGTTTCTGTTGTGCCTGTCACTATTCCCTGTCTGTTTTCTTACCTGGTTCTTCCTGACCTTGCACTTTCTCCTCATGTTCCCCTCTTCGGACTGATAATCATACACAAATAGATTGTATTCAATCAGATGAAAAAATTACATTAATATGAAAAAAAAATACTATTAAGATCACTAATAAAAAGTCCTCTCTCAGTGTACTTTCAAACAAAAGGCAAATAACCAAACCACAAGTACATCTAATAAAAGATATATCCAACATTATCCTTTATTGATGGATCATTTGTTCTTACACTTTTACCTGAATGTTGCTCCTGGGTTTAATATCAGCACATGCACATATGACAAAATAACCAGCTTCTCTCATTCCATTTCAAACAGGACAGTGGTAACAACAGCAGGCTACAGACAAGTTTAAGTTTTAGATTTTAAATAGGCTGTATACATTTCATTGGGAGCAACAGGACGGTCAGATGTCGCTGATTTTACTACACAGTAGGATGGATTGTAGGGTAGCAAACATCGTCGCAAAACACGTTTTCAACACTGCAGGTTACCTGGGTGTAATGTTTTTCAGCTAAAAAGAAACATGGCCTGACTCCTACCTAACTATATAAAGAGTAACTGAAGGTTAAATGCAGCTAACATGTCCTGTTTTAAGCCAGGCACTTACACCTCTATATATACTTTTGTTGTTAAAATGTTACATCTCAACCAAGTACTGTATTTTTTTTTTTATATTTTCAGTAGTGTGTCACACAAACAGCAAATATTGTCAAAAAAAGTAAGAAATCTTTGGGGGTGCTTTGGGCTAAAATCGCCCCTGGTGAATACTAAGCAAATGGCCACAAATTACCTTTTAGTCTCCAGTCAGCTAAGTCTGAAATATCACCATGGCCACTCTTAAGCACAGCAGGTGTTAAAATCTTGCTATCCCTTTGACAAGAAACCAACCTGCAGAGGACTGTAGAAACCCACAACACTGAGTGGCACTTCAAATGGCAACCACAGCTAACAAGGCTGAACAACATAACAGTAGTTGGTCCTTAATGGAGCCCAAAGCCTAAGCAGTGATTTATGTTCGAATATAAACAGATGTAGTTGCGCTGGAAAGGTTAGTGCACTGAGGCTTCTTTGGTCTGTCTATATTTGTTTCAGCCTCTGTACACAATTACATTAAAACAGGAATGGTATTATTCATTTGCTTGAAATATTGCTTGATTTAATATCACATCATAGTTTGAATTTAGTTTGAAGTGTTCTGACAGTTGTTCTCAAAAACAGCATTCCGCTTGATTATCACACACTTTACATTGATTGAAGTAAAGTACCCTGATAGTCAATGATATGCTTGACGTAACGCATTTGGAGAGGAGGGTGAATTATTTTTTTTAATAGTTTTACATTTTTGGAAAAACTAATTAGTGTTTTTTCTGATAGTATTGAGGCATTTTCCACATTTATTCTAAGGGCTAGCCATTTCTTATTACCTGTTACTGATGCCTTCCTCTGTGGACTCCTGTGAAATAAGCTAAAGGTAGGTGAACTGGAAGTGTGCACAATTACAAACTGATTCTAATCTAAAGTATTTAATACAAAGATGCATCTTGCTTAGCTCTGTAGTTAAGGGATCTTTTTATCATTTGCGGATTTTAGCCAAAGTCAAGTCTTACCTTTGCAGGAACGATCTAGAAAGAGTGGTCCATGCTTTTATTACTTCACGGCTGGACTATTGCAATTCCCTCTATGCTGGCCTAGATCGTTCCTGTCTACATCGCCTTCAACTGGTGCAGAACGCTGCCGCTCGCCTGTTGACCGGTTCAAAAAAAAGAGACCACATCACTCCGGTTCTCTGCTCTCTCCACTGGCTCCCAGTTGCCTTTAGGATTGATTTTAAAATCTTATTGCTGGCTTTTAAGGTTTTAAATGGCACTGCACCTTCTTACCTGTCAGAACTCCTTAGTACTTATCGCCCCAGGAGATCTTTGAGGTCAGCCGACCTGATGCTTTTAGATGTTCCCAGGTATAAATTAAAGACAAAGGGAGAGAGGGCGTTTGCTGTGGCTGCACCCAGACTGTGGAACAGTTTACCTCCTCACGTCAGACTCTCCAAAAGCCTAGAAACTTTTAAAACCGCTCTTAAAACTCACCTCTTTTCATTGGCTTTTAGAAAGGTTTAATTTATTTGTTTTATATATTTTTATTTTATTTTTATCAGCGAGGTGTTATTACGAAATTGTGTTCTATTGTATTTTTATCTGTATTTACTGTACAGCACTTTGGTCAGCCTTGGTTGTTTTTAAATGTGCTCTATAAATAAACTTGACTTGACTTGACTTGACTTGCTTTAAGGATTTTGAGGCATGCGTAGTGTATAGTGTGTGCATTTGCTCGTCTGTCTTCTTTGACAGACTTGGGACATGCTGTCAACTTGATGGCTTGATTCGATTTAAAAGAGACAATCTCTTTGGAGAAATGATTCAGGAAACTTCTGATCCATGCATATACGGTCCCTGACTAAGCATGGAGTTCATCACTCTTTTTTTTTTTCCATGTGAACACAACAACCATCTTGACCAACACCTGCTTTGATTTTTCATGTCTCTGTGGATTACATGGGAGTGGAAACAAGAACCTTAATAACTAACAGCTGTTGAGCATTTTAAGACAATTATAGTATTTACTAATATTTATCAGTACGTGAATGAAATGTAGGGTGAACAGAAAAAAACAATTCTTTGGCATCTCATTGTTGTTCTTAAAATTCTAAGATAATTTCCAAAATAGCAATGGTGTCAGGGGCAGAGCGTGGGGGTGGCTTACTGGGCTTAAGCCCGGGTTGTTTTGTCAGAAGCCCGGGGTCTTTTGGAGTGTAATTTTTTTCATAGTTAGATGCCTGGCTGACAACTGTATAAAACAAAAAGTACACACAATATTCGAAGCACATAGTGCACACTGTGGGAATTTATGACTGTGCATGAATCCCCCCTGATATTGGTATGATCCAAGCTCAGGCACTAAGCGACTGAGCGAGAGGGCGGGGCAGCTGCTGCCTGTGAGTGCGCTGTTGGAGAAACGGAGCCAGCCATACTAAGGAGAGCTTAAGTTTCACCAGGTACCAAAGCAAATCATTCGTACCGTACAAATAATGTAAATATGACGGTGCATCACGAAAGATTGATATCAAACTGATCACTTGACCCATATTACATTACTTGCTCTTCAAGTGAATCAACAAATGGCGAAATGAAAAGCCGAACAACAACAATGCTGTTTCTTTAGAGAGTCTTAGCTTACGTGTGTTTATTTCATATTTTCAGTTGTTACCCTCCACGGCTAAATAAATCGGTTTCAGTAATGCACTGATATACAAGAATGGACATAAGGGGCTTCTTTCAAAGAAAAAACTCTGGCAGTATTTTATATATTATGCTTTGTATGTTGTTCAGTATATTTCTATGCAAAACAAGAGGAACTTCAATAAATAGCAATATATTCACAGTTTAAACCAGTTATTTACATACACTTTATGGAAAACACAAGAACATTTTTTTACTGTACAACATCAATTTAGAGTAAACTTGTTTTGTTTTGGATAAATAAATATTGAAATATCTTTTGAATTAGTTAAATGTCAGAATAAAGAGAGACAGAGCTTTCTATTTATTATCACTTTCATTAAATTTAGGAGTACATATACACTAAGTTTGTTAATTAATAAGAAAACTCCAGACGATTCCATTCTGAGCTGAAGAAGCTTCTGATAGGTTAGTAGAGTCCATGTGAGTAAACTGGTGGCACAGCTGTGGACGCATATAAGGCAAAACACAGAGCCTGTTTCTGTGACATGGGAAAATTAAGAGATATCAACCAAAACACCAGAAAAAGAACTGTGGAGCTCCATGAGTGTGGCTCAATTATGAATACAATTTGGTGCCATTTACAATTAAGAAATACAGACAGTTTCTCTCTTTACTCTTAAAGTTAACAAATATGTTTTTTATATTTATCAATCTAAAAAAAAAACATTTAGTCTGATTTGATGTTACAATTAAAAAAGTGTTTGTGTTTTGATCTGAAGAGTGTAAATATCTGGTTTCAACTGTATATTTGATGATTGTCAGCACAAAGAGGGAGAGAGAGGAACAGAGAGGGAGAGAGAGGAGAATGAGGACAGAACAGAGATGGAACAAGAGCAGGTGAGACACACATGTTAGTCACATGGTTGTTTACCAAAAGTATCACCGTATCATAGGTACTCATGTATCTCGTACCTAGTGTTTCTTTTTAGGTTTACTATTTTTCAAATTCTACATTTATTAAGTTATGCAGGCTTGTTTGCACAACAAGGCTAAATAATTATATAAACTTTTCTCAGTCTAAATAGTGGACTTTGGTAGAATTAAAAAAATAAGTGTAGTGCAGGTATATGATGATTTTTAGTGCTACTATCATCTAGTTCTGATTCTGGTTCTGTCTTGGTTAAGTCCTCAGTAGTCCTGATTTTGAACTGTTGTGGGGTTTAGTCCTCGTGTCTTGATACAGCCCGACCTTGTTCTGCCTTGCTGCTTAATTAAAAAACTAGTCTAAGGTGTCCTGCATATGTGATATATTTTTTTCCTATATGAAGTCATTCTTTTTTGAACAAAACTCAAAACAGAGCCTACTAATCTTTCAGTCATTTCTAACCCCCTCCAAAAAAAAAAAATCCCACATGCACACTACCCTTTAGGGCTAAGCCCCGGGTGTTTCAAATGTCTGGCTCCACCTCTGAATGGTGTCTCCCAATGTCTCATCAAAAACTGCTACTGGTGGGTTCTAGTCTATAGGTATCCAGCTGTTTACTTGCATTAATCTGCATTCATGCACTATGCTATGTTGTCTGAAACCAGCTGAATTGGCTTGACAGGTCCTCTGTTATTCTTCCACTAAATCATGTGCATCACTTTGAGCAGGATCTACGAGAGGATGTTCTTTTGTTGACCAAACAAAAAATTAATGGATATGTTTTTACCAGTTGCCTGTTGAGTTATGTTGCAATTGCAGAATGCCATCTCCATGCTGTGGCGAGAACAGATTTTAACAATCCATTGTTTGTATCCAAAGACAAATGATTTTCTACGACAGCTTTTGCTATATTTTCTCCAGTCCCTGCTGTCAAAATGGGGATTAATCAGCTAGGAATCAAATGGTAGGGGGGGGCTGAAATGCTTTTAAGTGGGTAAAAGGCCGCTTTGACCTAAATAGCCAAAAGAAAAAGTAGACTCCCAAACTTCTAAAAGTCATACCTTTAACCTTTACACCTACAGGATGAAAGCTGAGTGGAAGAACATGTGTTCATGGAAGAATAAGCAACCTTTAGGTCTGCAAACACAAACCAGTTCCCACTGTCAATACCAGCTGTGCAGCAAATGTAACACAGCAGCAACAATGAAGCAGCAGATGTGCTCTCCACATATGTCACAAGAAAAATACATTTGAGGGAACGGCATTAACTAAAACTGAAGAACCAGATCCATGACGCTAAAAATGTGGCTAAAGTGATTCTTCAGGCATAAGAACATCATATATATTTCCAATTCTGAAGAGCAAAACATACTGAAGTGCATGTCAAACCCATGTATGTTATACTTTATTGATAAGTAGCTACATAATATACATGATAATTTTCTCTCTCATGGTAACTGACTCCAGGAATCTTTTTTTTTTTTTTTGGCAAATCCAGGGGAAAAATATATTTCATCGTGTGAGGTCTCAATAATGGAGAGACAAACAAACAGCAAGTACTGACATAACCGCTTAAGAACAACAGTGAATTGTTGAGGTTGTTTGAGTTGTTTGGGTACTTCCAACTTCAAAGTCAGTGTCAGTGTCAAATACACAAAGTCAGTGTATTTGACATATGGCATTTTTGACAACCTATCAACCCACTAGGTTAGATGTTTTCTGGAGTGGACAAAGTAAAAATAAATGTCATTCAAGGTTGAAAATGGGCTTTGGTATCTGCTGTTTTCTTGTAAGGTACAAACATAGCTGGACTGGCCATCGGGCATACTAGGCACTTGCCCGGTGGGCCGTTTGGTGCTGGCTATGGTGGAGCTTTCACAGAGGCCAGCAGGTGGATGAGGGAAAGGGGAGGCAGGAGGAGGAGAGACCTGAGGCGGCTGCTGTTCTGAGTGTCAGGTGAACTGAACTTCAGGTGAGAAGTTATGACCTGCAGTCTATCTGGGTCAGATATAAACCAAGTTTAGGTGGAGTTTATTTTGTTTGTGCTGACTTTTTACAGTCAGTTACAATAACTCCTGCATACTAGCTAGCATGGCGGAGTTTCTATACAGCTGGGTGGGTGCTATGTTACTGACAGTGAACTTTATTTTATTCATAAGGTTAGTTAGTAGAGTTGCTAACCCTCCCGTAAAAAACTGAATCGTCTCGTATTCAGAGAAAATATTACACGTTTCGTATTGAGCTGAGAGGGAACACAGTTTGTCCCGGACTTCAGCTAGAATTTAAGAAAAGACAAAAGCTGGAGTTATTCTGTGTCTTTATGCTGTCAACTGCCTCTTCTTCTCTCATTCTCTCCCCTCACTCTCCTGTTGCTACTTCAATCATGAAACTGATCAATGATCATCTGATCGGCTTTTCTGACACAAGTCCCTCTCTCTTGTTTATCTCCCACTTTGCACCAGAAAGAGGAAACCTGCGGATGTCACGCTAAACAACAGCAGCACATTTAAGCTTGATAAGCTGTTGTTAGAATTTATACATTTGTTAGAATTTATTTAGCTGATGTTTGCTGGAGCCACAGCTGTAAAAGCTGCTGGTTATGAGGTCGGTTTGGATGTATAGTGAGAGGGAAACATGAAGATAAAACCAGGAGATGTCCTTACTGAATCATCAGAGCTGTGATGGAGAAACAGGTTTACCTTTTAGGTGACATGAATAAGTTCTAGGGAAGTTATGAACTGTTTCTGAGAGAGAAATAACACCAGGATCCTTTTCTAAGTGCCTCACAGCTGGTAACTGTGCAGGGGCGGGTCTAGCAAAGTTTTGCCAGGGAGCCAGGTAGGGCATTAACAGGGAGAGGGGGGCACAAAGAAATACTTTTCTTTCTTATTCTAATTTAAAATGTCTAGTTTTTAATAAATAATTATCTGAATTTTATAACCAAAGTTTTTATCTGATGTAAAATGTATAGAAATCATACATATACCAACAAGACAGTGCACATCACTGTCACAACAGCGTTTGTTTTCATTCAAAGGCTTTATGGCTTTTCGTATAATACCTGGTGGGCTGGTCTCTCGTCAAAATGCCCGGGCCATTTTTTGTCCCAGTCCAGCCCTGAATACCAAGGTTATTATTGTTAACGAAAACTAACAAAATAACGAAAACTAGAAGTGAAAAAACTTTTCGTTAACGAAAATAAAAGTAAAAACAAGACTTTGCAAAAAAAGGAAAACTAACTAAAACTGTAATGAGTGTTCACAAAACTAACTAAAATTAACTTAATTTATAGCGAAAATGTGTTTAATTTTCATTGATGTGTGTGTGTCATACAATAGTCAAGGGTGAAAATGAAGTTTAGTTTCCAGGTTTTTTTCTTGCTGTGTCTCATTATGCCAGCAGATAGTAAGTACATTAGTCGAGTCGTCTGTGCTGCAGCAAAAGTCGGGAGAAATGCCAGAGTCCAATTTCAGATTGTGTTTTAGATAAAGCAAGTGTCTCACAGTGGAAAGAGACAAATTATGAGGGACATTTCTAAAGGGAAAAAAGTCCCAGAAACCTTAAAGTGCACTTGAAAAGCTCGCACATGAAGGCTAACCTAGCTTACCTTGAGAAGGTAAGGGAGCACACTCAACCCTCATCCCCAGAAAACAGAAGCTATCCCCAGGCAAGGCAGCGTGATGCATCCCAAAACAACTGCACAAAAAACTTTAATGCAGTGCTTCCAACAGTGAGCCGATGGCTGCTCATTGGTCAATTCTTAGGAACATCACCAGCGAGAGGAAGCATTGGTGAATATGTTTATTGAGACTGGGATATCTACACAACTGAGTCAATTGCCTTCAAAAAGTGTAGCAATTCACTTGAACCAAAATTACGAACACCCGGTGCTGCAAGAGTTAATAATCTCATTGGGGCAAAGATATATCTTTTATAGTTGCCTGGTATCAATGGTTGTTCATCTGCCTAATTTTTTATTATTATTTTTTTAAGAACCCATTGGTTCCCCATAGGTGAGAATGTGAGTTGTCTGTATCTGCGTATTAGCCCTGCGACAGACTGGCGACCTGTCCTGGGTGCAGGGTATGGTAGCTGGAATAGCAACATACCCAAGGATAAACAGAAGAGCATGACTAATACTGGGATTTTGTTACACTTAATTATTGCAAACACAACTAAAACTACAAGTGAAACTAATCAAAACTAAATTGAAACTAAGGGTTTTCAAAAAAAATAAAATAAAACCTAACTAAACTAGCAAACAAATGGTAAAAACTAATTAAAATTGATAAAAAATTGAAAATCTGAAGCCAAAACTAAATAAAAATAGAAACTAATGAAAATTGCAAAACTATTAAAACCCTGCTGGGTACAAACATTAAAAAAATATTACCATTTACTTCCATTACGTTCATAAAGAATATAATACATGAGCATGGGAAAAACAAGAATGGCATATAAACCAAACACAGCCCAGTTGTTTGTTTAAAATGCTAAAGAAATCTGTCAGGTATGTGTTTTTTGGTGACTATGAATGCTAACTCACCAAACAGATTTTTCACTCTTAGTACATAGTAGTGTACAAACCTGAAGGTTATCATTTTAAACCAAAGGTTGCACAAGGCCGTGTTTGAGAGAAATCCCCCACCTTAGGTCCAGAATCCACTGTGACACAATACTGTTAAAAAGTTAAAGCAATGTGGGTTAGCAAGGAGCGAAGTGCTGCAGTACTACTACACCTGAGACCTTTATCTCATCAACTCCCTTTATATCTCCCCTGCTGAGTATCAAATGCACTCCTTAACAACATCTACGTTTATATGGGTTTATGTGAGTATAGGTGATATGTGTGTAGCCCTTCTGAAACAACATTCTACCACCTGAGGTGGACTCTACATTTAAATCAATATTGGAATTATGGATTGCTTGTTTAGTTGGTACGCACTGTATATTCATTCCAAAGTCTTGGGTCATTTCTTACCTACAAGCGCTTGACCTTTATCAAATTTATTCAACGCAAATTGAAAAGTCAAAGAAAACTGAAGTAAAAGTTTTTTTGTACATTATAGTGGGGATGACAAAACATTACAATGCATTAAAGTTTGTTTAAGCTAAAGTTATCATCCAATGACAACATGAATGTTTTCTGGGATTTGTAATTTTACATGTAGGTCCATATAAGGTTTTGTCAATCAATTAAATCAACATTGAAATAATTGTTTGAATTTTTTTTTTTTTTTACATAGAAATTTGATAAGATGGGAGAGTATAACAGAAAGTTAATATCTCAAAAACAATTACAAGATTTCCACTTCAGTGCATGTACTGTCTGAAAGTTGGACCTCAAAGCAACAAGTATGGTGAAGCTCAAAAACTGAAAACAGAGAATCTCTTTGGGTGGTTGCATTGGAAGCAACCAAACTGAATTAACTCAGCTGCAATTTGTGAATGTCTAAACTATCAGAGCGAAGGATATTGCAAGGATGTGTATGTATGGGGGACTGGGGATGTATGCACATTTATATAAAAGCCATTTGACTCCCATCACCTGAATGTAAAAGGACTACATCAATCAAAATTGTACTATCAACCCAAAGGGCAGACCTCTATGATTTGATCTCCAGTCCCTATACATGACCTTAAACACATTAATGACTCTGGCTCTTATAAAAGCAGAAGTATTACTTTGGATTGATTATAAGCTACTGGAGTCTTTCATAGGAAGAAAGAGACAAGTGAAGCTTGCATTATTTGAATATTCAAAGACCTGATGCACGTGTGTGTCTTGAGCGAGTGGTTACATGTATATATGAATAACAGCATAGCTTTTATTTCTCTCTCTTTTATTGTGGTTGTTTTTACACAGACATAGGAAGCCAATAGCAAACTGACATTTTTATTTTTTGGGGTTTTTTTTGCACACAGACTGCAGTACAATTTATACCATTTATACACTTCCTCTGCTGGATCCACTGAACATGAAAGAATTTACCAATGTTTTGTCTTGTCTGTTTTTTAGAAACTTGACGCAGTGTGATTTAAGGATTTATTTCTCACCGCTCTTCACTTCCATTTGGACAGATTGAATGCAATGGTTTCACTGAGCTAACAGCAGATAGTATTTGACATTTATTCAGGGGCATTACAGTGTGAAGGTTATCGGTGGAATTCTTTAGGCTTGTGCCATATCTGATGACTTTCTCACAAGTAAGACTTACATTTGACTTGAAAGGCATGTTCCTTCTTGTAGTTAGAGATTAGCTTCTTTCTGTTTCACTGGGCTGGCAAATGGCTGTGATGCTGCAGACAATAAAGTAGGCTTTGTCACCGAGTGAAATTAGAGTTATGTGATGATTTATATTTACAAGATGTTCTTGTGTTTCAAATACTCGGGCGAGATGTGGATGCCAGGAGGTCTGGCACTGTGCAGTTCTTTGAACACCTCTTTTTTGCATTCTTTGTGTGGGCTGGAATTAAAGTATGCAAGGCATCAAAAGCTATATTCTATTGAAGTCAGCAATGCAACACTGTGTTGGTTTTCTATCTTTAATTCTAACAGTTTTAGAAACAAATTTCTGTTAACAGCACCGTTATTTCTGTAGATCAGTAATTGTAGCCTACGCATTAATGCATTATTTCCAACCTGAGTAATGTTTTGTGTTGCCGATTTGTCCTTTTGGGATATTTGGACCCCTCCACATAAAAATTGCAGCTTTGTTTGGATCTACATCCTGAGGGTAATAGCAAACTAAATGTTCTAAACTTTCTACTATATTAACTAGCTAGTTGGGAAAAGTTCAGGTAGTGTAGTTGCTATAAACAGCTACCATCAAGAAAAGAGTCCTTTTCCAAGCTCATTGTAGTGTCTCTACTCCCTCCTCCAAACATTGTGGTTTAGATAGTACAACAGGATTATAGCTTGTAGAAAAGGTTTTCTTCACAGCGAACATCCGTCACTGGTGGCAGAATAATTAGGCTCAGGTTATTTTGGGACTGGCCGTGATGGATACATATGCAGCAGTAATAATAGAAGCTTAATTTATGAAAACAGTAAGGGGACATTTAGATGGTCCAAGTCTGTCTTTAAATAAATATCCACAGGTATTAATTCCCCAGACCTTATGCAAAGCATGATTAAGTGTAGAAAGTGAGGCGCTGGCACACAAAATAACATGATGTTGAATAACAGTCTCTGATAACACGATGTAAACGGTATATTGACCTGCTTTTATTGGACAAAGTGTCACAAGAAAACTGCTAATGGCTTTGTTAGAGATCTGGCTGCTCATAAAGAAAACATGAACTTGTAAATGTTTTAAATCTTTTAAATATATTGGGGGGGTCACAGCACACATTATATTGTGTCAGTTATCAAAGGAACTGTGGCGAAAATAAAAGTAAGGGAAAAGAGAGGAAATTGAGACAGCATGCAGTTTTCCAGCTTGCTGTTTGTTCACCTCGGCTTTCTTTTTTCCCCCGTTTGTGTAGTCTTGACCCTGAAATTTGTTCACCACATTTGCACATAAGTAATGACTGTAACACAGCAGTGCATACAGCTGCTATCGCCTCACGTCTTTATTCTTTTGTCCCTCTCCACGCTGCTGCCTCCTACCTTCTCTAACTGAACAAGAAAATTATGAGCATTGTTAAGCTGATCATTTACCTTAACCAAAAATGAACATTGAGTCTAAGTCCACCTAAATCAAGTCATGTTTCAATGCTACTGTGTTGTTCAGATTTTACAGATTGTCTATTGAAAATCTTTGAATTTTTTGGTTTCAAAGATGAAAAATGAAGGGCCAGTGTCACAGCCCAGCTCATGTGCCATGAAAAATAATAGGAGATACATTGCTTTAAATAAAATTCAGCAGTGTATTAACTAAAAGGAGCAAAAAAGTAGCTCTAGAACAGCAGTCCCCAGGTCCCCGGGCCTCGGACCGGTATCGGTCCGTGAGTCGTTTGGTACCGGGCCGCGAGAGTTGAGGCTCAGGTGTGAAATGTATGGTTTTCAGGGTTTTTATCGGTTTTCAGCGTTATTTTGTTATCGTTTTTAATCGTTAACTTGGTTTTCCTGGGTCTTTTCACGTGTGTTATGAATAAATCTTCTTTTTTTCGGTACCGGTACTAGATTTATTTTGTTGTATTTATCGGCGACACCTTAAAGGCCGGTCCGTGAAAATAATGTCGGGCAATAACCGGTCCATGGCGCAAAAAAGGTTGGGGACCGCTGCTCTAGAAGATGTGTTCATATTAGTTGGATAAGTATTTCAATATTTGTTGTATAGTGTTGTGAAGTGTAAAATGTAAAATACCCAGGCCAACCAAAGAAATAGCATAGTGCTGTGTGCATGAACAGTAAGAGAAGACTGAAACAACAAGCACTTAAATTCTCCCAGCAGACTGTCCACGTGATCCCAACTGCACTAATGAACTCCACCTATCAGGGACATGCAAGACAATACAAAGCGCCAGACATAGGAAACAAACGGCAAGCCCAGCTAAGAGCTGTCAAACCCCATTCGATAAAGATAGATCCTTAACTACAAACCAGTTTAAAATTGATAAATTACATGAGACATTCTAATACTGCTGTTGACTTTTCAGCAAACATCAGCAAACATTAACTACAGAATTTCTGGCTTCAACCAGTGAAACATTTACAAAAACAAAACTAACCTTTGTTTTGACCATGCCGACATTCCCTCAGCAACCTGGTACCAGAAGGAAGCAAATAGGAAGAAGAGACAAAGATTTGAAGAATTAAATATTTTAATAAACTATTAAAATATTTAATAACTATACTATTAAAATAGTATTAAAATTAACATTTCAATATTTCTGTAGTTATCTAACTATTTGATATTAGCTGACACTGTTAAATGTGGCGTTAAATGGGTTAATATTACTCCTTCAGATGTTTAGTGCTGAGATTATTTTAAACACTTCATATTCATGATCTACAGTAATGTATCATATTCTATAAAATCATACATTTGAAGTGTGTTTCCTGTGAGGACAGAAACACAGGCCAACATTTTGATTTCAAAAAGTATGTATTGAATATATCAATATAAAAAAATCAGAGCTGAATTAAAAGGCTTGAGTATTTGACTTGTTAGTTGTGTACATGGGATTAAACATTAACCCTTTAAGTTCAAGGTTCAAGGTTCTTTATTTGTCACGTGCATAGTTATACAAGTATAACACACAGTGAAATGTAGCCTGACACGCTCCTCGACATGTGCAAAAATGGGGGGTGGGGGGTGGGGGGGGGGGGGGTGGGGGTAGAGGAAGAACATTATATATATATATAATATATACATTGGGTGAATGTGCAGTAGTAGCAGCAAGCAGGTGAATTCTGTACATTAATATGAATAGACATCTGACTATTTTACAGAATAGACAATATTTAAAATTAAAGGAATTTGGAATGTACATTGTGCCTGGGTTTAGAGTGTCTGGAAGAGAGTCCTGTCTCAGTCAATTATAGATGATGTGAGAGGGCGGGTGTGTGTGTTTAGGGCCCGGATGGCTTGGGGATAGAAGCTCCTCTTGAGTCTCTCTGTCCTTGCCCGGATGATGTGGAACGTTCTACCAGATTGCAGAAGTTGGAACAGTTTGTTGCCAGGATGGGACGGGTCCTTCAGTGTCTGCGCTGCTCTAGTCCGGCATCTCCTGGTGTAGGTGTCCTGAAGCGGGGGGAGAGCAATCCTGCAGAGAGAGCTTATATTATATTTTTACATGCTGTATTTTTGGGAGCATTTTAAGTTGCTATACATCAATACAACCATTATAGCCCAAATTTTAATAATATGTATGCATTAAGTGCATAGTAATTACATAGATTGCAAAAACTACAAAAAAATTGAAAATCGTTTTTGTTTTTTTTAACATATATTTCTAGTTAGAGAAATTTAAGAGGCTTATCCCTCAAAACTGTAAATACAAAAAAGTTGCACAAAATAGTTTCCCACCACAGGAAATTTATTTTGAGTGTCTTCATAGTTTTATTTTTTTTAAATACACCAATTTTTATACACTGCAGGAAAAACGAAAATAAATATTATAATGCAAATTTCCAAAGAAAACAGCATGTGTATCAAAATAAACTATTTCCAGCAGTGCAATTTGACTTCTAAGCATCCCAGAAACAACACAGAAAGTCATAAAGTCAAACATAACCTTTAAAAACACCAGTATTTGCTTGTATAGGCCCTGAAGGTAGAGAAAAAACTACATTTCCGCCAAAATGACATCACTTCCGGTTTCGGGCAGACAACTAAAGGCATCCTAGTAAATACCAATCTGGTTCCAAGGTGTTGGGCAGTGGGTACAAGATTTACGTGAGGATGCTGAGCCCTCAGGCTACTCTCATTACTAGTCTCTTTCACACTGTTTGGTAAGAGACATTCATACCAGATGCTCCCTGGAGGTCATTTTGTAAAGTTCTGCCAGTGCTCAGCTCTTCCTCCTTTCACAAAGGAGCAGATACCAGTCCTGCTGATGGGTTAAGGACCTGTCCAACCCTCCTAAGTTAACTGCCTGCCTCTTGGAAATCTCCTCCATGCTCTCGAGATTGTGCTGGGGACATAGCAAACCTTCTGGTAGTGATACCTGCTGGAGGAGTTGGACTACCTGTGGAGCCTCAGTAGGGTCGAGGTATCCCTTTATACTGTCAGTATGACACTGACCCTAATCTTGTGGAAAAAAACAGAAACGATGAGGAAAAATATATCAGTGGCCTCCACCTGCAAAAACGTTGTTTTGGGAGGGTTGTCTAATTGTCGCCCTTAGTGCACCTGTTGTTAATTTCATTAACATCAAAACAGCTGAAACTTATTAACAACATCCTTGGGTATTTAACTGAGGAGATCAATATCCCAGAAGTTTAATTGACTTCATGTTATACTCTAATTAAAAGGTGTTCCTTTGACATTTCACATAAGACAGTTATGAAATTGTATGAGCATGAGGAAAACAGACAATGGCAATGAGAAGAATATAACAGCAAGAACAAAGGAACATTATTTGTCATATACATTGTTATAAGCTACATCAAAGCAGAGTGTTTGAGTTGACTGAGTTAAACCAGTAGTCTTTTATGATGAAATATATTTCATATATATAAATAAATAATATATTTATTATAGACCCAAGTGTCAACCTGAAATGATACTAGTTTCATGGACTACATTAGCTAACTGTTTACATACATAGTGTTTACATTACTTTTGGCTAAAGGGGCATAGGCTAAGAAATCTTGTTTTTACGTGGCCAGGGCCTTCTCTTGTCTTGAGAAATCTGAGATTTATACACTAAGGCAGGGGTAAGGAACTCCAGGCCTCGAGAGCCAGTGTCCTGAAGGTTTTAGATCTCACCCAGGGTCACACCTGAATCAAATGATTAGTTCATTACCAGGCCTCTGGTGAACTTCAAGACATGTTGAGGTGGTAATTATCCATTTAAATCAGCTGTGTTGGATTAAGGACATCTAAAACCTTTAAGACACTGGCTCTCGAGGCCTGGAGTTCCCTACCCCTGCATTAAGGTCAGACAAAATAGATAAAAAGTCTAGGTTGTTTTATTCGACTGATGCAGCCCCCTGAATTAGGACATAGCGTTGGTGTGAGACCTCTCAGTGTTTCACAAGGAAAAAATATATATATATTATTTAAATCATTTTTATCCATCCATCTATCCATCTATCTATCTATTCTAAATAGTATATTTGGATTATTTTTGCCTCTTTATATTAAAATGTGAGAATATATCGATATATAGATATATGCGCAAACTGACAAACTGAAATATCGTCACAATTTCCTTGATTTCCTTTAAAACTCAGTGATGGTGCGACAACAACACAGGGGGAACTCAAAGGAATTGAACTGACCTCCAGACTTCCCAGATCCACTTTTGATCAAGCATCTATGGCAGGGGTGTCGCACTCCAGGCCTCGAGGGCTGGTGTCCTGCAGGGTTTAGATTAGAGATGGACCGATCCGATATTACGTATCGGTCCGATACTGACCTAAACTACTGGATCGGATATCGGAGAAAAATAAAAAATGTAATCCGATCCATTAAATATCACGAAATAACCTCACAAAACTTGCAACACGCCGTAACTCACCTCAGAACGTTAGCACGTCGGAGCAGTATGCATCACGTGATAGAGCGGCTGTGGCATGCGGGACCTGTCGGTGGTCTGGATAGCATTTGGAGCTTCGCTAGCAACCCGGCATTTCATCTCTGACAAAGTTATCCCGAGAGAAGTAAAGCAAGTGTGTAAGTCCATCTCTGAATGTTTGTAAAGCATTCCTGCGTTAAGCTTAACAAGCGACTGCCTCTTCTTGCTGCTACTTCAATCATGAAACTGCTTAATGATCAGCTGATCGGCTTTTCTGTCGCGAGTCCGTCTCTCTTGTTTGTTTTTGGCCCACTTTGCACCAGAAAGAGGAAACCAGCGGCTGAACAACAGCAGCACGTTTAAGCTTGATAAGCTGTTGTTAGAATTTATTTAATATTACTTTCTACTCGAAGATCTTTTTCTACGTAGCTGACGGCTGGTAATTGTGCAGGGGCGGATCTAGCAAAGTTTAGCCAGGGGGGCCGATAGGGCATTAACAGGGAAAAGGGGGCACAAAGACATACTTTTCTTTCTTATTCTCATTTAAAATGTCTAGCTTTTAATAAATAATTATCTGACACCCAAAGTTTTAATTTGATGTAAAATGAATAGAAGTCAATTACTGTATATAGTGACTATTAAGTCTAATATATATACCCTAGTAAGCTATAGTACTTTTTCCTTTGGGAAGGTACCATCTGTGCAGTCTGCAATTTTGTTGAAGAAAGATGTTGAATCTATTTAATATTTCTTGAAAAATAATTGATTTCTGTGCATTTTTTTTTCACACTGCATCAAATTAAGGTTGATTACGTCGATTAAGCATCATGAGGTGGAGCGTGAGGGGTGGTTCCCCATTTTTTATTTATTTATTTTTGTTGTTGCTGGGAGTTGGAACCCTATTAGTTAGGTTGCTTAATATTTACGCTAAGTACTCTTTAAAATACCAGAATAGGGAGGATGGTGTAGGTTTAAGTTTATTAGATTGATCAGTATTGCTGAACTATGAAATATATCTTTTTGCATACAGGTATAACAGAATAGCTTTAGTGTAGTTGTTGTTTTAAACTTGAGTATGAACTTATACAAAATGCAGCAAGATATTTAAAAAAAAACAAAAAAAAACAGTTTTGTTGATTAAAAAACACTATATCGGATTCATATCGGTATCGGCAGATATCCAAATTTATGATATTGGTATTGGTATCGGACATAAAAAAGTGGTATCGTGCCATCTCTAGTTTAGATCTCACCCTGGGTCAACACACCTGAATCAAATGATTAGTTCATTACCAGGCTTCTGGAGAACTTCGAGACATGCTGAGGAGGTCATTTAGCCATTTGAATCAGCTGTGTTGGATCAAGGACACATCTAAAACCTGCAGGACACCGGCCCTCGAGGCCTGGAGTTCGACACCTTTGATCTATGGGATGAGCTGGAACAAGCTGTACCCATTAAGGCTCCATTAACTCCCTGAGCCATTCCAGTGTGTCTTTACTTTATGCTCCCTGCTGATAAGTGAATCATCATCCCGATCTACGGTCATGTCTGAGATTCAATCAAAGCTTTAAATGTTTTCCATGAAAGTGAAAGAAAACACCTGATTTAAACTGACTGCTTCCCCTGGGATGAAGTCTCCTTAGACAAATTGGAAGTACTTCTAATTTGGCTGCTATTTTTTTTACAAAACTCCCATTTTTACCCCTTGCACTTGTGCATGTGTGCATCTCCTCCAGGGTGACAAAATGGTGACTCTCTAACTGGAACTTCATTTTGGGAGGTGGCTGAAAGCAAAATCTGGTGAGTAGGTTGGCTAGTGAAGATTAAAAACTGTATTGCTATGTCCCCAAAACACTGATTGTCACACTGCTCAGTCACTGGCCCTGCACATGTGTGTGGGGTTTTTTTGTTTTGTTTTTTTTATTCACTAACCTCCACGCCCCACCTAGAGCTGTCCAGTTGGATTGTATGGATTCGGTGCTTCCAGAGTGGTTCAACCCATTTGCTCCCTTTCTTATGAGCCAGCAGGAGAGGACCCAAATGCAAACTCACGGGAAACAAAACTTGAACTCAAAATGCAGCTTTATTCGCTGTAAGGGAAAAGGTGATACAAAACTAAACTGGGTTTAAAAATTCTAAAAATAACACACTTGGGGAAACACGGAGAGGTACACAACCATGGGGGAGGACGTGGACATAGGCTGTGTCCCAATTAAGAGACTGCACGCTTGAAGTACGCGCACTTCGCGTACTACGCGTACTACGTACGGTGCGTACTATATGTACGAGAAGTGCGGAAGTGAGAGGTTTGTGAAATGGGACGGTATACGCTTCGTCGCGCTGTTCAGGTTGCCTAGCAACCATGATACTAACCGCGAGACGCGTTACATACAGCTTTGTGTGACAGAAATGAAGGAGAAAAATGTTTTGTTGGTCATTCATTTTTGTCATGACATCACTTTGATTAGTTGAGTATCTGAGGCTGAGACCACGGGACTGTAAAACATGATTGTTGGGCTTCATTTCTGTGCTGAACAGTCATTTAAGATTAGTTAGTAAATAACAATTAGTTAATGTTGTTCATGAGACTAAAGTCAACTCACTGTGGCAATGTAAATATAATATGGCCAATATTATAGTATTGTCAGATTATTATGAGATATATATAGATATAGATATATAGATATATATATATAGATATATAAATATATAGATATAGATATATAGATAGATATATATAAAAAAAACACCCAGCACGCCCCTGCGGGCGGTTTATCCTTCAAGCTCGGATCCTCTACCAGAGGCCTGGGAGCTTGAGGGTCCTGCGCAGTATCTTAGCTGTTCCCAGGACTGCGCTCTTCTGGACAGAGATCTCCGATGTTGTTCCCGGGATCTGCTGGAGCCATTCGCCTAGCTTGGGAGTCACCGCACCTAGTGCTCCGATTACCACGGGGACCACCGTTACCTTCACCCTCCACATCCTCTCGAGCTCTTCTCTGAGCCCTTGGTATTTCTCCAGCTTCTTGTGTTCCTTCTTCCTGATATTGCTGTCATTCGGAACCGCTACATCGATCACTACGGCCGTCTTCTTCTGTTTATCTACCACCACTATGTCCGGTTGGTTAGCCACCACCATTTTGTCCGTCTGTATCTGGAAGTCCCACAGGATCTTAGCTCGGTCATTCTCCACCACCCTTGGGGGCATCTCCCATTTTGACCTCGGGACTTCCAGGTTATACTCGGCACAGATGTTCCTGTACACTATGTCGGCCACTTGGTTATGGCGTTCCATGTATGCCTTGCCTGCTAGCATCTTGCACCCTGCTGTTATGTGCTGGATTGTCTCTGGGGCATCTTTACACAGCCTGCACCTGGGGTCTTGCCTGGTGTGATAGACCCCAGCCTCTATGGATCTTGTGCTCAGAGCTTGTTCTTGTGCTGCCATGATTAGTGCCTCTGTGCTGTCTTTCAGTCCAGCTTTGTCCAGCCACTGGTAGGATTTCTGGATATCAGCCACCCCCTCTATCTGCCGGTGGTACATACCGTGCAGGGGCCTGTCCTTTCATGATGGTTCCTCGTCTCCCTCCTCTTTCTTGGGTTTCTGCTGCCTGAGGTATTCACTGAGCACTCGTCAGTTGGGGCCATCTTCCCAATGTATTCTTGGATGTTCGTTGTCTCATCCTGAACTGTGGTGCTGACACTCACCAGTCCCCGGCCCCCTTCCTTCCGCTTAGCGTACAGCCTCAGGGCGCTGGACTTGGGGTGAAACCCTCCATGCATGGTAAGGAGCTTTCTTGTCTTTATGTCAGTGGCTTCTATCTCCTCCTTTGGCCAGCCTATTACCCCAGCAGGGTACCTGATCACGGGCAGGGCGTACGTGTTGATGGCCCGGATCTTGTTCTTACCATTCAGCTGACTCCTCAGGACTTGCCTGACCCTCTGCAGGTACTTGGTGGTTGCAGCTTTTCTAGCGGCCTCTTCATGGTTCCCATTCGCCTGCGGGATCCCCAGGTACTTGTAACTGTCCTCTATGTCTGCAATGTTGCCTTCTGGTAGTTCAATCCCCTCAGTTCTGACTACCTTCCCTCTCTTTGTTACCATCCGACTACACTTCTCCAGTCCGAACGACATTCCAATGTCATTGCTGTATAGCCTGGTAGTGTGGATCAGTGAATCGATGTCTCGTTCACTCTTGGCATACAGCTTGATGTCATCCATGTACAGGAGGTGGCGGACAACTGCTCCGTTCCGTAGTCGGTATCCGTAGCCAGTCTCGTTAATGATCTCACTGAGGGGGTTCAGGCCTATGCAGAACAGCAGTGGGGACAGAGCATCTCCTTGGTCGATCCCGCACTTGATGGTGACTTGTGCTATAGGCTTGGAGTTGGCCTCTAGTGTTGTGCGCCACATCCCCATTGAGTTCCTGATGAAGGCTCTTAGGGTCCCATTGATCTTGTACAATTCTAGGCATTCCAGTATCCAGCTGTGGGGCATTGAGTCATAGGCCTTCACAGGCAGTGCACAGGTTGGTCAGTCTGGTCTTGCAGTCTCGGCTGACTGTTCTGTCTACCAGTAGCTGGTGTTTTGCGCCTCTGGTATTCTTGCCAATTCCTTTCTGTGTCCCACTCATGTATTGACCCATGTGCCTGTTCATCTTAGCCGATATGATGCCTGACAGGAGCTTCCATGTAGTACTGAGGCATGTTATTGGTCGGTAGTTGGAGGGGACCGGTCCCTTCTTGGGGTCCTTGGGGATCAGGACCCCTGGAGGGGACCGGTCCCTTCTTGGGGTCCTTGGGGATCAGGACCGTCCGACCTTCGGTTAGCCATTCCGGGTGTCTCTCGTTAACTAGCAGTATTTCTTATGCACCTTCTTTGTCGCACCTTTCTGCAACTCCGTTAGTTGGCTAACCTCCCTCCGTGCTACTTTGATCTTGCGCTCTAGCTTCCTTCTCCATGGAGGGTACTGCCCCTTGTGGCTGTTCAACTTGTAGCCAAGCATCTCACTGATCACTGCTGCCGTATTGTAGATCAGCTTGTTAGTGTCGGTAATCGTGGTTGTAGGTATTGTCCGTAGTGCTGCATTAACATCATCTAGCAGACCTTCTGAGGGTACTTCACGTAATCTTGGTAACCGGCTACGGGGGATCCAGGTTTCAAGCTTGGCCATGATCCTATCTTTCAGGTCAGTTCCTCTCGCACTCAACGATCCTTCTCCTATCGCACTTGGGGCTATGTACCCAATCTCGGGTGGGGGTGATGATATCCCCCTGACCTGGCGTCCTGACTCCTCCTTGCCGTAGCATTTGTGTTGTACCTCGTCAATCTCTAGCTGTGAGAGCAGCCCCTTCTTTCGAATGTTGGAACACTGAGCTACTAGTTGTTTCGCCGTCATTGTGGATGTTGGGTATCGAAGAATAGGGACCTGACACCTGAAATGATGACTAATGATGGCATCTAGTACCAATATTTGTGTATGTCTTCAATTTTTATCTATAAATAACCCAACAGTTTAAATTTAACCTTGATCTGTGGTCTGTTATCTTAGAGCTTTTTGTCATCAAGTGCTCCTGCAAACCTTGACTTTGGTGTTCTTTTAAACACAATCCCAGTGCTTCACATACAATATCACATCCAACAGCATATGTATAACTCTTTTATTTTCACTTAGCTTTCCCAAAGTCATTTCAGAAGAGTCAAGGTAACTGACCCTGTTTTTGCCAAGGCAGAAAATGCTCTGCGGTTCCAAGTCACACGTTTCACAGTTACCTATTTATTTGTTTGTTTGTTTGTTTATTAACATATTTATTGTTTTTGCTTTTCAGAATCACATGGATTCAAGCACTCTATTGTTACTGGTCTTTTTGTGGCAGTAGGATATTGACACAGATGTAAAACAGTCAATCACTATTACAGACTGCAGATGTGTCTAGAATATGGTTTCTAGATAGCAGAATTGGCTTACTACGTTTTCCCCTGTCCCCCTTTTCTCTGTGGCTTATTCCACAGGACCTTGTTTTTTTTGTTTGTTTGTTTGTTTTGTTTGTTTGTTTTTTATTTCTTTCTTGGCTTATGTTCAATAATGTCCTGTGTCTGCAGCTTGAGAATGTTTTACCGCTGAAATTACAGCAGGCTAAGCTCCAATATCTTTCGTTAACAGGAACTCTTAATTATGGATAAATAACTGCTCATACAGCACATGGACATACTTAGTGTCAAAACTGATCAGTGAGACCCTACTTGGTTACCTTCTCTCTTCTTGCATATGTCAGACTGAGACAGACAGGGGTTTTCTGAAGAGAAATAGGAGCCACCTCAGACCAACAGGAACTATTACCAGATCTGGTCGAGTGGTGAGACCTCCTGAAAGACTGGATGTGTAATTCTCTGAAGTTATCCATTCATGCTCTATTCAAAGATGGGTTAAGCTGTTAGAGATGTTTACAATAATATGTTTCGTTTAAATGTAAGTGAACAAATGAGGGATGTGTATAATTTTCACGTCACGTTTCATGATGCTCCGCATTTCTGTTCTAGTGAGCTGTTTGAGTCGTTATGAAGTATGTCTTTAGCTAAAAGGAGGAGGTGTAGCGGTAGACTACTGTTCCCATAAGGCTGTGTGGGGAGAGCTTCCGGGTTATGAGTAAAGTTGGAAAACATCACCCGAACGCGCTGCGTCCAGTGTCATCATTTATACGCAGACTGCACAGTTCAACCCACTTAAACACGAATCCTCAGGTTTACAGCTTGTTCCACCATTTCTGAGCATAGTTCATGTGTTACATTGCCAGCTGTATCTCGAAGTGATGTAAAGACAACTGCAGTTCAACCATACAATCTGCTTTTCACATACTGAAGTTAAAAGCAAACAGCTCATATTTTCAACATCATTGGGAGAGAAGAAAGAAAAAAAACATTAAATCGCCAGCAACTCATGACACACAAATGAAACCTACTATTGTGTGATGACTACAGCCTTCACAGAAAGACGCAACAACATTATAGATTTCTTACTCATCAAAGCCGTCAGTGCTGATGGGTCACCACATTCATATACTAGCCCATCAGTATTCCTATGGACATCATACCACTCCTGCCATCTCAACATGTTAGTGTTGTGCCAATAAACTACCAGCTCACATGTAAAACCCGTAGAACTGTGCCTGCAGCAAATTATATCAAAAATACACCAGCCCTGCAGGAAAAAGGAGCCCAATGTCTATAAAAACAGCTTGCCTTCTGAACATGACCAAAATTCTAACCACCTGTATGAGCCCCTTATAATTGTTTGGATTTCAGACTTACTTCAAATCACCTCATCCCCGAGGACTCATGGGTATAACCTGGTATTAAAACAGCTCAAACATGTTGAATCAATGAAAGAAATAAAGATAAAATATGTTGAATATGTCCCAGCGAAGGCATTATAATGTAAAAATGTTTGAGTGTAAAGAAAATATCACTAACGGACAACTGAGGGTTGAACTCTAATCAGCATCACAAAATAGTGCTACACTATTAGCACTATTAGCAAGGGAGCCGAGGCTAATGCCATGCTCATTAATCTATGATAATACTATAAAAACCACCACTCTCAACATGGGCATGGTGATTAACTCAGTCATTAATTCTAACTCATTAGTCTTTTTGGTCTAACCACTACTATGCCAAACAAAACACACACACAAACATGCAGAAGAAATGTTATTGAAAGTTAAAAGGATGAATCCTATGTGTGTTTTAAACTGCATTAAAACAGAAGAAAAGTCGAATTCAGTAAGATCTGATTTATCACCTGTCAGCTCTTGAATGTTTGTGAAACACCAGAGACATCTATTAAGAGCACAAGAAAATGGCTCATTACAGTGTGGTCTGTGTCTCTAATGGGGGTGTGCTTTATGTTTGCTGCAGGACAAAAAGATTCTGCTAGCAGACAAGCATAAAGATGACAATATGTTACTCGAGTAATTTGTCCGTTATTCACAAAGGCAGACTCATCCAATGACACTGTTAGAGAAATAAAGTCCAGTGAAAATGGTTTCCTTTTTAAAAGAGACCCACGTTTGACAAAATTGTCTATTTTTACGCTCATTAGAGGACAGTTAGGACAGTTGCCTGAGGGAAGAGGGCAGTTTTCATTTGATAGAGTCATGTTTGGATTTTACTTGAAACAATGTTCCTCCCAGGATTAATTCAAGGGACAGTACATTTAAAAGTACCTGACATCTAAAATATTCTCATTGCTTTATAAATACAGTCAACCCAATGCTATTCTCACAGAGTCAAATACTGCTAAGTGTCATATCCCTGGTGCATGAGGTTATGGCAACAGTGATATCTGTCTAATCTCTCAGTTATGGATGCTTGTTAAAAAATGGTAAATGGCCTGTATTTGTATAGCGCTTTTCTAGTCCCTAAGGACCCCAAAGCACTTTACACAACCAGTCATCCACCCATTCACGCACACATTCACGCACACATTCACACACTGGTGATGGCAAGCTACATTGTAGCCACAGCCACCCTGGGGCGCACTGACAGAGGCGCCCCAGGGTCAAATCCCTTGACAACTGGGTTTTTTAATGATGCCTCCACTTTTTCCAAAACCAAAGCCTAACCAGGTCACCAGATTTCTGATGGATCAACCTTACCAACAAGTGACAGTAAAGGTTAAAAAAACAAGTGGGAATAAAACCAATCAGTGAATGAAAAGACGTAGAACAATCTGCATACACTCATGGGCCTGGATTCCCAAATATTTGGCCTGGTGATCTGTTCTTTATAGCACTTCTGCTTTCCCACACTGTCAAACTCTGTTCTATCATCATCACTTCATCAAAATGAAGATAATCACAGACACCAGAGTGGGAGACTGAGCAAAATTGTTGGTGCCGCTGCTCCTCTGCTCCCTTGGGAGAAAATTTGTTGTAAAGAGCTCTGCCATCTTTCAAAAGCTGATAGAAGTAATTGTATTGATCAAACTATTGTGTTATGGCAAAAGTTTTCAACTTAGCATTAGCTAATCTATACTTTGTTTTCTAAATCCATAAAGATTTCAGACTCATTAACATGATCCATAACTACCTGCTCATGTACATGTGCTTGCCATGGTATCATCGGTGAACATCCAGGGAGTGGACATTGAGATAGTGGACTCTTATAGGTACCTGGGTGTTCACCTGAATAATAAACTGGACTGGAGCCACAACACTGATGCTCTTTACAGGAAGGGCCAGAGCAGACTCTACCTGCTGAGGCGGCTGAGGTCATTTGGAGTACAGGGAGCGCTTTTAAAGACCTTCTATGACTCTGTGGTGGCATCTGTCATTTTTTGTCATACAGTGTTGTATGTTGGAGCAGCGGTTTATCGGCAGCTGAGAGGAAGAGGTTGGATAAACTCATCAGGAAGGCCAGCTCTGTTCTGGGATGCACCCTGGACCCAGTGCAGGTGGTGGGAGACAGAAGGACTCTGGCCGAAATAACATCTCTGATGGACAGAGTCTCCCACCCCATGCATGTAAATGTTGCTGAACTGCAGAGCTCCTTCAGTGACAGACTGCTGCATCCTAGATGCATAAAAGAGCATTTCCGCAGGTCAGACTGTACAATCAGAACTGCTCCCAACAAACATAGATGTTTACATCTGCAATGTAACTGCAATAAGTTAATTAACCGATTCGCACTACAACCTGGTCTGCCTCTTATCTGTAGTTATTTTTATTTAATTTTTATTTAATTTAATAAAACTGTACAGTACTCTCTGTATATAGTAACCATTGTCCTTAATGTAAATATGTAAGAAAAATAGTTTCTGTATTTTTCTGGTCTGTGTCCTGTGTACTCTTTGTTTGTATATGTGTCTTTTTGGCTGCTGTAACAACCAAATTTCCCCTTGTGGGACAATTAAAGGATTATTCTATTCTATCATAGGTACTGTAGCTGTATCCATCTGAGCAGCTGCATCAGTCTCACTTTAAAAAAGCCCATCACTTCTGAATTGCTCAGCTGACTGAACTGGTAGATTGTCAGGTTCCTGTATGGTCACAGTTTGCTTTAAGAGGCTACATCAATTTCTCAAAGTGATTATGGTGAAAATAATTGCAGACACAACATTTAGTTAATTAACAGATCAGTGCAGAGAACGCTTGTCTTCTTCCGTCACCACAATTCACCGCACACCATTGACATTGATATATATCTGTTTTATATTAGCAGCTTCATAAAAAAGGCAAACTGACAAACAATTTCACTTACAATCTTTACATAAACATTGTTTTTTAATGCAACTCAAGAAAATGTTTAAAGTGATCCAGTACTCATAGTAATCATAAAGTTGTAAACAGTATTAATTGTTAAAATACATAAGTGTTGCATATGTTAACCAACTCTAAACACACACCTTGAATTGTGAATTAGATGGACCAAAAAAGCTGAGGATCACACTGGATACCATTCCTGTCAGCTTGCAACAGGAAACTGAGGCTACACTTCACACAGTGTCATCCAGCCTGCTATCACTGGTAGTGGTCATGTAATGGTGTGCGAGCTATAGTCAGCAAACTTTGGACCCCTTAGTACTAATTGTACTTTGTGAAAATGTCAAAACCTTCTTCAGTATTGTTGCCGACCATGTCTATTCCTGTATGAGCACAATTATCCATCTTCTGATAGCTGCTTCCAGCAGGATAACAAGTCATGTTACAAATCATCTCAAACTGGTTTCTTGAACATGAATGAGTTCACTGCACTCAAATGGTCACCAGCTCTCAATAGAGCACCTTTCGGATGTGGTGGAAGACGAGATTCACATCATGGATGTGCAATTGACAAATCCGCAGTAGCTGTGTGATGCTGTCATATCAACATGGACCAAAATCTCTGAGGAATGTACTCAGCATCTTTGTTGAACTGAAGAAATTACTGCAATTCTGACGGCAAACGGGGATCCGGCTCTGTGCTAGTGTGGCAGGATGAATGTTATCCTTCGGTCCAACCCACTTTCAGCCTGGCCCATTAGGGGGCGCTGGTATAAATAGTGGCCATTTGAGTGTCTCTGCGTCGCTTGCCTGTGATCTCCTTTTTGGTCACCTGACTTCCCCTCGGTGTGGTGGAGATCATTTGCGGGTTATTCTTCTGAAGCCTCCATCGCGGCTGGTCGTAGCTATAGAAGCCTCCTCTGAGCTATTCTGCTTACGTTCTGTGACCCGGCTTATTTGGAAGTGTGGGCCTTAGTTTTGCGCCAAGCTATGCGAACTGAAGTGCTGCTGTTTTGCCTTGCTGTGCTTTTACCGTCTGTTCCCGTTGTGAGAATTCTTCCCTGCTGCTGTCAGCTTTTACAGTGGACGTCGGCGTGGACAACGGCCATATGCATGCTGGTTATCGGAGTCAGCTGGCGTGCATATTGATTGACTGTTAACTTATCGTTGTGTGGACGGCAAGTTGGAGCAGTACGGTGATTCCGTTTGCTCCAGATTTTAGAGTTTTATTCAGATTGTATGTTGTTTTATTGCTTTTTGATTTGTAGTTTGGATTTTCTGTTACACCACTGGTGGGAGGCCCTTTTTCTAGCTGTAGATCACCAGTGTGGTCCTGCAGTTGGGTTATCCCCCGGTGCTACACATTAGTTTGTTGTAATATATTAACATTTTCTTTGTTTCTTTTATTCAGATGCGGAGTGCCGACGTGGAGGAGACTAGGGTGCCTTGGTGGTGGGATCCCTTGAGTGTACACACCTGCCTTGTCTAGTTTATTAGTGTGAGTGTGTGATAGTGTGTTGCACTTGTGTTTTGGTGTGTTTTCTTTCTTTAGTTGTGTGTGGCATCCCTGCCCCTCCACTGGTAAGCCTCAGCTCTGAATACCTTTTTAAGCATATTTGTATTTGAATATTCATGATTATGTTTTTATTCGGTGTTTTAAATAATTACCAATAAATTGTCAATTTGTTTATTATTGAACCTCGTCTCTGGATTGAGTATAGCGAACCTAAGTGCCTTTTTGGTGATTTAGTGTCATTTCCAGTATTCTCTGGGTGAAATTCCCAGGGTGGCGTTGTCGTTCTTTAAAACTGAAGAGTATTTACTTTATATCCCAACCTCGTCTCGCCACACTAGCAAGGTGCATCTGACAATGTGGCTTGTGAGTGTAGCATTGGGGTACAATGTAATAGTACTATCAGTGTTGGGAAGGTTACTTTTAAAATGTATTCCGTTACAGAATACAGAATACATGCCCCAAAATGTATTCTGTAACGTATTCCGTTACGTTACTCAATGACAGTAACGTATTCTGAATACTTTGGATTACTTAATATATTATCATGCTTTTTACAACAACGTGAATGTACTATTGCTGTGTGATTTATTACTATTACTGAAGGTCCGCGACTCCGAACTGTAGTAAAGGGACCTCTGACTAATACGGCGGGGTCCCTGTCGGCTCGTAGCCGAAAACTAGCTTTACTTTGTTGTGTGGGTCAACTTTTCTTGTGAGAGACAGAGAGAGGCGTTGAAAGGCTGCTCCAACGGAACTTATTGTTTTCGGAGGAAAACACGAACACGGTGTACAGTCGAGTCTTAATAGCTTACTTACAACTAGGCTCGTCAGGCACTCTTCTTGGCTGCAGTGGTTATTATTATATTTACATGCTTCCAGCTCCCGTTTTTCCTCAATGACAACTCGTACCTTTCCACTCCCCTTTTTCTCCCTCCTCGCGCTCACAGACCCACAACGTGTATGACAGTCCATTCTCCCTGCAACACGGACTACACTGCCCATGATGCTACATTCTTTAGAGCTTGTAGCATTCTGCCTGTTAGCTTAGCACAACAACAACAACAGCGAAAAGGCGCTCTCTCACCCAGGAAACACACAGTCGCAGAGAGAGAGAGAGAGCGTCGCCCTGTAACCATGGCAACCGTAACGCTGCCGCCTGGAACAACAGAACATAGCTGTCAAACAAAACCCAAACAGTCCTGACCCGCGACAATATGAAACAGGAAAGTACCGCAGTGTAATCCATTTATTTCAACAAAGTAACTGTATTCTGAATACCACCTTTTTAAACGGTAACTGTAACGGAATACAGTTACTCATATTTTGTATTTTAAATACGTAACGGCGGTACATGTATTCCGTTACTCCCCAACACTGAGTACTATTCATGTGTGCTGGAAAAAACATCATGCTTGTAGAAAATGAAAGGATTTTATGGCCTCTACATCTTTTATTTATGAATCTGTTGCATGTTTTCATTACCAGTGTTGGTCAAGTTACTTGAAAGAAGTAATCGGTAACTAATTACTGATTACTTCCCCAAAAAAGTAATCCCGTTACTTTACTGATTAGTTATTTTCAAAAGTAATTAATTACTTAGTTACTTTTTAAAAACACGATTTACAACCTGAAGAGGTGATAAAGCGATAGATCTTTCAGCCCAATTCTACTTTTTCTGTATAATCCATCATACAAAATGTAATCAAATGGAAAAGTCTCTTTTTTTAACTTGTTTTATCAGTTTTAATCTTTTAACTTTATGCATCAAGCAAAAATTTAATTATATGCAACATTCTCTGACTTGAATAAATTGGTTTAACATTTAAACCTATTTTCTACACATTCCAGCACATAAAATAAAAAAAAAATTGTGTTTACACTCACTCTTTCAAATAGATGCAAGTAAAACACAGCAGAAAATAAAGTCAAAGACTCAGCAGTCCTGTTGCTCATTTTCACCTGTAAAGCAGGAGCAGGGCAGGCGGAGGTTTACCCTGGTGCAGGTGTGCCGCAGCGGTCAGTTGAAGAATCCGCAAGTTTCTCTGTGAATTTCCCATTACGTCGTTGCGCACTCGGTGCTTGCTTGGAAGTTTAGGGGTTTTTTTTCGCTGTAAAAAGAAGTTTTCTTCCCACGCACGATGGACGCTAATGTTTTTGTCACTTTTTATGGAATCAAACTCAAAGTAAGGTCAGTACTTCCACGCTTTAAACGCTGCACGCTCGTACTCTCTCCCACAATCGATATGTGATCCATTGTTGATCTGCACACAGCTGTTGTCACTAACGGCGCACTCGCTTCCGTCACTGTCATGAGACATTCTCGGTTTTAGTAACGCAGTAACGCAGCGTTCCTACGGGAAAGTAACGGTAATCTAATTACCGTTTTTGCAATAGTAATCCCTTACTTTACTCGTTACTTGAAAAAAGTAATCAGATTACAGTAACGTGTTACTGCCCATCTCTGTTCATTACACAGAAGGCAGTCACACTTTAATAGTATACTGGGTTGACGTTTCAAAATCCCCAAGGAAACGTGATGGCCTTAATGACACAGCCACAGTATACAGAGCAGTTTATGTCCTGTAGCACATAAGCATCTTTTTTTCACTTTTTTTAACTTGGAATCACATATCAGGTTTCAAAATTTTCAAAATGAGGAAGTGTAGTTCAAGACATAATTCACATCAACTAAAAACTCATATAATTAACTATCAAAATGCAAGTTAAATATATATTCAGTGATGCTTGGCTTAAATTTGGACCATCTTGGTGAGGTATTCCTTTAACAAGCACAAACAAGTCTGCCACAGACTTGCCAGAAGTGAAAGTAAACACAAGGATGCCCTTTGTACAACTTCTTGGATGCCCTTTGTTCTTCTTATGAAACATGACATTTTACATGTATTTTTATCTTTTAAAATGCATCTAATCATCCAAAAGCATTTACCTATAGATATTCAATTTTCTTTGTTTTTCAAGCCTTAATACAGAGGATAATGGCATGAAATGCATGCTTATCTTCAGAGAAGAAAAGAAAAAGTGTCAAATAGGAACACTGAGATGAGTCAAACATTCCTATCATCAGTTGCCATGGTGAGCAGAGACAGGAGCTTTCTTTTGCCTCAAAAGCAGCCCATTAAATGGCAGAAGAGAGTGCCCCTTTGGTTTTGCCCACACTCAGTTTTCAACCCTTTACACCGACATTTGCATTGTTGTTGGTTTTTGTTTTTTTTATCATCTTTAGGTCAGGTCAATGTGCAGTGTTATTCAAACTTGGGGGAATAAAGTTTAATTTGTACAAAGACAAAAAGGCTTTTACTGAAAAATATGCTGGCACCCAAAATGATAGTGGGGCTGTTAAGCATTTTTGATATGTACTCTGAACTCAGTAAAATAGCAGTGGTTGCTTATTCGAAGACTTAAAAAGATCTACATGCCATTTAACCTTCTGGTGGAATTCCAGCTATTCTTGGAATACAATAAATTGCTGTTTTTCCTCAGAAGCAAAAGTTCAAGTAGAATGGCATTATCACACAGAGATGAAGGTGTGGTTGATGGCTCAGTGCTGACTTTAGTAAGTCGACTTTGTTTTCTTTTAACCATGGCTGAACAGAAATTTCCTGCATATTTTAACAAAAAAGATTAACATATTCAGAAGTAACATCTTTTTTGAAGGCTACAAGTTGCAATTGTGGATCGACAATGCTGAACAAACATTCAGCCAACTAAAGCTTTTCAGTAAAATTTGGTGAAAGAAATGTGCTTTTAAATAAAAATGGGTCAAAATGTAACTGTTAAAGCTACATAGACATACATATAGACATAAGTCTTCTCCTACTTCCAACGAAGTGCCTAAACATAACCAGTATAAGTTAGTATAAGTATTTTACTTAAGTAAGTATTTAAGTATTCTACTTAAGCACAGTATAATTACTGTACTTTATTGGTATCTGTACTTTAATATTTATTTTTGTATCTGGCTCGGTACATCCTACCTGGCGAGGAACAGCTGGAGTGTCGGACTCCAGCTTGCTGGTCTGTTGAACCACCTGCCTCCTGACTCGAACAGACACAGTTATCATTTTCAGGCACAAGATGGCGCTATACACGATTTTAAAACTGTAACTTTAAATACTTATTTCTTAAATTAAGCTAGACAGACAGAGTTAAATGTATGTCTGTTTTTGAGACCAAGGCTCCATAGTGTAAATTAGCCTCTATACATGTAGCATTTCATGTCCATTTTAAGTTAGTAGTTTCATAGTCTGGCTGTTAACATGCTGCTGTTTTAAATAAGTATTATTTATTCAATGCTAATATATCTCATGATCTTATACCAATTTATATATCAACTTGCCAAATACACTATATGAGTGCTTGACGATCATGATCTTATTGGAAAATATAGTGTATGCAAATATATTTAATGGCACAGAAAGTACATAAACATGATTTCGAGGAGAAAGCTCAGGTTCACTATCACGTAAAGTGTGAATTCAAATCCTCAACCAGGAAATTTAGAAATTACTAATTCACACATTTTATTTCTCAATTTGCAACAAAATGTCTTTTCCTACCCTCTACCCTCCTGTGCTTCCTTGCCTCTTAAGCCTTTGACTGCCTTTCTGTTTGACAGATACTTTAGCTGTTTATCTCCGCCCTTTGTCTTTGGTCCTTTTCTTTGTCTGCGATCTTCTGCACTTGTCTAATATTAAAAAGCTGAGCAGAATGGTTGTGCTATTGTTGTCTCTCACAATATTCTGTGTCACAGCTTGCCCCAACTCTGCCCCTATTCTGTTGAATAGACTTTCACTGCTGTGCCCTGCCAATCATTCTTACTGACACACAAATGAACATATTACATTCCAACCAGTGACAGCAGTTAGTTTTAAAGGCAGCCTATAAAATATAACTTGTATAAGCTTTTTGAAAGCTGCATAATTAGACATCATACTTTCGGCCACCACAAGACGTAGGAGCTGCAGAGACAGTTTTAATTCTTCATCAGATCTTCTGTTTTTACATAAGATTTCTGTTGACATTATTTTACAGTCAAATGTAGTTGCTTTTTCCTTTGTCACCTGAATGGGTTAAAACAACAACAACAACAAAGAACTGATTGTGACTTTTTTGCTGATTCCCATTTTCTATGTTTACTAAGGACTATAACTGATAGCATGTAATAAAAAAAAATTTTCCTTCAATGCAAAATATTGTTTTCATAATAAGTTATTAAACTTAAACTTATTAAACACAATTTCCCTCAAACTGTAGGCAAAAATTTGTCACTTATTCCTACAACTTTGTCCTTTGCTCATACCAAGGCTGCTGGCTTCTTAACTGGATCTGAGCTCTGATTAGCTTTGCTTTTAACCACTTTCCTTCATTAGCTTTCCTTGCATAAGGGTGATGCAAGCATAATATTAGGTTTGATGTTAAGAACATTTTTCATGGTGGTCCTCAACTTCTTTTCTCACAGTGAGAATCATCCCAAGTCACATGTTATAGTCCAACACAGATCATGAGACAAGGGTTACTCAGAGAAAATGTGAGGTTAGGGAAAATGGCAGTAACATTTTCATTTACATCAGCAGTGTCCCAACCTTTTAAAAATGGTAAATTAATTTCTTGAAAAACAAATTCTAATATATCAGTTATCTGATGTGAGGAGTGTGTGACTTTGTGACCCTACTGGTCTGAGTACTTATTAAATAAAGCAGAAATTAATGTAGGGGTTACGGCTGTACAAAAGTGACCCAGTAAACAATAGATAAGCTGGCAAACAAGATAATGTGTGCAATCAGTGAACAGTTTTTCCAGACATGTTCAGCTCAGTTGAATCATTTATAGTGATTTAAGATAAGACAGTGACCCGCGGCAGTCTATGTCCTGTAAGAAGAATTTCTTCTCTTTCTTTCTTTTTTGTGGATTGCTCTTGTCGACTTCAACAGTCAATCCATCCATTCATTATCTAACCTACTTATCTTGTTCAGGGTCAATGGGGGATCAACCCTATCCTAATATGGTGTTTGTAAGTAGTGGACAGACAGGGTCAACAGCAATGTTGTGCCATACACAATCACATTCACATCTACAGGACTTTAATAGCAGTTTTCCTGTCCTAAGCAAAAGTTTGAGCTTTAAGACAAAAACCTGAGGCCATGCCCAAAATCTGCCCTTGGTGAATTTTTTTAGGTCAGAGAATCCATAATTGTTTACCCACTGTGGAAGGCTAGTGTGCTAGTGTTCCTGTTACTCTCAGGGATTCTGGAAATTATTGCCACTTCTTTGAGGCGCTCCCAGACAAACCCTAATAAACAGTGATAGTGCGTGACAATCAATGAACGCAATGGGAGAAATCATATCTGAAAGGAAGTGCAATATCAACAAAATCACCCTTTGAAATAATTTGCCTTGTGGCATGTATTGTGAAATTTCATTTCTTGTTCAAGACGACAACTGGGATAAAAGAAATTCGTGTAATCAGTGCATTTGTATGATTATGTTTGTAGTGTGAACACAACAGTGGCACCATACAGGAGAAATTGTGTAGGTAGAGCAGTTCAGTGGTTTACAGATTCCTTAAAGTCTTGTTTTCTAAGCTTGGCTAAACCTGCTTATGTCTAAACTGGAGAAGGAAATCCATGCAGACTCAAATAGAACAAACAAGGTCCACATTGAAAAACTCAAGGCAGAATTCAGCAAAGGACGTGAGCGACTGTGCCACAGGTTCGGATTAAAGAAAAAACTTTATTGATCACCTAAGTAAACAGTTCTTCCCCATTCTTCAGACCAGACAATGAGACTAATCAGATCGACCGAATACATCTATGGTACCTCGCTGCTGTTCTGTCACTGAAAGGCTACAAGAAAATGGGAAGAGCAGGCCTCAACAGCAAAGAAGAGACATCACCACGCAGACATGGGAAAAAAGGAAAAGAAAACAAAAATGCTCAAAGAAACATGTTCCTGACTGTGGCCCTGAAGTGAAGTATGGCATTTAGCCATAGGGAACAATATCTTTCTTGGCCTTCGTACATTCTCCAGACAACTTTATTCTCTCTCAGTGTATTGTTTTTCCAAGATCCACGAGGAACATCTAGCAGACTTTGTGAGACAATTTCTTCTGTAACCAGCATTTAAGCAATTCAGTAGAACAACTATGTCACATTAGTATTTATTCTATTGGATTTATTCAAATATAATTAAACTTCATTCTATAGAAATAATACAAGGATCATCATGGCTTTAAATATAACAGCGGTGCATTAGCGTGGTCGCCCCATGATCGGAAGGTCGGGGGTTTGAATCCACTGAACGGCTACCCAGGGGTACCCCTGAGCAAGGTACCATCCCTACACACCGCTCCCCGGGCGCCTTATTTGCAGCTGCCCACTGCTTCACTGAGTGAATGGGTTAAATCCAGACAGAGTAATTTCCCCACGGGGATCAATAAAGTATACATTATTATTATTACTATTATAAAGAATCTCAAAATATATCTATTGTAAGGACAAACATTCAATGAAAATGCAGCTGACGCTGGTAACTGTGCAGGGGCGGATCTAGCAAAATTTAGCCAGGGGGGCCGATAGGGCATTAACAGGGAAAAGGGGGCACAAAGACATACTTTTCTTTCTTATTCTCATTTAAAATGTCTAGCTTTTAATAAATAATTATCTGACACCCAAAGTTTTAATTTGATGCAAAATGAATAGAAGTCAATTACTGTATATAGTAACTATTAAGTCTAATATATCTACCCTAGTAAGCTATAGTACTTTTTCCTTTGGGAAGGTACCATCTGCGCAGTCTGCAATTTTGTTGAAGAAAGATGTTGAATCTATTTAATATTTTAATATATTGAAAAATAATTGATTTCTGTGCATTTTTTTTTCACACTGCATCAAATTAAGGTTGATTACGTCGATTAAGCATCATGAGGTGGAGCGTGAGGGGTGGTTCCCTATTTTTTATTTATTTATTTTTGTTGTTGCTGGGAGTTGGAACCCTATTAGTTAGGTTGCTTAATATTTACGCTAAGTACTCTTTAAAATACCAGAATAGGGAGGATGGTGTAGGTTTAAGTTTATTAGATTGATTAATATTGCTGAACTATGAAATTATTTTTTTTGCATACAGGTATAACAGAATAGCTTTAGTGTAGTTGTTGTTTTAAACTTGAGTATGAACTTATACAAAATGCAGCAAGATATTTAAAAAAACAGTTTTGTTGATTAAAACACACTATATCGGATTCATATCGGTATCGGCAGATATCCAAATTTATGATATCGGTATCGGTATCGGACATAAAAAAGTGGTATCGTGCCATCTCTAGTAAATATTAGCTGTGTCTCTTGTAAGCGTCCGTTCATAAACAAGTTAGTACTTTATCAATAGATTGAATTATTCTGTTTTACAGAAACCTGGTTGCAGATTGCAAGTCATGCAGATAACCCAATAGCTCAAAAACGAATTTATCCTATGCATAATAACCTTAGGAAACTGTTTTTCTGTCTGTAAAAGCTAATTAGCCTCTAATGATGGTATATTGGTGGAAAAGCTAAAATCTGTAATAAAGATGAAAATCATTAAGCACAGCTTTATGCTCAGTCATGCATTTTGTTAAGAACTGCAACACATTTTACAATTTATTATTTTATTCACCAAAGAGCCCCAATAAATGAGACAAATGTGAAAGGTACACAGTAAGAAATGGAAAGAGTCGACAGTAAGGTACAGTTTGACTTCAGGAACGTGAGTTATTTATGAAGTTATGTAAAACCAAAGGTGCAACCAGAGTCCTGACACAGCACTGCACAGCACAATCTGGATAAAGGATGGAACAGGTTGAATGCAATGAGTAAGAAAAATACAGTATAAGCGGGCGGAGTCTGGATAGGCTTCTGCAATGGTCATTACTCAGTTTCAGGCGGTAATGATGTATGAAGACAGTACAAGCTGGCAGTAGTTCTGTCTAAGATACACAGACATACAGCAAAATAATACAACACCCAAAATATTAACATTTAACCCAAAATTGCACAAAATAACATACAGTGTTTTTCCCCCCTCGAAAAAACAAAATAAATTGCACAATACATTTTTAAGCAATAGTGTTAATCAATAAATTGCAAAAGAAATGCCAGATGTAGCAAATGTGACAGAAATTAATTATTACTGATTTTTTCTTAACTTGTCAGAAGGTAAAATAAACGCTCCATTTAAAAAATTGAATTTTCTGGCTATGATTTCATGGTTCAAACTTTAAAGGGTAAAATATTTCCCACTTTTCCTACACCGAGTCACGCATTTTAGTACAAAGACGAGGTTACCTCTTGGAAATGACCAAATATCTTTGTATTTAGTCCTTACCTACTGCTCTTCCATGTTGTTTCGCTTTGCTTAAATTATTACAGAGGATGCAGAGTAAACCACATCACAGACAAAGAGGTAAAAGTAAAAACACTGTATAAACATTATTTCTATTACTTTGGAGAAGGAGTTCAGCAAATAGAAAGGAACAAACAAACACTCCACCTTCACCACCACAGATCTGAATATAGCTGAATGATTTGGGATTGCAAATGACCAAACACTGCCTATATTTGGCATTTACCAAAATAAAATCTCATTTTGTTTGTTTTGGAGAAAATGCATCTACTCTGAAATAAGCTGCGATGCTATTTCTTTTTGCTTCCTGTAAACTTATTGGGCCAGAAAGCACTTCTGTAATATATATGCCATTTTCCACCACACCATTGAGGAGGCAACAATGTAGTTTTTTTGGGTGAGGGAGGAAAAAGTACCTGCTGCGGGGTTTTTGAAAAACCCAGCCACCTATCAGAATATTTCAAACGTCATCTCAGTTGTTTCGGTCTTGCAGATCCACAGTTGCAATGACTGTGTTGGATTGCAATCACGATAAAAGATTTGCACAATAATCACGTCACCTTGTGGTCCAGGTAAATGCTACATTTCAATAGAAACAGAAAGGCTGAAAGGGCTGATTCAGGGATCCACTCCCATAATTATTCACACAATGTTATATCTGACCCAAGTTCACACAGTGGAAAGGTGGCTGTGACCTATCTTGTAGCCTGTGTGGAGGATGCACTTTAGTGTTGTGTCTGTACAAGCTGTTTTTGCATCCTCACTGCCTTCATCCTGATTTGGACAGACACTTTTGACTCTGGCATTTTCATTGTTTTAATGACCACGGCAAGTAATTGAATCATTATTTTAGATTTTTTACAACAACTGGACATTTGTGAAGGCAGGGGATGAACAGTGACGTAAGGACAATTGGGATTGATGGCTGGAAGGAAAATGGACTGCAAGTTCAAACACCAAGAAATTCCAGACGAAGAAGTCAACAAACACACTATTTGCCGCTCAGAAGAAGCGAAGAATAATCGGCCCAGGCTACAGTCATTTTCATCCCATGCTGGGTGACCTTAAAACATCCATTTTAAAAAAAAATGTGTTGTGAAATAATGAGATGTGCTTTTGAGTACATAGGGAGATGGCACAACAGACAAGCCAGTGAAGCAGTTACAAGTAGTAAGAAGAAGGAGGGGGGTCACAACCAAACAACAAAACGCATCATTTGCTCTTCAACATGAAACATAAAAATCACATTTTCACAGAGGATTTCTGTTTTACTTGAAGGGATGCTGAAAAACTGCCCATAACCCAAAGACCATCTTATATGACAGCTTGCATTGAAGCTGGCTTGTCCTGTGCAAAGAGGAGAAAGCCATTAAATGATTTTACATGACAGTAACTGGAAAAATAATCAGCAACAACATAATGAATGGGTAATAGTACGTTTGCCACCATTTTTCGTTTTAGTGATTTGTACTAACATCGGTAGTTGTTTACATCACCACACATCAGAATTTAAGTAAGTAGGATGAGGGGATAAAATTCAGTTTTATGAAGCTTACTATCAAGGGACTGTTTCGATGCCTGTTTTAGTTTTGCATGATCCCCAGATCACTTTTCGCTCATTGATGGTCTGGAACCTACCTATTCCTCTGTTATCGCAGCCATCTTTTTTTACCTCCTGCCCAGAAAATGCCATGTTTATAGATGGAGGGCAATCCACAGTCAGGGCACGTTCAATGAGTCATTACTGAGGGAAGGAGGGAAGAAGTAGATAGATGAGGACCAAAGTGATTGAAAGGTAAGAAAGAAAAGAAGGATGGAAGCGAGGTAACGTGAGTCACAGAAAAAAGGAAGAGAAAAGCGTGCTCTCTCCTCTCCCTTAGCCGAATGCTTGAAAGCAAGGAAAGAAAAGGTTAGTGTTTCTCAAATTGCATGAAAGTCTAGTTTTCTTCATCTTAAAGCAGCCTGTGGTTAGAATCCATCAGTCCAAATAATGAGCTCTTTAAAAAAATCCCAACAGTCTCAATCTGTCTCCATTTCTACTCCTTTCATTTGTCAATATTTTTTTCTATTAATCTTCTAAGACTTAAGTATGGCATCATTAACGTGAAAGTTAAACTGTAGGTACATGACATGTGGGACAAATTAATCCTTAGGTTTCAAAATATAATAATTCTATATTCAGAAAGACCAGTAAACAAGTATGCATCCACAGCCAGAGACAGAAAATCATTTAATACTGTGTTCATAATGTCAGCCTTAATAAACTCAGAATTAGGCTCCCTGAGCATCTGCTTAGACAAGTGGTATAGTTTCTGCATTCAGTTTCTAAACAATCACCAACCTAAAGGGAAATATTTTCTAATGAAACTCTAACTCCAGGGTCCCAGTGAATCTTGCTGCTTTAAAAAAAAAAACACTAATAATTTGCAAGGGAATACATTTTTGGTCCAGTAAGCCCACAGGTCTTCATACATAATTCTATTTTTTCTGACTCTACCTCGAATGTCTGAAGTGTAAACAGTGTTGGCTGTAGGTGCAGGCCTGTAAAGAAAGAGATGTAATTGTTTCTGCACAGGGATTATTGACATATGTGTGTTATTGTGTTATTATATGTGTGTTAGTTTTCACCTATGGTGAAAACAACTCATGAGTCTCTTCATTTTGCATATTGTGAATGGATGACATTATCATTTATATGCTGCAGAAAGGTTACTCTCATCTCATCTGAAGTTGCCAGCTTGTGGATACTGACTACCTGACAGCCAGGCCACAGTATGTGAAACTGGACATCTTCTGTGATGTGCGCTTTGGGAGCTGCTACACCTTAGACTTTCACTACAACTTCAGGTGTTGCCACCTAAAGAAGTACTCTGACGATGTGATGATTCTGCAGCAAATCTATAAGTGATATGCAGGACGAGGAGTAGAGAGAACTAGTAGATGACTTGGTGGAGTAGGCTGGAAGAAATCTTCCTTATGTAAATAAAACCAAAGGAAAGGTTCAGCTACATAGCCTGTGTCTAGCCTCGGATGGGATGTTGATGTGGTGGAGGAGTACAAGTCCCAGGGAGGACCAGCACAGAGGCTATATACAAGAGGGGATGAGCAGGCTCTATTTCCTAAGGAAGCTGAGATCCTTCAATGTGTGCAGCAGTCTGTTATGATGGGTGAAGTGTACTTTGCTCTGCTCTGCTGGGGGACTAGGATCCGAGCTGGTGACTGAATAAACTGACTAAGGAGACTGGCTCTGTGATTGGCTGCAAACTGGACACATTTGAAGCCGTGGTGAAGAGGAGGTCACTGAACAAACTGTTATCCATCACGGATAATCCTGACCACCCTCTGCACCACTTACTGGACAGGCAACAGAGTACTTTCTCTAACAGATTGATTCAGCTCTTCTGCCACAAGGACAAATATAGGCAATCTCTCATGCCACATGCGATAACTCTCTCTAATGCAACACATCTGAATAGCAGAGCATCATCTCTCCTTCCATTTTAACATTTTCACAACATTTTAAATTCTCCTTTGTTTTGTGTAGTTTGAAAAATGATGCTTGATTTGTTATTATTATTATTATTATTATTATTATTAAACTCGGAAGATGTAGACACTCAGTGCCGTTTTTTAACAAAGAACATCATCATGCAAAGATCTTGATCAAAACTAAAGATAACTAGGACAACTACTTACTGTTGAGCTCATGTTAATTTTGTGTTGGACAGTTTTGAATTTAAATTATTGAAATGAGTTAAAAGTGGGCAAGAATCCAAAGCTATCAAAACAACAAGTGGAGTAATGGTGAGCAAGTGTTCTCTGGGAAGTGTGGCTAGGTGTGTATCGACTATAAAGTAGGTAGGCCGACATTCCCCCACAGGCAACTGATTACAGGCACCAAACCTACAAAATCACATTCTGAGTCGTGACTATTCTTTCAGATCACATGACTTCTAACTCTCATTTTTGGTTATCCATTGCCCCTGCAGCTCATGTCACTTCAAACTACCAGAAAAACAGTGACTTTCTTGAAATGTAAACGAAATGAAGCAAACTGGTAATGGTGCACAAATAGTTTCTTTATAAGCCTAAGCCTTAAAAGTCTGAGGCTTAATGAGTTTATTAGTATCAGACCTAATTCCAACATGAATATAAAGCGTAGAGACCCTAAGATAATATAGTCAGTTAAAAAAAATACCACTACATGTCCAAATGATGATATATCTGTCTTTTATAAAAGGCACAAATTGCTATCTAATAGTTGATACAGTGCAAAGTTGCCATAAACAAAATGCCAAAGCTTTGCATTAAAATATGTGGCAATTTCTCTAGTTTGTGCTGCTTGTGGTATAATGCTGGGCAGTAATGAAATGAACTGGCTGTGCCTGTGTTAATACTGTAAATCATTTGACTGTTAGTAGATCACCATAGGTATGGTCACGTGCAGGTATGTCTGCAGGTCATCCACTAACTGATGGGTTGGTATTTCAATCACTAGCTGGTCCAGTCTGCATGCCAAAGTATCTTTGGGCAAGATACAGAAACTCAAGTGACCAGTGTTGGATTTAAGTAATGTGTTACAAAGCAATCACATCACAGTTTTCAGTAATGTGACATATTACTTTACTAAATTCTGTCATTATATTACAGTTACAACTATATCGTCATTTGCGTTACAAAGGTTTTTTAGTTATCTGAACGCTGGTCGGATAAAAACATTTTCTTCCTGTGCACATGTGCTACATTCAGCTAAATCAAGTCATTTATTTTTATTGCACAGAAGGACAAGAGCATAATGCTAAAGTAAATTGCATCCAGGACAGAAACAACTACATTGTACTGTTAACACAACTTCACAGACAGCATGCTAGCCAAGAACCCAGAGTGATGCTAAAGCTTAGTGTTTTGTCGACCCCAGCCCAGCAGCCAGACCCAGAACTTCATCAGCTAACAAAAGCAGCGATGGATACTCAGGCTTGCAGCTTCCATTTCTAGCTGTTCATGTTTCTAAAGTACAATCACTACAGCAATGGTTTTAAAGTCTCTTTGTGCGAGGTTTCATCTTTGCTTTGTCTTGTCAGCTTTGTGTTCACACCTAATACTAAAAGAAAAATTGTATGTCTGTCCTTATTAGGATAGGAATTTGTTTTGGTGTGTGGGACTGTAGCCTATAGGTTTATATTGTTAAACTGTAATTATGAGTCGGTGATTTCAGTCATTTTGCAGGGTAAAAAGATAGTAATGTAACAAGTAGCATAACTAATTACTTTCTTACGCAAGTAAGTAATGTACTGCATTACTTTCAAGAAAAGTATAAATAACAACACAAAACTCTTCTTGCATAACAACCCTAAATCTGCATATGACAGAGTAAGTAAATACATTGGAGGTTTACTTCGGCAGTTTGAACATCTGCTGGCAAGAAGTCATCAGCTACAAAACTATGTGTGTCTGTGTGTGCAGACTCCTTTAGTTAATAACTTTGCATTCTGCATTTTCATCCATACAAAGTGTATTCTGATTCAAAAAACCAACATGGCAGTGCCTGTATGGTTAGAAGTCATCAAAGATATCATTTTAGTGTTTTTGTATAAAGTATAATTCTGGCTGGATATTACACCTGATGCTCTTCATTCAATCCAAGCAGCAGCGTTGTGTTATTGAATATAAAGCAATCCTTTATTGGCTGAACTGTTATGGAACTGCTGACCAAAAAGTATTTTTGGAAAATGCAAAAAGAAAAAGGCATGATACATCTACAGTTTTTTCACCTACATATCCATAACAGTAAATCTCCTCTGCAAGCATCATCATTATTAAAATGTAAGGTTACAGGGTGACATCAGCCAATAGCAACCTAGAGTCCACAAACTGATCACTTGATTTGCAAAGCTTTATGTTTTATTGAGGAAATATGTAATATCATGTTTTAAATTTATTAACAAAAAATACTAAACTTCTGAACTTGAAACTGTAACAAAAGAGCGATTCAGCTATCTTCTACGGTTAATTTGCAAGCACTTTTCCAGAACTTCTTCTAACGTTTAAAAGATCATTATGACTTCCTATATAAATTCTGACCTTGATGATTCATTTACAAACACATTTTGACGTATCGGTGAGGTGCATGTGTTATGCCACTTAATGCATTCATTGATCAAAAGGTAAACCGTCATTATAGGAATCATTTGCAACTACCCTGTCATGCTGTCAGGAAAGAACAATTACATTGCTGACATAGCAAATCTCTTTATTTTTTTCACTTTTCATCATACGTCACCTTGGATTATTTAGTTTATATGAGTCATCAGCAAATATTGCAGACAGTTACCAATTCTAAAACCACAGGGGGAAGAAGCTTTCGAATCTTGTACTTCGGTTAAAATCCAACAATGCATGATTATTCTATTTCAACTAAAGGTGTTGCAAATCTTTCTTAATGTAAGTAAATACAGAGAAGTTAAATATAGTTAAAATGTTAGAATGAAAAGACTGACTTATTGCATTTGTAATGCTGAAGAATCAAGGAACAGGGTACTGCTGCTGAAGGTGAGGCTAGCATGAGCTATTTTATATGCAATTTAATATACAGGGACGCCAAAAACGTTTTCGTACGATGATTAATAGGGGAAGAAGACAAATCTGCTTCCAGTTTCCTTGCATCTGAATTTTGGTGAGATACAAGATGATCTGAAAAGTCAGAAAAGAGAAAATTACTTTTCATGGCGCTAACAACTCCCAGTCATCATTAAGACCTGACCCTGGGTATAAATAGCTTTTTGAATTCAACCACTAGTTACATTTTTTTTTTATTTTATATATTTGCTTATTCTGTATCATTCACTGTTTAAAAGTTTTACATCAAACATAGTCATTAAAGCTGCTAAATGTATGCATTTCACTATATGTCTCTATATGTCTGTAAACAAATAAAAAGTAGCATCAAATGGAAATACTAAAACTTTTTGTGTATATATATATATATATATATATATATATATATATATATAAGACAGTACTTAGGTACTGTCTTCCATTTGTTTTAACTGCATATTCAGTATCCAGTTCCCTCTCTCTGTGTTTCATTTACTTCAACTGAAGGGGGATATAAGACAGTAAAAGACCAGAAAACCTCTAAAATAATAGTTTTACTGATTAAATACGTCGAGGATTACCTTGCAGATGAAACCAAAGTATTACAAAGATTGAAGGCTGAGTTTTAAAGTGTCTGAGATCCCCTCCCTGGTAGAAGTCGCAGAGAGGGTTGTTTCTGAATTTAGCACAGTTAAGACAAAGGACTAATGTAGTGGAACAATATAGCAACTGAGAAACCATGCTGCTTATGTCTGACTAAACTATAATGTGTTCACATACAGGAACTCAATGCTGTGAAAAGTATTTGCCCTCTTCCTGAAATCTTACTTATTTTTCCATATTTGTTGCACTTACATGTTTCAGATCATGAAACAAATTCTTATTTTAGACAAAGGTAAATTAATCAAATACAAAATTCTCCTAGGTGAGGTGTTCCGGGCATGTCCCACCGGGAGGAGGCCCCGGGGCAGACCCAGGACACGCTGGAGAGATTATATCTCTCGGCTGGCCTGGGAACGCCTTGGTGTTCCCCGGATAAGCTGGAGGAGGTGGCTGGGGAGAGGGAGGTCTGGGCCTCTCTGCTTAGGCTGCTGCCCCCGCGACCCGGCCTCGGATAAAGCGGATGAAGATGGATGGATGGACAAAATTCTGTTTTTAAATGATGATTTCCTTTATTAAGGGAAACAAAGCTATTCAACTCTACATGGCCCTATGTGAAAAAGGTAATCCATCCATTTTCTTAACACTTAAATGCTTATGCATTTCAGGATCACGGGTGGGCTGGTGCCTAGCCCAACAAAAGGTGTGGTACACCCTGGAGAGGTGTGAATGTGAGCGTGAATGATTTTCTGTCTCTATCACTTGAGATAAGTTTTTACAAGTTAATTTTTAGCAGGAATGTGTTTATCTGATATTTGGATCAGATACTGGACCGATACCAACTCAAAACGCCGGTTCTAATATCAGTGGCAACGAGCCAAGCTCCAAACCTTTCAGTTCAGTTATGATAGCAGCACTTCATTGCACAGTTGTATGGCAAAATCTACCAGCTGAATGCGAGCAGTTTGGAGGCATTTTATGCTGTTATGTTAAACCAACAGCTTCAATTTTTTCTAACTGCAAACTGTGGTTACAGAGATCTGACAATAATGCTTTTTCCTCTATCGCTCATTCATTATCTTTCACTCGTTTTCTTCGGTCAGACACTTTATCTAAGAAGCTAGACTTTGGGTGTAACACTTGTTGGTAAGCTTTTATTAGACAGTGCTGTGAAAAAAAATTGCCTCTTCAACTAAGCCTTCCGAAAACATTTTTAAGGATCTGGGACTCCAGAAAAGTACAGTGAGAATCATTATCTACAGAAAACTTGGAACAGTTGATTCATGCAAATATTGGAACCGTGAATTCATCTCTCTAAAATCCTGAAGAAATTTCTGTGCTGAAGCTCAAGCATACTTTGTTTATGCAGGATGAGAATAATCGGAAACCAACTATCTGACAAAAATTAACCTATTGGCGTGATCTAGCCAAAGTCCAGACTTAACCTCATTAAGATGCTTTGGCATGACCTTAAACTGGCTGTTCATGATGGAAAACCCTCCAATCCGGCTTTTATTAAATCATTTAATAACTGTGTCAACATTAAAATTTGCTTGATGATCTTATGACAAATACATACGTATATATCCTCCACTACATCTGGAGAAAGTCATATGCTAAATTTCTACCCACAGCTCATCCATCTTCAGTATGATTCCACAAATATCCTAAAAAGTTTCCCACTGCTTGTCCCTCACCAGATGACTTCCAGCACTGAGGCAAACCTCCTGTGGCTTCCTCCCAGGGGTTATCATCTCCCTATTCACTCTCCTTTTAAATTCATGAGATATTTTCTCAAACATTTTCCAACAAGAGCTGCCAGACCGCCTGACCATTTGGTTCAATATTTCCAACAGCCTAATTTTACCAGAAGCCGGAGAACTGAGGTTGCCATGAAACATGCCATTTTCTGCATTTTTTCCCTGCTGTTTTGCTATAAGTGTTGGAATAAGTCACCCTGTTGCAATTTATCTACTGTCCAGCCCTCTGTTACAGAGGTAGGTAGGAGTGGGAGGCCAATCAGACCTTTGCAATGCAAGAAAATATCAGGAATGTGTGACAGCACATCGACAACATTTAGATTGTTTTTTGTTTTGTTTTGTCTAATGCTGATGTTTCATTAAAGTAGTTGAGAAACCAGTGGGTGGCATCATATTGCCTAGTGGCTACTAGTATCATATTTCCTCTCACAATTTTATTACTACTATTGTATTTGAACAAAAATAAGACATGCCATTAAGGCCCTGACTCTGAACATGCATAGGCCCTATTGAAATATTTAATGTAATATTATTAGAATATTGTGTTTTGTTTAGCATGTTAAGTTAAACTGTAGGAATCACATTTGCTGTTCAAGTTATTTAAGCGCAGAGTGTTTAAACTTGCATGAAAGATTGGCAACATTCTTGTTTGTAAAATTATGTCCCCTGAAGCGTTGCATGCTTAACTGCTAAGAACATTAAGTACGTGATGATTTTAGCATGTTAGCTTATTACTGTACATGTGTTTTATTAAGAGATGGAGGAGTAAGCAGCGTGAATCTGGTTTCTAGGGCAGTGGTGTTTTGGATTTATGACTGTTATCAGTAAAAGTGAGAATCTGAAACTGTATATTCTGAAGTTAGAGGATGTAGGTCATGCATTAAATAAAGGCAAATAGATTAAACAGGAACAGCTTAGAAAGTATTACAGTCCACACTGTAATAATAACTTAAGGAATAATCCAACAAATATGCATGATCCGATCCACCAGCTTTCAGTTCCGATCTGATACCAGTACTTTGGCTGTGGGTATCTGCCAATACTGAGTACTGATCTGATACCAGTGTTGAATTAATAATCTGTATCTTCAATATGAGGACAGACTGGGAATCATTCTTTATGCATAATTAAAAATAAGGCTCAGCTTGGAGCTTTCCTAAGTTTGTAAAATAAATTGCAATAAGTATAAATTGACTGAATATTTGGTATTTATTAATAAAATAATAGATTAAGGATAAATACAGTGAACAACTAAATAACATATTTGTATTATTCATATATTTACATGCATTGGTGCATCTTGAATCAAAGCGAGACTCGTTAGGCTGTAAACAGCTGTCATTTACAGTAGTTTCTCCCTTTTTTCCTCCTTACACCATAGTATGGAGCTGACAATCAGCGGCTAAAGTGAAAAAAATATTTAATCACATTGACAAGAACATGTTATGTTGCCCTAAGTGTAATGAAAGCTTACCAACAAGTGTCATACCAAACAGCCTAGCGTCTTAAATAAAGTTGCTGACTGAACCTTAAAAAAGTGAAAATAAATGAGCAAATTGATTCAGTCGTTGTCACTGGGTCAGCGTACTTTAATAGAAACTATCTTGTCTCAACTGATAGAAACAGCCAAATATTAATATTCACATTCACTCCTGTCCAGGGTGTACCTCACCTTTCACTGGGTCAAGCTTTAGCCCAAATGTGACACTGAATTAAATTAGCGGTTAAGAAAATGAGTGAATGGATGGATGGGTGAGAATGTAATGTGTAATATCCAGTATTATTATCTAAATATTACAAGCACACAAAAGTATCATAAAGCATTTTTACCTTTTTTCCTCATGGTTAGGCACATTTACACAGTGCTATGAGCTACCACCGCTCTGCAGATGATGTGGTTCTCTTGGTGCTGTTCTCTTGCTTTACAGCCAAGTGCAAAGTGGACTCACCTCCAAATTGAAGGCAATGATTCTCTGCTGGAAAATTGTGCATTGTTTCCACACTGGGAAGGAATTAATGTATGTTTTATGGTCTTGTGGATGAGCCATAGAAAGGTCAACTGGTGAGGTCACAACAAGAGACACCTATACCCAAATGTGAACCCTTACCAATGTTCCTCCATAGCGTGGTCGTGCTTAAACTTAGAGCTTTGGCATCTGGGAGGACTTTGAGGTATACCTGTTGATTCTCCTTCCCGTTGACAGCTTCCAGGCCACCTTGCCTTGGAAGAAGACCTGGTCTGGGAGAGCACCAGACCCCCAAGTAGGAACTGGAAGACATTGATGTATAAAAGAGTGTGTGGAATACCTTGTTTGTACCTAATGTGTTTTCATATTAAAAGATGAGAATAGATGGAAGGATAAATGTATTTACATTTACACTGAAGGTATTACACTATATGTCCTCTAGATTCTTTAGATAAAATCAAATAACTGCCATTAATCTGTACTTCCACTTATAGTCATCAGCTTCATTAGATCAAAATGTCAGAGGGTGTTAATTAATGTATCATTGTCAATACATGTATAGTGACATACAGTGCTGCCAAACTAAGAACAGTGTTAAAACAGTAGATGTCAGAATGACCTCTCTTGTGATAGTGTGTGTGTGTGTGTGTGCGTGCGTGCGTGCGTGCGTGTGTGTGTGTGTGTGTGTGTGTGTGTGTGTGCGTGTGTGTGTGTGTGAGAAAAAGAGAGTGATAGGGGTGCTGCAGCTGTGGTAAAAATTGTTCCAGTTAGTTAATTGATGCTGAGACAGGGAACATGTCAGAATACAGTGTCATCTGTGGGAGACAGCTAATTAGATCACACTGTAGGCCTTTTTCTCTCTTATTTCCCTGCTCCTCTTCCTCTCTTTCTCACCCTGTATGTGGCTGCCCCACCAGCTGCCATGTGTTAGTATTTCTTTTGGAGTCACACTGCACACTCAGGCACTTCTAAATTACAAGAGTCCGAATGTACTGTTTTGTTTGTACCTATTATATACTTTTCAACAGTTTGCTATTTAATTTGAGTGCACATTTTAAAACTGTCTTCCCCAGAAAACAACAATTTGGGTAATTTTTGCAAGCTGTTATTATGGCTTGCAAGAATGTCTAAGTGCAGTCCACGAGCCAGTAGTTTTATGTGAAGCCCAAGCACAGCAAGGAAAGAATGCTGTACTGTACATTTGGCCCGACTTCATGTCATACTGTGGGAAATTAGTAAAGGATGAGCCTTGTCATACAGCAGCAGACTCAACCTTAACTTTGGGCTGTTGTCAAGAATTAAAACAGCTTCATCATTAATGGTTGAAAACATATAACCACCACTGAAATGACAAGTACGAACATCCACTGAAACAACTAAAAGCTTTATATGATGCATTAGCCTTCAGGCATATGTTGATTTCCTAACTTGATCATCAAAACTTTGACATTTTATGGTCTCTGTTTTAAAGTTAAGTGACCTCCAGCAGCTCTGCAGACAAGTGTGAGAACTATAAATCATGTTAAGTGACCTCCAGCAGCTCTGCAGACAAGTGTGAGAACTATAAATCATGCTTTAATGTTAATTCCTTTACATCAGAAAACTGACTTTATTTTACATTAATTCATATGCTTGTGTTTTTGAAACACCAAGTAATTTGTTTTTTGTACATGAAACTCAGAAAATTGTTTGTTGCATAGGCCTAGTGGAAAACAAGAGTAAACTGCAAGTCTGGAAACTAAAAATAGTTCCCAGGCAAGACTCATTGTGGCACATTCCCTTGATGCAGACTTTGCTGGTCTTTAGAAGTGGAAACACTCATACATCATCTCAAAAATGCTTGAGGCGACTTTTGTTGTGATTTGGCGCTATATAAATAAAATTGAATTGAATTGAATTGAATTATTTGGGTGGTAAAAGGTGGTAGAAACAAAAACTGCTTAGGTGGAGGACTTGTTGCAGATTTCACTTAGCAAATATTATCTCTATACCTTATCTATTTCTCTCTTTCTTTCTCCCTCTCTATCTCCGTGGATGCTAGGTGGTGGAGGGCATGGTGAGTCTGGCTGAAAGCTTTTGTTTTATCTACAGTACATTATTGCATGCTTGTCTTGTAGTTGCCCGTGGCATTGGAAATGTAAGTTGGTGTGTGTTGCGTAGTAGTTTTGCAAGCAGTAAGCAGTGTTTTTTGGCTGAGATGGTGTCCTCTGAGATGCTATCCCTGTCTGGAGTGTGAGTTCAGCTTGGCCAATCTGTTCTAGTAGAGATGGTTCTCCTAGCTGTGGGAGACTGTGTGGTGCATGCCAATCTGCCCTGTGCTTCCAGGATTAATAGTGGTGTGGTTGTTGTTCTAAAAGAGGAGCTTTTTATGGTTAATAGTGAGTGGTGTCTTTCTGAATGGCATTTATCTCCAGGTTTCCCTGCCTGCTCTGCCTTTTGCCCAGGTCTGATATTTCTATTTATTCCCAGTTGAAGCTTTTGGAGATTTTTGGTCTGTGAAATGGTGGAGCATGTTCAGCCTTTCAAAACTGAGGCACTCGTTTGTTTAAATGTCCAACACAGATGTTTCTGTGTAGAATTTGCATGTTCACCTTATGTTTGAGCTTCCAGTAACTCTCGTTTCTCTCACGATCAAAAAGCTTCCAAGGTTAAATCTGCCAATCTGAGACATGGAAACCACCACAGAAAAAGATTATTGATCTCAATACTTCCACTTCCTGGTAAGAAAAGAAGAGGTTGAGAGGCTGTTTTTTTTGTTTTGTTTTGGGGGTTTTTATGTTAAGAACATGTAAGAATCCAAATATCAATGTATTTATTTATATTTAATTATGGGGGGGGGGGGATCAGTGGGTCTATGTGAAGCTTTCTGCTCTCGAGCCTGTGGAGCCGTATACAGCTTTTACTCTTAGTCCTTTACTCCAGTGGTCATTATAAACAAATAAAGTAATACAAAAAAATAAAATGTATCTATTTAATTTATTATCGAGCTTCATAGTTACTGTATTTCAAAGTGGGCCTGAACATGGTACAGTGTTAGCAGTTGTTCTCTTTTGTTGGTGATAATTTTTTCTTTTTTGAAAAGTAAGATATTGTAGTTAATTTAATTCTGCCAATTAATTAAAGAATAATATTATTCTAATAAATATTATTCTAATAAACATACAAATAATCGTAAATGGCTCATAAACGGTATCAAATAATCATAAATGCCTCACTGCATTTGGTAAAAGATTGTTTGTTTATATGTATGGCTATTCTGCCTTATAGTAATGTTAAGGCAGAATTCGCTGGTCAAATATTGCTTAAAAATGACTCTTTTGATAGCAGTTTGAAACCGATTGTGCATGCTTCTTCCAAGTAAACTCAAAGTGGGCTAGAAAGTGATATAACAAGAACAACTATACATCCACCGTGTCCATGGCCGTCCATGCCTCAGCCTGAGGCAGGAGGGAAAGATAACGGGCAGATGATTCAGAAAGAGAGCCAGTAATTGATGACAGCTTGGCTGTCCTTAGTGTCACAACAGAATAAAGACAAAGAGTGAAGAAAGTTAGTGGGCGGAGTGGGGAGAGCAGTGGGAAAAGGTTGGCAGCTGAATCGCACTAGAGTTGGGCTGCTGGTGTAGAGATGAGGGGTTACTAAGCGCATTTTTATGGAGAATGAAATAACAAGCAGTTAATTTTAACTTAAAATATTTTCCAGATGCTGAAAAATACATTAAAAGCATCTTTACCCTGCAGCAAGGCTGTGGTGTTGATTAAAAAAGCGCCTTCTGCCCAAAAAATCATATAAGTCTTATTTGCTTAAGAAAAATAAATAAAAAGATGCATGCAAAATCACCACCAAGCTTAACACACATGCACACTGGCTAATTTTGTTCTTACTGCTAATGTTACTCATTTTGCTCATTCTAAATGGACAAACTTGTCCTTGTTGCCTGCAATCTGCATGCTTCATGCAGCCACACCCCATTTATTCCATTATATAAGGAAACGTCTTTAGCGGGAGGTGAAGTGGAGAGAGAAATGAAGAAGGAGAAAGTCAGATTGAAAAAACCAAAACAATCAAATGCAAAGACCGAGGAGGAAGCAGGAAAAGGGGTAGGTTTCCAACGTGTTTCAAGTGGAGTGACGGCTATTTAAATAAATAAATAAAAAATGATGCCCTGACACACTCACTGTGGCTCAGGGTAAAGTTTGGACATTAAGGTTGATATTTTAAAAAAAAAAGAAGACAAGTACTTATAGTACAAACAAATTCAGGTATGAAAATATTAACAAATCATTGATTTGTGCATGAAACATTCATACGTGTGATTTTCGCAGAGATTTTAGTCAATAAATGAGGCCCAGTATTGTCCATGACACAAAAAGCTTGCGTCACGAACCATGACGCAAAAAGCTTGAACACTGGCGCCATGACAAGATGGCGCCAGTGTTCACGGCCAGCCGTCTGTCCCTTCCAGTGTTATTGTTTGCTTTTGTTTTACTCGCTTCAAAAGACGCTAACGCTCTGTGTGTTTACGATCGCCAAACGCTTTTAGATTTAAGATTACCTTGCTTGAGACGTGAATCTTACTGGAACCACGGAAAGCAGAAATTTCTCCCTCCACCGTTTCTGCCCGCCGTTCCTGTCCCAGCCTGCCTCTGCTTTGCCTCAAAGCTACCCCAATCAACCGGGCACCGCTGGCGCCGGGGAAGACGAAGCGGTCAACTGGTGAGACTGAAGGCTTCCTTCTCACGTCCCGGGAATGATCAATACTTTGAGGCGGTCAGATTTGACTACGTTAAACACCGGACCTCCCTGACCATGATCTACCTCTGTTTGGTTCCTGTCGCTGGGATTACTACAATAAACCCACGCCTGCGACCTCCGCGACATCGTCGGAGAGGAGTAAACTTCCAGAACCTACGGACGCTTCAACGGGCTCCTATTTGCACTACTAAGCCTTCGACTTCACTAAGGATTAGCCTTGCTAATGTCCGCTTGTTAGCTATTAAACCTTTATTTTAAAGGACTTTTTTTACTTACCGCGATTTGGATCTCATGCTCCTAATGGAAACTTGGCTGAGACCAGGTGAGCTCAATTTCTTTACTGAACTCCTACCTTCTGACTTGTCCTCAGGAAGAGACTAACATATAAACAACTTTCAACAGACTTTTACTCAAGCTTCGAAATCCTACTTTTTGAATTGGGGAACCCACGCCCAACACTTGTTGGAGTAATATACAGACCTCCAAAATATAACAAAGATTTTATTCGAGATTTTTCTACTTTTTTAGCAGGAATCATCCCGAGTTATGATCAAATTTTAATAGTAGGTGATTTTAATATCCATGTATGCTACCTCCACAACCAGCTGGCTAAAGACTTTTTAAATTTGATTGACTCTTTTAGCCTCATCCAGCTTGTATTGGATCCAACACACATACAGGGCCACACGTTGGACCTTGTGTTGTCTTTTGGATTACCAGTTGTTAATTTGGAAATAAGTGATGCAATCTTTTCTGACCACTGTCCATTAGTCTTTAATATACTTTTATCTCATTGCCATCTTAAACCTACATCCTCAACACGACGTTATCGTGTTTTTAAACCAACGGCCACAGAACAGTTTTCCACTGCCTTTGAAAGCCTGTCGAATTCTTCCCTTGGTGATGGTATTGACCAGATGGATTCGAATTTTAATAATAAATGCAAGACTATTCTTGATGTGATCGCTCCATTTAAATCGACAGCTTACTCAGACCCGTGGATAAACGACTCAACTCGATCAGCTAGGCGATAGTGCAGGAAGGCTGAACGAAAATGGAAAAAAGACAAATTACAAGTCTCTTTCCTGCTGCTGAGAGAGAGCCTATCTAGATATTAAGTCATTGTAAAAGCTGAAAATCTAAGTTTCTTGCAAGCATTATTGAGAACAACTCTAATAACCCCCGAACTCTTTTCTCAGTTATGGATTCGGTCTTGAATACCTCCCCCGCTTTCCATATAGATAGCTCCATTGAAACTTGCAATAGGTTCTTGCAGTTTTTTATTAATAAGACAGAAAGGCTTCGATCTACATCTACCCTATCTCTGTATAATGTTTAATTAACATATACCTCCTCAACTGCTTTTGACCAGTTTGAGGCTGTATGTCTTAACCAGGTGGAAGATCTTTGCAACACCAAAAAGACATCATCCTACCCTTCAGATGGACTCCCCACCCATTTTCTAAAAAAGATTATTAAGGTAGTCAGTCCCAACATTTTAACTATTTTTAATAGTATTCTCAGCTCTGGAGTAGTACCAACTGGATACAAGCACGCTGTAGTGCAGCCAGTGCTTAAAAAACCGAACCTTGATTCTTCTATTCTTGCTAACTTTAGACCTGTTTCCAAGCTTCCGTTTCTGTCAAAATTTTTAGAAAGGATTGTATTTGAGCAGCTACAAACCTTTCTAAATAGTCATAATATTTTTGAGAAGTTCCAGTCAGGCTTCAAAACCCACCACAGCACAGAAACTGCCCTCCTAAAAAATACTTAATGATATTTTATTAATCACTGACTCAGGAGACCCAGCTGTTCTCCTGCTCCTAGACTTAACTGCAGCCTTTGATACTGTTGACCACAGCATTCTGATCTCCCGTTTGGAGCAATGTGGTTTCAAAGGTATCCCCTTGGAATGGTTTAGGTCGTACCTCTCCGAGAGGACTTTTTCCGTGAGCCTTGATGATTTTATTTCTTCCCCAGCTCCTTTTACTTGTGGTGTCCCGCAGGGTTCTGTATTAGGCCCAATTCTTTTTTCAATCTACATGTTGCCCCTAGGCCTAATCTTTAGGAAGCATAACATCTGCTTTCACTCATATGCCGACGACACCCGGATTTATCTTCTGTTTAATAGAAACACCTCCACGCCCATGGAATCGCTAGTCAAATGTCTTAAGGAAGTTAAAACCTGGATGGCCTCAAACTGAGGTAATTATTTTTGGACCGAGCTGTAATTTCAATGCCCCAGATTTGGACTTATGCAACCTAACATGTGCTGTTAAAACGCATGTAAAAAACCTGGGGGTTTTCTTGGATAGCAAACTTACATTCGAGAAACAAATTAATTCAGTTGTCCAGCGGTCCTTTTTTAAATTCAGGCTCCTATCCAAAGTGAGATCTTTTTTATCTTTTAGAAATTTGGAACGACCAATTCATGCGTTTGTTTTATCTCAACTGGATTACTGCAATTCACTATATGTGGGTGTCAGTCAGTCCAGCTTGGCCCGGCTCCAACTTGTACAGAATGCTGCAGCTCGCCTTTTGACTCGTGTGAAGAAACACCAACATATTACTCCGGTGCTTGCTTCCCTTCATTGGCTTCCAGTGCGTTTTAGAATTAAATTCAAACTCTTACTTTTGACTTCTAAAGTGCTAATTGGCCAGGCACCGGACTATTTGTCTGACCTATTGCAGCTTTATACACCCTCTAGGGCCCTTCGATCAAGCGATCACCTGCTCCTTACCTTACATAAGTCTAGGATGGTTCATAGAGGAGATCGTGCATTTGCGGTTGTGGCACCGAAAATGTGGAATGATCTACCTCTCCACATTAGAAAGGCCCCAACTGTTACTCTTTTTAAATCGCATCTTAAAAGATATTTTTTTACTCTGGCTTTCGAAACTGTATGAGAGTTACCAATTCTTTTATCCTAATTTTCTTTTAATTTTCTTACCTGTCGTTGTTGTCAATGTCATTGTTTAACTGTTACTCTGTACAGCACTTTGGTCAGCTCCCTGTTGTTATTAAACGTGCTTTATAAATAAATAAATGAAATGAAACCGCTTCCTATAAAGAGTTTGCTGCTACTCTGGGCCAAATGGCTCCGCTTGGAGTTTGTGGTTTGCCTGCAGATATTTATAAGCCTTTTTGAAAGCATTTGGGAGCTGACCTGTGTGATGTATTGCTCTCTACTACTGTTTTCAGAAAGGCATGAACGTCTTGTCTGGCATTAATTCATTAGTCTCCACTAGTAGTGTGTAATAAAATGAAATGAAGTGAAAGATTTGTAAGAAGTTTCTCAAAATTCAAACTGACCCTTCAAAAAGCTTAAAAGCTCTTTCTGAAGGTATAAAATTTAGGTAGAAGGACCTTTGTGCATGAGTGAGTAAATGCTTTTTGGCATTTTTCAGAAAAAAACATTTTTTCACCAAGATACATTCAACATTAGAAATTAAGCTTACGCATAAGCTCAATCAGGAAAACCTGTAATCATCTACTTGCTTTCCTGGGTGTTCACCTGCCAGTCTTTACATAACTACTATTTTCCCACTGTGTCAATCTTACTCACATCCAATCATCTTCTTGTCTGCCTTCTGTGAGCCAATCAACTTCCACTCTGCATGGTTTCAATCTCTGCTCTCTATAGTGCTCCCTTTCAGATTTTCATTCATTCACCCACCTCCCCCCCATCTCTATCTCACCCAAGTCATTCAAAGTTCCTTCCAAGCAATGTTCCCTCTAAGCTGCGCGCGTGCACAATTGCGCACTGCAGGCACGGTCTCTGCGCACAGAAAATCTGCATTGCGCACAAAAAAATCTAACCTGAATTGAAATTAAAATTAATACTTTAACAATTCTGTTTTGCAGTGTTAGTCGGTGAGTGACTGGCTGCTCCCGTAAGGGATTACAACGATGCCACCTTATCCCATAGTCCAGCCAATAATGCGATTCACATTCGTATATACGCAGCTAATCAAAGTCGTTGACAGGCAATGACAGCGTCTTTATGTGCCGACACCGGTGTTTTAGCACACCCATTGGAGATGTGAGCAGGACAGATGGAACAATTGACGAAAAAAGTGCGGACTTTATACCAGTTTTTAAATTGTGTTGATAGGCCACATAAAACCAGAGTTGTGATAAAAAATATATGCAATGTCTGTTTTTTTCCTAAATACTATCGTTGTGTATATTTAATTGTTGCAGCTTTTAGGCAGGGATGACTCCGAGAGTTGCTTTCTCACTGCATATGCTTTATTTCACAATCAGATCGATAACAAAAACATACAGCAGCTCCTCTCCAACTCCTAGCCCTTCGCTGCGGTGGAAAAAGAACGACTCCAATCCCCTTCAAGGAACATACGTACAAAAGAGTTTTCCTGACACACCAATGGGGCGTTCACTGCCATCTTGTAAATATGAGTACTCTGGCAGAATAACAGTTCAAATGAAAAATACACCAGAACAAACAAGCAAACAAAAAAAGAAGTGTGGGGTACCTTTGAACCAATGAACAAAGTATAACAATTTATACTTTTTAACATAACCCGGCCCCGTCAATATGTGTATCTCTCACATAATGCAGGAAGAAACGGTAAAAACGGCGTTTTATAAGGAAAACACTCTAAAGCACTCTCCGCCTGTGAGCAAAAATTAAAAAAAACCCACCCATTCCTATTCGTCGAAAAAAGTACCATGTGAAATCAAAAAACAATATGGCAACATGGCATTTAGATGTTTAGGGAGGGGGAAGTTTTAGGAGTGACGGCGGTGTTTTGAGATGTGAGAGATTTGCGACGTTTAGCGCAAATCTTGTGTAGTCAATAGTTTTCTTGTGTGTGTCAGAACAATGAATGACTACTGAATGTTACAGGTGTTACAGGAGTGATACATCTCCTGTTGTCAGGCCTGCAGGTATCAGGCTGTTGTTCTACTTTATCTCATAGTGGACAGAAATTATTTTTTGGAGTGGCACAAATAATTTCAAATTTGCGGCTTTTCTATGGATTGTCCATGATTTTTGTGATATCGTAAGACGATTTGTTTTGGAAGGCTGTTGTGCGGCACTACATTGCCTGGCGGAAGGGCATGTGATCAGACACACAGCATCGGGGTTCAAGAGTGGTATGTTAGTCACATGTCCGTCTGCCAGGCAACGTAGTGCCGTACGAAGTAGCGCGAAAAACAAACTTCAAAGTAGCGCTACGCGTTCAGTGGGAGGCGTGGATGATGAGCGGCGATAAACTTGCGAAAAGCAAGTTATGCCCAACTACACCAGTGGATTCTGACAGCGTGGAAAAGTGTGAAAACATCCATGATCACCGACGGATTTCGAAGGGCTGCACTGCTGCATGATGGAGAGGAGGACACCGCCACAGCCCTTCTGAGGGTGTTCGACTCTGACACTGACAATGAGGATTTCTTTGGTTTTGAAAGTGACAACAAAGGAGAGAAGCTGAGAGTGGATGACAAAGCCATCCTGAGCCTGTTTGTATCCGACACTGGAGAAGAGGACTTTGGTGGTTTTAGTGCGCAGGGAGAAGAGAAAGATGGTGAATGACTGACTTTTCTTCTTGTTAAAGCCGTGTCACTGCACCTGAGCCTAAAAGGTAGGCCGAATCTATTTTTCTGGTGTGCTGTAGGTTATTGTTATGTACCACATTTGTTACTCGTTTATGAAGCACAGTACATGTTTCGTACTTGTAATTACCGGTACTTGTACATATACCCTAAGAAGTTATGCAAATATGTACCCCTAACTTGTTTTTCAAAATATTAATAAAAGGGGTGTGTCTCCAAACAGCCATCTCTTTCCTGACAATTCCCTTTGTGCATATTCTCTTACATATGATAAGTCAACATTGAAACACCTGCGGCTTTTAGTCAGGTGCGGCTATAGTATGTACAAAACAGGATTTTCCCCTGATTTTAGCTTGTGCGGCTAATATTCAGGTGCGCTTTGTAGTCCGGAAAATACGGTAAATTGCCCAATATTGGTCATTATATACTGTATTTTGCAGACAGAGTTACAGGACTCTCTCCCAGACCACAGACTCATACTCATAATACAAGTCAGAGCTTTATTAAATAAATAAAAAATAAATAAAAATAAAGTTGTGTTTTCAAAATTAGAGTTCAAGTTATTTTTACTTCCAATAGTGTTAACATACTACACAGGTCATGAACAAGATTTTTTTTAATTTTCATTGTAAGTGGGAAAAAGCAGTTAAGTAAAAGTAGTCCGACATAAATGTAAATGGTGTAATTTGATTATTTTAATAAACCATGTAACTTGGATGGATTTGATGCCGGCGTGACCACAGTGCACACGTCTAATGTTGCTCACAGTGGTCCAAGGGACCGCTCAGGGAGTTTGTGTGTTCGCTCAGACACATGAAAAATTAGAGGGAACATTGCTTCCAAGCCTTCCAATTTGGGTTTCCGTTCTGCTATGATCAGTCATAAAGTACAAACAAACAAACAGAAACTTATTGTCAAATAAACGGATGTCTATATTCCAACAAATTAGGTTAACTTTTTTCAGATGATCTCTCCTTATTGAAATATGACTGGGATAGGTAGACAGAAAGCAGTCCCCTTTAAAAAAAAAAAAAAAAAAAAAAAAAAAAAAGCATTTACTGCCTTCCTCGTAATATTTTGTATTCTATTAAGTAGGGATGTGTTACTAGGCACTGCAGAGTGTGATGTTCCTAGCACTTATGCTGCAGCTTCACAGCAGCAGCTCTGATGATCATCCGCCTCCTCCAAGTGGTAGGGGATCACACATCCAACCGTTCGCTATAACCCAAACTAGAGGATCACGGTCTAGTCTTGGAAGGCTTGGTGGGCAGAGAGGTAAGAGCAGAACACGTTCGCGGTCACCCCATAGGCCCCAGGAAGGTGACTCTTGATGAAGAGAGGTGAATACTCACCAAAAGATATTCCTGCTAGCAAGATACCCCTGGTCATATACTGGATCCCAGCAGTAGCTACAGCCCACTTGACCTGTTCAAACTGTTTTTCTTTTTTTTTTTTTTCACAGAAGCCATGGTAAGAACCCTGTGTACAGACACCAACCGACAGGCGTGGAAAAAAAAAACTTTCAAAAAGACGAAAATATCCCTGGGCAAGACCTCACTGCCAGCTAGTTCTACAGATATTTGGAACTCGATTTATATGCTGCAATCCTGAAAGTGTGAGTGTGCTTGTGTGTGTGTGTGTGTGGAGGGGGGGGGGGTTATCCGCTGGTATTGAAGGCAGACTCCTATTTCATATTTTACTGTTTATTTGGGATTTATTGGCACTGTAAGGACCTGTGACAGGTTGTGTGTAGCATCCTGAAATAATTACAGGGAGTGCAGAGTTATTAGGCAAGTTGTATTTTTGAGGAATAATTTTATTATTGAACAACAACCATGTTCTCAATGAACCCAGAAAACTCATTAATATCAAAGCTGAATGTTTTTGGAAGTAGTTTTTAGTTTGTTTTTAGTTTTAGCTACTTTAGGGGGATATCTGTGTGTGCAGGTGACTATTACTGTGCATAATTATTAGGCAACTTAACAAAAAACAAATATATACCCATTTCAATTATTTATTTTTACCAGTGACACCAATATAACATCTCCACATTCACGAATATACATTTCTGACATTCAAAAACAAAACAAAAACAAATCAGCGACCAATATAGCCACCTTTCTTTGCAAGGACACTCAAAAGCCTGCCATCCATGGATTCTGTCAGTGTTTTGATCTGTTCACCATCAACATTGCGTGCAGCAGCAACCACAGCCTCCCAGACACTGTTCAGAGAGGTGTACTGTTTTCCCTCCTTGTATATCTCACATTTGATGATGGACCACAGGTTCTCAATGGGGTTCAGATCAGGTGAACAAGGAGGCCATGTCATTAGTTTTTCTTCTTTTATACCCTTTCTTGCCAGCCACGCTGTGGAGTACTTGGACGCGTGTGATGGAGCATTGTCCTGCATGAAAATCATGTTTTTCTTGAAGGATGCAGACTTCTTCCTGTACCACTGCTTGAAGAAGGTGTCTTCCAGAAACTGGCAGTAGGACTGGGAGTTGAGCTTGACTCCATCCTCAACCCGAAAAGGCCCCACAAGCTCATCTTTGATGATACCAGCCCAAACCAGTACTCCACCTCCACCTTGCTGGCGTCTGAGTCGGACCGGAGCTCTCTGCCCTTTACCAATCCAGCCACGGGCCCATCCATCTGGCCCATCAAGACTCACTCTCATTTCATCAGTCCATAAAACCTTAGAAAATCAGTCTTGAGATATTTCTTGGCCCAGTCTTGACGTTTCAGCTTGTGTGTCTTGTTCAGTGGTGGTCGTCTTTCAGCCTTTCTTACCTTGGCCATGTCTCTGAGTATTGCACACCTTGTGCTTTTGGGCACTCCAGTGATGTTGCAGCTCTGAAATATGGCCAAACTGGTGGCAAGTGGCATCTTGGCAGCTGCAGGCTTGACTTTTCTCGGTTCGTGGGCAGTTATTTTGCGCCTTGGTTTTTCCACATGCTTCTTGCGACCCTGTTGACTATTTTGAATGAAACGCTTGATTGTTCGATGATCACGCTTCAGAAGCTTTGCAATTTTGAGACTGCTGCATCCCTCTGCAAGATATCTCACTATTTTGGACTTTTCTGAGCCTGTCAAGTCCTTCTTTTGACCCATTTTGCCAAAGGAAAGGACGTTGCCTAATAATTATGCACACCTGATATAGGGTGTTGATGTCATTAGACCACACCCCTTCTCATTACAGAGATGCACATCACCTAATATGCTTAATTGGTAGTAGGCTTTCGAGCCTATACAGCTTGGAGTAAGACAACATGCATGAAGAGGATGATGTGGACAAAATACTCATTTGCCTAATAATTCTGCACTCCCTGTATATGTGTGATCCCCAAAATAATTACAAATGATGGAAAAAGACATTTTGCACCATCATCACATCATCATTTGAATAAAACATATTTTTACTCAGGTCCAGGTTCATCACCAATAAAGTCGCTAAGACGATTTAAAAACAGTCTACTTGTCACTTGTTTACCCAGGTTAACCCTGTCGTATTTTCATAGAGTACAAAATACAAATGGAAGCTGTGGATTTATTAGGTGTCGATTGTCCAGTCCTATCTTATTCTGGACAGCCCGTTCCAAGACCCTGAAATGGGGCTGCATCCTTTAATGTAACCTTAGTGTGGTCCATGTGGGCCTGAGAAGATTTATTTCTGACAGGAGATTTCAGTTGCACAGGAAATCATCAGGTACATAGGAATCATGTTGAACCTCATGCTGCCTCAAGCCATGCAATCAAGCTCTCATTGAAACGCTTAGTTTGACTGATCTGGAGGGAAGTGCATGTGGAAGATACATAGCACACATTAGTTCACAATGACAAATGTTTTTTGATTGATCTAAGCTGTGGGTTTTGCTGTCATCTGTACAATAGTGATCATGGCCTTTGACTCCTTCTGCAGTGAGTTACCCACAGTCATGGACTTAGGTGTAGACAGCACACCACAGCAGAGCGTGCAGTGATGGAAGGCCCATTTGATATATGTACTCTTAGTTTTATAAAGCTTTCTGGACTGAAGTAAGAGAAAATGACTTAGAAGTCTTTATTGAGAGCTTTAATAACTTTTTGCCTCGGGCTCCAAGAGAGTAGCTCTGACTTTGTTGTCAGAAAATAGCATCCTTTAGCAAAGAACTCACAACTCGTAGACAAACTTTTGTCTGAAGTCCCAGTTTGCTTTGTGGCCAGTAGCGGTTTTAGATATGGTCGACACGGGCAGTTGCCCTGGGCGGTTGCATCGTGGTGGGGGGCGGCATCACGGGCATCGGCAAAAAAAAATAAAAATGCTCGTACTCATGCTGCCCCGACGTCAGCCAGCGCATTTTGGGAATGGCATAGGCACCGATCGTTTTCTATCGCCCATTTGCTGGGAGTAAGGGCGCCCTTCGTTTGCGAGGTGCGCCTGCTGCTTGCAGCGCAGGGAGGAGAGGGCGGGGCAGCGGGGGCTTCTCTGGCTGGCTGGAGCGGCATCTAATAACCAACTCGCAAAATAAAACAAAATAAAAACAAACCAACAAACACGAAAACACCAGACATTATAATACAGACTTATAATTTGCACCGATGTTTTTTCAAAATTCTGTACGCGAAAAATGAGTGCGAGAGCCCTCGGTGCGCCTGCTCGCTGCTGAAGTCAAAGTAAACTTTATTGTCATCTCCGCTACAGTCCAGTATATAGAGAGACAAGACGACGAGGCTCCAGTTACAGCAGTGCAAGTAAACAAACAATATATATAAGAAGAGTAAGAAAATAAATATACACTTTAGGACCAGGGGTAAAGGGATCAATAACAATTTAAAATTTACAGTTTGATGATTCAAAGTCTCACACACAACCCGTCGAAAGGGGAGGGGGGCCGGCTGCTTCCAAATAGAGCGCATTTCATTTATAATGATGTAAATCCAAGCCCATTATGTATTCATGATTTGAATCCTGGGTTGTGTGAAATCTCAGAAATGCACCCTAGACAAAGTGAATCTGTGAACTAAGGAGTAGGTGTGTTAGATCATGCTGTGGCCTTGGGTTGAGGGATGTGTGTTTGTACTGCAGTGCAAAATTAAAACCAATGGAAGATGGACAAGAAAAGTTCAAAACCATCAGGTGCTCAGTTTAGAATAAAGAGAAAAGAAGAGGAGGAGAAACGAGCAAAAGATACAGGTAAGCAGATGTGTCATTGGATAATGGCAGGTCATCCTGAAACAATCAGAATACTTTATTAATCCCTAAGGAAATAATGTGGGTTACAGTTGCTCCAAGAAGAAAAGGTAAAAATAGCAACAGTAACAGACTAAACTCCAAACAATACATTATGTTACAGATTTTATTATCAATTGTTGATTTGTCCTGTTCTCATTGTATGACGAATTATGATGGCTGTTTGGTAGCCGTTTGCATACTATGCATACTCTCTCTTTCTTCATATGTGTGTGTGTGTACAACAGCTTTATGCTAATGTACAATCCTTAATATGTTTTGGGGGGGCGCCAGAGGGAGTGTTCGCCCAGGGCGCCAAACAGGCTAGGACCGCCACTGTGTGTGACCATCAGGTCCATTGTGATAAATGTGTCGCTGATTGAAGGATTTTTTTTCTAAGTCTCTTTCTTTTTGGAAGTAAACAAAACATAAAGTTGTAAAACAAAAAGGTATATTAGTTCATTTTAAACCTCTGAAAAAGTCTCAACTAAAAAAGTGAACTATACCAAGAATGAAATCTTTGCAGTGGGAGGTTTATCTTCCTAAGTTACCAGGAGGACTGAACCGTGATTGATGACTTGTTGAGCATCCATTTGTGTCGCTCTCCAACTCTTCATGTTTATATGTTTAGGTTGGCAATAGACCTGGTGCTTTCAAGTTGGAAATGTGCCAATTGACTGCTCAGGGACCAGTGTTGGTTAATTTTCAACGTGCTCAGACTGGACTGGTGACCAGTCGGTGTGGCACAGGCAGATAGTCATGTACCATTGTCATGGTCCCCGTGCCTCTCCGGCTGGCTCATGATGGCCACAGGTTTTGTTTTGTTTTATCCCACTCCCTCTCTCCTGCTTGCCTGCTCTTGGCCCACACACCTGCGGTGATTGCCACCGCCTGTTAGTGATCTGCTGGTGTTCTCTATGACTATTTAACGCTGCGGCACAGAGCAGTCGTCGCTGGAACGTTGAACCTCCCGTGTTCGTGCTCTAAGCTTTCTCTCAAAAAGACTCTCTGTGTATTTTTGCCTATTGGTTCTAGTCGAGCTCTCTGTGTATAGAGAGAACTGGTGGTGGACCCTTTGCTGTGATCCCTGAGCGTGTCGGCGTGAGTGGAAATCGGAGCGAGAGTGGATGAAGAGGAGTGAGTGTGTGTGGAAGAGGACCGGCGGAGATTGTACTGTGGAGAAGAGCGAATGTGGATTTTCTTCTCTCCACCCCCTGGACCCCTGCCCCACTCACTGTATATATACATATCATACTGTGGTTTCACTTTTTGTAAATAAATTGTCACCTGTTGCTTGCCAGAACGCTGTTTGCACTTGAGTCTATCCGTTAGCCATGACACCCACATGCTTACATGTCATAAATGCCAACTCAGCAAGAGCCTCGGTATGAGCAAAGGATACTGGAAAATTAGTGACATTTGTTTTGCCATGCAAATCTGTCGCACCTGTTTTTGTTTAGTAGGCTGGAAGGGGAGCACTTTATTTTCAGTTTAAGATAGAGAGTCGAAAAATGTCTTTCATTATAAAATTAATATTTTGCATTCAAGAAAAGTAGATTTTTGCTTATATATGGTGTCAGTTATGGAGTTAACAAAAAATCGGAATTGGTCAAAAAATAATTGCACTCACAACAAAATGCTTAACTGCATACCTGTAATAAGTGCTTGTGCTTATCATAGTAGTAATCATGCCTCACTGTTTGATAGGTCAATTCAGTTGATGACTGACCACTCACTCTCTCTGATTAATTCCACCTGTTGAGAATTTCTTTATTCCATTGCTCATCTCACAACTAGGAGTCAACATCTGGAAGCTCAGCCTTGATTGAATAATGCCACCAGAATACTCAGAACGGTGCACAGAAAAGCTGAACAAAAATGGATTTTTAAAAAAAGGATATACTTCTGGTGGCTTTTGATGTATTTAGAGAATTTCTATTAAATTATCAGAAGGTTGTAAGAGCAACGCAAAGAAATTAGATTTCTGTGATTGTGGCTAACAATTGTCACAGTCCCAGTGTTTCATTTGGTATTATTAACTCAGTTATTAATTCTTTCAGTGCTCCCCCTCTTGTAGCATCTAAAGCAATGTGCCAGAACTTACTGAAATTCTTTGTTGATAGAATTGCTTATATTAGGTCTCATATTATCCCCCCTGTCACTGACCCATCAACCTACGTTGCTTTTGACCACTTCATGCGCATCTTTTTGACTGCTGAATAAAGCAGTCAGCCACTTGAAACCCACGAGATATCCTCTGGATATTGTTCCATCTCGCCAACTGAAGGATGTTTTGACACTGTGGAAGTACACACTGTGAGTGAGCTGTCGATTAACAAAAGCAGTCTTCAGTCTAGGTGTGTGCCTGCTTATTTTTTAAACATGCTGTTTCGGAGCCTATTCTTAAACAGCAAGCCTGGATCCAACAGTTTTACCCAACTTCAGACTGATTTTCCTTTTATTTACAAAGTCCTGAGAAAGTTGTCTTTCTTCAGCTCCAGACCTTTCAAATAGACTCCACTGGAATGGTTTAAATCTTATTTAACCAATAGACGTTTTACAGTTAGGCTGGGGAATACATGATCAATTCATATGCTCACTCTAGGCTCATTGGAAACAAAAACCATTCAGCAGTCCAAAAGATGTGCATGAACTTAAATGAACAGAAAAAAAGAGCTCGCTGCATTTAGTGCGCCTGAGATTTATTTTTAAAAACCAAACAAACCAAAAAAACAATTTTCTAGGAAACTGCACGTGATTTTTGACTTATCTAACTTAACAAACACATTCAATTCCTGTTAAACCTTGCTTCTTTTTTCTTCTTCTTCAGAGAGTTTGAGAGAGCTAGCCATATCTTCATTTTGTCTCAACTTGTCTACTGACATAGTCTTTATTCAGGTGTCAGTCTGTCACTGCTTAGATGACTATAGCTGGTCCAAAATGCTGAGGTGCATTTAATAACTAACATGCAAAGGCAAGACCACATATTCTCCATATTGGCTTCTCTATACTGTCTGCTAATCAGTTTTAGAATAATTTTTAAGATTTAACTCATAAGACATTGTATGGATTGTCCCTTTCTTACTCCTCTGATCTTTTAAGTTTGCACACATTAGATCACTGAGTTGTGTTGAGCAAATGCTCGTAGCTGTCGCGAGGTTCAGATTAAAGCATAGGAAAATCAGGCCTTTCCAGGAGTTGGTCCAAAACTGTGAATCAAACAGTTCTCTCACATCAGGATCTCCCCAACAATGACGCTCTCAAAACCAATTTTTATCCTGTCTCAGCTCTGAGTTCCAAGTACTTTCATTTGTGTTCTTTTACTGAGCTTTTTTCACTTTGCTGTCTAGAAATTTAGAATTTTATTGTATGTTTTATGGTTTTGGTGATTTATTATATATAGCACTTAGGTCAGCAGCTGTTGTTAAAACTAGCTTCTTGACTTGACTTGAATATTTTACTGGCATATTAAAATATTCTGATGAAGCAGATCCTTTCCCTCAACTTCACCTTAAAATACACCCAACTGAACTGACAGGACCATTGCTGGTCTCTAAACCTGCTGCATTAGCAGATTGAAAACAGTAATTTAGGCTGGGAATTTAACCCCATCCCAGGCCACCCTGTTCTCATAAACCACCAGACCCTTGCAAGCTAAACCTATGTGTTTCTAGGTAATGAGTACCCTAGTAGTTTTTGTTGTTGTTGTTGTTGTTGTTTAATATTTAGTCAGCATGTACATCTTGACATCTGGGAGTAGATTAATCTACATTAAACCATTTTTTTAATGGCATTGACCAATGAGCCTGTCATGAGCATCTATGGAAGAGCTGCTAAGTACAAAACCTTTATGAATACACAAAAAACCCAACAGATAAACAGACAAATATAGTAATATAAGAAGACCTTTGTTCTGTTTTGTTTTGATGTTTGTTTGTTTTGTTTTTTTAATTATGCTTCTCACACTTCTGCATTTTCTTTTCTGTCTATTATAGACTCATACCTGGTACAGAGCATCCAGTCAAACTATTCTCATCCAGTATATGTTATTGCTGCTCCTGATGCTTTTTCATCACATACCTACAAGACTGTCAAGCCACCAGGGAGCATTCAAGTGAGCCCAATATGATACCCTCCTTTCCATGCTGAATAGAGAGGCTTTTTTTTTTTAATGTCTCGCTAAAAGAAAGTTGAAGAACTTTATTTTTAGACAATGTAAATTAAGTGCATTTAATTCCTGTTTTTGTACATTTCTGTACAAGAATCATGTTTTTTAATTTAAAAATTCTGGACAATTTGTAAAATTTAAATAAAAGCAGGCTGTAACAATTTACAGTTATACCTTATTCACAACATAGAAAACATCAAACTGAAACTGAAAAAATTACCGTATACAATGTTAAGAAACTCAGAAGCTCATTTTGAATTTGATCACAGCAACACATCTTAGCGAGTTAGGAGAAGCTAAGTTTACCACTTCAAAAAGAAAAGATCCATAAATGTCTGAGAACTGAGGAGACCAGTTGTTGGTTCTTTGGGAGAGTAATGTTGTTACTTCCTTCTCCGATGTAACATTATAACTCTCCTCTTTGATGTATTTTATATTTCATGATGCTCCAAATGTTTTCACTTGGTACAAAGTCTGGACTGTTGGCCCGTTCAACATCTGGACTCTTCTACTATGAAGCCACGATGTTGTAATATATGCAGAATGTGGTTTAGCATTGTCATACATTACTCTAAAGTCTTCATATTCATATCTTTTACCAGTGATGGTGCCTTTCCAGATGTGCAAGCTGCCATTTGCACAGACACTTCTACAACCCAATGCATAAGAAGATGAAGGTTTTTGAACTAAGTGCTGATAACAAGTTGATAGCTGCTCTTCACTTTAGTGTGGCATCCATGTTTTGCAAAGACATTTTTCATTTTGACTCGACTGACCACAGAGGAATTTTCCACGTTACCTCAGTGCATTTTCACAGATGTTCAGATATGTCGCCTTCTTTGCATGACAGAGCTTTAGCCTGCATTTGTGGATGGCACAATGGACTTTATTCATTTATGATTTTTGGAACCACATACAGTGATTTCCATGACAGAACCATGTCTGTTTTTAATGTAGTTATAACAGGGTCTGTTGATCGAGAGCATCTAATACTGTATTTATTGAATCGGCCTTCTCCCTTGCATACAGAGATTTTTACAGATTCTCTGAGTCCTTTCATCATATTATGTTCTGAATATGATAAGGTATCTTTCCTTTGCCATTTTATTTGATTTATTTTACATGCTTTTTTCAGATTTGTGAACCTCTACCATTTTTCTTCAAATGGTGAATTTTCTCCCCTTATATTCTGTGTTCTGTTGTAAATAAAATATGGGTTAACATGATTTGCAAATCACTGCATTCTGTTTTGGGGGGTTTTAAATTTACCTTTTACACAGCAGCACATGTTTTTTTGGATTTGAGGTTGTGAATCTAGACATTCAGTCTGGTATAAATAACTCTGATTACACTATGCATCTTCAGACAAGATTAAATGTACTGGGTGTGCAGTGAAGGAGCATCTCATCCATCCTTGTCAAGTGAAACCTGAGGCCAATGACAGGTGAACCTGTGGCACAGAAACCACAAGTAACTGAGGCTGCAATGCGTAGTAAAGAATGAAACACTAAGAGCACAGCAGAATAAAAAACAGAAAACAAAAACAACACAAAAAGCATAAAACATTGAGATCAAAGGGGGCAAAACAGAAATGAGAACAGAATACAAGTCTAGGGCAAGGTTATACAACAATCACACATTGATCCTGAAGCTGCACAAATACTCGTCTTTTTGTTGGCAAGGAAAGTGAAATAGTAACAGCTAACTTTTGTAAAGACAATAGGAAAAGAAAAGTTGTATCTGTGGCAGTCCACTTGAAAAGTGAATGAAGCTGGATTCTTCAGCTTCCTCTCAGTTATGGGCTGTCAGAAATAGCAGCTGTTTTAGTATTAAAAAAAAATCTTTAGTCACACAGAATAAGCACTGAATGTTATAACTGAAGACCTAATTCTTGATTTTAAGCTTTTCATCAGTTCAGTTTCTGTCAGTGGTTTTCAGAAATATCCAGTGTGCTTAATGGAGAAAGCTTTCACTGATCCAGACGACCTTGATCCCAAAATAGTCCTAAAGCCTAAAAATCAGTTAACAGTTGCTAAATAAGTCTAGTAGTTATTTTACTTTGTTTTTCTTTAGTTTCATTCCTTTTTTCGTTCCGTTTCACCACCCCCTCTTTTGTGCTATGGGTGATATAAGAATAGGCAGCCCTGAACTTAAAGTGAGCCAGCGATGAAAGACTGTGCTCTTATAAAAAGCTAGATGTTATTTTTGTACAGGAGAAGCATAGTTCTGTTGATAATGATGCTGACTGAAGGAGAGGTTGTCTAGTGAAACTTTTTAAATGCACAAAAGAAAAAATCAGTCTGTCAAATGTGAAGAGGTCATTGGGGGCCATCACTATAAAATAGTGTGTGTTATAATGTGTTACTATTTATGCTGTAGTTGTGGGAATGGGGAGATGACCCTTTTTGATGTTTTAAATGACGTTATTAGGAATTGTAAGAGGATAGGATGGATGAATGACAGATGCTTCACTATTCCATAAGCTGATCGCTCCTTCAGCTGGATAAGCTAAGAAGGGCCAGAGATTTCAGACTTCAGAGCCTAAAGCTTGACAGGGGGCAGGTGCTGACTGTATATACTGCAACCACTGAGCATGCTGTCAGATTCAGGAGTAATCTGTTTACCTGTGCACACTAAGGCATGGTCAGTGATTCAGAGGTTTTGTAACAGGACAGTTGGACGCTCTCATGAACTTCATGCCAAGAACAATCCCTCTCTTTTCCAGTCTTGAGTTGGATTTGCACGTACACCATTCCTTCTTCTAAATGGGGATTGTGTCACTTTTTATACAGCCATGATCAGTGTTGGTCAAGTTACTTGAAAAAAGTAATCAGTAACTAATTACTGATTACTTCCCCAAAAAAGTAATCCCGTTACTTTACTGATTGCTTATTTTCAAAAGTAATTAATTACTTAGTTACTTAGTTACTTTTTAAAAACACGATTTACAACCTGAAGAGGTGATAAAGCCATAGATCTTTCAGCCCAATTCTACTTTTTCTACATAATCTATCATACAAAATGTAATCAAATGGAAAAGTCTCTTTTTAAAACTTGTTTCATTAGTTTTAATCTTTTAACTTTATGCATCAAGCAAACATTTAATTATATGCACCATTCTCTGACTTGAATAAATTAGTTTAATATTTAAACCTATTTTCTGCACATTCCAGCACATAAAATAAAATATTTTTTGTGTTTACACTCACTCTTTTAAATAGATGCAAGTAAAACACAGCAGAAAATAAATAAAGTCAAAGACTCAGCGGTCCTGTTGCTCTATTTTCACCTGTAAAGCAGGAGTGGCGTAGGCGGAGGGTTACCCTGGTGCAGGTGTGCCGCAGCGGTCAGTTGAAGAATCCGCGAGTTTCTCTGTGAGTTTCCCATTACGTCGTTGCGCACTCGGTGCTTGCTTGGAAGTTTAGGGGTTTTTTTTCGCTGTAAAAAGAAGTTTTCTTCCCACGCACGATGGACGCTAATGTTTTTGTCACTTTTTATGGAATCAAACTCAAAGTAAGGTCAGTACTTCCACGCTTTAAACTCTGCACGCTCATACTCTCTCCCACAATCAATATGTGATCCATTGTTGATCTGCACACAGCTGTTGTCACTAGCGGCGCACTCGCTTACGTCACTGTCATGAGACATTCTTGCAAAAAATCACGGTTTTAGTAACGCAGTAACGCAGCGTTCCTACGGGAAATTAACAGTAATCTAATTACCGTTTTTGCAATAGTAATCCCTTATTTACTCGTTACTTGAAAAAAGTAATCAGATTACAGTAACGCATTACAAGTAACGCGTTACTGCCCATCTCTGGCCATGATATAAAAATCTAAAAAAATTTGGGTGTGAGCAGGGCTGGAATTTACATCGACTGAAACAGCTGGTAATGGTGTTAAACACAGAGTTGCTATGATTGTGCCTCGTTTTTTGTTGTTGTTGTTTTGTAAATGAAAAGGCTGAGTCCTATCTAGGAGTGGGTGGCAAGCAGAACATTGATATATCAATGTTCTGATTTAGCCAGACTATAGTCTGGCTAAATCAGCCAGTAAAGTAAGTAAACTGAGACCAAAGTGAACAGTAACTCCAGTTTTGAACATATAATACTGTGCAAAAGTCTTGATCTAACGCTTCAGTGCCTAATGCAGAGGTTCCCAAAGTGTGGGGCCCACCCCCTAGGGGGGCCGCAGAGCCATTGCGGGGGGGGGGGTGAAAAGAAAAAAAAAAGAACGCTTGGACACTGCTAGCATAATTGACAGGTTTTTGACAGAGCTCCCACACAAACGCAAAGCAGGAGATGAATTATCGCCAAATATGTTTCCAAACCAACCTTTCAAGCCAAAGACTAGAAAATATGGTGAAGCATATCTTCCCTTTGGCTTCATTTACACAAGTGTCAAGGTAGGTCTCTGCGACAGAATTAGTTTTCCCTGCATCGGGTGCATGCGCTGGGCTCTCCAAATCACGGACAAACTGAATCCCACATTCTTGATTTTTAGTTCACAAACACTTCGTATAATGACTAACCACTCCTGACATTTTGGAGATGTTAGCTCTTCATACAGTAAAGTTACAGCGGGATACAAATAATATCAGGTTGATGCTGCCACAATTTGTTCCCCCTGTCTAAATCACGGACAAACATTGTCCCACAGCTGTTTGTGTTTTTGAACCCATTTTGCACAGAGAAGCATTTTTTGAAAAATGTATTGATAGTAATGTTGAATACTCGGTCACTCAGGCGCAGCTTGCTGCCGGCGGAGCTCACGGGCGCATCACTGCAACCCCCCCTGGCTTCTGCTCCGCGGCTGCTGAGTGAGCCCTCATCTGGGACTCTCCTCAGCTCTTTCCGGGACAGTGGCGCAGCTGCCCCTCTGTTGGTCTTCCTTGGTCTCTTGTGTTCTGGGGGCCTCTGGATGTCTGGAGTTTTGATCTCCTCCACACCTGCTTCACGCCCTGGAGGACGGGGCTGTGGCCCCCCCACACCCTCTAGCAGATCATTACATGAAGGAACCTTTTAAAAAACAAAAAACAAGCGCGTCCATGCTCACAGGTGTACACACGGGTGATCACACCCACAAACTACACCCTTTTTGGCTCCTACCTCAAAGCACACTGTGTTCTGTTGATCTTATGTGCTGCACAATAATGTTTAACATTTAGTATTTACTGTCATATTCCCATATATCATTGTGATGTTGTTTATTCTATTACTCTTGTTCTCTTCTGCTTGCTTTCTTTTTTCTTTCTCAGCAGGTGATCCAGGTGATTGATATATGCATTTTTTTTTCTCTGCCCGTTCTGTTGGTTTTTGTCTTTTGCCCTTCTCCCCCGTCCCTCTTCCCAGCTGTTTCTCTTTCCCTCTTTCTTTCTCCCCTTCTTTCCCCCAGTCAAGTCTGTCCCATATTCAGTAAGTGAAAATAAAATAAACAATAAAAGGTGAATCAAATGGACCATTACGGCAAGGCTGGGATGGTCAGTTTGGTAAAGTAAATCCGTTGGGCATCTTTCTTTGCCTTTAGACAAAAAAAAAAAAAAAAAAGCAATGTTGAATACAGGGAGTGCAGAATTATTAGGCAAATGAGTATTTTGTCCACATCATCCTCTTCATGCATGTTGTCTTACCCCAAGCTTTATAGGCTCGAAAGCCTACTACCAATTAAGCATATTAGGTGATGTGCATCTCTGTACTGAGAAGGGGGTGTGGTCTAATGACATCCATCCATCCATCCATCCATTCGCGTCCACTTATCCTTTTCAGGGTCGCGGCGGCGCTGGAGCCTATCCCAGCTGTCATAGGGCTAGAGGCGGGGTACACCCTGGACAGGTCGCCAGTCTGTCGCAGGGCCAACACACACAGACAGACAACCATTTGCACTCACATTCACTCGCACATTCACACCTATGGGCAATTTGGATTAACCAATTAACCTATCCCCACTAAGTGCATGTCTTTGGACAGTGGGAGAAAGCCGGAGTACCCGGAGGCACGGTGGTTAGCACTGTTGCCACACAGCAAGAAGGTCCTGAGTTCAATTCCACCATCAGGCCAGGGTCTTTCTGTGTGGAGTTTGCATGTTCTCCCCGTGTCTGCGTGGGTTCCCTCCGGGTACTCCGGCTTCCTCCCACCGTCCAAAGACATGCAGTTTGTGGGGATAGGTTAATTGGATAATCCAAATTGCCACTAGGTGTGAATCTGTGAGTGAATGTGAGTATGAATGGTTGTCTGTCCTTGTGTGTTAGCCTTGCGACAGACTGGCGACCTGTCCAGGGTGTACCCCGCCTCTCGCCCTATGACAGCTGGGATTGGCTCCAGCACCCCCCGCGACCCTGAAAAGGGTAAGCGGTAGCGAATGGATGGATGGAACTGAGAAAAGTCAAGCGTGCAGCTGCCAAGATGTCACTTGCCACCAGTTTGGCCATATTTCAGAGCTGCAACATCACTGGAGTGCCCAAAAGCACAAGGTGTGCAATACTCAGAGACATGGCCAAGGTAAGAAAGGCTGAAAGACGACCACCACTGAACAAGACACACAAGCTGAAACGTCAAGACTGGGCCAAGAAATATCTCAAGACTGGTTTTTCTAAGGTTTTATGGACTGATGAAATGAGAGTGAGTCTTGATGGGCCCGTGGCTGGATTGGTAAAGGGCAGAGAGCTCCAGTCCGACTCAGACGCCAGCAAGGTGGAGGTGGAGTACTGGTTTGGGCTGGTATCATCAAAGATGAGCTTGTGGGGCCTTTTCGGGTTGAGGATGGAGTCAAGCTCAACTCCCAGTCCTACTGCCAGTTTCTGGAGGACACCTTCTTCAAGCAGTGGTACAGGAAGAAGTCTGCATCCTTCAAGAAAAACATGATTTTCATGCAGGACAATGCTCCATCACACGCGTCCAAGTACTCCACAGCGTGGCTGGCAAGAAAGGGTATAAAAGAAGAAAAACTAATGACATGACCTGATCTGAACCCCATTGAGAACCTGTGGTCCATCATCAAATGTGAGATTTACAAGGAGGGAAAACAGTACACCTCTCTGAACAGTGTCTGGGAGGCTGTGGTTGCTGCTGCACGCAATGTTGATGGTGAACAGATCAAAACACTGACAGAATCCATGGATGGCAGGCTTTTGAGTGTCCTTGCAAAGAAAGGTGGCTATATTGGTCACTGATTTGTTTTTGTTTTGTTTTTGAATGTCAGAAATGTATATTTGTGAATGTGGAGATGTTATATTGGTTTCACTGGTAAAAATAAATAATTGAAATGGGTATATATTTGTTTTTTGTTAAGTTGCCTAATAATTATGCACAGTAATAGTCACCTGCACACACAGATATCCCCCTAAAATAGCTAAAACTAAAAACAAACTAAAAACTACTTCCAAAAACATTCAGCTTTGATATTAATGAGTTTTTTGGGTTCATTGAGAACATGGTTGTTGTTCAATAATAAAAATATTCCTCAAAAATACAACTTGCCTAATAATTCTGCACTCCCTGTATTATTACACAGGGGGGAAAAAACAATGACACATAAAATAATTACACCGTGATACCTCTGCCTTTGTAAATGGAGGGACAGTAACTGCGTGTGTATGTAAGCGTGTAAAAACTGCAGACAGTCAGGTTAACAGTATTTTGTCTCTATCTGCCATTCTGCAATTCGGACTGGGGGACCAAGCCAGAGTACCTGGAGAGCACCCACACAGAAAGGCCCCAGGTGACCACAGGATTCAAACCCAGGACTTCTCCCTGTGAGATTATGATGCTAATCATCACAACACCATGCTAACCTCAGTTTAACAAAACAGCACAATTTAGCCAGCTGTGTATCCGCTCCGAGCTCCCTGACCTGCACTCAATCTACAGCAGGCGGTGCCGGACCAAGGCCAGGAAGATCGTGAAGGACCTCAGCCATCCCAACAACAGACTGTTCTCTCTGCTGAGGTCAGGAAAGCGATTCCGCTCCCTGAAGACCAACACAGAGAGACTGAGGAGGAGCTTCTTCCCGCAGGCGATACGGTCTCTCAATCACACCATCACACAGTACTGACCCACACATATGGTTCTTACACACACACTGGACTTTCTGGACTTTGTTTTTGCACAACACTGGTCACTATATTCTTCATTTCCGGTTAATACTTGTACAGCTGCTGTTATTGTGTAAATATTTATTTATATTTAGATTTCTTCATACATTCTTATATAGTTCTATATTGTGTATTTTGTTGTACAGTTATTTTATTTTCAACTTTAATTTATATATTTTATCTTATTCTTCCCAGTTAAATTTACCCTTCATTCTAATTTGTGTTGTACAGTTATTTCATTTTTAACCTTAATTTATATTTTATTCCTTCCTAGTTAAATTTACCCTTTTTAATTTTTCATATTTATTTCCTATCTTATTCATAGCCTTTTCCTTTTTTGTTTTCTTTAGGTCACGAGCAGTTGTCCAAGCATTTCACTACATATCGTACTGTGTATGACTGTGTACGTGACAAATAAAAATTTGAATTTGAAATATTTAATATGAAATAATGTCAAATTTCCACATAACAAAATACTGCTATTTTAAATTCTGATTTAACTCTGTTGCTTGGAAGTTAATACATATGTGAGAATAACTGTGTTCAGTAGCATTTTTTAAAGCATTATGGACTGCAAGTAAATGATGATCAGATTGATCTTTTTGCTCAGGAGCGCATCTGCTTTTTTCTCTTAGCCCATCACAGCAGCTGCACCAATATTTGTACACCCCACAAAGCCTGTGCTTAATTGTTCCAGAGACGTGTTTCATAGCAAGAGTTTCTAACTGCAGGATGCCGCACACAGCAGTCCTTATGTATACCTCAAATTTGAGGTATACATAAGAAAAAGCTGCAGATCTCAGGGGGAGGGGGGCACAAAGGTGAGATTAAAAAAAGTAATTTTTATCTCCACCGGGATAAAAATTATTTCATGTTTTACAAATGGATGGAGTCTATAAAAACATTTGGTTTGCATGAATGTGCTTAACTTGGACTCTGTGACTCTGGATTTAATGGCTGTTTTTTTATCATGTTCATTATTGCATAGTTTAAGATTTGAAACAACTTTGTGGAAAATCCCTCTTTCTCCCCCCTTTCTCTCTCTCTCTCTACCTCGCGACCTCTCTCTCACAGGTTAATTTTCTCCCCGCCTGCTTTAAAGTAACACCAGCCATGAAACAGATAAGACAGCAACACAATTATGAATATATTTGCATTCTGCTTTTAATTAGAACTTTTGTAATTGCAGTAGCTAACCTATTTTGTACTGACAATTTTAAAAGTTAAATCAATTTGAACAAGCATGAAAGTGGAAGGGAAGAAACAGCCGTGCCTGAATAAATAAATGAAAGAGAGCCACTTGAGTTTTAATTATAAAAGGCATCACCATGTGTCATCTTTTGAAATAAAGGCTGTTGAGAGATTGTTGCGATAACAAGCCAGTGCCACATTCATGCAGGCTTGCTCTCCCTTGACAGTTTAAGACCAGAAAGTCTTGATAGACCAGCGAGCTATGCATGCGTGTCAGTGCAAGTATGTGTTTAAGTGTGTGGGCAGTTGTCTGCTGGTCCATGTTTGTTCTACATCCTCCTCTTCCTTAGAGTGGGAGGTCACATGTCATGAGGCGTAGTAACACACAAAGCACTAGAGAATCAAAGAAAAAGAAATAACACTATGTCCGTGATCAGTGAAATATTGTCACGGCTCAACGGCACGAGGGAACAGGGATGGACACAGGCGCAGAAACCAACCCGGAAGCGAGGTGACAGAAAACAAATGATTTATTTCCACCCACAGGAAGACAAAGGTGAAACACAAAGCGACGCCACCACACTAGTGGCGCGTAGGATTCGTCTGTGATAATGAGGGCGACCTAGACACCTCTAGGAGACGGCTGAACAGCGGGGACAGCGGGGAGGTAGAAACAGGACTAGGTAGGGGCCGGGGCACTGGAACAAGAGGAGATCACGATCAGAGGGATCCAGCAGACAACCAATAATCCTCCGCAGTTGAATTGAATTGCCTTACTTGGTTTCAGATGGAGGGGACAGGTGGAGCGGAAAACCCGGAAGCGGTCGAGGCGTGGGGAGGCAGGCAGGTGAGCAGTGGGCCGGCAGGCCACGTTGTGTGAGCAGCTGGCGGCCCAGGTCCAGGAGGACGGGAGCGAGGGGAACAAGATCTCCACTCCGGGTGCTATCGCTGAGGACAAGAAAAGACAGGTCAGTCATCACACGGCGTTAAGACAAGGTTTAGGATGCTCCACTGAACTAACATGGGAATAGCAGATACTCAGGCGATGAGTGGTTGAGAGCGCAGGTCTGATATACCGCTGGCACGATTGCTCACAGGTGGTCAGCCAGGGAGGGGCAACCGGACTCCGCCTAAAGGAGGAGGAGCCGCTGCCTGAGACCTGCAGGTGCCCAACCAGACCATGACAAATATACTAAAATACACACACATTTGTGCGTATATAAATTAAATGTCACATCAAGACAGGCATCAAAGGCACAAGTGGCTTTGCGGAGTTGTACGGCACCATGATACCATGCATAATTCACTAACCTATCGATTGAAGGCATTTGGTTCAGCAAGCTGTTTGGTGTTGCATGCCTCTTGGCTATTCTCACCATGGAGAATGTTCCCAAAATAACTGCATCGATTTTTGATTTGGGTAGCAGTCTAACTCCAATGAATCTTCCAGGAAAGGGAATTCAGTACATTTTGGGCTGTAAAGCATGGACAAGATTCCAGACTATCCACTTATGATCTTGGTATTTGTACTCTTGAGCTACCGTTCAGCTTGACTGATGCGAATTAAAGCATTTCTCAAGTTTGCTGGTGTACATTTGCTATATAAATGCATAATAAGATAGGGGAGGCTTGACAAACAGTTGAATAACCATTTTTGCATTTTCTAATTCTGAGATGAATAATGAAATATAATCACATTTCAGCAAATGGCTACATACTTTATATTCAAGTTCTTGTACGCGCAATGTACCTAATTTTATCTAACAAAAGAAAAAGAATCTGTGCATTTTTTGTGTCATGTTGTGTCATTTAAGCATAGTCGTCATTGGGCACTGGTAGCACCTAAGATCCCAATCTTATTTAAAACAAAAAAAGCCCACAGCAGATTCTTTACATAACTATACCTGAAGTTCTTTTCTATGATTGAAAATATAGTTTCTTCAGCTTTTATATTAATAGTGTTCACAACAGTCATGTAGCCTCTGAGTTGCTCAAATAAAAGCATCTAATTCGAGAGTGTCTACAATAGACAACTTAGCAATTTTAACCAATCTTTCGTCACGCAAGCAGTCTGTTGAAAAAATACATCTGTGATTTGGGTTCATTTTGGCCAGTTGTGTTAGGAAATCTTGTGAAAGTTGATGAAATCATAAATGCAGAAAGTACCATCAGACTATGACTCAGCTTGCAATATCACCTGGAAAGCATCTGAGCAAAGCAGCAGCTTCATTTTTCAGCATGACAACAATCCCCAAAACACAATGTAACACTATCAGTTAGTGATGTGCGATACCACTGATTTTCTTTCCGATCCGATACCAAGTAATATTCAGGGTGGTATCGGCGATACTGATCCGATACCGATACTTTGTACAAAAACTTATTTTATTTATTGTATCTCAAATTATAGCATCATAATGATTCCAGGACAACAGATTATTTGTTCTTATCACTTAATAATGCAGGGTTCATCATATAGAAATAAAAAAAATGAAGTTGTGCTATTTGAACAGCTTGCCTGCCTGCAGCACTAAAGGACTCCGTGAGAGACGTCTGTCTCGCCCTAGCAGCACCTGTCTCTCTCCTCCTCTTCAGTTCACCTCAACATACGCTCGTCATATTCTGTGATATGATTTACTCTGAGGTGTTTGACAAGGTTAGTGATGTTGCCACAACCATACATGCCAACCCTCCCGATTTTTCCGAGAGAATACCGAATTTCAGTGCCCTCCCGAAAATCTCCCGGAGCCACCATTCTCCCGAATTTCGCCCGATTTTCTAAGACAACAAAATTGAAAAATCATATTGCAGAATTCATAGCGTGGCCCAGCCAATTCCAGTTTCCAACAATGGCAGCAGCAACTTAGTTTTAATATTGCTCTTATTTCTCTTTTTGGGTCGCAAAAAAACTTTTAACATATTTTCAGGTGAGAATGTAGCTGTGTAAACTTCAAATATCTGAGCCGACCGACACATCGTCTTCAAACCCCCCCGGTCTTTCGCTACTCGGGTTAAACATGATATATAAGTCACTTTGATAACTTAAAAATGTTATTGTTTGGCTTTTTCAGTGTTTTATTTGTTCGTGAGTAAATCGGTTTGGCTGAGATTAAAGTTATTAGATTTGATTAAATTAAATTTGACTTTATTAATCCTTCGGAAGGGTTCCTCCGGGGTTTTCACACAGCTGAATAAACGTCAAACAGAAAATGGTTAAACAGAAGTGTGAGACGGTCGAGAGTTTACGTCAGTGCCCGGTTATATTTTAGAGAGCAAGGAGCAGACAGCAGAGTTTCACTCCACCGAGGGAGCTCGTGACGTACTACCCGGCTTTCTTTAGACCGCGAAGGCCGGGTCCTCAGGTGGAAGCAGCCTCTGAATTTGGACACCCCGGCTGTTTCCGGGCCGGCCAATAATAACGGTGACATTTAACGTATTTTATCCGATAAATAAACCCTGTAAAATGTATTTTCCCCCCCCAAACGCCCTTTTGAATGTCTCCCTAGTATGGCCACAACACCTCACTCTAGGAGCACTTTTTTTGCCACATGTATTGCAAACCACGTCTCAGCTGTGTGTGGAGGTAAAATACGTCCGCACATGACTTCAATTACGCTCAGCCATTGTTGTGAGTGCGCACGCCAAGGGGCTGCGAGACATTTATACAGCCGTATTTCGCACATGACTATGAAAGGCGGAAGAGGAAGTAGTTCCTTTGAATGTAGACAATCCGAATGTTATAGTTTCTTTCCACTGTGTTCCTGTTAATGATAAACTACAAATTTACTCTAAATTACTAAAATATCGATATTTTAATGTGAGAATCGATTCTAGAACATAAATGATTGGTATCGGAGGAATCGATATTTCAGGATCGATCCGCACATCACTACTATCAGTCAAGGTTTGCCCTCCCCAGAGTCCAGAACTCAACATCAGTGAATTAGTGATGGGATTTCCGGCTCTTTTTAGAGATCCGGCTCTTTTGGTTCGGCTCACTAAAATGAGCCGGCTCTTTCGGCTCCGAACCGGCTCTTCAGGTTGTTTTGTTGCTTTAATTAATTTATTATTCACAATAATATAAAATTATGCACAAAAGGAATTACTAACGTAAAAAAAGTGGTTTTATTTATATATGTTTATATATAAATATATGCGGTGGCCCCTAGAGACAAAACACGTACAAACTCCAAAACACATTTCTAGCATGAACTGAACTTCCAAAGCAGAGCTACTAGATCACTTAAATTACACAATTGAAAGCATGTGTGTATTGTTTGTGTATTTATACACAGGCACTCAAATATATTCAAATAATTTTAAAAAAAGTTCATCTACCTGTTACTATCACACACCAAATCCGGTCGTTGGTACTTGCTGGCTTGTGTAGCCACAAGATAACAAAAGCTCAACACTGCGCCCAGCATCCTGGAGCACTTCTGTTGTCTTTTGTACGTGTTTTGAGTTTTTATGTGCTTCTGAGTTTTTACGTGGTGCGGAGTTTGTACGTGTTTTGGAGTTTTTTCGTGTTTTGGAGTTTGTACGTGTTTTTACGTGTTTTGGAGTTTGTACATGCTTCAGAGTTCGTACGTGATTTGAAGTTTGTATGTGCTTTGTCTCTAGGGACCACTGTAAATATACTTTTATTTATTCACGCCACATAAAATGTAATAAATAAATCATATAATACAAAAATCAACTATTCACATTTCAACTTTTAACTATTTAAATTTTCAGCTGTTTCCTTTTACAAATTTAAAGTGAAAACAACACAAAACACTGCAAACCACAACGCAATTAAATATAAATTAAAATATGAAAACAAAAAGAAGATGCACATTCTCTGTCATATGGGCCCGCATGAATCCGCACTTTCTGAATCCTTTATCATCTGCAACCGAAAATAGTTGTGGATGATTACTATACCTTTCTAATGTGACGTTGTTGTCCCTGGCTCTCTTTCTCTCTCTCTCCCTCTGGCTCTGTTCCTGTGCTACTGAGTGTAACTACCGCCCCTCCCCCCTCTGCCCAGCGTAAAGCACAAGGCTCGCGTGCAGAGTGAAGCGGAAAAAAAGTGCAAGAGAGAGGGTGAGAGAAAGAAAAAAAAAAACCCACGTGAGGGCTCGCGATAAGGAGCCGGCTCTAGTCGTTCACGTCAAAGAACCGGCTCTAAGAGCCATTTCGTTCGCGAACGACCCATCACTATCCTAGATAGGACTCAGCCTTTTCATTTACAAAACAACAACAACAAAAAACGAGGCACAATCATAGCAACTCTGTGTTTAACACCATTACCAGCTGTTTCAGTCGATGTAAATTCCAGCCCTGCTCACACCCAAATTTTTTTAGATTTTTATATCATGGCCAGAGATGGGCAGTAACGCGTTACTTGTAATGCGTTACTGTAATCTGATTACTTTTTTCAAGTAACGAGTAAATAAGGGATTACTATTGCAAAAACGGTAATTAGATTACTGTTACTTTCCCGCCCCTCCCCCCTCTGCCCAGCGTAAAGCACAAGGCTCGCGTGCAGAGTGAAGCGGAAAAAAAGTGCGAGAGAGAGGGTGAGAGAAAGGAAAAAAAAAAAACCACGTGACGGCTCGCGATAAGGAGCTGGCTCTAGTCGTTCACGTCAAAGAACCGGCTCTAAGAGCCATTTCGTTCGCGAACGACCCATCACTACAGTGAATCAGTGTGGGATCATCTTGAAAGAGAACAGAAGAAAAGGCCAACATCCAAAGAAGAGCTTTGAATGTCCTTCATGAAGCCTAAACATAAAGAAATTACAAGAAAGCTTAACTAAAAGAGTTCAGGTCATATTGAAAGGGTGATCACACCAGATATTATCCAAAAATGTCAAGCTCATAGAACTTACCAAACTCTTTTTGGTCAGTTCTCTCAACTTTTGCCTTATATACTGCATTTCCATTTATGTTAACATTTGCTTCAGTAAAGTGCTGCATTTATTTCCCTTTTTTAGCAAAAAGACATGACGGTGGAATAAAAAAAGACTTTTGCACTGCCGCTGCCAATTTTCCAAATTAGCCTGAAGAGAACTGATCGACTGGAAGATAGAAACTCCACTGCCAACTATTGTACATATATAGAGGTACATGACACACAGCTATAAATGCTGGTTAAGTAGCCTCCGCATAGATGCAGAAGTCTAAATTAAGCTTAATTCATATGTGTTGAGCTGAACTATACAGACTCACTTCTTTAAGCTGTAGATATTTACTGTCACCAGGGGGTGAAAATGTCCAAAAAAAAATATTGATCATATATTAATGTGGGTTACTCTTGGTTGTGCTGTTGTTGGTCCTTAGTCCTGGTGTCATTCTCTTTTCCTGTTCGAGTCAACTTTCCTACCAGTAAGCATTCTTCCCACTCATTGTTGTCTGGAGAGCACCGAGGAGGGAACTGGCCTGTGTATTGGGAGCAGTTGTTTAGGTTAGAGAGACTCTTGAGGGGAGGCATGTGTAGACATCAATATTTGGGGGCGGTGGGGGGGGAGACAACGAAGGGAGGTGATTATGTTGAGTGACTAATGGATCTTAACGGGATTGTAATCAAAGGCTGAACCCTGTTCATCAAAGTTACTCCTCTCTCTCAGGAGCAATTTGGAAAAGGAATCTTCATTGCACTTTCATGCAAATAAGGGACTGAAATGTTCTGTATTCTTCTTTTTGTTTAATCATTTCAGTTCATGTTGCTAGATGAATGATACGTGTAAAAGAAGTGGCTGAGCTTGCTTAAGCAATTCGAGCTAAAGGACAGCACGACTGTACGCTGCTGTTTCGATCTTGCGCTGATTAAAAGCTACAATAAATGGCGTGGTTTCTAACCTCAACAGCATCTCAATAGTTCTTAAAGCAGATGGTTGTTAAGTGGTAGTGGCAGTTTTAAAATGAGAGGGTTATTTGCAAAGCACTTTTGCAATAGAAAGTACAAACATAAAATCAGTATGAATTATGCTAGAGATATAAAGTTCCCATCTTAGACAGCGTGAGATAACAGGAAATAACATATTAGTGAGATAACACATTTGTTCCAAAAGAGCTGAGTGATAATGATGTACTGTATTGTGTACTGCGCACGTGGGAGTAAGTCACACAAGTCACAAACACCTTTCAACTCTTAACCTGCATGTCTCATGCAAACCACATTTTACTTTGGTAAGAAGTGATGTTGAGCTATAAGTAAAATCAGGTTGTTGCTTATGTCAAGCTTTTACAAGTTTAAACCAATTACAAGACAGTGGTTCTGAAAATCTGTATTTTTAAAAAGTAATTAAAGCTGATGATGAGGTCATAAATTTTGACATTGTGTCTTAATCAAGAACAACCCTCCAAGATGAAAAAATAGATTTTGGTATGAAATTATGATAAACAATAGCACAACACAGTGTGAAGCTCAGTGTCCTTCAGGACAGTCACATCATTTCTCATTGGACAGCTATTAACTGCCCGTGGTCCTTCTTATATGTCACTGTGTCATTGTTTTACTTTGTTTTCAAGATAATAATCAGCATGCCTTACATCAGCGGTCCCCAACCCCCGGGCCTCGGACCGGTACCGGTCCGTGAGTCGTTTGGTACCGGGCCGCGAGAGTTGAGGCTCAGGTGTGAAATGTATAGTTTTCAGGGTTTTTATCGGTTTTCAGCGTTATTTTGTTATCGCTTTTATCGTTTATTCGGTTTTCCTGGGTCTTTTCACATGTGTTATGAATAAATTTTCTTTTTTTCGGTACCGGTACTGGTTTTATTTTGTTGTATTTATCCGCGACACCTTAAAGGCCGGTCCGTGAAAATATTGTCGAGCATAAACCGGTCCGTCTCACAAAAAAGGTTGGGGAGCGCTGCCTTACATGACTCATGGTAAGGCAAATTAAAATTCTAATCATGATCAGTGCTAATAATAGCCAATGTCATAACAATATCACATATTCTGATTAAATACTAAGGTATGAAACAACCAATATATGTTTCCTGACTATCTGAAACGTTTAGAGATGATAACTTACTTAATACCAGAAAATAATATGTTGTAGTTAAGACTGCAAGAATCTAAGGTATTATATTAAGACAAAAAAAAGTCAAACACCTAAGCTTAATGCCGTTTTTCAAATGCCCCGCTGTGACTAATCCACCTAACACCTGGTCACCATAAAAACTGTAGATTACATCAAATAATGTTACATAACAGGCCAGATTTAATTTAGCCAGTGTTACGACATTTTACTTTATTAATTCATTACATCTCAACTTGCACAACAGTGATCATTCAATGCATTTACTAGGTCGTTTGCTAGAGTGGATAGGTTGTTTGCACAGCAATAACAATGGCACCAAAGTGATTGTAACAGAGTAGGCACACAATTCAAATTAATGTTGCAATAAAGAAGTGCTTAAAACAAAATAGACGAACAGTGGACTAGCTTTACATCTGTAACTTAACCGTTTAGTCAGGAGAACGCAGCTTTTACATTCACCCTAACTGTGTGATAGTGCTTTCCATCATTAAAACACATTATATTCCTCCAGAACTACTTTTTACATTTATTTTAATCTAAAATACCAAATAGAGCAAAACCAGAGAACAATATTTTATTTATATATTTTTTTTCATCAATTGTTGGGTTGATTTTTAACATTTTTCCAAGCAATCAGACAAAATTAAAGATGGACACTGAGAGGAATCAATACTCGACAAACAGATTCATTGTTGATTCAAATCTTTTTTCAAGTAATGAATGAAGATCATTTTTTCCCGGAGCATAAAAATACCACTTTAAAAATCTAATAATATTGTGTCACTGTAAGTGAATTGTAATATAAGCCCAAACATGTCTTACTATTTCTACTTGCAAGATACATTAATAAACAGGATGTGTCATTAAATGTATTGTACCTGATGCATTTATCCACATCTTTTACTTCCACATACATTATTGGAAACACTGAAAGTACCAGGTCTGATAATGAGTGGACAACTGCTTGCTGTTTCAGCTGTTTGGTACATGTTGTTTTGCCTTGAAGTTTGTTTATAATGCAATTATACCGATACCGATATCAGTCCGATACTGACCTAAATTACTGGATCGGATATCGGAGAAAAATAAAAAATGTAATCCGATCCATTAAATATCACGAAAGCAGCTCACAAAACTTGCAACACGCCGTAACTCGCCTCAGAACGTTAGCACGTCGGAGCAGTATGCATCACGTGATAGAGCGGCTGTGGCATGCGGGACCGGTCGGTGGTCTGGATAGCATGTGGAGCTTCGCTAGCAACCCGGCATTTCATCTCCGACAAAGTTATCCCCGAGAGAAGTAAAGCAAGTGTGTAAGTCCATCTCTGAATGTTTGTAAAGCATTCCTGCGTTAAGCTTAACAAGTGACTGCCTCTTCTTGCTGCTACTTCAATCATGAAACTGCTTAATAATCAGCTGATCGGCTTTTCTGTCGCCTCTCTTGTTTGTTTTTGGCCCACTTTGCACCAGAAAGAGGAAACCAGCGGATAAACAACAGCAGCACGTTTAAGCTTGATAAGCTGTTGTTAGAATTTATTTAATATTACTTTCTACTCGAGGATCTTTTTCTACGTAGCTGACGCTGGTAACTGTGCAGGGGCGGATCTAGCAAAGTTTAGCCAGGGGGGCCGATAGGGCATGAACAGGGAAAAGGGGGCACAAAGACATACTTTTCTTTCTTATTCTCATTTAAAATGTCTAGCTTTTAATAAATAATTATCTGACACCCAAAGTTTTAATTTGATGTAAAATGAATAGAAGTCAATTACTGTATATAGTGACTATTAAGTCTAATATATCTACCCTAGTAAGCTATAGTACTTTTTCCTTTGGGAAGGTACCATCTGTGCAGTCTGCAATTCTGTTGAAGAAAGATGTTGAATCTATTTAATATTTCTTGAAAAATAATTGATTTCTGTGCATTTTTTTTTCACACTGCATCAAATTAAGGTTGATTACGTCGATTAAGCATCATGAGGTGGAGCGTGAGGGGTGGTTCCCTATTTTTTATTTATTTATTTTTGTTGCTGGGAGTTGGAACCCTATTAGTTAGGTTGCTTAATATTTACGCTAAGTACTCTTTAAAATACCAGAATAGGGAGGATGGTGCAGGTTTAAGTTTATTAGATTGATTAGTATTGCTGAACTATGAAATTTTTTTTTTTTGCATACAGGTATAACAGAATAGCTTTAGTGTAGTTGTTGTTTTAAACTTGAGTATGAACTTATACAAAATGCAGCAAGATATTTAAAAAAACTGTTTTGTTGATTAAAAAACACTATATCGGATTCATATCGGTATCGGCAGATATCCAAATTTATGATATCGGTATCGGACATAAAAAAGTGGTATCGTGCCATCTCTAGTATGGAAGAATACTTATCCAGTGTATTCACTTTATTTATAATTCTAATGAGTAAAAGTGTTTTTTACTTTTACAAAAGCATTCTTGAACAAGACACTTATAATAAACCTGCATTTCGGTAAAATTAAACTCTGTTAATTTATGTGTTTTGCATACCCAAGCAGTTCAACAATGCTCTTGTACACCATTCACCAAATGTTCATCAATGAACTTGTCCAATGGCCATGTTGTATTGACATTTCAGAACAATAGCTTTTGTTCATAGAGCTCAATATTACAGGATGAGCTGATAATATAATTACTTAAAAGTATTAAAAAACGTGTATTGAACTTAAAATAACCTCAGCCCACACCCTTGTCTAAACAGCTACATGAATATCATGTTAAAATACTATAGGGTCATAAAAGTACTCTTGATAAATCTGAAAGTAATATTTCTATATCGTATATTGTTTGTGAGGTCTTAATAATATTGTAAATTTAAGCTTTGTAAAGCTTTTTCATAGAGAGACAGAAAAGAAATGAAAAAGATTGTCTACTTATGTTTCAAAAAGGGAAGAACAATTATTTGGCAGCAGGGGAATTCAGGCCAGAGGTGTGAGGTAGCCTGAGACAGCCTTTCATCGTTTCAGCATGGAGGACTGAAAAAAGTCAGATTTACTGATGAATTCAAGCACCAGATATATGGCAGTGACAGAACAGTGTATGTAATGAGAGACACATTAGAGACTGACCAAGGAGAAGTATCACTCCATTTCTAATAGACATGCTACACCCACTGGCCTGCAGTCAGTTTGCATGGAGAAGGGGTTATAACTGCATTAAGATAAAGTAAGTAAGAATGCAAGCAAAGTTTAATTACACAGTGCTTTTCAAAGACATGTAGCCACAAAGTGCTGTACAACAAAACCGAGTAAAATAAAGGTTAGGGTTACACCCAAAGCACACCACTAATTTGTCTAAAAACTACTTAAAAACCAAGAAGTACTGCCTGTCCTATCACATTCAGTGGGGTATTTTCTACATCTAATAGGTTTAACTTGAAAGATGCCTTTGTTTTCTTTCTAACCTGTATGTTAAACAGTGATGTCATGGCTTTAGTGCAGTCTGCAATATCAGACCACTCAGTCCACTCATTAGCACATTTCCAATGAAGGTATGTTTCCACCTGAATTACCTAAACGGATTCATTTTCAGTCCTCAAGTGTCTGTGCTCTTGCTCCTCTGTGCAGAATTAAGTGTATTGAGATGTCATTTACGATGCTGGACCCAAGCAACCAGCACAGGTCACAGAAGGACAGTGGACTTAAAATGAGATGTACTTGTAGTAAGTAGTACCTACGATATGTGTTCCAGAAGCATGCGCCCACAGGATAATAGCCACCATATAGCTGTGATTTTATGAAATATAAACAACACAGTCAAGGTGCTAGTCATGCTGCTAGAAAACAGCTCAAAACTTGAGGCTCAGAGAGCATGCCACTGGTGTACACAATCACCAGGAGAGAGACTCTAGCCTCACTGCAGGAGAGATAAATAGACAAGATTACTAATTACCAATTTACCTGCAGCTGTGACTGCAGCACTGTGCCGCCGCTGATGTCTCTTACCCAGACAGATACAAAAAACACACCCCACTTCCACAGCATTATCTGTAAATGAGCGAAAACCATCAGTGGCAAACAACCTATTTTGTGCCTATGCGTTAGAGAAAGGAATAGAAAGAGCCATCCAAATTTCCAGAGTGTACATATGGTGAGTAGGATACTTGTTGACTGTACTATGAGTAGAGAGTGGGACTTAAATTATAATATCGCATTGCTGTATAAAATTACTACAGATGGTCACGCTGACTTTGGAGATTCCTTCAAGTGCAGACTGAAGTGCTGTTGGGATAAATGAGGAGAATCAATACTGAGGCAAACTCTCTCAGCTACCTGTTTCATAAACCATATCACATATCAAAATGTCCAATCTGATGTTGAACCTAAATTTGCAAAAGGACATACAAGAAAACCTTTGAGAAATTTAAGTGGTAGCTCAGTAGTACACTAGGAGACAGTATAGGCTATTATGCTCAAACTGCGCCCTTGAACTGCATATTTGATTGCCTATTACAGCATTAGATCGCAATATATGAACCACTCAATTTAACTTTTTATGTAGGCTCTTGCCAGTTATTGCAAACTGCTTTATAAGGCTTTAGAGCATCAACATATACAACAAAAATCAGAGAAACAATACATTCACAATAAACCACATACATATGTATACACATGTGCAAACAAGGTAGGGCGCAAAGCAGGGACGGAGCACTTTCTTTAGATGAAGGGTTCAGGTTTAAGCCTCAGTGATGACAAGTATTCATCTCACTGAAGTGTCCTTGAGCAAAGCAATGAATCTATACCAGGCTCAAGAGTGCACTTCTCAAGCTTACCCAGCAGTCTGATTTGCCTTTGCACAAGGGTAAGCAAAAAGAGAATTTCCATAAGGGGATCAATAGAGTAACACATAATAATTACACACAGAGACCTTTGCCCTGCTTCTTGTTACCATAGGGACAAGCAAAAGATCTAGTCAGACAATTTTCTGTTTAAACCACTGCTCTGTAGCAAAGGGAAAGCCTGGTTGCATTTTACTCTCTACATCTTAACTTTACCACAATCAACCTGTGGTCAAAAGGAAGAGTAATATTTTATTATTTTGGTACCGGGTACAAGCACGTAACAAAGCATGGAACACAATAAAAGTGATAGTTTAAAGCTGTTCTTTTAGCTGAACATGAACTCATGTGATGTCCGATGACGAGGACAGCACCTTTGAGAAGGTGCCTGGGTGCCACCCCATTTGTTCACAGAGAGAAGATCGCCGACCTTTCTGCCATACTTCAGGCAAGACTGGAAGCGGATCCAAAGTACAAGGCTACACATCACACACATCTGTGCACTGGACTTTATTCAGACCAAATGCCACCAACCCATATGACTTAGAGGTGGGGAAAAAAGCATTTCAAAGCTCTTCTAATGCCCCAGGCCCAGCTGCAGGCTTTCTTCTGTTTGTTCTAGACAGTGGCTGGACACTTTAAAACCTACTTACTAGGCCGCTAGTTAAAGCATAAAGCATAGCAACATGAACATATTCGACATCTAGTGTAACAGCAGTATTTTAATATGCAAAAGTAACTAAATAAATAACTTATTATTAATATTAGTATTTTCATTACCTCGGCCTGTATTTTTCTGGCTCAGGTTGATGAAAAACAACAGATCCACCAGTCAAACAAGTGTTTTTTTTCTTGCTTTATTTTTTCCAGGGCAGTAATGAGCCAAGTTTTAGCCAGGCAGTTTCACTGTTATTCGCCAATAGACAGTAATCAGAGTCATTCACACCCACGCCATGTTGCCTGCAGGCTGCAAACTGGGGTCAGGCCTGATATCGTTAGCTTCATAGCATAATTGCCTAAGTCATTTGACTAAGTCAATGACTTAGGCACTTATGCTATGAAGCTAACGATATACAAAAAACGTCCTGTCAGAGTTGCCTCAGCAGTACTGAGTAGCTCAGCATTACCAACTTGCAGAAAAGCTTTTGGTTTCCTGCAGTCATCTTGCATTTGGGAATATCATTGTGTTTCACAAAAAAAGTTACCTTTCACTTCCTGTGCTCACTAGGTGATATTAAAAACACCTGCTAATCTGTGGAACCCACATTCAAAATTTCATATGACGAAAAAAAACCACCCAAATTTTATCTTAATTCAAAATCGATGACTTCCCAGTGGGCTTGGGTAAAAGGTCCCCTGAACTTTTTTGGACATATTACTATTTACAAGTGGAGCAAAATTCACTAACTCAAACAATATCTCAGGTGTACCTGACTAAAAATTTCTAGGTGGCACTGAGGAGTCATTGTGCACCTCCCATGTGTGAAATGTATCAACTGTGTAAATGTTCACTACACTTGATGGGTGTAGTAAATTTAATAATAATTTAAAAGCAATAATAATAATGTGCTGGTCTGGTATATTGCATTATTGTTTGTTGGGACTTTTCAGTCATTTAAATATTCCACATTTATATTTTGAGGGTTATATGTGAAAATGTTGTTGCATATTTGTTTGTTGTTGTTGTGTTCTTTTTCTTCTATTGGAAACATTGAGTAGCTTTAATGGTAACATATACAAGGCATATATAAAGAATGTTGAGAATGTTATTGAAGAAAAGTAATGTATTACACATTACTTGTAATTTTCCTTAAAAATAATGTAGTGCATGACTTAATTGCTCACCAGAAAAAGTAAATCTTTAAACTACTTATTACTCGTTGCCCTTTGAAATTACCTGAAATGCATGGTGTTATAATTACCAGTTAACAACATAAAGGCTACAGTCCTACATGCCAACACAAATACCTATCCTAATAAGGAGCTTTAATTTAGGTCTGAACATAAAGCTGACAACATAAAGCAAAAACAAAAACAAGCTCAAACAGACTTCAAAGTGATCGCCATGATGACTCTATTTTAGACACATGTTACCTGTTGAAGTTCAGGGTCTGCCTGCTGGGCAGCGGTCAGCATTCACTCAGCTTGAATGTGACTCTGGGTTCTCAGCTAGCTTAACGTTAGCATGCTGTCTGTGCAGGTGCTTGCAAACAGCCAAATTTCTGCCAGCAGCATAAAGCGATGGTTTCAGTCCTGGATGCAATTTCCACTTTACCATCACACTCTTATATTAGTACAAATAAAAGCTGTATCCCTGTTGTGAAGAGAAAATTATTAGGAGGCAAAGAAACACAGACTCAAAGATTTTACATGTACATGGACGATGCCCCGTCACGGTCCGATCTGTTCTGCACCGTGTGCACAACAGATGTGACACAGAGGAATCGCGCGGGGCTGTCCGTACATCCTTTATTTATACTCAAACACTTTCACAACTGGTAGGTGTGGCATGTACAGAACTCAACAACAACTCCTTAAAAGGAGAGACCGTTAGCTTATCTGTTGAAACAGTAAAAAGGCGTTTAACGGTCATATTCAGCAGTTGTACAACTCATAAGCTCTTCTTCCTTTAAATAAAGCTACAAATAAACATAACGCAAAACTCAAAATCTTTCAACACCTGTACACCATTTTGCTTCTCCCGTTCACAAACTGAATTCAGGTACAGCTGATTGTAGACAAGCCTGGTGTGTGGATAACTGAGGAACCTTTGCAATGCAAGTAACAACATTATTGTAACTTACCGAATTAGTACAGTAACACGCTACTTTATGGCGTTATGAAAAATGTACAGTAATGCGATTACAGTAACATTCTTTGTTATGCGTTACACCCAACACCGCATGCCTTCAGCCTGAACCTGTTCACTCACTATTTCTAATATAGTTTGTGGATTTTATATGAACTGTTTTACACTGTCTGGATAATATGCGATGACTGAATAAAGATAAATATTTAATATCAAATGAAAGAAAACTGACAGAAACATAAACTCTTGGTGAGTGGGCAGCGTGGTATCTGGCTGTTTAACCGTGGAGGTTAATTTAGTTCTATTAAAAAAATGACAAAAGTAAACTCTAACATTTATTTCCAGAAAAAATGATGTCTTTGTTTCTCTTGACAATAAACAGGAGACAAAGTCTGTACTTTTTACTGGAATTACACTTAAATTTATGAATAATGATCTGTCAGATCTGACCTCCCTGAGACAAGGACGCTTCCTCCTCAAGAACTCCGGGTTAACCTTTTATTTGATTGCCTCAGTGTTTTCAGCTTCTCCTGTAAATGCTGCTTTTTTTCTGGGTCAGAAACAAGGCAGTAAAATGCTCAAAGTCAATAATTTTTAAGTGCTGATGAACAGTATTTTATTTTGTCACACCATAGAGTACACTGCAGATTGCAGCAAAAACACTCACATATATATTCTGTGGTATTTATAATTGATTGTACTGATAAATTCTAATACCTTTTTGGCATGGTTTTTTAGTAAAAACAAGTAAAACAAATATGGCTTTAATGCCTCAATATACCTCAAATATTCTAAGCCACTCTAGTGACTCAAGATATCCCACGTTCTTGAGGGTAAGACCTTAAAGCAAGTGGTAGAATAGTAGCAACAAGCTGTAAATACAACACTGAGATCTCTTTAAAAGATTGGTGTAGCAACCAAGCTGCAGGCAATAAACAAACAAAAACAATGAGCTGAAATAGGTTAGAAATAAAGGCTTCTCAGTGAGGGGAGTCGAGCTAAATTCAACACACCTAGGTCGGGGCTAATGACTCCCAGTTTGCTCTGTTTGTCTGTGTGCTTGTGTGTGTGAGTGTTTTGTGATGGTTGTAGTTTTGTCTGCATTTCCAATTCATATCACACCCTTCTTGACAGTGAAAAAGAGTGCACAACAACTATAATTGTTATAATTGATACAGCACCGGCCTATCAGAATTCCCTCCCATGTATCTCGCTCTTGAAGATGCAGACCAGTGGCACCTGCCTCAGGCGTTAGCAGTTACTGATGCAAGTTATGGTGTTACTTCAGTGAATAAAGTGAGTTTATAATGGGTCACTCCATTACATCACCTGGGGCCATGTTGAAAATACCACAAAAATGACAGGAGGAGAAAACGAGAGCAAAAGAGTGACACTTATTGTTATAGCCTTACTGTCCTCATGGCCTAAGGCTGCAAGTCACAGTTCTTCATGAGGACAATGACATGGTAAAAAGTGATGCCTGCATGCCTTTACATTTATCAAATTATCTTTCTGCGTAAAGAATACATTCCTTTAGGGTAGTGTGGTGTTGAATCTTCTGGGCCTATCTCTGTTTAAGAACCGGAGGCATTTGTACATAACAACTGAGGTTTCATCTTTAGTCGACTATCAGGTCACACACTCAAAATAGCAAATGTAAGAGCAGAAGTATGTGAAGAAAGCAAAAGTTTAGGTGCATTCAGAAGTACCGCTGTCTGCAGTACTTCCTGCCATATGGCATACTAACACTAGTTTGTGTCGACTATTTGCACTCAATGGCCCCTGTCTTGGCTACAAAGTTAAAGGGGCAGACTTTGTCAAGCACTAACGTCGTGGCATAATTTGGTATTACATGTAGAAAATAAATCTTTGGTCCAAGGCAAATGTTCAAGAACTGCAAATAATGTGGTAAACACAGCCAAGTGTTATTATAATCATTCAAAATAAGAACATAATTTACCATGTTTGAGTTCAGGCAGTACCGCCCTATCAAACAGCATGCGTTACACTTCTAAACACATAATACACATAATGTTTTATATGGAGCTACTATAACAAAAGTATCTGAAATAGGACAGTTTATACTAATCAGTCTTTCTTTCTTTCTTTCTTTCTTTCTTTTATCCTCTCTTCTCATCTCACTACCTTAATTCATTGATTCATTACAAATGCAGGCTCTTTTCTCACGATGACCCATAACATCTCTAATTACGATCTTCTCCCACAGGGCTAACTGGCTGCCAGGGGTTGGAAGAGTTCACTGAACCTTCAAAGTGCACAGCTGTTATCTTTGACTAGTGGCCAAAAACAAAATTATAGCTTTGGTAAGAGGTGGGTATAAATTAAATCTATTCAAAGCTGCGTTGTGTTTATTTTTTACAATTTCTTATAAATCTGTTTGTCTTTACCTACCTTAAACATATTGTTTGACAATTTTTCTGGTACCCTTTTCCTTGGAATTCAGGAAAATAACAAAAGAAAAGAAAGTACTGAAAAAGAAATGCATTGTCTTCTCTGACAAAGATCACAAGCTGAACCCCCAAAAATATTCAGTCTCACAGAACCTTTGCGGTTTTAGTCAGTAGTATTTATTGAACTTCACCTTCTGCATCCATGCAGTGCATGAAATGGTTAGACTAAGGCAGAGTCCCGGTGCAGTACTAGGCTTGGCAGAATATGACAGGATGTTCAGGCTGAGCTGATTCCTTATGACTATTTCCACTTTAACAGGAACTGAGAAGATTCTTCCTGCTACCTTAGTGTTGCGTCAATTTCACATGCAAATATTGAAATAGTTGTTTCACACGTATACAATTCCCCTGAAAGTGTTTCCACAGAGTCAGAAGTGAGGGCTGCAGATCTATGGTGGTCTTGGCACATCAGATTTCAGTTTTATTCATCAGAGCTTCCTGCAGAGATGCAACGCAACACATTCACACTTATTGTTTTTCCTTCCTCTGTTTTTTTCTATTTATATGAGCTATTAATCAACAGTTTATTCGTTTTTCTTTTGTTTGTTTATTTGTTTGTTTGCTTCAATCAAGAAACTGGCAAACTTGCAACAGCAAAATGATTAAAAATAGTTTTTTTATGGACACATAAAAAATATATCTTTACCATTCCATACCATTTAGCACCATTTCTAGAATTACTGTTCAAGCTGAGTGAATGCTGGCGATAAGCGAGTTTTGCACACACTCATCATCCAAAAGACGTCATCCAAACACAAAAACTCACAGCCAGTCCTTGTTTAGTGGTGTCAAACTGGCCTAAGTTTCTTTGATTTTTGATTCTCCCTCACTATTTTAACTTAATCGTGTTAGGCACATTAACTGCATGATGTGCTGTCACTAAAGATTTTCCTGCTGTTAAGAAGACATTGTCATCAAAAGTTCATCAGAGTTAGGCAGTGCACAAATCTTCTTGCGTTTGCTCCTGCAGCCAACAGCGCACTGACACATTTTCAGTAAGCCGAAGTGGCTTTAGCAAGGCAGCTTCTCATTGTTTATTTGAGGGCATGCCAGACTAGTGATTATGCCGGCCTCATGCAAATTTGTAAAGTGGTGATGCAGATTCATAAGGGGGAGAAAGTACTTGTTAGCCAACAGGGCAGTTCAGACAGTTCAGGTCTTTTCCGTGGGTAGAGTAATTCCCCTTTGGTGTGGACTCTGGGTTTTGTAAGTTTCAGGTCAGCTGAACACATAGCCTGTCCGCAAAGAAAACAAGTCCACTGGAGCTCGTAGTACAAATCAATTTGAGACCTTTTTTGAGGAAGCGTGTTTTCTTTTTTTTTCTGCACTGCTAAACCAGATTTTAGCGTTTTTTCGACCTTCCAAATCCCACTTAAACCACGGGTTAACATGTCGGTTCATCAGTATGGCTAATGTAAATCGCTGAGTAAGCAAAGCAGGATACCCTTAAGATAAAGCTTCTGCTTTCCAATAGAACATTTATAATTGGCCTCAAACAAAGAAAATTCACCTTTTTAAGGGTAAAATCCATAACCCATTTATATTATTGGTACTATGTATATAAATGAAGGTGTGCTGTATTATCTGGCATGTAGGTCTCCATGGATCATGCTTGTTTGTCCAGCACATCCCACAGATGCCTGGTTGGATTGAGATCTGGGGAATATGGAGGCCAACTCAACACCTCAAATTCACTGCTTTTCTCCTCAAATTATTCCTGAACCATTTTTGCTTTCTGGTAGGTCGCCTGCTGACAGAGGTAGGTGGTACATGTCAACGTAACATAAATGGCGGGGAATGAGATTTCCCAGCAGAGCTTTGCCCAAAGCGTCACACTGCTTCTGCCAGGTTGCTTTCTTCCCATAGTGCAGAGCTTCCCAAAGTGTGGGGCCTACCCCCTGGGGGGGGGGCAGTATGAAAAGGGGAAAAAAAACGCTTTGACACTGCTAGCACGGGGCGCCCACACAAACGCAAAGCAGGAGATGAAGCATCGCTGAATATGTTTCCAAACCAACTTCCTTCCAAGCCAAAGACTAGAAAATATGGTGAAGCATGTCTTCCCTTTGGCTTCACCTGCACAAGTGCCGAGGTAGGTCTCCCCTGCAGAATTGGTTTCCCCTTCGTCGGAAGCAGCGCTGGGCTCTTCAAATCACGGACAAACAGTATCCCACATTCTTGATTTTTAGTTCACAAACACTTCTTGCAATGACTAACTACTCCTGACATTTTGGAGATGTTAGCTCTTTATACAGTAAAGTCCACTGTGTATTCTGACACCTTTCTATCAGAACCAGCATTAACTTCCTCAGCAATTTAAACTACAGTTGTCGTGTGTTGGATCTGGCCAGTCTGCACTCCCCATGTGTATTAGCGAGCCGTGGCTGCCCATGTCACCCTGTCACTGCTTTACCGCTCTTTCTTGCTTGGATCACTTTTTATAGATACTGACCACTGCAGACCAAGAAAACCCCCAAAATACTGCAATTTTGCAGATGCTCTCACCCAGGAATCTAGCCACCATAATGTGGCTCTTGTTAAACTCGCTCAAACTCTTATGCTTGATCATTTTGCACATCACAATAACTTTAAGGCAAAAACTTTTCACTTGCTCCCCAATATATCCCATCAACTCGCAGGTGCCATGATTAAGAGATAATTAGTGTTATTCACTTCACCTGTCACTGGTCATAATGTTATGCCTAATTAATAAGGCAAAGCAGGTGATAAGGCCTTTACATACCAGACATGTAAAATCCCTGCAAATATTTAATGCATTAAAAATATTTTTTGGACTCACCTATTCTTAATGCAGCCCTTCATACAGACCATGTAATTTCACTGGATAAATTTGCAGCATTTATTTTTTTTAGACCAAGTTTAATTTTTCAGATCTGAATAAACAGATCTGACCAATCAAATCACTGGATTTGGCATCAATGCACTCAAAGCTCAAAATGAGCATCTCCACTGAATATACAATGATACACATATAGTTAAATAATATTGTTTACCTCAGACACACAGCTAGATGCCGCTCCGGGTCAGCCAGGTCTTGGAAATTACTTCTCTGCCTCCTCAGATGTGGTCCAAACTCTGCCAACAAGAGCTCAAACTGCTCCACTGGCATCCTGAATGTGCTGAGTGTTTAATAGCCATTATCAGATAAACACTTTCAGATTTTAAAACTAGCTTTACCAAGGGGACATAAAAAGATGTATTAAATGCTATCCTTATATGCCTTAAACCTCTTTCATTTTTTTCTAAACTACACACACAACAGTTTTGACCTCTTCATGAAGCTCACATCATCACCTAACCTTTACGAGATTCCACTTTCTTTCTGTATTTATTGTCAGGTTTGATGCTGACTGAGCAGCCCCCATTTCTGTCAAACATTTCATGCAACACAGTTGCAAGTTCAACAACAAAAGACTACTAGATAAAGAACTTTTTTTCTATGTGATTTGTACAAACTGGGTCTAAATTTGGTGCATCCTTTGGAACAGTTCTAGGTACGCTTGAATAGGGGGTGACATTTAAACAAAGCTCCCATGGGAACCCAGTGCAGAGCCACAAACGTTATGGGAGAAAGGATCAGGCTTGTAGTTTATAACTCCCACCAAGAGCGTGACCTGAGTATGTGGCATCTACATGTACAGATAGAGGGATGTGTCTTCTGGTGTGTATAATTAATTCAGAGTGAGAGGATTATTCATGATGGATAACAGTTTGTTCAGTAACCTCCTCTCCACCACAGCTGCATGTGTGTCCATTTTGCAGCCAATCACAGAGCCAGCTTTCCTGATGAGTCTATTCAGTTGGTGTGACCTGCTGCCTCAGTAGACCACAGCAAAGTACACTGCACTTACTGCAACTGAGTGATAGAAAATCCCCACTGCTTTCCTGCACACACTGAAGGATCTCAGCTTCCTTGGGAAATAGAGTCAGTTGGTTCCCTTTTTGTACACAGCCTCTGCATTGGTCTTCCAGTTCAGCTTTTTTGAACACCCAGGTATGTCTGCCCCTCCACCACATCAACATCCTGTCCCAGGATAGACAAGGGCAGTGTAGCTGTGCTATTCCTTCTGAAGTCGATCACCATCTCCCTGGTCTTATTCACATTCCACTAGTGCTCTGTGCTCCTCCTGCCCATCACTGATACAGCCAACCTCGGCAGAAGTATCAGAGTATTTCTGTAGGTGGCATGACCCAGAGGTGCACAAGGAGTGCATCACATTGTATTTTACTATCATTTTATGGTAATGGTAAATAAAACTGGTTTTGTTTAGTCACACACAAAAAAAAGATCATTTTATATGGAACTGAAAGAAAACAAATACTTGAATTTGAGCTGCCGTTAAAGCAGATACGAGGCTGTTCCAGTTATTCTAACGTGAATGCAGAATGAGCTATGCCCACAAAGGAGGTACAAAAGATGAAAGTGACTGTGACTTGAATAGTCTTATTTTTAATTAGCACTGGTACAACTATGTGCCCAGTACAACTAACCCCGTCTTTGACAAATTACATAAATGCTAAACATCGCTACCAAAGCTTGGAAATATTTGTCTATATTGTCAACTATAGACGGTGACACACAGGTATTTCAGTAGTATTGCCACATTTGTCTGTAATGCTCTTGGGGATGGCTTTAAAATATGCACTATACTGAACAGTAGTCTTAAAATACATTATAAGCCCGATGAAGCTCTTTGGAGGAAGTTTGAAAGACCAGAAAAAGACGAATTTACATCTCCTTCAAAAGTGTTCATGGATTGATCATTTAGTGGTTGAAGTGAGACGCGGTAGAGACAAATCTTCAATGAGTCATGTTGAAGTGAATATATTTTAATGCAGGTGAATATGTTATGATACTGTATATAATATTTAGTTAAGATATTGCTGCAAGCACATACATTTTATGTCCTTTATCACTTAAAACAATTATATCAATAAGCATGCTCTGTTGTACTTAAATGGTGACAAAATCCGTAATACCATTATTGAGCAGCAGTGTTTGTTTGTTTTTTAAGAAAAATATCAATTAAATAATTAAAAGTAAATTTGTTGAGTGGGGCGGTTTGCATAGTTGGTGTCTACCTGTCCCCCTAAAGGGATGGGTCACTGCAGCTCATTACAAAGATTTCTTTTGAGCAAACACCTTTATCGTATAAAGAAGTATCTTTATTCTGATGGGAGTGAAATTGTTTGAGAAGTAAATGAGTTATCTGGTTCCTATGCCATAGAAAGACTTTTGTGTGATCGTCATTGTGATCAATATATCAAACATGGAAATGTCAGTAGGATGTCAGTACCTCAAGCAGAGCTCAAGAGGCTTGTAGATGCAATGCAGATGTTCACTTTATGTTGGCATTGCCTTTAATTTTTCTACCAATTGATCATGTGTTGTTAAAATCATAGTACAATGCCACTAGATATCATTCTCAATCACCAGTACATGCCCATATGTCCATGCCACATTATTGTCACGTTGGTTTAGTCCATTGTCAGGTGGTTGTTAAACAACATGGTGTCGTTATACAATATCATGCATATTTCAAGTTTTGGCAATATTAATTAAATGGCATTGTTGTGAAGTTAACATGACACATTTGCAAGGTGTCATAGGTGCATAAACTCTACACATGCGTCACCTTTCGCCTGTTGGAACGTGGTTGCTAGGCAACATAATGATGTTATAATATGTGATGCAGATAAGAGCCTTCAGGAGCCTAAGATGTACCTGTGTGCTGCATTTGGTTGCTCATCTCCTGATCGTATTGTGAGTATCGTATAGGAGTATGCAGAGAGACAGGCAGCGATTTCATGTATTACAGTAAGATTAGTAAAGACTCAAAAACTTTCTCAATCTAGGCCTCAATTCATCCCCACCCCCATTAGCACATCAGAACAAAGAAGGACAGCACATAAGGAAAAACATCATTTGATCCATGTAAGTAAAGGCCTCTAAAAATCACAAAACCTTAAAATCATCAAGGCCAATTTAAAAATGTGATTTTTTACCTGACTGCACCTTTAAAGGAAACACATTTTTTTTACAATATGTGTTATATATTGCATTTAACGTTTACATTGTTACTGAGAGTGCCCCTCACATAACAATGCAAAAGATATCATCTCCTCAGTGTGACCAAGGAAAATATAACATTTACAATATTAAATTTGTTAGAATTCAGTTACTCTGTCTTCTTTTTCTGTAACGTATAAGTACTGCTTTATGTAACATATCTTGACAGGTGTGCCAAGTTTTTCTTTTAAACCCACAGTATATAACTCAGGGAGTCAAAAATGTGATAAAATATTAAAATGTATACATTTCACCTTGTTCAAGGGCAGGGTGCACAGGGCACCGCTGAAAGTGGGCTGTGTGTTTGAAGCACACACACCTGAGCTGCTGGGGGTTTTTTTTGTTGTTGTTTTTTTCTGCATCTACCAGTTGTTCTTCCTTTTCTTTTTTTGTGGGAATGGGTATAACAGGGTCTGTGCTGACCCTGACAGCAAAAGAACAGCCTTTAATAACAGACATCTAACTCTGCAGGGAGTTTCTGTTTGATTTCATTGCTCAAGGCAAAGCTGTCTGAATATTACCCAAACTCCCCCTGTGCCATGGCAGGAAGCTCAATCTCACTGTCTTCATTCTTCATATTTTTATTGGCAGCAGGAAGACTCGGGTTGTGGGTGAGTAGAGGTGTGCATCTGTGTGCTTGAAATGCATGACTTGGAAGAGGTTTGGCTGAAAAAGGTGATGCACTGCTGGTAAGGGTCATAAATCTGGGTGTGTGCGCATCCGCATGTGTGTGCAAATGGTATGGTGCCTTTGTTACTAACCAAGCTAGCTGAGTGATCAGAATAAAAACATCTCTCGGCTGTCCTTTGACCGCAGAGGTCAGGCGCCGCTGTGAAAACTCTGTCCTGAGGCAGGGCAGTAGAGACATTGTCGGGATCCGAGTATAGCAGGCTAGCAGCCAGCCACATAACAGCACTGCTGATTTGTAGCGAATTCCCCAACCGCAATCACCTCATCAATCAAGGCTGCAGCTCTGCTGATGGAAACACAAGCACTCAGAGATCCTATGCCCTCTCATGCGATACACATGCCATTATTGCACTCGTATTTTATTTATGCCCACTAACAGTTTTACGCCCCAGACCTTGGGGATGATAATGTCCGTGTAGCTATAATTCTAACATGATTTTGAAGGAGAAATCAAAAAAAAAAAAAAAACCACAGCTGTGTTGCCAGGGAACCATTCAGAAACTTTTGAACAATTAGAAATATATGTGTGTGTAACAAAGTGGTTAATGGGCCCTTCATGACAGATCAATAGCGCTAAGATGTAAAGAAATGTAGCCCTGCGTGGGCTACGTGTGTGTGTGTGTGTGTGTGTGTGTGTGTGTGTGTGTGGTAGACTCCATTGTGGTGTTTGATTGGGCTGGGTGTAAGCCTTTTCATGTGTAATAGCTATTAATGACACAGTGATTTTTTTAAAGAGACAAAATAATTACCTGTAATTTTTTTCCTACCAATAAGCAATTTTACACCCCCTGCTGTTTTGGGGTTTTTTGAAGGTTCAAGAAAGATTTTAAACAGAGGATGTGGTGTAGGAAAAAAAGGTGAAACAGCTGGAAACTCATTTTCAGCCGTCTGCGCTCAGTGCCAGTAGCACTCAGGAGTCCCTATCGATATGAGGCTGCGAATGCAGACAGTTTGCGTGTTTCCAGGAATGCCAACTGGCTTCGGAGGCTCCCACAAGACCTCTGGGTTTGTCTGATATAGTTGTTTAATAATCTAAGCCATTTTAAAACAGGAGGACGTGCGGGAGATAAAGTACCTGCTTTGTTATCAATACAAGACAGGAAATCACTTAGCGAATGGACTACCAATGAGGCTCGCGCACTGAAAGCTACATTCATCTTTGCAGTGTTGTGACAAACAGACCTTATCCGCATGGAGACTTTGAAAAGGCTGCTCCTTCCCCTTTAATTTTAGAAAATACTGTCAGGAAACATATTTTCACATCACTTTTTTTCTGCTTTAAATAATCAGCTACAGTCCAGATAAATTAACAACAGTCTAGTTTGGAAGCTCACAAACAAGCTCCCAAGTCGCCGGCGGGCAAAACTATTAGACGTTAGAGTAGCTGACACGCTGTTGCGTTTGCTGTGCTCATTTCTGTTTGCAAGCGTGTTCACAGCTAAATGAAGATGTTTGGCAATAATCTGATTGCTAGTCTCTTACTTGGACCTGTTTACTTCCACTCTGTGCTTATTTAAGCAGATGGTGGGATTCCAGGGCAGCAAAGGTTGACACGTAAGACAGCAGACACTGGTGTGAAGTCAGGGAGGATGTGGCAGTTTGCTGCGAGACCGTGGGCTGTGTTTATTTCTCTTATTGAATCTTGAAGCCGAATTATTTCTTGAGGTGGGACGGAGTCGGTGTTGTTTTCATTTTCATTTTGTGTAAATAAAATACAGCTTTTGAATTGACTCGTGCCTTCCATCTGAATTTGCCCACATGGGGTGTTAACATTGCACAAACCAAATAAATATGCAAGTTGCACTGAACCTGTCACCAGAGTGCAAAAAAACAAATAATATTTTTTTTAAAAAATAAAAAAATCCAAAGAAACTCTAAGCAGCACATCCACAGCCCTGATATGTCTTCATTTTAGGATTTCTTTTTTTCTAATATTATATCAATTTTCTACACTCTGGCTTGGGCCATGAAGTTATGAGAGAAAATATCTGGGTCCTTGTCTGAGGATTTATTTCAGTTTTCTGACAACCTGGGCAGTTTGAGTACACTTGATTTGTCTTGAGCTATTTTCTGAAAATGGCTGCCTTTGGCTGCAGGGGTTGGCAAGAGTTTTAAAACTCAGTCTTAAAGAGTTCTGAGACGCCGTATAGGGAGAGCAACAAAGGAAGTAAAGAGTTTCAAAGCTGCAGAATGACTGATCCATCTTATCTGAATGGGTTCTGCATAACGAGCACCTTTCACAGGTTATACAGATTTACATAAATCCATCTTCACATAGGAGGAAAAAAAATCACTTGAGCTCCATAACCCCGCATTAAAACGCCAATTATAATATAACCAAAATGTGACTCAGTGCTGCATATTTAATCTAATGCACTCTTCAAGCACACGCTGTTGGATTTGCTTTGTTTTTGACCAGCGTTCAGCCACGATAAATGCATTTCGTTCGAGAATCCGCTCGCTGATAATCTGCAGCAAAAAGAGAAATAAATAAAAAATCATGGAGTAAGGTTTTCTTTTAGCTTTCAGGTACTCTGCAAATGTTCCATTAACATTTAAATATCAGTTTTTACTGTCATTTTGATTCATCACAGCGAGGCAAGATCAGGTTATCATCGCGGTAGAAATTTGCCTAAAGCATGTGAGACATCAAGTTCCCTTATATTTTGTGCCACATGCTGCTTTCAGTAGCTGGTGTAGAAGAATGTGTTAAGAATACGTTAAAAAGCTTCCACGTTTTAAAAAGCCCCTCAGTGGATTTTTCAAATCGCGTGTTATTTAACAAAATATGTCATCGAAACCCGATTTTCTGCGGATTACGATGCAGAGTTCATTCTGAACTCACTGTGTTAGTATTTCTGTGCTTTTCTTTAAAAAAAGTTTCAAGCTCAAGGTGTCAGGGCGCACTTTGTCCCAACTTTCTTATTTACAGCAGAAAAAAGTTCTCTTTCCCTAGTAAACTCATCGCCTTCTTGTTACATCTTTTCCAACTTTGTTTGAAAAGGTAGTTTTACCACACATGGCACCTTTATTCACTTGTTTCCCTCCTTTTCTGAAACTACCATCAGGCTGCCTCTTGATTTTCTGTGTGAGGTAGCCTGCTCTAATGAGAGCCCAGCATCAAACTGCACACACATACGAAGGATCACAAGTCATTTACTACTGAGAAATGTAACCCAGAGCCGAAGATCAATGTCTAACCAGCAAAGTTCTGCTGTATGACATTCGCGTCAAATGCAAGTACAAAAAAGGCACACACTGAAAAATTTAAATGTATGTGTCGGGCTATGAGTGTTTTAAAAATGCATGTTTTACAGAGAGCGTTAAGCCTGATGGGTAATAAATACATGCAACACGCTATTAAAAATGCATCATTTTGTTCCCCTCAATTCCACTGTTCCCCTCGAATTGAACAAAATGGGGCACCATTTGTTATTTTATGCAACATATTCCGAGTCTCTTTTACCTTCAGCTTTAATAACACACGGCGTGTTGTTTCAGGAGTCTCTCGATCTATCTCGTGCATTGGCAAGCACTTCCATGTCAATACTGCCAATTTCACGGTTTAAAATGTAGAAAGAGCTTCTGTTGTCAGTGACAGAGCGGGGGTCACGTCCGCTTTGTTTATCCGCGGTTGAAAACCTGAACTTGTAGAAGTAAATGTGAAATCACCGCTCATGAAAGACGTGAATATCGCATTAATATCACAAAATGTGTTATTTTGTGTTAAAGCCGCACTTGAAGCAGTTGTTAGCAATGCAGCATAAACATACTGAATTATTCAATCTATATTATACAGCACAGATTTGGAGATTTGGGTAGGGGGGGGCTCTATAGTTGTATTCTCTCTTTTTTCTGTTACACATCAATCAACATGCCCGTGCCTTCATATTTCAGCACTAGGTGTACTCTTAATTGAAAAAGAAGTGACTGAGTTTGTTATTGAAATGAGAATAATTGACATACTCCTGAAGAGCAGGCATAAGCCGTTAATTCAATAACATGGCAGATTATGGGGGGCTTAGATTCCTCCTTGGCTTGGAGTGCTCCCAATGGGGAATGGATCCATTTGGCCTGGAAAACACGTTGATGGGAGCAAATAACAGCGTCTAATAAAGTCACAGCAACCCCCCAGAGGAGTTAAAAAGGCACACCAAATCATATCTATCAGACTGTATTTCCTTTGCGAGAATAAAAGTGTCTAAAGATAATATTTGTTGTCAGGAGATGGTTGTCAACTTCGGCGGTATGCCACCGACTGGAAAATGTCACAACATTAAACATTTTTGGTGGCCCCATGAGTTACATAGAGCTGAGGAGTGCTCTACTTCACATCCATCTTCAAAATTAGATATACAGCGCTGTGAAAATGTATTTGCCCCCTACCTGATTTCTTACTTTTTTGCATATTTGTCACATTTACATGTATCAGATCATTAAACCAATTTTAATATTAGACAAAGAGTACGTACAAAATGCAATTTTTAAATGATTTCGTTTACTAAGGAAGAAAAGCGATCTAAAACTGTGCTTAACTGCTTTTTGTGGGAAAAAATGTAATTTCACTAGCCACACCCAGGCCTGAATGTATATATAGATATGATCTATGATATATAGAAATTCCCCGCTCACCCTGCACGCAGTCTTCTTCCTTCAAGCTTCATATTGCGTGCAGTCTTTGATATCTACCAGAGGCCTGGGAGCATGAGGGTCCTGTGCTGCGCTCTTCTGGACTGAGATCTCAGATGTTGTTCCTGGGATCTACTGGAGCCACTCCACCAGTTTGGTGGTCACTGCTCTGATTGCCATGGGGTTGCAATCACCGTCCACATCTTCTCGAGCTCATCTCTCAGCCCTTGTTTGAGCTCCAGCTCCTCATGATCCTTCTTTCTGATATTGTCACTCCACCCATGACTACAGCCATCTTCCTCTGCTTGTCCACCACGACTGCCTAGTTGGTTAGCCATCACATTTCTGTCTGAATCTTGAGTCCCACAGGATTGTACAGTTATTTTCAACCATGAGCTAGATACATATATGTATGTATGAGTGTGTGAGAAACAGGAAGGGGGCAAATACTTTTCCTTAGCGCTTTATATTTGTAATTTCCTGTGTCAATAATTTAAACAATAACTCACAAGTCACATATGAACTTGCTACTCTTTGATGCTTCACACATTTCCCTTTTATATTGTCAGTTTTTTCCAAAAGCCCCCTCTCCTGTCAGGTAGATGGAGCTGATGGCATGGTTATATTGATGGTAACACAGAGAAAAAAATATACAAATGCAACTGAATGCAAAGTCCTTGGTGATCTCTGCTGCCCAGTGTGGCAGTAAACAACTTTTCAGGTTATGTACAAATTGGTTTCATGTAGAATGTAGTAGCTTAAGAATCATGGGCATGAGTTATACTGTAAATAAGACCTAACAATGCAATTGTTCAAGAAGCTCAGTGTACTCTAACGTGCTGTACACTGGTGTGTAGTTATAGGAATAAGAGTTCAGTGTCCCTTTTTGGCCTTTGCAGGCAGGTGGTGTAGAAGCCTGATTAATGTGTGGGGACCGTAAAGCCGGAGTTTCATAAACGTGTCAGATACATTTGCATGTGCATGCTTTTAGTTTTCAGCATGCAAACTTAGCTTTGCTCAGGTTTTATGTTTCTGAGTGTCCGATTGATGTCTAGTATCCATCGCTGTAACTCACAAGCTCACTTGGCATCACTGTTACAAGGGCCATATAACAAGCTGCAACATCACTCTTTACTACAAAATGAAGCCAAGTGAGGAGTTTAATGACAAAGAGCTGATGAATGTTTTTACTGCATTAATGCCCATGCAACATCAAGAGATTTCCTATACTGTGTGAATCATCTTCAGTGGTCTGTCGCTGTTTTATTACCGTCTACCAGTGAATTATTTTCCTATCGTTTTAACTGACTAAAATTATCAATGTACACGGACAGAATCGAATAAATGACCTTTCCTAAGAATATGAATAATTTCCAGACACTTAAAAGTGGCATGTCAAAAATGACCAACCTCCCACAACCTCACCCGCACCCAACACAATTCCTATGCTACAAACTGAAGATGTAAGTACAGAGTGAGGATGACCTCTGTGTTCTTTATGTGTCAAAGCAGAATATGTACAGTCTGCTCTCAGTCTGTTCCACAGTTCTTTTCCACAAACATACAGGAGTAAAGGGTTTCAAGGGCTTCGAAGTTACATAAAGAAGCTCAACTGTGTCAAACCAGCATGGATACAAAGTATGTACAAATTTAATGTTTGTTTGTGCTGTTTTTCTTTTGTTCTGTGTATTTTTTCCCCTTATTGCCAGAATTCTCAGAATTGAGCTCACCATAGGATAGCCGTGCTTGAGCGTCACACAGAGGGAGAGAGGGCCCTTTGTCCGTGGGCCCGCTATTTGGTTGAATATGCCGGAGTCATGGAGTACATCACGTAGGTGCAAATTTCCTGTTTCGAGTCCTAGCAGGCTGACTCATTTGCTGAATGTTTCTTACCACATTCCTAGCCTAAACCTCAACTGTCGCTAAAAAAATAAGTTTAACAGAAAAAGCTCCACAATGTAAGATGGTAAGAGGCTAAAAAGGAGCGCTGCTTTTCTGCAGGTTGGATTAATAAAAAGTGTAGTGCCACATGCAAACCTACATAAATGTAATTTTGGAGGTTTGAATACTCAGAATGTGTGTGCATCATAAATTATTCATACTGAAAGAGACGAGAATTATTTGTTCATTAAAACAATGTTTTAGGAAAACTTGAAATTAGAGGCTTCAACATTCATGATCTGCTCAAGGCTTGACCTGACCATGCACAGCAATAACACATCACGATTAGAAGTAGGCAGCTCGATCCTGATATCAACAGTATTTCAGTATGTGGCCCGCCTGAATTGTGCTAAATAAAAAATTGGGGGGAGAAATGAAAAAAAAAAACATAATAAACATGCACTAGGAAAAATGTCTGAACCTTTTTGTGTTGATGTATATTTTATTTAGAGCCCATAACACATTTAAACAACAGCAGTGTTTTAGAGACAAGCATGTTAACATTTCAGGCCTTTAAAAAAAACAATTGCAAAATACATGGAAAGCTGAAAGATGTGTTTAGTTGTTTTAACTAATTACGGAAAGTGAGTTAGTCAGGATTTGTAAATTGATGATGATTCAGCTCATAAATCATGACACGCTGCTCTCCCCTACCATAGACTGCTTTTATTGGTTAAAAGTATTGGCAATACTGGCCCTGTATTTACTTGGTATTGCGAGTAAATTATTAATGTGTATGGTCAGGAAGTGATCTAAATTTTATAAGTTCCTAAATACAATAGTAAAGTCTTTAAGGGCCAGACTATGTCATGTAACCTGCATCTCTATCTTTGCCCTGTACAGCTGAACAACCCCCCTGCATAGAGCAGGTCCTGAGGGGGGTTTGGCTCAAGTCCAGTGCACACTTTGATGCAATGTTTTTAGGAGTTTGAGGGCAACAGGGCAGCAGTTATTTCTTCCCTCCAGGATGGTGAGGGCTATGGGGTGCTTGTTTTACTCAGCAGTATGGGAGGAAAAAAAGTTGTGGCGGAACCGCAGTGACAGATAAACTCGAATAAGGAAATGCACAACGGAAACTGGGATATACAAGCTGAATTTATGCATCTATAAAATAGGCCGTGACTAATAGTCATTTTCATTCCAAATTAATTTCCTTAAGTATTTGATTGCTTTGTGAAATGGCAGAAAATGTTAAATGCACAGCAATTTCCTAAAAAAATAACGTTTTCTGTCCCGAGAAAATAATCACAATTGAGGCAGCTGGAAGTGCGCAATGCTGAACAGTGAATTGAGTAACTTAAATGCCACGTCAATGTAAAATACTGGATTTTTCTGTAAATTCACTAATCAATTAATTGACTTGCTCTAGGACACCCATTACTAACAGAGCAGTGAATTAAAATCCATATTAAATTATCATAGATGACAGATCTTTCCTCATTTTTTTTTCCTATAGAAAGTTATTTTTGAGCTTCAGAGAGCGTGAGAGAGAGTCCACTGGACCATTTCTTCAAACCCCTCTGGATGATGCTTAGTCCCTCTGAACATGTACACAGAGTCTCTGACCTTTCATCTAAGCTAAACAAAGAAGGTTCTGAACAGACCCTGGCACCAGTGGGAGAGGTCAATCCATTGTGGTAGAGGACACAGATGTTCCTGCTATTAAAGATTCAAAAGCTTCCGTGTAGATGCGTATTTGTGTACAACTGGGTGGGCCAGAGAAAGGCAGAAAGCTGTGGACAGAGATGATGAAAGTGTCCTGTTTTGGCTCTTTCTCTCCATGTGCATCTGTTACTTGTGTCTGTGTTTTTCGGGTGGAGCCTCCGGTCGTCTCGTAACGAAATTTAAAAAGGTAAAAGATGCGCGACCACTGCAAACCTGATGGCACTGATCGGCCATAACAACTGGCATGGGAATGATTGATTCAGATAGCATAAACAATGTGAAGTTAGAAGACTGATACAGCACAATGCAACGTGAAACAGTTCAACTTTGACCTTGGATGCTAACAATGAAAGTCAGGGTCAATTATGTCCCCCAAGGCCTAGTATATTGTCGTGAAGTTTGCCGTCAATCCATTAAAAAATTGTGGGTAATATAATTTTTTTTTTTTTTTTACAAATTTTCACATTTGATGTGACCTTGACCTTGGTTTACACCAATATTAAATCAGCTCAAGTTCTTATTGGCGTCTACCATCACAACAAATTTGAACATGATACCGTGAAAAATGTAGACACTAGACTCTAACAAACAGACAGACCAGTGGAGCCGATTACATTCTCCCTCCCTTCATAGAGAGACTTACATTAATAGTAAGCTCATCGGCAATTCAAGCAGACTGCTATATCGAAGGTTAAAGTACATTTCATGATAAAATATTCTTTGCAGGAGCAGGAGATAATATCAATTACACCTACATCTTTTTTTGCTTGCTTTTATCCATTTTTAGTGCCGTGCCATCAACTGTTTTCATAGTAGTTTTTTTTTTTACGTATGTTTTTAACGTGGGCTCCATGTGCTATAAGAAATAGATAACGAGATCCCAATAAATAAAGAATAGAAACACATTGCTTTGATGGTGAACTTTGAAGGAATGGATCTTGTAATTGTTTGAAAAAGTGCACCTAAAGATCAGACCTTATCAGTAGCAAAATGCACGAGTTACGTGAATGCAGCGTTCAAAGCATGTTCACTAATGACTACATTTCTTTTGCATTGCAATGCATCTGTTTTCTACAATCACATGAACTCTTTACCCCTCCAAACGTCTGCATCCATGTCAGCGATGAGTTTTGGGATGGTTGCTTCTGCACAGATTAGGATAAGGCCCCCCTATTCATATCTGAAGACCCTCTTGTTAGCTCCTCTTGACACTTGTTATCTGACACTGACGTGCAGTTCAATAACTCCGACTCCCTGCGCTCGCGTCTTCTGTGACAGTGGAGACAGAATTCATTTCGGGTCTAATGACAGAATAACTATTCATGCAAGGAATATGTTACACATTTTACAAAAAAAACGGAAAAAAGATGCCTCTTTACTCTTAACTGTTACTCCATTGGAAGAGAGGAAACTGTTACACTCACTATATTTTTTTCATATTTAGACATTTGAAAGAAATTATAATCCAAATAATGAATGTAAGAAGATCTGTGTTTGGAAGTGACTCATTATTAAGCCTTAAAAGAAGCTCATTAGAGGAGAAACAGTCAATTTACAGACGAAAGCCTTGTGCAAGGAAGACGTATGCAGCTGTGTTCAGGTGCATTACCATCAGCTAAAGAAATGGGCAGGTTAATTAGCTTCCCTGCAGGGAAAAGGCAAAACAAGAGAACAACAACAATGAAAAAAACTCACTTTGTTTTTTTGGTTGTGTGATTTTGGTAACACTAAAGAATAAAAGGGGCTTTGTTTTTTGTAGCACGATAAAAAGCTACATTTTATAAAATGCCCAGAATTGTCCTATTTATAATTTCCTCTATTAAAAACTAGATTCAGATTATCAGAATTAGGCAGGTTTTTAAAAGGTCAAGTACATTTGCTTTGGTGAATTATCATTCTTAAGACTTTGGCTTTTTTATACTGCTAAATTAAATATTTGATCAATGTGCTCCAATCCTTTTTTTCCATTGAGGGAACTTTTGCAAAGTAATATTTTGTAAAAGAAGGTTTGTCTTTGTTCCAGAAGATATTGTTGTTAGGACACGTACATGTAAGTGGACAAAAAAAAATGGCATACATACACAAACGAACAGTCAAATCACAAACATTTCAACTTCAGGAAAAAGTCCTAAAATGTTGATTTCTTTTTTTTAGAATTTTTTATTATTATATGTAAACACGTGTGTGTGTGTGTGTGTGTGTGTGTGTGTAGTCTAGAATACATCCTTTACTTGCTAGCACTACAGTAAGTATAGAATACCATACCACCAAGTATGTGGAGCATAAAGGTAAATGAAACCAGAAACGTCATATGGACAGAATTGTGAATCTCCCTGTGGGGCGAGAAAGGATTGATGCCTTCAAGGAGACATGTGACCTACTTGGCTTAACCTGCCTTTGTTCAGTTTGGTCTCGGAGCCAGCTGTGACACGTCTGCTGCTGTCAGCTGGAATCATTGGATTGCGGGCCAGACGGAAGGAAAGGAGACAGTTTGCATGTGTGTGCTTCTCCAGCGTGTCTGCGTAGGCAAAGATGCCAGCTTGAAGTGCTGCGTGTCTGTGCGCAGCCGGGCCGCCTGGGAACACACTGACCATATGCACAGTAATGTTGGCAGACAAGCCGTGTTAACGGCAGGAGAAAGGCCATTCAACTCTGCTCACTTGGTCTGGCTCGGCTCCTGAAGTCTAGACAGCACCTGGAGATGGTAAGAGCAGTACACACATCATATATGTGCCGTACTCTAACGAGAATACATGGTGGTAGAACAACTCCCACTTCATCTGCTGGAATGTGTTTCTTCACGTGGGATTCGGTTAAAGTTTCTGCTCTACATTTTCTGTTTGCGTGACTGTCTATTAAGACAGGGTGACAGGAAGTGAATACAATATTAGATACACAGTAGTATTTGGACATGACCGACTTGACGGGTAAAAAAATAAAAATTCACAAAGTCTTTGCTTTATCAGTTTGATCACAGTATATTTAAATCTCCATACGACTAAGAAAATAGAGCCTTTAGGGACAGAGAAACACAGTAAGATAGGAACACTTTGCTACTTCAGTCCCCTGTAAATTTTTTTGTGCTTCAAAAATATTCATCAATTCAGTGTCAGGAATTGTTTTTGTTACCCCCCCCCCCCCCCCCCAAGTCTCTCTTTCCAATGACTGGCTGGGGGTTTTACAGTAATGCTATGTTCCTTATCTGTCATGACTTTTCAAGATACTGGAAGATACTGGAAGTGGTACCGTAAATGAGCCTCTAGTGAGACAAAGCTTTCGGCTTTAATTGGACCTCTATTTATAACGAATAAAGTAGCTGACAGTCACTATGCCTTTATTCGTTGCAGGCAATACGTGTGGATTTTATTTCACAGAGAGCTTAATTGTTCCCTCCTCTGACTGTCAGCTCTGAGGCTTTGAATGGAAAGTTGACAACACTGCGGCGCAGCCAGATGACAGAATGACTGGTTGAAATCAGAATTCAAATGCAGGTTCAGATTTGATCGAGTTTGGCAAAAGCTGAAGAACAATTACACCCATTCGTCGTCAAATTCTGACAAAATCTAAATTCCGATTTATTTGTCTTTTAATCTTAACAGACATTAGTGCTACTAGAATTTTCCCAAAGTGTGCAAATAAGCAATAATCTAACAGCTGCCTGAAAAGCAGACGAAAAGGGAGACAAAGGAAAAAGCTGGCTTCTTCAGCAAGCCTTTAGGTATTGTGTGTGTTCATCTGTGACCAGCTTACATTTATCTTTGTACTCGCTCTCACAAAAAGCTCACTTTTTCTTACTTTAAGGATGTTAAAGTAATTCTTTGTCCAGAGCTGGACTGGATAATCTGATCATTCGGGCAACATCCAGAACAGCCAGTGGGGTGACCACAGTTAATGGCCATCAAGCCTGCATAGAGGTGACCCCTCCTCCCCAAGACGGATTGGCTGGTAGCAAGTGTCCATAGAAGTTTGATTAGCATGCGCTCATATCCTCCTTACCTGTAGTATCTTAACTATGCTTAAATGTTCAAACTGTATGTCTTCTGATACACGGTGGAACTACAAGTTATTCATCACTATTATTATTCTTATTTTAACACGACTGCTTTCAGACCTCTGTAGCCCAACATATTAGCGATATTTATAAAAAGGGTTAGTGACGATTAGCCTCACACAGTTTTCTGTATTACTAGCTGCTAATTTCATTCATTTCATTTTACAATCAGACATTTATAATTTGATTTCAACTTCAGCCCCTCCATTCCCTTTTCTTTCTCTCTTTCCTCTCTCCTTGGCTCTCCTCTGCCAGGATTCACTGAACGTTACAAACCAGCCTATCATCTCATCACATACCTGCGTACTTAAGGACCAGGGTCTCTCGCTCCATCTCCTTCAGTTTGTACAGCTATTGTTGTGGTGAAGTCAGGCTCACTTAGCTTCATGTTTTGTTTTGCTTTCAAGTACTTAGCCCATGCTCACATCTCCTGATCCAGAAGTCCCTCGGTGTGTTGTCCAGTTGCCTGTGGCCTTTTGGAAATTCCTCAGTGGCAAACTAAAATCTTTTGGACTCCCGTGCTCAAGAATATCTACAGGCCTTTCCACTCGCTCCTAACTACTGCCGCTTCCTCTCTTCCTCCCTGTGGCAGAGCTCCTAAATTTTCATTGCATGCTCTGGACTTTGGAAATAAACCCTTTGAACTTGTACTGTGGTCTGCTTCTGCACTTAGGTCCACCTTTTCAAGAAGAAATTATGACACAGTGAGGCTGATAATTATGTGGAGGGAGTTCAGCACTCTGAAAGATTGCTTGGACAAAAAGTTCAACAATTTAGGAATAAAATGAACTAAGCTTAAGATGCAAATAATACAAAGAAATCTCAGTATGCAAGAGGCAAGGCTAAAAGCCGATAAGCTTTAGGGCTGTTATGTCTGCTTGTTATCAGCACATTGTTCAAAGCCCATCATGCACAATGGTATGGAAGTTCCTTGATGCACACTTGAGTGATGTATACGAAGTCTTTAAAGAAACTCTTGGCTGTGTCAGAAACACAAACTGTATTCAGCACTCGGTACAATAACTAGGCTCACTGTGTTAAATTGGTCTTCCTGCGGTCCAGAATTTTCAATCTCTGAAATCATTTGAAACAGAAAATAACAAAAACTACAAAGTTGCTAAATTCCTGCATCAATCTGGAATTAATTAAGCATAAAAATTTAAAACTATACTCTACTACATATATAAACTTAGCACAAAAAGTCAGGACCTTTGTGATTGGTCGATTATATTTTGGTTGTAACAATGTTTCTTGGCAATAAATCTTATACAGTTGGAAAGTCTGCTTATTTGCTCTTTATTTGGAGCCACATTTGTAAGGAAAATAAGTTTGTGGTATGAGCAGCAGAGTTCAGTATGGGTGCTGCACCCCTGAAAAACTTGCCAGATCTTCTCTGCCAACGCCAAACAGCTTATTCTGCTGTTGACTCTTGTTTGGTGTTGTGTACTGGATTAGATGATTAAAGTCTTAATAAACAAGTCATATTGGCAATTCCAGAATTCATTCATTTATCAAACAGGGGCTTCAGTAACATTTAGAAGGACCATACAGAGCCACAACAGCCTGGCAACTCTTCCTCGTGCAGCACACACTGATGTAGGATGGTATTCCATTCTTTAACCAGCATTTGTAGCAAGTCAGCCAATATGGTTGTGTTGGTCACTCTGGAATAAACAGCAGCACCAAGCGTATCCCACAAGTGTTCAGTGGGGTTGAGGTAAGGACTGCAGGCAAGCCATTTCATCCACTCCACTCCACCAAATTCTCGAGGTAGTCATTGATAAACCCCGCTCTGTGGGGGCGAGTGCTGTTATCTTAGAGGATAGATTTCACTCCCAGACTGTGGAGATATGGGATCGCCGCTGGTTGCAGAATCTCTCTGCTTTGAGATTGCCTCCAATGATGACATGCCTTGTTCTTCCCCAATGAGGGCTGCCCGATACGACACACTGTTCTCCATGTCTTCTCCACACTTTGACACTACGATCCAACTGCCCACAGGCAGAATCTGGATTCGAGCCTGCCAGTGAAGGGTCATGGCAAGCCTCCTGTTAGCCCCAGGAGAGTGGAGATTGGCTGTGTGCAGTCTGTTGACATCCCCGATCTGTGGAACTTGGCCTTCAGTTTGGAGATGATAAGCTACTGGGGCTCACTTTAAATAATACTGCAACTTAGTTTTCCAGAGCAGCTTGAAGTCGCCTTGATGCACCAAAGAAATAATCGATCAATCACAAATGTCCTTGATTTATATCATTAAAAATATGTATAAATATAAAAATCTTACAAACACATTCCAACTATTTTGGAAATTGTGTTATAATTACGCTAAGATGCAAAGGTTTAGTAATGCATATGGCATAACTTATGTGAAAAAACACCACCTGAACAATGTCTTCATAAATAAATAAATAGGTTAAGCAGAGGATCTGGGTGTTATAAGAGAGGTATTGAGATTTTAAAATTTTCCAAAGAGTATTACTGGGCAAGTAGTACATAGGAGCAGTAAGGTAAATGGTTCTGTCCGTGCTTTGATGCATTGAGTGTTCACCATTGCTATAAAAACAACCCGAGAATTTTATGCTTATGGTTAAACATCACTGGCACACATTTAGTCCACTTAACCTCTGACCCCACTCTTCTGCATAACAAAAAGCCTGCAGTTATGCAACCATGAAAAAAAAAAAAAACCCAAAAGCCTCACGTCCTAAAATCAACAGTGAACATGTTATCAATACATTTGTGTTTAATATTCTAAACTAAGTATGTGCACTAGGATAATGTATGTGCACAACATCAGCACAGTGAGGCTTCCTTAATGACACACGACAACCAGAGAAGATTTATTAAAGAAATGTTCTTCGTGATTGTTTTGGACAGCTGGGTATCAAATGAAAATTTAAATACAACATTTGACTTACAAAAATTATTCCAACCAAGCAGGAAAAAACACCGATGGGGTCCCCAGATTAAACAAAATGTGCAAGCCAGCTTCTGCATCTCAGTGCTTGTAGATAAACTTTTGGCTATCGCTTTGCTACAAAATGCCTGTGGTGGTTTGATTCTTGAGATGGACTGTACGTTGCTGTGATTTCAAACGAGTGGGAGAGTGGCTGTTCCCAGAGCAAAGCCGGAGCTGACTCAGGCACTCTAACCCCTGCGCCCCAAATCACACAGCGCTGCTATCTGCCAGAGGATACAATCAAGGAAACACATCAAAGTTCAGTCTCTGGAGCTGATTTGTTCACACGCGTGCCTACAATATGTGCCGGCATGTAAACAGAAACACGTTTATTGAACCGCTCGCTAATTGCACATGAATACTCGGTAGCATGACTCATAATGGAAGTGCAATTAGGTCTCTATCACTGGCTTTGAACCAAACACTGCTCCGACTCGTATGCGGCAATGGCGCTTTCAACTGCAGCCCATCCACGTGCTTGTTTGCCTGATCCCACCTGAGGGATGGTCTGTGGGCTTCCTGCCCACCTGAATGTCAGTACCTCCTCCACCCCCCCCCAGCCCCCACTCATTTTTGTCAACTATTTCAACTTCTCATTTACACCCCAACCTTCCTGCTTCTATTAGTGGTGCAGTCATGTGTGACATCAGTTGGGATACAGTCCAATGCCTGGGCTGGAGTCCAGAACCAATGTGCATTTTAGTCCTGAATAGGGGTGCGTGCACGTGTATCTGTGTGTTTAAAAGCGTTTCTGATATTTGCTCAGCTTGAAGATCCTCTCATGTTGTCTGTAATCGCTTGTAATAATGTTGTTCAGGAACATTCTTAGCCTCCCTCCGCCCGCGCTATCCAAACTGGCAGTCCAGTCTGTCTCAGATCTTGTTGACATCTGACGACAGCCAAGCTTGACATGTGCATCCATATTAATGAGACCATTAAGTCATTTATTCGCCAGCTGATTTACATTGCACAGGGGGAGAGGTCCTGAATCAAAGGGATTTCAAAACATTTCACAAAATTTGAAAATCAGATGAGTCAAGCCGTTTATTTCTCGAGCATAATGTGGCTTTTGGCCCTAAACTTCATTTAAATCCTGATTCCTTCATTAGGCAAATAGCGAGAGTGGCTGCTTCTGCACTAATTCAATTTGCTGAACACAAAAAAAAAGATTGAAGCTTGTATGTCGGCACGTGAGCACATGCATTAAGTACAGCCTCAAACAAATCAACATATTCATAAGCGTGTGAGCATGTACAAACAATATGAATCCCCTCATATTAATCTTCTCTTCTTGGCCAGGACTCACTAAAATCTTATCTACTTGTCTGGTTGTCTCTGGCCTCGAGGGAAGAATGTGCATGTAGCAGAGCCTGGCGGAGCAGAGCAGAGCAGGAAAGACGAAGTCGGGATTTGTATGCGACAGGAGGCACCTTTAGGAGGAGTGTGTCTGGTCTGTCTGACGCTCAGTGATTCTCTGCGGGTAGGGAGCAGAAGCTCGCTCAGTTGGAGGAAAAGACTTATGAGCTTTATTGATCACAAGCTCATACAGCGGGTGGAGGAAAGGCTGGTTGTGAGGGGTGGGGGTTCTCCCTCTGAATAAAACAGAGCTTTTCTTTTTTAAATCAAGATCGCAACAGGTGAGGTAACTGAAGAATTCATCAGTGTCAGAGAGTAAATTAAAAAGATAAGCTCAGCAGGAGCATTTGTTTGTCTTCTAAAAAAAAAATCTAATATGTTCTGTTATCGAGTCGGTGGACAAACATCAGCCTGCGCAAATCTGGCTTGTATCACATCCACCAGAGGAAGATTATGACATCAGTATCGCTGGATTTTAGGGAGCCACATCACTGGAACAAATGACGCACGCTCGGTTGGACAAAGCACGTGAAAATTGTATGATGGGCCTCCGGTTCACTGGCGTGCGATGAGATTATTGCATGGTTCTGCTGCTCAGGTCAACCTAGTGATGACAGTTGTACTTTTAAATAATCCATCACAGCAGCAACTCTCACTGTTGGGTTTGAAGGAGTCACCACAAGATTTATGTCCAATTGTTGGGTTTCGACGCGACCTTGGTGAACTGCGTGGAAGTAAACGTGAACACAAACTCGCCTTGTCCCAAAGTGCACTGGAAGGTTTTTTACTAACTAATCTGTGAGTTTGGAGTTTGAACATGCCTATGGGGAGTTTAGGACTTTTAAAAAACAACTTTTATATCAGTTTTTATTTTTCCTGTTTTAGTAGATGTCTGCATATGCGGTGACCTGCAAAAGAGCTCAAGGTGTAGGTGGTAAGTCATAGAAGTAGCTAAAGTGACTGTTTAACCTAAGAAGCTACTCCACAAGAAAAGCACAATCTTTTCATTTTGTTACCAACAATACATGTGCAACAATGTGTGTGCGCATCCTTCTGGGTGAATTGTGCAGCCTGTGGCCTGCCTAGCTGCAGACTCATCAACTCTGCAATAAGTTTAGTAAGCCAAACTGTTGAAACACCATTTGCAGTACCTGTCTATCAGAGTTTTACCAGACAGCCTTTCTGGAGCTCTTCATGCTTTCTACGGCATCTGTTGTCTTAAACAAAGCCTCTTAGAAAGAGTCTCATCGCATGACAGGTATATAAGTGAACACAGAAAGCTAATATCAGGGATTCACAGTTTTTATACTCTACAATACCAAAAGTATTCACTCACCCATTGTTCCAATCACTTACCCAGCCACAGGTGTATAAAATCAAGAACCCAGCATGCAGACTGTTTCTATAAACATTTGGGAAAGCATGGGTCGCTCTCTGGAGCTCAGTGAATTCCAGTGCGGTATGATGATAGGATGCCACCTGCGCAGATCCAGTCCAGTTTCTCACTACAAAATATTCCATAGTGCTAGTGGTATTACAAGAAAGTGGAAGCCACATAAAAACATAGAGCAGGGTCAGCAGATCCTGAGGCGCATAGTGCTCAGAGGTCACCAGCTATCTACAGAGTCAATCACTAAAATTTCCAAACTTCACATGGCCTTCAGATTAGCTTAAGAGTAGCTGAGTGCATAGAGAGCTTCATGAAATGGGTTTCCATGACTGAGGAGATGCATCCAAGCCTTACATCACCAAGTGCAATGCAAAGCATTGTGGTGGAACACAGTGGAAAGGCCACTGGACCCTAGAGCAGTGGAGAAGTGCCCTCTGGAGAGACGAATCACGCTTCTCTGTCTGGCCAGCGGCTCCTTCCTGTTCCAACCTGACTTCGCACCTGCACAGATTCCTGACCTCAACTCAACAGAAACACCTCTGGGATGAATTAGAGTGGAGACTGTGAGCCAGGACTCCTTGTCCAACGTCAGTATGTGACCTCAGAAATCCACTTCTGGAAGAATTGTTAAAAAATCCCATAAACACTCTTAAACCTTGTCGAAATCCTTTCCTGAAGCATTGAAGCTGTTATAGCTGCAAAGGATGGGCCGACATCATTAAACCCTTCGGTTTAAGAATGCGATGTCACTCAAGTGTATATGCGTGTGAAGGCAGATGAGTGAATACTTTTGGCAATATAGTCTGTGTTGTGCGTGTTTGTATATGGGATCAAAACACCCCCCCCCCCCAATAAATAAATAAATAAATAAATTATAATAAGCACTGGGTACATTTTTCAGAAAAGGTAAATATTGCACATGAGCGATGGACTCTGACATTAAGCTCTGACTGAGATGTTGAAATGCAGTTTCAAGGCTGTGGTGGGGGAAAAAAAGGCTGCAGGAGGAAGACAAAGACGTCAGGTACAATGACAGCTTTCAGTAAAAAAAAACCTTTAACGGCTTTGAAAAATCTTTTCCTCACAGCAGTACCACGGATACATTGTTAAAAAATTAAATACACCACTGATTGTAACTATTTTTTACTTAATCAGAATCAAATTATTCCCTTATTGATTGTTATGATCACACATTGCCTCTCAATTTTAAGTTTGAGTAATTTATTCCACACTTACTCCCACTTGGGTACCGAGTTTCACGCCCGCATGGAATACTGATGAAAATTGGATTGATGACCTTCAACTGCATACCAGATGAATGATAATGAGGAATCAGATTTGTGATGGTTGGTCTGTCTTGACGTGACAGTCTCATGTTTCCAGATACCTGTACGCTCCTGACGAATGTGTTTGTGACAGCAAAGCTGGCTTCCCTCCCTGAAGCCATTACTTTTCCATGGCACACTAATGAGAGGCTACCCTGTTTGTGGATGAAGCTTCAGTCTTGTGGCATGCCAATACCACTGCCAAGATGACACAGAAGCTAGAGGCAAAACACAGGAACAGGTCAGCTCCTCCTTAAGCTTACCTGACCCTTTCTAAAATGCGGTATATAAATAGTTACATACACTCATCAGACATTTTCCTTGGTACATCTTGCTAGGACCATGTTTTACCTCTTATTACCTTCAAAACTGCTTTAATTCTTCATGGCGCAGATTCAACAAGGTGCTGGAAACATTCCTCTGAGATTTTAATCCATATTAATGTGACAGCATCACACGGTTGCTGCAGATCTGTGGGCAGCACATCCACGATGCAAATCTCCTGTTTCACCACAGCCCAAAGGTGCTCTGTTTGATTGAGATCTGGTGACTGTGGAGGCATTTGGGTATTGTTATGTTAAAGAAACCAGTTTGATTTGAGCTTTGTGCCATGGCACATTATCCTGCTAGAAGCAGGCATCAGAAGATGGGTACACTGTGGTCATAAATGCATGGACATGATCAGGAAAAATACTTATAGACTGTATGTTCATTTGCTTTAAGATTTGATGTGTTTTGGATTCAGAGATGCTTTTCTGCAAACGTTGGTTGTAACATGTGGTTATTTGAATTATAGCTGCCTTTGTATCAGCTCTATCTATCGCTCTATCCCCATCAGCCTGGCCATTTTCACCCAGACTAACTGGATATTTTCTCATTTTCAGGCCATTCTCTGTAAACCCTGGAGATGGTTGTGTGGGAAAATCCAAGTAGATCAGAAGTTTCTGAATTACTCAGACCAGCCAGTCTGACACCAACAACCACACCGAATTCAAAAGTTGCAATTCTTCCCCATCTTTGAACTTCAGCAGGTCATCTTGTCCATGTCTATGTGCACAAATGTAATGAGTTACATGAAAAAAGTGTACCCAAAAAGTGGCTGGTGAGTATATAATCTACAAAAGCAGAGAAAAGAGTTGGATTTCTGCAGTGAGGAGGAAGCTGTTGTATGCAAGATATTGCAGAGATTGGTCATGGTCATGTGTGTACTCCCTGTAGGTTTTTAATGTTCTTGTCTTGAAGATGAATGTCTCAGAGCTCCTAGTTTGTCTACCTAGGGTTGCTTGGTTTCTGTTACTAAGCTATTTAACATACAGCCTCTCTTTGTCATTGAGTTGTTGGAATATATGTTACTTAAATTAATCCCAACTTCAGGGTTTAAGGACGCTTTAGAGCTCTAGTACTAATATCTTTCTGCCTCTTAATTGAAATGTCCGCTCATAGCATCAGGTCAACAGAAACAGCTGTTCTGTATTGTTCTTTAGGCACAATGTGCGGATACATGGTTGAAAAAATAAAAGGCAAGTTGACATTTTTCAAAATGGTAAGTAGAAGCACAACTGAAATTTTACCAGTTTTAAATATCTCTAATTAATCTGCAAGAGGAATGCCTTGAATAAAAGGTAGATACAGTGGGGTGTTTTCGGGCTCCCAATCAAACGGCATGCTTTTGGTTTTTCTTCACAAGTTCCCCCCACTGATTCATCTGTTCTTTTCTTGTTTTAAGCAATTATTCGCCTTTGCTGCTGGTATGACACACTTAAATGAATAAAACTTTGGTAAACAACAGCAGACTACATTTGGGTGCACATTTTCACGCCATCTTGCAACTTTTCCAGTGTTATGATGAGTGTTAACAGTGTGTTAATTTGTGGAAGGCTGCGGTAGCGCTGTAATTACATGTCTTTGTTTGTACTGTAAGTCTTATAGAATAGGGAGTTTACTTACATCTGTCATGCACACTGTTTAGTTTTGCTTGCACGCGCGCGCATGTGTGTGTGTGTTTCAGACAAGGACAGCAGTTAACTGAGGTGCAACACCTTTTCTCTCATTAGGCTTACTAAACAGGATAATGATTCCCCCGAGAGTCTCCATCGCTCTGCATGCCCTGTCACTCCCCGCACCACCATCACCATGGTGATCAAAGCCAGATGTGCACACTGCTGTTGCCGCCAACAAAGCACAACTGTACTCTGTGTTTTTACAGTTGTCACTCTGCTCAGTGCCGTAGCCCTTGGGGATTCTGCTGTGCTGCAGCAACGTTAGATAAACCTGTAAGCCAACCACAGTTTTTCTCCTGGACTTCCACACACACTTTATAGTTGAAAAAAACAAGCCAGAAACAAAATCAGCCACGTTTGACAAATGGAAGTAATTTACCGTTCCCTGTCAGTTGACACTGCTTTATTTTTTAGAGCATTTGACACCAAAACCAAAGAGCTGCTGCTTCCAGTTGCAAAGGACTTTTGAAACACAACTTGTTTTTCTTCCCTCATCTTTAATCCCTTTGTTGTCTCAACATGTGACTGTCATTAATTCTGCTTGTTCTCACTAACATTACAGTCTTTATCCATCCCTGCGAGCCAAACTTATTAAACTATCAAGAAATGACCCATAAAGATCCGTCGCTGTTGACAAAAACAACGCCGAACCAAACCTTACTAATTTGTTTTGACTACAGATAAATGAGCATGCAGAACATTCAGACCGCAGGATGCCATTCAGCTGTTTAGAAGAGGAAATAAACCAGTGCATTGGGACAGATAGTGAGGTATTGAATAACCGGTGGGATATTTTTGCACGACTGCCAAATATGTGCTATTTGTTTGAAAAGTGGCAAGGAATGAATTTGCCATCTTTCATCATTTTTAACAACAACAAAAAAAAAAAAAACACCCCATCAACAAACATCTCTGCGAGACGGAACCACAAAGACAAAGAACTGAAAGAGGGCAGAAAAGAATTTACAACAGTGATCAAAGAATGGCAGACAAGAAACAAAACACAAAACACACCTGCAGAGACAGATGGAGGTAGCCCCAGAAAAGAAAAGAGAGGGCAACGCAGCGCCGCAAGAAGCGCCGGTAGACAGAAATGAAGGAGGAATAATAAGCAAGGCGGGAAAACAATTTGTTGCCGATTTAAGCTTTTTAACAACGAGCGCTGCGTTGCACGGACACAAACCTGTCGTCAAAGGCAGGCCTGGTTTGATCAATAAACTGGAAAGAACAGCGAGATCCTCGACTTGTCCCCGGTTGACACCATTAGCGTGTTGGTTTACCACCATAACTGTCTCCTCCTGGATCTGCGCCAAGCGACAAGGTGACTTGGCTTGAGCTGTCCCATGATTAATCAGGTTCTGCCACAAAGTCATGCGCTCTGATGCGGCAGTGCAGATCACAAGAGGAAAAAGAAAAGAGGAAGCAAATGCTAAAGACACAAAAATCCAGCTCTCAGCAGATCAATTTATTCAAAGTTTTGGGTACAGCTCAAGGATCTTTCCTTTAAAAGAGACTGAGGACACTATCAAGAAGAAAGATTCAAACAATGGGCTGGGATTACAGTCCAACACGTAACTGCTTTAAAACATCCAATTCAATTTCAGCCCTCTGTCACATGTCTGAACAGAGACAATACAATTTAATCTTGATCAATAGCACAGCACACAGGCCTGGCAACAACTCTCATTTCAGCTGTGTAACTGCACCTGAAAACATGTTCAGATGTATCTGCTGTATGGTTACACGTTATAACCTGGGTCTCCTTTTTGTCCCTCGCTCTGACTTTAAAACCCAGAGGTGATCATGAAACAGCCTTCCTCAGCCTATCAGGTTGGCTAATTCTTTTGAAAACACATTTTTATAGGTTAGCCTTAAACTTTTCCCCTTTCGGGCCATCGTTTTACGACTAATTGCTTGTGTGGAAGCAATGTCTTGGAATAAACCATATGGTTTGGGTACTTTTCCACTTGTACTCAACTCCACTCAACTCTGTTTTCAAGGTTTTCCATTAGGTGGTACCAGGTACTTTTTCTTTTATCTGCTTGGCCGAAGTTTAGCTCAGTCCATCTGAAAATGTAAAGTCAATAGACTGCCACCGATTGGCTGGTCATCAGAGCGACTCCTTCACAACAATCCAAACCACTAATTTTGAAACCTGGAAATGAGGAAAATGGCTCCACAAAACCCAACACCGTGGATCCCGAGTCTGACAAAAAGCCAAAGAGCGTGCAGCATTTACGTCACGATTTCACCGCTTGTGTGCCAAGACGAGAAGGCAGTAGTGATGGGATTTCCGGCTCTTTTTAGAGATCCGGCTCTTTCGGTTCGGCTCACTAAAAAGAGCCGGCTCTTTCGGCTCCAAACCGGCTCTTCAGGTTGTTTTGTTGCTTTAATTAATTTATTATTAACAATAATATAAAATTATGCACAAAAGGAATTACTAATGTAAAAAAGTGGTTTTATTTATATATGTTTATATATAAATATATGCGGTGGCCCCTATAGACAAAACACGTACAAACTCCAAAACACATTTCTAGCATGAACTGAACTAACAAAGCAGAGCTACTAGATCACTTAAACTACACAATTGAAAGCATGTGTGTATTGTTTGTGTATTTATACACAGGCACTCATATATATTCAAATAATTTTTAAAAAAAAGTTCATTTACCTATTATTACCACACACCAAATCCGGTCGTTGGTACTTGCTGGCTTGTGTAGCCACTAGGTAACAAAAGCTCAACACTGCGCCCTAGCATCCTGGAGTACTTCTGTTGTCTTTTGTACATGTTTTGAGTTTTTATGTGCTTCGGAGTTTGTGCGTGCTTCAGAGTTCGTACGTGATTTGAAGTTTGTATGTGCTTTGTCTCTAGGGGCCACCGTAAATGTACTTTTATTTATTCACTCCACATAAAATGTAATAAATAAATAATATAATACAAAAATTAACTATTCACATTTCAACTTTTAACTATTTAAATTTTCAGCTTTTTCCTTTTACAAATTTAAAGTGAAACAACACAAAACACTGCAAACCACAACACAATTAAATATAAATTAAAATATGAAAACAAAAAGAAACATGCACATTCTCTGTCATATGGGCCTGCATGAATAAACTTTCTGAATCCTTTATCATCTGCAACTGAAAATAGTTGTGGATGATTACTATACCTTTCTAATGTGATGTTGTTGTCCCTGGCTCTCTTTCTCTCTCCCCCCCCTCTGGCTCTGTTCCTGTGCTACTGAGTGTAACTACCGCCCCTCCCCCCTCTGCCCAGCGTAAAGCACAAGGCTCGCTGCTGAGTGAAGCAGAAAAAAAGTGCGAGAGAGAGGCTGAGAGAAAGAAAAAAAAAACCCACGTGAGGGCTCGTGATAAGGAGCCGGCTCGCGTCGTTCACGTCAAAGAGCCGGCTCTAAGAGCCATTTCGTTCACGAACGACCCATCACTAGAAGGCAGTAGCGGCAGTGTTGCCAACTTAGCGACTTTGTCGCTATATTTAGCGAGTTTTCAGACCCCTTAGACCCGAAAGAGCTAAAAAAAGACGTGAAAGTGCGTATCGCTTTTACTCTCAATAAGCAGCGGGTGCTGCAACGCAGTCAGTTCTTCTTTTACTCTTTTACTCTTATGCTGTTTTGTGGATCACAAGGTTTAAAACTACTTATAAACACACACACAAAGCAACTCCACCAGAGTGCCTATTTTGGGTCACTTTTGCCGGTCCAATCCCGGGTAAAGGAGCAGGGTTGGAATTGTGACATTGTGGAGGTAAACACAGACGACACGAGAGCTCTCGATAAACACTGCTCGTTTATTACTCATCACCACAGAACTGAAAACTTTCCCTCCAAAACACAGCAACAACACTTCCTGAGAACTGGGTGTGAGTGGAGCCCTCCAGTGGTCCACCACACATGCCCCCCCCCGAACACCCAGTAGGGTCATCCCCTAGTCCAGAACCCTTGCTTTAATTAAACGTCCAGAAAGGCTGAACCGGGGAGGTGGAGAGCTGGCTGAGGGGAAACGAGCCTGAGGGCCAGGCTGGCACGGGCGGTCAGGAAAAACTGAAGATAGCTCGGGCCCCGCCAGGTGGGGGGCGCTCCCAGAGGAAGAAGCAGGGTGGAAGGCGGGCGGCCTGAGCCGGCACCACCTGGTCATCCAGAAGCACATGTGCTGGTTTAAGTCTGTCAATAGAAACAGCCTCCTGCCGACCCCCAAAATCCAAAAGGAAATGCTTCCGGCCCGGTTGAATAACCCGAAAGGGGCCGTCATACAGTGGACGCAGCGGAGGCCTATGAGCGTCATGCCTGACAAAAACAAACTGCGAAGAGTCCAATGACCTCGGAACAAAGGTGTCAGGCACACAATGGTGCACTGGGCCAGGAAGAGAAAACGAGTCTCTTGGGGGACGGAGAGACAGCACAGAGGGAGCGAAGCACGGGGGTGGGCTCTCAGGCAAGAATTCCCCGGGGACCCGGAGGGGCTGACCAAGGACAAGTTCAGCCGGGGAAACCCCAAGGTCTTCTTTAACCGCGCAGCGCAACCCCAGTAAAACCCATGGAAGGCGGTCAACCCAGTTGCCATCTGTGAGAGAAGCACGGAACGCGGCCTTAAGCGACCGGTGAAAACGTTCGCACATCCCGTTGGCCTGCGGGTGGTACGCAGTGGTGCGATGGACGGAGTCGAAAACACAACGACGCCACGAAAGGGGAACTACAGGGCGTGGACGGCTGGTGGAAACATCACAAAGCAGGCTAGGCCCGCCGTTCCACACGGGTCTGTCCTCCAGTACAAGGCCCATTTGCGCAGACCGAAAGGCAAGGATGTCCGGGTCGGCCTGTTGGTCAGCAGCCATAGCCTCAAAGTCTATGCCCACATAAACAGGAGAAACCAGCACGCGGGATAGACAGTCAGCCACGCAGTTGGACTTACCAGCCACGTGCTGAATGTCAGTTGTGAACTCGGAAATGGCTGCCAACTGGCGCTGCTAGCGCCCGCTCCACGGATCAGAGACCTTGAACATCGCGAATGTCAAAGGTTTATGATCGATGTACGTGGTGAAGCTCCGACCCTCGAGAAAAAAACGAAAATGCCGTGTGGCGAGGAGTAGGGCCAGCAACTCCCTGTCAAAAACGCTATATTTGCGCTCACTGTCTCTAAGCGTGCGACTAAAAAAAGCGAGCGGTTGCCAGACACCGGAGACCCGCTGTTCTAACACTGCGCCCACTGCCACGTCCGACGCATCAGAGGTCAACGCAATCTCCGCCGACGGAAACGGGTGAGCCAGCAGGGCGGCGTTTGCCAGCGCGGTCTTGGCCCCAGAAAATGCCTGGATGCGTTCAGGGAGCCAATCAATCGAGTCCTTAGCTGTTTTACCCTTCAAGGCAGCATAGAGAGGCTGCAGCAGGTGCGCAGCTCTGGGGAGAAAGCAGTTGTAGAAATTGACCATCCCCAAGAACTCCTGCAGCGCTTTAACGGACGCGGAAAAGCCGAAACGGCCCGGACCTTGTCTGGCAACGGAACCACACCGTCAGCGGAAATGCGGTGGCCCAAGAAATCCAGAACCGGCAAGCCGAACTGGCACTTGGAGGGGTTGACGATCAGGCCGTGTGCCGCTAAGCGCTGGAAAACCTGATGCAGATGGGACGCGTGCTGACTGTCAGAGCAGCTGGCCACCAATATATTGTCAAGGTACACAAAGACGAAAGGCAGCCCGCGCAAAACAGAGTCCATCAACCGAACGGCATGCACAAAAATTCAAACAGGCCGAAAGGGGTAATAACGGCAGTTTTGGGGACGTCTTCGGCGCGCACGGGAACCTGGTGATACCCCCGCACCAAGTCAATTTTAGAAAAAATCGAGGTGCCGGCGAGGTGGGCGGAAAAATCCTGGATGTGGGGAATGGGGTAACGGTCATTCTCCGTGACATTATTCAAACGGCAAAAATCCCCACACGGCCGCCACCGACCGTCTGACTTGGGCACCATGTGTAGCGGAGAAGACCAGGCACTATTCATGCCGAGGCGCTCCATTGCGGCAAACTCTTCCCGAGCGACAGAGAGTTTCGCAGGGTTGAGGCGGCGCGCGCGTGCGAACACCGGGGGACCGACCGTCGGAATATAACGTTCAACCCCGTGCTTCGTTGCCGTGTTCGAGAAATTAGGAACAGTCAGTGAAGGGAACTCCAAGAGGAAACGCTGAAAAACATTCCCTGAAGTCACTAAATTAGCCCGATTCAGGGTCTCGATGGCGCGAGTGAAACAGGGCATTGAAGAAAAAGACAGTGTATCGATTAAGCGTCTGTTAGCGACATCGACCAGCAGTCCGTGGGCACAAAGAAAATCAGCGCCCAAAATAGGTACAGAGCTAGCGGCAACAACAAAGGTCCATTGGAAATCCCGACCATGAAAACAAACAGTCACAAACCTTTCCCCGAACGTTGCGATGGGAGAGCCATTAGCCGCAATAAGCTGAGGTCCGCAGCCTGCTGCTAAACTGTCGGCTCCGGACGGGGGAAGGAGGCTCTTCTGGGAGCTGGAGTCGACCAAGACACGTCTCCCAGAGCGCGAGTCTTCTATGAAGAGCAGTTTTTCTTTGTCGCCAGCGGTCGCGGCCGCTACAGCACGCTGGCGGGGTCCGGCGCCAAAACGCTGATGGTAGAAACAGAGGTCCCGTCCGTGGTGTCGCTGTGCCGCGATCTTTGCCGTCAGCGAAGGATCGGGTACGTCGTGGCAGGTCAGCGGGGAAGTGGAAGGCGCCGCCGGCGAGGCTGGAACTAGGTCGTGATCGTGGAAAGTGCGGGTAGCCAGGAGAATACGATCCGCGTCCTCAGCCAGGGAGCGATAATCCTTCGTGCCCAGAAGCGGAGAGTTGGCGAGGCCGGCTCTCACGGCCGCCGGCAGCTGTCGGAGGAAGATGTGGGTGAAGAGGAATCCCCCGTCGTCCGGTCCGAGAAAGGATAGCATGTGCTCCATCAGTTCGAGAGCCGTACCGCCACCCAGGCCTGAGAGGGAGAGGAGCTTCTCGGCTCGCTCTGCGTCGGTGAGGGCATAACGCCGAAGAAGCAGCTCCTTAAGGGCGGCGTACTTCCCTCGGGTGGGTGGGTCCCGGAGGAGAGTCAACGCACGACGGGTGGCTAGCGGGTCGAGAGAAGCCACCACATGGTGATATTTCGTGTCGTCAGCCGAGATGCCACGAAGGGCGAACTGAGCCTCCACGTGCACGAACCACGACGGGGGATCGTGAAGCCAAAAGTCCGGCAGCTCGAGCGCCACAGCAAACGTAGCTGCAGCCGGAGGCAGAGAGCTGGCGGCTGCTGATGCATCCAGAGCGGAGTCGGCGCCACCATCGGACTGCAGCATGTTTGAGTCAGGGGTCACCAATGTGGAGGTAAACACAGACGACACGAGAGCTCTCGATAAACACTGCTTGTTTATTACTCATCACCACAGAACTGAACACTTTCCCTCCAAAACACAGCAACAACACTTCCTGAGAACTGGGTGTGAGTGGAGCCCTCCAGTGGTCCACCACAACATTAAAAAACATTTAAAAAAAACAATAATTGCTAAAAGAAATTTAATTTGTAGTTCTAAATAAACTCTAAATGCATTTAGGACGTTTTTTACTCACTTTATGTCTCTTCCACGATGTTATTTCTCTCTCCAACAACATAGGTTACAATTAGATTAGCATGACAATTAGATTGCCTATGCAAATTAGGCGATGGTCATTTAACGACTTCTAGCGACTTTTAGGACAGCCAATAGCGATTTTCCTTACTGAGGAGTTGGCAACACTGAGTAGCGGAGAAGAGGCTTATGTATCTTATGTGTCTGTTTATGTATCTGTACGTTGAATAATATGCACTTTAAGGTGAATCTTTTACTCCAGACCTTCCCAAAGTGTGGGGCCTGCCCCCTGGGGGGGGGGGGGGGGGGGGGCGCAGAGCCATTGCAGGGGGTGCGCGGCATGAAAAGGGAAAAGACAAAACAACGCTTGGACACTGCTAGCACGGGGTGCCCACACAAACGCAAAGCAGGAGATGAAGCATTGCTGAATATGTTTCCAAACCAACTTCATTCTAAGCCAAAGACTAGAAAATATGGTGAAGCATATCCCAAGACCCAGCAGTCTTAGCTAATTATAGGCCAATCTCCAACCTTCCTTTCATATCAAAAATCCTTGAAAGAGTAGTTGTCAAACAGCTAACAGATCATCTGCAGAGGAATGGTTTATTTGAAGAGTTTCAGTCAGGTTTCAGAGCTTATCACAGCACAGAAACAGCTTTAGTGAAGGTTACAAATGATCTTCTTATGGCCTCTGACAGTGGACTCATCCCTGTGCTTGTCCTGCTAGACCTTAGTGCAGCATTCGATACTGTTGACCATAATATCCTATTAGAGCGATTAGAACATGCTGTAGGTATTACAGGTACTGCACTGCAGTGGTTTGTATCATATCTATCTAATAGACTCCAATTTGTGCATGTAAATGGAGAGTCCTCTTCACACACTGAGGTTAATTATGGAGTTCCACAGGGTTCAGTGCTAGGACCAATTCTGTTTACATTATACATGCTTCCCTTAGGCAGCATCATTAGAAGACATAGCATACATTTTCACTGCTATGCCGATGACACCCAGCTCTATCTGTCCATGAAGCCAGATAACACACACCAATTAGTTAAACTGCAGGAATGTCTTAAAGACATAAAGACCTGGATGGCCGCTAACTTTCTGCTTCTTAATTCAGATAAAACTGAGGTTATTGTACTCGGCCCTGAAAAGCCTAGAAATATGGTATCTAACCAGATTCTTACTCTGGATGGCATTACCTTGGCCTCCAGTAACGCTGTGAGGAACCTTGGAGTCATTTTTGACCAGGATATGTCCTTCAATGCACAAATTAAACAAATATGTAAGACTGCGTTCTTCCATTTGCGCAAAATCTCTAAAATTAGAAATATCCTGTCTCAGAGTGACGCTGAAAAACTAGTTCATGCATTTATTACTTCCAGGCTGGACTACTGTAATGCATTATTATCAGGATGTCCAAAAAACTCACTGAAAAGCCTTCAGCTAATCCAAAATGCTGCAGCAAGAGTACTGACAGGGACTAGAAAGAGAGAGCATATTTCTCCTGTTTTGGCTTCCCTTCATTGGCTTCCTGTTAAATCCAGAATTGAATTCAAAATCCTGCTCCTCACATACAAGGTCTTAAATAATCAGGCCCCATCTTATCTTAATGACCTTGTAGTACCATATCACCCTATTAGAGCACTTCGCTCTCGCTCTGCAGGCCTACTTGTTGTTCCTAGAGTATTTAAAAGTAGAATGGGAGGCAGAGCCTTCAGTTTTCAGGCCCCTCTTCTGTGGAACCAGCTTCCAGTTTGGATTCGGGAGACAGACACTATCTCTACTTTCAAGATTAGGCTTAAAACTTTCCTTTTTGCTAAAGCATATAGTTAGGGCTGGACCAGATGATCCTGAATCCTCCCTGTCCAAGATAAAGACAATGTTGGATAACACCTCCCACCCACTCCATGACATGCTGGTCAGTCACAGGAGCACGTTCAGTGAGAGACTGAGATTACCAAAAAGCACCACTGAACGACACAGGAAATCATTCCTGCCTGTGGCCATCTCCCTGTACAACGCATCCACTTAACACACTGTTTGCTGCTACAGCTACACATGTTTCTTTTCCAACTATTTATTTATAAGTGACTTATGTATGTATGTATGTATGTATATATATGTATATATTGTACTATTCTTAGTTAGCGTATTGTCTGTCTTGTCTTAATGTTGGTTTAAAATGGAGCACTGTAACAAAAAATAATTTCCCCCAGGGATCAATAAAGTATTCTGATTCTGATTCTGATTATGCTGCAATAGACGTAGGCTGCCGGGGGATTCCCATGATGCATTGAGTTTTTCCTTTCCAGTCACCTTTCTCACTCACTATGTATTAACAGACCTCTCTGCATTGAATCATATCTGTTATTAACCTCTGTCTCTCTTCCACAGCATGTCTTTTATCCTGTCTTCCTTCTCTCACCCCAACCGGTCGCAGCAGATGGCCGCCCCTCCCTGAGCCTGGTTCTGCCGGAGGTTTCTTCCTGTTAAAAGGGAGTTTTTCCTTCCCACTGTCGCCAAAGTGCTTGCTCATAGGGGGTCATATGATTGTTGGGTTTTTCTCTGTATCTATGAAGCGCCTTGAGGCGACTTTTGTTGTGATTTGGCGCTATATAAATAAAATTGAATTGAATTGAATTGAATTGAATCTTCCCTTTGGCTTCACCTGCACAAGTGCCAAGGTAGGTCTCCCCTGCAGAATTGGTTTTCCCTGCGTCGAGAGCGCTGGGCTCTCCAAATCACGGACAAACATTATCCCACATTCTAGATTTTTAGTTCACAAACACTTGTTGTAATAAATAAGTACTCCTGACATTTTGGAGACGTTAGCTCTTTATACAGTAAAGTTACAGTGGGATACAAATAATATCAGGCTGATCCTGCCAGGATTTGTTCCCTCGGTTCAAATCACGGACAAACAGTATCCCACAGTTGTTCATGTTTTTAAACCTATTTTGCACAGAGAGGCATTTTTTGAAAAATGTATTGATAGTCAGATATCTATTCATATTAATGTACAGAATTCACCTGCTTGCTGCTACTACTGCACATTCACCCAGTGTATATACTATATGTGTATATATATGTATATATATAATGTTCTTCCTCTACACCCCCCCCCCCCCCCCCCAATTTTTGCACATGTCAGGCTACATTTCACTGTGTGTTATACTTGTATAACTATGCATGTGACAAATAATAAAGAACCTTGAACCTTGATAGCAATGTTGAATATTATTACACAGGAAACAAAAACAACTACATGTAAAACAGGGTTTAATAGTTGTGCAATTTTCATTAGTTTTTATTTTTATTTAGTTTTGACTTCAGATTTTCAATTTTATATCAGTTTTAATTAGTTTTTACCAATTGTTTGCTAGTTTAGTTTAGTTTTTATTTTTTTGAAAATCCTTAGTTTCAGTTTAGTTTTGATTACTTTCAGTTATAGTTTTAGTTTTGTTTGCAATAATTAAGTGTAACAAAATCCCAGTTTCATCATATCAGTCATTCTCTTCTGCTTATCCTTGGGTATGTTGCTATTCCAGCTACCATACCCTGCACCCTGGACAGGTCGCCTATCTGTCGCAGGGCTAACACGCAGAGACAGACAACTCACATTCCCACCTATGGGTTCTTTAAATAAATAAATAAATAAATAAAGGAAGATGAACAACCATTGATACCAGGCAACTATAAAATGTATATCTTGGCCCCAATAAGACTATTAACTCTTGCAGCACCGGGTGTTCCTAATTTTGGTTCAAGTGAATTGATGAACTTTTTGAAGGCAATTGACTCACACAGTTATGTAGGTATCCCCGTCTTGTTGTCTCGGGATGCATCACGCTACCTTGCCTGGGGTTAGCTTCTGTTTTCTGGGGATGAGGGTTGAGTGTGCTCCCTTACCTTCTCAAGGTAAGCTAGGTTAGCCTTCTTGTGTGAGCTTTTCAAGTGCACTTTAAGGTTTGTGGGATTTTTTTCCCTTGAGAAATGTCCCTCATAATTTGTCTCTTTCCACTACAAGACACTTGCTTTATCCAAAACACAGTCATATTCAAAGTAATCCCAAATTGGACTCTGGCGCTTTCTCCCGACTTTTCCTGACATGATTCTGCGCGTGGACGGAGCAGCAACACAGACGATTCGGCTAACGTACTGCCACCTGCTGGCATAATGAGACAGCAAGAAATAAATCTGGAAACTAAACTTCCTTTTCACCCTTGACTATTGTATGACACGCACACATCAATGAAAACTAAACACATTTTTGCTATAAATTCAGTTAATTTTAGTTTTGTGAACACTCATTACAGTTTTAGTTAGTTTTCCTTTTTTTGTTTTTATTTTTATTTCCGTTAACGAAAATGTTTTTTCACTTCTAGTTTTCGTTATTTCGTTAGTTTTCGTTAACGATAATAACCTTGATGTAAAATAATTACACTGTGACGCCTCTGCCTTTCTAAATAGAGGGACAGTAACTGCGTGTGTAAATGTAAGCGTGTAAAACCTGAAGATAGATTAACAGTATTTTGTCTCTGACTATCTCCCATTCTGCAATTCATCTCCTGTAAACAATAACATGGCGCACAGCGTGACGTGGAAAAAGGCACATACCTTTAACATTGCGTGACGAACTCTGTGTAGCTGCCGTCATAGGCAACTCTCGCATTTAAGTTCATTTTATTAGATATGTAAGGTTGAAACAATTAGTAGTTGAAATATTAAGAAATAAGAAATAAATAAATAGTAATTCATGTTTGATGCATGTTAGATTTATATGTTTAAATGTGTTATTTGTGCTAATTGTGCAATTAGATAGGAACCTTTTCTATAGTTCCATCTATTGTTGCTAAGAGGGTATTTTTTGGCTCTCACACTCGGCAAGCTAATTTGGGTCGTGTCCAAATTCATGGGCTGCATCCTCCTGAGGACCTGGCCTTCGCGGTGTACGTGGGCCGGGTCCTCAGAAGGTCGGGTAGGCCGGAAGTAAACGGCTGTGAAACTGGACGGTCTAGCCTTCTGATTAGCGTCACCGCTGTCTCGGTGGAGTTTAATAAACTCAGCCGTCTGCTCCTTGCTATCTAAAATATAACAGGACACTGGCGTAAATTCTCGACTGTCTCATACTTCTGTTTAATCAGTTTTCTGTTTGACGTTTAGTCAGCTGTGTGAAAATCCAGGAGGATTAATAAAGTTTTATTTTATCTAATCTAATCTAATAACTTTAATCGCAGCCAAACCGATTTACTCACGAACAAACAAAACACTGAAAAAAGCCCAACAATAACATTTTAGGTTGTCTAAGTGAATTATATATTACGTTTAACCCGAGCAGCGAAACTCCGCGGTGATCTGAAAATGATGTGCCGGGAGTTGTGCCGTTCTCGGCCCCATCAGTAACCCTCGAGCTCCCGGCTAGCTATCGAGCTGGTGGGTAGCAGACGTCTCCGAAAACCGTCGAAGCACTTTTGCAAATATGCGATATCTTGATAAACCGAGCAGATATTTGATGTTTACACAGCTACTTTCTCGCCTGAAAATATGTTAAAAGTTTATTTTGTGACCCAGAAAGATTAGTATGAGTAATTTTAAAACTTAGTAGCGGCCGCCATTGTTGGAAACTGGAGTTTGGCTGGGCCGCGCTATGAATTCTGGGATATGGTAGGCCACGAAGGACACACCCGACCCATCCTTCAAATTCGGGGAAAAGGAGGACGCATTTGTCGGCTGCATTCGGAGGAGTCTACGAATTTGGACAGCCTTCGGCGCGTCGCTGTGACATAATCGGTCTACAAATGCGTCCTCAGGAGGATGCAGCCCATGAATTTGGACACGATCTAAGAGACGAGCCACGAGGTTTGCATGTCTACAGAAAGATAAATAAAAGAGTGCCTTTTTTGGACCTTCCCACGACGTAAAGATTAAAGTTTTATGAGTGAGGCCAATGAGGTAAATGTTTTATTTTGTTTATTATCGTTGTATGTAAATACGCTAGTGTTGCATGATATTCTAGTACAATTACCGCAGTGTGAGGTGTAATGTGTATTTTATTGATCGTTTTGTTTTTGAATGTTTCATCATATATAATGCTTAAGGGCTTTATTAAGAATATTAATTTAAGTTTGTATTTCTTTTTAGTTGTGACGGCATTGTATCGGCTGTGGTTGAACATCATTACATGTTAAGGCATGTCGAAGAATCCTCCTGTCCGAAATAAATGTCAGCTAAAACGCAAAGAACAAGTTGAGCTTTATTAAGACTCGAGGGGAGTAACACTCTGTATTCCTCGTCCACACATAAACCCAAAAAAAGTTTTTAAAAATCTCAGTTTTCGGTGAATCCAAACGGCGTTTACGTGTGGACGAAACAGCTGCGTTTTCAAAATCACCCGTGTATGTGCGGACGCAGCGTAAAAGAGTTAGTAGTTTATTTTCTTACCACCTGCAGATTACTTGTATTTGCTTAATTGTTTACTAAATGTTTGAGGTGTGAAATAAACCGCAATGGAGCAAAATATGGGTGTGTGTGTGTGGTTGGAGGATGTGTTTGTGCGTGCGTGCGAGTGTGCGCGCGAGGGGGGGGGGGTATTTTTCTTGTAAAACAAAGGGGGGGCCCAGCGAAAAAAGTTTGGGAACCACAGTTTTACTCAAACCATGAAGCACTGTGTAGCTCTGTGTTTTGAAAAGTGCTATACAAATAAAGTTATTATTATCATGATTATTATTATTATTATAAGCACACTGTGGCTGAACACTTGCTGTGCAGACCTCGAAAAAAGGGCCAAAACATGTTGGCTAGCTGCATCTGCTAATTATATGTCAAAAAGGTGAAAGAACATCACAGTTTCTCGAGGGTAGCGACAGTTCACAGCGTGCACAATCCGAGCAAAGATGACATTTCAACCAAAACACATTTGGCAAAGCAAACTAATAGCACTTTAACATATTTTCTCGTAGGCTGTGATGGATGGCTACCTCCTTTGTAACCTATTTTTGCAAAGGAGGTTAGGCAGCACGGCGTCACCAGCAGATTGCAACACGATTCTGCCCACTAACCTGAAAATAGAAAGCAATTCTTACGTTTGGATATTCCACCTTAGATGTGCAAAGGCAGTCATAAATACAGCAGAGTTCTCTGCATTTAACTCTTAAAGAAAAGAAACGTGACAAATCCGTTGATCCACTTTGTACAGCCCCCACTCCCCCCCCAAATGAAAAGAAATCCTCAGACACATTTTTAACTTCATCTCCTATCAAAGAGGCCCAGATTGCAATCTGCTACACAATATGTTTTGCTCCATTTTATTACCCACATAGATAAACCTCATGGATGGAACACAGGCCTATGAGTAATGAAGGCCCCCTCCACATAACAAGATCCTACCCTCCGTATGCTCTTCGTCTTCTCTCTGTCTGCAGCGGCCATGAGTTTAGCTGGTCATTTTCCTGCTTTTCTTTCAAAGGAACAGACCTGCACAGATGTTGTAACAGCACATAATCAGGTTTTAGCACTTGAAAGCAAGAGTAAGTAATTAGAAACACATTTCCTAACTGATAAACACACAGAGTGTGCGTATCACTGGGTACATTGAGTAATATAGCAGTGCAGCAAACAGACATGTTAAATGGACATAGTAACTGAGCACAAAATGCAGGAACTGTCTTTTGTTGGCATCTAGTATTATTGTTCCTGCGCATACTTCTTTTCAGATCAAGTTCTGGTACATTTTTAAGCTCACTTGCATGCACAGCATGTTTAATATCCACAGATTTCTAATCGTGCTAATTTGAGGGGACTGCAAGTCATTGAGGTCTGCTTTGTTTTCTTGTTCTGCTGTGAAAGCCAGTCTGTTTTCAGGTTCAGCTACTCGACTTAGTCCGTGACATTTGCATCCTCAATTTGTTATTTAGTCCAGTTTCCTCTTCCACTAGCTGCTGCACAGCTCGAAAGCAGAACGTTTCCACCCCCATGATTAAAAGTCAAGGTGTCCTTTCAGCAAATGCTGCGTTTTTTTCTTTCCAAACATACCTTTGCTGATTGTGGGAAAATGGCTCAATTTCAGCTTCATCTGTCCATGGCCCAGCTTTCCAAAACAACTCTGCTTTCCCAGATGTTGCCCTGCACACTTTAGTTTTTGACTTTTGTCTTGATGCCACAGGCAAGGTTTCCTTCTGATGACTGTCCCAATGTACACCATACATCAATTCTGCACAGCTGAATGTTGCTGGAAGCCCCTCCCATGCCAGTTCAACCTTCCTGCAGCTCCCATATGCAGTCATATGGGAGGTTTACTTTGCCTCTCAGCCCACCAGACATGCTGTTTTATCTCAAAGTTTTCTTTCAGATCTTCTTTCGACTTCCACAGTTTTCCTTTCCACAATTTCATAATTGCATTTTGAACAGAGGAGATTCAAAGCTGGAAACACTTTGATATCCTCATACATTATAGCTTCATCCCCAAAAACAGAACACTCTTTAAAATGGTCACAAAAACAGAATGCAAATCTCCATAACCTCATATAACCCTACACCTCACGTGTACCTAGAGTTGACTGAAAGAAAATATATTAATTGTTGAAAATGCAACACTCGTCTTCTTTGGAAACCACACTCTTTGAGGGGAGCCTTAACTTCTGAAGATTTGAAAGCAAAATGACTTCTTTCAGTACATAGCCTGCTGTTGGTATTGTCTTGCAAGAATACGTAAAACCTTCCATTTTGCATCAGCTTTGATGCAAAACATCTTTTCCAGCAACCAGGCAACTCCCAAAGAAACACTTGGTGGGCTCCTCTCTTCTTAGCCTGGAAGAAGATCAGATTTAGACTGGCCTAACCTCTGGACAAGTTACCTTGTCCAGTCAGTCCATCTTAAATGAGCTCAGGTTTAGAGAAGGAAGCAGTGTTTATGGATCTTTATTTTGTGGTTTTCAACAAGTATTTTGAGATTCAGTGTTAATTTCCTTCTTCTTTCATGCACAGATTGCCTCTCTTTTTGAATTCTCTTAATCCTGATGATCTTATTATGATCTGTAGGTAGATCATGAAAAGTGATGATAGGGAATGTTGTTGATGTATTCACCTGCAGAGCAGAAGTCTGCAAGTCAACTAAAAATATTGACTGGTGGTGCATTATACACACCAGCCCTGATTTGTAGGCAATCGTTAACTTCAAGACTTGATGTTGGATCCAGTTGTTAAGAGCCAGGGACTACTGAGTGTTGCCAAAGGCTTGAGGAGTCTAATCACTTCTTATTTAGGCTGACCTACCTTACAATTTAATTAAGGCCTGATAAGTTAATTAACTTCTGTGTTTGTGCATTAATATATCAATTGAAGCTGAATTTATTAAGAATAAAACAAAAATTACACATCGGTTACATCTATTTTAAGAAGCAGAATCACTTGTAAATCAGATTCATGTTTGTAGCAAATTAATTATCTATACTAAGATCATGGCACATCATCTGGAAATATAGAGGAGAACACCCACACACATTCCCAAGATCAAAATAAAAAGCGAGACCCTTAACAAAAAGTATATAACACCAAGATAGATGCAGTTCTCAGTGGAATTGGAAAGAAAAAGGGGTAAAAATACAAATGAATTCTCTACTGAAGCATGCATTTTACAGTAACCTGACACTGAGGTAGCAGGCTATTGCTCTTACATTCTTGCAGAGAACTACAAAAAAGACCTTGGTTTGATTTTAAACCACTCAGTGAAAAGCATTCTACAGCCAGCTAAAGCTAAATCAAGGCCACTGGTGGAGCTTGGCAAGCACCTGCTTTGCTTTCCCAAATGGCTGATTGCATCACTGGGGAGATGTTTGTCTCTGGCTCTTCTCCAGATGGGGACAGTTGTGCTGCTTACGGTGCTGAAGGTATTCACCAGCTGGCAGGCTACAGCAAACAGACCTTGTCAGATGGTCGGTTAACTGGTCAGCAGATCTCTCTTTCCCTTCACTTCTCAGTTCTGTCTCTGCTCAGTTTATTGTGGGACTTTTGATTTAATTTGTGGTGTATTTATGTAGAACCAGGGGCAATTCTAGGATCAGAGCTTTGGGGGTGCTTAGCACCCAGAGAGCTGCCCAGCCAGGCAAGATAAACTTTACTCGTCACGATGATACTTCTTCCCTGTCTCTGTCAGTCCCTGCATCCTTAAACGTCTCCAGTTGTCCCGAGTTTCCTCTGACTGTCTCCTTGGTGCATTTAAACCCCTGTTCCTCCCTGTCCCTGTTGTCTTCATCTCTGTTATCAGTCATCATAATTTTACCATTACTGTGCAAGTCTGCAAATTTCTTTATTAAGTCATTGGATTCTTAAATTCATCAAGTCTCTCTCTGCCTGGGTCCTCGTCACAAAACATGACATCATTGTTTTGTACATTTTAACACAATTTAATCCCCACATTTGTGAAAGAAAAAAGCCCTTTTTTTAAAATCTGTAACAAAACAATCAAATCTGATAAAGATTATTTAAATCCTGCAAAAGAAGAATGGATTGGAATAAAAACAAATACATATGGTAACCTTAATTACTGTGGGAAAATGATGAATGATGATCATAGTGAGTAAGAAGTAAACTGAGTGCATTTTCTGGACAGAGATTCACTTTTAATATGTATGTATAATACAATAGATACATAAAAATACACTCCAAAAATAGAGTCCTTGAAATGTAGAAAATATTGATAAAAAAAATGGAGGCAACTTTGCCTATGGTACAATGTATGAAAAGATCTTTACTGCAGATACTACTATGGCTCTGCAGATTTATTCCTTTCATTTTAACCCATGTCGCCTCACATTGAGGTTGGCAAATCACTTTTTGGTGATCAACTGTCTCAAGCAGTTTAACAGTTTCTGTTGTGCCTGTCACTATTCCCTGTCTGTTTCCTTACCTGGTTCTTCCTGACCTTGTACTTTCTCCACACGTTCCCCTCTTCCCTCTCTCCTTCTTTGGACTGACAATCATACACAAATAGATTGTATTCAATTAGATGAAAAATTACATTAATATGAAAAAAATACTATTAAGATCACTAATAAAAAGTCCTCTCTCAGTGTACTTTCAAACAAAGGGCAAATAACCAAACCACATGAACATCTAATAAAAGATATATCCAATAATATCCTTTATTGATGGATCATTTGTTCTTACACTTTTACCTGAATGTTGCTCCTGGGTTTAATATCAGCACATGCACATATGACAAAATAACCAGCTTCTCTCATTCCATTTCAAACAGGACAGTGGTAACAACAGCAGGCTACAGACAATTTTAAGTTTCAGATTTTAAATAGGCTGTATACATTTCAATGGGAGCAACAGGACGGTCAAATGTCGCTGATTTTACTACACGAGGACGAATTGCAGGGTAGCAAACATCGTCGGAAAACACGTTTTCAACACTGCAGGTTACCTGGGTGTAATGTTTTTCAGCTAAAAAGAAACATGGCCTGACTCCTACCTAACTATATAAAGAGTAACTGAAGGTTAAATGCAGCTAACATGTCCTGTTTTAAGCCAGGCACTTACACCTCCGCTCCGCTGCGTCTCAGCCACTATCGCTCTGGCTGGTGATGCACGAATCATGAACGAATCGTTCAAGACTCGAGAATCACTTTACTGACTCATGAATCATGAATCACAAGCCCAACTGACTCACCCGTGTTGCTGTTAGCAAACTAATTTCATTAGTAGAAATATATCTGGCTTGTAATTAAAATTATGGAGAAAAACACAACATCCAGTATCTTAACAAAAGCATTTCTGCTCTAAACTGGAAGAAAAAACTCTGAGTAGAAGCTCACATCAAGACAATAGCTCCTCGGTTCACAGTAGCATCGCTCTGCTAACATGCTAACAGCACATTTGAGCTACTCACCCCCTCCTTTCCTGTGCTGAATCGTAGTGTAAGCGAATCACTCAGGACTCACTAACCCTTCCCTTCCTGAATCATAGCAAACGAATCACTCAGGATTCACTCACCCCCTCCCTTCCCGTGCTGAATCATAGCATGAACGAATCACTCAGGACTCGCTCACCCCCTCCCTTCCCGTGCTGAATCATAGTGTGAACTGTTAAGGTTCAAATATTGAGGAAGGAGAGTACAAACAACCATGGTCCAAGAGCTTGGTCAAACAATTGATTTTAATGAAATACACGCGTGGGGGGACCAGCTCCCTTCGCAGACAGCGCTGATCTCAGACGAATCAAAGCATAAGCATATATTTTATACCATCAGGGCTTGAATTTAATGACGCCCCCTCATGCGTCATCAGATACAATATATGCATACGTCAATTCAAAACCACAATGACTTTTAACACAGTTTGAAAAGGAACATTGTCTCTATCTTCATGGCAGATGTTTCCTGTCAACCTTTTGACTACCGCTTCTCCAAACCCGCAGTTACAAGTCAACATGATTAACCTCTCACCTATAAATGATTCTCTCTGAGTGAGTGAGTGTGTGTGCGTATGTGTCGTCCTTAAATGCTCTCTCATCTCACCCGTTGCACTTCTGAATTACTCAGGACTCATAGTGTGAACGAATCACTCAGGACTCGCTCACCCCCTCCCTCCTGTGCTGAATCATAGCGCGAACGAATCACTCAGGACTCGCTGTCGCTGCAGAATTTCAGTCAGGTTGATGTCTGGACTTTGACTGAGCCATTTCAACACACTTCATTTTTCAGCCATTCTGCTGTGCCTGAGATCGTTGTCCTCTTGCATGTCCCAATGTCAGACAAGTAAATGGCCTTGCATTGACTCCAGATCAGGGTGGAAATGGTGGATCTACAGGTGACTGTTCCAGAAATCTTGTGGTTTGTTCAAATGAAACTTTGAGAAACCTAACCCCAAAAAGATGATTTTGTTCATCTGGCTGTAGCGTTTTCAGTGGGAGAAGCATTTCATCGCTCATCTAATTGACTTCAGTCTCAGCTGACTGCAGGCTTCCCCAACGCTATGTCCAGATGAACAGAATCAACTTTTTGGGATTTCCTTACCTGAATGATCGAGCATGCATCACGACATTTGTGAACCTGAGCTGTGCTGCATTTTTTTTCTAAAGAAAAAGAGGCTTTCTCCTGGCAACCCTTCCAAACAAACCACACATGTTCAGCCTTTTTCTAATCGTACTGTTATGTACTTTAGCAAGCAAACAGGGAACTGCAGAGTCTGAGATGTAGCGCTCATTTTTTTCCCCTCCCACTGAACATTGTAGTCTGACCTTGGTTTGAATGTGCTGGGACATCCACTCTTGGAAAGACTGGCAACTGTCTTCAACGTTTTCCACTTGTAAATAAATTGTTCTCGTTATAGAATGACTGTTGTTGGCAGTGTCCTTAAAACCCTTGCTAAACTGAAGAGCAGCAACAATTGTTTCTCTAAGAAAACCTCTGATGGCTTTGCTGTTTCACATTGTGTTAACACACCTGAATGCTCCAGACGAGAAAACTGCTAAATTTCTGCTTTTATGGAGGTGCTCACACTTGACGATCAGTTACTGTATCCTGGTGCATTTGATTTTTAGCACCTGGGTGCTACTTATCCTGTTGATATGGAAGCAGAAAGGATGTGCCTAGTTCTTTTTACAAACTGCTTCTGAATGTTGTTTTTGCTAAATAAATCCATCACATGTTGTTTTTCATCTAAAAACGTATTTATCTAATTTAAGACTTGTTAAAGACCTTCTTTTTTTTTTTTTAAATGTCATGGTACCTTAAGAATAAAATAATTTTTTTTTCATATAACTATCCATTCGTCCATTCACTTCTACAAGGACACTGCTTACTGTAGCCTCATCACTTTGTACTCTGTCTGACCAAGGCAATACATTTTAGAAAAAAAATCTATCATTAATGGAAATCTGATAAAGAAGAATACATTTGTAGGCCAGTAACACCACCGTACATCTAAAAGAGCCACGTGACGCTTTGAATATTCCCTCCCAGGTGGCCACTGGCCTGTATAAGGTAGGACTGTGGTGGCCGTACGCTTTGTGCAAACTACATTCACATTTGATAAACTCAACAATTGCAGTCGTATGTTTTTTTTAGCTGCATGTAGAATATGTGTCCAGACTACAAGGACATTGGCAGGATAGCAAAGTAGACTTACAGAGAAATTGTACAGGTAGGTACAAGAAAAACACAAGAACAAACAGAAAATGCTTGGATGAATGATTACTTTGGCTACGTATGATCTCAGCCTTTGAAGCTATAATGGTCTCAACTAAGGCTTTGGTTAGGCTATGTGCGCCTTCTAATAAAGACAGTTGAAGCTGGGAAGTTTATAGAGCATTTTGTCCTGCTATATTAATTTAGGATGGACAAACAACTTTCTGCATTTATGTTGATTACAACCAAAAATGTAAGAAAAAAAAACCCCAAAAAACAAAACTATTTAAATAAAATAAAAAATAAAATACAACAATAACAGCCACATAGGCAATGACAGCATGCCAAAATAATAATATGAATTATAAAACAAAATAATAAAAAAAAACACATTTATTTCCTTTTTTTATTGCAAATATGTCTACAAAAACTAGGAATACAGATAGAGATATAACAAGTATGGTTAAGTAAGTTCAGTTGCAATGCAGAAGAAAGAAAAAAAAAAACACATTCTGGTGCTTTGTGCCATATTTTGGATCAAAGTTTGTTCCCTTTTCTGAAGACTTACATTCACTAGAAAATACACAGAGCAAAAAACAGTCCAGTACCACCAAACGCTAACAAAATCTAATATTAGAACCCGTGGAAGCGCAATCGTGGCTTAACTCGTAAGTATTAATACATTTATAAACACAGAGACAGACCATTAACACATAGGGAGTGGAAACAAAAAGAACTTATAAAGAACAAAGAAAGAAAGGAAAACATAAAAATAAAAATAAAAACCAAAAGTTATACAAATAAATGTAAGTTTGAAACTTTCAATTGTACTTGACTAATGTGATACATAAATACAGACAGGACAAGACATATGATAAAGATGTAAAAATGCAAATGCGATTAAAGTTTGTTTTTAAACATTTTTTATGGTTTACAAAAAAAAGTGCTTAGCAACATTGCATCTGCAGCTTTCAGAGGAAAAGCTGTTATATTCTGATTCTTTGGAATTCATAAATGTTAATGGCGGCACACAGAGGAGGATCAGATAAAGACGGCAGAATCTATTTGGGTGCATTTTCATTTTTGAACTATAATGTAATCAACTAATACGCTTCAATATTCCTAATGAATCACAATCAGAGTTTTTCAAGAAATAACCTCTGAGGACATTGGGCAGGCCAAAGTGCGATCAGCTTTCTGTGCTCCATCTGCCAGAAAATGATTTTTTTTGTACCACTGCGCCTTAAAAACATGGTCCATGAATTCATTACCGTTTCTACACAAATGCATTGTCATTATTTAGTTGCCCAGCTATTTATTTATATTTCCTCTTGTTAACAAAGCTTTTGATTATGAACTTTAAGGTTATAATCAGAGTATATTTAAATGTGTGGGCAGAAATGTACTATATGCTGCATATAAAAAAATGTGTATATATATTTTTTTCTTTCAAATATAAGAAATGACCCTCACAAGGCTCTTAGTTTCGCGAGGAGTGCCTCTACATCTGACTCTCCATTGGTGCCACAGCTGCTCACTGTGGGACTAAAGGAGGATGACTGGAAGGTTGGAGTTCCCGCGCTTCCTGTGCCAACCTCCATCTCTTTTTCGGTCGCTTTAACTCTCTCCAACACCCTCTCTCTGTCCGGCCCATAGCCGTGACCCGCCACGTTCCTGTAACCGCGGCCCGACTCTGAACCCACAGCAGCTTTGGCTCTGGCTGCAGATGGATGGCTCTCAGACTCATTATGGGCCTCCCGGGCAGAGGGAGCTTTCACCGCCGCTGAACTCGCATTTATATTCTGCCGAGAGCGAGACCTTTGTAAAGGTGCCTTGTTGTTTTCTGCGAGTGAAAAACAGAGACAAAGCAGTGAGCACAACTATGAGAATGAGGGAGAAGAGGGTGATGCGTGACTGACACGTTAAATGAATGGGAGCAAGGAGGTTAATCAGATTACAGATTAAATTACAAGCAAGCCACAGAGAAGCGGCAAAAGCAGGCGAGCGATGAGAAAATAGAAAGTCAGGCGATGCAGCGAAACACGAAATGATGAAATAAAAGAAGTTAGGAAGTAATAAAAACAGTTTAGTAAACAATTACGCATGCAAAACAAATTACATACATACACAAGAGGTCGCACTGCTAGTCTGTTAGAATCGACATACTCTCACTGATGAGACTGAAGTTTCTGCAGTACACTCTGGCACAAAGCCAGCTCAGCATGATGAAATGGATATGGCTGATCAACCACAACAGAAACTCAATAACATTGTATGTTGCCCTTTTTTCCAATCTCCTAGTCTCCCCCCCTTGCACGACACCCTCCCACCCAGCTTCACCTCCCCTGATTCTACCATCATCATCCATTCTCCTTCCTCTGCTCTTCATCTCGGCTCTCTGCTCCGGCACTTGTCCTCTTCATCTTTCTTATTCTTTAAAACACATTCCCAGGCAGACAGTGGAACAGAGCAACGCCCACATGCCAAGATCAGACCTACGTTCTGAATTATAATCCCTCTGAGTAGATCTTAGACTTCATCATCAGTATGTGCGCGCTGGAAGGAGAGGGCAAATCCATATTCATGTGACCTTGAGTGTGAGGCTGAGAGGAGTGGCGCGAGGAAAGACACCGCCGCATTTAAAGTTTCCTGAGCCTGAAATGTCTGGCAAACAGGAGTCAAACACAGCAGAGCAGAACAGAGCGACCCGCTCTGTCAGCCAATCGGTAATGAGTTTGGAGCGTGGCCAGTCAGTCATGACAGTGTGTTTTATGGGCCGAGCTGACGAATGACAAGGAACGTCCCTGAACACAACCTCTGACAAATAAATAAGGATAAAGGGAGGAAAGAGAGCAGACAAGAAGGAAGCGACTGCAATATTAAGGAAAGAAAGTCAACGTTGGCACTCGCGCACACACAAACACACGTTGTTACGTTCACAACAAACCTGTTAGGCAAACAAGAGGCAGTGGGTGACTTTAAAAGGAGGAACTGAGTAGAGTGTTTCGCGCTGCTTGCTGTGATTGAACATTTAACACAGCTGAAAATGCAAGTCTCCTCTCATTATCTGACCCTTTTTGCGCCATCTTCCTGTTGTAGCAGTCTAACTTGCAACAGATGACAATTATTTCCCACTGCTGATCCTTTTTGCTCCACAATTTCCCAATCATGTCCTGTTTCTCTGTCCTCCCCCTAAAAAGTGCATCAGCTACACCCACCCTGTCTGTTTCTCTCTACTTAGCGATGCCCCCCTCTTTAAAGGAAACGCTTGTTTCACTTAAAAGCGCCACTCACAGATTCAGAGCTGATGCTGGGAAAGTGATCAGTTCTGTAATAAACTATTTGCATTTTGATATCTTGTTTACACTTTAGCTTAATCTCAAATTGAGGCCGTTTCTGTCACAAAAAGCAACACGGATGGGATCATTATCACACGTCGAGTGTGACAAAATGTCAATCTTTGAATTTACATTCATTTTAACACGTATTAGCATTTAATTATTTTCAGCTCTGCATGTAGCCTAAATTACTTATGAAAACCACATACTGACTGGAGTACAAAATGCTGTTTCGATACATATACATTTACACTTCAAAAAGAAATGAAGAAACCCCACACTTGAATAAGACCTCTTATCCAAAAGTGCATTTCTCTTCTCCCTAACAGGGCCTTGGCCTTTAGTGGTGAACATGATCAAAGTGCTGGCAAGTTCAGTTTCTTCTCAGTCTGTCTGCCTGTGACACCTCGCTGCCCCTTCCTTTGAAGCCTCGCTAGCTTCTCAACATATGCCTTCATCTAAGCTGTAAAACATGTCTGAGAGATGTAAAATATGTCTCATCTTCCAGGTAGCACTCCTTTAACCAACAACTGACAAAGGCTGTACAGGAGAACTAGTCAAGCAGAATTTTAATCGAAATTGCTGCTCTGGATCGTCAAGGAATTCAAAGACAAAACTGTCGTCTTTTATTGAACACATGCCTGTGATGGTAGAGGTGTGAATTTATCCTTCTCACACCATCAAATATGGATTGGCTGCGTGATGTGCAATTAGATATAAAAGATGGTTAGTGTACTTTAGTACGCAACATACTCAGGATAAATCCCACATCATTATGACAGGTCTCGGACTGAACTTTGGTGCCAAGTGACACTGATCTAAGTGATATTACTGCGATACATGATTAGACTCTGATCTGCTGACTCAGGATTCACTACAGGCTTCATAAAGCTTTTTCCACCCCGATCACATACGAGGACACACTTTGATAAAAATGCTTCTGTTACTTCAACACAGTTACATCCACGTCGGTACATTGTTACAGCAAACCATGCAAACCTCCCCAGAAATGTAAATACACATCACCATCACTGCAGCCTGCACAGGAATAAATACCTCATCAGCTTTTGCGACCTATGCATGCTGTGTCGTAGGCTCTATGTTAATATTATAATTCTGGCGTTAGTATTTCTGAGCTATGCACTTTTTCCTAAATCTTGGCCACTGGGCATTTTTTTAGGGTAGAACAGTAGAGAAGTAGGGAGAGAGCAGTGAGGAATGGCACTGAGAAAATGGTCCAGTGCAGACTCGAACACAGGCCCGCTCAACCTTTCAGCGCCCGCTCACCTGCTACTGGACATTATTCACCTCAGTTTTAAAATGCAGCTCTTCGAACACTAAATGGTTACATGTCCTTGTAAGTAAAAAGCTTCTTTCTTCAGTTATTGTCTTCAACCAGGAGCCATTGAAAGCCAGCAGCATTTTTACTGTGTGGTTTTTGTGAAATAATAAGCTGGTGAATGCCACTTTTAAGCTAAAAAGTGAAACGGAGTGTTGTCTGGTACTTACTCAGAGCTTTTCTATTTCTGCTAAGCACTTTCTTCTGTAATGACTGAATTGTGAAGCCACAAAGGTGTTGGCGGTTTCCAACACCGTTGACGTCACTGATGGAGGCAGAACATATTGAACCAATGTTTGAACTTGGGTTTTGGCCTGTGTATTGATAGAGCACCAATACAGCAGCCCATACTTAGAAGTTCATCTTCACACCTTAATGTCAAACTACTTCGTTAGAAAGCTTTCACAGTGAAATATAATAAAAGAGCAGGAGAGGTATTCTTTTCTTCCACTGGCAAACGGCAACACAAAAGAAAGCACATTTCTTCATGAAAGCTCATTTGCGGCGTTTATGTTCGGTGCTGATGCAGGTAAACATTTATTCACTTCTTTCCTGCTTCTGGATTGTCGACATTTGAAAAAGAAGGTAGGAGCAACACTGAGGCTTCTGAGACAGAAAGTGCTCACCTGTCTTTCACTTTTTCGCACTGTTAAAGCTAAACTGACACCATTGTAGTAATAAACTCATCAACATCAAGAGGTGTTAAGAGATTGGAGCAAAACTGAACATTTGAGAAAGCCTAAAGAGTGGTATTTTCCAGGGAGTCAACCATAAACACAGCACTAAACCAGCAGTCTATCACAGTCCTCAGTCCGACGCCGTCCTTTAGTCTGCTTGAAGGCAGAACGGAGAAGAAAAACTGTTCAAAAATGACAATAAAAGAGCTGGCAGACTGAGTGTGTTGTGCCTTTTCGCTCTCAGCTTTGCTGTAAAATGTGTCTTTAAACTGCGAGTCTCAGAGCCCAAAGCCTTTTTTCCCAGCTACTGACACTGGTTCTGTTTCAGCATAAGACAAGCAAAATCTCAAACGAAACAGACTAATCGCTGCTCTGAATCGTTTGAAAATATCACTGGGAATTTCAAGATGGAACCATGGTGGTTTATTACATGTCTGATAGGATGGCATTTTGTAGAAATGTAAAAGGCCCCGTCCAATAGAGAAAACATAGATTTTTTTTCTCCATCTGCAAATAGCTGCAGAGAGGAATTCACATTTTTCTCTTGTCAGATCATTTGGTCCATTTGCATTTGCCACTTCAAATACAGATGCAGATGAGCCTTTCCTTTCATCTCTCACCCCCTCCCTGTCTCTCCACTCTTATGAAGTTTGCTGTATTTGATCACTTTAAGAAGAGAGCAGTCATGCAGACTTAGAAAAATACAGATAGTGAAGTGACTTTTTCTCTCCACGGAGTGACTGACACAACAAGTTAAAGTTAGCAAGATCAAATACACACTTCTTTACCCGTCATAAATCAAAACATGGCTTGATGGCTTGTTTTTTTTTTTTTTTTTTCACCCTTTCCATTTAAATCTAAATTTTTGCATTTGGGGCCACTTTATGGCTTATGACTTTGGCTACATAATCAAACAAAAGCACATTTTGTATAAACACTACTAATAATTTGTCATTGTTGATTTTAATTTTTATACATGCTTGTGATTGTCTAACATTATTGGCTAGGCTCACATCTTTTGTGTGTACTCCTTTTACATTGCCATTGGTTCCTCTTGCTGACCTGTAGTTGCCTAATATGTTGGTGTATTTACTGTGTTTTCCACTGCTATTGTACTCTGGTTACTTTCCACCTCCGTGTCAACAAGAAATCTCTGATCTTTTTTGCATTGCTGAAGCAACAGACCGTCTGTGTCCTGTTTACACTGGTCATGTAATGCAAGTTTACTTGAAGATTATTTCTGAATGTTTGCTAAAATGCTCATCTATATCCAAACAAATTTAGCTTTAAAATAAAAACATTTGAATATGTGGATATATAGCCTCAGTGTCGTAAGAGCAGCCACAATGAACTGAAAGTGACCAGTTCTGTTTTATCTATAGAAAATTTCCATCGAAGAGATGAGAGACAAAAGCAGAATTAGGCATATCACTTGGAAATCAAATGGTTAAAATGCACTGGTGGCTTTACTTTAAGTCCTACAATGAAACATGACTGACTTTTGTGTTGCAGATTCTTTGTACAGTACAGCAGAGTATAGTCTAGGACAGGGTAGTGTAGTATATAGTTGGTGTCCATGTAGCCAGCCCATCCGCCCAGCATTTTATGGCTGAGGGGTTAAAACATCAGATTTTTTGAGCAGTTATAAATTATCTCCTCAACAGCAGTGAGATCAGTTTGTCACTGTTATTGTAGCCAAGTTTTGTTGTCATGTATTTATAACAACATAAGAACAGAAATCATCTCAGTGTGTCAAAATGTTTCTTAGAACAATATTTCTTCATTCAGAACAGAGACAGATACTCAATTTTTCAGTTTCTGTATAGAGTCTAGTTATACTAGGATGTGAGATTACTGTGTCAGAACATGATAAAAACTATTAGAAACTAAATCTAGGGCTGGGCCATATTATACCATTCACAGTAATACCGGTATAATGTTAGGCAACGATAGGAAAATGAAATATCGCGGTAGAATATGAGCAAAACGTGCATGCGCAGTGCCTTTGTTTTCATACACACATGGCCGATTGTTGAGTGAAACAGATGAACCAGAATTGGTTTGTAAAAATGGTGCAACTTCAGTGATGTGGAACTGGTTTGGTGTTTGTCCGTCAGATACACAACAAAGCACATTTTTTTGCAGAACATGCAAGCGGCCGTTGTCATTGTCATATTTGTCGGACTAAGATGCTCTTAAATCTGGGAGTAATCTGGGTCCTAAACCCCCCTCTTCAGGTCAAACGAACACTGCACTGAGAGTTAAAAACTGTCTAAATTCTTTCATCTTTAATAAAACGATCAGCATTGCTGCTTTACCAGGTGTAACTATGAAGTTTAACTTCCAGGCATCCATGAAAACAAAATTTATTACATTTAACGGAGTTAGAAGTTAGCAAGAAGCTAGCAGAAGTTAGCTCGCTAGTTTCGCTAGTTACCTAAGCATGATATTGAATGTTCTGACTGAGAGATTTCTGAAAAAATTCAAACGTACAGCTCTGCTATCACTTCCAACACAAATGAAGACAGGAAACTAAACAGCAGTGACGTTTGTAGGGTTACTGAAGTTGGGCTACCTGGTATACAATGATGTGCTACGTGATCGCTAGCGACACAGCTATGTTAGCATAACATAAACAGTGAGGCTGGAGGACGAACACTAACACTTTTCCACTTATAAAAGTTAACGTTAAGGTTCCTGATAGTTAGAGACAAATGCAATCACATGGCAGGATGTTGTAAACGGACCAAACTTCAGTCAGGAGAACAACTGAGATAATCCATCCACAATACAAGGTTAGTCATTAATATACTGCAACAACATGGGAATAGAGCAGCTGCCAGAGAATTCAACATTAATGAATCAATGGTACAGAAGTGGAGGAAGCAAGAAGAATGAGTTTAATAAAGTTTGATTTATCTGACTGCTTTGTTTCGCTTAATGTGCCTTATAATCCCGTGCACCTTATGGTCCGAAAAATACGTACTGCACACTGCAATTTAATGTTGCAAAGCACCTCTTTTTAACTTCAGTGGACATGGTTATGCTCAGGATATGTCAGCCCATTTCTTGTTTAAGTGAAAATAAATAGAAGGTTGTCTTTTTGCGCTAGTAATGTTGTGGAGTTGTATTTTGTCTCGCATCAATTATATCGTCAGTTATATCGTTATCGCAAATTTTCAAATATATATCGTGATAAATATTTTTGGCCATATCGCCCTGCTCTAACTAAATCCTTATCATTTATGCCATCTGAATTAAAAATAATAATAAAAAATACCGGTAGTCGCCAGTGCTGCCTCTCAGTTTCCTAAAAGTAGGATCTTTAGGTAGCAGAAGTCACTTGGAAACACAATTTTAAGAACACATAATTACCAATTCACTAACATAACTTAACCCACCCTCCTGCTTATTTTATATCTTTTGCCAGGTGTTCAAGAGTTTAACTATACTGTTAACTGTAACTGACATATTTACTTGTGCATGCAAGAGCTTAAAAATAGGTCCTTCCGACCCCATCAGGAAATGAGTGTGACTTTTGTTTTGTTTTGTTTTTTACTAGGCCTAAAAGGGAAAAAAGCCTTGCTTTCTTTGGTCCTGTGAGTTTTAGACCTACCAGTCAATTAAAAACAGTTTTCAATTGCCTGTCTGCCTCTGAAACAACTATGTCATCTGAAGCATTATCAAGCCTTAATGTATAAATGCTATCTAAATCACAATGTATTTGTACCAGAATTGTCATGACAGCATAGATAATCAAACAATGATTTTACATAATTACCTGTTACTTATGAAAGCTCTATTTCAATACACTTCTTATTTGTAATTTGAAGACCAAAAAATAATTATACACTTAAGTCTATGTACCATGGGAGTCAGTCCTTTGAACCTTATCATCATTTTGACTGCAGTAATACTGGCATAATATTCCCGCCTGTGTTTACACAGAAAGCAAAACACTGTAAATGAAACAAAGCGTGGAAAATCTTTTAACATTTCTGCTATCAAATTCTGTCCCGGCATGAAACTCGATACAATTACAACATTTGCATTCTTTCGCAAATGTAGCTGGGTAATTATGTCATTGGCATCAATGAGCCACTGTCAATATGTGACATATTGAAAATGATAAGCTAAATAACATAATGTTCTGCCGGGTGTGTCGTAAGTTTCCCTCGACAAGCGCCTTTGTTACTGGGACCAGTAATTTTAAGAAAGACCCCCATCAGAATCCATTGCTCAGTCTGCAGTATCTTTCCCAGAACAAACACCAATTGCAAAAAACCTACTAAAAATAAACCAAGAACAAACAAGAAGTCCTGAAAAAGCTGTTTAGAACAGCATACTATGTTGCAAAAAGTGAACTACCATTGCAAAGACTGCTAAATTTTGCCAAACTTCAAAAAGCAAATGTCCTAGATCTTGGTTCCACTTACCTCTTACCCATGATTTCAGTGGAAATTTCAAATTCAGGATCTGACACAGACTGATTCATGTTCTACACAGTTCTTACAAGTTCATAGAAATTTCTGTTCAATTAGAACCAAATGTTTGAGTTGATGATTGTAATTTTTATACAGTTGTTGTAATTTGTGCTTTAACTATTTTTTGATTGGTGTTTTGTTTCCTTTACAATATTATACATTGTAAAGGAAACAAAACATCAATCAAAAAATTGTCCTCTTTTTTAAATTTGCGCTACTTAAATTTATTTTGGGCTACCAAAAGAAAGAAGAGTGCCTGCCCGAAGGGCTACCAGGGATTTTGACATTTTGCGAGCCCTGTAAAGACTAGTTAGCCGTTAGCTGATTTGTTTGTGCAACTGTCAGTATGCTTCCTCTTTGCAAATATGATTCATTGTGGGAAAATTCCCTCCACTTGTAAGTCATTTTTAAATTGTTCTGTGTGGATTAACCAGTCATTCATGGTGGAACTGGTAACACTGAACAAAACTTGTGCAGAACTTTTCAGACATATTCAGTGTATATAACAGAAAGATGAGACTAGGTGTGTGTTTTTCTGCATCTCTGCCAGCAATCAGCACACTTGAGGTATAAAAGCAGAGTTGCTATGACTCATAGTACAAATAAAACAAATTCAGAAAAGCCTTGCTCACAAAATAACCCTTCTTACTTCGTTCGTACTCTAATGGACAGTTGTACATTACCACTTAGGAACACAAATGGTATAAAAAGAAAGAAAAAACCCCTTACCATTTTATCTGTGAGGATGGGACTGTGCGCACTGTACTCTAGAAGGCTATGACTTTGCACATACACAATGAGATGTGCCAAGGAGAGCTACATTTAAGAGTCGTATGGTGAAACAAATGTGAGTCATGTGCCAAAGTCCCCCAGCCAGTCTTTTAAAGGGTAAAAGCAAGAAGACAGCTTGTTAGCTTGGGTGTATTAGGCTGACTCTAATTAAAGATCATTACTTGGCAAAGCACCAGTCACTGAAGGTTAGTCCCTTGTTTGTTTGTTGTAGTTAGCTGCACATGTGCAGACTGTACTGTCTAGCTTTTTCTGACACAGCAGACAGGATTAAAAATGAGGACAGGCAACAAGCAATGAGAGGAGAGTGAAAGGAGAACAAAAGTGGGAGAAATGAGATGATGAGGGAGAGGATGACAAGGTGGACAGACTAAACAGCCTCAAGACAGTGGTGTGATTTGGGGGCAATGACTGTAATTTGGACTAGACTCAAATAGAGCACAAAAACTGAGGGAGCTACGTGAAAGAAGAGAAAATAGAGGACATGCAGAGACGGGACTGTTGAAAGAGCACTATAACAGTCCCTATGGCTAATCCAAAAACCAGCACTGACATAGTTAACTGAGGCCTTTCCAGCTCTAACGCATATATAAATGTTTTCCTTTGTTAAGCATTGATTCTGCTCCCCTCTTTTTCTCCTCCTTCTCTCCCACATTCACAACCTCAAATATATTTGTTTAATTACAGAAAAACACGATTCAGTTCCACAGTTTTAGTGGAAATGAGACATAATTTGGAGGATAAATATGTGCCAGTATGTACTCGTGATACAATTTTATTTAATAATTTATCAATACATTTTTTTTGGCTGAGCCTACACTTCACTGAGGAGCTGCAGCCAAATAGTGCTTGTTATAATTTGTTTTTAAAAAAAATGTGGTTCGAGATCTGGTAGTAGGATTTATTATTTGAATTTAGTATAAATGAAACAATTAATGATTTAATAAAGATGAAATGATCAACAGACTAATTGATGAGTAAAAGAATTATTAGCTGCAGCCCCAGAGACATGTATTACATCTTACTAGGGCTGTCAGAAGCACATATTTTGATTTAGTGACAGTGATGATCAGTCCAAAAAGAAAACAGCATTGGCTCTTTATATAATTACCACTTTGATACATTTAATTTGTAAAGGCTCAAAGCTAATTTTAGAAAACATTATGCCCTTTCAATAGAGCTGGCACAAGTGGTGAGAGTTTACATTGTGTATAGTATCTGGGAGATAAAAAACTGTCATTGTAGCGAAAATATTACTGATCAGTATGGGCGTCTATGGTCACAGTCCCTTGACATTTATAGGTCACCCTCTATGACCGCATTCTTGTAAGCATTTATTTATTTATTTATTTATTTATTTTTAAACTGGACAGGCAGTGGGATTTGCACAACCATAGATGTGCACATAAGAGACAGACTCCTATGGAGATGTCAGCACATTTCCCCTGCAGTGCATAAACAAATATGACATATTGAAATCAAGACTACGAGACAAGTGAAGGAGGAGTTTGTAGCCGTGTAAAATCAGACAGGGTGATGCGGAGATGTGAAAGGGCTGTAGCTGAATGTCCCTGAAGTCCCCTGCCCCTCAGTGTGAACCTTCAGCCACTGTGAGCTGCAGCCAAGCATGGCATTACGTTAGCACGCCTTGGTGCATCTAACAGTGCCCCAAAAGTGAGCCCGGTTTCCTGCCACTAGTACGGCTAACCTACACACACTTTACTTGAGAAAAAAATATAACAAATAATACAGGGCCTCTTTGATCGATAGCTTCACTATCAAACGCAAGCAATATGACATTTTCAAAGCAGTCAATAACACTGTTGTCACTAATGTACTCATATCTGCCTTTTCAAAAAAACAAACAACAACAACAAAAACCAAAAAACAGCTTGATAGCCAATGCAAATCAGTGTAAACGCAAAAATATGGCCAATTAAAAGCCACATCCAATTTCGAACGCTGTGCAGTGAACAGCATTGTCAGAAAATGTGGTTTAACCCTATAGGTCACATTTTTGGGGGCTGCAAAACAAGCGGACTTCTTTTAAAAAGATGTCAGGCAATTAGAGCAGGGCGATATGGCCAAAAATATTTATCACGATATATATTTGAAAATTTGCGATAACGATATAACCGACGATATAATTGACAAAATACAACTCCACAACATTACTAGCGCAAAAAGACAACCTTCCATTCATTTTCACTTAAACAAGAAGCTGGTTTTTATGTACATTAAAGCTTTATAAAAATGTAACAGTGCAAATGCAAATTCCTTGCTGAAAGTTTAACCAAAAGGCATTTCCAGTAGAAATGGGCTGACATATCCTGAGCATAACCATGTATAATATCCACTGAAGTTAAAAAGAGGTGCTTTGCAACATTAAACTGCAGTGTGCAGTACGCATTTTTCGGACCATAAGGTGCACGGGATTATAAGGCACATTAAGCGAAACAAAGCAGTCAGATAAATCAAACTTTATTAAACTCATTCTTCTTGCTTCCTCCACTTCTGTACCATTGATTCATTAATGTTGAATTCTCTGGCAGCTGCTCTATTCCCATGTTGTTGCAGTATATTAATGACTAACCTCGTATTGTGGATGGATTATCTCAGTTGTTCTCCTGACTGAAGTTTGGTCCGTTTACAGTATCCTGCCATGCGATTGCATTTGTCTCTAACCATGAAGAACCTTCACGTTAACTTTTATAAGTGGAAAAGTGTTAGTGTTCGTCCTCCAGCTTCACTGTTTATGTTATGCTAACATAGCTGTGTCGCTAGCGATCACGTAGCACATCATTATATACCAGGTAGCCCAACTTCAGTAACCCTACAAACGTCACTGCTGTTTAGTTTCCTGTCTTCATTTATGTTGGAAGTGATAGCAGAGCTGTACGTTTGATTTTTTTCAGAAATCTCTCCGTCAGAACGTGCTATATCATGCTTAGGTAACTAGCGAAACTAGCGAGCTAACTTCCGCTAGCTTCCTGCTAACTCATAACTCCGTTAAATGTAATAACTTTTGTTTTCATGGATGCCTGGAAGTTAAACTTCATAGTTACACCTGGTAAAGCAGCAATGCTGATCGTTTTATTAAAGATGAAAGAATTTAGACAGTTTTTAACTCTAAGTGATGCTGCAGTGTTGTTTGACCTGAAGAGGGGGGTTTAGGACCCAGATTACTCCCAGATTTAAGAGCATCTTAGTCCGACAAATATGACAATGACAACGGCCGCTTGCATGTTCTGCAAAAAAATGTGCTTTGTTGTGTATCTGACGGACAAACACCAAACCAGTTCCACATCACTGAAGTTGCACCATTTTTACAAACCAATTCTGGTTCATCTGTTTCACTCAACAATCGGCCATGTGCGTATGAAAACAAAGGCACTGCGCATGCGCGTTTTACTCCCATTCTATCGCGATATTTCATTTTCCTATCGTTGCCTAACATTATACCGGTATTACCGTGAACGGTATAATATGGCCCAGCCCTACAGGCAATATTTGGATTTTTCCAAGATTTGTGAACAACTGTCATGTAATTTTGTACTGCACATGACACAAGCCTACGAACAGCAGGACTCGGTAAAAATTGGTTACCTTGCTGAGAAGTTGGAGGTGTGAAGTATATCGCCTGCAGCTCTTCGTCTAAGAGGTCGCAGTGACTGTTCTTATAGTCCCGTGACGCTCTGCAATACTTCAAACTGATATGCTGCCTACAAAAATGCAGAAAATGTCCACTGTATTGTTTTGTAGATGCAGATGAATGTATGATAATGCTAAGTGCTACGCTTGGTAACAAAAACATATATATACAGCATTTGTTGTCATGATCTTGACATTTATTTAAATAGAAGTCAGAGATAGACATTTTAAATTAATGTTTATCAGTTTTAGAAATATCATCTTCCAGAAATATGAACTTATAAGATTTGCATGGGTAATTTACATCTTTGTAGGATGCAAAACAAGCCGTTTACTAAAGGCCATGATCAGCAATTTGCAATAAATGGGTAAAAAAAAAAAAGCATACAATTATTCATAATATAAACAAATCTGTCCACCTGTATTATAAATAGAAATACACCTGGCAGATGGTTGTAGCAACCCGAGCTTTTACTCCTGCTTTACACTAATTATATCTACACGCAGGGTAATAGACTGCGAATGTTTCCTCATACAGGGACAGCATCACTTCCTGGGGCCTTGCTCTTCTCTCACTGCGTTTCCCACACAGCAAGAGAAAAGCAGACATCAGACACAAACACCGAAAGACAGTCTGACAGGCACACATCACTGCATAGAAGCAAACACAAGCGCACACATGCACAGTCCTTTTCCAATAAACACGGGCTATTTCACAGGTGTACGGACAGTGTACACTGCTGCATCTGGCATGAATTAAACATGCCTTGGTTTCAGGCTCAGCTACCTGTTGTTGTTGTTTGCGTGGTTACTGCTGGTAAATATCCCCAGCGGTCGTAGTCTTATGCATATGTATTTCCCCTCAGTGACTTCACACTAACTAAGGGTTTCTATCAGCCGCATTCTGCGGCAGTGTACACCTGTCACACTGGGGAAGGAAAATATTGATCCTTCACACATCCCCAGACACAAAGCTGAAACACACTTGCAAATGCATCCTTAGACTCAAAGACAGATAGAACTGCACTTTTCTGTTTGCTTTGAATCAATTGGTTATACAGAAAGTAAAATTACATTAAATCATTGACGGAGAAGAATTTTCCATCATAGGAAGAGCAAAAGTGACGGACTCCTTCTTGCTGTACACATTCCAGAGGATTATAGAGAACACAGCTGATCATTTGCGAAAGGCTTCTGTATCCATAAGACAGATTTGCAGAGAACACATATTCTGCTGTATTTTTTTCAGTGTCACAGAATGAGATATTAACAGCCATATTCAGATTCTTCACTACTGCCGGTGTGTGGACAACACAGACGTGTTGTTTTTCTTTTGTTAAAGTACATCTATTATGCTGTTCTTTATTTTCTATCATACATAAATTGTTATGGTGGTGGATAGTTACGTTGCCCAAGCAACATTTTCTATTCTAGTCTCCTCACACATCATAGGAAAGGGATATCCTTTATATTCTCATCACAGGCACACAGCTCGGGCTGTCAGCACTGCAGCCCCACCCACCTGCTGTTTGCAAGGGGCAGCAAATAAGAAAGAGGCTGTTTTAAAGGAAGGGCGGTCCAAAGGGGAAACAAGCTAAAATGGTTGGTTTTGCACAGAAAATGAACTGAGGTGCTGCATCAAGGCCATGTACAAAGCAAATGGGAATTATTTAACACTATGAATCATACAAAGCTTTTTATAATTCACAGTAAATAGTTAAAAAAAAAAAAAAAAAGGCCCTATATACAGGTGGTCATTTAACAACACTTCATCTGGGTAACATTATTCATTCACATCCATTATTCCAGCACAAGAGCTGATTAAATATTTCAACCTCCAACAGAGGACTTCCATTCTTCGTCTCTTTTGTATTCAAACTAAGGTGTTTCTTTTTTGCCATTGTTTCTTACTGCCAGCTGAAGAGTTGTGTTTAACACTCAGGCTGACTCTGACAGCTCTCAATATGCAGGGCCAGTCCTGCCAAACAGACTTATGAATTCCAAACAGCCTGGAGTCATGCTCCATATTTCATTGAAGTTGAATATTTAAAAAGATCAACCCACTCAAAACCCTATAAAACCTATCGTTCTGGGGCCTTGTGTCCTAAAAATAAAATCGCATCTGCCATATCGCATTACAGACAGCCACATCAGCCTCCATCTCTTAACCATTTCCGTCTCTGTGTTCCTCCCTCTCTCTCTGACAAAACCCATCTGGTAACCAGCCTGTCTCCATCAACACAGGTTTCGGTCTTTCAAACAACTGTACACTTCTTCCCTCCTCCTTTATCTCATTCGCTTCCCTTTTCTTCCTTGCTGTCTAGAAATCACATTTTTGTTTCTTTGTTGGCGCTGCAACTCTCACCCCTCAACTGTCCTTCAACCTCATCTCTTCTTAGAGAATCACATAGACCACCAAGCAGGACAAAAAATGTTCTCCGTGTCCTTCCTACTGCAATGGAACTGGTTTGTTACTTCAAAAAGTGAACAAAAACATGACATTTGTCAAAACGCAGCAAAATTAGCTGAGAGACACTGCGATAGAGCTTGTCTGACAGCACAGCTTCACACAGATCAAGGTGGTCCAGACTGTAACTAATGGGGAAAAATCAACAACTCAAATTATGAGAAAAGTGTAGTGTGTTTCACTCCCACAACGCCCATAGCAGCCCTATATTTGCTTTGTCTGGCTGTAAAACAAAGATAACATATTTAAGCGTTAATTTATCTTGAGATTTGATATAATGTCATGAGCATAATGCACCATAACATTCATCTGCCTCACGGCTGTAGTCAGCAAACAGAACATAACATGTTAATATCAGAGTGCTTAGCGCAAATGTCACCAGTGATTGATTAAACATGGTCAAACTAAACCAAATACAAGGAGCTGCATGACTTACACTGACTGACGTCAAGTCTATTATGTTCTTCAGTCATTAGTCTTGTTAGATTTCCACCCTTCAAACAGTAATTTCACTTTGGTGTCCAAAAACAAAACCGCCCAGCTGTGGTAGGGCAAAAGGCAAAGCACACGCTGGAAATGCCTCTACAGACAGACAACCGCACAGTCTCATGCACATCCAATTTAGCTTCACCAGTTAACCTAATTGTGCATGTCTTTGCACTGCGGGAAGCTAGACTAGTCGGATAGAAGCACATGCCACATAGAAAGGCCCCAGCTGGCCAGACGGTTCAAACCTGGAACCATCTTGCTGTGAGGAGACGGTGCTAACCACTGCACCGCTGTGCTGCACCGCCATCTGATTCCCCCCCAAAAAAACAAAACAAAACACACAGACAAAAAAAAAATGTACAACGTTTACAGAGAAAAGCAAAAAGTACCCTTAAATTTGTTACACATTTCCAAGCTCAAAAGAGAGTAAGAGGCAGTGCTGTTGTTGTTATTAATGTTATTTAAAAAAATTATTGTGGGGAAAAAAAGCTATGATGAGCAGAGTAAAGCATCCAATGTAAGTGTTGCATGATGATTGAAAATTAATTTCAAAGGAACCGATGACAACAGTTCCAAGAGCTCTACAAATACAGTGCACACTACAGAGATTTTTGTATCTACTTACTGAATTTTTACAATATGCTAATTTTATGCTTCCACTTGATTTCAGATATAATCTTTGATGAATAAACATGACACACACATGCAAAAGCCTGTGGGCAGAAGCATGTGCATGCATCCACCCACCAGTTGGCAGGGAACAAATTAGATCATATCAACCCATACCAGAACCAAAATTAAAAGAAAAACAAAAAGGCAACGCTCAAAGCAGAGACGCTGCAAAAAAATAAAATAAAAATGGGATGTTGGTGACATGAAATGCTATTAATATAAACCTGTTAAATTTCTACACTGGGTGTTGACGTTGATTCAAATAAATCAATCAATTAATGACTAGCCAGCTCTATATAAGATGTGTTACATCAAGTGGAGGGAGAAGAAAAAAAAAAAAAGGGGGGGGGGGAGCTTTATTGTTACTGTACCCTGGACAAACAGACAGACAAAGTCATGCAGTGTCTTAGCATCATGGTGAGTGGAAATTCTAAAGTGTTATGTCTGTGTATAAGCATTGGCCTGTCTCTCACTTTTCAGAAGCTTTATTCTCTGACTCATCAGTAAAAAAGGAAAACAAAATTCGCATGGCGGCCCCATCGCCATGGGGTAATGTTGCTACGCTCTCCTGCAACCACTGGAGCTCGCTGACATATCAATGCAATTAGAGTCACGGCCGTGTCCCAGTGAAGGTCAGCTAGCACTACTCAGACTACCACACACTGAGAGAAACGCAGAGACAGCATGAGAGTGAGGAAGGCAGTCTGAGGAGAGGAAACAAATTAAGTGACAGGGCAGCATGGCTGGGTTTAGCTCAGCCTCTGTCCAGGGGCCTCTTCCTCTAACTCTCACACTGGCCTGGCAATTAAAAATACATGCATCAGTAGTCCACGAAACCCTCTGAAGAACATAATCATACATTTACACAAGCCATGCACATGCAAATAGGGAAAGCCAGTCTCCGCAATGTGTGCAGCGAAATGCATTCCACTTCATATTCCCTATGCATTTAGAACTGATGGCCAACCAGCTCTGTTGAATTCAATGAACCTCTAATCAATGCAGCACACAAATGATTCACTCAAATAGAAGGTTGTGCACTCATGGCTCAGGGGCACACGTCAAACCCAATCACCTCGAAAGGTATGGATCTGTCTAAAGAAAACTGTAGTTCATCACACTCCCAGTCCTCGGCAAGACAGACATCAGTAAGCCAAGGACAGTGGTGTTGATGAGATTGGCCCATATTGATTTTAATCCAGAGGACTTCTGTGCTTTTCAAATGAAGAAACATATTTAAACCAAAAGTCTCATTTCATTGCTAGCTGTCAGCAAACACCCAGGTTTCCTGTAGCAGTGACCTCAATATATGCACATGCACATATATGTAAGAAATAAATCATTAACTCAACTTCCAAGCGTGCACAAAAATCCTATCACTCTTACAGCACATCTGTTTAATATCTGTGCATGTACTGATGGTTTGGCAAGAAAGCATCCTTAGCAGATCTGGCCTCAGGGACAAGTGCAGCACTTTAAGTGTGTCATCCATCTTATTCCTTCTGAAAGCTCCCATGGGGGCCATAGCAATCTATGCTCCCCTCAGACATGTTCTGTGTCTCGACAGTCTGTAGAGGCTGCAGCAGTGTGGACAATAGAATGGGTTAATCTTGTAAATAGTCGGCTAAGGAACATTGCCAAGCAGGTTATGACATGGTTAAAGCATAGCCAATATGCAAGAGAGGCTTGAAATGAAATTGTGCACACAAAAAAGCATCACAAAAGGCCGTCCTAACAAATTATCCGACCTGGACACGTATACATTTTTTTTCTCGTTCAATGCTCAAGTTATCCTTGACCTACAAAAACACATGGAGCAGATGAGAAACACGAGCCGTTTGTTGCCAGGTTATACATGGTAATGGTTAAAATCCACTTTTGCATCTTTCCCATATTTCTCTCACACACACACACACACACACACACACATACGTACACATACACACGTATATATACACATATACATACATATACACATACATACACACACACACACATACACACATACATACACACACACACACACACACGCACATCTGCGTGTGTTGTGTCTGTGTGTGTATACTTACATATATATATATATATATATATGTAAGTATTTATAAACCTTGAAAGAAGTAAAAAGGAAACGCATGTGTGTGTTCACACACACACACACACACACACACACACTCAGAGGGTGTCACAATTCACCAAGTGAGATCGATGTGCTGGGCTTAATGTCTAAGATGCAGCTGCATCGATTCAAACTGGTTGAATCACGGCAAAGCTGGGAGGGAATCACAGCTGAATCGATGCAAGTATTTCTGTATCAGAAAGGCCTGATATGACAAGCATATCTTTTTTAAAGCAGCTAATCATGTCTGTTATTCTTTGTGTGTCACTCTCTTGCCGGTCTTGTCAGTTCAGTGAAGTTCAGTTCATTACCAGGCTTTGCTTAAAAAAAAAAAGGGCTACACTGACCTATATTATTTTGTCAGGTGGTATGGTGAAGCACAATGCTAACAACAATGCAGAATGATTATTTATGATAAGGTTGTAAAATGTAATTAGCAATGACTTAATGCACAGTATTTTAGGAATTATTCACTTACAGTTAGATAGGCTGTGAATGAGGATGATGATGGATAAAAGAATGTCATTGATTTCAAAATAATGGCATAATTACAATTAACACCTTAGATTTTGCATTTTCCTTCACAACGTACTCTTACATACAAGTTAAATCAGGTTTAGTCATGAGTTTTGCCTTCTTTTTTTTTTGGTTTTGCATTACATTAATGTCAGAACATGACATGCACACCTGGATTTTAAACCTGCACAGTTGTGTTATTTATTCAACACAGTCAGATGTACAAAACAACTACTAGATGTCTGTTTGTTTTCTTTAATCAGCCAATGAATAGAACAATGGCTCAGTGTGACACTTCAGAGCATGTGCCTGCAGCACAATCCTTGTTGTAATTATCACAACATCCATCAGCAAACACACACAAGACAAACACAGGAATAAAGAAGAAATCGAGGGGGGAAACAAACAGTAAATAACTTCTGAAAGCACCATGACAGCATGTAACACCCTCTGCCTGGGTACAATCAGGGAAGCTTTGGTGCTGTTGTCTGTTGCTAGCACTGATCAGACAGGAGATATAAAACAGGGGGAGAGAGCAGGGATATCTAGCCATATTTGTGCCTGACTGCTTTAGAAAGTTGGCTACTTCCGGGTATAACAGGCTCATTATTATTTAAGAGAGAGAAATAGTCAAGCCAAACATGGACCTCTATACACCCGCTGAACGAGATCAAAAACACACGAAATGCATGTATTTCAGTGTGATGAGAAATGTGTTTTGTATAAACAGAGGGACAAACAAATAATGAGTAGTGCAACTGGAATATGAGGGTACAGGACAGAGGCGTAAAGGAAGGTATTTATTACTGAAACTCCAGCCCTGTCTGACAGTGTAGCCTTGGTTTTTTATTTTTTTTATTTTTAGAACATGCCACATTAGCAAATGGAACATCAGACCCCAGCAAAAGCAATTATGCAAAAATCCAGAGGATTCAACGGCTACATGTCTGCTTTCAGATGAGCACAGAGAATGTATTCCATGTCCTACAATAACAAGCAACAGGCGCCAGAAAAGGAAAATGCAGTGGGTGTAAATGTGACCAGTCCTGAACATTTTTCATATTAAATTACACCGGTCCTAATACATATTTACTAGTATCCAAAGATAGGCTATCAAAAGAGAAATTAAAAATAATTATTAGCGACCTTTAACCGCATTGTGTTGGTTTTGTGTGACAGAAATTATCAATTTCAGCAGAGAAAACACAGTTGAGATGACTTAATCAAAGTCTGAAGGAAAGTCTCTATCTTCTATTTCCCCAACTAACACGAGCCAGCAAAGCAATAACATTGATTGTGCACCTGTGAAAACACAGTCTTTATTTCAGCAAGTCTTTTTGTCTGTAGGTTAACTGACATGAACCAATCCATTCTCTGACACCAGCAGACACCACTCATTACAGTGATCCAGAAAACTGATCTTCTGATGGAAACAGTCTTGCAATCAATGGCGCCTCCCACACATTCGAAAGCAGGAAACAGAAGATAAGGCTTACAAGGGTTAAAGTAATAGAGAAATACCACGGAAAGAGAGATAGAGTGACAGAGACCGAGAGACAGTATACTAGGTAATGGAAAAGAGAACAAAGTAAGCAAAGATTGCACTGAAATCTGGCTTATAATACATCCATGGTTACAATTACAGCAGTCACTTCAGTAATGCTGCCCTCTAACTCTGTCCGTGCACAAATCAGATTTTGTTTGCACTGATTTCATATCTGCCAAACCACTTGGCGAGGAGGGCAAGCTTACATTGTTATTGGAATTGCTTGAGTCTGGACATAATCAGACATCTCTAAATCCAGAAGGACGATAACAGGAGAAGAACCAGCTTACATATCCGGTAAGATCCGAGGGTATTATCCTGTTGTACAGCATGCACAAATTCAGCACTGGTTTGCAAAAATAATCTTGTTCAGATACAGATGGATGATGATGGCATGCATTAGAGATGGGTTTTGCTTGAGCTAATTATCATGCAAATAATCAGGCCAAATTAAACATGTTTAATAAGAAAGTCTTTAAGAGAAACCTGAATTAATGGGATCTGTTACCAAAATCTAATTAAAAATCCCACTTACGCTAATAACTAAAAATACGGCCTTGGAAAATACACTTTTAACTGCATACTGTGTGGCTCAATTCATGCGTACACCCTTTAAATCTTTGTTGTTTATTTAATATACATCTTCAATAAAGATCAACAAACAGTTTATGTAGATATTTAATGACTGGACATCTAACAACGTAATGCAAGTATGCACACTTGTATTTTAATTTCATGGCAGCTGCAGATTTTTAATGTGGCACAAATTTGTTAAAAGCTCAAATCTCCTACCCTTAGTGTTTTTGGATGATCCTACTTACTTTATGAGGACAAACCAGACAACCAGATCCGTTTTTAAGCCTTGAATATTTTTTAATGTCTTTAAAACCACAATGTGAGCGAGGATGGGTCTGCAGAGATGTGCAATGATGAATTTAATTCATTAGTATTTAAGACAATTACTCTCATTAACACTTATGTTAGACTAGTTTGCACTGAGATGGAATGCTTTAATTAAGCAAAGCACAGGTAGTTAAATTATGTGTAGCTACAAAGTTTGAAAGCGAGACGAAACATGGCTGTCGATCAAACACTGAACTATTCATTATTTAAATTTTATATACTTGTGTTCCTGTGCACTGACAAGCATTTGCAGCTCAAAAGCTTTAAATGTAATTTAAATGCCTTTTCCTATAGAAATACCACTAATGAAATTATATTGAATTGAATCGCTAAAAAGGAGTACGGTACTAGAACTGTGACTCTTTAAAAAGTAGGGTTTAATTTAAGCAGTCAAATTCATGTTTGAATGACACCAAAACGACAGAAAGAAATTACATATTTAAGAAATGATGTTTCTGAAAACAGACCATCTCTCAAATGATAGGATTAACTACAAATATCCGTTTTGTTTGTTGTCCTGAAAGAAATTGGGTTGTAATAATCAAGGGCTACACAGAATACTCAGCTGAGTTACATATACAGGCGCGCGTGCGCACACACCCTTATAAACAGGTATACATGAAACAGAACCAGTGCAATCAACACAGACACCCTCTGGCACATGCTGCTGTGTGGTGCTGGTTGGTGGCTACTAATGGTTCATTGCCACAGGTGGGTGGAGGAGAAGAAAGAGAGAGATGATCTTTGTAGAGCTCATGTTTTCTGCTCAGCATGCACACAGTCACTGCTGTGAATAGGGGGAAAAAAGTGGAAATCTAGAAATTAGAAAAAGAAAGCCAAAGGAAAAATGACAGCCTGAAAAAGTCACATTTTTCACTTCTTCTCATGGGAAGATGAGTGCAGCTTATGCCATTTAATACCACTTTTTTCTCCATGCATGCATAAGCGAACTTCCTACAGTATAAATATACATCTTTTCTGTTCATCACATGAACATGAACAAGAGAACTAGACACAGCTCTAGCTTATGAATCTTTTACGTTCAACTACCTGGATATCATTATAAGCTGATTAGATGACCTGTTTGATACAGCTGTACGGATGCAGTATTGCAGTGGTAAAATGTCTCCAAGACACAGACAAGCATACACAGATAGACATCGTGCTAATGTCTCCTCCTCTGTGGCCCTTTTTTCCCCTCTTTTTTTCCCAAAATGCTGGTGGCATTTCATGCAGGAAGACTGTGACAAATCTTGACAGTATCTCCCTAGTTGCTGCTCCTCCTCCCTCAGCCACTATCTGTCATGCGGGAGGTGTTTGAGTGGCAAATATGGGGAAAAATAATACATATATATACTTTTGGTGTGAGGGCATTTGATTTTGTATTAACCGAGAAGAAAAAATATGAGGTCTTTTTCTTTTGTCTGCATAACTACAGATGTGTAAATTTAAAGTACAATTATTATCAGTATTTAAGAGAGAAACATGTGGATGGGAAAAGGGTTTGAGAGAACGATGGAGGCAGATGAGTGGGAGAGAATGGGAAGTGAAAAGTGCACAGTCTGAAAAGGCACAAGGAAGGTGAAAAGGAGAGTGGGATTTATTTTCACCTGTCAACAGCACTTAAAGCCATAAACACATACAAAGCTTCTGCTTCGGGGCACTGGGACAATATTGGTCATGCTGTGTGTTTGTGTGTGTGATGGATGATTCTTCACGTTTATGTTGTTTGTCATCAGGGTGTTGACCATGTCAGAACCTGGTCTGAGTCTAATCCTCCTTGAGAAATCATGAACGCATGGCTAACAGTTCACTGGTTGTCCCTTTTTACACTGGTGCAAAGGTAACTGATTCTGGAGGGCAATATGGGCATCCTTCCACAAACAGCAGGGGTCACAGGATCAGTATCAAGGACTGATTTACAATCTATCCATACGATGTTATTTTCCGAGCGCCACAGAGACCTCACAAAGACTATTTCTAATAATAAACAATTCTTATCATGCTCTTTTAGCATTTTAATGGGAATAAAACATAGGAGAGAGAATAATTGATGAAGATGACTGACTGAACGCTGAAAATGAGGCTTTCTTCTACTTTGGATCAAAGGAAATAGAGGAAACTAATATGACAAACTGACTTAATCCATCTTTATGAAAATCTTTCTGTGACGGTGTGGTATCCAAACTGAGCTGAGGTGAATTAAATACTGTAAATAATGATTAGCGTCTATGTGGACAGTGCCCCAGGCACTTTTGACCAGAGCGTAGAGAAAAAATGGCCAGCAACGCTTTCAAACAGACACAGTCTTCTCTTTACAGTCTGGCCAATTAACGGAAGCAAGGAAATTTAAATTCACAGTCGAGAGACGCACCCGTGTCTGTGCGAGTGTGAACACGTGTGTGCGAGTGAGGCAGAATTTGACAATTACGAGTGCGCTTGAGAAAATGAAAAGGAAACCGCAGGTGTTTTATATCATTTGTCATCACAGTTGCAAGTAAAACATGAATTTGTGCCGTGTGTAATGAACAGTATGCAAATCCTCACTCAGTTTGCAGTTACTCTCTCTGACTGGAATGAAATATGCTGTTAAGCAGTGATAAATTGAGGAAAGTATTCTTCCTGCCCAGCTCGCTACTTTTAAGAGCCATAAAAATTTCTTTAAAAACAAGGCTCTGAAGATGTGAAAAAGGTTATTTTCATTATCATTATGTTCCCGTGCACACGTTTGTGGGCAGCCACCCGTATGTCCAACTGATTAACCGAGTGACCAAAACAGAAGGAGAAGGATACTGCAAAGGGAGAGGGAGGGAGTGAGAGAGTTATGCCTCCAATGCATATAGCCTGCCAGTTTGGCTCTGGCAGATAGTGACCTTGTTTGCATGATTAGTAGAACCACCGAGGCGTGATTGGCCCTGTTACATTATTCTCCCTCTCTCTTCTTCCTTCCTGCCATCTCTTATTTATCAATCCTATTCTCCTTCATTACCCTTTTCCTTTTTTGGCCTTTGATTGAAAGCTGTTCGACCAAGGCCTCAATTTCTGCTGCTACTTATCAGAAGACGTTTCTTTTTATTTTCACTAAATGTCTTTAAATTATTCTGTAACCTAATGTTCAAAAATTTCTTTAACATTTTAGATATTTTGGACGACATCACAGGGGGAAAAAAAAATTATCCTGAAAGGCAAATCTTGCACTTAAAGTATGGTGAAAACGTTTTGAGTCAGCCCTCATTTCTTTGTATTTTGAGCCAGACATTCTTATAATTGTTCTTGTGCAACGATTCTTCAGGCTTTCTGAAGGTCTGTCAAAGTTTTTCTTTGGAACTTATGCCTTACCACTTACAGTGGAATATAGGGCTGCTCGATTATGGCAAAAATGATAATCACGATTATTTTCACTGAAATTGAGATCACGATTATTTGACGATATTTATTTAACCCTTTAAGACCTACTATAGAACCAAGTCCACCAGAGCTTATATTATTTTTTTACATGCTGTAGTGCCATTTGTGGGAGCATTTCAAGTTGCTATACATCAATACAACTGTTATAGCCCATATTTTAATAATATGTATGCATTAAGTCCATAGTAATTACATAAATTGCAAAAAAGTGCAATAAACTACAAAAAAAATTGAAAATCGCTTTTGTTTTGTTTACATATATTTCTACTTGGAGAAATTTAAGAGGTTTATCCCTCAAAACTTTAAATACAATAAAGTTGCAAAAAATAGTTTACAACAACAGGAAATTTATTTTGAGTGTCTTCATAGTTTTATTTTGGAGATACAGCAATTTTTATATACTGCAGGAAAAACAAAAAACAATCCTATGATGCAAATTTGCAAAGAAAACAGCATGTGCATCATTTCACTGTGGGAAGTGTTACGAACAGCTGATAGTAACGGCAAAACGTGTTTCTGGAATATTATGTTTTTGTTCCTGCAAGCGCTTTTTATGCAATTTTTGCAAAGCTATATGTGGAACGAAACCATGACCGAGGACAAGCTGATGGCATCAGATGTAAGTACAACTCCTCCGGTTTCATATGCAAAACAAATTATTGCGCTAGCTTACACAGTTCAGGTTCTACAGGGATTTAACAATAGTTACGCAAAACGGAGCGTGCTGCTCTGACCGGATTTAAAGGGTTAACAATGACTTTAAAAAAATAATATAAAATAGTGTGCAACACCACTGAAGTTTTTTTTTTTTAAACTCTCTTTTCAACCAACGGCAGTCACTCTCCAAATAACTTCTGCTTAGCTTTCCGAGCTTCCCTCGGGTCCTCTTAATCAGCGGTCTCCAACCTTTTTTGCGCCACGGACGGTTTATGCCCGACAATATTTTCACGGACCGGCCTTTAAGGTGTCGCGGATAAATGAGGGAGGGGCTAATAATCGGCTCAGTCATTTTTAATGATCGTTGAAAGCCCAGATCGTAATCGTGATTAAAATTCGATTAATTGAGCAGCCCTAGTGGAATATTTTTTAAGCCACTTAACACTGACTTATGAATCATTCAAGCCTTAAAACGGGACCTAACTCAAGGGATGAACCAGTCCTGCGTCTAGACACACAGCGGTCAACTTAGCGAAGAACCAAATTAAAATTCTATTTTTATGCTGCAACTTCAGTGGTGTGGAACTGGTTTAGCTTTCGTCCGTCAGATACACAACAAAGCACTATTTTTGGTACAGCATGCTAGTGGGCCGTCGTTATTACCGTGTCTTTTGGAAAATACGGCACACTTAAAATCAATCATTTGATTTTTCTGAAAATCGACAGTGCCCCATATAATCCCGTGTGCCCTATGTATGAATTCTGGTTGTGTTTACTGACCTCGAAACGATTTTATGTGGTACACGGCGCTCGAAAATCTGTCAAATGTTTTAGTACGACTTTAGTACGACTTATACATATACATATGCATATACGTATATATACATATGCATATACGTATACATACATACACATATACATATGCATATACGTATACATACATACACATATATATACACGTATACATACATACACATATATATACACATACACACATATGTATGTATGTGTATGTATGTATATATATATATGTATGTATGTATGTATGTATGTATGTATGTATGTATGTGTATATATATATATAAATATATGTATGTGTATGTGTATATATATATATATATATATGTATGTGTATATATATATATATATATATATATGTATGTGTATATATATATATATATATATGTATGTGTATATATATATATATATATATACACACACACACACACACATACATACATCAGAGGTGGGACCAAGTCATTGTTTTGCAAGTCTCAAGTAAGTCTCAAGTCTTTATCCTCAAGTCAAGTCTCAAGTAATGTCAGGCAAGTCAGAGTCGAGTCTCAAGTCACTGGTGTAAAAGTCCGAGTCAAGTCACAAGTCTGAAACTTTGAATTTCAAGTCCTTTCGAGTCTTTAAAAAAAACAAACGAAAAAATAATGTTGCAGTTATATGCTAAATGTAAATATTAGACCATGTAATTTTAAAATCTGTGTTTTTCTCAACACATACAAAATAGTGAACTTAGAAAATATACACAAATTGTGAAATTGCACCTCTTTAAAATGCAGCTCAATTAAACTTAGCTCCAAGAATAATTTTCACCGACAGTTCTGAGATAAGCTGCATGTTATTCTTGGATGCGGTTGTAGGACCAGCTTTAAAATCGCATGACAAAAATATCATACACATTAAAAAAAACTGAATCACCAACGTAGCCTGGAAAACATTTGCTAGTTAGATGAAGTCAGCTATCTCATCTTAGCATATTTATATGCATATTTATAATTATACGGTTCTTGGAGTGAGTGCATACACTCATGAAGTTTAGTAACTTCCGGTCACTGCAACAAGCCCAGGTACAGTTTACCGACGGATGGGTGCAGGACCTTGAAATGCACCGTGTAGAACGAAAGACCATCGTACGTATCATAAGTTTACCAGTCTCACAAATCGTCTTCATAAATACACATTCGTTAACCGTTTATTAATATAACCTTTGAGCTCAACGGTAATTAATTAGTAGTGGAAATAATTTCTGGTAGCATCACAGAAATGTAGCAGTGACAATAATATTGTATGCTGTAATCGTACTGGGCAATTAGTGATACAAAAAACCTGTTTTATCCTGTGAATAAAAGTATATGTTTTTGTCAATGTACCATAATAACAGAAGCGAAACGCAATATTGTGTCAGGACAATTTACTATTTATGCACAATAAATAAAGGAGCATAGCGCGACAATTTCTGTTCAGCGCCAGACTTGCTTGTAACCTATATCACCAATTATGTTAAGAAAAATGACGCATTAACTACAACAGCAGACTGACCTTTGTGTAAATGCTTGGAGCAGACTAACCTGTGAGCTGGAGTGTTCTGGGACGTTATATTTGATCTTTGAATGGCTGCAATCCAGGCCACCCGTCGCGTTTTTGTTACTTCGGAAACATGGCTCGAACAATTTCTCTTCAACGACGTAATCCGATAACAACCGATCTCTTTACCCGTCGGCTTCCCGTGGCTGTCATGCGACCGGCTATTGCAGTTAATAATACAACAGCTTCTTGACATTTTTGTGTTTCTTTTTATCGCTGTTTAACTGATTTTAATTGAAAGCCTGCGTGCGCTAGTACCGCTTGCCACGAGTTCCCAGAATCCTTTGCGGTTCTACCCGTGAATGACGTCACATTTTCAATCTCCATATAATATGCATGTTAAATTTTATATTTGGGGTAAAATATCAAGTCTTTTCAAGTAAACCGGTTCAAGTCCAATTCAAGTCCCAAGTCATTGGTGTAAAAGTCCAAGTCAAGTCACAAGTCTTAGAACATTTTTTCAAGTCAAGTCTAAAGTCATAAAATTAATGACTCGAGTCTGACTCGAGTCCAAGTCATGTGACTCGAGTCCACACCTCTGATATACATACATACATACACATACATACATACATACATACACATATATACATACATATATACATACATATATATACACATACATATATATACATACATATATACATACATACACATACATACATACATACATACATACATATATACATACATACTAGAGCTGGGCGATATGAGATTTTTTCATATCACGATATGTTTTTTTAAATTTCAGGCAATAACGATATCTATCACGATATAAGCCAAATAACTATTTGTACGATTTAAATGTGCCGTTGCTCACAAGTAAAATGTGAAATAATCAGCAGCTTGTTTTTATTTAAATATTTATTTCCCATAATAAGTTCAACAGGGTAGATGTACTTAAGGAACATGAGACTTTTTCAGATAAATAAAGGCAAATATTGCAAACTACACAAAAGGCAGCCGCTAAAGCGTTTAAGTTTCAAAATAGAACAAACGAAACAGACTAAATTGTCAATTCCACTTAGAAACAAAATATTAATTCTAAAAATAAATCTTAGTTTGTTTTACAGAAGAACAGACAAAACTGACTAACTTTTGTCAATATCAAATAAACTGAGAACTAAAAGGAAATTCTCAATCTCTCCTTGTTGTATAGCTGAGCTTTTCAAACAGTTTTAACAGTTACTTTAGTCTGACAAAAGCCGAATGACGAATTAGCGCTTCCAGTCAGAGACTGAGGCTACGTCCACACGTACACGGGTATTTTTGAAAACGGAGATTTTCCGTTTTCGTTTTAAAAAATAATCCCGTCCACACATAAAGGCAGAAATGAAGGAAAACGCTGCTATGAACATGCCAAAGCAGCAGGTGGCGCTAGATTCCTAACCGTGTAGAAATGTTGGCCAATCAGAAGTCTAGAAGCCTCGGTGGGAAAAAGTAAACAAAGCTGGGGCATAGAAGCAGAACCGAGTCGTATGTGTGGAGGGACAGTAACTGTGTGTATATGTAAGCATTTAAACACTGCAGAGAGTAGAATTAACAGTAACAGTATTGTAGAAATTCATTTCACCGAAACAATAACGTGGCGCACAGTGTGACGCATGCACCAGTTTATTGTATTTCCAGACTTGCTTTCGGCACAATTTACAGTGCACGCTACTCTGTTTTTTGTCAGACTTGAAATAGCCGAAATACCTTCACACTACGGAACTTCTATGGCTCTTCCGTTCGACAATCTCTCCGGCATTGGAACCATCATCTGTTTTCTCTTCGGTCACGCTCGGTTGATTTTTCTAGTCGGCACACTCATTTCCTCCATTACCCGCTGGCTGCTTCCCAAACAAACACACGTGCGGCTTGGCACTTGTGCTGTACGTAACAAGTCACGCGACGTGACGCTGCGGCTGTGATTGGTTCGGCTCTGAGCTACTGAATTTGGATCGGCTGACCTTTTTTTTTTTTTTTTTTTTTTTTTTTTTTAAGAGAACAAGAGTGGCGAGGTCTATCGCGATAGCTTAATTTCTCTATCGAGTAAAAGTTATATCGCGATACATATCGTTATCGTTCTATCGCCCAGCTCTAATATATATATATATATATATATATATATATATATATATATATATATATATATATATATATACATACACACACATATATACATATACACATATATATACACACATATATACACATACACACACACACACACACACACATATATACACATACACACACATATATATACATACACACACATATATATATATATATATATATATATAGATATATATATATATATATATGTATATATTAAAATAAAATAAAACACCCATGATTGAAATGGAACAGCTGTGACCTTCAGGTAATGATTTCACATGGGTTGACACTGACAGTCAGGTGAAGACATTTGAATGACAGGGGCAAAATGGTGCATGACGGCCAACCAGTTAGGAGGTGGTTTCAACTGTCATCTCTGTCAACATGGGAACAAGAGCAGGATAAACGGAAAACTGTGTGTGAGAGAGTCTGTGTATGAAAGGAAGGTTAAGAGCGGGTAAGCGTGAGAGAATGCAAAAGGGGTTTTTGATGTGTTAATGGGGGGGATCCTGAAGCACATAACAGCTGTAGTGAACCAGTTGGAGATTTGTGTTAGTGAGCTACCACTAAAACAAACCTGCACATCATGGATACACATTGATAGTGACTGTATCTGGTTATGAAAGGAGAAGAAGTTGATGTAATTTAGAGGGATAATGCAGTTCTGTGGAAACATATCGAGAACGAAACATTTGTTTGTCTTTAAGAATCTGCTTGTGAGCATATTGTAGTCACTGTATGAAGAGACCTTTAACTCGTTTGTCTTAGCTCAAATCTTTTTTCTTTTTTTCTCCTCCCTGCCAGCTTGTACTGTATACAGTATCAAGCAACCAAGACACACACAAGAATGCAGTCATATCTATATGGTAAAATATTCAAATGCATCCCGAAGCACGTTGACACTAGAATTTCACTGTTTTTGTATAATGAGTCAAGGGCAGAAACAGAAGAATTTTAAGATCAAAGACAATAATGATGCTGAATGAGATGCTAAAAAGGAAGTTTCATTCACATCGAAGTAAAAAATTGATAAGACTAATGATCACAAGTTAATTACAACATTTCTTTAGTAATGTTGTAAGGTCATACGAGCAAAAAACCAATGTCCTTTTCAGAATGGCACATTCTTGACCTTACTCTATAGAACATTTTCTGCTTTGGAATTTTAATTTTTATAGGTTTTATGCAAAGGCAGGCTGATAATAACTTTGGCATAAAGACATTACTGTCAATATTTACAAAGCGAAAGAGGTGGAGTTTTTAGCGATTAACCCTCTTAGATATAAATTTCCAGGAGTTCCTTTCTCAAGGCACAAAATATTTAAATCAAGCACACACAATTATTAATTATTATTAATGTCTTTGACATACAATTGAGTTCTAGTTGCACTGACATTTGTCGGAAAAATAAAAAACAATTGACAAACTGCACCATTTCTTAGTTTGTGACTTTATGCCAAATTGTGCAGCTCTTGTCAGATTGGTTGTGTCATGCTGAAATCAAACAACAAAACACAACTTGTGTTAAACACTCACAAAACTAACCACATTCAAATGTGGCCCTTAGTCTCCATTTCTCCCACAAGAATTTTATCATGTCACACAATCTATGATATTTATGAAAACCAAGCTCTCCAAGCTATACGGCTCAAGAAGTTAGCCATAAAACCCAGATCTTATCTCATCATCAACATGTTAATTTGGGATTATATCGATATATACAAAATCAACTTCAGTAGCCTAATCTACAGATTACACCATATCCAGACAAGGATGAAATACTTTTGTAAAGGCCATTGCATTAAAGCTGAAAGTCTACACGTCAAGTACGTATTTGATTTAAAATCCTCTGATATGTAATGTTGTTATGTACAGAGGCAAAATTACAAAATTGTGTTATTGTCCAAAATACTTACCATATCGGCCACAGTATGTATGGTACCTTGGAAATATGTACACAAGAGAATCCTGTTTAAAAGACAAAGTACTGACATGATAAAAGCTCAGTCTCAGATAAAAGCTGAACATATTCTTCACAAAGGTTATAGCTACATAAAAACTATTTATTCTCTTATTTTTGGAAGCTTTCTCTCTCAACTTTAAGTGCCTAAGACATTTGCACACCAGTGTATGGTATACTGGACACACAAACGCAGCTCAGTGTCCAGACAGCCAGCCATGTGCCAAATGTTTAATGAACATCGGCTGGCAGACTATCATGAGCAAACTCTGGCCCACACTGTTTGATGATTAGCTACAACCCATGAGGAAACACATCCACACCCACACACAAACACACGCTTTGAATCAATAGCTGTACAGAAAAAAAGACACACTCTGCATATGCAGAGCTAATAACGGACCTAGTCTCAAAACGCACAAGAAAATAAAATACATGAAATAAAATAAATGTTTCAAATTCTTTGTTTCTTTATTATTATTAATTTTTTAACTTTCAAATTAACATCACTTATTGCTTTAATTCCTAACATCTGTTTATTCCCTCTTTCTTATAATTGCTGTCTTTGATATCTCAATTTTCTCTCCCTCCTGACCATCACATTTTCAAATTTCTTTTCTTTTATTTCTGAAGACTATTTGTGCCTTTCCAATCCATTGTCATTATTTTTCTTATGGCAGACAGCTACAAGTCAACTGTGACAGCCAAACAAAGAGGCTTTATTTTTCAGCAAAGAAAAAGTAATCTCTTTTGCACTGAGAAATAATAACAGGAAAAAGGACTCTCACATACAAATGGGGCTGGGTTGCAAAATGGGCCATTTACAAGTCATTCATTGATTTAATTTGTAATTCATATTAGCACCAAGTCAACTTCAGAGCCAATGTGCAATTATGGCCTAATATCAATTAAATAACTATAGTTTAAACTAGAACAAGAGCCCACAGTAACAGCTTTGTGAAGCTGTACTTGCAAATGTCAAGACAGTAAAATACTCAAAATGGCAATCTACTTAAAATGTTGTTTATTATCACAAATCATAAGCCACACAGCTAAGAACAATAAGAACATCACTGGTTTTTCAGGTATTTGGTTAAACTAGACTACTAAACTGGACAGATTTCACACTACATCGACAAAATTGTTGGGCTGACTAATGTCTCAGTCTCTTAACTTTTAATTTCAGGGTTTTTTTAGTCCCATTGCAACAGCTGTATAAAATCAAGTAATTCACCATGCAGAATGACTTCACAAACATTTGTGAAACAATGGATTGTTCTAAAAAGCTCAAAGAGTTGGAGCATGGTACCCTAACGGGATTTCACTGTTGCAAGTCAGCTCATGATATTTCTTCCATCCTAGATATTCTGCGATCAACTGTAAGTGGCATTATTGCAAAGTGAAACCATTGAGCCAAAGAACCAGAGGATCTATTTTTTTTTTAATTTCCATTTTTCATTCTATCAATAAGCAGTGTATCACTTGTTTTCACTAACACGTATGTGGTCATCAACCTAGCTGCTGACAGCACGATATCAAAGCTCCCCTAACATGCACACAACATGAGCAAACTTCAAGTGTAACAAAACAAAGAGAGGACATTTCAGTATTACATGATATGTATATATTTTTGGGGGGCACTTTTAAAGTATACCATGGAAAATCTTCCACAACAACTCTTTGTGACACCACTTTTAAGTTAAAAGTTTGGGCATTTCACTGGACAGACACAATACTTTTAAAAATGAAGGAATACTGTTGTAGAAACAACCATAGAGTGGATAGAGTGGGCTTTGCTTATATTGACTGCAGGTCAAACAATAAGACACTGTAACAAAATTTTTTGTTCCCCTGTATGGCATGGTAAATGGTAAATGGCCTGTATTTATATAGCGCTTTTCTAGTCCCTAAGGACCCCAAAGCGCTTTACATATCCAGTCATCCACCCATTCACGCACACATTCACACACTGGTGATGGCAAGCTACATTGTAGCCACAGCCACCCTGGGGCCTGTTCTTCGTACCGCGCTAAGTGAGTTAGCTGGATGAGATTGTTGACGATTTCGCGTGATCCTGGATCGTTCGGTTCCCCGAAGCCCATCCGGGACTTGCTGTCATAGCAGAGCCGTAAGCGTAAACCTGCTGGGGAGCAGGTTTACTTTATGTAAACAGGATTAGATCGCGGCCACGCAGGTATGTCCGCGTCATTCATACGAAAGCAACAGCGATATTCCACCACTGTTTCACCATAAATAAATAACATCAATGTAACTAAAGATAATGCAGCACTTGATCCTTTTATTGATGTCACACAGATACATACAGGTCATTCCCTAAAAAAGGGAAATGTACTATTAACATTCTATTACATGTATGTGATTATTACAGATGTAATTCATATTTCAGAGTAGCAATTGTAAATTACTTCGTGTAATCAAGATGAGAGACCACGGCTATAAAAGCGAAGGTGGATTTGGGAAGTCTGTCGCAGTCATATCCTGTCCGTATACGCGAGCCACCCATTGCGGAAGGTGCAAGATTGATAAGGAGAGTTTTCAGAATTCAGCGTATATTGCGGGACAGACAGGATCCTTTAGCTCAGCGCGACAGTGTGCTCATAGAGAGATATCGATTTTCCCGTGAGGGTATTATTCACTTAACCAACTTGTTGACGAGGGGGTGCAGGACCACCACCTGTCTTTTTTTGCTCTGCCCTTTTCTTGGTTGCTGTTATGAACAAACAAACAGATTATTCCAGGGTCTCTTTCCTAGAGACGAAAAGCAATATAAGTGATAAATATTACCATTCTGTAGAATATTCTTATATTTCACTTTTACTTGTTCCCATGTTCTAGTGGGTCCTGTTGTGGCTCTAATGTGAAAGGGGATATAATATAACATATTATAATATAATATAATGTAATATAATATTGGATAATATGGTGTGATATGATAAATCTACCCTACCGCCTACTGGTGTTGGCCAGAGGGGCCGATGGCGCGATATGGCAGCCTGGCTTCTGTCAGTCTGCCCCAGGGCAGCTGTGGCTACAACCGTAGCTTGCCTCCACCAGTGTGTGAATGTGAGAGTGAATGAATAGTGGCATTGTAAAGCGCTTTGGGTGCCTTGAAAAGCGCTATATAAATCCACTCCATTATTATTATTATTATTATTAAATTACTTACGAGTTTGATTTGTCAGCAACTTTCTGCCAGCCCTCTCTCCTTGCTTTTGCAGCCTTTGCAGTGTTCCCTTGCGTTTTAATTAAACTCTGAAACTCCTGAAATCCCTCAATCAAGAGTTCTTGCTCTGCTGCCGAAAAATACCGAGCGCGCTCCTTCGACATTTTCGCCGACCAATCAAAGGGTTGCCAATCAATGTTTCTACTATCGATGCGTAGCCCCTGTTGGGCCACCCAGTGATCTCACATTACTTCATCCAGCTATACTAATCGTCAACAACAGGTGTGTTCGGGGAACCGGAATAGCGAGCTCAGAGTTAGCGCGATGATTTGGTCTTGGATGTTTCATTTGATCTTGGATGTAATAAGCGACATACGAAGCACAGGGCCCTGGGGTGCACTGACAGAGGCGAGGCTGCCGGACACTGGCGCCACCGGGCCCTCTGACCACCACCAGTAGGCAACGGGTGAAGTGTCTTGCCCAAGGACACAACGACTGAGACTGTCCAAGCCGGGGCTCGAACCGGCAACCTTCCGATTACAAGGCGAACTCCCAACTCTTGAGAAATATTTAAGAAATATGCACTACAGTGTGCTAGGGCAATCTCACAATTTACAGAGTGCAAAAAAGACTGGAGAGGATGCTGATATGTGTGATTAAAAGCAGTAACTTTGATGCAATTGTATTGAGCATTTCTGCATTTGTGAAAATGTTTTATTAATGCCAATATTATGTCTTAAAACTACGCAAACTACCAATAAGCACAAGCGTGTCATAGTTTTGGTCTTTCCACTTATCAGTCATTAATCAAGTAGTGTGAGACATTTTCTTATCCCACTGATGGAGCTCAAAATACGTGAACCTTTAAATTAAACAAACACACTAGGGAACCCATTCATTACAACTTGAAATATAAGAAATGTGCTTGGTGTTGCATCATTGTTGCAAAGGATTGGGGGGGGATCAGATGACTTGATAACCTATGTGTGACAGAAACTCCCATAACTACAGTTTTAATTCATTCTTCATCATAAATCAATATTCCCCAGATGTTTTTGTACAGGGTGCCATGTGAATGATTTCACCCTAGTTACAAAATAAAATAAAATAAAAAGGTACACCAAACAGCTCTTTGGCTCTTTGTGTTACATATTCAGATAGGTAAATGATGAAATACGCTGCAAAATATCTTGAATACACGCTTGCTGGGTTTTCTTGATTTATACTCGTGTTTGACTGTGACTTATTTATTTAAAATTGTGCAAAGCCTCCCTGGTAGCCCAAGAACTTACAGAGAAACATGGTTAACAAATAGAGAAATAAAGATTCGAGGGGTTGCTAGGTGGGCAGAACAGATACTGCAACAGACGGATGCGGTGTGAATAGGAAGTGATTAGGTGGTTAGATAGTCTGCCTGGGTTACTTAAACCATCATAGCAGAATGTCCTGAGTTATCTAGCTTTAAGTGCCCACACTATGCTCTTTTCCACGCTGGTCTACTTTTATTTGCAGATTGACTAGATGAGGTTTATGACTTCATGTTAAAACAATATACGGTATACAAAGAACTCCTCTAAACTTAGGTGCTTTATATAAACAACAGAACAAGAACAAGTAAAACAATGGAAGTGATAATCAATCAAAATCAATACATTACAACAATACTTCCTTGCAGCAGTAAGGAAGCATTTTAATATAGAGTTTAAGAAATAAAAGAAAATCAAATAAATCAAGTAAAAATCAGGCGAGGCTTGCCATTAACAGCGCGTCTTAAGTAAAGATTCAAAAGAGTCACTGACTCGAGCCGTTCTATAGCTTTAGACCTTTGACTGCGAATGCACTTTCACCATAAAAAAATATTCTTCTCGTACCGTACACTGCTGCAGTACCCTTTTCACTCGCTGTATAAAAAGCTCCGTTTTAGCTCTCATCACCTCCTACCCAATAGCCCAGTAGGCTTTGCTTGGTCAGAGCTCTTCATCAATCTTTGTGTAGAAGACAAACCTCTCTTAGAACTGCTAAAAGAAAAAAAAGAAAAAACAACAACACAGCTCGACCGCACATTTGAAACATATTTAACGTGAGGGAGAGATTGAGAATCATTATCTTATATGTAAGACAATATCTGGCTTCATTTAAACAGCTTTCCTAACTTTGGAAAATAAAATGGAAGAATACATACATCCGGAAATATGCAAAGATTCACTGAACTGATGGTTTTTATTAGTGAAATGAATAATAAATTAAAACAAGCTCAGGATCAAAAAAATTCATCTCTTTTTTTTTTCTCAGATCAAAGTGAGAGTCATTAGGCTGCTGCACATCGCTGTCAAACATCGTCACACTTCACCCGTGTGAAGCTGACAAGAGACAGCTGAAGTGAAATATTATTTAAGTGAGTTAATGAAAAAAAATTGTGCGTTACCACAAATATGATAAAAGCTTCCCAATGAATGTTACACTCACGTTTCACCAAACCTGTGTTGGTATAAATTCTACACTATACGATGGCTCTCTGACCAGCGTAAGGAGAGTGAAAGTCAAAGAGTGACCGAGCAAGACAACAAATCGCTTCAGTCACATCACCTCACTTTGACCACAGTCTGCAGTTAAGTTATAACAACACCAAACACAGAACAAGAGCTCTTGGAGTAGTAGCGATTCCTCCAAACTGCTGAGAATTTGCTGGAAAACGAAACAGAGAACACAAAATGTAATCAAATTTATCAGCCCATTTCCACTAATATCCAATCCAGTTTTAGGCTTAACAAACCATTGATCTTGCTTCATAGTGCAACTATCTGTGATTCAGAATAACTAGCTTCTTCAGTTTGGGATTTATACATTTTAAAACTCAAAATAAAGAAAAGGGAGGAAACAAAAGTGCATAATATGAGCACTTGAAGTTCTGTGTTTTTGATAAGAACTGCTAATATTTATATAAAGTATTTCCATAATAAAACACAATGTTCTTTTTCTTCACGTGCATCTTCAACTGATTTTTGTTAAGTATTTCTATAGCGCCACCAACTTCCTCTCAATGTCCTAGAACAAAAAAAGGGGGGAAAAAGAAAAAAGAAAAGTGCATGTTCTCAACATCGACATCACTTCATAAATGTGAAATGTGATACAGCACATTTACTTTGAAAGCTATGTGATGGTGAGGGTTGAGCTGTGTTACAGATACATATTGTTAGGATTAGGCTTAACAGTGTTAGAAGTGATAGCACATTAAACACAGGTTTAATGAATGAATCAACTGTTACAACCATAAAATTGTCTGGTAACTTTTGCATTACTGTACACGACTAGCAGAAAGGATAATATAGCTAAAAAAAGGAGAAATATTTAGAATACCCCTAAATGACCTGAAACTTATCCTATAAAAGCACCATAGCATGGTTGCAGCCTTATCAGTTACACAGTATATAGGAATTCTCAGATCACCTAGCAGTAATCAATCACATTACTCTCTCGAGGTAAGAATTAAGTTGACTGAACATTTCAGTGGTGTGATCAGGCAAAGGAGTACAGTGGTTTCTATCTTCAAGCCTAAAAGCACTGCCTTTTACCCTGCTCTCAATAAATAAGATTGAAATAAACTACTTGTCTTGTGCACTTAACTGGAATTGAAGCTAGAACCGGTTCAGCATGCAATCTGGATATTTCATCCACAATTTGTCATCATGAGGTATATAAAAGATACATTCCTCTTTTATGTATGATATATGCTACAATATTTGAGATCTTTTCACTGTGGCACTTTCACTTCCCGTGTATTTAATGAGTTCCCATGAGAGATTGCTGCCCACACATTGTCACTCAATCAATATATATGTAGACAGATGTGTGTTTGTAGACAAAAGATACATAAATAATCGTATTTCCAATGGTTCAAAACAGCCTCAGCTGCATGCACAGCAGCATATATACATGAATAGTCACAGTGATCAGACGTTTAAGAGCCTACTTAAATCTTTTGCTTTTCTTAAATCCATATTGCAAATCAATAATTCATACAATGTAACAATATCAGCATGTAAAGTGTGTCTTCTAAGGTAAATAACAGCAACGAGTTAACAAAAGACAGAAGCACAATTAACAATATCGCTTAAGGAAACTGCATAGCCACTGCAGTTGTTCAAAAAGCTAAATCAAGGCCAGTAAGGCACCGTTTTGCCTTAACAATGTACAGCAGAATGGACAATCAACCTTGACAGAACTAGTAACTGCTGATGACAGGCAAGGGGAGTAATTGGGGAAAAAAGAAGAAACCATTATCTAATTAATCTGCTTTTAAGAGAATCTCTATTGCTGGCTGAGAAAGGAGGACGCAGAGCAAACTTACAGAGCAGCCTGCTGTAAAAGGTTATGCTATTCAAAATAGATTACATTGTTTACAGTACATACTGAAGCTCAGAATAACCTAACAGAGCCCTGGGTAGGTTTATTAGGTTGCTGGAAAAGAAAAAAGCAATTCTGATTACCTTTTTCAATTTTAAGGGCAGCCTATTATGATCGTCCACATTTTATGCCATACAGTTCGATGTTACACTGGCAGCTGATTATTTTAAACACTGCAAATGTATGTAAAAATACTGTTGTGAAGCAAAAGTCAAAATGCTAATTACTGCTTTTAATAGTATGACGGAAATACGATAGAAAAGACAGCATTGATTTCTTTACATGATGCTACATGGTGTAACCACTGGAGTATGACAATGCTGTTTAAAAAGAATCCTGTTTTGCTGTCACAACAAGCTGTGTATTCGACACCTCTTGAATCAGCTGTTTTGTCTGTGGCATCCCAAACGCATGGTGCCAAATGCAGAGCGCCCTCTGGTGGACAAGTTATGAAACGTCATTATTCATAACATGATTGAAGGGTGTTTCTCCTGTCTCTTCTTCACTTTTTTAAAATTCTCATTTATTGGGCATTAAAAATGCCAACACCAATATAATGGCAAATATCAATATGTCATGTTATACTCACAAGCACTGGATCCTGCCCTTTAGCAGGCTCCAAGATGTTTAAGAGATTTAAGAGATAAGAGGAAATAGGAAAGTAAATATAGGAAAACTGTTTATCTAATTAATTATTTTCATTCATAAGTAGTAGTTGGTCATTTTTCCACCATCTGTCAAATAATTGCAACAGCAGGCTGTGAGATTAACACCAGTCTTTTTAGTCCACATTCACCTGAAGTCACTTATCTGTATGGCATTGTAGAAAAAGTTTATTCCTTCTTCCAACAAAGATGACAGTCTTTCATGGTTCACAGCTTTTCATGGTTTAGGTCATTAGCTACTGTTTTCCTCCGCAAGCTTTACTTTGGTGGCAGACAGCAAATGACATCAACCTCACCCCTCGGTCTTCTATCTGAGAAAAAAAAAAAGTCTAACAAATTAGCTCTTGCTAAACAAAGACCTTTCAAATACAACTGTAATTAAGCAGCAAGACCTCATCAAAAACTAACAATAGGGTATGAATTATGAAGGTAGAAAAAAAAAGTAAATCGTCTGTAAATGCACTGTCAAAGGCTTTGGAAATGCTAGATAATTAAGAGTAGCTCCAGGGCGGTTCTTTCTTGCAAATCCTCAAATAATCAACACAGTAGCAACACAGCTACTTTGCTTGACTGGTTGGTTCACAAGACTGCCTATATGTAATAGTGAGTGGTAGCACAGGTCACCCATCTGCCATCTACTAATCATGAAGCTTATAGCCAACTAGGAAAGTTCTGATCTTCTGTTTATATAATTCATACACAACTAACTCTGCACCTCTGCACAACTAAACTGTAGATAACATTTACAGCAAGGTTTTTAGATGGCTTTGGTAACAGGAGAATCTGGACTAGCGATAAAAAAAAGCACTGCCTTTAAACAACAAAAAGGTTTTGTGTCACTTCTTGTCTCTTCACTTGTACGAACTCAGTACAAAGCTTACCAGTCTGCAACCCAAAGACCAACATGGTTGTAACTGAGTGGTGGCAGAAGAGAGGAGAAAACAGTTGATTGATAAGTAAAGCTGCCTATCTCAGGCTCTACTTGGCTCTGACAGGGACAAAACAGCAGTCTGCTGCGCCTGTCGCTGACATTTGTAATAAATCATTGGCAATTTCATCATTCAAGAGCGAGAGAAAGGCAGAAGGGAAGAGCGATTAAAAAAAAGAAAAAAAAGAATTAGACACCTGTCTTCTAACATTGTTTATTTCCTTTGTTTTTACTTTGAGCTCAGCATCCTTGTCCATTCCACTCTCTTTTAAACTTTCCATTTTGGTCAGCTACGCAGTACAGAACCATAAGGTCTGGACAGCTTTACTCAGAGGAATTGTGCTTTAACTCACCTTGAAGGGTCACTTCACACGAATTACACAAAGACATATTTTCCCCTTTACCTCTAGTGGTATCTAGCCATGCAGACAGTCTCACTTCTATCTGCTTGGATTTAAGATATCCGTCTCTAAGATTCGTGCTGCTCCATCAATACAGTGAAAGTGAATTTTGTGCTACTTGATCAAACTGACATCTTGACCCTTAAGATGTAAAATTAAGAGAAAGAAATGTATTTTAGGTGAAACAAAACACTGTTGGCACAGTAAGTGTAATGCTCAATTAGTTCTTGTGCTTACTGTTGTTATTTAAATTTAATTTGCTCCGGCAATCAGACAATCTCCCGCTACTGTTTTTCTGTCATTTGCTATTGTGTGATTGACAATTGTATATTCTTGATGACAATAACAGTGCTGAGAATACTCGATAGGCTTCCCCATTTATCTTTTTGATGCCTGCGTCTAAGGTTGGGAACACACTATATATCGGGCATTCATCAGTCCTTGGAAAAAAAATCGGTGAGATTAGTTTTCTGACACATATTCTTTGTCCATTTAAGTGGGAGCAAAAGAGGTTTGACCGCATTCTTGATGTGATATTATCAAATATTTTTAGCTCCAGGAAAAATATCTGCAGCTGTAACGTAGTATGAAATCAATGACAGGCTCTCAGAGCTTCAGCCATTAAGCACTTACACATCAAGGTATATTTATAAGGCAAAATGCAGCAACAAACATTTGTGAGAACCTACTTCCAACACTCTCTTCTGTAACACACTGCAACGTCTTTGTGTTCTCTATGTGTCACTTAAAAAAATGTTTCCCTTTTTTGCTTTTCACTACATTTCTAAGCATCAAAAACCATCTGAAGAGCCTTTGCATGGGGATTAGGCCTGGCATAGAACAGTATGGGGTGTAGTGTAACTAGCATACACAGAGCAACACAACAATATGAAACTTGGACAATCACCTACCCTGCCTTTATAAAAAATAAAAAAACTGTAGAGTTAAAAGCTCAAATTTATAATGCTGCTCGATGCTCATTTGAGAAACTAGAAAAACAGCTCAGGGTGTGAGCTGTTGAAAGGATTCCATAAAGAAATCCATCTGTTCTACATACACAAACAGTCTACAGGCAGAGTCACCACTTATTTTAGCTCTCAAAGTCTCTCTTGCTCTCCATCTAAATACCCGAGGCGTCTATCAACCACCTCTGAAAATTTGAAAAGGCTGAAAAGAGAGGTGAGTTGGTCTGTAATCATTGTTTGTTGATATTTATTTATCTCTGTTTGAATCTTCAAAGTGAATCACTTAAGCAGACTAAAGTGGATGTCAACTTCTTTACCCCCTTTCATCGAAGTATGATTCCTTCACAGTCTTGGGAACTGGGACAAAAGATAATGACTTATATTTAATAAAAAAGATGACATAAGTAAGATCCAAACCAGTCATCCACTGAGCCAGTGTGAACTGTCAATGTGTGAAGTCGAATTTGCACATGAAAAGCGACGTGGTTTAACGTTAAGCGTTTCATATTTGATTCCACTACAGTGCCAGGAGAAGATCAGAGACTTTTCTCTTTCCGTGATCTATTTTGGTGCTCATCATTTTCTCTTCTCCAACACCTGAGACAGATAATTATCCATTAAAAAGGGGAAAAGTGCAACATTTTGTCATTTCTTTCAAAGTAAGATGTTTTTAAATATGCCACGCCAGAGTGACAAGCTAGAAGGCCAATGATTACAGTAATTAATACAAAATTCTCATTAAGTCATCAGGAAGAGTTTCTTAGCACTCACGGGCTGTTCTGCATTTACTTTAGAGGGGGGGGAAAAGTTCTACTTGAAGTTGAATCCCATGAAATGTTCTCCATTCAAACTCGGGCAGACCCACGCTTCATTTATCCACAGTGTCTTCATGTGGCTATTTTTCACAAGCACCCATGAACTATTCTTTGCATGTTTCATGAAATGATATGAGATCATCTTTTTAGTTCTGCCCGTCTCTCATGTGCAGAGGCTTCGCATAATCGCTCACTTCCCTGATAAATCATGTCCCCTCTTGCTGTAGCCCAAACACCTTCCATTGTCAGAGCTCAGACTGAACCCGCTGCCGAGGCTGATGGATGATTTGCAAGCAGTCAGCCTCTTTCTAAAACCTTGTTAGATTGATAAGCCTTGTTCTTTAACCTTCTCACACTCACACTGAGCTCATGCAGGCTGGCCAGTCTAACACTTTCCCCTGTAATACAGGAAAAAGCACAGAAATAAGCAGAGCTGTCATCCAGGGACAACGTCAAGTCTATGTGTGCTAGTAAGTTGAATAATGGTTGTTAAAGTTTCCAATAGTTTAGTCTTAGACTCAGAACTGAAAACGCCAGTCTTATTCTCAAATACTTCATATAAGAACAGCTCACTCTGTGCTTTCCCCTCTTCCTCAAACAAACAAGAAGAATCCCTTTTAGCAAGAACTCAGTGTTCTTACCTCTACATTATGCCACAGCTGACAATGACATTTACTGCATGGCTCCTTCAGAGATTTGGACTACTTCCACAGTCAACTGGCTAATTTTCAAATACAGTCCAAATTTTTAAACGTGAGGTTGTTTCTATGACAACCTCACGTTGACCTCCAAACTTAATATTAGGGCGGGAAAAAAAAACCCCACTTCTTAGTGTGTGTATAAATTCAATAGAAAATAAGAGACAAACTGCCCTTTTGATCTCTTCTAGAAAAGAAATGGGCCTGTGCACAGCATGGCGCAGAAATGTTATTTCACCAGAATGAGATGTGTCAACAAAACATAAGCACTTAAAAATGATCTTTGAGCAATATTACTAGAGCTGACGTTAATTTTTAAAAAACAGTATCACGGCCATTGGTTCAGTAATATTAAATTGGTTTTGGTTATGTGCTGAGGATGATTAACGCACTATGACTAATCTACCTGCTCTGGACCAAAACCAAGGTGATAATACATTTCTTTCCCCTTAATAGTACTGAAAAGCATTATACAAAAACTGTACAAGTTAGTAACACTGAGATTGGAAAGAAAGTGTCTGGACAGGATATTGTAAAGAGTTACAACTTCTCTTATTGCATTATATCTTACACAATTATTTATCATTTGTCTATTGCCAGTGGACATAGCTGGAACCGCCACACATAAGGCTTCACATATGTTTATAAATCAGGAATCAGCATTTATTAATGTACAGCTACATTATACACTATCAATCATGAATATATTGTAGTGATTATACATGTGCGAAACATGAATGCTGTTTGTATTTATTCTTTTGAAGAAAATCAAACAAATGTTTCTCTTGAAAGCTCTGCTGTTTGTTGCAATGTTGTACTTCAGTGCGAGCAGACCTCAAATTGAGAATAAGGAGATGCATACAGCAGTAGAGCTGATGCAGTCAAATATACCCCAACATCTCTGCCTGTTTTAAGCACTAGCAGAAAATGAGCAATTTTCTGTTATTTTAGTTTGCAATTGTAAAGTTATACAGTATCAAAACAATTGTTATAAATAATTCCGCTTGGCTGGAGACGCTCCTGCACGCTGAATAAAATCTGTGTGTATGTGAACGCGTGCCAGCCTTTGTGGACAAACACAGATCTGTGAAATACATTTAGACGGTCTCTTTCCTCTTTGGTTGACATTGTAATTACCATTCAAACTAGCCAGGCTAATTACCTCCCTGTAAAGAAAAAATAATCAGGTTTGTGCACAAATCAAAACTAGCCACAGATGCCACGGCCTAAAAACCAAAACAATCATCAAGTCTACTGGGCATGATTATTATGTTTTCTATTTAATCAAAACTTGCATTAAGATTTAAAGTCATCAATTATTCTTTCAATGACTTTTCCAAAGATTATTATATAAATCTGTAAAGTATTCATTATATTCTGTCAATCATATTCTCTGTTGAATTTGTTATTGTTTAATTTGAACCCATATTCCCACAGGGCTCTAATGTGATTAATTAAGGATAATTAATATGGCCGATTTATAAAATATGTTTCACTGTCCCGTGAAATTTTTACTTCATTAGTTAAACTGGATGGAAATGATATGTCAAAAACATGAACTTTTCAGGCATTTTAATACTGATGTTTTAACATTAAAGTAACACATTTTAAGACTAACAGTGAAGGAGGTCAGGTAAAAAGTCTCATTTTCTTGATTTTCAAGTCAAGAATGCCAAATGCACTACTGTAAGTCTTTTTCTAACAACTAGAAATATGAAGAAAAGAACTGTAACCAGTATAATCAGTCATTCAATAAAAGTCAACAGTGACAGTTAAGCCAGATTTATATTACAGTCACTGGGTGTCCAAAATAAACGTAAAAAAATATAGTACATAAAAAATATCCAGGCTACACAACACTGAATGAGCAATGTCAGTCTTAAAAATAAATATTTTTGTCCATGCCCTTTGCCAGCCAGCAGCTATTTCCATTCCTTTACTCTTCCGCCCCGTATCTGCTTTATTGTGATGCTAAACAGTGAGTTTTGACATTCAGAAAGGCCCTGCCAAAGGACAGGCCAGTGGATGCAGTAGAGAAGAGAAGGCCTTAATGGGTTCAACTGGAATGGAAAGCATCTGTTAGTCTCCACAGGCTGGAGGAGAGAGAAATGTCAAGTATGGTTATTATAGAGCAGACACCAGCTCTAGGAATTTTCACCTGAATGAAAAACAGTCTCTGACAATGCGCATGCACGAGCTACATCTGCGCACATTAATGGCGCAGGGGTGGCGAAAAAAAAGCCACTCACGCCACGGTGCACATATAAAAAGTAATGTGTCATAGATTCACACACGAACATACAAAGCACATACATAACACTTAGTTCTACTGTTATCAGTGCTGAACACAACATTTTTCCTGCAGGTAGCCTGTATATTTTCCTACTGCCTGGGATGACAGCATATTTCACTTCACGTCGACTGCTGTGCCGCATGTTCAGTCCACTGTGTTTCCCAGACAGAGGGGAGAGAGGCTGCAGCTTGAAACATAAACTATACCCAAGAGAGGTGTCATTCTTGTGCTATCAGACTTTTTCTTCACTGAAAGACAGAGACTGCCCCGTCTGAATTATTTTAACACTTTTAAATCATGTGCATGTTCCTAAATATATTTTACATCTTGCATATATGGCTTCTTTGGACTCAAATGCCAAGTGTGACACTCATACTGTTGAGCCCTGCATACCACAACCATCACCTTTCTTCACTTAGGGGTTGTTTTCCAAGACACTAAGAAGAATATTTCTTTTAAAAGCAAAAGGAGTGCTATTAAAATAAATAATTTTTGAGGAATGAAAAGACTGGTTCAGGCTGGGAGAGAATTAGGTTATTAAGCTCCAAATGTTTCATTATAGTATGGTTTCTACAAAGCTTTAAAACCATACATGCTTAGAGAATATTCTCACTAGGAGAAACTGTCATCATCTGAATGGCAGGGAAAATCACATACTTGTGAAATGTTCTTATGTCCGCAGAGGGTATTTCTTCACAGGAACACTTGAGCTTGTTTGCTAATTTGTACCTCCGAGGATGCTAATCAAAGCGAGTGCCTGAATAATGAAGCTCTTTAGCCCAGAGGCCAGAGATACATACATGGCCCTGTGCCTCAAGGCTGAGTGTCTACAAGAGGATGTGTCTGTGTGTTTGTGCGACTGTGTACGAGTTCAAGTGAATGCATGTGACTGCATGCACTTTAATGTGTGAATGAGCCAGCATATGGACATAAAAGGGCAATATATAAAGTAGATAAGCAAAGCCCAAATTCTGCTCTCTAAGGGAGGGGAGGATCCAGCATCAAACAGATCTTGCTGCCTGAGGGCTGGCCTTCCCGTTCTGTCGGCATGGAAACTCCTGTCGCTGCACTTAGAGCTTCTGGATCAGTGAGGAGACACAGAGCAGGCGGAGTGGCAGCACAAGCGACTTCCACAAAGAGGAGCAGAGAGATGACGCAGTTTGGAATAATGTTTTCATTTTATCAGCAAAGCTTAAAAAGTAAGCACTGGAATCACCTGTAACTTTTTCTGTGCGAGTCTGGTGGACCAAAGAATGATATTGACATGAGTCTTTACAAGAGGGGTACTAGAATTTATCATCTTTAATCACTCCTGCCTAAATTCTTGTCTTTGAGTCAAGAAAGCTTGATAGCAACATTCAAAACACATGCAAACAAATGTTGTTTGTCCTGCCAAGGTTCACAGTGTAACCAGCTACAAATGATAGACTGAAAAACAAAATATGAGAGGCAGCCAAAAACAAACAAAAAAAGGCAAAGACAAGACTGATGCAGAATGTTAATCTGTGTGGGGAAAAAGTATTTATATAGCACTTCTAAGACTACTTTAACAAAGGTATTACTACAGAGACAGAACTGAAGCACCTCTCTTTGTAGAAAGCATAGATATAAAGAGACGATAACGCTCATTTCCCTCCCATAACAACATAAGTTCATATAATCATCTCCCTAGCTCGGTCTCTTCCTGACGGCTATGTGATATGGCTGCTGGCACTGGTGAATGTGGGAGGACCAGGAATGTGTGTGGCTGGGGCGATAAGACTGCTGTAAAATTTAATTAGCACAAAGCCATGGTGAAAATGACTTCATTTCTCACTGCATTATTAACTAGAGCAGTATGTAAGAGCCTATTCTCAATCAATGTAAATAACACGCTCATGAGAGAAAGGAATGTAGAGGAGAAACAAAGAAGATGAAGACGGCAAGAAAGAAGAAAGCAATGAAATACTACAGATTTGAAAGAGATCAAAGCAGTTCTAAGAGTCACATTAAAAAAATTCAGGTGTGTATTTAAACCTAACCGCTTATGAATCATCAGACCTTTGTGCATTGACACATAAGATGTGTATCTAGGCAGTCAGAAGACGAGACAGCATGTGAAGAAAGACCAGGAGAAGCTCAAAAGCCAGCTGAATAAGAATCCAACATTAAAAGCTTCACCTGCTGTTTGGGGTCTGAGCTGGTGTGAATGGGCTGAGTGATTAGGGTCCTTGGCTCGACATGCTGAACACCACTTTCTATTTCACGATTCACAGCCTTTATTACAGCCAAGCTTCCTCATAATCCAGCTAAAAGTGGATATCTGAGGAGCCTGATCGGCTTAGGACTTGGCTAAAATGTGGGATGTACAGCACAGAGACATGGAGCAGAGTGCAGAGGTGTTCGTTATCATCTGTTTTCTATTTAGGACTGAACAGTGGAGCTCGGTTTGTGTGTGTGTGGAAGCATGTGTGTCCAGTCTACAGTGACCTCACTGGCCAGACTAATTCACTTCCTCATCTTCTTACATTCTGGAAAGGACTATAAGATAACAGGGACTGCCATTTTTACTGTAATGATCATAGCGCATGTAACCTCTCTTCCTTTAACTGGCGGGCCAATCAAACACATCTTTGCATGGAAATAATCACATATACAGCAATTTTTTTTTTTTTCATAAATCTCAGTCGTTTTCATTTTTGCATTCATATTTCTCTGCAAATGCACCTTCATGCTTTCTGTTTAAGTCTGTTGCACATGACACATTCACTGTATGCCGCCCATATGTAAATTAACACTCACCAAAATTTGTCAGAATTTTTTTTTTTCAATACACCACTAAATAAGGACGGAAGAAATTCATACATGCCATTAATGAATAATTGGTAACTTTTGCAGAAGTTGTCCAATTACAACAGTCATTAGTTTTGACACAAAGTGATGTGTGCCCAAAAAAAACAAAAAACCCTTTCCAATAAAAAACACCTCTGCATATCCAGGAAGCAGCAGCCCATGTGGGAGCCATTAAAAGCCATTTTTATTACCTATGTCCTTGCCTTTAAGGCAGTACAAGAAGTAAACAGCATCATGATTACATCGAGTGTGACATGTCACATAATCTTAATTACTGCCTGTATTACACATGGGGAACATGGTGCATTTGCAAATAAATGCCATACAGTTGCCCTAAGACAGACACTAGGTAGATGCCGCTTCTGGCCTTCAAATTAAGGGAAGATGGATTGTGCATGGACATTGCTGGTTAAATCTTTAGACCACTACGTGTATGTGGCAATTAATCGCCAGCAGATCAAGAAGAAATCCTGTGGCCAGCAGATCAGACTGTTTGACACAGGCTGCTTACATGTGTGAATGAGTGCAAATGTAAGCATGTGGAGGGGCATTGTTGCAAAAGATTCTATTATTCTCATCAAAGTCTGGATAAAAAAAAATGAAATCGCTTCCTTTTGGGCTCTCTACAACCCTCAATTACTATTCCACAAGTCGCACCGCAAAGGCTAGACCTAATTACAACAGCCACTTTGTTAAGGTGCCCTCTTGCTCCATCTGTTCAATGAATGTGTGCACCGGCTCAGACATGCACATGCACACACACCAAGTGCAGCACTTCAGACAGACAGGCAAAGGCAGGTCAAGGTACATTTTCCCATCTGGATATACCTTTGTCGACAAGAACAGTTAAACATCTAAAGCACCAATCAAGTGTGGCAATAAGAGACACATTGTGACTCCAAGTGGCCAGATGACTGTGGACATGACTACAGAGAGCAGTACACCTGTCCAAGCCTTAGACACGGCTAACAGTGCAACCCCAGAATGGCCTTTAACCTTCTCCGTGCACATGATTAAAATACAGGGTAAAAGCTGACAGTTTTTATGCATGTATGCATGAGTACGTGTGTGTGTGAAAGTGAACATTGTTCCGGCTGAGAAGCTTCTGGACAATAATCTGTCACTTTAATGAAAAGCGCGCGGGCCGCATGTGATGTGTGGATGATATATGATGACCAAATGTGGATAAATCAGCAACTTTTACAGTTACACTTTTAAAACAATGACGTGTTGCATCAATTGAAATAGATCTAGTAAGGAGAGAGAGGCTGTGCTGCTCTTTTTTTTTGTCTCGAGTTCACTGAAATGTTTAATAATCCCTTTTTTTCTGCTTATGCCACGTCTGGAGAAAAGCAGCAAGGCAAAGAAGAAATAAAAGAAAACTTAAAGATGAGACTTAGGAAGTTTTGAGGGACTGGTAGCTTTCACACATTTTTCTTGAAAGAACAAGAATATGAAAAGGATTGAAAAAGCCCATATACAATCTGCAGGATACAGTCATCCTGCAGTGGAATCCACATATCATAGTCTATAAGTGGCCCAATCAAAAAAGACAAGCATCTAACGGCAGATTCCACTTGAGTATCCAGCCCCAGGAAGCTCCAGCAATGCTAGCTTTTCACCCACATGTGAGCACACGAGAACACACAGAGTCGGGTGGAAACAAACTTTCTATTTTATTGTACTTTTTTAACTTCCATTTTAACTGCACACTCACCCCAGTTTCATCGTAATGATTTTCTTCAGAACAACCTCTCAAAGACACCGTGGGTTGAGTCTCAAATTAAGTCGATTAGTCATCTTCCACTACCACTTGCACCTATACCCAAGCCATTTAAAATCAGCACTGAATAGCCGCCTGCACGAACCAAGTATCTGACATTACACAGAAATAAATTCAGCAAAAAGGGTCATAAAGTTGACTCGTCAAACACATAGGACAGAAGATCTCCAATAACTAGAGGCTTACTTTTAAGCATTAATGCTTTCAACTGCAAGTAAGAAGGAAAAAAAACTTGGTAAAAGGGCTAAGTGACTTTGTGAAGTGACCTTTACATCAATTTCAAGCTCTAGTTCAGAGCTATATCACACATGATAATTGTTAGGTCGGGTGTCACTAAAGACATCTGAAGTAATTGCTCTTAAAGACAAAGACATTTACTCCTTCATAGATCCCATTCCACCCCACACTTTCCATAATAGATCATCCAAGACAAGGGCATTACACAATGCACCTCTGGCTTGTGCTGTGTTGCACACTCTCTGTGTTTTCCTTTTCTCTGTCTTTCTGTCAAACACGACCATTAAACATGCAGCTGTGTGATTTCCCTAGATATGTACATGCACACGCCAGCTTGGGAGTCAGCAAGGCTGTGATGAGATCTTGCAAAGAAGCCAGAAATGACCAGAGAGCGCCTGGAGAGATGTTTTCAGAAGGACACAGTTAAAAAGCTATGGCTGCTTTATAGATTCAATAAGTATCTTACACCTGTGTGGCTAACCACCATCGATCCATCATTCTGTGGAGCCCAATCCAATTTAGAGTGTTGAGGAGCCCCAGAGCCCCAGAGCCTTATCCTAACCCAGGCCACAGCCATCGAAAAGCCTGCTTACCTTCATCTCCTAAAGTCTGCTGGTGTTTCTGTGTACTTTTATGTCTATGTGTGTACGTGTGCTCGGGGAGACTGCAGACCTAGCTAAACACCTTAGCTGCTGGCTCATGTTAAAGTGTGCTGAGCCAATTTAGGGGTAGACCAGGAGACAAGATGTGAGAGACAGAGGATGCTGAGGAAAATTAAGGGACTCAAACTGGGGCCCAACCTCAAATCAAAGAGTGCATGAAAGCGAAGGGGAAAGGGATAAAAAGAGAGAGACTGCATTCATTTGTGTGCAACAAACAGTGTAGGAGACTGCAAACCATCTTCTAATCCTGTTTTCTATTCCGTGGCAATCAAACTCATCATGACTACAAAGCACTATAACCATTATCAAACTACTCCACAGTCTCATCACACTGTGATAGGCAGCATTCTAAAAATCTGCCATCTGATTTGTTTGGCACCGACAACAGAGTGGTGTACTCGAGACTCCCTTGGTGCAAAAACTTAATGGCACCATGCATGTTCAGATTGACCATTCAAATCTCTCTCCTTTACCACTAATTACAGTATCTTCTGGCGCAGATGTTTCTGTTTTAATTCTCTTTGCTGCTCCACTGGAGTGAAGCAAGACCCCTGAGATCAATTATTAAAGGGTATTTAAAACAGTGGGAAAAGGAGGTGGTAGCGTGGTGTGAAAGTGAAAGCAGCTGTTTAAGTGCTTGTGCCGCAGACTAAACTTCATCACCTCCCAAATAAACAGAGAGCATCCTGTGGGTTTCACTCACTCCAACGACTAAACTCTGGGCAATTAAGGCCTGGATCTCTGTAGGAGTAAAGGAGAGAAGGGAAATGGGAAAGAAGGGGTGAGGCAGGAGCAGTGGAGACACTCCATACCAATAACAGGCAATTATGTATGGGGAGGGCCATTGCATGGCCATGAGTGTATAGAAGAAGACAGCGGGGATATGGGATGGTAGGGAAATGAGGAGGAGTGTTATTTAGGAGGCAGATGGCAGAGAGGGAGAAATTAAGATGAATGGGCACTGAGAGGGCTGAGCTGGTGCTGGGGCTGGGCAGAGAAAAGTAATTAGCTGTGTTTGCTCTGGGAGGCTGGCAGTGAGTATGATGCCTGCAGTGACAGGCTAAAGCCTTGAGCATTATTAATCAACACGCCATGTCTGAAGCTGCCAGTAGGGGGCAGCTGGGTCAGCAACCTTCCAGCAACTTCTTACCTGCACCACACCCCATGGGGTCTTTTGCACCACATGGACACTGAGCAGCAGCTCCTTTACAGTTCACACTGTTATTATTTACTCTAATCCCCTGCTAATAGTACAAAGCTTTGGCTTGTTCCCTCTTAGAGTTACTGGCTCACTCACTTGCTCTCTCTCTCTCTCTCTCTCTCTCACACACACACACACACACACACAGTCCATTTTTCTCTCTCACATTATTCCTAACTTTCGCCCTTACCAAGTGGCTCTATCTCACGCCATTTCTCTCCATTTCTTATGTTACAGCCACATCTGTCTCTTTCCTCCCACCCTATATATATCCCTCCCCCTCATCCCTTTCCAATCTAATTTCAGATAAGCTGTAGCAGAACAACAGAGCCAGGCCCTTTATCATTGCCATCAATGATGTGGGTGGATTGAGCGTGAATAATTTTATTCATGTGTGCCTGCACTTGGCCGACTGGGATTCCAATTACAAATAATAAGAGGTAATAGGGTTACAGAATAAATTTTTAAGTGCTTTGGTGATGATTGCAGAACCTTTGACAAAAGAAAGCTGTTGTTTACAGCTAAACGCACAATATCTGTTCACAAGTATGAGTAATATAGGATAACTGAATTTAGCATAATTAGTAGCCAATCCAATCGCCATTCTAAGGACATCATACAGATAGATGTCTTAACATTAAAACAATAATATGAACGTACTAAATGACGATGATGAATATTAAATACCTGAAGCAATCTAGGCTACAAGTGGCTTATATCCAACGTGTATCATAGCACTTTATCTGTATGCCTCAGCACTCTTCAGAAACACACAGTCCATAGGTCAGACTTGATAAATTCCAAAGAAAAATGTTATTCTCTCCTGGATTTAAAGAATGTGAAAGAACCCGGCTACTACAAAAACACTGCATTCAAAATGCTTCACTTACTACACAATTTAGGAGCCTTATCAAACTGAGCCACCAGAACAGCCCACACACTACTTTCAGAGAATTTCAATCCTAACTTTCTTAACATCCACACATAGCACCGACTCAAATTGCTTTACCAATAGTCTTGCATAATTGCAGAAAGAACACGCAAGGTCACAAAAAGCGAAAGGAACAAATAACAAGGTGACTTAACACACAAAAAGGCAGGACATATACGAATTTACAATATAACACATGCAAGAGCAGTTTAAGGCTGATTTCCAAGAGCAGATGAAAGATAGCGCTGAACGTGCTTTAGGCTTTAACAGTTTTTTTTATCTTGTGTTTTTACCATAATTAACAGGCCTGAGGACCTGGCGGAAGGAGCTGGGGCTGATCATCTGGTGGTGGTTATCTGTAAGGAGGGCAGCGGACAAATAATGCCAACATGTACAGTACTAAGTGGGATTAGAACGATGATGTGACGGCATTGGCCCAGTGATGAACAGCTGTGAAGTGAAGTTCATTAGCAAGAAATAATGTTTTTCGAGGTACAGCTAATAAGTTTAAGGTGCCAGTGTCAATGTTTAGTCACCAATCATTTCCAAACGCGTTCAAATCACATCTTGGATTTACATTTAATTTTTCACATCTTTCGTTTGGAATTAAGAAACCCAGAGGGGGGAAAAAACAAGATCCACACATCAAACAGTTGTAGGAATTGTGTCAGCTGAAGACTCTCTGGCGCTGCGCTGCTGGCAAGAATGTGTACAAACAACAAACCAGTGTATTTTGCAATTTACTGAGAATGAGAGAAAATGAAGCTAAAACATAAGAACCTGAGGATGCATTCAATTTGCTCAACTTTTAAAAACAAAATAAGAAAAAATATAAATGCATGAAGGTGACAGGTTAGAGCTAGAAGTCATTATTTAAACATCTGATTGGAATTCCATCAGTGTTTTGCCAGACAGTGTGTGTACTTGGTTTCTGTGTGTGTGGGTCGTTCTGTATAAATGTGGGATATTAGACTCACCTCTGGGTCTTGGCGCTCTCTTCCTGCGGTCTCTGAATGCAGCTCCTGACTGTAGGGCTTCCAGCAAACTATCCATCACACCTGTCTCATCATTCTCTAAAAATGCCCAAAAAAAAAGAAGAAAAAAAAAAGGGATTTTAGAAGAAATGCAAGAGGGGAAGAAACTAAATTCTATAACGTGTAATTTTGTTTAGTTTGCCTATACTGACTGTGTCAATTTAGAGTACATACACATTACATTATGCCTACTATAAGGTTATATGTCCAATATATGAAGAATCTAGGTCCAAGTCCTGCATACTGTAAGTCAGCAAGTTCTTATAAACAGCCACAGAATTTCATGTAATTTTTAAAGTGGTCTTAAACAAAAGCCTTCAGCCTTTCAGAAGATATTTCAAAATTTCTTTTGGAATTGGCTCACTCACTATCAGTCCAGTCCTTGTAGCTGACCATCTTTAGAGGAATGTTTTGTGTGTGTGTGTGTGTGTGTGTGTGTGTGTGTGTGTGTGTGTGTGTGTGTGTGTGTATTGAACTACTTAACACTGATCTATGAATCATTCAAGCACAAAAAAGGTACCAAAAAGGATGAACCAGTGTTGTGTCTACATGCATTAAACTGTATCTTTAGGCACTTTGTTACTAGCAGCCTGTCACTAAGACACATCATTTGTTCCCATCTTTGTGCCCTTTAGTTGATGCATCTACTGTTCATCAACAGTTTCAGTGAACTGTTGGCTGATAATACGCCATTTTTAAGGGAAACTGGATGAAAACGTTGAGGAATGCCAAATTACACAAGAATTGGTCTGCACAAAGTAAAATATTTGTATCAAATCGTCATCAATATGTACTCAGAAAGTCAGGAGACAGGAAAAACACTGAGTGTCTGTAGCCAGGTTATGGAGGCTCTGTCATGGTTTGGGCATGGAGTTAAACCAATAGTGTTAGGAACCTTGTCAAAATTAATTAATCACAAATAGGAGAAAAGTACCATCAGCTATGATCCACGATTCAATACCAACACCTGATTGGCAACAGCTCAATTTGTTAACACGACAATGATCCCAAGCACACTGCCAATGTAAGCAGCGTGGGATCATCAGAGAACAGAACAAAAGGCAGCCAACACCCAAAGAAGAGTTTTGAATGTTCTTCAAGAAGCCCGGAGAACTATACCTGAAGGCTACTTAAAGAGATGACAAGAAAGCTGCCTAAGAGAGTACAAGTTCTGTTTTGCCTTATATACTGCTCCATTAATGTCTGGAGATTCAGTAAATCACTAGCAAAATAAAAGAAATAAGAAGTGGTTCAAGAGTATAAGGGAATGAACAGAATGTTATGAAACTGAAATACATCAAAGTTGTGAACATCGTGTTTCAGAGTATTTAATTTTTTTTTTTGACTTAAAAGATCGAATCCTTGCTTTGTAGTAGCAGAGAAACTACCAGAATGCTGATAATGTGTTGAAAGGGAAATACTTTGACATTTAAATCATGGTGTTTTTGGTTGGTGGAACTGAAAACCTGGCCCTGACACCTGAGGGAAATGATAGACCTGACCAGTAATATGCGTTGAAAATAGAAAGAAAAACAGCCAACAGCCAGGTATACTATATGGGCATGTAAAGGGACAAAATACACTGTGTTTGCCATGCTAATGTGTGTGGGGGTGTTTTCTTTTAAATGCTGTGGTGTGTGTTGCCTATAAAATTTTAATTGTTTTGTCAAGCTTCCTTGCAAATATGAAAAGCTTTTCTCCCTTAGTTCAGGTCACGTTATTTTCCTCTACGTACAATCAGACATGAAGTATGTGGTTTTCTATATCCAAGTCATTTTTTAATAATTAATTACTGAGTGGCACTGTTTATCCATCAGCTGTTTCTCTGTCTAAGTTAAGCACTAACCAAAGGTTAACTTAAATATTAACTTACTGGATGTACTTAACAAACACCATATTGCATCATATTTATAAAATGCAACATAGCAAGTCAGGTTACAAAAAGCTTTTTAATTGCTTTTCTTAATTCTATTGTGACATGCAAACAATAACGCTGGCCTATTCAGTGAAGTTCACTGACCACAGGGTTGCATAACTTTGACAATCATATGACATTTTTTTAAAAATATTTTTACATTTCAAATGAAAATAAGCACTGTTTAACTGTTGCTTTACTTAGGCAAGTACAAGTCAACTTAATCAGAGTGCAATGCCCTAGAAAAGTTGGTACAGCTTTTTTTCATAAGCTACTTCATAGCTTGGCCAAGATGTACCATCAGCCAAGGTGTGACTACTGAGTCCCACCACTGATTTAGTGAAAGGTAGGAGGACTTTGCTTTGATTAAGGTTCTGTGTATTTTTCTCACTCCTTCATTTCGCCTGATTCCCCGTGGAAAAATAACACACACCAGAGGAAAAAGAAAATAAAATCAAATTCTATGACTGCAACTGGGACTCTGCAACTCTACTTGGACCTTTATTGGTCCAAAGGTCCTGGCATTCTACGATGATATGAAATATTTAATATTCATATTAAAGCACATATGGGTACAGTAATCCCATTTATGCATATGTTGGCGACAGCATTATAGTCCAGAACAGTAGCATGTAACCTAATTATTGTAATAATTGATGCACTCAAGTGCATTTAACTTTAAGTTTATTAGCTAGACCAATCAAATATGACCCATCAACTATAACTCTTTTTTTGGGTGGGTCTAACACAGGGGTCAGCAACCTTTAACACCCAAAGAGCCATTTGGACCCGGTTTCCACACAAAAGAAAACACTGGGAGCCGCAAATACTTTTTGACATCTAAAATGAAGATAACACCGTATATATTGTTTTTTTACCTTTATGCTTTGTGTGAACAACTAAGGTGTGTTGCTTGTGAAATTCATGAAGTGCTACAGAGAAAATTACATTTTATTTATGTAATTAACACATTTTGAACTCTTAAAGAAATATAACAAAAGGAAAGACACCCAGCTGAACTAAAATGATCCATGTAGCAAACAAAAACTGTTGTGAGCTGCCACCCTTATATCGCCTTTGGGCTTTTGAAGCCTTGATCTGACTTTTAAAAAAAAAAAATAATAATTGGAAAAACAGTACTATGCTGCTAAAAAAAGAAAAAAAAAGAAAAAAAGAAATTTGCAAAATTCTGCCTAAATATGTATTTTACCTGGTTAATGTGTGTGGCGGGGCGTGGTCGAACGCACCTGAGCGGCACCCACAATCACGCCTCGCCGCCTTAACCTCTGTGCTATCTGTGTTGTTGTGTTGGTGTGTGTCGTGCTGTGAGCTGAAAAGCTACAGCCGGCTGTAAGCGTACAGCAACCGTGTGTGAAAAGTGGCCTTTAAAGAGGTGCTGAAAAGCATGTTCATGCAAACATCGTCGGGTCTGCTATGGTATGTTTACAATGGGACCTCTGCTCTTGAACCTCTGCGCACAGCGTCTGTACGAAGTCACTTCATCTTACGCAGGACTGTAAGCTGTCGTCTGTGAGGCGTGAGCGGTCTTTGTTTTTAACATAGTCCACGGTGGAGAACAGCTGCTGACATAATGTGGATCCGAAGATCCATAATTGGCCTACCTGGGGTTGAAAGTCTCGATAAATGCACGCCGTTTCGGCGGGTAAACCGGCTTCCGCGAGTGTGACGCTTATTTTGAGCGATGAAAAAAATAATAGAATATAATTTTATTTTTATATGTCAATATCACAATAATCTTCCAATTTAGAACTACAAGTTAAAAAAGAACTAACATAAATAAATTACATTTCAGCTAAATACTTCTAATTTATTTTCCCAAACCATGCAGTGCTGCACTATAAGGACTCAAGAGCTGCAGGTTGCCGATCCCTGGTCTAACATTTGCTATTGAAATGTAAGACACCAGTTTTGAATTCCATATAGAGTTACAAATCTTTTTTCTATTTTTGTATTCATTATTATAGTCAGTCAATCAACAGTATGTCTTATCAACCACCTTCTGCATTGATCACATTGATTAACTCTCCCCACGGTTATTTTGGATTGCAGTATTAAGTAGAAAGAATATCTGCAAGAAACATCTTGGTTATGCTTAAAACTGTAGCCTAGGAAAAAGGAATTTTGAGATACCATTTGAGAGTCAACTAACTTTAGTGAAGAACAAGAACTGATCTGCAAGCTCCAATATACTGACCTTTAGTGAGTTGAGGGTGTCTCAAAGGATATACAAAATAATACTTCTTTTTTTTTTAAAAATGGCACAAGAAAATCCTATAGCAAGCAAGTGTTTCTGCCGACCACACAGTGATTGATCCGCTCTGCTGCTCTGAGACTAGCCAGCTTTATAGACTGTAACAGAATACATAATTAAAATTTAAAACTGACTAGAACTGATAAACCTGTAGCTCCTTCCTTCTTTCTCTCTTAGAGAAAGTCATTTTTCACACAAACTGCTTTATATGAATGTGAAAAAAGATTTAAGAACTGTTAATGATTGCTGAGACTGTATTCAATGTTTAACCACGTCTAACATGCCTACAAGGTTTGTGCTTCTTTTTCCATCTGAAACACTTTCACGAGAGATTACCTGTAACCATCTTGGGGCCTACAAACTGAAATTTTCTTATTATACTTAAAACTAAACTAAAAAAAAGTGCCAATAGGCTCAGGTTTTTGTATTGAGGACAGAAGATCCCAGTGGTAGTTGGCTATGGTTGTACCAAAGCCCTTCACCAAGCTGTGACTACAAACACACGCACAGAGTAGATGTATAATGGTCCACTTCCTTGTCTGTCTGCTCCAATGTGTGCGTTTGTTGTGCTTTTCATTTACAGCAGTTGCACTCCTCTGGCTGATATGTGCCTAGTTCTTCATCATTACGCAGAGCGTAGAGGCAGCTACAGTTTCTGAGCAAAACCAACGCCCCTCGACGTCCAAATTTGTCTCCAGTGCTGTAGCAATTCATCACAGACAGCAAGCTTTGCGCTCGCTACAACACACACAGACGCACGAGAGAGAAAAAATACACACAAGACAGAAAACAAGCAAAAAGGAGAAGATCAATCTATCGCAACCTGCAGTGTTCGCCTTCATGTGTAGTACTCCGTTTGACTCCAACCCACAAGAACATGAAACGCTTTGTGTGCCTCGGGAGGCGAGGAAAAACGAAACCCACTCAGATCTCCCGCCTCAGGAATATATGGGAGCAAAAACAGTCCAATTTTACACATCAATCAGATGCAACTCAAAAAGGCCGAGACAGAAAACTGCTTTATACAATGTAGACAAGAGGTTCTTTCAGACATCCCAACACTGAAAATCATAACATATATTTATATACTTACACCCACGTGCTCACAAAGTTGGAGAGAGAGCAATCACAGACATGTCACATGATTTGTAATGGAGGGGAAACACATGGCAGCAGAATATTAGTCAAGCTCCCAGCTGTGAAATGGGTTTGAAAGAGTCATTCAGATCTTAAAGGTGGTGTTGAGGAGGAAGTGGCAGGAGAACTAAGATTGCTGAAAGGGATAGGACAATGACTGAGTCGCATCCCGGCTCTGATGTGCACAATTTGCCTCCCTCTTTCTATTCTGGGGATCAGGGCTTTCAGGACAGGTGTGCAAAGTACACAGAAACCTCTATCAATGCAGACACTTCTGAGAACTAGTCTAGGCTTTCTTTATATCTGTTTAAAAGCTTAATAATAGTAAATGCTACAAGCTCACAATTTCATCAGTGAAACTTAATAATAAGCTTGAAGTCCTGTGTTTTTGTGCTGAAAGATATCAGTAAGTTGCAAATGAGCGCTAATAAAATGTGTCAAGCTTACTACTGTGCTTTGTTGGGAAGATAGAAAAAAAATATGTGAACGTTTTTTTTTATTTATGTTATGTATGTGAAAGTAAAGTGCAAATGTAGAAATACAATTGAAAAGGTCAAATGAACAAGAAGATAAAAGCCAAACATGGTTTACTCTCCCAGAAAACAAAAGAATAGACTCTGGAAGCAGAATAAAGTCTAAACTGAACCTCTACCTCTGGGAAAAAGCAATAGTTATCCTCCTGTCTGAAGTGAAACTTCAATCACCATCTATTTGTGTGTGTGTGTGTATATATATATATAACAGTTCTGTAACTGTAACTTTGGTCGTTGCTGTGCTTTTTTTGGAAGTCGAATTTCCCAGAGGAACCCACCCGAGGGATTAATAAAGTTCTATCTTATCTTATCTTATCTTATTTAATCAGAGCCTGTTCAAACTGGCGTTTTCCATTGTCTGGACAAGTAATCCGTCCTTGTGTCAGTGTCTACCCTTTATTCAGACCCAGACTAATGTCTCCCGCCACTTCACTCAACAGGATGTAGCACTTATCATCAGGACAATGACCCAGTCGTAGCAGTGTGTAGCTGAGGTGGGCCGGAGCAAGGAACGAAATGGGGTCAATTGGGCTGGGATAGAAAAGCTAAGGAGAGAAAATGGCATGCCTGAGTACAATGAATGCAGGCCCACCACGGTGTTCCCTTGAACACTTAGAAGACAAATGGTGCAGCAAGGCTAGTCAGCTACCTTTCTCTACATTGAATACCCACTTAGACTTCACTTTGATACTCTGAGTGGAGAAGAGGAGGCTTATTGCAAGGCAACGTTTTCATATAGCTCCTATGCTACTATGGCACCATTGCTAAAAACACATTAACCGATCAGAATAGCACCCAACGTGACTGTCAGATGAATCAAGGCAGTTACAATTCTGAAAACTATGGTAAGGAAAAGGAAAGAGATAAAGACAAATGTTACAATTGTGATAATATGCCTTGATTGAATAATATTAATCATCTTGTTACAATATAATAAGCCCTTAGGACTGAACTTTCATGTTGTGTAATTTTGCCCAGCGTAAAGACTTTTGCAGACATGCAAAAAACAAAACAAACAACAAACCAACAACAGAAGATCTCTCTTCACATCACACTGCAAAAATATCCGGGTAGAACCTGAGGAACATAAGAACCTACAAAGTTGACGAAGATCCTAATCTATGGAGGCTGAATGCCAGAGCTGACAACACCCAAAATATTTCCTGCTAACAATCTAGTTCCAGTCCCCACATTTATTATTATATGAATGATTTCGTTTGGATTTAATTTATTTCATGATGTCTGCTTTTGTATGACACCACATATTGATATTTTATTATATACAATTCAAAAACAAACTAAATGTTTTCATACTGAAAGAATAAAACTCATTGCCTATTCAGTCCACCGTTGGTGCTGCTGAGTGTATGTGTGGACAACCCCCCCTTCCTCCCCATGGACACAGTCGTACCCAGGCTCTCAAGTCAAGTACAGCAGGAAGGGTTCACTTGTTATTAATCTCTGGCTCTCTTCCACAGCATCTTTTGTCCTGTCTTCCTTCTCTCACCCAATTGGTCAACGCCAGATGGCCACCTCTCCCTGAGCCTGGTTCTGCTGGAGGTTTTTCCTGTTAAAAAGGGAGTTTTTCCTTCCCACTCTTGCCAAAACGCTTGCTCCTAGGGGGTCATATGATTGTTGGGTTTTCCTCTGTGTGTATTATTGTAGGGTCTACTTTACAATATGAAACGCCTTGAGACAACTGTTGCTGTGATTTGGTGCTGTATAAATAAAATTGAATTGAAAATTACACTTATGATGTGTGGCTCATTATCTCACAAAGAACTGTTGACGGTTATCTCGTGCTTAAAATAACAGTACAGAAGTCCATGCATTTGCATTTAATTAAACTAGACTGGACTGCAGAGCAGTTTTTCATGACACATGCAACACTCTTGGTTTAAATGACAATGTTGGTCAGTATGTCTATTTGACAATCCAGCAATCCAGGAGCAATTTTGCTGCAACAAAAATGGCTTAAGTGTGAAGAGGAGACTGATTACTGTATTGTACGAAATGAAACGGACACTGAAAAATTGTGCCTTTGGGGATATAAAACGCAGGTGGAAAAAAAGGTCAAAATAAAGAAATTGCTATATATATTGTTTCCAATACTCAGCACATTGCAAAAATATTTAAAACCATTCATGTTGTCTCTTGAGTTAAGTATTGTGATTATATTGTACCGTGGGGTCTCAACGGACTGCATTATGTCCACTACTGGTTTGTCTTGGATGACTTACTGGGAAGCTCTCACTGTACTTGGTAACAAGTGTCATCAACTCGTAAGGTAATTTTTCTCACACCTAACTGTTATACTGTGTGTCTGGTGTGGGTGCAGAGTCTATTTTTGACACACACACACACACACACACACACACACACACACACACACACACACACACACGGTAGAGGCACAACACCTACATCTCTACAAATGCCCGACTACAATAACCTTTTCTTTTATATAGCAATGGACCAATGAGCTCCCGTCTTGCACACATTAATTTCACAGTGTGCAAGGAGGGAAGGATGTGTGTCAGTGTGTCAATTATATGAAAGGGATGCGGCAGCAAACTATAGTGGGGAAAATTAATATTCTTTCAATGGTACCGTTAATTTAATACATAATGAATACTAATACTAACTGAATACTCAATGGAGAAAAAAAAAAAAAAGATTGTCATACTGTTGTATATCACTGTAAATTCCAGCAATTATCATCTATCACCACATACTTAATAACAAGGCAATCTCAAATTTAAAAGCTGAACTATAAGGAACTGTACGACTGGCAGAATAAATATCTCACGAGAAAGCAGACTCTCATACTAGCTTCCTGCTTCTCAAACAGATTTTTATTCTTTCCCTTTCTTATGCCCTTCCTATACTTTTAGTATCTTTGCATGCAGGGTTGCATCTGTAGCAGTTCTTCTATTTGACATCTTAATAGTTCATTGCTTGTAGCCATGTAGGGAATGTTAAATAAAGCTCTGATGTGTAATTTGTCGCTCCACAAACATTCCTGCTCCCGGCCTACCCTGGGAGTTAATGCAACAGATTTGTCATACACAAGCTAGGCACAGCCAGAGGAGGAAGAAAAAAAACACCTATTCAATGTGAATTTCAATCTCCATAGGGCTCTATGCAAATGCATGCAAGCTGATGCTCCTGCTCTCTCAAAGTGCCAGAACAGACCAATGACGAAACCAGGCTGTCTATTATAGTGCAGGTAGAAGAGCTGGAGGAATATCAGAAGGAAATTGGGATAAGCTCACGTTCCAGGAATACAGAACTAGGCAAAGCTAAAAAACAAACTGAATGCAGATACCTGTAACAGGTAAAGAAGATTAAATTCGTTTTGATCATTTCCTCCAAAAAATCCCTCCCCTTTCCTTCCCTGTCTCATTGCTTTGCCCTTCAGCATAATGTGGATACACAGCCTCTCTGGGGCTTTTTAGGGAATTGATGGATAATCAGATGATTACACAGAAAATCTCCATTGAGGACAATCCTCCCTGACAAACAAAGAGAAAGCTCTTTAGTTAATAAATAGGCTGAGAGACAGAGAGAGAGAGAGAGAGAGAGAGTCAGAGATAGTGAGAAAGACAGAGAGAGGGAGACCAAATCCTGTCCTGGGTTGGTAGAAAAACGCCAAATCTCTATCACGTATTCATTTCATCCAAACAGACCGCTTGTATGCGTGTGTGTGTGTGTGTGTGTGTGTGTGCACGTGTGTGCAATGCCAGAAACATCACGACTTAGCTATGTCACCGAGTTTGCCTTTAGCTTTATCTTAAACTGAGCGTATCTAAATAAATTTCAAGCTCTAGGCATATTTATATAAGCCTTTCTGACAAAAATTGGCTGAAGTTTATTCTTCAGATTTTCTTATTTTTGAACTACTTTTTTTTTTTTTTAATTGAAAAGTTTGCAGTAAAAACACTCACCAACACAGAGAGGCAGGAAAGTAGAAGAGATGCCAAGTTGTCAGTTGGAGTAGTTTACAAACTAAACAAGCAAGAGTTTTTCAAATTCACACAAGGATTGAAAGCGCTCAGTGCCAGCAAAGGATGCTGAAAGCCCTATGTTGGTGATCTACTGTTAATATGCCATATGACTATAATGATCTGAGGTACATCAAAATCTTAGGTAAAAATATGAAAAATGTTTAATTAAGCAGTGAGGCTTCTTCTAAACAATATTTAAAGCCAAATAGCACAAATTTGGTTTTAAATGGGTAGCTAAACCCTGTACAAAGAAGAAGCAGAGATTCTATGTAATTGTGGCTTGGATTCTCAATTTTCACACTCCAGGGCATTCTAGTCTTCTTTTTAGACACATTTTTATTTTAGTTATATTGTTATTCAAGTTGCAGTTTTCTTGAAAAATGCACAAAGTTTTCCCTTTCTGATTTCTCAAGACAATATTAAGTTTCTGCTTAATCCAAGCTAAACAAGCAAGAGTTTCTTCCAACCTCTACCATCACAAGCCTTTCGAGGCCTTTGCACAAAAGCATCTAGACCGTAATATGCCTCATGGTACGGTATGGTGCACTTCTCCTCAACCTTGGTGTGCAGCTTTCAAACAAACATGTTGTGTAACAAGGGGAGTAATTTTCATAATTTCAATGTCATCCAACAATTTTGCCATCTATCTCTCTTGTGCTAAAACATCACACGAACAATACAAACAGGTAGGAGTACCTTATCCACAAAGCCTGCACCTGCAGACCACTGATAATCAATCAACTAACATATCAGGTCTTTGCAACAGTACCACAACCCACAAACACCGTTTTATGTGCAGTAGTTTTATTTTTTGCCTTTACCTCTTTTGCTGGAATTAACAGTCTAGTATACAGAAGAGAACCCATCTATAGGACAAATGTTGAAATTATTCATCGTGCGTGTTTACTGGATTAGCTCAAAACTGTAAAATTTCAGGAAATCTGTGGCAAATGCGTTCCCAGGCCAGATCAAAAAGAAATGAGGTGGTTTGTATTATGCTTCAGCCAAGACAGGCCTTGGTGTGGCCTGATAGTAAAGCCACAGCTGTATGTTTGGCCTGGATGGAGCACAGTGGTTCTGATCTTGCACCCTAACGTCTACAGGAGAGCTACAGTGCTTGGCATAGTAATGACTGTAGATGCTGTTGCAGAGCTCGGACTGCCAAGCTAAATGGCTCTGCCAGCTTTAGTGTGAGCACTGAAAATGGGTCTCAACTGTTGAACGTGTTTCTGGCACCAGGAGTGCTTGTAGGTAAAAAGGGGGGGAAAAGAGAAAAAAAAAAGAAAAAAGAAAACTGGCAACAAAAAGCAATTCAGTTAGGGATCAGACTGTCTGGCATAAGGCAAATATTTCCTTCTTAAGAGTTATGTTTGGAGAATTCTAGTTAAATAACTATTAATCTAGTAGCACTTTGATAAGAAAAACTTGTGTATGTAGACATATTTACAAAGGCACTGAGGGTGTGTTCATGGGGACATCCTGCTTCAAGGAAGTTTGGATAATACATTCATACGTTTGAAGGGTTATTAAATGTGTTTAAATAGGACAAGAAATTAGATTGCTGTGAAGTTATGGGGTGACAGTTGCTCTGCATTTTGCTGTGGCAACCACAAGATAAACAATGACAACAAACAGTAGTACACTATAAGGCATTATATAGTAATGGATTCCATATTTGTTTGTGTGGGATGGGAAACCTTGCAGATGGCCGTTGTATATTGGTCCACAAAAATTACTTCCCAGCAGTTTCCTTGAGAGCAGTTGACAGTGAACTGGTTCATTCAAATTAATGAGTTGGGTCGCTTTGAAAATACAAAAATGATACTGGATCTGTAGGCGGCTTAGAAGATTTTTGTAGAATTTTAACTCCAGTGCATATTCACTTCAAGCAACCAATGACTTAGCAGGCCAGTGTAATTACACCTTCTACAGTCATCACGTTATGCAAAATAGGAAAAAATAACATTCTGACAAAACTATAACTGGTAAAAGGAAGCCATAAAATACAGATTTTTTTTGGGACATTATTCTGCAGACATAACATCTGACAAAGCACAGACGGCATTTAAAACAACTCTGCAAACTGCATATGTATCAAAGGCATAAACTGGATGCTTATTAAATTCTAAATGCAGTAGGTAACTTTTTTAAAAATGATTTGATTTTTGTCTTACTTGCTGTCACTATATCCTTGCAAGAGTACAAGAGTCAGATATTCTCTGAAAACAATCAGCTTCTGCTGGCACCTCCAAATTGTGGAAGGAGCTACTGTGCCTCCAGAAAAACAACTAGTCAGACCAAGAAAAATTGCAGCATGTGTACACACGGCACATCTTCCCTCTGCTGCACACGCTGTTGCTCATTTAAGCTGAAGTTCTCCAGCATTCAAATTCAGTCTAAACTTTAATGGTCCTTCATTTTCTCCCACTGAAGAAGACAGTGAATGCTAAAATGGGAGTTTTTGTATTGGAGATTGTCTTTATGAAATTCATTTGGTATTTATTAACTGTGACAATTGTGGTTCTGCTCTCACAGCTAAATGTTCTTGTCATGAGTGCATTTACATTGGCAGTAATATTGACCAGACTTTCATTTGTTCAACAATTTGAATTACAATATGCTCAAAGGTTATTATAGAATTTTTTGCCCAATGATGCCACAAATGTCTGTCATGGGTTTAATCAGAAACATAACAACTGAGTGAGCAGGGCTGACATGGAGAGACTTTACTACGCATGGCTAAACTACGTCCACTAGCACAATGATTGGCCTAGCCATAAACACACATGCAGCCATTGTGGCTCATAAGGAACAATAATTTAGCCAACTGATGCATATTTATCTTGCCAAGATCCCATTTTCTACAGTAATGTCAGACTTCATTAACTCTGGGGTGGGTGAGCGACCAACTTTTTGAGTCTTTCAGAAAAACTGCAAAAGTGCATCGAGTGAAAACCAGCACCTAGTTTTTGTCCTTTTGTGGAGAAACACAGCTTCAAATACAGTCTGTCTAGGCCTGCTTTTTGTTGTCTGAGAACAGCCGCCTGCTGACATTTGTTAGCATTTTGACATTTGATAAAATGAACAACAGCCACATACTGTTGGCAAGTCGCTCTCAGATAAGTAACAAAATATCTGTTTACACTGCTGTGTTGACTCTACTGTAACAGCCTTACCTGCAATTATGGCTCATAATGCAAATTTGGTCTGATACGCACAGCTCAACAAGAGGGAATGAGGTAACAAATACTGTTTTTTAAGTGAAACGTCTGCTAAATTTGCAATTATGACTCATTAATCATTCTATTGCTGTTCTGTTGTGTAAATGTTCTCAAATCTTATCTGAGGAGCTCTGTGCTCATGGAAAGAGAAGGTTTCATCCGATCTTTAGACACTAACACTTGCTAGGGAAAACGTATAGATACATTTTAATCTTGTTCTCTTCTTATTTAGGTTCAGGCAAAAGACTAGATAACTGCTCTGTGCCCCTTGTCAAAGACCAAATGCAGTGTATTAGTGTTATAAAATTGAATTAAAATACAAACTGAAGCCAATAAGTGGTTAAAGAAAAGACTATCGGGTGGACAAGTATTAATTAATTATGACTTTCTGAAAATGCATTTATGTTGACAGATATGAGCTTCTTTCACTGGGGATAGTTTCAGTGTTACTCCCACTTGGAGGTCTGTTATGATTTTGCTTTCTAACTGTAAGATAAATTTCCCTTGAGAGAAAATATGTTCATCAAATGCAGCAACAATACAAATTTAAATATTTAATAGTGATTTATAAAACTACAGCCTGTATCGGATAATGTATGATACAAGCCAGAGTAACAGCCTCCATCTGTGTAAGACGCAGTAGTATCTCTTGAGAATAACATTTTAGACAGCTAGGTGCTGTCTTCTCAGTTTTTGCTGAAAGTTGGAAAGGAGACAATGATTTATAAGATTCAGGTCCCATTTGTCAATGCAAAATATCAATATAAATGAGGAATGTTTAACAGTAACTTCTGTCTTCACAGCATGTAACCACTCAAAGTAAACACTGATGCTGCATTTATAGGATAGTTTGTACACCCCACGCAGTATCGCTTAACAGTCTAATGACTTAAAACAGTGTCACGTAACTGCTTCATTTTCAAATTGAACACAAGCTTTGTCCACCTCCTTTATTTGTGGTTGCAGACTCCATGTTTTCCTGCATGTAGGATACTGTACAGCACTGCACACTTTTTTCCAGAGATGTTCTGTCGCTCTTTAGATAATTTTTTCCAGCTGTTCTTTGCTGGAGGGGTTGTTGCTCTACCTTCCTCTTTAAAAACACTCCAAAGGTGTTCTGTTGGATTCAAGTCAGGAAATGCACCAGCCAGGTCATAGTTTTACCTTTTTTCTTTTTCTCTGATTTTGGCAGTCTGCTGTATTATCATGCTGGAATATCATTCTTGTACCAGACTACTGGAGAGTGGGAGGCATGCTGTCAGAAAATATTTTGTCTTACATAAACACGCATTCATGGTGCAATCTATAAATGTCAACATGTCCCTATCATCACATTCCCACCTCTATGCTTCATTGTAGGAACCATGCACTCTAGAAGCCCTTGCAAGGTTAATGGCAAATATGTTGGACGTCATCTGAATTACACAAATTTATTTTAGTTTTATCTTGCATATGTGCCAAATGCCTAATATGTGAACAAGACTTTTTTCTTCTTCTTTTAAGTGGGGGTTATCATTATGGTCTATTCTTTGCACTGTTTAAGTCAGGGATTTCAAACTAAGTTTAAATTGTGGGCCAGACCGGTGAAAAAACTCTTTCTGTCATTGTAAGGACATTTAACTAAACAGGTCATCCATGAAATATCATAATATAAGAAAACAAAGTGCAGTTTCAACAATACATCTCCATTTTCTGCACAATACATGTGTAAAGCAAAAGGTTCTGGTACTTCATTTTGTCATTTCATTTAATTGCGTATCTATTGCAAAACTATTTGATGCAGTATGAGTGGCAATGGTGGAGGTCTTTAAAATCTGTAAAACTACAGTTAGAAAGTTCACAATCCATGCCCTCATTGCACTTTTTCCAAAGCCTTTCACTGGGTCATACTGGAGTCTTTGCTGAGCCCATTCTGGCCCCCAGGCCTTATTTTTGACAGCCATGGTCTAAGCCAGGGGTGTCAAACTCAAATACACAGTGGGCCAAAATACAAAACTGGATCACAGTCATTAATATTCATTGAAAAAAAAAATCTTCCTCCAAATATAACAAGGAATCGTTTCTTATGCACTCAAACAAGTTTTGCTGAAAAACTGAATATGGAACAAACATAACTTAATACTAAACAATATATATAACTTATATAAACGTATATATAACTTAATATTGCAATTAAATAACACATCAGTGGAATTCATTTCTTAAATAAAAAATGTATTTGCAGCCTTCTGAATTAAATGTTATCATTTTATCATTTATAAAATTTTCCTCATATTCTCCCACCTGTCCAGAAAGCTCCTGTTTTCTGCCTTTCTTTTTGCCATTTTGGGATAGGTAGCATGGCAGTATTTGCATGGTTGCTATGACTATGGTCAACAGAGGAGAGGGTGCTAATGGGTCCTGTCATGACTGATGCACCAAAACACCAACAGAGCATTCTGGGAATTGTAGTATTAGCAGTACATGCAGGCCAGCTCTAATAGTAATTTTGTATGGCTTCATGGGCCAAATTTAATTAGGCTGCGGTCCAAATTTGGCCCGCGGGCCAGAGTTTGACACCTATGGTCTAAGCTGTCACAGAAAATCAGATTTTCAATGATGACCCCTGTTTCAAGTCTGAAGCACTTGTCTGTCTCAGAAAGATTGTGACACACTGTCAATATCGTCATTTTAGCAGGGCAAACGCTAGAGCTCTGATTGGTAGTACTATGGCTTCTTCTATACCTCCTGATTACTGCAGCAAATATATTTCAGTTGATTTTTTGAGGGTCACCAATCTTCTTTTTATCCTTTTCCATCTTTCTGAAGTCTCACAATGATTTTTTTCAAGTTATCAAAGCAAGGCGCAAACACGTAACTATTCACATGGATTTTATGACCATGTTCATGCAATTCAACTGAGCGTTGAATTTAATTTCTCATTCATGTGTCAGTTTATTCACTTTTAGTGCATTGAGTTTCTGCTCTGATGGATGCGTTTTAAAGCATTTGCTTTTTTTTTTAAAAAAGAGGAAATACACTACTTTGAAATAATGCATTTATTGACAGATAATGCAATCACATGACACTTAAGTGATACTGCACAGGGCAGTACTCACTCAAGTCACAAACTGAACAAGATTAGGCTTGTGAAACTTGCCCCATCACCCAAATAATTCAAAATAGTTTCCTTGTTTTACACATATAAACTGATATATGGTGCATGTGGTATTATTGCTGAACCTACTATGCACTCATTTTTTATTAATATGTCAAATAAAGCATGAGCGCAAGCTTCTCTGATACTGCAATAGGAGTGACTGTCTTTTTTGTTTTAAAAAAAATAATTTCTCCAAATCAGATTCTTTACTCTAATTTAGCACTTGTCTGAAAAGTGTTAAAAAAATAAAAAGGCTATATTTATTTTTACATGTGAGCAAAAAGCATTCTGCTAAATTCTGGGCAGAAATCAGAAGAAACTATTTTTTCCTTTGTAGAGTAATTCTTATTCTGCTGCATTTGGCTGCTTTTCTCTTTTTTTGAGAACCAAAAAGATACCACCTTTTTGTGTGTCCTAGTTTATGACCTAGTTATCTTGAAATGTTGAAACATAAAGAAGGATTTCATTTAATTTTGGCAGTTTGTAGCATCTCCTTTAAAAGGCACTGGCATAATACTTGTCTTGCTCAGAAAGACTGGATATGCTAAGGTTACAAACACTGTTTCAACAAGAAGAGTTGAAAGTGCTGTGTTGTAGTAATACTCTGAATCCTGTCAAATGTTTCTGACCTCTCAAGATAGGTTAGTTAAAAAGTGAACTTCTGTAATCCTTGTAATATTGTAAAAAAAAAACAAAACAAAAAAAAAAACCACTGTCTACAAGGGCACAAATGAAAATAAAGCAACACAATAAAGCTCATGTCTCAAATTTGTGTTACTATGTAATAGTGGTTTAATAATGCACGGGTCAGCTACATTTGATGGCTTAATTGGTTTGAAATAATTAAAGTTAAGACTGTAATTTCAACATGAGTGATATGGACAGAGTGACAGTTTAAAATAAAAGCCTTATGACACGCTTTAATATCACATAATGGATATTATTTTAAACATTACTTAACTACATCCATCAATCAAAATGAGATGACAGATTTTCTCTACAGATGTGGGGGTTTTATTTTTATAGTGTTGAAAACTGAATTGTGAGAAAATAGCTGCCAATTCTAATCCATTAAAATTTGGGCTGTATGTTATAAATGAGATTCGTTGTCTTTGAGTGATCTCTTACACCGCTTGACCCTAGATTGATTCAGCACACGGCTCTGTGAAAGGGTTTTATTGTTGCAAGAGTTGACAGGCAAAGCAAATTATGCAGTCTTTACCTGCATTGACTTCCAGCAACCTCCTCTTCTTCTGCTGTCTCTCCCGCTTTTCACGCTCTGCCTTCTCCTTTGCTGCCCGCGCTCTCCTCTGTTTCTCCTCCGTCTCCCTCTGCCTGAAGTTCTCTTTCAGTGCTTGCTGCAGGGCAGAGACAGAGAAAATGTGAGGGGAGGAGAAAAAAAAAGAGAAAACATGATGGACTGCTAAGTGGGGTTAATTACAATAGTGCTAAGCCTGTCAAAGAGGGAGGCAGCAGTCAAACCCTGATGAAATCTTTATCAGGCACCACTAAAGTCAGGTGAAGCTTCTTAGCTGCACTGTGATTCAAGTCTTCTGAGACAAAAAAAAAAAAAAAAAAACGAACTTCATATCACTGAATTCAGAGACTAGATTGATGAGATTGATGCATCAATGATCAAGGAATCAAGAGAAGATGATGATTACAAGCAATTCTGTTCTTTGACTTTGAGTTGTAGCAACGTAGAATTTGATTTTGCTTTACATTTTTTCCCTATAATTTGTCTTTTTCATCACATACAGACAGCATTACCTTACTGCAGAGTGTAAAAACATTTTTGAAAGGTAAATTCTTCCAGTATTGTTTTAACATATACAGATTGAACTTTCAGCAGACATCTGGCCACTGTGGTATGCTCAAAATGAAAATACTTTATCTAGTCACGTCACAGCAGGCGAGTGTGATAGAAATGTAAACCAAACATAACACAATTCAACATTAACTGGCTGTACAACAGATACTGAGCAAAGCTTACAAGGGATTCTGTGCGGGTTGCAGTGTTAAATAAACATAAACAAAAACGGACGTTTCTTTAAAAAAAGTGTTTATGGTTACACAAGAATAACCTGTTCATGTTAGTTTGTTATGGAATAACTGCAGCTACTTTCTTACATTGAGCAGGCATAAAAGTTAGAAAACATGTCAAAGAGTTTACAATGTTTTATTGTGACTAAAATAACAGTTTAACGTAGAGTGATGTATTTCTAATAACCTGGCTCTCCATTTATAGCTTTTTGGGGCTGTCTATAATCTGTTTTAAAACGTTTGGTAAAGTTGTGACTGAGTCTTTGGTAACAGCAATGAATCCATCTTAAGAAGAGCACATATTATCAGTAACCAGATTGCTAACTGGAGCATCAAATCTTTAGCAAAGAGGTTTACTTTTTTTTTTTTTTGTTAAGTATACACGCTTAGTGATTTCAAGCTAATTCATTTGCAAGTTTAAGTGAACAACAAACACAAATATCTATGTTGATCAACCACATGGACATAGCAATAGTTTTAGTTTGTTTGCTGTACAGTACTTCTTGTACTCCAGAATATTTCTGCTCCTAAGTATTATATTTTTCTGTCCTAAGAGAATTTTATTGGAATTTGCAGGATCAAATATTATTCGCTGGAGGCCTTTAAACATGAATAACCTATGTACAGTACAGTTCATACAAGTAAACACTGGTGGTTGTTTAAAATCAATATTTGGTCTTGAGTCTTTCAGATGTCACTAAATGTTACTGACATTTAAACATGCTGATGTAGCCAAACTTCCAAACTTATGTCATTCATTTGAATCAGTCTCTCTAGGGAGAATCCGTCTATAAGGACATCTGGTATGCATCAACTATTGTAACTGCAGGCTCTGTAGTCCCTGTTGTTAAACTCCTCCAATTTTGTCAATAGCTCAATAACGCCACAGCCGAGAGACAGACTGCTTATGATTTAATAGAGTGCTAGCACGATTGCCATCCTGATCAATAGCCAGTCACTTAAAGCAAGGGAGTCTAGGCTTTCATCAAACACCCAAGTTCTCCCCCTCAAACCCCCCTCCACTTGGGTTTTCTACACAGCTCAGCTTGATGGGCAGGTCAGTGATAGAATAGTAATATCAAACCAACATAAATGTATACACACAAAAACACATACACAGACACTACAAGAACTGTGTAGTATGGGGAAAACTACAGTGGCACACCAAAGAGGGGCAATCACTTATTGAAACCCACTGACAACATCTTATTATGTCGGCATACAAGTGACTATAGTTGGAAATTATATGGTGAACTTGAATTCAAAACATTTCAGTATATTTGATTGTTTCAAAGGTCTTGTTGATGCTCAGAGAAATTTTCAATTGAATAAATAAAGTGTATATTACTAATAATAGGGTTGTAACTGCACACAGTACTGACACAGTGGTATGGTTTCATCACTGTTAGCCTGTGCTTTAATCCTTTATTTTTTTGCATGGCTAAATTTAACTATATAAAACTACATATAAACACTACTGCAATCCTATATAGTAAATGCTCCACGTTTGCCCCTTATTGCATTAATCTTCCACTGGACAAACATAGAGATTTTGTTTTTTCTTATTTATAAAAAGTAATTGTAGTTGGTTATAACTTAGGAAAAACACACAATGGACAAAGTGTCTAAGCCCACTCAGCTTGTTTTGTTGTTTTTTCCCTGTACTGAGTTTGGGTTTGAAGGGTGAAGGTGGCTTGCTCATGCCAATATTAAGTCATAATCTTAATGTAAAACAGCAAAGTTACTGTCGACAGCAACAGGTAATTTAACATTGATTAACTTGACATTTCATCACAATCCCACACAAACCAAAACACCCACATCATTGTCGTTGACAGAATGGTTGAAGAGTTTTAGTGGTCCTCTGGACTGTTGGGAAGATAAAATCAGGCAACTAGCCATGCAGTCTGTCTTTACAAATATTTGTGAAAGATTGGGCGATTCAAAACGGTTCACTTGAATTCAAGTGTGGTAAGATGCCACCACTGCAACGAGTCAATTACTTCCATCCTAGATAATCCACAATCAAGTCTAAGTGGCATTATTGCAAAGTAGAAGTGTTTAGGAAACAACATAACAATAGTGGCAGACAACGTAACAATGCAAAACAGGGATTTTGTATGAGTGCCGAAGCGCATAGTGCAAAAGATCGACATCTTTCTGCTGACTGAGTTGAGGCAGTTACAAGCTTCAGCATAAAAACTGAGTGCCTGGACCTTCATGCAATTGGTTTCAACGGCCAAGTCACTCCTCTAACATTAATGTGTAGATTGCGCCATACTTCTGTCCAAATAGTGTATTAATCACAGGTAATAATAGACAATAACTGAAGCATTCTGTTAAATCTAAAATCTGTTTTAATGTATAAAAGAAATCCAAACACTAAGGAGATGTAAACTTTGATGGAAGCGTTCTCAGACAACTTAGTTAATTGTCCAGTAGCAATCAACATCAAGTTTTGTTGTTTGTTGCAGTTAGTATAAGTAAATTGTATATTTTCATCAATTTATCTTTTTACAATAGTTATGATAAAGTGTTGCAAATACAGCGAGAAAAAAATTATGGGAAGGGTTTAGAACACATTTGACTAAACTCACCCACATAAGTAGACAATAGCAGCTAAAAACATTGATAAGTACCACTCGACAGGCTTATAGAAATTCAGGAGAAGAGAGTATTGAAGAATAAGAGAGGGTGAGATGAATACCAAATGTCTGTGAAGCACTCAGAGCTCTCTTTTTATAACTATTTTTAAATGAAACCAACTACTTGACAAAATGAACTTTGATTTGATGGAATGACTGTGAGTTGCTTATAGCAACCAACAATTCACAAATGACTATATTCTTAATGGGCATCTGGTAAATTAAGGACAGAAAGAATGAGGAAAAAGAAAAGAGAAGAACAAGATTACCAATGTGCAGCATATTTTTAGTAAGGAACAATTAAATGATCCCAGGTTACAAGCTATGACTGATGCCTAATGTAAATTTCATCAAAACTCTTCCATGTAAAGGGCAATTTCACTTACTAAAACAAAGTAAATATACTTGTGCTAAAGCAATCAAACAGAGTTGCTGCTGCTCAGAATCTGAATAGCCCTATACTTACAGATGGGACTATTTTTCTTTGAACATATATGCATTTGATATATAAATTACACATTAAAACTAACTTCACAAATACAACAAATTTTTAAATTTATATATATATATATATATATATGTGTGTGTGTGTGTGTGTATGTATGTATGTGTGTGTGTGTGTATATATAGAACAACAGACATAAATGGCAACTGAATAATGATAAGTGCAAATACCAGTACAGACTTTTTTCCCCCCTTTAAATAATAGTCTACATCCATGGTTGTGCCTTGATGTATAATTGTACTTTGGTACAGTGGGGCTCTGAATGAAACAATAAATGTTGGGTGATCCATGTTATCATATTATGATGTTTAGAGGGATATTTTAAACATGCACAGTTTGGTTTCTTTTATGTGTTAACTGGCTAACCTTTGCCAATTATTAAAAGGCACAAACTACAGCTGAGGATGATGGGAGACATTCATTTTTTTAAGGAATGTACAAAAGTACAAATACTCTTTTTTTGCCCCTGTTCATTATGAAAAGTGGCAGGGGATTACAATGATATGATTATGCAGATCCACTGAGGAAGGATGTAGAAGCGTAAAAAAACCTCTTATTTAAATCGAGATCTTTCAAAGCTACCAACCATTCAAGAAAACAATGATGAGTCAGTAACAGGTCAATACTATAAGTGGGTCTGTTATATATATATATGAAAAAAAAAAGATGGCTTTTAAACTTCACAAACAAAACAGAAATGAGCAGCTAAAGATTATTACAGCAAAAACACCCTTATTAAAACAAAAATTGTTATGATTACAGCCAGCATGAAGAAGCTATGCTGTCTTACTAAATCGCAGAGACAATTAGGAAAATAAGAATTAAAATGTCAGTGGGGACATCAGCTGAATGGAATAAAATGTTAACTTCAAGCACAAGTAAGACAATTTTTATTTGTTTTTAAATGTAAAATTAAAAATTATCTTCATGCTGAAATGTAACATTGTAATATGAACTGAGGTAACACAGACTTTCAGAGATCTTTTGATTGAAAAAAAAATTATATATGTTACTGTAATAGCGAGAGACCTAGTGATGTAGAGGAATAAAGAGAGGGAGAACCAGCTCTGTAAAATTGTCTACTGCTCTCCTTCATCACTGCAGGTCTGCTTCGCCCTCCTTCTCTCCTGGATGTCCGCCATTAGACACGCTCAATTGGATTCCTGTCAGATGTGCGGCCTCGCCCTGTGTCTCCTTCTTACGGGTGACTGGGCATGCTGCATGTGTGTGCACAATTGTGTGTGCACATCTTTGTGTGTGAAATAACTAAGCAGCTTTTCCTATTAAAAAAAAAAAAAATGCCAAAGCAGAATGACATATGCGCACAAACAAACATACACACACATTCTGCCAACAAGATACACACAGTTCAAGGCTCAGTTTGCCCCAGGCAGTGGTCTAGAGACAGCACGCACCTATTAGCATGGGCCTCGGCACGGCAGGGTAAATGCTGACACAGATCTGACCGAGAGGTTACAATGCTTAGATTTACTGTATGCCTACGTTCGTTGACCTAGCCTTGGCTTTTCCTAAGATGTGTCTCCGTGATGTGACCATTTCAACGAATTGCTGAGAGTGTAAGCTGCTAACGCCCTGACCTATCGCAGGGGAATAAATAGCTATCTTGGGAGTTTTGACCATATAATGCTAGCCTTTATAACACTTGGCTTCTTCACCTTTCACTGGCAGCATCATTAACTGTTATGTTTGGTCAGAACATAAAAGCTACTACAAAACTCAAAACTGAACCATAGGCTTCAAATAAAAGGGATTTCAGCAACAGTTTAGCTTTAAGAACACAATGTTAAAATCTGTTTTTATTACTAGGCAATAGTAATGCACAGAATACAGAATAGATCGACATCATTTAGCCTCAGTTCTGGCAACTCTAGTTATTTAAATGCGCCATGGATAACAGCACACGTTAGTCCTGCATCAATAAAAATAAACAGGGTACCTAGGAAAAAATTTGGGCTCTCTAAAGGGCCAAAGAGTCTTTCACATACACTGCAACATTGGCACCCTTGTGCTCTGACACCCATTCTCTTTTATAGCAAAGGTGCCGGTCGGGCAGCAGTCACACACTCCGTCGCTATAGAAATGCAAAATGACAAGTGGGTGAAAAAAATGACAGTACAAGCCAAGCTCAATAGCCAGAGCAACATAAATTTTGTGCTGTTCACATATCCTACAGTAATTGCATCATATGTGCAGGGATATATTATTATTTCAGTTTCTGTTGCTACACATCTTGACGTACCTTCCTTCCAAAGAATGATCCATAAGAAAGCAGCTGCATTTGTACTGCAGCTGAAGCTTCATTAAAGTTTCTGTCAATTCTGATCTAAGAAGGATACTGATAAAACCCCACGGCCACTCTGCCTGAAGAGTGCATAAATGGAAAACAACAACAACAAAAAAAGTAGCAGGCTACAAGAAAAAACGAAAGCATAAGTAATCACTATGCAGGGAGGGAGGGGGGGAAAAAAGCAAAAAGGCATGAAATCCATTTGTGTGTGTGGTAGATGTTAAGTTAGGGGCAGGGCAATAACTTTAGTAGGCTAATTAGCTACTATTATCTGTCGCGCCCAGTGGCTTGTGCCACTAATCCTGCTGATTAAACACAGTGGGTCTCTGCAGCTCCAGAGCTCACGGTAGCACCAGACTGATAAGGGCACAGAGCTCAGGGATGACATAAATGTCCGGGTGGGACTGGACTACACAGGACTGGCACTGTTCTGCTTTGTATTTTACCACAGGACACAGAACGAAGTAGAAGTTCTGTAATAAAACAGGCAGTGAATAAAAAGATAAATAATAACCCCTATTTTCAAGGTCTTTTCCCCCTCTCAAACCTGAAATAAAACTCTGGCAAATCTTTCACTTATTTTGTGGTTTGCCTTTTTGCTTGTATTTTTCATGGATGTTGGGCAACTAATGAGTGCAACATCATAAGTAGCTTTATGGTTAGAGCTATTTTTTATCTATCACAGTTTTAGCATTAGCAATTCTGTCATTTCTTAAAATATGTTAACAAGAGGCAAAATGAAAATGCACCCATAAATGAAACACTCTTAAATAGCATTAAAACACCAGCTGATATGAAGTAGCACTGCAGTATTTCTCTTAATGTAACATTGTACTAAATGGTAAATAAATCCATTCAAAAAAAAAAAAAAAAAAAAAAGCACATCTTAATATGAGACAGGCTGAGTCATTCATTTCTCATTAAGACATATAAGTTCCTGTAACACAAATATTGTGCTAATCCCTGTGTGGCTTTAATAGCAGGACAGGTTTAATGAAAAGTCAAAACATTATTCAATATGCAAATGTCTCCAACTCAAGATATTAAAAAAATAAATATAAAATGAAGGATTGCACCATGTACTCACAGTGAACATTGAACGGAAGTTGCTGAGATCAGTGAACAGCTCCTCCACAGAAGTCTTCTTAGGATCAATAGCAAAGTACTCCAGCAGGTTCTGATACAGCGTCTCCATGTTGCCGTGCATGATCACCAGCTTGTCATACTGCTCCCGTGCAACTTTGCTGAAGCTGTGAGGGTTGTGGTCAAGGTCATTGTTACATTTCACAACAAGTATCCATTAAAGGCTGATGAGAGCATCTCCAACTTGACAACAAAAGTGAGAGCCATTCCCTCTTGTTTTTGCAAAGAAATTAAGTTGGAAATAAAATGCCGATAAACCAACGTTTGCATTAAGAGCTCTCAGTCAGGTCAAAGTGTGTGCATTTTACACTACTCCATTTTTGCTGCACTTAAAGTTCATTGTACTTTAACGTTAACCCTGCCCACCAGTTTTTTCAAAGCCTAACTAATGAGAATATTGCTTACTGAAAAAGTTTCCAAGTTAGTGTAAACACAGTTAAATAGATGTGTTTGCATTTAACTCTGCTCTTGACTCTGGCTCACTTCCAAATGCTGCAGCAAGCACAGTATTACTCTTAGGATTTTTAAGGCAACAAGTCTTTGCACTCTAAAATGCTTGAAGAGTGCAAGAGTTGGGCTTTACACAAAATGGTTATGTCTTCAACAGTCTGACCTAGCAAATACTGCAAATACAAGTCTGACTTGACTTTAAGATGAAAGAGCAATACAAGGCCCTCCTATCTGAAGCGCAGGACAGCTTTGCTACGTTCGTGTGGATGAGGACAAATGGGTAATGGTTGTGTCAACATGTGCTGGAGAGGTGGTGGAGGGGAGGGGGGAAGAGTCAAAGTACTAAAACGCATCAAGCCCACCAGCAGGGCATACAGTGCTGTCACCACACACACACACAAACTCACTATTCACTCAATGCAAAAATTTAGTAACCGTGAATTGGCTGTTCAAAATATATTTATGCTACAGTTTTATTCCCTTTCCATATTCCATAAATCATAATCGTCGCTGTCTATTATCGTACATGATGACCTTGTCAAGTGAAATTCAAATCTTTTGTTGTATGACAAAATAGAATCTGAGATTAAAAAATGATTTAATCTGTTTTAAACTGTATGAATAATTTCTTATGTCCTTAGACATCTGTCCTGCTAATGACTATAACACTGTTGTCTCAGAAGCAAGTGTGCCATGTGTGTGTGGTATTGCACAAGTGTGTGGACAGCCTCTCTGGCTCCTATTGTGCCCCTTCATTATAGCTCAATTGATGGACCTATTTGAGGTTTGGCCTCAGTTGAATCTGGCTGGGGATGGGACTACCTATTCACAGCTGGGTAAATGCTGTTCAATAGGCACTCCTCCCAGATTGACTTGTCAGTAATATCTTTCCAAGCCAGGGGCTGGGGGAAAGAGGCATGAGGAAAGTCTGAGCAACTGACGGAAAGCAAGAGAAAAAGAAAAAGAAAAATAGCTGAGAGCTGTGGTTGATAAGTATCGTGGGGTGTGAAATATCTGTTCCCACTCTCCTGACTTCTTCCCTATTCCAGAGAAAGCAATGGTCCACTGCAGCTCGTTCTCAAAAGCACCCATCTCTCCCATCCCATCACTTTTCATTCTGCCTGTCTTCATTTGATCATTCTCCTTCTGCTTCTCTCATTTTCTAATCTACCACCTCTACAAGCTTAGCTCACATTTAGAAGTGTAACACTAGACCAATCACACAGTAAATGTAAACTCAAGTGGCACATGAAGTGAAAATGGGATTTTCAATGTCACCAATGTGACACCCTGAGATTCTCGTGTTTAGCTGGTTACCGCAGAATTTGCTGATCTGCAGTGCTAACATGACTGGTTCATTTTTCAAAAGGCTTAGCAATAAAACTTTTTAAATAATAAATAAATATAAATATTTGCTTGTCAAAAGTACTTTTAGAAATGTTATCTCCTGTATGCCTGCAAATCTACTGTAATCAGTTTTGCTTAATTTGAAATACAAGTCTTCTTAACATAAGCAGTTAAGGGATGCAGGACGGAGGGAAGTGTAAATGTAATTAAAAAGCTTCATTATAAAACTGCTTACTAATGTTGGTTAAAAACCTTAAGCCAAATTACTAAAGCACTTGGTTTCTGAATAAGAAGGAAAATAATTGTGGACGTGCCTCATCACCTACATCATCTACAATACATAATATCAAAAGATTCACTAGATTCTAAGAATCTGGAGAAATTTCTCTACAAAAGGGACAAGGTAGAAAAGCAATACTGGATTCCTGTGATCTTTGGGCCCTCTGTCAGCACTGCATTAAAAACAAGCACGATTCTGTCAAATTAGTGCAGCTCAGGAACACTTTCAGAAATCAGTCTGTGAACATCATTCATTGTGCCATCCAAAAGTTCAGTAAAAGTTCTAACATCCAAAGAAGCAGCCACAGTCTTCTCTGGGACAAAACTCATAAAATGGACTGAGGAAAAGTGGAAAACTGTTCTGTGGTCAGACAAATTGGAATTTGAAAGTTTAGTAAACATGTATACTCTGGACTAGAGAGGAGAGGGATCATCCCACTTGTTATCAGCTCATTCCAAAAGTCTGATGGTATGGAAGTGCATTAGTCCCTATGGAAATTGCTGCTTGGAGATCTAGAAAGGTGCCATCATGGCTGAGAGGAAGGCCTTACATACAGCGTAGCATAAAAAATTTAAATTGGAGTTCTATTTTGGATTTTGTTAGTCACAATGTGACAGTAACTTTAACGACCAGTCAATATTTCACCTTGCAATGCTCAGAGTTCATTTCCAAGCAGTAGCTAATGTTTGTTACTCTCACATGATAATGTATAAAAAATAAAAAATTGTGTAACATTCATCTAGTTAACATTTTTGGTTTACAGTGGTCCCTCGTTTATCACAGGAGTTAGGTTCTAAAAATAACCCGCGACACGTGAAATCCGTGAAGTAGCCAGCTTAATTTTTTTACAATTATTATAGATGTTTTAAGGCCATAAAACCCTCCTCACTACACACTTTATACACTTTTCTCAGACAGGCATGAACATTTTCACACTTTTCTCTCTTGTTTAAACTCTCTCAAAGTTCAAACCTTCATAGAAAAATAAGTCCAGTATTATAGAATGAAACCAAAGATCAAACCCTGTTTCCAGGTACAGAACATGGGAATAGAGCAGCTGCGAGAGAATTCAACATTAATGAATCAATGGTACGGAAGTGGAGGAAGCAAGAAGAATGAGTTGAATAAAGTTTGACTTATCTGACTGTTTTGTTTTGCTTATTGCGCCTTATAATCTGGTGCGCCTTATGGTCAGAAAAATACAGTAACTTCTACCTTCCATGTCCAGAAGTCCAACTTTCTGTGCGATGGTTAGCATCTTCCTCTGCCTTTTGGTTGGTACCGCAAGTGCCTTTGGTGGTGCGAAAAGTTTTGTTGACATTGTTGTGTTTGTTGGGGAAAAACTTAAAAACTTACTTTAGAGTCACACTGCTAGTGATCAAAGATTTATGTAAATTTGACAAGCTTGATGCAGTCTGTACTGTACAGGAGACACGGCATGGAAGACATTGACTGACAATGGTCTACATTCGATCAGGATGCAGAACTCAATGAGCTGTCAAAAAAAAACAAACAAAAAACAGCATGCAAAATTGCACACAAAAAATCTGCGAAACAGCGAGGCTGCGAAAGGTGAACTGTGTTATAGCGAGGGACCACTGTACTGTGCGTCTAGGGTCTTATTTTGACACCAGACGCCTCATCAATAACCTGTGTTAGTCGTCTACATTACACTTTACCTCCAGTTTTTCCATTTTTACCAAAAGAGAGTTCAGAGTTTTCATAGTTTTTAATCAGTGCTAAGACATCAGGAATTGAAAAGCAAAGTAGAAAAAACAGCTGTCAGATCCATTCTCAGTGAACCTTACTGTGTTGCACTCAAGTTCTTTGCTAACTACTACAGCACAAGCCATCAGTGCCCCAACCCCTAGGCTATTGATCAAAACTACATGAAGGAGGCTGGGTGCAAGGTGTATTATTGAACACATACTTACTCACCTGGCCTGAGACATACCTGTCAACCTGATCCTCTAGAACTACCTCAGAAGACAATGAATCATTTACACTGCTGTCAAACAAAATGTAGACCGATGTCAGCAATGGACTTCAATTTCCCACGTGGGCAGACAAATGGTAAAAAGAAATTACACATTTGTGGCTTTTGAAAACAAAAGACAGAAAGTCAAACGCAACATAATTCACATTCTTTAGCTTCTCTCTTGATTTTGAAGATAGCCTCAGTCTTAAGTACACTTCAAAAGCAGCTAAGAGGGGTACTGGTACAAAACTTGACTGCAGAATGGGATGCCACTCATCACTTGTGCACATCACTGGAAACCAAGAGAGGATGGGTGGGAGGACTGTATATTCTTCTCTCCCTTTCTACTTAAAAGCATATTATTACCTTTTTTTTTTCCTCCTCCTTTTGGCTGAGAGGATCATTTGCCTCCATTTCACCCCATTCCTTGCATCTTGTGTGATCTCAAAAGTATATAAATACTTGTAGTATAAAGAACAAATTTACTCCATGACCAAAGGTTTTTGGCTTATGGTCTTCATCATGGGTCACCATAAAACATATCACAGACCTTTTAAATAGGATAGCTATATATCCAGTGAAGGGAAATCTTAACATTTATCTTATTAAGACATTTGGGACAATTCTGTGCATCCAACTTTGTGGGAGCAGTTTGGAAAAGGCCCTTTTATTTTCCAGGGTGACTATGCCACGATGCACAAGTAAGGTTTATAAAGTCAGATGTGGTCAGATGAGTTTCAACATCCGCCTCTCACCTTACCAGTGCTATTCTGAATAACCAGGCAATGACTTCCATAGAAAGCCTTCCCAGAAAGTGTGGGTCAAATTTATATGAATTTAGACTGCAAACTAGATGCATATACAGTCATAATAACTGCTGTACGTATAATATGTAAATAGCCTAATACCTCTGTCCGTATAGTGTCCACATCTGCCATTTCACTTTAAAGCACGCGATGCCTCATTTACAGATGTACATAGAAGCAATAAATAAAGTTATTTATCTACAAAAGACTTGTCCACATCTTTGTACTCACTGAAAGTAGGTGAAGTTGAGCCAAAAAAATTTTTAACCACGTTTCACACAGGTCATATCATTTAATAAGACACACCACATGTTAAATATCTGAGAAGTCTTTACCATTTTTCCTGATGTTAGGTTTAACTTGTTAATTAAACCTGAAACCTGCTCCATAACCAGCCTACACAGCACCACTGTGACTTACTGTAAAGATATAAAATTCACATTCAGTGATATTCTTCTGTCTTTGTGAAGAGTTCATTACTGTAACTCACTGCATGATGGCCCACAGAGATGAGCCTATGCATACACGTGTAAAGGATATAGCCATTTTGGTAAGAAACATGTCATTGGGGTCATCGGAGGAGGAGAAAGTCTCCAGGTCTCTCTCCAGCTGCAGCAGCTGCCTCTCCATCTGCCTGAGGCTCTTTTCCAGATTCTCTGCAGACACTGACACACACCCACATATTTTCAGACGCGCATACATACACTCATAAAAGCACATGTGAGGACAACTCAATTAAAGGTACAATCAAATGCATTATTATTTTCAAGCACTGGAAGAATCAGAAAAACAACGCACAATAACAAAACGACAGGGAAAATGAAAGAGAAGCCAGCTCAATCGCAAAGCAGACTTATTATGGGTTCACACTGTGCCCAAAACACTGTGGGAATAAACAATGACAAAATATAAGCATCAAGTGAAAGTATGTTTAATACATAACTGCTCGTTATTCTGTTTTCCTCACGGTCGTGTGCTTGCGGTAAACAACCTAACATTAAAATACAATACCCTCGCCGTCACACAAACTGTAGTGAAAGCAAATGACTGCTATGTTAATACTCGGTGTTGTGATACTTGATGTTGAAATACTCAATCAGCCATCATCGTGCAGTCAGTATTACGGAGAAGTCGCATCAAGAGTCCAAATATGGAATCGTATTTCCCAAAGTTTTGTCCTTCAACATTTCAGGAAACTAAACACTGAATCCAGTTATTTTCAAATCATTTTAACTTTACACAGAATTAGAATTAGTTAGTTAGTAAAGCAGGCCATAGTAAAGACCAAAATGTAAACTGCTGCATTTTCAAAATAAGAGTAGCATCTAGCATATTTCATATTTCACATATTACAACAGCGAGGCTCAGTAGTTAAAAACTTCAGGAACTAGTCTGGACTGTCTAGAGTCCAAAAGTATCACCCACTGAAAATATCTGGTACAACCTGAAAAAAAAAAAAACACACAAACACCCCACCTACCTACTGTAACTGTTGAAACAACAGCAGCTGGTATTCAAGATGATAATAATAATAATAATAATAATAATAATAATAATAATAGATTGGATTTATATAGCGCTTTTCAAGGCACCCAAAGCGCTTTACAATGCCACTATTCATTCACTCTCACATTCATACACTGGTGGAGGTAAGCTACAGTTGTAGCCACAGCTGCCCTGGGGCAGACTGACAGAAGCGAGGCTGCCATATTGTGCCATCGGCCCCTCTGGCCAACACCAGTAGGCAAGTAGGGTAAAGTGTCTTGCCCAAGGACACAACGACCAGGACAGAGAGCCCAGGGATCGAACCGGCGACCTTCCGGTTACAGATGCGATTCCCAACCCCCTGAGCCACGGGGCGACCGTGGCTCATAGAGATAACGCAGTCTTATCTCTTTGCACTGTTCACAATTAAATACACGATTTAAATTTTCAAAACATTGTGTCACCAGCATTTTTGAACACAAGGCTTTACATTTACTCGGTAAGTGTGACTTCTGTGCATTACATAGCAACAGATACAGCAGTACTGCACACCCTGAATGCATGAAGGTGTGGCTGATTGAGTTAATATCTTTCTATTCTATTAATCCTTGGACTTTAGTCTTATCAACAGGTGCATGGATCATGCAGGTTGGAAAGCAGTGGAACGTGAAGCCTAACTTTCTGCTAAGTTGGTCATGGCTGACACTTTAAGCTAGTGACTGAATATAGCATATGGCTTAAATTACCCCGATTAGACCCCACTTGACAAAAAGGCATAAGCTGCTTAATTTTAAGTAGTTTCAAATTTCCCTTGATCCTAATACATGCTTTATGAAAAGAAAAAAAAGAGAAAGACTTCAATGTAGTTAAGCTTTCCTCTGACTTTAGAGCATAAACCCATTTCCTGATGGGAACCTACCATCTTGGATTCACACACATGTTCTCTCAGACATCTTGACTCCTAATATTCTACAAAGTTTGCATTACTGAAGTTGTGCTTTTCATTTGAAGTTTAACAGAGTGTATGTGTGAACATGTGAATGTCCACACTCGTGAAATGTACAAATTACCAGCTTATGCTTTCAGTGTGCTGAGAGGAAAAGGCAGGTGGCACTTTTCAACCTGTTACTTATAATTGAGAAAGAAGACTGAGTGCACTTCAGTAACACCGCAGCTAAAGAGTACTTTTTACTCGTCGCGTGTTTTAGATTGTCCTGAATGCATTTTCACTTTATCGATTTTTGGATTTTAATTTTCTTTCTTCCTTCTTTTATCTCTTACTTGTATGCCTGCAATGATACCTGCGGTCAGTCAAAAGCTTTAAAGGAGCAGACATTTAAAACTCTTGCTTCAAAAGTAGATTGTGACTAATAATATCTCCATCAGAGCCGCCTTCACAAAGCAACTGCTCTGCAATTCTTTTAAAGAAATCATCCTGTTTTTATGGACAGTAAAAAAGGCAGAAGGCTCTTTAAGTATGAATTAATGTATCTTTGAGGAGAACTGTAGCAATGTGGAGGAAAAATATTCCTATCTCTGACTTCTGGAAGAGTTAAAATGGTTATTAGGAAGTGACACCTTATGGGACACTAATGATTATTATTTTTTTAAATCCTGAAACAACTCTCCTATGCATAAATCATAGGCCAATTGCTGTGATTACTATAGAAAAGGAGCTACTTTGTTAATTCATTTTCAATCCTGTACCTACTACTCAGATACTAATCAACATTAAAACTTACTATCAGATTAGATTCTCATTTTCAACAGTACTGATACTAACAGTGCTGTCTTGGCCCTCACACAGCATCCTGCACACAGATGGGCACATGGCACCTGCCAATACTTTTTTTGAAAACTTGAAGACTCCCCCTTCAACGACATTAAAGTGTTCAATAGTTATTATAAATGGTAATCTAGTGGCTAGCACACACATTGACTGTTTAACTTTTAGCAGCTACCAAGTAGCCACATTAGCTGTCTGTTAGGTTATTATTAAGTTAGCAGGTGGTGGCTAAAGCTAGTAATAAAATTATGGTTAATGTTGGAATTTCTGCAGCAAGCATCAGTGCTGCTGGTCTTTGAAATGAATTTAACGTGTTATTTTCACAGGATCACACAATCAAAGCACTACCTCAGAGAACACAAAAATATTAAGTCACGTGGCAGCAACTTAATGCATTTAGAGATGTAGACATGGCCACCACATCAGAATGGGGAAGAAAGGTGATTAAAGTGGTTTTGAATGTGGCACGGTTAGTCAGGTTGGTGTCAAAAACTGCTGATCTGCTGGGATTTTAAGACACAACCATCTCTCAGGTTTACAAAAAATGGTTGGAATAAACAAAATATCCAGTAATTCTCTCAGTGAAATAGCCTCAGTAATGCAAGAGGTCAAAGGAAAGTGCCACAACTGTTTCAAGCTAACAAGAACTCAAATAATCACTTGTTACAACCAAGACATGCAGAAAAGCAACAACTGCTTCAACTGACCCTCGCTTACCACAGTTGGACAATAGAAGATTAGAAAAACATTGCCTGGTCTCAGGCAACACTCAGTAGGGTCAGAATTAGACATCCACAACATGAAAGCACAGATCTATCCTGCCTTTATCAACGGTTCAGGTTGCTCTTGGCACATTTTCTTGGCCTCCATATTCACCAGATCTTAATCCAGTAGAGCACCTTTGGGATGTGATGAACAGGAGATTCTCATCAAGGATGTGCAGCCAACAAACTGAAGCAACTGTGTGATGGTGGAATGTCAACATGGACCTTGTTTAATCTATGTTATGAAGAACTAAGACAGTTCTGATCACTCCAACCCAGTTTTTCTAAGGTGTACCTAATAAAGTTTTCAGTGAGTGCAGATACAGAATTAGTTATGTAGAAAGTTTTACTGATAATAATTGAACCATAATAATTGAAACAAAATAAAAATAGACAGTTGCCCCTAGATGGTGCTGCGTCCGAGCTCTTTTACAGAAATTCTGGCTGGCTCTGTCAGTGTATTAACTAATGAGAAATCTAAAAATGATCCATACACCCAGTATGATTAGTGTGGCTACATATAAAAAAAAGTGAATAAACAATTATAATCTGACTCTAAATCCTTTTCTCCTGAAAGCTCAGTGCATTACCAGGCAACCAAAATCGCCTGAAGAAGGTGTGGGCAGCATTCAGACGAGGAAAGAGGCCAGACAGGCAGTCTGTTAATAGAAATGATTAAAGCCCTGTGATGATGCGGTAACTGAGAAAGGAGCAAGGGAGGGCAAGACAAAAGCAAAACAAAAAAGGAATCTCATCTTTTCTTAGCTTTGCAATCTGCAGGCTTTTGTGAAGAAGCAACCTCACACAAAAGGGTATATGCATGAAAACCTAGGAACTTTATATTATTTATCCTACGAGAGAAACAGAATCTAACACATAATTAGATCCATATACTTTGGACACTGGGTACTTTGGATAATACAAACAGGAGACACTTACTTAATGCTGCTATCCAACAATAGAAATACTAAATAGAACCAACATGTCTCAGTGAAGGTGCTCTGCACGGGGCAAAAAGCAAGGAGAAGAACTAAGAACTATGATGGATCTCTACACAGTACGTGCAAATAAGGCCTTGCATATGTCACCACAGGTCATCTGCCTTAATGCAACAATAGAGTGTCATCACTCCAGCCACAGAGTACTCAAGATGAGGCAGACTATATGTGAATCAGGGATACAGTATGCTTCAGGAGAAAACTGGCTTTTATCGGATCCTTCACTTTAAAGAAAACACACAGAAATGTGTTTCAAAACAGAAGAGGCTTACGTCAGCCGTATACAACTCAAGACTTAGGAAATGACAGTAGGAAATGTTTCTTTTCTCTCACTGACCACTTTGCACTTGATTTCTTATTCTGTGCATTTATGTGTGAGTGATTTTTATGAGCAGTGGGGCCTGAATGTCTCTTTGGTGCAGAGGAGTCGGAGACAGATCTAAGATATTTTGGAAGAAGAACAATTGAAATATTTGTGGAGGTCAAAATCCACTGACATCCTTTTATTAGTCTGCTAACCTGCTATGCCATAAATGAGAAAGAGTAGAGCATGCAAGCCACAAACAGCCCCAGCGCACACACAGTCACTGTATAAGCACCTTTGATATAATGGATTCTAAGAGAGAGAGAAAAAAATTGACGCAAAAGCCTGATGTTTTGGTGAATCTGAAAATGTACAATCTACAGAACCACTTTAAAACAGTGCAGGACTAACATTAAAATGCACTGTAGAGCCCTCATTTTAAGTACTTTCAACCTGAGGCTCATTGTTTAGACTGCATGAAACAAAACTAGAAAACAAAGCTTGAACAGTATTTTTGGAGAGCCATCTCAGTGTAGCTGAATCGTTGCGTTACTGATTAAAGATTCCCCAGGACCATAACCAGAACAGCTTTTCCATTTTCACTACACATACATCCATAGTTCTACTAATGCAGACATGCTTTTTAGCAGTACGTAGTAGTAAACAGCATTTATGTTGCTGACAGGCGGTTTTTGAAGCTGCAAGCTGAAGTAGAGTGGTTGAGCACATTAACATGTCTCCGTATTTGTCTGCTTTCAACTTCAAACTCAGCACCGAGTATCACTCAACAAGCCGCCCTAACTGCTCAAATCGGCTGCTGTCTATTATAAGTGTGTGTCTGTTTGCGGGTGTGACAGGCAAAAGAAGTTAAAACAAAAAGAGTTTGCAAGCAAAACCCAAAGACCAAGAACCAGACCGAGCAACAATCGGGGACCGATAGACGAATATTGACAGGCAGTTAAAGAGATACATGCAAACTGATAGAGTGAAGCAGCAGGGACTGAGTGCATCTCAATATCAGGGGGAGAAATGATTATAGGTCTAAAAAGAAGAGAATTGGCAAAAATGAGAAGACAGAAAGAAAGGATCCCTGAACTGAAGTACAGGACTGGCAGAGTGGGAAACAAGGGTTGTGTTACAGTCTAAAGACAGCACCATTTACAAAGGAAGAACATATCATTACTGCTACCTCTGCTCAACCTTGTTTTCATGCTCAAGTAAGCTCTTTGGCTAGTGTATATGAATGCAATGCAGCCTTTTAGTCTGAGTACATGCCCATCAAGTAGTTGTCAGACCCGATGAAAAGGAAGCCACTCACCAGCACGGCTTAGAGACAGGATCTGTGTGTCTGGATATAATATGTGAAGAGATTAGACGGTGCATGCATCTCCTAAGCTTATAGAATCATAAAGAAAGACAGAAGCACAGAAAGCAGTCCATATCTATATAGATGCAAATAAACTCAGCTTGAGGCCAGTGAAGTAAAGAGGTAGAGATTGTACTTGTACTTCTGCATCGTGGCCAAAGCCTTCTGGACACACAGCACAGTTGGGAGAAATAACAACACTACTGTCGAGTGTTTTATCTACAGATTATCAAAGCGCCAAAACAAGGGGGGAAAAAAATTGAAATCTTTATGATGAGCGGAGTCCAAACAAACAAACCCAAAAAAAAAAAAAAAAAAAAAAAAAAAAAGAGTCACACATTTCTTTTCATCCTCCTATGTTTTCTCCTCCTCACACCTTCCTACACTCCCTCCTGCTGAGAATGGAGCAGTGGGTAAAATCTTCTTTAGAGCAGGAGGAAACACGCTGTGACAGTGCGACCTCACACACACAAGCCGTACATTGGCAGCGGCTAACTGCTTCTTCCTGTGAATTGCCTGTGGCAATATGAACAAAGGACATGCCTGAGTTTCCTCCGACCACTGAGTCTGTCCCTGCTTGGCTGTGACCTTTACAACACTATACAGACGCTGGCCACTCAAAGCACTTCTTCTGTACTTGTGTGTACCCATGTTTGCATGCACACCTGTGCAATACAGCCAATTTCTGTTCAAAGCAACACAGAGACTTAAAAATGTTTTTAATCCCAGTCACAGACATGACCTAAAACATAAGCCATCAAACCTGAAGATATGCCACAGAAGAAGATTAATGTTTGTATCAAACAGCGGTGCACATGAGATGACTGTGGCACAGATCAAACATGAAAATGATAAAATACAACGTATGTTTACAGAATCAACAAACATCCAATCCCCTGAGAGAGCAACAGAAGCAGAAAGCTAAGAGTAAAACTCAAAGTAAAACAAAGGAATGCATACGAATGTTCCACTTCTTTCTAGGTAACACTGTATAGGTAGCCCTTCTGATGCCAAGCTTTCATTGCTTATGATCATATATTATTAAAAAACAAACAGGACAATATCAAACTAAATAATACTAATCTAATGTCTTTTTATATTAGTGAAATATCATTTAAGATAAACAACAGACATGTATCACACATTATAATCACAATGTCACCTAACAAAATCAACAGGCAAAAGCCTAAGACAATAGCTGTGCAGTAGTCCTGTATTCATTTGCTTAGATAACGATGACTCTGTGAGGAATCAGTATGTGTCAGTATGTCGTTCTTATTTTTCTTTTCTCTCAGTGGGCATCCTCCTTCTGGCTAACAAGCCACAAAAACAACACTGCACATGTGCAAACATCTTATTGAGAGGTACTGCCGCTTGTTGTCACTCACTGAACGGAGAAGACCAGGAGAGAGGGGTTTCATGGATTCATGCATTTCTGTCTATAGGTGTTTCTGGTGTTTGTTTTTTGGAAAATAAAGTCACTAAAGGGGTATGAAAAATGATCTAGAGGGGAAAGTCTAAGTTAATCATGGCAAGAACCAATGCATGATAATAACTGCTGCGAGTGAGCGAGGGACATCGGGCAGGTAAGGTGAGATGGTAAATTCCACATTAGCAAGACAAAAGGTGAAAACATAAGCCCATATCACATTATCTAATGAGGTTGAGCGCTCCTATCATTTACTATCATCCAGATCATCACTATTATATCAAGTGCTTAATTGCCACAATCACATATCAGGCATTTTCTAAATAGATTCTTCAGTCTTCACATTTAAGCATGCTTAGATGCATGGACAGATTATGCCATCATTACCCTTTTCTTCTTTTACTTTAACTGCAGAAAAGAAAATATCAAAAAAGTTAATAGTTTGTATGCCCATTGCTTCCTCATAGTAACTCTTATCTTAGATGACCAATTAAGACCAGTTGCCAAATCTCTGCTGTTAAACATCACTAGAAATATCTCAGCTAGGAAGTAGATGAAACTCAAACCATGCAACCATGGGAGAGCTAAAAACCTTGGGTTGACAGCAGGGGACCAAAATAACAGCAGCACTGTGATATCACCTCAGAGAAAGTGGAAGGTAGAGAGTGTTAAAATTATCAAGTAGCAGCTGACTCTTACATGCTGGTAAACAGGTGAAAAATGGCTTCTGTACTGTATAAAAAAAAAGTGCTTTTAGAGACTTAGAAAATATATCACAAGTGTCCAATAACAGTTTTATTATGTACAGTTGAGAAGTTTTTGCATCTTGGTGTTTAAGAATATTACCTCTGCTTGCTCGATCCACATGCTCTAGGTCGTCAAGAAACTTGACCACGTCTGGAAATTCGTCCTCACATACTTGTGCCAGGAAGTGAAGTAAGGTTGTCTTCTGATCTGCTGACTTGGTGTCCTTTAGCTGTAAAACATGGACACATAAAATATGCATTTATGTGGCTTTTTTAATAATAAGTAAATAATACAACAAATTTAATAATAAAATAAATTGAAAAATAAAACGTATACACAGGGCAAAAAAAAATGCTCTAACAGGGGAAAAGTGACTCTGCATGTTGCTCAGAGTTTGTGTTATTGAAAATGTCACAGGTTAGGTCAAACCCTGTTAAGCACACACACTGTTCACTTGCTAAATAAATGTGTTTGCATGCTTGAATCTGATGAATCTGTCTTACTTTAAGTCAGAAATTATGTCATGTTTCTCTAACACACCATATATACCTGCCATATTAAAGGTTCCATAATTTAAAGGTTAGGATATTCATCATTTTTTAGAGTATAAAGCAGGTCTAAAACACTCACTTTATGGAGAAGTGCGCACAACCCATATTCAACATTTAAATCACCCTCAGTAATGTAAACAGCATGATTTATCCAGCACAAGCACAGTTAGAAATATATCTAAGTACATCCATCTATAACAACATAAAATTGAAAAAATACATTAAAAAAAATAAATAAACAAGTGGTAAGACAACTGCATGCAATCATCTCTTCCTCTTGGATCTAATTCTGGTTCAAAAATGCGGTCAACGCCGGGGTTTTGTTAGCAGCCCTTAGAAGGCTACATCTATACGAGGTAGGATCAAAAAGTTTTTCCAAGTCTGCACATAAATACAAAAGCCTTAGCCAATTTAAATTTAAATTCTCTCTCTTTCAAGGTCATTTGATTCTGAAATGCAGCGCTGCCGGTGCTCCTGTTACATCTGAATTGCTCCTGGAAATCTTGTGCATGTCTAGACTGAAGATCATCACAGGTGACAAGAGTTGCGCACCTCACCGCAGCGCATTTAAAACACAATCATCACTCACTGCGCACCCCACTTTGTCCTGATGTCAGCTTACAGATGAAACACGTTCGTCTTAATAGTTAATACGTGTTAGGAAGTATGCATGCCGCTATGCTGTGTGCTTTCACATTTTATTTAGACCAGGCAACGTATCCATGTTTAGGATTCAGAGTTGAGCGCACTGCTGCTTTGTAACACATTTTCAGTTTTGACACAACAGAAGCACACGCACTGCGAATACACAAATGCAGGTTGTTAGAAAGGGGCTTTCAGGGAGCGATCAAATCTTTGCAAGAGTGCCGAAAGGCGGTGCGCCCCTTCACAAGGGCCCGACCCTTAAAAGGTACATCAGACAAATTTAAACCAGATGCAATTTTTACTTTTGATGGGCAAAGTCAAAGAACGTTTTTGTTGAAACATATAATAACAGAAATTGGGTATGGTACGTAAACAACATCTTTTTGGCCTTAGTTTCACAGTATTCGTCGCTATGGCAGGAATCATGATACACATGCATTTTGAGCTGCAAAATGAAAACCACACTTTGTGGATACCCTAGTTAAAAGGGGTGAAAGATGTGTGTGTGAATGTGTGTGTGAATGGGTGAATGACTGGATATGTAAAGCGCTTTGGGGTCCTTAGGGACTAGAAAAGCGCTATATAAATACAGGCCATTTACCATTTATTAAATGCAAGACAGGTGCTTAATAAATTGCTCTTTTCTTAGTCAGTTGGGTAAGTGAGTGCATCACTAGTTGATGAAAACCTGCACACCTACCTACATGTGTACAGAGCTCACTTGCTATTCAGTAAGAAGGGTGAAAGCAGCATCAAAGGTGCGTCTCCATGTTGTTTAATGTGATGTAGGTGAGCAGCTAATTTGCAATAGAGCTACAAACTACTGTTAGAAGTGCACTTTTCCCTAGATCATTTTTTGTGATTAATGCTAACAGCAACAAAAAACAAGGTTCAGCACAGGGCTCGACGTACTCATGCTTGAAATCAGAAGTACTAATGTAGCTAAATATGCTGTCTGGTAATTGGAAAAAGAAGTCATTGTCCTTCATCTACTGTACTTACTCAAAGCAGTTCTGAGCTCTAGCTTAACAAATGCTGAGTGTTAACAGTGCCACACATGATTTTATGTCTCGTGATTACGTAGCAGATGTGTTCCTGCTCCCTGCACTTGGTGCCCATTTATTGCCAAAAGTAACAAATATTTTATATTTCCCTGATAAATTTCCATCATTGATTTTTTTCTCATTTCTTTGTTCTTCTTCCTTTTTTATTAAACAGGCTAATTCCAAGATGTCTATCAGCATCCCTGCCAAACATGCCTCCTGCAGAGTGTGTTGCAGTGCATCTCTCTAGGTGATCTATTGGTAGACAGCAGTGTACTCAGACCCGCTGGGTTTAATCATGTTTGTATTATCTCCTCTAATCAAACATTCTCATCTCTCTTTTCATTTCTGTTCCCCAGTCCCCCCCTTTTTTTTTAATAAAAGCTGCAAGTGCTCACTCACAAAAGGTCCCTCTTTGAATTTAGATGGATGGTAATCGTAGATGACAATGTAAACATTTTGCCTTTTACATTTGGGATGGATGCAATTTTCCTGTGCTGTGGAGTGTGCCGTGGAATTAAGTTGTCAAACTCTGGGTATGGCGCGAAGGAGATGTCTTCCTCTATATATCCTGCCCGTGACAACGTAAACCTTCCTTCAGACAACATACGCAGACAAAAGAAACTACTGTTTTAAATCCTTAACAGTCTCCTATTAACTGATATTACTGTTGTCCTAATGCATCTAATCCATCATGTTCGTACAAGTGTTTGCCTTTGTACTTGTATTTATATGAACATCAGCATCCAAGTCTAGGAGGGTAAAGAGGTGGCAGTGACAAATGACAGCAGTGCTCGTTACTGTGGAAACTGCAGTGGGTGTGCCAACAGCTGTAATGTAACCACTGGAGGAGACTTGCACCCCATTCTTCCCGTCACTATTACAAACTTCATGTTCTGTTTTCATGCCGCATAAAATCCTGAGTTACAGGTGTTGGATACGTCTCTGTCCAAGAAGCACTAGTATTGCCACGGCGAAGTTGTGTGAACTTTCAAAAGGGATAGTGGTTTGAGTTTCAGTTATCTTTTCTGGGCAGAAGAATGAGACTAAAGTACTCGGTGGGCTTAAATGCTTTGATAGAGGCCAGATGATAACGAAAACTCTGATAGTGTTCAATCAAATGAAATGGTTTAAAATAAAATGTCTCATTACAGCAGCTGCTTTGGATCAGTTTACTGATAAGGCTCAGACAAGGTGACCAAAGAGAGAGACACCGCTACACGTAGTGTCTGGTACAGACACAGATATACATAAATCCCATAATGTATACCGATTCTTTCTTTAGTCTAATCACTGTTAACGCTCTTGGCTTGTACATTTGGCAGAAAAAAGCAATCCATATAGGAAATGACCATTTTAACTCAAGGTTTTTGAGGACATAAAATGAGAGCGCAATAATGAAAATAAGGAGAATCTATCAGGCTAGCTTCAACTAAAGGCCTAAAAAATCATTTAGTTGAGGTCAGTAAAAAATAAATTATATTTCTGTTACAGAACTCTGACTGCAAACACAGCTGTGTATCTCTTGAGAAAGTTTATTGAACTAGCATCACTCCTGTTGAACATTTGACACTGAAGGGATGACTGACTACAAACTGTGTGTGAACAGTTGAAATTAGGGTCAGCATTTCAACCCTTACCTTGCAAAGGGAGCTCAGGTCAAAGCCATATGATTGGGCGTTTCGAGAGCCCGCATTCATGTAATTCCCCAGTAGTAGCACCAGCTCCAATAAGCGGCCAAAGGAGCGGCTCTTCCTGACCTCATCACATGCGGCATTTACGGCCAGAATATCTGGTCGCAGATTATTTACGTGCTCCTCAAACTGAAGCCGGAAGAGGATGTGGCTGAGGCGAGGACGCAGCCGCTTCACACTGCTCATCTGGGGAGGCAACAAAGTCAAGGTGGAAACAAGAAAACAAGAAGGCATAGATGGAAAAGGGATAGTAGGGGGAAAAGGGATTCGGAGAAAAGAGAATGAGGAAGGAGATGAGAAAAGGATGGGAAATGATGTCAAGGAGAGCAAACCACATCAAAGAACAGTCAAACTTAAAATAACTACAATAACACATTTGACACACTCTCACATTCAGACGATCTAATTTAAAAGACATTTATGCAACCAGCATGTTGGAAAGTGTTGCTAGGCAGTAGTAATAGATGCTGGCAGTGATTTGATTTGGGACCCAGGTCTGGTAAGTTAATTGTGGAGTTAGTGTCCATATAGGGCAGGCAGTGGAGGGGTGGAATATACAATAGGCTGCCTTGGATTACCACTCTCACACAATTAGAGAAAATTGGAAAATATTGCATTGGGCCCAGGACCTGGCCGGCACAGTGATTGTGTATGTGTGTGCGGCGGGAGGGAGGGGTGCAGGTTCCAATTGTCTGTTTCACACAACAGCTGGCTGTGCGGTTTGATGTCCTCCATCAAGGGTTTAATTATAGCTACTGTAATGTTATCAAATGACTATTTCAGTCAGTGTGTGCTGGTCTGTGTGCACTTTGTGTCCGTGTATTTGTCGCACATAAAAGGAGAGGGCGGGCAACAAAAAAAAGAGGAATAGAATTATATAACAGAATTAAGAAAAAGCAAGGTCCACACGAACAAAACATAATGCTGAAACGAACCCCAGAGATGGGATGAATTATGTGATAAAGATATTTAAACGAGAAAAAAATAATCAGAAAAAGAAGAAATGGAGCAAAACACACCGGATCATCTGCAAATTGAATGTGTGCAGCTGCTCCCACTGGCCTACACAGGGCACTGGGAGGTTATACTGACAAGTTGAGGAGATGGTTTCTCACACTCACACACACACACACACACACACACACACACACACACACACACACACACAAAAGAGTGGACTTATGGAAAATCTAGCTCATTTACTGCCAAACACTATTTCCATGAGGTGATAGTGAGAAGGAAAAGACAGCTCTGTTGATATCCTTATCTGAAGTGTCAGAACATTAACACTGAATTTAAAGATTCTCCCTCTCCCCCCCCCCCCCTCCCTCTCTCTCTCTATAGTAAATATTTTGAAAACTTGCATGTAATAAATATTCCCATCAACTGTCAACAACAAATAAAATCAAAGATGAAAAAAAGCATTAGTCCCGAGGATTTTAACTACAGCTCAGCCAGCAGAATGCACATACTAATAAACATTCCTCAGATTTCAGGAGTGATGCGGAATAATCATTAACTGCAAGTGATTTACAAAAAATTACAGGCATGCATATGGCTTCTGTTAAAGACATTAAAATATGCTTTCATTGACTGATATAGATGAGTTATGTGGAAATTTATATTTTGAGATTAAGCGCTTTAGTTCCTCAACTTACTGTCACAAAGAACAGTGAACTTATTCACGTAGCTGCAGGAATACTCAGCAACTATGGTGGTGACCTTGTGTTAAGCTTTTACAACAGGCAAGACAGACCTGAAAACAAAATACTACTGCGCACAAGGCTGAGTTAAAGATCAATTGAAAGTGGTGTTGACTGAAAATAAAAAAGTGAATGTTTACACAATGGTAAATATTAAAAAAGTACATTAAAAAAATCCCTTTGAATCTGAGCTTTTGTGGGCCCACACGAGTAGCACAACCTCATTATATAAGCAGGCTCTCCTTTTTTCTCGTCTCCTCATTGAACAAGATACAAAAGATGAGTTATGTTTTTGTCCATAAGGTGGTCGCTAGGTAGAAAAATAAAAATACATAAATGACACCTCTCATGCATAATTCTGACTAAACCTCCTTTGAAAAGTCTTTAAGAAAATGATGCTGACATAATGAGGCAGAAGTGCTGCTCTTTAATGTGCATAAATTAGTGCACCAGTCCACAGGTGTCCCATCTTTCCTCTTAAGGCTTTAAAAGATAGAATTTTAAAGAGCTCAGGATTATGATAATTACATGAAAGTGTTCTCTGTGTGTGTTTTCATTGAAATAAGACGCCGAGAAAGAATACAAAACAAGTTTACTTGACTAAAACATTCAAATATTACGTTTTATTACACCAAATATGCATTTTTTGGCTCTGATAAACTATTTAATTCTTAATACACTTGTGTTTAATAGCATCGTCAACGATAATAGGCACACTGTCTGAGGTCTTCCGGCAATAAATAAGGAAATATAAAGGAAAGGTCATTTTTGTGCTGTATATCTGCAGTTGGTGGGAAGTTGACAGATGTTTGTGTGTGTTGTACATTTGTGTGTACTCACCACAACCCCAAACTGCTCAGGCTCTGACAAATTAGAGTACTCATTTTTGTATGTGGCCAGCGCATTAAGCTGCTCCTGCTCCGGTAGGTGCTTTACAAGGTTCTACAAAGAAAAGGAAGAAAGGGAGTGAGAAGCGGGAAGGATATACAGAAATTTACAGACAGCTAACCTGCTGCTGTTCTGTTTGGCGTTGTCTCTGTTGGTGTGTTTCAGCCATGTGGTGAGCTTTGTTACTATGATAAAATATCTTATTACCAAGCAAAGACTATGTAGCTTTATACAGTAGATACAACTGAAATGAACCACACTGGTCCATTGAATTGTTGTTAAGATAGAAAAACAGAGATTGACACATACATGGAAGGACAGACAGATGGATTGGATGAACAGAGTAAGTCAGTGCCAAGTGTGAGGTATACAGATGGCATAAACACATTGAAGTTATAGCCAAAAAGCTGGTAAAGCACTTATAAACACAAACAAAACAAAACAAAACAAAAAAAAATTCAGCTAAACATCAGCAAAGTGCTTATTTATTTTTTACTGACATACTGCCTGTGCTCACCAACTGTTTCCACACCTGCTGTACTGCAGGCTTTACAGATGCCCAACGCTTTAGCCTTGGGCTACATGCTGTTTTAAGATAGACAACTAATCAAGACAATAGACAAAGAGTTGAACCTGACCAGCTGAGTAGGAGAAGGGCAAAACTAAAAATATACTTCCAGCCTCAAGGTGAAAAGTTGAGCATTGACTAGTTTCAATATTTTTTTCTCTTTTATCTCACAGCTAGCTAGGTCCAGAGTTGGGTGGAACGAGAAAGTCATCCACTAAAGTAACGGAGGCTCTATGGCTTCATTAAACAGCATACCTGGATCATAGGTTCAGAGAGTTGCTCTTCATCGACCTCCACTATCATGCGTCGAATTTCCTGATAAGGGATGCGGAAGGAGCCTAGGAAGATGGCTACAGGTGGGAGGGGGGGAGAGATGTGGCAAATGGAGAAAAGATTGACAGCTGAGCTGTAATGTTGAGATATGAGACAGTTGGTCATAAAAGAACAGAAAAAACAACCAAACACACACAAAAAAGAACAATGCGAAATAAAACAGTACACACAAATCTTATGAAACAGGTTAGTCTGACCCACTCAGCCAGCGATGTCTTCATTTTTTCTTTCTGTCTTTAAAAAAATGATTTTAATTTTAAATGTATTGGCTTAGCAACCATGATATTTTCAAGCAAGAGTTAGGACTAGCAAAGGTATGGTGCATGCCTCGTCAGGGCTAGTTATTAGTCTCACAAGCAGAAACACATTAAAAAAAATCATTTAAAATTATTGAGCATGTTTTAGGTTGAACACTTTGGAGTGTTCTGCATGTAAGTGTGTATGTGAAGTATGTTACAACATTACATTATGCATATACAGGAGAGCATGAACTTTTGAAAACGAGAATGTACCTTTTGTTTTGCACACTTTTTTGCTCTACTGGGTTAAATCATTTTTAAAGTTGTGGGGACAGAAATAATAACTTTTTATTTCAGGTTGAGCACCAACTTTGGCGTAACAATCAAGTTACAAAGACAAATGTTATGAACCAAGATATCCTCTCATATCACCATAGAATCCCAAAAACCTGAGCCCATCCATGAATTCATATCCCTCAGTGTGCTGTTTCTCAGACACCCTGTGCCTAGAGAGAGACCTCCCTACATGGTGTTGAAAACCACCTGGCAAGCCTGATGAAATGAAGATGGACAAAAAAAACCCAAAAAGTATACACACAGACTCACCAGGAAATCTTTTTATAGTGGTGTGTTTGCTTAGTACTTTGCAACTCTTGGAAAGACAAGTTGCCCAGGCATGTTCTATCCCTGGCATAAGTATCACATAAAGGGATAGCAGCCTCACCAAAGATCTCCTGTGTGGACAACCAACAGGATTGCTATGCTACAAAGACGTGCGTTCACTTGACTTTAAAGCTACAAAGAGACAGAAACACCTGCAGCTTGAAATCCAGAAGGCCCTGCAGGGCTTTAAAAGACAACAGTTTGAGAAAATGGCCTAAAAAAGTCAGCTTAAAAGACTAGTCATCTCTTATTCCTGTGAACAGGACCAGAAGGACTTCAACTCCCACATGGGACTTTACAGTCACAAGAGGCGCCTCTCGAGCACCACAGACGACAACCACGAGCACGTATCCAATTGTCCCACAGGACTTCAGGAGGCCAACTACTACACAGTACATAACTGAGAAGAATTAAAAAGAAACAGCATGTGCAAGGATTAAACTGAAGTTTAAACACACGTCCAATAAATGATGAATCTTTTTTTTTTTTTAAAACCTGTATATATTAGGTTGAGGTTTTACTGACAAACTAGCCCTTCTCTTCTTAAAGCATACGTAAAATGTGACACGACTGTGATATAAGCTCCCGGCTGTAACTGGTAATGAGAAAATTTTAGTACAATTCATTAGGCAGAATAAATTTGCACTGTATCTCAGTATCTTAACAGTGATGGCATCAATCAAGTAACAGAAATAAAACAGAAATAAAACCCCTTCTCAGTCCTTCTCAAACCTCAATCAAAGCTTTTAGACTCTTTACCTCCTATGGTGGACCACATAAACCACCAACTCCCCCTTCCCCTCCCCCTTGCTCTCTAATTTCTGCTGCATGATTTATCACTGTTACTGGGCTGATTAGACTCATTTTCTTTTAATACGTGAAACAAAGGTCACAGCTCCATGTGATATAAGCCAATGAGGTGCTAAGATCTGAGAGTGCTTAAGAGATCAGCTGGATCCTCATTAATGCCGGGTGTTTTTTAAACCGTCATTTTCAGACCAAGCATGCGTGTGTGAATGCATGAGAGAGATGAGGGAGGGAGGGAAGGAAGGAAGGAAGGAAGGAAGGAAGGAAGGAAGGAAGAAAGAAAGAGAGAGAAGTTATTTTTTCCTTCTTTCCTTAATGGATCTTTAACGTTGTTAATTAGGTCCGTGTGAAGAGATGAGTCATATGTGGCAAAGGCCAGGTTCACATGAACTGTCTGTGTGTATTAATTGCCATAGCAACATGCTAAGGTGTAAAGCATACCAAATTTCTCTATAAATGTATATAAATCTGCCTTTTTTTTTAGGAGTAGATAGAAAGGAAACAAATACTTACACAGATTCTGTGCAATCTTTGGATCGAGCACCTTCAGCTCTTTAATTCTCTTCTTTATGGATTTCTTATCCTCTGTATCCTCCTCTTCTTTTTTAGCTGATAAAGACAGAAATATTAAACTGCAGCCACCACACATAAGCAGAATTTAGACAAATGAAGCATGAATGAAACACACACACTTGGAAACAGCACAATTATAACATTTAGATATCAGTACAACATAAAGAAGAGAACAACAGCAAAAAGATTAACTAGGTGGTGGAGAAAGTTCAGATGCATTATATTTATTTATTTGCTGAGTTGAAATATTCCATTAAGTGTAAATATGTCAAATTTTTAACATGTCAGCTATTTCTAACAGGCTCACAAAATATTTCCGCAAGCCTTTGTTGTATATATTTACATATTTTTGCAAGCGAAGAATGACTCAATGATATGATGCCATGTGAGTAGAGAAGCATGGAGAAAGGGATTATGGGGAAGTTCTCTCATCACACCACTGAGAGATTAAGGTACGGGGCCCGTAAGCACAGAGTTGCACATTCGGCAGAGATGTTATAGGTGAAGGTAAATCTGCTTTAGGGTCACGTGGAGGCAGGTAGGTGGGATTGTGACAGAGCTGTTGGTAGATAGGAAAGCCAATGAGACGACACAGAGATGTATGCTTCCACATCTGTTCACACACATACACCCACATCTCTCTCACACTCACATTCACACACACTCTTGAGCCACGATCACAAAGAGGAGTTCATGGTTGGTTTTAATTATTTAAGAGACCAGATTAAGAGAACAAAATGTGCATCCCAGGAGTTTTCGGGGTAATTGTCTGGTGCTGTAATTATCGTGTATGTGGTGAGAGGGTAGGAGAGGGGAGGAAAGTAGAGGAGAAGAGGAGAGGAAAGCAGAGGAGAGGAGGGGAACAGATCAGAGGAGCACACGGGTTAATCCACAGGAAAAGGTATTTCTGCTGTTCCACATGGACTCAGTCTTCTTTCAGGGATTCTGTATCTAATTAAAAAGTGAAGAGGTATGCTGTGAACCCCCGCATGAAGAGACTGGTATGATGTCCACAAACATGAACACCTACAGTATGGCGCACCACACACAAATACACAAACACGGCCACACACTGAGCAATCCTTGGACTTACGTGGTTCCTCTGCCAGTACACTCTCCTCACAGTCTTCGATGTGAGAGAGAGAGAGAGAGCAAAACGCAAAAGAGACACAAGGGAGGGGAGGGGAGGGGTGGGGTGGGGCAGTGAAAAATGTGTACCATGGATAGAGGAGAGAGATGAAAATACATTTTTATAAGAATGCTTCCTGTCCACTGCAGCGTGAAACACAAAGAGAAAGGAAACCACAAATACGCTCTAAAATCTGACTTGGAAGAGTGGGTTTAACAGACAAATATTCACTAGATCAAATGAAAAATGATGTATGCTTTACTTTCACAGCTTCCCAACTTCTTTTCCCCAAATCAGGTAGTCTTTAACCACAACTGCTAACATCACATTTGTGTTTCTAGCCTCATCAATAATGGTAGTATAACACCTTTTGGATAGTTGAATGGACAAACGAGCAATGTGAATGTGTGTGTTTGTGCAGCTTTTGTGTGACATTTAGAAACTCTGTATTATAGTATGCATGTCCTTTTTGTTATTGATATTGCAGCTCTAAACATGGCTGAAATGTTTCCAAAGAAGACAAGCAAATTTGTATGAAGATGGGAATAAATTTCCACTTTTTTCTGCATTCAACATTTTACAGAAGCTAAATGGATCTGTGCATTTATCTCCCATTAGAATAATAATTCATGTTAACTCAACAGTTTACTTACAACAAAGTTTTAAAGCACACATACAGTCAGAAAGAACACACACACCCTATGCCATTTCAATGGTTTGACATATCAGGACATAACAAAAAAATGGTAGGTAACAACATCACATGACATATGTCAGTGTGTCATTATTCACTGAGGAAAAACTAATTCAAAATGCACCCCATGATTCAGTAGCTTTTAGAACCACCTTTAGTGGCAATAACTTGAAGCAATTGATTTCTGTATGATTTCATTAGTCTGTCACAACCTTGTGGAGGAATTTTAGCTCACTCTTCTTTATAATGTTTATAATGCTTCAGTTCATTCATTTATGCACAGCTCTCTGAAGGTCCCGCCACAGTATTTCATTCAGGCTGAGGTCTACACTTTGACTGGGCCATTACAGCACTTTGATTTCACTCTTTTTCAGCAGCAAATCTTTTTGTAGGAGTTTTGCTGCTGCGTTTGGTATCATTGTGCTGTTGCATGACCCAGTTTCAGCCAAGCTTTAGTTGTCCGACAGACTGGCTCACATTTTACTCGAGAATACTTTGATATACAGAGGAGTTCAGGGTTGTATCAATGACTGCAAGGTGCCCAGGTTCTACGGCTGAAAAACAAGCCCAAATCATCAGCCCTTCACCACTGTGCTTGACAGCTGGTGTGAGGTTTCGGTGCTGATGCGTTTGCTTTTTGCCAAATATGATATGTATTATAGCCAAACGTCTCCACTTTGGTCTCATCTGTTCAAATGACATTGTTCCAGAAGTCTTGTGGTTTGTTTAGATCCAACTTTGTAAACTTAAGCCATGCTGCTATGTTCTATTTAGAGAGAAAAGGCTAGCTCATCTGACCTTGTAGTGGATTTGCTGGGAAGTCCATCTCTGGCAAGATTGCCATCTGTCCTGAATGTTCTCCACATGCAAATGATATTTCTCTACAGCATGCTGAATTTCAAATGATTTGGAAATTAACTTATAACCCTTCCCAGATTGTTGGGGAGCATCAGTTGCTTCACTAATACCATTAGTGACAACTTTGCTCTTTGGCATCGAGTAAACACAAACCTGAATGCTCCAGACCAGCCAACTGTCAAAACCTCTGTTTTTATAGAGACATTCACACTTACTCAATTAATCAAGTGCATTTGATTAGCAGCACCTGGCTGCTGATTACCTTTTTAAGGGTAAGTAAGGGTTTTGTCTTAATTCTTCTTAAATAAATAATGACAAAATGTACAGCGTCATGTTTTGTAATTCACCAGATAATTTTTTTTAATCCTGAATATTGAGATGTACTAAGAGGAAAGCCCTAACTCGCCTCTAGCTTACTACATTAAGATGTTGTATTGATCTATTCGTCATGCAGTTCGACAAAATCGTATTTATTACGAAGTACACAGAGACTCTCAAACACATAACAACAGAGTATCAACAACCTCGTTTCAGCACACAAACACACTTGGCTATGTCACAATCTATGAAGCGTCCTCACATAAGGGCTAGAGACATCTCTATTGTATAAGAGATAGTGAGATAGAAAGATAGAAATTACATTACTCCAACGTACGCACGCACACAGTACACGCACGCACGCACACACGCACGCACACAGCTACCTCAGGTGTTATCGGTTAAATCAGCTAATTGGATTGCCCCCTTCCAGCATCACCCTCTTATCCTCTTTGGCCTTAAAACAGCTCTTCTTCAGGGAAGCCTGCTCATTATACATCAGCCAATTAAAATATCCTGCAGGAGGGTCAGAGGTCAGTGGTTAATCAATCAGAGGGAGTGGCAACAGTTGTAGTTATCAGATTACGCTATCACCCAGGAAGTAGGAAAGATAAGGATGCACTTGTGAGAGCAAACCAGTGGGGAGTCTGCATCCCATTACACATCTAGCGAAAGCAGAACAGGAGCACAGCGTAGGTATGATGCGACTAGAGTAGATATTTTAAGACCTAATGACGAGTGGATTAATAAGTGTAAAAAGATGACACATCACAGGAATAAAAAGCTGCACCTGTTCAGAGAGGGAGAGAGATGGAATCAGAGCATGACAGGAAGAGGCAAGTTACAAACCCAGCCATCGACTAAAACCACTGTTAAGATCAGGAGCTGAGATCAGATAACGCAGAAAACGGAAAGCAGGAGTCAATCACAAGACAGCAGAGAGCAGTGCATTAGGAACAGACACCAGCAATGAGAAAATGGCTCTGCTCTGCCACAGCAAACGTCACATAGTGTGAGAAGTCTCTTCATGAAGGCTTGTGATAAATGTCAATGTGATGGCGGGACGGTGGACAAAGGAGGAGGACAGATAAGTATGAAAAACAAAACAAAGATGAATGGCCGTCTCAATTTCTTTGCCTCCAGTGTAGGATCCTTAGGGGAAAAGGGATTCTGAATTATTCCAAAAGTGACAATGAACCTGAACCTGAATTTGTGTTTTTGTAAAAACAAAAAACAAAAAAAACCCATAAATGGGTACACAATAAAAAGTTGTGTTATTCTCTGAAGAAAAGCACAGTAATGTTCAGTTGCAGGGTCAGATGAGGATCCAAAGCCAGAATTCTGAAAGAGTTTTGCTCTGCTCACCTTGCTTGTAATAATTCTACTGAGTACTTCTTATCCAATCTCTGGCACAGTTTAAAGGCACTTGATAAAAAAATATGACAATGTGTGACACTGCACACACATGCACACCCACGTGCACCCCTGCGTGCACGCACACACACACATCCCCAACCACAGCAGTGCTTCCCACAAGGCAGTACCAGTGAATTGTGCCATCAAAGCACTAAAGGGAGTGGTGGAAGAAATAAAACTGCTGTGAAAGAGCATGACTGACATGACAGGCAGGCCTCAGAGACAAGCAAGTAACACCTTATATCCCCCACCCCACCTCTCTCTCAGACACACACACACAGCCTACTTTCTTCCCTTGCCCCAGCCTTTTACACTCGGATCACCACTTTATTTTATCAGGTTGGATTTCTAATCAGAGAAAGAAAAAAAAAAAACACCTTACTGGAAAACATGCGAGTGCACGTCATTTCATCTTGTGTTTGTCTATGTCGCTTCCTATGTGCCTTTATTATTTATGGAATGATATAGTGGCACAATCGCCTCCTCCGAGGAAGCAGATAAGCGCACAGCGAGGGGAAAGTTGAGAGGGCCACAGACTTGAAAGGCTAATTAAATCAGTGTGTTGTTTCCAATAGCCAATCAAGGCAGTCATGCAGGTAAAGTTTAAATCACTGCTATTAAAGGGGTTTCTGTGGCAGGGATAATTCAAGGGGCCTTGAAATTCAATGTGCAGACACCACACACACACAGACACACAAAACTGCCTGAAGCAAAATCCACTGTGAGACATCTGATGCACAGGAGGGGGGCTGTCTGCAGCAAGTGAACAAATCCACCATTCCGACACATCTGTCAACTCTACAGTCAACAGAAGGAAAGGAGAACAGTCAAACCAGCTGCACAGTTTGACTGTTGACTCACTATATGCTTCGGATCCAGATATGTCCTGAACTTCAGTCAGCCTGACAGAGAGCACGAGAGACATAAGACACATGTCCAGTAGTTACTTGGACTATGCATACCCTGCCCTCACCTTTCCCTCTCCGCCTCATCGATGCATACACTCCTCCATCCTGAACAGCAAAGCGATGACAGCTCGACTAGTCTGTTTGCACATGGACTAACCTCCCCACCAGAGTTTTGTGAGCGCCAGTGAGTGTGAGACAGAGAGGGAGATCAGAGTAATGAAGTGAGGGGCTCTATTTTGAGTGAGCTAATCAAAGCGAACCATCCAGGGCCACCTCTCTCTGTGATCCAGACTAGATGACCCAGGGCCATAATTAGTCTGAGACTTTCATTCTGATAGCAGCAAATTAACAGACTTCATTAGGCTGTTCTCTCCTCCTCTATCCCTGCTATACCAAGATCACTTCAAGTGTCCCTGTATGAGCACCAGCATCTACAACATACTGGCCAATTGCTCTTCACAAAGAAAGGAACACACCCCGCAGAGAGAACGTGCAAGTATACACATTTGGAAATCAAAAGTTACTGACAATACATGAAAAGGTTTATAATTGATTAGAAGCCTCTGTTAATCAGTGTGTACCGGCCTGTGGGGATGAATGTAACAGGATGGTCTATTTCTCAGTGGAGTAGTGCCCTCTAAAGGCCTCATGAAGACCTACCAGTGCCCTCTTAATACATCTGTGTGTTCGTGTGCATACACAAGCGCACACACACACACACACACACACACACACACAAATGAGTATTTTCTGACTGCTCTGTCATATCAGGTATGAAGCATTATTATCTCCATTTCATTTCACTGTCACAGCCTCAGTATGATCTGCACAGTTGTTAAGCCCACCCTAACATTTCCCAAGTCATTCAATGGATTGATGACGGCCTAAATCATTCACCTCTGAAGTCATTTGCAATTTTTTCCGTTTTTCTCCCTATGCTGTTGCAAACACGTCTGCGCCCACTACCTTCCCTACTTCCAGCGCTGTATCCTTCCCCTCCCTCCTCCATACACAAACCTACACGTGTGGATGAAAAATCGCAGCAGAAAAATAAAGTCGCGAAAGCAAATATGTTTTTAACGAGCCGGCCCATTACTTTGATGATATGAGAACATAAAAACACAAATTGGGACTAAATTGAAGTGCTGATGCTTGAGAAACAGAGACAGGAAAAAAACCACAACTCAACAACAACAATGGAGGAGGAAAAGAACAGAAAATAGAAAAAGATTAAGCACACACACACACATAAAAAAAAAAAATGCAAAGGGTGGGGGTACGTGTTTGTAAAAACGTGACATTTTCAAACATTTCAGGACACTGTCACAGGTCCAGGTAATTGGTGTGTGGCTCCAGCACACACTGTAGCACATTAGACATTTCGTAATCTGACCAGAATATGGCTGCGTGGCGGGTTCAAAATATATATGAAAATAACAGGCTGGATGTAAAATAAGGGTGTGAGAGGGTGGGTGGGAGACAGCCATGTGTACGGTGTGTGATCGGACGTTCCCTTTCAACAATAATGAAAAGAGCCTTTAATGATTATGCATTTGATGAGATCTCTCATACTGGCACAAATTTTCTACAGCCACACGGAAAGTCATTATAGAGCTAATGGTATTCTTCAAAATGTCAAAGCAAAACCATAAAGAGAGCGAGAGAGAAGGAGAAAAGAAGCACAATCGAGACAGAGACACACAGGAGAGAAAGTCCATTTGATGAGAACAGGTATATATCAGCAGCAATGCTGACTGCTAGGCAGCTAGACATGGACATGCTGCTGATATCCTCATATAGTCAGTGCGGTTCAAAACAAGCTATATTTAAAACATTTGATGTGATTTTAGAAGCTAATTCCTGCCCTCAGTGAACAAAGCTGCACTCCGTGCACCTCTGGAGGTAACACAGATTTTTATTTTTATCCAGCTAAGTGAGATTAATATGGTAATTAGGCAACTTAAGAATACATAAGCATAAATGAGAATATAATGCTAAGTTCTCAAAAAAATATTTAGGCATATGATTTTCAACAGGACAGCCTACTGTAATGCTTTTATCCCCACCTTCTCTAGTCCTCAATCGTCTCCTAATTCTGTGATGGTGTCCACCAACCTCCTCAGCTTCTTTTCTTTTCTTGTAATTCAAAAGCCTTTCAAGTTCTCCACGCAGCAGACCACAAAAGCTCTCGCTTTTGTTTTAGGAAATACACCCACCTTGCATTTGAGAAACCCATTAACCATCATATACATATGTTAAATGGCTCCAATTTACAGATACTCTGAGGGTTAATGCAGTGAAGGCTGACAGGGGAGAGGCATGGATATGAATGAACACAGCTGTTTAATGTGTCACATCAGCCTGAGTATGACAAGTGATGAAAAGCTGTTAGCGCTGACCGGTCTTTACCACCATATGAGAGCCTTTTCTTTACTGTATGTGCTGCTTAACCGCCAAACCAAGCATACGAGTTAATTCCCTCCTACATACCAGCCCAATTTCTGCTCCCCAAATATACTTGTGCAGAATGACAGGACCAATGCAAATACACTTCCTTACCAGACCATTATATTCATATGGAAATTAGCTGTCTAATTATCTGTTATAGCATGCCAGCAGTAGGAAAAGAGACCGTCTTTCCTCAACTTTCTCTTTAACAGGCTACATTGATCTAGTGAGCCTGACACTGACTCAAACCAAAGCCTTTACACTGCAGTAAATAACATTTTAAAAAAGGATAGGCGTGAAGCATCTTGTCCAAGCATAACCATGCTATGACTTCAAATTATTTATTCACTAAGTAGTCGTGCATCATCACGCTAAAACATATCCCAAGCTGCATATGTTTACAAGCTTAATCTATGATTCCTATTAATTATCTGCTTTGCCAGACATTCACTATTCATATTGTACAGTATTCTTAAAAAAAGGAGGGAAACAACCAAAAACTTAGGAAGGCAACAACAAATACAGCATCACCACTGGTAATCAGATTAAACCAAATTAAATACTATGTTTGCACTGATCAAATTAACACAACATCTCCACGCAAGCATTATATGGATTTATTGAATAACTTTTTCGGTATATTTAAGACAATCATAGAACCACTTTTCAAAGCTAACGTGTAAATTACCATACAGTCTATGTGCTGTGACGGTTTTGAATTATTCCTTAAGTATATCTCTTCCAAAGGTATAGTAGTACACAGCATGCTGCTAATACCGCAGCATGTTATCTGTGGTGTTGTTTTCTCCCAACTCTTCTGTAATAACTACATTTTAAAGTTTAAGCATTTTGTTGCATAACACAGAACAGCCCACGGCCATTTTGAACCTTTTTTTACCAGCCGATGTGAGCTGAATCCTGTATTGGTCAGGCTCCAATAGTAAATAAAATAATAATAATAAAAAAAAGCTATTAACTTCCTTATGTTTCTCAATTTTTAGCAGTTTCTTTCCCCAACACCCTTTCCATTTCTCTTTCTTTTTGTCTACCGTCTTGCAGCGTTTCAGTAGAGGTAGGTTATTAGTGGATGCTTGTATTCCAGGAAGAAATGGCAAACTGATTTTGTGATCTTTGAGGGTTTCGTCTAATTGGATGTTATTTATTAGTTGAAAAGAAGGCTCAGGAAAGGGCAGCTCTCTTCATGTTGTTGCTCATTTTTGTTCCAAGCACTATAGCGACGAAAACTGTCTCTCTGCCCTCTCCTTGATAAAAAGAAATAGAAAGAAAACATGCTGCAGACGTCAATTAAGATGTTACTCTTTAGAACACGAACTGCAACTATGTATATTCATATAACATGCCAGTCTGACAAGTTCACATATGGGGAAAAAAGAAAAAGAAATTGTTCCCCCCCCCCCATATGTGAACATGGTAACAATTAAAATTTTATCTTCAAAATCTCAAAGGGAATTCTAAAATTCTGAATCAAGATGTAATTATAGAATATACTAGAATTAGAATGACACATATGTGGACGATTACAAAGTTAGTCCTTTATACCATTACAGTGACTTTTAAATCAAACAATCAAGTGTTCAAAGTGCAGACTGTGATTGCCTCTACCGGGCCTTAAATGCAGCCACCTCCAGGTGCTGCTTGTTTGTGGGTCTCTGTCTTCAATTTTGTCTTCACTAACTGAAAAGCATGCTCTGCTGAGTTGAGATCAGGTGACTGACTCAGGCAATGAGGATCTTTCTCATTTCTTTGCCTTGAGAAACTCTTGGGTTGTTTTTGCATTAGCCTTTAGCTCATTATCCTTTGCAATGTGAAGCACTGTCCAATCAGTTTTGGAGCATGTGCAGCAATCCAAGCATTAGTACAGCCCCGTAGTGCACTTCAGAACTTATCTTGTTATTTCTATCAGCAATCATATCATCAATAAACACTAGTGGTCCGGCTTCCACCATGTTTTTGTTTTTTTTTAAAGATGTTTCTGGCGACGTCTGATCTGGCGTTCTTGTTCCTGAGTATAGCCCATGGTTTGACAAACTCACCATTTCTATTCATGACCACTCCTAAACATTTTCCTTTTTCATTTTGTTTTTTCAGCTATGCGATGGCCTCCTTCACTTGCACCAGCATCTCTTTAATGAACAACTAACAAGTGCAACTTAACACTCCAGAACTTTTATCTGTTTAATTTGTCGTTTATCACCAAGGGAATAGACCTCACCTGACCATGAAACTGTTTATAAATCAGTTGTACAATTACATTTGAGCACACTCAAACACTCAAAAGTGTTTAGAATTCCTTAACTCCTTCAATTAAAGCACAAAGTCTGCATTTCAGCTTTAATTACATCATGGCTGTGTGGGGGGAAAAGAAAAAAAAAAACACCAATAAAAAAAACACTGGTGCTGAACAGTGGCAAATTACAAAAAAATGCCCAACAAATGTCCAACAAATTATGGACCTAACAATATGGCTGATCCAACCATGTAGGCTTAGCTTTTATTATTAATATATTCCTTTATTGAAATAAAATATATTAGTGTTTCCTAAGCCTGGCTTAGTTTATGATGTAAAAAAACCAGCACCACTAATTTAGTCATTCCCAGTTTACTTCTCAAAGAAATAATCGTTCATTTTATGAAAACAAACATTTAACCAAATCCAACTGAATACCAAAAAGGCAGGTCTCTACAGGTTTGTTTTAACTAGTGCCCATTATGTTTAAAAAATTACCATCACTGCTGGCTGATCCAGAAGCTACAACAACAAACAGATGAGACATGAGTAGTGCAGTAAAAAGAGGACATGTTCCTCATAGTACTTAATTCCCCACCTGCCAGCGACTGGAATATGTTCTGTGATTTTCACCTTGTCTTCTCACTAACACCCAAAGGAAAGCCATGTTATACATGTTTTATCTCTATCTATTGACACTGATACTCTCAAAGAGCTTCTCCAGAGGCTATCCGTGAAATCACAGAAATTGCCAACACTTTTGAGAGCTGTCAGCTCGTTCTCTGCTTGCCCACTCAGTACATTTGCTTGTTTGTTTCTCCGCTTTTTCTTCTTGTCTGTCCAAGTAAGTAAAAGGCACAGTACAAAGAAGCCTTTTTTACTCTGAGTTCATCAAATGTTAAAAACATAAATAAATAAATCTTAGTCCTTTGATATTACAACTATTTATGTCAATACAACCACCCCAAAGGGGAATGCACTGCGCAAGCATTCGATATATCAAAAATTGGAGGGAGATTTGAAGTTATAGTGTTTGCTTATAAAACTAAATCATCTACTTTTCTAAACTATTTCTCTCTTTACTGCTGATGGCAAGTTAAAACTAAATTCACTGTAAAATTAAAAGACTCCATTTAGACTGACGCAATTTCTAAAATTACACAAGTTCCTTGGATAATAATTCACCGATCAATCACAGAGTTATAACACTGGCTGGAGGTCTACACTCTTGAAGGATGATGTTACAACTTAACTTTACAAGGTCGCATAATAAATCCAAGTCTGTGGTTGCTTTGGCAACACATGTAACACGGTCCACAGACAGAGTTTTATAGGCGTTAGAAGAGGCTCTTCATGTTAAACCAACAGGCTAACAAGTATTTTGAGCAACACGAAATACTTCAGATTAGCTACTACCTACCTGCAAAGACTTATCTTTAACACTGGTGAGTACGAAGAGTAAAAATACGAACAAACTACAGTCTTCAAATCTGCATCATAATAATGATTAACTGCTTTTACTTTTAGTAAAATGTACAAGACAATCCCAACTTCAAATGTTTGTCAGATTTAACTAGATATAAAACCTTTTAAATTTCAATAGCTTTTATAAAAAAAAGTAAATAATAAAAAAAATTAAATAGAAAAAATGTAGGGGAGAAATACTGCTCAGAAAGGTCAGGTCAACATCATGCACCTTTATACAATTATACAGGTGCAAGTAGTAATGGGGGTTGTGCTTCTTTAACAGATCAATTGAAATCCCTCAGTGCATGACTAACATGCAGGTTACAATTTCACAAACTCCCACAGTAACATATCTGAAATTAGTTTGGGACCAACTAAAACTGATGCTGCAAGATAAGAAAAGCAAGTAATAATTAAAAAAAATAAATTAAAAAAAATAAAAAAAAATCTACTAACCTTTTGTTTCTGTTGTAGAGCAAACATCAAGGCAGATCATGCAGCCAAGCAGAAGTTGCAAAAGAAAACAAGAGAAAAAAAGAAAAGAGAAAGTAAAGAAGCAGAGACAAAGCAAACAGAAAAAAAGAAGAAGACAGTGTTATTTGAAGTAAGCATTACTTTAGACTTTTTGATGTCAGTAAAGAAATAACAAAGCACTACACTGAATGAAAAGTGATGCTGGAGACTATAGAAAGAGTTCATGTACTATATGCACTGCCAAGAAATATGTATAATTGTTATGACAGTTTAGGTTCAATTTTGATTTCTTTCCAATAAAATCAAACAAAAAGCAGATGCATCACACAATTTTGAGATCTCTCTGCTCATTGAAATAGACGTAATGTTCTAACATTCAACACTTATTTGAAGCAACAATGACACCGATGGCTGATGATGACTGTGTCATAATCACATCAGACATTACATGTCAGAGGCTTGTTTCTCTCATTTGAATAGATCACATTACACAGACTGATTGCTCTCATCACATGCATCGGCATATTGTTTGCCAGATTTTAAACCTGCATAACTGTTTTGGCCACATTCACAGCAGCGACTGGAGCTAAAGTGCAAATTTCACATCTAATGTCTAGATAAGAATCTGAAATGTTCCAGTTAAACATTCTGCAATGTATTTTCCGTTGTGCTTGTGTTTGCACAAAAAAATGTAAAACAATATTCTCATCTACTTCCAATCTTTTGACATGGATGTGCAATTTTGTCACATTATTCCGCCCAAGTTCACAGGGATTTTTCAGCAAAAACAGTTCCACAAAACAAAAACAAAAACTGTGGTTACATATGTGTGCAGTTATGAAAATAAATGCACTATTTTCCAGTTGTTTTGATGTTATTCATTGCACAGGTCACCACACAATCTGTGACAATGACTTATAACAGAGCTAAAGCCTACACCACTTGTAATTCTCTGACTTTTGGAGTTTGTTGGTGAAGCTTAAGACCTCCATTCTTCCCTTATGGCTTCTTACTTCAGGAACTGATACAGTAACCACAAAGGCAGCAATTATGGCCCTCAGTTGTCAAGGGAGCAGATTAAACCTTTGAGTTCAGAAGCTGACATTGTAACAACAATAACTTTGTTTAATTTACTATTTGTGATTATTCAACATAAGATAAGTCTCAGTTATAGATATAATAATTAACTTTGGCTAACACCATAATAAATAGCAAATGCAATTAAAAATCAAACAGGAAATAAAGGAAGAGAGAGATATAATAAAGGTCATCACTGGGACTCAAATTGTGGATGCTGCTGTTCATGGTTACTATCTTAACCTCACAAATGAGAGGATAAATTTGAGTGAACTACAGAGTTAAGAGTCATGGCTGTTGTACACCTGATTTGATTTTGTTTTAAATACATTTTAAAAGCTAGACCTAAACCATAGTAAAGGTAACTCATATTTTCAGCTTGCAAATACAGTCTGTGATGATTAAGGTGACTGTGTATCATTTATCATGGTTGAGTTATTCTTACCCGTTAAAATCATGACAACATTCATTAAGTCTTTGGGGCTCTCAAATGACAAGACAGCTGACCTACAGTGGCTTGCAAAAGTATTCGGCCCCCTTGAACTTTTCCACATGCTGACAGATTACAGCCACAAACATGAATCAATTTTATTGGAATTCCACATGAAAGACCAATACAAAGTGGTGTACACGTGAGAAGTGGAACGAAAATCATACATGATTCCAAACATTTTTTACAAATAAATAACTGAAGAGTGGGGTGTGCGTAATTATTCAGCCCCCTGAGTCAATACTTTGTAGAACCACCTTTTGCTGCAAGCTCTGAAAACTGCTATTCACAAACGCTGTCCATCTAATCTGACTGAGCTGGAGCTGTTTTGCAAAGAAGAATGGGCAAGGATTTCAGTCTCTAGATGTGCAAAGCTGGTAGAGACATACCCTAAAAGACTAGCAGCTATAATTGCAGCAAAAGGTGGTTCTGCAAAGTATTGACTCAGGGGGCTGAATAATTACGCACACCCCACTCTTCAGTTATTTATTTGTAAAAAATGTTTGGAATCATGTATGATTTTCATTCCACTTCTCACGTGTACACCACTTTGTATTGGTCTTTCACCTGGAATTCCAATAAAATTGATTCATGTTTGTGGCTGTAATGTGACAAAATGTGGAAAAGTTCAAGGGGGCCGAATACTTTTGCAAGCCACTGTATGTAAGCACACAGATTCAGGTGCTTGTCTTACACTGTAAAAGTAGACGAGGAATATTAACAATAACAAACAAGAATCATTTTTTAATGTGTTTATTAAAGACTTGTTCCAGACATTGCTGTAATTTGCCCAAGACTGATAAGAAAATGTAGCAAACAACAACAACAGTTTTACACTAAACAGTTATTTATGTTAAAGTTTACAATTCCTATTATCTATGTTTATGGGAAAATTGTCCCTCAGATAATGGGAGATTTAATCTATATGAAATAAACTAATATAACCTTTTAGCTATATGCAATGGGAAAATGATAACATCTTAGGAAGAATGTGGGGAGAAATGGGAGTCCGTGCCTGGAGTTGTAATGGCATGAACTGACCAGGGACTAACAGGAATAGCAGATAAAACATTGGGAAGATTAAGTGAAGCAAAAAAAAAAAAAAAGAAAGAAACCCCCAGCCATGGTTCTGCATGTGTGCACAGACAGGGGCGGGCTTGGACGAGGTTAATTATTTAATAGCCAGTAAATGTTATCGTAAACATATATATTAGGGATAATTGAGTAACCATAAGCAGCGTTAAATCTTATTAAAGTCAACATCTATTGCCTTGGTAAGTAGCTTTAAAAGATTGTCTCAAAGGTCCTCAGACAATTACTGTATGGGTGGCTTTATTAGACCTACTGCTTCTCTACTGGGAACTGTCACTCTTCAAAGAAATGCAATTTTGCAAACTGCTTGCTCCTAAGTGGTTCACCTTAAAAGGTTAGCATGAGAAATGGTGAGATTTTTGACATTCAATGCAATGCACAGAGCTACACTCAGCACCACCCATTTTTGATGCTTTGAAAAGTTGATCTTAAGTTGGGGAGTTTTTGCTGTTTTTTTTTTTATTTATTTTTTTATTGGGAACGCAAGCAGTGGGGGAATGGTCTAAAGGGAGCTTACAAGAAAAGCTGTCTACTTGCATGCACTACCACTGGCTGAACTGCAGTGGTGCTGTAAGAGAAAGAAAGTGGGGGAGAAGTAGAAATTATAATTAATTAATTATAAGTATAGCCGAGCTGAAGTTGACTTCCCTGTCCAAAGTAATGTTTACAGTTTACAAATTAGGTTTTGTTTAGACAGTTATGTTAAAACACGACAATAACTTTTTATACTTGTGTTTGAGGTTTGAATTGCTGCAGTGTTAAACCTCATCCTACCAAATAGGGTCTGCACAGACCCCAGAGATATAAGTTGTCGTCATATCTGACAGGATATTTAATGCAGGTAGGGTAGTTAATGATTGTTTGCCATGGATCCTGGACTGAAGTATCAGAGTAGCAACAGGAATAAGGTTAATCTGTCATTTTAAAGGACAAAGACCTAGGGCTGGGCGATATATCGAGTTTTTTAAAAAAAATATCGATATATTTTCATACGAGATATAAGATGTGACAATATCGTTTATATCGATATAGTCTATGTTACGTTATAATTATACTTGTGGAGCCGCAGGTTTGCCTCTCTTTCGTCCACTTTTGTCTCTACGCAACGTTACTCGGCCTCGCCTCTCCTTCACTGAACACAACTCCGCCTCCCCCATAACTTCACCTGCAGGCAATGACAAGATGAAAGCGGAAAATCTCCGTTAGCGAGTTACCATGCGTGGGGCTGGACAGCGTCAACGTGTTAGCGAGCTAACCGTGCTAACGACATGCAGCCCGTAGGGCTGCACGGCCTAAAATCCTTTCATTTTCTCAAAAATCGACAGTGCGCAATATGTATGAATTCTGGTTGTGCTTACTGATGTAAATGATGTAAATAAAAGTGCCCGTGTGACATCTGGGACACAGTGTGACTAAGAACTCTCTTTTTGTTCTTAACTTATGGCTTTTTTAAAAAAAAAAAAAAAAAAAAAAAAAAAAAAAAATCGAGATATATATCTTATATCGCCATCCAGCTAAAAAAATATCGAGATATGAATTTTGGGTCATATCGCCCAGCCCTATAATGACCCCATATCTACATTCATCATCTGGACTGGGAACATCCCAAACTGGAAGCTATCATCATTGGAGACCTCGTCCATGCTGGGTCTACCTGAGACCTCTGGGTCATGTCCCACACATAAAATGGAGAACCAGTTCTGCTACACTTCAAGCCCCAGCGCAAAAAGCAATGACCATCCTGGGAGTGAGGAACCTGCGGAGGTGACTGTCCAACTCTTGGCTGAAAAATCTGCTTGCCCAAGGTGTTGGAAGGTAGGAGCTGCTAGCTCCTCCGGTCACATAACACCATTCCATGAGTACAGCATGTGGCAAACTGCATCTACTGTAGAGCTACATTTCGTGTGCATTTAGCTGTAGTTGCTTTCAGTCATTTTCTGTCGCTATGCAATGATAGTAAGAGCTTGGTTCACATTGCCAAGAATAATTCTCAGTGGGTGCTGGTCTCCACCAAAGCTTTGTCAAATATTCTGTTCATAATATTTATAGAATTTATATGTGCAGCCAAGATGTGGAGGAAGTCTCTGATTTTTGCAGATTATGTGGTTCTGTTGGCTTCATTGAGCGCTGACCTCCAGCTTGCACTGGTGCAGTTTGCAGCTGATTAAGACGCTTCAGGAATGAGAATTAGAATCTCCAAGTCTGAGGCCATGAGTCTCAGCTGGAAAAGGATGGTGCACAGACTCCAAGGCAAGGATAAGCTGCTGCCCCAAGTGTTTTAGTATCTCAGGATCTTGTTCATAAGTGAGGGGAGAGTGTCACAGGAGACTGACAGACTGGTGCAGCATCTACTATAATGCAGACACTACACCAGTCTGTTGTAGTGAAATAAAACCTAAGTATAAAAGGGAAGCTGTCTAACTACAGATCAATTTATTTTCCTACCCTCACGTGACAACCCAAATAATGTTAAATTAAAATTAAATTACCAAAAACTACCATAAAGGATTTTAAATAAGCTTTTAAGCAATAAGAAAAATATTTTTTGTTTCATGAATAATTAATGTAATCCAATCATTTTCTTTAATAATGAGACAAAAAAAATTCATCTTTGGCATTAGATTAAATTTAGTAGAATGGTACTGAAATCCTAAACCACTTTTTTTTTTATTTTATATATATATATATATATATATATATATATATATATATAAACAGGACTTGTACATAGTACATGTTGTAGATATGTCTCTACTAAAAACAATCCAATTCTCGAAGAAAAGTGAACATAACATTCACAAACATTCATTCCACCTCATTTCATTTCTGTATTTTATGTATATAAGTTTAGATGAGTTATTTATAGTTGGTTTACTCAGCTTTGTGTATGTATGTGTATGCATGTGTAATGTATATATAGACGTGTGTGTGTGTGTGTGTGTGTGTGTGTGTGTGTGTGTTTTACATTGCTGTGCTTGAGAGCCACCATCTACCGGAACCAAATCAAACCAAATCCTTGCATGTGTCTACACATATACTTGGCCAATAAACACGATTCTGATTCTGATAAAGTACTGTATTTTTCGGACTATAAGGCACACTTGAATCCCTTTAATTTTTTCAAAAATCGACAGTGCGCCTTATAATCCGGTGCGCCTTATGTATGAATTCTGGTTGTGCTTACTGACCTCAAACCAATTGTACGTGATACACGACGCTCAAAAATCTGTCAAAAAATGTTTTAGCACAACTTTGGTAAGCTACAAAGCCACACCACTTTGATGGATTGTCGGAGCATTACAGCTACGGCTTTAACGGAGTTAGAAGTTAGCAGGAAGTTAGCTTGCTAGTTTCCACCCCAACATGATATATCATGTTCTGTCTGAGAGATTTCTGAAAATTTTTGTAGGGTTACTGAAGTTGGGCTAGCTGGTATATAATGATATGCTGTGTGACCGCTAGCGACACAGCTAAGTTAGTATAACATAAACACAATCATACTGGAGCATGAATGCTAACTTTTTTTCCACTCTATAGAAGTTAACGTGAGGGTTCCCAATGGTTAAGAACAAACGCAATCGCATGGCAGGATGCTGTAAACGGACCAAACTTCAGACAGGAGAACAACTGAGATAATCCATCCACAATACAAGGTTAGTCATTAATATACTGCAACAACATGGGAATAGAGCAGCTGCGAGAGAATTCAACATTAATGAATCAAAGGTACAGAAGTGGAGGAAGCAAGAAGAATGAGTTGAGTAAAGTTTGACTTATCTGACTGTTTTGTTTCACTTAATGCTCCTTATAATCCAGTGCGCCTTACGATCCGAAAAATAGGTTCAATGATACGGTGCTGCCACAAATTCAACTTTGTTATATTATACACAAAATTACCAACACATTTAAAAGTATACTAAAATGCCCAATTAAAAACTGTTTTGAATTGTAGTTTGAAACCAACACGTAGGTATTTTCTCATGTTAATTATGTCCAGTTTTACTTAGCCCCCTCTGTAATTAAATCCTAGAAGGTGATAATGATTTTACTAGTGACAGCTCTGGGCTTGTCTGAATAGTTTGGTTCTCCTCAGTTTGCATTTGTCAAAATTACATATATGGCTCTAACTGGAAAACAGCCTCTAAAAAAGCAAAAGCAAAAATAACCACTTGGTTGACAAAACATGAAATTTAAGGACTAATGTAGAGGAAAGTCTTCCAACCGGCAATTACAATTTCCCTCCCTCTTTTGCAAGTTAGTGCAAATGTCCACTGCTATAGTATCATAAAACTTTACGGATTAAAAAATATATATAAAAATACCTCAAGCTCAACAGGATTATTTTTCTGATGTTCTGAAGAGCACTTTACAGGCAAAAAATCAATGTATCTGCACTATTCTTTGCAAGTCCACTAATAAAGAGTTATTTTGGCTGAGTCAATAAACAGAAAACAGATCTTGACAAGCTAAGTCACTAGTGACACTATAATCAAATAAAGTTTAACAATCCAAATAGAAAACTATAGCTAGGATGAATGTAATGTTAATGTTATGAAAGTCAAAATATGAACTAAGACAATGAAAAAAAAAAAACCTTCTACCTTGGGGGAAGACCTAGACGAATAGAGCCTTCAAAATGCTTTCAAGATAGATCAACATCCACAAGAAAGCACAAGAGTTATTAATGTATTACATTCTTAGAACCCATCTACCATGCACACCAGGCTGTCTCCTGTGCTTAATTCTGCTTTATGATTACTGCATTACACTACAGGCATAACCTTACAAACATTAAAGTAACATGTTGCCTCAGTTGTGTTCCTCGCTGGAATTTTTTCATTAATTTTTATTGATTAAGTCAGCATATTTGCATAATTTATCTACGAAAATAAAGAGCATATATGCATTTGTCTGTTTCTTGCTTTTTATACCAACTGTTCATAAACACAGAGAGCACACAAAAAGCAGTCGCAAATAGTTATATTTTCTTTAAGCACCGGTTCGAGCACTGTTTAAGCACCGGCACAGTTTCAAAAGTACCGGTTTGGTACTGGTATCGAATAAAACCTAAACGATACCCATCCCTACTGGAGAGGTGCTCATGATCAAAGGAATGTCTTGATCCTACTGCTTGAACCAAGACTGTACAAATTTAAGAACATAATGACAACATTCAACAATCAGACTTAACACACACAAAATCTGGGAAAAAGACCATCACAGCTGTATTTTCAGCAGACATTCTCTGGTTAATCAAGTATAAACTACAAAATAAACAATAAATAAAAAAATACCGGTACCCATCCCTACTCTCCAGCCACTCTGTGCTGGGGGAGATTTTATTGCAGAAACATCCTATCTGAAAGATCTGTTTCTTGTGACGTTGCTTCCTGCTTTTATGACCCTTTTGGTCAGCAGGACACACACACACACACACACACACACGTTCTTGCACATGCATACACGTTCACACACATAGTGCCTTGTCTTTGTAGCCAAGGGGGTTTTTACCGAGGAGGTGCTGTGTTGTGTATTGTGTGAACTGTAACAGTTTGTCAATAAATAGCTGCGAGGGAAGCTGCTCTTTGAAGGATTTTGGGCTGGAGACAGTTTAGGAGCGCGAGCTCCAAGAGCTGGTTTTTGACCAAAAACTTCCCTTGCTAGCAAGTAAAAGATGTTCGTCTTGTTTTTGTCGTTAACAAGAATAAGTCTCTAAACTAGCGGGGCTTGAGGAAACACAGACCCAACAGTGTGGGTGACAGGAATTGTCTTAGAAAACTACTTAGAGGAATAAACATCACCAAAAAAAAAAAAAAAGTTTCAAGAAATATGAATCCATATTTAATGAGGCAAACTGAGTGAATACTGTTTCACATTGTGTCCCGTTTAATGTTTAATGCTGATCCAGATGCTGCTGCTCTTAAGTGAGATGAAACATGATGCTACACGGCTGTGTTAATAAGAAAACAAACCCACAAGCACGTACACATGTAAGTTCACTTGATGACCCGCGCTAGTGGTAGCAGCTGGGTCCGATTGCACAACCTACCAGTCATCCTGCTCCTACAACCTCCACTGGGACTGGAAAAAACCATGAGGAGAACAACCTTTCAAATGATGTGAAAGACAAATGTTTCTTTCTCGCCAAATCTAAAATGCATTACCCGTTAACAGTAACAAACCAAGCAGTTGGAACGGCACAGAGCTGAACCGCTTTTGCGTGCCTGCCCATAAGATGAGGCATGTATTTCATGAAAGCTGGAAAATAAAATTCTGTGAAAATGTGCAGACGTAAGGTCATTAACCTAACAGGAAAGTACAATGTCTTCAGGTGAACATCCCTCCTTTGCCATCCCCAAAGAACACCTGTTTGACTGTCTGTCTACCTGTTTGCCCTTTAGATCTGCCTCCATTATTCAACACTTTGACTATAGGGAGCTAGGGTTGCATTGGTGTGTAAGGGAGGGAGAAGGGGGCACTGTGCCTTGAGAGGAACGCCATAGAGTTGTGACAGGTAGATAACACCTGGATGAATAATTCAAATTGGCGTAAGCTAGCTGAAGCAGTGACAAGACAAGAAAGAAAACACAAGACGTGAATAAATCATCAGTGAAGGGACTAATAAATGAAACACCGGGGAGGGATAACATCTCTTCCTACCTCCTACTCAAGCTTTAATCATTCCAACAACCTTGTACATGAATATTCCAGATATAACCAGCTACACTAATGTCTTAGGCAGTAAGAGTATGGTGTTTTATTATGCAATAGCACCACTAAAATAGTCACCAAAATACAAAACAGTCTGATTCCACAAGGAGTGCTAGTACTGAAACTACTACTTTTAAAAAAAAGAAAAAGAAAAAAGTCACTGCACAAGCAGTCTATTTAAATAGAGGAAAGAATCATTTCTATAAAACCAGTAATACTGTGATAATAATATTATTTTGATATTTCCCCAGCACATTAAAGTACTTTCTCAGGGATAGGACTGGCTAAACAAACGATCCATACGTGTGAGTTGGTATGACAACTCACACGTATGGAGTATGTAACTATTTCAGGGGTCAGTGGCTTGAAGCTACCATTTATGGGAATTTGCCTAAGTCAGAATCCAGCTTTCATGTGTTAGCACTGGTGCTTCAGTTGGTCTAAATTAGGGGTGGGTTTTTATAATCGATTCATCGATTAAAATCGATTCTGGCTTGGATAACGTAAAATCGATTCATTAAAATCCTGAATCGATTTTTTTAATATAAATTTATTTTGCCCGAAATGCCAGAATCTCTGGTGACATCTCACAAAATTTCAAGAACAACCAAACAGTTAAGACAGTAAATGAGAGCAGGTACACGGATTTTGCACATAGATTTAAACACACAGCGCGACCCGCGGATCAGAATCAGTTAGATGTCGCCTTTCTCACAGTCGGGGCTGAAAGCCGACAGCTTGCTGATTCTGATCTGTCGGCGGGTCCGCGCTTTGTGTTCACACCCTTTATGAGCCGATTCTAAAGCTGTTAGTTTGATCTCTCTCCAAACAGTATTGACCGAACCAGCAGCAAAAGAAGATCCAAACGCTTCACATAAACATCGTCATGAATTCACTCTGACTTTTACTGTTTTGCTTCCACCGCGATGCACAGCTCTCTCTCTCTCTCTCTCTCCCTCTCTCTCTCTCTCTCTCTCTCTCTGTACTTCAAGAACAGTTTCCCTTTCTTCATTATTCGCTTGCTTGTTACGCACAAGTCTACTGTTGCTTACAGCGCTGTCGGCTGCTGTTTTTTTTCCCTTTTACATTCTTCCGAAAAGAAAACCTCATTTCTGCTGTTCAATACTGAACAAATTTAAACTTTTTAATATTATTCAAAATGCAAAACACTTAACCGTGTCTCTAATAAAACCGCTGTAACTTCAGAGGTAATGTTCATATGTTGATTAATGGTTTTCTTTCGTTTTTGATGTACTGCAGAATATTTTTATAAAATCCCAGAACAGGAAAATCACACCTTCATGTTTTTCTGTGTTTTATCTTCAGCTACTTTCACACAAAGGCATCTGCTGTGACGCTTACACCTGTGATAAAGTCTTGCGTGTGTCAGCTTCCTTTTTATTGATACAAAAATATGTAAATGTACTGATCTGAATTATAATATTTCTGACTGTCAAAATTTCCCAGATTTGAATCGAATCGAATTAAATCGAATCGTGGATCGAATCGATTCGGGACCTTGTGAATCGGAATTGAATCGATTCTAGAAATCAGTGACGATACCCAGCCCTAGTCTAAATCTCCATGGAAGCAATTTTGCAATAAAGGACATAAAACAACAAATAATGTCCCAAGAGTTTAATCGACTTCCAGGCAAGAGATTGAAGCAACTAACAACAGCTATCCCCGATAAGACATGGTAGTAAATACATTAGAGGGTTACCTAGGCAACGAGTGTCCAGAAAGCCCGCCAGTGACCATGAATGGGTTCCAATGTGGCCGAAGATTCAGATAGTGGGCTCCACCTGGTGCATAAAGCTGTTCATGACCAGGCCGAGGTCAGACTATAGTCAGCCCTCTATTTTCTTTTTATTTTATATTTACTAATTACAGAGATGGGCAGTAACGCTACTGTAATCTGTTTACTTTTTTCAAGTAACGAGTAAAGTAAGGGATTACTATTGCAAAAACGGTAATTAGATTACCGTTACTTTCCCGTAGGAACGCTGCGTTACTGCGTTACTAAAACCGAGATTTTTTTGCGAGAATGTCTCATGACAGTGACGTAAGCGAGTGTGACGTTCATGACAACAGCTGTCTGCAGATCAACAATGGATCATATATCGAGTGCGGGAGAGAGTATGAGCGTGCAGCATTTAAAGCGTGGAAGTACTGACCTTACTTTGAGTTTGGTTCCATAAAGAGTGACAAAAACATTAGTGTCCCTTGTGCGTTGGAAGAAAACTTCTTTTTATACCGAACACATAATTTAATTTTTGCTTGATGCATAAAGTTAAAAGCTTAAAACTGATAAAACAAGTTAAAAAAAGAGACTTTTCCATTTGATTACATTTTGTATGATGGATTATGCAGAAAAAGTAGAATTGGGCTGAAAGATCTATCGCTTTATCACCTATTCAGGTTGTAAATCGTGTTTTTAAAAAGTAACTAAGTAACTAAGTAATTAATTACTTTTGAAAATAAGTAATCAGTAAAGTAACAGGATTACTTTTTGGGGGAAGTAATCAGTAATTAGTTACCGATTATTTTTTTCAAGTAACTTGACCAACACTGACTAATTATTAATTAATTTTTGTTGTTTAACCATTTATAGTTTGTTGCTTTTCAGCTAAATTATTCTGTATCTAAAAAAAGACCATTTCTTTTAAGGTTCATTGATTGCACGATGCTTAAAAACCCAGAGTAATACTGCTGAAGTATCTTAATTAAGACAATTATTAATTATTACTTTTACCATCCAGCTGAGACAAGAAGGCTGAAGAAAAAGTGAAGTAGAAAGTTTAAAGCAGTGCTGAACACAAACTAATGTACACAACTGTCTAGACGAGTGAACTGAATGGACGAGTGCGGAAAATTTCTAAAAAAAAAAAAAAAAAAAAAAAAAGTCAAAGAAAACAAAGAAATATTATGTAATAATAAGTTAAATAATGTATTACACACAAATGCTTAACTGTGTGAAAACATCTGTTTATGAAGGATGTCCCAAGTAAAAGATTAAAAATGGTTCATAATAATTTAGTGATAAAATGTCATATTTCAACTGTGGTAATTTATGTTAAAAAAAAAAAAAAAAAAAAAAAAAGAGTCATTTAATTAAAAATATATTCTATACAATCAGCATTAGTTTTTCTGTATCTTATTTTGAAGGAGTAATATGTGTTCGCAATGCATTGTGGGAAGCAGAAGCTATAGTCAGTTGGGAAAAAAATACATGGTACAGAAAACCTGGCTGTGTTTAAACTTCATCTCCTGTGGCCTGAATCTTTATATTAGGGCTGCACGATTTTGCATAAAATGAGAATCACGAATTTTTGGCTTAGAATTCAGATCACGATTCTCTCACAATTTTCTTTTCCAGTATAAATATTTATTGCACTTATTAACTGCACGTCAACTTCGTAACAGTTGAAACTGAACATAAAAACAATAAATAAACATAAAAACAATAAATGTCTCACGTTTTGTTGTTGCCGCAAAATGTTGTACTGCTTGAAATTCCGTCTCCACCGTTGCTCGACACTGCGTGTATAGAGCAGGTAGTGCAACAATAGAAAAATAGTTGCAGGACGGCACTGTGTAGCGTTTGTCTAGGGTGTTGATCATTTTCCTAAATCCCTGGTTTTGCACAGTGTTGATGGGAGCCATATCTTTGGTCAGGTGATAAGTAATAGCCTCCGTAATTTCTTTGTGCCTGCGGAAGTTCGACGGGTATAGGGAAGCGCTGTATAAGGTTCCCGTTATTGATGTTTGGGTGGTTGACCAGGACGGATTTTCTCCAGTCACTTTCTCCTCATCCCTGACGTGCTCTCCGTTGTTTTTTCCCTGCTAATTTTAGCAGCCAGCTTCTGTATCACGTGGTATAAGGCTCCGCCCTTGTCATTTATTGAGCAGGAAGAGAGAGCGCTTGTTTTCATGCAGATTACGTCCCGGATCAAAATGCAGTACAATCGTCGTCGTTGTTTTTTTTTTGTTTTTTGTTTTTTTTAATCGTTGTCATTTGGAAATGAGATCGCACATAAGTATGAATCGAGATCGCGATTTTCTAACGATTAATCGTGCAGCCCTACTTTATATACACCATCGAAAGCAATGGCTTTTCGCTCAGCACTTTCATCGAGTTATTCAAGCCACAATTGTAAAAGATTGTAAGCCGTCGAGAATACCGTAATAAAGGAGCAAGACGCTCAGTTTCCTGGCTCATGAAAATTGAGTTTGGCTTGCTGTTGACCTGCGTTAACATACACAGTGTATCCAACACGTAGCGATAAGAGTGTAAAGGATAACCAAGCCTTCTCAGAATACAATGCACCACCTTGACAGATGGAAATTAAATAAGTGCATTAAAAAGTAGATGGTCTTACCTGTTCTCTGTGATCCAAAAGTAAGAGCAACTCTGTTGAGCAGATCTGGCTTTGCATACTGGTCCTCATCAACCCGCACCCAAAAACAGCCCTCTGACATTTCTTGGGGACGAATCTTAAAATACACAGCCATAATTTAACATCTTTAATAAACCAGTTAGGGCTTGACAGAGAAATATAAAGATTACTTAATTATTTATTAGTCATATTAAAGCCTCGAGATATAGTTTCCCATGAAGACTGACACCAAATGTTATAAATAAATAACAATAAGCACACCACCAGGTATTTGCATTACTTTCCAGATTAATATAAAGTACAGTATTCCCATTACTCAATGAAATAGTTTTCCTCCTTGGAACAATAACATAAAGTCAGCAGAACCTACAATACAGACTAAAATAAAGAAAGTCAGACAAGCAGGTAGATAAATAGATAGAAGTTGGTAAAACCTCAAGCTTAATTTTAAAAATATATTGAGGAGTCTTTAAATTGAATCCATAGTCTATCAAAGAATATTTTCAAAGTGAATACTTCCTTTAATCACCAAACACTGGTAGCACTGCTGATGTTTTGAAGAATCAACTATCTTTCACTGCATATGTTTGTAGTTATATTAAACTGATCTCGTTGTCACTGTCAGCAACTGGCTTTGAAAGGCAATTAGAGCCAAGATACAAACACTGTTGCGTGACTCAATATGCCGGACCTTACTAAAACACTTGTGAATATTAGATTAAGCAGAGTCCAATGAAATGCAACACTAACGGAAAGCTGACTTCCTCCTGTATCTATTACATGTGTAAATTGCCAGCTGTATTTTTGTATGTCCACCAAAGCCAAACCTTTCAAGTTCTTGTTATATGATGAAGAAATGAAGAATGGTCAAATTAACACCATGAAACTCTGGTGCAGATGTGGATCACCTTGTTTAAAATTGCAAGACAGGGCACTGACCTCAGCAAAGATACCCTTACTAAGTGCCACTCTATTAGGAAAGTGATAAATGAGTGTCACTGCATTAGGACTGCTGTTTGTGGGCAACAGTTGGAACTTGAACTCTTATTAATGAGAAAGTTTTACAACAGCTTTGTCCCAAACACAGCCATATGCAAGGGTCTTCCACAGCTGCAGGACAGGTTCTCCACATGTCCTACAAGAATGTTCTCTGTAAATTTCAAACATCTGGTTTAATTTGCTGAACATCTGTACTGTTGTAAATCTGACATTAAATTATTAATCAAACCACAAACTAACATCGGTGGTGTGAACTAATATTGCTTTGCGGATAACAACATCTGTATTAGTACCACAGAGGCTGCTCTGACAATAGCATCTGATCATCTGTTATTTTCAATTATTTCTGTCTTGGCACAAAGTGAGAAAGTTGTTGTTTAATTCTCAGAGAAACACCTGTACTTAGCAGGAGCTGCCAATAAACATCAGGAACGAAGTAGAGGGTCTCTACGTGGCCTAAATTTTAGTTTCTTCTTTCAAAGTTTTTGAAATACTTCATTTTTTATAATGTAACATACACTACGGTGCATTGTACCAACTGTAGTATGTTACATCTGTGAGTCTTACCTTGGACCAGTTCAGGCGCTTCATGGAGGTTTCAGGCTTGAATTCTTTCTTTGGCCTGAGGCCATAAGGCAGAGTGTGGTGGGTAGGTGAGCCTAGACCACCCCCAAATCCAAGAGGGGGTGGTGGGGGAGCACCAAATGGAGGAGGCATTCCAGGTGGTGGAGGTGGTGCAGGACAGCCAGGTAACGGAGGCGGAGGGGGAGGTGGTGGTGGGACTGGCCCAAGAGATGCCGGAGCAGGAATTGGAACCCCAGATGGGATTGTTGAAGAAGATGATGCCTGTCCAGCATTGGCCGGCCCCACGGGTACAGCTCCAAACTGAAAATTCAAGCAAAATAAAATTCAGCTATAGAAGTAGAAATAAACGCACACACACACATGCACGCACAGAGCTCAGAACTGAGGCAGTTTTGAATTGAACAGTAAACTGTAGCATGGAATTTAAAAAAATTATACTTGAAATACAACATCATCAATTAAATTTCCAAAACAGGCTGAACAAGGCTGATGATACGACATCTCAATCAGCCAGTCCCAGAGTTCATAGTTTAGGGCTCCATGCTATTGCACTTAGCTTCCAACTTGAAATGTATTTTCTGCAGAATGAACGCCTTCGTATTTCATTTATTTATTTATTTTTTAAATATCACGTGGCAGTGAATTCACATGTCAAAGAAAACAAAGAAAAACGACTTATTGGAGAGACCAAAAGCAAAACAAAATGTGCTTATACACCATGTTCTGTATTCTTTCCTGTGTAATACCTCTACGGTATGGATACCAGAGCTGTACTCTTTCAACCATTCAGGAAAGGCCAAATGCTCAGAAAGGGTCCAGATACTGTTAAGATCATACACACAATGATGTTTTTTCAAAAATACAAAAAAACAGAAATGCTATAGCTTTGTAAATTGTATCATATAGAGCAAATGGCTTATTGATCCATGCACCAGTTTTAGATTAAAGACGCCGACTAAAGGTCAGCCTTGGGCTCTTATTCTGCGTCTGCAGGGAAGAACACCTTTGCTGAATTAACAAGCACGAGTGAAAGTCTGTTTGGTGGGAGCGAGACTGATACAGGCATGGTCAAAGACAAAGAGACAAAGTATGTATGCATGCACCTGCACCGGTTAAATGTACCATCACCATTTGAACCAAGGCAGTATTTGAGTATTCATCCTGTGTTTGCTCACTCAAATTGAAAAATTATCATGGAAAAAAAAGGAAGTTCTTTTCCTCTCTCTGAGTGTGTAGTTATCTTGCAGTGCCAGGGTGTAGGAGTAACTCTCTGGAGTGTTGTGGTATGGGAAGGGGGGGCTGAAGGGGTTGTCAGAATAAATTGCTTTTAGAACAATTTCCTCTTATGGGATAGAGATCAGAGAATTAGAAATGGCCAACATGGAGGACTGGTCAGTATTCCTATTAGACTTAGTGTCAGCTAGCCAGTAGAGCAGCCTCTATGTCAAACCAAACGGCAGGCTCCAGTGAATAAAACCCCCACCCCTATGCCGCAACCCTAAATAACAAGAACATCTCACCATTGGAAAGTAAGAAAAGAAAGTTGAATTGCATTTCAATGCAATATTCAAGGGATTTTAATTAGTAATCCAATCCAACATTTTCTTACATCTCACATCCCGTTTCGAATAAAAACAAATGTACAAAAGTACCTGGGACCTGAAGGCCTGTAGCTCTGCTTGGAGTTCAGCTATTTTTTCTTCACACTTGACCAGCTGAGCTTGTGCCTCCTGTCTGCTTAGAAATTCCTCATCAAACTGAAAAAAAGAGCACCAAATATCCAGTTTATTCAACCAAGCACACATAATACTGACTTGGAATATAACTTGAAATTAGCTGATTTCAGCTAATGGTAGAAACAGATACAATTACACTGCTACATTACAATAAAACATTGTTTTAATATATCTCACTTTAAAATGAAGTTTGCGTATTTTAAGGTCAGTCTGGTCATTATTCCACAGCAAGATGTCACGGTTGCTAACTGATGTTTACAAAAACCTATATGGTTGTTATTCCTATGGCCTCATTATATTTAGATTTTTAGAAGAGTTTGTGTTTCATTAGTACCTTATTTTATACAACACATTAGTTTAAATGTCAGCATGCTATATTTTTGCTTCCTTTTGTCATTACTTGCCTTCTGTGCCAGTTCCGAAGCTTGTTGCTCATATTCATCTATTCGAGATTTATCCACGCACACCTCTGAAAAACAAAAAACAACTAGTCAGAAATTATCAGTGCTCTACTGAAAAAAATAAAGTAATTTAAAAAAAAAATTTAAAAAAAGCTATCAAAATTGTGCAACTTGCCTAATAGGTGGCTAAAGTCGACATCGAGGCGCTTGCGGTAACTGAAATCTGGGTCAGTGCCACTACGGTGGAGCACAATTTGAGAAACACATTCCTCAATTATCTTAAAGTACTGTGGCCTGCGAGCGAAGATAAATGAGACAAAAAGTATAGAGAGATAGTTAGAAACATACAACTGTCTTTGAGCCACAGGCACAGGCTTTCAAGCAATTTTAATCTTTTATTTAACCAGGCAAACCATTAAGAACAAAATGCTCTTCACAATGGTGGCCTGATAATGGCAAAGAAACCTTAGTGACAAAATTTACACTCGCTTTTCTCTGCTGTAATAAAATTAACAATTTAAGTCACTCCTGGTAGCTGCATTTAAATGACATCAAATACTATGCATGGCTATCCACTGTGTTTACGCTACGTTACCTGCAGATGACATCAGGTTGCTGCAAGGTATTCGCATACAGTTCTACAAACATTACGCATGATATCATATTACAGGAAATCATTTCTGTCTTCAGTCTTTTCCAACTTTCCTTATTGTAAAAATGCCGTTTCATCTTTTATTGATGACATGCTTAATGGTCTGAATAATACAATACAATTTATACCATTTATGACTCAAAGTACAGCAGACAAGTTAAATAAAATTGCCATCTCCCTCTGCAAACTTGTGGTGTCAGATGTTCATGTTGTGTGACTTTGCACCACTCACACAACAATTTGCTGGCAAAGACTTCTTTTGATTATCGCAGATGTTCAAAGCTTTAAGGCTAGCGATGCTATTAGTTGGAAATTGATTACAATTTATTAACACAAAATATAATCTCTATTTAATACTGAAATTTTATGCACTGCATTGCTACACACAAGAAACAGTGAGCAAAGACACTCTGTGCTCAAGGCCTAATGCTTTCCGCTTACTGTTGTACTTTAAATAAGGCCTGGGACTGCAAAAACACCTAATTGTATTTGTTAGTTTTAATCTGTTTAGTGTATGCAGGAAGAACATGGCTAGCAAAAAGATACGGGAAATGTGCCCGAAATCTTTTACAGTTACTGTATTATATCAGAGATAGTTTAATATACTAACAGACAGCTCTAAACTAATTAGCATATTACTGAGTTGTTTTTTCTTGTTGTTTTTCAAGTAATAGGTAAAATTTGAAAACAACTCACAAGAAAAAAAAAAAAATCACAACATGGTACACTTTACATGCACAAGCATATAATTACTGCAATTAACACTAATTAATGGAAATTATACATTTTTCAACTTTGAGGGGGAAAAAATATGCACACAGATACCTTAATGCAGAGAATAACTACATAATTCCCAGTTTGGCCTCTTTTGATTTTTATTTAATAATTAAACTAATAGTGGTGTATCAGATGTCTCGCACTATATCAAATATTGAAAACCTATGCCAACAGGAAATGGAAGTACTGTAAGGAAAGAGAAAATTTATCACAATTTTATTTATTTAAAGTTCTGCCCCTCACTTTGCTTTTAGGAGGGTGGTAATGTGTTTGCTTACATACATGTGTCCATATATACCACAAATTTGGTATTCACTGAAGCAATATTTAAGCTTTCTGTAGGACAGGGAATCAACTGTGTTGATTGTGGAGACAGTAAATTACTAAAGTGAGGTAGATGCTAATGTTACACAGGTCCCTGTTACAAGACCCTTTGGGTTCCTTCAAACCTAGCGCCTTAATAAAAGCACTGTTTTGATGATAATATCAGCAAACGCTGAGTAATTGCATTTAAACTGTTTCATATGGCTCTGCTGGACACACTGATCACAAAATAACCAGGGCCAAGCCTCAATAAGCAGAAGGAAATAATATAATAACAACAGATGACATGCAACGCTGGGAGGCACAGTGCTATTGTGAGTTAAAGATAAAGTGAATGTTTGATCTGTTCATTATCTTACAATGATCCCGCTGAGAGTCCTAATCCCTTCCACACCAAATCATTAACTAATACTTTGATACTTACAAACAGTGATTAATCAGGGATATTGGTTTCCACCTCTTCCTAAAACAATGCAGAGACTGCATCTCATAATACCATGCATATGATTCGAAACATTAGCTACACAATGGAATCACTGAATCAAAAACATTAACAAAAAGAATTCCAATAACTAAAACCAGTGCAGTTCATCAGAGGGACCACATTCAGACAATGCCTAATCTGCCACTAAGGACAATCAACAATGCAAGACAAATTTCTTAAGCAAACCCAGTACACATATTTAACAGAAATACTATAAGCTAATGGAGCCTTAATCACTAAACTACAGGGAGAAATATGTTCATTCCATTAAGCTACTATTTTTAAACAGTCCTCACAATACTGATGTTAAATTATAAGATGAATTAGAGTGAATTCATGTTCTAGATAAAAACAAAATCAAAGGATAATGTATTATTTTTTTATGGTCAATTTTTAGTACTTTTTCCTGATGAATAATTTAAAACATAAGTCAATTATTATAACTGCTAGTTGTTATTAGAGATGGACCGATACGTATCGTTCCGATACTGACCTAAATTACTGGATCGGATATCGGAGAGAAATAAAAAATGTAATCCGATCCGAAGTATCACAAAATCACCTCACAAAACGCGCTGATTGGCGTAACCCAGCTCAGCGCATTGGAGCAGTATGTGTCACGTGATAGAGCGGCTGTTGTCTGCGAGACCTGTCGGCGGTCTGGTGGAGCCTTTGGAGCCTCGCTATGCTTCCAAACAGTGTCATTTCATCTCAGAGAAAACTATCCCAGAGGAGTAAAGCAAGTGTGTAAGTGCATGTCTGAATGTTTGCATAGTATTTCCACGTTAAGCTTAACAACTGATATATGGAGCCACAGCTGGACTGGTCGTCGGAGTTCCATATTGATGTGAAAAGGAAGAGACTTGTTCCATACTTCAGGTAGAATAAAAAACCCAAAAACAAACAAAAACAAAAATACAAAGCTGGAGTTATTCTGTCTTTGCTACAAAGCTGACTCTTCTCTAATTCTCTCCCCTCCCTCCCCCTTTGCTACTTCAATCATGAAACTGATCAATGACCAGCTGATCGTTTTTTCTGCCGCAAGTCCCGTCTTTCTTGTTTGTTTATCGCCCACTTTGCGCCAGAAAGAGGAGACCAGCAGATAAACAACAGCAGCACGTTTAAGCTTGATAAGCTGTTGTTAGAATTGATTTAATATTAATTTTTAGTTTCAGCTGATGTTTGCTGGAGCCACGACTGTAAAAGCTGCTGGTCATGATATCCGTTTGGATATGTGGTAAGAGGGAAACATGAAAATGAATCCAGGAGATGTCCTTACTGAATCATCAGAGCTGAATAATGATGGAGAAACAGGATTACATTTTAAGTGACATGAATGAGTTGAAGAGAAGTTATGAACTGTTTCTGAGAGACAAATAACACCAGGATCCTTTTTTTTTTACGTAGCTGACGGCTGGTAATTGTGCAGGGGCGGGTCTAGCAAAGTTTTGCCAGGGGGCCAGGTAGGACATTAGCAGGGAAAAGGGGGGCACAAAAAATACTTTTCTTTGATATTTCATTTAAAATGACTAACTTGTTGATTGCGTCGATTAAGCATCACGAGGCGGGGGTGGTTCCCTTTTTTTTTTTTTTTTGTGGGAGTTGGCAATCCTATTAGTTAGGTTGTTTAATATTTCTGCTAGGTACACTTTAAAATACCAGAATAGGGAGGATGGTGTAGGTTTAAGTTTGTTAGATTGATCAGTGTAGCTGAACTATAAAATATTTTGGGTGCAGTGTATTTTTTGCATACAGGTATAACAGAATAGCTTTACTGTTTTGTTTTTTAAAAATTGAGCATGAATTATACAAATTGCAGCAAGATATTTATAAAAAAAACAGTTTTATTGATTAAAAAAAAAAAACACACTATATCGGATTCATATCGGTATCGGCAGATATCCAAATTTATGATATCAGTATCGGTATCGGACATAAAAAAGTGGTATCGTGCTATCTCTAGTTGTTATGTGTAATGTTCTGCCTTTATATTAAATTAGAGAATAGAAGCTGAAGTTGCATATCTCAGACTACCACTAGAAGTACCCCACGCACCACCAGTGGTACGCATACCACAGTTTGAGAATGACTGTTCTTGATAAGATAGCTGATCTCACGGTATAGCTGACATCAATTGGATATCTTTTCTTATTGTAATCACTGAAAATTTAAGTAAACAGAGCCTGTCCTGGATGTATCATGGCTGAACAGTTTAAATTAAACTCAAATTAAACTCTAGAGTTTAACCCCTTCAAAAACAAATAAAAACAAAATAAGAAATCAGAGCTAGCATTTTCAAATCATCTAAATCTCATAGGTTTGGGGGGTTTTTTGTTTTTTTTTTATAATGCAAATACAGTATGTCCCATATTATTATTATTTGTCTGAAAAAATCCTTTAAAAAAAAAACAACAACAACAACAACACAAAAAAAGTTGGGCCTGGGAAAGTTGCCTAGTTTAAAAACCCATGCTAACATACCTGGCTAAACATTTCCCAGCTCATTAGATTCAGTGGGGATAAAAACATCCTACAGAAACGCAGCTTTTCAAAAGCAGGGATGGGCAAGAGTTCAACACTCAGTGAAAGACTGTGCGGGCAGCTAGTTAAACAACAGAACAGTACTTCTCAAACTATCAATTGAAAGACATTGGGGGCCTCATTCTCTCAGTTCCAGTTTGTGATGCACTGTCTATGTACAACTCTAAATGTTATATATAGTGATTTACAAATCATTGATTTTAGGTTTTCTCCTCTCTTCTTACCATTTTTTTAAGATGGCTTCAAAAATTGTGTACTCTAGACAGTTACATCCCTGCAACAGGGAGCAACAGTGTATGTTTTTAAATGTATGAAATATTTGTGAATGGTTAATGATGTTTAGCAAAGTGAGGGCAGTCACAGAAGCACCAGTGCTTAAATAAAAAAAATGTATATATTAAAAATAATAATAATCAGACAGAGCTAGAGAAGAGCACCAAAAAGGTGTTGTTTTTTGGCAGGTGATGCATTTTGTATTCTTCAGACTAAAGCTCCATCTTTTGATCAAGCCAAGTCACACCCAACAGCAAGAGAACCAACATAAAATAAGCCTTTGAAAAGCACCATTAATAGGAGATGAGAAATGCTCTGTAGCAATGGCTTCTATAGAAGGCTTAGAGATGAAAGAGAAAGCATTCTCTTTGTTAACCAATGTCATTGAGAGGGTTTAAGGCGGCAAGAGCTAGACCTCCACATAAGCTCTTCAACAGTGTACATCATTAACAATGTTCAAAACTGCTTAGACCCTGAGATGTGTGTGCATTTAGGTAAAATGTGACATGAAAATGCAGTCAGAATACAGGCTAGAGACTGTAAATTACATTACTATACTCTGCTATTTTTAAGAAAACGAATAAGGCAAACCAATAAACCTGATTAGTGAACAAATACATATGAATAAAAACTACTAAAGGAAAATTATAAGTATACAAGTAAACATGTAGTCTAAATAAGGAAACATTTAGCTGATTCATTTAACTGACAAGTAAAGCATTACTCGATTCATTAAACTGTGTGTGTGTGCGTGTGTTTGTGTTGATTTTTACCTGATCAAGTGGTCATTTCGTATAAGCACGAGGTGCTGCAGTATAGAGAGGAAATATGGCTCTGCACTGCTGTCCTTTACCATGCTCTGCACAATACTGAATATATCACCTGCATCAGTGCAGCGAGTCAAGGATTTGTATTTCAATGTCAACAGTGCAATTTCACGTAAAAAAGAAGGTAATGACACAAAAGTAAATGTAAGAAAAATGTGTTTTGACTCTAATTTACACTTTTGTTTGCATAATGTCAGAAATAATTTACCTTAACTGGATCCCATGAATGTCTCATAAGAAAATTAGGCACAATTACAAGACACAAACACTGAATCATAAATCCAAATTGCATGTACCTTTTTATAACAAAGACAAGGATATTCAAGCTCACTCTTAATGTCTTCCAGTCTGTGAGAGAACTCCATCATGTCCTCTTCTTTGTGCTCCTCAAATACCTTGAGCTGAATGTCAAGGGCCTCATTCCTGATGACTAGCAGTTGCTACATAAGGATCAAGGTGCAAAAAGAAGGTGCATAAAGAATTATGCAAAATTAAATAGTGAGGAAAGCTCAAGATCCTTTATTAAACTCAAGTAAAGACGAGGAGCTCATCCTAACTGTGATTATTTACAGGTGTGGGCACCAGCGTTTTACTTTCATTTATTATTTTCTCATTTTGCTGGCAACAACAACACTGCTTACAAAAGTTAAACATGTTAGCTAGATGGTATAAAAGCCAGAAGGAAGATTATTAGCCGAGACACTAGAAACTTTATTGGTTTCTGGCTGTCGCACAGACAGAGGACGTGCAAACTCTCCTCTGTGTTTCATGAATTATTTGCTGGAGTAAAACGACGATATTTCACTGAAGTGGACAACTCATTTTAATATTAATGCAAGGTGAGTCTGAGTTTATATTGTGTTCGTCTGTGTGTGTGCGTTTGTGTGTGGTGGTTATGTTTTGCTTACCGGCAATATCTCTTTCAGGCCACAGCGCATAAATTCATTTCTAATGTGCAGCCTGAAGTCCAGCTCATCAGGGGATGTTACTAGTGCATTGATGAGCTGCATGCATGCCACCTGCAACATGGGGGTACACAGAACAAAGAGAGTGTGAGAGAAGGGAAGAGAGCAGAATGAGAGAAAGAACCAAAGAAAGAGATGATGGACTTTTTTCCAGAAGATGATGAAAAGCGTGCTGGCATGCATTCTAAATGAGCCATGTCCCTTGGAAGCAAAGGACCATAACTAATGCATGTCTATTTTCTCCAGTCACCAACTGGGGGTGGGGGCTGATTTTAATATTAATGTAACAACTGCACCCCCATATACACACACACAACTAACCAACTGTCAATTTAAGGGCAAACTTGCTGTTTTGAAAGCAGTTTTTCACTCCCCTCTGAGTTTGGTTTATTACGCAGGGACAGCTACATTGTGTGACTCTTCAACTACCCAGGCAAAGACAAACAGAAAAATCAATTATTGACCAGTAAGGCAATCCATTCATGTGTGAAAAGACAATATGGCAATGCTAGATATTCAGGTGATGTTTAATTTGATGGCACACTCTCATCTTTGGTACTCCAGTTTACTAATACCTGTCACCAAAGAGCCTCTTTAATATTGTAACGCTACTGATGTTAGAAAGTATCACAGCACCTTTGTATTGCCTGCCAATAAGTCACCAACGCCATCACAGGTCCCCACCCACACTCAGTGCCAGATTTGGCTTTGTGGATTTTAGTAAAGTTCAAGCTGAAGGGTCATCTTTTGACATAGCACAAGCTGCATATGGTACTTACAGAATGCTATTTCCAAGGAGCATAACAAATACAGCAGGAGCTCCGGAAAAAGTGTATCACTGCACAAAGCGATGAAGGGCCTAGTGGTTAAAATTAAATCATGTAGTTTTTACTCTAAATGGGAAGTCATGGAACTCTTATCACACCTTCAGCTTTATATTTGAGATAACAAATAAGACAAATATGAAGACATTGAGATAGGAGTATTAAGAGACAATACTGGTATCCTCAATTTTAGTATTTATGGTTTAAAAAACGTTCCCTAGGCTGACACTATGAATAAAAGTACCGAAATAGAACAGAAAGCCTGTAGCCACACATTTCAATGCTTAGGATAAAAGTGTCTATGCTTTAATAATGCATGGGGTTAAAGGGGATTTGTGCTGTCTATTAGACAGTCGAGGTAATAACAAAGCATCAATAAAACACAACAAAGTACAAAGGGCAATGTTTGTTTGGCCACAGATGAGTTCTGTGTATTTAATATCCTTGTGTAAAGTAAATTCTACCTTCTAGTGCACTGGAAAAAAATCCTGGTTGTTATTTTTCCCCACTTCCTTTCTATAAATACCTCATTTTAAATTCCAGTGTCTCCCCTTCCCTCACCAACTATTGATTTTTTTTTCTTTCGGTGAGAACTGGTCAAAGATAATTATACAGTAAACTGAATGTGAATGCTATTTGGTACCTATCACAAGGTACTACAAACAAAAACCAAATTCTTATTCCAATAATATGGAAAAGATGATTTAAGCTTCATTATGTGTGCCTCAATTATTGCTCATGTTATGGGGAGCTCTGTTTAACAGTCACACTATATAAATGTTTTAAAGGGACAAGAAGTTTCCATAATTTATATGATTACATTTTAACATGCAAACCTGCACTGTTTGAAACAGTATATATGCAATGTTTAAGTGTGCTTGGAGAGTAAAGATCCAAACAATTTTATCTAAATGGAGAATGTGTAGAGGGAATACACACAAGAATAAAATAGCCCGTTTTTTATGTTCGTCTTTTTGTTTAAGGCAGAACATGAAAAGGGACTTGTATATTGATTAAATGAGCATGTTCTTCTACTGCTTGCTTTTATGTTTCTTGTTAACTTGTTAACTGGTATAGGGACTGTTCTTTACTTAGTCTGCCCAGCTGTCTGTAGATTTTAAGCTGATATTTATTCAAAACAAATGGTGCAGATGAATTTGTGGGTCGAATTTTAATTTCTGACATGTCTGGTCTGAAAGCGATCATTAAAAAGTGACATCTGTACTTAACTGAAGCATCTGGCACCAGTGTTGGTCAAGTTACTTGAAAAAAAGTAATCAGTAACTAATTACTGATTACTTCCCCAAAAAAGTAATCCCGTTACTTTACTGATTACTTATTTTCAAAAGTAATTACTTAGTTACTTAGTTACTTTTTAAAAAACACGATTTACAACCTGAAGAGGTGATAAAGTGATAGATCTTTCAGCCCAATTCTACTTTTTCTACATAATCCATCATACAAAATGTAATCAAATAGAAAAGTCTCTTTTTTTAACTTGTTTTATCAGTTTTAATCTTTTAACTTTATGCATCAAGCAAAAATTTAATTATATGCAACATTCTCTGACTTGAATAAATTAGTTTAACATTTAAACCTATTTTCTGCACATTCCAGCACATAAAATAAAATATTTTTTGTGTTTACACTCACTCTTTCAAATAGATGCAAGTAAAACACAGCAGAAAATAAATAAAGTCAAAGACTCAGCGGTCCTGTTGCTCTATTTTCACCTGTAAAGCAGGACTGCGGTAGGCGGAGGGTTACCCTGGTGCAGGTGTGCCGCGGTCAGTTGAAGAATCCGCGAGTTTCTCTGTGAGTTTCCCATTACGTCGTAGCTACTCGGAAGTTTGGGGGGGTTTTTTCGCTGTAAAAAGAAGTTTTCTTCCCACGCACGATGGACGCTAATGTTTTTGTCACTTTTTATGGAATCAAACTCAAAGTAAGGTCAGTACTTCCACGCTTTAAACGCTGCACGCTCATACTCTCTCCCACAATCGATATGTGATCCATTGTTGATCTGCACACAGCTGTTGTCACTAACGGCGCACTCGCTTACGTCACTGTCGCGAGACATTCTCGCAAAAAGATCACGGTTTTAGTAACGCAGTAACGCAGCGTTCCTACGGGAAAGTAACGGTAATCTAATTACCGTTTTTGCAATAGTAATCCCTTACTTTACTCGTTACTTGAAAAAAGTAATCAGATTACAGTAACGCGTTACTGCCCATCTCTGTCTGGCACTGACGAGTTCATGAAAAACAGAATGAACAGACCTTTTTTTTTTTTTAATTCTCATGTTGCACTTGCAAGTGGTGTTTTCTGTATTATTGCTGCTCAACATGTAGGTCTATTTGCCTCGAAAAACGAATTATATAGCATGAGATGTTTGTTTAACGATAGTGTTCACATCAAAATTGAAAATAAACAAAGTTGCTCACTTTTTTCATGCTGAAAAAACAGAACCTTCAAAAAATTTGAGAGGGCTTTATGTAGCATTGGTGTTTATTTACTGTAACTGATTCACCAAGATTTAATTCAATTCATCTTCATCTATAGAGCACCAAATTACAACAACAAACACATTGTTAATGCAAATGAACAATGACACTGTCTTTAATTGCAGCATGCCACTTGAGACATTTCACCCACATGAATATAGCAGCCATATTTTCCCCATAACAATTAATCAATTCTAAATAACATTAAAATACAAGCATTTTGCATATACTAAAAGATGAGAAATGTCTAGCTGCCTTTTTAGGCGTCACTGCGACTTGATCTGTGATTTGCAATTGGTTGACTGAAAATTAGTTGCAAATAAAAAATATGACAAAACAACAAAACAGGAATTTTAATCAAACCTCACAGTGAATGTTTAAGTAACTGAGGGACCTTTGACTGGCTGTGATCTGTTGACATTGTCACGTTTTCACAGTTACTGTGTATGTAATATCAGTAAAATCTGCGGAAAACAAGGTGTCAGATGGTGGAAAAGTATTTTGCACTTACTTGTAATTGAACTGAGCGATCGCGTAGTCCTTGCACAATGGGACTGAACCTCTCAATGCCTCGCCATTCCCCAGCTGTGGTGATGGCTTCAAGGACCTTCTCCAAACTAAATGAGAACATAAAATGCATGACTGAACAGTTTGAGAGAGAAAAAAATGAAGCAATGCATTCATTTTTAGGGATTTAACCATACGCTCTTTCCTATATTGTATCCAAGGTTCCTTGGAGTGCGCGAGTGACTGAATTATAAGGTAAATTACAGTGCAGTCTTTCTCTTACTGCTCTGTTAAGTTTCGGCCTTTTTATGACATTTTAGCACCATTTATTACTGTGTGCCAGTATGATTTAAACCGATAATAAAGACATGATAGTTATCCACTTTACTATTTAAGTACAGCCTAATCTAATGGAAAAACATTGTGCTTTAACATTAGAAAAAGTCAGTCAGATAGAAATGTTGAGAGAATCAATGACATACATGTTCTCTTCTCCTACAATGCAGATGGCTGACAACAGCTTTACCACATCGGTCATCATTGCAGACTGGTTGGGATCAATGGCTCTTGCCAGTAAAGCAAGACTTTTCTCCTCCCCCAGAATTCGATCCAAGCCATACTGTAATGGAATCAAAACATTATTACCCAGACATGCTGCAATTTGCCCCATTTTTGTCAACAAAAATACAAATCCACATTAAACAACATAACCAAAGTTAAGCTCATCATATATTTTCGTGTACTTCAAATGTATCTAAATGATCAAATATTTGACTGAATAATGTGTCCTTTTTTTTCCTTTATAAAAAAAAAAACAAACCCCAGAAAACTATGTCCTACATGTCAAAATTGATATCTAATTGCATCCACAAACACACATAAACTTAAAGTGACTTTGTAACACAATCTCTCCAATAAATCTACAATTTACCGGGGAGAAAGGTTTTCTTATTATATTTATTTTGTCAAAGGGCAATTTCACAGTGTGGTAACTTTTAGTATTACATTATTATGCCACTGGTGACAGAAGACAGAAAAATCAGACAAAGGCAGAAGAAGAAAAGGCTGTAGCGACAGCTGGCAGAGAACACCTGTCTTCTTGGCATTGTGGTTACCCCACATCCCAAGACACCTCTTTAGCCGCAGAAAGGTCTGGGCTAACACAGAGGCCTATGGGTTTTTGTTGGCGCCTGGCACTTATTGAGAAGCAGGATTATATCAGACCTTGCAGCACATTTTACACTGCATATCTTTCTCCATAGGGTTTTAGCTCTACATGGAAAGTTGCTGGGAGGGTTCTTATCCTCTCTGCAGCTACTGATAAACTATTAAGAAAAACAGCTGAAGCATTATGAATTATTAGTACTTGAGAAGTAAACATTTTAAATAGCTTTGGCCTGGGACATACAGGGTGGGCCATTTATATGGATACACCGTAATAAAATGGGAATGGTTGGTGATATTACAGTCCTGTTTGTGGCATATTAGTATTTATGAGGGTGCAAACTCCTCAAGATGGGTGGTGACCATGGTGGCCATTTAGAAGTCGGCCATCTTGGATACAACTTTTGTTTTTTCAATAGGAAGAGGGCCATGTGACACATCAAACTTATTGGTAATGTCACAAGAAAAACAATGGTGTGCTTGGTTTCAACGTAACTTTATTCTTTAGGGGTAGAGCTGAGGTAAAAATTGAGGTAAAGATCTAAGATGGGTGTGGCTGACTCATGAGTGCAGAGCAAAGAGCTCCAAAAGTAGCAAAGTTAGACAGCCAATGACCTCTTCCAATTTTACACCCCTGTCAGTCTTTTGTATTTTTAAGCATTTTTAAGTTCATATAAACTATTTTTGTGATATGAACATTACAGCTTAAAAGGCCATGTTTCAAAAACTATAGTGTCAGTGTAGAATCATAATATATGAATTAGATTAATTTAAAGAAACCTGATCTACAAAAACAGACTTTTTATACCCAGCAAATATCCATCAAACAAAATAAGTGAAATAATAAAATGAAATAAAATAAGCTATTGTCAATACCTTGTTGTTCATGAAGGCTTTGAGACACTGGATAACTTTATGTTGGTTCTTTTTGTCAATTTTCTCTTGGCTATTGAAACAAGACAGCAATAGGTTATTGTTTGCTATTAAACACTTAAAAGAATTGAATAATTATTGAGACCGGAAAGAGTTTGAACATGAATGCATAAACTTACTGTTTCTTGAATAGCAACCTCTCCAAAATGTCTAGCAGCAGTCCAAGACCTTCATGCCCAAAGTTTTGCACCCAGCTGAAATAACAAACATGAAATCGATATCACAATAGTCCCAGACTGACAACTGACAATTTCATTCTCATCCACCAGGCAGAAAAACAGAACTCAGTACTTTGTGTTGAAGAGAAAGGCAGTAGAGGTAAACAAGATACTGTAAAAAATAATTAAATAAAAAGGTTGCACATGCATACACTGTTATCCTCTGCTGTGTCTGAAATACATGAACACAGTAAAAGCTATAAACACAAAATTAAGGGAAAGCCTGGCCCATTGAAACCCACAGAGTGGATCCAGTGACTTTTATACATTCGGCTAGAAGTGAGTAAAGGCAGACAGTGTGATTGATTGTCCCACCATTGTCCAACATTCATGTGTGAAAATGTTTTCTACCCAAACAGGAGATTTAGGACTGACATGTCACACAGTGCTTTCTCCAATCATGAGAAAAAACACCAAATGAGAGAAAATCTTCTTCTCTCTCTTCAGCAGATTTTCAGAATCAATACCACAGCAGACTTTAGCATCTCCGATGGAGGAAAACTTTACTGAGAAACTTTTTTCCATGCCCCCTTCCCCACTTTTCTTCATTTCCATGTCAGCCTTCTGTATAAGAGTGCATGTATCTTATTAGGCACATATATGATTAGCAATTAAATAAATCTGGTCTGCACCGGAAATACTAATCAGTTAATCATTAAATTCATTCAATTTCATTAATGCGCAATACCCAAATGCCTTGGTCTTATGTAGACTGTGGCAGAAGAGTATAACATAACTCTACTGGAACAATAATGTGGATCTGACCCTATAAAGACAAAAGGCAGATGGTAACACTGCTAACACAAATGCACATGACACAAGAACGTGACTGTAAAACCAGCAAAGACAATGAAGAAACTGTTCATTATTTTAGGTTCTATATTGATTGCTGTCTAAGCGCTTTCTTCCTTTAACACCCGTATTGGATTTATTTTCTCCAATTTAGCCGACTATCAAATTAATGCAAAGAAAACTTCACGGAATAAAAACATTTTCTTGCTGCTCTTTATGTGAAAGCTGATTTTAGACACATCTTATGGAGAACGTACCTTTGATCCAATAGAATGCTGCCTGTGATTACAGAGTAATATTGAAAGCTTAGGACCAACGTATAATATAGATTTATTTTCCTTCTAAAGGGCAAATTCTTTCCAACCACTGAACTCAAGGAGCTATTCTTTTAAAAAAAGTGTGATGAAGAGTGACTCTACAAAGAGATTCACATGAATGAACATATTCTACCTTTATTCTACAACAGAGCTGTTTGGAATCAGATATCAGTAATAGTTTTGTTTCATATAAATAAGACAGAACAGTGTTATTAAGAAGTATTATGTTGCTTAATGTGGTGTTTACCTGGTTAACAGCATGAGAGAGAGGCGGATGTAACACTGGGGGTACCAGGAGGTGAGAAAGTGAAGGTAGATGAGTTTAAATACCTGAGGTCAACCATCCAAAGCAAAGAGATAAAGGAGAAGTGAAGAGTCAGGGCTGTCTTTGTGACAGAAGGAAGGCAGCAAGAGTAAAAGGGAAGGTTTACAAGATGGTAGTGGCCTGCTATGACGTATGGCTTGGAGACGGTGGCCATAACAAAAAGGGAGGAGGCCAAAGTGGAGGTGACAGAGCTGACCAGTGACCAGGATTGATATGATTAGAAATGAGTACATGAGAGAGGCAAGGCTGAGCTGGTTTGGGCATGTGCAAAGTAGGGATAGTTGATAGATTGTACAAAGGATGCTAAATGAGGAGCTGCCAGGCAGGATGAAAGATGAAGACCACAGAAAAGCTTCATGCATGTAGTTAAGGAGGACATGCAGAGGACTGGTGTGACAGAGGAGGACGCTAAGGAGAGGGTGAGATTAAGGCAGATAATCCACTGTTGAGTACCCTAAAGGGTGCGGCTGAAAGAAGATGAAGAATTGTAAAGAGGCTGAATACTGGCCCAGGCTTTTGGTCTCCCCAGATCCAAACACCTTCTGTAGTCTCCTTCTCCACACTCGGGTTACCAGTACTTGCAAACCAAGGTACTCCAGCTTTAAGAATGAATACCATTGAACCAGAGGCATGAGCTAAATTGTAGACTGCCCCTCCCTCTTGTCTGAACCTGAATTCCATCTCTGAACATTAGCATTCACAGTTGTTGCTCTAATCACCACACTCTGTGCCTTCCAGCATCATATGTACATAAATTCTCAAGGTGGCAGGATAAAACGGGAAGCTGTTATCTAAATGCTTTATCTTGAAAAGAAGCAGGTTGTGTGTATGATTACATTTTTCTTCCATCTACTATTGTGTCTCTGAAGAACACTGATAAATAACCAATTTTAATGTTAATCCAAACAGATGGGAGATTAGTTATTGTTTTTCATTTGTTTGTTTTGATTTATTCAATGTAATCTACACCTGTCACAAAAATATGACAGGTAAACCCCATTCCAGTTTCTACATTAATAACTGAGCTTATAACAAACACCTTAGCTAAATCTATTAACAGGAAGCCCATCTGTTTGGGCGGTTTTGGGTTGTTGTTTTTTTTTTTACAATTCCTCAAAATATGGAGGCACAAATGCATCAAAAGAAGCAGAATCCTCTTCTAATTGTTTGCACAATACTATGGCTACATCACAATGAATAGCCTGACAGGAGAAAGAAAAGGGGGGGGAGGGGGGGGGGGGAAGACCAGCTGTCTGATTCCCAGCATGACTTCTGCAGTGTTTTAAAAAAGGTAAACAAAAACAAAATAATAGGGGCTTTTAATTCCCAACTTCATGCCATATACAGACATTTTCTGCATACATCTCCACTTGTATATATTATATATAGAGTGAGTGCACTAAAACATAGCCTTGTACCATCATTTACTACTATGAGAGCGTGTCAGGGTTAGATGGAAAGAGGCTGACAAAAACAGTGATGGCTTTACAGATGTAGATTTAAAAAAAAAAAAAGACTGCTGCCAAGGTAGATCAGAAAAAATGCTCTCAAGTTTCAGAGAGGAAAAAAAGACTTATATTCTACATTGGTCCCTACCCAGTCAGTACTGTAGGATTTTGGTTATAGAGGTCTTAATAAGAGCTTTATTGAAATTCATAGCCCAGTGGCAACTGTATGCAAGTTTTTCATCATCAACAGTTCAGGCAGAGAGCAAAGAAGAACAATCAGATGATCTCAAGCAGGAATTACAGAGGAAACCAGGATACCTGCACTGTGAGGCTTTCCTGAAACAAAAATGAAAGACACTTGTGGAGACATAAGTGAAAAATGGATACTGGTGGTAAGTCAGCTTTCAAAGGCTGTTTGATGTTTTTAGCTTTTAGACATTCTGAAGATCTCAGAGGCCTGAAAAAGAAAATGGAATAGCTTTCCAAAACGCCTGAAGAAGTCTTATTAAGAGCAAGAACAACCGGGCCGATGCAAAAGTTTATGTATGAGCATGACTGTGTGTCCTAACTGAAGGTCAGGGAAAGTTTGGATACAGCAAATAAAGCTGGACAGACTGCATTTTTTATTAAACATGTCTGTTAAATCATGCATTCACAGATCAAAACTCGTAGTCTTTAAAGTCACATTAAAGGCATGTTAACAGGCGCTCAGTGTTTTGGGTTTTGTTGTTTTATTTTTCAGAGACTGACCCAATCTGTTGTCAGTTTACTCATGGACAAGTTCAGACTTCGCTAACAAGGTCTGGATTTCCTCTTGCTGGTTCAGTTACCATTGTTGCCATCCTCAGTATTATTCAGCAGGTAGCTCACAGAACAATAAAGGTTCGCATCTCGTGGTTACTCCACCATCTCTGACTTTAACTGGCAAAAGTGTTTCTTTTCTGTTCTGGAGATCAGCTACGAGCTACAGGACCACTCAAAAAAAAGAAAAAAGAAAAAAAAGGAACGAGCATTTCTTACATCATTTTGTGAATACACTGGCTCCCATGACCTCTTTTCCAACACCACAATCACTTTGCCAGAAATTCAGTCCAATGATATATAGAGATAGATATATAGAGATAGAGATAGAAATATATGATATATCTATCTATGTATATGTGTGTGAGTGCACGCATGTTATGTCACAGACAGATTCTTGTTTTGTACTCCACATGCTGTCTGCCTAGACTCTAAAATGATTAAAGTATTTTATATTCTGTTCTGTCTGCTCATCTAGCATTCTCTGGCAGCACTTGGGTTTCATTGGTTCCTAACATCTGGCACCCTCCCACATCCCAAATGAGAAAACTTCAATCACACTCTCTGCCTGAATGTGTTTGGAGAAGTGCTGTGCAAAAATTATCTAAAAAAAGAAAGGAGAAACTTTTTTTTTCTTAGTGAAGACACATACCTGGTAACATTTTATGTTATTAGTAATTCATAATGACACACATGGGGCATAGTTATCTACATCTAAGATATAATGCCACAATATTTCGATACTGTGAAAATACTCATTTGTGTTCCAAAAACACAAATATGTATTGTGGGGATGGGAAGAATACGTTTTCCCTAAGTACAAGGCATGTAGAGCCCAAGTGTTTCAAACATTTTTGGTGGATTTCCAAAGCTCTGGGGTCCGTTCTTCGTACCTCGCTAAGTAAGTTAGCTGGATTTGATTGTTGACGATTTCGCCTGATCTTGGATCGTTCGGTTCTCCGAAGCTCATCCGGGACTTGCTGTCATAGCAACATATCCGTAAGCGTAAACCTGCTCGGGAGCAGGTTTACTTTATGTAAACAAGATTAGCTCGCGGCCACGCAGGTATGTCCGCTTCATTTATACAAAAGCAACAGCGATATTTTACCACTGTTTTTCCATAAATAAATATTATCAATGTAACTAAAGATAATGCAGTACTTGATCCTTTTATTGATTTCATACAGATACATACAGGTCATTTCCTAAAAAAAGGGAAATGTACTATTAATCATTCTATTACATGTATTTGATTATTCCAGATGTAATTCATATTTCAGAGTAGTAATAGTAAATTACTTCGTGTAATCAAGATGAGAGACCACGGCTATAAAAGCGAAGGGGGATTTGGGAAGTCTGTCGCAGCCATATCCTGTCCGTATACGTGAGCAACCCATTGCGGAAGGTGCAAGATTGATAAGGAGAGTTTTCAGAATCCAGCGTATATTGCGGGACAGACAGGATCCTTTAGCTCAGCGCGACAGTGTGCTCATAGACAGATATCAATATTCCCGTGAGGGTATTATTTACTTAACCAACTTGTTGACGAGGGGGTGCAGGACCACCACCTGTCTTTTTTTGCTCTGCCCTTTTCTTGGTTGCTGTTATAAACAAACAGATTATTTCAGGGTCTGTTTTCAAGAGACTAAAAGCAATATAAGTGATAAATATTACCATTCTGTAGAATATTCTTATATTTCACTTTTACTTGTTCCCATGTTCTAGTGGGTCCTGTCGTGGCTCTAATGTGAAAGAGGATATAATGTAATATAATATGATAAATTTACCCTACCGCCTACTGGTGTTGGCCAGAGGGGCCGATGGCGTGATATGGCAGCCTGGCTTCTGCCAGTCTGCCCCAGGGCAGCTGTGGCTACAACCGTAGCTTGCCTCCACCAGTGTGTGAATGTGAGAGTGAATGAATAGTGGCATTGTAAAGCGCTTTGGGTGCCTTGAAAAGCGCTATATAAATCCAATCCATTATTATTATTATTATTATTATTATTAAATTACTTACGAGTTTAATTTGTCAGCAACTTTCTGCCAGCCCTCTCTCCTTGCTTTTGCAGCCTTTGCAGTGTTCCCTTGCATTTTAATTAAACTCTGAAACTCCTGAAATCCCTCAATCAAGGGTTCTTCCTCTGCTGCCGAAAAATACCGAGCGCGCTCCTTCGACATTTTCGCTGACCAAAGGGTTGCCGATCAATGTTTCTACTATCGATGCGTAGCCCCTGTTAAGCCACCCAGTGATCTCACATTACTTCATCCAGCTATACTAATCGTCAACAACAGGTGTGTTCGGGGAACCGGAATAGCGAGCTCAAAGTTAGCACGATTATTTGATCTTGGATGTAGTAAGCGAGGTACGAAGAACGGACCCCTGGTTTGCATCTCCCTTGTCAACAGATACCTGCACTCCAATGTGCCAAATCCAATTCAGCCGGTATGTATTGTGCTAAATGTAACACATGCCATATAACAACCGGAAGACGGCTCCCTACATATTTCACCTACAGGAGCTGTCCAGCCATGGAAACCCACACCATGAAGCTCTCACTGCAGTGTTTGTGCTTATGTTAATGTCAGAAAAGGTCCGGATCTCTGCAATCACCGAGTGATGGTGACTTTTTATACCCCTCGGCACTTAGCGACCCACTATGTACCTTTATGTGGTCTGCCATTTTGTGATGGAGCTTCTGTTGTTCTCAAATACTTCCACTGCAATAATGGAATCTTATTACAGTCTCACACTAATTCAGTCAGCTCTTTAGAATGAACCATTCTTTCACAAATGTTTGTAAAGGCAGACTGCACGGCTAGTTGCTTGATTTTATCACCTGTGGCAACAGGACTGAAAACACCCGAATTTAAAAAGGCATAGGGTCCGGTACTTTTGTCCATGTAGTGTATGTAGGTTCGCATACATTGGTGCCAAAATACAGCTATGTTTCTGACTTTAAAAAAAAAGAGCTACATCATTTGCTTTGATTTTTTTTTTTAAATATACAATCACGAGCAATAAAAATGAGCTCCACGTGTTTATCTGAATAATAATGATAATTATATTATTACAAAATTATAATTTTGAATTTTATGGAAGATTTAATTGCAGAGGTGAACTCTAAAACCTCTGAAAAAGCTGGGACCTACTGATCAGTTCGCTCTATTTTTTCTTGAGTAGCAGCTCTCCAAGTGTGATTTTTCCATTTTCTATTTGATATTTACACGTAGCACTGAGGATTTATTAACGCTCACTGATTACAGCCTTACTGTAATCACAGCACACCATTATCAGATGCAAAAGAAGCACAGCAATATTTAACTGAGGGGTATCATTTCCAGAAAGACACGAAAAAGGGAATAAGGGAAAAAGCATTGAAAAAAGAAAACAAATTAATCATCCCTCTCTATGGGAAACAAAAACAGTCATAAATCAAAGAGAAAAATGAGGCACCTTATCTGGCTAACTTCACAGCTAAGGTAGCTTGACTTCTAACGCAGTCTCAGGAGAATGGCTACAAGGTTCCCAGGCAGTGCAGCACAGTGTTGCACTCTGCTTAGGCGGTTATGAACCAGATATAAAAAATTAACTTTAAAATGTCCTGTTCATAGCACGTTAACTGACTACAGGAGGGCTCTCTAGGGACAGAAGGCGGAGGCTAAAATTGCAGCAATGTGGAACATCTGCAATACAAAAAGGGGTCATTTCACAGAGTGGGCAATGAATGACATTGTTCTCACTGACTACTAAGAATACAGTACTCCTAAAACATAGATCATAAATAAATGTAACATAGATTATAAATGAGGATGAGCTAAACATTGAATTACCAGTCCCTAAAATACAGTCTGTTTTAAAACCACTGCAAACTACAACCTCAATAAAAACCATTAAGCTGCTGCATATGGAAGTACAATTAACTAATGACACAGGTAAGGCATTCTTACCTTTAGGTGTCTCCACTGCAAACCATCTGCCCACATCTCATTCTATCCCTAGTATCCTCCTCTGTCATATCAACCATCTGCATGTCCTCCTTCACTACATCCAACACTCTCTGTGGCCCTGGCAGCTCCATCTTCAACATCCTTTATCCAATATATCCACGATTGTTTCTCTGTACGTGTGCAAACCATCTCAGCCTTGCTTTTCTTACTTTGCATAACTATTTTTATGTGTATAATCAGTTTGCATATTTTGACATGTTGTTCATGGGTAGTTGTATATGACAGGAAGAGCATTCAAGGTTTCTTTTCACATTGTTGCTAAACTTTACTATATAGCTAAACTGGAAAAAAAAAAACAAAAAAAAACTGAGCACTTAAACCTGAAGGTCAGTTTTAATAAAAAAATGAAAAACCAATTTCCACTTGTTTGTCAGATCCATTTATCAAATCCATTTAATACAATTGCATTTTGTAGCTTTGCTGGTCCTGTGGTCTAGCACTGTGGCCTTCCTTTTAAAAAAAAAAAAAAAAAAAAAAAAAAAGGAGGGGGGGGGGGGCTGCGGTGGATACAGTAAAGGAGTCGAGAATCACACTGTGAGACTGTAAAAGTACCAAATTAACTCAGCTTGCATGCTCTAGCACAGCGAGAATGATCAGGAAGCATAAAAGTCTTATAACCTATACTAGTAAGATAACCCTTATATTATGAAAATGTGTAAGCTGTTTGCTTCAGTGCAGAGGGGGAAGGAAAAAAACCCACTGATCAACATCCAAACCAATGTTTTCAGCTTAGGTAGAGTTCTGATGAAACCAGGCGGTGTTATTTTACAAAAGACTGACAGTCTGTCATCATGAGTGGTGACTTCATTCAGTATCTGTGCTGACCATTCAAACCACAAAGCAGTGTCCGATCGTTGGAATCAAAGTTTTAACATCATTACAGAGTACATAAAGTACCTATCAGTGCAGTCTAACACAGTTTTGAAGTGAGGTTTAGTCATAGAGCCACATTAGCATTGTGACTGGCACATAAGTTACACCATAGCTACATTACCCACACACTTTTCTTTCCAAGCTCCTTAGACTACGATGACCTGGATGACTGAGAACCTTCACAGACATACCCACATTTATTATAGTCACCTAGATCAATATTGATACAAAATTTACAGTTTAATCACTCTTCTTTAACAAAACAAAAACTGCTAAAAGGCAGTATTGATTGCTAGGCTGTAAGACTCATTTCTGCCATCAGATTAACCTTACAAATAGAGAAAACTATGCTCAAAGTTAACATGAAACTAAAAAAAATATTATTACCAATATAAGATGTAAATATGAACACAAACTGAACACTGAATGATGCTGATGCTACTGCTTCAGTTCAAAATATGGTGCATGGTCTAGAGGACAAGATTAAGAAAGACTGCTAAAAATGTCATTGTCACAGAAAATGCCTGTGAAAGAGAAATGAGAGTGAAAGAGCCCTCTCATTGCAACAGTAACTAAATAAACTGAAGTAATTAAGCACCTTCTGGCAGCAACCTTCCAACAAATGTTTTTGCATTTAATACACATTTATTTTCCCAAAACATATATAAATAGAGTTCATCTTAGTATTTATCTGATTACTATAAATATGGAATGAGAATACTCAAAAATATGAGAAGACAGACACTGGTTAAATAACCTGATCAAACCTAATGTGTGGCACCTAAACCTTCAAGAAATCTTGTTGGTTTTTTTTGTTTACTTTTTCCACAAACAGTTTAGGTAGCTGAGGGCAGTAATACTTATAATGCAAGCAGGCAACTTTCTACAAGATGCTGGCGTGCAACCAGACAGGAGTGACACATGACAGGTCAGTATTGAGCTGGTCTTAGTTGTTTGTTTGCTTTTAGCGCTTCAAAGATGCAATAAAGCATCAACCATCACAACATGTCAGTGTGTTAGCAACAATACTGACTGGACATTTTATAACTGACACCTGCCATTATGACAGCAAAACACTTAAACTTGCACGCCAAAAAAAAAAAAAAAAAAAGAACAACACACAAAAACATGATTAAAGGATGATTAGATTAATATGAACTAAATTTGAAGTAATAGAACTTACAGAGGAGAAAATAAGAGACAGAAATACTACATAAAGAAAGGTATATAGTCTGGTGTCCCCGTACAGTGTACTGTCAAATAATAAACTACCAGCGACAAGAGAGGGGAATTAAACCTAAAGAGGGCAAGTCCACTTTTAGTGTCAGAATCTTGTACCATACCTGACGGGGTTGCTGGTAAGGGACACTCGCAGTGAGTCTAGACAGGAAAACAGACGTTCATCCATGACCCCTGACTTCAGCTCACTAAGGAATTCCTGGGGAGAAATCTGATGGCTGCTTCTCAAGTTGCCCTGTAAAATGAAAAGAAAGGAAGAAGAAATCTCTCAAATACAGCCTTGCAAATTCTGCCAAGTAAAAATAAAAAGTTTGTTTGTTTTTGTTTAAATTGCCCAGTTTTTCCTGACTTTTGACCAATCCTAAAGCACTTAGCTTTATTCCCATGCTTGCTCATTTTAATGTACCTCTAAAAAGTTCCCACTTTATACACACACATACACACCTTACATTTCCATACACATTTCTAGTCTAAGGTATTTCTGAATGGAAATGTTTTAAAATGTATAAAATTTCAAAACTATCAACAACACAACAAGCAAAATTACTGAAAAAGACCTTAATTATTAACTTTATATATTTAGAATGCATGAACCTGGGGGGGGGGGGGGGGGGGGGTAGCTATACCAAGAATTTCCTTTTCATTCCCTGACAAGACACTAGGGTTACTACTGAGTAAGACTTACTACTGCTTTTGTGTGGGTGGGTGGTAAAGACTTGAAGCTAAACTTACTTTTTGTAATGTTCTTGATTGATCAAAGACCTCAGATATCACCATCTATCACTATCTGAAGGAATATATAATCCCTAATCCCAACAGGCTGGCAAAAAAAAAAAAAGAAAAATGAAAAAAGAAATATATCCAGTCTGTTTCTCACCTCACACCTCTTCTATAAAGCCCTACTCTATAGAAATATATACAGAAAGGCCTCTAATCTGAAAAACAATACAAATATATTTACTTTTCAAAACTTCAGTGATAAAACCTGTCATTTTTATTCAAAGAATGTATCGTATAGCAGCAAACAGTCTTATAGCCCAATAAATAGAAGCTTGTTACATATATAGAAAAGTCAAAGGTGTACAAGCTTTTGAAATGGCAGCCAGAAAAGTATAGCTTTAGCTCATGTGATACTGATTGTTGAGTAGCTTGTTGTCCTGATTGAACTCCGGGAAAACATTTTATTTGGCATGTGTTCCATGTTCAATTGGACTTCACAACATGGCTCATGCTCATCACCACAAAACACATCAAAGCACTCCACTCATTTCAGATAGCAGTCCTATGAAACTATCACTCGCACAACATCAGAACCCTCCAGTGTTGTTACCACGGCTAAAACATGTCATTTCTGCTCCGCTTACAAATTGGTTCTTGATTGCAAGCATCATCAGCTTAGTCCAACTCCCACTTTGTATGTCTCTTGCTCGGTGCTGAGTTAAGTCGAATGGTGGTGGCAATTTCACAAAAACAAACCACTGCCTGGCTGCACAACAGACCATCAAGGATACAGAAAGTGTCTGCCTCCCTCTCTTTTCCTCTTCAAGCCCAATGATCAACTGCCTCTCCCATCCTGGTGAGAAATGATGATGACTAGGCGGTTTGTTTTTCAGGATCTCTTGGGCTTTCAGCAGCAAGAGGAAAGTATGATTGCTGCTCTTGGTAGAAACAGGCCCGGGTCCTTCTGGTGTTTCTTATCAAAGGAACATTCGTGGCACCCTGTTTGCCCAGTGACAGCAAGTCCATCCACATAACATGGATAGACTCCAGATGCATTAAAAGCTTCATATGTTAAAATGTGCACTTGGAGCATAATGCATGATTTTCTTTTAATAATCATTTCAACTGAGGTTATAGCCAAAATGGACCAGTGAGTCACTGTTTAGTGTTTTTTTAATACTGCCTGATTAGAGTTCTAAGGTTGGTCAGGGATGTACTCCACTCTTGAAACCTTCACAGAAAATACATTTTGGAAGACACAAGACACCCCCCTGAATTTCAAAGAGACTTGACCCAAAGCTAGTGTGTACAGGAGAAAGATGATGTGCACTCATAATGTACCATTTATGCGAGCATTGTATTAACATACAATAGACCACGGGTGTCAAAGACATTTTAGTTAAAAGGCCACATACTTCAATTTGATCTTGAAGTGAGACCAGACCAGTTTATTAAAAAAAATGAAAAAGCGTAATAACATACCCTTCCTTTAATGTAGAAGCACAGGTAAGGTCTGAAAATGTTAATGAACCATTCATTTACAAAACTTTTACACAAAAGCCTAAGATGTCATATTAAATATGCACTACAGATGGGAGTGAGACTATGCACAAAATTTTGGAGCTAAACTCATTTATCTTTACACGTCATTATTAAAACAGCCTGATAAGATCTGCATATACTTTCTGTACACATTCACTCCATGGTAGTAATACTCTGACCACTTCACCTTGAACAGCAGTGCGATTTATTAAACTATTTAAGATATAACAAATTCCCTGGAATTTTCACACTTTGCATGGGTAGGTGGTATAGCTTCAAAATTATATCACAATATTTCAAGAAAATTTGCAATAATCATATTTCAGACGAAAGGAAAAAAGATAGCGGGTAGCAACATTTATTAATTCAAGTAAATGAACAGCATTTTCTATCCACCTTTGCCAATGAGCTACTGTCACTGATGAGACACAATCTAAATCAAAGTGTTAATCTACTGAAACAACTTTCCAGCAGCAGAAGCATCGTAGTGCAATATTAGTGGCACACAGCATTATATCAAATGACATAGTAAAAAAGCAAATGTAAGCACTAACATAGTGCAGCCCAAGTAGCGTACACGTATAGCATGACTGCTTAAAACTTTAATTTAACACTACAGTAACGGCAAATTATTCATGTAACTCTGTAGGAACTTCACAATACTGTCAGATAAGAAAACTGAAAAAGAGTTTCGACCTGGGGTGTTTGTGTTATTTTGGGTCAAGTTTTCTAACCAGCTGCTTAATATCTTGCTTTACCACTGTGCAACAACAACAATAATAATAATTTCCACCCAAGCTTGGCACTTCCTGTCATTAAGGAGTGCAACTAGCGAGCGGAAGCATCAGTTCTTGGTTGAGTAATTTGTTTACTTTAGGGTTGCACCAGTTGCCAATATAAAATGGTGAAACAAATTTGTGTTGTTTCTACCTTTAGCACAATTGTTTTAAAATTTGCAAAGTGTTTGCATTGCTCTTTACTGAAGGTTGTTGAACTAGCTGCTTATTTTTGTTAACGGTATTAAGTTGTTAGCAGAGACGGACATGCTAACATGCTCTCAGACAAACCATGACTCACAACTTCTAGGTATACAATATGGCAAAGCCCTACTGCACATGGACCCATTAGTAGGTCAATTCTAGCCCCCGCCTGCATGCAGTAGACTTTTGTGTGCTAAATCAGCGGTCCCCAACCTTTTTTGCGCCACGGACCGGTTTATGCCCAACAATATTTTCACGGACCGGCCTTTAAGGTGACGCGGATAAATACAACAAAATAAAACCAGTACCGGTACCGAAAAAAAGATTTATTCATAACATACGTGAAAAGACCCAGGAAAACCAAGTTAACGATAAAAGTCATAACAAAATAACGCTGAAAACCGATAAAAACCCTGAAAACCATACATTTCAATTCTCGCGGCCCGGTACCAAACGACTCACGGACCGGTACCGGTCCGAGGCCCGGGGGTTGGGGACCGCTGTGCTAAACCATGTGCTATATTTTCAAATTAGAAACAATACACATGGATTTTGGATAAACCCTTTTACACAGATTCTGACCATTTGACAGGTCTTAACATAAATTTTCCCCATGCTCAGCTTCAGTTGATCGAGGAGTCATATTTTTGAAGATTCTTTGAAAGCAATTTAAGGCAAGGCAAAACTCAATTTCCTGCACAGCAGGGGCATTGCACATAAATCAAAACACAATGTCAAAGGTCAGCAATTATTTTTTGTGACAACATACAAGGAAATTGTTTCTCTCCAAGGCTATCTCCAAATTCACAGACTAAAAAAGGAAGTGGCATACATCGGTTTAAAAATTAAAGGTCAATTGGCAAAACAGCAACATGACTGAGAAGGTCACATTGTTGTTGTTATTTTGATGGCACGTTAAACAAGCAAAAGCAAAACAAGAAAACTTCAAGTTCCTTTGTGTAAAAAGTAAAAACATTTTTGTTGATATATACTTCACCTTGCTTAGTGTTTTAAACTCAGTGACACCACATTTCCTCAGAAATGTTGACCTTTTTCTCAGAACTTCTCTCCAAAAACACATAATGAACCACTTCTTAAATGCAGAGTATTATAAATCTGCTCTCTTAAAGAAATTAATTTCACTGTTTTTTGGTTGGTGCCCACATTTTTTTACCATGCAGGTATGAAAGGTAACAAATGCAGGCCAGTCACCATGGTAACTAGAGACAAGGATAGACAGCCTAAGGCAAACTTGAAGGGATGTCTGGTTATAACAAATATAATAAATTTCTTACTTTGATGTAAGAAATTTGGACTTGGACTTATTTCATACTTCTTTGCAACACATGATGGCAACTTAACCAGAAACCTGTAGCTATCAAATACGAATAGGCCTTACTGTTCACAATGTCAATTATTTGTTTTTTTTTCCCCCCCTACCCATTTCTTCAGCTAATACATTAACTTTTAAGAAGTGCAAAAGACAAGTACAATGTCTGGATACCAGGAAGTTCTTTTTTTAGCCTTTTCATGTAAGAAAAATGATATATCGATGCTTTACAATGACTTGTGGAAGCTTAAAATATTTATATTCTTTAATATCCTGTACCTCATACTGTATGCTACATACTGTGATCCATCAACAATAATATGACTGTCACAGAAATAACTTGTTTTCCTATTTCCCAGTCACTCTTTATTACCTGCAGTAAATGTTTGCTATAATCATAAAATAAAATGAATCCACCTCCATGTCTGGGCCAAAAAACAAAAACACAACAAGAATAATGCAGATATGCAAAGAGCTAATTCACCTCTGCTGCTCACTCAACAGAGTGCGTGCCTATGTGGAAAGCGAGACGTTGCACTTCTCTTCAAAGATTTTTGACAATGTATTTTTGGTCTTAAGTGGTATAAAAAAAATAAATAAATACAATTCATTTTGTTGTTTGTTCACAACAACAATGTTAACTTAAGTGTCATGATAACTGCTGTGAGTGAGAGAGATGCTGAGTACTCAAGGCAAGTATATCCTTCTACATTTAAAGAACACAATTAAACAGGTGCCGAAAACTGAAAACCAGTGAACAAGTATTCTAATATTTAGCCCTAAAATTCAAGCTACATTCACCCGCACCATTTAAAGCGGGATTTTCCACTTTTGTTCTTAAAAGATTTCCATCCACATAAAAATGCAAAAAATATATGTCACATGCTGTCAAAAGTGTTGGTCATATACCTCTAACTGCAGAAAAGCTGGCCAATCAAAGGTCTATAAACAATATCATGGGTCATAGTCTTCTGTTTAAAAAGGAGATAAATGCACGCACATGTGATGTTGCGTGACACAGTCATTTTCCAAGTTCAAATTTGATACAGAAACAGTTTCAAAAGCTTCATTTTCTGTGACTTCAAACTCCAAAAAGGCCAAAACGCACAGAAAAAGTGATGTTTACCAAAACACGTGTGGATGGTACCTCACAAACCAAAACTCAACCAGTTACCTTCCACTCAAAAAAGTTAGAAAGTATGAAACTCAAACTTCTTCAGGCTGCTAGACACTGCTAATTAAAAGCATCAGCAACACGTTTCAATGCAAACATTCAACCACATAAATATAAAATGTCAGTTAATTTAAACTCAAAATAGGTGAAATATTTTAAATATTTAAAAACTTACAGTTTTAGAGGCAGTTGATATATACTGAATGACCATTTCTTTCTTTGTGTTGAGGTCTTTTTCTCTCAAAGGAGTCTTTTTGTCCTCATTCAAGTTCATGTCTTCCTAAAAAAGAAAAGAGAAAAAAAAACTACAACATTACCGTGGCCAAAATTTGATGTTGTTTTTGAATGCATAACTGACTCTGGAAGACATTAGCATTCTGCACTGTTTCTAGCGTCAGCAACCAAATATCAGCTGCTTTGTGGCCATGATCATAAAATTACTGAACTAAAATGAAAGTTTGAAAAATATCATCACTTGTGTTAAATTGATTATTTGTCTTTTTGAATATCTTTATCACTTAGTCCCTGGTAGCACTTTTTTTTTAATGAAATGTGAAAATGTTGTACAAAAAGTAAGAACACACCATCATCTTTTCAAAAAGAGCCAAGATCTCCTTTTCTGAGTTTATCTTTGACGATAGTTCCTCAAAATGATGTGAGGTGGAGGATGAAGAACTGGACCAGTCGTTTGCATTGTGCTTAGATTGTGTCAAGGGTGGGCGCTCCTTTTTACTACCGGGAATGCGAATACTGGCGAATCTGTCCAGCTGTAGAAAGAAAGAAAGCACAATTAAAAATAGAAAAAAATACTCCAGACTTGGAGTCAAGTTTAGATGATTATGAGCACATTTAAATGGTTAGTAGTCAAGCAGAATAAAAAAAACAGTTATTAATAAACTAGAATGCAATGCTAGTAATATGAAACAAACTACAAACAAGAAGTCTGTCCTATGATGTTAATGGCTCCAATGCCTGACTGTTTTGGTTTTGTTAATGATGCTCAAAATAAGCAGAAGCAGTGACCTCAAGTAAGGTGACGTTAGATGTTGCAGAGATCGATGACACAAAGCACACACAGAAGCATATCAGTTTGTCAAAGCTTACCACATCATCTGTGATGTTTCTAAAGGGTAAGTGCTATAAGTGGGGAGCAAAAAGAAACAAATCAGGATACACAAAGCAAAAGCACCAAATATTCTAACAAACACTTCTGGAGCACATTTTTACATTCAGGCTTCAAGAATTTGCTTCATTTCAGTTAAACATTTGTGCCCCATTCTTTGCAGCATACAGCATAATCTAAAAAGAATAGAGACAGTGAAATGTCTGTATTGATTTGTCCCTACTCTGTTACACTTATTTTCACATTCAAAGAGTTACAATGGCGTTTTACATTCACATTCAATTTTTTAAAAAATGCTTCTTTAAATGGAGTGGACAGTACGACTCTGCAAAACATCAACACCAGTCCAACAACTGGCAGGGAGGTCTGCATACTCATGCACATAATAGAAGTTTCTGTTTAATGTTGTTTAACTGTTGTGTCCTTGAGCAAGACACTTCAACCGTTGGCTACTGGTGGTGGTCAGAGGGCCTGGCAGCGCCAGTGTCCGGCACCCTCGCCTCTGTCAGTGGCAGCTGTGGGCAGCTGTGGCTACAATGTAGCTTGCCATCACCAGTGTGTGAATGGGTGAATGAATGTAGCGTAAAGCGCTTTGGGGTCCTAAGGGACTAAGTAAAGCACTATACAAATACAGGCCATTTACCATTTAATGAATGATCCAAAAATATCAGAAAGATGCACTTATTTCTTCTGTCAATTAAATCAGCAAAGACTCGCTGCCTTTAATAGAACTGGCCTGACTATGTGTTTTCCTTCCCAAATGTCCATGGTGTGCCAGATATACAGCTGATTTAAATAAATTTATTTATTTATTATAGCACATGTCCCAGAAACTTGCATCACCAAGTACCAAACATGACATTTTTGACAAAGTTGCCTCTAGGCAAAACTGTTTACCATTTGCCAGTGTTAGAATATTTGCATGTGTGTGGGTTATTAATTTTGGCAGGACTTTTTTGTTGTTATCAAGTTTTTACATGGTCACCATATAAAACAACATTTCTATCACAAATTAACTGCTACATGGAGCCTGACCAATACAAATTTTAAGACCTATTCCAAAACAGATATTTAACTATTTAAAAATTCAATATACTGTTGTTGTTTTTTCTTTCAGCCACACAAAACCGATTTCCTTAACACGTTACATGTAGTCATCTATGAGGTCTTTCTCAAAAATATTATTTTCCAATTTAATTAAATAACAACGGTAATGACTTTATCATTTTAGTTCTACTTCTGCTGGAATATGATAGGAACTGGCCAAAAAGCCACACAACAAAATAACTACCAATTAAAAACTATATAAAGGACATTTTTGTGATGAAAGAAGAACTTGCCAAACACGGTAATTACTGATAAAGTAAAATTCATTATGGCCACAGCAATTCCAGTCCTTCAGTTAGTCCATTTGGGGAAAAGAGAAAAAAAAGGGCAAAAAGGCATCTCACAACTACATTAACACACTGATCTGACATGTTTCCACCAGATATAAAGTGCTTTTTGAACAATCTTTGGGAGAGTACGCACTATGGATATAGCACATTTACCAGCAGACAAACATTTCAGTTAACTCATTAAGAAAACTAACATCCTGCATTACAGCTGTGGCAGAGGAGATGGTGGTGACCTCTGCTTTCAAGAGGCAAAAGCAAAGGTCACGAGAAGCTGTAAAAGAAAGCCCACTAATGCAAGCTGCAGTTTTTCAATACTCTTTTTTTTTTTTTTTTTAAATACACAAAGATGGAGAAATCTCAAGAAATCCAGATGTTATTCTGACAAGAAGGTGAATCAAGAATAAAACCAGCATGTTTGGGGTGTTATATATAGATGGGGGTGGTATACATTGCTCCCCTTACCATGAGGCATTCAAAAAATGTTGGAGATCCTAGTAAAGCAGGCGTTGGCTTTAAGATGACTTTTGTTTCCACAGCAACAACTCATTCCTTAGGCTTTGTGATACTGCCTCTATTGAAACTGGATGTCATCGAAAAATTCACTAACATGTAGTTAACTCTATCAACTGAAGAAAACCTCGCTTCTTTGGTATTTCCTCTTTAAAAGAAGAGGCAGGCACTCCTAATTTAAAGATCCTGTGAAAGCAACTTGGTGTTTCTCATCCAGACAGACACTAACACTCAGGGATTACTTTGTGTCGGATCATGCCGGAACTGCACCCTCCCTGTGTTGCAGATCCTCCTAACTTACAAATTAGGCACTGAAACACTCTTCTAAAAATTACCACCTGAGCGGAGTCACAGCAAAGACATCAAAAGGCCTCATTCCATGTGAGATGAAGTCCACTGAGATTTTACTATGCTATATGCTGCACATTTTCAATGAGCAAAGTTACTTATGGAACAAAGAGTTTGGCTTAAACAGAAATTATAAAGTTGTCTTAACATTTTTTAGCAGACTAGCCAATAAAATAAAAGCCTTCTAAATTAATCTCAGAAAGGTGTCCAACACTTGACTGGACATCTTTGTTTACGCCAAACACCTCTGGTTGATGGAAGGAAGATTTGCTGAGAGTTCTTGGTCCCATCTGGCTGGTGCAGTCATTTTAGACTGAATGCAGACCAAGGCTTCCAACACCTTTGTCTTGGATCAAGCAATCTAAAAGAAACCTGGCTGGGGAAAAAGAAGAGGCTTTGTCCTCTTGCTTTCCCACCTACATATCCATGAGATCACAGATTCAGCAAGGTCCTGCAGATGGATTCAAAGTACTACAGTCACCTTTAAACAGGCAGGCTCAGACTCAAGTTTTTATGGCATATTTCGAACCACTGAAACTCAATTTCTATCCACTTGTCTAAAGATATCAAGAAATAATATATAACAAAACTAGATTAAATTATGTTAGCAATAAAAATATAAAGAAGTAGCATAGCCTGACTACATCAAATATGTCTAGTAAAGGATTTGGAGGACGGATAGAAACATTGTAGATACTCCATGATTTATTTATTTAACACCATTTAAAATTCACTTTAATAGGTTTCCTGCATTTATGCTGAATGAATAGACATTAAATGTTACCGTAGCATGCCAATCAGAATTAGCTACAGTTTTATATAAAGTGACCAGATAACAATGACCATCTCAAGTTACCAGAGACTCTGGTAATGTGTTTGCAACATATTTCTCAAATATTAAATCAATGAGTTAATTTATCAGGTTTTAATTCTTATACACTGTAGATAAACATGTTTATGCTTCAAACGTAACTTTCATCCAGCACTGTACACTAATCAAAGAAGGTGAATCCGAATTCCTATTATGGATTGCATTGTCAGATGTTAAACGAACAGGTCATCAGTGGGAGTGGACAGAAACCATTTGAGAAAGACTAAATTTTGCTTCATTTTCCACTGGAGTCTCTGAACAGTGGCCACAGGAACTTGACTTGGAGTAACACTCTCAAGCACAGGTTGAGCATGCTTTAAAGAGATCTGTGTCACAAGCAAGTCTCCTATCAGAAAATGAAAAGGGTTTGGGGTTGTTGTTGTTTTTTTAATTGCTAGTCTAGCTGTGTAAACAAACAAAAAAAAACATGATTTTGTTTACACAGCTAGACTAGCTGAAGAACAACAACCGACAAATACCAAAGAGACTAAATGCTGTCTTGTTTGTAGGAGGGAATGCATGGATTAGTGTCAGTTAAACCCTGTGCTAATTTTAACCTTTTGATTTCCTACATGCAAAGTCAACAAACACTCAAGGTTATGGCTGTCGAAGAAATTCTACCATATAAAACATTACTTGTGTAGCCTCCTGTGCTTTGTTAACTGTTCGTTTCTCTCAGCCTCCCCAGACATGCAAGCACATTACGAAGGCATGACACATCTTCACCACGAGGTCTAACCGTGGTTGTTTGTCTATCCAAACTGGTCGTTCTGAAAGTAATAGAAAATACCGATCCAAGGTGTCTGCTACATTCTTTATATGGAGGGCCATCTACCCGTGTACTGTTCTGTCCACATCAATGTCCTTCTCTGTGGCTGGTTGTATCATAGGGAAAGCATAACACACTGAGTGACCATCTATTTGCAGCGTTTATCAAATGCTTTCTGTATCATACCGTTAGAGTAAAACCAAAGCTCGTTTTAGTCTTTTCATACTTACAAATTTTGGTTTGCGGTCTCCGTCATCGGTGTATGACGAAGTGGAGCCCTTCTTCTTTTGAGATTTACTGTCCCGTCCGGTGGTGGATTCAAACCGCTGACTGTAACTCTCCATGATGACCCAATGACTTCTACACCAGCTGACAGCTACTGAAGACCTAAACCTTTTATTGCATGCAACGTTAGCAGACGACAGAAGAGCTAGAGGACCACACAAAGGAAAATGCTTAGCACATAACAACACTAGGTCCACTAAGCGTTTTTAATGTTTAGTGCTCAGTCTCACCTGTCCGTTTAGCTAGCTAGCCAGGTTTACAATACTATCATTCACCGGTGACTTGACTTAGCGCTAATCCAATTTATTGACTGTCACGTAATGCTCTACTTTCCGTTAACTAAAAAAATGCGCCTTAAACGTAACAATTTTCCCGGAGACTTACAAAATTCACCCGAACATTAACTGAAAGCCATACAGTCATTACGAGTTTCAGCAGAAGCGTTAGGTGGGTAAAATTAAGATACTTTTTTTGACAGACCCGCGCAATGCTTACGTCAGCTTCCCATGTTTAATCCAACCAATAGCAATCGCGGAACCGCAAACGGTGACTCGAGTCATAGTTTAGAGGGAGTTGATTGGCTGCCTGAAGTGTCAGTCAATCCTACTTCAGTTTTAGGGTTGTTCGTTTTATTCAGCCAGTATCTCCTGTGCGATAGGTTTTGTGTGTAGGTCTTACTTGCATCCAAGCTTTTCTCTCTGTATTAGATAGATATATTAGATTTAATTCAGTTTGCCAAGTGACAGTTTTTCTCTTATAGAAATATTAAACAGAAAGTGACAGGCGATAATGACAGGTTGCTTAAATATAATTTCTTAATTAAATGGGTAAAATAACTCAGTATAAATGCACACATATAAATAGAATAAAATAAAGGTCTTTAAATCAGTTTAGTAGGCTACAACCGCCTTTTTTTATTTAGTTGGCCAAACCCAGGCTTTATTTTAGTGATGTATGGTCTAGTTTAAATGACCTAATTAGAGGATTAGAAATTAGTGTATCAGAGGGACATCTCAGGTTGAGTGCTTTGGAGACAGAGAGGAAAAGCTGAGATAGTTTAGACTTGCAGAGAATGGATACTGGATGCACTGGACAAATGATGCTGAAGCTGGAGCTGCGAGGCAGGAGGAAAAGACCAAAGAGAAGATTCATGGATGTAGTAAAAGATAACATGCTGAGATTTGGTGTGACAGAGGAGGATGTTAGAGACAGGGTAGTATGCAGGCAGAGCTGATGGAGTTTCTGTGGCGAACCCTCATAGCTAAGGAAAACATTAGCAATAAAAAAAAAGTAATAATCGTCCACATTTTTCCACATCCTATGATGTAGGATGTCCAGGATTCAAGAAATTGTTTATCTATCATGGAATAAAGTTCAGTCAGAAGTCGATGATCACAGTAAAATGAGGGTGTTTTATATTGTTGCTTGTTTGTCTCTTTGATTTCCACTGTAAAAGCAAGCTAAACCCACTGTTCAATCCCAAACATCTTGTATGATGCAAACAGCAACACGGTAACGTGATGCAACTACCAGAAACTTTTGCACGCTTCTCAAGTGCTCTCCTCAAACCTACAGTTTGATCCCTGAACACATACAGTATCAGGGAGAGTTCCTCAACATGAAGCATTAAAAGTTTTTTGTGCCCCCTGTTAGTGAAACTCATAAATTATAGAAAACAGTAATAGTTCAGACTATTGACAGTAAACTGCAGGATATTAAAGATTGCTCCTGGTGGATGCCAACTGTAAACTGCTGTATACCTCATGTTGTTATTCAGTAGTTATGCGTGTGGAACTCGTACCCTTGAGGACAATTGTGTTACATAACCAAATGATGGCAATAGGATAAAAAGCCACAAGTGGTATTAACCTTTCCCTCTGTCTGTGTTCCTGCCTCCAGACTGCTAGGACCATGCTCATCCTCTGCAAATCCATAGAAGTGGAGTCACATGACAATTAGACAGGCTTAACCTCCTGACTGTTGCAGTTTGATTGATGTTGTTCTCAGAAAGCATGTCTCACAGACATCAAAATCAGAAAAATAAGAACACAAAGATACAGTACAGCTCAGCCTTTATATTTCAAGCATTAGTCTTGGCCAACTTGAGCAGTGATTCAGTACAATTATGCTCTAATTATTATTTTGTTAGTCTGCAATCATGCAGTGTGCCGGACCAAATTCACACTCATAGGTAGATCGCATAAATCCAGAGATACACCGGCATGTGATTTAGAAGAAACATATTTGGTATGCACATTATAATTTTCAGAATTTTTTTGTTTTTTGTTTTTCCAAGGCTAAAAGTGGAGTCAGACGTCACCATTAAATGAAACCTTCAGCTATGAAATTAAATTGGACCTTCTTTCAATTCAAGCTCTTGAAATCTTGTTATCTTGAAAGACCTTTATTCCTTCAATCCCTGGAGGGCTGTCTGCATGACTGCCAGCAATGTGTTAACACTCTTCATCTAGCCAAACACAAGCCTTGTGGCATTATGCCTCGCTAATCCTCTCAGACAATGAGAGATCGAGTCTTCCAAGTTGGTCAAAGAATAGCCACAGGGATATATAATCAAAAGCCCCAAATGCCAAATAATATAAATTTTGAATTTTCCTTGTACTGATAACGCAGCTGATCTGTTTAAATCATCATACCACACACAGCAAATCTGACTGAATGGGTTTGTTTTTTTGTGCTTTTTGATTGAATTACATACTTTAATAGTGTGAGCATTTCAATTCTACATTGACATTGCTTTTTCTTGTATTTGCTTTTTTTTAAAGGTAGAGTTCATATTAACACGTCTGATTGTGATAAACAGCTTCAAGGATTATCAGTAAAAAGGTGATTTAGGTAGAAATATATTTATATTTGTAAATGTTTAAGATATTTTCAACAAAGAATGACAATTGACACAAATTAAATCTCATATCAAAGTCAGAGGTTATAGGGATGCAAAGAACCAGTGCTGAATACTGCATAGAATTTGAGAACTTCACAACTATCACAATGACACAGGGGCTCAGACCTAATAAGGGTAAATTTATCCTCACCATGAAGCTTTGTTAGTGGAGCAGACCATTTCTATGTTTCACATTGAAAGCAGCTTCAAATGTTGTTACAACGTCTGCACGGAGAGTTGGCCGTTCTTTAACTTTTCAGTGTGCATATACTGCCATCTTGTGGTTTCAATTAGATGGCACCACTGGCCCTAGGTTTCAGAGATAATCGAACCATGCAAAGTGGTGGTGGTTTCCATAAGTCTTTTTTCCGTTTGTTAATTAACAAATGTTATACAGTAGTTTAAATACACAAGAAAACAAATAGATATCAGCATTCAGAAACACTCACATTTTCCATGTCTACAGAGAGTGTCTCTGTGCCTGAAAAATAAATTAGGTTTAAGCCTGCACATTATGTGTCCACCAAGCTATTCAGGCAAATTCTTCTTGCATAACTCCTTAAGTGATTTTGTTTATCCTGGAAATTTATAATAACTATGCATCAGTGATTTTAAGATTTTTTTCATAACATGTTTTATTTCAGAGTAGTCAGGGAAGCAACATCCAAAATACACATGTATGTGTTTTCCCCCCCGTTTGCTTTGTTTACTGGACTTTTAGACAATTTAGCCGAATGAGATCATGCCTCAAATTCCTGAAAAAGAGTAGAGGTTTCACCTGAGCCTTAAGCAGAAAAGGATAAAGCATGAACAAGTTAATGGTCGAGCACCACTTAAATGATATGGAATACCCTTACTGCTCAAAAAATAAAGCTGCTCTACGTTCCACACTCAACACCCAACTGATTCAGTGACTCATTACTGCAAGTCATTGAACCGATTGGGTGAACTTAATAAAGTGGCTGTGGATCAGCCAATCACATGGCAGGCAAATGGCCTTCACAGTCATCAGATCTCAGTCCAGTAGAGCACCTTTGGGATGTGGTGGAATGGGAGATTGACATTATGGATGTGCAGCCAACGAATCTAACACAAACTAATGTAAGTGATTTATCTGTTAGGTAATTTTACAATACAGACTATTTTCTTGACATTTGTTCTTCTATATAGCCTGAAGATTATTATAAGAAAAAGCAATAATTATTAGTAATTAAAAGCATTTTCTGATCAATGGGCTGTGCAATGATTTAGTATCAAATGTCATCTTTAAAAATATTTTTAAATGGTTTGCACTTATTTAGATAATACATGATTTTTATTTTCAGACATAAAAATTCCAAAAACATGTAATGCAGTACCAATTAATTTAATGTAAGAAATCTGCTGGAGATGATCCTTCTTGTTCAAACTAATTTTGCTGCCACCTCGTATCTTATTTCTTACAAAATGTCATATCGGACCCACTGAGACCTTATTAATATTCCCACAAAGTACTGCCCACAGCTTGAACATCATAGGCCTTATGAAGAGGCCACTTTTCTTCATCATGTGGTTTTACTGCATGGTTGATTAGTATATGGCTGAGTCTGAGTCCCTTTCATCAAACCTGTAACAGCAGTAGTCGGTTGCATCCAGGAACAGCTGATGCATGCTTGCTGTGTGTCTCCAGTATTACTCTGAGGTTTGTAGAGGTTTGTATGTGGACACACATACACACAGTTAACTCAGCACTGTCCAGGAACGGTGTAAGGAACTCCACCTATTCCTTCTCCCATGGTTGTGTTCACCAACCCCAAAATTATTGGATATAAAGTCATACTTAAAATTACATTTATATCTGCATACGCTCACTGGCCACTTCATTAATTATACATTGCTAGAATAAGATGTGTACATTGTGGTAGTAAGTGGACATGATAGGCAACAACACTAAGGTAGGATGTGGTGTTATAATGGGTGTTATAATGGGTCACTATCAGCCAAGGTTTCGGGTGAACCCACTGTGAGACCTTGCCCCCACCCTATCATGTGACTTACTGAAATCAAATGACTAAAATGTGAGTGGGCGTTAAGGCATCTGAGAAGGGATCTCAAAACTGGCAGACAGTTGGTGTCCTAAGCCACGCCCTCTGTTCAAAGATGGTCGTTCACAGTGGACGTAGATGGCTTGTTTCACGCCTCTTTCAAACTATCTTCTCTGTCCAAAATATGAATGTCCAAAATGTTACACCTCTCGGATGAGAGGTGAAACGTCTACAAGAAACTTAAAGAACTCCAAAATGCTTTTCTTTCCTTAGATTACTATGACCTGAATGACTAAGAACCTTCTCACAGACAAAAATCAAGACTCATCAGACCAAGCAACGTTTATGTTTCTGGTGTTTCTTCAGTTTTGGTAAGCCCGTGTGAACTGTAGCCTCAGATTACTGTTCTTAGCTGACAGGAGTGATGTGTTACGGAGTGAGAGGTCCTCTTCTGCATAAGTCTTGTAATGAGTGATTATTTTAATTAATGTTTCAGCTTAAAGCTGTCTAGTCATTGTCCTCTGACCTCTGGCATCAACAAAACGCATTTACCAAAAGAACTGCTGCTCACTGGTTAGTTTCTATTTTATTTAGTTTTTTAAAAAAAAATTATTATTATTATTTGCTGGAGCCAAAGTCACTTTAATATTCTGATGCTCAGTTTAAATGTCAGGAGATTATCTTAACCGTGTCTACGTACCTAAATGCATCGCTGCTGAATAAGATATCTGCTACAGCGGGCAACTGAACAGGTGTACCTAATAAGGTGACCAGAGTCTATATTCCCCTAAAGTTGATTCTGTTCATAGCGTTTTCAGTGGGAGAAACGTTTCATCACTCATCCTAGTGACCTTTTCGGTCTCATCTAACAGCAGGTTTCTCCAGGCTTATAAACAGTATATTTGCATAATGACTGAAACTAGCATCACTGAAGGAACAATGGGCTGGGAGGTCAGTTCCTTGATCGTTAATATGCAAATTCGCATGTCTTAGAGTCTATATTGTTTGTCATACTTCTTTTAAACGGATGTTCTTTAAACTGAATGACAAGTAGATTTTGCTTTATCATATGAAAAAAAATATATATAAACGCTATTTAGACCCTCACGGCACTCCGTACTTGTACAGTGTCATTGTGTGACGTATGTACCGTAGAGTCGTTCAGTACTGATATTAGCGAGCTTTGTCTGGAGCAGAATATGAATTACAGGACGAGATAGCTGTTATTCCAGTGAACCCACTTTAAAACTCTTGGTGTCCTTATTGCTCCATCAGCAGTTTGGAAGCACAATGACCGATGTGACAGATTCCCTGACCAAAGAGGGCTGGTAGGTAGCATGTGAGCTAATTTCAAAGAGCTAGCTAGTACTACTAATACAACTACCACTACTACTACTCTTTGATGTTTTCTAAAAACACTATTTAGCGTACTTATAACTTAAAATTAAAGTACAAGGTTTACCTTAACACTTTGGATTTCGGTGTGTTTTTGCAACGTAATTAGTTGTGCTGGAGGCTGGCTAGCAAACTAGCGAGATAAATGACGCTAGCTATGCAATACACACTTAGCATGCAATTATTACAGCGTAGTGTGGCGCTGCATTTTGCATGAACAAACAGTGATAACGTCATATGCAGGGCCAATCAAATAAATCTGAGGCTCATATTAAAGTTAATATAGTTAAAACATGCAGTGCTTTTAAAACTCAGAACATCCCAGCAGCAGTTTGCAGTAGCTAGACATGAGTGCTAGCATTTAGCCACATGCAGCTTCTAAACACTTACTGCTTCAGGTTTTGCTTACTTAATTGTTATCCCTTCTAGAGTCTTATATGTATTTAACAGAGATGAATAATAACTGTTCTGTCCGTAATGTACAGATAAACTAATTTAAAAGTGGTCCCGAGGTTGTTTACGTTTGTTGTCATGCACACCATCTGATCAGATCAAAGAGGCTGTGAACGTAACTCATGATAAAAAGAAAACAGATTTCTTCTGCTGTTTCTTCCCATATATTCAGTTTAGTTTTGGGAAGGAGGTGAGTTCGTTATCTGAATCAGTTTATTGCTAAACTGCGCGAATTGTAAAACAGTCTTGAAGCAAGCAGTTTATAAACTTCTGTGATACTGAACTATGAATTAACTGTAATAGAGTAGAATTGTAATTGCATTGTGTTGATTAGATGGGAGAGTTAATTTGACTTGTCATGTTTTGCTGTTTGAGTAGAGTTGTTTAGTTTGTGTACTGTTTATATCTTACAGTAAAATTACTTTGAGTTTCTCCCTTGTCACAAGGGGTCAGCACTAACGTGATTATAGTTTACTAAACTAAAACTAGATGCAAAACCCCCCAATTTAGTTATGTAAAATAAAGATTTAAAGAAAGACTTAAAAATGAAACTAACTAAAATCATTTGAGAACTTGCAAAATTAAAATAAATAAAAATACAGAGGCTTTGATGAATGTTTTTATAGAGACACTCTGTCTAAAAGTCTGTGACACAGTTACTTTCAAAAAGTTCTGTTTTTAGTAGTAATACGTGTACTGATTTTCCTAAACCTCGCCTCTGACATATGCCGTCCATATAATAACAACCTTATGGAACACTGAAACTAATAAAAACATATCTAAAGCCAAACATTTGCAGACAACACAAACTAAACTGAAACAAGAAAACGCACTATGGGAAGTAATTGAAACTAAACTTAGTTAAAAACAAAAAGTAAAAATGAAATAAAAATTAAAAACAAATGAGAAAATACAAAAATACAACTGTGATCCCTGCAGCAGATATCTCCACATGTTTGATTTGGCAGAGTTTTAACTGGGGTTCCCATCCTGACTCCCCCCCAAAGGAGATTATTTATTAATCATAATATGTATGACATTTAGAATAAGTATTAGCATACAAACACACAACAATTTATGGAGTTATGGAGACGCTTGACATCACAGTAAATAAATAAATACAGCATTACCTCCACATGCGTGTTATAAATTTGACCAAACTAAAAAAAAAAGATTAAAACCAAAGACGTTACCATTTGCATTTTATTTTTAATATCAGTCTTTTTTAAGAGAAAAATGTCCGCTAAAATGCAGTTTTTATTTTTTCAGTCAAGTATTTGTCGCCGTCTTTAGATAAGTTTTAGTTGATTATAATAACAGTCTGTTTAAACATGTTGAAATGAGACTGTCTGAAGCCTTTCCCAGCTTCACTTGTATTCTCTGCTCTGTTTTTCATCTTGCAGGTACCTCAGTGATGAAGGCATAGCAGAACTGAAAGGATCCGCTGAGAAAATAACACATAGTGACATAATTCGTATTGCGCTTGATGTAAGTGCAACACAAACACATATACAGAATGTTTTTACCGTGTAACACCTTGCCTTGAGTTTTAGAGTTTAAGGAAAATCACCATCATTGTACTAAAAGTTGGCATTTTTTTAACTAGTTTGGTTAGACACTACTAGTTTTTGTTAGATACTACTAGTTTATCAAACATAATAACAGAAACATGCATAAATATCTGCCAAACAAGTGAATCTAAGTAAACCTGTTGTAGTTACTCTATGCAGAACCATTCACTCATGCTATTCTATTCATCCCTAAAAGGCACCTTTCTGAGCCAGAAATAACTCATCCTTTTCCCTCTTCAATCACTCAATGACTGCCCTCTCAAATTATATCATCAATCATCATGAAACCAGGAATCTATTCATTTTAATAGTATGAAATGAATGTGGGTATTTGAATTATCTGTTAATTATAATTGTGTATTTAAAAAAAGAATTTTTTTCATTTGATACGCAGCTAAACAAAATGAAAATGTTTAAAGAGGAACCATAAACATTCATATAGGGTTCTTCTCCTAGAATGACAAAGATGCTACAGACCTGACCTGCAGTATCGAACGAGTCGAGAAGGCACAGTCAGTGCATTTACTGCAGAAACACTGACCTTTAAGGTTTAGCATGGAGTGCTGCGGAAAGGTCTCACACTGTACTTTTAGATATTACTGCATACCTGGTTTAATCAACTTGTAGTAAATTTAGAGTGGTACTTGTAGGGGCTTAAAGTTATTAACATTGTCAGACTAGGCATAAAAATAAATTGGAGCCACTGATGATTTGCTAGCAAAATGGTGCATTTAATTGTATCTTAATTAGAGAGATATTTTGCTACTCTGGCTGCTTTTTTTGGTTTTACCTGGAGCGCTTATTTTGTTCAGACATATTGTTTTCTGCGGTAAAAAGTGGTTGTAAAATTGGTTTGGGAGGCAGACACATTTGTAGTTTTAATGTTGATCTCTTATGGTTTGGAGGAAAAATGAAATCCTCTTTAAAAAATACAATTCTGTTAAAAAGCTAGGTTAAATAAAGTGGTGATTGGATTTAAAAAGCAATGAGCTCCAATCCTGATTCTTGTATATCAAAATTACTCCATACATTGGCGCATATACTGGTTTTACTGTTTTACTGCAATAGTGCACAGTTGCACTCTCTCCACCATGTGGAGTGAGATTACAAAAAGTGAGATTACATCTGATTGAATAGTTATAAATGTGTTTTGTTGTTTTTGTTTCACATGTGCATTGTTTCATTACATGAATATATGATTATTATATATATTCTAATAAAGCAGCTTTTGTTTTGCAGACTGATCTTAGAACTGTTGGGCGAAAATATCTACCATCTGATATCAACAGTGGAAGAACTGAGAAGGTGAGTGGCATACATATTGCTACAACTCTGTGGCAGTGCTTAATTTATGAAACTCTATTACAAATGATGAGCTGGAGCCACTGTTGAAAGGAAACTTTAGAACTGCAGTTTTCATTATTGCCACTAGATGTCCCTAGCACACTAACAAATGTAGGTCAAGAAACCACTTCTTTGCCCATGAAAGTAAAATCGAGCAAATGGAGGGGGGAAAAAACCCAAATATCAAAACATGTAATTTTATGTGCATTTACCTCCTCTTCCCTTCAGACTCCGAATATGATACACCCCATTATACCCTGGTAATGCACTCTGCCTTGTACCTATAATGCATAAATTGCGCTGTATTGCACTATACACTTTTTGTATGTAGTATTGAATGTAGATAGGATTTACACATATCTTTTCCCAGGTGTAGAAATCAAACTTTGTGCGAAGAGTCCTTACAAAAGCATTCAACAACAGTGGTCGCTGTAGCTCTAAATGTAAGCCTTGAGGCTATTTTGAGGAATAAATAAACCTGTGCTGACTTAAGTATGCCACAGGGAAAGAGGTATTGTTTTGTTTTGTTTTTTTTTTGCCTTAAAAATTGGAGTAATCCTCAATACATACTGAAAACTCCTAGAGGGTTTTTCAGTATTTCGCTGTAATCCTCCTCCGCACATGCAGATTTGCCTTTCAAGCCACCTCTTTTTTTATTTATTTATTTATTTTTCTGTCTTTTGCACATGGCCAGTTGGAGGGTCCATGTGTCCTCCAGGTGCAGAAGGTGAGAAACATCTCAGCTCCTAAAGACCACGAGGAGTCCCAGGGCGCGCCGCGAATGCTGCGCCTGCAAATGACAGATGGGCACACCACCTGTGTTGGACTGGAGTTCAAACATCTGTCTAAGATCAGGTATTACAGTTTTGTTGCATTTAAAAATAACAGGCTGTAGTGTAATGTAAATATCTGTGAAAGGGGTATAAATGGTTAAAAAAAATCCTACATTTTTTTTATTTGTCTCATATTTAAAAATGGATAATGTAAAAGCTGCTTTTCTGTTTGCTGCATAGATGCAAATCGGGGGCATTCAGCTGGTTTCTCATATTTTGCAAACACATTCTGCACACACCCTGCTCCTTCACCTCCCTGTCAACATTCTCACCCCACCACATGTCTGAATTTTCCCTTTATCTGCAATTTCCTCGCCGTGGCAGCTGATCTAACAATTCTTAGCCTTAATTACATCTCCATCCAAGCTACCGTGGCCTTGGTGACTGCTGCCATGGTGACTAGCCAGTCTGTACAGGTGGAGTGGCCAGAATGTGGGCCTTGACTTCCTGATGGGAAGAGAGGAGAGAACAGAACAAATCCCCCCTTTATGAGCGGCACACACACACTGGCTAGCAACAGCGCCGGTTAGTGTTTCTTATGAAAGTGTCCGCTTTAGTGTGCGTGAGGCCATAAGTGAGAGGCAAAGAAGGATGAGCTGGATTACAGGACTGTTCAGTGTGCGAGACAGTGATGTAGTACAGAGAGATGACAATTAAGTAGCGACACTGAGGGTGAATAGTGCATTTGTATGTGATTGAATCAAGGATGACTGCCGTCTTATTCCTGTATTTGCTGCTATCATGTGAACTTCTATCATGATAGCAGCAGAAGCATCTATCCCAGAGGTTTGGAGTGAAATCCCTAATTGTTGCTTTGGCATCCGGCATCAGTAGCTGGAAATCCCTCTAAGTCCCTGTGCTTTCCTAATGAGAGAGGCAGAGGCCTTATCAGGCCTGATGAGATAGAGGGGCTTTTAATTTACCATGAGGATGGGTGAGCAGCTGGGATTATTAATAGTCTCTCCTAGCCTTGCCACCCATCTGCTGGCAATGCTCCATGTCATTTATAAAGTGGCATGGGTAACGAAATAGGGTGTGAGACTTGGTATATGCAGTAAACCCACACATATATTTAAAATTTAATAGCTTTTTAAAAAGAAATGTATAGAAATATATCATTCATACTGCGTTTCAGTCTTAATATTTTGTTTTCTCTATTACTATTTTTTATTTTATTTTGTTTTTCAGTTTTAACACCCCACCAGGAACAAAGGTGAAGCTTCTTGGTACAGTCCAGGTTAAAAATGGTCTTTTACTGCTTGACGATTCAAAAATCTCTGTCCTTGGAGGAGAGGTTGATCACATGGTGGAGAAGTGGGAACTACAAAGGGTGAGGGTCAATATTTTAATGACGGATCAGCCACTCTGGCTAAAAAGATAAAAGTCATATTTTAGTAATCATTTTAAATGTGTAATAAAGGCCTCTGCTACGCCATCATTAGCTGTTGCTGAGGTTGTATTTATCTGAGTTTTGTATTTAAAAAAAAAAAAAAAGGGGTACCTTTATCCTTCATCCTGCAGAGTCTGGCCAAACACAGCAGGAGTAACATTGGAGCAGAAGGCGGACCTCCTCCCTTCGTGCCATTTGGTCAGGTGAGGAAGAACATTTCATAGTTCACTTAAAAAGCAAAACATCCAAAATTATATTTAAAAAAAATGTTTCTAAGAAGAACAAAAACCAGAAAGAATAACATAAAAATTGAACAAAATTAATACAGACAGGAACATTAATATGAAATGATACTTCAGCAGTGATTTAATGGAAGCCAGGCAGTAGTGAATAGCAGTAACCTCATAAATGTATGCAAGGAACTAAACACAGATCTGGCGCCAGGAGTGTCCCTATCTTGGCAATGTTCTCTCTGATCTTTTGGAACAATTACGCCTTCATGAATCTTTAAAATGTTTGATCGCTGTGTGTGTAATAAAGCAGAATTAAAAATCAAACTGTCCTGTGGCAGGTTATCTCCCACCAGCAACATGAGGCTTAAATGTTGCATTTTTGTTAAAATAAAAAGCTCTAGTAATTGATGTAAAAGGGCAGCTGAGATTAAGCGTTGTGAACATGAAAAGCAGATCGTCAAGGTAACCACTAATAATTAGATGCTTTATTTGCTAACGTTTTTCTTTTTTTTAACGACTATTATTATACACAGAATACTTAAAGCTTTAAAAAAGACTGAGTCTGAGTCTCGGCTAGGATCACAGCTTCCAAGTGAATGCATTGGTATCAGCTTCACACTTGGATTTTGGGATTTTCCTTCCAGATTTGCTCAAGCTTTGTAAAGTTTTATGACAGGGGAGCATTTGGGACTTATTTAACAGCCTCTAGATCTTCTGCGTAACTGTATTTACTAATGCGGGGTCATTCCAGGACTTGGTGTTGAGTAAGTCTGCTTTGGGTCGCTTTAGATTGCTCTGTTCCAAGGTATTTGGCGCTGGAAAGCAAATGTGTGTGCTTGCGCTTTGCTTGGATCTATGTTCTGTCAGTTGAGTCAGTTTTACTTATTCTGGTTGCTTCTACTCAGAGGCGCTCTCACAGCACGGAGCTTCTACCATCATGCTTCACAGCAGGAATGTTTTTAAAAGTGTAGTTGTGGTGTGTTTCTACCAGACATTTTCCAGTCAGAAGAATTTAGTTTACATGGCATTAGACGGTAGACTTTTTGTCTTTTTACCTCAAGCTCTGAGTTCAAAACAGTTTTACTTACATGATGATCCTAATGATATTAATGCAGATAGATTTCCTGTTGTCTGCTAGTCATTCTCAAATCCTTTTGTTTTTGTGCCTCTTCTTTGGCTAACAGAAAATTACTGAACTTAAAAATAGTAAACTGTCCTCACTGGAAGGTGAGTTATTATGTGAGCGATAACTAAATAAGACAGAAATCCAGGCCTTCATCATTTTCACATAAGCATAATCTTGTTACTATGACGAATATCATTTTTAATACAACCTGTTATGTTAGATACCCACAAATAGTCGCAGGGTTTGATTTTTATTGAAACAAAGAGTGGCTGAACCTAGTCAAAAGTAAATATCATTGCTCCAGTCATTTGCTGGCCTGTGTGACTAAATCATCACTTGGTGCAGTCGAGGAACAGCTGCAGGAAGTGATGAGTTCCATCTCATTGGCACCGAGCCACCATCTGTAATTGTTTTGAAATTAAATACAGTTCACAGTCAAGTTTGAGAAAAACCAGATGAATTCATCTGGTTCTAGTTTGAGTCCATGAAATGTGCAAACTGTCAAGCGCACTAATTTCTGTACTTAAGAGAGCGTACACGAGTGATGATCTCTGCAGCCTTGTTCTCGCTCTCCCTGTAGAAGTGTGCAAGGAAGGATGAAGTGGATAGCCGAGAACTGGACCAGAGGAAGACCCTGCAGACTCACACTGTGGTCAAAAGCACTGACGAGAATGACGAGTTTGAAAAGCAGCGGACTGCGGCTATTGCTGAGGTGGCCAAGACCAAAGAGGTATCCAAACCTTTATCACTTGTTAGCTTTTCAGTTGTTAATTTTCGGGACCAGTGTTTTTGCCATGCGGGCAAAATTTGCTGCTTTATCGATTGCACGTCCTGCACAAGTGACTTAATTTGGCCTCAATTTAAAAATATATGCTCTTTATCGGCATTCACCTCAACCTTAATTGCCTTTGACAGTTGTGTAACTCTTCAAATTAAAAGTCATAATTACGTTGCCATTTGCAGAGTTCTGTTTCTTTTATTGTATTTTTCTCTTTGTCCAACCCTGCAGCTCTATTGATCCTAATGTTGTTTCCTTGTCAGGGCCCCCGCACATTTGGCGGTGGAGGAAATGCAGGCGGCAATTTATCCAATGCTGCCTCCTCCTCCCGGAGCCGAGAGTCTTACCAGCAGAGGAGACGGGAGGACCGGGCTGAAAGAACAGAAAGCAGACAAGATGGAAACTACAGAGAGCTGGTGAGAACACAAACTATAATCCAACACCCTCCACACACACACACACACACACACAAAAACGTTGTTGAAATAATGGCTTTACCTCACATTACTGAAGTCCCAATTCACTGTAACAAAGCAATTTAAAGGCTCAAACTTGCTCTGTGTTCTTCTGTGGTTTCTTTAGTCTGGGTTGAAGTCTTATTTCATGGTTCACAGATTGGGTGAGGCATCGGTTATAATATTGTGGAGATGTAAATGGATTGGAGCCCTGGTGAGGTTTTCCAATCAAGTGGCAGTCCATTTGTCTTGCTTTTTGTTGTGTCCTGCCAGTTTCTCTAGTCTGAAGGGTTTGGGTTGAAGACATTAATAGGACAGAACGTAAAATTGTAGTGTTTGACGAGGGAGTAGTGTTTGCGATCGTTTCCAACACCAACAGGCTCTCACAGGTAAAACAGAATTTAAAAGGGAGCTCCTGGGTGCGTCACACTAAACGTCTGCATTTATAACCTCGTAATTGTACTTATAATTATCATATGCATGTAATCTTCCTCTGATTTCCATACAACAAATATATTTCCTGTCATTTGTTGGGTAGGTTGACGAACGCGCTCTGAGGCACATCATGGAGATGGGCTTTAACAGAGAAGCTGCTCGACAGGCTCTGATGGACAATAATAACAACCTTGAAGTGGCACTGAACAGCCTACTGACTGGATCTTCTGGTAGCAGACCTGGCCCTGCGGCTGCAGAGTCTAACAAGCCACAACCCAGAGGTATACACACAAACACACACATACACACACACAGCCCCAGATGCACCTTTAGCCCACTTTGGCCGCATAACAATTTATGTCTGCAGAGCAAGCAGAGCCAGATTGAGGTTGGAGGAGTGATGTGGAGGTTCTTTAAATGCAATGAAAATCACCGGCAGCCTAGTTAAAGGTCCTTTGTGGCAGGGTTTTTTTTTGTTGCATTTACCAGAAATTGCAGGCACACACTTTATTGCTCTTTTCAAAAGCACACCTTAAGGTTTTAGATGGAAATTCTGTTTTAAATGCAGTCATTGCTTTGTGTCTGTTTCATTAGTGAAAATCAACCTGTTTTACCTTGAAACTTGCCCAATCACACTGAATTACTTAGATATTCTTTTTTCAAACCAGCTACTGGTACAGTTTACTCTAAAGCTATTTTAAATGTACAACACAAACTCATTAAAAGTAAATTCAGTTGAGTTCTCACGTGCAGGCTAATGCAGATAAAGTCACATACTTTATGTAGATGCAGGAGACCACAAAGTGTGCACATTCAAACTGATCGATTTAATCTTTGTCAAAATAATGTTTTGTTTTTTTTCGCTGTGTTTTCTTCAGGCAGAGGAAAGGGAAGAGGCAGGTCCAGAAATGAAGATGATCAAGAGGGAGCAGGAGGAAGACCATCTGGACCGAGCACATTGTTTGACTTTCTGGAATCCAAAATGGGTGTTTTCTCCATTGATGGTGGGTTATATTCCAAGCTGTGGAATAGTGTATTTTTTTTCTTTTTAATCATTTTGGAAAAGAGAGAGACTAAGTGTAAGGGACATAGATGTGTGCAACTTCCAACCCAGTTCCTGTGTAGTGATGACTTATGGGAGGGCCTCTGGGAGAGCACACAAATTAAAGCAAAAGTATGGCTGATGTTTGTAGCACCTTTTGAAGCCAGTTCTTTAGGAGGAATCTACTGATTTCTAACTGAGCCTTGATTAGACTGAGACAGATGGCTGTTGTCAGGTCAGAAAAACTAAGACATGTTTCTGACAACAAGACATCAGCACTGGTCTGAAATACCAACCAAGCACTTGTTAGTATTCCCTCCACTATTTTTCCCATTATTGTTTTGCCATACTTCTTAATACAGCTGATCTTTTCTTGTTTGCTTTTATCAGAGCCAAAGAGCCAGGCTCCACAGAGACATCACGAAAACAAAGGAAATTTCCACAACTCAGACTATCACACCAAAGACGCACCTCAGACCAAGTTCTCCTCGCATAATGACCATAGGCAACAAAGGAATGACAGACCGCCTCGCTTTCACAGGGACACTGATTTTCCCAAACCTGGCCAGGAGCCTCTCTCTAATTGTACAACCCCCCAAACGTCAGGCCAAGCCCAGCAGTGGAAGGGCCAGGAGAGGTGGTCACGAGGGATGTCCGATAGATCGCAAACTGACAAGAAAGAGATGCGTGACGATCAGATTTTTCCTTCTTCCTTCGTGTCTGCTTCCACTCATTCAAAAGACCTTCAGCAGCAGGTGGAGTTTAGTGGATCTTACAACCAACGGTCCAGAAATGGAGATGGTGGTGGGAATATGTCAGCGGCGTCTCATAGAAGAGGGGCACCCACATCAAAACTGAGCAATTTGGCGGGAAGTGAAGCGAACGGAAAAGGAAATAAACGTGTAGACAGAAATGAAGACTTCAACAACAGCAGGAGGAAGGGGAAGATGGAGAGGGCAAATTTGGATCACCCTGAGCGACAAAGGGATAGTGGGCCAGCAAACTTTAACTCAAAGGGAGGAGGCTCCGAAGTGGGGTCATCACAGAGTTCTTATATACCAACAGGAGATCCTTCTCATTTCCAAAATGGCGTTATAGAACACAAAAGAACTGGGCCGATCAAACCACAAACCTCGTCTTGTCCACCGAACAGGGAGCCGCTGCCCCCAAAGAGAAACAATGCTAATAACCCAGGGTCTAAAAGAAGGGGAGGTCAAGGCAAAGGACAAGGTCCTCGAGGATCAGAAAGGGGTCATATTTCTGAACACATGTGGAAACCTGGAGATGAGTGTCTGGCACTTTACTGGGAAGACAGTAAGGTGCGTCATCCCTACATGTATGAGACAGCAATAGTTAATGATTGTTGAAAACTGCTGTATTTAAGATGTTTTCTTTTTCTTTGGCTGAGCGCTGGTTTGACAGTTAAAGTTGTTTAAAATTCTAAAAATGAATCTGCGGGATTCGTTTTGTATTGACAGTGCCTTTGATTTGTTTTTCAAAGGTTTGTATTTGAGAGTAATGAGATTTCTGTTTTTTTCTGTCTGGTTGTGTGTGTGAAGTTCTACCATGCCAGAATAGATGCCGTTCATCCATCTGGCTCCACGGCTGTGGTTGTATTTAGCGATTATGGAAATTGTGAAGAGGTCCTCCTGAATAACATCAAACCTCTTGATGCTGATGTCATGGTAAGAAAATAGGGAAACATCCATCAAACTCAGAACTTGTTGGTTCATAGTAAATGAAAGCTACTAATTAAACTGCGATCAAGTGAGGTGAGGAAAGGTGATAAAATATGAATGAGTTCTAGGTGGATTACTCACAGTAACACATCACAACTGTATCAAATGTACAATGGCAGGAGGAAGATGATGGTTACTATGACAGTTCACTAGAGTTTCGCCGCGGGGGAGACGGCCAGCCTAGACGCACGCGACCCACGCAGCAGTACTACCAGCCGCCCAGGGCACGAGATTGATGTTTCTGCATTTACACGGGCAGGTAAATAAATGAGCAAGCATGTATTTTCTTTTCACTGGTGTTTAAGCACAAACCATGAATGTGTTTTATATAAAATAAATTAGAATTTCCCATTCATTTCTTTTATTTGTGGTGGTGGGAATCTTGAATTTTGTAATAGATATGGAAAATTCAAGACTTTTATTTCAGTCACAGCTGTAAAACATCTGTTTATTTTGAAGTTGTGTGGTCATGAGATATTTTGTGAGATTCCCCAAATACAATAACGTTTGTTATATCACATAATCTGTTAACCAAACAAATTATAACTTTGTTGTCTTTTGCTTCATCCATCAGTGTGCGTGTCCCTCATCCTTCCACGTTCTGCAACAATCCAGAGTGCTTCCTGAATTTTTAAGTGTCCCAATGGGCTTGGGCATACAGGACTTTTAAAAGGGCTCGCACATCATGCAACAATAAAATAAAATAAAAAAACACAAAACAAAACAACAAAAAAAAATCAACTGACATGAGCTCCGGTTTATTTTGTCAAGGACATATCTACTGTACATGTTGTGAAGATTTGTTAAATGGCTGCTTCAGAATAAACAGTTATTATTAGTATGTAGCAGATCTGTTTTAATGCGTTTTGCTTTTAATTATTCAATTTTAATGATGAATAAACTAATGCAGAGGTGGAAAGGAAACTTCTCCGGGGTCCTTGGATTCATTTTGACTCCGTCAATTAATTTTAGCTGAGCTTCTAAGTTAACTCGAGTTTGGGCTATTTGATGACTTGGTAATTTTTTTCAAACCTACCCTAGCAAATTTGCAAGTTGTTGTCTTACAGCTTACCTTGCCTCTGACATTTTCTCCTCTGCGAGTCCAGAGCAAGCAGCTCAGGCTAATTTGTTGTGTTCTGTGAAGCAAATCCAAATGGTAAGACAATCTCTCCCTGCTGTAATAGAGATGGTCACACTGCAGAGATATCATTTTGCACATTACAAAAGGGGACTGTACCTAGCTCTTCAAGCACTGCGCACACTCTGCTGGCTGTTTATGGACTCGAGCAGTGTGGGAGACACGTTTTGCACATGAAGAAATAATCTCCACCTTCTGCTCCAGTTTCACTCATACCAGCAGTGGGGGATAAATGGACAATTCACCAGGGTTCAGCAGAAAGGTCACCGTGTTATTCTGTATCACTAGTCCAAAGGGTTTGCTTTATTTTCCAACTGAGGCGCCAGGCAAGCATAGATGAATAATTAACAGCTGGTAATATGGAAACCTATCCACCAGAGAGGAACTGAAAGTGAAGCTCTTGACAATGTTCTAGGGGACTGACTATGACACAGTACCCAAATGAGAGGGGATTGATTTTCAATCAGATAAACGTATATTTTGGTAGAAGAATTAAGGCAGTTTCATACCGAGTATATTTTTCTTGACCCTGCAGGGAAATCATGTATAATGCAGCAGTTCTTGGGTTTAAGATGTTGTCAGTTATTAGTTTCAATAAATGCATGATTATTATGAGTGCAGGTCTTGATGCTGTAGATTATTAATCATTTTCTGGAAAGGAAAACCCTGTAGCTATTAGATCACTAATGAGCATTTGCTGTATATTGCCTTTGGTGAAGTAGGGAGTGTATAAGCACAGTTTTCAAGGTGTGAGCAGAGGCTCGGCATATGAATGGTAATATTTCTGAAACCACGAGAAATGCTGAGTGGGTGATCCAGCATAAACGTTAGTGTGACATGCCCTTTTGTTTCATATACAGTTAGAAAAAAAAAAGACTGAAAGCTGGTGAGATGGCCTGGATTATATCTTGTTTTTTCATGTTTATGTAACTACACAGGCCATGTAATCTTGTTGTTGCTGTGATTAGAGTAAATCTAAAGCTTCAGATGCCGCGCATGTTTTTCTGTGACAGACTGGTTGGATATGATCTCAATTATTCAGCATGCTACAAAACAATCTTGCATCATAACTGCTTCTTACATGGAAGCGTTTACAGTGGGAGTGAAATGTGTTGGAGAAGTAGTAGTACTACTAGTAGTGTTTGTGCTTGAGCCTGTTTTTGCACAGTCAGCTTAGTTAATTGCATTTCCTTTTACACTGGATCAGGAGACGGTGGCCTTATTATTGGCTAGTTAGCGCTGCTGCCTCACAGCAAAATATCTGTGTTACCAGGCAACAGTAGTATTACCTGTGGGTGTGAATCTCCACAGTTTAGCCATGTGACCAATTTCATACAAATGCTAACATGATAATGCTGCATCGCTGGTATTACAGTGTTTACCACGCTAACTAGAAAGTGACTGACATCCACAGAGCTATGTGGCGAGTGATTTAATCATACATGTATTTAAGTATTGTTTGTGACACACTGATACAAGATTGCTCATTTCTGCGTTGTCTTTACCAGGCCTCTCTGAAACTGCAACCTGATAACCTTTAGCAGCAGGAGGAATACTTTTCACTCCTTGAGAGGTATCAAACCTCTTTCCCACATTAACATCCCCATTGCTCTGCCCCTTTCATTTCCCACCTGCCTCCCTCCTCCTCCTCCTACCCTCATTCACAGCTGTTGGCCATTATCTTCTTGCCTACCTGACCCCCTCCACCTTCACCATTGTACCTTTGTGGCAGTGACATTTGAACCTAGCGATCCTGTTAAATGCAGCCTTTCTTACATAATTTCTACATTGGCCCCAACAAACCAATCCATTCTCTTCTTGTGGAACAGTGGGGGGTGTAACCTCCTTTCTAGGAGGTTACATGAAAGTGACTCAGAAGAGAGCAAATTTCCTTTCTAGCATGTTTGATAGGTCAACTGGTTTAACAGAAGGAACTTGTTTTTTATTGGGTGTAGCATGCAGTTGTTAATCCAGTAAAATTATCATTACGATATTATTCAAAGACTACCATCCAGTTTCTTCCACTTATCCAATTTTGGGTTTTTGCAGGTTACTGGAACCTATCCCAGCTATCATAGGCTGAGAGGCAGCGTGCAAAAGCCCCAGACTGGATTGAAACCCAGGATCTTCTTGCTATGAGGCAACAGTGCTAATGGCAGCAACTTGAATTGCTTATTTTTTAACCAAGGAAAGAAAACACTATTATCAGCAATAATCTTGCTGACAAGGTAACAGCTGCTGGTGTGGTTATTTGGAAATTTAAGAATTATAAAATTAATCGCCTTCAGTCTGGAGCTTCATTCAAAATCTTGCCTCATTGGGTGAGGATGGTCATGAGAAAGGTGTTGTGGTCAGATGAAACTGAGATCCAGCTGTTTGGAATCAACCTGACCCTTTGGAGGAAGAGCCAAAGAGCACCATTCCCACAGTCAAGCACGGAGGTGGAGACGTGAGGTATTGTGGCAGTTTTTCTGCTAAGTGAACATCACAACTTCAACACATTGAGGGGCCAAAGTACAGGGCCATGTACCATAAAATCTTGAACGAGATCCTTCATCCCTCTGCCAGAACACTGAAGAATGGTCTTGGGTCTTCCTGCATGGCCATGACACAAAACATACTGCAAATCAATTTATAACGTCTATAATGTTTTTCTGGATTTTTGGTTGATATTCTGTCTCTCATCGGTAAACTGAAAATACATTTCTTGCATCTTCTTTGTAAGTGAACAAACATTATTAACACTTGATGGTGGACAAGTTGAAATGCCCGCGGTGAGTTCACATGTTCATGGGCAGTGTTGGGACTAACGCGTTATTAAGTAACGCGTTACAGTAACTACGTTATTATTGTGGTAACGAGCACGGTAACTAGTTATTATGCCAAAACTAGGAACGCGTTACTCGTTACTGGGATTTAGATAGGGTCGTTACTCGTTACTTCGTGTGGTGGCATCGCGGAGCTTCCACAGATTCAGTAACATTAGCAAGTGGTGGAGGCCAGCAGGTGGATGAAGGAAAAGGGACGCAGAAGGAAAAGAGACCCGAGGCGGCCGCCGGTCCAAGTGTGAACTGAACTTCAGGTAAGAAGTTATGACCTGCAGTCTCTCTGGGTCAGATATAAACCAAGTTTAGGTGGAGTTTATTTTCGTTATTCTGACCTTTTCCGTACTGCGTGCTAGCTAGCATGACGGAGTTTCTATACAGCTGGGTGGTGCTATGAAGTTAATGATGTTGAACTTTATTTTGTTCATAAGTTATTAGAGTTGCCAACTGTCCCGTCTGGTATTCAGAGAAAATATTACGCGTTTCTTATTGAGGTGAAAAGGAACAGTTTGTCCCGGACTTCAGCTACAATGAAAAAGGCACAACGCTGGAGTTATTCTGTGTTTACGCTGCACAGCTGCCTCTCATTCTCTCCCCCTCCCTCTCCCGTTTCTACTTCAATCATGAAACTGATCAATGATCAGCTGATTGGCTCTCTTGTTTGTTTATCGCTCACTTTGCGCCGAAAGAGGAAACCAGCGGATGTTGCGCTAAACAACAGCAGCACGTTTAAGCTTGATCAGCTATCGTTAGAATTTATTTAATATTAATTTCTAGTATCAGCTGATGTTTGCTGGAGCCACAGCTGCAAAAAAGCTGCTGGTCATGATATGGTTTGGTTATCTGGTGAGAGGGAAACATGAAGATGAAACCAGGAGATGTCCTTACTGGATCATCAGAGCTGAACAGGATGGAGAAACAGGTTTACCTTTTAGGTGACATGAATGAGTTGAAGGGAAGTTATGAACTGTTTCTGAGAGACAAATAACCCCAGGATCCTTTTTTAGGTAGCTGACAGCTGGTAACTGTGCAGGGGCGGATCTAGCAAAGTGTTGCCAGGGGGGCCAGGTAGGGCATTAACAGGGAAAGGGGGGCACAAAGAAATACTTTTCTTTCTTATTCTCATTTAAAATGTCTAGCTTTTAAAAAATAATTATCTGAATCTTACAACAAACGATTGATAGATTGATGCATATATACCATCAAAACAGTGCACATTACTGTCACAACAGTGTTTGTTTTCATTCAAAGGCTTTATGATTTTTCCTATAATGGTGGGCCAGTCTCTAGTCAAAATGCCCAGGACGATTTTTTTGTCCCAGTCCAGCTCTGTATGCAGCTCATCTGCAGTCTGGTGTTACCTACATCTTCCTATTCAGAAGGCAGAATTTCCGAGTTCTGAGTACAATCAAAGCACCACGACAGCAGTTTTTGTGTTGGATGTAAAAGGCGCACATGACGCTGTGACGTAGGCTAGAATCATGGCAGCAGTCAACGACGGTCCAGGCGTGGGATTTCTCTCGTGGAAATATGCACATTATCTTTTCCTTTCTATTGGTAGGTGGCACAGTGCACTTGTGGCAAGTAAGCAAGCTAGAAGACTGGCAAAGTTATGGAAGCAACACATTAACAAGAAAATTCTGAGTAAAACCAAAGTTACTTTCCCTAGTAACTAGTTACTTTGAAAGTAACGAGTAACTTGAAGTAACTGAGTTACTTTTGAGAGAAGTAACTAGTAATGTAACTAAGTTACTATTTTAAAGTAACTTACCCAACACTGTTCATGGGTCATTCTCTTTTTCTTACTTGTGGAAGGCTTGGATTTGTCATTTGCATGTGAATCAAAGTATATAAAGCCAAACCACCATCTGGCAGATGTCTACACCACTAACATACAAAACAAGTGCCTTCTTGTTTATGCTGTGCTGGAGTCTCTCGGAAAATGTGATTTGTTTCGCAAAGCACTTACCATTATAACAGCCACAGTTCTGGACAGGATGTAGAGTGCTACCGTCACTTCCAGCGTTTGCATATGATCTACCACTTTGCTGCTGAACAGATGCAAGTGGTATAGTATCTGATTTGAATGAGGTTTTAGTGTTCGTGTTTTACTTTGTGTTTAGGTTTTAGGCATGACTTAGTGATTTACAGCTCATATCATTTTTTTGTTTAAAAGAAAGCAGTTATTTTATGTTAGAAACATGATCTATGCAGGTAAAAAATGGGACAGCTGACCTCTAAACACTTTAAATTGTTTTCATGGATGGATGGTGACTGCATGTGCAACTTGTGACGTCCACGCAGCATCATAACCTTTCACACTTAACACTTTCGGCATGTGCAGCGCTCTGCAATCAACCGAGAAATATTACTGCTGAAAAAAAGCACTGCCAGAACACCAACTGATGATGAAGTAGAGTTGTAGGAAGTAGCCTCATAAACTCAAGCTTTCTGCAGAAAATCTCATCTTTTCCATTTATTGTGGCTATTTCCCTGCACAACTTCTGTGCCATCTGGGAATCCCTATGCTGCTGCATTGATGGATTGTAGTGATGCCTCTGGAGGCTCACAGACTTGTGCCTCCAGCTCATTTGTTGTGCCAGCAGCACTGCACACACCAGGTTACAAAAATTGGGAGGGCTGCAGCCAGCTGAAACACCACCAAAGCATCTCATGTGCCAGCAGTAATGATGTCACTTTTGGAGTCTGCTGCTGTTCACAAGCACGACAATGGCAGTGGTATAAATTAAGTATTATAGTTCAGACAAAGAGTCATTGAATTTGAAGCCAACAAATTCAAGGAGAAACCAATATAAACAGACATGAATTAAGCCCCGGCCTGTGCTAAGATAAAAATTGAATGAGTATCTAAATCGAAAAATGTTTTTAGTTCAGGACTTAAGTTAGCATAATCAGTCTCAGAAAACAGAGTCAAAGTGACTTAAAATCTGCCTCCTTTCCACCGATGCAGTGCCAGTACCTAATGAAGAATTGTTCTACCAGTGATTTTTAGTCCAGTCCATTTACCTGAGTGTTTTTTTGTTGTTGTTTATGAAGTCACTTAACATTCACCTCTGATTCATTCAAGCATAACAAAGACACCTAACTCAAGAGATGGATCAATGTTGTAACTACACATGACAGGCAGCTTAGCAACCAACCAACCTGAAATTGTATCTTTAGGCATTTTGTTACTAATTTGTTTTTTTTGTTAAAAATACTAAAAATTGCCAAAGGTAACACAGTTTGACTGAAATAAAGTAGCATTTTTATCTCAACAAAGTGATTCCCAAAGACCTATTAACTGAAAACTGGGCATATGTTGGCATGATGCGCAGCAACCCTTAAAACATTAGAGGGAACTGGACAAGCAGAGGACTTAAGAACAAGTGGTAGGCTTAAAAAAACTATATATAGCAGATGAACAGGACCTGAAAGCTAAATCTTTAAGAAATAGGAAAAAAAAAACAAGTCTGAGAGATGCATGTGGCCCTTCAGTTGATTAATCTACAGGGAACATAAGAAATAGACTAAAAATCAGTGGCATCAGATCTTATAGACTTATGAATGAAAATTTGAGTTCAAATCATTTTCATTAACCATAGAAATGATTATGATGGCAGCCCACAGCTGAAGAAGAGCTTTTGATGTCTTTTAAGATGTCTGTAGTTTTCAGTCTTCAGTTTTATTTGTCATATGCAAGTTAGCACAGGGTCAACACTGCAATGAAATGTATTTGACAAGCAGAAGACAGTCGCTCAGCAGAATGGTACAGTAGGGGGGGGGCAAATGGGATATTGCACAGTTACGTTTTGTAGTTTGTACAGCATTGCACTTTTTTTTTCTTAATATAAATACCAATAAAGTGGAGTGACCAGTGTAGATTGTACAGAGTACTTGTGAAGCTGCAGGGTAGCTTCTGAGTGCATCCTGTGGAGTGTGTTGTGTGTGTTTAAGTGTTGTGGTTGAGGTGTCGTATGGCTTGGTGGTAAAAACTGTTTTTGAGTCTTGTAGTCCGAGCAGACAGGCTCCTGTAACGTCTGCCAGATGGTAACAAGGAGAAGAGCTGATGTGCTGGGTGGCTGTGGTCCTTGATGATGCTGTGTGCTTTACGGAGGCATCGCTGGAGATAAATGTCCTGAATGGCAGGAAGCCTCGTGCCAGTGATGTGCTCTGCTGCCTTCAATACCCTCTGTGGTGATTTGCGGCTGCTAGCAGAGCAGCTTCCATACCAAACTGTATTGCAGCTCATCAGCAAGCTCTCAATTGCACACCTGTAGAAATTTGAGGTCATGTTAGTGTTCATGCCAAACTTCCTCAGCCTCCTCAGGAAGTAGAGTCGCTGGCGAGCTTTCCTGATAGCTGATAGCAGTGTCTGTGTGAAGGGTCCAGGAGAAGTCCTCGGTGATGTTGACACCAAGGAATTTCTCTTTCGATCTTGACACTGGTTATGTGGATGGGCTGGCGTTCCCTGACTGGTCATTTCCGGTAGTCCACTATCATTTCTCTAGTTTTGCTGATGTTGAGAGACAGGTTATTTTCCAGACACCACTTGTACAGTGCCATGTCTGCAGAACTAATTCTGACAAAATATAAAGAAATAAGGGATGGCTCAAGACTTCTACACAGTGCTATATTTCTTTTGGGCTATGTACCCCAAGAGTTAGACTTTACTCTGCATTTGCTGAAACATCCTTAAGTGCATGAGGGGAGAAACAACCTAAACAGTTGCTTGTTATTGAAAAGGCACCCCATTGAAATGGCAGGATCATTGCTCACCACCTGCCCTACACGCCTGAACTAGCTCTCTGCATCATTGTCTTCTTCTTCCCCAGAATAAACTACACAAATCTTACACCTACTGCAAACGTGCACCTGAAAGTGATGAAAACAAGACTACCTTAAGTGCTCTAAACTCTGTAATACTTCTCACTACCCCTCTGCTTACTAACTGAGCACTGACTGACCGTGAAGTTTGACTAAAATCTCTTTTTAGTGCACTATAGGAAGAAAAAATCTGCTGATAGATTAGCAAATACGAATAAACAAACTCCATATATTTCTGGACCAGTCATGGTGCTCGTTTAATCACTGCAACTGACATATTTATGGAACATTACTTACTAAATGAAAAAAATAAAGTTTGGCTGACTTACAAACTTCAGTGTTATGACTTCAGTGTTATTACTTGAGCTGCAGTTCAGAGGCTCAACGCTTAATGAGCAAGATGGGTGCCGCTTGTCAGTTCTAATGGCTGTTTTCTGTGTGCAGCAGACCATGGCCTATGTGGGTCATTCTTCAAACATCCTGCCAAACATTTGTTGCCAAGCACCCCTCGTGTTTCTCATAACACATGACAATATAATGGTCAAATGGGGCCAGTTAGTTTGACCAAAGACAGTATGGACTAAGGGTGAATGATGAATCAGCAGCAGGGTATTGATCTTTGCCTTTACCACATATGGGTCTACACAACAAAGCAAACAGAGTAAAGCACCTTTCAGTCACTTTTATGGAGCCTGTCCAGTTACACCTAATGGCTACATGTCACATGAAGAAGTAGAACTATTGAGTTGAGCTCATGCAGCTGACTTTGTTGTTTTTACTTTTTCATTGCTACTTATAAAAAAGACCTGCAGTCATATTTTCATTAAGTGACCTGTAAATCAATGAATCTCGAGTATTTTCATAACACAACAATTCAAAATCATCGGGATTTCATAGGGGACTGTCTCTTATGCTAAAGTGAGCTGTGAGGACAGTTGCTCCTGACAAAACTGTACCTGCAGGCACAGAGGACAAAATGCTTCATTCTTTGGTTGTTGCTCACATAATCTTATGGCCTCTGTAGCTCCGACTCCAGTCCTCCAAAGCAAGCAAAAAAAACTTTTAAACGAAAGAGCTGCTGGTATGAGCATCTGCTTGCTACTGATAAAAAGACTGCCAGCATCAGACATGATGTGACATGGCGTACTGGTCAGTGACTGAAGCTTCTGATCAAAGGCATCCGGTGATCTAAAACGGATTTTTCCGTATGGTGTTAGAGGTCAAGGGAGACATTTTTTTTCATCATGGCGCAGCAGGGCAGCACGTTGGAATCGAGGAATCTAACAATGGGATTTCTCTCTTTGCTCAAATGATGTATTTAATTGTTGATTTGTAAATGCAGTAGGCAATAAATGTCCATTTTCTCCTTCTTGTCTACTGGTAGTTCTTTTTGTTTTGCTTTGCTATTGATAAGGTGCAGGATAACAAGACTTCACTCAAAGACATTAAATCAAAATGTAGTCAGTTTGTAAAAGCTCAGCAAAAAGGATTCACTTTATTGCTTTTGCTTTAAAGGTCTAATTACCATGGAAAAGGAAAAACATGGAATAAAATGCAAAATAATCACTAGAATTTTGCATTTCTGCTTTTTTATCGGTGCTTACTCATATCATTTCCCCCAGAATCCCAGAAACACCAGCACTGGCATCAGATCAGTCGTAAAGAATCACAAAAACTGATGAGCCTCACTCTTTTCTCAGCTGTCAGCGATGTAAAAGAAGTTTTCTTTCCCTACATCATTGCAATCAAGATCTTTAAAAAAAAACACATACTGGAGCTACAGTCTATTGCACAATTTGTTTTATGTCAGTACACATTGGAATAGAACAGACAAACGCCTTTGTTTTATTTCTTTGAACTTTATTTGAATGTAATTTTATCAAGGATCTTCTTTCACAATGTTACTCAGTTGTCCTTTATTCCAATAAATCTGTTGCAATACTTGAAAGAACACAGAAGGCTTGCTAGATAGAAAAACTGCTTGTCTGGGCAGATCAGGTGACATAAAATAATAAAAAAAATCCCATCCCACTTCTGGCCTCTTGTGTTATTTCTTCAGCTTCTGGTTCCATGGCTTTCCTAATTAGGTAATTACTGTATGTTGTGGAGGTAGTGAATTGTGAAGAGCAGATCCTCTTTTGACCCAGAGGGAAAAGAGACTGTTTTTGGTCCTGCCATACAAAAACTGTGAGTACAACCCCTTGGGCAAGGCTAGATTCAGCTTCGAGGGTTTTAGAAATGAGATAATTTCCACGGTGTGAGAGGACTTGGTGAATCATGCTGAAAACAGAGGTCAGGACTGTGCTGGAAAATGAGCTACCAACTTTTGGGGCTGACATTAAGACTCTAATGTGTTCAAACAGAATTGAAATAGTTTAAACTTTAATGTCTCAGGAGATACCATGAACATATGTTTGGAGGAAAAGTATTTGATCCCCTGTTGAACTGATAAGTTTATCTACTCACAAAGAACCAAAATAGTTTATGGTTATTTCATTTTAATTGAGAAAGACAGGATATCAACCAAAAATCTAGAAAAATAAAAAAATAGCTATAAGTTATAAGTTGATTTGCATGTCACTGAGTGAAATAAAAAATTGATTCCCTACAATACAACCAGAATTCTGTCTGCTACAGACTGGCTGTGTGCCCATGTTGCATACAGATTGCAATCAATCAATTACAGATACTTCTGATCTCATCTCGTTATATCTACAAAGCCCTCTCCATCACCATGGGAAGACCAAAAAGTTGTCATGAGTACTAAAGTTGTCAAGATGGTAGACCTGCTCAAGGTTCAATAGGCTACAAGACTGTCAACAAGACGTTTGGTGGAAATATAAAATTAAATGTTCTCTTGCTGGAGATCCATGCAAAGATCTCCCCTCATGCGGTGAAGATGATCACGAGAAAGGCGATGGATCACCCCAAACCTACACAGGAAGAGCTTGTTAATTATCTGAAAGCAGTTGGGGCCACAGTCAACAAGAACACCACTGGCAACATACTACAGTAATGGAGAGCACTGAAAAGGGTCTGGGACAGGTCTTCAGGCATGATAATGACCCCCCTCCCCCCCAAATATTGCCAAGGCAAAAAAGGAGTAGCTAAAGAAGTAGCACAAGACTTTATGGGGAATTTTGTGGGGTCAGTAAAGCTCCCATCTCAGCAACACTGAAGGATTAAACAGTTATCACAAATATCCCCCTGGATGGCATTAGCCATTTCAGTATTAGCAATTACCAGAGCAACATTATCTGTCTTTTGGAGCTAAACAGCATTCAGTATCAGTCCAGTCTGTTTGTAACATTAGTAGGCAGTATTAATTTAACAGGATAACACAAATATTCTCTCAAAGTCTGTGATTGAAGCTGAGAAACATTAATGAGCAAGTAAAAAGAAACAGCGGCCTACCTTACCAACTCTTTCTGATCAGCACCACAGACAGGCCAGAAGCACAGCACTATTGTAGACTTCCTAACAGTAGTGTTGTCCTTTATGCATTTTTGCACTACATAAGAGAATTTTAAAATATTTGCCATCATATATCTATATGTATAAAATGAAGAAATAGTGGAGTTATTAGAAGAGCATTAATAATGAATCTGAACTTGAGTACAGCTAGGCGTGTTTGGCCACTCTTCTAAATAAACAGAATTCTATACATGCTTTTATCTAATTTTACTTGTTTTTTTGCACTTGCTTCCTTTCTACAAAGACTGAAAGTCTGTTAATCAATGCTTCTTGACTCTTTGTTACAGAGACCAGAGAAGGGCACAGCAGCAGAAGAGACACTCATCATAATGGAGTACTCAGTATCAGTTGGCAAGCATATTACAGTCATTCTGTATAATTTACAGTGCTAGCATGGACTAATGGTTGTATAGCTGGTATGCTAAAATGCTTTGGTCAGGCATATGTTTCTGTTAAAAATTGTAAATGGGTTGCATTTATATAATTTTTTCAAGTCTTATCGACCAGTCAGTGCGCTTCACAGTACAGGCCATGTTCACAGTTTTCTTCATACAACGTTAGTATCCAGCGTCCTGTCCAGGGTGAACCCCGCCTCTCACCCTATGGTATCTGAGATGGGCTCCAGCCCCCCTGCGACCCTGAAATGGATAAGCAGAAGAGAATGGATGGATGAATTTTTCCACAAAATTCTTTTCCCACTACGGTGTCTGTCGGAGTGAATCTCTTAAAGATACAGTGGTTATAGGTATTAACAACCCTTGTTTGCCTAAATAAATACCACCGATCACGAACACCTATACCATGTACAATCACAAAATTTGGGTCCAATGTGTCACCTGCGCTTGTTGCAGCTAAATTTGGTCGATGAAATACCTAAAATCTCTCAAATCCCAGGTTTAACCTGTGGACAATAGAGATTAGCACTGCAGCCAAACTACGATCAACAGAGATGACTAGTGCCATACGGCTTTTTTCCACTAAGAGGCTTATATTTCATAGAAGGTTATCTCTGGTCATATGTAATTTACACTGCAGTTATTAAGCATAGCCACCACCATGTTTAGTTTCTGCAGTCAGAAAAGATTATATTGGAAATGCACAGTGGGGTGTTAATTTAAACCTTACAAAGTGACATGTAGGTATAATGCACAGCCACTGACACCTGTTAATTCATACTAAGTAGCAGACTGCCAAAATTACACCTCTCAATAAGAACTGTATCACATTAATGCACATCAGGAGCATTATTTGTCCAAGATGCAAGTTAAAAATGCTCCCAAAGGTCTGAGCATGCAGGTGACTGAAGGTACCTCAGAACATTTTAACCATAATACAGATGACACTGTTTTTACTGCAGTAAATACTCCTATCTAAATTTCTTTACATATACTTCCATTTATTTTTTCATTATTTAGGTTTTTTATATTTTGGAGTGCTATTACTCAACAAGAGAAAATTGCCTTGCTCAAAAAGCGTCTCATCCGAGCTGGCAGAGCATCTAGACCTCATGCATGTGTTTATACTCCTGTCTGCTTAAGAGTGAGTTGGCACTCTGCTGATCAGAGGTGTGTAAAATTGCCAACACAGAGACACAAGGTGAAAACGAGTGCAACAGTACTCATGCTGAGTTAGTCACCAGTAAAAATGACACATTAGCTTGCACAAATAGAATGCTTAAGGACGTTTAAGGGTGTTCTTTTGGGGATGATCTGCATTGGGAATGTTTTCTCCCTCCTGTGCTCCAGATTGAAGACTAGAATAATTTAACTGCAGTGTTCTTTCAGTGATTGCCTTCTGTCTTGTGTTACCTATCAATATCTATATTTATTTTTTAAAATAAACTGAGGTTTAGTTTGAATTTGCAGCTCATAATTAGACTGAAAATGAAACCATGCAGTTGATAAGGTATGTAAAAGCATAGTAAATATAACATATGACCTGTAAATGTATCAGAATGCATAAAGTCAAGCTTGTTAACAAGAAAAACCTCCAACTGGGGGCATAAACTATGAGCTCGCAGCTGGAAGGTTTTTCATTAAGCAGGCTACAATACATTTGTTAGTTACATTTGTTAGTTATTTGTTGAAGGAAAAGAACAACATTCATTCTACAAGAATTATACTCGTATACTGTTACTGCCTGATTTCTTTCCCTATCTCGTCTTCTCTGCCAGGCTGAACCGTTTCTTTTTGTTGAGCTGACACCTTGAGTGTATCTGATAGCTCCACTTATAGTCATGAAAACTTAAATGTGTGTTCACTTACTGTCAGGTTGGAGCCAAGTGAGTGATCCAAACACAAACCTATCGAACACTTAACCTACACTGATGGAGATTTTGTTTTATCACCACTGGAAGTGTTATTTATAGCTACTGCAGCTCACCATAGAAATCTGTTTAGTTGTTGCCAGCTGAGTTAAAGATATTGTTGGATTCAACCTGGATATTATTCTTCATTTCCAAAGTCAAAACTCAATATCTGATTTAAAAAGTGTTAAATACCTGTCACTATACTGCATATGGAAGCCATTTAAAATCTAATTATGATATGTATATTTTATATGGACTAGGTTGAAGAGCTTCCTGTGTGCCATTTACATTTTTTTAACCACATTTTATCCTCTCAGCTACTGAGTGTGTTTTCAGTGGCACCTGATTGTAACTGTGATGTTGAATTCTTGATTCTACTTACTTGCCCCAACCAGTCATCTGAGCTCGAGTGTGTCATATGCAGTATTATTTGCCAGAGTGGTCCAAATGCATCCCACTGACATCTGATAATCCTCCACATTCTTGCAGTCCTAACAGGCACTAGGGCAATTACAAGAACTGCGTCACACAAGTGGGCACTTGACTGCTTACTGCAAGTGTGGGTTTTGAGAGGGACCCTTGGCAGCAGTGAAGTACACCTGAGTATGGTGGACTCGGGAGTTTATTAGTCAGACCTGCAAGATCATCTCACTCTCATCTCCCAGCTCGCCAGCTGACATTTCTCATTTTGATTTGTGTTTCAAATCCGTGCACTTTCACACCCCATAATATTTATAGACAGTGCGTGCATAGGATTGCATTGCTTTGTGTGCTTAAAATAGTATTATTTAAGGACTATGTGTTGTTTGCTCTCTTTTGAGCTGGGGCGTGAAAGCACTCATCCAAAGTTCATTGGAGAATGTTACACAAGCATGCAAATGATTTGTTCCTGATCACTCTGTTTGTTGCCAGCCGGAACATATGACTAGTGTCTCTAATCCTCCCTGTAAAAGAGTAATGCATCATGCATAATACTTCAACTGGTCAATCCTGAAATATTACAGGAGACTCTTTTTAGTGCAAAGCCATAATGAACGGTGAAGTCATACTTCTTGTTGCTGACTAAAATGAAGGGAATGTAAGGAATACAGTAAGCATGCATCTGAAAAAGTGCACTTTTAGTAGTTTGTATTTTTACTATTAATTACAGAAATGCATGTTTTCCTAGCATGTAGCGAAGCTCAGGTAAAATCAAACATCAACTTGTTCTTCTAAGCCTAAAAGGTGATCCAAAAATCAGGGCCAAAAAGGTTGGCCTACAAAACATGTTAAATGAAATAAAAGTAATTTAATTATTTTGCTGAAGCAGAGGACATATTCATTTAAATCTCTGCATCTGAATTTTATCAACCTGTCCTGGGAGTTAAAAAACCCCAAAGCCTCGTGAAAAAAAAAGAAGCAGACATGGTTTAAGTTTATTTAAAGAACAAACAACGATGGAACAAAGCACTGGGCACAAAATTTTAGGTTCCATATGGCATTAATTGCAAAACTTGAAGCAAAATGAGCTGCATCATAAACATTTATTTCTCTAGCCACCTGTTCATCTGTCTATATTTGTCCTTTCTCTCTGCCGCCTCGAATCTGTGCTCATTTCTTTCATTTCTGTGCCTTTTTCCTTTGTTTCTTTGCTCATCACTGTCAGGTCAGAAGGTAAAAACAAAGTGCAAAAGGATTAATATGTTCACTCCTGTTTTTCTCTTTCTGTTGCCCTTTTATTGCCATCCAATTAGTAGTGTGCAGCCCTGTTGCCTCAGCTGAAATTTCAGCTCTTATTGGCATTACCCACTGCAAAACAGGAAAAGCGTGACATTTCGAGTATGTTAAATTAGTTAACTGGCAGATTGTACCGCACATGTTTATGTGATGTGTGAATGCATAATTCGGCCTCTGGTCTACCCATTTCCAAATATGGTATACTTTTTCACTTACAGTGCCGCAGATCAGTGACCAGCATCACTCAAAGAGGGCAAATAAAAGAAATGAAGACAGAGCTTTTTTTTTTTCTTCGAAAAACTTTCACATTTTATTCACCAAATTAGGTAAGTAGACTTAGTGCCCCTTGAAAGAAGAAATGGCTTCCTGAAATGCATGAATGGCTGATATTAACAAGGAACACTCATCTGGCACTCCATTAACTCAGGCTAAATCTACAGCTCAGTGAGACAGCTAGACAATCAGACCATATAGGGCACCTGTCTTCTAAGTCTTTAATACCCTTCTACTTTTCTAGGAGAGGGAGAGGGAACACTTTACTTGCAATGCGACATATATTCAACACAGATCTCCTTCAACCTTGAATGAAGTGCATTATAGTCTCTTTAGTACTTTGTTTTCTCGTTTCTGATTTTACAGCATGCCATCCACAAAGCAAAGAACACAGAAAGAATGAGGAAAAAAGTTCGTAATTGTGATAAAGAAATAACTCCTTTATTTCTTTTTTAAGTGGTTAAAAAAATAAACCACTTAAACCTGTGCTTTCAATTCAAGGATAGATAGTTTTAAGCAAACAGTGTCATGATCCTGGGTCTGTTGACCCAGCGTTTTGAGTTTTAGTTTATGTAAGCCCGTCAGGTTTCCTAAGTTCATTTGTTATCATGCCTAGGTGTTTCTAGTTCTTATTATTTCCCCCTCGTGTTTCCAACTATGTTAAATCTCCCCTGCTCTTCATGCGTTTCATGTCTGTGTCTTACGTTGTCAAGTTCGGGTTGTCATGTCTATGTCTCTTTATGTTTCCTGTTTTATTGTGAAGAGGTCTGGTGTTTCTGTGTTCATCGTGTTCAGTTTTACTCTCCCACTGTGACGTCATTATGTTCATGTGTGCCAGCTGTTTCCCCATGTGTTCCCACTTCCCTCATCATCCTCCTGTGTGTATTTAGTCCGTGTGCTTTCAGTCATTTGTTGTCAGGTCGTCTGCGCATCCATGTCTCATCTCCAGGTACCCATGTCAGTTCACTATGGTTAAGGTTTTTTATGTTTTGTTATTAGTTCACCCAGTTTAGGTTATTGTTTAGTTTTCACCGATGCCCTATTATTTTGTACCCTCGTTGCTAGTCTCAATAAACGGCTTGTTTTGTTAATCCACACCACGTTTTGGTCTGCGTTTGAGTCCTCCTCTGCAACACATACGGTCTGCCCCCGCCAGACCGTGACAAACAGGACATGCCCAATACAAAGGCACTGTGGTCACTAACAGGGTGTTAGTGACCACAGTGCCTATATGACATATATACACTCAACACCTTTTGTAGTACCAGGTTGGATAATAACCTTTAACATTAAAAACTGCTCTAATCCTCTGTGACATACATTGAACGAGGCGCTGGACAGTCCTCGGAGATTTTGCGTCATATTATTGTAGATTTATCAGCTTTTATGATGTGAATCTCCCATTCCCTCAAATCTCAATGGTCATCTATCAGATTGAGATCTGGTATCTGGAAGTCATCTCAATGCAGTGAACTCTCAAGAAACCAGACTGAGAAGATTTGGGCTTTGTCACACGGTGCGTTAACCCTGTTAGAAGCAGCCATCGGGAGATGGGCACACTGTGGTCATAAAGAGATGGATGGATGGTCAGAAACAATTCTGTTTTTACTAAGTGGCCCAAAGTGTTCCAACAAAATATCCTCCACACCATTAAGCCGCCACCAGTCTGAACAAGGCAGGATAGATCTAACCATTTGCATCGTTTACACAACATTTTAAACCTACCATCCAAATGCGGCAGCAGAAACTGAGACCAGTCAGTTTTTTTTTTTTTATCTTCTATTGTCCGGTTTTGGTGATCCTTGTGATTCTGGCCTCAGTTTCCTCTTCTGAGCTGGCATGTGTGGCACCTAGTGAAGTCTCTGCTGTTACAGCCCATCTGCTTCAAGGCTGTATGTGTTTTGCTTTCAGAGATACTCTTCGGCAGACCTTGATTGTAACAAGTGCTTATTTGAGTTACTGTTGCCTTCCTATCAGCTTGAAGGAGTCTGGCCTTTCTCCTCTGACATTTGGCATCAAGAAGGAATTTTCATCCCAAAGACTCACACAAGTTTTGAAGCCACTCACAATTTCACAGCTGGGTTACATGTATGGTGGCCGATGGATAGTGATCTAAAGCCCACCCATAGCGTCTGTTAACAAAGCTGTAGTTTTCAACATGATACTTTTTCAAAATATCAAAGCACTGAGGAGCACTGATAGAGTCACAGTTTTTTCTGCAAAACAACCACAACTAATTCCATTAACATATGCAGTCACTATCTTGACAATTCATAACAAAGGTAATGCAAGTACAAAGTAAAACTGATGACAGGTGGAAAGGAACCTTTTTAGAGTTACCTTGATAGTCACACCCATAATCCCATAACAGGATTTCCTCTATACAATAGCGCTGACACCAGTGTTCTGTACACCTTAACATCTCAGCTGCAAATAACAGAGAGTGGAAAAAGGTGATATTTGGTGTGGACATAAATATTAGCCAGTCTAGGTTCTTCTATGCATTTTGGTCTTCTGTTCACATGGAAAATTGCACAAATATCTGTGAACCCAGCATTTTCTGACTGAACCACAACATTTTATGCCATGGAATGAGAACACACTTATATCAACTAAAAACGGTTGAGGTGAGGTTGACTTTAACTGGGCACTTGAGTTGCAGAAGAAAGAAAACAAACAGACAAAAAGAACAGTTGTCAAAAGTATATCAGCTCTAAATTAAGTGGCTTTGAGACCTTTGAAATGGCTTTTCACCAGTGCGCAAAAGAAAATATTAATTAAGTTCCCCTTTGCCAGCTGTGTCATCTTTTAAAAGGATTTGTGTAGCTGTGTTCCCTATCAGTTTGGAAGGAGACACGGGAGAATTAGAGTCAGCTGAGAGAAGGAAGAGAAAGTGGATGGGGAGTCAGTGGTCTGTGAAATCAAGCACTCTTTTAAAACAGGAACCGATGAGCCAGCGATCTTGTAGTCAGCTAATCAGAGAATTCTGATTCATTAAAAATGTTCGACTTGTTAGTTAGCTCTCCTTAGAAATCTGTTTGCTGCTCCAGTTAAACAGAAGCATTAACCAGCAAGCATCAAGTGCATCGTTTGGAAGAAAACCAGTTTAACAGTTGGTACGAGTGGAAATGATTGCTCCAAGGAATGGCTGCTTGATTCACTTTACAGTAAGCCCCATTACAGCTTGGAGCTTGTTGACTTCCTGTTACATTCCAGAAAAATGGCTAATGGGTGAGGGGAGTAGCAAATGTTAAATGTGGGTGAAAGAAAAAGCTAAACAGAGCAGATTAAAAAAAACATTTGTTTTTTTGTTTTATTTGTAAGATGAGGTAACTCAGAGACAGCTACAAGCACATGATCAGACAATACAGAAAAGATATGGCTAAACAAACCAAAGCAAGACACTACTCACTTGTAGATCAAAACACCACTAAACTCACAATCAGAACTCAAAGTACACCACTGAAGCTCACCACTCACCAAACGCTTACAGCAGTGTGATTGTGAGTGGCTCCTCAGGACAAATGGGAATCGGAGGGGAAGATTGATAGCAACACCACAAGCCACCGATCAAAAAGAATACTATTCTCTCTTATGAAATCAAGGTAGGCCCAGCTTTAAGGGTTGTTTAGGCCCTGAAAATGTTGTCTATATGCCTCTGGGTTAAATTTGTAGTCTAGCAAGATGGCACTCTTTAGTTTTTAATCTTGTCGCCAGTACATTGCTGTAGCTTTTTGCACAAAGGCCTCAAAGTAAGTCTCTATCAATACGAGGAATGACTGCCTTTTGCATTTCTTGTTTACAGTCTAACAACAGAGGATGACGTTTAATGGGGCTGAGAATTGTTTAAAGACAGGAAAAGACTTAAGGCTGTTGGTTTTGTATCTATAGTGTACGTATTAATGGGGGATTTGTGCGTGGTGAGGATGCGGACATGCATGAAAGCTATCTGGCCTGACTTACTGCATTGTGCAAAGGAGGAACACATTCCTCAGTTAACTTTATGTAATATTTGTTAGGACTGGCGAGTCATTTGATTAAAATAACATATAAATAACCAAATGCAAGTGTAAGACTGATGTTGAAATTTTTATCCCCCAAACAACAACAACAACAAAAAAACAGTCAGGGGAGTCATCACTAACAAATGACTGCAATTTATAAAGAACCTGTGGATGAGTATATTAGCAAAAACAGAAAAGAAATTCAAATAGTAATCCATTTTGCAAAAATGACCCTAGTATATGTGCCACCTGTGCAAAATTATTATTACATAATTATTCCGAGTAGTAATGGCAAAAACAAACATGCACACCCTCCTAAAGATTCAGCTGTGTGCATGTAAAAATACATTTGTCAAAGCTCACCTGTGGCTGAGATCCCCACAGCACCAGAGCACAGGTGCAATGTAACACTGTGCTGTAAATCTTATGTTCTAGTTCAGGCTCTTTCGCCTGGTAACAAATATTGTGGTGCATACTCATTTTCACCTCAACACAACGTGCTGAAGAAATTAGCCAAAGCAGATCTGTCCTGATATAATTCTTCTATTGTTCTGAACTATTCAAATGTCACTAAAATGCCATTCTTACCTTTGACTATATAGTTGCATCAATACACTTCAATTACAGATCATATTCAACCCCAAGCGTAGAGTAGTATTACGTGTCTGTCAAAGACAACCCTTCAGCACGGTTCAAACAAGGAGAAGCAAAAATCCTTTTAAAGGATTGTAAATGAGTGAGTCATGCTTAGTTCCATGGTCAAAATAGACTAGAATCATCTGAATACACGCCCAAAACATTAAGCTAGAGTATCATTTTTGCTCTTAGCCATTGAAATAAAACAAACATCAGAATAGAAAATACAAGTTTCTAATATTGCATACAGTGGCAGAACAGGACAATATTAAATTGTAAGAAGTCGTGAGAAAAAAAAAAGAAGTTATTCTGAAATAAATTGACGCAGTTAATTCCCTAGAAGCCCCTCTGTGTTTTGCTGGGATGAAACAGGATGAAACTGAGAGAAAAATAGGGATGGAGGACTAAAGAAAATTAGTAACGTAATCCACAGCAGGATCAAAAGAGTGCGATTGGATTATATTTTGTTGCATCAGAGCAAATAAAAGATGTTTCAGATCAAAGGCAGTGATTTTCAGTGGGGGAATATGGAGATGCATTATTGAAGATTGAACAAAGTCCATTTGTGTGTGCGTATGCATGTGTGTGTGTGTGTGTGCGTGGGGTGGTGTCGGTGGTGGTGGTAGGGGCGGTCGTATTTGATGTCATAACTTGGGAAACATAGCCTCTCTTATTCAGCAGAGCTCTGTAACTCTACCTGGGTCTCTCATTGTGTCTTTATTTGTTTGATTTCAAGGGAGGGACGTTACAATAAAGCCAATCTGGAAATGAGATCAGGCTGTGACTGATGGTAATTACTTGCTGTCTACACCATTAAGAATTTAATGTAATTTCAGATAGACTTTCCTGGAAGGGGGGGTGGGGTGTAGCGGAGAGAGAGAGAGGGTAAGAGAAACAGAGAGAGAGGGAGAGAGAGAAAGATGGAAGGGAATATAGCTGAACCGTATCTGTAATTTCTCAGTGTATCTGCATGAGATTATGAAGAAAGACCTCTCTGAAACAAATGAACAACCACATCAATAAATGCATCGAAAGTTGTAGCCGCATATAATATAAAACACAGAAAACTAAGGGTGTCTGTCACAAGTTCAAGAACACGATTTAAATCACGTTTATTCTGTCCTGGTCTGGGGATATCAAACTGGCTATCAGCAGGATCACCACTTGAAGTGATCAGTCATGTAGAAAAGCTGTGGGGTGCCTCTGTCTTTTTGGTCCCCTTTCCATCTGTTTCTAGAGATGTAAAACCCAGAACAGGATTTATGTAACAAGACACATATATCAAACTCAGTCTCCTGAAGATTAGAAAAAACAAAAAGCAAAGGTTAAAGGTACTTTGGAAGACTGGGTGGGACTGAAGGATACAGTACAGCTGAAATATCTTGATTTTTTGACTGCAGAACAAATAGCTAGGGATGCAGATTCATGCAGCAGGTTTGGATACCCCAAAGAAATCTTGTATTTATCAGTCTGTCACATCATTGTGAAGGAATATTGAGCCACTTTTCTTTGCAGCATAGCTGTAGTTCATTCAGATTGTGAGCAATTCTTTATGCAGGCCCCTTCACAGAATTTCAGTCAGGTAGATTTTTCTGCTGTGCTTGGCATCATTGTCCAGTTGCATGATCAATTTTTGTCCAAGATGGCCTCATATTTGACTACAATACTTTGGTACACATAGGAGTGTTTGATTGACTCAATGGCTTCAAGGTGCCCAGGTCCTGTGGGTGCAAAACAAACCTAAATCATCACCCCTCCCACCATTGTGTTTTACGGTTACGATGAGAGCTTTTTGTGGATATGCTGTGTTTGGTTTTTCCAAATGTGGCGCTGTGCACTATGACCAGATGTCTCCACTTTGGTCTTGTCTGTCCAGAAGTCTTATTGTTTCTTCAGATGCAACTTTGCAAAAGCCATGTTGCCACAGTCTGTACTGTCATGAACTTTAAGAGTCTTAGATGTAGCTCTTGGATGATGTGCACTTCTGGTAGATTGTGGCATTGTGGTAACACAAATCCTCCAGACCAGCAAGTTATCAAAACTTCCATTATAGTAAGAAACGTTACTTATATGTACTAAAAGTGAACATGTGAGAAATAGCATGGTGCTTTTTTCAGCTTGTAGGCCACAACAGAGACATACAAGAGAAGAGTTAATATTGAAGCCAAATGTATTCTTTTCACCTATTGAAACATCTTAAAATGAAATAAATCCAATCCGATCCGATCTTACCATTTATTAATAGAAACCAGTGTTTGTTATTGCACACTGAACCATACTCTATCATCATAACATCTGGGTTTAGGCCAGCACAGACATAAAGGTCTTGTATGACTGTTTCCTGTCTCAACATGCTGAATGAAACGACTTATTGAAAGAGTCAGAACGGGTGAAAGAGAAATGAGACACACTAAAGTGAGACCTCAGTTGTTATTACTGCAATTAATCACAATCTGTAGTTGTTTGCTCAGAGCAAGAAAAAAAGAAAAGAAAAGAGAGAAGAAAAGAAATCTGCAAAATTTGTTATATTATGTGTCACTTGGCTTCAGACAAACTGAGTCTGGGCTAAGCTACTTGAAGTTACTAAGTTACTGTAGGATGACATCAGCAACATTATTAAGGCAAAGACTGAGTATCGCCTCTGGCTGACACATGAGGAGAGACTAACATAGCACCTGTATTTGCAATGGTGTTCTAGCATTGAAGGCTTTTTATAACACAGCCTTCCAGTTCCTGTAGTCACATACATCTAAAAATATCTTGATAAAAGCAAAAAATGAATTAATCAGTAACACAAAGAAATTCACATTTTAAGTTAATACAAATATTTAACCTCCTAAGACCCGAACTCTTCCACGGCATGCATTTTTAATTTCTCTTTGATATTTGGGCTGATTGGGTCCTAATTAATGTAAAAACAAAGAATTATTACCAGATTTTTTTTTTTTTACCTAATTTTTGTTTCTAAGAAAAACGAGAGCCACATATGAGGATATTCGTTTAAAATTTCGATACAACAGTAGCAGTTTAATGTCCTCGTAAGTGGATATTAGGCCCTTGTTGAGCAAAATTGAGTATTTTGGTCTAAATAACCCAAAATGTGATGTCCACATATGTGGACGCCAGGTCCTAGGAGGTTAAGACCATAGGAAGTATATTGAATGTGCGGCTGGATTACTCTTTTTCTTAATGAATGTTAAAGTCAGGCCAATCAGTTACAGCTCTGATAGTACATGAGACTAATGATGTTGATTTCCTTTATGTCACCCATATTATTATTTGTCTGAAATACATTATAGTATGCATCCAGCATACATATGCCCAAGGTGATTACTAAGGATTACACGGAGCTATTTCCAGTTCCTGATGTGCTCTGTGCGTTAATGACGTGCTACTGTTAAAAACATAAGGCTGGTATTTACTTGAGAAACTGCGCTGGAGAATGTACTCTCAATACAGGTTTGTTTGCATTCTTGCTGTCTTGTGAAAGCCAAACCTGAACTGGTTTTAGAGGCATATAACACAACAGAGTGCATCACTTGGGAGGGTGCATACAGTAGTTAGCCCAGGTACAAAGAGTCCTGAAGCCTCTTTGCCCACATAACTTTCATAGCAAACATACAAATACAACAAAGAAGCACAGGGCAGAGAAAAAGCAGCTTTAAAACCAAAAGGCTTTCTGAGTTGATCTGTTGGGGGAGAATGTGTCAGAAGCACTTTCACACTTTCCAGATATATCCCAAAGTTGTTGTGGAATGAAAAGCACAGTGATTGCGAATACCACTCAAGAGAGGTGAGAAATGTGAATTTGATCCTCAAACACACCAGACACGAGCAGCTGCACTATGTTTTTCCTTCTTAGTGGGACTCTTGGTATTACCTCACCAGGTCTGTTCTTCACAGGTGATGGCAACAATAATACAGAATCATGTACTTTGATCTTTAACTCCTTCAGTGACACTCACACTTCGTAAGATCCAACAGGCACTTAATTTGTATACCAAATTTGATATATGAAGAAGATGAAGTCTAAATGTATTTTTTATTAGGTGCCAATCAGTATCTATCAATTTCCTTCCTTACTTTAAAGTATATTTCCATTCTTTGTGTTTTTCAGTTTATTTTAATCTAAACTACAGGCTTGTTTTCTTTTAAGCATATAAATGACATTTATACCAGTCAAGTTTAGACACACACATCTGAGTGCATGTAGGATATATGTGTGATAGCAAGACATAATGAAATCAATACAGAATAAAATCCAGTGTATTATAAAAATAAAGTATCTTTAATAGTTACAAACAGTCTATCACAAACACTTGCATATTTTCACAGACACATTGAGAATTGCATGACTCTATAAAGGAAAGTGATGTATTTAACTTAAAAGTAGCTTTTTTGACAAGTTTGGACACAGTTCCAGTAGCAAAGTGATGAAAATGTGATTATTTTGTTGTTGTGCTGATTTGGCACAACAGCTGTACGGAATTTTTATTGATAAAAAGAAAAGAAAAGGGGACAAAAACAAACAAACAAACAAACAAACAAAACAAAACAAAAAAACTCAAGGTGCACCTACAAGCTTTTCCCCCCGGAACTTTTAACCTAACATTATATCACTCAATTATCACTTATATGTACTATATTATTGCACAACATCTGAGCAAAAGTAGAAAGTAAGACACAAGTGAAAACGTGTGAAGAAACGTCTAGTTTGTTTGTTAGTCTAGTTTGGTCTGTTGTCATTGCGGTTGTCGTGTATAGAACGACGTTTTATGGCATTCACGTATTCTGTGTTAGCTTTTCCAATTCACTTTGATTGCCCTTTTCTGTATTACAGACCTCACGGTTACCTCATGAATATAGATAAACATTTAACTTGGAAATACATTTATTTTTCAATTATATTTGTATAACCGATACAAGTGACAGATGGTCTAAAGAGATGCATTTTTTTCTCTAAAGCAGTGTCTCTTGTCCTTACCAATCAAATGCAAAACTTGTATATAAAGTTGTAAATCTTTTTATACAGTATTTACATGGGACCTTGGTAATATTCACTGAGTTACTGTGATGTTTTTGTAATGACACCGTTGCTGCCTGCCAACAGTTGACAGAAAGTGGTGGCATATGACAAAAAACAATCATCACAAAGCCCAAAAGAGGAACTTCATGTAAGAGAAAGTTCTTACAGTGAGTTTTGTAAACATTTATGTAAACAGTGGTGGTGTCTTTTTTGTTTGAACGAGTGAACAACTGAACATCAGATGTTAGAGATCTGTCTGAGCTTTCTGTTCACAACCTGCATCGAGTCATTTTGAATTTTTAAAGGTATTTCCACTTCTGATCTTTTCATCCTGTTCTTTTTAAACCTCCTACAGCATATGTAAGACGTCAGCGTGACAACCAAGAAGAACAGCCCCAGACACGTCACTGAAAGAGCAATGAGGACAGGCTGACACGGGAACGGCTCATACCTCTCAGGCCCCTCTGCCATCTGGCCAATGTACCAGGGCCTCTCCTCTACCTCTATGTCAGCCTCTCTGGTCAGCAGACTTTGAATGTAACTTTCATTACTCACTGTTTCATTGACAAAGAAGTTAACCATAACTGTTGAGTACAGAGGTTCAGGTTGACCATGATCACTGACCTTCACCAGAAGGCTGTATAGGCCACGATTGCTGAGCTCCCTCTTTAATGTGATATTTCCTGTTTCTGGGTCAATGGCAAAAGACCCGGGCTCACCGCCTTTCCTTTTAATGATACTGTAGGCGATCACAGCATTCATCCCTGTATCTTTATCCACAGCGTACACCTCTGTGATTGATGTTCCTGGTACAGTGTTGGGTAGCACTAGCATGTAAGACTGATTCGACTGAGGAAAGAGGACGATTGGTGGGTTGTCATTTACATCCAGCAGCAGCACGGTAACTATTGTGACAGAGGAGAGAGCAGGCTCCCCACCATCAACAGCCTCGATCCATAGCTGGTAGGTCCCCTGCTGCTCCCGGTCCAGTGATGTCTTTGCCCTCAGTGCCCCTCGGCCTGTGTCTATCATAAAAATGTCACTGCCATTCAGGATGGAGAGGGCCACCCAGCCATTTTCTCCAGCATCAGCATCAGTCACAGAGAGGACACCGATCTCACCATAACCTGGGAAGTTCTCTGGCACAAAGAAAGTGAAATCCTTGTTGATGAATCGTGGACTGTTGTCATTGCGATCTTGCACGGTCACCACCACTGTTGCAATTGACTCCCTTCTGGGTGTCCCCTGGTCCACCGCTCTCACGATGAACCGGTATGTCTCTTTCTCCTCACGGTCCAGCGATGTGGCCACAGTCAGGATACCTGTAACTCGATCCACAACAAAAATACCAGGGGCGTCGCCTCCGAGGAGGTAAAGAACTTCCCCTCTGCTTTCACTGTCCTGGTCTGACGCTTGGAGCTGAGTGAGAAAAGTGTTTGGCGGATTGTTTTCTTCAACTGATATCTCCACCAAAGACTGCTGAAACACAGGGGCATTGTCATTCTCGTCCAAAACTTGCACCTTAAGGAAGGTCTTGATAACGATCCCACGGGTGCTATTAGCAACCAAAATAAGATCATACTCCTGTGTCCTCTCAAAGTCCAAGGGCTCTGTTGTCTCCAACAGGTATTCATTCTTGAACAGCTGATAGGGGCTCAACCTGAAGGGACCAGGTCCTTCCAAATAACAGTCCACCCGTTGGTTCTTATCAATGTTTTTAACAGTAAAAAAAGCAATTGGAGAAAAAGCTGGTTCAGATTCCTTTATTGTTACCACCCCATCTTTTTCTGGCGCAATGTACCGGGGTATGAGAGTAGGGGGTCCAGTGACAACTTTGATGATATGGACAATAACAGTGGCTACAGCAGGAATACAACCAGGTCCAGTAGCCAGAACAGTGAGTTTGTAAAATGTGGCTGTGCCAGTGTCTATTTTCCCTGCGAGCTTGATCACTCCTGTAATTTTGTCCAAATGGAACAAGCTCCTGGTGTCCCTTGGCACGCGTTCACTGTAAGCATAGCTGATCTGAGCATTAGCACCAAGGTCAGGGTCAAAAGCATGCAGACGTGCCAAATGTACCCCTTTGGTGGTATTCCCATGCAGAGTGACATTAATTTGTGACTCTTTGAATTGGGGACAGTTATCATTCACATCCGTGATGACAATTTTCAAAGTCGCAGCACCAAGTAGAGGAGGGGTCCCCCCATCCTCTGCAATTATATCGGTAATGTATTCCGCCTGAGTCTCTCGGTCCAAAGCTTCTGTCACAATGAGGAAAGGCGTCAGCTCACCTCCTTCATTCTCCTCAACATCCAATGTGAACATTCCAAAGTCATTAACCAGCCAGTAGGTTTGCACTCCATGAGGACCCAGGTCTGGGTCAACTGCCGATTGCTCTACTGCATAGCGAGCATTGATTGGTGCGTTTTCAGGGACAGACATAGCGATCTCATCTGTGGGGAACTTTGGCCTGTTGTCATTAACATCCTCAATGAGAATCTTTACTTTGACAAGCTGAAAGTATTGTTGAGGCAGCACAAACACATCCAGTGAGAGGACACATCCCTGCCCCTCTAAGTTATCAGCACAGAAAGTCTCCCTGTCAATCTCTGTAGCAGATGTGTAAAGCTCCCCGGTGGTATTATTTAGGTTCACATACTGTTCACTGACCTTCTTTTGAGCGAGACTGAATATAAAGGGGGGGTCAACAGAGAAATCCAAATTTAAATCTACTCCAATAGCTCCTATAAAAGTCCCCCTTGGTAATCCCTCCTTTATCTTATAGATGAGCTCTTTTGCTTGACTGAAATTTGCCAAACAGGAAAGGGGGTTGGTGTAAAGCAAAAGGATGCACAATCCCTGTAAACACAAGAAAAAATGTTAAAAGATGAAGATGTTGTGGTTTAATTAAAGTTAGTAAAGAAATAGGTATTTGGGATATATTATTCTTATTCTCATTAAAAATAAATATTTTGTTTTCCTATCAGTTACAGAGCTGTTCTGAAACCTAAATAACAAAATAACATCCATATGTTCAGTTTATGAAGTATTTAAATCAGGCCCTGAAATTAGACTGTTATGAAATCAAGGTTTATCTGCACAAGTTTAAGAGAAAGATGAAAAACAATATGATGTATAAGGGCCTAATCCTATATCTGCCTTAATGATATGAAATGGTGCTCACAAAGCCATCTAACATATGTGTAGCTGCGTAACATTAAATTCTGTTTGTGAAGCAAATTGTTGTGAAACTTACCCATATTCTTCCTCTTTTGCTGAGTCTAGGATGTCTGCTGTTGAACATGTTTATGTCCGTTTGTAGCACTTTCCACTCATAGCAGGAAGAGGAGCAGCTTAAGTAAGCCAGGCATTTTGAGCGTTGAGCTGTGCAGACCTCTGCTAAGTGCTATGCCTTATTTCTATCTGACTTGAACAAGTCATTCATCCCACTGCCTGCTCAGGACACTCCCACCATATGCAAATCAGGCCCTTGTGACAACCAATGAGAGACGATGGCAAGTGGGAAATCCACTTTGGTTCACAGATTCTTTTGTTTTTTTAAACGACGCTATCAAAGCACATTGACACACCTGCACCTTCTACACACGCCCACACGGCTTCTGCCAACCTGTCTGTGTGGCAAACTAAAAACATATGATTGCCAACTGAGCTTATACTGACTCAGGAGACTAAGCCAGATGTAAAATATCAGGCGCCTACAGATTAGTTTAATCCAGCAGTAGTTAACAATCACAGCAGAAATAAAAATCCACAGAATCAATTAAAGAAAAATATATGATAAACTGTAAGATGCTTCTTACAACCCCTAAATGGAGACTTTGATTTTCTAAATGCATCTATAGATAGGAAAGTATATTGTTAAGATGCAGACATGATTTAGATTGATCGTAAACATAAGCAAATTGTGAGATTCATTCAAATATGGCTTCTTCATACATGCAGAATATGGATGAAATCAATAGAAGAAAAATGAAAATATAATCAGCAAGCCAGCAGAGAGGTGATCTTGGCATCATAAGTGGTGCAATGGTCAGACTCTGGATTGAGCCTCTAAATAAATCAACCCACTAATCCCCATGTGTTCTAAATGCCAGGCCAGCTGTTTGCTGGGATTGGAAGCATACTGCTCAGAGAAACTAAATGATTGAAGTTCTTTGGAAAAGGGCAGATTGAGACAGTCACACACACGCAGTATGTGTCATACTGTGTTAGGTATTTCTTCATTGCAAGGGTTGGTGGCTGGGCAAAACTGGGGCTTAATCTTAGTAACACACTTCATGCATTTCCTTCTTTATTAGGAATAGTAATAGTTGTCGTATTTTCTGTAATATTTTTGACGCACTTGGATAATGTAGCATATATTCCAGTGATAAAACTTCTAGTATACTGAATAATCTCCAAATAAATGTTACATCCTGTAACCAGAGTTTTTCTGGTCCATGCACTGAGCTCGGAAATATTTCTGTAAACACAGACTTAAGACATGATAGGCCAAGAGGCTTTAGAGCGTGGGAAAGAAGCAGATGAGGGAAATTAGACTCATTTGAAAGCTGCCTTTAGGTACAGAAGGTCTGAGGTTTAGTTGCTTGAGATGACATGACAGAATTAGAGTTGTACACCAGAATAAAGCTGTTGGCATTACATGATTTACCCTATAGTAGTTGCATCATGGGAAGCTGAACAGAAAGACCAGTGAAAGTGATGTATTTTAATGACTTGTGTATCTGTTAGTCCTCAAAGCTTGTGAAGCTCATCTCAGCTTCAGAAACAACAAACTGAGGGCCATAGAAAACAAGGTCTGGAAAAAATCAATTAGAATGTAAAGTAAGAACATTACATCAGTTTTGTGTTTCTGGTATATAAATCATCTTTATGAATGCAGTGCCCTAGTTTGGCCCATAGTCTGGCCTGCTAGTCATGTTAATTTCTTTATCTTCTACTTCTACATCTCACAAAGATTTTAATCTAAGCGTATTAATTTTCTGTTTAAAATTGCAGTCGACAGCTCTACGATTTCTCAAGTGTATTAAGCAACAGAAATTTCAATATTTTATTTATTTTTTGTGCATTCTGTAAAGTGGAATCGTATTATTATATTACACTACAAAAGATTGAATGAGGCGAGAGGCCAAGGCCAAGAGGCAGTATTTTTGTGGCCTTAATTACATCATTTGCTACTCTGTCTGTATGAGATGAGGCTGAGTAATCTTTTCCCAGATCTGCTAACAGATGTCCTCTAAACTTGGTCTATTCATTTAATCAAAGGGCTGCTAAGCTATCTTGATATCCACAATACAGATTCATGGCTGTTAAGTAAGGATGATAGAAGATGAAGAAGCAATACTATCTATCTATCTATCTATCTATCTATCTATCTATCTATCTATCTATCTATCTATCTATCTATCTATCTATCTATCTATCTATCTATCTATCTATCTACCTACCTACCTACCTACCTACCTACCTACCTACCTACCTACAAGTGTTGGTGCACTGTAGCAGCTATAAATCATATAAAGGCTACACATGAAAAGACTAAAGCTACTGACATGGCTCTAAGGAACTGGTGCTAAGAGGACCTATTAAACTACAACTACACAAAGGATTGCATTTATGTTTTACAACTGAGGTCTACACAGAAAAATCATTACAACAAAACTTACTTGCAACCTATCACAAAAATCACCTTATGCAAAGCAACATCTATATAAGCTCATACTGAAAACAACAATCTGGCCAAAACAACCAATTACAGTGTAATTGGTTTGATTTAACAACAAGGACAAGGACACAGTACCTCAAATCCATTGTACAAGCTAGAGAAACTCTGGCAACACACACACACACACACACACACACACACACACACACACACACACACACACACACACACACACACGCACATATTGTAATTAATGTGAAATCAAAAGAAACAACATGTAGTTACTGCATATAGCTTGAGAAAACCCTATTGTATATGATTACTCATTTCCAGACATATGTACCACAGCTTTTTATTTTTTTGTAGAACTGCTTCTTGGCAAATCAATACACTGCAGTCGGAAATACTTGTTTTCTACCACTGAATTAATCAAACTTGCTTTTGCTGTGTTTATCACAAGCCGATAATTGTTGCAGATTAAGCACAGATTTCAGTTTAATGGAGTAGCACACAATGAAATGTGGGTAAATTTATTCATTTGGGCAGAAATCCATTTAGTTCACATATATTATGTCAGTCATAGTTGAGTGGGAGCCACAGTAGAAAGCCCCTACAGTTACTTTACTTTGCAGTACCGGGATGCATAATGGGAGCTGTTAGCATATAGATATATCTTGACAAAGTCTCAGTATAAACCTTTAGCACCATGATAGAAGGGTAGGCCTAAATGCCAATAAAAAACCTATCTTGTTTCTATATTTCTGTTTGGAAACAACATTATGCAGCCGTGTGCTCTTAGTGCATCCCTCTGTCTCAAGAGGACAGTCTCCAGTATTGCCCACAGCATTTCTACTCATCTCCAAGGAGGAGATAACAGATAGTGATTAGTTCTGCTCCTAGTAATGAGCAGGAGAACTATTTTCTTTAACATTATGGGAATACAATTTTTTATTTTATTTAAGTAAGGTAGAAAAGAGTTATTATAAAGTAAGCAGTAGCTGTTATTGCTCTGTCAGTGCCATCTACTGGTTGAATTAACATAAAAGAAGGAAAAAAAGGTGTGTTTCGGCTACATGTTAACAGTCCAGATATATAGGACTACTTTGGTTGCTTGTTTCTAGTTGGGTCCCAAATACCATCTTGGACCTAATCTTTAGTTTTGTTATTACCTGCCTTGGTTTTATAGCTGAATTAGATCGCTACAAGTGTGAGAATCGGGTCCAAGGCTAAAAACTTGCAAAAGTACTTATCCCTGATAACTCGATGATTTGTCATTTTTCCTGTGGAGACCCAATTTTCTCAAAGAGGGAAAGCTAGAAAGGAAAAATACTTTAAAATGTCTCTGTGGCTTGCCATTATAGAACCAATTTTGGTGTAAAATGGAGCTGTCCTAACATGATATTATACTACACAATTTCTGAACCCCAAAGGTCTATTTGTATTAACTGAAAAAGAAAGAAAGAAAGAAAAAAACTTCAACTGCTCTCCACCCCCTCCTCACATCTCCCCTGCTGCTTCTCTCTTCTTCTGTTTTCACCCATCAGTTTTTCTCCCTTTTCTGCTCTTATCAGCTGCTAAAGATGCATCCTGGCACAAATGTAAGAAAGCTCATCTAAGGCTGGGAGAGAGAAGCAAGGCAAGAGTATGAAATAACACAAAATCCTTGTGAGCTCGTATTTGAGACAGACAGAGAAAAGAGATGGTAAGATAGTGAGGGAGTGTTAAACCGCAGAGTAGTGTGAGTGTGCCTTTGTGCCTGTGCAGGTGCAGACTGGATATATCATTGAGAACAGGTGCTGTGGTAGAATGTATGTCCCTCACAGCTGCAGCCAAGGAGATTACTAGCCCGGCTTCCTGGTAATGAAGTTTCTATCGATTGGCCCACCACAGGTTCTTGTTTCTGCCTGCTAACAGTGTGACTATTTCAAAGCCTCAGTTTGAGGTTTTTGAGTATATCATTAAGGTATAAAATTGAGTTTCCGGAAGGGTTCGATTTGTTGATGGAAAATAATCGCTTAGTAACTTTTTATACATCCATATCTCAAAAACTAAGTCAATTGTTGCCTCATTGGTTTTAGAGAAAATCAATTCTTGCTCCGGAAAAGGCTTTTTCATTCTGTTACTGCTGTGAAACAACACACATTTAGTCCGGATCCAACACATTATACAGCTGACATTGTTTATTAATACAATACAATGACGTGTATATTTGGGAGCAGTACACCACAGATGCCTTTTATTTTATTTTGACAAAATTTAAGCAAACAGGCTTTAGTGAGCATCTAATCAAATTTTGCCTCGCATAACAGTAATAATTTTAATTTCCTCAATAATCAGTGAGCATGATTTTCAGGAGGCGCACAGAATAAAACAAAAATGGGAAATTGCAAAGAGAGATCGTAATACAGCTCAAAGCTGTTTAACTAATAGGGTAAGTTCCTGTAAATTTAATGCACGATGTTAAAACTGTAGAAATGGCTGATACAGTAGCTCGAACATTATTTCAAAGGCACACTGTTGAAAGCACAACATGTGGAACCTTGAAGTAGCTACAGCAACAGAAGACCATGCTGGATTTCATTTCTGTCAGCCAAGAACGGGATCACAAAGAGTGGACAGGAGAAGATTAGAAAAAAAGCATGAAATAAAAGTACCCAAGGCAAACATTGACGGCTATTATAAATTTAGTGAAATTTCATTTTCAAAGGGATATCTATGACCTTGACTTTCATGAGCTGCCAAGCAGCTTTCATGAGCTACCTATCAGTAATAGGTACTGATATCATTGATTTTAATTTTTGTAACTGTACTTCTGAGTGTAATTTGAGATTTAGTTTGTCTGGTCACACAGGGGCTTGTTTCTGTGCGTTATCAGGAATGGTTCAAAGTATATACACATTCTCCAGTACAAGAAGGAGACAATTTTCATTTGTTTACAAAAAACTATTAGACTTTGAGTTCACTTTAGGACATGAGCCAGAATTGTGAAAATGATGCTAAATTATGTCATGAACTGTTGTATTCTTAGTGTCACATCGGCACACACTGCATCCTTAGATATTTCTTCAAACCCATGATGTTTTCTGTTGTTGGTCTTTAAAGTGATCGGTGTTGAATTTACAGTTCTGGTCAGAAATTTACATCCACTCATCGTTGATATACATGTCATGGTAATTTGGAGCTTTTAATGATTTCTTTGAACTGCTGTTTTACCAGAGTGGAATATACACATGCAAGAAAAAGACTGTGCACCCACTTTGTGTTTTACAAGAGATGAAAGATGTGTGCTGTACAATCAGTCCACCCTGGAAATAGAACAGTTCAAACAAATCTTACCACGACATTCATGCCCATGACGAGTGGATGTAAACTTCTGACCACAACTGTAGGTGGGTGTTAAATTAGCAAGATGAATAAAATCACAGGAATGACTCACTTCAACTATAAAACAGGTGTGTACAGAAACAATGGTGTACCAACTGCAGTTGGGTCTTGTCAAAAAAAACATTGTATAAAAAAAAATCAAAATTACATGAAAAAAAATCCCAGTGGAAATTAAAATTGTCTGCCAACAGATGCAAACTGTGCACGAATACTCCAGAGATCTGCATAAAAGCTGTTTCAGATTTTGTAAGGTGAGTTAACAGCATTTATGTTCTCTCATCCACTAAAACACCACTGCATGAGTTTTTGAATCAGTGTGAAAGCTTGAGGTCAGAACTTACTTACTCACGGCTTGGTGTCTGAAAAGTTCAAAATTGGGAACAAAAATGAAATACAAAAATTCTATCAGGAAGTGTCTTACCCTGGAAGACTCATATGCTTAGCCTCCTATTAATTCCAACATGTGATATCTCCACATAATTTCAAGCTTGTCTTGTGACTGCAACACAAAATGAACCCACAAGCAACACTCCGGGGTGCCATAATCTGAAGCATGATACTAGGACTGAAGCTCATGTGATGCCCTTGTGCTTAGAAGAATGTGCCAGACATATCTTTCCAACTTTACGCAAGGATGGGCCAAAGCTGATCTTCAACCCTGGGGGTGCTTTTGATTGACTGCACATACCCACAGTTCAACAACAAGGCTCCTTTAAAAAAAAAAAATTCTTGGAATGGATAGTTTATAATTGGGAATGCAGTTCTGCTGTTATCACAACATTTCACCTGGACACCCTCATCCGCTCTCTTCCTCCCCCATCCTTCCTTACCTTACCTCCCTTACACACACCTGCACACATAAGTACATATAAGTACCTTTACACCTACACGAACCCACGCATCTGTGATTTATCCATGTGACATGTTGAGATACATGCCCTCTCTGCAGACATGTCACCATTTCTCAAACAAACCTATCTTCAGCTATCCATCCATCCATCCATCCCAGCTGTCACAGGGTGCAAAAAGGGGTACACCCTGAACAGGTCACCAATCCATTATTGGCGAACCCCATCATTTATAACTAAGTTTTCATTCTTGTCTGTATTTCCTTCTTACATATTCATATTTTAAATGGTGCAGACATTTAGAAATAATTCAGACAATCATAATTTAAACCCCATCTGAGTCCCTCATCACACAAAGGTGTAGTCAAATGAGTCATTCGGAGTGAATCACTGAAATGCCATAAGGGCACAGATGAGAACTATGTGCCACTTAGCTGGAACTAAAGCTCGTGCAATGCCATGTGCAGTGACATAAACATACGCATGAAGGTGAGATAATTCCTAAAGGCACGGCCCTAAATTTGGCATTTTAAAGCGCCACACTCCAATTCCTAACATTTTGGACATCCAAAATACTAAGTGTAACTTTTAAATCTGGAACTGGAATACATGCAAGTCCTGTCTGCCACATTACCATTTACTGATGTTTTGCAGATTTGAGCCTATGTGTTCATGCAACTTCAAGTAAACTGACTGAAGTAAAAAGTTCTTCTAAGCTGCAATTTAATAATACATTTAAAGGCACCGTTATTTACCAAGCTTAGGAATGTCTCTGGGATTTTTTTCCTGTTTGTTCAATGGTTTTATTGAGACAGCCGTTATATAATGTCATTTAAACCAAGCACAAGAACAAGACAGGCTAAATCATAAAGATTATACTGTACAGATCCAATTACTGTGAATGACAAACCTGCCCCAGCTGTGAAACAACACACATTTAGTCCGGATCCAACACATTATACAGCTGACATTGTTTATTAATACAATACAATGACGTGTATATTTGGGAGCAGTACACCACAGATGCCTTTTATTTTATTTTGACAAAATTTAAGCAAACAGGCTTTAGTGAGCATCTAATCAAATTTTGCCTCGCATAACAGTAATAATTTTAATTTCCTCAATAATCAGTGAGCATGATTTTCAGGAGGCGCACAGAATAAAACAAAAATGGGAAATTGCAAAGAGAGATCGTAATACAGCTCAAAGCTGTTTAACTAATAGGGTAAGTTCCTGTAAATTTAATGCACGATGTTAAAACTGTAGAAATGGCTGATACAGTAGCTCGAACATTATTTCAAAGGCACACTGTTGAAAGCACAACATGTGGAACCTTGAAGTAGCTACAGCAACAGAAGACCATGCTGGATTTCATTTCTGTCAGCCAAGAACAGGATCACAAAGAGTGGACAGGAGAAGATTAGAAAAAAAGCATGAAATAAAAGTACCCAAGGCAAACATTGACGGCTATTATAAATTTAGTGAAATTTCATTTTCAAAGGGATATCTATGACCTTGACTTTCATGAGCTGCCAAGCAGCTTTCATGAGCTAGCCGTTGCTAGCTGCTTGCTAATGCAACTGATGCGCAGCAATACATCATTGGGATGCTGTTGTTGTGTTGTTTTTATTGAGAACACTGAAGTGGCCTGATGTGACAGTGTGAGTGAAGATCCTGGGAGACAATGGACTTGCTCAAGGTCATATCTGACAGGACATTATGCTCAGAGCCTATCTGACTGTCTGAGGAGGAGCTGGAGGGGAATAAATACAGTATGTGTTTCCTGTCCTTCCCTTGCATCTTCCTCCTCTCTGTGGTTAGCATGCTGAGAAGGGCCCTTGAAGATACATTTTGCTTTGTACTCCAGATTACTTAATGGCTTGCATTCGCTGACCACCATTAGCCCTATTTACACAGTATGCTTCTTGTTCTTTCTCTGTCCACATGAGTGTTATACATTTGGATCACGTTGGGAACAAGCCTGCACTAAACATAACTCAATGCGGTGAAGTTCGCTAGGTGATGTACATATGTCCTTCTGCCCTCTGGAGATTTATGAGTGGGAGGGAAAATAGGCAGAATGTGGATGCTCTGGTGTCCTTTTGATGGCATCTTTATTACCTATTTGTGACATGAGATTGAAAACCCCAGGAAACTGCCAGGGAGGGCAAGGCTGTGTGTCTTAGGGTGTGTAAGTATAGGTATATAGATGAAAAGGGAAAACAGGACAAAGAGGGCAAACAGTTGGTAGCACTGGAGTCCATATGGAGAAAAGTAAATGTTAAATAAAGATGAATTGGATAAAATGAAAAGAAAGACCAAAGAAAGGACACGGAATGGGGCGCTTGGGAGGAGGGGCATCTGATGAAAAGGGTATCTGCTCTCCCAGGGGTCAAGCTGTCAGAGTGACTTGGTGGCATTTGTTGTCCCACCTTTCCACTGTGACCTTACAATGAGCCAAGGGGAAACAAGAGACTAGCATAGTGGCTTGTCATCAATATCGCATCTGACACCATCTCGCTCTCTCTTTCCCTCTCAAGCAGACTCATGCCAACCCATCAGCCCATGATGTGTACTTACAAAGGCAGACAGCGTCTTGCAAGCTCAGGTTGCACTGCAAGATTTAAACCTGGAAAACTTTAATTGATGAGCTGTCTGTCTATACTTGGCAATGTCAAGAACAACTTTTTTTTTTTAACTAAAGAGTCTATTTTGCAAATTTATTCCAAACCTATTTCCGAAAGCTAATTTATGACAAATTTGACATTTCAGGAATAGGTTTCAAAAATCATTGGTAAATTCTTGGCGATTCTGCCGGTCAGGTCCAGAAAAGAGATTTTTTTTTTTTTTTACTGATGTCTTCGTGAAGAAGAGAACCGTCAATCATCCATTGTACAGCCTACCTGGAATAATAATCTTTGTTTAGAAACACTTTTATTTATTAGCTCAAAGGAGGAAACTGATCAGTTCTTGCCAAAGAGTAATGAGATGGTTCCCACCTCCATCTGCTTTCAAATACCCCCCCCCCCCCCCCCCCCCTTCTCTCACACACTCGCATTCACATTTCAACTCCCACATGGAACATCAGCTATCACCCTTTATTTACGTGAAACAAAAAAAGACCTCCAAATGATGAATTCACAGGCAACCTGTCTCAACTGTCCTCCCTCTGTGTGATTGTCAGCATCGTTTACCCCTGCTATATTTTTTCACTTTGCTAATTTACCCACAAGGTGAGAGGGTGCTGGGAAGCTCCTAAAAGTCCTCTGGCTCCAGATGTCTGGACCAGATGTCCCATTATTTCTGAAGTGGGCCTGTGATTTTATTTTTATCTGTTTCCAGCTCTTTGCACCTACGCTAACCCCTGCTTACACACACGTGCACACGTACACACACACGCTCAAACATACACCTACGACAGTGGACTATTGGACACATACATACATTTGCATGCAAATAAAAAGCCCTTTGAGATTAGCCCCACGTTTAGCATTTATCTAAATACTTTCTAATTAAAAGTTAACAAGTAAAGTCTGTGTACAAAGTATTTAACAACAACATTTCACAGATGTTCTTTTACAAACTTTGGTGTTATTCTTGCAGAATGCAAATTAGCCTACCAGTTATACTATTAACACCCTATTAGGCAGATGACAACCTAACACAGTATCCATGGCATGGCTTTGTTTTTTACTATGCTGCACACAGTTAATCATCTGGGATGACAGGCTGGTGCGGCGCCTAAAACCTTTTGATGTGGTCAAGGTTAATTAATATTTGCAAGTAAAATTTATTAAGTCATTAAATGAATGAATATCTAAAGGAAAAATAATTGTTTTTTACTATGGGCGCTGGACAGCAGTGATACATTTGCTCTTTCCTTACCTCAGATTATGCCATCTTTCATAATTGCATTAATCACTTAATTGAGTCTACAAATATCTAATTTTAAAGGAGTAACCCTTTGTTCTTAAGGTTTATGTTTTTGTCACTCAGCTCTGCTCAGACCATAATGTTTTTGTTCTCTGATGATGACTCTGTTGACAGACTAATATATACCTCAAAACCGTTCAGTTAATCTCACAAATATGTACTATATGATGCATATTATATGCATTTGATATTCTTTTATTTTCTAAAGAAAATAAAGAAAATGATTTACTTGGATTTATGGTTCATTTTTCTTCCAGAATATATTTGCATGATACTTATTAGCTTGACCTGAAATAAATTCAGTTTATATTGGGCAAATCATCAGCATCACAAGTCAGAAAAAGAGCAATGCATATACAGAGCAAAAAGTTTAAGAAACTGTTTTAAATTCTCACGTGTGTTATTATCAACATGGCACCAAGCTGCTTAAGCTACTATAATTTGCATCACTGAGTCGTTGGTGAACCAGCACAAGGTGTTTTTGCTTACTTCAGAGGAACTGCAGAAAACACAGACACTTAAAGCTCACTTGTGCACAGGTGTACCACAAATTCGAAGACCTGTACCTGTACATTGCATTCATCTGTAAAAACACCTTCTCAGATGAGCTTTTTGATTACATTACTGCAACGCAACAACCTGTAACTTATTACCAGAGCCATTATATGGAGGTCCTGCTGAGCTGCCTGCCACTAGATGGCAGTGAAGCACTGTGCAAAGCATGCGCCATGCTGTTATGTGTTTGCTGTTGTCACTGTTGGTTGGTCCTATCTTATCTTCTTTCAGATCCTCCTTTCCTATTGTAGCAAAGGAAGATAAAACCTGCCAGTGCACACCGGTATCATATAGGGATCTGTTGCTGCTGACAGCACATGGATAGTTAGAGCCCAGATAGGGAAAGTGAGAGAGCGGTAGAGAAAGGGAAAGTGAGAGGAGAGGACACAGAGAGAGAAGGAAGCCAGAGGAGAGATAGAAGAGAGGGTTAGCAGCAGAGTAATTGGCCTGAGACGTGCTGCTAATGCAACCTCGTCTTCATTGTATTCTTTCTTCGAGCGCTGCTCCTCCCCCCCCAGTCTCTCCTTTCTGTTAACCCCACATACCCTGTTTGTAGCCACACTCTCTCCACTCTCCTCCGTCCTACCTCTCCTCTTTCTTCTCCTTGAGTCTCTCCTTAACCACACTCATTCAAAGCACTTTCTGTCCTCTTTCACCTTCTCAAGTTCCCTTTCCCTCCCTCCCCGCACTTCCTTTTCTCGCCTTTGCATACAGCACCTCTTGGGTTGTCTTCCTCCGACACCTCTAGGAAATGAACATTGAGGATGAACACCTAAAGGTTGAAGGTTACGAGAGCCCCCCAGAGGGACTTGTGCTCAGCTTTGACCTCTTTGTGCCTCCTGGCTGTCAGGTTTGCTGGAGGAGTTAGCTGTGAAAGGAGCTTGCGTGGGTTTTAACCCAGATGTTATCTAAATAATTTCCAGTAATTACACGATTGTATTGTATGTTCTAATTCGCCCGCCTGAATAACAAAGCACAAGCGAGAAGCCCTACTAACTTAAAGCCTGATTCTGTAGTCATGCGACGCCATGCACACGAAAAGACCAAAGTAGTTTGCTCCAACTGAGTAACCTAAATTGCCATCCTTAGAAGTACTAGCTTTCATAGCAAAGGCTAAAATGGTTTACATCAAAACCCAGCAGACTGGCTGCTAGCTCTAGCAAGGCAACATAAATGTGGCGGTGCCCTGTGATGCAAGAAAGGCACTAAACGCTAAAAGCTCAGCAGCTGCAGATGAAGGAGGTGGCATATCCAGCATTCGTGCTTTATGGCATTCATTTACAGCACCAGCTATCTTGCTCTTTCATCTTTATCTACTTCTCAGTAAAGCTTGTGCTTACACGTCAGTGCCCCAGACACGAAACAACAAATAACTGTAATGTTGTATTAGGCTAGTTTATGGTAACAATAACCTGACCAGAACTCAGTGTGGGTGGTATAGTGTGCATATGGTCAGTATAAATGGTACGTCCTGTGACCTAGCTGTGTTATTTTAAAAGATGTTTTACACTTGAAGCCTTTTGCAGCTGACATCTGCAGTAATAGTTTTCTAAACACTTTGCTATCAGAGTTTTTAACCCCCTTAACACCCCCTTAACACAACACACACACACACGCACACACATGCGAACTCACATAATTGGACCCTACAAACTGCTCACAAGGGGGGACCCATCTGGAGGGGTTGTTTATATGTGTGTGTGTGTGTGTGCTTTTATGTGTGTTATAAGGTACATTTCTCTTGCAGTCCACCCTTAGGCCCTGGGCTACATTTGCTCCCATCCATCAGCCAGATGAGCTGTGTCCTTTTAACATTGCTGACAGCATGGAAAAAAATAAACTCAAACAATATATTTACTTGTAGATTAGGACCCAAATCAATAACCCCTTTAGAGGCAAAGGGTAATGTTGCAGATGGAAACAGATGGCTCTGAAAATTAGTTTTTAATAATGACAACTTTGGATTTGCTCAACGAGGAAAAAAGGTTTCCTCTACTCAAACTCCACTGTCAACATGCTTGTCATTATGTACCTGTAAAAGGGTAAAAGGGTGCACTTTAGTGACAGCCGGAGACAGAGCAGTAACAGGGGGAGGAATGTTTGTATGAATGTACTGTCGTTCGGCACTGTGGCTGTGCACATGCCTCTGCTTGATATATTATCCTATATGCTTTAGAGTGGTTTTTCAGTTGTCATCTTAAACATTGCATTACACAGTTCAATTGTCGGTGTCCCTGTTTTAAAGAATTATTTCTTGTTTGCATGATTTGTTTGTGCATGTGAATATGTTTGCAATATTGTTTGTGTGTGTGTGTGTGTGTGTGTGTGTGTGTGGGGGGGGGGGGGGCAGGCAGTGTTAATCAGATGTTTACAAGCACTGCATAGTAAATGCGTTTGCTCTTAAGGCTGAGAACTGCTGTATAAGCTTGGGAGAACACATTGGTTAATTTCGAATAAAAGTACTCTGTATGCGATACAGGGAGAGGCATTGTGGGGGGAAAAAAAAGAAAAAACACAGACTTCTCAAGACATAATTGACTGAATGCGGTAGCTGGGCGATAGCACATCCAGTTCCTCAGGTGCACCACAAGTTATTCGGGACCTTACAACTGTCAAGATACCAGCAAGGATTTAAGTGATGTTCTGAATGAGATCCTACATACTACCAACAGCACATGAGTATTTCATAAACATATGGTAAGAAAAATCTCCATAGCTGTAAAATCCTTATTTTTTCCTTTAAAAAAAGCTATTGCCCACCCACCATGCCGGGCCATCCACACATTTCCACCTCAGTGGTGCACACCAAACAACTTCTCTCTACCCTGCAGGCAACAGTTGCTGATGTGCCTCTATTTCCATCCTGATTCCCATTTGCTTTCAAGTGCCACTACATCCCATGTCTACCAGTCTGTCCATCTCCCTGGGGGGTACACACATCTCCTGAGCCTCTCTCAATCCTCCTCCCCGCTTCGTTTCTCCACACACTTTCTTAAAGGTCAGGTACCTACAGGGCTGTTAGGATGGAGGGATGTGGAAAAGTGGGAAGAGTTGGGTTACCTCCAATTCGCAAACGGCCACAGCACAACTTGAAGGACAAAGGACACAACGGTCAAGTCAATTGGTCAACTGGTTTCAGCTGTGGCTATCATCAGCTTAAAATAGATGCGTGGCGGCATGACGAGCATGAGGCAAGGGTCAGCTCTGCTGGTGCGCGAGTGTGATATGATTTGATTGTATGCTGAGCACATTTTAAGCTTCTAGGTTCGCTCGCTGTTTGTGCGTGAGCGAGTGAGGCCTATTACTGTTGAAGCTACTGAGGAAAGGATAATAAATGGTGAGAACAAAAGAAAACATGGATAGGAAGGCCACGCAACAGCTGTGCAATCCCACCTTATGTGAAATAAGCAGCATGCATTTGAACAGCTCCTTTAGTTCTCGGTGTGTTTATTCATTTCTTTGCAGTAATTTGAAGTGTGATGGCATTTGTTGTTAAAAGGTGTTTCTAATATACTGCCCACTTTACTCACATCTGTGAGAATGCGCGACTTAAATGGAACTAATACATTTCAAATTAATGCAGACTATCAAACTCACAAAAAGAAAGTGACAAGTAGGAGTATGTAAATTTAATGGAGCGCATTAAAAATAAACGGATACAAAATAACAACAGCGTTGGAAGGTGTGCAATATCAGTAGTGCAGGCAGTGCAGCCTGTGTGTCATAGGTGCTGCAGAACTGTTGAAGGTGCAAGCACAAATTGGAGGCAGGAGAGAGACAGAGCGAACACAACTGTCATCTTTTATAGCCTGGAAAACCCACGTGAGCTGCATTGGCTAAAGACTATCCAGTACCAGCCAGCTGCCCTCCACGGCAGCCTAGACGTTACAGGACTAACAATAAAAAACAAAGTTAAAACTCATCATTTAATCAAAAGCACATTATTCAGTCAAAGGTTTATTAGAAGAGCATTGAGAATCAAGACCTTTGTGTACCTTGGAATTTCCATCCCACACTGCAATGTAAAAAATTAACCCAATCATAAGTGCTGTTTTGACACTTGTTTTGTTTTATAGGTATCCTTATGCATTATCCTTACAAGCATGTGATCATCTTTACTGTTATCTTTGGATGGATTACGCTGGATTACACAGCAGTCTTTTCCTGTTTCATATGTTAGGCTATCCCCTCTCTAATTTTGGTAATTCCACGCATTGTCGGGAACCCAAACAAAACACGAAATAAGAGGCTCTAATGTAAGCGTCCTGTTAATGTTGGTGGCGTCAGTGACACAATGGACCCAAAGCCAGCATGACAGAGCCAGCAGTGCGCGGGCAGGAATGCATTTCTTACTTGAAAATCTGACACCACTTCACATTTAAAGAAGAAAGGGATGGGTGAACTCTGACTGTTCAATGCAACTCTGTTGGCCAGCAAATAAGCTGCTCTCAGCACCAAAAGACTCCACCTCCAACCTAAGGAAACATCCGGAAGTTCTTTTGTAAAAACTAAAGTTTGCCTACAGCTGCAAATAATCATGAGCAGTTCTGAAAGCAGTCTATGAACTAACCTGATCTAAGCTAATAATGTTAGCTTGATAGCGAGTAGCCTTCACTAATAGTAATAAATCACGCAGCAATAGTACATCCATGTAGTTGTAAAAAGCATGACAATATATTAAGTAATCCAAAGTATTCAGAATGCGTTACTCACATTGAGTAATGTAACTGTCACGGTTATGTTTTGGTTTATTTTTGAATGATAGATTGTTCTTTGTTTCTCTGTGATGATTATGATGATGTTCTATTTTCCAGCTTATTCTGGTTTATTCTTAGTTCTGCCCGTGTTAAGTCTGTGTTTCTTAGTCTGCATCCTTGTGTCTTATTTCCTGTTTTATTGTGAAAGTCTGTCTTATGTTAGTGTGTGCCGCTTTGCTCCCCCTGTCTCGTTAGTCCAATTTCTCCCAGCTGTGTCTCCCTCCTGTTGCCCATTCCCTGATTACCACCCTGTGTATATTAGCCCTTTGTTTTCCTGTACTCAATTTCACTTCGTACCCTCAACTAGCTGTGTGTTCTGCTTCTATGTTCCTAGTGTTTAGTCTCCTGCTCCAGTTTAGTATTTCTTTTCCAGTGTTTCAGTCCTTGGTTCCTCTGTTCAGACTTTTGGTTTTCTTTTGGTGAGTTTAGTTTGTACGAGGTTTTCCCAGCAATAAAGCTGCGCTTTAAGTTTCACTTCCGTGTCTGAGTTCTGCATTTTGGGTCCACCACTTCTGCTTGCCTGCCACACAGAGATTCATGACAGTAACGGAATATGTTACAAAATACATTTTAGAGTGTATTTTGTAATCTGTAGTGGAACACATTTTAAAAGTAACCTTCCCAACACTGGTCATCTGTTCATTTTACATCTCCTCTTTGACCTACTATCCTGTTTTATGCTTTCAGCTCTCACTCTTTATACACCATAGTCATCGTCAGTATCATCCATTCCCTCCATTGCATCTCCACATCTACAGCTCTGTTCTATTTACCATCACTGTCTAGTTTCCATCTTCTCTCTCTCATCCCTTCACGCCCTCCAGCCAATTTCCCCACAGTCCCCTTTCCAACATCTAGTTTTCTCTCTATATCACTGCTGATCTACCTTTCATGCTGAGCTTGTACACGGTCTGATGCCCTCCTGTGTTTATGCTGTATGTGTGTTATTTGTATACCCTACCTGCCAACGTGAAACCCATTGCTTTGTATAAGGCCCCACTGGTCCCACCCAAATCACTCACTATTCTAGCTATCACAGGGGTCAGGCCACTGAAGATTACACTTCACTGAGCAAGTAGCCTTACTGCAGGCCTGTCCCAGCAGATGTGGCTAATGCAGCCTATTATCATTGTGCCCCCATGCTTTCTCCTCAGATCTCCTTTCTACTCCATGTTATTCTTTTATTTATAGGCTCAACCTGGTCTGTGAAGGCAGGTCATTTCTTGCCAATAAAAAAAAAAAATTTGTTAAATAATTTTATAATGTTTGCTACATGTGTACTTTTCCCCATCAAACATTTAGCCTAACAGCTTTACATTTTGCATGTTTGCAGCATACTGCTGATATTCCTACTTTAAAATGCAAATTGGAAAGGAGCATGTAGAGACACAAGGCATTAAAGGTTTCAAAGTCATGCTTACATATTGGCTAGAGATATGGAATAAAGGGGGATGAAAATGTCTATATATCCAGCCCTGATATATCTGCTCACTCAGTCTCCATAATCACAGAGCTAACTATGTTTCTGCTTAATTAATTCACTGTAAATTCATACCATGGTTCAATTTAACAAACTTGGGCCTTATGCTGCCTTAAAAATCCAAATTAGCTGGATTAATGTTTATCATTTTGGTCAAAATCACCTTATGATTTGTGAAACTTAAATGACTCAGTCATCTGATCAACATTCAAGTTTAATAAACTTTAGATTTTTGAGGTGAATTGACTGTTTAGTCACATCGACAGTTGTTACTTAGACTACATTTTCTCAGTTGGTTCCTCATTAACATCAAAAACTTACAGCTGCAGCTGTTGAGGCCATTTTGTACCAGAGGCAGTACAAAGACAACCTGTTTTCAATGATAGTGAGATGAATTATAAGTCTGCGGTGGTTGGGCCTGAATTCAAAACTAACCTTCATCATGGTTAGAATTGTTTCTGTGTTAATGAAAAGAAGCAGCCATGACTTCATTTACCATTCATTACAGACACACTGCCAGCTTCCACCCTGCTGCCTGCTTTCTCTAAACTGGTGGTGGGTGAGGAAGGAGGAGGAAAGAGGTTTAGGATGGGAAGGCTGCTCTTGAATAGTGCATCATGGGAAATCTACATATTCACACTGGGTAAATATACAATTAAAATAAATTTCTGTATGGTTGGGTTTTTTTCTTCTCATTTTGGTCCTCTCACAGTAAAGCATATGCAGTTAGGGATAATTTATGATGTCTCATATCTTAAGTCAGTATAGCTGGTTTTCTAAATGCTATCTGTGTAGGAATCGCAAAAATGACAACCAACTATGATGACAAGTCATCTTTCGCTGGACTTACCCTTCTTCACTGTTGCTGTCACAGCGTAGCATGTCTTTATATTTAATTAGTAGCGGATTTATTTTAATTAGCTTTTTTGATTGACATTTTTATTTTTACTAACAGTTAGTGACATCTTCCAAACATTAAAAAAGCATCCTTGCTTTCAAAACTTCTCTGAAGCTCTGAAGGAATTCAAATAATGCAGTTAAAGCTGTTCTCCTTTAATGTGTAAAGACACAGCCTTTGTAGGTTTTGACCTTCATCTGCATAACCCCAATTTAAACACAACATGATTTCCATGTTTCCTTTGTTGTTATCTTGTTACTATTTATTGTGTATTTGTCAGTTTCTCTTTCGGATTCCTCCTAAAATGGTTATTTATTTCAGAGGCCACCTGGTTAAAGCTCAAAAGAAAAAGGTCCGTGGCCTCTACAAGCCAGCATTCAAGCCAGTTGGTCAGGGCACCGAGGTTGAGCCGTTTTACATTACCCTATAACCCTTTCTCTTTCACTTGCAGCTGAATTTTAGAGCACTTTAGAGGACAACCTTCTCTCTACACCCTTTGCAGATGGCTAGTACTTATCTCCCTATTGAACTTCCATTAATTGAGCCTAAGAATCTGATGTAATGAATGTCATGCTCTATTAACAGATGTTAAATAATACAGCTGAATCAGCATGCCTTTGTGGCGTCTTTAAACTTTGCCAAAGGTTTTTAAACTTGAATGAACTGAATTCACTTTTAACTTTCTTTGGGACTTTTTTTTTTTCAAATTTTCTACTGTGTTTTATGTGCTATTTGCCCTTTGCGTCAATACATGTCATTCATTTAATGAATTCCCAGATTAACTGGTAAGATTATGCTTAGGTCCAAGTTAATTCCCATCTCAATGAACACCTACAAGTTAATTTTGAGACTTACTTTGACTTGTCTAAATCTGCTTTAACTGCCAAAAGGTTAAGGTCCCCTGATACCTTCTCTTATCCAGCTGTATAAGCAGCACTGAGACAGGTTCAGATTTTCAGATTGGTAAGGAGCACAGCTTTGCGACCAACTTTGTCTCGATTTAAAACATTATACCATCACCAGACTTAGGTACCCACTTTCAGTGTGATCACGTCTTTTGGATCTTTTAGCTTTCCTGGCAGCACAGCTCAGTAGTGGAGCTGATGACATCTCAAGACTTTTCTGAACGCAGTGACTCTGAGCTTTCACCAGACTCTCGAATCACTCCCTTGTTTCTTCTGGGGAACTCTTCTGATAAAAGTTTAGGCGTGACCGGTGGTTGTTGTACCCCATTTCACAGTCAAACAGGAGAATCAAATGAAATGACCTCCTGTACAAATGGTTTACCACCTTCCATACTTAAGGTGCTTGGACATCACTGCTGCTACTGACTACATATATTTACCAAAGAGGACACAAAAAGAACAGGGTATAACTTCTACTAGCCTCTAGCCAACACTTTCTGGATGCTCAGGGGCTTTAGATATATGACTGCACAATAACAGCTTGTATGAACAGACAAGGGACTCTTGTGAGGGGGCACTGTGACCCCTTTGGACCACACATGTGTGAAGAGTCTTTCGGTCAGCTCAGGGTCTTGAACCATGAGTATGTGGTTAACAGACTGTCTCTCTGTTCACATGGCTACTCTCCACACAGTCAAACTCATTCACTGCAAGTAAAACAGAGATATCATAGCTGCTGTGCACAAGTACCGTATTAAAAATTGTATATAACAAATGTGCTTTTAAAATTTGTCTAAAATGAAGATGCTTAAGGGGTTACTAGATATAAGCTCGCCAACAAAATATTAATGCTATGCTACTTTTAAAAGATGATGGAAATGCTTCTTTGGTGTCCTACGGGTTACTTTTCCAACAAATTTGAGGAATACATTTTCATCAAGTATAATATGTGTATGGTGCAAGTTTAGGAAGTTAATGTTTTCAGATTTTTACTTCTAAATTAAATCTGTATGCATTTGTTTTTGAAGTTATGAGGAGAAAGGTAGACATTTACAGTATACAGTCTGCAGACTCTACCTAATCTGTGGACCCCAGGAGCAAAGAGTTGGCTTGTGTGGAAATGATATATGTCAATGAAAGTGTGCAGACAAAAAGCATGATTGGTGGACAACTTTTATTTTGGCACTATCTTTGTCGTCCCTGATAGCTTCACGTGAAACAAATGTGCTGATGTAGCCTTTGCCATGTTGATGGTTTTGTCACGGTCTGCGGAGGCAGACCGTGCGGGAATGTGTATGGTGGACCCAGGTGCGAACACAAGCGAGGATGCAGGAGTGGATTTAAACAAAAGCGAGCCTTTTATTATGGCTGATGAAAGGAACAAAACAGAGTGAAGGCAGCATATGAGTAGTAGCTCAACAGAAACCTAAACTGGACAAACTAAGGAAAGGCTATGGCTGGAAATACGGAACACAGGGGGTGGGAACACAGACGACGCGACACAGACTGTATGAAACACAGAGACTAAATACACATGAGGGATGATATGGGGAAGTGGATGCACACGGGGAACACAGGTGACACTGATAATCATAACAAGACACGGCAGGAGTGAACGTAACACTGATGGGAGATGGGCAAAGTAAAACAGGAAGTACACAGAGGTTCAAACAGGAGGAGAGAGAGCACGGGGAGAACGCAGACATAACGGGCTAGGGAAAACATAGAATAAAACACAAAGAGAGACGAGGGCTCATAAATACACAGAGGGGCACACAGGGGGTAAGAGTCACGAAGGGAAAACACATAAGGAACAACGTAACAGATCAACCCAGGAAGCATGGCCTAAATAAAGAACAAAATACAAAAATACATGAAAACTAAGAATACTGGGCCCACATGGCCCAGGACCATGACAGGTTTAGAACAGGGGTATGCAATTCCAGGCCTCGAGTGCCGGTGTCCTGGAGGTTTTAGATGTGTCCATGATCCATCACAGCTGATTTAAAGGGCTAAATGACTCCTCAGCATTTCTTGAAGTTCTCCAGAGGTCTGGTAATGAACTAATCATTTGATTCAGGTGTGTTAACCCAGGGTGGGATCTAAAACCTGCAGGACACCGGCACTCGAGGCCTGGAGTTGCCTACCCCTGGTTTAGAAAATGTTGGTTTGGACTTCTGATTTTATTTTATTTTTCTGGTAGGTTTGTTTGTTGATTTTTGGCTAGCTTACCTTTTTAACTTTTGCAATGATTTCAAGGAAACAAGGTGACAGTGCCTTAAAGTTGGCTTCAAATGTTCAGATTTAAGGCCATTACAAACCATTTGCAAAAAGCATCACGAAATTCAGAATTTTCTGGGTTTGAACTTGCTGTGTGACGTATATATACAATGAATGCATTGCATTTTTTGCGAGAAAAAAGTAATGCTTGCTGTGAAAAAACTGACGTAGACATCGAGGCATGATGAGTTGGTCCTGATGTGTCTAAACATGAAAGCAGTGGAAATTTCATGGTTTGATCCAGGAGTCGAAGCTTTATCATGACCGCATTTGTACAAATTTCAGGATGTCGGTGGGGTGGTTTCAAATCGTATTGGCAGGTAGGGATAAAATCTGAGGAGGAAGAGAAATAATTTTAGAGAGCCAACTGACCCAGAGCAGCGTCTAGCTATGTGTTTGAGGTAAAATGGTATTATTTTACTATTTATATATGTCAGCACACTTGTTACTAAATGCACAGGTCTGTTTGGCCAGATCTGTTTATTTGGATCTGAAAAATCAAGCTTAGTTTTAAAAAATCAATCTTGCAAATTCATCCAGTGAAATTATATAATCACTCACACAAAACACGTAAAGTCTTTTAAAAATTGACGCTTGGGACGCATTGGCTGCCTCAAGACAGACCGTGACAGTGTGTGTGTGTCTACTCCTAAAATGTAACATTCCTCAATAAGCCAGCTATGGTACTGGTTGACTGGTTAGAAATGACAGAAGACAGAAGACGGTTTTTAAAGTGTTTTCCCTCCTCCTTCTTCTCTTCTCCAGTTTCTGTCGTCTTTCTTAATATTTATGTGTATCTGTCTAGCTGACTGTCTGCTGCCTTCATCAAGTTCACTGTCACCAAACCTTCAAGCATAGTGCTCTGTTCATTCCTCCAATACATTTCCTTCCATGGGTTCCTCTCATTTTGTGCCAGCTCATTCAAGCCACACCACCTGTCAGACATTGACTTCATAAATAAATCTTTACTTTGGCACAGTCGGTTTTGCTCTATCATTTTGCATTTATCACGCAAAAACGAGATATCATGTGACACTTCATATTTTGCTCCCGTGGCATCCACTATGTCATTCTATAATAATGCATAAACACAGAAAAGGTGTTCACTTTGTCCATGGTTATATTGACCACGTGTGTTTAGCATAAACTTAACTGTTTAAACTGTTTAAAATGTAGATACATTGGAACGGTTGTAGACATTTCTTTTTTTTTTTTTTGTCTAAAGGCGAAGAAAGATGCCCAACGGATTTACTTTACCAAATTGACCATCCCAGCCTTGCCGTAATGGTCCATTTGATTCACCTTTTATTGTTTATTTTATTTTCACTTGCTGAATACGGGACAGACTTGACTGGGGGAAAGAAGGGGAGAAAGAAAGAGGGAAAGAAAAACAGCTGAGAAGAGGGACGGGGGAGAAGGGCAAAAAACGGAAACCAACAGAATGAGCAGAGAAAAAAAATACATATATCGATCACCTGGATCACCTGTTGAGAAAGAAAAAAGAAAACAAGCAGAAGAGAACAAGAGTAATAGAATAAACAACATCACAATGGTATATGGGAATATGACAGTAAATACTAAATGTTAAACATTATTGTGCAGCACATAAGATCAACAGAACACAGTGTGCTTTGAGGTAGGAGCCAAAAAGGGTGTAGTTTGTGGGTGTGATCACCCGTGTGTACACCTGTGAGCATGGACGCGCTTGTTTTTTTAAAAGGTTCCTTCATGTAATGATCTGCTAGAGGGTGTGGGGGGGCCACAGCCTCATCCTCCAGGGCATGAAGCAGGTGTGGAGGAGATCAAAACTCCAGACATCCAGAGGCCCCCAGAACACAAGAGACCAAGGAAGACCAACAGAGGGGCAGCCGCGCCACTGTCCCGGAAAGAGCTGAGGAGAGTCCCAGATGAGGGTTCACTCAGCAGCCGCGGAGCAGAAGCCAGGGGGGGTTGCAGTGATGCGCCCGTGAGCTCCGCCGGCAGCCAGCTGTGCCTGAGTGACCGAGCCCCAGGCTCCAGGCCCCGATAAGCGGCCGCCAAGGAGTGAGCCGGTGTGTACCTGGACGCCCATCCCCAGACACAAAGAACCACCAACGCACCGATGTCTGAGGGAGTCCGCCACCGGCAGGGGAAGTGGTGGTGGGGGGAGATAGGCCTCCAAGCCTTGGAGGGCCTGAGATGTCCCCAGAGAGGTGGCGTCTGATACCCAACCTGACATATAGACACAGACATACAGGCACACACATATACAAACATCCATTCCCACCCTCATGCTCTCATATGCACTTACTCCACACTCAACCAACGTGGAGACAGACATAAAGAGACGCTGTACACACGATCACACTCCCCAAGCGTACTCTACGAACCGGGTCTGGGTACCGTTGCCCCTGGAGGGGGGAACTGCACCCAGACCCAGGAGGTGTTACCCTTTTCCCTGCGGTGGGGAGAAGCAGACCGCCCCGACTCCGCAGCAGCAGGGAGGCCCCACACTCCAGACCGCAGTCGGACGGCCAACTCCTCCTCCTAGCCCCCCCGCTCCAGCAGGCCGCAGAGAACGGGGGTGAGAGAAGACTCCAAACCTCCCTCCACCCGCTCATTGTAGTGTTGATGCATGTGTGTTCTAAGGTGCATTTAAAACCCAGGAGGGCTTGGAGCTACCTGCAAGAGAGCAGCAGGTAAGCGCATGGTCCCTCCTGCTAGCCCTCAATGTCTACGTGTATTTAACCTTGAGAGGTGGGCAACGACGCCAGGGGTGAGGTGTACACCCTGATGGTACTTTGGATTCCGTGTATCGTGCCCACCCCCAAGATCCTATATGTATGTGTAATGAGAGAGCGAGTAATGTGAATGTCTAAGTTGTGGGATAAAATTGAGGCAGAGGCAGCCAGAAGGGGACAGAGGGGGGGGTAGCCTCCTCTGCACCCTGGTGACACACCCCTACTCCAAGGCCCTGCATGTGTGGGTGGTTGTGGTGGAGCGGGAAGAGGGAGGCAGACATGTAGACATTTCTAAACATCCCGGCTTACTCAGACAGGTTTGTTTACTCAGAGCAAAATGTGCAACAAATGTGTCAGCTCAAAATATGCATTAACTGCATTTTAAAAAATATTTCTTGTCACTTTTCATAGCTAAAAGTCTGGAATTTAGTATATTTTTCAGACTTTTGTTCTTTATCTAGCACACAGACCTAAAATGCTCTAAGAAATAATGGCAGTTCTCAAACATAACTGCTCAAAGATTCAAATAAATGGTGTTGATATTGAAAGAGTCAGTGAAAATAAATTTCTGGGGGTAATAATAGATGAAAAACTTAACTGGAGAGCTCACGTAAGATATATTAATTCCAAAGTATCACGAAGCATTGCAGTACTAAACAAGGCAAAACAGGTATTCGACAGAACATCACTTCATATTCTCTACTGTTCACTGGTTTCACCATACTTAAGCTATTGTGCAGAGGTCTGGGGCAATAACTATAAAACCACATTACATTCACTTTTTACTCTTCAAAAGAAAGCAATTCGAATCATCCACAATGCAGGTTATAGGGAACATACAAACTCACTATTTTTGCAGTCTGAAATATTGAAAATTGACGATATAGTGAAATTCCAAACAGCACAAATTCTATTCAAAGCAAAAAATAAAGAACTGCCAGGTAATATTCAGAGTATGTTTTTTTTGAAAGAAGGAAGTTATAATTTAAGGGGTTTTTGTAACTTCAAAACAATGAAGGTACGTACTACAAGAAAAGGCTTTTGTGTTTCTGTTCAAGGAGTGAAACTATGGAACAAACTGAATATGGAATTAAAGCAATGTCCAAACATAAAACTGTTCAAAAAGAGTTATAAAAATATGATCTTCTCGATCTATAAAGAAAAGGAAAATATTTAAATTAAGTGAATGTCTCTATTTAAAAACAAACAAACAAAAAATTCATGATGTGATATTATAGTATATAGTATATCAGAAATCTGTTCACTATTTTTATTACAAATTATATCAGTAAGGAAGCTGACTAAATATTCACTGATAATTTATGGGACAGGGGTGGGATTAAATAAGTGTATACTTCTTCCCACTCCCTTTCAACATGTAAATTAATCAGAATGTTTTTTTGTATGTAATTTGTATAGTATATTTTTTTTCTCTCATTTCTTTTCTAAATGTACTTGTATATTGTTCACATGTTGAAATAAATTACCAACCAATCAATATTTCATATTTGTTTGATAATTATTGGAATTTCTGCAGCATACGGTCTGATATAGCTACATAGTGTAAAGCCTCAAATGATTAAACCTTATAGACTAGTATTTTAAAATGTTTACGTGTTAAGAGGCCAGTATTACTTTGTAAATGTCTATAATCAGAATAATAGAATTGAAATAGGAGGCAAAGAGCTGCCCCTTTCTTGGCTTAGCTCATTTGAGCATGATTGACACATGGCACCACACAACATTCTCTGCTCATCCACACACATCAGTCACTTCATTATGTGCTGAAACAGTGCAGAGTGGGTGGTGAGTGTTGTCAGTCATCTCCAGCTGGAAAAAAATGCAGAAAGACATGTTCAGACAGTCAACAATTGTTGCCACCCAGGCACTCCTGTTGCCATAGTGTAGTGAAGTGGAGTTTTGAGAATTCAGGGGCAGAGATTGAGAGTGGCTGTTTTCTCCCCTCTCTTCATCTTTTGAATGCCCTCTCTTGTGTGAATGGCTTGCTGACAACAAATGTTGCTGCAGATCTGAGCAAGAAAGCATCTACAGGTTGTGCCAAGTGTCAGCTCGATGCAGAGCTGCCAACGCTTGAGCAATTTTTTAACTTGAGGAATGAACGCAAACATCCTCAAGATCACACAATTATTATAGTCCACGCATTGTTGGTTCAAATTAGACTGACAGCCGAGTGACAAAAACCTAAATAGCAGGTAATTTAAGTGTCTGTTGATAAATCTTAAGATGCTGAAGTCTATTGTTTTGTGCATATGGAGACCTCAGTCTGCAAATGTATTATTCTCTTTAGTACAGTTTCATATCTACTGCGCCCTGTGTATGAGGAGTTTTGTGTTTACTCTTTATAAATGTAACATCATGTTATTACATGCTGAAGTAAACATAACATATGTGGAACTAATATTATCACTTCCTAAAATATATATTGTATTAAATATATACTAAAACATTAAGCAACTTCCATATTAATAATCTTGGGATTTCCTACATAGTTTCAAAGCTAAGATGTCAGAGTCCCAAATGTAGTAGTTTATTTTCAACTGACAAAGAAGTGTTGCACAGCCAAATAAAACTGCCTTTCCCTTAAGCACTACTGATGTGTAGAAGGAAAGGTCAGTTTCTGGTCACCGCATTCTTTTTAGTATAGCAATTAAATGCTGAAAGAACCACAGCTGGTATTCCAAAGTTGTTACAGTCACAGGCAAAACGACTGGGCCACGTTCTTTGAGATTACTGTATGTGACCCCTGCTGTAGTAACTCATTTGCCTTTTTTGGACACAGTCTCTGTGTGATGGTTTGCAAAGAAGAGGAGCTAAAGGCAGGCAACCAGCAGCAGATTCAAGTCTAAAATCCAAAATCTTCAACCAACAAGCTGGAGGTCGTACATGTGTGGTAGTATCAGCAAATATTAAGGTGAAATGTCAAAGGCAAAAAATTAGGGTGATGCAATTCACTACACAAATACAAAGCATGAACACAAGCAAACAAAAACAGAACAAAGCAAACAAAAAAGATTATCAAGGAATTCATAGGAAAACATGGAGAAATGGTTGGAAGGATTTACTACAAGGACAATCTGGCAAAGCACAAAGAGAACGAGGGACGCATATATAGACAAAGCTGATTGTAAATTAGTAACAGGTGGTGTACAAAACTGATGGGGAAGACATCTTCATACAATAATTGTATACATCAACCGGCTGGGATCCCTCATTTTTTTGTCGTCTAAAGCCTAATTTTCTGGCTGTTATTTATTAGTGCTAACATGTAAACAAGCAAAAGCAGAAAGACAAGGAGAAAACAAACTAAAAATCTATTTTTTCTTCACTTTACAGTTTATAACTAATTGCCCTAGAATTAAGCGATGTCACCTTTATTTGTATAGTACATTTAAAAGACATCAAGTGTCAGCCAAAGTGCTAAACAGAAGCACAATGTAGCTAAAATAAAATTGAACAGAATTTCAGTTATATTACAAATATTTATATATATATTATAATGTCTTACCAGCAGATACACTAGAATAAGAGGGTAACAATGTAGGATTTTACAGGAAATAATATATAATAGTTTTTTGTAACATGCATAGTCGAGTGTAACTGTATGGTATTCTGTTGCAAGTCATTTTAAGCACTGCTTCCGTAGAAATTAAAAAGTTTAATTATTACATCCTTATTCTCTTGTATGCACCAGAAGGTGTTGTTATTTATTATAATTATACAGTAATTTCTGATCAAGTACATTGAAATTCCATTCCCTTAGTCACAGTTTGTTTTGTTGATACAAAACAAAGCAAACGTGGGAATTAAGAGTAGTTGGTAGGTTTGTTTGCATAATAAGTTGCATAGCAAACACGTTTTTTTTGCATTACATTAAAATCCTCAGAAAGACCACTACTCTACAAAAGAGATTGAGAGGTCCATCCGGAATCAGCTGAGATGATGGTTTGCAAGTGGACAGTTGCACCTCCCTGCCACCCAAAGCAGCTGCGCCCCTGATTATGCATAACTTTAAACTTGATAGAATTCAAATGGGGAGTTTATGTAAAATTCACTCCTCCGTACAGGTGCCATTAAAGAGTAGATTAGCTATGGAGTTAGAAGACTGTTTTTCCTGGAGGTTGCCACTTGTGAAAACGCAAAATAAAATGAATGACAAAACCCATTTGGTCATTAATTTTAATTTGACTTTACAATTCTCGACTGATCACAGCAGAATGATTTCACAGCAAACATTTTAAATGTACTATAATACAGGGGTGGGGTTTTTTCTGTCTCATTTTTTCTTTTTACTTCATCTAGTTTTTACAACTCTCTTATACATCCTTGACTTAAATCTTTAATAAAGTATTACTCTCGCCTAAATGAGCAGCATGTCCTCGTATCTCTAAATGCCACCCTAGTGACAGATAGTAATTAATAGAAACATTAGTCAAACTATTTTTAAAATTGGAAAGGAGTCACTTCAAGAACATTTTGAAATGTCCTTCTCCACCAGTCCTGTTGATGGATTTGTGCATTTCAGGATCAACACATGGGAGCCCTCTATCGCCTGGGACAGCATTTGGCAGACTAAATAGATAGGGTGAAGCAAGGTTTGGTTTGTAAATGTATGTCTACACGTCTACTAGAAAGTAGGGCTCCTATTTTTGCAGTCATATTCCAATGTAAATTAAAATTTTTGGTATTTGCTGAACTACTTGATAGTTTCTATAATGTCCAGAGGATGATAGTGGTATCGTTTGCCTGATTTTATTTCCCTGTACTTACCCATTCAATATATGTTTAAATTCCTCATTGAAAGTACTCACTGAGAGTGTATTGCCCTTGCAGTTGTTGGAAAAAAAAAGTTATTTCTTGTTCCTATGGCCCAGTCAATCCATGCATGCATACATTATGAACAGCAAAGTATCTTAAAAGCTGAATTCCCATCTTGCAATCCATGTTTCTCTCTTGCATATGTGCTTGAGAATCACTTGCTATACTTTGCTCATCTGAAGATGGTGTTTTATTGTTATGCTGCCAAGAGTACTGGTGTTTAATAAAGAAGTAAAAAAAATGATAAAAGCAGAACCACATTTGTAAACTTTGCACAAATTCCACTGTGTTGGGCGATTGCAATGGTACCATGACACTTTGCTAATGGCCTCTGCCAGGAATTGGGAATCTGGCAGCTCCAGCTAATGACAGTGGCCTACAGCACATCTGCACAGGGTATTTTCAAATGCTCTCTCTGTAACATGCTTAAAATTGGGAATATTTCACTTCCCTTGAACCACAGCGAGGGCAGCTGATCCTTGGTATATGTAAGCATTTATGTAGCTGATGGATATTTAAAATTACTGAAGGCAAATACAGCAAGGGGACAGCTCAGAAACCTGATGGAGATGGGGGTAAAACGGATGCATATCAGGAATTTATTATTTTATTTATTGGTCATTGTAAAAACAACTAAAGTAAAAAAAAAAAAAAACAGTACTAAGACAACAAAAACATACCTTGTATAATTGACATTAAAATAGCTGATTTAGTTGATGGATGAGATTTTAAGACAAACTATAAAACTAAAAATAAATCTATGGGGAGAAATGACACAAGGATACTTCACAGTGCAGTGTAAATTAAATTCTTCACACAGGGAAGCAATTCTTGCATCAAGAACACAATGACTCCTTAACATTACACCTCAATCAACTATCCAGGTGCATTAATTAATTCATACTAAGGTGCTAATGGATTATTATGAATTAAGGGATTTGTTACTAATGAAGAGTCATTTTTTTTTTTTTTTTTAAAGTTGAGGGTAGTCAGACTCTAAAAAGGCTAGAAATAGTTGCTTTCATTCAGTATGTTGTAGCAGGAACTCTTAAATCTTGATGCTAATGTTTCAGGAAATATGTCCACCTATGCACACCCATACACAGAGTCACTTCAAGGTCATAAACAAATCCTCGATACAACCGTTGTTGTGATCTGATGCTATATAAACTGAACTGAATTGAAATTAACATTTAGAAACTGGAATTTAAAAACTCTTTAGTGTCATTATGTTTACTATATTTCTGTTTATATTAATGCCACAGAATCCCAAAATTGTAGTAGTTAAGCAGGAAGGTTGGTAGGCATGACTATTCACCCTCTGTTCTCCTCTAATATCCCCTCTATTTCATGCTCTAAGATGGGTTGCTCTGATTGCAGGCAGTAGCGGCATGCTGCTTGCCCTTATGTGCAGGATGTGCTGTTGGCTCTGTCCTTGAGTTGTCAGATATTTAACTCATAACTTTTAACTTTATATTTGATCTATGACAGAATTTTTACAAAAGCCTAATTGGCAGAAAAACTGAAAACCTTGGAATAATAGCTCAGGGTCTGTGTGTGCGAGAGAGCAAGAGAAAAAGAGTGAGAAAGAGAGAGCGAGAAAGCAAAATTGTATGTATGTGTGTGCATTTGTGTGGCTGGCTAGCTGGGGGGCATGAAGCTGAGAGTAGGGCATTATTAAAAACCATCTGTTTTCCTGCAGAGTCAGAAGGCCGTCTGGACACAGTCTCTTAACAGGCCTTGTTTTTCTAGATGCCCTGAGGCAATATGACAAATTTGAATGCCCAAACTAAAAAGTAGAGGGGGACCGGAGAAAGCATTTTTTTGCTAATACAAATTTATGTATGTGTTCAAACAAAACGGTTAACACAAACCTTGCATATCACAGCAAAGTTTTGAAAAAAATAACTAGAAAAACAGAGCACTTGCCTGAACTGGAACTATATTTTACCATTTAAAGCCATGCATTTTCAAGTATGGCTCAGTGTGGTTTAAGCAGGAGACATGAAGGACAAACATATTGCAATCCACTTGGCTCGCTCTTGCCGTTCACGTTGACCTACAGTACCTGATCTGGATTAATCTTAATAAGAAATTTGGTATATTCATTATATTTCTCTGCTCTGCAGCAACATAGAATAATGCCGCTATTGGGTGCATCTGCTGTTGCAGTTACAAACCTACCACTTACAAAGAAGTGGTCCTGATTAAATCAAGGTTCTCTTGGCACAGATAGATGAGAAAAAAATAATCCCTCTCAAAACTAAAAGTCCATGCCACGCTTTCTAACTAGGAATTATTGACTGTAAGTTAAGAGCAACTAAGACTTTTAGTCTCATGCAGCCATTTGTACTTATACCTTTTATTTTCAAATGGTCAGTCTCTAATAACACCCTTAAAATGAGCCGGCCAATGGACACTGAAATTACTGCATGTGATTAAGTTGAGATAATAGCACTCCTTTGTTTGCATCACAGCACAATTTCCTCTCTGCTCTGCTCAATGACCCTATTTTTTTCCCCTCTTCTTTTGGCATAAACAGACAGTAATGGCGTCTGCATTTTCCTTCCCCCTCACTGGTCCTTCACATGGCTCAGCAGCTTAGCTTGACAGCTCCGCTGCGTGTGGGTTCAATTGGTGGAGTTGAAAGCCTTTTGCAGCATTTGGGTTTGGCCTGATAGAATCCTCCATTTACCTTTTGCCCCCAGGCAGTAAGAGAAAAGGAATATGGTTAAAGCCATGCTGGTAGCAGAGACTAAATGAAACATGATTCTAAAAAACATAAAAAAAATTGCAAGACAAAAATAGGCCATTCTTTGAGAAACTGAATTAAGTTTTAGTTTCAAGGGAATATTCTGTGTCAAAGCCTTTCATCAATCCATTTGGTTCTTTGAACGACTTAACTGACAATGAGCTTGCATGCACAAATGCACACACTGAACTCCTGACAGTAAGGTGTGTCGTTTCCTTATAGCGGGAAACTCTCTTAGCTTAGGCAACCGCTTCTCAAAAGGGATTCAATCATGCGATAAGATGTCTGCAATTAAAAAGGTAACCTCGGAGAAATGAGTTTTACTTTTCATAGTGAGTAAGGGCAAATTTACACCAGTTTAATTTCTGATTTTTTTTGCCACTTATTCCCCTGACACCTACTGATTTATTGGCCACACTCACAGGCAACTAGGCGTCTAATATGAAACCCAACCCAAAGGGAGTTAGTCTAGACAAAAAGCTAGGAGGTGAGCCGAGTCCCCTTGAGAGGCTCTGAACTGGCTGTTGTGGAGTACTGTAGGTGTGAGATGCACTTGTGTTGGCAAATGTTTGATGAATGACAGCTGGCTGTCAAAAATTATAGTGAAATTGTTGGCAGGTAGCAGGGGTCACAGTACTATTGTTAGTAATGATAGAAAGAGGGCAGAAGCAGCACCGAAAGAAGAGCCGTTCACGTCTGTCACGACTGTACTTGAGGTAGTGGGCAGGCATCCATACTGAGATGTCAATGTGGCAACCACAAATGAATGCATCACACTGTGTACTGCCAGAAGGAAAGGAAAAGGTTAGGTTAGGTGTCATCAGCATAACAATAGCAAGTAATATTATTGGATGACAGAACAAGGACATTTTTATTTCTAAAGGACAGACATTTGCAACTATGTTCATTTAACATTCACCAGGAGAGGGTATTTAGTGACAACCAATGCATTGATAAACTAGAGGTGTTTTCACACATGAACTTTAGACTGTCTGGTGTGGAAGCTCTGGTCTTAACCAAACTATTTCTCACCACACAAACAATGGGAGATGGTCCACGGGAAATAGATTCTCACTTCTGACAATGCTTTGTGTGGTGCCTGGATAGAGGACGAAAGATGCAGGAGACATGATGCTCACTTGTCATTGTGATTTGTATTTTCAACTCTCACATGAGCGCAGTTGGATATTACACAAATGTAAAGACCCGTTAATGTTAAATCTGATGGACATTTGCTTTCTCTACTCATACTTCTCTGCCAGGTAGTGTGTAGCAGTTTCAAGTTGAAGCTGAAGCTGCTTGACAGCAAATTTCTGGGCTGCTTTTCATTTCCAGTTCAAGCCTGTTAGAATGAATGAACACAACATATATTGTTTAATTTTGGCTGGCGTCTTGTCAATAATGACATCAAGCTTTATGCACACATAAATCTAAAGCCAGGACTGTAAATAATTTCAAAACTTTCAGAATGTTCTGAAAAGGAATTAATATTCAATTAAAGTAAACTTTAATGTAATATACAAATAATGTATAAAGGTAGGCAATTTCAGTAAATAACTTCTGAGAACAGACAGCACTACAGAGAGGAAGAAATATATAATTAAAAGGCATATTGAATAGATTATTGAGAAAAACAGTATTAATGGACAACTTTAGTCTTACCAAGCAGAAATTTTACATTTTTCATTCTTTGTTCTACATCACATTTGGCTTTGGCTACTAGTGTGACTTTTTACTAGTAAATGCATACTTTTTCTCTAGAGTCTAAGATTTGTGATAAATAAAACACAACCAGTTTGCCATCCATCCACCCGTTTTCTTCTGCTGTTCTGGGGCTGGGTCAGGGGTGCAGCAGCCCAAGCAGAGAAGCCAAGACCTCCCTCTCCCCAGCCACCTTCTCCAGTCTTTCCAGGGGAAACACCAAGGCTTTACCAGGCCAGCCGAGAGATATAATCTCTCCAGCGTATCCTTGGTCTGCCCCAGTTTGCTGTAACAGAAAACACTTATAACTTATAACAACAGTTCTCGTGATAATTAAATTTAGTCATGAGACTCTATTACTGTCTGAAATAATAGTGGCAAAAAAGAGAAATTTGCAAACAACCCTACTGACCATCCAGCTGTAACACTGCACTATTTCTCTTTACTACCAGTATTGCAGTACCAAGGGAAATTGCTATTGACTTAAACATATTTTGAATACACTGGACAGATCCACATGTTGATTTTGCACAGACTTATTTTGTTTTTACACCCGATGCCATATTTTATATATGTGTGTGTATATATATATATATATATATATATATATATATATATATATATATATATATATATATATACATATACATATATATATATATATATATACATATACATATATACACACATATACATACATATATATATATATATATATATATGTATGTATATGTGTGTATATATGTATATGTATATATATATATATATATATACATATATATATACATATATATATATATATATATATATATACATATACATATATACACACATATACATACATATATATATATATATATATATGTATGTATATGTGTATATGTATATATATATATATAAGGGGAGCAACGATACACAAAATTCACGGTTCGGTTCGGTTCGATACTTTGGTGTCACGGTTCGATATTTTTTCGATACAAAAAAATGTTCATGCCTTTTTAATTTGTCATTTATTAAAATTATAAATATATATTTTAACTCAAAAGTACAGTTTTTAAATTTAACCCTAACCCTTGTGCGTGTTTTTTATTTTGACAGCGAATGCGCACCTGCGGACCACTTATGTGCAGCCCTGGTTATTTAGCTCGTCATATTGCAGCCACAGAAATTCTTTTGTCCATGAAACCATAAAGCTGCACTTTCTTTTTGCCTTATAGTCTGATTTGTCATAACTTCTCCGTTTTGTGGTAAGCTTTTCTTTGGCTGTCACTTCTTCACCCTGACTTGTCTTATTTGGCTCAGCAGAACTAAAATATATATCTGTCTGTGAAGGTTCTCAGTCATCCAGGTCATCGTAGTCAAATATATATCCTGCTGCTTTTACACGCGCACTCACATAAGCTCAGCGATTCTCTGCGCGATCAACCTCTCACATGTTTAAGCTGCGGGAGATTTCACTTGTCATGTTTGCATAGTAAGCTAACAATTAATAAGACGATGTCAGAGGAATTGGTGCACAAATTATCATCACTCACAGATCAGTACTGTCGCTCTCTATACACAGTTCGCACGATTGCAAAGTGAAAGCAAAAAAACAAGCGCAAATTCAAACGCGATTTCAATATGTCACATATTGACAGTGGCTCACCGATGCCAATGACATAATTACCCAGCTACATTTCTGAAAGAATGCAAAAGCATTGACATATATTTTTCCTTCCTACAATAGCCCGACGGGCAGGGAAGAGATAGATTTTGGTAGCCCGACTGAAAAGATCGCTAGCCCCGGGACGTCGGGCTAGCGATATTGCAAGCCCTGTATCTGATTGAGGAATCACTCATCTTTGGAAAAGAGAGTTTATTACAGAGAAATGGCTCTTTCCAAAATAAAAGCTATACTATCCGCTTCTTCTGGGCTATATTCTCAGCAGCATAAGGAGAATCATGTGCTAACAGCTGTCTAAATGACTCGGCTAAAGTTAGTAGCATGCTTGTTGTTTTTGTCTTTGCACTAGGATGATGTCGGCGTAAATGTGCAGTCATATTCGTTGTGTTCCCACTAGTGCTTTCAGGTTAATCTCGTTGAAATGACCTTAACGCCACAACACGGCAAATCTCCGTTAACGAGCTACCGCCGATCGCTCCGTGCATGGGGCTAGACGGCCAACACGTTAACGAGCTAACTGCGCTAACACACTAGTTCACACCAATGTAATTGAGCATTGCATGGCACATCCAACATACTGTTTTACTTTAGTCCATGACTCGCTTACCTTCAGGGTCATACGTCACATGAAAACCAAAATAATTCCAAACGCCAGATCTGAATGAGGTTCAATTTGCTTGTTGCAAGCAGAGCTTAAGTTCTGTCTCGCTAGCTTGCCCTGCGCTCTTCCTTCTGACTATGCTGTCTGTGTTGAGCGCTCAGTGGATCTGCGCTGGACAGTGCAGCCTAGGCGGAGTAGTCGAACACAGATTCACTGAGCGCTCAACACAGACAGCATCGTCAGAAGGAAAATTGATAAAATAAATTACAAATGTTGTATTGTTCGATACATATGCGTACCGAACCGAAAGCACTGTATCGAACGGTTCAATATCGATACGAATATCGTTGCACCCCTAGTATATATATATGTATATATATATATATGTATATATATATATATATGTATATATATATGTATATATATATATGTATATACAGTGGGGCAAAAAAGTATTTAGTCAGCCACCGATTGTGCAAGTTCCCCCACTTAAAATGATGACAGAGGTCAGTAATTTGCACCAGAGGTACACTTCAACTGTGAGAGACAGAATGTGAAAAAAAAATCCATGAATTCACATGGTAGGATTTGTAAAGAATTTATTCGTAAATTAGGGTGGAAAATAAGTATTTGGTCACCTCAAACATGGAAAATCTCTGGCTCTCACAGACCTGTAACGTCTTCTGTAAGAAGCTTTTCTGTCCCCCACTCGTTACCTGTATGAATGGCACCTGTTTGAACTCATCATCTGTATAAAAGACACCTGTCCACAGCCTCAAACAGTCAGACTCCAAACTCCGCCATGGCCAAGACCAAAGAGCTTTCGAAGGACACCAGGAAAAGTATTGTAGACCTGCACCAGACTGGGAAGAGTGAATCTACAATAGGCAAGCAGCTTGGTGTGAAAAAATCAACCGTGGGAGCAATCATCAGAAAATGGAAGACATACAAGACCACTGATAATCTCCCTCGATCTGGGGCTCCACGCAAGATCTCATCCCGTGGGGTCAAAATGATCATGAGAACGGTGAGCAAAGATCCCAGAACCACACGGGGGGACCTGGTGAATGACCTGCAGAGATCTGGGACCAAAGTAACAGAGGTCACCATCAGTAACACACTACAACGGCAGGGAATCAAATCCCGCAGTGCCAGACGTGTTCCGCTGCTGAAGCCAGTGCATGTCCAGGCCCGTCTGAAGTTTGCCAGAGAGCACATGGATGATACAGCAGAGGATTGGGAGAATGTCATGTGGTCAGTAGAACTTTTTGGTATAAACTCAACTCGTCGTGTTTGGAGGAAGAAGAATACTGAGTTGCATCCCAAGAACACCATACCTACTGTGAAGCATGGGGGTGGAAACATCATGCTATGGGGCTGTTTTTCTGCCAAGGGGACAGGACGACTGATCCGTGTTAAGGACAGAATGAATGGGGCCATGTATCGTGAGATTTTGAGCCAAAACCTCCTTCCATCAGTGAGAACTTTGAAGATGAAACGAGGCTGGGTCTTCCAACATGACAATGATCCAAAACACACCGCCCGGGCAACAAAGGAGTGGCTCCGTAAGAAGCATTTGAAAGTCCTGGAGTGGCCTAGCCAGTCTCCAGACCTCAACCCCATAGAAAATCTGTGGCGGGAGTTGAAAGTCCGTGTTGCTCGGCGACAGCCCCAAAACATCACTGCTCTCGAGAAGATCTGCATGGAGGTATGGGCCAAAATACCAGCTACTGTGTGTGCAAACCTGGTAAAGACCTATAGTAAACGTTTGACCTCTGTTATTGCCAACAAAGGTTATGTTACAAAGTATTGAGTTGTATTTTTGTTATTGACCAAATACTTATTTTCCACCCTGATTTACGAATAAATTCTTTACAAATCCTACCATGTGGATTCATGGATTTTTTTTCCACATTCTGTCTCTCACAGTTGAAGTGTACCTCTGGTGCAAATTACTGACCTCTGTCATCATTTTAGGTGGGGGAACTTGCACAATCGGTGGCTGACTAAATACTTTTTTGCCCCACTGTATATGTATATATATATATGTATATATATATGTATATGTATATATATATGTATATGTATATATATGTATATATATATGTATATATATATGTATGTATGTATATATGTATATATGTATGTATATATGTATGTGTATATATATATGTGTGTATATATATATATATATATGTGTGTATATATATATGTGTGTATATATATATGTGTGTATATATATATGTGTGTATATATATATGTATATATTTTCATTTTTGTCTACATTATATCGAAATGTTTCATTATTGGAAACATTTTAAGAGATACTTATTATTCTTAACATCTTAACAGATACTCTGACCCGTAACTATCGTAAAGCGCTTCGACCGGAAGTAGACACCTTTCGCGTATGCGGGGTACCGATCGGGTTTCTGGTACGGATTGGGTAGTGACAAGAGCTTTGGAGTTTGTTAATCATTATGGACGCACCCTGTTGTCCATCCTGATTAGCAGATTGACTAGTAACTGTGCTGGGTGTACAGACTAATCTATACAGTTGTTGCTATATTTGCAGAGTAGAAAAGTACAGCCCAGAGTATGTACTAGAGTATGACAGTGTTAAAGCTGCTATTTTGTAAGCTTACCCACCTCTACCAGAAAGCTTACAGCCAGCATTTTTGTTGTTGCACATCTGAGAAAGTGCAGACTAAAGAGAAGCTCTGGGAGCTGATTAATCTGGAAGAACTAAAAACTGTGTTCCAAAGAAAGTAAAATAAAAACTGTAGAACGAATTGCTGCTCGTAAAGTCACTTTTATTAGTAAGTTTCTTCCTGATACTAAAAGTAATGCTAGTCTTCCTTACTTTTTAACACTATATAGTGGCAGTTTGTCTCCTCTTTCAAATAGCAAAGTTTCTGTTACCAACACGGGAAAGCCAGAAAGGAATTGTTTTTATTAGAAGAAACCTAGACACGTTACATCTGACTACCCATTTTAAGTAAAAAGCAGAAAACCAAAACCATGGGTATGACTAGTTCTCTACTTGTTGTGGAACTAGAGTAAGATCTATGCCACCCTGGGGGTCCTGAATTCACAGTTTTGAACAATTTATCAAAGAAGCCTTTGTAGAGTCAGAGTCTGAACCTGCAATTTCCATTTTGCATGATATTGGTGCTTCAGTGTTTAACCCTGTTCAAAGAGTTTTACCCTTATTTGATGAAACTTTTCTTGATGGTGATACCTTCATATGGGTATGTGAAATGTCATTCCTGTCCTATGCATTATGGCAGTGTTTATTTGAAGTGTGGTTTGGTTACAGGGCTGTGAACAAGCTCTTATATTGAATCAGTCTAATTTTAGGCACTGACATTGGTGAGAAACAGGTATTACCTACATTTGTCGTGACAGACCACTCTGTCGTTTCTGAATATTTTGGTCCTGTAGTGCATCCTGCCTATGTTGTGCCAAGTGCCCAGTCTCAAAAAGCAGAACCTCCAGAACTCTTAAGTAGATTTCTGGTGAACAGAGTCAGAGTAAATCAGGCATGTCTGCTAAAATTCCACTGGCTCTAGGTAGTGAGAAGCTAGTAACATCTTACTAACATCTTACTTTGACTAAACATTTTCCTTATTAGCTGTTAATCTTGGCATTCACTTAGATGGCTACATTCTACAATTAGAATTGAAATAATAGTTTAAATTATGTGCCAGTTTTTGATTACCGAAAGTTACTCAAGTAGATTAAGGGATCAATTTCATGTCAAAGGTATTCAGCCAAGTGCTTGATGTTATGCACATCATTACTAGTAGTTACCATCCTTAGAGCCAATGTACCCACCAAACGTTGAAGTCCATCATACATCAAGTCTTTAGCATGGTCCATGGTCCATGGTGTTACCAGGTGTTACCAGGAGTCAGTGGCATAAGTCATTGGAGTTGGTATTTAACCTCATTATTTGATGTTGTTGCATGAGCAGTATATTGGAGATCTTTCACTTATTGCTAACATGGTAGAGTTTCTTTTAGAAGTGGAAATAGTTTGACAAAAATGCAGAAAGGTAAGTGCAGAAATTGCCAGCCTGGAAATTCACTACTGTCCATTAGGGCTGCCACAAACGATTATTTTGATAGTCGACTAGTCACCGATTATTTTTGCGATTAGTCGACTAATCAGATCATGCATCCATTGAACGTAAAACGTACAGCTTATTGCACCAGCATGCATCTGCTCTTATAGAACAATCATTAGCTTACAGCTTTAAGTGTTTAAGGTATGTGCTAACTAAAAATAAAGACAAGATGATAGTTTATTAAATTTTAATGAAATTAGCAGATTGTCGCGGTGGAGTTTAATAAACTCAGCCGTCTGCTCCTTGCTATCTAAAATATAACAGGACACCGGAGAATATTCTAGAGCATCTCACACTTCTGATAATCAGTTGTCTGCTTGATGTTTATTCAGCTGTGTAAAAACTATAACTTTAATTTCAGCCAAACCGATTTACTCAGGAACAAATAAAATACTGAAAAAAAGCCAAACAATGACATTTTTAAGTTATCCAAGTGGCTTATATATGTTTAACCTGAGTAGTGAAAGATGGTGGTGGGTCTGAAAATGATTAGCCGGGAGTCTGGTGTTCTCACAGGCTCTAGTGAGCCTTGAACCCCGGCTAGCTATTGAGCTAGTGGGTAACAGACGTCTCTGAAAACGTCGGAACGCTTTTGAAAATATGTGGTGTCTTGATAAACCAAGCAGATATTTGAAGTTTACACAGTTACATTCTCGCCTGAAAATATGTTAAACGTTGATTTTGTGACCCAGAAAGAATAATAAGAGTAATATTAAAACTAACTAGCGGCCGCCATTGTTGTAAACTGAGCACGGCCACGCTATGAATTCTGGGATACAGCTTCTTCTTCTTTGGGGTTTAACGGCAGCTGGCATCCTTGTACATGCAGTGCTGCCATCTTCTGTTTCAGTCCGTTATTACACTCTTAAATCCTACTACTTATTCCTGCGTCTTGGGACCTTACAAAGCTTCAAACGACGCGTCGACTATTAAATTAGTCGTCGACGATTTTAATAGTCGACGTAATCATGACTAGTCGACTAATCGTGGCAGCCCTACTGTCCATTCTGCCAGTACCAGGGTCTCCACTGCTCGCTGGCCTTTATGTGACTTGGTTTCACCAGAAAACTATGTGACACCATCTATGTCATTTGCATTATGGACAGGAAGAGTAAGTGTCTGGTTTGTCATATTAACATGCTGAAGCTGTATACTGTCTAGCTGAGTGAGAGGAAAGAATTCCTGCCAGTTAAGCAGACTGTGTTGAGGTGAAGCTGCAGGCTTGGTGATGAGGCAGATATGATGACGATAATAAACTTTGGCTGTTCTGCTTTTACAACTATTTAAATTGTATTTATTCGATTTTTTGTACCCAGGTCAGTTTTAAAATGTAGGCAGCTGTTCAATCTGTTTCATCTGTGATGAAATGTCCAAGTCATTTAAGAAAACTAATACAACCACTAAAATTAATCTTGTTTTGTCTAATCTTAATTAAAATTTGAAGAATTTTAACTTCTTCAAGAAATTATTTGCCATTACTGCTGTTGTTGCATGACAGTGTCAAAATTACCCATCCTTGTGATCCTAGTGTTAATTATATAACTGGAAAAAATTGCAGGAGTTTTAGCCCACAACTCTGGCATTTGTTTTTAAATATATAATGTGTTTAATTAGTGGACAGTCCAGACAGGCAAAGTTCTTCATCTTGATGACTCGGGTACTCAAAAGTTTACCAGTAGGCTGCCACATTATTAGGATAAACAGTAGCAAGCTACCCTTTCACCCAAAATTGAAACTAACATATCTAAAGTTCATGACTTATAAGCAATGTATGTAACAGTAGATTTGACAGAGAAAGCTGACGGCGGGCAATCCTCATTTATTTCCACAATATTGTGAAGAAATGAAAAGATAAGACAGAGGTCGGTTTTATGCTGATATATTTTCACTAAACTCAAATTACAGCTAATCCCGAAGAGAATGTCATACAGTCTTAGAAAAAACAATTATTTTCTCCCGATCATGTCATAACAGTTAACGGATTGGGTAGAATTTCACAGTAACCCATTAAAAATGAATCAATATTTCAGACTTGATGGACGAACAGATATATGTTAACAGCATAATTATTGCCATCACAAGATTTTTGCTACTAACGTAATTTTATGTTGGCACCAAATGTATTCCAGCTTTTTACAGTATTGCACAATATTATACAGTATGTTACTGTTTGTAGAAAGGGTTGGGATATGTGTGTGTAAGAATTACATTATCAGTTTCTTTTTCTTATATATTGTACATTTAGCTGTGACAAATTTCCAAGCATAAATATTACATTTTGTCATGTGTCTGTAACATGTTTTTTTGTTATCAAAAGTTCTACTTGTTTTTAAGTTTTTCTTAAAATTTGTCGATCTGTAGTTTTGTCTGTACTTTGCTGAACATGAAATTCCTGATGTCACTTTACAATACTTCAGATATCAGGGACCAAAATCTCTATGTGACAGCAGATTGCAGTCAGGCATATCTATCAGCAAACACACACACACACACACACACACACACACACACACACACACACACACACACACACACACACACACACACACACACACACACAATGTTCTTGCTGCAGGCACATCAAAATATAGTCCCAGTCTTGTAGTGCATTATATAGGTATTATAGTGGTATTGTTAAAATTGGAAAAGACATTCAACAACCATAATAAGTCATAATTTTACAGGACATACTTGGTTGTATTCATTAAAATTTCAGCTTCCTATCACATATCTGTTTATCACATCCCACATACCTACTTTTGTACATAGATGTTCTTTGACTCATGTAAATATTCTTCAGCTAAGCCTCCAGTCTGTCCTCAGTCCCTATACTGATTACAGTTGAACAGTCTTGCCCGCGGGTCTTCTGTAAAAGGTGCCTAAACCACCTAAATTGGCTGCTCTTACTGTGAAGATGAGGGAGTAGCCTGATACCAAGGACTTCCTAAATCATCGAACCTTTGAAATTGAGATGAGCCACATAATGGAGAAATCAACTAACCCTAAATTGTTTTAGTGGGCTCATTACACAATTCTATGTAAAAGCTGAAAAACAATGTTGAAAGTTCAGAGAGAGACAGAAAGGGTTTGTGAAAGAAATTAAGACACCATATGTGCTGTGAAACATCTGTTGCCCCGGGGATAAGCAGGGACCAATGAAACTCCATTACTGCAAAAGATAATACATTATTATGACTGAATAAATAAATAAGCCATTAAGTCACTTAGAATTATCTCAAGCTCAAAAAGGTTTCACCGATTTAATTGTTTTCCTTTCTCCTTATGGTATCATTGCATAGTATCTATGAGATACGATTTTATCCAGTGGGATTTTGCTATAATACTGCATAGTTTTAAATTCCTTCTTCTGTATCACTGGCTCATTGTGCACCACTCAGAATTAAAAGCAAGAAAATACTGCAACTGTGCCAGTGAAGAAGGATGGATGTTGTTCTTCTGTAATAATTGTTCAGGCCTGATTTATATAGAGACAAGAATAACAGATGAGATAACTTTTTCCTTCCAGGCTTATTGTACACATTCAACCATCATAATGCCTTTACACTATAAACATGGCTTTTTGTCTGGAGGCGAAACAGCTGCAACACAATTATTATAAGGAGACCATGGTGAAACTTTTAGTTTAATGTATAGCAGCTGTTATTTGCTTATATTGAAAGATTTTTTGCATTTTAACCGCTTTCAACCAAGTTTAATTGTTTTGTAGTCACTAGGCTACATGTCAATATTCCACTGATATTTGCCTCGACGCTCAAAGAAACAATGCCACCTACGATTATTACACCAGACAAAAATGCCACAAAGGTTAGTTAAATATAGGTTAACATATTATGAACGGACAATTGGCCCAATAGACCATGCTCTTCCAGCAGGATTTACCTAGCAAGGAGTCAGAGAATCAGCATCCTCAAATCTGAGCTCTACTTTGATCTCAATTTGACATCTGTAAAGGTCGTATGTATGTGACTGTATCATGCACAACTGTAACAGTAATGTATAGAGAATATCAGTTCAGTTACACCAGGGTACTGCATTTTCAATGTCACTGCTAAATGCAGAGATTTTTACCCCTCACAGGGTTGCTGTCATTTTGGCCAATATTTACCCATTACACTGTCTATAGGCACTAATCTATTAACTTGAGAAACAAAGAAGGCACTATTGGGTAAAATGACTAAATACGGAGTGCAAAATCAAAACTAAAAGCTTTGTTTGTTCCACCCACTCACAAGGTGTTTTTTACTTTAAAATTCAACACCTAATACTAATATAATAATAATTCTGTAACACCAAAATACTGTTAGTCAGCTGTGTTGTGGATGCATACTACGCATACCCCAGTGTGATTCAGAACTTCAAAACTTGCATACATGCATGTTTAATGAGTCAACACAAAAAAATATTAATGAATTTACAATATCCTTTGGTAATTTCTTATTAATTTATTTTGACTCACTGCTGTTTATTTCTTGTAGGTGTTTTTTTTCATTTCCTGTAACATTTGGATATGCTCCTCTTTTCCAGTTTTACTGAATACCGTAGAAATACCCATTCATCTGTAGACATTAACCCGTTATTCCAGATTAAATGGAAGAAAACATATCTGAATAGCAGATTGGGCAATGTTTGCCAATAACGTGTGCTTTAGATCAGAAGAAGACTGCACACATCTCATCACAGTTCTACTTCACTTATTTAACTATGCAGTGAAATGTAGTAGAGAAACACAGTTGTCTTTGACATGTAATGCGTCATCTTATATACAAAAAAATATATTACTCAATCAAAATCCTACAAAACAGCAAACGTGATAGTACAAATTTCACATAATGGATTCACCCTTAAAAACTCTGTTTCTTTCAGCCAGTAACTGCATTATAATACATTACAAAGGCTTTCATTCTGTGTTCGTGTGATTGGATGAACAGACTCCTATTAGAATTATCACTTTGTAGTCTTAGGTTCCCCGAGGAATTATCATTGGATGAGGTATCAAAATAGCTTCCGTTCCTCCCAACCCTGATGGCTCCACATTCATCAATGGAGGAAATGAAATTAAGGCCCTGACAACTTGATAATGAGGATTTGGTTGGAGAATAAAGAAGATTTTTGGGTTGTAATGAGCTCTCATTATTTATAAAGCAGAATTATAGAACAAGGTGTGTAAAGGACCAAATACCGCCTTCTTCACTGTGAGGCAGAGTTAAAACTGTGTAACTGTGCTTCCTTGTTAGAAATTACTAGTGTTGCGACTGGTCTGAATAAGGCATACGACAAGCAAAGGTTTAATCAGACATTGGATCAGAAACATTGTCCTCGTCTTTCGGTCCAACTTGTGAGAAGAAAAAGCACCAACATTGTTAATTATTGTTGCCAAGTTTCAAAAGATTTTAGCATGTATTTATTTGTTTTTTCCCCCTTGATATCCAAGAGTTTTTGCTTCATCTTGTTGAAGGAACCCCATGCATATGCATGGATTGAAGTTGTTTGGCTTTCTCAATATGTTTATTTAAATCTTTTTTTTTTTTTTTACTTTACTCATAATTTTGTGTTATTCCAAAGTAGATTGTCTTGATGTTGGAAATTATAATGAGATTTATGTTTCTAGGACACCATCGGAAATGAGGCTTTAGTCTCAGTAGGATATTTCAAGCACTCGTCTGCTGTTTTCTTTTTTTTCAAATTTGAATCGAATAACAAAGCAGAAGATGATAGACAGCAAGAAAAGGAACAAAGGAGATTGGAGGCTTCAGCTTAGTGCTGAACAACTAGACACGGACTAAAACTGAACAAAACCTAGAGAAAGTAACCTCACAGCACAGGATATAATGTGAATGTCCAGAGCATTTCTTCACTAGAGATAACATACATTTAAGTGTTATATCCGAATAAAAAAATTGTAAGAATTAAAAACAAAATTATACCTGGCATGTTTTAATAGTTTCTTAAAATTGTAATTGTATTATAACCCTTGCATGTATGTTTTGGGCAGAGGCACACATTGTTTTGCTTTGACATTATAAGTAATGTCGAATTAGTATAAAAACAACTTTTCACCGTACTTGAACATTGCACTGCCTATTTTTGCTCGTGTTCCATTTCTGCTGGTTGCAACATTTATGAGTCTGAGTTTGTGGTTAAACTAATCTGCTAGCAAAATACAGAAATGACTTCTATACTTAATCTTTATATTTCCTGGAGAACAATTTTCTTATTGTGACATAAAGGTCAGCTTGGCAGGATATTTTTTTAAGTAACAGACCTTTATTTCTGGGAGATGTGGTTTTCATAAAATTTCATTTTTTTTCCTTTTTTAAAACCACAATCTTTTCTTAATCATAAATGAATGTTGCCTAACAATTCTGCAGAAAAAATACCAATGATCCCTTTAGTATCACCCAAATAAAGCACTTTGCTCTTAGACTGCAGGGTTATTTTTGGATCATTCAGTATTAAAAAGTATAGGAGGCAGAACCTTCAGCTTCAGTGGAACCAGCTCCCAATTTGGAATCGGGAGACGGACATCCTCACCCTCTCCCCCAAGTGGTCATGGCAGATGGACCTCCCTCCCTGAACCTGATTCTGCTAGAGGTTTCTTCCTGTTAAAAGGGAGTTTTTCCTTGCACTGTTGCCAAAGTGCTTTCTCATACGGCTTCATATAATTGTTGCAGTTTTGTCTGTGTTATTGTAGGGTCTTTACCATACAATATGAAGTTCCTTGACTTGGTGCTATAAAAATAAAATTCAACTGAATTGAATAGTATCCATATCAGGTATACCCACATACTGATAGGTTTCTTGCAATTGCCTATTTATAGTTATAGAAAAGAATTTCCAGCGGCACATATTTATTCCTTTAATACAACAATATCATTTTTGGCTGTTTATAAAAGAAACAATGACACTGGAAAGATAAAGAAACCATGACTATATGGTTAATATGGATGTGCTGTCACCAATAAAGTGACCAAAACATTACAGAACACAAGCGCACTGAGTTGTAGACCTGCTCTAAGCTGACAAGCGGTGGACCATGTAAAACATGTTCATTTTTGGCACCGAAATTGCACTGTGCCACTGGATTAGATAGCCACACCCTCAGCTGTGCCTCTCTTCCCTCTGTGGAGTCACCAAGACACAAAACAGTCACAGAAATAACCTCAGCCATTTCACCCTGTGCTGACATGAAAATGAGTGTAGTGGATTAAGTGGCACTTTTGACTTCAGTCACGGTGCCACTGCAGTAATGCGTATCTGTTTCTTAGACTATGAACGACTAAAACACACTCAGTCAATATATCTATCTATATCTATATATATATATTGACTGAGTGTTTACACATTACTGCAGTGGCACCATGACTCAAGTCATGGTGTCCAAAGGCAGTGGACTAGCGAGCAATCCTTTTAAACTTGGCACATACTAATAATTAATATTCATGTGGGAAAAATTAAACTTTCATCATAACTTACGCTCATATGTGCTGACATACTCAGTCATTCACCCATTTCTCTATTAGCCACTCTTATTATTTCAGTAACCTAACTGCTCACACACGCACTTCCACAGGAACGAAAGGATTAAATTGGTACTATGACAACTGCTATTACTGCTACTGCTGAGACAGAGTTTACAGCTGCCGAGTCCAAAATGTCAGATTACCACTGTTCTGCCTGACAACCTTCAACACATTAAATGCTACTACCATATGGTCTAATTAGACAGCACAGCATTAAAGAGAGTATCCCTTGTGTCTTTATTTGTTGTGCGAATCAAGAGTTAAGAAAAAGAAAAGCACTTGACTTATAAGATGCTAAACAAAAATACACTTTAAACCACAGGTACTGGTAGAAGTATAGAAACACTTGCAAATGTCGAACATACTAGCTCGGTTTGAATTCATTGAAATGATGAAATGAATAGCTCAAAAAGCAAACATTTGCTAAACTAGTGATAGAAATGTGACAATATATGATTATGCTTAGCTGTCTTTCAGGAATAGAAAACAAAAATACACTTTAAACCACAGGTACTGGTAGAAGTATAGAAACACTTGCAAATGTGGAATTATCACTTGAGCAAAAAGTGCAAAAGAAAACTAATACTTTTTTTGTCATGTTGAAGGCAATGAGGTCTTATTATTTATTTGAGCCTGGCCTTTATTAACCTTCATATGCCATTATATAATAATATTACAAAATATATCAAAAGAATTCTAAAATATTAAACAATGTGTGTATTGCAAAACTGCAAAATGAACATCTTTCCTCTAAGGTGTTTGGCCATGTGCTTGAGTCAAAATGCCTCAGGGTATCTACAGGTCCTGAGGTCTAGGTAATACCATATATTGCAGGTATTAATGAAACATATAGTATATCCAGCATTAAATTATTTAAGTTAGGCTAAATTACATTACTTGCAGAAAATCTGAAGTGATTAGAGAGCCTCTTTAAGAAAAGTAAAGTTCCCCAATTTGAAAATAGTTCTTGCTGAAGCACTTAAAGATCAATGAGGCCTGAAACTGTAATTTGCAGATGTTTTGTTTTCTTTTAAATATCTGTCTGTCTTTTAAGCATTACAAAAACACAGCATATTTCCACAGCAGGATCAAACTACAGCGGAGCAGAGAAAAGCCATCTGCACCAAGTTTTGCGATGAGTCAAACATCTTGAGTAGCAAATGGGGGAGATGCTCCTCTTGTGATGCCTGTGGAGTTTCAGCAGCAGGTTCTTCCCCTATTCCCGACAATGGACAATAATGTTGTCCGTTTAGCTGTTTGAGTGATCACAGCATTAACTAACTGAGTTTTGGAGCCCTATTGTACGTAAATACAATACCCTCACCCCACCCCACTCCAACATAAATGTACTCCCTCACCCTGAAAATCACTTATTGTATTTCTACTATGAGATAATTACTCAGAGTCTTCATACTTGTACATGTACACAGCTGAAATGTCAAATAATTATGTGCATTCAAAGCCTTTTAGTACTGTGGGCTAACTCCAGTGTTTGCATAATGAAGCACTGCATTAAGAAATCTTTTTACTCTTATTGTAATTAGGACAAATATTCTTTCTGTTGTAACGGGCTGCTTATTCCTACAGATGCATTCCAGCCTCCTTGCCTGTTTAGTGTCTTGGCCTGGTTGCTCCATATTTATTAGAAACACGTCTTTAAAAATGAACTCTCGGTGTATGGTAAGAGATGTTGCACTTACTGCTTCTAATTCTTATGCTGGTCAATAAAAAGTATCCAGCAATGCTTCTGAATGCATAAAGCACGATGAGGTTGCCAATAAAAAAACAAGCTTTGATTCAAAAGTTCCTGAAGAAGCCCATTCTGTCGATTCACTGCCTCTAAAAGCAAATGTTACTGCTCTGCCTGAAGAATTATTAATCGTTCCCCACTCAAATATTTTCCCATTCCCTCTCTTGGATGGGCCAGTGTTTCATTTCTATGGCAAGCACGAGCTGCCATTTGCAGACTATGAGAGCAAATGTTAATTTGCCCCGTGTGCATTTCTGTGCCAGAGGAGCCATAGGGCTGGAAGCTAACACAGTGCTAAAGAGAGGATGGGCTGACTTGAGTATTTACATAAGGTAATGTGATTGAGTTGTTCCCATAGATTCTTCCCTTCCCTCAAAACCCTTGGGTGAGGCAAGGAATAGGACATGTGTGTGTGTGTGTGTGTGTATGCGTGTATGTGTGTGGACAAACACTGGTCTGGCCAATCATCACACTATCGCAGCACAACTGTTGCCTCATATTTTTCAGTAGCTCCTGCTGAGATGGAGCGACACATCATATAGACATCATCTACTCCAGATTATGTGATAGTCTGTCAGGATCATCTTCTTCTAGTCCACAGATGGTACATGAACAGGTATGGAGCAGTTTTTAGACTTCTGGAGTAGGTGCTGGTACACTGTTATGTCATCTGCTTATTTTTCGTTACTGTTAAGTCCCTTGAGACTTGCTTCTCACTAAAGTCCTTAATTTTGGACTTTACTATTAGGACTTGGCCATCACATTTGAATATATCTTTGTCTATATTATGTATTATGCTAGTAAAAGCTTAACAGTAGTATAAAGATGGAAAAGCAACCAGCGTCTAGTGCTGCATCAGATATCTGTTACTCAGAAATAGCACCAGGTGGGACAGTTATGCTAATAATCTAAAGATAATGGATATAAGTTGCTGTCAGGTGGCTATCAGTATTGCAATAACAAGGGATGTATAGGTTTGCAAATCAATCTATTACACACATCTACCTTTAGATGCTATCTTAGGATATATTTACATTGTCTGATACTAAATCTACTACATAATGTGTCATAGAAGTGTTAGTTTGTGGACAGCTTCAGACAAATACAATATCTTAGCAAACAACTATACAAAATTATAATTTACAGACACACCGAAGTACATTTGATTTGGACATTTCTAAAGGTCGATATTATTGATTTTAAACCCGGGCAGCAATCTTTTTTCCACAAACTGAATGGTTGTCTCATCCAAAGCTAAATGGCTTTACACAGCAGAGGAGAAAAAGGGGAGGAGGGAGGAAAAGCAGGTCAGCTGTTGACATGGACAAATGGGGATATAGCATATACACTATAGTGACCCAAATAGGACCCAAAGGTACAAATATTTTTATATTATATAAGATTTTATTGTATTTTAAATGACTCTAAGATATTAAGGCAAGCAGGTGGAAAAATATGGAAAAAAATGCATAAACAGACATCAGTGTGTTTGTATTGTGCTTGCTTGACAGCTTATGTGAAGACTATTCGGAACAGCTAAGAACTGAGAAGGACAAACTTTCATAGCCTAAAAAAATACATATTAGTGTTTTAATTTCTTAAACTCTTATTTGATGATTTCTTCATTATTAAGCATTTCCCTGATGATTCAGCCACATGGTGGTGCTGGTGGACTTCTGACTGTAGTCCATCAAGCGATTATCTGTCACACACACTGCCTCCTTTCAATCCTACATCATCTCATTCTCACTCCCTCTTGCTTTGACTTATCACATCCTCAGCCCTCTCGCGTCTGCTCTTTTTCCTTAACATAATGTGAGATGAGGTGAAGTGTTATGGCAAATTAAGTAAAATTAAGACAAGGGAACAGCTCTACTCACCTATGTCGTGCGTAACTTTTATTGCACAGCTACTGACAGAGCCCTGCCAGTACTGCCCTTGGACATGGGTGTTGATGACAGACTGCAGACCATGAAAGGAGTGGGAGTGTTGCATCCAGTGGAGGTGGAGGTGCCTGCACAACATATTATCAGTCACCCTCAATGGTTTGTTTTGTTCTCTTTCTCTTTTCACACTTGGTTTGCTATTTTTTCCTCTCCCCCCTTTTTGCATCCTCTGTTTGGCTGCGTGCCCCCCCCAACCCCCTTCCACGTCTTTGTTCTCAAGTTCTCTGTCTTTCCCCGGTTTTCTGTTAAGGTCTTGTCATTTGCTCAAATCTCGAGGTCTTTACCTTTTCCTTCATCCACATTCTGCTGTTATCTGTACCGCCACCTTCTTACCAACATCTCCCTTTTCCTCATTCTGCCAACCACTCTGCATGGCACCTGTCTAATTCTCCTTGTACCCACTCTGTGGTGCCACTCATCGCTTGCTCCTTCACCCTCCCCTTCTTCCTTTCCTGGCTCTCTCTGCCCTGGCAGTCTGACAATTGTTGGAGCATACACCACTAAGCAGTTATCACCAGCTCACAGAGGTGTGTGTGAGTGTGTGTTTGCACGTGTGTGTGTGTTCATGTGCATATGTATGTTGGGCAATAATAGAAAGAGAATGCGTATATGTGAGCATGCGTGTCAGTGTGTGCGTTTTTCTGTTTATATTGAGGTGTACAGCTCTTGTGTTGACTAAAACAATAAAAACAATGTGTCAGACAGGTTCCATTATATTGGAGCTCTTTATGGCTCTTCTACTCTAGTGTATGTTTTTTTAAAAATTTGCAACAATGATACTGAAAGGCTGTGACTCCTCTTCAACCACTGCCAAATATCCCTTGTGTCTAGCCGCTCTGGATCCATATAAAAGGCACTCATTCCTTTGTCTTCAAGGTTTTTTTTTTCTAGTTTTGGTCCCATCTGTCATTGGGAGGGGGTTGAAAGAAATGAGGAATAAACCCAGCTGGAATCCTTTGTCTGTTGAAGGGAGATCACATTGTAGTACGACCAGGACAATGCTGTTTTGGCCTTATGGGTAATGAGAGGTGAGGGACATACGCTTCATTCTTCTGGAACCAGGAATGCCAAACAATCATCGTGAAGGAAACCGATTCACGAGTGTTGGATTTGTTCTCCTTGATACAGTGAATCATGTTTAAAACTTTTTCCAAGCTATCTTCTTTGTCATATTTTAAATGGAGGACAAAGGCATTCATGTGAAGAATGAGGTACTGGAAGGGAAAATCCAGTGGAAATCATCTGCTATAATATTGTTTGGTGATTGTGGTAACTTTATTTAGATGGAATTTAAAAACTCCAGATTAAAATGTGCTTCTACAGTCAGGCCAGAGCAGGATACTCAGAAAGTAAATGAAAAATGCCAAACAAAATTTAGACAGCACCGAGTGAGTAAAACAACAGGAGAAACAGAAGGAAATTTTCAAAATGCACAATGTTTTATAAACAGTAAAAGTATAAACAATAAACCAGACAGTTTGAAATATTGAACATGGTATAAAACTATTATATAGGGCAATAGGAATTCATATGTACCTTGACGAAAGTTAAAGAAAATATGCTTCACATACAAACATCTACTGCAGTCATAGTTTTCCAAACAAAAAAGGTACTACTGAAAAACAAATGAAAAAAAAAAAATTGAATTCAACAGCGTGTTTCGATTCGATGATAATTGTGTGTGCAAATTACGGTGCTGTCCTTACTTTTGATTGGACATGCACAGCAGGGAGTTGAAGTTGGGTTCCTCGTTGCTCTCATTCTATACAATAAAACTGTGAGAATGGTGGTGCTAACATGCAATATAAAACTCATTAAAATTTCATTTCATGGGGTGAGTTGCACATCCTCTAGCTGTGACAATTTACCCTCCACCTTTAAAAGGGAAATAATTCTGACACTATGGCTATTTGGATTAGAGTGTAAATATAGAAGTGGATATAGCTCCACGTAATGATCCAGGAATTACATAAAGTACTGCATTCTTTGAATCTGTAAAATCCACCTACAAGCATATAGTGTCAGCTGATTGGGAAAAAAAGACAGTTAATAAAAATCACAGAAGTGCTTGACGAGTATGTTTGTTTAGTCATCTCTGCTAACTTTATATTGTGGTTTAGTGATGGAACTAATGATAATTAGTTGTTTCGTGGCCACTCTAAAGCCAGGAGGCTTACAGGGTATCTAAAGGGGATGGCTGTTTGTTTAAAAGCACAAAACAGATCAGTTATATTGCTGCCCTGAAGGACAAATACATATGGCTACAGCAGAGGGGACGCTTGGAAAAATGAAATGAGCACGGACACGTCTTGGGAATAAAGGGAAAAAAGCATCAGTATTAGGGAGGTATGTCTTATTCCCCTTTCTATGCATAACTTGCAAATTATCTATGTTTTTATTTTCTTCTTGCCACATATTGGATAGCAAGCCCAAGAGACCTATTAAGGAACCAAGGGAAGAAAAACACCAGATTTCATCTGATTCCCAGGAGTTTAGAGTCTTACAGTGTTAAGAACACTTACTGGAAAAAGTCCACAGTAGTACAAAAGTTTTAAGTGAAGTTTTTTCTTTTTCTTTTTTTTTTCATGTGGTATTGATCCACTTATTATTTTCTTTCCCTAGTGTCTGCAGCAATAGTGCAAATTAGATAGCCCTAATGCAGCCCATGCACCATGATTCAAACTTCAGATGTACCAAACAAATAAACACACTAACAAACAAAAATCAAACAAAACCAAAAAAATGCAAATATAATATCATAATAGCTAATAATATAATAATAATACTATATCCTTTATTATTAATATAAAGCATAATAATACTACAGATAAACAGTAACATCACCAACAAAGGTGCTTTTATTAATCAACTAATTAGCCATTGCCATTTTGCCACAACTTATTCTTATAGTACTGCAGTTGTGCTACTTTAAAATAAAGAAACACATATTCAGACGGGTGTTACAAATTATTACTTTTTTGCTTCTTCATTTTCATGATGAGACTTTCTTTGAAGACATTTTTGATACATTTCTCTCTTTTACCCTAAATAAGAGTGCGTACCTTTGTTAGTAAAGTCAGAAAACAATTACAAAGATGACTTTAAGTGTTCAAGTAATTTAACCTAGATGAATAATTTGATGCAATTTTTGTTTACTTTTAAAATAAAAATGCACAGAAAAAGCCTGTGTAACATCATGCTATTGTGTAGATGGCCATTATCATACGACAGATGGTGTTATCAGAAGATAGAAATATAAAAAGCACTTTTATTCCCATTTTTTGGTATGCCACAAAAAATATAATACTAAAGTCACGAGTCATTAAATTTGGTGACCTCACATAACAGCTTTCCAAATTCAACCCGAGAGGAGGACTAATGAACCAAAAAGCACCTGAAAACATATGTGGGTGTGCTACACATTGTGGTTATATGACTTTGTTGCTTAAAAAATGATGGTAAGACTGTATTTGGTGACTTAATGCCTCTGTATTTTTCTTATTCCCCCCCCCCAAACTTTGCTTTCTAACTTACCAGCAAAGGTCATCTACTGGAAATAGTCAAAAAATTGCAAAAAGTTCCAAATTACACTAAATGGTGCAATCTAATGCATGCAGAATATTCTCATTGAATTACTTTGGTGAATAAAATCACGCTGTCTCATCTGAATGTGGAGACATTGTTCTTTTAAAGTACACAGTAGGAACTAAGTGCCTTGGATTTCCATGACAAAGTCTATAGTAGTATCACACAGGCTAGAGGTGAATATTAAACAAATGTCCTGGATAAGGATAAAGATGCTGAAACACAGCACAATAGGAATGTGATGTTAGGAAATGTATTTTCTTTCAGTGTCAGAGGTTGAAAGCAGATGACTGAATCCGCTGCAAGAGAGCATTTTGCCCATAGGATTAAGATTGGATGGCTGGGTTTAAACCTGTCAAAAGAGCAGACTCAAATCCCTCACTCACAAACACTTTATGGTTCTCACTTGAGGTGCTTGTGAGCAGTGGTGAAAGGAGATATTTCTCTTTCATGCCACCTACTTCAGAAGCCATTCAGCACATCAACTGGATTGTGGAGAATTTGTAGGGCACTGAGCAAAGAAGTGAGATCAGGGAAATTAGTTATCATGCTTTCCCCCCCACATTTTTGACGGCCCTATTACAATTCACTCAAAAAATGTTCTTCTGCCTGCTGCACAATTGTAGAAAAGTAAGTACTAAGTAGCTTTAAGTTTATCATCTAAATGCAATATTGAATTGTTTCCTCTTAAAAAAGGGCACATTTGAGTCTCATTATGATTGCAGCTCTGTCATTAAAGGTAAGCTCAAATCATTTTGGTACCAAAAGCGTCTCAAGAAAATTGGTTGTAAATATAATATAATGGCAACCGGGAACCCAATTCATTATTAATGTGTTAAAACTGCATTATAACCCTTGGTTTATGTAAAGCATCATTGAGCGCGCAAATAATACTTAGTTAAATATAGAAAATAATTAACTTGAGCACAAAACTATTTGTGTGTGGCAGTACTTTTTGGATGTGTCTTTAGTGTGATGGAGAGCATCCAAGGGGGAAATTGGAAGGGCAAACAACAAAAACAAGAAATGATTTCTGAGAAGTTGTTTGAGTGGAATCACAATGTCTTGTTATTTTGCAAAATTATACTGTGTTTGCATAAAGAGCATAACACTTGGGAATTGCCTTGTGTATCATGCAAATGTTACCCCTTAGACTCCTTTCACCAGTTTCTTGTTGCAATTTGGAATATCTTCAACTCAGTGAATATTGATTTATCAGTGATAAGGTTTTCACCTTCAGGTTCGCGATATCCTGCCATCATTTACTGCAGAGAAACAAAGAAATGCAGTCAAATTGTAATTTTATATTTATGACATTATATATTTAAACCATTTCAGAATAACAAAAATAGCTAAGAACAAACTGAAAATATGTAAGTTTGAGATTCCAAGTCTGAAGTATATTTCTGAAATGAACATGAAGTATTAGCACTTGGATTCACAAGCCTTTTTTGGGTGTTAGATCCAATTTACAAACAGGGAGTGTATAGATGATTATGCTTAAAGACCCTCCACAGCCAACATCAAAATATCCCAGTACACACATCACTAATCACTAAACTTCTTTAATTCTTTATTTTAATGACTATTATCATGAGATAAGAAGCTAGCAGGCATAATTAGATAGCGCAGCTCCAGCTAAAATGTTTCTGTTGTCAGTCTGAATCTTTAATGCTTCATCAGTCCAGGGAGCTGCAATGGAGTTTAATATACACTTGGCCATTTGTACTTTTAAATGCTTGGTGCCTGCTTCAATATAATGTTGCTATGTTACATCAGCTATTGCAAGCCATTTAATTGAAAAGAACTATTAAAGGCCTTCGGTGCATTGGGATAGCAAAAGTAATGGCAGCCACAGGGGAGATAACTTTGAGTGGAAAGTTCTCCAGAGAGAGTTTCTCTGGACACACACACTAAATTCTGGGTCAATAGAGCCCCCAAAGAAGTTTAAGCTTTACCTCTGTCAAGTATAGACCACAAATCTTTGTTTCTTTTCACATTCCATGAATATTGACAATTTGTCATCCGATGTTATGAGTACTTTTGCTATCTGTATTTTATAATTCATGGCCTCATTGATCTATGTAGACTGGTATTTTACATGGCAGGCAATATATATTATCATAGCAGAGTAAACGCAGGTGTTTCTAATATAATTATGATGACTCAGTCTCTTTAGCTAGCATATGCAAGGCAAAACCTTAGAAGTTGCATACCTGGATGAAATTGAACCATTAGTAATTACACATTTGCTTTTTCTGTGACATGTCAAAGCGTCTGCAAAAAAGCACCTATAGGCAGGTGAAAAATGTCACTTTTTATCTGATCCAAGCTATGTATGAAATGTGTATTTCAGCACATGCCTATTTCAAGTTACATGTTGGAAGTAACTTGAGGCTATTCTTTGCTGCTGTTCTGCAGTCTAAATGAATAAATAAGCAGTGTGCAAGAATTTCAAAGGCTCTGAAATCAAAGCAATTTACAGCTTTATTTAGAAAGGATTAGTTTGTATGGGGGTGTCAGTTAATTTGATGTTTCTGTTGCACTGCCAGGCAAAGTCGATATAACCTGAACTGACCAGGGTCGTGCTGCATTTATTTAATATCCTTTGTCGTGTTTACCATCTCGTTGTTACACACATTATGTTACGAATGGTGCCAACAAAAAACAAATGCGCCATGTATCGATAGATGGGAGCTCTTCCGATCAAATAGTTTCAGAAATATATGGATTATGTATTCAAGGGAAGTGACTTCTGGCAGGGGTTCTTAGTTTGTTAACTTGAGGTCTTGCTCTTCTAAATGCGTGCATACAATCAGAGTTGTTGTATTCATGACAATTGTTTAAGAGAGAGCAACAATGATGATGAAACTCTGGGAAACTTTTGTAAAGGAACACTGCAGAAAACTAACAGGGCTGTGCTTCAGGCTGAGTGGAGGGTTGACAGATGAGTCCCGGAAAATGAAAAAAAGTCAAACTTGTTGATGCATAGACACACACCTGCACACACACGCCCATGCACACACTGTACATCGTGTTTTGATTAACCTCAATGTGACCATTCAGACTGACTCTCCCTTTAGTGAGAGTCAAGGTTCTGCAGTGTTTTTGGATATTTCAGCATTTCTGCGATTGACACAGCTGTGTGCACCCTTGGCAATAAAAATACAATAAAGGCGTTGTTACCTTCACTCGATTAATTGGCATAACTGGCATAACCTCCTTGTGAACTTCACCTGCATCGATTTTAGTTATTGTTATAATCATGTTCAGATGGGCATTGTCATAACAAAGAGGTCAGATGTATATATTGTGGCTTTCCATTTATTATGAATTGTTGCTCTGGAGCCCTGCTCTCAAAATAAGTATTGATTAGGAAGGGCTGACGGTAGCTGTGTTTGATTATTCATGTGAGGACTTACCTGGTTAGGATCGATATGGCCCCAAGGATGGGAACTATACAAATGCTCATACGTGTCGATAAACGCATACACACAAAGTACGGGGCACAGAAGAAAACATGACCATGAAAATAAAATATATTTCTCAGTCGCATATGAATTTCCTTTGTTTTATTCATTTAGTTCTTTTTTTTTGTCTGAATTTTGCATTCAAATAAGAAAGTGTCAGATTTATGCAAGGTATTTTGCATTTGCGACAATATTGGTAATGCATCATTTTGTTTGCTAATTCTACAGTTGCTCTAAGTAGAATGAAAACATGTCAAAACAGCAGCAGGAAGATTGTAAGTAAGCTTGCAATTAACAACCATCAAATTTCTTTAGTCAGAAATGCTCCGAGTTGCTAAAACCCGGCTCATATTCTATTTGTCACTGCCAGCACTAACAAACCTGACAAGTTAAGTAAACAACAACACAATAGAAACACAAACAAGAGCCTATTACCTGTGGCAGACATCGTGCCTGTGCTTGTTTCTCTGGATCCAGTGGAATGGTAATGGTTGGACAATGATGGGAATGGAAGCAATCTCCTCATTGTAAATGAATGTACAGCTGCTGAATTGTTTCACCCAAAGAAATCAAGACGAAAAACCCCATCAATTAGCAGGCACACACAGAGGCACGGTGTGATGTGAATGACAATAATCAAGGCCTCCTCCTCCTCCTCCACAGTAACCAACATCAAACATCCAGCTGGTAAAGCGGTCTGAAAATGAGGGACGAGCAACTCTGCGCTCCCTCAGAAAGAAATGCTTACTAATAAGTGTGGCAATATATTTCGGTTTTGTTCTCCCTTGAGGAAGTAAGTGCGTGGAGATTTGTGAGTAGAGGGTGTTTGTTCCAGCGCACGATTGTATTAATGCAAAACCCCCCCACCCCCCCAAAAACCCCCAGCTGTGTTTGATACTTATAGTGGGGCAATCGATAAAACACTAAATTTGAGCACAATGGGGCACCTGGGGGGTGGGGGTGGGGTCGGGGTGGAGGGTGGTGAACGTATGGAAATTGTTGTTTGTGCGGGCATTTGTCTTTCCGCATGCTATACGTCTCTGTGTGCGAGTGTAACCAAATAATAAAATGGGCACACAGAGCAGCAGGTGAGCCTACTCCCACGTGAGGACCCTGCGGTGAGGCTCCAGATTTGGCTGAGGAAGTGCAGGAGGCCTTATCAAAAGCCCAGGGAACAACAAAAACCTCAGCTGCACAAAGGACTCCTCAGAGAGAGAAGAATCTCTCATTTAAAAAGAAGCCGGCTGCATCTGTTTTCTCTGTTTGTTCTAATTCCACACACATGAGGCTCTAACTGTATTTTTTTCCACCGCGAAAAAAAATAAAGGATTGAAGAAGAAAAAAGAGCTTTATGCCATGTAGGTCTCTCTAGCTTTGTCATGGTGTGACAAACGCATTATAGAGATGAGCTACAACAAAGATCTCATACAAATAAATATGTATAGCCACTACACTTATGCTAATCTGTTGTATTACTTCAAGATGATGGATCTGACCTGACTGGTAAATTCTTTGTGGTGCATAAACCCTCATTTTTGCATATCAAAATGTCGTGCCCCTTCTTGCTTAAATACATTTATTTGCTATGAGGCTCAGTATAGTAAGGTGTTTTTTTTATTTACCCTTTTTTTTCTTCCCCAAAATGCAAAAGCTTCCTCAAAAGTTCTGGACATGTTTTCTTCCTTTGCATTCTCCCTCTATTCTTACACTGCATAGGTTCAAGAAATATTTAATCCGATACTTAGGTTTATAAAATGTATTTTTATGCAGAAAGTATGATGAGAGCACATTGCATTCTCCACTGCTGCTCTTCTAATCCTTAGACTATTATTCACCCTGTGCAGAAAGTCGAGGCTGAGGCATCTTGAACAGATTAGAACTTGGGGAAAAAAAAGAGTCAATGTCATAAAGGCTGTATTTTTCAGCCTTTAAATTATTTGTGTTTAGACATGGAACTACAGCAATTGTGCAACAAAAGCAGTCATTACATTGTCTTTTGGTGCGAGACAAACTCCACCGCAACAGCAATCGAGGTGACGAGCTCAGCCCGGTCCTTTTTATCCTCGTTTCTCGTCGGGGGAGTAGTTAAATATTTTCAGCTCTAACTTCACATTTTCACACAAATGGCCATCCTCTGCTTTGAAGTGCTGCGTATTCTGTCCTTTACCTCGGCGGAATGTATACTCAGACACTTCTTGGCAACTCTTCACGCAAAGCACAACACTCAAGGTCAGTTTGGTCTCCCTGGCAACAGTGCAATACATTTGGCGCATTGTCAGGCTATTTAATCAAGATTGGCTCTCTGTGTGTCAGATCGACGTGGACGTTCCTTTTATCTGAAAAACTGCTAAGTGAGGCGGGCGCCCCTCCCGGAAGGTGAGGCACCCAGAAGGATAGAGAAGGCGACAAGATGTGTCTTGCTAGAAGGGGAAAGTAAGAGCGGATTTTGCAGCGCATCACTGTTGTGGCTCTTAGAAGTCCTTGATGATGCCGTCATATTGATTAGACTCTGCTGTGGTGACCCACAGTAAATCTATTTGCAGATGACCGCTGCAATACAAAAAGCTTTCGCAAATAGGGCAGCGAGAAGAATAAACAGAAACATTCCGCCAACTGATTTTCAATCCACTTAACCTCTCCACTTCTCATTCCAACAATAACAGGGCAGTAGAAAGGGACAGAAGAACAACGGATGGGAGGGGAGTAATTTTGCATCTCATCTGTTGACAGTCAAGTATGTTGTTATCATTGTGTGCTGCCCTCTAGTTTATCTCCCTCTGGAAGATAGGGGCTTGCTTCTCGTGACTATAGGGCCAGACAGCCAATTATCTATGTGCCCTCTATCAGATGTGATTTATATCACTAGGCTGTCCCTACTCTGCTGTCCCCTCTCTGCCTGTGATCAATCACTGGGCAAACACAAAACAGGCCTTTACCAAAACAAACAGTTAATGTTCTGGATTGACTGCTAAGGAGACTGAAGATATTAATTGGTTTAGATCGTTACACAAGGCAACACACTGACATTGAGAAAACACAAACAAACCAACAAAAACTTAAGGCACTTTTTTCCACATAGGCAAAATAAATCCACTGTTAGATACTCAGTGCTGTGAACTGCGAGGATGAAGGCTGTTTTAATTCTGCCTGAGGACTAATGATGCTAACAATACTAACAGCGTTAATCTGTTTATAACTTTAACCCAAGAACATATCTGTTGAACAGCTAAAACTTCAAAACCAAGTCTGGTACGTATATAGTTGTTTTTGGCCATGTGGTGGTTTTAGAAACATCAGTGATCATTTGGAGTTGTTAGAGAGGTCACTCTTTACCCCACTGGTAGTTAAATACAACGAATGCAACTGAAAACAGCCCCGAACTGCCTCCTGTCATCCATAAATAATAGAATTCAGAGGTGCAAGTTGAATATTTACATATGAATAGCAGCCCTATGTTTTAATATTTAAACCATCAATGAATATCATGTAAATCTTTATGTAGACACTAATATGTATGTGTATGTTAAATCATTTACTCTTTTGTTTGCTTTTCATGCTTAAATGCTTAAAAATAAATTTAACCATAATACATTTAATACTTAAAAATACAAAAGTATCGGTTTAACTGGAGGGATAGAAGGTCGGGGTTTTTTTGGGGTTTCTTTTTAACAGAGTTAACGCAAACACTGCAGAGGGCTAAAGTCTGAAGGGGTGCTGTGCTCAAATCAACACTGACTATCTGATTAGCAAGAAACCGTCCAGGTCTCCTGTTTCTTGACGCTGTGAAAGCCCACAACATGAAGCCTTCACGGCAATACAGGTATGGAGAAAGCAACTCTCCTATGTATTTTTGTATTGTGAGACTGTAGTGAATATTTCAGGATCATGATGTGATCAATACCAGAAGGCTGTCTGGTTAATGATGTAGAACCTGCGTATCGTCTGAGAGACGAGAGACGGGCAGAGCCGGGTTTGTGAACTCTCCTCTTTCATTAAAGACGTGATCAGTAAGCACAACATGTCTCTCACTCAAGGGCACCGTTTTAAGAAGCCTCTTACTAAAGAAACTTTTCTTACTTAGAGTATGTGGATGTAACTATATGTGTGTGGAAAGAATGAGAGGAGGAAGGAAAAGCTAACTGGATGAAGAAATGGAATTTCTCTCCCCCCTGCCCCCCTTTAAGTAAATAGGTCATAGGATAAAGTGCATCTGATGAAAGCATTACATGAGCTGGTCAGCTCTGCTGCTCCAGAAATCCAAGGTTATGGTGTTTGAATACAACAATGTAGCACCGAACTATTCATTACTTATTAGAGATCTTAGATGTTATTTTTTAAACTGCATTAACGCAGTTCTGGTTTAATCCTGTTAAAATGAAAACACATGCAGATAGGCCTTTTTCCACTGATTGTTTTCACACATTTCCGCCAAAAAACCCCCGGTGGCAATAATGAAAAGCTGGCACAGCTTCCCAGTATTGTTGCTCTAGCTTTTGGATTTGCTACAGCAAAAGAAAATTTGCCATCATTTTGATCAAACGTGAGTGAAAGCCACAGCAGAGAGAAGCCTCTCGGTGAAAACTCAAGCCCAACTTAAGCTACTTAACGTTGTCAAAATGCGGCTGGTTCTCAAAAGGCATCAAGGCAGAACTGGCTACACACTGGCTGGTGAAAAGGAGGTAAGAGTGCACTCAACCACAAGGTAAAACATGTTACAAACTTTCACAAGTTTGTACTTTTTAATTTTCATCTTTCTGCTCTCCTGCAGATATCTTTCTTCCACATGCTTTTTTCCTCTTTTTGCTTCACCTTCCCACTTTTTTGCCATCGAACGTGATGGCTAAGCAAGAAGATTGGCAACGCTGCACTCTTTATTAAAACAAAGGTTGTGCTGATAAAGACAGTCACGCTCGCCCGCCCCCACACCAATACAATGGTCAGATTTGAGTTCCTCTCTGTTTGAAGTGACAAAGGAAATCTGGATAATTGTATGATTGATTCTCTTGTGTTCTTCCTCCACTTCACTGAGCAGGCTTTACTTAGGAACTGAAGAGGGAGAGAAATCTTGAGATGCAAGATGCTTGAGCCTGCAGAGACTTGCATGTGAGCTGAATGTACACACACACACACACACACACACACACACACACACACACACACACACACAAACCCACCAACTATTTTTGGAGTGTGGTTTTGCGCATTGTTGAGTGTGTGTGTGCATCGATGAGTCAACTGACTCTTTCTCTGCCCTTTGTCTCTCTGCCACTTCCACCTCAGAAAGCCAAGGAAGATCACATTAAGTGGGGCTGCTGTTGCGTAGCTGTATTTGGCTGAGTGCTGAGGGAGATATGGGGCAAGGCATTACTCTAAGTCAGTCCCTACAGGCTTCAGCCGATCCAGAAACAACAAGGCCAGTGTAATTCACGGAGCCAGACATCCTCACTTCAGTGGTTCAAGGCCTGTTATAAGCCCATGGCTTCTTTGAGAGAGGACATTGTCTCCTATTGACCAACATGTGTGAGAATACATCACTCTGTCATTTTTTTTCCCAGCCATTTGAAAAGTCATGGAAATACACATTACATTTCATTTTCTAGTATTAAATTAACCTCTTAAACACAACTGCCACTGCACTCTGATCCTTCATGATTATGAACATGATGTGACAGTCACATTTCATCATCATTCAGCAAAGAGGCTAATGAATATCAAAAAAAGCTGTCCCAGCTAATACGAGCCTTTCCAATATGATCCTAACAACAATAGCGTGTTAAGATGGAGGAGTACTGTTTTGAAAAACTGTCAGTTTCAAGGGTATTTCTTCGTTTTTCTACATGATAAAGAAATGCTTCTGTAGCAAATGCAAAAAAGGTGTCAGCATGATTTAAAATGGAATACATTTACATTAAAATAAATTGTAAATAAATAAAATATCCATACATCCATCTTTTTTTTTTAATTGTGGCAATCCCGATAATAATAATGATGATAAATTTCATGTTTTAAATCTATTGAAATACTTTTGCATTACCACAAACTAAAAGAGTACACAGGTATTGCACCTTCATTTGTACTTATTTTTCATAAAGTCAAGTTGAGGTCCTCGCCTGTGACCTGATCCAGATCGCACTGGAAACAGATGTTTTTGTGCTGCACATTTTTGCAGTTGAAGGGACACTGATATCTCCAGTTATATTGCCAGGAATGCAAGGTTATTTTTTAAAATTGCTGCTGCTTCTTGAACCTTTCAATCTTGACTCTATCTCAGACTTGCTTTTCAGTTGTAATTTGGACTGGTTATATTTACTCATGCTTGCATTATACATACTTGTTCAACTAGCTGTATCAATAGAACTTTAAGGTTGCATGTACACATTACTTGACAAGAAAGCAATGCCGATCACTAATTTTGGGGACGCTGAGGTAACCGGGACTCATGAACAATAACTCTTGAGATGACATTTAGCAAATCACGTGAATTCCCAGGTGTTCAGAAACAGAGTGACTTTCCATAAGCTCCGGAACTGGTGACAGACTGACCAGAGTAATAGTTGTTTATTTCTACCTAAACTTGTGCAGTTCTGTAAAATTAGGGTAGGGTATCACAATGCCAGGGGATTGCATTGTGTTCATGTGCCAGCTGGGAATCCAGGGCTCATTTTTACATCCCACTCCAGCCATGCACCTGCTCTACTCGTGTAGCTGAATGGACAATAGAGGAAAAATGCTGTCATCTGTGCACTTTTTCTCCTCGTGTGAATGTTAGGAAGGATATTATTGCAGATGACAGACATAATTCTCTCATAAATAATTCTTCAAGTAATTATATCTTAAGCTGTTTTCCACATGTGTTACAAGGTTTACATAATCAGGATGTGTATGTATGTGACAATTAATTTCATATTTTTTCATGTTTTAAATGATGACAATAAAATAATGAAATGTTATTACTGACATAATAAAAAAGCATTTATGACCATATGTAAAGGTTTATTTCAAAGATGTGAGACTGAAGTGCAATGGTTGACGCAAATACACAAAATTATGTTAATATTAGAATCAGTCCACCAATCCTGTCAGCTTTTGCTCTCTTGAAATCTGAAAGCTGCTTTTAAGTAGTTCATCTGACATCCAGATGTTTAGAAGTGGATGTCTTAAATGTCTGAAATGCTTTATTGTTAGATATATTACAAAAATAACCAACTTAGTTGTTCGGGTTTAGTTATCATGAAACAAACAAACCAAAATAAGAAAATGAAGGGCTTTTGCTTGGAGCCAGTAATGGTCTGATAATGCAAAGGTTGACTGAGCATGAACTAATTGGCTCACTATTGTTAATCAATATACTTTTTGCATGCTCCAGGGGTAATAGCACTTAATTATTCTGGTCAAAGGTATTGGCTATAATTGATGTGCTGGATATAAAGATAAAAACAGTACGAGAAAATATCCCTAACTTGATTACTGAAACCTTGATTACTGTGTGAGATGTACTTTTAAATACAAATAGAAATCTGGGGGACTTTTCAAAGTTAGGACTAATGGGAATACAAGAGGTAAAACCACTTGCTTTTGGTATATATGCTTTATGACAGATGGAACTCATTCAGGATTGGGTGATAACATCTCTAGGCACTGTAGGAAACCTAAAAGGTCTGTTTTAGCTTCAGGTAAAAGTTGAAGATCATATTTGGCATCAGTCATGTCAGAATCCTATGTTAAAAAGGCTTCCTGTACATGGAACCCCCCCCCCCCCCCCCCCCAAAACAAACAAACAAACAAACAAACAAACAAAACAAACCAAACCAAACCAAACCAAACAAAAAGTGCTTACTTTTTTTTCTTCTTGATATTAGGTTGTTGAACATGCACATATTCCTGTGTTGCTAAGGTTGCTGTGAAGTTTGTTCAGTTGGCCTGCATTTTCATTACTGGTGTTGTAGCCTTTAGGGCAGGGGTGCCCAATCCCGGTCCTCGAGAGCTACCGTCCTGCAGCTTTTAGATGCATCCCTACTCCAACACAGCTGAATCAAATGAATGGCTTGTTATCAGGCCTTTGCCAAACACGATGGCATGCTGAAGAGGTAATCAAACCATTTGATTCAGCTGTGTTGGAGTAGGGATGCATCTAAAAGCTGCAGGACGGTAGCTCTCGAGGACCGGGATTGGGCACCCCTGCTTTAGGGTAAGACACCACAAACAATGCTGCGCTGTGTGTAGTCACCAAAAAAACATTATTGCAGAAAAGGTGGGGCCAGTCCCTGGACAGATCACTGGTGCATCTCAGGGCCAACATGGAGACAGGCAACAGTTCACACTCATGATCTAATACTTCATTTGCTCTTAAAGTTAACTCCACTCTGGGAGAGTGAATCTTACGCAGCTTCTGCTCAGCTCTGCTGAGCATCATTAAAGCAATGGTTGGGACTTCCAGTCAATCAATCATTCATTCAATCAATCAATTAATCAATTAAAACAAATTATTATGGATTTCAAAATCTTATTTGGTTTTCATATGTACCTATTTTCAGTGATATCAACTTTAATAGCAGGAAATTAACTAGGCATAAAATTCTTGCAGTGGCTAGCTGCATGAAAATATTCTCGAGGCACCCCTGTGTATAGTCCAAAATAATTTTTTTCCATATTTCGACTACACAAAATTTCTCTTTTTATTGTCAGAATACTTTTGTTCATTAGGAAATTCCGAGGAGTAGTATGAGTAATCATATGTGTAAGAATCTGGAGGTAAACTGGCTCAAATTGGTTGAAGTCCTAGTAAAAAACAAGAAAAAATGCTTATGGGCTTGCTGTGGACCCAAGAGGCTGCTTCTTACACTACTTAAGAGTACTAGCTTGATTTGTTCTAAAAACAAAACAAAACATAAACAAAAAACTGTCCCTGTCCTTGGGCTGGAATTTTTTTGAAGGTGATTTTTGTCCATTGACATAAATAACTTTAAAGCTTAGTCATGACCAGGGCATGCTCACAAACATTCGACGTTACAGTTCTGTAAACACATCTATGCACTGACTTACAATGAATTAAAAAAAAAATCAGTGTAACTTGCCCATGGCTACCCTTAAAATCAAATACTCATCTTAAACATAAAGCTCCATGACTGTGTAACAGCAAGGAAAGACAAACACATGTGAACAAGTGTAAGAATGTCATGGAAGAGTTCAAAAAATATAATTTGGCTGTAGCCAGCTGAGAAATAGTTTATGGCAGGTTGGTTATTGTTTGGTTTAAATAACATTTTTTGTGAATGGTGACAGAGAACTAGCAGACTCTGATGCATTGTGATATAATCTAAGGTGAAAGGTAGTCAAAGACATTTCTTGGTCTTGATTTTCCTTCTTTTTGGCTTCAGAAAGTAACTGCAGTGAGCACCGAGGAAAACAACTTATCTGATTTTCAGGGGAAAAAAAAATCACTGAACATAAATAGTTGAACAGTAAAGAAGATTCAAGCTTTATGTAGCTTCAACATCTGATCTCAACTGACATGAAACAAATTTAACATTAAATTAAAGTACTTTTTTTGTTCTAAAGCGCATTTGGATTTTTTATAAAATATTACATTTGCCGCATTGTGGCTGTGAAGTCCATGTCTTAGCACACTGGATATGAAGAAAACCAAGACAGCAACACTATTAATGTGTGTGTGTGTGTGTGTGTGTGTGTGTGTGTGTGTGTGTGTGTGTGTGCGTGCTTGCATGTGTGAGACAGAGAGAGAGCAAGAGACTAGAATGTGCCAACATTATTAGAGAATAAGCCTTTCATCCTGTTTCCCCACTCTTTTTGTATCTCCCAGGCAAAATGTCCAAAGACAGATAATACTCTCACCATCCCGACAAATGGGTCAAAACTTCATACTGTCGCTGGGATTATTGTATGACCCACTGAGACATGGCCAGTGGGAGGAGGCAATCTTGATTTGGGGTACTTTCAGGATCCCCTTCGATAGCATGGCCTCAGGTTTTACTAAGTTTCCACCCTAAAAGTGAGGGCACAACCTCAAGGAGGTGGGGGTGGGAATGCTGCTTAGGTTTACCAAGTATGTTGTTGCAGAATCAAAGCGCTTCATCCAGCTTTGCTTTTCCTCTCGCGCTGTCTCTACGTGTCTGCAGCCAGGCAGCTCAATCAGACACTGGTTATTCCTAAGGGTTTTATACAGTACATCAGCTATAAAGCAAAGCAGATGTAAAGGCTTTCGTTACACTGGGTGTACACAGATGCAGTGCTACAGGCATACTTTGCCATAAACAGACTGTAATCCTGTTCAACAACTTAAAGGAGAGTCCCATTATGTTTTGTTTTTTTAAGATGTAGATAAATAGTGAATAGCAATCTTCTGCCTGGTAGAAGAGTCCAGGCAGAAGCGTGACAGTGTATGCTCCAACATGTATTATGGTTGTTGTAAATAGACAATTTAGCTTCATTTATTTTGTTTTGATTACATTTTGTTATGATTATTGTTATGAGTAACAGTAATTACACCGTGTGAAATGATACGAGTGTTCACTGAATGCTGCTTTTTAGCAATACCATAATATACATACAGAGTTGCATTCTTGATCTTACAATATACAAGGACAACTTTTATCAAATCAGTTTCTCTTACTCAAAGGATTTATTTATTTATTACATTTAAAAATGTAATTTACTGGCAATTTAAAGTGACATCAAAAAGACCTTTATTCTGTGTTTACATAGTGAGTGAAGTGAGGACACCGGTCATGCAACATGAACGATCTAATGAGGCTTGTGATTGGAAGAGTGACTACACAGAGCAAAATATGAAGCCAACATGAAGAGCTAATGAAGTATTTCATAGTCAAGTTTAATAAATAACTTGTGTATGTTGCTAGTGTAATGTACTCATTATCAAAACCTGGATATTATTGCTATCTATGTATCTGTCTATGTATTTTTCTTTATGTTTTGCTAGTACAGTGGGACTGTGGTTAGTGCTGTTGCTTCACAGCAAGAAGGTCCTGAGTTTGAGCCCTGAGCCTTTCTGTTTGCAGTTTGCTTGGGACCTCATGGTATGCAGTAAGTGGAGTTAGGTTAACTGGTGATTCTAAATTGCCCATAAGTGTGAGTATGAATGGAGTGTGAATGTCTGTCCCTCTGTGTCAGACTGGTGACCTGTTCAGGGTGAACCCTGCCTTTAGCCCTGTGGTAGCTGGGATAGGCTAAAGCCCCCCCTGCAACCCTAATAAGGATAAGCAGAAGAGAATGGGTGGATGGATATTTTGCTAGGGAAATGGGAAATAGGTGCAGCAATGAGCAAGCATACACTATATTACCAAAAGTATTCATTAAGTAATACAAATCATTGAATTCAGGTGTTCCAATCACTTTTATAGCTACAGGTGTATAAAATCAAGCACTTAGGCAAGCAGACTGCTTCTACAAACAGACTCCAAGATAAGAAGCTCAAAGAATGCCAGACAGTCAATTGGAACAGAAAGAGGAACTAACATGGATGACCAAGCCCTTGCATGGCATGTACCATCGACAGATAGGCGAAGTGGCTGACATCAAGAAATTCTACCAATGACTAGAAAAGAAAGGCTTAAAGTACAGCACTGAGGCTGTCATCACAACACCTCAAGAGCAGGCACTAAGCACTAGATGGCGCGAAATGGCAGCCTCGCTTCTGTCAGTCTGCCCCAGGGCAGCTGTGGCTACAACCGTAGCTTGCCTCCACCAGTGTATGAATGCGAGAGTGAATGAATAGTGGTATTGTAAAGCGCTTTGGGTGCCTTGAAAAGTGCTATATAAATCCAATCCATTATTATTATTATTATTAGATCCATAGAGGCAGGAGTCTACCAAAACCAACAAGACTCACACATAGAGATTGTGCAAAGGGGTGTAAGAGACTATCCAACACATAGTAGCAGGATGCAAGATGGAATTAGGTATTCTGAGAGGTAAAACTAACTGGCTGAGATAGTGTCATCTCAGGAACATCTGTGGTGCATATGGACTAGAAGTCCCCAAGTGCTGATGGGAGATGCCACCAAAGGTGATTGAGAACAACAGGGCTAAGGTCCTGTGGGACTTTGAGTTCCAGACAGACAAGCAGCTGCTGCCAACCAATCATACATAGTGGAGGTTTACAAGGAGCGCAAGATTGTAGTTGTAACAGATGTGGCAATCCCAGCAGACAGCAACACCAGGAAGAAGCAGCATGAGAAAACAGCTGGAGCAAATGTGGAAGGTGAAGTCCAACGTGGCCCCAGTGGTTAGGAGCTGTAACCCGCAGATTTTAGGCACATCAGAGGTGTATGTCCAGAAGAGTGCTAAGATACTCTGGGTTTGTGAACCTCTCCCAGGCATCTGGTAGAGAACCTGAGATTGAGGAACACGCATATACCATCTGACAAGGGGGTGTGAAGGAGATTTTATGTTTTACATATACCTATGGGGATAACACAGCATTCTGCAGTTCAGGCATAGTAGGCATACAAAAACGGTTTGAAAATGATCCAAAAAGTAAAGGGACATGCTCTTTCATTCATCAAACCATTTTGGTTTTGATTAAGTTTTGCAAAATTAATGAGAACCAAAACTGAAGTTTCATTAAATTCATGTGGAAATTGTTGTTATCGTTTTGGCTTTCATCTCATACCATCACTTTGCCAGTTCTAGCACCAGCAAATTGGTATCTACGGTAAGGCCACTACTAAATTGTAAGACACACCTAAATCCTAAAATTAAAGGCAGTATCGAAATCCTGTAAATTAAACACAGCAACTCTTTATTCAGACATATTTCTTTTCACGCCTTGTGTCTGGGTTCATGTACTTATTTTAGAAGTTTAATTCCATTTTACATATTGTATCGTATGAACTGACAAAACAGAAAAATAAAAGATTTTCTTATAAACACTGGTCTTATGCACTGAGTCTATAGTACTGTGCTTTACCTACATACTACATAATTCTGAACAAGGACACTGCCTAACATCAACAACCTCTTGGGAGGTAAATGATTTAAGATGGAGCATCTTGTTACTTCTGGGATTTACAAACTCCTTGAGTTTATGGGATGAAGGGCAGATTGAGCATTCTCTATAAGGTTTGCATGTCCATGCATAACAGCTAACAGTGTTGTATATTTTCTCAAACTAATGCAGGCAGCACAAGGTTGTCACTAGAAAAAAAAGAAAGACGGGAAAAAATCAGAATTACAGTAAAAGATTATTTTACACTAACATGACAACACATCTATGATTTTTATGATGCAGCTAAATTATTCTGTGTATAGAAGTCTGTTTTTTATTCGACAACACCTTGCTTTTATTTCTCCTCCATAAACTTTCCTGTCACCTTTGTTATAGGGGATGCATGTCTCAGAATTAGTTCTGAGAGCTAAAGTATTACTATTATAGGTGCACTGGAGTGCAGTATGTTTGAAATTAATCTCTTTGTTTTTTGCTCTGTGAGAGTTCTGCACAGTAAGCTTCTTAAAAGCTTTATTTTTTTAAACAATCTGCTTTTTAGTCTATACAGTATATTTGTCACTTTATTCCTATTTTAAAAGCTGTTTTCCCTGCTGTATTGACACGGATACACATGGACTGATAAATCCAAACTAATTTGCTGACATTAAACTTTTAAGAAAAAAAAATTGCCAAAGCATCTTAGTTAGCATGATTGATTCTATACTTGCCATGTATGTAAAGTAGGTAAAGTGCTAGAAGTGTATGGAATAAAGTATTGTATGAATGTGCTTTGAGTTGTCAGTATCATTAGAATCATGAGCATATCACAATACATCGCATTGCAAAGTGTCATTGTTTGTCCTCTGCCTCTGACTGTGATCCATAAAAATGTAATATTGGCTTCAAAAGGTTAAACTTACACATACGAAACTAGTGTTTAAATATAGGGATACAGTGGATACAGTGCAACTTTGCATTGGTTTAATGAGAGACTTCAAGCACATACATGAAAACTGGCATTAGGATGGGATAAAGTGGATAAATGCCATCTCTTCTCTTTGATCTGCTTTTTTCCCATAATACTATGGACAACTCTGTAAAAGATAAGCTAAAGTATTCTCTTGGAATCATGACACACTCTCATACTACTGCAATCTGCCATCCAGTTATGTTAATATTAATTCAACGCACTGAGCTGGTTTAGCTCAGTGCGTTGAGCAGGTAACCACGTGCTGTATGGCCTGAGTTCAAGTCCGACCTGCATGTCTTCCCCTGTCTCTCTCTCCCTGCCTTCCTGTCATTTCTTCACTGTATCTGTCAATCAAGCTGAAGAAGTTATACATTTATTTAAAAAAAAAAATCCAATTAATAATTATGTTTTTTTTAGGCACATTATTTATAATGTTCATTTTATGCCTTTGTCATTGTATACAGGGTGGGCCATTTATATGGATACACCGTAATAACATGGGAATGGTTGGTGATATTAAAGTCCTGTTTGTGCACATTAGTATATGTGAGGGGGAAAACTCCTCAAGATGGGTGGTGACCATGGTGGACATTTAGAAGTCGGCCATCTTGAATACAACTTTTTTTTTTTTCAATAGGAAGAGGGCCATGTGACACATCAAACTTATTGGTAATGTCACAAGAAAAACAATGGTGTGCTTGGTTTCAACGTAACTTTATTCTTTCACAAGTTATTTACAAGTTTCTCTTTGTTCACAGCCATTGACATGTCGAAGAGGTTAACACGTGAGGAGCGGATTGAAATTGTGTTGATATCTGGTGAACGCAGTAACTGGGTCATTGCAGAAGATTTCAATGCAAGACCACCCATCTCCCATGCTACAGTTAGCAAACTGCTTGCTAAGTTTCGTGAAACTAGTTCAGTGTTGGATTTGCCAAAATGTGGACGCAAGAAAACTGTCACTAATGAAGAAACATCAGTGGCTGTCCTAGCTTCATTCAGCAAGAGCCCACAGCGTAGCACGCGCCGCGTGTCACTGGACAGTGGCATTAGTCGAACATTCCTTTGTCGGATATTAGCTACTCACAAATGGCACCCTTACAAACTCCAGCTACTGCAGCATCTCAGTGAGGATGACCCAGATCAGCGCACAGAATTTGCAGAATGGGCAAAACAAAAATTGGAACAGGACCCTCAGTTCACGCAGAAGATTTTGTTCAGTGATGAGGCAAACTTTTATATGAATGGTGAAGTTAACAAACAAAACCACCGCTATTGGTCTGACACTAACCCACATTGGATGGATCCCTCCAAGACTGTTGGAACAACAAAAGTGATGGTTTGGTGTGGTATATGGGGTACAACGATAGAGGGTCCATTCTTCATCAATGGAAAGCTCAAAGCCACGGGATATTTGAAATCGCTACATGATGTTTTCCCTCTTTATGCACTGAAGCTGGCGCGTTCCCTGAGTTTTTCCAGCAAGATGGTGCACCACCACATTATGGGTGCCAGGTCCGAGCATTCGTAGATGAACAGTTTCCTGGAAAGTGGATTGGTCGTCGTGGGCCAGTTGAATGGCCCCCAAGGTCTCCCGATCTGACCCCCTTAGATTTTTATCTTTGGGGTCATCTGAAGGCAATTGTCTATGGTGTGAAGATACGAGATGTGCAGCACCTGAAACTACGGATACTGGATGCCTGTGCTGACATTTCTCCTGCGGTGTTGCTATCAGTGTGTGAAGAGTGGGAGAAGAGGGTTGCACTGACAATCCAACACAATGGGCAGCACATTGAACACATTTTATAAGTGGTCAGAAACTTGTAAATAACTTGTGAAAGAATAAAGTTACGTTGAAACCAAGCACACCATTGTTTTTCTTGTGACATTACCAATAAGTTTGATGTGTCACATGACCCTCTTCCTATTGAAAAAACAAAAGTTGTATCCAAGATGGCCAACTTCTAAATGGCCACCATGGTCACCACCCATCTTGAGGAGTTTGCCCCCTCACATATACTAATGTGCCACAAACAGGACTTTAATATCACCAACCATTCCCATTTTATTATGGTGTATCCATATAAATGGCTCCCTGTATGTTTCTTTGTATAGCTTCTGTGATGAATAACAAATCAAACATCAAATGTGCCTAACTATAGATATTAACAATCTTATTATATATTGAACATACAATATGGATGTGTATTTGTCTGTATGCACCCTATCTCCTTCTTAAGGGGTGAGCCAATCTGAATTAAACTTTGCATGAACATCATCACACATACAGCACATACTGTACGTTAACTGTATGTAACCTAACAGTCACCAAAATTGACATCTGCAAATGATTTTTTTGACACACAACTAAGAGAAGTTAGTAAATAAAGTTCTTAATATGACAAATGTATAGCTTAACAAATGACAATTCATTTCAGCAAAGCTGATGACGTTTTTGTTGACCACCAGGACTGCAAAAAAAAAAAAAAAAATCTGCAACCTAGTATCACGGCAAATCATGAAATAGACACGCATGTTTCCATAGGTTGCAGTAATCTGCTGTAACAGCAAAGGGAGACATTTCAAGACAACATGAAAAATATCCCAGGAAAGCATTTAAACAGATATGATAAACACATTTATATGTACATACATAATAGCCGCCTAGCTTAATTGTTTCAATTAAGCTAGGCATTTCGATTACGAAAACACATGATTAACGACTCTGGAAAGTACTTAATATGTTTTTTTGCTCAATGTCGACTCCGTGGCTTTAAATATATTATCTCCCCCTGCTGGTAATGCAAATTCTGCATGCAGTAATGTTCATGTTTTGGAGAGGCAAAGCATGAAATGGACACAGTGGATCGGGATGTCTATTACACATTTATAGGGTTGAAATCAGATGTACTATATCTCTTAAATGTCTCTTTTAAAATTGCAGGTTAAAAGCGTTTTTCGCTGGTTGTAACCAGCCATACCAACACTATAGTACATCAAACCCAAGGTTTGTGACTTAGGTTTTTTTCTCTTTTAAACTAGCTACAGTGGTATAGTAAAGATAATAATAATAAAAAGATAAATTAACTTTACTGTAGATGTCTCTGCCAAAAATGAGTGGAGCAAAACAAGCACCTGGCCCGTATGGTGGGTTTTTGCTAGGTAGATATAATGTACATTTATATGTACTGATGATCAATTAAAGTATTTAAGCGACAGCTTTATAATTAAAAAAGGTATTCATACATGTTAAAGTTTGGCTACTGAACAGAATCCTTGGCAGTATAAAAACTGCCTTTAAATGTGTTTTAACATCATTGTGTGTGTAAATAATTATAAAAGGTGATTTAATGAGATGATCTTGTTGCCAACTGTTAAATATGCACAAATCACCAGTTCATGAATCTCTATTCGTGTTTGCCAGCAGGTTACATTGATCAGTTCATTTCCTAAGCCCAAATATTCTGCAGGAAGCATGCATTGAGTTAATCTGCAGTAAAACTCAAAAGAAAGAGCAGAAACACTGCAGGGTGATTTTGAGCAAAGCAGCCACTGACGATATCTATAGTTTAAAACTGCACTGCGATAATTTATTTGCTAGTTTATGCTTAAGCCAGTTGAAACAGTGTAGTGTTGGTGGTGACCAAGCTCTTTGTACTTTGATAAATTTATGGTCTGATTTGAGCTGGAGTACGGTGGCCCTGAGAGGCCAAACAGACTGCAACTTAAGAAAACACCAGCAATAGAAAAAACGCTGCAAAAGCACACAAAACACAACGGAAATAGGGAAAAAGAAAACAGAAATAGGAAAAATGGAAATAGGAAAAAAGAAAATACAAATAGGAAAAAACAGATTTCCAAAAGCACAAGGGAAGTGTTCCTGGGGAGACAATAACCCGATGGACCAGTTGCAGGAACCAAAACATGCTAGTTAAGTGTGTTTTAATCTTATAATTCATATAATACTGATGACAGATTTTTAGGCTAATAGTTAGGCTAACACACTTACCTCGTATGTTTTCATTCCTCACAAAACTGATAGATCCTCCACTTCTTTTAAGTGTCTCCCAGCGCAATTCTTAGCATATTTTGGTTGTGTTTTGTGTGCTTTTGGAGCGTTTTTCTTATTGCTGGTGTTTTCTTAAGTTGCAGTCCGTTTGGCCTCTCAGGGCCACCGTACTGGAGTCATAAAGTCATTTGCAATTTCCTAACATAAATATTCTATGCCATATTCAAAAACAACTTCTAATTCATGATTTTAATGATTTGTTTAAATGTTTTGCTATGACATCACACAGATAATCATTAATAGTTGAAAATAAATGCATGTTTAACTTTACATAAGAAGATACTGTGAGTGTGAAGCTATAAATGATAATTAAAAAATAGATGAAGCATTTCAAAACCAGTGCTTCATTTTATGACAGGTGATTTATGTTCATGATTAGCACTGGGAAATCACACAGAATACATTAAATATGTGTAGCCAGTGTTCTGTGACACATACATCAGTGTACTTAAATATAAGTACACTGATTTGTACCATTTAGCATTGATTAATAACAGAAATCAGCTGCAGTGTGTTGTTGACAGGCAGGCTAGATGAGCTGACCATACTGTATGGGCTTCTTAACTTCACAATGGTTCTCTGTCTCCCCATTGCTGAGTGAAGTGCTGCCAAGTGAACTGTTGAACACAGATTTTTCTCTGATAGAGATCTCTTGTGAAAAGACCCCCTAAGACATATAGGAATAAGGCAACAGAAGGAGAGAAGGTCCCATGGGAGCTGAAGAAAAAATATGGACAAATGAGCATGTTACCCAGCATGGTCTTGGCCGTCTGCTGTGCCTCAGCTCGCACAGACTGCCAGACTTTAAGTATTTCACTGAGTTTTACTGCATGCAGAAGTCTTACTCTTTCCTCAACTGTTTAAGTGGCTCAGGGAAATATGGTGTGGTAATAAATCTCAGCTTAAAAGAAATCTTTTCACTGCAACTTAATTCTTGACACAATTTGAAGGCTAAGCGCAAGATAGGCTAATATGGGTAATGGGTTGGCCATTACCTTTGGTCACTCTAAGTATAATTTTTTCTAACAAGTTTTCAGATTTACTTTACTTTCTTTTCCTTATCTTTTCATACATGTGTAGTTCTTTAGGTTTAGGACATTTAAGGGGAGTTAGTATTTTACATCAATGCATGTCTGTCAAATGTACATGTACATTTGACAGACATGCATTGATGTAAAATACAAGTACAAATTTCAAGTGGCATGCGATTTCAAATGCAATATTTCTGTCAGCTCAACAAATATGCAAAAGCACACAAACTGTGTGCAGTTTGTCACAAAGGTACAGCTGCTGTATTTCCCAAGGAGCAAAAAACAATGTGCTACAAGTTCACTAAGAAAAGGACAAAGATGTAAAAAAGAAGTGAGGACTGCTCAATTACACATGAGAAACTGGGTATTTAAACCTTACAAATAATGTTTGCAGTCATTTTAGAGCTTTTTGAACAGATAATGGATCTGTACATGATGTGTTCCTGAATTATGATTTTGTGAATCATCTAGCAAAACTGAAGTATAAAAAGCTTTTTGTTATTTGAAGTTTGCATGAAAATACAAAGAAGCTTGGAGCAGTCTACACTTGTAAGTGTAGATTGGGAAGTTTGCAATGATGCACTATGCTTGATTGGTGCAGAGCAGCTGTGGTGCTCATGGCCATTTTAAAAACCTAAAAGTCATCAATTTAAATATAAGCTGATACTTCATTTGCTGAATTCCACATTTATATTAGCTTTATACTGTCTAGGTTGAGAAATCAGCCATGATACCTGATGTAACAATATATGAGCTCTGTTTCTATCTTGTTGAATTCAGTAAAAGCAGTAGCGCTGATCACAGTGCTTAAGATCACAGAAAAAACAAATCTACTTGAGCACACCACAGAAATCATTGCGATTTACTTCTAAGTGATTCTTTTCCCACACAGCATCACTACAGCTGATCTTGTGTTCAACATAAAATGTGTTCAGGTTGATGACATTCATTAGAATCAGAAATTACATTGAAATAGACTTTATTATTTGAATGTTATATTAAAACCTCAGCTTTGCACAAAGTAGCTGTTAGGAATGTCCTCCAAAGACCTATTTTTACCTGAACAATGCCACTGAAAAATGTTTGCCTAATATTGACATAAGGTTGGGCAGGACCAAAAAAGATGTCCAATTGTCCCGTCTGCTAAGCCGCATTTGTCACACTTAGAAAATATTGATGGGAAGAATCAGTCTGCAACACGAGTTGATAGAGCACTTGTGTATCAGGGACAACTCTTCCTCCCAAAACTCCACTGACAGTCTCATGTTAAATTCCTTGGCCCAAGCTTCTTGTGTAAGAGCAGATGAAGTACAAAAAACAGTCAACAAACTATGATATTAAGTGCTCAGAGTCTGGAGGGAATGCCCAGAGCTCATACAAAGGGTGATTAGCTGAAGCTGTTTCATAACTGGTTATTTCTCCTTGACATAGTGTCTAATTTGGAGCTAGCAAAAAAAAAGAACATGAACTTGTAAGACTGTATATTGACAGGATATCGGGTCATGTCAGAGTGGTCAGATTGGGGCAATGTATGAGTAGATGTGGAGATGTGCGGAGGTTATGGAGAAACTGTAACTGAACTAAGCAGAGAGTCCAGAGTGCGGAGTACTAATTGAAGTAAATAAAGAGAGAAATCTGGAGCAGAGCTGCTGAATTGGACAGGTTTCAGGCTTGAGGAGCTGCAGATTGAGGTGAAGCAGCTTAGATGGTGGATGAGAGAGAGAGGTGGGGCTGCAGGTCTGGTGAAGAGGAGGCAGATGTAGATGAGATGATAAACTTTCACTGTTCTACTTTCACAAAAATTAATTATTAAAATGTGTTTCTTTTGATGTTGTAGCCAACTGTGAGGCCACAAATGTAGGGAATGACCTGTCCAATCTGTTTCACAGTGAGTGCTTTTTAAAAAGTATTTTCTTTATTCTAGACTGAGACTCCATATATCACAGCAAAATAACAAGACATGTTTAGCATAACACAATGATTATAACCATAATGACTCAAAATGCATTTTTAGCTTTTGTATAATGTTCCTCTTTCATAACTATTAAAATTATTGAGCTGTGTTAGTTATTGTGTTGTTTCTTGTATCGTTACCTTTTACCTTTATGATCCGTAAATAAGTTAAGTGATTTGTAAAATGTAACCCTATGAGAGACTTGTAAGGGTCCAGGCTATTCTTTGCCTTTTGCCCCTCACCCAAAACCTTAAATTGGATAAGGAGTAGAAAATAAGTGAGTGGATGAGTAGATGGTCAGATGGATTCATTTGTAAAGGTAATAAAACCCCTAAAAGTGAATCTAAAGTATTTATTTTGTTGAAGCTTCCTCATAATTAGAACAATTTTATAAACATTAACAACCTTTTGTAATTTTGTGAAAAACGACAAAGATGTGGCGTTTCTGTTATTGCAGGACTGGTTTAAAATGACCTCTTCAGGGAATTCTAGCAGAAATGTTGGCGGTTGTAGTGATTAGCTTTCTTTAAATGGTAAAATGTGCTGCTATCAGCTTAAAACTAACAAAAACATAAAAAAACAAACAAACAAAGAACAAACCAACATGAGCTGTTTCTCTTGTTTCTGGCATCTAGCATATATCTTAATCATCTGTTGACTTGAACCTATTATTTACCATCACCGACACACATTCTAGATGCACCTCTTTACACACTGGCTTGATATTGCTTAGTGTTCACCATCATACCTGTAGCTCCAACTATGTTTTACTAGTTTTGTTACTGGTTGAACAAAATGGTTCAATGTAATGTTGTAGATTTCATGATTGTTTGTTTTTGTAAACCCATGGTGAATAGATTATCTAGTGTATTTATGTATGTGGTAATGAGACATTATATAACCTGTCTAACTATTTATTCTTAGTAATTTAAATATCTTGGGGTTTGCCTGGGTTGCCTCTAACCATTAAGAGTGAAGGCATGATATATGGAGCAAGCTTAAGAGAGTAACTTCTGTGTGCTTTGCCAGATCCCAAGACAATCCCAATTTAATTGTGCATTAAAGACCATGCTCTGCGTTATTCATTACATTGTTTATTTATCTCCCCCCCCCCCCCCAAGCCCCCACCCCTCCCCATTCGAGCTCTAATTAATCCTGCACAGAAATCTCAACTTCATTAACTTGGGCAGCTTTAGGCCTCAGCTGGGGTTAATTACTAAAATAAAAATGGAAAGATTTTGTTCTTTGCAAACAAACACTGGGTGTGATAGTATTACAGGAAACACTGAAAAGGTCACATTTTGCTATTAGATGTGAATGTGGATTTAATATGCATACTAAAAATCAAGATGCTACAAAAGAAACAACAAAAATGAATTATTTTTTACCAAATAAACAACAAAAAAAAGATTTTGTGAGTATCAGTCAAATTTGCTGTCATTATGAGGCAAAGATTTAATCCTAGTCAAGATAAGAGCCTAATCTGTAATAAATAGCCAATGAATGCCAGATGCATTTAACATGAAACATAAAATGTTTGCTACAGAAGTGTTTAAACTACAGAGGAATGGGTCAGCTCCCAAGGTCACTAAAGGTCAGAACAACAAAGAGAGTTTAAAGAACAATCACAAATTTATGGCATCCTAAACTTTCAATCAAACAGGAAAGAGCTTAAAATAATTGTAGTTCATAAATATTTACAACAGACTTCCTCAAATGTCTGTTGCGCTTCACATTGCCTTTTGTCAAAAATATATTCTCTGCAACATCTGGCTCCCAAACTCAAAGGCTTCAGGGGGTGTTTAATCACATGTATTCAAGTCTGCACATATGTAGACATAATTAGACACATAGAGCCATGCACCAGCTCATACATACACACACTTATTCACACAAGATATATAAAGAGAGAGGGGTGGAGGGTGTGAAAGGTATATAAAGAAAAAATTAAAAATCCACATTGAATTGGCTCAAAAGTTAACAGCTGTATCATATCTGCAATGGGTCTCAGTAGATGCATCCCCACCGTAAAGACTCAACAATTAATTATCCTGCTGCAGATTCCTGGCAGCCCCTCATTTTACTGACGAGTGCACTCCTGCTGCTTCTTCAAAGATTAGCATTTAAAAAATTAATCAGCTCACTTTTTCAGGGGATACTCAAAAGCCTGGACTATTATTCCATAAGTGTATGTTTTATTAGTTCCATGTGATTATTATCACCACCATCAAGGCTATGAGGCCGCATCAGAAGCAAAACGCTTGACCTAGTCTGGCAGTTCACAAGAAAATTGAGGCAAATCACCAACCAGTATGTTTTGGGCTTCAGCTAAAAGCTTTTAGGTATGCTACTGTATTAGACAATGTGCACACACTCTAGGTAAAAAGTTAGATGCTATTCAAAAAAGAAAACAATGGCGCCATATTTGTTCTTCTACTGTTATTGCATTTTAATTCTATTGCTTTTAAACTCAGGAGCTACACACTTAAATATTCATAGCTGATGTGTTAGCAAACCTCAAGGAGCAGGGGAGATATATAGGATATTTAAATGTTCCCCAAACGTGTGCTGTGTGTGGTTGTTTTATTCAATTCAGCAGATGCTGATTGTGATACAACTTTTTATTATTTTGGAACATAAGTGCTACAGCTGTAGTCCAAGTCTAGCATGCCAGTGTGGCAAAGGTGAGGTAGCACTTAGTGAAGGACTCTGCCACCATGATACAAAACAAATCATATTATGAAACTGTAACCTTTTACCAGTATACATCTAAAAAGAAGCTGTAAGCAATGATATGTATTTTCAATACGAATCAAAAGTCAATTCAGTTTCCCATGCTATCTGCTTTGCCCATCTTTGGGGTTTTTTCAGAAGCTTTTAGCACAATAGAGTGGCTGGCCGTGCATGAGTCATAATGAAGCAGCAGTTGTTAATATCTCCAAAGCTAATGGAGCTGAGCCCTCGCCCTATTTTAGTCATTTATATATGGAGTATAACAATGCTCTTAATAGGTTTTTTATTTATTCTCATGGTGACAATGTAATATCAGGGCAAAATCCGATACAGCTGAACCTAAACCCTCAATTTGCAGCATGCCTAGTAGGTCTAGTAATATTAAAGAAAGATGCTATACTTAAATTTCAAACCTACTATCTGTTCTTTCCATATTTAGATAAATAACTACACAAAGAAATACCAATTTGTGACAGAAACTGACTATTAAATGCCAGAAAAACAACAAATAAATAGAGAGAGGGAATGACATAAATGGGATGCACCTTTTAAAATAATATTTTGTTGTTTATGTTTAATATGTGAGTATACACCAAACAATTATATTACCCGGGAACTGTTGTGAATAACTTGGCTGCTGAAAGCATGCCTGCATCTCTAATGAGAACAACAGATTAAAACAGCTCTGGCATCACTAGGGCACAGGGAGCTTTTAATGGTTAACAGCAGATGTTTTGATGACTTCACTTGTGCCCCAAGAGGCTTATCTTTTCATCAGGCCAAAATTAGCTAAATTGTTTCACCTCATCTGGCTCAATGTGGGGTAAATAGGTGGGATGATTTATTATCACTTTATTAAGTACCATTAAGTGCTGAGAGTGGCTCTATAGTGTAGTGGTTTACATATTTGCCTAACAAGCAAAAGATTCCTGGTTTGAACCCAGGAGGAGACACCAAATCCCTTTGGGTTTGTGTCAGGAAGGGCATCCAGCGTAGACATCTGCCAAATCAAACACGTGGAGGTGACTCCTCGTGAATACGGTAGCTTTAAGTGTTGAGAAGTACAACTATGAACATGGTTAAACAGCTGTCAAACTTTAAAAAGGCATCGATACATGTAATGAATATGCTGACTATATCCTATAGTTTTTCCCAAAGGTCTGCCGAGTGTTTGACACAATATGGCTCAATGCTTGAGGCCTGTCAAATCATAAATGGCTCCTTTTTTGGTTGCAGCCACCCTTCAGGCCACAGAGCAGGGGCACACGCCAATTTAGTTTTGCAATACAGTGTTGAAAAACAACTGGGGAACGAGGATGCCTCTGGATGTTATTCTGCTACCTTCTCATCTTACATTAGGCATTAGTCCATCAGTTGGCACAAGCACATGCCCACAAGCAGCCAAAGCAACACAAACATGCACGCACACCCACATACTGTACACTACTGGCCAGAAGCGGCGATATGATGAAATAGTACTGATGTGTATGGCTACTTAAAAGATAAACAAAAAACACAACAATAATAAAAAACAAAAAAACAGTTTAATGTTTTGGCATTTTTATTTAGAACTGGAAATATCTCTGTAAATCTTTCTTTTCTGGGGTTGAATGAATACACAGTTTATCAGAGGGTTTAACAGAGGGTCAAAGATAGATATACATCTATATAAATAAAATAAAAAATCCATCTTTGTATTTGGATACATGCAGTGTTGGGGAGTAAGGGAATACATGTACCAGCATTATGTATTTAAAATACAAAATATGAGCAAGTGTATTCTGTTACTCTTTAAAAAGGTGATAATTAGAATACAGTTACTTTGTTGAAATAAAAAGATTACACAGCAGTCTTTTCCTGTTTCATATGTTAGGCTATCCCCTCTCTCACTTTGGTAATTCCACGCCAATGGCAACCAAAACAAAACACGCAATAAGAGGATCTAATGCACAGGGAGGAATACATTCTTACTTTACATTTAAAGAGAAAGGGATGGGTGAAATATGAACGTGCAGTGCAAACTCTGTTTGCTAGCAACCAAGCTGCTCTCAGCGTCAAAAAGCTCCAACCCTAAAGAAACATCTGGAAGTACGTTCTTTTTAAAAAACTAAAGTTTGCCTACTTCAACTACCTTGCTTTAGTTGTGGTAGCTACCTGGGCTTTGTGCCACTTCAGTGTCTTCGATGTAGTGTTGCTGTGTGATTTATTACTATTACTGAAGGCTACTCCCTAGCGAGTTAACAGTGTTAGCTGCCGTTAGCCGAGGTTAGTTCATAAACCACAGACTGGTAGACATAACAACCTGCTAGCTGCAAATAATCATATGCAGTTCTGAAAGCAGACAAAAAGAAAACATATTACTGATAGAGAAATAGTTTTCCATACGAGATCACTGCAAAAAGTGCAGCCTCACCTAATGTCCACCCTACCTACTGTTACTCATTTTATATTAATATTTAAAAATCTAGTTGGTATTAGTATGGCGAGTAGCCTTCAGTAATAGTAATAAATCCCACAGCAGTTGTAAAAAGCATGACAATATATTAAGTATTCAGAATACGTTACTCTCATTGAGTAACTTAATGGAATATGTTAAAAAACACATTTTGGGCCATGTATTGTGTAATCTGTAGTCGAACACATTTTAAAAGTAACCTTCCGAACACTGGTTACATGTTAGTTAGTAATGCAGCTTGGACAGATGCTTTTGGTGGCCATCACAACCTGGCATGATTTTATTTGACAACTACTTGAGGTGGAAAAGCCTAATATTTCACTTTGCATCTATGTCCATGATGAGTATCTGTAAGGTTTCGATCAGAACTGTAAGCGTACACTAGAAGTTTCATTCTGTCATGTTTCACGACATGCCTCCAGAGGCCTGTACTAAAAGCAGGATTTGGGGTTTTGTGAGGTTACTTCGGGTTTAATCCAGGGATCTGTGTGTCTGTGTGTGTCAGAATTGTACTTCCAGTTTAATGCCGTGGACTGTCAAGATAACTTATGATGCACACTGTCCAGTTAAGCACATTTAAAACCACTACTTTGTAATCAATAAATTCTCTTGAAAAATGACATCATCACTTATAGATAAATCCCTTTGAGCTTTTCGTGTGAACCGTGAGATTTATCTAAAGGGCAAGAATTTTCAGACACCCTTTCTCCAGAGGCGATCTATAGGTTATGAGAGATATAAATTCTCAGCAGAGACAACTGCTTATCTTTGTAAGGTGATTAGATTACTTCTTGAGCTTTTATGATTTCCAGGTGTACTTACAGAAGTGAGTTATGTTTTTGCATGTTATTATTTTGCCTTTACTTGTTTCCAAGACTTATTATCTCCACTGAACCGTAAACCTGAAACTGTCCAAACATTTCTATGTTGTAATTTAATTGAACGTAAAACTGTGTTTAGAGTCAGATCTACTCATCCTTTATGATGGGGCAATTATGTTGATGGACACATGCATTCATACTGTCAGCATGCGCTTGCTACATTTTCTTTGTGGCTTTAGGTGTTCTGTGATGCTTTTGGCTTCTGCTACATTTTTTCATTCGTCATTTTGTTTTCTTGGCCTATCAATGTTTGCAGTTGTTGATCTGGTGAGAAAAACTATTGTTTTATATGTAGTATTCATCAAAAACTGCTAATAGACTTGAAAAAAGTGATCTGACTTTCTGAAATTATTATCACTGTCATGATGCCACTTAGCATTATTATTATGGTTAATCGGCTATAGCAAAACATGATAAGCCCAATATACTGTAAATATTGTGAGTATAGTGAACTTAATTTTAAGCAGTTCAGTTACTCCTCTTTTCCCTGTGTTTACCTGCCATTTCTCATGTTTTCATATCTTTCCCTGTTTGTCTCTGTGTGCCTCTGAGTGTGGTGTGTCTTGGCTCCTTAAAATTGCATTAACCAATTAGCTTGCTCCTAATTGGCAATGCCTAGTCACCCACACCTCATCTTCTGACTGGCATGCTTTATTTAAACCCTGGTTTCTGTAATCAATCATTATCAGATTGCACAGTTTGTGTGTGTGTGTGTGGCATATATGAGAAGTCTCTTAATTCTGTTCTAGTTCTTTATTTTCTTTATTGTTTTACTTGCCAGCAACCAAATCTCTCTTTTGCTTCAGGTTTGTAATCATACTGTCTGACTCATGCAAATGTCAAACAGCCTCACTGCTTTTTACTACAGCTCTCGCTGCTTGCCTCTCCGCTGTGTACTTCTTGCCTTTTCATTTCTCATTCATCCAAACCAATCTCCCATCACCAGCATTCGCCACCTGCTGCATGTTACACAGTAAATGTTAGTGACTTACCTTCTCTAGCACTTTATTTCTCTATCCCTTTTTCTTCTATAGTAAATCTTGTTGGATCCAATTCCGATTTTAAGATTGAAGTTCTGAAAATGTTATACATTTTCAAAAGACTACTTTTTGAGTATCTGAATAGTAATCATTCATACCTTTTTGGGTATTCACTGAGTTGTCAATGTAAAATTAAATTCTTTAATGGAAAATTCCAGCGTTTCATTATTGTACTAAAACTCAATTTGGTTGCACATGACCAACATTTCGGAAAGTTGGTGTTAGTACACGTAACCTATTCTGCATGACTGATTACAAGCCAAATAAAGAAACGTGTAACCAGTTACCATACTGAAAGTAATTTAAGTAATTAATGGACTGTACTGACAACTACATTTGATTTTCTGCACTTACAAGGTTTCAAAGCTGTAAATGTACTGTATATATTTGCTCACTTATTTACTGATAAAAATAACCTTTTACATTCAAGTAAGAAATTTACTAGACCGTACAGATTACAAATAACAAATTCTATGTATAAGATATTGTATAAGATAAGGCATATTATCACATCTTTGTGAGGCATCTGAGGCGTCATCACATGCTAATTAAATAAAATCTGCACATTGGAAGGGGACTGGAGCATATTTTGATAATTAAAATTTATGGTGTTGATTTTGATTGATCCAAGAAAATGCATAAACAGATGTATGGTTATATATGGTTCACTGGTGTGCACTGAGCATGTTGTACTCCGTTTAGATGTGCCTTAATGATGATAAATATTTTTGCTCATTAAACCATACATTGACACATAAAGGTTCCTGCAGGAGAAACTTCTTATGAGCACTGCAGCACTCTAACTCTAATGTATGGCATACAACATGTACAGTCTTCTTTCATTCTTCTTTATTTTGCTTGGCTTTTCTTTTTTGTCCCCAGATGTGTTATAGCAACATTTTTTCATTGCTCTTTCATAGGTGTTTTAAGTAGCAGCATCAATATGAACCATAAACTAAAAGATGATAATGCTGAGAAAAGTACTAACTGTAAGATGAGGTAAACAAGCTTTTACTTTACCCCTAATTATAGTCCCATGTAAATAAGTGTATTATTAGAGTTGACGTGTTTATAGGTCATGCTCAAGTCTTTGGTCTTCAAGAAGAGGCTTATGTAGGGCTTGAACAAGTGTTTTTACAACATATGTTTCAAGGAGAATGAACCCATCCTTCCGCACACACCAATGTCTACAGAGATGAGGCAGTAGTAGGAGCTGGACTAAAAATATCTCTGCCAACCAAGGGACAGGTTATGGTGTTCTAAAACTGGTCACCGAATTATTAAAGAGGAGGTGGGACGAGTGGGAAATGTCATACTCTTCTGTGACATGACATCAGAAGAGGGCAGGTGAAATTACAAGCATGGTTCATGATCAGTAGATTAATAATATATTGTCAATACAATAAGCAATATGCTGAGTAACTGACTGGAAAATGGCATTTTTTAATCCATTGTACAATTGCAGCAGTTTCTATGAAAAATAAAAATAAGAAATGGCCCAATTTATTACTGAAATGTTGTGATCTGTCTAATCCACAAACCAAATATTTTACTGTTCCTACTGCTTTTCAATATTTCTTAAATGTATTGTTCTACAGTCATGTGAAAAATAAATATATTAGTCAGAAAGACTATATGTCTGTGTGAAAAACATAGGCAGCTTGTATAACCACCTTCAGAAGCAAAAAATTGAAGTAGTTAATTTCTGCATGACTGTCAATATCTAAGAATATTGTGAAGGAGTTTTGTTCCATGCTTCAGTTCCTTGAGGTTTAAAGGCATTTGTTTATGCACAGCTCTCTTAAGGTCCCACCACAGCATTTCAATTGTCTTGAGGTCTAGACTTTGACTGGGCCATTGCGACACCTATATTCTTCTCTTTTTCAGCCAGATTTGTTGTAAATTTGCTGCTCTGACTGGGATGATTCTCTGTTGCGTTGCCCAGTTTTGGCTAACCTTTAGGCTTCAGACAAATGGCCTCACATTTGATTGTAGAATACGTGTTATGACCATAAAAGGTGTAAACACAGAATAGTCTCAGGCAGGACCAGTGTTGGTCAAGTTACTTGAAAAAAGTAATCAGTAACTAATTACTGATTACTTCCCCAAAAAAGTAATCCTGTTACTTTACTGATTACTTATTTTCAAAAGTAATTAATTACTTAGTTACTTAGTTACTTTTTAAAAGCACGATTTGCAACCTGAAGAGGTGATAAAGCGATAGATCTTTCAGCCCAATTCTACTTTTTCTACATAATCCATCATACAAAATGTAATCAAATGGAAAAGTCTCTTTTTTTAACTTGTTTTATCAGTTTTAATCTTTTAACTTTATGCATCAAGCAAACATTTAATTATATGCACCATTCTCTGACTAGAATAAATTAGTTTAATATTTAAACCTATTTTCTGCACATTCCAGCACATAAAATAAAATATTTTTTGTGTTTACACTCACTCTTTTAAATAGATGCAAGTAAAACACAGCAGAAAATAAATAAAGTCAAAGACTCAGCGGTCCTGTTGCTCTATTTTCACCTGTAAAGCAGGAGTAGGGCAGGCAGAGGTTTACCCTGGTGCAGGTGTGCCGTGGTCAGTGGAAGAATCCGCGAGTTTCTCTGTGAATTTCCCATTACGTCGTTGCGCACTCGGTGCTTGCTTGGAAGTTTAGGGTTTTTTTTCGCTGTAAAAAGAAGTTTTCTTCCCACGCACAACGGATGCTAATGTTTTTGTCACTTTTTATGGAATCAAACTCAAAGTAAGGTCAGTACTTCCACACTTTAAACGCTGCACGCTCATACTCTATCCCACAATCGATATGTGATCCATTGTTGATCTGCACACAGCTGTTGTCACTAACGGCGCACTCGCTTACGTCACTGTCGTGAGACATTCTCGCAGTAACGGTAATCTAATTACTGTTTTTACAATAGTAATCCCTTACTTTACTCGTTACTTGAAAAAAGTAATCAGACTACAGTAACGCGTTACTGCCCATCTCTGGGCAGGACACATGACACAACATGATTTGGACAAAGAATGTTAATAAGGGAGAATCCTGGAAAACATCTGGCAACTTAGGCAAAAACAACTTAGGACTGCAAAGAGATGGGATTCATGTCCTGTCTAAGCTAAGTCAAAGTATTAGAATTATATAGTTGGTGCTTACTTAAAACAGAAGAGGAATGAGCTGTGGGGGGAAAAATTCAATCCACGGGAGGGTGAGCAGGCAGAGGGAAACAGAAGGTGAGTACTTGGCAAAACTTCTTCAGAGCACACATGCTTAATTGAGAGAGGTAGAGAAGTTTAGGTTTGTGGCCGCTCTTCAGCTTCACAGGAATCACCACGCAGGGAAGTTAACTGTGGAACTTCTAACATGTGCTGGATTAGCACTTGTGGTACAATCTGGCAAAGAGTGAGCACTGGAGCTGCACCTTAACTATGGTATGAGATAAAGTGAAGAGGATAAGATGTGCCAACTGGAGCAGAAACTGGGAACCCAACTTCTCTAGGGAAGGCTGAGCTCGACCTTGGAACAAAATGTGTTAGGAATCACAGAAAACATGACTGACCAGTGAAGACTATGACAATTTGATGAGTTCATGGTTGATTCAATGACTGCGAGGTGTCCAGTTTCATCACCCCTCCACCACCGTGCTTCCCAGTTGGTGTTGGTCTCATTTCATTTTAGAGAGAAGAGACTTTTTCCTGGCAACTTTTCAAAATAAGCCATACTTGTTCAGGCTTTATCTAACTGTACTGTCATAAATGTTAACATTAGGTTTAGCTTAGTTCATTACAATCCTTATTACCTGCAGCAATGCAGCAGCTGTTCTTCCTGGGATTACAAATGTTTACATTTTGACAGTGCACTATAAACATATACATATATACAATATAACATCATAGCAAACCAAAGAAACAAAAAACACACATACAAACAAAAAAGACAGCTCTTTACCTCATATCAGAGTAAACTTTGATAATATAACATTTAATTAAAATAAAATTGCCATCATTACTACAGCACAAAAACAGGAATCCAGATTCATTATTTAACAATTTGTAACTGTCATAAAAAGTCAAACCCAAAAAATATTGCTGTAAAAGTTTTCTAAATTCAGAACTGTATTAGCAGGAAATTCCATTGATTCATAGCCCTGTGTAAAACTGTTGTTTTCATTTAATTGGTTCCTGCTATGGGTAATAAAATATACCGTCCTGTAGCCTGCCTGGTAGAATATTTATGTATATCTGCATTAAAATACACATTTTTACACAATGATTGGAATCTTTTTAACAATATTATTAAATAATATATTCAAGCAAAAAAAAAGAAAGCAGTAATGTACATTTAACAATTAACCAATTAAGACATTCTTGCACTGTTACAAAGAACTTTTCATACTGCTCTATTTTGTTTGCCGTTTCTTAATGTGATCCATTGCATAGTCCCGATCAAAAGTGTAAGACCACAAAAATGACAAAAAATTCTATTTTGCATCTTAACAAGGTTCCAAGTAGAGCTTCAACATGCAACAAGAAGAAATAGGAGTAAGAAAACATCTTTTGAGCTTGCAATTTATTGAAAACAGCGCATATGTTTTATATACGCATATACATACACACATCATTCTATCTATCTGTGTGTGTGTGTGTGTGTGTGTGTGTGTGTGTGTGTGTGTGTGTGTGTGTCAGTTCTAACATGCTGAGAGAGAAACATTCAGTAACCTGCAACACATGCCAGTAACAGGTGGTACAATCTGGATGTGAGACACTTATTATTATTATTACCTGATATAAGAGGGTCCGTTTTCACTTGAATTAATCACATGCAGAAAATGTTGTGTAAAATGTTTTTGGTGGTGTGAAAATCATTTACCAGATGGTCCATTGAGGTAGTTGCAAGAGTGAAATTAAAGTCGATAGTTCCTGTGGTACTGTTGACTTTTCGGAGGTAATAATATCACAGACTTTTACTTACATGAACTCTGTTATAGAATTGAAGACATGACATCTAAACAAACCCAGAACTCAAGAACTTGGTTGGTCTTAGACTTTATAAATTATGTAATGTAAAAGCTAATTAAATGCTAAGCTGTCTAATCAAGCCAAACCATTTATGTTCATTTAATCTGAAGTTAAAAGATTCCCTTTTCCATTATGGTCTAATTAACCAGGAGAATTAGTGTATCAGCAGTACAAAGACTGGGGGTTTCATGAGTTAGGACAGGCCTTTCTGTGTTAGACACATTCTTCCTGCCACATGGATTAGAGAATCTAAACTGCCTCGTTGTGCAAGTGCAAAAATCTTGTCAATTATCTTGCATTATGAAAATTTCAAATTACCTCGAAAAGTCAGTCTTTATATATTTGTAAACTGTAGTTAGCTGACGGTGGTTCTTGATATATTCTTTTCTTTGTATGAAACAAATTACATAACAAACTCTCTACTATATTTATGGTGTAAGCACATAGCAGCAGTCAAAAAAATACAACTATCTAAAATGGACACCATAAACAATTATGTCTTTCAGGACTTCTTGTGAACAATGCAAGGTGGTTGCAAAGCAGAAAACTGATGCAGTTATTGTTTTACATGGCTCAGTGGTCCTATTTAGGCTCCAAGGAGCCAGAAGAATGCTAAGTATTGAGCAAATCCCGTCAGGGTGCAAAGCTATAAGCTACTGACTGCATGATGAGATTTTAAGGTGCTGAATTATTTGAGAACATCAAGCACACCAAGCAATGGACCATGTTGCAAGCGGTCCTGGAGAGAATTAAACAAGCATAAACAGTTTCTTGACTGCAAATGAGCTAATAAACCCAAAGTAAAGAGGGGAGTCATGGATCAGCCTGTTTCCCCATCCATCGCATGCTTTGTTACATCTTTAGTCGGTTGATATGATAGATATTTTTTTGTTTTTATCCACAGAAAATAGTTTCTTGCATAAATACAGATTGTCTAAACCACATACAGAAAGAGCAAATGTGATAGTTCTCACCTTTCTGTTAGGTTATTGATATATATATTTAAAAAAATAAGCCATTCAGCCTTTTTTGACCATTAATCTGTTCCTCTGTTGTTTGAAGGGGCTGATTGGTTCCACAGCTGTACGGTAACTGCTGTCTGCCTTATGAAAAACAGAAACCTCTGAAATTCATCTTGCAACCCAAACCACGTCAGCTAATTGACACTCAAACAAAGCTGAGAGAGCTGCAGTCTGCTGCACTGATTGATGGCCGAACATGAAAAGTAGCCTGCCTTTTCCCATTGTGTGACTATTCAATCAAACCTATGCCAGTGTGGCTGGCTGGCATCAATATGCATGGAGATAGCCTGTCACCACTTTTCCCCACTTCTGTGTGAAGCGACACAGTCTGTCTGTTTTTCTTTGTTTGTCAAGGTGCTATCCATCTGTCCACCAGTGAACATTGCAAGAGAGTGGCCCGCTGCACCTCATTTTCATCAGTCTGTCTAAAAGTTAGGAAAGAAGCACTTGGAAAAGTACAAGTTGCAAAATTTCAGTCTGGTTCATGTAATGTAACTTTTTTTTTTGCATCATCGTAATCATAATCATCAAATCATTTGTACTTATGGTAAAGAGTAAATCTAACACAATAAACAAAACCATGTTGTGACATTTTAAAGGATTACAAAACTAATATAAAACATGGATCACAATGATTTTCATAAATCCTTTTCTATTTCAGTCTATATTTTCACTGATTGACTCATGAAAATAGATTTGAGCACAAATCCACTAAGCTACCCTCCTCAAGGTGGCTGCTAGGTAAAACAAAAACTGCTAAGTTTCCCTTTTTATGATAAATTTAAGTGCAAAATAAAAAAATTAAATGCTTTAAATCCTCTCTTGGCAAGGCTCTTTGAAATAAAAAGTTATACAACAACCAGCTCAAACATTATAAAAAGTAATAAAACATGGCAATTAAAGTAATTCTGTAACTGTGAATTTTTCCATCATTATGTTATACAAGCTTAGGTTTACTTTGTAAGTGCATGAAATGTTAAAGTGGGAGCAGAATTCTGAGCCACATTAAATGAACAGAAAGACAAACGTCTCCTGGTGCTCCTTCCAAAAGGATATTTGAACAGATGTTCCGGGCAAAGTAAACAGGTCCTGTCATTGTGTCTCGCTGGTGTACAGCACCTGTCAACATTGATAACACATGAAGTAGGTCAAGAGAACTTTATAGAGGGTATATACTGTATTTCAAGGACAATGGAAGTAGTTTAACTGATGGAAAGCTCCTGTGTATTCATTGCCAGCGTGAATGCTAGACTATTCCAAAAACTTGATGCCTGTATCTTCAATTCAAAATGAGTTGTGTTATGATGAGTGTACTGATGGATCATTTTAACTTATTTTATTTCACTCATGTGTAATTATCTGTATGTAAGTAAGTGCATATGAAGAAACAATATGTTTGGAAACATAAATTAATTAAAAACTAGACATTTTCCATTTTATGCGCTTAATAAAGTTCCTCTTAATAATGGTGACACTCAATTTATGGAACTTTTGTTAATGAAACAAAAAAAAAAAAACTAAATCAAGGAAATAGACAAACAGTTACATTTTTTCCACTTCACATGAAAGAATGATTGAAGATAAAGTTGGGCTTTGTATCCAGCTGAAGATGAACTGAAAGTGGATCTTTAGACAGGATTATAAGGGCAAAAAACATGTTTTGGAAGACTGCATATCTCAGTGGTCGATGCTCACTGGAAGGCCTAGATGTAAGGGGCATCTGTTGAACTCAGGACTTTAAAAGAATTTCTTGGCACTCTCTGTATGCCCTGCTAGATCCATCTTCTTTGATGTTTCTTTTAAAATTCAGCCGATTTGAGTATGAGATGAAGCTATGGCTGTATATGAGGTGGTAAAAAGCCGTGAGAGAAGCTAGAAGATGCATATAATCATATTCCGAGCATTTAATCGTTGATAGTTGGTGCGCAAATAATCTTGATAGAAATTTTAAAAAGCACAATACAGTATTAACTGCATGCCTTTTAATTAATTATTCTGATGTATACCAGCAATAAATGAAGCTGTATGTTCAAGTAATGCCACATTCAAAATATTTGGTAAAAGATTTTTCCCGTACTTTAATAAGCAAACAAAAAAGCTAATTTTCTGTGCATATCCTGCTGGAAGTTATGCAATACAACCAGGAGAGGGACCACGTGCCCCAGTGGTTCTGTTAGGCTCAAAGCACAATATCACGCAAGTGCTTTGAGCAATGATTATGCTGCTTGGACCAGAGCAACACACTAACCTCTTCCCTTGGTGGTTTATTCATAGTACTATACATTCACCCGTGACAGTTCTGCTTTTTCAGAAAGGGAACCTAAGTTTCCTTGTGGCTTAAGGTTTTTGGAGGTAATAAGTCACACATTTTTCTATGGAATTCACTGAGTTTGTCACGGCTATGTTCACATTTTTTAAAGGGAAATAAAAGAGACTGTTTTTGTTTGTCTGAAGAGTGCATTGGAAATACACAGCTGCAACCAGCATTCTTTTCTTGTGAACATTAGTGTGAAAGCTGTTACTTTAGAATGTAGCATCAATTTTCTTCTCGCAGCCACATCCAGGGAGGTTGGCTTTGAAAGTTAAGCCTAATATTAGCAGCTGTGATCACAGGAGCATCAGGCTACTTAGAAATTGTAGAGTAGCCTTTATCTTCACCATGCTCTGCAATTATTTTCTTGCTTATGCTCTCTGACAACATTCTTCTTTCTTTTCTCTCAGTCATAGTAAAAAAACAAAACGAAATGATACCAGTGTGAGCTCAGTGGGTATGACGGGTAACTGATCACAGGTTTGATATCACTACATTCCACCTTAATGGTGTAACAATAATTTTGAGATTTTAGAAGATTCTTTTTGTGGCCGTTTTCATGAAAAAACTGTTTTTATTTTTATGTATGCAATGAAGTGTAGTACACACTCTTTGTTTCATTTAGGGTGTGGAGGTACTTTGTTAAGGTGATTGCCAGATTGTGGTCTGGATTTATTAACGTCAGGTACTTGAAGCACTTTGCGTGACATTATGAACATTAACCAAATGTGTGTTTCTCCCCTCATCCTATTAAAGGTCCTGTTGTTGCCTAAACCTAAAAACACACAGGAAATTCAATTCGCTAAGGTTCAGCAGATTTTTTTTTTTTCCAAATTTGGATTCAAAGCATGTCCTCATGTAGTTGTTTACAATATTTTCTGTATTTCCAAGAGTATTTTCATCTGGGGCCTGCAAGACAGCCAGACTGACACAAATGAGTATGTGTTTGTGTGACTGAGGGAAAAGAAGGAGAGAGAATGGGAGGTAGTAAGTCCCTTGCCTATACAGCAATCTCTGACCATCTTGAGCTTCTCTGACAGTGATCAAGTGTGGCTTACCAAGACAGCTTAGGTGATCGAGGTGTCCACAGTGGCAATTCATCATGCTATCAGGGAGCACAAAGATGACAAGTTGCTTTAGTGCTTGAATCAATTTTATACAATTTTAACTGCAGCATGCCTCATGGTTGAAATAGTGCACCATTCCCCATTATCAGTTCTTTCTTTCTTTAAAGCATCAAGTCAGTTTAAGTTGGAGCTGCAGCTAAGAAACCAATTATAAGTAGGTCTAAACAGTACAGCAGGTGATGCCTCTGAGTCATGTGTTCATCACCTGTCAGATATCTCCCTGAGCTGCCAACACGCCTGCAACATGCACACGAACAATCAAAATCCCCCAAAGTTTTCAATTCAGCAAATGATCGGTGTGGGCGATCTTGTGCGATTAATGTGAACAACCGATGTAATCGCAAATCACAACATCACCACATCAATATGACATGGCGATTTATAAATAATTGGAACAGAAATGTCAGCTATTGAGCAGAGACACTGCAAAAGGCAGCTGCGTTTAAAACACAAAGAATTAGTAACACATGGAAAACCACAGAAACTAACAGGCCTGCCAGTCTTGTGTAAGAAGATAGTCACAGAGCTAAAAGAATGGAGTGGGTTTGCATGCAAGAAGTGCATCTACTGCATGCACATCCCACAGGACTGTTCGTGCAATCTGCCCTGGTTAAAGACACTTTTGTAAAAGACAACAGAATCATTTATTGAACTTACATTAAATTTTAATACTAAATGGCAATCCCATGCTGTTTCCTATTGTTTTTCGTGTTTCTTGACAGGCTTTTATTGTTCCCATGTTGGTTTTATTATCTAGGGGCATCGTGTTCTGTTTCATTTTGTGTGTTTAGTTTCCTTTTTCTGCCTCCCTACTCCCTTATGTTGCCTCTCTCTTTCTTCCACCTGCTCCTGGCCTCCATCTGTTTCTCTAAGCATTTGACTTGCTCTTGTTTTCCTTCTTTCTGTGGCTTGACTAGCTGTATCATCCTCAGGAGATTTTGACATGATATTAAGTTATAGTTACAAGGAAATACTATGATGTGGTTCCTGGGGGAAATCTTTCAGAACTGGAGTATGCCATTTTTACAAGAGGAGGCAGGTGTCTACCTTGCTGAACCAAACAGCGATATATTTAATTTTGAAAATGGATACATATTACCACCTTTGAGCCACCAGGGATTTTCGTTCTGGGATGAGAGAATCTACCCCTTTTCTATCTTAGCCCAGGAGGATGTTAATTCATTGACAGAATGAGCTACGATTCCAGCAGTGACAGGTGTAGGCATAACCAGGTGCTGCCTCACGATACTGTCATGAAATTTATGTCTCTCATCTCACAGTGAGGGCCTTGTCTCTACCAGCTGCTGCAACCTTGTGAGGAGAAAGCTAAGAGGTTTTAATTAGGAGTAAGAGTGTCATTAATTACAAATTCGTTCACTCTCACACAACTGTCTTCCCAAGAAATTTCTTCTACCTCCCACCATCTGACCCCTCCCCCTCTCCTTTCTTGTCAAAGCCACACTAAGTTAAAGTACCAGAGAATTTACTCCGTTGCCTACCGGGAAAAGGAAAGCAAATTTTTTAATTTGATGAATCGCACTCCTAACTCCCTTCATACCAGCTCTCTGCCCCAGTCTCTCGGATCGTTCAGCATGCTTTCATCTTTGATCTAGGACCCCCATGGGGTGTCGTGTTTGAAAAGGCGGACCCCTGACAGCTTTCTTAGATGGACAAGGTTTACGTGAGATGGGGGTATGCGCAGCAGATTACTCTCTCAAACAACTCAGAGAACAATGAGCAAAGAAATTTCTTAGGAAAAGCACCTAGGTTCATTACTCTAACTAATTTAATTTTTTGCTTTTATACAAACGGGATGATGAGGTCATAACTCAGAGCGGAAAACTGAGACAGAGGCTGTTGCTGCCGACAATGTGATAAAGACATGTAATATGCTTAAGTTCCTGAGATTTATACTTGCGCGCAAGTGGGCTTTAATCTTCCTATGCAATGTAGCTTCCTTAATATTAATTAATAGCCGTATTAGAGATTTTGTATATTATAAATGTCCAATCATAGTTTGTGTGCAAGACATTATAAGAAACTGCTTGTATCTTACAGAAAATAAAAGGTGTTTTTAATCTTGAACATGTTTTCTTTTGAAAGTTCCCTGCAGGCTGCTGCACATTCCCGTTCCCAGAAACTACACTAACCAACCAACTAACCCCACTAGCCTCTCGCTATTCTTTTAAGTAAGAATTTGAAAGAATACTATTCACTTTTTCATCACTCTTAGGATTTGACACAGTTTATTCTTATGTACTCTTGGATTGCCGAGAAAAGAGGGCTTCATGAGCAGCACGGCAAGAAACAAAATAAAATCTTAATCATCAAAAAGTTTTTTTTTTTATTCAGCAGTGGCTAGTGGTTGATTTTTCTTGTGTTCCCCTTCTAAAAGTAGTGCTCTCCAAAACTCTATGGTTGGCTACTTGTGATTCTGTGTATTCAGAATGCTGCTGGGACAAAAAGAAATATTCAGTCACATGACAGGCAAATTTAGGTCCCATCAAAATGAAAGCAACAATTATCATTTATTGTTTTGTCTGTCAGAAATGTCTTTAAAAGTCCAAACCAGTTTCACAAAAGCATCCTGGCTCCAGTCAATAAATAAATAAATGAACAAATTAGTTAAAGAAAAAATATTTTCTTTTTAGCCAGAAGTTCTATGATAGGTGTAATAGGATTTATCCAATTATTTTTGCTTTTTTACAGTACAGATAAATTGATAAATATAAAAATATACATTTATCCATGTACATAAGGCGAACATCCCATTAATTGTTGATTTGTTTAGGTTTGTTTTTTTATGGAACCCAGAAAAATCGAGTCCATGTATAGTAATATGATCTGATTTCTACACTTATACGTCAGTGTAGATGTTTCAAGGTTGCTACAACTTACATAATATTTTTCTGTCTTTCAGAAAGCTGAAAAGCTTAAATGCCTTCAAACTTTCAGAAATACTTGTATTACACTTAAATTATGTGCCAGAAAAGTTAATTTGAAGGGTTTTTTTGTATTAGAAAGGTATGCTGTTTTGATTATTTGGTGGATGAGATTTGATGAAGAGCCAACATCTGTTGTTTGAAACGCATAATAAAAATATCTCAACCATGCTAATCTGAAAGTGCTTGTGGAGCCACCTCTACATGAGCAAAGTTTTCTTTAAAGACTGCAAACTCCTCCACATCACATTAGCAAAGGTGGGTAGTAACCTATCTGTTTGGATTATTAACAGAGATTATTTACAGAGCTCATTCATACAGAGACTTGTTAATTCTATCTCTGTTTCCACACAAAGGACAGATGCTAACTGTTTTTTTTTTCAGGGCAGCATGCTTAATATTTGTAGAAAATGAGCTCCAAAGCAAAATCTTTTGAACTATATATATGTATAATAGAGTTTGATGTAAGAACATACAAAGGACCCATGCCAAACGATTTCAGGTGGTGCTTCATTTTATACAGGACCACATCACTTGGGACCTCTCCCAAAAGCTCACAAGCAACAAGTGAAGGGAAGGAAGAAAATGTGTATTGCAGAATTTTAGAAAATAGAGAATTTAAGAACTAATCAAACCACTACAGTTGGGTAGCTGAAATGATATAAAAGAGATTTTTCAAGGCGCCTTGTGCAGAGCCATATTGTAGTTCACAGTAGGAACAAATAGAACCACATCACTCCAGGCCTCTGGTTGTCAGAACACTGGTAAGGATGTAATGTAAGACTTAAACTACAAGCAGACACTTTCACATTGTGTAAAAGCTGGCAAATGAGGACTAGAACAGAAGAGGGTCTGAATGAAATGCAATACAACCACTAACATCTTTTTTGTTCAGTTGAACATGCTGTGAATGCTACTTGTCAGCTTTTGATGTCTGATTGACCAGGCAATCGGTATGTTAACTGATTCAGGAATTTGTCTGTGTAACAGTGAATGTTGTGATGCTTTAAAAAAACCAAGACCTGGTGTACATCACATATGATTCTTGCTGATAAATGTCAGGCGCTCCAGTGGCTAGGAATCAGCTGATTGTCAGTGCAAGCATTATTTCATCATCTACTTTTGGGACTGGGGAAATAATTGGATCTTGCCAAGCCCGAAGTGGGTCTTTGTCAGATCCATTTAAACACCTTCAGGAAGATGGAATGTAATATATGACATTCTGAGTCCCTTATCATGAAAATGCAATTGAATTATATTTTGAGATGTTTATAAACTTGAGATTTTAAAATAAAGGCTGTGGAGAAAAAAAAGAAAAATTGCTGACTACTACCATTATTCTGGCCTCCTACAGCTAAACCGACTCCCAGTATAAATTTTGTCGACTTGCCACGTCCATGAATAGATAACTAATAAGCAATGAGCTAAAAATTCTCCTAATCACGCTCTGTTTGTTTCTTCAGAGGACTATGTGTAACAGTGTTAATGTGCAGCCAGTGAGTTAAAGAAATACATTTGACTACTTTAAATATATCCAGTGATAGAAAGCAACTTTGTATCACACTGCGTGACATGTTATGTATAACTGTCACAAACCACTTTAATTTAGTCAGGCATCCATGACATCCAAAAGTCCAGAAGCCAAAATGGGAGGGGGATTATTTTGCAAGCAAGCGAACATACACGCATGTACCACACACGACATCTAAGACAAGTACACAAAAACAAATACACATAGTTTAGGTTGCTAAGCAACTATGGCAGATTAAATTCATTCAGCCAGCAAAGCACTAACAACCTCAACAGCCCGTAGAAGCTGATGAAAGCAGTGCAGAGCAGCCTGACCACACGGTTTGTTTACTTACTGGGGGTAAAAGTTCTCAAACGCACGTGAGAAATAACACTGGGTTTTTGTTTTGTCCCTCAGATATGCTCAGTACAATAACCACACTGTGGAGTGCCACTAGCCAATCAGCACATAACTGCTTTCAATGTAAGTGTGTGTAAGTAATTTCCCTCAATAAAACTGCCAGTCTGCCATGTTTGGCCTCCATTTAATTATTGATTGAGAGCTTTCCAAGATATTACACCAACAAATTGCATAAAGGCCTTGATTTTTTTGGTGTGTGTATGTGTGTGTGTGTGTGTAACAAACAAATATATCCATTTATAGATGCCAGGAATCTACCACACCCACCTGTGCTGTAGCTCTTTTATAACCTCTTCTATATTGTTTCTTTAAATAAAATGCAGGTAAAGCCAAAATGAAGACTCTCCAAACATTCTTTTTGACATTAAAGTCACAACATGCAGCTAAATTAACATTAAATCTTATTAACGAATCAATAACCTGTCTGTCAAACATCAGTGGCAAAATAGGATGAAGCATTTTATAAATTCAAGCTCAAGACAAAGAGCAAGTTAGGGAAACTTGGTTTATTCTTAAATTGCAAGAGTTGTATGTTATTTAAAGGTGACAGTTCTGGTGAAAGAGAAGTGCTGCAAATAGATGTGTTTGCATCTTATTTCGCTGTTAAATATAGATCTGTTTTATTTGTCTCACGCCTTTCCACTTGTAAGTTCATGAAGCGAGGTATAATTATTTTAGGTGATCAAGGAGTGGTAGTATAAACCACTGCTTTGAAACTAAAGGGCAGGAATGATAAAGGCAAAAACACCCACAGAATAAAGACAAAAGTATATTCCTTTATTGAAAATTTTCTCTGTAAATCAGTGTTTTCACTCCTGATTTTGTTCATATTACATTCTTCTACGTGGGGGGTCGATCTGTCACAAGGTGTAAAACCATTCACACTCACGATGAGTAACCCCATGCATGTTTTTGACCAGAGAGACCCCAAACTGGATCCAAACCCAGGACTTTCTTACTATGAGGCAACAGTGCTAAGCACCATACCATTGGGCTGCCCCCACTAGTTTGTTATTCTTTCCTCGTCTTTCTTCTTCTCTGCTATGTAGTATATCTGTTGCTTTACCACCTCCACAGCTCACAGTAGGAAACCAGCATCACATTAATCAGAGGAATACTATGTGCAACTATATAATTCCATCAATTTATCAGTTGGTTTCCTTTTCCAGGGTAGCCCATGTGAATAAAGGTCTTCTAATAAAAGCTTAATTAAAGACATCTAATCTGTTTTTGTTTATTATATGTACCTCTGAGCTTTTAACTGTACACTTTTAATTCAGTTACTTCTTTTTTAGATTGATAAGCAAAATGAATGAGCTCTAGTTGGTATGCAAGCAGCAATGCATTTGATGAAACCTATTATATAACAACACGTAATTGTTCCACACAGTTCTGTGCACACCAGTTTTGAGACCACCGCCAATATCCCTGTGATTGTATTGCTTTATGTTCACAGCACCAAAGTCCACACACTTGTTCACTGTAATGGAAGTCAATTTGTTTGAAAAATATGAGGCCGTGGTGCAGAGAAAACTGCAGCAATTGTCAGTGCATGTTTTCATCGGTGCAAGCACATGTAAACAGATTTTTCTTGACTGAACAACTCAATTACAGTACTGCTTGAAGTTTTTTTCTTACTATTGTGGAGACAGTATTTCAATAAGAGAAAATATGCTTACATGTGAAAAGATATGCAGCCTCCTTTTTTTTTTTTTTTTTTTTTTTTTTTTTAAGAATTTCATTGACTACTCTTAGGCTTCTTTGTAGAAGTTCAATAACTATTTTGTATTGGCTTTTGTCCTGAAGTTTTTTTATGTATTCCTTTTTGGAAGGTCAGCCTTATTTGGTGTTGCCTTTTTTAATAGACTTGGGCAAACAGAGAAAGGACAAGTTTACCATGACGGGCATTTATTTGGAGATTAAGGTGGAGCAGCATTTCTGAAGAACTCATAGTGAGCATAGCTGTATGCCTTTTTGAATTTGCTCAACTAACTAGTATGTCCATTTAAAATGCTTGGAGGGCTACAATCAAATAACAACAGTTTAAAAACCATGCCAGTGGGCAGTAGCATAAATAATCTTTTAGGCACTAACAGGTTGCATGAGAATTTGAGTCTCTAGAAAAGTGCTATATAAATGCAATCCATTATTATTATTATTATTATTATTATTATTATTATTATTATTATTATTATTATTATTATTAAATCAAGATGAAACACAAAAGGAAGTTCACAGCTTTTCCCATCAAAGACTCGGTGCTGTTTCCTGCAGTATATTGCAAGTAAACCTGACAAGTTTGGGATCAAGTTTTGGGTGGCTTGCGACCTAAAATCCAAGTACATTTGCAATGTCTTCCCATATCTTGGCAAGGACCCCAATCGTCCCACTGGGGAGAGACTTTCTGAAAATGTAGTAATGAGGCTGATGGAACCATTCCTAGACAAGGGCAGAAATGTTACCACGGACAATTTTTTCACATCGCTTTCACTTGCGCAAAAACTTCTTAGACGGAAAACCACCATCCTCGGCACAGTCAACAAGATTCGCAGGGAAATTCCTCAATCCACTCAAACCCCCACTCCCCTCCCTCCAGAATTCCCAGGTAACAACCTAATATACATATGAATGACTAGCCAATTTAGCTTCCACTTGGCTGAAGCTAAAGCTTAGCTAAAAGCCTACCAGCCATTTGGCTGCTCTCCGGGTTTTAAAGGTAGAAAGGTAGAAGCCTGGGGGTGCTACTGTTAAAAAAAAGAAAAACATCTATCCAAAAAGTGTTGGATAGATGAAATCAAGATTAACTTGTACGAGAATGATGCGAAGGAAAACTTTTGGAGAAAAAGACAAATAGCACATATCATACATGGTAGAGGCAACGTAATGGTATGGGCATGCACTGCTGAACCAGACCACTAGTGTTTATCATTGGACGGCACTTTTCAGTGCAAGTAGATAATGAGCCAAAGCATAGTACAAAAAAATCCTAAGAGTTTTATAAGGTAAAGAAATGGGATATTCTCCAGGCTTCAGGCAACATTAAAGACCTAGCAGAACATCTTAAGGGAGGAAACACAGCATTTGATGATGTGGGTTGGATCTAGACTCAAGGCAACCTTTGGACTGAGACGCTACAACTCGATCTGATATTCATTTTCTGATGTAAATATAGATGCACAGATTCACTGTACAGAGGCAAAATTACAAAGAAAAAAATGCATTGTCCCCAAAACATATTTTTCCAGCTATTCATATTTTCGTGTATTGCTTCCTTTTACAAAGCAAAGTCTATTTGCCTATCAGTCACTGGACGAATATAATTAATTTTAGCCGGCTAAGTAAATTGAAATTTATTTTATTTCAATTTATTTCAATTAATCATCCTGGATACCCCTGTTTAACATATTACTGCCACAGAACTATGTGTCACATATTGTTTGAGGATAAATGGATTTAATTACAATAACTGTACTAGTACAATTCTTACTCAGTTACCTAGCCACATTAAAATTAGATGAGACCAACATCTCACTCCCTGCTTTCATTTTGACGTTTTACCCTGGTGTTGAGTGCAAAGAATAAGCTTTAAAAATGTTAAAAAGAAACTCAAAATATCTTAGAATTGGGTGTGCTGTCCTAATGCTTTCATACTGGGGCAAATCCTGATAGTACATGCCCTGAGTGACCTGGTTTGCCTAAGTCTTTAGGTGCCCTTATAACTCTATAGTTTCCCCCAGCTCTGTGCTAAGGGTTTTACTCACTGCATTTCATCACACATTCACATTCTTCTCTTTATATATTCTTTTGATCACTAATCATTTATTTTATGTATTTATTTTTTTCTCCACTGTGAAAGATGTGTATGTTTTAGTACACCATGGCATGTTAGGCATGCTTCCCCTCTTAAGGAATGCTGTAGTTTAGAGTAGTCCTTTGAAATGACTTCTACACAGCAATCTTTTGACAGAACTTTTGATCTCTGGAGTCTTACATGTATTTAGCAAATTCTGCATCTGATGAATTTGCTTTCTCTCACTCCTACTCTTCCACATTGACAGTTAAGGTAGTTTCAGCATTTGAATAGGATGCTAAATTAGGTGTTCTGGGCCTGTCGAACAGGGAGGAGACCCTGGGTTAGACCTAGGACACACTGGAGAGATTATGTCTCTCAACTGGCTCAGGAACACTTTGGTGTACCGCCAGAAAAAAAACTGGAGGACGGGGCTGCACAGAGTAAGGTCTGGGCATCTCTTCTTAGTCTGCTGCACTCACAACCTGGCTAACTGGCGGCAAATGGATTTATGGATGGATGAACAAAACACCAAATGAGGAAACATCTTTTTTTTAAAAGTAGTAATCCACCAGCAACATTCCAGTGGGAAAAAACCCCAAAACACACACAAAACCCCCTAAAACACTTTGTTGATTTTTCCCATTTACTGCCCTGTAATTTCATTTGTAATTTCTTAGATTGCTTCACTAATCATTCAGTAGTTTATAATGTGTGGAAGATGAAAACACACAAATCACTCCCAAAATCAATTAAACATAGTCAATACTTATTTATACCCATTATACTTTATTTATGAGAAAATTAATCCAAACCCTTGCAAGCACAATTGCACAATAAAGTGGTCCAGACACAACAAAGCAGGGAATGGAAGATGATGATTTTAATATCTTTCTGTAACTTACTTGTGGCTTCCAGAGAAACATTCCTCACTATGGAGGTTAAGACTGATACAGATACAGAAGAGCTCTATATGCATTTCAGTGTGAGCATATACCAAATATGACTTGATTATCAACCTGTTTTTCTGTTTGGAAATAGTGTATCACTAATATTCTACACAATACATAGATCCAACTTCTTCTATTTTCTTTTTGCATTCAGAGTATCTGCTGCACTAAAGAGCTCAATTTACATTCACACAGGTTATTTGCTCTTCATATTTATTTGCTATTCACTTTATGATTTGTTGTACAAATTAAATTGACTTTTCTTCCAGTCTAAAAGGTAACAGTATTTGCTCAGCTGTGCGTTGGAACTGAGATCCAGGCTCATGCACCAGATTGTGTGCCAGGATCTTTCTATCAGCCATGCCTCCAGTGGTGTATTTAAAAGCGCAGGCATGGAGCATCATCATCTGCTGGGAAAATCCAGATCAAATAAAAGATTCAGATTTGCCAAAGTCATTAATTTCACATGCTGGCAGTGGAATTCCTCGTGGCTACTGAATGCGAAATGTTTTCAATCAAAGATTTAAATTCTTATTCAGTCATCACAACTGCCATATGGGAACCAGACTTCAGTATTCACAACCAGAACAGAAAGATGATGATGAATGTCCAAGCCTACAGTCATGCAGTCTGGTGGGGGTTGAATTCTGGTCTTTACAAAGAATGAACAAGAAAGAAATACCCTTTATTGATCTAAACATTTTCAGGGATTTTTTGTGTGTCTTTCTTTCTTTTAAATGGAATAATTTCAGGATTCTGATGAAACAAATATGAAATGAATCTGAACTGTTGTTGTTTTCTTTAGTCCTTTTTGCTTTACCTCAACTGGCACAGGCTAATCTTGTGATGGGTGCCATAAAAGACAGACTGACAGCAGCTCAAGTATTCAAACAAGATGTTCAAACTACAGACTAACGGGGTAACTCCTGTATTCCCAAACAAATACTTATATTCTTTTGAACCTTGCTGACATTTTTATAGCAGCAGTTTAGTGCTGAAAAGGTCAAAAAAAGAACAAAAATGAAAATTATAAGCCCATTAGTTACTGAGTAAATGCTAGCACTCTGAATGTGGTGAAAATTCCTGTGTTTAAAAAAAAAAAAAAAAGACATGTAAAAATTCCCTGCTAGAGTTAAATCACAGTTCGCTAATAGGCCGGCCTGTCTTTGCAACCTTGAAGGTAAAAATGAACTTTCTGTTTTTGTCATTTTTGAATTTGAAAGTTTAATCTTTACTTTTAACGCTGTATATGTGAATTTGCAGTGCTGTTGGGCGACATTTGCAACATCTGTTATAGTATTGCTTTTCTCTGTGACTCAGAGTACTTGTCTATGTCTGTCTTTTCTTAGATATACTTCCATTTTCTTCTGTTCATACAATATTGAGCCAGTGAAGCCTATCCCAACTGCCACGGGGCAAGAGGTGGTCACCAGTCTGTCACAGGGTATAGCTCCACTCCAAAACAGAAAGATTAGGGTCAATACATTTACACCTACAGCCAATTTAGAAAATTAATTTAACTCAACCTCATGTCTCTGCATGTCTCTGAGAGGGTGGCTGGAGTCCCTGGAGAGAATCCACACTGACAAAGGGAGAACATGCAACCTCTATGCAGAAAAGTGCCAGGCTGGAGTCAAACCCAGGACCTACTTCCTGTGAGGAGACAGCACTAACCACTGCTGCACTGTACTGCCAATGCTCACACTGCATAGGTGGCACTCTCAAATTTATTTGCCCTATAATTCATTTCACACCTTTAACACGTAAATAGTATCATTTCACTTTTGCAACCTGTACTTTACCATTTTACAGGAAACCAAATGGGACTCATTACAGTGAGTTTAAAAACTTATGTGGGTTTTGATTTGTCTAAACTTCTTTGAACCGGCAGTCAATGTCAAAAGGCCAGAGCCTTGTGACTGAAAGGCTGGTTCAATCTATGCCCTGGCAGGATAAAATGTGGGTGTGAAAGTGATTCTCTGTTTCTTCAACACTGCTTTGATACCTTTTGGCATGCGCTTTTTATTAGTTAGACATATTAAAATACAAGTAAAAATATGTTGCATAGTTAGAATAGGTTTAACTGTTAAAAACTGGTCTGGGTTGATTGCTACATCGTTTTTTGTGATTGCCATATAGTGAAGCTTCCTGCTTTCTTTATGAAAAATATAAGCTTCTGACACAAAACGAACATCCTGCTGCAATGTATTATATACAAATGTGTGTTCAGAAACAGATAGAAAAAAATGTAACATTCCAAAATGTAACATTTGTTTGTACATTAACAGAAACCCACATATTGTTGGTGTATTCAGCATTTATGTCAGAAGATATATTTGTTGTATACTAAAGATGTTTTTTTTCTTTCATTTTTCTTCTTTTTAAATGAATTCAGGTATTTCTTTGTGCTGACTACCCCTCTTTTCTTTAATCACAGTTTAGGTTGTAAAAGAAAAGCAGAACATAAACAAATAATTACCATTCCTGAGAGAGAGGAAGATGTGATACAGCAAAACTCAAGCAAAACACTTATGAAGCTTAATTCCAGTGATTAAAAAAGGATAAGCGCTTAGAACAGACACGTTGTGCATTACATAAAGTTGTGTGACTTTACTTTCCTCTACTTTTAGTCTAATTTATGTTCCATTCCATTCTAAGAATTGAAGGATTAATTAGCAACAAAAATGTTGATAGCTGTCCATGTTTTCTTTTCTGTCAAAGAACACCATCTGCACTGCCTTACTGATTAATGAGCAGGTGGGGTAGGCAGCGTTTTTCATCATGGTGTGCATTGAGGCAAACAAAAAGTGGATTTGCTAGTCAGGGAATATAAAAAAACATTGATTCTTTTTAAACACAATTAATACAAACATTGTTTTAATTTTCTAAACATATTTTGTACATTTATGTAAATGTATCTGGAAGTCCCACAGGATCTTAGCTCGCTCATTCTCCACCACCCTTGGGGGCATCTCCCATTTTGACCTCGGGACTTCCAGGTTATACTTGGCACAGATGTTCCTGTACACTATGCCAGCCACTTGGTTATGGCGTTCCATGTATGCCTTGCCTGCTAGCATCTTGCACCCTGCTGTTATGTGCTGGATTGTCTCTGGGGCATCTTTACACAGCCTGCACCTGGGGTCTTGCCTGGTGTGATAGACCCCAGCCTCTATGGATCTTGTACTCAGAGCTTGTTCTTGTGCTGCCATGATTAGTGCCTCTGTGCTGTCTTTCAGTCCAGCTTTGTCCAGCCACTGGTAGGATTTCTGGATATCAGCCACCTCCTCTATCTGCCGGTGGTACATACCGTGCAGGGGCCTGTCCTTCCATGATGGTTCCTCGTCTCCCTCCTCTTTCTTGGGTTTCTGCTGCCTGAGGTATTCACTGAGCACTCGGTCAGTTGGGGCCATCTTCCCAATGTATTCTTGGATGTTCGTTGTCTCATCCTGGACTGTGGTGCTGACACTCACCAGTCCCCGGCCCCCTTCCTTCCGCTTAGCGTACAGCCTCAGGGTGCTGGACTTGGGGTGAAACCCTCCATGCATGGTAAGGAGCTTTCTTGTCTTTATGTCAGTGGCTTCTATCTCCTCCTTTGGCCAGCCTATTACCCCAGCAGGGTACCTGATCACGGGCAGGGCGTACGTGTTGATGGCCCGGATCTTGTTCTTACCATTCAGCTGACTCCTCAGGACTTGCCTGACCCTCTGCAGGTACTTGGTGGTTGCAGCTTTTCTAGCGGCCTCTTCATGGTTCCCATTCGCCTGCGGGATCCCCAAGTACTTGTAACTGTCCTCTATGTCTGCAATGTTGCCTTCTGGTAGTTCAATCCCCTCAGTTCTGACTACCTTCCCTGTCTTTGTTACCATCCGACTACACTTCTCCAGTCCGAACGACATTCCAATGTCATTGCTGTATAGCCTGGTAGTGTTTCCCCCCGAGAGGGACAATGGACCCCCTAATGATCCTCTACCGGATCACATGAGTCAAGGTGTGAAAAGAAACAAACCCTAAAATTAAACCCTAAAATTAGAATCATAATTTCCATTTAGAAGCAGGTACTTTTTAATAAATTTCAGTTGGTTTTCTTTTCTGTTTTTAATTTCTGAGCTAAGACCACCAAAAAAAACGTGTGTCCATTTTACCAGTCCTCAGGTTTAGATACAGTAAGTGCTTCAGTGCTTATCTTAAGCGTAGTGTAATAACTTGTGTCTAAATTCATTGATTGATTGATGGGAATGGAAATCTGGCTTGTGCATGACTGTGGAATATCACTACGAATGAGATTAATGTAAAACTATTTGACACTTTATAAATTGTAAAATAATCCATATGCACATTTCTCCCTTCACATCTGCCCCCAGGCCTTTTCATTTACTGTGCTCTGGACAAACAAATCAAAGTTGTCTAGAAACATTAAAAGTTGACATGTTAGGTATGCACCAAAGACAGCTTTTCAAGAGAAGAACCTTGTATCAACTGGAAAACATGTTGCCAGAAATGTTTTGGTTTGGCATTGCCTAGGGGGCTTGGTAGTTTGCAGTCAACTTTAAATTTTGCATCCTATCGAAGAATATTTGAAAAGAATGTGAGGATGTGTGTCCAAAAGTTGTAGATGAACCACAAGTGGATTCTGAGCCTACCAGAAAATTCACCAACAGATTGCTCGATAAGAAAAAAAAAGCATGGTAATTTAAAGGCTAGTCAACACCTAGCATTTAAATCTCATGAAAATGTGGAAATTGGCAGTACGTGCAAAAAAATATCACAGATCTTGCAGCAGAAGAAATTTCGCAACAGATAGCAATCATGCACACAGAGAGTTATCTTGCTAAAGTGGACATTGCACTTGTATGCTACCATACATCAACAACGTTTGTTGAATAAGGGACAAACCAGATTTTTGTCATTTTTAAGTTGATCATAAATAACTTGTCCTGTATTATTATCGCAGTTTTATTTGACTCACTATTTTCATATTACTATATAAGGATGAAACTCTCTTTTTGCCCGTTTTATGTCTTTGACGATACAACACAATTATTTTTAATGTGAATCATTCCTGTCACAAACCCTACAAATGTGTCTCCTGAACTGAATATCACCTTTTTAAATATAATCACTACAATGCATGCACAGATGGAAATGGAATATATGATCTTTAAATTAACTAAAGAGAGTTGCACTCCATTAAGATATACAAATAAAGCCTTCCTAATTGAACAGCACAGGTGTTTGTTAGCCAGATAGGCTTCATGCAATAAGTTAGGGGCTTGGTTTTTAATTACCTTTGGGATTTGCTAATTTACATTCTGCCTGTAAAAGTCTCTTGTTGATACAAAGAAGTGTGCGCTCACATTTCTGTGTATGAGTGTATATCTGTGTCTACGTGTATATGTTTCAAAGTGGTTTGTTTAAGTGTAGGTAAGTAATCAATAGTATTCAATGGGAAACAGGATGTCCTCGGGTAAAATTCGAGCCAAAATACTGCATGAAATTTAATCTGTGCAATTACTCCATGTGGGTTGAATGGGAGGAGGAAAATGTAAGGAAAGGCATTCGATCTTAGCTCCCAAGTACACTTCCATTCTTGAAGGTCAGAAAGCTTGTTATAGTGGACAAACATTAGATGTCCAGTGGTGCTGCCATCTCATTAATCTCTTTTTTGTGTCTAAGGGAAAACCTGTAAAAGGGTCTACATACAGTATAGTGGCATATATCAGCAGTCCAGATCTCCTCAGTTATAGAATTTCACAAGGTGATAAGTGTACAACTCACAGCTGCTCATGCTTTATTTAATAACCAAAAGCTTCAGAAATTAGGCCTGCCTCCTGCCACTGGCTGAAAACAAGCTGTGTATCCTAACACATATCATTTCATAGTCACATTTTAATTGCTCTCTATTAATTATGTATTCTGGGTGAGCAGCGCATTTGCATAGATTTTACATGCAACCGTGACCTACTGTTATGTTGTGTGGGTGAAAAGGTTTCCCCTCACTGATACAATATGAATATAGTATGCAACTCTAAACTGCTTCACCAGCTTGGTTTTATTTCTGATATTAAATTTGCTGTTGAAGCAATACGTTTAAATTTGAGGCAATGACTAAACCTGTCATGGTTCTCAAGATCTGGAGAGGTCGTGGTGTGTGTATTGTTTGTCTTAACCTCTCCCACCAGGGCGGAACTGGACCTTGGTTCCCCGCCTCTGAACCCACCCTGAACACACACCTGTGGCTCATTCACACTGATCCTGGCAGACTACTTAAGATGGCAAGAGAGGCTGCTTCCTCGCTGGATCGTCACATTACCAAGTGTCAGTGTAGTGTAACCTATGAAAATGTTCCTTTGATCCCCTAGAGTTTCCTCCTGACTTTGTTTTTTCCTCTGTGTACAGGCCTTCTAGACTCCCTGCCCGTCTTCCCTGCCGTCCGGATTTCTGTGGATGTGTGTGAGTGAGCGTGAGCTTCTTAGTGTGGACATTTTTGAGTTACGGATCGAGTGGAAGAAGAGCGTGTGTGTACCCCCGTCTTGGACCTTCCCTTCGGACCCCGCCCTACTCCCTGGAGCCCTGTGTTATCTGTTCCACTGTATATATGTATATATTCTCACTTGGTGTCACATTTCAAATAAACCCTCACCCTCTCTCTAAACTTCAGAGTCCTGCGAGTGAGTCCTCTGCCTACTAATCTGTGACAGAACGATCCAGCCACTATGGACTCAGCGGATTCTGACCCTGTTCAACGGGCTCTCCTCACTCAGGAAGCCCTGCTGGAGCGGCACGAGAAGATGCTCCACCATATCAATAAAGAGCTCTCCGCTCTTACACAGGCTCTCGCCCAGCGCACACCCCTGGTAAGCTCGCCCTCTCCGAGCGTAAACCCATCTCCGCGTGTAAGTCCCTCTCCATCTCCGAATCCCCAGGCCGCTGCTGCACCCCCCGACCCTCCCGCTGCCTGGCTAGAGGCCCCGGGGAGGACGATGCCTAGCCCCGAGCCGTTTACAGGAGAGCTGGAAAAATGTTCGGGTTTTCTTGCCCTGTTTTTCCGTCAGCAGAACAGGACGTATGCCAGCGACGGTGCCCGGATTGCTTTCTTTGTTCAGCTATTACGAGATCGCGCGCTCCAGTGGGCTCAGGCGCTATTGAAAACCCTGCCGAATATCTCCTACCTCGACTTCCTGACTGAATTCAAAAGCGTGTTTGAAAGGGATGGCGGGCCCTCTGCTGCTGCACAGCGTCTACTAAATCTGAAACAAGGTAAACGCACTATGGCTGACTTCTCGGTTGACTTCCGCATTCTCGCTGTAGAAACCGGGTGGAAAGAAGAGGCAGTAAAGGAGGTTCTGCTCAACAATATTGCGGAGGATTTGAAGGATGAGCTCATGACGAGGGAATTACCATCATCTCTCAGCTCATTAATGTCCCTGTGCATTCACGTTGACGAGCGCCTGCGAATGCGCCGTGGGACGCGCCACTCAGTTTCCCAGAGTGCTCCGCTCAGTGTTGGGATTTTTGCCGGTAGTGCTGCTTCACCACAACAGCCGGCCTCGGTGGATGTGAGCCCCGGCGAGGCAGAGCCGATGCAGATTGGACGTGCCCGGCTTACACCAACGGAGAGGCAGCGCCGTTTCATGGCTGGTGAGTGTTTATACTGCGGCCGTCACGGACATTTCATCGCCGTCTGCCCCGCACGAGCAAAAGGGCGTGCCCGCCAGTAGAAACGGGGGTACTGGTGGGCGAAATAAACATCTCTCATTCCCCTCCTCATCTTTTGTTACCAGCTAAGCTCACTGCTCACGACACCACTCACTCACTCAAGGCTTTGATAGACTCAGGGGCCGAACAGAGTTTTATTGATGCATCACTCGCTAAGAAACTGGGCCTAACTATTGAACCTCTGCCCCATGCTCTTCGAGCCTCATCTCTGAACGGACAGCGTTTGCCTGATGTCACCCATGTTTCTGAACCAGTCACCCTGTGTTTGTCTGGAAATCACACTGAATTAATCAGTCTGTTTGTTTTCAAAGCTCCGCTGACGCCTCTGGTTCTGGGCTATCCATGGCTGTTGCAGCATAACCCACTGATTGATTGGCAGGCGGGCTGTGTGTCTAGATGGGGGGAGGGTTGCCATATGACTTGCTTAAAATCAGCCATTCCATCCATTGGCTCCTCCGCATCACCCCCGCAGACTCCTCCGGACCTAACAGCAGTTCCTTCAGTGTACCATGAACTAGCGGAGGTGTTTAGTAAGGATCGCGCCCGTTCCCTTCCCCCACACCGGCCTTATGATTGTGCCATTGACTTGTTACCAGGAGCTCCGTTGCCTACTAGCCGACTCTATAGCCTGTCACGGCCAGAAAGAGAAGCCATGGAGGAGTACATTACTGATGCTCTGGCTGCGGGACTCATTCGGCCATCTACCTCTCCCTTGGCATCAGGATTTTTCTTCGTGGACAAGAAGGACAAGTCCCTCCGGCCATGCGTTGACTATCGGGGCTTGAATGCAATCACTGTCAAGAATAAATACCCGCTGCCCCTGCTGACCTCAGCGTTTGAGCTTCTCCACGGGATGAAAATGTTCAGTAAACTCGACCTCCGCAGTGCTTACCATTTGGTTCGCATTAGGGCAGGGGATGAGTGGAAGACTGCCTTCAACACCCATCTGGGACATTTTGAATATCTTGTAATGCCTTTTGGATTAACAAATGCCCCGGCAGTCTTCCAAGCCCTCGTAAATGACGTCCTCAGAGACTTCCTCAACCACTTTGTTTTCGTCTACCTGGACGATATACTCATCTTCTCCAGGTCAGTGTCAGAGCACGAAAGACATGTCAAACTGGTGTTACAAAGATTGTTGCAAAACCGCCTTTTTGTCAAAGCAGAGAAGTGTGAGTTTCATGTAACCACTGTTTCTTTCCTTGGATTCATAATTGAGCAGGGAAACTTGAGACCGGATCCTGGAAAGGTCAAAGCGGTTTTGGAGTGGCCCACACCCCCAAACCGCAAACAGCTTCAACGTTTTTTGGGGTTTGCAAATTTCTATCGCCGTTTCATCCGTGACTTCAGCAAAATTGTCTCACCTCTTACTCACCTCACTTCCCCTAAGGTTCCGTTCCAGTGGGGACAGGCAGCCGCGGAGGCGTTCATTCATCTGAAACAACGGTTTGCCTCCGCTCCCATCCTCTCCCAGCCGGATCTCAACCAACCCTTCATCGTGGAGGTGGATGCTTCGGATGTGGGCGTGGGGGCCGTCCTCTCTCAGAATACTGAAGGTAAACTCCATCCATGCGCTTACTTCTCTTGTCGGCTTTCACCCGCAGAGCAAAACTACGATGTTGGCGACAGGGAGCTACTCGCCATCAAACTGGCACTTGAGGAGTGGCGGCATTGGCTAGAGGGGACGGCACAGCCTTTCATTGTGTGGACCGACCACAAGAACCTCGCCTACCTTCAGGCAGCAAAACGCCTCAACGCACGTCAAGCCAGGTGGGCGCTTTTCTTCACCCGTTTCAATTTCTCCATTACTTACAGGCCCGGGTCCCGAAATGTCAAACCAGATGCTTTATCACGTCAGTTTTCATCCTCTGAGGGGGATCGGGAGGTGGCGTCAATCTTTCCTCCGGGCTGTGTCATAGGAGGCCTCACTTGGGAGATTGAGTCAATGGTGCGGCAGGCCCAGCGTACCGAACCTGATCCGGGGACAGGACCCCCGGGGCGGCTCTACATCCCTTCGTCCGTACGATCCCAGGTGCTCCAATGGGCCCACACAGCAAGATTCTCATGTCACCCTGGAATCCAACGCACCATTGCCTTTCTGGAACGCGCCTTCTGGTGGCCATCTTTAGCCCAAGATGCCCGAGAATATGTTAAAGCCTGTACTACCTGCGCCCAAAATAAGTCACAAAACACTCCTCCCGCAGGCTTACTTCATCCACTCCCTACCCCGGGTCGACCGTGGTCACACATTGCCCTCGACTTTGTTACTGGACTTCCACCTTCGGCAGGTAACACAGTAATTCTGTCTATTGTCGATCGCTTCTCTAAAGCAGCACATTTTGTAGCATTACCCAAGCTTCCCACAGCCCTAGAGACCGCCCAGCTGCTTACCAACCACGTGTTTCGCCTTCATGGAATTCCCTCTGACATCGTCTCTGATCGTGGGCCGCAGTTCACATCCAAGGTATGGAAAGAATTCTGCTCATCCATTGGTGCCCAGGTCAGTCTCTCTTCAGGGTACCATCCCCAAACCAATGGGCAGACGGAGAGGCTGAACCAGGAACTGGAAACAGCCCTGCGATGCGTGGCCTCGACAAACCAAAACACCTGGTGCTCGCATCTAGCCTGGATTGAGTACGCTCACAACAGCCACACCTCCTCCGCCACTGGAATGTCGCCTTTCGAGGCCTCGCTTGGATATCAGCTGGCCCTTCTCCCATCTGTGGAAGGTGAGCATCTCGTTCCCTCTGTGCAGCACCACCTCCGCAAATGTCGGCGACTCTGGCGAGCTACCCGTGCCGCCCTCCTTCGAACCAAGGAACAGAATCAACGGCTAGCTGACCGTCGGAGGTTGCCCGCACCCACCTACACACCGGGGCAAAAGGTATGGCTCTCCACGAGGTTCGTCCCTGTCCGCACTGAGTCTAAGAAACTCACACCCACCTTCATTGGACCCTTTACCGTCGAGGCTGTTGTTAACCCAGTCTCGGTCCGTTTGCAGCTCCCGCGTAGCATGCGTGTCCACAACGTGTTCCATGTGTCTCAGTTGAAACCACACCTGTCCAGTCCTCTGTGCCCTCCTTCCAGGCCCCCGCCACCCGCCCGGCTCATTGATGGCCTGCCCGCATATGCCATTACGCGAATCATGGACTCGCGGCGCCGTGGACGGGGAGTTCAGTATCTGGTGGATTGGGAGGGCTATGGCCCGGAGGAATGCTCTTGGGTCCCTAGGTCGGCCATCCTTCACCCGGGTATGGTCCGGGATTTCCATCGCGCCCATCCGGACAAGCCTGGTGGGTCGCCTGGAGGCTCCCGTTGAGGGGGGGGGGGGTACTGTCATGGTTCTCAAGATCTGGAGAGGTCGTGGTGTGTGTATTGTTTGTCTTAACCTCTCCCACCAGGGCGGAACTGGACCTTGGTTCCCCGCCTCTGAACCCACCCTGAACACACACCTGTGGCTCATTCACACTGATCCTGGCAGACTACTTAAGATGGCAAGAGAGGCTGCTTCCTTGCTGGATCGTCACATTACCAAGTGTCAGTGTAGTGTAACCTATGAAAATGTTCCTTTGATCCCCTAGAGTTTCCTCCTGACTTTGTTTTTTCCTCTGTGTACAGGCCTTCTAGACTCCCTGCCCGTCTTCCCTGCCGTCCGGATTTCTGTGGATGTGTGTGAGTGAGCGTGAGCTTCTTAGTGTGGACATTTTTGAGTTACGGATCGAGTGGAAGAAGAGCGTGTGTGTACCCCCGTCTTGGACCTTCCCTTCGGACCCCGCCCTACTCCCTGGAGCCCCGTGTTATCTGTTCCACTGTATATATGTATATATTCTCACTTGGTGTCACATTTCAAATAAACCCTCACCCTCTCTCTAAACTTCAGAGTCCTGCGAGTGAGTCCTCTGCCTACTAATCTGTGACAAAACCAATTAAAAAAAAATCATGCATAGAATATATGCATGTTAGGCTAAACTGCGATTCTTAATCGACCACAATTGCGAGGTAGCTAAAGTGCTTGAAGTGTAAAGTATACAATGCTCTATGAATGTATGGTTAAATGTGGTAGTCTAAAGCACTTTAAGTGCCCAGTAAGATGAGAAAAGTGTCAGATAAATGCCACTCCATTTCTACTTACCTTTTTCATTTTACAGCCATATGTATGTTTGGCCCCATAGGCCAAGGTAACACAAAAGTACCATCATGAAGTCACTTAAAAATATCAGTGCTTCTTAGATTAAGAAGGAGAATATGGGCAGTACTGCCTAGACATTATGTGCTCACACACAAACACACACAGACGTAATAACTTTCAGACAGAAGACATTTCACATTATGCACTATTGCTTTAATAGTTCAAACCCAATAACATTTGTTAATGTTTGTGGATCATTAAGACCACATATGCACCCATTTATACACCTCTCTGCATTTAATATTTAGTTTTTAATCTCTGGCTGTCTTTTACAGCATTTGTCCTGTGTTCCTCCCCTCACCCCAACTGGATGGCCATCCCTCCCTGATCCTGGTCGTGCTGGAGATTTCTTCCTGTTAAAAGGGAGTTTTTCCTTCCCACAGTCACCAAAGTGCTTGCTCATAGGGGGGGTCATATGATTGTCGGGGTTTTCTCTGTCGTATTATCGTATTATTGTAGGGGCGACTGTTGGTGTGATTTAGCGCCATATAAATAAAATTTAATTGAAATATGCCAGCTGTTACAACTGGCCAATAATAATGGTAAGGCAAAGTATAAACATTCAAGTTAAAACCTGAAATCCACACTGATTTAGTCCAGATGCCTGTTATTGGGCAGCTTAAATAAGTGTTAGCTGCTTAATCCTTTTTTTGGTGGCATCTCTCTCATTCAAAACTTTTTCACATACTGCCAGATAGGTTGGGGTTGCTTGTTTCGCGTAATAGATAAAGTCATCATTTAAAAACTTCATTTTGTATTTACTTGGTTTGTCTTTATCTAATATTAAAATATGTTTGATGATGTAAATGCGACAAAAGTGAAAAAACTAAGAAATCGGGAAGAGGGCAAATTGCTACTGAAAAAGTACTAGATCACTTTGTGGCATTGGCCTAGCACCAAAGTATCTGTTCTTATGAAGTCCATAGGAGCTGCAAAGGGCAAAGAGCACATTATACTGACAGTCTAATCAGTGCAACTGATGTTGAATGAAAATGAAGCCAGGACACTGAATGAGCATCCAGACACACTATCTCTTCGTGATCATTTCCAAATTTGGTCATAACATGACATTCTTTTAAATGTTTTTGAGCATTTTTCAAAGAAATATAGCATTTTAAGCATTTATAAATGCATAAGTCAGTAGGGGAAAGTGGCAAAGTATTGTAGGCTTCAGATTATTTCATTGTTATATTACTGTACAGTGATTTGTAATGAAGAAATCAGATTATCTGTTAAAATGGTGTCTCCTTTTAATGTTTTTGGAGCTGTATGTCATGGTCCTGGGTCGAGCGACCCAGTGTTTGAGTTTTATGTATCTTTTGTATTCATTTGTGCCTAGCGTAGTTCACCTAGTTAATTTCTAGATTGCTGTTTAGTCTTGTTCCTTAGTTGTTTATGTCATCTCCCCCTGTACTAAGTCTCCCTGTTTCATGCCTCATGTCTGCGTGGTTATGTTTAGTTCATGTCATGTCTAATCTCCATGTTTCCTGTTTTACTTTGAAAGTCTGTATTCAATGTCAGTGTATTTAGTTTCACCTCTCCTGTCCTGTCGTTAGGTTCATGTGTGTCAGCTGTGCTCCCATGTGTGGCCACTTCTCCTGATCATCCCTCATGTGTATTTAGTCTCTGTGTTTCATGTAGTCTGTGTTGCGTCATCTGTGTTCCCACCCTCCATGTTGTCACAGCCAGGCCCTTGTATTCATAGTTATGGTTTCCTGTGTCTTCATAGTTTATCCTGGTATCACCTTCCCAGTTTAGTTATAGTTTAGTTTTGTCACTGCACTTTTGCCTTGTTTGCACTCCTTGTTTTCAGCCACAATAAAGGCTCGCTTTTCGTTCGAACTCAGTTTCGTGTCCTCGCCTGTGTCTGCACCTGAGTCCTCCACACACTCTCCACACGGTCTGCCACAGCGGACCGTGACAGTGTAACTGTAGGTTCCTAAATTTTCAAACATTCTTGAAATTTTGCTTTTTCATACAAAAAAGGAAAAACAACTATGAACTGACTCTTCATATCACATAATGATAAAGATCTTTAACATTTGTCTATCACATTATCTTGCAACACATTTCCAGCAATGCGTGGAATTACCAGAATTAGAGAGGGGATAGAGAGGAAATAGCCTATGAAAAGAAACAGGAAAAGACCGCCATGTAATTCATTTATTTCAACAAAGTAACTGTATTATAATTATCACCTATTTAAACTGTAACTGTAATGGAATACAGTTACTTATATTTTGTATTTTAAATATGTAACGCTGGTACATTTATTCTGTTACTCCCTAAGACTGTACACTACCAGTGAAAGGTTTGGGCACACTTTCTCATTTAATTTCTTTATTTTTACTACTTTGACTACTTTTTTATTGTAGATAGACACTGAAGACATCAGACATGTGAAGCAAGATACATGGAATCATGTAGCTAAGAAGAAAAAGATAAATATCTCTAAACATGTCTTATATTCTAGATTCCCTTTACTTTGTTGACAGTGCTGCAAACCCTTGGTTTTCTCTCAATGAGCTTCATGATGTAGTCACCTGAAGTGGTTTGCAGTCACCTGAAGTGGTTTGCAGTCACCTGAAGTGGTTTGCAGTCACCTGAAGTGGTTTGCAGTCACCTGAAGTGGTTTGCAGTCACCTGAAGTGGTTTGCAGTCACCTGAAGTGGCTTGCAGTCACCTGAAGTGGCTTGCAGTCACCTGAAGTGGCTTGCAGTCACCTGAAGTGGCTTGCAGTCACCTGAAGTGGCTTGCAGTCCCAAGACCAGCAAGTGGCCCATTAGCCAAAAGGTGCGTCAAAATTGTTGAAAATACCTGATATGCCAGATTACCAGTCCAGCTCTGAAAGGGGATAATAACTAATGGACAACTGTGCTGTAGCACTGTGTGGAAAATCAAAAACTGAAGAATTCAGATATAACAGAATTACATTCTTAAAGCGTCCTACTCTTTTAAAAAGTAAAGTCCAATGTAAAAGGTCCCTGTTGCATTTTTCTTTGTGCAGCTTGTCTATTCAATCAAGACAGACAGAAAAAAAGGTTTGAGAACCTTCAGGCAGCTATAGTCAGTGTCAGGTTTTGCATCTAACAATGATCACACTTATGAATGCACATAGAGGCCTGGTTACCCATGTGTCAACTTCATTTTCATATCAGCCTTTTGAAGTGTAAAATTTTTTGTTATTCTGTCTTCACGTTTCCCCTCCGTCTGTAGAAGAATTCTAATTCTAATTAAATCATGATTTAAAAAGCTTGATCTGCTCTCGGGGAGCAGATTTTCAGATACAATACTACTGCATTTCTAGTGCCTTTGCTATTTCCTTAAGTGTTAACTTTCATTTCTTTCCTCAGATAGCCCCTTGACTGCAGACACCATCATTGACTAGTTCAGAAATGTATCTCATGTTTTCTCTTCTTTTTATATCCCTGGGGCAATAGAGGCCATTCTGCTGTCCACAGCATATTTCCCTGAAAATACCTCTGGGGATTCTTTGCTCAGTGGCAGTGCCATCACTTCTACCATCAGTCCCTAAGCGCCACTGAGATGTACCTATCCCAGCAGGCAGTGGTATTCAAAGACATATCATTAACTGCTACAGTGGATGTATAAGAATGTGCTGAACTTATTTTTTCATTACTAAACAGAATATATAACTAGAGAATTAATTTTAGTATATTAAAAGGTTAACAAGATAAAAATAAACAATATAAAGTTAATCTCAAAGTATTTATGTGTATTTTATGATTTAACATTCCAAATAAGCTTTTGGTTGTGACTTTTAATGGAGGCAACATTGTATTCCATGGAAATGTAATCCCTCCCAATATTAAATGAATGAACAATTGTACAGTTGTCATCATTTTTCTAATTTGATTACTGACAAGAAAGGCAAGAAATTTATTAGCTTCCATTGTGTTATTCTGTTTCATATTTTGTTTTGCACATGTGATTAGTATTTTGAATTAGAATGGCTAAGATAACATTCATGTTTTGTTTTATTGTTGCCTATTATAACTATTCATTATTATAATTAACAAGTCGCCATGTTTTTGCTTAGTATAAAGACCCTATTCTATTTGCTTATTTCAAACTAAAAGGGGTATTGGGAGCCAAGAGGCCCATCTTAAAAGTACAATTTATTTTTTTCTAGTGGTAAATCATAAATGAATATCTGAACATCAACAAAAATTTGCAGTGTCATTCTTACATCATAATTGCAATCTTATAAAGACAGTTGCAAATTGACTTCACAAGCATCAAACAAGGGCAGCAACACAAGATTTAGAGTTGGATGTCTCGAGACCGGTCTTGGTCTCGAGACATCCAACTCTAAATCCAACTTAAGATCCACTTTTACGTGGTCTTGGTCTTGTCTTGGTCTCGATACCCTCTGGTCATGGTACTGTCTTGGTCTCGGTTTAGGCGGTCTTAACTACAAGTCTAACAAGATCTAACAAGCCAGCTAATATTACTTAGGATATAAAAAGGGTTAGGTAATAGGCTGTTTTTTCTCACATAACAACTAAAGGATCTCTTTAGTTTCTTCTCCAAGCTAGTCTCTTCTTATAGCTACCTCAAAGTTCACAATTGGTGGTGATCCAAGTTACAGTTCACAAAGACAGATAATAGGGAAAAGTATTAGGGAAGAAAAACATATCCACATTAAAAGTTTGTGTATCATCAAAATCTATTTAAAGTGGAAATTTTATTATTATTTTTTCTCTTAAATCTAAAGCATTTGAGTATACAAGTTTGTACATTTGTGCTGTCTTTGTGCATGTTTAAATAAAAATATTTTAGGTTACATGTCAGAAAAAAATGCAATAAAAGTATAATTTTGATCTAAATGCCACTGTTTTATGATGTTATGCTGTTCTCATGCTGATGTTACAACCTGTGACTTTGTCAATATTAGACCTCAGGATCTTCTCTTGCCTTCACACTATTAGTTACACTGATAGAAGGGCATTCCCTACAGGGATCAATACATGTTTTTCAGCAATGGGGGAGGTGCAGTGGGGTGGAGGGTTGCTATTAAGTAAAAGCAGTGAAGTGGGAACCTCTAATCCAGTCAGTTCCTTGGCCAAAAGAATATAAATTTCTTTTGATGGAAGAAATACAGGATATTATATTTCAACTGACTAGTTGTTTTCTTGATGCAAGTCAAAATAATAAAATCTTCCTTGATTATTGATCAGTTGGTTGGATTTTATTTTTACAATGCCTTCTTTGCAATTTTTTAGTTTTTGTTTTTTTTTTTAATTTTGAATGTTAAATATTGAAGCAAATGACTTCAGTAATCAAGAAAAAGTAAAAACAAAAATAAAATTTGCCTCCAGAGAAAATTTTTTTTGAGTCCTTGGGCATGGCAGGTAGGCAAGCATTTTTTATTTATTTATTTATTTTTACTTCTGCTGAAATTATTTTGAATGCTCCAACTATAGTCAACACCCATTTTCAGCAGTTGCCATGGCAAATGACAAAATATCAGTCAAACATCTGTTATGACTAATAGCAAGCCAAATAGTCCACTCAGAGGATTCAAAATATTATTCCCAACAGCTATTTTCAAGGAAATGATTGAAAGGTTCCTTTAGAGCATTTCCTGTATGCATTTCCACCACAGTCTGAAGACTAAAGTCAAACATCTGTGAAGATTAGGTAATTTAGTCTGCTCGTTTACTGACTATAGCTGCTACACACTGGACTTTATACAACAGTATAGTGTTCACACATTGTACGTCTCATTGCATGATTGACTGAAAATCAAAAGGACTCCTGTCACGTTCTTCTCTTGCAACAAAATTATTTAATGTCAACATTTTGTGTCGCACGCTGGTGCAGTTGTTAACACTGTCACCTTACAGCAAGAGTGCCCTGAGGTTGGGGCCTGTGTTGAGTTTTCATGTTCTCTGTGCTTCTTACCACAATCGAAAGACATGGCTGTTGGGCTAATTGGTGGTTCTATATTGGCTGCAGGTGTAAATATTTCTGTGTTAGCCATATGACAGGCCTGACCTGACCAGGGTGTACCACAGCTTTTGCTCTGTGACAGCCGGGAGAACCTCAGTCTTCCTTGGACCCAAACTAGATAAATGGTTCTGAAATACCAATTACGTTGTACTTAAAAAAAGGCAAAAAGAACAAAAGAAAATCATGTCATGTCTTTGTCTAAACCATAGCACAGCTCGACATAGAAGATATATGAACAATAAACAGAGGAAAGTGAAAATTCTGTTTTTTCCATAGTCTTTGTCATTGCTCCTTCTCTTCATTCAAACTCTCCCCTAATGTCTTCCTCATTGAATTAGGGTCAAGGGACTATGTTTGAAGACATAAATGGGCAATTTCCACAGTATATCTAAGTAAACAGAGAGATTTTACAAGCTTTTACCTTGACTGATGAAGATGTGACTAAGATGAATTAGTTGAAATATTGGAAGTACTAAGCTAAACAAAATTTTCAGCGCTGTAGGCTCTATCAAAGCTCTCAGAGTAACATTCGCTGAACCAGGCCTTCTTTTGTGGGGTATATGGGTAAAATAATATCCATCTATAGCTCCCTATTCCCTCTGGAGTTGTCCTGCTGTGAACACCTAACTTATGCATGTAAAGGAGGTATTGTACAAGCAATTACAATCAAGGTTACTCCTGCTTTGCATTCTCCAAGCCCTTTCCTTGCTATTGTAAGTGATGTTCTTTTTAGATACCCATTGTGCCACATAATATATGTATGTAAAAAAGGAGAGATGCTGAGAAAAGGTCAAAACATTTACAGGCATTAAACATTACCCTTATTAGAATGCCTGTTTGTAGCCTAGATACTGACTTGTCAAATTTGAAATTAATGTTAAGATGTTAAGAAAATGCCAACATTTTCGATCATGTTATATTAGCTTCCTTGTAAAGACTATGAGTCTGACTGGGGAGTTTGTCTGAAACATTTGTCTTCAAACTTTTACAGCCTTCATTAGTACTTATGATAAAATTAAAGGGTGGACAAGAAACATAGAATTCACTTAATTCAGCCGAGAAAACTGTCTGATAATCCATGATGTGATGACATTCAGGTCTCCTCTAGTCACCTCCTGCTCTTTTCCTCTTTGATAGGTTTGTAGCTTAAACCTATTCGCTGGAATGTTCAAGACAATTCAGTTACACAGCAAAAAGCATTGACACCAAGCGCTCTGCTTGGTGTCAATGCTCGTATACGAGGGAGACCAACTGGACAAACGTTGTTCCTTCGCTTGACCCCAGTTGCTCTTGTCCACTCCCTTGTAACACTGCTCTTTTATTGAGGTTACATGAATATACATAAGTTCATTAACATATGACGTATACATACAAACAAAGAGTACCTTGCCTGTGCACTGTGTAAGCATGTGTGTGTGTGTGTGTGGTCAGAGTGTGACCCCATAAACGACTTCCCTAAACCTGCTGGTCTGGAAGTCCAGCAGTTCATCTAAACAAAAGGCACTTAGAGTAAAACAGATATAGATGTGTTTGCTATACCATATATCAACAAGAAAAGATACGACCTCTTCCCATGACCCTAAGATTGTGAGTGTGCATGCCAGAACACTGGAACGCACACGAAGGCTTTGCAGACTCCTAAGGATCACACATCCTATCACTACACAATCGATTATACACCTCTAAGCATATTTGGTTAAATATCTCTAATCATAAATGACAACCAACAATACAAATCTAACACTCTTCTTTAGAAAAACTGCAATTTTATGGCTTTGTACTACTTAAGAAAAAAAAAGTCTGCATATAATGTTGTGATTTAAAAAACATTTAATACTTGTACACAGACATCAAAAGTGACCCAACGCATGGTCTTGGTCCATTGACACGGTCAGATAGAGGCATGTAATTATTACAAATAATATTTCCTTCAGTAAGCTATCGGTTTATACCCTTGTTCTTAAAAAGTGTACTTTGCTGAGTCAGTCCAGAAAAAGTAAGAAAAATAACGTTAGTTACAGTCACTAAACCAAGGAAGCATAGCCATCAAAGAGATGACAACAAACTGCATCCAGAGCTGGAACCAGGACAGATAGTCATTTTATTTTTACGATTACCATCAGGGAATCTTAACGAAAAACAGTCATTCTATTGTTTATTTCAATGGTCTTTAATATCCTATTTCTGATTGTTCCTTAGCATTACAGTTTTAGTATTGCCCCAGGCTTCTGTCCATAGGATCAGAGCCAATAATAATATTAGCCACATTAACGATGTAAGGATTTTCAAGTTGCTGTGGAGCGATTTAAATCTAAAAGAAAATCATCTACTGGGTTCTCCAAAAACCGATACTTATTGTTATTGTACCGAACAAGGCTAATATTAATAAATACATGCCAATTTCCTTTAGTTACATTGCTGCTGAAACAAATCTTGTGCTTTTTATTCAATTTCAATATCAGCTAACAACATCTTATTTCTGACCTTTATCCTAATCTTGCTTGTCATTTAATGTAAAATGCACAGCTATTACAGAAAACATGCCAAAAGCCACTAGTAGATTTTGACAAGCAGTTTTAGTGATTAAATAGAAATGTCAAGACAGCAGTTTAATTCTTCCTTTTTTAATAAAATGACAAACTTACCACTAACGAAGGATTATACAAATATGTTACATGCTCCAGAGATAATATGGAGAGAAATATGTTTCCAGAGGGTTGCAAATGTTTATGATATGTTCCACAAGCGTTAAAAAGTTATACACAAATCATCGTACACATTTGTGTACAGTATGATCCAACGCTTAGTTTATGCATGTGGATCACACTGTATGCATTTGCAACGTTTTTGAGACATATTTCTCTCCATAAAATACGAGAAAAAATTGCTAGTGCAGTTCACAAATAGTGTTTTCAGTGGGAGAGATTTCAACTACTTTCATATCAACTACTTCATGTACAAAAAGTCAATATATCACTCTAAAGCAAAGGTGAAAACTTAATTAGCATGTCATGGATCCCTTAAATACTAATAAATACAATGTTTATTTAAATATTTTACCTCGCAATACTGTTATCTTTTGACTATAAGCATAAAAGTCTCCTTGAAATACAAAAGACGGCATACAAAGTTAAATGTAGGGTTAAATTAACTTTAAGCCTTGGCCTGACATCCCTTTGGTCTAGCCTGGGGAAAATTCAAATTGACCACTGGCTGTGCTGAGGTGAGCGACAAACAACAATGTCACACAACTACCTGAGCTATGTCCTTGCCCAAAGCAAAAATTGGTGAAGTACAGCACTTGCACGTCCTTCATCTAATATGTTGCGTGTTCCACATCTACAGTGAGTCCATTTGCGGTGACAGTTGTGTTTCATCCTGTCAAAGATGCAGAAATCCGTTTTGTCAGTTCACCTGACAGATATGTTTGTGAGTGTCTCCTGCATAAAACAAACAAACAAACAAAAAATGAAAAGCAACAACTTCAGTTATAATACTTGTGTATTAAGACAAACTTGGCACTGATATATGTCAGCTTTTTTCCCTAGAACAGCATCTATTTTTGCATTGCATGTAATATCTGACATACACTGAAAAATTGCTTAACACTGCATGTAATGTATCATTTAGGTGTTCAGCCTGTGGACAAAATATTCACAATGAGTGTCATAATTAATAGATGACTTCTTGATTAAAACAAATTGGATGTGTTTGGCTGAACTATTGATGGACTCTACTACATATGATATAGCACAAGGTTTAGCTTGTAAGTAAATGATGCGTTTCTGACTCCATAATTTTATTCTCGGGCTCGGCTTGACTACCATTGCGTAATTCAAAACGTAATTGTTTTTTTACTGGGTTTTGATGCAGACCTTCAGTTCATCCACTATTTTGATATAAGACATTTTAGCTCATTTCTCTCTAAGGCCACCATCCCTGTAAAACAACTTTCTTTTAATTGGCTCCCTTTTGTAAAGAGAGAATTTGAACACCAAATGGGACACTGCACATAGCCAGAGCTTTCTGGATGAGATGACCATGTTAGGAATATCTTGATAGACATGGTAGAAAGTGTAGAACAAACCCCTGATTAGAAACAGAGTTTTTACTGTGTTCTAAAACCTGAGCTAGTCTCTCAGAAAGAACACTTTATAACAGCCCTTGGACATTCACCACTGCATAATAGTTCCCTTTTCAACATTAGGGTTATGGCTACATGTTGAAATACAAAAATAAAATAAAATAGAATAAAAACACATTTGATTCTATACAGAGTGATAATACAATGACTACTGAAGCATGTAATTTCAGTTCATATGTGGGTGTCTTCAGATAGACAGCCAGCAGCCAGTGTTTATATTCACACACTCAATTTACAACTACTCGCTGTGTTGGCACTGGAGGGAAAATATAAAAGTCGTCTTAGGAGGACTCCAAAGGTTTTTTTTTTTTTTTTTAAATTCATCAGAACTTTGTTTGCTTCATTATTTCACAGCAACTTCTAAAACCTGGCAGCAATTGCAGCAGACATAAGACCTATATGGAGTTGGCACATAATTCTGTGATTTGACACACTGCTCTGCAGTCCCAGGGACATTTTGTGCTGTAACGTGGTCAAGGTTTAGCTGATAAGACGTGAGTGGATTAGGGCTGAACGATTATGGAAAATAATCTAATTGCGATTTTTTGCCCCAATATTGCGATTGCGATGCGATATGCGATTATTTTTTAAGGTCTTTGTCTTCTGTATTATTAAACAAAGACAAGCAATACATCATATAGTATGGCCAATACTATATTACATTAATTTTAAACTGTTCTTTCCTGGAAGACAGACCTCTGTTATGATGACATGAGGTGATGCATGAATTGATGACTGACATTTTTATTTAACTTCTTCAATCACAACAGTATATTTGAACATACACAATAGTTTATTTTTAGCTTAAACATCTGAGCATAAAGTGCTGACAAGGAACCCTGGTGTAAACATTAAAATGAAAGTCAGTACAATGTGCAGATTGCAGAAATATACATAAAAAAAATCAGTGGCTTTACCACACTCAGTTTTTCGACATCTGTGAACTACTAGACAGTCATTCAATTAAAAAATAATATTAAATAAATAAAACTAATAAATAAAAAATACACACATCTTACTGATCTCTGCAGTCAGTAACATTACACATAAAGTGCAAACATAATAGCAATTGTATAAACACACACACAAACACGCCTTTAAAATTTAAAGGCGTGAAATTGGACGGTCTAGCCTTCTGAATCAGAAGGCTAGTTCTGATTAGCGTCACCGCTGTCTCGGTGGAGTTTAATAAACTCGGCCGTCTGCTTCTTGCTATCTAAAATATAACCAGACACTGGTGTAAATTCTCGACTGTCCCATACTTCTGTTTAATAAGTTTTCTGTTTGACGTTTAGTCAGCTGTGTGAAAACCAAGGAGGAACCCACCCGGGGGATTAATAAAGTTTTATTTTATCTAATCTAATAACTTTAATCTCAGCCAAACCGATTTACTCACGAACAAACAAAACACTGAAAAAAGCCCAACAATAACATTTTTAGGTTGTCTAAGTGACTTATATATTACGTTTAACCCGAGCAGCGAAACTCCGCGGTGATCTGAAAATGATGTGCCGGGAGTTGTGCCGTTCTCGGCCGCATCAGTAACCCTTGAGCTCCCGGCTAGCTGTCGAGCTGGTGGGTAGCAGACGCCTCTGAAAACGTCGAAGCACTTTTGCAAATATGGGATATCTTGATAAACCGAGCAGATATTTGATGTTTACACAACTACTTTCTCGCCTGAAAATATGTTAAAAGTTTATTTTGTGACCCAGAAAGATTAGTATGAGTAATTTTAAAACTTAGTAGCGGCCGCCATTGCTGGAAACTGGAGTTTGGCTGGGCCGCGCTATGAATTCTGGGATATGGTAGTAATTTGGACAGCCTTCGGCACGTCGCTGTGACGTAATCGGTCTACAAATGCGGCCTCAGGAGGATGCAGCCCATGAATTTGGACATGTCCAGAGTATAATCGCAGCCTTTGCGGTTAGAAAATTGCACTTGATCATGTCGCGATATTATCGCAAATGCGATATATCGTTCAGCCCTAGAGTGGATGTCATAACCAGACATAACTCAGTCTTACATGGCATTTGCTGAACGTTCCTGCAACCTGCAGGTGGTGTTTGTGGATAATCACAAAGGTTGCGATTTTTTCTTTTAAGGTTGTTAGCTAATTACTAGGGGTGCAACAATACATGTATCGGTATTGAACCGTTCGATACAGTGCTTTCGGTTCGGTACGCATATGTATCGAACAATACAAAATTTATTTTATCAACTTTTCTTCTGACGATGTTGTCTGTGTGGAGAGCTCAGTGGATCTGCGTTCGACTACTCCGCCTAGGCTGCACTGTCGAGCGCAGATCCACTGAGCGCAGCGCAAGCTAGCGAGACAGAAGCTAAGCTCATTGCAACATGGCAACTGCCTCAACGCTACCCGAAATTGAACCTCCCCCACCCTCATTCAGATCTGGCGTTTGGAACTATTTTGGTTTTCATGTGAAGTATGACCCTGATGGACACAAGTAAAAAAGTATGTCGGATGTGTCACGCAATGCTCAATTACATTGGTAGGAACTAGTGGGTTAGCGCAGTTAGCTCGTTAACGTGTTGACGCCGTCCAGCCCCATGCACGGGGCAATCCGCGGTAGCTCGTTAACAGAGATTTCCCGCGTTATGATAGATTTATTTTTTTCATTATTTTGTTGTTTCAGCAACATTAAATTTAAAAACTGTACTTTTGAGTTAAAATATATATTTATAATTTTAATAAATGACAAATTAAAAAGGCATCAACATTTTTTGTATCGAAAAAATATCGAACCGTGACACCAAAGTATCGAACCGAACCGTGAATTTTGTGTATTGTTGCACCCCTACTAATTACAGTGAACAAGTTAAACTGTACATAAGAAGTCCACCTAGATCCACCTAAGAGTATGTAGCCCTCATTTACTCAATACCATTAAATAAATGGGCTTTGGGTTCTTTTTCTACTGTACTCTCGTACGATGTTTTAAATTAACTTCTCTTTTGTTTCTGGGATCAATGAAGCTTATTCCTTAACAGTAGCACTACACGCGAAAATTAACACTAGTGTCTATAGTGCAGTAAATCATGTCATACACCATGTAAAGTAGAGCATTGCAACCCTCCTTTAATTTACCAAACAATGAAAACAAGAAAATAATAAAATGGCAGATTTCAGTATTCAGGCAAACCAAAAACACACACAGCAATTTACCCACTGTACACAGAATCTCCACACATACAGTGTAAACCACCAGTGATAAAACAATTATAGTCCCAAACTAACCCTAAAGCCGGCAGAGATAAACCCTACGTTGCAGGCCTGTATTGATCCAGTATAAATCCAAAACGATCTCCCAACCGGAAGTTCTTCACTCAATGAGCAAAAGATAAATAAATAAACTCAGTACCTTGTGAGACGTGCAATTCCCACCAGCTTAATCCAGGTAACAAGTTGTCTTCAGCTCCGTCAGAAACACTCCGCTCTGAATGCAGTAGCACAAAGATGAGGAAGGTCCGTGATCTCCACGTACTCCACAAGCTACCTGTTTTAGCTTCCCACGTTGCCAGAGGTACTCTGAGTGACGCGGGCACTCAGAGTGACTATCTGGGGTGTGTCCGTCGTTATCCAGTTCGGTAACGATCCTCTGCAGCTTGTTACGTTCCACAACTACAGCGAAACGGCAGCCTACAGTAGTCCTTATTAGCGAACGGCTGGGTTAGCCTCACTTTAACTTAATGCGTGCACGGCCCAAGAAACAAAGCACACAGTCCAGCAGACTCACGCTGAAACTTTACGTGTTATGTCACTAGCCTACCGACACTGTGACTTATCTGTCCGAAAAGTCAAAACACACTTACTCTTAGTACATAAAAACAAGCTAACTTCTCCGGATGCTCCGTGTAACTCACGCACCACCGCCCTCTCTTCTCGCGCTCTCGTCTCTTTTTTCCTTTTCCTTCTCCACCCTGTGTTACCTTCACAGACCTTACCCCCGTAGGAAATTACAGTTCTCACAAACAATTCACAAGAAAAGAAAGATAACTTATTTTAAACAATGCAAACATGTTTTTAATCATTTTACATGAACTCTTACCTTTTTAAATATACAAGAAAATTTAAATAAATGAACTCTTTGATATTTATATTCTCAGATTTCACTTATCTTTTACTATTTATGCATCTTTTTAACCCGGGTTACAAGTAGGAAATCTTTTGGTAAATGGTTCTTTACTACTTTTAAATTTAAAATGTAGCACACATATTTTTTCCCCCCAATCATAGCTGTAAGAGCAGATTACCATGTGCTTGATGGACCAAAATCTCTTATTGTCTTTTAATAGAGTCATTAGTTCTAAGCGGGACTATTGTAATTTGTTGTTGTCAGTTGTCCTAAAAACTCCCTGAAAAGCCTTCTGTTAACCACAGTCAAAGGAGCTTGCAAAGAAAAGCGTCTGGACTTCTTTAAGTTGCTTGAAGACGTTTCACCTCTCATCCGAGAAGCTTCTTCAGTTCTAAGGTCAAATGGTGGAGAGTCCCAGATATAAACCTAGTGGGAGTGACCCCCCACAGAGGGACAAAAGGACCCCCTGATGATCCTCTAATCGCCTGAGCCAAGGTGGGAAACTGGGCGTGGGTCCAAATCAGCCAGAGTTTCGGGTGTGTTCATTGTGAAACCTGGCCCCACCTTATCATGCAAATTCCTGAGGTCAGATGGCCCAGGATGTGAGTGGGCGTTAAGGCGTCTGGGAAGGGATCTCAAAACTGGATTATAGATGGCAGAGAGTTGGTGTCGTAAACCCCCGCCTCTGTTCAAAGATGGTCGCTCACAGTGGACATAGATGGCTTCTTTCACTCCTCTTTCAAACCATCTGTCCTCTCTGTCCAAAATGTGAACATTGGCATCCTCGAAAGAGTGTCCTTTATCCTTAAGATGCAGATGGACTGCTGAGTCTTGTCCTGTGGAGGTGGCTCTTCTGTGTTGTGCCATGCGCTTCTGAAGTGGCTGTTTGGTCTCTCCGACCAACTTCACACCCGATCAGATCTGCACACTGTTAGACCTCTGCCTCATCACTACATATTTCAAGTACAACGAAGGCTTTTACAGACAAAAACATGGCTGTGCCATGGGCTCCCCCGTGTCACCTATTGTAGCCAACCTTTACATGGAGGAAGTGGAAAGGAAGGCTCTTGGCTCTTTCAAAGGAAGAGTACCCAGCCACTGGTACAGATATGTGGACGACACCTGGGTCAAAATCAAGACACAAGAAGTGGAATCCTTCACTGCGCACATTAACGCTGTGGATAAAAATATCAAGTTCACCAGGGAAGACACAAAGGACAACTGTTTGCCTTTCCTGGACTGCGCTGTGCACATTGAAGAGAACGGCAAACTCAACATCGAAGTTCACCGGAAGCCCACACACACGGACCAGTACCTCCTCTTTGACTCCCATCACCCTCTGGAACACAAACTTGGAGTAATCAGGACCCTACACCACCGGGCAGAACATGTTCCCTCTAAGCCTGAAGGGAAAAAGAAGGAACACACACATGTAAAGGAAGCACTCAAAACGTGCGGCTATCCTAAATGGGCGTTCTTAAAGTCAGCAAAGAGGCACAGAAAAGAAGATCAGACACCAGCGAGGGAGGACAGACGCAACAACATTGTCATCCCCTATGTAGCCGGCGTATCAGAGAAACTCAGAGTTTTCTCCAAGCATGACATCCCGGTGTATTTCAGACCCAGCAACACGCTCAGACAGAAACTGGTTCACCCGAAAGACAAAACGCCAAAACACAGACTTAACAATGTGGTGTATGCTGTACAGTGCAGCGAGGAATGCTCAGACCTCTACATCGGAGAGACCAAACAGCCACTTCACAAGCGCATGGCACAACACAGAAGAGCCACCTCCACAGGACAAGACTCAGCAGTCCATCTGCATCTTAAGGATAAAGGACACTCTTTCGAGGATGCCAATGTTCACATTTTGGACAGAGAGGACAGATGGTTTGAAAGAGGAGTGAAAGAAGCCATCTATGTCCACTGTGAGCGACCATCTTTGAACAGAGGCGGGGGTTTACGACACCAACTCTCTGCCATCTATAATCCAGTTTTGAGATCCCTTCCCAGACGCCTTAACGCCCACTCACATCCTGGGCCATCTGACCTCAGGAATTCGCATGATAAGGTGGGGCCAGGTTTCACAATGAACACACCCGAAACTCTGGCTGATTGGGACCCACACCCAGTTTCCCACCTTGGCTCAGGCGATTAGAGGATCATCAGGGGGTCCTTTTGTCCCTCTGTGGGGGGTCACTCCCACTAGGTTTATATCTGGGACTCTCCACCATTTGACCTTAGAACTGAAGAAGCTTCTCGGATGAGAGGTGAAACGTCTTCAAGCAACTTAAAGAAGTCCAGACACTTTTCTTTGCAAGCTCCTTTGACTACGATGACCTGGATGACTGAGAACCTTCACAGACATATTCTGTTAACCATAACTTTACACAAGCATCACCTGCATTTGGATGATTGTCCCTGAAAACCTAATATAAAATCTCCATTTGCAGATAGTGGTATTTTATTAAACATAATTTGATGCACATTAGAAGCAGTTAAATCAAATAAATGTGGAGTAAATTACTAACTATGCAAAACCTTTACTCATTAGTGAGTAAAAGTTGGAACAAGAGGCTAGTCGGTTTGGCCTCGGTCACCAGTGAAAGCATATTATTTGTTAATTTCAGCACAGGATAACAAATTGTTAGGAAATTCTAACAGAGGTTCTACTCTGTTCTACTATCCACAAGTTACCCAGGCATTGTTAGGGTCCTGCAACAGAAGCAGTGATGGTTTAGTCTGTATTTATCATGCTATGGTGTTGGGGAAAAGGCAAATGTCATGAAGCTCTCCTATATCACAGTGCTGTGACACAAAACTCATTTAAAAATAGCTTAACACCAACGAAATATAACAAAATAATAAAAAAAGGTTCATAGATTTTTCATATATTTTCAGCTAACAATTATGATGTGCTAAGAACAAAGTATGACTTTGATTTGAATGATGATTTATTGTTACTGTATGTTTGTTCTGTTTTACAATGTAGTTTGAAGCAAGACACCCTTTTATCATTGATGCAGTAAGTTTGGAGCAAGGGGCTAAGGAAAGCATTGTCAATACAATGACCTAGCCAACAACTGAAAATGACTGCATCTGTGTAAGGTGGGTGTTTTGTGGTGTGTGGTATTTTTTATATGAGAGAGGAACACTGATCAGGCTGGTGGGTTCTTTCATTCATTTAAGCAGTGAAGTAAAGAGGCTCATTAGTGGGGCAATTTTAACAACAGAATGATGGCGCCTGTGTTTTAATGATGATGCTGTAAGAGTATGATGGAAAAGAATATTATCTAAAGATTATCTGAAGCTATCACAATCACCGTAACACATTTTGTTCAAATTACCTGAAGTAGATATGTCACAATGTGATATAAACAACAATATACAATCAGTAGTATTAAGAAAAATACTAAACATACATTTGGCTCCTCATATTCATAATAATGATACATTTTTTTTAGGTAAAGTATTGAATTGTTTATCTTCTTTCTGGATACATTATGTGGGAAAATGTTTTGTTTGATGCAGCTTTACTTATTTTTCCATACTGATCATCCATCCATCCATCCATCCATCCATCCATCCATCCATCCATCCGCTTCCGCTTATCCTTTTCAGGGTCGCGGGGGGCGCTGGAGCCTATCCCAGCTGTCATAGGGCGAGAGGCAGGGTACACCCTGGACAGGTCGCCAGTCTGTCGCAGGGCCTCCATACTGATCAATTTTTAAAAATATATTTTTAATATTATTTAATATTTAATATATTTTTAATATGTTTTAATATAGTCTGTGTAACACGACAAAGAATGCAATGATACATGCTGTAAATACGCCCCCTATCCTGTAAAACTTAACAAAGAAAAGCTATTATCCTTCTCCATCCCATCACTACCTGGAAAAAAATGCTATAACTGTAGTAAACTTTTCAGTCAGCACTCCTCGACATCAATCACTCAGTGAAAAATGCTTCAAAAATAGTCACTGCTATTAATGTATTCTACATTATGAGAACAGTCCCACCTCCCACCAGACTTAAAGGCAGGCAGGCTGATAAATGTGTCTGCCACTTCCCAGAAAAAAAAGGTTAGGCTATATTTCGAAAACACAGTAATATCATAGTAATGGCAATTTTACATTAATGTTTACCAAAAAGAAAAAAAGTAAGAAAAAAGCTGGAAATATCTTTACTGCTGGTGTCTTTTATGTCTGAACCCATTGAAAAACAACAGATTCATTGTGAACTATGTAGAACTATTTTGACCACTGTGGTACCAAGGCCAAAGACTTGTAATTCTCCAATTTAAACTTAGCATTACACACCTTATACAGATAGCCATTGTTTAAATGTTCATTTATTTGCGTTGTCTTATCTTGTTTGAGTGCAAATTTTAAGACCTCAGAGGTCAATGCAGGTTTCCATCTGAACACAGTTATTTGAAAGATTGGCCAAAAGATTACTTTGAATGCGGACTATAGCCTTCACATCCCTTCAAAAACCAAAACGGTACCTGCATTTTCTGTTCCCTTTTCTTCCTTGGTTGTTCTCAGGGACCAAGCAGTAAGGGATAGAGGACACAAGTGTTTAACTCAAAAATATGGAGTTTTATTGACCCAAAATATGAAAGATAAGTACCAAAGCCAAAAATTTAAACAGGCAGACCAATAAAAGAGGTGGAATTCAATAAACTAAGCTCAAAATAACAACTAACAAAGCCTCAAACAAATGTAAGCCAAACTGACCTGCTGAAATGACACATAAGGGAAGTTAAGTACTAGCTTAGCTAAACCACATAACACACAAGGGGAAAACAAAAGGGCTGCCATATAACCAGCTAACAATTAAACAAACTCCAAAACCCACCAGGCAATGAAGCATGTGGTTCAGTCCAATGAGGCTGTCAGCAATACTTCAGATCCCCCAGCCCTTTGCCACACCTTTTGCCAACCAGGAAGGAGAAGCCAAACCCCCAGGTAATTCAAAAAAAGAAAGGGGTGTCCAACTCCAGGCCTCAAGGGCCAGTGTCCTGCAGGTTTTTAGATGTGTCCTTGATCCAACACAGCTCATCTAAATGTCTCAATTACCTCCTCAACATCTCTCAAAGTTCTCTAGAGGCCTGGTAATGAACTAATCATTTGATTCAGGTGTATTGACCCAGGGTGATATCTAAAAACTGCAGGCCTGAGGCCTGGAGTTGGACACCACTGTATTAATATAACATAAAACAGAACTTTGACCTTGCAGTGTTGATATGTGTGAACTCCATATAGACATTGTAAGGTGTGACGGAAAAAAAAAAAAATCAATATATTGGACAAAAAGTAAAATATACGTAAAGTAGTGACTGTAAAGTAAAATTAAGTGATGCAAACTAGTGGCGAGGTGTGGATCTTACCATGTGTGGCTTGCCATCACAGTTTTCCAAAAAAAAAAAAAAGGTAAGTAGCTTGTAAATGGTCTGTATTTGTATAGCGCTTTACTTGGTCCTAAGGACCCCAAAGCGCTTTACACTATACACAATCATCCACCCATTCACACACTGGTGATGGCAAGCTACATTGTAGCCACAGCCACCCTGGGGCGCACTGACAGAGGCGAGGCTGACGGACACTGGCGCCACCGGCCCCTCTGACCACCACCAGTAGGCAAGAGGTGAAGTGTCTTGCCCAAGGACACAACGACCGAGACGGTCGGAGCCGGGGCTCGAACTGGCAACCTTCCGATTACAAGACGAACGCCCAACTCTTGAGCCACGATCGGCCCCCTTGTTTCGGTGTATATGTAGAAAATAATGAAAAGTTTAACTTTTGTAATGTAATTGTAAAAGGCAAACTTTAACTCTATATTCATTATATGTAAAGTGAAATACTTTGAGCTTTGTTTTGTTTAAATTTGGGTAATTATGGCTTAAAGATCATCAAAACATCTGAAAGTATGTTAATTTATACACTCTGTATTTGGAAGGGGCTCCTTTATTATGAAATAACTGAATCAATGCTATCAGTACTATTCAGAATTTTTAAGTAATGCAATATTGGACTGTGATGTTGTCTTGGACTTCCTTGCATCCTCTGTATTTTTTAAAGACATCTTACCCCAGAGATATGTCATTTGTCAAGTTCATGTGTTGGCCTTTTCATATTATTCTTAATTCATATTTTTCCTAATACTATTACAAATGTAGTCATTGCCAGAGTCTTTCACACCAGCACTGAAAGGTCTTTTGAACTAATAGAATTAAGGGCACAAGTTCATTGATGAAAATCGAGGCAGGTGTCATGTCCTTTTGCTTTAGTAATGACTGCAGTCTGATTTGTAAAACTGAAAGGAGGCATTCAGACCATCCATGCCAAAGAAAAATGAGACATCTACAGTTCAGCAGACTTGGCCTGACACATGTCTGTGCCTGTCTCCTTAATGTAACACATTCTCACTCCCATCTCATATCATACTGATGCTTGGTCAGGACCCAACTGCGTGACACGCATGGGGCATCACTTTTCAACTGGTTAGTGCTTCAGAATAGGAGAATAGAGCTTGCTGGATCTGGAACTACATTTTTTTCAGTTTTTCTTTCATTTTCTTTTCCCAAAAATACAGCAAGAAAAGGAAAAAAAAACTTGTCAACTATGTCATGTGGATTCAGTCACCAGCTCTCCTCCATATCAAAATGAAAGTTCTCATTTTCCAGACATCTTGGAAAGAACCTTTAGTTGTAATGAAGACATACAGAGAGACATTTGCCTCAAAAGTGTTGCAAATGTGTTCAATATGATCTACAAGCGTAAACAAAAATTTAATCCACAGATCATGTCGCATGCGCATGTGGGATATTGAGAAAAATTTAAAGCTGTCAGCTTTAAAAACAAAACACAAATGCATGTATACACAGTTTTACACTGTAATTAAAAGCAGCGTAATTTTTTGGATTTGAGCAGAGCTGGCAGACGGAAATCGGGCTCAAAACCTCAAGTGGGGATGCAGGGTGATCCGTGTGTATGAGGCGATTTGTTTACAAGTATTGTAAGTGAGTGAGCGAGATGTACATGTAGTTTGAGACATTTGTACCCACAGAAAGGTTTTCAAACCGTAGAACAATCAGATTTGTGAGCTGAACTTAATAAATTGTGTGTAACTAATCAGTATATATTCAGGTTTCGAGGTACACATTTGTTAAACAGTTTCACGTGTGATCAGATTGCTGTATATTTGTGTGTGGATTGAAGCATGTGCTTGTGAATCCTCAAAAGTTATATACAAATCTCTGTACACATTTGTAAATCTTAGCTTACACTTGTGGATGATATTGTATACATTTGCAACACTTTTGAGGCAAAGTTCTTTCTATAAATCCCACCCTGACAGTGGGTTGCTGTGATGTTGCTGAGTTCCTCATCCATGAGCTAGTTAAAGGTCCTTTGTTGAAGCAGGTGCCTATTACAACATTTTCCACCTCCATGTGGAGAAACAATTCTCAATATATCTTTGAGGAAAGGATAGTAGACTCAGGGTCTAGTGGGTGGTTAACTGTGCGCTATTGTCCAACCATCGAGCATGGTGACACCTGACTGTGTCCCTCACAATAACACAGGTCATGGCAACTGCTCTAGTCTTGATGAATCCAGAGTTAACTCATCAAGGAATACTACAAGCTCTGTGTTTAGCCACACGACCTTCTGATAAAACAACATACTGGCCCCATGTTGTCGTGGTACTTCGATTGTAGCCCCAGATATTTCTGTGAGCATCGCATTTTTCTCGGTTTGCTTTACTACTGCCCTGTCTCTGTGTACATTTGAAAATTCTGTATATTTTTGCAGTCGTTTTTGAATTTTGTGTCTAGAGTTTTGAAGAAGGGCATCCTGGTTTATACTAAACTAGTGCCAAAATGGATTTGGTGGTGGAACACTAGAGTCTGTGTCCCATTTTTTATATGAAAATCTTTAACCCTTCATACAACCCATTGATATTTACAATCGATTTTGAAACAGTAATGGGAAAACATACAAAGAAAGAAAAAAGATAAATAGAAATCTATTCTAATTCAGGGCTGGACAATCAAATAAAAAGGGGAAGTCATTCTTCTGCACAATAGATGATATTACAATATATTCAGTCTCTCCCCCGCTGTCTCTCTGATTTCCAACCCTCTGTGGAGATTTTGGTTTTTAAATCTCTGTTCCAGATATTTAACTTTTATTGGCAATCCTCTGATAGGCACGATGTAAGCACATTTTAAAAGTCTGATGTATTGTCTTTTCCTTTTAACAGTCCTTTGACATAATTATTTCAACAAGTGATTGCAGGGGTTCAGTAGGATAATCATGTTGTTATGCTTTAACAAACCTGTTACTGTTAAAGATGGCTTAGAATTCATTCTTCACACAGTTCAGTGTTTGCTTCTGTTTTTTTTCCTGAGCAAAGTGACAAAACATATACAGGAACAGTGATGAAAGAACAAGGAACACTGAACTATGGAGTAGTGTCTCTTTTAGATTAGCTTACTGACGATGTGGCTATACGTGCCATGGTCTTCCTCGTCCTCTCAGGTGCTGACCTGCATTCGCTTTGTTTTTCTTCTGCCTGTAGGGGTGGCTGCCCTAGATTCCACTGACACACCTGATGTTCATCTATAATCACTAACAGTATATAGCCCCAGTTATCCTGCCCAGTCCTTGCTGAATTGCTAAGCCACACCGTCTGAGTTTACTCTGGCGTGCCTGCCTGCCTGCCTGGCTTCTGGGGAAACATAGCTGTCATACTGTTTCTAACATAGAAATACTCATCAAAGTTCAAATCTGTGAAGTCAGTTAATCTCCTACTTCCTTGCCAAGAAAAGACTGTGAAAACCTGTTAATAAACCCGTGAAGACTGCATCAACTTACCTGAACCCTGTAACCTGTGAAAACAAGAAACCTTTACCTGCTTGTCAACCTTGGAGTAACTCATCCTGTGAAGAAACACAGACTTGAGATTCTTTGCTTCTAAATAAATCTCCTCTTTGAATAACTGCAAATAGTCACCTATTGTTTGCTTAATGGTATTCATTAAAATCTTTGAACTGTTTTCCACTGGACCCTGGCAATTAGTTTTTTTGAACAAACTGTGACAGTGTGTTAAATGTGTTGCAAGCGTTCCTGACAGTGTTTTTGGCAGGTTTTTAAATAAAGATTGTTGTTGTTGTTGTTATTATTGCTTTAGTCAGCAGGTGCTCAGCTTTTAAGATGGGCAGTGAGTGTGATAGTGCTGATTCTTTGACAATAATGCTTAAACAAAAGATTGATATTGAGTTACAGGAAATTATTTTTAGGTGCTTTAATGAAAAACCAAATTCCACTGTGATCTGTAGATCTTTTTCTTTTAAATTACTGAATACCATGCCTCTAGAAAGGTTGCTTTTTCATATTTCTCCCAGTTATTTCCAATTACCTAATTATTACTTTGTTAGACTCATAAGCATGCAAACAGTCATTAGTTTGTATATGTGTAATATGGTTAGCAATAATTCCCATAGAGTAGACTGTGACTGTTTTGAGACTGCACACATGTACCTAATCCTGGTTTCTTCCTTCTAATCTACTTTCTTTGTAAAGACCACTGTGATCAATGTTTTGTTTATTTGCCTGTGTAATAAGCAAATTATGCTAAGCGGGAAAAGTCACCTCTAGCATTAACCTGCTTGCATTTTAATCAATGACTTAAGTGATTTTTATCAGGATGCCACAGGCAATGAGGTGATAGAGCCAGTTACAGAATAGAATCTGTCCTTTTAAATGTCAAAGAGATTTAGTTCTCTTCTTTAGTGGTTCTGCTAGAAAAAGCTATTTCTCCCAAAGTCACTGATCCAAGCAGCATTCATCATACTGTATTTGGAATTAATGGCCTCATTTATTACATCCAGTGCAATTCTGATAAAATTATAGTATTGACTTCAAACTTTGTTTTGATTGAGTCAGTTGTGCTTCATCAGATTACTCTTTAATTCTAATTAGTGAAGCACTACTAGCCATCAGTCGGTAGTAAGGCAAATTAGAAAAGGTCATATTACCTATTCTAATTATTCCACCCAGTTTACTTCACTGTGTGCAATTGCCAGGTGATAAAGATACTGATATTCTACTGAAAAAAGATTCCATGTATTTCATTGTACTTAGTAGTTTGTTTGTTTACAAAAATGCTAGTTAAAATTGTATTTTATGGTTTAAGACTATGTTCTTTATGTCAAATTCTTTACAGTTCTCAGTCACTAATCCAGATTTGTCAGTAAGAATTGCTTAAGAAAAATCATACAATTGTACTTATTTGCTAACTACTCTGTTATAGCAATGGGAATTCCTGCACTTTTTAGAGAACCGGCTCTTTCGGCTTGGCTCATTAAAAAGAGCTGACTCTTTAGGCTTCCAACTGGCTCTTTAGGTTGTTTTTTTGCTTTATTTAATTTATTATCGAAAACAATATAAAATTATGCACAAAAGGAATTGCTAATGTAAAAAAAAGTGGTTTTATTTATATACATTTATATATAAATATATACGGGGTCCCCTAGAGACAGAAAAGTCACTTCTTGCAAGAATCAGCTTTTAATGTGTAGGAGTATATGGGACAACTGGCAGAAAATGTCACACGATAAAGAAAGAAAACTTACAGTACAGTGGGGCAAAAAAGTATTTAGTCAGCCACCAATTGTGCAAGTTCCCCCACCTAAAATGATGACAGAGGTCAGTAATTTGCACCAGAGGTACACTTCAACTGTTAGAGACAGAATGTGAAAAAAAAATCCATGAATCCACATGGTAGGATTTGTAAAGAATTTATTCGTAAATCAGGGTGGAAAATAAGTATTTGGTCAATAACAAAAATACAACTCAATACTTTGTAACATAACCTTTGTTGGCAATAACAGAGGTCAAACGTTTACTATAGGTCTTTACCAGGGGCCTGTTCTTCGTACCTCGCTAAGTAAGTTAGCTGGATTAGATTGTTGACGATTTCGCGTGATCTTGGATCGTTCGGTTCCCCGAAACTCATCCGGGACTTGCTGTCATAGCAACAGAGCCGTAAGCGTAAACCTGCTCGGGAGCAGGTTTACTTTATGTAAACAGGATTAGATCGCGGCCACGCAGGTATGTCCGCTTCATTTATACGAAAGCAACAGCGATATTCCACCACTGTTTCACCATAAATAAATAACATCAATGTAACTAAAGATAATGCAGCACTTGATCCTTTTATTGATGTCACACAGATACATACAGGTCATTTCCTAAAAAAGGGAAATGTACTATTAACATTCTATTACATGTATGTGATTATTACAGATGTAATTCATATTTCAGAGTAGTAATTGCAAATCACTTCGTGTAATCAAGATGAGAGACCACGGCTATAAAAGCGAAGGTGGATTTGGGAAGTCTGTCGCAGCCATGTCCTGTCCGTTTACGCGAGAAACCCATTGCAGAAGGTGCAAGATTGATAAGGAGAGTCCTCAGAATCCAGCGTATATTGCGGGACAGACAGGATCCTTTAGCTCAGCGCGACAGTGTGCTCATAGAGAGATATCGATTTTCCCGTGAGGGTATTATTCACTTAACCAACTTGTTGACGAGGGGGTGCAGGACCACCACCTGTCTTTTTTTTGCTCTGCCCTTTTCTTGGTTGCTGTTATGAACAAACAAATAGATTATTTCAGGGTCTCTTTCCAAGAGACGAAAAGCAATATAAGTGATAAATATTACCATTCTGTAGAATATTCTTATATTCCACTTTTACTTGTTCCCATGTTCTAGTGGGTCCTGTTGTGGCTCTAATGTGAAAGGGGATATAATATAACAATATAATATAATGTAATATAATATTGGATAATATAGTGTAATATAATAAATCTATGAATAAATAATAAAGTGACTGAATAGTGGTATTGTCATGCGCTTTGGGTGCCTTGAAAAGCGCTATATAAACCCACTCCATTATTATTGTTATTATTGAATTACTTACGAGTTTAATTTGTCAGCAACTTCCTGCCAGCCCTCTCTCCTTGCTTTTGCAGCCTTTGCAGTGTTCCCTTGCGTTTTAATTAAACTCTGAAACTCCTGAAATCCCTCAATCAAGAGTTCTTGCTCTGCTGCCGGAAAATACCGAGCGCGCCCCTTCGACATTTTCGCCGACCAATCAGCGGGTTGCCGATCAATGTTTCTACTATCGATGCGTAGCCCCTTTTACGACACCCAGTGATGTCACATTACTGCGTCCAGCTGTACTAATCGTCAACAACAGGTGTGTTCGGGGAACCGGATTAGCGAGCTCACGGTTAGCGCGATGGTTTGGTCTTGGATGTGTCATTTGATCTTGGATGTAGTGAGCGACGTACGAAGAACGGGCCCCAGGTTTGCACACACAGTAGCTGGTATTTTGGCCCATTCCTCCATGCAGATCTTCTCGAGAGCAGTGATGTTTTGGGGCTGTCGCCGAGCAACACGGACTTTCAACTCCCGCCACAGATTTTCTATGGGGTTGAGGTCTGGAGACTGGCTAGGCCACTCCAGGACTTTCAAATGCTTCTTACGGAGCCACTCCTTTGTTGCCCGGGCGGTGTGTTTTGGATAATTGTCATGTTGGAAGACCCAGCCTCGTTTCATCTTCAAAGTTCTCACTGATGGAAGGAGGTTTTGGCTCAAAATCTCACGATACATGGCCCCATTCATTCTGTCCTTAACACGGATCAGTCGTCCTGTCCCCTTGGCAGAAAAACAGCCCCATAGCATGATGTTTCCACCCCCATGCTTCACAGTAGGTATGGTGTTCTTGGGATGCAACTCAGTATTCTTCTTCCTCCAAACACGATGAGTTGAGTTTATACCAAAAAGTTCTACTTTGGTTTCATCTGACCACATGACATTCTCCCAATCCTCTGCTGTATCATCCATGTGCTCTCTGGCAAACTTCAGACGGGCCTGGACATGCACTGGCTTCAGCAGCGGAACACGTCTGGCACTGCGGGATTTGATTCCCTGCCGTTGTAGTGTGTTACTGATGGTGACCTTTGTTACTTTGGTCCCAGCTCTCTGCAGGTCATTCACCAGGTCCCCCCGTGTGGTTCTGGGATCTTTGCTCACCGTTCTCATGATCATTTTGTCCCCACGGGATGAGATCTTGCGTGGAGCCCCAGATCGAGGGAGATTATCAGTGGTCTTGTATGTCTTCCATTTTCTGATGATTGCTCCCACAGTTGATTTTTTCACACCAAGCTGCTTGCCTATTGTAGATTCACTCTTCCCAGTCTGGTGCAGGTCTACAATACTTTTCCTGGTGTCCTTCGAAAGCTCTTTGGTCTTGGCCATGGCGGAGTTTGGAGTCTGACTGTTTGAGGCTGTGGACAGGTGTCTTTTATACAGATGATGAGTTCAAACAGGTGCCATTCATACAGGTAACGAATGGGGGACAGAAAAGCTTCTTACAGGAGACGTTACAGGTCTGTGAGAGCCAGAGATTTTCCTTGTTTGAGGTGACCAAATACTTATTTCCCCCCCTAATTTACGAATAAATTCTTTACAAATCCTACCATGTGAATTCATGGATTTTTTTTTCACATTCTGTCTCTCACAGTTGAAGTGTACCTCTGGTGCAAATTACTGACCTCTGTCATCATTTTAAGTGGGGGAACTTGCACAATCGGTGGCTGACTAAATACTTTTTTGCCCCACTGTAAATGTATTGGTTTTATGCATTTTAATTATTATATATGAAACTGACACATTCACTTCTGGAGGGAATCAAAAAGTCCCCCATCTCATTTGTTTTCAGCCTCAAGATCCTGCTGCATGATATTCTCTTAAATCTCAAAAAAAGAAAGGAGAAGTGTTTTTTCCTCCTGCTGGCAGCAGTGTTGGTCAAGTTACTTGAAAAAAGTAATCAGTAACTAATTACTGATTACCTCCCAAAAAAAGTAATCCCTTTACTTTACTGATTACTTATTTTCATGGGTAATTAGTTGCTTAGTTACTTTTTAAAACACGATTTATCCCCTAAATAGGTAATAAAGCAATAGAGCTTTCAGCCCAATTCTACTTTTTCTGCATAACCCATTATGTAAAATGTAATCAAATGAAAAAGTCTCTTTTTAAAACTTGTTTTATTAGTTTCAATCTTTTAACTTTATGCATCAAGCAAACATTAAATTATATGCAACATTCTCTGACTGGAAGAAATTTGTTTAACATTTAAACCTATTTTCTGCACATTCCAGCACATAAAATAAAATCGTTTTTTGTGTTTACACTCACTCTTTCAAATAGATGCAAGTAAAACACAGCAGAAAATAAGTAAAATCAAAGACTCAGCGGTCCTGTTGCTCTATTTTCACCTGTATAGCAGGAGTGCGGCAGGCGGGGGTTTGCCCTGGTGCACGTGTGCCGCAGCGGTCAGTGGAAGAATACGGCAGTTTCTCTGTGAATTTCACATTCCAGCGACAGCGTATTTGGTGCTTGCTCGGACGTTTAGGGGGTTTTCTGTTGTAAAAAGAAGTTTTCTTCCTACACAATGAGCAGCGGACGCTAATGTTTTTGTCACTTTTTACAAAATCAAACTCAAAGTAAGGTCAGTACTTCCACGCTTTAAACGCTGCACGCTCATACTCTCTCCCGCACTCGATATATTATCCATTGTTGATCTGCACACAGCTGTTGCCACGAACGTCGCACTCGCTTACGTCATTGTCATGAGACACTCTCGCAAAAAAAAATCACGGTTTTAGTAACGCAGTAATGCAGCGTGCTTACGGGAAAGTAACAGTAATCCAATTACCTTTTTTGGAATAGTAATCCCTTACTTTACTCGCTACTCGAAAAAAGTAATCGGATTACAGTAACTCGTTACTTTCATCTCTGGCTGGCAGAAATTGCAATTAAGCCTATGTGTAGCTCTTTTTTTTTTTTTACAGTTGAAATTCCATTGAATTTCAAGCACCCAAGCCAAGTCTACAAAAACACACTGACCTCAAATGCTAGAAAACAAGGTTATTATAAATGTTCTCATGTAATAGTCTTGGAAGGTGGAACACACTTGGAAGGTGGAATATTTGGTATAAACATATTAAATGAAACTGGGTGAAATTAATACTGATTTTAGACAAAGTTGTGTGACTCTTCAGGCTTCCTGCAACTGATTTCATCTAATACAGTATTGTGGCGAGCTCAGAAAAGGAGGAGACAGAGGTAACGTCTGGTCTTGCTTCCCGCAGAGTTAGCCAGGGAGCACAGCTGTTTATTATTATTCATCAGACGAACACACAACGCTAACACACCCGCTCGGCGCAGCTCTAGCGTAACAACAACAAACACTCTCTCCACCCAGAAACACACAGTCGCAGAGAGAGAGCGTCACCTGTAACCATGGCAACATAATGCTGCCGCCAGGACATAGCTGTCAAAACAAAACCCCAAACAGCCCTGACCCGCTACATAGCCTCCACCTAAGGGGTCAGTCGTCCCCGACAACCCCATTACCCAACACAAAGTCCTGCAAATGTCCATGTGTCTTCTTTCAGCGCACCGACCGATCTCGACCGGTGGGGGAAGAGTCACTCGGATCAGAACATGGGGTGCCACCAGCATCCCCTGCCTCGGCGGCTGCTGGAGCGAGTGGTCGGTATGGTGAGAGTCTGTCCTGGTGCAACACGACCATGTGCCCCTGGGCCCGGCATGCGGACCTGGTACACCACGTCTGTTAGCCGCTCCACGACCTCCGCCGGCCCTTGCCAGTGACTGCAGAGCTTGGGGGATGCTCCTCTCTTGCAAACCGGGTAGTACACCCAAACCTTTTCGCCAGGCACGAAAGCTCCCCCTCAGCACCTGGTGTCGCAGGCTCCTTTCAGTCTAACTCCGGTGCTGGCCTGGGCCTGGCGGGTGTAGTCATGAACCACCCGCGACTGCTCCCTCCACCTCCTGTAGCAGTTCATGGCCACCAACACGCGCCAGTTCCCTGCCTTGGTGACGGGAAAAGGCCCTAGGATGTCTACTCCCACTGTCTCCATCGGCGCCCCCACCTGGTGCTGCTGCTGCAGGGGGGCAGTGGAACGTTGAGTGGGGCCCTTCCGTCCCGTGCAGGTGTCACAGCAGTGCACATGAAGTTCCACATCCTGTCGACAACCAGGCCAGTTCAACCGTCCCCTGAGATGGCGGAGAGTTTTGGCATTCCCATAGTGGCCGGCCCCCACCGAGCCATGGACAAGCTCGAGCATCTGCTACTGCAGCGACCGAGGCACCAACAGCTGCAGGAGACCCTTGCCCTGACCGGGGGCCCGCCATCTCCGGTATAGAAGGCCATCGTGGGCCTTCACTTCGGCCCCCTGTCCTGACACCCCTGTCCAGCCTGGGCGTCGTGCCGCCTCCAGCCAGGCCCCCACCTGAGCCAACGTCGCATCAGCCTCCTGCTCCTGCTTCAGCGAAAGGCAGAGCCGGTGTTGATGGTGTGCTGGACCAGCCGCGTCTGCCTGCAGTCTTCGTCACTAGCGGCAATGATGTCCACATTCTTGTCCGCTGGTCAATGGTGAGACCTACGCTGCTGCGCTGCCAGAGGTCATCAGCAGCTTGGGTTGTCTCGGTCGAGGGAGGTTTGTTGGGCCTAGAGGCTGGGGCTGAGGCGAGTAGAGATGGTCCAGGGCCATCGGCATCCAAAGTCTGTTGAGTGGCAGCTGCCTGAATCCTGGCTTGTCGGTCTCTGGTCCCCTCCGTTCCCTTTTTTTGACCGCACTGGAGGGCCAGAGTAGAGCAGGGCAATATGACCAAAATATTTATCACGATATACATTTGAAAATTTGCGATAACGACATAACTGACGATATAATTGACACTAGACAAAATACTTTACAACTCCACAACTTTATTAGTGCAAAAAAACCCCATCAATGTATTTTCACTTAAACAAGCAGCTGTTTTTTTATGTTTAAAGTTATATAAAAATTTAACAGTGCAAATGCAAATTCCTTGCTGACAGTTTAACCAAAAGGCATTTCCAGTGGAAACTGGCCGACATATCCTCAGCATAACCATGTGTAATAGCCACAAAACTTAAAAAGAGGTTATACACACACAATACGGTAATATTATGTTGGAGACAGTATGTATCACTCTGCGAGGTTCCTGCCTACGATAGCCGTAATGCTCCGACAATCCATCAAGCGGTGTGGGTTCGTAGCTTAGCAAAGTCGTACTAAAACATTTGACAGATTTCCGAGCGCCGTGTATCACATAAAATTGGTTCGAGGTCAGTAAACACAACCCCAAACAGCCCTGACCCGCTACAATATGTTCAAAGTACAAATCAGTAAGCAATAATTAGCAAACAGTATTAAGCATTAATCTATTTAAATGAATGACTACTTTTAGTTTGAGTGGAAAATACTCAGAACACAAAAGAGGGAGAATAATGATATAACATTTTAAAGTACAGATTTTCACGATAGATGCAATCTACATTGGATACTTTCACGTCTGTTCTTCCTCGTCTTTTTGAATTTTATATGCATTTGTCACAGTGCACATATTCTGCCACTGTGTTAGTATTTGCTGTTTATTAATGCACTATTTTACATATAATAGGTTTGCACACAGCTCTATAGGCTGGAGCATATTAGATGTAGCCGAGCTGATGTTTGTTTACATTGTTAAAGATGTACATAGCCCTTTACACAGGGGACAGACAGGTCAAGAAGGGTAGAGCTATGTAAGATCATCCGTATCTATACCACAATATTTTTAATTAGACACAAATGTCAGACCAAATATTATCATATTTTTTAAATAAAAATATCCTCCCATTGCCTACACACACACACACACACACACACACACACACACACACACACACAGAGAGAGAGATGTTATGCATCCTGCACCATAGTTCAAGCATTCATGGGGAAAAATACATAAAGAAAATTGTGTTTTTACACGAGGGATGTTAATGTCATACATCAAACTCATAAAGTCCTCAATAAAAATCAAATACACAACCGCATTACATCAATAATAACAATGCTTTAATTTTACAATGATGAAAAACAATTATACCTAAACAGCTCATCAATATTCAATTATCAGTTTCTGCTATTAATCTAGGTCGAGTTTCAGAATGAAATTCCAGTGACAAATCTTATTTGTTCCTTACAACATTACTACTTTTTTTTTTGAATGCTGGGAAGTCAGACACACTACATTTCAGCTTCAGCAAAGCCTCTCGGAATTTACTGTTCATTACATTACATGAGTTGTACTGAGTTGTCTGACAGAGTTTAACTATATGTTGTCAGACTATAGATCTATGTCAGCTAATTTAAATGTTTTTGTGTCTGTTATTTTTTTTGTTTTATTTAATTTGAAAGGTTATGAGGAGGAGGCCCCTTTGGAAAAATCTGAGTGGACTCCCAGAATGGCTAAGATGGGGAGGGGTATGATAGACTGCAAATCTAAATATGGTCCGATCCTGCTACTTAATGTCATGTGGAAACTGAAGAAAATCCCAGGAATGAATCTGAAAAACGAGATTGGTTTTCACTGTGTTTAGCACATTTGCATTCCCAAGGCACAAGCACACGGTTCTTAGACAGAGTGCTCTGTCTGCCGCCATGGTGTAACATTGTCAAGGAAATGCATTTTTAGTGTTGAGTATAATTCATAAAGAACTGGTTTATACAATCTGACAGTGATACATACTTTAAACCTTAAGTACAGATCTGAAACAACCAAAACTGACCAGCTTTTTACAGTTTGTGACAAAAACTGTGTAAACCACATATTTTCAGAATTCATATATATATATATATATATATATACACTCAGAATTGAGGGGATCGAACTACCAGAAGGCAACATTGCAGACTTTGAGGACATCAAACTGTACATGGGCATCTCACACGCAAATGGAAACCATGAAGAGTCTGCTGGGAAAGCTGTAAGTACCTGCAGATGCTAGAAGGTAGAGCATACATGGAACGCCACAACCAAGTGGCTGGCATAGTATACAAAAACATCTGTGTGCTCATCTGTCTCTGTCGAGTATGGCCTGGAAGTCCCGAGGTCAAAAAGGGAGACGCCCCCAAGGTGGTGGAGAATGACCGAGTTAAGATCCTGTGGGACTTCCAGATACAGACAGACAAAATGGTGATGGATAACCAACCGGACATAGTAGTAGACAAGCAGAGGAAGACGGCAGTAGTGATAGAAGTAGCATTACTGAACGACAGCAACATCAGGAAGAAGCAACACAAGAAACTGGAGAAGTACCAAAGACTCAGAGAAGAGCTTGAGAAGATGTGGAGGGTGAAGGTAACAGTGGTTCCAGTGGTAATCGGAGCAGTAGGTGCTCACATTGTGCAAATAAAAAATTGTCATCCTATGTAAAACCAAACAGGTTAAATGGATTAAATTTAAATTGCAGAAGTACACTTTGTACATACTGAAAGTGACTATATATGTTACTGTACTTCCAATTAAGAAGAACAACTGCTAAATAAAACTGATTTCTGAACAAGGAAATGGTCCAAAAAGGTGGAATGAAAAAAAAAGCATGACATTTTGACCTGGAGTAATATGTCACCTGCCTTAAATCTATTTGAATATCTGTAAACGTATGTTAAAATGCAATGCAAAGCAGCTTAACCTCTCCAGCAAAAAGTGGCTAAAAATTTCATCTCATTGACATACTTGTGAAAGATTGGTATCATCCATTCCCAGAAGGATCAAATATGTTGTCAGAAATCAAAGTATGCATCTCAGCAAAGTAAGGATTCACTCAGTGTTATTAAAGTTGTTCGACAGTGCATTCTAATGTAGTTATATCAAACGCAAACATGTAGTCGTGTTTTCTCGTATATTAATAAAGTACATTGGAAATAACTATCACTTATCGATTCAATTTTCATTGGCCCCACTTTGAGAGTCACCACCATCGCTAAGCAGCGATTACTCTGTAAAATGATCTGAAACACATGGTCTCATAATTACCATTTAGCAACACAAACTTGCAGGCTACAGCCCCACACACCAAATCCCTATCCTAATAAGGACACACGTGATCGTTCTCTAAGTATTTAGATATGAACACAAAGCTAACAGCACAAGTCAATGATGACACCAGCACAAACACAGTTTAAAGTGATCGCCACAAGGATACTTTAGAAACATAAACAGGTAAAAATGGAGCTGCGGCCTTCAGTTTGTTAACTGTAAAAGTTCAGCAGTGGATGATTTCACCACAAATGATGGCTCACTTCAACATTTACTGAGCACTTAACTTTAACATCACTCTGGGCTCTTGACTTAGCATTAGCATGCTATCTGTGCAGGTACAAGTTGTGTTAACAGTGTAATGCAGTTGTTTCTGTCCTGGAGCAGTCTTTACTTTACCACCACGCTCTCAGCTTTTTGTGCAATAAAAATAAGTAATGTCCATATCCACACTGCACACTGTGGCACTATTTTCCTCCTCTGACACATGAACTGAAATCAGCTAATCGTACCGGGAGCGCAAGAATCGATAAGCGGGATCGATAGGCAGGCAGACTAACGATTCCAGGGAATTGGACTGCTGGGAACCGGTTGTGTACAAGAACCGGTTCTCGATTCCCATTCCTAAGTGAGACTCAGCAAAAAAAAGAAAAAGAAAAAAAGAAAACAAATTTATAAGATAAATAGTTATAGACATATTCTTCCACATGTATGAACACATAGGGCAGACAGTCACTCTGCCTCAGTGCACCTTTTTTCACTCAATGAAATTCAATTATGAAAAGAAAATGTTGAATCATCACAATTACTCAATGGATATAAAAATGAGATGCAAATAAGTGTGGTACTATGCATTTGAAGCATTTTGTCACACCATAATGGTATAATGCTGATAAGGAAAGCAAGGCCACAATAAATTTATTCGCACAGACAGAAATAGAGAAAATGACTGAAAACTATGAAGAGGTTCAATTGTAGTACATGGAAGCAAATGTGTACATAATATGGCCATAACGTAATATAAATATTGGAGGGGTAGTGAAAATAGCAGTAACAAAATTATTATATTGCAGTATTCCATTTGAGATTAGCTTGTAATGTGCTGATTTTATGTGTAATGGCTGTTTAATATAAAACACAAAGCCAGTATTTATGTTCAACTAATCATTCAATTAATACGCTTTTACTCCCAGCATCTGCTGAGAATAAAAAAAATCTTTCTTTGGATAATGTAACAGCTCCATTCATGGCTTAAGTATACCATTAACACTGACTCCATCGTTTTTGGAAATGCCAGCCAGCATGTCTGTCTATTTCAACATGGCAAATTTGAACCATGACAATTCACACTGCTCTGTTTCACCCTGATCACTGTGCAGTCAAGATGCCAGAATCTCGTTAGCCAGTCAAAAGCCACCAAATCTTAGCCCTGATGCCTGCTTTGCCTCTACGAGACAAAATGTTCTATGGTGTGTGTCTGTCTGTAGCATCTGTCAGACCCACTGGTGGTGCCAAAGACTTATCTCCTGTTAGCTACAGTCATTTGCATATGTCCTTGCAGTTGTTTGGCATGAGCCCATAATGACAAGAGGGGGCAAGAAGACTTGTAAAAGAGCTGAGAAACGGTTATGACAGATCTTGTCCGATTTTCTCGTTGTGTTAATGCTGTTAAATATGGGCAGTAGGCCTTATGTTGCAGAGCAGTTGCTTTATTTGTTGTGTGCATGAGTTACTGCTGTCTCTATGAAATTAAATGAAATCCTTCACTTGATAATAGTATAGTTTGATTGAGAGTGGATGGTTATATCTGTGTCTTACAGCTGCAATGACAATGTATTTTTCGGTTGCCAGGTAGCTACCTGAGAGACAGTTGGATCATAATCTGTGGATTTCTGGGGACGTCTTGTGCTAAAAGTTTATTATTTTGTGTACAACATGAACATATAAATTAAGCTAGGAAACTAAATGTAACACAAGACTGGTTTTTATCAGTTTATCAATTTTAACTCACGTCACACCAAAATATTAAGAACACATTATCAAAGCATGATCAAAAAACATAGAGTTGATGAATGCATGTTATTCTACAGGGAGTGCAGAATTATTAGGCAAATGAGTATTTTGTCCACATCATCCTCTTCATGCATGTTGTCTTACTCCAAGCTGTACAGGGAGTGCAGAATTATTAGGCAAGTTGTATTTTTGAAGAATAATTTTATTATTGAACAACAACCATGTTCTCAATGAACCCAAAAAACTCATTAATATCAAAGCTGAATGTTTTTGGAAGTAGTTTTTAGTTTGTTTTTAGTTTTAGCTATTTTAGGGGGATATCTGTGTGTGCAGGTGACTATTACTGTGCATAATTATTAGGCAACTTAACAAAAAACAAATATATACCCATTTCAATTATTTATTTTTACCAGTGAAACCAATATAACATCTCCACATTCACAAATATACATTTCTGACATTCAAAAACAAAACAAAAACAAATCAGCGACCAATATAGCCACCTTTCTTTGCAAGGACACTCAAAAGCCTGCCATCCATGGATTCTGTCAGTGTTTTGATCTGTTCACCATCAACATTGCGTGCAGCAGCAACCACAGCCTCCCAGACACTGTTCAGAGAGGTGTACTGTTTTCCCTCCTTGTAAATCTCACATTTGATGATGGACCACAGGTTCTCAATGGGGTTCAGATCAGGTGAACAAGGAGGCCATGTCATTAGTTTTTCTTCTTTTATACCCTTTCTTGCCAGCCACGCTGTGGAGTATTTGGACGCGTGTGATGGAGCATTGTCCTGCATGAAAATCATGTTTTTCTTGAAGGATGCAGACTTCTTCCTGTACCACTGCTTGAAGAAGGTGTCTTCCAGAAACTGGCAGTAGGACTGGGAGTTGAGCTTGACTCCATCCTCAACCCGAAAAGGCCCCAAAAGCTCATCTTTGATGATACCAGCCCAAACCAGTACTCCACCTCCACCTTGCTGGCGTCTGAGTCGGACTGGAGCTCTCTGCTCTTTACCAATCCAGCCACGGGCCCATCCATCTGGCCCATCAAGACTCACTCTCATTTCATCAGTCCATAAAACCTTAGAAAAACCAGTCTTGAGATATTTCTTGGCCCAGTCTTGACGTTTCAGCTTGTGTGTCTTGTTCAGTGGTGGTCGTCTTTCAGCCTTTCAGGCTCAAAAGCCTACTACCAATTAAGCATATTAGGTGATGTGCAACTCTGTAATGAGAAGGGGTGTGGTCTAATGACATCAACACCCTATATCAGGTGTGCATAATTATTAGGCAACGCCCTTTCCTTTGGCAAAATGGGTCAAAAGAAGGACTTGACGGGCTCAGAAAAGTCAAAAATAGTGAGATATCTTGCAGAGGGATGCAGCAGTCTCAAAATTGCAAAGCTTCTGAAGCGTGATCATCGAACAATCAAGCGTTTCATTCAAAATAGTCAACAGGGTCGCAAGAAGCGTGTGGAAAAACCAAGGCGCCAAATAACTGCCCATGAACCGAGAAAAGTCAAGCGTGCAGCTGCCAAGATGCCACTTGCCACCAGTTTGGCCATATTTCAGAGCTGCAACATCACTGGAGTGCCCAAAAGCACAAGGTGTGCAATACTCAGAGACATGGCCAAGGTAAGAAAGGCTGAAAGACGACCACCACTGAACAAGACACACAAGCTGAAACGTCAAGACTGGGCCAAGAAATATCTCAAGACTGATTTTTCTAAGGTTTTATGGACTGATGAAATGAGAGTGAGTCTTGATGGGCCAGATGGATGGGCCCGTGGCTGGATTGGTAAAGGGCAGAGAGCTCCAGTCCGACTCAGACGCCAGCAAGGTGGAGGTGGAGTACTGGTTTGGGCTGGTATCATCAAAGATGAGCTTTTGGGTATGTTTATTTTTCCAATTCTCACAAGTTAAAGACAACCCTTTCTCCTCCCTCCACACTAATTGAAGTCCACAGGGGAAAAAAGAGAGAAAAAAAACAGTTATGTTTGACAATTTTTTCTATCAGCTCATCATTCACATAACTGAAGACCCAAGGAACAACATAATTATGAATCAAATGAGACTGCTGATCTTTAGTACACTTAATCATTACTTTATTCTCCTTAGAGAAAAAAGAGGTAATGTGGAGATGCAGGATTGCAGTTTTAGTCTACTACTGTGTTACTATTATATTACACCCAACATTGAAAACATCCACAATATCGCATTACATTTAGAAGTACTTGACTTACTTCATGGATATTGTAATAATGTGTTAATTATATAAAATTAACACATTATTAAATAATAATAAACCTCATCACCACCACTACAGCAGTGGAAGTTTGTGCTTGACCTAATTACAGTAATTGCAGAAATTTTGATATTTTTATACTATGGCCAGTTAAGTTGACATTAAACTTGAGGGTATAGTTTTCCTTTGGTGATTAAAAAAGTTGACTCACTGGACTGAGAGGCTTATCTTGTTACTGAGAAGTCTCAAGGTTAATTCTATTCCCAGTTTTTATTTAATGTAGAGATCCTTTTGTTTCTACCATGGCCCTTTACTCATTTCACATAGCAAGCCTGGGGTGACGCTTTCCACCTGACAAGGCCGTATTCAACATGTACACCATGGCCATCTGCGCTCAGTGGGAACAGACAATCAATCATTTCTTGTGGAAAGGTGAACGATGTCAAATTCCATGAAGTGACCTAGTCTGCAAAAAAGCATCAGCATCTCCCTTAAATTATTTGTACCTGTTGATTGATAATTGAACATATCTGCCACGGAAAAAGGTGTTTAGAATTAGAAGATTTTTCTTTAATTTTTCCAAAGACATTTTATGAGGATAAGCAAGAAATTTGCAATGCATTGGAGTGTTCCCATTCTCTCTAACATCCAGCATGATTTCTACCAGCTTCCACTGGCTGAGACAGAGGTGAAGGATAGGCTTTTTGTCACTTCTCAAGCTTCCACTGATTCAAGAAGAGCAGCTAATTGGACAGTAGCATATAGGAAAAAAAAACAAATAAGCAAAAAACAGGAGAGGACATGTCCAGTGTTGCCAACTTAGCGACTTAGTCGCTATATTTAGCGAGTTTTCAGACCCCTTAGCGACTTTTTTTCTAAAAAAAAGATGTGAAAGCGCGTATTGCTTTTACTCTCAACAAGCAGCGGCTGCTGTAACACAGTCAGTTCTTCTTTTACTCTTATTTCGGGTCACTTTTGCCGGTCCAAGCCCGGGTAAAGGAGCAGGGTTGGAATTGTGACATTAAAAAAAAAAACAATAATTGCTAAAAGAAATTTAATTGGTAGTTCTAAATAAACTCTAAATACATTTAGGACGTTTTTTATTCACTTTATGTCTCTTCCACGATGTTATTTCTCTCTCCAACAACATAAGTTACAATTAGATTAGCATGACCAATTATGCAAATTAGGCGATGACGTCACGGTGGCTAGCACTGTTGCCGCACAGCAAGAAGGTCCTGAGTTCAATTCCAACATCAGGCCGGGGTCTTTCTGTGTGGAGTTTGCATGTTCCCCCCGTGTTTGCATGGGTTCCCTCCGGGTACTCCGGCTTCCTCCCACCGTCCAAAGACATGCAGCTTGTGGGGATAGGTTAATTGGAAAATCCAAATTGCCACTAGGTGTGAATGTGTGAATGAATGTGAGTGCGAATGGTTGTCTGTCCCTGTGTGTTGGCCCTGCGACAGACTGGCGACCTGTCCAGGGTGTACCCCGCCTCTCGCCCTATGACAGCTGGGATAGGCTCCAGCGCCCCCCGCGACCCTGAAAAAGGAGAAGCGGAAGCGAATGGATGGATGGAAGGCGATGACATCATTTAGCGACTTCTAGCGACTTTTAGGACAGCCAATAGCGATTTTCCTTACTGAGGAGTTGGCAACACTGGACATGTCCCCAGATGAGCTCTTGCTCTGTAGGATGTAACAAAACACTTTATCATATACAGATGAAATACATATTAATATAACCAAGCATGAGTGAGAGCTTAGTGAAATATGAAAACACTACTGAAGGAGAAAACATAATCAAAAATGCAAAAATTAAATAATAATGTATTTTATTTTATTTTAAATTACACGCATATTATTAGCGATTTAGATACACTGCTCAAAAATTATGTTTTTAAATGAAAGATTATTGAATTTACAAAAGAAGAGAAAACACTTCTTGATCAGAGTATAGTATCAACTGACTTAAACTGCTGGGATATTGCTCTGGACAGATCTAATTAAATTAACTAGCGGATGATACCGTGGAGACAAAGACTATCACAACGTTTCCCAACCAGAAGCCGTGGGTGGATAAAACCATCCGCGACGCTCTGAGATCCCGCACCGCTGCCTACAACACGGGACTCATGACGGGGGACATGGACCCGTACAAAGCCGTGTCATATAACGTGCGGAGGGCGGTGAAAGAGGCGAAGCAGCGCTACGGGAGGAAACTAGAGTCACAACTCCAACAGAGTGACTCTAGGAGCCTGTGGCGGGGACTAAGGACAATAACGGACTATAAAGCACCAACAACCGGTATGACGAACGCGGCCGTGACTCTGGCAGACGAGCTGAACACTTTCTATGCTCGCTTCGAGGCTGCAGCTAAGGTCTCCAACAATGCTAGTGTTAGCGGCGCTAACGGCTGCAGACAGGAAGATACTGCCAGCACCGGAAACGTGCTCGTCATCTCCGAGCATGAAGTAAGGAGAGCCTTCAAGAGAGTGAACACCAGGAAAGCAGCAGGACCAGACGGCATCCCAGGTCGTATCCTAAGAGACTGCGCATACCAGCTAGCTCCTGTGTTCACTGAGATATTCAACATCTCTTTATCTCAGTCGGTGATCCCCACATGCTTCAAAGAGTCCATCATTGTTCCTGTCCCGAAGAAACCCCACCCTGCTTCTCTCAATGACTATCGCCCTGTAGCCCTCACCTCAGTAGTGATGAAGTGCTTTGAACGCCTGGTCAGAGACTTCATCATTTCTTCACTACCAGACACACTGGACCCACTACAGTTCGCTTACCGTCCAAATCGTTCCACAGACGATGCCATCTCTCATCTCCTCCACACATCACTCACTCACTTGGACACTAGAAGGGGGAATTATGTTAAAATGCTCTTCATAGACTACAGCTCTGCATTTAATACCATAATTCCCTCCACACTCACCACCAAGCTGGAGCATCTGGGACTCAGCTCATCTATGTGTCAGTGGATCTCCAACTTCCTAACTGGCAGACCACAGGCAGTAAGGATGGGCGGACATGTCTCAGCCTCCACCACTCTCAGCACTGGAGCCCCCCAGGGGTGTGTTCTGAGCCCCCTGCTGTACTCTTTGTACACATATGACTGTGTGGCCACTACCAGCTCCACCACCATCATCAAGTTTGCTGACGACACCGTCGTGGTGGGCCTGATCTCTGATAACAACGAGACGGCCTACCTGAAGGAGATTAGGAATCTGGAGAACTGGTGCCAGAGGAACAACCTCCTTCTAAACGTCAGTAAGACAAAGGAGCTGATAGTGGACTTCAGCACTAAGCAGGAGAGGAACTACCAGACCCCCGTCATCAACGAGTGCCCAGTGGAGAGAGTGGACAGCTTCAAATACCTCGGAGTTCACATCACGCAGGACCTGTCATGGTCCTGTCACATCAACACCGTGGTGAAAAAGGCCCGTCAGCGTCTCTACCACCTCAGACGCTTGAGAGACTTCCAACTGCCCTCCAAGGTGCTCAGGAACTTTTACTCGTGCACCACAGAGAGCATCCTGGCGGGAAACATCTTAACCTGGTTCGGGAACAGCACCATGCAGGACAGACGAGCTCTACAGAGGGTTGTGCGGTCAGCTGAGCGCACCATCCGCTCCGAGCTCCCTGACCTGCACTCAATCTACAGCAGGCGGTGCTGGACCAAGGCCAGGAAGATCGTGAAGGACCTCAGCCATCCCAACAACAGACTGTTCTCTCTGTTGAGGTCAGGAAAGCGATTCCGCTCCCTGAAGACCAACACAGAGAGACTGAGGAGGAGCTTCTTCCCGCAGGCGATACGGTCTCTCAATCACACCACCACACAGTACTGACCCACACATACAGTTCTTACACACACACTGGACTTTCTGGACTTTGGTTTTGCACAACACTGGTCACTATATTCTTCATTTCCGGTTAATACTTGTACAGCTGCTGTTATTGTGTATATATTTATTTATATTTAGATTTCTTCATACATTCTTATATAGTTCTATATTGTGTATTTTGTTGTACAGTTATTTTATTTTCAACTTTAATTTATATATTTATCTTTATCTTATTCTTCCCAGTTAAATTTACCCTTCATTCTAATTTGTGTTGTACAGTTATTTCATTTTTAACCTTAATTTATATTTTATTCCTTCCTAGTTAAATTTACCCTTTTTAATTTTTCATATTTATTTCCTATCTTATTCATAGCCTTTTCCTTTTTTTGTTTTCTTTAGGTCACGAGCAGTTGTCCAAGCATTTCACTACATATCGTACTGTGTATGACTGTGTACGTGACAAATAAAATTTGAATTTGAATTTAAAATTAAATTAAAATGAATATCATTTTTATGAGACACTGTCAGTGTGCTGTTATATAACTCAGGTATTTTTTTTTTAAGGTCTGACTTGTGGCATTGATGCCCATTGCTTTGCTGTTGGATGTGTAATGTCAGATCCCTTGTATCTGACATTTGATTGTTGCTATGGAATGATCCTGGTCGTTATTGTTATTAAAACAATAACAAATCCAAATTCAAGCACTGCTGCATTGTGGATTTTTCTGCATTCTTCTGTCACTGAGGATTCCAAACCTGCACTCAGTCTCCTCATTACATTGGTACTAAACAGACACAACATTTGAGCTCTTGCAAACTTTACTCAAAAACTGCGGCTAGTCTGCGACTGACAGCAAGCACAGAAACTTCAAACAAGTCACTGAAGTAAGGACTGAAAGATTTATTTTTAAACAATAATGATTAAGACCTTTTCCAAAAAGGTTTTACCTCGATTGCCAGCTGTTAGTGTTTTTATCTTCATTTCTTTCATATTTATCCACCTAAACAATGCTTTAATGATACAGTTTGATATGAATTTATCACACTGACTTGAAAAATGTATGACAACTGTCCTGTAATGTTACAGAGAAACCAAATCCTGCGTGGATCTTTGCCTTGACTGATGCCTAAAATGTCTGGAGCTGGAGTTACCCTTTACCGCGTCCATTTCTAAAGATTAAATCATGTGAATTCTTAAAGAAAAATACAATACTACTACTACTAATAAAAATAATAAACTTTCTTTTCTTTCTTTCTTTTTTTAGGAAAATCCACATCTTAAGACATTTGACTCACACTCAAACTCACATGTCAGCACTGACAGGTATGTTTGCTATTCAATTAAAAAAAAAAAAAAAGTGGTGATTTTTCTTGTTTTGAGTACAGGAAGGACTGCTTCCACGATGTGGGGATCTTACTGCCACCACCAAGGGAATACTACTCTGTAGTGATGGGTCGGTCGCGAACGAAATGGCTCTTAGAGCCGAATCTTTGACGTGAACGACGCGAGCCGGCTCCTTAACGCGAGCGGTGTTTTTTTTTTTTCTCTCACCTTCTCTCTCTCGCACTTTTTTTCTGCTTCACTCAGCATGCGAGCCTTGTCCTTTACGCTGGGAAGAGGGGGGAGGGGCGGTAGCAGTAGCACAGGAACAGAGCCGGAGGGAGAGAGAGAGAAAGAGAGCCAGGGACACCAACATCACATTAGAAAGGTATAGTAATCATCCACAACTATTTTCAGTTGCAGATGATAAAGGATTCAGAAAGTTTATTCATGCAGGTCCATATGACAGAGAATATGCATGTTCTTTTTGTTTTTATATTATAATTTATATTTAATTGTGTTGTGGTTTGCAGTGTTTTGTGTTGTTTCACTTTAAATTTATAAAAGGAAAAAGCTGAAAATTTAAATAGTTAAAAGTTGAAATGTGAATAGTTGATTTTTGTATTATATGGTTTATTTATTACATTTTATGTGGAGTGAATAAATAAAAGTATATTTACGGTGGCCCCTACAGACAAAGCACATACAAACTTCAAATCACGTACGAACCCTGAAGCATGTACAAACTCCAAAACACGTAAAAACACATAAAAACTCCAAAACACGTACAAACCCTGAAGCACGTACAAACTCCAAAACACATAAAAACTCCAAAACACGTACAAACCCTGAAGCACGTACAAACTCCAAAACACATAAAAACTCCAAAACACATACAAACCCTGAAGCACGTACAAACTCCAAAACACATAAAAACTCCAAAACACATACAAACCCTGAAGCACGTACAAACTCCAAAACACATAAAAACTCCAAAACACGTACAAACCCTGAAGCACGTACAAACTCCAAAACATGTAAAAACTCCAAAACACGTAAAAACTCAGAAGCACATAAAAACTCAAAACACCTACAAAAGACAACAGAAGTGCTCCAGGATGCTAGGGGCAGTGTTGAACTTTTGTTGCCTAGTGGCTACACAAGCCAGCAAGTACCAACGATCGGATTTGGTGTGTGGTAATAACAGGTAAATGAACATTATTATTTTTTTATTATTTGACTATATATGAATGCTTGTGTATAAATACACAAACAATACACATATGCTTTCATGCTTTCAATTGTGTAATTTAAGTGATCTAGTAGCTCTGTTTTGGAAGTTCGTTCATGCTAGAAATGTGTTTTGGAGTTTGTATGTGCTTTTTGGAGTTTGTACGTGTTTTGTCTCTAGGGGCCACCGCATATATTTATATATAAACATATATAAATAAAACCACTTTTTTTTTTACATTAGTAATTCCTTTTGTGCATAATTTTATATTATTGTTAATAATAAATTAATTAAAGCAACAAAACAACCTGGAGAGCCGGTTCTCTAAAAGGAGCCGGAAATCCCATCACTACTACTGTGTGTCCTTTGTGTCCAAAGATTTTTTGGAACCAGAGAGCAAAACGTCAGGTGACCTGAATGTTTCTTTGCAACACGAGATCCGTTTGGCTCAAAGTCTGCCTCCTCCAAAGACAAAGGACAAGCACCCAGACTCATCAAATGAAGACCGTTGTGCTCTGGACGATGAAGTTCCCTTTTTCATGTTTAGACCTATCAGGGAACCTGTATGTGAGGTCCTAAGTCCTCCACCTGCTGATGCCTGGTTTCAGTCAAAGGACACTCATATGGTCATGCATCCAGATTTTAAAAATGACTGTTCTTCCCTGGATGATGAAGTGGCCTTTTTCATATCTCCTTGTGATGTTCTTCTGCCTCCAAGACCTCCACCCATTGCAGAGTTTGGTCACTGTAGAAAGCACAAATATTCAAGTGTTTCTTCTGTGGATGATGAAGAGGAACATTTGATGCCTAAACGCATTAGACTGATGACTTGTGATGTTCCACTGCCTCCAAGTCCTCCACTTACTGAAAAGAAGTGCCTTGCCTCCGTAAAACATGAGATGTCTGATTTGATGCCTCTAAGCCTCCTGGAATATATCCCACTATCTCCAAGTCCTCCACCTGCTGAAAACAAGTATGTTTTCTTTCCTTGTCCTGATGATAAGAGGTCTGATTTGATGCCTCTCAGCCTCCTGGAATACATCCCACTGTCTCCAAGTCCTCCACCTCCTGAGACAAAGTGCCTTGCTTCCCTAAAACATGAGATGTCTGATTTGATGCATCTCAGCTTCCCGGAATATATCCCACTGTCTCCAAGTCCTCCACTTGCTGATGCCTGGTTTCAGTCAAAGGACACTGATAAGGTCACATATCCCGATTTTAAAAATGACTGTTCTTCCCTGGATGATGAAGTGGCCTTTTTCATGTCTCCTTGTGATGTTCCTCTGCCTCCAAGACCTCCACCCACTGCAGAGTTAGGTCACTGTAGAAAGCACAGATATTCAAGTGTTTCTTTTGTGGATGATGAATATATTCCACGATCTCCAAGTCCTCCACCTGCTGAAAACAAGTATGTTTTCTTTCCCTATCCTGATGATAAGAGGTCTGATTTGATGCCTCCCGAAATATATTCCACTGTCTCCAAGTCCACCTATTGGGGTTTCTAGTAACTACAGGAAACACCTAAATTCAGCATTCACAGAAAGGCCTCACAGTGTAACTAGTGATGGGTCGTTCGCAAACGAAATGGCTCTTAGAGCCAGCTCTTTGACGTGAACGACGCGAGCCGGCTCCTTATCGCGAGCCGTCACGTGGGGTTTTTTTTCTTTCTCTCACCCTCTCTCTCTCGCACTTTTTTTCCGCTTCACTCTGCACGTGAGCCTTGTGCTTTACGCTGGGCAGAGGGGGGAGGGGCGGTAGTTATACTCAGTAGCACAGGAACAGAGCCAGAGGGAGAGAGAGAGAAAGAGAGCCAGGGACAACAACATCACATTAGAAAGGTATAGTAATCATCCACAACTATTTTCGGTTCAGATGATAAAGGATTCAGAAAGTTTATTCATGCGGGCCCATATGACAGAGAATATACATCTTCTTTATGTTTTCATTTTTTTTCCTTTCTTTATTCAAATCAGGCAACAAAGTATATATCTCATTTACATTGACATAGTTTTTTTTTCTTTTTTACCCCTTTTCCCTTCCCCTCCCCTCTTTTTCCCCTTCCCTTCCTTCCTCTCCCCATCCTTTTTACATAAAATATAATTACCATTATATAAACAATCATATCTATGTCTATACATACACATTTATTATCCTAAATAAGTATACTCAAAGGAGGGAGAGAGGGAAAAACAAACAAACAAACCAAAATAAACGACCCCCCCCCCCCCCCCCCCCAAAAAAAAAAAAAAATGTTTTCATATTTTAATTTATATTTAATTGTGTTGTGGTTTGCAGTGTTTTGTGTTGTTTTCACTTTAAATTTGTAAAAGGAAAAAGCTGAAAATTTAAATAGTTAAAAGTTGAAATGTGAATAGTTGATTTTTGTATTATATGATTTATTTATTACATTTTATGTGGAGTGAATAAATAAAAGTATATTTATGGTGGCCCCTAGAGACGAAGCACATATAAACTTCAAATCACGTACGAACTCTGAAGCATGTACAAACTCCAAAACACGTAAAAACTAGGGCTGCCACGATTAGTCGACTAGTCACGATTACGTCGACTATCAAAATCGTCGACGACTGATTTAATAGTCGACGCGTCGTTTGAAGCTTTGTAAGATCCAAAAGACGCAGAAATAAGTAGCAGGATTTAAGAGTGTAATAACGGACTGAAACAGAAGATGGCAGCACTGCATGTACAAGGATGCCAGCTGCCGTTAAACTCCGAAGAAGAAGAAGCTGTGTCCCAGAATTCATAGCGCGGCCCAGCTCAGTTTCCAACAATGGCGGCAGCTAGTTAGTTTTAATATTCCTCTTATTATTCTTTCTGGGTCACAAAATAAACGTTTAACATATTTTCAGGCGAGAATGTAGCTGTGTAAACCTCAAATATCTGCTCAGTTTATCAAGACACCACATATTTTCAAAAGCGCTCCGACGTTTTCGGAGACGTCTGTTACCCACTAGCTCGTTAGCTAGCCGGGGGCAAGGCTAACTAGAGCCGTGAGAACACCGGACCCCCGGCAAATAGTTTTCAAACCCACCGCCGTCTTTCGCTCCTCAGGTTAAACGTGATATATAAGTCACTTAGATAACTTAAAAATGTTATTGTTTTGCCTTTTTTTTTTTTTTTTTTTAGTATTTTATTTGTTCCTGAGTAAATCAGTTTGGCTGAGATTAAAGTTATAGTTTTTACACAGCTGAATAAACGTCAAGCAGACAGCTGATTATCAGAAGTGTGAGATGCTGTTATAGTTTAGATAGCAAGGAGTTTATTAAACTTCACCGAAACAATCTGCAAATTTCATTAAAATTTAATAAACTATCATCTTGTCTTTATTTTTAGTTAGCACAGACCTTAAACACTTAAAGCTGTAAGCTAATGATAGTTATATAAGAGCAGATGCTGCTGGTGCAATAAGCTGTACGTTTTACGTCCAATGGAGGATGATCTGATTAGTCGACTAATCGCCAAAATAATCGGTGACTAGTCGACTATCAAAATAATCGTTTGTGGCAGCCCTAGTAAAAACACGTACAAACTCCAAAACACGTAAAAACTCCAAAACACATACAAAAGACAACAGAAGTGCTCCAGGATGCTGGGCGCAGTGTTGAGCTTTTGTTATCTTGTGGCTACACAAGCCAGCAAGTACCAACGACCGGATTTGATGTGTGGTAATAACAGGTAAATGAACTTTTTTTAAAATTATTTGAATATGTATGAGTGCTTGTGTATGAATACTGAAGAAAATATAATCTGATCAAACATTATTCAGCTTTAAATATTGTTCAGCTTTAAACATTATTCAGCTTTAAATATTGTTCAGCTTTAAAGTTACTGTGCAACTGTGTAATAAAATGTGTGCTCACGACTTTGGCCTTGAGAGCGATAAGAAGCGAAGAGACTAGAACACCCAAGGCCGCTTTCCTTTTATGGAGTTGTTTTTCTGCTAATGCAGCACTTTCCTCACAACCCCCTCCTGTAAGTTTTAGAGAATATATACCCATCCTCACAGCAAATATTTGGAATCTCTTGATGTGAGCTGTTTTGAGAGCTTGTCTCTGTCTCAATAAAAGTTCACTGATTCCCCATCTGCAGCAGGTGTCCGGTTGTCTTCATTCTCCGCCAGCCTGGTTAAGTCAATTCCTCCTTAACATCTAAAAGAACCTATTTAATGAAGGAAGACGGGTTCACTTTGTGTTTAATATTATTCTATTGCTGTTGTTGTTTTTTTTATATCCTTCAATTGGCGTCACGAACAGGATCCGCTCCAGGTCAAACTGGAACGGGAGGGAGGACATCGGCCGTGGTCTGAGTGAACGGAGTTTGGACAAAAGCTGTGTACACACAAAAAACAAGGTAAGCAGACCTTTTATTTCTGCTATATTGAACATTATAAAAATACTTAGTGTCCAAACTCCTAGTAATTCATAACCAAAATTGTCTGGCTTACTTAAGGCTTGTTGAGAATCAGACAAGTGAATAAGAGATAAGTGAATAAGAAATAAGTGAATAAGTGAATAAAGATAAGAGTGAACTGAGGTCTGACCACGGTTGCAGCCGACGGGTTTGCTCTCCGGTGTCGGATACATACCTCAGCAGGTCTGGGACCTTGAAAGGGTTTATTAGTAACGCCTTTCTAAACAAATTAAAAGGTTAAAGGCCTTGAGAATATTTTTTAGTAATATTCTCTAAACTACAGAAGGGTTAGGAAGGCCCAGAGGACTTTATTAGAAAAGATCCTCTAAAACTTAAAAAAGAGAAGTACTGGTTGGAGTCCATAGGAGGGGTCCCTTTGATCAATAGGAGAAAACGGATCTCTTCTTAAAACCCCGATGATTTTAGTGTTTTAAATGTTTTGATGTTCTGTTTGATATTGGACACACATAAATACACGCTGAATGCTTGCTGTGGAACACTGGGCAGGACAGTTTGGTTCTCCGTTGTTCACAGATTACACAATTAAAGGAACTAGGTTCCTCTTTTGGTTAAAATAATACACCACACATAGAATTTTTTTTTTACACATTTATTACATACATAAGGAGGGTAATGAGTGACTGCAGGTAATGTATGAAGTGTGAATGAGACGTGTGAACAAGGTGACAACCAACTAGCACCCCTATCAGGAAGCTCTAGGCAAGGTTACCCGCCAGACTCCGGTTTGGTAGAAGCCTGGTAACACCTGAAGGGATATTTCAGTGCTGACTCACCTTTAAAGCAGCGCCCCAGCTGATTAGTGCCTAACAGAGGCAGAAACCCAGCTGGCCCAAATTCTCCTTTAAAAGCAATAAAAGAACACTCCTCCATTGACAGTAAAATGGATGGAGAATTAGATCGAGAAACTAATGATGATGGTTGGGGTCCCGGTGTTATTCTTAGCACATTGGGAGAACAATTAACATGTGTTGAGACAGTCATCAACTCCACACACCAGCCTAAAGAAGCAAAACAGCTGAAAGATGCTTTTAAATTAGTCAAAAATTTAGCAACACCAGCAGAGAAATAGAGAAGTGAGATAAAGTTGTTCTGGCATATGGTGTTTTCTTAGGAATTCGAGCGCTATCGGGAGGGCGTTCCCGAGGTGTGTATTGATCAGCAAGGCTAGGCCTGGGCTATAGGTGCTTTTAAATTAGTCAAAAAGTTAGGGGTAACCTCTTCTGGCATATGTCTATGCGGGCCCGTGTGTAAATAGAACATAAATTACCGGTGTGTGTAAATAAAGTGTAAAATAGTGGTATAAACTGTCTGTTGAATTTCTCCTGAGTGTTGAAAAAAAAGGAAAAACTCTTTTCTGCTCTCTCTGAGAGAGGGGCTGTGTGTGTGAGACAGGAAGTGTGCATGCCCATAGAAGGAAAGAGATGAGGTAAACTCTGTGCAGATAGACCGAAGTAAAAAAAAAAAAAAAAAAAAAAAAGGAAAAGGGTCTCTCTCTCTGTCTCTGTGAGAGAAAAAAGGTGGGGGCCGAGTGAGCCCGCGGGGCCGAGCGGGTCCGCGGGAGCGAGCGTGTATGCTGTATGAGGAAGAAGGGGGTGAGAGGGAGCGAGTGAAAAGAGTAATCGAGTATTTGGTGATTTTTTTTTATTATTTCAGAGGCACTGGGTAAGAGTTTTGACTTTAGCTGTGAGAGTTGTGAAAAGAGCAGGTTTTTCTTTTGTTGTAGACTGTGAGTAATCGGTGTTTTTCTGCCTATTGTGCTGCGTGGAAGACACAGAAGTGTTGAAATGTTTGTGGTTTATCTTTGTTTGACGTTTTATATAGAGTTGGTTGATTCAGGGTGATTTCTCCCGTTTAAGGGAGGAGTTGCATTGTGGTTATGTTAAAGCTTTGCTGTAGGGGTATGTGTGTGATTTTGTGCTGGCTTCGCATGTTTAAATGGATGCATAGAAGTTTGTCAGTGAGAAATTGTTATGGTGGGGTTTTAAAGTTAGTAAAGAGTCAAACAACGCCCACTGTTTTAAAAAGGCCCAAAACATCATAAAAGACACCTCACATCCTGGCCACTCCCTGTTCGAACTGTTGCCCTAAGGCAGACGGTACAGGGCAATCAGAGCAAGGACTAATAGACTCAAACACAGCTGTTATTCAACTGCAATAACACATCTGAATACTACAAAAATGTCCACCATGCCACTCTTGTGTTAATCTATGCACGGTCTGAAGCATGACGGTGGGAATACTTAGTATTTTAAGTATTCTATCTATTTTATTGATTGAATTTTATTGTTTTTTTTATATTTGATATTACTAGGGATGATGCAATGATCGGGGACCATTCTTAATGTCGTCGGTCTCATGACAATGACAATAAAGTTTTTGATTTTGATTCTGATTCTGAAATACACCCTCCTCAAGAGTTCAATGATTTAGGCAGTTATGTTTATACAAATACTAAATGTATGTTTAGTGTCTTCATACAGGTGTTTTTTCTTAACCTGGAAGCCTGAGTACGGCAGCAGAAGACAGGCCAAGCTTTGGCTAAAATTCACGGCTGGACACCAGAGTTGTCCTCACCCCTCCCGGTAAAACAAAAAAGAGAGAATGTAGTTTGAGGCGGGTTTTTCTTGCTGAACTGCTCTGGGTGCTGTGTCCCTGAATCTCACCAGTGTTAACCTCTGGCGGAAGACATGGAGAAAAGGAAAAGATGTTCCTGGTAAATCACTGAAACAAATAAAACCACACACAACCAGAGAAAGATATGAGAAGGGTGAGGAACAGACACATGTGCGTGTTAGAGACATGCCTCGTTTGAGAAAAAGTTAAAGTAACCCATATAAAGACGCACCCATACATGCAATGAAGAAACAGCTTACATACATGTGCACGTACATGCAAGGTTAAAGTAGCGACACTTAACATACACCTGTTTTTTAAATGATATAGTTTATACAGTACTGACAATTAAACGCTTTGGGTTGCAGGACAACAACGTAACGTTAAAAGACAAAGACACTGGTCTGAGGATTAAGTGAGGACACGACAAATTTAGTGGTTAAAAGGGTCGACTTGGGACATGTTTTTGTTGATTGTTTAAGACAAATGACTACTGAATGATAGGAAATTCCTTTTTAGGTTTCTAAACAGGATCTTAAGAATTTTAACACGTACCTGTGTTGTCCTGTCAACTTGAGGGGTTATGAGTTGATTATATGGTGAAAAAAAAAAAAAAAAAACAAAAACAAAAAAGGGGGGAGACGAGATCTCGTTGTTTCTCCCCTCTCGGGATAACACAGCCAACACAGCACAGCCAACACAACATCATTTTCCTGTTCGCCTGTTCTGTTTTGTTTTTGTTTTTTCTGAGAGCCGAAGCTGACCTGGACTCCTACCCTCCCCTCTACCATCGTTGCCCTCTCCGCGACCATCTTTGACCCTTTGACCCCTGAAGGCCACAGCAGCTGGACTCACAACAACAACTTGAGGATGTCAACAGTGCTGCAAAAGAGTGATCTCATGCAGCAGAGACGGAGAGCACTAAACCTAAAGCCCGTTTCACTACACGGGGGAAATTCCCAGGCTGCGTCAGCTGACAGAGCTGTGACGAGACGCGCATTAAGCCCGGAGGAAAAGGGACGGTGAGCAGAAGGATGCTGACCTCTGAGAAGAGCCGAACAGCAGAGCTGCAGAAGGCCGTGGAGCAAAGTAAGGACAACATAAACAGACCCAAAGAGGAGGGGAGGACCCTAGGCCATGCGTCAGGCCGCTGGTTTACCTAAACTACAGAACAGGAAGGTGATGAACACAAACATATACCAACACACGAACACACACTTCTGCATGCGCCTACTTAGAATGAAGGGAAACACACACATGAACACTTATGCACTTGTTGAGGGAGTAAAAACTGATACATACCCATGCACTAAAATCAAAATGTTGATTTAATTTACTAAGAAGTGACACACAATGCTCCAGCTGCTGCAATGAAGAATGCTTTACTGACAAAGGCTCAATGCTGCACACAACAAAGTCAAATACAGAATTTGCTATAATAATAAGCCCAGAGGGCATTTGTGTGGTCTGGGGAGCAGAGTCCGGAGCGGTTTGGTTATGAAAATGATGCCCGTGCGAGATATCTGGGGCTTAAGGCCTCGACTTAATTGTTTACTCTACACCAAAAAGAAAAGAAAACACTCTGAGCAGTGGTGCAGAGTGAAAACGAGGAATTAACAGTGTGAGTTTTATTTCAGAGCGCCACGTCATTGTGATGGAGATTTAATAAAGGAGGAACACACGGACAAAGAAGAAGAGAAGGGGGGGGCAGCCCTTGAACGCGATTGCCTGAGGCATTAAAGTTCTGTACTAAATTCTGGTTTCCAGTGTGAGAAAAGTCACGCAGTGCCAGTAGTAGAGCTAGGTTGAGCGATGATTCTAAATTACTGTAAGTAAATCATCGTACACCGTTCAAGTTTCATGAAAACGGGGATCTAGACTTTGTTGAACCCTAGGCAATTTGAACAGGTAAAAGTCGAGTGACCAAGTAGCAGTTGAATAAAAGTCATTGAATAAGTGTTGAAATAAACTGGCAGACTTAAGAGAATTAAAACATTTCAAGAGCTCAACTTACTTAATGGTTCAATTTTGTTTCACGAACGCAAAACATATAGGTTTATGAATATGAAAAGGTTGAGGTGGTGTTGATTTGACTCTGTGTAGGTTTAGGTTGGTATTTTTATTGATGGGAAGAATATTCAGTGACAAGTCCTAAGACCCGGGCGTCTGCATTTTGTTTTTGTTATTTTTCATTTTATTTTGTTTTATGTTTACTGATTTTTGTTTGTGAATCTTTTCTTTAAGCAGATCTGCACATCGGAAATTACAAACATTACACGTCGGCGAGAAAATTGTTGTAAGTGAGTTTCTCCGCATTGAAATGGGTTCTGGAGGAAACACTTGTGGGGACAATTAGAAACGAGAGTCCCTGTTTAAAAAAGTATTCAGCGAGGTAATCCAAACTCAAGTTCTGGTTTCTTTTTGAGATGACGTCATTTTGCTGAGTGTGGAAACTAGATGCGACGACAGGTTTCACTATCAGCAAAGAACGGATGAATGGATGAAAGACTGGGAATAAAAACAAACGGACTGACTGGTAAAAGATGACAAGACTTGACCATGACTCAAGGTTAACCACCTCCACCTAGATAGGATAAAAGGGTGGATGAATTTATGTGGGTTTCTTTTACAGGAGTAGAAGGATGACAAAATATTCGAGGATGAGTGAACCTGTAAATGCCATTTTTGTGTCTTGTGTTGCTTACAGAGGTAACTGCGCAGCGTTACCATTTACATTTTCTTCCCTACAGGGTTACAGTTTTAATGTTTTTCTATTACAGGATTTCTGGGCGGATGTGTGAAGAAACGGTGTTTATGGGTTAGGAGTTGGGGATGCTATTACACTGTATTCTGGTGAGAGTGTTGGGGGAGACACACCCTGTCTTGAAAACTGTGATTCTTTTACAGGAAATGTTTTATAGCACCTATGGAATGAGGATGTCTGACTACGGTCAATGTGCTGCTAATGTTTGCTTTGCTTTGGTGAGAGGGGTGCAGTAGAAAACAGACAAGTGACATGACAACAAGTAATAATAACAGATAACAAATTTGGGGACAGTTTGACCTAGAGCCCACTAACTGGCCATTAGGGGCTCTCTCTCTCTCATTGCCCAAAGGGTGAATAAAGCAAATTGTGGCAATAATAATGATTTAATGATTGGAGAAACCTGAACATGATACTTGTCTGTTGAGCTGAATCGTTTATTACTCTTATGATTTTCCGGTGGGACTATGAAGATTTTTTGGTACAGATTGCAGGTTGTTGCTCTTTAACTCCTAGAACACGCCCTTGGCGAGGTGAGGGGAACTGGACCACCTTTCTCTGACCCATCATACTCTATTAGACGACATACAAGCTAAGTAAACATTTCTTGGCCCTTTCCCCCTGAAATGACAGGCAGGCAAAGATGTTGCGTCTTTGTTTGCTTCCTGGCCCTGGGTCTCATTCCCATTGGCATAATCCTGATCTGTGAAGGGCCCCCGACACTTCTGACACCTTCAAGTTCAAAAGCTTCGCCCCCTTCTGACAGTCCCAATCTGACAAATGTAGCCCCTAGGGTCTTGCCCACCACTTCCTCTCCAGTTTTACCATATTCACTTTTGAATGTCCTTAGCAGTTACCGTTCTGAGTTTATTTTACGGTTGATTTATTCTTTCACATTTTCACGTTTATATCTCTCATTATTATAGTATACTCTGTACTCTCCACATTTTTATCATTACTTATGCTTTTTGGTTGCTGAGTTACAGGAACTGTTAATTTTGTGTCACTACCCTGGTTGCACTAACTCGTTGTACCCTTGTGTGCAGGACAGCTGTTACTGCTTTCATCGGGAACCGAGACTGCTTGCAGCCGACCCCTGGGCAGGGTGGTGCCTGGACTCTTTTCTCCTCATCTGCAATGACAGATAAAGACAAATGAAAAGACCCGAGGAGTTTTTCGAGCCAGGCTTCGACACGTCTCTGTGTTCCTTTGATTGTTACTTATTTTTGTGTGTTGACCCATTTAAGATGGGTCAAAAGGGGGATTTGAAGAAAATATAATCTGATCAAACATTATTCAGCTTTAAATATTGTTCAGCTTTAAACATTATTCAGCTTTAAATATTGTTCAGCTTTAAAGTTACTGTGCAACTGTGTAATAAAATGTGTGCTCACGACTTTGGCCTTGAGAGCGATAAGAAGCGAAGAGACTAGAACACCCAAGGCCGCTTTCCTTTTATGGAGTTGTTTTTCTGCTAATGCAGCACTTTCCTCACAACCCCCTCCTGTAAGTTTTAGAGAATATATACCCATCCTCACAGCAAATATTTGGAATCTCTTGATGTGAGCTGTTTTGAGAGCTTGTCTCTGTCTCAATAAAAGTTCACTGATTCCCCATCTGCAGCAGGTGTCCGGTTGTCTTCATTCTCCGCCAGCCTGGTTAAGTCAATTCCTCCTTAACATCTAAAAGAACCTATTTAATGAAGGAAGACGGGTTCACTTTGTGTTTAATATTATTCTATTGCTGTTGTTGTTTTTTTTATATCCTTCAATACACAAACAATACATACAGTACATGCTTTCAATTGTGTAATTTAAGTGATCTAGTAGCTTTGCTTTGGAAGTTCAGTTCATGCTAGAAATGTGTTTTGGAGTTTGTACGTGTTTTGTCTCTAGGTGCCACCGCATGCATATATATATATAAACATATATAAATAAAACCACTTTTTTTACGTTAGTAATTCCTTTTGTGCATAATTTTATATTATTGTTAATAATAAATTAATTAAAGCAACAAAACAATCTGAAGAGCCGGTTTGGAGCCGAAAGAGCCGGCTCTTTTTAGTGAGCCGAACCGAAAGAGCCGGATCTCTAAAAAGAGCCGGAAATCCCATCACTAAGTGTAACTGCTCATGAGGTTTCACCACACCCACCTGATGAAATTCCACACCTTCCAGAGAAGAGATACTTCCATTTATCTACTGTTGCTTTTCCTTGTTTCGACGTTTAAAGATATTGAAGATCCATTCACATTATTATTAAATATTCGTATTCTCAGTAGAGTATATAGCTAGATCTGAACAAGGAATAAGTTAAATTCTACCAGATACTCATTAACAAGTTACCTGAACATAAACCATTTAAATAAAGCAGGAATTAGTGGAGTGCACAGATGGGACAAAATTGCTATATACACTCAAAAAAGGTATAACTATTTAAACAAACAAACAAACAAAAAAAAATTCATAAAAATAATTCCCATGTTATTAAATTGTTTTATTTTAGCATTATGGAATTCTGTTATTCCAACTTAATGTACTCAAGTTGGACCAACTTGATTAATGATTAATGAATCAACTTATTTACTGCATTTGAATCCAATATAATTTAATAGTGTTGATCCAACTTAAAGGAAGCATACATAAAATGCAAGTGCAAGAAAAACAGTAGTGGGGATAGTGGTAACTTAACCTGTTTAAACCATTGGTTAAACACAATGAATGGCTGAATCTGGTGATTTTCTGATTATTTATACAACTACTTTGAAGGTCAAACAGTTGCACTTTCAAAAAAACAAAAAGCACCAATTTTGTTTTTCTGAAAATGTAAAAAAGGGGGAGCACAAGAACAACAGAAGCTGCGGGACCCTCCCAGAGCCAAAGGAGATGAGTCGAAGGGTGACTCGTGCTCCTGGGCACGGATAGCCTCCTGCCTTTCTCTTGCCTTGAGGAAGGCAGAAACTGTGGGTCGCTGATACCACACGGAGTCCGCTGGTCGCGTCATACTGTCACGGTCTGCGGGACAGACCGAGTGGAGTGAGTGAGGTGGACCCAGGTGCAGACACAGATGAGGAACCAAAACTGAGCTTAACGAAAGCGAAACTTTATTTTGGGCCTGACACTCACAGACAAGAAGCAAGGAAAAATGAGGGAAAATCTAAACTTAAACTGGGAAACTATAACTAAGACTTTCACTATGACTTGACAATGAAAACTATGACGGGATGTGGGATAGGTAGCACAGACAACGCAACAATAAACAAAGGGAGATGGAAGACATGAGGTGATCAGGAGAAATGAAGACACATGAGGACACAGCTGACTCGAATGAAACATAATGACAACACAGGAGAGAGTTAACACTGGACACACAAGACATGGACCTTCAAAGTAAAACAGGAAACATGACAGGCACACCTAGACACTAAAGTAAACCTAACAAACAAAACTAATTAGAATAACAACTTAGGATTATAATGTTCAGAACAGGACAACTAAAGACTCAGAAAATAAAACATAAAACACCAAAATACAAGAAACTGAAAATGCTGGGTCAAAATGACCCAGAACCATCACTCTTACCTTTTCAAGATGACCGTGAAGCAAACCACGTGTGTGCTTTTTTGCCTCCTGTGGTATAAAATCTCGCAAGATCTTGTGATATCGTGAGTCTATCGGCCTTTAAGGCAATTAACCACTCTTGTTAGATTGTAACATGTCATATCAACAAGAATAAATTTAAGAGGTGCTAAGTTGGTGAATTTCATGCAGGTCGTATATGATTTTAATATGTTCACCTTAGAAACATAAATTTATTTTGTTCAAATTACATGTTTTGAGTCTTAAAAATGCAATAACCACCCTGTTTCTAGGCAGTGCAGCAGTTCTCTTTTACTTTTAGCACAAGTTCTAAAAGTACACATTTGTATTTAAACTTGTTTAATTTCATGTACAGGAGCTACTGTACATGCATAAACATTTATATTCTGGCCACATGGTGACGATGACTGTTTACCACAAGCCTCGGTGCTCCAAATGCTCCACATATGCATTTTATTTGTGTTTTGTTATAAATAGATATAGTTTTTTAAATAAAGAAAGCAAATATTAAAATGTTTTCATACTCTTTTCAGTGCTAGAAAGCAGTTTGTTCAAAGTGCTTAAAGTATATGCTTTCAAAGGTACAAGGCTTATGTCTGCCTTGTATTTACTAAACAATGAATTGTGAAAGTGCTTCAAAAATAAAATAAAACTCTCATGTGCCCCTGTGCTCAAATTATACAGCACATACAGGCCAACAAGAACCTAAATGAGACAATTTGAGGTTAAAAAGAAAAAGATTAAGTCAAATATTTTGGGTAAGTTTAATGTAGCAGTTTATAGTGTTGTAGCTAGCTAGTCTGGGTTTGTGAACTGGGCAGTCCTTATCATTTGGTCCCAATGGATAATAGGTTCATGGATATACAACAATAACCTTATAATATGCCATTTTAATATACTGAATGTTATTGATACTCTAAGATGTAATATTTCCTATTATATTTTCAATAGCCATCCAAAAATTGGGTGTAAAATATAGTGGAAAAAAAAAAGGAAAATGTAGTTGAAGTAAGTGTCGGAAGTTCAAAGAAAGATGGTATTATTATTTCTACTTGGATGTCCTGGTGTGAATTTGCCAGAGACATTTGTCTGAAGTAATAGCTTTGTCAGTTATGTCATTGACTCACTGTGGGAGACAGTCAAGGAGGGATTACATTTTTGGGCACTCTATCATTACAATTCGAGAACTGCTGACTTTGATATTAGCTCCCAATAGGGAGCAATGCTTCCAAACCCTCCCACAGAGCTTACTGTGAATATTTCACAAAACAAGGATGAGATATAAACAATTATTTGGTGTTTGAGTGAAAAAAAAAAACATGTTGTAATGTCAAGGTTTCAAACAAGAGAAACTTGTTTTGTTCCCCTCTCTCACCTACATGCTTTAAATGATTCATCCCCTGTTGAGCCACGGTACTCCAGACAGTGTCTCATTGTGATAGTCGCTCTGTGCATCTTCAGTTATCTAAGGCAAATGGCTCCATTCTGACTACAAAAATATTTCTTTTATTTTATTGTTTGTTTGTTTTTTTAACTGAATTTGTCAAAGCTGCGATTCATAAAAGCAGATGGAGGTCAAATATTATTTGAAGCCATTTTCAAAGATTACAATAGCTGTACATGTATCCTTTGCCACAATGGGTGGAGCACAGAAATGTGTTTGCATGGCTTAATATTGCTCTTTCTGCCCTATTTTTAGGTTGTATTTTGATATTTTGCAACCTGTTTTGTTATGTTTATACATATTCCCAGTGGGCTCTATTAAAATACCAACATCAAAATCCATATATCCATCTCCTACTGACCACACTTAGCTGTGCTCTCTGCTCAAACTGTTTGATCTTTGTTGCTAAATCCCAAACTGTGAAGGTCTTTAATAGCAGATTGTTAAAAGCTGCCGAAAACCTCATCTCAAAGTCCTCATGTTTGACCCCCATTTTCCATTAGAAAAATCTTAAAAATGTCTATTCCAATCTAAAATTAATTTAAAAAATGTTTAGTTTTATTGAACCTCATTAAATCTTAGATGCATTGCAGACATTGCAGCGCATGTCTTAATGTTTTGTGTTGATTGAGAAAAATTCAGTACTAAGGGGTTGAAATGATCTTTTACCAGTGTACTTGCAGTCGTTAACATAAACAGGGTTAATAAAGCACGTTTTCTTATTTTACTGCACAAATTCTTTTACAGATTATCTTATTCTTCGTGATCTGCAAATAATAAAAATGAACTGAACTGAATTGCATTGAATTACAGTTACTGGAAACTCAGTACTCTTTTGCTCTTTCTTTTATTTTTATTTTTTTTGTGTTTCTAAATAACTCAAGGTAATTTAGTATTTAGTATTTATTTATTTATTGTCATTGTCAAGAACAATGAAATTGCGTTTGGGGCTTCCATACAACCCAAAAAAAAGAAGAAAATAATAAATACCCCTTAAAACCCAAGTGTACATATTTAACCCAGTGTGACTCCAATGCAATAAGACAATCCTTAGCAATAATGTTCGTAGAAATTCAGACAAAGACCTGAGAAACATGACAAAATACAACAATGCAACCCATTCAATATTATTGTACTGTGAGATATGATATCAGATATGATAGTTATCTATTTAAGAAAGGGGGGGGGGGGGGCAGGAGGGGGAAGAGAATAAAGATATGATGCACCAATGCAGACCAGTTCATTGCTATTAAGAAGTTGGATATGGTTATTGTCCGTGAGAGGGGGGCAGAGAGTTCAGGAGCCTCACAGCCTGTGGATACAGGCTGTTGGCCAGTCTGGATGTTCTGGCCTGTATAGACCTGTACCTTCTCCCTGAGGGCAGCAGATGGAAAAGGTGGCGCGCAGGGTGATGTTGGTCCCGCAGGATACTGTGCACCCTCCTCAGACAGCGAGTGGGGAAGATATTACTGATCTCCCCATACAGAAAAGAAATAGTAAAAACTTATATGAGATTACTCATGAAAGTGGCCGCTTTCATGAGTAAATCATATAAGGCTTATATGATTTACTCATGAAAGTGGCCACTTTCGCATTACTTTCATACATTGTTTTAGTAAGTATCCAAAACATACAAGTTTCATTATATAATTTTTCAAGGGATCTTATATCTGTTTTCACTCTTGTATGCTTTTCATACAAGTTTCACACAAGACAGATACAAACTTTATAAGATTTATATATATCTTTTCCATATGGGTCTGGCAGACTTGTTCCAATAATTCTGCCAGCTTCTTTCACCACCCGCTGGAGTGCTTGCTGATCGGCCTTGGTGCAGCTGGGGAACCACACTAGAAATCCATACGTCAGAACGCTGCTGTTGGCACAGTTGTAGAAGTTCAACATCAGAGATCTGGGAATGTGTGCGCTCCACAGTCTCCTCAGGTAGTAGAGGCGCTGTTGGGCCTTCCGTACAACTGAGGTGATATGGTTGCCCCAGGACAGGTCCTCGGTCACATGAATTATGTGTGAATTATGTGTTTCCTTGTAATTTTTAAACTCCTGAAACGATGCAGCATTTTGAGAACAATGCTTATTTGCTGAATTCACCCAATAAAGGTGGGAATGGTTGTTTTTTTTACATTTAAGCTGCATAAGTCATTAAAAGGAAATCTAGCAGCTTTAGAGGTGCCAGGAATTTTCTACAGATTAAGCCAAAAGTGTTTGGGTGTAAGCTCTGGGATTCCTCTCCAAGATCTTGACTTTACCGTGCAGATATTGAGCTATGAAACTCTACAATAGTCCTAATTCAAATCTTTTAAATCTCACTTTTGTTTGTTTTTCATCCCCATTTTCCTTCTTCATACACTTAACTTTCCCTCAGGAATTTGTCTGTTTCTGTGTCATTGGATTTAGTGTTGATTTTTTTGTGTGCTTCTGTTCATTAGTGGTGGTTTTCTATTAATGGTTATAATCCGGTTCCTCTTTTATTCATTCTAGAGAAGCTGCTACTGCAGTGCATTTTATTTTAATGCATCACTAACAGCTACCTGCTGTTCGGTAGCTATTTATAACAGTAAGCACAGAAGCTTTGTTGAAAAAGGTTAAGTTCAGGTTGCTTTGTGTGATATTAGCTAACACTGAAAAATGTGTGTTTGTCTGAAACTATTACTTTGTAAAGCAATGACAGTTTTTTTAACTGTTAAAAAGATCATTAATAATGCTTACAGGCAGGTCAGTGTAAATTTGTGAAATGTAAACATTATGTGGATAGTTATTTGTAATTTGAAACTGAAAAATTGTTACACAGCTGTTACAAAATGGAATAAATTTAACTGTTTCACTTGTTATTTGCTTTCAATAGGTGTATAGATTTGGACAATAAAACTGCTCGGTCAGGTGTGGTTTGAATTCAATTGCGACAAGCTAGGAGTGAGACCATCCTCACTATTTTTGCAACATGTTTCACACGATCAGTGCTAAAGGACACATTATGCATGTTTATGGCCAGTGACTTTCACTAAGCGGCAGTATTGCACAGACTGGAAATTTAGAATTTAGTAAATTTTTATATAACATATAGAACTACATACATGCTTTAGTACTGTAGAGGGAACAAAGCAACTGTAGAAGAAAACGTGGCTTGGGATGGTGAAATACCCATGTACTCAGAGGTGGGAGGTTTGAAAGTAACCAATCCCAGAGTGTTATTCATCTCTCCTTATTGCATTTCTGGCAGATGCAGCCCAGCATTCTCACATTTTTATCGATAACAGTTTATCGCGTGTAGCTATCTCAACTGTTTCGCTGAGTGTTTTCTGTTTTCTTCTTCTTAAAGCCCTAAAATGCTGACCAAAAGCATATTTAGGGTTTAAAACATAGGCATTTATAGACTATTTCTGACCACATCAAAGATTCATAGCTTTTCGAAATTTGCAAAAATCAAGTGTAACAAAATTTAATTGTAAAAGAACTTAAATGAACTTTATATTTACTTTACAATACCTTAATGGACATTAAAGTGCTATCATTTTAATGCAGTAGTCCATTTTCATGCATTTTGTTATTTAAAAAAACATATGCAGTTAACTAGTTAAATTGTTAAAGTTATATCGGATTGCTTTGTGACTCTCAGTGCATTGTTAGATGTAACAGAAAATTGTGGGTTTTTTAAGTTTTCATTTGGACGTGAGTGATATGTTCAGACAGTTTACTTGTTAGGTGTAGGAGTGTCAGTGTCATAATTTCCTTAAGAGGAAAAGTAATGTCTAAAGAATTCCTTTCTTTATCTGGTTTCCACAAAGAATATGACCTATACTATTTTTGACGTTGTTTCCCAGTTTCATCCAGAGAAGAATGTGAGTACATAGCTGTTGTGGCAGGCAATATTGAACTGACTCTAATGTGTCGGCTTGAAAATAAATCAAAGATGATAAAAAAAAAAACCCGCTTTTTACTCTTCAACAAGAGAAGAGGAAATATAACTGATGAGGCAAGATAGGAAATAATTTTTGTTGTTGTTTTTAGAATTTGTGCTAATTGATCTTTGATTATAATTATATTTACAAGTAGATTAGCTTACCTCACCTGTTTGGACTGGTGCTATTGTGTTCAGCTGTTGAAGATATTATCGTTAGCATTAATGTGGCAAAGAGATTTTTGGGCTGGTCTAGCTTCCAAATTTCCACTGCAGGAAAAACATGCAAGGAAATATCAATGTGCATCATTCGCTTCAAATTCTGGGTTCACTACTGGTAATAAGAGCTATGTCTTCAGCTTTACTAAAGCACCATACAGTGCTTGTTTTTTGTGGAAAACTCCCCCACAGTATCCAAACCAGAAGAAGGCACATCAGGGCATCTTCCATTTTTTTGCCCATTCATGAGGTTTTCCACCATTAATTCATTCCCAAGGGTCAGACTGCCAATGCAGAATTCCTCAAGTCACCTCGGGACATAACAGAACATTTGGTCCAACCAGCCACTTCCATTATGCCATCATGCCATGTTGTGCTCGCTCACAGCATACTGAAGAGGAGGTATTCGCTCACCGTCCATGTTACTTGAGAGATTTGGCTTCACAAAATGAAATTCAAGTTGTAGTTTTGTTACAATTAAGTGGTTTCTGCAAACATGCAAATGCAAGTGCTGTGAATGGGACACCCAAAGAGTAATCAAAACATAGCGGGCACAATGGAAGTGGCAAAGCAACTTCAAATGAATGGAATGCCAAAACTAGGTAAAATTTAAATCAGGCACAGTTTTTGCTTTTTTGTGGGGGAAAAAAATTACTAAACATTTTGTTTGCTCCTTGGATATCATTTGTTAAATATAAATGAACAACAACAGAAAGGCAACAAAAAATGCTCAAGGTATGGTGATTAGATTAGATATATCATTTCCTGCACAGAAAAAGGTGTTTTTAGGCACTCAGCTCAAGAAAACATGACTGCAGAACTATTGTGACTTAAGTGTAAAGGCATTTAGACTTTGAGTGCATTGCGAAAAAGCATGAAATTCCAGATTTTTCCAATGCAAACGTGTTGTGTGACGTATATACACACTGAAAATATTGTAGAGAAATTGTTTCAGGGAGCTGATTGACCCAGGAGGTATAATGTCGCACAAAACCTCATTACTGCATGACAGAGTCATGATATATAGGTTCATCAAAAAGTCCAAAGTGATCAAAATGTGAGAAAGAAGTTGTTTTTTTTTTTTAGTTTCTTGTGGTCGCTGGTAGGTGCTATAACAAAAGCAGCAGGTAGTACAGGTAGTAAAGCTGCAGCACTGGCTGTAGTGATTCCAGACATACTCTCAAAAATAATAGACGGTTTTGTTTATCGTATGGACATATGCCGTGCATGCAGAGAGGGATGCACTGAGCATTTCTAAACATTGTAAGTTTATATACTTTATAACTTTATACTCAAACTTGTATTTTAAAATTTAGTGCCAGTCTTTATGTCCATTACTAAAAAAAACCCTATAGCCTTTTGATATTGGATTCTTTTTGATATACCCTGCATAAACTAATATACTGATCTTTTCCTGCCACATGCATTCACTTGGGTACCCTGAGTATACAGAACATTCTACATAATGCAGGCCACAGAGGACTTATCTAGACCTCAACTCCCATAGAAATAACCATTCCACAGATATATTTCCAGAATGTTGTTGCATCACATATATTGCCATATATCTGATACAGTAGCAGTTTATATGTCCATGTAACACAGTATGCGTCAATCTTACAAACTATATTTGTTCATATACTACTGCAAGCTAGTTGTAGTGAAATTCTTTATCATGCATTAGAGCAGATATCACTGTATATCCCATGTAAAATTACATGAACTACATTGTAGTTTACAGTCAGTGCTAAATGTAATGTAGAACCTGGACAGGAACTGTGTCAATTGAGGACAAAGGAGGTCGAGCTGGCAGTAGCTGCTGTGACTATTCATCAGACAAAAATAGCTCCTGGGATGTAGAGTGGTAGTAGCCGATGCTTAGATCAGCCATGTGTAGAGCTATAAATGGACTCTTTTACAGTGTTTCGTCACACAAGCAGAATTTTATTTTATAGAGTATATATGCAAATCCTCTGCTGCAGTATGTGTGTGTGTGTGTGTGTGTGTGTGTGTGTGTGTGTGTGTGTGTGTGTGTGTGCTGTTGCAGTGATACATGGTCAAGAACCAGCACTAATAGAAAGCATCACTGTACACTAATAGACAAATCTTAACAAATGTTCAAGAAGCAACATGTTTCTTAGTTTCGGCCACATATACACATTCAAACACATATTATAAATATTATTATTATTATGATTATTATTAGCTTCTTAATTAGTGTAGTGAGCCACAGGTGAATCATATCTTTGTGCGTCAACCACAAGTTAAAAGTTTTCTTCAAGTACAAGCTGCTATTTTATTCATGAGAATTTTCTCAAGAGCTATCTATAATGAATGCTGAAGCCGTGGCCTTTTTGCTATGAGGTTTTGACATGAAAGAAGGCTACCTCAAAACCAGTGTAAGATTGATATAAAAAGACATCTGGAGTGCCTTCAAAGAAAACCCTGCATCCTATTTATTACATCTGTGCACACAGATTTACTTCCAACCTTGACTTCAAAGTTTACAGATTAACATTTGAGGGCACCTGGCAGGTTCAGGCTTGTTGAATTGTTACCATGACTAATTTAAAATTCACAATATATACAGTTTGCAATTTTTTCAATTTTATTTTCTATATATTTCTCCGACTGTAAGGTACGATTACATGAAGAATGGTGCAAATGGTTAGAATATACACTCATAATTACAAAAACAAATAAACTGGTAATAATAATAATCATACTAATATACAAATAAAAAAATATATAAATTAGAGAAATGTAATTGTGCGATGATTAATTCAAATCCGTTCCACAATCCGCTCACCGCTCATTAAAACATTTTGCAACAAGTTGTTTATTTACCACCACCTCAAGCTGGAGCAAGATATAATGAAGGTGAAGTGTAACCGCTTGTAAAGATCACTTCACATGCAGGGACAAAAAAACCCTCTTAGAGCTCTCTCTTTACAACATATTTTAATGTTTGATACAGAAAATCAATCAGAAGCAGGGTTTCAATATGGTCGCCTTTCATTTAGTCCTGCCCTGAGAATTGGGCAAGGGCAGGGTTTTCAGGAGAGTCATAGTTTTCTCTGTCTTCTCCACTAATGAGACAAATGAGCAGGCTCTGCTGCTGCTTGACCATGCATGCTGAAGTAGGTGGAACAAGAAGCTGAGCCTTTGAAAATGACAACATGTCTCCATTCCATATATTATTTTGGTCAATTCTTGCTAGTCAGTGATTCTCTGTAGTGTCAAAGGCATTTGTGTCAGCAGAGTGCAATGAGATCAAGGACTCAAACTGTGCTTACAAAATTGTGTCTATAGCCACACTTCAGTTAACCCCACTGTCATGTGCCCTTATTTAAACCAGTTTGAATAATACAGAGTATGCCCTGTAAGATGGTTAAGGTGTAGCACTGTAAATAGGATTTTCTCTATCTTTTTTATATTTGTCTTTTAATCTGACTTACTGCTAGTAAATCTACGTATATTTGTATTATTTAATGCTCATGTCATTTACATTCAGTGCCATCTTTTTATAATTGTGCATTTTGCCCTTTATGTAGTGAGGGGGAGAGCTATGTGTGGAGGTCAGGATTGTGAATAGCATATCTAATTTATATGTGGGAGGAATAATTTGCCGCTTGTATTGATTTGTATATGGACTACATTTCTCTTGTGCTTTTCTAGTCTTATGAAGCAGTCAAGGTGCTTTACACTATTCTATCACCAACTCACTCGCAAATGTGCTTTTCATACTTTACACCCAGCATACCTACACAGCAAATTCAAAAGTGTTAAATGTTTTGGTGTTAATAGTCTTCTTGCAAAAGTAGAGTTAATTTTACTCTAAGTAGAGTCACATTCTTTTAATGTAACTCTGAGGTGTAAAATGATAGTAGTTAAAATCGAGTGTTAAAAATGAGTGTTTCTCTGTCAAATCTGGAGGTGTTACAATGGAAACATTAACTCTTGACCTCTTAACTCTGAACTCCTACAGGGGCTGTGACACCAACAGAGTAAATTCACAGACTCCGCCCCCAGCACGGCTCCAATCGAAGCTGAAGTGAAGCTGTTTCAGAACATTTTGCTCTACATATTTGAGTTGTTTGCCATGCTTGGTAAGTCATTTTTTCAAAGATTGTTTCAATTATTATTATGAGCTTTTACTTCTGTGGCTCTTTGGAGTTGAGACAAAGCTGTGTGAAAGGCATTAGCCATGTTGCTCGGTGATAGCATAATATTCTGTTTTAGCTAGCTGAAAGGTATTGTCTGCGGGCAAATACCACAGCCTTGAAAAAAGCTTGCATGTGAATTTTCAGTCAAACTTTTGGTCAAATACACCTAAAACAATGTCTAGAATGTGAAATGTTGGTATAATGGTGGTACTTGAAGCCTGAAAACGATCGCCCATAAAAAAAAAAAACGAGCAAACAGCAGTAGCAGGCGTCCTGACTGGGTTCTACGTTAGCATAGATCCCTCCAGAGTTTTGTGCAGACGGTTTAGGTAAAAATGAAAAAGGTTGAGGTTTTACATTTAGTTCAGTATTACCTGTTGCCTGTGTCTTTGTCTTTTGGGAAAATACTTTACACAAGTAATGGCTCAAAGAGGATTCCTTTTTTTTTTTTTTCACTGTGCTGCAATTGTTTACTGGATTATTTGTGCCATTAATTAGTGTCAACTAATTTTTATACAATCTCCACACAGGATATGCTTGTGAAGATGGAATATGGGGGAGAGCAGAAGTGCGTTGAAGTTCCACAAAGGGATGAATGAAGGACATGCATATTGTATTGAAGAAATAAGTGATGAGAATGCTGTTATTTGCATTTACCAGCTCGCCTATGTCAGACCTTTTGATAAACACAATTCTAATGAAAGTGAGAACATGTATACTGTTACATCTTTCAGAAAATGTTTTGAAATTGTGGTGCACAGTTCAGAATAAATGTTTTTCAAAAACCATTGCATCTTTTTAGTAAAGGTTTATTTCCAAAAGAAATTTCTAGAAGTTCAGAACAGTAAAATTCCTGCTTTTTAGAATGAATTAGAAGATGACTCTTACGTAGTTAAACTAAAATACTCTTTGAGAGTTAATATATAAACTCTTAACACCAAGTGTTAAATTATCAACTCCAGACAGATTTGGTGTTTAACACTAAATCAGAGTTAACGTACCAACTCTCCAAAAAGAGTTAAATTAACACTCTCTGGTGTGGACCCATATAGACACTTTAATAGTGTTGAAATCAAATCCGACAGTGTTAATTTGGACATGCTGGATTTGCTGTGTATCACACAGATACACTGTTGAGCAAACCACGAGCCTTTAACTGACTCTTTGTCTTGAGCTTGTCACTCTTAAATATACAGTTCATTTAAACTTTACTTTTATAAAGCAGATTCACAACAATAGCCTGAAAGTTATTTGTATTGTAAGGTAAATACAATACAGCATTAGACAGAAAATCCCAACAATCAAATGATCCTCTATGAGAAATCACTTGGCAATGGCGGGGAGAACAATCTCTCTCTTAACTGGAAGAGTTCGCTGGTAGAAGTAGGATCAGAGAGGGGCAGCCATCTGCTGAGACCAGATGAGAGGGTGGGAAGAGAAGAGGAAACAGGAGAGCATAGAGAGACAATGACAAAAACACAAACTACTAGATCCCGAAAAGTTGATTCTGCTTCCACTGAAAACACTATGTCCAGAGGAACAGAATCAACTGTTGGGATTTCCTTTCCTGGATGATAGAGCATGCATGAAGACACAAACTACTAGAGAGAGAATATTAAATATAATGACATGCAGTAGTGACATATAGATGCATGGGGGTGAAAAATGACAAAAAATGCTCAGTGGATCTTAGAAAGTCCTTCAACAAAGCTCAGGGTCACCTAATCCAGTCATAACGTTTCAAAGTTTCAATAATCTTAAATATTGAGTGGGTGCCTGTCTTCCAAATCCAAACTGGGAGCTGTTACACAGGAGGGGTCCTGATAACCTGAGGCTGGCTCTAGTTTTACTTTTGGAAACTCTAGGAACTACAAGTGAGCCTGCAGTTTTAGAGCAAAGTATTCTGTTGGGATAATGTGATACTAAGTTCTTTAAGATGTGATGAGATCTTATTTTTCAAGACTTTGTAAGGATACAGATTTTAAATTCAATTCTGCCAACATGGGGGAAATATGATCTCTCTTTTCTGGTAACTGCAGTGTTGGAGGTGAACTTAAAACCTTTCATGTGGGTTTTTGAACAGCCTGATTGTTACGTGCCAAGAGATGTGGCTTTGCATTTGGTGTTATTTTTATCTTTAAGGTGTCAAGCCTCCACCTACTGGCCAGTTCAAAGTTGATTGGCATGTGTCTATTGGCTGGTCTGGGCACAGTTGGCCAATCACTCTCCGAGGATCACTACAAATGAGCAGCTCCCTGGGCAGCTGGTGGCTGCTGGCTTCTGCTTTATGACAAACATTTGCGAACAGGCTTCTTTGTATTGTGTGTGGTGGGAGGCTGGGCAGGTAAGCTGGGGTACCCTATACACTTGTTGCAGGTTTTTAAACTGTTAGTCACACTAGGTTATGCGGTTGATGCCACTCTTGTATGTTTTCACTGACCTTTTGTCGAGTAGCTAGGTAGGCCTTTTGTTTTGCATTTTTTGTTTCAGTTAGGCCCTGGAAGCTATTGACCTCTTTTTGTTTTATTAATTTCTTTGATGTGGATCAACCGCCCAGTCCTCCTCCCCCACCTTTTTTCTTTTGTTAAGTTTGACTATCAAGGCAAGCAACCAATAAATCCTGCCTGATTCTTAACTCTCTATTGTCTTCCTCCTTCATTGATTGTGGTTGTCCAGTGTTGCTGTCTCCTTCCTACCTTTGCCTCCACCATGGTGGGGGGGATGTAACACTGACGATAAGAAATTACAAGACGTCCAGCCTAAAAAGTACTTTTTGAACTCATCAGAGAGAGAGAAACCGTCTCAGTACCCCACCTACTCTTCTACTTGCTGGGATAGGCTGCTGGGATAGGCTGCGTCCTGCACCCTCCACAACCATGATAAAGATAAGCGAAAGAGGATGGATGGCTACAATTTTTTTTTTTCCTATGAAATGAATGTCTTTACCACTTAGAACTTATATATATATATATATATATTTGGGGTGCAACGATATTCGTATCGATATTGAACCGTTCGATACAGTGCTTTCGGTTCGGTACGCATATGTATCGAACAATACAACATTTGTAATTTCTTTTATCAACTTTCCTTCTGACAATGCTGTCTGTGTTGAGCGCTCAGTGAATCTGCGTTCAACTACTCCGCCTAGGGTCGACAGTGCAGCCTAGGCGGAGTAGTCGAACGCAGATCCACTGAGCGCTCACAGACAGCATCGTCAGAAGGAAGAGCGCAGGGCAAGCTAGCGAGACAGAAGTTAAGCTCTCCTTACAACATGGACCTCCCCCACTCTCATTCAGATCTGGCGTTTGGAATTATTTTGGTTTTCATGTGACGTATGACCCTGAAGGTAAGCAAGTCATGGACTAAAGTAAAACAGTATGTTGGATGTGCCACGCAATGCTCAATTACATGGGTGGGAACTAGTGTGTTAGCGCAGTTAGCTCGTTAACGTGTTGGCCGTCTAGCCCCATGCACGGGGCGATCGGCGGTAGCTCGTTAACGGAGATTTGCCGTGTTGTGGCGTTAAGGTCATTTCAACGAGATTAACCTGAAAGCACTAGTGGGAACACAACGAATATGACTGCACATTTACGCCGACATCATCCTAGTGCAAAGACAAGTGGAAGCAGAAAAAAAACAAGAACGTTGCTACTAACTTTAGCCGAGTCATTTAGACAGCTGTTTAATATGCTGCTGAGAATATAGCCCAGAAGAAGCGGATAGTATAGCTTTTATTTTGGAAAGAGACATTTCTCTGTAATAAACTCTCTTTTCCAAAGATGAGTGATTCCTCAATCAGATACAGGGCTCGCAATATCGCTAGCCCAACGTCCCGGGGCTAGCGATTTTTTCAGTCGGGCTACCAAAATCTATCTCTTCCCTGCCCGTCGGGCTATTGTAGGAAGGAAAAATATATGTCAATGCTTTTGCATTCTTTCGGAAATGTAGCTGGGTAATTATGTCATTGGCATCGGTGAGCCACTGTCAATATGTGACATATTGAAATCGTGTTTGAATTTGCGCTTGTTTTTTTGCTTTCACTTTGCAATCGCGCGAACTGTGTATAGAGAGCGACAACACTGATCTGTGAGTGATGATAATTTGCGCACCAATTCCTCTGACATCGTCTTATTAATCGTTAGCTTACTATGCAAACATGACAAGTGAAATCTCCCGCAGCTTAAACATGTGAGAGGTTGATCGCAGAGAATCGCTGAGCTTATGTGAGTGCGTGTGTAAAAGCAGCAGGATTTATATTTGACTACGATGACCTGGATGACTGAGAACCTTCACAGACAGATATATATTTTAGTTCTGCTGAGCCAAATAAGACAGGTCAGGGTGAAGAAGTGACAGCCAAAGAAAAGCTTACCACAAAACGGAAAAGTTATGACAAATCAGACTATAAGGCAAAAAGAAAGTGCAGCTTTATGGTTTCATGGACAAAAGAATTTCTGTGGCTGCAATATGACGAGCTAAATAACCAGGGCTGCACATAAGTGGTCCGCAGGTGCGCATTCGCTGTCAAAATAAAAAACACGCACAAGGGTTAGGGTTAAATTTAAAAACTGTACTTTTGAGTTAAAATATATATTTATAATTTTAATAAATGACAAATTAAAAAGGCATGAACATTTTTTTGTATCGAAGAAATATCGAACCGTGACACCAAAGTATCGAACCGAACCGTGAATTTTGTGTATTGTTGCACCCCTTATATATTAAATTTAACCCTAACCCTTGTGCGTGTTTTTTATTTTGACAGCGAATGCGCACCTGCGGACCACTTATGTGCAGCCCTGGTTATTTAGCTCGTCATATTGCAGCCACAGAAATTCTTTTGTCCATGAAACCATAAAGCTGCACTTTCTTTTTGCCTTATAGTCTGATTTATCATAACTTCTCCGTTTTGTGGTAAGCTTTTCTTTGGCTGTCACTTCTTCACCCTGACCTGTCTTATTTGGCTCAGCAGAACTAAAATATATATCTGTCTGTGAAGGTTCTCAGTCATCCAGGTCACCGTAGTCAAATATATATCCTGCTGCTTTTACACGCGCACTCACATAAGCTCAGCGATTCTCTGCGCGATCAACCTCTCACATGTTTAAGCTGCGGGAGATTTCACTTGTCATGTTTGCATAGTAAGCTAACAATTAATAAGACGATGTCAGAGGAATTGGTGCGCAAATTATCATCACTCACAGATCAGTGCTGTCGCTCTCTATACACAGTTCGCGCGATTGCAAAGTGAAAGCAAAAAAACAAGCGCAAATTCAAACGCGATTTCAATATGTCACATATTGACAGTGGCTCACCGATGCCAATGACATAATTACCCAGCTACATTTCTGAAAGAATGCAAAAGCATTGACATATATTTTTCCTACAATAGCCCGACGGGCAGGGAAGAGATAGATTTTGGTAGCCCGACTGAAAAAATCGCTAGCTCCGGGACGTCGGGCTAGCGATATTGCTAGCTATATTCTCAGCAGCATAAGGAGAATCATGTGCTAACAGCTGTCTAAATGACTCGGCTAAAGTTAGTAGCATGCTTGCTTTTTTTTGTCTGCTTCCACTTGTCTTTGCACTAGGATGATGTCGGCATAAATGTGCACTCATATTCGTTGTGTTCCCACTAGTGCTTTCAGGTTAATCTCGTTGAAATGACCTTAACGCCACAACACGGCAAATCTCCGTTAACGAGCTACCGCCGATCGCCCCGTGCATGGGGCTAGACGGCCAACACGTTAACGAGCTAACTGCGCTAACACACTAGTTCACACCAATGTAATCGAGCATTGCATGGCACATCCAACATACTGTTTTACTTTAGTCCATGACTCGCTTACCTTCAGGGTCATACGTCACATGAAAACCAAAATAATTCCAAACGCCAGATCTGAATGAGGTTCAACTTGCCTGTTGCAAGCAGAGCTTAACTTCTGTCTCGCTAGCTTGCCCTGCGCTCTTCCTTCTGACGATGCTGTCTGTGTTGAGCGCTCAGTGGATCTGCGCTTGACAGTGCAGCCTAGGCGGAGTAGTCGAACGCAGATTCACTGAGCGCTCAACACAGACAGCATCGTCAGAAGGAAAATTGATAAAATAAATTACAAATGTTGTATTGTTCGATACATATGCGTACCGAACCGAAAGCACTGTATCGAACGGTTCAATATCGATACGAATATCGTTGCACCCCTAATATATATATATATATATACATACATACATACATACATATACATACATACATACATACACACGCACACACTGTGGTAGGGCTTGCTAGTTTCTTGTTTTTGATTTAAGTATGTTTTGTTTTGCTTTACTTTTGTTTCATATGTTTGTTTAATTTAAGACTAAACAAAAAGAATTAATGAATGAGAGGTAAAACTTGAGGGGGTAGGGGCAAATAAGTAAATACTTCTGCCTACTCCTTTTAAAACAAATAATGGAATGATATTTTGTAATGATTGTGAAGGCACGTGTTTGAAATAAAAATGAACTGAACTATATATGTATGTGTGTACACACGCTAAACTTTACATTTAATACTTCACAGTTATAAATGAACATGATGATTAATTTGTTTTGTTGAACTTTTGTTCATAGAAAGAGAAACTTTCAGAATACATTTTCTCTGAATGTATGTTGCTTTGATAGATTATTGTACTTAAGCAACAAATGTTTCTCACTCGCAAAATGTGAGATATAAATATGTTGGGTGTTAGAGCGATAACACCCAACATATTTATATCTCATATTTTGCTTCTGCTCAAATGTGAGATATAAATATGTTAAACCAAAACAAAGGACATGACACCACCACTGACCAAATGGCAACCTCATGCTTATCACAACTGGAGAAACATGTTTTCATTCCTTTAGAATATCAGTGGGCTGCAAGAAAGAGCCCAAAGGTAATTTTACACACCACTGATACAAGACACGTTTTAGCTGTTTCATACAGAATTAGACAAGCTGTGGTGTTAGCAAGGAAAATTGGATTATGAAGGATATATTTTAATCTCATGTGTCAACAGGTTGCAATGCCTTGTAGAAAGACAGGGATAAGAGGACAATTGCATGCAGACCCAAGAAAATCAATCAGGAATGCTACACTGCAGTGACTGTTTGGACATAATATATTTTCTAAGGATTATATAGTGACTCTAAGATAGAGACATTTGGCTTGTAAAAAGCAAAATCCCTTTTTACTAAAAATCTTTTGTTCAAAATCTTTTGTTCTTCCTTATTTTTTAACAAGTAGCATGATTAAACCTAAATAGTATAGACCAATGATGTAGTTAAGATCATGAATAATGAGGATGATCTAGAGATCTATCTGTCTATTCCTGATTTATTCTGTATTGCGTCACATCAGCCTAGCACACTCTGGTCTGGACTGTGGTGCACACATAGAAGGCCTTCTGTTCAGGCATCTCCACTTTGCATAGAAAGTTTTCAGGACAGAAAATCTGAACACTTACAATAACTGCTTTAAAATGAAGAAAATGCTATTTTCTTCCGTTTTTCATGCTGGATTGAGGAAGTATGATAAGTTGTACAACAACAAAGAAAACAAATATATGTTTAAGTTAAACCAGCCAATACTTTGACATTTTTTATGTATTTCTCCCAGACTACAGATCCTGATTAATTTTAATGGTAAGAAAGACCAATGAAAATTTCAGACTTTTAGTTTTACTTTTGGAGGTATCTATGTTCAAACATTGCCACAGGTTTCAGTGTGCAAAATAGAAAAACCCAAGAAAAAACTGGCCTAAAATTGATAAACCATTTTTGAAAAAAATATTCATATATGAATTCACAGCACTCATTACATGCATTCAACCTTTACACTGGTAAAGTTTCTCTAGTCTACACTTCTTAGTGTCCAGAATTTGTCAGGGGTTGGTAAATGGTCTCCAGGCCTGTGTGACTGAGGTCTTAACTTGTCTGTTTTCTTTCAAAAGCAGAGGCTCTGCCACCCAGGGAGGTGTTTACAGCTACTGCCTTTCCAAACCTTAAGTCATGATTATACCTTTGGCCTTGATACTTTTTACTCATTATTCTATCCTTGTATGTATTATAAAAATGTCCACTAATTCTGAATGCAAAACAGTAAATGGGCTGCGTAACATCAATATAATGTTACCAATGTCTGTCCTTCACCTTATTGCCCACACGCACTGCTATAGATTTGGCACTCACTTTATTTGCAGATGAAGCTCACAGCCATTATCATCTCAATTTGAAATCATACAAGAAAAAAACATCCACAATGCACTTACAATTTGGACCTTTTTAATTTGCATAACAGCCCATTATGTTCAGTCACTCCCACACAGTGTGTAGACTGAATACAGTGTTAAAGCAAACAGAAACCATCTTCACATGTAGCAGAAAAAAATCAACAATAAAAAAAGTAAATTTCTTACACAGCAAAATTCTTAAGTGTTACTGAAGCCATAGATGGAATATACCACTTTAAACCTCTCAGGCTCATTTTTTTTTTTTTTTTTTTTTTGCTAATGCACAACCTGCAGTGGTACTTCTGAGTAAAGAAAACTCATAAAATATGTATGTGGGGTAATCAGGTTGTTAGTTTTTAACTGTTGCAAATCGGCAACGCCTGCCTCGAGAGGGTTAATCCATAATATTGTCTCCAGATCATATTATTTATCAGGAGCTGAACCAACCCCATTAACACCCAGCTTCTGTAATACTGAATGACTCTAATTATAGGTTTGTGTAAATTTCACAATTTATTGCTTGGCTACCTGTCAAACATAACCCAGTCATTCAGCTGGGTAGTTTTTAAATCTATGTGTTACACTAACAGTCTTCTAATGGGACAGTCATTGGCAACAACAAAAGCCCTAAATGTAGTTACAGCTGCACTGAGAAACATTGCAATCAGGGTTCTCTTGTGAATAGAATGCCTATGAGAAAATGGAGAAAATTAAAAGTTGCTGTTAATTCTGCACTTCTCTAAAGTAATGATAAAACCTAAAGAAAATGTAAGAAAATAATAAACAAGCAAAATGTGGAAAAAGCACTTCTTAATAGTACAAAGAGCATTCTATTATTGCTATATATAAAGCAATGAAACAAAACCCTTAATTATCAATTATTATTAATGAACATACATTATCAAAGACATACACACACATTATGTTATATGACTTACATGCATCATCCATAAAGGTTTACATGTAACAATGTTTTATATATATATATATATATATATATATATATATATATACTTGATTGCACAGTAATCACCGAGAAAATCCTGGAATAAATATATGAAATACACACACAGACCTACACATGCACACACACATGCACATGCAGAGATACACACACACACACACACACACACACATAAATGTGCACCTACTTTCAACTTTTATGGTGTCCAGTTTGTTGCATGTGTTTGGGTGTCTGTCCTCTAGAGTAGACCATCTGCTCCTTCCTATTTAGTACTTCTATCCCCAGTTGTGCTCCATCCTTCTGGTGGTCTTCCACCCTCATGGCAAACCAGACCCCAATTAGAGAGTTATGCATTGGACTTTTCACTTCTTTCTGGCACATATAATGTTATATTAATTTTTTTCCGTTTCAGTACCCAGCGAGTATGTTAAAGATATGATAATGGTATTTAGCTAATAAGTGAAGAACTTATAATAAAGGTACCAAAGATAATGCTAACTGCTGATTAACAATAATTTTAAAAAAATCCTGCCTCACACTTTGCTGTGCAGCTTGAGTGCATAATGAGAAACATTATCTAGACCAAGCAGTTTAACTTAACTGCCAGCTTTGTTCCAGTTAAAGCTGCGTGCAAAGGAAAGGACTCGGATGTATGACACGATGTAGTCAAATAAGACTAAACTGTGGCCTAGTTTGCTTTTTTCTTTTTCAACCCAAGATTGCCATAGATCCCACCATCAGCCAGAGGATGGTGATGCCTTGAGCTGTTGATAGTGGAACAAGATTGAAGACTGATGCTAAAAATCAGGATGGATATATTGTGTTGCAGGACTACTGATGAGCTTAGTGGAAGCATTCATGGACACTGGTCCTGATGAAAACTGGAGGTGAATAGGGTGGAGGAGGGTTGCATTAATCTGACACTGAAATGACAGCTGACAGCAGCAGAGAAAAGAACAGTTTTAAATATATAGCTGTGAGCAGGGGCAAGCGGTTTAGCAGGGCACAGTCACCATGGCAACTTGAACTGATCACGGTAAAAGCATGGCTGTAAGGATGGACAGGAAAAAAAATCTTTTTTTTTCATCTGTCCCACTAGTAAAATGCAAAAAAAGAGAAGCTCGATTAGACTACACTAAGTTTATTTTTTATAGATCACAGCTCTAAACCTATTTGGCAGTTTTCCCAACAGTTTTGAATTAACTATGACAAACACATGCTTTCGAAAATCAAATCATATTATTGATGAAATTATCCATTCCAAATTTGTTCAACGATAAAAGGACTGTGATGTATGAATTTAATATAATTCAAGTCAGATTTGGGTATATTCATCAAAGGTTCAGCGCTTAAACATACTTTCTACTTTATCGCATTAATGGTAGATTGGTGCACTTGAGATGCATTCATGAAAGTTGACTAAAAGAATCAGGTAACTGTCCCCAATCAGCATGCCAAATTCTCAGATTTGACTATACGTGCTAGGTGCTATGAGCTCTAAAAATCTGAAGCTGTTTACTACTGGTGTTCTTCCAGCACCCCACTCACAAGACAATATCAAAGCCTTATAAACCAGTTTGAATTTCCCTGTCTCAAGCAACCAATAGGTAGTTACCTCAAAGTTGTCCATAGTCCTGCCCCCAACTCTTTGCTTCCTGGGTCACTACTAGATCTAGAATTAAAGCATACTGTTAACACAGACGCTAAATCCACTGCTGTGAACAGTGACTTAATCCAACGTGGGACTTCTAATGTGTTAATGTGTTAAACATTAGCCTTGTACAGTAACTCTGCATTTCTGAGATAAATGGAGTGCATTTTATTTATATTTTATTACTTATTTATATTTATTTTAGCCAGAGAAAAATAACATCTCCTAACAAATGTCTTTAAAAAAAAAGCTATGAATGAAATACTGTAAATATTTCCTGCAAATAAACAAATTCAAATTCCATCATTTTTCCACATTACCTGAAGAAATGAAAACTCAGTCATTTGCTTTGGATGACAGTGTTCCTATAGGGATTGGGCATCCTGCTCTTAGCCTATTGCTAATGCAATTGTTACCATTGATCATATGCCCACAGGTCATGATGATGATGATGATAGACAACCATGCAGTGTTTAAACTTTAAGGACAGATTTAAAACTAGCAGAGAATTAATAGGTTTGTGTTACTGTGTTTGTATTGCTTTCTATTTTTCAGTACAGTTAAACTCAAGTGGCTTTCTCTTAGCAATATGTCTGTGAAGGTTCTCAGTCATCCAGGTCATTGTAGTCTAAGGAGCTTGAAAAGAAAAGTATCTGGACTTCTTGAAGTTTTCCTTGAAGATGTATCGGTCCCAGAAGGGCTCTCCACCAATTGCTCTTAGAACTGAAGAAGCTTCTTGGATGAGAGGTGAAACGTCTTCAAGGAAACTTCAAGAAGTCCAGTTTTCTTTCGAAGCTCCTTAGACTTTCTCTTAGCAGTTTACTAAGTTTGCTTCTCTCCTACACTTTATACTCACTTATATAAATATTGTATAAGTGTAAAATTAGCTTTAATGTGACCCATAAGCTACAGGTAAACACTTGAGCCATTTGCCAAGGTACCCAAACCAATTTATGTCCAATTCATAATTTTGCTCGAACGAAAGCTGTCTATGCGCCCTTAATGATTAAGACTTGTGTGATAATCTTCGCTTTAAAAAAAAAAAGAGTGCCATGACCTGGATTTGAACCATGGTTTCTATGGGTACAATACAGAGAACTAACCACTATGTGATCACAGCTGGCGACTGACACGTCAGTGCCTGTGAAAATGTGTTGTCTAGTTTAATGTCTCCACTGGGTTTGACTCCTCCCATCCTAGGAGTCAAACCCAGTGAAAACCATGAATCCTATGGGAATCATAATAAAACACAACTTACTTACAACAATATTGCCATAAGATTAGTGACATTGGTGCTAATCTGACTTCTGTCCTAGTTTCACCATTCATGTTTCACATGTTAGCCTAATATTCCTAGAACACCAGATTTACTGATAAAAGCAGTTTAAAAAATGCCCTGACTGTGTTATCAGAATAAAGCTCTTGCAAACAGCTGTGTGTCTGTATCTCAGTATCTGTCTCGCGTTGTGCACTGAAGTGTAACCAAAGCAAAAGAGAATCTATAGAGAGAGGACCTTTACAAAATATCTTATTTTCTTGAAAACACAAATGCATGTGCCTGCTAGTGCATATTGTTTAAACACTACACAACAGTGTGCATAGAAACAGTAGGCTGCGTGTGGGTGTGTACATTCATCTGAGTTTATGTATGCACATCAGAGCTGCCATGGCTAGACATTACCTTCTCCTGACAATGCAATTAAAGCTCTGGTGCTGCATGTAACCTTCTATTTACTGTCCAGGGAGACCAATAAATTGCCCCCATATTTGTCACAATAAAGGAGCCATCAGACTCAAGGAAGTAGGCATGTGTGTTTGAATCTTGATTCGGAGCAGCTGTCCAATTAAACTGATAAGGTGGATATGCACCCAAGGCAGTAACATGCCACCATTTCTGGGAGAGAACAACACAATGTTCCTTAAATGACACTGAGTCCAAAGTCACACTCTCCAGTAGCAAGGTTTATGTAATACCTGTAAAAATGTGTCTATTTTAATGTCTCCATAGCATTTAATTAAAATATCCACTAAGCATCAACTAATGTGCATAAAGACAACAAAGCACTTGTCCAGCTATGATCTCATAACTGTACCATAGGCAGTGCAGACTGTGGGTATTTGGAAAGGAAAACACATGCAACCCAATTTGCAAAGGATTTAACTTTTGTTTGTTTTTTTAACTGTTGATGAAAGTCTTGTTGTTTCAATGTTATTCCATCAATTGAGTCCACAAGTGACTGATTGAGGGTTAAAAGTTGCCAACTAGACTTGGTAGAGTTATCCATCTACACGAAAAATAAATGACCATGCGTGTAATGCAGAAAATAGATGATGTTATCTTCTTAACTAAATCCAGAACCTGATTTCGCAAGCTATTTATATCCCACACCAGACTGAGTTACTTGCAATACTGCACTTTTTTTAAAAAGTAGAGCAACAGACAAAAAGAACAATACATCAATCTTTAAACAAAACTTGTCAGTCTTAACCTTTTCAAACATTTTTCTTTTCCTTGTGTAGGGACTCTGGGACAGAGATTGTTTTTGGGAAAGAAAAATTCAAACGTTGTTTCACTTTTACTACTTTTACTTCACTTTTCAGGGTGAAAATTCATATGGGGTTTGGGTACCAATCTCTACTCATTGCTGTAAAAATAACCTTATATGGACTTCTGTTGTGACAGACGTGACCATAAAGAGATGCACATGGTCAGCGATCATTTAGAATCATACACAGCAAAAATGCCAGTGTTGATTTTTCAGTGTTAGTAGATTTCAACAGAGTTCCGAGTTAGTTCAACACTTAATCGAGTTAAAATAACACATCGGGAGTTGATTCCTGAAAAGTGTAAGTGTAGATTTTAGTCGTTACTGCATTTTAACACTGTGGGTGTTAAATTAGACCACACCTTCATTTCCTGTGGAGCTTCGCAATCCAGAATCTTCGGTCGCCATTTTTTCTTGCTGATGCGGTAAGTTTTATTCGGTTAAATATTAAGTTTTAGATTGATGTTAGAACAAGTAACATGATAACTAGTAAAAGAAATAGTATTTATATCAAAATACATCATCTTTAAGTGTCATATTTGAATTTTAACTGTTTTTGTTAAGCTGGGCTACTGCTAGCTAGAACTCTGCAAAGTACCAGTTTCTTTCCTAATATTCATTTAGCATAATCTGGCTATTGGCAGACTGTAATGAATATTACATGTTAATATATTTCACAGTTTTTATTAAATGCCTTTTATTTATTTTCGAATTAAACTGCCAAAGCCTTAGGGTCAGTGGTCTCAAACTCGCGGCCCAGAGGCCACTCGTGGCCCACGTCAGGTGAGGTGAAGAAGTATAATGCAATTTGGCCCTTAAAGTGACTTTTTTTTGTCATTAGCCAAAAATGATTTAATATAAAGGCAATGAGGGCAGAGTGTTACCGGCCCTCATGGGTAGTGTAGTCCGTGCTGCGGGGAGAACGTGTGGAACTGCCCCTCCCGTTGTGTGTTTGAGCGCGAGAGAGGGAGAAAGTAAGAGCTGTTACCGATGAGAAATGGAAGAAGAGAGCATGTAAATATAATAATAACCACTGCCGCCAAAATGAGTGCCTGGTTGTAAGAAAGCTGTTAAGATTCGACTGTACACTGTGTTCGCTGACAGTAAAGCTACAAGCCCGACAACCCAGCGTATTGGCCAGAGGTGTCATTACCACGGTTCAGAGCCGCGGACCTGGCCGAGGTAACAAGAGAGTACAAACATGTGGAGGGATTGGCTTTGTTAGTTCAGTGAGAGTCAAAAACTAATGTGTACACTTATTTCTGCATTTTTATTTTGTTAAATATGAATAAAATTACAGCAGAAGTGCTGCAAAGTGTCTGACCAGAAAGAGAGGACCATTGTGTTAATTTGGTAGTTCAATTAAAGGCATCGGTTAGTTAAGAGGGAGAGGGGGGGATGCGTTCATATTTGCAGTTTTGTCTTGTTATACAATATTTGAAATTTAAAAACGAACAAACCAAACGCTACATTGTCAGGAATATTTGTGGGGAGGGTTTTTATCGCTTAAAATATATAAAAAATAATAAAATAGAAATATGGTTCCTACTAACCCCTGTGATAGTTGAGAGAATACTGTATTGCAGTCATGTTACACAGCTTGTACTACTTAAAAAATGGATCAAGGATGTTTTTCTTAACAAAATTAATTTTAACTCAGTCTAAAGGGACTAGACATGCTAGATATTTTGCAAAGAAATGGTGTTATATGCTGGACCTTATTTTACTCTTGGCAGGTGGTGATATGCTGGTTCCCGAGAAGAGATGAACTAATCAAAGTCAGCTTTTCAAGACAGCCCCAAGACTCTTCGCAACTTGTGTTCAAATGTGAGGCCGTTGTCAGGTGATAAATGCAAGGAAGAGGCACTCAACTGACATGAAACATGTCAAAGACAACATGAAGGTGACATTTCAACATAGGCAAAAAGTGGTTCAAGAACCTGCCATAGCTTCTACTGTCCTGGACCTTTTCCCAAGATTTCTGGATACACCTGGCTTGGTAAGGCATAAAATAATTTAATGACTGCTTTGTGGTTCCTTTGTTTGTTTTCTTGTTAATGTGTTGTTTCTGTTGTTACACTTTGTGTTTAAGATTGACCAAGACTTCACAATGCTGTTTTTTGGGGAGGAAGTGTCTGGTAAGTTCCTTGCAAAGTGGCCAACATTCTTCAAGCCAAGGATCATCAAAGATTGCAAAAATCTGTCCCAGAGTACAGAATTGGATGAGCTGCTCATTTCTGCACAGCGTTACTCTAACGAGGCTGGTAAGTGTAAGTTGGAAATGGTAGATTTTGCATGCCTTTACAGCATTTGCTTAATTCCCACAACACAATATATCACTCATTTCTGTATGGTATGAAAACAAGCTTACAAACATGTTAAACCTGAAATGACATTTAATGTAGTTTGAACACAAAAAAAGTTACATAATCTTACTATTGTTATGACTCGATATCTACTTCACTTGGTGGCCAGAAGATTTTAAGTCTCTAGAAATGAATTTTTATACCAAGGCGCTGGAAAACTGCCTTATTAGAAAAATTATCAGGTGTCTAAAATGTCATCATGGTATTACATAACGTGGAAAAATGACTGCTGTGGTCCTTTAAATGACAGTAATTGTGATGATCTTAATTTCTATTCTGTAGTTTGGGACTGCGAGGCGGCTGCCCTCTTTTGCTGCTTCACTTCACTCCAACATCTAAGGGAAGGACGTCTTCAAAGATTAGCACATCAGATGCTGCTCACCACCTAATGAAATTCATCAAGGTATGCTTTTTAGAATTGTATATTTCTCTTTTGATGAGAACAGATGCAAATTATCAACGGCTGATATTTTAAGATGGCAAGGTGATCCAACCTGCAGCAGATGTATCTATCCCAGACAAGCTTGGTGTTGCAGGACTGACATGTCATTGTTTCTATTAAAACTAAATGTACACATTGAAACAAAAATAATTGTGCGCGCGGAGTAAAACATTTTAATATTGTCATAATTTCAAACAGCAATGCCTCAACATCAGATTATCAATTTTGTTTAATGTGAATCACTTGGTTTCTTTCTCTCCCTCAGGTGGGAGGTAGCACAGAGGCTTTTCTTAAGGCTGGCCCCACTCAGCCATTCGTCCTGTGGGTTGGAGAAAGAAAGAACATCATCCAAAGTTTCTACATTGTCCTAGATCAAAAGGTCATTCCCTGTGTGACACAGATGGGAGATGCAGGTTTTGACAAGGCAAAACTTTTCAAGGCACATTTTTTAATTTGCCGTGTCCTTTGATAAGGCATTGGACAACTTCTACACATTCATCCAGACCATCAAGTGTATGGCATTGATGTTGGCAGCGTGAAGGACAGTCCTCGGGTCAATGAAACAAGAGGAAGTCTTCACTGTACGGTTTAAAGATATCCACTATTCAGCACTTTGACTGGAAATGTTCATCTGTTACATTTGCAAGATACACCACACAAGTTGCTCAGTGTTATTTAGACATTTGAAGTTCCAGCATGGTTTGTACCCAGGAAAGTTTTTACGTTTGACCTGTGGAGAGCCTGGATGTTCATTTATCTTTCACACGTACTCTGGTTACAAGCGGCACTTATTCCGAGCACATGGAGACTGCGTTCACTCTGAGGTCATCAACAATTTTGAGCCTGTACCTAACGATGGAACCTCTGTTTCACAGCCTGTAAATGTGGCTCATCCCATGACAATAACTACACCGGTTCCAGTTGAAAAAAGGCAAATACTGAACATGTGCAGCTCTGTTATTGCTCAAGTACAATCATCAGGAGTTCCTGAAAGTACTGTACAGTGTTTAGTTGGTTCATTGGAGGAACTGGTTAATGACATCCATGCACATGCAAAACAATCTGTTGTCGACTGTTTGTCAACTGATACATCAAGAGAAACCTTAGAAAAAGTTGAGGATTGCTTTGATCAGCTTGAAAATCCATTTTCATGTCTTAACACAGAATCTAAAAGGATAAGATATTTTGAGCAAAAATGGAAAATAGTTGAACCCATAGAGCATGTTCTTGGTGTGCGTTTTGATGTACGCAAAGATAGAACAACAGGGACATACAGGCAAGTTCCTGTCAATGATAAATTCATGTACGTTCCTATCATGGGATCCCTTTCATCTATGTTTCGAAACAGTGAACTTTGTAGCAGTTTCCAGAAAAAAAAACTAAACATGGAGGGATTGTACAGAGATTTAAATGACGGCTCCTACTTCAAAAATCACAGTTTATTCTCACAACAAGAACATGCTCTCCAGATCCAGCTCTACTATGACGATTTTGAAACTGCTAATCCTTTAGGCTCAAAAAAGGGGGTGCACAAACTTGGTTGTATTTATTTTGTTTTGAGAAATTTGCCACCAGAGTTAAATTCTGTGTTGATGAACATTCATCTTGTAGCCCTTTTTCATTCAGAAGACTTAAAAAAAAATATGGGTTTGATCCTATCCTAAAGCCACTTGTTGATGATCTAAAGATTTTAGAAACTGAAGGAATGCAAGTGCCCTTTTCAGCCACACCTGTGAGAGGTTCGCTTTTTCAGATTACAGGTGACAACTTGGCTTTACATAGCATTTTTGGTTTTGTTGAATCATTTAGTGCAAACTATTGTTGTAGATTTTGTTTAACTGATAAGACAGAGTTGCAGTCAGTTTTTAGTGAAGATCATGTAGGCTTAACACTGCGTTCCAAAGAACTTCATTACAAACACTGTGGTGCCATTCAACAAAATCCTGCTTTGGCCTCAACATTTGGTGTAAAAAGAAATTGTTTACTCAATTCACTTCGGCTGTTCCATATTTCAGACAACTATGCTGTAGACATAATGCATGATCTACTAGAGGGAGTGGTGCAGTATGAGTTAAAGCTTGTGTTTCAGTACTTGATTAAGACCTCTTTGATATCCTTGAATTCATTGTCACAGAGAATTATAAGCTTTAACTACGGATATGCACAGAGAAGGAACAGGCCAGGTGGGCTAAAACTGGATGACAACAGCAAAGATCTTGGGCTTAATGCTGTGCAGTCATGGTGTCTTTTGCGGAATAGCCCATTGATTTTTGGAGATATCGTTTGCAGAAATGATGGACATTGGAACTTGCTACTTTTGTTAGTTCAAATTGTGAACATTGTTTTTTCACCCATTATAACTCATGGCATGACTTGCTATTTGAAACATCTGATTGCCGATCATCACAAGGCTTTCAAATCTCTCTTTCCAGAACGGAATTTGATTCCAAAGCACCACCTAATGATCCATTACCCACGCTGCATTAGAAAAATTGGGCCACTCATACATATGTGGTGCATGAGATTTGAAGCAAAGCACAAGTTCTTCAAAAGATCTGTAAAGAACTTTAAAAATATCACAAAAACACTAGTAAAAAAACATCAGAATCAATTAGCCTTTCATTTTGAAAATTTTTATTTTAAAAGATTACAGTTCGGCCCCATTAATGAAGTCTTGGCCAGCAGCTTAAAAGTCAGTGAAGCACTGGATAAAATCTTTGATGTTTCTTCTATTGTTTCTACAACTTCCTGGGTCAAAACTTATGGTACAGAATATCAAGTTGGGATGTATGTTTGTTCTGGTGTTGAAAATGAGATGCCTTTGTTCAGTAAGATTGTCAGTATAATTGTTAGCGATTTCAATACTTATCTTCTAACTTGTAAGGTCTCAACAGTATATTTCAATGATCACTTAAATGCATTTGTTATTGAGGATGGATTAGATGTCTTTGCACTGATCTCTGTAGATGATCTGGTGTACTATAGACCTTATGATAGGCAATTTTCAAATGGCACTGATGACAAAATGTACATTGTCCCATACTGTAATTTTGTATGACTTGTTTACTTGTGGTGTATCTGAATACAAAGTATTTTGGAACGTTAATGTCTTGTATTTCTTTGTAATGGGTGGATGTTGGGGGTTAATTGTAGCAGTAGAGATATCAGAGATTAATGGGAGTTTATTGTAATCTGGTGGTATTAATGATTTGACTGACACTAGTGTTAGTGTTAGAAAATTAACACTATTCAGAGTTGAATTTTTTAACACCAGGGCTAGTGTAAAGTACCACCAACACTATTCGGTGTTAATTTTTAACACTTAACACCAGTGTAGAATATTTTTGACACTGGTCAGTGTTACTCAGTGTTAATTTTTAACTCTGTGCAGTGTTAAAATAACACTAGCTCGTTGTTAAAAATATAACACTTTGAAAAGTGTTAATTTAACACTCAAAAGAGTGGACACATATAGACACTTTTCTAGTGTTAAATTTAACACTCACAGTGTCAATTTAACACTGGCGATTTTGCTGTGTAATTAGTTTAAATTAAGGGACAAAAAACCATTTCACACTTTATTAACCATCAGCAGCTCGACTTGTTGAAGCTAGTCAGGTTTTGAATCAAGTGGTCACAGTAAATTCTTGCATGCATGGATACATGTCTGAAATAGAAAATGATTATGTAGGATTATGTATTTTTTGTTTGTTTGTTTGCTTTTTTAGCTGTCCAACTGTTGCCTTCATGACTGCAATTGATCATCAGATTTCTGTTCTTAGTTCACAGGAGTTCCCTAAAATTTAACAGGTTGTGCATTCTGAAATGTTCTTCTCAGGATTATTATAGTGAACAAAACTGAACTAAAAATTAAAACTAGATGAAGATGAAAAATAGCATTCTAGTTAACTGAAATTAAAAAAAGAAAAGTAAAAAAAAATTGTCAACATGGAAAACTAGCTAAAATAAAAATAAAAATCCATCCATTCACTTCCGCTTATCCTTTTCAGGGTCGCGGGGGGCGCTGGAGCCTATCCCAGCTGTCATAGGGCAAGAGGCGGGGTACACCCTGGACAGGTCGCCAGTCTGTCGCAAGGCTAACACAAGGCTAAAAATAAAAATATCAAAGAAAATATGCGTATTTGTATTTTTAGTATTTGTTAAATTTGGTCAAATGTTTTAGCTTACCTTGCCTGTGGCTTTCATAGACATGCTTATTGAGTGGTGTCAAAAAAGATGTGAGTCAGCTGTTTTGTGTTGTAATATCTGCACTAATATTCTTAAATCTTACCTCTGGCATATGCCCAGTGTACAATAATGTAACTAAAACTAACACTGAAACTAATAACAACTGAACTGAAATGAACATTTCTAAAAAAAATACAAGACAAACTGAAAAGAGCACGCTGACTCTAGAAACTAACTGTATCCAAACTGAATTTAAAAAAGGAAAAATGCCAAAACAACACAAACATACACACAAAAAGCAACCAACCTGCCAACGTGCCCAGCAACTAACCAAACAAATAAGCCAATAAAAAAGCTAGTTACAAAAATTATTAAATCTTTATTAACTGATTCTTTTGCTTTACCTCTTTTACAAAAACTATGCTGTTAGTTACTAATATCCTCTGTACATTATACCAATGACTCTGGCATCAGATCCTTCTGTTCTCTCAGAAATGTTCCCAAGTTGAAATAACTATATTTACAAAGTTTTACAAAGACGTATTATAATAATTAAACTCATTTACATACTTACTTACATCTACACTTAAACACCTCAGAATATGCTACACGTTGATGATTAGATGGGCTATTCTGCATCTAATTACACAACACTGGCATTAAATTAACATTAAAAAATATTTAGAGTTAAAATATTAAACTCAAACTACCTATTCATAATAGATTGTATAATCTACAATTATTCAGCTGTGCTCCTTAAATGCAGTAGAATATCTCCAAATGGCTGGAAAGAAAATTGAAATGCTATTTCTTGTGTGCACCAGTAATGGCATGTTGACATGAACATAACGCATTGAAATATAAACAAACAGTTAGTTTCAAATTTTAAAAAAAGTAATTGACCATGAAAACATAATCATAATAGTTGGGTTGCGGTCACGAGGTTCTGATGACGTGCGGAGGCAGCGCGATTTTTGAGTGGAGGGCGGAAGTAAACATGGAGGACACTGTGGAGAGTCAGGAGAGCAGCTATTGTGCAACTTTAGACCCCGTTTCTCGGGAGAGATATAAACAGATAGTTAAAAAATATATCGGACGTGATCCGTATTCTTTGAAAATGTCCGAATACACCACAGAAGTAAAGGATTTGCCTACTATCGAGGCTGTGGATATCACCAACTACTTGGTCCTCCAGACTTCTTACTACACTAGGCAGCAAATGAAAGCTTTCAAGAGTCTGGAGGCGTACAATTTTTTTGTCAGCGGGTGGGTCCACAACCTTGGAACAAAACGTCTCCGTGATGGATACAGTTTGGTGTTTGCAAGGGTGAGTGTTTGTTCTTATATTGCTTTATCTTAAACACGCTAACAGTTAGCGGTAGCGGCTTTAACGTCAACAAACATGCCACATCCTTAGGACTTCGTTAGAGTGACAGTTGTTTGTTTCAAGGTAAACCATTCTCAGCGGTCTAACGAGACACCTCTGAAGACTTGGGTAATTGCAAAGGAGGATGGAGAAGTGATTGCAGCTCATTGCAATTGTATGGCAGGGTTAGTAGCCTAATTAAGTACGATGTTATTGCAATGAGAACACACACACACACACACACACACACACATATACGCATAGGGCACTGCTAGCATTTTGCAGGTGTACTTCAGTAGTAGTGGGGAGAGAGTGTTTTCTTTTAGCTAAGAATTCATCAGCTAAGAATTTGTGTGATTGCCTTAGATCCCTCATGACACTCAGATGCATTTTTCAGATAGAGGGTATATACAAAAAATATATTTATATGTTTCTCACCACAGAAACCTTACATTACGGATATCTTTACTTATCTGTGAAAGGAGACTGTCTGGAATCTGGCAATATAAGAACCATAGCAGTGTACAAAAACCTGTGGTGTGTGCCTGACGGTAATAAGTGCCACTTTTTCTTTTTTTCTGAATAAAATGGTATGGATTTACTCTGTGATTAAAAAATCACAAACATGTAATATGTAACTTGGACCATAATCATTACAGATAATGGCATCTTTTTCTCTTTGACATGATTCTTGTTTGTTTTACATCTCAGCACAATATCTTACCTGGATAAGTGAATGTCTCATTCACACTGAAGTCTTCTGGTTGTGGATTCTCAGCTGGAAGCTGCAGTTCGGGGTTCTCCACTGTCACTAGGCTCAAATCCGGGCTCTCAGCCGTCTGTTGCATATCCAAAATCGCCTCTGCACATCGATGCTGTTCTGCCTTAAGCTTCATTCTTTTCTCTCGTTTGAGAACTGATTCCGATCTGGGTTTTCGTTCGTAGCCGAGATTGACCGTCGGAGCCCAGTCCTCCGACTCTTCGTCATCCAAAGCACTTGGGCAGCCTATAGTCCCAATCAAGTCAATATTAGACTACTAACTTAAAAGCACTAAGTAAACGAGAATTTAACGACAACCTAATGCTAATAAGTTCGTTTGCAAACATAACATTACCTCTGACGAAGTGGTCGCTGCAGACACGGGCATTGGCAGACTCTGCTCCTCCCGACTGTAAACGTAAATTTAAAATCCATTTTTTCCTACGTTTTTCGGTTAGAATTTTCCATTTTTCTCCTCTTCGTTGGGCTATTTTTGGTACCCTAAAATACCGTTTATCAGTTTCTCTGGTCGACCTACTGGAGCATCCGTAAACACAACAGGACATAGGCATTTTGCGTACTGTCTCTCTGTGATTTTGCACTTATCTTTTTCACTTCCGACCGCCAGTCAAATTTCGCGCTTTACGTCGACGTTACGTCTACGTCAAATGAAACCTAGCTATAGTCCTAAAAATAACTTTTGTACACAAGGGTTAAAGACAACAGCTGTACAAGGATTTGGTCTAATTTTACAGGTAAAGCTCACAGAAAAATGTTAAGCAACCAGATGTTTCATTTAGGATTATATCTGGTTAATTTCAACAACGTCCATTCACTTTCTCCAGCTGTTTTTAAACCTTGGCCAAGATTAAAGATTTTTACATGGTACATGTTTCAGAATGAGAATGGTGACAAACTGACTGAATCAAATAACTTCTACTTATATTTTCAGCTTTCCAAGAAATTTAGATCATTCCACACAGGAAAATGTTCTTCACTCACATCTTTCAAAAGGTTTGATTATTTCATTTGTGTACCTAAAAAATGCAGAGGATATTTGACTACAAAAAAGGTCATGGAATGCATCTCAAGGAAGACTTCATTGAATTATATAGCGGCAGTATAGAATACACAACTATATATTTATAGTGAAATATAGTATCACATGGATGTCCAGGAGTAATGCTTTGCAATTTGCACCTGGTTACCACTATAGTAGGTGGTCTCAGGAGGGGGTAGATTGGGGTTTTGACCTTTGTGTGATGTTATTTTGACAAGTATGATGACATTTTGAAATAGATAGTGTGAAAAGGTTGTTCAGCTGCAGTGCTGATGTGTATATAGCAAGTTTTGGCGCCTGTTAACCAAGAAAACCACAAAAAAAATTAAGAAGACATTTTTTTCCAAATAATTTTGCCACTATAAAGATAATGAGATTTTTTTTTGTCATTTCTTTTTTATAAGAGATCGATAGATGCTAAGATAGATGTTAATTTGAGCTAATACATTTTAAATTAAGAATTTTGTTCTGTGCTAGATATGTATAAACTACAAGTTTATACAAAATAAATGCAAAAAACCTGAGAAACATAATATAAAAACATGATTTTCTAAAAACCACAAAAAAAGCTAAGAAAAATCAGAATCTGTGACTGACATCATTCCACTTTATCCTAGTTTTTGACACTGTATTATAAAGGGAATTTCCGCAGTCTCAGCACATGAGTTTTTTCTGCTATTCATATTCTGACACAACTCAGAGACAGACAGAAGCACAGCACTATTCTCAAACTATTTTTCTACACAACTGGGTAGGAATATACAAAGGTATCATCACTCCTGAGTACATGTAGGTTAAGGTCTAGACTTGCCCGTCAATGTGATTTATGAGAGGTTGAACATTTACACCTTGGCTTTCCCTTACTGTCTGACCAAGTCATTCATCAGGCTCCGGATAATGAATGGACTTGTTCTTTGCGCTGGAGCTAACAAGACGGTTGGGTCCTTAGAGTTCAGTAAAACGAGATTACAACCAGTGGTCAAGCGCAGGAAAAGGGAGCAACTCCTTCTGGAGTTGGAACAGGAGCAATAAGCTGCTCTGTTTGTGCGTGCGTGTGTGTGTGCGTGTTTTGGGGGGGGGGGGGGGGGGATGATGAAGGCAGCATTATTGTGTTTCTTGCAAAATTATAGTCTCCAAAATGGCGATGCAAAATGAGAAGTTACTAGTTTTAGAAGAAAGAATTATGGTCATAGATGAAAGATGAATTAGAGTGCAAAGAACAACATACACTGTTGAAAATAACCAGTCCTCCACTTTATTGATTTCTATAGGCTTACAGTATTTCATTATTTATTTCATACGTTTTCACTTGATCTCCTCCTGAGGGAGGTCAGTGGTGGCAAACCGTGAACCTGTTGCAAAAGAAGATTGTCTTGTTGTCTTAATGGTCTTGTTTATTCTGCCGGTATTCCTTCTGAGGAGGCGCAACATAAAGATGTCTGTTCTCCAGTTTGCAGGTCCAGTGTATCAGATTAACCTGAGATTTGTGGTCATTTTACAAAAGCTAAACACCTAAAATAATCTGTAAACTAAGCCTGATATAAATATGCAAGGTAATTATTTGTGACTTTTTAACACAGACGTATGTCAAAAAAGGGCACAAATAATACCAATTAATAATGATAACAGAGACCCAGAGATGTAGAAATACAAAAATAAAAATGAAATAATAAAAATGGATAAAATAAAAGATGATATTGCACAATATACATATGAGGGAGACTTGTCAAAAGGAAATAAAAGGCAAACCATCAAGGGATTAGCTGTATGTGTGATTCTTTTTATTTCCATTCTTTCTGAAATGTAAGTAAATGACTAATAAAAATTCTCAGCATTGATTTCAGTTGAAAACATATATGTAAAAATGTTATCTGAAATGACCACAATGAAAAATATTTTAATAGGTTGCTGAGTTATACTACACACAGTTTATCCATATATCCATTTTCTTAAATGCTTATCCACTGGTATATCTAACTACCCAAGATACAGAGGGTACACCTGGATACACCCAGTCCATTACAGGGCTAATAAAGAAACAACCATCCACACTCACATCTACATCCATTGTTAATATAGAATCACTAATTAACCAAACATGCTTGGACTGTGGAAATAAAGCAGAACACCAGAAGAACACCTCAAACATATAACCATTTAACTGTGAGGCAACATGCTAATTGTTGCATAACCATGCTGTCCAAGTAATATAGCATAATATAATATGTGTTTACACATTCATGCTAATATTTGTCAGTCTTATAATTGCACTCCTGCTTTGGAAACACTTTACAATATAACCTGTATCCTTGTATCTTCTTTCTCACTTTTTCTTGTTTTATTGGGGCATGATTAAACAGACAGGTATCCATTACCTTAACTCAGAGCAATTCACACTTGCCCCGGGCTATATGTCACAGCTGATAATATATACAAAGCCCTATGAATCTGCCTTCTTGAAACCCCCCATGCCCTTTATCTGCCAATCCCATGACTTTCATTGGCTGACTTGAAGGATGATATCCCTAATGTTCTTGACAAATTAATCCACAGGGGAAAGCCAATGACAGTGATCTGCCAGTGGGTCATCCCTTTGGCTAAATCTGTCATTTCACATTTGCAAGGATGCATGTGCAGGACTGCATAACTAAGCAGCATATTTGTGTAACCTGAATGGAGCGGCTGGTGTCAGTACATACATACAGACACCCTATAAGGATTCAAATCCCTGAGAAGAAACGTAATTGGGTCTGATCCAGAATGCTACAGCAAGACAGGGATTGGAAAGAAAGATCACATTTCTCTTTATTGGCTTCTCTTCATTGGCTCCCTGTTTAATCCAGAGTTGAATTTAAAATCTTGCTCCTTACATACAAGGTCTTGAATAAACAGGCCCCATCTTATCTTAATGACTTTATAGTACCAAATCAGCCCATTAGAACACTCTTGCACTGCATGCAGGCTTACTTAGTATTTAAAAGTAAAATGGGAATAAGAAATAAAGATTTTTGAATGACAAGCAACAGTGAACCTACAAAGGCTGCACAAGTTCTGTGCTTGTAATACAAGTTCATGGATACCCATGAAATTCATGTTACAGTATTTGGATGAACAGATGTGAAACTAATTGCCATGCAAACAAACATAATGGAATCTATGAGTTAAATGACAATGTGTTAAAAATGTACAGTCTGCACTAAAGTAGATGGATAGATTAACCCTCATTTATTCATATCAGTTTTAACACGTTAACACGTTTGGCATTTACTTCTTCATCAACATTGATTCAAATGTTGACTATGAGATGTTTTGCAAGTTAAAAAGGAACATATGAAATACAATGATAAAATGCTAATCAATTGATTAATTTTCTCACCTGCTTACCCAAGCCATTGTTACTTTGTTAGTGAGAGCTTATCTTGGTGAGATGCAGGGTACATCATGGCGAGTTTGCCAGTCTACCACAGTGCAAGCACAAAAAGACAGACAACCATTCATGCTCACATCAATGCTAGAATCCAATCTAAAATCACTATTTAACTTAACATATATTATCATGGAAGTCAGCCCACACAGACACAGGTGGACCTTTTCTGAATTCTAATGCAGAAACTGTCCTGCAGAGAGGTGACAGTCCTAACTAATGAACCACTCTTCTTCTCTTCCCCCACCCCTCCACACTAGATACATTTATGACCCTAAAAATCCCCTAAGATGAGCAGCAGAAAACCTATTACCAATGATAAAGGCGCTGTATTTTGCCGTATAGCACAAAAAATTGGTATGGTGCCAATAATATACTGTTTTGCAATTAAAATGCATTTTACTTGTTTGAAAGTTATATATAATCTGTGTTCCCAGGGGATGTGAACAAGCAAAAAGTGTGCTGAATGTTGAGTACTTCAACAGCCTTTTTGAAATATACAGACACAGATGAAAGCTCAGAGTGCATTTGGCCCCATATACTATACCGTATGTTGACAGCAGACAACAAACATACTTGCCTGAGTATTGCAAAGCCGCATGTTTGTATGGAGAAACTGTTAGGACAAACTGCACTGTCAGTCCTTGAAATTAACGCATCAGAGAAACCATGTAATGCAATTTGTATGACTTCTAAGCAAAGCTAGTGGAAGTGAGTGGGCCTAAAAACAGTTCTAGTGAGTCTGATTCCAGCTGCGCCACACTACGCATTTCTTTTCACACATTTGAATTCAAACAAGGTCCCAGAAAAGTGGATTGCTCAGACCTTGCAGAAGAGCTCCTGTTTTTCTCTGAATGTATTCAATTTGAGTTTGTTGCTGGCAATATTATAGGGCAAGTGAATGCTGGAGAAATTAACTAATGTTGGGTACACTCTTTGATTTAAAAAAATTTGCCACAAAACATTGTTTACTAATAATAAACTATTTTTAAGGGCAAAGGGTGATGGATTTATTCTTGGCATTAAGATATTTCCTGCTTATCCAGTGGATGTGCTCTTGGTATAGCCAAGAGTCATAATGAGCAGGATAGAAACACTGTGCTGTGTTATCACTTTAAGAGCTACCATTGGCTCAAGTAGATATGCTGGCACAGGTGGAAACTGGGTAGGTGGCATAAAGCTTTAACAAGCAACAGAGAGCACAGCAGTTGGTGTAGCAAGGATGTTTTTGGGATTGATTGTGGGTTGTGTACACAGTGATCAGCTGATAACAGCACGTTCTTCCTGAACAAATATAATGTTCCGTGGAATTAAGGAAAGTCCAGCTGTCATTTGGCAAAAAGCAAAAGCTCTAGAGTTTATTAAACCACAAAACTGATGCAACTTTAAGCTGATGAAAAAAATCTGTCTGATTTGTTTTGCACTCACTTAATATTGCACTATTTGTTATCAAAATATTCACAATAGCTATGCAAAATATGAACTGTGGTAAGTTCTTGCATCTTTTGTCCTGTTTAAATCGTTTAATACCCTCTTACATCACCCGTTCACCTATTTTGTCTTTCAAGGTTTTGCATGTTAAATGATAATATTTCATGTTTATTTTTGTATGTTAAAACAAAAGAAGTTTTGTTGCCAGACTATGCATGTGAGTTCCCCCGTTAATCAGGGCATTAACGTTGTATATCTCGTATGTTCAGAATCTGGCTGCTCACTCATTGAGCAGTACAAGCATGGATTGGTTTTGAACTTAGCTTTCAGGATTAATTATTCAGTGCATTTTTGATGGACCTCTGAAACTGTTTCCCCTGTTGCAATATTAATTGCCTTGCCAAAATGTATTACAGATTTATTTTCAATCATTGAAGGGTGTCACCCACCCCCAACTGAAAATAGGGAATGCAAACAGAGTAAGGAAAGTAAGGAGATTACTGACCTAATGATTGTGATTTCAAGAGATGGATGATCGAAGTGTCAACAGATTTGTGCATTTGTGCTAGTGCCCATAAACATAGACATTTTTCTCTTTCTTTCTCTCTCCCTCTGCTGTCCTTAGGCTATTGTGGTATCAAGAACACAAAGCATAAAATACATTTTAACCCAAGTGGCAGCCATTTGAAAACTCATTTTGTGCTCTCTATTGTTCTTAATGCCTGCCTTTTGTGAATAGATTAAGACTTGTTTACCTTGTTTACCCTTATTTTTCTTAAGACATTGCCTTTTTGGACATTTGGATGTGGAGTGATAAAGGAATAAATTATAGTTGGATTACAGACAAAAAAAAAACTGAACAGATATTCCTATTAAACTAGCAGTTCTCATGAGATGCATTTAGATTACAAAAAAGTTAGTCCAAAATTTAGAGAGTAGATTTGGAAGTTGTTAGTGAAACCTTGTCTCCTCAGGGAGGTCATTCCAAGCCTTTGCAGATTTGATAGCGAAGCAAGGTCACCCTGAGTTTTTAAATTAGATTTGGGTACAGCAAAGAGTGACCTTCCTGATGATCTCAAGCAACAACCGTTGGCTCATAGGTACTTAAAAGCTCAGTGATATAGCTGGGAGCCAGACCAGCAAGTGTGTTAAACATGAATAGTTGAATCTTAAAATCAACCCTGAACTGAAGATGCAGCCAGTGTAGCTCAGCTAAAATATGTGCAATATGCTCTCTCCTGCTGGGAATAAGGCTTTGAGCACCAGGGTTCTGTACTGATTTAAAGCAGGTCAGGTTATGTTTTCACATGCAGTGTGTAATGAGATACAGTTATACAGACACTGCAAATAAAATCTTAATTGTTTCTTGAGCTTGATTTAGTGAAACACGAAACACATAAAAAATAAACAAAAAGGCAGTGTTTTAGGAATCTTGAGTGAAATATGCCACGTCACACAGAAATTTCTGTAGTATATGTAGATACTTTATAGGATGGCTAGTTAGACCCAGTGTGGCTCATTACTCAAAGAAACTGCATTATACATTACATTTCACTTTTTTTTAAAGTAATGTATTAAATTACTTAATTACTCTCTAGAGAAACAAATTTATAACATGTCCTCCATTGTCACATGATTACCATTTAACAATATAAACAATTATTCCACTATTGTAGAAACATGTGCAGGTAAAAATGGAGGCTACTATCCTGCAAGGCCTACTGCTCATCACTGCTTTTGTTAACTGCTGCTGGGCTGAGGTCAGCATGCATTCAGCTTTACCATCACTCCAGTTGATGTCTGTGTAAATGTTTCCAAAGAACCCAGTATAATGCAGTCTTTTCTGTCTGGTATATAGTATATAGTTTGCACCATTGCTCTGTTGTCCTTTCATTCACCAAGAATAAAAGTAATGTTTATATTGTCACTTCTCAAAAGTTGTGACCATTGACCTCCCTCCTGCACATGAATTGAAATCAACTGATTACAGCTCTAAAGAGCCTTTGAATTTAAAATAACAATATATACAGTATCAGTCAAAAGTATTGGACACACCTTCTCATTTAATGTTTTTCTTTATTTATGTAGTAAACAAAAAAGTGTGAAATAACTGAAAACATGTTTTATATTTTAGATTCTTCAAAATAGCCATTTTTTTTCTTTGATTACCGCTTTGCACACTCTTGGCATTCTCTCCATGAGTTTCATAAGGTCATCAGCTGAAATGGTTTTCCAACAGTCTTGTTGTATATATATATATATATATATATATATATATATATATATATATATATATACATATACACTGAACAAAAATATAAACACAACACTTTTGTTTTTGCTCCCATTCCCCATGGGATGGACGTAGAGACCTAAAATTCATTCCAGATACACAATATAACCATCCCTCCCAAACAGTGGTCACAAATCAGTCCAAATGTGTGGTAGTGGGCACATCTGCTATATTGAGATAATCCATCCCACCTCACAGGTGTGCCATATCAGGATGCTGATCTGACATCATGAGTAGTGCACAGGTGTACCTCAGACTGCCCACAACAAAAGGCCACCCTGGAATGTGCAGTTTTGTCTCACAGCAAAATGCCACAGATGCCACAAGCAATGAGGGAGCGTGCAATTGGCATGCTGACAGCAGGAATGTCAACCAGATCTGTCGCCCGTGCATTGAATGTTCATTTCTCAACCATAAGCCGTCTCCACAGGCGTTTCCGAGAATATGGCAGCACATCCAACCGGCCTCACAACCGCAGACCTCGTGTAACCACACCAGCCCAGGACCTCCACATCCAGCAGGTTCACCTCCAAGATCGTCTGAGACCAGCCACCCAGACAGCTGCTGGAACAATTGGTTTGCACAACCAAACAATTTCTGCACAAACTGTCAGAAACCGTCTCAGGGACGCTCAACTGCATGCCCGTCGTCCTCATCGGGGTCTTGACCTGACTCCAGCTCGTCGCCGTAACAGACTTGTGTGGGCAAATGCTCACATTCGATGGCGTCTGGCACGTTGGAGAGGTGTGCGCTTCACGGATGAATCATGGTTCACATTGTTCAGGGCAGATGGCAGCTGAGAATGTCCCAGTTCTTGCATGGCCAGCATACTCACCGGACATGTCACCCATTGAGCATGTTCGGGATGTGCTTGACCGGCGTATACGACAGCGTGTACCAGTTCCCACGAATATCCAACAACCTCGCACAGCCATTGAAGTGGAGTGGACCAACATTCCACAGGCCACAATTGACAATCTGATAGACTCCATGCGACGATGTGTTGCACTGCATGAGGCAAATGGTGGTCACACCAGATACTGACCGGTTCTGGGTCCCCAGACCCCCAATAGCGCAAAAAACTGCACATTCCAGGGTGGCCTTTTGTTGTGGGCAGTCTGAGGTACACCTGTGCACTACTCATGATGTCAGATCAGCATCCTGATGTGGCACACCTGTGAGGTGGGATGGATTATCTCAATATAGCAGATGTGCCCACTACCACACATTTGGACTGATTTGTGACCACTGTTTGGGAGGGATGGTTATATTGTGTATCTGGAATGAATTTTAGGTCTCTACGTCCATCCCATGGGGAATGGGAGCAGTAACAAAGGTGTTGCGTTTATATTTTTGTTCAGTGTATATATATATATATATATATATATATATATATATATATATATATATATATAAGATATACAAAGTTTATCTATCATGTCTCAAGTGACCCATAGTCACTTTTGTCTCTGTTTGTCATGTTAGTTTAAATCTCTTCTTGTGTCGATGTATGTCAAGGATGGAGCCCTACTGTATCGTGTCTTATCACTTAAACCTCTGTTTTTTTCTAATGTCATCCATCCATAGTCTTCCACTTATCCTTGTCAGTGTCACAGGGGATTGGGGCCTATCCCAGCTCTCATAGGGTGAGAGGCGGGGTACATGCTGGACAGGTTGCCAGTCTTTCGGACAGACAACCATTCACACCTATATGCAATTTGGAATTACCAATTAACTTAACCCCACTAACTGCATGTCTTTGGACTGTGGGAGGAAGCCAGAGTACCTGGAGAGAACCCACGCAAACACTGGGAGAAGGCCAGAATCTAGATCCCCACATGGGGTTTAAAAAATGGTGCAAACCGTTTTGTCATGTTCCCAGAGCCGTTCTCAAATTATATAGAATCGTAGGCTTCAATAATGGCTTTTTCAGGCATGGCTGAGCAACTGACTTTTACAGTGGGTGGACAGAGCTTGAGCTAAATGAGCTATTAATACAGGTTAAGATGTAGAAAGAAAGGAATTCTAACACTTCCCTGGGGGAGCAAGCTGTAAGAAAGTCAAGTGAACATTACAAGTGTCATATCTTTACAACTGCTGCCACAAGATCAAACAATATATCAGAATGCCTGGAGGAAAACAACAGGTAACCGCTGTATCACTAACAGAGTCATTTAAAAGAATCACCTACTTTGTAGTGCAACTTATCACATTAAATAAACAATAAAATGTTGAGGATACAAATATCAGTTTGTAAAAATGCATCTTTCATGTGTTTTATTTGACTACATCAGCAGAAAATAATAAAACGTCTTCACAGCAGTGTCTCTGAATAACATGAATAAGTTAATAAACTATCATTTAGTGCTGTCAATAGATTTAAAAAAATTAACTAATTAATCTCACAATTTTCTGTTATTAATCGCGATTAATCGCAATTACTTGATCAATAACCTGGCTCCAATTACATTTTTTCAAGTTTATATTTTAAGATTGTAACAGACATTTATGCAATACAATGACGTAAATGCAGAATAAACACAAAGAATTTATGCTGAAATTCAAAGAGAATTTTAATAGTTTTCATCAATCTTTAACACAGTTAAAACTTACAAAAAAACTTTTAAGGCCATCAACAGTGACCGAACCCAGGCCTAAAGGTTAAATTGAATACCATAAAAATAAAGGGTGCACAAAACTCAGTATTTAAAACACAAAATGACCCAGAATGTTGAACATTTTTCACTTCAAAGGACCAATCTGGCTTAGTCCTTCTTTGCACTCAGCCAGTTACTGAGGCAGACTATTCTGTTTACATTGTCTAATGACAAAGAAGCACGCTTCTTTTGAATGATGTGACCTGAGAGTGAGAATAATCTCTCACAAGGCACTGTGGTTGCAGGGGTTGACAGGTACTTGCGTGCAATAGGTGCCAGCCTGGCATGTGCTACTTCTCTCTTTAACCACCACTATAGTGGACACTCTCCTGTGTCAATTTTGGGCTCTGCTTTGTGCAGATTCAGACAGCAGTCTATAGCATCTTCCTCTTCCTCTGTATCTGAATCAGGAGAACTCAGCAAGCAGATGGACATCTTGCTCTTCTTTGGTGATGGTTCCTCTGTTGTCTGAGCAGATGGTTGGTGTGCATGCGTCTCTGCCATCAGAAGGTCATGTACTGAAGCCCACACCTCTCTTCTTTCATCTTTGGAAAGGCACTTAAGGTCTTTAAACCTGGGATTGAGGGCATTAGCGATCTTCAGCCATGTGAGATTGCTGCTGTCCCTCCACTGAGCTAGGTCTGTGGTAAAAACCTTCTTAAACCTCAAAACGTAGACTGGGTCATCATCTGAGGGCTCCATAATTTTGAACAAATGACACAAGGCTGGCAACACCATGGAACAGGAGACATACCGCTCTCCCCCCAGCAGTTCAGTCACATATCTGGAATAGAAAGATCAAGTCTGTATTTTTCTATTAACCAGACAGAGACAAACATAAATACTACATATGAAAATACACAGAGAGGTGGAGAACATACTTGAAAACAAAGCTAGAACACAAAGATAGACACACAATCATGAGAAACGAAATTATTTACCTGCAAGGTTCAAGTAGTTCCTCCAGCTTTTGCACTCTGTCAAGCTCCTGGTCAGTCAACATGGTCACCTTGCTGTTTTGCTGAGTCAGGATGGTGGTCAGCCCACATCTCTGGATCCGCTTGATCATCTCTAGGGTGGAGTTACATCTTGTTGGAACGTCCTGAACAAGCGGTTCTGTTTGATGTCCATGTGCAGCTTGCTGTGCCTTTAATTCCTGAGCGTTTGCTGGACTATGCTTAAAATGTCCAACAATCTTGCAACGTTTGGCCAGAGCCCTTTCAAATGCGCTGTCGTAAAGAGAAACTGTGACCATTCTTTGCAGTATGTGGGCCATGCAGGGCATGTGTTCAAATGGAAGTAGTCTGGCGGCTTCAACCATGTTACGAGCACTGTCGGTGCCAAGCGTGGTTACCTTGTCCTTGATTTTCCATTCGTTTGCAACATTCAGAAAATGATCAGCACACGCCTCAGCATAGTGTCTCTCTTCAGTTTTACTCACTGTTAGTGCAAACGATTGGACAGTCCAGTCGTTATCAATAAAATGCACCGTGACCCCCAAGTAATTATCGTTGTTCACCAAAGTCCAATGGTCTCCGGTGAGAGCGACGTTCCTTACTTGCACAAGCTTGCTGGACTGCTGAGCTCTCTGGTCCTCATACAAAGTGTGCAGTCTCGACACAATGGTTCCTCTTGAGGGCAGATTGTAACACACATCTCCTGATGCAGCGCGAATGACTTCTCTCAGTTCATCATCTTCTACTATGCTAACTGGTCGGCAGTTTTTAGCTATCCAAACAACCAAGGAATTGGTTAATTTTTCTCTCACATTTTTTGTTATTTGTCCACGCGCACCATACTCCTGAAGCGTAGACTGGCGAGGTCCCGTAGAGGCGGATTCAGTTGGGTGTTTTGCTCTCAGGTGATACACCAGTGATGAACTGCTTCTGTGGTACTTGAATTCAGCTTTGCAAATTGTGCACCTTACTCTCATTTTGTCCAACAAGCCATCAGGCAACTTCTTAAAGAGAAACTTTCCACCCAAAAGTCTGCCCTCATCCATGCTTGCGTGTGTTTGCTAGTGTTAGCTAGATAGTAGCATGGTGTGTCTTCTTCTTCTTCTAATCATTTCTGTCAGGCCAAATGCCAGCACAGCACACTGTTGCCCCCTCCTCCAGAGGTGCTCATGAGTTTAAAGGTCTTAGATTACAGGGAATTTAAAAAAAAACAGCGTTAATTTTTTTAACGTGATAAACATTTCGCATTGATCTCAACAATTAACGCGTTAATTTTGACAGCACTAGTTATTATACAATCCCAGCAGTATGTCAAGTAAGTGGGGGGATGATGGCAAGTAACAGATCACAGTTTTGTCCAAACAGTTTTGTTCTCCTCGGTGCATCACTTTAAATATACAACTATTTAATGTTAGATCATATTATGTGCAATGAAAGGCTACAGAAATTTTTACATTACATTTAAATTGAAAACATTTACTATTTGAAACCCAATTTAAACAATCCTGGAAACACCCGTGGTCTATAAAAAACTGAAAGGTATGTGTTGTGTAATGTTGTTTTCTTTCTTGGAAGCCTCAATATCAAACTAGCATAACAACCTCAGTTCCAATATCATTAAAGATGCTAAATAGAGTAAATCCTTAGTTCTTTGCCAGCTACAGTGTTCATGAGAAATACTTTAAGGCTTCATAAAAAGCTGTAGCAGCCCTCAGTATTTTCAATAGAGATGGAAAAATGTCACTAATGGCAGCCTACATGGTTGACTCTGCACTGCTCTGTGTACAGTAACAATAACCTAGATTTTCATCATAACATTAGTAAGTTGTCGCAATGAAAAATAAAACTTGAATGCATTAAACAATTAAAGAATCACAAAGGTAGAATATGCTCTTGTTAATGTTGTGGTTTCAAGATAATGTGGAGGAAAAAACTACACAGACTGCATGCAGGATTATGGCTGCCAGCATCAATGTGACAGTAAACCATCTGTTACACTCGTCACGGGAACTGCTTAAGTATAGTTGTTCCAGCTGAACCCTTCTCCACTTTGGAGAGAAACACTTCCCTTTCAAATGCTGCGTTGGAAACATCAGCAAAGCTTGTTGTCAACTTTCCCCCCCACAAGGCTGGTATTAATTCTTTTCATTTTTATGGCATCATGTGCAAATATGCTTTAGCTATTTCTATTTTAAAAGTGTCACTGTCCAACCAAGATAGTCATGATGCAGGCCTCCTAATTAGATAATTACATTAATAATAATAATGATGATGACGCAATTAAATCCAGTTTTTAAGAATTCTAATTTCTAATAGAAGAAAGTATTTCATTAATATAATAAAGTGTCCCACTGTGTTTCCAACAATATTTTGGAGTCCAAGAACAGTGTCAACTACTCTAGTATTCTCCTGACAGAGGCCTTAAGTGTTTAGTTTCATGCCTGAGAAATACAGAGCATATATTGCCTGACCCTGGGTGCACTGATGAATCATGCAGCACTGTAACAAAGTTTACCCTGGGACTCATGTTAACAAGGAGAGTGAGGCCAACATGAAATACAAGTAACATAACCTTATGCTTAACATTAACAATTAAATAACAAATGCCAATGGGACCTGCTCCCCTACATCCCACACAACTGTGAGCACAAGAGTAAGAAGCAGAGTATTATAAAAGAATAAAAATATGCCTCAAGTCTTTAATACATAATAAAGAATATGAAAAGTTTTTGTCCCTGTTTTATAAAAAAGAGGTTTGTGGAAGAAATGTAATATAAGATAAGAGATAAGATAAGATAGAACTTTATTAATCCCTCGGGTGGGTTCCTCTGGGAAATTCGACTTCCAAAAAGCACAGCAACGACCGAAGTTACAGTTACAGAATTGTTATATATATATATACACACACACACACACACACACACACACACACACACACACATATATATAAATACAGAGACAATATAAATAAAATATATGAAGGGGATAAATAGAATAAATAGGAATAAAAAAATAAAAAAATACAAGTGAATTGCACATTTCAAGTATTGAGTCTATTGCACTGTTGACTATTTACAAAAGTATTGCACAAAAGGTATTGTACAGTGAGGTGAAGAGGCACTACAGCTTAGTTGTTCCCCCCCTCCTTTGTCCTCCTGTTTCTCCTCCCTCTCCCCTCCAGAGAGGAGTTAAACAGTTTGATGGCGTGTGGGACAAAGGAGTTTTTAAGTCTGTTAGTTCTTGTCTTGGGGAGAAGCAACCTGTCACTGAACAGACTCTTCTGGTTGTTTATGGCCGTGTGCAGAGGATGCCTGGCATTGTCCATAATGTCCATCAGTTTCTTTAATGTCCTTTTCTCTGCCACTGTCACCAGAGTGTCCAGCTTCATGCCGACCACAGAGCCAGCCTTCCTGATCAGTTTCTCCAGCCTGGATGAGTCCTTCTTTGCTGTGCTGCTCCCCCAGCACACCACAGCATAGACAAGGACTCCAGCAACCACCGACTGGTAAAACATCCTCAGGAGCTTCCTGCAGATGTTGAAAGACCTCAGCCTCCTGAGGAAGTACAGTCGGCTTTGGGCTTTTTTATACAGGTGCTCTGTGTTGCATGACCAGTCCAGTTTATTGTCCACCCACAGCCCGAGGTACTTGTACTTGTTGACCACCTCCACCTCCTCCCCCTCTATCTGAACCGGCAGTGGACCTTCTCTGGACCTCCCGAAGTCCACAACCAGTTCCTTAGTCTTTGAGGTGTTGAGTTGCAGGTGGTTTGTGTGACTCCATGCGACAAAGTTCCTCACCAGACTTCTGTACTCCTCTTCCTAATCATCCCAGATACACCCCATGATGGCTGTGTCATCTGCAAACTTCTGAATGTGGCATAATTCAGAGTTGTAGAGAAGTCAGAGGTGTACAGGGTGAAGAGAAGAGGGGACAGCACAGTTCCCTGTGGTGCTCCTGTGCTGCTGACCACTGTGTCAGACGTGATGTCCTTCAGCCTGACGTACTGTGGTCTGTCGGTGAGGTAGTCGGAGATCCAAGCGACCAGGCAGGGGTCCACCTCCATCCTGTTCAGTTTTTCCTGAAGCATACAGGGCCGGATGGTATTAAAGGCACTGGAAAAGTCAAGAAACAGTATCCTGACCGTGCCTTTTCCCCCATCCAGGTGTGAGTGGGCTCTGTGTAGGAGGTACAGGATGGCATCCTCCACTCCGACACCCGCCTTGTATGCAAACTGTAGTGGGTCCTGGGCATGTTGTACCTGTGGTCGGAGGAGGTTGAGGAAGAGCCGCTCTAGAGTCTTCATAAGATGTGACGTCAGTGCCACCGGTCGGAAGTCATTCAGCTCAGCTGAATGACTCATCAGCTCAGCTGAATTTACATCAGATTATTATGTATGCTATCCATGCAGAGTTTCTGATTTTTTGAATGCCATTTCATGACACAGACAGCCTCACATTTCTGACCTCACCTTGACCTAACCTTATTCTGTGTCATTTAACTTTAACCTTAACCCTTGTCAGTTATTGATGTGAAATCACATGTTCAAGGCATAAAATAGGCACACATGACAAGCAGAATGCGTATTTTTGTATACTGTTAATGAAATGACTAACTAAAATAAAAACAGCAACAATAATATCAGTAATCTCTTATCATTGATATTAAAGGGTTAACATACGAGAAACAAACAAAAAAGAATTTTTATGAATGGTAAGCTTTTGTGTTAGTTTATCTAAACCACTGAACTGATTTATACTGTACTTTTTCTGGCGTCTATACTTTTGTTTATTTATTTTTTAAATAAAAAGACAGATGGAAGATATTCTGAATGAGATATTGCAATGAAAGGAACACAGGAAAACAGGCTATAATCTGGCTGTGAAATCATGACTTGACTCGTGTGAAATGACGATGACATGGAATTAATAAAATATTCAGATTCTGATCATCTTTAAAGAGAGCTAATGTTCTTTGGACTGCTCATTTCTCACAACTGTGGTCTTTATTGCCATCTAAGCCAACAAACCCCTTCTGATAGCCTTAAAACATGAGTGGTCATAGTCTGTGGGCGTCACACTCTCGGCATGTGAGTCAAAATGTGTATTTCCCAAACTGCTGAAGTACTCATTTAAAAGGGAATTCTATATTTTACCAAGTAATATCATTCTCGTTGTTAAATTAAGTATGAACACACAGTGACACAGTATCTCGCTCCTCAGTTTCTGTCTTCATTGTGTTATTATGACTGTGTGTGCTTGACTGGCTGTAATGGGTTTCTTGTGTAACTCATAGGACTACATGCATAAAAACAGTATACACATTTATGGGCCTGTTAAAGCAAAACCTGCATTCTTATACTGTAAGTGAGCTGAACAGTATGCAAAGCCCTGTAAAACACATAATTTCCTTAGGGCTTATTAAAGTATTCTGATTCTGAAACTCTGCAGAGTGTAAAAATCTGTGAACATATCCAGTGAGTACTGAGCATCTGAAATTCTCTGCATATGGAAATCCTTGTTTCACAAAATGAAAAGAGAAAATGTATCAAAACACATTATATACAGATCCAGTATGTGATTAAAATGATGACATTACATTCATTACATTTGCAGTTTATCAAGGGTCACTGAGATGTCCTTACCTTTAAATATAATTCTTGCTACCCTGTTCTGTCTGTCGTCTTATATCTTTGTCCATCTCTGACTGAAGTTAGCTCTCTTTCTTTTCTCTCCCTGTGAAGTACAGCAGCTAGACCTTTAGCTAGCAACACACTGTGACAAACTGCACACCAACAGTTTGTGTGTTTGCTGATATTTGTTAAGCTGATAGAAACGTTGAATTTGAAATTACCTGCCACTTAAAAAGAAGTCACTCCCTTCATGATTCCTCGTCTTCTGTAGAGCTAGCGAGATGCTGAAGTGCTGAAAATCAGTGTTTGACTTGCAGGAGAACTGAGCCTGGCTGTTAGGGTGATAGAAAGGGGTACATCTAAATATTTGGCCACGTATGAAATGTAATTGTTTCTGCACAGACTGTAAACAACTGGGATTGTTTTTTCTTGACTAAATCCCCTTTCTTCACAACAATTTACCAAGACGATGCATTATTTTAGAAACATTCTTGCATGACAAAGCCTCACCCCTGGTCTGCATGGTCTACTCAATCATCGTCACCTCATTACAAATGAACACAACACTGATACACAGCCACGGCTGCCAAAGACTCATGTTTCAGAATCTGATTAGCTTTGATGTTAATGAGAGCTTTGCCTCTATTGCTAACCCCCAAGGTTTGTGGATGAGGCTCTCCATCTATACACTGCTGCATTCTGACACCGATGCCCAGATGGTGGTACAGTCTAACCCCCTCTATCTTTTTTCTCCACTTGCTAAATACACCAATGAGTGTTGCCCCTGGGCATTGACAGTGCATATGGACACCATGAATACCTGCCTGATCTCATTATAACAGAAAAAAACACATAACTTCATAACAAAGGAGAGGAAACATGTTATGCGAACAGCTGGCTTGCCATCCTCACTTCATCTAAAACTCTGCTAATGGTTGGTCTAATTGATAGATTGATTTCTGTTTTTACCATTGACCAAGAGTTGAAAGTAGTGTTTAAACTGTTCAGTACTGCTTTCACAGGAGTTCAGTTCTATGCCCCTATGGTGAATTATTTCATCTAAGACAGCTGACAACACAATGATGTTACTTTTTTCTGCAGGTGCCAAAAACATACTAAACATATGGTTCAGGAATAACAGCAGGCAACTGGGCAAGTTTCCCGCAGGCCCGTCACTTTGTAGTGATTGGTCTTTATATCCAATCATGTTTATAATAGCCTTAGTTAACATGTAATGACCATCAGAAATTATGTTATATTTTTACATAACATTTTGTGGTTATACACTTAATTTGTATTTTCAAAACAGCATTCAAAATATTACAAAAAAAGACACAATAAACTATAACAAGACAGGTTTGATAAAAATTAGCACTAAAAATTAGTGCTGTCAGCGTTAATCTCGTTAAAATAACGCTATAACTGCATTAACGCGGCAAATCTCCATTAACGAGTTACCGCGGATCGCCCCGTGTGTGGGGCTACACGGCATCAATGCGTTCGCGCAGTTAGCTTGTTAACACGTGGCAACACTACTAAAAATATATGCTATCTATGCTAGATGCAGTAGAAAAACGTATTTGCACAAACTGGAATAAATTTTAAAATATATGCGTACAACAGCAAATGTAATGCTCACAGAAAGCCTATTCAGATTGCAGTAAACCTCCAAGTGTCATCGCTCATTGGTTGATTGCTAGTGGACATTCCAGGCTCTGGTTGCCCTGGTTACTCTATATTTCCACCTTTAAATTTAGAGGAACTTTAATTCAGTACCTGAATACATGGTTGTTATGCCAACCATGATTTTGTCGAACACTGCTTCAGACACTTAAAAATGCATTACTATTCACGTCTGTTATGGCAGAACATTACAACAGAGGACGTGCCAGGTAACAACTGCTAACATGACAGGCAATAGGCAACATCGCTTTTTTCTATTTTTTACATTAAAGCACTGCATGTGTTCCTCCTGGATGCAATCTTTATAATTCAAGGTTAGAAAGCATACACACTCTAAGATGACACATGGTCAGTACTTTTTAACTGCAGCTAAATCTCCTACCTGTACCTGCAAAACATGCATAAGCCCTCCCTCTAGGGTTTTGTATTAAGACTGTCTTGGCACTAATACCCAGATTCCTAATTCCCAGCCTTACCTTCGTAATATTCTTAATGAGCCCTTAAGCCCTGAGATCCCTCGTTCTGCCATGTTCCACGTTCCCTTTGATCCTGACTATACCTTTCCCAGTATTCTCTGATGGGGGGTCTGTGCATAGTGTTACCTGACTGCGTGGTGCTAATACATCAAATATTCATCCACACTCTCCTGCCTGCACACTCTGTCCTCCAAAACACAAAAAGTCAAACAGTTTTCAAATATTGTAAGGAGAAAATTACATGGCAGCGATGGCTGCTACATAACACACAGCAATTATTGCATGATGCCAATAAGATTGTTGTTTTTCTTGGTTTCTGTAGATCATGTTTGGTCATGTTTGGTAAGTGCCATCTGATTATATAATGCATATTATATAGCTTTGATGAGTTTTTAAACAGTGGATTTTATCACCAAGGTGATAAAGCACTGGGTGACCTTAAGGATTATCATGTCTGCAGAATTTTGGACAACCCAAGAGTTAAATTTGAAGTTGGAAAAAAAACAATCTTTTTTTTATTGAAAAAAAATATTGAAATTAATATTTATTTATTGTTGTAAAATTTTGTTTATTGTTGTGCTGTTACAACAATTTTACAAGTTAATTGCATCTCACACTCCAGTGTAAATTCTAGGGCTCCATCTGTGGCTTCTTATACGACTCATTACTGAAAAACAGATGCAAGAAGGAACACTTCATCAACTCAATCCACCTGTGCTGCTAAGTTTTTGTTTTAATAAAAATATAGCAAAGCAAATGTGTTAGGCCAATTTCATGGTACTTCCATGCACGTACTAGAAATAGGATGCTGGAAGCCAGTCTGCAGCTAGAGAAAAGAGGGCAACATGAAATGCAAATTTAGTGTTTTCAAGAGTAGCACTATCAGCACGAGTGTATTATGTGTCAGTTTCAACATTTTCTGGCAGGAAAACGTGGATTCTATTAAAATTACTAATGGGCAGAAAAGAAAAGAAATAAAAAGAAAATGACAAGAAAAGAAAAGATAGGCTATAGTGCCATACAAGGACTTCATGCTGCAAAATTCATTTACAAATAACTGTCAGGCTTTTGTATTAAAGTCTGTATAGGCTGACCTGTCCTTAAATCCTGTTATATTGCTATAATGCCACATTATCATTTAGGAGAATTTTATTTTTCAGAGTTTTTACATTGTTAACATCTGTCACAAGTGGTTCAGTAGTGTACCAGTCTATGTGTTTTTTGTTTAGTATTGTGTATTTTCCTTTTAGGCCCTGCTCTCACACTCTAGACAGTTTCCTGTGTTGATTCAGCTCATTAGTGTTGGAGTATATAAGTCATTTATCAGATGCTATGGGTTGCATTTATTTTTTCTTTTAGTGTTCTTATCTCTGAGGTTGCCTTGCCTGTTAACTGGTTTCCTGCTGTTAACTGTATGTCTGAATAACAAAAGCCTTTTAACCCCAGCTGTCCAGCTGGTGACTTTTGTGTCCAATGCCTATCTACAATTCTTGCAGTGCATAATCACTGCAGGCACTCAACTTACTTGTGCTACATGAGTTAAGGGCTCCCTTATACCTGTTGTCTGATCTATCAGCCTTGCCCACTGGAACTGGAAACAATCCACAAGTGACAATCAGAAAATCAGGGAAGTTCAATGTTCAATTTGTTTCTTTTATTAGAAATGTAAATAGTATTTGTGTACTTTCCAACTAAATGATATTAACTACACACACTGGCAGCGATGGCTGCTACATAACACACAGCAATTATTGCATGATGCCAACTTTAGAGTGAACACAAAGCACAACACCTTCCGTCTTTGATTAAAATGATAAAAAGCTATCATAAAAAGATAAAAAGTCATCACTGGACTGGTGAATCCTTGAACTTTTGAGAGCTATGTTAGTACAAGGAACTTCTTTCTTTATTTTCTTGTTCTTTTAATCTTACTTCCTCAGAATGTTATCTGTAATAATAATAATAATGATACTGGATTGCATTTATATAGCGCTTTTCGGGACAGCAACAACACAAAACGAGAGGGGTCTTGCTATACCCTGAAAGCAAGAACCCTCAAAGCGCTTTACAATACCACTATTCATTCACTCTCACGTTGCACATTCATACACTGGTGAAGGCAAGCTACAGTTGTAGCCACAGCTGTAGCTTAATGCCTTAAGATCTGGATTTAATATAATATTCTCTGGTGTGATTTAAAATCATTCACAGGCAGAGGTGGCAAAAGTACAGAAATTATATACTTAAGTAGAAGTAAAGATATTAATAGTAAAAATTACTCTATTAAAAGTTGAAGTACTGATTTAACTTCTTTACTCAAGTAAACGTGAAAAAGTACCGGCTCTGAAATGTACTCAAGGTAAAAAAGTAAAAAGTAGCTCTTTGGAGGATGTTTCTATTCAACTAAATTTTATTATTTATATACAAATCACAACAACAGTTGCGTCGAGGCGCCAGCTATTTTTGTGCAAAGCTAATTGAACCATGCGCTATATTAATGTAGTAATAAAATAATACTTGTAGGTGGGAATACAAACTTTATTTTAGTCTAAATTTTAATTCTAATAAATGTACTCAGCTTGAACCATTTCAAAATGTTATGGACAAAACTCTTTTTTTTGTCTAAAATTAACATTGTTGTTAACAAAAAGTTGCCAAAAATGCCCAATGTATCAAATATGATACATTGTATGATATATATATATATATATATATATATATATATATCATACAATGTATCAAATATGATACATTGTATTATGTATTTATATAATAAATATATCATACAAATATATCATACACAACATGATATAGGAAAAAAAACTGATTTTGTTATAAGGGTTAATAAACATCACAGTTCCAAAAAAAGCAGAATTTTCTGGCTATTTTTTGATGGGCTTGGTCTTACACTGAGTAGTTCTTACCTGTGAATCTAACCTCTCTTCTCCCTCTCCTGTCCTCTATCTCATGTTTCTCCATCTCTGAGTGAAGTTATTTCTCTTTCCCTTTAGCTAGCCACACACTGTAAGACAAACTGCATACAAACTGTTTGTATGTTTACTGATGTCTCTCGAGTTGATAGAAACGCAGAATTTGAAATTACCTGCTACAACATGTTACTCCCTTTATGCCTGCTCGTCTTCTGTAGCGCTAGCTAGCTGAAGTACACCTGTCATTTCCGTGTTGTGGCAAAAAAATAATAATAAAATAAATAAATAAACAAAAACAGCAGCCCTCTTTAACCACCAACTGGCACAAATTTCTCCCTCTGGTGATTAATATGCAACCAGGATTACATTTCATACATTACTGTTTAGGCTGAAATTGCATTTCAGTGGTGAAATAATAACTTTGTTGAAGTACGTTAAACCAAAAGTAACAAACCTGTTTTGAAATTGTAAGGAGCAGAAAGTACAAATATTTGTTTAAAAATATAAAGAGTCATTATAAAAGGTTCTCAGAAAAATAAATACTCAAGTAAAGTACTACTACGTGAAAATTCTATTTAAGTACAGTAACAAAGTATTTGTACTTCATTACTTCCCACTTCTGTTACCAGATAACAGACGGTGGAACAAGCACACTAACATAGCAACAAAAATGTCTTCTGTCAGTTAAGCTGACAGTTGTCCTATTAGTCTTTGTTTTGTGCTCAGCATACTTTGGTGAATGAATACTGCTCTGCTGCACATCTTCGGTTCATTCAGCGTGATGACTGCATGGTATTAGTGTGCATGCATGTGGAAGTAACCATAACCCCTTGTGGCATCCCCCCCCCAGAAACCTCCATACAATTAAGGTAAATATCAAATGGATGCAGGTTGTTCATGTGCATTATGTTGTTTATTTATTCAGAAGAGCCAGAAGAACGCCTGCAACGTGTGGAATATGGCTGAGAGAAGTGGTTCTGCTTAAGGAAAGTGTTTAGTTTGCTAGTTTGCACTGAGCTCAGCTATAGCAAGAACCCTCTCGTTTTTGTGTTGTTGTTGTGCAGAGCAAAGATATCTACCCTCCCAGGCCTCTCTCCTCCACCCTTCTCCCTCATCACTAACGAACAAACTCTGCCAGGCCTTACCTCAGGCGGCCTCCTGTAATTATTCCCCAATGCCACAAACTGGTGAAATGGGTGTCCGTTACACACTATGTGCCGAGCTAAGAAAAACAACAACTGTGGGGCCATTATTTGTCAATCAAACTCAGGGCCAAAACAAAATGCTGTCTGGTGCACCCTGAGTCCTAGTTATCATCATTGAAAACTGTCAGACCAAAGAGCATTTTTATTGATTTATGTATTTACTTATTTATTTATTTTTATCATCCTCGCATTTTCCCTGATCTCTGCTTGGATTTGCTGCTGAGCCTGTCCTACAATCACATTGTCTTCTTTTGAACAGTACACTGCACAAAAGTTGCTTAGTGCAAAAATCACTGCAAGGGCTGCACATGGAGAGTAGAACAATAAAAAGTGTAATGTGTGTGAGCGGAACCGAAATGGGGGGGTAGAGATGGATTTAAAAACACATTTTTTTAAAAACCTTATGCGGCGAAATCGTAATGAGCAACAGATCATGAATAAATGTGGATCTGATGTATTTTTAATAGGGATAATGTCCAATTCTGCAACTGTACTAGATCTAACCAAAAGCACATTTCAACCTTTCATCCCAGGATAAAAATCATCAGTGAGTAATATTTAAAAAAAGTACGATCTACTATCCCATGTTAAATCTTTACTCCCTCTATTGAGTTATTCTTCGTGCTTTATTTTCTTACTTCCTATTTTACTATTTTACTTTGCCCCATCTCCACCAGAATCCAGAGTTTAGGGGGATTCAGTCATTAACACCTACCTTCATCTGGGGTTCTACTATATGATGTTGCTTCTCACTGGAGCCAAACCTCCAAAAAAAACCCTTACATTTTGCATGCTCAGTGTTGCAAAATATCTTTCCTTTCTCAAATGCATAGATTGAAAGTTAATGATTGAGTCACTTGCAATGGAAACAAATCCAATCATAAAATACAATTGTGAAACAACCTAACATAAAAAAAAAGAAAAACTGTACGAGTCCTGGTTTCCAATTTTTTGCAGAAATACTTATTTCTTGTCACACAATTGAAGCACCTCAGTGATGGACACATCAGGTCATGGCTCAACTAGTTAATCTGGTGGGGATGGAGGAGATTCGCTAATCACTGATTTGAAGCTGGTTCCAACAGGTTGATCTTTGCTGAGTTTGTTTAGTCTTTCAGACTGCTATTGCTGATCAAACAGACTTTTGTCGTCATCTGCAACGGCGGCAGATGTGCTGGCGATACAGGCACAGCGGGGGAGGTCATCGCTTTTGGTGCAGGCAGAGTCTGTTAAAAGTTTCAGTAATGTGCTGCTTATGCACAAACACAGCTGAGGATGTTCTCCTTCACTGACTTCATAGTCTTCTCCTTAGACAGAAAGGTGGAGGAGCAGCTGTATCTTTCTCAGGAAATCTGGTGTCACTTATTCTGAAATTAATAAGTAACTTACTTAACTAGGGGCAGCCTATGGAAAAACTGCGTGAATTTATCCCCCTCTTATAGGTTATAGTTTACAGCTATGTTCACCTGGAAGGAAAGTTATGCAGATGAAACAATTATAAGTTTAGCAGGTTAAGTGTTGAGCAGGCAGTCTTGTAAGCCATAATAGTGGCTCGTAGTAGTGGAATGTACCTCTCACTTAAATTAATGACGCTAAATTAATGACGCTTATCAAAATAAGACAGGATTTCCTTTATCTCCATTAAAATAATAGAGCATTTTTTTTTCTTTAATGGGCATCATATGGAATAGCCATCACATACTGATGCTTGGTCGCGGTATAACAAAGAGGGTGCGCGTTAAAGTTAATTTTTTCTTATGCAAAGCAGTCTGAAAGCGTCAACAGGAGTCCATCAACGCATCCAATAGACATAATGAAACCACGGGTTCTCTGGATGTCATTGCTGTGACAACACAAGTAGCCATGGTAACCAAGGAAATATTAAAGAAGCTTGTTGCAGTTGAGAGGCATTCGTCTTTTATTGTGTCTTCAACATTATGACTTTGTTTTTTTTTCCAAATCCAACCCACATAGTTTGCCTGCAAATTCCTCGCCAGCTAGAGGTGTTGCGTAATCCTACACAAACAGAGACAAAAAAGGTAAAGTCAAGAACAAAGAGCAATAGCGAATGCAACAGAAAATGAAGTCATAATCTCTGTTTGTACTGACATTGGTGTAGTACAGGGTTTGTGGTAAAATGAACTAACATATTGTTCTGTTTCTATTTATTTATTTAAAAGGGACAATGCCGTTTGACAGCTTTCCAGTGCAAATAATGAAACTGTTGTGCTGCACACAGAGTTTATAGCTATTGCTAATTTCAGTCCCCTGTCCCTGGTTGTGTTTGACATCCAGAATGCACAAACGATATACAGCATTCAATTACATAAAACTAAAATACTAAATACTAAATATTCACAATATTCTTCAGTATAAAGAGTAGTCTAAAAGTAAATCTAAACAAGCAAGAAAGCCCACTATCCCAGAAAACTATTAATGATAATAATAGTAATACATTTAAAACAAACCAAAGATTATTGTTAACCCAAGTTATGTACATTTGTTTCAGCACAGCTTACTGCGAGAGCATCTGTTGCTGTTTTTCAGTCTCTTGCTCCAGTTCACTTCATGTATGTGTTTTCTCTGCAAAACAGACAGAAAAAAACAAACAGCGAAGACGTGAAACGTGGTGAAACAGAAAGCAGCAGGGAGAGACTACAGATACAGACTGAGCAAAAGCTCGCTTATAGATAATCACATCAGTTGACAGTAGTTTCATATTTTACATCATAGACTAATTGTTGTGATCCTTCAAATCTAACAGCATTTATCCATCCAGCCATTCTCATCCAAATTGATGGAATGAAACTTACCTTGCGGCTTGTTTTAGATGCCCACAATCAAAGAATGACCAACGGCCTCACAGCGTGCTCTTTGTTTTACTTCCCAGAACTGTTCAAGTTAGAGCAGCTCTGGCAAATAAAATAAAATAAATGTCTCAAAGAAAAGAAAGCATCTAAATGTTACGTTGTTGGCTGCAAGGGCAAGTGGGTCACTGCTGCTGCATTTACTGCTTTTATTGTGCAAAGGTCTGTTAATCGGGTAACACACACACACACACACACACACACACACACACACACACACAGCAAACAGAGAGATGGATAATTTCACTGTCAAACACAAACTGCACTCTCATAATATACACCTTACCACATCTGAGAGGCAGCATGTGAGACAAGCAGCTAATTAAAGCAACGTAACTCAACCTAAACTGAAAAAAATAATGCAGTCTTGACAAACCAACATTTCTTTTCTTTTCCTTTTCTATTTCTTTTTAAAGCGCATCAGTTTTGACAATTTTCCAACAAGGAGCTAGAAGAGTGATGAGTTTGTTTGTAAGTATGTTTCCTGGTAAAGTCTAATTGGGCTTTCTTGTTCCTGTTGAAAATCACCAGTGGTTTATATCTTATTGGAAGCCCTTTGTATTTACGTGCATGAATGTGTTTCTTGATTGTAGATTTATGATATAAATCTTCCTCCAATGGGGAGGAAAAAGTTCTGTCATTCACTACTTGAGTTTTCTTCTAGAGTCTTCAAGGCTCTTGGTGTTATTGTGCTCCTTGTTTTGAAAAATTAACTTCTTGTTTTGGCCTCTAAAGTTTGTTGATAACTGATAAGAGTTATTTGGCTTTTCTGTCTAATGATGGCCTCATTTACCTGCATCTTTTTAGATCTCATATTAGGGTTCCAGTAAAAACCTACAAAGCCACAAAAAGTTCAACACCACATATTAGTCGTAATTTACCATGGAATATTGAGGGACCGGGCCTTATCTGGCCCCAAAACTGTCAGTCATTTAACTGTAAAATTACTTTTTGATTCTCTGAAAATGAGTGATTTATAAAAATAGTTAATATAGTATTTTTGTTAGACACCTTATATCTTCACACTGTCTCTTAATTATTTGATGTAAGTTTCAACACTTAAGTATACACTAGAGTCAAAAGTTTGCACAGACCCTCTCATGTAATGAAAACTCCGAATGAACACATATGGAGGAATTACTGTATGTAGTAAACAAAAAAGTGTGAAATAACTCAAAACATGTTTTATATCTTAGATTCTTCAAAACAGCCACCCTTTGCTTTGATTACTGCTTTGCACACTCTTGGCAGTCTCCTGATGAGCTCCATGAGGTAGTCACCTGAAATGGTTTTCTAACAGTCTTGATGGAGTTCCCAGAGATGCTGAGCACTTGTTGGCCCTTTGCCTTCACTCTGAGGTCCATCTCATCCCAAACCATCTTAACTGGATTTAGTTCAGGTGACTGTGGAAAACATACCATCACTCTCCTTCTTGGTCAAACAGCCCTTACACAGAATGGAGGTGTGCTTGGGGTCATTGTCCTGTTGAAAAATAAATGATGGTCCAACTAAACAGAAACTTGTTGGGATGGAGCGGTAAGTGGAACCAAAGATCTCACATTTGGACTCATCAGACCAAAGCACAGATTTCCACTGGTCTAATGCCCATTACTTGTTTTTCTTGGCCCAAACAAATCTCCTCTGCTTGTTGCTTTTCCTTAGTAATGGTTTAGTAGTCATTTGACCATAAAGGTCTGATTTGCGCAGTCTCCTCTGAACAGTTGATGTAGAGATGCGTCTGCTACTGGAACTCTGTGTTGCATTTATCTGAGGTGCTGTTAATTTGCTTGGGCTTCCTTTCCTGGGGCAGTTCTCGTGTGACCCCATTTCATCATAGTTCTTGATGGTTTTTGCAACTGAACTTGGGGACTCATTCAAAGTTTTAGCAATTTTCCAGACCTTCAGTTTTTAAAGTAATGATGAACTGTCATTTCTCTTTATTTAGCTGACTGTTTCTTACCATAATATGAATTCTAACAGTTGTCAAATAGGGCTGTCAGCTGTGTACCAACTTGACTTCCGCACAACACAACTGATGGTCCCAACCCAATTAGGAAGGCAAGAAATGTCACAAATGAACCCTGACAAGGCACACCTGTGAAGTGAAAACCATTTCAGGTGACTACATCATAAAGCTCACTGAGAGAAAGCCAAGGGTTTGCAACGCTGTCAACAAAGCAAAGGGTGGCTACTTTGAGGAATCTAAAATATAAGACATATTTAGAGTTATTTATGATTTTTTTCTTAGCTACATAATTCCATATATCTTACTTCATATATTTGATGCCTTCAGTTTGTATCTACAATGTAGAAAGTAGTGAAAATAAAGAAAAAACATTAAATGAGAAGGCGTATCCAAACTATTGACTAGTATTGTATATATAAACATATACAAAGTTTATCTGTCATGTCTCAAATGACCCATAGTCACTTTAGTCTCTGTTTGCTTCATGTTGGTTTAAATGTCTTATATTATGTATTATATATATCTGTTCAAATGTTTTAGTTGAATGAAAGTTAAGACAGTCATCCAACGAAAAAGGAAGTGAGTCAGCAGGTCAACAATGGTGCCAAAACCTTCATCTAAAAGAGTAAAATTGCCAACAGATGTTTAATAGTGAACACACAGCACATTTCAAACAATCAAAGAGGTCCTGAGACTGTACTGCTTTTTACAAAAGAAACATCAAAGAACCGTTCAGCAGCTGATGTGGCAGAACTCAGGGGGAAGGTGGGGAATAAATTACATCAGTATTCAAAGATGCGACTAGTGAAGGCAGCTCTCTGCTAATAGATGGTGCTTCTGTCTACCATACATGTCTCACTGTAAAAACAAGTAATACCTTGTTTGATACCACTAACTAGTGTGACATGGCATTTTAATTTATGTTTGGCTACTCACAAATTTAAACAGTCACAATCTATGTCAGAGAAGTTTGGAAATAATTGCTTTAAAGATTGTTTCTACAACACATCGAGATGCAGGTTCCCAGATAATATTATATATGTACAGCAAAACTGAGAAAACACTGTTACTGTTGTCTCTACTTGTGAGTCGGTGCTCCAGTGAGATCATGCCAGCATGCATCTGCCTGACTAAAAAGCTCTTGAACATGATACCTAATCTTTGTGACATCTACATATAAATCAGACCTCAGTTCCTGACCTCTCTCTGGAGAGGCAAGAAAGGTTTTTATTGTCCTTACCTGGTCCTTTAGCACCCTGAAGCAGTCAGAGCAGAGGGTTCTCAGAGAATATCAAACTGTTATAGTTTATTTACTGTCTGCCAAGTTACGTCGACAATAAGCTACTCTTTAGGCAAGGCAAGGCAAGGCAAATTTATTTGTATAGCACAATTCAACAACAAGGTGATTCAAAGTGCTTTACAGAGACATTAGAAACAAAAGCAAATAAAAAGCATGATTTAAAATTTTATGTCTATGACGTGTTTTTAGTACAAATGTTGACCTTTATTTGTCAAAATATTGTGTCACTTTTGCTGATGTGCACATGTAAGTGCACACTGGAGGTGCACTTTGACACCATAAAGTCAGTAATCTAACCCCTGCATGTCGGGATCCTTTTGTTATATGAGACTACACATTGTCCATTAAGGTTGATGTCGGTGGGAATGTCTATGTTTAAGCAGTTAAGTGAGAATTAGTGTTTACACAGATGGTCCATTTAGTTTGCAACAGAAGGAGTAGGGTAGCATGGCTTTTACCATGAAACAATAATGGCAAATGACAAATTAATGATGCACAGTTTGTGATTTAATTGTTTAGATACAAAATTCCCCCAAAAGTGGCACATACTGTACAGTTCCTGGTGTTCACTGGTCAGGTTAGTTTCATGAAAATGCCATACATTTTTATTGTGAAAATAATATGTATACTGTGAGTATAGTACAGGTACAACATCTTGCCTAAAGATGGTATTACTGGGCAATGAATGTATATTCTTTGGACCTTCATGTCCCTCAGAAAAGGCAGCTATATAAGGACATTAAATGTCTCAGTTTAATCATTTTCCTCATTTTTCCTCAAGTTCCTCCTTGTTGTCTTTTAGAAGAGCAACTGTTACAAGTGCCACTGATTAATTAGTACTTTATAAACCGATTAACCAGGACAGACAGTCTTGGCCCCCCAAGAAGCAAACTCTGGGGCTGAATAATGAAGCCAGCACAGTGTCAGACACTGCATTTCCTGCAATATCCACTTGGAGCTGCAGCAATATAGTAGTATTAACAGCGGCTGCTGGAGCCCTTATCTGTCTACTCAGCTTCACCTAAGCTAATTCTATTGACTGAAGTTGATTTTGATATAATTTCATTTATTCTTAAATAAATTAAATGATAAATTTAAATTTGAACTTACTAACAGCCTGTATAAGAAGTCTGACTTCACTGCAGAGGGAAGGTTTAATGTTGTGTTTGTACAGGTAGTGTCTGTGTTTGCTAATAACTTCACTGGAAATTACAGGCTTTAAGACAGGATTAAGAACACCGATTTTTAGTCATTTGATCTTATCTCTCACAAAGTCTTTGGTGTTGCTGTTCTTTTTAGTGTGTAGTTCAGTTTTGGTTGGTCTGAAGCACCTGCTTCATCGTCATTAGTCAGCAAAAATGCTGCAGACAACACATTTTCAAATATAACTGCTATTGTTTTTGTTAATGTATTGGACAGAAATTAGATTTGAACTGAACTAAATTTGATGGGAGCAACACATACTGTAAAAAAAAGTTGTATCAGAGCCATGTTTACCACTGTGTGGAATTCCCTCTTCTTTTAACATCAGAACATAAATGTCTTCCTGGCTCATTTTTTGCTCTGTAACACAAATGTTTGGCAAAAGGTGACTTCTAGCAGGCCAGTTAAGCACTTTAATTAGTGTACAACCAAGCCATGTGATACCACATGTGGTATGTGGTATCTTTCAGAACTGATGGTGCCTTTCCAGATGTGCCTGTTCAAGTGAAATCTGAGTCATTATATACCTTTTGTGGGAAACTGGTTTGTTTTAAATAGAAGACATACATGAAATGGATGACTGAAAACCACATGTCAAACACTTAATGAATAGAAACAAACCATGGGCAGAGTCTCGGTTATCACATAAATACTAATCTCTTAATCAGAAATAAGTCAGAAATGACCAATTAAACGTCACAAATCTTAAAAATGTCTTGAACCAGTCAAACATACAATCCTTGTATGTCCACATATGCTTTTTGCACCCCACAGGTAAATAAATCTATAGGTTTGCTGCCTTTTCAGCTGAGCAGATTATTCATGTAAAACAAGCAGGTCGTAGCATAGGTCTAATTATCTTCCACAGCACTCAGCTGCAGTTGCCTTTCGCTGTAAATAGTGCTATCAGGGAGGCAGCAATGTGGAACACATCAGAGGGTCCTCACTCCCAGATTCCCACGTGAATTTGTATCTGTTGATGGACACAAATGAAAGGAGGTCTAAGCACAAAACGGAGCCGAGCGGAGTGGGTGGGGACTTGCAAACTACATAACAAAAAATGTGATTGAAATGTTTGCTATCTATCCTTTTGAAAATGGCTTTAAAATCTAACTATTAAGGGAACACTCTAGCAATTTAGGAAACATTTGCTAATCTACTCGCCCCATAAAAGATTGTCCATAAAAAATTATGCTTGTCTGGTTTGACATAAACTGAACTAGTTACAGAGGTAAACTGCAAGGCTAACTCTACTTAAAATCAAAAACAAAAAATTTAAAAAAATGTTAAATTTAGCTGCTACCAGTACATAATTACTTGTGTTTGGTTTGCTAAATGCAGGTAATTAAGCCTTTACAATCATTATCTTCTGTCAACAACTGATTGTTGGTCAAAACAATGTTCAAAATAATAAACAGTGTTTTGTTTTGTTTGGTGCAATATATTCAATTTTTTAAATAAGCTGTTTGGCTTAGTTTTTACCAGAAAGTACAGCTTTTCAAAGAATGTTTAACAGATGCTTCTTGCAATGTTTATTTTTGTGTTTTTGATTCCTCTCAAGTCTGCTATGAAGGTAAGGTGACAGTGTAGTTATTTGTCACTGAAGGGCTTAGCACAGCATACCAGTATGTAAAAAAGCATGTGCAAAAGTCTTGCTGCCTTGGTAACTTCAGTACAGGTTCCTATTCTCAATTTCCAACTCAAACTTTATCTCCCAGTTGCTGTTGTTTTTTTTGTTTTTTTTTTATCAAGCAAATTGATTCCAAACAAATTCTTATGAAGTTCTTTGTTGATTACTGTGCTGCACAAACCTACTGGCTGTACATTTTATTTGCTTTGCATGCACGACTCTTAATTGAGCCTTATAGGCCGATTGGACAAAAATAATTCAATTCTAAAGACACCCAAACACAATTTCAGGTAGTGTATTTTGGGTCGACACAAAAAGGCCTATTCTAATTAACTAATAATAATAATTAATCCAGTTTGATTTTCTGCTCATTTCACTAATTATCATATTGATCAAATTGGTGAAATCTAATAGCAAATGTCAGAAAAATTTAGTTAGATGTAGATGTAGAAAGTGTAAAAGATGACATATCAAAGGCATCTATTTGTAAATGAAATAAGAACTGAAAGCTCAAATGCAGTTTCTTGATTGGCATGTAGAAAGTAATTGGTATTTGTTGATTGAGTTCCCCAACTAATTTCAGTAATTAGGCTGGGAGGTATTTGTGTGTGCAGGAGCAAGGTCAGTGAGTTACTGGAACTGTGTTTGTTAGCCTCTAAGCTCCTGGGGATTATTGGAAGCTAATTGCTTATCAGCAACAGTGAACTCTTAAAAGTTAGCTGTGTACTCTAGCTGTGTTTCCAAGTCAGATAGATCAACTCATGTGAGACTGTTCAGGTATTTGAAGTTAAGGCACGATGACTTTGCACTCTCCATTTTTCCTTTTTTAAAATTCCAGCAAGAAAACTTAACCAAACAATTAATTTTGGTCTGAATGTAAAAACGTGCTTTTGGACATGTGAAGTATGTTTTTATCTGATTTTAAATGTGCTGTGATTTGGTGTGTATATGTGAGATCACGTGTGTGCTGGATCACTGTGCTGAAATACATAATTTGGAGTGGAAAGACATTCATGAAATAGATGAAGCTCTTTTTTTTTTAAAATCTCCACTGCTCACAAGCACTTTGAGATTCAGGGTGCAAGTATCTATTGACTGGCAGCATTATGAAAGAGTCAAAACAGAGATTTGATTAAAGTTTAATCAAAAGATTTTATGAGCTATTTATGAGCGCACGCACACACACACACACACACACACACACACACACACACTTTCTGTGAAAATCTCTCTGGCTGCAGTATTTTCTGAGAATCTTAAAGAGCAAGTTCATTACTTTACATGCATTTTCATGTATTCTGTCATGTCTTTGTTAGCAAATACAATGTAATCTTATCACAGTGATTAAAAAAAATCTTATATATGTTTTAATTACCACAATAAAATAAGATATTTGTGTTATTTTTCCTAAAGGGATATTATAAAAGAAGAACAATGAAATGAGAGTAATGCCCACTCACTGACTCCAAATCCACAGTTCAGTTTTTTTCTTCTTCAGCCAGATATTTAAGTGCCCCTTGGATCTTTGTCAGGTCAAAATGTTTTACATGGAATGAGTGTGTGGGTGTTACTCTATCTCCATAATTGAAAATATAATTCTGAGGAATTTTCAATCTGAGAACAGTAATGTGTTGTACCTGTCACAGTGGGAGAAGCAATGAGCTGACATATCCTTCTGAAGTCTGAGTGCACTGTAACAAAAGGTTAAGGTGGATATGAGGGGGAGACATCTTGAAAAAAAAAGGAAAACTTGTGTTGTTGAAATACTCTGGCCGACATACTACAAGCCAACAACATTCAAACATGATAAAACACAGCTTTACTGTGATGTCAAGTCCAGTGCCAGTGCTTTTTCCCGTTATTTTTGTGCCATTGCGATCCACTGAATTATTAATCATAAGCAGTGCCATTTTTTATTCCATGTCCATGCTTTTTCTAGACTTGTATACAACTTCACTCAGCACTCAGGTAGCAACTAGCTAAAAGGAAATCTTTGCTTTTTGTGTTTGTTTTTATTTCTTTTTCAAGCATCCAACCTCTCCTGTGCCCTGCGCCGTTTTCCTTCCCTGCCACATCTCAGCCATACACACCTTCTGTCATTGCAGTTGTCTATCCCTAATAAGGTGACAAGTTTGTGACAGGAGATGCTTACTTGATTTATTGGCTGCATCTTCTTTTAGAGACGTTTAGCACTTTCTCATCACCCTCTCACGTGTTGTTTGGCACAGGCTCTGCTCTAAAAAAGCGAGGAGTATAACTTGTTTATATAAAACACTATGTGCAAAAGAATCTGCTCTTAGAAGCAATGCAACCATACAGCCTAGACATTTATTATTAACTTTACTTGTACTTAATACGTATATATTTTAAAGACTATTTCAAGAGATTGGTCATTTTCTACAGGAATAAACAGTTAGAGAATTGTGACTGACAAATTAAGAGATAGCATACGACACAAGCCTATGAATTCCGTGTCTTTTCTCAGTCAAAAAAACCACTGGTTAGAACCAGTATTCCAAGTCAACAGCGTCTTTTGACAGAAACCTGACATTGTGGGGAAGCTTAAGTGCTGCTTTGCGTTTTCTGGTTTTCATGCACAATGACTCCTTAGGGCCCTTGCACTAAAAGCCATTAGTGCTCCCAGTGGTGTAAAACTTGCATGAATCTATAAATCTTTCAAGGCAGTGGATTGGATTTGTACTCCTGATAAAGGATAGGTTTTAGATGAACACTACTGGAGTTGGATCAAGTTGCCAGCAGTGCAGGCTGTGATGTTTATTAAAACTGTGAAAGAACATGAAAACTTCTCTTAGGATTTGTTATTGAAAAACTGCAAAAGCCTCTTCAATGGATGGATCTTTAGCACAGACAGTATCTATCCGCTGTATCGTGTAAAATATTAAAAATGTTACATTTTCATTTTTTTCCCCATTTTCAACCAAGAACATAGGTTTTATTTGCATCAGTTCTGGTTACAAACATAAAAAAATGAAAACAAAACAAACAGATGACATATTTCTGCCATACATGCCTAAATCATTCACTCAAACAAGCAACATACTGCAAACTACATGCTCCTCATACTTGTCTAAATTTATGTCTTCTGCCAAGATCTCCAACTTTACCACACTTTAACAGATCTGCCTGAATTAATAGGCACATGCAGGTGCTTTTAATTGCTGTGTTTCTATACTATTTCCATGTACTGCACTTTTAAGGTTACCTCTGGTATCTGCGGTAAAGAGAGACACTGAACAGTGCTAATGCCAAACTCTGAAGGACAGTAGGAGGGGTAGACAAATAGGGAGGTGGGAATCCAATCGCCCAGCACAAGGGCGAATTATCTGACCAAGGTGCTGAGAGTGGGGTGTCTTCAGCCACTAATTGATAAGAGCCTTCTATCTTTAGTAAGCAGCGGTGTTTGGCTCAGAACATCAAAACCTTGGCTGTGGCTGAAAGGCTTGTTGTGTCCCACTACCTTCTCATCCTAGGCTATCAAGGGAGGGTAAAAGTCAGGATGTCACCTTGCCAGGGGGTCACTTCTGTACTTTCCTGCCTGTAATGTTGGAGTTGTTTCCACTAATGTGAATTTGAGCCTTCTAATTCTTTGTGCTACACACACAGACATTACGCCTGTAAAAATGGCCACAGTAGTTCTATAAAAAATATTGCATACATAAGATGATTGTGGATATGTGGGAACAACCTATGTAGATGAGTAGCTGTTGAAAGACAAACATTTAAAAAGATGGCACTACTTAATGGAGCACTGCTAAATTTCATAAAGGGTTCATACATCTGTTTTCAATCAAAGCAAATTAATATGACCAGATTATGACAAAAAGTAAAAACTGAGGTATAATTTAGGTCTAGGTATACGGACATTCTTTTATTGTCATCAGAATATCTGTCAAAAGGATTAAATTGATCTCAAGTCTCCCTATAGAATAAAATGGTTCCATTTTTGACTTAGCTTTGCATCATGCTCAGCCCAAAATGTGAGTTTTGCACAGAAGATGTGCATCTTATAAACTCTCTAACAAGTAGATGAAATCCGTGACAGTCTGCAATACATTCATTCTCCAAAGTGGAGAAAGGGAGCCCTTCAAATTTTAATGATGGCTAGGGTGGCATAAATCATGTCCAACCCTCTGGACAAATGTGATGTTTTTATCCCCACTCTAAGAAGGCTCAGAGAAGATTAATGTTGTTTACCACAAGAAATGTTACAATGTTACATTGCTATGTCTCGTTGCAGCCATGTTTAGTCTAGACTCTCTACCAACCAATATGTTCTAGGCTGTATGCAAACTTAAAAAAAAAAAAAAAAAAAAAAAATTAAAGCGTTGCCATCTGGTTTAATACAAACAGAGAAACCTTTGCTAGCATTAGATTGCTTCATCTGCAACAAACCACAGTATAAAGGTATAGAATACTACAGGGAGTGCAGAATTATTAGGCAAATGAGTATTTTGTCCACATCATCCTCTCCATGCATGTTGTCTTACTCCAAGCTGTATAGGCTCGAAAGCCTACTACCAATTAAGCATATTAGGTGATGTGCATCTCTGTAATGAGAAGGGGTGTGATCTAATGACATCAACACCCTATATCAGGTGTGCATAATCATTAGGCAACGTCCTTTCCTTTGGCAAAATGGGTCAAAAGAAGGACTTGACGGGCTCAGAAAAGTCAAAAATAGTGAGATATCTTGCAGAGGGATGCAGCAGTCTCAAAATTGCAAAGCTTCTGAAGCGTGATCATCGAACAATCAAGCGTTTCATTCAAAATAGTCAACAGGGTCGCAAGAAGCGTGTGGAAAAACCAAGGCGCAAAATAACTGCCCATGAACTGAGAAAAGTCAAGCGTGCAGCTGCCAAGATGCCACTTGCCACCAGTTTGGCCATATTTCAGAGCTGCAACATCACTGGAGTGCCCAAAAGCACAAGGTGTGCAATACTCAGAGACATGGCCAAGGTAAGAAAGGCTGAAAGACGACCACCACTGAACAAGACACACAAGCTGAAACGTCAAGACTGGGCCAAGAAATATCTCAAGACTGATTTTTCTAAGGTTTTATGGACTGATGAAATGAGAGTGAGTCTTGATGGGCCAGATGGATGGGCCCGTGGCTGGATTGGTAAAGGGCAGAGAGCTCCAGTCCGACTCAGACGCCAGCAAGGTGGAGGTGGAGTACTGGTTTGGGCTGGTATCATCAAAGATGAGCTTGTGGGGCCTTTTCGGGTTGAGGATGGAGTCAAGCTCAACTCCCAGTCCTACTGCCAGTTTCTGGAAGACACCTTCTTCAAGCAGTGGTACAGGAAGAAGTCTGCATCCTTCAAGAAAAACATGATTTTCATGCAGGACAATGCTCCATCACACGCGTCCAAGTACTCCACAGCGTGGCTGGCAAGAAAGGGTATAAAAGAAGAAAAACTAATGACATGGCCTCCTTGTTCACCTGATCTGAACCCCATTGAGAACCTGTGGTCCATCATCAAATGTGAGATTTACAAGGAGGGAAAACAGTACACCTCTCTGAACAGTGTCTGGGAGGCTGTGGTTGCTGCTGCACGCAATGTTGATGGTGAACAGATCAAAACACTGACAGAATCCATGGATGGCAGGCTTTTGAGTGTCCTTGCAAAGAAAGGTGGCTATATTGGTCACTGATTTGTTTTTGTTTTGTTTTTGAATGTCAGAAATGTATATTTGTGAATGTGGAGATGTTATATTGGTTTCACTGGTAAAAATAAATAATTGAAATGGGTATATATTTGTTTTTTGTTAAGTTGCCTAATAATTATGCACAGTAATAGTCACCTGCACACACAGATATCACCCTAAAATAGCTAAAACTAAAAACAAACTAAAAACTACTTCCAAAAACATTCAGCTTTGATATTAATGAGTTTTTTGGGTTCATTGAGAACATGGTTGTTGTTCAATAATAAAATTATTCCTCAAAAATACAACTTGCCTAATAATTCTGAACTCCCTGTATGTTCATGCCAAAGCCCAGTCCAGGTTTATTCCTGGAGGGAAGGTTAGTAATGTCGGTCTACCTGCTGGGCTGAACTAAACAATATGTTTTAATGCGGGGAGGGTTGAGGTCAGAGATTAGATAGAAATATCACTGTTGCACTGTATTCATATTGGTAAATTAGGATGAACAACATATACATTTTACTAAGGTGGTGGGCCACCACATTTCACTGGAAGACCACCAAAGTATGTTGGTGTTGATTCTACAAGTGTGTTGGAGGGGTGGAAAACAATTTGTTCAAAATATAGTCCCTTATCTAATTTCCAAATGAGAAGTCTAAGAGTGTTGTGTAAGATAGGTACCGTAAGCCTTTATTTAGGTTGACAACTGGTTACTGCTGAGGCAAGACACCATGTAGTTGTGATGTCATTGTCATGCTCAAACTATTACTGACCTGAACCATTACTGAAATGTTATAACAATATTTAAATATTTTATAGAATAAAGGTGATTACTCAGAACAACTTAATAATGATTTTCACACCTTTAATCACATAAAATGAAACCTGTGCCCAGAGCCACTATTTTTAATTTAAATATTTGTGATGCATTTAAAAGTGTCTTCACACAATGTGCATGTGCGATTTTACACAACTACTACTTGACACGAAAAAGAAGAAACTGCAACAATATAAAACCGGCCTCTGTTAGATCATGGATCAGGCTGGTCATTTTATAGGACTGTTATCTCCTTCACACCCTCTGAGCCCACAAACTCACCCGCCCAGCAGAGTTCCAGCTGGCTCTCCTGATTTATCATTCCTTTTATGGAAATTGTAGCACATCATTGGTTACAACCCCCTTTTTATTATAACCATTTAATCAAATTTTGGTTGCTTCCATTTTATTTACCATTATTGTAAAAAAAATTAATAAAACAACACTGTGTCTGAGCAATGCACACATATGCATTAAATTTAGCTTAAAGGTTTTTAAAAAATATATATATATTTAAAAAAATTACAGCTTTTCCCCCTTTTTTCTATTTTTTACTCAAAATTGCATGTCACACCATTCATTTTAATTATCATTATCATTATTATCTACATGCCGTGCTATCTATCTATCTATCTATCTATCTATCTATCTATCTATCTATCTATCTATCTATCTATCTATCTATCTATCTATCTATCTATCTATCTATCTATCTATCTATCTATCTATCTATCTATCTATCTATCTATCTATCTATTTAGTATAAATATTAAATATGGGTGACCAGAAAGCAGTTGAACATTACATGTCTATATGAATCAGCAGTGAGAATGTAAAAACGTGTCCTGGAAAATCCCAACAATACAACATACTGCATTCAATTTGGTTTACGTTACACAATAATATGTTCTAACTGAAATGTGTAGACTATAAATATCCCTTTTCCTGTTCTCATTTCTTTGACTATCTATGGTGAAAATGAAACGTTACAAAATTTTATGTTTTTTCACTAGCTGTAACAACTGAAATAAATTAAAAACTGAGGGGCACAATAAACTGATTAGTAATGTTAGTAAAATTATTAGTAATGTTAATGCAGACACTGTCTGTTAATCTAGTTGTAGCTGTCATCATAGTCAATAGCTGCAAAACCAATTCATCAAAATGTTAAGTTTTTCAACTAATTCCAGGCAACTAGTTGACATAACTATTAAAATAAAGATATATATTTATAATTTTTTTCCATGTCACTGCGGTCCTTCAAACATCAAACAGATATGAGGCTGAACAGTAACACATGAAAGGCAAATCTATTTGTTTATTAATCACCAGGGTATATCGCATAAAAAGAGATGAAAGAGGACAAACTGTGTGGCATAGTCAGGGGTTTAAGTGGGTTGGTGGTTTTTAAAAACAACTGTTTTGTGTTTTTTGGGTGCAACACCGGAACGAGTGCAGATGTCAGTAAGTTGCAGTTGCCACGATTCTGTTTTTCACAGGGAAGAAAAGAAAAAGAGCTAATATGAGCAGCAATAGCCCTGATGAAGTCTCGACAAAAACGGAGTGAAAAAGCAGTCAGAAAACTCCAAAGAAAACCTGTGCTTTTTTGAAACTTAAAGATCTCTTTTATTATAAGACAGTTTGTTCCTTTGGAGCAAAATATAAAGAAATATAAATTTTGCCTCTATTCACCACCACAATATTTTATTGGGAATGCAGATCAAATAATCAAGACTTTTAGTTTGGATTTAAAGAGCTGGGAAAGTACTTTATTAACTGTTTAAGAATTACATTTGATCCTCTCTTTCAAATGCTCAAAAGTATTTGGACAAATTTGGACAAAAATGAATATTGCTTTAGTAATTAAATTAGTATTTTGGCATTAATGCTTGATTCTTAGAACTCATAGACCACCAATTCACCAAATACCATATTTCTTTCCTCGAGATGCTCTGCTAGTCCTTTACTGCAGTCACTTAAATTCGCTGCTTGTTTGTGGGTCTCTCTACATGCAGTTATGTCTTCAGTAACTGAAAAGCATGCTCCATTGGTTTGAGATCAGGTGGTTGACTTGGCTATTGAAGAATATCCAATTTCTTTGCAAAACTCTAGGGTTGCTTTTGCAATATGCTTTGGGTCATTGTCCATTTGCACAGTGGAGCACCATCCAATCAGTTCTAGAGCATTTGGCTGAATCTGAGCAGAGAATATAGCCTTGTACACTTCAGAATTCCCTCTGCTACTTATATGAGCAGATACATCATCAATAAACACTACTGACCAGGTTTAATTGGCAGCCATACATGCCCCACCATCATGTCCTACTTCATTTGTATCAACATTTCTTTTGACCTCATATTTAGATTTCCAGTGAAAAGACGAACACTTTGAATCCCTCCAAATCATTTGTCTGCTTGATAATTCATGAAACAATGAGAGAGCACCCCTCACAGGGCCATAAAACTGCTTGCCATCCAATTGTCCAATTACTTTTGAGCCTGTGAAAATGAGGCTCATTGTATAAAAAAAGGTTGTAATTCCTAAACAGTTAACGCTATACTTAAAATAAAACTGAAATTCTGCACTTTCTGCAATTTTGCAAAATCTTGTGCCCCTTACTGTCTTAGACACCAAGCTGATGCCGACAGACACAAAGGTATACTCATGATGCCAGTAAATTCAGACTTATTCTGACATCAGCTGACATGCACTGCAAATCACTGGACTGGCAGATCTCAGTCTTCTCTCATCCTTCACTGCTCTCCCACTTCTTTCTGTTACTTCACTATGATTAATGCCCCAGCACTGTCAACAGCATACACCACAAGTTGCTTATTGAATGTAAAAACATTCAATGACCCTTCTCAGGTGGGTTTGGCGGTTAGATGGAGTTTAACCACCACAAATACTTTCAATGTCCTTCTAAGGCTGCTCACACAGGAGAAGAAGATAAAGAAATGACAGGCTGAACGCAGCCATAGGCTCCTTTTAACATCAAATTTCAGCCTTTGTAGTCAAGTAATTTACAGTCTCCTACAGTATTTTAAATCCAGAAACTCCAGGTTAACTTTTACCATTGCCTTCCTCTTTTTAAGACATATTACAAGAAATGTGACCCTATCATTCTAACTCCTCAATTAACATCTAAAGGAAAGTACAAAACCAAAGAGTGATGTCCGCCTCTGAAACCTCTGTTTTTCATAACTTGATAGAAATTCACCAACACACAAATACTGCTACAATTTTCACAGATGCTTGCATTAGTATTCTACAGGGATGCGTTCCAGTGACATGTAATACATCATAGTCACCAGGAGGCATTTCCACTGCAGAGTTTACGTGCAAATAGGCAGAGCATGTTCGAATGTTTTACGCTACACCCTTTATCCTAAAAATGTCCTCTGAAGTTTCAGGATAGAGGTATGTAAATGCATGTATGCGCAACCACATGGTGACATAAAACTTACTCAAACGGTAGTACTGCAAATGCACTCCACACATCACCAAGCCCCCTCACCTGCCAGCACTCACACACCAGCACATTGCACATCGGGGTCATAGAGTCCTCGCATCATGGGATATTTGTAAAATGTGATATGATGGAAGGTTGTGTGTGTGTGTGTTTAGGGACAGGAGTGTTCTCACCTCGAACAGTGAGCCAGGCAGGAAGGCTGAATGCCCTTGAGTAACCTTCTAGTTTTTACTGTGCTTTCATGAGAGTTTATAAATCATCACGATCGTTTTATTTTCTTTTTTGTTTCTTTTGTTGTTGTTTTAATACTACTCTTTTACAACATGCAGTCAGATTGACAAGGCAAATGTTTACCCCTGTAAAAAAGCCTATTAGAAATACTGTCTACAATTCACTGGGTAATGAATTTCAGCATAGCTGCAAATAATGAAAGGATATATGTGTTGTCTTATGTCAGTCAGGATGGAGAAACAATGAAAAATATTTTCAGTGGACACATTAAAATGAATTACTCTTTTGGGGGACATAAACACAGTACACCACTGTAGTTCTTTCAGGTGAATGGAAAATATAGAAATTATCATATTGATTGCTTTTCACCTCAATGAGGAGATTTCCATCTTTATTTCATAAAAACTGTACATAGCAACAAAGGTTGGGGAAAAAGAGAGGTTTAATGGCATTCACTGACAGAGACTCTTCGTCTAGACACACAGTTTTCAACAGAAACCATAAAAGAGCAGATCTCCACAAATGCTCTCTACAGTGTAAACAGCTCAGGCCCAAACATCTCTACTCAACAACACATTTGCTCGCTAAGGCTCCCACTCATATATTCATGTATTCATGTGTTTATCAGAACTTGGCGGCTTGCATTGCCATTTTCTCCTTATAATGACGAGCGAATGCACTTCCATAGTGGAATGGAAATAATCATGGATCCCATGAAAACCCAGTGACACGTTTGCTTGGTTTTTTTTGTGAGATAGAAAGTAGGCAAAGGAAGTGATGAGAACTCTGTTGTGAAAGGCTAAATTTAACCTTGTACTATGCAGTTTTTTTCTTAATTTTTTTTCCATACCTGCCTCACAAAATATTACCACCAAAAGCCATTGTAAGTTTAATTAACACTCTCATTGCGGTGCAGGGACTTACTTTTTTTAATGAGACGTGTTCTTTTTCTGTTGTTTTTAGAATAAACAACATAAAAAAAACTACAGTTTTAAGGGACAGACATTAGAGAAAACCTTTATTTAAACACAAAGACTTAAATCATTCATTCTAAATCAATGAATTGCGTCTTTATTTAAATGCAGTTTAATCTCTTCTCTTTGTTTAAATATATATTTTATTCTTTATTATTTTTAGCTGCTGTTTGTCTTTACACTTATCCTTTTATATCTATCTCTAACACTAGTGGGCAGTCAAATTCCACACAGGCTCCTTGTGCACTATACCTTGATACCAGAATGTTGCACACATCTCATCCACATAAAGCTCCCACCCCTCTTCCGTTTTCGTCTTAGACCCACTGTTCTTTTTGTCTACTTCCCTCAGGTCTTCAGCTACTCAGTTGAGTTGTATAGCTGAAGAACAGCTGCAGCCAGCGCTCTGCCAAGCAAGGCAATCAACAAACTGTTGAGGGAAAATGTCATGCTGGTGAGGAGTGAGAAAATGGCTTTTTAATTAATGTTTTGATTTTGGACAGTATATCACTCTTGAGAAAAATGACTGTGCTGAGTGGCATTTAAATGAAGGGGTTACAACCACTGAATGACCATTCAAAGTCATCCTGGAGCTGGATTGGCTATTAATTAGGAAATGTTGATGAGGAGGAAACACACAAACACCCTCCCTAAACGTGAGACAAGAGAGGGGAAATACCAGCATTAAGAAAGGTTAATTTAATTTGAAATCTGAGTAATATGATTTTGTGTTGAAAGAGATTTAACATGGCTTTGAAAGTTGAATCTCCTACCAGTTATCAGCAATTATTACCACCATTCAAAAATTATAATGTGATCAAGGTAGAGGAAAATATCTATTTTTAAGTCTTTACCACGACGCCAACATGGTGGAGAAGTGATTAACACTGCTGTCACACAGGAAAAGTATCCTGGCCTTTCTGTGTGAAGATTGCATCTTGCAAGCTTGCATCCGGCACAGGAAGTTCCTGCGTACTCCACCTTCATGCAACAGTCGAAAGCATGTTTGCCAGGTTAATTTGTGATTCTAAGTTTTCCATAGGTGTGAATGTGTGAATGGTTTGCCTGGGTGTAACCCACTTCTTACCCTACGACAGATGGGATAGGTTCCAAGCACCCAGGTGGTTAAGACCAATGTTCCCTCTAAGCTGCACACGTGCGCAATTGTGCACTGCAGGCATGGTCTCTGCGCACAGAAAATCTGCGCTGCGCACAAAAAAAATCTAACCTGAATTGAAATTAAAATTAATACTTCAACAATCCTGTTTTGCAGTGTTAGTCAGTGAGTGACTGGCTGCTCCTATATGGGATTAGAACAATGCCACCTTATCCCATAGTTCAGCCAATAATGCGTATATACGCAGCCAATCAACGTCATTGACAGGCTATGACAGCGTCCTTATGTGCCAACACCGGTGTTTTAGCTAGCAAAGCGGCGTGGCTGATGTGGAGTGAAGCCACGTTAATGACAACGTGTACAACAATTGGAGATGTGAGCAGGACAGACGGAACAATTGACGGAAAAAGTGTGGACTTTGTACCAGTTTTTAAATTGTGTTGATAGGCCACGTAAAACCAGAGTTCTGATAAAAATATATGCAATGTTTGGTTTTCTTCCTGAATACTGTTGTTGTTTATATTAACTGCGGGAAGAAAAAAGGCGCGAAAGCACTCTCCGCCTGTGAGCAAAAACAAACCCCACCCACCTCTCACTTTCCTATTCGTCCAAAAAAGTACCATGTCGACCAATCAAAAAATGATACGGCAACGTGGCATCTAGTTGTTAAGAAACGGGGGAAAGTTTTAGGAGTGACGGCGGTGTTTTGACACGTTAAGCGCAAATCTTGTGTAGTTAGTGTGTAGTGTAATCAATAGTTTTGTTGTGTGTGTCAGAACAATGAGGCGACTGCTGAATGTTACAGGTGCTACAGGAGTGATACATCTCCTGTTGTCAGGCCTGCAGGTATCAGGCTGTTGTTCTCCTTTATCTCATAGTGGACAGAAATTATCTTTGGAGTGGCACAAATAATTTGTGTGGCATCAAATTTGATGCAGAACAGCTGATTGTTCTGTAAAGAGTTTGAAATGTTTATTTAAAAATGCCTTGGCTGCATTAAAAAAAAAATAGCTGCAAAAAACGTTGTTTGCCAAACTGAGTTACTTTTTTGAAGAAGTAACTATATAATTAGTTGCCCAACATTGGTCATTATATACTGTATTTTGCAGACGGAGAGTTACAGGACTCTCTCCCAGACCACAGACTCATAATACAAGTCAGAGCTTTATAAAAAACATTAAAAAAAATAAAGTTGTGTTTTCGAAATTGGAGTTCAAGTTATTTTTACTTCCAATAGTGTTAACATACTACACAGGTCAATGAGTAGATTTTTTTAAATTTTCATTGTAAGTGGGCTAAAGCAGTTAATTAAAAGTAGTCTAACATAAATGTAAATGCTGTAATTTGATTATTTTAATAAACCATGTAACTTGGATGGATTAGATGCCGGCGTGACCACAGTGCACACGTCTGATGTCGCTCACAGTGGTCCAAGGGACCGCTCAGGGAGTTTGTGTGTTCGCTCAGACACGTGAAAAATTAGATCATAGGTGTCAAACTCTGGCCCGCGGGCCAGATTTGGCCCGCAGCCTAATTACATTTGGCCCGAGAAGCCATACCAAATTACTATTAGAGCTGGCCTACTGGTATTATACAGCTAATAATATATATTGTTTAGTATTAAGCTTTGCTTGTTCCATATTCAGTTTTCCAGCAAAACTTATTTGAGTCCATAAGAAAAGATTCATTCTTATATCTGGAGGAAGATTTTTTTTTCAATAAATATTAATGTTAGCCCGTAACTTTGTTCCAGTTTTGAATTTTGGCCCACTGTGTATTTGAGTTTGACACCCCTGAATTAGAGGGAACATTGGTTAAGACCCTAATATACACAGAATAATGAATGATGTTCACAAGTTAGTAGTTCAGATATTATGTGCACAATCTGATATAATATGAAAAACACATTACTACTTAACAAGAGTTAGCATGTTTCTTTTTATTTTAAAAAAAATGCTGAATAAAAAACGGTGTACCTACTTTTGCTTTCTGGTATTTAAATGTAACTTTTATATATATGAAGTGGGAAAGCAGCTCTCCATAGGATCCTGTACATAAAAGGGTCATACTGACCTTCATTTCCATTACATGTTGGACACTCAAAGCAGCCACTGAGTTAGTTAAAAATCATTGCAGGGGTCTCTCTTGGGAAGATAAGGGTTGCTTGTCTTTTGACAGTGTTGGGTTCTGTTAAGTCTGTAAAATATCATATGGATCATATTTATCTGCATTTATTTATATGCAAAAAAGGTGATGAATGGTTGTGTGTGTGCCAACTGTGTTGGAGGGGAGGGTTACTTTTTTGTCATTTGGTAATGTTGAGAAGATTGTTAGTCTAACTTAGATTTCTGGGGGGCATACAGGCTTCAGCGGGGAGGTGGTTCAGACTTTTTTCCTCCTTCTCCTTTACAAATCCTGTTTGACTCTGTTGTTTTTAAACTTCATCCTACGGTTTCTCACTAATCATTCTTTTGATTTTTTTTTATAGAAATAAAATAGCCTCCCTAAAAGGAACTCCATCTGGTTATATGTTGCTTCACTTCATCCTGGCTGAGCTAACACATAGCAGACTGAGAAGAACAACACTTTAATTAAGAATCTACAAGGCATAGTGCCTGGCCCCATTCTAACGCAATAGCAGCAAGTGATGTTAATGCAATGTTAGATGAGTTGACTGTTCAATCATGTGGTAACCCATCACTATTGTAGTTAAAACAATTACACTAAAAATAACTTTGGACATTGTTGAACATTGTTGTAATGTTGTAACCTTATTGCAAGCATTAGCTTTGTAGTCGACATGACTAATGGGGGTATTATGCAACTGACAGGTGAACAAAGAGAAGCGGTTGCATTGAACAAATTTGTCTGGATCATTGTTCGAAATATAAACTACACTTTACAATATCTGTGCAGCAATGGGTGCACTATATATAGATCCTGCAAATCTACAGTGTTAAGTTTCTATGTGTGTTTTCTTCAGTACCTTGAGGGAGGGGTGCTGCTTTCTGCTCTGCAAGGCAGTGATAAATCACTAGCCAGGTGAAGATGAAAGCCTGTGGGCCAAACTGCTTTACTGGAGACTTCATAAGTTGCCAGCTGATCATGAAAGGAGTGAACAGTCTTCAAAAACCAGACTGTTCTGTGTTGGTCCGATGGAGTTTTACTGAGTGTATGACTAATATGGCAAATGCAATGTTCACATAATGTCATCTTTGAACATCCTTTAGATTACTAAGATGTTTGTATTGCATATATTCCAAAACAATACATTGTAACTGATAGGTTTGTGGCTTGAACCCATTCGCCGGAACGTTGAAGACAATATAATTACACAGCAAGCAAGACACGAAGTAGGCAAAGTTCTTCATGTTTCTCGTGCACGGGAGAGAACCGGACAAACGCTGTTCCTTCGCTTGACCCCAGTTGCTCTCGTCCGCTCCCCCGTAACACTGCTCTTTTATTGAGGTTACATGAATATGCATAGATTCATTAAAATACGACGTATACATACACACAAAGAGTACCTTGCCTTTGTGTGTGTGTGTGTGTGTGTGTGGGGGGGGGGGTCAGAGTGTGGCCCCACAAACGACTTCCCTTAACCTGCTGGTCTGGAAAATCCAACAGTTCATCTATATGTAAAAAAGCACTTAGGCTAAAACTGACATAGGTACGTTAATCCTACCGTAAAACAATAAAACAAGGTGCGACCTCTTACCATGCTCCCAGGATGTAGGTGTGCATTCCTGGAATGCACACCAAGCCTTTGCAGCCTGCTAGAGATCACACATCCTATCACTACACAATTGATTATACACCTCTAAGCATATATGGTTAAATATTTCTAAGCATAAATGCCAATCAACAATACAAAACCTAACAGTAACAGTAACTCTGACAGAAGAAAACATTCAAAGGATTTAAAGATCGACTGTCGAGACTTCACAGAAATATATCAATCACTGATGAAATTTCAACCTAAAATAAAAATACATAAATAAAATGCATGCCACTGATTAATAACATTATGTCCCGAACAATTAATGACACACATAAGAAGGAGCTGATGACAGATATCAGATTGTGCATAAAAACAACTTGTTTGGTTTATCTATGTCCAAGAAAATAAACCTGTGAAGGACTTGTTATTTAGTGTGGCTATTACTATTGGAATTAAAGGGTGACTATATCATTACATATATGGAGCTACACTTGAAAAGCCGTGAAGGCACATTGATCATTGGGGTCATGAACGTGCTAGGCAGGAACACCAGAGTGTTAAAAAAATCAAGGAGGCAGCATGCCACTGTGTGGAGTTGTTTTATTTTAAGATTGACAGGTATTACTATGTAATGGCATACCAGTGGACTCTTGACAAAGAAGTGGGAGGAGTTAAGTGCAATCTCAGTTGTATTAAACTCAGCCCGCATAGAAATCTGTCTATTTTTTTAATAACTCTGCATTGACAGTAGGGTGGTACACGTGCACTTAAGAATTCAGATTTATTCAATGAGTGGACTGGACTCCTGATCAATGACTGGATTCTCACATTGTGATATTTGGCAGTTATGTTTTCACCAGCACCCCAAATTCTTGAAACTTTACGTGTCTCAGATCACCACATCCAGGAAAATACCCTGAAAATACCCATTTCCTAAGTTTTCCAAATGTGTTGGAGTATGTGGAAGAAAAAAAATGTGAATGTGAAACATTACACTTATCGAAACAAATTTAGTTGTGCTCGATAACTTATCGCTGTTATTCAAAGTGGAACTACTCAGGTGCCAAACAGGCAAAGCTTGAGAGTTGTCCACCAGCTATTGGACATGATACAGCCACTGGTTGCTAGTAAAATGTATATTCCCCATTTGGTTGGTAGTGGTCTTTGGAGGTTGTTGTATGTTGCTGGGGTACTTTGGTTGCAATGAAAGCACTGCCCTAAACAAGTAATAGTGGTTACTTTGGTTGTTAGCATATTGCCACAGTTACCTGTAGTTTTTTTCATGTTTGTTTGCAAATATTCGCTAACTACTACCTAAATGGTAGAACAAGTCTATCAAGTGTGAGTCAAACCAGAAATGAAGAAAGTTTACTTTCAGAATAAAAGTTGAAAGCACCGAAACCAATTGTTGCAATTCCATGTTTCAATTCAGTTCAGTTCGATTCCATTCAATTTTATTTATATAGCAACACACAGCACTTGCCTCAATGTGCCTTATATTGTAAGGTAAAGAACCTACAATAATAGACAGAAAAGAGAGAGTGTCTGTCTCCCAAACCCAAACTGGGAGCTCGTTCTACTGAAGAAAGCACTGAAAGCTCATACCTCTGCCTCCCATTCTAATTTTAAATACATTTTAAATTGTAGGAACCACAAGAAAGCCATTGGTCTTTTTGTGTGGATGCCTTGTGTACTAGACAAAGCATCTATTTTGCTACTCAACCCATTCACAAAAAATATATGTTTAAGAAGTGGGATCCTCTTCTCTCCTTAAAGGCAAAGTAGATCCCTTTTGTTTTACACGGGACTGGAATGGAATAATCAAAAAGATCAAGAAGCAGATTCAGGAAATGACAGTAAAAATGACTAAGGCTCATTTATACAGAAAATCACTCTTCTTAAAATGTAAATATAGAGCCCTTTATAAATGTGGTATGGAAAGTTTATCAGTTTAGATTTAAAAAAAAAACAACCTAAAATTAATAAATAACATGAGAGATCAGCCTCAGTGCACTTTGTGATATCCCTACATTTGGTGTTGGCCAGAAGTGCTAACGTCAGTTTAAAATCTCCTGTGGGATCTTTTGATTTGGGCAACCAATCAAAAACAGAAAAGTTTTATACGACAAATCTAATTCTTTGTTTCAATTTGGAATGAACTTTAGCCCTAAAAGGACTAGTGATAATTTGCAAAATAGTCATGTCAGGTCAGAAGAACATTTCTTTTTAATTAATAACAGCTAAAAACCTAAAACGTGTGAAAAAATGTGACATCTATGAGTCAAACCTAGTTCTCTGTTGTAAAAGTGAAGAAAATTCAAACCACAAAGTCATATATCAACAGACTTAAAATTCATATTCAGGTACATAAAATAAATATGAAAAATTTCCTTTAAGGAACGTTAAAAAATGTAAAGTTATGACATGGCATCAATTTAAATTAAGAAGAGAGGATGAAATAAATAAAATAGAAACATATTTTACAGAGAGTTAAAGGTCTGATCTAATATCGTAACAGGTGAAAGAAGCATAATTAAAAGTTTAATGGTATGAAAAAAAGATCTGTACAGAGACCAAAGTCTATTGAAACATCAGTTGGCAAGGTTGTATTCTTAGCACTGGGTGATGGATCAAAGCATTCTCAAATCAACTCCAACACAGTCACCCTAGTTCAACAATAACTTTTTGGTAACTCTCATTAAGTTGGTGTCACCTTACATTTTTAGATCTACTAAATCTCATCTGAGCGATGATATGTTTATCCTCTCAGGTTTAGTTTTGAGTTGCTACATCAAAATTGTTAATTAGATTCATTAATTCACGAAATACTTCTGGAATGCAAACACGCGGTATCTTAGAGTGTGGGAGATTTCAAGGGTGTATTTTTCTCTTAATTAAAATATTAATAAAGACCTCTCTGCAAAGGGCTGAATGTTCTGTCTTCTTTGCTCTGTCTCTGAATTGCTTAGCAGACCTTGAATGATCCAGCTCATTTTCTTTTGGAAGTAAACGAGCTTTTAATGAACAGACTGGACATTTTCATCATTGAGCTTATGCCTTGTTCCTTTTGAATCATAATAAGTTCTGTAATTGTAAGTATTATTTGTGAAGCCACGGTGTTAGATAAACCCACAGTGTCTCTTGAATTTACAGATGGTTGATTTTGATCAAATGTTGTATTTTAACCATCATTTCCACCATCACTTCCTCTAAAGATTAATGTTTTACCCCACAACTGAATCAACATGTCTCTAGCAAGTCAACAGAAAATATTATCTAAACAACAAAGCTAGAGTTTCCTTTCTTGGCTGTTGCACAAGATTGCATCTATAAATGTGTCATTAAGTCTGCTGGCAGTAAATAGATGCAACAGCCACAAAATGTGGCTGGCTGTGTTCAAAACTTCAATCCTTTAAAAGCAGGAAGAGGAAGCCTTTGGATTCACAATAGTTTCTGACATTCGTTTTAGACAAGTAGTTAAAATGGGGTTAATGTAATAAATTAAGAGCACAGTTTAAATTGCTAAGATGTCTGTCAAATACCACACAAGTGGCATTATTCAAGAAGCGTGATGCCCAAAGAAGTATAAGCAGGTATACAGTATACAGTCAAATGTAAAAGTTTTATTTGTTGGGATAACTCAGTGCTTTTTGAAATTACATCAAAAAGCACCGTTCAAGCTAACACTATCAGCCTTGTAACATACAACAAAGGCTGATTTTGACTCTAAAAGTGAGTCATGATGATCAGGTTCAAAGAGAGTGACTCATGCATTACTCATGGTAAGCAAAAGTCACAAAGATAACACAAGATAAACAATGATATGAAGCGCATAGGCTTGGAGTTATTTAAAGTATTTAGATATGTCCTTCTATGTTCTGTTGACGATGTAAGCTACCAGTGGTATAGGCCACCCTTGTGGCCTTGCATGAGCTATGAAAGGTTGACAAGTGATAGTAAAAGCTCAGACAAAATACAAATTGACTCGTAGGGCACGCAGAGTAATGTGAGAGGTAAGAAATAAAGCAGAATTTCTAAAAATACAGCCATGTGTAAAGATATACTGATATAGTCTATCAGATTAACTTTTTTGGCTTTTTTTTAATATGTTTTCCATCCATCCATGGCATTAAACATTTATAATATGGTTGATGTTAAAGCTTTGGCAACACTGTTCAGCCTGTTGCTTGTCCAAAAATGACTTACTATAGTTTTGCATAACTGTCCTCACGGGTATGGTTAGGAAAACACTGCAGTAGTGAATAAAAGAAAGAAATACTTGATGTGAGAGATTGTTTTGTCGTCTAAGCCATGGACATCGTCATCTTTGATCAGCTTTGTTACAAAGAAAACACCAATTAATCTTACACATGTTTGATGTGACCTGCCAGGAAACCATAGTTGAAGGTGAGCAGTGTTGAACTGACAACTAATGGTGTCAGTACAATAAGAATCTAGTAGAAAACATTCTGCTAAATTTGCATGGCTGTTGTTATGTAAACTACATTTTTACTTCAATTATACAGACAGAGTACAGACAACAGAAAGCTGTAACAAACTCAGAAAAGAAACTGAGACAGTAGCATGGAGGAGGAAGCAGTTACAAAGCAGGTGGGTTTTACAAAGAAAGAGGTTTCCAAAGCCTAGCGAACACACCAGATAGCTTGTCAAAATTGATGGAATTATGAGCACAGAAAACTACTATCCAATACCATCTGGAAAGCATCTGATTGGCAATAGCATGATAATAATCCTGCAAGTGCAATAAAAGCATACCTGAAAAGGAAAACAGACAGTAGTACACTTTAAGTCGCAAAACAGTGTAGGATCATCTTGACAAGCAACAGAACAAAAGGCAGCCTACTTGCAGAAGAGCATTAGAATATCCTTCAAGAAAGCTTGCATCAGACAGTTCAGGCTAAATGATAGACACTGTGTAGACTATATGCTGTGCTTCTGCAAAGGTGATTTAAAGCTGTGCAAAGAACAAACCTGTGTTAGAAATGCAGCATCACAGACGCATTTTTTTTAAGGTAATGATAGTTGGAGCAGGACTGCTAGCACTACCAGACTGGGCAAAGAGGGAAGTCGGCTTTAATTGTCAAGGAGAGCAGTGTTTCTTGGAAGAAACTCAGGATTCCAGAAAGATGCATGGTTGACCACTCAGTCAGAACTATCTTGGAGCTGGACTTCAATGACTTTGTCGACTTCTTTTTAAATAATACCAGAGCAAAAGAAGAATCTGTGGTTTAGGTAAAATATTTCAGTCCAGCTTTTTTAAGGTAAAAATTTGTGTTTGAATCCTTCAGATACTGTGCTATGTATGCCATGTGTAAAAGACTGCTTTTCATGGCAGAATAGCAGTAAAATTAAAATAACAAAAAATGTTCAAAGGAATACATGGTGTCTGGTTCTATGTTACCATGTGTTATTGTATGACCAAGTTACAAGTTAAATAAATAAAAATATCTTATAAAAGTGATGATAAAGTACCAGTTTTATAAGCAGTAGAGTACTAGAGGAGTACACTTAAAATCTCAACAATTCCCATCTATTTGGTCCAGTCCAGTCCTGGATTAAGGCCAATTCTCCATCCTGGTTTAAAGTTCTGCAGCAATCCCAGCTGACAATTAATGACACACAAGAAAACACTGTCTTCTCCACTTTCATCAAGATAACATGATAATTTCTAAATCTAATTTTCAGTTGTTGCATTATCATATAATCACTTGCAGTGTTTGTCTCTGTTTGAGAAAAGGGCTTCAAAAAGCTATAAAGTCATTACAGGATGCCAATCCCTAGAACGGTTTCCAGTCATTTTTCTTTAAATCATTCCTCAAAATTCCAGGACGTTCTGACAGAAAATTGGCTGAGGGTGTGCATGTTTGTGTGTTTAGAGCACATGGTACTCACTGTGCCTAACAAGTCCACATTAGATGAAACCGTATTTTGATGCTGCACTATTTAGAGTTTTGCAAAATCTTTGTTTTTTTTTTAAAATTTAGATGCAAAAAGTATGAGACTTTGCACATACTGTTTGGAAACTTTGCAAAAACCCTTGAACTCCAGAAATAAGAAGAAATCTTATGTAGGATAAAAGAAGAAAGAAACGGGAAAGTTAATTTTCACTCACACTGTCACGCTATGATAAAATGTTGATCTTTTACTTATGCTGTAACTATCAAGACAATTGCATTTTTTAGATACCAACACTACTACAATTAATATTCAATGAGGAACTCAAATACTGGAAAACATATGAGTAGTTCAGGATGAGAGTGCATTTAATCCTCCCTTAGCTGTACTAAAAACATTGAAACTAAACTGCCAAGGGATGCTTTGTGATGCAAAATGTGGGGAATATAATTTTTGTACTGTTGCACTAAGATGCTCTCCAGGAGGATTTTTATTTGAACATTAGTGTTAATCCTTTATTGTGCCTAACATGCTTGACCAAATATAAACATACAGGACAGCGTGTAAGACCAAGAAAAATCATGTGGTTTTGAAATCCAAAAAAATGAATAGTTAACACTACCAACTCTTTAAAACAGTAAACTTTTGAGAAGAACAATTCAGGTAATTGGCTACAATCTGTTATATTTAAGTACAGTGAGACTGAAAAAAATGTAATAGGTCATTAAGAGTTAAAAAATAAAGGAAAATATAATTTAAAGATAATAAGCTACTCTATCAAATGTTTTACAAGTCAAAATTTGCCCGGACTAATATACCTTCAACATGATCACGGTTTTTTTCACAGACATTACAAACCTCTTTTAACTTTACTGTTATTTGCACACTGTAAGGAATTTTACTATTGCTGTGTGAAAATCACAAAAGTTATTCAATTGATCTCCAGGTTCTCTGATACAAAGTGTCCAAAGAGGCACCTGTACTCACACTTGCAGCCAATAACAGAGCAATTGATGTCTTGTCCTCACACCTGTCACATTTTGGGGTTAGCATTAGCAGAAGCAGCTGTAGTGAGAACATAATGGCAGACTATGAAGTAGATGTGTCAAGCTGATATGCCAGCAGAAGATATATGTACATTGATAACTAACAGAAGAGAAGTTTCAACCAGACATGACACTTCAGGAAATGTTAATGCAGTTCAAGAAAAAAGCTATGGCGTAGACCATGGTCTTTAAAAGACAAAAAAAATCAGATGCATAAAAATTCTTTATAACAGATTAAAGCATAAGGAACAAAGAAAAAAAAATCATCAATAAGTATAAATAAGTAATTAAATTATATACCTGAAATCTTCTCTCCCTTATGTTTCAGGCATGATTACAAAATTTAAGTCATTCTGATATTGATAAGCCTATTAATTTATTCATTCACATAACTCATGCTTCATTGCCACCTTTCTTTTATAGCTTTGGCTGCAGCACATGCAGATTATATTTTTTGACTCATTCATTTTAATGAATGTGTTATTCTTATGATAAATATGCAGCTCAGTAATTGGTCTTCCTAGGGCAACACTATTGCTATTACTGCTATTTTGGAAAACCTGGGTTGACTTAACAAGCTAATAAATCACCATGGTGTGAATATTTAGTGTGATTACTGTTATTAAGTTTAGTTAAGCTGGGCATCCTGGGTGTTTCCCTTCAATGGATGTTTTAAGTTGTTCACTTTCAGTTACCACCTATTGGAGTTGGACATTTTGGCTGTCAGTTTGGAAAACAGTCTCTTTACCACTTCTATTTATGCTGAAGAAGGATTGCATTAGAGCTGATTGGCTAGAAAAAAATCTGAATGGCTTGTAGAAGATTTGTTTTGTTGTCAGTGACTGTAGAGAATGGCACAGGTAATGTCTCAAACCGTCCCAGCTCCTTTCTTTAAAAGCACTATTGGAGCTTCTAAAATAAAACAAAAGAAAGGCTAGAGACCTTTTAAAATATTCAGCTAAAGAATAAGAGTAGACGCTTATAGGCAAAAGCAACTTTACAATTTCCCCCCCAAGCTAAAACATTCACAACTGAGATTTTCACATCAACAGTTCCAATGTTAAAACATATTTTCCATCTTTGCAGTGAAGCATTTGCCTGATCTTAACTAGTTTGATGCTGAAACTGATTTGGACAGGTTAAGACTGATGAGGTGTGCATAGCCTGTGGCAACTGTTTCAAGTTGTGTGAGTGTGGAACAACCCTGCCTGTCACCAGTGATGATCCTCAACAACAGAGAATAGCGACAGCAAGATATTTCCATCTTAATCATTCCTTCATCTGTCAGCTCCACCCTTAGGAGGGAATCGGTGGTGTCATTTGGCAATGCAAAGCCCACCTCCTGGGGTAATTAATATATGGAAGACCTGTTGTAAACACTTGTGATGTTAAGATTCTTGTTTTTCGTGTTTTCATTTGGGAAAAACAATTTGCATTTATACATTCATAAAGACATTTTCTGTTCTACTTTTTCTGCTCTCACTACCTTAACAGCTCGCAGAGGGACTGTTAGACAATTTAAAAAAACAGAATGTTAAATATATTAAATATTTTTCTATCAAAACTGGATCGTGTTACTACTTGTGAGTAAAACTGTAAGCTGTAGTGACGAACCTCCTTGTAATTATTACCTAACTCAGGAAAAGTCAAAAGTGGGAGATATGGACAACTACTGGGCCACCTACAGATTAATCCATGCCATGAAGCTCCTGATACATAGTTGTGCTGATGTTAATATTACATCTTAAGTATTAATAACAAATACAACTGAAAATTCTGGGGTGTAAAGGAGCTATTGAGTAACCGGACTTTGCACAATATACACTCTGAAATGTCACGTGGCCTGCCACTTCAGAGATGTGGGTGCAGGCAGACTTCATGAGTAGATGTTTGATTTTACAAACCTGCTCAATGGGACTGAAGACACCTGAATTCAAAGATTAAGAGATTTCTTGGGCCAGTAGTTTTGTCCATATATTGTATTTCTGGCAGCTGGCATCAGCTATTTTGCTGAGGAGTTATTAAAGACCAAAAACAAGAATGCTGTAAGCAGAATTAAAACTGAGTGAATGTTGGATCTCATAATTAAATTATCTGAAATTCTTTGTCTGTTTTTGTTTGTTTGTTTTTTATTTCATTACCTATTTTATGTTTATTATATTATTTACAGTATTTCAGATTTCTCTTCAGTGAAGGCATGTTCTTCAGCTAAATTTCCTTTGACAAATAGAGGGGTAAGATCAGATTCAACATTATTCTGCGTGAAAGCTGACTCCATCTCACCTGAATTAGATTTGGGCTAGGTTTTATTTTGGTTTGACATGCTGGTGCATATGCGCAACATTCAGAAGTTATGAATGCTGTATCCCCGAAGATACTTTTAGCAGTGTAAATAAGGACTTATGCCAAGAATAGTTAGAGAAGTAGATATACTACCTAAGCTAGTAGCATCACACCCAACATGTGAGTGAGTTTAGGGCTTAGTTTAGTTCAGCTGCCAGGTGGATGATGACCAAGTTCAAAATACAAGCTGGTTAGGAAAAGTTTTCAGGTCAGTTTTCAGGGAGTGAGACCTGTAGTACTATAGCCACCACATGTGCATCACAGAACTGATGTTAAAGGAAACCGTCTCTGAGACGTCAGTAACTATGTGTAAGCAGCAGTATTTGATGCTGTGCTCAGTGTAAACATTTCTGTTTCTGTTATCACCTGTGATACGACACATTATATTATAATATTATTAACTATATTATTACTATATTATAATGTAAAGTAACTCTTTTCTTACAAAAAGCAATACATATAAATGAAATTATTAATAATGATCAATAATTATAATGTCTTTGTTAGGGTAAAATAACTATTTGATCAGCTATCTTATTAGCATTAATCAGTGACAATAATATTAGCAATATTAAATTGTGGTTATGAAACATGTCTATGCCTATGTCTATATATTATAAAATCACATTAAAAAAAAAACCTAGTTTATTAAGATTGTATAAGTGATCCAAGGACAGAATAGAATTCTTTAAGAAAATAGTTTTTTTGCAAAATGAATAAGAAACAAATAAAAAACTACACATTTTGATAAACTGCATTCCTTTATTCAGTTATTTCAAATTGCTTCAGATACCAGATTGATTGCCTAAAATAACAGTGTAATTAATATAATTTTTTGTTAATTACATTGAAGATTGTCACTGATTCAAGGCAATAAAACTGACAAAATATGTATTCTCATTTAGTTGAGATGGTAATACTATTTCTGTAATGACATTCATTCAATGGCCCCTAATGTACGTTTCACTCTATTACCCTCATATTTTTGAAATTTAGTTTTTAAATTAATATTCCATTTTTATGTAAATCATTGAACAGCATTTTTAAAGCTTCATTAGTTTGTTGTACTAATTTGACGTTGAGATGTGCTCCACTGACTGACCACATTGATGAATTTTTCAAGCGCCATAGGATTAAACTCTCACAACACAAAGTCAAGCAGGACTCCTTGAGTCTCCTTCAATATGACCGAAACGGCAAAGAAAAATAAATGAAGAGATAGTGATGTGCTAAATGGGTTCAAATGTATGTCGCAGTAAACCATTACAAGGTCACTGATACATTTAAATGCTCCAGAGAAGAGGGAAAGAGAGGAAGGATTGATTGAACAGATTCAACGTCCTGCTCTTCTCATTAGACTCATTTCTCAGATGCCTGGGGTTAATTACCACACACACACCTCACGCTGTTGTTCCACTTACATCATAATTACTGTGGCAAAGATTGAGAGCAATCTAAAGCTCGTGATATGAAGCCGGCCACCATCAACCAGCCATACACACACACATGGAGACATTAACAGATAATGCATATACATTATACAAACACACAGAATTCACAATCAGTATTTTCTGCCTGAATCCTCCCATATATTCCCAAATCCCTCACCCTCCCCAGGAGCCAGCTGTTTTTGGGATTGATTTCATTTATTTAATGACAGCTGTGCTAATGACCCTTTGCACATGGCTGATGGTGTCACCGACACCACAACATCTCAGGAATGAGGATTGGATGAGGGCCTGGAGAATAATGGCTGGGTGATATTGAAGAGGGCACAATAAAAAAGGGGGAGCACAACAGAGAAATGAGGGAAGCTGGAGACATGCATGCAGGCGATCTTTGTCTTTCTCAAACAAACAAGGGCACAGGATACAGCACAGAAATTAATAACCACTCTGTGGACTAATTCTGACAGTGTGACATAGATGAAAGAGACCCATGCACCTCTCATCAAAAGAGTGATGGCTGGTTAGCATGGCTCTAGTGATTATTTGTCTTCTGAAGGTGCCACGCATGGCAGATTTGGAGCAAGCAATTTTCGTTATTATTATTATTATTATTATTATAGGAATTACTGATGTCCTCAAGACAAAAGAAACATAAAATAAATGTGTGTGTATATATATATATATATATATATATATATATATATATATTAGGGGTGCAACGATACACAAAATTCACGGTTCGGTTCGGTTCGATACTTTGGTGTCACGGTTCGATATTTTTTCGATACAAAAAATGTTCATGCCTTTTTAATTTGTCATTTATTAAAATTATAAATATATATTTTAACTCAAAAGTACAGTTTTTAAATTTAACCCTAACCCTTGTGCGTGTTTTTTATTTTGACAGCGAATGCGCACCTGCGGACCACTTATGTGCAGCCCTGGTTATTTAGCTCGTCATATCGCAGCCACAGAAATTCTTTTGTCCATGAAACCATAAAGCTGCACTTTCTTTTTGCCTTATAGTCTGATTTGTCATAACTTCTCCGTTTTGTGGTAAGCTTTTCTTTGGCTGTCACTTCTTCACCCTGACCTGTCTTATTTGGCTCAGCAGAACTGAAATGCTTTTACACACGCACTCACATAAGCTCAGCGATTCTCTGCACGATCAACCTCTCACATGTTTAAGCTTGCTGCGGGAGATTTCACTTGTCATGTTTGCATAGTAAGCTAACGATTAATAAGACGGATGTCAGAGGAATTGGTGCACAAATTATCATCACTCACAGATCAGTACTGTCGCTCTCTATACACAGTTCGCACGATTGCAAAGTGAAAGCAAAAAAACAAGCGCAAATTCAAACGAGATTTCAATATGTCACATATTGACAGTGGCTCACCGATGCCAATGACATAATTACCCAGCTACATTTCTGAAAGAATGCAAAAGCATTGACATATATTTTTCCTACAATAGCCCGACGGGCAGGGCAGAGATAGATTTTGGTAGCCCGACTGAAAAAATCGCTAGCTCCGGGACGTCGGGCTAGCGATATTGCAAGCCCTGTATCTGATTGAGGAATCACTCATCTTTGGAAAAGAGAGTTTATTACAGAGAGATGGCTCTTTCCAAAATAAAAGCTATACTATCCGCTTCTTCTGGGCTATATTCTCAGCAGCATAAGGAGAATCATGTGCTAACAGCTGTCTAAATGACTCGGCTAAAGTTAGTAGCATGCTTGCTTTTTTTGTCTGCTTCCACTTGTCTTTGCACTAGGATGATGTCGGCGTAAATGTGCAGTCATATTCGTCGTGTTCCCACTAGTGCTTTCAGGTTAATCTCGTTGAAATGACCTTAACGCCACAACACGGCAAATCTCCGTTAACGAGCTACCGCCGATCGCCCCGTGCATGGGGCTAGACAGCCAACACGTTAACGAGCTAACTGCGCTAGCACACTAGTTCACACCAATGTAATTGAGCATTGCGTGGCACATCCAACATACTGTTTTACTTTAGTCCATGACTCGCTTACCTTCAGGGTCATACGTCACATGAAAACCAAAATAATTCCAAACGCCAGATCTGAATGAGGGTAGGGGAGGTGCCCTGCACTCTTCCTTCTGACTATGCTGTCTGTGTGGAGCGCTCAGTGGATCTGCGCTGGACAGTGCAGCCTAGGCGGAGTAGTCGAACACAGATTCACTGAGCGCTCAACACAGACAGCATCGTCAGAAGGAAAATTGATAAAATAAATTACAAATGTTGTATTGTTCGATACATATACGTACCGAACCGAAAGCACTGTATCGAACGGTTCAATATCGATACGAATATCGTTGCACCCCTAATATGCTATGGGGAAGGAGAGATGCCATATTGACTATGTTTGTATGTTATTTGGACTGAAGAAGTGTTGTTGGACAAAGAGATGGAACATTGTCACAACAGAGGGGACTGCACAACCAGAAGGCAGCATCACAATTACTGAGGATAGCTATAAGTACCTTGAAAACTCATAGGCAAATGAGACCTATAAGGAGGTCACAGTGGAAACCGTGGGTTAACTTAGAGAGGTGATGACCAATTTTATGTAACCACTGATTGTGATTGTCCAATATTAGGCCCAGGTTAGAGTTGCAACTTAAGCAGGCTGGGCTGAGAACTGAGAAGATTTATTGAATTTATTGAATGTTTTGTCCTTTTCTTTCAAGTAATATGACTTCGAAAAACAAAGATCGGTTAGGATTTTTGGTAAAAACTGTCAGAAAAATCTCAGGGTGTTGTCAAGACAGGCTCTTGGCCATTTATAACAAGCATGTGCTGAAGTTTGATTCTTTGCTCTCTGGCTGTCATTTTATTGTGTTGGCCAGAGGGGCCGATGGCGCGATATGGCAGCCTCGCTTCTGTCAGTCTGCCCCAGGGCAGCTGTGGCTACAACTGTAGCTTGCTTCCACCAGTGTATGAATGTGAGAGTGAATGAATAGTGGTATTGTAAAGCGCTTTGGGTGCCTTGAAAAGCGCTATATAAATCCAATCCATTATTGTATCTTTGAGGAGGATCAAAAGTTTTTTTTTTTAACTCCTACTGCAGCCCCTCTCCTGAATGGCAAATAGCCTCTTTTGTGGTTTTTTATTGTTGTTATTGTTTTTGTTTTTATTTAGTGCCTTTTGCAGATGATGTGGTTTTACTGGCTTCACCAGGAGCTTGCTTCCAGCTTGCATTGGACTGGTTAGAATAGAGCTTTTCCTGTCAGACATGTCTTGGAAGCCCCAGGTTAGACCCAGGACATGTTGGACAGCTCTTCCTTGTTGTCCTGGGAATCCTTCAGATGAGTTGGAGGATTTAGCTCAGGAGAGGGAGTTATGGGCATCTCTGCAACCTGGCCTTAGTTAAGCAGGAGAAAATTAATACATTGTAATTTTGTTTGTTTTTTAAGCTATTTAACACTGACCTATGAATGAATGAACCAGTGGGTGAACCAGTGACGTGTCTACACATAATGGACAAGTTAGCTGAGTAACAATTTTAAATGGTATCTTTTGACACTTCAGTGATCAGTCATGGATTGGCCTCCCCAGAGCTTTGACTGAGGATAGCGGGCTCATCTTGAATGACAACAGAACAAAAAGCAGTCAAAATCCAAAGAAGAGCTTTGAATGTACCTAAAAAAAAAATGCCAAGAAAGCTTACGTAAGACAGAAATCAGACACAGGAACAGAAAATGCATTCAACTTTCAAAATAAAAGACCATGTGGAGAATAGAGACCGGGCTTCTGAAAAGGTGATTTTAAGCTTTGCAATTAAAGAAACAAAACTGTATTAGATGTGCAACATCACAGACACTTAGCTGATGTATTTTGTAAGGCTAACAAGAGTGGAGCAACGTTATTAGTACTAGCCGACAGACCTTAGAGGGAAGTTGGTCATACTAAATAATGACATTTAAAAAAAAAAAAAAAATCATTTATCAATCATTGACTTTCAGGCTTGTTAGTTGCCTTATATTCTGTATTATAATGTTTGCAGGTTTCAATAAATAAGTGCAAAATATTAAAAAAAATATAAGGAGAGAATTTTCCACAATGCTGTCCTCTGATGTTTTTACAATCTTACACTCATTCAGCATGTGTACGCTGCAACATACAAACACATAGATGTGCTAACAGAGCACGCACTACTGCAATGCATATTTCAGCTTGCACAACTGAAATATTTACTCCTGTGTTCTCCCACTTTTGTTACATCCTTTTGAGCCATATTTTGATGCTTCCCTTGCTATATAATATGTACCCTTATGTTGAAAGAACTTTTAATGACCAAACAGTAGCGTCACACATACTACCACCACACTGTATGCCTTTGCTACATTTTAGAAATACTTGTACAAGTAACAGTTGCAGAGCATGTCATCTTAAATTATTTGCCAGTAGCTGTGCAGCTGCAATGTGTTCCCATCCATGCTTGAAGACTGCACTCTACAAATAAATGGAGATCAAGTGGTTTCCACCACCCCTGTACTACACAAACACTTCACACAAGTGGAATGCGCTGCTAGTGGCATATGGATAAAAATATGATGTCACAAAAAATGTATTTTTTCCATTGGTATTTATTTATCAAAACCAGAATTTTGATATGCAAGTAGCATACTAGTTGTTTGGGGTGGAAAGTTCAATCAGCAATGAGCACTGTGACCACTTCAAAGCACACAATCTTTCAAATGATACATTTACATCAAGCACTGAGCTGAGTACCGACAGTGTTCTTTTTCGACAGCATATGAACAGCACGGAAAATATCAACAGTGCAATACAGGAACAGTACAGTGTCTTGCATTCTTGCAATAATACATTTAATGCAAGCTTACACAATGGCAGGGCTGTGGGCCAGTATATTACAGACTGGATCTATCTTTATAGATGATTCCAGATAACATTAAAAACTGTGTCAAAGTTAAACGTAGGAAACTGTCAGTTGGTGAAATTCCACCTCCACATGGCCCTGACACTGTCCGTCAGAAATTGAGAATGCTCAACTAATAGGGCAGAAAACCAGGCGAGATGCTACTTGTCTTTCTCAGTGTGGTAAGTTTATTCCTAAAAATAAATTCAATGTAGAAACTGTTCATGACTTGTTTTCTTTCCCTTTTTTGTGCTGATTGTTAATTTTGGTGGTATCAAAGTACTACACTGATGACGCCTCCAGAAAATCTAGTGATAATGTTTGTATATCAGTGCTACACAACAGCTGCAGTATTTAATAATAAACACAAAAAAGGAGAAAACAATAAAACACATTTTGTAGACCTTCTAATATTATTCATTTAAAGATATGTCTACTAAATCTCTTATTGTAAAACCTGATTAATTCATAGTTTTTCACATTAATTCACAGTTTTTGTGATTATATATTCTAATATATCTATATCACTAAAGCACTTCTGGATGGATGCAAACTGCATTTCGTTGCCCTGTACCTGTGCATGTGCAATGACAATAAAGTTGAATTCTATTCTATTCTATTCTATTCTATTCTAATTAAAACACAAAGTGTGATTTTTTTGTCTCATTCTTTTTACCACACACTACAATGTTTCACAAACATTCAACTTGTGCCTTTCAAATTGAATACTGTTAACCCAAAGTAGTTTATAATCTGATCTGATCTGAAAAAAAAACACAAGCACATTGGACCAAACAGCTGTAAAACCAATGAAATTCTCACCTTTCTGATCTGTAAATTTTGTTTTATTGCTTGTTAAAAAACATAACAGGTTACTTTGATAAACTGTGTTGTGCTGGCATTTAGCTCCATAAATATAACTGAAACCTGATGTACAAGAGCAGCTCAAAAAGTTTACCACTGCAGACTACTAATATCAGATGGATGAGAAATGAATTTGGCAGCAGAGCTCAAATGGCAATCCTTCTGAGTAATATTATAAATACTCATTTTCATGATAAAGATGCACAATTATTACATTACATATAGTTTTAAAATATAGATTTAAATAATGCATGTATCTAAGAAATTCATTTCTGCTTCAGATCAAAAGGCATACTAAACTAGACATTGCAAACACTTGCGTCACGGTATTTATTGGTGAACACAATTTCTGACTAAGTCTACTCTGAAACACTTCTCTCTTTGAAGAATAAACTTTTTTTTAATGCTTAAACAAAGAAAATACCAGGATTATTCTTAGGTACGATTCTTTTGTATTTTTTTATTTGTTTGTTTGTGTGCTTCTTTTATTGTTTCATTTTAATGTACATGGGCTTAGTTAGCTAATAGAATTTTTTTTTTTAAATTCCATAAACACAGAAATATATAACAACAACATTAATGAGACACAAATACAGATATATTTTTGGTGTAGGATAAAAAAAATAATATGGAAGTGATGAAAGCGCTTTAATAATGCAAATAATTTCCTGTAGTGATCATAACAGAACAGGTGATCGTGCCAGTCAACCTTACATCCCTAAGCATGTCACCTTTTCTGTGGGGCAGGTTTTCATTTCTAGATCTGAGGATTTGAACAGTTTTAAATACAAATTAGTTAATCAATTTTTTTGTTTTTGTTTTTGGGAATGAATATTAGGTATAGTCAAAAATGCCTGTGAGCAGGTCCATAAAAATCCAGGCAGCTTCCAATGTGGGTGCTGTACACTCTGGAATTTCTGTTGATTTGATTAAATAAATCGTGCAAAGACTAAATATCATTTTCTTTTCCTTCACTAGTGTTGAGAGCTGGGTTTTCAACAGAAGTGGCAAAACACATTCTGTGCTTAAAATACTCTGGTAAAAGATGAAGTACTGATTCAACTCCTTTACTCAATTAAAAGTTAAAAAGAACTGAAAAGTACTCAAAGTAAGAAATATAATTCTAATGAATGTATACAACTGGAATATGTTATGAGCAGAGACAAAGAAGGAGATTTTTTTTTAAATACATTATCTCCGTTTTCTGCCTCCACATCTAAACAAGAAAATGAATAAACGAGTAATGAGTAGTCAGGAGTTAAAGTGAGATTCAGCAGCCGGGGGAACTCTAAAATGCTGTGACTCAGTGTGGGGAAAAGAATCATAACTCACAATAATTTATTTTTTGAGCTCCAGTTGATTTTCTTTGTATACAGGCTGTGATCAACTGACCTGCTGCTACTGCGCCAAGATTTGTGGATTTACGCAAATGAATACCACAAGATATAAGCAGACGTTTCATGAGTTGTGTTGGCAGATTTGTATCCCCTACTCTGACAATATATTGTTTATAAAGTCTTTATACTTAGACAGTATAAAGCTGGTATGAAGTTGGAATTCAGTGAATGAATTTTCAGCATTTGATTAAATTCAAATTCATCTCTGCTATACTTAGAACCACACTCTAACTGTGAACACCACAGCCATTGTGCACCAGTCACACGCTGCTATTCACTTTATATCCAGGACAGTGTGGCGAACTAACCTGCTTATTCTGCACTAAACTGCAAAACTGCAGATTAATTTCATGCAACCTTAAAAAAGTTAGTGTATACCTCAGTTTATTTTGTAGGATATTTCACAATATGAAAAACCATAACTTCACATCATGTACAAATTCAATATCTGATGTAAAAAATGAGAACATTACATGCCTCATTTTTTAATGCCACTGGGCAGTCCTTATCTTTAAATATAAACTCTCTTCTCCTTCCCATGCCCAGTTTTTCTTGCATCTTTCTCCATGAGTGAAGTTAGCTGTCATTCTTTACTCTCCCTGGGAAATACAGCAGCTGTAGCTTTAGCAAGCAGACACAGAGTGCCACAAACTGCACACTAGTGGTTTTTGTGTTTGCTGATATTTTTTGTGCTGATAGGAATGTTGCATTTGAAATGACCTGTTACTTAAGAAAATGTTACTCCCTTTGTTCTCGCTCCTCTTCTGTAGCTATCTACATGCTGAAGTAACATGAGCATAACATTCTGGTGTTACGCCAAAAAAAACCCCAAAACCCCAAATATTTTAACCCCTGATTACGACATTATAAAGAATACATAAATCATGGTTTTGCCTCCTTCGTGTCTTTCATGTATTGGGTATCTCCTGGTGATTACTTTACACTTTTAGGATTGCTTTTCATGTGTTGGTGCACAGTGTTAAGTGAAAAGTATATTTTGAAAATGTGTATTTGTACTAAAATGTAGTGAGTAAACATAAAAAGTTGCCAGATACTTATGGTAAATGGCCTGCATTTGTATAGCGCTTTCCTAGTCCCTAAGGACCCCAAAGTGCTTCACACTACATTCAATCATTCACCCATTCACACACTGGCGATGGCAAGCTACATTGTAGCCACTGGCGCCACCGGGCCCTCTGACCACCACCAGTAGGCAAACACGGGGTTAGTATCTTGCCCAAGGATATTTGGCATGCAGCCAGGAGGCAGCCTGGGATCGAACCACCGACCTTCTGATTAGTGGCTGACCTGCTCTGCCACCTGAGCTACAGCCACCCCACTTAAGTAAAGACACCTGAAAATTCTACTTAAGTACAGTAACAAACTATTTGTGCTTCTTTGCTTCCCACATCTGGAGTCTGGTTACAACAGACCAGTTTGAGTTAACTTGTTTCCACAAAGCCTGAGGCCAGGAAAGATGCTTGTCATTTTTTTTCTTTTATTTTGAAAATTCATTGGGTTCACAGTGAAATTGTCCCCCAAGGTGAGCCTTATAAGTACAGACAAATGTTATAATTTCGTGAAATTCACTTCAGGGTATTAAGGAGAATATTTTGCAGAATCTGTTGAGTTTTAGGACAGTGTAATTGTGGTATAAGATAATTCAGTTTTAAATGTATTGCCATGTTCTCTGCGGCTTTTACTGTAAGAGATACCCCAACTTTATGTTCAAAAGCTGTGTAATGATATTGTCAAGATATTTCATATTTAAAAACCCTTGGCAGTGGTTTTCCACCCAGCTCTTTAGCAATTTAGTCATTCTGACATCTCTGCTATTAAACTACGGAGCGTGCCTACATAAGACTGATATAGATGTTACAGAGAGGTCAGGGTACTGACACAGCACAGCAAGTGTTTGGGGAGTGGTAAAATGTATAATTGTAAAAATCGTATCATATTATATATCATATAAAACTTTTTAGGATTAAAAAGGAATTATTGCATGAATATCACACAGATGAACCAGGAATAAGGAAATAATAATTTCTGTTAAATAAATTTGCCTTTTTCAAGTATCATCTCAGTGTTTTGGCTTTTTGTTAGTCCTCACTGTCAATTTTCCCTCACATAAAAGCTTGACTTTTATTCGATCTTTTAGCAATCCAAGAAAAACAAAACCCCGGATGAGTTCATCAAAATTGTCAGAAGATTCCTGAGAGAACCAACCAGCCAGTTCACTTAAAGCATGACTGAGCATGTGTTATTTTAACATTTACTCCTACATTTTATCAAAGGTTTCTATGAGTGTAAAAAAGAAACAGATTTAAATGTTTTTTTTAAATTTAAAAAAATCTGTAGCAGTGATTTAGATAATTTTTTTATATTTGTAATATTTATAATAAAAATATAACAATTCTAAATTTAAAAATTAATATTTTTATATTTTTAATTATTAATTTATTTTCGTATTGATAAAAAACAATAACAAGAACACACTTCCTGAAAGTACACTGTTTACAATTAGAAAAGTGTAGGAGTACTCAAGTAGATGTTAAGCAGTACTGCCTATGCTGGTTGTGCACTAAAAATATCACCTTATTAAATATAGTGTTTTAGTAATGTACAGCGGACGTTACCAGTTAAAATGCAGTCCTGCCAAAAGATGCAGTCCTGGCAGGTGGCAGCACCCTCTTCTCTCTCAGTCTGGTAAATTGTACAGACAGTTGTGCTAACTGGCACAGTTGTGCAATGCTTTGATGGATAAACTGATGTAAAAAATAAGTGACCGTATGTTGGCCTTGAATGTGGCTGACAAATTTAAGTTGTGTAACCATATTCTGCACCATGTGATAGCATGGAAGAAACCAAAGATCCGCTGCTAAGACAGCTAGCCAAACTCAGCAAACTAATCCTACTGCTATGAATAAAGTCTTTGAGTTCCGTTAGTTTTATTGTCATTATTGCTTGATTGAGTTTTTTTTTCCTTATTACTCTAATATGCTTTTGAGTTCCTGATTTGCTTAGTCTTAACAGAGTTCTGCTGTTTTCAATTAGTCCCTGTTTTGGTTTATTTTTCTTCCCCAGTGTTCGTCTCTGCCTGAGTGTGTTACTTCCTGTTTTATTTTGATTTTTTTTTTTGTGTGTGTGTGTGTAATTTCCAGCCCATGATGTCTGGTTCTGTTTACCTGTGCTCATTTTTCCCAACTGTGTCCACATAACCTAATTATTCCCAGTGTGTGTAAGAGTATGTAAAATAAAGTTCTGTGTTCCTTTGTTCATCGTCAAACTGTCTTCCTCCTTCTGTGCTCTCTGTCTGATTCTGATTTTATTTAGTCCATTTTTTTTTTACATTATACTTCACACAACTCTTATGAAAAGTTTGATTTGTATAATTAACTCATTCACTGCCATTGACGTCTATAGCCGTCAATGGCAGTGAATGAGTCAATGGGTTTAACTCATTCACTGCCAATGGCTGGCAGTGAATGAGTTAACTGTAGTGTATAGTGTATAGTCCTGTGTTTGGGTCTGCTACCTTCACTGCAGTCAAAGAACAGTTTTGAACCCTCGAAGCTGTATATATACAGTACTCGTGGAAGTGAGTGAGTCACTCATATCTGTATATGACATTAAACAATCCACTCAGACTATTTTATAATCTGACTGAGTGAAACATTACGATTAAGGTCCAAGTGGAACCTTACACATATGAAGAAAACCCAGATTACAAATATCATGAAAACTTTTTTTTTCTATTTTGAGGGGAGAACTGAAGAAAGCTTGAGCAGTGTCTGCCCATAAATTCTCACTTTACAATTTGTTAATTGTAATTGTTGTAACTGACAATTTTTCAGCAATACATCACATATAGTTTTTTATATCTCTTCTGCAGTGTAAAACTCCTCAAAAGAAATTTGTCTAAATTCCAGTGATTATATATGTTTCTATTTTTCAGCTGGGTTTCTTGTCAAATTCTGCCTATTATACATGTATTGTTCACTCTAAAATAACTGCCAAGACACAGCGTGCAGTCCATTAACTTGTGGTAAGCCTCACATTAAAGTTGCATAATGGTAGATGGGTAGCATGACAAGAAATCTAATGTAGGCTTCTCTTCACTGCCGGATATAAAATGACTTTATGTAATATATCAGTACTAAGGGTGAAATGCCAGACTTTAAGGGAGATGGCCAACACATCTCCCAACAATGCACTCCATGAGTGTGTGTGTGTGTGTGTGTGTCTGTGTGTGTGTGTGTGAGTGTGTGTGCAATTGTGTCAGTTACAACTGTGAATTAGATATTACTTCACAGAAACTAACAAGCCTTGTTACTTTTCTTAACATGTTTGTTAAAGATACACATCTTAGTATTGCAGTTGTCATCCCACAGCTGGGTTAATTAATAAATATGTTCCAAAACATAAATGTCAACTAATCTACCTTTTTTATAAGGGAGATGAGAATAAATCCACACACTTTTTCCCCTTTATTCATCTAAAGGGTCAACTGCACGCTAGTCGCAAACTCCTGAAGGTCTCTTCTTTGTGGTACTTTTAGATTGAGGTCACTACGACACATTGTTTTCTCAAAGGCATCCATCAAAGCCATCTCCTTTAGCATTGATTGCCTTGGTTCATTAAGAAGCCCTCTGAAGAGCAGTGAAGACCATTGTTTCCCTTAGATCCCATTCTCTTTACGCAGACACCCACAACACCGCTACACATGTACACACATTGTACGTTTTCAAGCTATGTAGGTCTGAACTGATGACATTAATAGATGTGTTTTTTTTTTCAATTAGCAAAAATAGAAACACATTAATTTTTTTTAACTTACTGTATTTCTTCCCTTTTCTCACTCCAGGTCAGTCTATGCTGATCAAACCTTACAGAGTAGTGAAGCTGGGATGACTGGAAAGAAAGTGCATCAACAGTTTCAGTGGCAACAGTAAATTTTATACTTTTGTAACAAGTCATATCCAAAACCTCTATTAAACCAAATATCATGCAAGGAAGGAAATATATACCCACTGAATTTAGAAACAAGTGTCTGATTGTTTTCATCCAAACTAAGACCTCTTTTAAATCAATAGTGCCAGTGATGCTTGATTGCATTCTGTAAGAAGTACAATTGAATGGTGACTTCAATTCAACTCAAATCAATGCTATTTGTCGATCCAGGAAATTACATGTGTCGTGAAACCTGGGACCGTATCAAGACAGGAATATCCTGCCAATGCCATTTGTTTAAGAGGAAATTGTCTCCATTTTCAGGTCTCCTGATTTGTTAAGTTTTCAAGTTGACTTTTAAGACGTTAATATTCCTGCAACATCCAAGTAAGACTTTTTTCTGGAAAGATTTAAAAAAGAAATTAAGTCGAGTTTGACACAGGTTGTGAGAGAAGGAGAAAGGAAAAAAAAAGACAATTTTGTTTGATTCACATCAGTAGAGCTTGTAGATTAAAGCCGCACTGACTGTGACTCTAATGTATGACTTTGAGAAAGGAGCTATGGGTCCTAAGTGTCATATTAGGTTTTGGCACAGCCAGGTTAGTATGACATAGCTCAAGGAGAAAGAAATGGGACTGGCAAAGATGAGCTAGAAAGTCGACTCAAATGTATCAGGTAGCTGGCAGAAGGATGTGTCTCAGAACATTGTCAAGGGGTGGGTATTTTTAGGACCAGCCACAGTTCGCTGGGACTTGCAGGATGGACTGTAGGGTAACTGCAAAAGATGAAGGAAAACCATGAAGCAGGTGAGGAAGACAGTGACAAGAGAGTCCAAACAATAATAAGTTGTCATTGAGAGAACCTTTGCTGTACGATAAACAATGACAGAGACATGAGCACAGCATGAATCCATCCAAGTCTTTAAATATGGTGATGATGCTGGAAGTCTTTGGTCTCGTAGTTTAGACTGAGCCAAAATATTTCCCTTGTCCACTAGTATTACTGCAATGATTTGATTCTCACAGTGAGGCTTGATCACAGGTATTTCAACACTTGCCTTAATTTTTACCTGAAAATGAAGAATGATCACTTTGTAATTACTACTAAAATACACAATTTGATAAGCCTAATTTTTACACACTGACAGCTTCTCATATTCCCTTTATTGTTTCAGTAGTATAAATTAGAGATGGACCGATCCGATATTACGTATCGGTATCGGTCCGATACTGACCTAAATTACTGGATCGGATATCGGATATAAATAAAAAATGTAATCCGATCCATTAAATATCACGAAATAACCTCACAAAACTTGCAACACACCGTAACTCACCTCAGAACGTTAGCACGTCGGAGCAGTATGCATCACGTGATACAGCGGCTGTGGCATGTGGGACCTGTCGGTGGTCTGGATAGCATTTGGAGCTTCGCTAGCAACCCGGCATTTCATCTCCGACAAAGTTATCCCGGAGAGAAGTAAAGCAAGTGTGTAAATCCATCTCTGAATGTTTGTAAAGCATTCCTGCGTTAAGCTTAACAAGCGACTGCCTCTTCTTGCTGCTACTTCAATCATGAAACTGCTTAAATATCAGCTGATCGGCTTTTCTGTCGCGAGTCCGTCTCTCTTGTTTGCTTTTGGCCCACTTTGCACCAGAAAGACGAAACCAGCGGCTGAACAACAGCAGCACGTTTAAGCTTGATAAGCTGTTGTTAGAATTTATTTACTTTCTACTCGAGGATCTTTTTCTACGTAGCTGACAGCTGGTAACTGTGCAGGGGCGGATCTAGCAAAGTTTAGCCAGGGGGGCCGATAGGGCATTAACAGGGAGAAGGGGGCACAAAGACATACTTTTCTTTCTTATTCTCATTTAAAATGTCGAGCTTTTAATAAATAATTATCTGACACCCAAAGTTTTAATTTGATGTAAAATGAATAGAAGTCAATTACTGTATATAGTAACTATTAAGTCTAATATACCCTAGTAAGCTATAGTACTTTTTCCTTTGGGAAGGTACCATCTGTGCAGTCTGCAATTTTGTTGAAGAAAGATGTTGAATCTATTTAATATTTCTTGAAAAATAATTGATTTCTGTGCATTTTTTTTCACACTGCATCAAATTAAGGTTGATTACGTCGATTAAGCATCATGAGGTGGAGCGTGAGGGGTGGTTCCCTATTTTTTATTTATTTATTTTTGTTGCTGGGAGTTGGAACCCTATTAGTTAGGTTGCTTAATATTTACGCTAAGTACTCTTTAAAATACCAGAATAGGGAGGATGGTGTAGGTTTAAGTTTATTAGATTGATCAGTATTGCTGAACTATGAATTTTTTTTTTTTGCATACAGGTATAACAGAATAGCTTTAGTGTAGTTGTTGTTTTAAACTTGAGTATGAACTTATACAAAATGCAGCAAGATATTTAAAAAAACAGTTTTGTTGATTAAAAAACACTATATCGGATTCATATCGGTATCGGCAGATATCCAAATTTATGATATCGGTATCAGTATCGGACATAAAAAAGTGGTATCGTGCCATCTCTAGTATAAATATCACTCTTTGTTGTGGCTTTACATAATTATCTGTGATTTGAATACTTATAATAATAATTATAATAGTTCTGCATATTTCCATAGGCCAGAATCACTTACATCACTCTGGTCAGTTTTCAACATCGTAACTTAAGAACAGAAGGCAATATTGTGATCTACAGTCACTGCAGCTTAAAATTGCGGTGACTGTAGATCATCTGAGCTGTTAGGTTGGTGATGAGGCATCCATATTTTCCATATTCAAGAATGCATATTTTTGCAGCAAGTTATATAACCCTATATTATAAATTCAAAATTGACCCCAAGGGACTTTACAGTCTGCACTTCAAATGACATCCTCCTCAACTGGAATGAAGTTGAGGGTGTCATTAATGACCAAAGTGGGAATATGGATATAAATCACAGCTTTACTGATTAGTAAAGGCACACAAGGCACGAGGTAGTAATTCAAATTTATTATACTGTCAGTCTCTTTTCCCACCCAAATATTCTGCCATTATTAAATAGATTTTCACTTCCACCCTCGTGACAGACAGCTTTTTATTGCCACAAAGCCAAACATTGCTTTGCCTGGTCTGACCTCACGGCGTGTCTTTGGATCACCAAGATGCAGATGCCAAACGACTCTCAAAGTCAGCAGAGAAAGATTCTCAACTCATCAGTTTTGATTAAAAAAAACCCCCAAACCCATCTCTTCTGTCTTTTATTTATAAATCTTGGCATCGCCTCAACAATATTTTTCTTTTAGCCCCACATTAACAGTTCCTTCATCTGCCTATTTTCACCTAAGCAGTATTTTCAGACTACCCGTCTTTTCTCTCTTAGCACAGCACTCAAGTCCCTGTTCAAACTACAGTCAATTCTCCTGCTGATTACTGGAATGCTATTCTCAGTGCTTTGAGTGTATGGGCTTTCAGCTCCTCTGCACCATGACTATAGAACCTGTTACCATCACACATCTGACCAATAAAACTACAGTGGAACCCCGACTTACGAATACCCCGTTTCACAAAAAAATTCAAGCTACGAAGGCACTGAACGGCAATATTTCTGTCCGTGTTACGGCAAAATGCCCGAGTAACGAAATCCGCTGGCTCTGATTGGCTGAGCCTACAATGCCCACAATGCCTTCCGAATCATGTGACAACCCCTTGGCTTCCGTACTTGCGCTTCGTTGTTCCACTTGAACAACGTATTGTTGTTCTAGTTAGCAATTAGCCTATAGCATATCGTTCAACATCGCCTCACACAAAACGCGCGATGGGTGCTTCGACTTACAAAAATTTTCGACTTACGAAAGACCCTCGGGAACGAATTAATTTCGTAAGTCGGGGTTCCAATGTATTACTGTTTTTGATATTCTATTTCACTGTGTCTGTTCTCCAAATGTTATAATAGAAAATATACTGTCAAGTCAAGACTGGAATGCAATAGAGTTTTGACTTTGTGTTGTTTTTTTGCAAAGAACAACAGATTCCTAAAACGGTGGAAAGACACTGCATTAGTTTTTATTTGTTTGTTGTTGTTGTTGTTATTATTATTGTTATTATTTTATTGCATTCTTCTACCTATGAAATTATTTGTACAATACTGAAAAGTTAGGCCAAGGTTTTGGTGGAAATCGAAAAACATCAACACAAAAGTGATGAATAATTGCTCTATGTTAAAAAAACAAAATAAAACAGCAGACATTTCACTTCAAATGCTTGACTGAGCAGCAAATATAAAGCTTAGTCACTTATGTCAGCTAGAAAGTAACACCTAATTAGAACATCTCAAATAACCAGTCAGCCAGGGTATCTCAGGTGTGTCATGGCACATGTGTACTTTATATTAAAGGTTCTATCTAATTAAACTGCCTTGGCTTAGGTTTTCATTCAATTTTCATTCATTCAAAACTTGCTGCGGCAAGCTCATATATCTCTGTGCATTTTTCTTTCTCATTTTCAGTTTCTGTTGCAAATACAATAACAAAACTTACGAGATATTATCACATAATTGTGTGTAAAGTGTATAAAGAAACTCTCCAGAATTCAGCAGTTCTCTGTCTTTTTCAGGCGTAGAAAACATGTGATTTCTGTAAACACAATCAGCTACAACAGAAGCAATTGGTGAATTTATTTTTAACTGTTATTAAATATAGCCATGTAATTTTATTGTATTATTATTTAATGGAAATAAGTAAAGGAAACTGATTTCTTTCAGTAGGGTAAAAGATTAAATAACTGAAATAAAAATATGTCCGGGACTTTCTGCATTGCTTCTTGACAGTAGCAACCTTGCACTTTGGAGTTTCCAATCTCCAGTTTTACTACAGCATATCTTATTTCAAACCTAAACTAACTTACCTCGTGTTAATTAAAGATCAATTGAAATCTATTAAAGTTGCACGGAAGTGATGCATATCTGAATACATAAATATGAACGTGTTAAAAAAAGACTTTTAGATTCACATATGGTCTGTTAGACCTGCAGGATCCGAGAAACTACTTATTGCACTATTTTGGTAGATACAAATATTTTTATTCATTCATTCATTAATATATATATATATATATATATATATATATATATATATATATATATATATATATATATATATATATATATATATATATATTTGCATCCCTTACATATATTCTGAGAAAGAACCTAAATATCAATCTTGTTGGCCAAGGGTACAAAGCACCTCAGCTCTGTCCCTCCTGAGGTTGGTCCATGTTTCAGTGCGCACCAGTAAATATGACCAGCTTGGCAGGTTCTTGTTTCCTTAGACAATACTGCTGGGGGAGTTCTTGCAGCTCTGCCATCACAAATATGGCAGTTACTTTTAAGAGTTGACAAGCTGTGACTGCTTCACCCATTAAATTGACCCTCATTCCATTTTTGAAGTTGAGCAGCAAACTGAGATTATGTGAGATTAATTGATTATTTGTCACTTTCATTTGAGTGTCAGCTTCTTCCTTTCACTTGTACTACAGGCTAACAGATAGTCTTCAACAATCAATAACTTGTCTAAAAATCAGTGCTTGGACATTTTCAGAAATAACTATTAGGAAGACCAAGACTTATTTTGCTGAGAATATATAACCTTGAATTATCTGAAAAAAAAAAAATCATGCACCACAATCAAGTTCTGATTGTGCTCATTGTTGGTGGTTTTAGCAATGGACATGGGCACCATGATTGGTCTGTGGCTATGCAGCCCCATACACAACAGACTGTTGTAAGGTGTCACAAGGTATCAGAACATAGAATGCAATGCAATGCATTCACTTTTTCAGCAATTTGAGATACAGTAGCTCGTCAGATCACATGGGCCAGCCTCCACTATTCCTCCTTTGGACCACTTTTGATAGACCACTACAGACTGGGAACAACTACAAGAGCTGCAGTTTTAAAAAATCATTTAAATACTTATGCTTGCCCAGTTTACCTGATTCTTAGACATTTTAGTGTAAACTTGCTCCCAAATATATCCCAACCTCTAACAGGTGCCCTGGTAGAGAGATAAAAAAAAAAGGTATTATTCGCTTCACCTATGGACGGAATTTAGTTGTTGCCGGCCCAAATGTTATCCAAATGCAGTGGAAGAAGCTACATATTTATACCATTCCGATGTCAGTAACAAAGCAATAAAACTTTCACATTTAGGCTTGTTGTGCACCTATACCAATGTTTGTAATACAGAGTGATCTGGAGGCACAATTTCTTCTCATTTCATATGAATTACAGTCATAATTACAATTACCCCTTCCTGGCTTTGAAGATTCAAAACAGAATATAAGAATGCACTAAAAAAAGTAATTACTCTTCACATCTGCAGTATATTGGAAAGGAATTTGGAGACTTGACTTGAAGTCAATTTTCTCCAAGTTTTCCCTGGATGTCTTTTTTTATAATTTTTTCTGCATTTTACTTTGGAGGACAACTGAAATGTATGAAAACTTCTACAGCTTCCTCTATAGAACTTAAAATATGGAAAACTTGGAAGACAGGCTTCATATTCTGGTAATGTGTTGTGCCTCATACTCATTATGTCTCTCAGACAATGCCCAAGAGCCTCATTTTGACCATTGTTGATGTGAACGGTGTCCCAAAACACACTGTAGGTATGCACACATTCAAATTGCAAAAATTTTGCATCTCTTCCTTGATGCTAATGTCACTTGAGGATTTGATATATATTCTGAATACAGTGATACCCAGATGTCAAAGTCAGTGCTTATTTTCATGTTTCAGTTGAGAAGCCAGCAGTCTTGGGAACACATAGTCATTAACATGCTGCTCAGTTATAATGCAATGTTTCCATTCATTGAATCTTTGCCTGCTTCAACTAGTCTCTGCTGCCTTCTTTTTGGTACTACTTTACTTTCTGTGTCTTCCTGTCCTGTCATAAGAGCATATAACATTTTAATACGTGTTGTTTTCAGTTTTTATTATTAGACATGATTGACGTCAGTGGCAAAATCAATAGGCAAAAATGTTACCAACACAACTCACAGATTTTCTTCAATTATGGCAGGATAATGGTGACAGCCTACATTTTTCTAATAACAAAAAAAAAAAAGCAAAAATAAAACTGGCAACATGAGTTAGCTAAAGCCACATGCTAATACAATGGAGGACAGTTAAATTTTTTTGTAATCTTTTAAAGCTAAACTTGACTGTTCTTACTTTGTCACACACCAAAAACCCACTAATTTCATCCACAATTATCAGAAATCCACTCCCAGCTGCTCCTCGGGAGTACGTCTCTCTAATTAATGACTTAATTAAAAACACTTGTGGGATTATGAAAGGGGTCATTTTTGTCCCTATTTAATCAAATACATTCTATTTGGGTGCCTCAGAGAGCAGAGGAAGCAATATAATACTTAAAGGAACACATTCAGCCAATAGTATATGTAATGTAATCACATTTGCTGATTTATGCAGTTTTTCAAGGACCTTATGTTTTTTATTATTTTTCAGCTGATGACACGAATGGAATTTTTTGAAAATACTCAATTAATTAGTATACAATTGCAGTACCCTGTGCGTGTCAAAGAGGCTGTCACCACATTTTAGACTGTGAGGATCACTGACTGTCTTCTAAGTCAGATTAAGTGTCTTGTTCCTGAAGAGAATCCAAGATTGTTCATGTCTCATGAGACACCTGAAAGAGAAAATAACTTTTCTCCATCTGAACTAAGACAAGTCACTTTGTTTTTATCAGTTCAATGTCGTTGCCCCAGTCTCTCATTGGCTAATCAATGAAACCCAAGAGGGCTCATCAGGCACCGAGGAATGTCAGCCAAAAGCCTTTGATCTGCTGACCTTCATCCGCAGTCCTCCAACAAATATACCACAGAGAGTGATCCATGTTTGCATGCTTTTAATGGGCCTCAGAGGGCCTTGTTGACAGTCCTTTAGTTCACAGAGGGTCAGTTCAGTCACTGTACAGTATAGCTTTGAAAACCTTTAGAACATCTCTCCAAAGAACCATGCATCATCATATGTGTGACAGTAAACTAAGAGGCTTATTAGTAATACATGATTAAGTGATTACTTGCTAATCAGTACAGTAAAATACTGATTATGCTGGAAATGGAGCATGGGTTAAATATGGAAAGATCTAACTCTAATTCCTTCAAGTGAGGCGTCAAGCTGCTAAGACACTCCAGTAACTGCAGAGACACACAACTGTTGTTGTTTTTCTTTTCTCTCTCTCTCCCTGTCTTCCCCTCTCTCTCTCGCCCTTTTTTTAATGGCTAGACAAAATTAAGAGATTAATTGTGACATTATGAGTGCAAAACATGTTTTTTGACTACATTCCATGTGAATGTGTCTGTGTGTGTACAGTATGTGCGTGCGTGTGTGTTCAGATGTTGTAATGGCATTCTGGCTGGAACTGAGAAACTGATGTGTTTCTCTGAGGCAACCATTTGTCTTAATCTGGGGTGACCTAAATCCTCGACATCTCCTGCTGTATAGTCTTTCCCTTTAAAACAGAATTTCACACTCCATCCTCCCATGTACCACCCTTCTCTTAACCACAATTGATGATTGTAACCTTTTAATGGTCCACCATATTCATTCATGGCAAAAGCACCTACAGTTTTGTCCATGGACAAGAACAAAAAAGAGGCATCTCCACAGCATGAAAATGAAGAGGAGACAGGGTTTATTTGAGCATGTTACAAAAGGGTAATCTATTATCAGACTATGAGTCTGACATCCTGACACTGTGGGCAGATCTGATGTATAAATGAGAAAAATGAGGACAGTAGACACATTCCATGCACTCATTTGTGAATTGTAAAAAATAGTGAAATATTTATGTCAAATGAAAAACACTGTCAATAATAAGTGCAGGACAATTTTGTTCTTTTAAGCATTGTTTTCTTAATACTATTTATTAATTAATTCTCAGTACTGCAAAATAAACTCAGGATTAGAATCAAAAATGCATTAGAATAATTAGTAAATTTTCTTCATGCTCACATTAGTTAGATGATAATCCATTGCCATGGATGTCATTAAAAATTGTAACAATTTCATCTAAAATTGATAGAAAGATAATGGCCCTGGTATCATAAAATAGCATTTTATGAGAATGTGTCTACATTATAAAAACCTGAATATAATTTCTAAACAGATGGTCTTGCTAAGGCACCGTTCCTGTCAAATATGAATGACAGGGATGAAGTTCAACTAAATGCCCCTTGTTTCTGTTTTTAGTTTATGTTAATTCAGTTTGAACTGAGAATAGAGAACAGAATAGAGAATAGAGAAAATAGAGCCAACTATTTGTACAACCTTGTGTAAAATATAATGTTAAAAGTTAGGCTTTGTTATTATATGTGTGTTGCTGTGTGTCTTCCATATGTGGTTTTGGTGGGGCAGATATGGAAGATTATGTTAGGGTGAGATAATACAATAAGAGTACCTTAATAACTCACTGAAGTGGCCAGCAGGGCACTTTTTGGTATTTTGGACTAACCACAGTTTGCCCATATAGTGAACAGCATGTTTGAGCATATTGATGTTCATAAGTGCACTTCGTACAAGGACACCCTTGGCTTTAGGTTGATTATCGATCATGTAATTGTATCTTCAGTTCTGTGCCCATATGCTTTGAAGAGAGGAGGAGCTTTTAGTTTAACAATTGATATAGTTGGGTGATGGAAGGAGTACTTTAATGATCTTCCAAATCTCAATGCCATCCATTATGTGCAACATTGCACAGGCATAGCCTTTTGGATTGTCATAATGGGGAATGTGTTCCATCTTTAATTCCTGTGAAGGTCCATGCCAAGGTACTAGACAAAAGAGTCTGCCTGTTAGTCAAATCTTGGATTTGGGTGCAACATTGCCATTTTTCTCGTGTTAGCAAAAATCTACAAGTTAAAGTTCTGTTCCGGCTGTTGATAGAGAAGGTGTTGGACACTGAGCAGGAAGTTTTTTGGATAAATGTAATTTAAATTGGATTAGCATTACAGTACTGACCAGGGGCACACTGCACCATCAGATACAGCACACTTTGATTTGCAGAAAATCTGCATAATCTTGGCTTCTTGCACAGGTGACACTTTCATGTGCATTAATCTGTGCCAGGGCATTGGCCACAGCTGTAGCTTCTGCGGGGCTTGAGAATTATCGTGTTTATGTGATATCTCGCATTTCAAATAGAAAAAAACTGCATACAGGTCAGATCTTAGGTGCACTTGCGATATTTTGTCATAATCAAAACAAATAGGCCATTTGAACCTCTGTTGCATCTGCATATGTTTTGAAGCAACACTTGACACTTGGAGGAAACTTTTTCTGAGTTTGACTAACTGTGAATTACTGTATCTGTCAGTATCTATTTGTGGTGAAGGTGTGGTCTGCAGTTTTGCTGCAGAGGAGGGGTGGTGCAGTGAGTAAAGATGGTAGTGCCACAGAGTTTGGCAGGACAACTGAGTCCTATGTGGTAATCATGCTCTCCTTATTTCAGGGATACTGGGACCTAGAAGTGTGTGTGCACTGTAAACAAACACTCATTTTCCCTGCAAACGCGGTGTGTTCTGGGTCCTTCTATCATACTATTAGGTTTATTAGTAGCCTTTTTACAAAAGCCTGCACAGAACTTGTGATATAAAAACTTGTTTAAACTGTAAAGAGAGTCACAATGTTTCAAATAAAATAAAAGTGGGTACCACTTTACAATAAGGCTCCCCTTATAGATGCTAATAAATAGTTTATAGCTACATTATTAATTAATCTGTAAATGCTTTATAAACCATTATTAATGGTTTATTATGCATTAGTTTATAAAAAGCCACTTTGTAAAAATTATGTTATATACACATGTGGTGGTTCAGACATTTCTAAAACAAGGCAAATAATTCTTATGTGTACTGCCTTACCAGGGTGTTTAATATAAATTTAATGATGCACATAAACAAAACTAAAAATATACAACTAAGTGATATCAATCGTTTGGAATAACCAATAGTAATAGAGCTATTCACATGTTATGTGATGTTAGTTAGCCACTGTAGCTAGCAGCCAAATGGCTCGGTAGCTAGCTAGCTAGCATTATACTCACCTTCATGTCTAACTACTGACGTCGTTGGCTTAGTGCAATCTAGATCATCCAGTCTCTGCTTTTTGTATCTCTTCGAACGTGTGCTAACTGTGTAAGTTGCAGACGCACACAAATTTTTATCTTCTGCTCCATCCATGGCGCAGCAACTTGAACGAGCGCCTTCAGTGTGTCTGTTCGTGCCCCTTTGGCTTGACCTTCCAGAGCGCTCCACTGCCTGTCGCGCTCTGAGAGGAGGGGCTTTCCTTAATAAAGTTAACTGTGATTGGATGGTTGTATAAGCTCCTCTGCGTTTAAATTAAATTTGTTTTCCCTCCCTTTGGCAGCAGAACATATTTTTTTAGCATGAATCCAGCGGGTTAGATCTACATAACAAAGTCGGAGATACATTATAACAGGTGAGACAATCCTCTTTTTTGCGTGGGGCTATTTTTGATTATAGGGCTTGTTTTATATAGCATGTGAAGTTCTTTAACTCTGAACCGATTTGCACTAGACTCCCATAGAGTATTTTACGGTGTTTCGAGGTGATAATAAAATAAATTACTCATTTTTTTCCACCAGAATGTCTTTGGGAATGAGATTGTTTTCCTTCTATTCTGGCGCGCAAACTAAATATAAGGCACTAAGGCTCATTAAATGGCTGCAGAAGAAACACCTGCTAAAAAAGAAGCTTAGATGTCCTGTTTGTCACCATAAGATGAAAAGGATTTCCGTGGTGAAGAAAGACCAATATATGTGGTATGTATAATGTATGATAATGTAGTGCATGTAGTAAATATAACAAAATATTTCGGTTATCAATGCAAGAGGGAGCATTAACCTCTTTTCATTATTATTTTCTTCATACTTAATTTTGTGATTATCTTTTCAATTAATGCTCTTGTTTAAGGGTCCATTTCTTTACTTAACTCATTGATATGTTCTCAGGTGCTGCAAAAGAGCAAGTCATAGGAAAGTTTCCAGAACAATTAGAACTGGCTCCCTCTTTGAGAAATCAAAAACATCTCTTTTCAGTTGGATGAAGTTCATTTACAGGTATATGTAGATGTAGACATTAATAGCAATGCACCTTTCATAATTGAACACCAATACGAGACTTGTGAAATAAAATTAGGGCCTCAGTAAGTAATAATTGCCTCAATTTCTATCACAGATTTTCACAAGGGCTCAGGCTCAGACAAATAGATATGATCGATGATGAAGTGGCTGGCAGCTCCAGAACACTAGGTAGCATCCCAGATAGCAAGGAAACATTGAAACAATGTTGAGTCAATATCAGGCTGTGTCATTGAACCAACGTTGAAGTGTGACGTTGACCTAACGTCACTCTTGCACCCTTTTTTAATGTTGAAACAACGTCAGGTTTTGATGTTGAATCAATGTTGAAACCTGACGTTGATTCAACGTTATATTTTCTAATACTGCTGACATTGAAACAATGTCAGATTCTGATATTGAAACACTGTTGAGCTATGGTGTTGATTTTCCGCCTCTTTCGCACAGTTGCTTTTTATTAAAACAGTTAAATCATGACTGGAAACCTACCTTTCTTTATAGGTATTTTAACCAATACTAAACTACTGCATGTTTCCATCAATACTTCAACCACCTAAACACATAATTGTACTTATTCCTTAAATTGGACACCCTTTATAAAAAAAACCCCAAATGTCTCACAATGTATCATGTCAATATTATTATCCTAAAATAAGAAAGCATTGCATGTGATGTAACAGAGAAAAAAAATAAACAAAAAAAGGGTCAATAGGCATGTTTCGTTTGCTAAATACTTTATTAAAAGACAGTTTCCGATTTACGTTTATATGATTCACAGAAGTTTGTAATTTTTTGCATGATGTGCGTCCTGCACCACCCAAACGATCTGGGGCGTATCGGAGCCATTTCTGCACTGCTTGTGCAAAGACTAACTCGGACATAGAGTTTGCCCCTAACTGCTGCGTCAGGCTCCAATCAAGGCAAAGCGTCTCACCTATAGACACATTTTAAGAGATGGAATTAGCGTGTCTCATGTCTTAAATGTGTATGCAAGTGCTTGTGTGTTTAATCAACAGGCCGTTGTTATGTATTTAAATCACATCTGACAGCTATTACACTTTATAGTTACAAAGTGTACATAACCTTTATATACTTACCATTGCCTTATTTGCCTCTTGTGATTGAAGAGCTCGCTCTGCATTGTTTAGCTCCTCAATGTTGTGCAAGGGCAAATCCAGAGGCAGTACCCCAGCATCTACCGATTCATTGCAGCCGGTATTGCGGATGGCTCTGACCTCCTCACGGAGTTCGTTAACAGCTCTCGTCAGGTCTGACAGAAAAAGATGCTTTTTTTTTAAGTATTTAAGAATACAGACAACTTGTCAAACGTTTCCTTGTGTCACACACAGACATGTACAAAGACACTAGACAGTATTTTATTACCTGGTATTTTCACTCGAGGGGCCTGGGGAAACCATTTTTTTTGTGGGCTGCTCATCCTCTGAGTCACTATATGTGTACAGGGGATTTGGTCTAAAGAAAAAAAGTTGAAAACGGTCATAAGTAATTACAAATGTGCTTTTGGAATATTTTTTCCTAAAGTTACAGTTTGATTTATAACAACACACACAGGAAACGGAGATGTGCAAGAAGGTACAGTATACAAGGAATTTTTGAAGTGCACAAGTGTATACGGCTTTGCATTTATAAAAAGTTTACAAGCTTCCACTTTTTGGACTATATTATGTGGTGATATTGCAGTATGCAAGCACCACAGATATGTATAAAAGACAAGATCATAAATTCTTAGCAATCAAAGATATGTTTGTGAAATAAAAAAAGTTTTACTTGTGCTTTCTTTTATGACTGGTCTGAGTTTCAGCTTCGGACTGAAGGTCAGACGTATCACAGTGTTCACTTAGATATTTCTGAAGACTGCATTCTGCTTCATGCAATGTGTCTGGAAGTACAAACACAATGTATGGCCAGACATAAATTAGGACACGAAAAACTTGTTATTGTTACATTTATACAACACCAATCCAGATGATACCCACCATGGCTTATTAGAAGTCGGACTGGTGCATAGGTGAGCCATGTTGCACCAGGATGAACTCTCCTCTTTACTGCGTCGTGGATCCTGAATGTGTCTCACGGAGGATATGGAGGCCATGACAATTTCTCCCCATTTATCCATGATCTAGGGACTATTTCTGTACCACCAGTGCTGAACTGCACAATGCACCAGTCTTTCATTTTTATCTTTTTTTTAATTTGGAGTCCTTTTTTGCCCTGTCTAGGATAAACAGGAAACAGATAATTACAATATATTTCATAGTCACTACAAAACTTGATCTATTGATTGAACTAAATAATAAATAATAGCTTAAAATGTATATAGGCAACAATTACAAGCAAACCCGTATATGTAAGCATTTAAACACTGAAGATAATAAAATTAACAGTATTTTGTCTAAGTCTGCCATTGTAGGAATTCATGGCACCGAGACAAAAACTTGGCGCACAGTGTGGTGTCAAAATAGGCGCACACCTTTGACGCTGCGTTTTCTCCGTCTTCCTCGTCCACACGTAAATGCTAAACGCAGTTTACGTGTGGACAAAAGGTGCAAACGCAAGTTAGGTGAGCGTGCAGCGTAAAGTTAGGTGAGCGTGCAACGTAAAGTTTGAATTGAGTGCGAATCGAAGCGGGTGCTCTCCAATCATTAAAAGTAACAAAGTCATTGAACACATTTATACAGTTACCTTTACGTTTATCAATCATATATCACAGATTTACAATTTTTTGTAGTACTATGCTAAAAAGCAACTACAGAGCGAAAGTCTGGGTCAAGCGCCGAGGCGACAGCAAGAACAAAGGAACCCTCGAAGCGTTAAAGCTAGCTTTGTAAGGGAATATAACGGAAAAGTATGAAACGAAAATGTTTTCTTTGTTGATAGACTTTGTTTGCAGTGCAATTTATTTGTTGCCGGATTGTAAGATGAAAGTAGACACAATTTCGGGCTCCCACATTTTATCCGAAACTTTACATTAACAAGTTGTTGTTTTTTTTTTTTACTGTTATTCAAATGCAACCGTGGAAATAACGAATAGAACAAAAGTCATTCATTCTTACCTTATACTAATCGTGGTGCAGGCCAGTGCAGTGCATGAACTGATGCCTTCTCCGGTCAATTCCGCTGAGAGTAAATCTAATGTCCCGCTCTACTGTACAAGACAATGGTTACCTGGAGGGATGTACCACTGAGAGGGGTGCTGCGGAATAGTCCAAGTGGTAGCAGCTTTAATTTCCCGCTCAACCATAAATCGATGGTTTTTCAACGTGATTGTTGTCACCTTGTCAACTATAAATAGATCAACAATCAACGATGACAGAACAACAGTGAATCAATGTTATTTCAATGTCAGTGTCAGGTTTCATCAGTATTTCAATGTTGTTTCAACATTGGTTTTGTGTTGACATTTCAATCCTGACGATTCTGATGGTTCAGATGGAAAATCAACATCTGTTCAATGTCTCCTTGCTATCTGGGATGGCAAGACACATTCGACATGTTTGTATACGTGCAATTAAAAGACACAGAATAAACAATGGACACCGTCTTGGTGGTGACAGAGAATTTGTGGTTATAGATGAAAGCTGTCTCCGTCATCAGCGAAAGGTTGGTAAACTCTCAGACAGGTTTGTTAGAATCAATGCAGATCTGAATGTGTCCTCTAAACATGGAAACCTTTACCATAAGTAAAACAAATTAGTAGAAGCAACCATCTTTTTGAATGTTTCTTTGTAGATATTCTGTTAAAATTTATTCTTTTTGTTTTCAGTATGCACGTGGACGCTTTGGAAATGCATGGAAAAGGAAGAAATGGGTATTTGGAATGATGGGAATTAAAGACAAAAGGCGAAGGCTCGTGTTAAAACTTGTTGAAAAATGATCAAGGCGCCACCTTGTTCCTCTGATCAGACAGCATGTTAAGTTGGGTAGTGCCATTATCAGTGATGAGTGGAGAGCCTACAAGAATGTTTTGACAAACATAGGGTACAGACATTACACTGTAAATCACAGCAGGTGGTTTGTAGATCCTCAATCTGGCAGTCATACACAGCATATCGAAAGGGCTTGGATGACCATCAAAGGACATGTCCGTAGACTAAGAGGAAATCGCACTGAGAAGTTGCTGGAGGAACACCTGATGGTTCTTGAGTGGTCATCTTGGCTTGGTTCGCGACACCCTGATGGACCACTGGGACGCTTATTTAAGGACATACAAAAAATATTTCCAGTTTGAACCAGTCTGGCATGAACTTTTTTTGGAGTGGGTGACTGTTTGGTGTTTTAAAAAACACATTTAATTTTACATGTGTTACTCTTACAATACATTGCCATTTTTGACAGTAGTTAAATGTTATTTCAAGCACTGATTGTAATTTAGGTCTAAGTGTTATAAATGGTGACATTATACATTTAAGACTCACTTTTGTCATTTATAAATGTTTATTAGTGATTAATAAATGTTGACATGTTTTAAACTTTACGACAAAGCTATCTTTTGTCATTTATAAATGTTTATTAGTGATTAATAAATGGTGTTATGCTTTACACTTTACAATAAGGCTCCCATTTGGCATTTATAAATGTTTATTAGTCCTTAATAAATGTTGACATGTTTTAAACTTTACAACAAAACTCTCTTTTGTCATTTATGTTTAGTAGTCATTAATAAATGGTGTTATGTTTTACACTTTACAATAAGGCTCCCATTTGGCATTTATAAATGTTTATTAGTCATAAATAAATGGTGTCATGCTTTACACTTTACAATAAGGCTCCCATTTGGCATTTATAAATATTTATTATTCATTAATAAATGGTTTTATGCTTTACACTTTACAACAAAGCTCCAATTGATAGTTGTGGATATTTATAATGCATTTCTGAAGTACAATTTTATGTGATAAAAAATATGTTTACAAATGCTGATTGTGCTTACAGGATAGTAACTTAGTCTGAAATGTTTAATATAGCAACTCTAGATGAAATATATAGGTGAACACATTTGGCTCACTATTTGGCAAGAAACCGGTCAGTTTTTTTCCTCTTTCTCACCCTTAACTAATGCATAATAAACCATTAATAATGGTTTATAAAGCATTTACAGATTAATTAATAATATAGCTATAAACTATTTATTAGCATCTATAAGGGGAGCCTTATTGTAAAGTGGTACCTAAAAGTGACTAAACTATTTCAGCAAAGCTGAAAATGACAATATGATTTCTATTTGTCAGCCCATACTTCTCCCTAATAAGAAGTATTCTACCCTACAAGCAAGTTACATTTGCAAGTAAATATGGGGTTTCTTTTACCAAATTACCCATTGTATTTTTTTTCCCCACTAGGGGCCCCTAAAAAACAGAGCAATTTCTAACTGATCGGTGGTACTATTTATCATAATACTATTTCTTAAATTGTTCACATACCACACAGACACTTGCAGAAATAACATGGGGAACAAAATCAGAAAACAAATTCACTTGGCAATATTGTGTTTTGCCATCATCTGTAGATTGTATGGTTTTTAGCACCTTGAATATAACCATTGATTTAAAAGGTACGTAAAATGGAAGCACTGTGAGCAGAAGTGAGACACAACTTGGATCAACACAGAGTGTTTTCAGCAACAGCACATGACAAAATGGGATGTTCAAACATGAGATTGTCACATCCCCAGCCAGACTCCTTGGCAGCACAACGAGATATTTCTGTTTTAATCTGAGACAAATTTGAAGAAAAGTGTAGGCAAAGAGGAAGAAAGAGCAGATCTAATTATGTTATAAGCCAGGGAGGGGACAGGGTAGAAGAATGTATTCACATTTCAGTTTCAGCTACTGTGAAGCTCAGACAGGTTTGGCTGCAGCACAAATACCGCTTATCACCTCGTGTCTGGAGAAGTCCACAGCTTTGGGTGCCTGAGGAAACATGCAGGTACCTGGAGGGAGATGATAGGCCCCAAAACTTGAAGCTTCACACATTTGAAGACTCACCACTGAAGTGGTAGCAATGCACAAATGTGATAGCATGCACATAATTTTCTTTGGGTTTTTTTTTTTTTTTTGTGAAACCTCCAAGCAGTGTGCAAATAAATCTGTGAAAAGCATAGAATCCACTTTAAAAAGTATTTTTTAGGAATTTAATTTCTCATTCATTGTCTAAAAAAATTCCTATTCTGCCATTAAGTAGATGTGAAAAGATAATTCCTTATCTCTGCTTTCATTTTGATTTTGCTTTGGTTCTTGATTGTGTACAGGAGTAACAATGTGCTGTAATGAAAAGTGATTATGGTAGTCATTAAAAACAATAATTAGCTGCATGATAATCATACTATAAAAACAGCCATGCATGTGCTGTTCAACGTGAACGATTTTTTATTAAGTGTAGCCTTTATGCAATTAGTCTCTCAGTTTATGGAGTGAACAACATTCTGACTGTGGCAATTATAGTGGCAAGTTCATACCTATCATGCCATCGCTATACACATAAACACAACATTTCAGAAAAGACAAGTTTTAGTAACAAGAGTTATGTAAGTTTGAAATACACAGAGGCACACTGGAGTGTCACACAAACATATTGCAATGATCATATGAAATGGCTTCAAGTGTGGCAAAAATATAAATATAAATAACACAAATTGTTTTAATGATTAGCGCAGTACCATTTTTTAAAAACAGTAGAGCTGTAATTTAAAGTTGAGGGTTAACGACAAAGGTTTAGAAGAAAACTGTCTTAGTTGTCATGTGTTTCCAGGTTTAAATAAGCAAAGACAGTCTAAGAAATGAGAAGAATGTAACCATTAAACACAAAACAACTGCAAACACAGAAAGTATAGTAATGAATACACAAATCATGGAGATGGGGTAGAGGGATGGAAGCCAGCTGGTACCACAGCACTTAGAAAGTGCAAAAAGTGTAAAGTTTCAAAATAACCGTCATTCTGTCTCAGTGTGTGGGTGCTGTGATGGAAGAAGTCCTCATCCTGATAGCACTCAGCCTTTCAGGATGAAAAGAACAGATTGTGTTTGAGGGGTCAGAATATTCTAGATCCCGGGAAAGAAAGCAACTGGTCATTTTGGTCGCTGTGAGTATAGTCTTCTCTAACTGTCTAACTGTATTCTGTTCTGACCAGGTATACCCCAAGATGCAATACAGCATGTATGTACATTAACAAAGAAAAAGACAAACAATGAGCATAAACCCCAATGTCCAGTTCTCATTTAGTTCAATAAATAGTAAATAATGATTGGTGTTATACTCTTATATATCATTAGTATTATAATGATATATAAAAGTATATAAAGTAATAAAAACTAGATATGGCAGTAGCATTTTCATAAAGTGGCAGACCATGGTCACTAAGTTACAGCTAAGGTGTGTATAAGTGGCCAGTACTTTGCTGCAATAACTGTAAAATTACAAATCTCCTCTCGCACTGACATCAACAAAAAAAACTTTACACTAGGACCTTTATGGAATCGGTTTCCATGGTCGAGCAGTTTATGAGGGTGTGTAGTTGGCCCAGGACTTTTGTCCACAAAATGTTAACCATAAACAAGCTAAAACAATTTGAATATAACACTGATGCTGGGTTTTCCAGCATGACATTGAGTCAAAAAAGACAACAAAAACAAAGGAGTGGATAAAGAAGAAGCCCATTAAGGTAATATAGTGCCCAGCCAGTTTCCAGACCTCAGTCGTATAGAAAAATCTGAAACTTTGAGTGACCGAGCAGCAGCCAAGGAACACAATGAAGTTTGACAGCTTCTGTACAGATGAGTGGGCCAAAATCCCTCTTAAGATCTATGCAAACCGGGTGACCAACTATAACAATTGTCTTACAACTGTGCCGAGGTATTCTCCACCATGTACTAAGTCCTACTTTGCTTGGGGTCAAATAATTATTTCACTCAATGACATGCAAGTCAGTGTGTAATGTTCATGTAATGTGCTTTTCCTGGATTTTTGGTTGATATTTGGTCTCTCCATTAAAATGAAAGAGAAGTGAATTAGTCTTTTCTGCCTTTTCAGTAAATGGTGTAGGAGGTGGTCAGGAATATACGATGGATCAAAGTTTCTTTTTGGCAGCTTCAAATGTGCCCAGTTTACAGCCAGTCTAAGAGCTGGCCCTTCCCGATAGCGGTATTGAGTCTGCTTGTGTCACGAACTACCCCTCCCTATTAACCCCCCCCCCCCACACACACACACACACACACACACACATACGTTTGTGTGCATTTGTCCCAACTATGTGATAAAAACTCAGGATCTCAGCTTGCTAAGGAAATATAGCCTGCTCTTCTCTTTTTTGTACACAGCCTCCGTTCTGGTTTTTCTTCGGTCTGTTGATGTGGACCCCTGTAATTTACCCACACACTTGAGCTGTGTCCTAAATCACAATGGAAAAGGTATCTGGCTGATAAATGTCTAACAGGACAGAGATGATACAGATAAATCCTTATAAAATATTATTTAATAGCTGCAATTTAAGTTCCCTCAAAATTTGTAAAGCATAACATAAGGTCTACAGCTGTAATATGGAACAGACAGATGAATATAGCAGTAATATCCTTTCAAAATGCAATGTATTTCAAACAACTGAGATAAAATACTGACAGGAGTTACTTTTCGTGATATTTACATACTGATCTGATCTTTTTATATTTTACTCGAGTACTTTTTCCACCACTGAAAACATCCACAATCCCACTTTGATGACAACATTATTTTAACATTAACTAAAAAGATGGATTTTGAATAGCTATCATAAACTGGTCAAAACTAGAGAAAACTACTCATATATTTCTCCCCTCTTCTCATCAGCTGCCACTGGCTGGCTCCTCTTTCTTTTTCTCTGTCCCATAACCTCTCCCTTATATATATTTTGTGTTTTTTAATATCACACAGGAAACATATCTATAAGGAAAAAAGACATTATCCTACAGATCTGTCTTGTTTAGCTTAACAAGTGAACTGTCTGCTCGTTTCTCCCTAAAACAAACATGAAAACACACCAAACTGGACACCACCAAATAAACCCAGCATCAGCAACAAAATAATAATCTTGATGGGACTTTGAAAGTGATATTTAACTGTGAAAACCAGGATATATTATTGCTACTCCATAAAATTGTCACAGACTCTGTAAAATTACAGTCAACTTTTGAACCACTGACATTTTAAAGCAATGCCTTTAAAAGCATGTGGGACCTGAGCCCATTAAGTAGCAACTGTCATCATTAATGTCATGTGACTTAGCTCAAATTTAGCCAAATTTGAGGTGTTAAGGTTTTTTGTTATTTTAACATGTGTACCTCTAGATACCTTCATGAGGTGAAATCTGAGACTTACCATTAAAAGTTTATTGCACGGAAAATGTAATTATTTGCCACCGGTGTGCAATCTTCAGATAGTGTGGGCTGAAAAGAATACACTTAATGTATTCTTTAAAATCAGGACACATCTGTGGGACACATTTGGATGAGTCTTGGAAACCAAATGAAATCACCCTCATTGCCTTCCTGTTACGTAACTGGCATACGAATGTGGCCTTCGAAGTATGCAGCCCCGGAATTGGGACACAGCTTATATCAACAACTTGTCCCAGGATAGACAGAGGCCTTGCAGTTGTCCTCTTTCGATCTGTTCAGACAATTCCACAAAATCATCCACTCAGACTGTACTTCTCTTGCCTATCACTAATAGATCCAACCATTGCAGAGTCAGTTTGATGAGCACGAGTTGTATTGAAAGTCTGAGTTGTACAAGGTGAACAGGAATGAAGACGGCACAGTTCATTATACATTAGTTCATTATACATTAGTAGCATTAACTAACAGCAGGTTTAAATGTTTGTAATGTTATATGCAGTGAAATGCAATTAATATCACTGTTATTAGCCTCAAAAGCACTAAAATGCTGTGGTGGTATTTGCAACAACATAGCAGCAGCAACAATAATAGAGGAAACTTCTCCCAGCTAACAGCTAGCAGATCAATATCATGTAATACTTTTATTAAACCTCTTAAATTAAACCTGACAGTGTTTCTTTTTTTTAATAACAGGTTTGATTTAAAATCAACTTTGATAGTGTACAGAGCTAAAGATATAAAAAAGGTCAAGTCCGCAAACACAATTTCCTGAGTTACTCCCACTAACAAAAAGCAGAGCAGGTTACCGCTTGTGGCATAAAGATTGAGCACTGAATGACGGAAAACCTTCATATTAAATAAGTCAGCTATAATTATCTTGAACTGGAACAGGTGTGTAATCAGGAATCCTTCATGGGTGGGTGTTTCAGAGGATGGATACCAGGGCAAAACTCCGCCTCTGAAACACCCACCCACACAGTCAGAGGAAAGGGAGAGAGAGTGAGAGCGAAAATGACCAACCAGGAGAACCAAGAACTCATCACAGAAGGTGCAACATGACAAGGAAAGAGTTTTACCCCTCTTGCTGTGTTGTGAGCTGCTTCTGATAAATACTTGATTTCAGAGCTTGAAGATGGCCCTGGATGTTCTGTTTCTCTGCTGTCATAAAATGAATACACTTGACGCTCTGCTTCAACAGCATAATTTATATATGAAAGTGTGAAAAGCTATTGGTATTTTGATATTTTGGTATTTCATTTTCCATCTAAAGGTTTTGCCTCCAGACTTCTGTAGTGATTTATTAAAATAACAGATAATTGCAAAGTGATATTCAAAATACCCAAGTTTAGAATATGTCATCATTAGAGGATTTTAGCAAATTGCAAACAATTTTAGCTTTTGATGAGCAAAAGCAACATTCAAGATGGACAGAATAAACCCAAAGACGCAAGACAACTTGATTTAATGCCATTACAAAGACATCACTCATGAAGATATTTAAAGAAAAAAAGAAACACATACTTCATTCCTACCACCAGAGATATAAATGAACTCGAATGAATGGATCCATAATCACTCATACGACAGGCTGCATTTTAAAGCTCTGTGAAGATGAATACACTCGTTTATTTGACTTGACAATGAAAATTAGAGACGTACTATGATAACTGATAGCAATTTTTGTCTGTTATTTATTTATTAAAAGTTAAAATGCATTACAAATCACACATCTGTAATGTTTATTAACTGTAATTAATATTTCTTTTCCTTACACAAATGTGTCTGACTTTTCGGAATAGTGCTATGAAAGGTCCCTTGATTACAAAAAATGAGCACAGAAGGAGAAATGATGGTTAGCCAATCAGCTCCTGCATCATGATACTAGTATTGTTATGTCTCACTATTGGTAATGTTGTTAGATTTAAGTGGATGTGTTGTTCTCTATTGACTGGTTTGGGAAAATCAATTGAAGACAATGTAACACTAAAGATAGCGTAAATGTAAGGTCATGGATGTGTCTGATATTAGGATAAATCTGCACTGTATCACCCTCTGGTCCAACTGAAAACTAAAACAAACAAATTCAAAAAACCCTACTGTGAATTATCTAATATTTATCTGATTATATTTGTGAGTATTTCAAAGGTTTTCTAAAGGGTGAAGACAATTATTCACTTTATCTGTGCCAGTGGTTATTTTCCCAGAATGGCATCCAACAGCCGGGCTCATGTATGTTTTGGCTCAAACACATTTGCACAAGATAAAGGTGAAGCAAAACAATTAAACAAGTCTCTAGGCAGCAGATGGAGACAGGTGTGAGACGAAGAGAATGAGATTAATTCTTTTTAGATGATTTCAAACTAAGCTCATTCTCAGCAGAGGCAGTGTCACACAGTAAGATAGCAAAATTGACACATCAATTAAAAAAAAACACGCACACACACAAAAAAAAATGTTTTTGCTTCATTTTCACAAGTGATAGACCAGCACTGTATTTTTCAAGATTTTGATGATCTAGTATCTGTTTTGTTTTGAAAGCTATTGTTTATATTTGCACTGGTTAATTTTACTTTTAGTTGGAGTTTCCCAACAAATTTTTTCACCACCTTTCCACGGTTACTTAAACTGGTGTGTAAATCTTGGAGGTCACCACTCTTTAGGCATATTCTTTGTACTCATCGAAATAACTCTTTGAAGTGGTTTTCTGTGTTGCTTTTTTCTTTTCCTCTTTTTTTTTGGATACTTATTTTGGTTTATTTTCTGAACTTGACCATTGCCTGCCAATTTCCTTGCCTTTGGTTGTTCTTGTTTGCTGACTTCCAGTATATGACTATATATGCTTTTATATTGGATTTTGAAATTCAATTTGCACTCGCGTCCCTTCTCTGCCATTAATGGTAGCATTAATTATAGATGCTCTGTGCCACTCATTCTTATTGATGATATCAATATTTTTTTTCAGCTGTTTAAGAAGTTAAACCAGTCTAGACTCCATTTTCTTTATCCAGAGTATTAAGTGAATTTCTAATGACCTATTTTTAACAAGTAAATGACATAATGACACAAATTCTCAACCCTTTTCCTTTTTATAAAACATTGGTTAAGGACTACTAAAGTAGAACATTTAATTAGAAAAATAATACTGAAATCTATTATTCAATTTATTACGGTTGCAAAAGGAGGCAACTAAAATATTGTATTACGTTCGTTTCATTAATTGTCTGTATTTTTTGACGGTGTGTGTTTCTGTTTGTTTTTGTTTGGGTACCACAATATAGTGTATGTATGTCATTTCAAAAGTCATTTTCTTTTCATCTGGGGTTAGAGCTTTTTTATTTTCCTCATTACTTCCCAAGGAAATGTGGAAACAATTTGCATACTGGGGAAATTGAAAACAACACAGAGGAACTAAAATGCCAGCTCACTCAAAGAGGAGCTTTGATCGTTTTCTAAATGAGGGTGGTCTTGTCAGGCCCTTCATTGTGAGTGATTGCATTCTGAGCAAGAAGGTGTGATCTCCCCATTGTTTCAACTCTCCTCAACCCTGGCAGTTAGCAGAAACCCACTTTATATTTGTCTGCAGCTATCTATATCTTATAATGTATCATTTATTAGTCACCATGGAGACCACTGCATCTGGCTGAACTTGTTAAGTGTATAGAGAACTTTTACTAGACACAGTAATAATGAATAGCTAAAGCAATATCTCGACTGGAGTTAAGATTCAATCAAATGTACTACTTCTATCACATGATCAGGCTTGTTCAACTGAATAACACTGGGTGCAGATCTCTGCTGTATAAACACAACTAAATCTGATTAATTTTTAATATAAAAAATAAATATAGAAGAGTAGTCTTTTAAATATTTGATATAAATGTTTGTTCTGTATTTGAGTTCACATGTCAGGTGTAGAAGAAAAGTAAGAATATTTAAATCATCACCTAAAATAGAAGCAGATAAAAAATAAAGTATAGTTAAAAGTCCTTTAATGAAAAAATAGAACAGAGGAACAATTGAATTAAGTGTAGTCAGTGCTATTCTTATAGCGGTGATAATTGGACAGTGGCAGTGATTATCCAGTGGTTAACACCTTTTTTCTGTGCCTACATATTTTCTCGGGATTCTGGCTTCCCACGGGCTAAAGGCATGAAGTTAACTGGTGGCGCTATCACTTGGTGTTCGCTCGCTCTGCGGTAGAGTATCACTTCCTGTTCCTGCTCAAACACAGTGGTGTTTCTGAGTAGCTTATTTGCTTAGAAATTTAATTAACAACTTTTAAATACATTCTTCTTCATAGTATAATCTTCACGTGCTTCATCCGAAGCACACTTTCTGTGTACTCACTACCTAATTTATAGCCAAAGTATTCACTCACTGTCTCTGTACTGTTTCGCTAGCTTAGCTTAGCTTAGCTTAGCTCGTAGCCGACTCGTTAGCACCATGGCTACTTCACCTGTCCCTCCTGCACTTTCTTGCTCATTGTGTCAGATGTTTAGTTACTCCTCGCCTCCTTTAGCAGTAATGATATCTGTAACAAATGTAGCATATTTGCAGCTCTGGAGGCCAGGATTACTGAATTGGAGACTCGGCTTCGCACCCTTCATTCACCCATAGGTAGCCAGGCCCCTGTAGCTGGTGCAGCCGAAGATAGCGTAGGCCCCCCTAGCTGTTCCCCGGCAGACCCCAAGCAGCTGGGGAAAGAGGGCGGCTGGGTCACGGTGAGGAGGAAGCATAGTCCTAAACAGAAGCCCCAGGTACACCACCAACCCGTTCATGTGTCTAACCGTTTTTCCCCACTCGGCGACACACCCGCCGGGGGTCAAACTCTGGTAATTGGTGATTCTGTTCTCAGACATGTGAAGCTAGAGACACCGGCAACCCTAGTCAATTGTCTTCCAGGGGCCAGAGCAGGCGACATTGAAGGAAATTTAAAACTGCTGGCTAAGGGTAAACGTAAATTCAGTAAGATCATTATTCACGTCGGCAGTAATGACACCCGGTTACGCCAATCGGAGGTCACTAAAATCAATATTGAATTGGTGTGCAACTTTGCCAAAACAATGTCGGACTTTCTCTGGTCCCCTCCCCAATCAGACCAGGAGTGACATGTTTAGCCGCATGTTCTCCTTAAATTGCTGGCTGTCTGAGTGGTGTCCCAGAAACTATGTGGGCTTCATAGATAATTGGCAAACCTTCTGGAGGAAACCTGGTTTTGTTAGGAGAGACGGCATCCATCCCACTTTGGATGGAGCAGCTCTCATTTCTAGAAATATGGACAAATTTATTAAACCCCCCAAAATATGACTATCCAGAGTTGGGACCAGGAAGCAGAGTTGCAGTCTTACACGCCTCTCTGCAGCTTCTCTCCTCCTGCTACCCCCCCAAAAACCCATCTCCATAGAGACTGTGTCATCTCCCAAACAGACAAAAAACAAACTAAAAACCAGCAACAAACAACTTAAACATAAACAATTACAAAGAAAGAACAATAAAGTATCCACATCTGAACCAAAGAGTAAAACAGTGAAATGTGGATTATTAAATATTAGGTCTCTCTCCTCCAAGTCTCTGTTAGTACATGACTTAATAATTGATCAACAAATTGATTTACTCTGCCTTACAGAAACCTGGTTGCAGCAGGATGATTATGTTAGTTTAAATGAATCAACACCCCCGAGTCATTCTAACTACCAGAAATCTCGAAGCACAGGCCGAGGGGGCGGTGTGGCAGCAATTTTTCACACCAGCCTATTAATTAATGAAAGACCAAGACAGACTTTTAATTCATTTGAAAGCCTGATGCTTAGCCTCGTCCACCCCAGCTGTAAAACTCAGAAACCAGTCTTACTTGTTATCATCTATCGTCCACCTGGGCCTTACACAGAGTTTCTGTCTGATTTCTCAGACTTTATATGTAATTTAGTTCTGAGCTCAGATAAAATAATTATTGTGGGTGATTTTAACATCCATGTAGATGCTAAAAATGACAGCCTCAACATGGCATTTAATCTGTTATTAGACTCAATTGGTTTCTCTCAAAATGTAAAAGAACCCACCCACCACTTTAATCACACTCTAGATCTTGTTTTAACATATGGCATAGAAACTGAACATTTAACAGTGTTTCCTGAAAACCCTCTCCTGTCTGATCATTTCCTGATAACATTTACATTTACAATAATTGATTACACAGCGGTGGAGAGTAGACTTTATCAAGTAGATGTCTTTCTGAAAGTGCTGTAACTAAGTTTAAGAATATAATCCACCCACTGTTATCATCTTCAATGCCCTGTACCAACACAGAGCAGAGCAGCTATCTGAACGCTACCCCAACAGAGGTCGATTATCTTGTTAATAATTTCACCTCCTCACTACGTACGACTCTGGATACTGTAGCTCCTGTGAAAACTAAGGTCTCTAATCAGAAGTACCTGACTCCGTGGTATAATTCTCAAACACGTACCCTAAAGCAGATGACTCGTAATCTGGAGAGGAAATGGCGTGTCACAAATTTAGAGGATCATCATTTAGCCTGGAGAAATAGTTTGCTGCTTTATAAGAAAGCCCTCCGCAAAGCCAGAACATCTTACTATTCATCACTGATTGAAGAAAATAAGAACAACCCCAGGTTTCTCTTCAGCACTGTAGCCAGGCTGACAAAAAGTCAGAGCTATTTTGAGCCAACAATCCCATTAACATTAACTAGTAATGACTTCATGAACTTCTTCACAAATAAAATTTTTATCATTAGAGAAAAAATTACCAGTAATCATCCCACAGATGTAATATTATCTACAGCTACTCTTAGTACCATTGATGTTAAGTTAGACTCTTTTTCTCTAAGTGATCTTTCTGAGTTAACTTCAATAATTACTTCCTCCAAACCATCAACGTGTCTTTTAGACCCCATTCCTACAAAATTGCTCAAAGAAGTCCTGCCATTAATTAATTCTTCGATCTTAAATATGATCAACCTATCTCTAATAATCGGCTATGTACCACAGGCCTTCAAGCTAGCTGTAGTTAAACCTTTACTCAAAAAGCCATCTCTAGACCCAGCAGTCTTAGCTAATTATAGGCCAATCTCCAACCTTCCTTTCATATCAAAAATCCTTGAAAGAGTAGTTGTCAAACAGCTAACAGATCATCTGCAGAGGAATGGTTTATTTGAAGAGTTTCGGTCAGGTTTCAGAGCTCATCACAGCACAGAAACAGCTTTAGTGAAGGTTACAAATGATCTTCTTATGGCCTCTGACAGTGGACTCATCTCTGTGCTTGTCCTGCTAGACCTTAGTGCAGCATTCGATACTGTCGACCATAATATCCTATTAGAGCGATTAGAATATGCTGTAGGTATGCAGTGGTTTGTATCATATCTATCTAATAGACTCCAATTTGTTCATGTAAATGGAGAGTCCTCTTCACACACTGAGGTTAATTATGGAGTTCCACAGGGTTCAGTGCTAGGACCAATTCTGTTTACATTATACATGCTTCCCTTAGGCAGTATCATTAGAAGACATAGCATACATTTTCACTGCTATGCAGATGACACCCAGCTCTATCTGTCCATGAAGCCAGATAACACACACCAATTAGTTAAACTGCAGGAATGTCTTAAAGACATAAAGACCTGGATGGCCGCTAACTTTCTGCTTCTTAATTCAGATAAAACTGAGGTTATTGTACTCGGCCCTGAAAAGCCTAGAAATATGGTATCTAACCAGATTCTTACTCTGGATGGCATTACCTTGGCCTCCAGTAACGCTGTGAGGAACCTTGGAGTCATTTTTGACCAGGACATGTCCTTCAATGCACAAATTAAACAAATATGTAAGACTGCGTTCTTCCATTTGCGCAACATCTCTAAAATTAGAAATATCCTGTCTCAGAGTGACGCTGAAAAACTAGTTCATGCATTTATTACTTCCAGGCTGGACTACTGTAATTCATTATTATCAGGATGTCCAAAAAACTCACTGAAAAGCCTTCAGCTAATCCAAAATGCTGCAGCAAGAGTCCTGACAGGGACTAGAAAGAGAGAGCATATTTCTCCTGTTTTGCCTTCCCTTCATTGGCTTCCTGTTAAATCCAGAATTGAATTCAAAATCCTGCTCCTCACATACAAGGTCTTAAATAATCAGGCCCCATCTTATCTTAATGACCTTGTAGTACCATATTACCCTATTAGAGCACTTCGCTCTCGCTCTGCAGGCCTACTTGTTGTTCCTAGAGTTTTTAAAAGTAGAATGGGAGGGAGAGCCTTCAGTTTTCAGGCCCCTCTTCTGTGGAACCAGCTTCCAGTTTGGATTCAGGAGACAGACAATATCTCTACTTTCAAGATTAGGCTTAAAACTTTCCTTTTTGCTAAAGCATATAGTTAGGGCTGGACCAGGTGACCCTGAATCCTCCCTTAGTTATGCTGCAATAGACATAGGCTGCCGGGGGATTCCCATGATGCATTGAGTTTTTCCTTTCCAGTCACCTTTCTCGCTCACTATGTATTAACAGACCTCTCTGCATTGAATCATATCTGTTATTAACCTCTGTCTCTCTTCCACAGCATGTCTTTTATCCTGTCTTCCTTCTCTCACCCCAACCGGTCGCAGCAGATGGCCGCCCCTCCCTGAGCCTGGTTCTGCCGGAGGTTTCTTCCTGTTAAAAGGGAGTTTTTCCTTCCCACTGTTGCCAAAGTGCTTGCTCATAGGGGGTCATATGATTGTTGGGTTTTTCTCTGTATCTATGAAGCGCCTTGAGGCGACTTATGTTGTGATTTGGCGCTATATAAATAAAATTGAATTGAATTGAATTGAATTTAATTGAATTGAACTGGTGATTCTAAGTTGGCCACGTGTGAGTAATTGTCTTTCTCTTTATGTTAGGTCTGGATTAAAGTTGCAACCTATCCAGGTTTGACCCAGCCCTTTCATCTATGCCAGGAAGCCATCCATCCATCCATCCGTCCATCTTCATCCGCTTTATCCGGGGCCGGGTCGCGGGGGCAGCAGCCTAAGCAAAGAGGCCCAGACCTCCCTCTCCCCAGCCACCTCCTCCAGCTTATCCGGGGGAATACCAAGGCGTTCCCAGGCCAGCCAAGAGATATAATCTCTCCAGCGTGTCTTGGGTCTGCCCCGGGGCCTCCTCCCGGTGGGACATGCCTGGAACACCTCACCCAGGAGGCGCCCAGGGGGCATCCTTGTCAGATGCCCGAACCACCTCAGCTGGCTCCTTTTGATGTGGAGCAGCAGCGGCTCTACTCTGAGCCCCTCCCGGATGGCCGAACTTCTCACCCTATCTCTAAGGGAGAGGCCAGCCACCCTTCGGAGGAAGCTCATTTCTGCCGCTTGTATCTGCGATCTCGTTCTTTCGGTCACTACCCACAGCTTGTGGCCATAGGTGAGGGTAGGGACGTAGATCGACCGGTAAATTGAGAGCTTCGCTTTTACACTCAGCTCCCTCTTCACCATGACGGACCGGTGCAGCGTCTGCATTACTGCAGCTGCAGCCCCAATCCGTCTGTCGATCTCCGGCTCCCTTCTCCCATCACTCGCGAACAAGACCCCGAGATACTTGAACTCCTCCACTTGGGGCAGGAACTCATCCCCGACCCGGAGTGGGCACTCCACGCTTTTCCGGCTGAGAACCATGGCCTCAGATTTGGAGGTGCTGATCCTCATTCCCGCTGCTTCACACTCGGCTGCGAACCGTTCCAGTGCGAGCTGGAGGCCCTCACCCGATGAAGCCAACAGAACCACATCATCTGCAAAAATCAGAGATGAGATTCTGAGGCCACCAAAGCGAAAGCCCTCCGCCACTTGGCTGCGCCTAGAAATCCTGTCCATAAAAATTATGAACAGAATCGGAGACAAAGGGCAGCCCTGGCGGAGCCCATCACCCACCGGGAACGAGTCCGACTTATTGCCGGCAATGCGAACCAAGCTCTTGCAACGGTTGTATAGGGATTGAATGGCCCGTAGCAATGGGCCAGACACCCCATACTCCCGCAACACCTCCCACAGGACACCCCGAGGAACACGGTCGAATGCCTTCTCCAAGTCCACAAAACACATGTAGACTGGTTGGGCAAACTCCCATGCACCCTCAAGTATCCTCGAGAGGATAAAGAGCTGGTCCAGTGTTCCGCGACCAGGATGAAAACCGCATTATTCCTCCTGTATCCGCCTTCTTCAGCCTGGTGGCTCCCTTCACCTCTGGTGTCCACCATTTGGTTCGGGGATTACCACCACGGCAGGCACCAACCACCTTGCGGCCGCAGCTCAATGCAGCAGCTTCGGCAATGGAGACGCTGAACATGGTCCATTCGGACTCAATGTCCCCAGTCTCCCTCGAAATGCTGTTGAAGCTCTGCCGGAGGTGTGCGTTGAAGATCTCGCGGACTGGGGCCTCTGCTAGACGTTCCCAGCACACCCTCACTATGCGTTTAGGTGCACCAGGTCTGTCCAGCGTCCTCCCCCGCCACCTGATCCAACTCACCACCAGGTGGTGATCAGTTGACAGCTCAGGCCCTCTCTTTACCCGAGTGTCCAGAACATATGGTCGCAGGTCTGGTGATACGATTACAAAATCGATCATCGACCTACGGCCTAGAGCGTCCTGGTGCCACGTGCACTTATGGACACTCTTATGTTCGAACAGGGTGTTCGTTATGGCCAAACTGTGATTAGCACAGAAGTCCAATAACAAAGCACCGCTCGGGTTCAGATCAGGGAAGGCCGTTCCTCCCAATCACGCCCCTCCAGGTCTCGCTGTCGTTACCCACGTGAGCATTGAAGTCTCCCAGCAGGACAACAGAGTCTCCAGGTGGAGCACCCTCCAGCACCCCCCCCCCCCCCCCCCCCCCCCCCCCAGGGACTCTAAGAAGGCTGGGTACTCTGAACTGCCACTCGGCGCATAAGCGCAGATGACAGTCAGGACCCGTTCCCCGACCCTAAGGCGCAGGGAACAAACCCTCTCGTCCACCGGGAAAAACCCCAACGTACCGGCAGCAAGGCGAGGGGATATTAGAATACCCACCCCAGCCCGCCGCCTCTCACCAGGGGCAACTCCAGACTGAGACAGAGTCCAGCCCCTCTCCAGGAGACTGGTTCCAGAGCCCAAGCCATGCGTAGAGGTGAGCCCGACTATATCTAGCCGGTACCTCTCAGCCTCACGCACTAACTCAGGCTCCTTCCCCACCAGAGAGGTGACATTCCATGTCCCTATTGGCAGTCAGTCCGCCAGGGCCTCCGCTCCTGGCCGCCACCCAGCACACAATGCACCCGACCCCTATGGCGCCTCCTGCAGGTGGTGGGCCTGCAGGAGGATGGGCCCATGTCTCTTCTTCGGGCTGTGCCCGGCCGGGCCCCATGGACTAAGGCCCGGCCACCAGACACTCGCCCTCGGGCACCCTCCCCGGGCCTGGCTCCAGGGCGGGGCCCCGGTAACCCTATCCCAGGCAGGGTAAACTGTTCCCTGGGTATCCTTTTCATAAGGGTCTTCTGAATCGCTCTTTGTCTGGTCCCTCGCCCAGGGCCAATTTGCCATGGGAGACCCTACCAGGGGGCAAAAGCCCCCAGACAACATAGCCCTTGGGATCCCTGGGACACACAAACCCCTCCACCACGATAAGGTAGCGATTCAAGGAGGAGCCAGGAAGCCCTGAATTGGAAAAGCAATTGAAAAAATAGCCTGATTATCAAAACTGAAAATGACTCATAAATACACTCTATTACTTTGATAAAATTTGTATGAAAGCAAACCCACAGATTTTTCTTTTTTGTTAAAATTGTGTGTAACATATCAATAAAACCAAAATTGAATAATTTCCTCTGACATTTAACTGAATTTAGCACAAGGATAGCACATTAACTGATATCAAATTATTTTGTTTTTGAAAAATATTTTAATATTTTAATTTCAATTTAGCTTTCAAGGAACTGAGAGACAACAAAAGACTGGAAAAATATGTTAAAAATTTAGCACATTACCATATATGTAATTAGGTTAATTAGCTTAATTGACGACAGGTGAATAATGTGATAAAAATGGGATTAAAATGAACTTTGAAGAGAGTTATTTATTTCAAATAAAGTTAAAAGACCATTCAGTGAGTAACAGCTTAAGTCAATTACTAATACTTTTAGAATTGAATCATCTGGTATACATAGCAGATGACAACATAAATTCTACAGACAGGAGGACGCTTAAAACGAATCTCAAATGACTGTGAACTTGACAACTTAGCAAGAAAATGTAAAACCACATAATGCATTTGATTCAAGAACAGCATTTTAGCTTTACACAATGCAAACATCTACACTGTCACGGTCCCTGCGTCTGCCTGGCTTGCCCAGTGAGGCAACATGTGTTTTTGTTTTGATTTCTGGTCTCGCTCTCTCACTCTCTCCTGTCTTTGCTCTGCCTGGGCGGAGCTCATTGCAGCCCACACACCTGCAGTAGTGACGCACCTGTGGCATATTATCCAGCCTTCCTTGGCCACTACTTAAGGCGGTGGCTTCTCGTTGCTGGACTGTTGTTTGGATCCACGACTGTTGTAGCGCAGCTCTCGGCATCTCTTGTGCTTTTCCTAATGTTTTTATGTTTCTGTTCATCCTTTGTTTGTTTGTACATAGATTTCGTAGACACGTCGTGTAACCCTCATCCCTGATTCCTGAGCATGAGTGTTTGGCAGTGTGGCGTGGCGTGTTAGTGCAGAGCAAATTGGATCACAAGATCAAAGCAAATGTGTGGATATTGGAATGAGTGGAGCGTGGATCAGCGAGCTAGTGTGGAGCACCTATCCCCCTTTCTTCCCGTGGATCCCTGGAGCCCCCGACCATTCCTCTCACTTTGTATATAGCTGACTTGGTGTTGTAAATAAAAAACTGTTTAACTTAATCCCATAGTCTGCGCTTGAGTCTGTTGACTTGACATAAACAGCCAATCACATTGCAGCAACTCAGTGCATTTAGGGTTGCAGGTATTATCAAAATGACCTGCTGAAGTTCAAACAATCATCACATGGCAGCAAGGTGATTTAAGTAACTTGTGACATGTTTGTTATTGAGTAACTTCTGATGTACTGAGATTTTCCCATACAACCATCATTGTCAGAAAAAGAGAAAATAACCAGTGAGTGCCAGTTCAGATAAGCTGGTACTTCTCTTGGAGGGAAAAATGCCTTATAGATGCCAAAGGTCAGAGGAGGATGATCAGACTGCTTTGAGCTAATGCGAAGGCAACAGGAAGTCAAATAACCACTCATTACACCCAAGGTATGTAGAAGAGGATGTCAACTTGTAATACATCGAACCCTGAAGCAAGTAAGTTACATCAGCAGAAGAAGACACCAAGTACCACTCCTGTTAGTGGTAAGAACAGGAAGTCAGCAGTTTGCACTGGCTCCCCAAATTTGGAAGTAAAATATTGGTAAAACATTTCCTGGTCTAATGAGTCTTTATTTCTGCTCAACATTTAGATGATAGGGTCAGAATTTAGCTTAAACATTAAAGCATGGATCTGTTCTGCCTTGTATCAAAGGTTTTGGAAGGTGTTGATGGTGTAATGATGTAGAGGATGTTTTACTGACACACTTAATATCCCTCTTAATATTAATTAAACATTCTTTGAATAATTCAAGCGACTGATCAAAGATATTGCATTGCAGCTCATTCAAAAAGCTGAGTGCAAAACACTCTCAAGGAGATATAAACTTTCTTGCTTATGTGTACTCTTAATATTATATCAGTGGAAATGATTAAGGTGCAATGACAGGACGATACAAACTAATTGTCAGACTTAAATACAAGGTGGATGAGTCTCGGACTCATAATCTGTAGAAGGTTCGCTTTAAAATACAGCTGAGACACTGTGCATGCCCCTGGGTGATGTATGGCACTGGATCACTGGTGTTTATTGCTTGCCCGAAGCAGCAAGTTGAATGCTGAAGTCTTATCAACTTATTAGAAAACTTAGTGGAAATCGGCAAGAGACATTTCAAAGCTTTTATACAATAAAACCGACAAATAAGCAAAGAAAGAAGCCATCTAAGCAACGTAATGTAAGCATTAGTTATATCCAGCATATGCCAACATGCTTTGCCCTTGGCTAGCAGCATCACTGGTTGTTGTCTGCTTAATTTTTTACACTTGAGATTATTTACACTTGCTTTGAGACCCAAACAAATGCTGGAAAGCTCCCAGTCACCAAGTGGATAAATAAATAAATTGGGAAAATCTTGACAGGTTATTACACCATGTAAGTTAAGAAGGAGAAAGTTCCAGTAATCCATTATTTACAGTTTGTTTTGGACTTCAAATTAACTCCTTTGAAAAATAGCAATTGCTTACAAGATTAAAAGAGTACAGGCAAAGCATGCTATTTTTAGACAGAAGGCAAGAATATATCATGAATATGTCATGAATTTTACATCAAGTATTTTTTTTACAGTGGTTGTGCTTGTAGTTAATAGTTCTGCTCTGACTGTATATGAAGTCCTTTAAAAATGAAACAAAAAAAAGTAAAACCCAAAACATCTTCATCTAAGCATACTATAAACTGATTTTTGAAACAATCAGAAACAATCAATTACAATTACAAGTCACAAACAAGGCGATGAGGGGATATTTAAAGAAATAAACTAAAGTTAAAGAACTAGTCAACCATCTGTGCTGTTCTCGAAGACAGCAAAGACGTGGAAAAGTTTCTACTGCCTTTATAACAAATGACTTGTACTCTTAATATGAAATGGTAAGAACTAGAGAGGTTAAGCTTCATTGAAATCTCCCATCCTAGTTTTGTAAAAAACTCCAAATGCTTGACAAAGCACAAAGTGTTTGTATGCGTACTTGAAATCAGTAAAAAAAAATAAAAAATAAAAAAATGCTTGAATGCTGATGTGGTTATTTTCATTGCTGTGAAACCTATGAAATATGAATAAAAAGTGATGAAACCTAAAGTAACTCTCTGCTTCTCTTGAGCCCCCATCTATATGGCAAAATAATGTAAGGAAATGGAATGTGGGTGATGAGTGGATGAGTGTGTTTACTGTATTTACACCTGTTCTTTTCACAGTGAGATAAAAACACATTCACTCTTATCTATTCAGTTTAATCCCCAGAGGCAAGTGTCTAGTACTTGCAATTGACATTATTTTGCAGACACTTAGTTTGACAAGAATATTCCAAAATATGATTTATTCATTTTTGGTTGCACAGTCAGTGTGTAGGGTGTGCATGCTATACTTCTAAGTACACAAATGTGAGTCAAGATCAAACAAACATGGACTACAACACACTGAACATGCTGCTTGCCCTGCTTTTGTATAGTAAAGGTCTGCCACAGTGCCTGCTTTACTATATGGTTGCCATTTGTATTGCCATATAAGAAAAAAAATGATGATGGCTCTAAAATTCTTAATAAACAGTCACTAATACACCTTATGTTTCCATGTGAAAGACTCATCTCCGTGTGTGTGTGTGTGTGTGTGAGTGTGTGTGTGTGAGTGTGTGTGTGTGTGTGTGTGTGTGTGTGTGTGTGTGTGTGTGTGTGTGCGCAACTAAAATAAACATTTGTGTTTTTTGTGAACGCATATTCCAAATTTGTGCCACATTTCCTCCAGCTTCAGTACTAAAGTTTCCACAGTAAAAAAATGTTTAATAATAATGTTGCAGAGTTTAGATGTATACTGCACTGCCACATGGGTCTAAAAACGTATAATAACAAACTGTTTTGTTTTTTTTACAAATACATTTAAAAGTTATAGCTAAAGTGTAAGTTTTGTATGTTATGTATACTGCAATGTATTACAAGTAAAAATCTGTGAGTACTTCAGTTCTATTAAAAAAAAACTCTCCATAATCACACATAAAAATATTCATTTATAAGGCGAGTTATTATTATTTCAATAAAATATAAATTTAATGGACAGAACATTAAAGGCTGGATTGTACTGTGCAAGAGGGTCTAAGTTCAACAACCTGCTGAGGTGAAAGCACGGTTTTGACACTACTTGCAGTAGAGATAATAAGGATTATAAGGCTCACAAGAGTGATAGAGAAGAACGAATTGGCGCAACAGTTACTTGTTAGTGAATTTTTACAGATCAAATGAACAAATCTCAGGGAGTTCCTCCATCCTTTGAAATTCTACTTACATCACAAATAACATTTTAGGGGTCTTTTAACCTCACCTCAGACTAGACTGTTCAATTAGTACTGGGATGTGTGGTAAGTCATTCTGTGACTGGGTTGCATTTTCTGGTATCTCTCTCTCTCTCTCTTTTGTTTTTACATAAATCCCCATACTAGTGAGCAGCTACAAAACTTGCAATTATAGGCATAAAATTTTGTTTCCACAGCAAGGACTAACTGTTAATCCTTCATACTTAAAGTTGTAACTGAAAAGCACAAACATTCAATGAATAAATTAGGCTAAGTGAATAACCCAAAAGTAACAGGCAGCAAGAGTGAAGGAAGGTTTAAAAGGTAAAACCTCTACGTGCTGTGATAAATGGTTTGGCCAAGCTGGTCTTTGGACAGTTCGTTAAATAGTCACAGATGGTGGCACTAACAAAAAGGCAAAAGGCTGAGCTAAATGTGACAAAGTTGAAGATGTTAAGATTTTCACTGCAAGTAGGCAGAATGGACAAGATTGAACACGATTAAATAGAAAATAGAGCTAAAGTTCAGGCTGAGCAGTTTGGAGACAAAGTTGAGGCAGATATTGTATGGACGTGCAGTGGAGAGACAGTGGACAAAGGGTTTTGATTAGGACCAGGGAAAAGACATAGAAGACCAGAGAAAAAGGTTCATGAATGCAGTGGAGGAGGATATGCATAGGGTTGGTGTGACAAAGAACAGTGATAGATATAAGGTGAGATGGCAGAGGTGGCAAAAGTAAGGACATTCTTAAGTAGAAGTACAGATCCTTGTGTTAAAAATACTCAGATAGTTTATCATCTTAAACTGATGTGGCATGAGAAGGGAAGATTCCTTGATTAGTCATGAAACTGCTTCTGTGTATTGTTTGAGGATTTGTTCATTAACATTTTACAAAAGTTACTGATGACACTGAAATATAATATAAACCTTTGAAGAACAACTGGAAATGTATTATTCCCTGTGAGGATTTTACTTTATTTGTTTGGTTTTTTTTGTTTATTTAGCTGAAACACAAATGAAAAAGACTTAATAAAGACTTGTATTCTAGAAACTCACAGTAATCCATTCACAGTTTGAAGCCAAGCTCATCGTGACAAAGCCAGGGTAAATACAAAGCAACACTGGGCAGTGTTCCTGCTGGCTTAGTAACCTGTTCCAAATGTAATGAAAAACTGATGGTGTGGTGGCAGTATATAACATTCATCTAGAAAGTTATATTGAAAGTTCTAAAAAAAGAAGAAAAAAAAGCGACTCCTCATAACAAAACAGGAAGAAAAACAAAAAATTCATGGTCACTATGAAAGAAGACTGTATATGTGATGCATGTTCAAACAATGGAATATAAGTCAGAATTTCAGAGGGGAAGGAAAACCATATGTATAGAATTTGCTGAGGACGCACCGCAGTGACTGGATGGGTAGATGGAGGTGTTTAAAACTTTCGGCATTTTATTTGCCCACTCATTTTGTCTTCATTCATTTTACTTGCTTAGCAAATTTACATTGGCTAGCTGTATGCACTACAACTGTTTAGGTTAGTTTCAAGAAAATATTGTGCTTTAGGTTAAAATATGGCACGTCATTGATTAAAAACACATTAAAAATTCTGTTTTCCTAGTTCATATATGTATGATACCATTGGTCTACATGTGATGAATTTAGAGTGACAGACCCATCTTACTATTGCTATGTGTTTGTACCTTGTCTGTATTTGTGAAATGATACTGGCTTTGAACAAAACAATGTGTGATTTGAGGCATGGTAAAAGATTCTATATGTATATATTTTTAATTAATTCTTAGCATTACAGCTTTAAGGATTGTGACATAATGTATTTTAAAAGATATACAACAATATATCTTTTAAAAGATATATTGGACATCGGGTCAGTTGGAGGCGCAGTCGAAAGATTGCAACGGTCCCAGATCAGATGTACACACTGGAACTCTTTCCCATGTTGCTTGTCTGTGTTTATTGTGCTATGGTGTGTTGATATCTGTGCATTCCTGTATTATCCTTTTGTGTTACACATTTCGATGTTTTTTTCCTCGCTACCTAGCCTGACCTGTCTCCCCAATGTGATGTTTGTGTATTGTATGTACGGTCGGCAAGGTCTGTCATCTCGGTTGTGGGCAAAAGACCTGCAACTGACGAATAAAGGCTATCTCATCTCATCATCATCTCATAACACTTCATTACAAAATGCATAATATATCTGCAAAAAATGACTTGAACCCATGAAAGCTTTCCTTTAAGGGGGGTTCATTCCTTCTAAAGTCTCCTTGCCTCACGTGGGCCCAAATGTGTGACTGATGCTCTGAATACAATTTTCTGTTTATCATGAGTAATGTTTTATTTCATGTGGTATAGGGTGCTTTACCTGCCATTCACCCAGCACCTGCCTGTTTTTTTTAGTTTTTTTTTTTAGGTCAGTCCCGTTTGGATTTTTAGCCATCAGAATTGTTGTCTGAAAGCCAAAAAAGATGCCTAGCGTGTTTACTTTGCCAAGTGGATCATCATGGCCTTGCCATATTGGTCCATGTGATTGACCTTTATTATAATTATGTATTTATTTTATTTTCAGTTGTTACAAATGGGACAGACATGACTTGGGGATAGGACAGGGAGAAAAAAAAGAATGAAAGAAAGAGAGGGAGAGAAAGACAAAATAGAGGGGAGAGAAAAAAAGAAAAGCAAACAAACAAAAAAGAAAAAACAAACAAACTAACAAAAACCACCTGGATCACCTGTCGAGAGAAGAAAAAAAAACAGAAGAGAAAACAAACAAAAAAGAGCAACACAATAAATACAACACCATCACAATAAACTAGCTAACAGTAGGTAAAAGTAAATATTAAATGTTATTGTGCAGCACGCAAGATTGACAGCGCACAGTGTGCTTTGAGGTAGCACCCAAGAAAGGTGTAGTTTGTGTCTGTGAACACCCGTGTGTACACCTGTGTGCAACGATCTGCTAGGGAGTGTGGGGAGCCATAGCCCCGTCCCCCAGGGCATGAAGCAGGTATGGAGGAGATCCAGGCCCCAGACATCCAGAGGGCCCAGAGTACGAGGACCAGAGGTGGGTCGAGTATCCAAAAATTGTACTCAAGTAAGAGTAGCATTACTTTAAAATATTATTACTCAAGTAAAAGTGAAAAGTAGTCTTCAAAAAAGTTACTCAAGTAAGAGTAAAAAAGTACTTGGTGAAAAGACTACTCAAGTAGCGAGTAACTGTTTGAAATGTCTGATTTATTTTTTAAATAAATGCTATCAGACAAACAAAAATAAATATACAGATTTTAGTATTTTCAACAGGAATATATGCTACAGTAAATAATATAAATATATAAACAGTGCAAACAATTTCCAGTGACAAGATATGCTGTAAACTTTATATTCATTTTTGCTTGAAATGCCACTGCAAAAATGTGCCATTTCTTCACTCAGTGAAGTGATGGTTAAGCTTCAGCAGCAGTTTGCTCTCAAGGTTCTTTCTGAGAAGCTGTAACTGTTTAGCAGTGAAGAGGAGTCCTGCATGACTGAGAAGTCCTTCACAAGCTCCAGATGTAGGAAGAGCTGTATTGATTTTGATCGACAGCTTCTTGATGCGAGGAAGGCCATGCAATAGATCCACACCTCCAGTGAATGGACATGAAAGGTACCTCTCCAGTTCCCCTGCTTCTGGCTTTCCTGACCCCATGGGTCCATCATCTTAGTCAGTTAGGCTGCTGTTTGTGCTGGCCTCATCCAGCTCTGAGTCTAGGTGATGTCTGATGAAGTTGAGACCTGTGGAAAGATGTATGGTTTTCAAAAGAATTAGGTCTGGTCATTATAGTGCTGAATACACTGCAGCTGTGGATGTTTGGCAAGAAGATTTGATCACACTGGAGATGTTTTTACTAACTCTTGTAGAAAAACAAATTTATTTTTTAAAAAGTAACGAGTCGAATTTTGCAAATGTAGCAGATTAAAAATACCTTTTCTTCTTCACAAATGTACTCAAGTAAAAGTAAAAAGTGTTGTGCAAAATAGGTACTTTAAAAGAACGGAGGAAATGTAACTCGTTACTACCCACCTCTAACGAGGACCCAAGGAGGACCACCAAAGGGGCAACCGTGCCACCCTCCTGGGAAGAGCTGAGGCGAGCCCCAGTCTGTTATCATTCTTACCAGGGAGTCTGGTCTAGTGAAAAATCCACACTATACAGTCTTACAGAAACTCATAGCTACATTAAGGCTCTTCTCTGGCCCATCACTGATGAAATGTATTCCCTATTTAATGTCAGTTGACTGGAAAATGGATATTTTGTTTTCTTGGCAAAAAGAGAATTTTTTAATGGGATACTTACAGTTTTTACCGAATGCCTAAACACTAACTGTGAATCCTGTAGCACAATCTCTAAAACTAGTCAGACTTATAGCAAAACCACTCACTGAGTTTGCAAAACTAAAAGCACAAAAACTGCTTTGCACTCAGTTTGCAATTTTGTAACACACACTTTGCAAAACTGTAGGCACAATTCACTGCACAACACTCAATTACCAAATTTCCAACACACTCCTAGCAAAAGTATACACATGTATGGCTATCATTAACACTAACTTGCCAACTGTCTGGCACACTTTCACATGTGAAAACTTTTTTAGATAATTAGTTCACTTTGCAATCAGCCTAAGCACTATAATACAGGTAAGCTGTGTGTGCGGAGTACAATGGAGGGAGCAGAAAGAGTGAGAAGTAGAGGAGGCCGAGGAAGAGGACGTGGAGGTGAAGAAGTAGGATGAAGAGGACGACAAGGACAAGGAGGAGCAAGAGGAAGACGAGGAGGGGGGAGAGGAAGATGAGGAGGGGGGAGAGGAAGGGTAGGAAGAGTAAGAAATAGAATTGCTGATGACATCAGAGCTACAATAGTGGACCATGTAATCAACCGTGGAATGACCCTGAGGGTAGCTGGCCAACGGGTCCAGCCTAACTTGAGCCGCTACACTGTAGCAAGCACCATAAGGACATCTTGAAATGAGAATCGGTTAGTACAGTCACTTCGCACAAAGATTTGTAGCACTGCCATATGCCAATGAGAAACACACCAATACCATTGATGTAAAAATACTGAAATTGTTACTTTACAGAATTGCTAGATGACCAGATGCTGGGGGCAGAGGAAGCATGTTCACTGCAGACCAAGTAACCCATATAGTCATTATGGCGATTGCAAATAATCCTATACTTGGAAATGAACACTTGTGTTTGTTTTGATGTGTTTGAATAAACACCAGTACTTGAAGTTTGGATCCCTCTATGCTTATGGATCTATGACAGAAGTATGAGCTCAAACTGACATAGCCTACCTTGTGCACAGAGAAAGCAAAAGCCAGATGTGTTTTGTATTCATACCATCAGTGTGCAGTTGGCGCATTGTGTGCTTAGTAGATGATGGCTTGTGTGTACTGTTTGATACGGAAACACCATTTTTACGAAGGTGTGAAGAGTTAATCTAGCTGTGTTTGCTTTTGCAAGAGAACTACAATGTTTTGATGATTGGGTGACAGGTTTTCTTATTTGTGTGAAGAGTTTTGCAAAATTAGCCAATAGTTACAAAAAATGTGCTTAAGCAATCAGAAAAAACTGTAATATACAGTAATTTATATAAATATATTTGCTAAAACAAACAGTCAAACAAAGAAATAAACCATTTTCCTCTGAATCTCAAAGGTAGATAACTTTACTTACTTTATGTATGCGGACCAGTGATTGTGATAACATGCATTACCCACTGTATCATTTATGCTATTGGATTTTTTTTAACAGGAATCTAAAGAAATCAAACAATCATATTTTTTAAATTTTAATTCAATTTTAATTTAGCCAAAAGACAGTTCCCCTGGTTGTCTTAGCAAACTTACATTGGCTAGCTTAAGTACCCAATCAATAGAAAACTAGTTTCAGTGTGTGAATGTGTGTGTGAATGGGTGAATGACTGAATGTAGTATAAAGCGCTTTGGGGTCCTTAGGGACTAGGAAAGCGCTATACAAATGCAGGCCATTTACCATTTTAGTTATTCTCTACATCTATTTAGAGTTCAAAGTACATCCACTCATAAAAAACAAGTATTGCAGTATGGTTTCCACCAACACTTAGAAGCTCCCGTCAACAAGGAACTGATTCCAACCCTGTGCTTTATTGATGATCCTAATGTTTGAAGAAATATGATGTATATCTGGCTGTGTAATTACAACAAAGGAAGATGATGTTGAATTTGGCAGCACTTTTCAATAAAATTGTTGATAACTGTTGAAAATTATCTTGATTATCTTTGTAAAGTTGCAAATAGCATTTAAAAATCTTTAATAAATACACAGTATTATATCTATAGTGTGTCTAAGTGTTCCGTTCAATTCAGTTTTACTTATATAGTCACAACACCAGTCACCTCAAGGTGTAAGGTAAAGACTGCACAATGCAGAGAAAACCCAAGCAACCCAGTGACCCCCTATGAGCAAGTACTTGGCTACAGTCGGAAGAAAATATCCTAGTTAACCGGAAGAAACTTCAGACAGAACCAGGTATAAGAAGGAAGGCAGGACAAAAAATACAATGTGGAAGAGACCTGAAAGCTGAAGGCTCTGCCTCCCATTCTACTTGAACCACAGGTAAGTCAGCAGGTTGAGAGCAAAGTCTATTGGGGTGATATGATACTATGATGTATTTAAGATAACTGAGGAGAAGGATTTTAAAGTAGATTCTGAATTTAACAGGGAGCCAATGAAGAGAAGCTAGTGTGGGAGAAATGTTAATGGTCTGTTAATAGTCTTGCTGCAGCTTTTTAAATAAACTGAAGGTTGCGTTACCTTGAATGTTTTTATGCTTCAAAAATTATTAAAGATACAATAACACTCAGCATCTTCTACCATACATTTACAGTTAAAACACTACTTATTTAAAATTGCATAAGAGCTTTACTGCATTCACATAATTTAAGCTCTCATAATGAGTTATTTGAAGGTAATGTTTGTGAAGTGAAACAAAAATGTATTTTTTTTTTCAGTATTTTTGAGATTACCATCCATCCATCATGCTGTTTGGCTGTATTTGAATAGAATTGAATAGAATTGAATAGAATAGAATAGTGTAAAAATGACCTTGTCTAACTACCAAGCCTTGTGCCCTTCTGGTTTATGTCAAATGCTAAATTTGGCATCTGTGTATTAAATTTCTCAAAACCTCCAGTACATATATAACGATAATTAAAAAAAAGAATATGGTTCGAAATGGCTGCAACTTGTTGACTGGTTGAGGTATGTACTAGTAAAGTAATTGCAAAGGCAGTACTGTTCAAAGGAGTGCTACATGGCAGGGTAGCGTCACAATAAATGATGAGAATAGTGACCTGAAAATTACACACCATATCTGATTGCTGTAGAATAAGGTGTTTTACGACTTAGGATGGAGAAAATCCAACAAAAAAACGCCACTACCAATAACGCTTCTCCTCTGCATCACTCTCTACAAAACCTTTGTGTGTGACAATGTTATTAAGGTTAATAATAATAATATATAGAAGGATGTTTGTTTTGATGAATGAGGAACACTGGCATTTAAACTATGAATGTTGAAAAACTCCTTTTCTGAAAGACGAGCAGGTAATATTTCAGAATAGTATGGCTAAGAATTAATGTCCATGTTTTCCCTTAATGTGTTATCTAGCTTGATTGTAAAGATAGTATATTACACTCTTCCTCATCTGTCTTCTTTTTTGGCTCCGCAGAGTAATCCATTTCCCTCAATTTCAGGTCTTGAGGCTTGCCACTAAGGGCCCCAGGATCAATATTTGCCAAGTTTAAACCACAGGATTATCCATCTGTCAGGGCTCCCAACAGAAGCTCTCAACTGTGACATAAATCTTGGACTGTCCTCCACCATGTGAGAAGGTCACACCTCCAAACAGCTTTTGTTATATTGTATGCCTAAAGAAAGGATTAAGTAGTCAATAATGTCACTTCTACAAATACATTGTGCAAGCCAGCCCACAAAAAACTTAATGTCTTATAAATTTCAACTTTATATGTTGAAATGTCTGCTTTGTTTGCTTAAAGAAGTTTAGAATTTGAAAATAGAAAGCTCAGTTTTTCCAGTCTACTCTCTCTGTCCCCCACCAGAGGTGCACAGAATTATGCATGTGTTTCAAACTAACTCATAGTTTGAAACTTTGAGGAATACTGCTATGACTCTTTATAACCTTCTTTCATTGGAAACACTGACACAACATTTGGTTTACAAGCCATTTACACCCACACAAATGGATGGAAATGACAAATGACCATTTTGTCCAACTGCTGAGTTCCTGTGCTTGATTTTTGCTTAAATTGAATTTCAAGCGCCACTGAGAAGTTGTTAACACACTAGAAATACACTCAGGGAAATTGTTGCTATCAATGCAGAATGACATTTTGGCTTTTCTTCCTTTGTTCTTTAGCCATTTACCAAACATGCTAATTCTTTATTCATTAAAATATATTTAATGTTTCCCCTCATCTGGTAAATTCTGTTCTGTTAAGAAGTTAGCTCTCTGAGAGTCAATAGATTAATATAAAACTTTTTCATTATTAATATTTTAAAGCATGTAAATGAAAATTACTTGTAAATAGTCACATCCGCCTTATTATGGCTTTGCCTGCTTGTGTAACAGCGTTGTGTGCATTGGGGGCTCTTTCTTGGAAAATGTAAGTAATGTAAATATTATATATATATATATATATATATATATATATAGATAGATATAGATATGAACTTACATTTACATTTCCTCACTGTAGCTCAGTGTAGCTAAAATAGCTCTTATAGAATTCAAAGAACTAAAGCAGCAGTGTCACTGTTCTAAACTGGTAATACAGATTCTTATGGATGAGTACAGTTATTAGAGGTTACTGTTAGGTTCCCTGAAAAGCTCCACAGTAACTGATTAAGGGATGTATAGTCAAGACATTTATTTAGAGTTACTGGGTTGAAAACACCTGGAACAGCTCTTAGACTGAATTATTAAAGACAGGCTGAACATTAAAATCAAGAAAATACTCTGTATCAGTGATTGTATTTAATAAATAATATTACTGAATGAATTTTACTCATGGAACTGCAAATAAACAGTTGAATATGAAGCTTTATCTTATGAATCAGTGGTATTTTAGCAGTTAACTCAACATATGGAAAACTAAAAATACCTAATTTGGAAACTATTATTTATTTTTCATCAGCAATAAAAACTGCACACTCCTCAGGGTCAAAGCTCATTGAGAAAGTATTTCCATTGGAGAAAAAAAACAAGGTTAAAGAAATAGAAGTTATCTACCATCATACCGAGTGTCAAAAGTCAGAATGCTAGTTCAATAAATAAAAATAATTTTATGTAACTAGACATGATTTTTTTTAAGTAAAGAGTAATGACCTATTTGAAAGTTAGAATCCAATGAAGCTACATACAGTAGCACAGCAGAATCCAACAGTGGTGAGATGTAGGACAGGACTTCCTGGAGTCTGGAGGTTGCTGATTGCACAGATGAAGCGAGTGGAGATTTGGGTGAGGATCTCTATCTAGCCAGGATGATGTGGAGACATGGAGAAGGGGAGTCACTCACTGAAAGTCTAAAAGGCAGAATGACAGAAAATTTAAAGCACATGGGACAGAGGCAGAAGATGAGAAGAAAATGATTGGACTGGAGTGATGATGACACAGTTAATTTTGATAGCGTGGTGTGATGGCATGCCACACATGGTAAGCTCCACACCTCACCACCCGTTGATTCACTTTAGTTTAATTTACAGTCACTACTTTAAAATATTCTATTTATTGTTCAATATTGTTTCTTTATTAAATGTATTTATTTTTCCATCCTTCCAATGTTTATATGGCGTGCACACATATTAACCTTGCAAGGTCAAAGTTCTGTTTTATGTTATATTAATACATTTTTCTTTGTTTGAGTTACCTCGGGGTTGGCCTCTCCTGTCTGGCAAAAGGTGTAGCAAAGGGCTGCGAGACCTGAAGTACCACTGACAGCCTAATTGGATTGCACCACATGCTTCATTGCCTGGGGGGTGTTTCATGTTTGTTTCATTGTTTGTATTAGTTGGTTATATGGCAGCCATCTTGTTTTCCTCCCTGTGTGTCATTTCAGCAGGTCAGTTTATCATATGTTTGTTTGCGGTTTTGTTAATTATTATCTTGAGTTTAGTCTATTGAGTTGACCTCTTTTATTGGTCTGCCTGTTTAAGTTTTGGCTTTGTTAAATATGTTTTCATATTTTTGGGTCAATAAAACCCCTTTTTTGAATTAAAACCACCTGTGTCCTTTATGCTTTACTGCTTGGTCCCTGACACGTGGGAAAGTGGAAGTGATGTAAAGAACAGACTAGTAGCCTGAACACCCAGGAATGCAGGCGGATGAGGGAATACAGATCTTCCTTATTGAACTTATGCATAAGCCTCATTGGGCTGTGTGAGCGGAATAAAAGACTGACAGACTAAAACTTTGCACAAGAGTCAAAACTGCAGTTAGGCAAACTGTCAATACTCACAGTGAAGAGCATCTAAAGTCAACAAAGTACAAACATTTTCATTCTGTGCTTTTTATTTTAATGTCAACACAATCAATGTTCTTTCAGAAATTGTTCACAAAATCTCTGAGGTTATTTTAACTGTATTTCTTGACCTTCTGTGACAATATGTAGTGTATTTTCAGAATTGTCAGTTGCACATTACAGTCTGTCAATTGGTTGCAACACGGAGGAGATTTCTTTATACTTACAACACAGGGAGTTAGAAGAATTATGCAAAGGTCCCAGCAGGCTACAAAAAGGCTAAAGTTAAACATCCAGACTGAACGGAGCTGAATGTGATCAAGAGAAAGGACTAGATGACTATCATTTCACTACAGTGATAAGAGTCGCAATTAAACTGTCACAGGTGGAGGTCATTCTCTTGGGTAATTCAGGAAATCTTTAGCTCACCTATGGTGTTACATGTCAGCAAAAAGTCTTAAGTTCACTAGAAAGGAATGCAAAGGAGGGCAAAAGGTGGTTAAATCAGCTGAATTAAATTACAGCTCCAGGAGCTGATTAAAGGAACGAAATTCCAGTGTTAGTATTACAAAAGTGATGCTTTAATGTTTTATGACATGTCTGCAACTTATTACACTTAATCTGTGTGATAACCAAACTTGTTACACAGGCACATATTAGGCCCCTGAATGGTCTTGTATACATTACCTTTTAGCACCTACAAAACAACTTTCAGCTGCTTTCTGAGAGCTCAAGGAGTCACCACAACAGGTAGCTCCACATGTCTGGCACACTAAAGTACAAGTGTTAAAAATCTGTGCATACTGATATTAACAGTCAAACCACAGTTCATGTAATGATTTCAAATTTTCAATTCTGCCCTACTGCTCTTGCAAAATGACTTAATTTCAATGTCAATTAAACAAAGGAATCGCTTCCTGACAGAATGAAAAAACCCTTTTAATGAACATTGAATAGGTTGTCTAAATCAGATAATAAAGCTCATGATCACCTGCACAAAATCTGTGGTTTAATTTTCATGTGAAACACACTAATCCAACCTAAAATATTAAAAAATTGAATGTTTTGTATATCATTAAACCAGGGAAATGCATGAGAATCGGACTTGGCATATGTTTTCTACAGCCAGCCTGTCAGAAGTGGATTGGAGCTGAACGGATCACATTGCTTTTTCTTCCAAGGTAAAATCAATTTGAAGAGCACCTAGACCGCAGAAGGGGAGTGTGAGGGCATTAGGTTAAGTGTCACTCTTGGCCTTTGATATCTTCCTGTGATGATGACCCCGGCTCGCCATGACCCTCTTTCTATGCTGTTTGAGTAGAGGTCAGAATTTATGCCATGGCTCTGAACCTGGGGTCAGTCTATCTCCATCCAGCAGCTGCTCTCTGTCTCATGGTGTTAGGTTCACAAGTTTTAGTTCTCACATGTGAATAAAACTGGTGAGGACAAAACTGTAGTCCACATATTGCATTGTTTCTTTTTGACAAACCACACTACTCCCGGTGCACTCTGAGCCTTCTAAAGTACTTTCAATAAAATAAACACACGAATGGGAACAATATCCTATTTATTTATTTGGTAACTAACATGAAAAATTATTTTTGCTTAAGAAAGCCTAGAAATGTTTAATATGTAAATAATTTGCAGCAAATGTTTTGTTTATCTGACTTTTCTTTGTTAGTAAAGAAATGTTGTTCAATCAATCAATCAATTAAGATTTATTTATATAGCACATATTAAAACAACAGTGTTGACCATAGTGCTTCACAGTCAATAAAAACATGAGACAGTTAAAACAAACAATAAAAGAGGACAACAAACAATAGGTAACAACGCAACAAGCTAAAACAGCCAACTAGACAGAATCAAAAGCCAAAGTAAAAAAATAAGTTTTAAGACGTAATTTAAAAGACTGGATAGACTCGGCAGTGCGAATATGAACGGGGAGGTTATTCCAGAGTCTGGGTGCCACGGATGCAAAGGTTGTTCTCTTACATATTTTGCAAATCACAAAAAAACAAACTAACAAAAAAAAATTGAAATGCAAAATTGATGTTCATAAATCAAGTTTTCTTCCTAAATATAACCACAGACCAAACACAGGATGTTAACCCCATTCTTTGATCTGCTGACATGCTTCAGTGTGAATGTGTGTGTGAATGGGTGGATGACTGGATGTGTAAAGCGCTTTGGGGTCCTTGGGGACTAGTAAAGCACTATATAAATACAGGCCATTTACTATTTACCATTTTTAAGAACAAAATGCTAAAACTTAGATTGCAAGTTGGTTCAGAAGGAGTAGACTTAATGTATGAAAATATATACAATCAGAACATAGCACTGTATAGTCCAATAAACACGCATTTACCACTCTTACAGTTTTTGTCAATCACTTTGGCACAATTCTCACAGCAAGAATGCCATTCTCATTATTCGTAATGCAGTTCTCAAAACAGTTAAGACATTTTGATAACAGACACTTCTCTGAGTAAAAGACACTAAAACAAGAAACCTTTTTCAGATATGTCAAAACATGAGAAGTTAGTTAATTGCTTCAACTTTGTGACCAATGAATAAAAAAACACTTTCACTACTGTTTTAAAACTTAAATAGTTTAAAAAAAAATACTTTTATTGAAACCTTACTCACTTTGTAAAGAGTACAATAAACATGTAGGTATTCTCACACAAAAATCAAATGTGAGGGATTCATTTGAAACTTGACAAAATTGCTAAAATTGAGAGGAAAAAAAGATACTTGTGAAACTATATAAACTGGAAAAGATACAAAGAAATTATATACAATCTGAGAACTTCAACACTTGTTGCATAGTCCGGCAAAGTCATGCTTCATACATTCAGCAGCCAATTTATTAGGTATGCCGTTCTCAAAAAAGTATGCAGAAGAGCATCTCTGAAAGCACAACACATCTGACCTTGAAGAAGATGGGGTACAGCAGCCTGAGACCGGGGGCCAGTGCTGTCTGCAAAGAACAGGAAACCGACACTTCATTTCACATTTCTAAAACAGCCTCCACAGTCACCAGATCTAGAGCATGTTTCAAATGTGGTTGAAAGGGAAATTTGGATGAGCAGCTGGCAAATCTGCAGCAACTGCATGATGCTATCAAGTCAATATGAAGCAAAATGCTTGACAAATGTTTCCGGCACCTTGTTGAATCTATTCTAAAAAGAATTGTGACAGCTTTCCATTGAAGGACAGTTTCATTTCTAAGGCTGATAGTTTGTTACTGCCTCGCTGTTTCATACATATTTGAAAAAAAATTGTAAAGTAATTTAATTGAAGGAAAGTGAGAGATCTAGAATTGCGACTGACAAAAACAACAATGTGCAAAAGAACAAAAAAAAACAAAAAAACAATGAGAAAACCCTAATGCAGGTGAAGAAATGTGTTACTGATTTGAGAACTGCATTAAGAGTAGTGAGAATGACATATCTGATGTGCAAATTGCACAAAAGTGATTGAGAAAAACTGTAAAACACCTGTTAATTAAATAGGCACCAGCTGGCTGCGAAGAATATCTGTGGAAGGAAGAATAGACTCGTTGTGGGGAAATTTCCTTCAAATCTGGATGAGATTATTTAAAAGTGAATATGCTAACCAAACATATTCCTCTGTAACATCAACTCTGCAGTCTAAACCTGAGAAAGTGAATGTGAAACAACAGAAATTGTGAAACAACAGAAATTGTTTACTGTCATGTTATTTCCTCCTCCAAATAAAGGTTTTAAAATTATTTGTCAGCATTGCAAATCTGAATAGAGCTTTACTTATTCTTGGCAATAAACATATTGTCAAAATTAACTCTCAGGAAGTTGGTATTTTAAAGATATGATAGGTCGATGTGATAACATCAGCAATTACATTTGAATCAACATTTACAACATAACCAAAGATTTTTTTGAACATATATCCAGAAATGTCCCTTTAGGCTTTCTGCCGAAAGGGACAGGAGTGGTGGGGAAAAGAGGGGTAGCAGAGTGGAGACATGCTCAGGACTTAATGAATATTCAGTGAAACATTGCTGAGAGTCAGCTTAGCAGGTGGGGGGAGAGTGATATGAATGTAAACCGGTTTTGCTGTAGTTTAAGCTTGCAAGACCCAGACATTTTTCTGTGGAAGATGCTTTGATGCAACTGCTGTCTCATTATACACAACTTTACACAGCATTGTACATTGAAACTCTATTGAAGATGCACAAGCTGCTCTTGATGATCGCATTTTAATATTACCCAGTCAGCTTATTACAAAATGATCACAGTATTGTATTAAGAGATCTTATATTCTAGATTACTCTTGCTAGACTTCCTTTTTCTTTTCTTTTTTTCTTTCTTTTCAAATATTGCTATTACAACATTTCAGACAGCCAAATAAGGTTTATAGCATTCAGCTAAAATTACATTTACCACTAGTGAAAAACATTACAATTTCAGAAAAAAAAGATAGTAGGAAGAGAAAAGAGGGAGTATGTGCTACAGCAGCTGTACATTTTTTTTAAATTTAACTTTGTCTCTGACAAGATCTAGATCACAAGACCCAAAAGTAAACACAAAACTGTTTATTTAAGCAAATAATATCCTAACTTAAGCAGATATACAGACAGGTAGTCTATGGTATAGGCAGCTGTGGAGGTACACAGTCGCCATGGAGGATAAACAGATATTAGGATATGATTTTGATATTCTTCTTCCTCAGGAGAACAGTAGAAAGTGGGCAGTCAGGGTAAAGATATAACCAAGGGTGTATGCTAGGAGGGGGAAACTCCAAAGAACAGTAAGTGAGCAGCAGGCCGGAACCAGAACAGACATACAAACTGGGTACTGGGGGCAGGTAGACAAGATGCAAAATATTTCAGAGAAATGGCTCACTAACAATTTTGTTTTTGACTGAGCCTAGACTAGTTACCAGGAAGTACATTCTAAAAATTTGGTGGCAAAAAGAAATTTTGTCTAGCTTTTTATGTAACTGAAGGACAGACAGAGAAAGAAGGCACAAGATCCCATGATCTACTGTACCTGGGATTCAGGTGGAGTTCTCCCACCAGATTAGAGTCCAGAATTACTAGGTAAGTGATTAAAAATGTGTTTCAGGACCATAAACCTCACAGTAAACAAGATATTGGAGATCTTGGCCACAGTGGTGTAGATTCATGAGGAAATTATCTCCTCTTCCTGTGAGCAGAACAGGAGGCTGATACTCCAGGGATGGCTTGAAAAGGGTTAAGGCAGAAGCTGAGGAGGTCATGGCATTGTGAGAATGCTCAATCCAGAATAGCTGTAAACTCCAGGTGCTCTGATTTGTAGCTGAAACACAACAGCTTGAAGCTACTCATTAGCATGAACTGTCTGCCCACTGCTTTGAGCGTGATAACCTGATGTGAGATTAACTTCAGCACCTAAAGCCTTACAAAAGGTTCCCTAGACCTGGGAGATGAATTGTGGGCTGCAATCTAAAACAATATCATCAGGCACGAAAACATGATACTTAGAGATTACCCGTTGAGAATCTTTTAGCTTTGAAAATCTATCTCCAATGGCGAGAATGACTGTGTTCCCTTCAGCTGCAGTGAGTCCACTAACTAAATCAACAGCTATATGTGATCTTGTGCAAGGGCCGGATAGTGGCTGAAAAAGGGCGATGACTGGATTTATCCCTAGAGGAGACAGAGCAAGCTCTCTGTCTCTCCTGTGTCGAGACACAATATGCATAAATATATGTACACTATCAGTCACTAGTTTGGACACACCTCCTCACTTAATGGTTTGTCTTTATTTTTACTACTTTCTACATTGTAGATACAAACTGAAGACATCAGATATATGAAGCAAGATATATGGAATTATGTAGCTAAGAAAAAAACCTGATGAATAACTCTAAATATGTCTTATATTTTAGATTCTTCAAAGTAGGAAGTAGCACTGCAAACCCTTGGCCTTCTCTCAATGAGTTTCATGATGTAGTCACCTGAAGTGGTTTTCTCTTCACAGGTGTGCCTTGTCAGGGTTCATTTGTGGAATTTCTTGCCTTCCTAATTGGGTTGGGACCATCAGTTGTGTTGTGCATAAGTTAGGTTGGTACACAGCTGACAGCCCTATTTGACAACTGTTAGAATTCATGTTATGGTAAGAATGAATTAGCTAAGTAAAGACAAACGACACACCATCATTACTTTAAGAACTGACGGTCAGTTGAATGGACATTAGAGCAGTGGAAAAGTGTGCTTAGGTCTCATGAGTCCAAATTTAAGATCTTTGCTTCCACCAATTGTGTATTCATGCAATGCAAAAAAGGTGAATGGATGATCTCTACATGTATGGTACTCAGAGTGAAGCATGGAGGAGGAGGTGTGATGGTGTGGGGGTTTGCATTTAGTTGGACCATCATTTATTTTTTGACATGACAATGTCCCCAGGCTATGTAAGGGCTATTTGACTAAGAAGAAGAGTGATGGAGTGCTGTGCCGGATGGGCTGGCCTCTGCAGTCACCTGACCTAAACCCAGTCGAGATGGTTTGGGATGAGATGGACCACAGAGTGAATGCAAAATGGCCAACAAGTGCTCAGCATCTCTGGGAACTCCTTCAAGACTGTTGGAAAAACATTTCAAGTGACTACCTCATGTAGCTCATAGAGAGAATGCTAAGAGTGTGTAAAGCAGTAATCAAAGCAAAGAGTGGCTATTTTGAAGAATCTAACATATGTTTTGAGTTATTTCACACTTTCTTTTTTTTAACTACGTAAGTCCATATGTGTTCGCTCATAGTTCTGATGCCTTCAGTGAGAATCTACAATGTAAGTGGTCATGAAAATAAAGAAAAAACATTAAATGAGAAGGTTTGTCCAAACTTTTGACTGGTAATGCGTGCGTGCGTGTGTGTGTGTGTGTGTGTGTGTGTGTATAAATTCAGGATGGGTTTACATTTTCTAAAAATGATCACAACTCTTGGTTTCAGTATTTTATATATTGCTTCATATTGGAAAAAAAAAGAATACATTTGGTACACTAGTACTCACTCATTACTGTGTTTACACTGACTTTTATAAACCCATCCCTCCAGTTGAAAATTCCCTCTATCCATACGGGACATTATGTACATCAAATATTAATGTTGTACCAACAGAAAATGGCTGCTCCAAAAAAGGATGACCTACTTCCCACATTTAGCCCCAAAGGAACCATCTTTGGAAAAACATGAGAGAGGGATGTTTGGCCAACAGGGCTGCTCTTTTAAGCCTCAGCTGAACATGGTTTTTAATCTCACCCCTGTTCTCTATCATTTTTTTTCTTCAGCCTTGTATGCCAAAGTCCAAAAAAAAAAAAAAAAACATTGTCACTTCAAACATAACAAGCTAATGGCATTGTACATAGCCTTCAAATATGTTGTCAAAAATTTTATTTTTATATAACAGTATCAATAGATGTTGAAGACTAAAGAAGATGAGAAAGGGTTTATGAAAATAACAAAAACAAGATTAACATACACAGAACCGAAAAATATATTAATATCTATGAATTATTGTTATATATGTAGGAATCTGTAGGAATTATATCTCACTTATCTTAACTGCACTACTGTATAGCTCTGTGTAAATAATCATTCTGTACATTCGATAATCTTTAATCCTACAACTGTTTACAACTTGCATAGTTCCCATTTCTGTATAGCTGTATATCCCAGATTCTGTAAAGTTATTTATTTCATATTCTGTATAGTTTTTCATATTTATATCCTGTTCATATCCTGTACATAGCTTGTACTCACTACAGCCTGTACATACTTATAGTTATAGAATATTCACAACATACTTCATACCGTGTACATTATAACATACCATAATAGACCCATTTCTGTAATATACTCACATATCTATATTATTGCTAATATATATTGTAATATATCTATATCACTAAAGCACTTCTGGATGGATGCAAACTGCATTTCGTTGCCCTGTACCTGTGCATGTGCAATGACAATAAAGTTGAATTCTATTCTATTCTATTCTATTCTATATAGATATATAGAATAATAGAAAGAGGCTATACAGTGACAAAAACAAGTAAACAAATACTATAATGTATAGATTTGATCTTTGCCGTGTTAAAGGAATTATATCATTAAATTAAACACCTGAATATTCATTTTTTGGCCATTAATTTTAATGCTGACTGAATCACCAGTTCCTATGAATTCACAGCTTTTATCACACATAAGCAACATAATCCAAATGAACCATTATTTTTATTCCTAAACTTTTAAGCTAACTACATTGAATATTACATTTAGAGCAAAATGCTGAGCTTCTAGCTTTTCACATCCACTGTTCTGATGCTGCATTAAAAGATGCAATGTGAGCACAGATGAAATTTCACCTAAATTCCTGCAGGCTATGTCTCAGCCCTAAACTCAAGTCTCCGCTGTTGTGCTTTTGGGCACTGAGCACTTCCTTCCCTGAGGCAAGATGGTCATTACTCCATTTGGCAAAAAGAACCATATCGTCTGCAAAAATTGCCTAAAATACATCTTTTTCTCTTGGATCTTGCTCTTTTGTTAAATGTAACATAATTCCTTCTGAGACATGGATTGCTTTCCACTTATCTGATGGCACTATGACAGAATGAATACTTAGCAACACCTAGGTCAGACTAAGAAACACTTGTGAACAACTTTATTTGCATACAGTCCCAACAGCACACACATATGAGTTTAAAACCATCTTCTGAAATAAAATAACTGAGAAAGAAGATGCATCTGTGGATTTATAATGAATGCCATTGGGTTTCAGCCTACATGGACAAAGACTTTAACCAGAAAAAGATGCTTCACATCTACTGGTAGTGGAAATGTGAGAGCAGGTTTTGCTGTGAGTAAAAGGAGTATGAGAGCTAAACACTGGTCACGTAAAAGCAGGGAGATGCAGGAGGCCAGCTCCAGTATTGAACAGCATCTCTTGACACCAATGAGATGGTAACATGGACACAGTATGAGTGCCTAACTACTACCCATGCCACATGCAACCATGCTGTCCAGACTTGCATATATGGCAAGGATTGCAGACTTATCTTGACTTTATCACTGTCATAGTTACATAAAAATGAAGAAAAGATATGCACACTGTCCAAGAAATCATTTAAACCTTAAGACATTTAGAGAGAAGCTACATATTGATCGGTGGAATCTTCCACAGGCAATAGTTGGTAGACAATGTGGAAACCTTTCATCTCTTTTTTTGCAACATCGCCTAGAGTGCCTATAAACACATTTGCTCTTTTGTTTTTATCTCAAGCAATCCATCAGGAACATTTATGTTGACCTATGTCCAGTTGAAAAAAATCACCTTAATATGTTCATGGAGCCAGAAATACTTTACTCCCTTATAAAGATTTTATGTTTTGCGTCACTTTTTGTTGAAAATACAAGACTGTGAAGTTATTTTCAGGGTGCTCTGAATTTACTAGGTTGCTGTACTTTTGTCTTATATGTTAAAAAAAGCTTCCGCTAAGGGTGTTTTTTTTATTTATGTTATAGAGTTTGAGACCTGTCAGTGCAAAACTACATAGTATTCATATAGAAAATGAAAACAGCTGTTGGTGAACACAGACCCTAACGCACTGTTGCTGCTTCTGACTTGCCCACGGCTGACTTGTCAAAGCCACCTGTTTTACAAAGGTATAATGCCCGAATTTCTTTCATACTTTCCAAGTAGTGAATCTGGCGAAGATAAAGAATTGATCATATAAAACAAGGAGAAAGCATAACCCTCCTTTGTAAGACTTTGGTGGCGTGGAATACACCTTAAACATCATCTTTCAACTCTTGAACTTGATTTGTATTTTTCACAGTTTTTCTGCAATACTATGTCACTGTTGTGTATTGTATATCTCTTCCTAGATTCTACTGTACATATCCCTTTTTTTTCTATTTTCAGTCTGCATAGATATAAGAATTCATTGGCCACTGGTTAGACTGGCAGGTAGCTGCCCAGTCTTGGCCTGGTTTTGCTTGAAAAATGTTCCTGTTAAAAGGAGATTATGCCTTCCTACTGTCACTGATAAGGGGCCGTCTGATGGTTGGGGTTTTCTCTCAGTTATTGAATTCTATTAACTTACAATATAGACTGCCTTAACGCAGCTATTATTGTGATTTGGTGCTATATACAGTGGGGCAAAAAAGTATTTAGTCAGCCACCGATTGTGCAAGTTCCCCCACTTAAAATGATGACAGAGGTCAGTAATTTGCACCAGAGGTACACTTCAACTGTGAGAGACAGAATGTGAAAAAAAAAATCCATGAATCCACATGGTAGGATTTGTAAAGAATTTATTCGTAAATCAGGGTGAAAAATAAGTATTTGGTCAATAACAAAAATACAACTCAATACTTTGTAACATAACCTTTGTTGGCAATAACAGAGGTCAAACGTTTACTATAGGTCTTTACCAGGTTTGCACACACAGTAGCTGGTATTTTGGCCCATTCCTCCATGCAGATCTTCTCGAGAGCAGTGATGCTTTGGGGCTGTCGCCGAGCAACACGGACTTTCAACTCCCGCCACAGATTTTCTATGGGGTTGAGGTCTGGAGACTGGCTAGGCCACTCCAGGACTTTCAAATGCTTCTTACGGAGCCACTCCTTTGTTGCCCGGGCGGTGTGTTTTGGATCATTGTCATGTTGGAAGACCCAGCCTCGTTTCATTTTCAAAGTTCTCACTGATGGAAGGAGGTTTTGGCTCAAAATCTCACGATACATGGCCCCATTCATTCTGTCCTTAACACGGATCAGTCGTCCTGTCCCCTTGGCAGAAAAACAGCCCCATAGCGTGATGTTTCCACCCCCATGCTTCACAGTAGGTATGGTGTTCTTGGGATGCAACTCAGTATTCTTCTTCCTCCAAACACGACGAGTTGAGTTTATACCAAAAAGTTCTACTTTGGTTTCATCTGACCACATGACATTCTCCCAATCCTCTGCTGTATCATCCATGTGCTCTCTGGCAAACTTCAGACGGGCCTGGACATGCACTGGCACTGCGGGATTTGATTCCCTGCCGTTGTAGTGTGTTACTGATGGTGACCTTTGTTACTCTGGTCCCAGCTCTCTGCAGGTCATTCACCAGGTCCCCCGTGTGGTTCTGGGATCTTTGCTCACCGTTCTCATGATCATTTTGACCCCACGGGATGAGATCTTGCGTGGAGCCCCAGATCGAGGGAGATTATCAGTGGTCTTGTATGTCTTCCATTTTCTGATGATTGCTCCCACAGTTGATTTTTTCACACCAAGCTGCTTGCCTATTGTAGATTCACTCTTCCCAGTCTGGTGCAGGTCTACAATACTTTTCCTGGTGTCCTTCGAAAGCTCTTTGGTCTTGGCCATGGCGGAGTTTGGAGTCTGACTGTTTGAGGCTGTGGATAGGTGTCTTTTATACAGATGACCGTGGCTCAGGGGGTTGGGAATGGCATTTGTAACCGGAAGGTCGCCGGTTCGATCCCTGGGCTCTCTGTCCTGGTCGTTGTGTCCTTGGGCAAGACACTTTACCCTACTTGCCTACTGGTGATGGCCAGAGGGGCTGATGGCGCGATATGGCAGCCTCGCTTCTGTCAGTCTACCCCAGGGCAGCTCTGGCTACAACTGTAGCTGCCTCCACCAGTGTGTGAATGTGAGAGTGAATGAATAGTGGAATTGCAAAGCGCTTTGGGTGCCTTGAAAAGCGCTATATAAATCCAATCCATTATTATTATAGATGATGAGTTCAAACAGGTGCCATTCATACAGGTAACGAGTGGGGGACAGAAAAGCTTCTTACAGAAGACGTTACAGGTCTGTGAGAGCCAGAGATTTTCCTTGTTTGAGGTGACCAAATACTTATTTTCCACCCTGATTTACGAATAAATTCTTTACAAATCCTACCATGTGGATTCATGGATTTTTTTTTCACATTCTGTCTCTCACAGTTGAAGTGTACCTCTGGGGCAAATTACTGACCTCTGTCATCATTTTAAGTGGGGGAACTTGCACAATCGGTGGCTGACTAAATACTTTTTTGCCCCACTGTACAAGATTTTTTTTGGTTTGATTTATCTTTTTTGACAGGGTCTTGTGGTATATTCAGTAACTTGAGACGGAAACTTTCTAAAATCTGAACGTCATTCTTCTGATGATCTGATAGATCTCCTCATTATTCACACTTAGATTCATACCTGGGGGAAACTTTCTAAATTATGAGGCAGCACATTAACTCACTCAGGTTAAGTGTTCCTAATATTTAGGCGTATGGGAGGCCAACTTAAATGAAAACATAGTGGGGTAGAAGAAAATAGTCAGACAACTGTGATGAATGTGTTGACTCCAGATTACAACATGTAAACATGCACTGCCCAGTTTCCATATCGCCAATCCATTAGCTATCATCCAGCTCTGCATTAAAGCCTTTTGTTTGTTTTGTTCCCTTCTCCCCTGTTCTGTGCCCCTGCTTGCCTGCAACCGTCCAAGAATCACTGCCTTTTCCGTTTTCCAATTTCAGGCGCTTCCTCTGGAGCGAGGTTTGATGAATGTCGCTCACATTAGGGTGACCTCTGAGATAACCCCTCCTTTCTTTCCCAAGAAAATTCATCAGGCAGAGTCAGCCAGCCCCAGGGATATGTGATTCAGCACTCAAGGTGAGTGTCACATAGGCCTCAGATTGCCAGATATTGGTGAGGAGCGAGTAAGACAGCAACGTGCTGTTTTGGACACTGTTAAAGCCCTAAAGACATGAAGTAAGGTATACAGTGCATGTCTAGTATATGTACATTAACACTGTGCTAACAAGCAACTCTATTTAACGTTATTTCATTATGAAAAGATATACTGCAATCTGAAAAAGGTGGTGAAGCTTTTGTTTTAACCTGAACTATTAACAGAAGCTCTGTTCAGCCAGTCAGTCAACTTCATGCAAATGGCCACCATCACTGCCAGTAGTGCTGACATACTCATAGAGTAAGAGAGTAATTTCTTTGTCAGAACCAATATTTATGACATTGATAAATCTTTTGGGAATGCATAGAGCTCTTTGTAAGGATGCAAAGGTGGTTTGATTGCATACACAAGATCTTTTTTCACCGCCTACTACAAGCACTGTTGCTTTTGTATAATTAGTTTAAGTGTTGCTGCTTGTGTAGGAGGGCGTGCATGAGAGTGTGAAAGCTGGTGATGACCTATAGGTTACTTTATTATTCTTGTTAGTTGCCATATAATGTCTTATATAGGAAAAACATTAACAAAAACTCCATTAACACAAAAAAAAAAAATACTATCTTTAAAAAGAACATCACAACACCAATAAAATGCATGTATTCATCAGCATCCCATCAATCTCATACACTGTGTATCTGACAGTGATCTATATTTTTGACATACATTTGAGATTAATCAGTTAAGGAAATGTACTTCCCACACAATTTCTCTATTTAAATCTATTCAACACTATAAAAACAGTTGAAAACAGCAGGTCTAATTACACTAATTTTTTTTTAAAAATTAAAAAAGTAATTTGTTATGATCTGATGAACAAATGACAATGAAGATCCTGAAAAAATGTGACTACACATCCCACCTCTGCAGGTATTTGAGACAGTAAAACAACAGGTTGGAGCAGTTACAGCACTAACAGAGGCACTGAGCTGTGTGACAGAGCACCAATAGGATCAGCAACCACCTCATCACCTTAGGGGGTCAATCCTTTCCAAAATCCACTGCATCCATTCTTAAACCCAGGGAGCAATCCAGCAACTCAACTGTGGTAAGTTTATGGTGAAGTTAAGTCCAAGTGGTCTTATTGCAGTTTAAGTGTCTCCAAAATATTTCAATAAATACCCAGAAAAAAAGTAACACAGAAGATGTATATGTTTTCCAAATAATTACTGGAAAGTATTTACAAGGATTAGTGCCAATTTGTGCCTTAATTTTTTTGCTGTTTTGTATTTTTTGGATCCAAAAGTTGCCATTTTTTAATCTGACTAGAGAATATCAACTTAAACAAGGAAATCTGGATAGCAAGCTCTCTCCATAAACCTTATGAGGAGATCAGACATATGGAATATATCTGATAATTAGTGCTAAATATCACCTGAGCCACGTCCAGTCTTCATTATGAGAGAGAAGTGATACATACTTTTCCCATATTCAGAGAATTTTTTATAGCCATGTCTCGGTTAGGGATGGGTATCGTTTAGGTTTTATCCGATACCGGTGTCAAATCGGTACTTTTGAAACTGTGTCGGTGCTCAAACCAGTGCTTAAGGAATGGAGAGCACAAACTTTGTCCAAAAACCTCTTATGTTTTTATTTTTAGCAGTCTCTTTTTTTCTGCAAAATGATAAGTACCGTCCAGCCCCACGCACGGGGCGATCCGCTCTAACTTGCTAATGGAGATTTACCACACCCGCAGTAGATGTGCTCTGTGTGAGGTCTCGCAGCGAGCTATCAAATACGGTGCATTTCTCGGCTTTTAAAAAAACGCTATGCGTCTCCAGGTGTTTCATCAGATTCGAGGTCTTACCTCCTTTGCACAGTATCACCTTAAAGCACTTGTTGGAGACTGCTGAGTTTGCACCTTTTGCTGTGAAGTACAGCCAGACTTTTGATCGCTTTGCCTTGGGCATTTTTAATCTGTTGCTCTGCTCTAAAATAACGTATGAACTTGGGCCTGCCTTCTATCCTTGGAAAGGTAAAATGATTGGCTAGAATCCAAAGTGTATGACATCTCAGGAAAAAAAAAGCACCGAAAATTAGCACCGAAATGTGCGCTGCTTTTCGGTCTGGTACCCATCCCTAGTATCGGTCCTGGCTCGTTGGACCCAGTGTTTTTGAGTTTTCTTATATTTTGATATTCATTGTTTATATTTAGGTCTCATTTAGTATTCCAAGCTCATTTCTAGTTTTGCCTACATTGCCTTGTTATAGTTTATTATCTATCAGCTTTCCCTTGTGTCTTCATCCCCTGTGTTAAAGTCCCCCACCCTCTTCATGTGTTTCATGTCTGCGTGGTTCATATTATCACATTCGTGTCATGTCCGCGTCTCATCATGTTTCCGGTTTTATTTTGAAAGTCTTGTTTCTATATGTTCATCGTGCTTAGTGTTACTAAGTGACCACTATAGGAACTACAGAGCTGCAGTTTTTGCTATTTCCATCTTAGATTAATTTTTCAGCATATAGCCAACAGTTAGCCTCAAAATATTTCAAGTACTTTTAAAATGTAATACAAAGTGTATTAAAATGATAAATCAAAACAAACTTACTGTTGAGAGAAAAGAGCAGTAGCCTTTATAAATTATGAATAAAGCCTATCCATATTACTTAGAAGTAAGTAAACACTTTTTTTTCAGATGAAAAAAAAATGTTTCATTTGAAATTAAGAATATATCTACCAATACATGTGGTGTTAAAATTGTCAAAATCTAAACTTTATTCAAATATTTCTGTTCACATTGCATTGTAGATTATACTTTATTCTATAGATTTTTATCACAATGTTTTACTCCACAAAAGGTCTACACTCACTTTTACATTTGTCACAAGAAAAATGTATTCTTTGTGTTAAATTTCATAGTCATAGACCACCACTGTCTTCCAAAGCTCCAAATAAAATAACCCTCTTGCCTTAAAATAAAAGACAACACCACCTTACTGTTCTCTTAGCTTCTCATTTCTGGCCACAACAAGATAATTTTCCAAATGTGTGATTAATAGATTTATGAGTTAATAAATATAGTTTTAAATGAGCTACTGAGATAGCTGTACAACCATAATACTACTGAATAATTATAACCTAAAGCATAGGTGTCAAACTCTGGCCCGCGGGCCAAATTTGGCCCGCAGCCTAATTACATTTGGCCCGCGAAGCCATACCAAATTATTATTAGAGCTGGCCTACTGGTATTATACAGCTAATATATATATTGTTTAGTATTAAGCTTCGCTTGTTCCATATTCAGTTTTCCAGCAAAACTTGTTTGAGTCCATAAGAAGAGATTCATTCTTAAATCTGGAGGAAGATTTTTTTCCAATAAATATTAATGTTAGCCCGCGACCTTGTTCCAGTTTTGAATTTTGGCCCACTGTGAATTTGAGTTTGACACCCCTGACCTAAAGAAACATCCAGTTTTGACAAAAGTCCTACAAGTAGCAAACGAGAATCCAGTTAAATAAATAAATAAATAAACTGAATATTTGTGAGGGGAACATGATATGCTGTTATTTGTTCAATAACTGCAAATCAGTCTTGAATCTCAGCTTGAAGAAAGTTGAGCCTATACTGGCGAGTTTCAGTGCATTGCTTCAGCCCGCCATATTTCAGTTGAATTGAGGACAGTATTCTCTTAATTTTTTTTTTTTTTTTTACTTTTTTAACAACATTGGTAGAACTAATGTTATCCTGTGTTATCAGTGAAAGATAGATGCTTTTCCCAAATCTAGCAAAAAAAAAGGCCTGAGTTTTCATAATAACAGCATAATATTTTACAAAGTTCCTATGCTGAAATGCAGTTTTCTTGTTGTCCAAAGCTTGATTGCTTTCTTTCTTTCTTTCTTTCTTTCTTTCTTTCTTTCTTTCTTTCTTTCTTTCTTTCTTTCTTTCTTTCTTTCTTTCTTTCTTTCTTTCTTTCTTTCTTTCTTTCTTTTCTTTCTTTCTTTCTTTCTTTCTTTCTTTCTTTCTTTCTTTCACCAGATATTGTTCCCTCTGGCTTGATGAAGTACTCCTTAACAGGCCTTTGTGTTACCTTGGATAGTTTTCTCCTTGAAGGACCACCACACATGCCATTGGTGTGAAGTGTTCTGCTGAGAGTGGACTCAGGAGCATTGAAAATAGACAATGTGAAACAAGCCTCCACATTCTTTGGATGCCTGATGATTATCTGGAGGTATCTTGATTGGGCAGTCACTTGAATCTCTTTCATATATACTCTGTCTTTGAATTATTGTAATTTGTTTCAGCCTGCTGAGCTTTAAAAACATTTTTAATAAGGACTTTATGAATTTCATTTCTCTTTGGCAAAAAAAAAAAAAAACCAGCATGAAAAGCACAGACAGTGGACACCTTTCTACTTCTTTTTTTTACAGTTTCACTTCAGCTCTTTGCATGGCTGAAAGACCAACAACAGCACCAGCAACAGTGGCCCACAGACCAGTTGTAAATTCCCCTTAAGAATTATGCGCTCTCATTCTCATTTTCTCTTCTTTTCAGAGTCTTTCAGAAATTGCTACTTTATAAGTTTCATTCGTGTTAGTAATCTCAGCTTGCATGAGTGGAGTCAAGTTACAGTTGTATTAATACTCAGCTATTTCAGGATTAACCTAGCTAGCAACATAGGATGAAAAAAGTTAGATTCTTTTTACTTACATAGAAGTATAAATATTCGTATTAACAAATACTCTGAAATGTACTCAAAGTAAGGAAGTAAAAAGTAAGATGTTTCTACTAATGTACCTATTTTGTTATGTGACTCTTGACAATGTTATGTGAACCTTGTGCTATGTTAATATAATAATAATAAAATAATAGTAGACATGGTAATACAAACTTTTTTTTCCCCTTTACCAGGTGGGGGCATCCTAAGATACTAGCTGAGTGTGGGGAAAAGAATAACACTTCAGTCATTTCTGTTGTGAGCTCCAGTAGATTTTCTTTGTGTAAATACTGCAGTTTCTTGCTCTTTGTGGATTTACATAACTGATTTTAACAATTTGCAAGCAGATGTTTCACAAGCTATCTTGGCTGACATCCATTCCCTACACTGACAATATACCATTTATACTGTTTTTGTACTAGACAGTTGATATTAAGGTATAATTCCGTGATTCTAATCACCATTATCTCAAATTCAAATTGACATCTGCTACAATTGATGTTACCTAACTCTGACCATGAAAACCACAGCCACTGTACACCAAACCAACACAATATGATAAGCTAACATGTTTATCCTGCACTAAACTGCCAAGTATTTGAATAATACAAAGTTAGTGTCCCTTAGTTTGCTGTTCAGGACATTTCACAATATGAAAGGACATAACTTCATGTCATAAAAATAAGGATATTACATATGACATTTAAATTTCCACTTTACCAAAATGCTATTGAGCAGTCCTTTCTTATTAAATATAACTGGTTTTCTTTCTCTTCTCTCGTGTCTTTCATACATATTTCTCTGAGGGAATTTATGTGTTATACTTTTGTCTTCCTGGAAAATACAAAAGCGGCCACAACTTATTTACATCTGCACCAAAAACAGCACCGGATCATTACTTTAACCCCTTAATATAGGGCTATAAATATACCATTCATCATGTTTTTTCTTATTTTATCTCTTCATATATAATAACAAGACCTGGTGATGAATACACCAATAAACAGATTTGATGTTTGAAGGTGTGCAGTGATGGAAAATAAAAACTTCTCCCAAATGTGTTAAAGTAACCTAAATTAACGAGCCTGCTTTGAAAAAGTAAAGAGTAAATAAATGTATGTAAATAAATAGGGAGCAAAAAGAAAAAGTAAATATTTGTCAGAAAACATATACTCAAATAAAGAACAGACACCTTTAACAGTAAAACAACAAAGTATTTGTATTTGATTAGTGCCAACCTATGGCTAACGATAGTTATTTGAAATACCTAACATTATTTAGTAATCAGTAGGTTAGCAAAGTATGATACAATAAGAATAAAAGAAGGAAGAACAAGACAACAATATTAAATCTGCTGATACAAGCTCACCTTATGTATCTTCACTAACGTATACAGTCAACTGGACAAATCAGAGAGCGGATATGTGAGCTGTAGGTATAAAGCTGAGTCTGTGCTCACCTTTTGCCACTTTTAATTCAAGCAGCAAATTTCATTGTCCCAACAATCACACCTTCCATTTTAGAGGTGGAAAATGAAAACTGATAACTGAAATCAGACCAGAATATAAAGCATTATTATGGCAGACACTCAAGGCTTTTGCAAATGAAGTTTAAGAGGATTCCTTTGACAGACTTTCTGTTGTGAAACATTTAATTCAGTATATTTTATAGAACTTAAGTTGAAGTCTTCTGTTAAGTTAAAGTCCAAGATAGATGAAAAGCTGAAATCACAGATAGCAAATTGGAAATCATTATTTTAGGTTTAAGGCAACATTAGGCTCAGCTTAAATATTACTTTCTTAACTTTACAAAACACACCGTGGCAATAAATACATCCAGGAATGTAGAATTGCAGCACTGGTATTTATTAGCCCAACAAAAACTTCCAACATCAGCATAAAAACAAAGCTGAAAGTAAACATATATTTAGTTTTTTATCCATTTTCTTTTTTTAATCATTTATTACTAAACCTGAAATACTAAATTCAGTTAATTTCAACTTAGTCTGCCAGTTAAAGCTACTATGTAATGCTGTTGCATTCAGTCATGCTAATGAAGAAGGTAGTTAAAGCATTTAATCATTTTTTCCCTCTTCAGTATACTGTTAATTCATGTTCCCCCATCAGATTAAGAATTTTTCGAATATGGGATAAATAAAGCATTTCTTCTTATTATTATTTTATGAACCTATGACTATAAAAATCAAACACATCACACATTACATTTTTCATTCTGATGGCTGATCTCCACAAATTAATCAATTTTTTGCCCCAAAAAGGAATATTGAAGATAGTCTTCTAAGATCCAATGAATGTTTGAGTGATTTGAAATACTTAAACTTGTTAGTATTTGTAATTTGTAATCATATTCGACTTTAATATTTAATATTTAACACTAGAACAAGTCCAGTCAAAGAAACTGGGTTTATTTAAGAAAGCATGCCACTACCCAGGTAAGAACTGAGTCAACTGACCTAGAATGAAAAACATAGAGATTGCCTACTCTTAGGGTTAAAAAGCTCAGATTCTACTAAACCTGCTTTTGGAATAATCTGTGGGTGGCCTTAATGGCTTTGACAGATCAGCATATTTCACCAATCTAACCCTGCACTTTTACCAACACAAACCATCTTATAGCTTCTTTTAAATGCTGCTATCACACATTTTGGATATCCTCACTTCCATAATGTCTGCACTCTTACATGCCCCTGGATTATCCCATGTCAAGCAGATACTGAAAAAGTGAGCTTCAATTTCTGTAAGCTGTAGGAAGAGTATTGTGTGCAGTTGACTTCCTGTCATTTGTGTGAGTGTGTGCAATACAGTCTAGAAAAATGTGTGTCATCATTCCTGGCATGCCATGGTGTTACCCCTGTTAAAAAATGTTACCAGTAGTAACACTGAAAGAATTTTTTTGGTAGCACTTAAAAACATGCAATCATGTTAACATTGTTGAGATATTTTGTTTTTTAAAAATATCCAATATTGATGATTTGATATTAGAGTGATGCTATAACCAGCTCTTCTACTACAGCTTAAATGAGCATAGGTTATGTTCAGGTGGTCAGAGACTAATTGCCAGAATTTTTTTTAATTCATGTAAATACACCAACACTGTTTAACAGTTCACAGAAAAAGGCCCAAAAATGTAATGGGAAATAAACATATTACTTGAAGATAAAAAAGTGAACTCATTTACAGTACAAATATATATTGCTAATATTACCATTTTTCTATCAGTTTTACTGAGTTCACGAGAAATTTCTACATCCAGAGTGACATTTTATTTTAAATTGAACTCTTCATGAATAAGGAAAGAAATTTCTGTTTTATTTTTGAGAAAAGCATAACTCCCTGAAGTGAAGCTGAACTTATCTTTCAAATAGTAGATATTTGATCACACTAGGCAAACAGAAAAATAATCATGGCAATACAAAATGTTTGATGTTTTACAGATACTACTTTAACTGGGTTTCCAAAAAAAAAAGAAAAAATAATTGTTTGTAAAAACAAAATCCAGTGAATACAACATAATTTTAATTTTATTTCATTCTTTATTTATTTATTTACCATAATAATGAAAACAACACATATTTTGTTTGTTTCAAAATTAAGGTGGTCAAAACATTATAAAATACTTTGCTTAATATAAAAAAAATACAATGCAATGGGGGAAAAAAGTTGGAATAGGTAAACAACAAAACAAAAACAAAAGCAGGAGATGAGATAAACAGAACGTTTAAACGAATTGTTGTTTTTTTTAAACTACATCTTAGATTAGATTAGATTAGATTAGATTAGATGAAACTTTATTAATCCCTCGGGTGGGTTCCTCCGGAAAATTCAGTTTCCAGTAGCAAAGCACTGAAAGAAGTTGCATGTTATAGATACATTAAGGGGAATGAGAGCAAGGATATAAGCATAAATACACCATATACACATATATAGATACAGAATATACAATATGGATAAATAGGATTGCTCATTTCAGTGAATATATTGCACAGTGATTATTGCACAGTCAAATATAAGAAAAAAGACAAAACAAAAACAAAAAACAAATATTGCAAATATTGCACAGTGTAGAAAAGCACCTACAGCTCAGTTGTTCCCGCTCTCCCTTGTCCCCCTGTTTCTCCTCCCTCTCCCCTCCAGTGAGGAGTTAAACAGTCTGATGGCGTGTGGGACAAAGGAGTTTTTAAGTCTGTTGGTTTTTGACTTTGGGAGAAGCAACCTGTCACTGAATAGGCTCCTCTGATTGTTTACGACCGTGTGCAGAGGATGCCCGGCATTGTTCATAATGTCCATCAGTTTCTTTAAGGTCCTCTTCTCTGCCACTGTCACCAGAGTGTCCAACTTGATGCCGACCACAGAGCCCGCCTTCCTGATTAGTTTCTCCAGCCTGGATGAGTCCTTCTTTGCTGTGCTGCTCCCCCAGCACACCACGCCATAGAAAAGGACTCTATGCGACCGCTGACTGGTAAAACATCCTCAGGAGCTTCCTGCAGATGTTGAAAGACCTCAGCCTCCTGAGGAAGTACAGTCGGCTTTGGCCTTTTTTATACAGGTGCTGCGTGTTGCATGACCAGTCCAGTTTGCTGTCCACCCACAGCCCGAGGTACTTGTATGTGTTGACCACCTCCACCTCCTCTCCCCTCCCAATATAATACAATCTGATACAATAAGGATCCTGAATCTAAAATAAATGCAGATATGATGGTATAATGAGATCTCATTTTGCTCATGTGAAACAACAACACACATGAAAAAAAGCAAAATAAAAAAAAAAAGCAAGTGTGATTTTTTATTTATTTTTACAAAAGTGAGACTACTAACACTTTATGAAGGTCTGGGTGGAAAAATAACAGTTCAACATTTCAAGAAAAAAGTTTCTTCCTGGGGTTTCATCATCTATAGTTCATATGAGCCAACATACTTTTTTGTGACAGAGCTTTCACCTTTCCCATTTATTAGGGTCTTCTGTGTGTCATTCAATCTGCAGATCTGCTTTTGGTGCAAGTGCACAATGCAAAGACACAGAAACAGAGTGCTCCGGTTACAGGGCTTATCACTCTTGGCATCTAGCTATCTAATTAACTAAGGCAAGACTTCAATCAAGACTATGGATATAGGTCACATTTTTATAAAGAAGAAGTTTGAAGGCTATGAGGCACAGGCAAGACCAGTAGAAGATGATTGCTTGTCTCTTGGTGCTGTAGCAGCAGATAAGTGAGGATGTGAGTGAACCACTCGGAGAGAACATGGTGGTGGGATAAGGAGTGTGACAGATGGGACACCAAAAGAACTACTGGAGAGATGAAGAAAACGAAAGAGGCAGATAGAAACATGGGATGCAATCAAAACATTACATTTTACAGGTTTTCAGCTTTTATTAGTAACAAACTATACAATCTAATGACAGACAAAGCAAAGGGAGTTTAGTGTCATTGTGTGAATGTCTTAGCATCACAACGAAATTAATTTGCACTGACTAAAAAAACAAAACAACAAAAAATCTTAAATAATAAATGTATAAATACAAATGTCTTAAGTATTGTAACATAGGAATACATGTGTGTGTGTGTGTGTGTGTGTGTGTGTGTGTGTGTGTGTGTGTGTGTGTGTGTGTGTGTGTGTGTGTACAGTATGAGTTCTACAAATAAAACCTTGAGCCATTTAGCAGTTTCAGTTCTCTCTGAAAGAAGCTGTTTTTCAGCCTGATTGTTTGATTCTGAATCTCCCACTGACAGCAAGAATTTAAAGATGTGGTGTGCAGGGTGGGTTGGGCCAGAGATTATATTGGTGGCCCTGGTTAAACAGCAGGCATTAAAGACAGCTGATAGCTGGATCCAAGTGTTTTTCTGGGTCTCCTTGTGACTCTCTGTAGTGCCTTCTGAGATAGCTTGCAACATCCAGTGTGCAGTAAAGCAGTCAGTATGCTTTCTACTGTAAACAGACAGAAGCTAGTTAGGAGCTTTTGATGTACCCCAACCTTCCCCAACTTCCTAAGGAAGTATAGGCATTGTTGAGCCTTGCCAGTGACAGCGGAGATATGTGTGGTCCAGGACAGATCCTCTGGAAGGTGTACTCAGAAAAATTGTATTTTATTTTTTTAAATTAGTATTTTATTCTATATTTTTATTACATTTTTTTCTTTTATGTGGCAAGCCTAATCAGACCTAAATGGTAGAACATTTTTCACTTCTTATGTAAAATGGTCAATAAGATGCTTGTGTGGATGTTTGTATCTCTGAGAACAAGTTGAACAGGCCAAGCACACATCCTTCAGATTTTATTATCACCACATTTCTGAGGATATCCTTCCAGTGAGAGCATTCTGTTCATCCTTTCATTCAATATGGTATTTTATAATATTTTGCTTTGGCTCATCTTTCTGACCTTCGTGTTGTTGCAGACACTGGTAAAAACAATATAGACAGCCACTAAGATAGACAGGTATCGGGGCCACCTTGAAACTTTACGACTTTAAGATAATCTAAAAATCACTTTTAGTGCTTGTTAATTTCTTGTTAACACTTGGATTTGTCTGGGCAGCATTATCAAATTATGTCTCCATGTTCACATATTCTTTGTTTGCCATCTATCTAAGATACCTGTGTTTAGCTTGGAAATTCTACCAAATCTAGTGTAATACACAGAAATATTTCATTGAGCCAGGCTCTTGGTCTATTTTTGCAGAAGCCTCTACATCTTCCTCCTAGCGTTTTTCCCGCTCGGTTGCAGGGTCCGCTTTTCTGCAAAGTCGTCTCCACTTGGGTCGGTCAAGGGCGTCGGTCAGATCGGCTTCGATCTTCTTCACGTCGTCCTTGATTCGACTTTTCTTTGTGAGTCGGGCTTTAGTGTTGGCTTCTGTTTTCTGCTGCAAATTTCATCTGCCTTTGGGCAGGAGTTTTTGTGTCTGTGTGGAACACAATTTCATTTTTATGTGGCACAATTTATTTTTTATCTAATACAATTTCATTTTTATGTGAAGCATAAAAATCACAAATAAAGGAATCTGAAATAAGTGTTTGCGTGTGTGAACCCAGGATCACCCCTTACAGCATATTCAAATAAACTCTGTTCTACCACTTTTTGTTATTTCAAATAATTTTTCTGGTCTTTGTACAACGTACTCACTGACACCATTGGACTGTGGAAGTATCAAGTCGTAGCAAAATCTTCAAGACTGTAATTCATGTGCTGAGTTCTACTGACTTAATTTTGTATGTTACAGGTAAGCATCAGTTGGAATTCTGAATTCATCTACATATTTTTCCAACACTGTTTGATCAGTTTCTATACGGTGAGTATTTTGTTCTGTATGACTGTATACTTTCATTTACAATTCAGAACTGTAGTTTGTATGTCTGCTGAGCTAGCCTGCAATGTACTGTCACTTCACCAATACGTTTGATCATTTGCTAAAGTCAACGAGCTTAACCTGCTTCTGTGGCTTGTACACTTCTGTCTGTGTCATGACAGAAAAACTGGACAAGCCAAGGAGATAACATTATTTTGGCCCATGTGTCCACATTTAATATTTTATTATTAACTAGCAATAATCTGCAATAATCTTCTTTTAGATGATTGCCATTATTAGCATGCACTAAGTTCATATCATCATCATATAATTGCAAGCCTTCGGTTGTAAATGCGTTGTTTGCATTTACAACCGAAGGCTAGCAAAAAAAGATATACTGGGGACAAATGCTCGGTTTGTCCCCAGTATATCTTTTTTGCTTTCTTCTGACCACTACTCATGCTAGGGCCTTCATATGGGTCGAAATTTTCTCCAGGATCCAGTTCAGATTGACTACTTTTTATTTTCAAATATTTATCTATTGCTATTATGTGCTGCGTCATCTCACAGCATTTATTATGTCAACTATTATGTAATTTCTTCTTGTCGTCTTCTGTTGTGCTGGTAGTTGGCAACACATTTAATTAGAGCAGGTAGTTGTACTGCCCTCTAGTGGAAGGGGATGTAATTGTTCTGCTCACGTCAATCGCTCAACAGCTTCCACGGCACACCTGATCTTTTGGGAAACACTGATATATAGCGTTTCGCAAATTTACACTGCTTTTGAAGATTGTAGTTCAAGTTATACATTGTCTTGGTTTAGCTAGGTTTTTTTTTTTTGGGGGGGGGGGGGGGGTTACAATTTTTTCAATTTGAACTCATTGTTACTGGATTTTCTAACTTCATCTTGCTTTTCACTTTGCCCTTGAATTTTCTCCTGTGCTGCATACACTGACAGCTGTTTCATGCTTTAGTGTAGAAACGGGCTTTAGTGTCCTCTTCAGTTATTAGGTAAATGCACACAGCTTTAGCTTGCAGCCTTATTTCCAGCACAGGACAAAGAGGACTATGTAATTAAAAAGCAAAGCTCAAAGAGACAGACCTCAGTCAGGCTCTTTGAGAAAGGCACATCTGGCACTATTGCTGCTAAATCCACAAACTTCTTTGTCATATATTGACTCATTTTGTGCTACACAGAGGTTGTTGGATTTAGCCTGGATTCCTAATGCACTCGTGTATTTCAACTGCTTATCCAGTTCTTTGGTAAAATCCAGCCTCTATATTAAAATGCTGGTCTCTGAAAGGCATACCTCTTTGATTTTTTTTTTCTTCTTTTTTGTTAGTCATTGAAGAACCGTAATGGACTCCACTGGTGTGATGCCTTTGCCCTGCAGATATATGTCCAAAGGTGCATAAGTCAACAATCAGTTGTCTCAGGGTTAGCAAGTTAGCTTTAGTTTTCTTACCGTGTGTAGATTTCATAATCTTATTTAAACAGACCAATTCTTTACCACATTTTCATCAAATAAGGCAGTCTGGCTGTTGGAGTCCAGACACCACTTTTGTTCTTTTTGCTCAGTCTGATTTTTCTGAAATATATCATTACACTGAAAGATATTCAAGAGGACGTTGTGAGGACAGTCTTTAGTGAAAACATGCTACTTCACGGTCAATCTGTACTCACTGATGTCACACTTATAAACTACCCTACTTTGAGAGTCTGGGTTGGGACGAGCACTTAGTGTTTCTAGATCCTAGTAATGCTCATGGTTGCATGTACTGAAGATGTGGTTGGAATGTCACAACAGCAGGGTGACTCATGACAGTATATCTACACCAACAGACCATACTACATTGCTTGGTAGTAGACTGTTGAATATAATAACAATAACTACGTCCTTTAGCTGAATTTATTACAAGGATACATAGTTTGGCAGTGGGGTGTCTGATATAACATCAAGTAGCTATTGTGGACAAATACAGAAAAATATTTTAAACTAATAAAAATTGTTTGTTTGTCTCTATGCCTGTGTGTGGGTGGGTGGACACATGCAGAGAAGTCATGCTTTCATCTATTGATAGGGGTACACGCTAGTGTGAATACATACAGTATATTGTCTCCATCTGTGTAATGCTCCTGAAAAAAGCCTCATTAGATCTCCATCTGGTGGATCCAGTAAATGCTACAACCCAAGCTGCTGCAAGGCCAATTGAACAGTAAAATTATGGAGGCATTTTGGGAAATCATTATCAACAAATTTCTAAATAAACTCCTCATCGTCATTTCTGTTTCATCAGTTCATACAAATATACATCTGATTTACAAAGCACAACTTCGATGGAAAGTTGTTGTTTTTCGTTTTGTTTTGGGGGTTTTTGACTGATAGAGGAAGACGACATACTTGAAAGGGCCAGTGGTAGAATTTAACCTGAGCAACTGTGGTAAGAATTTGGCCTTAATACCACTTCAAGGGCAGGAACAAAAATCTTAGTATTTTTGTTTTTCTGTTTTCTTTCATAGGACAGCAGACAGTCCTCTTATCTGTAGTGGTTTAATTTATCCTGAGTGTTGTAAAGCAGAGAAGAAGACAGAGCAGACACAAAAGAGATCTCACTCACGGGTAGCCACTACATTCTCATCTCGTGTTACAGATTGCCATCCACAGCATGCAGTGCTCCTTGAAAAGATACAGCATTCAATACTCTACCATCATACAGTACGTAAAATAAAACTGGTGATCCAAGAAAGAGTAGCATAAATACATCTGTGACATGGGAAAGAGGCACCAGAGTCTCTTGTAACTGATTGAGTCTGGACATTCCCTACAATGATACACACAGTTTCTCATTACAGGGCTTTATTAAAAGACAGATGGGAGGGCAAAAGTGTAATCCATGGTTAACACTAAACAAAGGAAGGCTGTCTGGGGGAAATTATTGCAGCTGAGTGGAAGCTTAGATGCTAATGTAATACTAATTTAAACAAGGCTTCATTACAGTATTATTAGTTGTTAAGTTTGGGATATGAAGCGCAAAGAGATAAAGTGTGTGCAGATACAGATAAGTCTAATCAAGATGCAATAAGGTTGTTTAGCTTAAGCCTAGCTCCTGCATTCATTTCCTTCTGTCCAAAGCTAGCAGCAATATATGCCCCACAAAGAAAGCTGTTTTAATAACATATACATCTAAAATGGAATAGAGTTATTTAGACATCTGAAAAAGTATTGTTGTCAAAATATAATTGTGATGATACATGTACAGTATATAAGAGAACAAATGGTGTCAAATCAGTGGATTTAAAATTATTTTGAAAATGCAAAAGATTAGAAATTTGTCTCCAAAAGTTTATTCTGTTTATTCTGTTCATCAGTGGGAGACACATTCATTACTCATCCAAGTGACTTCTTCAGTCTCAGCTGACTGCAGGTTTCCCCAATCTTATAAACAGTACATTTGCATAATGACTGAAACCAGCCCACTGAAGGAACAATGGGCTGGGAGGTCAGGCAGGAGGTTAGCCTTCTTAGACTGTGAGATTTCCATCAGCAATGGGGGACATCTAAAAGCTGATGTGTACCGGAAACCTACACATACGGATCAATATTTAAGGTTTGACTCTCATCATCCACTGGAGCACAAACTGGGTGTTATCAGGATGCTCCAACACAGAGCGAACACCATCCAGACACAGCGGCCAGAGAAGCAGAAGAACATCACATCAAGAAGACCCTGAGTAAATGTGGTTATCCCAGCTGGATTTTTGTCAAAGCTGGGAAGGCGCAAAAAGAAAGCTCCAGCCGATCCAGGAGAGAAGGACAACCACTGCCTAAGCGAAAACTTGTAGTGATCCCGTACGTGTCGTATGTGTCAGTAGTATCAGAGCAGTTGAGACACATTTTTTCTAAACACCGGGTCTCTGTGGCTTTTAAACCCCAAAACACGCTGCGCCAAAGATTGGACAAACAGAGTAACATAGTGCACGCTGTTAAGTGCCAGGAGGATTCCCAGGATTTATGCATCGGGAAACCAAACATCCTCTGGCAAAGCGGATGGCACAACACAGAAGAGCTACCTCGTCAGGCCAGGACTCTGCAGTCTATTCACACCTACAGGCCAGTAGACACTCTTTCAATGATGAGGATGTACACATCCTGGACAGGGAGGAAAGCTGGTTTGAGCGCAGAGACAAAGAGGCCATTCACGTGAAAATGAAAAGACCATCTCTGAATCGAGGAGGGGGCCTAAGGGTACATCTGTCACCATCTTACAATGCTGTGATTGCAGCCATTCCCCAACTCTCTGTGAATGGTACTCATGGCCCAATGGCCCACTGATCAATATCAGTGGGCTTTGATAAGTGGTTGTTGATCAATGGCATGAGAATTTGCATAATTATGATGAAGGAACTGACCTCCCAGCCCATTGTTCCTTCACTGGGCTGGTTTCAGTCATTATGCAAATGTACTGTTTATAAGATCGGGGAAACCTGCAGTCAGCTGAGACTGAAGAAGTCACTTGGATGAGTGACGAAACGTTTCTCCCACAAAATGCTACGTCCAGATGAACAGAATCAACTTTTGGAGATTTAATTACCTGGATGATTGAGAATGCATCAAGACATTAGAAATACGTATGTCTTTTCCTGAATAGCAGTGAGAAGTAAGGCCGGTGACATCATCTAGTTTGTCCAGGGTGATAAAAGGCAAAGTGGAGCACGCTGCAGTATTTGGATCTGGGTCGGCCTCAGTGTCCTTTTCTAGGCAGATTTCACCCCCACAAAAAATCCATAAGTCATCCTGAGATGTCCAAATGACTTAAACTGGTCACTGGTCACAATTATGTTCAATTTAGTTCAATTTATAGAGTGCCAAATCATAACAACTATTGGCTTACGGTGCTTTATATTGTTAGCGCTTTAAAAAGAAATACAGACAAAACCCCAATAATCAGATGACCCTCTATGATCAAGCGCTTTGGCCACAGTGGGAAGGAAAAATCTGTTTTAACAATAAGAAACCTCCATCAGAACCAAGCCCAGTGATCAGCCATATGTCTTGACTGGTTGGGGATTAGGGGAGGAAAACAGGACAAAGACATGCTATTGAAGAGAGCCAGAGATTAATAATAAATAATGATTAAACTCAGAGTGGTGTATGAACACAGTGTGAGTGAAACAAAGGGTGACTGAAGAAGAAACACTGAGTGTATCAAGGGAAGCCAGCCCCCAGCAGCCTAAACCTAGTGCAGTGTAATTAAGGGATGATTCAGGGTCATCTGCTTTATCAGAAAGGAAAGTTTTAAGCCTAATCTTAAAAGTAGAGGGAGCATCTGTCTCCCAAACTGGTTCCACAAAAGAAGGACCTGAAAGCTGAAGGCTCTCCCTCTACTTTTTAAATCCTTTAGGAACCACAAGAAAACCAGCAGTCTGAGAGTAAAGTTCTCTGTTGGGGGAAGAGGTATTATGAGGTTTTTAATGCCAGTAAGAAACAGTTCGACTCCACCTATTACATCTGGATACATCTAGAAGTGTCTCATCATTTTGCTCAAGGTAAGCACTGGCCACTGTTACTAAAATGTTTCCTGGGTGCTTAACTAACAATATGTTAATTTATATTAAAATTAAAAAACAAAAACACGAAAGCAGATGGTTCATTTCACCGATGACAAGCAGTCTAGCAAGAGAAGCAGAATTTAGTCGGTCAAAAACAAGCAGATTTGTGCATATGTGTCTCTCTAAAAACAGAATGGCAATTTAGGTAAAGAGGTTTCTTGTCATGGCTTTGTCACCCAGGGTTTTGTGTTTGTTGGTTAATTTATATTCTTTGATTATTGTTATTCATGGGTTTGGTTCTCTTTATTGTTTTCTGCTTATGTTATATTCTTAGTTCCTAGGATTTAGTTTTCTGTTACTTTGCCTTCCCCGTGTTCCACGTCTATTCACTCCATGTTCCCATTATCTCCCCAGCCAGTCATATCTCTACGTTTCAGTGTCAAGTACGCCCATACGGAAAAGAAATAGCAAAAACTTATATGTGATTACTCATGAAAGTGGCCACTTTCACATTACTTTCATACATTGTTTTAGTAAGTATCCAAAACATACAAGTTTCATTGTATAATTTTTCAAGGGATCTTACATCTGTTTTCACACTTATATGCTTTTCATAAAAGTTTCACACAAGACAGATACAAACTTTATAAGATTTATATATCTTTCCCATATGGGCGTGTCTTTGTGAATGTCTCTCGTTTCCTGTTTCCTGTTTTACTTTGATAGTCTTGTGTCCTGTAGCCAGTATTTTAAGTTTTGCGTCTTAGCTGTGCTCTCCTCCTGTTTCCCATTCACGCATTACTCCCTTGTGTATTTAAGCCCAGTGTTTTCCTTTGCCTTTTGTTGCGTCGTACCTCCTCATGTGCTGTAAGTCTCTCCGTGTTTCTGGTTTCACTTTTAGTTCCACGATTCTAGTTTCCCAGTGTTTTGTTCTTACTTTTATACTCCAGGTTTTGGTTTGTTTTCTGTGAGTTTATTTTATGAAGGATATTTCCAGCGAATAAACCTGCCATTCGAAGTTTATTTTCAGTGCAGGAGTATCTGCATTTGGGTCCACTTCCTGCCTGCCACAGCCACACATGACACTTCTCAGATGAGACGGGAAATTTAAAGAAGTCGATTCACTTTTCTTCCCAAGCTCCTTAGACTACCTACCAGGTTGTGTGATAATTAAGATATTGTTACTGTAAAATTTTCATAAATAATGTATCCCTCCTTTTATTTAGCTAATTTTGTGATATTGCAGGTATTTATTAAAGTTGATATAATTTATTGTAACATTCACACAATATGCTAGATGCATTTTAACAGACATTTTGATATGGCATGTGATAGCTCAACTCCTAGACAAATGTAAAAAACATGCAGACATGTGTTCATTATCTACTGATCTATATGTAGAAATGTGAGTAAATACCTGAAACACTTCAACTTGTTTGGCTTGCTGTGAAAAGTAACTTGACTGCCATGGGTGGGCCCTTGAAGTGGGAAGCTCGGGGTGTTGAAGTGGGTGGCACAGGGCTAAGGTATACAGTACTTACTTTTTATTTGACAAATTTGACTTGTTTAAATTAATCAAAGTACAACAGTCTTGCAACAACCAGACCCTGCTGCTCACAGCAGATAAACAGCCAAAACCTAGATGAACATAGCCAAGAAAAAACATGCCAAATTATGCATAATATTTTAACAGCACAGATACAACATTAATTAAACCTCTGCTCTGTGAGAAGGTGCACATGCCAGGAGCACACACAGGTGAGCAAATTTATTATGAAACCAGGAAAAACTATAAAGCTATGCCAGTCTTGCAGTTACTAGGCCCTGTTATACACAGCAGTCAAGAACATACTATAAGTCTAACGTGCATAGTTGACTAGAACAGTATTTTAACAGGCACAAAACCCAATTTACACAGCCTGAAACATAGTCAAATACTGTTTTGCACCAAAGGAATTAGTGTGAAATTACTGCTTTATGATAATGTAAAACTGCTCTGAGGCAGCTCATAATAAGCCAAAGCTTTACCTTCATCTGGGTGCTCCAGGTACAATTCTTCAAATGTGCCTTGGCACTCAGGAGTTTAGGAGGTAGGGGATTGGAGCCCAAAAGTACTTAAAATGTCTGTGTGGACACTCATGAGGGACAAGAGAGTGTGTTTATTCTGCATCATGGAGGGTCGTAACCTTGTTTTTTATAGCTGCAAGTTGGAGAATGGTCACTCAGATGAGACCGCTGATATTGGTAAACATAGACACAATTCAGTTTTTCAGCCTTTATCAACAGAGCTTTCTTTTTAGGATGGAGCTCCTGAATCTTCACCAGTACTTTTTCTGAGCCAGTGGTGTAAAAAAACAAACAAACAAAAAAAACTACATCTCAGATAAAGTTTATTTCTTTGATATGACACTTCTTTGCAGATAATTAAATATCAAAAGCAAAGAAATGAGTAACAAATAAAAAGAAAAAAAAACATTCTCTTAGTAAGGTAATTGCCACCGGTGTTCTTCAGCACGCTTTGGGATTGATTCTGTTCTGTGTGACTCTACTGGAGGGGCGAGACATCATTCCTCCAGAAAAATATTTCCTCCTTTGGTGTTTTGACGATGGTTTAGGAGTGTGATGTCTGTCTCTAAAATTAGGTTTATTATCAGTTGAAATGAGATGGATTGGACTATTCAATGAGCATAGCCATCCTGAAAGACACTATGCATTATCTAGGATTAAAACAGATGGGTAGAAAACATGGATTTTTAATTCACTTCCAGCTGTGTATCAGCAGAGCAAGTCAACAGAACTGCAGGGATTGATTTAAAAAAATTAAAGAAAGTCCCTGGGAATACTAGATTAGTGATCAAAATAATTAGTCTATTCCCTTTGCAAACAATACGCATGTCCCTCAGTGTATTACAGCACACTGTGTGACAGGCAATAATAAAATAACAACTCTAGTGGGATAAACCACAAATAAAAGATCATTCAAGTTATGTCTGAAACATTTGAATGGTACTATATATATTTTTTCCTTTTCTATATGTATACATATACATATATAAAGATAGAGAGAGAGAGAGTGGTTTTCCTCTCTCTCCTTTGAGAGCATGTATTCCCCCTTAAAAACATTTGACTCTTCACTGATTGAAGTTTAATGCACCTTTATAGAGGTTAACAATGTAATTTTTATGAAATACAATAACTGTTTTATTAATACTTAACACCAGATTTAAGCAGAATTTTGTCAAGTAAGAGTAAAAGAGCTGCTCTCCTATATTATAGTTGAGTAGTCACTAATCAAAGAATGTTCATGGCCATGCTTTTCTGTGTCATTACTGCGTGACCTTCTAGTCAAGCCAGTTGGATTTTTGGCACCAAGCTGCACGGATATGAGACATTCTTTTCAGGTTTCAGGTTTTATTTGTAAAGCTTGAGAATCAAGGGCACCAGATTAGTATGTTGGAGTGGCAAAAATGTCAGCGCATTAAGCGCTAATGCTAGAATTCACACATTCCTTTGGGAGGAAGAGAATCTCCACCATAGTTGAAATGCAGGGAAAATAAATGGCCACCAACAAAAGCTGCCACCAAAGTGCAAACGAGCAGTATCTCCTGAACAATTCCAGTACATGTTGAAGGAAAACTTTTGTTTGGTTGTTTTTCCATAACTTGTGAATCTGCAAATTTACACAATCTGTATTTTTCATATGAAAGAAACTATACTGTGGTGGGGCTTGCTTATTTCTTGTTTTTGATTTATGTATGTTTGTTTTGTTTTGCTTTACTTTTGTTTCATATGTTGTTTGTTTAATTTAAGACTAAAAGAAAATTAAATGAATGAGAGGTAAAACTTGAGGGGGTAGGGACAAATAAGTAAATACTTCTGCCTACTCCTTTTCAAACAAATAATGGGATGATATCTTGTAATGATTGTGAAGGCACATGTTTGAAATAAAATGAACTGAACTGAAAACAAAAGTGATATTAAATACATGTTGAACCAATTAATAATCAGTGTGGCATGTGTATTTAACTTTTTAACAGTAGCAGAAAAACTGTGTGGTGATCGTCTCACATTACTGCTCCTCAGCATTTACTCAAAACAAGGATGCCTCTCATATTAACTATGCAGGAGTTACAGCTCAGTCAATGTGGAAGCTCCCTCGCGTTGCAAGGAACAGATCCAGGTACACCTGATGTCTCAACATTAGATTAATGCCAGTCTACTCTAGGAGAGACTTGTGTGTTATATATTTAATATGAGATATAAGTAGCCAAACAACATATGCTTCAAATATAGAAACTTTTTTTAAATGCACATTTTCTCTAACACCGTAATAAAGTTTGTCACACACAGTCATGGTAAATTCCACAAATATTTAATAAACTGTTGAGAGTGACTGTAATAGTACTGCCTAAGCACTTATTAAAATGATCTGTAGTAACATTAAAGGGCGCTGTTATGAGCCTGGCATGGAACGGATCACTCTGTATGATCTGGATGGTAAGTTAAGTATGAGATATCCAAATAAGGATGGTAATTTTTCTAAAATAAAAACCCTGGATTTTGAGAAGTAAGTTGTACATTCATCAGCTGCATAAGGACAATGTATCACAGTGCAAAAGAAATGATGGCTCTAGGCTTGAGTCTAAGAAAATAGGCTGATAGACTCCAGTCCGGAGGCTGCAGCCTGAGGAGAGCAGCCTGACTGGGCTGGTGGATGCTGGGGGGCTAAGGAGGGGTCTATGCATCCTGCTAAATCCAGCTGTCAGCAGCTTTGGAGCTGAAAGGCTGCGAGGCTTACTGACCCCTGCTTGGAGACTAGGAGGTCTATGAGATCAACTGGGCGGTTTACCTCTGTGAGAGCTGCAATATACAAAAGGCAGTTAATTACATACCACAACCAAACTGATAAAATACTAATTTCTTTTCATGTTTCCCAAATGAAAGTTGCTAATAAAATACAAGCCTGTTGCAATCAGTAGTGACTGAATGCAGCACACTTGTGTTTACATATTACAACCATGGTTACATGTACGGATGGGAATTTATAAATTTAGCAAGTGCAGCTCCATTATCGATGTTACTTGGCGATTTGATTCCTTATTGGCTCATTGGCTCCACTTGGAGAGTCATCACTAAGCAGCATATCAAACACATTCATGCAAATTAACTGCATTCTGTGTGTTTAAATGCTTGTGCACGTGGGAGGTATTTTTCCCCTTTGTTGTGATCAGTGATGGGGTTGAAATGATATAATGGAAAAAGTGATATATTACACGTTACTTATAAGGAGAAAGATTTCTCTGTAAAATGGCCCCGAACAGCTGGAAGATTTCTACCAGTGTCTGTGTTTAAAAATGTGAGTAGGCTGTCACTGTGTACCGCAGCTGTCAAAGACCATAGTGTGAAACATCCACGTCTATTTACTCTTGAAGAGTCCATAAAATATTGTGAAAACCAATTACTTGATATTATTGTCATTATCATTATTATTATTATTATTATTAGCAAATTAGCACAAAGCACAAAGAACCATATGTAGGTGGTAGAAATAAGGAGGAGCTGACCAGAATGAAATTGATATTTGGGGAGAAGAGATTTACCAGAAAAAGGGGGAATCAGAACCTTTCGGGATCCAACGTAGTGATAACAGGATGAGAGTGCAGACAGCTTGAAGGAAACCAGCATGCCCAGCAGACTTTACAGAACTCGTGCTTGAAGGTGTCTGATGGTAGTGCACCTTGAAGATGCCAGTTCTTCGAGGGCCCCTCTGGTGTTCACACCTCATTGTCTTGGTGAATCTGGGGTCACAGCTGGCCCCCTGCCTCGATCAGAGAGCTGGTTGACGGTCTATTGATCAAGGACTTCGCAGAGTCTGTTGTCTCATCTGTGAGGATTGTGTTCTGCCGATTATTCATACATGGTGGTCAACAGCGACTGTTTTCAGGTGGCAGTTGCCGCTCATTGTGTGTGTGAAGAATTAAAAAAAATTATTAAATGACAATGAAAATTGAGCGTAACATACAGAGTTTACTTCATAAAGGCTGCACCTCCGTAGGGCCCAATTCATCAGGCACTATTTCAAAATGAACCTCTCATGTAGCAGACATTCTTTCCTATTTACAAATTCCCTGAACATAATATTTTATTTTTGGGTTGCTTAAAATACACAGGCACTAGAGTTATAAAAACAAAATGAAAATATTGGTGGTGATAAGCATCTTACACAAGAAAATCATGATATTTTTAAACGGGAGAACAGTTTCCAGTTTAACTGTGCTGCTAAAAATGTGTACTCTTTTAAAAAAGACACATGGAAGTTCACCTTACCAACATATGTACACCTGCTGCTGGATTATTGGAAATCCCAGCATGGTTTATTCACTACTTTATCTTTGTGTGGGTGGTGGTTCATAGTGGGAAGTTAATAGAGCCATTTTATTCTACCCCAGGAAATGCACACCTTTTGATTGCCTTTCCATTACCATTGTGAAAGCATAAACAGTTCAGAAGTCAGAAGAAAACTAATGTTTTTTGTCATATTGAGAAACTACCTAAAGGAAGACTGAAAAATTGGCAAGAAAGAAAGGAAAGTATATTATTTAGACCCTGTTGATCCAAAGCATCTTAAGGCCATGCTGATTAGATCTTCTTTTTTTATGCTCTGTCTTAATTAAAGCAAAGCCTCATAATTAGGCATGCAAGGAGATGTCATATTATCATGACTCCTTAATCACAAAAGGCTAACAGTTTCTCCACAAGCATATAAAAGAGGAAACTTCAAATTGAAACTATGCAAATTGTATGTACTATTTATTCACTCAGTTTGAAATGATATCACCTACTTTACTTTTAGTGCTACTTAAAGTGAAAGTTAGTCCTCACACTCTTATATACTAAGACCATATCAGCAATAAAAAAAAAGCCTTTGGTTAACTTAGCTCGGTTTAAAGAAAGATCATGGACTGGAAAAGAGAATAAAAAAGAGATTTTAAAAAGGGAACCTTTGTCAAAAACACAACACAACTATTTAAAAAAATACACAGTTTCATTCAACAGTTTAATTCAGACTGGTTTAATTCACACGTCTGTTTTTTGCTGCTTATTTATTGATCACTGTTATGTTAACTTTATTCTTGTTTCTTTTCATTTAATTGTAGTGTTGTTACTTAATTTTGGGTTGCTTTTGGTTGTGTACTTGTCAGATCTGCCTAACTGCATACTTCTTCTCCTCCTTGTCTTCTTCCTCTTAGAAGGGTGCATAGACTTTTAAAGTGATGAAAACCATAGTTATCATACTGATGAGAGCAAAGAAGTGAGAGGCTTAATTGGGCTCTTATGTCAGTGTCATCCCATTGTTTCAGTTCATCCTTATTTGTCAGTTTGCCCTTGAATCTAGTAAAGTAAAATAAACAAGAAGCTTGTCTTCCCTTTCGTTCTTTTTTTTTTTTTTTTTGGGCTATTATTTTCCCCAATGTCATGCATCTGAAATCTAGCAAAATGCCCTTTTTGTTTGAGATTCCTCTCAGTTTTGCAATGCCTGTCATATTTTAGAAAGCGAAAATTAGGATCCTGTCTTAAGAATGAGAATTTTGTGAGAATCTTCTCTGTAACTGCCAGAAAGTGTTTTAATTAATGAATTCAAATTATAATGTTCTGTGTAATATATTATTCTTATTACATTTTGTGTTCAATGTAGCATCTTTTGTTTGTTTAGTACATCAATTAAATTGTTTTAAATATATTTTGTATTTTTTTTGCTCCTGAGCAATGTGTGGATGTTTTTCTGAGTGATAATGTCGAAGGAGATAACTTCAACATGCAACCAGCATGGAAGTGTCAGAAGCTGCAGATCCTTGAATAATTACTTGAAGTTGGCCTGGAAACCTTGTCTTCACATAAGCCAGCAGCACTGTGAGATGTACAGTGAACCCTTCTCATGAATCACCTGACCAGTGTCTAGGCAGGTCAGCTCAGCTGGTGGCTTGCAGTTGGCGCAGTATCAGTGTAATCCACATGAATCCCATTGTTTTATTAAAAGGAAGCACTGTATGAAACTGTATGAACGTCTCGGCAATAGAATGTTAATTCAGTTCTCTCTGTTTCTTATTATGAAGTTTAAATGACCTGACTGGTTTTACTGAAAGAGTGAACATAGTCTCATAAGATTTTCATAGCATAATAAGTTTTTCCAAATGTAAAATCCTCAGTTAAAACATTGTTAACATGGGGCTTGTTCATCTATTGCCTTGCTGACAAGAGTTTAATTGTATTCTGTGGCCACAAATATACAATTTCACATGGCTAAATGAATCGTTTGTGATGATAGGTAGCACTTTTTAGTTATTGCAGCTCCTGGGTGGTGGTTGCTGGGGTTAACATATGGAGATTGCAACCCTGAACCCTGACCACAACAAATTAAGATTTAAAGTAATCATGAAAACTACTTTTACAGCTCATGTACCCGATTGGCTTACAGTACTGTAATTACATGTTGACCTTAGTCACCGCAAACTGATGCACATTACTGGGATAAACAAGGGCTGCACTCAAGCACTGTGTTTACTTCACGGGTATTCTCAGTTGTTGTTTCCATTTATCACTGAAATAACTGAGTTGTTTTATTGGCTTAGCTGAAATTTAATTTCTGGTGACTGATTCTTTAACTATCACTTTTAGCCCCAATCTTTGCTATTAGCCATTAAAATGTACTCTTACCTCGTTCAGTTTCTCCAATCAGTTATTTTTATACTTTCACACTTCTCTTGTTCGTGTGTTTAGCAACACCAATTTTGGAACTTTCTGGCTGTAATCAGCATATTTCCAAATTTAAGCTAATCATAAACCACACTTTTTTAACCTATTAAGATATTTTGCATGATTTCTTTCATTTAGCAGTATAAATTTCCCTGCAATTTAAAAAAAGGGATTGACTACATCCTTGTATTTCTAATTAGTCTGCAACAAAAATGTTCCTCAACTTCATGAAACAATGTGAAATTTTTTTTAGGAAACCTAACAATACATTACTTTGGTAATTTGTTTGTACTATGTTTTATATTCATATGCTATCATTATCTTCAGTACAGAAAGCCTTACCAAACTATCAGCAGTGGCAGATTATGAACACTTTCAGATAAGTCTTTGTTTCGTGCATATGTTGTTTGGTTGTTTCTGAATGTGTGTATGCCAATTCACCTGTGCAGTGGCTCGACTGTGATTGGTGGACGGAAGGAATGGTCTGATGTAACTGGCTCCCGCTGTGGACGTAGGCAATAAAAAGACGACGGAAGAGCCGCGGTGTGTGGGCTGTGGAAAACTTGCCGTGCACTTGTCTCAGGTCCAGATGGAGCAGCCGCAGCCATATCTACTTAGTTAAATTTGGGCATGTGTGTGAAGTGCGGAGCAAGTAGGGGTGAGCTGACAATTATTTTGGGAAGCTTTGTTTTCTCCTGTGTTGTTAGACCAGGGAGGTCCGACTGTGTCATTTCTTTTGTTTTTTTCTTGAAGAGGTCAAAGGGGAACAGAAGCCTAGGTTGGGTTTTGTTTGTTGTGTTGGCCTTAGCTCACCCTGAAATCATACACTCCCACTACCGTTGTACTGAGTGCCATTGCCGTAAATAAATCATTGTTAAACGTCCAATGCTGTGGCTGTGTCTGTTTGGGCGTGGGAAATCGCGGGACACCCCGCTCTTGTTACGGTCATTCCAAGCAGGGTCATAACAGTCTTGCAATAAGGTAAAAAATTAATTTCTCCTCTACACTATAATCTCAAGTTAAAAGCTAGGGACGGCCCACTGTATGAAGTTGTTCACTTTTAATTCTTGCTAGGAAAGTTAATTTGACCCTTTTTTGACCTTTGGGTTTGCAATTATTTTTGTGCTCATACCCAACGTGTACACCTAGACTTGTACTGTACATGAAATGACCTTAGAACCTCAAGGAGAATGACTTTCCATATGGCTCCCTAATGACACTGCTCTCTCTCTAGAACCATAAAAGTTGTAATCATCTTTAATGTATTCTTGAAGGGTAAATTATTTCATTGCTAATCATTTTGAGAATATAAAGAAGCAATTGTGTCCTTCCTGTAGGTGAGCTTATGTTTGCATCATTTTTTCAAGCTGACACACTTTCCTATCCTACAGTATAGTTTGACACTATACTAATCAAAGTCACTTGGGAAAACAGTAATGTCAGAGTGCTTGTAGACTTCAGTCACAGGACAAAGACAGAAGCAGGTGCAGTTGGGAACTGCAAATTAGGGTCTTCTTTCCAATAAATGCTTCTGGATCGATATGTTCCATGTCACCTTATGAATAGTTTTCACATTTTGCTACTCAAACTCGCACATCTCATCCTCAAGTTGACAGCAGCTAATCTCAAAGCTTTGTTTTTCAGCGTGATCCACTGCCTATTTGATGCGGGTGTGTATCGAATCTATCAACCTTTAAAAGTTAACAAGTTGTCTGGGGAAATGCCATTTGTACCAGTTCAATAGAAAATGTCAGACTCTGATAAAATGGTGAAGACGCATGTCAGCAGTACTTGAGGATCAGCACAGAAGTAAGAGTGAATTGGAAAGCTTTGTGCCTTTGTGGCATAGATAGTTCTCTCCAACATTTGCTAGGCTTTCAGTACCAAAAGTGAAGAGAGAAAAACATTTTGAAATAAGAACGTGCATGAAATAATCCCAGATATCTTATAATGTGTCACCCTAAAAATATTTCTAAAGATAATATCTGTTTTTTCTAAGACTTACCATCTCTGACACAGTCAGTCTTAATGAAAAATATTTTGTTGTAGTCATAGCATTTTGTTTTTGATTGGTTTTATCATTCAACAGCTGTGGTCTCCAGATCCTAACTGTCCTATGTTTGGGAAGTATGCAGCAAAGTGAACATAGCAGTTTCTCTATGAACAACACAGTGATGGATGGAAACACACGCAAGCACACACGTTAAGTGTAAAGCTTTACTACGAAGTGCTGACCAAGTTTTAAGTATCTTGTAAGTATGAAGGAGCGACTTGCAATAAACTGGTCCATTGACTGTAACTCGTGAATTTGAAGCTGCTTTTAGCAGTTGTAGTTACCAATCATCACCACAGTTTCTGCTTCTTGTGTTGTAGAATATACTGTCAGTATAACTGCTGTAATGATGTTATTGTGACATAATTGTGAAATATTGTGACAGATATTAACTTTAACTTTCAATGTCAAGTGAGCTGAGATAAGTGATGTTGTGAATTGGCAGTATATGAATGAAATTGACTGAAATAACCTCATCTCCCATTTCAGTTGATCACTTCCAAAATAACTAGTGAGATTATTATTATTATTGTGTGTGTGTGTGTGTGTGTGTGTGTGTGTGTGTGTGTGTGTGTGTGTGTGTGTGTGTGTGTGTGTGTGTCTACGAGTTTCATTTACAGTACAAATTGGATGGTACAATGGGTGTCTAAACAAATGAGGGTCATTGTTTTGATACACTGTTGGGAAACACAGCAAAACATCAATATGATAATGAGCACCTGTTGTAGAAGAATGACAAAAACAAGCAAAAATGTTTAATAATTTATATAGCCATGGAATTATGATACTCTGTTTTTATTTTAAGTTTCAAAACAGCTGTGATTTCACTATGGCTTCATAACGTGTGCATATACTCCATACATGGGGACAGTACGATATAGGAAGCTAACAACCAGCTCATAACTAGCTAAAACACTGCTCACTTTCTGTTAGTAGTTTTATTGAGAGCTCAGTAATTGACTGGTCTGTAGTAAATGGCATTTGTTAATGTCAAAAGAATTTAGTCTCTGCTGCTTCAAAAAAAGTAAAGCTTATTGTATTATGTGCGTCATAAGCAAGTAATTTATAGCAAATCACACATGTGTTACAAAATCATATAAGATTATATTAACACACAAGATTTGGGTCAACTGTATCCCTGTTCCAGGGATCTTAATAAAATACTTTTCTCTTAAAATGTATTTCTCTGCTTTGTCTCTTTAGTACCTACCTACTGCTCGCAAATAGACACACATCCAGATCCAAGCTTACCTCCTGGTTTACTTCTTTGCACTCCTCATCTTCTCTCTTGACCTTGATCCATTGACTCTGCAGGTCACCTAGCTCACAGGTCACCATGAGAGACTCCCAGATGAGCAGATTTGTTACCATTCTGTGGTCGGATCATTGCTGTCCGATGGGATCTAGTTTGGAAGCTGATATACAACTGGGAGTATTGAGGATCACTGGCTCCATGCCATGTCCCTGACTGTCCTCATCTAATCATACCACTTTTGTTTTTTTCTCTTCTCTAATGAAATTTATTTCACTTTTTTGCTCCTCCAGAGGTTGTGTACAATAAATTAAGATGTTAATTAAATTTTACAAAAATGAAATAAACAAAAAAGTTGAATTTTTGTTAGCATGAAACTCTTCCTAAAAGAAACAAAGCCTATTTTTCGGAAGCTGTGATTAAACATTAGAGATAAGCTGTGAAACTTCAGGAAATATTTGAAAACTGAAAAAGTTAAAAAGGATGAAATTCTTCAGCCTATAATACACCCCAAACCAAAAAATGACTAATACAAATGAAGAATTTCAGTCTCTATCCTCTGCAGACATACACTATTCATTTACATAAGTTCATAAGAGGCTTATTTTGCGAGCTCTGAAGACCTCATTCAGTACATTAATTATGTCCCTGTTGTTCACTGAGATATACCGATCTTGATTTTTTAAACTAAGGCTGTGTTATACTCTTACAAGAAAATCATAAGAATTTATTCTGTAAGGTAAACATGTTTAAGCTATGACAAATAGCTGCTATAAATCACTGTTAGTTTCACCATCTGCCTCAGACAGTCAGCTGAAAAAACTACAAGATTTGACTCTTGCATGGCACTGCATGACATAGCTTTAGAAATATTATAAGGCTCACTGACATTCATCTCTGATGAGAAGACACGAGCATTGACAAATCTCCAAAAGTTGATTCTGTTCATCTGGACAAACTTCAGATCCTTTTTCTAATGCCAATAAGTCGGCTAAGCGCTACCACTTTATCACACATGTAGACCAGAAAAGTACATATTTAGGATGTGTGTCATGTTTAGCATACATTGTGTTTTGTTAAGTGCCAATGTAGATCCCACAGTATCTCCTGCATGAAGGAATGGGTGCTCTACCAAGTCTCATTAATCACTAATAGCATGGCTTAATTGTGTAACCATATTTGGTCACTAAGATGAATGTGTAAATGACAAATTTCTTGTCTTTTAAATTTTTTATTAGAGCATTATATCTAGTGTTTAACTGCAAAGTACCATTTGATTGAATTTATCATAAAGAACTATATTTGAATCAGAGGAAGAAAGCGGTGCCTTGGAAAATAAATTATCTTTAATTGACAAATTACATTGCCTCAATTAGTCTGCCAGTGAATTTGTCTTTATAATGTGTGGCTTTCTACATATAAATGTTCTTTCGTCTGCTATTTCCATCCCTATTTTAGCACTCTCTTAGAATATGAACATTTCAATATTCATGTGTTAATAGGAGACATTACAATTCAAATAAATCATAACAAGTCAAAATGACTCAGATCAAATTAGTTCAGACACTGTGCTGTCAAAGAGCTTAAGTCTGAATGATTTTTTTTTTATTTCAGCGACCATTTGTGTTATTTCCTATTTGCTTTTTTATTTTAATCAAAATCAAAATGCTTATTTCAGTGTTTTCCAAATATTTCAGATTCCACTGTAAATATGTTGCAGTTCTTTTATACAATTATTACACTGAGACTCATCGAACCATTATTCCCTCTGCTGTGTTTTTTCACTGCCTGACAGAAAAAAACTGGTATATGTCAGGTGGTGAAATAAATCTTCCCAGATGAATAACTGTTCCATAACCACAAACCATTTTGAATACATACACCGAAACTTGATGTGCACCTCCCTGAAAACGTAACTACACATCACGTATGCAGTGCACATCTGTTGGGATTGGCCTGTTCAGTTCTTGCTTTGTGTTTCTGGTGACTTTCCATCACAGTTTTTGAATGGAATAGGGGGAACAATAATCATCACCTCAGTAATGAGGAACAATAAACATTGCCTCAATATAAAGACTCAGAGATGTGAACAAATTACTGGAGAGAGGTTCCCGAGTATTGGAATGAATGTGAGAGAACGTACCAAGAGTCTTATTTAAAAGTGTCTCAAGGGTCTAGAGAGAGTATCAGTAAAAAGAGAAAATGTCCAGTGAGCGCAGTTCCCAGAGAGAAAATGCCCTGTTCATACCAGAGGAGAGTGACCAGCCTGGTTTGAACGTATATGAAGGCATTAGGAACTAAAATATTACAGTAATAATAATGTAAATACATTACAACCAAGATAAGCAGAAAAACATCTATGGATGTAGGTATAGATGTAAATACACCTATAAATATAAATATAAAAGAACAAGTATGTGTGTGTGGCGGGACATGGTTGGTGGTGCGGGTGCGGCGAGGTGGATGTACCTGATCAACGATCATGCCGTGCCTGCTTTAAAAGGGTGAACTAGGACCTGTCTTGGTAGTAGTTGGTGATGTGTGTGGCTGCGAGCTGCAAAGCAGTAGCTGAGTATTGTTAAAACAGCAACCATGAGAATAAAGTATGCAGAAAAGCATGGAAATGTGGTGGGATCTGTCGTGGTTTGTTTACAGTGGTGCCAAAACCTAGTAGGGGGTCACAGCAGACCGAGGACTGGGCCAGCCAGGGAAGGCGCTGGCCCAGGTGGTGGCCGAGCTCGCACAATAGGAGCAGGCAGCAGTGTTACACCGCTGGCAGGAAGAGCTGTACACCCAGACCGAGAGTCTGAAGGAGGTGAACGAGGGTCTGGCAGTTCGGACCCGGGCCTGGCCGAGCATCAGACCACTCCCTGCCGTAGTGTGTCAATAACAAACATAGCAAAATTGTCATTTGTCCAACTCTCCAAGTCAGATAAAGAAAAAGTGTGATTCAGAGGCTACATTACAAACAGCAAAACAAAAAAAAATTATGTAGTTGTATTTTTAGTTAAACATATTCCTAAAACCTAATTTTTCCTTGCTTCCACCCTTCAAATGTTCAAGTAGAAAAATGTGTACTTATATTTAATGAACATGGTCTGAAAGCGTTACAAGTAAAATCAAAGTCAAAGACTTTCAGCTCAAAGTCATTAGGTTAGTGGACCTCTTCTATATATAAAACTTCTAATTTAAGTACATTCTTTTTAAATTTCAGATCAAGTGATTGTCAGTTTGTTGCCGATCAGTGGCACTGTGCTAAACTTGTTTTTTCTGTGCAAGTTTAAGCCTGGTACCTTACGCCACAAAGACAGTGAATGACTTCAGTGTGTTGAGAATGACTGACAAAATCATAAGTACACATGCAAAATGATAGCAATAAATATATATATATATATACAGCAGAGTGTGGTTGAATTTGATGGAGGAATTCAGCCTCCCAAGCCTGAGGACATAAACTGCTCCAAAGATTGAATGCTACCACAGTTCTGTATTGCCTGTAAGACATCTGTAGGGTGAACATGCTGTGGCTCAGGAAGTTATTTTCTTGTAAAAATCACCTCAATGATATCACAGATATTTAGTAGATGGGTACTGATGATGTCGTTTGCATTCGTTTCAATCACCTGCTGCAGAGTATTACAGTCTTGGGCTGTACACATTCCAAACCAATCTTATCAAAGTATGCAACATACTGACTATGGATTGGCAGTGAAAAAGATGTTTTTTTCAAAAGGTTCTCTGGACTCAGTGGGCAAATGAATAGTTTAAACAAACAGTTCAGTACTTGTTTATAAAGCAGCCTCCCTCGCTTTTATCAAAAAGGCCTTATGGGATCTTGATCCCAAGGTTAGGAAAGCTTGAGCTAGGACTTATAGGAGAAATAAAATGAAATAGCTGCTTTCCAAAGGCAAAGTAAGCATTTCTCATAGATATGCATGCACCCTCTGTCTTGTGAACGTGAAAGAGAGAGAACAGTGCAGCTGAGATCCGAAGATGGTACAATTGCCCACAGCAAGTAGCTGCAACAACTCTCCCTTCAAAACTTGAAAGGCCTGCTGGTCCTCTCTCATGTCTCCTGTCATCACAGTAGTCCACACTGGCAGGGGGTCCCCTCTACGTCCGTGTCATTTGCACAGCCCACAGCATGACGCTTTTCTTCTCTTGACTTTCATTTTTCCTTTCTCACTGACCAGCAGTACATAGAAACATTTGTGGGTGGGGATGTGGTTTGAGGGATAGTGGCCTATTATTTTTCTCTCTTTTTCTTTTTCGCTGTGTGCATTTAAGAAAATCCTTGAAATTTTTAAAAACTCTTTGCCAAAGCTGTGATTTGACATTAGCAGAACTGTCTGGGACTGTTATTGCACTATAGTAAGTACCAGTACTAAGCACTGCATATCACATATGTTGTTTTATGACTGAAAACCTCTTGTGTGGTCATTGTCAGGTCTTAAAATACATCAATGTCATTATTTATTTCACAGAAACGAAATGGTGAAACTATTTAATAGCCAGTAGAACCACTGAGCTGCAACAAGCTGAAGTAATCATTTTCTGCATGACTTTATCTGCCTCTCACATTGTCACTCACATTGAAGAATTTTGGCTCACTCTTCTTTTACAGTGTGGCTTCAGTTCGTTGAGTTATGGGACTTTGTTTACAGCATTTCAATTGACTTGATGTCTGGAATTTCACTGTAGTATTGCAGCACCTTGATTCTTTTCTTTAGTTGCTGTGCTTGGGATTATTGCCCTGCTCTATGAACCAGTTTCATCCAGACTTTAGCTGTTAGACCAACCTTGCACTTGAGTCTAGAATACTAGTATACAGAGGATTTCACGGCTGACTCAGTGACTACAAGGTGCCCTGTTCCTGGGGCTGCAAAACAAGCCCCAAAAACCATCACACCTGCACTACTGTGCTTAACAGCTTCTGTGAGGTGTTTGGTTTATTTCAAATGTGGAGCTGTGCTTATAGCCCAATATCTCCACTTTGGTCTGTTCAAAGGACATTATTCCACAAGTTTTATGGTTTGTTCAGAAGCAACTTTGCGAATGTAAACTGTGCTGTCTTAATGCATGCTCATCACCCAGGTAAGAAAATCCCACAAATATGATTCTATTCATCCGGACATTTTCTCCCAATGAAAGCACTACATCCAGATAAAAAGAATCAACTGTCTGGGCTAAGTCATGCTACAATGTTGTTTTCTCTGAAGAAGTCTTGATGCATGCTCAATCATCCAGGTAATTAAATCTCCAAAAGTTGATTCTGTTCATCTGGATGTAGCGTTTTGTGGGAGAAACGTTTCGTCACTCATCCAAGTGACTTCTTCAGTCTCAGCTGACTGCAGGTTTCCCCGATCTTATAAACAGTACATTTGCATAATGACTGAACCCAGCCCACTGAAGGAACAATGGGCTGGGAGGTCATTTGTGGAGTGGCACTCCAATTTCGTTGTACTCTGTAGAATGACAATAAAGGCTATTCTATTCTATTCTATTCTATTATATTCATTTCCTTAATCTTAATTATGAAAATTCTCATGACCATTGATCAACAGCCACTGACCAAAACCCACTGATCAAAGCCCACTAATCAATGGCCATGAGTACCATTCACAGAGAGTTGGGGAATGGCTGCAATCACAGCATTGTAAGATGGCGAAAGATGCACCCTTCTGACTTCAATCCTCAACCCATTGGTAGGCAGCTCTGAACACCACATTCAGAACACTTTGGATTTTGTTGAGAAGGTGAGAGATGTCATTATGGAGGCAGATGAGACCATGGTCTCGTACGACGTTACATCTCTCTTCACTTGCATCCCAGTCACGGAAGTATTAGTGTCATGGTCGGACGGTCCTTCCCGGGGCGACCTGCCTGTGTGTATGTGTGTGCTTCTCTCTCTCTCCTCCTCCACCCAGTGGCTGACACACCTGCACCTAATTTTCCACCCAGCTGTCACTGATCATCGTGGGCTGAGGTATTTAACTGTGTGTCCGGATGGCAGTCGACGCTGGATTGTACTGGAAGCTCGGTAGTAAAGAGTGTTTGTTACTTGTAACATAGCTTTAGCCGGCCACCCTTCTCACCTGTTGTTGTCACTTGTTTGTAGGAGGAAGTGATACGGAGCAGAAGGTTGGAGAGAAGGAGCCCGCTGGATTAAGCTCTCGGAGGAGAAACACACTCGGATAATCACTTGGGAGACTCACCTGCACACCACTGGGAATTTGGAGATGATCACCGTTGAATTTTTGCACTTCGCTTTGTGTTTTGAGACTGTTTTTGAGCACTGTAAATAAACGCACTGTTTGCTTCGCATCCAGAGCTCCGCGACTGAGTCTGTATTTCCCCATTACCCGTGACAATTAGAGTGAATTGTTAAATGTTGTCATTTCTATGCTTGCCAACTCTGATGAAAGAAATTCCATTGTCCTTCCCCCCAGATTCTTGAGGTTCTGGATGGGGGGGCTGTAATGTTTTATTGCAGATACATCCGGAAGATCTGCTTCTTTTGATGTAAGCTTCCTGCGTTTACGACCCTTTGGTCAGCAGGAGGTCTGACACACACACACACACACACACACACACACACACACACACACACACACACACACACACACACACACACACATTCTCGCATTCTTACAGAAGTTCACACATATACATACAATGCCTGTCTTAGAACCAAGGAGGCGTGGCTTTGTTCTGACGTGTTTTGTGTGAACTGTCTCTCAATAAAAGGTAGCAGGAGGAGGTCAGATCTGGAGGTCATTCTCGTGGTGGACACAGACGAGGCCTCCCTTGCGCAAATAATCGATCGATCGACTGTCTTGTTTTCTTCATGATGAATACGTCTCTAGAATTAGCGGGGCTTGTGGAAACACAGACCCAACAGGAAGCATTGGAGGTAGTGCGTAAGAGATTACAGGATGACCCCAACCTCAGCAACAGGACCACTTTCATGCCTTCCTGTTCAACTGAAATGCCTTGGTTTTTCAGTGGAGTGTGTGAGAGAGTTTCACTAGTGTGTGTGGGAGCGTTTCACTAGTGTGTGTGAGAGATAAAATTTCAATAGTGTGTGTGAGAGTGTTTCAGTAATAATGTCCCTTACGGCACCTCATATATCTGCTCCTGAATGATGGACTTCAAATTATTTTTAAATGACCTTATAACCCTTCCCAGATGGTAGGGGAGCCACATCTCTTAGATAACTGTCTTTCCTCCATGATATTATGTTAAAACACATATCCACACCAGCAAAGTAACAAAGCGTATGCTCTTTTAGAGATAGTCACACTTGCTGATGACAAGACTTGGCTTTCATTTACCTATGGAAACAGTAACTGTCTGCTTTCAATAGTTTTCACACACTGTTTCTTCATTTTCCCTTAATTTTTACAAAGTACATAGTGGCACAGGAAATGCATAGGAGGAGGACATGTCATGACAAAACATCATGTTCAGTCATTCATCTGCAGTTGTATTTACGCAAGTTGTAAGCACTACTAAGGACAATAATATTGTTATGTCCTGATATGTAAAACCTTAGAATTTAAACAGGCTGTATTTTCTTTGCACCTTACTGTAAAGGCTTCTTGTTATATTGAGTACTGATAGAATGTATGTAAAGTTGTTTGAAAGAAAAAAATATCCTCTATAGACTGATTCACTTACTATACTACATACTGTGTTGGTATTCACTAACAGTATTAGACTTTTTATTAAGAAAGGGATCTCATACATCGAACTTTTAAAAAGAAGAATTATTTGGAAAAAAAAAAGTTTGAATTGATGAAAATGATTCTCGAACATTAATGACTTATACTAAAATTACACTTTTAATTAAGCCTGTACTTAAAATAGTGCAGCCTGCATTCAGCTATGCTAGAGTCTGCCCACCTATTATTAACAGATTAATCACTTTAGTAGAAAGTGACTGAAGATGGACTTTAACTTTTGATTAGCGTTTAAGCTTGATGACAGCAAAAATCTTGCACAAACCAGAAATATAAGCAATATTTGAGCTGCAAATCTTCCCAATGTAATGCTAATGATGTCCCCTTACATGGGAAATTTGTGAAACATCCTAAATCTAATCTATTTTAGTATCAGGGTAAATAACTCTAACAGTAGCAAACATTTGAAAATTTCCTCATATCTACATGTCAACAATCCCCTTTGAAAAAAAATGATGTAAACATCTTTTATGCTTACATTTCTCCTTTTCTTTAGATCCCAACCACATTATCTTCACACTTCTGTCAGTGTTCCTACAAGACAATTGTAGAGATAGTCAACGAGGTAAGAATTGTTATATAATGTCGCATTGCACAAGGATTTGTCTCAGCTGAATGAGGACAAGACTCTGTGCTCCGTCTTTCAATATTAGCATAATCTCCTGTGATCCATTTGACCCAATGCTGTGCCCTCTCATCTATAGAGCAGCTCTAAGAAATGACTGCATGCTTTGACGGTTAAGATTATTGAGCATGTGAGTTGCTAGTAGTTCTTACTGTAATTTAGATAGTTACATCAGTTTTAAATTTGTTTTAACCTTACAATTCACACCGAGCCCACTGGTCTATCATACAACCCCCCCCCCCCCCCCCCCCCCCACCACCACCACCACCACCACCACACAAAGAGACACACACACTCACACACTTTTCTTCTTTGTGCATGTGAAATACAAAATGTCAATTTTTTGATAATATTTGACCTCATTTCCATATGGTGTACCTCGATTGTAGACACAGGCTGCCTTTCTAGCATTTAAATTTCTTAAGTGTACTGGATGGCACCAGACCTCTGCAAGCTGCTTTGTCTTTGCCACCATATGGCATCTTGACAGTGTTTTCCTCACTAATTAGTCTTTAACACATATGCCAAGTCCAAATGACTGTAATGTCAAGCTGCACTGAGGATCCATGTTGCATCAGAAATTAGTTGCTATATATTAGTGCAGGACAACACTTAGCTTTAGTTAAGGTTACTGCACAAACATTGACTGAGTACATTTATTCAGATCTTAATAGTGGGGCAGTAATTCTAATTAAATCCTATGAATCGTGATGGATAAGAATCACAAGTGTCATATGTCCTATAAATTCCTTTAATGCTTTTGCCAATAAAATCTCCTTTCACACATTTTATTTTGATCGTTACACAAAAAATCTTATGTCATATTTTTGGTACTCTTTGTACCAGTCATTGCAGCAGTCTAAAGTAAGAGAGGGCTGTAATTTGATGTTCCTGAAGTAGCTAATCTTTAAAGGCAGAGCCAGTGTCTGTGTATTGTTGCTTCACCACCAACTAAATCTGTCACCTTATAAGGATATGTAATTATAATTTATTTTCTTACTAAAGTAGTCAAACAGCCATTTATCCCAGAATGAGTCACTTATTCTCAGTAATGTGAACCAGATCTTCACCATGGTTCTACAGGAATCATATGACCTGGAACAACTGGCCCAATACTTCCTACTCTTTAACATTAGAACCACTAAGGAACTCATTTTGACACCTTAACATTTTAAAAATCATCTGATATTCTACGACTTTTCCTAAAATTGAGTTATTTATAATACAGTGAGATAACAATAAAACTGTTCACGCATATTTTGATATGAAAGTACATGATAATAAATAAATATATATATCAGGGACTGTAGTTAGTTAAAGTTTAATAATTACTGCAGGACTGAATGGGTCGCAGACTGAATGTTGAACCAAAACTGAATTAAGCAGAGAGCCTTGATCATGGAGAACTAATCTGAGTAAATAAAGAGTGAAATCCAGTGTCACGGTCCGGGGCAGCGGCCGTGTGAAGAGTGGAAAAGAGGACTCAGATGCAGCACTTACTCAGATGTGAAGGTGATTTATTGACAATACTGAACATAAAGTGGAGATGGCAAAACAGAACTAAGGACGAACTAAAGTGGGAGAAACTACTCAAAGGGAGTGGCAAACCTGAACATGAAGGGAGAACAGCAGGGAGAGCACGCAGGGGATTCACTGGGTATGAACACAGACGACGCGACGAGGAGCAGAGGAAATCACACACTATAAGTACACAAAGAGACACTGGGAAATCACACACAGGTGGGGGAAACAGCTAGACCTGATTAACCTGACGAGACAGGGGAACACTAACACCAGGGACCAACAGAGGGAGCACAAACCCAGAACCCAGTGTCTAAAATCCCAAACACAAACCATCCCAAAACAGCCATGAATAATAATGAAAGTAATAACAATAAAGAACATAAACATAAAGTCACTGAGTCATGGTCGCAGGACCATGACATCCAGAGCAGAGCACCCAAATCAGACTGTTCAGGCCTAAGAAGTAGAGCTGAGGCCTGCAGACTGAGGAAGAACAGCATGGACTGTGAATGAATGGCTGCAGATCCGGTGAAGCGCAACTCTTTTTTTTTTTAGCCCAGGTAATACCCATGATTTTCTTATACATTATTTAAATTATGCAGATGTTACTTATTGTTGTAATCTTTATTTGTTATCTCCATCCATCCATCTATTCGCTTCCGCTTATCCTTTTTCAGGGTCGCGGGGGGCGCTGGAGCCTATCCCAGCTGTCATAGGGCGAGAGGCGGGGTACACCCTGGACAGGTTGCCAGTCTGTCGCAGGGCCGTTTGGATTATCCAATTAACCTATCCCCACAAGCTGCATGTCTTTGGATGGTGGGAGGAAGCCGGAGTACCCGGAGGGAACCCACGCAAACACGGGGAGAACATGCAAACTCCACACAGAAAGACCCCGGCCTGATGTTGGAATTGAACTCAGGACCTTCTTGCTGTGCGGCAACAGTGCTAACCACCGTGCCACCGTGCTGCTTATTTGTTATCTTTATTCTAATATTTACTTACAAAATTATTATAATAATAAAACCTGAAAACCTTAAATCTAAAGTACTTTTGTCTAATCTTACTTACATTAAAAAGAATATCCAAATTAACAAATTAACTTGTTCAAGCAAAAACCTGTTTGTCAATACTTCTGTTGTGGGATGGGATCAAAATGAACAACCAAGACATTCTAGGAAGTTTGGAATTGTGGTCTTTCCAGTATCCATTGTTTCCAGTCACGTGAGATGAGCACAGGGGGGCATTGGCCACCCCCACAAATTTGTTACATTGTCCCCCCCTGACAAGACTGTCCTTTAAGTAATAACTCTAATAAATGTGACGGACAGAAACAACTGTTCTGAATAAATGTGATGCCAGAAGATTATTTTGTTCTGTACCAGTAAATAGTTGGTTTTGAAACACATGGAGGTCTTTGTGTGGTGTTATTATTTTCAGGTATTTTATCCATATTAGGCTGCAGAAAAGCTGTTGCCAATCCCTGGACTGATCACTGGTGCATTTTATGGCCAACACAGAGACAGGCAACACTTCACACTCTTACATGATCTAATACTTATTTGTCTTTCTTGAACAACTGCATTCTGGGAGACTGAATCTTAAGCTGCTAAGAATCATTACAGTGATGGCTGGGGCTTCCAGTAAATCATTCAATCAATTCAAACAGAATATTCTGGATTTAAAAATCTTATTTGGTTTTCATATGTGCCTATTTTCAGTGATATCAACTTTAATAGCATAATTTCCATAGGGATTAATAAAGTATTCTAATTCTGTTTCTGGAAACTAACCAGGCATGCAATTCTTTCTCTCTTTTTTGCCATATTTTACAAGTAACCTATATTTGACAACAGCACAATAAAACTGGAAATTCAGTTTTTGCTGAGCCACACTCCTGTTTTTAGTGGCCTTCATATGGCCACCCCAATGAAAAAGTTCTGTAATAGTGGAAAGTCAGTAGTACTGCAGGACAAAAGTGTTGTTTTGTTCACCTGTCTCAAGCGAAGACAACTTGGATCATCTATCCATGGAAGAAAAACAAAGATGTAAAGGCAAATTGCGAATTTTGGGGGTTTGTGATCCATATTTTGCCCCAGCAGCTTTATTTAAATCCCTGAAACTGGCTAAGTCTCTCCTTGAGCTCTATGTGTCTGTGTAGTTATCTGTAACGTATTCTACGAGCACATTGTAGAGAATTGCTCACCTTACACTGCTGCCAAGATGAAAGGTTTCAAAGTACACACAATTACATGTGTAAATAATAATAATGTCACCATGTGGGAGGTAAAGAACAAGAAATTCTCCATTGTTAGCAAAGGTAAGGATTACAGGCATAGCTACAACAAACCATCAAGCACAATTCTTAGGTAGAGTGTTTGGACAAATTCATCCTTGGATATCGTAGAGAAGATAAAGCGCATTTCCAGTGTTCTGCAGCCAAGATTAAAACTGCACTGTTTCTCCTGAAAACAAGGTTTAACTAATGAGCTCAATTCTTTTTCCAGTACTGTGGCACGAACCTTCTCAGGGATGCAGTTTGTGGTCCCCTTGAAGTTAGAATATACTGTTTCGTCCCCCAGTTTATCAACTCAACTTCCAAATAAAATTGCAGAGGCATGTTAACCAGTACAGTACTATGTGAATCCCAGAAATCCTAGGGGCCACCAGAGAATTGTTAAGCTACCTTGGTAGCCTTAGCCACAGTGATGGGCCATGATAAGATGGCAGTTCATGGAGTGGATCACTGGCTATAAGAAAAAGAAGACCATACATTAAATGCAATACCATAGTCCTGCAAACAAGCACTAATATTGTTCCGGGGAAATAAAAATGATGTCTAACATTCATCAGTAATCTTATAGCTTTGATAATAAAATATAGATATACAAAGTATATATAAAGATTAATATACACTTTGCAATGTTTAAACACATGGTGAACTCTGCATGTTTTAAATGTGTTTCCTTTCAGTTTCTGAGAGCAAGAATAGGCTTTGAACAGACAAAAAGCACACATGGAAAATCTTTAAATGAGGGGAAAAAAAGACAATTGCAGACTTTCCTATAACAGAGTGGTTATGTAAGTTAAAACCAAGAAAATTGATTTATCTTTTTTGTCAAAAGATATATAAAAACAGTGCTTAGATTGCGTCGCATTGTAGGTTTAATTTTCCTGCACTACATTGTGCAGCTTTGTCTTTTTTTCCTCTGTGTTGCATTTTCGAGGACTTGCAAATTGTCTGAACACTCAGATGCTCAGCAACAAATTGCTGAAATGGAGATCTTCTTCCTGTCAAAATCAATCTTTTACACCAAATCCCTCAGAATAAAATTAACATAATGACTATATTAGTGAAGACCATGGGTTTATCAGACTCATGTCACAGTCACAAAGTATCTAGGTTTAACTGATTGGTTGCTAAGGGTGTCTTGATGTAGTTTTCTCAGTCTGAGAAAAGTGAAGAAATGTTGCAAGCTGACAAACCTGGACTAGATACATTTCCTGCGCATATCTGACTCCTAACAATGCCAAATCAAGTATCAAGTATCAAATCATATCATGATACTAATGGTTTACTCTGACTAACCTTTTAGGCTCTCTGTCCGTCATTTGAAAAAACAAAAACAAAACAAATGAGTTAAAATCAGGTAACTTGTTTAATATGATAATCTTAAAATAATAATAATAACGTGTAATTAATGTGTAACTAATTCTTGGGACTTACTAGTCCAGGCCACTAAATTCCAACTCAGTGATTTACCACGCACAGATCTAGAGCAGAGTTGCTGATAATGGGATTGACTGAACGTAGAAGGCGTGATCAGTGTGTCTTCAGTTTTGAATAAATCCCAACAGTGTTACTAGCAAAGCACCCCCCACACCATCACACCTCCTTGTCCATGCTTCACGGTGGGAACCATTCATGTAGAGACCGTCCGTTCACCTTTTCTGTGTCACACAAAGTTACAGCGGGTGGAACCAAAGCTCTCAAAATGTCTGTGAAGGTTCTCAAATCTTAGCTCTTAGCTCTCAAATCTTAGACTCATTAGACTAAAGCACAGATTTCCAATGGTCTAATGTCCATTCCTTGCGTTTCTTTGTTCAAACAAATCTCCCCTCTTGTTGCTTTTCCTTAGTAATCGTTTCTCAGCAGCAGTTTGACCATAAAGGCCTGATTTGCACAGTCTCCTCTGAACAGTTGATGTAGAGATGTGTCTGCTACTGGAACTCTGTGTGGCATTTATCTGGCCTAGAGCTCAGATAAATGAGGTGCTGTTTCTTGGCTCTTTCAAAGGAAGAGTACCCAGCCACTGGTACAGATATGTGGATGACACCTGGGTCAAAATCAAGACACACGAAGTGGAATCCTTCACTGCGCACATTAACGCTGTGGATAAAAACATCAAGTTCACCAGGGAAGACACAAAGGACAACTGTTTGCCTTTCCTGGACTGCGCTGTGCACATTGAAGAGAACGACAAACTCAACATCGAAGTTTACCGGAAGCCCACACACACGGACCAGTACCTCCTCTTTGACTCCCATCACCCTTTGGAACACAAACTTGGAGTAATTAGGACCCTACACCACCGGGCAGAACATGTTCCCTCTAAGCCTGAAGGAAAAAAGAAGGAACACACACATGTAAAGGAAGCACTCAAAATGTGCAGCTATCCTAAACGGGCGTTCTTAAAGTCAGCAAAGAAGCACAGAAAAGAAGACCAGACACCAGCGAGGGAGGATAAGAAGGACAGACGCAACAACATTATCATCCCCTATGTAGCCGGTGTATCAGAAAAACTCAGGAGAGTTTTCTCCAAGCACGACATCCCGGTGTATTTCAGACCCAGCAACACGCTCAGACAAAAGCTGGTTCACCCGAAAGACAAAACGCCAAAACACAGACTTAACAATGTGGTGTATGCTGTACAGTGCAGCGAGGAATGCCCAGACCTCTACATTGGAGAGACCAAACAGCCACTTCACAAGCGCATGGCACAACACAGAAGAGCCACCTCCACAGGACAAGACTCAGCAGTCCATCTGCATCTTAAGGATAAAGGACACTCTTTCGAGGATGCCAATGTTCACATTTTGGACAGAGAGGACAGATGGTTTGAAAGAGGAGTGAAAGAAGCCATCTATGTCCACTGTGAGCGACCATCTTTGAACAGAGGCGGGGGTTTACGACACCAACTCTCTGCCATCTATAATCCAGTTTTGAGATCCCTTCCCAGACGCCTTAACGCCCACTCACATCCTGGGCCATCTGACCTCAGGAATTCGCATGATAAGGTGGGGCCAGGTTTCACAATGAACACACCCGAAACTCTGGCTGATTGGGACCCACACCCAGTTTCCCACCTTGGCTCAGGCGATTAGAGGATCATCAGGGGGTCCTTTTGTCCCTCCGTGGGGGGTTACTCCCACTAGGTTTATATCTGGGACTCTCCACCATTTGACCTTATAACTGAAGAAGCTTCTCGGATGAGAGGTGAAACGTCTTCAAGCAACTTAAAGAAGTCCAGACGCTTTTCTTTCCAAGCTCCTTTGACCCCGAGGTGCTGTTAACTTGTGATTTCTGGGGTTGGTGACTCAGATGAGTTTATCCTCAGCAGCAGAGGTGACTCTTGGTCTTCCTTTCCTGGAGCGGTCCTCATGTTTCAAGGTAACGCTTGATAGTTTTAGGGACTGTGGATAAAAGCATACCTGAGGCAAGCTTCCTGGGAGCTCACTTGCCTTTGCCTTGGTGGCACCAGCCATTTTAACCAACCTGCTATTCCATTTTAAGATAAAACCTCTTCTCACTAACACTCTGGTATTCATCTTTATTTTTTTTATGTTGTGGCTTTGAGCCGAGTTGTAACATAAGTGGGGGCTCGTCCGGGATCTTTGGACATTTTAGTGGAGACTGAATATCAGTTTGTTTTACTTTAAAGTGGGTGAGTGATGGTGCTCACTGTGATTGAGCAACGTCCCTTTAGTAAGTGTGTTTCAGCTGGGTGCTGTGCTGCCCTTCCATCGAAGCACTTGTTTGTTGTTTTAATTTGTTGTGTTTGGTGGTTATCCTGGGTGGGGGTATGCTTCGGAGTTTGGTAGGAGACCATATCTCTGGTCCACTGCCTGCTCTCGAGTTCGCATTTAAAGTTGCCTCGAGCCTGGTACACCACTGAAGACTAGGTAGGTAAAGTTAGGTTTTTATTGTTTTTAGCATTTTAGGCTGGGAGTTACACATAGTAAATCAGTGGCACCAAACTTGGTAGGAGGTTTGAGACCATTCATTAATTATGGTCTGTAGCTGAGGCGGGTAGGTCGTTTTTATGTTGGCATAGTGTGTACACCGTGTGTGCATCTAATATGTCAGTGTTGATATATGCTAATGAGATCCTCGTGTGGTGCGTGTTTTGTGCTGTGACCTTTAGTGTTGTGGGGAATATGGCTACCTTTGTTAGGTCACTTGTGAGTGTTGTTGGCCAGGTGATGGCAATAACACTGTGGGGTGCTGAGCCACCCTTGATGTGATCATTGTGTGGCCATAACTCCAATTTGTGGTTGGTCACTAGTATGCTTGCTTTACTGAACCTTGTGGATTAAAATAACTTGTTGTGGTATGAGGCCAATTATATGTGACCGTTTGTGTGGTGGAGACCACAGATCACTTGTGTTATTATTCGTGGCTGCTCTCATTTTGTGTTGTAGCAGGTTGAATAATCATTTTGGGTTTGACTGTTGTACCCCTTTGTGTTGGTCACATGTTACTTTTTGTGTGTTCAGTGTGGCAACTTCAAATCCTCATGCAGGGGCATCCCTGTTTAAAAGCTTATTTTTGAGGGATCAAGGCTTCAGAGGGGCTTTTAATTTGTTTAGGGGTCCTAGAGGAACCCTTTTGAGGGAGGAGGTGTTACGTCCCTCTGCAGCCCCTAATCATCTCAATGTGTTCAGCTGGTGCTAATTGGCCACAACTAGTCAGGTGTGGATAAAAGCATACCTGAGGCAAGCTTCCTGGGAGCTCACTTGCCTTTGCCTTGGTGGCACCAACCATTTTAGCCAACCTGCTATTCCATTTTTAGATAAAACCTCTTCTCACTAACACTCTGGTATTCATCTTTATTTTTTTTATGTTGCGGCTTTGAGCCGGGTCGTAACAAAGTTCATTGAGAGAAGGCCAAGAGTTTGCAGCGCTACTTCCTATTTGAGGAATCTAAAATATAAGACCTATTTAGAGTAATTTATCTTTTTTTTCTCCTTTCTACATAATTCCATTGCTTCATATATCTGATGTCTTCATTATGTATCTACAATGTCGAAAGTAGTAAAAATAAAGAAAAACCATTAAATGACAAGGTGTGTGTGTTCATTAACCACACTATTAAAAGTGACTGAAGAGCAGACCTTTTTTTGACAATTTACTGACAAGCAATGCCATGGCCCAGTGAGGCCTTTTCTCTCCTTAATCCATGATAAATCAACAGATGAATGCTATATCAGTGCATTTAAAGGGGGGCCATCACCAGGCTGAAAAACCAAAACAAACCTAGAGACAGCAAAAACCGTTTAGGATTGAACATTCTTTAAACAAGGAAAGCATTAGTCAGCTTAGAAATGCCAAAAGACCCGAAGAGTTATGAAGATAATTTCAGTGGATGATGCAAAATCTTTTCTTGGTTGAGAAAAATACCTTGATATTATCTATTTAAATCAAGGACACTCTTTAGGAGCTAGATACCCATAGTTAAATTCAGTCAAGAGTCACGATGAATAGAAATGCAGGGCATTCATAACAAGAGCCAAACCCCCATTTACACTCAGAAACAGGAAGGTGCGGTTTAGATTTTTGTTTTGGTGTTTATGTAAGACACCTAACAAACCTGCACATGCACAGTTCTGGTGAAGAAAATCAATAGATTAAAACCAAAATTAATTTCACTGGAATGATGAGGCATGAAGACAAAACTATGGAGAAGGAAAGAAACTGTTCATGATCCGAAGCATACCATGTCATCTGTCAAAGGGGTTGGAGGCATTATCTGGTCGTGAATGGCTGCCAGTGGAACTGGGTCACTAGTGTTTACTGCAGATGTGACTGCTGATAGAAGTAGCAGGATGAATTTTGAAGTACACAGGCAAAATTGCAGAAACTGATCAGACAGTCCCTCACAGTGCAAATGGATAATGACCCAAAGCATTACTGCAAAAGCAATCTAAGAGTTTCTCAAAGTAGAGAAAAGGGATATTCTTCAATGGGCAAGTCACTCACCTGATCTCAGCCCAATAGAGCATGCTTTTCAATTACCGAAGACAAAATGGAAAGCAGAAAAACTCACAAACCAGCAGCAACTGAAGGTGGCTGCAGTAAAGGTCTAGCTGAGCATCAAAGGAAGAAATACAGTATTTGGTTCTGTCCATGGGCTGGTTCTAAACTTAATGCAGTCATTGAGTGGAAAAATGTTCATCCAAATATTAAAAACAATCCTCATATTTAAAATGATGTTAGCATGTCCATATAATAATATATTAAAACTCTCTGGGTTAGAGCTGGGGCAGCACAGTGGCACGGTGGTTAGAGCGATTGCCTCATAGCAAGCAGCTCCAATTTACCATCTGACTGGGACCTTTCTTTGTGGAGCTTTTCTGTGTCGGTTCTCTCTGGGTACTCTGGCTCCCTCCCACACTCCAATGACATACAATTAATGGGGTTGGGTGATATGTGATATTAAATTGCCAATAGGTGTGAGTATTAATGTTGCCTGGGATAGGCCCCCTGGTACCCTGGATTGAGCAAAAAAGGATGAATGGATGGATTAAAGCTAAAACTCTGCTTTTTCAGTCCTATGTTGACTTTTATTTCAGATTCAGTCTAGAGAGTGAACTTGGAGAGTCCTCAGCTATTGAAACAGCAATTTGCCCTGGATTCCTCTCACCACAATGGTAAGAATAGCAATATCAAGATTACCTGGTCCTGCCACCAGAACTCAGAGCTCTGGAGCCTGCTGGGTTATGGTGCGCATCCCAGGATCATCCAGGGATATGAAGAAAAATAAAATCTTATAACCATATCAAGCTTGCTGTCTGTCATGGGAAAATAAAACGCAGTGGCAGGTGGTCGTGATACTCAACATCCTGGATCTTCATGAGTTCCCTTCACTGGCCTTTTGATCCCAACCACCCAAGACACTTATTCCAGCTGCACATTGATTCCTGGGGCTGACAATCTGCTCCCCACTGTCGGCTCTGCACCTGATGCTGTAGTGCTTTTGTGCAATCCAAGTGAAGAGAAAAGCTGTATAGGTGTCATAAACCATTGGCTGGTACAGAATACACTGTCTACATTTCTGGTCCAGCCTCAGGGGAGCATCTAGACTTGGGGAGGGTAGCTATCAATGACTCAGCAGGATACTGCTGTTGGCCGGCAGGCTGCTGCCAATGCCAGTTTTTTACAACCTCACAATAAACGTGTGAGCACAAATATTATTGCAGACTCCATAATAAAAAATGCTTGAGTTAAAAGGCCTTGCACTCTCTGCTATCCTGGTGCCAAAGAATTTGACATTGCAGTGTCCCAGATATAATAAACTGCAACTGAGAAGTATACATGAATACGATTCATGTTGACACAAATGACAATATGCAACAGTCCTGAATACAGTCAATATATTAAAGAATACAGTATATATTTCTCAACCACTTCCCACTTCTGCCAAGTTGTGGATTGGAACATTTCAATAGGCCGCTTATCTGAGCTCCCAGCTCTCCTCTACTCATGTGTCTTAAAACAATATCAATTATTTGAACATCTTCTGGGGATGGGGAAAACTTTTTGGTAGAAAAGGTCTCCACCCATTTTATCTTCCAGATTATTAAGTTAAACAATCCTTTCAGATGTTCCTCAGAGACATGAGGTAGACCATCCTATACCGTTTATGATTTTAAATGACCAATCTATTAAAAAAAACACAGTTTGGTGTAATTGAGACACGTCGGGTCCAGAGGTTGTTATTATTGCACAACACACCACATTCCACACACCTTACAACACTCCCCAATCCCTGCTTCCGCATGGGCGGGTCGTGATTGCGGATGCTGTGCAGGTGCATGACCCCGCAGACCACGCCCCACCACACACAGGTTACAGCGTTTCTCTTTGGAGTTGTAACAAACAAAGACATTTTCAACATACCTATGAAAATCTCTTATACGGGTACATATTCTATTATATTTGCAAAACAAAATCTAGAGCATGTAGCTCGACATCCTGAAGATGAATTACTTTATAACTTGTCACTAAAGACTCTATTTTAAAGAAAATCATACACTTTAAAGACTCCATTAAAAGTGGCCTCTTATGATTAGGTATTCGTATTTGCCAGACCTACTACTACAAACTGCTGTTTGTTTATTTACTATTTTCAGTGCTGACAATTCATCTCTTGCTTTATTGGGATAACTTCAGTCACAGTTTTGTAATATATTGAATTTATTTCTTTGAAAATTGATGTTTGATGTCTAATAATAACAGTCCATAAATATTAAACAGTGACTTCAAGTCTTTTTCTGCCTCTTGAGAGCCCCTGTAAAGATTGACTGAAATAACTGCACAATTCGTTGATCAAGAAGTGGATTCAATTAAGGTCAGCTTACACTGACATCAAATAATCTTAAAGAATTTCTACTCAACTGCAATTGTAGCTTATTTCTCATTTGGGTTGTCTTAGCTTTAATGAGCCCACCATATCAAGCTCAAAATATTTTAGCTTATCAAACAGGCCAGAGAAATATTGTGCATTTGGGTCTTTTTTGGTCTTTTTCTATGTATTAAAAATGTGAAAAAGATGAAATAACACTTAGAAACACTGAGCACTAGAAACACCACTGATGTCAATTCCACCTCTGATGTTTTAAGTACATAGACCTTTGTGTCTTTTAAATACATACCCATCATCTGGCTTTTTCCCGACTTTTCCTAGGTTTAGCTTATTCATCAGTTTACAAATATTTTTAGACCACCAAGGGCATATTTTTAAAAACTAAAACTAATGATTCTCTTAAATTGAACCTTGAATAGTTATTTTGTCAAGTTTGACCTATAATAATACAAAAAAAGGTGAAAATGGATAAATTAACCTCTCCAAGAAATGGCACATTTGCCATTGCAGATAGAGTAAATGCTACCCCCCTGGAGGAGGTTGTGGAATGTTTAATGACTAGATCTTTTTACATAATATTTCTTATTTTAGTGAAAACTACACTCTAAAAATCCACAATCCAAAAATGAAACTCTTTAAAATTAACATATATTAAAAAAACAAGAACAAAACTGAACAAAACAAGTTCAGTTCGCTGGTTGGTGTTGAACTCTGTGACTGATTTTATTACAGAAGCCAAGCAATCCCTCTGGCTAAACATACCAAAGACACTTATCAGTGGCTTCCTCAAAGACTACTGGTAAATTCCCCTTTTGCTGTCAGCAGTGAACTTGATCAGTCAGCTAAATGACTGTATTCTGCTCTATTTTACTAATTCCTTTTAAACAAGTAAATTAGGAGAATCTACATATGGGTATTTTTAGCATGTCTGTAACTGTTCTGTACAGTGTTTTCTCTACTCAGATAACTTAAAGGTTTCTACCACTGATGGGCTGCTACCTCCCAGTTATTTGGCAGTCTTAGTGCTGTTGTAAGCTAATGTTACTATTCTTTTATAAACTTTATTAATTGTTGCTAGTTAATTTAGCTGAGCTAATGATACCAGCATTATACCCAGGTTTCATTGTATTCTGCATGCATAGAATATAAAATAAGATTCAAAGAAAATCCCCTATTTAGGAAATATAACTTCTGTTACAGCAGCTGGAAGGCTACTACTACAACTACTAGTATTGATGATAATAATAACAACAACAGCAATAATAATGATAATGATTAAACATTTTGAAACTCAACAAAGCTTTACAGAATTTTAAAATGTTAACATTAATGAATCTTGGTAGCCGACAAGCCACCCAGCACATATTGCACCCGACCCTTACAGCGCCACCTACGGGTGGTGGGCTTTGCCGGGCCACCAGACGCTCACCCTCGAGCACCCTCCCCAGATCGTGGATACAAGCGGTGGGAATGAGCTTTCTCTGAAGGGTGACTGGCCTCTCCCTTAGAGATAAGGTGAGACGTTCAACCATCCAGGAGGGGCTCAGAGTAGAGCCGCTGCTCCTCCACATCGAAAGGAGCCAGTTGAGGTGGTTCAGGCATCTGGTAGGTATGCTTCCTGGCTGTCACCTAAGCGAGGTGTTCTGGGCATTTCCCACCCCGAGGAGGCCCCAGGGCAGGCCCAGGGCACGCTGGCGAGATTATATCTCTTTGTTGGCCTGGGAAAGCCTTGGTGTTCCCCCGGATAGGCTGGAGGAGGTGAGCAGGGAGAGGGAAGTCTGGGCTTCTCTGCTTCGGCTGCTGCTTTCCCGGGTCTGGATAAGCGGAAGAAGATGGATGGATGGATGGACGGATGGATAACAGTCAAGTGTATCTAGTTTGTAGCTAATCACAGAACAAGCCTTCTTAATCAGTTTATTCAGTATGCTGGTGTCACCACCTCCAATGTTCCTCCTCCAGCAGACCACAAAAAAGTACATCGCACTCACTACAACTGAGTCATAGAAAATCTCCAACATTTAGATGCACAAAGCTGAGAAAATCTCAGCTGCAGGAAATAGAGCCCATTCATTCCATTTTTGTATACAGCCTCTGTGCTTGTCCCCCAGTTCAGCCTGTTTTTTCAGTGTGGATACTTGTTCACATTAAGAAGCAGCAGATTTTTTTCAAGCATCTGTACTGACATACAGTTGCATGGTAGCTGTCATCTTATATTCATGTAATACTGATTCAAGGAAATTATTGAGTAATAACAGCAACTTAGAGTAGCTAAACTCTAAAATAGAAAAGACCCATCAAACTTTAAATATTAAGTGAACTTGATTCAATTCATTGCAATGAATTATCCCAGCTTTTGATTGTTACATGTTTTGACTGCAACTTCAGTTTTCTTGTTCAATTACAATATTCTTCGAGGTTAACAATACAATTCTCCCTTGAAAGGCATGAATTGTTATCTTAAAACTACAGATGTTCTTTCTGACTAGCAGTAAAAGCTTTACTATGCCAGTTTTAGGATCTTTTACATAGGTAGCATATTCACTAACCCTTAGTGTTTGAAGAAAAGCATTTTAAGTAGCAGTTATGAATTCAGAAGTGGTTCATATACTGTTGGTAATTCTAATACTGAAACATTTCCAATTTCCTTCCATCTTTCTAAAATATGACACTTAAATGGAGTAGCTGAATTAAGAAACTTAATTTTCTGTGAGGCAAATAACCTTTTGCTATAGCATTCTTCTGTGTCAAAAATCCTCATTATACAGACAGACAAAAATATATAAATATATTAGGGCAAATATAGGGTGAAGTTTGTTGGACTGATAATTTTTTACTTGCTGCCAATGGCAAATATTCATTTTTGAAACTTTATTGTGATAAAAACATTAAAACCCAAAAATATACAGTTTTTTTTAAATCTAAGATATATGTCATACTTTCACTACCATAATAGAGAGTGAATTGGGCAATTTAAATATCAATATGTTTAATATGCTGTCATAAAAGCTAACAGCTAAAAATTTCTAGTTACAAATATCTGCTTTTTTTTATTTTTTCCCCTTACACTTGAGATATCCTTTTAAAAGAATTGTTTTTCTTTTTATTATTAGTCTGGTTACTTCACTGCCCCATTGAAGTTATGGCTCATTTTCTTTTTAGCAGAATTATGTTTGTGTTGAACGTGTTCTTTTTATTTGCTGTTTGATTTAAGTTGTGTTTGTATTTCTTTCATGTGTTTTAGAAAATTAAAGCTCTTCCTTAAGTTTTGAATAAATAAATGAAGATGGTAATATGCAGGTGACTGAACTGGAGAAGTGGTTAAACATGGATGGATAGATATCCAGTAATATGGAGTATAATAATTTTTATAACCTTCTTATCTCTGTGTTTTAGTTCAGTGTTGTACCCTTCCACCATCCACTCAATGTGGATAATTCATAAAGTCCAATGAATTATCTACATTATGTTCCCTCCACCTACAATTCGTCTGCACTGTCTTGTTTTACATAGAGTATGTTGTATTACAAGCAAATTGCTAAAGCCCAAGAAGGCCAAGGAGAATGGAGAAGCATGTTCTTGTGCTCTGAAAAAATGATGAACACTGAAGTATTTTACTGAGAGGTCAGGACTTATTAGGAATTAAAAAATAGAAACGCATCTTTTAAATGATTTAATGAAATGATAAGAGGTCTGCATGAATAGTGCTGGGATGATGACCTCCCTGGCTAAACTTCTAATACAAAGCTTTGTTGACCACTGAGCAGATACAATAAAAAAGACGTGGTAAATACACATGCAGCAAACAGCTCAAGATTAACAGATGTTGATCAGAAAGACCTCACAGGATAAATCCCTTTCAATGCAGTGTGACCAGCAGAAAAATATGTAATCACAAGAGCAAGCATTTACCAAGTGACACTGTATCATACTGTAAGCGCTCATATCTCGCCCCCGTGTTTACACGTCAGATTAGCCCATTATAAATTCAAAGTTCGTTTTGTTTTATTCCAACTATTTTTGAAGTTTAGTAAAAGATAAAAGAAGTTGGTATGTTTTGACAAAAAAGATGATCACCCCTGACTTTAACAAGGCCAAGAGTTTAACCTCATAGTTTGTAAAGCCAAGTTAAACTGTGATTTCAGTGAAGTTTCAAAAACGCAGCCTAGCCCAGCTGTCACAGGGCAGGTGAGGTACAGACTGGACAGGTCGCTGGTCTCACTATGCTCAAAAAGACAATGAAAAACACACAGCTTAGGAAAAAAATACTGTTCGTATGGATGAGGCTGTACAGAGACTTGAATGGAACCTTTAGGATATGACCATCCTGAATCTGTAATTTGTCCCCTAACACTTCTGGCAAGGTTGCTTCCATGTGGTCAGGTGTGCAGGGGCTTGACCGGTCGATGTTGAGCTTCCTTGCACACTAAGGAGTCTGGCACTCGGGTCAGTGGTAATGGCTGCAGCCAGATGGTACCTATCCACTTGGGACGAAGGACACAGACATGCTGGTCACAGTTTAACTTTGGAGGTTGCATATTCTAGCATTATTTAATGGCTGATTACATGCATCATTTATCACAATTATGTCTTGATATAAGTTTGATGCAAAACACAGCAGAGGCTTGCTGCATATTCAAACTTTGCCCTCTCTTGTCTAATCAACCCCAAAGAGGGCAGCGAGGGAAAAATGGCAGAAAAACACACAGATGCAAATAAAAAAAGCAACAATAAGAGTTTGATTATAGAATAATTTGGTTCTCAAAGCAGCAAGGACAAGTCAATGATGCATCTCACACAAATCGATTTTTCTTTTTAATTGAAGGATAATGGGATTGCTCTTTTGCTAAAAAAAAAAAAAGGTTTATCTTAGTGCTGTCAAAATTATCGCGTTAATTGTTAAGATCAACGCGAAATGTTTAATGCATTAAAAAAATTTAACGCTGATTTTGTTTTTTTTATTAATTTCCTGTAATCTAAGACCTTTAAATTCATGAGCACCTCTGGAGGAGGGGGCAACAGTGTGCTATGCTGGCGTTTGGCCTGACAGAAATGATTAGAAGAAGAAGAAGAAGTGACACCATGCTACTATCTAGCTAACACTAGCTAACACACGCAAGCATGGACGAGGGCAGACTTTTGGGTGGAAAGTTTCTCTTTAAGAAGTTGCCTGATGGCTTGTTGGACAAAAGGAGAGTAAGATGCACAATTTGCAACGCTGAATTCAAGTACCACAGAAGCAGTTCATCACTGGCGTATCACCTGAGAGCAAAACACCCAACTGAATCCACCTCTACGGGACCTCGCCAGTCTACGCTTCAGGAGTATGGTGCTTGTGGACGAATAACAAAAAATGTGAGAGAAAAGGTAACCAATTCCTTGGTTGTTTGGATAGCTAAAAACTGCCGACCAGTTAGCATAGTAGAAGATGATGGACTGAGAGAAGTCATTCGTGCTGCATCAGGAGATGAGTGTTACAATCTGCCCTCGAGAGGAACCATTGTGTCGAGACTGCACACTTTGTATGGGGACCAGAGGGCTCAGCAGTCCAGCAAGCTTGTGCAAGTAAGGAGTGTCGCTCTCACCGGAGACCACTGGACTTCGGTGAACAACGATAATTACTTAAAATATAAAGAATAAAAAAATGTAATTGGAGCCAGGCTATTAATAAAGTAATTGAGATTAATCGCAATTAATAACAGAAAATTGTGAGATTAGTTAGTTAATTTTTTTTAATCTATTGACAGCACTTTATCTACATTAAAATTAAACTACTACAGAATTACATAGTCCATAAGTAGTGAACATAAATGAGCCTCAAATCTTTTTAACAATAATAAGTATAATTCTCTAATCCAATGTACAAATTTCACCTAAAAGATGTTTTTAATGTGTGATTTTATTGTTTTTATGGAGTTCCGGGAAAAGTTTTGATAGAATTGCAGAAAATCTGAGTAATCCTGAGTTTTGAATACAGTCTCTTAAGCTGTAAACGCTGTAAGTATTAATTCCATGCTGTGATGTTTTTGGCTCATCAAAAGCACATTTTATGTATTTCAAATATGTGGGCCAGAAGCAGCCATCAACGAGGCTGGTGGGGTCTGGCACTGTGTAGTTGCTAGAGCACCTCCTTTTTTTTTTTTGCACTCTTCTTATGCAATGGAAATAAAGAAGACATTTTAAATATGTTGAAATGATATTCTGAAATGAGTCTGCAGCATTTTGTCAACACTTCATCCTGGGATATCACTTGGCCCTCCTGTGTAGTGTGCTGTGTGCACATTTGATAAAGTGCTTTCGCAATTTCTCATGCCTGTTAAAAAGCAGGTGCAAAGCAACAGTGATTTAAAAGCTGTCGAAAACAAAACTGAAGTCTCAGTGATTGCAGGGAAAGAGCATGCACAGCACTCATGGTGTATTAGAAAGCCTCAGTGAATTACTTCAAAACAAAACAAATAATACAACTTCTAATGAAGAAACAAGGTGATAATTGGATGAAATACCTGAGCGTTTAAAGCAAACAAAAAGGGATATTTAGTGAACTGCGAGTAAACTATATTGATTGCTTTCGTTTACACGTGTGCTTTAAGCTGTGAAATCTCTGGAGATTTTATTTGGTTGGAAAGCACAAAAACACATATTCTGCCATTGCTTACCAGGTCTGACATCAGACTCAGTACTTCAGTTTTAAACGTGGTTTATAACTACAGCTATAATGTACTACACCTATGCGTGTGATGATACCGGATGTTTTCAAATGGATTCAGCTGTATTTTTCATTTTTCTTCCAAAGTGCACTGATGACTGAAAAGCTAAAGGTTCAAAAATTTTGTCAGTGATTGTGTTTTTTAGCTTGTGATTAACATGCAGAGCCTGTCACTGATGGTTAAATTAGGCTAGCATTTGAATTGAATGTTAATTTGCATGCGGATTTTAACACAACATAACAGTTCAAGCTGCACAACACCTTTGTGCTGTAAGGTAAATGCAGGTAGGCATTTAGTTTTTGAGAGTACCAGCTTAACAACACTTTGACCTTTAACCTCTTGGCCTGAAATTTCTGAACAGAACCTTTTGTTCTTGGTAACTTATTGCATATACTCTTGATGTTGTGTTCACCGAAGTATGATAATGCATTAGTTAACAATGAACATTCTCATTTTTCTTCTTCAGTATATAGTGGCGAATATTAAACCTAGCAGATGTCAAACTTTGAGAATACCAGATTTGGATTTGCAAGCACCAAGGGAATGATGTGTTTGAGGGGTGCATTCACATTTTTGATTGGATTATGTAAAATAAAAATTGAATTCTAAATCCATTTGACTGAGACTAGGCGAAGGCTGTCCAGGGACGGAGACATCATTATGAATATTAATTGTTAATAATTATCCTTCTCCTCAGGGTAACTCGTTTTTCAGGACAGTGGAAGTTGATTTAGAGGGAAAAAAGAATGATGGAGGTGGAGAGACGGCGGAAGAGCAAGAAAAATAAGCAGGAATGGGTGTGTTGGGTGGGGTGGAGTGAGGGGTAAATCTGCATCAGTATTTTAACTGACACCAACAGATTTTCTTTAAGTTGTCAAGAAAACTCTCTGTTGTATACATTTCTTAGTGACTTAAGGCATTAATATGAAATCCAGATTAGCGTCAGACCATCTGCTTTTCAATATTTGTATCCGCTCAGGGGATTTCATTTAACACCAACAGTGTAAAGAGAAGTTTCACATTTTACAAGTGGTGCTGTCTATATTGAAACTCAAAAAAATATTTCTTCGCTCGGTTCATTTCAGTTTTTCAGGCTTGATATTCTCAAACTTTTTTCAATTTGAGACTGTTGTCTTAGTACACAACCCCACCTCACTTGCTTTCAAAGATTGAGTTGATAAATATATACAGTATACAGGGCCAGGATTTCTTTGTTTTTTTGTTTTCTTACATATTTTTCACACTTTCAGTGTTTGACATCAGCAAACATGTTTTTAATATTAGATAGCCTGAGTTATCTTGCATTATTAAGGGGGGGGGGGGGGACTAAAAAACCTACCTTGCCCATGTGATAAAGGAAACACCTCCTAAACCTAGAAAGTACTTGTGTGTCAAACAGGACAAAAGAGAGACTTTAATAATACAAAGTGATTTATAAACACACAGAGGGCGAGACATTTTTGAGATATTTTAGCCTACTTCACTTTGTCAGAAAGGTTCTATTTAGCAGATTTCTGATTGAACAAGTGCAAAAACTAAGAAATTAGAAAAAGGGCCATTGCTTTTTCAATGCACTGTACATGCAAAACAAAAACGATTTAAATAATCAAAGTTTAACACAATCAAGTTGTTTTATAAGCACTCACATAAACAAACAATATACATAAAACATAATTTAGATATGAAAGAAGGGTGGAATGTGGTACATGGAAATAAAGATGGCAAGAGTTAAGCGTTAATGAAGGGTAGCTAAAGCCACCAAATGAACACAGTTAAACCGTGTTTGCCACAGGAGGAGCATTTTAACCTTTAACAGATGCTTAATTATGCATAAAAGCTGTATAATGGGAAACACAATCATAAACTGTCAGCAAGGAGACTCCCCCTTACCTAAACAAAGTCTCCTTTGTCTGCCTACCTTATATGTTGCTAAACACCAAAATATATTAGCTGTGAAAATTTTGTCTGTCATGGTGTGTGGTCAAGAAAGAGGTCAGGCAGTCCTTAAGGTAATTTACACTTTAGCCCTCCCACACTTAATGAAATGAAAATAACCTATACATACATTAATGATCAAAGGCATGAAAGACACAGGTTCTTTGAGACTTTCCAAATTCGTTTGCTGCTATCAACAAAACATCTTACAGATAGATTACATCATCTGTAAAGATTTACTCTTATCTGAAATAATCAGAAAACTAATGCAGTCCAAAGTGTTTTGAAAGCTTGGCCCAGTGACAAGTATGACTCCTAAAATAAATAGAAATAATAGAGAAACAGAGAAATAATAGAAAGTAGATATAAACTCCGGTATGTGTCCCATCTACTTCAAAAATAGCCAAAGCTTCACTTTTTCATTGCTTATTAGAAAATCAAGCTATGATTTAAAGACACTGGACGTCTCTCTATTGGTCTAAAAAAGTACATGAAGAAATGCAGATTCTGAACAAATCATTTACAGGTGAAACCAACACACGAAATCTTCAGTGTGCACACTGAGCAGTCCAAGTGTGAGCTGGACAGCCTTAAACATCCATATCCATATAAGACCTGCCTGAAATAGACCACTAATAATTTCACCATATTCCCCACTGCCTTTTGACAACCCCTTTTCAACGCCTTCCGGGGACTCCCTCCAGTGCCAAGAGATTTCAGTCACCACCACAGGGGATGGATGCTTTTCCTAGTAGCAAATTATTAGACCATAACCTCCATCATGGTATGTGAAGTGGCTGAAGGGAAAGGAAGCGAATATTTCTGATAGTCATAGAAACTTTGAGACCAGCTTCGAATTCTCCCCTGTGTCAGTCCTATTCTCTCTCAGTAATTTGTTTGTTTTTCTTTGTGTGTTTTTGTGAGCTAATTCTGTGATTAATCCAGAGTGGCATGAGAGCCGGAGACTCATCCCACTCTGGGATATGAATTATTCATATTATTATCAACTTACTAATTTCATGATATCTGGCGCTTGTCTTTCATACAAACTGCAGAGAAAATTTTGCTCTGCCTCCCAAAAGGTTTACAAACAGCAAGACGAGCCTGGAGCAAGTTATAGGTGAGGACAAACAGAGGCTTAAGTGCTGCATTCGCTTACAAAACTCTCCCCAGATATTATGAAAAAGGGTATTTAATAAGAGTAGACCAAGCTCAAAGTATCATCTAGTTAGAGACCGTGGGTTTGTGCAGTAACTGGAAATACAATTAAATAAAGCAGCATCGCAATCCTCTAAATATGTCATGTATTTAATTGGCCACTTTGGTTTCATGCAGTCCCCAAACAAGAAAATAATGCGGGAAAGCACAAGCAGTAAAGAAACTCGCCTGCTGCTAGTGTGTCAGTTTACCATGAAATACAACTTTCAAGCCAGAGTTTTGTCAACTTACAGAAAAGGATTTGTACTTCATTTTCTAAATCTATGTCAAAGAGTAGGACACACCAAAAAAAAGGACCTTGAGAATATTATGCACTGCAATAATTAGACCATGTTTTATCATGTGGCTGATCCTCCACCTCCCATGCATCTCACCTCCAGTGTTTCTGTTTTGACCTTGAACTAAAAACTGTCTGTATAAGAGAAACTTTCCCCAGAAATTGGGTTTTGAATCAATAGTTTTAAACTTTCAACCTCTTCACCTAATTATCTCTTTTTGCTCAAGTCTTTCTCTAGCTTAGCAAACTCTGTATCTTGGCACTTTGTACACAGTTGTTGGTTGCTGATAAAATAGTTGTTTGTGAGTTAATGAGCCCATGATTCTTTTTTTTTTTTCAGTTTTTTTGTAAGCTTGCCAGTTGTTATGAGATTGATTATTTACACACCAGTGCTGAATAGTTACTCAAAAAATAGACTCCAAATGCCTTGATTCATAAAATCTGTTTTAAAGTGAAAAGGGACTATGGTGTAGGCACTGAAAAGGTTAGACATTAATTGAAAGAATAATGTTATCCTTCAAAGTTTTGTTAAGGGATCATCCATTTGCAGCAATCAAAATCAATTTGTTGAGGTAATCTGGAGAAATATCACCCCGTGCTTACCTCCCACAAGTGGGACTGGTTTGATAGACACTTCCAATGTAGCATTTGGTCAAACTGTTCCCTTAACAGCTCAATAGGGTTACGATCCAATGACTGACTCAATTACAGGCAGAAAAAGAGTGGACTTTTTTGCCATCTTAATCTTTCCTCTTTTTCTTTTCCAGTCCTTTTTTTTTTTTTTTTTTTTTTAATTCTGCCTAGAAGGCCAACATCTCTTCTCTGTCAACAGGTATTTTTTGGGTGCCATTTAATCAAACTGCCAGTGAAGCATCTCTGTCTCACACTCAGAAATGAAGCACTATTCCTCTTAAACCAGGGATGGGCAATTAATTTTCCCACAGAGTCACATGAGAAAACAAACCTTTTGTTAAAGTAGCGAAAATTAATGCTCCAGTTACTCAAATTACTGGAATTTGTTCCTCTTTTAATAAGAATTCCCAACAACTGACAATTTTGTGGTATAGTATTGATAAGCAAATGGACCTTTCTACCAAAAACAAGACAATTTCTATGTGACCTAAGTGACTTTTGAGTGATAGTGTATGTGTTTTACAAATTAACAAGTATTAAATAATGCAGTGTCTTTGAATACATCGCCTACATACACTTAAAGACTACTTAGAAATGTTGTAATCTGTCATGTAACTAGAACCTGAAATGCCCTCCTTTCACCTTATTTGAAAAAAAGGAAAGTGGCCTGTATGCTGAAATGCTTTTAATCTGTCACACCATGACATGTATATGGGCCATGAAGAATTTATTATAGACCATTATTGTTATTATATTTATGTTACAAGTGACTCTTGTAACTCTTGGTTGGAATTGAAAAAAATAGAGGCAAAGTTGACACTTGGAAGTTAAGGGAGTTTTTTATGTTCAGGATACACAATTTTATTTAAATATATTACTGCAACTAGTAAATCTGCTCTCATCAACTTCCCTATCTTGTTCATTTATTTTTGTATAGAACACCTCTCTCGCATTGAGCCATAATACCAGATGTGGTGCAATAAAAATGGTGTGACCTTCACCTGTTGTATTAATAATTCACTTCTAAGTTCTTTTTTGTAGCGATTTTAGACTTTAAATAGCTGACGGATAAATTTCAAGGTGTACTCGACAAAAAAAAATGTGAGGCTTTCTGAACAATAACAGCTGGAATCTTCAGACATCTACACAAAAACAAACTTCAATCACTAAGCACAGAGGAGCAGTTTTATTCATTGCATGGCCTAGTCACAACAATTACACAAAAAGAGGACTTTAGCGCAAAGATGTGAAATGAAACACATAAAAAGAAGGACTGTTTATAAAGAATTAGGGGTTTGGATTGGCTTAAGCTATTTTTTTTTTTCTGCAAACCTGCCTAAAAAAGCCTTTTGTCAATGTAATCTCTAAAATGATGCAGTTTAGCCCCACTTTGTCAGTGAAGACATAATCAGGGTTTAAAATAAATTTGCACATTTATCCCAGGTTAAGACATTCAACATTCAAGTTGTTATTTATTTATTTAGTGTCCACATGCTTCAGTTCTTTTTGCTGTGTGAGTGTCTAAAGTTTTCTTTCTTTCACATTCAGGAATAATTACTACTTTACCATTTGTAACATTACAAATGTCTCCATAGTCATCAAGACTCTTGCATTGGAAATGTGATGTCATTTGTGAGTCTGAAAACGAATAATAATAACCTTGTCTAAGCAGCGCATATAAAAATGTTGTTACTCTCGGGTGCTAAGGCTAATAGAAGTGTCTGAACTCGGTACTCGTTAAAATTCTCAGGAGTAGTGTAAACAGCAACTTAAATGGGATTTTAAAATGCTAATTGCATGGATCTATCCAGCAATGAACTGATGTGTTGCTTGATGTTTTACCAGAGTAAATAGCACCTAAGGCTAGACAGTTTGCACATTTTTCATCAGTACTTGTGGTACAAAGATATAAAAGGCTCAATTTAATTATTTCATTTTCTATGCCTCAAGTATCCACCCAATGGTACAATAAATCAATAGCATTTCCATGAATACTAATTGTGTTTGCAGGGATAGTAGGTGTAGCCAGTAGGTGGGAATTTGATCAGGTCTGCAAAACCAGCCGGCCGAAGCCTCTGCCTTTCCATCCATGCCCCACAGAGACTGACTGGCACTCCTTTGAAGTTGAGGTGCAAAATCAATTGAACACGTCTGGGAGTAAATGAACTTGTTTGGAGCTTAATTTCCAAGTGACTGAAGGCTTTTCACCAAGATATTTATGAGAACAGGTGGACCATTCAGTTTTTTCTTTTAGGGATATGCGTTTCATAACTGAGCCTCAGAATTCATTGACATTTATGGAATCACGAACTCTTAAAATGAATAAGTAAGTGTTTGCTTGCCTTTTCTTTTCTTTAGGCCAGAATATGAAGTTTACATGAAATAAAACAATAAAATTGAAAGAGAAATATTATTCCAGTGAATAGGTCAATAATTAAACAAGCCTACGCTACCTATTTAATACTTAAAATGTTTGTTACTACTAGAGATTTTTCTTCCCCTAATTGAAATCCTAATTTGATACTTGATTGGTGCATTTTTACCTTTTATTTTATTATTAGTTTTTGCTGCTGTGTGTAATGAAATGTATTTTCTAAACAGAAACAGCTTTTTCAATCTGTGTAAGGTTATCAGTCAATTAGGCACAATACTTTGGATTTATTAAAAGCAAACTACACACTTGTTTTCATCCTTTGAATAGTTTTAGCTTTCAACAAGCCATCATCTATGCGTGTTATGTCTCTTGTTCCTGTTTTAGCCTTGCCGTGGTTTTTGATCAAAGCAAAAATGTCTGCTGGCCTGCTGCCCTTCAGGCACTCACTCTTTTTAAACTTTAATCTTAGAATATGAAGTAACTTCAACCCTTTTACATGATTTTGCACATGAAGAGTAGTTCTCTGTGAAGAAATGCACTCACAGGATTTTATTAATTGTATTAACTTAATAATATTTATACAATACACTGTTATCCATTAAAAACAGATATTTATTTAAAATGCACAATTAACACTTTAAAAATAATATTTTGTATAAAATGTAATTTCCACTCATTGAATTAACAAAGGTAACCCTTGCTTGGCTACATGTTTATTGCTATAGTTTTAGATTAAAAAAAAAAGCAAAATAAAAGCAAAAACAAAACAAAACGTCATTAGGCTGTAATTGCTTCCATGCCCCTGGACTTTCGTCTGGAACATTTGACATCTACATTTTTCTCACATAACCTCAGAAGAATTGGTAATGGGTGCTGCTCTGCTGGCAGAAAAAAGGCAAAGGATACAGCAGCCCAAGAAAAGAGAAATAAAAAAAAGTAACTTGATTAGGGGAAAAAGGAATCAGTAAGACGGAAGAAAGTCTAAGCTCTTTAACTGGTGCTCCTTTGCATATAAATGAGAGATTAGGCAGAAACTATATCTTACTGCCTGTTAGAATACATATGCCTAATTACAATATATTCATAAAGTGAGAGTGTAATTTCCACAAAGGAGATTACAAACGAAGCACAAGGTCAGGAAAAGCCCTTTCTGTTCTCTGCATACAATTAGGATGATGATGCTGATGCTGCACAGAAAATGACTCGCGCTCATTGGCTCTCCTCGGAGATTATGTATTTTAAGTATGAAGATGGGATAAAGGGAAAAAGAGTGAGTGCTGTTGAGTTATATGTTAATAATGTTAATGAAAACATGAAGGAAAGGACCGAGTTCATTTGAACTTTGTAAACCATTTGTGTTTAAGCAGCAACTGATGGCTAACCGGGTCTTATCGGAATTATAAAGAGTCTCACAAAAAATGTGTGTGTCATATATTTGACATATATATGTGTGCTTTAGGAAATCTTCCTTCCTTTGCTTTTGAAAACATTATGATCCAACTTTAAATGTTTAAGAACCGAGGGGAAAATACACTAACACCTGCAGATTTTTAGAAATCTTCAATTCACTTGTTTCATTTATCCTTATATGGATTTCTGGCATTTATACAAGTTTTGCCATGTGCATTTCAATGGCTAAATGCAGAAAATTTACATTCTAAATCACCTTAACACATAGGTTGTGATTTAGCTGTGTGTTTAGGGAACGTGGGCCATCTGTCAGTGAAATCCCCATATTATCAATCCACTTAATTCGAGTGTTTTTAGTAAAGGAAGCTTCCTATTTTTTTTGCTCTAGTGAAACATCAATAAGAACTGCTCCTGTACTGTAGCTGTCATTGAATTGTAAGAATAAACCTCCAGAGAAAGGTTTGATGAGTCATGTACTTCATTTTAAATGGCAAAGTTCTAACTCTAAAAGCACATTCATTATTTAACACTGGGTCATGGGAGCACGACATTACTGATTTGTTACAGGTCATGGATACAAATCAATAACCTGATGTGCGTCGTCAGTGGGGTATAGAAATGAGATTTCTCGAATTCAGCTGGGATCTTGTCCTTATTTATCATACAGATGAATAGATGACTCCTTTATATACATTCTGTCAGGTGTGTGCACGCATGTATGCATGTGCGTGAAAGATAGTGGGTGGTGGATACGTGTGTTTTACAAAAGCTTTATGTAACACTGAGTTCTGGTTCAGGGTCTGAACATTCAAGTTGTCTAACACTGAGTTCAATACAAGCTAATAAAATGTTACTGGGACTTGATATAAGATAAATTCTAAGTGAGAAAAATCCTATCAGTTATGCAGAGTTGTGAGGTACAGAAAAGCAAAAAATTGTTATAAGTAGAATGAGTAGAAAGGGCCTTTGCAGTCCAGTGTCTAAGCTGATCTCTACTGAGTTAAGTAAGCCAAGTTTTCCTACTTTGCTCTAGTTCCAAATAATGAGGAGAGCAATGATACGTGAATGTAAACATTACAATAAAATCCCATTGGCTCTTTCCGTCTGAAAGGAAAGACTTATTTGCTTATTGTTTCAAGTTGTTAATTAATGTACCCTCAAACCATTTTGTTAGAAGTGCAAAAAGTGAATTTTAAAACTACAAACAGCTACCACATCATTGCAATGACATGCACATGAAGGAATCAAATATTTCACAGCAGTCAATCCCATACTTCAATACTGTGGATTCCTCATGTATTGCAACTTAATTGATCAATCTCTTCTAAATCAAATGTCACCGAGGAATTTACTGAAAATTTCTTGTCCAATTACTAGCAAGTGAATGACTAAACGCTCTTATTTCTGGTAATACTCCACCACCGTCTTTTCATTAGAATTTTAATGGAAATCGCTTATCTATGTCCTGTCTTTCAGGTGTTCAAAGGACCTTACGTTAAGTAAAATAATCCCCAAAGCCAGCGCAATTACAGCTAATTCCATTTTAATTCAGCCAAAAGGTGACGCGACAGTGAGCATTTCAAATGTTGGCAGGTGGTTAAAAATGAAATTTTGGTTTCAATTATACGGACGGTGAGTGTGTGGGGATATAGTGTTTGGAGATTACAACGGACCTTATCCCATCAGTAACCATGATAGTATTTATTTATTATCATGGTGACTATATACTAATAGTTATTTAATAGTGTTTTTTGCATAGAATGTTATAGTATTGGTATTATTATTTAAGGTTTTACAATAATTAATTAAACGTATACACAATGATCACCCAATGGGGCTTCATACAAATATTTTTCTTTCACAGACCCTACAGTATTTGTCAGATTTTGGTTATTGAACTTGCACACAAAGCTGTCTACTCTCATGTACATCTAAGTATGAGAACTGAAGGAGCTACAAGGATCCCTCATCCAGATTATTTTGCACTTAGCACTTCAAAATGTTGAGCAAAGGCCAACGTGTACAGCAGTTAAAAAGAAATTTTCATTCCTGTCTGATGGCAAAACTTGAGGTGGTCATGAAAACGTAGTCTACTGCTTGTGTAAATGGGCACACAATGTCCATTTTGTGACTTTGAAACCAATTTATTCCAATAGGATGTACTCTGCTTGTGGTACTCAAAGTTTTCAAATGTGGTGGATTTCAAAGAAAATCCAGGCAACTGCTACATTTCACCCAAATAAATTTATTTTCTAATCAAGTTCGTTTCTTTCTAAAGATTAACCAATCACTATTGAATTCAGACTTCTACACTAAACGAATATAAAATAAATAAAATAACAAATCGAATGAAGCCCAGAAAGAAAAGAAAAAAAAAACAGGAGTGCTGGTAAGTCCCAACTCAACTAATAATCTCAACAAATCTGCAAAATGCAACTGAAAGGCTGGTGGTGGAGGAAAGGGGGCTAACACACTAAGACACACATGACAATGCTTCTGTGTCTTATGAAACCAGTACACAGATTAGATTAGTCAAATACCCTCACTTGAAATTTTGAGATCATTCAGCACACAAAAAGAAAATTCAAATTTTCTTTTGATAAATTTTAATTTAGTTAAACAAGTGAAAAGGAAACTGCTTTGAACACTGTACTTAAAAACAAGTGGTGCTGACAAGAAGCCTTTTTCAAATTGCTGTGGTGGACATGTTTGAGTCCTGCACCAGTGACTGGGGTTCTCCTTTACTGTGTACAGATTTACTTCTGACTAGAGGGGTTAATCAACAATCCCTCTCTGGTTTCTCTCTTTCATCTCAGTCCTCTGTTGAGAGCTCAGGACTCATCTGGAGGGAATATTGGCAGAGTGTTTGTTCCTTGATTGGCTTTGCGGGAGTAATCCATACAGATGTGTCTCTTGTGCCCATGTGGATCAGACTTCTGGAAGGACCAAGACAGACTGAAGCCATCAGATCTCTCTGTAAACGGCCTCAGGGTCCAGGGAATGGCTCGCCATAAAGCAGAGTGATCATTGATCTTTACCAAGGCATTAAGTCTTGATGAAATACTCAGGACTTTCTATCAACACTTCCATGAGCTGTCCTGTTTTAATATTTTCTTTCTTTACAGTACAGCAATAAAAATAACACTATATACTTAAAAAGTAGCAAGAAAGGTTAATCACCCCCTGTTCTCTAAGGAGTGCGTTGATGTGTGTGCATGTTTTTCTTTGTGTGTCGTATGTGTGTGTGCCTGTGTGCATGGCTGGTCCTTGGTCTGGGGCTTGCTGAGCTTTAGCCCCTGTGGGACATGTTCATAGAGGGTGGAGTTACCGCTTCTCTCCGCTTGATTCCAATCCTCCTCCCTGGGATGTGGGTACTTGTTGGTTCTGGGGTTGGTTCTCTGGAGCTCTCGTCCTTTGGCCGTGGGCACCCCATCTGGGGCCACCAAACTTCTCCTGCTGGGATGGACGCACAGTTGTCACCAAGATGTGGCACCAAGATGGTCTTAGGTACTCTTGGGGACTGTGGATGGCCTGAATCTCCTGGATCTATCTCCATCTGCCTCTGGCTCCTAGGGGTCATTATTGCAACTGCGCACCCTTGTCAAATACATTTCATGACAAACACACATACACAGACACTCACTTTCTCACAGTTTATGGCGCAACAGTGCGTTCAGATCATAACTCTGATTGTAAAAGCTGCCAGACAGGACAGGAATAAAAAACATTCAACATGCAATGTGGAAAATCAGCATAATGTAAGTTGAGATCCAAAAGCTTAGTGACAAAACTGTACCTGATTTAAAATTGACCACCATCTTTTTGCTAGTGCTGTTCAATAATGCAAATTTTCGTGTTACTCAGATAACGAATTAACCTATAAATGCAGCTTATGTAGGGGAGAGCACCTTGTCATGATTTGTGAGATGAATCATCAATTCGCAAATTCTGAAGACATTTCAACAACCACCGAATCACTTATTTTTACTTTCCATAATAATTATTTAATACAGTAAAACACACCTGTCAGTTTTTCATGTATTTTGAAACAGATTTCTTCTAATGTAAATTTGTCTGTCTCTAAAGCACTTTGGGTCAGCTTTTGTTGTTTTAATGTGCTATAGGTTACAAATAAAACAGATGTGACAGTTAGCACAAAAAGTTATTTTTTTCTTAGAGTGTTTGAGGTATATTTTTTTCATTTTCACAGACTATATAAGGTGCTACGAGTCGGTCATGATGGGCTATCTTGCTGGAGCACCCATTTACTATTGTGCCACAGTTCTGATAGTGGGCACTCCTTTACACACTTTATGACATCTGATGAGTGAATTCACATTGTACTATGAATGTTAAGAAGACAGTGGGTTCTCTTACTTGGAAGAACTGCTGTTTGGTCTAAAAGTTGTAGCTATGAACCCAAATCTCATGACCACTGAGTCACAGGCTTGTTAATAAATATCTTTGCAGACATTAAGATGGTGCTTCTGCTCCACATCCAAGTTACAAATGTGTGTCTGCAGTTGGTCACACATTTGATTGCAACACAGGTCTGTGTGTTGCTCACATAACTGCATGTGTCACCCTAGAAAAAAGGAAAGAAACTCAAGGAAAAACTCATGTCAACAATGATGCTGACATATAGAAAAATAATCCCACTAATAAGGAAACTAGAATTATCTCATAAATCAGTTTTGGGGGGGGAAATATGTTCTTCTTTCATGTTTTGTCAGCAACAGTGAAGAAGAGCAAAGAGTAAAGGAATTTCTCATGTTTGTGACCCTATATTTACAACAGCTTTTAATAGATATAATATTTCAGAAAAAAACTGTTTAACAGGGATCATGACCAGTGCACTTTGGACACAGTTTAAATAATTTAAAAGTCAAAGAATGATCTCATAGTTAGATGGTGTGAAAAGTCAAAGTAGTAGGAACCATATAATTGGTTTTATGAGTAGCATTTTGGGCAAACTGGAAATGAGCCATAGAAACTTGACTGATGCAAGTTAACAAGGCACTGCGATAGGCCAGGCATGACTATTAATAAACTGTGTGCAGAGAAAACCAGAAAAAAATTCAAAAACTGAAAAGTAACTGAAAATTGATAGTTCAGAAAATGGTCACAACTTACCTCTTAACAAATGCTGCAGACTGCTCCATTGTAATTTTAGCAGACAAAAGCAGGGGTTAAAATGTGCCAGAACAATCTGGAACAGTGTTCTGGCACTTTCTGTTAGTGTGTAATTAAATCTGGCAGCTATATACAAAATACTGTCAAGTGAGTTCATCTTGTGTGTGCTGCAGTCTTGTGGTACTTTCAGCTGATGCCATGAAGCTACTGGCTTAACAAGTTAGAAAGTAAAATCTTCCCATGATCTCATTGGACCAGCTACACATTTTATTGTGCTTCTCATCTCCGCTATGCATTAACACATGCGGATGTCAATAAAGTTGTAGTTATGGAAATTCTGCTTTAGGCATGATGATACAGCAGCAAAATGGTGGGGAGCATAAACTGTGTAACTGTGTTTAAAGTGGTAGGTGATTTCTAATGCAAAGTTTCACACAGCTTTACCAATATCAACAAACAAATTTCGTTTTGTGCAGTTCACTCTCAGAGAAAGATGAGATGTTTTTTGTTTTTAGAAGATAACTGTTCGCTAAATAACATTGTGAAAATCTTGATATTTGTTAACTCCAGTTTTTTAATCAGACAGTGGATTTCTACATCATGTGTTGTTGGTTATTTCGTTATACAAAATAACATTAAAAGTAAACTAAAGTAATAATTTTGTGTTATTCAAACAGTATTATGTTTGCAATTTAATGTCGTTAAGTGAATGCTAAGTAGATAAGATTGCAGTTCTATATTACAGTTTGCAGTGAGATAGTTGTGGTATTCATACTCATTCAACTCTCTGGTCCCATTAATGGTTCTCAAAACTGTGAGTGATTCTCAAACTGTGATGCTGGTTGTCTACATCCCACTTGAAGGACATGGACAATCAGGTGAAATAAAAGAAGTGGAAAAAATCATTAATGTTTTGTTTTGTTTTTTCTTAGAAAAAACAAGCTCTAGCCCAAAACCTGTTTGGGTTCTATGCCCTGAATTTCATTTTTTATTTGCTTAGATTACTTCTCCATAGTATGTACTTTCTGTTTAGTCTAGCTATGGTTCTCCAGCTACTGGAACAGTCAGCTACCTACCTGGTTCACCTGGTTCAAGTGTTTGGTCGAACATGCCCCTGAAGATGGGATTTTGAGCCAGAGCAAAATCACCACGGCATTAATTATTTATCTTGTACAATTACCTGTATATTTATTTATCACTCAAGGTTAGCTAGCTTCGGTCATGTAACAGCTTTCACTCCAAATGTGTGTAAAGACATTTTACACATTTTGCCCATTTTAGGAAAAGTAATGAAATATGAAATGATGGGGTTTTAATTCATCACAGTTACGGGATTTTTAAAATGCCAACGGGTCAAAATGACCCCCTTGGTGTTTTTAGTGCTAAGACTATCTGCACGAATGACCTTTCCTTAGTTTCAAAGGGATGTGAAGGGTAGCTCCCCTTAGGCCCATCCACTCAGTGTCCTCCACAGTTATGATGTTTACCACGACTGCTGCAGCACTAAACTACTGTGAATCAAATAATTAAATTGAACTTGCATAACTACAAACGTATTGGAGACATGGGTGTTTACATTTTTCATTACCAAGTTGTTTCATGAATCTTCAGCTTTTGTGTTTAAGTTTCTGTATTAGAGTTTTTGCAATTGTGATGTTTTCTTTTACTTTCTGCAGAAATATGTTGCCCAAGTCACAGTTTTCCTGAATCTAACAAAGTAGTCTTTAGTGCCTAAAAATATCCAAATTTGTTAAGTTCCTGTGAGACTTATTTGAATTGTCACTGTGTGTTAATTGTCGGTTTTAGGCCCAGTGACTAGTCATTGCACACCCCCTCCCCAACCCCACGTTCACAGCATAAACAAATGTGAAGTTGTCTTTTGTATTTATTGGGCTCTATCTCCCTTTCATTCCTGTTAATCTCACTGACAAATGAAAAATTACTCTTGAAAAACCAAGGGTGAGTGATTAGAGATATTAATGGACTTTATATAGGATTCTAAAACATCACAAAATTAATTTACTACATCAGAGCACATCATTTCACAGGATCTAAGACAGTCATGTCATTGGGTCGCAAAGACATATTGTTTGTTCTTGTTTTGTAAACTAACTTGGTAGATGTTTGAATGTGACAGGCGTACATTAGTCACTGACTGTAAATAAATGCATGTAAAAGAAACAGAGGACCGAGGTGATTTTGTTAAAGAATGCATGCTTGAAATGCTGTTTGATTAAAAATAAATTTAATCCTCTTCCTAACAACTGGGGTTCTTGCACATAAGTCTGTGTTTTTAAATGTGTCATCCGATTTTATTTTATTTTTTTACTTTGACAATCAGTTTGTTCCTCCTAATGACGTTCCATGTATTATTTTCTACTTCTGCTCTTTTAAAAATAAAAATGTTCTTGAGGAGAACCCAGTTAAAGGCATCCAATTCCAGTTTTATTGAACTGCACTGTTTATTCAGTTAATATTTATAATTGGTCCAAAATAAAAGTATAACATAGTATCAAGAGAGGTAGGGCCATGCTGGCAGTCCATTTCAAGAAGAAAAAGTCAGATGCCATTACTGAATTCATCATCAACTTTCCAACCTGGACGCGATCAGAATGCTGGATATGTTACCAATCTACCTGAGACATATAGATGCCCCGGTCATGCTGCACATGAAAAGGAAAGCTGATGCTGCTACACTGCAAGCCCTAATCCAAGCAGCAATGACCCTCCTGGGAGTGATAGAAAACTCCACCTGCTGATGTAACTGTCCACTACTCAGTGGAAAATCGTCTTGAAAAAGATGTTATCCTTTGCTGCTGAAACACAGACACAAAGGTAGTAACTGCTCCCCCTGTCATTATGCCCCGAGTAAAATATGTACACAGTAAACAGCGTGCTATAACTTCCGATACTGAGTGAACTTTTAGTTGTTTTTAGATGTTTCCAGTCACAGCACAACTATAGTAAGAGTTCACACTGCCACCAAGTTAGACTTGTTCAGATGGTTGTTGGTCTTGCCAGGGCTGCTGTTTGTTTTAAAAAGCTAATTATTTTTTTCATTAGATCGCAGCTGCTTAACTCATAATATTTTGAGAAAAAATAAGGTGAAAGGTGACATGAAGGAAATACAGGCATTTTTTTCTGGTGATTTGGTTGCAGTTAAGTCCCAATGCCCCTGGTACCGGGGGCACTGGTTCAAGAGTTATGTAACCCACCATGCCTTTTATGCAAATATCAACATGTAACATGTGTAGTATCCAAAGAAACCTTAGAATCTGGTAACGTAATTATGGAACGTAAATGCGCAAAAGTCCGCTAAACACAAACAACCAAGCCTGTCAGACTTCATATAATTGGGTAAACAATGGCTTGTTAACTCGCAGAGACCTCACAGATTCCAAAACACCAAGTTTCACCATGTTCCGACCTTTACTGAACCAGCTGCAAAAGAAGAGCACCAAAACACGTAGAGGCGCAGATGCACTAAGACAGAAATAGTTTTACCGTCTCAGTTTTCGCAGGTAGCCAATAGCCTGCATAGCTACTGATAATGGAAGGCTAACTAGACGCACATGTTATAAATTTTGGGCGCCAAGTAAAAACTGGAGATTTAATATATCACTACTTAAAGATGAAGACTTTATTAAATTTTTTGAAAAGGAATGGACTTCATATTTAGACTTTAATGACACTCCCGGAATATCTGCTTCTGTTCTATGGGAAGCAGGGAAAGCTGTGATGAGAGGTAAAATAATTTCTTTCTCATCACACAAAAAGAAAGAAGAAAACAAAAATATTCAGGAATTAGAAAAAACCATCAAATCACTAGAAGAAGCCTACGCGTGCAACCAAGATCAGGAAACATTGAACAAAATATGCAAAACAAAACTAGAATTAAATGAAATTATTAATAAAAAAACACAATTCCTTATACAAAGACTACGCTTGCAGAATTTTGAACACAGTAACAAATCAGGTCGATTTCTAGCTAACCAGCTAAAAATAAATAAAGAAAAAACAACTATATGTGCTGCTAAAGATTTATCGGGGAACACAATATATGATCCTGGAAGAATAAACAACATTTTTAGGGATTTCTATGAAACCTTATACTCACCACAAATAAACCCATCTAAAAATGAAATTGATCTGTTTCTTGACAACGTAACTCTTCCAAAATTACTAGACAGTCAAGCAATGGAACTGGATTCGCCACTGACGCCAAGTGAACTCCAGGAAGCCCTGATAAGTATGCCCAATAATAAGGCCCCAGGTCCAGACGGCTTCCCTGCAGAATTCTACAAAGAATTCTGGACAATTTTGGCACCAGTATTCCACGGCATGTTGCAGGAAATCGAGGAAAATGGCAGACTACCACCAAATATGAACTCTGCCAACATTAGTCTCCTGCTAAAACCAGGCAAAGACCCTTTATTTCCCTCAAGCTATCGTCCAATTTCTCTTTTAAATGTAGACCTTAAAATAATCTGCAAAGCTCTCTCAAAGAGATTAGAGAAAATGACCCCCCTCTTAATTCATCCTGACCAAACTGGTTTCATAAAAGGTCGGCACTCCTCAACAAACACTCGTAGATTACTTAATTTAATAGACTACTCATACGATAAAAACATCGAAGCCATAATATTATCTCTAGATGCAGAAAAAGCATTTGACAGAGTTAATTGGAAATTTTTATTCGCAACTTTACACAAATTTGGTTTTGGAAACTCTTTCATAAACTGGATAAGAATATTATACAATTCCCCAACGGCTCGTATCAGAACAAATGACCAGACATCCTCCAGCTTCTGTCTCCTGAGGGGCACCAGACAGGGATGCCCACTCTCCCCCTCACTTTTTGCAATTTTTATCGAACCTCTAGCAGCAGCATTTAGACAGGCTACAACAATTAAGGGCATAAAATGTAAGAACATAGAACATAAAATCAGTCTCTATGCGGATGATGTGTTGCTTTTTCTGCAAAACACACAAACCAACCTCTCTGAGGTAATTACTTTAATAAACTGGTTTTCAAGAGTTTCAGATTATTCAATTAACTGGCCAAAATCTACAGTTCTCCCCATTAACTGCTCCTTCCATAATTCTTCCTCTGCCCCACTGCAATCCGGAAATATTAAATATTTAGGTATTAATATCTCTCCTAAGCTTTCAGACTTAACTAAATTAAACCACATCCCACTTCTAAAGAAAGTAGAAGGCGATCTGACTAGATGGAAATCTTTACCCATATCACTCATGGGAAGGGTCGCCACTATAAAAATGATGATCTTGCCAAAAATAAATTACTTATTTTTGATGATCCCTAACAAACCATCACAAGATTGGTTCAGATCTCTGGATTCATATATTTCCAAATTCCTTTGGAAAGATAAACCCCCGCGTATTAGCTTAAAAACACTACAAAGAACCAAGGATAGAGGAGGATTAGATCTGCCTAATTTTCACCAATACTTCTTAGCCAACAGGCTTCAGTTCATCTCAGAATGGTTAAAACATACCTTCTTAGTTGAGCCCTGGCTAGATGTTGAACAGGCACTATGCAAGGATCTAGAGATTTCAGACCTACCATTTATTAGCTCAAACATCAAAAGACATGAATGCTTTAAAAGTATCAACATCAGCTTTTCTCTAACAGCATGGTGGGAGTTTCTAAAAATAACGGAGTCTTCATTAATCCCATGCAAACGTACACCTATCTGGAATAACCCTGACATATTACAAAACAATAATATGATTAATTTCCCAGAATGGAGTTGTAAAGGAATTAAATACTTAGAACATATATTAGAGGGAACAGAATTTATTCCATTTGACAGACTAGTTGAACAATATGGGATCAACAAGACAAGGTTTTTAGAATATCAACAAATTAAATCCATAGTAAAAAAGAAATTTAACCTCAGTCAAGTTGAATTACAAACACCACTAAGTGCGGCACATTTTCTTACTCTTAAATCCCCCAAATTATTATCTAAAATATACAGAACACTTTCTAAATTAGATGAATCAATATCCCTTCCTACTGCAAAGTGGGAAGCAGATTTATCAGTCAACCTAGACCAAAACTTCTGGTCTCAGATTTGCTTAAAAACTTTTAAATTAATTAAAAATCCCAGTCTGCAATTAATACAATACAAAATACTTCATAGAGTGCACTATACAGGTCATCGGATGTTCAAGATGGGCTTTACATCTTCCAACATCTGCTCACACTGTCAAGGCAATACACCAGACAATTACATTCACGCTCTTTGGTTCTGTCCACCAGTGCAAAAGTTTTGGCGCGAGATATGTGAAGACTTATCAAAATGTCTGAAATGTAACATTCCAACCTCCCCCTTAGTGTGTTTGTTGGGCAGCTTAGATAATGTCACTTCAGAAAAGAATATAGCCCATATGATCTTCACTGCCCTATGCATAGCCAAGAAAACAGTCCTCATGAACTGGAAAAATAAAAATAATCTTAATTCTAACCAATATAGAAATTATCTATTAGATTACATTAGTCTTGACACAGCCTCTGCCACCACATTAGATCAATTGCTCTGGGCCCCTTTTATCAGCTCCATCACCTAGTGGGGGTGGGGGGTCATAGTTTGGTCCCGCCTTCACTGTTGTGATTGGTGAGGGGGTAGGGACAGGCTTAGGGCGTCGGGGGGTTCCCCGGAGGCATCTTCCTTGGGGGGCTCAACCCGGGGTAGCGGTCACGTCCGGTTGAGGGCTCTGTTGGCTCTCAGGTGACTGTTTCCTCGCGGCTGCGTGCAGCGGGGCTAGGGGAGGGTCTGTGCTGACGGACGCGGGTTACTGACCTGGCAACCTGGCTGCCCCTGGGTGGGTCCGGGATGGGCGTGAGGTTCTGGGGGCGCTCCGTCTCTGGGCTGGGGCCCGGGCCGGGCCTCGGGGGCTCGGGTCCTGGTTGGTGTGTTGCCGGGGTTGTGGGCGGGTGGGTGCATGGGGGCCCGGCCCTGGAGCAGGGTGCCGCCGGTGCATCGAGCCGCCTGGGGGGCTCTTCAACTGGTGGGGGGGATGGTCACATCTTGCAGGAGCTTTCTTCTCTCAGGAACTCTCTGCAGGAGGGGGAGATACAGGAGAGGTGGAGGAAGATCTCAGCCTGGGCGTTTACCGTCTTATGTAGTCTGGAAGATGTGTGGTTGGTGGGGTGGGTGCAGTTTTCTCTGTGGTGGGGTTGGGTGGACTGTCCAGGGCTCTGTGGAGCCGGGGGGCGCTACTGCACTGGGCCCCGGTCTGATGGGCCTGGGCCCCCCTTCCTTGGCGGGTCGCGGAGGGTGGGAGTGCCTACTGGGGTCAGCGGGGGAGCTGGCCCCAGGGAGGGGTTACCTGCCCCTCCCTTCCTTCCCTCCCCATCTCCAGCTGCCTCCCTCTTCCCGCTCCTCCACAACCACCCACACATGCAGGGCCTTGGAGTGGGGGTATGTCACCAGGGTGCAGAGGAGGCTACCCCCCCCTGTTCCCTTCTGGCTGCCTCTGCCTCAATTTTATCCCACAACTTAGACATTCACATTATTCACACTCTCATTACACATACATATAGGATCTTGGGGGTGGGCACAATCACGGAGTCCAAATCACCATCAGGGTGTATACCTCACCCCTGACGTCGTTGCCCACCTCTCAATTTTAAATACACTTAGTCATTGAGGGTTAGCAGGAGGGACTATGCGCTTACCTGCTGCTCCTTGGCAGGTAGCTCCATGCCCTCCTGGGTTTTAATTGCACCTTAGAACACATATGCATCAACACTACAATGAGCGGGTGGAGGGAGGTTTGGAGTCTTCTCCCACCCCCATTCTCTGCAGCCTGCTGGAGCGGGAGGGCTAGTAGGAGGAGTTGGCCGTCCGACTGCGGTCTGGGGTGTGGGGCCTCCCTGCTGCTGCGGAGTCGGGGTGGTCTGCCTCTCCCCACCGCAGGGAAAAGGGTAACACCACCTGGGTCTGGGTGCAATTCCCCCCTCCAGGGGCAAGGGTACCTAGACCCGGTTTGTAGAGTACGCTTGGGGAGTGTGATTGTGTGTACAGCGTCTCTTTATGTCTGTCTCCACGTTGGTTGAGTGTGGAGTGAGTGCATATGAGAGCATGAGGGTGGGAATGGATGTTTGTGTCTGTGTGTGCCTGTATGTCTGTGTCTATATGTCAGGTTGGGTATCAGACGCCACCTCTCTGGGGACACCTCAGGCCCTCGAAGGTTTGGAGGCCTATCTCCACCCACCACCACTTCCCCTGCCGGTGGCGGACTCCCTCAGGTGTCGGTGTGTTGGTGGTTCTTTGTGTCTGGGGGTGGGCGTCCGGGTACACACCGGCTCACTCCTTGGCGGCCGCTTGTCGGGGCCTGGGGCCTGGGGCTCGCTCGGGCCCCTTTGGAGGTGGGGTGCCCCCGGCCTCTCGGCCTGGGGCTCGGTCACTCAGGCACAGCTGGGGGCCGGCGGAGCTCACGGGCGCGTCACTGCAACTCCCCCTGACTTCTGCTCCGCGGCTGCTGGGCGAGCCCTCATCTGGGACTCTCCTCAGCTCTTACTGGGACAGTGGCGCGGCTGCCCCTCTGTTGGTCTTCCATGGTCTCTTGTGTTCTGGGGGCCTCTGGATGTCTGGAGTTTTGATCTCCTCCATACCCGCTTCACACCCTGGAGGACGGGGCTGTGGCCCCCCCACACTCCCTAGCAGATCATTACATGGAGAAACCTTTGGAATGCAAGCATGCTGATCCACACAGGTATGCACACATGGGTATTCACAGACGCGGACTAAAGCTTTCTTGGCTGCTGCCTCAAAGCACACTGTGCGCTGTCTATCTTGCGTGCTGCACAATATCGTTTATTACTTAGTAAATACTGATATCTATGACTAGCTAGTTTATTGTGATGGTGCTTTGTTTTCTCTATTATTATGTTGCTCTTTGTTGTTTGCTGTCTCCTCTGTTTGTTTTTGTTTGTTTGTTTGTTTTTTTTTCTCCATACAGGTGACCCAGGAGTTTTTTTTTTTTTTTTTTCTCTCTCTTCCCCCCCCCTTCTCACCGTCTCTTCTCCCCTTTGGTTTTCTTTCTTTCTCTCCCCCTCTCTCTCTCATTCATTCCCCCTGTCCTATTTATTAAAAAAAAAAAAAAAAAAAAAAAAAAATGACAAAGGATGAACTGAAGCTCTGCCATCACGTAATGTCGCATACTGCTGTTTCTGATGTCATTTAGAAAAAAAAAAAAAAAGAAAAACAACAACAACAAAAAACCCTCCCACATACTTGGATCCACATCAAAAACGGTGATTATGGCAAGAATGTCAGCACGAGTCTGTATTGAGCTCCACCAACATCAATATTAACTTGTTTGTTGCAGGTGTACAATCTGGATTACTCTGAGCTATTTTGATTGTGTTTGCTAGGTACAAATTAAATGCCGAGATCATTTCTGCCACATCTCCTGCAGCTTGATTTCAAGGTGGCGTTTCTTTGATTCATTTCTATTCCTACTTGGCAAAATCATGATTAAATGGAATGACTGCAAATCAAATCAAATCAAATCACTTTTTATTGTCACATAAATAAAAAAGAAAAAGAAAAAAATAAATAAATAAATAAATAAATTTTGGGCGACGTGGGGTCTGGCCTTGCAACTTCTGACTGGTTGAAGTGATGTGAATGCAGCATTGTTACCTTGATTCTATTGGCTCAAATGATTAAAAAGAGGCGCCAATCATACAAATTGGCCAAAAGAAGACGGAGCTACAGGCCCTCAGACTTTTAAGCACCAGAGGCCATTTAAAAACTCCATGCGCAGGGCAGAAAGAGCCCGTCACCTGTGAATGTGTGCTTGATTCTTCACAAATATTCAGAAAATAGGCATTTTTAGGCATGTTAATGAAATTAAATAATTTCTGCTGTTTAATACCTAAAAAAATTCAGCTCACATATAGTTTCCAATGTGTGCCAAAATTGGACAGGGCTGGACAACGCCTGAATATTTATTTATCAAAAATGCTGTCATTTTTCACTGTTTCACTTTAGAAACATAAATCTTTGCACAGATGATGTTTATATATTGATTACTGAATTTGTGGGTTAAAATGTAAACTAAAGCATATTCTTGAGTCATATTTTAGTCATATGCTAAAAATAAATAAATAAATAAATTAGGTAAGGAAAAAATCTACTTACTTTTTCTGTGTTCCAGCCTCAGTAACTATGACACAGTAACATCTGCAATTTTTACACCTCTGATGAAATTTCACAAGTGTTAGCTTTATTTTGATGCCAAGATTGTTTACACAGAATTTATAATTGCAGAGAAATACTGTGTTCATTTTGGGCATGTCATTTTTTCAAGCAGGAAGCTCAAAAAGGGCCTGTCAAAACATAGTATTACCATTGTTCAAGTGAGTTAGTTTAGTGGAAGAACTCTAAGTTTTGAAAGCAGAATAATTACATGATTATTCTCTCTCATTTTTCACAGTTAGTGTGGACTTAATACTTTTAGAGGGGGAGGCCACTGGTATTTTTTTCCCTTCTCATCTTTTTTGACTGTTGGTCATCTGGCCAGGGTCAGTGTCAGTACTGGTAACATGAGTCTATATCCAGACCGTGCAGAGGTTGCACAGGTTGCCCAACTCCTCCAGGATTGCAAGAAGATTGGCTATGTCTCCCAGCACAGTCTCAAGAGCATGGAAGTGATTCCAAGAATCAGGCAGTTACTCTGAGTAAAAAAAGCTGTAAAAGGTCAGAAGGACCAGTATCTGCTTCTTTGTGCAAGGAGAAACTGCATAGGTTCTGGTCACAGCCCTACAAAATGGCCTCTAGTACCCAACTGGTGTGAATGTCTCCAAACAATAAGAAACAGACTTGACAGTGGGCTGAGTGCAGAACGTCCTCTAGTGGGCCCTGTGCTCACTACGCAGCACCATGGAGTGACTGACTGGCTGAGAGCGGGTTCACCCTGAGCATATGTGACTGATGTAAAATGGTCTGGAGAAAGTGTGTAGATTGTTATGCTGCTTGTAACATCATTCAGCATGCCCAGTTCGGTGGTGGGTTACTGATGATCTAGGGTCATGGTGGAACATACTGACCTCTACACGCTAGACAATTGCACGTTGACTGTCATTAGGTATCGGGATGACCCATGGACACCATTACCAGCACTGGTGTAGTGGCTACTGCATCTTCTCTACATCATATATGTTGGCCTAGGTGTTTAGCAAGTAAAAACTCATCTGTTGGGATCCTAAATACCTGAAGCTCACTTAGTGCCAGCTGGGTTTCACCCAAATTCACGCAGATAGCAACTGATCTCAGAGCAGCTTGTCTCACACGCTGGCCTCACAGCTTGCAGACATGTCCATAAAATGGAGGCAGCTACAGTTCTCTATGAGTAAAAGACAAGCGGCGCTTTCAGCGACAATAGCTAACTGGAGCCACGTGACGGCAGTTATGAATAGAATATAAATATCCTTTATTGTTGCTCATTGGGGAAATTCATACAAAGGATGGGTAAGGAGCTTCACAAAAGCCCTTTCTTACATGAGAGGAAAAAGAGCACTTTACTTTGGTATGTTTTTAATTTGTCTATTTTTAGATTTGACATCCACTTTCATGAGTAAATCATATATGTTTTTACTATTTCTTTTCCATATGGGCAGGAAACATGCATATCAACGTATTTTGTTTCTTCTAAAATCAATGTGTCAGTGAATTATTCTAAATGAATTGGCTCATGCTTACTGTCTGCAATCTTCATACTCCCACACTTTTTGTCAACATAAGGACACAAGTTTTTCCTGAAGGGGCGGAATCATGATAGTTTTATATATATTAAAAGAAGCAGCAATAAGGCTGCTATAACCGAAGTAGTATAATTTATTTGTGACACAAGCAGTGTGGGTGAATGTGTTTTAATAAATGTGGTTTCATGTATTAAGCGTTTATAGCTAATAATATCTTTGGATTTTTTTCTGTTCGGTCTTTGTGCTGGTACAGTAAACCTAACTGTGAAAGGGTTATTAATTAAAATATGTTATATCAGAAGGTATAAAGTTTTCATGTTTTCTGTAAATATTTCATATATTTTACATTTCATTTGTTTTTGTTATTACTTTACTTACTTTTCATGAACCCACTGTTTCTGAATGGGGTTTTTTATACATAAAACAAAAAGGTTGACGTGAGTTTTGCAGAGATTTGAATTTATCAAAGAGAATTTCAAAAGTTTAAAAACAAATTTATAAAACAAAAAGTATGTGAAATCTTTTCAGGAATGGTATGAATGTGTCATTGGTGAGTTTATCACTTGCCCACAAAGCAAACCTTGAAAGCAAACTCATATGCCCACTCCTCTAGTCCAGCCCTCCAGTCTTCCCCAGCTGATTCACCTTTCTGTTTATTTTCTCTCTGTCTTTAAGAATGTGTGTGATTAACCAGTTCTCTGCTTGCAGGGGTGGGATCCCCCTGGGTTTCCTGACCTTAGTTCTTTTACACCTGGACTTGATGAGTACACCTGTGTGTCATCAGCTCATCCTGCTTCCCTTACTTAAACTGACAGAAGTTCATCAGAAGATGTCTGATCCTTTAACTAACACCATTAGTGCAGTTGGCTCCTCCCCAATGTATGTATGCTATGTTTTGGTCCTGTGACTGGCACTTATTTCTCTTTCTGTGTAGGACAACCTGTATGGAGAGAAATATGTCTGAAAAGGGTTACAAATGTGTAAGGTATGATCCACAAGCATAAACTAAGATTTACGAATGTATGCAGTCATTTGTGTGTAACTTTTGAGAGATGTTACTTGGAATTTGAAATTTTTATGCACACAAAGATACAATTATACCATTTGTGAAGCTGAACTTAATAAGTTGTGTATAAATGATGAGTATTTATTCATGTTTTGATGTAAAGATTTGTAAGACAGTTTCACGTGTAGTAAAATTGCTTTGCTTTTATGTGTGGATTTAAGCACATACTTGTGAGACCTCAAACGTTATTAAAAAAAGATGTCAATCTCAGTTTGCTCTTGTGGAGCATACTGTTTGCATTTGTAACGATTTTGAGATGAATGTCTCAAAAACATAGAACATAAACTGGGTTTCTGGGAGAGTTTTGAGAGAGGACCCATTGTGGAAGGACCATACTTTGGAATTTTGTGTTTGTGGACCTGGACCTGCACTAACTAGAATATTTTTGCCTCAATGTTCTGTTGCACTTTTTTTTTTCTAAATAAACTTGTGAACTTTTATTCATTTACACTGAAAAATGTGCTGCAAGTAGCAATCGTGTAAAAGGAATACACCTATTCACTGGGCCATGCTCAAAGGCTACACAAAAATAATCAAAGATAATCTACACCACATCACGAACCACAGTTAAGACCATGTGTGTGGTGTGCTCATAGAGCAATTTAGCCACATCGATAAAAGTGTGAAAAATACTTGCCACAGTGTACAAAGAGGAAGACAGGCATCTCCGAAAACGTTAGAGCACTTATGCAAGTATGTGATGTCTTGATAAATCGAGCAGATATGTGAAGTTTACACTGCACCATTCTCGCATGAAAATATCTTAAATGTTTATTTTGTGACCCAGAAAGAGTAATATTTCAAACTCCGCCACTCTGTGTTCCTCCGCCCCCTCCTCGTTTGAGTTTTGGACGAAATGGATTCTGGGATATTGCATTTCGTCATTTCGAGCTGATTGGAGACCAAAACAGCCAATGAGATTTTTTTGCATCCAAGTCTGTGATTGGCTGGTTTTGTGGCACAAATATAACGGTGTACAGAAAGAGTTGAGCGCGCACGGGCAGAAATGTTGAGAGCGCAAGCAACACATTGCGAGCGAGCGCAAATGCAAAAACTGAGCGACAGGGGCTGCTATTGTGTGTGTGTGTGTGTGTGTGTGTGTGTGTGTGTGGATAATAGCAAACACTGAAATACATTTTTTGCACGCAGCACTGAATTTTGTTCACTCAAATTTAGCTTTTCTTCGCTCAAAATAAATTTCTCCTCAAAATACAACACTTGCATCTGCAAAATTTTTTTACGTGCGCTCAACTTTTTTTTGCGTGTGCTCAGAATAGTGGCACAAAAATAACGCCATAGTAGATGTTTATACTTTTCATTTCAAATCAGCATCAGAATGACTTATGTCAACAGGCCAGATGAAGCTGAAGTGGCACAGTGACCTCTTTAGAAGGGCCTGGATCCCAAATACCAGCACATAGTGCTGATGGTGCAGAATAGACTTTTTGTCCTGAATTGTTTAAACTCTGTCTTAAAAAGAGAACCTTCATTTAACTGACTTATATTAAAATCAAGACCTCTGGTATTTTGAAAAACCATACACAAAAATGACACTGACGATTTGGCTTTTTTTTTTTTTAACTGTGTCAGTGTTTTGAAACTGAAGATTTACAGGACAGTTTCAGCCTTACAGAGGTACTCTCTTGTTTGCATTTGAAACAGTACGTGTTGAAGCATTTTTAGTGACACCCTCAGTATTCAGCTTTGACCTACAGTAGTGACCTCTAGGGATGTAATAACTCAAATGCCTCAGATTTGTGGTTTAAGGTCATAGTAAGAGGGAATAGTAAAGGTACAATTTCTTCTGACAGACTCTTAATCTGTCATAGTTATTGCAGTGGCTATTGCATGACAGTTCCTGTTCACTTATCATCTTCTCCACTGACCTTCATGATTCATTTGGCCAGCCAAGTCTTTTACTGGGTAGATAAAATTAATATATGCCCTGCTGTTTATTTAAATTCTGACCATTAAGAAGAGTGTTATAGACAAAATGCATATAATCTATCCGATTGTTAAGTGATGACGTGACGAATCCTACTTCCGGGCCTAAAGTAGTCTGCGTTTAATATGGCTTTTGTGTTGTTAACATGTTTAATGTTATGTATTTTCTTCTATTTAATCTCAAAAAGCTCCTAAAACAGTCAGTGATCACTGTTGACCTCCCTCGGCTTTTATTATCGCTAATCATTTATTTAATCTCAGTTTTTAAAACCTTAGGATGTAACTACAGCCCAGCCCATGCAGCAGTATATGAATGACTAACCTCATATTGTGGATGGATTATCTCAGTTGTTCTCCTGGCTGAAGTTTGGTCCTTTTACAGCATCCTGCCATATCTGCTCGATTTATCAAGACATCACATTTGTTCCTGACCACCGAGAACACTCGCGTTAACTTTTATCGAGTGGAAAAAAAGTTAGCTTGTTTATATTATGCTAACATAGCTGTGTCGCTAGCGGTCACGTAGCACATCATTATATACCAGCTAGCCCAACTTCAGTAACCCTACAAACGTCACTGCTGTTTAGTTTTCTGTCTTCATTTATGTTGGAAGTGATAACAGAGCTGTACGTTTTAATTTGTTTCCAAAACCCCGCAGTCAGGACATGCTATATTGTATTTAGATAGAAGCTAGCGAGCTAACTCCCTGCTAACTTCTAACTCCGTTAAATGTCATAAATTCCATTTTCATGGATGCCTGGATGTTAAACTCAATTGTTACACCTGGTAGAGCAGAACGCTGATCAATTTATTAAAGACTTCCTCCCCTCCCTCCTTTTCCTCCCCATCCCCGGCTACCTCCCTCTTCCCGCTCCACCACACTCACCCACACAGGTAGGGCCTTGGGGTGCGGGTGTGTCACAAGGGTGCAGGGGAGACATTCCCCCCCTCTGTCCCCTTCTGGCCACCTGTGCCTCAATTTTATCTCACAACTTAGACATCCACATTACTTACACTCTCATAACACACACATATATATAGGGCCTTGAGGGTGGGCACGTTAACGGCGTCCAGTGGACGGTCTGTGTACTCAAACCTACCTCTGGCGCTGGTGCCCACCTCTCAATTTTAAATCCATGTAGACATTGAGGGTTCTCGGGAGGGGCCGTGCTAACACCTGCTGCTCTCTGGCAGCAGCACCCTTGTTTTAAATGCACTTTAGAACAATATGCAGCAACACTACACATGAGCGGGAGGAGGGAGGTATGGGGTCTTCACACACTCCCGTTCTCTGCTAGCCATTGGGGGGGGCTGGGAGGAGATGTTAGCTGTCCGATTGGCCTCCCTGCTGCTGCGGAGCCTGGGACGGTCTGCTTGCCTCCACCCCGGGGGGAAGGGTAACATCTCTTGGGTCTGGGTTCTGTTTCCCCATCTGGGGGCGAGGATACCTGGACCCGGGGTATAGAGTATGTTTGGGGAGTGTGATTGTGTGTACATGTCCATTTATGTCAATCCTTACGTTGGGTGAGTGCTGAGTGTTTGTATATGTGTGCATGAGGGTGGGAATGCATGTTTGTGTCTGTGTGTGCCTGTTTGTCTGTGTCTATATGTCAGGTCGGGTCTTAGACTCCACCTCTCTGGGAACTCCCAGGCCCTCCAAGGCCTATCTCCCCTCACCACACTCCCTGCCGGTGACTGATGCCCTCAGGGGTCGGTGCATTGGTGGTTCTTGGTGTCCGGGGCTGGGCACTCAGGTATGTACCGGCTCACTCCCGGTGGCTACCTGGCGGGGCCTGGCGCCTGTTGCTCGGTCAGGCCTCCTCCGGGGTGCGGGCCCTTGGGCCTCCGGCCTCTGGGCCTGCGGCTCGGTTCACTCTGGCACAGCTGGCTGCTGGCAGAGCCGGCGGGCACGCCGGTGCAGCCCCCTCTAGCTTCTGCTCGGTGGCTACTGGGTGACACCTCGTCTGGGGATCCTCAGCCCTTCCCATGAGGGTGGCACGGATGCCCCTCCGGTGGTGCTCCTTGGGCTCTCGCACTCTGAGGCCTCTGGATGTCTGGGGCTTGGATCTCCTCCATGCCTGCTTCATGCCCTGGGGGAAGGGGCTATGGCTCGCTACATCCTCTTGCAGACCATTACATGTGGAAACCATTTGAATACAAGCGCGCTGATCCACACAGGTATGCACACGGGTGTTCACTGCTCGTAGACTTAAATTACACCTTTCTTGGCTGCTACTTCAAAGCACATTGTGCGCTGTCTGTCCTGCGTGCTGCACAACAACATTGAATATTTAGTATTTACTGCTGTTTACACTTAGCTAGATTAATGCGATGGTGTTGTGTTTAGTATGTTGCTTTGGGGTTGTTTTTTTTTGCTTGTTTTCTATTCTTCTCTCAACAGGTGATCCAGGAGATTTTTTCTCCCCCCCCTTTCTCACTGTCCCTCTCCCCTTCTGTTTTTCTTTTCCTTCCTCTTTCTTTCTCCCTTTCCTATCCCTCACTCATGTCTGTCCCGTCTGTAACATCTGAAAATAAAATATAATAAATAATAAAAACAAAGTTCGATCAAATGGACCAATACGGCAATGCCATGATGATCCATTTGGCAAAGTAAATCCATTGAGTATCCTTGTTGGTCTTCAGACAACAATTCTGATGGCTAAAGAACCAAATGGGACAGGCAAAAAAAAAAAAAAAAAAAAAAAAAAAGATGATAGACTTTAGACAGTTTTTCAACTCTCAGTAATGCCATAGTGATCGTTTGATATATGAACCTGCAGCGGAGTTTAGGTCCAGACACGGCTAGTGATGTCAGACTCAACAACCGGATAGCTTTTGGGAGGTATTCAGAAATTTCCATATAATACAAGAAAACCCACTACAGTTATGTAGTGCACTTTCAACCGGTGTTAAAGGCCAGAACAAACTGAACGAGTTACAATTAAGAGTATCTGTAAATGATTAATTGATTGTAATTTGTGTGTCACTTAGGCGCACAGTCAGTCTGTGGGAGCCACGATTGTTTATTTCACTCAGTAACTTGTAAATCAATTTATAAGTTTTATGTTATGTATTTTTCTAGATGTTTGGTTGTTGGTTGTCTCTCTCCATTAAAATCGAATTGCCATAAAAATGTGAGACTCTTCATTTCTTTCTAAGTGAACAAAAATACAAATTCAGCAGGGGGTCAAATTATTATTTTCCTCGCTGCTCAAAAAAAATTTAAGGATGACTTTTTTATCAGAGTTTGGGGGTTGTTTCAGTTTAGCTGCTTTGGTGTTAATGAAATAAACAACAGGTAAACCAGGGGCAACAACGAGACAACCCCCAAAACAGAAATGGTTCTACAGATGGAAGTCGCTGACAGTTTTCCTCTCCTTGTCTTTTTTTACTGTATTTCCCTAGTTTTGCATTTGGCTAGAATCAGTGACTTAATTGTTGCATGATGATATTTGTAGACCCTACAGAGGTTGCAGAAGTGGTCAAAGTCCTTCAGGATGGCGAATCAATATGTGCCATTGCCAGAAGGTTTGCTCTGTCTTCCAGCACAGTCAGAAGAGCATCGAGATTTCCAGGAGTCAGGCAGTTGCTCTAGGAGTTGGACAGAGGTGTTAAAGATCGTTAACCCATAAGCAGAACTAGTATCTGCTCTTTTGTGCAAAGAATTACAGGACTGCACTGCCACAGCCCAAAATGACACTAGCATGAATGTCTCCAAACAATCAGAAACAGACTTCATGAGCATGGGCTGAGGGTCTCCAGTGGGCCCCATGCTAAATACCCACCACCATGGAGTCCTATTGGCATTTGCCTTACAACACCAGAATTAGTATGTCCACCAATGGCACTTTCACAGATGAGAGCAGGTTCACCTTTAGCACCTTTGACAGACATGAAATGTTCTGGACAAGCTGTAGAGAATGATATACTGGATGATATGATATGTAGCATCATTCAGCATGACCTGTTCAGTGGTCTGGGAAGGCATATCCTTGAACGTACGCACCTCTACCTAATGACTGATAGCTAATAGCACAAACCTGCCATTTGGTATCGGGATGAAATCTTTGGAAACTTTATCCAGTCCATACCAGTATAGAGAGACAGCATGATGTTTTCTTCAAACATGTGCTGGTGTGCTCAGTGTAGCAGTGAGGGCAGAATAAAACAAATTCAACAAATGTTCAGCTATGAATTAATTAAGCTTTTCTTGCAAACAACCAACAATGGTTATGTTTTGTACAATAAGCTTAAAAAATGTTTTAAACTTTTGAAATTATCTTTGATAAATTCAAATCTCTCATGTCAACCTAATGTTATGAAAATAAAGTATTTAGTGCAAGTAGCTAAAGTGGGGGTGGGGAAAAAATCTGTCCTGCAGATGTGTTCTTGATCCAACACAGCTGATTTAAATGGCAAATTACCTCCTCAACATGTCTTGAAGTTCTCCAGAGGCCTGGCAATGAACTCTTCATTTAATTCAGATGTGTTGACCTAGGGTGATATCTAAAACCTGAAGGACAATGGCCCTTGAGGCCCCGAGTTCCCTACCCCTGATCTAAAGCATGAGTAGAGGGGAGACCTATCTTGCCAAACAAGGCTGCTTGGGATCCAAAGCTTTGGAGTACTGTCCTTCATTTCACTACAATTGACAGAGAAATGTGATACTTTTACATTTCCACAGCAACCAGTTTTAGATCTTGGTCTCCAGCAGAGCTCTCTTTTTTTAAATGAGCCATCCAGGAATCTCTGCTAACTCACGAGGTTCACAAGGCCACAGGGTCTTTTAGATTGTTTAAAATTCAGAATAGATATTCCCATGCTATTTACATAAAAAAGAAATTTATTTAAGTGTTTCAGAAAACTGAGCTTGATTTCTGCTCTTATTATACTAAAAGCTACCTCTAACAATATATAGATGCTGCTGCTTATGCCTACTGTATCCGTATGGAGAGTTCTCTTCGTCTGTCTGATGTGCATGCTCTCTCTGTGACTGATTCCCTGCTGAACATTCACTCAGTTCCACTTTGTGCACAGAGACTTCCCTGTCTGAAAAATATTCTCAAAGCCATATAAAAAGCAAATGCGATTGGGAACCTTTTTTCTTGGTTGTGGCGTGACACTAATTTAGTTCGCCTCACACTTCCAAGGCAATTAGCTTTGAAGCTTCTCAGAAACTATTCTTGCACCAGTCGATAGCTAGCATGGCAAGTAAGAATTTAAGCAGGTCCATTGGGCGACAACTGATAAATATATCAAATGAGGTTACACTGAAAAAGAGAAACCTAAAAGAATAAAGAAAATATAATTACTTCACCAATTTCACTGGTTGCCCGGCCCTTCATTACTGGCCAGAGGTATGAAAATTTATATCTGACTGGCTTTGACTTGATGAGCACAACAAACTGCAAGTTTTTTTGTGAGGAAACTTTGATGATTAAACCATGTAATGATACGTTCACTGAAGCACATTTTGTGTAAAGGAACAGCCTATGCAGGCATTTAGGACACCAGAAAAATTGAATATACATACATTTAACTTACCGTATACTGTTAATTGAATGTTCATTCTCTATGCGATTTGTAAATGAACTCAGACATGTTCATGTTTCAACGCATGATGAGACTCATGTGGTTGTTTGATGATTTTTTTTATTAGGTGATTGATAATTGATAAATTATAACAAAATATCTTCTCAGAGTTTTTACAAACCTGATTTATTGATCATTGTAAGCTTATAGGTGTATACTGCAATCTTGTCACTTAAAAACAAGTCGAATGGCCACAACTTCATTATTTTACCTGTTATGGAACTTGAAACTTGACACTGATACCCAAGACGGTGAAAAAAAGGTTCTTGTTTTCCATGTTGCTCGGATCTAATTCGAACCAATTACACATCACCACTTCTTAATGTGGTGTTAAAAGGGTATGATCATTTCATGTTATTTTTTCGCTTAGAGCATTGCAAGAAGCTGTTAAGGGCTCAATATCTTGAAAATGAGTGTGGATTGTGTTTTAGAAAGGTTATTAACTTTTAGATATGAATTAAGCAGTGTGAAAATATGCCACCTAATTTTACAGTGGCGCTAGTAGTAAGCACATTCTGTTGTTATCATGCATTCACCACTTACGCTGTTTTTCCCACTCCAGTGACAAAAAATCAAGATATATTTACAGTAAAATGCAGACTGAGTTTCCTCGTTTACGGATGCCCCATAAATATGTTGTTGTAACATTGATCCAAAAAGGGATAAAAATGAAGTTTACATCTCTGTAACACCAACTTGCATGCTCCCAAACACATCTGCAAAGGGTTAAAGTAGCGAAAGTCCGCGGTGATCTGAAAATGATGTGTCGGGAGTTGTGCCGTTCTCAGCGGCTCCAGTGACTCTCAAGCTCTCGGCTACTTATCGAACTGGTGGGTAGCAGACGCCTCCGAAAACGTCGGAGCACTTTTGCAAATATGCAATATCTTGATAAGCCGAGCAGATATTTGAAGTTTACACACCCACATTCTCGCCTGAAAATTAGTTAAAACTTTATTTTCTGACCCAGAAAGAGTAATAAGAGTAATATTAAAAACTTAGTAGCGGCCGCCATTGTTGAAAACTGGAATTGGCTGGGCCGTGCTATAAATTCTGGGATATGGTGGGCCACGAAGGACACACCCGACCCAGCCTTCAAATTCGGGGAAAAGGAGGACGCATTTGTCGGCCGCATTCGGAGGAGTCTACGAATTTGGACAGCCTCCGTTGCGTCTCTGTGACGCGTCGCTGCATCCTCCTGAGGCCTACAAATGCGACCTCAGGAGGATGCAGCCCATGAATTTGGACACGACCATGGTGTGTTATGTGGCTAGTTACAAAGCTACAGATAATATAAACACATTAGCACAGTGAAGCTGGAGGATAAACGCTAACTTTTTTCCCCTCAATAAAAGTTCATGTGAGGGCCCTGATGGGCAGATCCAAATGCAATCGCATGGCAGGAAAAAGATGCTGAAATCTCCAGCATTAATATAGTGCTGCATGGTTTGGATGACTTTCTATGAAAAATTCCTGATCCTCAGCTCCATGTACCCATTCAAAGATTTGTAAGTCTCAGAGTGATTCTTTTCTAACCTGTTCAAATATTTGTTGTCTGGCAAATAGTGAGGCAATGGGCTGTAGTTACATCGCAAGGTTTTACAAACTGAGCTTTAAAACATGCTGATGAATAGTGATGATAAAAACCCAGAGAGGCTCATTGACTATTCTTAGGGGGTTGTTCAGATTAGAGCAGGATATAAAGCATTAAAACACGTAAAAAAGACAGCGAGTCAAAAAGACAAAAGAGTCCTTCAGTTGATTCGGCACTCATCACATCAAGTTTTAAGACACCAAGGTGGCAATAACAAATGCTGAGTTTAAGTCTTCACAGCAGGACTTGACTAACTGATTGGTGATAGTATGGTGGTTTCAGCCATTGTTTATTTGTAGTCTTTGGTCAAAGCTACATGAGCTACCTGCCATGCCGTGATGTGACTGACTATCATCCCCATTCTGATGCTCAAGATGACATGCTGAAATTAAAATTGGCGGTGTAATGGTGTATGTCCATTCCTTCAGGACCACAATACACTCATCTGATGGCTGCTTCCAGCAGAAAAAGGCTCCATGTAACAAGCACAAATCAAACTGGTTGCTTGAACATGTGAGTGAGTGCACTGTCACTAGATCTCAATCTAATAGAGCACCCTTTGGAATATGGTGGAGCTGGAGAGTCACATCAAGGATATGCAGCAAAAAATTTACCAGGTTTGATACAAAAAAAATCCAGAAAGAGACCTGTTCTTTACTGTTACTAAACATAGTGAAGCTGAAAACCAAAGAAAAGTTACTGAAAGAAACTACTGGGAGTTTTTTTTTTTTCATGTTCTTTGGATGTTTAAGCCGTCTTCATTTCCATGGCAACTCACTTCCAGAAATTTGACCTTCCTAGATTGCTTCCCTCAGGATTTGACGCACAGTGACCCTGACATTAATGCTTTAAGGAAGCATTATGTGTATGGTAAGGACACAACATGCAAACTAAAGCAACAGGCAGAGGGATTATTACTCAAGAATCAGTCGTATCAAGGCTGTTTTGACACCTTTTTAAGGTAAAATATTTTAAGCAGAAAATGGGACCTGATAACAGGAAGAATCTCGCTGTGTTCAAAGAAATAAAAAAAAATTAGGAAAAACTAAATTGTACCTCATGAATGCACTGTGCTCTCAAAATAAAGGGGCTGGCTTGCTTTTTTTTACACTAAATTATTAAGGAAAAATGACCCAAGTGGGAATACATTTACAGCACACACATAGCTGCTGAGGCGATTATCCTGCACACAAATTAAGCATACACGTACTTAAAACATTTATTGCAGTAGCTGTATACCTGTAGAGTAGTAACAAGGATTAACTGTTCAGTATCTGTGTTGTCAAACACCCTCACAACTGACAAACATACTGCGATAAGCAAATCACTCCATCCCACTTAACTTCATTATATTGTGACATAAATATGAAAGTGCTTTACAAACTGAATCTCTCCTTAATGCACAAATCAACGCTATTCCAACAAAGTAAAATGACACAAAAATGATCAAGTTAATTTTAAAAGCTATATCTTTTAGCATGCTTTTTCCATCGTGTAATTTGCCCTCCATGCTGTGGAATAAAACAAACCTTTTCAGACAGTGGAATGACAGAAAATGGTCTCTCATGGTTAACCCATTATCTGCACATGCCTTTGTGTTTTTCTTCAGTATCATCTACTTGATTTTGTACTTTAACATGTGTGTGATTATGTCTCTAAATTTGGCAAACATTCAATGCGTAAGGCATTTGATTATCATACAGAATATTCTTTGTAGCCAACATGTTGTCATTGAAATAAGCACAATTCAGTATTTGAAGAAACATCATGAAGGCACAGTGATTAAAGTGTGATCTTAACCTGTGTTTTCTTATGTATGGAAAATAATAGTTTGTGTGGAAATAATACAGATATATACATATGCCAGGAAACTGCAGATACTACTGAGGGATTTTTCTCAGTCAAATCACAATTCGAATAAAATCTATACAGTAATAAGATCAACATTAGATAAAACATTTAGCCATTTACAAATATATTGCTATTTAATTTGTACTGAACACCTTCAAAACTGGTTTATGGAGAGCTTTCAGAACTTTTCATTTTTATAATGCACATATTGAGCACTGACATCCTTCATACAAAACATTTTGCTTTTTTGTTTTTTGTTTGTTTGTGTTTTTCTTTTGTTTTTTATAGAAAAAAAGATTTGGTTGTGGTTTTGCATTACTTGAAGAAAATTATTAAGAAATATGGGCAACACTGGGTATATTACGAGATGGAAAATTTGCTTAAATCAACAGTATTTTTTCCAAGAAATACATAAATGTCTTGTTGTTGTACATTTTCCCTTATTATAGAGCTCAGTCCAGCTAAAATCCCAAATTCTGATGACAAGGCATTATAATGATAACGGCCAAAAACTGTCCTATTCACTTTGGATATTACAGATACATGATAGTGGTTAATAAGTCTTATTTACAAACACAGAGACAATGACAGAATAAACAAGTGTTCACAAACAGTGTTAGAACAACACTTTCTGAAGTGTAATTCCATTTTCTTTGATTGTGTCGATTAAATATAGTCCTGAACAACTCAATAACAACCACACCACAAATATTTGTATATATTGGTCAGCTATGGTAGTTTTTTTTTCCTTTCTTCTAATTTCTTTTAATTTATGCACGTCCCCGTGGCACTTGTCCAATTCACACTCAACAAAAAAACCTTGCTGAATGTTAAAGAAATCCATAGAGGATCACACACACAGTTTCCTCTAGAGCCATGGTAACACAGCATAAGCACTATTTTGTGACCACCATAGTAAATGTGGCTCTTACACTGCAGAAGCATCAACTTAAGCGCGAAGAACAGAAATAAGAGAGAAAAAATAAAATGGGGAGGAGCTCCGATGATTGCTCCGCCTGTTCACTGTGTCCAGATGTAAGGACATCTAACAGCACAGAAGGAAAGTCCCTCTTATAGCTGCTGGTCCTTTGGGCTGTCTGGGCAAGAGGCTGGCTGGCAGGACTTGAGACTCACCAGTGGAATATCAGCCATGCCACTGCTGGTGAAGTGTCCCTCCCCACTTCCAAACTGCTTTCTGTCACCAAAATGCTCTGACCGCCCACTCTCATTTTTCCAGGTTCTGCTCAGAGTATGTCCATTGAGCAGTTTGTCCTTGGGACCCCACTCCCTCTGAGACCCGAAGCTGGTTACAGGTGACTTGGGCTGTTGGTATGTTCCCAGTGTTGGCGGCATCCAGCAGTTGTCTGAATGTCCCAGGACAAGGCACTCCTGTGTACACATCTCTGTAGCTTCCACTAGACCGCGTGGTCCAAGGGGGCCATCTAAAACAGAAGAACCAGAAAGAGAGTTGTTATATATTTTGCTGTTCTCGCTGAACGTAAGGTTCTCCACTCCAGAATAGCCCAGAATATGAGAGGGGGAACTTCGCATACTTTAGTGATTCAGAAAACAAGCTAGGAATGTAACAGAGAAGGAGATTTGCTTTGGGGAACTGGGAGACATGGTAGTGCTATAGATCTTAGGAAAGCCACCGTCTGGCAGATTTAAAATTGTTTCTAATAGTCTTTATTATTTATTTGTTAATCTAAACAGGTTTTTAAACACGTCAGCCAACGGTTATGTTATAAGCTATTCAAAGGCATAGAAGTTCACTAATTCCTTATTGTAAATCATGTTGCTGTCTCCACTATAAATGATTTTCTGGAAATTAGCCTACCTCACTTCACCTAAACCGGGAGGTGGGGGGAAGAAAGTTGAAGGACAATTTGCATCACAACAAATCATCTTTCCTTGCCAGCTCTCTGCCACCATCTGGCTACTCCTTGGCTGAACATACATCACCATCAAACAGTAAATATTTCAGGTGGTATTTGTTGAAATCTCATTTGATAGAAAACATGCATAATGCATGAAACGTAATGGAATTCTCCCATTTGAATAAATCTCCTTCTTTGAATCAGTTTTATTTTCTTAAAATTGAAAAACAAAGCAGTCATGTTTGTGTTTGTATAGTATAGCATTAGTGGGTAATTAATTCATATGGGTTTTTTTTCTGTTTTACCTAAAAGAGAAAATTATACCTATTTGTCCTAATTTGTCCCTTTGCTTCACAAACTGCTAATCGGCTGGTGCATCAGCTAAAAGGGGTTGCTTTTTGTTTTTTGCAAACCTGGGCATGAACTGGTTTTTCTCCTTCTTCATTTACATATATAAAATTTCAGATTAGTTATGTTACAAAGATATACCAGAAAATGGTATAGAGTGGTAAAACGTTTTTGCTAATTAAAGTTTAACTTAATATTCAGTGAATGGTCAAAGCCTTGCTGCAATGTTTACAGTGTGCAAGGTCTACTGAGAATCCATAACAAACACTTTTGGCTTAGAATAACATCATCACCTAACTGTTTTAGTCTGCTGACCTTTAAGGTCTGCATAACCTTTATCCTGTACCAATGTGATCAGAAAATTCAGCTGTAAACATTTCAAGGTCAGTTAAACATTTTGCATTGAAAGCAACCTTGCTGTACTTTACTTCTGGGATTAAGTTTGAAAAACACTGGAAATGTCTAAGAACCAAACTCACTACATCGGGCAGCTACTTTTATATTGAAACTGTTTTTGTGAGCTCTGTCAAAGACTTCTAGATGGATCAATATAATAACAATACAATAATTAGTAAATGTTAATGCTAAAATGCAATTGTGTGTATGTTTAGCACTGACTTTTAAGGGATTTTGATACATAAAACACCCACTTCATATAAAATATTGAGTCTGTAGTTCAAATTGCGAATTCATATTTTCAAAATTGATGTTGAGTTAACTGTAATCTAACATGATTGTCTTGGATTATGCAACACAGCATACAAATTGACATTTACATTTTTTATATTTGGAGATTCACATATTGTTTGTTTCTGACAGTCACTGCTTGGCCTATAAACCTTTTTATAAAGCTCATCTTGGGCAAAAATAAAACTGTTTTGCATGAGGAGAGCAATTTTTTCCTATTGCTATAATTATTCATGTCTTCTGATCCAAATGGGAACATTTTCTCATACTCCACTAAGCCTCGCTTCTTTAATACTGCTTTCTGACTTTTACAGCACATACTGGAAAATGATGTGAAGAAAGCAGAAGCAGGAGTCAGTCACTCTTCTGTGTGAATGTAGAGTCCATCACAATAACAGGCACCCATAATTGGCATATGAGGAGTATAACCAAGATACACATTATCATAGTTGCATGAAGAACCACAGAGAGCAATAATACATGGTACCCAGGAGACGGCAAGATGAATTCCTCAAATGAAATTGTAGATGAGTGAGTAGATATCTGGGGAACTCTTAAGGAAGAGAGATGGTAAGAAGGAAAAATGCCGTGTACATATACAGTACATGGTGTGCAGTTGAGAACAAATGAACAAGAAAGAAGGCTCCCATTTGCATCTACTTTTTTTAATAAGATAATAATGACGACATTAAAATCATTATGTCTCTGATGGCATTTCTTCTAACTTTGCAATCACTGGACACTTGAGAAATAATAATGTAATAACACAAGGTTGTAAATTAGACTATATACATATGATGAATTTGGACTTTGTGTATTGATTACAGCAGGATCAAATGACTGTAATGTCTATGTTTCCTGTTTAATTTTGATTCCTTTTTTAACAAAGCAGAGCCAGTCATTAATCAAGAACACTTTGTGCTTTGCTTTTCCCCTGGTGTAATAAACATGACCATTTGCATGCAGATTGGTACAATCAGTGGCCCCAGTGGGCAGCAGAGGATAATTTGAATCAGCCATTTTCACCGTTAATCTCTGTATACCTGCTGTTTGAGAAAATGCAGAGACAAAGCCTGATTGAAAAGACCACTTGAGGTATAGAGCTGATAGGTTACAAAATCTATTCATATACAAGAGTCTTATAATACCGGCCTATAATTCCCATACAGGGAAAGCAAATGAGTAGGGAAGTCAAAATAAATTGGATACCTAAATATAAAGGATAAAAGATTGAAATGTCCACACTCCACTGTACCCCAAGAGATGCTATGGAAAATACAGTAACATGACCATACATTGCAAAATAAATCAATCCAATAAAACATATGACAGGATTATCAGAACACTGTCCCTTCAGGTTTTTAGTCTTTTTTTTTAAAAACATTTATCTGAGGCACTGTTAGTAAAGCAACATATTTAAACTTCAGCAACAACTCCAGGATATCACTTCGCTATTACCAGCTTAATAAAAGTTCTGTGGTATATCACTCTCCAGGAGCCCGACTCCACACTTCCAAAAATGAAAGAAATGGAGAGTATTTAAAACTCAGACTCAGCAGACCAATTTCAAACAAAACCAAAACACCAGCAATCCTTCTTTACTGGCTCCCCATTGATGCACGCATGCGAACGGAGCCCTGTTCTTAAGTGTGCAGAAATATGTGAGTCTGTTTAATTGAAAGTACACTGTAAGAGCAGGAATTTTATCCCATTAGTCCACGTTGCCCTGGAGAAGACTTTTTGACACTGCAAGAGAATGCCTCCTCTTAGAGTGGGTGAAACCCATTTATTAAGAACAAAACCCTCATTTTAGCCAGCATTATTATTTTTCTTTATATTTTTTAATAATTTTTGTCATGTCCTTTTTTTTTGCTGGACTAGTCACAGTTTCCATATCCATAATCAATATGCACACGTAGTTAATTATGCATTTTTTAAAATAATTTCTTTTCCTTTCATTGCTCTTTATTTTAATCTTACCTGTTGATTGGGCTCAATTACCGAACTGGATAACACTGACTACCAGCACTTATTAGCTGCTAACTTTTCCTGGTTATCTTGTTCCGAAGAAAAGCTTCCCTTTTTGCCTCATTACCTTCTGACTTCCCAACTCTGTTCTCAGAGTTACATCTCATGTCATGTATTACAATTCGGAGTGGACTGGTGATGGACCATATAATTCATGAAACCCAGTTTCCTATTTGGATTGTAATTTATTTAAACATTCTTGCATAATAACATGGCTGCACATGCCAAACGTGTAATAAAAAACCTGTCACTGGTGAATGGGAATACTCCAGAGGATGTCAAATAACATCTTGTTACTCCTACTGAATCCTGAAGAGCGCTGGACGGACGAAAAGCACCAACAAACCATAACGTCACAACATCAACAGACCGAGTATGAATTCCTTTTGTGACTTGCGAAGTAATTGTAGAGAAAATACACCTCAGTGTCTCTTTTGTACCTTAGCTAAAGTTTTGATATAAACATAGCTTTCCTAAGTCACAGAGAAGTTCTTTTAATATACTGATGTTATGAACAAACAGATAGAGAAACAGAATTGTTTTCCGAATCTCCTGCCTAACATTATTGCGTTTTTGTTCATGTTTTTTTTTTTTTTTAAATACAGACAAAACGTGTCATTTGGAAACAAAACCAAAATACCCTAAGCTTTTTTAATGTTCCTTTCATTCATACAAAATTGCTTTCACATTATTTATTTCTACTTTATCTCTGCATAGTGTGTTGCTCATGGTTACTGTGCTCAGGAAGTCAAATTCCTCCCTGTGCTTGCACACACACACACACACACACACACACACACGCACACACACACGCACGCACACACACACACGCACACAAACGCACAAAGAAGCAAATAGCCGGTGGCTTGTGTTTGGTGCAGAGCCCCTGAGTACTTTAAATAACATTGTGGCACAGGTGTTGAGGAATGCAAGGGATTCAGAACTGTGTCAGATGGTTCTGACTTTTGCTTACAGCGCTGTGCAAATGTTGCAGATGTCCACAAAGACAGATACCTTAAAGACAAAGAAACCATTAGATTGCCTCCTGATACGATGTCATTAGGCTGTGCTAAGGGCTGGTGTGCTTAATTCTGCGGAAGCTGTGGAATAAATGTGAGGTACAAGAAATAGCTGTTTAACGATGGACACTTTGACCAAAAAAGTATTTACATGCCTCTCTTTCTCTCCTCCCACTCAGCATCAAAAGATCACAGAGGTTACAGAGGAGGAGAGAATCATCCTTATTTTTGACCAGAGGTTGTTTGCAACTATAAGGGAGTCTTGTTTTAGTCTTCTGGCTATTACTAATGAGATAACATTTGGCTAATTAATTGGATGCACACTATCAGTGCTGATGTGCCAGTCCCACACCAACAACTCACAGCCTTGAGAATGGCAAGGGGGAACGGGTGGAGAGGGAATGAGAGTGATTGAGTGTGGGGGATTTAGTGTCCACAGGGCTTGTTTATTTATCCATGCTGTTAAGCATGCCCAGATGTTGTTATTTAGGGATGAATGAGGCTTGTTTTAGTCCAGCACAGAGGCTAAAAGTTCCATAGTGCTGTTTTTCCACTACCACTCAAAAACCCTCAAGATATGTCAGAGAGATTTATTCTGTATGCTTCTGGTGTAAGTTTTTTCTTTGTGACCCTTTTATCTTCTACTACTAAGGATATATACGCATGCCACCTTTCCATCACTGTGCACACTAAGGCATGTAATGGCACACAATGTTATAAACATAACCAATACATAAAGGTCCGTCTTGTAGTAAAAGTGTATATATATATATATATATATATATATATATATATATATATATATATATATATATATATATATATATATATATATATATATATATATTGTAAATAGCCTGGGGAAATGTGTGAGTCTTATAGTGGTTGGTAACCAACGAGGCATAGAATCGCAGCTTCATACTGCTATGCAGCAAATTTGAAAACAGGCCCTGTGATCTACAGTAAAGGCTATCTAGGGTTGGATAGATATAATAGTGAGTGGAGCAGAACAGAGCAAACACTGGATGCATTCTCCTGAGAATACCAGTCTGGCTGATGGATCCTTTCTTGTGCTCCCTTTGAGGCCAGCAAGAAGCTTCTCATGAGAGGAGATGAAGCGCAGGATGGAGTCAAAATAGAAAAAAAAGACAAAGTTTGAGAATGGAAGTGAAGGGTGGTCAGATAAAAAAATTGAAGGGGAGCGAAGAAAAATAAAAGGGAAGTGAAGGTGAGCAATTGTAAGAAAAAAAACCACAAAGCCTGTCAAAAAATGACTATCATTTACATAATTTTCCATGATCAGTGGTAAATATTATTATCTTAGACCTCACTTAAAGCTATTCTCAGATCAATTTGTAATTCAAATTTTCAGTTAAAGCTACTCTCTCTCTCTCGACCAGACTTTTTTAATGTCAGCTGTACAGTATGGTGTGTGAAGAAGTATGTGTGAAACTGAACTTTGTGTGTTTCTTGGAAAAGAACCTCGAGAAATGTAATTAGCATTTTCCCTCCTTTTCACTTTTCAAAGAATAAGTCTCTTAACCTCCTATTTGCTCCTGTTCATTCTTCCAACATGTGCCCTGGACTACGGTTTGCCTGATTAGTAAGATTAATGATGATTTGGAAGCACACTAAAGTGGTAATTCTACAGTAGCATGGCTTGTTGCTTAAATGGCCTAGAGTGCTTTAAAACAGCATGTGGTCTGATAGCTCGCATTACCAAGTAACATAAATTACAAATTACAAGTTTCCTTCAACAAATCAACACGTGAGAGCATTTGGTGAGCATTTTCATTATTCACCTCTGTTAAAAACTCAATTAAACTCCTTGGCATGATATAAAGGTTTAAATCTGGAGCTACTAAGCCTTAGTGAAAAAGAGTTATCTTAGAAAAAGTTATTTCAGCTTCTTTCGACTTTCCAGCATTCTGCTTTAACTGCTAAGCCTTACAATAACTAATTCTGTAATCACATACCATATTTGTTATTCCTCTTTTTGCTCTTACATTTTCTACATGACTCTCTAAAAGTGATACAACAGATACTATTAAAATCATCTGGGCTCTCACACTTGGAAAACAAGTTTAAAGTTACTGGAATAATAGCACAGGGACAATACAGATGTTGAGGTTTTTTTGTCCATCTACTGTACACCACAAATTTCTGGGTCGTGCCACCTACAACCACTCTTAGCTGAAACTGCTTTTCACAGTGCAGCACTTGTGAGAAGAGAATTGGATTGTAGAAACATGAAGAGCTTTGGCAGTGTGGGAAAGCAAAATAAATTTCCTCAAAATCTGAAATACATTTGGGGGCAGCACGGTGGTGCGGTTAGCGCTGTTGCCTTACAGCAAGAAGGCCCTGAGTTCTACTCCACCAACTAGCCGGGATCTTTCTGTGTGAAGTTTGCATGTTCTCCCCCGTGTCTCCTCCCACAGTCTGAAGACGTGGTTAATTGGTGATTGTGATTGTAAATGGTTGTCTGCCCTGTGTGTCTCACCCTATGACAGCTCTGCGAGGCACATCGCAACCCTAAATTGGATAAGCAAAAAAGGATGATCGAATGGCTGAAAGACAAATGACCTTCTGAGACCAGAGTCTCCATTCAAGATTTCCAAAAGATCAAATATTTGATTTTTATATGAATGGAACCAAAATGCATTTTCATGTCTTCCTATATTTGCCTTAATACTATACATATCCACAGCAAACATCAACTCCCAGAGCAACACCGGCACCAGATATAGACAACTGACAAACTTGCCTCTACTGATTTTTTGGAAATAAATATATTCCTAGAGGAATAAGTAACTGAGAATGTGAGTAAGCACAGTGAAAATATGCTGAAGCTGCATTTGAAGACGTGGTGAGATTTCCATATTAAAAACAAACTGTGCTGTGCTGATAACATAGAGAGTTGGGGAGAAGAAGGGCAGATTAGACTGTTGTTGTTGAGCTCTGACTCTTAAGTGCATGCAGCAGACCATATGCACAGTATCAGCTCGGGGAAGCAACACTGTTCTTTGTGACGACGAAGAAGAAAAGGTACCGACAAGGAATTAATAAACTGGTGAAAAACCGCTGTTTGGCCTGGAGGCAACAGTAAAAAGGGATGATGAGGACTGAACTAAATTTCACTGTAGAAAACACCTTGCATCCTATTTATAGTGAGATCCAAAACACCTCAGCATCTGCACTTTTGTCACTGTTAGACTGTACATCGCACTATGACCCAGGGTAAGGATGAGTACTAGGTTTGGGACCAAATACAACTATAGTGCAAGTTAAAGAAAGAATTTAGGAAGGATCTCTACATTACACTGCAGAAAGCGACTCTTTTCTACACTGGAAAATTCAAAATATTTTTAGACTTCTGTTGTAATGTTGCATGCAGATTCTTTGCATGACACATTACATAGTTACTTGTGTAATGTAACTATGAGGTTAATTTATTCACTTCACTCACTTTTTCATGCTCAGATGACATAAATGTTCAAGAGTTAAGACTCGATGACAGTAATTTAAGTTTTGAGTTCAGTTGGAGAAAATTGCTTGACATCCAATTTAGGATTTCACACCATTATTAATCAATCTCAGCATATCTGGATAGGATCATTTAATGGGCAAATATATCTTTGTGTCATCAGCATAAAAAGGAGACATCAGCATTTTGAGATAAAAAGGTCACTTAGAAACTGGCCTATGATTTTAAAGGAAAGAGGGATCTAGCCCAAGTCTTCGGGAACAAACTACTTAACAAGGAAATATTAAAAATACCAAGAAGACTGAGCTCAATAGTATATATTACTTCAAGTAAAAAGAAGGCAGTATATATCAAAGGAAAGCACTCTCATGTGTGACAGCACTTCTAAAAGTACAGACAAAGTAATCAAATAAAACTGGTTTGAACAGTACACTTGTAATCAAAGACACAGTAGTAAGTTGGGTGTAATCAAATGCTAAGTGACTTCATTTTATCAGTAAAATAGGATTTAAAAAAAGAAAGAAAAAAACATTTCATGATGAGCAAAAGTGAAAGATGGGGATGGATTTATCAGTTTATCAAAATTCTTAAATAAAAGTATGACATAGTCTTAACAGGTGAAATGATATTCAATGAGGACACGCTGACTGTGTTGAAGGGATCAGCCAGGTTGTTTATGTGGGAATATTCAGACACGCGAGCCTTGGCTGTCAAATAGGGCACAGAATATTGAGACACTTTGATCACTGGCAGTGTTAATAGGGGATGATTCAGTTTGTGGTCAAAAGCAGCCATCCATCCATCCATCCATCTTCATCCGCTTTATCCGAGGCCGGGTCGCGGGGGCAGCAGCCTAAGCAGAGAGGCCCAGACCTCCCTCTCCCCAGCCACCTCCTCCAGCTTATCCGGGGGAACACCAAGGCGTTCCCAGGCCAGCCGAGAGATATAATCTCTCCAGCGTGTCCTGGGTCTGCCCCGGGGCCTCCTCCCGGTGGGATATGCCCGGAACACCTCACCCAGGAGGCGCCCAGGAGGCATCCTTGTCAAATGCCCGAACCACCTCAGCTGGCTCCTTTTGATGTGGAGCAGCAGCGGCTCTACGTGAGCCCCTCCCGGATGGCCGAACTTCTCACCCTATCTCTAAGGCAGAGGCCAGCTGGAGGAAGCTCATTTCTGTCGCTTGTATCCGCAATCTCGTTCTTTCGGTCACTACCCACAGCTTGTGGCCATAGGTGAGGGACGTAGATTGACCAGTAAATTGAGAGCTTCGCTTTTACACTCAGCTCCCTCTTCACCACGATGGACCGTGTCTGCATCACTGCAGCCGCAGCCCCAATCCGTCTGTCGATCTCCGGCTCCCTTCTCCCATCACTCGCGAACAAGACCCCGAGATACTTGAACTCCTCCACTTGGGGCAGGAACTCATCCCCGACCTGGAGTGGGCACTCCACGCTTTTCCGGCTGAGAACCATGGCCTCAGATTTGGAGGTGCTGATCCTCTTTCCCGCTGCTTCACACTCGGCTGCGAACCGTTCCAGTGCGAGCTGGAGGCCCTCACCCGATGAAGCCAACAGAACCACATCATCCGCAAAAAGCAGAGATGAGATTCTGAGGGCACCAAAGCGAAAGCCCTCCGCCACTTGGCTGCGCCTAGAAATCCAGTCCATAAAAATTATGAACAGAACCGGTGACAAAGGGCAGCCCTGGCGGAGCCCATCACCCACCGGGAATGAGTCCGACTTGTTGCCGGTAATGCAAACCAAGCTCTTGCAATGGTTGTATAGGGATCGAATGGCCCGTAGCAATGGGCCAGACACCCCATACTCCCGCAACACCTCCCACAGGACACTCCGAGGGACACAGTCGAAGGCCTTCTCCAAGTCCACAAAACACATGTAGACTGGTTGGGCAAACTCCCATGCACCCTCAAGTATCCTGGAGAGGATAAAGAGCTGGTCCAGTGTTCCGCGACCAGGACGAAAACCGCATTGTTCCTCCTGTATCCAAGGTTCGACTAGCGGACGAACTCTCCTTTCCAGCACCCTGGCATAGACTTTCCCAGGGAGGCTGAGGAGTGTGATCCCCCTGTAGTTGGAACACACCCTCCGGTCCTGCTTCTTAAAGATGGGGATCACCACCCCGGTCTGCCAGTCCACAGGTACTGCCCCTGATCTCCACGCAACATTGCAGAGGCGTGTCAACCAGGACAGTCTTACAACGTCCAGAGCCTTCAGGAACTCGGGGCAGACCTCATCAACACCAGGGGCTTTCCCCTCCTGAGACGCCTGACGGTTTGCCAGAATCTCTTCGAGGCAGTCCGAAAGTCTTTTTCCATGGCCTCTCCGAACTCCTCCCACACCCGAGTTTTTGCTTCAGCCACTGCCCGAGCTGTATTCCGCTTGGCCTGTCGATACCTGTCGGCTGCCTCCAGAGTTCATACATGTTTACAAAAATTTAGTTGGTATAAGTGCAGTAATAAACATTTATCTTTCATAAGGTTAAACAAAAGTAACATTAATGTAGATGGAAAATTAAAAAAAGGAGGAAAAATTGTGTATTTTAGATTTAGAAACTGATGATTAGGACAAGATGGCATGAAGAATGTTTTATTAAGTTCACGGTTCCTTGTAGACAAAGGTGAAGTCCAAGGTTTAAAAGGTTAAAGTTGTCAGTTGTAAATGATTATTTTCATAGTCAACATAAGTTAAAAAAAAGCTATAAAAAAATTGCAAAATACAGCCAGTAAAATATAATTTTAGGTAAGATAAAATTGTAAGATCAGCATATATTGCTGTAGCTCAGGTGGCAGAGCAGGTCAGCCACTAATCAGAAGGTCGGTGGTTCGATCCCAGGCTGCCTCCTGGCTGCATGCCAAATGTCCTTGGGCAAGATACTAACCCCATGTTTGCTTACTGGTGGTGGTCAGAGGGCCCGGTGGCGCCAGTGTCCGGCAGCCTCGCCTCTGTCAGTGCGCCCCAGGGCAGCTGTGGCTACAATGTAGCTTGCCATCGCCAGTGTGTGAATGTGTGTGTGAATGGGTGAATGACTGAATGTAGTGTGAAGCGCTTTGGGGTCCTTAGGGACTAGAAAAGCGCTATACAAATGCAGGCCATTTACCATTTACCATATATAATGCTACATTGTCAAACAGGAAATGACTGTGACCTGGCTTTTGCTGGTATTTCTTGTCATACTGCTTCTGAGGTCAACTTTCACTGTGGGTGGGGCCCAGGCCACTGCTCAACAGACAGCCAAAGAATATGTGTTACTCAGGGCTAACAAGCGCTTTTTGTTGTAAGAATCATTTGTACTACAACGTTTAGAAGAATAATTTCAAATGCAGATTGTTTCAAAGCTGCGCTTTACAGCACTGCTGTAGATACATTAACATTAACAGAAAAAGACAGAGGACGCAAAAAATGGCTAACTAGCTAAAGCTAACTGAAAGTATAACAGAGAGATGGACTTTATAATTCTTTGCTAATGTATAATTTTATTACCAGAACCTAAGAGTATATTATTGTTGTAGTTTTTATTCATTTTCTTTAAAGTATTACTATAATTTTTACTGTTTTTTTTTTTTTTTGATGACATAACATACTGTAAACCTACATAACTGCCAAAAAAATCCTTAAAGAATATATGATACTAATTTCTGGTTATGCCTAGTGTGACTTGATGTGTTACCTTGTGCACACTTACAATTACAGAAAGTGTTATATTATGTGTTTTTTTTATATATATATTATGAAGTGCATAGGGTTTTAAGACAAACGCTGCATATCTTTCTTACTAAACTATACTGTACTATACAATTTTTTTACAGAAAATTCTTTTACTTTTGAAAGCACTGCTATCTCTAACATAAGTAACACATATAACCCCCAAAAAAGTACCAAAAGAAATCCCATCGATACCAGAATAAAACCCACCAAAGACAAAGCGCATTATTCATGTTTATTGAGCAATGAATAGTTAAAGGGTTGCTAATGACAAATTTGCTGGAAGCATTCTAGCTTTGGAACAATAATGTCATTTTTCAGCAGTAGGCCTAATTAATTACAGTTTATGAGTCTGAACACCCAAATCTGAATGGTTAAATTAAGTCAGCTGTGCTACTGAAATGATTCTTTGTAGGGCACTGAGATAAGAAAATCCCTAATCCTTTCGTATTGTTATTCTTAAGTTTAAACAACTGTTGTTCTTATTTTATTTAAGAATTATATTAGCTAAATACACAGTACCATAATGATTTAATTGAACAAAGACTTGTTTTTAAATTTCTTTTCATTCTTTAAATTCTTCCTTGTTAGTAATTCACTTTCTTTATTAAGTTATTGTGCAAGGCAGTGTAAATACAAAGTTTGGTACGGTCCTGTGGAAGTGTTCAGTCGCCATGACAACAATTGGCATATGTAACTGATTTCATCTCCTTCTTTAATCTTCTACTACATAAAACTCAGTCACTGACCTTTTAATATGATTTCTCATCTAAGACAGTGAGTATCTCAACAGTGACACAAATGCATTTATTCATATTTTATATTACTATAGTTGATTACAATAACGAATAAAGTATGTGATGATAAATACAGTTTTCACAGTTGCCTCTTGCAGTCTAGTGAACGAATTTTATGGCAGGGGAGAATAAATTTTATTAAGCCAATTTTCTGGAAAACTCTTGGACAAATTGGTGCCCTGACAGTCCAAATATCAATTATTGAGGGACATAAATATATTACAATCCTGTCCTCAAACACACATACAAAAAACCCACCCAGATGATGGTTATTATGTTGCCATATGACGAATAGATTTCCAATTGAAAACAAGAGCATAATCTTTTAATTAGTGTGGGCTTGCTGTGCTTTTAATGATATAAGTAATGTAACATACAGATAATGATCAAGTTGACCCCATAAAAAAGTAATAGTGCACCAAAGCCCTAATTCTCTTTCCTGTATTAAAGAAGACATTAGAAAGTAAAATCTAAATGAAAGAAAATAATGACTGCTTCAGTGTAGCTCAGCGGTTCAGTTCAGTTGCTTCACGGCGTGCCATAATGCAGCGTGTCTTTATGTTTTTGTTTGTGATGTGGATCTTTGTTTTATGTAGTGAGTATTGATTTTAATCTTGAAGGGATAAGAAGAAAACAAATTGTCACTGGCAGCACAATCGCTATGTATTACATTTCATGTGAGCAAAAAAAATTGGTTTAGTGGTGTGTAACAGTGTAAACTACTGGTAATCAGCATCTCAAATTGTATGGTAGTGATTATATGCTACTGAAACAATATTCAGCAAGTATATTATTACGAATTGAAGCAGCCATTAGAATAAGAATAAACTTCAAAGTTGGGAGGTACAATTTACAGATTATTCACCTAATTCACAGCTCTCCTCTCTCTGCTGAGAGTTGTGTTTAAAACTGATTCTTCTATACTAGCTAAGGTATTTAGAATTGCAATACATTTGATTAACATATGTCAAAGATTTTATTCTGTTTAATAATATTAGATAAACTTATATTCAAAAATGTCAGATGTCAAAACTCGCTCTATATATATTCAAAACTCAAAATGTCTGTCTTCCATTGGTGTCCTGGTTAACACATTTGCTTGTCAGGCAAAAGGTTACTGGTTTAATTCCAGCTGGAGAAGACACAAATCGCCTTTGGTGAACCCTTGTGTAGGGGAGTATCTGTAGCAGCATCATGTTACCAAGCAACATGCTAATATCACAGACCAAATAATGCCATAGTATGGTATTGCAGTATAACTAATAAGCCTCTTTTTTTAGTAAAACACTGTATTTCCATCCATTTCTACAATTTTCAGTCTTACTTTGCTCTTTGCTTAAGTTGGCACAGTACTTTTGTAAAGGCATGAAATGTTGCTTGTAAAAAATATAATCAAATAACCCTTGAAAATCAGATGCATATAATATAATTTGTAGGAGACTGGGTTGAACTCTGTGGTTTACTGCAGTGCATGCATTAGGTTATATTGCAATTTTCTTTCATGGCTCCCCACAAAACTTGTACCTCAATAACATTCATTGCCTTCCATCATATATTTTACAATGTGTTGTAAAGCCATAATTATGTTTCGTTAATTAATCATTAATTCACACACACACACACACACACACACACACACACACACACACACACACACACACACACACACACACACACACACACACACACACACACACACACTTCTTTTCTTAAGTCTCTAAAACTGGGTAAATTTTTTGGCAACTCTTCATAGCTTCATCCCGTGATATAAAGCGCAGGTTTGCATGTCAATTCCATTAAAGTATGTAACAAGCTACTGAAGGGCACAGTAGGTCCAGTGAATGCTCATTTGCAGAGATACAGCAAGTGGGTAGCACAAAAAATGAAAATGGATGGGGGTGGGTGGGAGGCATAGACTGTAATGACAGAAAGACATGTAATTCTCTGTGTTGATCAGTACCTGGAGCCTGAAGGAATTTGATAATAAAACAGAATTTTGTTAATCCCAGGAGAGCTCTGTAATTGCAATATTGAGGTACATCTCCTCTCTGTTAATAACTGTAATTTCAGACAACGTTCTGCCTACATATACATTTATTCATAATTACCTGAGGGAGAGGACAGTGCCATAGTGTCTATTAAAATGTTCTGAATCAAATGGAAATAATGTATGCTTGAAAACTTGTGGCCCATAATCTATGATTTTGTATAAAACTTCAGCTTGTAAAAAAATGAAGGGTTGTCTCTTTTTTTTATTATTTCCAAGGTCACCTATATACTGCATGGATTATTCATTTCATGCAGATTACTTCAAAGTAACTGCATGCTATTTGTACTCTTGGCATTAACAGTGTATTGCTACTTGTTTTTGGTCCCTCACATCTAAACATAAGCTTGTAGCTACATCATACCATGTAGTTCGCAATGATTTCTACCTGTTAAATAAGCAAATGTGTCAAAATTTGCAAGTTGTTCAGGCATTAAATTGGCAGTGACAAAAAAGTTAGCACCTCCTCCTCAACTGTGAGAACCGTCTGCCTCGGCTACAGTGGTGTTAAGGTGTTATATATTTAAAGCTACTGGATCACATGAAGCTGTGTCCTCAGTAGTAGAAAATAATATTAGAAATGTACTAAAAATGCAAAGTCTAAATAAGAAACAGTCAAAGCGATGCAAGTTTGCAAAATAAAACTTTTAAAGTTTGTATTTCAGTCATCTGTGTCAAAGCTTTTCTTTAATGTACGTCTCTCACACTCGGGATAGATATTGTACAAATGCAAAAATCCCCACTGATTTGATAAACGTAAATTTAATGACAATCATCAGTAAATGATGATTTCCTACAGATTTATTGCAGTAATGAAAAATGAGTATTGTATTTCAGTGCATGTGTTTGCACAAAGCGACAAAGCAAGACTAAAAATGAAATAAAACCTGATAATAATAACATGGAATGTGACTGATAGCCATATGCAGAAATCTGCTCTGTGAGCTGGTGGGTGCACTGGGAGGAAGTGGAGGTCAGGGCCTGGCAGAAACCCCTGTTGGGTGCAGGTGGCGAATAACTTCTGTCAGCCAAGTAATTAAGTGTCCATCACATCTTTGCAGGAGGTCTGTGCAACCCAGAAGTCTCTTCCAATCTCCATCTGTGAGAGGGACCGGATCTACAATATGGCCCACGTATGATTGCTATATATATTCTTACAGACAAAAAGATGCACTGGTAAAAATATAGCATATATTTAGTTTGAGAGACTGTTTAAACTTCTCCAAAGAAATTTGTTTAAAAAGTACTGTATATATTCTATATCACTAATGCCATACCTCTTATGTGTAACAGACATTTTGTAGCTGAAAGCACAAACAAATTAAGAAGGTAAAAGATCTAAGTAAGCAGGAGGTAACAGCGACCTACTTAGTTATATCAAAAGTTTCAAAACAACACTTCCTAGTCCTTCATTGTCAGATTGTAACAACTATATGTCACGATGGTTGAGAAGAAAGTGTTTTTGCAGTTATTCTCACACTTTAAAAACACACTATATGTTAACTTTAATAAGACTGCATGATGAACAAAGCTGTCTTAATGGAATAAGAACCTTTACATCTCTTTTGGTTCCAGGCTAAATTCAGTCTTTCCAATTATTAAGAGTTTGAAAATGTGACTTGTTGATGGGCTGATGTATTTTACCTCACTACTTGAAAGATAAAAGGGAAGTCTAATTTACGGCTGAAGATGAAAGTGTGATTATCGAACTAGAAATAGTAGGAGATCAGCTTCCCATTTTCATCTTTTTGAAGAGAGAAATTAATCAGAACTAATGATGAAGTGGGATAATCAAAAACATTGATTTAATTTACATCGTTTCTGACCTTTAATGACATTCATGTCAAAAGCAAAAGGAGAACATACAACTATGTGAAGGTGGTATATTATTAATTTAGCCCACCAGTTCTATAGAAGTCAAATCTACATTTTCTCAGATGAAGAGGAAAAACCACTTTATTGTGATTACTTTGTAACAGTGGCAAACTCACATGACACCGAGCACCAATGTGGTCGGGAATTTTTGTGACAGGCTAGATGTTGTTACGTGGGGTTACTCAGTCTTAATGTCAGAACATGTGTGAAACTAATTTGTTGTTTTTGAAGATGGCAGCAATTAATCTCTCAAATGACCTAGCTAGATTAAATCAGAAGAAAGAGAGGATGCTAAGAAAATAAATGCCAGCATTAGGGAAGAAATTACAAGATGACCTTACTGAACAATGATTTATGGATCCCCCAGTCAAGCAATTACAGCAGGTGATACCTTTGAAAATTCAAACCATGGAAATTAAATTTGCTCCTTTGCAAACTGTGCACTTGTCAAGGACATTTAAACTGTTACCCACATCCTCTGCAGCCATATCCCTCTTCCCTTAACAAATCACTCAGCTTTCAGAGCAACAGAGCATATAAGGATGGAAAAATATTATTTTTCATGTTACATAAATATTAATAAGTGAAAAAAAGAAGCAGTAGAGCTCAAAGATGTAGATTTCAGAAGTGCCGGTTAGTAGGGATTGAAAATGTGCAATTGCATGAAGTTAACCTTTTAAATGATATTTGGACAAATGACAATGCTTCGCTTTTAACCAGCACAAGCAATCTGGTATGATTTTCTCTGTTTATCACAAGAAATAGATATGGTGGGTTGTAGTCACTGTTTAGATGAAATGCAACCATCTGGAATAAGTAAAATATGAAATAGTCATTATAACTCCCACTCATCAAAATGTTTTTTCTTTTCCTTCACTAATTTTACACATCTTGCATCTTTTGCTACTTCAAATGTGCTTTGGTGATAATACTCAGTTGACCTGTTAAGTGTAGATTTGTTTTTGTTTTTTTCCCAACACACTTTGACGTTCAACTTTACTGAAAAGAGGCATTCGGCATTCATTTCTGACACTGACAAATTTGACTATAATTGTAAATGTGGAAATTAGGGCTCTTTTTGAAATGTAAGGCTTTTTAAAAAAATTCTACCATTTCAGTTTTGAAAAAGGTACTCATAAAATCAACAGTCGAGCAGATATCATTATGCTGTCAGTGTACGCTTCTTTTCCACCTCACTTGTTTCGATAGAGGAGAACGATTATAACAACCTTGCTATTTTGAATCCTGTTGGAAGAAACAAATCAATCAAACTAATCTTAAGGATTATGTTCCCTCATTGGCTCTCTAAAGGACTGTTGTTAAGAGAATACCTTTGTCATGCTGCCTGTGTAAATGCTAGGCATTGAGGTACTCCTAAATCCTTACATCTGTGCCTACCACCATGACTCTCCCTTGCTACTCCTGTTGTAATAGCTCTTTCCAGCATGGAGCTGCAGAACATGAGGCATGAGGATGAAAGCAAAGTAATACACCACTCAGGTGTGTTTGGAACACATGTCTCAGTCCCGTATGCCACAGAAACATAAAACTACAAGGTAGATGAAAATACAAATGTAATATTGTTTTTATAGACAACTCTATGCCTACAATTATCAAACATATCTGTTGGTTTTAAAAAAAACCTTCAAATTCTATTTTAGTGCAGAAGTTTTCAGCTCACCTTAACAGCTGAAAAGAATAAACAAACAAATGGAGAGTTAAATAGATAATATAAAGTAGGTATTACAAATGCAGATGTTTCACACCATAAAGTATACAAAATATGAAAAATGTGCTACTGTAAAGAAATTCCACTCCATAATCTTCTCTAGCAATAACATTTTGTTTGTTTTTGTTGTTGACAATTAAACTAATATGGTGGTAAGTTGCCTTATTGTTGACATTTCTGTGCTTATGCAGTGTACATCCTCATAGGTTGCTTTGCAGTATTTATTTGAGTCCAGCCTCTCCATTTTTGAAATAGCAAAAAACAAAAACAGATCTTTCAATGTTTACCTCACAGAAATGTTCACAAAGGATATGCTGAGAAAACTAATATTTAAATAATAATAAGCGGCAACACAAACCCTTTTCAAGCTGTTGTTGAGGCAAAGAATAGGTAGTAAATTGTAAATGGCATTGTATCAAAAACCATTCCTCCTACAGTTCTCTCAGTCATTGGACATTTGATGAGTAGCTTTGTCTGTTCCCCTCTCAATGTCAAAAAATCAGCAGGCGCTCTGACTCTCTGATGGGGTCAAAGACCTTTGCCGCTGTGAGAGGGTGACCACGTTGAGTCGAGGACACGCTCTGTCATCACAAATAGACACAGAGAAACACATTTCCTGGGACATAATTCAAACAGTAGACTAGTATGATAAAAAATAAAATAAGTGAAATGAAATGTGCACAAGATAGTAATAACAGCCAGACATGTGGTGTCATTGCTGTGAACGTCTGCAGTTGTTATTTTTATCCTACATTTGAATCCTGTGACACATTAAATAATGCAAATCTGAATTCCCTGACAAAGGAGTGGATATGAAAAGGAAAGACATGTATGGGGCATTAGCAGAAATGGTGCCAGCGGCCTCATCATTTCATTTCCTTTAGCCCATCTATAAATGGCATGCATTTTAATCCTTTTAATTATGGATCCTCGCTACAATTACCTCAAATTAAATTACTTTGCAAACCTCAGAAGGATACATAGCTAACTGAGAAGAAGAGGATCATATTGCCAGGGATTTAACCTCAGTTTCTCTGTGACACATTGAGCTATCACCCCACCTCCTAAATCCAACTCCATATGGAACTGAAATATTGAGAATGCCTAAAAGCCCATACCGTACCCATTCTAGAACCCAATCAGCCCTCAAACTCCTCCAAATCCCCTCTTTCCCAGTCCTACTCTATTCATGGGGCTGTAGAGATTACAGAGAAGAACCCTGCCTGGCAGGCATGCCACACTTAAATAATCTCTGGGTGAAATCCCAGTGTTAATGTGGGGTTTCTGGATCATGGCACCGCAGTGCGTTGCGGCGCTCTGTGCCACGCTGGTCGCAGATGACAGCATGCACCAGGAGGCAGAAGATGTACAGAGAGAGGGCTAGACAATTAAGATGAAAGGAGGGAGGCCAAGAAGAGTGATGAGAAGCGAGAGAGAGAAGGAAATGGAGAATAGGAACAGACTGAAGAAAGAGAATTCAACAATGTGGCATGCAGCAATGGAGCAGATGAAAAGAAGAGGCAGGGGAAACATAGAGGGAATAGAGAGGATGAGAGAGATAGCACTGTGGAGGCGAGATAGTCCCCTGAGTGGGACACAAGAAGCTTGCCAAGGTCTAAATGACATTACTCTGCATGTTATATACTTCATGGCCTTGGGTGGGTGTCCCATGTGCCAAGAGATGCATAAAATCCTGACTGCTATTCTTACCCTTCTCAACAGCTGACCCATAAACACACTCGTCTCACACTCGAAGTGTGACATCAACCCAAGTATGCTCAACATACAAAATGAATTAATTACTTGATGTTTCAATTGCAGCGCAATAATTGCTTAAGTCCACAGGATAACCAAGAAAGTGAAAAGATATGCCAGTGAAGACGACAGCATAATGACAGGATTAGTGTGGGTCTTAAAGACTTCATCTTTCACAGATAGACATGGTAGAGGAGGGGGAGATAAAGACAGAATGACAGAGATGAATCTTTCCAAAGGAATACTCTTTAACAACAGCGCAGTGGCAGATAATTGCAGATGCAGGCGTGCTGTTTTTGCAAAATATCTGTGCATGCTCCCGAATCCTACACATTAATTTAATAATGAAAAGAACAACCCACAAAAGCCCTTAAGCTGTGCGTTCTTACTCCACCAATGGTTCTTCATTCGTGCAGGTAACCTTGTCATTACTTCATCACCTGGCCTTGATTCTTCCCTCTCTTGCCTCTCCAGTGAAATGAACTTCCCACTCAAGTCAGGACAGCAGAGTTACTCATCAAGAGCAAAAACTTGTCTGTTCAAAAGACACTTTACACATACCGTATATATCCTCCTCCTCAGCCTGCCTACAGGTGTTCTCTAAAGCATAAAGGACAAAGAAAATTATTCATACTCTCCTATAAAACATATGTTTGGTAGTAACACACAATAATGTGTATTCACAGCATTGCTGGGGCATTATGGCTATAATATATACGCTCTGGATGATGCTTGAAATGTGTGCAATTCAATAGTATAAAGTTATTCTGGCCATAAATTATAAATGGAAAAATATATAAATGCAAAGAAAAAAAGCATTGATATGTATTCAAAGTTGTATTAAAAGTTAATGCAGTGACGAATGGTGTTTTGGATGATAGGTCAAAAGTAGGTTTGTCACCATAAAAAGTGTTCACAGGCACTCTGTTTAGACAAGTTGAAAGAGTAATTAGGAGTAAATGGTATAACATTAGCTTGCGTCAAGGCCTTTGACACATCTAATTGTGTTTATTTAAGGACTTGACCTCTCGGCTCCAGGGAAATTCATTAGAAGGTGAAGCTGCCTGAATATCCAACAATGAATGTCAAGAGTTTGTAAAGAACACAAGATTTTGTATGGTTGCAAGAGGCGGAGGGGCTGGCGTAGACTGTTTGGTGTGTAGATGCAGTGGGGTGAGGGGAACAATCTGTACCAGTTAATTAGCACACACAAGAGGGCACGTCTAAATCCTCCCCTTCATCTCGTGCCACTACAACAAGACCTGCTAGATTAACCTGCACATAACATCATCTCAGCCAGTGGGGCTGTCAATACACCACAATGCTGGACATCTTCTACTTAAGTAGGAATATACACATGCAAAAGGAGTATAATTAGACTTTAATAAGAGCAGGCTGATGTGTTATACTGCCATATCCAGTTCTTCTGGCATTAGAAGTTATCCATGAAATGACACAAGCTTTGTTGCTTCACATTTCTTTTTTTTCTTTTTGTGAATGATGATTTATTTTTATGTGAGTGACAAAGAAAAAAGTCAAACTTTTAAATTCAGTGAGGAAAACATGAAGAAGGATTTAAAACTGACATTGTTTTAAAAACCCGCCTTTATAAATCATGTGAGGAGGACAAAATCACAGTATTTAAATAATTGCAGTACATAGCACATTACACTCCAGGTGGAAGCACAGTATGCTGCACAAAGCATAAGCTACCACAGCAGTTGCAGCAATGAAAGCAGGTTCACCAGTATTGGTGGAGACCAGTCTCGGTACAGTAGCTCTCGCCTACGCCTCAGCTGCAAGGAATAAATGGTCACAGTGCAAACCATTTAGGAAATGGCAATGGCACTGCATTAAAGCACTGCATGAAAGTGTGATGCTGGCAGTACCACTGCATGAAACTATTCCACATTATGTGAAGCAGCAGCTTCTACAGTCTTTCCTTGTTTCTGGGAGATACTAAAGAGCTGGGCCAATAGTGACACACTTTAGGGAGACAACCAGTGCCTTGTTTCCACTGAGTCAGCTGACCAATCACAACAGACTTTAAACACAATGCAACAAAACAGCAGTCTAGAAAGTGAAAAAAAAAAACCTAAAGTGTTAAAAATGAGCAATTTTTTGAACATTAAATTATGTAGACCTCAAAAAATTCATTCAGCAAATGAGTATAACATTCATACTCAACTTGAGACATGTCATATAATTTTTTAAGCACAAATATAAATAATAAGATGGTACATTCTTGTTCTATTCAAATGATACTGAACCTGACAAGGTAACAAAACCGCACTGGATTCTTTGACATGTCCAAATTGCGAGATGCATTTAATTAACTTCTCTATTACTTTGGCAGCATCACAAATGATCTCAGTGTGATAATTAACCTAATACCTCCCAATTAAAGTGATTCTAGTATATTAGCCCTGGGGAAGAAACTGCATCTAAGCTCTTTGCACATTTTATTGTAATGCAGCGGCACTAAAATGCATCAGGTTACGGCAGTAATATTTATGGGCTAATTAAATCTTTAAATCAATGTCTTTATTTAGCTTTTTTAGCTAAACCTTCCTAAAAGAATACTTGTTTAGATAATGCAACTTATGGTCCTTTTCACTTCCTTTAACGTCTCCCTGCTCAATATAACCTCCGCTTTAAACTTGACAAACATCAGGCACAAAGCACATGATCAAAAGTCACTCTCTTTCATGATATTTCTGGTCCTTCTCTCTACCGCCTTTGCTCAAAGTATTTCTCTTTCAAAGCATACATCATCATGCTCGAAAACGACTCCACTTTTTTCAATAAAAGATAAAGACCATCTTATTACCTTCCCATTAAGAACATAACATTTTGTTAAATGGACTCCTATTTAAAACACTCCTTCGAGCTCTGAGCCAGATTCAATGAATCTCAGCTGCATTTAATCAACTCTGGCTCTGCTATTTCCACATAGCCTTTTCATGATTAAGAAGAATAAAAATTCATAGTATTTGATTATTCCAAGTCCTAATTCAAAGAAGAGTCAAAGTCCCCACAGGGTAATCTTACATATATCTACATCCACAGTATGAAATATCAATATAATTTCCATTTTAGGGCAAGTGGAAGTGACACAGGTATCAGATATAAAGCAGCTCTCTCCCTTTTCTCACTCTCGTTCTCACATGCAGGAACACACACTCACACAATACAAGCCTGGGTGCACAGAACCAGTCACATGTGTTTAGTAACACACCGTACTCAGTGAAGTGGAAGGGATTCACACACATGTGTCGTGGGTGTGTGTGGTGTGTAATGTTTTTTTTAATTTTTACCAGCCAATTCACAACAGTCATCTTGGGGTACTTTACATTTTAACACAGTTAGTGCTAAGACAGTAATATGTTGCATTAATTTGACACTATCTATCAATCCAGAATGATGCATTTATATGTGACGCCTTTATATTCAAGACAAAAACATTAATTCCACATAAAAAAAAAAAATGTGAGAACAATTGGAAAGGCTGATAGCAGAGGTCATTTGGATGTAGATTTAAGCACACTAAGCCCATCAACCCAGATCATGAAGACTGTGAATAACAGAGCTTCTGGCAGAAAAGGTTATGAACATTGAAGATGCTTTGTAAATAGCAAAAGTGCTGCAGCACTAACAGCTGCATCAGCTGTTCTCTTCCAGACCGCTCTTGTACCCAAGAGAAAGGTCACAGTGTCCCATTTTAAGAGCCTTAACTCCAAGTGACTCATATCAGAGTCCATCATAACTGATCATGTGACACCCCAGGCAGTAACTGGCAGTTGTCAACATCAGTGAGTGCTTGTCATTTACTCAATTTCAAGCCTTTCCTGTGTTTTTCCCCTTAGCCTGTATCTGCAAAACGTCTTTATGTGATAACTTGGGCTTTAATGTTGAAACGACCTCAATTAGACCAATGTGATCTTAGTCCAGTAAAAAGAGCAGTCACATTAATGAATTAAAGGTAATAAAGGATACATCTCAAGTACTAACTCTGTGTGTTTCTTAAAACCTTCTCATATAATTTATAGCCTCATCCTCTAACTGACTTGTAGATAAAATGTGAGGATGACATCAGCTTTGTTCTAATCATGCAGCGATATGTTCCCCTGTTTTATATAATGAAATTTGTCAGGAATAAAAGGTTCTATGATACAATATGTTCGCTGTTTTGCACCATGCGAACAGAATTACTTCTTCCATTTTGTCGTTTCTGGTGCTGTTGTTTTAAAGTGTGCAAGTGCAATCTTAAAGCAAACATCTGCCACTTTTACGCACCAAGAGTTGGGATGCTATCCAAAGCACATATGGCCCCCCTGATAGGGTAGGTTTACTCTTTGTCTCTTCTGTAAACCCATCTGCTGCTATGTTACATCATGCCTTTTTGTACACTTCAACTTTATTTTTTTTTTCCCCAAGCAGCCATTTTGCTACAGTGAAGAATGAGAATTTGTTTATGTTTTTATTTATTTATTTTAAGCAAATAATTGCTTCAACAGTTGAATTCAAATTTGGAAGATACTTTGATTTGTGATGAACATTCATGTATGTGCATGGATATGTAAACGGAGCAGCAGTAATTCTGATACATTTAGTGTGCTTTTTATAATAAAGATCAGCATCTGATGCTAGCAGAACCAGGGAAGGATAGAGAGTTTTTTATTCCAATTTACCGAGCTAATTTTGAAGGGCCTAAACTCCACTGTTGTATCATTTAGCATGCGTTGAGCATATCATCCACTGCAGCAAATAATAGGCATCATAAGGGATAGTGCTTCATGTGCTTCCATTCATTATATGATATTTGCATATTGTGTGACACTACATTACTTTCAAATTAGTTTCAAAATTAAAATATGTAAATTAGTAACCACATCATGTTTGACGCCATCACAACCCCTAATGGTCATTAGTGCTTGTGACTCTTTTAGCTTTGTGACTCCTGTTATGTGTTTCATTTTCATATGTTAATGTGGCTTGCTTTAAATTAGCCTAAGCATTTAGTTATAAAACCACACAGACACAGACACACACATATATCTATATATACACACAACATTTTTGGTATTGGAAAATTTCTTGTACACTGAGTCCTGTTGAACAATCAAGTTGGAGTAGGATCTGATTGCACAGTTCACTCTCCGTGGAGTAAAAAAGAGAAGGATTACATTCCACTACATGGAATCTGAAACCAGCAGCTATAAACAATGAATGACAGGTAAAACTGGAAATCTTGGCCTGGATATTTGTTACCCACTATTCCTGATAGGCAGGCTCAAATGGAATCCCTGTAATATTGGCTGATGTGATGTGATATGAAATAGTTTATGTATCTAATAATGTGGAAAATTCCCAATTTTCTTGGGAAAATTTGTTGTCCCAAGAGGCTGAATTACAAAATAGCTGAAGCGTTCCTAATATTAATCAGATCAACAATTCTATAATAATTCTAACTAAAATGAATATATGGAAACACAAAATACTTCAAGTCTTCGTTCAGACTCTTACTTTATTTACATATATTTTCTTTCCCTGCTCACATCTCTTCCTTTATGTGGCCCACGCAAACAAATAGCTATTGAAAAGGGTGACAGCTAATTAGTAAATGACTGCAAAAAGTATAGCTTTCATCATTGCTTTCCTTTCATTTATGAATTTTATTTGTTTTTACATAGTGCCACTATATTATATTGAAAAATAGGGGAAGATTAGCATTGTCAGTGTGGATTTGTTGTGGCAAAACTTAGACAGACTTTGCTCACCATAGGCGTGAACAAAATAAAAACAAAGTTCAAATGCAGTTGTCAACCAATAGGAGCATTTTAGAGGCATGAAATAGAGACAAACTATCATATTTTTCTTTCTTGCATTGCTTGCAGACGTATCATTAACTGAAACTGCTGGATGCTGTGTGCTCTGTGGTTCACTCGCTCTCAATCCTGTGCGTTAGTAGATGCTCCAGTGTTTTTAGGGGAGTTCAAATGAGGATTTTTGACAGCTGTAGGAGCCCCAGAGCAAACAAACAAGAGATTGGAAATGGATTAAGATTTATTTATCTATGAAAAACAGTTACCAACAATTGATTAAAAATGTTTCGACTCAATTTGTTGTTCTAGCCGTAACAGACATATTCATTTGCCTGCAGTGTATGATCTAGCGCCATTGTGCAAGAAATAAAAGAACTGGGCAATATGTACCAGTAATGCAATTTTTAGGGGCTGCATTACCATTTATTTACCATGTATTAATAATAATAATGGTTGATGCTGACACGCTTGTGCGAGCATTTTTTGATAAGGATGATAATGACCAGGTTGGCCTTGATATCCTGTGCCTTCAGTGAATTCTCCAAATACACATTGTGTTTTATTTTCAATTATGTGATTAATATTTAATTTTTAATATTGTTTTGCATTAATTGTTGTTCTAATGGAAGCACTGTGAAGCCCTTTGAGCTCAGGATGTTTGTGTAGCCCTCAGCAGTGATTAAGGACTATCCAAATAAGCCCTTTGCTTTGTAGGGGTGTGTGGGTGTATGCCAGTGAGTGAGTGACATAGGAACTTGCACTGAGCAAACAGTGAGTGTGTGGTTGTTGTTTGTGAGCTTTACTCTTGCACACTCTCTACATTTCCTTATTTTTTTGAGCAAGATTATGTTGTAAAGTGAGACTTTTATGATAACTGGGACTTTTATGATCTCAATATATTTGTGTCCAAAGTATCTGTAAGTATCTTGGGGTTTACATATATTGCTGGATGTTGTGGTGTTGCCATTACTGCCTCTGGAAAATGGTTTTAATCTGAGCAAGAGAAGCCATATTTGCTCAGATGTTAACAAGAGCCACATTAGTTGTTGAGGAACCAGAACATACTGATAAAACTGGACTACAGCAAATAAGACATGCATGGACTGAGAAGATAATATTGATTTGACAGCTGATCACATGACAGAAGCTAAATGCAAAAATAGGGGACCTGCAGCATCATAGAAACCAATCCAAAGAGCATGTATCTGCCACTGCCACAGTTATCATAGAAACAATAAGATGAAGGATACTTGCAGTGAGAGCCTCCAGTGGCAATGGGTCTTGTGAACAGAGTGAAGTTTTTTTTCTTTTTGTTTGGGAGGGGGGCATTTTGTGGCATTTTGTTATCATACATCTGAATGGTCTAGACTGTCAAAGCTGTCAAAACATCTGCCTTTATAGAGTATGTCCTCATACTTGATCAGCTAATCATGCAATTTCTTAGCTGCCACTGAGTTTGATTAATTCCCAGTATGGGTGTAATTATTTTTTTCATAGGATGACATAGAATTCTATGAAGCGTTTCCTTTTCACATGACTTTATGCCCTTCTGGTCATCAGATACCCAGCTAGCAAGACGAGGAGAAGGAAGCTGCTGATGTCAAGACAGGAAAACTCACAATGCACAGAGGTTTCAACCATGAGGCAGGAATGTGTCAGAGTCACGATCCAGGATGAAACGAGGAGCATCTGTGAAGTAATCAGCAAGGTGGTCTGCTACAAGAGTGCCTCAGGCAGCTGAAGACAGATGGTCTGATAAGAAACAGGAGCAGGAAGAATCACGGAAGACGGTGCCCCTCCATGTGATGCCCCACTGACAGATTGAGAAGTGGTTGACATCAAGAAATTCTACCAGTAGCTATAAAAGGCTAGCATAAGGAGAGCACAGAGGCCCTGATCATGGCAGCAGAAAAACTGCCCTAAGCTGCAAATCCATAGAGGCAGAAGCCCACCATGGCCTACATGACCCAAGTAGCAGGCTGCGCAAAGGTGGACTGTCATTAACTGTCGCAGGCACCATCACTGTTTGTGTTCATAGACAAATCTAGACAGACATGTAAATCCAACAGAGTTTCAAAGTGATTTTGTTGTTTGAATTATGACAAATCAAGATGTAGTCATTTTGGTGTCCTTGCTACATTGTTACTAGATTTGTAAATTAATATAATTTTTCACATCATGAACTGGTCTTGGAGCAGTAAGTTCTGTGTAGAACGTTTCAACACAGACGGGCTTTACGCGTTACAATAAATGGAAGATGCATTGGACAGAATGCATTGTGGACACTAATTTACAACTGTGTGTATCTTTATAGCGGAAATGTACACATTTGTTCTTCACTGGGTAATGTAGGCTCGAGGGAATAAATACATTTTGATGTGTGATATCTTAAAAGCATTATATAGCCACAGTAAGTCTATAATAATCTGACATCTCAGGCGGGAAAAATAAATTATACTTGAGGTTTTAAGGAGATCTTCTTAAGGAGATTGTGTTTTCATCCCATAAATTTCACATACAGTGTCTGTCACATATTTGTTTCTATTTCTATCGTGTTCAAAGCCCTTCTTGTTCTGTCTTTTATTTTGATTTTTAATTTAAAAAAAAAAAACCTTAAAAATGGAAACAACTCTTCACTGCTCTTAAAGTGAAAACAACAAAACAATGAATTGACATGAAAAGATGTTTGTTTGGACAAATAGGTGAGTATACCAGTATTGATATATTGGTTAAAATATTTCTTTAGCATGCATGCCTGCGCCGTTATTTCACCTAACCTGAAGCACAAACCCTCTCATTAGTGGAATTTGCATTTCATTATTATTAGGCTTTGTGCCAGAGTGAGAAAAAAGTGCAAAGAAACATGATCGTATGTCCATACGTGGCTCAGTATAACCACCATGGTGATCAGGCTTCATTCCTGTTCACTGGTATTTTTTCTTTTTCGATTACTTCACATACAAAGCAAAGATAAATATCCAGCAAAACGATCTGACAAAAGCTTTGCACTCAAAATCCTTTAATAATACTTAAAAATAGACAGACATACATGTCCAAAAAAGAAAGAAAAATAACCGCAGACAAACATATTTTGGGGTGATTCAGCACTCCATTTGAGCGTGTGAAGACTCAGCAGCATACCAACCAGCAACACTGTCATTTCATCTGTTTTTTGTTTTTTTGGATTTGTTCCCTTCCTCACAGCAGGTTAACTGTCCCCAGACAGTGAGACTTGGCTCTGCTTCAGGGTCTACAGAGTAGGGACACTAGATAGACAGACAGGCCTTGTATTCAGGCAGAGCCGATAGGCCTGGCAAGTGTGTCCTGTTTGGCATTTAAAACACCTCCGCTCACTCTTATGTCGTGGGAGAAGTGACGGACCTGACAGGCTCAGTCTCTTGGGAGCCACTGGGCCTCTTTCCAATCTCCCTGGGTCAGTGCGGGGGTGAGACGCCAGTGAGGAGCTCCTGGCTAGAAACACTAATTATCATGGCTGCTTGCATTTAGTAGCACTGTGTTCAGCACTAGGTAGTGTGCACCTCCTGGTCACGCTGTCAGATACCTCACAGGACTGGCTCTAATTGTGGAGATTGTAAAGCTATGGGTGTTTAGGTTCAAGCTGCCAAAGGCAACTCTCTGCATCACTGACTTATGTAAATAAATGGGTAAACAAACAAGAATTTAATGCCACACCCCCAATTTACTGCTGCTGTTGATATTGTTTGTACGTGGTGTTAATAATGGTCCTGTTTTTAATTTGTGTGGAATCTTTTGATTGGTGGATCAGGGAGCGGTCCTGTCACAGATGGTGCACGTACTTACACCGCACTGCTGTGCTCTCACTAACACACACAGTAATGCCTCTGCCCAAACTCATGATAATTTAATAAATGCCTGAAGGCAGAGTTTGAGGCAGTGGACAAATATAAATATTAATTAACACACCAGGGACCCAAGTAGTGTGTGAAAACTTCTCTGCCTATTGGCTGCTGCCATATTAAAGGAAACTCCGGTCAGATTTTTAATGAGAATATGGATTAGAACTTCAAACATTAACTTCTAAAGTTAACATATTCTGATTTACAGTTGGAACTCGATGTAAGCTGCTGTAAGGGCAACATGCTTAAAATAAATCAATTAAAACATTTTAAAAATGGGTGGTTGACTTTGAGGAGTCAATACGTATTCTTTGACATGCTTTATAATGTGTAACTCACTAATGATAGTTACTCGTCAAAGTCTCAAACCTCTCATCTCGTGGCACGTGATCAATGCAAAGAAAATTATGGAGTCATCGTATGGAGTCCTTCTGCATTCTTTTAAAGACTCTGAGTGTTTGGATACAGAGCATCAACAGTGTGCCTGTGTGGCAGCTTTGAGGGCCCCTTAAATCTCTTAACTCCTACACTGTCTGACTTTTGCGTAGTAAAACTGAGGGAGTGAGCAAGTGGGATGTGTGACAGCTCGTGCTGAAAGAGGTGGGCTGAGTCTTGACATTTCTCATTTCCTTCTACATCGACGGCAGCCCATGCTAGTCATCTAAACAGCTGTCACTCCCACAGTGTTATTGATTACAAAGGTCTCCGAGTTAGTATAAGTGCTACGTGTTATCTAGTATGTAGTACTGAATTTAATACATTTGGTGTATTTTAAACACAGGAATCCGGTGATGTGAAGACCTGGGATTAATCTGCAGACCATCTGCACACTGTGTAGTTATCATAGTACAGTTTTTAAGGTGTGTGATTAGGAAAGAACAAAAAATGAAGAGCTGTATAAAGGCCACAGCTCGATAAGCACTGATGAGAAACACGGCTTCTAGACATAATCGTTAAGGTCGCATAAAATGCAGGTAGCAATGTAATTTCACTGCAACACGCCAGTATTTATCAATTAAATTAAAACATTTCATAAGTTTATAACACACAATGCAAATAACTCTCCAAACGCTGCTGGCGATTCCTCCCTTGAGTGAAATCCCTGCCATGTTACTTATTCAAGCGAATTCTCGCGTGTAGTCACAAAAGAGCCAAGATAACATCAGCTGGCAGGCTAAGCTTGAACTGAACACACACACACAGAAGCTCAATTACTCAGCCTACACCACAGTAATAAAAAAACCCTAATAATTAAAAAAAGCGATCTGCATGATTGATGTAGGTCAGATTTTCAGGTTCAATTTAAGGGACCGAGTTTTCAGTCCAACATGGTGTAGTCTATGATGTAGTTTTGTCAGTGGAAAGGCTAAGACATCAAGACATACATTATAGGAATTTCTTCAGTGATTGAGACAGCACTGGACAGCTGTAGTGACATACATGCTCAGCTGAGTTCTTTCATGTGTGAATTACAAAGCCGTAGACAAACAATGAACTCTCTCATCTCTCATAAGGAGAGTGCTGAAGTGCCAAGTAGAGGGAAGAGAGATGGGTGTGAGTTTTTTCTGCCAACTGTCTATACTGCCTTACACTGAACCATCACAGTTTGGCACACATGCTGTAAACCTCTTTTTTTTTAAGGGAATGTCTTATACAATAAATGTTATGGCTACAAGTTGGCAAGGAACACTTGTGGTTTAAATCGCCTGGTCAGCACTTCAACTCCAGCAAAACTACTGTGTAGTACTGACTGACTGATAAATCTATGACATAAAAATAATACAGACAGGGATTCTAGGGAGGAGAAGCTAAAGGTGTAAAAGTTGAGTAGAAGTAAAGGATAACACAGGGTAGCTGCTTTAACAAAACATAGGTACTGTAGTGTATACAGTAAAGTTTGTCCATATTTGCTGTAACTTAGACATGGAGCACATTAAACGTAAGACAAGTGTGTATAGCAGAATGCAGAACCTACTTAGCTAAAAACAAAATCTTCCAGCTTAGAGGTGACCAAAATGCAAATTACAGATCATTTGAAAATGTGAAAATGTATCCAAAACTCATTAGTTTTTTAAAAAGAATTTCCAAGTGAGATGCTGACCATTTTAAAGTTAAAAAGTTTGAGTTTAGTCCCTTAGGGATTGCCCTCTGTAAATCATAGTGTAAACTCCACTAAACACTTTATCTGAGTAATGCTGTCTACCATGCAAAATTGCAGCTTGTAATGGAGGATAGATTAAATGGAATCACTCTCACCTAGTGGCAAATTCCACACCAGTAAGCAACAAATGACTTGCCAAGCTCTGGGTGACATTTCTAGTGATTAGCTCATGATGTTAGAGGTTGAGGCAGGACCCAGTGGGAGGGGCAGTATCATAACATACTCCGCTCTAACAAACACACATATACTACCTTTTATTTAACTTATATATATATATTTCTAATAAAACCTCTAAATCCTACAAACTAATTTAAATAATTAATTCAAAGCACATTATTGAAAAAGCATTGTGCTGGAACTGACAGACCTCTTCCTGTACCTATGCATTTCTACTGTATGTATTCACTGTCAGCTTAAGTGTAAAGCCATGGATGCAAACTGGAACAGATGAGAAAATCAAAAATGTGGCTTTTTTTTTCAGAGGATCCTAACCTACAATTACTTACTGGCTCCTGACTTTATTTTTAGTCAGTAACTGATTGCCTTGTTCTGTATGTGTGTCACCAAATAAGTGTGCCTGTATCGCAGCCTTGCCTCTTGTTTTGTTTCATAAGGGTAATGCATGCAGATATGACATTGCATTTGTTTATTTTCCATTTCTTCTTTCTTCAGTCAAGTTGGGTCTTGTACTTCAGAATATTCCTCACCTTTGTTTTGACCCTTTGCCTTTAGCGCAACAGTGTGAACTGAGAGAGGGGAAGTGAAAACAATGCAAAGCTACCCTCTAGCTTCTTATACAAAATCAACTATTAATGCTGATGATGGAAATGTGGTCTAAGTAATGATGAGCTGAGGTAGGTAAGGAAGTGAGGATGGACGGAAGCAGCAGGGATAAATGAAAGGAAGCAGTTGATGTGTGGAGTGAACAGAAGAGAACGTATAGGGAGGGTGTTGCACCTCCCCTTCAGCTTGGAGTATACACATAAAGGCAATGACATTAGCTGAGTCAGAATACCGTCAATCAATTTTCGGTCTCCTAGAATTAAATTACAATGAATTACATTTAAATGGTCAGCTTGGGAACTATAGGATCCCTTTAGACACCTCTAATGTGCAAAATCACTATGATGAAAGGTTGAACCACAAAGAGAAAATCTTTATCCTAAAGGTTGTTTTTATTTACCAATGACAAAACACCACTACCAGTTCTCTGTACACTTCAAAAACATGAATGTGCATTAAGCATCTTAAAATACAGCTGATCTGAGTTTTCTTTTACAGTTTTACAAAAAAATGTAAAATGTGGTTTGTTTGTTTGTTTTTTTCCCCACATTTAAACTCTAAATGTACTTTATAATAAAGTGGCCTCGTTTTCATTTTTATATGATATATTCTGCAATCAAGGACCATGGACAGAAATTTTGCACAGTACAAGTCATCATGTTGTCATCACATACACAAAGTGAAGCCAACCACAGAAAACCTCCGTGTTTAGCTGTGACATTATTATGTGGCAGAGCTCGCTATTGACCACAGGATTTGTCAGTAGTGTAGGTAAATAACTGAATCAATGATCCATTCCAGGCTGTGATATATCAGAATTACTATACATTCACTTATACTATCAACCACCATCGCAGTGTCAGCCTGTGGGAAACTCTGCCTTTATTCTTTCGCTGTGCTATTGTCGACGCAGAGAAGCTCTGAGTGTTTGCAAAAATTTCTCTTCTCAAATCTGCTTTATTTTGTCTATGACCTTTTCCCACTTATCGCTTGCAGTATCAGTATGCATTCTACTCCTACAGTGATTACTTCTCACTCTGTCAGCTCACCTTGACTTTACCTGTCATCCCTCTGTCTATTTTTTTTCTCACCTCTTATTAGTTGTGCCTATCTGAGTCTGTGTTAAGTACTCATCTTTCTGTCTCCTTCTCTGTCACACACACACACAACTTCATCAGCTATTTCCTCAACTATTAATTCATTATTTCGTTAAATATCAATGAAAAAGAACCCAACACAAACTGAAGAAAAAAAATGTTAATCCCATTCCTCATACGGCAAGCTTTACCTTTACTTTAAAATCATGAAAATATTGTCCTAAAAGTGCTAAAAGCTATGAATGCATTTGTAAACATTCCAAATTAGAGCAATACTCCTTACTAGTACATTCGTTTCATGCTTTTACCAGTTTGTATGACACAAACATCATCATTCACACGAATATAGGAGTAAGAAGTACTTGAACGTTTCTTGTAAAACAAAAAATATATATCTAAACCACTATTCTGTCTGAAAACAGAATAAAATGCAGCAGTATCTAATACCAAGAGTAAACATGTTGTCCTCTATTGCCGTGAAGCCCCTGTCAGCCTGTCACTAACAAATATGTCACCTTTGTTGACCCTTAATTGTTGATCTGCCTTCAGCTATTCAGTGTCATTTTAAATACTTGAGTGCAGCAGTGAGATGCATCATGCTACCACGCTGTGTCAAAATCAGATCAACAGTCCCTGAGATATTGTGCTTGACACATGGGGGAGCAAACAAATAATTCAGCACCTCTTATGTTTTCTTGCATTTGCAATACTTTAGGACTTATTTTAGATCTGACTCATCACAAGCGATGCCTGGCAATTTATTGTATTTACATGTTGTATTTACATAGAAAATGTCAAAGTGGTTCTAGCCCAGTAACACTAACCTATTTTAAACTGACATTTACAAGCATCAAATGCTTATTGGATCATATATTATAACTGTATTGTTCAATTATGCTTCATAATGTGTTTCATATTTGGTGAAGTAGTAGATGTGTGGAAGTTTTGTACTCATAGTACAAAAAAACAGATTATCATTATAAGAAATTAATATCTTAATGAAACCACACGCAAATTACTTTACAAAAAAAGGATCATAAAATAACATTTTGAATGCAAATGAAGGATCATGTGGGCCATTCAGTCATTAGATAAGAATAAAAAGAAAACAACTTTCAAGGTTCTACTATCATACTAATTAAACAAGTAGGTATATAAAAGATAGTTGTCAATTGAACCTGTGTTTGCTTCACGTGTTAATACTGCACCGTCTAATGTGCACCTGGGAATTTTTTATTTTTTTAAATGTAACGTTCCAAACATCTGCCAGAGTTCTCAGTGTCACAATCTGAAATCTAAATTGGTAAATTTCTGCAATTAACCAGGAGGCATCAGCAAGACTCCTAGTGGAGTTTTCCAAAAGCTAAATATGCTTGTGCCATATGCTTCACTGAGAAATTCACTGTATCCCCACCCACCCACCCACACACACACACACACGCACGCACGCACGCACGCACGCACGCACACACACACACACACACACACACAGAAACACAGTCTTCCTGTAGAATCATGCAATGCATACGGTTTAAGATTCCATCCCATTTTGAAAAGATGTCTGAAAGGATTCATCACGGTGACAGCACCACTTCAACACATTTTTCAGTTTGTCAGAAGTCTCTTTCTTAGCACTTGTTCCTCACTTCTCCTTGGTGTCCTCTGGTGTATTACCCTGAGTCCCGCTCAAAGCGCACAGCAGGGGATTAGTCCCTATCACAGCACTCACTACCCCCAGATCAGTTCACCAGGGTTAAGGTGCAGCTTTTTTCTGAAGATACCGCTTTTCTTTGGGAGAATTCTCATAGTGACGCGTTAAAGGAGACCAGTCAAAGTGGAACATTAATGCTATGATAACCTATTTAAATTGCATTCCTATAAATACTCTTTCTATTGCACACTTTTGGTCTGTCCCCCCTTCCGTCTCTTTAACTCTTAGGGTCTGTAGGTTTACATTACTCCATTACACTCTAGCAAAAAAACCCACAATATTTAAGATTTATATTCTAATATATATCTCACCTAATATATATTAGGTGAGATATATCTTTGATATATATTTATATATATATCAAAGCACTGTGGGATCTGGACTATTAAATGTGACAGCAAACATCAATGACATGGGTGAAAGACAAATAGAAAAATCCAACATATGGTCATGTGAAAGAGTTTTCACAGGACTGCAGACTCAGTCCTGCAGATTAGCACAGACTCTGCAGTCCTGTGAAAAACTAAGCACACGCATATTGCTTCCATAGAATTAGGAGAGTAAGTAGCAGCCAGGTGCTGGTAATCAAATCCATTTGACCAGCATTAATATGTCCGAATACCTTTATAAAAGCAGAAGCAACTTGCTTTTATAGCAATTTTTTGGGCAATTTAATGGTCTGAAGCCAAAGGCTTACCAGGAGTGGACATTCCAGCAAATTCATCAAAGTCAAACCATGCAATACTCAAAGAAAATGCAAAAAGTCTGCATCTCAGACTTATTCATTGCAGTGATTTTCTCATCATGGTCCGACAGATCTTGTGCTCCTTCCGTTTTTGTCCTCCACCTGCTTTCTTCTTTTTCCAGCAGTCTGTTAGTCTTTTCTCATAACTTAACTTTAAGTCACTTGAACCACAGTAAGTTTCTCAGGGGAAACATTATTCAGCGTCCCCATTATTTCAGCCCAAACATCACATTTTAGTTATTTTTTAATGGTTGCCGCTCCTGTAGAAATACTTCGGAAAGTTGCCCCTTTTCTGGCTTTCTCTCTGGACCTCAGACATAACTAGAAAAATTTGCATTTCCTGCGAAAATGCAGTGTGGATGCTTAAAGCTGAAGCTGTATGCAAAAACTAGCTGAAAAAGCTGAAAAGTTGCAGAAATTGTAAAAACTTTGCAGAAGCAAAAGAAGTTTGCTAAAATGGAATAACTTAGCAGAACTGCAATATCTTAGAGGAAACATAATACTTGGCAGAAATACAATAGCATAGCAGAATTTAGCAGAAATATTGTAACTTACCAGAAACATGATAACTTCTCAAAAATACAAGAATTTAGGAGAAATAGTATAAGATAACAGAAAGAATATATTTAGCCAAAAATACTTAAACATTACAGAAACACTATGATTTAGAAAAATAGTACAAAAGAGCAGAAATATTGTGATTTACCAGAGACACTGTGATGAACTATGAATATTGTAATTTTAAATTAAGACTATGTTTTAGCACAAATATTATAATTTGGCAGAAATACTATAATTTAGCACAAATACTATAAAAAGCAGAAATACTATAATTTAGCAGAAATACTATATTAAACACAAACCCTATAAAAAGCAGAAATACTGTACTATGATTTGGTAGAAAAAACTATAATTAATCAGAAATACTATATTTGGCAGAAATACGGTATTTGGCACAAATCTTATAAAATAGCAGAAATAGTATGATTTAGCACAATAGTAATAACTTAAACAGAAAAATTGGAAAAGCAAAAATGGACAGCTGAAAAAATGATGAACATGCTGAAGGTCCCTCAACTATACTTGTTAAATGAAAAAAATCAGCAAAAAAATCTATAACAGCCACACAATCACAAATATGTACACATGAGGAAACACACATGCACAGAGAGACACACACACAAGATCCAATTCAGTCAACCAGTCTAAATATATTGAATTTGAATCTTAGAATGAGATCATCCCATTAAAAGCCTTTCTCTCTCTCTCTCTCTCTGTCACACACACACACACACACACACACACACACACACACACACACACACACACACACACACACACACACACAGGGAGAGAAAAGTGAGTTTCTAGGTCAGCCTGGGAGCTGCTGAATTTGAATCCACCAATCAGAGAGCCTGTGCACTCTTTCCCTCCAAAACAGGTGCATCCTTTTTACACAAGCAGCACAGAGAGACACAGGATCATTGCAGTCTATTTCTCATAATGACGACTCCCCTCAAACAAATGACCATAATTTCCTAACCGTAGGAGCTAGAACGGTCATTCTTACACCGTTTTGTTCAGAAGAGATGGGGGAATCTTCAAGTGTTGACAATTTATCATTAAAATATGAATTTTTAGAGATATATGACACGGATGACTTGTTGACTTAGAAGCCACGAATTCCCCAATATGCAAATTTGAATACCTGGAGCCCACATACATGATTGGCTGGCTGGGAAGCTGTGCAGGCCCTGATTTGTGGATTTGAATTCCTCAGCCCTCAGATATGATTGGCTGGCTTAGAAGCCATGAAGTCCCCAATATGCAAATTTGAATGCCTCAGGACACATATATGATTGGCTGGGAAACCGTGCAGGGCCTGATTTGAAAATTTGAATGTCTAAGTCCTCACAGAGGATTGGCTGCCTGGGGACTTGGCAGAAATATATAGAAATAGTATGATTAAGCATAAATACTACATTTAGTAGAAATACTATGTTTTAGCACAAATACTATAAAAAGCAGAAATACTATAATTTAGCAGAAATACTATATTAAGCACAAACCCTATAAAAAGCAAAAATAGTATGATTAAGCATAAATACTACATTTAGTAGAAATACTATGTTTTAGCACAAATACTATAAAAAGCAGAAATACTGTACTATGATTTAGTAGAAAAACTATAATTAATCAGAAATACTATATTTGGCAGAAATACTATATTTTGCACAAATCTTATGAAATAGCAGAAACAGTATGATTTAGCACAATAGTAATAACTTAAACAGAAAAACTGGAAAAGCAAAATGGACAGCTGAAAAAATGCTGAACATGCTGAGGGTCCCTCAAATATACTTGTTAAATGAAAAAAATCAGCAAAAAAATCTATAACAGCCACAAAATCACAAATATGTACACATAAGGAAACACACATGCACAGAGAGATTCAGTCACCCAGTCTAAATATATTAAATTAGAATCTTAGAATGAGATCATCCCATTAAAAGCCTCTCTCTCTCTCTCTCTCTCTCTCTCTCTCTCACACACACACACACACACACACACACACACACACACACACACACACACACACACACACACACACACACAGACAGACACAGAGGGAGAGAGCTGCCACCAATCAGAGTGGCTGTTTACTTTTTCCCGCCAAAACAGGTGCATCCTTTTTACACACGCAGCACAGAGAGGCACAGGATTATTGCAGTCTATTTCTCATAGTGACGACTCCCCTCAAACAAATGACCATAATTTCCTAACCGTAGGGGCTAGAGCGGTCATTCTTACACCGTTTTGTTCAGAAGAGATGGGGGAATCTTCCAGTGTTAACAATTTATCATTAAAATGTGAATTTTTAGAGATATATGACATGGATGACTTGTTGACTTAGAAGCCACGAATTCCCCCAATATGCAAATTTGAATGCCTGAGGCCACATATATGATTGGCTGCCTGGGAAGCCGTGCAGGCCCTGATTTGTGGATTTGAATTCCTCAGCCCTCAGATATGATTGGCTGGCTTAGAAGCCATGAAGGCCCCAATATGCAAATTTGAATGCCTCAGGACACATATATGATTGGCTGGGAAACCGTGCAGGCCCTGATTTGAAAATTTGAATGTCTAAGTCCTCACAGAGGATTGGCTGCCTGGGGACCTGGCAGAAATATATAGAAATACTATGATTAAGCATAAATACTACATTTAGTAGAAATACTATGTTTTAGCACAAATACTATAAAAAGCAGAAATACTATAATTTAGCAGAAATACTATATTAAGCACAAATCCTATAAAAAGCAGAAATACTATATTAAGCACAAATTCTATAAAAAGCAGAAATACTATATTAAGCACAAATTCTATAAAAAGCAGAAATACTATATTAAGCACAAATTCTATAAAAAGCAGAAATACTATATTAAGCACAAATCCTATTAAAAGCAGAAATACTATATTAAGCACAAATCTTATAAAATAGAAGAAAAAGTATGATTTAGCACAATAGTAATAAGTTAAACAGAAAAATTGGAAAAGCAAAATGGACAGCTGAAAAAATGCTGAACATGCTGAGGGTCCCTCAAATATACTTGTTAAATGAAAAAATCAGCAAAAAAATGCACAGGGAGAGAGAAGTAAGTTTCTAGGTCAGCCTGAGAGCTGCTGAATTTGAATCCACCAATCAGAGAGCCTGTGTACTTTTTCCCGCCAAAACAGGTGCATCTTTTTACACACGCAGCAGAGAGAGGCACAGGATTATTGCAGCCTATTTCTCATAGTGAGGACTCCCCTCAAACAAATGACCATAATTTCTAAACCGTAGGGGCTAGAGCGGTCATTCTTACACCGTTTTGTTCAGAAGAGATGGGGGAATCTTCCAGTGTTAACAATTTATCATTAAAATGTGAATTTTTAGAGATATACGACATGGATGACTTGTTGACTTAGAAGCCACGAATTCCCCCAATATGCAAATTTGAATGCCTGAGGCCACATATATGATTGGCTGGCTGGGAAGCCGTGCAGGCCCTGATTTGTGGATTTGAATTCCTCAGCCCTCAGATATGATTGGCTGGCTTAGAAGCCATGAAGGCCCCAATATGCAAATTTGAATGCCTCAGGACACATATATGATTGGCTGGGAAACCGTGCAGGCCCTGATTTGAAAATTTGAATGTCTAAGTCCTCACAGAGGATTGGCTGCCTGGGGACCTGGCAGAAATATATAGAAATACTATGATTAAGCATAAATACTACATTTAGTAGAAATACTATGTTTTAGCACAAATACTATAAAAAGCAGAAATACTATAATTTAGCAGAAATACTATATTAAGCACAAATCCTATAAAAAGCAGAAATAGGATGATTAAGCATAAACACTACATTTAGTAGAACTACTATGTTTGAGCAAAAATCCTATAAAAAGCAGAAATACTATATTAGGCACAAATCCCATAAAAAGCAGAAATAGTATGATTAAGCATAAATACTACATTTAGTAGAAATACTATGTTTTAGCACAAATAGTATAAAAAGCAGAAATATTATAATTTAGCACAAATAGTATAAAAAGCAGAAATACTACATTTAGTAGAAATACTATGTTTTAGCACAAATACTATAAAAAGCAGAAATACTATAATTTAGTAGAAATACTATATTAAGCACAAATCGTATAAAAAGCAGAAATACTATATTAGGCACAAATCCTATAAAAAGCAGAAATACTATATTAGGCACAAATCCTATAAAAAGCAGAAATACTATATTTAGCAGAATAGTAATAACTTACAAAATTACAAATATGGAGGCATATTGGAACACAAATGCACAGAGGGACACACAAACACAGGCTCTAATCCAGTCAACCAGTCTAACTATATTCAATTTAAATCCTACAATGACATGCTGCCGAATAAGGGCAGGGTCCTCTCTCTCCCACTAAACACACACACACACACACACACACACACAGACAGACACAGAGGGAGAGAGCTGCCGAATTTAAATCCACCAATCAGAGTGGCTGTTTACGTTTTCCCGCCAAAACAGGTGCATCTTTTTACACACGCAGGACAGAGAGGCACAGGATTATTGCAGCCTATTTCTCATAGTGAGGACTCCCCTCAAACAAATGACCATAATTTCCTAACCGTAGGGGCTAGAGCGGTCATTCTTACACCGTTTTGTTCAGAAGAGATGGGGGAATCTTCCAGTGTTAACAATTTATCATTAAAATATGAATTATTAAAGATATTAGACTTCTAATGCACCATAACTGAGCAGAGCGAAGCAAAAACTGCCTTGACTTGCCCTCAAACAACGCTTTCTAACTCTAAATCTATTTGGAGTATCGATATCATTCTTTCACCGTAAGAGACAGCAGGCTTTGGTGAACAGTCATAGAAATTTTCAGGTCTCTGTGGAAATCCAACAAAAAGTTATGACGAGAGAAAAAAGTGGTTCATTTCCACAGTTTGAAATCTGAAGAAATCTGAGCGAAGGACAAATTTCCTACCCTCAAACAAGTCCAACTCATTTCAGAACGGTAATACGTGAGAAAGAAATTCTTGAATTGTGAGCGTCAGGAGTGTCTGAAGATATACGGGGACAAGCCTCATGTCTTAACTTTGCTTCGTTAAGGAGATATGACGATTCGAATATGCCTCTCATTACAGAAATGTAGCGATGATTTTGAACAAGCTCTCCATTCACTTTATATGGAGAGTTTTCTGACCTTGTGTTAGTCTGAGGAGATTTGCCAAAATTCTATAAATCCCACAACAATGATGGTGACATTTTCTGAAAGCCAGCAAAAATACCTACGTTTTGATGTATAATTTGTGGAAGTTGAGTGAAAATTGAGCAAGTAGCAGGAAGTTGTTCGGACATGAAGTGAAAATTGCAAAACCTTCAGTGGCACACTGGAAGCCAAGAGCATAGCAACCATAACAACACATGTATTTTGTGAAAAATCACAATTTTGCAACTCAAAACTTTAAGAGGCATAAAAGTAAAACAGTAAAACATTTGAAAAAGCTGAATCATACCTGAATAGCCCAATAATTTGTGAACATTTTAAAATTTGAATGGTTGTTCTAGGTGAAAGTATGAGGAAGTAGTTAAGTTTCAAAAACAAGCAAAATTTAGCAGAATTGCAGAAGTTTCCCATTCATTTCAATGGGACAAATTAAAGGAAAAAAGCTTAATATTTTAAAAAGTATAATAGTTAAAAATAGCAAAAATCGTAGCAGGAATTAGCAAAAATAGCAGAATAGTTTAAAATTTGAACGGTGAAAATCGGCTGAAAATTGTGGAAGTAGTTAAACGGCGAAAAGTGTACGGAAGCAACTAGAATAATAATAATAAAGAATAAAGAGAAACAGGAACTCAATAGTGTGGATGCTTAAAGCATCCACACAATTATCTTATGTTCTCAAGTCAGTCTTTCTCCTACTTTTCTGCCTCAGTGGTGCCGGCTTCTCTCTTACATTGTTGGTGCTTTCTCCACCTCACATTCAGGTAAGCATGCATACTATCTGTATACTATCTGGCAGCACAGCAATAGTATGCAGATGCTTGATTGACTGCTCTTATTTACTAACATATGGAATTTTGTAAGATCAAAATTGTTGGATGTTTCTATACGCATGAAATGAGTGCCACTGTCTTTTGAGCACACAAGAGGAAATGTACAGTCATGTCTGGCAAAAACCAACCACAGCAAATAAGCTCACCTCATACCAACTGTCGAATACGCTAGTTGAGGGGTGGTAATTTGTTCTTGTTTTGAATCCACGGGACTTGGGTATCGTGCAGTCATTGAGTTGACCATGGACTCCTCTGTATACAAAAGTATTCTAAAGTCAGATGTGACTTTATCTGTCTGACAAGTAAAGTTTGTTCAAAAATTAGTCATGCAACAGAAAAATGAAAACAATCATGAAGTGTCAATGGCTCAGTCCAGACCTCAACCTGAATAAAACGCTGTGGGAGGACCTGTGCTGAACTGTGCATAAAGGAATGACGACAAACCTCAATGAACTGAAGCAGCATTTTAAAAAAGAATGGGCCAAAATCTGATGTGAGAGATGAGAGACATCAGCGAGAGACTGATAATACCCTATTGGTTTAAAGGTAATTCTACAAGCTACTGAATGAAAGGCTGTACCTAAGTTCTTCAATGAACCTTATATGTCGACTGATTATGTATGTAAACAAGCACAAATTATACATCGGCATCTGCAAGTGTGAAAACATTAGCTGTGACAGTCCACATCTGTCTGCAATATCAATTTTTTCGTCTTAAACTTTTGGGTGCTCTTAATTTTCCAGGAACTCTCAACTGATAATTCAAGTTTGATATTTATTTTTGTAACTGTCTGAAAAATGTGTTTTTAGCACATTTTTACAATCTGCTTATATAGAACATCACATAAGGTCTTCTTATATGAACACCCAGTGTCCATGCTACTAACATTAACATGTAACATTAACTTTGCTCCTAGCTCAGGGTTTACTTAAATATTAATAAAATTATAATGCTGCCTGGTCAATACAACACAGCAAAAATGAATTACATTGAGTAAAAGCCATGCTTCCTATATGTTCATAAGACCATCATAATCAATAAATAGGCAGATGCACATCTGTGCATACAGTCAAATTTCTAAAATGTTTTATCAGATTCAAACCTTTCAACATTTTCATCAAACGGCCATGTCTGTCAACTTCTATATACTTGTCTTGGCCATTATACACCTTTTAAAATTTTGCTTCATCACTGCAGTGTAACAGCATATTACAGTACATTTCCTACAGAGAAATATTTTCACAAGTTTGTGATTCAAAATTTCCTTTTAGGGGTAAATCTATTTTACTGCAACATTTGATTCTAATGGCACTAAAAAGGAAGAAGTAATATTGAGCATTCAAACACTTCACGAAGAGATACGTCAACAATCCTGATTATTAAGAATTTACAAATGCAAGAACAATTATGATCATATTAAAAATGTATAAGTTTTTAATATGTGTGCGAGTTTGTGTTTTTCCAGCCCCTCACAGACATTTAAAACTCTGCCTCTCTGTGAATATTGTGAATATTACTAAATTCTTTTTTTTTATATCACTAGGTATTCTTGTAGCAATCTGGCATGCCAACTTTTGCCCAAAGCATTTTGATATATTGTGATAAGCTCATGTCTCAGGAATCCTAAAAAGAGATCAGTGGCTACAGAAATGTGATAAAATAGTTATATTCTGATTTTGCTAAACTGTGAGTATGATATCAGGGTAAGTCAAAAAACTCTCAAGCTTCTTGAAAACATTCACTTTTTCTATATTTTCTATTTTCTACACAAACAAATGGCTGACCAAGCACTATGACTTGACTAATACATACACATAAATATAGTTGCCAAGAGTAAATATACTTCTACACTGATCAGCTACGATATTAAAATTGTCTGCCTTGACCTCAAGACCTCTAAAGACATACCGTTTTGTCAGGCATCTAGAAGTTAAAAGCAGATCCTTTTAGTCAGTCTGGCTATTCCATTGGATCCCATATTGTAGATGCTCAATTAGATTGAGATCAGGGGTATTTGGAGGCTAAGGATACACACGCTACTGTGCCATCTGGTTCAATTGCAGTCAGGCACATTATGCATGTAGTGTGTTTGCTAGTCTTGGCCAAGCATGGAATGCCAGTAATAATAATAATAATAATAATACATTTTATTTAAATAGCGCCTTTCAAAGCACCCAAGGACACTGTACAACAGATAAAAACTGGAAATATACACAATGGTAAAAATAGAAGATATATAAATAGCTGTGCTTCCCACAGCTATTTAACTGAAAATACCTTAATTAATTGACTTAGTTTTTAAGTCTTATTCTGCAAAAGGGCTTTTCAAGAGTGGGAGTTTTAAGCATAATGTGAGGACAGCCAGTGGGAGATCAGAAAGTGGGGACAATCGAGACTTTGCAAGGAACATAGGCAATTGTGCTCAGGAATGGTACACTTCTGGGTACAACAAATTGAACTCTTTGACATATTATTGAGACCATTTTTGAACAAAATTTGAAGCATGCCAAGAATTAAATGTGGTCATCAAGAGTGTTTAGGCTGGTTAGATTTATCATTATAAAATCCACGAATGGTATAACTCAAGGCTTCCTGCCTGAACATTAACCAGAGCATCATACCACCTCCACCGACTTGCCTTCCTATAGTTCATCCGTCTGTTTCTTTTCAAGTAAATGATCATGAACACAAGACAGCAGGTCACCTTTCTGGGCTACAATAAGTCATCTCGGGGATTGAATAACGCAGTCTGCCTTCACTGCCCATGCACGAGCTTGACCCTTTTGGTGGTTTGCTAGCAGTCCTTTCTAGGAACAGGTTCTTTCACTCCTCTTTCAAGAAGCCATCTATATCCACTGTGAGCGACCATCTTTGAACAGAGGCGGGGGTTTACGACACCAACTCTCTGCCATCTATAATCCAGTTTTGAGATCCCTTCCCAGACGCCTTAACGCCCACTCACATCCTGGGCCATCTGACCTCAGGAATTCGCATGATAAGGTGGGGCCAGGTTTCACAATGAAAACACCCGAAACTCTGGCTGATTGGGACCCACACCCAGTTTCACACCTTGGCTCAGGCGATTAGAGGATCATCAGGGGGTCCTTTTGTCCCTCCGTGGGGGGTTACTCCCACTAGGTTATATCTGGGACTCTCCACCATTTGACCTTAGAACTGAAGAAGCTTCTCGGATGAGAGGTGAAACGTCTTCAAGCAACTTAAAGAAGTCCAGACGCTTTTCTTTGCAAGCTCCTTTGACTACGATGACCTGGATGACTGAGAACCTTCACAGACACTTTCTAGGAACACTTTTTACTGGTGCAAACTTTGTCTTTAATTGCTTATATCTGCCAATTTTTTGTGCCTATCTCAACAAATTACAGAACTGTCTAGCTGATGCCAAATATATTCCACCTTCGAAGAGCTTCATAACAAGGTGTTTTTCACTTCACCCTTGGGTGCTACTGCTGAAATGTTAAAATAATTGAAATATGAAAATGCTGCTACGCAAGGGATCAGACAAATTACGAAAAAAATATATTTTTGGAAAAATTCGATAACACAAAATTTGTCAAAAAATAACTGTAATTTGTTGTAATTAGCCACTTTACTTTTAACAAAGACAATTGTCATTCCCAGCAGTATAATCCAATAGACCTCAGATTGTCCTCCTCCCTATTGTGACTAATCATCTGCATAGAAGATGCTCTTCATCAGCCCTCCCGTCTGCTCACCCTAGCTGTTGGCACCGGCTGCCATGATAATGACTGAGGCTACTCTGAGACTATGTTTACTAGCTGACAGCGGCACCCTGCTCTCTCTGTATGCTCCAGCAAGCATTTCCATTTAGCTCACTTCTGAAGCTCCTGCCTAATTTCTCTTTGGAGACAGAAATCCTTTAAACCCCATTGTATCCCGGGGCAACATATTTACTGAGGGCTGGCTTTCCAATACCTGAGAGAGATTAACACTGCTCCCTGATTTATGAATCCATGCCACCCACCCACAGGCTTGGTCAGGGGCCCTAGCTACTCTACCCTGCTACTTCCTCTTCTCTCAATGGGATTTAGGAACACACAAACACACACTTCCCTACATACGGCAGAAGTGGGTTTAAGGGGAATATGCATAGATCATCTCTCTGAATTTCCCCCAAGAGAAGAGAAAACAGAAATGACCTGGGTGCAACTGGCTGTCTCGTGAGTCAGTTAACAAGGTAAAATCAAACTCTAAAGTAAACTTAATATGGCCTAGACAGAATCAAGCTGAACTATTTAGAAAACTATCTTTTGAACTGAGTTAAATTATATGTAAATAGATACTCTAGATCTGTCATTATAATATAGAGATGTAGTCAAAAGATCTGTGACAGCCATCTACTGTTTTTGGCATCCCACCATCTCAATAGCATCACTGGCTGTCTGTGACTGAGGTGGTCGGACGGCTGCCAGACTGAGTGACAGCCTGCTATTTGTTCATCCTGGATAGTCAATTGCTGAGCATCTGTACTACAGAAACAACAAAGCTGCTGGCAAAGAGTCCAGTGTATCAGACTAATACACCGAGCAGACTATTATTCTTATTCAGTCGAGAGGGTGTTTTAAAATTCTTCTAATTTGTGTAGTAAAGCACTGAATTACAATACAAATTAGCAATTCAATGTGTTATGCCATGAATTATGAATACAAGTGCAACACTAAAAAATCAGACCGTTATAGACCTGGCAATATCCTTGCAACATATGTCTGATGGTGCAATCAAAACACGTGCGGAGGCCTCAGGGTACTAAAAGAACTTCTAGAGGGTCACGCAACGGTACTACGGTACCAAAGCAGTTCATGTATATCTCTCATTTTTTGTCTTGTGATCATTTATTAATTTCATGACGAGGAAAACAGTTTTTGTAAGAGACTGCTATTGTCTTAGAGACACAGAGTATAAGAAAATGATGCATGAATAGAATTAAATATGGAATATAAGAAATTGCTGGAAGAGCGTGGGAGATTCTCTATCCCTTTATAGGCCAGTAGCTTCTGCTCAACCCTTCTCACACGAATCACCCTCGTAGTCAAATCCCCAAACCATGAAAGTATGTTTTTTGTTTGTGTTTAAATTTGTTTGTTTACCTGTGAGAGCCAGATGATGGAACATCACTAAAAATTAATGTTGCAGTCTTGTCATATGTGCTTACCATTTCAATGCAATGACCTTCACTTCCCTTCTTCCACAGAATATAAAATAATGGAATATTACTCAACATGGAAGGTATCCAATTTCCAAGGATAAACCTGCAAGAGGACACTCTTACTTCACCTCAGAAGTCTAGGAAAAGGCCATACTGTGATATGGTAATCAATTTAATTGCCCAGACATGGAAACTTGTAATGATACTGTACATCACGTTGCTGTGAATTGAAATGAACAAAGAAAAGATGACAGACTTTTTCACCGCTTTGAAGCACAAAGTGATATTTTATTCACAAGCCTTAAACACATTTTACCCCAGCACTGAGAAGAAGTCATCATAATTAAAATACATAATGATCTTTGGTATTTTTATCTCTTTGCCCTAACTCTCTTCCTCTCTCCAAACATACCATATTATAAGATTTACTGTAAAATCTATGTCTGAATGGTTAACTATATCGGTATTTTGTCAGATTCCATAGTTTACATGCTGTGTTAAAATTATTTAGTAATATCTCAGTATTTTTGAAAGATAAATATGTGATATTTAATGTCAGTGAAGCCCTGGTAGCATCAAGAGCCCAAATCTACTACTCTCTTTCAGGGGAAATTTGTCTTCTTTATACCAGCATGATTCAAAACATCTCACAGCAGTTACCAGCTGCTTCCCGTAACGCTAAGAAACAATTATACATAGTTCATGTCTTGTATAGTTTCACTACCAAGCTACATTTTCTTCTCATTATGTATCTCTGTCTCATTTTATTTGTGAATATGTTAGTATTTTACTTCTGATTGTGAAGCTGCATTAACTTTATCAGGCACTTTATTAGGTACACCCTGCTTATATCAGGTGATTCAATAAGGTGGTAAAAGTATTCTTCAGAGATTATGGTCCAGAGTGACACCGTCATATGGATCCAACAGGTTAGTGAGCTGCATGACCAGTTTAACCCCATCCCAAAAGTAGTCTACTGAATTGAGATTGCCACTTGAGTTGTGTGAACTGACTGCCATGTTCAGGAAATCACTCATCCTGCCGGAAGAAGCCATCAGAAAAAACATGTGACACTGAAACAACGATCAGTACCAACTGGGCATTGTTCCAGAGCTCATGAACAAATGAACATGCCAAGAACATATCCCCCATACCAGAATACCACCACCACCAGCAGCCTAAATGATTGACAAGACTGGATAGATTAATACTATTATGTTGTCCATGCCAAATTCTGACTTTACTATCTGAATGTTGCCATAATGTGTTCAATAATTATACACAGTAGTATACAGAAACTTCCCATTTGTAGTTTCTACTGTATGTATTCCAAATCTATTTTGTACTGCCACACTCAACTACAGCAAAGCAGTAGAAAAAGAAAATACAATAAATTCAAAGTAAATCAGTTCTGTTTTTGTGTGAAGCATTAAACGTGATCTTAAACGTGTTCACTCACAAGAAGCTTGGTGTCTTGTTGTTGTCACTCACAAAAGTAAAATGCAGTGAAGATGGCAATTGTTTTTGCAGTAGAGACATAGTTGGAATGGATTTTGAAATATAGCACCAGAAATTTGGCACTAAGAATTACAAAAACATGGAACTGTGACAGCTTTCTTGCCTGAAGCATATTTACATGATACTGAGAGGAACTAAACAGCCAACACCCTGATAAAAATATCCTTAGAAAATTAAACAAAATTATATTACCTAATCCCAATGGCCAGACATGTGTTGGTGATTAACAAAATGGAAATATGATATTTCACAGTAACAAAACATATTTGATGAAAAATTGAAAATATTTAATGAAATATTTTCTTCTTTCCAAATTGAGAATCAAATAGGGGTAGTGATACTTGATGGATGTGGGGCTTGAAAAGATGCTTTGATGTTTTAGAGCATAGGTGTCAAACTCTGGCCCGTGGGCCAGATTTGGCCCGCAGCCTAATTACATTTGGCCCGCGAAGCCATACCAAATTACTATTAGAGCTGGCCTACTGGTATAATACAGCTAATATATATATTGTTTAGTATTAAGCTTTGCTTGTTCCATATTCAGTTTTCCAGCAAAACGTGTTTGAGTCCATAAGAAAATATTCATTCTTATATCTAATATATTTCAATAAATATTAACGTTAGCCCGCGACTTTGTTCCAGTTTTGAATTTTGGCCCACTGTGTATTTGAGTTTGACACCCCTGTTTTAGAGAAAGCAGGGTGGAATGCAATGGAGCAGGATACTTGAACAAAGGAGTTAGTCATCATTTCCTGCTTATCAATGACTAATGGCTAATGTAGTTTCACAGTCACTGTAGACGACATAACAATCTTGCATTTGAGTATTTTGTTCTCATGTTTCTGTTAAGCTCATTAATCTTCAAACATTTCAAATATAAACTTCAGCTAATGATCAACTACACAACAAATAAGTATAAGCATTTCTCAACGTGAACCATCAATCCATCCATCTATCCATTTTCTTGTACATTAGGCTCCATCTTCCTGCAAACCTATCTCAGATGTCATCGAGCTAGAGGCAGGGTACATCCTTGAGAGGTTGCCAATCTGTTGCAGGACTAGCACAGAGACAGACAACCATTCACATCTATGATCAAATTAGAATCACCAATTAACCTCCAGAGAACATGTGAATGCCAAAAGAGGCCCAGACTGGATTCAGAACTTCTTGCTGTAAGTTCTTTCTTTGTGGTGTGCTGACCACCACAAAGAAAGCTGTAGGGATGCAGTTTCCACTAGGGTCCTAAACATCATTTGTTATTTTGTGAATAGAATAATCACTTGCTGTAGTATGTAAAGCACGGTTTGTTTGCTGTAATCTTAAGCACATTAGCACATATTATTAAAGTTTTACAGACATATGACCAATAATCATGTAACATTAACTTGCCCACCAGTTTGGACAATGTGGGATCAAGTAAATAAGGTCTAGAGTCTAGGTCTAGAGACAGCCATCTGCCAAACACTGGTAACGAAGGAAAAATTTGTATTTCTCCACTATTCTGGAGACTGATGACAGTTGCTGGGAAAAGGATTGCTGAAGTCCCATTTATGCAGGCCTACAGACCAATCGGTGACAACCTGGCAAATAACAAAAAACAAAAGTGTATTTCCCAAAGGGGTTGGCAAGAAACTCCTTGTGATTACTTTGGTTTCCATCATACTGCTGCAGTCACCCATAGTATGCATGGGGTTGGGGTACTTCTCCATTTCCAATATGTCTCACATTTCATCAGATTTTAGTAAAGCTGGACTAGTAGTTAGTGAGTATTTTCAGACAAAGCTGCTAGCAATCATAAGGACATTTCTGGTGCAGTCCAACTGATTTCAACCAGTGACAGCCAGGAACCTCCAGGAACAGTCAGGGAATGCTCATTTTTCCTTAATGGATACATCCATTGGTGTATCACCTCCAATACAGTCAACAATTTTTGAGCAATGTCTGCATTGTGTCAAACAAGAAATGTCAATAATCAGTGACAATGATTTTTCAGAATGCTAAACTCACTTGACAAACTTCTTTATGACAAATAGTGTTCTGCATTGTTCTAAGTGTTGTTTGACCACAATCTAATGATCACAGTTATTAGGGTTTATTAAACCCTTGTCACACACAACTCTTGTTTTTGTAAACATGTTGTCAGCTGATAAATGAATGTTTCTCATTTAAAGTTAAACATGTTACTTGCAGCTTGTTCACTTGTTTATCCATGTCAGAAAACAATGATCCTTAGTTGTATGGCATTCTTACCAATATAATGCAATTTTCTCATTTTAAAAAAATCATCTTTCATGTATTATGTATTGTGTATTTATTTATTATTAAAAAAGAGAGTGTTCCTTCATTTATATTGTCACTGATGATGATAATTGCTCCATCACAGCTCATGGATTTCAGCATGGTTCTAAACAGCTGTTTAGACTGCAAGTAAAGTCTATGTTTAAAGTATATAACCAGTGTTTGGTAAGTCACTTTAAAAAAGTAATTAATTACTAATTACTAATTACTTAGCCAAAATTGTATTTAAAATACTTATCTAATTACTGTGTCAGAAAAGTAACTTAATTACTAAATAAGTAATTTAACTAAATACTTCTTAAAATCCCTATAAACCTTGAGTGGGCAAACAATAGAAATCAAACTCTTTAAATAATAAATACATTTTTAAAGACGGAGACTCTACAGTACGCAGCGGTAGCATCTCTTCCACAATGTAGCCTGCAATCATTTTTTTTAAGCTCACCTTCAGACATTTTCTGTGCTGCTGAAGTAAAATCAGGTTTTGCCTGCTTAGCAGGAGTTGCCGCAGTGTTCTCCATGGATGAAGAACAAGGATCACTCAGAAGTGTTTGTCTATGCTTACGTGTCAGGCGCTTCAGTAGATTACTCCTGCTATTAACAGTGGCCGATAGTTTTTTCTCCCCAGGACATAGCTTACATATTACGATAATATTCTTGTCTGCTTGTTTCAGAAAAGTGAAGAGACGGGAATATGTCCATTTCATAAAACAGCCACTCGCTTCAGCCGAGTCCTACGACTATGCAGCAAACTGGCGCGAAATGACGCGCACCTGCACTGCAACGATGTTAAAGCGGCAGAGTTTACGTCTACGTTTAGAAGATAAAATTTTTTTTTAATTATTTTACAATGTAACGCAAGTACATTGTAAGTAACTGTAATTAAAATACCTAAAAATGAACAGTAATTAGTTACTCTACTTTTTCAGTGGAAAAGTAATTTAATTACAGTAACGCGTTACTTAGTAACGCATTACGCCCAACACTGTATATAACAGATAGAAAAAAATGCTTTATTCACCCAGTCAAATTAAATGCTCAAGACAAGAGCAAAATGTTCAGAGGAACCCACACTATTTTTATTTTTATTTCGTTTTTGATTGATTAATTTATTAATTAATTCATAGGTAGCCCATTGAATTGCACGGTTACATGTCATGGAGCACTTTTGTCTGCCACTGTGTCAGTATAGGTGATGCTGTATAAGCTCAATGGTTATCAAGCTATGATATGGAATTCCTGCAATATTGGATTTCTTTGAATTAATTTTACCTTGGTTAGGTTAACTGGTGATTCTAAATTGGTCATATATCGTATGTCTTTCTGTATGTGTAGCCATGCAATAGTTTAGCAACCTGTCCTTTGTTGCCCTATGACCAGGAAAGACTCCCACCGGGCCTGAATTGATGAGCATTTAAGAACATTGATTGGTCTTTATCCATCAGAACCATCCATCCATCCATCCATTCGCTTCCGCTTGTCCTTTTCAGGGTCGCGGGGGGCGCTGGAGCCTATCCCAGCTGTCATAGGGCGAGAGGCGGGGTACACCCTGGACAGGTCGCCAGTCTGTCACAGAGCCAACACACAGGGACAGACAACCATTCGCACTCACATTCATTCGCACATTCACACCTAGTGACAATTTGGATTATCCATCAGAACCTAGGGCTGGGCGATATGACCCAAAATTCATATCTCGATATTCTTTAGCTGGATGGCGATATAAGATATATATCTCGATTTTTCTTTTTAAAGCCATAAGTTAAGAACAAAAAGAGAGTTCTTAGTCACACTGTGTCCCAGATGTCACACGGGCACTTTTATTTACATACAGCGTAGATATTACTCAAAAATAAATTATCAGCATATATTAAATAATCATGGTCCATAAATAAAAGAAAATAATGTTGTTTTTGTGCATAACAAAAAGCTCACAATTGTGCAGTCAAAATGTAAACTAAAAGACGCTGAGCATAATAACAAAGAGACAGATTTCACAGCTGCTCCACGTCTCTGAACAGGTGCCTTATACACACACTGTACGTATCACTCCGCGAGGCTCCTCCTCTGTAGCCGTAATTCTCCGACAATCCATCAAGCGGTGCAGCTCCGTAGCTTAGCAAAGTCATATTAAAACATTTTTTGACAGATTGCTGAGCGCTGTGTACCACATAAAATCGGTTCGCGGTCAGTAAGCACAACCAGAATTCATACATATTGCGCACTGTCGATTTTTGAGAAAAGGAAAGGATTTTAGGCCGTGCAGCCCCTCTGGGCTGCATGTCGTTAGCGTGGTTAGCTCGCTAACACGTTGACGCCATCCAGCCCCACGCACGGTAACTCGCTAACGGAGATTTTCCGCTTTCATCTTGTCATTGCCTGCAGGTGAAGCTATGGGGGAGGGGGAGTTGTGTTCAGTGCAGGAGAGGCGAGGCCGAGTAACGTTGCGTAGAGACAAAAGTGGACGAAAGAGAGGCAAACCTGCGGCTCCACAAGTATAATTATAACGTAACATAGATTATATCGATATAAACGATATTGTCACATCTTATATCTCGTATGAAAATATATCGATATTTTTAAAAAACTCGATATATCGCCCAGCCCTATCAGAACCAATAAAATGCAAAATGAAATGTAAAAAAAAAATTCACTTTGAAATGTATTTAACTACAGATTTAAAGATTTACACCCACACTGCATGATACATATCACATGATAAGATAAAGCTGCCTATGTGAGTGTGCTCTTTTAAACTGTATGAGCACACTTTTGCTTGTTAGAAGTACTCTATGTTTAGTATAAGTCATTGCTCAGCCACACAGACCTGCAGCCACCAAGACAATTATCAACAACACAGTGTGGCTAGTATTGTTATCACTCTGTGAACCTGTCTTTGTGTATGTGAGTGTCGCAATGAAAAAGTGGTCCTGGAGACACCTATTTTGGTGGGAATCCTTCCCACTTTACAATCCAGTTCCACTTCCACAGCCTTTATAATAATAATAATAATAATAATAATAAAAAACAATGTAATTTGCACACAATGGTATTATCATATATTGCATATATGTGATTTTTAAATGCACAGAAAGGAATTCCTTAGGGTAACCGATATTTCTATCTGTATATATTTTAAATATGCATGTGTTTCTCCATCGCCTTCTGACTTAAAAGAAATTATTCATGCATGCTCACTTGGATATACACTATTGTCTCAGGAAAGTCTTCTGATAAACATCAGGTAGACTACCCAGCTGGCAGATTGTCCTCAAATCAGAAACTACTTAAAGATTCTGTTGTTGTTTGTGAGACTGATTTATTACATTTCTGTTTGTTTTGATCCCATTTGTTCCGTAGAACGCTAAGGTCATCAGGCATGCGACTCTTGGCTGTTTTATTGTCTATATTTTAAGCTTAAGGATTGTTGCTGGAGCAGAAAAACAACCTTTCTCATTACATCAGTTCCACCCACTCCAACAACTTCATTCAGATTTCATCTCACAGTCTATATCTATTGGCCTTTGACTTTGTGTGTGTGTGTGTGTGTGTGTGTGTGTGTATTTCTGTATGCGTGATTGTGCAAGTGATCTTTTTTGTCTTACTGCTCTATATTTCTTGTCTCCAATGTTTTTAAATAATTTATGTAGCACTTTAGTCAATAATGGCTGGTTTATCTAGCTCACCCCACTTGTTTCTCTGTTTATTCTGGGCACTCTCCAATCATGTATTATTTCAACTTCTTTGCAGTCTAGGGAGCCTCATCCATGCACATCCAGTGTGAAAGACCAAAAAAACCTATTAATGAAAACAACTTTTTATAGCCATTCAAGTACTGCAGCTGATTTCTTCTGTTTGTTTTGAAGGAACTGTTGAGAATGACTTTACAATAAACCTTATCGTTTATTGCATTAGTTTTTATTAGTGTAACCTAATAAAATAAAATAAAATAAAATAAAAACTTTAATTTCAAGTCAATAGATTTACTCAGTAAAGTTCATTCTTTAAAATATAAACTATGATGAAAGATGGACGTTAGAAATGCTCCTGGGCTCTATTACCTAAATGCACGTTAAGGTAAAATATTAAACCTATTTCTCACATCTCTGGCGATTTCTAGCATGCCTCCAGAACACTTTTTAGATACTCCTAGAAACTCTTTCTCATAGGAATCAAATGTTTTCAGTCCACATGCAACTTGTATATTAACTCTATGAACTTTGCCAGCCATGGCGCAAAACACAGTGTCCCTGCACAAACTGGTATTTCCCGAGGGTGTGCTGAGGTTATTTCCTAAACTGCAACAGATTCGTATCTTGCTGACTCTTCACGCACTACAGTGGCCACAGTAGGAGGAATGCCTCAGTACAGGCCATGGACATGCCAATCCAGCGGTGCACTGCAATCTCTGAGGCAAAGAATGAACACATTCGCCCACCATTTTCCAGCTCAGAGCAAAATTTTGCATGTTTGTGTTCTTTAATATTTTGATCGCTGTATGTAAACCTCTCTGAAATCTCTTCAAATTATGTTCAGGTTTTTTTTAATTGCATTTTGCTCACATTCTATTTTAAATATCTGTGATACAGCATTACTGCCAGACAGTCGAAATAGAGATTACTGAACAATTCTTACCAACTCAATAATCTGTAAGATTTAGGAGCCTACACTGACAGCTTTTTCTTTGCCCTTTGCATCCATCCCAAGGCTCCAGGTATCTGCTCCATCTGCAATAATGTTTGTGATAATGAGCACGAGCGAGCCATAATTACACATTACAGATCCACTGGTTAAATCTAAGTCTAAGACTAAAGCAAAATAACCATAAAGAATCTCTGCACTTATGTGTAATTCAAACGTTTAATTATTCTACTGTTTCTAACGCATTGTAAATTATGGATGGTAGACGCATTAAAAACAGTTCACATAGCCTAACAATTAAAACTTCTTCATTAAAAACTCCCCAGGATCTTCCATTTCTGCTACTCTACATCTGGAGTCGAAGCTCAAAACAACAGTAACTGGAATGACTAATGAACGGATTGAGTTTCTTGTATTGAGCCAGTTCAGGAGTAAAAAAAATCTTGATTACAATACAAGTGACATAATAAGATACATGAACTACTGATAAGCTTTAAATTATTATTTTTGGGCAATTCCTTTCTAGTTTTGGATCAGAAAATGAATCAAATTTATAATATCAAACTTAATTAAACAAATACCTTACTAAATAAAACATGCCCAAAGAACCAGGTTCATTTCTATGTGTAATTATGTAGTGACTTTTGACAGAGTATTTAGCAGCAGATGTAAGTGATACTGGTTTGTAAATAGATCCAATAATTTCAAAAAATATTGTATTACATTTACTGGGTGCTATTAATGCACTTAAAAAGTCTGATTCAGAACTAATTTGTTAGATGAGTGGGCTGTTTTATGTGCGTTACACAGACATCAGTCTCACAGATTTCAGAGCTTTCTAAATGATGACTGCAAACACTATCATGAGGGGGAGTGCAGAGTAGTGGATTTTGGCAACATGATGTTTATGCTTACATGTTTTTGTTTGTACTCCTTTAAATCAGAGTTGAGAGAATTTTGCCTGTAGGTTTAATACTCTATGATTCATCTGCTCTCTATCCTAATTATGTGTTTTGTTTGTTTGTTCTGTTTTTATTTCACAGTTGTGTGCTTAAATTGGTGGTTATTTTCTTTTTTCAATGTCCATTTATCAAGTGATCTGAGTACAGTAACATTAATTTAATAACAAAATGGCTTAATGTGTGCATAGGAATACGTCGAGCACAAGCTAAATCGATCAAATTAGATTTCACAAAGTTCACTCTGAAACTTACTTCCACCCACTAACATAAAATGCCAAAGGCTGAAGGCTGTCACTGCTGACTGCAAAATGTGTTTCTTTCCTGCTACGCAATCAAGCTGTTCGTTCTACTGTGTCATTTGTGTCGTATGTTACATTTTATATATTTTAATAATATATAATATTTAATATATATTTATATATTTAATATTTTAATATCCAGAACTCCTCTATGGAGTATTCAATGTTATAGGTTAGTTTCAATCAATTCATCCTCCTCCTCAACAGCATTAACAGAACTCCATGTGGACTTGTTTGTAAGTGTTGTTTTGAGAAAATACAACAGCTTTTATATATAAAAAAAGCTCCAAAAAGCACTCCTAACCTTTAAAATCAATCATTGCTGGGAAACCGGGCCCTGCAAGGTCTTAAGATTTAACTACATTTGCTTATGTAGCACTGGCTCATAGATTACTGTGAGGTTTTTTCTCTTTTTTTATATCAAAAAACTACAATGCTGACTGAAACTGCTACATCCCTGGTTACCATCCATCTGTTAATATTTCTTTTTGGGGGTTGTTGTTGTTTTTTTAATTTGTTTTCATCATAGTGAAACTAAGGAAAATTTTCCAACTTACAAAGACAGTCTTTATGTTGTTCTTAAAAAAAGGAAAAAGGGACGTTATCAGATACCCAGTAGTATGCACGCTGTATTTCTGTAATTTAGATGAAAGCCGCAACCTATATATAACTATTAATACTTTCCTGTATTACTTCAAATAAATCATTTTTCAATATTCTGCTTGCAAAACGACAACTGGAGACTTGTAATAATTTAATAATTCATGTCATTTTGTCATTTTGATTCTTGAAGTTCTTTTGAACGGTCTTAACATTTTAGAAAACAAGGCACAAGTAATATTATTGTCAAATCTTGAATAAAGCCTCGTGGAAAGACCACCTACTGTCAAGGTCGGCATTTAAAATGTTGCACTGAATGGGGTTCTTTTGAATAGCGTTAGAAGATACTTTGGAGCTCAGAACACGAAAGTGTCAAACACCTTTTAGATACTGTTTGCCTTTGTCAACAGAATGACTCGTATTGTACAGCTAGTAGGAAAACAGTGTGAGGCTTTTTAAGTCTGACAGAGACTTACTCAAAACGAGTTAACCTGGGTCCACTGAGTTCACGTATTAGAGAGTGCCACAGCAGGTAACATATCGCTCATACACAGGACATAAAATCATTATCCTGCCAAGAAGCAGGTCAATGATCAAAGACCACTGCTGTCACTGTTAATAGTTTGCTGACAGGCAAACAACACTAACAAAAGAGAAGGCCGCTGATTAAGGACAAAAATGATGCAGTGTGCTGAAAAACTACAAATATTTAAGCTAGTAAGTCATGTTTAATGGATGAGGCCTTCTTTGAGGTGCTGCTTCTAAAATTAGCATTTTACATTGTATCTTACCTGTAAAATACTGCTAACAGAATGAAATTAATACAATTTTATTTTATGCTTTATTTAATTGTTTATTTCTTTTATTTTTCGAGCTTCTGAAAGCCAAGGCAGTTAGAGTTTATCTGTCTCTGCGCACCAAATTGTGTAAGCATATCCATAGCCTTATTTGTATTTATAGACAGTAGGACGGAAGGTGTGAGATATGTACAGCTCATTATTCATTAATTGTTATGCAGTAAATACCAGTTGAACAAATAGCATAAATTTCTGACCTGCCATAGGATGAAATGCTTTCCTTAGCCAACAGTTCATGACATTTGAAAATCCCACATTCATATAATGTAACACTGTAAATCTCTATTCTTTCGAGATTCCAATGAATTCATGAACATTGTCCCCTGATGTCAGTACAAGATATGTAATGTGGTTCAAAGGTAGTGTAAATTTGCTGGACCACTGAGTACGTTGTCTAATTGTTAATTATACAGTCAACATTTAAGGATGTTGACTGTTGACTGAAACTGTTTTAATGAATTTTCTCTTATAATTCTTCTACTGTATGAATTTGGGTTGACTGGTTGCCAAAAGCCAAAAACCAAACCACTTGATTAGGCTCTTGATTGGCTTAAATACTTTTAAAGTTGTTATTGACTTTGAGTATGGGATAACCTAAAGCCCTGTTCACCAATAATCTATTTGGTAATCACTTGTTTTGAAGTTGATATGATTCCTTGTTGCTAATTGGTAATCCAATGCATTACATTTATTTTAGCTGTCATCCCAACAGGTGAATTTCAACGAGTATAGACAACAATAAACTTAACCAAAGAAGAAAAAAAAATTAAACAGTGAATTCAAACCAAATTTAACAAAAAAAAAAAAAAAAACTAACAAAAAAAAAAAACCTAAACAAACCTAAAAAACAGTGTGTGAGACAATAAGAGATGAATGGTAGCTATGCATTCACCAGTTTTTCAAACCAAGCTTTGTGGACTTTTTTACCTTTTTTGCATATTGTAGGAACATTTGTGCCCAGCATCAAATGTCGCTATAACTGGTGTAGCAACTCCAAAGGACACTTGCGCATATCTCAGAGATGCCAGCAGCTCTGACAAAATCGCAGTATTTAAAGTCTCTGGGAATGAGAATGGGTTGTTTCTGAAGATAGTGAGTGGGTAGGCCTACACAAAGCTCACTGAATACATTTGCCAACTGTGAGTGCATCTGCTAAGTTAAATCTGTTTTAAATCATATGCACCCACAGTTTACTCACTGCACTTGTATTTATGCGGTGCTAGCTGCTCCACCCTCAGCAGGCAAGCTGGCATCGACCTTGAGGCGATGCGCTTGATCTTTGCGCACACCTCACCTCTTAATGATAAAATGAGAAAACTGGGTCGGAGATGTACATCCCCACCAGAAATAGTGGGAAGTTAACATCTTCAGCTGAGAACAAGGCTTCCAACTGGGAAATCATCTCTAAATAAATCAAATGAGTTTCACAAATAGGTGAGGAGCCTATGGGAGGCCCAGGTTTGCTCCTGGGAGGAATGAACAAGTCTGGATGATTAACTGAGAAATGAATGACCTGCTCATGTATCCACTAGAAACCTACTTGAGCAATCAAATAACTCTAAATTAAATGATTTTTGGTGTGTTGAGTCCATTATGGAGACAGATGTTGCTTTTCATGAGAATTTATTATCTCTTTTCAAGAGGTTTTAGTCATCCCTCAAAGCCAGATATGAAACGTTTTCATTTTCTTCAACCTGTAGACAATGAATGTTCTGATTTCACCATCCTGCATACAATAAGTAGAAAAATGAATAAAATCATATTGGATTTGAAAGAAAAGACACCATCACTATGCGCACAATGTCCACCAAATTGAGTCAACGTGAACATGTTGCAGCTGTTTCACAATGCCACCAATGTTGATTTAAGCTATAGAGTTTGAAAAAAAGAAGAAGAAGAAGAATGGTAGATTTAAAGTTAGATAAGAAAATCCAAACTATGCATATATGCTAGAAAGAATATAATTCAACTTACCAGAGTTGGGATCGGAGTTTCCATCAGCTTCAGTCCTCTTATCAGGGGAGGCCTGCTCGTAGAAGTCGTCCTGCGCCTGCACCAGAGGGAGAGGTTGTGTGAGGAGGGAGCCACTGCCTACAGGCTCGTGGTCCCCCAGACCGCTGTCACTGCAGCTCTCCTGGGAGCCATCCGGCAGGTGAAACGTGACGCGCCGCTGTGACTAGAACCAAGAGCACAAAACAGAGCCTCTGATGTTAGTGCTCTGCTCTGCCCCCTTAATTTAATTTTTTTTTCTTTTTTATTTACAGTTTTATTTGACACTGAGCTGAACAAGCTCAAGCATGCTGCTTTTGCACACTGAGCGCTGATCAGGACTGCAGTGTGAATTCATTTTGCCCGAACAATGTAAAATGTAATATATATCATCACGGCCGACTGAGAAGAATTGTCGAATAAAACGTCTATTTTGACTTAAGCCCAGATATTGATGGGGAAAGAGTTTGCACACTGTAAATACAGTCACGTTTCACTGCACAATGACAACCATTAACTGCATGCAAATAAACAAGGAGCACTATTAGAAAAATTCCTCAAAGTGAAAAGTGTAAAAACTTTTGAAAAAACAAACAAACTGTGTTTTCATTAAAGTATTACATAACTGCAAAGGGACAATAAAATAATGGAGGCAAAATTCTATCATGTTTGTCGATTCTACTGCAGGGACTTTTACAGGCTGATTGTTTAGTTTGTGTTGTTAATTTGTTTGGTGCTAGCAAAGTCAAAGGGGCCTGTGGAGCTAACAGAAGTCACCCCCAGGGTGCCCTTCCTATCACATTCTGCAGTCTCACAAGGAAAGGAAAACACAAGTTTTCCTGGGACTATGTCTTGCACATACACACAAACACATATACACGCACACACATGCCATCCTTAAAGCCATCCTGATTGAATTTCCAATTGTTAATTCTGAGTGTCTTTTCCCTTGCTCTAATGACATTTTCCTCAGGCTTTTTCATAAGTCCAGACGCAAGCCTCCAGCTAACCTTTCGTGAGCACAGAGAGGTCCCTGCCACATCCTTGGTGATGACAGACAGAGACGGGTTTTACTGTAATTATTGGCAAAAGCAAAGGTCACCCAATCTGCAGTCTAATGCAAATGACCTCATTATATATTTTAGAACTGCTCCAAACATTCAATTAAACAAAAAGGAAGAATAAAGAAAGGGAATAAAGGGGGAGGGGGGGGGGGGGGGGGGGGGTTTGCAGTTAGACCCAGGACACTAGCACAAAAACTGGCTTCATATTTAAATACAGTGTGTAAATTGAATAATGATGGATGGAGGGATGGTTTAAACAATTAACTCATATTCTCCAATGACAATTGCAAGTATGACTGGCTGTAAATGCCTTGTAAAACTGCAGGTAAAACTGGGTAAATGTTATTGTCAGTAATTTAAAAACGGCCGCTGATCAGATCTGGCCTTTTGAATGAAGATAACAGGGAGAAGACCTTTCTAAAGGAATTCATTGCATTGTTTGTTTCTGTGAAAGCTAATGTATACTGATATGGTAATATAGCGCTATCAGTTTCACATTTGGGGAGACACGCTATGTCTATGAAGCCTGAAAAACACTTTATAAAGAAAATGAAGCCAGCGAAAGAGAAAAGCAATGGAAGGTGGCAGGTGTAGTGTGTCTGCACTTAATTAACAGTGTCTGCATATGTTTTTATTGCTGCTAATGCCAAAGAAGTTGGCCTTAGGCAAGGTAGCCATCTATTTGTTGGCAGCCCTGAGAGTGTCCAGCCAGGAAAACGAACACTGGCAGTTTTTTTTTCTACCAGTTCTTGTCAGACTTATGGAAACACTGTATATTTCACAACACAGTCACATGCAGATTGTATAAATGCATTACAGTTTTATAAAGTGATTTATGTGGCATGAATGTAGTTTAATTATTAATTGATTGGGTGAATAAAAAGTCAAATCCATACTGGAAACAATGTCTGCTATTATCCAAAGCCCAGAATAGCGAACAGCAATCTACATTTTATATGACATGACAAATGTAATATTACAAAGTCGTCTACTTGTATATATGACAAGTGCAAGAAATTATTTAATAGAACAGTACTCTAGAGATGTTATTTCCTTTGATTCTGACTTCTAGCAGAGAAGAAATGGTTTATAATTAATTGGGATAATGGTAGTGTGTGCTGTCAGACACTGGTGGGACCTTGAAAAGATTCTAGGCTCTGTTTGGACAAAGTGGAGAAGTTCAGTGTAAAGAAATAATTCTACATACACCGTAAAATGAATTAGACTTCTTTAAAAAAGTCAATTAAAAAAATATCGTTACAAGCAAAGGAATGTATAAATGTGTAACATTTGAGGATGTAACTGCACTACCACAGTAGCTGTAAGGCTTTAAAATGCACACAGTGATTCTGTGGATGTTTCTGCTTGTGTTTTTGCATATGTTTATTTGTAAGTTTAAGCATGTTTGAAGATGTTTGTATTTCTCTGTTGCTGACTGTCACTTGTAGTAATATTAGCATAAGACCAGCTTAAACTATCCCCGCTGCCAGTTTACAAGATATTATGGCTTATCACGCCTGCTAACCCTTGTTATCCGCTTGTTTTTATAATTTGCCTGACCAAACACAGTCACTTTAACAAACACAAAGCAACTAGCAGCACTTTGCTGCTGGAAGGTTTCAATTCCAGCAAGCCAGCAAATAAACAGGAATAGGATTTGCCCAAGGGTCTTCACAGAAAGCACAATATTAAGTAAAGGGAAAATAAAAACTGCCAGGGGACCATAAATGTCTCATTTGACACCAGCTCCAACTTTATACGTGTTTCTTAAAAAGCATAAATGTGAAGTTTTGCATTCTAAAACCAATCTGTCTGCCTTTGTGTTTTCTTTGAAGTGGGCCAACCCACGTGAGTATTAAAATCGTTATTAACACTATTAGTTATTGGAAAGCTCGACAGCAGTTTCATTGATCTCAATTGCTGTTGCCTCTTAAAGACTAAATGCAAGCTAAGCACTTAGTTTATTCTGTTTTTATTATTTTTCCTTTTTGGCACAGTCGGGAGTCACACACACAGCGTATTGTAAAAGTACCGTAGCAGATTCAATGATTTCTCAAGGCACGCTTTGCCTTTTTTGTTAAAATCACTATCAGAATGACTCCACACTAAAGCCTGAATCCCACAGAACACAAAAGCATTATAACTTTTGGTTTTGTAAAACAGAAACAAACAGGGATAGGGCTTATGACACGGAGCGCAGGCTTTCTCTTCGCTTCCCCGTCTTTCTCCTCCTGAGTTTGACCATATGGAGCTCAGTGTGCAAGTCGAAAACAACTTCTGTGTTGTACTGTGTTCCAACCGAACACAATGTAGCACTACATTTCTATCAGGCAGACATTTAATGAGAAGAAGCACACAACGAGAAGTGGTGCATGCGCACGCAGACAAACAAGCGTGCGTACACACATGCACACACAAATAATGCAACCTCCTCACTACCGCAAATAATCTTATCTAACAGCAGTCTGACACCTGTGGTGAGAGAACACTTCCCACGAGTCCGTTCTCACAATCAGACCACTGAGGGAGATCAGTCAACCAGGAAAGCAAAACTCACGAAAAGATCTCTTTCTCTGCCTGCCCTGCTCTCTCGCTCTTGTTCAGGCCTTAGAGCCCAAAGGTGCTCTGCCATCTGCTGGTCACCTTGGGAAAAACTTTATTTCTTTAATATCAACAAAAACCCACTGAAGTGTTTGCCCTTCTGTGTTCCACAGCGAGTGTTGATTGATTCCCCCCCCCTTTTTTTCTATTGTATCCCCTCTATCTCACACCTTTGTGCTGCTATTGCTGACTTTAACTCTTCCTGACATGACAAAATGACACACCTGAGTTTTTCTAACCCTCAAATAGAAAAGAATGCATGTCCTTGTTTGATATTTTATTGTGTTTTGAAAAAAGTACATTCGTGCATCATACTCTATTCCCCACAGTGTTCATCCACAATCCTGACAAGCTGTAGCATTTCGCAAAACATCAAATCAAGTGACATATTAGCAGCTGATAGACACCGCCTCCTGTCAAGGTAACGTTCGGATTTCCTTTGGGCTCATCCATAAAATGCATCACAGTCGCAGTCAGGCATTGCTTTATTTTGATGACATAAACACAGTCAAAAACAAGCTTTTCGAACTGCTTAAAAAAGATGAAAGACACAGAGATAAAAAGAGTTCCCAAACGTGTTTCTGTAAGTAACACTCAAATAAAAAGTGACAAATAAATCACAATCTTCCCCGTCTTTGATTCTGACTCTAATATTGACGTAGTCTGCTCCCGCTGCCTCTCCAGAGTCTAAGTCTGCTGCCTTCTGCTTTTCATCATTAAATCATAGCTAGGCAGTTCTGAGAAACATCTGCATTCTGCCACATCCACAATAAAGCCTGCGCAGTCACTCCCTCACTTTTTAGCTTACCACAAGCACACGAGCGCACAAAGAAAAAACACAAAGATACATAAATCTAAGTCACATCTGACCCATTTCCCAAATTGCAAGCTTGGGAAAGCAGGCATGTATGTGAGTGCATGTGAGTGCGTGTTTGTATTGTCTATCAGCACTGTGCTCTCTCTTTTTCATTTACAGAACACAAGCTTAGCATGTGATTATTAGCGCAGTCCATCATTTTGACTCTTTCTAGCCTAACTGATCTTATAAAGATTTATGGATCCTGTACATAGATTGCATGTTTGTTTATCCGTTTACTGTCTAACTGACATAAGGGACTTTTTTCCCCACCAAAAAGCATAAATCTAGTCTAGTCATACAGCATGCTTGTCACCAGACTCACACTCTCACCTGTCATCTTTCACAGATGACAAAAGCTGTGACAAGCTCCTTCTTGCTTGTGCCTCCAAAGTCCAATTTGCTTGATTTTCATCTGCCAACACTTCCCTAATAAACTAAATCTCATCCCACTTTCATAAGTTATCATGAATACTGCTCCTCCATTGTGTGTGCTTGTTTGAAATGAAAAAAAGAAAGATACTAGTGCTTTACTCTATATTTTTGAGCAAGCTACCATATTTATGACATGTAGCAATCTAACATAAAAACATAATAAAGTCAAGAATCTCAAAAAAACTGTATATACAACTATGAAAAAATATATATATCTGCGCTTATGCGCCGAGTGGCAGTTCGGAGTACCCAGCCTTCTTAGAGTCCCTGGGGGGGGTGCTGGAAGGTGCTCCACCTGGAGACTCTGTTGTCCTGCTGGGAGACTTCAATGCTCACGTGGGTAACGACAGCGAGACCTGGAGGGGCGTGATTGGGAGGAACGGCCTCCCTGATCTGAACCCGAGCGGTGCTTTGTTATTGGACTTCTGTGCTAATCACAGTTTGGCCATAACGAACACCCTGTTCGAACATAAGAGTGTCCATAAGTGCACGTGGCACCAGGATGCTCTAGGCCGTAGGTCGATGATCGATTTTGTAATCGTATCACCAGACCTGCGACCATATGTTCTGGACACTCGGGTAAAGAGAGGGGCTGAGCTGTCAACTGATCACCACCTGGTGGTGAGTTGGATCAGGTGGCGGGGGAGGACGCTGGACAGACCTGGTGCACCTAAACGCGTAGTGAGGGTGTGCTGGGAACGTCTAGCAGAGGCCCCAGTCCGCGAGATCTTCAACGCACACCTCCGGCAGAGCTTCAACAGCATCCCGAGGGAGACTGGGGACATTGAGTCCGAATGGACCATGTTCAGCGTCTCCATTGCCGAAGCTGCTGCATTGAGCTGCGGCCGCAAGGTGGTTGGTGCCTGCCGTGGTGGTAATCCCCGAACCAAATGGTGGACACCAGAGGTGAAGGGAGCCACCAGGCTGAAGAAGGAGGCCTATCGGGCTTGGTTAGCCTGTGGGACTCCAGAGGCAGCCGACAGGTATCGACAGGCCAAGCGGAATGCGGCTCGGGCAGTGGCTGAAGCAAAAACTCGGGTGTGGGAGGAGTTCGGAGAGGCCATGGAAAAAGACTTTCGGACTGCCTCGAAGAGATTCTGGCAAACCGTCAGGCGTCTCAGGAGGGGAAAGCGGTGCTCTACCTGCACTGTGTATAGTGCTGGCGGAGCGCTGTTGACGTCGACTGAGAAAATTGTCGGGCGGTGGAAGGAATACTTCGAGGACCTCCTTAATCCCACTGACACGTCTTCCGGGGAGGAAGCAGAGTCTGGGGATGAGGGGTGTGACCCACCGATTTCCGGGGGCGAGGTCACTGAGGCAGTTAAACAACTCCTTGGTGGCAGAGCCCCTGGTGTCGATGAGGTCCGCCCCGAGTTCCTGAAGGCTCTGGACGTTGTAGGGCTGTCTTGGTTGACACGTCTCTGCAATGTTGCGTGGAGATCAGGGGCAGTACCTGTGGACTGGCAGACCGGGGTGGTGGTCCCCATCTTCAAGAAGGGGGACCGGAGGGTGTGTTCCAACTACAGGGGGATCACACTCCTCAGCCTCCCCGGGAAAGTCTATGCCAGGGTGCTGGAGAGGAGGGTTCGTCCGCTAGTCGAACCTCGGATACAGGAGGAACAATGCGGTTTTCGTCCTGGTCGCGGAACACTGGACCAGCTCTTTGTCCTCTCGAGGATACTTGAGGGTGCATGGGAGTTTGCCCAACCAGTCTACATGTGTTTTGTGGACCTGGAGAAGGCATTCGACCGTGTCCCTCGGGGCGTCCTGTGGGAGGTGTTGCGCGAGTATGGGGTGTCTGGCCCATTGCTACGGGCCATTCAATCCCTATACAACCGTTGCAAGAGCTTGGTTCGCATTGCCGGCAATAAGTCGGACTCGTTCCCGGTGGGTGATGGGCTCCGCCAGGGCTGCCCTTTGTCTCCGGTTCTGTTCATAATTTTTATGGACAGGATTTCTAGGCGCAGCCAAGTGGCGGAGGGCTTTCGCTTTGGTGGCCTCAGAATCTCATCTCTGATTTTTGCGGATGATGTGGTTCTGTTGGCTTCATCGGGTGAGGGCCTCCAGCTCGCACTGGAGCGGTTCGCAGCCGAGTGTAACGCAGCGGGAATGAGGATCAGCACCTCCAAATCTGAGGCCATGGTTCTCAGCCGGAAAAGGGTGGAGTGCCCACTCCGGGTCGGGGATGAGTTCCTGCCCCAAGTGGAGGAGTTCAAGTATCTCGGGGTCTTGTTCGCGAGTGATGGGAGAAGGGAGCTGGAGATCGACAGACGGATTGGGGCTGCGGCTGCAGTAATGCGGACGCTGCACCGGTCCGTCGTGGTGAAGAGGGAGCTGAGTGTAAAAGCGAAGCTCTCAATTTACCGGTCGATCTACGTCCCTACCCTCACCTATGGCCACGAGCTGTGGGTAGTGACCGAAAGAACGAGATCGCGGATACAAGCGGCGGAAATGAGCTTCCTCCGAAGGGTGGCTGGCCTCTCCCTTAGAGATAGGGTGAGAAGTTCGGCCATCCGGGAGGGGCTTAGAGTAGAGCAGCTGCTGCTCCACATCGAAAGGAGCCAGCTGAGGTGGTTCGGGCATCTGGCAAGGATGCCCCCTGGGCGCCTCCTGGGTGAGGTGTTCCAGGCATGTCCCACCGGGAGGAGGCCCCGGGGCAGACCCAGGACACGCTGGAGAGATTATATCTCTCGGCTGGCCTGGGAACGCCTTGGTATTCCCCCGGACAAGCTGGAGGAGGTGGCTGGGGAGAGGGAGGTCTGGACCTCTTTGCTTAGGCTGCTACCCCCGCGACCCGACCTCGGATAAGCGGATGAAGATGGATGGATGGATGGATGGAAAAAATATAGTTGCAAGTCCGATGAACTGATAAGTATATTAAAGTTTCTTAATAAATTTGAAAGGCCCAGGATGGATTCGAACACAGGACTTTGCACTAACCTTCCTGCATATTGGTCACTAGCTGACTTAAAAAACAAACAAACAAGTGGCGCCCCCTTGTGAAATAGTGGAAACTGAATGTTTGATTTGGCTGATTTTTACACCACATGGCGCTTCCTGACACAAACCCCCCCAAGGGATTTGTGTCGCCTCCCACAATCAAACTAAGGATCTTTCAAATAATTAGGCAAATTTGGAAACCACTACACTTAGATACAGATAGAGGGAAGCGCCACTTTTTCAAATGTTAAATACACTCACAATGTATATCAGCCAATAGAAAAACAGAATACTTGGTTACATGATGACCAATCTCTACACAATAACTAATAAGAATTCATTAATACTTAAATAAAAAAGACTGAAATGAGTAAATGCGTATGAGTAGTCAGTGACATAAACACATGAAATGACTGATGTTGCCATTAGGATAGAGGGATAGATTGATGCATGCTATAAAGTAAAACAATGCGACTGAACATTTTTTTTGTCTCTGAAAAGAGCAGGAAAATCTCTAAACTAAAAAGATCTGACCTGAAAAGGCTTCTTCAGAAGGGTGAAATTTCATTTATAATTAATGTCATCTAACTCTACCTGGGGCTAGATTTGGACATCTTAGACTCATCTACTTTTATTTTCCTCTCCGAACTGCAGCTCTTTCTTTTCTGTAGGAGGTTTCACTCCCCTCTCCCCATACATCTACCTCTCCCTTTTCATCCTAACCTTGGTATGCTGTTAAAGAACCTGACTTGGCTGAGTGAGAACTGTGAGACAGTTGTAACTCAACCAGCTTCCCTATGTGCCTCAAGCTGAGCTGAAGAAACCTGTGCAACTGCCACAGAGCATTAGCTACAAAGTTAACCACTACTGACTCACTCATCGGCTCTACCCTCTGCCGACATCCAAATCCATAAAATGAGAGACACAGCAATTCTTCTCTATGTGTGTCTCCTGCATCAGGATGAAGGATTTGACAGTCAGAGACAGTTAACTACAGAGCAGAGCAGGCTAGGCCCTGAGCACTGAATGGGGAATCTTGATGTGTTTATGAGTTACAGTCCATGTGATCTCGCTGCTACACTCAGCTGTAGACAGTGAAGTCGGTGTTCGGTGGTACTGCGCTGATAAAATGAATGACGGATACTAAAAAAACCCAAATCCAAATCAAGTAAAACATGTTAACGGTCCATTAAAACCACCGATTTATTTTGTAGGGAAATATAGAATTATCACAATGTACACTATAATTCATAATAACCTACAACCCTATTACTTGTCATGAAATCCTATTTGTGAGTCCATTACATCAAATAGGTGGAAGCACACGTTTGTTTAGTTGGATCTGTGTTTATCCTGTGGAAATAATGGCTATTTACACAGCCATGATTATCCAGCTTTTAGAGATCAAATGTAAATCAATGCAGTGCAGTCTGGTTGACTGGCAACTGGTAATTTAAATTTCACAATGGTTCCTTGGTTTCTTTAGGTTATATAATTAATAACCTATATACATATATAACATAAAACATTTAATATAATTTTTGCACAGTCAGTTCATCAATTCCAGCATATTAATTGAAAATAATAGCCATAAAGTTTAACAACATTATGTTCTGAGAATGTCATTTCTGCTTCCAATACGATAAATTGCACTGAAACAAATTCAATCTTCATTTCTTAATCTCAGTTTTAATGAATAGAATACATGATTAGATAAACAGTCAAGTAGAGTTTGGTTGGAAATATTCCTCCATCTTATCAGGTCAGCGAAAAGGTAACTCTAACCAAACTGGTGACGCGCCACAAAGTTTTATAATATAACGAGAAGCTTGTCTGATAATGCAGCTTAAACGGAATCTGAAAGGATAGCTGCTGTTTAAACAAAGCACAGCAGTAAAAGGCTATTGCACAGTTTTGTAATCAGACTTGGGGTTTGAAGTTATGGTCTGAGTTGCAAAACCTTTGTTGAATTTTATGCCACACCAAGAAAACCTTTTTCCAGAGAGAGAAGGACATTTTGTAATCTCTGTTCGTGTTAAAACACTTGAGAAGGCAACTTGTAACCTCTCCCAAAAGCAGCAGATGTTCATGCCACTTGGTAATGGAAAGAAAGTGATAACGGAAGGGATGTTTGATACTGAAGCACCATGGCAAGGTGTTGACAGCGCCACCAAATATCCTTATCGACACCCTGCACTTGCGGTACGTGTCAGCCGTTATGGTGCTACATGGGCTTACACACTAGACATATTGGTGCTTGTATACACTAAGATGTTACACGTCTAACATGTTTACTGAAAACTCTTCAAAATGTTTCCAAAGTGTGTGCTCTGGCTATAAAATATAGATGTGAATAGCGAATTATGATATTCAGTGTACTTTGGAGCTTAGTTTTACCTCTAAGCAGATGGTGGATTTCTGTACCTACATGCTTTCAATGGATTCAGGTGAGTACAAGTTACAGAAAATTAGAACTACAGTAACTTTCTGTTCTTTTATCTGACAGGAATTCACAGTACAGACATACATTAAGCTCTAGCCATAATAATTAATTTTATGGCCAATGATGTTACTAACAATAATTGTGATGCAGCTAATCATCTGAAAAAAAAATCACCCAGACCCTTTTTCCATTTGTTTTGTTGCCAAGCAGCCAGTAATTTCCATCCAACCGTTCCTAGTGAAAGCAAGGTGCCAGCATAATGCATAGTGGTGGATAGTGTGTGTCACAGTGCATAATTTGTTTTTGTTTGTATGTGATCGCCTGCCTGTTTGCATTTTGGGGGAGAGTGTGACAAAAAAGGAGCAGTTCTCAGTTTCTCTGCTATGTTTTGCATTTCTTCCTCAGAAGGAAAACCATTCAGCTGCTGCTTTATACATACATACATTTGTATATGGGATGGGTAGATAAAAATTAATGCTGATCTTGAAGGAGATAATTTGTTTTCCTTTCCTGAGGTATGATCTAACACTGATAGAGAATAATTATCATTTTACAGCTCAGCAAGCAGCAGCGTTAGCCTGAGTATACCCCTCACTTACGCCTCTCACTGTTTTTTGCAAATTTTCTATATATATGTCATATATTACTATTTTATGTTCAGATTCTTTGGGCTATTTTCTTCTCAGGTCTCCCCTGTTAACAAAAGACATATATATATAAAAAAAAGAAAAAAAAGAAACATGAATACAGATGAACAACGCTCAAATAAAAAAAATCCAAATATTACAGCATATTACACCATATAACAGTATATTTTAAAAATTCTGACTTCTATTTAGGGGTCCAGATAAATGGGAAGAGCTCATAATCAACATGATATAGTTGTTCTACGTTTGACTGACATTATCACAATAAGATGAAACATTGCTATACTATATAATTGCACATGGCAACCCAAAGTTGGGTACGCAGTTAAGAAAACGAACAGATGGAAATCGGCTCATCAGGATCAATGACCAGCAGCTCCAACTATGACCAGTAATTTAAGATTGTTCCACATGCACAGCCTGTTCCTAGAAACTGTGGTCCAATATAAATCATGCAAAAATGAATCAAGCCACCAATTCTCTGTCAGTTTCCCCCACTTTTGGTGGTATAAGCAGTCTTGATGAACCTAAGCAGTTCAACGGGGCACAGGACTGTTGCCATGGCAACTCATTCTGATCATGTTTTTAAAAAAAATGGCTGTGAGCGTAAAGGAGATTATTGTTAATGCGCTCCTCATTGGTCAAATGTAAATAACTAGAGTTTTCCACGCACGTTCGTTGGCCCCCAGCATGACTGATACTGTGCTTTAACACTGATATACAATCCTTTGCGCTTTATCTTTATGGCTGGAAATGCCCCCTGGTGTGAAATTTCTGGTTTGATCAGTAGAGTAAGTTGTTGTTTCTTGGTTTGACAGTTGGCTGTAAACAGAAAATATCTGCTATGCTGCTAAGTTCTGAACAATATCAACTGTACAGAAAGCACCATGGTCTCTGCTGTCAGTTCAGCTGCGTCTCCTCACCAAATCTGGCAAGATACAGAGTTAATGTGCAGCAGGGGCGCTGTTGACTTACACCACCAGTAAAATATGGGTGACTCTGAACAACTCTTCTTGAAACTAAACAAGCCTAACCAAGACAGGTCTGTAACTTTAGAATCCCAATAACATCACTAAATGGATGCCAGAGTTAGCTTCTTCTTGTACTGGGTACCCGGTGGCTCTACTGTTACCAGATGTGAGATGACTGTGTGAAATGGATAAATATGTATTGCATTCTATCAGCACCAAGTTTACTTTCTTCCTCCTTTCTTCTTTAGTCATCGTTCTTTTTCTCTCTGCGTGTTTTCCTGACCTGCTCAGTGGCAGCTTCTGTACTCTAAGTACTTACACCAACAGCCTAAGGCAGGATGCCCTGATTTCCCATAGAGGGAAAATGGCTTGCCTGTGATGGCAGTGTCTTTTATACGGGTGCTGAGGTTGTGGCAGTAGATAGTTGTACTTAACAGCTGATCTTCTCTAGCCACTATGCCCACTGACTAGAGCTTTTTCCAGCAATAGGGTAGCATTCTTGTTTCTGAGAAGAATTTTAAGCAATAAACAAGCACAAGGAGACATTTAGTCATGTTAACGATCGCTGAACACTGAAATTACATGTGTCCTATAGTACTTTTTGGATTTTTTTATTTGTTTGTTGGCAGATTTAAAAGAAAAGTAAAGCTAATCTAAGAAAAGGCTGCTTCAAACATTTATCCAACCATTATTTAAAGAAACTATTAAAATAAGGAATCACAATATCAATTATAGACTATGACAAAGAAAAAAGGTGACATATTGACCAGATCTCAATTATTCATGTGATTTTATGTTATTACAAAGTAAAACAGCCCATTTGAATCTGCCACCTAAGGCTGAGAATCAGACTAGAGATATGCAGCATTCCCGGTGAAGACTGCAGGCTTGTCACATACCCCTATTATACAGAGGTGTCATTCCTTCAGTAATGATTTCAGTTTGGCACAAATATGTGTTTTGCAAGGCATGGATACGCACTCAAAATATTATTTGCTGTTGAAGAATATCCTCGAGCAATAACTTATTACACATCTAGTAATAAAATCCCTAGAGAGAGAAAAACAAAGATGTCTGGAAGTTACATAAGCTGTAGCACAAGCTCAGCTGTTTTCGTAAAGATGGGTACCTCCGTTCCCTATCCATATAAAAGAAAACTAAATGGCATAGACTAAGAAAAACTAGTACATAAGTGTTTATAAATTTGCATGTGCTCACTTGGGATTCTCTTACAACTTGGCAAATAATAATCCAACTGAGACACAGCACTGCCATCAGAGAAAAAAAAGAAAGAGAAAAAAAGCAAAGTATATTGGCTTTTCCCTCTCATCATCTCTTGTTACCAGTTTATGACAGAAGTGCAAGGGGAGAAAGACAATATTGGTGTGAGGAAAATGGAGATGACAGACAGGACCAAGAGAAAAAAATGATGTAGAGTGAAAATCCCAATATTAGTTTAAAGAGACAGCTGCAATATTCAAACAATCATTCACAAGCACTGGCTCCAATGGCTCACTGGCAGCATGTAAACAAACTTAATGTCTACAGCCTGTATCACCATGAATCTCATAACCCGTCTTGGCCCTGAAGCCTTTTCTCAGCCTCCCCCACGAGTCCGGCAGCTTATCACATAAACGATTATTGACTGCTGTGCAACTCATCAATACGATCAGTGCAGTTTTACATATGGTAAGCCAGGCAACTTCATCATTGTAAGCCAGTAGAGGCAGGACGCCTGAGAAGCAATAGTGCTACACTAGCTTCTACAATAAGATGCATTTCTTTAAATTGAACGTGGGCTATACTGGATTACCGTAAATGAGAATATTCTGTTGAAAGCGTATTGATTTATCTCATCATGTCTTCCTAGATGTATCTGTTAGGACAAATTAAAGGTAAAAGTGAGGGCAGAGCAATTAAGAATTAAGAGCGAATTGCTGCAAAACAAAAGCTCACGTACCGCAGTTGTTTGATGGTGCACTGTATTGGTACATAAAATGGTGCCTCAGGTCTTGCAGCTGAGCCAAAACAACTTAATGGATTAATTGGAAACCAACAGAGATAATTAGGCCTTTGGGGTTGTATGATTCCACCCTTCGTCGACTGTTGCCTCAGAACTGTGATGTAGTGCGTTCCTGCTGTGTAATCGAGATAATTAGCAAGAATGTTGTGTCACTGTCCAAAGATTAGCAAAAGGGAAAGGCCAAACCAGGCTCATTAAAATGTGGTTCCAACTTAGACAGACTTGATAGGATTTCTTTACTGACAGAGGTTACGTCTGGTTTTCGTTTACCTTATTTGTGTCCTGAAGGAAGAGAGAGATATAAAAAGATAATTTTTATTTCATCTCGTGAAAAGTGTTGTTCTCTTCATGAACAGACACCACAATTAGTGGAAATGATCCAGCCTTTAATTTGGCACCCATTAACTAGCTTGCACATGAATACAAAGACACTTTTAAAAAAATGGAGAATGATGCACACTATCTTCATATATGTTTGTCTTGATGAAAAATTACTAGGGATAGGTAGCGGTTAGCTGAGACTAACTGAGCCAAGGCTTCAGTTGTTTACTGTGCTCCTATTATTGGATGCCAAGGTGTCCTTCTGTGAGGCTGACAGGCACTGAGTAGTAGGCCAAATTGATTGGTCTGCTCTTGCCCACCAAAAGGACCTGAACTCAATTTGCTTGTGATGGCTTCAATTTCCTGGCTGGACAAAATCCCCCCACTCCTCTCTCCCTTGCTCTCTCTCTCTCTCAGCATCCCTTCCTCGCTCAAGAGCTGTCATTTAATTTCATTACTCAACAGGGGAGGTTCATGCCCTGTCACAGTTTCTGCCTTTTGTCCCTTGTTCTGTTCATATGACGCTTACCATCATTTGCCAGAAAGAAAGGCTTGTTTTTAAGACGCCGGTCGTTTGAGTTTTTTCCTGGAATAGTATAATTTGCAGTTTTTGCCTGGCAACATCCGTACCGAACCTCAGTACATTCTGTTTTCATTAAAGGAGGGTTGGGGGCTTGATTATTCTTCTGCCCTGTAGATGAGAAAGCAAGAGAGCACATTTTCAAGAAAAGCTCCTTTTTAGGGTGTCAAAAGATAAAAGCAAAGACATAATACAGAAAGTAAAGTCCACATAAACATGCTGCCTGGCTCCATTTGGGTGTGGCGTCTGAAATAAGTGGAAGACTCTGGTGGAGAGATATTTTACAGATCGGTTTTGTGTCATTATTCATGCCAGTATTAAGCTGGTTATTCAAGAATAAGTCATCAAAGGTAGGACTAATTTAGGTCTTGCTTTACAAAGCTTATTTTCTTCCGCAACATTTCTCAGGAGCAAAGACCCAATTTGCTTCTCCCAACATACTCTAGCAACATTTCGTAAACTAATTTCCGATGCACATAATGCCTACACGGTCAACGGCTGATTAGAAAGAAAACAGGATCTAACACTGGAGTTGAGCAGAGGTCTTTGATGTGATTACCTTACATGTTTTGGCCCTGCTTTTGTTGCTGTAAGATAAACATGCAGAGCCACTCAGCATATGCCAGCTTATGTCAAGATGAAAGATTTTACAAGCCATTATCAGAGACCTGCAGATTGTTCTGAGGGTATTAGCTGGCCTCAGAAATGTGCTACAACTGCAAAGATCTTGCCCTGATTTCAGAAACTGTGGATGAGGGGTCAGCCTCTCAGCACTTTTAGATGATCTCAGTGACTGGCAGGAGATTAAGGGTTGGCAAAATGGGAGGTCTTAAAGATAGCCAACAACGTAGTTTATAATATAACATTAAAAAAAAAAAAAAGAGTCCTGACACATTCACAGAATATTCTATCAGGAATCCAAAAAAAAAAAAGCCAAGAGGAATTTGCAACATCCCTCTATCATTTTCTCTTGTTTTTACTCCCCTTTATCTCAGAGGATATGCTCTCTTCTGGGTGTATTTACCAGCGGTCTTACAAGCTTTTACCTCCAGGAAACAAGCGGCTGATCTTGCTCATATTTTACAATGATTCATCTTGCTCAGTATCAACCACGAGGCATAAATGCGATACAACTAAATTAAGGCCGCTCAGCCAGACAAACAAGCTGGGGAATTTCAAACCTATGCCTTTTTTTTTCCATCTTGCTTTGTGAGCCAGTCCAATTTATTGCTATATTAAGACAGATTTCTTGCTGTTTTTTCATGTTATACCTGTTTACCATATACTGTGTGTGTATATTTATATACAAAAAACAAGTAGTTTTTTACAGGGCTCTATGCAGACTTTGGAAAAACTAAATATACCTCATGATTTAGTAGCTTGAAGTCTCCTACATGATTGTGGCACACTCTTCTGTACAAAGTTGCTTGAGTTCATTGCAATTTGCATGCATTTGTTTATGCACAGCCACAATCCTGGCACATGGTTTCCATCAGGTTGAAGTCTGGGCTTGACTGGGCCATTTTTTTCTTTTCCAGCCATTCTGTTGTAGATTTGCTTTTATGAAAGGGATCATTATCCTGTTGCGTGACCCAGTTTCAGGTGCTTGCCTGTTGATTGTATTGAATTGTTTCGCACTTGGTGACCAGCTGCAAGAAGTTGCAGTGAACCAACCGGTTGCCCACCCTCAACTTCTGGGCGACCACTTTTGATCGCAAGGCAATTGCACAGGCTGCCTAGTGAGAGGTAACCTGTCTCCTACCAATTGCAGTCAGACTTGGATTGCAGACTGATAGCAAACTGAGTCAATCAATTTATCACCATCTTTATGCACCCAAGTCCCTCTGAAGATGGCTACCAACGGCTGTTTTGAAAACTATCATTTAAAAGACAACAGCATGTTTCATTAATCACAGTCACAATCATTTTTTGTAAGTGTTTGTGAAACTTTTATTTAATTTTCATGTAAATGTATATATAATTAATAGTTTTAACAATATAACTATACATACTAACTGGACACTGGAAGCAAATGACTATTTCAGAATCTTTTCTAGGTCTATGTTTTAAGCATTTGTGGCTGGTATTGTCTTCACCTTGTGTGTCTGACTGTCTGTTTGCCTGCCTGTTTGTTTGCTTTCCTGTGTGTCATCATCAAATGTTGTACCGGACACACCTACTGTGTGAACTACCACAAAGGCGGTTTTCAGCGCAGCACTTTGTCTGTTTGCGAACAGATTTTGCCATTACAATAGTTCTGTAACAATGCAAGCTACAGTCACGAAACTTTGATGACTGGTCAATTTATTGAACTCATTCTATTCATAGGCAGTGTTATATCTTCTGAGCTGTTTGATCAGCTAAAGCAAAGATGATTTTTGCAGAAAAAAGTGTGTTTACTTTGTACAGACATGCTATGCCCTGCCATCAATTGAGGTGTCTGCTCTGACTTTCTTCAAGTGAATCAAAAAAACCCAGAGGGGAAAACCCAGAAGTCTGGCCATTGTGTGCGGGGAACAAAGGAGAAAGCACCTTGTAACTGCAACAAAGGAAAAAAGCATGTTGGACACTTATAGGTATACTTAGCTTCAAGGAAATTGCACGTATATATGCTAAGAAATTGCACTGATGCACCAAAAAATACTCTTTTCTTGTGATTCTCTATATCCATTTGTTCCACATGGTGAAATGAGAGTTTTCATTATCTTATCGATCCCATTATCAGCCTGAGATAAATATACTCTGTGATTTTGTAGAGGATAAGGGTAATTTCCCTGTTCACTAATAATGTTTCATTATTGTCTTTCTTGAAACAAATTAGTAAATCAACCCATTAAAGTTTTACAATAGCGCTGCAGTTAAACTGAATTATGTGTTGTATTGAGTAAAATACACATGGAAATATTTAACATATATACCAATGAATTAAATTCTGTTACTGCATATCACTTTATTTTAAGGCCATTTGAGAGTAGGATTGCTTTAAAAATAATTGTGAGTTTACTTGGAAAAAAATACATGTAGTACATCCAGCACATCACAGCTATGCACTTACAGTAATTCATAATCTTATTACTCTCTTTATCATGTAGGTTAAAATATATTAAAGTAGTATCAAGGTTTTAGAGGAAATTACCATATCCATCCAGTTTGATTAAAAGTATAATAAATAGTTAGCAACTCTCTTATATATAATTTAATTTGTAATCTGGAAGTTTCTTACTGTGAAAAGGGAGCCTTTTTCTTGTCACTGTTGACAAGTGTTTGCTCAAAGGGGTCATGTGATTTTTAGGATTTCTTTTTAATATTGTAGGGTGTTTACCTTACAGTATAAAATGCCTTGAGGTGATTGTTGTTGTGATTTGAATTGAACTGAATTGAAAAAAGGCTTAATTTTTTTTTATTTGTTTTTTTACATTTAGTCTACCTTTTAAGGTAAATGCACAGCAGAATTTCATTACCGTCACTGCACTATCTGACCACGATGTTAAACTATTAGCAATTTAGCATAAAAAAATGGATATGGCTTATATAACACTAACATTGAGCAGCAGATCTTGACTTTTAGCAAAGGTTTTCCAGCAGACACTGTGGAAATCATGTGCAAGTTACTATAAGAAAGGAACCAAAAATGTTCAGATGAATCGAGAAGACTTTCTCCTGAGACAGAATAAAATAGTGTGAAGCGCTGTCTCTCTGTAGCAACAAGCCAGTTTCCTTCTCCTGTCTCTTTTTGAAGGGTAGTGATGTGTATAATACTTCTCACCCTGAAAGGTTTGGTGGTAGAAAGAAATAACTGAAGTAGAGGGAAATACAAAGTGAAGCTGGCAAAGCTTCTTGGTAGCAGAAGGGGAGTAGTTCACTTCAGATGAGCTGACCTTCAGAAGCAATGGGCACACAGGTTCAGGACGAGCAGGTCAGAGAATAAAAGAAAAGAGGCCTCCCAAAGAAGCCGTTACACCATCCCCACTGGTATGTGTTTATATATATATATATATATATATATATATATATATATATATATATATATATATATATATATATATATATATATATATATGTAGTATTGACTTTCTGTCAGGGTGCTGTTGTGATGCAGCCAGTTAAATTGCATTCTAAAACAAGATAGATTGTACTGCGCACACAGCTGTGCCAAGCAGATAAATCAATTAAAGTGACCTGATCTGACAAGTAGCCTTGTCCTCTGACAGGCTTAATATCAAAACACACGTCCATGAAACTCGTGCCTATCTCTGTCTCTTACCATGAAACCTTTCTCCTGAGATACTCAGATAAAAGACAGGTTGACAATGGTTCAAGAGGACAAACCAGCATATAATTACACTTTGGCAAAGATATGATACAATCTCTTTATTTCTCTTAAGTAGATGAATATTTTAATACGAATTTTCATCAAATGGTAGTCAGATGCCTGACCTGGAAGTCATTTTAATATGGCCAAATTAAAATAAAATCCCATAAGGAATTTTTCGTTTGAGGATTTTCTTTCAATCAGGGTCTGAAACCAAACGACAGCTACATCTTGATGGAAGTAAAAACTTCGGTCACGTCAAGACAATTCATTCTTTTTTTCAGTTAGACATTATATTTTGGACATTTGGTCATTCGAATATCGAATGTGCAGAAAAACACAATATTGCTGTCCATGTTCTCAATACCAATTCTAACTACTAAAATGATCTACTCAACAGATTCCCATTTACATTATGGTTTGTTAATGTGAAATGACAGCAGAGAAACAGGCCACTTCCTTTCTAATATGATTGTACTCACAAAAAGGCGATGCACTTTGTACTGTATGAAATGTGCCTTGCTTATTTTTTTGTATATGTGAAAAAGGAACCTTGTATTTTTATAACAATGAAATGTGGGATGTGATGACATCTCGGCAATGCTTATATATGAATGTCATTCGGCTTTTCACTGTTGTCCGTATCTGTATTCTTACAATATGTCCCAGTGGGTAAACACTGCATGTTATATGTAATATAAATGCAAAAATCTATGGACAATAAAAACTTCTCTGTAGAGATGTCGGTGGTATTTACAATGCTGTGCAAAAGTCTTGAGACACCCTTCTTTTCTTTATATTTTGCTGGAAGAAAAGGAAATAGGTACAGTCATTTTTTGAAATACAAACATAAGTGAAAATACAGTACAAATGGGGGGGAAAGAGTTTGCACAGTTATAATGAGTTTAAAAGTTAATATTTATGCTGTTAGAAGCTGTTAGAACTCTCTTAGGCAAACGTTCATGAAATTTTGTAAGTACTGTAGTCTTCAAGAATAGTTCTCCAGGCTTCTTGAAGGACATTTTAAGGCTCTACTTTGGATGTTGGCTGGCTTCTGTTATCATTCATTATCATCAGGATGATCCCAGACAGCTTTAATAACGTTGATGTATGTTCATATTTGGATTCTTGACTCCATAAGACCTGTTTCCACTGATGTTCACTCCAGTTCTTGTGTAATTTGGTATACCTTAACTTTTACTCCCCATTTTGCTTCCTTAAGAATGGTTTCTTGACAGTCAGCCATTAACCGAGACCATCTTTGCTGATGTTTTTTAGTGAACAGTAGATCATGTCCTGGGTTACTGATCATCTAGACAGTTTTTAGGTCTGCCACTTTTTCTTTGGTCCTCACATATTTTTAAGGACACACTGCACACCATGCCAATATAGGGATTTTTTGGGGTTTAATAGCTGGGAATCACCTGGTTGGCGCAAAAATATTATTTTATGCCTGTCTTCTTGTTATTTTTTCCATTTTAATAGATTCAGATAAAGAAATGGGAACAAATTATGTTTTTGCAGTAGGCTGCTAGTGGCCAGAGATATCATTTGAAATGGGTTCTTTGAAAAGTTACCTATTACCTTTAGGCACCACTGGTACATTCCTTAAGTTAGGTGCTTTTTTTCATGCCTGAATGATTCATAAGTCAGTGTTGAGTGTCTTAACCAATGGAATCAGGCCAGTTCAGTCAAGAATTGGACTACAAAAGAAAAAAGACCTCCAGAAAACCCAGAGAATATTGCTCAAGACTAATTTTTAAAATTGCAAGAAAGGGTAGCTCTTTGAAAGCAAAATAAATTTAGTTCATGTAAAGACAATCTTAAAAAAAAAAGGGGGGGTTTTAGACTAACCTCCAACCAAGCCTTTCTCGGACTGAGAAAAAACGCCATTCTATGCAGTGTAGAGGACAGCTCAGAGGATTTTTATCCTTAACTCATCAGCAGCTTTCATCTTGAGGGTCGGTTTCTAAGTATCAATCATCTCAGTGCTCCAGCCTCCAAAAAGTCTTGTTAATCAGAAAATCTATTGCATACACATCAAAGAGATTTTTAGAAAAGCTGTCTTCCAGGCATGGCTTTTTCAAACTGTATTACCACTGAAGATACAAATGGATTTACATTGCACCTTAACATGACAAAAGTATGCTGAAACCCAAGGTGAACACAATTACAGGCACAACTGATATAGCTAATTAATACACATAGAGAGAGGTCTGGGTCTTTAATCATCTCAAGCACACGCTCTCTTTTATCAAGCCGCAGATGGAGTGAAATCGCAAAGTTCCTAAAATGCTATTTGTCTCAAGTAGATCAAAAAAAAGTTTAATTTTTAATCATTTGTCTTGGGAAATAACGTTGTGCTTTATTCAAATAGTACAGCTGTGGACTGTGATCTGTTTCCGAATATCCAATGGCAAAATCACTTAGAGAATTAAGCAAACAAAGGCAAAAATTCAAGGAGATAAAGGGAAAAGACAAAAGAGGGGGAAAAAAAGTACCAGGACAGATTAGAAAGGGGAGAGGGAGAGAAGTCAAGTGTGGAAAAAAAAGAAACAAATGAAATTCCAATATATAGCAAAATATGTACTAAAGGAGCCTGTAAGTATGAGTGTATTCCTTTGTTTTCTACAGCGCTGACTGGTTGGCTATCATGATAACCCTTCACAGCAGCTGTCAGCTGATGAAGTACAGCATGAAGAGGGAGCGTGAGGGAGAGCGAAAGATGCAACACACTTACTCTATCGGTCTATCAATATCTCCCTGTATCTCTGTCTCTTTTCATTCCTGTCTATCTCAATTCAGTTCAGTTTGAATCTGCTTCACTGGCACGACAGGGGAAGAATCCATTGAACGCTATAAGTATCATACAAAATGTCTAGACAAATAATGGACGTTCATAAATGATGGATACTGAATAAATAATTGAAGATTTTATATCACCACCAATGAAACATTTGAATTGAGCAGTTCATAAATCAGTTCAATATATTCAATGTAATTTGGCTCCAAACAACAGAAGGCAATGGGAGAGAAAAGCTTTACAAACTTCTTCTACATTTGACATGTATTTAGTGATATTTTGAAGCAAATTGTGCTATTTTTTTTTCTAATGCCCAGTAACACTTTAAAACATTAGTAACACTTTACATTTTCAGTCGGCGGCTGAGATATTGAGGCGTGTACTGTTCACATTATATAAAGAAGTGAGGGTCTCTTTTTACGTCTTCAGAGTGACAAAAGAAGCAGAGTCCGTTTCTTGGTCAAGAATGTGTTTCTGTACTTTCATCTGGCAAATCCACGGCAACTACATCTCTCTTGGTCTCTCCCTCTCCATCTGCCTCTCTCACTCACCCTTTCAACAAGCCTCGTGGCCTTTTAGAACAAATTAGTGGTGTTTTTGATGTGAGCTTGACAGGTCCTGCTTGTTCAGAAAACTAGAGATGACAGAATGTTTAGGCTTAACTCCATATACGGCTCACAATTTTTTGTTTCCTTTGCATCAAAACTCAACATTGCGCAAAAATGTTGTTATGTTCAGTAAAGTGATTTATTAATCAATTTAACAAAGAGTGGCAGGTTCATTATACCACACAGAGGTGAGTGTAGAAGACTTTAGCCCAGGAAAATTCTTGTTAGTTCATACAAAAGAAGAAGTTTTAAACTGCTCAAACAAACGATAATGTTTTCTTTCCAAGCCAATAAGAAACTACATCGCTGCAGAGACACAAAATTATAAAAGGACTTGGGACTGGCTCAGAAAAGCATAATGTGACATCCCTATCAATGAGTAAAGTTAATGCAATAAAGCCATTCAAATCATGCCTCTCCTTAGTATTTTTCACAAGCAGAAATATCGCACAAGCTTTGATGTTTACCTAAAGGATTCCTCTCATGTCTTGTAACTCGGGTGTTGATTCCAATTTCAATGTATTTTTCAGATGTTATACTTTTTCGGTGAAAGTATACCTGCACAGTCCTTTCCCTGTCTTCACAGTGTCTACATTTTCTATTTAAATGCTCCCTTTTTGATCAGCAGCCAAACTCTCAATATCCCCAGAGTAAATGTCACGTTCCCCACTCGGATATTCACAAACAAATTTTACTACATGACAGCTGAATGTATTACTGCTGGGTCACATGACCAGTTGATTCAATATTTACAGCAAATTTAACCCCCCCCCCCCCGAGAGATACATGGATACAGGCTAACTTCACGACCATGAGGAGTGATGGAACAAAAACATTCCCATTCATTTCTGAGAGGTATGATGGGGTAAATGATTTCAATGACACTCACAAACTGGGCATTTAGCTAACACTTAACCCCCAACTCGTCTCGAGAGGTTTTGTCCCATCTCTCTCTTTCTCAACAGCTGTAAAGCATTGGTTTTAGCTCATGTTACCGCCGTTGCTCTGGCTTCCCAGGGTATCCAACCTTTAGGGCTATCCGTCTCTGTGTTTCAGGCTCCATCTTCATCTGTCTGTCTCTTGATCTGTCTCTGTTCTCTCCTTCTCTCCTTGCCAACACATACACAACCACACACAAACTCTCAAGCACTTACCCTCATGATCCGGTAATGCGAGTCTAGCACTTGTACTCCAATTATTCTCCTGTACTTGTTCTTGAAAGGGTTCTTGCCTCTCTCTTAGCTAAAGAATGTCATGCCCCCTGTGATTTCTGCTGGACCCTCAGAGGCCTTCCAGTGTTCATCTCTTCAAGCTCATCCATTTTCAAATGCACATTTCAATGCTATTTGACCTGAAATTGATTCAACATGTAGTTTAGCATAGAGTAGATGTTTCAGTCTAAATGTGTGAGCCCTAATCAGTTATACACTCACAACTGAACACTGGTGCAGCAATTAGAGAGCCAACCAGCACTATAAGATTCCCCTGTTTGTCTCTACAAAACGTAAAATTACATAATACATAATTTTTTGTATTTTATTCCTTTATGCTATCATTTCTGCAACAGCTACCGTACGTTAGAAATATTAGTAAAGTGAAGCACAAATGAAGGAAAATGTGTGTTAAAAAATTACTCTGAGAGTGTAGATGTGTGTTAGACACACCCTTTCAATATCTACCATGCACCAAAAAGTGTACTCTCTATTCCCTCACTCTATTTAAATTATAACCCAGCATCACACAAACACTTTTTCTCCCAGTGGTGTTAGTGGTCAATCTCCACGTAATCTTTGCAAAGATTTTCCTGTTGGAAAATGACACTTTTATGCAATCCATAACAAGCAGATTTTCTCTGACCTAAAATAGAGTTAATCCTCACATGAGGTCAATAAAGAGAATATATTCATAGGGATATCGTCTCTCTGTATCGTTGTTGTCAGACTAAATACAGTTCGCGGTCATATTCGCAGCATTAGCACTGCAGTTGTTTTGTTATGTAAGTCCTTTCAGAAGGCTCGCAGAAAAGTGGCACGTTCTGATATCATGAATAAACTAAAGCTCCAAGCTCCATGCAGCTGAACATTAGGCTGCCAGGGAAAACTGAGAGCATTGGTACTAACTTTCAGCAGTGTAGAGATAGCTGCACAGAGATAATCTGCCCCATCTCGCTTGCGCATTTGAGGAATAATCTCCATCTTTCATTGTAAAGTGTCATCAACAGCTTAAAACCAGCCCCATAACCGTGGAGACGCGCAGTGGTATCGAGACATCTTAGAATGACAGCCATATAGTATAAGCTCTTGGGGCAGTACGGGATTAATGGCATCTTTGCAGCAATGGGATGGCCATATGCTTGGACATTTGGTGAACATACAAGCATGCTCACACACTTTATACCGGGAACTGCTAACAGCCGAAGTGACACAAGGTCCAGCTTTGACGTGTCTCCCTTCCTTCTGTCGGTCAGTTTTGTTAAATTCCCAAATTAATCCACGAGGCCACAACGAGTGACTGTAACTTTGAAATTTAGCATACTCCACTTTCTAATTTTACATTTAGACCAAACCTACTCGACTAAGTGTATACATTTAATGTCTGCAAAGTTCAGAGATGAAACGCTTCAAAACTTAGTGCCGTACCGTCTCCCGCAGTAGCTTCTTTCACTCTCTCTTAATCTCTTTGTATGTCTGTCTTCTCTTTCACTGGTGCCCTCTAAAAACCGGTCGTCAGCATAAGTGGCCTGACCTCTATAGTTCTGCAGGAGCAAGAAGATCTAGGGGCTGTAAAAAGGAAATCTGGCCGGATATGACAGAGATGTGGGATTTTCAATGGTCACTTAAGACTAATCTCATTACTCAGTAGAGACCACATACTGTATCACTAGAAAGCATGGGACGGAAGAGATAGTGACTAAAGTGAAATTCATAAAGCAATTTTCTCTTTTGGTGTACAACATCTGCCAGTGATGACTGATAAGATTTCCCAATTTGCTCGACTGAAAGAAAACAAAATTGAATTTCTGAGTGTCTGAGTTAAGTTCTTTCTTGTTTGTGATGCAGGATTGAGAGGTCATGTACTTTTAAGTTTTATCCTAGTAACGTTTTAACATCTTGTTTACATATTCTTAAAATATATTCAAGTTAGGCTTCTTTAAAGGAATAAAAAAGGCTAAAATGGGTACCGGCTTTCTTCAACCTTTGAAATGGTTCAATCAGGGGTGAAAGTCTCAAACATAAAGTCTACAGTGGGTCTCACTTCAACAGAAAGTCCCTGATCGGATGTGAGTCACATCTGTTTGCTGTTTCCTTTCATACTAATTAAAGATATTTGTATTTTTCAGGGTGTGTGAGAGAAAGAGACAGAGTGGGTTAGTTGAGAAGGCAAACAAACAGAGATCAAAATTGAACACTGGGCTTAATTTCCATGTCCTTTTCATTCCCCAGGGGGCACACAGTCACTGCACTCAGCAAACTCCAGCCCCCGTTTCCCCAGATGCTTTGCTTGGCTTTTAAAGACACACTACAAAGACATCCTACCTGCTTTCCAGCACCACAAGGGGGAAACATTGTCCATCAACTCTACACTCTCACTACAAGCCGCTCTTTTTTTCCTCTTTTTTTCCTTGTAATTTGTGGGATTGTATGTTTGTCTCTCACCCCACTCCCAAACTCTCTCTGTAACGTAATCAATACGTTCCATCCCTGTCAATCTAAAACTTAAAACTCACTTACATCAAAGCCCAGCATCCATCATACATCTCAAGGTCACAGATGGACCGAGGATGAGGGGCTGAGATAAATGTGTGTGTGTTTTCCTGTAAATGTCTGTGCAGACAGAGATAGAGAGAGAGAAAAGAGAGACAGAGACAGGGACGAAAGATAGAATGTGTGTGTGTGTGTGTGTGTGTGTGTGTGTGTGTGTGTGTGTGTGTGTGTGTGTGTGTGTGTGTGTGTGTTGGAGAAAGACACAGTCAGACACAGAAACAGTGACAGAGACAAAGGCGGAGACGGTGGTGGGGGGCGACTAATGGAGGAGTTGTACAGAGCTCAGCACCACCCTAAGAGCCTCTGTAAGCCAGACTGAGTTGTGCTCTGAAATTAGCTGATTTTTCACTGTGAGCACTGCACATTATCTGGGTGGGGAATGGGGAGCGGAGTCGAGCAGAGGAGCACTGAGAGAGGAGGTGGGGGTCGGCGTTTAACTTAACAAGATTAATATGTTTGCCTCATCTCTCTGGATTTTATTTCCTTCTCCTTGCAGGGCCCTTGTCAAATCTCTTTGGACAGGCTCACACATGACGCTGGAAGGAGACCTGAAGGACACTCTGCAGAGTGTCAAGAAAAAGGAAGAGCATCCATTTTGCGACTTTGTGATTAACATTGGCGTAAACGTATGTCAAAGCACGGCCGGCGTTCTCCTGTTGATTTCCATTAACTTCCTGCACCAGTCGCTTGCCTCAGATACCTTCATTTCTGCCCTATACATTAACCTTTAAAGTGAAACGGACAGTCGGCTGCACGTCGCATGTGTTTCCCGTGTTTATGGGGTGTGGATACTCGCACAGATGTTCAGTGGTTACCTAGATTAGCGAGCGGTAATGAAATCAAATCTTAGCCCCAAAAGAAAAAAAAACGGAAACATGCTCATTTGGACTATATATCCATAATGATTATGTTAAGAATAACCGTGTATGCAGACAGAGTATTTCTCTGAGGAGATTAAAGAATAGGTATGATGAGATTAAGGAAAGGGATGAAGCGATTAAGACTGACTACTTTAAAATGATTATGAAAGGCTTAGAAGGGTAGGTCGCATACAGCATATTAGAGAGACACAGAGAGAGGCAGGACACAGAGCACAGAGTTTTTGATCCATGGAAACAACAAAGACGAGCACGCTGTGCTTGTTATATCCTTATTGTAATAGAGTGAATTGTTGCCCCCCAGTGGTAAAATACAGAAGTGCCTGTTACAGGGCTAGTTCTTGGTTGACCAATATATAACAACAAAAAAGGGTAGTTTTCTGCACCGCTAAGAAACAACAAGTTAGTGTGTGATGTCCTGCTGTTCAATAAAGGCACCTATCCACGTCCTTCTGTCCTGATCCTTTTAAGAGCCTAATCCAGAATATCACAACTGGCGACGAGGATTCTAAAGATTTCCACAGCGTGACAGAGGCTGTAGGAGGGTTGTGTTCACATGTAAAGAAAAAGACAAATCAAGACGTTTTCTTCACGGCTGCAGCGGAACAGCTTTTGGTGAGCTAACATGGCGATGCATGTGGGTCGTGTTCAGTGTTGGGTAAGTTACTTTAAAATAGTAACTTAGTTACATTACTAGTTACTTCTCTCAAAAGTAACTCAGTTACTTCAAGTTACTCGTTACTTTCAAAGTAACTAGTTACTAGGGAAAGTAACTTTGGTTTTACTCAGAATTTTCTTGTTAATGTGTTGCTTCCATAACTTTGCCAGTCTTCTAGCTTGCTTACTTGCCACAAGTGCACTGTGCCACCGACAAATAGAAAGGAAAAGATAATGTGCATATTTCCACGAGAGAAATCCCACGCCTGGACCGTCATTGACTGCTGCCATGATTCTAGCCTACGTCACAGCGTCATGTGCGCCTTTTACATCCAACACAAAAACTGCAGTCGTGGTGCTTTGATTGTACTCAGAACTCGGAAATTCTGCCTTCTGAATAGGAAGATGTAGGTAACACCAGACTGCAGATGAGCTGCATACAGAGCTGGACTGGGACAAAAAAATCGTCCTGGGCATTTTGACTAGAGACCAGCCCACCATTATAGGAAAAATCATAAAGCCTTTGAATGAAAACAAACGCTGTTGTGACAGTGATGTACACTGTTTTGATGGTATATATGCATCAATCTATCAATCGTTTGTTGTAAGATTCAGATAATTATTTTTTAAAAGCTAGACATTTTAAATGAGAATAAGAAAGAAAAGTATTTCTTTGTGCCCCCCTTTCCCTGTTAATGCCCTACCTGGCCCCCCTGGCAACACTTTGCTAGATCCGCCCCTGCACAGTTACCAGCTGTCAGCTACCTAAAAAAGGATCCTGGGGTTATTTGTCTCTCAGAAACAGTTCATAACTTCCCTTCAACTCATTCATGTCACCTAAAAGGTAAACCTGTTTCTCCATCACCTGTTCAGCTCTGATGATCCAGTAAGGACATCTCCTGGTTTCATCTTCATGTTTCCCTCTCACCAGATAACCAAACCATATCATGACCAGCAGCTTTTTTGCAGCTGTGGCTCCAGCAAACATCAGCTGATACTAGAAATTAATATTAAATAAATTCTAACGATAGCTGATCAAGCTTAAACGTGCTGCTGTTGTTTAGCGCAACATCCGCTGGTTTCCTCTTTCGGCGCAAAGTGAGCGATAAACAAACAAGAGAGAAAAGCCGATCAGCTGATCATTGATCAGTTTCATGATTTAAGTAGAAACGGGAGAGGGAGGGGGAGAGAATGAGAGGCAGCTGTGCAGCGTAAACACAGAATAACTCCAGCGTTGTGCCTTTTTCATTGTAGCTGAAGTCCGGGACAAACTGTTCCTTTTCACCTCAATAAGAAACGCGTAATATTTTCTCTGAATACCAGACGGGACAGTTGGCAACTCTAATAACTTATGAACAAAATAAAGTTCAACATCATTAACTTCATAGCACCACCCAGCTGTATAGAAACTCCGTCATGCTAGCTAGCACGCAGTACGGAAAAAGTCAGAATAACGAAAATAAACTCCACCTAAACTTGGTTTATATCTGACCCAGAGAGACTGCAGGTCATAACTTCTTACCTGAAGTTCAGTTCACACTTGGACCGGCGGCCGCCTCGGGTCTCTTTTCCTTCTGCGTCCCTTTTCCTTCATCCACCCGCTGGCCTCCACCACTTGCTAATGTTATTGAATCTGTGGAAGCTCCGCGATGCCACCACACGAAGTAACGAGTAACGACCCTATCTAAATCCCAGTAACGAGTAACGCGTTCCTAGTTTTGGCATAATAACTAGTTACCGTGCTCGTTACCACAATAATAACGTAGTTACTGTAACGCGTTACTTAATAACGCGTTAGTCCCAACACTGGTCGTGTTGAAGAGTATAATGAATCGAAGGAAGATTTTGAGTCATATTTGGAGCGGTTGGAGCAATGGATGTTGGCAAATGATGTTTCCGATGTGATCGGAGCAGATACATACAGGCTGCTAAAGAATCTTGTGTCTCCGAGGGTACCGAGTACCATGGGATATGCAGCGCTGACTGGGGCGTTAAGTGCGCATTATAAGCCGACTCCAGTGGTGATAGCTGAGCTTTTTTCGTTTTCAGAAACGTAACCAGAAAGAAGGGGAGGCAGTTTCTGACTATGTTGTCGCCCTGAGGCAGTTGTCAGCCACATGTGATTTTGGACAATATTTGGATGAGGCCCTGAGGGATCGTTTTGTTAGTGGGCTGCGTTCTGATGCTGTGCAGCGCAAGCTACTATCGGAAAAGGATCTTACATTTCCACGTGCATGTGAGATTGCCGTATCCATGGAACTCGCTTCGAAAAATACGATGGAGTTCTCAGGACGCCAGGACCCTCACCACGTAAATGCCTTGACAAATGCTCCAAATTTTTTCAACAAAGGATGGAAAGGACAGAACAGGCAAGAGGGCAATAACAAGCCAAAGAACTGGAAGGGACCTAAAAAAGACACAGGAATGAAGCAACCATGTTATCGTTGTGGTGGAAAGCATTCAGCACGTGAGTGCAAATTTAAGAGCGAAAAGTGTCATGTTTGTGCAAAAATAGGACACATTGCACGTGCTTGCAGGAATAAAAAATTCAGTCAGCAAACTCAGTATTTGGAAACTGAGGATGAATGCTCAAGTAGGAATGATGAAGCTGAACTTTTTGGAGTTTATTCAATGTACTCCATCACCTCCAGTGAGAAGGGATACACAGTGGATGTTGCGCTTGGGAGCAAGAACACCACCATGCTGCTGGATACAGGATCAGCAGTGTCGGTAGTATCAGACAAGTATTATCAGATGCATCTCACTCATTTCCCTATAAAACCAGCCAGTGGGCTAAAGCTCAAGTCCTACTCAGGCCAACACATTGCTGTGCGTGGATATATTATGTTACCAGTACAGTATGGGACTCAAAACATCACCCTACCACTGATCGTTGTTCAGGGAGACAGACCAGCTCTGATTGGACGAAACTGGTTAAAGAAACTACAGCTGAACTGGAAACAGATTTTCACAGTACACAAGGTACTGGTGCAGAAAGAAGCAAAGCCAGGAGTACTAGAAGTGATTCAGCGCCATCAGGCAGTGTTTTCGGATGACCAAGGCTGCATAAAGGGATTTAAAGCTAGAATCCACACTAAACCAAACACCACACCAATTTTCTGTAAAGCTCGCCCAGTTCCTTATGCACTAAAAGAAGCTGTGGAAAAGGAGCTGGACAGATTGGAAAAGGTGAAGGTTATTTCAAAGGTTGAGAAAAGTGAGTGGGCATCCCCTATTGTTACTGTTCCAAAGGCAGACAAAACAATTAGGATATGTGGTGACTACAAAGTCAGTGTCAACCAGGGTGTTGAAGAGGAAGATATCCACTTCCAAATACTGAAGATTTGTTTGCCACTTTAGCTGGAGGAATATCCTTCAGTAAACTTGACCTTTCTCATGCCTAATAGCAGCTACAGTTAGATGAAGAATCAGAGAAGTATCTGGTCATCAACACACACAAAGGTCTCTATAAGTACAATCGCCTCAGCTATGGTGTTTCCAGTGCTCCGGCTCTTTTCCAGTCTGTGATGGATCAAATCCTTCAGGGGATGGAGCATGTCACCTGCTTTTTGGATGACATCCTCATCACTGCTTCATCTGAAAGGGATCATTTGAAGAGGTTGGAGGAAGTACTCACACGTCTGGAGAAGCATGGTGTCAGAGTGAAGCTTTCCAAGTGCCACTTTCTTCAGAGCAGTGTGGAGTACCTGGGACATCGTATTGACAGGGATGGTCTGCATCCTTTAGAGGAAAAGGTAGCAGCCATAGCAAATGCACCAGAACCAACAAACGTCACTGAACTGAAGTCCTTTCTTGGTCTTCTAAATTACTACAGTCGATTTTTGGAAAATCCATCCACCATTCTTCAGCCTTTGCATAACCTGTTGAGAAAAGATGCTAAATGGATTTGGACCATGGAATGTGCAAAAGCATTCAGGGATGCAAAAAGTCTACTGCTGCAGAACAAAGTGTTGGTGCACTACAGCACAAATCTGCCATTGAAGTTAGCCTGCGATGCATCACCTTATGGATTGGGCGCAGTCATCTCTCATGTCATGGAAAATGGAGAGGAAAGGCCTGTGGCTTTCGCATCAAGAACATTAACTGAAGCTGAGCGAAAGTATGCCCAGATAGAAAAAGAGGCCCTTGCCATAATTTTTGGAGTAAAGAAATTCCATAAATATCTGTATGGAAGGAAATTCACCCTCATAACAGATCATAAGCCACTGCTGGCTATACTAGGGCCAAAGTCAGCTGTCCCAACACTCGCTGCACTAAGAATGCAACGCTGGGCTCTTATTCTAATGGCATACAATTATGACATTGAATATAGAAGATCAGCTGAACATGCTAATGCAGATGCATTGTTACGTCTACCTCGGAATACGCCAGACAACATTGCCGCTGAGGGAAGTATCTTCTATTTCTCACATGTGGAAGAGCTACCAATAGTAGCTAAAGACATTGAGAGAGCAACCATGAAGGATCCAATCCTCAGCAAGGTCTGGAGCTACACCATGAATGGGTGGCCAAGTTATATGCAAGACGAATCACTTAAGCCTTACTTTACACGCAGACACGAGCTGTCAGCAGAACAAGGATGTGTTCTTTGGGGACAACGGGTCATCATTCCACCGGTTTACCAACAGAAAGTGCTGGAAGACCTGCATCATGAACATCCAGGTATCTGTCGTATGAAAGCACTCGCTCGCAGTTACCTGTGGTGGCCAGGCTGTGATGGTGATATACAAGAACTGGTTCAAAGCTGCTCAGTCTGTCAGGCTGTACAGAAGTCACCACCCGTTGCACCACTCCATCCGTGGAAGTGGCCTGAGAGAGTTTGGCAACGGATTCACATTGATTTCGCTGAAAAAGGCAAGCAGTACTTTTTAGTTGTCATTGACAGTCATTCAAAATGGTTGGAAGTGTTCCCTATGCCATCCATTACCTCACACAACACCATTGAGGTTTTGAGAGGGTTATTTGCTTCATATGGACTTCCAGAAGAGCTTGTTTCAGACAATGGACCTCAACTTGTGTCAAAGGAATTCAATCAGTTTCTGGAGTTAAATGGGATCAGACACACAGCTGTTCCTGCCTATCATCCTGCATCAAACGGGGCAGCAGAGAGGTCAGTACAAATCCTGAAACGATCCCTGATGAAAAATGTGCTGGAAGCAGATGGTAAGCCCACATTGCCACTCAGTCATCGTTTAGCAAACTTCCTTATCATGTATCGCAGTACACCGCACACTGTAACGGGTCGTACACCAGCAGAGTTGTTCCTGAAACGTCAGATCCGGACTCGCTTCAGCCTGCTGAAACCTGAACTAAGCAGACACATTGAACAGAAACAGTCTGAGCAGAAGCGACACCATGATTACAAAACCCAACCTGTTCGTGTTTTTTCGGAGGGAGACGCTGTGCGTATCCGAAACTTCAGGGGGGGGGAAACAAAATGGACTCAGGGAACAGTTCGGAAGAAAATGGGAAGTGTTACTTACCTGATACAAGAGGGACAGAGAACACGCACAATACATGTGGATCACCTGTTACCATGGAGACAGACTGTGGAGAAACCCCCAGTTATATTTTCACCGGTTTCAGAGGGACGGCCAGAAGTGATTATGGACAGTGTTGTTCCAGAGATACCACCAAGTCCACCTGGGATTTTAACATCACACTCCTTACCTCCTGAACCACCTAAACAGACAACCGATGAACCACCAGTATCCAACCCAGAAACTACCCAAAGCCCATCTGTGGAACGCAGATACCCAGAGAGACGCAGAGTTCCCCCAAAGAGACTGAATCTTTGAAAATGTAGAGTTATGTTTTAGTTATTTACTGCCAGTTATTTTAGAAGTGAAGAGTTAATAATGGAAGTAATGGCTACATTTGTTCATTGTTCGTAAGGGCCACAGAATATTTCTTTTTGGTGGGGGCAGTGAAATACATTCTTTAAAGGGTTGCTTACTTCAATTACAAATCTAAAAGGGGAGGAATGTAATAGAGTGAATTGTTGCCCCCCAGCGGTAAAATACAGAAGTGCCTGTTACAGGGCTAGTTCTTGGTTGACCAATATATAACAACAAAAAAGGGTAGTTTTCTGCACCGCTAAGAAACAACAAGTTAGTGTGTGATGTCCTGCTGTTCAATAAAGGCACCTATCCACGTCCTTCTGTCCTGATCCTTTTAAGAGCCTAATCCAGAATATCACACTTATGTCAATGGCATTTTTAACAGTGCTCCTTGATATTACTGGGGAGAAAGAAAGAACAGAAGAGGGAAAACAAAAAGAATAGAAACAAGGCGTATGCACTCCCACATGACCTAGGAGAAACAATGACAATCAAATGGCCTGCAGCAGACCTTCCCCTTCCTCTCTCTCCCTCTGTCTCTTGCTCTCTCTCTCTCTCCTTTTCTGTGTACTTTGATGTACAAAATAGCCCCAATCCATAAACAGCACCATTACTTTCACTGCCTACCTACAGTGCTCTCGCTCTGTGTTTCTTCTTTCTTTTTCCCATCACCTCTTACTCTCTCTCTCACACACACACACACATGCACACACACAAACACACACTTTCCATTCACTCTCAAGCTACTTTCAAGGTATATTTTGCCAGAGGCTTTTTTCTTGTGGTCATGGGTAATATGGAACGGAGTAGAAAATTGTGGGCCATCCGTGCTGCCGACGCTCGCAATCAGATACTACAGGTTGAAAAATTACGTATGACTGACAGCGACATATAACAATTTTTCACACCTTTTCCATTGTATCAGCCTACCTCTCTTTATTGTTCTATCATTCTGTCAAGCCTTTCACACCTGACTGGAAAGTAGCAGATATATGAAATTCTGATCAAATTGCCTTGGTTGAACAATGGTTCATCCGCCGTAATTCATCTTTCTGCGAATTAAATTGGTTACCCGTGTTATTTACTTATTCCGCTATATTCATCATGTGTTATTTTCCTTGTCACCGTGTTCTGATAATGGATGAGTAGTTGACCTTTGCGACTGCAAGAGCTAATGACCTATGTTTACGTTCGGCACAAGAACAGACACACTGCTGCTGAGACGTGGCATATAACACAAGCAAAAGTTATGGGGTCGTATTGAGGATGGATGGACGGGAAAAGAAGGGGAGTGTTTTGTCATATGAACAAATCAGCAAATGTGATTTAAATTGCTTTTTCTGTTATCCAAAACTGAATGACTTTACCTTTAATGACTGTGATTTAGCATTTCTATTCCATGCTAAAGTTTAGGAAATGGTTTACAAGCTACGAATAAGGGGTTTTGTGTGTCTGTGTGTGTATTTGTCAAGGACTAACTCCTAAGCGGCGCCTGTTACTTTAAAATAAGAAGACAGGTAGGTATTTTAAATGACCTTTCATCTTTTAAACGACTACCTGTGCATCTCTTTAGCTTTATTCTAACATCCGTATTTTTATAGCAATGCTTGACGAGAGCTAAGTGTTTATACCCCGATGCGGAAGAGATGCAGCAACTCACCTGCATTTAATGTGCATATGCTAAAGGGCTTCTTGAACAAAAGAATGAACAAAACCTGCTGATTTCACATAACCAGCATTAGAAGACACCATGGAAACATTGCAAATGCTTGACCTTAAGACCACACATATAATAATAAACAGAACTGACACCAATTAAAGCATAGCCTTGATAGAAATGAACTGTGAAACATCACAATGAGAAAGCTTGAATCAAGATTTACCTTTTGAACTAATGCTCTTGAAAGAAGCTTACTTTAACCGTAGCTGTTTACATCATAAAATGATGCTTTGTGCATGGCTGACAGGCCAGCCAGTCAGGTATTTAGGTAGCTAGCTGACATTTCATTAGTGGCAATTGTTAGTGAATAAAGCTTTCATATTTAATGGCGTCCTTCTGCAGATCTGTGGTTATATTTGGCAGCAACTTAATTGAGCTCATTGTGTGTACTTTTTAAAAGCTTGCGCCTCGTAAGGAAAATCCACTGTGTGAAAGATAAAAGAATGAGAGCAGAATCTATTATAAATACTAAAATTATTAATTATGTTGAAGCAAACTGTTCATCCCAAAACTAAACCGAAATAAGACGCAAAGCAGAACACTCAGCATTTCCAATTACAATGTGATCAACGGTTGATAATTATTTTGAATGAAGGTCTTTTTGATGGTATAATAATGGTAACATTGATATGTGTTTTGTATTAATCCTGAAAGTGGTTAACAGATTTTGACACCGTGACAATCAACAATATGGCCTTTTGTACAGCTTTCCTATTTATAGTCTCTCCTTCCTGTCATGCATACTGAATCTCATACAGAGATACAGCCCTTATTCCCAGCACTAACAATGGCAACATGGTGATACTGAATTATCAACATATTGTACAAGTGAAATGTTCAGTCCTTCTCTCACTCCGAAGGCTACAGCAAAGGGTATTTGAAGAAATCCACACGACCACGAGCAGGCTGAAATACTTGCACAGCGGAGCAACAGATTTTTTGACATCGAAAAGGGAGCACAACAAAATCACAAGCAGGGAGTCACCTGTAGGTTTCATTTAGCTGAATGGCCTTCATGTCACATAGGACATTGGTGCTGGCTTGGCAAAATGATATGGATGAGTAATGGGATGCCGTACACATCCGGACACTCTGGGAAGGTGAGGGGCTGCTGCCAAGCTCCAGTCCCTGATGACCTCTCCTTCGTGAGCACTCAGCAAATTTGCCAATGACACCCCACGGGCCAGCCTGACCGGTAGTGACTTCTGTCAGCCATTTTTTTGTTCTTTTGTAATTGTTGGAAACATGGCACTATGGATGTAAGAAATGACCACCTACCTTGAACAGTTTGCCAGTCATTCAGCTGCACTGATGAAAAGATGAACAAGCAAAAACCAAGGAAGCCAAGCATGTAACCTCATAGTGTCCACATGCCAACTTATGTTCTTTTGCTTTTGCCGTCTTCTTTTATTTATTTTTTAATCTTATTTTTTTATTTATTTCCTTTTTGATGAGCAGAATTTGGATTTCACTCTGGGGGCAGGCAGACACAAAAAGGGCCTCCTAGCACACTGCTGATTCAAGGTTTTAGCCAAGCAAATCTTAGGCAGGGAGCTGAGAGCAAAGAGCTGGCCATTTTGCAGTTTGCTCTCATCTGCCAATTTCTTCCTGGGGCTTTCAGAGTCAATCAAAGAGCTACCAGAATGCTCACACAAGTCTTTTAATTATTCATGGTAATTCTATGCCACTACACACTCTCTCTGCAGCCCCTGTCGCCTCCCCCAAGCAAGGTGTGCTCTGATGTGTTTATGTGTACTGAATATATAAAGAAAAAAATCTTCCATCCATTACAAAACAGACTCTTTAGTTCGCCCGGTGCTTTGCTGGCAGGTTTTTCAGGGTCATCTGGCTTCCACTTCTGTGGGAAGCTGAGCTGATAAATGTTGTGTCCCATAAAACCAAATTTCTTTTTTTTTGCCCTTTTGATCTTTTCTCTGGACATTTTGAAAACTCGCATTCAGCTTTTCCAAGCTCAAATATTTGTAATAATATAGATTTTTTTAAAATATCTAGCATTTCATTACAATCTTTTAGTGCGAGAAGCCTAACCTCTCAATACATCTGTAGTTACTGTGCCTATTCAAACGGCTCCAATTCCTTTTAATAGTGCTGCCTAGAAGGCCACGCTGGTGTAAAAAGGCCTGTCTATCATCATGTCTGCAGGGGGAATGGAATTTTTTTGATAAGCGCTAGCCTTGCTGAAACTGCATTCATTTCCTTCTATGAACTAATTAGCTAGAAAGGGGGCAACTCCGCCATTCTTGGCTGTCCATCAACCTGCCAACAACCACTGACATCACAAGGTAGATGTCAAGTTCAGCCTTTTGTGTCTGAGACAAGCCTATTACCAGGAAGTGTGAGCAGAAGGTTTTAAGAGAGTAGAAGCAGCTTGATATGATCAAAATCTCTTTGTGGGAAAAAAAAGGCAAACATGTAATAAAAACGTATCTTGGACTCATAAAGTATAAGAACTATAAAAGAGCTATATCAAATATCTGAAATTAGTACAGTAGGCTACATTAGATAAGACAAATATGATGCTGACTGTAAGCTAGCATCTTGAGTATGCAGTATAGTACACTGTGTGCTCTTGATGTCCCTTCAGAACTTTTATTTCTGAAATCTCAAAGATTGTTGCTGCTTCTGCTTTTTGGGCCTTTGAGGGAAAGGTGATCTCTCCAGAGCAGAGAAGCTGTTATATTTTGTTGGTTGTGCGGTTGAAGAAAAATGGCACACCTCCTCTCTCCGACATGTCTTCACAAGACTTGTCAAGCTTAAAAAAAAAAGGAAAAAAATGGGGAAATGTTTCATGTCTCCTGTCTTTTCCTGCCAAAAGCAAAAAGGAGGGCAAAAGAAAACTGGGATAGATACAGTGACATACCAAGGGAGGATGTAGCAGGGATGAAAGCATGTCATTTTGTAACAGATGATCATGAGACTGCCCCCCTTTTCTTTTTTCTTTTTTTTTTGAATCAGACTTTGTCAGAATTTGAGGGATATATTGTTTCTGTTTTGCCGTACCGCTCAAAACAGGAATGGAACTTTGAAACTGGGTGTTTACAAGCCAGTCAGATGTGTCCTTTTGACAAGAAGTGGAAGAACTAGACTGAAAGGTCTGCAATCAACCCCAGCCGACAGTATTCACCACTGTTTTAACGGAAAAAGGAATCACTAATTGATCCTGCAACAGCCGGTAACTACTTTATTTTAGGATTTGAAATGATTTTTGTTTGCTCGCAGATTTGTGGTCATTACCAGATAACAGAATGCAGATTCTATTCTCTGGACACATTCGCCATAACTGCACACATTTACTCCAGCACCCTCTCCATCTTCAGAGCATAGCAACAGATGCTCTTTTAAACTCGTTATCTACAATGGCGCACATGTGAACAGTTTGTATGTCTTTGTTTTGGCCTAATATTTCTGTAATAATTCCACGTTTTAATGCATCTATTTTTGTCGCCATTAAAACGAAATGAATAAAAACTGCTATTCCAACTGCTACGTTATCAGAAACTGTGAAAAGAGAAATAAAAATAAAGATCCGCAATTATCAGGTTACTCTTGCCGGCTAGATCACAGGTGTTTTTGCCTTTTCTAAAGCTCAGAAAATCAGTGCAATTTTAAAATGTATGAAGAATTAAAACAGCTAAAAAAAAAAAAAAACCCTGAAGAGTAAACATTAACACATACGGTGATTGCAAAGTGTTTTGCATGAATAAAAATACTGAAAAAAACAAAACTTTGGTGAACTTATATGACCTTTTTTATTATATGAAACTGTATTCATTTAATCTGCAAAAGTTTTGAACCACCCCTCATTTCTTTACCTTTTCTGAGAAAAATTGGAAATATGAGCAGCAGTTTATTAAAACAAGTGCAGACACACATGGAAATACAGTACATAAGACGAAAATAGAGATTGTGCAGGTCTAATAAGCTTGAAAGTCGATATTTAGTATTACCACCTTTATTCTTCACCGCCTGAGCTCACTTAGACAAGCTTACTTGTGATTTCTTTAAATAGTCTTCAGGAATAGTTTTCTAGGCTTCTTGAAGGACATTCAAAGCTCTTCTTTAGATATCAGCTGCTGTTTTTCTGTTCTCTGTCAAGATGATCCCACACTGCTTAAATGTTCCAGCTCTGGGGAGGCCAATCCATGACTGATAGTGATCCACTGTGTGTTTTTCTATCCGGGCATGTTTTTACTGCATTGTTGTTTGGGATCATTACCATGCTCAAATATGAAACTGCTGCCAATCGGATGCTTTCCAGATGCACGGTGGATCAAAATCTGATGATATTTTTCTGTGTTCGTAATTTCATACATTTTAACAAGATCTCCCAAACCACTGGCTGAAATGCAGTGTTGGGGAGTAACGGAATACATGTACCGCCGTTACGTATTTAGAATACAAAATATGAGTAACTGTATTCCGTTACAGTTACCGTTTAAAAAGGTGGTATTCAGAATACAGTTACTTTGTTGAAATAAATGGATTACACTGCGGTACTTTCCTGTTTCATATTGTCGCGGGTCAGGACTGTTTGGGTTTTGTTTGACAGCTACGTTCTTTCGTTCCAGGCGGCAGCGTTACGGTTGCCATGGTTACAGGGCGACGCTCTCTCTCTCTCTCTGCGACTGTGTGTTTCCTGGGTGAGAGAGCGCCTTTTCGTTGTTGTTGTTGTGCTAAGCTAACAGGCAGAATGCTACAAGCATAGCTCTAAAGAATGTAGCCTCATGGGCAGTGTAGTCCGTGTTGCAGGGAGAATGGACTGCCATACACGTTATGTGTCTGTGAGCGCGAGGAGGGAGAAAAAGGAGAGTGGAAAGGTACGAGTTGTCGTCGAGGAAAAACGGGAGCTGGAAGCATGTAAATATAATAATAACCACTGCAGCCAAGAAGAGTGCCTGACGAGCCCAGTTGTAAGTAAGCTATTAAGACTCGACTGTACACTGTGTTCGTGTTTTCCTCCGAAAACAATAAGTTCCGTTGGAGCAGCCTTTCAACGCCTCTCTCTGTCTCTCGCAAGAAAAATTGACCCACACAACAAAGTAAAGCTATTTTTCGGCTATGAGCCGACAGGGACCCCGCCGTATTAGTCAGAGGTCCCTTTACTACAGTTCGGAGTCGCGGACCTTCAGTAATAGTAATAAATCACACAGCAATAGTACATTCACGTTGTTGTAAAAAGCACGATAATATATTAAGTAATCCAAAGTATTCAGAATACGTTACTCTCATTGAGTAACGTAACGGAATACGTTACAGAATACATTTTGGGGCATGTATTCTGTATTCTGTAACGGAATACATTTTAAAAGTAACCTTCCCAACACTGCTGAAATGCAGCCCGAAACCTTGACAGAGTCTCGATGTTTTACACTCTCATTGCTGTACCTCTGTCTATACCTACTGACAACAATTTGAACCAAATATTTAAAATTTGGATTCATCGCTCCATCAGATGTATCACCACTTATTTTCAGTCCAGTTAATCTGGCACACCTCAGACTCCTTCCCACTCACCATTTTCCTGCTTTAAGAAAGGCTTTTTGGCAGCCACTTCAACCAAGATTATTTCTGATGAAGCTTCAGAGAACATTAGATGGATCAACTGAAGGGCCAGATGTATAGATTGTTTTCCTTAAAATCGTTCCGTCGTAGATAGTTTTTAGGGGCATATGACACACCGTTCCAAATAAGTTTTTGCCAATCGCTCTCTAAGAATCACCATCTTAATGCAAAAAACTATTTTTCTGACACACCGCTGTAACAAAACACTTAAAAACAAGATTTAAAATTGGTTTGTCGTCGAGTTGTCAGTTATGTGTAGACACTAATTCATCCCTTGAGTTAGTTGCCTTTTTTATTCTTGAATGTTTGAGGTCAGTGTTAAGTGGTTCAACAAACATTTGTCAGAAAATGGTCAAGGATTAGACTGAAAAGGAATGAAATATAAAAAAAAATGGGGCGCAGCTTAAGACTTTTGCACATTACCGTATTTTAGCAGCACGGATTCTGTAGTCAGTACTACCAAATAAAGGAAACACTATTCATAATACCCCTTATCTCTCCCACGACGACACGGTTGCTTGTTTGTAAACATACCATTTACTAAGTAATCCAGGTCAGCCTACAGGCAAGGAATTCCAATTCAACGTCCTCTAAATAATGACGGAAGACACACTTGGCCTCAAGCATAATGTTTATCACTGGCAACATCAAAAGACCAGCATCTCATAATATCACTCTACATTCAGAGCATGATTCCTCCATCCCCACAGTGGTGGTGATAAATGCCTAACACCGAGGCAGTGCTCACCTTTGAGAACCTTGGCCTTACCCTTGTGAGTGTCCTGTAAAGCATTCATTCTGATTGCAAACAGCACTGCTAGTTCACACAGGTGCCACAAAACACACAGCAGATGACAAGATTATGGTTTTTTTTTTCTCCTCTTTTCTTTTGCAAAGAGAGTAATTGTAATGGATGACTGTACTTTTTTAATATAACAGAAGTAACAGCGACAGTGTAAAAACAGAAATTTGATGTGGAGATTATGCAAATTATAGTCTGTCTGTGTGTGTTTGTAGAAGGGGTAGCTCGGGGTGGGGCTTTACTGCACTGGCTTACAGGAAACCGAATGAGACAAAAACCCATCGGGCAAGCCAATGAGAAATAATGAGAAATGTGGGATGATAGCAAGTATGTCCAGAGCTTAGTGGGCAAGGCTGCAGGAGGAGATCAATGATGCAGAACACAACATAGATGCATGTAGTGTCTTCTGAGTTTCCTGGGTGGCCAAGATCTTCACTCTTCTTTCTCCTCTCTTTTTTGTCACTTTTTGCATTCATGATTTTCTCTCTATTTAGTCTTAATTGAGTGGTTAATAGCCATAAGGACGACTGCTACCGCTCTCCCTAAAATATGCTCAAAACTCATCGCCATGGCCGTGTGCACACGCTCTATTAACTGTCAAATGCTTTAACATGGGGCACGATTCTGACAAATACTTCTACTGAAGTGCCTGTTTGGAAAATGCTCAATTTGTCTTGCATTTAGTGGGAACTGTGTAGGCGGAGAAGAGAATAAACACTGAGAAGCATCAAGTAATCCCTGAATGGATATTTTATATTGAAAATAACAACAAAGTGAGTCTGCTGTGTTTGGGGGTCATACTGAGCCTTCAGAGGATAACAACAGAGGGAGCACAGGCAGCAAGGGAAATAAAGTGAATTCTGTGATGTCTGTAGGATCCCTGATTTCCTCTGCTCAGTGAAAGAAAAAAAAAATATTGCTGCGCTGCCAAGTATTGGCTTCAAAATTTTGACTCACTCTGATGTAGCTGTCATCCTTTCAAAGGAAGTGGATAGCGAGGGGAAATGGGTGCATGTACCATGTCTTTCACTGAGCTTTTCTGAAGTCCAGAGGAAGATGCAGGACTTCTTCTTCAATCTGCATGGAAAGAATGCTGAGCCCGGTGTTAATTCAACATGCCATTCAAGGCGCTCTTCTTTTGAGTAGGTTGACCTCGATCTTAGCTATTCACTCGCAGATAGTACCTTAGAAGAAGACCAAAAGAAAAATTCCTATAGAACAGAGCATGAAAAAGTAACAAGTGAAAATATTAAGGCATTCATCTGATTTTGTTGCCATCTACCTGTTCTATTGGCTTGAACCCGGGCAACAATTTTAACTGAATTAAGGCGTCTTAAATAGAGAAGTAAGAGTCTGTTCTGGTCAAGGTAAGAAGATTAGACGTAGGAAGGCTGTGCTGTTTTCACTTTCCAGTTACTTTTTACAGCTGGCTGGTTAGTTTGTTCATTGAAAACGCTGTCATGCTTTTGCTTATGCCAGGTTCTGTAAGAAATATCACTGCACTTTTCATAAATCCATCTTTTGTGGACATGTTAGGTGCATTCATCATGCATCCATCCGAGCCTTCAAGATTTCCAGAATGAGCAGCAATTGCACCATCAGTAACTAAGCGTGTGCTGACAACCTGTCCGCCTGAAAGTCTTTTTATTGCCACAGTTTGCCTCTGGGCAGAACATCACCCATATTCAGCACACTCTGCACAGGCTGAGGGGAAGGGTACTTCCGTGCCTCTAGACTTCTGCATTATCTATTTAGTATTGAAAATACTCATTGTGGCAAAAAAGACACTACAAAGCAGTACAATACTTCCCAAAGCTCCAGTCAGTGCATTTCGACTGCGTTGCACAAATCTGTGCTTTCAGCATCTCAATAACAGTGCTTTGCTCTGAAATGCTTTTATTGGTAAAGTATGGGTGTATAAATTGACGTACAAAGCTTTTAGTCGCTGCTATAAGTTTTATGGAATGTGCTATTAAATCATGTCATAATCAGTTTGTAATTTCAGCTTCTTTTTTTTCCCCCGGTCTTTCTTCTTAGCTTTATTCACTAACCAGAAAGTGTCCTTGTGGAATGTATTGGTGTAAATTTCTGCAAATTAAAGAAATCCTTAGAGTATATGTTGTTCATTGCCTATTATTAATCTTAGTAAATTAGAAAATAGAGCAATGAACCATTTTAATGACTTTGAATCCAGGTTTTCTTTCTGTCTGACATGATTGGAGTCATAGCCCACTTCCCATCACTTACAGGGACTCTGAGGGTTTTGCAGTCATGAAGATGTGCTGTTATTCACTGTTAAACACTGACAGCGAACTTCATTTCTCATACCGTCTGTATTTGTTGTAAAATCACATTAAATTTCATCTCAGCAAAGCAATCATTCTTTTCTCTCCTTTTTGCTGCATCCTGCTTAAGACATATTTGTGCAGATTTGTAGTGATTTTCCTTTTTGCATATTGCAAAGACATGACATAAAAGCCACCCTGGAATATTGGCCGTCTTCAACTGCAAAAATGTGTGGCTGTGAATTCCCTTTAAAAGGCTTAGAAATGTGATTTACGCAAACAAACGAGAGAAAGAAAATGATCGAACTGCTGCATTCCACCTCCTTCCATCTCCCACACTAATGTGTGTGTCGAGTGTAAAATGCAATAACAGATTTTGAACTCAGACACCATAAAAGGTACACCAGAAGGTTATGTAGAAGCCATTACAATTGAATGTACTTCTTTTAATACACATAAAGTCTTCTCATATTAAATATACTTACAGTGCCATCCTGAAAATTTGATTTGTGAAAATCAATGGGGTGTTTTTAAATGTACTATGCGATCACATACGCCGCTCGCTATCTCTCGTTCATTCTGTTTTTCCAATCCCAGGCACTGTCTTCAGCCACTTCTAGATCAGGAGTGGTGATCTCCTCTGTATGACTGAAAGCTTCTGAACTGCTCTTTATACAACAGAATTTTTCACTCCACTCCTTTTTCAAGTCCTTGGTTATGTATTTCTTTATTTCACCAGCAGTGAGCAGGATTAGTCAGCAGCGGCAGCACCACTATCAGTCCAAGATGTGCTCCTTCATCCTGCTGCTCTGCTCTGATAAAGGAACTGCTAGACGAGTGACTCAGGTGCACCTTGTAGCCTTGTAGAAAACAACATTTCTCTCACTGAAGCACAGTCTTGCATGTCAATTACTGCCATTAAACAATGGGAGAATCTCACTTGCGGTACATGTAACTACATGTGCTACCTGGCACACATGAACATTGAGCACCTTGTGCTTAAACCTGCCAAAGGAGCAGGTTACAAGCTTTTCACAAAGTCATACCTCAATACGTCACCTTCTTGCTCCTTTATAGTATAATGCATGTAATGGGAAGCTTGGATAACTAACTGACTACTCTTCTTTTAAATAAAAGTGTAAAAAAAAAAAAGCTAATTTGTTTGTGAATAGAAAGATATACCTATTGCCATAAATTTCTCTTATGAAAAAAAAAAGCTTCTCTCCACTTCAGGTTTTCTGGAGCTTCTAGTTCACTAGTTTCATTGCAGTGTGCTACACTATGATGTAGCCACGTAAACATCCATGTTTCAACTGACTGAATACAAGGTGACAGGGCAGACTGCTGACCTGAATTTGCTCCTTTAAAATACATATTGTGATGCAGAGAAAAATAACTCCACTTGCACTCGTTTTTATTATTCGCAGTATTGCACTTTCCTACTCTCAGTTGAAAAACATATGTCTTCTTTACGGCCAGTAGTCTTGTGACAAAGATACGAATCCAGGTATTATCAAGTGTATAATTTCCCTTGCAGTCCTTAAACAACCTATATGACATTCGACTATCATCTATATTACCCTGATAACAAGGAATTTAATTAAATAACATACCTATGATGCCCCAAGTAATTTAAAGCCTCACTAACCAGTGCAGAAATTACCTTACACATTGGGTAAGAAGATAGACTTACTCTAAGGAGACATGACTGTGCCACCTGGTGGCACAGCAGATTAGCCTCAGACAAAAGTTATTATTTGATACTGTCATTTAATGGTGCACCGCTGTCCAAATCAGTAACTACTCCACCATCAGAGAGACAAGTTAAGTCAGCATATCTGTGCATGGACGCTGAGAAGCTTGGCCAAATGGGGCAGAAATAATATTTGTAAAGTACTCTTACTTTCAGGAGGCAGAATTCCCCCCTGTTACTGTCTTACCGAGTAATTTCTGATAAGTTCAGGCACTGGCTACACAGTTCTGGGCTTCTAAAGTGCTCTGAATTACAAATGAGTGAAAAGGACTTTTACAGTGATCTCGCCCGACTTCTGAAGGGATGGGCACATCAACTTACAAGAGCAGCAGAAAAAGACTGATGCATGCATGTTTAGCAGAAAATATGTGGAAGATGACTCATAGCATGTTGGATTATATATACTGAACCTCCCTTATACTTTCCACAGGCCTTTTTAAATTTGAACAAGATGAACCCAAGAAGACCCTTCTTGTATCCATCCTCCAAATGGTTCTCTCTTTCCTTCTGTGTCTCAGTCTCTCAAACTGTAAAGAGTGGCAGCAATGCAAAACTGCACCCACGAACTGTAAGTATACAAAAACTCCTCAGGGCCTGAGACGCACAAAGCCACACACAGACACACACAGACACACACACAAGAATAGTATGTCCATGGGCATTGATGGATGGAAATACAAATATTGCTGTACAGAGCTCTTTATTATTATCTTCGTGATTAAATTCTATTCATCATCCTGAGTTTATACATAATCTACACATATTTTAATCATGTCACAATCGCGACGCTTCTTATAACCCTAACATGGGCCAAATGTAATGACTTATTTTTGTTGCAACCAGCTTTTCAGACCCTCAAATGCAAGTGACAGAGATTTATATTATACAGTGTAATGAAGAGTATGTCACCCACAAACATGCGCACCGGTTCTCAGAATCTGACACTGTGACCACATTGCTATTCACTGTAATATGATGCCGTTCATAATATTGCATTTCGAAACTAAGACCAAATAAGCAAATTAAGCCACATGATAATATCCTCTTATATTATCAGCAGCATTAAACAGTTTTGAGGGCTTATTTGATCATAAGAGCTAAAAATACTACACGTTGCCCACACCCAATGTCAAATTTTTCAGTTGAATAAAAGCTTTTAAAGAACTGTCAACATTTCTTGCTAAGCCTGAATGTGTCTCTTAGTCAGCAGTGCCCGAAAATGTCACATGCCGTATGTCTGAGGTGAATCATTTTTAAATAATGAAAAAAGAAAAAAGGGGAAGAGATGTCCTTCGGAGAGGATTTAAAACTAAACATGTGAAATGAGGAAAATATGAGATGACACAGGGATGGTAAACAGTCCATCTGTGTTCTCCCAAAGGAGGCATGCCATGCTTTGAAATGCACTTAAAGAGGAAGTACGGCAATTCAATATCAATCTAAGAGCATTCTAATGGTATTGCAACTTTTGCTGATTTTACTCTGAAGAAAAAAAGATAAGAGAGTGGCTGCATAGAGTTGAAAATGACTAAGGACTAATGCATTATGGATAGTTTCCGAATACTTCAGTAGAAAGAACAAAAGTGCACTTCTAAACTCACAGAATACAGTAATAAGTTTAAGAAATGATTTCTGGTGTGTTATTTTATTAATTAATTTAATTTTGTAGGAAATTATGCAGTCATGAAATCTGGCTACCATCCAGCTTTCAAAGAAAATTATATGCTATCAAAATACTAATTATGTCATTAATATAAACCAGTAAAACCCAAAGTCTGAAGATAGAGATTATCTAAAGAATTAGCAATTCTTTTAAAACCATATGTAATGTTTGTTCTTTACTTTCTTTCCTTTTTTCCATTTGAAATTTGAATGTCAGCCGTGTTGAAATGTCATACTATGTCATAATCGATTGCTGGTTGCAATCTTCATGCCGGGTCTGAAGAGTAGTTAAGTTACCAACCACAGCTACTGGTCATGCTATTCCTCTGAGAGCAAAGACGGATGATTTTGATTATTGGTTTTGATCAAGCAATGAGCAAGATGGTACAACAAGCCACCGTGAAGCTTCATGAAGCTGGAGAGTAGAAGGATGGACAAAGACAGAACAAGATTTTTCTTTTTATATTATTGTTGCAAATACAGATTTCTTTCCCCCCTGTTCTTGTTTTCTCTTACAGAGTTATCTGCCACTGTTTTTAGCAATGAGAAGCATTTGCCTGTAAGATGATATATAATATATAATCAAAGGTTATATTTTATGTAACTAAAAGGGAGCCTAACATTATTTTTAAAGTAAAAAAAAAAAACTGTATCGAAAACGACCTGCTGTGAAATGTCACATTTCAAAGTACGAGAGTGATGTTGTGGCTTTTCATTCTGTCATGCTTCAGTATAATAGAAAATGCCTCTACACTTGATGTACAACAATGTGCCTGTATGTGACAAGAGCTGAGCAGCAGGGGGGTATATCAGAGAGGGAACCAATCATTACTTATCGAGAGACACTCAAAGTAATTAATGACTTGCGCAAACTGTTGCAAGTGGAAAACATTAATGAATAATTTTCGATACATAATCAAGTAATTAGGAAATGAACTCAAGAGTAAATCCAGGAACCATGATAATGAATACTGGTGATTATCAATTTGAAGCTATCTCCCTTATGCCCTCGAGGGACCTGTGCTAGTTTTAGAGGGAGTAAAAGGAGGGAGGAAGGATTTCTGTTCTGACACCACGATAATGTGCCACTGCCACTCAAAGATCCAGAGTGACACACAGCTGTGGTGAGACTGAATTTCTTCAGTATTTCACAATTTTCTGTCTAAAGCACTGTCATGTCTGCTCCAGTTCAGTCCATTATATCAAGTGGAATCATCTTTACGTCTACTAATCTGCAGCCTTGTATGCCAGGCTTTTTCCACTTCTAATAACAAACATGCTGAAAACTGTTCTAATTATTTATACCAGGTCCCCATTCTGTCAGCTATTCAAGGATGATTTCAAGTGTCTCATGAAGATTTCTGATTTTTATGACATGCCAGGAATGGGTTGAGCTATCCCTGCCTAAGCCACCGATTTATTTCCTTGAATGCCCTCTTTTCTTGTTTGTTGGTGACTTCATTGCTTTTTCTTTCTGACTTCAAAGGCATTAACTACACAAAAGTCTCAAGCTTAAACAGCCTTGAAACAGATATGGCTTTAGGCACAAGTCTAAAATGAGCATTAAACACAAGTTTGTGTCCTATGACTTGGAAAGTCCCTATTTGGTATCTTGTTTACCAGTTAAATAAGCATGTATCGTGTATCTGATGTTTCCTCAAGACCAAGGAGTACACGTAAAAACACTTGCCCTATAATATACTAGGTCTCAATCAAAATTATAATATTTTTTAGAAACCTAAAACTTGCATTTGCATCTAGATTGTTCAGCAGATTGTCTCATTTCAAATCAGAAAACATTTCTGTGATTTGTTTCTTCAATGTTCGTTAGGGCCATTTCAAACTGCAATAACAAATGACCTATTTTTCAACTTAGGCATAAGGACTTGGATAAACGGTACCTCGAGGCAAAATCATTATTTACAGCAGCAACAGCTATTAACAAAGGATGATAAGTGGTAGAATAAAAATAGACACAAGTAGCTTTTGCCTCAAGAGGGGAACAATTTAGCAAATACACAAAATGTGTAAACAAACTCCTTTGTCTACAAGTTTTTCCCCTGACCTTAAACCATTAGCAAACTTATTTTGAGTTCTTATTGGCAGAGTGAGGTTCAAATTATTGATTTGTGAAGCTAGCGGCTCCCTGAAAGACACTGTAAAAATCCCCCCCAAAAAAACCGATTGGACATGCTCATCCAGCACATTATCATTTCAGTGCATCCAGCACGGTTGTTTTGTCAGAAGCCACTAGAGTCATAAAGATGATGAAGGTGTCCTTTTCAGTCAGTGGCTTGCCACCTGCTGTGGTAATACTGGATGCAAAGAGCTAGCAACACTGTTCAAAAAGATGAGGATACGGGAAGTGTGTCCAAGCTGGAAACTATGGTTAGTATGCTGTTTGTGGGGTTTCTGTTTTGCAGATAAATGACTCTTAATGGCGTTTAAATGTGACCTGAAGTAGTCCTGGACAACCATCTCCATGTGAGTTGGGAGTGCCTGTCTCCCTGCTGCAGTAGCCCACGTATCACTGTTATGAATGCCAAAGGACACCTTGTTCATATCTTTCCAAGAGCAGTGTCCAGAATAAAGCTGCATTATTTGAGTCGCCTCACTCATTAAAAGTATTTCCAGCATGTTGTTCAAAGCCGTGAACCGAAACTCTGAAATAGAAAATAAAATGGGTCTAAAAACGAACAAGAATGCCCACATTGTTACAAAGCCTGATCTGCTCTGAGAGTGACATATAGTGAGTAAGCAATTATTGGTCCTGTTGGTCTTTGTCATATTGTATCTGTGGCCTACTAACACCTTAGAGAAATAACAAATGTGTTGGGTGGGAAGAAAACAGAGACAGTGACAAGGTTAACATGTCCCATTGTACACACCCTGGCCTTTGGTCGGGATCAGGGACCGGACAAAGAGACAGAAAAGTGCTTTTTGCACTCTGACTACTACAGCAACTCATACAAAATAAAACAAGACAGTAGGCTGATAGGAAGAAAGCTGAACTAAAAATGTTACACAAAAGCAACATCTATATGATGCAATACTCCATTGTCAAGATTTATTACTATTTCTGTCACCACCAATGACTGATCTGGCGTATATACTAATGTCTGTTATAATGCTATATATTCCAGAATCAATTTCCTTGTTTCATTGTTTTTGCTTTCCTCTGTTTTACATCTCTATGGATTTAATTTGGGTCAGCATTGTGAAGGAAGACAGGGTATTGATTTCTGTCTAAGGGGGCTTATGGGAACCACGTTCCGCTTGTCTTCTTGAGGCTTTGCAGGCGGTTGTGACAACACACAGAATATACCCTTAAATCTCAGTGCAAATCTGAGGCCACACCAGGCTAAACTCGGAATCACCTGATGCCTCCCACCTTAACTCGGGTTGGTAGTCACGTATTCACTTCTCTAGAGAAAAAGGATAGCGGTGGAAAAATATCTCATTGTTAAGCAAAAGTATGACATTCAGGTCTAGCTGCGCGTTCAAGCTGTAGGAGGATCTTATCTTGTAATGCTGGCATGCAGCATCCCAGGCACACACATAGGTCAGAATGCTTACCAGCTGAAGTTGTTTGTTGATTCAAAAGTGGTGATAATTGTCCACTGCTTCACATCTTCAAAATGGCCTTCGCGGTCAACCTAGCTCTTCAATCCATAACTCAGAAATACATATTCGCTTTGACAAGAGAAGAACAAGTGGAACAGAGCACAAGTGGAATCCAAATTTATGAGATAGCTGAGAACTTTAACATATTATGCAAAACAGCTAAACTTTTTATCAAGTGTTTTAAGTAGAGATGCAGAATGGTTTTATAGTAGACAGTAACCAGGGCTAAGTTCATTTACTTCAGGCTGTTTGTTTGGAAAATAATACAAATCATGCACACTGCCAACTAATCCTACTCGTAATACAATTTCAATTTAAGTGTTTTTTGCTATTCAAATTAATTCACACAGTAATTTGACCTGCGCAAAGTCTGATTTCATTCATCAGTATGAAATGCTATCCAGACTGGACTTAGAAGTCTATACTTGCTTATGTCTGTGATAAATATGAGAAGGTTTGGGCCTGATACAACACATTTGTTATCTGAGTATCATACAAAAGTTGCAAGTGATAAAAATGTCAGCAAAACAGAAGAGCACTTGGACCATGTAAGCTGTATTTTAACACAAGCACACCTTTTTATATTGCATAATGAATTTCGCGTTTGCTGAGCAAACACACAAGTGTGCAGTTATAGTCATTCCAGATGCACGTCAACACTGTGGACAATATCAGTATTTTTCCTAAAATGCAAAATAGTCCAACAGAAACACCACATGGGAAACGGTAGTTCAAAATATTACCATAAGTGGTTCGCTGGTGTTAGAAACCAGAAGCATATTTGAAAATATTCTGGCCTGACTGATTGGGTCAACTATCCCTGCATGACAAATGGGTTTGAAAAGGACATGAGTTTATGAAAAAAAGGCCTGATGGGGTTGGAGGTCATATGAATGGTTCAATAGATGATAAAAATGAAAGCAAATTGTTAAAAAGGCAAGCACACGGAGCTACGTTGCCTATTTCTGGGTAAGCTGAAACAACCGAAAATACTGGGCAATCTCTTTGAGAATGGACGAGTTTTAATTCTTTAGATGTTTCAAGTGACCAAGGGATAATTGAAATTGGGTGCTGCCTGGATGACCTTGATTCCATTCCTGCTGATGAAACGACTACCATCCAAACACCCACACACCACATGCATAAAAAAATAATCCACAAGGATAGCAGAAAGCACAGACAGACCTTGTTTCAAAATAATGCCTACAGGGTCTCTATTTCCCAGTTTTTTGTTCCACTTCTGACTCACAAGCATCATCTCTGTATATCAATGTTTGGGTACCAGCTAGCATAATGGCTGTATTATTTATGTAAGCATAATCAATAAACCATGGCATCCTCTGTAGATGTATTTGTCTTTCGGAAGAGTGACAGCCAGGATGTATTTTTTGAAGATACGGTGGAGCAAGTATTCCTCTGCCCACTGATAAACACTACTGACACGCCACTCTGTGAGTTTGGCAATCTAAAATTACATGTTTGTGTACATCCCAGAAATATCCAAAAGAATATCTGGGCAGTGTGGCTAGATGAGATGGAGGTGCTGCCAGCAACATGAAGAGAACGCTAATGACTCAAGGGTTGATTTATTTAGCTTTCGTCGTACGAACAGTGTCTGATGGTCAACAGAGTACAATAACAGCACCAACGTGCTCAAGGATAAAGGATGACCTTTACCACCAAAAGGAATTCTCCAGGCATCCTCTGGATAAGGACTTTGTCAACCTGCTAACATGCTGACTACAGCATAACGGTCTGAGGCAGAGATGTTGGAACTGGTCTTGCCATGTCATCAGAAGCCAGAATAGATTCATCAGAAGAAAAGCACAACACTGGAGGGGAAACACAAAAGTTGGTGACCCAAATCCTGATGTCAGAAGCCCGTGGAGGCTGAGGTCAAGATTCCCAACCAGAGTTGGAGCACCACTGAAACACTTGTCTGAGAATGACAAAAGTGGAAAGGCTTTGTTGCTGTCCGACAGCCCAGGAAAAAAACACACAAAGCTCATAAATACTACCCTAAGATTAAAGGTCTGTGTTTCTCTTAATGACAAAATATTTCACTGTTTTTTGCAGTTTTTTCCTCATCAGTCAAAGTATTTCTGTTTGTCCTTTCTGCAAAAATACATATAACAAACAATAACCCACTGGTATTCTATGAAACTAAGATAGTGCTACATCCTCAGTGACATGTGTCATTAGTTTTTCAAGCAAGGTCAAGCACTGTCTCTGTTGTTTGTCGGTCCTGTAGCACAAAAGCAAAAAAAGAGTCCGCATCATTTCATGCATTGTGTCTTAATCACTTCTCTGCCAGCACTTATCATATAGCTACTGTTAACTTCCTTTCCTCTGCTGCTCTTTATGTATGCCTCCCCCCAGTGCCTTCCACCCAACACTTTGTGCTATCGATCCGTACCATGGCACCCTTGTCTTATTGTCAGCACTGAACATGGGATCGTCAGCCTCTCAAGTTTCTCTCTTGTGTTTACAAACACGCCTCTGCTGCTATTGGAAACACTCCTACACAAGGAACATACAGATGTCCTGCTCTCACTGTCCTGCAAGAGGGTTTGCTTTCACTGGCTTCCTTGGCTTTTCCTCTTGGGAACGAGGTTAAGCCTCGTCAAAAATAACCTCAGCATGACTCTCAGATTAAAGGTCACAACTTTATCCTTCACCTCTTTGTTGACCCCTGATATTACTATGTCAAAATACATCAGGATTAATGCCTTACCTTACCTATAGACTTTCTTATCTTAAACCATGGAAGCTCTATTTCATTTATAGGATTCCCATTCTCCTTTTCTACTCTTTACTGTGTGTGTGTGTGTGTGTCCTGTATTCCTCGAATCAACCCTGCTCTTGGCGGGTAGCTCAATCTCAATATCATGTTATCGGACTCAGGGGCCAAGGATATAAATACCACGCACCATAACTCTCTCCTGTTCAATAACCATTATATGCTCTACTTTATACATTAGAAGTACCTGATGGGGCAGTAAATTCACAGCTGCAGCTCGACCGTCAGAGTGCATCCAGAGGAAAAATTGATGCTAAAGCCAAGGAAAAGTTTCAATGACAAGTAAAAATTGAAAATTTTGGAATTAAATGAAAAAATAGAAAAGGCCAAGAAGGGAAAGCATGTGACTCAGAGGGGGCTCTAGTGAGCAGCGGTTGTATGTGAGAAATAGAGAAAAACAGAGTAAAGAGCTGAGGGGAAAATGGAGAAAGCCAGCTGGGCCTGACTTTCTCATTGTTACAATTATCTATTGTATTTCTGCAATAAGCTTTGTACATCCAATGAATCGTGCACTCTTTTTCCTAAAGTCTTCCTTAGACCTGCCTGGCCCTTCACTATGAAATCTATCTTCTCACACAAAAGGTTCATGTTGCCCTTGCTGAGACTATTTCAGCTCTTCCGCCAGCATCTCCTCACTTCCCAGGGACAGCAATCAATAGAAACATATTTCCATCCAACACTACAGATAAAGTAAAACCCACGCTGAACAGAACATGGAAATGGCAATAAATGTCCATCCTCAAAACTCAAAACACATCGCAGGCAAGTACACACACACACACACACACACACACACACACACACATACACACACACACACACACACACACTATTGTTTACCACATGAGCATGACTGGATGCAGCAAAGAGTTTACGCTTCAATGCACTTTTTCATTTGGAAAGCTAGGGTGGTTACCCACTGAGCGAGAGAGAGCTGATTAAGAAAACAGTCCCATTTAATTCCTTTCTCCTCAACGGCTAGCAAGAGAAATGTAATTAAAGCCACTAAATCTCCCATGGGCCCTGCTACCTGCTACACGACCAACATGACACGTCGTGTAATTCGCCCGACCTACAAAGGCGACTGCAGTTTTTTTTTCTTTTTTTTTTTGCTACGCTTGCAGGGTGAGCACAGACCTTTGAACAGACAGACAGAGAAACAGACAAAAAAGAGAGGATGGGAAACAGAGACAGTGGGCTGGGCTGGGGTAAAATTGGAACCTGTGGTAGTTAACCTCTACTGAAGGTCCAAGAACACTGGAATACACCCACATGAGTAAAAACATATTAAACATAATTAAGCCACAAGTATTCACACTTACAAAATATACTACATAGCCAAATGCTGTTGCAAAAGAAACCATAGTTTGTATTGTTCTAAGGCAAAAAAAAAAAAAACAACAAAAAATTGAACATTTGATGATCAGAAGTCTGACCATCCTGGCCTGGGCAGGAATATTATTCGCCTCATAAATATATAAATTGATCAAACTTTCTCTCGATGATAACTGACATCCTTCAGTGTCGGTGCAGCATGCGGTGTAACTTATTTAGTAATTGGACATAGAGAAGCATTTTCGTCAAACTCTGAGTGCTGGTTTCCTGACCTGCCAATCAGTACTGAAATATCTTAAAGCCCTGAAATCTTTTAACCGTGACCGTGATCTTCCCCAACTTCCTTCAGCAGTCTAACACCAGCCAACCGTCTGATCCAATCCAGTGATGTGGTCGAAAAAGTTGCAAATTCCATCAGCTGGCACTTGTCATTACAGCTGCAGACAAATAAATAATAATACCTTAAAAGCGTTGATTGCTTACCTATTTGTAGCTCCTAACGTTGTTTTGCAAGTTGTTTTGTTTTGTTTTTTCAGTTGTTAATGAATGATGAGGAGTTTAATTATTAATCTCCTTTAGACATGCAGACATACAAATGCTTTTAATGGTGATGTTGTTTGGCTGATCAGACCAACAGGATGCATCATGTAATATGCAAGAAGAAAATAAAAAAAGCTGTGTACAATAAAACCTTCAATAAGGAAATAAGGATGTCAACCAAAAGCAGAAGATACTTTCTGACAGCTGGTAACACGACCACTTGCCCAAAACCTAATTTCTTCTTCAAAGTTTTGTCACAGTGTGTCTTAGAGGTAGCTGCTGTGCTCCATGGGAGTCTATATTCTCGGAAAACAAGACAGCAGGCACACTTACTAGCAAGACACGCTTTATTTCTTTAAGGAACAAGCCATGTTTTCTCTATAAATATAAAATGAACAAGACCTCAATGAACTCTCATGCTGCTTAAATATACGCCATGTTTCTGAGGGGTGCCAGCTAAATTTTGTTGGGCCAAGACTTCTCACACTGTGATGCTCAGAAAATAAAAGGATGGTAGAGACTTCTCTGCATTCAATATAATCCCCTACCAGGACTAAAACGCATTAAACCCCTTTATATTCTGTCTTGACTTATTGCTTGACTCAAGAAAAAGAAAAAGTGTTTTAGCCCTTTGGAAAAAAAGATGCTGAAATTTGCTGATTTCACTCCTACTGATTCGGCTGTGGTGACATAGACTGTGACCTTTGCCCTGTGACTTGGAATTATAATGTTTGTTGATAGCATAGAGCATGAAACAGTCTACTTAGCACTATCACATAACAAAACAATTAGAAAGACAATGTATTTGTGCTCCCTCAGCCATTTAGAAAAACAGCGGTACTAAGGCCTGCTATGTGACAATCTCTTGCTGCACAGTGGCAAATTTGTGAAGGCAGCATGAAATATCTGTGGCAAGCGCTGCTTTGTTTGCTGGTTTCATTAATTCTTCAGGAGGGTATATCTCAAAAGTGCCAACAAATACAGTGGAGAAACATGTGCTCTGGCAACAATCCATGCTTCTAATTGGGAACCATGGGCTTCAGGAGTGCAGGATGCACCTTCGCTCTGAAAGTCTCCTCCATTATTTATAAAAATGTAAGAATTATAGAACAAGAACTAGCAGCCCTTCTGACTAAGCTCCTAGAAAGGATGCTGGCTGCACACAGATAAATGCTTAACAATCTATTTTCTTTCAGTAGCATACACTTCAAAATCTAGTCCACCTGCATATGTTTTTTTCTAAAAGAATTAACATTGCTGTGAAAACCAAGCAGACCTTTACTATGTGTCCCTGGTTATAAAGAACCTTAATATATGTGACAGATAATGAGGCTTATACTGACATTAAAATGTGATTTACCATCAGTAACTGTGAAGGCCAAACAAATAACAAAATAGCATAAGTGTATTTGGACGTGTTTTGTTTCAACATAAGTAAATAAAACCTATCGCTGCAAATAACTTAGTCCACTACAAGCATGGAATGAATGGACAGATGTCGTTCTAAAGAAGTAATAAAAGAGCAACTTTCTTAGATGTGCATGGAATGCATATAGGCTCACACAATGAAAACAATCATTTATATGAATCCTATTAATGTAGTATTTACTATACAAACACCATTAATGGAACTTCAACACAGTTAAAACCTCACTATGATACAATTGAAACTTGCCATACGCTTGGCTTCTCCCACTCAGAGCTATTTTCATGGTCGACCTGAGGATCAGCGCAAACTGAAAAGACACTGATTTTCTATAAATGTTGCTGAAAAACACACAAACTGATGCTTTTATAGCTACAAGCAGTGTTGCCCCGGCTGATACTTAAAAAAATATTTTGAGAGCTTTTACGAAAACTGAACATCACACCAGTTTGCATGTGAGACATGAAAGCACACGTCAGAAGGAGGTAAAAATGTACAGTACAAAGGCTAAAATGCTCATTGTTCAAACATCAATATCTGCTTGTTATATTATATATCAGTAAGGTGCAGTGAATTTTATAGATAGGCAAACAAATATGGTAGCCCACCCGCAACACACACAAACACACACAAAAACAACTTCCTCCACCATTTAACTATTTGAAAAGATAAACTGGATCAAATTTTACAATACCATTGTTGCTTATTTTCTGCATTCTGCATGCATGTCTTCACCTTTCTGTACTCCTTCTTGGTTGAAGAATTGTAAAATATAATTACTTATATGGTTAATCAAATATCTATTATATTGGCAAAAAGTAATTGCTATTAGCGGACAATGGCAAGTTGTAGATTTTTTTCAACTTTTTCAAACAAAATTGCACATAAAGTTTAAAAAGTCAGTATAATTATTCTGCAGAAAAATAAAAGGAGAGAAATTAATTTTAATTCATAGATATTAGACTGATGGAATTATACTGAGGTCAAAATCTTTTTATCATGTTACAGTTTTGTCTTTTTTGTTAATTTAATAGAAACAAGCTCCCAAAATAATTAGCAGTCATTCTTGAACAATCCAGCTTTTTAAATCATTATTTTTGTGTAGCACATCTTTAGGCTAAAGTTTTCAAAAATGTGCACACTACAGTCATAGTAACATGTCTGCAAACCAAATATTTGAACTTTGGTTGACTCAAATCTTATTGTAGACATCAATTTTAGGAACAGGATTTTCGTTTCAAAGCGAATAATCCAAAATGCACAACATAATAATGACTAGGTTCATGTTGGGGATTATCTCACACATTTGCTTGGCTGAAGTTTGGATCTGCCCACTGGGGAGCCTCAAAATTAACTTTTATTGAGAACAGTTTTAGCCTCGTCCTACATCATCCCTTTCTAAAGTGGTTATATTAGCCTAACCATAGTGCTATAGCTAGCCACCAGCTAGTATATAATTATATGTCAGCTGGTCCAGCTTAACTGATGTTTAGTTTTCTGTCTTTGTTTACATCTAAAGAGATGTAGATTGTAGTTTTTCAGAAATACTTACTGTGAAAATATGGACTTCTGTCTTTGTTAGATAAAAAGCAGTTAGCTAACTTACTGCTAACTTCCAACTTCTAAACCTTGTAAATAGCGTTCTTCATGGATGCCTTAAGGTTGAACTTCATTGCAAAATTATTGCGATGAGCCAAAGTGATCAGTAAAGATGAATGATTATGGACTGTTTTTAACTCTCAGTCTCTCACTTTTTATTTGATTTTGGAAACCCAAGGCCAGTTGGATCTGAATGCCCTAATGATGCCAGAACTAACAAGCAGATAATATATAGAATTTTCTTTGAGATAACAATGCCTCCTTTTCCTTGGAATTCTCCTTTTATACTATATACGCATATCATCATTCCACTGCAAAAGAGAAACTTTGAAACTCTTATAGTTTCCCCACTTCCTAATGCAATGCAAGGTCAAGTCTAAGTGACTTGTATCCGTTGTCCTCCCCTGTGAGGATGTTGGGAAATACAAAATACTTTATTGCATTTGATCCTCCATTTATCTCTCATGTGGTAGGCCTAACCAGCTTTCAGAAGTAGATATGAGTCAGGAACAAAAGATAAAACTGTGACCATTCTTCAATACTTATTAGAGTTGCGGCCATCAATGTCAATGAGTTAAGCAGACAGCAAAAAGGAGAGAGAATAGGGAAAAGAACAAAGACTGAAGATGGAAGGAAATTGAGGTTGGGAATAGATAGGAACATAAGAGGGAGGACAACAAAAAACAGATTATAAGAAAAGAAGCCAGCCCATGAATTGGATATTGAAAGAAAAACGAGATGAAATGTTTTAAGACATAGTTGGTGCAAAAGTTTGGATTGTGATGTTCAGATGAGACTACCAAAATGAATTATACATGCAAATCATAGATTATTAAAACTGTCTGGATACATAAAAAGAATCTGAAACATTTGTGATATAAAAATTACTTGAAAGAATTAAAAAATCTAAATGTAAACAATGTGATCTTTACCGAAGTGTATACAAATAAAATATATATGTATATGTATTGTAAAGGTACACTGTTTATTACTTGCTTGGGAGTAAAGGAAAACCATTTTCCCCTTGCTTTTCTGCTACTGCTGCAAGACAGTCAACTCAGGAGTGATGTCACTTCCTTTAAACTAGATGTAAAAGAAAAGCAGTAACAGATTTTTTTATGGCAAATTGTCAGTAAGTGTACACACAAACCTGGAAGCAGTTATCTCCTACAGGTAGAGATATAATTAGTTAGTTGACATGGTAGATAGAATGGATACCACCTTGGGAAACACAGCCATCCCAAATAAAAGAGCTACTTAATTAGAAGAAGTACAGTGAGCCAAGAGAGCGTGACAGAAGATGGGACAAAGGAAGACCTTGAATAAACCGTTGCATTAAGAATTTCTAGATTTAGGTTGTTTTAAAAGAGACATTCAGAAGGTCTTATTTGTGCTACAGTCTTTTTGTAATGCTGTATTAGTAAGTAACCTTTTTGCCTGTTATCTAACTTACTATTTTTGTAAGAATTTACTCTATTGCTGAAAAATCTAATTGGAGTTTAAAGGGGCATTCTTGGGACTAATTAGCGACATTAGCTTTAGCTATGTAGCTAACCATTAGAGGTTACTAGGTTAGTAGTTAAAAATACAGCTGCGATCTATTAATAAGCAGGAAACAATCACAAACAATGAAGTGGGAACTCTGTTTCTGAAAAAAGAATGCTAAAAAATTTGCCAGTGATAGCACGTTGGCAGCCTGTTGGTTCACAGGAAGCTGCCTGTCTACCTGCAGAGAGCATCTGTTGTCAGATGGGGGCAGTGTTATAAATAAATATGGGGCACAACCAGGGTACTCCTGTACTTTTGTTGGTCAGCTGCGGAAAAGAGTGAAGAGTACAGCAAGGACCTGGAGGACTGTGCAAGAGCATGTTTGAAGTATTGAACATGTCACCAATTTTTCAAAGTAAATATATTTCTAAAAGTGCTACTGAAATGAAATTCGCAGATGTCGGCATCAACCCATCCAATCCACAAATGCTGTTACATTCCTCTAAAAGATTGGACAACTCTTCTAAAATGAAATGCTGTCCAAGAGCCAAGGACCACTTGTGGAGTTCTACAGAAAGACCTGGAATCACGAGTACAACTGTTACAAAGAATACAATAAGAAATGCACTCAACCGCCCTGAGCTGCATGCACGCTCCCCATGCCAAAATCCATTGCTGAAGAAAAAGCAGGTTGAGGTGCGTTTAAAGTTTACTTAGCAAGCCTGTAAAATATTGTGAAATAACTGCAGCAGGGATAAATACAAAAATCAACTAACGATTTTTATGAAGAATGTATTGGTTATCTACCACATGTTGATGAAGAAGAATGAGGGTGAACGTTGCAGCGAGACAATGATCCCAAACAGAAAGTCAAGGAAAGAAAATAAAAATGCTAAAATGACCCAGCCGATCACGTGAGCTGAATCCAACTGAAAAACTATGGAAAGAACTAAACCTCAGAGTTCATAGAAGGTACCCACAGAACCATCAGGATTTCAAGAATAGTGGTTTTATTGCTTTGCATGTATGGATTGGATGGCTTGTTATCTGCTGTACGTGCAAATTGACACAACTGTGGCACTATAAAGGATTAGGCATGTTCCCTAATGTGACCACGTGACAAAAAGCTTCGCATGAAGAACAAATTTGGTTAATTGAGCGACTGCCAGGGACTGCATAGGGAGAGAGGCAGGATACACCCTAGACAGGTTGCCAATCTGTCTGAAGGCCAATGCAGGGAGACAGACAACCGTCCGCACTCACATTCATACCTATAAGCAATTAAAGGTCACCAATAAACAACCAGGTACCTGGAGAAAACCCATACAGACACAGAGACTATGCAAACGCTACACAGAAAGGCTTCGGCCAGTTAGTGTAATCAAGTCCAGGACCTTCATATTAATAGTTTTACTCACCTTGTTCAACCCTGAATACTCTGTCTCCTCTGAAAAAAGGGGCCTCAGATCAGAAGTGCTTGACTGCCTGGCATAACTCACAAGTGCAGATGAAACTGTTAACCTGGAGAAATGGCATCTCACTAATTTAGAAAATCTTCATTTAGTTTGGAAAAAGAGTTTGATATTCTAAAAAGCTTCTAAAAAGCCCTCTATAAAATAAGAACATCGTACTATCCATTACTGATTGAAAAAAAATAAGAACAACTTCACCCTTTTTTTAAGAACTACAGCCAGGCTGACAAAGAATCAGACATCTCTTGGGCCAACCATTATTTCAAATTTAACTAGTAATAACTTCACAAATAAATGTTGAACCATTAGAGAAGAAATATATAACCATCCCACAGATGTATCATTGTGTACAGCAATTTTCAATATGACTGGTATTTATTTAGACTCTGAGTTAACTTCAATAATTATTTCCTCTGAACCATCAACATCTCTATTAGACACCATTCCTACAGCTTCTCAAGGAAGTCCTACCATTCATTAATGCTTCTATCTTAAATATGATCAGATATTACAGTCATCTTATGGTGTGAGTAATTAAAATAATACTTAAAAAGCTATCACTTCTTTTATTTAAAAGTTTTTCTGAAAGTATAGTTGTGAAACAGATAACTTATCAAATTATTTATTTGATGTGTTCCAGTCAGGATTCAGAATTTACATCACAGAAATCTTCTTATAGCCTCTGACAGTAGATAGACTTTTTTTGTAAGATTCTTCTGGCAAAAAATATGAAGTGATATGAATTTGTGACATAATGAAAAAAACACAATATAGACTTACACTGAAAACCTGATAAATATTTATCATAGATTAGAAATACAAACATCAGCTACGCTATGGCCAAATGCTGAGGTTCGATTTCAGAAACAAGGGATAATAATATTTTCGTAAAAATTTAACTATTAAACCCAAAGCAAACAATATATTTAAATGCTAAGAGAGTCAGAAGGATGCCACAGTCCATGCATACCAAATGTCCCCATGTGTTTGCTACTGTTTATAAGCTTGTGGTGAGGTATGTAATATCTGCTTCAAATAACAATTTATCTAATCACTGGTTGATATGTTGGAATATTTAAATACGTCATATTCACAAGCTGTCGCAGTTGAAAAATGGGATCAAGTCTCTTGTTTGGCGCTTTAGTGCAAAATTGCATTTTATAAAAAAGAATGTCCAAGAGGTTCAAGTGTAGGTTGAATAAGCACTTTTTTATAATAGGAGATTGTATTTCTGGTAACCTCTGTGTTTCGTAATAAGAAAATATAAATAGCTACATTGACCTTTGAGTGCTTTCAGGCTAAAATACAACAGTGTGTTGTTGCTTCTCCTTTGATGATTTTTTTAATGCTTATTAAGTTCACTTTCTTTTTCCTGCACTGATATAGATTTGTTGGTTTTAGTTACTATTTTTCCCAGCCAGTTTATGTTTCTTTTCCTTCTTTTTTTTTTTTTTACAAAACAATTCCAATCCAGTGCTTACCAACCAATCCCAGTCATACTCTGCAGTAACTCAACTATTTACCAAGCTAAATAACAAACTTGCAGTAGGGAAAAAAGAAAGAAAGAGATAAGAAAGAGTATTATCCTAATTATTGGAAAAAAGAATTATCAAGAAGGTCCACTATTCGGCCTTTATATGTGGAGTTTGCAGATTCTAACTGTGTCTGTGCAGATTCTCTCCAGGAACTCCCACAGTCCAAAGACATGCAGTCAATGGGGATACTTTATTGGTGAATCTAAATTGCCCATAGCTGTGAATGTGAGTGCGAATGGTTGTCCGTCTCTCTGTGTTAGCTAGCTGCCCCCAACCTCCTCTGTTACCCTTACACGGATAACCGGAAGCGAATGGATAGATGGATGGATGGAGAAAGTAGGTAACGTATAGAGTTGCTGCAGTTGCCAAATATCCTTGGGCAAGATACTAACTCCATGTTTGCCTACTGGTGGTGGTTAGTGGGCCCGGTGGCACCAGTGTCCGGCAGCCTCGCCTCTGTCAGTGCGCCCCAGGGCAGCTGTGGCTACAGTGTAGCTTGCCATCACCAGTGTGTGAATGTGTGAATGTCTGCCTGTAGTGTAAAGCGCTTTGGGGTCCTTAGGGACTAAGTAAAGTGCTACACAAATGCAGACCATCTCAGGTACAGTACACATGTGGCTGATTAAAGTAGCTATGCTATAGGCCATCTCTCTTCAATTTTGTTAGTCTTTACCACCAACATTTTAGCTGCACAAGCTACAGGCCGAGTCTGCTGGTAGCAACACTCCCACCGCAAGTTCTCCAGACGTGGTATAGTCTAGTTTTCAGTACTTTTTAAATATAGACCCAGATGATAATTCCCATGTCCTCTTTCATATGTAGTTAAAGTATTTCTTGCATAGCTAGAGAGTTAAAACAATGGATGCTAGAAACTAGACAATTAGAACTAGACACCCTCCTGCCTCAAAACCTGTGCTGAACAGCTGGCTCCCATCTTTACTCACATCTTCAACAGATCCCTGGAGCTGTGTGACGTTCCCTCTTGCTTCAAACGCTCCACCATCATCCCTGTTCCCAAGAAACCCACCATCACAGGACTGAATGACTACAGACCTGTCGCCTTGACGTCTGTGGTCATGAAATCCTTCGAACGACTGGTGTTAGCCCATCTGAAAGACATTACAGGCCACCAGCTGGACCCTCTGCAGTTTGTCTACCGGACAAACAGGTCGGTGGATGATGCAGTAAACATGGGGCTGCATTACATCCTGCAACACCTCGACCACCCGGGAACTTATGCCAGGGTCCTGTTTGTGGACTTTAGTTCGGCTTTTAACACCATTGTGCCTGAACTTCTCTCCTCCAAACTCTCCCAGCTCAGCGTGTCACCAGCTACCTGTCAATGGATCACCAGCTTCCTGACAGATAGAAAGCAACAAGTGAGGCTGGGGGAGATCACCTCTGAAACTCGGTCCCTCAGTATTGGTGCCCCTCAAGGATGTGTCCTCTCACCACTACTGTTCTCCCTCTACACTAACGACTGCACCTCCAAGAACTCGGCTGTTAAACTCCTAAAGTTTGCAGATGACACCACTGTCATTGGCCTGATTCAGGATGGTGATGAGTCTGCATACCGGCAGGAAGTTGAGCGGCTGGTACTCTGGTGCAGTCAGCACAATCTGGAGCTGAACACTCTTAAAACTGTAGAGATGACAGTGGACTTCAGGAGACATCCCTCAACTCTGCTCCCCCTCACCATATCAGACAGCCCTGTGACAACTGTGAAGACCTTCAAGTTCCTGGGTACAACCATCTCCCAGGACCTGAAGTGGGAGACCAACATCAACTCCATCCTCAAAAAGACTCAGCAGAGGATGTACTTCCTGAGACAACTGGGGAAGTACAGTCCCCCACAGGAGCTGCTGATCCAATTCTACACTGCGGTCATTGAGTCTGTCCTGTGCTCCTCCATCACAGTCTGGTATGGTGCAGCCACTAAACAGGACAGGAGCAGACTGCAGCGGACTGTACGGGCAGCAGAAAGGATCATCGGCGCCCCCCTGCCCTCCATCCAGGATCTGTACCTCTCAAGAACCGGGAAATGGGCAGGGAAAATCATCGCAGACCCCTCACACCCTGGTCACAGACTTTTTGATCTGCTGCCCTCTGGCAGACGGTACAGAAGCCTGCAGACCAGGACCACCCGACATAGGAACAGTTTCTTTCCCCTCGACATCTCCCTTCTAAACAGTTGACCTGTCACACTGCTCCCACTGCCAGACTGCAGCTGCACCTTATGTACATTCTGTAGTATTCATTCCACCTCATTTCATTTCTGTATTTTATGTATACAAGTTTAGATTAGTTATTTATAGTTGGTTTACACAGCGTTGTGTATGTATGTGTATGTATGTGTAACGTATATATAGACACGTGTGTGTGATTTACATTGCTGTGCTTGAGAGCCACCATCTACCGGAACCAAATTCCTTGTATGTGTCTGCACATATACTTGGCCAATAAACACGATTCTGATTCTGATTAAATTTAAGGAACTTCTTTATAAGGAACTTATAAGGAACTTGTAAGGAACTTCTTTATAAACATTAAAAGTTCAAACATATATTTATTCGTTAATGACTTAATTAATGCTAGTAATAGCATATTGATTTAGTGTCCATATGAATCATAGAGTAATTTAGATCATTTTAATTCACATATTTACATTTGAGTGGCCCCAAAAATGGTTTAGATTCACAAATTGATTTCTCACCCCCTGGGTGGTATGTAATGAAAGTTACAAAGCATGAAATGCAATCTTTCAGCTCTCAAAAGCCTAAGTTACGAACTCTAATGTGTTTTTATCTTTTACTTTCTTCTCCAATACCTGAATCTACTTTCCTCAAGGTTCAAAGATGAATGAGTCAATATGAGCTGGGATGGTTTCGATTTCTGGGTAACACTGAAATAAAGGCCCAACTGACAGAAATCTTCATTTTTAAAGAAGGTATTCTTAAGATATTTAAGTAATTCTGTAAGTATTAGTACCTTTTTTCAAAGCAGTAATATTCAGTATAGCTACAATATGCCAAAAAACTGGCACGCTAGACTGACAGCTGAGTATTAGGGTGGATAAAGTAAGTTTTCCAGGAAAGTGACTGAAATGGATATTACTATTAATAATAAACTATTAAAAGAAATAAACCGCTGTTTAAACAGTGCACATGCAGTAATGAAGATACACATATTAACTGCTTTAAATCTTGATTTTTTATTTTTTCACTGACCTTGAGAGGATCTTAATTTTTCATCTTGCTTCATTGATAGAAAACCATGCACACAGCCAAATTTCAACTGTTTAGTGAGACAAAAATGAACAAAGACGCACTACTATTGCCCTGAAATATGTGGTTGGTGTTTTTTAGTAATACAACAGTTAAATGGTTTAACAGAATGTTTCTTGTAGCTCTGTTTCAGGTGGTTCTCTTTTACCACTTATAATAGATTAATTAAGTGGTTAAAAAACCCAATTAGTCACCAGAATGGTAGTTTTGCCAGATGAATATTCTGATTCCAACTCTATACAAGAGTTGGAATATAGCCCCGAGGCTTGATTACCTTAAGGTCTTCAACCCTATCTTTGGAGTAGCAAGAACCCTGCCTGAGGGTCCAATGCCATACACTGGGTAACTTGGAGGCAAAAAAGCCTGTAAATTCTTGTAGCTTGAGGCCATATCCAGATATGTTTCAGATCAGGTGATCAAGAAAATTTATAAAACAATCAGGTGTCCAGAGTAGAGATTATGTGATTTTCTTTTTTCTTTTCCTTTTTTTTTATATGCATAAACTGAAGCATATCGACAGTTGAGTGATCTATTATATTTATCAAGGTAAAGTTATAGCTAGAACATTGTCATATTTGACTAAAAAGTGCATGATTGCATGATTTGCATAAATTGATCAAATAAGCATTTGATCCCAACAACCCAGCCCTCAATTCTGATTCCAATCAATCAATCAGTTAAAGATCCTCCTGATCTCATTAAAAGTAAACTACAATAAAAATTAAAGACTGTTAATTTCTTAATTGAGCAAATTTACAAATTCACCAGGAGATCTAATAATTATTTCCCCTGTTGTAACCACATTGTTTAGTTCAAATAGCCATCGAGTCTTTATAGTATGTAACCACTCGTGATATTCTAATAAAACTCTCCATCCGTTTTAATCTGTTACAATATACATACACGTCATATATTATAAGCTCTCATATAGCTGTAATTATTTTCTTGTCTCATATGCGTTCCCTCTTGTTCTCAAACTGTTAAGAGGTCTTCTGCTTACAAAGGGGTGCTGGAGCCTATCCCAGCTGCCAACACAGAGTGGCAGACGACCACTCACAGTCACACCTATAGGCAATTTTGGTTCACCAGTTAATCTAACCCTTGACTGCACGTCTTTGGACTGTGGGAGGAAGCTGAGTACCCAGAGAGAACCCATGCATGGGCAGAACAAGAGCAAACTCCACAGAGGCTTTAGTCAGATAAGGGATTTGAACCCAGAACCTTCTTGCTAACCATCGCACCATGCTGCCCTAAATTAAGTGGTACTGAGTTAATTCATTTCAGTATTCTCTTTTAACAGGAAATGTGTTTTTTTTTTTATCTGAGCCCATCAAAGTGAATATTCAACATCAAAACTGCTTTGTTTTGTTTACAGTTTCAACAATAATGGTGATTTTGCAACTGTATTATTTAAGAAAAGGGGAAAAAAATTCTCCTAAGCTTACTTAAACACAGCAACATTTGCATCATCCTTTTTTTCAGAAACAAAATGTATTTATGCAGCATTTCATATTTAATTGCTCTACTACAGGTCACTAATAATCCCTTTGCACTAACATGTAAAGATCAGATTATTCTGTAAGTAGGCTAAATGTTCAAGTTTATAGCTGTGAATCTGGTAAAAGATTGAATAAATGCGATTCATTCCCTCCAAATTGTAAAGCTGGTCTGGTTATGGATGGGAACAACTTTAGAATATAAACAGTTCCTGGAGGATGAAGGAATTCATACCATCAACTGCCCACAACAATTGCCTGACTTACGTCCAATATAACAGCACTGGGACATTATGTTTTGGTCCATCCGAACCCACCAGGTTACTCCTGGAGTCCTGGTCCAGATCTGGGAAGAGATCCTCTTCGATCATCACAATAAAGAGTATGCAGCAATGTTGTCAGTACATTATAAGCACCCAGGGGCCATACTGAGTACTATTTTTAGTTGCTTTAATACATATTCAATCAAGAGGGTAAAACTGACTGTGACTATACTCTTTAACTTTACATAAATGCAATAAAAGAACAAGTTCCAGTTGCACAAGCTACACACTGTCTTGGGTAATCATTTTAAAATGTGTGCCTATAAATAGCAGAATAAATTCTAAAATTATAACCTAAAGTTAACTCACACACTATAATGTGTTGTTATTAATGTTAAATGTAGCAAAAAAAAAAGTATTTACCTCAGATATGTCTCTTATGGTGACTAGAGTGTGCAATTTGAGTTTTCTTCTCAGGCTCATGGACTGGAATCAAAGATCATCGTATTACAGCAACTAAAAGAGAAAGACAATCTGATACCTTTACTGCACAGTGATTCAGTGCTTATTTAGTGCTCTTTTAATGCATACAAACATTTCCTTACACTACATTCATGCTTCAAACATTTGTATTTGTTTTTAAAAACTGAAAAACTAAAATAACAAGGAGGAACATGCTTCAGTTTCACTGGGTACTTTTAAGATATCTAAACAAATCAAATCAAATGATTTTCATTACTTAAAATCAAGCAGCACAGGTAGAAATGACCATTACAGGCAACAATTTTAGTCCTAATAGCTGCTATGTCTAAGATTAAACCACTGATTTTAGTGAACTTTTTATGGCTGAGTGGTGCAGATCAGCAGCAAGTACCGAAATTATACAGCAAAAAACCTTAATCAAAGATAAAAAGCATGAATTGTCTCCTGGAGCTCACAGAAGACTTTTTCAACAAGACAACAAAAGTGAAGAAGTAATCTCTGAAACCCAAAGCTGGTTCTTATTTTATTTGAGAAATCAATGACTTTACTTTAAGGAAAAGAAATCTTGATCATGTCTTGATGCATTCTCAATCATCCAGGTAAGTAAATCTCCAAAAGTCGATTCTGTTCATCTAGATGTAGCGTTTTCAGTGTTTATAAGATTAGGGAAACCTGCAGTCAGTGGAGACTGAAGAAGTCACTTGGATGAGTGACGAAACGTTTCTCCCACTGAAAATGTTGCGTCCAGTTGAACCTATTTTTTTAATTGTTCAATTTTTTTTATAAAAAAGTTGTGTTAAACACAGTAATTTAAACTACACCGGCCATTTCATTCTGACAAATCCCAAATACAAACCTTCAGAAGAATCCCATAACCAGGTAAAATCTAATCAAGTTTTGCTGTTACAAAGACACAGAGACACTCACTCATTATGTGAATTAACATAACATTTGATGCTTACTTGTAGACTGATAATGCTGGAGTTACTTGGACACTACTGAACATGGGGGTTTTGACTGGCCAGGGATTTGAAGACTTACTTCAAATCCCCAACCAAATACTTACTGGACCAAAAAGTGCCTAAAATATATTGCTAGCGGGCAGAACTGTGGTCAATTAATATTTGCTTGTATCATCAAAAATAAGGCAACAGCTACTAGCATCCAGTTATTATTGCATTTACTTTAACTTGCTAGAAGCATTTCCTGCTGCTCGGAGTTCCACATGCATGTGTTTAGATTAAGTAGATAATCTAATCAGAATACAATCTGCAAGGCTTTATCTGTTTTGACGGCTCAAGGTTAGAACTGCCATACTAAGACTGTTCAAGGGTGGTAAGAGGAAAATTACATTTTAAAAGTTCAACCTCCTCCCGGGAGAATGGTACTTGAACCAAACACACTCAAAGAGATTACTTCAAAGACAGTATTCCTTTAGGAAATAACAGCATTAACATATTGGAAACAATAAGCCCTCCACTATTTGAGCAAAGGAAAACAATGTGCTACTATACAAAGACCCCATTGTTATGGAAATTATTCAGAGAAATTAAGGTGTTGCCGCTACAGCATAGAAAACCTATCTCCCTCAAGCACGGGGGATACTCTTCACGTAGGCTTTCAATATATCTGATCCATATACACTGTAATTCTTCCTGACATTGGGGGTGTAAGTGCTTCTTCACGTTGCAATTTATGTTTTGTAATGAAACTTTAAAATTGTGGTGGATTCTCTAACATGCTTCATATTCTTGATGGCATGGCTTAGAGAGGTTTTTTTTTTCAAAACAAAACAAATTTTGCTTAAAATAGGTCACTGAGGCTGAAAGGGTGCTTATATTATATTCAAGGATTAACAAGTAAAAGGTATTCAGTAAATTTCAATATTAAACTAGGTCATGGCAACTTACACTAGGATTAGGAAAATCCATATGAAATAGAAATGACTATGTTATGAGATTTTCATCTAAACTAAAATAATCATCTTTATTGTAAGCTATTTATGCTTCCAATTTAAGGCATAATCAAAACAAAAGAAAATCAACGGAAGTGAAACAGTGGTTTTAGTGCTTTTAAAACCATATCACAAATGTACCTTTCTCAGCATTTCAGTCAACTTTGCTATCACAAGACATGAAGTCTTATCTGCTTAAAAGATTGCGACTATTATGGACAAGAAACCTGAAAGGATTCAATCTCTGAAATTCTCTCACTAGAACAATATTTCCATTGATGATTTTTGTTTTTGTAGTTGTTCATTTGTTTTCTTTTTTTTCATTAACCCATTCAAATGAACCATCTGCCAAGTTCTCTGCGTATTATCTAAATTGTATTGTTTTAGTTGAGGAAGAAATAAATAGATTAATCATATTGTGAATGCTAACTCTTTCCACCCACACAAGTACACAGCCTCATGGACACAGAATGGGTATGAATCAAAATCCCTGATGTATAATCCTTCAAATAGAAAATCCACTTCAAAGTCTTATTTCATCCATCCAAGACTCATATGCTCATGTCTGCACCACTACAGTCAGGCCCCTCAGGTACTAGTTTTAGGGTCAATGTTCTGATAAAACCAGCTAATGATGCCTTCAAAGACCACTAGGTCTATAGAGGCTGACCACAAGAGATTTAATTTATTTTATTTCAATATTTATAAATATATATATGCAACCATTAATTTATTACCCCCCCACCTCACCTTAACTTAATCCTTTGTACTATTAGATGAATACATCTAATATTCATCAATGAAATCTGTTCAGATTGTCAGCTGATTTTGTTTGGCAGGTCTAATTAGCCTCGGCTCAATGAGCATCACTGACATTTGTGGGTGTGTTTGTGAGAGGTTTATTGTGAATTTGTAGATGTGTCCCTGACGTGACTGAATGCTTTTCTTTAAAAGGAGAGAAGCATAAACATCTTTTTATAGCAACAAACATACCCTTGCCTAAGTTAGAAACTGTGCCTTTTTTATAACTTCTGAGTTGCAAATCAACAGCAAAACAAGCGACTTTATATCTGTGCATGCCATGACCTTGTCAATGCAAGCGTGAAGAATCAGTTTTAGTTGTATTTTGTTCAGGGAAATGATTGTAATTTTAATCATGATCTAAATGAATTGATTGAACGAATATTTTAGTCAAGTTTTTGCTGTTGCATCAGTTTTGTGTTGAGTGTTTAATCTGTATTTATTCTAAAGTTGGAGAAGTATCATCTTTGTAATATGCAGTTAGAGCAATAATGTGGTAAGTATGTTTTCTACAGTGTTAGTAAAAAACCTACTTTTTTCTTAATTCCACAAGTACTCCACATTTTTTGCTGTCCCTTCTAACCTGACAACAAGATGCTCTGCTCAGGAAAAAGTAATTCAGCAGCTCTCTAAAATGGAGCGACACGGGTCTCGAAAATGAAAAATATGCACTTATTTAACTTTTCTGAGTTGTAATTAGTGAAACTTCGGGAAACTGAATAATTGCACTTCATTTTTAATTAGACTATTTAAGATTTTTGTACTTTTTGGTACAGCTTGCTGTATGCTGCATGAAAATTGAATGAAAATGCCATTTTCTTCTTTTATGTGAGAATTTAAAGCATGCTTGATTTTGTAGTATTGTGAGATTCAACTACATACTATTCCAAAATTGTGACTATCTGCCTTGTGCAATTTGAAGCTTTTAATTTGTGTGTGGTCAAATATGAAACTTTGCAGGAGTGCTGCCCCTTTTTTCATATTTTAACTAGTAAAACATGGTTTAATCTCCATTCCAAAAGTACAAATGCTGATTAATTTTAATGGTAAAAAGATCAGTAAAAAATTTCATGCATTATCTTTAATAGTTCTAGAGATAAGCTTGTTTAAACATTTCCACAGAGTTCAGTGTGCAAAAAATAAAAGCCTGAACGTGGGTCAATGAACCACTTTTTTTTTTTTTTTTTAAATGCTTGGAAATATATCCATCCATTTGTTTTCTTCTGCCAATCCTTATTAGGATAGGGTGAGAGGCACAGTACATGCTTAACATATCGCCAGTCTGTCACAGGGCTTCACGCTCACATTCACAACTACTGGTATGTACCTTTTGGAGCCACCAGTTAACTTAACCACCCTGACTGCATGGGTAACCCACCCAGACACAGGGAGAAAATGCAAACTCCATAGAGAAAAGCCCCAGTCAGAATTGAACCCAGGACCTTCTTGCTGTGAGGCAACACCGCTAAAATTTGACAGCAGTCTTCAAATATGTTGAAATTTTTTTTTTTTCATTTTTCAATTTTTTTATTCTAAAAATTGTGTTTTGTAACCCTGTAGTTCAAGACAAAGATCAAAACATTCTGTTGTGTTTGATTTTTAAAGGCAGGTAGTTTCCCACCTAGCTTGCCGAAATTAAAGCCAATCTCCCACTGACTTTATGCTGAAAATAGTTTTGCACTTGATTTGAAATCGTGTGTACTCATAAAAATTGAAAGTAAAAGTGATTGTTTCTATAGAAGATTTCAAAGGGACACATATGTGTTGAACTGTTTTATCAGTTTTCATGTACACTGTTCCAAAAAATAGTAATGTCAAATTATTTTACTGTGTATTTTACAGTTGTGTACTGTTTTTCTAGAATATCATTACATTCACATAAGTAGACTGTGATCTGACACGTCAAATGTAAAATAACATAACATCACTGTAAATGTAATAAAACACAATTTACTTGTTTGTTAAATATATTTTGTTCTACATATGCATATTTAGATTGTAAAAATACATCCAGAAATGTCTCCCATCATGCGTTGGGACATGTGCTGCTGTTTAGATGTTCTTGTTTTATTGTTTATGGTTACGTTACTTTTAACTGTTATCTTGAATGTTGTGTTTACGCCGTGGTGCAGCGTCACTGACAGTTGTTGTTTTGTAGAGAGAGTGCTGTACCATGAGTGACTTCTGTTGTGCTGTTGTTGAACCTTGAGGCACATTGTAGCACCGGCAAGTGTTTTAATAAAGAGCTCCCCCTACCAGCTTGGGGTTAAATAACAAGCTCAATCTCTCTCTGTGAGCTTCTTTGTTAAGATTTCTCTGCATGCCACAATGTAAAACGTTGCACGGACACGCTGTGCTAATTATATATTTTGAAAAAGAAATGTAGAGGTAGGAATTGCAATTAATATAAATAACATGACGCTAAGCATCGGCCAATGAATGTGAACTAACAACAACAAGGTCGCGGGTATGGCTGTGACCGTAGGAAAAAACCCTAATATGAAGGTATTTTACTGTGAATTTTACAGTAATGTTCTGTTCTTCTAGAATATCATTAAAGTTACGTAAATAGACTTTGACTTCACATTTTGAATGTAAATTAACGTTAAATCACTGTAATGTAATACAACATAATTGTCATGATTATTAAATGTATCTGTCTGTACATATGCATATTTAGATTGTTAAAATACATTCACAAATGTATCATGATTTCACAAATATCTGTCCGTTATTTGAAAGATTGAACTGTTGAATTCAAATGTAATGCTATGGAAAAGTATATAACATGATCCCTATAAGCTTGTGTTACATCACATAAGTATTATTATCATTGCTAGTTAGGGCCATCGTGGCTCAAGAGTTGGCAGTTCGCCTTGTGATTAGAAGATTGCCGGTTCGCGCCCCGGCTCGGACACTCTCCGTCGTTGTGTCCGTGGTCAAGACTCTTCACCTACCGCCTACTAGTGATAGCCAAAGGGTGCGATATGGCAGCCTCGCCTCTGTCAGTCTGTCCCAGGGCATGCAATCAATTGTTATTTAAACCAACTGTTAACTGTATATTTCTGTACATTTACGTATTATGATTCATATTTCCACATTCAGTGACCTTGTTTATAGGTAATTTCATTGTTTGATCACGTAAAAATGTTCCTAATTTAATGTCTAAAAGCACTTGGAAAAGGCAGAATCCCATGTCAAATTAGCGCAACAAACTCTATTTTCATTACTGGAAATAACCGTATTTTTATGGGGAGTTATTTTCTGTTATTTCACGGTCGTATTTTGGCGCCCCAGCTGCTGGAATATTACCGTTGTTTTAGGATGTTTTTTTTAACAGTGTACAGACACGACAACACTTGAATGCATTAGTATATTTGTTGATGTTGATAGGAAAAAAATAATCATTAAAGTATTATCTATTATTATTATTTGTTTATCTGCTGCTGAATTTTAGAAGCAAGTATTTAATCCACAAGCAAAATATGACTTAGTATTTGATGGAGAAACCTTTGTTGACAAGCTCAGTGGTAAGAGATTTCTTGAGGTTCATCAGCTTTTCTTTTTTTGGGGGGCTTTTTTTTTGGGCTTTTTTGTGTTAAAATTAAAAATTCTTTAAATAGCAATTCTGTGAACTGGCGATGAATCACCATCATTTTTGTGACTCATTATCCAGCTGAATAAATTGAACTCTTAACAAATCAGATGATACCCGTTATAGCTAATAATTGTTACTGCAGAATTTCTGCTAAATTCTATTATCAGTAAGGTTGTTCGTAGCATACCTTTCACCAGTTACTGTAGTAATGTATACATCTTGTGTGGCTTGGGTTTTAAAACTTACTTCTTAGCATGATTGTTGCTACATATAAATATACATATATAGCATGATATATATAGAGAATTTTGGGATAACATTATTTTTAATTCAGATGGTTTTTTATAGCATCTGAGAACTTTGATAGCTTAATTACTTTTCTGGATAAATAAGGCATTAACTCCATCATACTGTACTGCATCTGCTCCAACACAGTGAAAAAGCATTAAGATGAAAATATCAGACAAACAAAACTACTAAGCACTAGATAAGCACCAAGAAGTGAATGTGCTTTTTCTGCTAACTTATTTTGAAAGTGCAACAATTTATGTTCCAGTGTCTCATAACCTCAAAAATGGTCATGGAACAGTTTTATAGGTCAGACATCTGAAACTCCTCCAGCACACCCTGGATATATTCCAACAAGTCAACTGCACTGTGGGTATGTTGTACATACTAAGATTTTTTTTTGTTAGTATCTAGATTTGGACTGCATGTGTTCACAGTACTGGGCAAAACATCAAAAGCTGCCACGATATGCTCTGCCTCTGAGGCTGAATTTTAGTGATCTCATCTAACTATATAATGCTGTAGAAATGGATGAACCTTAACATACTGTAACAATCAGTCAGTTATCTTTTGTGTTGCTGTCAGAAGGATTAATGGTAGCAGAACATCTAACTTCTCCCTTTAGATGTAGACAAAAAAGAAATTATCAGAAAATTAAATTCTTCTTTTTGGCAAAGCCCAATAGCAAACAGTATTCAATGAATAGTGAATAACCAGCTGCTATGGTGATGTTGGGTGAGTTTAACTGTGTTTCTCTGAACAAATTCAGAGCAGTAAATGAATAAAAAATGTTTCTTCGTTGTCAGCGTTCTAACAGATTGGGTTTGAGTGAACTAAAAACAAAAGATTAATAAGAATTGCTGTGGTAGAGAGAAGGAATCTTCTTACAATTTCAAAGTTTTTTGATGATGATTTCCCATGATAAATTGCATGTATTGTATTTCCCAAGGTGCACAGCACGTGGCTGTTGTTGAGTGACAAGGAGTTTGAAGCTGCTAATGTGACTGACAACAGAAAATCATTTGAGCATTTCAAGGGATGACTGGCCCTTGAGAGGATGTAATGTGGCTGGAGGAGATTAAGCAATCACAGCTGTTGAAACTATCTATCTATCTATCTATCTATCTATCTATCTATCTATCTATGGCCCTCATAGATAGAAATAAATCAAATTTCAATAGCAGAAGCACTTAACAGCATAATTACTGGCTCAGAAACCAGTTCATTAAGAAAACATCTAAGGTAAAAGGCATAACTGTTAAGAGCTCTCTTAAAAGTGCAGTTCACAAACACCACAGTAAGAACAACTGTATAACTGAACACATGACAGCAATTAATTACTATGAACTAGGAATAAAGCAGTTCAATGCAGTCAAGATAAGATCACTTTTAATACCAACCTCCAAGATAGTATCAGTGTAATATCCAATCCACAGTAACATAGTTTTTTTTGTTATTGCAAAAAAAACAAAAACAAAACAAAACAAAAAAGCATAACTGCATTCACAGAGAGACCAGAACTGTTAACATGACTTTAATCAGCAAGCAATAAATGCAAAAGCTTGACAACCCCCCCCCCCCCCCCCAACACTTAATAGCTTAGTAGGTTAAATATATATAAGTGAATGAACCGTGTATGAAGAAGAGAGAAGGGCACTGATATAGGCCCGATGAGTGAGAAAATAGTGCATTCTACTGAATGAAATTACAGTCTGCATCGTCATAAATCTTCCTGTAGCATAATTATAAGAATATGCTGTCATGGCCTCTTTATATATTGTCTTTATATTTACTGTAAACAAATGCAGTGCTGCATGCAGTATGTTTGTTTTGAACAGCGTATTTTTTTAACTGTGTATTTTGTTATGACAACAACATGATGTCCTCTCTGCAGTTAGATAATTAAAAAAAACAATGAGTAAAGGTGGAAAATGAGGTTGAACACACATATTTCCCATGAGAGTGTCCTCTGATTTTACATTTCTTGTTTCCACAGCTCCAATTAACAGCTTTGGTACCAATTAGTAAAATCAAGCCTTTGCTGATGAAAAACCCATGGGGTTATATGTGTCAAGAACTAATGCTTGAGTTAAAAAAAAAGAAGAAGAAGTAAGCGTAGATCTGAATCTAGAATAATTGGGACAATGGGGTAAATGACTTTGTTCTATATATTCTATATGTTGTTAGTCGCTTTAGTCGTTATTTTACTAAGCATATATGTAATAGTGGGTAGCAACAAAGCTGGATCACTTTTACTATTGACATTTTGAGATTTCTTATATCTGAATTGAGGAAAAAAAAATACTGTATAGTACCCACTTCCTTCTCTAGTGCTTTTCCTTCAATACCCCCCCATATTCGTCTCATCCTAAGCATCCTCTTGGGATAACATGGTATCTAGGTGTGGCTGTGGCAGGAGTATCAATCTGAACTGCTCATGCAACCTGTAGACCTTGCCCAAAGCCAACATGTTTGTTAGTATGCCAGGGATAACAAATGACTTAACATGCTTCCCTCTTTAATAACCTTGTACACCTACAAGACAACAATAACAGAGAAACCTCCCTGAGTGCTCCTTAATTCAATTAAAAAGCATGGACGATGAGCGTGCCATGCAAAAAGAAGACCTCGGAGCAGTGATAAACTTCACAGCTCTACATTTCTTTGAAAGATGTTAGATGGTCTTTTTAAAGTGGATTTTCAGTACCAGTGAATGTTCAGGTCAAATTTTCTTACTATATTTTCATTATAAATAATATTTTCATATATTGTTCTTGTGCATGATTGTTTGACTGCTGACTGACGTGTAGCACAATGTTCTTGATTCAATTACTTACTGTAATAAAAATAGGGGCAAAATTATATTGCATACAAAAATACTACATGAAAAAATAACAGAAAACCGTATGTAACCCTAAGAAGCACACAAATACAAGACTGTGGCACTACTTTGTATAAGGTGCTGCTGCTGTGCTGCTGTTTTTGTAAGTGTACAACATTCACAATTACTGACTTTCACGAACAATAATTTTGTGATGCTCACCCCAAATATCAAGTTAAAACATTTTTACCAACTAACTGCAGTCTGAAACAAAGCAAGAAAATTGTGTGGCTTTTAATGGCAAAAAGTATGAATGTGGTTATTCTGCATCTTCTATGTTTATGTGTCTGTGTTATGTCTGAGGCTATAGTTATGTAGCATGGCGTCCACTGGTATGTCTATATGCCATGTGTACAGTACAGTACAGTACAGTACATACTGTATATGCATGGCATACATAAATATCTATGGCATCTGGGGCCACTGCTACCTCTGTCCACCTGCAACACAAAATTTGACCTAGACATTTTTGCATCTTCTCGAGTCCCCATTATTGGTCCTGTTTTTTGTTAAGTGGTTGGTAATTGGTTCATGATTCATATTGAAATAAGTACAAAAACTAAGGAATCTAAGCGACTATTCTTTACCTCAAGACAAACTATGAAAACCTGCACTTGACGTTTTGCAGAAACAGGGAGAAAACAGAGCCATTATGCATATTTTGAATTTCTTGACCTTTCAACACACTCATCGGTTTTATTCTCTCCATGTCGAATACAGAGAAGTGTATCTTTATCCATGAACCTGGCTCTCTCGCTAATGTTCCTCCTTGTCAGAGACAAAGGGGTTTTAAGACTGGATGATTTGGCAGGCTCTACCACTTGCAGGCAATATTTCAACCCATCCATCTAGCTAGGATAATAGAGTGTCCTTGCCTTTCAGCGCCTTGAGGAGTGACCAGTTATCACTAGCCACCAGCTCTGTTGTTAATAAAACAGGGGATTGGAGGATTGAGTTGAGAAAGAGGATAAAAAAGAAGGAAGGATGGAGAGAAGGGTAAAAGAGAAAAGGGTGCATGTTATTTTGACAGGCGCCTCGCAAAGGTGAAGCTGATCACGATCAGCAGTCAGTTACCAAGCTGGCAGGAGTTCTCTTTTAACATCTTAGCTTTGGTTTCTGTGAAGATAAATTTAGCCCCATCACATCTCTCTTCAGACTGTGGAGAGGGGAGGAGAAGAGAGGAGAGAGTAGATGAGAAGAATTGGAGTGGAGAGGTGGGGCAGACAGTGTTAGGCTGATCTAGCTAATGGCCAAACTGACCTTCACATAAAGTCAAATGGTAAGAAGAGTAAGTAGCGTGTCATACTAAGCCACTGCAGTTTAATCAAGGCTATTTCCATTATGCCAGACTTTCCTACTGCCTTGTGATTTTAAACAAGTAGTTAAAATTTCATTGATTGCTCAGTATGTGTTGCACAACTTCAACATTAATATTAGAAAAGATAAAAATGATATCGGATCGGACAAAAAAAGGGATAAACCATATATGTTTTTTGTCTCATAAAGAGTGGAATACATCTAAACAACTTGTATTTTTTGGTAATTCCTAAATGTAAACAAATTCATTCTTCCTAAGGCAGAAATTTGCAGCATAATTTCAATGATTTTATCTACCTTGGGAGTTTTTTCCATCATGAATTTACATCAGTGCTCAAGAAGTGGAAAGGCTGACTAAAGCATAATAATGTACTGTATATAGGCAATATCATTTGAAATTTTAGGATAGCACAGAGCTGGTTTCATATAAAGTAAAATTACCCCAGGCATATCCTCCACTATCTGGTCTTCATCACATCTTTCCACTTTACAGTCTGTGGAGCATTTCTCTGCTATACCTGATTGAGACATAGTCTCAGGCAAACACTCACAATGACAACTGCACCTCTCTCAGGATTACTGTTGAATCTCACATTAAAGTTTATATTTATTTATTTATTTTTCTGTCAACATGGTTTGTAAAAATATAGAACAGTTTTTTTTGTGGTATTTTGTTATTGGGATGCAAAGCATAGATTATAGTAAGAGCTTAAAGAGGACTATTGAGTAGTTAAGTAAGTTTCTTTTGGAGTTCTTTTTATATTAGACTTTAAAAAAACCTTGATTAATTCATTAATATCTCTAAGTAGCAGGAGTTACTGTGAAAGATGAAAACTACCTAGAAAAAAGAAAATACATGTAAATAGGACCCAAATAAAAATTTGAAAAGCCCAAATGTATTTTAAAAATCTGTCCATAAAGTGCCCATAAAAAGGGTACCACACTACAAAAACTAGGAGCAAATAGTTACATGTCATGAGAAGCTGTTTAATAAGATAAAGAGTTCTTATGTTATTAAACAGGTGCCAAACCCGTGTATTAGGCCACACATTTTAATTCAAAACTGACTAATTTTTCAGTGATATTGTTTGACTTTGGACAGAATACTTGCCAAAGACAAAACAACAAAAAACATGAGATCTCACAATCTAAAAACTGACTAAAGGAGTTAATCATCATCAGAAAGATTAATTCATTATTTACTGCTGTGTAGTTGTGTTTTACAATGCTCTTTGCAATTGTATAGCTGGCCAAACACTCTTCCTCATCTCTGCTTAAAGCAGTTCATCATGGTCTAAATACTGTAATCATTAATAGATGTATGAATCTATAGCATTTTCCTAATGTGATTTTCCAGCTTGATCAATAAGTACATTTCAGACAATAAAGCACATTTCACAGAATAAAACTGTTGCCCTATACACAGGTATACGTTATAACTCTATCTGACATTGGTTCATTTCAGCTTCCAAAGAAACACCTACAGAGATTGTCCCTGACAGTATGCCTAATGTCGCTTTAGAAGAGGAAGCATGCATAACTGGAATCTTGTATGAATCCTGAAAGTCGCTGATTTGTCACAATTTTCCAAAAATCAATGATTACTTCAAGCATGTTAAAACACACACATGCTGTTTTATCTGCTATATGGAGTAAGAGTAAGCTGCCTAAATTTATGAGTACAAAAATTAGTCTGAAGGTCTACTTTCCTTTCTAGTCTTATCAATATTTTCAGTCAAGACACTTTCAGATTGATTAAATCAAATTGTACGTAATACATCACTAATCTAAGCTTAGCAGCTGGACTTGCATTCCGAACATCCTGCACCATAGTTTTAACGATACATTCTCTCCATTGTTAGATTATGTTTCATCCTCTAATCCAGGTGTACTATAAGTGGCCACACAGTCTCTTCCAGACAGATGTATAAAATAAAGCATCTAGCTTTGCAGCATCTTTACAAAGATTTGTAAACAAATCACACCACCATGCTCAACTCTATGTGGTGTTTTTGCAAAGTTGAACTGTTCAGGGACTACAGCAGTTATAAAGAGGGGTTACAAAGGTACACTTTTGCTGACACTTTGATGATTCAGCAACTGCGGAGACCCAAACCTCCTTTGGAATTAACATCAGTACAAAAACTGTGTGCCGGGAGCTCCATGGCACAGGCTTCCTCTCTCAGCTGTAATATGTAGGTGGTTTGTCTCAAGTTACCTCAGACTAGTTTCATCAAATTCTTACACCTACTGTTCAGTCCTGTACTTTCAGAGACTTAATTAAAGATGTTAAACTTAATTTCCAGTATGCCACTACAGTAATTAAAGACAATCTTATCAGAAACAAGATAAGAGTAATCTGATGTCATAAACAAAAAACAAAGTCCCATGAAACATCAGTTACTTACTACATAGGGCATCTGTCTTGCAATTTACAATGGAAAAATAACTGATTTTTAAATGTATTCTGGTAATTTTATCCTTTATCTAATAGTTTTATCCTTACAGGGACATGTGGCCTGCATCCTGGTTGTTTTAGATTCCCCCTACCCCAATACTTTACAATGGATATAATCACATGGCAGTAAATGCATTGATCTTTATGATTTCAAGGACCACGGAGTGACAAAATTCCCAATAAATCGTTGTGACAAAAGCAGTCTACGAGGATACTTTTCCAATTAGCTAATGGATTCATTCAGCTGTTAAAATGACTCTGGAGGATGTATGTGTGTTGTGACTAGTTTACATGATAACTGCAATACTCCATTTCTATAGACATGATTTCTGAATACAATTAAACCATTAATGAATGCACATGTGTGGCCAAGGACTCTTAAACAATAAACAATCAGCCCAAGCACTTACCAACCAGAGAAGGGAATATTTTCAGCCAGCTGTGCCATTTCACGTTAGTTCTTGCCACATTCCCAACCCCTTTCTCCCCATGCAACAACTCCCCTATGCACTCCGAATGACAGAGGAAAGGAAATTATCGAACACCAATACAATAAAGCTGTCTGGTAACTTAATAGGGCTGCTGAGTAGGGGCACTGTGGCCTTCTTGCTTTGAGGCGATAATGAGAGTCATCATTCCCTCTTGGGCTGGAAGAAAGGGGCCTCCTCAGTGGTGATAGTGTGTGTTTGCACATGCATTTGTGTATATGCGCATGCAAGTAGTCTTTGAGATTTTTTTTTAGTCCGGTGAGGCCCAATAAGCAAACAGCATAGTGCTACAACAAAGAAAGATAGATCTCCGACTGAATACAGCTTGGGAGAGATGTCTGAGAAATACTGTTCATTAAATCAGGCTAAAGTCCAAATATTGAGTTTATAAACTTTAGCGAGACACAGAACATGGACTGCCCCATTTATCATATTATTGGTCCCTCAGCCATTTATATGTTTGGGGAATATGTCTCAGGATGATAAAAGAAACCTGTCTCTAACGAAAAAGAAAAGTACCACTTGTTATTGGAATGCAACATGAATTATTGTCTAACAAGAGATCCACAATGACGAATCCTTTTGTTTGAAAGGAAGCCGTGTTACTGCTGGATCCGTAATCATTAGAATCTTTTTTCAAACTGAAAAAAAGAGTTTCTATTTATCTAGTAGGTTTAATGTATTGGTTCAAATTTTTGAGTTTTGCTTGCTCCAAAATCCTGACAGAGATATTTACATATATGCAGCATTCGTAGTTCATTAATACACATTATGATGATGAATGGAACTTTATTCAGGAATTTTGATCACCTACTTTCTCTCTGAGGCCAGTAATGCTGTAAGTTAAACATAGCGCAGTTATAAATGAAGGGATGAGAAGTGAAAGGAATTCTTATGCTCAAAGACATTTGTTTAATTTAATTTCAGCTCCTATGGTGTGTACAGTGTGCTCTATCTCTCACACTACATCAACTGTCCACGTAGGAATGATTTTTAAAACTGGCTTTTACAATGACCCGAGGGTTCAAGCTCCATGATAATAAAATATTCCAACTGTTGTCTGTGCTGACTCTGGCTACTAGAAGTACAATCAGTGCAACACGATGGTGTACCACAGGACTTGATTCCCACCCAGGGGAGTTTAGGTAAGAGAGACCTCATTGTGTTTATACCAACACCTTGTTATCTTTTCCCATTTGCTGATGGTGAGCCCCAAGGGTGAGCAACTTGCAATAAATATTTAATGCTGAGAAAAGGAGTACAACTATTGTGAACAATATTGCTGTTAAATAAATAATTAAAGAAATTAAATGTAATATATCTACTTTCGAATTTAAAAGGCAAAACATATTAGTCCACATTGCCCTTACAGCACATGAGACAATTAATCGATGGCTCCCGTTAAGTAACTTCAAGAAAAACATCAAATCATTCACAGTAGTTTTATACAAAGGTGGTATATGCTGTATAAATGGTCAGAAAATTAACCTCTAACTACTGCTGTGTGTAATATACACTGATGAGTAAGTAATTTACAGGCAGCAAATTATTCCTGCGTTAAAACAGGACAAAAATAAATAAACTTAGCACTGCAGATTGCAATGGAGGCAGAATATGGTTGGAGTCCAAGTTTACAAAACCCCCTGTTCCATGTTGATATAGTGTGGTTGATAACAGTAAGAAAACTGACATCATTAAGATTCACAACTGTGCAAGCAAAGCAACACAAGCCAACCTCCTCCAACCCCCAGATGACTATCAAGCACTGTGTTTTCCAAGCATGGAGGTAATGAGACAAATACTTATTACTCAAGTAAAAATGGCATGAATATTAGCATCACATTAGGCCCCATATTTAATGATGTTGTAAGTACAATATGTCACTGTTACTCGGAGGCAAAACATATTTAAACATTATATAGAGAAGAAGGAGGAAATATGAAGAAACTGCAATCTATTTCACTGCAGTGTCTCACAGAGAAACATGGCTGAACAAGGATGGAAACATGAATGAGAAAATCATCACCATAACAGGCTTTCATATGCTACTTCATGGATACCTGATGTGAAAATGGAACACAAAATGATTAGAGTTGTTAAAAAATAACAAACTATATGAAGTGAATCTACAGTGAGCGATTAGTAGAAATGGGACCATCAGTACTCACTAAAGGGGTGCAAGGGGTCCAATATTCAGGGTTCAGCTCAGCTCGAGGACGAAGGTCCAGATATTCAGGGTTCAGTTCAGTTCGGGCACGAGTTAATGTTCCCTTCATGGAAGATTGAAAAAAAAAGGTTAGAACTGCTCACTGTGTCATTTTAGATTGGTTGTTATTTATACAAGTAGTTGAGTCCACGAAACCCAATATAAGGTAACTAAACAGAGTAAAAAACACAATATGTTTTTACTAATCACTGTTTAAACTGAATTTACTGTTCAAATTAACTCTTTACCACCTTTATTTGACTGAACAAACTAAGCCTCACTGTTTTCTGTCTCCACCAGCCAGTCGTGTTCAGGTTACATGCATGTCTGTCAAGAGTCATACATGTAATAAACATGGAAATCAGGATGTTGTTCTTAACTGTTGTTTCTAAGTGTTTGGCCAAAAAAATCTATTCCTGATTAAAAGCACAGCTGTAGTAACAACAGCAGATATGATCTGTATGCTTTTGCAATGAAGTTACAAATTCTAGAATATGTGCGCTTCAACCTGCCATCAATTTCGAGGTGAGCACCAAATCTGAATGTCATTAATTCAGTTCATTTAAGTTCACTTCAGTTCAGATCACTTGACTAAATTATCTTCTGGAGCAACCTGGGTTATGATTCTGAAGAACTGTCAGAAAAGTCTAGTTTCAAAACATTATACTTTCACGGTGAAGTTTACCTTTGATATTTGTGTTGAATGCTGTCATAGCTATAGCATTAGTAAAACACAGAGTTGCAAAAACTAGAATTTGGAAGTGTGAGAGTAAGCTTCAGCATCTAAAAGTGAATCAGTTGATTTTGAGTGAAGAATGGGACAGTCAAATGGACAACACAAAAAAACAGTCACCATCATGGAGGTACAGAAATGTTACTGAGTATCTATAGTAGAGCAATTAAAGAAAAAAAAAAGTAAATTTTATATACATAACATATTTAAACAGAAGTTTCTATAAAATGAAGAGCAAATGAGGTTAGAATCCTGTTTTTCCTTGGGCCTTCTCCCCTAAATGACAGGCTAGTGGAATGGTCTGAATCTGCTGGGCCCCATGAGCTCTATGATGTATACTGTAATTATCTGCTGATTCTCAAAATGGCTGTGTGTAATGAGGCTATGCCGCATGAAGTTCCAGGCATAAATCACTGTCTTTAACTGACTTCCAGATGACCAACAACACAGAGCAGAAGCAGAGAGAAAGGAGGAAATGGGTTATCTGGGTAGCAGAACCACAGCATCCAACTTGTGCTTCTTATCAGCAAAGGCCACATTGTTAGCTGAGCTTGCTGACTTAAGACAGTTGTCTGTCTCTGTTAACTCACATGCACTTATTCAGAGGTATCTGTTTATAGCTTGTCTACCAATGTATTAACTTCTCACAGCTTTATTTAGCTATGCAACACAGGTGGAGACTTTTTAGGAGCTATGCTCATCTGTGCTGAATGGAAACATGCCAGTGAGCCCATCAGGCTGCATGCTGTTCTTGGCATAAAACTGCCTTGACTCACACAAATAATCATAATCAAATGTCATAAACAAGTAAACTGCAGCCGCACACACATAAACTGGAAACATATTCTGAATATTAACGAACGAGGGTTTTTTTTATAGTCATACAGCTACTTACAGAATGTAATGGACTGTATACATAGTTGGGTAGAAACCACGTCATCTTCTTTTAAGGGTTATATCCATATATTACATGCTTTTATCATGACTGCTTATTGTGTTAATTTTATCTTAATTTTACTTCACTTTTATTTTTACATTTTTTTCTTTTCATAGATAAATACTCTTATATAGTAATATGTATAGGGGGTCAAGGGTGGTAACTGCCCCTGTGCTGTAGAGCCTTGCCCTCCCCCCAGCTGCCCCCAAATTTTATGTCTTTAAATACTTGTAAGAACTAATTGCTTGTTTGCCCCCCCCCCCCCCCCAATTTAACACTATTATAGCATAAAAAAGAGAAACATGCTCTTTGACTATGTTAGCAATATCTAATTTTCTGTACAGGAAGAATGTGTGCAACCTCAAATTGTTTTAGTGAACCCCTATATATAATCACCATACTACAAAAACACATCAAATCACCTTTAATATTAGGGAGAAATTAGGGAGTATCAACCAAAAAAACGTACCTATATCTTGCTCTATAGCCCGTAATAACAAAAAAATTCATCAACAATTATTTTAATAGTAAGTAAAGATGGCAGACCATCTTGGTGAACCATTTGTGAAACAAATGGCCTCTTTAAGTCCAAAAAATTTGGGGAGTTTCACAAGAAGTTAAATAATTACAAATATTCATTAAATTATATTTAATATGTTTTAAATATATATTTAAAATAGTTATACAGATTTCTAATCTGTCATTTTATTGTTACTTTGGGGCCGTAGTCTATATACCAGCTGGGACAGCAACCTAGTCCACATTGCTTAGATGTGTCATCTTTATGAAATTTTCAAAATGTGCTATCAATTTACACAACAGATTTACTCCTTAGTGAAGTATTTTACCAGAAACACTGTATCCTTGAGTAAGCAGTTAACTAGTATTTGTGAGTGGCTAACGGTAATTTTAGTTCCTTTAAAACTTTTAACAGTATAAATCTCTTAAAAGTTTAAATAAACTGGAACTGTGCAGACTTGTGTTGGTGTTGCTTTTACTAGACCAATAAAAACAAACTTTTCCTCACAAATGTTCCCCAGCAAATTCTTCCAATTATTTGAGAAAGAAATGGAAATGGGTGAATAGGGTAAAGCAATACTTAGAACCCCGATTTCATTATGCATCTTCGTAATATATTCCGCTTGTCTGTCACTCTAATTAATGGCTGTCCTTCTCCATAAACCGCCCAGAATGTGAGATTATTTATTAGTACCTAGCCATTTATCACCAGCGTGATAAGTGACAGAGAGAGGGGAAGTGAGAGTTGGCAACACTGTAATTGATCATTTTTCACTCGATATAGTCAGAGTGATTGTGGTAAACTCTTGGTTGCAGTATGTGATTCTGTCAACACTGACAACAAAAATAAGGTGCATGAATAAAGCAGGTTATTTAGATTGATTAAGTGCTGGCAGTAACATTAGGTTTCAATAGACTTCCCAATACCTGAACAGAAAATAGTAAAAGATCAGATCTATTAGTAACGACTCTACTCTTGCATTTATATTTTATTCTTTATACTGCTAATGCTACAGTTTAGTGGTGGTGCTACAACAAAGTATCACTTCTGATCCTTGATGGATAGAAGGAGTACTTTCACACTACATCAAGACTCAAAAATTTGGTCTTCCACATCTTTTTTTCCTGTCTTTGGGAACTGGGAGGGAACGTATTTTAATAAAAAAGGTGAATTACAAGCACCAGCATGTTCGTTTATGGGTGTGTCATACAAACAAAGGTACCTGCTGATTAATGACATGGAATTTCAGAACAACACCACTGAGTTGGCCACACTGTTTGTTTGATGCTGCAATAAAAAGAATCTTGAAAACCAACCAATATCACAAACATGGTTTAGGGGTCCAGTTCAGAGACTCTTTTCACGTGATGCACAGCAGATAGCCTGCGGGTCCAAGTACTTGTGGCCTTAAATATCAAGTTGTTAGCATCCCTTAGTAGCCTTAATAAAACTTAAATGGGTTACTATTTAAAATATTCACCTCTCATACAGTTGTTATGAAGACTGAATCTTGATATGAATACTGAAATAATTTTTCATGTACCAGTATCTAAACATGTCTCGTCTCTTATCAAGGGAATCTATGGGGATTGACATGCTTATGGCGTTAGTCTCAAGGAACTTTGGTTTTTGGCACTCTGATACTGGTAACATATTAGTTTGGAAGCAGTGCACATACACTTTGAGATCTAGGTTTTGCTCTTTTGGAGGTAGGATCTATATATTTTTAAGGTATCTGCAAAATAAAACCAAGATTTTATAGAAGCTCTTAAGTTAAAAATTTCAAGATGTAAGATAAAAAGGTCTAGTGTTTTTTCTGGAACAGCTAATTGAAAACACACAGACGAACTGGTGGGGGTTAATCAATTACAAGGTAGTGTTTTTACATTGGTAAACCCAGTGAAAATGCTCTTTAATGACCGACATGTACAGGTAAAAATAACAACATACTGCTAAAAGTCTCTCTGGACTTGTAAAGCTATTCTTTTGAACTTTCCTCTATACCGTGAGCTGAGAAGATGAGTTTCATTAGGGGGATAAAACACACCTTAATTAACTTTACCATTAGTCTATTCCTGCCAAGCTTTTCCAGTCACAGCAGACCTTTAATTCTGTTTAATTACCTTGGAGATTCCACTGTATGCACTCTTCCTTGACATTACGAGAAAACATTAATTTCTCAACAAGTTCTGTGCATGTGTGTGTCTACCACTAAGAGAACTACATGATGTTTATCTTGTGTGTTTATCTTGCAAGACTTATGAAGATGGTATGACACATAATGCATTACAGTTTGCATATGACTTATTCAAGCATTTCTTCAATCATTTTTTATTAAATTAGCAATTTACTTGTTTATTTATTAACTAATCATATCAAAATATCAAAACAATTTGTTTTTAGGAAGATTTGATGTGAAATTTTAATTAAAAAATCTCTTTCATGAGATGGATAGGGGGACACCTACAAAGCTGGCAGTGGAAGAAAAAATGTGTAGATTGGTCTACAGTCGGTTGACTTACGGGAAAGGCTTATCAATCACATTATCATCTGACTTGTCTTTAAAATTGTTCGCTATTGGTTAATATATTATAGCTATAATCACCCTGTGCTGGCATGGAAGTCTCCTTCTTAGCAGCCTGCTGACTTACAGTTGGAGCTCTAGTAATGCAAATGAGCCTATAAAGTGTCCCTGTGTGGGGAATTCCCCTCTGGACATTGGACTGACATCAGCTGAGAAGTGCTCTCTGTTATTCAACAATTTAGTCTCTTCTTTGTACAAGATAATCTGATTTTATTCTATACTTTGGTCTTTTTTGTCCATATAATAAATGAAAAAAGAGCTTGGAAAACGAATATACAACAGGCTTTGGAGGGTAAAGAGGCAAAGCGTTTGGGGCCAAGATAGAAGGAAATTGGTGATGATAGGAAATGAAAGCACACCATAGGGTGCTACTAAGTTATTTATATTAAGCTATTGAGAAGGCTAGGCAAGAAATTATGTGATTATTATTCTTTGATTTGCAAAGCTATGTTGTGATTGGCCCTTTCATGGGTGGTGGCATTAAACTTTATGTTTATGGGTCCCAGTGTTAAGCTCATTTCCACGCTCCCTATTGCACACACAAAGTATTGACATTCCATTTAAGTTGACAACAGTGAGGAGGGTATTTTATGACAGAAATGTAATGGAAATGCATGCAGGAGGCATTGCAGTAAAAGATATCACCCAATTACATTTTTGCATAGTTGAGAGTAAAAAAGAAAACGAGTGCATGATGCACCACTGCTTTGTTCATAAAGAAGAAAGGGAGAGGGAATCATTTTAGCTATTCACACACAAACAGAATAATAGTCTACAAAGAAAATCTCCCTATGCGTATGTATAGTGGGAAATAATAACACTAAAATGATGTTTGATATGATAATTACTTATAAAAGTTTAAAAGTGTAACATCTATATGTAAAAGCACAATCTCGTAACTGTGTTCAAAGCTGAGAAAGAAATACATCTGGATTGTTAACATGGCTGTTCAATGAAGGTGCTTTGTGAGCAAATGGGAAAACAAATTAGGTTAACATCTTGTGACAAGATAAATAAAACCTTGATCAATTAAGTGGTTGAAAAAGACGGGAGTCCGGCATTCAGCGGGAGCAGTCTTGCTGTTACAGTTTAATTCTTGAGCCACAGAGAAGCATTGATTCTCCTTGGCACCCTGTCCTTGTCATTACAATTGATGCTGAGGCCAGCCCAAACCATTTTCAGCAACCACTAATGGCTTCAAGGAATTCAGCTGGACTTGTGGCAGAATTCTAATAAGCAGATTTTATGAATTTGGAGTGCAGGAACTAGAAGGCAGATTGCTGCAGGTCGTTCAGAGAACACAGTGAATGCATTAACAAAACAATTCTCTCCCATTACTGCACAGTTGGAATTACCTCTGTTCTAAGATGCTGAAATAAGATCGAGATGCCAGAGAGGTCAGCTTTTCTGATGAAACAAGTTGCAATACTGATAATTGTAACCTGGCTGAACAAACATTTCAGCTGTTTAAAAAGCAGTTTCTTTGACTATCTAACACACTAATGTTTGACATTCAAGCAACAAACAAAGTTTTCTTTTTCGCCTGAGCTCTTCATATATGCTGTAAGAACATATTTTATCTCTCAAGTGTTGGACTTCATCTTTCCTCCCTAAGGGGGCATATACAGAAAGAGAGGAAAGTTGTTTCAGTGCAGCTCATTTCTCTGAGATCAGGTTGGTTTTTTAACTGGTCACTCCTTTTTTTAACAATCGCTTCTTATTTGTTTCGTTTTTAATCATGGTAACCTTAATTATGGTAACCTCTTTATAACCAAACATTATAATTAAAAATTAAGTTACCCATAAACAAGAATAATTTCCTCTGGAATCCACCGAGGCAGAAACTGACAAAAATATAAACTTCTGCTGCACTGTCAGAACAGTGAGAGACAGTTTGTGTACAACCCCACAGCCATTCTTACACAACAGAGACATTTTCTGCCTGTCTCCTGTATGCCTCTGTCTTTGGTTCTCCATCTAGTCAAAAGTTCTTTGTTCAATCTGGAACTGCAGCTCTACTTCAAAAGAATTCAGTGAATTGAAGACGCTGTTGCAGTAAAAGTGCAGTGTTTAAGTCAACTGAGCATTCACCCTTGAGGCCAAGCAATGTTTTCATCCACATAAGTCGAATACAGCAACTTTCAGATCTGCTCTACTCCACCCTATTAAATCGAACCCTGGACAATGAAGGGTGGAATAGTTGTAAGAATTTGAAGTAGTCTAAATCCTGCTATATCCAATTTATGTGTATGGCTTACAAAGAAAAAGGGTATTGCCCACATACAGTTCAAGCTATAGAATGAGGGACATTATTCTCTAAGCTCCATGCACTGAGTGTATTAAATTGCTCTCTTCCTGATGGGGATTCTTACATTCTTGAAAAATACCAGTTTACAAGATTGAATGTTGTACAGCCTACAGGTAGGACACGGTATACGTTTAAGTTGAATGCCAACTTCTCTTTTTATGTGTCAACTCTTGAACAGCAACACTAGCAAATGTGCATAGCTCCAAGGATGGCATTGCCAGTTATCAAAAGGAAGCAGCACTTTCTTCAAATGTCTTAACTGCAATATTACTGTACTACTGCTATTAAGGGCTGAAACTTAAAAAAAAAAAAAGTTGCAAATACTTTTACTATACTCAAATTACAAATGTTAGAATACTTCATAAAAGAATTGCAACTGTAATTGTTCAAATTGGTTTGATTTGAAGCCTGAAGAGCAGTCATTGAGTGCAGGCTTCCACAAAAGTCAGTGGCTCTGATTAAACATCCTACTCATTTATTAAAAAATAATAACACCAGGTACACTCATAGATTGGAATATTTTAAGAACAACAGTGTAACATTAAACATTAGCTCACAATAGTTCCTCAAACAACCCGTTCTCACTCCCAAAGCGTAACATTTTACGCTAGGTGACAAATCGTCACCATATTACGTTTTCGGCTACCCACCACGTTCCTAAATGACGACCTCGGAAAAAAGAGGAAATATGAGAACCGTCTGGACTGAATCTACACATGTTCGCTCTTTTTCTTCAAATCGCTTAGAAACACGCTATTTAACATCATTAAAGTCCTGGTTAAGGTCAGGAATAAGGTTATGGTCAGGGCTAGGGATAAGGTTAGGTTTAGGGCTGGAATACAGGGCTGGAACGTCTATTACCGCGGAAGCGTCATTGCACTGGATCCCAGCCATAACCCGCCGCGTACCATAAGAACGCCGAAGGTCTCCTTTCGCGTTCCTCAGGAACGCCGCGGGACGTGACAAAACGTCGACATGTTACGCCTCGGGAGTGAGAACGCTCTGCCTCAAAACACTGTAAAACCTTTGGTGTTACCATTCATGACATAAACCATTCTTTTGTTTTAGGCCCCTCTCACACAGGTCTAGAGACCTGTCAGGGACACCCTGGCAACTGCCAGCTGGTATTGAAAACTCAGTATTCCCCAACTGACTGGTGAGTAGCTGCAGTTGGCTACTGTCAGTCACTGAGTGAAATTGGTCCCTTAAGCTACGCTGCTCTGAAAACTTTGTTGCAATTGCTTTGGTCACAGCAGGTTGCCACAGTTACCTATAGTTTACAAGGAAGATGCTAACTTCCTTGCAAATACTCACAAACCACTCGCCAAGACCTAGTGGTGCTATGAAGAACATGAAGCAAAGTAGAAAAGAGTAAGAAAAAATAACAATACACTTCTAAATATCACCAGATCCGTACCAAACATAGTGAGTTCTTCCTCTAGCCCAGCGATCCCCAACCTTTTTTGCGCCATGGACCGGTTTATGCCCGACAATATTTTCACGGACCGGCCTTTAATGTGTCGCGGATAAATACAACAAAATAAAACTACCGGTACCGAAAAAAAAGAAGATTTATTCATAACACACGTGAAAAGACCCAGGAAAACAGAGTTAACGATAAAAACGATAACAAAATAACGCTGAAAACCAATAAAAACCCTGAAAACCATACATTTCACACCTGAGCCTCAACTCTCGCGACCCGGTACCAAGCGACTCACGGACTGGTACCGGTCCGAGGCCCGGGAGTTGGGGACCGCTGCTCTAGCCCATCTCTTTTCAAGCTTCATAAAAACTGCCTCTTCAGTTTCTATCCATGCTAACAGAATGACTAACAGACAAACAAACATCAACAAAAACAAGCTCCTTGGCAGAAGTGATTTCAAATATTTTAAAAGCAATAAAACATTTCATTGAATCCAGCTTAAACTGTCAATATGGAATTACTGCCTTTTTCAGTTTCTCTCAAATAGTCAGGAAGGCTGCTCCAGTGGTTTGGAGTATAATGGCTGTATAGAGCACCATCCAATGTTTCTGCTGTGCTTTTAGGAACAGCAAAAGGAACAAAAGCAACCGAGAAGGCTTTGTGGTCTATAAATTAAAAGCATTTATCATCTATAGTCTATGGTGCACACTACCACCATTATAAATATTAAAGAGCTATTTCAAATCAATGAGAAAGATAACAGGCAACTGGTAAAAGTCTTAAAAATTGGCATGTTGTATACTCTCCTTTTGGTTTTTAGTAAGCAGTTGTATAGCAGAAGTAATTATAACAGATTGATAGCATTCTTCAGTATCCCAGAAGTCAGAGTGCTGTAATCGTAGGATGCCCTGTGTGCATCTCTCTGTTGTCTCTCTGAGTTGCTCAGTAGTTTTTATAAAAAGGATAATGGATAAAAAACAGTTTTGTCGCACCCTGCACATGAACCTCTAAAGTTAAAAATCTGAATCAAAAGTGAAGTCACTGAGGTGTCCTGATGCTTGGCGTTGGGGTGAGTAACAGTAATGAGTATATATCTCCTTTCTGTCTTTTATCTTGGGTGAGCTACAGAAAAAGGAGGGCAGTAGAGTAGTTAAAAAGTGAGACGACTATACAATGTCTGTAACCAGAGTAACTGCTCCAAATGCTTTCTACAGTCTTTTAGTTGGAATAGACAGTTGTGGCCAACACCACAGTGACTGATTTATGCTATAAAATGGGTGGATGAATAGATTTCATCCATCCATCCAACAGTTTATTTATTATTTTGCATTTCTTTTTTGTTTTGCCACTATCATAGTTTATTTCCCCATGAAAAAAAGGTGAACTCTTATGGTCATCTTTGCTCCCATTTAACTGAGTCAAAATGTGGCACATGAGTTCTTTGTCAGTGGCCTTCTCAAAAATTAATTGAATCATATCATTAAATTGTAATGATATCAGCGCAAAGTTTGCTATTGGAAGCAGTTGTTTTAGTCTGTGGTTTTTCTTATCAGACACTAGTAGTCACAGCTTGATGCCAAAAAGGAAGGCGGATACCCACATGGCTCAGACAAAAACCTAACCATCAGACACTGATCGTCAATTAAAATTTCATCAGCCACTTGAAAAGATTCATGGATTTGTGTTTGTCAGCTTACTGAATGCTGTTTGAGAATTTTTATGTTTATGTTAGAGAGTGTTTCAGCTGACAGTGTCAGAATATACCCGTATTTGTCAGCACGTTTTTAGCAGTTGTCAAACTTGCACTGTGTGCTGGAGAGGGTTAGAACATAAACCTTCATTTTATTATTGCTACAGCTGAAGTAGAAGGAATATTCACATGTAATGTCATTTTTTGGCTCATTTATGGGATCCTTGATTCTTTTCTGGAGGCAGGAATATCAGTGTTTAATTGTAAATTGCTCCTGATATATAGGTCTTACAGTATTTGAAAGTAAATTCGTGAGTTCAAGTTTATTCAAAAAATAGATTCTTTCCTACCAATAACCTAACAGGTCTTCTCACTTTCCACATTTACCAGTGAAAAGAAAAATTAACAAGTGACAAGACAAAGTGTAACAAACCTGTCATTCCTGTCATTTTAAGTTTGCATATGCACTATGTCTTATATTGTGACATCAAGACATCGTTATATTGTGATATATTGTTGTACTTTGCTATTATCTAGAAGTATTTGAAGGTCTTAGTCGGCATGTAATAAATATCATCATCAGACAATGAAAGCAACGCCACGCACTCACATGCCCTCCAATTTGTTGTGACCTTGCAGACTTGTTGATGCAGTTACCCTATAGGTAACTATTATGTGTGTGACCTCCAACACAGTAGAAAATACAACAATAAGAACAACTTTTCATCTGTTTCATCAGCAGCTGTCCCAAACTTAGGCGAAACCACCACTCCCAGCTTTGGTTACAGAACATTTCTATTACGGGGAGTGCAGAATTAATAGGCAAGTTGTATTTTTGAGGAATAATTTTATTATTGAACAACAACCATGTTCTCAATGAACCCAAAAAACTCATTAATATCAAAGCTGAATGTTTTTGGAAGTAGTTTTTAGTTTGTTTTTAGTTTTAGCTATTTTAGGGGGATATCTGTGTGTGCAGGTGACTATTACTGTGCATAATTATTAGGCAACTTAACAAAAAACAAATATATACCCATTTCAATTATTTATTTTTACCAGTGAAACCAATATAACATCTCCACATTCACAAATATACATTTCTGACATTCAAAAACAAAACCAAAAACAAATCAGCGACCAATATAGCCACCTTTCTTTGCAAGGACACTCAAAAGCCTGCCATCCATGGATCCTGTCAGTGTTTTGATCTGTTCACTATCAACATTGCGTGCAGCAGCAACCACAGCCTCCCAGACACTGTTCAGAGAGGTGTACTGTTTTCCCTCCTTGTAAATCTCACATTTGATGATGGACCACAGGTTCTCAATGGGGTTCAGATCAGGTGAACAAGGAGGCCATGTCATTAGTTTTTCTTCTTTTATACCCTTTCTTGCCAGCCACGCTGTGGAGTACTTGGACGCGTGTGATGGAGCATTGTCCTGCATGAAAATCATGTTTTTCTTGAAGGATGCAGACTTCTTCCTGTACCACTGCTTGAAGAAGGTGTCTTCCAGAAACTGGCAGTAGGACTGGGAGTTGAGCTTGACTCCATCCTCAACCCGAAAAGGCCCCACAAGCTCATCTTTGATGATACCAGCCCAAACCAGTACTCCACCTCCACCTTGCTGGCGTCTGAGTCGGACTGGAGCTCTCTGCCCTTTACCAATCCAGCCACGGGCCCATCCATCTGGCCCATCAAGACTCACTCTCATTTCATCAGTCCATAAAACCTTAAAAAAACCAGTCTTGAGATATTTCTTGGCCCAGTCTTGACGTTTCAGCTTGTGTGTCTTGTTCAGTGGTGGTCGTCTTTCAGCCTTTCTTACCTTGGCCATGTCTCTGAGTATTGCACACCTTGTGCTTTTGGGCACTCCAGTGATGTTGCAGCTCTGAAATATGGCCAAACTGGTGGCATCTTGGCAGCTTCACGCTTGACTTTTCTCAGTTCATGGGCAGTTATTCGGCGCCTTGGTTTTTCCACGCGCTGTTGACTATTTTGAATGAAACGCTTGATTGTTCGATGATCACACTTCAGAAGCTTTGCAATTTTGAGACTGCTGCATCCCTCTGCAAGATATCTCACTATTTTTGACTTTTCTGAGCCTGTCAAGTCCTTCTTTTGACCCATTTTGCCAAAGAAAAGGACGTTGCCTAATAATTATGCACACCTGATATAGGGTGTTGATGTCATTAGACCACACCCCTTCTCATTACAGAGATGCACATCACCTAATATGCTTAATTGGTAGTGGGCTTTCGAGCCTATACAGCTTGGAGTAAGACAACATGCATGAAGAGGATGATGTGGACAAAATACTCATTTGCCTAATAATTCTGCACTCCCTGTATTGTTGTTGTTTTGGGGGTTTTTTTTGCAATGATCTTTTCTATTGATGTAAAACTTTATAGGCAAAGTAATTTTAAATCATACTGTATAACTTTACTCGTCTTATTGTAAGGTCCACAGCCTTACAACATGTGTACATATTTAAAACAGCCCTGTTTACAGCATAGTATTATGCATTCAATTCTGGCCCCATCATTTCTCTTATTAATGTGGAATACAGTATTTCTAATAATATAACTAGAACTGATATGCTATAGCCAAAAATAAACAATAAATATGCAGAAGATGATATAAGGTGGAACTAGCATATAATGCAAAGTCTATTTGTAACCTTTGAAGCTACTGAAGGTTGAAATTAAAAGCTTGTTACTTTTTATATCTTATGGATAAGTATCTTGTTAACCATCCACCAATGTCAAAAATATGTAATTTGCTATAATTAAAACACTTTCTTGTATCAAAGGAGCATCTGGCAGCTTCATCTGTGGGTTGCAATGAACCTTCTCCTCATGAATATGTAAATCAACAGTGAACCTGAAAGAATCAACGTAAAGCCACAGGCCAAACCCAGCCAGTGATAAATCACAAAGCGATAAGAAATAATATTAGAGAGAATTCAAATGAGTCAACAGTAGGGCCACATAAGGTAATCCACAATTAATAACACAAAGACATCAGATGTTATCTGCTCTGGTCAATCCCTAGTGTCAGGGAATTAGATGAAGTCAAGTGTGTCAGCGAAGCTAATGGTCCAGATAGATTATCTCCAGGCTGATGTAGCTTGCAGACAAACCCAAGTCAGCTAATTCAATGCTTCCTGTCAGTGTCACTATTTTTACAGCAAATGTAAACCTCCTGGACTTTGAAAATCTGGAACTGCACAGAGACAAATTGAACATTTAGTAGGTCGGCAATGCTTTAGATTGAGCACAGTCCCTGATAGAATAATAGATTCAGGAACTGTAATGTCATTTTAACCTGTGATGAAGTCAGGACTGTGAAAGGATATTTTTGTACTTTGAATTTATTTTTGAACCGCTAATGTTGAACCACAATTCAGATTTAACTGATGTCTACAGCATCTTTCAGAAACGTGATCTCCTTTCACCTCCTCACAATGAACACCCCAAATTGCTGGTCAGGGAAAATACAGCTGGATGTTTAACAGAGGTTCACTTGATATTGCAGTATTGATTCTGCCTCGCACTTCAGAAAAATTTCTTATGCCCTAAAGGTAACAAGAGAAATAAAAGTGAAAGAAATCACAGATCCAAGATTTCCAGTCCTTTGGGAAGAAATTAAGTTCGGTTAGACTTTAAAGGGGCTGTTAGATGGAATGTTGGATGTGATTTTACCATCAACCTTTCACTTGTTCCACCATCTGCTATTACAATAAATTGTAAAAGCTGCTCTCCCTCTGTTCAGTGCCATAAAGCACTTTTCTTTGTGAGATCCAGCATATTATCCATGAAATCCAAGCCTAGAGCACAAGGTTGTAAATGCAGCATACAAAGCTGTAAAGGCTGCCAATATTTTAATTGTACTACAGCACCATATATGTGTGTGTCTCTGTGATTATTTTAAGATTGTTTTAAAATAATGGAATTCAGAGACCTAACCTACTTTCATCATATTATTCCTGAACTTTAAATGACAGTATGACAGCTAAACCCAAGGCTTAACAGGCACAAAAGGAAATGCATACGAGTCTTGAAAAAAATGTTTGTCCTGTTACTTACCAACAAAGTGCTGTACTTGTTTTGCTTTCTGCATGAAGCACTTTTATCCCCTATTGCATCCCACTCTAGACCAGTAAGGAAATACCTGATTAAAAATGAATTTCCACTTAACATTCAAAAATGTCCATTGTTATGTTCACGCAAGGAGAAAAACAAATTTACTTCTTGTAGTACATTCTTACTTTGTACTACAGTGACGTGCAAAAATAGAATACACCACCCTATTGTGAAGGGTAAGAGCACGGCTTTCTGTTGGCCAAAATATCTCAATCTTAAAATATTAATCAAGAAGAGTTAACAGTTCAAGAAGAAAGCAAATAACATCTTTGTTAGAACCGCCTTTTCTAGCACACACCTGCATTTCCCACACTTAACATCTTAAACTTGAACAATACTTTGTGTTTAGTTATTATTCTATTCTATTCTATTATGCTATACTATAATGCCAGACTTCCACCGGTAATTTAATTTAATAAGGTATAGTTCTCTGGGGTCTCGCTAGGTCCTTAAGAAATTTGATCCCTTTCTGCTTACTTTCAGTCCAGTCCTTGAACCTGACTATTTTCAGAGAAAATTTTCTTGTTGTTAAGCCACATAAAACTGACCTCAATCAAATCAAATCAAATCAAATCAAATCAAATCAATCAAGCGTAAAAAACACACTCTACTCAAGTTATGAATCAGTGTTGTGTCTGCACATGACAGACAAGAACTAATTTCAAATTGTATCTTTTTCTGTTCTAAAATCATATAATGTCTTCCATTCCTTTGAATGAACATGTAAAAAATGCCAAAGATAACACAGTTTGACAGACATTAAAAATTATATTTGCACCAACAAGTAAATTGACAAAGAATCATTAGCTAACAAACTGGCATATCTCTGCATGGTGTGCAGAGTGTCCTTAAAAATGTTGAGGAAACTGCACAAATGAACGATAAAAGAAGAGATGCCGGACCTAAAAAAAAAAAACTACATGAGAGCTACAAAAGATGAATAATATCTGAAAGTTAAACGTGAAATGATTGGCTCAGATCAGGAACATTATGTACAGTAAACTATATCTGAAGACAACTTAAAGAAATTACAAGAAAGCTTGTTATTCCTGTTTATGTTTGAGTGTTTCGTTAAATCATTGCACCGATATTCCAGTTTCCTAACAAAATATAAAGAAGATGTGGCTAGTACTGGCACAGTGTATTACTGGCACAATACTGTATTTTTTTTCTTTGAGAGTCACAGAGCAGATTAAGGAGGACATCAGTAGTCTTTATGTCAAGTAGAATATTGTCTTGCATAAAATCAGCGGAGGGCCCTTGTGACTTGAGCTACAGCCCATGTTTCTTGTGGTATTAGACAATTCTAAGATTCTCCTTCATTCCTCAAATAGTAAAACGTAACATGGAAATCACACCTAGTCAGACTATATTGGCTTCTTACTTTCTTGGGAGGTTGAATCTGCCCACAGGCCTCTGATTAAGTCCTTTCCCTGTCTTATCATTCTGAAGAATCAAACAGAGCAAATGGAAAGCATTTTCCATGGGGATATTTCTTCAGCAGCAGCACAAACAGAAACCACTTGCAGCCTCAAACTGAATTCAAACTTTTTGAGATAACGTTGTCAGGTGTGATTACTGTTTATATCACAACTCTTTCCTTCTTATATACAGTTTAGAAGCTCCTCTGCTGTATTAGCACTCTATTAACTTTTGTATTCACGTTTCATTTACTTGAAAGGTATCTTTTAGGGTGGTCAAAACGTGATCAGTAAATAAATAAATAAATTCTTAATCATTTTAAGGAAGCATTGACGTTCTCTTGAGTGTTGGAGAGCAGGAGCGTAACGATCTGTCAAACCTGTAACTTTCTGTTATATCTTGATCTGCAAGACCATCTGTAAACTCCTCCTTTTTTGGAAGGGGGGGGGGGGGGTCATTTGGGATGGTAGAAGTATTAAAAAATGACCTGAATTACATTTAAACCTTACAACCTTTACCAGATTAGCATGTTTTACCCTGCATTAACCACCACAGATTCACATGGCTAATTACCATAAGTAATGTGAGCCTGAAGCTAATTTGCATGCTATTACTGCATATGCTAAAGCTTTTTCTCAGCCTATGTTTACACACACACATGCGGTACACAACAACATCAATGTTTGTTTTTTTTTAAAGTGTTTAAACAGACATTGCTTTAAACTGTATTTCACAACAAAGCTAAGGTAACATACCAGTAGTGTCCTTGCAGTTAGCTACAGTGGTGAAGCTATCCCTCTTTCATTGCCATGGTTCACATAATCCTCCTGAATATCTCTGTCACCTAATCCTCCTCCTGTGTCTGTGTTTACATTCGTGCACCGAGCTGCTGCATTCCCCATAACTTTTACAATTTCTCTTCTGCACAGTCCACGAAGGTTTGCATCACGGATTCGGACACAGTTTCAGATCCCTTGGTGACCCGAGTCTTTTCAAGGCAACCAGCAATGTACTCTGTATGGATGTGCACACACTTCCACAACCTATAATAATGTGTAGATCTGCTGTAGTGATCACTGTCTCCCTCCTCAGAGATAGTTAATGCCTAAATCTCTTTCTAACTGGCAGGGAATCACATAATTGGCTGTGGTCCATTTGCTCACCCGCGTGTGTGTCCTCTCACTAACAGCAGATTTTAATGAATCAGTTTTACAGTGATTAGAGCTCCTGGCTATGAGGAGGTCAGGGAAGGAGTGAAGACTCTGACCGCTGAGAGACGGCCAAGCATGGATGTCTGTAGTCTAAATGGTCTTAGCACAGTGTGATGGGCTTAATCAAAACGCTGCAGTTTTCTTTCTCCCTTGATAATTCTTTGTCTGCTGCGTCACTGAAACTCACTATCTCTTTCTAAGAATGTATGTTTCTATCTCTGTGTGTGGATAAGCTCTCCCCCTCACTCATACACACACTCTTTCTCCTCACTCTGCAGTATCTCTCTCTATCCTCCGTCCCATAATGCTTTTAGTTTCTATGTCGAGTATCCATGATAGCCAAAACGTGTCTGGGGGGTGATGAACTACACTTAACTAAAGCAATTTGCAATTAGCCTCACTCATGTCTGTTTCCTATGACGGTTTATATTGTGCTATAGTTAACAGAAAAAGACACACACACAAGAAAAAGAAAACAGAGGCCTAAATTTTGATCATTAATTGACTCATATATGTGTCATTTTAATCAACTGAAATTTTGCAGTAATTAGAATGTTTGCAAATTAAATGGCTGAATTATTGATCAGTTTTCTTAAAATCCTTTGAACAATGTTCACATTATAATGCGATCTATGCCAGCGTTCCCCTTAGGAAAACTGGATCTAGAGTACATCACTAAATGGAACCTAAATATTCAGTTTAACTGCAGGCATACAGAATTTGCACATGTATTTTGCTTAACTGTTGCCATTTTATGCTACTTTATGCTTCTGCTCCAGTAAATTTCAGAGTTGTCATTTAAATTCATTTAGTTACTAAAGGGTTAAAATACACACAAAAATCACCACATGCCACTAAAGCACTGTGCCTTAGTATTGATTTTACAAGTCCCTGGATCTCCTCTCTTACCAATATCTCCTCAATTTGCTGTTTTGATGATGAGAGTGGAGAGTGTAGTCTAACACGTTGGTTTTAAATCTAGGTTTAGCTCTATTGACTCATAAGGCCACAGCCTATGATGCACATTTTTATTCTCATCAAACCATTCAGTGACTCCTCCGGACCTTTGGTTGGGGCCACTGAAAATGTTTCATCACAGGATAAAGGTCGTCACTTTGGACAGTGTTTTATTGATTTACAGTGACTCTTCTTTATAAATGGACAATACCAACAAAATAGCCAAGAGTTTACATGATGCCTTTACTGGGGATTCAACTTTGGTTTTATTTTTTCACTGATAAAGATGTTAAAATCAGTGTGTCTGTGACACAAAGCACTACTTACAGAAATATGCATCTGCAGTAATTATCTGTTAAAATAATTGGACACTGACAGAGGCTTCTGTTGACTATTATTTTTCAATATTTTCAATATTGGCAATATTGTAACTGGAAGTTAGCAAGAGGTGATAAAATACATGCAACCCTTTTTTTGTCATTACACCAAAATCCCACATATTTCTAATTAAATTTAGAAATTTTGCTTTGTTTTGGCTGATGATATTTGCCCAGCATTTGCTTTTGATGTTTCAGAACACTAATTGGGAAACTCTTAAAATGCCGAAAACATAAATATGCACAGATACAAAAACCTTCACTGGCATCTGCTGGTTGATAAGCACTACTCATAGCCTGAAGCCCAGCCTCTGCAGTGATACAAAGCCTGGCTCATAGCAGTGCACCGCCGAGCCAACTCCACTGATTTACCATGTCAACTTCTCTAATTCACCATGTTCTCCATGTTGGCCAGACAATCCATGTAGACAGCCTCAAACCAACCACAGTGACAGGGAAGGCAACGGCAGTTGGGGGTCTGCCCAATGCGTCTCTGGCTATGACACACCTGTCAATCAAATGGAAATACCACAATATGCAAGCCAGAGAGCTGTTGTGCTGGTGCTCCTGCCAAAAAGAACCATGGATATAATTTCTTTGTCAGCACTGCAACCTACATCTCAAATTACTAATAGTACGAGTTTGTGCTTTCTGTGTTATTAACACACACTTGAATATTTGTTTTATTTGATATTGTTTGTCATTCTGCGGTGCTACATTTTCATTACCACATAAAATATATATATGTGGAAATTCTGCTTCTGTCAACACTTTGTAGTGCACAATAATGCTTCTGTGTGCTTAATTTGGTCTTTAAATGATTTTTTTTGTTTTAAACACAGTTATAAGGTTTTCTGTTTAATAAATTGGTTCAGCAGCAACTCAAATATATAGGATAAAGAGGAAACTGTCAAACCTTTTTTCCACCAATAAATGTATTATTTTCTATTATGTGCACTCATTTCATTCATCCTATCATTGCTCTCTTTAGTAACAGTGTATTTGCACACATGTAGCTCGAGTATAGAAATGGAAAGTGGATCTGAACTCATTTATTGTTCAAAATCAACCTTCTTAACACTGATTGAAACTCAACTTACCTTTGTTGTTGTAAAAGAATTATACCCTCTTGGGTATAGCAGATAAAGGCCTTTTTAAAGATGTAAAATATCTTTTTAATTTGCCCATGGGGCATATAGTGCAAAGGCAAATGTTACTATAGGTTATCTTTCCAATTATATAGTGCTTTATCCCTCTCTGTGATCAAAAGTCTTCACCATCATTCTAATATGATTTTTGGCTACTGACAATGACAGCCTGCTGTCTTATTCTACTGATTCTAGTTACTTTAGATTGTCCAGCTCTCAAAGGCTACTTTTTTCTAGTGTTACACACTAGACGCACAGTCTTATACCTTCAAATCAGATCAGAGGATGTCCTAATATAGTCTACTTATTATTGTCTGTCACTGAAGGAAATGATTCAAAATGGAAAAACAGGAGAAATTCTGCATATTGCATTTTGCAGTAATCGAAAGAAACAGCTGAGAAACAGAGTAATTAACAGCTATCAGTTTGGAAATGGTTACAAAACCATTTCTAAGGCCTTGGGACTCCAATGAACCACGGTGAGATTCACAAATAGAGAAGACTTGGAACAGTGCTGAACCTTTCCCATAGTGACTGGTCAACCAACATTATTCCAAGAGTGCATCAAAGACGTATCCAGGAGGTCCCAAAATAACCCAAAACAACATCTAACTGCAGGCCTCACTTGTCTTTAGTTGAGGTCAGAGTTCATATTTCAGCAATAAGAAAGAGACTGGACAGAAGTGGCATCCATGAGAGAGTTCCAATGTACAATTACTGCTGACCAAAGAGAACACAAAGTCTCACATTTAAAAAAAAAAAAAATCTTGATGATCCCTGAGACTTTTGGGAAAACATTCTGTGGAGTGACAAGAAAAATATACAATTTTGTGGAAGGTTTGAGTTGCATTACATCTGCCATGCAAAGTGTAAACAAGGGTACCATAATGAGAACATCATACCAACAGTGATGATGATGGTCATGATGGTCTCGGGCTGTTTTGCTGCTTTGGGAGCTGGACGACTTGCTGTAATTGATGGAACTGTGAATTTTGCTCTACCAGAAAATCCTGGAAAGGAAAATGTGTGTCCATCCCTTTTGCTCTGAAACTCGAGTGCATTTTTGTTATGCAGCAGGATAATAATCCAAAACACACCACAAAGTCCACCTGTGAATGGCTCAAAGAACGAAAGAAAATGAGGGTTTTGGAGTGGCATAGTTAAATCAGATTGAGATGTTTTCTGCATGATATTAAATGGGCTTTCATACTCGAAACCCCTCCAGTGTGGCTGAATTAAAGCAATTCTGGAAAGAAGAGTTCAGTGCTCCAGAGATATGTGAAAGACTGAGAAAAGTGGGACAACCAGTTATTAGGTTTTAGGGGGCAGTTACTTTTTCAAACAGGGACAGGTAGGTTTGGATAACCTCTTTTTCTTAAAAAATGAAATCATCACTTAAAAATTGTATTTTGTTTTTGATTGGGTTATCTTATCTAATATTCAAATGTATTCGATAATCTGAAAAGTGTGACAAATATGCCAAAAAAAATTTTTTTGATTGATTTTTATTCTGTAACCCTTTCCAGTCAAGGTTGAAAGAGTTTGTTAAATGGACTATACTGAGTTTTATTACTGAACTATACTACTGAATTTTGGAGAGATTAGCTTGCTGGTTAGCCTACCATTACATGATGACAAAACAAAAATTATCCATGTGTCCCTGGCAGATTGTTTGCACCAGTGCTCATCCTTCCACTCAGCCTGCACTAGCATTGACTGGCAGTGTAGCTGACTGAAGGGCCGAATGGAGTAAGACTATTTACACCTACTATAAAAGTGTAATGTGCATCTGGAAATGCTATACAGACAATGAACAAACCGATTGTGCCCTTGCATTTACACATAGAAGTTGATGACTGCATCTGTCGGCTTAGTAATTGGATCTTGTTTTTTTTATGAGGGCTTTGCAAAATAAGGACGGTGCAGGAGAGGTAAAGCTGTGCCAAGTCTGTGTGTTGTCACATGCTGTACATGGGCAGGTGTAGTGTCGTGAGGGCTGTGGATGCTACAGAGCCAAGACTTATTTCCGTTTTTGCAGCAAGACTTGTCCTCTGAGACTCTTTAGTGAGAGGCATGGCAAGAAGACATGGTAATAATGTCTGTGTCCTGTCAGTGGATACTTTTTCACTAATGCAAACACACGGTGCAGATTGCATTTCCACTTGGCTGACTCCCTGGCTGAGATCTGATGATAATATGAGCCAAGCCACCTCCTGAGGTCCCCAACCATCATATGGATCTCTAATGAAAGAAGCAACTACTATGTCACAATGTTTGGCAACTTGCTTGTTTACAGATTTGATAATTAGCATGCATTTGTTTTATGCGACCAAAGGTGGTCTTCTTCTTTGGTTTAAACAAAAATCAAACAAAGTTTGCGTAAAGGACCATTTCTAAATTGATAGGATCAGCTTGTCATCATCTGTCATCCGCAAAGCCATTTTTTTTTAAAAGAAAAAGTCTGAAGACTGCAGCATTTCTTTCAAGTCTTTCAACTTATATTAACACAATGCACTTTAAGTGGAGCTAGTGAGTGGCTCATATCGATCTTAAAGGTTGACACTTTACTGAAATAAAGGCTGCTTCTTAAATCATAGAAATGGCCAGTTTCCCAGTACACTACTTTTGTAAGACTCCAAGACTTTCTTATTAACAGCACATCAGCTATAAAATCTTCCTTTTTAATGGCCATAAATATACCTCTAACATGTATTTTGTATTAGAGAGGTGATATTTCTTACACATTTTTTTCTGAAACAACACAAGCAATCCATAATCCATGTAAATATTCAAATGAGAAATAATCAGCATATTATAGTCTGACGTCATAAATCTTATCTTTGGAAAAGTCTGCAGTGCTCTATCAGAATGAGAGTTTGACATTAAAGCCAATGACATTAAAGATAATGCAAGTGTGTTACTCTGACAGCGTGCATGAAAATAACCACCATGACAGTTTAGCAGGAAAAGGTCAGAATGGAAATGACTGTTCACTCATTATGGAGCTCCTGAGGCAACTTTTTACTGTCACTTGCTAATAATTGCTAAGGCAGTTGCTGCCAGTGACTGTTACTTTTGACTGTTTTTGGAAGTGTACTCCTCTCAACTACTTTCTAAAAGGTGATAAGCAATAAATTACCTTTACTGTACCCAAGTATATTTCTGTGCAAATGTTTTAGGCAGATCAGATGTTGAGATTTTTGTTAACTGTGTAATAGCCTGCCATTAGGCAGGCGTTTGATTTGTCTCAGATTCAGTGTGCAGTGTGATAAGGACTGTAAATATACAGCTGGAGTGATTAAGAACGTTCTTCAGTGCCAAGCAGAACAAGGAGCACTACAACAGATGTTATTGCCACCACAGAGCACTAATCTCAATACCACTGAGTCAATCTGGGATTACATAAAGAGACAAAAGTGCTGTGACAAGTTCTTGAAGATGCGTGAAACAACCTACCTGCCAAATACATTGAAGAGCTTACTAAGGAGAATTACAGTGAATTAAAGCACAGGATGATTAAAGATCGTCTTATTTAAGTTGTTTGTGTTTACCTGTTTCATGGCATTTTACTATAATCAGTTTAAAGCATTTGCACAGAACTGTATATCATATTTATACTAAATACACTAACTGCTAACTTCATTAGGTAAACCTTTTCCAAGTATCCCCTTTCCCTAGAGAACTGCCTCAATTCTTTGTGGCACAGGTTCAATTATTGGCATAATAGCAGCACACAGTTGTTCCAGGTTGATCAGCTGGTTTGCCCAGATTGGTCATGTTCAAAAAACAAGTGTCAGATGATTTGAGCTTTGTGACATGATGTGTTATCCTGCTGGAAACAGCCATCAGAAGGGTCAGCATGAAGGGTCAATATGGTCACCAAGAGTAGTCTGTGGTCTTTAAATGATGCTCAGATGGTATTAAGGAACTCAATGTGTGTTTAAAAAAACATAACCCCATTACACTACCAACATAGATCCACGCTTTCATGTTACTTATGCCAAAATCTGCCCCTACTAAAACACCAGGCAATATTTTTCCAATCCTCTGTCCAATTTTGGACAGCCTGTGGGAACTCTAGCCTCAGTTTCTTGCTCTAAGATGACCAGAACAGCCTCTGCTGTGAAGTGGTCTTCTGGTTATGTAGCTCATCTATTTCAGGGTTTAATGTGTTTTGCATTCAGAGATGCTTTTTTGCATACCTTGGTTGTGACGACTGCTTATTTTAGTTGCTGTTGCTAACTCATTATCTGCATAGAAATGGTTTATTCGACAAACTTCAGTGAGGATTCAGAACTTAACACAGTACAGAAACGACACTAGTGATAGACAACTAGTGATCAGTTAAAAATTAGGTCATTGCACTCAACCCTGAAAATTACCTGCGCAAACCCAGTGTGTTTATAAATCATTTTGCATTTAATCATTAGTTATTATTAAACTCTCCCCTAACCCCCAGTCAGGTAGACTGTTGCAGATGGGTGTCCCTCCCTGACCCTGGTTTGACCAGAGGTTTTTATCAGGGTTTTTTTTCCTCCCACTGTCGCCAAGTGCTTGTTTATAGGGGCCTATCCAGTTTGTTGGGGTTTTCTGTCCATTAACTAGTTTGTTTACCTTATAGCACAAAGTTTCCTACTCAGTTTAAAGTCTGCCATTCTCCTCTGGCCTCTTGCATCAACATGACATTTTCCCCTAGAGAACTGCCTCTCACTTGATAGTTTATGTTTTTGGAATAATTCTTTGTAAAGCGTAGAAATTGTTATATGGGAAAATCCCAGTAGATCAGCAGTTTCGGAAATACTCAGATAAGTCTGCCACCAATAAGCATTTAAAGCCACTTAGATCCCATTTCTTACACAGTCTCATCCTCAGTTTAAACCACAGCAGGTCTTCTTGTGCATGTCTGCATGCCTAAATGCACTGACCTGCTGCCATGTGATTGGCTGATTGGATTTTTACATTAACAGGCAGCTAAACAGCTGTATCTCAGAAATCACTTTAATATAGATACCATGTTTTAATTTTGATCTACACTGTTTTGGCATTAATAACAAAGAGTCTTTGCATCGAAATGAAAGCCATCTGCTCATATGACAACCATGAAAAAACTTGAATTTACCACATAAATAAATGGCTGAGGCTTTAACTACATGGGATTGCTTCGGTTGTTCACTAAACTAACAACTAGGCTGATTACATTTTATAAAACGCTGAAAACCTCAGTAGCAGAAAAACTCCTAGAAAGAGGCATAAGAGGTTGGTGGTTTAACTAGAAATTTATTTGCATTCAAAAGTTTGTTTTAAACTCCTAAAATAGGTTTCGGTACATGGTGAGACTTCATAATAACATCCGTGTTGAAACAGGAATTTGGATTGCTCCCTTTGATTTGCTTACAGCAAGATAAGATGTTGGCTAAGGCAAGCTATATTATACAGAGTCCAAAAGAAGCATCAAAGTATAAAAGTCTAAACCCATTATATTGATGAGAAGTGTACTACATTATCCCTTAAATAGTTCAGATTTCATCATGACTAGTATATAGTAAATCAGTTGCTTTAGCAGAGAGAGAAAGAGTGTGATAGAGAGAGAGAAGGCACTGTGTGCCAAGGACTAAATTAATAAATAAACTTTCTTAAAAATAACTAGCGTGAAGATTCTCAGTAGCCCAGGTTATATAATTTCAGAAAGGGTAAATCAAAGCAACTTGGTGTAGTCAAGATATTTTATTTAGCTGGCTGAATCTTCAAAGAAATATATATTTTCAGACATTTACTAATTCAAGCTTGAAAGATGGTAAATTCACAGCAACAAACAACTTGCTAGGAAAAACAAATATAAATATTGGCCCGAACAGCTGCTACACATTATATTAACTAGAATGCATATCCATTTGTAGAGAAAAAACAAACTAAGCTCTCACAATCTTCTAACATAACATTTCTCATGTGATCGAAACACAAATGCTGACAAATCTCAAGCATTAAAGTTTTCTCCAGCAATTTATGCTGCTCTCTCTTTCTCCAATTACACTGTAATATTTAAAGATTGCAAGGCAAAATCTTTAAGCCCTGCAACAAATCTAGAACATCTGCTGTATCTCAAGTTAAATAACTTTTCTTTTTTTTTTTACTCTGTCACCCCTGCCTCTTCCCACCTCTCTTTTCCCTGTGCACACATTCAATCCCCCATGTTGAATGGCCAAGATAAGACATCAGCTGCGAGTCATCAGGCACAAAAATGGCCTGCAGCACGCGGCTTTGCCTCGTCTTGACTCGCCTCACAGCGAGGGACACATCTCTCCATCCCTGCAGCAATCGATGACACCCTGGTCACCTCTTATCCACGCACCCCCTCCTCCTCACAGATCTCCTCCACTAACGTGTATTCCTTTTGTGTGTGTGTTGCGACTCATGACTCACTCGTGTCTGTACTTGGCCGTGCATGTACGGAGCTGAAAAGCATTAACAAAAGTGCAAACATGGAGACACACAGACACACACTCACACACGCACACAGAGAAAGGTAATTAAATGCTTAGTGAGGAAATCTAATAAATTTTAAAGCCACCTGGGTTTTCATTTCGATGGCGATGTATGAATGCATATGAACTGCACATTTCCACAGAGATGCTTTGGTGTAAATTTCATTGTGTTGAGAAATGTAGAATATAATAATGAGAAAAATATATGCATATGTATATTATTAACATAAAGTACAATAAAAATTAATAAATACTTTAATTTTCTTTAAATGTTTCTCAGGAATAATGCTCCAGGCTTCATGAAGAACATTCAAAGCTTTTCTTTGGATATCGGCTGCCTTTTGTTCTCTTCTGTGTCAAGATGATCCCTCACGGCTTCAGCAATGTTGATGTCTGGGGAGGCCAATCGATGACATGTGTTTGATTGTTTGCTTTTCTCTCCAGGTAGGCTTTGAATGCATTTGCAGTGTCTGGGATAAATGGCCAGTGTGAATATTGAAGCAGTTGCCAATCAGATGCTTTCCAGATGGTACTGCATGGTGAATGAAAATCTGGCATAATTTTCTATGTTCATCATTCAATTGATTTTTGACCTTCAACGCCAATGGCTGAAATGTAGCCTAGAATCATGACAGAGCCCTCACCACGTTTGTAGACATGGGCTGTTGTATCTCTCTCCTGACCACTGCTGTCCATACTGAAACTACTTTAACATTTGGATTCATCACTCCTTCAGATCTGTTGCCATTGATTGTAAGCCCAGTCCTCGTGTAATTTGGCACCTCAGCCTTTTCTCCCTGTTTCACTTACTTAAGAATGGCTTCATGACAGGCACCCTTCCACTGAGATGATTTCTTATGAGCCTTTGGCCAACAGTAGATTGACCATATTCAAATACAAGTGAAGGACCATATGCATTTCTCAGGTTCTGTGAGAGCTGTTTACTGTATATCTTCCTATATATTAAGGACATGAATTTCCGATAATGTTCATCTTTTGTCGATATTTTCTAAGTCCTCCCACTTCTTCTTTTGTCCTCCAGTTGTTTAGTTTCCTCATGTTTTTCTTTTTTAAGGACTCACTGAACACCGAGATATTAAGAGATGCGTAATTTTCATCTTATAGCTCTTTATTAATCACCTTGTTGATGCAAAACTACCATTTTTATGCCTGTTAAACTCTGCTATGCTTGATATTTTTTGTAGATTTGAAAACCCCCCAAACAAACAGAAAAGGAACAAATAAAATGTTTTTGCAATGGGCTGCTACTGACAAAGTGCCAAAGCACACAGTTTAAATTTGGCTCTCTGCTAAGTTGTTTCTTTTTTGTTCATCCCTTGAATCAGGTGGCTTTTTTATGCTAAAATGATTCATAGGTCAGTGTTAAACGGATTAACAAACAAAAAGAAGCAGCACTCTGAAAATAGTCAGGTTCAAGGACTGGACTAAAAAACAGTGAAAAGGCAACCAACAGAAAAACTTGAAGGCCTTCAGAGACCTTGAAGAACTAATACTCATGACCAGAAGAACTAAGTACCAAAGATCAGTGGTGGTTTTCTAGGGATCATGCATTGCATTGTTTGTAGGCCAGTGTCTGCCTGTTTGCAAACGCTCAGCAAACTAGAGACAAAAACATAATGTATTTTTCCCCAAATCCCAAATTAGTTACTTATGAAAAGTGAAATACAACAAAAAAGAGCAAACAAAACTTCAAAACACGAAAACAAGCTGTAAAATTAACCATAAAAATGTTTTCTTTAAATATTGAGTTAAAGTTTTTCAAGTTGTCATCTGAGGCTAACTTTGCTAATCTTCACTAATCTTCACTAATCTTCACTAATCTCCACTCTTTTTTTTTTCAACCATTATCCAATTATTCCTTCTGTTCTAACTTTTTTTCTTACTTTTCCTTTTGGGAAGAGATCATCCTCCATAAGATCACAGCAGACGGGCTTGCTTGTAAAATCACAACAACTAGCTACCTTAATGTGCTGGTAATAAAATGTGTTTGATGAGAAGAGAGAAAGGTTGCTTTGAGAAGTACAAGCTCAGAGGATGAGCAGCCCTGTGAATAATAGGACTCGTCAAACTTACAAACCAGAAGGATCACAGGCAATCGGAGCTAAAATAAGACCTCCAGTAGTAATGAAATTTAAAAGACTATCCCTCTATCCTCTGATTAGAACCAAAGAGACTGTTGCAATTTAAACCTTTTCACATGAGAAACCATTTCAGTGTGAGAAATGTGTGAGGCAGGTGTTCGTATCCCTATCTGTGTGTGTGTGTGTGTGTGTGTGTGTGTGTGTGTGTGTGTGTGTGTGTGTGTGTGTATTTGCATGAACTTAGGATATTAATAGGAAAAGACCAGCATTGAGCTGCCACCTTCAGTAGATCTGATGTTTTTGTAATACTTACATTTTTTAAAAGTTGACATTGAAACTGTGATCTGTGGTTGTATCTGATTCATTACCATAACTTGTTCTTATATACTTCAAATGGCCATGCCTCTTGACTCCATTGTTTTCCCGCAACAAGGTAACGTCACTCTGAAAAGACTGAAGATTTTACATATGTTTTTTCTCCATCCATCCATTCATCTCCACTTATCCAATTCAGGGTCACTAGAGCCAGTCCCCGCTGTCATGGGGCAGCAGTCAGTCACAGGTGATCACCCTAAACAATCGATCAGTAATGTAATTTGTCTTACGCTAACCTTTTCCCTAGCCTAATCAAGCTGATTTGTTTCTGAGTCTGTGTACTATGCTATATCTATGCACTATGTCTGAAAACAGTGGTCCATCACAGGACACAAAATTCAGTCAGCTTGGTGAAAGTCCTACACTAAACTACCATCTCCTAAAATGGATCTGTTGATTTTATTTTGCTACCTCCCAAGACGTAGGGCACCGGTGTGTCCGCCACTGCAATGTTCCTTTTTTGACTTCCTTTTGGCAGTGTTTACTGTGCAGGCGTGCCACTCAGAAAAGGGTAACAATGTTAAAGAGGTGGTGTGGGTGTGGTGTGGTGTTGAGGTTTTTGGATAACTTACCGAGTGGTCCTTTAACATTTTAATAATTGATACAGTATTTCTATAATTGAAGCTACTAGCTTTCCAAAATGTATTTTTTTGTTTTGTGGAAAGAAAATGCATGCTGAGTGGACTCTGTAAAAACAACTGGAATATTGTGTGTGTTATTTTATTAAACTGATGTGCTCTGTGAATATTTTGATTATATGGCATATGGATTATTCATTGTTCACCACTGTGAAGCCAACTGTTGTTATGGTCTTGGCACACCTGATTAAGAGACAAGAAAACCTTTGAACAACCTTTACTGTCAGCAGATGTGAATGTCTATCATAAGTAATGGCATTTTTCAAATTCTTCCTGCTTAAAATGTCAAATGAAACCATTTAACTGTGCTGAATACTGGATTGCTCAGGTTTAGTGTTTACTATGTAGATGTTCTTACTGGAGCTAACATTGTCAAAATAAATATAAAAATGTCAGTGGTATACCAAGCTACAGTAAATGCCTTGTGTTTTTACCTTGGATTTTTAGATGTTTGACTCCTTATCGTGAAACTTTTAGCACAGCTAGTACATTTTACTCTATGCTTGATTCTATTTGTGTGAGAACAAACAGTGAAAACACTGCTCAGGAATGCACTTACACATAAATTGCAATGTAGCTTGAAACAGATTGGGTTAGGACTTTCTTTGCATTCCAGAAATTAAGGACCAGAGAAAATTAATAAATAAATAAAACTGGTATAGGTTTAGATTCAGTGCTAGATCCTCCCTTCCAACCCTTTTCTGACAACATGAAGTTTCCAAGCAACATACTGCACATAAACAAGACGAAGCGGAAGCCTGTGACAGGGTGCAAGCAGATCAGTCTGATCCAAAAGAGGTGGCTCGTAGAAAGGATATGAGTGAGTGTTCAAGCCTAGAAAGAAGGAGAATAACAAATTCAAAATGTCAGCCTGACTGTCAGTACTGTGATTGGACTAATGCTCTGTGGTTTTCCAAAGCAGCCTCTGCCTGTGCACATCGGCTGCAGCACGTCAAACCCTATCAGAAAGACCACTCTATACAGCAACGCACAGCTCAGCACAATACAACGCAACAGCACAAACAACAAAGATCAAGAGCCACAGTATCTCAGTGTGACACTCCTTAAGACAGTCGAAACGCCAACCAAATCTCCTCTAACTCATGCACATACAAATGCATGCTAAAAAAAAAAGCCCATTCGCTTACATGTATACATGCATTATACATGTATAGATATATAATACATGTGTACAGATTATCACAGTCTGTAAGGTTCTATCTTGCAGATGAAACAAAGCTTTTGTGTTGTTCTTCCATCACCTAAAGTGATGGTGTCAGTTGCATTTCTGAGGGTGTTCAATAATCAGCAGTGCTGCCTACTTTACAATAGGAGCATACATCCTGTTGTTAACACGGCTGTGCACACCTGATCTTGTTTGGAGCAATTGGGCAGTGAGATCATTTCCTTTGTTTTTAGCATCTAATGGCATAATTGTGTGCCATGGTGCACAGCTCCCCAGTGCCTAGGTAATGGTGGGGAGATGCCACCCTCTTTCCAAAGCAAGCCATGTTTACTCTTATGCAGAATGACAAGCACATGCAGGGAAACTGACAATGTGCAAGTGTAAATTAGGTCCCCAGTCTGCTCCGCATTAATTATGAATTAAGTATAATTGCGGTGGGATTTTCTGAAGTCAATTCATTTGGACTGACTATAATATGAATATCTTTTGAGCAAACAAGCTGTAAGTTTTAACAGGCTTAAAAAGAAAAGCACAGGCAGAGCAGAGTTTCTGCCGCATCTGCTCGAGAAACACAAAAACAAGTTGAACAATGATTTAAAGAAAAGTCTACATAGTGCTCGGAGTGCTTTGTGATATAGTGCAGCAGAATAGTGACTGATCGAAATGATGTGGTGTTTCTTGAGAAAGCCTTTTTTTATCGCTGAATTTCTATTTCATGCTCTGCTTATCTACTTGTTTTTGCATTTTTATAACAATAACAAAGTCAAATATGAAATGCATGTGCAGAGGTGTTTTTTTGCAAATTTGAAAGTGTGCGGCAACCCAATGAGTCACCTATAAAATAGAATGATCCCTTATCCCCTCTGTCTACGTTGCTTTGTTGACCATCCTCCTGATTAAACCAATTGAGTTTCTCTGGATTTGTGTTACAGAGAAAGAAGAATCCAATTACAAGCTAACTAAAATAAGGTACCATCAAAACAAACTACTGCAAGCCAGTTATTTACAGATACAGATGAGCTCAAAAACGGCAAAACAGCAACCTTGCTGTAAAGGGCCGTGTGTTTTGGCAGAGCTTGCTGAGTTTTCTCTTTTTTTCTATTTTTGAGGCATTGAAGGATTAAATCCCTACTCTCCCAGGTGAGAGTCTTCTGCCTGTCCTATTGCACAACTCCTACATAGATTTTTTTGTCTCTTTATACTACTTTATACTATTCACCTGATGTGATCTGTAAAGACTTGTGATCAACCAAAATTCTCCATCAGGGGCTCGATTTTTGAAGCTTAAAATCAGGAACTCAGAGGAGGTGTAGGAGTCAAGTTACTTATGAGGTGTTAAAAAACACTATGAATTTTTTTGTGATTTATTTAGCTCATGTTGATTTTGTTTAAAAGCTCATCTAATCCAGCGTATTTTCCTGAAATATATAACTAAAATCAAAGATAGATATTCCAATGAGATGAATATGCAACAAATATGTGTGGAGATTTCTTAAAATGGTTTGTGCTCTTAATGGTGAAGTTCTCAAGTCAATTGTTGCTTTTTCAAATAAAATAATGATTCAGAAATTCAAAGGTTCTTCACTGTGTTCATTTCTCACTTAAGTTGTAGTAAGCTGCAAGAAGAGCAGAGAGAGATATTTTACTTTAAGCTAACATGAAAACAGACACATTTACACAGACACCTAGCTCAGTCGTTTCTGGTGATTAAGGACCCTGGAATGTACTTAATATGTTTTGTTTGGTTTTTTTTGCTCACTACCGACTTCTTGGCAATAAATATCTCTCCCTGCTGGTAATTGAACTTCTGCATGCGTGTACGTTTCACACTTTGGAGTGTCAAAGCGTGAAATGGACACGGTGGACCGGTGTGTCTGTTCCACGTTTTGTCATGATACTGGGTTGTCTTGGGAACCAACTTCATAATGCACTCCAGTTACAAGAGGCTAATACTGGCTACATTCACTGCAGGCTTCGGCGGAGCTATCTAGCCAGTGAGAAAGGTGCTATTGTCTGCTAAAAGTCACTGCAGGTTTTAAACTGCATAGTTAGAATAAATATGAAATGATAAAAAGCTTAGCGTTCTTAAAGCTCGCTAGAAGGACAACTAGGAACAAGCAGTAAACAATAAGTAAAGTCCTTATATAACTATAACTGCATTTTTAAAATATTTTGTCAGTATTTACCAAAGATGTGAGCATTCAAAAGTCTGCTGTTGAAAATAATGTCTGACCTTGGTTAGGGAAAACTAAACTCCCTTGAAAGCAGTCTTGTGACTCTCTGCCTGAACATATCTCGCCTCCAGTCAGTTTGAAAGTAAACTTTTTGCTTCTTTCATGGACAACGAATGACTCTAAATCATATGTATAACTACATTAGCTCACAGTACATCAACATATTTTCACTCCACAACCATAAATTATTAGGTATTATTTTGCAGGGGTTTATGTTTCCAGATTTGCATAGCATTAATTTACAGGATTCTGGCATCCTTATTATGAAAATAATGAAACACTCAGTACTGAGCAATAGTCTTTTATTAAGTAGGATTTTTGGAATGAAAAGTATTTAGTGTTTACACAATAATTAGTCATAGTAATGAGAGTGATTTAGAGTGAGCTTGACTGGTTGGCTGTTGAACATCATGAATACACACTCACATGGGCACTGTACACAAACACTGAACATTCACAGCCTGGAAATGACCTATAGAGCTGAAAACAGCCTCCCCACTCACGGAGAATAGGCCTATTATCATGACAACAGATATGTCGGACTGTCCAGTGAAGAGGAGGCTACTGCACTACTGAGAGAGAGGGGCTAATTTCCACTCAGTGGGGTTGTAATGAGCCTTTCATCCTCTTATCCAGCCCGGTTACCATTAGAAACCATACCAGCTCTGACAGGAGCAGCGAAGAACAGCAGAACTACCACAGCATTTATAATAAGGCAGAATAAATATGTGTAATTTTAAGATCCAGATATTGTGCTGTATGCTTTCCAGAAGGCTAACGATGTGTCTCATCTTTATGTGAAAATCAGCATGACAAATTACCACTGGACCTTAAAATGGAGAAGTTTTATGAAACTGAAAAATAATATCTACAAATTAGTCATTGTACACAAAGACTATAATATAAATGAGAAAAAAGTTTTCTTGAAAGATGACTTCATGCTGTGTAGCAAGTCTTTTTTTACAGGAGAAAATTTAAAAGGCTATAAAGTGCACCGCCCAGCTAAAGCGACATTAATGTTTTTTTAATGTTTTTTTTTTCTTGGTGAAATGCTAAACACAAGTTTCATCCAAATTTAGCGTCATTGTCTTGCATATTTCATTGGAGTTTTATAACACTGAAACACGTACGGTATTGAATATATTGAAACAATTTCTGTAGCTGAAGCATAAAAGTCATGCAGTGTGTCTGTAAAGATAAATTCACATTGCAGAGCTAATTAGAACCAGTATGACGTTGACAAGAAGGGCCAGATTACAGAGTATGGCTGCATGTGCTCCGTGTACAATAAAAAGGTTTCCTGCTGGGTCATATGCAATCAAAATAGCAGGTATAAATCATTTCTTTAATCAGTACGCAGGCACAGGTAAGGGTTGCTGCACTAAATCTCTCCATGGTTATCAGTGCAGAATTGAACACTTTTCTAAAGACATCCTTCGAGTGAGACAAAGGAAAGAAAGCGATTGTGCAATTGTGAGACCTCTTGGAAGGTTTTATTGTTCCAGTCTTAATGCGTGGTCTTGTGAAAGCCTTGAGCTTGTAAAGAAGTCCTGCAGCATTTCTGATAAAGGTGTGAATCACCAAGGTGATGCAGATAATACAAAAGATAGCACAAAATACACTCAGTGACACATGGACATGAAGTAGCTCAGCTGAAATGGCCTGAATACGAGAAGGTTAGCCAAACAAACAGATTGCATATGAATGACAATGAGGCAGAAAATTGGTGAGAGCAGCAACATACATCAGCAGAAGAATAAGACGCAATATTGCATGAGGGCTTTAAAATATGCAGGTAGGTTGTGAAGTTGGTTCTAAGTGCACAGGCTGTTGCTGCTGCCACCCAGCAAGCACTCCCACATATATTTGCTATTCTCTCTCTCTCGCTCACTCTCTGCCTTTCCTCATTCACTCATAAAACCACAGAAATAAAGGGAGAGAATGACAGAGTGAGCATTAGAGGTTAAGGGATGAATTTCCCAGCATCTTTTGCCTCCGCCTCTGACCATCTGCCTCTCTGGCAATAGCCTTCCTCTCCTGAGGTTAAACTCTAAATTGGCAGTCGGCTAAGCAGCCACTTAGACAGGAAGGTTCAGGTGGGTAAAGTCAAATAGATATATACTATGTTGTGCTATACACATTGGGTAAGTGCATATTGAAAACAAGAGAATAAAATGTGAAATAGTGGCAAATTGGACGAGTGAAATGTTCACTTCCAACAAACAGGGATGGAGAGATGGCTGGGGTGAAAGTAAATTGACAGGCAGATGGTGAATGATGAAAATTGAGAAATAAATTAGAGGACAAAATGAGAAATGCATAGGAAGGAATGAAATGCAAGTGTAAAAAGAGAGAAGATTGAGGAACACAGATGGAGAAAGGAATGAGTGGAGCAGCGGGCAAGAAATGGAGATGAAAATACAGGCATGAAAATTAGAAATCGAAGAAGAGAGATGAAGAGACAGGCAAGGTCAAAGAGAAAAATCTGAAATAAAATAATGGTAAATAGCTTATTCTTTGATATCACAGGGCACAAAAAATACATTTATGTAAAGAACAGCTTGTCACTGAGGTAGCCTATGGTCTTGTCCCTGCACTCAAGCAGAGACAGAAAATGAATACTGACAGAGAGAGAAGAAGAGAAAAGGAAGAAAAAAACCCACAAATGTCAGGCTAGTATTAAGTCAGAATCTTAAGTCAACCCTCTCATCTCACATCACACCAACAGGGCCTCTCTAAAAAATGAATAACCAGGATAGAAAGCCTGCAATAGAACCTCCTATCCAAATTAATTAGACTCCTCGGTGCAGACTTTTCTCACTGAACAGTGACGTAATGCTGAGAAGCGATGACACGTCTAGGATGGTGTTTCATCAGTTTCATTAGTTTCAATGTGTGGCCAACAACAGGCGGATTTACAACTGGACTGCCACCCAAGGATTGGGCACTCGTCCCACAATCTCATGGTTACCCCACATTCAGTCTGGCATCGCAAAATGCCACCGCCTGTGCAGCCTCACACACAAAATAATCAGCACAGCCGTATTTGTCACATAAACCCAACAAAACACAAAAGCATTAAAATGTCCTGTTGAAATTCATTCAGTGAAAACTGATTGATTTGATGTAAAATGAAGCCTGTGCAGTCTTTATGCATCTACGTGGGAGCACCATATTTGCATGTGTTCGCTTGCTCGTTGGCCTGGCAGCAGCTTCTCAGAAAGTAGGACTGAGAGTCTGTTACAGCAGTCCCAGTGTGTAGCCTCCCTTGGCACACAAACACAAATTTGCTGAGGGACGACTGCTGTGGCAGAAAGCTTCTCTGCAGACAAAACCTCTTAATATTCCTTCCAAGTCCATTAAGGCCTCAAGAGATTGGCCGGGATTGATTGTTTGTACTTGATATTACCAGGGGCTTCAAGGCCAGATCCTCGTCGAAAATTAGAGATGGCATTTTGTAAAGCCTAAGGAATTGAAAAACTAAATACAAACCTGTGCGTTGCTATCATCCTCACAATGAGCAGTGATGGAGGAAGCCTTCATCTAATTAGCAAATGCTTGTTGCCATCTCTTTTTAGCTGTAGGGTTCATTGACAATTGGAATGTTTTTCCAAGTCAGTGACTTTCAAGTTTTTTGTATGTTTTCGGGCAAGAAAGAGTTTTTCCAGTCAATTATTCAATTATAGAGCAGTGACCTCTCCTCACCCCCTCCTCAAGCACATACACAGACACACAAGAAGAAGAAAGAAAGGATTCCTTCTTGCGAAGCCCAGTGCAGACTGTCAGGTGCAGAGTAAAAAGTTGTCAGATCAAATCTTGCTTTACGGATTTCCTTAAAAAATAACAGGCTAAAGCTTTCAGGTATTGATTCATAATGATACAAAAAGCCTTATATTCTGAGAGGATAGTATAATAAAGCTAGCCTGTTTTACTTGCTTTATTCAACACAAAGGGGCGTTATAGATAAAATATAATGGAACTTTAAGTAACCCGAAAATCCTTTGTGGTGATCTCTTACAAACTGGGTATTCTTAAATGGAATAACAATTATTTGAAATCACTGAAATCTTCACTCTTCAATGAAGAACTTACATTTACAAAAAAGGAAGAAAAATGAGCTGCCTTTACTTAGACAGACACGTACATATCAGAAATAAAAGCATTCCAAACATGCTGAAGTTTAGTAGTTATAACATTTACCTCAGTGTACAAGTGTATTAGCATTAGGTAAAACAAAACAGATATCAAAACTGAAGCTGACTGCAGTTTTACAAGTATTTAGTCATAAACCAAAGTAGGCTATTGGACAAAAATTGAATTTTTAATGTGAAAAGGGAATCACTGAAGTGATTACAATTTATCCTGAGGGGCACATGAATGTCTATCTAATTTCTTATGACAATATATCTAAAGCTTAAGAGATTTTACATCTAAACACAGATAACCCATCATTTCTTTATTGATGCACTTTCAAAGGGAGCTGTCCTGCACCTGCAGGTGGACCGGCTACCAAAACACTGCTTGGACCGCAAAACACACAGAGGGAGTGTGACTAAGACCATTACTTCCCGTTTTTACACAGCAAGTAGTTGTTTACTGATCTAATAATGTTCATACTCTTACTTATAAAAACATCATGGAACAACCAGCATCCAAGGGATTCATGCTTTGGAGAGCACTGGTCAATTTTGCCAGTATTACAGGAGCTGACTGATAGGATGAGGTAGCCAAGTTAAACCTGTAAGATACATTAATAATGGAATATGAGTGTGTGTGTGTGTGTGTGTGTGTGTACGTGTGCACACTCATGCAAAAAATGTTAAGTGACAAACTGACCCTTCATTGCACCAAACAAGTCATTTAGTCTCTCACTGAGCCATCAACACTCTAAATTGCGTGTCCACAGTGTATCCAATAAAAAGGGAGCAGTTTTGGCAAAATGCTGAATTCACAGTTCTTTATTTAAGGACGTGTGTATCTCCACTTGAGATGTGGATAGTTATATGAATGCAATATTAGGAAGAGAATTTTTGTTCTATAAAGGTAAAGTTGCTTAAAATCTAAAATTATTAAAAACATCTTAGCTCAACCTTTACAAATCAATAACGCACATCTTTGACGGCAAACTGTGTGTTCCTAATCACAAAATAAACACAAGATCAAAGCACGTCCTCTTTTAAGATATGAATCAGTCCAATCTGCCAAGTGTGCTGCATAAAACCCCCCTCTGTCCTGCTCTGGTTATGAATATCATCCAAGAGGCTGGGCTATTAATAAGTGGACACACACATGCACACACTTCCTACAGGGAAGATATGGACCAGAACAAGGGAGTCACTAATCTCAATGGGTGAACAGCTTAGAGCAGTGTTGAATAAGTGTTGAGGGAATACAGTCCCATCATCACCACAACAAAATACACACTTCCACTCAGACACACATGTATTCGATTCATGTGGGATTTCATGTGATGTATGGCCTGGGGCAACCAAAGTCCCGAGTCTGTGGTGATGAAGGAACCTTATTGTTCCCAGCACAGAGACTGGGCTGGTTTCTGGGACACTGAAACGCCCTAGCAAGTATGTCGTGGGGTCATATGTCACATGACAAACAAAGCCAACGCTTCTGAAAGATTTAAGAGGGAAGGGGCAAATATAGTCAAACTAGGGCCTGTGATGTTCTCTCGGGTCATCTATAAGTCACTCAGACCATCTCCCATACAGTAAACTTTGCGAGACTGGATTTCAAATTTTGACCAATAAATGACCAACTAATTTTCATCCATGATAGCCTAATAAATCAGATGGCCATGAGACCATTCCAGCAACAGAGAGACTATAATGAAATGCTCTGTGTTACCGTAGTTTCTTGCAATGATGCCAAGTGGGATACAAACTCTGTGAGCAGGCACTGAGGCAGACAAATCAGCAGAGTGGAAGTTTCACTTCCTTTGCATCTGAACTTCCATTATATCCTTTTTATATATGTTACAGTAAAAGTTTCAGGCCACAAAAGAGCACCCTCTTCTATTTTTTGCATGGCAAATGTTCCCCTCAATTCTCTGCTACTGGAACTCTGCCGTCTGAATGTCACAGCTGAAAGCAGCCATAAAACTCATACATTAAAAAAAGTTTCTTGGAAAAGCAGTTGTGGCAGGAAATAGAAAATAAATCTGGGTGCATATATCCATTATCAGGGCACGTTATCGTCAGAAGGGAGTCTGTGGAGAGAGAGGAAACCGGGCTGGGTCTCTATGTGTGCCGTAAGATAGTGGAAACCAATTTTCACCTCCTCCCTCCTCATCCCCAACACACTACTTGATTCAGCCTTCGCTAACTCTGCGCAACCAGGACTAAATCATTTCATCTAAATAAGCTAGCCAAATGTTTTACACCTCTGCATATTACTGAGAGAAGATAAGGTGCTGGTTCACCATTCTGTGCAAAGCATCTCTTCCTTTCCTTCCCCCATTTTTTTTTTTAGGTCTGTTCCATGGGCCTAACAAAGATGAGCAGGACTGCAAACTTCTGTGCATATGAGGGCTGCAGAGATAGAAAAGTGCAAAAATACAGAGGTGAGAGTATTTTAAAACCTTGCCATTTCTTATACCCTCGACAATAAAACAACAGACAAGCCATTTTTTATGTTTGTGTTAAATATTCCCATGTGCGCCACCTCTATGACAGCTTATTCTCAGGCAGATTTATCACAACCTTTATCTGCTCAACTCAACAGACAAAGGCAAGGCGCATGGCTTACACTGCGGCGTGCTGATGCCTGAGGCACGAGACAAAGCATACGATCAATACAAATCTTCAGTCTATACGTCGGACAGGGCCGAGTTGACACACATCCTTCTAGCAGCCATACATCACAACTTCTTATTTAATTAGCTCCCTGAAGAGCTTTATATGTCTGCTAATTCAGTCATTGTACTCTCTGCCAGAAAAGAAATAATAAGCCATCCACGCTAAGTGTTGTTGCTTTTTGTTGTTGTGATGAAGGGAATCTATTAATGATACAGTACAGATTTAAGGAAATATATAATTAGTCTTAACACCATTTAATCAATGGCCTTCATCTGTTTCACCATGGGAAATAATGTGGGCTTAATTCTATGATCTGCAGCAGTTCAATCACAAGATCAAACCTCTTCCAAACCTAATACCAATGTAGCTGCTGCTCCTCTCTCAAGCGATACCTTCTGGAGTCACTGTGTCAACGTTAAATGTTTTCCCAACAGAATCTGCACAGATGTGGTATTATTTTGAAGTCTAGGAACAAATCTGCAAAGCGCCAAAGGGTCAAAAGTTTAATTTACTACTTAAGAGTATTTTTGGTAGAAAGCTGTTTATGCTCATAAAGGCAGCAAAAATGTTGCAGGTTGCAGCATCGCTTCTATTTTCATGTTTTTCATTACTGTGCTCTTAAATGGAAATCCTTCAGAATCCCTATAAAATGATATTCATGCATTTTAAGTCTGAGGTGTTTGCCGTAAGAATCCATGTGGAATCAACTAACCAAGTTGTAAGAAGACTACAGCTAAATATCGTGTTTATGTGCTTAAAAGACCCAGGAGTGGCGGTTAAATTTCAATCCAGGGTCAAAATGTCATAGAGAAGAGAAGCATAAAGATCAATTCACCACTCTTTCCCTCGGTGCGAAGTTTTATCTTTTTAAATACAGGGTAGATTCACCGAGCAAATATCTCTTTCCAGAATTATCCTGCTTCACACTCACATGGGTTTACACATCTACACTTGAAAGTTGCAGTTTTTATCTACTAAGTAACCCCACTGGAACAAAAGCGCCTTGCTTACAGGCATATAAGCGGCTGTTTTTTGTTTTATTTTATTATTTCTAATATATCTTGCCAGGCCAAAGCTGACCCTACAACCTTCCGGTCCAGAGGTCACCTCAGGAACCCTTGGGCCACTTTTATTTTTATTTTACTCAGCTGTTTGGTTGGTCTTGTTGTTTGCTGTCTTTGGAAATAAAAGTAAACAGAAAAATCACACTTGGCTCAGGCCCTAAGTAATGTGGCCACTGCGAAGCGAGACCTTCTTCCAAGATAGAGACACATTATGCTAGATGGGGTTTTCCCCGCCTGCAACTTCAGTGCACAACACACTGCTGTCCTGATGGATTCTGTGTTACTGTTGTAACAGTAAAAATGAACAGTTTTCTCTTTCTCTAGAGTTAAAATACATTCGGGAATTAAAATGTAAGAAATGCAGTAAACATTCGTAATGTTTCCCTACATGGGAAATTACAAAAAACTATAAACTGGTTATAGATCAATAACCCACTGTGGGGAAATGTTTGTGTAACTAGACTAAAGGCGAATATGACAGCATGTGCATCAGCACGTGCAGAAATAATAATAACAATAATGGCAGAAAAATAATTTCGAGTGTCTGACTGATGCTGATTTTAATTCAGTGGAATGACATCGGGCGCATGAATAATTTGGTGACGCTCCAAGCAAAAAGAATTTTCAAAAGACATCAGTCAATTCATGGAAAAATATGAGTGGAACATATGTGAGAATATTCAGTCAAGTCATGTTTGCTAAAAACTTAAAGCAGCTATTTGGCCCTTTTAATGTAAATTGCACTTTGCCCAAATATATCAACTGTTGCTTTGTTTATTACTTACTTAAACTTTTTGTTTCTTTTTGTCACCTAAATTTGTCAAAACACGAAAAAAAAAAAAGCCCAGCATCTATGAAATTTCTCCAGTCTATTAAGCTTAATCTGTTAATCTCCATAATAAGACATCTGCTTGTGAATATGTAGAATCTGTAGGCAAGAGGGAGAAATCTTTGGTACTGGAAGCTTTTTGACATTCACTTGTAGTCTCAGTGCTATTGACCAATCAGGATTGAGCAGGGTTTTCTTGCATGCTGGTTAGCGGCCCATTTGGGAAGCAAAAGAGAGATTGCATTTTCCGAAAGCAATCTCAAAACAGTCGGCTATCATCTGACATTGATTTAGCTTTTTATTACCTTTTTAAAATTATCTGCATTTCTAAACAATTACCTGCAAACGTGTCAGCCCTGATATTGGCTGGCTACACTGGAAGCTCTGAAAAATTGGTTGTTGCCCCCAGAGTGCAAGTCAGCCTCCTAGCTAATGTGAACCAAATTTGATAAAAATATTGATTTCAACATTATGTAGGGGCAATTATCAGTTTAATAACAAAGGTAAAGCTGAAGTCAGTTTTGAAATTAACCTTTTTCACTTCAGTCCCTTGTGTTCACAGACCACTTCAAAAACACATCCTCATATTTATAAAAATGCAATCCACAGTGTATGAAGACAGCCTTTTATGACGGAGAAGAGCTTGATGCTGCAATGCAGCAAAGAGAAAGGAAACCCCCGAAAGAGACTTTGGAGCCTTCATCTTTTTTTTTTTCTTTTTGCACATTAGAGTTCTTTTGAATTTCTGATCAGAGTTCAGCGTTTTTCATGTGTGTCGTTACAACATATAGTTGTAGCACGCATAATCTTCCCCAAATTGGGCTGTATAATAGGTAGCCTCTCAAGTGAACAGCAGCGTGGAACGCACACAAGTGCATTCACTCTACTGTTGTGATCAGATTTAATCAGAAAACACTCTCTAGGGGGATTTTTTCCCCCTGCATAATGAGTTTGATTCTAATGTAAACCTTGATAATACTTTACATTTATCATTCAGAACTTGTCCTTCTAACCAGGTGGATTGCTGCTGAAAATGTGAAGACTTCTTCGACTACCGGAAGCGAGTCATATGTTCGAACACCTATGGGTCATGAGACGATCATGTTTATTAGCATCCATGTTAATGCATAGTGACTATGCATAATGAAACAAGTGCTGCTTTGAGGACACGGCTGGTAGAAGACCAGGAACAGAATTAATCTGATTTCTGCCCAAACAAGGTTAAAAAGGCATGTGACATCATCCACATGTGGATAATTGTTCAAGTGGATGTTCAGCTCTGTCATGCGCAGTTTCATGATGAACTGTGTAACAGAACAGTCTGAATGCTGGAGCTTTATAAATTTGCTGCACAGACTGTCTACGCCTGATTGTGGTAGACACACGGTTCTTTCTGCGAAGCATCCACGCACAGCTTAATGCATCTGGTTGCTGAAGTGGTTCAGCTTCAATATGTGAGACAAGACTTTTGTATTGCGCAGTCTGTTATTTTCCTCCACTTTGGCAAAGCTTACATTACATCTTGCGCCTGGGATATTAATTGAAGACGTGGTTTGTGGAGAACATTCAGTCTTTCACTAACCAGTATATGCACATAGAGGTGGTACATGAGATCATGTGAGGCATTAAATTTGGCCTGTAGGAGCAAAAGAAAGTCTCATCAAATTCAGTGGTGGGAGAGCAGTTTTTTTCTAGCTCTATGCAATGTGTTCCCTCAATTGTCCACAAATGATACTAAATTTAGGACATGATTTACAAGACTGAGAAACACTGAAAATATATTTCTCATAAAATGTTTGGAAGTGCAAGATTAGGATTGCCTACCTAACCTGATCACCACCCCAACTTTTTTTTTCATAGACCAGCACTATGATTATCCTTTAGGTCAGAAGTCAGGTTTCAAATTCTACTCAGTAAGTGCAGACAGCTTTTTTGAAAGTGACCATATATATGAGGTCAAACTTTAAAGCCTATATTTATTTATTTATCCTTTCTTCCCCCCCTCCTCATCTTCACTCAAATGCAGACTAAGCTCTGCCTTTGGCTTTCAGACTCAGTGGACAGATTAAGCTGAGTTAGCCCTACTTTCCATGGATGTGTTGTCGTAGCAATTTGAAATCCACCCCCCACCCCCTACCCCATCACCCTTTCTCCAAAAACCAGTTAAGAGGTGACACATCTACACTGCTTTAACTGGAAAACAGCTGAAGATTTAAAAAAAAATGGAAGCATCAGTACAAAAATGCCAATAGCTGCAAAAAATATATCTTTTTTTCATAAATATTTCATAGATATATAGACATATTCACAATATATACATTTTCACGGCGTTAGGGTTTATTAGGATGCAGCTGGCAGTGATGATGATGATGATGATGAAGATGGTATAGGTTAGGAACTCCCAGCTGCTAATGGTTAGTATGTTTCCCGTTCACATGTATATGTGATAATACAAAAATCTGATGTGAAAGAGTGAAGAGGCAACACAATCTGAGTGTTTTAGAACTCAATTTTAAAATACTACCATAAAGAAAATTCACTTGCGCATTTTTTCTCTGTGCAGCCTTACAGTCAGACAATTCATGAAAGGCTTCATGTTCTTTGAAGTCATATTAGACTATTATCCACATTTAGCTTACAGCCATGTCAGATTTGTACAAATATATGCACACCGTATGTTTTAAAATTGGTTTTAAAGTCCTGCTGTAGAAGGATGTGAGCAACTGCAAAGAAACTCACTGTAACGGTTCCTCGGGTCCATATTGGTTGTGGGGCATCACACTTATAAAACTGAAGCTGTAGAAGGTAGTCAGATGGATGCATGGCTGGAAGTTTTATGAAAATTTTAGGATCAATTTTTCATAAAGGAAAAGCTTTTCTCTCATGTCCTTTATTTATTTATTTTAAAAAAAGATTTGATCTCTTCATGGCCAGTAGAGACAGGAGGAAACATACGAGACTTGGAAAAAACTCTGAACCCATTTTCTGGTGCTATCCAAACAAGCACTACAGTATGTGTAAAAATCCGTCACCGTCACATGTTTAGAGCAGCTGCTAACTTGATCTCATTAACATTCATGTATTTAGGTCAGCTGGAAGGAAAATTAAAGACAGCATTTGCACGTGTGACTGTTTAAGACTGAGGAACAGTGAAATCCCCCCAAATGACATACCTCTGTAAATTAACCTTGAATTAAATTTCCCTTCCACTCTAAGTGAATTATCGGGTTGGCTGTGTGTCAGTGACTTTGTATGCCTCTTTAAAAACACCAGATCAGTCAAAGCAGAAAATCTGTTTGCTTCTTAAAATACACGAGTTGGCAACGTAATGAGCCGAAGCACATGTATATGAGCAAACGCTGATTAGAATCGGTGTGCACATGGTAGCTTGACTGAAACATATCCCAGTTTATACATAATGTCCCATCACAACATCACAGAGGCAGAACAAACGGACAAATTCCAAACAAGAAAGATATGATCTCTTTGAAACATTTATTATGAAATTGTAAAGGTAGAATACCACTGTTCAAATAAAGGCTTTATAAACAGAGTGGGATTTGCAGTGTACTGGAGATTTGGAAGAGTTTATTTCAGATGTAATTAATGTATAGCCAGCAATGAAAAAAAAGGAAAAGGAGAAGGCAGCGGAAATAAATAATACAAAACTAAAATAAAACAAGTCCATTATTGTTTAACACAGCACATTAGGCAAGATTACCAGGAGTTCAATTTACATGAAACATCTCATATATACAAGATTTACATCGATGAGGGTTACAGAGTCTTTGTGAGCTATGAGGCCCAGTGGCAAAGCAGTCAATGGCAGTCACATTTCAAGTCAAGTGAGGCTCTTAGCTTGAGGGGGGTTTTGGCTGGCAATGCCATTATCACAACTATTAGTCTAGACACTGGCACACGCTAGTGACAGAGCAGCGGCCTGTGTGTTATTTGACGCAACACCCCAATGACAAGGACACATCTCCCTCTGGGTTTGTCATGTCAGAATAGACAGCGCCGCTTTGCCCATCTTTTACCCGCACACCCTTTTTCTCTGATGATAAACGGAGAGAGGATGGTAACAGGGAAAAAAAGAATGAAAGTTGGGCTATGTGTTGAACACAAAGCACCCTCATCTGTCACAAATGATCAGAACACAAAGGTGAACACACCTTTGGTGATTTAACATCGTATGTAACGGCGCTGACCCCAGTAAAACACGGGTGAGAGGTTAGGGCTGGAGACGGGGAAGATAAGGAGTGGGTGGAGGAGCCAAGTGAGGAGTGGAAAGGAGAGATGGGTTGTTGTTGGTGGGGAGGAAGGGGGGATTGGGGGCATTCAAACAATGACGTAGCATCATAACTCCATCTTTTTTTATATAATATATATAGAGATAGATAGATTTATAGACAAGCAAGCAGTCAAGAAACATTTTCTTCCACCCTCTACTCTTATTTTTAAGGAAAATTCAAGAGAATTTCAGATGAGGTGTTGATACCTTAAGTGTTTTAAGCTGCAGTTTGTCTTTTCACGTCATGCAGTGTTGGGAAAAAAAAGAAAAGGAAAAAAAACACGAAGCTAGTATGTCAACTTGATTGATTGCCTTAGAAAAATGGGAAATGCGTTTTGTGGATTAGTGAAAACATGGAGATGAATTAAGTAATGACAGTCCTACAAAAGCCGCTATGACTTTTGTGCATTAATTTCACAAAGCAAAGCCCCTGAAGACTGATCATCAATCAATGCGCTTCGAGAATTTGCAGAAATGGATGATAAATTTAAGATGAATGGGTTGCCAGCCAAAAGTGACGGACAAACAACAAAGCAGCTGTGAAAAAAATCAAATAAAATCACATATGAACACACTTGCAAGAGACCTTTTGATAAGAGACAATATTTGTCATTATCAAAACGGTGTCGTATATTTTGGACAGAATGAAACAGCGCAATGATGAGAAGGTTTCTGTAGATGAGGGAAAAATTCATGAAATGTTCACAAAAAACAAACAAACAAAGGAACAACAACAACAACAAACATGTAATTCCTGGTAATTTGCCATCATCTGTGTTTGGCAATTATGTCCCTGGCAGTTACAAAGAAAAAAGAAAAAACAGGCCAATAAATTAATAAATATATAAATATATTAGAAATCAGTAGCACTTCATTTTTCTGAAACAGGGGAAAATAAAAACATATAAATGAACTCCATAGTTCAGCCAGTGTATCAACAGGGAGCTTTGATTTATTTTGTTGTTTTGTGCAGACAAAACTGGATCCCCCTTGGGGCAATAATCTACTCTGATAGTACTCACACCCACTACCATAGTATAGCTCGCAATCCATTTCATTTCCTCTTACCCACCTAGAATATAAAGGACATGACAAGTTTTTTAAAGACGCAGATACAATGTTCTCTGTGGTGAAGGGCTTTGCAAATCCTCCACTGATAATTTAAAGCTTTGATAGAAACTTCACTCGCACACTTCCTGTCTTACTTTCTCCAGACAGCTACATTTGTTTTGAGGATCTGCTACATTTTACTCAATAAGAAGATGCAGCGCTAAAGATCTATCTTCTTGGATTTACCTGCTGTTTTCTTAATTATTCAGCAGATGTTGGCAACAGACCTAACTTCACAGAGCTTGCTCACAGATTTGGTTAATTAATATCTTTACTTAGTGACCCAATTTAACCTTTTGTACATGTTGGTGTCCTTTTTCCGTTCTTCCTCTTATTACAAAAAATGCTAAGGCTGTTGGAACGCCATTAGTTAAATGTATGAAGGACATGCTCAGTGTAAGAGATCACAAACACGGTATCCTGATTAAGTGACAGGATAGCTTGGGAGAAACGATGTATGATCACAGTCGGCAGCAATCACTGGCCTCTCTCCATCTTCCTCTTTCATACTGCCAAACTCTGTGTCAGCACAACCCATAAGATATTGCAACAGACTTTTCCCCTCAGGTGCAACATTGTCATAGTTCATTAATCTTCTCAAACTTCTCCTGCTGCCATCAGCCCCCGTACATACTACTAATCCCCTTATTAATGTGGCAAATGAACCTGCACAAGAAGGACGACTCCCTCAAGGCTCCATAATTACAATGGTCTGTACAAACTCCTGTTTGCATAGAATGTCCATTCATTACATTCATTACATTACTGACAACTCCAGGAATCTTCTCGCTGAGGATTCCCCCCTTTTTTTTCCACAAGTCTTCTAATATCCTGCGCTTTAAACTGAATACTCCAGTTACTGTGATATTTAAAACCCTGCTTGTTGTTTATGAGATAATGTACCATACGCCTATTTTCACTGTAGTGCTCAACACAGAGAAGGAAATGATCCATGAGTCAGATGTAGACAGAAATACTGAATCAAATTTTAAATACCTCCAGTATTATTTGGAATAATTAACCCATATTCACATGTTGCCATTTGCTCTATATGTGCGGAAACTAAACTGAGACTGCTCAGATAGAAAGCTGTTACATGTCCCCCAGCCTGAGGCAGATTTGGGGTGAAGAAAAGCACATCACAGCAATAGGAGATGGGTTAATTGTCAATGCACGCTTCCTTTCCGTGTTTGCATGTGCATGAAAAAAACCCAACAACAACCTAGAAGCCTACAGCCTACATGTTACAGATTAGGTGTTCAGACCACAAGGTTGCACAACTGAAAAATGTCATACAGGGCCCATAACTGTGGATTCTCACATACGTAATGTTGCTTCCGCAAAGTGACGGAAGAGAGAACACATCTTGTGTGAACTTGTCAATATGTGGTAGCAAACGTAATAATTAACATCCCTTTATTCGCGTTTACTACAAGATTTGTTCAAGTTTAATTCTGAAGACTAGATATATGGAAAATGTAGATTGCAATCAGTCAGCAATGATGTTGCATTCGCTGTCTCTGAGACTACTTTCAAACCCTGCTCCCCTCAGCAAAACCATGTTAACGTATTCTTAACACGAGCCTTGGGATCTGATGCACAGTACATAGTTAATGCATAGCCACTGGGCTCATGTTGTGGTAGTGAGCCACATCTATGTCTATGACTACTGACAGGATGAGAATAAGAATGATGATGATTATTATCCTCCGTTTCTTAGATGCTTGTGTTGCCTAGTGAAACTAGGACAGTGTTTTCATGCTTTTTTCCCTCTGTGTTGTTTACACTAATGTAGGTCCCTAGAGGGTAAAAAAATAAGTGAGAAAAATGAAAGGAAAGGCAAAGATTCCCCTATTGCTATAAGCTATAAGGATCTGTATAAAACTGATTGCACTAGGCATTAGTGCGTAATAACGCTACTGCAGATAAGCTATTTCTTTTACTTATACGCTCTATATCACCTAAAAAGAAGACAGCACTGACGTCTTCGTGCTTTGCTGTTGTTCGCAGTGTCTTATTCTCTGTCTAATCGTTTGTCAATTTCCTTTCAGTTTCCTTATTTTTTTGACTGGTGCTGATGTTGCATAGAAGTGACTCTTGAAAACTGGAAGAAAATGGCTTTTCAATTCCTTGAGAGAAGGTCAATCTTAAAAGCGATCCACCCACAGCTTCGCTTGTGTCTTCCTCTTGAACTTCCTATTTTACTGTTTCGTGTTAACTTCAGGCACCAGTTGTTTATTGGTGTTGGTTTGTTAGTCATAGGGCAGCAAACTAAGTGCTAAATTTGATCTTCCTACCGTATACCTTTTTGGATCCTTTAACTATGGCAGCAGTTTAACACCTTTAGCTTTAATTTCAATATATTACATCAAATCACATTTTCCAACCAAAAACTAACCAGTAATAACTTTAAATGAAATTGGCTCATTTTTGTTATCTGTATATATAAGAAATCTTTTAATAATGTAGCTCTTATCTTCTTCTAAAGCGCTTCTACTCTGCAGAGAATGATATGATAATCCGGTGATATTACCTTTTGGATATACTGTCTGTTTAAAGATTCAGTCAAAGGTAATTGGTATTTTCTTGATCTTCTTTTTTTTTAAAACTACAGCACAAATCCAAAAGGCATAGAATTTAGTGGATGGGCATCTCCGCATGAATGATCATGAAATGGAGATGACATGTGCATGTCAATACAAATGGCTGCATTGTACAAAACAATCAAAACAATGGATGGAACAGTGGCATTGATAACATACCCTGGTTTATCCAGAAAGACATGTCAGTGCAGTCGGGGCAGTCTAATCATTTAACCACAATCAATAACTGCCAATCTGAGCTGGAGTCTTTGTCTGTGAGATGTTTTTTGGAGTAATTATGACTAAGAACCAACCGCATGCTGTAAGGGCCTTCTTTACAAATTTGAAAGATTGATATCAGCCAATAATGGAAAGACGGATAATCACTATTTAATGGAGATAAAGTGCTTTGTTGTATGGAGTCGCAATGTAACCATGCATACTGGTAAGAAAAGGAACTCATACTTCTTTTCTGTGCATATCTGTATGATAATGTTGTTTTAATATGTAAGCAAATGCATCTTTAGAGTTTTTAAAGATATGATTCTCTTATTCCCTTTCATAAAAATAAAAGACAATGGACTTATTTCAACTAATTTATATCAGTAAGTAATAGCAGAACAGTAGTAGAATTAGACTGGGGCACAACTTACACAAGTTCAGAGAAAAACACGAAACTGTACAGAACATTTTAGACATAAGTCTGTGCCCAAAAGCGTCTGTAACAGTGCATCATTTATAATATCGGTGGCACAATATAGAATACACTGGCTCTGTTTGTGTGCTTCTTTGAATCATTTGTCAGAATTATTGATCCCAATAAATCTTGTGTGGAATTGTAGGATGACTGAGCAAATCAATGAAGTTGTGCTTACAGTATAGTGTCATATCTCATGTGTCCTCCTCTAGGGTTGAATAGTGGCCCCCACCTCACCCCACCCGCTGCCACCGCCAGCATCACCCATTTCATCGCCTCGTCTCATCTCTCTCTCACACATCACCAACCCCCCCCCCACACACACACACACACACACACACAAACACACACTAACGGCGCCTGGCAAATGATGGCACACTGAATGCCTCTTTTGACTGCTACCTCTCACACAGAAACACATTAAATGCAACCCCAGATGCAGTGACCCGGAGGTATGCATCGACAGGAGTCGCACAGTGTCACCCCTGTAATTCCACTCGCTCGTCCGGATAGATCTTATCACTCACATCTCTAACTGCCATTATCAATCTTTCCTGTGCAGCCTCTGCATCATTAGGCGAGAGTATTTCACTAAGAACACTAACATAGGTTTCACTCCTTTCTTCTCCTCCCTTGCATTTATAAGTCCACTGCAGGTTGGCGTAGTGCCAAGCTCTGCCATGCAGCGCAACACTGCCACCTAAAGGTTCAGTACCACCGTCAAGCCTGACCCGTCGACAACAGCCTCTGTCTCTGCCTTCCCTTCTCCTTCTGCGCTCTTTCTTCACTCTTTTCTGCAGTTCCCAATATTTGTCCACGTGTGTTCCATTAGATTAAAACTGTGTGTTGTGTAGTGGTGCTTTATTAGCAGAAAAATTAATAGGGCTTTGATAAAAAGCAGCATGGATTACGTTGAAATTTGAGGCTCATTATTGGCTAATCCTTTTTGAATTGGATGTGTATCAAGTTCCAGACAAGCTTCACTCAGTTCGCTAGTGTGCTTTGAGAGGAGGCATTTAATTCAAGCTCAGATGATGTGGCAAAGCCTACAGTGACATTCACAATACCATTGCAGCAGTCTAATTATTGAATGTTGTTATTGCTGCAGGTGTTGAAAAGGTTACAAAGTCTTTCATGATATTACAATGCACACCAAAAAAATAATAATAATAAAGAAACAAACAAACAAAAAAACATGAATACACTCAAGAGTTTTATGAAGAGAGAGAGAGAGAGAGAAAGAGAGAGGTGAAAAGTCAACTACTTTTTGGAGGATGTGTGCAGCATTTGTCTATGATGAAAAGCAGCAATCTGAGTAGATAGGCAAGAAAAAAATGTTTCTTTTACAAAGATCGTTGGGTTACAGTTAATGTTATGTTGGTACATGTTTGCCAGTGATCTAACCTGGGTACTGAAGAGACAAAATAAGGCAAAGCAGTCACTCGTCCACTTGCATTTTGGTAAATATGAATTAAATATATATTAAATACAAAACATGGGTTTGCAAGTGTTACCCCCAAATTATGCATTGTGTGATTGCTGAGTCCATAATCAACTCCATTAATCAGCTGTTGTTCAAGTTACTTTTTCTCTCTTTTCTTTTTATGTTTAGGTTGGAAAATCTGCTGAAGCAGTGTGTCTCCTGAACAGTTTTCTGTTGCTTCACAGTACCTTAGAGTCAGTCCCTAATCTAGACTGGCACTTTAGCACTGTGGAACAGGGCAGTTATACGCAGTACTTATAGACCAGTAAAAGTGCTCTTTTACCTGCTGTCTGGTGTGCATGGGCCCCTTCGTCTTGAACCCTCCTTGGGAGCTGCACTCTGAGGCACTGAAGTGGTCGGAGCTCGTGGAAGATCTCTTGGAAAGGGTGTCACAGCCCCCCACAAATGTGTTATCCAATGGGAGCTCTTGTATCACGTGATGCTTCTTCACTGAGACCGGTGTGTCAGCCTTGAGATGAAAGGCCGACTGCGGTGAGGCGGACTTGTAGTGCCGGGCCAGGTCTGGGCTGCTAGGTTTGAAGGTTGTGGTCGGCGTGGCATTCCAATCGAAGCGTCCAATCCCTTGCTCTTCCAGCTCGGTGGGCAGACTGATGGTTCCGTTGATTGGCTCATGGGCAGGATCGTCAGGTTTGTTCCCCTCTATGGTGACAAAGTTGAGCAAGGAGTTTTTGGGGGACTTCCTTTTCTTGCGCTTTTTCTTCTTGTTCTGTTTGTTTTCTGTGTTGGGTGACATCCACTCTGCCCCCTGCTTTTTTCTCTGTGCGGCTTTGAATCTAGAAGCATGGCGGCAGCGCAGCAACACAGTCACAAAGATGACAATAATCACCACCAAGGCGCCGGTAACAAAGGCTATCATTATGGTTAAATAGTCACCACTCTGATAGGTTTCACTGCTTTCACCAATGTTTCGGTCAATTGGGGTCTCCATGGTGCGTCGAATGAGATCATTGATGAGTGTTGAGTTGCCCACAGTGTCATTAACATACAAAAACACCAGCACAAGAGTATGGAGAGATTTGGGATAACCCAGGTCACTGATATTGACCACTAATCTGTGCAAGCCTATGTCGGTTAGTGCTGGCTTTTCCTCCAAAGTAATATTCCCTGTGACTGGGTCAATTCGAAACAGACCTTTGTTATTCCCACTCACAATTGTGTATTTGAGTTCCGCATTCATCCCTGTATCACCGTCTACAGCAAACACCTCTGCTACCACAGATCCTGGGATAGAGGAGAGAGGCACGAGCTTGAAAGACGTGTTGGAGGGTGGGTAGATAACGATGGGTGTGTTGTCGTTCACATCAATGACATTGATGGTCACCTTGGCAGCTGAGGAGCAAGGAGGCCTGCCACTGTCCACAGCCCTTACATCAAAAGTGTAGGAACTCTGCTGCTCTCTGTCGAAGGATACATTAGACTTTATCACCCCAGAGTAAGGATCTAGTATAAAGTTCTCATTGTCATTCAGAATAGAAAGAGAAACAGCAGCATTTTCTCCGGCGTCTGAATCTGTCACAGTTATCACCCCCACAGTACTGTACTTAGGAAGATTCTCTGACACAAAGAACTGGAAGTGGTTATGTGTGAACTTGGGGTTGTTATCATTTTCATCCAGCACGGTTACAATAACGGCTGCCTGCGTTTGTAGAGGGGGCGTCCCGTTATCTCTTGCTGTTACAGTGAAGAGGAACCTATCCTGATCCTCCCGGTCAAAAACCCTGGATGCAGTCAGAACACCTGTTTTACGGTCAAGATCAAAAAATGATGCATTTGGTCCCAGCTGGTAAACAATTTCTGCATTTTTCCCACTGTCCTCATCTGTGGCGCTAAGAGTCGTGAGGAACAAGTCACGTTTGTTGTTTTCCATAACAGCCAGCTCAATAACTGGCTGAGTAAAAATAGGCGGGTTGTCATTCTCATCCTCCAGCCTCACTCTCACCAAGGCAGTCTGATTCAAGCTCGGCTTTCCAGAGTCAGACGCTACAATTTTAAAGTTATATTCCTTTGTCCCTTCGTAGTCAAGCAGTGCGGACGTCTCTAACAGATACTGGTTGTCATACACAGCTTTTAGATGGAAGGGCACATCCTTCTCTATGAAACAAATGACCTTGCCGTTAATGTCAGTGTCTTTGTCTGACACTGTGATGAGTGCTATCTTTGTATTGATGGGATCCTTCTCTGAGAGGAAAACAGTGCCATTAATGGGACTGATTATGTATCTCAGGTCTATATTAGGTGGATTGTCATTAACATCAGTCACATTTATGGTAACAGTAGCTCTGGCTGGACTTGAGCTGCCATCACTAGCTAAAACAGAGAGCTTATGGATAGCAGTTTCTTCCCTGTCCAAAGGTCTCTGCACTGTAATTAGGCCAGATGTTGCATTCAGTGCAAACAGTCTTTTTGTAGCAGGAGACACCTGAGTCCCAAATACATAATGTATCTCTGCATTTGCCCCTATGTCTGCATCTGTAGCTTGGAGCTGCACTACAGATGTGCCAATAATGGAGTTCTCCGGTATATGAACCTCTATCTGACTCTCTTTAAACACCGGTTTGTTGTCATTGACATCTGTCACAGTAACCTGGAGAATGGCAGTGCTGGATTTCTGTGGACTGCCACCATCCTCTACTTTAATCTTCATCACATACGTGTCCTTCTGCTCTCTGTCCAGATTCTGCTGCACAATAAGCTGGGGCCACTTTTCCCCCTCAGGCGTTTCTACTATGTCTAAGCCGAAGGCACTTTGCCCATTGATCAGCTCGTATTTGTGGACACTGTTGGGGCCAGTGTCTGGGTCAGTGGCAGAAGGAATAGCAAAGCGGCTGTTAATGAGCGTGTTCTCTGGGATAGAGATGTTGATCACAGGGGACGGGAACATGGGGGCATTATCGTTTGTGTCTTTAACGATTATTTTGATCTTAATCAGCCTGAAATAATCATTAGGCAGGATGACCACTTCAATTTCAAAGGAGCACTCGCTGTCCTCAAATGAGGGACCGGGGCATAACTTCTCTCTGTCAATTCGGTTTGATGTTGTGAATATTTCTCCAGTGCTGCTCAGAACACGGACCAGTGGGTTATCTCCTGCTTTGGAGACGAGCCGGTACACAAGATTAGCACTCGTTCCGGTGGCAGCATTTGTATGGGAAATGTTTAGGTCCTTTGGTATGTTCCCAATGAGGACATTTTCTTGCAACTCCTCCCTGATGGGGTAGATTAGCTCTTGGGCTATTGAAGGATCTAGCCATATGCAGGCAAGCAGTGCACCCAACAGGTAATAGTCTTTTAGATCCATAACAGTGTTAATATGCTTCCAGCCTTCAAAACTCAAAGGTTTCTTTCTATGCAGTGTTGTTACAGACAGTGACTCCTGGCAGGAATCTTCCACGAATAAACCTATGAATACAGGACAGAGATTCCCTTCAGTGAAGTAACTTTATTATGCACAGTAAATAAATTTAATTAACAATCATCCAATCCCTCTCCTCACAGTCAGCTGATTCATGCACTATATTTTTTTCCCCTCTTCTTTAGGATTTACCCTTAAATCTGAACATAGCCACAAATCATGACTTCATTCAAACAGTAAAATGAAAATCCCAAAATAAACTGCATTAACCTTTTAAGCAGCCATTAATGTCTGTTACTCTCTTTCTACATCCTCTACGTTTTACGGTCACTATGAATTTTCAGTGCCTCGAACACCCCCACGGCAACAAAACTTCACAACACATTACACAGTCTTATTAATTTTTCCACTTAAACTGTCAAAATTAAAGAGCTTAGGCTGTGAGTGGGCTGCTTAACGAGTGAATAAGCATAAATGAAGCCAACAAAGTAAGCTCAGTGAGATTTTGAATTCTTAGTGGGCAAAAGAGACCCATGCTTGTATTACATACCCAAATCGGTTGCAGCACAGAAGAAAAACTGGAGTGTGTCAGCTCATAGTCTTCTCATCCACAGTAGTACAGTAGTTCATTCAGGTAAAGATATCCTCCTCTGTCGATCTGCTTTTGGCTCCAGGTAAATAATAATAACAACAATCACCCAGCAGCACTGGGTTAATCAGACACGAGTACAGGTTTTAAATAAAAGCAGCCGGTCGCAGAAACTGGGGTAAATTAGAAGCTGCATATGTCGCAGTTCCTTTCCCCCCCATTTAACTTCAGGAATTGACTGGATCTAATTGTGCGACCTGCGGTGATTGCGGTGATCAGCGTCGCTCTCCAGCAGACACAGCAAGGTGGTCAGTGGTTTGCGGTGTCTTCAATTAAACGGGTCCCAAAATCAATGCTCATCTCCTGTGCATGTCCAGAGAGAACCGGCGTCTTTCCCCCTTTCTTTCTTTCCTTTTCTCCCCGGCTACCTGTGAAGGTTAAGGCGCAGACGAGGTGAACCCAAAAAGAGACACGCGTGTCCCATTATGTTTCAAGTTCACGGAGCTCCATCAATAATCAGACTCAAGGTTAAAAAGAAAGAAAAAAAAGATCACGAGGACATTTATGAAAAAGACAAAAAAAAAAAAGCCAACAACAAAAAAGGTGTAAAAGCTCAGAGTCGATCCCACTTAGAAACACCAGCCTTACGGCTGCTCAGTGTGACACGGATGCGCAGCGTGTGTGTGGCGTTTATCCTTGCACTCTCACTCCCAGAGCAGAATATCTTGCACTAACTCTGTGTAAACCCATAGGAGGGGTTGGCGATGCACACCACACCGACTAACCACCCCGCACCCCCACCCGGCCGACCCTCGTCATTGGACACCGCCCCTCGCTTTCAATGGCGTTGGCAACCCGAGCGAGGACGGGATTGGCCCGATGTCACGTCACTTAAAGCGAACCGGAGGGCTGTCCGCGGTGAGATTCTCCGCGAAGATGCTGCAGGCTGAAGAGACGCTTAACCAAAAACCCCGTGGCTGGGCTGGAGGAGGAGGATGACGACGATGATGATGATGAAGCTGCTGCTGATGATAGTGTAAAAAAAGACACTGGGAGAAAAGAATAAAGAGATAGTGGATGTCCTCTAGCTTTTATAGTGTGTGTGTGATTATATAAAAGCAGATAACACTCATTGGCTCTACAGGGACGCATCAAAAGCATACGCCAACCTGTTAGGCTGTTGTCAGGTAGGCTACAATAGCCTAATTGGGGTGGACATAAAAGCCACTAGACTGAAGCACATTAGAAAGATGCGCTATGGCGGTTTCCCGTGCATATTGACTTGCCAAGAATAAACACTGGCATATACAATACAAGCCTTGTGTGAGAGTCAGTTATAATTGCACTCTAAACAGAGAATCCGTTGTCTAAGCATGTTTGCGCCGGGTGCATATTCACGCTCCGTCCACCGCACTTAGCACCCTGCAGCCAGTCGTCAGCATTTGTTTATGAGAAATAACCTTGACAGTTATCCTAGTCATCAAGGCTACAAAGCCGCGTGTGGCCGGAGTTCTTGGTTTAACGGGTGAATTGCACTTCTTATTTTAAGTTTACTGCCTCTTGCTGTGGTGCTCCGAGGAGTCTGTGGCGTGACTTTGGAATAAACGCAGATGACCTTACGTGACAAGTTTCAAAGCAACAAGAGGCTGAACTGTTCCGAGTCGCCCCGAATGTTATAAGGTAAGTAGAAAATAGCAATTTCATAAAATGCAAATCAGACTGAGCCATACAGATCCAGACATCATTTATTACCAGCTTCCATCCAATCATTACTTAATTTCAATGCAGGAGATAACCCTCAATTTAAGCCTGGGCTCAGTGCTGTTGCTGTTGCTGAGAAATGGCAAGCTGTTGAGCTCAGTGCCTGTCGTGGTGAACACTGCCATCTTGAGGTGGACTTTCACAAACGCCTCAGCTATGATTTGAGCTTCAAGTCTTAAAACATGATCAGCCACGCAACCCTGGGTCAACTTAGCGTGACAACTAAGACAACATAGTGCATCATCGGCAGCTCAGAGGAAGAAGAAACAATGCGTGAATGGGAAATCAAGCAAAATGAGAATATGCCCCAGTTTGGGCAAGTGGTGATGAAAGTGATGCAAAGGACATTAGACCGGCACAGTTGAGGTGAGAACTAGGCTGCCAATGTCTCTTGAGAGGCTGGCTTATTGCCTGGTCAGCAGTCCATTAGCACAACCAACCTGGTGGCCTGACCTTTCTGCCTCTGGATGCAGCCGTCACTGTCCTTAGCTGGAAGGGAGCAGCTAAAGGAGTGATCTGTCACTTCAGCTTAAAGCTTGACACCCTGATGTAGAAAGAAAAGTGACAACATAACTGTCTGTAGTGGTGAAACACTTTCTTGCTCTGCTGGCCAACTGCAGTCATTAGGAACTCATCACCTGCCTTTAGTTGCTCTCTGGGAACCTGTGTGGTATGTGTGTCCTGGATTTTTTTTCTTCTTTATCTGGAAAATGAGAAATATGCTTCGATTTGGTAGAAATTTCCACCTTTGTCAAGTCTCTAAGGTATCTGTGTGGGTGATGCAAGTGAATAAGCAGTAATTAGGAGTATTGGACAAAAAGTAAACCAGAAAGCGAAAAATACCCATATTGTGAAGCAACTGTTAAAACATTGGTATTGATTACCAACCCTATCAGAACTCCACACAAGAAATGTGGACATTTCGTTCCATGGCTTAGTAAAACTTTTTTATCCTCACAGATGTGTTAAATGTCACACGATGGTGATATAAACACTAGACAAGGACAAAGTTAGTAGCTGTATGGCTGATAATTCCAATTCTACCAGAGCTCTAGAGTCTCTTATCATCTTATTAAGCCTGTTTTAAATCAGCTAAAGCTTATGTTTCTGCCAGTCAAGTCACTGACAAGTGATGAATAATGTAGTTTGTTAATATGTAATGTAGGTCTTACCTCCTACAAACTCACGTCGAAGAGAGAGCCTAAGGGAAGTGTCCAAACCTTAGGCCCTATGATTCCCCATATACCAGGTGAAGTCAGTCAGATTATTCACCTTATTGACTTGTTCTTACTCTTGAATTGGCTTCATGAATAATACAAGGAACAAGTATGTGTATTTTTCGTGTGTGTCAAAACACAAGATCAAACAAGTAATATCTATCTATCTATTTAAACTTAAAGGAGGTCTGAGTATAGCTGGAGGTGGATGGTAATAAACACAACTTCTGTGTTGATAGAAGTAAGGAGCAGCAAACATGGCTGAGGGCTGTAATCAGCAGGGTTAAGCAGCAGTTTTTCTGTAATTACATCTTAATTATTTAATATGAAACTTCTTCCTTTTATTTAAAGAAATGCGGAGGAGAAACAATTTGGGAAATTTAAACTTTAAAAGCACTATTGGGGTAAACATAATTTGGGTAATTTTCTGTTATGGCCCTCACTAGTACAAGTGAGAAAATCTATGCTGGTTGGTGAGAAGCAGTATTAATAAGAGGCCAGCTCAGAGTGTGAAAGCTCTTTGACAGTCAGTGATGTCTTTTCCAGCACACTGTGAACAGGGTACACAGTGTAAGCGTCTATATTATTTGGAAAAACATGCTTTCCCCATACTCTAATGACTGCTGAAAATTTTCACTACTTTCCATCGCAGTTCACGTAATCAGCTGACTCAGGCAAAACATTAGTGAGGCTATTATCACACAAGCTGAATCCTTCTGTTTGAGGCGCTCTACCACCTGCCAGCTAAACAAATGTGCGCAGAAACTGACTTGTGCAATAATCAAGTCTATAGAGGGTATTTACTCAGTGCCGGAACTGCTTTGTGTTACTCAAGTCAAAATGTTGGGCTGCATTTACAAAGATGAGGTCGTCTACCTATGTTTTGTATAAATAGAAACCAATAATTTTCTATTTTATCTCAGCTCGCTCTTTCTCTTGTTCCACTGAGAAGACTGGTTTCATTTGTACTTTGTCAAAGAGCCACTGCAACCGCTGATGAAAATTTAGGCCTTTTTCCTTAAATGCCTTTTGCTAGTGCGACTTCTCTCCAGAGTGGTAATGACCCGGTGGATAATTGGCATCACACATGCTGTGGACCCTGAATACTAATCAGATCTTCTAATCAGGCATCTCCAACTTAAAAATCCAAATACATGGGAGTGAACTGAATAGGAAATGCATATGATTTTCTTTGGAACAGATTTCACTGTATTCAAATCTTTGAATTCCCCCAAGGAATTTGCCTTATATCACTTAACAAGGCTGTAACAAGGTGCTTTGATTTGTGTTGAGACAGAACTTTACACCTGTGAGTTTATGAGTTAAAATATAAATGCTTGCTCAAGGTAATTGTTTTGATTCACCATATGGCAACCCCAAAGATATCCCGTAGTTGCTACTGAGCCCTCCTAATTACTGCAAAACCATTTTCATGCACACAGCACATCCGTTACTGCCTTATGGTTGGCATTTTGGGAGGTATAATGCCATTCATGATAATCCCTTGAATATTGATTGACACATTGTTTGATCAAAAAAAAGATATTCTGGGTGGATTAGAGTTTCAAGATGTCAGAAGTTGCAAGATACGCCTTATAAGAAATGCCTCTTCTGTCTTCAAACCTTCCCTTGGACTGTAATTTGCTCTCTCCCTTTGCTTTCTGTCTCTCCCCATTTTTTTCTTCTCCCTGACACATTTGAATCACATATCACTTTCCAGACTGTGCACCGAAAAAGGTCAAACATTCCCTCCCATTCTCTTTTCTTGCTGATGTGAAAGCCAGAAGGCTGCCTGTAGTAGCTGAAATAGATCCTGGTCAAACCAGGGAAAGAGAGTCGAGCAAGATCCCTCTCTGCTCAGTGCACAGGCTGATTTGACCTTGTGCAGTATGAATGAAGCAATACAAAGTTATAAGATACTTGACTGCGCTCAAATACCAGTACTTTTTTTTCCAGATCACATCAAATTGATTTGGATATTTTTGACACGGGCGATCTTGCACTCAAAGGTCATCTTTATTCGTAGAAGCTTTAACTATATGTGTCAGGTGATCCTGAGTTACATTCTCAGATTTCTTTTTGTTTGTCCCAAGTAACTCGTTTACATATATAAATGCAGGACTCCACAAGCTGGCTTTGAAGTGTCAGTTTATTTCTACACGATTACTATTTTTATAGCCCCTGTGCAATTAAATACCATTTCCTCAGAGGTTTGATGTCACTTATCTTTTATCAGGCTGCGAAATTTCTAGACTCCAGCCAACTGTGACATATTTAATGATTCCATACAGTACTCGAGTACATACTTGGAGAACTGCAGCTTTAAAAAATGTCTGGATCAACATGAGTGTAACCTACATTGAACTAATTTATATCTTGTAGTAATTATGACTCTGACAGTGAGGACAGCTCATGAAGAAGAGAGGGGATGGCAAGAAAATGCCCACATGTTGTACATACTGAGACTCTAGTGTGTCATTCTAAAGGTCAGACTTCTACATGGCAGTTTTTTATCATGCAGTAGCCAAGTGGCTTCACATTTACAAAAAGGGATCTGGCTAATTTATCATTTGCACAGTTATTCCAGTAATATACTGATTCCGTTCTGCATGAAAATGTGAGATACGAGGTAGTTAGGTGTGGTAGCGTTACTGGTTCCCCACTGTTTATTTCCCCCACACCGAAATGGATTAAATTAGTGTGATTGGGCTTTACTGTGAAGAAGGTTTAAGAATATTTTGCAGGTATTATTCACATTGTATTTGTGGACCAAATCCACTGAAGTGCTGAAATTTGAAAATTTGAATTAACAAAATTTGAAAACCAGGCAGTTTATAGCTTTGTTTCTTCACTTTATATTGTACTGTAAAAAAAAATTGTAAAAATAATCTTGAAAAGTTAAAGGGAAGACAGCCATCATACAGGCACACACTCTGCTAAATCTCAAGCTATAGCACTATATCTGCTGAATACCTGTCATCATTAAAGAATTGATGTTAATAAAGCCATTATGAGTAAAAATACAGTCTCCTATGAAAAATGCTAATATCACCCTGTAGGTGTCCAGTAATTGTTGCACCTAGATTTTTATGTAAAAAGGAGAAAAAAAACCACCCACTTATCAGTTTTAATCATTGGTCTACAAGAGAGAATGAGTCATTGCCTCAGAATGAGGTGCCATAGATTTGTTCTGTAAATGCAAAAGAATATTTCTAATGTCGACAATGGACACTGGGGAGAAAACAGAAGAAGCGAATAAAAAGGACAAACTGTGTCTCAAACATAAGCAAATGACGCTTGTCAACAATGACCCAGACCTCTTCTTACAGCATTCATATAATGGGTTATTTATCAGTTTCAAACTAGTAAATATCCCATCAGTGCTAATCAAAACAGGCTTTTGTGTATTCTAAAAGTTGTTGTGGAAGTTGACAATAAATATGTGTCTGAGAAGATGACTAACGCATTTACCTCACAGCAGCTGCAATTTAATTTAATGCTACTTTGTTGAATGCATACTTTTTAACCATATGTCAAACTCCTTGACAAATTCCAACCATATGGTAACTATGCTCATTATTTCAAAATGAATAAATGTCATATTCTATTCGATATACATAGCTTTGTATTTTACACAATGTTGCATAATATTGTTTTAGTGTATCTGTATCTTAAGTCTATGTTGATTTAACAATCTACACACACAGAAATCACGTTGTTGGTGGGAAAGTTACGAATCTTTGTTGCTTGTTTGTTTTTTCTTAGCCTCTTCACATGCTAATGCTTGCTTCTGTTGAACAAATGCCAGGGTACCAACTCTACACATCATTTTACAGGCAACACAAGCTCTTAGCATTCAAATCACTGGTCAAAATGATACGGTATAATCAGTGACAACATACAATTAATGTTTAGCAGATGACACAGAGAATGGAAAATGCCACTCTCCCTCATGTCCACATTTTCAAAAGCACAGATTCAGCTAAGAAAATAATGTCATGTGTTGTTGTTATTCATTCTGTGTGGCATGATGTTTGACGCTGGGGACTGCCAATAAATCCTTTTTGCATGATGAATATAGCAAGCAACCCCACATGACTGACAACTTTGAGGGTACCTGAAGGATAATTCTTGCCTTTTCATATGTTCATGTCTGGTCTCATTCAGCTGTAAAGACTTGTCAATTGAAAGAACCCATACTTGGCGTGGAGCAAAAACACAAATACCCATACACTGTGGCTGACATCGCCTATGAAAACTTGCAAGGCGGAGCAAAATTTTATGAGTAGCTCCTGATTTATATTAAATCTTGAAGTCTTCGGAGTCTATCTTTGTGCCAATCAATGTTTTATCTAGCGATTTACCTCTTTCACTCTATATTGTACTGATCCGCTGGCCTGTGTAACATCTTCACCAGCTTAGGTAGAAAGCCATATTCTTGGATGTTACAGGCAACATGAATGCTATTTTCAGGCATAGTGACCCTGCGAGATCTAAACACTGCTATTCTCTGGTTCCACAGAAGAGCGCAGAATATTCCAACCATCCATCCATGCATCGATCTATTTTCTGCCTCGTATCCAGGTCGTGATGGCAACAACTTAAACAAGGTACCTTTCACTGAAAACCATTTTCTATTTTATCCTTAATAGATATTTAAACTTAACCTTTACCTCCAGCCGTTAATGGGCTGCAGCTGGTGGAGATCTGGAAGAGGAATCACAGGTGCAGAGTGATGCATTTCACTTTCTTCATCTTCAGATTTTCATTTCACAACCTGGGACAAGCAGCGAGACTGCTCAGTGGGGATTCGCACGGATGTGTGACTGTAATTGTTTCCTAATGAGTTCCCTTTTTTCACTAATTGAGGATCACATTCTATTGCAACCTATGGTTTATACACACAAACATCAGCAAAATGTTACCACAACTGTTGACTAATGAATTGTGTTCTTCCCTGGAAACATTCCTAATATAAACTCGCATACTCAGTGAATTACATGACCCCCTTTAGTTTGCTTTGTCTGTCAGACTGCAGTCACTTAGCAATCTTTTTTCCAGCCTCTAGTTCTTTAAGAGATATACCGTACATATATTTCTGGACCTGTAAGTCTAAACAACAACCCTTCCAAAAAAATAAAGATAACTAGTTCAAGTCATAACAAAAACTGAATATTGTTAGGCATCTCACAAGCTTTTTAACCCCACAGTCAACTCACTGTTGACTCTGTAGCACAAGAGAAATCTGATAAAAAAAAATCCTTCCTAATTGTTCTCCTTTTGTGTCTCTCAGAGAAAATAATTCAAGGAAACTTTTAACGAGAAAACTTGGAGGGGAAAAGTAACATCTTGAAGAATTAAATAATCACATGATTAATACAAGTTCTCAAAAGAAAGAGAGTCGTCTCTGTGCAATGATGTGGACCTTATGCTTTTTATGAACTTTAAAGCTTGTGGCTTACTGCTCTCATGTCATATGTGAGTTTCAAAGGTTAAAGTAACCCCTGTGCCTGCAATTTGCCTACACATGGAAACTCCTTTAGAAGATTGTCTCTTTACTGTGAATTCACATTCAAAAAGCATTTTCCTACGAGAGATGTGTCTTAGTTTGTTTGGAGAGGACAGAAAATTACATCATGCCTTCAAAGCTTCATTTTGGATGTCATGGATGTTCTGCTTGAATCATCCATGACTTTTTCTTGTTATTTAAAAATTTAGTCAGACATTTGAAATATAATCTAATCAATATGTTCCCATTTCAGTTCACCTGGATTAAAAAATTTATTTAAGTATAAATGAGTTATGCTTTTGGTTTAAAAATACTGTGAGAAATTGTAACTTTTTTGTATGCCAAAAAAATAATAAACTTGTCCATCAAAGTCATTAACCACTGAGCATGTCCGATAATCCTTCTTTTTGAAAGACAGTATTTGTTTGCAGTGACCCAAAATTTGTGGCCTGGACCATAAAATCATAAAAATTAAAATTAAAAATAAAAAAAAAAGCATGTGTGTAAACTTCTATATGGTTTAAATGCCTTGTTTCAAACACAACTATCATCATCTGGTGACTCTCAGATAGAAATCAGGTTTGAGACATTGCTTTGGTTTTTATTTTTTTAAGACTCAGAAGCTGTGTCCATCTTTTATACTACACTGTAAAAAAAAAATCCTAAAAAAACCAGTAATATTCCGGCAGCTGGGGCGGTGAAATAATACCAGAAAATAACAGAAAATAACTTTCTAATGAATAATACGGTTATTTTCAGTAATGACAATACAGTTTGTTGCCCTAATTTTACATGGGATTTTTCCTTTTTCAAGTGCTTTTAAACATTAAATTAGGAACATTTTAATGTGATTAAACAATGAAATTACCTATAAACAAGGTCAATGAATGCGGCAATATGAATAATTATACGTAAATGTACAGAAATATACAGTTAACAGTTGGTTTAAATAATAATGGATTGCATGCCCGGGGACAGAGGCGAGGCTGCCATATCGCACCATTGGCCCCTCTGGTCATCACCAGTAGGAGAAGTGTCTTGCCCAAGGACACAACGTCCGAGAGTGTCCGAGCCGGGGCTCGAACCAGCAATCTTCTGATTACAAGGCGAACTGCCAACTCTTGAGCCACGATCGCCCTAAATAACAATAATAATAATAATTATTTGATGTAAAAAAAGTTTATACGAGTCATTTTATATATTTTTCCATAGCATTACATTTGAATTTAACAGTTCAATCTTTCAAATAACGGACAAATATTTGTGAAATTATGATACATTTGTGAATGTATTTTAACAATCTAAATATGCATATGTACAGACAAATATATTTAAAAACAAGAAAATTATGTTTTATTACATTTACAGTGATTTTACGTTAATTTACATTTGAAATGTTAAACCACAGTCTATTTATGTAAATTTAATGATATTCTAGAAGAACAGTACAAAACTGTAAAATACACAGTAAAATACTTTTATATTACAATTTATTTTTACAGTGTATCTATGGGTACTTTAGTGTTTACTTTAGTGTTTAGGCTGAATGCTAATCTTTGCTAGCATGCTAAGGTAGTAATAATAACCATGTCAGCATACTTGACATAGTTATTGTATTTATGTTACAAGTACTATAATCCTTGGTGTTGTAGTAGAATGAACAAACAAAACCAGCTGGCAGATTGACTGTGTCATCTTGACATACGTCTCTACCATAGCTAAAACTCTGACCAGTGTAAATAACATCTTCCCAAGTAGTCATCTTCTATTTCAGCTGAAATACATCTCACAATAGGTCTTACAAGAAACAGCAGTTAAGTAATACTCAGGCTGACTTTCAATGCAAAAAACAAAAATTGTTTTGTAACACTGGTTCAACATTGACAGCTTCAATTGATCTGTTTATCTCCAGTCTGTTAGATTCATTAAACAGATTCATTAAACAGGACATATAGATGCAATGGCAATCGCAGGGGCCAGGGAGAAGCCCATCTAGTAGAGTGCAGTGCAATGAAGACCTGCCTACTTGTCTGTCTTGCCGTGATTGGAGGATTGCAGCAATGCTCATATCGCTGACTTCCTGTTTGTGTTGTCGCTGTCAACTGTGTCATAGATAAGTGATCTGCAATAAATAACAAGACTGATGCTGACAGGACTGTTAAAACTATTTACTCACCTCGATAAGAAATGGTAACTGTGGCCATTACAGCTGTCTTGCACAGTGACTTAGACTATAATAATCAATTATTTTAAATAATGCAAGCATCTTCTATCCAGTAGCCTTTCTGAGAAAAGAAGTTCCTGATGCTTATCTACTGCAGTTATAGCACTGACACTGTGATAGTAATACCTAAACCCTGTGCTACACACATCACAGTAGTTCAAGCAGTGGCTCAAAAACTGTTTTTTCAGAAAGGCCTTTTTTTTTCAGGGTAGTAGTTCAGAAACAGGGTGCCACATTGGTGCTGTGGTTAGCACTGTCACCTAATACCAAGAAGGTTCTGGGTTCTATACCATCAGCTGGCTGAAGCCTTTCTTTGTGGAGTTTGAATGTTCTCCCTGAGTTATCTCTGGCTACTCTACCTTCCTCCTCCAGTACAAAGGGACGCTTCGTAGGTTAACTGATGATTCTAAATTGGCCATAGGTATGACTCTGAACATAAACTGTTGTTTGTCTCTCTGTGTTAGCCCTATGATGGACTGCTGACCTGTCCAGGGTGTACCCTACCTCTCAGACAGCTGGAATAGGGTTCACCCTCTTACTCCCTGTAACCCTGAACTCGATAAGCTGTAAAGAAAATGAATGGATGGACAGTTCTGAAACAGATGCAACAGTGTAAAGAAAAAATGCACTTCGGTTGGTTGTTAATAGTTAATAGTTAGGCTTTGAATGTGGTGGCAATGAGGTAAACAATGCATAGATTAGTGTTAACTATAACTTCCACGGCCCTCATTAGTGTTTATTCTGATTGTTTAGTTGCAGTTTTCCTATGTGGGTTTCTCCTGCATGCTTCTTTGGGTTACATGTGGAACACAAGCCACAACTATGGGAAAAAAGTGCATTTGTCACCTATAGTCACACTCCAGATGCGAAATGGAGACAGGAAAATTAGTCAAATTACCAACACATTCTCACCCCTAACTCCCCATAAAGTATCATGGTCAGGACCCCTTGTCTTCATAACACACATGGAAGCAGTTAACATCATTACCCATTCACCCAGTTTTTCACCACTTGTCCAGTTTGAGATTGTCCAACGTACAAAGCAGTGCTGTGGAAAACATATAGCTTGACAAAAAGGCGTATAAACTGACAAATTTTGATGTTGGTAGTATCGTGGTGGGTGTACAAACAAAAAGCCTTTAAACTTGAAGATTTTGTGTAGGACACTTGTTTTTAGATGTTGGCAGATTAACTTTAGGAATCAAATACTTGGTTACATCTAGCTACTATTATCATGGTTTGGGGTAAAATGTGTACACACACATGCACACGCTTTTTTATAAGTCCAACCACAAGTACGCAGGGCAGGATTACTGGGAGGCTACTTCCAGAGAGAAGTGGCAAAGGAAAACTCTAATAGTGAGTTGCATGTGAGGCTGGACACTGTGGATACTAACAAAAGGGAAAAGCATTTGTATCAGATGGCTGAACAAAGAGATCAAGCTGTTTAGGATGTGCAGCAGGTTGGGTTGATTTAGGACATAGATGAAAATGTACTAGGGAGTAACAAGATGTCTTGAGAAAATGGAAGGAGTACTTTCAAGAGCTCATGAGTGAAGAAAATAAGAGAGAACCTGAGAGACGGAGGACAGAAAGTTTTGAGGATTAGTAATGAGAATGTGAGGGCAGCTCTGATGAGGATGAAGAGTGAAAAAGGTGGTTGCCGAGATGACATAACTGTGGAGGTGTGCAGTTGTGAAGATGTCTTGGAGAAAGGGCAGTGGACCTTTTGGCCAGATTATGCTAAACAATCTTGGAGAGTACGAAAATGCCAGAGGAATAGAGAAGAATCGTACTGGTACAAGTTTGCAAGGACAAACATGATGTGCAGAGATGTAGTAACTACAGTGACATACATAACAATTCAAAAAATATAGGAAAGAACTGTTGAAGTTCAGTTAAGAAGAGGGGTGACAAGTGAGCGGCAGCATGGCTTCATGCTGAGAAAGAGCACTACAGATGCAATGTTTGCTGTGGGAGTGTTGATATAGACGTATAGAGAAAATCAGAAGGCGCTGTGCTGTGTCTTTGTGGATCTAGAGAAAGCATGCGATAGGGTGCCAAGAAAAGAACTGTGGTACAGCATGAGGAAGTCAGGAGTGACAGAGAATTATATGATGGTGGTGCAGATATGCAAGGGACATGGGGACACATTGAGGCAGTGGTGAAGTGTGCAGTAGGAGTGACAAAAAGGTGCAAGGTATGGATAGAGTTTATCAGGAATCAGCTCTGACTTCTTTGCATTGGTGATTGATAAATTGACAGATGAGGTCAGGAAGGATTCTCTGTCGTATATGGTTTTTGCAGACAATCGCGTGATCTATACTGAGAGTAGAGAGCAGGTGAAAGAGATTGGAGAGGTAGAGGTATGCGCTGGAGAAAGGAGGAATGAAAGTCAGTAGACACAAGGCAGAATATGTGTCCGTATAAATGAGAAGGTGTCAAAAGGCAAAGGCAACATACAAGGAGTAGAAATCATGAAGGCAGATGAGTTTAAATACCTGGGGTTAACAACCAAAGCAACAGACAGTGCACGAGAGAAGTGAAGAAGAGAGTTCAGGCAGGGTGGAGTGAGTAGAGATGACTGTCACCAAAAGTGAAAGGGAAGATTTACAAAATGGTATTGAGACCTGCTATGGTGTATGGTTTGGAGACAGTGGCATTGTCAAAAAGACACAAGGCTGACCTGTAAAACAGAGCTGAAAATATTAAGATTTTTATTGGCAGTGACTAGGATGGACAAGATTAGAAATGAGTATATCAGAGGGACAGCTCAGGTTGAGCAGTTTGGAGACAAAGTTAGGAAGGGCAAGCTGAGATGGTTTGGACATGTACAGAGGAGAGACAGTCAATATATTTGACAATGTATGTTTAATATTGAGCTGCCAGGCAGGAGCACGACCACAGAGAAGATTCATAGATGTAGTGGACATGCAGAGGGTCGGTGTGACAAAGAACAATATTAGGGATATGATGAGAGCAGATGACCAGCTGTGGAATCCCCTAAAGCAGGGCGAGGGAACTCCAGGCCTCAAGCGCCGATGTGCTGCAGGTTTTAAATATCACCCTGGGTCAGCACACCTAAATCAAATCATTAATTCATTACCAGGCCTCTGGGGAACTTCGAGATATGTTGAGGAGGTAATTTAGCCATTTAAATCAACTGTGTTGGATCATGGACACATCTAAAACCTGCAGGATACCGGCCCTTAAGGCCTGGAGTTCCCCCACCCCTGACTTAAAGGAAGCAACTGAAAAAAGAACAAGAACCACTACAAGAACCACGGCAGAAATTGCAATAACACCAGCAGAGAACTTTTCATGACAATAAACTTTTAATCCTAACAGGTGTATTCAATATATGGATGCTTTATCGGGGCCATCTTTTTTGGGGGGGATACAAGGTGTATCACTGCAGCATCATTTTCTGATTTGTCACTGTATCTCAGTGTCAAAGTCAAAGTCAAACAGAGCATGTCTCATTGTTGTTCAAGTCATTCACTACCTCAAGAACCTTACTATAGGGTACCTAGTGCATTAAAATGAAAAACCAAGGAGTTCTACCCAGCATTAGGATTGAAGTTAGAAGCATAAATAAGTAATAGTAAATAATAGGACATGGAAGTGAATAGTGAAAAAAATTTAATTGTATTTCTATTATATCATCCCAGAGCAAGAAAGTCTTCACATCTGAAAAGCTGTAAAATACTTGTTATCAACTGATGCAGTAGTAATTTCACATCAGCAGTTAAGATGCGTGAATGCAAAAAAATAAAAATACTATGGTGAAGCTGCTGATGTTCATTTTGTTTGCTTGGGTCAAGTGTTGACTCAACTCTACGCTCATCTTTGAGACTGTTTTCTGTATTAGACTGCATGGTAATGAGCACCCCGAGGTTGCATTGGTAATCAGGTTTTTAATGCTTTCTGGAAGCTTTTCCATCTGGATTTTATGTGTTGTGCACTATCCAATTACAACAAAATCACCTAGGACATGTAAATGACACCTGCAATACAATATAAAAAGGTCAGAGAGATAACCCTGACTCCCACTCAACTAACTCCCACCTCTTCTTCCATTCAGCCCATACACAAAGACTGCAGTATCCGTAGTGTTAGATTTGAATTTATTTCAGATTTAATGGTAAAAATTTTAGTTGTAAATGTGCTGGTTTTGGTAACTTGCCACGATGGATCATACAACTGGGTCCTAGTTTTACTTTTAAAATTTCAATAAATAGCCTAAAGCTATTTGCACTGTTTGTGGACCCAAGATTCATGTGCATTACTTATTTCCTTTATAAGACAATGTAAAAGAACAAAGTCTTTTGGTGCATCCCACAACTGTGCTTCACATTTAAGCTTTATTACTTTAAGTTAATGTTAATACCTAATTTCTAATTTCTAAGCAAGCATAGAAAATACAGGATCAAATGCATCACATATTCTAGTATTGTGATGCCAAGTCGCTCTCATGAATTTCCATTAAGTACTAAATACAACCAGGGGACCCAATACAGTAATTAAAAACACATTATTGTAGTAAGGTTAGTGATAGGATAATAGCCTCATCATTCCTTCGTGTTTATATGCAGATCAGCACAAATCCCCTTATAAATAAACTGCTTTTCCGACAAACCAGACCCCTGTGCCCTCGCAGTGATTTTCCATGTATAGGAGGCTTAACAGTGGGGCTCTGCAGTGTTCTGGATCTTCCTGCTACAAATTAAATTTGAGTTGTTCCATAAAGGGTCAAACATCTTGAGAGAATAAACACGACACACCATGAAATTAGACTGTTGTTGGAAACGGCAGAGGTATACTTAGATACAAATTTCTTATTACAGAAGTGTTTGCACACAGATCCGTGTTGTGGCTGGCTGATCTGCTGCAATATTGAGCAGACAAACATCTCCCCCTTTCATCCCCCTGGTACACAACAGGTTTAAGGCTGCACAGATATCCAGCCTTATGGAGTACATTTGAGTTTATTTGGGGTGATAGGATGAAGACGCAAGTTAAAAGATTCTTTTTTTTATTTCATTTTTTTGCACTTTGTTGTAGTTAATGAATGTAATCATCACAAACATAGGAATAACAATTACGTTGGTTCCGTTTAGCCATTAAAATATTTCTCAATGAAACTCAAAATGGATTCAGAAGGAACATTACAATTTTAAATGTTGCTTTTATTGTGTTAGTAGGGGTAGATAAATGGATAAATATGGAGATGTTTTTGTTGAACTACCATAATCAGTGGTTGTACGCATCCAGCATCACCACCACAACTATGCCTAGTTGTGTTTGGCAAATACTCTAGGCTTTTACAGCAGCGGAGGGAAGGTGTGAAGAGTGAGTTTTGAGGCTAGGTGCCTTGGAAACTGACCAGCGGCTTGTGTATGCCAGATCAGTGTTTCCAAAACATAGGCCTTCCCTTGGAAACCAGCCCAGGCAAACCTGTTCCCACCCAGGAAAATACTTTTTAACTCAAATTCAAATTTACACCACAAAATACCAGCCTGCCTCCACAAAAAATAAATCTTCCTGCGTAACACCAAAATAACACGAAGAATATACTGTTCATTTTTGGACCAGAATCACAGAGTAAAGGGCAGGTCAGGGCTTACTATTCACCAGAAGAAGTATCATCTGTAAAACCACTACTACATATTTGAGAACTATATCTGTATAATCAGTCATATTCTGAAATCTTTATGTTATAGCTGGGAGACATCATTTTTTAAATACTGTTTTATAGAAACTGAATGGCAGCAAAGTATCTGTTTTGTGGACATGACATCACAGTACAATATTATTACAGTCAATACATAAATCAATAAATATGTACAGAATTTAGAAACTACACCAACTGAACTATGCAGCTGCATAAACAAACAACATTATGAGGCTGATACATTTTGCAATACGTGTTGCACACCCATATGAACCTATATTACTTACCTTACTTGGGCTCAATAAGAATTGATCAGCTTTCAACGTAGGATATAGATATACCAGTAGATTATATACAACGTGTAAATGTTGTTTTTTATTTAGATTTTATGAGATTTTGCTTTAAAAACAAATCTTTTTGCATCTGTTCGACATATTCTCCTACCAGAACATCAAATACTGCCATTTGTATTTTAGCTTTTGGCATCACAGAGACATGCAAAAAGTGCCCTTTGGCTTCCAACCCTTGACACAGTGATGGAAGAAATACTGGACGGTGAGAGCAGCTTGAAAGAACAGCAACATATACACACAGGCGGATGCACTGTTTGGTATCTTTTGTTTTGTTTTCATTTATTTTTACTTTGGCTTTTACTTGCTGCCTGGTTAAATTTAGATCATTGTTTAGGCTAAAATATCCCTCCTCACTACACTATCCCTGCAACACTGAAAAATAATACGCGAGGGTACTCAGTGCACAAAATGAGAGTATTTGAGTCCCTGGCGTAATTCAACAGACTTCCTTGAGTTGATGTTACATGATTGTTATTATAATGCTATTGATAACCCTTACAAACATCTGATATGCATCTCATGGAGTGACTGACTGGCTGACCATTATCTTTGTGTCCTCAGGCAAAATTACCCAATACAAAAGCCTGCAACTTTGCAAAACAAGATGATAGTGAAGTGTCTAAGGAAAATGAAAAAAGAACAGCGAGCACATCACTTGTGGCTGGCTACGTGAGCGCTTGGACCTATTCTGGCGGACATCCAATCATTGCTCAGACAACAAAAGTCTTTTGTACTTTAAACACATAGTTTAGTGCACACTTTAGAAATTATTTCCAGTTTTATTCAGTGGGAGGCTGCTGCCAGACTGACAGTAAGAAGTCTTCGGTAATGTACTAAAATATTTAACACCTATTTCTCTGTCCTTTAAATGCATTTTTCTTCACAAACACTTTCACAAGTTTGCAAAGTGGGATTCACACTTTCTAAAATGCTACTCAAAGAAGAGAGCAACTGCAAGTTTTGAGATTGTAACAGACTCTTTGTTCCCTGCTTGGTTCCTTTCCCTTTGTATCCAACTCGTGGTATGATGCACAGCCTGTTAAGAAGCTCCTCCCCGACAGCTGCAGCCACTCCCACCTCTGATCATCAGTCAGCCTCAACAAGGGAGCAGCTGCACGGCACATGTGTTGATAAACTGAACTGGAAAAAGTAAATATAATGAGCATTAATAATTGACTATTCTCATTCTCATATCACTGTGTGTGTGTGTGTAGAGGGGGAGGATCCTGGTTAATCATACAAAAGTTCCACTGTTTCGTCCTCTTCTCAGTCCAACTCAGGTCGTCCACTGTCTTTTTTCAGTGATTATTTTCACTGCAAGTAAATAGAAATTAAAAGACACCTAATGTGTGCGTGTGTGTGTGTGTGTGTGTGTGTGTGTGTGTGTGTGTGTGTGTGTGTGTGTGTGTATTTCTTCTACAATCTTTCTGAAATTTGCTGAAATTCTTAAATATGCAAATATGGCATTAATAATGCAAACTTTTCAGAAGAGAAGTTTAAATGTTGGATAAAGCCTGGTTTAAAAATTTTGTTCTTTATCTTCCTCCAATAAACTAGAAGGTTCTTGCACCTAAATCATACATCATACTGTCAATGGCACATGAGCAACGCATTGTCTAAATCCCTGCAGTATATATACAAAATTCAAACTGTGAAGTCTGCTGTATGTAAGTGCTACTGAAGAGTGTCAAAAAGACACTTTCCTAGAAAAGGTAAAAGTTCTGTTCAAGTTAAAAAATTATGTAACAAAACATGAAATGTGGCCAGTTTATTTGTTACATAATGTCAGTTATGTTGCTCATTGGATAACTTTTTTATTTTTTGAAAAAGGCAAATAAACAGTGCAACAGAAGTCTTTCAGAAATCTTCAGTCTCTTCAAGCTAAGCATTCACTATTTGATACTTAATTGAAATGTGGATGTAAACGGAGGTATTGCTTGTTAATATTAAGACTTATTAGCTACCACTTCATATCATTTGTGGATATTCACTCTTGGGGAACTCACACAAAGTACCACCTGAGTAGTTTAGCTAATCATAGCTGAAGAGTGGTCGTAATGAGACTTATTTGATGCAGATGGCTTTGGACAGTTTGTCTGTGCAAATAGGAAACAACAACAGGCCTTTTAGCACATATCTTGCCTTGACATGGCAGTAAAAGTGTTGCTGGTGGCTCTGTTCTATTCACAGTGTGACAGTGGCTAGGCATGCTTAATTTCAGGACCTTGAATCTAAAGCAGTTAAATAGAATCTAGCAGTCATTAGTTTCATTTTTCGCACATGTGAAAATGTATTCAGTGTAAAAAGCCCTATGCCACAGCTGCACAAGCAAAGATCTTTTTTCTGTTAATACAAATTTGCATCTTAAAAAATCACTAGTTCAAAAATATCATCTGTGGGATTTCTCACATGTTCGCTGTTTGTTTGTGGTTGCCCTTTTAATGGCACATTAGTCGTTGTGTGTGCAGACACAACAGCATTTGTTTTGACACCACATGTGATAAGTTCATGTTTTCCTCTGTAGAATATGAAAAATACTTGCTCTTAACAGCAAATAAATAGTCACTGTGTCGCCATTCATGATGTGAATCATATAACCGTGGCAGGCGTATAATGAAAGTCATCTGTGATCTATTATAGGCATATTAAAGCATACTATACTGGAATGTCTTTGTTCCTAACTATGATAACAGTGGTGTTGGATAAGTGTGCATGGCTTTTCACTAAAAATAAGTGCATTTGCATTATTTAAATATATTTCCAGGGACATAATTTACATCTGTTTTTTTATTGTTTTTATTATAGCATTTTGTTGTTTAATTAATCCTCTGTTGGCTTTGAAGGAAATATATTTTATTTTAGTCCAAGTTATTCTTAAAGTGTCTTAAAGTACACTCACAGTTTAAACCGTAAAAAGAAAAGTGAGTAAATTCTGTGAAGTACGAGGGTGAAATCAAGGCTCTCTTATAGTCCGTGTCTGTTTGTGAAACTAAGACATGACCTCTACATCTGCGGGCCTGTTAAGCTCTTAGAGCTGATATCACCTGTCGCTCTGCTGTTTGCCTAAGAACTGTGTACATAAACACACCTGGCTCAAGATCCTGCAAATTTCTGATTATAGCCCTCTCTCATTTCTCTGGGACTTATTTACCGCATCACCTGACATTGTGTTAACAAGCTGCAGAAAAATCAAGCCTTCCTCCTGTTCGTACTTTTTAATAGCCCACAATTTCCTCTGTCTCCCTGCTCTTGTCACGTTTGTGTTGACCACTTTAGATAGCCGTCTTTTCCTTTTTATTTCTTACAGTCATTCTCTTTTGTCTCTCTCAAAGCTGGCAGAAGGATGCCATCGATCTTCATGAGGTTTTGATACACATCGTTTCACCTCCTGCAGTACCTGCTTTATCAGGAGATTGGAGGAGGACGGATGACTGATCAGACTGATATAGCTTCTCTCGCATTTCAGTGACAACCCCCCACCCCCACCCCCACCTTCTCTTTTCTCATTCCACTTCATCCTTCTTTTCTATCCTCCTCTTACCTCCTTCTGAGTAATTGAAATTTGAACGGCTTTGGCTGTGTGTTTGACTCATTTCTGACACCATCATACCTTCATTTTTTTTTTTTGTGTATTTCTACTTCGCTTGGTAAAGGCACTTGCTGCATACAATTTAAGTCAATTTTAGTTAAGAAAATGCGGCATTATTTTCGCAGGATTTCTAACACCCTATTTCAGTGTATGTTTACAACCATCTGGAGTGTAATGGAAATTAGCTCATCATAACCAACTGACTATGAAAATTGTTTAAATCTTCAAAAAGGAAAAAAAAGCTAATGCTTTGATCAGGCTATTCAAGTCAATTCAGTTCCCTGTTCTAGTTCATTTAAGACAGGTCAAGCTGATAGTGGAATTTATATGAGAATGATTGATTTCCAGAATGACAGATTTGTTTTAGTAGACCATACCAGGGAGTTGGTACAACATACACACTTGAGGACACAGCAGAAGATGCAGGGAAAGGTCACATGGCAAGCTTTCTTGTCATTAATCCTAAGCAGGGATAACCTTGAATGATCATAAATGTAAGGATATATGATATATGAAATGCATGAGCTTGATCTCAGCTGCGAGGCTGGTAACTGTTCCACTGTTCACTAGCACTGAGGCGAAATTATTAATTTCTATCACTGATAAACCTTCACAAAGGCCTGGCAATAAAAGCCTAACCTATATCTGTTATTCTGTTGTCTATAAGACAATTCACTTTTTGTCTCTGAGGTAAAGATTTAGTGTCAGACTCTATACATTATTGTATCATAGCAAACGCTTCCTGCATTTCATGATAAAATACCATAATAGGTTTTCAGGCCATTTAAACATAATGTTACCACAGAAATATGACAATAAAGACAACAAGAAGGAGCTGCAATGGAAAACAGCCACCTTGAAATATTTCCACAAATTTTTGGAGATAGGTCTTGTTTTTATGTATTTCTTTATTTTGTAAAAATATATTATTGAAATATTGACACACAAAATGTCCTACCCAAAAGAGATGATGAATATACTGTACACATGTGATAAAAAAAAGAGGTGTCTAACAAATACAACAAGCTGTTCATCCCCGAGGCCTTAGAAACTGCCAAGCAAAGACTCACAGTCTTAGCTACCACTTGAAGAGGTATACCAGAGGGCTAGAGGCCAGGAGAATAAACCAGATGTCCCCCACTGAACAATTCAAGGTGTATTCTCAAAGGCACAATATGACAACCACTCCAACAAGGCTGGAGACACTGCAATACTGGAAGAGCATATAGGAGACAGATGCAACCAGGGCTGGACTGGGACAAAAAAATCGGCCCGGGCATTTTGACTAGAGACCGGCCCACCAAAAATGTGACGTCATTCAGGGGTAAAACCGCAAAGGATTCTGGGAACTTGTGGCAAGAGGTACTAGCGCATGCAGGCTTTCAATTGAACTCAGTTACATCTTGGCAGCTGCACGCTTGACTTTTCTCAGTTCATGGGCAGTTATTTGGCACCTTGGTTTTTCCACACGCTTCTTGCGACCCTGTTGACTATTTTGAATGAAACGCTTGATTGGTCGATGATCACGCTTCAGAAGCTTTGCAATTTTGAGACTGCTGCATCCCTCTGCAAGATATCTCACTATTTTTGACTTTTCTGAGCCTGTCAAGTTCTCCTTTTGACCCATTTTGCCAAAGGAAAGGACGTTGCCTAATAATTATGCACACCTGATATAGGGTGTTGATGTCATTAGACCACACCCCTTCTCATTACAGAGTTGCACATCACCTAATATGCTTAATTGGTAGTAGGCTTTCGAGCCTATACAGCTTGGAGTAAGACAACATGCATGGAGGGGATGATGTGGACAAAATACTCATTTGCCTAATAATTCTGCACTCCCTGTATACAGGAACATCTGTGTCAAGTACGACCTGGAAGTCCCAATGTTAAAATGGGATAAACCCCCTAGGGTGGCACCAACCAGACATAATAGACAAGCTCCAGCAGATTCCAGGAACATCATCTTAGATCTCTCTCCAGAAGTATGCAGTCCTGGGAACAGAAAAGATACTGAACAGGACCCTCAAGCTCCCAGCCCTATGGTAGAGGACCCAGGCTCAAAGGATAATAATGAAGAGGAATTATATGTGTGTAAGATCGATGAAAGATTGAATGACTGTACACAGTATAATCTCCTTTGTGTAGGACATTGTGTCTGGATATACTCCTTCTGCTTCGATGTGACAAAAATCAACTCTGAAGTACCCGAGATGAATTCAGAGAGGATTTTAAAATGTATTAGTTAAGCATTCATATTAAGCTAAGGATAATGCAGCATGGTATTGAAGCATCATAAATAGTCTCTGTACCGCAGGTTTTTTTAAGCCTACGTTTCTTTTTATTACTGTTTTTTGTTCTTGTTGCTTTTTTTGGCACAGCATTTTCCACCCCCAGCTCACAGCTTCTTAACACCACAGGTTTCAGTTGCAGCCCCATGTTTTTACCATACTGCATTTGCATTTTGTCCCCACTGGGGTGGGGTGGAGTGTGTGTGTGTGTGTGTGTGTTTGGGGTGGGGGGTCTTTGCACTGCTTTCACCACTGCACAAGCATGCAATGGATGGGTAAAGGTGTCACAGGTGCAAGTGGGGTTGTGAATATGTACATCTGTGCTCACTGAATACTCATTACCCAACATATTTGGATAATGAGCATTCAAACTGTTCTTCAGATCGTCACTGGCGAACTAATAAATCTTCCCCTATATTACAAGAAGAGCCATTTTTACACTGTCCTCAAAAGTAGTCTATAGCTCCAAACCTATGTAATCTTACCCTTGATAAGAAATGAAAATATCGCCTTATCTCTGAAACAGATTCACCTCCACTACCACCACCACCATCCTCCTCCTACCCCTCAACTGTGGAGTGCCTGAAGATGTTTTTATATTACATGCCATCCTTTTGATTTTAATAATTAAAGCCTGAACCATTGATGTTGATTTGAAGCTTTCAGCAGCCTCATAACGAAAAACAGCTGCATGTAAAAAGCACCACTTTTTATTACTTTAGATGTGATTTCATCCAAGACACATTCTTGATGCACTTCAGCACTGAACATCCTTTTGAGTTGCTATAGTGTACTGAAGCAACTTATTCATGTACATTTTCAAAGAGGGTGAAAATAGCTTGTCTTGCTTTTAGGGTTTTAGACTGACAGCTCAAAACCCCATGCCTTGCAAAATGTTTCTTGTCGTAGCCTTGGTAACTGTACAGTCTGGTTTTTGTTCTGTCTTAAACTACAGCTACTTTGTTGTATAAATTATTAGGACTAAAATTAGAACTAATGGTAATTTTGCCATCTATGGTATCCTGCTAAGGTAAAGTCATGCAGCTGGACTGATGCTGGAAGTTATCCAGCTAAAAAAAAAGAAATTCACTTTTGTGCAGGCTCATTTAAGTGTTAAGCTGTGAGACAGATTGTCTTGATCAGGAACAGTGACTTCACAGCTGGACTATGCATTAAAATAACGTGAACATTTCTCCCAGCTTGAATTAAATAACGGATGTGAAAAGGTGACAATAATTGCCAACAAAAATATTAGGAGAAAGGGATTCCTCTGGTTAAATTACCTGGTATTAATTTTAAGCAGTTAGAACAGCAGGGTCTACTAAGTCTGCGTGAGCACAATGGGAGAGACTGTGTTAAATTAGGAGCATGCTAAATGAAGGATAAGGTCAGAATTGGAAAACCAAAGTGTTGGGAACAGATAAAGAGCTCTGGGAGGGAAAAAGAGCAAGAATAGGTGGGGATGCCAAGCCTTTGCAGGTGGCCCCATCACCACCCAAACGTGCTCGTAATAGCTGCCATTCATTATCGAATGTGCGACTGCTTGGTGCAGTACCAAGTACGCCATCCATCCCTGTCAGCTCATGCCATGTCAATGACAAAACCTTAATTACACCATTAATTAATAGAACGATTTTTTTCAGCGTGTGCTCTGCGCCTGATGTTCGTTGAGCCTCCTTGTGAGCGACTGCTCATGCCACAATGCCATTTAGCTGACAGAAGAACATAGAGAAAAAAACAAGTCAATGAACTTGCATCCTGAGGAAGGGAGGCTCTGAAAAGCACTACAGAGTTCTATTGATTGACAAGATAAGAAGAGAAATTGGTTGATCTTGTTAGACACCACATCATCAGTTGAAGTAATTCACATCCTTTCAAAACCCCCCATTGGTTATTTGACTTGCAATCAGAATGTCAAACAGCGCTAGAGGACAAAGTGCTTTTGAAAGGGGAGATCTGGTCTTCAAAAGGAAGAAAAGCTTGAGATATATAAATATTGTTATATATCTCGAACTAATGTGATGCCAAATTAGAGGAGGATGAACAAAAGGCGAAAAGACAGGGGAGGAGAAAATCAAGAGGCACAGCAGCAACCCTTGAGGCTCTTTGCTCTCAGTGTCCTGCTCAGAAACGAACTAGTTTCAAAATCATCTCTTATAAGAGCTGCAGCCTCTGCTCCAGCCTCTGCTTTCAACTAAACTGTAGAGAGCCCTATTGCATCTGTGTCCATCTACAGCATATATTAATGATTACTGATGACTGAGCGGCATTGCAGTTGAAACAAGGAGTGAATAGTCAGTAGGGAAACATGTGGAATATGCTGTGCATAGGTGACAAAAGCAAAGTCTTAATTTATTAGAATTTTACTTTTTTTCCATAAATTCTGAATCGAACATTTTCAATATCTGAAGTGAGTCATATTTAAACTACCATCTCAACAAATCTTTTCAGTGCTGTGATGAAAACTGAACAGATAATCACATGCTATTAATCACAGCACACATTACACACTACGCCATAAAAGAGATATTATTAAGGTCACGATAACTATGATGATGAATGTGAGGCATCCCAGTGTGACTGCACTGCACTTAGTCTGTCTCACACAATCACTGCAAAAACAATGAAAAACACTGTTAATGGTTAATCTCTTTAAAATGTTCATGAAGACATCTCACGATTAGTAAAACGAGAAAAAGCACTGCCAAATTAGCTCTGCTAAAAAGGCAGAGAGAAGAAGGTAAACAAAAAAAAAAGAGGAAAGGTTGAACTACTTGAAATTGACAGTGTAGTGCAGGGAGCCCAGCTACAGGGCTGTAACCGGTGTCAAGGCCTCATCAGCGAAAAAGGAATGGGTGGCCAAAAAGCTGAATAAAACCACCTGACTGCAGCAGAGGAGCAGACTGAGGTCATGGCTGCAGTGGAAGTTTAAATAAAGACCTGTTTTCCCAAAATTTAGTTCAACAGTGGGTTAAGAGGTAGTTAATACAGAAATTATAGAATAACTCAAAAAGAGCCACAGGTTTTTTTTTAGTAAGTAATTAGGTTGAATAAACACACATGAGCAACACAGAATACAATATTATGCCTGTCTGAATAGATGAGTTTTAAATTGTTTATTTAAAATGATGCTACAGAGTCAAGGGTATGAATAGAGAGTGGTAAGCTCTTCCAAAATCTTGTTGCTAAGGTTTAGCACAATTCCCCTTAGTTTTTAGATGGGTACATGGGATCACAAGAGGACTTCTAGCTTCTGATCTAAGGATCCAACTTGAAGACTAGGGATGGTACTGAGTTGAGCAACATTCTTTAAATGGAAATTGTGCCAGATACTTTATGCGAGCGTCACAAGGCAAAGACGGATCAAAATTAAACCAAAGTTCCTTGGTTAGCTTTTACAGTGAAAGACTGTGATGTTCTAACTTGGGAATAATGGCCCCCTTATCTGATAATGGTCCTTATCTGATGGATGCACGTGGATGTACATGCTGTTGGAGGAGAAACTATGCTGTTCACTTTATCGAATCCTTAGGATCCCTTTTTTATGCTGTAAGTAATTTAGAGAAGAGGCTCTCACGTCTTTCACCATGTTATTATAGGTAGACAAGAGTTCCTTCAGATAAAGCTCGTGGACCTCTTGTTTCCTGGCTTTCGACAGGTACTCAGTTTTATAGGAAATCTGTGGATGGATTCAGTGACCCAAGGAGTCGGTTTAACAGTGCTGACTTAATACGTTTAAGAGGTGCCACTATTTTGAATACAAAGTCTTCTGTCAGCATTATAACATCCTATAAGTTGCCTTCACAGCAACTGATTTAGTAGGAATGGTTTTGGGTGAGTGTTTTTAGGTGACTAGAGGTTTCATGTCACATAGAGCGATCAGTCCTTAATGGCATTTTTTTTTCTTTGTGCATGCATTACATCCATGTAGCATTGAAATTATAATTTTAATTATGGTATTTTCTTCAGTGTGCAAGCACGTTTTTCATTTAGTCGATCAGAACAACAATAACAATAATAGCAAATATGTTGGTTGCTTGACTTGCTTCAAAAGTACAGACTTCAGAACTCTAGTGGAAGATAGATACATAGAGCTGCTGAGTAGGTAGTTACAGGTGAAAAAATAATAAATAAACTAGAATAACTATCGAAGGGGTCTGAAAACAGAAGAAGCCAAAAGCCAAAGACACAGATGGAAAGTCATATTTACATAAAACCTATGCGCTGATCTGTATGTCATTGAGTGAAATAAGTATTTGATCCCCTACAACTCCTCAACAAACTGTTACCAAAAGTAAAGCAAGAAGTCAGCCATTTTTTAAAAACGTCCCATCGAGTCATCACACATATTCATCCCTACAGACAATATCTGCACTTAGTGGAAATATACCAGGCTGAAATAACCATAATTATCTTTTAATGTTAAGAGTCTGTGGTTCGGTTTAAAAGGAAGCATTACTGACTGTTCAAAGACATTGATTCAAACCTTTGGCCTCCCATCTTAAAGTCTGAAAGTTTGCATGACCACAGTCTAGCTCAACTTTCTGCTTAAGACATTCTGTGGTACAATGTGGTAGAATACCATACTTCTCTCTTTGTAGCCAACTAATGTACGATTCATAATTTATCATTTATTTATTTATTATTATTATTTATTTAATAGGGCAGGAATCTGAAATTTTTCATTACTGCTGTGAAACCAGAAAATACTCGTCTTCTATAACTTCATGTGCTTTAGATCAATTTCTACCACACATTTCTGAAAATGTAACACAGTAACACATAAGATTTGGACTGCATTTATCTAGTGCTTTTCTAGTGTTATTAACAAGCCACATTTATCCATGCATTCATACAGAATATGTTTTTTCTTTGCAGCTCACATCCATGAATGATTCAACAATTAACCTTATATGTATGTCAATGAACTATGTGAGTGACCCTCAGACCCGCAGGGCAACATGCAAACTCTGCACGTCAAGGTCTTGTCATGTGCCACCACAATGCTGACATCGTATTTTGTTTCTTTCTTGTTTGCTTGTTCGTTTGTTTTTATTTTTTTGAAGGAAGGACTTTTGTAGTAGAGAGCTGTAAGCCATCTACAACAATACACCAATCAAACATAACTATATGATCCCTGACAGGTCAAGTGAATAATAATGATTCCCCGTTGTGATGATATATTAGCACGCAAGTGAGCATTTTGTCCTCTAAGTTTCTTTATTAGAAGCAGGAAAAATATAAAAAAATATATATTATTATCAGGTTCTTCTAAAAATTCCTTAAAAAGCCTCCAATTAATCCAAAATGCTGTTTCAAGAGTACTAACAGGGATGAGAAAGACACGTTTCTACCATATTGACTTTTTTGTTATTGGCTTCATGTCCCATCCTGCCTTAAAGATATAGTATTATCCTAATAGAACACTTTGCTCCTAGACTACAGACTTACTTGCGACTTCTTGAGTTTCTAAAAGTAGAATCTGACATCTTTCAATTTCATTGTACCTGTGACAATGACAATAAAGAATATTCATTCATTCATTCATTCATTCATTCATTCATTCATGAATATTCATTCAATTGGAGGCAAAGGATTCAGCTTTCAGGCCCTCTCCTGACATTCTTTCATTTTAAGATTAGTCTCAAAACTTTCCATTTTGATAAAGTTTGTAGTTACATGGACCAGGTATCCCTTAGCCATCTCTTAATTATGCTGCTATAGACTGCTCCAGGACTTCATGTGATGCACTGAGCACTACTTCTCCACTCACCTTTTTTGATTCCTCAGGTGTTAATATACTACTGGAGCATGTTATTCAACTTTGGTCTTCTCTTTTCTCAATCCCCAACCAGTTATAGCAGATTCAATTCAATTTTATTTATTTAGCGCCAAATCACAACAACAGTCGCCTCAAGGCGCTTTATATTGTACAGTAGATCGCACAATAATAGATACAGAGAAAAACCCAGCAATCATATAATAATAACAATGGATTGCATTTATATAGCGCTTATGAGCAGGCACTTTGGCGACAGTGGGAATGAAAAACTCCCTTTTAACAGGAAGAAACCTCCGGCGGAACCAGGCTCAGGGAGGGCCGGCCATCTGCTGCAACCGGTTGGGGTGAGAGAAGGAAGACAGGATAAAGACATGCTGTGGAAGAGAGACAGAGATTAATAACAGGTATGATTCAATGCAGAGAGTGAGTGAGAAAGGTGAGTGGAAAGGAAAAACTCAATGCATCATGGGAATCCCCCAGCAGCCTATGTCTATTGCAGCATAACTAAGGGAGGATTCAGGGTCACCTAGTCCAGCCCTAACTATATGCTTTAGCAAAAAGGAAAGTTTTAAGCCAAATCTTAAAAGTGGAGATAGTGTCTGTCTCCCAAATCCAAACTGGAAGCTGGTTCCACAGAAGAGGGGCCTGAAAACTGAAGGCTCTCCCTCCCAGGAGATGCCTGCTCCTCCCTAAGTCTGGTTCTGCCAAAGGCTTCTTCCTGTTAAAAGGGAGTTTTTTCTTCCCACTGTCTCAAAGTGCTTGCTCACAGTGGGTTGCTTGATTTTTGGGGTTTTCTTCAGTCCTGTACACCACTTTGAGGTGACTATTGTTGTGAATTAGCACTATATGAATGATCATGAATTGAATTGAAATGAATTAAGGATTATGTCAAAAGAAAGTAAATTTATGTCAACACAAACACTGCACTTAAGTGAAATTTGGAGGCATTAGAAATTGTTTTAGCCATATTATGCTTCCAAAAATAAAAGTTTATAACAAAACCATGGGCAGCATGGTGGCACGGTGGTTAGCACTGTTGCCGCACAGCAAGGTCTTGAGTTCATTTCCACCATCAGGGCAGGATCTGTCTGTGTGGAGTTTGCATCCCCCCCCTGTGTTTGCGTGGGGTCTCTCCGGGTACTCCGACTGCCTCCCACAATCCAAAGACATGCAGTTATTGGGGATAGGTTAATTGATCAATCTAAATTGCCCATAGATGTGAATGCGGGAATGGTTGTCTGTCTCTGTGTGTTAGCCCTGCGACAGACTGGCGACCTGTCCATGGTGTACCTCTTGCCCTATGACAGCTGGGATAGGCTCCAGCGGTCCCCGCAACCCTGAAAAAGGATAAGCGCATGGATGGATGAATAAAACCATGTTACATTATCAAACTATTGTGCTCCAACTATGTTGGTTTTCTAATTCTTTAAAAAATATATATATCTTGCTTTAGGGGTGTTAGCATTTCCACCAAACAAATTTTTTTTCTCTAATCTTCTTGATAATTAGCTGAAAGGTCTGAATACATGTTCTGTCAGGTCTTATTTACTAACCAATAATTATTATAAAAATCTTAATCTAAATCTAAGCAGGTTCCATGTAAAATCCAGCTCTCGGTGGCAAAGTCAGGTCAGATAACACATGGTGGGCCATTCAAAATATAAGAAGGAATACAGACAGATATATAGACAGTGAAACTCAAAGGGAAGAAGAACATCTTAAACATGTTTATTATGTACTTGCATGAGATAATGTGATCACGCATTAACTGCAGGCTGCACATGCATGCAGTTGCACTGCATGATCCTTATGGCAGATAATGGAGTAGTTTGTCATGTTTAGGTTAGGTACAAAGATAAGTCCCATATTATCACAGAGCCCTATAAAGTCTGTGTTGTACTTTGTTCCCAGTGGGAGCTGATTTGTTGTTAGATTTTCTTCTCTGTTACAGTTGATTTACTGCTTTATGGAAGTAACAAATTCTCACAGGTATTAAACAGATTCAAGAATGACACTGTAGCTGAAAAGCAAGCCAAGCCTTTCCTTGCAGGCTCTTTATTACAGTGTGTCTGCATCATTATTACAATAAGCACACAGGACAATCACACCTTATTAGTTATGTTTGATATTAATAGGGGCAATAAAAATAAATTCCCTCAGTGTTTCAGATGGCTAAGCAAGAAAACACATAGCCCTTTTCTCACTGCTAATGTGGTCTGGGTAAATTATTGGGCTTTGTGCTGCTTATGCCCGGGAGAGTGAATATGCAAACATTCCTTATTGATCTACAGATGGTTCTGAGCTGAGTGGCTGCATATATGATGGTATGATGACAGAAATGATTCAAGACCAACCCTAAAAGACCAGATGTATGTCATGGCTTTCTCAGAAGATGTTTCTCAAATCCAACAAGTTGTGATATATTTATGTCTGTGCATATATATTGGAATGTGGGTAAGGAGAGGAGAGCATAACTGAAAAAGAAGGTCATGCTATGACATATCCATATTCAGTAATAGACTATGGCAGACTGTGTGTGATGCTGAAATCTATCAGATCTCCCTGCCCAGCCTCACTCTCTGTGTGTCCTGCTTGAAATTTCTGTTTGATTCTTCGCTGGGGAAAAGAGACAGTCATTAATACACCGCAATATCTTCCATGTCCTTTGGTGCTGAGGGAATCCTTTACCGCATCCCTCCTCCAAAGTTATGTAAATCAAAATGTGCATCAAAAGCCATTTGCCACGTTAAGCACAGCCTGCAAATATATGTGTACATGCAAGCAACCTTGACAAGCCTATGACTCCCCGTTGTATTTCAAATTCCCTCACCTCATTTAAAAATCAACCATGCTTAAAAAATGAAGACATAATCAAGCAGCTTCCTTTGAAAATCAATGGATTCCACTTGTTTACTTATGAATAAGAGAAATGTGCTATTTGCGTCCATCAGAAATTCTCTGTTTGATATTCTCTGCCTGAGATATGGAGGAGAAAAGTATCATACATTATTTAAACTACAACACTTTAAACCGTGTTGCTTTAGCGTATATTCTTAATACTAAATCTGCGATTGTGTCAAACAAGTACTAAACGAACAAGGTGCTTTTTAATTCCATCATTTTCCAAGTCAGCTCTTCGAAAGATCCGTGTGCGTAGAAAGAAAAAAATATCCCCATGACAATGCCCTTCTGTGAAGTCAGAGTCATACTTATGCATCAGAGTGTCTCTCTGCTCCCACTGATGGCATCTCCTCAAAAATGTGACTACGCACAGAGGCTATAAACACCATATACTCTCGCTATAGCTGGTCAGTTTGTTTTAAAGTGCTGGTATATAGCAAACGTTCATTACCAAACACAATGCTTGTATTTTTTGCCAATAATGGTGACACAGAAGATTCTGCAACCAAACTATTGCTTTGTACATTTGGAAAGTAAGTCTAATATTTATCTCATGAAGAAAAATTTGAGTCCTGAGTCAGGACCTGAAATATGAGCTGAATCTGTGTCACAATATGTGAACAAAGAACACCAAAATTAGTCATACAAAAGCAAGAAAAGGGTAGAGAGAAGGGAACTGCAACCCATGAAAGTGCTTCTGCCATGTACAAAGTATGCCTGGTTTAAGGTTTCAGTTATCGGAATATAATAAAAAATAATCTTGTCCTTGAAATTAGGTAAATTTGATGAACTACAAAACATATACCGTGTCACTATTTATTTAGCAACGATTAAGTCTAAATGCAGAAACATGTGTGGAAAACTAAGTATATACTGTTTCCATAGAGTAGGTAGCAGTCATTTGGCGTTAAACAAATGCACTCAATTAATTAATCATCTGGAAAAGTGACAACCTCAGGTTTCAGGAGCGTATTATGACAGTGTGAGGGAGGAAAGAGATCAGCAATAGTGTTAAAGAAGCAATTGTTGCTGCCCACCAATCTGGGAAGGATTATGAGGCCATTCCCAAACAATTTGAAGTCCATCATTCGAGAGAGAAAGATTATTCACAAATGGAAAACATTCTGGACAATTGCCATGCTTCTTAGGAGTAGAAGTCCCAGAAAATTCACCCCAAGCTGAGACCATGCAGTGCTCAGAGAAATTGCAAAAAAAACCAAAACTCAACGCTACATCTCAGACTCTATAGGCCTCAGTTAGCATTTTAATTGTTAAACTTTGTGAAAGTACAATTAGAAAAAGAAAAGTATGACTTGTTTGGAAAGGTTCAAGAGGAAATAGCCTCTTTTCTCTTGAAAGAACATGTCAGCATGTCTCACACTTGTAAAGTTACAGCTGAACAAACTGCAAGACTCCTGGAACAATGTCCTGTAGAAAGACAAGACCAAAGTCGTGATTGTTGGCAATAATGCAACCCACCATGTTTGGCAAAAAACAAACATAAACACGACCACCCCATGCCAGCTGTCACACATGGTGTTGGTGGGGTGATGATTAGGAACTGCACACCCTGCAGCCATTGAGTTAACCATGAACTCCTCCGCATACCAAAGTAGTCTAGAGTCAAATATGAGGTCACGTGTCTGACAGCTTGCACATACTTTGATCATGCCACAGGACAATGATCCCAAGCACAGCAGCAAATGTAACACAAAACCTCTGGAAAAGAATAGAATCAAGGTGTTCCAATGGACCAGTCGAAGTCCAAACCTAAACCTGACTGAAAAGCTGTGGCAAAGCCTTGAAAGTGCTTTGAATAAAAAATCACTGTAAGCAAAAAGGTACTGAAGCAACATTAAAAAGAAGAGTGAGCCAAAATTCCCCCCACAGTGATCTGAGTGACTGTTAAATTTATACGGAAAATGTTTTTAACTGTTACTTTAATTACTTCATTTTATTTTATTACTATTAAAAGTGTTTCTACAAGCTAGTGTATCATGGGGCATGCTTTGTTTTTCATACACTGCATTTTGATTTAGTTTTTGTTAAATAATAATAAATAATGACGCAGTGTAATATGTCACATGTTGCATTTACCTCATGTTAAATCCTGGTAATAAATATGTATTTTTCGTGTTACATTTTGAATAGTAAAGCCTCAGAACTGACTGAAATTTCTTTTTATAGTGACTGCAGATAAAAAATTGTAGCTTTTATAGCTTTCCTTAGGACCATTTTAGTTTCAGTTCCAGAGTGGGCAAGTATTACAGCATTGCATGCCCAGCTGCATCCCTCTCACATGCAAAGGAGATTGTCTGACATGTTGTTAGATATAAGATCTCCTTTGCAATATCAATTAACTTCTTCACTTTAAGTGATAAGATTTATGTTCTATTGATGTCACATAACATTACTGTTAAACAAAAATTGATTTTGCTAAGCCATTTTTGCATAAAATCATCAAAGTCAAAATTCAACATTTCCACAATATAGTGATTGTTGAATTCACAGTTGTATCCAGATTAGAAAAATCCCAAAAAATAAAATAAATAATCATAATTTAACAGCAAAACTGTTACAATTATCTGTTTTACATTCAAGAAAAACATGTGGCTTGGTTAGAAAGCAGCAACCTTGGGGAAATATACATTCTTTATTGTTGTTAATTATGTATAACATTGACAGCCTGTCAGTCTGCTTAAAGTTAAGCTATAAATAGATATTCAAAATGTTTTTCCTTGAAATTATATCAGCCAGAGGACATTTTAATGCTCAAATGGATTCCCACAGTGGAGCAGATTGGCGTGGAGGTGGCTTGACCGCAAGAATTAATATGTACAAAAGAGGCTAAACAGGAGAATAGATTGCTGTCACAGTGGGTAATTCCACAGCTTGATTGATTGCTGGCATATTGTATTGCTACTATCGAGGTGATTAATCTGCCTTTGCATAGTTCAAAACCTCTAGTCCCTGACTTGTTTGCCTTGCCAGCTATGCCATAGAACAGAAATGCGTGTAGCTTTTCTTTTTATTCTATTTGTCTCTTAATTCTTCTTTAAGTACCCTTGTCTTTATTAATAAGTGTGAATGTCTGCAAGCTCAACTGTGAGTGAAGGAGTGACGGAATGTCTGACTGAGTGTTATTAACCTTGCATTGTTTATTCGGGCTTACGCATATGCATGAGTTGGCGGTTAATAATCCCACACTGATAAAAAACCATTTAAAAATTTCAGACAGAAAATGAAACCTGTCAAAAACATACACAATTGAAATTTGTTAAATTAATGAGATGAAAAGAATATGAAAGGGCAGCAGCAGGTAGACCAGATGACGGGGTCAATAGGAGACACTATAAAACTGATCATGATTGATTGTGACAGACTGGAACATTTGTGCGGGCAGGGGAAAATTAATTGGAAAATTAGGAACCATAGTTAAATCGTTAGTATAAAACAAACAATGTGCATAGAGTGTATTTATATTAACACAATTGTAATGCATATTTCTACCTTTAAACATTTCGTGCATGTCTTTGTTTGTTTCTATGCTTTTCTAAAATACTGTCAAACACTATATAAATAAAATATCAGTTTAGACAAACCAGTTTAGAAAGCATGGAATATATACTCTGTAATTACATGCACTTATATCCGGGGAGACATGTTTCAAAATGCAGATTGAGTGTTCAACCGATAACTTCCATGCCTGTCGATTTTATTTTCCCACAGAAAACCATGCAATAATCTTCAGGTCAGAGCACATTTTCATAAATAACTCAGTTCAAGATATTGTACCAGCTACGCATGATATTGCAATTTCCTCCCTAAGATTGTAGAGCTATAAAATAATTGGACATCCAGGCAGTCATTTAGCTTAATCGGTTTTCCACTGAAATTCTAGCACACTGTTTGCAGCTGTTTCTTATTGCTGGTACTACAAAAATCAGAAGAATTAGACACAGAGCTTTAAAAATTATGCTTCTCTAAGTAGCAGTTTTGACAATAATGCTAACTACTAGTTATCCATACTGTAGAGATTATAAAGTATTTGATGTAATAAACATTAAAGCTGGAAAACATATAAAACATTTTGTAAACGTGAGAGGTTATTTTCAATGAATCTAACTAAAATAAGATTATTCAAATTGGTTTAACTTATCATTTTTTAATTTATTTATGGACAAAGGACCTGGAGACAGAGATTTAAAAAATAGCTTTTAGTGAATTAATTCCTCTATTCAGCTATCAAGCCACAGGTTCATTAATATAGACTTGGCTTAACTTTTACATAATTTGTTGTTATTATAACTCACGACTAAGAGTCTTGGTGGGACTTTCATACCCAGAGCATTCATCCCCACTTTCCCTCCCGCAAGTCTGGAAGAATCTCTTGATCAGAGCCGTGGACAGCACAAGGAGGTATGAAAATGTGAATTTAAAAAAAAATTGCCTCCTTAAAATTACAAAATAAAATTCATAAATACACACATGCACAAAAGCTAAGTCAGTTGTGTATATTTGAATGATTTATTAATTTCAGAAACGGTGGTATGACAGGCCGAGTGTAATATGAAGAAAAGACATATCTCTGGAACTACAGGGAGTGCAGAATTATTAGGCAAATGAGTATTTTGTCCACATCATCCTCTTCATGCATGTTGTCTTACTCCAAGCTGTATAGGCTCGAAAGCCTACTACCAATTAAGCATATTAGGTGATGTGCAACTCTGTAATGAGAAGGGGTGTGGTCTAATGACATCAACACCCTATATCAGGTGTGCATAATTATTAGGCAACGTCCTTTTCTTTGGCAAAATGGGTCAAAAGAAGGACTTGACAGGCTCAGAAAAGTCAAAAATAGTGAGATATCTTGCAGAGGGATGCAGCAGTCTCAAAATTGCAAAGCTTCTGAAGCGTGATCATCGAACAATCAAGCGTTTCATTCAAAATAGTCAACAGGGTCGCAAGAAGCGTGTGGAAAAACCAAGGCGCCAAATAACTGCCCATGAACTGAGAAAAGTCAAGCGTGCAGCTGCCAAGATGCCACTTGCCACCAGTTTGGCCATATTTCAGAGCTGCAACATCACTGGAGTGCCCAAAAGCACAAGGTGTGCAATACTCAGAGACATGGCCAAGGTAAGAAAGGCTGAAAGACGACCACCACTGAACAAGACACACAAGCTGAAACGTCAAGACTGGGCCAAGAAATATCTCAAGACTGTTTTTTCTAAAGTTTTATGGACTGATGAAATGAGAGTGAGTCTTGATGGGCCAGATGGATGGGCCCGTGGCTGGATTGGTAAAGGGCAGAGAGCTCCAGTCCGACTCAGACGCCAGCAAGGTGGAGGTGGAGTACTGGTTTGGACTGGTATCATCAAAGATGAGCTTGTGGGGCCTTTTCGGGTTGAGGATGGAGTCAAGCTCAACTCCCAGTCCTACTGCCAGTTTCTGGAAGACACCTTCTTCAAGCAGTGGTACAGGAAGAAGTCTGCATCCTTCAAGAAAAACATGATTTCCATGCAGGACAATGCTCCATCACACGCGTCCAAGTACTCCACAGCGTGGCTGGCAAGAAAGGGTATAAAAGAAAAAAAACTAATGACATGGCCTCCTTGTTCACCTGATCTGAACCCCATTGAGAACCTGTGGTCCATCATCAAATGTGAGATTTACAAGGAGGGAAAACAGTACACCTCTCTGAACAGTGTCTGGGAGGCTGTGGTTGCTGCTGCACGCAATGTTGATGGTGAACAGATCAAAACACTGACAGAATCCATGGATGGCAGGCTTTTGAGTGTCCTTGCAAAGAAAGGTGGCTATATTGGTCGCTGATTTGTTTTTGTTTTGTTTTTGAATGTCAGAAATGTATATTTGTGAATGTGGAGATGTTATATTGGTTTCACTGGTAAAAATAAATAATTGAAATGGGTATATATTTGTTTTTTGTTAAGTTGCCTAATAATTATGCACAGTAATCGTCACCTGCACACACAGATATCCCCTTAAAATAGCTAAAACTAAAAACAAACCAGAGGTGTGGACTCGAGTCACATGACTTGGACTCGAGTCAGACTCGAGTCATTAATTTTATGACTTTAGACTTGACTTGAAAAAATGTTCTAAGACTTGTGACTTGACTTGGACTTTTACACCAATGACTTGGGACTTGAATTGGACTTGAACCGGTTTACTTGAAAAGACTTGATATTTTACCCCAAATATAAAATTTAACATGCGTATTATATAGAGATTGAAAATGTGACGTCATTCACGGGTAGAACCGCAAAGGATTCTGGGAACTCGTGGCAAGCGGTACTAGCGCACGCAGGCTTTCAATTAAAATCAGTTATACAGCGATAAAAAGAAACACAAAAATGTCAAGAAGCTGTTGTATTATTAACTGCAATAGCCGGTCGCATGACAGCCACGGGAAGCCGACGGGTAAAGAGATCGGTTGTTATCGGATTACGTCGTTGAAGAGAAATTGTTCATGTTTCCGAAGTAACAAAGACGCGACGGATGGCCTGGATTGCAGCCATTCAAAGACCAAATATAACGTCCCAGAACACTCCAGCTCACAGGTTAGTCTGCTCCAAGCATTTACACGAAGGTCAGTGTTTTTTAGTAGTTAATACGTCATTTTCATAACATAATTGGTGATATAGGTTACAAGCAAGAACAGAAATTGTCGCGCTATGCTCCTTTATTTATTGTGCATAAATAGTGAATTGTCCTGACACAATATTGCGTTTCGCTTCTGTTATTATGGTACATTGACAAAAACATATACTTTTATTCACAGGATAAAACAGGTTTTTTGTATCACCAATTGTCCAGTACGATTACAGCATACAATATTGTTGTCACTGCTACATTTCTGTGATGCTACCAGAAATTATTTCCACTACTAATTAATTACCGTTGAGCTCAAAGGTCCTATTAATAAACGGTTAAGGAATGTGTATTTATGATGACAATTTGTGAGACTGGTAAACTTATGATACGTACGATGGTCTTTCGTTCTACACGGTGCATTTCAAGGTCCTGCACCTATCCGGCGGTAAACTGTACCTGGGCTTGTTGCAGTGACCGGAAGTTACTAAACTTCATGAGTGTATGCACTCACTCCAAGAACCGTATAATTATAAATATGCATATAAATATGCTACGATGAGATAGCTGACTTCATCTAACTAGCAAATGTTGTCCAGGCTACGTTGGTGATGCAGTTTTTTTTAATATGTATGATATTTTTGTCATGCGATTTTAAAGCTGGTCCTACAACCGCATCCAAGAATAACATGCAGCTTATCTCAGAACTGTCGGTGAAAATTATTCTTGGAGCTAGGTTTAATTGAGCTGCATTTTAAAGAGGTGCAATTTCACAATTTGTGTATATTTTCTAAGTTCACTATTTTGTCATGTGTTGAGAAAAACACAGATTTAAAAATTACATGGTCTAATATTTACATTTAGCATAACTGCAACATTATTTTTTCGTTTTTTTTTTTTTAAAGACTCGAAAGGACTTGAAATTCAAAGTTTCAGACTTGTGACTTGACTCGGACTTTTACACCAGTGACTTGAGACTCGACTCTGACTTGCCTGACATTACTTGAGACTTGACTTGAGACTTGAGGATAAAGACTTGAGACTTACTTGAGACTTGCAAAACAATGACTTGGTCCCACCTCTGAAACAAACTAAAAACTACTTCCAAAAACATTCAGCTTTGATATTAATGAGTTTTTTGGCTTCATTGAGAACATGGTTGTTGTTCAATAATAAAATTATTCCTCAAAAATACAACTTGCCTAATAATTCTGCACTCCCTGTAGTGTGAAAATGGTAATGGGATATAATGGCTGGGCAATATGAACCAGTATGGCCCTCCCCCCAATAATTTCTTGTAGTAATTTTGGGGTTTAATAGTGACACGTAACAATATTTTCTACAAAGTAGGCTAAATGGTCAGTTGCAAGTTGAAATGCCACAAGCAATTATTAAAACTGAGAAAATCACTTTGTGTTCATGTAGGCAGTTTTTTTTATTTAGCAGCCAATGTAGATTTCATGAAACTTGATCAGTTGATGCATTTTACCATGGTATTTCAAATGATAAGTCAGACCGGAGGAATGCATAAAAGGTCATCGAGGAGAGCTGAAAAGGGATGTGCCTCCGAGAGCACTAGGCTTTGATGCCTTACTGCTAGTGACACAGTTTGATACCTTGTTAACAACACTGAATGAAACCAGGGGCATGGTATACAAAGCTAGATTTTGTTTGACTTCAGGGCCAAATAATTCTATACAGTACAAGTTATTATACTGGACTCTGTAAAAACTTTCTGGTGGAGTCTGTTGACAGCACTTGGAATGATCAAGGTCATTCTTCCATTTATTCTAAATCAACAAGCTTGATGCAGAACTAGCCTTTTGAGAGACTCTGAAGATAGAACATATGACACATCTGCTGGAGTGCCAGATTTTATAAAACACTCCATCATCATCTGAGAGCACATCCACACGGACTAAATGTACTGACTCAGACTTGCTGTCTGCGCTTAGAGAATGCCTGCGTTTGTCCCAAATTACTTAATATCCTCTACAACACTACATCCCAGTTTCCACCATAATGTTCTTCATGGAAGTATTAATCAGGTGGTATCACCCCCAACAAAGATTATAGTAATAGGATGTGCCACCTCCACAACTTCATTTATAGTTGCAGGTTGTACTGTAAGGAGTCAAATTCAAAACATAGCTAACTCTAGGTAGCTACATATATGGTGTAACCATCATTCTCCAAATAGTAACTGGCACAAACTTGATTTTTAGGAAAACTGAAAAAAACTTCTTGCTGGGCCAGGATCATTCCAACCGATCAATCCGGCAAACATCTTGAAAAGAATTTGTCTTACTGTGATAGTGTATAGAGGGAGAATCCCCTTGTTAGCGCATGTCCTGGCTGTATACAGTACAGCAGAGCCCCACACAAGCATATGTCAACCACAGTGTTTCATCACATTTCTGAAGGTCTGGAAAAGGTAGATAAGAGCCAACAGGTTGACAGCAGGAGTAGTGCTACTAGTCAGAAGGGTACTGGACAACATGGGAGGGAATCATCAAGATGAACTGGATTGACATGTGCTCCAAGCCTGAATGAGTTTCCTAATCCAAGCTACATATGATGCCATGCCCAGTCCCAGCAATCAACTGCAGAAAATTGCCTCCTCTGCAACTCTCCAAACCCCAAACCCATCCAACCGTAAGATTTGTTGTTTAAAGGTTACTGCCCTTATGACATGATCCTGCAGAAAAAGACAATAACCTCAGAGGTCCACTGTCTGGAGACAAATAGAGCTTAGCCATTTCTAAAACGTCAGCTGGATTCCTTCTTTAGACAATGTGGAAGATGACAGCAGATCCTGCTAAGTGGGCATCAGTCTTAAATGCTATTGTGAAGTTATTTATTATATTAAAATTCATCTTAGAATTTTAGGTTTCTTTTATTACTAGTAATTATTAACATTATTTTTTCAACTTCTGAGGATGGATATGCCATAACCATTTTGGGAACCACTGCCAACCAAGACTCTGTTAAGGTATCGCATGGCATTTTACATTAGACTTTTGAAATTGTGTTCATCTCCTGTGAGTTGTTACAGCTGTCGGTATGCCTCTTATATGGTACTGGCACTGTTGTCTGCCATAAGCCAATCATCTTTTCAAATCTAAACCTTATTAATTACACTGACAGAGTCCAAAACTCACCCAGTTTTTAAGTGAGGAATGTTGTGCACTAATATAAACTGATTCTTTAACCATCACACAATGAATGTTTAAAGTTTTTAACAATATCTTAGTAGCTATAATGTTTTTGCAAAGATCCCCTCCAAAGAAGAAGATATTGCTATGAATGCATTTTTCTGGGGAAAAAATGCAAAAGAGTCAAAGTGGACATGATGCAATGCTGCAAGACTTGACCACATGCATAGGAATAAATCTGCCTATTCAGCACTTTTCTCCTTGTTACTTACCCCTGACCTGCTCTTAAAAAATATAGTCAGCAGCATTGCACTACCTCTAATGATGTGTAATCACACTGGTTTCCTGCATAATGCCTTCAGTGTTGAGAGAGTTTATCAAGAACCAGAGATATCCAGGGACATTTTAGGCAGATGGTGATACTCTACTTCACTTAACAGAAAAAGCACGAGAAGACATATTTTCACACCTCAGTAAATAGACCTCAGAACACATTCATATTTGAAATAGAAGATCATGAATTTGTCTAATTTCTTGATGATTTTATGCTATACTGCATGGTGGGAAGCATGAATGGCTTTGATCAGTGTTTCTCCTTGTGTGCTGTATGTATTCCATCATTTCCTTAAGAGCGGGGAGAGAAAACTATTAAAGTTATTCATGTCAATCTTTAAGCTCTCTTGGAAAAAGAAAGAGAGAGCAAGGCTGTTTGAAAACTCATATCCATGTTTGCTTGTGCTCTTTTCATTACGCCTCGTACTTCATTCTGTTTCAAGGCAACTGAGAGCAAAGTAGAACCTCAGTTGAATTCAAATGGAGCTGCAATTAAATGCAAAAGCACTGAGAACCAAACGTGGCTATGGGAATGTTCATGCACTGCAGATTTCATTGTATCATTGCAAGACTTGACCTCACTCTAGAGGCGAGTCTTAATTAAATGTTATGTGAAATTTACTAAATACATGAATTAGCATCATCCTGAAAAGAAGTAAAAGGGCTAGTTAAAAAGCTCTGAGTCCCTTTTATTATTTTCCTCTAAAAGTAATGTTATTTAATGTCATCAGGTAACATACGTAGTCTCTCAGCCAGATGACCCAACACTTTGATCCAGGATTATATGTATATATCAGCATCTTTTAATTTAATTAACTATATTAATTTTAAAGAAATAAACTATATTACCCTAAGTTGATAATGTATTTATTTAATTTTTTTCAAATGACATCATCTGGTTAAAAGTTAAACATTTCCAAAATGTCAGTTTATGGCAAAATTCCTAGTACGCGATTTGTCTTAATACTGCTCAGCAATGGACCGTACTGTGCTAATGTCTTGAGCCACCCCTCATTTTTTTTTTTAAATCGAACGAGGCAGTCTTTGTTCATTTTCTCTTTCTCATGTGGTCCTGAGCAATACTTCTCAAGGCTTTCTCAAAAGTATGGACATCGACTGCTTTTTCACTTATTTTCAGTCCAGTCCTTTTACTGTATCTGAAGCTTTTCACTGGATCTTGTTGTTGTTGTTTATACCACTTACTGTTCTAACCCAAGACTCATTCATGTCACGGTACTGGGTCGGTGCGACCCAGTATTTTGAGTTCTAATGTTTTGGTTTATTTTTGAATGATCGTTTTGTTGTCCTTTGATTATTATTTGTCTGTTTATTCATGTTTAAGGATTTGTTCGTTGGTTGTGTCTGTTTAGTATAGTTCAAGTTCCATGTGTCGAGTCTGCGTCTCTGTGTAGTGATTTCTTGTTTCCTATTTTATTGTGAAGGTCTGCGTCTCATGTGAGCGTGTTCAGTCTACCTCCCTTGTCTCGTCTCGTTAATCACTCCCAATTGAGTCCCCCACCTGTGTGTAATCTCCCTGTGTTTCTCTGAGTGTATTTAAGTCGTGTTTTCTGTCATTGTAGTCGCTGGTCCGTCTGTGTATCCAGCATGCTTCATCTGTGTGTTCTCCCTGCTGTCCGTTGTTATTTACCTCTGCTCGTCCTCCTTCATGTTCAGGTCCTGGTTTGTGTTCAGTAGTTTAGTTGTTCTCAGTTTAAATAGTTTTGAGTCCCATTTGCCGTTTCTCCATTTGCATTTTGTGTTCAATAAACCACCTCACCTTCACGAGTGCCTGCGACTGGATCCTCCTTTAATCTTTCCACACGGCTCATCTCACTCGCCGTGACAATTCAAGCACAAAAAAGGCACCAAACTTAGAAAATAATCTATTTTAAATGTATCCTTGGGCACTAGCACCCAGGCACAAAATCACAAAATTAGTTGAATCTTTGTAAAACATCAATGATGACACTGTTTAACAGGTATAAAATATTACATTTGCAACAACAAGGTGTTTTCTGAAGAACAATAAGCTAAACATTTGGTATGCCTTTGCTTGTTTAGTGGTGTCCTGGTGTGCTGGAAAGTGGACAAGTGAAGAACAAAGGATTTAAAAAGTCATGTCCTTGAGAAAAAGGAAAAGAAAACAGTAAAGACTTGAAACTGAGATGCATCTGGCCCATCAGCTGATCCATCTACTCTTCTATGAAAGGCAGCTCCACTAAAGCACAGTTGAGGGTGTGTCATGGTTTGGGGCTACAGTTCATCAACTCATGTTGGAATCTTGGTAAAATTCATAGAATTATGAACACAGAAAAGTACCATCAGACTTTGATTCACCATGCAGTACCATCTGAAATGTGACTGATAATAGCTTCGTTGTTCAGGGAGACAATGATCCCTGATATGCTGCCAACAGTAAAAACATACCTGGATGGAAAAACACAAATGAACACTATGAGTCTTGGATTGACCTCCCCAGAACCCATTAATCAACATTACCGAAGCATTGTGGGATCATATTGATTGGGAACAGAACAAAAGGCAGCCAACATCCAAAAAAGAGCTTTGCAGATTGCTACTATTTTTAACACACACGAGAATGTGTGTTTATGTGTAAAAAAAAAAAAGAAAGAAAGAAAAAAAGAAAAAAAAGAAAAGGAGGGGGGGGAAAGCGATTTTTCTCAATTGTTTTTAAAGTAATTTGTTGATATCTAAAATATCTAACTTGTAGATGCTTGTTAGCAGTGGATTAATGTGAATCAAGCCATAAGTGTGTGTTGGCCAGCAGCTGTTTGAGGCCTAAGTCCAATCTCAAGAAGCTTTAGACCTCCCAAACAAGTGCTAGCTGCAATGAGGTGCATCACAGTAACTCTTAATTTCCTTCTTTGCCACATCATATTTGCAGCAAGCCAAGAAAGGAAGAAGAGGAAATAGATCTCTTGATTGCTTCCATCTATAATTTCTTATCTTGTGGCATACACTCATTCTGCCTCTCCCTTTCTCAGCCACAACCCATCCCCACCCCCTACCCCCCAAAGGCTATGCCTTTAACTGAATGGGTGTGCCGCCCATCTCAAAATTGAATTGGAGGGGAGAAAATTAGAAATGAGGGAATTTAAATTTCAATTTATCTTTTAAATGAGACAATTTTGATGTAAGTCCTTTTAATGTTACAGCAAGGAACTCCCACATCCTTGATACCCTTCACCATATGACCTTGTCACCTATACCCCACTGCCTCCCTTTAAAGCCATAGCAGCATCTCCCTGTCTGCTCTCCCACCCATTTAAACAGCTCTACATCTTTAAAACAGTCAATTTCCAAGCCAAAGTATGCCACCTGCTTTTGGCAGCTGGAAGCCCTGGAAAATGTAGATAAATGAACAGAGCCACCTGAGGGATTTTATGAATCTACTGCTGCTTGGCAGATTTATTTGCTCCCTGCCACAGAGAGCTGCACTGGTAAGCACAGATTACACTGTACAGCATAACTGCCCCCAGCCCATTCTCCTGTCTTATCCTCTGTGTGTCCACCCATACAAGAACTGAGAGGTTGTTGACCTGTAATTCATCAGTATTTCAAATTGTAAACTGCAACCTTGTGTTTTTCTGTCTTCCCTACCTCATCATTACAGCTCTGTAACAGATTGCATAGTGCCCTTGGGAGCCTATGAATATGTTTGTTTAGTGCTTGATATAATCTTATATCATTATGCACAAGCATATTTGAAAAAATCTTATAAAATTGTAATCTAAATTGCAATCTATTGTATTGCTGCCCTGTACTATACAGCATTTGTATGTAAATGTTTGTTGCTTTACAGAATATTGTCTCAAAAGGTGCCATTCTGTATTTCATTAGCTTTAATTATAACTTAATTAAATTGTGGAATAAGATTTATTTGTTTCTCACTGTTAATTATTTAAAAATATAAAAAGAATGTTCGTCTTTCATTGTAATCAAAATTTTTAACAGTGTGCCATGTCACTGCATTATCACTACGTTTATATTTTCTTAAAAATTAAACATATGTAACTGATACGTTAAAATTTTATTCAGCGTGAAGTTTATTTTTTCCCTCCCTCAGCCCGAGGCTACCATATGTTGTACCACTGCAGACTGAATGGAACTAGAAAAAAACACGTAACATCTGCTTCACAGGTGGCAAATACAATATGTTATATGTAGGACATTTAAAAATGTAAAAAACATTACAAGAAGTCTCAAAATGCTAAAGTCAAGAAAAGGGCCTTTTGTGATTCTTGACATGAAAGTTGGTCGGTCGGTAGGGATGGGTATCGAAAACCGGTTCTTGTTGAGAACCGGTTCCCACTGTTTCGATTCCTTGGAATTGTTTGCCATTTTTGCAAACGATTCCCTTATCGATTCCAGTCGCCCCGAATGACGTCACCACGTTGCGGAGCGTCATTTACCCGGCAGGAAACACGACGCCTAAGCGGCTCAAACGCTCAAAAGTTTGGTTATACTTTACGAGAACGGGTGACAACAGGACAACTTGCAATACTTGAAAAGTAGAGATTTCATTTAAGGGAGGAAACACGACGAATATGCAAAAGAATTTGCTCACAAAACACACGATAACTTTAAATGAATGTCGTGTTTTTAATTCCGCTCCGGACTCATGAATCTCAACCCAGCAGCAGCGGTAACGTTTGCACGTCCTCTCCCGTTAATGCGGCAGGTAAACTAACAGTGCATATTATGTTAGCGCGATCTGCCTTATTACAAAACCTGCCATTACTGTGCATTTAGGTGACCATGATGAGAGACACAGACAGAGTCTGGCTGGCTCAGATGCTGGCAGTTCTCGCTGCAGTCTACCGTTAGCGTCCCCTTTCAGGCCAGGATAGACGAATGTCACCGAGTAGTGACTAAGTTTGTGGTCAAAGGCTGCCACAGCAGATGCCCCCGATTTCACTTTGGTAAGTGAATGTGTTTAATTGGAGGCAGGGACATTACTGGATATTCTTGTGTAATTGCTACAGAATAATTTATGTTATACTTTGTTATTGCTATGGGAGAATATTTATTTTATTATTTTACATTTACAATTTTTTTTCCTGGGGACCCTGTGACACCCCATTGAAGAGCCCTAGGCTGGATCTCTTAAGATCTCACTGTTGGGTTTGTAAGGCCATGTTACTCCTAAATTTCCATCTTGTTCAAAGATACAAAGTTCTAGGCTAATCGACCTTAGTGTTCTCCTTTTTTAAAAAATAATCGATAAGAGAATTGATAAAGAATCGAATCGTTAAACAGAATCGAAAATGGAATCGGAATCATGAAAATCTTATCAATACCCATCCCTATCGGTCAGTTTACTTACCTCGAAGTACCAAAATCATCAACGGGATTCAATTAATTTACCACGCCAACATTAAAAGCTAAACAACATAGCATTTTTTTTGAAACACTGCTATGAAACAATGTCTGTTGAGCTATTCAGAGCTGTAACATTAGCTGGCTTAAGTTAACCAAATAAAGCAAACATTGTCTGTGTGTATTTTTTTTTAAATAATTAAGCTACATCTCTATTTATTTAATATTTATTATTTATTCACATTTATTGCTTGAGATAAACAGATTTAAAAACTTGCCATATCCTATAATAATGATTTTAATTTGTTACTATATCCAATCCTGTCATCAACTCACAATTTACTTAAAGTGCAAAATTGAAGCTGAGCCACTTCTTTTTTTTACAAATATCTGGAAATTACATCAATGTAAACAGCATCAAATATCAAATTTTTGATATTATAAATTGCCACAAAAGCATGCAATGGACACCTGATAATATCTGTGTGCAGTTAGCCACATCTGTGGCTAAGTTTTTATGAATGTTAAAAAGTTAATCGCATCATTTTCGGCTTTGTATTGACTGATTTGTTTATATTCATTATGCCAATCTTAACTTTTAGATGATGAGGAAGTAAAAAGTAAACAAGCAGATGTTTTCAAGTTAGACTTAGAGACTCATACTAAATAGAAATACAATGAGTTTTCCACTGAGTCTTCAAGTACCTGCAATATTGTGCGTTGATTAGATTTTATTCATCAAGTTAAAAGAGCTTTTAACAAACAGGCTCAAAGTTGTGCAGACTCTAAAATCTAAATACAGATAAAGACAAGATATGAATAATTACCAATGTAAATATGTGGGGTGTGTGTTTATGTTTTTGTGTGTCAGAGAGAGAGACAGAGAGAAAGATAAAGGGACACAGGAAGAAAGGCTATCTGTAAAAGTGACAGTGCTAGGCAACACGGCGAATCATGCAGGCACAACAATTAAATGATGAGACTGCTGCCGGGAGAGACAAGACTGAAAAGATAAAATGCGAGACAAAACACAAGTGCTATTGGACTGAAGATATAGTCTCATAAAAAAACCACTAATGTCAACATATTTGCACGGAAGTGAAAAAACAGAGGATACAGTAAATATGCACAGATGCACACAATAAAAAAAATTGCATTGTGTAGGTTACTATCACTTGTCTATGACCATCTTTATATGTGCTGTAATGTTGTACCTGTGGGTTTCTGTTGCTTAGAATACTTAAATTAGACAACACTTTAGTCAGTATTAAAATTCTTGAAAATAACTAATTTTACAAATTAGTTATATCCATAACTGGATAGCACCACAAGGAATGGCATCATAACAATTTTTAAAACCCTGGTATAATTTAGCACTGAGACATGACAACCTAAGATAGCTACAAATAACAATAATAGGCGCTATTAGCGCAAAGCCTGGGCATTCATGAGTTAGACTGCCTGTGTGCTGAGTCAAGGTAAGACCTGTGTTTTTGTGTGACCTTGTTTTCACTGACTGGTTACATTTTGAAACTAAAATCTACCCATATCTTTTAAGGTTAGTAAAATATTGTGATTTGGGTTAGAATATGCTCCTTTACAACAGTAACCCTGCAAACTGATTAATGCAGAGTTGGGGATGACATACCTGTCTCATTAATGCCATAACCTGGCACCTTACAGCACTGGCTATAGACATGAAAAATATGAAGATAATATGCTGTCATATATCTAGGATTCTGTGACCATTCCAGCATGAGCTGAGGTTAAGTTTAGACTTCCTCAAACAACTAAATCACAACTGGGGTCATGACACAACCAAAACTTTCTAAGATCCTGACTATTTTGTGATTTTCCGTCTTGTCTCCTGCTGTACGACTTCCAGGTGCCCCTAGCAGCTCCTTTCAATTCCATTAACCTGACTTACACACACACACACACACACACACACACACATTTTCAATCCCCAATCAGACCTATGTGTATACTATAATATTTATAAGAGCTGCCATCTCACCTGAGGTGTTTAGGCAGGTTTATTGTCAATTTCGTCCCCTCAGTTCTTGGCTGTTGCCCTCCAGCCCCAACCAGTGTGTTACTATTTTCCTGTCTGCCTGTAATTTCAGTCAAACAAAGCTAAGTTTCTTTTTGGACTGTTTGGATGATTTGTTTAAAAATATCTATCTCTGGGAGCTACACATATATTTCTGTGTCACCAGCAACATCAGACAGAACAGTAGTACCTGATGCCCCGAGATGGCCACTCTAATTGCACCACAGTTATACCTCTACACTGAAGACCCATAAAGTTAATTGACTTTGACTATGCACAAGTGTGTCTGCAGTTTTACTTAGGTTAGAGATAATCTAAGACCCTTTCTCCTATTACCAGCCCATATATGGAAAGGAAAATTGAGTTCATTCCCATACTGGCTGAGCGTTCCAGTGGGATTGCATTTAATACTCATTAATTAATTGTATGTTGGAAGCAGTAAAACTAATACCGAGACAGACACTGGCTGAAGGCATGGTAGACACAATATCTGCAGTAAAACTTCCTATTTTACATTTATCCATCACTGCTGTTCATGCAGAGTTAGAGTCTGCAGTCATTATCTTAGAGGATAATTGTGTTGGTGTACCTGCTGCATTAACATTTTAGTGGTGATTGACTTTCCATATTCCATTTAGCAAACGAGTGAAACTGAAAGCCATTCTAACCCATGCTATGATTAAATGTAATTATAGCATCACATCTTAGCCATTAGAAATATACCTGAGATTCTTTATCTGAGTCTTTTCACAGTCCCTTTTGCTACAAAAGCAACTGAATGCGTTCTTTCAGTGAAGAACCAGCAATTTGAATTCTGTTGCTTTTTTGATAAATGACATGGCAATTAACGTGGTGTATACACACGTGTTACGTATTAAACCTCCAGATCTGCATGCTGAATATTAGGCAAAACAGACAGAATGAGAGGTTTTGCAAATTAACTAGAATTCTTATTACACTGTTCGAATAATAAGCAAAACGATAGAGCTGTGTGAAAGGGAGGGGAAATACGATATGTTATTTTCTTGTGTGAATTCCTGCTGGCCCTGGAACACCACAACCTTCACCAAACAGACATAGAGAGCATGCCAGATTAAAGTCTGACTCTTCTTACCTGGCTGTGCTTTTGTCTGTAAGGTGATTGTATTTTCATGTTTTCCTGATGACAGTTAATAGTTAATCAGCATACCTTTAGAGAATAGCACAAGAATATCCATTACAAAGTAGGCTTATTGTAATGCTGATATGCTTGTTTTCTTCTCTGCAGTTAGTTATTTTCTTGCATTTGCAATGATGTTTTGTGCATAGTTTGGTGGTAAATGGCTGTTTTCAAACTCATCTCCTTAAGGGAGAATATTTATCCGTGATTCAATTTTATTCTTGTTTTAGCAGCCAGGGGCCCATAGGAGTATTGAAAGAAGCTTTGCTTGCTCTTCGCACACACTGTTAAAGATACATTTCTAAAATGGTTTCAGTGAGAGTGATATGGGACAAAAGTCACAGTCCTCAGCATGTTTAAATGTTTTTCAAGGTTCAGCTGCACCAAATAACAATAAAACTTTATAATAACTGAGTTTTGCAGTTGCTTTTCTTATGATAACTTGAAGCCTCCAGTTCATTGTACACACTGAGTGTAAAATGTTTTTCATCGTGTTTCTAGTTAAACATTTTTTAATGAGATAAAATCAGTATTTACTTGTTGAGTTTTCTGTGAGAGAGAAAAAGTGTCTTTATTCGGCATCTAAACTACATTCGTACTTTATTGGTACGTAGCTCTGCATATATCTTATTGCCTAAATGTTAGCAAACACTGCATGCTGTCTAGTAGGCTGCATTTGGTGGTCCACACTAACTTAAGCTAATTTAACAAGTGTACCCTGCAGCTTTATGAGAGTTTATGATTTAATGAGGTAACTGGTGAGTTCAAAGGCAGAAATTGCTTAAACGAAAACCATTTTGCCCCACCACAGTAGCTGCACGGTAACCCTGGCAATGCATATGCAATTTTAGTTATTCTAGCACTAAATTAAGATGCATGACATAATATAATAAATTCCATGTTGAAGGCATGTTTGTAGAGACTCAGAAATGCTTACAACAGAGAACATTTCTCACCATAAGCATTTACATGACCTAAATTTTGACACAAGGCATATTAAAGTATAACAGGCAAGGTGACATAGAAGAGGGTTAGGGTTAGAAGTCCTTGAATTTAATGTGGTTTATTTAGTATATCCAGTGTGTTTAGATTAATGGCAAACTTAAACTCACTATAGAGGTGGAGTGTGGATCCATGAAAACCCCATGAACATTTAGACCTCCTACTTTCAAAATGCTAATTTTAACATTTGCCTTGGTGAGGGATGTCTCTTCTCACAAGAAGTACTAAAACGTGTGGTCCACATGCCATTATCATATTTGTTGTTGTTTCTTGTACCATCATCTACATTTTTCTCCCAATTATTTTATTCAGGAAAAGAAATCTGAGTTCAGTGAAAGTGGACTGTGAAGACGTATGTATTTTCTTTTATTGTTCATTTGTTTGTTTTTATTCATTGTTAATGTAACTTTTGATTTCCAAAACAAGTCTGTAAAGTATAATTTCCCTCAAATACACTTGGCCTCTATTCAACAGGAACGTATGGCCATGAAAATAACAATGAGATCCAGTCTAGCTGTTCTAGCTGGTTTAACTGTAGAAATGTACACTCCAGCCTCGGGACATGCCGGTCAGTGCCTTTTTTGTTAAAGCGGTTGCTTTTTGAAAGCGGATAAATTAGAAAATGCAGGGTTTTTCTAGCATTAGATGCCCCCACTATATCATTGCCACCCACACTTAGATTCCCTGGCACTTTTAATCTTTACGCCCTCTGAGACCAATCAACTGTACGTGTAATTAAGGTAATGGTGAAGTAACTACGGTGCTTACCCACATAAAACATAATCCTGTTCAGCTTAATGATATAGCCATCAATAAAAGGAAAGAAAAAAATGCTGAAAATTACAATTCTTGGATGACACAACTTGTGATCAGCATAATGGTCTATAGTGTAATTATAATTAGACTATTTTCAGAAATTAACTTCAATCTATATCAGCTACTTAGATGAACTCACAGAAAACGTAGCGATAAAAAAAGTATAGAAATTATCTTTCAGACTCTTTATGCATTTGCATTTCCCAATTTTCCAGTTGAAATCTATGGAAGCCCGTTTCCGCCACTAAAAAAAAACATTTCCTTGTTACCCAGAAGGATATGGCGCAAAGGGGTGCGCACTCAAAACTGGATCGTGTCGTGAGCTACTGTATAACAACAAATTGGCACCAGGTTCTTCAGTTTTGAATGCTTTCCCACAAATGATAATTGGATAAAAGGTATACAACAACGGTGTGACCGATTGTTACACACAAAGTTGACTAGAATGCAACGTGAGGGTTAACCAAAGGTACCTACAAGGTTTCTATTACACGCTAATGACACCTGTTACGTCTGGTGAAACTTATTTAAGACGATGTTTTGCTGAAAGCGTGCGTAAATAATAAGTGTACAGCACTGTATAAAAATCACAAATCACCCAAAACAGGGAATATGACTGAAAACTCCATAAATAAGGAACAAAACCAATAAAAATGCAACCAGACAACTGAGAAAATGTGGGATTGACTGTATTGTGATGCAGATTGTAGTTACAGTGCAAATGGACACTTAAAAATGCAATTCCTACTTCTCCACCATAGCTCATAAAGTAGGCCCAGATACTTTGATGATAATATGGTGGCTTTATAATAGGTCATTTTAATTTACATCCTTTCTTACAGCATGGGAGACTTGATGGAATTCTTGAAACAAAGAGAAATCTCTGAGAAATTATACAGACCTTGGAGAATGAGAAGGTACTTAATTCCAACAAGATACTGGTTGAAATGCAACTTTTCCTCATTGTTTTTAAGTTAAAAACAGGATTGTATTATCAAGGCTGGTTGTTTTAATAAATTAAATTATTTTTCCATCTTTAGATTGATGCCAGTGTCATAAGTCCAGTGTAGGGACTAATGCGTTATTAAGTAACGTGTTACAGTAACTACGTTATTATTGTGGTAACGAGCACGGTAACTAGTTATTATCCAAAATCAGGAACGTGTTAATCGTTACTGGGATTTAGATAGGGTCGTTATTCGCTACTTCTTGCGGTGGCTATCGCGGAGCTTCCACAGATTCAGTAACATTAGCAAGTGGTGGAGGCCAGCAGGTGGATGAGGGAAAGGGGAGGCAGGAGGAGCAGAGACCCGAGGCTGGGCCGGTCCGATTGCCAGGCGAACTGAACTTCAGGTAAGAAGTTATGACCTGCAGTCTATCTGGGTCAGATATAAACCAAGTTTAGGTGTAGTTTATTTTCGTTATGCTGACTTTTTTGTACTGGGTACTGGCTAGCATGACGGAGTTTCTAGACAGCTGGGTCTTCAGCTGCAATGAAAAAAAAACACAAAGCTGGAGTTATTCTGTGCCTTTGCTGCACAGCTGCCTCTTCTTCTCTCATTTTCTCCACTCCCGCTCCTGTTTCTACTTCAATCATGAAACTGAAACACCGTGGACCAAGAACAACTTGTAGACATACTTGATAACCACAGCTGCAGAAAGATACCAACAGCCTACAATGCCACTGAAGTCCTACTGGAGCTTGCACACGAAACACTTGTCCAAGAGCCTGCCTATGTTATTGAACAGTGGGCAAGAACACTCAGCACTGCATGGGAAAGCCTTTGTGATCTATCTTCAGTTTATGAAACCCTCCGACCAAATGTGAGAAAAGTTCTCAAGTGTCTCACTTTCCCTGAAACAATGGCAGCTCACCAGAAGCTGATTCAGAAATATCTAACTACATATGTGAAGAATGCTGAGAAGGAACATTTGTGTTTGTTCCTCAGGTTTTTCACAGGTTCAGATTTACATCTTGGAAAGAACATTATCATTGGGTTTAACGAACTTAAAGGTTTTCAGAGACGGCCTGTGGCACACACATGTGGATGTGTACTGGAGCTGTCGATAAATTATGACAGCTATCCTGACTTCAGATCGGAGATGAACAGTGTGTTGGAATCAATGTGGGTCATGGACATTAAACTGAGTTCCAATAAAGACTCTTTGGTGAAATACCACTGTAATCCAATTTGAGGTACTTCTTTGTGTTTGTGTGTTTTCTTATTACAACTGAGGCAATATCTTTCTAAACACTTACATATACATACAGATCCACTGTATGAAACACATCATCTGAGAAGTCCAGTCCCAAATGACTACAGCTTATCGTAGCCGTCGATATGCCACACATAGTTGGGGCCTCTGCTATGATACACTCGCCTCCGCAGTCGTCTACATGACCTCAAATCCACACCTTCTCCATCGAATAAACGGAGCAGAAGACGAACGGTTTCTCTGTCAGTAACAATGCCATTCATCCAACACCTCTGGTGCATCCAACGATACCCATGACGCTGTCCTGAGGTTGGCAATTGTGCTTGTATAAAAGCTGCCACCTCTCCCACCTCTGTTTTGTTCTTTCTGCAGCAAAGTTGGTTGTTGTGTAAAATCCTTTGAAGTGTATGAAAGCTGATAGTAATGCCATGTGATTCAGCTAATAATGCAAGAATCTCCTCATTTTTGAAGCCACGCTGAAAATACTCAGCAATTTGTGAATTCATGATGTGGAATTTATTTCCTTCTTAGTGGTGTTGGGACCATCAGTTATGTTGTGCAGAAGTCAGGTTGTTACACAGCTGACAGCCCTGTCTGACAACAAAAACCATTGAGCGCTATGATGAAACTGGCTCACATAAGGACTGCCCCAGGAAGGAAGACCAAGAGTTACTTCTGCTGCTGAGGATAAATTCATCCGAGTCACCAGCTACCTGAATCGCAAGTCAACAGCACTTCAAATTAGAGTCCAGATAAATGCCACACAGAGTTCAAGTAGCAGACACATCTCTACATCAACTGTTCAGAGTCGACTGCACCAATCAGGCTTTTATGGTCAAATAGCTGCTAAGAAACCACCACAGGGCAACAAAGCAACAAGCAGAAGAGATTCATTTGGGCAAAGAAACACAAGAAATGGACATTAAACCAGTGAAAAACTGTGCTTTGGTTTGATGAGTCCAAATGTGAGATCTTTGGTTCCACCCATCGTATCTTTGTGCGACACAAAAGAGGTGAACAGATGGTGTCTACATACATGGTTCCCACTGTGAAGAATAGAGGAGGTGTGATTGTGTGGGGGTGCTTTGCTGGTGACACTCTTGGGGATTTATTCAAAGTTGAAGGCACACTGAACCAGGATGGCTACCACAGCATCCTGCAGCAACATGCCATCCCATCCGGTTTGCATTTATTTGGACCATCATTTATTTTTCAACAGGACAATGACCCCAAACACACCTCCAGGTTGTGTAAGGGCTATTTGACCAAGAAGTGATAAACAACAACGTAAATACTCATTAAAATAAAGAAAAAACATTAAATGAGAAGGTGTTTCAAAACTTTTGACTGGTAGTGTACATCAAAACTGGTTTAGGAATTGATAAAGCAGGCTTCACAAAAGCTTTTACAAACCCAACCTCAACCCTGTTGAAAATTTCAGGACTAAACTTAAACACCAGGTCTGTGAAAGGAAACCAACCAATTTAAATTTACTCTACCACTTCTGTCAAGAAGAGTGGTCAAATATCAAGCCAGAATTATGGCATAAGCTTGTTGATGGTTACAAAAAGCATGTGGTCAAGGTGTGACTTGCTAAGAGACAGTTAAACAAATATTAGTGTGGGTGTATGTATATTTGACTCTTTGTGGATTACAGAAAACAGAAAATCAATTTAATCCATACATGGTCAGAAGAAAAATCCAAATCAAACAAAGTTACAAAAATATTTACAGGCATGTGAGTTGGTGTGACTGCAAGCTGTTGTCTGTCTGTTACTGTTACTTAGCTAACATAAACTTTTTTAGCACTCAAGCAATATTTGAATAAAAACTTTAAGTTTGCACTTGTAGTTAGAATTCTAACTAAGTAGAGACAAAGACAAAGACTATCACAACGTTTCCCAACCAGAAGCCGTGGGTGGATAAAACCATCCGCAACGCTCTGAGATCCCGCACCGCTGCCTACAACACGGGACTCACAACGGGGGACATGGACCCGTACAAAGCCGCGTCATATAACGTGCGGAGGGCGGTGAAAGAGGCGAAGCAGCGCTACGGGAGGAAACTAGAGTCACAACTCCAACAGAGTGACTCTAGGAGCCTGTGGCGGGGACTAAGGACAATAACGGACTATAAAGCACCAACAACCGGTATGACGAACGCGGCCGTGACTCTGGCAGACGAGCTGAACACTTTCTATGCTCGCTTCGAGGCTGCAGCTAAGGTCTCCAACAATGCTAGTGTTAGCGGCGCTAACGGCTGCAGACAGGAAGATACTGCCAGCACTGGAAACGTGCTCGTCATCTCCGAGCATGAAGTAAGGAGAGCCTTCAAAAGAGTGAACACCAGGAAAGCAGCAGGACCAGACGGCATCCCAGGTCGTATCCTAAGAGACTGCGCATACCAGCTAGCTCCTGTGTTCACTGAGATATTCAACATCTCTTTATCTCAGTCGGTGATCCCCACATGCTTCAAAGAGTCCATCATTGTTCCTGTCCCGAAGAAACCCCACCCTGCTTCTCTCAATGACTATCGCCCTGTAGCCCTCACCTCAGTAGTGATGAAGTGCTTTGAACGCCTGGTCAGAGACTTCATCATTTCTTCACTACCAGACACACTGGACCCACTACAGTTCGCTTACCGTCCAAATCGTTCCACAGACGATGCCATCTCTCATCTCCTCCACACATCACTCACTCACTTGGACACTAGAAGGGGGAATTATGTTAAAATGCTCTTCATAGACTACAGCTCTGCATTTAACACCATAATTCCCTCCACACTCACCACCAAGCTGGAGCATCTGGGACTCAGCTCATCTATGTGTCAGTGGATCTCCAACTTCCTAACTGGCAGACCACAGGCAGTAAGGATGGGCGGACATGTCTCAGCCTCCACCACTCTCAGCACTGGAGCCCCCCAGGGGTGTGTTCTGAGCCCCCTGCTGTACTCTTTGTACACATATGACTGTGTGGCCACTACCAGCTCCACCACCATCATCAAGTTTGCTGACGACACCGTCGTGGTGGGCCTGATCTCTGATAACAACGAGACGGCCTACCTGAAGGAGATTAGGAATCTGGAGAACTGGTGCCAGAGGAACAACCTCCTTCTAAACGTCAGTAAGACAAAGGAGCTGATAGTGGACTTCAGCACTAAGCAGGAGAGGAACTACCAGACCCCCGTCATCAACGAGTGCCCAGTGGAGAGAGTGGACAGCTTCAAATACCTCGGAGTTCACATCACGCAGGACCTGTCATGGTCCTGTCACATCAACACCGTGGTGAAAAAAGCCCGACAGTGTCTCTACCACCTCAGACGCTTGAGAGACTTCCAACTGCCCTCCAAGGTGCTCAGGAACTTTTACTCGTGCACCACAGAGAGCATCCTGGCGGGAAACATCTTAACCTGGTTCGGGAACAGCACCATGCAGGACAGACGAGCTCTACAGAGGGTTGTGCGGTCAGCTGAGCGCACCATCCGCTCCGAGCTCCCTGACCTGCACTCAATCTACAGCAGGCGGTGCTGGACCAAGGCCAGGAAGATCGTGAAGGACCTCAGCCATCCCAACAACAGACTGTTCTCTCTGTTGAGGTCAGGAAAGCGATTCCGCTCCCTGAAGACCAACACAGAGAGACTGAGGAGGAGCTTCTTCCCGCAGGCGATACGGTCTCTCAATCACACCACCACACAGTACTGACCCACACATATGGTTCTTACACACACACACTGGACTTTCTGGACATTGTTTTTGCACACATTGTTTTTTTGCACAACACTGGTCACTATATTCTTCATTTCCGGTTAATACTTGTACAGCTGCTGTTATTGTGTATATATTTATTTATATTTAGATTTCTTCATACATTCTTATATAGTTCTATATTGTGTATTTTGTTGTACAGTTATTTTATTTTCAACTTTAATTTATATATTTTATCTTATTCTTCCCAGTTAAATTTACCCTTCATTCTAATTTGTGTTGTACAGTTATTTCATTTTTAACCTTAATTTATATTTTATTCCTTCTTAGTTAAATTTACCCTTTTTAATTTTTCATATTTATTTCCTATCTTATTCATAGCCTTTTCCTTTTTTGTTTTCTTTAGGTCACGAGCAGTTGTCCAAGCATTTCACTACATATCGTACTGTGTATGACTGTGTACGTGACAAATAAAATTTGAATTATTTTTTTTTTTGAGTAGGCTAGGCTTGGTTTTAGTTTTAGCATATGCTTTAATTTCATAGATCCTTTAGCTGAGATGTTTGTTTTTTGTTTTTGTTTTTACTATTTTTGCCTCTGATTATGGTTGACACAGTTGTTTGGCAAGTAGAAGGTAAATGGTTTGATTCCAAATGGAGGGAGTAGCTAAAGGTTGATTTTTCAGTTCATGTATTATCACGGAGTTGTCATACCCTAAATTGTACCTATCTGGTTACATTAGTGGTTACAATTAAAGTGCATGACCATCTAACACTTTGACATGCTCACACGTGTTGTAGATTTTTTTTTATTTCCCACTTTACTGTAAGCATATGACTGTTTTCTGGTGTATTTTGGTGTCACTTCTATCTCATAGCCAGCTCTGGATTTAAAAAATGATTTAATCCTATTACAATGAACAGTTATTCATATGGTTCTATGAAATGTGAGCAGCAACATAGCCTTGAGAGGGAGGAAAGTTATCTAAAGGCAAAACACGACCCTGAAAATTCAGAAGCATGAAAACTAGCTTAGTAATTAGATGCTAAATTAGTCCATGTGGACCAATTAGGCAAGACAAGACATGGGGGCTCTGTAATGCTTTGTCAACAGAAATGAAACCAGTACAAGGAGACAGACGGGTTGAGGATGAACAAGTCTGAATGAGAGACAGAAAAGGGAGGGTGGCATGAGAGCATGTACCCTGATTAAAGGGGAGAGGAGGATCAAAGAGATTTTATTTGGCATGTGTGTGAAGATTAAACAAACCTTTAGAAGAAAAAAGGGTCCCATCATTTCCTGTATTAAGTTTGAATTAAATTTTAATACAGAAACATTGCTTGATCTCTTTTACAAATGATGATGCTTTGATTTGGATGCTTTAAACGTAAGTGGAGTCCCATAGCCCAGTGCTGGCTTGCTAGAACTTCTTTACATTTCTTTCTACTCTCTTCTCCAAACTTGCCAATGTTTTTCTGCTTTTTAATTAGTGAGTGATGCTGTGTTTGGAAATTCAACAAATGATAAAAGTGAAATGTTGGTTCATCCAAATTACACAAAAAAAGACTAATGACTGAATGCCTGATGAATGAAAGGTTATTTGCTTACAGAAATAAACTCCCTCCATCCGATTTCTGCTGCTTGTCTGTTGACGGGTTGCGGGGACAGCAGTCTGAGCTGGGAAGTCCAGATTTCCTCCACTCCCACCACCTCCTTCAGCTCATCATTGAGGGTGGGGGTGCACACATGCCGAGGTGTTCCCAAGCAACAACAAGTAACCTACAACCTAAAATTTTATTGCATCCAAAAACAGTTTCTGTGCAAATGGTCCAGAGTGAGGCTTGTGGATTATTCAGATTTACAGAGGTCCTGATTTGGGGGAAAGACTGGGAGGAGTCTAGATACATGGCTTAAGGTTGTCTGTTGATTTGTCTGACATCACTTTGGTCCAGACTTGATCGTAAAAAAATATTGACAGCTATTAGATGACTTTCTATTTAAAAAAAAAAAAAAAAATACATTTAATAAAAGAATGAAAAGGTGGATGTGAGTGAGCAGACTTCAGGTTAATGATGAAATACTTGCAAATTAATGGCAAAAATTGACTAAACCGAGATAGTAAGGAAGGCAAATATCAGCAAAAAACAAATATTTGCATTTTTATTTACTTATATGAATTGCAACTATCTACTTACACCAAATACAAACACAAACCTTGTGCTGAAAACATAGTGCTTAAATATTTAGTAGCATGAGTTTGTATGTATCTTTTTAAAAAAAATCAAATTTCATTAAACTTTCATATCTACAAACAAACATATCTACTCCAAGATGGTTATAAACGAAAACAATATAGGTACAGCGAATTCCACATTGTTTACACCACACTCATGCCCCTGTGCTTTTTAATAAAGCAACAATTATACCATTTTAATTTATTCTGCGATATTTTAAATGTCGGTTTCTTATCTATCTTAAGTTGATCACCTGATTACCGCTACATGGATGCTGCACTAGGCCATAAAACCTTGATTGGTATGTGCAGGCTGTTTTCGTTGTGTTGGTGCACCTGCAAGGAGAAGATAAGGGCACTGATGATAACAACCTGTCTGCATTCTGACATTATTCTGGACACTCAGCAATGAGCTGCTGGCTACAACTCTGTGAAAAGGACGGAGAACCACAGTTTGAGAGGATAAAATAGGGCTTTGTCACCTATGCCTTTGCAAAATGGAAAGCAACACATACTAAAAATGTAATGCCTATTTTGCTTTGGAAGGCACGTTATGGATTTTCTCAACAAAATTATAATACACAGCAAGCAAATGCTTGCACTTAATCAACAACAGCAGAAATGAGAAATACTAAACTATATTATGTATGCTCTACAAAAAATAATGAAATAAATGTTGATTAAGAAATTATTATTTGACAGTACATTCACTCACCTCATTTAAATTTGCATGTTAAACAAGACCCATAATGAATTTAATTGCTCAACTAAATGTAAATGTCACTTTAAAAGATATTGCTGTTCAGCTCTAATCTATTAAATGTTTCATTTACACCTAATTAAACACTTTGGATGCATGATGCAATTCTGCAAAATCTGTTACATTTTAAACATTTTAGAAATGAGGGGAAAAAACTCAACTCGGCCTCAATCATATAACAACTGACAAAGTAGTGCATGTGACAGGTGTGGTGACAAATATCCTAAAATTCTCAAAATTGCTTCCTTATGAAAAGGTGAGTAAATAAATTTGATAAATAAACAGCAATAAAAGTTTTGTTCTAAGATGGATACAGGTTCCCGGTCTGTTGTTTTTAATATAGCATTACTCCAACTTGCTTAAGAAGTACACGCTAAACATTTGGTAATGTTTGTAACCGATTTCCTGTTAGCTCTGTAGGGAAAAATAAGAAAACATTCAGTGTATGTCACTTTTGGAGTAAATACACATTATAAACCTGTTGCTGACCTTTTGCTACGTGGTCTCAAAGTGCAGAAGTACACAAACAGCACAAGATAAATACAGTTGGGTTTGATTTCTACATTAAATTTGATGACACCGTTTTGTAACATCAATCCTGGCCTATGACATCCGTCTGCAGTGTGCCAGCCATGTTGAATTATGTGAGTTGGAGGTGTTTACATTAATTTCAGGTCAGGTCTTGACATTTACAAGGTGAGAATTTCCCAGAAGTATTTTTGGTAGAATTGTGCAGTATTGGCAATGTTTTCCTCTACAAGTGCAGATTTATTATTGCCTTGCATTAGACTGTCAAGGAAGGTGATAAATGTATTGAGTCATCAATTACAAATAGAGGTCTATGCCAATGAAAACAGAACAATATGTATGTTTTACAAATGAAAGATAAAAGATCAAAGAAAGAAATTAAACTGATCGAACAAAAAATAAAGCAGTGAATCATAAAAGTTGTAAGAAATGTAAACCTTTAAATAAGATGGAAAACGGTCAATTGAAAACTTTTTCTAAATGCAGAATGAATACGTCCATATTTATTTGCTGAATCTAACTTGTCAACATGAGTAAAGCAATTGAAATTAATGACTATCCCACTAAGCACTAGCATTGAAACAGCATTCACCAAACCTTGGATGGTAGCTGTCATAAATGTACGTGTCCACCAATACCACAGTTGGGATTAAAGAAAAATTAAGGAATACAGATACTCACAAAAGTAAAATGAAATGACTTACACCTTGGGAATAACTGCCCAAGTTTATCCTCCTCACTACTAAAACTTCCAATGTGAATAACAATGACTGTGATTATATGAATGTTAATTGTTAGAATTATTCAGGTGAGGTATAATCACCTTGAATGCTCCTGGGTTACTACACCGCTGTCTTCTTTCCAGCCCAGTTGCCAAAGAAGATAAGAAAGCAAGCATTGAAGCACCTGCTCTTATCATCGAGATAATTTGACCAGCTCTTATCATTTCTGTCACTTAGAGAGTTCCAGGCAATTTCACTCAGGAATCTTTCTAAGCAAAAAGAGAGACAACCACTACCCCAGACTGTCTCAGTGGATAGGCAGGTGAAGTTTCAGTCGCTCTATTTCTAACCTAAAGCCAAGTTGAGTCATAGCAAAAAGTGCTTCCACTGGTTTAGTCTAATATACATTCAACAGACATTTCAGTAGTCACAACTTGCTGGTACTTTGCTAGACCCATTTCTGCTTTCAGTCTCAGTTCTTTGTAGCGTAGATTCAACATGGTGCTGGATACATTCCTCAGATATTTTATGATAGAATGAGATTTGGTGACTGTGGATGGAATTCAGAGTACAGTGAACTTATTATACTAGTCAGGAAACCAGTTTGAGATGATTTGAGCTTTATAACATGATGTGTTATCCTGCTGGAAACAACTAACAAATAGGTACACTGTGGAAATATATATAAGTTTCATTACTGTATTGCAACTCTGGAGTATAGAGTCTCTGCAAAGAGTAGCCTTTTCTTTTGCTTATTGGAACAAATTTGCTACACCTTAAATATGTTACATTAAGACAAAAACTGGACTTCATTGCTAAACCCTGGTTACACACCTGCTTGAGAACATATATTCATGGGTTTTATAGGCAAATATATTCCTATGGTAAACTCTACTTGCTTCTTTTATGAATGCAAGTAGTATGAAAGTAATTTTCAGCTGGCTTACATCCCTGTTTCAACATTACATCACACAATAAATTGCCACGATTTCTAAAACAATATAGTGATAATGCGATCTGCTGCAATTTAAGCAAACAGAGCATTTGTCTGGGTCCACCAAGCTCAGTCTTAGATCCAGCTATCTAATAATTCCTCGAATCCTGGAACAACTTCCAGACTCTGCCAGAGCCCTGTTTGTACTGGCTGGCATTTTGCGTAGTAAAAGGGGCTCCATTATGATTGATCAGCATATAGAGAGAGCAGCTGTCCTTTTGTGTTTCTGCAGCTACCTTGGGGGCTGTAGGCATGTGTAAGAAATAAAAGACATTTATTGCATCATCTTAAAGCATCATTTCACAGGGGCATACCTAGTGAAACTGCAAAACCATTTAATTACTGTGGGTCTGTGGAGCTTTTGTGCAGATGTGCACTTCATTCTTTTAGGGAACGGATCTTGAGGACACAGTTTTATTACTGCTGGTAAGCAATTTAATGTGCTTATGGATTTCTTTTATTTTTAGACATTTGATATGCTAGGTCCTTTCAAGAGCATCAATCAATCAGTCAATCTTTCCATCTATTTAACTTGATCTGTCTGTTGGTGTACATGCATGTCTAATGTTTGTATCTCTTGATGAAAAACAACTACTTGATAAGACAGCCATTCCTCGCTTCTGGCATGGCACGGAGAGTGGCACTGACAAATTTTAATACCACCTAGAGTATGTAAAATGAAAAGTGAAATGCAATATTCATGTATCATGATTTCATAGTACGGTAAATGGAAGAATAGAGTGGCATGCTGTTCCATAGCACTGGATTTTTAAGGATGAAATTAGCCCAGTAGCAGTCCATTATCTTACACAGCATGGTGTACATATATTTTTACTTATTTATTTATTTATTTTGTTCAGACATCAGTCAAGGTGACCTTCCTATTTCACTGATGTGGCCTCCAGCCTACATAATATCAGTGCAGTAATCTAATGGAGGTGGAGTGTCAGGGCCAAAAATAAGCACTGGGGATAGTAATCGTGCATTTTATCCCACATGGGGTGACATGATGAAATACAGTTGACGGGGAGTCTGAGAGGCCTTGCTGCCAATGTGACAACATTGGACACAGACTTTACTGCACCCACACAAATTTTGGTCTGACCAGCTAAAGAAAAATGGACTTTAAAAAGTCTTATTCATGTTTATTTTATTTTGTTTGGAGGCAGGGGTGATTTTTCCTGTTACGTGTGGCTGAATTAGGAAGTCGTTACATGTAGATTTAAAAATAAAAGCGTCTCTAAAATATAAAGATGCACTGATAACAACTGCACTTTTGAGGCAAATCAGCAAGTCCAAAGTCTTCTTACTGCTAATTAAAATAGGGTAATTGCTTGCTGTAAGCTTAGGTGTAGATTACCTGTTTCTTCATCAGTTAACATTATACAGGGAGTGCAGAATTATTAGGCAAGTTGTATTTTTGAGGAATAATTTTATTATTGAACAACAACCATGTTCTCAATGAAGCCAAAAAACTCATTAATATCAAAGCTGAATGTTTTTGGAAGTAGTTTTTAGTTTGTTTTTAGTTTTAGCTATTTTAGGGGGATATCTGTGTGTGCAGGTGACTATTACTGTGTATAATTATTAGGCAACTTAACAAAAAACAAATATATACCCATTTCAATTATTTATTTTTACCAGTGACACCAATATAACATCTCCACATTCACAAATACACATTTCTGACATTCAAAAACAAAACAAAAACAAATCAGCGACCAATATAGCCACCTTTCTTTGCAAGGACACTCAAAAGCCTGCCATCCATGGATTCTGTCAGTGTTTTGATCTGTTCACCATCAACATTGCGTGCAGCAGCAACCACAGCCTCCCAGACACTGTTCAGAGAGGTGTACTGTTTTCCCTCCTTGTAAATCTCACATTTGATGATGGACCACAGGTTCCCAGTGGGGTTCAGATCAGGTGAACAAGGAGGCCATGTCATTAGTTTTTCTTCTTTTATACCCTTTCTTGCCAGCCACGCTGTGGAGTACTTGGACGCGTGTGATGGAGCATTGTCCTGCATGAAAATCATGTTTTTCTTGAAGGATGCAGACTACTTCCTGTACCACTGCTTGAAGAAGGTGTCTTCCAGAAACTGGCAGTAGGACTGGGAGTTGAGCTTGACTCCATCCTCAACCCGAAAAGGCCCCACAAGCTCATCTTTGATGATACCAGCCCAAACCAGTACTCCACCTCCACCTTGCTGGCGTCTGAGTCGGACTGGAGCTCTCTGCCCTTTACCAATCCAGCCACGGGCCCATCCATCTGGCCCATCAAGACTCACTCTCATTTCATCAGTCCATAAAACCTTAGAAAAACCAGTCTTGAGATATTTCTTGGCCCAGTCTTGACGTTTCAGCTTGTGTGTCTTGTTCAGTGGTGGTCGTCTTTCAGCCTTTCTTACCTTGGCCATGTCTCTGAGTATTGCACACCTTGTGCTTTTGGGCACTCCAGTGATGTTGCAGCTCTGAAATATGGCCAAACTGGTGGCAAGTGGCATCTTGGCAGCTGCACGCTTGACTTTTCTCAGTTCATGGGCAGTTATTTTGCGCCTTGGTTTGTCCACACGCTTCTTGCGACCCTGTTGACTATTTTGAATGAAACACTTGATTGTTCGATGATCACGCTTCAGAAGCTTTGCAATTTTGAGACTGCTGCATCCCTCTGCAAGATATCTCACTATTTTTGACTTTTCTGAGCCTGTCAAGTCCTTCTTTTGACCCATTTTGCCAAAAGAAAGGACGTTGCCTAATAATTATGCACACCTGATATAGGGTGTTGATGTCATTAGACCACATCCCTTCTCATTACAGGGATGCACATCACCTAATATGCTTAATTGGTAGTAGGCTTTCGAGCCTATACAGCTTGGAGTAAGACAACATGCATGAAGAGGATGATGTGGACAAAATACTCATTTGCCTAATAATTCTGCACTCCCTGTAGTTGTTGGATAGTGATAATCAAGTCCAGCACTTAGTAGACAGTAAAGTCATTTCATTTGTATTTATATAGCACCAAGTCAGAACAACAGTCACATTAAGGTCCTTTATGTTGTAAATTAATTCCAGGACAATACTTAGATTTACATCTGATTTGTTAGTCATTTGTAGCTGTATCTACACCAACAGTGCCATCTTCATCTAGCTGAACACACATTTTCACATTACACCTCTGCAGACAGGCATGCAAACAACCACTTCCTTCAAGCTGAACATTTATTGATGTTCACACCACTGAAGAATACTTTTTGACAAACCTTGACAGGTCAGCAAAGCTCTTGTTTCAATGAAACTGAAGTATTAAATGTTATTTTAAATATCAATGTGGTGTCTACGTACACAAATGTTAGCCAGTAGGCTGTTACTCAGTGGATACATTAGCTGTAAGCTATGATTAAGGCATTTCCATATACAGTATATCCACAGTGTAGTGGTTAACACATTTGCCTAACAAGTTGAAACCCTGGAGAAGACCCAAATCCCAGGGAGGGTTGCATCCGGTGAAAAGTCTGTGCCAAGTCAAATATGCAGATTCATCTGCTGTGGTGACCCCTTGCGAATAAATGAGCAGTGGAAGTACGCACATTGTCATATTGAACTTAGGTTACTTCACAAAGTGCAAATATATTTTACATATGAAAGAAAAAAAAAGAGTATGCTGTCTTTGCTATATTATTTCTTCTAATACATTTTTAGCTATAAAAAAGTAACCAGTGGGTGTCATGAGCTATTTTCATAGGAGGTATATCTCTGTAGAGAGAAAGTGAGAGAGCAAGAAAGACAAGCAGAGCAAAAACTATGTCTGCTAAAGAAACTGCTTCTGTTTAAAAAGAACCTAAAGTGGATTATTTAACTACTGTGGAGTTTGGATATTATTGCAGAATAGTTGCAGCAAATTTTAAGCAGTAGGGTGACCTTTGGAGTCCTTTTACATTTTGACATATATTTTAATAACAGTCATAAAAGTGCTCTTACTAATGCTCTGTTGTTATCTGTTTATCCTTTCATTTATAGATTTTGTTACCTACCCCAAAGATTTCTTAGAATAAAGCCTGGAGCATAAGTCTTTTTCTTTGTTGCTGTTTTAATTATTTTTATAAAGCAGACAGCACACCAATTAATTTTTCTTCCTTTAGCAGGACTCACAGTTAGCATATGACTACATGTTCCATATTCTGACAGCATGCTTTTAATCCTGCTTACTCAAAGGTGGAAAAACTCACTATAAAAAAGCTTCAGAAATATCTCAGTAAAATAAATAATATATTTTTTTATTATTGTCGAACTGCCATTGGTGAATGACTATTCTGTAAATGGAGAAAGAAAAAAAAAGTTTAGTCCTGGCCAAAGGGTGCACTTTACTCTGAAGGGTGCACTTCACTCTGAGTGCATCTCCTACTGTGTGCACAATATATTTCATTAAGAGATAGAAATCCATGCAGGTCAGGGGTTCTATTAATGCCTCCACTTCCCTGAAGACTAACAACCACGTACAGCTTACTTGGAAAATGCTGTTTAGTGCCCACCTACGCTGAAAGAAAGAGGAATTAGGGACCTATTAATGCAATGCACAATAGCACGGCATGGTACAACTTTGATTCCCCTGACTCATTACTCTTTCCTTTCTGTCTTCATCTTTAGCCATCACTCAGGAGAACATGAAATTATGGACATCACGTGTACATGTACAATTTGTATTTATTATTAGCATATGGGCATATGGGCAACATAGATCCCTATGTTAAAATGCTGCAGAGGAAATGCTGTGATCACAGTATTACTCCATGGCAACTTTTTTTTCAATCTGAATGATCTGTTTGATTTAGCGTGAAGAGCCGGCAAAAGAGGCAAGCAATCAAAAGCCACAACTCACGGCCTCTATATATATATATATATATATATATATATATTCTTATTGTAATTGTAAGTGTCATGAACAGCACCAGGCTTTAACGACTTCCTCCATGGAGACTGTAAAAATTAACAGTTGCTAACAGGCCAAAATAAAACCTGGCTATTGTTGGTTTTGTGTGCCAGCTGCAGTTTGCATTCTAGCAAGAACTGTTAATGTGTTGAAGAAGAAGAAGAAGAATTTAGTAGAAGACTGTACACCACCGTACACTTGCAAGGCCAAAAAAGAGTGTTTCTCAGGTAAGTTAAACAACTCAAACAGCGTGAGGCTCCTGCTCTGCATTTGAATATCACAGTTTCCTTCCAATTGAACTTTCATTAATGTAATATCAATCATTTAAGATTGTAAACACTTTAAACCACGGACTTTGATAATCTAAACAAGCAGCTCATAAAAATTTGGTGTGTCAAATTTAGAAGGCTACAGCTGTCGTGTTGGCTCAGCAGTAATCTGTATAAACAGATAACTGGGACCGGATTTTTGGTACTGGAAGCTTTGTGGTTTCTATTTGTCTGCTTGTAGTCTTTCCATGTTCAGTGAAAAAAAAAAGGAAATTGCATTTGCCAGAAACAATCTTGAAAGTAGTTTAAAGTTGGTTTAGCTTTTTATCCTCTCTTTTAATAATTTGTCTCCATTTGTAAAGATATGCCTCACTTACTCCTGGTGCAAGTTTCCTAATGGTTACACTACATGGCAATCAGATTGAGAGCGTTGTTAACATTTATTTAGAGTCATGTTATGGTTACCTGCCATCTTCTGCCTACATACCTTAAAATTATTTCAGAGATCCTAGTAAATTATCCAAAAAAAGTTTTGTTGATATTGTATTTAAACTTGTAAAAATCTTGTTGTTATTGTGAATGTATGTGCTTCAGGATCTTCTCAAAAGACATCATTACATGGATCCCAACAGTAGTGCATGATGGCTGCACAGTCAGCCTGCACAGACTGATACATTTAGTTTTTAAAAGGTTTTTAAAGCACCCCCTACCCCTAACAATTTGATGTCACTAAATGTAAATACTAATATTCCCCCGATTACTGAATCTCATTAGAATTTTTATTTTACCAAACATACATTTCCTGTTTGCATGTCAAATGCTGTTGGTTGGTTATTGTCTCGTCATAAAGAAGAGAGCATAAACATAAAACATAATACCCCAGTCCTTACCTCCTGCACTGCCTCTCCTTTAAACACTAAATTGAATTCCAAGTTTTACTACAGATTTTTAAAGCCCTGCATGTTCTTGGACCTGTTTACAATACAGATCCACATACACCCTATAGTACCATTAGCCTCGTATCCTCCAACCTGTTAACTCGTAACAGTCTCATATAAAGGTTCTGATATCAGAGTGAAAATATTAGACTGATTTGTACATTTATTTTTTACTAGTTGTCTCAAGATCTATTTTGTAATCTGCTTTAGTTGGTTATTGATTTTATTGAACTCCTAAAAATTACACTGAACAGCACAGTTGTTTTCTTCTTCTTGTTGGGTTTTTTTAAATATTCTTGTGACTTTTTGTGGTTTGAGTCAACAGTATCACGGAGATCAAATAAGGACATGCAACAAAAGTGGTACAATTCAAACTGCAAGGCTTGTGTTCATGGTCAGGATCTTAAATCTTTAAACTGTTATGTATTAGCACAGGGAAATGCAGGTGATGCTGTCCTCTTTGTTCTCTCTTTTATGAGGTTCACTAAATCCTATTTATGTTTCTTAAAATGTTGAGGGTAAAACTCCGTACTTTCATTTCACTGTCAACAAATCTATGAGCCACAGGTTAAATTTTTAACATGTGATTTCGGTTTACGAGAGTTCAACATAATGCGCAGTCATAATATTAATAATTTCAGTGTGTAACAATAGCTTTCCTGATATTTAATAAAGCAAACCGAGATTGCCAATGCATGCACTGCCCCTAAAACGCTACCTTGTGCATTTATCTAAAAATTACAATATAAAGGACCAGTGAACACAATAAAGCGAGATCCTGAAATATAAATTGAAAACATCTGTGGCATTTGCTGTCCCTGTTCCCTATTGGTGCACAGAAAATTGAATACGAAAATAAGCATTTATACCTTGAACCAAGGGAAACAAGCTGTCAAGCAACACAATATTTATTTCTCTTCAAAGCATTACAGGAGGTTTCATGACATGGAGAGGACTAACTGAATATATTTTTGAAACTCAGAGCAACATTTGTCCCTTATTACCACATATTTTGCTTTTTAAACAAGAACAAATAAACAAGAAATTATAATAATTCTGTCTGATCCAGACAGTTTTGACACATCTTACTCGTGTAAGCATCCAAGATGTTTCTCTTCAAATTTTTAGGTGTCATTACTGAGCCGTGTTATTACTTTTTTTTTTTTTTTTCCTTTGGGATTTGGGTTATTTGAGTGTTAGTGAATGTGTCTTTTTGCTGCACAAAGCAAGCGTCTTTTCATTTCGACTCTAATTTTTGTAACCACAGTGTTTGCGGTTTGTACTGTATTGATAAGGGGCTGATTCACACTTTCCATTATTGTTGTGGACTGCACAGCGAGTTCTTCAAGGAGGTCTATATCAAGGTTCATGGCACTACTTAATAGAGCTTTGCATTTAATAGACTCCCAAGCTGCTTGGCTGAGATGTTGCCAACATTTTATAGATTTTTTTTTAAATTCCACACAAAGAAGGACAGTCACAAATCAGCTTGTTGGAAGTATATCTATAACCACACCATGTTTTAAAATGTGACTATGTGAACTTTAGTAAGGTATGTACAATGCAAAATGACCGGTGGAAATATGGATCACTTCACATAGTATTGGGCTAACTTAAACACTGTCTGACATCATGGAAACAGATGCATTGCTGAAAACAGCCTACTTTAAGAGACACTACTTCAGCCTCTCAGTAATGTCTGCTGCAGCTGCGGACTTCATCACCAGAACCAAGAACGCTGCCCCTAATGTATCTATAACGCAATTACAGTATGCTCCGAGGACTAATGAATACAACTTGCTGTTTTGTTTTGCTCTGGGTTTTTTTTCTTCCTCATTAGATCAACCCAGCTATTAGTCATAATGCTTCAGAATTTGATAAGATTCATCTTGCACCATGGCATGCACCCGAGTATTAAATAGTTTTCAAAGGATGAAAAATAACCCAGGAAGACACACCCGGTCATAGACTTTTGTAAAGCACCATCTTTTGGATGAGAAAATATGTTTTTAGTGGTGACACTGATTACTACATGAGATGCGTTTGTGAAAAAGGCGAGCACTGATAGCTGGCAATCACACATTTACACTAAAATAAACCAAAATAAAAGCTGTTTAAGTACTTTTCATGATTTTTGCAGTGGTACAAATTTGTATCAATTACATTAAGCTTGATGTCGTTCATTGCCACTATAGACACACAAAGACTGGGTTTTCATGGGCAGAACAATCCAAAATGTACTTACAGAGCGATGCTGTGGATAACTATTATGGGATATGGTTGTCTTCTTGAATGTCTCACTTAACGACTTCTACTGCCGTTTTGACGAGCCATCAGGCAGCCTTCACACCTCCAACGGCCCCAACAATAGAGACACTTTGGACACTAATTCCCCCACCTCTCCCCCCTCCATAGAGCCATCACCACCTTCAAACCGTTCACCTACAACACCCCCCTCCTCACCCCACACAAAAGAGGATTTCACACCACCTCCTCCCACCACAACTCTTCATATTCACGAAGCAGATGTGAGGAAGCAGTTTAAGAACCTGAATGCTCGGAAAGCTCCCGGCCCAGACGGCGTGTCTCCTGCCACCCTCAGACACTGTGCAAACGAGCTGGCCCCAGTGTTTTCTGGCATCTTCAACTCCTCACTGCAGGCATGTCATGTGCCTGCCTGCTTCAAGTCCTCCACCATAATCCCTGTCCCCAAGAAACCTAGGATCACTGGACTAAATGACTACAGACCCGTGGCTCTGACATCTGTGGTCATGAAGTCTTTTGAGCGCCTAGTTCTCTCCCATCTCAGGACCCTCACGGCCCCCCTCCTGGACCCCCTGCAGTTTGCATATAGAGCCAACAGGTCTGTAGACGACGCCATCAGCATGGCCCTACACTTCATCCTGCAGCATCTGGACTCCCCAGGAACCTACGCCAGGATCCTGTTTGTGGACTTCAGCTCTGCCTTCAACACCATCCTTCCAGACCATCTCCGAGGCAAGCTTTCCCAGATGAATGTGCCTGATCCCATCTGCCGGTGGATCACTGACTTCCTGACGGACAGGAAGCAGCATGTGAGGCTGGGAAAGAATGTCTCGGACTCCCGGACCATCAGCACCGGCTCCCCTCAGGGCTGTGTTCTTTCTCCTCTGCTCTTCTCCCTGTACACCAACTGCTGCACCTCCACCCACCAGTCTGTCAAGCTAATCAAGTTTGCAGATGACACCACCGTTATTGGGCTCATCTCGGACGGGGATGAGTCTGCCTACAGGAGGGAGGTTGAACGTCTGGTGTCTTGGTGCAGCCACAACAACCTGGTGCTGAATGCCCAGAAGACAGTGGAGATTATTGTGGACTTCAGGAAGCACACAGCCCCACTCCCCCCCATCATCCTGACTGACACCCCCATCACCTCTGTGGACTCATTCCGCTTCCTGGGTACCACCATCACCCAGGACCTGAAGTGGGAGCCCACCATCACCTCCGTCATCAAGAAAGCCCAGCAGAGGATGTATTTCCTGAGGCAGCTGAAGAAATTCAACCTGCCAACACGGACGATGATGCAGTTCTACACTGCAATCATTGAGTCCATCCTCACCTCCTCCATCACCGTGTGGTACGCTGGAGCCACTATCAGGGACAAACAGAGACTGCAGCGTGTTGTGCGCTCTGCTGAGAAGGTGATTGGCTGCAGACTCCCATCTTTGCAGGACCTGTACACCTCCAGGACATTGCGGCGTGCAGCTCGGATCTCAGCTGACCCTTCTCACCCTGGACACAGTCTGTTTGACCTGCTCCCCTCAGGCAGGAGGCTCCGGTCCATTCGCACCAGAACCTCTCGCCATAAGAACAGTTTCTTCCCCTCTGCTGTTGGACACATGAACAATAACCATATGACTGTACCCGCCACTAACACATGACCCTACGCTGTGTCACTGCATCATTCCATGTTTGGCACTGATCACCACCTGCACTCATGTATATATCTTTCAACGTAGCACTCTTAATTCTTATTCTCATGTATATATCTCATGTATATCTCATGCACATATCTTTCCACGTAGCACTTTTAATTCTTATCCCTACTTTTATTTTTTTCCATGTCTATTTAAGTGCTATTTATGACACTATGTTTGCACTGAAGCACCGCAGCAATTTCCTAATGTTGTAAACCTGCTCAACATTTGGCAATAAACCCCATTCTGATTCTGATTCTGATTCTGATTCTGATTCTGATTCTGATTCTGATTAATGCAGGAACTAATTTTATCCCTTTTCACACATAACTTCCGTTGTTGACTGTCATTTGAACATATGCTGCATTTTAAGGACACCACAATGCATGTGCTACGTTTGACTTCTCCCAGTTTTTAGTATCTCTGCATGGAAGGGAGTTAATATATCTCACGCCATGGGAGTTAACAGAGTGACTCCAGTTTTTGAAACTTCACATAAATTGTCCTCACTGTTTAAAGCTGCAGCAGCCTCGGCTCCTCATGAGCTTTGCTTCTGGGATGTCTAGAATCCAAATAATTTCCTTTTTCCTGCATTATGTGCTCCATTGCTTGACACTGAACTGCATTTCAAGCAGTCCGGTAACGAGGAAGCAGGATCTCAGTAGAGAGGCCAGGATTTTTTTGAGTGGACTGATTTTTCAAATTATACACTGACTTGATTGAATAATCACTTGCTGCAATGTGATTTTCAGAATAAACAAATGGATTTATGGTTAAATTTGCACAGTCAAGCTTGGCATGCTTGAGCGCTCTTAGTGCCAGATCATAAGCACGCCCTGAGTCACAAATGATAATTACAAACTTTCCCACAAATACTCAGCTGTAGCAGTAATCTGCTATCTTGTGTGCTTTATTTATGCTCATTTTACGACTGTATTTAGTTTAAACACCACTGTACGTTCACTCAGAGAAATGTGAAAGAGAAATAAAGAGGCATCAGTGATTTGTAATCCCCCAGGTATTTAGATCAAATTCTTTTGACAACACACTGTTGGCTAATGTGTTTTCTACATCAAAAGTAATTGTATAATCTGCACTGCAGTCTGGTAACCCTTGTTAATGGCCAAAACATGTAATTATTCCAAGATATTTTCTTAATGAAGACAGATGTATCATGACTGCAGTTCTCGGGTCTCCTTCTGGTGTGGTTTCAGCAGAGAGTCAAGCTGAGATTAGGGGGGTGGGGGGTGGAGGGGGGGGGGGGTGAGTTGTCAGAGAAACTTCAGAGAGAGAGGGAGACGGTCTGACAGAGACTGATGGAAGAAATTCGAATTTCCGATAAGTGCCTCTCTGAACTTAGGATGTAAATTGTGATCTGTCGTGATATTCCCTCAGTATTCCATTGTTTTAAACCACAGGGTCAAAAAAGTGAAGTCAAATGAATGAATACCACTGAGAGGTGAATGAGGCCCGTTTCAATAAGACATTATTCAAGAGAACAAGGCTTGCAAATTGCTGTCATGTCGTGTCTTATAAATAGGCAGTGGTACCTTTAAAATTCCCTCAGACACAAACAAATACTTCTCTACTTGTGTTCGTCAACCATCATCTGAATAACAGTGGAACAATTTGTTTCTTTAAAGAAAGGAATCCAACCATGAATGCTCTAACACCCGTTTCATGGGAACAATTTGTGATAGTCATTATATTCAGTCCAACACTTTTCTCTTTTTGGGCATATGCACCCTAGTCACTTCCACTTCTCCTTCTGCTCAAATGCTGTACTCATTGTAAAGACATTTCAGCATCCTAACAATTTAAACAGGGCGTTGTGTTGTTTCTTCAGAATTTGTATGCATCCTGCTTAGCAAGGCAGCATAAATCAAAAATAATTAGATTTTATCTCTCCAGACAGGGCTGCTCTCTCAGAGAAATGTTTGACCTTCACATAACGATATATATGATATAGTATACATACAGTATGACTCTCATTAATTTGATAGTTTCCCGCATAAAAACAGGAAGTTCATGTCAAGCTTCTAATACTGAATCACAACAAATATTTTCCAAGATCTCTTGCTGCATGGTTCTTTATTTTACCTGTTAATAAAAGTACAGCTTTAAAACAGATTATTGGTTGTAACAAAATATAAGTAAAATACATCAAATCTAAAAGTCTGCATTTGCAAATTAATAATTTCCACCTTGCTCCTGTCCTTAAGTTTAACCTTGAATTTGATGAAACTGATCAATCTTCAGCTAAAATAAGCCAGCAACAATACTTGCTGTGTTGTGCACCTCAGCCTGCTGGTGTTGTGCTGTTTCCCCTGGATGCTACAGTGAGTATTTTCTTGCTGAGAGCAGAACTGTGAGAAATGATTTGGTCACAGTGGTGTTTGACTCTGAATTTTCAAAATTTGATAAACCTCACTGGGAAAAAAGAAAAAAAATCCCCATTCTCTGAGTGCACAAAAACATCCAGGAAGCAGCCTCTCATTATAGCTCTTTGCTAATCATTGCTTTCCATGTTGAAAATAACCGTAAGGTGAAAATAACAGTAAGGTGACAGTCACTTGGTATATCGATGATAATAGTTCAAAATAAAAGAAATTGCTACTGTTATCTATGTGCGCTATCAGCAATTTGTATTCTACCAAAAATTGTTTATAACTTAAAGAAGCAGCTAAAGTATAATCATAGGAGGAATGAGGGTTTTTTTCAGTTACCTCCAACAAACTTCAGCGCTACTTGCGCACAGCTAAACTTTTGTGAAAGTAATATCAGCAATTTAAACAAGAGCAACTTAACAATTTTGGACTGTGGACTTTTAAAGAAGCAGGTCATAAAAATGTGGCACATCAAATTTAATGGGCTACAGCTGCCATGTTAGCTTAGAAGTAAGTCTATAAAGAAACAAAATTCATGTGTTGAATCTGTAAGCAATGAAGATTTCTGGTACTGGAAACTTTCTACTGAGTTCTACTGACCAATCATGATTGAGCAGGCGCTGGACTGAACATGACACAACTGTATCCTTCCACAAACTGAAAGGCTGTTATCAAAATTTCTATTTCTTAATCATCATCGTAAATCAGATCACAAACTTACAGCATCGGGACAAACCTTTGACCAAGATTAGATGACAGAACAATATCAGTATTATGTGTCAGGTCATAATTTGCATTGTTTAATATTGTATTTGTTCCTCCCTGCCTGTGGGGGGTGCTGTTAATTCTGAAAGTCAGAAAGTCTTATCTGATTGTCTTTCATCAAATGCCAAAAAATAGTAAAACACGTACCCCTTAAACATGGAAATGTTGGAAAGCTAAGCTAGCCTTTTCCCCTGTAAGCATATTTGTTTGTAGTGTTATCACTCATTATTCCAAAGTTAGAGAATAGTAATCTTCTTTTCTTTTCTTTTCATAGAACTGGGGGAGATTAGAAAAGTCCATCCCGCTATATTCAGTAGTTACAAGACTGCTGGATTTAAACTACTGCAGCAACATGAGAATGAAATATTGACTAACCAGCTTTGCTACCACATGGTCTAAAAAAAGACAAAATAAACTAGTTTGAATTCATTTGCCATGGCACCTTGCCATTAGGTTGCAACCTGTGGCAACTAAACTATGTCAGAGTCTGCTATGGATGTGGACACAATGAATTCCTTTAGCTGCTGAAACAGATGTTACATTTTATCTTTCAGCAAAAAGAAAAAAAAACATTTAGGCCACACCGTTTTGTGTAGATGGATGGTTGGGATATGGTTGTGTTTGTTCAGGCATATGAAACCCAGCTGCAAGCTTAATAGAAAAAAAAACATTTAATGAGAGTGGTGTTTGCTGTGAAATTACTACAAACAAACCATGTAGAGCAAATGCATGCAGGCGCTAAGTTTCTTACAGACCCCCCACCTTATTTTCTGGATTATGTGGTTCTGTAAAAGACTACACCGTATTTAGTAGAGCATTAACTGAGAATTACATTTTGGGGTTTTTGTCTTAAAAAACTTTTTTATTAATTCACAATTAATTAATAAACAGGACAATTGACCTACTGTATGCTAATGTGAGAGATGCATACAGAGCCACCCCCCTCCCCCCACTAGGGAAGTCAGAACCTGGTTTACCTACAGCCACAATACACACCCCTCGTCCAAAGGCAGCCGGTCACAACGCGCTCCATCCGGAGATGGACCCCAGAAAAGGAGGATGCTCTGAGGGACTGTTATGACACCACAGACTGGGATGTGCTCCTGAGCCCACATGGTGAGGACATAGAGGGGGCGACACACTGTCTTACAGACTACCTCAACTTTTGTGTGGACACGGTCGCCCCTGCTAAGACGGTACGGTGTTATCCTAATAACAAACCGTGGGTAACACAGGAAGTCAAAGCTGTCCTCAACATGAAGAAGAAGGCTTTCAGGAGCAAAGTGAAGGAGGAGATGAAAGCAGCACAGCGGGAGGTGAAACGCTGCCTGAGGGAAGCAAAGGACACCTACAGGAGGAAGGTGGAGCAGAAGTTGGAGAGGAACAATATGAGGGAGGTCTGGAATGGTGTGAAAACCATCACAGGCCACAACACCAAGAAAAGCACAGTGGGGGGGACTGTGGAGAAGGCAAACGAACTTAACAACTTCTTCAACAGGTTTGACCAGCCCACAACCCCCCCACCCTCACCCTCACCTTCACTACAGAGTCCAATCCCCACTCTCCTACCTCCCTCGCTTCCCCCCCTTCCTGACACCATGATACCCCCCTCCTCCAATCCCTCTCTCAGCAGCAAGACATCCCCCCCCCCTCCCCTCCTCCCAAACATCCCCCAGTGTCACAGTGGATCAGGTCAGGAGACAACTGAGGAAGCTTCGCCCCAGAAAGGCAGCAGGCCCAGACAAGGTGTGTCCTAGGATGCTAAAGGCGTGTGCTGCTGAACTTGGGGAGCCGCTACAACGAGTCTTCAACCTCAGTCTGCGACTGGGGAGAGTGCCCGCCCTATGGAAGACATCCTGCATCGTCCCGGTCCCCAAAAAGAACCGGCCCAATGAGCTGAATGACTTCCGACCGGTGGCACTGACGTCACATCTTATGAAGACTCTAGAGCGGCTCTTCCTCAACCTCCTCCGACCACAGGTACAACATGCCCAGGACCCACTACAGTTTGCATACAAGGCGGGTGTCGGAGTGGAGGATGCCATCCTGTACCTCCTACACAGAGCCCACTCACACCTGGATGGGGGGAAAGGCACGGTCAGGATCCTGTTTCTTGACTTTTCCAGTGCCTTTAATACCATCCGGCCCTGTATGCTTCAGGAAAAACTGAACAGGATGGAGGTGGACCCCTGCCTGGTGGCTTGGATCTCCGACTACCTCACCGACAGACCACAGTACGTCAGGCTGAAGGACATCACGTCTGACACAGTGGTCAGCAGCACAGGAGCACCACAGGGAACTGTGCTGTCCCCTCTTCTCTTCACCCTGTACACCTCTGACTTCTGCTACAACTCTGAATTATGCCACATTCAGAAGTTTGCAGACGACACAGCCATCATGGGGTGTATCTGGGATGATTAGGAAGAGGAGTACAGAAGTCTGGTGAGGAACTTTGTCGCATGGAGTCACACAAACCACCTGCAACTCAACACCTCAAAGACTAAGGAACTGGTTGTGGACTTCGGGAGGTCTAGAGCAGGTCCACTGCCGGTTCAGATAGAGGGGGAGGAGGTGGAGGTGGTCAACAAGTACAAGTACCTCGGGCTGTGGGTGGACAATAAACTGGACTGGTCATGCAACACAGAGCACCTGTATAAAAAAGCCCAAAGCCGACTGTACTTCCTCAGGAGGCTGAGGTCTTTTAACATCTGCAGGAAGCTCCTGAGGATGTTTTACCAGTCAGTGGTTGCTGGAGTCCTTGTCTATGCTGTGGTGTGCTGGGGGAGCAGCACAGCAAAGAAGGACTCATCCAGGCTGGAGAAACTGATCAGGAAGGCTAGCTCTGTGGTCGGCATGAAGCTGGACACTCTGGTGACAGTGGCAGAGAAAAGGACATTAAAGAAACTGATGGACATTATGGACAATGCCAGACATCCTCTGCACACGGCCATTAACAACCAGAAGAGTCTGTTCAGTGACAGGTTGCTTCTCCCCAAGACAAGAACTAACAGACTTAAAAACTCCTTTGTCCCACACGCCATCAAACTGTTTAACTCCTCTCTGGAGGGGAGAGGGAGGGGAAACAGGAGGACAAAGGAGGGGGGAACAACTAAGCTGTAGTGCCTCTTCACCTCACTGTGCAATACCTTTTGTGCAATACTTTTGTAAATAGTCAACAGTGCAATAGACCTCAATACTTGAAATGTGCAATTCACTTGTATTTTTATTTTTTATTCCTATTTATTCTATTTATCCCCTTCATATATTTTATTTATATTTGTCTCTGTATTTATATGTGTGTGTGTGTGTGTGTGTGTGTGTGTGTGTGTGTGTGTGTGTGTGTGTGTGTGTGTGTGTGTGTGTGTGTATATATATATAATATTCTGTAACTCTGTAACTTCTGTCGGTGCTGTGCTTTTTTGGAAATCGAATTTCCCAGAGGAACCCACCCGAGGGATTAATAAAGTTCTATCTTATCTTATCTTATCTTAATTATTATTTTTTTATGATTGAACGAAAGCCAAAGCCAAAACATAAAATATGCAATTATTTATTGAAATTATAATAAATAATGGAGTACTTGTTTTCAGTTGTTGAAACCTTGATATAAAAAAAAACTTTATAGGGAGGAATTTAAGTTTTATGTTAAGTGTGTGTTATGCAGTTTGTTGACTAAAATACTGGGTCATCTACAGAAGCTCCTCGGCCATGGAAACCCATGCATTGAAGCTCCCGTAACACAGTTTTTGTTTGATGTTACTGCCAGAGGATGTATGAAACTTTGCAGTTATTGAGTCAGCAGAGTGTTGGCAACTTTAATGTACTGTGTGCCTCATCACGTCCCCGTTTTGTGGCTGAGTTGCTGTGGTTCCTAAAAGCTTCCGCTTTGCAGTAATATTTTATGGAATATCTATAAGGGAAGAAATATCACAAACTTACTTATTGTAACTGTGGCATCCTATTACAGTACCACTCTCAAATTCAGTGCGGTCATTACAATGACTCTGTTTGTACTGTAAAGGCAAACTGCATCCAATTGCCTGACTTTATATATCTGTGGCAGTGAGAGTGGTGTTTGCTGTGAAAAGATCTACATTTGTCCATATAATGTAGCATTACATGAAACTCACCCACCACTGGCTAAATCTGTCAAATCAATCAGAAAGAGCACCATGGAAAAGTGCCACCATACCTCATAGTTTGAAGTGAAATTAAATGTGTCACATTTCTAGACACTGATCCTGTAAAAAAGAATCTGAAATAAATTACCTGAGAAACTTTAAAAACCATTCCCTTCGGCAGTGTTACCTTGATGCTGTTCAGTAAAGGCAGGGTATGTACTCGAGTCCCTGAACCGTAGCCTTGTTTGACAGAATACATTTAAAACTTAAGCTAGTTATGTTTACTGTGGGACTCATTCAAGTGCTCCTTGAGGTAATATCATGGCTTGATAGCTACTGTAGCTGCATAAGAAGCACTGCTTTAGACAGCTGAGAAAATGTATGTTCATATGTTTATTTCTATGAATGTTGTTATATGTGGACACATCAAACCCCTGGTATGGCTTTACAAATGACAAGAATGTTTCATTTGATATTTCTATTAGAACCATTTGTTGACTCACTGCAACAACTCAAGCAATTGTGAAATACCTTATAATTTTATATGCTAAATTTATGACTGCCTGCAGTGTGAAAAATAATTCATACATATAGTGAGTATACAGTCATCTTGCACTATTCTTCCTTACAGAGTTGTCACTGTGGTTATAAATCTCTCATCCAGCAACTGTTGTGATGTGAGCGTGTGCAGTGGTAAACAGGTATATTAATTGCCAAAATAACTGTTTAACAGCTGTTCATAAATTGTAACAAAAACAAGGGTAATTTCATCTCTTAGCAGAGAGCTATGTCACTGAAATGCCTCACTTTGAGGATTCGTTTTAGTAGCGCTTCCAACAAAGATAAAACTGAGGAAGTATCATTGGTCTATCACTAAGCCCACGGTCGAAAAAGCACAAAAGCTTTTAACCTTACAGAAATGGTAATATAAAAATGTAAGCTGCTGATAGCAAAGCAACCAGACAGGCAGATCCTAAACTTAGAGCCAACATTCTTGTCCCCTGAGTTGAAAGTAGACTGCCTAAAACCCAGTACCCTTCAGTACCCTTCCCATTGATGTGCTGACTTTGAGCATGAAAAAGTGATTTCTAAACAGAAAAACATCTTCGCAGATTCAAAGGTTTGAACTATCTAGGAAGTGTAGGAAGAACATCTGCTTCGACCTTGTGTGGCATCAAAAAGCCCATAAATATTAAAAAAGACTGTGTCAGATCCTTTGCCCTCAGCAGTGCTGGGAAAGGTCACAGCCCAATCGAGTCTAAATCTGTTTTCTAACACCAAGAATGACACCTTGTGTATAGCATGTGAGGTCTCTGCTAGAGCAATGTTATCATTATCATACTGTACAAAATAACTACAACAAGAGCTGAATCTGCACAACTGTGTTATCAAACAAAGTAGTGTCAGTGAAATAATGATAATTAAAAATCTAGTTGCACCTTAAAAACATATTCATGTTTTTTATTGTGCACAGTGTATTATTATGCATCCTCAATGGGTAGCGGGAAAGAGGCTCCTATATAAAACATCAGCTATATGGCTTTGAAAATTGCAAGACTTGGACCATAAATCATGAATGTCTGTCACCACTTGTCATAGCACATGTGCATAAATTCTTTTGAATTTCATTAGTGCAGTTTTCTTTCAAGAATTGATCTTATTCTAATCTAACACTAGCACAAGCCACTTGAGAAATTCCAGGGACATAGAAGAGAGGAAACAAATATTACGAGAAGCAGGAGCATCTAAGTCCATTGTCAAAACCAGTAAGGGCTAATAGTAATTGATCCTCACGTAGCAGCAACACTCAAGAAATCCATCCATTGATAAACACTTTGTTGAGAAAGTCACGCTGTGGCTCCAGCAGTGGGTTTTCGTTTCCATTTGCGAAAATGAGCCAGCAATTTATTTCTAATCCAAAAAATGGTGGCAATGGGCTAAACACAATAGTGTCTGCAGTGCTCTCTCAATATGATTTATGGGACAGAATCTCTGTGTATTTCTTTGGCGATAATAAGAAAATACAGCAATAAATCTGGAAATGTCAGGCAATTTTGTTATCACCTTGTTGGAATATCTGAATACATTATCTGAGGAGAAGAGGAGAGAAGAGAGGGAAGGAAAGACGAGGAAAGGAAAGGAGGAAGCATGTTAGACAGAAATCCAACCATCTATTCAGTGGGATGGATGGATGGATGGATGGATGGATGGATGGCAAAATAAGAGTATTGTTTTTCTTGATCTTGATTACCTTTAGATTATTTTATAGACTAAATGAATAATAATTTAATTGAAGAAATAATCAATCTTTAGATTGATAATGAAAAATAACTGCTAATTGCAGCCCAAGATAAATATCTTCTTGTTACTGACGCAAAAGATTTGGTTCACAATAACAGAATCTGTTCTATTGTGCTGTATACCATCATATAATTATGTATAATTATTGTGCAATTATATAATTAGGGTTCCTGCTGGAGTGACACGGGATAGAGGCAGAGGGATTCTTGAAGAGGTGCGAGTTTTTATGAGCCTGCCTTCCTATACAGCAGCAATCAGTAATCACTTAGAGTAAATAAAACCCACATGCACAGTCTTGTTCCTGGACATGCTTGTCATTACCGCAAAGGTCATTGAAGCCGCCATCTCCCACATCTCCCCTCTGTCACTCGCTCCCTCACACGTACACACACACTCACTTGTACACACAAGGAGGAAAGAGCACACTAGGAAGGAGGTTGGTATGGAGATCACTAGCTCATTTGTCTCTTTATCAGACTGTGTCTCCCTCTCTCCAGAGGAGGTGTCTGTTTGAAGAATGTGCCACGGTTGGGAGGATGAATTTGCATGATGAACTTGGAATTTATTTATTTATTTTCCATCAGGCAGCACCCCACCATTATCCTTGCTCCTAAAACTGATTTCCATTATACTCAGGGCAGCTACAGATTCTTTGTCAGTTAAAGGGAACGTTGCAGATAATGATTGTGCCCCTTAAGCTGTCACACATGGAAAAGCAAAGATTTGTTACACTTCTGCCGACTATTCAAACATAAATTCTCAGTGTAGCTTTGTAAACCATCATAGCTTTAGAGGCAGTACGCATTAGGTTAGCTATCCACTGGCAATATCCATAAAATGTGGAAGAACATCTGAAGAATGTAATATGATGTAGGGGCAGTAAGTGAGTGAGATACAATCTGATTAGATCGCACTTTGTTCCACTTTGTCGTGGGATAAACGCGTCAAATACTGGCGTCTAAGCTTAACATCTCCTACTTGCTTCATTAAAAATTGATACTGTAGATGGAAGAACATTACTCATAGAGAAATTGTTTTCATGTTCCTCTCTGAAGGCCCCTTCAGACCTTGCATGATTGCTATGGAGTTATGAGATCAACAAGGAATTACTTTGTCATAGCAACTGCAACTATAAATTTAGTCTTAAAAAATAATGACAGCAACATTTTGAGGCAATGTCAAAATCAAAGTTGAAACATAAAACACGACATTCGCACACTTAGTTTACAGCAGGGGGAGAATCTGGAATCTTAATCTTAATAATCTACTACTAGGGACATTAAAAGGCCAAAATCGCGGGACCAAAAGAATCCTGTAAAGAACCTCCAAAGATTTTTTCAGTTCTCCTGCAAAAAGGACAAAGTGAAAAATGATGCAGCAGGCTAGTCCATTTCACCAGTAGTTTGTATGGCCATCACATGTTTATATGCATGCTTGACATTGTCGCGATATGTTCCTATTGAGAGGGCAGATGGTGTCCTGGGGATCTCCTCCCAGGTCTGGATCAGGGCATCACTGGACAGCCTGACGTGCAACGTGGGGTCATCAGATGGATCGAAACACAATGTCCCAGAGGTCTTCTGTTGGATTTAGTGCAGGCAAGCATGTGGAACAGTTGATGCTTTCAGTTTCTTCAGACTTCAGGAACTTCCTGCGTACTTTTGCCACATGAGGCATTGTTATGCACCAGGAGGAACCTATAACCCACTACAGGGTCTGCAGAACCCAAGGCAGTCAGGGTGCTGTTGCATAGCCTATAGAGGTCTGTGCGTCCCTCCAGGGATATGCCTTCCCAGACCATCACTGACCCAAACCGGTCATGCTGAATGATGGTACAGGCAACATAATGATCTCTACAGCTTCTCCAGACACGTTCACGTCTGTCACATGTTCAGGGTGAACCTCGTCTCTTTGTAAAAAGCACAGGACACCAGGGGTGAAGAAGCCAATTCTGGTATTCTTTGGCAAATGCCAATCAGGCAAGAAGCAAAAGTCCCATTAGAAGACACCAGGCCCTCAAGCCACCCACATGAAGTGTGTTTCTGATTATTTGGTCAGAGACATTCACAGCAGTGGCCTGCCGGAGGTCATTTTGTATGACTCTGGCAGTGCTCATCCTGTTTCTCCTTGCACAAAAAGTGTAGTTCTTCTGATGGGTTACTGTTACATTTTTTGGTTTATTTTTTATTTAATCCTTACATACTTTTCAGGTCAAATTGTATTATTATTTATTTTAAGTGTAATAACCTTCCAAAAAAAACTAAACTAAACAAAACTTCAAATATTTTAAACTTCTAAAATGAATTAACATACAGTTGTACATGTGCTTGAATTTTTTTTTAGACCTATTGATGTGCCTTAAACCAAGGCAAATGGTGATTTGAGGGAATTTTGAAACTGTGACACTACCATGCCTGTGTGTATTTTTTAATGAGATAGTAGACAGAGTTCTCACTGCATTTGCCCAGGTTTGTGCAGAGACAGGCACCTGCTGCTCCTTAAGGGACCATGGGGGAACCTCAGAACTGTGAAATAGTAAGGGCCCTTCACATACAGTGTAACAAGGGCATCACTGCACTTTGAAACCCATTATTTCCTGTGGCTTGCGTCAGATATAAAAAGTTTGTCACTGCACAAACACATGCACACCGTGATATACGTTTTTTGCAACCAACAGACATGTACTGGACTGGGACTGGACAGATAAAGTACACATAAAGACCACAAGCGAGTGACATAATACCTGTACATGAGATAGGACCGAGAGAACACTAGCACAATGCAAAATTTGGTCAGTTGCGCAGCCTAGCAGCGTAGAACATACCAAATTCTATGTGAATGGTGCCATCAGACTGATCGTACATGGAGTACAAAAGGAGCAGAGGTCATGCAGAGGTGAGAGGTGATCTTGAAATAGACACAAGTTTTCCACCATATATTATTTAGTCACCTGCAATATGGCAATATAATACAAAATTTAACCACACTTTTCTAAGATAAGCTGGGGGATGGGATTATACTAGTAAACAAAATAAATACTCCCCTTTGTCTCTGTAAAATGAATTAATAGTTAATCATCCATTCATTGATTGCACATAGGCTATTTATACATTTTTAATCTGCATTTCAAAATTTCATATAGACTTTTATTATAAGGGAATTCTTGTCCCAGATCCAAAATTTCCCCAGACTTTGATGTGAAGGCATGAAATATGAGCAGAATGTAAGGTTGAAGATAAATGAAAAACATTTAATGTCTCCTGAAAAGTTTCAGCTTGTATCTGTCTTGTATATTAGTAGCATGATCCTGCAATGTTAGCAGTGTATCCATTACATGAATCAACATGACATTTGTTCAAGTGTTCTGGTGGGGTGAGCCAGAGATGCTGATTGTTTGGGCACTTAGTAACGAGCCAATGAGCCATAAATGAAGCAGTAGTGTTGCAAGTGCATAGTGCAAGGATAAGCTGTGAGGAATAAACGTTATTTAAACCTTATGTTGGTGTAATGAAACGCTGTGCGGCAGGCAGGAGTTGGACCCCAAATGCAGGCACTCAGGCACGAGGTTTAAACACAAAGAACTCAGCTTTATTCACTGGCAGGAGAAAGTCGTAAAAAGCAAACTAAACCCACAGAGAGACACAGGGAGATCCACACAGCATGAGGGGCGACGCAACACTGACTCAGAGAAACACAGGGTTTAAATACACTGGGAAGTAACGAGGGGAATGAGACACAGAAGGAGGGCACAGCTGGGAGAAATCAGGACTGACGAGACAAGCAAAGCAGGCCACATTCACATAAGACACGGACCATCAAAGTAAAACAGGAAGTATCACACAGAGACACAAACTTGACACAGTGGAGACAGCAACTAAGAAACACAGAGACATAAACCATAAGGCAGAGGACTAAGAACCGAGAGACACAGAGGGGAACTCAAACATGCAGACACAGACTACACAGAACAGAGGGGACACAGAGAAACATCGGGATCGAAACTAGAAGCCATAGAATAACTCACAAGTACAATAATACAAACATCACAAGGAACTAAAAACGCTGGGTCAGGAGACCCAGGACCGTGACAGTACCCCGCCCCCGTAAGGGCTGGCTCCAGACAGCCCAAAACCAGAAAAACAAAACCAAACAGAAAACAACCCAGGGCGGGCGGCGGGGGTCCAGGACGGAGGGCTCGGAACAGAAAACAAAAGCAGAGCACAGCAAACACTGGAGCCCAAGAAAACAGCCCAAACACAGGGCAGTTCAGGGGGCCGACCATGCGGAAGGCAGCGGCGGCGGTGAAAGAGACGACGGAGCAGTTCAGGGGCCCGGCCGCGCGGAAGGCAGCGGCGGCGAAGGAGACGGAGCAGTTCAGCGGGCCGGCCGCGGCAGCGGCTCTTAAGTGTCAGGCATACTGGCCGAGGCTCAGTGGGCACAGGACCAGTCGAGGCAGGACCAGACGGGGATGACGAAGCCGAAGCGGAGGCTGGACCAGGCGACGCCGAAGCTGATGAAGCGGAAGCTGGACCAGGCGACGCCGATGAAGCTGAAGCAGAAGCTGGACCAGGCGACGCCGATGAAGTTGATGATGCTGGAGCTGGACCAGGCGACGGTGTGGGTGGAGACACGGAGGCTGCAGCTGGGGGCAGCGTGGATGACGCTGGTGGAGCAGCAGGAGGCTGAACTGGCCCCTCGGACCCTCCAGCGGAGACCGGAGGCTGAACGGGCCCCTCGGACCCTCCAGCGGAGACGAGGAGGTGCTGGCCGGGCTCACTGGAACCCCCAGCGGACGAGGTAGATGGCGGCGCGGGAGCCGCGGAGTCCTGGATGAGCTCATCCGAGCTTCCAGCAGGAGCTGATGTAGAGCCAGAGAGGATTGGGACCCCTGGCTCAATGGTAAGCTGGCTAGAAAACTGCACTGCTACGGGGAACTGGGCCAATGGTTCAGGTGCGAGCTGAGCTGCTGGACACACGGGGACCTGAGCTGCTAATGGTGGTGAAGTAGATGACTGCACGGGAGACTGAACCGAGAGCGTCTGCACTGGCACAGGGGACTGAACTGATGTCTGTAGTAACGGTGGTGGTGAGAGTAGAGTAGGTGGTGGAGTTGATGACTTCACAGGGGAATGAACTAGAGGTAGTAGTGACGGTTGTGGTGCTGGTGGTTGAGTGGATGACTGTGCTAAGGGAGGCTGCACTGGGGACACTGGAGACTGCACTGGGGACACTGGAGACTGCACTGGGGACACTGGAGACTGCACTGGGGAAAGCCGAGCTGCAGGAGACTGCACTAAAGACTGCAGTGATGGTTGTGGTGAGAGTGGAGTTGGTGGTTGAGTAGACGACTGAGCTAAGGTCAACTGAGGAGGTAACTGAGTGGCAGACTGAACTGAGGGAGACTGAAGTGATGGTAGGGGTGAAAACGGAGCTTGTGGTGGAGTTAAAGACTGTGCTAGCGGGGACACAGGAGACGCAGCTAGAGCTTCTGGCTGGGCAGCTAAGTGAGCTTCTGGCTGGGCAGCTGAGTGAAAACAAACGGCTCCGGAATAAACAGTCCCAAATCCAGGAAACTCTTGACTATTGTCTCTTTCTTTTACCACAGCTGGTAACTCAGAGGACTCGGGGTCCGGCTGTGGCGATGGATGTCGGCGGCGTGATCGCCGCTTCTTTTTTGATGATGGCTCCGATGGACCGAGCAGCTCCATGTCCGGCCCTTCAGGCAGGTGGGCAGTAGCAGCTGGGGGATGAAGGTGGAGCTCATTTCGGATTAAATCCTGTTCGAGTGGGTGGAGCGCACTGAGTAGCCAAGGAAGACCAGAGATTAAACGCTGTAGTCTGGTTTCCACAGCCCCGTGAAATTCCCTCCCCTCATGTTCGAGCCACAGATGCAGGAGTCTTTCCACGGAGTAAATTATGTCCAGACACAGTTCTTCTGGTGGGTTGGGTGCTGCTGGGTCCATGTCTGGTCGCGTCGTACTGTCATGAAACGCTGTGCGGCAGGCAGGAGTTGGACCCAAAATGCAGGCACTCAGGCACGAGGTTTAAACACAAAGAACTCAGCTTTATTCACTGGCAGGAGAAAGTCGTAAAAAGCAAACTAAACCCACAGGGAGCTCCACACAGCATGAGGGGCGACGCGACACTGACTCAGAGAAACACAGGGTTTAAATACACTGGGAAGTAACGAGGGGAATGAGACACAGAAGGAGGGCACAGCTGGGAGAAATCAGGACTGACGAGACAAGCAAAGCAGGACACATTCCCATAAGACATGGACCATCAAAGTAAAACAGGAAGTATCACACAGAGACACAAACTTGACACAGTGGAGACAGCAACTAAGAAACACAGAGACATAAACCATAAGGCAGAGGACTCTAAGAACCGAGAGACACAGAGGGGAACTCAAACATGCAGACACAGACTACACAGAACAGAGGGGACATAGAGAAACATGAAGGGCAAGGGATCGAAACTAGAAACCATAGAATAACTCACACAAGTACAATAATACAAACATCACAAGGAACTAAAAACGCTGGGTCAGGAGACCCAGGACCGTGACAGTTGGAGCAAATTCACAAAAATGTGCAGTCCAAGTGAGCATTAGATAGGGTCTCAAAACTGTAAGCTTAAAATAATTTTCCAGATTTATTAAGATGTCCCCAAGTGGAAAAAGTTGTATCAAGATGGACTTTGATAGTGCAGACTTGCTCCTTAAAGATAAATGAATGTGATAAATAAACAGTAGTTTGCTCACTCTTACATTTTAAATAGAAACTTTGCTCTATGTGGATGTGAGCTGCTGGAGAGTGACATGATATGACACAATGGGGCACACTAGCTTGAGGATTATGAGCTGAAGTCATTTGGTTTCCTTGACAACAATGTAGAATTTTAGCAAATGTGGTGACAGTGTTGGCACCAGAATTTCCTCAACTGGAGTGAGTCAAACTTTTATTTTTTTTTCGCTTTTTCTTTTGTTTTGCTTTCCTTTAAAGTATGATTTTTGCATTCTAGAACACCAGTTTATTCAGCTCATTGACTTGTTTACTTCTGCAAACTTTTAATCCTCAAACTAAGGGTGAAGTTGCATGTGCGGCATATGAGAAAACGTGACAGACACACCATTACACCCAAGCACAGTGTCAACATCAACTTTCATCTATTCATCTGAGGACTGACTGTGTTGTTCCTGTAAGCAGCAATAAGCAATTATAAAAATAATTTCTCAAGGTTGTGAGTCTGTCAAAAAGCAGGTATGCACAAATAAAAAGGAAACTACAGCCTGATCGCATCATTAATGATTAATCCTTTCACATGTGCAATCCATCTGCATGTTTACATTTGCATGTGTATGCATGTCTTTCCTCATCCAAGCAATGTTGGCGTCTCATGAGACCTAATTTATAAAGCATTGGTTTGCAAAAAAATAAATAAATAAAATTCAAAATCCAGATGGCTATTTCTATGCATAAGTTATGGCTTGTAGAATTTACGGGACTTGACATTGTAATGTGTCTTATTCACAAAGTGGAAGTTGATTTGAGAACATGAAAACATTTGTGTGTGAACCACATTAGGGCAGGAATATGTATGAGATCAATGTTATTTTCGGTTTGTAGTAAAGTAAAAGGCAGCATAATGTAAATGAGAAAGTACAGCGCTTAAAACCAATACATGAAATACAAACATGAAATTGATTTGGTCTTCCATTAATTACACTATTCTAACATGCATTTTATTGCATGCATTGATTGCATATAACATGCACTGATTTACAGTATCTCTGTGTGGAATAACATCAGTGCTCAATGATTGCTTCTTAGAACAACATTTGGAAAAAATACAGTAAAAAACATTTACACATATGTTAACATAATTCTAATAATTATAATTGACATATACAGTATACCTTTACATATAAATATTACTTACATTCACGAGACACTTTATTAGGTACAGTGTATCTTGCTAGTACGTGCAAGCTTCAGAACTTGCCAGGGAACAGATTCAACAAGGTGCTGGAAACATTCCTTTGAGATTTTGGTCCATATTGACATAATATCATACGGTTGCTGCAGTTTTGTTGGCTGCATATCCATGCAAATCTCCCATTCCATCACATCCCAAAGGTGCTCTGCTGGATCTGTTGACTGTGGAGGCTATTTGAGTGCAGTGAGCTCATTGTAATATTCAGGAAACCAGTAACATCAGTAACGTCTTTCATCCTGCTTGAATCATCCATCAGAAGATGTGTACATTGTGGTCATAAAGATATGAAAATGGTCTGCACCAACACTCAGGAAGGCTGTAGAGTTTAAATTAATTGTACCCAAAGTGTGCCAATAAAATATCCCCCAGACTATTACACCAGCAACAGCAGCCTGAGCCCCTGATGTAAAGCAGGATAAATCCATGCTTTCCTGTTGTTTGCACCAAATTCTCACCCTAGTATTTACTCTCAATTTCTCACTTCTGCCTTCAAAAATTAAAAGTCTTCATACCATGCAGTCTTCTGGTGTTGTGTTTTTTAGTGAGCCGTCTGCTAATTGTAGCCTCAGTCTGGTCTTCCGTTGCTGCAGGACACCAGAAACTCTGAAAGACTGACTGACTGAGGTTTGACTGTTCGTGCATTCAGAGACACTATTCTGCATACCTTGGTTGGAATAAGTGGTTATTTAAGTTACTGCTTCTTAGCAGCTCGGAGCAGTCTGGCCAGTCTCCTTTGACCTCTGCCATCAACAAGAGAACTGCTGTTCACTGGATACTTTATCTTTTTCGGGCCATTCTCTGTAAAGCCTAGACATTGCTGCGTGGGAAAATCCCAGTAGATCAGCAGTTTCTGAAATGTCACTTAAATCACCTTTCTTTCCAAATTTTAATGCTCAGTTTGAATTTTAGGATCTCTGAGGTGCTGTCATGTGTTTGGCTAATTAGATATTTGTAGAATTAAGCTATAAGTGTGCTATTCAATAGGTGTACTTACCTAAGTGGCTGCTGAGTGACAGTTAGAGTTCTCACCAAAGTATTAGCGTCATTTCTGCATTGAAGCATCATCACTATAACCAGAGCAGCAAATATATAATCAACATGTTTTGTTTGTGTGCACAGTATAAGAACTAGAAAGACTCCGTCACTTTACTGAAAATTGGTTGCCTGGCAAGAGGTCTTCTTTACCTCAATCACATATGTGGATTATAATTATTCAAGGCCACGGTCTACTCGAATATGTGGACTTGAATGTAAAAGAATATGCTGGTGAAAAGTTTTTGATTTCTTTTTACTTTACCTACTTTATAGCTAATTCCCATTTTATAAGTAAGGTTTATCTTTGTTATAGCACAACTGCTATGAAAGCCTTATAGTGCCCAATTAGAGTATGTATAATGGCTCTGGAGTTTTATGTTATGATAGTCTTTCTAATGTCCCTGCAATTTAAAATAAACACAACAACCCAAAGTAAGCAAAAGAAGGTCCTATTTAGATTGCACAAAATGTGACTTCAACTAAAAAGCCAGTACAATAGCTTATGTAAATTATGTACTTTATGCAAATTTGACTTATTGCTGTTCGTGTTCATGGCTGTGGTTTACTACATGGGACCAGAGTAGAAGATAATCTGTCTATTTTTGGAGGTGAGACATGTGCAGAATATCAATTACATCTTATTTATTATTTCTTTGATGCTTCTCACAATTTAATTTACTGTAACAAGTGTGATAAATGCTTATTCTCAGAAATCTATCATTTTATTAATTGTTCAGCTCCTTAGCCATATGCAGGGGGGGGGGAAATCCATATATGCTGTAACTAAAGTCTATTGTTGTCTACAGTCTATTGTTACTGCGACTGTTTCCCTTTGTGCGCCATAGCTGTCCCTTTTTTCCCGTTGAACACCTTGTTATCTTGATTGTGTGAACCTGGCCTTAGCTGAAGTCAGCTAAAACAATAATTGGACACAGAGGAAAGTTCCCATTTCTTCCGCCCATGCATTGCACACCTTTCTATTATTTATGTTCCCTTATGTGAGGAATTCCCTTTGATAGAACCAATCAATGAGCACTTTGAACACTTTCTACACTCAGATTGATGGAAAAGACAGTATTGAAAGAGCAAAAGAATAGGCAATCCTAAATTCTGTTTGTGTGAAGGTACCCGCACAAACTAAGGGGATGAAGTCTCCCTGCACTGTGAGACATAGATCTGCTGACTTTGATCCACGCTGACGTTCTTGCAGCCTGCATGTTCTCACTGTGAGGTAATGTTAAAAGATTTCACTTACAGCAGGAGTATCCAGCAGTGTTTCGCTGTAATGCTCAACTATATCTGGATCCACACAAACTATGCATTTTTAAATGGCTTTTTTCCTTTTGTCCCATTTTTTACATACGGCAATAACAATCTATAAAAGAAAAAAAAACTACGACAACAGCCTGTTTCTATGATGATTCAGAAATCCTTGCTTGTTTTGATTAAATCTTGGGTCTGAAAAGCTTTAGTTACTTGAAAGTAATGCTCAGCTCTCAATATTCTGTTATTTGGACTATAGTAACCGAGGATTCAGACTCTCTATAGCCAGTTGTGTGAGTGCAGATATCAAAAATTCTCTTTTAATGTCATTTGCAAATAAAACATTCTGTTCGGTTAGTTTTGATTCCCAAGCCTCTGTGTTTCTTTCTTTAAAATGTGCTTGAACTGATACAGCCTACCCTTATTGATCATCTCACTAAAGCATTCCCTCTTGTAGCACAGCAAGGACTAGATCTCATGATTTAAGAAAAGGAATTTAGTTTTAGGCTTATTTTATGTTCCTGGGGCTGAGAAAAGTACTTTCACTGATTGATTCAAAGAGATTTCAGGGTGAAGGCTGCCCATTAACTAAACAAGTAATGGTTTAATGGTACCTGCATTCATCCCCAACATCCCCAGCCTTTACTTAACAATGGCTTTGATAGGAGCCTGTCTTCTTCATTCCACCTGTAATCCAATTACTCTAAGAGGTTTACCTCTAAATACTGCTGCAATGAAACTGAACGTACTCATGGAAATTTCACCTGGAAATTTTTGTCAGTGCGCAAGTTGTTGTCTGAAAGAATTTCATTGAACATGTATGGTGTGTTGGCCCTCCTTGGCTTTTCTGCACAGCCAGGACCTTTAACTTTTCTGCTCACACTGTACGGGTCAATTACCTGGAAACCACGTGGAGCTCAAACTAAAACACCAAGCCCATGGGCACTTTGACAATTCCAGTAAGGTTATTCAAACAAGACAGCTGTGTCCAATGATGACAGAAGCAGAGAAAAGCATTACTTTGTGCTGTTCTAAAGCTGAAATTGCACTGCTGGCTTTAATTGTTCATTTGAATAAATTTCAATTATTTGTGCGTTTGTTGCAGCCTTTAACTGATTTACAAAAAAATCATTTAATCAAATATACAGTGCAGAGTCTTTTGTTACTGACAGTGCACTGCCTTTGAGTGACTTTACTCTTAAAATAAAGATTGCAGATAATTAGGCAGTTTTGAATTTTATGAGGTTTTGAAAATCCTGCTGCAATGAGCCAATAACTGCAAAGCTAATGCATATAGATAGTTACATGCCTATAAAAAATAAAAATTGCAGAAAAGGCTTTTCTTTATCCCTTTATTTGAATGTGAAACTGAAAGTGTGTTCAAAATGTTCATTATTTCTCACAGCAAAGGAAACTTTTTGCATACACACCATTAAGTATCTTTCCATGAATCACCATGTTACTGTGGCAGTAGGAACTTGAGTGCCTGACTCATCCTGGTAGCAATGTTTCTGGAAGAACATGCCTCTGTCAAGATCTATCAAGACAAATTTTTCCCGGGCCACGGGCAGACTAAGTGGCCTTCAAAAGACACATTTGAGAAAATGAACAAGGAACCAATTTAGTAAGGAGAAGATAGGAATGCCAGAGCCCAGCCCTGGAGCCAGGTCTGTAGGTGCCACATGTATCTGCCCTTCTGTAGGCCCACCATTGCAGATGAAGTCATAGGGGTCTGGCGCATTGTGTATGATGTGGCAGTGGAAGGCAGAGGCTTTGGCAGGCTGACCCTCAGCAGCTGGCTTGTGAACACATTGGTAACCCTCACAAAAGAGCTGGAGGCAGCAATTGGAGAGAGGGAGGTATGGGCAGCTCTTTTTAGTTTGTTGCCTGCGGCCCAAATAATTGGTAGAAAATGGACGGACTGACGGACAGATGGATGGATGGATGGATGGATGGATGGATGGATGGATGGATGGATGGATGGAAATAATGAAGAAATGTAGAGGATATCAATTCGTATTCATTGCATCCCCAAATTTTAGCATGGACCTCTGTATGTGAATTGCTATATTTAGCAAAAGGAATAATGGCAAAGCTACTCAGAAAGATGCATGTTTTAAAAAACTGGTGCAATTTTTCACAGTAGCACATGTATTTGAACCCTCTGTCCTAGTTTTGCATTGCAGATTTGAACTGAGGACTTTGTGTCTAACACTTTGTATTTCTGAATCACTTAACACCGCCCCCCCCCCCCCCCCCCCCCAAAAAAAAAAAAAAAAATCTCTGAAAAATACAAGCACTGGACAAAAAGGGAGAAACAGCCTTCTTCAAGTGGCCTCCTACCAGCAAACACTGGTCTTAAGTGATGAAACACTTTTCTCTGAAAAAGTAATAGCTCTACAAACCTAATATTACAGAAAGGTTTCAGACTGCTAAGATACGCATCTGGTTTTTGTCAACCTTTACAACAGTGAAACCTGTTTAGTTAGAGGCATTGTATCTTTATATTATACCCTCTGAATTCTCATTATATTACACAACTGTGATCACGTAGGCCTTCCATTTTTTTCCTTCCTGTTATGAGAAGTTCTGATACTAGGTGCAGATACTGTATTACAAGAATATGCAGAAACATAGTCCCAAGTGTTATCTCTCCTACTCAGTGTTGTAAAAGTGTTATAAATGTTGTTTTGCCCACATCTCTTAGCACCACATTCTCTTCCCTATGTTTAGAAGCAGATCCAGGAGGACTTCAGGTGGCTTTGCTGTTGTAATCCTCATATTAGTGACACTTCATTTGAGCCCTTCTGACTAATCTCAGGTAGCGGTTACACTTAATGATTCTCCGGTGCCCTCATTCTGCTTAAGTAAATGGGAAAAGGGGAATGAGACAGACAAAGAGGCAGAGACATAGAGAGAGAAAAAAGAAGAGAGACGGTGGTGAGAGTGCTGAAGTCACTTAGCAGGGAAACAGTGCCATCTGTTGATACTCGTGGAAACAAAAAAAAGATGCAATGCACCAAAGAAACAAATTAAAGGACAACTTTTATGCATGCACCTGAAACACACTTATCAATTTTTACACAATCACAAAAGAAGCTCATTTATTTTCAGGCCTCTTCTCTGAAAACAAATGCAAGAGAAATGCACAGAAATCACATTCATCAGCTATAATGAAGCAAAGGAAAAGAGCTGCATATGGCAGAATGAAAATGAGTCACCAGTGAATTCTTTTTTAATTGATCAGTCTCTTAGCAAAGCAAAGGGAGAGGGGGAAAGAAAACAAACACTCCAGAAATGTTGATTTGGAACAGACACTTCAGAGAACAGATTAGACTATCTAATTATCATCTTTGCCTTCAGATGACGCCTTTGATGTGAATGTGACTGCAGAGTCTTTCCCTTCACTCTGTAAATAATGAGAATTCTAATTAAGGGATGGAATAATCGCAGGGCTCATGGCCTTGGTTTGCTTGTTATTAGGGCCGCTTAAATCCTGGGGGATGGACAGCGGGCATTTAGAAGGGCAATGTGGAGGGATGTTTGTTGTGTTTTTTCAAGGAATTAACAGTGTTGGCCGATTTACTGGCAGGCAGGCTTTTATGTTGTCAGTAGCTATGGAAAGGACTGTCAATCATTTTAGTTATTGAATAAAAAGGATGTTACTGTAGATTTTCAACAAAGAGACGAGGGCAGTGTTTGCACTGTGACTTGGTTTTAAAAAGGGGGTGACTGGGACTTTGTATTCCTTCTAAGCCCTAGTTCACATGATTAGTATATCTCATTAGTGTGTACTCAAGGATTAGGGCTGTAGAAAAACACAGAAACACCAAAGTTTGCTTGTGGATAAAATGTATTTGTTGTATGCATTTACTGGGAGTCATTATTTAATCCAAAAAGAGTTACGTGCATCATTAACTTTCCTCCGATAGATTGGAATACAGTGCTCATTCAAATCCCAGGAACTGAATTGCTCCAGGTCATTTACACTATAATGAAACCTGACGATGTGGACGTGCAGTCCTGTGCAGGGAAGCTGCCGCAGGTGAGCAATATAAAACAGGTTTCACCTTCATCAACCGATTGCGTACATCATACCATTATTTCCTGCATTTGTAGGTTTTATGAATTTTATATTTAAGTGTAAAAATGTGTGATTTTCTATCTAGATAAGAATAAATGTGTGTATTTTTAGAGCAGAAATCCAGTTTTTAGTTCAAATTTATTTTTTTTCACTTTGATGACTTATCAGACTTAGAGAGGGGATTAAGGATATCACTTTTTGCATGAAACAACACAGAAAAACCTGATGTGTTCATATTTTGTTACTGAAATGAAGAGAAAAAAACAGTTTAAAAGATAAGCAGAGTGAAATTCCATACAGGTATTGTAATGCAGTGGCACCCCTTTATTTTTCATCGTACAGGGCAGTCTGATTCAGTAGATTCACTAGCAGACCACAGGTAAAAGTGCTTTGCTGTCATCAGTGTTATGGGATAAGTAACCATGGCAACCGAGAAAATGTCACAGAAGCTTGCTGCAGATGGAAGAAGTTTGCCTTTTAACATGTCTTTTACATTGTGACAGGGTGTATTTTAACCCAAGCCATGATTGTCCTCCTAAATGTAACCATCCAGTAGTTTTTATGTCCAAACTTAGCCACATTGCTATGAATGCATTTTATTTCATTTCTGCTATAATTTTAAAGTGTTTAATATCACACTTTGAACTGCTTGACTGATACTTTCAATGGAGTAAGGATCTGAATTCTGCTTCTTCCACTACTTGGTGGAATGTCGCATAACCTGCAAGGGAGACGAGTGTGAGTCATATGCATTAAATGAATGAACTAATGACCTGAACTAAATAAATTAACCTTAAATCAATTAACCCTGTGACCTCACTGACCTGTCATGCAATTTAGTATGTACGACATGCAGGAATTTAAATACCTGGAGCTTTTCACCATCTAGTTAATGCTAAAGAAGCGTCAGTGCATCAAGAGAAGTCCAACAGGAAAGTGGCTAATTTAGTTTCAGTATGTTGAAATGACACTAATACAAATGGACAGCAAATGTGTAGTATAGTGTTGATGGGGAAAGTTAACTGATCTCAGTAGACTGGCAAACAACAGATTGTTTACTTTCAGAATGAGCCAATAGAGAAATCATTAGTTTCATCCCATGTGTATATCATATTCCAACTAAATCTGATGCTAAAACATTTTTCCCCATCAGTATTTAAGCCTGACGCTAATAACTTTGCATAGTGAGACCAGAGTGAATTTGCCTACCTTTTAACTAATTGAGGACTGTTTATTATTATACATATTATAGCAAAAACATGGACTTGTGTTTTGGAATCTCTTATACCATATTCATGATTTACTTAAAGTTTAATTATGTCAATGACATGTCAAAACTCATATAACAGGTTTTGCAACGTTGCAGAGTTCATTATAAGAATCCCTTAAAGCTACTCCCTGCTTTTTGTTATCTTACCATTTCATTCCACCTTGAAATGCATATAACTATGCTTTACTATGCATATGTATAATATAAATCACAGCTCTTGATGAATGAGAATTCATTATGTAAATAACAGTCAGCTATGAAATTTTATTCAAAACAAAGCTATGGTTTTTTGTCTCCTTTTGATTTCTGTATGTTAAATTAAATGAATAAATTATGTTTCCCCTACAGGATTTGTCAGTATGTTAACACGAATAGTTAATTGGCCAACCAGTAAATCCTGTCAGCTGCACAATATGGAAACATTATGTTTGTAGTAACACCTGTTTGAATTCTTTTGATATTGTCTACCATACTGTGCTGTATAATGGTTAATTGTAAGATTTACGCACAAGCACACACACAGACAAACACACCTACACACAGTTCATTTTGAAATGAGTTCTGTAACCAATGAGCAGCTGAATGACAGAATGACATTATTAATAGTGTGTTTTCAAACAATAGTGGTGCTTTGATTTTTTTTTATATAAAAATATATATAACTATAAACATTTGTACAAAAAACGTACAAAAAGGTTAATATCATCTAAAAGAAGAAAGAAAATACACTTTTGGGAATGATGATGCAGACACCTACATTTTCTGCTTTACTGGGTCTTATCTTTTTCTCATCACATGTATATATATCTTTAATCTACATTTGTTGCCTGAAGCACCTCTCCACATGGCTGCTGGAGTGACAAAATCAATTATTGCAGGTTTAAGTAAAGCAAACTGTGGGCTGCTTCACAGTCCTGGAAGGCATTACTGTTAAAACCACAGAATTCAACAAACCACACCAGAATGTGTTTAATTCAATCCAAACAAGAAAGTGTGAACACACCCAGAAGTCTTTGGCAACTTCATTTACCAAACTGTACAACCATCTGACAGCACCCCAGCCCCCTTACAACCACCTACTTAAAGGCAGACAAAGTGTAGAAAGCATTTTACATCTTGATAAAGGTTTAGTTTAGAGTTTTGATTTTAATTTTTTTTTCTTTTTTGCTAATTATTACTAAACCATTTGTTGTTAATGGTTGTTTTATGTATTTTATGAGTTCAAATACAGAAGCTACACTATGTTAACAGTGAAAATAACATCACCACCAAGCTTTTACAAAATTTTGAAAATTTTGCGCACTATGCAAAAAGACATAACACCAGGTTTTCACAACCTATTACTGTGCTGATGTTTTGTTCTGTGGTGGTGGACAACAATTTAGAAATCCACGGCTAAGTATGTGCTCCATGTGTTCATGTGGGCCGAGATGCCAACAAAAATAGGTACCATATATACGCTATCACTCATGTTCTTCAAACAATCAAGTGACAACTCATTCTCCCAGGCAGCTGTCACCTTTGAAGTGGCTGCTCATCAAGAGTGTATGTGTCTTCATGGAGGGAAGATTGTCATTTGCACTGACTTTCCAGCTTATTACTGAGTGGAAAGTCAGTGACACCTGTCAAAATACAGGGTGAGGAGGTGGACATGGTGCAATTCTACAAGTACCTTGGGAAGCTACAACAACAGGCTGGACAGGACTAATAAAAAATTGTACAAGAGGTGGCAGGATATTGTTCTTCAAAACTATCACTTCTATCAGCGGTGGCCAGAATGCAAGGGTCTGTGAGGCAGACAACAGCATAGTGAAGGAAGGAGGTAAGATTTCTAGAAAAAGAAAGCATGTCTCAATGGAAGCTGTGCTGAAACTGTTATATCTGTAATAGCATTTTTGTATAGATTTAACTGAAATTCCCGTGTGTGTGTGTGTGTGTGTGTGTGTGTGTGTGTGTGTGTGTGTGTGTGTGTGTGTGTGTGAATATGGCATTTACAGTTATCCCTGCGTATATTATTTAGCTGAGATAAAGAGTACTGTACTGTATATCTCATAAATGCTGAAATATTAAGCAATAAAATATTGGAAATCAGAACAATGTAAAACAGAAAAACATCACAGTGTTTACTAAACGTATACCAAATGTATACTATGTAGATAAAACTGTATTACTGTTATAACTCAATACTTCCAGTAAAATAATTCAGTGCAACCAGCCAAAAATAGTGGGCTGAGGTCTGTGAATGGGGTCACAGACTACACAAAGAAGCATGCTGATGCTCTACTTTATGCTGGGTTATAGCTACATGATTTCAGCAGAGAAATATCCCAATATTGATGAAGATGTAGGATGTGTTCACTAAAACTGGGGCACTGGACAACAAAAAATGTAATAGTTAATGACAATCAGTGATGAATCTTGGACTTTGCAACCAAAAGACATGTTGAAAAAAAACATGTTACTCCACAGACAACAAAAATGACGCTAAAGGATACGCAGTTCATATTGCATTCTTTGTGAGGTCCATGGACAAGTCAGCAGTAATTTCCTCTTTCCTCTCTGTCTCTATGTTTCCCTTTTTTCTTCTCTTCCAAATACAAGATTACAGTACACTTCTCTATAACGTTTCTGGGGGGGTTTTTGGACATGGTCAATCTGAAGACTGCAAGAAGAGACTGGAAAAAGAATAAACTAAATTGCATCCTCAATAACATTTTACACCCCCTCTACAGTGATATTTTGTGTTTGCTTCAGCACCCCAAGGTGCAACATCAAGGTCTCATGGTGATCATTTTCTCCACCCACCAACAGACTACTTCCTTTCTCTTTAATCTCCACAAACTGCAAAGGTGTTGAAACAGGCAATCTGCACTGATCTAAAATTACCAAATATCCTGGATATTCACAGGAATGTGGTTGAAACAATGGCTGTACAGCCATAAACTGCTGCAATTTTCCTTTGGATTTTTTTCCACATATCATCTTCCATATTATGATCATATTTTTACTTTAAACATTTACCAATGCAGATTTTGCATAATTCCATGTTTTTAAATTCTATGATATCATAACTGAGAGCTTTTGTGAAGGTGACAGTTGGCAATCCTCAAATCTAAGCAAAAATCCAAATGCAAACAGGACAGTCTGTGAAGTTTCCGTCGGCATCTTTGGAACTGGATATTGAGTTTAGTTGTGAACTAGTATGCAGGATCTCAGAGTGTCTGTAGCATCTTATTATATTTTCTTCTGAGGAATGAATCAATTTGAATGTGAAGATGAATGTTGCGGAAATCAAGTGTGGGTCCCACTTAATGTCTGTTTTTAACTGTCCTCAGGACTAAACAAAAGTTAAGTTTTATGTACTTACCATATAAATATACATACACTAACAGAAGATACATCTCGTTAGTATCAGGATGGATGTCCTGTTGAACTTGATTGAGATTAAGATTTGGATTGAGATCTGGAGTGCAGTGAACTCACTGTAGCATTCAATACACCAGTTCAAGATGATATCAATTTTTTTTATGTTGGTCATTATCCTTCCTCAAGAAGCTAACACAAGATGGGCATCCTTTGGTCATACAGGGATAGTCAGCAACAATACAAAGGCAGGCTATCATATTGAAACAATGCTTAGTTGGTACTGAGGGGCGCAAAGTGTGCAAAGAAAATATCCCTCTAAAATTATGCCACTATCATCAGATACAAGACAAGATTGATCTGCCCTTTCATGTTGTTTACACCAAATTCTGATGTCTTAATGGATTCACCAAATGTGACGAGTTCTTCTGCTGTAGCCCAGAGGATTCAATGTGTTGTCCATTCAGAAATTCTTGTCTGCATAGTGTTGTTGTTTGAGTCACTGTTGATTTCCTATCAGGTTGAAGAAGTCTGGCCATTCTATTGTAACCTCTTTTTGACTAAAGAACTGCTGCTCACTGGATATTTTCTCTATTTCAGACTATTCTCTGTAAAATGGATACGTGGGAAATCCCACAATTCATTAGTTTCTAACCCTGACTGTCCCATCTAGCATCAACAGCCATGATACGTTCAAAGTTACTTAGACCATCTTTCTTTCTCATTCTGATACTCGATTTGAACTCCAGCAGGGTGTTGTGACCATGTCTACATGCCTAAATGACTTGAGTTGCAGCCATGTAATTGGCTGAATAGAGATTTCCATTAAGTTGAATGGGCACTCCTAATAAAGTGGTTAGTGAGTATATGTGGTTATATCATTTTCTCATGTACAAACTTCTGAATTAAGGCCCTTAAAGTAAGGATATTGTCTGTACTCAGTATGTATTTCTATATATCAATAAGGTTTCACTTTAAATAAAAGGCACTTATAAATAAAACCCCCTCCACAGTAACAAGTTTAGCCATTTTCACCACTGTCAAGACAAAAGGCATCATCCAGCAGCTGCCAGCAGTGGCAAACACTAGATTTTACTGTGTTTTCCACAATATCAGATGTTAGGCCTTGGAATGGCAAATTGGGAAATGAACTAAACAGCAGTCGAGAGATTTCTTCAAACAACTGTCATTCAGAAAGATCAAAACTGCAGTGATCCTGTAAGGAGATTGAGTTGTACAACTCCTGTTTGTCAACGCTGTGCAGCTGAAACTGAAAAGCTGTTCAGGGTTTCTGTGAAGTTAGTGTCACTTAATCCAAAGATGTGATCCTGATCTGAGTTAAGAGTTGAGGTTTTTTTCTGCTGGCTCCCAACTTTAGTTTTTGTTTCAAATGAATGACGAGTTAGAGTGAATTAAAATTTACCAGAATTAAACGTAATGTGTCCCCCGCCTGAAGTCCGTATGGACTGCCAGACACACAGCTCTAAATTTGGTTTGAAATGCTTCACAGAAACTCCATTTAGTTACACAGGAGAGTAACTTCAGAATGGACACAATTATTCTTGTGCTTTAATAATAATTTTGAATAATACCTGTGCAAACACTATGGAATATACATTTATACATCTTTAGATCTGAGTGTCATTTTTTTACATGTTTATTGGTTATGTATTTTTGTGGATTTTTCATTGCAGTTTGAGGAGTCTGTGTTTCATAAAGTTGTGACAGATAAGTTAACAGTGGCACTATAAAATACAGAGCCTGTAATGAAAGAAACTGTCCTTTCAACAAAATAACTTCCAAAGCCGGAGCTAAGGTCCAATTGATTTAAAAGGTAGGCCAGAAATTAATTAAAGCTCGCTGACATCACTAAGGGTCCATAACATTTTTAAAGATGCAATAAGTCATTTTAGCTGGAATTTTTAATCGCATTTTGAAGATGGTGACTACATCCCTGATAGGATTAGCCATCAAACTCTTAAAAGATTCATCCATCTTTCTGTCAGCCATTCTCTAGGACATCAAGACTATGATTGGATAAAAGAGGAAAAATGTTCCCTGCCCTGTTGTCATTACCAATCCAACACTGGCAGATCTATTTTTACTTCAAGTAATGAGGAAGGAAGTTGGTTAATACTGCCTTGAACCTTCTTGAAAGCCTAGCAGGGGTTTCAGCCTGTTTAAACAGGAAGCAGGGCGTCTAATGGTTTCTTTAATGTGAAGTTTAAATATCTCAGTGAGACCTTTAAAAAAAATTACTGTTGAACAAGTATGGATATTATCCTGTCATTCTTTTCAAAGCTTGAACTTATTTTTATGTGCTTAAGGGAGTAGGCTTGCTTGTGTTCTGATGCTGTTTTGTTGAGTGCACTGAATAAAATTGCTGAAATTCATTGGTTTTAAACGCTGCTCACTTCGAAGATAGCATAAAATTGCTTTTTTTTTTAATATAAATGTTACTTTAATAGTCATAATAGGGAATCAACAAATTGCACCTATTTTACTACACAGAAATCCTTCATAACATACAAACACTAAAAACAGAAAGCACAACAGTTGCCATAATATCAAGGTTTTTAACAGCCAACAAATTAATATCTCTAATTGCATATTGTTATATCTTTACCCAGTGAGTGGTCTGTCATTTTTGTAATTATATCATCTTTGCATTCTAGCTTTGTAACCAGTGGTCATATTTGTCTGAGCTTTTATTAATTCTAGTCCTATTATGGCACCACTGTGTCTTGCACTACCTTACACTCACCTGTAAAGCACATCTAAACATTTGCCACAATTGCAATGGCAATGGGAAATAACTCTGCAATAAAAGAGGCCTTCCTGCAGGTCTGGAGCCAGGTGTTAGCTGTCCATATACCAGATCATTTGGAATGTCTGTGTAGATTCTCAGCCATCCTGCTCACCCTATCATGTGACCTGCTGAGGTCCTTAGATCCTCATTGCCTCTATTTTCCATGTTTATGCTACGTACTTACCTTGATCTCTTTGTGCCTTCAGTAACCTCGGAACTTAAACAACTCACAACTCTCACCTGCCTGTCCTCCTGCCCGCCGTCTTCTCAGGATTACAGGAAAAACCAGGTCAGAACTTCATTCCTTCACCCACCACACGAGCCAAACGCTCTCCACCTGCAAGTAAGTAGCAAATTCAGAAATCAACTTCTCACCAGTTACCACTCTCCCTGCGCTCAGATCCTAACCACACTCTCCCTCTGTTTTAATGCCTCAATGTCAGAGATTCCCTGCCACGTACCCTCTCCAAAGAAGTGTTCTACAGTGAGTGCCCTCTCCAAGGTGGAAAACCAGGTGGCTCATCTGGAAGTACTGGGATGCCCAGTCATCAGTGTATCTCTCTCTGCTGCACTGATGTGATCCAAAAAGCAAAGCGAGACATTTGGCATGAGCTTGTCTGCAGGAGCTGGAGACAGCAAGCTAGTGAAGGCATCCAGCCACCTTAGGGAGTCTATTTTCTATTCAGGTTTACCCCAAAAACCTTTCCTTGTGCCAAAAGGTGTCCACAAGTCATTGGAGCCCTGGCCTTTGGCTGCCTAATGCACCACAGCCACCCAATGATACAGTATAAATACCAACCCTCGCACGTGGTTTAGCCCACCAGCTGAAGCAGTGTACAAGACTGTACAGGGGATGGATTAGAACCAATGATCCATCCTTCCTAACAAGTAGGGTGTAAAAGAGCCCTTACACCACAATAGGGGGCTCTGGATACAAATAGTATGTAATTACCAAACCCTAACCAAAAAGAGAGCCTTAAAAGACAAACAAACAGCAAATGAACAGGATCAATAACAGTGATGAAAAACTACAGCTGAAAGAAGAGGGGTCACCAAGTCTTCATGACATTCACAATATTTCATTCACGATCATGAATCTTTATAGAAAATATAACAGTAATTTGTCCCATCACTGGCAAGATATTTTAGTGTGGGCGAAAGTGGTGATAAACTGACTAAGTGATGTTGCCATCCCCACAGCCATGCGCATACATTTCCCCATGATAACTATTTACTTGGCCCGCCACACGCTCCTAATTACATACTTCAGTTTTTGTGCTTTTTTATGGTGTGTGAGGGGGGAAATCACTAAAGCGAGACTGAGAGACAAACAGAGTGAGACAAACATTATGCATGGTGTCTCCACCCTGCAGGGTAGTAAAGCATATCAAAGGTTGGCTAGACTGCACTGGGCAGCTGCTGAGGCATAAAGATGCGCCACACTGCCAGACACACAGATGTAGAGTAATGAGTCATTGTGTACTGGAATTTTGTCAAAAGCCTGCTTCTCTCTTTTCCTCTCATGTTCTTCATCTCTGTCCTGTCATCTTATGCTTTCTCCTTGTACTGTGTTTATAATTTATTAAACTTAAATTAGATTTTAATGAATGCCCAAAACTGTTTCCATTTTTAAAAAAGTGTAGTGATGTGCCTCACTTCCAGCCATGTGCTTTATAATAAAGTTTAATAAGGTCAGATTACACAAAGCAGTAACAAAGGGCAAAATTTGTAAAGGTCGCAGGCAGGGGTAGAGTGGTCTCAGCATGCAGCTCAGTTGGAGAAAAAGGCAGAATATTAAGGCAGCGATTAATAAAGGTGGAAAAGAACACAATTGCATTCATTCATTTGTGCCTTTTCTTTCCTTCCTCAGAAATTGCTTTGAGATCAAAATCATCTGTCTATTGCTCAAATAAATTAAGCATTTTATCAATTTCATTCATGCATATGTATTGCGCATATTTGCATAATCCATAATTTGGTGAAGCTTTGAGAAACACTCAATATACACTCAGTGTATAAAGTCGACAGGCAGAGAGTGAAATAATGCTGCTTAAAAGTTTGAATGCCCACAACAAAAACATACAGCAAAAGCTCTTTTCGCATACCTGTAACACTGGCAGAGTAGATCTGTGATCTCAGTGTAACTTCCTGCTCACCACACGACGCTGTTGAAAGCTGCATTGGCAATTATAAATAGGAGTTTGGGTGGAAATTCAGGCGGCATATTTGAGCAAGTTCAAATCAATCAGAAGAGTGAACTCTCAGGGATCATGAGATAGATGACCTGGCAGCATCCAGTAAGGAACATTTTGCCATCTTTCAACAGGCTCAACACTTACGTGGCAGCATATTAGTAATGACTTGAGGTCTGTTGCTGGCCACAAGAGATGACAGTAAATTTGACTACACAAGCATAGGTGGGGACTCCCTAAAGAGGCTAAAGAGGATACATTCCAATGCTGTTATGCCAAGACTAGCAACGTTTAATCGGATCCTCACAACATCATGGTTAAACCTTCATGTTTTAACATGAAAAAGGTGGGTTAGAAATCTCATTTAAGCTGCTCAGATCTCTCAAACTAAATGCATTCAAAACAACCATCTTCAAGGTTCACGTTTCACTTCAAAAATTCCAAAAGGGGAAATGTGCCTTGCATCCAGGTCCACAAATGAATCAGCGATCAAGCACGGAGGTTTCTGTCAAGCCATGCAGTTTAGCAACTGACAGAGAGTGAGAGCACCACCTGGCTGTACACAGTGCAGCTGGGTGAACAGGTCGCTGCATACCTTTCAGCTGCAGTTAATTAAATTCACTATATATGTGAGCTATAATTAGATTAATAAATAACACAGATATCAGTCTAATTAGAAAAAAAGGCATAATCATTCTTCCACAGTATTTGTAGGAATTTGTCTTCGCACAGGTGAGAAGGCGGGTCTATCTACTTCATAAGTAACAAGTTAAAAACCATGCTGGTAAGCAAACAGAATCACTAGTGTGACTTAAAAGGGGAGTGAAAACTCCTTCCACTTAAGATTAAGGTTATCACAATGTCTGGTCTCTGCCAGTGGGGCCGGCTTTGAAATCAGCTTTGAAATACATGGAGGAAACTTTAGAAAACTAAGCTAAGATTTGGGGCTGAGTATTAGCGTCTTAATTCTTACTGTTATCATTTGACTCTTCAGATCTGAAGGCATTGGGTTGGAGATGTGATCTAGGTGGAAGAAGGAAAGAAACTTAATGCAGAAAGAAATAATGCTGCAATGTTTTTATCTTTTTGTGGTGCTTTTTAAATGATTAATAATGTAGGAAATGTATCTGTTTCAGTCCCAGTGTTTTGATTATCATATTTTTGTTTGTTTTAAATGATTGTATTGAACATTTGACTTTTTTATTAACTTCATTGGACTAATCAATCTAAAGACCTTGAGATGTACAGTGTTTTTAATTTTCTTTCACATTTCATGGAAAAATAAGCAACTGATTAAAGGACAATGAAAATAATCTTCAGCTGCAGGCTTATACTTTATAAAATGTCTTTATAGTCACACAAAAAGCTTAATGATGAATGGGATTCTTAGCTTTGCTGTTGTCTCTTTCCACACACACGCACCTCTTTCCACTCAACAAGAGCTGTAGTTGGAGTTGCAGCAGGAGTCTGCAGCCAAGCATGTTTCAAACTCAGACAATGCAGTGTGTTATCGCTAGCTACAGTGCCATCCGCTGGCTGTCTGGACTGATGTGTGGGACTGGGATGGCTGGATGTGGAGGAGAGATAGGGCGCTCTGATAGAGCCCAGGGCTAAAAAAGAGCATTATGCGTTACAGTGTTGTCTTAGTTATGCTTCACAGAACTGGATGCTTCTTCGCAAATCGTCCAATTTCAGCTCCCCGATTCCCTCAGTGTCTTCTCTCACCCTGCCAGTTGCCTTATTTAGTAAAACAGACATGTCTGTGCGTACAGGCTTAAATAGTGGAGGTGGTTGCTGTCTCACATCCTAATGGCTGGTCTTGCTTTATTTGAGGTGTCCTTATGAGGAAAGGTCCCAAAGGACTGACTTCTGGAAGAATGTAGGAGTGAGGGGGGTGGGAGGGTTGATTGCTGGTCTGGTTCAAGTGAAGGAAATTTAAAAGTGAGTGATGCAGAAAAGATTTTTAAAGGTCGCAATAAGTCAAAAATGGAAAAGGGAAAGATGAAAAGTGCATTGATTGGATCACTCAGCAAACCATAGAAAGAGTCTGAGAGAGGAAATGGCTGAGAGATCCCAGTTTAATAGTATTCTCTCAGAAAGTGTGAATGACTTTGAGTTATCACCCCTTTTATTGTATCAAAATTGATCACATTATCTCCCATCCATCTCTGTATATTTGTCTCTGCTTAAAGTGGTTGTTCAAAGCACATAATGGACAGATTAGGAGAAAACCTCTGTTCTGGCAACACTCAATATTTTCCCATTAGTGTGGTGGCCACTGGGATTAGACCTTTGCAACACATTAAAGTTGTCAATACTGCTAATATTGTTTTTGGAAGTCCTCCACCTTCTTAGAGCTACAGCTTGTGTAACCAGATCTCTTTGATAAGATCTATCGAACAACCGTGAGAGTGGTAGCAGGAGACCTATAGGTCTTATCTATTAGAGAATGGAAGACTGCGGGATAAAATGGCCAAAGAGTATTTTTCTTCGAAGCAGTTCTCCTCAGACTTTGGGAGATTGTAGAGTCTTGATGCAAACTGTTGTCAAAATGCAATTCAGTAAAAAAGAAATACAAAATATTGCGTGACGATAGCTTGAATTCCTCATATTTGCTGCAAATACACCACGAGAATGTTCATGTAAAGAGTTTTGTCATTGCATGTTTTTGTGCAGTTTGAATGAGCCATTCAGCACAGTTTTTTTTTAACTGTGTATCTTTTTGTAAAATAACAGCAAAATTAGTACAGTAACACAGATGACAGATTGTTCTAAACAAAGGTGTAAAAAAGCACCTGCCTAATAATTTGTAGGTCTGCCAAAACTAAAGCTGCCATGCGGCCAAATCTGTTTAGTCCATCGGGGCATGGATGTCCTAAAGTGCCCTGTGGTATTTGGCACAGACACCCAGTTGGTTGTTGGGTATAGGGCCTCGATGGATTAGCTTGTTCCGGTAAATATCAAAGATGTCTAATCAGATTCTGATCTGGGGAATTTGAAGGCTGGGCTGTTACTTGGGAATCTTTGTTGTGTTTGTTGAGCCACTCTTGAGCCATTTTCGTTGTGCTGCAGGGCACAATATCCTGCCAGGGAGCCCATTGCTGTGAAGGAGTGCAGTTGCCGCAGAAATGTACTCTCAGTGTGCAAAAACGTTTAGGTGGGATGTGTGTGTCAAAGTAACATCCACATGAATGCAAGGACATTGTGTTATTTACATCACTTGTCATAAGTTTACATTATTTTGGCCAATCACTATAAGTGGTGCAGTATGTGCAGAAATCATTCAGACAACTTTTACATGTTTCATGTTGCAATATTACTCTTACATCATCCAAATTCACTTTCACCCTCATTATTATGCATTTAATACTCCATAATAACAAAGCATAAAAATTTATTTTTACAGGTTTTATAAAGGCATTCAAAAGGAAAAAACCTGAAGTCATGTTGATATGCCATTTAACTCTGCACTTACTTACTTACTATAGCCTTGAGACTTCTTGTGGTTGCATGGACTGCCATTGCTTTTAAGTCTATCCAGAGATGTTTGATTAGATTCAGTTTAAGGTCCTCCCTGGGCTCTTTAAGAACAATCACAGAGCTGTCCCTAGGCTACTCCAGTCTGAGGTTTTGCAATTTGGAGCAGGTTTTAATTAAGGAAATATTCCACATTCTTTGTTCAGCTGTCCTCCAAACCAGACCTTTCACTTTTTCTGTGCTGCTAAAAAATCATCCCCATCTCACGATGCACCTACCAGCACCGGGGCAGACGATGAGCAGAGCCCGGTTTTCTCCAGATATTATGCTCAAACAATTCAATATTGGTTTCATCTTAGCAAAGAATCTTGTTTCCTCACAGTCTGCAAGTACTTTGGTTGCTTTATTTGCAAACTCCAAGCGGGATTTCATCTGTTTTTCACCTAGAAGAGGCTTCCATCTGGTCCCTCTGGCTATAAATCCCCACAGTGATGTTAGTCCTTCTAAAGTTTCTTCCATGTCCACACAGGATCTCTGTGTCTCAGGCAGTAATTGTTCAGTTTTGCTTGGTGATCATTCTCTAGGAAGAATTTCATTTTTAACCAAACTTGTGTAGGCTGCTTTGCTCTTAGAAACCTTTAATCTTTTAATATGCTAATGTGATATTTCAGTTTGGGTTTCTTTTCTTATTAAATCATTTGGAAACACTTCTATAATTCAGTCTATATTGTGTGATCACAGTGGATATTATGCATAGATTTCTGGTCTAATTAACAAAAGGCTACAACATAACTTTGTGTGAATGAGAGCACACATCTGTGTGTATTGTAATGGGGTTAAAGTAGCAGAAATGAACAACAAAAACTAGCAATGATGCTTTTTCACCACAAGAGTGCACCATTGTGCTTTCTTATAACAGAACAAGGGCACTACAGCAGGTGTGTGCCCTCACTCTGGTGTTTTGTTGACATTGGAAGATAGAAAAACCTGTCACACAACAAGATCAGCATTACCAAAAAGTCATTTAATAGAATTACTGTATTTGTGTGTACTGTTAAGGAAGGGCTGAACCAAGAATGAGGGAACAGAAAACAATTCCATCAATGCTTTTTGTTTTCTCAGTCTCAGGCTGTCAGGACTGAAGGAAAAGCTTGTAAAATTGGGGACTTTCTGCATCATGGTCTAGTTTGTTGGAGCTGGTTATTAACTGTGAAGCGGTTTGCACTGTCCTGTGTGCAATTTCAGTGGTAAATGAAAACATACACTCCTGCATGTGTGAGAACGTCCTCTTGGTGAGGCAGTGCTGAGGTCATATCCACTGGGATGGCCCGGCCGTGTGCGGACAGGATGAGGAATAGAGCCTTACTTTCTGAGTTAGATAAATACCTCCATCTGCCTTACAAGGCCATTCACCGGGGACAACACAAAGACCAAAATCAGCAATACATAAGCATCAATAATTAAGCAGCCACACACAGAGTGAGACACTGAAGGCTGGGTGGGGTCCTGGATGGTGCTCAGGGTTTAACCTAAATGCTTTTAAACGTCTGCAAAGCTTGTCATAGAGGACAGGATGGAGAAGGGTCCATTTTTTTTCTTTTCCCTAAATGACAGGGCTATAATGCACCTTAATGCTCTGTCTCATTATTTTTCCTCTCTGCCCTTTGTTGTTGTTTCATTTCCATGTGCTGTTGGTTTTCTTAGAGTTCCCTCAGACGACGAGACGTATTAGGTCAAACCTATCCTATGAACAAGTACATCCCGTGACCCAGCCTGGCTCAGCTCGCGCCTTATCATTTATTTATGAGAGCCACTATCAGAGCGACGCTGAACACAACAACAGTGATGTCATTGCTTTTATTTCTTTCAGTGCGTTGACTGACTGATACGATTCTTTTGGCCACCGGCAGCAATCGCCTGCAAAGCTGAAACTAAAACCTTTTAAAAGTTTTAAAAACTTGTCAGAAACAATGATTAAAAAAATCTATATTTGTTTCTGCTCTGCAAAGGTTGGAAAGTTTATTTGTTTAGTCATTTCTTTCCAACACACAAGGGGTGTTAGTGTGGTGAGTTCTATATGAGGATTGAGTCTGCAGGCAGTTTTATTTTGGAAGGAAAAGGGGCTTTTGGTGTCATGTTCCTGTGGGGGCTCTGAGGCGAGTAGAGGTCTAGGATTTCTTCCAGTGTCACTTTGTCCTTGTGGAGTATCCATCTCTAGCTCATTTTTTCTCCTATCTTTTGTACATCTCAATTGCCCAGAAACAGGAATGGCAGTAACTTCAGGGACTGCAATGAAAATGAGTTTGCACCGAGTCCACTGTGTGATTTATGTAAAGGCCACTAGGGGGAGAGGTAGAGCTGACACAGGAGACATGAAAGAAAGTGAAGGGTGAAAACTGGAAATATGAACACCTGAAAAGGAGGAAAGGTGAGAAGGCCCAACTGAGACTGAGAGTTGGAGACAAAAAGGAAGATTTGAAGTGGCAGAAAAGGAATTCAAAAGAGAAATTTGTGAATTATTGTAGAAAATATGGAGGGGGGTGGGGGAGGGGGAAGGGGGGGTTAGCGATACAAAAGACAAAAAATTGTTTGGGGTTTTTTTGTGTTTGCATGCCTCAGAGAGTAACCTGTGTTCCTTTCCAGTCATCGTTGGCATTTCGCTCAGCAGTGTATTTCCATTCGAGGGGCATGGAGAGAGCAGTGACCTAAGGGATACCCTGTAATTATCCTCCGTGTCTATGACAGGCCCAGATAATCAGTCTCACTGGGAATACTGGCATACCCCGTGGATGAGTGATTCTGAAAAACCTAATCCTCAATGAAGCGTACTCATAGCTCTCACACTGGCAACTGGAGTGCTCTCACAAGATGCCTTTTTGACACACTCACGGGTCAGTGTGTGTAATCCCTCTCTTATTTTCTTCTGTCTCTGTTTAGATCATGTTATGTAGGATTTCACTGAGTTTCTTTGGTTATACAAGACCCGAGCTGTGGCCAATGGTTGTGCTGTATTCCACCAAATTTTAAAATATATGTTTTGTTGTTGTTGTTGCTTTGCAAAAGGTTTAAATACCATTTTCCCAAAGTAACTTCTCTGTTTAGCTGATGCATGCAGCTATGAGCAAAAACAGCCCTAATGTGCCTCTGGCTCCAACCCAGTTATAGCTGTAGCTCTTTTGGAGAACAAAAGTTAACTGATATTGATGTTTAGAATGTATTTTCAATTAGAGCAAATGACATTTCACATCCCAGCAACCCAATGCTCTATCTATTTTTATTTATTTATTTATTTTTTAACAAAATCAACAATGAATATTTGATAGTTTAGGTCTATACGATGAGCAAATAAAACAAAATAATAAGATGCTGCATGTCACGATACACTGAGTGTTGGGGCTTCAGGTAAAAAGCAGAAAAGTAAAGGTTAACATGCACAGTTACGCTTTGAAGTACGCAAACACACACATCAGGCTCCTCACACACAAACACAATGGTTCAACATCTCATAAATCTTTCAAAGAGGCTTCAGAAAGAAGTCAGTGATTTGGCACAAGCCACAGATGCACACAGAAAACACACAGTTGTGAACACAAATAGCTTTTAAAGACACACTTTCAGTATCCGGTCAAAATGTATGCATGCATACATTTTATGTTCATATGTACATATATAATTTTCTCTATATCTACTCTCATTGTGCAACAGGAGTTCTTTCACCTCCAAAGCATCCTCATTCAGACTTTGAGATTAAATTACACTGTGGATGTATATACTCCAGAAATTTGCACTACTAGCTGTACCTCAGTATCTCATGCAGGAAGAGCAAAGCACGATTCCCACAGGCAGCCTGGGAATCAATTACAATTCTCCTGAGGCAGGGGATTGGCTACTGGGGAATGACAACATGCCAGACAGCCTCACGGTCAGGCTGTCATCATTTGATTCACACATAATCAGCTCCTAATTGTATCACATTGGTCTGCAGGTACATGTAATTTAGAACAGAACATGAATTCACAAGGGCTTTTGGAGGCAGAGCTCTGATAATGAAGGGGATGCCAGCGCTTTTATGTGCTTGGCCCCTGGTAGTCCTGTGCTGGAGACTCGGGATCCAGATTTTTGTGCTTTGACAGTTTGATTGACAGCTGACATGACCGGCTCTGGAGTTGCCAGTCAATACAATAATACTGAAAGTAGCCCCAGTGCAAGTGTCTTCTGCTCAGAAAAAACTTCAAAAGATTTTTTTCCCAATATATAGTATTGCTGTGTTCTGTCAGAGTGATCAACACCATGTTGCAACAGTATCCTCTGGACTGTGGAAGTTTGCAGTTTGGAACTATTCTTCACAAAGTTTACCGGAAGAAAAATTGTGTCACTGTTTTGCTGCGATATAATATCAGACAACTTAAATTATGAATTATGCGACACTCAGTGTGCTCTTACATTAAAAGAGACGCAATAAATCATCTTAGCCTCACAAGGAAGCAGACGCTTCGGTGTAATACGCCCTCTTTCTTAAAGCATTGTCTAAAGTTAGTCCTGTCCAGCATCCATGACATCAGAGAGAAGGCAGCAGACTCCCCTGAGCATCAAAACACAGACAGACTAAAAAAATAATCATGACTGCTCTATTAATCTACTCTATTATGGCTCTTGATCAATATATATTTTGCTCTTGTTCAACAATAACCATTCATCAAGTCAACCTCATTCTGCAAAGGCTAACCTTTTAAGATGTCAAGAGGAAAAGGGAATTCTGTTTAACATGCAGTTCATCTAAGCAGATAAAGGGGAACAAAGAGGGGACGAAGATCTGTGAACAATATGTAAGACAACATTAGTCACAATACATCATTGCTCTAGAGAGACTTGTGGGCTAAGTGTATAATTTAAGGATATATAATTCATCTTTTCTAGTTTTTTCAAAATAGGTTTGCCTACGTTACATTTTCTCATTACATATTTTGTCAATACAAATAGATAGACTGTTACGCAAAGCCATTTCAGAAATAGTTCTCCCAAAACAACCCAACAGTTTGGATCCAATAAAAGTTTCATGTCTTATGTTGTTACTGTATATTTTGTTGCTGCTGATGCGTTTTCACTTCTAAAATTTAGCCATGAAGAAATAGAAGGGTATCTTAACATGATGTATTTCGGTCAGAATCCATTCCTAAATGCAAAAATCAAATCTGTTCACAGAATTTGAAATAAATCTTTTTGACTTTGCAAAAGTGTTTTCAAGCTGTCCTATCAGAATCAAGTTGTGATGAACATGGAAAATCCAGAGCCTTGTAAATCGAAACCCAGAAACCAAAAAAAACTTTTTTTGAACTTTTTTTTTCTTTTTCCTTATTTACTATAAAACTACTTCTTGTCCATCTTTTTCTTTAAATGCATCCGGCACCATGTATCTGTTTGGGTCCTTCAAAGAGATGAAAACTGGAAGTCATTATAGGAAAATAAAAGCAATACATTCTCAGACTCTTATACACTTTCTGGCTCTTAGACTGTGGCTTACAGTATATAAATTCAATACAATTTTCAGGGTTTTACAGCACCCAGAAGGAATATTCACAAACGTGGCAGCATTTCACACATTTGCAGACCTAGCCAACGATAGAAATGCTTTTTGTAAATAACTCTCAATAGTTATAAAACCGACTACTCAATTATGTTTTCCTTTTTCATAAAAACGTATGAACAAAGTGTAAGGAGGGGGTTTGGGGGATGGTGGAACAGGCATTATAAATGTTCTCCTTTCCCAACAAATTCTGAAGAAAAAAGTCAGCAATTTGTTCATTTTGATGACAGTATGGTGTCAATACATGTGGGAATTCCAGTCATTTTCTAATCTGAGTATAAAACGCATTCTGATAAGGGTTTCAGCATTTCTTTTGTAGCCTGCAGCCTTAACCACTTTGCGCATCATAACTCATGATGGAGTCACAGTGGTGAGCAGGACACAGACATGCACCTTGGCTAAAAGGATTTATGACCCTGAGTGACTTTATTCATAAATAACTCTTTTTTTTCTTAAATCATCAAACTATAAAATAGGATTGAAAGCAATTTAAGTCTCTTCTTAGCTGGTTGTAGCCTGCTGCAGCATTAGCTACACAGCTCAACAGAAACAAAGGCCCATATTAAAAAAAGAATCGAGGAAAGGATGTCATCTTTTTAATTTTATTAGCAGCGTTTTTATTCTATCAATTCAGTACTTCAACTATGTTGTGTGAGATTTATTTGTTATCAGCAAAATGCCACACCTTTTTCAGTTTAAGAGCCTTAAAATTGCCTTTAGAAAAAACAGAAGTTTAACATTATTTTAACATCCGAAGAGACACAAACAACCTACAAAACAGGAAGTCAGGGCAGCCAATGGCAGCTCTGAAGCCAAAAGCCACGGCAGCTACAGGTGTATCTCATTCTTTACTGCCTGACTGAGATGGATCTCAGCAATTTCTGGTGCGAGCATTGCACTAAGTTGAATCTAAATAATTCAAGACCTGGAATGATTCTCAAATTGCTTTTATTTTGAACAGAATACAAAACAGACAATGAAAAAAAAACCTTTCCTCCCCCTTTGCTGCGGGTGTAGAAAGATTTCCCTGTCAGAAAAAGCCACGGAAAACACCATGTGCTAAATGATTTCATACATCTCTTCTCCATGCTGTTCTATACACTACACCAGGGCTGCCCAATCCCAGTCCTCGAGAGCTACTATCCTGCAGCTTTTAGATGCATCCCTACTCCAACACAGCTGAATCAAATGGTTTGATTACCTCTTCAGCATGCCATCGTGTTTGGCAAAGGCCTGATAACAAGCCATTCAGTTGATTCAGCTGTGTTGGAGTAGGGATGCATCTAAAAGCTGCAGGATAGTAGCTCTCAAGGACTGGGATTGGGCAGCCCTGCACTACACACTGTAGATTCAGACTTTTACAGAGTGCAGTGCTATTTTTTTTAAATGGCGCCTTTATTGCAGCTGTTGTATTTTTTTCTCTTTCTTTCGTTTTCAAAGAATGGTGCAGCAGCCTCGACATTAGTCAGCATTTGTGCGGTCCATAGCTGCAGCTTCTGAGAAACAAATTTACAAAGCAAGTTGTTTTGCACGCACACACACATCTACAGAACCTCACCACTTAACAACTCTCCCCCTCTGCCTTCTTTCTCCTGTGTTTTTGCAAAGTAAACAAACATCATTTCGAGTGATTCCTCACAATCCATCCTTCTGCCTCTGTAGTGTGTTTGAGCCTGCCTCGCTGTGCTTGTCAGAAGAGCTCCTTTAATCGCTCAGTGCCGTCATGTGATGTTCAAGGCCCACTCCTCCTCCCAGCCTTCTCCTTTCTTTATCTGTCAATCATCAGAGCTTGAAAAAATAAAGCCCCTATGCCTTTATTTCAAGAGGTGCCTGATCAATATCATCAATCCATCCACCTCCCCTGCTCACACCCCCCACATGTTCTTTCTCTTCATCTCTCCCCATCGTTCTCTTCTTTTACTTCACTCCCTCCCTCCCTCTCTCTCTTTCTCTCTCTCTCTTATTCTCGCTCTCTCTCACTCTCTCTCTCTCTCTCGGTTGCTGCAGCTGTATCCATTTCCTCCTGGCAAAAAGGGACTTTATGAATAAATGATACTGAATTGCTGAAGGTTCAGATACTAAATAATGAATTTCACCACCAAAAACACAACAACTTCTCCAATCATAAAATAGCTCTCCCCTTCCATATTGATTGTGCTTGTGCAACCAGATGCAGAGAGCACAGTCTGCATCCGTGCAAGGTAGAAGACCATACAGGGAGAAAATGCATAAAATGATAGGGAGCCACCTGCTTTTTTAGCTATAGATATCTGTTAAGAGAGGCTAACAGATGGGTGCCGATGGCGGGTACACTTTCTCTGAGCTCCTCTCGCATCTTTGTCGAAGCACTAAGAGCGGAGTTGGTCTGAGGGAGGTGGAGGAGAGAAGAAAAAAATCTGAAAACTTTCCTTCACGGGACATTTAAAGTAAGTGTGGTCATCTATTCTGTGCAACGGGCAATGGTGTGTTGCTCTGTTTGTGAGAGAATCTGTGTATGTGTGTGTGTGTGTGTGTGTGTGTGTGTGTGTGTGTGTGTGTGTGTGTGTGTGTGTGTGTGTGTGTGTGTGTGTATGCGTGTGTGTGTGTGTTTGTTGCGTGGGTATACGTGCGTGTGTCTGTGTTGGAGCTGGCTTGAAGGAGAAAGAGTATTGGCTGGCGAGGCCATGATTTTTTTTTTCCTCAGGTCATTGTTGGTTGAGGTGCAGCTGTAATAGTGAGCTGCTTCTCACTGATGAAATAATATTCTGATTAGTGATCACATTGTTTTCCTGCAGTAATAACAGCAATGAGATGGGAAAAACACCTCACAGGGGCAACAGCGTGTAAATGGAAATGTGTCTCTTGGGGTAACGGAGTTATTGTTTAAAAGCTTTTCAAATATTGTGTCCTATTCTCACCTAATATAAACATGCATATAACACATGCTAAGGGAGAGCAATTCAGTTGTAAAGGAATGCGTGTGTGTGTGTGTGTGTGTGTGTGTGTGTGTGTGTGTGTGTGTGTGTGTGTGTGTGTGTGTGTGTGTGTGTGTGTGTGTGTGCGCACAAAGGCTAAAATTGATTAATAAAAGAAAATCTTTGAATATGTTTTTATCGTTTTCTTTCACTGTTACGTTTATTTATTTTGGCTTAAACATAGTGGAAAACAATGAATTTATACATTTATACAATTAATATATTTATGTAATTACATTGTGATAATATTGTTTATGTGTTTTTATCAAGTAATTATGCAGTAACTATGAATCAACACAAATTCTCTTTATATATAATTCCTAACATAATTTAATAAATTATAATATGTTTATATAATAATAATAATTTTATATAAGTCTGTATTTTCACAGTATCCTGCTGTTATTTGGCATTTTTACATACTGATTTATTCCACTCGTCACATTATTCAGAATAATGCATATACTGCTATGTTATACAGTGTGGAGACACATACTAATGCAGCAAGTCATTGTGGCGAGGGATAAATAATTGATATCTCACTGAATATGCAAATGAGAAAGAAGGAGCAAGGGAGAGTCATAGATGATGGCGTGTGGTGTGTTCCCGGTGCACGGAGCTAAACAAAAGGCCCGTGTGATTTCCATCATCCAATTAAGAAATATTACAGCCACCATGTTGGGACTGAAACCGTTTAGAGTTGTTTGGGGTCCTGCTTTTATGCAGCTTTGTGTTGTGCTTTTGGGGGAAGCCTTTGAAGTAATTGTGTTGTGTATTTCCCCAGATAGGATTTTTATTTTTACATGGTGAGATACAGTTTAGCTCAATAGACGATAATTCAGGGAAGAGTGGGAATTTATTTTAATAATGTTGGGTCTATTAGTATGTAACAGATGGATACGGTATTCACAAATGTACAGTTCATTTCAATAGCACGTGTAGTCATCAAGAAAACAGACGTACAGGGTAAAGATTTTTTTTCCCCTCTCTTTCTCTGTGTTTTACGCAGCCACACGTTCACCTCACGTCATATTTCTTTTCCTTGTTTGCATTAGCCTTATAACCTACAGACTCTGGGAGACAAGCGCTTGTGCATCAGGAGCGTAACAACCTTTCAGCCGCAGCTCGGAGAGAAAAATTAAAATTTGATGTTAATCAAGGAGACTGGGAGCTGGAGATGACAGGTGTTTTCTACTCTACTTACCCCAGTCTCTTTCCATTTGGCATCACCACTGAATTTCAACTCAAAGTTGCCCATTTCAGTCCCATCAAATGGAACTTGCCAATCATTCACTTCATGTTTTAGGAGCATTCGTGGTTTGACCAAAGTGCACGACTGTGGCTGTGAATAATTTAAATTAAAAGTCCAGAAAAGTCATAAGAAGAAAAGGCAAGATGCGAATTTTGTGTGTTTCAGTTAAGGAAAGAAATGCAATTCATTTTAGTCATTTATATATGAGGTAATGATAATTTTAACTATATATATATATAGAACTATATATAGAACCATCAAAAAGCAGTTTGTTTCCTATCCATTATTTTTAAAACTATGACACTAACATTAATGCATCAATATGACATGTCAGACTCATAAATCTATCACTACTTGCTTTGGTCTTTTTATCCACTGCACTTCTTACCCTTTTTTTAACATGACTGTGTTTTAGGTTATGCCCTGCCAGCACACACACATACACACACCACAAAAACACACATATGCTCATATCTCCCCCAGGGACCTGGCTCTCAGACACGAATCACAAGGTTGAGTTGGTCATTATGGAGGTCCTTGACTAGCTCAACGTAAACTTACAATCCCTAACATTGGCTTCCTACATTCCCCAGTGAGTGATACATGGAAACAAGTGTGCATGCATGTGTGCACACATGTGTGCCTGCGCGCACGTGTATGTGTGTGTGCAACAAGGCCAAAAACCAGCCCTTTAAAATCCAAAAATCACCATATTCAGCTAACTACAATACAATATGGCATCAATAAAATTTTCCCACAAACTCCATCATGCTGTAATCTATACGGTCTGAACTTCCTTGTGCATTTGTCAGTGATTCATAATGACTAAATACGAGAGCAGAAAAAAGCTCAGAAAAGATGGATCTTCAATGCATTTTAGGGCCATTTTAAATCTTTTTTCCCTGCTTCCTGGGCAAGATCTGAAAGAGAAAAAAAGATTTCTCCTTCACTCTGTCGAGCCCCTGAATTATTAGGGGCATCAATATCTTTAGCATATTGCCAAGGGCTTCCAGACAGTATCTGCTTTCATTATTAGTGTCAGCTCAATTATAGCTCACACCCAACTGTTTCTCAACATCTAATAGCATCAATCGACAGGGATGGCTGACGAGCTCGCACTCACACACATGCACACACTCGCACACACAACCGATATTCTAACACGTGTGCGTACACGCATCCGCGCCTCACATCCGTCTGCGCGTGCTGTTGCGTTCTGTCATCTTGCTAATGTACGCGGCTGAGAGGAAGCACAGGGCTCATAATGGAGGCCATGTTCTTAGTGGCGATGAGCAGCTGATGCAGCCTGGCCCATTTTCATCAAATATTAATGGCATGGAAAAATACACCCGGACTGAGGCCTCGTCCAAAGCCAAACTGGAGAGGCTGGGGGAAAAGAGCAATGGGGAGAAAGTGCAGTGAGTGTGTTTAGAAGTGCCATCTGATGGCCATAATTAGGGCTGCTCTAATTAAAAATTCAAAAGCCCCAGTTTATTTGAGCGCATGAATCTTCCACTCACTGCAGCATTTATTCGCCTTTTACAAAGTATTTTATTTTACAACATCAATTGAAGTGGGCTTTCCTCCCTCTGCACTCCATCCTCTGTCTCAAGCTTTCGATTTCTCGCTCACTGCCTCTTGAGTCAGAGAGCTGCTAAAAGAAGAAAAGAGAACATGCTCAGCTCTTCTTCTTTTTTTTCAGGAAACTCGTGCAAGGTTATGCAAATGATTGGCAGCCATTAAAAGAAAGGTTAAATGATAAAGACACCAACCAACAGGAACTGGTGATACTGCACTCAGTGAAGGAATGCACTTGATTTCCCTGAGATGTTTTGGATATGAAACCTAAAAATCAGGAGAAATTCTTTTTCTTTTTTTGTCTTTCTTCTCTTTCTTCTCTCTATAAGCACAAAACCATTGCTTTCAGCTCACAGTACAACCTTTGGCACGAACAAAGCCTGTAAAATGTACAGTTTTGGGCATGTGCTTTGTTTGATTATACAAACAGTCACTTCACCTTTTGTGTCAGTATCACAAGGAGAAATGAGCTATGAAGAGCAGTGCAAAAAGAGCAAGGCTTTGTGAAAACACTGACTTCTTTTCTTTTGTGTTTTTTCCTCTATTTACTCCCTGTGCCCTCTATCCTTTCCTCTCTATAACCCTCACTTTGCTATTTATCTCTGTTATCCCTCCGTCTTTTTACACCCCTTTCCTCTCTTTTCCATATATTCCTTCCTCCTCTCTGCCTCTCTGAGCCATGCGCACACACAAACATGACACACATTTGAGCAGTCTATTCCTCTTTTGAATAACACCTCTTTTATTAGTTTGGGTCTTTTCTCTCTAGCCTGCTTTAAACAGAGAGGGGAGATGGGATTCTAAAGAGCTGCCAGGGGCTCAGTTTGCACAGTGCTTTGATGTCACTGAGATGCTCTGAGAGCAAATGCACACACACACACACACACACACACACACACACACACACACACACATACATAGAGACGAGACACCTCTACATAACCAGACAGCACTCAACACCCCCCACCCCACCCCATGCACACGCATATAAACATGCATACAGTACAATTGCGCTTGTGGCTGCAGAACCACACATGGATGTTAACATTTTCCTTCCTTTTTCTCTGTTTATTCCCTCTTGTTTTCCTCTTTCTGACCCATGGCAACATTTACTCTTTCATCTGCGCTTTTTCATGAGTAAGGTGTAGCATTTGAAGTAAGCTGGGGTTTGAAAGTAGAGGTCAACCAATTGGTTCAGGGCAGATACCAGATTATTCATATATAAAATGCCTTTATTTATCGTATTGCAACATGAATAATCACTCATCATACAGTAGTTAACTTCATATCACTACATTATATTCATGCACAAGATGGATAACTTTACATCTCTCTGCAACTTCAACTCCCTCATGTGTTGAGAAACACCTTTGAAACATAAAAAACTACAAAGTAAATGCATAGATGCAATAATGAGAAAAAGAACATTTTCATAAGACTACCTGCAGCCTTGTGAAAAACTAAATACACTCCACCATCCATTGACTTGTAAAACAACCTTTAGTAGCAATAACTGAAAGTAATAGTTTGCCGTTTGACTTTTTCAGTCTCTCACATCAGTGTGGAAGAGTTTTGACCCACTCTTCTTTACAGTGTTGTTTCAGTTCATTGAGGTTTACAAGCGTTTGTTTCTGAACAGCTCTCGTAAAACATCTGAATTGGACTGAGGTCTGGACTCGCTGGGTGACAGCTAGGTGCCCAGGTCCTGTGGCTGCAAAGGAAGCACAAATCGTCACCACTCCACCACCATGCTAGACCAGGGGTGGGGAAACTCCATGCCTCAAGGGCCGGTGTCCTGCAGGTTTTAGATTTCACCCTGGGTCAACACGCCTGAATCAAATGATTAATTCCTTACTAGGCCTCTGGAGAACTTCATGACATGCTGAGGAGGTAATTTAGCCATTTAAATCAGCTGTGTTGGATCATGGACACATCTAAAACTTGCAGGACACCAGCCCTTGAGTCCTGTAATTCCCCACCCCTGTGCTAGACAGTTGGTGGAGTCGTGGTAATCTGTGTTAGCTGTACATCACATTTGCAATGTGTATCACTTCCAAAGAAGGCTGTATACTGTGTTTTTCACAGGAGTGTATAAAGTCCCGTGAAAACTTTTTTCATATGGCTTTCATAGATATAGTGATCGCTTAGCTAATGCTAGCCAGGTAGATTATAAAGCTGCATCCATAAAGTGTATGAGTGAAATGATACAGATAATCTGTAATCAGTGATAAAAAAAAAAAATAGGCTAATAAAACAGTAGATTTTCACTCTCTAAAACCGAAGCAAAAACTTCTCGGATGGTTATTAAAGGATCACACATGTAGCTTAGTGACTCTAGTTAGCAGAAGTGAGGCCTAGCAGATGTTTAAGCTGTGTGTCTGGGCTCATGTCAATAAAAACAGCTATGCCCATAACCCCAGCACGCAGATAGATTGGTTATAAACCTCCACCCCCGACTAGATTATAAACATGCTTTTTAATGATGTAACACTGGGCATTTTAACATGACAGACTATGGGAATTGACTCCCTTTTGGAGCTTGCCACTATAAGGCACTAAAAGGAAGGCAGGCACAGTGGCTTCATTTTTCATTTGGCACTAATTAGCAGAGCATCTATATAGTCTATGGACTATGCTACCTGAGGTTGCTAGCATCAACCAGTAACATCAACCAGTAACCAATAACTCAGCACTCAGCCTTTCTGTCATCTTAATATGATATCTTCTTGTTCCATGGATGGATGGATGGATGGATGGATGGATAGATAGATAGATAAAAATGCTAAATATTGGATTTGATCTTGAGCAAAGTCAGTAATCATTCAATTCACATTTAACAGAAAGGCCTCTAACTGCAGAGACACTTGATAATGTGATAATCATGTAAAAAAAAAATAAAGTCTTGGATTTTCTATTGGTGAATAAATTGGCATAACTCAGCTTATATACACAGTGATTCTCATCAGTTATCCTGATAGGTTAAACAGATTCTATTTATCTTCTTACTGAGAGGTCAAGAGCCCTGGGAAATTGAGGGGATAATCAGAAGTAGGGGCATGTCTTCATTATGTCCAAATGAGGTTGGGAGAGATTGGACAAATACCACACATGCGCTATCAGCACTTCATATTCATGACCCTATTAAAGTGGTCTGGAGTCATTTTCAGAGCAAATTTGATCAGACTTACCCTTGGCACTGATGCTGATAAGTGTTATTTGAACTCAAAGAAAATGAAAGAGACTGCAGAAATTAACATGTAAGATAATGTCCTTAAAAGTGATTGACACAGCGTGATTACTTTGTAAACCGAGCCTTTATGGCTGTTACTCTTTTGCTTGGTGTTTTACAACTCACAGTGTCTGCCTCATTTGCCTCTAAGTGAGAAGCAGAGCTTTATTCTGGTGTGTGTGTGTGGGGGGGGGGGGGGGGGGGGTCTCGCAGAGCTTCCAACCAACCTTGACTAACAAGCATATGTTAATTATGGAGAAGATCACAGGCAGGTCATTCAGCCCTCTGCCACTAAAAAGGAGTAAGATACATTACTGGAGGACATATTTAGGGTTTGGAGAGTATAGCACCATCCTACACCACCACCTCTTTCTTATCCCAGCCTCCTTCTTTATGCAACATGTTCCTTTTCTTTTGCTGTTCCTTTAAAAACACCTGGCTTTAAAGTTTTTATTTCACTCTTTATGACAAGATGTAAGCAGACATACACAAGAAGAACTGTTATATTCCACACCTCGGGTTTTTAAAGTTTCTATCAAAAATATTGATAGAAACTTATATTGATAATATAAAGTATTTCCAATTTGTTCTAATTTGCATATTTGTAGTTTTGGCTATGGTTCTCTTAGTGATGGTACTGTAGTCTGCTAAACAAAGACGTTTTTGACATTTTACAGCACTCCACCCTTGATATACAGAAGAAGCAGAGGCAATATTATTATATCTAAGTCAGCTAAGTCAGGTTTAGTAATGAAAGTGGATTTTAGTCAGTCTGAACAGACTGGCAGGCTGTGTTTAACCCCTTAATTGGGCTGGCAGTTGCACTTCTTAAAAACTGTTGGCTGTGCAGGTTGTTTGAAAGGAAGACTCTTTAACCAGTTGACCAAAATGACTTCCAATTTGACAGTGTTGTAGTGTGAGTTGGAACATCTTTGCAATGAGCACAGTTCAGTATGACTAAAGATAATGGTTCTGGTTTTGTGTAACACTAGCATAGAACTGAGTTTTCTTCATTGGGCTACATGTTATATAACCAGGAGTCACAAAAATATTCATTAGTGTTAAAACTGATTTACTATTTCTTTGCAGGGTACTTGATATTACTGTTACCTCTGCTATTGATGGCCCATCCATCCTCTTTCTTCCACTTATCCAACAGGTAGGGTGAAGCCAAATAGCAGTCAGTCAAAGGGTCAGAGGCTGGGTATACCCTGGACAGGCCACCCATCTACTGAAGGATTGACAGAGAGACACCGATAACATTTCACACTAATGGCCAATTTAGACCAGTTAATCTAACACGTATGTCTTTCGAAGAAAGTCAGAATAACCGAAGACAACCAGCATAGAGAAAGGCCCCAACCAACCAGTGGATTTAAACCCAGGACCTTATTGTTATGAGGTAATGGTGCTAACCACATACCACTGTGTTCTTGTTATTGGAAGACTGATGGGCAGATATGCATGAAAGTTGTCGAGATTTTACTAGCCCCTGCTTACCAAGTGATGAATATTTGAGTCAGTATTGATCCATATCATGAGTCAGGAATTTTGGGGGAAGGACTTTCCATTGTCACATGTGTCAAAAATGGATAAATTGTTCACGTCTTCAGAAATACGTATCAAATTGAAATGGGGTAAATTGGGGGACATTATTTTGATGTTCTCAAGACAATATCACAAATTTCAGTCTCGCTCTTGTTTTAACATTTGAAAAAAAAACTCTGTAGTCTCCTTCAGTTACATGACTTTTTCTCTGTGTGGTTTAGAAGAATCCCATTTATGTCTGTAAATTAATTTTATCTTTATCATCTTTGTTTATTCACTTTAATAATAAATTGCTCCTGTTGTTTACATTTGAATTAGGTTTTTTTTTTACTCTTTGCAAAAACCTTGCAAATCCACGTAGTGACTACAATGTTGCCAGTATGCCCAGTATTGGTAACATATATTCTTTGACAAACCTTCTGTGAACAGCAGACAAACCCATTGCCTTGCATGCTTCACCCCTCCTTTCTCTACCCATCTATTGCTTCTCACTGACACCCCCTGCTACTTCCTTCCTCCCCCTCTCTCTCCCTCACACAGCCTTCTGCCCTACACCCCTACCTCCTACCCCACCCCCAGGTCTTGCCCCAGAGCACATTGATTTTGCTGTATACCTAATTACTGCTCATAATCTATTCATTTCACCATTGCCAAAGAGGGCAGCAGCTGTCACACAACACACCACCAGGGGACTGGTGCAGGGATACTTGAGCTGGGACCTAGCAGTGAGGGTGAGGATAAAAATTTGGAGAAAAGACAGCAGAGATAACAATCCCTCAATTGCTCAGAAATCATCATGCTGAACATGTTATGCTCAAATTCTCAGAAAAAATGATACAAGTTTTGATGTGTGATGGAGATTTTTTTTTTACACCTGCAAGCTGCACTTCATTCCTCTCAGGCTGCCACTGAGTAAAAATATGCTGGTGAAGGTAAAGTGTGTTGTTTTGACAGTTAGAAGCAAAGGGGCAAACGCTCAGAGTTCAGTTTTGTTGAATGTGTTTGTTGCATGGAGACTGTTGAGAATTAATAACTCAGAACCAGACGTGCTCTGCCTGTTATTTACAACTTTTTTGTCAAGCACCTGACCATGTCTTTCCATCTTATGTGTATTGTCTAAAATAGAAAATGTACAAGAGTTAGAGTCACGTGGAGATCAGCAAATATTGGTGAGATGAAACCCTGATAACATTTGTATGCTAATTTGTATCATTGCAAATATGAAAGTCTAAGTCAGAGAGGACATTTTCCAGCTTTCATGTATTATAGCTCTGTGATAGACAGATGACCATGTGACAGCTGGGATAGGCTCCACCAAATGAATGGATGGATGGATTATACTATAGTTATTCCTTTGGAATTCTAGTACAAGAAGCTAGTTACATAGACACATAGACACAATTGCAATCTCATTGCCTTTCATATCACTGCTTCAGAATCAAGTCTGCAACCCCTCGTAGTCAGTTGAGGTCTTCAAAGCAACTTTCTATCAGCCTGCAAACAATTTGCCTGATTGAGGTTGTTGGCAATTACATGTACAGTGTGTGATACTGCAGCAATTAACTGTGATGCAAATGCAAATCTTTTTCCATCTAGGTGCACAGAAATTCACATTTCACTACTTACTTTCAGTGCAGCTAGAAAATCTTAGATTTTAAACAGAAGTTCTAAGAAATTTAGAGACTTTTAAACAAAATTATACTCAGCACTCAGCATGCAGCCACTCTTTTATTCAGGCAGCCTTTATATGGGAATATAAAATATGAAAACTCAACAGTCCAGACTGATTCAGATTTATTCAGCGTTTTATCTACTCTCCATATTCCTTACATTGTGTTGTTTGGACAACACACAGAAATGAATTGAGATGAACTCAAAATTAATTTGATTATTCTAGTTTGTTCTTATTAAAAGCCTACTAGAAAGTGGAAATGAAGCAGAAATGTGAAAAGTAGATTTCTACATAATGTAAATATCCTGAAACATTTATCCATCCGTGCACCAGTTTTCTTATCCAGCTTAAAGTTGGTGGGTGGGGACTGGAGTCTATACCAGCTGTTATAGGATAATAGACAGGATACACCTAGTATTCTACGCCAGTAGTAAAATTTATTTATTTTTTCTTCACATGGACAATAGACACATTGTTAAGCTAAGCAGACCTTATAAAGGGTGGATTTGCACCCTTTTGTCCATTTGTTTGTCAGAAAACTTGCAAAAGTACCAAGCTTAGCATGTGCAGTGGAAGAGCCCATTAAACTCTGGTGCAGATCTGGATCACTTCCCTTAAAATTTCAAAATAACATATTGTCGTTGGTGGTTCCTGTTTGTCACATCTCTTCATGAACACTATATGTAACAAATTCCCACTTCTCAGCAGGAGGCATTCTGGGAGACATTAGAAATGATTAGAAGAGGAATTTGTTCAGCGAACGAGCACCAAAAATAAACAAAATCACAAAAGAAGTGCAGTGAAGATGTCGAATTTAAATTTGTGTCAATCGGAAGAAACTGAACACATTTCAAAGAGAACAAAGCAAAGCGAGATTTGCATAATCTGTTCAACAGGACTTGTGTTTTAGTTTATTGTCCAATAATATCCAGTTAAACCGAGAGCAGAAATGACTGTGCCACCATTGTTTTCAAAATTCCTCTGCCTTGCTTGCTCTCTCACACACTCTCTCTCTGCCAAGTACTTTTGCCTTACATTAAATTAAATATTTATGTCAAAAAAATGGTCCAACATCCACGCTTATATCTCCCTACAGGAGGAATCTTATTGGATTCAGTTATTTTGTGTATATTTTAGCTGCACTGTTACGCCTGAAGATTTTATGACTCAAGATGTGTGCGGTACATGACAGCTGGCACCGAATGCTCGGTCTGAACATACTCCTCATTCCTGTAGAGAGCTGCTGTATCATACATATCATGGTGTATAAACCTGTATTATTGAGTGAGATGCCGCAGAAGTCACAAGGAAACATGGCGACAATACCCAGAGAAAAGCACCTCTCAGCCCGCCCATGGGTAATCAGCATCTGTTTGTTTAATCTGCTTAATCTGCTGGTGAGCTCCACTGGGCGTGCCTAATTAGCAAAATTAATTTGTTAAGACATTAGCGTCGTTAGAGATGGCCAAATGAAGCTTCACTGTTTTATGCAAATCGGGATGTGGATTTGGCTTGCTGTGTTACCTCAATTAGTCCCTTCTTTGATATGTGCCTCTTTTTCTCTCATCCTGTGTCCCTTCTCTTTCCTCCCCTTTCATCTTTCCGTTCTCCTCATTATCACTGTCAGATTTCACTAATCATGAAATACTGCTATTGTATGACAGGGTATGAAGGGGGAGGGGGAGCAAGGCTCTGAAACTGCTAATCATCGCAAAAAAAAAACAAAACAGTGGATCAGGGTTTTCATTTAGGGCAAACACTCTGGAGCATCTACCACCGCTATCTCTGTTATCATAAACTCCGCCAGCACTTAGTGGTGTGTGTTTGTGTTTGTGTGACGGGGCAGGCGCACTTCTCTCAGTCAGTTGGATAGGTAATTAGTCCTGTGAACGTCACACCCCTCACAAGCCTGTTTAAGGGTTAATGAGGCCCCAGCAGCTTCCCAGCATGTGTTGAGGGGGTTATGTATGTGGGTCTGGGTTGGTACAGGCCTAGCTTCAATAAGAAACCACCCATAGGACTTCCCTTTGAAGTGTCAGAGGGTCCCCCCTTGTTCCGGGTGGCTCCTGTTTCATTTGTCTGAGTGGCAGCATAAAATATAGATGAGCTGCCAGACAACACAATCTAAGCATCTCTCCACCTAAATACCCCACCCTCACACATCACTCCAACCTCACCCTTGACATTATTCACAGATTAACCGATGCCTCCCCCGTCACCCAGTAATGACCTCCCTTTCTGCTCGCAGCTTTGAAGGGCGACAGTAAAATTAGACACACCAAGCTTTATTTGTGTGTTTTTTTAAGCCTCACCGCGGAAATAAATCAACCTATTGCCACCAGAGGGCTACTTAATGCAAACTATTATATAAGATGTGGGCGCAGATAAAGTTTACAATGTGTATCTTCTAGTTTTGCCCTGAGGTGGTGTTTTTGTAATGAGGGGTAATGCAATAGAAATGCGAGTGATACTGCAGCCTTGGGGATTTGTAGCTGTGTACTCCATTGTGGATCAACTGTATTTTATCTTTCTTGGTCCCAGTGGGCTGTCCAGCGGTCCATTTGAACCCCATCTCTAGTGGAGAGAGTGTTCCTGCCAGCTGCTTCCTCGGAAGATAAAGCCCATATAGTTCTGTGGTAAATTAAAACTGTGACAACTGAGAAGGGAATTGTTGAATTTACTAGCAATCACATCAATAATTAAATTTTGCTTTGTTTTTGTTTGTGTTTTGCATTCATCCAAAGCTTAAAATATAGACACTATTTTCTGGTGCTCTCTTATTCAACAGAGGTCACCAACGTAGGTCCCACCGCATGTTTGTTTTGGAAGATTTTTACGCTGGATGCTCGTTCCTGAGTTGCTCCTTGCTTTTATAGATTTTGAGTTTTTATACCCACATTTTCTGTGTCACATCGGTGCTGATGAAATCACAAGTTCAATGTTGTTTATCGGGATCCTTTTTATTTGTTAGCTTATCTACATTTACACTAAGGAAAACAGCAGTTGAAAACCGTGGCATGTCCAACATTACTTCAAATTTATGTGCCATAAATTTGCAATCTCACCTTTGAAATGGCTGCGTCACAGACAACTAAGGTGCTGTCTTCAAAGCAACAAGACAGTGATGTGCAAAGAGACAATCTGCAATAAGTTTGAATTGAATGGGATCAAGTTGCAATTACATGCAATCTGTGATAATATGGAGACTTAAAAACATACCACATATCTGTCGTTGTCTGCACCAAATCTGTTTCCATCAAACCACCACAGATTTTCAACACAAATTTGGACATCCCACCACAAATAAAGTAACAACCCTTAATTGTATTGTAGGAATTTAACCAAAATAAAACCAATTAGCAACCAGTTGAGTCGGGCCCCCTATTGCAACAAGATGCACCAGAGACAAGTTGAGCTTCTTGGTGCAGACTGACTCAGATTGATTGCAAAGTGCTGGCAATTTGTTTGCATTTAAAAAATTAGACAGCAATTATTTGCAAAGCTTCACCAGCCCAAGTTGAACCACGATTGTTTAGAGACAGGACATGTCCACCTGTGCCTGTCACCTTGTGATTGAAAATAGCTGTCCAGAGGTTGGTCACAGCAACTGCTGGTGTTTGGTCTCCAACAGCAAAACATTAAAAAGGTATTTTTTCCTAGCAACAAAGAGTTTGTCATCCTATTTTTACTCTAGAGCGAAAAACTCACTAGATTCAACTACTCTCTTTGGTTATAAATTATAATGAAAAACATGTTTTTGTTTAACAAAGAAAAGCATAATTAAATGTTTGCATCTCATGCAATAAAATTGTGCATAACATAACAAATCTTAATGCAAATGTTGGCCTGTCTCAGTTAATATAATTCCAAACTATAATAAGTCAATAATTGACTTCACATTCTGTCTTTTTTTTCTTTTCTTTTTTTGCTCCATAACTCTTCTCCAATCAATGACAAATCAAAAAATCAAACTCAAAAGCTATTCTGTTATCATTTTTATTAAAAGTTAATTTCACCTGCAAGTTACAGAAGATGTCAGGTTTGTTTATAAATTTAATTTTAGCTGTTCAACTCATACTTTGTCTCTTAAAATTCATAATGCAGACTGGACAGCAGTGTGCAGCTAGAGTCCTGTGATGTTTTTGCTTGTCTTTATTACTGGAGCCTTCATCAATCAAACGAAAGTTGAAGAAGAGCATTAATATATCCAAATGATGACAAACTGCATTAGAGTCACAAGACACCACATTTCATTACAGGCTACAGGGACCTCTAATTTCATTCCAGTCCACTTTGTGGAAATGACAAAATGTTATTATGTTCAGCGGGTGAATCAAACATTACACAGCTACTATTTATTTTCACTTTATTTGCTTATGGGGCATCTGCAGGTAATTGTTTTAAGCTTGAGAGAGTCTCGGTACATAATAAATCATCTTTTTTCTCCTCTGATCTCTAGGGAACCTTGATACTGGCCAACTTTAAATGGTTTCCTTGAAACAACTTTTCTGCAGTCAGTGTAAAACTTTCTCATCCCATTTTTTAGCAGGCTATTAGAGAAGGAGGAAGATTGCCTTGACCCTACATTTGTTCACATGTCGCCTTTAAAAGTGGAAATAGATACCTGTGTATGGCTGGGTGGTCTGATTGTCAATAACGTCTCTTGTAATTACTGCATTCTTTATGTGAAGCTTGAAAATGGTACGGTACGAGATCAAAGACAACATATCGATATTAGAAATTTCAATAGGGCTCCTTGAAAGACAGTGTTCGCTTTTTTTTCTGTATAACTTATAAAATCTTTTATTAAGGTTAGAGTAAATTTAACTTGCACTCTGGGAATAAAATATTATTATGAAATCGAATTGGAGTTTTTTAGTTGCGTGTTTTCAGAGGAACACAGAATACAAATGAGTCTTGATAAGGTTTGGTTATCGCTCTTTGACAAATGTTCAGGACATGGAGATAGGCTGTGGCTGCGCATCAGCCTATTGAGCAGCAATTACAAACATGATAACAATTTTCCTGTCTTGCTTGAACTTCAATGAGGGCATAAAAGCTGAGAGGAGGTCCAGGGATGAGCCATAAGGAGGAGGGGAGGGACGTTTTTAATCTGGAAATTATTATATCTGGACTACTGACTCTTCAAGCATTATCAGATTGCTTTTCCTGATCATTGCATTCGGTGTATGTTTGATCTCCATGATGAACAGATGATTAGTTTTTCATGAAACCGTTCAAGCAAAACACTCCAACGCAAGCTGTGGCGAGACGCTGTTGATTTAGCTGCTTGAGAGGCAGCAGAGGCCCCCTTTGCCTACCGCACACCAGCCTGAACAGGAAACCACATGGGAGTAGGAAGGGGTCAGGTAGGGTCAAGTCTATGGGTAATGATATATCACCTGCCATATATTTAAGGTTTTGCTAATTCTCCCTTCAATTATGACCATTCCTCTGCCCTGCTGGCCCACGAAGCAATGAGGCGACACATTCAATTTGAGCAGGGATATACATTTTTGGCAGAGAAATGACGCCGTCCAGATTGTGCAAATTACAGGCGGACAGCCCAGATGATCCCTACTACTGACTTGACATTCATGACTTGCTATTCCTCTGACAGATCAATAATAAATAAAAAGGAATGGTGATTTATGAAAGAACAGGAAAGAAATATTTAAGGATTGAATATCTATGATTATACACATCCCTGCAATACTGCATTGGAAAAACAGTCAGGAAAATATATGGCTGGATTATAAATATAAGTAATCACTTAAAAATCACTGAGAAAATGCAAATCTTTTGTTAACTGTTCCAAAATTCATTTACAGCACCACTTCAGTCAGATATAAATAATAACTTACTTCAAATGTTCAGTATTTTTTGACGCTAACTCTTTATTTGTTTGCTGACTGACTTGCTTTCATTTAATATTAATCTAATGGGAATGCGACATACATCTATGTCACATGTTGCTCTGCAGCATTTCAAGCCATCTTTTGTTTCATGTGAACATAAATTGAAATGGAAGCACTTGAACTTTCATTATTTTTCCATGTTTCATAGACCAAAAAAATGTGCAGTACCATAATCAGCAGATTGTCAGATAATTCAGTGACTCCAGGATTTCCCAAGACTATATTAGTGGTAAACATTGTTGCATTTTAAACGGTAGAATATGTTATATTCAAAGGGATTCTAGCGTAATCCAAGAATTCTTAACAAGCACAGTGTTTAATATCTGTTGTGCAATACTTGACTGACGTAAAGGATAAGAATTCGCCTCAGAAAAAACCCCAGAAACACTCGACATCTCAGCGTAATGGAATGACAGCTCATGTGAGCAGATCGAGGGGGGTGAAAAGAAGGTGAAATGGCTTATTTAACCAACAGAGAGCAAAAAACTGCAGGGGGGGGTTCAGTTCAGTAACTTCATGCTTCCACAAAGCAGAAAGGAGACAGGAAGTTATGTGATCACGCCTTTGCTCTAAACACTGTTGTGTGTGTACAAGGAACACAGAAAGACGGCTGCAGATAAAGGCTTTACATCGCATTCAGGTTTGGAAGGACTGGGTTCTCAGACAGCAAATAACAGTCCTGGGCAGATTTACACTGCGCAACTAGTGAATGTCTTCAGAGCATGTGGTTTTTTTCTCTGTGACGAGGTGGGAGGTTTTATTTAGTCACAGTGGTTATAGCTGTTCATTTAGCAGCTCTTAGTTCAGCTCTTGTTTAGTACAAGGGGGGTGCATTAATATTTTCTTTATGACTGTATAATTTGGTCATTTAGTCACCACTTCATTGAAATATTGCGTGAAATCTTAATGCATTATATTTGTATGTTGAAATAAAGTGAAGCGATTTAAGACTTAAGTTTAGTAATGTGGCTTTCACACCCTTTCAGCTTTTTGAGGGTGCTCGGGATGATATTCCTACAAATTGATCGTTTTTTGGTAGTTAGCTGTTAAAGCTAGCTGCTTAGTTAGCTTAGTTTAAAAGGTGCATTCAAATTTCATGACACTTTTTAATGGAATGCTGATTTGGTTTAAAAATAGATTTAAAACAAGATGTAAGCTATTTATTGGTGAGAGCTAAATTCAGTCCATTTCAACCTTAGATTGGTGTAGCTTCTAGTTTTATAAGTGAAACAAATCCAGACATGCTTTAAAACTGCATTCTGTTTTGAGGCCACCAGGGAGGTAATATCTGTGGTTGCAAAAAAGATGTCTGCCTGGATCCCCCGAACACTTTGCTGCTGAACTTGTGCGCTCAGCAGCTACCGACTGGTGTTTGACAGTTCCACAGATGTCGAAGTTCAACAGCAACTCAGAAATTCATCACTTATCTGATCCTATAGTTTGTTACTGCTGCACAAAAGGATTGTTTTGTTCAGTTTAGTTTAGTAACTAAATCTGTGTAAAACAAAATGACTTAAGCAAGGTTGGTATCATAAATCGTGCATATTTTGTGTACTTTAAGAAAGCAGCATGCCTTCAGTGTTCTCTTACAGTTCTCTTGGACAAAATATTATTATTATTATTATATGTGTCACTGTTACTGGATGCATATCTGGTCTGTACTTAACACAGAACATCCTGTATATGCATATTTGAGTCTGGAGTGTACTTGGTTCTGCCAAAGTGATAAGCTGGAATAATACGCTACTGCTGGATTTAAGTGCCAGCTGTACAAATAAATCTTCAGTGTTGTGGCCTTGAGATTCCTTCAGTAGAGTGGAGTTTTTAAGTTTATCAGCCAAGAAGTAGAATACAAAAAGAATTCTTTCCACAGGTCAGTACCTGTGGATTTGCAGTTGATTGCATCATTGCAAAGAAACCTAAAGAACACAAAGGTTTTGCCAGCATTTGAAGAGCAAATTCAATTTTTTTAAGAACTAAAATATATATATATATATATATATATATATATATATATATATATATATATACATATATATATATATATATATATCTGGGTGTTTTATATATATATATATATATATATATATATATATATATATATATATATATATATATATATATATATATCTAATATGTTATTAGATATATATATATATATATATATATATATATATATATATATATATATATATATATATATATATATATATATATATATATATATATATATATATATATATATATATATATATATCTAATAACAAGCAGATCCAGATCTATTTTATCAGGCCTCCAGCTGTCAGATAGGGTTTTTTTGTTAATGATCTTACTATTCCTGTTTATGTGCTGTTTTTCATATGTATAATGTTACCATTATAACTATAAAAGTAAAACTGCTATTTGTTTATAGAAGCACAGCATGTTGTATTGCATTAGAGACAAACGTTTCTTCTTTGTGTCCTTCGGTTGCTCAGCTCTCTCAACGTTGTGTTTTTCATCACCAGCTCTAGTTTACATGAAATAAATGCACTGTTGTTTGAGTGAGAACTGTATTCAAGAGCTTTTTTATAGATATATACAGCATATAGTTTTTACTGGTGATATTTCATCTTTTTGTGAGTCTGGAGGCTCTCCAGCTTGTTGTTTTCATAGGAACTCTAGCAGGATGAAAAAAACTAACAAGCACTTGTCAGTTCTCAGCCATCACACTCTCTGACAAGCAACTGTTGTGGACTTCTCCTCTTATCTTCCCTCTCTCTCACCTTGCAGTCATCTGAGAGAGCACATTTCATTGCATTTGTATGGGTGTATAGTTTTGTGTGTATGTGTGTGTGTGTGTGTGTGTGTGTGTGTGTGTGTGTGTGTGTGTGTGTACATGCTTGCCTTGCCATGCATGTGGTTGTGTGTTATATGTGTGTGCTTACATGTGTCAGAAACTCGACATGATCTTGTCTCCGGTGAAGGCCTTGGATCACCCGGCCCTGCTCACTCCAGACCTGACAGTGCAGCTGAACTAATCAATATCTCTGTGCAGTCAAAGGTGGGTTCTGCCATGAGGCCGCAGGGGTGCACTAATTGATGGAAACTCACCGCCGGCTAGCTCCATGCCCTGCGGCGCTGGAAGAAGCAAGATAGGGCCTTCCACTGAAATGGAAGGGGAAATAGAGGACAGAAAAGGCCAAGATCATAATCAGGAGAGAGAAAGCTGTTTAGTTTGTGCTACTTTTGTCTGTGTTCTTATGTAGAACAGGGTTAGGGTTACATACATGGAGCATGCTGCTTGTTGGGTGACATATTTTACATTTTTGCAGTTTCATCTCTCTTTCCTTGTCTTCTTGTCAAGGCCAGTGATGTTCAGCATTACAGTGACCTTTGGATATACAGGTATCAAACCTGTGGTGGGATTTCAGTGAATCTATTGGTTGGGTAAGCTTGTCTTTAAAAAAATATTAACCTGTAAGACATAATAAGATAAGTCTTTTTTTAATTCTTATTTTTATTGTCAGATATCCCTCATTCCTAACTCTTTTTCTGTTTATTTACTGAAAAAAAATGCATTTCTTGTTTCAAAGGAAATAAATAAGTAGATATTTATGACAAAATAATACTTACATAATTTTTTTACTTACTAAATTAATCAACATACTGCAGGCTTCTCGGAGCAATCCTTATGCAAATTTCCTGATGTTATCAACCTTTGCTTCTTAATCGTGTCCCCTCATTTGATCATGTGACTTTGTAGCCACTAAAAAAGATCATATGCAAAAAAGGAAACAAGAAAAAAAACAACAAGAGTGGCTCATAAGGAAAAAAGATTATTTGAGAAAATGCCCACAAACTTGTTTCTTGTTAAGAATATATTGTTATGGTGCAGACTAAGCACGCCATGATAATTATCATCAATAATTGAGTAAGGGGAAATGGTAGAAAGAGCTGCATTCAGTGCTTGCTAAATGTGCCTGAGAGATGCTGAGATGGACAGTCTGGCTAGCTAGCTAATTTGGCTCCTTTTTATGTGGCACTGAAGATTATCTTTATGTTTCCACCCGCTTAGCTCTGGCTCTTATGAAACCTGGGAAGAGAACGCGTAGTGTTTCCTGTCATTGCCGTTTATCTGTTGTTTGGTGGTACATATTGATCCCGGAGAGCAACAGCACAAATAAAATGTCCTTGATAATATTTGGTTGATAGGTAACTTGCCACAGGTCGTTACAAGGGGGACTCACAAATATTATGTAGGTGGTTTAGATATTTTGCCTGAGAAATGTATATATTCCAATTAATATTTATTCATTCATTCATTTAGTCAGTCAGTCAAAAAACTCTCACTGACACTTACACCCACACCCATGTTGTAGGCTGTGTCTCCTGAAGCAAACGCTGTAGGATCAAGAGAAAGTTGCTTCATTTTCACGTGTTGAGCTCTGCGTATTATGCTGACGATTACCTTTCTAAAAATCTTGAAACTGAGATAACCTTAATGCAGAGCTAGCTGGAGGGCAGTTGTTGGCAAGAGCTTTCTGCTCCTTTCTTTAAAAGAGGAAGCTTGCCTCTGAAATGGGCCATAGATCGGTTGCAGTCCAATCATGCCCAGGAATTATGTGTTCAGCAAAAAAAAGAAAAAAAAAATGGAGTCAGACTACAGAGGGAAAACCAACCTTGAAACTTACTGCCTTATTGAACTCAGGCCTCCTAACGAACATGCTTCGCTGCAGTTTATAGAAGAAAATGGAACAAACTGGCTATTATAATTAAAATGCATTAATATTTCTTAATATTCTCCTAATGCTTAGCATTTTACTACCATCCATGCAACCAGTTCATCCAAATTCACAATCTGGATTCGGACATGTGTTTTTAACAGGACACTAGCTGCATGAAAAAAAATAGCTAAGCATCCACAATGCAGCCTGTGTGTAAAGGACCGGTGAGTCTTTCACAACAAAGAAAGTTCAGAGTTAGTATTGGCTGAAAATGATAGGCTGATCCCCCGGGAATAAGGTGCACTTTCCAAAATGTAAATTAGGCCTTCCCTGAGACACACAGGTCTCTTTCTCCCCTGCTGCTCGGAAAGCTTTGCCATTCACCTTTAAACAGCAGAACAATAATCAATGGAGCATTATTAATGCTGAAATCATTCATGTGCTCTCCTGTGGTACCCTGCTGAGTGTAAAGCCACTGAAGTCCTGTAGCTCATATGGATTGCATTGTATACGTTACACACAAAAAACATCATGGCTGCAGATATTGACCTCTATATTTATCTACAAATGATATGATATGTGCAACCTTAAAGATATTTTTTAATAAACCAAATCTTACAGTTTGCACCAATTTGAGATTACCAACAAAGATGTAATCCTCATGAGGCCATTGATAGCTTCCAGTATCATGTTTTCTATTAATCCCTATTGTTTTGGGGGGTACTAGTATCAAGAATTTCAACTTTGAGACCAAAAGAAAAAAAAATCATATATGTACGTCATGTGTGCTTCAATCTTTAATAAGCCATGTTTCCTTGCCGTGTTACACACAGGCTTGTCCTCAGTCCTCTAAGATCCCGGTGTGAATTTTTCATAAACCATGTCTATGCGTCTTGTTCACGAGCTGTCTCAATACACAAAGGTCTATAGCTTCCATGTCCAGTCTGGCTTACGTATTGGACATTAGAAGAGTGCAGGCAGAGCTGCAGCAGAAGGAAGAGGAAGGAACGAGCGATCTCCTTCATTACAGGAGCTAGATATAAATCAAACTAATTATGGCGCCACTACAGTATCGAACCCATGGAGGGGAAATGAAACGATCAGAGTCAGGTCGCAGCTCAACAGAGAGGGAGTTAATGAAAATATTAATTACCTGATGATATATTGGGGATCTGGAGCACCCCACCCATCCCTGTCTCTCCTGCACTCTCAAGCCCCCTACCACAGAGAGCATTTGTTTTAATTGAGTAATAATAAGGCTGCTACATTTGGCTGAGTCACTTGATTTGAGGGTGTAATTGACCAATAAAGGCCCATGATAGGCAATTATAAATCCAATGTACTGCTAATTACTTAGCAACTCTTAAGTGTCTAACTAACACAGTGAACATTACACTTCAGTGCAGATGGTTATTTTAAAAGTCATAAAGTGAAAGCTAAGTGAGTTCACAAAGTGAGTGTGATCCACATGGCACGCAGTAAATTAGTCACCTCCATAACTCTCTTAATGTCTGTCACACACACATGCACCACCCACCCAACATTATAGTGTAATCTGCTATTAATATCAGATTTTGGTCTTGTGATCGATTTCCTCTGTGTTTTCATTCTGAATTATTCAGTGGTACACTTTATCTCCTCACCTTTCCCTCTCCCCAGACTGCTGAACCTCTCCCCACCCCCCACCACCGTCGCTATTTGTCACATTGGTCAATAAGTGGCTGATATTTGGATCCTGACTTTGTGGGCCAGGGTTCCTTCCAGATTCTTGATGGGGGGTGGTACCCAGACGGATAATATTGCACAACAGTCAATCATGGTAATTAGAGGTGGTATCAACAGTAGTCTGGTCTGCTCAGGTTTGAGATAAAGGTTGTGTTAAGGTATGTGCTAATCTTAGGATCAGTTCATCTGTTTTCTTGGATTAATTAATTTAGACATTTTTAAAATGTTCATTTGTACATGTCTAATTATATTAAATTACAATTTGACAAGGTGAACAATTTTCAATTATTACTTGTCAGTTGTCACTTGTAAGCCCCACGATGGTGTAACTGGCTCCTATATGTCATAGACTGTATACAAAAGATGGAAACGGTGCCAGTTGGTTTGTGGTATCCTAATTTAATGTCTCAAGTCTAATGTTTGTCAAATCACCATCTTGGTTTTTAGTGGCATGATCTGTGATCTGACTTTGAAACTGAGGGCCATGGGCATTTTTTTTTTATTTTACTCTTAATAAGAGCATCATTTACAAAATGATAGTTGAGTTGTATTAATGAGACTTAAAGCTTTCAGGTGAGACCCTAACCTTATTGCAAAAGTATTCACTGAATTAACCGTAGAGTAAATTGACGTAAAGTTATTTTCTCGTAGGCTTCTACAGAAGAGTCGCCCCCTGCTGGCATTTAGAAAGAATTTAAGATTAATTACAAAACATAAATATAAAAATATCAGTGACATAATTTCACATTCCATACCACATCCATCCATCCATTCGCTTCCGCTTATCCTTTTCAGGGTCGCGGGGGGCGCTGGAGCCTATCCCAGCTGTCATAGGACAAGAGGCGGGGTACACCCTGGACAGGTCGTTCCATACCACATGTGGAAAAAAATTACATTTCTTTATAAATTTTAGTGCATTTTATGTACTTTAATTGGCAAAGCAATGTATTTAAACATTTTAACAAAGCTTCTTGTAAGCCTTTTTCGTGGTTTTTATATGTGTGGAGCTGTCACATCCTTTTATTAATGACTGTTCTCATGTATGCACATGTGCCTACCACATACACATGTGTAAAGAACCTGAACTAAGTGAGAAAGTTTTATGGGTTTGTCAGGTATTTGTAAACCATTCAGTCATCAAAAGACAAAAAAGCTGTATACAGCCGCATAAAAATCTGATGGGTAAAACAAAACAAACTTAAACAGTCAAGAACTGAATTTATTTTCTGCTTTTATGGAGAACTGTAGGACAAACTAATAATCCACATTGTTAATTCACTAGATAATTACACCCCATTAATTAACAAACTGGCGTATAATTACTAAAATGCCAGCAAAACTATGCAGTGAAACTCTTGCACAGATGCATCAATGTGATCGGTGCTTATAACTCAAGCATAATTAGTCATCTCTATTTATCTAGCTCAGTGACATAATGCAGTCAGTCTGCTTGCAGGAAGTGAGTGAATGAATTTTACATAGTTCGCAGCTTTCCTCCATTCAGAGTGACAGGCTAATCAGTACTTTGTCAAAGTCGACTCCAGCTCCACCTGTCAAAGCTGTCAGTCTTTTGAGGAGCCAATGAGGTCTCAGGAGTAACAAACTGGAGAGCTGATTTCACACTGTGTGACCTGCAAGGTGCGAAGTCGGGACACTGCGGACATAACAATCAATATTAGAACATGTGGTATTGATGAAAGGTATCAGAAATGGCTGGAACTTACATGTGATCCTCGAGGCATCCAGTGACTGTCTCTTGGGCCTGATGATGATTACAACCCAATGTATTGTGTGATGGGGATGTAAGGTAGTAGCGATGAGTCTATTGACTGTAGGAGAAACTTTGTGCTAAAAAGTTATCAGTTCCTGGCGAAATGCTTCATTGAGAAAAAACACCTTTACTTGCAAGCTTTTGATTCGTTTAAACTCTGCTAAAGAAGATCTGTCTTGATTTCTCATTTGAGCGACATGACCACTAGTCAGTGGTGCAGCCTTTTTCATTTTTATTCACTGCCGGCTGGTCGATCGGCGACATTCGGGTTGAGGTGCTGATCTAACAACTGTGTCATGAGTTGGATATTCCAGTAAGGGGATCCAGAGGATGATATTCCAGTCTGGGTAACAAGAGGCTAATAGGATCAGAGAAAGGCGATCAATGGCCAGTAAGCTGAGCTCTCTTTTTGTCTTTTCAGTCTTTCTCTGAGACGCTACCTCTTGCTGTCAAATGCTGACTGTTTTTGCATGGTTCTATTAAATGTCTTCTACAGCGCATGACACAGATGTATTAAACAGAAAAATACAGATACCTATTAGTGGCCTGACCAAGCATCTGTGCACATTAAAACATTTTACCTTGAGTCACTTTATTGGAATCCAGCCCTAGGTTAGCTCGGTGGTAGGTATAATAGCATTAGAACCTGAGCTCAGTCCTGAGTCAAAGTACCAAAGGTTACTACAAAATTAGTTATCTGACATTTTTCTATCTATCTATCTATCTATCTATCTATCTATCTATCTATCTATCTATCTATCTATCTATCTATCTATCTATCTATGTGTACCTTTGTGTTGTCAAAACAGTTGGAAGTAAGAAAATCATGCTTTTTCTTCCTGTTATGGGAGAAGTGAGAATCAAATTGCCATCAGTCATCCAATTAGATGTCAGTTAGATGCTAAATGAGCCGTGGAACTTTGAAGTGGCACAGCTAAGTGGAGTTTTCACCTTTAGAGGCAGAGAAAACAGAGGAAAGACAAGCGTGAGCAAGGACTGTCTGAAAATGTGCTACTAGTACTACTGCAATTGTCCTATTTACATTGTCACTGGCTTTCAAGAGGATGCCTATTCAACCAATAAAGACTGTGTGTGTGTGTGCGTGTGCGTGCGTGCGTGCGTGCGTGCGTGCGTGCGTGTGTGTGTGTGTGTGTCAACATTTGCTCCCCCTCCATGCTTCCCAGTTCGAGTTCAGCAAATGAGTTGAACCAGCCTTCCTGGGCAGTCTTTCCTCTCTACTCCAACCTCTAACAACTCATGAAATATTTAACGTGCCTCACAATAACCTCTCTCACACACACACACGCACACACACAAACACTTTTTTCTCTCTGCTCTGGCTGATGGTCAGGATAAAAACGCTTAAGCCCTGCTATATTTTAAGAGTGCCACTGATATTCCCCCACGCACACTTTGGCGTACATACACACTTTGTGAACTATTATTTCGTGGAACATTTCAGAGTGCAAATCCATTGTATTCAGCCTGGCTGAGTAGCGAGGTAGCTGGATACAAATTTGACACCCGGCCGATCGGCAGCTGCCGGCTGTTTAATCAACAGTGATGAATATTTGATGGCGTGGCGGCGGGCAAACGGTGGCCGACACTCCTCATTATCGAAGTCTATGTGTACAGAGGAAGATATTCAATATCTACCAATGGGGAACTGGCCACTCACAAGAACATGAAATACCCTCACAGCTCATGCTCGAAGAAGTAGATCTGTAAAATTTTTGATCTATGTAGGACAAAGTTTAAAAAGAAGTCTACTTCCGTTAAAATTGTGGAACACCAATTTTAACGGAAGTAGACAGTTAAAATTGAGAATTCAGAATATCATTATTGTTTTATATTGGAAACTGGAAACGTAAAGGGTAAATGCATGAACCCTAAAATAGCTCAAGCGTTTAAAAGTTTTAGCTGAACCCTGAGAAGACGAGTTAGTTCCTCGAAAGACAGCCTGTTTTAACAACTTGTGGCTTTAACCGGCTGCGCAGCAATTATTTCTTCAAATAGTCTCACATTTATGAAGATGCACATTATACGATCTCCCGAAGGCGTTTGAAGTGAGCCAATTGACTACTTTGAAGACATCAGTGTCCAGTTTATTTTTCAAGCTCAGCATATTCCTAAAAAGAAAAACATGCTATTTTTCTCCAGAAAGCCTGTTGTTATTGTGGTGTTCAGCACCAAGGTCAGCGACAAATCAGTAGGATCATTTCTGTGTATTTCATTAGTACGATAAGAAGTGTTGCACTTCTCAAACCTATTTAGGCTACAAGTTCAGAGTAAACTGAAGACAATGTTTCTATAAAAGCAGTAAATACAAATAAACGAATTCAAAAACCTTTTAGGATTTTTTATTTTTTATTTGCCGTCGAAATGTCTTGTGACGAGTAAAAAAAATGCGATACGCTGTTTGTCTCTTTGTTGGATTGATGTTGGGTCAGTCAAAAAAAGCAACATATGTTTGCATTGCGGGAATATTTAACTGTGTTTCACTTTAACGATGAGCCTTTTTTTTAGTGACTAAAGACAAGAGGGGCATGAGAACCTTATCAAAAGTTACTGGCCATAAACAAATAGGCTAAAGGAACGGGTAAACATTCTTTAATGGCAAAATTATATTTTATTTTATCATTTTTACCGTATGGCAGGTTATGACAACTTGTAAAACGTTTTCGTGACTCGAGCAGTCTATTATGAAATATTTAAAACACGCCACGTCGATTTTCGCGTCATCAGAGCACTTTTTTTTTCGAGAGTCATTCAATGCTATAAGAGGAGAACACAACCCTGACCTGAGCGCGAACCCTAACCCTTTCGCTTGTTATTCATGACTGTCGAAAAGCTTAAAATATTGTCCACTTAGAGGCATCTCAAGTAATAGGACGTCAACCGTGCTCGTGCAGGCTCTCCTTTCGTTTCCGGTCGCGCGCCCCTCTCTTTACCGCGCACTTTCTATCTGCTGCACGTGCGGGTAAAGACGAGAAGGAAAATAGGTTCAATACTAGGGTTCAAAGAGCACTCCGCCCGGGGCCATGGCGGCTCGGGAGGCAGGGATTGGGAAATAAATGGCATTTAGGTGAGGCAGATTTTGCATAAAGTGACATTTAGGTGGTAATACTTTCTGAACGAGGTGAAGAATCCCGCAACGAACCATGCAGACACTGACAAGTGTTTTGATGTTTTAGTGATGCACTTTGTCAGAATAGCTGTCAAACGCTTGGGCCGAGAAGCTACGAGGCTAAACCATATAGTCAGCTAGATTTGTGTTGGATATGCCTCTGGGTTTCACAGTCATCACTGCAGGTAATTTGTAACATTTGGAGTTATACCAAAGCTCACAAATATGACAGAAGGATCATTTTACTGTAAGGAATACAGGCTACCGTCGCTAATCTCTAAATTATAATAGGTACCAAGGTACTCGGTTTAACTTGAGCTTTTCTTGGTTATGTGCCAAAAGGTTTGGGTTGACATTTGTCTAAGTGATTTCAGGTATTTATTTTAAAGTCACGTGTACATTTTGTTGTTGTTTTTTGTTGGTGTTTTTGTTTTGTTTTTTTTTTGGTTTTGTTTGTTTGTTCCGGTCAACGATAACAGCGGGGCGTTTCATCTGTTACACCGTCTAATTGGTGGAAATGTGCCCATTAAGATCAGTGAGCGGGAGAAGCAGTAAATGTTTGAGCCATGATGATGAAAGGAGTGGCAGTGTGGACTCTTTTAAGCCGTTTAAAAGCCTGAGATTCCTGTTTGCTTGTTCAAAGAGTTTAATTAAGGGGTTTTAAAATTTTAGGTTACAAAAAACAAAACAAAAAGAAAAACAAGCAGACTGATTTGAAAAACCCAACACATGGTGAACTTGGACAGTGTATGAATACAATGAAAATCCCTACTGAGAGTTTTTATTTCACAACTTTGAGTCCAACAATACTAAAACTTTTCTAATGACGCTCTGTACTACCAAAACGACAATTTGGCACTCCACACAGGCCAGCTGTTCTGATTATAATGCCCCCTATAACTGAAGCCATCATACTTTTATAGCTTCCAAATTCAAATCGTTGGCAGTGTCCAAGCTGCTTTGTAACTGCGAACTTCATCTAGCTTACGTGTGTGTGTGTGTGTGTGTGTGTGTGTGTGTGTGTGTGTGTGTGTGTGTGTGTGTGTGTGTGTGTGTGTGTGTGTGTGTGTGTGTTTCTATTATTTTTATAGTTTGTTAAATCAAAACAAACGTTCAGTGTGTTAAATGTTTTATTTCAGAGCTATAAGCACGTGATTCATAAGAAACTATGAAACTGTAAAAACTTTAACAAATATATGTTAAAAATAAATAAAAATTAGTCAGTGTCTGGACTTCTTAACTGGTTCACCTTTCGTTTCTCCTCAACACTGAAAAAAAAAAAACGTTTCCGTTTTCCAACTCTAGTTTCTGACAGCAAATGCCACAATAAGTGTGTGTGTGTGTGGGGGGGGGGGGGGGGGGGACTTTGACTGGGCGCCATACAAATATGAATCTAAATTGCGCTTTATGCTATGCAGCCTACTTGCATATCCGTGAAGCATACATAGGCTGCCCATTTTTATCTGTCAGTAGCTACATGGCAAGAGGTCAGCCCCTCAAGATCAAATATTTTTCTTACTAAATGACGGATTTATTAGACAAATAAGTTGTGCGTCTGACTCTGAACCCTCTGTGATTGAAATATACCCTTGTGTCAACAGCATTGCCTCTCAAACCAGGTCCCGGGCGATGGAGGGCTGCCACAGCGGATTACTGAGCAAATATAAGTGGGAAATGAGTGCAGATCTGGGGGATCTACGCATCCACATCCCCGGTTTGACATTTCCGTCCAAAAGGGCCTCCTTCTTGCTTATTGTTAGATCAGCGGGGTCCCTCCTTGGGAGCTCTTATCTTAGATATGTTTTACTGATGTTGTTTTAAGAAACTCTATAAATTGGGTGTAACAATGTCAAAGCAAGAACAAAGCATAAGCCAATTGGGGAAGAAAAAAGAAGAAGGAAAAAAAGCTTAACCAACGCAGTATGTTAGAGCTTTCCATTTCCTTTAACTTTCAGCTCGAAGTGTTGTAATTCTAATGATCTAATCCATCTTAACCTGGGCGTCTAACAGCTACGATTAGGGTAGGCCCACTCCCCTCCGCTCAGAGCTATACTAAAAAGTCGTGCTCTCATAAATCTAAGCGCCTGCGTTACCATAACGTGTGGTGAAATCATTATTTGCCAACGTGGTGTCAGAGAGTCTCTCATTTCGTCTGTCAGGAATCCAATTTCCTCTTATTTACATCCACGGTATAGATTAATTACTCCCCTGACTAGAAGCCTGAAGGAATTAAGTTATGAGATCCTTTGGTAGGCTCCGTGATTAATCCATCGCTGCCTATGCAAGAATACAAAAGAGGAAAGAAAGGCGGTGATTAACACTGTTACATAATAATAATAATAATAATAATAATAATAATAATAATAATAATCTAGTTTTTCATTGTAACAAGGCTCAAACGGGACACCTGAAGTGAAATGGGACGGGATGGGGTAACTCAAACGATCTAGACACGATTATAGGAGGACGGCCCTTTTAGGCCCAGGCACTAAGGATACCTATGATCGGGCGCCGGCACGGTCGACTATTGATAGAACTTTAAGGGTTATGATATCGGTGAGGTTGCTGATGAAATATCCCCCTGATTAATAGAGGACTCTGTCGTAACGGGCTGACATATGGTAGGCGAGGCAGCTGGGGATGGTACCTCAGGCATCCCCTACGGCCATTAACATATTAGAGGCTATTGTGCAGGCAGACAGTCCGACTTCATCCAGAGCCCCTGTGCAGAGAGACAGCACCCCAGAGCTGTTTGATATAGGCTTTCAATAATGTATTACTCTTCAATCCGCCAACGGAGCTGTTCGTGGTGCTGAAATGATTGCCATGTGGCGTGTGCGGTGCTGCGCGTGGAGTATGTTCAGTGCCAGCGGTGTTGCGTTACTCTCAGTAGATAGTATGAGGTGGTGAAACTTTTAAGCCATTGTGTATACATATATACACACACACACACACATATATATATATAGATATATAGATATATATATAACAGCTGTACTATTTCGTAACAATGCAACAAAAAGGACTCTGATAGCGGCAACCTCTAACAGGAAATTTGCAATATCACTTAATGAGCAAATAGCTTTTTTTTTTTTTTTTTTTTTTTTTTTTTTTACATTTCATTCATTCTTTTCTTTTTTCCTAGAAAGTCTGTGTCGCGAAAGAACAGCGTTTGGAAAAATATTCTCACAACGAAAACAAATTTCTTATTATTTTTTTCACAATTTTCCTCAATTTTTAAATTAGATTTACAAAATTATGTTTAACAGAATTGAACGAATGAAGTAGTGGAATAAGGCTAGCAGTGGGGAACGCCACGAAGCAGGCCTGTTACAATTTAAATGGGAAAGCAATTGCAGAAGAAAAAATATATATATTTTCATTCAAAATGACATACGTCTATGCTAATCTTTAAAAAAGAAAAAAAGTTACAAATGACCAACAAAATTTCTTAAAAATTCAACAAAAAAGTATTTTACTTACGTTAAGGATTCGCTGTCTTCTGTCCGTGTAGCCAAAAGCTAAAGAAAAGCAATAAAGAGCAGCTTTCTCTGCTATTTAACAGCGACTTCCTTCATCCGCCTGCTTCCCCTGAAACCCCCGAAAGCTGTCTGAAAATATTGCATTTTATATCAGCAAATCGCGATTAATATTGCATTACATGCTCTTAAAAATTCCTCTTTATGAATGCAGCCGAACGTGAAGCCCCACAAAAAAAAAAATTGATATAGCCTATCTGCAAGTTAGGAGTGAACAGAAATATTTGGAGGGGGTAGAGGTCACACAGTGGTCATTTTTAAAAAGAAAATCAACTTTTCTTTTTCTTTTTCCCTCTCTCTCATTCTCTCTCTCTCTCACCCTCTTTCTCTCTCTATCATCTCTCTCGCTCTCTCTGGTGTCAGTGCTCAGTTATTCTACATTAAAACTTCATTAAATGTTGATTGTTGGGCCTGTGTCAATATAGGAAGAAAACTTTTTCCTTTAACAGCCTATTACTTATTAATTCATCCTATTTTATGTTCAGATGTTTAAATAAAAGGTAAGGACAACTAAAATACAGCCTCGCAATTTACTTACTATACCAAATAAATATTATAATATAGAAAAAATAAACAAACATTTTAAGTAAAACTTATATTAGTTTATATAATAATAATAATAATAATAATAATAATAATAATAATAATAATAATAATAATAATAATAATAATAATAGAGAAACTAACGGCGCAAAAATGTAAAATTATACGTATCTAACTTTCAAAAGTTAAACTTTAAACTTTAATATTATCCTCTAAAATTAGGCAAATGTATATACAACCATTATAATGAGTTTTATATCGCTGATTAGAATAAAGCTACGCCATTTAAAACCATACCAAACGCTTTATCACGTGGCCATAGTAATGCGTTAAACTATTGCACCAGCAGTAACATTGATAATCGTGTGCCGTGCAGGCCGAATCACAACCAGGAAAAGCACAGTTTTCTTTCTTTGATTTATTAGAAGATTGCTGGAACACACCTCCCTGTTGGATTTGGCTTACAGGATGAATAGTACCAATGAAAGTAAGAGGACAACAGAGGAGAGTGGAGAAGTTGTGAAAGAGGGAAGGAGACAGTGGGACATTTTCTCCATGATGCACATGTCGCCGCAGTTTTTGTAAACATACTTTTGTGCACAAAGTAAAATATTACTTACACAACGTTTCCGTAACAGTTAACACGACAAACAACGTGGTGATCTCAATGTGAAAACAGGCATTAAACAGTGACTTACACCATCCACAAAATAAGGTCTAGCAGTAGACAACTCTGCTGTAGGCTATGCAGTGATTCTTCTTCCAATGCATAGAGTGTTTGCACTGCAAACTGAAACACATGAAAGAACGAAAAACCCCTTTTATTGATTGCGATCTCTCCTTAATGATGTAGACAGAGCTATCATGCTCTGATCTGTCTGAAACTTTTCCCAGTGATGCCAATGGTGCAGATAGACCCCCTCCCCCTTATTAATTTTGTTTCCAGAATACAGGAGCTCACCTCTGGTAAGTGATAAAGTGATGTCTGTATATACAAACGCATTTCGACATAGCCGATCTAGAAACCTAAAGGGTCCTTTGTGCAAATTCAAAATAAATATATCTGCAGATGTGACAGCCCACACAGGCTAAATTACTTCCCGTGAATTAGGATTTCATGCAGGCCTGAAAAATTATTATTTTTCCGATAGCCATAAAAAGTTTGCAACTAAATTTCAGTTCGTAGCAGCCTCCAAATAAGAATAAATGAACGGATGAATAAATGAACAGTCATGACTTAGTCTATATCAACGACAGAAAAGATCAAACCCAAACCACATTTAACAATCAGTGAGGTAATTCGTAAATGGCTATACTTCAAAATAACAGGCCTATTCGGAGAAAATAACTCGCTATAGTATCGAGCAAATTACCTCTTTCCACAAGTTTTTTTCTTTTGTTTTCTTTTATTTAAAAGGCAATGTCGACGTCGCTAAACTTTTCCCTGGTAACATCTGAGCCAAGTTTGTGTAATCTGTTATTTGCATACTTCACATTCACCGATAACGTGAAAATAAACAGGATATATGAAGCCTCATAAAATGGGTATCTAAAGTCCATTGTGCACCAGCGTGTAAAATCGCTGGAGACAAAAGACTGAAAATGGTGTCTCGGTGTCCCTTGGTCCCCAAATTCAGTCACACAACTTTTTTTTTTTTAATTTTTTTTTAACTTCTCTTCCTCGCCCATCAGTGAGCCGCGGAAAATTTCAACCGCTTCTGCTTCTGTCTTTGGTTACAAAACCACACTCGTACCACATTTTTTTTCAGGTCCAACTTTTCAGCTATAGCTGCTATTTTCTCAGACGACGGTCGAGGTTGTACAGCGAAGTAAGCCTCCAAAGACCTCTTTTCTGGGGCTGCTATCGAGGTCCTCTTGCGTTTCTTTTCTCCTCCGTTGAAAATGTCAGGTTTGCTCATTTTTTCCCTTTGGGCCCCCTCGGCCTCTTCTAGCCAGGCCTGGAGGATGGGTTTGAGCGCAATCATGTTGTTGTGGGAGAGAGTTAAAGACTCGAATCGACAAATTGTACTTTGGCTCAGTGATCCAACGCCGGGGATTTTGAGATTAGCCAAAGCGCTGCCCACGTCCGCCTGTGTCACCCCCAGCTTGATCCTCCGCTGTTTGAAGCGCTCCGCGAAAGCCTCCAGCTCCCTTGGGTCTGTGTCCGAGTCATTAATGGAGGGAAGTCCGTTGTTTGTGAGCCCAGGGCCGCCTTGACCTCCCCCGTGATGGCCCGGTAAGAGCCCGTGGTGGGTGAGAGGTGAGTTCATGCTCATAGCTTGGTGGGAGAGGTGACTCAAACCGTGCATGTGAGAGTGCGGGTGAGCAGAGGTGGAGATGAGCCCACCACCGCCACCTCCGCCGCCACCGCCACCTCCGCCGCCCGCCACGTCGTGCGCACTGGACATTAAGCTGAGAGATGGCGAGCTGATGTGGTCCATAATGTCCGGTGGCTCCAGGTTCTGGTGGTGGTGGTGGTGATGGTGATGATGGTGGTGGGCTAGTGGCACGGTGGATGTCGACGAGCATGGCACCGTGCTCATCGTGTGGTAGGTGGCGTCGGGCTTGAACGGGTGCGTCTTGCCCTGGGACACGGCGATGTCCACGGCCGCCAAAGCCTCAGCCCGAGCCAGCAGCGTCTCATCCAGGCTTGCAAATATGTTACTCTGTAACTGCAAGAGGGGGGGATAAAAAAAAAGAAAGACAGAAAGAAAGAGAGGGGGAGAATGAAGGTTTTCAAAGTGAGTAAGAAATGGGAAAGGACGTGAAGAAAAAAGGAAGGCGACAGAAAAAAAGAAAAAAGCATAAATGAATCTGTCAGTCGGGACTTTTGGCGACACATAACAGAGTCGGAGTATTCCTTCAGAAGCGGCAAGTCATAAAAATTAATACAAAAACAGTAAAGCCCGGCGTTGCGTGAGCATGCTTTCAAAAAGATCACAGACTCTTCCAGTGATTGCTGTGGAATACATGAAAAAAACATTAAGTGCGCGTCTTGGCTGAATGTGCCTTGGAGCAGCCCTTGTTATTAGGCACAGACAGCGCTCAGTGCTGCAAGCAGCTTAGGCAAGTAACAAAAAAAGAAGAAGAAAAAAAACAAGGACAAAGCGAAAGTTTTCGGGGATGGTTTACCTGTGGAGTTTGCAGACAGGCTCTCCTTATAGCTTCCGAGCTGGAATGCAGGGTGGTATACTTGTGTTCGGGTAAAGAGGGATGCATGGCGAAGTGCGGCTGTTTGCTGTTCATGGACATCATCTTGGCGAGCTTCTCCAATTAAAGTGCACGGAAAGAAGGGGGATAACGGCTACAAGAGCTAGAAAACAATCACAGACACAGAGTGATCCTTTGCCTATCCAGTAATGACGCAGTGTAGTTCGCTGTATAGTGCGCCGAGTGCAGCCTTGAGCCCGGAGATCACAGAGATGCCTGCAGTCTCTCAGACGCACTTATCTGTCTACTGTTTCCCACTGCTGGGGATGAGAGAGGCTCTTACACCTGAGCGCCTCAGATCTCGTCAAGCCCGTGCTCGGCTGCTCTCGCGAGACATAAACTGCCAGAACAGTGAACAGGCTGACAGATAAAAACTGCTCACAGGGCAGGCAATAACATCTGGAGACTGGATGCCTGCGTTTTTTAAGGGCTCACTCCTCTCCTCCCAGCCACAGAACCTCGCCGTTCCCAGTGCCTGTAGGCCTTATCTTTTAACTGGAGGCCGAATAATATTGACTTTATGCCGCAGAATTGAGCATCTGTCTATTTTAGGCTGGACGTCTGATTTCAGAAAGTTGTTTCCAATCGAGTATTAGGGAAAATATACACACAAAAACACGAGGTCTATATTTAATATGAAATTAATAAATAAGCAATTTTAAGCTTGTAGGCATCGGTATAGACATATTAAACTATTTTAATAATGTATTTTTTGTTGTAAAAGTTGTATGGTTTTCCAGTAGTTCTTGGCCCACAGTCCCATTTCTCATATTAACCCTTGGAAATACTGACACCGCCCCCTTTATCATTAGAGCCCATCATCGCCAGATGAGCACTAAACAAATTGATTTAATACACCAGTGTAACCTTGTACACAGTCTTTACCTAAATTAATTAATCCCAATGAATTAACACTTCATTTATTCAAACCACAACGGCTCCCCAATTAAAATTTCATGCAGCGATTAGAGGTATGTGAAATATACACGATATCGTTAAATTTGCATAATAAATAAGGCGCTTTCTGCGCCAATGGATTTAGTGTGCGTGGGGTCTCTAATGTGCGTCGTTACAGGCAGCATGTTTTGCAGTGTTGGTTCCACTTTCAGTGGCGACAAATTTATTACTGGTTTAATGTGTTGCAAAATTACCAGCAAAAATAGAAAAAATATGGACAGTGTGAGGAAAAAAAACAAATGTAACTGGTACACAACATATTAATCCCCAATGTCAGTGATGAGTTACTGGACCAGGCAATGCAAACCATACAGAAAGGCAAAATTAATTTTCATAATTTTTTGACTATTTAATGCATTCCCGTTTCATTTCCTAATATACATTACAACTACTAATTCAGCAATTTTTAATAACAGTCATATTCATCTGTCTTCAGTATTACAAGCCATTAGAAAGTCCAAAGACCACATTAGCAGAATACAGAAAACAAGGCTGAAGGTATACTTGGAAAGTGTCTCAGCCCCAACTACAGTAGAACAAAACAGCATGGGTTAGGACTACAATGCGATCACCAGTGTGATCAGTGTGCATTAGCACATCACTAATGAGGCCTACAAGCACACTGCACAAAAACTATGACATTCCTATCTCGTTTTAGCTTAATTCTTGTAATATTACAAGAGACAAATAACAATAAGTTACACCCTAGCATCACACAATCACCATAACACTGTACCAAGAGTAGTGCACCAGGAACACATGTTTGTTTTGACATTTTTCACATGAGCTTTGAATGTTTGGTGGGACTGCTTATGGTAAAGGGACTGTGGGACTTTCTCTTTATTGGCTGACTGCTGTTCAGCGTGTGTCTGTCTCTTGTTGTGCTCACAGGCTGACCAGCAGTGTAGCCAGAGGAGGAAGAGGAGGGGTTTACAAGATCATGATCTTGGCTTGCTGGAAAGCCAGAGGGACCGGCCTTATTCTCATCCGAAGGATCAAACAGCAAATCAAAAGATAGCTCTTCGGTGTGAGAGGCCCCTCCACAGACGCCACTCTTCCTACCAGAGACTAATGCAGCACAACCTTCTTCTGCTGAACCTTTTGGAGTTTCTTTGTCGTTCAAGATGCTCTCCTTATTGTCACAAGGTTGGTGATTGTTATGCTTGTTGTGCGTCACTGGTTTACCAGCATGGCTTGACAAGGCATTAGGGAATGTTTGAGGCTCTGGAACTAGGGTGTTGTCCATATCTGTGGAAAGACAGGAATCAACAGAGAGCCCTGGACTACAGGAACTCTCACCCTCCAGCATCATGGAGTCCAACTCTGAGATTTTGTTCAGGTAGGCCACATCCATACAGGCCTCACTGGACATGTGGAAACTATCTGACTCATCAACCACAAAATTAGTGGATCCCTTGATAGAGCTTCCTTTACTTGAACCTGTACATGACTGGTCAGAGTTGGATTTGTCCCAGCCTGCCCAGAAGACAGACTTTGAGGGCTCCAAGTCATTTGGAGGCAAGCCTTTGGGGAATTTCTCAACACTGTTGAATTGGTTCTCCAGTGTGGTACTGCTCTTATCAGGACTGGGAACCTCTTCAAAATCAAGCCTCCTTAGATAAGACCCAGGTTTAAATGCAACTTTCTTCTCACGGATGCCTGGGCTTCTCAGAGTCAGGGAGCGGAAAGCAGATGATGGAGTACTGGGCAAAAAGTCAGAGGAGGTGCCTTCCGAGGCCTCGTTTTTCTGCTTTCCTGTCAGATTTTTACTGAAATCTTTGTGATCTGCGGATGGCATCAACATCAAACTGTGATTTCTAGAAAATGTGCCACATTCTGCCTCTGGATTGCTGCAGATCAACTTCCTCTCATTGTCACTCAAGCTTCTCATCATCATGTTGACTTTCTGCTGCTTTGTGAGAGTTTCCTTAGCAGCCTTGCAACTCCCACACGCTTCCTGCACTTCAAGAGATTTCTTCTCAGACACCCTGATCCGACTCTCCAGCTCATCAATGTACTGGTCACTGCGCTCAAGAGCCCTTTTCAAGTGGTCCACATCGCGCTGATACTGCTGAATTTTAGCTTCCAGTGCTGCGACTGTGTATCGGCCAAACCTGGCGACAGATCATTTAGTATTTAATTTAGAACAGAAAATTCAATACTTTTCAATTTTTTTTTTTTGTTAATCTTTGAAATGTAGTCTATTTAAAAAAAAAAATCAAATGTAGAAACTCAACAAAAACTGAGATATAAATAAAAACAACCTTACATTTTTCTTTTGGGGAGAAAAAGATTGTAAATGGCGATTTCACAGAAAAAAAAGGGCATCTATGTCACATAGGAGTGACTAATGTCAGCCTGGCTCTGGCTACAACATGAATCAAAAACTCAGTATTCAACATGCAAATCCTCATTATTAAAACAGAAGTAATCATTTTAAAATCTATAATAACAACCCAGTAAGCCAAGAACACATTATTACTAGAAGATGCTCAGCAGCAAGAGTGGCTGCAAGAGTGGACCTTATCGACTAATGGCAGCAATTGAGTATTACAATGAGAAAAAAACCAAGGTTCCTCAATTGCAAAATTGACATAGAATAATATTTTTATCTTAACTGTGACTTAAGAAACCCACAAAGGTAGTTATTTACAAAACCTTGCATTGATTTGTAAGTCATCGTATCTTTAATCAAACTCCGGGCTTGGCAGATGTGAGCTTCTTGGTGGTTATGGAAAGTATTACAGTTTAGGATGCATATGTGCTCAAGCACTTCTGTCTGACTGCGCCACCTTTATACTGCAGCAGCAACTCACACCCAAGCTGCATGCTGGGCTGTTTCTCAACCTACTATTTAGTCAATGGCGCAATGTGTGTTGCCCGTCTTCAGTCTGCTCTGATCTTGCCTTCCAAAACGTTTCCTCGTCTCATTTGTACCATAGCTACTCCTAACGCGCTGGTGTTACACAAACAGAGGTGCCATCACAGTTCCAGTTGATCTGAGCTGGATTCCAAATTGACTTATTTTAACCTGCTTATGAAAGTGTGATTTTTTTGTGTGTGTGATTTTAAGACTATGCTCAAGTATAAACCTAAAAAGATTCTTAGATATTGAGGGCAAAGGTTATACATGATACTTACTTCTGAGGAGATCTGCTAGCCACCTCTGCTTTCAGTCTCATGTTTTCTTGCACAAGGTCGACATTTTGAGACCGCAATGTCTTATTTGCCTGAAGGTGGTAAAGTAAACATTATCAAAATATTTCTATTATTCCAAAAAAAACAAAAAACAGCAAGTTACATTATATGGACAAAAGTACTGGACCACACCTGTTAATCTCCATCTAATCTAATTCAAGTATTTTCAGTCCCATTGCCAGAGGTATATTTTAAAAAATACATACAAAATAAAGCACCTAGCCATGCAGACTGCCTTTACAAACATTTCTGGGGAGAGCAAGAAAATAAAAATAAATCGTAAAAAATTGAATTTGAGCGTGATACCATAACAGGATGCCACCACTGCAGGAAATCAGTTTGTGAAATTTCTTATTTCCTGCATATACAATCGGCACAAAATTTGTTTGACGTGGATTTCAATGGCTGAGCAGCTCCCACATGTGTAATATGTAGGTGGTACAGAATTTTTGTCCATATATTGTGTGGTAAAACAAGTAATCGAGCGCAATAAACTTCGAAGCAACATCCATTTAGCTTTACTTGGAATACAAGAATCAAGCAGGTAAAAAAAATAATACTACCAGAACGCTTTTCCTTATATAAAGTAATAAATCGGAATAATTACATGCAATTAATATGTCTACTTTCAACTGTTTCATTAAAACACTCTTTAGACAACTAAAATACCGAACAGTGAACTAACTGCATCTATCAGAAAACAGTGAATTCCTGCTTTAAGGGTCAATTTACTGAAACCTGTAATGTCCTAAATGTTACAGGCTTCATACCTCTTTGAGCTTATCCATGTCTTTCTTTACTTTATCACAGACATCTGTGGCTGCTCGCAGCTTGTTTGTCCACTCCTCCAGGACAAATGGAGCGACCCTTTGTTCATCCAGTTGCACTATATTAATGCTGCAGGGATCCAAAGCAGTCTTCAGTTGCTCCTCCAAGCTTTGATTTTTGGTTTTCAGCTCCTCGTTTTCTCTCATGAGCCCTTCAATTTCCTCCTGTTAGAGAGAGAGAAAAAAAATGAAAATATCATTTGGAAATAATGATATCGAGTGAGATACTAATACAGCTGTGATTATACTTTTATTAACTCTTTTTTTTCTAAACGGCTGTAAATAATAAACATAGGAAAGCATACTAAACATAACAGAGCACGTCAAACCAATACCTCATACTCGCGTAAAATTAATTCCCCTCTCGTTTTTCTGAGACATTTTCTCACAGAAGGACTATCACTGTGATCACCCTCATTTGTTCCTCCTGTAACACAAGCACACAAGTACAGTAAATGATTAACACAATAGACCACAAAACACATTTAAGTAATGTTCCAAGTAATATCAGCTGGCTTTTATGTGGCTTTGTTGTTACCTTAGCACAACATAAGAGTAATAAAGAGGCAAGCGTAAAACTGAAGAACATTCAAGGCTTGAGGTGCTGCCATGTAAAATGCAGGCAAATTTATAGTGCACAGGGAAATTGTGACTGATTTTCACAAGAGAAGACCATCATTTGTAACATTCCTTTTAATAATTTGCTTACATGTTCTCTTTTTAGCACAAAGATTGTTTATTTGGTAAATACATCTTAAAAAAAAAAAAAAAAAAAAAAAAAAAACAAGACCAAATTGGGTTAAAGGAAATCTCTAAAATGATTTATCTCTTTATTTTAATCTTTTCACACGTTCCTGTCTCACGTCTTTATGGTATAGCTTCAACAAGGTGCTGGAAATATTCCTCTGAGATTTTGGTCCATGTTGAAATGATAGCATCACACAGTTGCTGCAGGTTTGTTGACTGAACATCCATAATGTTAATCTCCCATTCCACCACTTCCGAAAGGCGGATTAAGATCTGGTGACTGTGAAGGCCATTTAAGTACAGTGAACTCATTGTAATCTTTGAGAAATCAGTCTGAGCTTTATGACATGGTGTGTTATCCTACTGAAAGCAGCGACCAGAAGATGAGTACTCTGTGAGTACTCAAAGTGGTGCACTTATCAGCAAAAACACTCAGGTAAGGCTGTGATGCTTAAACAATTCTCAGCTGATACTAGGAGAGTCAAAGTGTGTCAAGAAAATATCCTATGTGCATTTACACCAACGGCAGCCAGAAAACAGTTTATACAAGGCAGGATGGATCCATTCATATTGTTTTCACCAAATTCTGACCTACCATCTAAATATCAAAGCAGAAGACTCGAGACTCAGCCAACAATTTCCCAGTCTTCTGCTGTCCCGCTGTGGTGAGCCCATATCAATTGTTGCCTCAGTTACTTATTCACAGCTGATAGGAGCGGCACCTGGTGTTTCATCCGTTTCAATGTTGGACTTATTGTGCATTCAGAGATGCTCTTCTTCACACCTTAGTTGTAGCAAGTGGTTATTTGAATTACTGTTGCTTTCTTGTCAACTCTAAGCAGTCTGGTTTTTCATCTGATCTCTTGCATCATTATAGCATTTTTAATCAGGGAAAATGGGACTCACTGGATATTTTCTCTTTTTCAGACCATTCTCTATAAACCTTACAGATGTTTGCGTGGGAAAATCCCAGCAACCATGTTACATTTAAAGTCACTTAAATTACATTTTCCCCCATTCTGATGCTCTATTTGAACTTCACCAGGTTCGCTTGACCACATCTCTGAGTCTAAATGGATTGTGTTGCTCTCATGTAACTGATTAGATATAGATATATGCATTAGATAAATGCATCAACAAGTGTATCTAATCAAGTGGCCAATGATTGATATTAAAATTCCAACGGTACAGGTGAAACAACTGCAATAATAAAGTCTTTGTTTTTGCAAGAAACAGGTCCGTGAATGACTGAAACAATCAAGTCTGAATCAAGTTTTTGGGGCTAAGCTTAGCTATATGTCTGCATGTCAGTGAGTACTGTCTGGTATTGTTACAAAGAAATCCAAACTGATCTGCCAACAAAAATAGAGAGTAAACGCTGGAAAACAGCAGGGTTGTATGATTAAAACTAAATACATAAAATTCATATATTCAAATATGCCTCACACAAGTTCAAAGGAAACCTAAAACATTTATTTTTCAGTACAACTGTCTTAGATATATCACCTCGTGCTACCTTTGCCTGCATAAACTGTAGCCAGTTTGTTTTATGGATAAGGGAATACAGTTTTACAGACTGCAGGTAAGCCTGCAGTAAGAAAATCAACAGTTTTCCAATAAGCATTTGGAAAGGATGGATCCCCCAGCCCCTGTCAAACGCTTAAACACTGCAAACAATGCTTGCGTTCATAAAGGAGTCATTTTTATGCTGACTTACTCTGAAGCTGCAACAAGCAATCTCACTAAATATGATCCAACTTGCTTTATTAACCGAAATCGTCAACTTGGGGATATTACTAACAAAACAAACGTCAGGGCTCATAGAAAGTTGCCTGCAAAACTTGAGGCCGTGCTTTGTTGGGAGCACAATGAAAAGAAGACTCAGCTGTGAGATGCTGCAGGCAGGCAGATCACCTCTTCTCTTCTGCTTCAAGCCTGCTTTCCTTTGTTTGCCCGCAACTACTCACCGATGATTTCCCTGCAGGGGTTCTCTGTTGTGATGGGGACTCTGCAGGTGGGACACTGGTTAGCTTTCTTTAACCACATTTCCATGCAGGATGAACAGAACACGTGGTGGTTGGAACAAATAACCGGCTGCCTAACCTGCACCGAGAAAAACACGAGCAAATTAACCCACTAGCACAACCAAACACAACAAACAACGGTCACCTCCGTTTAACTCATGTAGGAAACAGTTTGCCTAGTTTGTTTACCAAACCATAGGCGCTAACGAGGAGGTTAAAAAATCGAACGACGCTTACCTTTCCGAGGCATATCTGGCAGGAAATTGGCAAAGTGAGAGAGAGGGTAGATGCCTGGTAGTTCAGAGCCATTTTTCATTAAAAATGTAACTCACTTCCCTGAAGAGGTACAAATCTCCCACCAAACCGCTGCGTCGCGCGCCGAGCCTCACAACTACAGAAACCCAGAGGGGTCAAAAGGCGGTACTTCGCGAAACAGGTACAGTTGCCCTTCACCCGTAATTTTATAATACTAAAATTATGTCTTCTTCACTGGGTTTGACAGTGAAGAAGACACACACAAGTATATTGTTGTAATGTATTCTAGTCACGGCTAAACCAGGGCACAATAGCTTTATCACTTGCCAGTGTTTAAGCAAACTATTGTTATTTTAAACCGGAAATAGAAAAGCGTTAGGAGTAATGTGGACTCTATTTGATAAATGTACGTCCAATATTGATGAAGGCGATAAAACCAGACATTACACCTGTCTGTGGTTCATTCAGTATTGTATATACATACTTTATACATTTTTAAAAAAGTATTTTCCTTCTCCTGACTTTATTTTGCATATTTGTCATGCTTACATGTTTTAGATTTCAGAGACGTTTTAATATCAGACAAACATAAACTAAGTTACTACAAAATTCAGTTTTAATTGATGAGTTATTAAGGGGAAAAACTATCCAAACCTACTTGGCACTATGTGAAAAATTAACTGCCTGCTATCATAAATTAACTGTGATTAACCATTTTTTTTAAACATGCTCATGTTCAGTTTCACTAGCCACTGCCAGGCCTGAATGCTGCCAGACCTGTTAAATACACCACTTAAATGGAACCTGTCTGATAAAGTTGACCAAAAAGGCTCACACAAAGGCTCATCTCACAGTATCCAAAAACATCTTGATGATCCCCAAGACATCTGGGATAATATTTGAACTGACAGGACAACAGTTGGAAGTTTAGAAGGTTTTATGCCATTAAATGTGGCATAAAACTAACACAGCATTTCATAAAGAGAACATCACATCAACACTCTGCCTAACATGGTGGTGGTAGTGTCATGGTCTGGGACTGCTTCCAGTTCCATTGATGGAACCAAAAAACCTACAAAGAGAATGTCCATCCATCAGTTCACGCCCTGAAGTTCAAGTTCACTTGGACAGTGATCTAAAATGCAACGAGCGGGTTGACCTCTGAATAGCTTTAAAAGAAGGTTTGGAGTGAGCTAATAAGAAGTCTGGACCCAAATCAGATTGAGATGCTTTGACAGGTCCTTGCTGCTTGAAAACCCTCCAGTGTGTTTGAATTAAAATAACTCTGCAAAGAAGAGTTGGCCAAAATTCCTCCACGGTGATGTGAAAGCTTCATTGACAGTTATTGCAGAGGCTTGATTGCAGTTCTAGGCGCCAAGGGTGGCACAATCAGTCATTAGGTTTCCGGGGGTAAATACTTTTTCACACAGAGCTAGGTAAGTTTGGATATTTTTTTTCCTTAATAAATAAAGTCATAGTTTAAAAACTATGATTTTTTATTTTTTTACACAGCTTATATTTGTCTGATATTAACCTCCTAAGACCCAAACTCTTTCATGGCATGCATATTTAATTTCTCTTTGCTTTTTGGGCTGTTTGGGACCTGATGAATTTAAAAACAAAGAATTACCAGTTGTTGTTTTTTACTTGATTTTTGTTTCTGAGAAAAATGAGATCCACATATTAAATTTCGATAGAACAGTGACAGTATAATGTCCTCGTGAGTGGATAAGAGCAAAATTTTGTATTTTGGTCTAGACATCCCAAAATGTAATGTCCACATATGTGGACACCAGATCCTAGGAGGATAAAATCTGTTCCGCAAGAAAAAGAAATAAAAAGAAATCAGTAACATGGCAAATATGTTTTCACAGCTGTGTATACAAGATGGATGTGCCTTCCAGGCCTGAAAGATGAAACCACGGTTTAATAGCCTTAAACCTTTGTTGTGGCAATAAGGAGACCTCTCGTCAGGTTTTAAACGAAGTCCAGTTGTACTAAAGTCTGTGGGAAAATGACAGTTTGGGTTCTCATGTCTGTGACCCCAGTAAACACTTTCAATCACTAGTTTCAGGTCTTATTAAATACATTATCTACACTATCTACAATATGTTCCCCATTAGAGCCAGGAGGCCTATTGCTAAGTTGAGAGCAATCTGCTGGTGCCTTGATACAGTATCTTTACTTCACATAACAGTGTGTTTAAAGGATTCTTTTAAGGTTGTACTTTATTAATTCCTTCTTTAGTTTGACATCATGGAAACCATGATGTCAAACTAAAGAAGAGAGATTTAAAAAATGCAATGTATTTTTTTTTACATATTACAAAACATGTTTTACAAATGTTTGTAAGAACTCACTGTGGAGACCCCAAGCAATGAGTCCTAATGACTTTAGGCCTAACAGAAATGCATTGATTATTGGTGCTCCAAATAGAGAGCTCATTTAAGAAAGCTTGTATGTGTTGAGGATCCATTGATGATTACAACAACAGTACTTAACTTTTTTTCACATATTATAGGTCTTCTGTCTGAATTAATACATTGGGGTTATCATCAATAATTAGTTGGGAAAGCAAACCCAATTTAACATATCATCATTTTTTTTCCATATAGTTTAAAACGTGATTTCCTATTTTCAAGTTTACTATGTTGTATTTGGGAAAGTTGCACATCACTGCATTTTGCAATGCAAATATGACCATGTGTGCATATGATGCAAACTACAACATTTTTCTTTCACAGAATACACTCCTGGATTTGATGGGCAAGGCAGCTGTATTCCCTATAAAAATCTATAAAGCTACCTTTCATCCAGGGGAATGCTGAAATTTTGGATGTATAATTTGCATGCCACAGATTATACTGGTAAATTATTTTAAAAATGAACTTCCAAAATAAAGTCCTGAAAGAGGCTTCAATGGTTCAGTGTAGTAAGAAAAATGTAATAATAAAATATTAACTTTTCATACACACAGCAGCACAACTGCTTTCTATTTGGGTTACACTGTAAACAAATATAGCTGTTCTCTAGTAAACTCACTACACATTGAACTTCTGGCAAAACTTTAAGTAAAGAATGATTAACTGGGTAGAAATTATTAAGAAAATTGGTCACTATAGGTCAATACACTCCCAGTAAAAACAAGATATTTAGCTTCGAATTTCCATCTTTATAGTTTTTGTAAAATGATAATTCACAGCAACGTACAAAGATCAAGGGGGATGCATGACAGAAACTAACTGCAAATTGAAAATCTCTTAAATAGATGCCACAAATATCTCATTCATTCAGTTAGAAAACGATTGCATTGCAATATTTTGTGATGCCTAAATGATCTAATTTATAAATAACAATACAGAGTGACCAAATATTAGCATAATATTCACTACAAGTATTTCAAATTACATCTGCCCCACAGCTTAGCCCCACAAAGCCATTACTCATATCTAAACCAACATGTCCTGTGCACATTGCATCTTAAGCCAGGACATCTTCTCAAGATCTAATATGATTAGAATTGACTGACTTCAAAATAACCTTGTACACTGATCCCAGTTTGAAAACATCACCAGTACTTGTTTGATTGTTTAGTGGTCTATTAGGTGGATCACAGGCTTCCATGTGTTCTCACTCATTTTTCATACCACCAGAGAACATTTGGAGTAAATGTACGTAATGAATATGTTTAAGTTAAATCAGTTAGAGAGCAACATCAGTGTAGAATCAATTTAAATGCCATTATTCAATGTTACTCTTCATTATCCCTAAACAATGAGAATATTTTAATGTATACAGACTTCTGAAGGAGAGGCAGCAGGAACATATTCAAATATTTTTAGTAACTGTATCCGATTGGACTGAAAAAAAAAACAATGTGGATGTTATGTGCAAGCTTTCATATAATTCTATATTAATCCCTGCATTGAAAACAACTTCAAAGTACGCCTTACACACAAGATGCTGTCAGAGGCACTTTCCAGTGTGCCACAGCAAACCTGCAAAACTGTAAAAGAAGTGGTTAATGAATTTACTTCAGGGCAACTTGTCCTAAAATAACCAATATCAGGCCAAAATGAAAGAAATACCCATTGTCCCACTGCGATTGCTTTGCTTTGCAACAGGCCGGCCATTAATTGGTGACAGTCAATTAATCACAGCCGGCACAGACGGCTGCATCTATTGATCTTGTCCCAGCACTTATTTTTCATCCCTAAATGACACCGATTGCCATATTTGACCAGCATGTGTAATGGACAGTGAAGAACCAATGACCCAAGTGTCATTCTTGTCACTGGTCGGGATCTCGATCCCTTCCCCCATCTCTGGCAAATAGCATCTTTACCATTTAGCTGGGAAAGGTTTAGACTGCCCTAAGAGCACAGCAGCGAAACAGTGTGCTCTGGTGCTCAGATGACCTTTTCTGTTTAAGGCTTAATCTCTGACAAATGCTTGCTTTAATTAGCCTGATACCCCCTGCCTAGACTGCCTCCCCACCCTCCCTCTCTCCCTCGGCATGTAGTGTTCTGCTTTTCTTTCTCTCTTTTCAATTTGACTTTTGGAAATCCTCAAACCTGAAAAACCTTCCCTCTGTGTATTGCTATTTTATTGGAAAAATATTAAGTGTCTTTTTTCAACACATAATTGTGATCATGGGATTTCAGGATATCTTCCAGGATATTATTCAGCACACTCTAGTTTATTTAGCTCAATAATACGAAATAAGTGCACATAATGAATGTCTAGGACTTGAATTTGAAAGTGTGTCCACAGAACAAAGCACAAGGAAAGCAGTAGGTTTCAGGTCAGGATTTGTTGGAGTAAAGATTAGCCAGGGCACATTAGGAGGCTTAAGATAACACACAACAGCAACCTGCATGCCTCATCTATCGATCAGGCTCTATCAGAGACGGGGAGTGTGTGTATGTGTGCAAATTCAAGAAAACGACAGATGGTTTATGCTTTCAACAGCCGTAAAGTACTCGAAAGTACCCCTAAGTAATGTCATAATTTAATATAGAAATTGTGTAATATTCGTAGAAAATGAATATGTCAATTGCACAAGAAGAATCTGATGCAGAGTCTTCTGATTGTCTAGATTAAACTGGGCAAATGTTGCTGAACTGTTTATAATACTGTTGAAATCAATTCCTCTCACAGCCTCTGCTTCACCCAGAGACTGCACAAGACCATGCATCCTTTCCACTGCAGGAGCAAACACAAGAAAAAGAGATGCATGGCTACAAATCCCTGTTTTATTGGAAAGGGGCCTAATTATTAGGATGTAAGTCAGGCTGTGACTGGAGGGCCGTCTCCTTGATGCGGGCCCGGTTTATATTTATCCCCTTCTCTGCAGCTACAGCAGCAGTGCCACCATCACTACCAGCAGTGTGTGGCGCTTTTATTACATCGCCCACAGGCAGGTTCAGCCCTGTCACAGTCACACACATTCAAGCATACACTCACACACACACAGCCTGCAGGACCGGCAGCCAGTTGAGTCCCCTCCACAGCAGAGTTGCCCTGCATCCCCATGCAGAGCCCCACATGGGCCCATGGGACAGTGGAGGGAGGGAGCGGGTATTATGGTAATACTATGGCCTGCTGCTCCCTTCCCCTCTCCTGCAGCACAGCTGGGAAAGACCATCATTACAAGTATTGTAGCAATCTGTTTAAGAGGGACACATTGGAGAGATTGGGTGACAGAGAGAGGATGAGTGCTGCATACATAGATCACATAAAATATGATTTAAATGTGTGTGAGGGGACCAGGAATAAAATGCAAAACTTGTTATGAACACCTTATATCAAGTCTACTGTCAGAATGGCCAGCTGTAAATCTCTATTTTCCCCTTTTTTACTTTTTTATTTTATTAAAGGTTTCTCGTGTTGAGCTGGTCATATCTCAAGATAGGGGGCCTGTGGCACATAAGGAATAAATAGGACATAAAGTACTTGAATCTCTAATGCCTCATATAGCTTTACCAATCCATATTGTAGTGTGTCACAGGCTAGAAATCCATTAGAAAACGTCTGAAATCAAACAGCCCTGAAATGGTGCGAACACACTGCTGTTAGGGTCAAATTACCCTGATTTCATGTACAAATTCACTAACCAATTATTTAAGGACACAAATCGAGTACAGGAGGTATTCCTGTGAAGGTAACCCCTTACATCGCATATCTCACCGCATCAGTTTGAATAGCAATAGGTTAATGATTATATATCAAGGACGTCTGATCAGAATAAACAGCCTACTCCACTATTCTGGGAGAAGATTAGACCTTTGACAGAGCAGTCACTCACTGTCGGATTAGGCTGCTCAAAGCCATCCATCTACTTGTCTTGTTTTGGAGCAAAAAAGAGCAGGCTGTGAATCAGAGCCTTCCTTAGACTCCATCATCCTCACAGCATTTTTAGGAAACAGAGATATCCATTACATCCTCTTTCTCACCCCCCCTTCTTCTTCCCCCTGCCCTCCTTCTCGTTCTATTTCCAGCTCAGTTTTGAACAGAAAGTTCGATTGATAAAGCGCAGAATCTATAAGCGCACGCACAGAGGTGAAGGGTTATTGAATATTCTGAAGACGAACTATTAAAAATGCATATTATCTCATTATTCCTGCTGCCAAATAACTCGAAACTGTATATGCCAGAAGATGGAAAATGGCTCTCCTTGTCTTCTTTTCTTGACCTGACAGAGGGCGCATGAAGAGGAGACAAGGGAGGGAGCAGAATGGTCTTTTAAAAACTGCTTCACTGCACTAATGTTCCTGAAACCTGAGCTCTTATTGGATCTGAAGGGCATTATAAGACAAGGCATCCTCCACCCTCTACCCCTGTTTAAAGGTGAGTGTATTACTGACTTCCTCACAGCAGCAGTTGGTGAGAACGCGCTGTTTATTGGTGATGTCACGTTATTTTCTTTTGTAAAAACAGCCACTGAGAGGGCTGGTGAAATAATGTTCAGAAAAGACATTTGTCAGCACTTACCCTCCCCCTGCGCCTCACTCTTAGCACACACACACACATTCACATACTCTCTCTCTCACATGTGCACATACACACACATACACACACACCAGGAGGCCTTATTAATTATTTGTAGCCACTTGACTTCATATTGTGCTTCCAGTGGCTTGGTCAAAGATTATAATTACCACTTCCCTGTTTGTATCATTTTCCATCTCCTGTGCTTTTAGTGCAGTATTACTTCTCTTGTCCCCCTCTCTCTCCCTCTCTTCCTCCCTCTCTCCCCGTATACACAAGACCAAAAGTGCAGGCACATCATTTATTGATAAGACAAAAAGAATGTAATGAAATTATCAATGTTCTTGAATTAATTATGAACATGATTAAGAAAGCTAAAATCTCAGGAGCCAGTCTCTCATTACCCATTCACTCTTAGGGATTGCTTTCATTCAGGGAAGGAGAGGCGAAAAAGCCTTCCAGCAGAGCCCACTCCAGCTCAGCTCTTCTCCCCGTGTGCCTGTCCCCTTGTCTCTGCTTGCCAGGCCAGTTGACCAACCCTCCAACAAACCAGCCACCGGCCCGCCTGGACGGCTCGCTCGCGCCCAGGCTTGTTACTGTGAGGTAGTCAGACGCAGCTAGCTGCCTCGTGGCCTCTGACATTTGCGTGGAAAAAAAAAAAAACGAGGATGTGCTCAACTTTCCTCTCCTACACCTGCGATCGCGCTCTGGGGTCTCAAGGTAAGTGAAACTTTTGTCATTAGACTTAAACGGTTTAAGTTATCAGTTGTAGCTGTGTTTTCCACACATGTCTATGTGTCTGTTAACTGCTACAAGAAATAACTTTCACTATATCATATCAGTGAGAGTGAGTGCTTTCTTCATCTTATTTTACAGGGAAAATTAGAACAACATAACTATATTGCTAACTAAGAAAATACATTATGCATTACTTTCAGCAGACTTTCAGCAGCTTGACTAGAAAAACAGAATTTGTGGTAAATCATCACCTGTGTAAGACAATAGTAAAATAGACATTATAATGCATATTGGATATTACAAGTTAAATTAAGAATCTTTTACTTCAGTCCGTTCATTTGATTCTGTTTGATTTTGTCACACCAGTGTTACAGTGGCAGTCTGTAATGCCTTCTGCAGGGATTTAATTTAAGAGCTGTCTATTTCCACCGTGCAGTTTATGGTTGATATGAAGTGAACTGCTCTACCTCTATCACAAAACTATGCGCCCGAATAAATATGACATCCTGGTGACTAAAACAAAATGTAGTACATGTAATTTTTACCTTTTAAATAATCAATTGTATTTGCAATGATGCATTTGTGATTATGTTTGTAGAGCATGCCCACTTTGTATCAATGAGTGTAATTTCTCATGATGTTTAACTCATTTCAGCAGCTATTTATCCATTTATATTCAGTGAGAGCAACAGAAATGCTCAGCGAGAGCTACGTATATTTGGTTCACTCGAGCTTTCTTTTGCTCTGTCACACGGGACAGTATATGGGGCAATACTCCCCAAAGTATTGGGAGTTTCAAACAAAGTCTCTCTTTTCTGTCTTTCTAGCTTTCACTACATGTGCACACTCTTACACACTCTCAACTACAACCCTGCAAACACACACACACACGCTTAACCATACTGTAGATATAGAAATATAAACCTAAGCCTTTTTTTTCTACTCACACCACAGTCCAAATAGAAATCAGACAAACCTACATATGGAAACACCACAGTATATTCACACTAATGTGCACACAGCTTATTCATCTCACAATGATTCATGTTATTTTATGACACTCTGAAGTTAACCATTAAGTGATAACCAATTTAAGGTGAAATACAAGAGATATTCAGGCTTATACTTTTTACTGACAGCGAGAGCTTTGTGGGAAATTTTTAAAAAAATCCTAAAGTGAGATATGTGGAGCATTCCTTTTTTCTTTCTCAAGAATTAATATTATTCTTGACTTCTCTGTCAGAATTTAAAAAAATAAAAGACCCACTTGAAGGAAACAAAAACAAGAGAGAAAAGGAGAGACATCTTAGGGGTTAATGGCATTCCTCCTGTCCTAGCGATTGATCCAAGTATTGGATCGCCCATAAAGCTGCAGTTACTGGATATTACCCGCTATCGGCCTGCAGTGATGGCCTGGATAAGAAGTGCTTACCAAAGAGGATGCTCCTTCAGGGCAGATACAGTTTCCCAGCCCTCTGGGAACAACAACCACATGCCTGCTGCTTGCTCAGGAACTTTCTTCCTCATTGAGTAAATCCAGGGCTCTTATCAAGTTACTGGCCTAGTGAACTGCTCAAAAAATGTTTAAACCTCCTTAAATTTTTGAGCTGTGTTGGGAAAGAGCAGTAATCAAAAGGCACCTGTGTTTCATAGATAAGGGTGTTGATTGTTTGGTTTGGTTTTTATGTCGGATGAAATGGGGGTTATCGCAGATTCAGATCTGAGCAGAATGCACTTTTGCTGATTTTTACTGGGTTCACTTGCAAAGTTGCTGAGGAACCCATTACAGAACTGTATGTACTTAAAAGAAGTTTACTTTGTTTCCACCAGACATCGTTAACCTCGTCTTTAGTAATTACTGCAGTTGGTTTAGGAAAAAAAAACCTAAAATGGGCTTCAAGAAACTAGTCCTGTCTGTTGTAGTCTTCCTCGAGACTTGTATTGTGAATAGCCGATTCCAAGTCTGTGCCAAGGTGGGCAGCACTACCCATGAGCATCTGCTGTATGTCTCTCTGTGGTATTACCCATGAAGCACCTGGCTCACACCACACACAAGCAACCAGAGCCCAGATGGCAGCTAAGCAGGCTAATTATTTCAACACAAAACTCCACTGTCCCACACCGGCACTGTGGAGCTGCTTTGGCATTCTGCATCTCTGTCTCTAGATCTGCTGAAGAGGATGTCTGCCATGGAACTATAAAGGCGTCAAGTGGGTAATAATAGTCATAGACAGGCCCCCACACAGTGCTTGGCATCCAGATGTAAGGTTGGTCATAAGTGGTCTCCTTTAGAGGAACAGAGGCATTTGGCAACGTTTGATAGTGCATTGTTTTCGCCCTCATTGTTCATTGATGCAAATTCATGCTCATAATATTCCAGAGTTGATAACAGCATAAGTTTTTTTCAGTCTTTTTTTTTTTTTTTTTTAAATCCACTCATAAATATAAGCACCTGGAAAATGCTGACTCGGATTCTTAACAGTATTCGATCGCAGTGGAAGCAACAGTAGCCAATTGTTTCCCCTCAAAAACATGAACACAATAAGAATCTCTATTGTTTTGTGTATTTTCTTTTCAGCCACGAAATAACTGTGACATCTCCTTCAGCCTCCCTGTTCATTCATTTATTTACGGTTATCCACTGTGTCCCCTGGTGGCCATAGAGAGGTGCTGTGACGTCTTCAGATGCCGACACCGACCCAAAATCATTCACTTACCTCCTCTGTAATGTTGCTGTATCATCGAGGACACACTGTGTCCTTGTTTCAATTACAGCAGCACTCCCAGCGCATGCACTACATCCTGTTTGTGTATGGCATGACAGGCTTAGCGCTGTCAATTCAATTTTCAAGAATCCACTGACACTTACAAGCTCTAAACTACTGCAGGTGTAGTGCACTGCAGGCTTTAACCAAATTACAGCTGGTCTGGTAATCAAGCTGTGTCAATGTCTTTATCTAACATCAGAGGCTGCAGTTTCACTCTACATCCTCTCAGAGGTTGATGAAGTGTTGCCATTAGTGCGCATCTCCTGCCTCTTCAGCCACATCAGAGGAAGAATAGGTTGTGCTAGATAAAGCTGTCACTTAGAACAAGGTGCAGCGGCCACAGTGATAACCTACTGACTCCATCATTACAAACTCCACTAGTGGGAGGACGGCCAGTATCTTTATCTACTGGTTCTTGTTGGAGAACTATATTGCTGCCTGTAGCCATTGTGTTTTGTATTTTATAGACATGAAAAATATGGATTGACATGCAAAATAAGTAAATCAGGAGAGCGGTTAAGCTACTAGGCATCCACCACATGCTTCTCATCTCACATTATTTATTGGAAACATTAGAATTTCCTGCAAACTCTGTGCTGTGTGCTTTTTCTTATGTTTTGCAGTGTTTGAGAACTGAAATATTTATAAATGTCCAGCACAATAAAATATTTCACTATCTTCTTTAATGGCTAATACGATGTAGATATCTGGAGTTGGTTGTCAGAGAAGTCAGAACATTTACATTCAAATAAATACATTTATTGTTATGTCCAGCCACTAATTACAGTTTTTTACGTGGAAAGGAAATTGCTAAACTATTTTGTAGACTCAAACTCAGAGGCAAATTAGCTGAAGTAAAGCAATAAAGACTCTAATTTGTCCCAGTACAGTTCTATCTCATCCTTTCACCCCCCCTCCTCCTCTTTCCCTCTCCCTAAAGTGTATCCCATCTGCTTTGGGGACCTCTCGCCAGCATGCGAGAGCAGGATAAGCACACCATTTCCCTGTCAATACTTTGCTATTAGCCTCTGCAGATCCATATATCACTGAGCTGTAGGGTATGAGCTGGTGTAGGTTGTGTTCTTCTTATCTGAATGGCCAAGGCTGGGGTTCTCCTCTCTGCCCTGCACTTTGATTTATCCAGTCAGTAGGTTAATGAGAGATAGACGTTGGCCCTTTACTCTTACCCTGGGTGGTGGAGGGGCATGTACATGTAGACCAGTAGGATAGAGTAAGAAAGGCACCACATAATGTATTGTAAGAGAGTTTTCAATAGCAATTGAACAGTGGCAAGAAAATGTATGTTAATCCTTGGAAATAGCTAGTTTTCTAATTGAACTTTTATTCATATTAGACCAGTTTTACTTTAATCTTAATAGCACACAAAAGCAAACATCATGTGTATCACTTAAAACGCTCATTGAAAAATTAAGTAAATTGCAAGAATCTGTGACTCAGATGTGTATTTTCCTTATAGCTCTATCTCATTTCTGCCATATTTAAAAGTTATTCTTTGCCGTTAGCCTGTACTGCGTCTTTATCTTTAGTTTTAGTCTCACTGAGCATTCTGATGTTTAATTCATTTGGACTTGTTCAAGTCCAAGATCCAAACTTTTAACCTTTTTTTTTTATTTAACAAAAGACTAAGTCAAGAGAAAAATAAATGCTATAAACGATTCAGCTGTTTTGTTTATTTGTTTGCTTTTTGTTTTGTTTTTTATGTACCATTTGTATTAACAGTTGGTTGGCTGGTTTGTTTGTTTGTTCATTCATTGGTTGATTGGTTTGTTGGGGGTTTTGTGTCATTGGTCCAGTTGTTTGTTCATTCGTTCATTCGTTTGTCTGAATGGTCTAAAGTGGAGTTTGGTGAATAGCTAAGTGTACAAGTCAACTATGATATTTGTGCTAACAACCATGATGGTACCTGCTCACTTTAAATGCTGAAAAGAGTTAATGCAAACTATATCTATAAAATGTAATAACTATATATGTTGTTTCGACAGCAGATATTGGGGCTGACAAGAGTGTGATCTATGGTGTAATTACAAGCCACCTGCAGAGAAAGGAAAATTATGGGTCTCATGACAACACCGTCTGTGGCAGCTTACACCTTAACTTAAACGCTATATTTATTCATATTCATGGACAAGATGAGTATGATAAGTAGTGCCAACCCTAAAATGAGATATGTTGCCTTTCAACACTTCCCTAGATATGTGAGTTGCATTGCCTGTTACATCAGTGAGTTTATGACCTGCAGATATTTGGCCTCAATCCAGTAAGAAACTGCCTAATGAGCAAGCTGTGTCAGTGTCTCTTACAGCTCCCTCTCAGCAGTCTGCCTGTACAGTTTGTAGTGTGTGTGTGTGTGTGTGTGTGTGTGTGTGTGTGTGTGTGTGTGTGTGTGTGTGTGTGTGTGTGTTTAAAAACAAGTGAAATTCTCTATGTTGAAGGCATTTAGCTGTGGGATAGAGGAGGAACTCAGGAACACACACACACACAAGCACAACAGGGGAAGACAAACCACTGCCAGATAAATGTCCTACTTAACTATTACAGAACATTTGAACAAGAAGACAGAACCCACCCACCCCAACACACACACACACACACACACCTTACATGAAAATATTCAGCATATGGTTGTATGCTTCTAGCTTGTTTCCCAAGGCCAGTTTCCCAGCTGGCTCCCTGAGAGAACAGAAAAAAGAGGGGGAGAGAAACAAGGGCTCAAAAAATACAGGACAAGTGAAAGAAAAAGGAAAGAAGGAGATGTACAAAAATAAGAAGAGCAAGAATGAAAAATGCGGGGGAAATGAGAAAAAGTAGCTGAAGCACTTGCATGTGCCTCCCATCCCTACTCAGCCTCTGACAGATGTATCACAGGTTCAGACTGTTAAGTACCTGATAATTGGTTTGCCTGTGAGGCATTAGTCATTACAGTTCTGTAGCAACTAACAAGGCCCTATAGGGGATGACAGCTTTTCTCTGTGATTTATACAAGGTCTGAGAAAAGTGGTCCTACACCCTCCCAGACCTTTTTTTTAAACAGCATCAGAAGATCCCGAAAGAACTTCTAGTGTAAGAACTGTAAGTGACTGGCAGCATATTGTTGCACGTCAACTGCCAATATTGATCCTGTGAAACAGCAGTTTACTCCAAAAGCTGTGGGTTATAAAATGTGGCTCAAACTGCATTTGCACACATTTTGAAGGCCTGGACGTGCTGTATTATTCCTACTCGTCAGTGGATTGATTTGAAATGAATCGTTCTAGTTCAGGTCTTTGTAATGACCAATCCACAGGTATCTTAGTCACAGTTTGTTTAGAGTGGCACACAGGAGACAAGTGTAATATAGGTATGCTCAGTAATGCTGTTGACATCAAACACGTCTCATTAATAAATCAGGGAATCGTTTCAAGTCTGTCTCGCTGTTCTCGACTGTCAGCTTCAGACTTTGATAAGACCAGAGTAAGTACCGCGTTTAGTTTGAAGTTGTTCACATAAGCGGTGATCTTTTCGGTTTTCGCTGTTGCTAGGCGCCAGGCAGTTTTGTGACCTCATAGGCGATGTCACCAATCTCCACGTTGCCTAGCAATCCGTGTAGAGCATCATTATCTGTGATCTCACAGTTCAGATAAGAGTCAGCAGTTCAGATAGCATAGTTTATAAGTAAGCCTCTAAAAGTAAAGAGCACTAGATGTGATGTCAGATCACACCAGAGTTTAACTGCTAACAGTGACATCTGCCTTTGCTCGTGCTAACTTGCCTTTAGTAACAAGTAGTGCGCTAAGATTTAAAGCATAGAAACACATATAATAGTGCAAGGGAAATCATTTCATACCAACAGAATTGATTGTTATTGTCTGTCTGGGAGAGAAAGATTTTTAGGCAGTTTAACATAAAAGACTAGAAACAATTGTAGGAATCACATTATTACAATAGGAAATAGTCTTCTTAGATCAAGGAAACTAAATTAAAAACCTTCATCTCACCCCTGACATCTAAAAAGCCCATAAGAAATCTAATAAATACATTTTCTTTACTATTTTGTTTTAAACCAATATTCCTTTTTGCCATCACTGTTCTAGATAAGAAGAATGACAATGTTGTATAAAAATATTTTTAAAAAAGACTTTTCTCTGATGAAAGTATCTGATATATATTTTGTGACTTTGTAAAAGCATTCTACACAACATTTCACAAGATAGATGTTATTACTTTCTTACAGCCTATGATATATGTTCCTGTTGTAATTTGTAACAGCTGGCGGCTTCAAGAAACCCTTCCTGGACTGATTCTCATGATCGAATGGCCCAGTGCACGTCTTCATTATTATCACGGTTGTGCTGCATTGCACTTTAACGAGCAATAACAATAATAATAGCAAAGCCACCTTGCAATCTGTCTTGAAAGGGTTAACATGACTCGCACGTGCCGCCGCCTCAACATCCATCATGGTTCTATGTAACCAAATCATAGCTTCAATCACAAGGAAGATTAGATAGTAGTCTATTAATCTCCCATATTAGGAAAGATCCATTTGTGAAAGCAAACGGCCCAGAGAGGCCATCCTTTCACTTGTTGTCTCTAAATCTGATTAGCAAGTATAACGACATGTTGCTGAGGGTCACAGGAGATATAGATTGGTCCTGCCTGCATCTTACTGGCTTGTGTGTTGGAAGAATGAACCATTTTATGTTCAAGGGCTCTTGGGATTCCTGTTGTAGACAGCATTGTATAATGGTGGTGTTTTGGAGGGGGGGGGGGTCATTTTGAGCAGTGTAGTATGTTTTTGGTGAATCATTTTCAATAGGTTTGTCAGTCTTTCTAAACTCTCAGATACTTTGAAATAAAATGCAAATATTTGTTCACGTCTTGGTACTTCCTGAGAGAAGACTAAGAGAGAAGACGTGTTTGATTAATAAACAAACAGCGCATATTTCCAGCATTGTCTGGACAGACTGGCTTTCCAGCTGGAGGCCTAAATAAAAGAGCAGAAGTCTGGCGTGTGAATCTGTGCTTCGACGATAAATACTTCTGTCCTTTCACAAACACCTGCTACAGTGTGAGAGCTGTGGTACAGCAGCGCAAGAAGTCACTTGTTTAATTAGAGGCGTGGAGCAATACCAAAGCATACTTTACTAAGTATAAAACATTTCAAGACCACAGAAGTCCATAAAGTACACTTCATTTTCAAAGTTAAATTGTCATATCGACTTCATAATAGTGCTACAGTAGAGCTCCTGAGGAGACATAGATCGCTGTATGTTTGATCTATGACCCTTTCAGAGGTCATAGTGTTAGTAATAACCACAATGAGGAACATGTAATGATGTCATTGGTCTTTATTTAGCCTGCTTCCCTCTGCACACACTGGAAGAGGGCTAGCAGAGTCTGTGTCTGTCAGGTATCTGGTTTCTCCTACTGTCTTGGCTGGGACGAGGAGGAGGAGGAGGAAGAAGAGGAGGAATATCCGGTTACAGCGGGGAGCAGTGAGCATGGGGACAGATCTGTTTACTTGGGGAAGTTAATTGATTGGGTGGAAAGGTGGTGAGGGGAGAGAGGAGGAAAAGTAGTTGAAGGGGCAAGGATTAGGACGATATTGATCATGTGACCGCTCCTGCCATAACCTCCAATATGCTTGTGTGCTTTTTATTGCACTGTAATGTCAAATGAGATTGTTTCTTGTAAAAACAGGACAGAAAAACAACATGTGCTCAATGAGGAGGGCAAGGCAAGACAGTGGATCGTTGATGTGAGGATCACTCATTAAAAGATCAATTTTTATTTTTTTCATTAATACTTTGGCCTAAACAAAGGGTATGTCACAGAAAATATCCATGTATACCAACTCAACAGCTCAGTAATATCTATATTTAAAATCATTAATAACACACAAATATCTGAGATAAAGGCAGAGAGCTTGTGTATTACCTTGGAGCATGTAATAGTTTTATTGTATGCAAGCTGCTTGAGCTGCAGTTAGTGTAACGTATATTAGCTTTCTTATTAGCTTTATTAGTGTTTGTTTTGAAAATCAGTCTTTATTACTCTTAGGAAATGTTTTTGTTGTCTTTTATGAACGTGGAGCACTAGGCAGAGTGCTAAGAAGACAAACAAATATAAGCACGGTCATGCGCATTGTGTCCATCAGGGGAAATAGAGAATGAGATGGTGAACTGCTGCCTGCATGCCATCCACTTTGTACTGGATAGACCACATTAATTATTTAACAGCAAGGCTGCTAGCTATTATTACAGAAAAACAGTGGACTGCATCTGGACCCTTTCCTGACGTTTCTATGTCAAATACACACCTTGCCCTTGTGGGCACACCAAACCGCTGTGGAGCATGCATCTTAAAACAAGGGCATGTACGAGGCATGGTGCAAAACTCGCTGTCTGCTTTGTTAACAGTTTAATAACATGAGGTGCAGTATGTCTGAATGAGACAGTAAAAGTGAAGCACTTTGTGGTGTGAGTGCCCCACCGCTACAGAAATATGCATGCCTCTGTGCAGGTTGCTTACCTGTGTTTTTGCATGTCTAAGTATGAGTGAGCCAGACAGGTGTACAACAAACGCCTGTTTAAAAGAAGCAGGAAAGCTGATGGGGGGGGGGGACAGCTGCACGGATTTGTTTGCCATGACTGTACAGGCTCCTTACCGTCAGTCCGTCCTGCCTAGATGGGCATTTCTGTTATTCACTCAGAGGTTATGGTTTTAGATTGAGGGCAAAGCTTTCCAGCCTCTGGACTGTTTTGAAGGAATCCATTGTCAATAGAGATGCAGTGGGGCTAGGATTGTTTGCAGAGTTAATAGTAGTTTGATGATGTCTTTCTCAGTGACCTGAAGAGAAATTGACCCCTGTTGTGTGAGTATTTCTAAAATGTCACCCGCACAATTATGGTTGGAGTGTCCCTGGGCTGTTGTATGTAGGGCTTGTTTTATCTGAGACTGAGTCGTCCTCACAAAAATACACACACACACACACACACACACACACACACACACACACACACACACACAAGTACTGCTGCAGTTTAATTTGCTGACCCATACCTCTACATCTTCTGAAAACGTGTTCCTTGAATGTCAGTAGAAATTAGTTTCCCCGTGGTGAGGATGAAATAATTTATTCATCATCAGTGACTTAAAGTGTTTCAACACGAACCTTTTACAGATACAGTACGTATTGGTTCTTTTTAACCACAGCAAAGTGGGATATTTTCAGTTGTAGAGTTGTATGGATACATTCGTTCATTGTACAAAAAAAAAATTAAAAGGTCTCGGTTGCATTTACACATGCAGACACAAAAAAGGAAGAGATGATGTAGATATCGACAGAGGTGTCCATGACAGGGTAGAATTGCATTCATCAGTCGCTGTTGTTACTCCCGCTCGTATGTCTTGGAAGCAGCTCGTTTAAAACCTTTTTTGCTGACTTGTAAAGTTAAACTAATTTAATCCTCATGTTGTTGTTAATTAATACAGCCAGGGAAGAAAGACGAAAAAATAAAACAGAGGTTAAGGAAAAGAGAAAGAAGGGGGACAGAGGGAAGAAAGCAAATCCTCTAGAGAGATGTATAATTCATGCTCACGACTGTGGGAGAGATTTTGTATGTGTGTGCGTGTGTGTGTGGTTCCTTCTGTTCTGAACAGTGTTTTATACTGTAGGGTGCACTGTGTATTTGCTCAATCTCTGTCCCCGTGTCTTTGGGGTTTGGATAACCAGCACACTGAACTGAGCGCAGGCCGAGACCTGAGTAAGTCACGGTTTCTCTCTTTCTGCATCTTGATTTAAACTGTGACTTCCACTGTGTGCATGCAGTGTTCACTCTAATAGGCAGGGTTAGCAGTGATTCTACGCACCCATCATTTTTCAGTTTTTATTAGGTATGTTAGAGCTATCTTTTTTTTTTAATTTCCTGGAAAATTATTTATGAGAGGCAATAATAGTGAATCATCGTGCATGAACACTTTTGGGAATTAGCATGCATGCAATTTTTTTCTTTTATTGGTTAACTCAGTATTATCATTATCATTATCATTATTATTATTATTATATGTACTTATACTGTTACTTTATTCTGACGTCACAGGTTTTAGATGTTACTGTTTAAATTTCCTTTGAGTAAATTTAAAGTAACTTGCACATTAGGACTTACTGTTAGCCTCCAGCTCAAGGTAGGAACAAACGTCACTCTCTTATTTAAAAGGGGGAGATTAGTTTGATTACACAGGAATGAAGACACACCTAAGTAACTGTGGACATTGAACCTTTGGGTTGTGTTCAGAGACGTGTGATCTTTCTTTCAAGGTTTTTCCGCCAGCTGCTTTGTGTGATCAGTAGCTAAACGAGTGAAAGCTAAGCTCCAAAGAAACTGACGGAATTAACTTTCTTAAGTTTGGATGTAGCGGCTGTTACGATGTCGAGAACAAACTTTAGGGCGCGGCTGCAGTCTTCACCTCATCATAAATTATAAAAGTAGAGGATTCCCATGCGTGTGAAATGACTTTGTTCACAGTTTGTGTCACATCAGTGCATGTTCAACTAGGCAAAACAAAAGCTTTTCAATATTTTAGTGCACAGGGACCGACAGAGTGAAGAGAGACATTATTGTACTGCTGTTCCTGCCTGTCTCGTCCTTTCCTATCTGGTGTCCTGTCCTCTCCCATCCTCTGAAGTACTCTCCTCTTCTCTAAGATTACAGCACCCCCTCTCCATGTCAGACTAACTTTTGCACAGCAAGTATTGACTCACATCCATCCCTCTTCCTCATTTATCATTGCTCTCCATCTGCCCTATGTCATAGGCACCATAAGCTTCAGTACAGCCTTTTTTTTCTTGCGCAGTCAACTGAGTTTGAAGTGTGTTAATCAAATTTCCTACAGGTACATCAAGATTTTGGGTCTCAGAGGTCCAGTAAAAATGCAGAACTGTAAAAATGATCAACAGGGGAGGGGCTATTGAACAGATGTGGAAACAGATGAGAGTAGATTACAGAATAATAGAACAGCTTCCCTTCACATTTATTTATATTTCATTCGTATTTGCAGTTAAACGAGTGGACTTTCCATCAGATCGCGAAAGTATTTTTTGGTATACTTTCACTGAGTCCATCGGGGGAAGGTTTCTACATCTCCCTACGATCCACTTTGTGTGCTTGTCCAAGGATTTGTCTGATTAGGCGCTGCCTAATTAGGTCTGACTAGGCAAGCTTTTTAGTCACATGCCATCACGCATGAGATATGGTTAAAAGATAGATGGGCAGGACATTAACTGTCAACATGGAGGAACACTGCTGGTGGGACTTTCACTTCTTGGTAGTAGTGAACTCCACCCTGCTTGTCCTGATGGGAGAAAACATTGAAACAATATTTAATTGTTTGTTTTTTGCAAAAGAGTGCAGTTGATCCTTTTGTTTTAGCAATGTCACACCTAGGATGACAAACTGAGATTCCTTTAAATGCCTCAAAAGGCCAAGTGGGCGTCATCTTTTGATTGTGGTTTACATTTTTCTGTGTATTACTGGTTAAATATATTTAAATGACACAGTACTAGGCAAGCATTAAGCAAACTCCTCATTTATTTATGTATTTTTTATTTAATTCAACAACATAATTTTTACGATATATCTACAGAAGCATCTTTATCAAAATGTACCATGAAGCAAGTCGTCACAGGTGCAAAGGAGCAAAGACGGGTTCATCAGTTCTTATGAATTAGGTCTTCCCACTGGTTGAATCTTTTCCCCCGCTGATGCAGCAACACTGCACAAAGCTGGAAAAGCAGCTAAAGCAGAGACACAGATAAGTGACAAAACAGCCGAGCGCTCAGATATTAATCGAGACATTTTAACTTTGTCATGAGAACATTTGCAAGCTGCAAGGCGCTCTGCTGATGTTTAGCCTGAGGCTGTGACAGACAGGAGGGGATGTTATGCTATCACAGCGTTTGATCACCGGCATCACGGGAACACAGGTATCAGAGAGAGACTCGTATCTCTCACAGCTGTACAGATTCTGTCGTGGTGCTTGTTTAGATATTGGTGTAAATGGGATGAGGAAGATTTAACTTTGAAGATATGAGATTAATTATTTTTTCTTCCCCCTTCTGATCTCTTTCAAAAGCTGTGCGCTGTGAGTCTGAGCATTTTTTATTTTTTTTTGGCTTTTTTTTGCTTTTTTTTAGTGAAATAAATGGTAGAGGCAAATAAATTTGCATGACTCAACAGAAAAAATATTTTCCAGAGCTCTGTGTGTTAATAGGCTTCACAGTACAATTACTTGGCCTGTACATAATGGAAGTGCAATCAATGTATGGATCCTGCCCCCTACTGTCAATGATGGAAATGGCATCTATAATCAATTAGTGGTGACTCAATGTTAGAGGGCTGCAGGCTAACAGCGATTAACAAAAACTTTCCTTTTTGGTGGGGGAGATTTGTTGTCCATTGCCGCCAATTATCTCACATGTTACAACACACTGGGGTTTGCTTTCGATATTTTGTTGCTGGTTTATTTTCAGCATGTCTGCTTCATTGTTTCAAGGAGCACAAAGCACAGATCATTTTCTTCAGTTGTAGTATTTTTATTATCAGCTCCTCATTGTTATTTCCTCTTTCTCTCATAGAAACCCCCCCACCCTGGAACCAGTGCAGGCCTCATGTTATATGCAGGGAACACAGCAACCTCTTCTGGCCAAAAGTGAACGCAGCAGAGCGTCTGTGCTGAAGCCAGAATATAACAAGTGAGTAACACCTATTATCACTGTTGACAGCGGTACTTGACAAAACTAGGTTTGCAGAAATTATGACGCCTCGGGAAATGAAGTGGCATTTTATTGTCAGTGCCACATTGTTGCCAAACAGTTAAGAGTTTGAAATGGAGCCACTGACTCTAACTGACATCTCATAGGAAATGTTAAAACCCCAGATGCCTGGTATCACATCTCAACAGATAACTGACTAGTAATTTGACTTGAGAAAAATCATATTATTGCCTGGGGAAGCATTAAAAAGTATTCCATGATCAATGTATCTGATTAGTTTGCTTTGACGGTACACTGGTGAGCTAATCAGGCCAAAGGGATCAATAGAGCACTTGACACTCTGTCTTTCATTCCTTCTGTCTTTGGATAACTACAATGTAAATGACTGGGTACTAAAGGAAACCCTACTGGGACGAATACTAAACTCTGCCTGTGCTGCATTGTGCACAGGGGAATCTCTGCAGACACTTAGCCGGTTCTTAATCAGTAGCGCGCAAAAAGTAGGTCCCTATTACACAGCCCTCTCTGAGTCTCTTATCATCATATTTGTCAGAGCTGCTTTATTCATTTCCAGATCAGTTTCCTCATACTGTAAACTTTTCAGCCTTCATAGCAAATCCTTGAGGTGCAATCCTTATTGTTCCTGATTGGCTCTGAACCTCTTTTTTCCCTCCTTTTCAGGCTCTGTGTTCCCATTTCTTTCTCTGTGTCAGGCACTGAGAGCTACAAGGATACCAGATGCCGTCCCAGCCTATTTGTCTTATCCGTTTTCACAGACAAACTAATTGCTATACAAAAGGTGCTGGCGTGTCCTGTCGAGGACCCTTGTAAATGCTTTACATCCACCACTCCATTCTGCCTGCCAGTAAACTGGCTAATTATAAAAGGATCACAAAAGAGTGTGATTAGGGATACAGAAGAGGGGGAGGAGGTGCGGTCCCACACCAGTGTAAATGGAGCACCTGAAACTGTTAGCTTAACATTAATGAAAACTCATTTTTGAAGCCGCCCAAATAGAAACTTAAGAGGAGAAAATAAACGTTGTATTATTGTTGGAACATTAATGTTTAGAGGTTCTAGTGCCACCTGTTAATATAAGACACACACACACACACAGGTAGAGCAGATCCTTGTTTTTTTATTTCAAACACAGTGTAATAAATTATTTTAACTTAGTTTTTTTTAATGATTTTTCCATCAGTTGAATAAAAAATTCTCAATAAAATGTCTTCAAATTCTTTGATTTTTTCAGCAACTATTAAAAAAATATATACTGTACTAAGCAGATCTTATTATACTAAAAGCTGAAATATAGATGTACTCCATAACAAGTAAAAGTACTCATGATACAAAAAATGTGTGTTACAGTATATAAAGTGTGTCTATATATATATATATATATATATAGGTTTAACTAATGCATTAATGTGTAAGCAGTGATTTGCTGTTGTTTGTTGTTGGATCTTCTTTTATCCTGTTTCAGGTTTTATGAAGTGATGGTAAGTTTTTCTTGAAAAATTAACAATTAAAGAAATATGTGCATAAGAAATTTTGCATTTACAAAGCACTATCGGACAATCTTGTTGGCTCTTAATGTGCTTTTTTAACCCCCCCCCCCCCAAAAAATAAAAAAATAAAAAATAAACAAAAAAAACAGCTGTGCACATAATATGCAGGAGCATTGAAGGCAGTCCAGTAAAATAACACTACTAACTTTGGCAAACAGATTGAAGAAGGATGTTGGGACTCACATGTAAAGTTCAGTGAATGTCTCGCATAGCTGTGCTGATCATGTTAGCATCATCTGTCCACAGACAAAGAGAAATTAACAAGAGCCTAAGCATTCTGCTCAAAACTGCCTTTGTGTTAGTTCCAGCGACTGTAGGTGCCTCCCAGATCCTGCTAAGCCATTAAGAGACGCAAAGGCAGAGTCTCGTGGCAAAAACAATGCAGATACATTGTCGCTGCTGGTAATAAAAACCTCTCTATTTGCCAAATGTCAACAGAGCTATGGACAAGCATCAGAAAGATAGTATTTCTTTCTGGGCTATTTCGTTTCATGTTGTGTTGCTGTAGAAATAAAAACATTTTTTCTAATCTGTGGTCATATAAATGCTTTGTCCTGCCTCCAGATTTGTGAAAATGTATCGAATCATCTGATGTGTTCAAGCATGTGTTTCTGTGTGTGTGTGTCCGTGTGAGCCTGTCTGTGTACAGACCGAGAAAACAGAGAGCCCTTGACTCCCCATCTTGACAAAGTTGGGTAATTAACGACAGAGCCTATTAAAGGGAGAATATTCAGCCAGTGATAAATGGCTTTAATAACAGGCCCATGTTCTCTCTAACAGAGATAGATCCTGCCGCCACAGTCTCCCTGCCCACCAGATAAAACTACCCATACTCCCATCTCACCACCCTCTTCATCTTGCCTTTTCCCATCGGCAGTCTCGCTCTTTTTCTGTTTTCTCTGGCTTTGTGGTTTCTTTCTCGCTAACTTTTAAATCATTTTTTCTTCTATCTCAAAGACTCGCATTGCTCTGTCGGACAATGCAGCTTTCCGTGAGCTCTGCTTGCAATTTCAGGCTAAAGCCACGTCAAAGCAATCGTATCAAACAAGCTCAAATGTTTTTCCTGTGCGCACAACAGGCATTCTGTGCATCCTCCACATTACGCGGAGCTCTACGATATTTAATAAGCTCAACCAGGTCATCTACCTGCATGCATGTTTGTGTTGCTGCAGTTGCGCTTATGCATGTTTGTCTTGTAAAACATCGTTAGCCTCTTTGTGTAGGGGCCATGCAAATTGGACAGTTAAAAAATGCCAGGGCCGATTTATGTTCCAGTGCAGCCCTTTAACAGGGGCTGTGCTACGGCTTTATGTGTCCTGGTGGATTTAGGGGCAAGGACTGACCACAGGGGTCACATTCGTCAAAGCCCCCGTATTGTGAGATTGGTCCAGATGTCGGTCCTCATTAGAACAGGCCACGCTGAAAGAGAGGAAATTCAAATGGGTTAGAGTTAAGCAGTCCCACTCCCATCCACAAGGCTGAAAATGTGATGATTGTTGATTGTTTTCTATGCATTTCAGCTCCCTTTAAGTACAGAAAAAAATCATTCTTAGCCAAAAATGGATTGTACCAGTTTTGTCTGTTTTATTTGTCAACTTTTGAGATATATACCTCTGGGTGAACAGAATTTCAATTTCAAAATTGTGTTTCACAGTGCCCCTATTAGTCTGGATGATCCACATGCCTCACTCAAACTCCTTTTCCTGCAGAGGTGCTTATGAAAAAATGACAAGGTTTTGTGATTTGCACACTGTAAATGAAAGATCCTGAAAGACATAGTCTGACATAGAAGTATAAACTATTTGCCATTGAAATGAAATTTAAATATGAAAGCGATTTTAAGTGGAAATGGATGTGTTACAACTTTTTAAAAATGATCTAAATACTGAGGTTCTGTAAGGTCGAGGGAAAAGAAAAATATCATTTGGTTTAAAAAAAAATCTTCTTTTTAAAGTAATATCAACGTAAGGTCAGGAAGGTATGCATGATGCATGTATAATACTTTTAGACTCACTGGACTCTAAAAGTTTGGCTTCAGGTTTGGGTCCTGTTAAGCACACACTCCTTGTCTCTCTCTTACACACACACACACAGATATTACTTGACATGTCCCTCTCCAAAGTGTGTGAAGGGTTCTTCATACAGAGGTTGTAGCATCAGGCACTTTCTGTCTCACAGAACTAAAGGCAGCAGGTCCATTAAATACACATGAGAGTCTAATTAGGGCCCCCTTTGTGCAGCTGACTTGGAGGTAGGAGTCACTGGGGAGCGACTTTGCCAGGACCCTGACACCCAGAGAACACACTGTGCAAATTAATAGAGAATGACCAAGGAGTAGCTCTGTGACTGACTGGGACCTCTGCTTCCTTGGAGGCAAAATTGTTCAGAGCTGATTGCTCTCATTAAATTTGTTATAGTGATATAATTATGATAATATGCCTGCGAAATGTGATGACTCTTAGTGTGTGGTGAGTTTGCGTACCATGGTAAATTTGATATGAATGTTTAATATTTATATGGTCCATGTGACCTTTAAATTAAACCAGGGAGAAAATATTGTCAAACTGTGTGTTTTTAGTTTGTGGCCTCAATTTTACGAACTTTCAGTGGTCATTAAAAAAGCAACACGATAGCTTTGTTGTCTCGATGTGACTAATCGTCACCCCCTTTGAGCAAAATTAAAATAACTGATCATTTTGCCTATTTGCTCCGAAATTCAAACAGGAAAGGGGATTTAGCTAGCTTTCCTATTATAATTAGGTTGATAATAATGTTGAGTGAATTATTGCACTTTTGTTATTCAGGGGGAAAGTCTTTCCTCTGCTGTGTCACATGAGATATTGGTGTGGACATAATTCTTATTCTGGCAGCAGCACATTGACTGATATTATTTAAATTACACCTCCTTGGGCTAAGTATTCGGAAATACTTTGCAGGGAATTCATCACCAAACGGTGTTGAGAATAAAAGGGACATCGACTCTTGATTACACTGACAAAAATGGCTTTTTTTTCCAAAGGGAAATGACTAATGTTGTTAAGGACAGATGCAGGTATACTGCACACTAAACACTGGTTGAATTTAATCTATAGATGATAAATGAAAGGAAATTGAATGTGGCATTCCTGGCACAAAGCAGGAGAATAGGCCCATGATCTCAAAATAAGTGTAACATGCACACTACTTGTTTTCAAAGTATTTGCTACCCCTACATCCCTATTTCATTTAAACACCTTTAACAAGTGTAAAAAAAAATAAAAATAAGAAAAGTTTAGTGAAATTGCCCATAAAAAGCCTCACCTGATTCAATTTGGATGATCTTCCCTTTAATCTTGTCTCTAACTGCACGACTGCTATATTTCTAAAGCACACCACACCACTACACCAGTCACATCAGTTTCTGCAACCTCTGTCCCTATCCTGGGTCAGTCCAACTTTTCCTGCACCTGGCACGTCTCTCTCTCTGTGCTGTTGGTAATTTTCTTCTTAACGCCGGACTTGAGGCTGCTGTTTTTAAGGCAGAGCCTTATGAGGTCCATTTAAGTGATGACCTATACTTGTGCTTAGCTTCTGCTGAAACCTCTCTGCTAGGTCTCTGTTATCAGTCAGTGCGACTGCCTCCTAGTCTCAATTCCTAGTCATTCTCATTATTGCTTCGCTGACTCCCCTGATCCTGATGCAGGTCCCATCTGAGCTGTGTTTCCAGTACTTCTTCCCTGTCTAATACCTCCCACTTTAATACCTAATACTTTTTCACCAACATGGTGGTGATGCCAGTGTTGAGCTGGTTCTGACTTGGCGCCTTTTGAGATCTGGCTCAATTTTACTATATTTGAGAACCAACTGGATCATTTACATGCAAAGACAAATTACAGTAGACCGAATCCATTGGTTACATCTTCAAATCGTTGGTGACTTTTTTATTGTAGCACCTCCTGTGGCCAATGATGTCAGTGAGACACATCGGCTTTTTAGTTTAGGAAATATATGGAACTACCTGTACATTAGACACTACATTGGTGGAAATGAGGTACTAATAGATCAGCCCATCTCTGATCAGCCTGCCTCAGTCTGCCTTCAGGCTCAAGGCCATCAGCTGAACCAGCCTTGCATCCCTCTAGGTTGGCTTCTGGTCCTCACCTGAGCAGGCTATTCCTCATCCCTCTTCCCTGTCTTCCTGAACTTTGCATGATATCAGTTTGTTCTCTCTCAAGTCTTACTGGCATCTGCACCTGGGTTTATGTGGGGGAGGGAAATACCGTCTGGTCAGTAAAATTAACCCTGTGCATGTAGACAGCCACAGTTTCCCTCTTCAGCCAAACAGCCATGAGCTGCCAACAGAACAAAGGTTTTACCATCCCATGGAGCACCTGAGGGACCAAATCCTCCACAACCTGCATAGTCTCACTCACATCATGGGGTGACAAGATCCAGCAAAACTTCAAAGACAATGTGGGAAACATTAGTAATGTAATATCTAACTTAAAAAGTAAACATATGGAAACAATGCAGGTTACAGGTTTGCCATTTAGTGTGTATACAAATATATTTCATTTGAATTCAACTTTCCATCACTGTTTCTACAGTCAGAGGTCAAAGAAGGCTGAGGGTCAGCGGGACGAGGCCAGTCCCAGCTCCAAGTAACAGGCTCCCCACCTCCACCCCAGTGGAGTAGCCGACTAACTTCTTTCTCCCCGATCTGTCTCCACAGGTCCCGGCAGCGGTAGGCGCTGTTCCCGACCCATGGAGGGCTGCATCAGTACCATGGCAGGATTGTGATGGGAGTGTCCTTTGATGGATGTTGGCCAGGTGTTCTTCATTGCCAGGACTCCAACACCCTCTTCCTGACCAGGAGGGAAATACAGCGTACCAGAATGATGCCAACAATATGCATTGTTGGAGTCAGAGTGGGTGGTCAGTTGTGTGCATGGGGACATTCAGCGGCATCCAGTAGTGCTGCTGCAGATAACGTTTAAGGGAAAAAAACACACAGAGTAAAGGTTGCAGCCCAGCAACGTCAGGAGCTCTTGTACAACAGAGGGACTAGACTTAGGCAACTGCTCCCTTCTTTCAGCTCAAAATTACTGTTGCTGAGTGGTTGACGTCCACTATGAGGTGGTGCGGTCGGACAGGGGAGGAGCCACAGAGATATTTCACCTCAACCTCCTCAAAGCCAAAGTAGGCTGCATATGCTGCTGCCTACTTGATGCCGACATCAACTATTTTCGCTATTACCTCCTGGGACGGTCATTAACCGCATGCTCAGACCACACCCCGCTGTAGAGGCTCCATCGCTTTATGTATGGATGCCAACACCCGTATCAACCTGTGATATCTGGCTTTGCAGCCCTTTAAGTTGAAGGTAATCCATAGGCCAGGGGCACAGATTGCTCTGGCCAATTTTCTCTCCCACTGGTGGGGGGGTGAGTAGGCTTAGCCGGATGGGTCCCCAGCATCAGTAGAGGTGGAGGTGTGTGGCGAGATGTAATCTGCGGCTCCACTGCAGGGAAGGGGTGGTGCAGTGGGGTGGAGGGCCAGTGGAGGCTGGCAGGACAGCTGAAAGCAATTCATTAATTACGCTCTCCCTATTTTAGTGACGCCAAGACATGGAGGAAAAAAGAACAGGTGGAGACAGGAAGCTGTTGGGACGAGGGGCACAAATAATTGTAAATAAAAAACACTGTCACAGGTACACTGGCTGTCTTAGCTCCTCACTGAGGTCACACAGTCTTTCAAAAGTCGTTTTGCAGACTTATTCAGTTGTAAAGCCTCGCCTAGAAGATTTACAGCTACATTTGACAAAATCAATCTGCCGCTTAACCTTTAGCCGTACTCCAGGCAATGTGGAGTGTTCTTTTGTCTTACACAGGTGTAGCACAGTCAAGTGAAATCCTTTGACCACTGAATGAGAACTTAATGTTGTACCCAAGTGACTGAAACAGCAGTGATTTAGCTTCTGTCCACTGACATATTGAAGGGACTAAATATGAATTTTACATTTTATACTTGTACTTGTATTTCACCTTGGGGAGATGTTTTTTCACTCTGACATTAAGGGTCAGTTTTTGATTAGTCATTGCCAAAAAGAAGAGCCATTATAATATATCACTTATATATTTTGTACTGAAAAATGATTATGTGTGATATTACAGTAAATCATGAAAACCTTTAAATTAACCTTTTTTTTAGTAAGGAGTGAGAAAGAGAGACTCGCCTGACTCACCTGTACAGCTGGCATTGAGTTCTTTGAACTCCAGCAGCCTCCCACACTTCTCTCCACTACGCTACACTTTTCTCTTCTCCTGCTGTGACAGCTTTGGCCTTTAAGCTCAGCACTGTTATCACATTTTAACAAGCGCGTCATTAACGTTGTCTCGCCGAGCTTTCTGTCGCAGTGACAGACAGCTGTTTTGACACACCCTGCCTCTTGCAGTTGCAGGGCTGACTTACAATAATGCATTACTAAAAATGTCAGTGGCTCCATTTAACTTTATTCGTTTTAAAGCCAGTGGTAAAGGTTTTTATTACCCACTTTATTGAACATCTTACGGTGAGATGGTGCTGTCTAAATTGTATTATATATTATAAACTTCTACAAGTATGTGGCAGCAGCTGCACAGGAATGTAGAGCACACATTTGCTCTTTATGGTACACAGTCCAATGGAAATGACTGTACAGATAATGTGCTTGTTCTTATTTGTGGATCACTGCGCACTCACATGTATGACCACGCTGGCCAAATGATAGTCTGCTCTGTTCACCTTTTGAATGCCAATATTTCTTAAGCATGCCTTACCTGAGCATAGAGTTACAGTGCACATTAAGTGATCTTTAACCTCAGATTTCTGGCCAACAAGCAATAATCCAACACCATCTTATTCTTTTCAGTTTCTAATGCTGTTCTATAACAGTTCCATTTCTGAACTTACTCTAATGTAATGGTAGGCTGTTAGTTTTTAACATAAAGCTACCATTCTTGCAATATTATAGCCACTTGTGCAGAAGGTTTATGTGTCTAGGCAGTTCTACACTTTTTGATAATACCCGTCCTCAATCTTGTCTGTGTGTTCCTTTTATGTAATGTAATTATGAACAGCAATACCCATCAATGTACCAGCTGTCTCACTACAATATCTCCTTAGTCTGGACTTTCTCACTGACCCTGAAGATGTCGGTAGTCTAAAAAAAAATAAGTAAGGGTAAAATGGAATCATCAAACAAAATCCTCTTTAAAAAAGCCACAAAGCATGCGTCATCCCATTTCAACAACATATTAAAGATTTTGCTATGGAGCAAACTCCGTTTCTCCAAGTACCCAAAATGAATTACATTGTGGATTATCGCGTAATTATGGATCTTTCCAAAGACTGATAGAACCGGAAAATTGAGTTCTGAATATTTCATAATGCATAGCACCATCTTTGTAGAGGAAATTATTTAGGGATAGCATGCTCATTTGCAGAATGGATAAAGGTTCATTGCGAGTCACTAGAGTGCAGTAATTGGAAAGCTCCTGTGATTCAAAGGAATCATTCAGAGATGAGCGTGTCTCCTGGATAGCTGTGTAGTACTCCATTAATCTTCAGTCACACACCCAAAACTATCAGCTACCATCCAAACCTATCAAGCTGTTGGCATATACCATATTTGTGCCGCATATAAATCACAGTTATACAACAAATGTGATAAATGTGCACTTTATCCTTTTTTTATCCCTCTGCAGATGAGCTCTGGCACCCTCCCAACCTCAGCCACCATGAACACAGCAAGGAAACGGTAACTCTTGTAACCTTACATATGACGTTTTTTTTGTAAGTCTTTATTTATTTCTTTTTCTTAAGTGTGGATCCTTTTAATGCACAGACAAGTAGAATTATCACAATATCAGCATTACATTACATGAAATATCGTCATCACCAAGGACAAACCAAACAATTTAAGGTTGGATAAACTACTCACTTAGGTGAACACTCTGACTGGGATCTAAAAGGATAATTTTGTCGCCTCTAGAAAACATATGAAGAAATGCCAGTTTTGAAAAATGTCATCTTTAAAAGGCAAATCTAAATGTCAGAGAGATAGATCCTTTACACAAAGAGAGCACTGCCTTCTGGGTAGTACACAGAAAGGCTTGAGAATAATATATTTTTCCCCCCAGTTGAAATGAACTACAATTACCCATCATCAAGCATATAAAGCAGCACCCTCGCATTCACAGTCTCATAGCCTGGGGAGGAGAGTGGTCACTGTTTGCAACATTAGTCAGGGAAAAGAACAAAAGGAAAATGTGTTTTGCTTTGTCACAAAATTGACTTTGCTGTGTTGTGATGTGAAGTATGTCACTGAGATGTTATGGAATATACTGAATTCATATAATGGACCAGAGGCAGGTAGTGTTAGGTGCTGCAAATGCACCGGGATGTCATGCTTGGAGAAAACTCTCCTGAGTTTCTCTGATACACCGGCTACATAGGGGATGACAATGTTGTTGCGTCTGTCCTTCTTATCCTCCCTCGCTGGTGTCCGGTCTTCTTTTCTTTAGAAAAAGACATCCCGGTGCATTTCAGACCCAGCAACACGCTCAGACAGAAACTGGTTCACCCGAAAGACAAAACGCCAAAACACAAACTTAACAATGTGGTGTATGCTGTACAGTGCAGCGAGGAATGCTCAGACCTCTACATTGGAGAGACCAAACAGCCACTTCACAAGCGCATGGCACAACATAGAAGAGCCACCTCCACAGGACAAGACTCAGCAGTCCATCTGCATCTAAAGGATAAAGGTCACTCTTTCGAGGATGCCAATGTTCACATTTTGGACAGAGAGGACAGATGGTTTGAAAGAGGAGTGAAAGAAGCCATCTATGTCCACTGTGAGCGACCATCTTTGAACAGAGGCGGGGGTTTACGACACCAACTCTCTGCCATCTATAATCCAGTTTTGAGATCCCTTCCCAGACGCCTTAACGCCCACTCACATCCTGGGCCATCTGACCTCAGGAATTCGCATGATAAGGTGGGGCCAGGTTTCACAATGAACTCACCCGAAACCCTGGCTGATTGTGACCCACACCCAGTTTCACACCTTGGCTCAGGCGATTAGAGGATCATCAGGGGGTCCTTTTGTCCCTCTGTGGGGGGATACTCCCACTAGGTTTATATCTGGGACTCTCCACCATTTGACCTTAGAACTGAAGAAGCTTCTCGGATGAGAGGTGAAACGTCTTCAAGCAACTTAAAGAAGTCCAGACGCTTTTCTTTGCAAGCTCCTTTGACTTTAATGGGAGCAGGTCACAGTAAAAAGGGGGAGGGAACAACCACTTTTGCAAACATAACACAACATTTGGCAGGATAGAGGATGAGTTTGAGATAGAGAGAAAATTAATCCCACAATACTTTGTGTAATTTCAAAAAAGAAATTGTTGTTCTAGTTTTTGAATTGCATGCATTTGTTTGATATTTAGACTGTTTGTGATCATTCTCATGTGTCTGCAGAAACAAAAGTTTTTCACAAGGCCATCTCTTAAGATTTTTTATGTAATTTTTGTTTGTTTTGGTTTGGTTATTTTTACATCCCACTCTCCTTGTAGGGTGAACAAGGAGAAGTTGCTTACAGCAACATTGCTGTGTGTTTTAAACTATAAATTAAATATTGCATTTTGATACAAAACAGAGAGTGTTGGCTTAAAGTGGTTTACATCTCTGGGCCTAACTGATTCATCAAAGTTTGCAGCTAAAATATTTCATAGTACAGAATTTTCTTTTCTAGTTTTTTCTTCTTCTTTTTTTAATCTGATGCATGAAAGCCATGTTGTGTTTCTTTTTTCTTTTCTTTGTGTATATGGTGAGGTGGGGGGGATCACAGCTCAAGCAAGCAGAGCAGCATGCCTTATTTGAGTTTATATTTTACAAATTGACAATTAAACAAATGGTAAATGAATACCTGACTACATCTTTCTTTGGTCATCAGTTTCAAAGTTGGAATCCTGATACTTCTCAGTGGGAAAATATCTGAAAAGAACTGACTGTCAGTCAATGTAGGTAAGTAACTGAATGAAGATTTGGAAAAAAGGCAGAAGAAGAAAAAATGCATGAAGAAAAGAAAAGTGAGGTGCAAGTGGAGATGAAGACGGGAAAAGACTGGAGTCAAAGACTAAGACGGGAGAGATGGCGATCGAGGCGAAAGAAAGCAAGACTCTGCTCCGACTGTCCTGGGTCACATGTTTTTATATTAATGGTTGAGGTCTTGTGTCAGGTCAGGGAGAGCTAATCTTAACTCTCTTGCTGGAGGGCACCTTCAACCCATGGGGCATCTGGGTATCTCGTCAACCCAACAGTGAACCACCGGGCTCTTCTCTTAGCATGCAAATGAGACAAGAACAAATGTCCCATCACTTCTGGGGCTCCATGTCCCAAAGTGCTTAACACTCTTCCTGTCAACCCCCCACACCCCACCCCACTCCAGCTGCTTCAAAAAGCCCCTCCTGCACATCCTTCACTCTTTTTTTCTCCTCCCTCTGATGTTCTTTAAATGAGCTTCCCAACTCCACTTCTTTCTCACAATTCAATTTTACAAGGCCATTATCCTGGGTGTAATGTGGAGGTTAAATATATCGGGGCAGACATTATGTGAAAATAATTAGTGCTAATGAATAATGCACTCATTCAGCTGATGAAGGATGGTTGTCAGGGTAATGGAGTACAAGGGAGGGGCCCCTCTGACAAATGAAATTAAAATATTTAAACACTGTTTTACGATATTATCCGGCCCTCACACTCTTTCCCTGTTACGCACTCGCTATATGGAGCAGGCAAGCCTCCATGTGACATGATAGTTGTGCCATTACTCACGCACAACATCTGTCTCACCAGAGGCCCTGATACAAGGCCCATGCTTTTGCAGTACCTCACACCACAGCTCATCATCCCTGCCCTGATAATCACGCTGATGGCTTTAGAGATGGCGCTCTTATTGACAGTCGATGTCACCCTGCCAGATTATATTTTCTTCACTTTATTTATTGCCACTGCACTCATTCTGCCTCTTAGGATCTCATTCTGCGCCCATCATGTGACAATGAAGGATGTAGGTTTTAAATTGCCTGGTTTACAGCGCTCTCCCAGTCATTTGGCCTGTTCCAATCAATAATGGTAGACTAAGCACTCCGTGACAGATAAATGGTAAAGCATCAACACAACCTTATTAGACATAATGGGTAGATGAAAATATAGGAAAGTGCCTTTGACAGAGGACAGAAAGTGCATGAACTAATAATATATATTGCTTATTTCTTCATGCACCAAACTCTGCTTGATGAACCTTCAAACACCTATTTCCACCTACACCTACTTGAACTTCAGCCATTCTAGCATTTTGGTTTACTCTGGTTTCAACATAAAGTCTTTAAGATTGTGGTCAGTAATCCAATATATCAGAGTCGTCAAAGGCTGACAGAAAGTGGTGTATGTTTAAATAAGACTCCAGCCTATCCCCATTGTTTTGATTTAACCATGCTCCTGTGTAGTGATGAACACATTCCCCTTAAACACAAAAGATCCCTGGTTCAAGACCAGGACAAGACGCAAACCCAATAGTATACTCCCATTGCTGGTCCCAAGACCAGAAAAATTGGAGCATTGCATCAGGAAGGGAATTTGGTATAGATCAAACTTGCAGATCCACCACTGTGGCGATTCCCTCCAGAACTATGCAACATCTGTTGTACAGTAGGTGAAAACAACAGTGGTTGCTGGTGCAACTAATGTCAGTTAGTTGTAATGGAAATGTGAATAGGCTCAGGCTGTACTTGCTGACAATGACAACACTATCATGCTGATGTGATGTGATCCCTCCTAATTTATTTTCTTTGTAAGTATGCTAAACATGTAAACATTACACAATGTAAACATCATGTCACAGAGTAACAAATTACAGATTCAAATTTGGACCTGGAGATGTTATGAGGATTCGTTCTAAAGAAAGCAGATATATTTACTGCAAAACTTTAAACCTGTGGGCGCTAAAAGTTGTTATTAAGTTCAACAGTCGAAGTGAATGGGCTTATCTGCATTCTTTCCTGTGGTCACACGTTCTTGGTGTCAACTGAAAAAAAAAGATCAAGGATGTAAAAACTCACAGGTTTTCCAAACTATCAGAACATTGGAGATGTCATCAGATCATCCAGAGACAGATAGATGCCCTGGTCATGCCACACATGACAAGAAGAGCTGCTGCTGCTACATTGCAAGCCCCAATCTGAGCAGCAATGACCCTCCTGGGAGTGATGGAAAACTCACCTGCTGATGTGACGGTCCAGCTGGAACATCCACTCGACAAAGGTGTTACTTTCCTGTTGAAACACAGACAGGGAGGAAGCAACTGTTTGCTCCTCCTGTCGTACGCCAGCATGCCCTGAGCATAGCATGAGGCAAACTGTGTGTTATAACTGCATGTATGGTGTGTTTACCTTTAGCTGTGTTTAGTTTTTTCCATTCCCTGTACAACCATGGTTGGTGATCTCTGCCAGGGCTGCCATTTGTCTCTGATTCTTTTTATAACTTTTAGGACAATAATTTCTAGGTGTAGCCAAAGGGTGGAGGCTGGTTTAAGGATATGATCTCTGTTTTTCTCAGATGATGTGGTTTTGTTGGTTTTACACTGGGGCATTTTCCAGCCAAATGTGAAGTATATGGGATGAGAATTAGCATCTCCAAGTCTGAAGCTATGGTTCTCTGTTGGCAACGAGTGGAGCACCGATTCAGGGTTTGAACTGCTGCCCCAAATGGAGTAGTTTAAGTAAGAGTAGTTTAAATAAGTATTACTGATGATGACACTGCGCTGGTTGGTTGTGGTGAAGAGAGAGCTGAGCACGAATGTGAATCTGGTGATTTAACAGTTGATCTGTGTTCTTGCCCGCCCCTGTGGTCACAGGTTCTGGGTATCAACTGAAAAGAAAGATCAAGGATGCAAGCAGCAGAAATGATTTTTCTCTCAAGGGTGTTGGAAATAGAGGCATTTGGCCATTTAGGAGTCACTCAGAGTAGAGCCACTACTTCTCCTCATCGAAAGGTGTTTTGGGCATGCAATGGAGGTCCCAAGTACACGCTGGAGAGATTATATGCCCAAGCTGGCCAGTTGCATATTTATTTCAGTTATTGTATATTTGACTGATATAATCCACGAATCCAAGACAAATAGTGTTTAATTGAAATTATTTTTAAAAATTGTGATACTTCAATAGACAAAAGCTAAATAAGCTGATAAATAACAATGTAGTTTGTATTTGTAAATCTGAAAGTAATATTACATAAACTGTGCAAAAATACTGGCAGATAATAAAAAAGCTACTCTTTTTTCTTCTTTAGATTACATTAATTACATAATTAATAAGACTTTAAGAAGAAATAAGGTTTGCTATTATTATTTTGGTGTTATATTTAATTTCATACAGTAAATTGTTCTTGGATACCTCCATCGGTCGTCCACGTATGTTAACTATGTCAGTAGGATGAGTGTTAACAAATTAAAGGTGGGTCTGTGGCTGAGTAGGAACAACCCACACACACCATACCCTGCTACATCTTGCAACTTTCTTTTCTTAACTCTTATTTTGCATTTTGGCAGCATATACATTTGACTTGCAAAACAGACCTAATTACAGGGCCTGCAGTATGCAAGCCACACATCAAACATTAAGTTACAGTAGAAGCCTGTGATCCCAGTCACATACTCTCTCCCTCTTTTTTTCTTCTGCCCTCCCTTGCCTCTGCACACCAGAAACACTGATTGTAACAGGGACATTAAAGGGGAATTACAGCGAAACTATTTACACTTAATGTAGCAGTCGTATGAACGGGGAAGAAAGATGGACAAAGATATAGCCGTATTAATAATACATGTTTTAATTAAGCAGCTGGGAATGCAAGGAGCAGGATCAAGGGAACAGACAGACAATGAAAGAAGAACTCGAAAGGAGGGAAGCGGTGAGAGAAAGACGGACGAAGAAAAAGAACTGAAAATGAGAGAGCGAATGACAGAGAAAGAGTAAAACAAAGCGGAGCATAAAAAGTAGAGGAGGGAGGAGGATTGGAATATGGTGCTGCGCGTTTCCTGCAAACCGTGATTCATGGGCAGTAAATATGCAAAGCCTGATGGCCATAAGGCAATCAGAGGAGCGCCACTCATCTACATGTTGCACAGTGGGCTATAATCCATCTGAGGGGCAAGGAATAATGATACCAGGAAGCAGGAATAAGAGCAGGGTCTGTTTATTACCTCAGACAGATCCATAATGCATACAGATGTGAGGGAGGCACACAGCTGCCTCTGGCCAGAGAACTCTATTGAAAAGTAGAGACAGTAATATTGTGTTTAGTGTAATGAAAGACAATCTGATTGAAGCACCTATTAAGGCAAATAAGACTGCTGTCGTATGAGGTTTAAGTGCTGGAGCTGTAACGATCACTGACAGGGTGGAGAAGAGCTGGGGTGGATACCAAAGGAGCAGGAGGCACCGATCCAACACCTCAAAGGCAACAGCAAGGTCACCAATAAATAACATGGGTAATGCAATATGAATGTGCACTCGTGCAAAGTGAAATGTAAGGTAATAATATGGTCCAAATATGCACATTTAAGACCTTGCTCGCTGTTAAGAGCATACCAGCGCAGATAAAATGTATGACCGGCAATAAAGCAGTAATTTGAATTCTTTGGTGTCATTGTGTTTACTTTTCTTTATTTGCAAAGACACCCCCACATTCACACGCACTCTTGAACACAAAGGCCTTCTTCCCCGTCTTCTCACAGAGGACATTAACACCAGGATCCTAGTGGTGCTAGAGTAAAGTAATAAATTGTGTTGAACATTGATAAACTAATGCAATTACCTGCAGGGCAAGCCAGTCAGCTAATTTAAAGATACCAGGTTTGTTCATGGGGTGGGAGGCACCGAATAGGCCCCAAGGGTGAAAGATGGCGCCTTTATTACATCTGAGAGGTCAGCTTGGTAGCAGTGTATTAGGATTGATCTTTTGATCCCAGCCTGGAACCCACCCCCTCCAAAAAATGTACCAACCCCATATGGCTGAGGAAAAACACAGCTTATCTGGCGCAAAGGGTTAACTCTGCCAGCCAGGCAGCCTAATTGAGCGCCACACATCTCAGCTACACAGCAGAAACAGGAACCTGGAGGGTCGTAACAAGCCAGGCGTGACTTATTCACATAATAAACCAAGCAGATATCTAAATGAGCCATTGAGCCAGCCAGAGGGAGGGAGGGAGGCCATTAGGCCGCGCGGACCATGGGTACATATTTGTATATCTACAATTGCCCAATCATTTGCATATGTGGCTGGCTATAGACAGTGCTCGCACCCAAGGGCCCAATGACACAACATAAAAACTTTGTACTCATTCACAGCATCATAAACAAGTCAGAGACTCATTTGTTTTATCAAAAAAAAAAGTACACGGAATTTACAGGAGACATTAATTGAGATATTTAAAACCATCCTGGCTGCAAAATACAAAGACACGGTCTTTGTTGGTCTCTGAATGGATATTATTTCAGTGAAGCCTTACTTCATAGAGTGATGTTTCATTTAATCTAGCAGTTAAATCTAATCTACCTCTCGTGTAACTCTAGTGTTGGTTACCCTCAGATAAAAGCAGACCTAACCTGTGAGGCTCTCAGTAACTTACTGTAACATTTCCATTTCATTTCAGTTTTTTTTACCAAAACACTTAGCTTCTCGTTAAGACTTAAAATCACAGTCATAGCTCAGTCCGGCTCTACCTAAAGCCAACAAAATCCAACAATTCTGTGAACACCTCAACAGTAAGCTGCTGAAATGCATTACCAATGAGCAAACACAATGACACTGCAAGGGTCATCCTCAAACAGAGTATTTCGATTTTATAATATTAATGAATGTTGGGGATGAATGAATATTTTTTTGTGTAAAAGTACAAATACTGATAATGGTTGGGTGTCAAAGGTATCAGCAGCAAAAGTGCCCTCATGTTCTGGTGGACAGCCATGAACTGATGACACTGCATATAACCAGCAGCTTAGAGCAGCATATGAGTAAATATTGTCCACACTCCAGTGACAGGTACACACAGGCCTTTCATTCACTGTGGAAATATCTGAGTTCAGCAGTGTTACAGTTTTTTGCAAAGAAGCTGTTTCTTCATCTGCTGTGAGGGATGACCTGAAGCTTGCCTGATAAGAGGAGCACACACAGATGGTTATCAGAGTGTGTAATGCACTTAGGCACTAAAATGTAGCAGATGTTATGTGCCCGACTGTTTCTGTTTTGGGTTGAGTTTTTCTTTTCTTTTTTCTCGCTAGTCTCACTGCTAAATTAAGCTATCCAGTCCTGATTGTGACATCAGAGCCAGACAGTTATGTTCACACAGTTGTATTGTGTGGCTTAAAACTGTGATGGTAACCAATAAATGTACATTTAATTAAAGCTGTGATTACAATTATTGAGCGATGTCTTTCATTTCAACATTTTGTGTGATGTTTATTTCTTTCAGATAATACTTTTTATGGATTCCTAAATGACAAACACAAAGAAACAGATGTAGAACAGATTTCCAAATTACCAAGCAAATGCAAGATATTCACACATACTTTTTTTTTATATAAATAATGCAACAAGCTTGTAAAACTGTATTATTCCAATGCATCCACTGTAGAGTGCTAGTAAAAAAAAAAAGTCAGACAACAAAAGCTGATAATATTTGAATTCTCATTTCCTCTGAAAATCCAATTTATTGCATCACTTTACTGCGTCCTCCTACTCGCCTGTTATGTTGCTTAGTTTAAACAATAACAAAAGGTTATCACTATCATTCTTGGTAATGGGTCAAGGGGTCAGCCTTTAATATGACCTCTGACACATAATTAAATTGCCATCTTTAACCTCAGTTACAGCCTGTCACAGAGCATTGGATTACATGCTGCAAATCACTGTACTGATCAATAGCAGAAGAGAATACAGGGGGCGTGGCCTGCCCTGTCCGAAGGAGTCTGCGCAGAGATTATCTTTAATGAAGCTGAACTGTGCAGTGATCATGTTAATGTGTAGTCTTATTAGATTCTGAATGACGTACTGAAACACACAGTTATCCTTGCAGGGATGAGAAGACTGCAGGTAAGGCATCAAAGAGCAACTTGTAGTGTCCAGGCACATGACTAGCTTTCACTTTAGCTGTTAGTCATGCAACTTCTTATGTACTTATCCTTGTGTCTTAGATTTGGCCTCAAAGCATGCACTACATACAGGTTTTGAAATATGAGTATGATCAGATTACATTGTGACTGAGAGGCCTTTTCTATTGAAGGAATTAAGAAATTTCCCAGTAGGAGAAGCACAGGTTTAAATAAATTGATGACAGTGTAACATGAGGGTTCATTATATGGTACTAAATCTCTCTAAGTTATTAGAAAACAGCAAGATGAAGACCTTTCCTCTTGCTACACTTAACAACACAACCTTGTTTAGACTCCCCATGTAACTTCACTAACCAATGAGAAGCCAGGAAGTCCTACAATTAGGTAAATATGGAAAAATAAACTAGGTAGATTCAACACAATTTATTATTACTGATTTAAAATAATATGTGTAAATGTATAAATATCAAATCATTAAATATAAACGTAAATGTGTATATAATTAGCCCTGTAACATGAAAACATAGATTTACTTCTGCGACTTGCAACAGTTTCAGGTGAGGTCAGTTTCAGGGTCCTAAGTAGGACTTTTAGTTAAACTCACATCTCTCTATGCCAAGTTAAAATGTGAAATACATACATACATGCAAACAATATTTTTTTAAAAATCACATTTTATCAGTTATCATTTAATTACATTTAATTTGTATGTTATTAATTAGTTATTGATATGTGGATGGTAATGTGTATTTGTCAATAACAAATATTGTGAAATTGAAGAATAACAGGTAATTATCACCCTTGTTTATCCTATATCATTGAGTTGAGATCTTAATGACCAGATCTTAAATAGGCTTGTCGGTATGATGTAAGGTAAAGAGTGTATGGAAGAAAAAACATACATAGGTCTAAATTTACAGAAACAAAGAAACAAAGCAGTTCTGTTTCAGTGAAACCAAAAAGCAAAAGTTCAGCTCCAGGTGTTGCCTTGTTTTCACATGTAAACAGATTAGCTGCAGCGCTGCAATCTCAGCACAGTGACTAAAGGATCAGCTCTTTCTGATCTGCGGTTTCGGGGCAGCTGTGTCTCTGTGTTGTCTGAGAGAGTGATACCTGTAATCTGCTGTCAACAGATGACGTCACAGGGCTTTGTTAAGTCTAATACAGCAATATTTCTGAAAAAACTGGCACTGATGGAAAGCCATATCTAACAAAAACAAAAGTTTTGTCTTGTCTGTGGCTTCCATCCACAAACCCACTGATTCCACACCAGAACTGCAGCTGCTGTTACAGAAAAAAATGAGTCCCCAAACTCAAATAATCCTGAATGACTGTGCTGATTATGATTTAGAGGCTGCTAGTTTTGTTTCAAACTGTGCCTTGCTTTGTGGCCGGGGGCCTTGTGTTGTTTAAAGGGTTGTCGGGGTATAAATACTAAATTAATCATGCTTTGGCTCAACTTGCTAGGGACTGAAATTTGCTTATGGAAGCTCGTGATCGCATAAAATATTAATAGTGTTACAGAGAACTGGCATTGTAGCAATAGGAGCGAGGCGTGTGAAAGCTCAGAGCAGCAATGTCGGGAGGGGTCATAAGTGATTTAAGATCAGAAACACTTTCTACAGATTGCCACCTTAAATTGATAAAGCAACACACAATTAATGACCAAAAGATTGCATTTGCACATCCATTAGGATCATTTTTGTACATCTACCAAATTGGCATTGTAGTAATTGGTATTAGCTGGCATGCAGCAGTGTTTTTGTGTTGTAAAAGAGGCAGGAATATTATTCAAATTAATCTGAATACATTACAAGTCACTAATGTGATGCATTTTCCTAGATGATTCATATCTGTGTGACCGACTTCTTGAGGCCCTTAGGGCTTCAAAAAGAAACTACAATCACTTTCACTGACAGGCAGCTTATCTCCAAGCAAACAAAAGTGGGGCTTTCAACACATATCTTGCCTTTTTTTAAGTTACACATTCAACCCTATTTTTAACAAAAAAAAGTCAAGGCATTGTGTAAAATGTAAACAAAAAGCAGAATCAAGTGACTATTTTATTATTTTAAGTCCATATTTCACTGAAAATAGTACAAAGATAATGTATCAAGTGTTGAGAATTAGAGATGTGCCATTATTGTGGTTGTTGTTGTTTTTTTTTTGGGGGGGGGGGGGGGGGGGTTGTTTGTTTGTTTTTTTGTTAACAAGCCAATATTATTGGCCAACATTAATTCGTTGCTGATCTATCTGGATCGGAATTTATAAAACCTGATAAATAAATAAAAACTGATAAAAAAGTAAAGTAGAGATGAGGAAAAACACCCTTCAACAAAGTTATGAGTGTTGACATTGCTTAGTTTATCCACCAGAGGGCAGTCAGCAACATCCCTGCTGGCAACACTGTTCCACAAATACAACAACAGGCTAATCTGAGAAGAGGAAATGAGCAAAGTATATATATAACTACTGTAATAAATGTTAGAGAAATCGGTTACTACTAAACAATTTCCAAATCTCCTATTTTGCAAAAAGCTGAAGATGATTTTTTTTAATTAAGGTGCCAAAATACAATCATTACTACTTGCATTCCTGAACAGAAAAAATATGATTACGTGTTATGTTTGATTAATTTCTGACTTCTCTGAGGAGTCCAGTGTGGCCACTCAAATTTGGCAATAAAAACTGTTTTGTCAGTAACAGTTTGTTACTGAATTCAAATTATTATATGCCTGAAAAATAACAAGTACATTTTAACAGTTTCTACACAACTGTTAAATTCTTACATTTATTAACTTTGTCGTGCTACAAGATTTATTAGTAGTAGTAGTAGTAGTAGTATTCTCTAAGCAGAAGAATGATCTTGCAGTTGGGTTTCACTGAACAATTCAAAAGAGAGCATCTAGAATCATATGGAGGAGCATTAGTGCATTAGGCATTGAAAGCATGTGAAGGCACCATCAATGCTTCACTTTCTGCTTGTATTTGGTAGTGGGAGATGTGCTCAATGGACACGTCTGTAATCTGTAGGCGTCACATGTTAAAATCATTTGAGGAATTATAAAAGAAGAAGACAAAGGAGCCAAAATGTCAAAAATGAAAACAATGAATATTTGTTTCCACATTTTAAATGTTCTCTGTTAAATGTTCTATTTTAATTAGTGATATTATTAATAATATGAACAATAATGTAATTGACAATATTGTAATTAATTGGAAAGCTTTGCAAATCATTGCCACTGGTTTTGCATTTTGCACATCACAGTAAAAGGATTTTATTTTTCCATTTCTATATAGGAGAAAGAAAAAAAACACGACGGAGTTTATTCCAAGTTTTGATGCCATTTGTCTCTTTGACACAAATCAGAAAGTAAAATTGTATATAATGGATGACATCGAGGCTGTAAACTTGTTATCCCATATTTTCAGAGCTCACATGGAGTGTATAAATAGACTCTTCCGACTGAGACACAATAGGGAGGCAGGTTCGGACATTTCTGCATGCTGGTCACAGCTGCACACTCCCTGGGACACAAACTCCAAATTTTCATTCATTCATACAGCTCTTCCATGAAGTGCTATTAAATAACTGTCAGGAAAATCTATGTCAATCAAAGCAGTAACTTCACAAGTTAGATCTACCAGGCCTTGCTTCAAGAACACAAGTGTGCAGGTCAAAGCACAGCTGGTTGTGTTATCAAAGAATACGATTGCACGAGTTTTGGTGGCACCATAGGTAAATGAGGGCAGGAGGAGGCGGAAGCACTCCCATACTGAGAGATCGAGGGATGAGGGAACGTGTTTCTGGTGGTGGCACAGGGGGAAAGGGTTTAAATGATGAACAGCAGATATTCTAAGAGAGCAAATCTGATTTCTCACAATTATCTCTGCAAGCCTGACAGGCACCGGGGGTGGCAGAGGAACAATGAACTAGAGAACGCTGATTGGGTTATTTGTCCCATCTCATTCATGGCTGAGGGATTGTGAATTGCCTCTCTGCAGGTGTAGTGCATGCTACAAACACCGTACAGTAAGCAAAATTCCTGTTAGCCAAACACCGCCACTCACATTCATTGATGTTTAAAATGAAGGGTCTAAGTAAGCACACATTAGCCATTATTTTCAAATACTTGATGTAGTTTTTAGCTTCCCAACATTTTCTGGCCTTCTTTCATATAATGTGTCTTGTTTAGTGACAGGTCTGTGTCATCTTGATCAATTAAGCAAGACCTACCCTGAATACAGTTTGGTCTGTAACTGTTTGGTACACCGCCACAGTAGATTTTTCAATCAAAAAATCGAGGTAAAGTGCAGCCTTTCAGCTTTGAATCAACTTTTATTAAGTTTTTATACATTGCTTTCATTTTCAGAGGCTCAAAAGCAACTGAACAAAAGACAATAATCCTCAAATATAAGGATTTGTATCAATACTTGGATGAAAATCCTTTGCAGTGAATTACTGCCTGAAGTCTAGAACACATGGGCATCTCCAAATGTCTCACTTGAGATGTTCTGCTAGGCCTGCACAGTTGCAGTTACCTTCAGGCGCTGCTTGTTCGTGAGTGTTTTTGTCATCGGGTTTGTCTTCGCTAACTGTAAAGCATGTTCTTTTAAGTTGGGATCAGGTGACGATTTTTTTTCCTCCTACAGTATGTTTCAGGTGATTATCCATCTGCACTGTGAAGCACTGAAATGTGAGCAGAGGGTAAAGGCCTATGCACGCCACAGCTCATCCCACTAGTTCTATCAGCAGTTAGATCAATAAACAATAGCGACTTGATTCCACCAGCAGCCATACACGCCCATGCAATAAAAATTGCCTTAGTTTATATGATAGATAATGTGGCATGGTTCTTGTATCATTTTTATCCATTTCATTTATCATGAAATAACAAGGAAACAGGACTCACCTGACCTTTAAACTGTTAACCAGTCAAGTGTCTAATTTTTTTTGTGCCTCTAAAAATGGATTTGTTACCTTAAAAGTTAACGTAATGCTTTGCTAAACCCCTAAATTAAAGCAGAATGTTATTCACTTTGTTTGATTCAAAGCCCACTGTGGAGGTACAGTGGCAGAACTACAAAAAATGTGTCAGCCCAAAAACTAACCAACCAAATTATACGACACTCTCTTATGGCCCACGTTGCTCAAAGACTTTTGGTATTGAGGCTCACCATGAACACTGCCATGGTTTAAATGGATACCTGCATTTGACTGCTACTATCAGTAACAGGCTCTTCATTTAACAAAAAGCACAAAAACCTCAAGTGGAACAGACGACTGCTCTGAAAGTTTTTTGGTACAAGAACAAAATCCAGAATTACACGTAAAGTCAACACTAAGCTATTACACAGATTCACAAGGCTGTTTCATCAAAATGATGCATCATTACAGAAAACAAAACTGTTACTTAATACTGTTGTGTTCAATTTTTAAACACAATTACTCCCGTTACAAACAGCACAGCAGTGTGCGATGTAAACAAAGTTCTGTCAAACTCGAACTTTTTGCATATATCTTAATGTCACACAATAATCAATCCCCAATTTATAAAATATTTCTGTATTTTAATACAGCATCACATTGAGCTTGGCACCAAATAAAGACTGATACAGTCGATACAACATGACAAGATTAGCGTAAAATGTTGACGCTTCTTAGAGAAGGATGTGTTGAAGCTGCAGCACACTGACAGCTCCTACAAAAAAAAAAAAAAAATTTTTTAGATTGAATCAGTTTCCAAATGTTTTGGTTTTTTTGCAAAAACAGATATACAGCATGATGTCTGCCTTACCTTTATATGCCATTTGGTGCTACATGGCACTTACCAGTTCCAGTTAAAGCTGTTGAGTTTGTTTGGGTTTTTTTTAGGAAGTTTGCTCTTAGGTGAAGATGAAGGTTTTTTTTGGTTTGTTGAAATGGTCTTTTTTCAGCTCTTTTTTTGGCTGCTTTTTTTTTTTCCCCACTGCCAATTGTTTTGTTTTTTCTTTTGGGAAACGGGGGAGGGATTTTTTTTTTTTTTGGCAGCATGTTTTAGACCATTTCAATTCTTTATTTTTTTGTACAATCCAAAGTAAAGCAAAGAACTTAGAAGCCAAGCTTTCATACAAATCAATTAAACTCATTCATAAAATATTTACACACAAGCGTTTAAACCAGTCAACCTAACACTATTCTGCAAAAGCTACTGTCATTGGTTTAAATTATAACACAGCTTTTTTTTTATTTTTAGGAACTCAAAAAAATGTGTCTTTCAGTGATCAGCTGTCATATGTCCCAACAAACTAATTGTATTCTGTGAACCCAAATATGAAAGAAAAAAAACAGTCTACATTAAGAGCAATAAAAAAAATCAGCACTGTTGCATCTGGTATACACAATGAAATTCATTAAACTTGTACATGGTTTTTCTGCCAGTTACAGCAATTCTAGGGGAAAAAAACACATCTAGCCAAAGTGAAATGTGTCTTGCTGATTTATAAGCAAGCATTGAAATCTTCTCTAAAGTTCCACTTGTCCTCCACACCAGTGTAACCACAGGAAGAAAAGAAAACAAACAAACAAAAAAACATCTGAGTGAGCCTCATCTGCGCCAGGGGCGAGGCTCGTTGTCGTCTTCTTCCTCATCGTCGTCCGCCAGCAGCGCATCATCGCTTAGAGACTCTTCTGGGTACTGATAGGACAGAAGAAAAGAAACTGAGATTACTACACGTGCTTAAAAAGTGCAGAAAACTCCACAACACATCTGTTTCTTTCTAAAAAGGTCCTAAGACAAACTAAATTCTCCATCTGAGAGTAATCAAGGTATGAGGGGCTGTGCGAATTTCACTGACCAGCACTGTTATTGTGGCTGATCAGTGTGATCAGCCACAATATTAAAACCACAAACAGATAAAGTGAATCAACAATGATCATCTAGTGAAAATGCAATACTCTGATGGGAAACCCTGGGCAGTCAGAAGCGTGACATCTACAACAACATTTTTCATCCCCAGAAACGTCCAAAATGATGTCAGCTGGGCCGAGGAGTATGGAATGGAAGAAATCCTGATCCACAAATTGCCATTGCCATTGAATCTGTAGCCTAGTGCCATGATGGGTTAAGTATGGGAGAGTAGGGGTGATGGGATGCAATATTAAGCAGCTGGTTTTAATATTTTGGCTGATCAGTACAATCCTAGTACAGTTCCTGCATTGATGTGTAAGAGCTCCCCCTTGTGGCTGTTAAATACAAGAAACATATTTGATAAGTTTTACTGAGATGAGCACATCTAAAAAAGTCCTCACTAAAGAAAATATTTCCAAGTGGATTTAATAGCAGCATGAGGAAGAAATAAGTCTAATGCTCTCCTCGTGACTCACGTGTCAGAAAATCCCCCACACTGAATCAACAGTGCCAACACTAAGGCAAGGTGAGAAACATCCACAAACCTCATCTTCCTCAGGTTCTGCTTCGTCAGCATCCGCAGTAGTGAGAGTGGTGACAGGCTTATGCCAAGCCAGGCGCAAAGTCTGGTTATTAAATTTCACTCCGTGAAGAGCCGCCTGCAGGTGGACAACATAAAGCAGACAGAGGGGGGGCAGGTGTCAACATCAGGCTTAGCTGCTGGTCTTTGTGCCTTATCCTTGCTAATCCAAGGACGAGCCATAATGCAGAAAAAAATGAAACAGACATTTCACTGTTTGAATGTTAAAGTGCATCACCTGCTCTGCTTCCGCTCTCGTCTTGTACGTGATGACCGCGGACAGGTTACCCTCGTCAATCCGGCAATCTTCAATTTCTCCAAATTGCTACAGGATTGGGAAAGCAAAGCATTTTGGTCATTGAACAAACTAATACATCACAACAGTGAGGAAAATGTTCCTAACAAACCAGCAACGTGGCCTGCTGTTAACCTACAGTTGGTTAAAATGCAGAGGAAGCAGTGTAGACAGTGTTAAGCTCACTGGAAATTATGAATATGGAATATTTTTTACACCTTATATAACACAGCTATATACTAAACAGTGTCAATATTTTTAATATCTTCTCTTAAATGTATTATTATGATTATCTTTAGATGAGCACTGTATGCTCACCAAACGTAAAACTTTAACATCCTGTCATTTTACACTGTTACACAGCACAGTGGCTGCTATCAAATGTCTGTTTTTTCCGTTTTAGGTTCACTTACAGCAAAGTGTGGTAGCAAATCTATGCGGTCTGTGTCGTTGAAACCAGAAATTTTCAGCGCTCTTGGTCGATGATCCACGACTGCGTGCAGCGGCACACCTCTTCCTCGCCCCCTAGAGCCCCTTCCCCGAGCCCTGACGGCACCGCGGCCCCGAGGATGGACACCCCGGCCCCGCCCTGGTGACAGCAGCCCCCGTTTAGCTGCCTGAAAGAAAACAATCAGAGCACATCAGAACACAGCTGGAGTGGAGATTATGTTTCATCATTTGAAATTCCAAGAACAAGTCTGCCCTCAAGTGGCTACTGTGCAAGCAGCATTTTTATACATGGTTTCAAGCTTGCCCTCTTTCTTTTTTTTTTAAATTCAATACCTCAATTTGCAGCTGGGTATATTTGATCTTCAACAGGGCTGTGTCCTCTCCAGCCTGAGTCTTCTTATACAGATCCAGCTGTGCATCCAGCAGTTCTTTCTGTGCCTGTGAGTGAAAGCAGATTTAATAAAAATAAATGCTGGCCATCAACTAGAATTTTAAATTAAAACAGAAAACAAGCAAATATATCAAGTGTGGGAGAATCTAACAGCAACAGCAAGTTACAACCATTTTCTGTGATATACTAGAAGAAAAAGGAGAGAAAAAACTCAATCACTGAAATCAAGATCAAATCAATAATAATCCATCAGGTTCTTATCAGTTGGCTTTTGTTTGACCATATCGGTGTATTTCTTCTTTTAGGTAACACTACCTGGGCCTTGCTTTTTGCTATCCGCAGTGGGTTGCTGTTGCTTGAGATTAATTTTATCTCCTCTTGCAGTTTGGTGATGCTCTTTGTTAACATGTCCAAAGTTTCCATGATCTTGGCTTTATCCTCTGCCTTCATTGATTTGTTCTTCTCAAGTTTGGATATCAGGAGCTGCAGCAGACATAAGCAGAGAAATACAAGTTTAACATTTGCTGATGTCTCCATATTTGAATAATTACACTTGAGGTGAAAATAAATGTTTAAAAAAAACCCCATAATAATCTTACTCAAATCATCCAAATCTATGCAAATTAACACTGAGCAACAGAAGCCTTTATTCCTTCTGCATCTTACCTTTTGTGTCTCAATGTGCTTCTCCAATATTTCCTGCTTCTTCTTCCTCACATCTTGCTGCAGTTTTAGAGCTTCCTGTGTAATTAGAAATGGGGATAGGATACAGTTTTTTTGCTCGACTTATAAATCACTGCCCCTCCAAATTTCCATCCATTTCTCACCTGTTTCTTCTTCAAAGCTTCCTCTGAGGTCCTTTGTGCTGTCTTCAGGACAGCAGGATTGTACACAGTCTTTGTGAGTCCCATGGACGTTGAACACACCTGAAACTGAGAGAAAGCAATTACATTTGCAAGAGAAGGAGAACATTTTAAAAGGGACGCAAAGACTTCTGAACACAGAGTGGAGACTTACTTTTTCAATTGGAGCTGCTGGTTTTGTACAGAAGCCTAGACGATCCTTCACTGACAGCTTAGTGGGATTCTGCACAAAAGGGGTGTGGGGAGGGGGTCAAAAAGGGGGGAAATGTTTATACAGACCTCGGGCAAATTTTGACAAGTACACGCAACAAAACACATCCTCAGCAAGACCGCCTACACACACCTGTGAGGCTGCACCGGATTCCTGACCGGGCCCTGAATTCTGGGGCAGCATGGGTCCCAGACGGTCTTTGACAGACTGCTTCAGGGAAGTGGCTGGAGGCTGCTGAAAAACAAAGACGGTGTACAATTGTGAAATGGAAGGCATTTTAGCGGATAAATAGGCTGTCCCTCTTCCAGATTTGCCTCCACTGCATTTATTTTTTTAGACAGCAAAACAAGTTCTTTGTGCTGTACGTGCAGAAATGACAGGTATTACAGCCGCCGAGTTTTCTACATTGCAAAAAGAGAGCCAAGAGAAGACAATGTGGCACAGTGTCTAGTTCTTGCAAATTATCAAAAAATACCCTTAAAACAGGAAATACATTTCACACCTTAAAACATTAACATTGGCTGTGGTGTGTTCTTGTTTAAGCTGATTAAGTTAGAGGAACTTGTATTACTGTGAATCTGTAATCACAATGAATCCACTGGTTTGCAAGTGCCTCCTATTTTAAAGAAAATTAGAGGAAAAGCAGTTGCTTGTGTAAAGATAACAGTCTGCAAAAGCGTGTTATGAGAGACGGCTGACTTTAACAGTGGCTACCTGTGGCTGTAACTGCTGCTGTAACTGAGACTGGCCCTGGGCATCGTTTCCATCCTCACGAAACCAGTGTACCCTGATGAAACGGTTGTTGAGAACCGCCTCAGTGCTTTGCATGGCCCGCTTTGCCTCATCAGGAGAGGAAAACTGTATCAGTGCCCCCTCAGGGTCACTCTGGTAGGCCACCTGTAAAAACATTTAAAACCATTTTTAAAACAGACAGAGGACAACACATTACAATCTGAAAACCACGGTCACTCAAGGGGATAACAATGTGTGTGTGATGAGCTGTGGTCAGCTAAGTCACTCGCAAACATCAGCTTCACTCATGACACAGATTTATCTTCAGCTTTAGCTGAACTTACAGAAATATAGCAGCTTAAAGCCAATATCTGGATATTTGCCTTAACAGTAGCACATAGACACGATCAAAGTCAGTTTTCTTGCAAACAAACCTGATAACACAACGAGGGGCTTTATCGGACTCTGAAATTTTAACTCTTTACATCTTGAAAGCCTAGTAGGGCTTTCAAGATGTAGTGAGTGGTTTCCGTTATACTTCAGGCCTCCTTATAAAACAAAATAATTCGGTGTGCATTAGAAGTTAGCGAGGGTAGTTTCTGCCTATGCTGCTTCCAGGAAACGTCTTGATTGATATATACTGAGGTGTCAAAACTTGTCGTTAAGGGTAGAGGGGAAGTTATCAAAAGTCATCTTTATGAGATAAAGAGTTAATTCAACATTATTTGATTCCTAAACGGACACAAGAGCAGTTACATGGTGTTAGTTCCACCTGATCATCCCAAGAGTCATTATGTTTACCTTTTACTGTCCAATCCTTCAAAGCCTAAAACTACATCAATGTATTTTGTAAAAGAGTACGCAGTTGTTTTTGAAGATACCTTAGCAGTCAATCTCTTATTTTGACATGTGATATCTTTATTGATATTGCCTGTCAGATTTATGTTGGACCAGAGCTGTTGCAAATCATGTTACTCAAATAGCTTTATGGCATAATTTTATATTTTATTTCTAAAAGACAACCTAGAAGATTAATCTAAACCACTAGACAAACCATGTGTGACTCTTTAACCTTTTAATACCAGATCCATGAATGCATACTGTTCACACATCAATCACCAACTGAACAGCATATATGATTGCGCTATACTGTGGTTACACGTGTTAATAACCAACAACGATCAAAGCCGGAACATCCATATCCGGAAACTGACCTGCAGGTTGACGATGGTTCCAAACTTGCTGAAATGCTCGTTGAGTTTGCTGATGTTGTTGAGCTCGGGGGGAATTTGCCGAACAAGCAGCTTGGCGTTAGGAGTAAACTGAGCCCTTTTGTGGCTGCCCTGGTGGTTGGGTTTATTAAAGTTGATTCTGAGCAGAGAGGAGAAAATTAACCAATTCACATGTGTCAAATTATACCCCTCTTTACATGTGCTGTTGTGTGAATGTGTGTGTGAATGGGTGGATGACTGAATGTGTAAAGCGCTTTGGGGTCCTTAGGGACTAGTAAAACGCTATACAAATACAGGCCATTTACATACTATAGAAAAAATACAAACAAAAACAAAGTGTTTCTTACTTGTCAAACCAAGGTTTCTTGGTGGGCAGCCCTCCATCATGAGATGGAGCGGGTCTCTTCCTCGAATCAGATTCCATGACAATTCTCATACTGTTGTTGGGAATCTTGTCTGCTGGAACAAACACTGATAGGTTAATTTCTGAGACCAACACATGTGGCTCATAAAAGGAGAATACAAGTCTAGAGAAACACTTCTGATTGCAGTAGATGAAATGCACATATAACTGAGGACAGTCTTTTCAAAGTTCAAATGGTTTAAAATACCTCTGTGTGGCTGATCGACCTCCCCCATAGTGAGACCAATCAGGTTGGGTCTCTGGGCATTGACCCGGTGACGATAGATCTGCCTGGAAGTATTGGTGATGCTGGGGGCCTCGGGATTGTACACGTCTATGTCATAGTGATCTGATCAGCAGAGAGAGGATCATTTAGCTCATAAAATACTGGGGTAAAGTACAGCAACCAATTTATAAATCTAAAATTATATAGACTACATAAGAGATTAGAGACATTACCAGAGTTGAAGAGTGGCCTTGAGAGTGGTGGAAGTGAGGAGCGCATCCCAGAGGTGACAATGGTGGGAACGGAGCTGGTGATGGAATTGGGAGGACCATCCATGCCTGCTGGTTGCAGTGGAGGAAGAGGAGGAGGGGGACCTGTGCCAGATAAAGCAAGAGTTAACATCTTTGGTAGCCCTTTTCTGTAGCGATATATCACTTTGTAGTTTTAAGCATAAAGAATTTATTTGATGACTTAAAAAAGTCCCTAAACTTTAAAATTGCTTTAATGCTAATTCAACCTATTAGTACTTTTTAAAACCTTGAATCAAAGTGTCAGGAAAAAAGAGGAAATACAGCAATTATTATCTGAATCTCTACCTGCAATGGGTGGGAGGCTAGGTGGAAGGGCACCTGGAGGGGGCACAGGTGGCCGAAGGTTCACAGGTGGTGGGTTCATGAGAGGTGGTGGTGGTGGGAGGCCTGGGGGTGGTGGTGGCTCCACACCTGGAATTGGTGGAGGTTGGAAGGGCAACATACTGGGCAAATTGACATCCTCCACTACAACGGGATCACTTCCGTGATCGAAAGGACACAGATCCCCCTGCATGCAGAATCCCTTTTCTGCAAAAGGAAACAGAGCTATGTAGAACAAACAAATATACAACGTCCAAGAACAAAACAGAACACATTTAATATATTTTTATATACATATATATATATATATATTTAATATCAGCTGTCCTTACCGTCATAGTCACGGCATCGATTTCTCTGTTGAGGGGGAGGCCCCCTGTTGAAAGGGACCCGATCCATAGGGTGCTCGGGATGGAAGTCTGACCAGCTCTCTGTGGTGTTGTTGCTGTGATGATGTGTGGGAGCAATGACTGTAATAGTGCTGCTCAGTGTTGGCACAGGGAAGTGTGAAGTGGTTGCAGTGGAGACAAGAGCAGCTGGGGTATATCCATCACCACTCTCTGACCTGTCCCCTCGTTCATGGTCATACTTCAACTTTCCAGAGTCTCGTTCTAGAGAGAAAAGAAAGGCCACATGGCTTTAAATCACTAACACATATACAAAAGTGACAAATCAGACCTGTGAATCAGGTACACCGTTTTTAGTTTGATCCTTTTTCTCTTTAACTGCTCAGCACTGGTAGATCATCATATACAGTGAACTATTCAGGAAATCCTATTGAATTCTTAAGATTGGGTAAATTCATACCAGAGGAAATACACACCTATACCAAACAAATACATCTCCAGGAAAAATAAGATGTTCTAAGATCTGTAATGAAGTTGGCATGTTCGCACATTAAAAAGAAAAATACTGATATTTTTACAACCTGAGTTAATCAGGTTCTTACCTCGACTTCTGCTTCTCGACCGAGTTCTACTGAGGGACCGGCTCCTGGTGCGATCTCGATCCCTGTCTCTTTCCCTGTCTCTGTCACGGTCTCGGATACGGTCTTTGCTCCAGCTCCTGCTTCGGCTACGACTACGACTGTAACTGCGGCTGCGGCCTCTTCTGCGATTGTAGCGTTCACGGTAAGAGTCCCTTCTCGGCGGGTTGCGATCATAATCCCTCTTCCTGGAGCGATCGTCTCGCTTACGGTCATCTCCTCTCCTGAAAATTTTTTTTTTTTTAAACAATGAGTGAAATGAGTGAAAGAAAAACACATGTTGACATGGTTTTTGTTTTGTTTTTTCTAAATGAGAACAGGCAAATGCACACACCTGCTGTCTCTGCTGTAGCGAGAACTTGATTGTGGGGGGCTGTGATTCACGCGTCGCAAAAATTTCTTGTCTCGTTCGTCTTCACGATTTGCCTGAACAAGAAAAAAAAGGTGCCTATTTAAACTGGTTGCTCATACTGTTTAGCAAGTGTGCATTTAACTGATGTTAATAATCTTTGGGTACTCAGGCTGTTTGAAATTCTTGACATTAAAAGAAGATAACCTCATCTTTCTTCTGCTCTTCTTTCTCAACTTTGATCACAGAGGGTGGCTGCTCAAGCTGTGGGAGGTAGCTTTTGTTGTTAACGGCTTCAAACAGCTTATCCACAAATGGCTGGGTTTCTGGAAAGAAAAAAAAAGTAATAGAATAATATTTTAAACCAGAGTCAAATAACATTCAGGATCACATGATAAAGGTAATGGGGCTTGGAAAATAAAGCTTTAATAATTACCTTTCTGAAGAAATACATCCAGCTGGTCTATACAAAGGGCTTTAAGTTCCTTTTCACTTTTGTCCTTCTTCACCAACGCAACAACATACTTGGCGAGCGCAGAAGGGTCTGCATCACAGCTGCAATCGTTAAGAAAGAAATCCATATAACACTTGAACAAGATTTCCTTTTAAAACCAGACAATTTGTCTGTGACAATACGTGTTGGGAGGACACAGTCGTTTATGAAAGCTGCAAATTGCAGGTGAGTTAACTAACTGTATCCACTGAATTTACAATACACCACAAAAGCAGGCAGTAGCTTTGCTGTTGTTGGTAGGAAATGTTATTGGTTCTGGCTAATTTACAGCTTAAATAACATAAATAAATAACTGACTCAGTTAGTACTTTGTTTAGCTTTTCTTGTAAGTGATACCAGGAATTAAGAGTTAACAATATATTATTTGCAACTCTGTGCTGCCTTGATTTATTACATCTCCTTATCGTTCTTTATAAAGCTGCTTGGTTATGTGACGTGCATTTTTAATGTTGCTGAATCAAGTTTGGGGACACAGTGTGACAGTTTTGTTATTTAATCTGGTTATTTCTAGGCTGGCTGTACTGAGGAAAGCAGTTATATAATTATATATTTGACCAGTGGTATTTTGCACATGCAGCAGAGTTTAAGCAAAAGGGACTTAGTACTGTTTCGTATATTAAGGACACTTTTTCGTAGACTAAGAATGTTCTAATCATGTATCTTATATTACAGGACATGGTTAACCACCATATTATCACCACATTATTACCATGTAACAGCTTTTCCTCTCCCTTACCCTTTTAAAGGCGCAACACATTATGTTTACTCGGAGTACATTTTAATTTGGCAACTTTTTTCACAACCAAAATTAATTTTTACTTCAGTAAAATGTCAATAAAGCAACGGGACCTTTACTGGAGCAAAATTTACTCTTTCAAGCCCCCATTCATTTAAGTAGTTTGTGTAACTCCGACTAAACTAAATTTACTAAAGCCTTTTGGCTAATGGCTAACCATACTTACATGGGCTCGAGGGTTTCAGACAGCCATGTTTTCAAGGCATCGAGGTTTTCAATGATCATCTTAGATCCAAAGGAGCCTTTCCTCGACCACCGCCACAGTTAAAGCTAATCGGGGCTGATGCTGTTTATCTGTGTAAAAGCACAGCTGACATTAGCTGGTGAAACTAGCAGCTTCAGTGGACAGACTGTGATGCTAAACGTGACGTTAGCTTGACTGCCGCGTTAACGCAGCGTAACGTTGGCTGGGCTAGCACACGTCTTTCCAGGCCCCGAGCGTGCTGCACAATCCCGCCACCCTTCTGCTGTGTTTATTATCGAAACGCCGGTGGTGGAGGGAGGTCTGTTGCCTCTCAACGCTGAAGCTGCTAACTCTGAAGTTTACAAACGATTTCAGTTCGATGAATTAAATAGCATCCGCGCTTAAATTGCTATTTCGTCCCCTCTCACTAGTGGTTACTATGCCATGAATACTATTTACTTCCGGTTGAACTCTCGTTGGAAAAATTCTCGAAAAATCGCGAGAGGGCAACTCTGGGAGCCGTGTCCGTCGACGTAAAAAGTGCGAAATTTCTGCTCATTTAACCGCTGTTTTTTGTTTTCAGTGTGTCCCAAACGAAAGAAATATGCAATTTATTATTATTATTCCAAGCTCAACTTCCTTGCCTGTGGTTCACTTTCACAACATAGACAATAACAAGTTTCCACTTACTTCACTCTGCACCTCCCCACCCCTGCATATTTATATTGCACATGTGGTCCACTAGACTCGAGGGTAGGTGCTGTGTCCCTTCACTCTCTTCTCCTCCTCCATGCCCTACTGTGTGTGTGGAGTGATGGGGGTGTGTTTGTGCTTCGTCTTTCTGCTCCTACTTTTTCCACACAAGGTCCCAACATTGTTTGACTACAAGCACCTACACCTGTCCCCTACAATATTCCTATACATTTTTCCCTTCAGTACAGGAAGGCTAGACTCTTTGACAAAGTAAAACCTCCTAATTAGAGTCTGACAGTCAGTTTGAAAATGAGGAGGAGAATGGCTATAAGATGGCTGTAACACAGTTGCTAACAAGGGGAGGGAGAAATGTGGATAAAAATGGTGAACCGGAATGCCCTCCTTCCCCGAGCATCGAGGCACACCACATTGCTCCCAGTGTTGCACAACCAAGGCCAAGACAAATAGCATTTAGCCTTGTGCAAGACATCACGTCTGATTTTGTGCTTTTCATCTTTGATGCCATACAGAAATTAATCCACATCAGTAAATATACGCTGATCTAAGTTATCTTCCAGATTCTAGATCTTAGATGGACGGGAACACACAGTATACAGGCATCAGATCCAAGATTGACAGGAAGCTGGTTAGTTTAGTTTCCGTTCAATTCAACGAAGTAAACATTAATCAGGATCAAAAACCTTGCTTACTTGTTCAAAATTAACATGATTGTTTCCAGGTCATTTACTTTTTTTGTTTTGTTTTGGGAGGGGGGGGGGGGGGTTCTCCACCTGTCCCGTTTGGTTCTTTTGCCATCAGAATTGTTGCCTGAAGGCCAAGAAAGATGCTCAACAGATTTACTATGCCAAGTGGACCATATTGGTCCATTTGATTGACCTTTGTTATTTATTTGATTTGATTTTCAGTTGTTACACATGGGACAGACATGACTGGGGGAAAGGAAAGGGAGAAAGAAAGAGAGGGAGGGAGGGAAAGAAAAAAGATGTGGGGGCAAAAAATACACACACACACACACACACACACACACATATATATATATATATATATATATATATATATACGCACACACATATATACGTAAGATTGACAGAGCACAGTGTGCTTTGAGGTAGCAGCCAAGAAAAGTGTAGTTTGTGTCTGTGAACACCGTGTGTACACCTGTGAGCATGAGCGCGCTTGTATTCAAAAGGTTTCTTCATGTAACGACCTGCCAGAGGGAGTGGGGAGCCATAGCCCCGTCCCCCAGGGCATGAAGCAGGTATGGAGGAGATCCAGACTCCAGACATCCAGAGACCACCAGAGTGCAAGAGTCCAAGGAAGACCAACGGAGGGGAAACCGTGAAAGAGCTGAGGAGAGCCCCAGACAAGGGGTCCAGGTCATTTACTAACAATAAGAAATTCTAGATTTCAATCAAAGCATTCATTTTAATCTGTTATTCAAAATCAGTATTTCTAAATCTATTGCCAGGGCTTGTTTCACAAAGCTGCAAACCTTTGCTGATTAGCTTAGATTTATAAGAAATAATATTACATGATACAATAACATGGTTTATAGTCTAATACTAAAGTTTAAATCTGCATACTATCGCTTAATGTGTGTGTGTGTGGGGGGGGGGGGGTGTTTTGTTTTTTCCTTGCTGTCATTCATTTATTTTATTGACTTTTTTATCTGTAGTTCAATTTTATCTTATTTCTTCCTTCTTCTCTGGCTGGGTTTTTGTTACACTGTTCTGGATAGGTGGTGGTGGGGGGGGGAGGGGGGGAGTTTGTTAATACTGCTGTAATTGTTGCTAAAAGCAATTTTTTTGTTCAATAAAAAGACCTTGATCAAAAAAAAAATTCTTGCATGCAATAGTACTCTGATTAAAGATTATGATTAAAAAGCTTGCAAATACTAGTGGATTAACCATCACAGAAACAAATGATTTTGGTCAGTATTTTTAATCTAGGGGAGCTGTTTGGTTGGGTGGTGGTCTAATACATTTATAAAACACTAAACATGTGTGCAAACATGAATACATGGGTGTGGTATATAGAGTCATGTGAAGAGTCTAGTTATTAGTCATATCAGTCATTCATTGCAACCATGCAGCTTTTACATGTTCTTTACAAACTGCAGTGAAAAAGCTCAGTTTAATCATTTCTTGTTCTGTTTCTATAAATTAAAAGATAAAACTCTGAAGTGTCTGTATATTAAAATATTGCCCAAAACAACAACACTGTTTGTTGTAATAAATCATTTTATTGTTTCCCAGTTTCACTGGAACTACAAAACAAACAAAAAAAAATACAGAGGCAAAAAAGCAGATAAAAATTAAAGTGTTTTTTCTTCATTGCCGACCAGTGAGATTCTTCATGCTGACGCACGCAAACAACTTGCCTCTCTCCTTTCCAACTGTACTGTAACATACCTTTTTCCATCTCGAAAACAAACAAAAGAAGCAAATGCCAACAATAAAACCTATGCGAGTGAGGACTTTCTCACAAATAGCAAACAAACCAAAGTCTAACCACATTCTTTGATCCAAACCCCTGAAAACGTAGGCAGTGGATTGATTAATGGAAAATGTGCACTTACATTCATTGCTTGTAGCTCATGAGATAATTCAACTAGTTGCCATGTTTTTTGTTTTTTGTTTTTAAAAGGTAATCTATTTTAAAACATTTCTTGTCTGTACTTCAGAGATATACAGTACACAGATTAAAGTCATGTAATGCCTTTTCGGTATATGAATGCACTTATTCACTAGAAATTAAAGCAAAAAAATAAAATAATCAAATAAAAAAATAATGATGCTAGTTTTAAAGGGAAAGAAATTAACAAAATTTGGTTCGTAACACAGTCTTTGAGTAAAGCTTGTTATAAACAGCTGCACTAACCTAGCTAAGCTAAGTCCATTCACAGCTGCCCTAGCTCAAACGCAGAGGAAACAGAATGTCTACATGCATTAATATTTGTGATCACATTATATGCATACATGCACAATAGTGTAAGAGGCTACAATCAGTTTCATTTTTCCATATTTAATTGAATCACAGAAGTAGTTACAATCAAAAAACAAAACAAAAAAGGGGATTTTCAGTCCAAATGTTATTCTTACAGCTTATATTTGTCCTGGATTTGTGACCTAGTCGCTAATGAACACATTTCATTCCTGAGTAAAACCTCATTCTCAGCTCAGAATCTAAAATATAGGAGTGGAGAGTGTGTCTAAAAGCAGAGTGTTTAAAAACTTCCAACAGTACAGCGGATTTCACGGAGAAGAGAGTGCGTCCACTTCCCGGTCGATGAACTGCAGGTGGATGGGGGCACCGGGGCAAAGCAGGCCGTGGGTTTTGGCTTTGATGTCAGCAGTGAGAGGAGAAAGGCAGATGTGGAACTTCTGAATGAGCTGCACAGCGAGCAAAAAGACAAAGAACAGACATCAAAGTTAGCTTAATTCAGTAGTCACATTATCTAGCACACTTTTATGTAAAACCATAAAAATAAGAGGATAATCATTTAAATAAATAAATAAATAAATAACAGGGAATATGAGGTGTGTGATATAGAGAAGTGAAGGATGAATCATCTTTCGACAAACTCCTCAGTAGATCTGAGGAAGCGGAGGTCAGACTGAACGATAATGCATTTTTTGTGCTCAATGATGATTCAAATTTTCCAGGAGTGTCTTGACAAAGCTTTGCATTATTCTGATTTTGCATCAGTAATTACTATTTGTGTTCATACTGTCTCAAAACACTTGGAAAATACAATATGGAGCAACAGTATGATACATTAATATTTGTAGTTTAGTTTCATTTCCCCCTGTGCTCTTGTCACAGCACGAGCCTGAGAGCAAGAGAGAAATGCTAACGACAGCTGGGTTTCTGTAGGTTTAAATAAATTACTTGTAAGATGTTTTTAGGATTATATAAAATGGCATTTAAGATATTTTCCATCCATATTGTACCTCCCAATTAAATTAACATTATTTTACAAAAATATATATTTTTATTATCAAAGAAGACAATACACAAGCTCACATGCTCACATAGGTGTGTTCAGCTAAGGTGATGAGGTTGCATTAGTGGTTATGGGATCTTTGTTTTGTTATTGGTTGCAGTACACATCTTTTTCCACTCAAAGCAAACGCTGAGGCCCGTCAGATTTTAGAGTCTTTGAAATCCTATCATATTCCAGACTTTTTAAAACCTTTTTGAGAACCCTGGACATTTTTTTTAAATGAAAGTGTAGCACCACAAGCAGAGTAATCTCTTACCCTTATGAGAGCTAAATGCATCTCCAACTCTGCAATTCTCCTCCCAATGCAGCTCCTGATGCCATAGCCAAAGGGAATGGAGCCAAAGTTGTCAACACGATCTGTGGTATCTTTCCGTATCCAGCGATCTGGTTGAAAGTCTAAAGGCTCCGAAAAGTTCTCTTCTTCCAGAGATGTGGAGTAGTGGCACAGGGCCAGCTGAGTCTATTAAAAAAAAAAAGAGAGAGGGAGAGAGAGAGAGAGAGAGAGAGAGAGAAAGGGGAAGGGGAAGAATGTTGGTTGTGTAATGAAAACAGCTGGGCTATTGTACATGGGTCCATACATGAGGGAGGAACAGAGAAATGCCTGAGTAATAGTGTATCATGTTACATCTGGTTTGACTATAATGTTTTAGCCAATTCTTATTGTCACACTTTCTTGTGCCCGTGTCTGATGTGGAAATGTGACCATCACACTTACTCCTTTGGGGATGAAATATCCACCAACTACCAAGTCATCCTGGGTGATCCGTCCATTGCCTGGAAGAACTGGAAAGAGCCTGATCACAGTGTGGGACATACAAAGACTGTTATTCACACAAAGACTGAAAAGATTGCTATAATACTAATGTACACCAAAGTCTTGATCTAGGATAAACATAATACATACTGACCTGAGAGTCTCTTTGACCAGCCCTCTGATGAGCGGCAGGTTAGAGACGTCCTCGGCTGTGGCGACTGCTCCGGGTTCCAGGGTCTTTTTAATTTCTTTGTGGATTTGATGCTGTACATGAGGGTGTCGTGCTAACAGGTAGCAGGCCCATGACAGGGTAAAGGATTTCTAGAACAGAAAATGGTCAATTTAAATTTTAAAAATATGCTTACACATTGAGCATTTCATGAATATTGTACTGGTGTTTTTATATTTGTGACTATATCGTTTCTTTTCTTGATGCGCTGCAGCAGAGTTGACTGCAGTGCAAGCTGATATAAGAGTTTCTATAATGTTGAGTAAGTGCCGAGAAGCAGCAAGGGAATCTGAGGGAGAAGCGGCCCAATTCCAAATGCTGGGCAAATGCTCAAGGTCCCTCCACCAGCTGTGCTCCCAACAATTTTCTCCCATGTCTTACACCACTCACCCATCTGATCCATTCTTATCCCACTGTACCTTGATTAAATGACCTCAGTTGGCTTTGGCAAGGCATTTCAAACAATTACAGCAAGAAAAATGAAAATGTGGCTGAGATTATTACCATGTTGCACAAACAGAAATCCAATCCAAACAAGTTTAGCCTTGTACAACTTTTAACATTTCCATTGTGTTCTTGGCAAATCTTTCTGTTCATCTCACTTCACAATGGGCTCCTTCTGCTAATGCATTCCAGACTTCTTACATTTTTGCTTTCCATATTAGCAATGCAACTTGATTTTTTTCCTCCAGTTCATCCTTTATTGCCAAATCACTCTAATTACTCATGAGTTATCTGATCAGTTGGCCCGACTTCCTGTTTCCGACTTATATCCACTGACATTTTATTTCAGTGAGCTGGGCGGTTGACCAAATGATATGAAAATGTCATGCGTCACTTTTCCTAAATTTACATCTTTTCATTTGTTTAATGAGGGTCTTCCTTGTTGATCCAGCCCACTCCTTCTCCATCCACCCCCAGTGCATTTTTGACCTCAGCCCTGGTTTTGCCATAACTCTAAAGGCCAATCTAAGGTTAGTGTCTCCCTGTGGACCAACTAATATACCCTGCCATTCTTTTTCACTGTTGTTCCTTCCCACTGCTCTTGCATTCTCCCCCCTCCCTCTCCATTAGCACCCTCTTTCCATGCAACCAACATGCTCTTAATCAGCCCCAGCTGGCACAGACACTGGCAACTCCTCAGATGCAGCCTGAGAGGAATCATATGACAAAGGCTCCTCCAAGCAAAGTTTTCAAAAGGCTGAGGCCTCTCCCCCTTCCATTCCCTCCATCTTCCCCTTATTTTTCAACATCCATCTCACACCCTGATCCCTTGTATTCCTCAGTATTATGCCATCCACCCCATCACCCCCCCCCCCCCCCTTACTCCCACCCAGCCCCTTATTCTCCCCCTGGTCTCACCTCTGCCCACTCTGTGCTATAACTCTGGCTGTGGCTAATGTGACTTGACAGCTCTTGTGTGTACCAACTAAAGGCAAAATGCACCATGGGGTCAGGTAATGGCTGAGCTTAGTGCACCCCCTACCAGGACATGCCTGATTCAACAAGTTCACCAAAACACACACACCCTTTTATCCCGTGGCCCCAAGCTCCACACAAAATACTCTACCCCGTTATTCTTATTAATATGACAGGACCCCAAACAAATTAGGCAATAACTAGGAACATGTGCACGAGGCGCGCATACAGTTGCAAATGCATGTACATCAACACTACTACAGCGAGGTAGAAAATCAGTGTAAAATGCCTCCTTCCTGTGTCCCAATTTCTGTATTCTTTAGCCTGCCAATAAAAGATTCATGTTACACACACACCCCCCCCCCCCCCCCATAGTGGTCCGTGGATGACATTAAACCCACAGCCTTAATTATTTGCAAGTGCATACAAAAAGTTTGAATGTTGAAACATGAACACAGATGTCTACCTTAGTTATTTAAAAAAAAAAAAGAGAGAGAGAGAGACAAAAGGCCCCCTGTGCTGACTGAACAGACAGAGACAAATGACAAGAAACTAAATCTGAGTGAGAACGAGTTTGTCAGTGGGAAACTGTAACCCGCCCGATACACTACTCTGACCTGACGCTGGCACAGCTTCACAGGCATGGACATGGCGCCAGAAACACAACCTTTGAAACTCAACACTGACTCTGACACTCACACACACACACAGATGCAAACACACACACCTGCAACTCTTCACATACATCGAACCCTTCTCTGCACAATGTTTATCAAAACACAGACACACACGCACCGTGTCGACCCCAGCCAGTAGCATCTCGGTTACGTTAGCGTAGATCTCCTCGACGCTCATCTCCCTGGTAATGAGCATGTGTGTGAGCAGTCCCCCCTTCACCTCCTCTCCCCGCTCCAGCTGGGCCTTGATCTCCGAGAGTCTCTTATTGACGTGAACAATGCCTGGGATTAACGAGGGGTAGAGAAGGTGATATGAATGGGGGAAAAAAAAAAAAATGCGGGTCATCGTGAAGGAAGGTAGTGAAGGGAAAGCAAGAGAAAAAGGAGTAGGTTATGTAAGAGATGGACCTGCATACTCTCACTATCCAATGGTACAGCAGTGGAGATTTAAATGCAAATCAACATTCCCTTCTATTGAGCACTACCGGTTTCAAGCTCTACTACTTGGCGTTTTAATGAAAGCATTAGCCAAATAGGAAACCTAAAAAAAACTAGATCTTTCTAGAAGTTCTGGCATCAAGGCAGAACTTGATTAACAGCCTTTGTGGTCACTCTAAAAAGAAATTGAAGTCTTAGACAAGAGTACCACAAGTCTTAGCATAAATTAGGCCTGGATATACTTAGGAAATCTCTCCTTCCTGTGTTCCAGTATCCTTTTTATGTAGTAAGAAATTACTGGGTTACCATCTTCTGGACTAAAACACTGTCCAGGCAGTTCAGCAGAGCATACAAGTATGAAACTAATCTGTCTTCTTTGATCACAATTTCAAGCTATAAACCACTTACTGAATTTGAAAAGACCATCCCAGGACAGACAGAACTCCTCCCATGGTTTGGGGATAATGGGTCGGAGCCACTTGGGGATCGCTCCAGCATACATGGTCATCTTGAAGGAGCTGAACATGAGGTTCAGTGCAGCGATGTAGTCCTGGGTTTTCTGGGGAATATTATTTTCCAAACATCCTAGTCTGCATTCATACAAAATAGCAGCCACTCCTGTAAAAACGAAGGTAAGAGAGAGAGAATTTTACCAATCTAAGATGTTTAACACTGGCAACCATCAGTGGCTTTGACTTTTTAGTACAGGGCCACTTTAATAACTTTCTATCGAAAATTGGTGACTAAATTTTAGAGAAGTGAATAACGTGGTTCATATATTTCTCCCTTGGTTACCTCTTCATAGCAGTTTTTCTGTTATTTCAGTTTTTCTCATTGATTTTCTTTCCTGCCATCTACACTTCGCCTGCATTGAGCCACTTATAAATCCTTTTTGACCAACTGGTATTTGCTTCACAGCCAATAATCTACAGACTTGGTACCAACCTTCCATGGCATATTTAAAGAAGAGGTCATTCACATTGAGGACAGTTGCTCTATCCGGCTGCTGGGTGCGCAGACTGTACACCCTCTGGATGAGGTCGTCCACCACGCCGTTTACATCATCAGAGAAGACTGCAACATCACGTGGTCGCATGATGAGCTGCCTGAGCACGCTCCGCATCTTCAGCCAGTCTTCTCCCTCACTGGGAAACAAGATACAAAATGATAGTTAAAATTCCCTTGTATTCACTTATTTGAGTCATTCAGAGACATATGGGGGGGGGGGGGGGGGGGGGTTCTCAATTTGAATATTAAGGGGTGTTGCTGTTGGAAAAACTGCAAGTTCTGATGCTTTTTGGATGCTAAAGTGGACTACTGAGTAGTAAACGGAAGTGTGAAATGAGGAGATAAATTAAGGGACGGGTAATGGAAATCTAATCAACACATCTGCTCAGATCGAGGTATTATTTCCTGAGGTTGCCAAAACTCAAAACTCATGGTTTGAACACTGAAGGGGACTCACGCTGAGATGAGCCCAGTGGCCCGTCCTCTCATGTCTCTGTACTCCTTCCAGGAATCCATGTTAGCCCTCTGAGGGGCCACCCCCTCTGCCCTCAGCACCTGAGCCACCATGTCACGATCTGCAACGGAGACCACCAGCTGGGGCCCAAAACGAGACTTGAAGATCTTTCCATACTTCTTCCGGTGCTCCATCTAGAAAGCAACAGTGACAATCAGGATATCTAGAGATATTTGTAAATTACTTTACTAATAGATTTCAGCACTGAATTTATTTTACTGCTCTCCTGCCATAACGTAATGATAACTACTTCCTTATTTATTGTTCTGATTATTTTGAAGACCTTTTTTGTATAATAATGTTAATGTGTAACATTCAAATAATAAAAAAATAAAACCAAGTTGCCGATGCTATTGAAGAAGACTGCCAGTGTTCACATCAACTTAAAAAAATGTTTTAATGATCTAAATTTAGAAACGATTACGTAACCTCGAGCATATTTCACTACAAACAATTAATCTATATAGACACATTAAGAAATGATGACCCTTTTGTACTCGTTGTACTCACGCTGGCAGGCGCTTATTGTGCCCAATTTGCATAGGCTACGTTTCAAAACGCTGTGTAAAAACTGCATATGCTGCATCTGAAAGACGACACTTAATTAAGCTTTCATTTATGCTGCCGCGGTTGTGCAGTTTGCGGAGGTATTCTGCCCACGGACATGCTCCCCTGAACTCCAAAATCACAGCTGCACGGCGCTGGACGTGGAGGACGCGGTGCCTCGGTGGATTGGTTGATAAGATTCTGTTTAACTTCAGCTCTTTGTGAGTTAAAACTATCCCATTACTTTTCTCTGGGTCCGGCCGATGGACCGACCGGTCGTGCCACACATTTTTTCAGACTGCCCCCATTTGCGGGCAGGCTCTCTCTTACGGTAGACGGACAGTCTGAAGGTGACCACGGACTGCCAATGGAATGCCAGCGCGCGTCCACTCGCGACCACGACTGAACCATAATTTACCCCCGATTATTTCAAACAAATGGGGGGCAAATTATGTTTGGCAATAAACGGGGGCGGGTTAGCTCATCACATCTCAGTAGGACGATTACAAAACTCTCGCCTTGTACCGGAAGGTCGACCAGTGTCCGGACTCCTGGTGCGCTACATTGCCATTTTACGCATAGGTGACAAATTTGGCTGAGCACTGAGAATACGAGGCCAAGACATTTTTTATTTATTTTTTAACCTATGAAAAAAGAACAAAATGAAGCATAAGATTGAGCACCATTACCTGAATTTCATGGATTCTGCCAAACCCGTCCTTCCAAAAGAACTCGATCAAGTTGGACAGGGTGTTCGGTCCGGGCATGTCGTTCAGGGTCTTGATTTGAGTTTTCTCGCTGACCTCCTCCGGTTTGATCATCCTGTTGGGCATGGTCTCTTCTTCTGTTGCAGAGATCCCCAAAGCCTCGCTGGCTGCTGACTTGTGTAAGGAACGCACAACGTAGAACAGCTGCTTATTCAACTGGTCGCTCTGAAAGTTCTTCCAGCATATCTTCGTGAAATTATTGAAGACTGCCATTGTTGAGATGCTTTTTTCCGCCTTTGCGTGACCGAGAACTATGTGTGAGAAAAAAAAATAAAAAAAACTTTTGCAAAGTCTTTTTTTGTAACTTCACATCTGCAGAAAATGTACGCTCTTGGCTCGTGCAAACACAACACTCCCTGTGTGGTAGTGAAATGTTAGACAAGGACAGTATCGTGGATCGCTTTTAAATAGTTGCTTGTACAACCTCAGAAGAAGAGGATTGGACGATCGCCTCAAAAGAAGGGAGGGATAACTCTTTATTCGGAAATGGGCGCAGTACAACGTGCTAAAAGTTCGTTACATCACACCAATCAATCATCCTCTGTGACTGCGCACACCACCTTCCCTCCGAGCGCGTCACTCAGCCCCCCCACACACACACGCAAAATAATGTGATAGAAGCCACATGATTGCAGAAAATTCGTCTCAAATAAAGAATAAACCTCACGTACTGCTGATGTAAGCGCATGAGAGAGCCCCACAAATCATCAGCTGCTTACAAAAGTGTAAGCGCTTTGTGTTCAGGTCCAAAAGTTGTGTTTAAAACAAAGAAAAATATGAGAAACTTTATATAACTTTGTGCAGACAGATTGCAAAAGTTGGACTTTACAGAGGCATGAGATTTATAGGCGTTTTTGCATTTGAACCCTGCAGGCAGGCTAAACCTTACAGCTGGTATATGAGTGCCAGGTGGCATTTGAGCAAATGGAAACATTTGATTAGTTCTCAGAAAATTTAAATGTTTAAAAACTTAGGAGCAACACTTATTAATGCAGACTGTCCCAGCAATCGCGCGAGTTTCAGAATGAAGGACATAAATCTGTAGGCTTAGTATCTTGATGTTATCTACATGTGTGATTAATGTACAACAGTCAGATGGCCCATCCTCAGTTTTCTCAAGAGACACGTGAATTCCAATCTATCTAATTACTTTTCACTCTCTCCAAGCCAATAAGCCTTGGGTCAACGGAGGTCACAAAACACCAATTAAGACCAGGCCAAAAACACAGCCATTCAAGGCACACGTGTCCTGTGCTCCAGCAGAGGTTGGGTGGGCAGAGGTGGATATTTTCCCACAGTCGCTCCTTTTGCAGCTTAGACACTGCATCAGGCTCTAGATGTTCTTTTTGGAATATCTTCAAGTCACCAACAAAGAAAGAATTATCCCCCTCCTCTCCACGCCTGGCTTTTATCCAAATGGAGTTTTTTTATTCCCTTTATTCATTCTCAGAAGAAATCATGGGGACATTGCTACACAATCATGAGTTAGTCCGATTAAATAATGTCTTCTGTAGCAAGTGGGTGCTATCGTGACCTTTAATTGCTGCCAGAAGAGTATTCACTAGATTTCTTTAGATTTATTGTCCTGCTTCGTTTTGTGACTTTGAGACTTTGTCTGTTGTCTGCTGTGTATATTACTGCTAGTCTAAGGAGAATAAAAGTCCAAAAATATTCATTTTACAAAACATATTTAATAACATTTTACAGAATTAACTGACATAAAACATATCTGTGTGGTTGGCTTTCAGGAGCAGCTTTATACACATTCTAGTCAACTTTACAAAAAGCTATGCTGTTAACCAGCATATGAGAATTAGCTACAAAATAACAAACGTGTCCTCATGCAGGTCAAGGCAGCATTAGTCTAATTTTTTACCATTAGATAACCTGTGTTATCCAACAGTAAATAAGATGGTTTATTCATTTAGATGCCAAAAGACTAAGAGCTGATCTTTTGCTGCTTACAAAGTTAATGTGATTTATATGTCATATGCAAGTAGCCATCCAATTTACAGACATCGAAAAGCTTTACCACTTAGTGACACATTATCCCTGATCATTGCTCCATTCAGACGCGATGGAGTTCAGCTGGGCTTCAAACCTGCTTGTTCGTGTGACTGCTTGGGTCTTGGGGGGGAAGCGAGTGCCTCGCTCATGTTATGGCCTGGCCCTAGACGGGTCGTAACACTGCTCTTTAATGCATACTTCAATGCCCCAGTTTTGTCTTACTGCCCATTACAGCACAGAACGTTTTTAGGTATCAAGGTGTCAAGCACGTAGATCTACTTTCTGAAGCGCTTGAACAGTGGATGAACGCTTTTGCCCGCTGCAAGGGCTTTGCTGCTTCTGCTCTGATATTCCATGTAGATGGTGTCATCTGCTCCGGACATGGAGCTCATGGTGCCGGTTCGCCTTGAGAACTGATCAGGAAACAGAGAAAGAAGAAGTGAGAGTAATCAAATGTACAAAATACGCAAGTTACCAACAGCAGGGGTGGGGAGCACAGAGTAACTCATGACATAGTGCAAAAAAAAATAAAATAAATAATAATAATAATGACAAAGATATTATTGTACAGCAAATCGGTGAGCATTACAGCAATACAACAATATTTGTGTAGGGAAGAGGGGGTGGTGAACTTTCATTAACCTTCATTTGGTAGGCCCATAAGGAGTGATTTCAAAGAGACTCTGCAGTGTCAATATTTTGTTGACCCTCCAAACATCCTTTCTCTACAAATGTCTTAACAGCTGGTGAAATTCCTCACCTGAGGTCGTGCGCCCACCTCCCCTGCCACCACCTCCTCCTCGGCATCTATGTCAGAAGCAGCGAGGACCTTCTGAAGCAGCTGCTGTTGCTCATCTCTGGTGGAGAACATCAAGTCCTCTTCCTCCATACCTGCCAGCTTTGTGATTACCTGTCAAAGTCAGAGAAAGTCAGGAGAGAATGGAGCCAGCTAAGAAGAGGAGGATGTCCTCCCCTGTGTGGGAACATTTTGATCTTATTCCTCCCAACAAGGTATGCAAATTTCTACAGAAGATGTATTTTCATAATACTGATGGTGCAATACAATTTATGTTAAGCTGTCTTTACTTTTGTTCAAGGTGAAGTGTTTGCTATGTGCCAGGGAGCTGGGATATAACAACAACACCTCATCAATGCTCAGGCACTACAGAGCTTTGCATGAGAATAAGGGGAACACCGATTGTGGAGCAAGACCAGGTGAGCCATCAAATGCAATGATAATATAGCATGCAGTAATGTTACTAAATGATTTAACAATATTATACAACTGTAATAAGTTGTACGTGTGTGATATTTATATTTGTGCTTTGTCTTTGTTCTCCTGAGGAAAGACAATAATCTCAAATAGATGAAGACCTGGTTAGCATGGTGATCGAGGACTCCCAGCCATTTAGCATTGTGGAGGACAAAGGATTTAAAAGATTTGTTAAATCATTAAATCCTAGCTATGTTCTCCCCACTAAAAAGGTCATAAAAGCAGTGAAAATTTTGTTTTTACTGAATAAAATGTGAACAGGCAGGACTGAGGCCTCAGTCTGTAGCTGTCCATACCTCAACGTTACAAAAGCACAACCACACCTCACCTCTCATATTTTTACGTCCAGTCGATGTCCTACTAGAGCAAATGAAGCTTCAAGACGCTTTGCACTGGGGTGAACCAATTGGATGAAAAGCTTCAGTGCTTCATGAAGCTTCATCTGCCCATCACTATTGATAACAGTTAAGGGACTGATTTTCCACTTTACTGTGAACCTTTCAGCTGCTGTAAGACTTTGCAGGCACTTTGTTATTCAAATACAATTCAATGAATGTGCCTCTACAGTCAGAGAAGTAGTCTTTTCTCTTGTTCTATCTTTGTTTTGTCCATGTAAACCAGGGGTGGGCAATTCCAGGTCTCGAGGGCCGGTGTCCTGCAGGTTTTAGATCTCACCTTGGGTCATCACACCTGAATCACATGATTAGTTCGTTACCAGGCCTCTGGAGAACTTCAGGATATGTTGATGAGCCATTTAAATCAGCTGTGTTGGTTCAAAGACACATCTAAAACCTGCAGGGACACCGGCCCTCGAGGCCTGGAGTTGCCCACCCCTGATGTAAACAAACCTACGCATGACTGCTGCCAGAATTGCTTAAAGGTCTTGATTTTCAGTGTGTGTCTTGGAATTCTTCTCACAACACATGCCACCAGACAGACGGGAAACAATGAAACCAAATTCTTTAAAAATTCTTCTATGACAAAACAAAATGAAACTGGGACATTCAGATTTTGTTCCATAAGTCAAAAGTCTTCATTCATATAAGTTTAACTGTACAATACTCAAATGAGAATTTCCACTTTGCAATATTCAGTCAGATAACAGTTTACATCCATTTTTGTTCAGACTAGACCATGATATCATGATTTTGTCTCCTTAAACTGGATAAGCAGGAGAAAATGGTTGGATAAGGGGATATTTGTGCCGAAGTTTGTTAAAATGGTCAAAATAGAATCCATGAAATGTTTAGCAAATGTGTTTTCTGACGCCACACAAATTATGTTAACCACAAAATTCTTTGAGATGTTCAAGAGACAGGGATGGACGTACCCTAATGGACCCTCTCACAATCGGGTGGCTTTCCTATGTTTTGTTAGGCATAGCAGCTTTTTAGAAGACATCATGATTCATTCAATATTTATTTATTTTTTAGCAGCCATTTATGAATGCCGTTCCCCATAAGCCCCAGGTCTTTGAAGGCTGTGGCTTAAGAGGATAGAGAAGAGTGATCACTTAAGAAGGTTTTAGCAGGTTAAGTCTTTCAGTGAGACGGTGGTAAAATCAAATTACAGGGATTTAAACACTTAACTACTTATTCGTGAGAGCTGTAGTTTTGACTATGCTTGGTCAAAGAATTCAAATTGATATCAGGATATGGAAATAAAAGTCAAGGCTTAATATATTTCAGAAACAGTTGGACTCACTAGATTCAGGAATTGGGTTTTTAAAGGTTAAGTGGCATAAACATTTACCAGCTGTGAGCGCTCATCCTCGCTGTAAACTATCCTTCAAGCTATAACAGTAAACTTCAACAGGAATGGGTCATGACCTTCATGAAAGAAATGTGCACTATGACCATGGTTATAATTAATTATGCACAAATCATATGAGACCGTGTTAAGAAGTTAACAGCACACCTTAAAGCTGTATCCCTGGTCCACGAGAAACCTCTGCCTCTTGGTGGAGTAAGCCATTTCCTGGGTATCCTGGGACACCAGTGAATAGAAGTATGCATTGTACTCTTCTGCCACCATTCCTAAAACAGCAGACAGGGACATTGAAATAAGTGATTTTGCTCACAGACACCAGAAGACAAAATGGTTAGATAAGCAAACAGACCTTTTTTGGCTCTTAAGACTCTCCCAAGTCTCTGGGCCTCCTGTCTGCGTGATCCACCGTGGGACGAGATCTGGATCAGCACATTTGCTTCTGGCAAGTCAAATGAAGTGTCTCCAACCTGCAGAAGAATTCGCAAACGTGCAATTTCACCACGCTGTCACAGTACCAGCATGCATTTACTGTGTAATAAAAGGCAAATGTGAATTATGTGTCAAAATACTTTTTGTAGCTATTGTTCTTACATATCGTATGGAGAGAAGATTACTGATTATTGCCTTCCTCAGGTAATTACCATTACCCAAGCTTCCAAATGTTTATACGATTGGTTTTAAAAATTGGCAAAATTTTTTGAAAAACCGATTTACTACTTTTGAAGCTCAAGCACACTTGGCTTATGCAGTAGGACAATAATTCCAAACACACCAGCAGGTCCACCTCTGAGTGGGTCAAACAAAAAAAAAAGCAAAATGAAGATTTTAAAGTGGCCTAGTCAAAATCCTAACTGAAATCCTATTGAGATGCTTTGGCAAGACCTTAAACAGGCATTCATACTCAAAAGCCCTCCAGTGTGACTGAATTAAAACAATTCTGTGGGACAAAATCCTCCATGTGAAATATTCGTTGCCAGTTATCGCAAATGCTTAATTGCAATTTTTGGTGCCAAGGGTGGCAAAACCAGTTATTAGGTTTAGAGGGTAATTACCTTGCCCTGTGTAAAAAAGTAAGACAGCTTTCCTTCCTTTAATAAACAAAATCTTAACTCAAAAACTGCATTTTGTATTTACTCAAGTAACTTTTATCTGATATTAAAATTTGCTTAATAATCTGAAACATGTAAGAAACCAGTAAGGGGGCAAATGCTTTTTCACAGCCCTGTAGACTGACTGGTTTACCTTTGAGATGAAAATGGTGTTGATCTTGGGGTTGTGTTTGAAGTTCTGTAAAATCTGCATTCGCTCCCCCTGAGAGGTCGGACCATAGATGTAAGGCCTTGGGGAGAAAGTGAAAATTTGTTAAAACAATTGCAACCTGAAACACAGAAGGAGCTTCTCTTTTTGTCAGTAACTTACTTGTTGAGACGAATGGCATATTCTTTCAAGGCAAACACGTTATCAGCAAACACAATGATTTTGTCATTCCGTCGCTCATGGAAGCGAATGAGAAACTGACACGCACGGAACTTATTGGGGTTCATCGTGTAAAGCAGGATCCGCTTCTTTGTCTTAATGGCAACGTACTCTCTGTAAAACTCCGGAGACATCGGGCACCACACCTGAAGAACAGGCATGCCAGTCACACTGATGATGATACTCAAAGCATACTGTAATATGAATACAGTTAAAAGGCTTTGCTTTTACATTTGAAGCTGCCCTAACACATTTAGTTTTGAATTTGACAAGTGACATCATAATCAACAGTGACAACTAACATCAATCAATGTGCGGGGGAATAGATGTGCAAATTTGCACATCTTGAGCACATCATAAAGTTGCAATATAATTAAATACGAAAAAGACACAATTGTTACCATCTTAAATTGAACTTTACCAGAAAAAATAGTTTTATTAGTTTGTATGATGAAATGATTTATTAATTACTTTAGATTTTTTTGCTTTATCAGTTACATAATGACAATTAAAATTAATTTTGAATTACATCGGCCAGTTCTAGACCAGAACCACAATGTATATGTCCATAATATCGCATTACGGATTCATCTATAAAGTGAATGCAGAAAAAAAAAGCTGCTTATTTATTAAATCTATTTTATAATCTAATATCTTATTTCTACTGTTATACTGCAAGACTCACCTCTGCACACTGGACTTTAGCAATGTAGCCATTGTTCTGCAGTTCCATCCAGTTGGCCTCGTATAGCTTTGGTCCAATTAGGAAATTGAGGTCCACAATCTTATCATCCTCTCTGACCAATGTGGCAGTGAGGCCAAGTTTGCAGTGGGCCTGGACTATAGTCAGGACACGACGAAACATCCTTGCTACAGGCAAAGAAAGTTTTAAGTTAGGATGGAGACTAATCGCGCCAAAATATTCTGTCTGGTTTACTGCATGTAAAAGAAATACTTATAAATATACGGATATATTTAGGATAACACAAAAACCAAAAACAACTCACCAGGGATAGTGTGAACTTCATCCAGTATGATGAGACCCCACTCTTGGCTCCGCATCCACTCCATGACCCTTTCAGCTTCCCAGGAGCGCTTGGTGGTGTGACCCAGCATGGAGTAGGTGCTGATGGCCACCGAGCAACCTATAGGCTTGTCCTTCGCATCAGAAGTGAAGCGGCAGATCTGAGAGTCGTCAATAGTGGACCACATCTTGAACTGGGACTTCCACTGCTCCACAGATACAGAGGAATTACCCAGCACCAGGCAGCGTTTGCGCACCGTGCAGGCCGCTGTCACCCCGACCAGGGATTTACCCGCTCCTGTAAAACAAAGATAGGATAAACATTATTGAGACACACGAGTGTCTTACACATAGGTTTGATGAAATGAAAAGATAGTCTCAAGTGTCTTTTAGAGTATACTACAACGCTGGAATAAAAATTTGTGTCTTTATATATATATTATACTAAACATTCTGTCCTTTATGACAACAGTAAATCCACTGTCTCACCACATGGCAGCACAATGACTCCTGAGCGGGCGCGACCGTTTCCAAACATTTTGCGTAGACTCTTTTCCTGATAGGGCCTCAACACAGCCGTGGGCTTAAGGTCTATGTTGATGTCGGGGTTGACTGTGTCATTGCGGAAGTCGTACTCTGCCAGGAGGGGGTACTCCAGCTGAATACAACGCTTCTGCAGCTCTTCAATCATCTCCTGCACCACAATAAAAAAAAAAAAAGAACAGAGTAGAGTTTAGTGTGGGGATTTAAAATATTTCATTGGCTTTTTAAAGAAATGATCATACTTTGTTAAAATGAAGTCATGAAACATAAGCTTTTATTGATCAAGCAGTTCCCAAACTTCACCCAGTTTTATAACCTAATAATTGACTTACTTCTGATGATTTGGGGACCAATAGCAAAAATTTAAACACCAACACTGTTGTAAGAAAATACGTTTAAATCTGTATGTTTAAAAGCTTTAAATATGGGCCGGCAATAATATTAAGTATGTGGCAGCGTTACAGGGGGAAAAAAATAATCAGGTATGCACCTGGCGAATTTCAAAGGACACAGTCTGAGTCTCCTCTTCCTCCTCTTCTTCTTTATCCATCTGCTCATAGTAGCTGAAGATGTCCTCAGGGACCTGCTGGGTTGAGGTTTCCCCATCACTGGGCTGCTGTGAGCTGGAAGTGCCTTCTTTTTCTTGAACAGACTTAGAAATCTGTCAGAAAGAGGAACTATTTAAATATGTGATTGATCAGAGAAACTTTTCTTTATTAAACATATGAATATAAAAGAACAGTCTTTTTTATTAGTGCTATTTTACACATTAGTTTGAGCTTAAAAAATGTTCATTTGCACACCGCTGACTTGCTGTGGATGACTTCAGTAATAAGCTCAGCATCTGTTCCATCTGCAGCGCGGAGACGACATTCACGGATCACATTGTCTTGCAGAAGTCGCTGGATCACATCAGGGAAGGCACTCTCAACAAAATACCTGAGCATGGATTGTAATTGGAGTTTATGAAAAGTGCTAAGAGTGCTACTGATGCAAAGCGTGAAGAAACCATTTTTAAAATTACCTATTGTGCTTGAGCACCAGCTTGACTTTGCCGTAGCTCACTGTGCAGAGCTGAGAAGAAGAGAGAGATCAGATTTGCATATCACGACAAAAAACAGTGCTTTCAGCAATGTTCAATCTTTGGCAGTATTCCTCAAAACACCAAATACTCCCAGTAAGACCTTTATGAATTGCACGATTCCATCAGGTACAGATGTCTTGCTGAGCTTCTGCAGATACTCCACAATATCAGAGGTCTGGAGCCCCACACTGACAGCTGCATATAAGGAGTAGGCAGTTAGCTTGTACTCATGGATATGGTTAGGTCTGCATACTGGCTCTGCAATGGCCACCAAGAAATCCTGGGCATATTTATACACTGGAGAAAAAGCTTCCAGAAAGATGTGTCCATCTGGAGCCTGCAGGAGAGAAAGGAAACAGAAAAAACAACATAAGAGAGAAGTACATACATCTCCCACATAAAAGTGGAAGGACACCAAAGCTTTTTAAATTTAAGTGAGGAAATCAACAACCCAAGCACATCTTACCACCCAGAGTGGACGTGAGGAGTGATCATTTTTTAACAGCATCTGAGCACGGTAATCTTTGGCTCCATATTCATCTAGTTTTGTACTAGACTCGTCCACTTGTTTTCCTGCAGCAGCAGGTATGGCCTCTTGAGACTCGCTCCCCACCGCCTCTTCTTCATCATCTTCTTCCTCATAGAAACGCTTCTTGGACTTTTTTTCTGATTCACAAAGGATACAAACATGAGTATGCAACTATTCATAGGCATAAAAAAAGGTTCACAAACGATCAGGCTGAAACAGGGATGAATGTAACGATATGAGAACTGAGGCAGAAAGTGTGGCTGCAGACGTGCTAATGTCCTAGCTTCTACATCCTTGATCTAATGGTCTTTATCTGGAACTGTTAACCTTTACAAAAGCACAGAATAATTACTGGAAATGTTCAGAGTCCAAGAAGAAAAGTACAATGCTTCTTATCACTTAGTTAGCTAGCTTAATGGCTAATTATATAGGTCAAAACACAGGATTAGCAACGTACCCCGGTCTCCTTTGTCCTTTTTACCCATTTTAACCGCTTTTAAATGGGCAATAGCTCAAACTAAGCCCGACATGACTGCATAACAACCAAATATCCTCCCGAAATTTCTAAGACAAACTGACCGGTGTGGGTCAGGCTGCTGGTGTTGCGCGTCAAAACTCCTGCAGAAAACACTTCCGGTTTGAAATGTCAAAATAAAATCCTCTTCGTATCCTCTTCGTACAGTTAAAAAAACAACTTGAGAAATTAACTGTTTTTAGATGATATGAAAGATTTTTTTAATGAGTTCTGAGATTTCTTGATGTCTCCTTTTCTGTGTTTATGTGTGTTTTTTGTTTTATTTTGTTTTGTTTGCAGGGATGTTACACAAAAAACACAATGTTGACTCAGTATTGAACGACACAATCAAAAACAATCTAGAAAAGTTTTTCATGTCGAATAAATGACAGAAACGTTCATGTATTTCTGATTTATGTCCTCTCTAGGTTGATACCAATAAATTATTAATTAATTAATTTTTTTTTTAAAAACTAGCCACTCCGTGTTTACTTCCTTGGTCAAAGGTCAATCTGATTCCTACGGGTTTCCTCAATCTGTTGGAAGGTATCTGTCTGATTTAACCAGAAATTGCTGCAGCTACGTGACTGATTTATTACCCAGAGTTGAATATGTCGTCTGATAAACAAATTGGACCCGCTTTACCGCCGACGTTTAGAAAGGAGAGCCCTGAAGACTATGATTATGAAGACGAATGTAAGTGAAACTATATGTTTACCACTCGTTTACTTTGACTCCTGCATTCGTAGTGCTTTTGTCCGATTGTTTTTTTTATTGCGGTCTTCAGTTTTCTTCTTCAAACTCTGCAGTGGTTGGCCCTGCTTTGCCGCCCGGTTACAAACGGGGAGAACCGTCGAGCTCCTCTGATGAGAGTGAGCAGGAGGTAGCGGTGAAAAGAGTCAAAACAGGACACGCCGGTGAAGAAAGAGCCGCAGAGTGGGTTCCCTGCTGAATTACAGCTAAAATACAGGAAATGTCTCGATAAACAAAACACTGACATATGTCTTCTGAACAGGGTGAGCACAGAAGACGATGATGGTTTCTTTGGACCAGCTCTGCCGCCAGGATTTAAGAAACGTCCGAGTTCACCAGATGTGTGAGCAAATTTATCCTATAAAGCACCATCCTATAAAGAAAAAAAACGGAGTGGAATCAATAAGCTGAGGATCATCATGAAAACTGTAACTTTACTTTGTTCTCTCAGGCCGCCTGTGCTGGGACCAGCTCTACCTCCTGGGTTTCGCAGAGCACAACATGAAGACAATGATGGTGAAGATCCAGACAGTTGTCCAGGGCCTGCCTTGCCTCCAGGCTACCAAGCCGAACCCTCCAGCAGCGAAGGAGAAGATGAGGATGTAATTGGACCAATGCTAGCCAATGGGCCAATTCAGGACACTATGGCTCAGGACATTGAGCGTAGAGCACAAAGGATGAAAGAGAAGCTGACAGGAGACGTAAGCCCTAATCCCAGACACTATACACCACAGGTGTCGAACTCCAGGCCTCGAATGTCCTCCAGGTTTTAGATGTGTCCTTGATCCAAGACAGCTGATTTAAATGGCTAAATTACCTCCTCAACATGTCTTGAAGTTCTCCAGAAGCCTGTTAATGAACTAATCATTTGATTCAGGTGTGTTGACCTTGGGTGAGATCTAAAACCTGCAGGACAGCGGCCCTCGAGGCCTGGAGTTTGACACCCCTGCTATACACTGTACGGTTCAATCAGCTTAATCCATGCATAAAAAGTGACAGAAAGACTAACCGTATTTTAAGGTGTTAGGATTTCTTCTTTCTCTGATCACCATTTTAAAGTTTTAAAGTTTTTTTTTTTCTTTGTGTGTGCATGTCAACAGGATGCTCCTGAGGTGCTGAACAGAGAAACATGGATGACTGAGCTCCCGCCAGAACTGCAGCATATTGGCTTGGGGGCTCGAACTTTTAAGAAAAGGTCAGGTCCCGAAAATGCTGACCGCTCAATTTGGACGGATACACCAGCAGACAGGGAGCGCAAAGCCAGGGTATTTAATGAAAACAGGTTTACTTTTTATTTGTTACATATTTTTGCCTCTATCTCATTCGTCTGTTGGCCTTTACCAATAGGAACGTCTTGAGGGAAAGAAGAAGGGTGAAGCAGAGAAAGACAGTGTCCCACATGTTTCTCACAAAGACTTGGAAATGGCAGAGAAAGTGTCCAAGTATAATGTAAGTGGTTGTACTTTATTTTTCACATCTCTTAAATGTTCCCGTTTAGCAGAGTATGCATTTTTGTTCACATTGAGTTCAGGACTAAAATTTCTGTACATGTCACTAATTATTAGGATTCTAAACGTGCGGAGTCTCTGATGAGCCTTCACACAAAGAAGATGAAGGAGAAGGCGAAGGAGAAAGCTGACCAGCCAGTCGAGAGGAGACCATTCGATCGTGACGCAGACCTGCAAGTGAACCGCTTTGATGAAGCGCAGAAGAAGCGGCTGCTGAAGAAGTCTCAGGAACTGAACACACGGTTCTCCCACAGCAAGGAGCGAATGTTCCTCTAACACACCGAAAATGTCAAAAATGTGTAAAAATACATTTTCCTTTAGACTTCATAGAGTATGGTCTAAGCTTTGTTGGTCTATGAAACTGGAGTTTAACACACAATAGTTTGTGTAAATGACAGGACGCCATTGTTATAACAGATGTTTTATAGTCATTCAATCTGTTATAAAACAGCAGCTATTTGAGCTTTTAGAGTTATAGAATAAATGCAAACAATTCAAATGTTCTTCCTGCAGAACATCAGCTTATATTTTTAGATTGGACCGTGTTTGTACAGGTAACATCCAGATCAATCACGTCTCTTGGTAAATTTAGTTGCTATGAATGGTGTCAGATTGAATGTCATTTTCAGTTTTGGTGTGCTGAAATTTTGTGTAAAACTCAGACTTTGTACTTAGGGATGGTAAAGGAGAGATGAGAAACAGTTTAGCCTAAGTGTTTATGTGTGGTTTTAATTAAAATGGGGGATAGTGCAGTATAATACTGGGTTAGATAATGTTTTATTTAATGCCATTATACAAATATATTCAGTCTGTTATGGACTACCTATTAAAGAGAGAAAAATACTTTCTCGATTCAAAGTACTTCATTTTTTTGGCTCCTTAAATATTTTTCTGTTTTTGCTTTTGTTTGTTCTAAATGCAAAAAGTGAACATTTTAAACCAAACTGCCATTTTGGCATCTAGATATAAAAGGCTCAAATCTTTACATTAATGCACTCTACATCTGTGATTGATTCCTTTTAAGCTTTTTCTGAAACTCCTATAAAATGTGTTGTACTGCTATTGCAACTTTAAACTGTATATTAAACTTTTATAAACTCCAAACTTTTACAAAAACACTTTCTTGGCATGTTGTGTTTCTTTATTAACACACCTATTTTTAGTAACCAGCATTTAAGTCCTACGCCGTAGTAATGGTTGTAAAAATTGGGGCTCTTCAGAGTCGCTATATATGCATATTGCATTTATGCATGCGTTTGGCGGTAGCATTGATCGAGATCCCAGTCATCATTTTAAAATATTTAAAGCAGAATGCAGGTGTGTGGCTCATTAAAGTACATATACACTCTCTGTAATAACATTAGGTAATTGGATGTAAGGAGAACGACTAATTTAATGTCTAATGTCTGAGCTGAGAGTGACGTCACTGCTAAGTTGAGCGTGATCCAGCATTAAAGTTCAAAAAGCATGAAAACAGGATTTGTTTGACTTCTTAACCCATTTGTGTATTACTACAGTGTTTCCATTTTGCACTTAAACACTGCTGCACGTTCATTTAAAAGAGTCTGGTCAGTGCCTATGGCTTTAAGTTGGGGCAATGAAACAATAAACATACAGGCTCAAACATATAGATTGACTCACTTAAAACCTAATAAGTGATACTGACGGTTCTACAGTTTCATTTAACTTGACAGGTTCCTATTAACTTCTTATTAGTGATCGTGATTGACTGATTGACAAGGAACTCTGTCAGGCTCCAAAGAGGATAATTGTAGATTTACACAAGTAGGAACCGTTTCTAAATACCTACAGATTCCAAGATCATCAGTTCAAAAGGCACACAGCTAGAGGCTGCTCGGTGTCAATCGGCTCTCTGAAATTATTTCACTGCCTTCTCTGATGTGGACCCAACTCTGCCAACATTAGCTCAAACTTCCTCATTGACATCCTGAAATAAGAAAGCAGTTGTGATGCAGCGTCAACTTCTGGATCAAACCATGAAAATCTCCCTGCTGCTGCCTTTTCATGAAAACTAGACGAACCAACAATCTCAGTTTCTTCCTTTTCTTGTTTAGAAACATCAGGACCACATCAGAAAACATGAGGAATTTTATGTTGTCTCTTTGCACTGCATTAGGTGTGTAATGGCCTTTTTTTCAGATATGTAACCATGGTGCCAAGGTTTGGAAGAAAACTGTCACACTCATGTGAGCAGAAATTGGTTAGGATGCTCCATGGAGGAACCATGGAGCCACCAAGGCTCAAGGCTGCCACACCCTATCACATGCTTCCTCTAGATCTACAAAGACACAGCACAGCTCATTCTGACCTTCTCTTTATTTGTCCATCATCAACTCCCGAAGCAAACAGTGCATCTGATCATGTTAAACAGTTAGGATGGCCACTGTCCTCTCTCCTAGACAGCACCACAGGTTTGGCATTAGGACCAAACACCTTTCCACTCTTCATCCTCTTCATAGCTGCCCTCGCTTTCTCCTTATTAATCATCTGCACTTCCTGATTCACTAATTATCTTACTTACATACTCTTTCTCTGATTTTCTTAATTGATGAGCTCCTCAAAAGACTCATTTCATTTTCTCAGCACACTCCCTTCACTTGCTAATACATATCCATCTTATTTCGATCTCTACCCTTTACCATCCTAACCTGCTGTACATCCTTTCCAGCTCATGTGCTCTGTCTAGACAATCAGTACAAGTCTATTCTTTCTCTTTCCTTACTAACCAGGTTCACATGCAACTCACTATACAAGTGTTTTCTCTTGCTTTTCTTGCATACACATTTGTCCATAAAAAAGGGGAAAAAATGAAAAAAGTTAAAAAGAAAAAGCAAAAGAAAAGCAAAATATGTGTATTGTCATTTTTCACAAAAGACCAATAGACCATCAAAAACTTAATATAAAAAATGGGGGAAAATTGGATAGTTTATAATTATGTTTCAGACCGAATTACCCATTGACCTCAAGTGGGTTGGTCAGGGATAGCCAGCTGGCCAGATGTGGCCAGCGAGTTATACAATACACAGCTCCAGTCTAAAGTGTAATACAGATGACTATTATTATTATCATTGTTATTATTAAAGTGTTTTATACAGCCAATGCTTCTAGTACAAGGAAACTGGCTGGCAGCCTGACATTTGCATTACTGTTCAGAGTCATGGTTATAAAGATGTAAACTTTTAATTTTGTTACTCCCCCCCCCCCCCCGCCCCCCCCTTGTATTCTTAGCTGTCAATACATCTGTGACATATTTGCTTTTAATCAGTCTTTGCACTGACTACTGATTTATCATAAAAGCTATATACAAAAAACTGTCTAATGGGGATTTCGGTAAATTTAATCAGCATGTCATGCAGCTGGTTTACTTACTATAGGACAGGAGATGTTAGAGGGAAGTCTGCTAGCGAGCTGTTAGGTTTTGTACCTGATGTGACTACTTTTTTCTCGCAGCACCAGGTATGGTCTCTTGATACTAAGCTCTCACCATTTCATTGTCTTCTTCCTCTTAGAAATACTACTTGGACTTCTTCATAAAAGCCATTAAAAGTTGACAAAAACATCATATTTACAGAGGTACATGTAAATGTAATTATAAAACAATGGAAGTACAAAGCGTGGCTGCAACCATGCTAATATACAAGGTTCTACATCCTTGAACAATTGTACTCTTTAACTAGGGTTGTTACCCTTCACAAAAGCATTGGATAACTATTGGAATTGTTCAGAGTCTTAGAGAAAGAAAGGTTGATTGTTTCTCATTGTCTCTGAATTAGCTAGCTAAATGCCTAACTATCTAGGTCAAAAGGCATGATCTTGTTTTCCCTTTTCACTCATTTGAAAAGCCTTTAAATGGGTAATAACTCAAAACAAGCCCCATATGTCAGGACCAGCCTGGCCACCAGGATTTAAGTACCTGAGTTCCTATCCTATAAAGGTTTCCCAGTGAATGAGGAAAAATAAGTGAAAATATTAAGTTGAGGATAATTGTAACTATAAATTGTAAATTGTAACTTAATTTTTTCCTTTAGGTCACCTGTGCTGGGACCTGCTCTTCCTCCTGGATTTTGCTGTGGAGCGTATGAAAACATTGTTGGTGAGGTTACCAGACTGAGCCCATTGGCAGTGAGTGAGAGGATGAGGATGGTGTGAGTGGACCCATGCTGGCAAAAGGTCAATTCAGGACACCTTGGCTCAGGACTTTGAGCACAGAACAAAAAGGATGAAAGAGAAGGTGAAAGACACAAAACAAGTAGAATGTTTTTCTTGCAGCACATCAGCTTATATTTTCACATTGGACCATGTTTGTACAGGTAACATCGAGATCAACCCCATGTGTCTTGCTAAATTTAGGTGATATAAATACTGTCAGATCGAATGTCATTTTCAGTTTTGTGTGCTGAAATTTTGTGTAAAACTCAGACTTTGTACTTAGGAATGGTAAAGGAGAGATGAGAAACAATTTAGCCTAAGTTTTTATGTGTGGGGTTAACGTTTCAATTTTAATTTGACGTTTAACTAATTAGATTAATGGCATAACAGCCTGTAAAATTTGCATTAATGATCCCTTTGTACATCTGATTTGACTTTATGCTAAGCTTTTTCTGAAAATTGCTGTAAAATGCATTAATATGTAAAAAGTATTTGCTTTTAAGTTGACTAAACTGAAAAAAAAACTGTCATTGTGTTGTAATTTTTTAACAACTCTTGTTTTTTAGTAGTGGCTAAGCGTAGGGAAGGCAGTAGTAGTAACGAATATGGACCTTCAGAGTCGCCATACTTCCATATTTCATTTACGCATGCGTGTGGCGGTTGCCCTGCTAGAGTTTTAACAGTCGTCATTTTAAAATATGTCAGAAAAAGGAGAGGTGGATTTGACCGGTGCCAAACAAAATACAGGCGTGTGGCTCGTTAAGGTGCGTATACACTCTTTGTAATAACATTAGTTAATGGGATGTACGGTGAGTTACTAATTTAAACACGGCTAAAGCTTACGGTCTGGTAGCTTAGCATCTGCTGCTAAGTTAACTAACGCTGGCTAAGTTTATCATCTGTAAGCTAGCTCGGTTAAACTGGCATAGTACAATATTTTGGGAGCAGAACACACTATAAATAACTGGTTTAATTAGATGCTATCACTTAGTCTTCACAGTCTTGGTAAACAACACCCTTAGTTAGAATAATAGCAGTGCAAACAGTGACGGGATGTACATTGGATAAAATCTTAAGATATACACAATTAGCTTAGCGATTTAGACCAAAGTATGTGACAAAACTGCAAACGTAACAGTTTCTTTTTAATAGTGGGAAAGGAGTGTAATAATGATTATTGCTTATATTTTGTGTATGTGGATAGTTTAACTATAAATAGTGTTTCTTCTTCCAGGTGCCCAAATACCTTTCTCAACAATGGGCAAAAGCGACAGGCAGAGGAGAAGTTGGAAAGCTCCGGATCTGCAAGTATGTGAAGTAACTGAGCATTTATAAAAGTAGTAGAAGCCAACCTGCAAAGTTTCTTATGTGTGTCATGTGACATGGGAACTGAGTCTGTGTTGATCAATGGTAGGGGTTAGCTGAGGCTAACTACATATTTAATAGAAACAGTATTTTGGTCATATGCCGTACATTTTAAATATTTTTTTAGAAAGGCCCCTCAATTGTATTTTCTTTTCTTGTTTTTTATTTCCAAGGAAAGGAAATCAAGGAAAACCAGAGGTAAGGATTGCTCTGCATCCCAGTACTCTGACATACAGCAATGGACTGTTTTAGTAAGAGCCAAAACATTAAATAATCTTGATGTGCTCACAGGTTGTTGTCAATGTATTCATAATTGGGGAAACAAAATATATAGTTTGAATTTCAATTATTGTATTTAATTGTAGGGTGTTTAAGGGTAGAGATGGATATGTACTACCAAGTGAAGGGAGTGTGTTGAGAAGATGGAAGGGGTATTTTGAGGAGCTCATCATTTAAGAAAATCGGAAACAGAAGAGGATGGAGAAAGGACAGTTAATCAATCGGAAAGTACAGAGGATTAGTAAGGAGTAAGTAAGGACAGCTTTGAAGAGGGTGAAGAGTGGAAAAGTAGTTGGTCTTGAGCTATGGAAATGTCTAGAAGAGAAGGCAGTGTACTTTTTGACCAGATTATTTAACACAGTCTTAGAGAGAGAGAATATGCCTGAGGACTGGAGAAGAAGTGTAGTAATAATAATTATTTTTGAACAACAAGGGTGATGTGCAGCGCTGTAGCAATACCATAAAAATATGGGGAAAAGTATTTGAAGCTAGGTTAAGAAGACAAGTGATGATCCATGAGCAACAATATGGTTCTGTGCAGAAGTTCTTTGCTTTGAGTGTGTCGATGGAGAAGTATAGAGAAGGTCAGAAGGAGGCTACCTATGTCTTTGACAATCTGGAGAAAGCATATGATAGGTTTCCAAGAGAGAAACTGTGGTACTTAATGAGGAAGTCAAGATGTGACAGGGAAGTAAGTGAGGGTGGTGCAGGACATGTATGAGTAGGGCAGGGCAATATAGCCAAAAATATTTATCACGATATATATTTTAAAATTTGCAATAACAATATACCTGACGATATAATTGACACGAGACAAAGTACTTTACAACTCCACAACTTTATTAGTGCAAAAAAAACCCCACATCAATGTATTTTCACTTAAACAAGCAGCTGTTTTTTATGTGCATTAAATCTATATAAAAACTTTAACAGTGCAAATGCAAATTCCTTACTGACAGTTTAACCAAAAGGCATTTCCATGGAAATTGGCCGATATATCCTGAGCATAACCATATATAATATCTACAAAACTTAAAAAGAGGTTATAAACACACAATACGGTAATATTATGTTGAAGCACAGTACGTATCACTCCGCCAGACTCCTGACTATAGTAGCCGTAATGCTCCGACAGTCCATTAAGCGGTGCGGTTTGGTAACTTACGGAAGTCGTACTAAAACATTTTTTTCAATAACAACGGCCCGCTAGCATGCTCTACCAAAATTTGTGCTTTGGTGTGTATCTGACGGACGAAAGCCAAACTAGTTCCACACCACTGAAGTTGCACCATTTTTACAAACCAATTCTGGTTCTTCTGTTTCATTCAACGATCCGCTTTCACCCTTCTCATTCACCGTCGTCGCCATGTGCGGATGAAAACAAAGGCACTGTGCATGTGCGTTTTACCCTCTATCGCAGGGGTCACCAACCTTTTTGAAAGTGAGAGCTACTTCTTGGGTACCGATTAATGTGAAGGGCTACCAGTTTGACACACACTTCTCAAATAACAAATTTCCTCAGTTTAACTTAATTATGTGTTATCAATAATAATTAATGATATTCATCTATGTACGGACACTAATTATGTTAATTATTTTTCACCATAATTATAAAGAATGCAAGTAGGAAGGTAGGAAAGGTAGGAAACATAAATATCAATATGCAACACTTTATTTCTATATATCTCTGCAAGTATTTACATTTTGAAGTGATCACTTCTACAACATTTTCACTTACCACTAACAAATTTTAACAAATCATGCACTGTTACATACATTATTTTTGTATGTATGTAACATACAAAAAATCAACTTTCAAATTTTGCAGAACTTTTCACCAAATTGGCAGCATTTTAAAGCAAATTGTCACATGTTACACTTAACAAACACATTTGTTTTTCAATAATTAAATTCAACTTTGACATGACACTGTAATGTTGCCACTGAGAACATCTAATATGGCTTTCTTTGTTTGTTAGTGGGAAACCTGGCATTGCATGCTGTTCACCAGTGTGTTGTAATCTGGGGTATAACTTGACACTGCAACTCTGAGTGAGTCTTGCAGATGTGCATCGAAGAGTTCTGTGTTTGTTCTTGATGAAGTTCATGTCAGAAAAGGCTGATTCACAAAGATAGGTTGAACCAAACAGGCTGGCAACCTTCATAGCTGCTGTGCACACACCACTGTACTTTTCTGTGTCAACAAGGCACCAAAAGTTTGGTGCACCCAGATAGGCTTTGAGGTGGACGTCATTTTGCAATGTTACAGTTTCGATTTCCACCTGTCCAGCATCCAAGCTGAACACTGAACTTAGTTGCTCAGCAATGCATGTTGTGTCCACATTCATGAAAGGATTGGAAACAAATGAGACACATGGCTCAAGCTGATCAAGGTCACAAAACCTGTTCTCAAACTCTTGACCAAGTCGGTTTATGACTTGAGTGTACTTTTCTGCAACTTTGTCAAAAGTCTCAGATGCAGAAGCATTGTCTTTCAGCACCATCTGCACAGAGGGAAAGTGCAGCACCTTTTTTCTCTGTAAATGCACAGAGAAAATGTTCATCTGGGCTTTAAATCCATTTAAAGCACTTATCATGTCAGCAACAGTCTTACCTTTGCCTTGCAGCTCACAGTTCAAATGGTTCAGTTTCCCAGTAATGTCTGTTAAAAACGCAAGGTCAAGTGTCCACTCAGTGTCCTCCAGCAGAGATGTGTCTTCCCCTTTGGATTGCATGAACTCCTTGATTTCACCCAAAAGTGACAAAAAACGAAGCAAAATCCGTCCCCTGCTGAGCCATCGGATTTCCGTATGTAGTAGCAGGTCACCATATTCAGCTGACAGCTCCTCCAATAGCACCTTGAATGTTCTGTGCTGTTTAGCTCTGGAGCGGATGCTGTTTATGATCTTCACGACGGGAGTCATGACGTGCTCGAAGCCGATCACCTTTGCGCATAACGCCTGCTGGTGAATGATGCAGTGGTAATGCATGAAGTTTGGGAACTCTGTGTCACCTTTACAGTGAGCGATGAATCCCGTATGTCGGCCGATCATAGCAGGAGCCCCGTCGGTAGTCACTGATACCAGCTTTTCCAACGGTACCTTTTTCTTCACGAAAAACTCCTTCACCGCATTATAGATGTCAACTCCCTTCGTAGTTGTCTTTAGCGGCAGTAGTGTCAGAAGTTCTTCTTTTGTGGAGAAACCATCAAATACCATCCGGATAAAGACCATCAGCTGTGCTGTACTGCTGCTGTCGACAGACTCGTCACACTCGCTCAAACCTGCCTTTAATTCGCGGGCCTTTTCCGCTCACAGTGTGCTGCCCTTTGGGTAGTTAGCATGGTAGCTTGTGTGACACGTTCGGAAATGTCTCTCCACGTTGTGCCGCTTTGCCGTTGCCACAGTTGCCCCGCAAATGAGACACACGCATGAATCTTTCACAGTGGTAAAAAAGAACTCTTCCTCCCATTCACTGTGAAAATTATGTTTTCTTCCTTTTTTCCGCCATGTTTTCCTCATCTCCTCACCTTTGCCTTTGCTGGTCTTCACAGCAACTGTTTCCGTGGAGACCAGCTAGCACTAAATATTAGATCATGATCTAATATTTAATAATAAACATTTTTTTTAATATATTATCTCTAACAAATTAACACCAATGCAATTGTGATTAAAAAAATAGCAAGAAAAAATAAAAATAGATGCAGCTTACTGGTAAGTTGTTATGGTGAGCTATTTTTAGAACAGGCCCGCGGGCGACTCATGTGGTCCTTGGGGGCGACCTGGTGCCCACGGGCACCATGTTGGTGACCCCTGCTCTATCGCGATATTTCATTTTCTTATCATTGCCTAACATTATACCGGTATTACCGTGAAGGTTATGATATGGCCCAGCCGTGTGTATGAGGGCAGTGTTCAGGTGTGTTGTCTCTGAGCCCCCCCCTTTTTTTTTTGATGTGATGATGAACAGCTTGACAGATGAGCTCAGGCAGGAGTCTCTTTGGATTATGACATTGTGATCTGCAATGAGAGTAGAAAACAGGCAAAATAGAGCCTGGAGAAGTGAAGATGTGCACTGGAGAGAAGAGGAAAGAAAGTCAATAGAAGCATAATCGAATATGTGTGTGAATGATAGGGTAACAGTGAAAATCCAAGGTGTATAGTTAGTGATAAGTTTAAATACTTAGGGTACACCATGCAAAACAGTGAACAAAACAGATTAAGAACAGTTAGTGGGTGGAAATGAGTTTACAAGATTATAGCGACGAGTTAAAAATGTTCACATTTTCATTGGGAGGATTGGAAATGAGTGTATCAGATCCAGTTTTATTGTCATATCACAGATTCAAGTAAAAGTTGGTGAAAAAGTTTATATTGCAGAGCTCTAGCTTAGCAGATCATGATAAAAGAAACACAATGCAATCCAGTGTTTTCTATATGTGCAAACAAAAAGTAAAAGAGCATATGTCTGGCAACAGAATAATAATAATACTAATATTAATAAATCATAAATAAATAGAAACTTCATAATTTGTTCAGCAGCCTGATAGCGATTGGACAATGTCTCTTTTGCATCCAATTTCAATTTTAGACTGAGGATTAGAGCTGGGCGATAGAACGATAACGATATGTATCGCGATATAACTTTTACTCGATAGAAAAATTAAACTATCGTGATAGACCTCACCGCTCTTGTCCTCTTTAAAAAAAAAAGAAAGAAAAAAAAGAACAGCCAATCCAAATTACGTAGCGCAGAGCCGAACCAATCACAGCCACAGCGTCACGTCACGTGACTTGTTACATACAGCACAAGTGCCAAGCCGCACATGTGTATTTGTTTGGGAAGCAGCCAGCCACCGCACCGCCCGGGTAATGGAGGAAATGAGTGCACCGACTAGAAAAATCAACCGAGCGTGACCGAAGAGAAAACAGATGATGGTTCCAATGCCGGAGAGGTTGTCGAACGGAAGAGCCATAGAAGTTCCGTAGTGTGAAGGTATTTCGGCTATTTCAAGTCTGACAAAAAACAGAGTAGCGCGCACTGTAAATTGTGCCGAAAGCAAGTCTGGAAATACAATAAACTGGTGCATGCGCTACGTCCACACTTACCCGGGTATTTTTGAAAACGCAGATTTTTCTATGCGTTTGCACCTTTCGTCCACACGTAAACGGCGTTTTTGGTCACTGAAAACGAAGATTTTTAAAAACTCAGTTTTTGCATTTACGTGTGGACTAGAAAAACGGAGAAAACGCAGCGTCAAAGGTGTGCACATTTTTTGACGTCACACTGTGCGCCACGTTATTGTTTCAGTGAAATGAATTTCTACAATACTGTTAATTCTACTCTCTGCAGTGTTTAAATGCTTACATATACACACAGTTACTGTCCCTCCACACATACGACTCGGTTCTGCTTCTATGCCCCAGCTTTGTTTACTTTTTCCCACCGAGGCTTCTAGACTTCTGATTGGCCAACATTTCTGCACGGTTAGGAATCTAGCTCCACCTGCTGCTTTGGCATGTTCATAGCAGCGTTTTCCTTCATTTCTCCCTTTATGTGTGGACGGGATTATTTTTTAAAACGGAAACGGAAAATCTCCGTTTTCAAAAATACCCGTGTACGTGTGGACGTAGCCTGAGTCTCTGACTGGAAGCGCTAATTCGTCATTCGGCTTTTGTCAGACTAAAGTAACTGTTAAAACTGTTTGAAAAGCTCAGCTATACAACAAGGAGAGATTGAGAATTTCCTTTTAGTTCTCAGTTTATTTGATATTGACAAAAGTTAGTCAGTTTTGTCTGTTCTTCTGTAAAACAAACTAAGATTTATTTTTAGAATTAATATTTTGTTTCTAAGTGGAATTGACAATTTAGTCTGTTTCGTTTGTTCTATTTTGAAACTTAAACGCTTTAGCGGCTGCCTTTTGTGTAGTTTGCAATATTTGCCTTTATTTATCTGAAAAAGTCTCATGTTCCTTAAGTACATCTACCCTGTTGAACTTATTATGGGAAATAAATATTTAAATAAAAACAAGCTGCTGATTATTTCACATTTTACTTGTGAGCAACTGCACATTTAAATTTTACAAATATAGTTATTTGGCTTATATCGTGATATATATCGTTATCGCCTGAAATGAAAAAAACATATCGTGATATGAAAAAATCTTATATCGCCCAGCTCTACTTGCCATATTCCACTTGTTTGCCCACTGTTGAACTGGTGTCATGCACTAAGTTTTGGCGTTCTGATGGACCTCTGGACAACAGCTTGACTGGCTCTGATATCATCAGCCTGAAAGGCAGTGTTGCTGGCAGTGCTGCCTGAACCTTTTATTAAGCTAGGGATACTGGAGGGGATAGGTTTGGACAAGCTTCTTTGAAACAATGTCACTAATGCAAATTCATGTACCTGGAAACTGCATTTCTTGTACTCAGTGGCATCACTTCTGTGAGCCCTGTTTACTACCTTATAAATGGCAACTAGATCCCAAGTGTGTAAATCTGTCCTGCTGCTAAAAAGAAAAAAATAACGTGATTGACTATTTACAGGTGTCTTTCACTTTGAATGAAGAGCTGACTGTGATTGACGGTATAGAGGATAAGACGGTGTCTGCACCACGCGAACACCCGTTCACCATGCAGTCAGTGGGAGGTCAGACATTGGCAGTCTTCACAGAGACTTCATCAGGTGACTTTCTGTTTTCATCTACCACTGCTTTTTCTCTGCTTTCAACCTCTTTGCTGCAAGATGAGCTTGACCTAATTGCAATATCAGTTTTCTGTGTTAACTAATACCTCATTAGAATCACAGGTAAGTTGTGATTGGGAGATGGAGACGTCCATTTTGCTACTCGTTGTACAGTTTGCTGCCTTCATGAAGTTTTCCTGTTGCTTGCCCTTTTTTGTCTTTGTGTGATCTGAACTTTTTGTAGACTTTTCCTAGAGTGTCACATTGTCCACAGTCCTAACAGTGGGTACTCACAAGAAGTGTACTCTACATCGTGGATTAGTGGACACTCAGTGGAAAACAGAAGAGTCTTTTGTCTTTATCCAGTTTAATTTGTGTTTGTCTCTACGTGTTTCAGTTTCAGCGTTTGATCGTCTGTCATTTGTTGGGGGTTGACATTTTCAGTTCACTGCCAATCAGCACAGCCAATTTGGGAATCATTTAACATAGCAGGGACGCTTATCAACACAAATCATTGCTGAATTTGGAGTTGATTTTGTGCATGGGATTGTTTGGCTCAGTTTGAATTTCATCAGTCTCTTTTGTTCTTTCAGTATAATTAGGTTTTCAATTTTTGCATAATTAATTACTTTGCTATGGATGCCGGTGATCTTGAGCTGCAGTGGTTACTTTGGGACAGCATATTATATGTGTGTGCATTTTAGGGCTGCACAATTTAAATGGTTCCTTGAGCGAGGCATTAAGTTTGAAGAACTTAGACGTGATCAAGAAGACAGCTGCAAAAGCAGTGAGAGGAAGTCATGAGGTAGTAAAATCTAAACATTTTAGTAGAGCAACAGAAAAGATGAGAAGTGACTGTGTCTAATTGGAAAAAAGTGTATAGTTTAAATTAGAAAAGCAGTTTGGTAATATTTTCTTATATTTAGTTTCAAATGAGATTCATTTGTGCAGCCCTGCTATGCATGTGTATCAGTGGTGGGACAGGGCATCCGTCCTCCCTTGTTGTGCGGCCATGCTTGCTTTGCTCACGCGCACGCATTTGTATTTGCCAGAGATCGTGATGAGAAGCGTTGTGTAATTAAAAAACATTTTTGGTGTGCGACTAAACCCTGGGTGTGGTTCTTACTGTTGGATCCCTTCCATCCCTCGTATTTTTCATGTTCACCATCCCTCCCTCCCTTCCTGTAGGCCAGTCAGAAGAGAGATCTGATGGCAGCAGCTCAGGTTCGGGGGCAGGGACAGGCCCAGGTGAGTCCTCCGTTTACCTAGCAAGTGACAAAGTTGCACAAAGCAGCTCATGAAGTCAGTGAAGTGATTTAGGAATCAGACGCGAGGGTTTATTTTTCTCGTCAAGGGAAGTTTTTGGTATCACAGTAAAAAGCCATTTACATGCTAAGGAGAATGGCGCTGTGTGTAGTGACGATTGTAATGTCTGTCCAGTTGTATTTTTGGCAGTTATTTGATGTGTGTGTGTGTGTGTGTGTCTGCATAATCATTCATCCTTCAAAACTACTTGTAAATGTAGCCAATTTTAAGAACTTTGTTAAATTTAAAAAAAAAAAAAAGTGTCAGTTTTTTATAGCACATTTCATTCATCACTTAAACTCAGTTTTATAAGATATCTTTATTGCCATTGCACAGTCATACATAGTACAAGAGTACTATGTAGTACAATGAAACTGGAAAATCGCCATATCAATTTATCACCATAAAAGATAAAAACCTGTGTAGAGTTACAGTACCTTAAGGCAATAAATATAACAAAATGTTACAAATAAAATAAAACAGAAGTTAACACACAGTTATTAAGTGTAAAGCATGATTTTGACTTCTGGAAGAAATCTACGTAGTAACTTACAACGTAGCAGAAAACTCCTCTTAACCATCATCACTGCAACTCAGTTGTGGCAGGCTGTGTTTACCTGACATGTGGCGTAGGGATAAAAGGAATTTCCGGTTGCTTCATAAGTTACAACCTAGATTTCCTGCAGACGCATAATTCAAATTCATGAGCTTGAGAATCAAAAGGGTTTTGGGTTTTTTTAATGTAAACAATTGTTATTACAGTTAAGTGAAGTTAAAAACTAAATCTAGATATAGAAAAATTGTTTTAGTTAACTGAAATAATAAATAAAGTTTTGGAGGAAAAAAAAAAACTAACAAATTATTTTGTGAGTCTTGTCTAATAAACTAATAAAAACTAAACTAAAACAAAGAGATTTCAAACAAAAAGTTAAGTGAAAAAAGAAAATCCATTCAGGAAACTAAACTGTACTTAAAACAAAAAGTCAAAATGAAATAAAAATTTAAAAAGAAAATTGAAAATAAAAACTATAAATGTGCCCATAGTGGTACCTGACTGTTGGTGAACAGACAGCTTGTCTGAAGAATAAGACCTCAGTAATAGGACTTCAGCACATTTAGATGTAATTCTGAGAATAGTTTAAAGATCTGCACGTGGTGACCTGACAGGCCTAATCGGGTTATAGACACTTGAGAGCTTTATTAACTATAGGAAGGGTTTTAAAAGATAATTCTGATTGCGATGGTGCAAAACAAACGTGATTATTTACAGTACAGATGTGTGCATTTTTCCGACTAAAGCAGTAAGTGAAGAACTATTCTGAGCCTTGGTGAACAATGTAAAAACAGTGTTTTTACAGAACTACAAGCACAAGAAATGTGGTGATTTAACAAGAATTAAGTGTGGCCAAAACATGTGTGCATGTATAAACTAATATTTACTAATTAGAAGTGGCAGAGGTTTTTGGTACTGGAAGCTTTTTGTTTTTAGTCTGTAGTTTGGGGAATTTTGAGTAAGAGTGGTTGAGCGGCCTTCGGTCTTGTGCACGTAAATAGTCTGTGGAGCACACAAGATTATTAGCTTCTTATGCATTTGCAATAGAAAACGGTACGTGCTGGCTACACTGAAAGCCGCTGCCTCGAAGGGCTGAGGTATCAAATAACTAATGGGTTCCTAGAAAACCAGGAAGGAGTTCTGTTAACACTTAAGCCAGGATTATACTCTCCGTATCCACAAGTCACTTTGGTTTGGTTTGGTTTGTTTTCTTTGGGGGGGGGGGGTGTTTATGTCCGCAAACAATGGCATTATGCTGGATTCTACTCTGATGTAGTTTCTCATACAGCACCTAGCAAAGGATTTTTTTCTTTCTTGTTTCTAAACTGTTTCCACTTATTAATTTACAGCATTTGTTTCTATCCCTTCTCTCTTAAAAATATGCCGTAAGTGCAGTGGTGCACATGGACTAAAAGTCTGTATCAAGTTTTTTAATTAGCTGCACTCTCTTTCAGATAAAATAACCTTGGAGGGAGTGGTAGTGCAGAGAGCAGAATGCAGGCCTGCTGTCAGTGAAAGCTATATGAGGCTGAAGAGGTGAGCATTTAACACTTAAAGTTACATGAAATAGCATGGATTGTCTTGTATCAGAATGTCTTAATACTGCATACATGTGGATGTTTTACTAGAAATTTATTTATATTTGTTTCATCTATATTTTATACTTACCAGGTAAAGTACTTCTCCCTGTCTCTCTAACAGGTTACAAATTGAAGAGTCCTCCAAACCGGCCAGGCTGTCTCAACAGCTGGAAAAAGCTGTGACCAACAACTATAAACCTGTGGCCAATCACGATTACAATGTAAGAAACCCAACAGAGAAATCTGTTTATTATTACACTCACTTTCTACACTTTTCACGTTAGGTTTAGTTCACGCAAGAGACACAATTAACTGACATCTGGCCAAGAATTTTCTTGTTACATTTTACTGCCTTTAGTATGTTCTTAGTTGTTTTTGACCACATGCTCTACAGGATTCACACACAAGGTGACCACATGTCCCACTTCACATAGTACTTCCCAGCACGATTATTTCATCCCCCATTAAATATGCATATTTCATCAGTGCCCCATATTTTTGATTTCTAATTATAAACAAAATACGGGAGATTGGAGTATCACAAAAAACATACAGATAAAAGCAGTTAATATGAAAAAAAAGGAAAACCTATTCTCATATTAAAATTCTGTAAACTGGCCCCTAATTGTTAATCTTTTCACATGTGTTGACTTTCCATGGATATAAATGGAAAATGAAGGAAAATCTACTACATTTTTTAGAAAATGAGTGCAAATTATATATTATCTCACTTTGCTGTTAAATCTTTAGTCTTCTCTGACTAAACTTAAAGGCAGACAGAGGCAAACAAACAGCTGCAGACACACTCTCTGCTACAATACAAGTCAATAAGCATTGTTTCAACATAGAATATAAAAGATGTGTTATTTTTCACTTTGTGACTTACTGTCTAAATCCCTTCAGAACGCATTAAGCAGAACTGATGACCAGTTTATCTGTTTGTGTACTTTTGGTATCTCCTCGTGGTTCTAGACAGCTTAAGTTGCTTTTCAAAGTAATAAATTTAGCATCAATTAATTAATCCCTTGAGATCTAATGAAGCACTTAAGAGATATTGTGCAGTATTTCCTTATTGAATGTATATAGAAGTTGAGCTGTTGCTATGGGGAGCTAACTTTGAATTCTCAACAAGCAAATTTGCCAAGTCCCACACCTGATCAATTTAGATGATATATGGTCTTTTCGATAGCCCAGAGTATTATCAGTCTTCCATGCGCAGTAATTAGATAATTGTTGTTTAGCTGACTTCTGCCTGTTTTTGCTGCAGCGTGAGTATGAGAGGAAGAAGAAGGAGGAGGGCAAGAGAGCCCGAGCTGACAAGCAGCAAGTGTTGGACATGTTGTTTTCTGCTTTTGAGAAGCATCAGTACTACAACATCAAAGACTTAGTGGATATCACCAAGCAGCCTGTGGTAAGACTTGAGAGCTCGGTTATAACTCATTTGAAACAGTACTATTGGCTCAAAAAGCTACTTTTACATTTAGCTTTAATTCTCAAGAATATTATCTCATATTGTTTTTCTTCTCAGATTTACTTGAAGGAAATCCTGCGTGATATTGGCATCTACAATGTGAAGGGGACACACAAGAACACCTGGGAGCTCAGGCCAGAGTACAGACATTACCAAGGCGAGGAAAAGACTGATGAATAGTTTTTGAATCCAAAGGTCAATACATGCTTTCCACTCAGAGGAGGGATTTCCTCTTAGATCAGAGCTTGGTTTGACCTGGTTTCTGTACATCAGGTCTGAAGATGCACTGGACAATGAGGTGGAGTTTTGCAGTCCCATCTCATTCTGTAGGAACAAAAATAAAGGGCACTATGGAGAAATCAGAGGTTAGGCCACTGCTTTTTCTGATGTGGTTCCCTTTCACAGCTTGAGTGTGCTCATTAGTGTTTTAAGAAGTAAAGGATCTATGACTTGAGGTTGAAAGCAGTGGATAATGTTTTTAAGTGTTTTGTATATCCAGAAATATGGGGTTTAATGTGGAGAGGACAAAATTTTTTTAGAAGAGAAACAGTGTTACTATTGGTATAGGTTCCACTCAGATTTTTGTGACGGTTCTTTTACAAGTCCGTTTTTGTTTTTTTCTTCAATGAAACATGGCTCATCAGTTTTCCACACCACAACAAATTGGATCCACAATTTATTGTGATCTTTACTCCAGGTGTCTTCTTATAACCCACCTTTTGTATTATTTTAGGTTGTTTTATATTTGGTTGACTTATGCAATAAAGTGTTTTTTTTTTCAATAGAAAACTTGTTTTTTAATTATATTTTCATAGCAGCCAGCTTAATACTTGATACAAAAGCATAAATGTGAAACCACAGTGACGACAAATCAGCATTGACCCAACGCAGCCACCCACTTTGGTCTTTTCAGTCTTTCAGTTACTGTCGTCTTCCTATCACTTCTAAGTAGTCTGGCCATTTTCCTGACATCAAGATGTCAGACCTGTAAATCCTAGAGATGGTTGTGAAGAATCATCCCACTGGACCAGCAGTTTCACTTAAAACAAAACAACTTTACATTTCTGATGTTTGAATTTCAGTAGGTAATCTGCATACCTAAATGCCTCGACTCATTTTGCGATTGGCTGGTGTAAAAAAAATAAAATTTACCAAGAAGGAAATATGAGTATGAACATATTGAGAGTGACTGTTAGTTCAGTGAGTTATTTGTAAAGAAAATAATTTTCACTAGCAATCAAACTAACATGTACACACATCTGCATTTTTATTCTAAATACTAACAGAAATATAGCAGAAGTGCTATACTTCAGTGTGGACTACAGTAAAAGGCATTCAGTACATTTATATAAAACTGGTAATAGGTGGTCAGTTTGATATTACTCATTACTGACATTGACTACCCATATTGAAATTTATTCCCCAGTGACAGGTGGTACCTGCCTTTGGGAATGGCTGTAGTTCAGCTATATGGCAGCGCAGCCACCAGTCTAGTATTTTGAAAGAGAGTCAACTATAGTTACAATAATCCAAGAAAAATTCCTAATTGTCACTTTACAGTGACTTACTGATGCACGGTTTTCTGTATTAATGTAGGGTCTTTACAGTATGAAGCCCCATGAGGCTGGAGTTGTAAAGTGTTGAATACTTTCCCACAGACTTAAACTTTTACTTTCACAAAAAGTACTCCTGAAAATACGGTTGAATAATTTTATTTAAAAAAAAAAAAAAAAAGAAAAAAAGTCAGGTTTATACAACACAAATCTTGCTGGCAAATGAAGACCTGCTATAAATGCAGCACTGAAACCACAACATGACAATTACAAACTTGCTCTTCGGTTTCTTTGGCAACAGAGGAAGTGAAGATGTCCCACTGGGCCAAGCTCCATTTGCTTTTTACAATGCATCCCACTCATTATCTGTAAGAAGGGGTAAAATATTAAATAAAAAAATATTAGAAAATGTAAACATCCAACTGCATAAAGATATCAGCGATCCTGCAATAAACAATTTAAAGTAAGATCTCATCAATGCCTTCAGTCAACAGTGACCACCACAGTCTGTCTAGAAACCACTACCCTGTAAATCTGTCTTGAAAGCATGTGCAGGTATTAATGTATTTAGTGGGTGAATACTTAAAGCTGTCACATCACACCACGTATCCCCATGTGAACCCAACCTTTGACCATTCCTAACAAGCTTAAAATGTATTCCATTATTCAATCTGTGCTGCTATAAAAATGAAGCAGTCAGAAAGCGCGAGGAAGGCTCAGTTTAGCATCTCTATGCAAACCCAGAAGCCAAAGAAGTCTGCTCCAGGTCTATCAGTGGATGCAAATTCATGTACAACCCCAGTTAAAACATTTTAAGCGCTCACCAGCATTCTCAGCGTTGGTCCACAGCTTGTCAGCCTCTCGCAGCTCTGGTTTTATTACCCCGTGCCTTATACATATCCTTCATACGTCTGAAGGAGGAAAAATTTTTATACATGATACAGTCTCTTTACAAGAATATGTAATTAAGGTTTTTGTGTGCTGGCATGTTAAAACAAACATTTTATCCTCCCTTCTTCAATCTGAGACGCCATGGAAAATGAGCGATCAGAAAGCGCAGGGACATTTAATATTACATCTAAATGTTATAACCCAGGAACTCACAGCAGAGAGCCCAGGCTGTCAAAGATGTGGTCCGAGGACAGGCTTGGTCACTTTACTAAACAGTGGCAAAGTCGTTACAATGTAAACTCAATACATACATGTTCGCACACTGCTTGTCAGCTGTCGTCTCAGGTCATGTAATACACAGCTACTGGCATCACTAGTGCATCATGCTGAAACACATCAGTCATCCGCAGCTGGCTCATACAGGTATTCATCCAGCGGGATGATCTGCTTTAAAAGTGCGAAAAAATACGTTAAAAAACGCTTTAACACTTAATCAAGGTCAGAACAGGTTTAGCAGATATGCGCATGGAAAATATTAGTTACAAAGCTCATGTTAGAATTAACATGAGCTAACTAGCAATAATGGAGCACATCCGGTGCTATGCTAAATCTGGTATCGTTAACGAGTATCCATTAACCTTTCTTAAAATCAGCTCTCTCTCATGGCACGAGGCATCATATTTAGCCCCGTGTTACTGCTCATTTCGCTCACTTAGCCGTTAGTCTGGGGCAAAACTAAGAAGCCGGGATTATTTTGCACAAAATATTTTCTAACTCGTGACACAAAATGGCTCGAGCTCATTTTACACGTGTCCGTTGATTCACCATAAAACTCAACAGAACAGACGTCACTAACTTAGCTGTCTTTAACTTGACAGGGCGCCTGAATATACTTACAGTAGGTCATGTCAGGTAAGGTGAATGAGTCGCCGAGGTTACGCATTATAAAGTTCACAAGAACGCCTTTCACTTGCTGCAACACACAAGAGCACAGGCAGCGAAAGGACTTCTCTGAGGTTATCATCCGGATTATAAAGGATGCCGGTGGCGGCTCATTGTCGCCCCCTTGAGGCCGGTTAGGAACTTGTAATTTGCGCTGTCGTCCCCTGGTGTTCAAAATGGATCACGGCATGTATTTAACGTAATGTCCGAGTGCGCTGCTTTGATATTCACTCCAGCTTCCTTAGAAAATTACACGAAGTTAGGCTACTCTTAAAATAATTATCAAAAACTAATTTAAATGAGTTTGAGCACAAACTATTATTAGCTGGCCTGGCATAGTATGAGAGATATAGATTACAGCGAATAATAAAAAATAAAAAATGGCAGTTTCATTAAGTTCAAACATCAAAATGGGATAAAGACACAAAAAACATAAAAGGATAGGATAAGATGTATCAAATGCATAGACAGATTTCCATCAAATGTGGAACACAAGGCCAATGCGCATGTGCAAGACGACCCCCTTCTCCCATCATTTTCTGGAGGTGAAACACTTCTTAATTGGACTCCGCGAGTTTAAATGCTCCTCCATCAGCTTCCTGTGGATATATGTGAGGACATGGAGGCATCAAAGAAGACTTAAGAGCAGGTAATCTGAGAATTTTGGGATGCTAATTTTTTTCATATCTAGCTTACTATAATAATTCGTGCAAACTATTTGTTAAAGACTATATATATAGATCATGGTATTAAAATAAAAACACCATTTAAATGTGGCAGCTGAATTAAGAACTAACAGCGGGGGTAATTTTGTCTGAATAATGTGCCCCTAATTCAAATGAACATTTAACTTTTTTTCCCTTCCACAGTCAGTAGACGGTGAAGCAACAGCCCAGCTATGTTCAGAGCAGTTTTTGGAAACAAGAGAGATGGAGGAGGAAAACGAGGGGAGAAAAAGAGCCAGAGGCACTCAGGTAGAAACAAAACCACTGGAAGTACCAGTGAAGCAAAAACGAGGCATGCATGCTGAACAAAATAATATTGCAACTTTTAGCAGATGTTTTTTTTTAACTGTATGCCCCTTTTGTTTGGAGGTCACAATACTGTAAATGGAAAATGTATGTTATGTTGTGCACACTCATTCTGGTGTTGTTTGATGGTAATATTCAGGTTCTCTCTTCTCTTGGGTGATTTAAGTAGAGTCATTTCAATTAGCCTAATTCATCAGTGTTCCGTCCTTCACACAGTGTCCCGGTGCTTGAATTTAAAGTGTGTCAGACGAAGTTAGAGTGGGTTAAGCAAACATCCTGACCTACTAAACACACGTTGAACACCAGAAGAATTTGTGAGTCCAGCAGATGTATCTGTGCACTTGGCATGAGGCTGTTGTGTCTCCTGTACATAAGTTCAGTGTTCTTTAGGATTCTCTGTCTCAGATGAAATGAAGCTGTTTGTTTTTTAATTTTTTTTTATTTTTAAAGTGTACACTTGTCAACTCGCTGCAGTAAAGATGTGATTCCAGAGTGTGTTGCGGAGATACATAAACATAAGTAGAGCTGGGTATTAGAGCAACCATGTTGCCCATCAATATTTGATAGTGTGCTCCACTGGGTAGAAAGAACAGAGAGGCTGATAGAGAACTGTGTCAGTCTCATTAAAATGATAAAGTGTGTTTACAGTACACTGGCTCTTCTCTGATCATTTGCAGAGAGATGCCACTTTCTGCCTCCTTCTTTAAAGCTTGCCATTAAAAGGCTATGATCATTCCACACTTTCAGGGATTATGCAACAGCATAATAGATGAATTCATAGATTAGGCAATGCAGTTCTGACTACTTATTTGGCTAGTGGTAAAACACACTCATTCAAAGAAGAAGGTAGTAAATTGCTTAATTTTGCTACAGGGCAAACTATGGCAATGATATATAATCAGTATATAAGTGAGTCTCTCTAATCACATGGCTTTGGGAATTATAATGTCTCTTTAAAGGCTGTAATAAGAGTGGATATGAAAATGATTGAAGTATTAAGAGAGAATAACTGTAGCCAGTTTAATGAGCGTGATCCCAATTCTTTAAATAGATGATCCAGCAATGCCAACTTTCCATTACCTCACTGGGAAATATGCCTGGAGACACGATGTGTTTGCTGTGTCGCAGCCTTCTGTGAGACATATTTAATAGGCTTATTCTCTTCTTGTGATATCCTAGATCTACTGTAACTGCACTAACTCTGCTTTTACCTCAACACCTGCCCACCTCTGTCTTCTCTCTACACCCGCCTATGCGTTCCACGCAGGTGACGAGGTGTATGCCCACAGCACCTTGCAGAGAGGCAGCGGCCAGCGCGCCTCTCACTTCCAGGACCACGATGGCGGCTGCACCAAAAACTCAGCAAAACAGAAGAGACTGACCAAGGGCGTGTCCATTTCTTTGCCCTCCTCACCTCTTCTCCCTCACCAGGCCGACATTGTTCCCTCCCAGTCGTGCAGCAAGTTCCCAGGTGGGTTCACTTGAGATGATCATCCAAACAAAAGCGTGGTCTGGATGTGCTGTATGTAACTGAGAGTGACAAGGAGGTGTGCGTCAGGGACTAGCTGCAAAAATAACAGCATGCTTTCACGGGTTTGCCTTGATTAGCGGGGATCGTCTGTGCGTTCAGCTGTTCCATACATGTGACAGAAAATCCAAGTGCATACAGACCGTGCCTCTAGGGCTCAAAAGCATGTTGACAGATTGTCAGAGTAAATAATTAAGTGAGATAACTTAAGGCAAGAAACCTCAATTAGGTGGGTCATTTTTGAAATATTGTACTATTTTGGATCAATGTGTAAGATATTAAGTCACATTTTTGGTCACGATGAAAGAGAAAATAAACCAACCATTAATTTGAGGCCAGCTTATTATCACATGCATCACATCTACTGTTGGCATGACAAACAAAATGTGTTTTTACTTATTCAAACAACTGTGAATTGGGGCACACGTTAGCCGACAGACTGAAATCCATTTCATGTGATCTGTGTTTGATTGTTGCAGAAAAGCATTGTTACCTGGCATTGCCTTTTCTCTTGATTCCCATATTTCCTGTCAATCTGTCTCATCAAAGCTTCAATAAACCAAAAATGACAAAAAGTGCAGAAGCAGAATCACGTGACGTGATTCAGTTATGTGATAAAGAAACTACGTCCTCTTTGAATTCGAAGGTTTTACGTATCAGGATATCCTTTTAAAAATGACCTTGTCATTAGCAGATTATAAAATAATTTACACGCAGCAGCAACATGTGTTACACTGTGTATTTATTGTCATATAGCAAAAACTGAGCCAGAGTGCAGGAGCAGTGTGTGAAAAACTAAGTAAACCCCAGTAGCTTGTAAAACCACTTCTACCAGCAATAACTTGGTATGACTTTATCAGGCTCTCACATTGTTGGAGCAATTTTGTCCCACTCTTCTTTACAGCATTGTTTCAGTTCATTGAGGTTTGTGAGCATTTACTCGCAGACAGCTCTCCTGCTGCAGTATTTCAGTTTGTTTGCAGACTGGGCTTTGACTGGGGCATTTCATCATCTCGATTCTTTTCTTTTTTAAGCCATTCTGTTGGAGATTTGTTGCTGGGCTTGGGATCATTGTCCTGTTGCATGAACCAGCTTCAGTTTTAGCTGTCAGAATGGTTTCACATTTGACTCTTGAATACTTTGACGTTCAGAGGAGTTCATGGTCAATGACTGCAAGGTGTCCAGCTCCTGTGGCTGCATAGCAAGCCCAAATCATCACCGCTCCACCACCGTGCTTCACAGCCGCTATGAGGTGTTTGTGCTGATATGCTGTGTTTGGTTTTCTCCGAACGTGGTGCTGTGATTCATCTCCATGTTGGTCTTATCTGTACAAAGGACATTGTTCCAGAAGTCTTGTGATTTGTTCATATGTAACTTTGTAAACCTAATCTATGCCGACATGTGCTTTCTCCTGTAGACCCTTCCCAACAAGTCATGCTTATTTAATCATTTTCTAATTGTACTGTCATGAACTTTAACATTTAACATGTCACCTGAGGGCTGTAGAGTCTGAGATCATGCAGTACTCAGTTCCTCTGAGTGGATTTGTCAGGGATGTCCACTCCTGGAAAGACTGCCCTGCATGTTTTCCACTAGTGGTGTTCGGTGTAGTATAATCGACTTGAAGGGCATTTATTTAAGTGCATTTGATAGCAGCACCCCCTGCTAACAGATGCACTTCCTATGGAAGCACTAAAGGTCTCCTTCACAAGACTGCTACTGTGTTTTGCCTTAGTTTATGTTACATAAATAATGACATCTTGTAATATTTATGTGATGTTGTTCTTCTGAGAATGTATTCATCTACTTTACTTTCTTCTCATGATATGTAAAACCTTAGATTTTAAAAAAGGTGTAGTTACTTTTTGCGGATTTACTTTTTCAATGTCATTAAAGTTACACTGTGATTTATATTAAGGTACCACTTAACTACCTGTAAAATGCTAATGCTCAGTGTATGCAAACTGGTACTTTCAAATTTTCTTTATTGTTTTTGAAAGCTCAGTTGTAGGTCACAAAGCAACCTGCTTGTATATACTGGTTAATGTCAGGTTTAAGGTGAGCAACTCTGTACGTACAGCATTCTTCATAGTAGGTCAATCAAAAGAAATATTAGAGCACAAATTTTATAGTATCTTATACGGAAAGTTCCTTGATTTGCATATTCTTTTGTGAATTTTAAATATTTTAAAGCTTATAAATACATGGAACAAAGAGTAAATATTTTCAGTAGTAATAATCTTAAAAAAACCCTCATGTTCTGCGATATTTTCCATATTTGAATCCATCTAAATTTGCTGCATGTAAGAAAGTTAACTTTACATTTACTGACCTTAGAGGGAACACCAGGTGGCAGTGTGCTGCAGTAAGTACAGCCATTCAAAAAAAGGTGCTATTGCATTTCATTACATGTAGCACTGCCTTGTTTTCCCACCCGAGCAAATATGAGATTGAAAATTGCAGTAAGTGAAAAAATATATCTAAATCTATATTAGAGTGTCATGGCTTTTGTTTCTTTGGCGATCAAATATTGAACGGTATGTTAGACTTCCGAGTGTTTCTGAGTTGATTCACATGCGTGATTCAAACACTAAGAAGCCTTGAGTATTAAAAAAAAACATGTCAGTGTACGCAAACATCTCATCCTCAAACGGGCTCCAGTGCTGAAGAATCTGCACCTCAAAAAACACTGAGATATTGCATAAAGTGAGACACACCCACACACATCAGAGTGCACCGCTGTCCCTACCACACACACACACACACACACACACACACACACACACACACACACACACACACACATTTGTGGTGTTAATATATTATAGATATCCGCCCACAGTCCAGTGAATGTTGCACTGTTTGTATTCATGGCTTACACTGTATACATTCTTCTTTATACTCATGGGACACAATTCAAATTCTGCACCACAGATCTCATCTGAGGAGGCTTAATTTCTCTCTCTCTCTCTCTCTGTCTCTCTCTCGCCCTCCCTCTCTCTCACTTTCTTTCATATCCCTCCCTACCTCCACCCTCAATCCATCCCCCCTCCCACCCTGCCTGCTCTCCCTCCCTCCCTCCCTCTCCCTTCTGCCTCTTTGCTGTGGCCAAAGGACGGGTAAGGAGGCTGGAGTATGTGGATGGCTCTTCCAGCGCAAGAGAGCCACTCGTCTTTGCCTCATGCCGTGGCAAAGCAGACCACAGAGGTGAGAACGGGAGCGTGTGGGCGTGGGTATAGCATCGTCGTGTGTGTGTTTTGTTTTGTTTTGGCAGGTGTTGATCAGTGGAGCTGAATGAGAATAGGGCTATAGGTGAGAGAGAATGAATGAGAAAGAGATTCAAGAGAAAATGAGGGCAGGTTAATTACATCTAAAAGGCTTTGCTGAGTTTTTTTCCTCTGTAAGATGTATATAAGGATAGTGGTGCCTGTGTCATTTTCATGGGATGGCTGAGAGTGGATTTGTTTTATTCCAGTTTCTCTTGAGTCGTTGCCCTGGCTTCTTTGTATGCTGCTTTACACAGTTAAGGTTAGCAATAATGGTGTAAACACTGACCTCTCTGCCAGCTTTCTCTGTGTTTCTGGCCAGAGGGCTACCCTTGGGCTAAACAGATTTCACGAGGCATCTTCCATCCTGGTTGCCAGGCACCTCTCAGCTTCCCGTTTCCAATGGCAACTGCTAGGTGGTTTGATGAATAGAACTGGACATTCGGTGTGTCCTCATGTTACTCCAGATTGGATCGCAGTGCACTGCTGACTAAATGCAAAGTTTTCCCTCCTCCCCCCTCGCTGCAATACACATCCTGCCCAAATATTCAGCAGATGCCCAAGCTGTGAAAAAAGTACCAACAAAGGCTACACTAAGGAAGGTTGTAACTGGGGCACCTTCCAAAACAAAACAAAACAAAAAGCAGACAAAAAAAAAAGACCACACTTGATTCTCAGAACTGACCCTTTTCCTCTCAGGGTTTGACTTGTGTTTTGTACACAATTTGTTTGTCTGTAAGAGTGATGTAGTGTCTTTAAAGCGTGAGAGTGAGCCAGAAAGAGAACGACTGAGTGGAATGTGATGTCTAAATGAAAAGATGTTTGCGTGGAGGAGTGAGCTGTTCCTGTAATCCATGATGTCCTGTCATCCTGTTTATATGCCTACTCAATATGCATGTTACTCAGCTGATAACAGCACACAGATGAGGTGCGAGAATGAACGAATGTATCGCTCGTCCGGGTAAAGCGCAGAGACGCGAAAACTGTTTACTTGCTGAAGTAAGCATGGACCTTAAAGGAGCAGGGGTTGGAGGTCAGAGCATAGGGGAGCCTTAAACAGTGATAAATGAATGCTGCACATGGCCTTTGTCAGCCAGTCTCTAGGAACGACAGTGGAGGCAGAGCCGAGGCACTCCTTTCTGCTCCAGAGTCGACGCCGAGCTCATTGAAATTCACAACCCGTCTCTTAACCGAGAGCACCTGGCAGGCGTGAGCACGGGCAAACTCACAACCTCACACAACCTCTCGCTGCTGCTGCGTCAACCCGGGGACTGGAAAGCCACTGTCTGTGCATCCGTAATCAGTGCAGCTGGGGCTGCGCTGACCTGTGGATGCATACATTTCTTTCAGTCCACTGCCTGATGCTGCTGGGTGGGAAGCTCTAAAAGGGAGCTGTGCTCAATCTGCAGCATCGGTTTGTCGGTGGCTTCATTTGGCCTGCTGTGTTTTTTCATGCTTGTTAATCCCTGTGTCCCGAATGTGTGTATGCTCCAGACCTCCACGTGGAGCCACAGCCTGGCTCCTCCCTCTCTAACCAGGAACTAATGACCAGACTATGCTTCTTATTGGGAGAAACAACGCCCGGTACTGCTAGCTCTCCTATGGAGGACAGGAGGGAAAAGAAGGTAAGGCCACATATTGATTAACTGGCCCCATACTGCCATGGCATAGAAAAGGAGAATGGATGGTGTAAAAGAAAAACAACGATTGCCCTCACGATCTTCTTTATTGAATCAAGCTTATTAAAGATAATTAGATTGCATTTTAAAATGCAGTTGCACAGAACTCATTGTGTACTGTGTGAGTGTGTGCTTTGAGCACTCAAATCACTCTGTATGTATTTTGCATCATTATTAATTGCTTTGCCATGTGTCCGCATGGCTTTTACACTCAGTGCCTGATTAGTTTAAGCTCTGTGTATAAAGAGTTATTGTTTGTGCGAATGTCTTTCGATCTTTTTGCCTTTGCATGCTTCAGCCATGGCCCATTTTCGCAGCCTCATTCCACCACCTGAGCTCCAGATTCAGTCAGTTTCACAGAGATAGCAAAGCTCATATGAGGAATGTGGGTTGTCCTGGCTAAGATAGATGAGGCTTTGGTATAAAGGGAATAACAGTGAGCTGTTTAAACTCTGCTGCCTTGTCTCCATACATTCTCTGTGTTGCAGAAAGGTTGCATCAGTAATGAAGAGACCTGAAATGCACGTGATCAAATGAAAGGATAAAAGACTCCTTTTTGTTTTTTGCGCCCGTCTGTTAAAAAAATGTGAATTCAAACATTTTTCAATTCTCGCTCCCTTAATTGGTAAATGCTATGAATTTTTATATGATGTAGACATGTATTTTTAAAGACCAGTGGAGAAACTCAATAGATTAAAAGCATTCATTAAAATGTACGAGCTAGAACCAAGACCCCTTTGACAACCTAAAGAAAAACGTCACAGTCTTTCTTATATAATGTAACTCACCGCAGTGCTGCTGTAGTGATGTGCACTTGCTATTATGTGTGCATATGTGTTTTCTGTTCTCTCAAAAGGTGAGTTTAAAAGTTGAAGGCTTTTTTATTGATGGGTAGAAGATTTGTTTTCATTACTGCATCCATTTTTTCCAGCCTGACCCTTAGCTTTGTAATTTTTTTGCACTATTAACCCCTTAATGTCCAATGTATCATATTTTATACATTTTATACAGTTTTTCTTACTTCTGCATCATAAATATGATTTTTTTTTCCTAACGGGAAAACTTAAATTCCACAATATGTTTTTAAATGATAAACTGCAGAAAAATGCTGAATGTAACAAATATATAACAAATTAAAACTCCTATATTTAAGGTTTAATTAACACTCAATTTATAAATTAAAAAAAATAGAAATTTCTGGCAAGTATTTCATGTTGCAGGCTTTAAAGGGTTAAATACTTACTTCCCATGTTATAGTTATTGCATTGGCAAGTATGCGAAGTCAGGTCTGAGTATCTTGAATTTACTCATCAGAGGTGACTTAAAAAAAGTTGCGTGTTCGAAAAGCGAGTATAATACTTGCCTTTTTCGATTTCCCTACTTAAAATTTAGGTGTGCTGTTTTAATCAGTAACATCGTTTAGACTGATGCCGTGATTTCTTTTTTGCACTTTTTTGTCTTTCCTCTGTGTGGTACATCGCAAAAAACCCCAGAGCGTGGTAAATTCTGAATGTCTGCAGTGATTGATTTTAGTTTTGACGACAGCCAGTCATCTTTAGAAAAAAGGAAAAACTGGGAAATGACAGCAAGGATGAAAATAACTGGAATTATCTTTTCAATTCCCATCTGCATGCACGCTCAAACATATTCACTCACTATTGCAAATAACGCTGCGCAAGAAGGCCAACAGTGTCACGAGGAGTGAAGTGCTGTTAAAAGGTTTGAAATTGGCACTGCTAATTTACTCCACTTTCAACATAGAGTTCCACAGAGCCTTTTTTCCACCTTTATTTATGGCTTAACTTTTTCTAACCCTTTCTCTTCTCTGGTTTTTTTCCCCCAGTATGATTCCTCTGCTCAGGGGGGGAGTCCCAGCTCCACCCTGACCTGCAGCACAGCCTCACCCTGCTCAGAGAGCCCCTCGTCCACCCTGAGCACCAGTGCGGGAGGCCAGTCTTTGCCCCAGCCTTTACCTTTACCTTCTCCCCACTGTGGCTCTAGCAGCAGTCCCAGTGGAACCCTCTCTAGCCCTGCATCCAGCCCAGCCCCTTGCCCTCCTTGTGGACTCATGACTGGGAGCAGTCCAGGGCCTCCATCTCAAAGCCCCACCTCAACGTTGGAGAGCAAGGATAGTGGAATTATAGGTGAGAGCTGCTGCTGCTCTGTGTCTCCAGATGGTATCTGTTCATATTACAGGACTTCAAATTGTGGTTTTTTTTCTTCTTCTTCTTTTTTTTTTACACATAGTGACGCACGTCCAACACAGATGCCTAGTCGTGCATCATCAGAAGTTTAAAAAAAAAAACGGTTAGCTAAACAAACATGGGCTATAATATGGAATCGGGAAATGAAATATGACTCTCCTGGTGTTTGCCACACCTTCCTACAATCTCAAAGTTAGGGAGATGCAACATCACTATCTATGTAAAATGTGCACCTCTACCCCACAGCCAGTTTCTCTGTTTGTCTGTGCCACTTCAGCCTTCAGGCTTCAGCTCCCTCCTGTCAAAACTGGGACACTGCTGTCTTTGTTGCTTACGGGTCTGATTCTCCCAAAATAGGACACTTTTTTTCTCTTTAAATAGAGTTTGTATTTATAGTTGAACACAAAAAGGTAGAGGGCTCATCAAGTACAATGAAACTTATTGATTGATGACTTGTGAGTAAAACAAAAAAGGGTGTATTTCATTGTAGATTGAATAAATGTGTTTTTGATGATGTTGAAGCTATTGCTTAACTTTTTGTCTTTAGTCATTTATGAGGATGTGCATATAAGCAGTCACATGCCAGATGTTGTTGTTGTTTTTTTTCTTTTCTTGGCTCTGTTAACCATATTTTTCTTTCCGCTGCACAGCAACAATCACTAGTTCTTCTGAGAATGAGGAGCGCAGCACCTCCACTGAGGGTCTGGGTAAGGACGAAGGCCCAGAGGGAAGTGGTGGCGTAATGGGCCATACAAATGAGGACCGCCATCCCAGGCCAACCAGGGACAATCTCACAACCCAGCCAGATGAGGCCTTACCTAGAATGGACATCATGGAGCCCAGAACTCCACCAGCACCGAAAAGGCCCCTCCCACAGCACCATTTGCACAGCACCTCCTCTCTTGCGCTGCCCCGTCCAAACTCAGTAGCAGGTACCCAGGTTCTCGTTCTTTCTTATTCTGCGAATTAAGAAGCGGTTATGACTTTGAGAGAGATTTGGGATTGTGCACCTTCTCAGCTGCTGATGGATTAATACGTTTCATATCTCCCAGTTTCATATGAAGCTGGCTGTCTATGAGCCAAGCTAAGGGAATCTTAAGGGAATACAGTTTGGCTAATTACTGCGTATTTCCTAGGGTCTTGCTGTCACCTCTAAGTTGTTAGTCAACCAACAAACATTCCAGGAAGTTAATTTTCCCGGCCAAGAAATAGTCCCACTCATTACCCCCAACACGCAAAAGCAAAAAAAGCAAAAAAAAGCAAAACGTGCCATTTTTACACCTCCATTCTTGCACACATTAAACAAATGATTCATAATTAGTGAGCTAGTGAGTGAGTTGTTAAAAGATGCCATTATACTGTAGATGAAGTGGGCTAATGAGAGTATGAATATGGCAGCTGTGACCCGAGTGATTAATTAATGGACTGATTAATATTGACTGAATAGCAAATTGATTAAGTTGATTGTTAACTTGATACTCTCAAACTGTTCATGCAATGCAGTAGAAGGATAATTTAGAAAAGTGCCTGCGATGCAGAACTGAACTTCACTGCACCGTGTGCTGGTGCTCCACTTACCACGGAGGCTGGATACACACAGTGAGCAGTACCAGTTAAAAGTCCTGGGAGGCCTCTAGTTGTCATAAAAATACCCCCCCTACAGTCACGATCTTTGCTAATGCATGAGGCTCTTTTTCTTCCTTTAGATGTCAGTTCATTTGTAGTGGGAGCAAAAGAAGAGATTCCCTAAGGAGTGGATTCACAGTAACGCCTGCCAGTTTCTTCTGTCAGCTGGTGCTTTCATTTAGACACTCTTGATGAAATTCAGTATCAAGATGAAACAAGCTGCATGTAGCGGTTAGGATTTTACTTCATCTTCATGAACGATTAGACATAGAGGAGCAGGATGAATATATTTATATATGATATACATAATAAGACAAGAAAAAATGAAATCTAAAACTTAAAATTTAGGTGTTTAACGTATTAGTGTCAGGCATTAGTGTCAAACTGTAGACAGATGCAACTTGTGATAAAGATAAACTTGTGCTCCGGTTAGATTCAGATAAAAACATTGAGTTGCATTTTGCATTCACCCACAAGTCATTTTTATGGAAATGTTCCTGACAGCTTTATTATTAACCACCAGTTATACATGAATCCATATTTACATGATAGCATCACACAGTTGCTTCAGATTTGTTGGCTGCACGTCCATGATGCGAATGCCCCGTTCCACCAAATCCCACAGGTGCTCTATTGGAGTGAGATCTGTTGACTGTGGAGGCCATTTGAGTCCAGTGAACTCACTCTTATGTTCAAGAAACCAGTTGGAGATGATTGAAGCTTTGTAACATGGCTTGCTATCCTGCTGGAAGCAGCCATCATCAGATGGGCACACTACGGTCATAAAGGGATGAACATGCTCGACAACAACACTCAGATAGGCTGTGGTGCTGAAGGATGGCACTAAGGGGCCCAAACTGTGTCAGAAAAATATCACCCACACCCTTTCACCACCATCAACAGCAGCTTGACCCCTTAACAAGGAAGGATTCAGGCTTTGTGCTTATGCCAAATTGTGACCCTGGCTTCTGAATGGCTTCTATGATGGTAGCAGTAATCAGAACTCATCAGACCACGCAACATTTTTATAATCTTCTATTGTCCAATTTTGGTGAGTCTGTGTAACTTTATTTCTCTCTATTATTGTAGGGTCTTTACATTACAATATAAAGAACCTTGCGATGACTGTTGGTGTGGTTTGGCTTTATATAAATAAAGTTGTAGCCTCAGTTCTGTTCTTAGCTGACCAGAGTAGCACCTGGTGTGGCCTTTTGGTGCAGTGTTGTGCATTAAGATATGTTCTTCTGCATACCTTGGTTGTAACAACTAGGTATTTGAGTTACTGTAGCCTTCCCATCAGCTTGAAGGTGATTCTGCCATTACCTCTGGCATAAAGAGGACACCTTTTGCTCAGAGAACTGCTGTTGCAACCCAGTGTAAATCCTAGAAATTGTCATGTGGGAAAATTCAAGTAGATCAGCAGATTCTGAAACACTCAGACCAACAGCAATGCCACATGTAGAGGCACTTAAATCACTTTTCTTACTCATTCTCGTGGTCAGTTTAAACTTCAGCAGGTCATCTTGACCACATCTACGTGATTACATGCCCCCACTTGCTGCCATGTGATTGGCTAATTAGATTTGTGTCTAAACAAGCAGTTGAACAGGTGTACCTAACAAAGTAGCTGGAGAATGTGTAGATTTGAAGAAGTATAATAGCTAAGAAATTAACAAAGTTGCCAGTGTTGTAGCATGAGCATAAATGTATGCAGCTCTCTTTCCTTTCAGAGAACACTCTTACATGGATCTTGCTACTTTATGATGTTGAAGGTCAATCAATTCAGACAAGAGACTCTCAGAAAACAGCTAGAAGCATCAAACTTTAGATCATGGGTTGGATTATATCCACAACTGGTTATAAATTTGTCCTCATCGCATCACAGAGTTTACTGTAAACATCCATTCTGTGAAACTGTAGAGAAGTGTGTGTGTGTGTGTGTGTGTGTGTGTGTGTGTGTGTGTGTGTGTGTGTGTGTGTGTGTGTGTGTGTGTGTGTGTGAGAGAGGCATTTGTGCTCTTTAGAGAGGTCTCATTGTCTAACCCTGGCAAGTAAACACATGCAAACTGTCTGTTTTAGACTCTGAAGTTTATGGAGCTGTGTTAGTACTGAAATGTGGACCTAAGGAGCAGCTTTCGGGCTTGTTCTGTAATTTGATTAGTTCTCAGCAGAGTAAATGGGAGTCTCATGTCAAAAGTTTGAAATTTGTTCAGTCTCCAAATCATTCATCCTTAAAAAAAGCTGAGTAACTCACAAACACAAGAGACATCTGTAGACAAAAACAGAAATTGTATCTTTTCTGTGCCCATGCACGTCTGTCCTGTCCACCACTGAAAGTGATATCTAAATGCTGCTAGGTCTGACCCTACCTCTGTGGCTTCTGTTCATTCAGACATGACGATAAAGCTAATGGATAGTAGTGCACGACTGATAGAAGCTACAAAAAAATGTAAGATGCATCGTGTGTAATGAATATGAAGTCCATCCATTAGTGTATGCAAAGCAGCAAGATTTAGTAGTGAGATAGCATCACGTAGCAAAGAAATGAAAAGAATATGTAGATTACAGTCTGGGCATATATAATCAGATCTATTCCAGTGCAGATGCTAATGTTTAATTGTGCAATTAGTCCATACATAATTTAAAGTCCAAACCAGAGTCCAAACTTTATCACCATTTGTGACCATCTATCTGTTCCTATTAATGTGATCGTAGAGATAATTTGCAGAATGGATGAATGGAGTAACTTCTCACACTTTCCAAAGATAAATGCTGATTCTTAGAAGCAGGAGGGCAGGCTAGATTCAATAAGAGTTGGCTGCTTCATTAATCTTCTGGTGGACTGAAACCGGCGCCATTTTGGTGGGCAGCGCTGCGCAGTGTGGTGGCTGTCGGCGCAGTGAGTGCCTAAAGTAGTTTGTGTTTTTGTTGCAAAATCAGACACTAAAGATGTATGAGTGAATTAGCTGCATCAACTACTTGTGTCTTCAGCATATTTCCCAGGTACCTGTCTCTTCTTAACACATAGCCCATGCTTTTAAATGTGGTTTAAGATGCTTCAGTGGCAGTGGATCAGCGTTCTTTGTTATGTGAGAGATTAATACTACTGGCTAACAAGGATACTGGAGCATCATGGTTACGATAACAGAACAGTACAGGACGTTTTCTGTAGCTAGCGAGATACTAGGAGAGTACATCCTGTGCTGAAGATAGTGCCTTACTTTACTGTTGTTTTTTTCTTCTTTTTTTGGAGAGTGATCCAGATCCCCACTTTAAAGACTTCTTCTTCTGCCAGTGCGCTGCCTCTCTGCTGAGCTTTCTAATATGCAGCCTGGTAGCTTTTGCTTAATGTTGCAGTGAGCAGGCAGTTAGCTTAGTTTGGCCAAAAGAGTGGAAACAAGGAGAAACAGCTTGTGTGGCTCTTTCAAAAATGAGACTATTTACAGCATCGTGGTTCATACTTGAGGTTGATCGTTTTCAGCACCATACTAAATCCTCTTTGACTGTGTAAGTTTCCTTCCTTCCCTTCCCCCCTCCTTGCCATGTGGGTGGTATTGGAGAGTACATTTGCCTGTGGTTCTGGGTCAGGTTTGTTAGCTGGGCACGTTTTTACAAATTTGGCAAAGAATCAAGGTCTGATTGCAAAACTGAGTAACATAAGTGTTTAAATTAGCTGCTTCGAATGATATTAAAACTCCAGATCATTTTTTGTTTTTTACCTTTTATTTTTGTTGAGAAAAAAAATCAAATTTTCACACAATTATCTGTTGGGAGTTAATAAAACTCTTAATCTGGCAAAACAAACAAACAAAATGGTATATGATGTTTGTGTAATTTATCTAAAAAAAGAGTGTAAAAAGAACAGTTCACTTTTGTGTTATGGGTTAGAAGATGGTCTTCACCAAGAAATAGTCAAGGACACGAGTCACTATAAATCTTTTCCATTTTATGAAATGGAGCGTGCTTTGTAATGGCACCCAGCACACTTCTTCCCTTCCTGTTCATAAAAGTCTTGTCTTGCTGGGCAATGAGGGTCCATAAATTGGATTCAGACATCATGCTCTGCCTCTGAAACAATCTTTACTTAAATATGACCGTTTCAAAAATTCATATTGGGAAAATGAGAGAGAACGCCGTAACAGATTTTGGATTTAACATTAACAGAAACTTGGTCTTTCTAAGAAGCTGAATTTGAATTCGGTACATGCTGTCATACCTGGGGAATGTCATACTGAAGTTGGATGAAAATGAGTTGGGGGTTTTTCAAGTATTCAAGCTTTAATATCAGTGAAACCAGTAACCTGATTTGAACCGTTTTAAAGAATGTTATGTTGCTTGTATATGAGAACCTGTACATAAGGGACTTCCTACAGATCCCCAATAATCTCTCAGAGATCCAAATTTTTTATCCAGATATTTTAGGGACTTCAAGCATCCATCATTCTGTGTTAACTTCAGCTGCACTCATGAGAATCCATATTCACAGAGCCACAGTACCTAAAAGATTTGAAGGACCTATCTGAAGCACTTTTCCAGATAATGGAATCTTTCAAATAGCCCCTGAAAAAACGATGCCAGAAAAACATCTCAAACCAGCTCTGCCTTCATCTCTTGAAATCCTTTGTTTTTTTGAGAAAACTAATGAAAGGAGGGACCTGAAATCTTTTCTTAAAAACTACTAGCATGTGCATCTTTACCCTGGATGTTTTTTTTCCAGGAAAATCTGTAAGATCACTTGGGAGGCATTTGACGAACACACATAGAATGACCCATTTACATTTTCAATGAGAGAACTTCAGAGGTGCTAGTAGTCTGCTTTAGTTACTGTTAAAAAAAACATTTTAAACAATGAAAAAACAAAGGAAAACAACTGGCTTGACTGTGTTCAGTCATTGTGACGATCTAACTAGCTGTGGATCTTGGGCGGTTGGACCAAAAATGGGTGTCGTTGCCTTGGTACCACTGTATGTGTGCATATTTCCTGATGTCATTCCTCCACATCACCCTCTTGCTCTTCCTCCTCCATCTCTCAGGTCATGAAAGGCAGCAGCTAAGGATCACCTGCATGTCATTCAGATTTTCACTCTATGTGTTTATCCATGTCTTTTCATTTAATCAATAGCTATTATTAATTTCTGGCTATCTTACACAATTTTATCGTGTCTTCCTCACCCTCAACAAACAAATGGCTCCCCCTTCCTGAGCCTGGTTCTGCAGGAGGATTCTTCCTGTTAAAGGGAATTTTTTCCTTCCCACTTTCGCCAAGTGCTTGCTCATCTGATTGTTGTTGTTGTTGTTTTATTATTATTATTATTATTATTATTATTATTATTATTATTATTATTATTGTAGGGGTCTTTACCTTACAAGACAAAGCACCTTGAGGCGACTGCTGCAGATTTGGCACTATATAAATAAAAGTAATTTGAATTGAAATATCAGTCTTAAGTTTGTCATGTCCATGGCCGAGTTACATCCAGAATTTGTGACTTTATAATTTTCTGACACACTTGATATCAGAGGAAAATCCTGTGAAAATAATTTAAACCTGGCATGATATTTCCTTCACAGACTAATTTTATTTTCTGCCAGAAAGCAATTAAGAGTAGCGATACCTTTAGCGTTGAAAAGGCTTTTAAACAGGTTCTAATGAGCTGCTTGTGATTAAATTGTGTAAGTAATGCCATCAGGGACACTGGAGGCTTGACCTTTAAAGTGATGAATGATCAAATGGGGGCTATAATCAGCTAGACTTTCATCAACAGGGAACATATAGATGGTCAGTGAGTGTGAGATAGGTTGACCTGTCAAAACGTCCAAGAGTTTCTGTGTCAAACTGGCTGAAAAACATGTTTTAACTCTTTAACTGTGTCCCCTCAGCCATTTGGCCAGGTTGTCTTTAGCCAGCAGTCTTTCTCATCCCACTCCCACACCTCCTTCACACTGTTTTGCTGCAGACTGTGTTCCATCCTCTCGCTGTGGATGTTCTTTCAATCCTCAGTTTTCACCACTTGTTTTCTTGCTTGATATTTACAGTCATTTTATGCATGTTCTTTGTCCTGAAAGCTCCCTCCCGCTTCTGCAATATCTCATGCTGTACTCTTTCACAGTATACTAACAGCTCATCCCCCACACAACTTTCTTTTATCCTAATTGCAGTGTTCACACCGTGATTGATATTTGTTGATCCAGAGAGCCCATCATTGTTTACTAGGGAGTCCAATGAACAGGTTATATGTGTTTTTGATGAGCCTGTAAATTAGAATATCAACAGGCCTCGGCAGCTTTCACCCACACTCGCTCACTCTGCTGCTGCAAGCTGATGGACACATGTAGAGATAGTAAATGTGTCAGAAAGGGATCTGATCAGCCAAGTGTGAGCTGTATCTACTGGAGTATTTTCAAAGAAGCAAGCTCAGTGTGTCTTTCTCGCTGTTCCACAGAAAGCAAAGCGAGCGATGGTTTGGCAGAATGACATGCAATAATGCAAGATGCAAATATATTTTACATTGTTTGGCTCATGTCTGAGTGTAGAGAAGTTTTTGATTTGTTGTGTTGAAGGATGCTGCAGCCAGGATCTTCAGGATGTGATTAAAACTTCTGCTTTAAAGCCTGTCAGCCCATAACAGTGCAGATCTATGCTGATATGCTCTCTCACATGCTCTGAAATTACCAGTGATTTTTCTATAAAGACACATCTCCTGGATGCACTGGTACGCATCTTCAGTGATGTATCCTAGGGTCATCAGGTGTTTCGGGTCTCACAACATCATACACCCTCGCCCAGGCGACCCAGCCGGGGGTGATCAAGCCCCGACTTGCGTACCAGTAGCTACCCACGGATCAGCCCTCTTGATCCACAGCCACCTTGTGGCTTTCTCTGCCGCTTCACTCACAGCCTGGATGGCCCTCTTCTTGGCTGCCCCAGCCACACCCAGCCGCCCTAGGGCTTTGCAGAGTGATCGTCCTGCAAAGCCCCTACAACCCACTTCTATGGGCTCATAGAAAGTCTTCCAGCCCCTTCCCCTGCACTCCTGCACTAGTTCCTGGTACTTTCCTCGTTTCCTTTCATTGGCCTCCTCAATCCGCTCTTCCCAGGGCACTGTGAGTTCCAGCATGATCAGCTGTTTTGAGGCCTCAGAAATAATTATCATGTCTGGCCGGAGTGATGTTTTTGCAATGTTCTGAGGGAACTTTAGTTGTTTACCCAGGTCAGCCTGTAGCTGCCAATCAGAGGCTGTGTTGAGGAGGCCAGTTGTCAAATGTGGGCGCACCTGGGGTTTCTCTCCAGCCTTAATAAAAGAGATTGCCTTCCTCGGAGCATGATGATGCTTGCTGGTGCTGATTGCTGAGGCAATCTTTTCAGCAACTACTCTGAGCACCTGGTCGTGCCGCCAACGATACCGACCATCGGCCAGGGCCCTTGGGCAGCTGCTAAGGAGGTGTTCTAGGGTCCCTCTTCCAGAGCACAGGGGACAGGCAGGTGTCTCGCTCTTTCCCCACAGATGGAGGTTTGCTGGGCTTGGCAGAGTGTCGTATACTGCCTGCACTAGGAATCGGATCCGGTGGAAGTCTGCCTGCATGATGTTTGCCCAGGTGACCTTGCGCTGCAAGGTGCTCTCCCACCTTGTCCATGCTCCCTGCCGCTTAAGGCCTACAGCTCTACTTACTCGCTCTTCCTCCACACCTGCTCGGACCTCTTCCTGGAGTAGCTGGCGTCTCTCCTTTCCCTGTGCCCTGCTGACCTGGGCCTTTGGGACATACCCCAAGCCTGCTCCCCCTGTTGCTAAGACCCCCATCAGTGTTTTCTGCCTTAGGCGTGACTCCGCCACCTCAACTGCCTTCTCAGCCTTCCACTTTCTTCCTGTCCTTACCTCAATACCTGCTAATGCCACCTTGCAGTCTTTAGAATCTCTGTACTGTAGGGCTTCTCGTGTGCGAGCCACCTTGAACTCTTCTGTGAGACCACTGAAGGGTAACTGCACGCTGTTGCTTGTCCCATACAAGGCAGCGCTGGTGAGACTGCGGGGAAGTCCCAGCCACTTACGAAGAAAGCCACTGATCTTTCTTTCAAGGGATTCCACAGTAGTTATTGGAACTGTATAGACAAGCAAGGGCCACAGGATTCGGGGCAGGATTGAATGCTGGTAGATCCAGGCTTTAAATCTTCCAGGCAGGCCGGACTTATCCACCTTAATAAGCCACGCTCCCAGCTCCTCATTTGCCTTCTGAATAGCAGTAGAGTCTTTCAGGCTGGAGTCAAAGAGTTTCCCCAAGCTCTTAACTGGTTGTTCCGTTATGGATGGAATAATGGTTCCTGAAATTGAGAACCGGAACTTGTCCGTCACCCTGCCCTTCTTCAGTACCATCGATCTTGACTTGGAAGGTTTAAAACTCATCCTTGCCCATGAGATGAGTCTCTCAAGACCTTGCAAGATCCACCTACACCCGGGAACTGATGATGTTGTAATGGTGAGGTCATCCATATAGGCTCTGATAGGGGGCTGACGAACACCTGACCTTGTTAACGGCCCTCTGCACTCCACCTCCGCAGCCTTTACCACCATGTTCATTGCCAGGGCAAAGAGCGTAACTGAGATGGTACAGCCTGTTATTATACCTTTCCCGAGTCGGTGCCAGTCTGAAGTAACTGCCCTAGAAGTGACCCTAAGCCTGAAATTGGCGTAATAGTCCAGGATCAGGTCCTTGATCTTGCTGGGAACATGGTGGAGGTGTAAAGCATGCTCAACCAGTTTGTGTGGGATCGACCCATACGCATTAGTCAGGTCCAGCCACAATACAGCTAGGTCGCCTCTGTTCTCATGGGCTTCTCTTATAAGGTGTGTAACTACACCAGTGTGCTCTAGGCAACCAGGAACTCCTGGGATCCCCCCCTTCTGAACTGATGGATCAATGTAATTGTTTCTAAGGAGAAACTCAGTCAATCTCCGGGAGACAACGCTAAAAAACACCTTCCCCTCCACGCTCAATAGCGAGATGCTCCGAAACTGGTTTATGTTTTTCGAATCCTCCTCTTTGGGAATCCAGACTCCCTCTGCGCACCTCCACTGATCAGCAACTCTCCCTCTCCGCCATATCACCTTTAAGATCTTCCACAGGTGGCGAAGCAGCTCTGGGCAGCGCTTATAGACAAGGTAGGGTACGCCACTGGGACCTGGGGAGGATGCTGAGCGGGCTGCTTTGATGACCTCACACACCTCCTTCAAACTTGGCTCCGTCAACTTGAACTCTGCTGATGGTGGGGCAGGGTTGATGAGAGCTTTGTTTGGTCCCAAGTCTTGTTCCCTCAATGGGTCACTCATTGTCTCATGAAGGAAGTTATTCACCTCCTCTGCTGAGCACTCCAACTGCCCACTTCGCTTAACCCCAAGCAATTGTTTCATTTAATGTCATTACATGATTATAGGAAGTTAATGTCTTGCCCACTGCCTAATTTATTGGTCTGTGTACAGTGTGCAACGTGACTTGAGCCTTTTTTTTTTTTTATCCCTCTCCAAAGGGATTAGAGACAGCAGTAATGCCAGATTTTCAGATTTTACAGAGGACTTTTTTTTATTTACCAATGACAAAGAGCAATGAATGAATGACATGAACCCGTCTGCTACTCATTGAAAATAAACTCTTAAAATAACAATGGATTCATTTCCCAAGCCATGCAGTTTTTCGTTGTAAAATATATATGCTATTTATTCCTCCAATAGCAGACAATCCAATAATATAAATAGGAGCAAAAAAAAATACTGCATAGAAACAATATTGGAAGATGGCAAAGGTCGAGCACAAGCATTCATGCCTGCAGTGGCTGTAATCTAGTTGATTTCCTGTCTGGATTTGTGAGCCACTTGGATTAAACGGCCTGATGTTAAAAGGGGAAAATAGAAATAGGAGGAGCTCGAGATTAGACTGGAACAGATTCTTCACTTTTTTCTCTCCAGCTGCTCTAAAAACAGACAAAAACCAGGCTTTACACTGCACTATTTAATTTTTTTTTTTTAAATTAAGCAACATTAAGTGAGTTACAGAAATGTGCAATTAATTATTAAGTTATGCAATTTATAAGAATAAAATATTTTCAGGTATGTGAAACGCTTACTTGCCTAGATGTACTTTGAAAGTGAAATTATTTACAGGGACAAGACAGCAGACGCTAATAACTATTTGCTTTTGCTGGCACTCGAATACGTTAGTATTGTTTTGAGATGCGAGACGGATTTTGTTGTTTTGTTTTTTGCTTAAATTGCAGAATCCAGAAGTGACTTTATTTTTCATGAGATTAATCATTCTTATGATCCTTTGTGAGGGTCTTTAACAGTTCTTGCACTGTAAGAGACCCTCACATAACTTAAAGGACGCGAGGGTCTTTCACAGTCCAAGTAATGCAAATGTCATATTCAGGTGGCTTATGTAAATCTGTGTGCTGATGTTCATGCAGAAACTGCACTGTAAGGGCACGCTTCCTCCAAACTTCCTCCAAGTGGACCAAAAAGTAGCATAATTAGAACAAGTCAAAGTCCCTGATGTCTGCAGCTGTGTGCATAAGCAAGGCAGTATATGCAGGACAATACCAGTGAAAACATGTCTCATATATATATATGTATATATATATATATATATATATATATATATATATATATATATATATATATATATATATATATATATATATATATATATATATATATATATATATATATATATATATATATATATATATAAAAAAAAACACCCAGCACGCCCCTGCGGGCGGTTTATCCTTCAAGCTCGGGTCCTCTACCAGAGGCCTGGGAGCTTGAGGGTCCTGCGCAGTATCTTAGCTGTTCCCAGGACTGCGCTCTTCTGGACAGAGATTTCCGATGTTGTTCCCGGGATCTGCTGGAGCCACTCGCCTAGCTTGGGAGTCACCGCACCTAGTGCTCCGATTACCACGGGGACCACCGTTACCTTCACCCTCCACATCCTCTCGAGCTCTTCTCTGAGCCCTTGGTATTTCTCCAGCTTCTCGTGTTCCTTCTTCCTGATATTGCTGTCATTCGGAACTGCTACATCGATCACTACGGCCGCCTTCTTCTGTTTGTCTACCACCACTATGTCCGGTTGGTTAGCCACCACCATTTTGTCCGTCTGTATCTGGAAGTCCCACAGGATCTTAGCTCGGTCATTCTCCACCACCCTTGGGGGCATCTCCCATTTTGACCTTGGGACTTCCAGGTTGTACTCAGCACAGATGTTCCTGTACACTATGCCGGCTACTTGGTTATGGCGTTCCATGTATGCCTTGCCTGCTAGCATCTTGCACCCTGCTGTTATGTGCTGGATTGTCTCTGGGGCATCTTTACACAGCCTGCACCTGGGGTCTTGCCTGGTGTGATAGACCCCAGCCTCTATGGATCTTGTGCTCAGAGCTTGTTCTTGTGCTGCCATGATTAGTGCCTCTGTGCTGTCTTTCAGTCCAGCTTTGTCCAGCCACTGGTAGGATTTCTGGATATCAGCCACCTCCTCTATCTGCCGGTGGTACATACCGTGCAGGGGCCTGTCCTTCCATGATGGTTCCTCGTCTCCATCCTCTTTCTTGGGTTTCTGCTGCCTGAGGTATTCACTGAGCACTCGGTCAGTTGGGGCCATCTTCCCAATGTATTCTTGGATGTTCCTTGTCTCATCCTGGACTGTGGTGCTGACACTCACCAGTCCCCGGCCCCCTTCCTTCCGCTTAGCGTACAGCCTCAGGGTGCTGGACTTGGGGTGAAACCCTCCATGCATGGTAAGGAGCTTTCTTGTCTTTATGTCAGTGGCTTCTATCTCCTCCTTTGGCCAGCCTATTACCCCAGCAGGGTACCTGATCACGGGCAGGGCGTATGTGTTGATGGCCCGGATCTTGTTCTTACCATTCAGCTGACTCCTCAGGACTTGCCTGACCCTCTGCAGGTACTTGGTGGTTGCAGCCTTTCTAGCGGCCTCTTCATGGTTCCCATTTGCCTGCGGGATCCCCAGGTACTTGTAACTGTCCTCTATGTCTGCAATGTTGCCTTCTGGTAGTTCAATCCCCTCAGTTCTGACTACCTTCCCTCTCTTTGATACCATCCGACTACACTTCTCCAGTCCGAACGACATTCCAATGTCATTGCTGTATAGCCTGGTAGTGTGGATCAGTGAATCGATGTCTCGTTCACTCTTGGCATACAGCTTGATGTCATCCATGTACAGGAGGTGGCTGACAACTGCTCCGTTCCGTAGTCGGTATCCGTAGCCAGTCTTGTTAATGATCTCACTGAGGGGGTTCAGGCCTATGCAGAACAGCAGTGGGGACAGAGCATCTCCTTGGTAGATCCCGCACTTGATGGTAACTTGTGCTATGGGCTTGGAGTTGGCCTCTAGTGTTGTACGCCACATCCCCATTGAGTTCCTGATGAAGGCTCTTAGGGTCCCATTGATCTTGTACAATTCTAGGCATTCCAGTATCCAGCTGTGGGGCATTGAGTCATAGGCCTTCTTGTAATCAATCCAGGCAGTGCACAGGTTGGTCAGTCTGGTCTTGCAGTCTCGGCTGATTGTTCTGTCTACCAGTAGCTGGTGTTTTGCACCTCTGGTATTCTTGCCAATTCCTTTCTGTGTCCCGCTCATGTATTGACCCATGTGCCTGTTCATCTTAGCCGATATGATACCTGACAGGAGCTTCCATGTAGTACTGAGGCAGGTTATTGGTCGGTAGTTGGAGGGGACCGGTCCCTTCTTGGGGTCCTTGGGGATCAGGACCGTCCGGCCTTCAGTTAGCCATTCCGGGTGTCTTTCGTTAACTAGCAGCTGGTTCATTTGTGCTGCCAGACGCTCGTGGAGTGCAGTCAGCTTCTTCAGCCAGTAGGTGTGAACCATGTCGGGCCCTGGTGCTGTCCAACTCTTCATACTGGAGACCCTTTCTTGGATATCTGCCACTGTGATGGTTACTGGACCCTGTTCAGGGAGGTCGCTGTGGTCTGCCCTCAGATCCTCTAGCCACTGAGCATTGCCGTTATGGGTTGCATCCTTCTCCCATATGCTCTTCCAGTATTGCTCCGTCTCCAGCCTTGGTGGTGCTGTTCTCTTATTGTTCCCTTGCCACTGAGAGTACACCTTTGCTGGTTCTGTGGCGAACAGCTGGTTTATTCTCCTGCCTTCTATCTCTCTGGTGTACCTCCTCAAGCGGCTGGCCAAGGCTGTGAGTCTTTGCTTGGCAGTTTCCAAGGCCTCGGGTATGGACAGCTTGCTGTATTTCTTATGCACCTTCTTTGTCGCACCTTTCTGCAACTCCGTTAGTTGGCTAACCTCCCTCCGTGCTACTTTGATCTTGCCCTCTAGCCTCCTTCTCCATGGAGGGTACTGCCCCTTGTGGCTGTTCAACTTGTAGCCAAGCATCTCACTGATCACTGCTGCCGTATTGTAGATCAGCTTGTTAGTGTCGGTAATCGTGGTTGTAGGTATTGCCCGTAGTGCTGCATTAACATCATCTAGCAGACCTTCTGAGGGTACTTCACGTAATCTTGGTAACCGGCTACGGGGGATCCAGGTTTCAAGCTATATATATATATATATATATATATATATATATATATATAATGAACTTTGTGTCTTACAGTCGGGTTCATTTGGCAGCTCTCGAACAGAACTGCTTCACTGACAACACGAGGTACTATTTATTAATGAACTGTTGTGTCAGATTGCATTACAGTGTGCTAGGTCTTCTATTTCTATTGTTTCTCTGTTAATAATCCATAGAGATGTATCACAAATACACTGTTTATGTGGAAAATCACATTTAAGGAACTGCAAAGTGCATACTTTCTTGTGTTTCACAGTGGACTAAAGACTACATTTCTCAGAAACTGCAGATGCCTTGCTGACCTGTAAACTCAGTGGTGTGAGTAGGTGGATGGATAGGCAAATGTAGGAGTAAAGAACTCTATCTGTTTTGTTATTTGCCCTTCAGTACAACACGTTCTCAATTGTATGTGTCATGTTGGCTTTTATGTGGCTTATTTGGTCATTAGAGGAATGCGTGTAATCCTGTTATTGACAGCTGATACATTTTTGCATTACAGCCGGCGACGTGTTTCTACTGATTATCGCAAATTTGGTGTCCTGACGCGTGAGACACTATGAAACATTTGGTCATTTCAGACTCATGTCAGCTTGATATTACAGGATGTGAGAAGAGCTGTTTTCTTCTCTTCTCTCTTTTCTCCTCAAGGTCACTGAGCACGTATCATTAACAGCAAAAATTGTTTATATTTCCTGTCTCCATGGATACAGTAATTGACTGGAGTTTCTGCTGTGCATCTTTACTGGATCTCTCTTTCTCTCGCTGAATTCAACCGCCTCCCATTCTCTCCTTACAGCAACAAGCTCCACTCGACTAGAGGATTTGGGTTATCTGGACAGTCAAAGGGCTACTGGGCACAGAGGCTCTGTTCGCAAACACAACACATCTGGACGCACAAGTGATGACTCCAAAGGTATTTTTTGAGCAAGTACAACTGCATGCAGCATGTAGCCACTATAGACTGCTACTGCATACCACTGGTTTGCGGCATTTTGTAGCCCCAGCTTTTGAATCCAGAAGTGGCCATATTTAGAGAAGGAGGAGAGTGGAGTCATCAAGTAATGCTAGCCAGATTAACAAGGTGCTTCTATAGACTATAGACCAGGGGTGTCAAACTCAAATACACAGTGGGCCAAAATTCAAAACTGGAACAAAGTCGCGGGCTAACAATAATATTTATTGAAAAAAAAAAAATCTTCCTCCAGATATAAGAATGACTCTTTTCTTATGGACTCAAATAAGTTTTGCTGGAAAACTGAATATGGAACAAGCAAAGCTTAATACTAAACAATATATATATTAGCTGTATAATACCAGTAGGCCAGCTCTAATAGTAATTTGGTATGGCTTCGCGGGCCAAATGTAATTAGGCTGTGGGCCAAATTTGGCCCGCGGGCCAGAGTTTGACACCTATGACTTATGGCAAAGTTACAGTCTCAATGTTATTCTTTATTTTTTCTCAGTGTCTTCTTGAGGGACAGTATGTGTATATGTGTACGTGATATTAAATGAATGTTTAAGTGCAGGTTATTGTGCAGACTCAGCACAGAGCATCAAAGAGTTGATTTGTAGTGTGTCACATCAGTGTGGTGGCAGCTGTCCTGGCAGCCATTTTTGGAATTCCATAAGATACTATGATTCATATCAGTATGTCAGACATAAACACATTGTATTGAATGACACAAAAACAGAATCTTATGAGAATTATAAGATTCTGCTAACATTCTGTCCACATTTGATAACCTGCTTAGTGATGTGAAATCATCATCAATGTGCAACTTTGGATTTCTAACTACTAGTGAAAATAAAAAAATAAAAAAAGCCAAAGTGATATTTATTGGAGCAGCTTAATTAATATTTCCAGTGTAATTTGCTGTTAATATCCTTTTCCAACCCCAGTTTGTGTTTTTATCACTTTTGTCCAGGGTGGAAGATGCCATGCTAGAGATTGACTCTGTATGGTTTTTCAATGTTGATACTTGGGAACCTGTTGGAGAGGCCAGGGTTGAAAAAGGGATGCCGTAGAACCTGAGAGGGTGTTATCCGCTGGTGTGCATCCAAGGCCAACATCTCTTTAATTAGGCTGACAAATAAGCGTTGGCCATCTTCTGGTCCTCGTCTAAACATCATTATTTGTTCGAGGTCATCCAGACGTTTAAGTTTCATGTATCTTGTCTCCAAAGATTCATATCCTGTCTCGTATTTAAATTGTTGGGCGGTCTTAAATGTCCAGCGCTGTTGGTTGTAGTTGTAGTTGTCTTTTGTGAAATAGTCTTCAGTGTACACGCCAGGATCGAGAACATGATCTGGTGGCTGACCCTGAGTCTCTATGATGAATTTGAAAACATCATAATATTTTTTTCCAGGGTAGAGTGGCACCCCTGTAACAAGCTCAACAGCCACTAGCTACAGAGACCACATGTCACATGCTTCGTTATAAGGAAGGCCAACCATAACCTCAGGTGCACTATAACCAACTGTCCCCACACGGTCACCAGGCATCACTGCAGATGCAGGACATGCGAGGCCAAAGTCTATAAGTCTGACTTTGATGGGAGACTCATAGCGATTTACAACCATGATGTTTCCAGGTTTGAGGTCAGCGTGCACTATTCCCACAGAACCCAGGTGGGACAGAGCATTTGTGAGTTGACCTAAAATTGGCCTGACTTCGCTTATGGGGAGACGCCGGTTATCCGGGTCCCGTATGTAGTCCCACAGGCATTGATCTAGGAGTTCAAATTTCAGGCAAACCCGCTCTCTGTCAAGGAAAAAGCCATTCCATTGAACAATGTTGGCAGCATCTGGATCCAACCTTCGCAGCTGCTCCAGGATGAAAATTTCCTTTTTTGCCTGTTGCAGAATATCAGTGCGGTTCTTGTTCACCTTAATAGCCACAGCTTGGTTGGTTTTGGTATCACGACATTTGGCTACAATACCAAAGCCCCCTTCTCCGAAGAAAGCCTCTACCTTGTAGTGGTTTCCCAAAATGCTCCCTTCAACTATTTCAAGCTCATCTGAGCCAAAGGATGGGCTGGCTGACGTGCGGACGAATACTTGCTGAGAAAATTCAACAGAGTTTTGAAAACTGCAGTTGATTTTCTCTGATCTCTTGCATTTCAAGTGTGAAGGGTGCTGAAAGACCACAGGGTTTTGTGATATTTCAGCACTCATGCCAATGCAAGGGGAACTCTTAGGGTTGAAAAAGGGATGCCGGAGAACCTCCGACAGTGTTATGCGCTGGTTTGCATCCGAGGCCAATATCTGTTTAATTAAGCTTACAAACAAACGTTGGCCATTTTCAGGTCCTCTTCTAAACATCATTACTTGTTCGAGGTCATCGAGACGCGTCAGTTTTATGTATCTTGTCTCCAGGGACTCATATCCTGTCTCGTACTGAAATTGTTGGTCAGTCTTAAATGTCCAGCGCTGTTGGTTGTCGTTGTCTTCAATGAAATAGTCTTCACTGTACACGCCAGAGTCTAGAACATGATCTGGTGGCTGACCCTGAGTCTCTATGATGAATTTCAAAACATCATAGTCTTCATTTCCAGGGTAGAGTGGCACGCCTGTACCAAGCTCCACAGCTACCAGCCCCAGAGACCACATGTCACTTGCTTCATTGTAAGGAAGGCCAAGCATAACTTCAGGTGCACTATAACCAACTGTCCCCACACGGTCACCAGGCATCACTGCAGACGCAGGACATGCGAGGCCAAAGTCTATAAGTCTGACTTTGACTGGAGACTCATAGCGATTTACAACCATGATGTTTCCAGGTTTGAGGTCAGCGCGCACTATTCCCACAGAACCCAGGTGGGACAGAGCATTTGTGAGATGACCTAAAATTGGCCTGACTTCGCTTATGGGGAGACCCTGGTTTTTCCGGTCCCCTATATAGTCCCACAGGCATTGATCAAGGAGTTCGAACTTTAAGCAAACCCACTCCCCGTCGTGGAAAAAGCCGTTCCATTTAACAATGTTGGCAGCGTCTGGATCCAACCTTCTCAGCTGCTCCAGGATGAAAATTTCCAGTTTTGCCTGTTGCAGAATATCAGGGTCGCTCTTGTTGACCTTAATAGCCACAGCTCGGTTGGTCATGGTATCACGACATTTGGCTACAATACCAAAGCCCCCTTCTCCAAGGAAAGCCTCTACCTTGTAGTGGTTTCCCAAAATGCTCCCTTTAACTCTTGTTTTCCCAAATAAATTCTATTATTTCTATGTTTTCACATTTAAATAAATCAGTGTATATATTTCCTATTTTCTCACTAAAACATAAAGAAATGAGTTGTGGCTCAAGACTTTTGCACAGTACTGTACATGGGGTGATGAGTTCTTACATACTTATCTCGATTGTTTTCTCTCTATCCAGGGCGATTGGTACCATTCAAACAAGCTGACATCATGCTAAAACCGCTTCTATTTGAAGTTCCCGGCATCACCACGGAAACACCTTTCGTTGGCCGGGATTGGCTCTTCACACGTCTGGAGGAGGTCCTTAGAAAAACACGCAGCTGTGAGGGACGCGGTGCTGTCATTGTGGGTAACGCAGGATCTGGCAAGACCGCCGTCATCTGGAGGCTAGTGACGCTCAGCTGTCATGGCATGCGTACATCACTGGGAGGTCCCAGCATCCCTCACAGCCCCGGCTCCTCCCCTAAGTGTAAGAGCTTTCCTTTTTTTAAAAAAAAATTCAGAGCACTGTAATTTGTTTTTGTATGCATCTGCAAGGACTGGCATAATTCATAGAGTATCCAGTACAGTCTAGTAAAAGTGCTTTTTTTTTTTTATTATATATATATATGTATATGTATGAAATTTAAGGAAACATCACTTTTTGAGGAGTTGGTAACTAGGTCAAACACTCTTCTTTCAAGTTCTCCCCTGAGGTTTCTCTGCTGATTGCAGTTGTGTAAGGGGAGTGAGGTTGTTGTTTTCCTCCTTTCATGAGTGGCACGGCTCTTTTATCTGAGGAGAGGAAAAAAGAAAAAGATTTTGCACATAAATCCGCGTTACACACTGTGACATGCACATTGGTTTTGAATAAACTGTGTTACTCTGTGCGATATAAAAATGTCCATATATGCACCTTTTGACTGATCTCAGGCTTTTTCTGTTGTACAATAAGAAGCATTGTTAAAATTACAGGCTGAGAAAACAGCAGTGTAAGAAAAAAAAAAAAAAAAGCAGTGTAGCATTCATTTTTCAGCACCGTTGCATTATTTATCCATATCTGCATTGTATGTTGTCATTTTAATTTAGCTTTAAGACAGCGTTAGTTAGCATGAGCTCAGAGAAATGCAGGCTTTGCTCAGTGCCAAAGTTTCCCGTCTATCTTATGCGCTAATGAATTGCAGCAGTTTAACTGTGTTTCTTTATAGGCTCGTGACATTTCTTTGCTTACACCTGAGAGTTTGTTGTTGTTGTTGCTCTGCATGGTGTGCAGGTGGGGATAGGCAGGGAAAAGCAGCCTCCAAGCAGCCGGCTGATTCCCATCCCAACCAGGGCAACGTTTCAGGCACAAGCGATAGCACACCGCCGAGGAAGGAGGCTGTCAGATCCCTGGCTGCCAGGGTAACTCAAAACACACACACGAATGCACTTCTAGTACTTCTGTACGTGTGAAGATCCTCAGTTACAAATGTTCCCTCATAGTTCATATTCTAACCTGAAAACAATAGCTCCACACTCCAGGAGTGTGCATTTTTGCTCTCTGGGGGAGTCGGATGACAAGATCGATGCCACTGTCAAACCATAAACTCGCTGAAGCATAAAAGAGTGGGGAAAAAGGGGGAAATGCATAGTCCCAAAAACTGCCACCATCTCTCTCTGGTACCTTTGATCCACATGAAAATGTACACGTCACAGTTCGTTTCTTTACCAGGTTCATGTGCTATACTGCACAGCCCTATGGCAGACCGCCAACCAGTCCTGGGTGTTGTAGTGCGACTGTGACAGCTTGAACAAGCTACCGCCTCCCCACAGCGCTGAATAAGACTGGTTATTCATCGCATAATTGTGATTTTTATGTGTTAAAAAAACCACATATATGTGTGTGTGTGTGTGTGTGTGTGTGTGTGTGTGTGTGTGTGTGTGTGTGTGTGTGTGTGTGTGTGTGTGTGTGTATAAATTAATTCAGCAAAATGAGCTCAAATGTGTCATATTCAGCAAACAGGTTTGAGACTTGTATCAGTCTTTTCGTCTACCTGCAAGAATACAGGTTCACATTGACACCTGAACCACGAAAACTACTGGCTTATTAACTTAAACCTAATTTTAATGTTGGAGGGACCTATAGTTTACCCAGTTTAAATGTGCACCGTTTTACTCCCCTAGTTCCCCTAATCTCACTGTCTCTATCCAGTAAAGGCAAAAAGCCAAAAAAACGTACATTTAAATAGTCATAAAATGAATTTCAACCCAAATGTTATCCACCAAACAAAACATTCTGATGTTCAGGACTGATGTTCACTCCTGACAATGATAGGAGATTGCATACACATATAGCTGAAGAACACACTCATTTATAGCTATTTATCCTGTTGCTGAGCAGACTGCTGTGACTCACCTGCAGGAGAAAATTACATTTACATCTCAGGAATGCCTTTAGATATATATTATTTTGTCATGGTGCTTTTGGTAGCCCAGTTCTTTCTTGTTGTTGTTGTTTTGTTGTCACTAGATTTGTAAGTATGGTAATATAATGCAACATCTCAAACAGTCCTACGGAGAGCCATGACTGTAAAACAGCCCTTCATAAAAAAGATCGAAGCGATAAACGCAGAAGCAGCATTGTTCCTCTTTTTTGTTAAAGAGCTGCACATTTGTGACACAAAATTTTAATGTCAGACTGTTCCTCTCTGTTTTTTTGAACACGCGCAGAACATGCTGCTGACTGCATCACATAGATGACATGGAAGCTTCTAAATTTACTAACTTGGCCTCAATAAGAGTTTCCATGGGAACTAGTCAGACTACTTGTGATGGTGAAGATGTTTGCTCAAAAGTAAAATCATTGGTAGCATTATATGTGAACCACTCATAGCCTAGACTGGCACCTTAACAAGATTGCACATGTTTATGCTTCAGCAAAACAGTTACCACATAGCTGCTGATTTTTTAAGTCACCTTTATTATTAGTGATAAAATTAATACTTCTTTTTTTTTTTTTTTACAGTATTTAGTGTGTTTTAGAGAAACTATTTCATAACTCAGCCACCTTTAGGATTTCTGAATACATTTATGTGTGTTTATATTTAATTCTGTTGTGTGCTTATAGTGTTTGATGCATTTTTAGCTGTACATACATTTGTTCTGAAATCACAAAGAAAAGACACTTGTTTTAATTTCAGATCATGGCTCGTATTCGTCACATTTAGTTTTATTTCTTTAGTTTCACAATATTTAAGATTATTGTTTTCTGCATAGGAATTAACTTTTTATGATTGCAATTAACCAAAATGCAAGAAATGAATAAATAAATGCATAAGTAATAATCTTACTATACAGTAAGTATCTTACTATATCGATCTGGATGAAACTTGCTATATAAACTGCCTAGAGTACCAGGATTATCAACATCTATATAGCTTTGACGATTTTTTTTTATAACATTTACAATTTTTATAAATTATTTAAATAATGTGTAGCAGATGACATTGTGTGTACGTTGGTCTTTGTAAACACATTTTACGAAAGTATTTTTAGTGCAGTGGCACTGGGGATGTTGTCATGCACATAAGTGTTCATCAAGCAGTGACACTAATAGTGCCTGTAATTGATTACTCGGTCTCATACAGTGAAAATGTAGCTTGCAAAGAAGAAGAGCAATAAAATGTGTTTTTATTATTTATTTGTTTGTTTATGAACAGCTGTTTTTGCCATTTCACTACATACAATGATTTAATGAAGAGCAACAGAATAACATGATAAATTAACATACATGTCTTTGTTTTCATACATAAGCAAAGCGAACAAGTGTGAACTATACGATAATAATAATGTAGGTTACAGTTATATATAAATATATTTTTAAGTACAGATACAAAATGAATCCCTGCTGGCGTGTTCGTCTTTTCTTCAACGTTTTCTGTGCATTGGATGTTTCTGGGCTGAGGAGCCTATGAGCCACAGGTGTATAGCCCCCAGCCAATAACAGCATGCAGGGTGTGAGGACATGGTGACCGGGTTAAATTGCTGTTTCTATGTCTTCTCTCTCTTGTTCTATTTATCTGTATGGGGGAAATATGCTCTTGCAAAAAATAACCACTTCTGCTCTCTGTTTCTCATTCAGTCAATTTTGAATACAGTGCATAACCAGTAACCCACAACTAATGCATATTACACAGATAGTGTACAGAAACTGACAAGATGCCTCAGAAGTGACAAAAATGGTGTATTCAAGAATAAAGGTGGTCATGCCAAATATTGACTTTCACGCTATCAGGGAATACTCCAGTTTCCCTGATAGCTGTATTTCCATGTCTGCACGTTTCAATAAATCAGTGCACCTATTTTTCATTTAGCAAGATATAAGAAAGAAATGAGGGGTGGCTGAAGACTTTTTTTTTTTTTTTTTACAGTACTTATTTTTCTATTAAAACAAGAACCAGCTTTCATCTACGGTTCCATCTCATGTTTTGGCTCTGTGCACTTCTACTTCAACTGCAGATATTGTTGTTGTGAGATAAACAGATACAGATTGCAGCATTTGTCACTTTTCACCTGCTTCTCCCTCCTTCCAGGTGGTCGCCTACCATTTCTGTCAGGCCGACAACACATACACGTGCCTGGTGCCGGAGTTTGTGCACAGTGTCGCCGCCCTGCTGGCCAGAGCGCCACAGCTCGCTCCATACAGGGAGCTGCTAATACAAGAGCCTCACCTACAAAACACACTGAGCTTACGTTCCTGCGTTCAAGACCCCATTGCTGCCTTCCGAAAGGGTGTCCTAGAGCCCATAGCCAGCCTGCGCAAGGGTAATTACACACATACGCACACACTCTAAGATAAATGGGATTTAAACATTAAAAGACATTTTAAAGATTAAAATAGCTTCCGTTTCAGGGTGGGCTGTTAATGACTCCATGATGGGCTCATTGATGATTTTTCCTAGTTAAGGTCAACGATTTGAAACACTGTAGAGTGTGTAACAGATTCTTGGTCATTTGCATAGGAAAGTAGGAGGATGTTATTTTGTCTTTGTAATTTGTGATTCCAAGGTCACAAAATACTTAGAAGAAGGCTTTGAATGTTAGGGTTAGGCTTTCTCGTAATACAATCAATCAGACAGATGGATGTGTTATTATGGCCGGGCCCTCCATGCAGTCTGAGTAGAGAAGTGTTTTTCTTGTTTTCTTTTTTATCTGCTCCATCTCTATAAACCAGGTTGGAAAAAAATGGAGAGCACTTGTGTGAATGTGATTGTACTAGACCTAAAAGCCTTGCAGATCTTTTTTTTTTTTTGACAGCTTAGGTGATGCAAAATATGATGGATATGTCCTGTTTCAAGCTAATAAACAACAATGGCCTCTGAACTCCTTTCAGTACAAAATAATCAGTATAGGCAGGTGGTAATTTTCTCAGCATATCCTGTGCTACAAAACCAGGATGCACCAGTCTTCTTCATACGCAGCATAAATCTTTTTTAGAGTTTGTATGTTGTGGCCTTTGCAAAGTTAGTGATATAGACACTGTTTCATTATTTACTCTCTTTTTTATGTGTGTAATCAGAACGGAGGCTACCTGAAGAAGACTACATCATTTTGGTTGACAGTCTAAATGAGGCTGAATTTCATAAGCCAGACTACGGGGACACCATAGCCACCTTCATCACCAAAATAATCCCCAAATTCCCCCACTGGCTTAAGTTGGTGGTCACAGTCAGGACAGGCCTCGTGGTGAGTGAGAATATTTATGTCTGAAACACAGCACATGTCACACATTTTCCAACTGATCTCAGTTGGGGTAGCTGTAGCTCAGGAGGTAGAGCAGGTCATCAGGCTGGGGTCTACCACACCAGGCAAAACCCCAGGTGTGCAAAGATGCCCCTGAGACAATCCAGCACATAACAACAGGGTACAAGATGCTAGCAGGCAGGGTATACATGGAATGCCATAACCAAGTCGCCGGCGTAGTATACAGGAACATCTGTGGTGAGTATGGCCTGGAAAGTAAAAATGGGTTGCGCGTCCTAGAGTGGTCGAGAATGACCCAGCTAAGACCCTGTGAGACTTCCAGATAAAGACGGACAAACTGGTGATGGTTAACCAACCGGATATAGTAGCCATGGACAAGCAAAGGAAGACGGTTGTAGTGATTGATGCAGCTATACCGAGTGAAAGCAACATCAGGAAGAAGCAAGATGAGTAGCTTGAGAAGAACCGAGGGCTGAGAGAGGAGCTCGAGAAGTTTGGAGGGTGAAGGCAACAGTGGTCCCAGCGCTCGGGACAGTGACCCCTAAACTGTGCAAGAGGCTCTAGAGATCCCAGGAACGACAGCCAAGATCTCTATCCAAAAGAACGCAGTCCTAGGAACAACAAAGGTACTACGCAGAACCCTGAAGCTCCCACGCCTGTGGTAGAGGACACAAGCTTGAAGGACAAATAGTGGGGAAAAAGTGGGAAATTCTTTTTTAAACAAGAATATTCTCAGAGGTCTTAAATGTTTAGTGACTCACGACTTACTTCAAAACAATACTCTGGCAGTATTAAATGACCACAAGCCAAGAAAGTTTGGCAGGGCCTGGCTATCAGACATCTGTGTTTCTCTCCTTGGCCCCACCCGCTCAGTGATTAGGATGATATCATGCATATAAAAATAGTTTTTTAAGAGTATCACAGTTGGCTGAGATGAATAGGCAATATATCTATATGTATACATATATATTATATATATATATGTCAATTTTCTTATTCTATTTTTATTGCCTCTAGTTTGTGGAATAATATGTGTGTGTCTTTGGATAAAAGGGTCAAGAGAGACTGCAATTTTCACAATTAATCCTGTTTCTAATAAGACTCTGAGATCATAAATAAAGTGGCAAGTACCATAATTTTCCCATAGTTTACTATACAAGTGGACCATTAGAAATAATGCAGCGTGAGGAACATCTGCTTTGGCTTCACTTTTCAAACCTGGAGGCTACATTCATTTTTTAAAAATATGCAATCTATGGTGATACCACTGGAACCAGTTTAATTAATATTTAAATGGGTGTACCTCACTATTCATCGAGCTTTAGCTGAAAAAAGGCTTCATCCTTCTTGATCACTCCGTGAGGACTTCTGATAACATGGATGAAAGTATATTTATAGACATTTACCAGATACTGTATAATTGCTAAATCTTACTGTGAAGTATCACAGCTGCTGTTTCTGAAAAACAGATGTTGCTTTTGAATAATTGAAAACTTATTTTCTAACACTTCAAATACAGTTCCATGTGTCTCGTTTGTAGCACGATGTTTTGTGTGTTTTACTTGTTACTGATCAGGCGAGAACTCTTTAACTTTAACTAGGCAGAAATCTCCTGACCTATGCAACTATTTATATATCTGGCACTGTGAGTTATTTTCTGGGTGAACTAACTTTTTAGATTTCACCTTGGCTCACACTACGCAAATGATAGAGGTATTACCAAATCCTGCTTCTTTTGTGTTTGCTCCCTGTACACACTGTGTAGTTTGATGTTGTGCTTTCACTGCGTTTAGTATAGACAGTGTGACGTTTGGCACGGTCGGTCTCTCCCGTCTGATGTATTTTCTCAATCCGGTTGGTAATCCCACCAAACAGCGGACGCATCTGTCCAATGCCAAAGCCAAGCTTCCAAATGTTGCGAGGATTATGCCTTGAATGGATGGTAATACTACTGGGAGTCTGCTGGGAGTCTGGAGCTTGACAGCCAGCCAGTCGGTTGCATAATTGGATTAGTGTTTGGGAATACACAAAACACATTCGGGGTTATTTTCTTCATGATTCACTAAAAGTCAGTGAGCATTAAATATCAAAAGTTAAGGATGAGCAGTACCGCTGTTAATTCCGCTCCTGCGGTGTCCACGATTCCTACGTGGATCGTGATTCTCCTCTCTTTTTTACCACTTCAACCATTTCACAGGAAGAGCTCGCTCTTGTATGACGACCTGAATATTTCGCAGTGAAGTGTTGTGAAGGGGTTAAGCGAAGCACTGTCCGCGATCACATGTCCGCTGCTTGTCGTTGAACCAAAATGTCAGTGATGGTTAATGAGGAACTGAGCTGCAATAACATGGATTTTTTTTTCTTTGATCAGTCATAGCTGGTTTTGGCCGGTGTTGAGCAGCTGAGGATGGCAAGCAAGGAGATGAAATGCGAATCTGAGAGATGCCTGTGAGCAATGTTGGAGCTTGAGTCATTGTCACAGTATTTACTGTACTGTATCCCATGGCTCTGCGTGAGTCAGAGGCAACAGCATCTGAGGAATGGGTCCTGATTTTGGTGCTTTAAATGTGTCCTTTGCTAATACACCTCAGACTGCAGCTCTTTAACTGTTGAATTGTGCCTTTGTGTGGTATCAGCAGTAATTTAACTGTTTCTTCTCCTGCAGGATATCACCACCCTCCTTCCGTTCTCTGGTATTTCGCTGGACATCCTGCCAGACAGCAGCGATCTGGGAGCCGACCTGAGTGACTACATCCATCACCGGGTCAGCAGCAGCACCCAGATTGCCGCTAATGTCACCACGCCAACAGGTTCCGCCCCTGATCCTCTGCTCCTGAGCAAATTCAGCAGCCATCTGTCAACACGGAGCCACGGCTCCATCCTCTATCTTCAGCTGACCCTGGATCTGTTCCACAAAGGCGATCTGGCACTGAAGGGAGGAAACTACCTGGTCGTGCCTGTCTCCCTGTCAGAGGTCAGACATGTAGAGCATTGATTTGTAAAAATGCTCATTTGAAACGTCTTACTGAAAGGTACCTGGAAGCTCTACTAATCTGAGAGTGCAGAACAGCAAAGCACTGGACAAGCATAAATAAAAGCGTGCACCGAAGTAGTTCACATTAGCCTAAAGTAATGGATAAATCTCCCTGTAAATCAAATAGGAAATAAACATTAGCTGTTCTAAAAGTTCTGCTTTACAGCTTATCTGTGTATACACAGGGGTAGGGTTTGTGGTGAATACTCTCTTCCACATTATCTTTAGACTAATAGAAACTCTAATTTGATGGTGGCCGTCTTGCCAGTCTGTTGTGAAATCACTCGCTTCTCTCAGGGTGCAAAAAGCATTTCTTGTTGCTGGAAACCTAGCCAGCTAGCTGCCTGCAGGGAGAAATATCTCAGCAAGTCCTGTAGAGTGAAAGTGTCTTAGAGCTGCATACTTCTTAATGGTCTGTAGGGGCCGACCCTTTTGTCAAAAAGGCTTCCATTTGTATAAAAATCTGTCGACAAACAATCCTTGGTTCCTTTGCTCTGGGACTTGGGATGGGTATCATTTAGATTTTAGTGGTACTATTTCGGTACTTCGAATTAATAACAAAATTAAAAGGATATCAGATCAGAGATCATTTTCTCATGTATCATCTGTCCAGGATGCTCAAAAAACCAAAAATTACATTTGATGTATTCCACCCATCCAAAACAAATGAAGTCTATATTAGCGTATCCAGTATGCAAGAATTAAAAACCTCCACCTTGAACAGATGTTCAGCATTTTTTCTGACAACATTTACTGTGCTGTAATATTACTTTACTTTTTACTAGCCTCCAAATCGCTGAAGCTGAAATTGGGAATTAAGAGCAACAAATCAGATGATGTTTTGACCATCTCAGACTTAATTCACGCACCCATAGCAGTCAGTTATTTGAAACCCAGTGACCTGCGTTCATATTTTAGATGAGATACCCAGTCATTTAGATATTTATCTGTGTGCGTCAGACTGCTAGCATAACATACCTGAAGCAATGACAGACAAAATTTCTGCAGTACCAACAATAACACGAGAGCTCGGTGATTTTTCAGTCTTTAATCATTTAGCCCCAGGGCCAGTTTGGCACCTGTGCCTATTAGTGACCATAGCAAACACTTTTCCAGGGGCACTGATGGAACAACAGGCAAGGCAGGCAACTGCTTGGGCGTCCCAAGCCAGTTGGGAGGGGGCCCCTAAGGACCTGACAAACTTTAAACTACAGCAGCGGCAAAGTGCAGAATTTTCCCTGACACTGGTGGAGGCCTGACCACTTAGGGCACACCTGGATCTGCTGACTCCTGTTGATCCTGCTTAGGTCTAACTTTAGTAGAGTAGGTCTTTGGATCTGGAGGGCATAGAACAGCCAAGACACATAATTACCATTGGTACAATAAGACCTCTTACATTTCATTATTATTATTATTATTTTTAACTGTTGGTGTCATAAATAAGATAACAGTGATGTTCACTGGTTGACGGTGTCTCCTGTGAATGTCTGCCTACAGCCCCAACAGACTCTAAAGTAGCCGCTGCACTTTCTTGATAATAGAGGGCTCAGTCTCTAGCATCAAGTCATCGTGAAGTTCATCATGTAAATTATGGTCAGAAATGAAGGTGAACCAGAGTCCACCTCTTTCCCTAACGACTTGTAAATGGCAAGTCATTAGCTAATGAACTAATGACTCAGCTCATTGGCTAATAACACGCATTGTATAGTCTGATTTCAACTGTAAAGGTGGTGATGGAGAAAAGCTCATCTCAAGCCTTCACAGCTACACTTCACTAACCAATGTTTGCTGTCATTGCATCTACAGCAATCTTCAATATACAGTCTGTGGTCAGTCCGCTTTGCTAAATCCGCGTCAGGATGTATTTGGGATCTTTAGAAAATGTCCTCCCCTTTAAAGGGCTCTAAAAAGTCTGACACTGTAAAATCAGCCAGCATCCGTCACTCCAGCTGATGTAGTTTGTTAAATTATGCATGACAGAAAAGGTTGTGAACCACAGATGTGGAATAATGTGCGTGTCACTGAGTTATCAGTTCAATAAAGAGGTAATTTGCAATTTTTTAATCTTCCAGAGTTAAAAAGACATATTTTACCTGAAGTGCATTGTTGGAAATGTTCTCCTCCTCCACATTTGGGCGAGTTCACAGTCTAGCACTTAACAGTTATCAGTCATCCTGTTGAGCTGTCTGTCGTGAAATGGCATCTCGCTCCAGGCTGAAGTAATAATCACTCTTCATAAAATCTACACACAATTAAGGTACACGGGCAACAACATTCAGGGATGTGTTTCAGGAGGAAGAGGAAACGGTACCCGCACGCTGCTCAAATCAATAAACGTGACAGAAGGCTGAAACTTCATAAAAAGTGCCAAAAATAGCTCTTGGTAAAAATGACATTTTATTGTTACATAATCATTGGTGTAAAGTCAGGCAATGGATGACTTAGAAATGCAATTACACAAAGATTGGATGATGCCACAAAAAGGAAGCATAAATGTGAGGTAAGGATGTGTAGGCCAAGGTTGTGGATGGCAACAGTTATACACAGAAACAACTGGAGTGCCCGATGAATCTAATAACAATAATAATAATAATCATAAGCTCTTGAAATACACTGTACTTTTAGCTTATTTTACCTTTGACTCACACTTACATGTGTTTTTACCATCATGATGATGCGTGCAATCCTCCGACCGGCTTATTAATAGGTGCAAGATGGCATCGAATCCAGTACTGCAAAATGATAGAAGCTGTCATGCAGACTAGCTTTACAGAAGATGTTTACGTTGGTCCTGATAATGTGATTAATATTTACCATAAACCCACCACACAAACATCAAAGGCACATCAAAGCGCTACCTGCCAGCTACATTTTGCCAAACAGTGTTGTTGTATATTTTTAAATTGTTTATTGTTTCATTATTTTAATGTAAAGTAAAGAAAATCCACTGCAAATGATTAACAGCATGTGCTGTCTGTTAGGTGTACCTGCTGATGTGTCGTGTGAGCTTTCCGGATAAAGAGCTCTTTGAGCGGGTGCTTCCGGTGCTAAATGTGGCACTGGCGTCTCTGCACCCACTGGCTGATGAGCAAATGTTCAGAGCACTGAACGCAGGCAGTGTCAAGGGGGAGCTGGAGTGGAAGGACTTCCAGCAGAGATTAGACAGCCTGGCTGGGTTCATGGTAAGATTGTTGATATGGTGGCGTGACGGCGTCCGTAATGAGTCAAACTTTTGTCTGGTTTGAATAATGTGTGAATAAAATCCAGTGACATCTAAGAAGATCTGGTTGGACGCTAAGGGAATCATTTAAGAAATGTAACTATCACTTGTGTTCGTAGGTGAGACGCAGAGACGGCACACGGATGCTGTGTCATCCCTCCTTCAGAGAGTGGTTGGTTTGGCGAGCTGATGGAGAAAGCAGCGACTTTCTCTGTGACCCCAGGTGAGACTAAAATGGTCGCGCAGCAGAGGACTCTTAAGATTCATGTATAACAAATCAGTTTAAGATTTAAAAAATTCAGCTCATTAAACAAATGTTATTATTAGACAACCTGAGTAAATACAAAATGCAGTTTTTAAATTAGGATTTGATCCAAACCTACCTGACCATATGTGAAAAAGTAATTTTCCCTGTTGTTAAATCATGGATTAACTGTAATTACCCACATTTTGTAGAAAACGAAATTACATTTTATTAGCCACACCCAGGCCTGATTACTGGAAGACCTGCTGAATCAAGAAATCACTTAAATAGAACCTGTATGACAAAGCGAAGCAGGCTAAAAGATCTCAAACAGCAACACGTTCATGTCACAATCTCACAAAACAGCTGAGAAACAAAATCCCTGATGTCTTATCAGTCTGGAAACGGTTTACAAAGTCGTTCTAAGACTTTGGGACTCCAGTGAACCACAGTGAGAGCCATTATCCACAAATGGAGAAAAGCTGGAACAGTGCTGAATTTAAAATCATTAAAAAATTGCATTTTGTATTTCCTTGGGTTATTTTTGCCTATAATAAAATTTGTTTGATGATCTGAAACATGTAAGTCAGATAAATATGCAAAAAATAACAAATCAGGAAGCGGCACCGTAGATTTATTTGATTAGAACTTTTGGTAATGTATCCTGTTTCTTATTTGTAAATCGCACAGGAGCGGCCACGCTCTCCTGGCATTCATGTTCTCCAGACAGGAGGGAAAGCTCAACAGGCAGCAGACTATGGAAATGGGGCACCACATCCTCAAGGCTCACATATTCAAGGTAATAGGAAATGTGATACTCTGTATATAACTTGTTAAGTAGGTTTATGAGCGTAGCTGAGGAATCCAAAAGCTTCACATAAACAAGGTCCCATACTTTACCGTGTTTAGCTGCATGGAAACACATGAGTAAGAGTGAACCCAGGTTCCTACTGTCACCCACGCATATTAGCACTACTCATAAACATAAACATCAACAGTGAATATTGAACTGTCTTATGTGTGTGAGCTACACTCTGCTGCGTTATCCCGAGGAGCGATTCGAATTCTCCATCAGAAAAATGTTTTTAACTCTCGGCATCTCTCTGCCTGCGCCTCTGTCACACTTACAGGGTCTGAGTAAGAAGACAGGTGTGTCCTCCAGCGTTCTGCAGGCCATGTGGGTAAACTGCAGCACCGACAGTTTGTCTGCTGCACTGGCCTCCCTGCGAAACCTATATACACCTAATATCAAGGTGACACACTGCAGTGCTCTATATTTAAATGTTCTCTTCATATATATATTTTCATACAAACTGATAACTCGGAACTTCTTTTCATTTTGTAGGTGAGTCGTCTGTTAATGCTCGGTGGCGCTAGCGTGACCTGGTGTACGGAGGTGATAGGACATGCTCCCATCCTGGCTGTGCATGCCCACCTGGGTCATGTAGAGATGGTCGCTCTGCTGCTTGAAATGGGCGCTCCTGCAGATGGTACCACCGACAGCGGCATGACGCCCCTGTGTCTGGCTGCCGCCGCGGGTCACGCCGACATCGTCAGCCTGCTCTGCAAGAAAGGGAGCAAGGTCAGTGTCACTTCTGTGCCAAGATGAAGACAGACAACTATGGGCTGGGAGGGCGTAACGGGCATAATTACCGTGAATAGATCAGATTTTAATCTGTGACAGAACACTCTGCCTCTCAGTATCTCTACATCACTGATGTCCGGAACCGCTCCAGTTTTACATTCACCACAGCTCCGGGATCTATTCTAGGAGAAGGATGACACACAGTATATTGGGCTGATCTAGGCCAGCGTATTACAGGCACTAGCCAGGGTCAGTGTTCTAAGTCCTTCTGCGTATCCCTCTGCGCCAGGTGAGCCATGCTGATAAGAGCGGCCAGTGCGCGCTGGTCCACGCCGGGCTGAAGGGCCATGTAGAAATCATCAACATCCTGCTGGGCCAGGATTGGGGAGAGGAGATTCCCACTGACCCACAGCAGCACCACAGCGGTGAGACTGTGACTGGAAAAACACAGGCAGCACAGCAGGCAGCTACAGCGGCAGCCGGCGTGGGGCACACACAGGTATGTATCAGATCAAGGTCCCGCTGACAGAAACATTTTTAAAATTGCTGAAATTCGTCTCTGTGTGGAACGTGGTGCTTGTCCTTGGCTGATGCAGAGGATTCATTAGATGTGGTTTGTTATTTTCTGTTCAAGGTCTGTGGGTGCTTTGCTCTGTTTTGTGTGCAGCAAGCCAGCAATAGAAGACTGTAAATTGTGTTTTCCTGCAGGTGGTGAAAAGCTTGCTGGACTTGAAAGATGAACAGCTGGCGGTGCAGATGGACGCTCACGACTCACTCTGGGGAGAAACGGGTGCATTTCTGCTACCACTCAGATAAATTTAGCTTTCTCACCTCTTTCTGTCAGTCACTGTGGTCCTAGAGTCATGCTCAAGGGCTTCGGGGTTGCATTTCATGCACATTTTAGCTCTGTGCAGGGGACACACAATAAACTTACCTGTATGTCAGGGGGGCTGCAGGAGCTCATCGTAACAATATCCATTAGCTGCTTTTAGTAGTACGATTTATTTTTTTTAAGATGCTCTGGTTGATATCAAAAAGCAGATTTGATTGTAAATCATATTTGTTTTTTGGCATAAATGGAGCATCACATTTATCGTCTGATTATCTTATGTCCAGTCGCATTCGTAAAATCTAAAAGCAGCTGCTATTCAATTGTAATACGTTTACCTCTGTCATGGATGTGATAGTGCAGCTTGCAGAATTCTGTTAAGTCCATTTCCTGAAAGCATGTCAGACACACGGCCTGTTTCTGTGCCTACAGCACCATTATGCTATAATTCTATTACACAGTCCCCTGCAGGACCGAAGCAGCAAAAAAAGGAAGCACAAAGTACCCTTGTGAACATTCACCTTTGTGTGGGCACTGCTCTTGCTTTGTTTTATGTTTAGTGTTGGGATGATCAGATTAGAGTCCATTAGCAAAGGCAAAGTGGTCATTCGAGGTACATGTTAAAGTCTAATTACTGAACCAAGGATTTCCACTTGTTTGGGGAGTGAGTGATGCATATCTGTTACGTTCCCCTGAGGGGTCTAGGCGGTGAGGGGGGAGTAACAAAAAGTGACCGGGTTAGAAAAAGGAGTCAAGGAGGCAAAAGGGTTAAATCAAAGAGTTTTATTAAAGTAGCTCAACTAAAAAAGACAGACAAGCCGCTATCACCATTTAAGAAAACAAACAAAACTCAGGCGTGGTCAATAAAGTAAAACGTAAGCCAAAAAGAAAGAGAGCAGCTCACTAGCTGTAACCACTCACAAACACACTCATGGCACTCTGGCCCAGAGCTCACCTTTCCCTGGGCTTAAGTACTTTTAATTACTGATGTGAGTCAGCTGTGTAACAGGGAAAGGTGGCACCTCAGGCAGAAGAGGTGGTGGGACACGCCCACACAGGCACCTTCAGGAGGAGGCCCTGCTAGGGCCGTAACACCCCCTCCCATAAATACAAACCCGTGGTTTGTCAAATGATTATGATAACCAAAAAAACTAATCAAGTCCGTAACCGTCGCATCAACAAATTGCAGGCTTTCCACCTACCAAACCCCATAACAATGGTTAGGCATTGCCTGCGGAAGCTGCCAACCCCATCTCAATGGGTTCAAAATACTTACTGAGGGTGGCCGCAGACCCTCAAAACAATGTCTCATGTGATAGCCAGGGCTTTTTTGAGCCATCACATGTGGAGAACACAGCAGGCAGTCAGAAGACCTTACTGCAACAGTTTTCAGACGATTGCTCAGGTCACCGATACAGGCATGTTTGTTAGCCAGGGTTGCGGGTCTTACTGGTGGTTTTATACACAGCCTGTCCCCCTGCAGGTCATTTTGAGGACCTGGGAAATTGTCAACCAGTGGCAGCTCAGGGTCAGTTGACCTCTTACACTGACTACATGACACTACTGAGCAATTATGCTCCAAGTGTAGCCTCTTCGTAGGCCTGGCAACCTTGTCGGTTTGAGAGCCACGACTGACTTTTCTCAAAGCAGGCCCTTTTTGCTTTGAGTGTGCTTTCTGTTTGAGTTTCAGTCTCAAACAGTTAGCAACAAGGTGTCCAGGTTTGTGGCAGAAGAAACAAAGCTTCGTTCTGGGTCTCGAAACCACAACTTTTTCAGCCTCGTTAGCTGGCTCCCTCCTAGCTCTCCAAGATGTATTATAGTGCGAAGGGATGTCACATTCTACTGCATTTGTTTTATGAGTTAGGGTAAACTCATCGGCCAGTATGGCAGCCTGCTGTAAAGTGGAAACCCTCTGTTCACTTAAATAAAGAGCAATACACTCAGGAACAGAGTTTTTAAAATCCTCCACAAGCATGAGCTCACGTAACGACCCCAAACTGTTAACCTGGCTTGCAGAGCACCACCTATCAAAAAGCTTCGCCTTGTCCCTAGCGAAGTCAAGATAGGACTGACCCTGTGCCAACTCCAAACCTCGAAAATGCTGCCTATAGGCCTCAGGTACAACTTCATAGGCTTGGAGGACGGCACTTTTGATCTTTTCATAAACTAGGCCGTCATGCCTAGACAGACCAGAACAAGCTTCCTGAGCCTTACCCGTGAATTTACACAGCAACATCAACCCCCACACGTCTTCAGGCCACTGTAATGCAGTTGCTATGCTTTCAAACACACTGAAGAAGCTCTCAACACTGGATTCACAGAAAACGGGAACCAGGTGGATGTTATTGCCCACAAACGAGCTTCTAGACACCTGTGCACTGATAGCTGCATCATCCATTTCGGGGGTGGAGAAGGCTTAGCAAACACACCCTAATTAAGACACTACCATACCCGTCTGCCAACTCACTCAGCAACTACTGAACAATTAACAGAAAACTACACAACTTACTTTAACTGACCAACTTACCTCTTGCCACACACACACACACACATTAACAAATACAACTTACCCAGTTCCTAAGCACAACAACCTTTACCTACCTATCTTCTGGAGCATGCTGGGCTCGAGGCAACTTTAAAGGCAGAACTTCAGCGACCGGAGCCCTGAATTGCCTACCCCCAACAGGGAACTAATCCCCGCCCAGGATTACTCCGAAAATAAAAAAGGCAAAACAAAAAAAGAGTGCCCGAAGGAAGAACTTAATAAGCTCAGCTGGACACTCACCTAACTTAACTGGGAAGTTGAATCTCTAAAGGTGAACAAAGCAAGATAATCAAAAACCAATTCCAACTCAAAACTCCCTTTTCAACAATCCCGGACGAGCCCCCACTTGTTACGTTCCCCTGAGGGGTCTAGGCGGTGAGGGGGGAGTAACAAAAAGTGACCGGGTTAGAAAAAGGAGTCAAGGAGGCAAAAGGGTTAAATCAAAGAGTTTTATTAAAGTAGCTCAACTAAAAAAGACAGACAAGCCGCTATCACCATTTAAGAAAACAAACAAAACTCAGGCGTGGTCAATAAAGTAAAACGTAAGCCAAAAAGAAAGAGAGCAGCTCACTAGCTGTAACCACTCACAAACACACTCATGGCACTCTGGCCCAGAGCTCACCTTTCCCTGGGCTTAAATACTTTTAATTACTGATGTGAGTCAGCTGTGTAACAGGGAAAGGTGGCACCTCAGGCAGAAGAGGTGGTGGGACACGCCCACACAGGCACCTTCAGGAGGAGGCCCTGCTAGGGCCGTAACAATATCACATTTTTTAAATCTTCTTTTTAAAGGGGACACCCTATTCTACTTTCAAACTTTAACATTTTAGTGTCTAAAATGTTAAAGTCTAAACTTTATTTATCTTTGATGTGGCACGTGGGTGCAGTGGTCAGCACTGCCACTTCGCAGCAGGAAGGCTGTGGGTTAGAACTGGCCTTGGCGTGTGACAAAACCCCAACAATCATGAGCGAGTACTTTAGCGACCATGGGAAGGATAAACTCCCTTTTAACAGTAAGAAACCTCCGGTAGATCTAGTCTCCTCCAGCTTTCTCCCACAGCCCAAAATATGCTTAATGAACTAATCGGTGGTTCTGAATTAGCCATAGATATGGATGAGTGAGTGTGTTGTTGTCAGTCTCTCTGTGCTAGCACTGTGACCGACCGCCAAAACTGCAAGATAGGCTTCAAGCCCCACACAAGAAAATGGATGGATCCAAATAAAGCTGTGTGCCTGAGAGGATCATATTAGGGATATCCCTGCTCCCCCAGTGAAATCATAAATAGCCTAGATAGGCAAAAACTGAATCCTGAGCTTTCAGCCCATAATTTAAAATCTTTGCCATGTTTAACACGAGCATCCACCATTGTAACAGTGCAGAAAATAAAGCAAATCTTAATAGGTCCCCTTTAAGAAGAATATTTTCACCTGTTCACTTTAGTTTGTATTGAAAACAGCAGTTCCACTGATCCCGCTGCTCCATTGTGCAGCTCCACAAATTCGTCTTAAACACAGGCAGCTGCACAGCGAGGGGGTTTGTTGTTTTTTTCTTTGACTCATATGGCAATAACTCCTCCTTAAACACAGTGTTATATAATAGATTTGTCCACTGAAGCATGTGGACACATTAAACAGAATGTCATTTATCAAGGGTACTTGGAGAATATACCAGTACAGCATCAATACCGTGCCTCTGTCCCCAGCAGCTCAATTAGCTGAGGGACTCGCATACTGGGGAGGAAAAAATGGTCAGTGCCCACAGTTTGTCAGAATAACACTGGCTGATTAGGGTGGGGTGCAGATTGTTTGGTGTGTCATCATTAGAAATAACTGTATGCTGCTTGCTTTTTTTTTATTGCGTTGTGTAACAGAAAGTGTGTTTCTCAGATATCTACATTTAAAAGCAGAAAAGTGTTAGAATCATACAGATTATGGAAATAACAGGCCTCTTTTTTTGTCTCCTTTCTGTTTCTCACTTCGGCTTCTACTTCTCTCCTAAATGTGTCAATTACATATTCTTCTCTTCGCCTCCTCATCTCTATGCCGACCCTCTGTCAGTGCTCAGTGCAGCAGCAGGGAGAGGGAGGCTCGAGATGTGCGCCTTCCTCCTGGAGCGGGGGGCAGGGCTCGAGGAAGCAAACCGCAGAGGAATGGTCCCTCTGCTTAGTGCTACCAAACATGGACACACACAGGTGAGGAGGTTCTTCTCCTTACCAGTTCTGTCTTCTGTTTTTTCAATTTTTAAAATTATTTATTCTCACTTTCCCAGGTTGCCGAGCTGCTACTGAAGCAAGGTGCAGACATCGACGCCACTGATAAGCAGGGACGCTCTGCGCTGATACTGGCCGCCTCTGAGGGCCACGCAAGCACGGTTGAACTCCTGCTGTCAAAGGGTGAGAGTAAGCACCTTTTACAGTGAGATCCAAGGTTGTTTGAAGTGTATATATATGAACTGGAGAGCAATAATTTTATTGTTTGTGGTCCCAGGTGCTTCTCTGTCCTCTGCTGATCAGGAGGGGCTGACTGCACTTAGCTGGGCCTGCATGAAGGGCCAGAAAGGTGCAGTGCAGGTTCTGATGGAGGCAGGAGCTGACCTGAACCATCCAGACAGACAGGGGCGGACTCCGCTTGACCTAGCTGCCCTTAACGGGGATGCAGATACAGTGGGTTTAATGGTTATTGACAATATTCTGCAAAACATGCAATTAAAAGATGATTAGCAACACGCAACACATAATTGCAATAAATTGTAGATAAATGTTGCAATTACTATAATAACCATAACAATCTTCATGCGGCGCTCTGCACAAGACCTCAGATTTCCACAACAGTTCATGCAGCCAGCCTTCAATCCAAGCATTTTGGCTTTGATTTGTTCCGCTGATGAGCAGGAGAGTAATCAAAGACTTTAATAATCAACAGTTTTCCAAAGTCAGCAGCAGAGCGCCCGTCTGCTAATTTAGTGAGGCTTACTGCTCATAATCAATGAGACTATTTAAAAATCAGCATTTCATCGCTGAAGTAATTAATTTAAATATAAATATGTTAATATTGTTCAATGACTGTTCAGGTGCATTGCCTGGTGGAAAATGGAGCGGTGCTGGAGAGAGCTGACAACAGTTCCAGAGTTTCGGAGAGAGCGACTGGCTGCCAGAACCCGGCGCTGGTGGCGTCGCTGCTTAAGAAGGGATCCAAAATGGGTATGAACCTTTTTTTTGTTTAAACTTTAGCAGGCCTGCAGTAAAGGCCACATCTTTAAAAAAAAAAAAAAAGGTTTTGAAACTTGTAGGTTTATCTGAGTGCAGTGGTTTACAAATTCACTTAAAGAGCAAATGATCCCTGGTTTGATTTCAGGAGGAGACACAAAGAAATGTTTAATAAGGGTGCAAAGTAAATGGTGTGCAAAATAATTGTCAAGCTCATATGCAGCCCTGTATCATACGCAGATTTATTATGTGAAAAGTAAAGCTGCACAAGTATTGCTTAAACTACACAAAGGTGATCATGTGATAGAAATGTGTGGAAAAAAATATTTTAACTTATTATTTAATTAGTTAAAATTCTAGTAGTAAGTAGTTTACTACTTTAGAGATTATATATTCAAATATATTTAAAGAACCTGAATCTAAATTAAATTTGCACATTTGAATTGATGCTTTTCAGAATCATGACTTGATATTGTTGTATTATTATTATTGATTTGTTGATGCATATATCTCTTTATTGTTGCAGCTGTTGGTAGTTTAATTACTTATATGTTGCTCACTAGCTTAAACTGTAACAATGCAATTACTTTGTAAAATAATAAGCAAGTAAAGCTTAGTATGGAGTAAAAAACATAATGATTGGACTCAAAATGTAGTGGAGTAAAAGCAGTATAGCATAGAAATATTTCAATATAGTATAAGTATCTCTTGAATTTAAAACTTGGTAGAACCTCCTTTAGCAGCAACAACCTCCACCAGGGGTTTCCTGCAGGGATTTATGATGAACCAAACCAGGCTATATTTTCCAAGAAGAGCAGACTTAAGCGTTTATAATTAACCACATTTTGCTTGCCTTTATTTTATTTAATCGCAGAGGTTCACTTACCTAGTATAGTCTATACTGTACATTTTTCGCATTGTGTGCAATGAAAACACGAAAAGCACAACTTTATATGTGTTTGCTTTGTTAGGAGCAAGGCAGTGAAGATGCATAGGTACCCGTAGCGTTCCAACTTTACCCATTCATCGTCTTTCTCTTCTCCTGTCACTGAAGTCTGCCACACTGATTGATTACAGGCTACTGATTCAGTTTCACGTCTGCGTCTCAAGCAGTCTTACACCCGTGAAGGGGTTTTGAACCAAAACAGAAAGTGGGGTTATCTGAGTAACGGCTTCAAATGCAAGTTGTCTCTTTTTCCTGTGGGATTAACCTTGCAGTCATGTCTTTAGACTGTGACCCACACAGGCATGGATGAAACACCCAAACCTCACACCTTAAAGGTCAACACCGACCAGGCCTTCTTGCTGCCATGAAACTAAAGAATAAAATACATTTTTCTGCATCTTTGAGGCATAAGCAATCAGGCAAAAAAAACGAAACTACATTTAATAAGCACAAACAAATGTTGTGTTACTGTAATAACAAGAGCATTTGGAGTAGAGAGAATATTGCACGATCATCAGGATCCCTTAAATCAGTTGTCTGAACCACATTTGTCTCAAGGCAATGCTGCGTGCCCTGACTTATTGCTTTTTAGAGAAGAGCTACTTCATTCAAAAGGGAATTATTTATCAGTCCCACACATTATGAAAAAAAATGTGAGATTTCCTTCCAAACAGTTATGAATGAAGTATTTGAGAACCAACAAGGCTGTGATAAGACACAAACACCCGACAAGATAGCAGTGGTTCAGAGGAAGAGGTAACTCCTCCTACATGGTCCTAACCTAGTCACCTAGTTGAGTTTTTTTTTTTTAAAGCAATGTATGAAGACCAGGCCCCAGATCCCGTTGCCATGACAACTTTGCTCCCATCATTGCTCCTCTTCAAAACTAATTATTGTACAACAATTTTTCTTCACTAATTGCGGCACGACGTCTAACATAGCATAAAGTTGAATCGACGCGTCTCAGGCTAAGCCCATCACTCAAAGTGCGCTCGTATTCGCCTTAAACTAATCAGTGGCTCTTTACGGCTTGATAGATATTTGATTACTGCCACACACGAGCAGTTTTACATCCACTTGTCTAACTCCCTTCTCACCTCTCTCTCTCTCCATCCCTGGTTGCTCCCCGTTATCAAACAAAAGGCTATAGAACGGCTCCGCACGATCGATCAGGTACCCGACATATGTGACATATTTAACATCCAAAGAACAAGAGATAAGGTGAGGCAGGATAATACAAAAAGTTTTTGTACCCCTCCATCAGGTCATGCTACGTGGGCTATGGCTTCCTCCAAACCAGACATTCTCCTCATCCTGCTGCAGAAGCTGATGGAGGAAGGGAACTTACTTTACAAGGTGCGGTATAGCGAATGTTACATGTTACATGTGGTGGGAAAACGATTAGTTGTCAGTAACCCCCTTTGAGTTTTTCTCTTCTTTCACAGAAGGGACGTATGAAAGAAGCAGGCCAGCGTTATCAGTATGCCCTAAGGAAACTACCACGTGAGGGGCAAGGAGAGGAGCTGAAAGGCTTGAAAGACCTGCGAGTCTCCCTCTATCTAAACCTTTCACGGTGCCGCAGGAAAACCAACGTAAGACTCACAGCTGTACCAAACCACTTCTGCACTATTTAACATCTGCAGGTTTGTTGGACACCTAGGGAATGTCAGTTAGGGCGGCCGAGGCAAGATACACGGTTTCTCAAGATGTATTATTTATCTGTATCAACATAAAAAGAACATGTCTCCGCTGGTATAGCGCAATGCAAAAATATAGCTGCTTTTCAGATCTAATTTCAGGCCTCCCTGGTAAACAGAATGTACTTGTAAGACCTGGAAGCAGGTGGTGACATAATGAATAACTGTGTGCCGTTAGTGTGGAGATAGATGTGTGTGTGGCCTGCAGCCAGGGCTGGAACCCACCCTGGTGATGACAGACGTCCTAACAGACTGTGTAAAAATGCCATCCTTAGGGTCAGTGTGGCCGATGAATAATGGAGCAGATAATGTGATGTGATAAGGTCACTCTCTCTGGCAGGCTAAGTCCACTCTCTTTCCTTCTCCGTGGCTCTGCAGGGGGTTTATTTACAGTGGCCGCACTAACGCGCTGGCTAAAATCCACATATTACAGCTGAACGCAGGCAGTAGGGGCCAGCAGGGAGACTACATGATACCGTCATTAAACATTCAACAGCGACGCTCACAATCTCACATTCAAGGCTGTCGTTTTGACCTCACTCTGAAGGACAGAATCACACTGTGTTGGTGTCATTAAATATTCACCTGAGAGTGATGATGGGAGCAGTAAAAACCAGCAGGAAAGGCAAGCCGCTCTCCTTCTGCTCCTGGTCAATAAAAATGATTGCAGCGCGAGTTCTGTTTCATTAAACAGGTTTTGATCCTCAGCTCCATATAATGAAGCGGCAAACAAACAGTATTGTTCTTTTTTTTATTACTGGAATGGCCTCAAATTATTTCTGCAGAGCCGGCACTCTCCAGGCTAGGCACTTAGAAACGCAGCTGATCATACAGTGGGGTTTATTTGTTGCTGCACGTCACAGCGTCACATTTAATTTGAAATACAAACAGCGCGTGTCACTAAATGCATTTTTCTGCAGGACTTTGGCATAGCTGAGGAGTTTGCAACAAAAGCCCTGGAACTGAAACCAAGGTCTTATGAAGCCTTTTACGCCAGAGCCCGGGCCAAGAGGAGTAGCAGGTACAACAATATTCAAGTATACTTCGAGCCGAATCCTTTTGCTTAGAGGAAATTCTTGCGAGAAAAGGCCCGCGTCCTCTCTGTATTTTTAAAAAGTTCCTTTTGTTCGTTTTCTCGGTTCTCCCCAGGCAGTTTGCTGCAGCGCTGGCAGATCTCCACGAAGCAGCACGACTCTGCCCGTCCAACCGGGAGATCCGACGCCTGCTGGCACGAGTAGAGGAGGAATGTAAGCATCATCAGAAGCTTTCCAGCAACAACTCGGCACAGGGTTACAACAGGGACCCTCACACCCACCATCATCAAACCACAGAGGAGGAAACGGACGTCTTTTCACAGGGAAGTCTGGAAAGGCACATCCCAGCAGAGCAGGCCAATGCGGAGAAGGAAGAAGAAAAGGAAGATGGCGAGGAGGTGAGCCTGCAGTGTGGGAAAAGTCCTGAATTTTGGCCTCTGAATCCATACGCTCCGAACAGGACTCTCCCCGGAGCTGTGGCCTTTGGATTAGGAGATCAGTCGCCGAGCTTTCATCAAGAGGAATATGTACAGAACCAGCTGTTTGTGGACATGCCCGAGCCAGTTCCTGCTGTTAACAGGCAACTCCAGAGCCAGGGCAGCAGGACTCATCACCAGTGCCACTCCCTCCAGTCAGGGAGCAGAATTGGGGGCAGGCCTCTGTCTCTGTGCGGTCCTTCTAGTCCTTTGCCAGGTAGACACATCTCCACCTCTCTGAGGCCTGCACCTGTTATGGGTATCGACATCGGCCCTGGATCCTGTGAACACTCTGGGCTCAGTCCTACTGAGCACTATCACCCTATGTCTCCCAACAGCTCCTCCCCACCTGGACCTCTGCAGATGTACCAGCCGCGCTCCTCCAGCTTCTCCAGGGGCTCTGACAGGCTCTCTACCCACTCTGTGGCTCTGGATGGCCTGGCGCTCGCTTTAGGTGCTGGTATGGAGGTTAGGCGGGAGGGTGGTGGAGCAGGAACAACAGGCTCAAGGGGCTCCAGCTCCAGTCAGGCCTCCAGTGGGAACCTGTCAGATGGGGGCAGGCAGCAGGCACCAGATGCCCCGTGCCCTATCAAGAGCAGCGGTAGCTTCAAGACAAAACCTGAGTTAAAGCCCCGGCCCTTTATGGGGGTCATGGACAAAGCGGTGCGAGTCAGCCAGCAGGCCTCTGGCCTGAGCCGGCAGGGAGGAGGGGTGGAGAGCTTCAGCATGTCCGTGATGGAGTTCCAAGGGCTGAACAATGAGTTCAAACACGCATCATTCCAGGAGCAGCACTCTGTGAGCCACAGCAACAGCCAGCAGCAGGGCCGTGAGTTTGGAGACCGGCTGCACCAGCGAGAGGGCAGAGGTACCACATCCTCCCAGCTACGCTTCCCCGAGGGGAGGCACAGGCAGGCGAGCCTGACGAGAGACAACCCAGCTCTGCACATGGCTCCCATAAAGCCCAAACGCTCTTTTATAGAATCCAACGTCTGAGCGTAGTTTCTCAAAGCACAGGAGCAGGCTGGTTTTTTTCAACAAGCTATGTCCCACATTAGGTAGCAAGGGAGACGGGCGTGAGAGCGGCTCCCTTCCCTGAGCCTGTTTTGTAGATTTATGCTGCTGCACTGCATTTACAATCTAGAACCAGTGTTCAACTCAGGCTACTATGCTTTTGCTTACATGTATACAGCTAGTGTATTCAAGAAGACCAGACATACCTTAAGTAGGGATTTAAATTTAAAAAAAAAAAAAAAGAGTAGTCTATTGTCTCAACTTTTAATTCATAATATCAAATATAGAAAACTGAGAAAGCTTTGTGCACGAATATACGAAACCTCACGCTGTTTGTTGCAGGATATGACCATTTCTATTGTGAAGTGTCTTTTAAAAAACATTTATATTTGTACGGTGTACACTATATTTGCAGATTATCTATTTCCCTGTAAGTGGTTATCTGTTAGCATTACAGGCTTCAGAACGGATTACTTCGTGTACCCGAGATCCTTTTTCTTGGTGCATTTGACTAGAAAAACACAAAAAAAAGGCACTGTACATGACATTGTTGGACAGCTTCTTGTCATAATCTTACAAGTGACTGCTTCAGTATTCACAGTAAATGTTATTTATTTTTGCATAGCAGAGAAAATATTCATATGAAGTGTTTATTGGTTTATTCAGACTTGAGAAAGAGCTTTTACAGAATGTGGGATAAAGAGAGAAAACAGAAACTTAAGACTTAATATATGTTCATAGTTGTCATATACACTTTTCAGAGTCATACTATGGATTACAGAATATTACCACATTAATATTGTGGTATAATAAAATATTCCTGGATGACTACATTTCTACAGCTCATTCTTTCATTTTACTCCATAAAATGTTGCTTAAAGCTTCCGGGTGTGTGGGTGGGAGAAAGGCCTTTCACAGGACCTTTCACATAACTCGCCTAAATTGACATTAAAACGAGCCTTTGAAGTAAACTTCGTTGTTTAAAACTGTGGATGTTGCGTTTTCATATAAACCAAGAATGAGGGAACATTTTTGCTTCACAAACGGCAGCAACTGATGCTGTTAAAAGAAGAGGGAAGCATGCCCCAACTTTACCTTTTCCAAGCATCAAAGTTTAAAGACATGCTATCATCATATGGTTTTAATGATCTGAAATTGTTCTGAAATGATAAAAAGCATCCTTTTTTGGAAAAGGGTTGTAATAAACATCAATATAAAACACGGACTATCTTTCTCCAGTCTGGACTTGAGCATTTCGGGTCTCACCATCTTGGCTTTTCTGAACCACAATTTCTCGTGTGAGGAGTGGAAATGAGTTAGAAACTGCCAAATGCTACACAAATGAGCATCATCTTGTATTCAGCAAGACTTTAAACTAGTGACTGAGTTTATAAAGTCATCAGGAAGATGTTTACTGAGCCCATAAACGAAGAGAGCAGAAGGATTTCTATCAGGCTTCTTATGAATTTTGCTTCTTTGTGCAACCAGAGCAGTCGCCCCCTGCTGGCTAATAGAAAGAATGCAGGTGAAAGGCACTTCCACATTGGCGTCGCTGTTCCAACACAGCAGCTATGTTCATCTTTCACATCAGAGGTGGGACCAAGTCATTGTTTTGCAAGTCTCAAGTAAGTCTCAAGTCTTTATCCTCAAGTCAAGCCTCAAGTAATGTCAGGCAAGTCAGAGTCGAGTCTCAAGTCACTGGTGTAAAAGTCCGAGTCAAGTCTCAAGTCTGAAACTTTGAATTTCAAGTCCTTTCGAGTCTTTAAAAAAAAAAAAAAAAAAAAAAAAAAAAAAAAGCATGTTGCAGTTATGCTAAATGTAAATATTAGACCATGTAATTTTAAAATCTGTGTTTTTCTCAACACATGACAAAATAGTGAACTTAGAAAATATACACAAATTGTGAAATTGCACCTCTTTAAAATGCAGCTCAATTAAACCTAGCTCCAAGAATAATTTTCACCGACAGTTCTGAGATAAGCTGCATGTTATTCTTGGATGCGGTTGTAGGACCAGCTTTAAAATCGCATGACAAAAATATCATACACATTAAAAAAAACTGCATCACCAACGTAGCCTGGACAACATTTGCTAGTTAGATGAAGTCAGCTATCTCATCGTAGCATATTTATATGCATATTTATAATCATACGGTTCTTGGAGTGAGTGCACACACTCATGAAGTTTAGTAACTTCAGGTCACTGCAACAAGTCCAGGTACAGTTTACCGACGGATGGGTGCAGGACCTTGAAATGCACCGTGTAGAACGAAAGACCATCGTACATATCATAAGTTTACCAGTCTCACAAATTGTCGTCATAAATATACATTCCTTAACCGTTTATTAATAGGACCTTTGAGCTCAACGGTAATTAATTAGTAGTGGAAATAATTTCTGGTAGTGTTAAGATATTCATTGTGTGTACTCATGTTGTACAGTGTTTAACTGCATTATGGTTACTGTGGTTTAACAGAGACAGTATTTTAGTTGCCACCACAAGGAGGCACTGTTTCATTGTAAGAGCACGGATGCTGCGTCATCACGCCCCTAAGAAAAAAAAAGTATACCACAACGAAAATGGCACCCATGAGAAAAGTTTTGCCGCGTGTTGATGAGGAATAAAGTTCCCAAAATATTAAGGACATTTTTGCCTCCGTCGTCATTTTCCTTCGAGTTGATCGCTGTCGATGCTGCAATACTCAACAGGTTATGGGCCCAGGGCCGACTCGAAGAAGAGTTTTTTCTCATGAAGATCCGGAGCCACAACGGATAGCGGGCTAACGGCTAAATAGCAACACGGATCAACGAGGAGCAAGCAGGCTGCCTCGACTCATGTTTGACGGAGATGAGGACGTGGTGCAGTCATTGCAAAAGCAGCACACACAGTGATACCACATGTAGACATAAAGACAAACAAGATGGCGCGCGGAAGGTCGCAGATGAGAGCGGCAACGGATCCAAAGCAGAAACGCCAGATTATGCCTTCAGGATTAAGGGCGTAGACATCAAAGTCCAGCAGTCAGCGTACAGCATTGAGGAGAAAGGCCTGTTGGTGGACACTGGGGCTACCTCACACATCATTAACAGCATCGCCAAGTTCAAGAGCTTCGACGACGCGTTCAGACCGGAGTCACACAGTGTAGAACTGGCAGACGGTACCCAGTGCTGAGGCGTCGCCCAACAGAGGGGGGACGCAGAGGTGTTCCTGATTGACAATACAGGCCAGCGACGCAAAGCAACGCTGAAAGATGCGCTGTTTATTCCATCATACCCCCAGAACATATTCTCTGTAAAGTCAGCCACTGCATTAGGAGCAACAGTCACCTTTAAACAAGGGCAGGACACGTTGACCCACAAAGACGGTACTAACTTTAACATTCATGTGTATGGCAAGTTGTACTATTTGCAGACTGAAGTTGAGGGTAATGATAAGTGTAACACCTGTCATGACATACAGGCATGGCATGAGATATTAGGTCATTGCAACTATGAAGATGTAGTAAGATTGCAAGGTGTGGTTAACGGTATGCAGATTAAGGGGAGAACCGATAGACCTGAAAAGGAATGTGAAGTGTGTATCCAGGGAAAGTTTGCACAAACCCGAAACAGAGATCCTGATTACAAGAGCAAAGGCTCCTTTACAAATGGTACACACAGATTTAGCAGGTCCGATAGCCACTGAATCTATTGATGGGTACAAATATGTGCAGTCATTCACTGATGATTATTCAAACTCAGTGTTTGTATATTTCCTGAAGACGAAAACTGATACAGTGCAGGCAACAGAGAAATTTCTAGCAGATGTTGCACCATATGGCAACGTAAAATGCATTAGATCAGACAATGGGACAGAGTTCACATGCAGAGATTTCCAAACCCTGTTAAGGAAAAATGGCATTAAGCATGAGACATCAGCCCCGTACTCACCCCATCAGAACGGTACCGCCGAGAGGGGGTGGCGTACTCTTTTCGAGATGGGCAAGTGCATGCTAATTGAGAGTCAGCTACCGAAATGCCTATGGAACTATGCCATTCAAACTGCTGCTGTAACACGGAACAGATGCTTTAGTAAGCGAACAGGGAAAACACCCTACCAAATGCTGACAGGTAAAAAGCCAGACTTGTCAAAAATGCAGAAATTTGGGTCTGTGTGCTATGCATACAAACAGGACAAGGGGAAACTTGATTCAAAATGTGACCAAGGTTTCTTTGTAGGTTATGATAAGAACAGTCCCGCCTACTTAGTTTACCACCCTGAAACTGAGAAAGTTCAGAAACATAGACTTGCTAAGTTTGTGAGCAAAGTAAATGTAGAAAGACAAACACAGACAGATGAGGGAGAACTAAATGATGACTGTAGCAGAGTAAGACAGCCTATGGCTAACAGACCTTCAGAGAAAGGTGACAAGGACAATGAGGTTCCAGAACCTATTGTGACAGACACAAGTCCACAAAGTGGTATACCTGATGAGCGTGAACGAAAAGAGACAAGTGTGACAAGTGTTGGATTTGTCAACAAAAGGTATCCTCTTAGGGAGAGAAGAAAACCGGGACATTTAAATGACTTTGTAGCTGCCAACAGTGGCAGCGATGAGATCCACACTACCATAGACTACTGCTACAGGGCAGTGTGTGGTGTCCCAAACACATTTAAGGAAGCCATAGAATCAGCTAACTCAAAAGAACTGGATCAAAGCCATGGATGAAGAAATTCACTCGTTACGGGAAAATGACACTTTTACCCTAACCACTTTGCCAAAGGGAAAGAAAACAGTGGGGGGGAAGTGGGTTTATTCCGTTAAGAGTGACATTGAGGGAAACGACCGATACAAGGCAAGGTTCGTAGCCAAAGGTTACAGCCAACAGTTGGGGATAGATTATGGAGAGACATTCTCACCAACAGCCAACTTAACCAGCATAAGAGTTTTGTTACAGAAAGCAGCGCAGGAGAGCCTGTTACTCCATCAAATGGATGTGAAGACAGCATATTTACACGCTCCCATTGATTATGAAATCTACATTGATCAGCCAGAAGGTTATGAAGAGGGAGAAGGGCTAGTCTGTAGATTACAAAAATCCTTGTATGGGTTAAAACAATCTGGTCGTAACTGGAATAGGATCTTGCATGAATACCTAACAGCGAACAGTTTCAGGCAAAACCCAGCAGACCACTGTGTTTATACCAAAGAGACAAAAGATGGTAAGGTGATTATGATCATCTGGGTGGACGACCTGATAATTGCTGCTGGCAATGAAAAGGTAATGAAGGATGCGAAAGAAATGCTTTCAGTCAAATTTAAGATGAAAGACTTGGGCAGACTTAAGCATTTTCTGGGTATTGATTTCACTCAGTCTGATGGATGTGTAACAATGTCACAAGAAACCTATGTCAACAAGATACTGATGAGGTTTAACATGCAGAACTGTAAACCCAGAGGAACTCCCTGTGATCAGAAGTTGTGTTACACAGAAGGTGCTACTAAGATAAGAGATGTGAGGATGTATAGAGAGGCTGTAGGCAGTCTTATATACCTTGCATCAGGTACCCGTCCTGACCTGAGTTTTGTGGTAAGCAAGTTATCGCAACATTTCCATGAGCCTACAGAAGAACAGTGGGGAACTGTGAAACATGTGTTGAGATATCTCAAAGGGTCCAAAGATAAGAAGTTGTGTTTTAGAAGAAACAGATGAAAATTTGGGTCTAGTGGCCTACAGTGATGCTGACTGGGCAGGTGATACTGCCGACAGACGCAGCACTACTGGTTACTGTGTACGTCTATGTAACAACAGTTCTTTAGTTTCATGGAAGACCAAGAAACAGCCCACTGTGGCGCTCTCTACCTGTGAAGCAGAGTATATGGCTCTGGCTTCCACAATGCAAGAGTGTATATATTTAGAACAGCTTTTGAAAGGTATAGATGACTACAGCTACACTCAAACAATAGTGTACGAGGACAACCAGGGAACAATTGCCCTGGCTAAAAACCCTGTGAGCCGACAGAGGTGCAAACATGTGGACATTAAATATCATTTTGTAAGGTCCATTGTAAATGAAGAGAAAATGTGTCTGTTATATTGCACCACTGAAGAAATGGTTGCAGATGTTATGACCAAACCTGTTTCTAAGCTAAAACTTGCTAAGTTTGCTAACGTTATGTTTGGTGCTTAAAAGAAAAGAGGAGAGAAAAAGAAAAAAGGAAGTGTGGTAGAGATTGTACAACTGTTTATCGTTTATTGTACAACTTTTCTTTGATTCCAGCAACCTGAGTACAAGAGGGGGTGTTAAGATATTCATTGTGTGTACTCATGTTGTACAGTGTTTAACTGCATTATGGTTACTGTGGTTTAACAGAGACAGTATTTTAGTTGCCACCACAAGGAGGCACTGTTTCATTGTAAGAGCACGGATGCTGCGTCATCACGCCCCTAAGAAAAAAAAAGTATACCACAACGAAAATGGCACCCATGAGAAAAGTTTTGCCGCGTGTTGATGAGGAATAAAGTTCCCAAAATATTAAGGACATTTTTGCCTCCGTCGTCATTTTCCTTCGAGTTGATCGCTGTCGATGCTGCAATACTCAACAGGTAGCATCACAGAAATGTAGCAGTGACAACAATATTGGATGCTGTAATCGTACTGGGCAATTAGTGATACAAAAAATCTGTTTTATCCTGTGAATAAAAGTATATGTTTTTGTCAATGTACCATAATAACAGAAGCGAAACGCAATATTGTGTCAGGACAATTCACTATTTATGCACAATAAACAAAGGAGCATAGCGCGACCATTTCTGTTCAGCGCCAGACTTGCTTGTAACCTATATCACCAATTATGTTAAGAAAAATGACGCATTAACTACAACAGCAGACTGACCTTTGTGTAAATGCTTGGAGCAGACTAACCTGTGAGCTGGAGGGTTCTGGGACGTTATATTTGGTCTTTGAATGGCTGCAATCCAGGCCACCCGTCGCCTCTTTGTTACTTCGGAAACATGGCTCGAACAATTTCTCTTCAACGACGTAATCCGATAACAACCGATCTCTTTACCCGTCGGCTTCCCGTGGCTGTCATGCGACCGGCTATTGCCGTTAATAATACAACAGCTTCTTGACATTTTTGCGTTTCTTTTTATTGCTGTATAACTGATTTTAATTGAAAGCCTGCGTGCGCTAGTACCGCTTGCCACGAGTTCCCAGAATCCTTTGCGGTTCTACCCGTGAATGACGTCACATTTTCAATCTCTATATAATATGCATGTTAAATTTTATATTTGGGGTAAAATATCAAGTCTTTTCAAGTAAACCGGTTCAAGTCCAATTCAAGTCCCAAGTCATTGGTGTAAAAGTCCAAGTCAAGTCACAAGTCTTACAACATTTTTTCAAGTCAAGTCTAAAGTCATAAAATTAATGACTCGAGTCTGACTCGAGTCCAAGTCATGTGACTCGAGTCCACACCTCTGTTTCACATACAGCCTAAGGTAAACAACAAGGTTACAGCAATCTAAATAAAATACACTGTAGATTCTTCTGATCTACAGTTAGTGCAAATAGTGTTTTGTGTATGTGTGTGTGTATATATATATAAAATCAATAATGCTAATCAGTTTCACATAATAACAAAATAGTCACCTATTTGTAAAGTGAGGTTAGGGGAATCATTAAAAGCAATGCAGGCAAATAGTTTTCCTCATTCTTCACTGATCAAAAATCAAAGCAGGGATTTCACAGGAAGGACCAAATATGAGGAAATTGAAAACATGATCCAGCCTAAAAGTGACATATTTGCTGCAGCCAAAGCCAGTTGAATTTGAGTGAATAGCTAAGTGCATTCTTGAAAACTCTGGATGCTCATGCTGGTCTTTTCCCCCCCTCTGTGTGATAGCAGGCAGCTGATTGTTGATTCGGGTTGGTCGTTTAAAATCTGGCTAACTATCATGCACACCTTTTCCTGAAACGGTGCTGTGGGCATTTATCTGAGCACTGCATTCTGCTTCTCTACACTTCAGTGAAAAATCATTAGCACGCCAGCTCAGATCCACAGATGTCTATTGGCTGGTCTTCCAGCGACCAATAGCCATCTTCAGGGTGTGGTTAGGGGTGAGCAGAGTCGTCAGCAAGGGGAGGTTGGTCATGGGGCTGGAGCGGTTTTTGGTATTAATCCAGCTCTCAATGGCCTCTTTTTCATATGAGTAGCCATCTGTTTGGGGTGCAAAAAACTGTGTAAACAACACAAAAAAGCACAAAGTAATGATGGAACACACGATCGATGATCTCAGCTCACCAGCAGCAATAACCGGCTCCTTCATCAGTTCTCTGGTGATTGGACACAGGAACTCATCGGGAATGCCTAGACACACTGAATCACTCTTCAGCTCCTCCACCTTCCTCAGGAGTTTACTGCGCAGGCCGACTGACTCTACAGACACACATCAGCCACAGAACAGAGGCACATAAAGACTCGGTGTGCAGTGATTCAAAGAAAGAAAGAAAAAAGGAAAAGGAAAATAGCTGAGCATCAAGTGGAACAAGCTGAACTGACCCAAACACTGACAGTAATATCAATACGATGAAGCCTCTGAGCATTTGTTATTCGTGTCTTTAGCACTGCGCTCTCGGGTGACAAATGTGAGCGTGGGTGAGGGTGGTGGGACCAGACCATGTCTGCTGTCTGTCCAATTCAAAGATAAATGCTCAGCAGCTACCCGGGGGCCAGTTTTACTTTGAAAAAAAATAAATCATCACACAGAAATTATAGTTTACAAATAAACAATCTCATAAAAAATGCCTTAACTGCAAATGAACACAAAGGACTTTAAACATTGTGTGCTTTCTTCTCAAAGAGGCATTGATTTCACTCTCAGCTTTGAAAAACGCGTCAGGGCGCTCCATCTCTCTGTCATTGTAGCAGATAAAACAGACTACTACTCTAACACTCTTCTCCAAGTTAGTTCTGGTTACAAGCAAGGTGGGATTCACGCGGCGTTACTAAGAACAGAACAATGTGAACGCGAGCTGCCACGGCGAGGAGTGATTGACAGCGACTGTGGGATGAAAATGACGGCACGGCAATGCAACAAACATTTGCTGACAACTACGTGACGAACACAGGCCTAGCTGGTAGACTGACATCGACAACATAACGCTCCGACTTTGCCGAGCGGTTTCACTTGATGGTGAAAGGGGGGAGGAAAAAAAACAAAAGCGTCTGATCAACTAAAAATAATACATTCAGACAGACTTGGAAATAACCAATAGGGCTTAGGTATAAATCCACTTTATACCGTATGGGGAATTCTGTTTTGATGATTGGGTTATGTAACTGAAGAAGCGCTCCAGATTAAACGTCCGAACCGCTAAGGTCCCTAAAGCTTAGTGGTTTCCCAGTGCAGCCTAATATTACATAATCTTGCTGAGTAAAACCCCCCCCCACCCCCTCCCCATCAGCACCCATTCCTTCACCCTTACTTTGATTTAATATGCCATCTTTTATCCATGTAAATAGGTGCAAAAATCCTAATCCGCACGCGGCCGTGCTCATTCTCACAAGAGACCCGGCGTGTAATGCTCATAAGACTGGGCTTTTATCCTTCTGTTCTGGACAAAAAGGAAAGTATTAGGACTGTGGGAAAAGGAGGGAGTGGGGAAGCGGCGCCGCTCTCGCTGAGCAGCGTGTGATGCTCGTCTTCCTCACCGACGTGCAGCTCTGACGCCAGTGTTTCCTTGGTGAGGCTGAGCAGCTCTGTCCCATCTATGTTATTGGCCTTAAATCTGTCCACCAATCCCTCGAGGCCTTCCTCCAGCAGCCACTCTGACACATCGTCCTCCGACCAATCGCTGACCAGCAGCTTCGATCGGCCTCCCGAGGCTCTCCCTGAGAGGGTGAGTCAAAGCAAGATGGTCAGTCCTAGACAGCTTTTGAAAAATGGACACATATTCTCCATGCAAGGCGAACCTGGAGTCCGGCTGACTGCTTATTGATCGTGAGGCTGTGGCTGTTACAGCGATATAAATAAATGTTTGAAAGATTAATGTGAAACCAAACGTGAATAGTGTGATTAGGACAAAAACAATCGCAGGCTTTCGTGCACACTTTGTCTCAGGACTGGAATATTTTTGTATAGAATATCTGCAACACATAATACAGTAAAGCTGTCTTATCACCTTTGATTGAAGTCTGAGCAGATTCTTCTGCAAGACAAACAAAACAAAGAAAAAGAACCGTAAACATGAGAAATGCAATGAAGTCTTTGGGCCAACTGCAAACACGTGAGAGTGGCGAGTCATCGAGGAAACGAGGGCGACCGTGAAACCAACATCTGTGCCCTTCTTTAGGAGACGAAGCTGCTTTAACATGTAAAATCTTAACACACACAAAAAAAGAGCCAATGATGCTCTTGAGCTGAAACACTGTTATTAAAGGTTATACTGATTCGTACTCAGCAGAGAATATAAAGGTTATAAGGTCTTTAAAAAATCCTCTGTTTTTCAGAGCTGGCAAAAAAGGAGCAATAAAAGCTGGCCTGTTACTGCTGAGTGTTGCTTGCTGTTGTACTCAGTCTGCTGTTGTTGTTGTTAAAGTGACATAAAAATGTGTCCAAACAAGAAAAAACAAAAAAAGATAGAAAGAAAACCAACCAGGCAACAGCTTCCCGCCTTTCCGTTGGACGGGGAGGTGCAGTAAGGGAGAAAAACAAAAACAGATTACAGGAACATTTTTACAACTCATCAAAACATAGATGTGACTCTTCTAAAGTGATGTGTGTGGGTTTTTCCCTCCCTACCGTTTCCACCGCAACCATCCTCCAGCCTCCAGATGTTTATGGTCTTATCCATAGATCCTGTAGCAATAAGCGGTGAGGTCGGAGAGAAGGCGCACGCCGTCACGTACCTGCAGCAGAGGATAACCACCTGAACGCTGCTTCTATTCACAATACAGGTATAATTTCTCTATATGGTAAAAAATAACAGACTGACAGAGAAAGGTGTCCGAACAGATTTACCAGGCAAACAGCTTATGCATGATTCACCGACAACAATTATGCCAATAACACAATCACATCGATGTCAATGGGCGGGATTACATTTTCAACATCAATGCAATCATTTCCAAGAATCATACACGAACGTAATGATTACCTTGGATTTCAAATTACTCCAGCAGCTTGATAATTGTTTTTATTTTCTACTACTTTTTTAAATTAAATTACACATACACATACTACTATGCATTAATAATTCTGAAGGAAATTCACAAAGTTTTACCTTATTTTAAACTACATGTAAAAAGAAAAATGAAAAATAAGACGTTGAGTAAACCTTTGTTATACAAGCACTCAAACAGAGTCTATTAAAATCAGTAATTCAGAAGTCAAAGTGGAAAGAACCACATCTCAGTCCTGCTAAGCAGCTCGATGACTTAAAGGGAATCTTTGATGTCAGTTTCCAATTGCATGTTTGCTTGTTTTTAATACCTGGACTTGCCTAGAGTAGCTTTGCATGATTCACAGTTCAGAATAATCCTGATTAATCTTACACTGGGGCTTGGTGCACTGTCTGAAACAAACCGTTTTAGCTCCTTTTCTTTCACTTTAAGGAAACTTTCTTCTGAATGTCTGCTTGGGGGAGGAGCTTGATAAGAGATCTGTCATGAGAGCTGTCATAAGAAACGGTCACAGCAGATGGCTGTCCCTCCCTGAGCCTGTTTCTGCTGGAGAAAGTGACAAAGGTTTCTTCCTGTTAAAATTGAGTTTTTCCTTCCCACTGTCGCCAGCGTGCTTTCTCATAGGGGGTTGTGTACTTGTTGGGGTTTCTTTACTTTACAATATGAAGCACCTTGGTGACCGTTGTTGTGATTTGGCCCTCTAATAAGGAAAATTAACTGAATTGAAGACATGAGCACATTCATGCTCTCTGACCTCATGCAAAAGCAAAGAGTAGGAAAAAGAAACCTCTCTGAAATTGAGTGATTAGGCTGAAGCCTAGTTTGAGCTGACAGGGATTACTTGGACACATCCTCGCCTCATTATCTGGAACTTTGACTCTTTAATATGAGCATCGACTATTCTAACAGGAAATAAGACAAAGCATAATAGGTCTGCTTGAAGCTTTAAAACTGCAGTTGCTTCCTAGATGGCCAAAAGTTTTTTTAATTCTGGCTTGATGCTACATATGTCACAGTGATAAAAATGCTCTCCATCAGGACCAATTCAGTGAAGGCTTACCATGCTGAAAGCCGCACTGAGCATCTCAATAAGGATTAAAATCAAATTCTCAGCGGATTCAGTAAAGTCAAGGCAGCGTTAATGAGTCCAATCTCTCTCGAACCTAAGCTGGATTGCTGAGAAATGATGATCCACAAAAGCTAGCTGGCTTCACACAAATATCTCTACGATTAAAAGAGCTGAAAGAGAGGCACGCACTAACCCGACCTAAGAGACTCTCACAATGTTGTATCATCAGTTTGTCTAACTCAAAGCAGTTTCCTGAAGACATTTTGTCAAGTAATGAAAAAACTTCTTCCCCATTTATCCACTTTTCCTCAACTTGCCGCTTGCTTCCTCTTCAGTTAGTGATTTTCCAAAACGACTTTCATTCGCCCCGCTGAAAGGAGTCTGCTGCCTTTCAGACACAGGTGGCTGGATGGACGTATAAATAGCATGCAAGTGTGATCGTTCAGCTGTGGGTTTTGCGTGGGTGGGAGGGACAGAGTGAGAGTAGTCTTACCTTTTTCTAAAAAAAACACAAGTTTAGGGACAACAATGCAACACAACCCGTTTTAATCATGTAGATCAGCGGCCCCCAACCTTTTTTGCACCACGGACCGGTTTATGCCCGACAATATTTTCACGGACCGGCCTTTAGGGTGTCGCGGATAAATACAACAAAATAAAACTAGTACCGGTACTGAAAAAAAGAAGATTTATTCATAACACACGTGAAAAGACCCAGGAAAACCGAGTTAACGATAAAAACGATAACAAAATAACGCTGAAAACCATACATTTCACACCTGAGCCTCAACTCTCGCAGCCCGGTACCAAACGACTCATGGACCGGTACCGGTCCGAGGCCCAGGGGTTGGGGACCGCTGATGTAGATCACATCATGGGCGGAGTTTCAGCTATCGCTTTCCCCACAAACATGGGACTTAATGAGTTTTGAATTTTGTGTTTCTTTTATACAGACGCGTTGTCCACCAGCAGGGGCGGAGCAGGGTGGTGGCCACGGGCAGACTTGACACCTGGTTGTGCACCAGTTAGGGGGCAAAAACATACTGCAAGAGATTTAGATCCAGTACCTACTATTTCCAGTAGAATATTCTTGCAGAACCCTAGCTACCCCTAACCCTGTTTTAGTGAGAAAAAAGAAAAGAAGTCAATAGTTTTTGATGTGCGTTATCTACTGATGGCCAACAGTCACATATTCTGAATAGAGATTAGAGTCAGAATACTTGTCAACAATGATGACTTGGAGCCCAAACGCCTGTTAAAGATGTAGATTTTGTAATAATTTAAAGGTTACATGAAAATATTATTATGAATCTGGCTGTCTCTACATAACTGACTGCCACGGAGAAACCGTATAGACCTCTTTCATCGCTCAGCCACGCAAGATGATAAAAACAAGATTGAAACCTCCATGCAACTAGAAATGTTGGTTACCTGGTGACTGCACTCAACTGTTTACCGTCTGAGACTGTTTGCAAGTAGTTGTGGCAAACATCTGGTCATCCAGAGAATGAGTGTCCAACACCCTTAACTTCTGCCTGACCACTTTTGATCATGAAGCGACTTCACAGGTCGCAGACTGACTCCAAACACTTTTGAATAAGTCCAGTTTAATTCATAAAAACAACCAGATTGCCAACATGTTGCAATCAGGCTAAATGAGTCTGTGCTCATGATCACAACTCATCTGCAACAGGTCTCTCTGTAAAAACAACCACTTGGCTATTCTGGTTTTATTCCTATATAAAAGCAACATGGCTAAGTGCCTATGTCATTTCCATCAGTTACATCAGCGTTATGCAGCAACTACATCACTGTTTATGGAGAAATTTACAAATTGCTGCAAGAAGAAATTAAAAACAAGAGCTCAGGTCTGTATAAAACCACAGCAAGTAATATAGACAAAACCAATAGTGCAAAAATGATCACAGTAACTTCAATTATTTTATCATTAGCTTTAACTTTAGCTATTTTAAATATTCAAAATCTTATATTGTGGCCAATTTTGTATGCTGTAATTTCTAGTTTCATCAGACGTATCAATTTAAGAATACAGAAATACAGAATCAAATCACGAACTAAACAGAAAAGAATTCTGCCTGGCAAGTTGGGAGAAAATTTCAGTATCGTCTTTGTGACACAAAGTCGTGCTTATACTCAGTGTGAAAATCCAGCAAACAAAGCCTCACCACGTCAGTGAAAATCAATGTTTACCTTTCGTGCTGTTTCAGCCTGTAAAGCAAAACTGCATTCTCCTGCAGACAATATGAGCAAAAAACAAAACATGAGCTTTCTGTATTCAATCCAGACAGATATATTTTAAAATACAATTTAAGCTAATGCCGCTTGGTAAATCAGAATAAGAGAAGTGCTTACAGCATCATAAATTGTGACTGTTTTGTCCACAGAGCTGAAAGACATAAAAATATGAGATTAAAAAAAAAAAAGATTACAACCACCTAAAAAACATTTGTATTGCTTAACTGTTAAATGCAGCACAGTAGGCTGGACTCAAATTCGTGTTCACCCATTAAGAAATAGAGCAGTCCATGTCTCCCTCTAGTGTTTGCTCCTGAGTACTGCACCGTTATATTTGTGCAGAGGTGGCCTACTTACACATCCAGGAAAACAATCTATATTTCAAAGCAGACTTTTGATCTCAAATAGATCAAGACACGGATGCTGAGGTATTTCAGATCAAGCGAGGGGTGTCAAATATAGATTTAGCTTGAAACTATGAGGGAATCAAGCTGGCTAGAAATCGTGTAAATGTGCTGCATGTTTTGGCCCATCAAATACAATTTGAGTACAATTTATATGGCAGCTACCCTCACAGTGTACCAGATTTAATTAATCTCATTACTTTGAGAGAGTGGTGCATTAAGCCAACTCCAAAATCATAAAATAAGTCCTAATTTAATATGCAATAATTTCCCAAAGTAAAGAAGAGCAAGTATTATTAATTTAATTATTAAACACAATTAGACAGCAGATGTTTTGAAAAGTAAAGTTGAGCTCTCACCCAGACACAAGTAGCTGCCCATCTGAGGAGTACGCACAGGAAAGGACGGGAGCTGATTGGCCAGTTAATGTGTGCAGGAGCTTCATCTTATATGCTGCGGAAGATAAATCACATTTGCACAAAGATCAAAATACACAGCAAGCTGGACTGTTTTCAGTTTAAGGATTAGATGGTAACATCCAGAAATAAAGAGTCTCTTTAAGGTAAAAAGAAAGAAAGGTGGGGGAGTGAAGTACAAACAGTTCATCTGCAGTTAATTTTAATAACAGCATAAAAAAAACTGGTAGCTCGTTTGGACTTGCAGCACCAGTGATTTGAATTGTTGTGCCTCTGGAAATGCATACACATCAAACTCTGAACGAGTGCACACTGAGAGGCTACAGTTTCACCACAGTGCAGGCTTCAACGGGTCACATGACAACATGATAGTCAAATTCTGCCTTAAATGGTATTACTGTGACAGCTGTTTAGCATCCGTGGAGTCTGGCATGTAGGAACAGAGGACGTGAAATCCAGGTTTGCAATGTTAGCTGATATGCAAAGAGGTCGTAAAAAATAACAACAGAAAGGGATCAAATGAGAGGAGATATACGGAGAGGGAGCGCCGCACTCTACCTCCAGAGCTCAACTTGTTTATGGCCCATATCTTCAGCAGGCTGTCCTGTCCACAAGACGCCACACGAAACTGCACAACTTGACCCCCTGAAAGACAAAAACAATAAAATGCAAAGAGAGTCTCAGTCTCTCACAAAGAAAATTACTAATAAACAATCAGTCCAAGTCCAAACAGAGCAGCAGTGTACGGATCACACCACCGATGGCATTTTAATCAAACAGCATTGCAGTAATTTGACCTTGTGTACTTTCTGGTGACTCTTCTACAAGGGATGGTGTGAGATCACTAAAAAAAATGTTATCTGCATTTTATTTAGTGATTTATTTATTTATTTGTGATCAATAAAATGGTTGTGTCACATCTATTATCGGTGTCTCTTTACTCACATAAAAAAAATTTTTAATCTGAAGAATCCAGTTTGATTTGAAAAAATACTAAATATCTGCAGGAATTGTATGCGTCCAATGTGTAAGGGCCTTTATTCCCAGAGCCTGCTGTAAAACACCCTGATGCACAGCAACAGTTCTCACCGCTGAGGATGCTCGGAGCGAAGGTACAGCAGGAGACGCCCAGGTCGTGGGCGTTCTTCTCTGCGTGGAGCTGGTTCATGCGCAGGTCCCACAAACGCAGGTCTCCGTATGTGGAGCCAGTCATAAACATCTGACTGCAGGGGCTAAAGGAGCAGGCTACCATTGTTGTGTCATTCACTGCCCCGGTCCTTCACAAAAACAACCGACAGCAGCTGCATGAGCAATTTATTTTTCACTTCAGGGCTATTATCATTCCCATTTATTAACACATGGAAACTGATAGTGACAGGAGGCCAGTGCAAACACTGGTGCAGACTCCCGTTTACATTTATGTTCCAGCTCATTTTTGTCATTATAACAAAAACTACAGACCTGTATAATGTTGAGAAGTCTTAATGTTAAGAACATCTTTAAATTTACCATCAGCCGATAACACAATAGCTTATAATAAACAACAATTATTTTAATTCTCAACTAATCTTCCATGTAATCTTGCTATCAAAAGTCAGAAAATTGTGAAAATGCTTGTCACGTTTTTTTTGTGACATTTAGAGTCACACTGCAAGATAGAGGCTTCCTAGCATTTAAGAAACTCCAGCAAGGGAAAGTTCCCTTGTTTTCCCCTTAAATAATTTAGCTTCAGAGATACTCGGTTAACAATTTTACCTTCGCAGCTGTCTGGAGGGAAAATCCCAAAGAGCCAAAGTGCCATCAGATGCACCAGAAACCAAGTGGAGAGAGTCAGGAGAGAAAGCGCAGATCCTGACGGGGCTACGGCCAGGATGCTCCAGCACAGCCTCGATCTCACCCGAGACCATTGACCAGATCACCGTGGTCGCATCTGTGGAGCACGAAGCGAGGAACTGACTACAGGTGCTGAAGCAGCAGCAGTGGACACTGTAGCCGTGACCTGTCAGCGGTGAAAAAGGCAGCTCGGAGAAATCACGGGCGTCGTATATCCTGAGGGTTTTGTCCCCAGAACATGTGGCTAACAGCTTGGCCGAGAAGGCGCACCAGTTGACATCGTCTTGATGGTGTTGTAAAGTGCAGATAAGGGATGTCATCTGGACAGCTGGACCTGAAGATGTCACAGATGGATTAAGAAAATAAAAAGCATAATTTGAAGAAAAAAAAAAGTGTATTTAAATCCAAAACCACGGGATAAACAAACAAATATCAGACCAGTTTTGATCAGTTTCATCTTTAAATTTGACAACCCTTTTCCACCCATCAGTACTTAAACAACTAGAGAAGTAACAGATTAATTCACAATTTGAAAATGCAACGTTGGCCTTTTTTTTTTTTTTTTTACACTTTTTTACAAATTTAAAACAGCCTACTGAAAAACCCCATTTTACATTTAGTTCCCAATCCGATGGCTTTACACATCCCATTATTATTTTATTTGAAGTTGGGCTCAGTTTACTTACATTTTTGTTTCCTTAAAATGGACAACAAAAAAACAACAACAGGAAAATGTGTATACTTCTGCAAAGCCAAGTAACATCCTCTGTCATGTGGACAGCCAAGTTTTTGTTCCTATCTCACCTTTTACAACACAGCTGGATACACACTGAAAGTTTAAACCACCTGAACCCGTTTTCTAGCATCACATGTAAAGCTAGCAGGATGCTGCTGATGCTGTAGTGGCCGTAAGATCCGAGCGAGCTAACTGCGCTTCACAGCCGTAAAAACAGCGTCAAACTTCATGTCAAAAATCAAACAGTCAGCCCGTCTGTGGCCAAAACTGCCTAAGAAGCAAACCCAGGCTGCAAATGTTAAGAAATCTTGTTGTAATGTAACGTGTAACGTCTCCTCACCTTTCCCCGTCGAGATGTCTACTGTCTTCGGAGTTGTTTACTTCCTCGTCAATCACCTGACCATGACGTAATGCGGCCGCGTCACCCTTTCTGTATCGTAACTTTCTGTTGACAGGACTCTAATAGTTAAAGGCCTAAAGCTTGCTTCACAGTCTTTAACGAACAGCCGTATATTAAATGTTTTATTAAAATAAATAATAATGATAATAATAATAAAATATCACAAATATTAAAAAAAATAGGAAGCAAAGTTTCCAATCTCACACAATGTACTTTAAATGAATCCAGGTTTGAATCTATCTATCTATCTATCTATCTATCTATCTATCTATCTATCTATCTATCTATCTATCTATCTATCTATCTATCTATCTATCTATCTATCTATCTATCTATCTATCTATCTATCTATCTATCTATCTTTTTTACAAAAGAAAAGCACATATGCAGTACCCAGCGGTGGTGACTTTGATATATGATGTGAGAAGACTCAGAGTGAACTCGTGTTACTTCATTCCATTCAACGATATCTCTTTTCTTTGGCTTGATAAACTCTTGGCGTGCTTTTGCAGTACGCTTTCTGTCATTATCCATTTGCACTGCAACAAGTGCTGTCTGATCAGTTTTGCAGCATTTGGCTGAATCTGAGCAGAGAGTAGAGCCCTGTACACTTCACATTTCATCCTGCTGCTTCTATCGGCAGTCACATCAGCAGTGTACCCATGCCATAACATTGCCTACAGCCTGTTTGACAGATAATGTGGTATGCTTCACATCATGAGTGGTTTCTCACATTCTCCATATCTTTCTCTTCCCAAGTTAATCTTGGCTTCATAGCGCTCTTTTAGAAGTTTCCTGCCTTCAAGAATGAAAACATCCTCTAGGCATTATAGACTTCCACAATGATAATATTACCTCAGTGTTCTTCACTTGTTTTGATGTTTTAAAGACTTTCTTCTTAACCTAAGGAATTCTGTACCACCCACTGTAGCCATTTCCAATGATCATTCAGGCCTTTTGGTGTTGTTGAGCTGGTCAGCACATTCAGTCTTTTTAAGAATGAAGCAGCTTGTGGGTTTGTTTGTTTTCTACCTCGACTGGTTTATATTTGTTATTCAGCCTAATTATGGCCTGGACAGTAGCGGTTTTAGACACGGGCGGTTGCCCGGGGCGGCATCGTGGTGGGGGGCGGCATCACGGGCATCGGTAAAAAAAAATAAAAAAAAAAAAAAATTGCTCGTACTCATGCTGCCCCGATGTCCAGTGGCGTGTCCAGTGGTGTGTCCAGCGGGGTGGCCTGGGGGGGCACAGGCCACCACCCCCAACCAGCCACCCCAAAGCTAAAACAATAAATGAAATATCAAATGTACGATTATGGTTTCACAGTGAAGCTCAGATATCCGAGGGTAAGTGAATGCAGCACCGGCTTCTGCACTATGCGCATCATGTTAGCAAAGGTAGGAGAGCCAAGCACGAAAGACAGCACCGCAGAAAACATTTTTTCGGCGAAAGATTAACAAGTTAACATAGCTGGACTAGCCATCGGACGTTTGCATGGTGGGCTGATGACTTATTTTTTTATTTATTTAGTTATTTATTTATTTATTTATTTATTTGTAACGGCATGAACAATGAGAAGTGGTGGATTGACCAGATGCTGGTTATGTGTAAAAATAACTCAGTTGTTTGGTGGTGGCTATGGGAGAGCTTCCACAGAGGCAACAGGTGGATGAGGGAAGGTGAGGCAGGAGGAGAGACACGAGGCAGCCGCCGGTCCAAGTGTCAGGTGAACTGAACTTCAGGTAAGAAGTTATGACCTGCAGTCTATCTGGGTCTGATATAAACCAAGTTTAGGTGCAGTTTATTTTCGTTGTGCTGACTTTTTACAGTCAGTTACAATACCTCATACTGCCTGAGCTAGCATGAGGAGTTTCTATACAGCTGTTCGATTGCTATGATGTTACTGATAGTGAACTTTGTTTTATTCATAAGGTTAGTTAGTAGAGTTGCCAACAGCTCCTTAAAAAATGGAATGGTCCCTCATTCAGAGAAAATATTATGTGTTTCGTATTGAGCTGAGAAGAGACGCAGTTTGTCCCGTACTTCAGCTAGGATGGAAAAAGACACAAAGCTGGAGTTATTCTGTCTTTACAGCTGCCTCTTCTATTGCTACTTCAATCATGAAACTGATCAATGATCAGCTGATGTCTCTCTTGTTTGTTTATCGCCCACTTTGCACCAGAAACAGGAAACCAGCGGATGTCGCGGTAAACAACAGCAGCACGTTTAAGCTTGATCAGCTGTTGTTAGAATGTATTTAATATTAATTTCTAGTATCAGCTGATGTTTGCTGGAGGCACAGCTGTAAAAGCTGCTGGTCATGATGTCGGTTTGGTTATGTGGTGAGAGGGAAACATGAGGATGAAACCAGGAGATGTTCTTACTGAATCATCAGAGCTGAACAGTGATGGAGAAATAGGTTTACCTTTTAGGCGACATGAATGAGTTGAAGGGAAGTTATGAACTGTTTCTGAGAGACAAATAACACCAGGATCCTTTTCTATGTAGCTGACAGCTGGTAACTGTGCAGGGGCGGCTCTAGCAAAGTGTTGCCAGGGGGCCAGGTAGGGCATTAACAGGGAGAGGGGGGCACAAAGAAATACTTTTCTTATTATTCTCATTTAAAATATTTAGCTTTTATTAAATAATTATCTGAATCTTGCGAACAAAGTTTTTATCTGATGTAAAATGTATAGAAATCAAACATATACCAAAAAGACAGTGTATATCACTGTCACAACAGCACTTGTTTTCATTCAAAGTCTTTATGGCTTTAATACCTGGTGGGCCAGTCTGTAGTCAAAATGCCCAATTTTCTGTCCCAGTCCAGCCCTGCAGGTTAATACTGGCAGTGTCACCATGCCAGCTGACTGTATTTCATCATCAGCCAGTGTTGTTCTTTATACATTAATATTACCAAAGTTTACCATAAGGCAGCATAGAATGTATTTACGTGCTTTCAGGTTTTATTCAAATGTTAGTCTTTTCATTTGTTTCCCCACTTTTTTCCTATTTCAAAATCAAACACCAGTTTGTGAGAAGATTATCTTCTTTTTTTTAACAGGCATTGGTTTTGCATTGGCATTGGCTAATTTGCCAATTGTATGTTAAAAATGTTCGTATTTTAATATTCAAAAATGTTTTTGCCCAAAACATGTGCACTACATGTCAGTAAAAATACTATGCAAATATTGATGTCCTTGAATGCTGAGTAAACACTGACTGATTGTATCTCTTGTACTTTATCAACGCAGTATCTAAAAACTTTGCACCGTAGTGGTTAAAATCTCATTCTAATAAGAGTTAAAAGCGCATTTGGTTATTAGGTTTACAGGGTTATTGAATTATGGTTAACGGTTGGTAGAATTGTTTTTAACATTATCTGCCAATTACATCTGCCACCCTTCTCCAAATCTGTGCCCCTACCTGCCCCCCCCCCCCCCCCCCCCCCCACAAAAATTTTCTAGACACGCCACTGCCGACGTCAGCCAGCGCATATCCGGTTGTTCAACGATGACATGACGAATCCTACTTCCGGGCCTAAAGTAGTCTGCGTTTAATATGGCTTTTGTGTTGTTAACATGTTTAATGTTATGTATTTTCTTCTATTTAAAATCAAAAAGCTCCTAAAACAGTCAGTGATCATTGTTGACCTCCCTCTGCTTTTATTACCGCTAATCATTTAAGCTCAGTTTTTAAAACCTTAGGATGTAACTACAGCCCAGCCCATGCAGCAGTATATGAATGACTAACCTCGTATTATGGATGGATTATCTCAGTTGTTCTCCTGGCTGAAGTGTGGTCCTTTTACAGCATCCTGCCATGCGATTACATTTGTTCCTGACCACCGAGAACACTCACGTTAACTTTTATCGAGTGGAAAAAAAGTTAGCTTGTTTATATTATGCTAACATAGCTGTGTCGCTAGCGGTCACGTAGCACATCATTATATACCAGCTAGCCCAACTTCAGTAACCCTACAAACGTCACTGCTGTTTAGTTTTCTGTCTTCATTTATGCTGGAAGTGATAACAGAGCTGTATGTTTTAATTTGTTTCCAAAACCCCGCAGTCAGGACATGCTATATTGTATTTAGATCGAAGCTAGCGAGCTAACTCCCTGCTAACTTCTAACTCCGTTAAGTTTTCATGGATGCCTGGATGTTAAACTCAATTGTTACACCTGGTAGAGCAGAACGCTGATCATTTTATTAAAGATGAAAGACTTTAGACAGTTTTTCAACTCTCAGTAATGCCATAGTGATCGTTTGATATATGGACCTGCAGCGGAGTTTAGGTCCAGACACGGCTAGTGACGTCAGACTGAACAACCGGATTGGGAATGGCATAGGCACCGATCAGTTTTCTATCGCCCATTTGCTGGGAGTAAGGACGCCCTTCGTTTGCGAGGTGCGCCTGCTTAGGGCTGGGTATCGTCACTGATTTCTAGAATCGATTCAATTCCGATTCACAAGGTCCAGGTGTAAGCGTCACAGCAGATGCTTTTGTGTCAAAGTAGCTGAAGATAAAACACAGAAAAACATGATGGTGATTTTCCTGGCCTGGAATTTTATAAAAATATTCTGCAGTACATCAAAAACGAAAGAAAACCATTAATCAACATATGAACATTACCTCTGATGTTACAGCGGTTTTATTAGAGACACGGTTAAGCGTTTTGCATTTTGAATAATTTTAAAAAGTTTAAATTTGTTCAGTATTGAACAGCAGAAATGAGGTTTTCTTTTCGAAAGAATGTAAAAGGGAAAAAAACAGCAGCCGACAGCGCTGTAAACAACAGTAGATTTGTGCGTAACAAGCAAGAGATTAATGAAGAAAGGGAAACTGTTCTTGAAGTACAGAGAGAGAGAGAGAGAGCTGTGCATCGCGGTGGAAGCAAAACAGTAAAAGTCAGAGTGAATTCACGATGATGTTTATGTGAAGCGTTTGGATCTTCTTTTGCTGCTGGTTCGGTCAATACTGTTTGGAGAGAGATCAAACTAACAGCTTTAGAATCAGCGCATAAAGGGTGTGAACACAAAGCGCGGACCCGCTGACAGATCAGAATCAGCGAGCTGTCGGCTTTCAGCCCCGACTGTGAGAAAGGCGACATCTAACTGATTCTGATCCGCGGGTCGCGCTGTGTGTTTAAGTCTATGTGCAGAATCCGTGTACCTGCTCTCATTTACTGTCTTAACTCTTTGCTGGTTCTTGAAATTTTGTGAGATTTCACCTGAGATTCTGGCATTTTGGGCAAAATAAATTTATATTAAAACATCGATTCAGGATTTTAATGAATCGATTTTACGTTATCCAAGCCAGAATCGATTTTAATCGATGAATCAATTATAAAAACCCACCCCTACGCCTGCTGCTTGCGGCGCAGAGAGGAGAGGGCGGGGCGGCGGGGGATTCTCTGGCTGGCTGGAGCAGCATCCAATAACCAACTCGCAAAATAAAACAAAATAAAAACAAACCAACAAACACGAAAACACCAGACATTATAATACAGACTTATAATTTGCACCGATGTTTTTTCGAAATGCTATACACGAAAAGTGAGCGCGAGAGCCCTCGGTGCACCTGCTTGCTGCTGAAGTCAAAGTAAACTTTATTGTCATCTCCGCTACAGTCCAGTATAAAGAGAGACGAGACGACGAGGCTCCAGTTACAGCAGTGCAAGTGTTCGCCCAGGGCGCCAAATAGGCTAGGACCGCCACTGGCTATCCGGTTGTTCAGTGATGACGTGACGAAATTTTTTGTTTGGTGGTCATCAGGATGTGAAGTATTTGGAGCATCTGGATCTGCGGCCCTTCATGTCTCAGTCCCACGGGGAGCCCCAGCTCTACAGGCTGTATGCTGTGCTGGTTCACTCTGGATTGAGTTGTCATGCTGGACACTATTTCTGCTATATTAAGGTACTGGCTGTGCCCGAATCTCTTTGAATGCTGCTGTTGCTTAGTACAAACAAACACACACCATAAACAACACATTTTAGCAGAAAACTGAATGCAAATGTCACGGGGTGAAACGGGACAAGTTATTTGGAGTTTTTACTGTGCATGTTTTGCAATGTTTTATCTGTTTAATATTGTATATTGGGTTTGTTTGTATGAGTTCTATTGCATGTTTTTATCTTATTTAATTGAACAACTGTCCTGTAAAGACTCCACCCTATCTGATTACTAACTTGATTTCACCTGAGAGGTACCAGAGAGGCCAATAAGAGGGCTGGGTAGACGACAGAAAGGAGCGCTTTTTGAGGACGAGTGAAGAAGGAAAACTTTGCTTTGAGGAGTTGCGCTCGAAGGCTAGAGGCTGAGCGCCTCGGCTTCGGGCTGGAGGCTCGAAGCAGAAGGGACGAGAGAGAGTGACCGGAGTGACTGAGAAGCCGAGCCAGAGATATGGAGAGAAGGCTTGGGCTGTAGAGCTGTGATTGACGGCTGCGCTTGAAGGCTAGAGGCTGAGGGCCTCGGCTTCGGGCTGGAGGCTCGAAATCGCCAGCGGGGAGTGACAACACCAGCGGGGAGAGCGGAGACAGCACCAGCGGAAGGCACGAGACGGCTGTGCCGATTTGCAGTTTTAAAGAAGCGGCGGGCGGAGTTGAGAGCTCTGCCCACCCGGGGTAAGTCTCTGACTTATCCCTTTTTATGAAATAAAACTGTCTAGAAGAATAGTGACTGCCGCTCCTCCCTTTCTCCAGCATATCGGGACGCGAATGCGGAAAGGAAGGAGAGGACTCCGCTGGGTTTCCCTTTTTATACTACTTCGCTGGATTTCTTAGCTCCCTGGGACTTTTAGGTCGTGGCGCAGGCCACTGGACTTTTAATGTTGTGTTTTATTGATTTTTATTGTGTTACCCCTTGGCCAAGGTTGTTTTAATTCATTTTACATTTTTAACTATTTAAATATAATAAATTATATTTTAATTATACAGATTTTATTCGTGTGCTTTCCCTTGGCGGCTCCACTGCTCTGTCCGTTTGGAGGAAGGTTTCCTTCCTTCGCACAAAACCCACTGTGGAAGTAAAACCAGCCTTCCGCCTCCGTTTACACAAACAGAGAAAAATACTTTGTATGCATTGAAAGAAAGAAAAAAAGACCCCTATATAACCATAAGATTCTTCTTTTTAGCTCAAATTCAATTCAGAAACTGAATCTGCTGTGTCACATCTCTCTCATTCTGTCTCACAGGCCAGCAATGGGCACTGGTTTCAGATGAATGACTCGTCCGTGTTAGTCAGTGACATTAGGACCGTCCTAAACCAGCAGGCATATGTCCTCTTCTACATCAAGTGAGTAAACATCGGTATTTTTAAACATTCTAGGCTTATTCCTTCAGTAGAACTTTTCCCATCATTATTTAATAATGTAGACATGTTTATTCCCACTTTTCTTGTAGAAAATGTATTATTATAACCTAATTTTATAATGTTGATGCTTTGTCATGGTTAATATTCTTTTTTCCATGTGATCAGGTGCACAGATGTGAAAAAAACTGGGGACTACAGCCACTTGAACCATAACGCTGGCATATCTGGTCAGTCATCTCCCCGGCCGGTGGTGATCCCACGCACCATCACCACCATGCATCACAACAGTGTTGGCTTCATAGGCCCCCAGCTGCCACCACACATGAACAAGGTACTTCCTCACCTGAGGGTACTGATAATGTTGTTGTTTTGTTAAACCCAGTGTTTCTGTTCTAAAAACCTGTTGTTGTGACTTCTTGTTCCTTCAGAGTTCTCTTCAGCGGCAGTGCGGTGGGGAAACCAAACCATGGACTAGCTTCTTCCGCTTCCTCTGCTTCCATCTCCCACTCAGTAAGCCGGCCCACAATGATTCCAGAGAGCGACAAACAACAGAAGCTTTCATTTTCAGTTGGGCTAAGCAAACCAATTTGCCCATCTGCTTCTTCCTCCTCTTACTGCAAGCCGTCCTCCGCCAGCAGTTCCTCCAGCTCTTTGTCCTCCTCCAGCTCTTTGTCCTCCTCACAGTCTACCTCAGACGTCCAACCAGACGTTCGTTTTATTCCGCGTCCACTAAACCAAGTCAGCGGCATGCCTTTCATCCTGCTGCTAATGAAAGCCAGGATTTCTCCACTCCTGTCACAAGGGCTAAAACTCCATCTGAACCCCTGCCTCACTGTACAGAATCCTCCGCTGTTAGCGCTTCACCCTCAGCTACTGAGGGTCCATTAAACCAAGTCAGCGGCATGCCTTTCAGTAATGGGGATCAGAACCCTGTAGGAAACGGGGCGTCCTTCCTGGTGCCGTACAGCCAAGAGTCTTCAGAGGAATCAGACCAAGAGAACTGTGGCACTCTGGATAACGGCAGTTCATCCAAGTCTCATCCTAATGAAAATAAAGACACAGGAAATGTCTTTGGCGGTTTTGGGAGAATTATCAATGGGAAGTCAGGAGTGAACCATAATGGCAATGGATTAAATGGACAAACGTATGGAGACTTCAAATCCAGCCACAATGGTCATCACAAAGTGAATGGACACAGCGGCCCTGACAAGGTAAATCTTGTCTTTATTTTTATAATGTGTGGCAGAGGTGTGGTCCAGGGCGCAGCTGCAGGGGAGGAGTGGTGCAGTGAGCTCAACGGGGCGGTGCTGGTGAGAACAGCTGATGGCGATTTGGACTGATGGTGGTTTTCCTTCCTTTTATATAGTGAGGTGGAGAGGAGCGGAGGAGGAAGACGCTGCGGGAACCGACCGCTGTCAGACGGTGTTCTGTTATAATTCCGTGGACACTCTCAATAAATGTGGAATCTGATGATAACAACCTGTGTGTGGGTGTATCTGTGCATAGCCTACGTCACAAGTGGTGCCGAAACCCAGGAGCCTGCCGGTGTGGGGATGTCCGACCCGCAGGCTGCGCCGCCCGCCCAGCCTTTGCAGCTTCTGGCGCAGATGCTGGCGGAGATGGCGAAGATGAGCCACGACCATGCGGCAGCCCAGCGAGCTCACCTGGCTGCGCTGCAGGAGCAGACAGACCGGCAGACTCTGGTTCTGGAGCGGCTGGTTGGCGCCGCTGCCTCGCCGAAGTCCCCGCCGCTGTCGGTGGTGGTGCCCCGGATGGGGGACGGGGACGACCCCCAGGTCTTTCTGGAGACTTTTCGTGCCACGGCGGAGGCCTGCCAGTGGCCGCAGGTGGAGTTTGCTTCCTCTGCTGTCGGGGGAGGCTCGGACGGCGGCCCTGAGTCTGCCGCCGGCCTCGAGGGGCAGCTTCCAGGACGTGAGCCGGGTGGTGGTGGACAGGTTGGGGCTCACCGCTGAAGATCACCGCCGGCGGTTCCGGGCCTGTCGGCTGGCTGCGGCGGATCGGCCGTTTGCTTGGGCCCGGAAGCTGCATGACGCGGCCGTACGCTGGCTGCAGCCGGGATCATCAGAGGGCGAGACGCTGCCTGCGGAGACGGCGAGATGGGTCAGGTGCCACCGTCCCGCGAGTCTGGAGGTGGCGGTTACGTTGGCGGAGGACCACCTTGCCGCTAGAGCGGGGGAGCCCGGGGACAGCGGCCGGAGGCCGAACAGACAAGCCCCGGTGCCGGCACCAAGGCGCCGGGTGCCTGCACTAGGGCAGGCAGAGCGGGCGCCGGCGCTGAGCCCCACTAATCCTTTTGCTGCGTTTGTGCCTTCCCAGGGATCGGGCATGAGCAGTGCTGCCCCTGAGCCACGGAGAACAGCACAGATGCCGGGGCAGGAGTGCTGGAAGTGCGGACAGCCGGGACACCTGAGGAGGGACTGTCCTCTGATGGAGGTGGGGCAGGTGTTCCACGTTGCCGGTGCTCCAGCGCCCTCTCCCGGTCCGGGAGGGACATACAGCATTCCGGTAAGGACTCGAGGGGGTATACGCCATGCTTTGGTGGACACAGGCTGCACGCAGACCCTCGTGCACCAAGGTTTGGTTCGCCCCGGGGCATTGCTGGAGGCAGAATGGGTGGAGGTGAGGTGTGTTCATGGTGATGTTCACAGGTATCCCATAGTGCCGCTGTTATTAAAGTATAAGGGCAAAACGCATAGAGTAACGGCTGCGGTTAACCCGCGCCTGTCGCATCCCCTAATTCTGGGCACGAATTGGCCGGGGTTTCATCATCTGTTGGGACAGTACGCGGGGGTGCGATCACGACCGTTAGTAGCATGTAGCGTCTGCGCGGCGCTCAGCGGTGACGCGGGGCCGTCCGACACTGACTCTGGGGAGGGGGAGACGGCGGGTCCTTCACGGGAAGCCCCGCCGGCTCCGGAAGTTCCCCCCACGGGCGATTTCCCACTGGAGCAGGTGGTGACACACACCCAGCTGTTGGTGCCGCAGGGCCGCCGGGAAACGATTTTCCAGGTGGCTCATTATAACCCCATGGCAGGGCATATGGGATACGAAAAAACTCTGGAGCGAATAACGGCCCGATTTTATTGGCCGGGCATCCGAGCGGATGTGCGCCGCTGGTGCGCGTCCTGCCCGGACTGCCAACTTGTTAATCAGCCGGCCATACCAAAAGCGCCTTTGCGTCCGCTTCCACTCATAGAGGTCCCGTTCGAGCGCATTGGCATGGACCTCATCGGGCCGTTTCACCGGAGTGCACGCGGCTACCGCTTTGTGTTAGTCCTGGTGGATTATGCAACGTGGTACCCGGAAGCAGTCCCGCTGCGCACCATCTCTGCAAAGAGTGGTGTTTCAGGTCATCTCCCGAGTCGGAATCCTGAAAGAGATACTGACTGACCAGGGCACGTCGTTTATGTCTCGTACACTGCGGGAACTGTACGAATTACTGGACATTAAATCTATTCGGACCAGCGTCTACCACCCTCAGACGGACGGGCTGGTGGAGCGGCTGAATAAGACTTTGAAGTCTATGATTGGTAAGTTCATTAACGAGGATGAACACAATTGGGACCGCTGGCTAGACCCTCTGTTATTCGCAGTGCGGGAGGTGCCCCAGGCCTCCACGGGATTTTCTCCCTTTGAACTGCTGTTCGGCAGGAGGCCACGTGGGGTGCTCGACCTGATTAAAGAAAGCTGGGAGGACGGTCCGAGCCCCGCCAAGAATGAGATTCAGTACGTGCTGGACCTGAGAGCGAAACTCCACACTTTGGGGAGGTTGTCACGGGAGAATTTGCTCCAGGCTCAGCAGCGTCAGCAGCGCCTGTATAACAGAGGGGCTAGACTCAGGCAATTTTCACCGGGAGACAAAGTGCTTGTGTTACTCCCTTCCTCCAGCTCAAAGTTGCTCGCCAAGTGGCAAGGGCCCTTTGTGGTCACACGGCGTGTCGGGGACGTTGACTATGAGGTCGCTCGGTCGGACAGGGGTGGGGCCACGCAGATTTATCACCTCAATCTCCTTAAAAAGTGGAGAGAGGTTGAATCCGCGTCGCTGGTGAGCCTGGTTAAGGAGAGAGATGAGTTGGGGCCGGAGGTGCCAAATTCCGTCATCCCCGCCTCCCTCCCTTGTGATGACCATCTCACACAGGCCCAGAGAGCGGACGTTGTCGCGTTACAACAGCGTTTTGCTGACGTGTTCTCCCCCCTGCCCGGCCGGACGTCTGTCATTGAGCATCATTTTGTAACGCAGCCTGGCGTGACGGTGCGTTCACGGCCCTACAGGCTTCCTGAGCATAAACGGCAAATTGTGCAGAGGGAATTGGCTGAAATGCTGAGAATGGGAGTGATCGAAGAGTCGCACAGCGCCTGGTGTAGCCCCATCGTTCTGGTGGTGAAGAAGGATGGGTCTATACGGTTCTGTGTCGACTATCGCAAGGTGAATGAAGTGTCACGTTTTGATGCTTATCCCATGCCCCGGGTCGACGAGCTCCTGGATCGGCTGGGCACGGCCCGTTTTTTCACGACACTGGACTTAACCAAGGGCTACTGGCAGATTCCCTTGTCTGCCGAGTCCAAGGCGAAAACGGCCTTCTCCACTCTGTATGGGTTGTACCAGTTCGTTACGCTTCCGTTCGGCTTGTTCGGGGCCCCTGCCACTTTCCAGCGCCTCATGGACCGGGTGCTGCGCCCGCACGCTGCGTATGCTGCAGCTTACTTGGATGACGTGATCATCCATAGCGACACCTGGGCGAAGCATGTGCAGCGGGTGGCCGCGGTCCTGGAGTCCCCGAGGAGGGCGGGGCTCACGGCCAACCCGAAGAAGTGTGCGGTTGGACGGAGGGAGGTACAGTATCTGGGGTACCACTTGGGGGGCGGGCAGGTGCGTCCACAGGTGGAAAAGACGGCGGCTATCGCATCCTGCCCGCACCCAAGACTAAAAAGGAGGTGAGACGGTTTCTGGGGCTGGCAGGTTACTATCGCCGGTTCGTGCCAGGGTTTGCGCAGCTGACCAGCCCCTAACTTTTCCCTCCCTTTTGTTCTGCAGACTGACGCCTCGAACAGGGGGCTGGGGGCCGTTTTGTCCCAGTAGGTGCGGGGGGCCGACCGTCCCATTCTTTACATCAGCCGGAAGCTGGCAGAGCGTGAAAGACGGGAAAGCACCGTGGAGAAGGAGTGCTTGGCTATCCGGTGGGCGGTCGACTCCGTTCGCTATTACTTTCTGGGGCGCTCATTCACCCTCTGCTCGGACCACGCCCCGCTGCAGTGGCTCCACCGCATGAAAGATGCCAACGCCCGGATCACCCGGTGGTATCTGGCTTTACAGCCCTTTAAGTTCAAGGTGGTCCATAGGCCGGGGGCGCAGATGGCGGTGGCCGATTTCCTCTCTCGCTCGCGGGGGGGGAGTAGGTTCGGCCGGAAGGCTCCCCGGCCTCAGTCGGGCGGTGGGGGTATGTGGCGGAGGTGTGGTCCGGGGCGCGGCTGCAGGGGAGGAGTGGTGCAGTGAGCTCAACGGGGCGGTGCTGATGAGAACAGCTGATGGCGATTTGGACTGATGGTGGTTTTCCTTCCTTTTATATAGTGAGGTGGAGAGGAGTGGAGGAGGAAGACGCTGCGGGAACCGACCGCTGTCAGACGGTGTTCTGTTATAATTCCGTGGACACTCTCAATAAATGTGGAATCTGATGATAACAACCTGTGTGTGGGTGTATCTGTGCATAGCCTACGTCACATAATGCTTGTCTGTTTGGGTTTTTGTTTGTTTTTCTTAAAGGGACATATTATTAATATTTCTTTTATTTATTTTGGGCACATCAGATCTCTGGCAGTAATCATGGCAGTTTGACGTCTACGGCTCCTGTTGCTAATGGAATAGGCAGAGACCATAGCCAACCAAAGTAAGCCTAACACTGAACTAAAAAAAACTTATTGCTCTGCTGTCCATTTTATGCATTTAAATTTTTAAGTTTAGAGGAGTGATCTTAAAACTGTGCAGACTTTCCTCTCTGCCAGTGTGACAAAGCATTGCTCATATTGCTTTTGTATTTTATTTTTCCAGCAAAGATGCCTCATCCCAGGCTAGTTCTTCTCAGAGCATTCATCCTGCTGCTAACGAAAGCCAGGATTTCTCCACTCCTGTCACAAGGGCTAAAACTCCATCTGAACCCCTGCCTCACTGTACAGAATCCTCCGCCGTTAGCGCTTCACCCTCAGCTACTGCTACAACTACCCCTTTTGTTGCAGCTAAAGAATCTGCTTCCGCTCTTTCTTCTTCTGGGCAAGATGGCAACCCTGCAGCCTTACCCCCTCAGCCGGGCTGCTCTCAAAGCACCAGTGGGGCTTCTGCAGCTCCACAGAAAGTTAGCGTAAGCAAGGATGAAGCCAAGGATCTACCACAAGATAAATGTGCAACAACAGGGACTGAAGGACGTAAGGATACTAAGGAGCAGTATCAGTCCAAGCCTAGTTCTAGTTGCAACGAAAAACGATCTTCCCGAGACAGGCAAAGACTGTACTCTAGCTCTGGCAGAGATAGAGAAAGACACAACAGGGATAGGAGTCACGAACGAGAAAGCGACGACGATCGTCACCGGTACAGACGGGACTACAAGGAAGGAAATTTCTCACCTTCTACAGCACCAGAAACAAACAAGTTCAAGGGCTCCCCGCCACGGGCTCGCCTTTCCTCTCCAGACAAAGAGGATCAAAATCGCAAGAGGACTCTCAGCAAAGACAGGGACGACAGCTCTGATGCCCGCCACACTAAAAAACACAAAAAGAGTAAGAAAAAGAAGAAATCAAAGGATAAAGACAGACACCGTGAGAGTGGGTGAGTATTGCCATCTTTCTCTCGATCCTTTAATGAAAACAGAAGGAAATGTGTTTGTTTTAAGCTAGATTTTGTTTGAAAATAATATGGGGTTAAAGCTCACTATCAGTATTATTATTTTCTTAAAAACGTAAAGAATTTTCATCATTTTATTGATAATGGGTCACTTTTTCTGTCTTAGGCTGGCTGTAAAGCTTGATCTCGGTTTTGTTAAACAATGTCATTGGTTCTCTATCATCCCGTAGAAGTTCTGACGGAGATTCAGACAGAGCTGCGGAAATGAAGAAGAAAAAGAAGAGACATCGGGACAGCGATCCCGACCTGCACAGCCCAGACGCAGCTCGGAGCCACAGAAACAGAAGCAGAGAGGAAGGGGAGAGCTGCAAGCGACACCACTCTGACAGAGACTTTGAACATGACAATGGCTTTCCACCGGAAAAACGTCGCTGCACAGACTACGCTGACGGCAGCGTAGTTCATGTTAATGGGAATGGATCTCTGAGGGACTATCCCACAAGCTCCAAGCCCAGCGGCAGTGCGGTGGGGAAACCAAACCATGGACTAGCTTCTTCTGCTTCCTCTGCTTCCATCTCCCACTCAGTAAGCAGCGAGGAAGGGGAGAGCCGCAAGCGACACCACTTTGACAGAGACTTTGAACATGACAGTGGCTTTCCACCGGAAAAACGTCGCTGCACAGACTACGCTGACGGCAGAGGTGGCCATCTACTACATTCCAATCAAACCACACCGGCAAACGGTTCAAGTTACGGCCATCTCAATGGACAGCCAGGTATTCATTTATTCTCCAAAATCACAGGAATGCTGAATTAAATGGTGCTGACAAGTTAGTCCAATTTTAAAGCATCAAACCCTGTTTTGTAGGTTACAGCGAAATCAGCGGCAGTGGATTTCCCAGTGACCTGAAACACTGACTCTGTGAGTGGATGTCTTTTTAAATGGTCAGCGTTGATGTAGCTACTAATACTTTCTCTTCACTAAGACCTCATCTTTGTCATTTCAGATCCATCAACCGAATTTTAACAACAGCAGAGGAATGACATCAACTTTTTTGACGTGGTGCTTCTTCATTAGGAATAATATTGTATCTTTACCTTAAGTAAAGTGTTTTAAAATTTAAACTATCCCCCTTTCTTTCTTTTTTTTCTTTTGTTTTCTCAAATGGGCTTATTTATTTGCCGTAATTTCTCCTAGCTATCGGTTAAAGAAACGGTGTTGAACATTTATGATGAAGAATATTAATATATACCGTAATTGTCGGGCTATGCCGCTACTTTTTGCACAAGCTTTGAACCCTGCGGCTTTTAGTCAGGTGCGGCTTTTCTATGGATTGTCCAGGATTTTTGTGATATCGTAAGATGATTTGTTTTGTTTGTTCCGCTGTTGTACGGCACTACGTTGCCTGGCGGAAGGGCATGTGATCAGACACACAGTATCGGGGTTCAAGAGTGATATGTTGGTCACATGTCCATCCGCCAGGCAACATAGTGCCGTACAAGTAGCGCGAAAAACAAACTTCAAAGTAGCGCTACGTGTTCAGCGGGAGTCGTGGATGACGAGCGGCAATAAACTTGCGAAAAGCAAGTTATGCTCAACTCCACCGGTGGATTCTGACAGCGTGGAAAAGTGTGAAAACATCCACGATCACCAACGGATTTCGAAGGGCTGGACTGCTGCATGATGGAGAGGAGGACACCGCCACGGCCCTTCTGAGGGTGTTCGACTCTGACACTGACAACGAGGATTTATTTGGTTTTGAAAGTGACAACGAAGGAAAGAAGCTGAGAGTGGATGACTAAGCCACCCTGAGCCTGTTCGTTTCCGACACTGGAGAAGAGGACTTTGGTGGTTTTAATGCGCAGGAAGAAGAGAAAGATGGTGGTGAATGACTGACTTTTCTTGATCCTAAAAGGTAGTCCGAATCTATTTTTCTGGTGTGCTGTAGGTTATTGTTATGTACTACATTTGTTACTCATTTATGAAGCACAGTACATGTTTCGTACTTGTAATTACCGCTACTTTTACATATACCTAAAAAGTTGTGCAAATATGTACCCATAACTTGTTTTTCAAAATATTAATAAAAGGGGTGTGTCTCCAAACAGCCATCTCTTTCCTGACAATTCCCTTTGTGCATATTCTCTTACATATGATAAGTCAACATTGAAACACCTGCGGCTTTTAGTCAGTGCGGCTAATGTATGTACAAAACAGGATTTTCCCCTGATTTTAGCTTGTGCGGCTAATATTCAGGTGCGCTTTGTAGTCCGGGAAATACGGTACTTGTATGAACACAAAGCCTGGAGCTTAAACATCTCAACTGCTGCACACTCCACAACTGCTGTGTGTGTGTGGCGGGGGGGGGGGGCAGAGGGAGTGTTCGCCCAGGGCGCCAAACAGGCTAGGACCGCCACTGGGTCTGGACCTCAAATTGAGAGTTTCAGTGAACAACCACCAAATGCAAATTTAAAATTTTGAATCAGTTCTAGATCTTTTATCTGCTTAATTTGTCCTCAAAATAAATAAATATTAAAAGAAAGACAGAAAAAAAGAAAAGGAGGGAATGGGCTTCACAGTGCTATGAAAACTGGTTACCAGTCAATTGCTCAATTACTTTCAAGCATGTGACAATGAAGGCTTGTGTATAAAAATGGCTGTAATTACGCAGCACTTCATGTAAAAACCTTTGTACAACCTTTTGAATTAAAGCTGAAAGTCACATCTGGAGTTTGGTAATGTACAGAGGTAAAACTACAAAACACGTCATTAACAACATGCTTATGGACCTAACTGTATGCGTCTAAACTGTGTAGTGCCTCAGGCTATACATACTGTAGCGTGCGGCAGGGTTCATGATTAATATTTTCCCTACAAGAATAAAATGTATAGAAACCTTGGGAATAGGCACTTGCTAAACTTGCACTTGCCAACTGTGTACGGCACACTTAACTTTCCTTTTTATTAACGGTCTTCATTTTATGATCTGTGTGATGGATGCATGCAACCACACAACTGAGATACTTGGGTAATATTCATTTGGTCTTTTGTCTTATGTTTACGTTATGCTCTAAAGCTTCTGTGATCATAAATGCAGAAGCCAATAAAGTGGACTGGACCATCTATTGTGATCATGCAGGGGGAATGGGGTTCTTCTTGAATGATGGTTAGCTGTTATCTCTTTAGTTTTCACCTTTGGTGTATATAATGGTTTATTCATTTGCTATATAACTGGAGCTGTTTCTCATTTGGGCAGGTCAGTTTGTTGAGCTATGTTTTTGTTAAGTGACTTTTGAGTAGCGTTCTGTTAAGTTAACCTCTTTTATGGGCCCACTTGATTCTTAAAAACTTTATTTTTTGTTATTTTGAATTTTTGTAATCGTCTTGTCCTTTTTGGGGGTATAATAAAACCCAATTTTTTGAAGATTACATTTGTGCCTGTGTGTTCCTGGCTGCTTGGATTATGACAATCTGCCACTCGATGAGACAAATAAGGATCTGCTCTTTCTGGATTTTATTGTTAATTTACAGATGTTAAGTTGAATTCAGTTTTGAGACACCGTTTCTGAGATCCTTGAAAAATGTATGTTTCAGAGCAGCTTCTCAGGATCCTGAAAACATTTTACAGTCTGGTCATGAAAGAGGCATTTAACACGATGTAAAGTACAATTGCAGATATTTAGCTAAAAGCACAAACAAAATAAATTTCTCTTTAATCGGGTCACACGTGCAACTTTACATATGACTCGCACTTTGACAGAATAAAGAGTTAAACCGCACTTCTACAGCTGCAGGTCGGACTTGAAATGAAACCAGTTTGAGTCACTTACGTTGAAAAACATCCTTTTAATAGGTCCGTGCCACACACTAGTGAAAAATAAAGCTCCTACAAAAGAATGATACTTTTATTCCACAATATCTTAAATAAAGTAACTTCAAGTACTTTTGACTTGGGTACAAAAAAATCTAGCTGCCTCCATCAGGCCACAACACACAGCAAGGTTCAACACAGTGGTTAAAAATGGCCTTAGGTCCTTGTATTGTGGCAGATTGTGAGGAAATGTATCATGGAAGCATAACTGAATGCTTGTTGTTCCTTTTTTTCTCTTTTTAGTTATTATTATTTATGGGGAGGAATGATTTCTGTGTCACTGTCCAACTTTGGAGGCCTTGTTGGATTGAAATCATATAAAAAAATAATTATCATAAAGAATGAAAACTAAAAACGATAACATCCCCTACATGCCCCTGTTGGAAGGGTAGGCACTACCAAGATTAAGGATACCACAGTGTTTGCAGAGGATATGTATATACTGTACAAACAATATTTATGATAATGTTTTCATCACGTTCACTAAAATAGAATGCTACAATCATTCTAAGGCATAAACAATATCTTAATATTCTTAAACAATTTTTACACATTGTTCCAAACAAGACATAATATAGACATTAATAAACAGTATATACACATGAATCACCACAGCCTAACTGTTCCTCTGCAGTTGCTGTAAATAAATGCAGTTTTACAGATCGAACAATTGAATACAGTCCTCCGATGCCCCAAAGCACTGAACAGTGTAAACAGCTCTTTTTTTTTTCTTTTTTCCTTTTCTTTTTTTTTGTCTTGGCTTTGTTTGATATTTGGGAGAGAGAGAGAGAAAAAAATTATAACACAATAACACATTCCTTTTCAGAAGTCAAAGCAGTTCGGCTGATTCCTCCTTTTTCATAGAAAATGAAGTGGACCTTGATTCATAAATAATTATTACAAAATTAAATACATTCACTATAATACGATTAAATAACAAACGAACAAAAAAACCCAAATAAACAAAAACAAACTATTTACAAGTAGTGGAAAGTATTCTAGCGCAGACACATCATTGACATTTTTGAGGATTCATTCAGTGCAGTGTTCTGAGACAGGGAATGGTATTGCACTATGACACCCCATTTCTCTGGGACTCTTTGGGGCTTTCATCCCTGTTGTAATAAATCCAGTGCACCTAAACAACTTTTTATTTTTCAAGGTGACACCTCTCCTAAGCACACCACAGGTTCCTTATTAAGGAGTTGGCTTCTTCTTCTACCATCCTGCAAAGCCACGTTCTCCATCACAAAATAAAAAGTAACACCTGGTGCTCCGGTTACGAAAAGTTGAATGGGTGTATTGGAGAAGAGTCTGAACAGACTTTTTTTTTTTTTTTAATCTTAAGTGTTTTTTTTATTTGTTTTAGTTTGTTTGTTTCAGAAGCTCAGTCCAGCGCTTCTCAAAGAACTTCCTCATGTTATGACCAGCTCGACCAATGTCTGAATTGTCTTCATTGAATTTTTCACAGTTATCAAAGACCAAGTTGACATCGATGATGAACGTCTCCAGGTTTTGATACCTGAAATTTAAAAAAAAAAAAGAAGACATATTCAGGTTAGAGAGAACAGCAGACACATCACATAATTCCTGAAAAAAACTAAACAAAACTGAAAACACTGGTCTTGCTTTAACTTCTGCGCGAGGCTTTTAGCAGAAAAAAGAACCGAGAGAAGCGATGGGAACTCACTGGCTGCTCACAAGCTTCTCACGTATGGTGGAGAAGTCCATCGGTTTCTTGATGACCTTCCTGTAGCCAGGCACCGATTTCAGGTTGACAGGTGTGAGAAAAGGCCATGCATCCTGATGCCGCTCCAACTCAGCAAGGAGTACTCTGTAGGACAAACAAACACACAGTTAAACTCTGGCCACGACTTTGTGTAAATATAAGCTTTGTGTGTAACACAGAAAAGCTTTCTTTCATAATTTCCTCTTATGTTTAAGCAGCTATAACCAATATTTCTGGATTGACAAGGGATCGGTTACATGTGGGTGAAGGGTGTGAACGAGGCTCCCATTGTGCCTGAATACTGGAAGTTTCTTTTAAATCATTGTTTTGGGTTTATGGTACACAAAGCTAGGACTAGCTGGTGAACAGTGGAGCATTAACAGCTGGAGAATCAGATATTTCCCCAGAAAGCTGAGTAGGCTGAAAGCTGAGGTAAAAGAAAGCTAAGATAGTGCTGCTTTGCCCTAAGTGGTTGTGTTAACAGCATTTCCTAACCAGTTACAGTTTGTTTCTGCTGCTGGTCAAAAATATGTCCATGGAGGTTTAAAGTTTGCATTTAACTCATAATCTTTAGGGTTTTATGAGCTAATAAAACCGCTAAAAAACAAAAGAGAAGCTGACTTTGTGCTGAAAAATTCCAGGAATGAAATACTGCAAGTAAACGTTGATCAGAGGTTTTGTGGCTTTAAACACAACAGAAAATGTAAAACACATCCTCCAACCTTTCCATACAGCTTTGTAGCAGGTGGAAATTACTGTGCAACTACTGAGAAGAAAATGACACAGAAAGACAAGTGCAAACATGCCATGGAGACATACCTGCATAATCCCAGGTCCCTGTTGTTGTCTCGAGCCGTCTTGGCTCGCTTCACACACCCAGTAGTCTCCTGATTGGATGTCGTTAGAGCAGGTGAACTCTCCTCCGTTTTCCTCTTCCTGCTGGTGTCTTTTGCTCCTTTTTTGGGCGTACTGCTGGCACTTGCTGAGTCATCCTCCGACACTTCCCCGTTACCGGCCTGCTTTCCATTCTTCTTTGCCTCTCCGCCCTTCTTGCTACTCCCCCCACTAGATGCTACTGGTTTGGCTGGAGGCTTTTTGCTTTTGGGGGATGGACCACTTGCCTGCAAAAGTACCCAAAATTGCAGCATTTCCTTAGTTCGGGTGCTATTCAAACTGGAACCATTTAGTTTCATCCTCCTAATATTGTCCTTTCCTAAAATGTCATATCAATTTGCCATATCTTAGACAAGCAATAATATTTAGTCCCTTTGCTGACCACATCTGCATCAACACAAATTCTTTAAAGCCTGCGTTAAAAATCGTTACTCAGCTTGTATCAGTATGAGTATGACTTATGAGTTTTACTGTCACTTAATGGGATAAATCCATGCTGCAGACAATAAAATTGAAGAGCAAGCAATAAAACTCTAGGGGAGGAGCAGCTGATGAGATTTCTTTGAGCGAGCAAGTGTCCTTGCGGTTTAGATGCACAAGATATACTCTACAATGTGTCCTTTTTCTTCTTGCCTTTCTACCATCAACTTTACAAAACAGGAGTAAAATAAGTCCTGAGATGAGTCTAAAAAATGCACATTAAAAAAAAATCATAAGTAATAAAAGGTTCAGATACCTTGGATATGCAGGCCGGGCAGTACCAGTCTCCTTCTGGGATGCTGGTGATCTTGGGTTTGTGACAGTAAGTGTGGCAGCCTTTGTCACAGCCATCACACAGCAGGAGGAGGTCCTCATTATCCCCCTTCTTACAAATCTGACAGTACTACAAAATAAGTGCGTCCATTAAAAACAAGTACAAACTTTCCAAATAGTTTTCAATTAACATTGTGGACACAGGCTGTTCTTTTATTCTCTTACCACTTTCATTATCGACCTCTCCCAGGCAATGGACTTCTGCAGTTGCTGGATACACATGGCCAGCTGGGCGGCGCTGCGCACTTCGCTCAGGGCCTTCCTCCACACTTTCATACCGTGGGCCACCTCCTCCTCGCTGCTGAGGGAATTTAAGGGAAGGTTATGAGAATCAAAATAGATACACATATGGGAACGTGTGGGGTTATTTACACACAAACTACAACCCGTAACCAATAAAACTAAGGCTGCTGTGTAAAATGTGAATAAAAACAAAATGCAGTGACTTGCAAATAATTTTAAGCTCGTGTTTATAACGTTCAGGGGCATGATCACAGCATTTTACTGTTTATTTTAAGCTCTATGGTCATTTTTGAATTTGATGCCAGCAACATGTTTTAAAAAAAGTTGAGACAGGACAAAGACTGTGTGTGAGACGCTGTAAAGCGTCGTTAGGTTCAGTAGTGAAAAGAGCGCTGATGTGAGGCTGAGTCTCTAAGAAGTCATTCAAGATGGACTGAGGCAAAGTACAAAACTGGTCTCTGGTGTGACAAATCTTAATTTGAAAGTCAGAAATCACTGACTGCAGGCTAAAGAGGGTAAGACCTACCCAACATCTTATGGTATGGGCACCATTAATGCTAGGGAAAATGCACACAATTTAGAGCAACAAATGCTGGCAGTGTGTCATTCTCAGGGAACGGTTTGCTTATTTCACAGCTCAGAATCAATCTGTAGTAAGATCCTGGCTACAACAATCCACACCTGTCACCCGCTGAAAACATTTGGTGGGCCTGAAACAAAGCTAAACTTTATGTCAAGCAAAAATGGAAAGGTGTAGAAAAAAATTAAGAAAACAGACAAGTTTCAAAATGTGAATTTATCAGTTTCTCGACATTTAACATGTTCCGTTTTTAACTAAACAAATTATTTTTAATGAGTTTCAAAACACGGCATTTTGTTTTTATTTAAAGTCCACACAACTTTTTATGAAAATGGGTTTGTAGTAAACTGTGTCAGTTGAACCAGATGCTGTAAAAAGCTCCATCTGGGCAGAGACAGGCATGACGTTTTTGGGAGTATAGAGTGCTGGGGAGAGGTACACACGTTTTTTTTATCATGTTAAGGGGGACGCTCATGCAGGAAGGGTAAGTGTATGCTGAATAGCAGGAGCTGTAAGTAAGCCTATAACTGAGGTTGCTGATGCACAACACCATGCAGATGATTTTAGGGGGAAAAAATGGCAGTGAGTGGAGCCCCTCCCACACAAAAAGCTGCACAAGACAAAAAGGAAAAAAAAAAAAAAAAAAAAAAAGCAACAGGCAACCACAAAAATCTGCTGTGAAATCAGCAAAGACCCTCACCCTTTGAGTAATATGGGAAACAAAAAAAGCACACATAGAGAGAGGAAAGGGTCTTAGTGGGAGAGTGGGGAGCTGGTTGGAGAAATGACCTACCCTTCCCTGTCAGCACTAGTAGATGGGGCGGGGGCAGGGACAGTGACCGTACCCACATTATCCAGCCTGATCTGAATGGTGGTACCTAAGGGGCTCCTCAGGTACCTTCTCTCGATGTTGCGCTCCAGATCAGCCAGACGTGTCACTGCAATGTCCAGCGGGTTGTCCGGGTGACGCATCACCCCGCCCTTCTCTCCCCGCTCCTCCAGATGCTCCTTGGATTCCTTGTCTCCCGTGTTTGTCGCCGAGGCCGTGGATTTGGTCAGGGGCTTGTGCTCGTAGTACACCAGGTCCTCACGCTCAGACTGAGGGTCCGGGTACGTCCAGCCCTGTGAGAGGAAATGAGCTGTTGAGTTTATTGGCCTCTAAAAAAAACATAAATTTCACAAACAAAATATGTAGAAATATTTGTGCTAGTGTGTTACTATTTCACCTTAACCTGCAGGCTGGCTGCGGTGACCTTCCTCTCCAGTTCCTCAACCTGCTGCAGTATAGCGATGTCCATTTCCATTGCTTGCTCCTCAACACACCAGCCCCGCACCGACTCCACACTGACCTGGCTCTCCTCCAACTCATGGAGCTCAATCATGGCCACTAGATAAATTACACAGCAGACACATGGGTTAGGCAGTGAAAGACAGTTGTTCATATAAACTTCAATAAACCTCACTGATACAGTATTAGCAATTTATTGTGGGATTATAAGGAAACGCTTCTAAGCATGAATGAATCTGATGCACATCATTATGTGCTCAGAGGAGCTGTTTCCAGACTTACCGTCTCTGTGTTTGGTGCAGACCTGGGGGATGATCTCCATGTATTTCTGCATTTGTCTCTGGAGGGCCTTCTCTCTGATTCCTCGGCTGTGGAGAGCATTGACAAGAGCCCTGAGCTCTTCGATGTCAGACACCCGCCACCAACCTGTCAGCATCTCTGAGCACACGGGTGTGAAAGAAAGAAGATGTTTTGTTCAGTTAAGACATGTTACAGTCAAATCAAACTGGGCTTAAGTAAGGATAGCATTGGCTGATCTCATTATATATATACAAAATAATACATCGAGTGTTGCTCACCTTCTGGGATGGGTCGTGGCGTGGCGTGGTCGAGGGATTTGGGCATCTCCAAGGCGGGAGAGGGCATAGAGCAAGTTTTCTCAATGCGAGGTAAAGGCGATTCACTTTTACTGGAGACACTTGCTGCTGTGTTGCCCTCTACAGAGTGACTTGGCATGGGGCTAGGGCTGCTGCACAAAGGCAGGCCGGGACTTATCATTCCACTGGGCCAGCTTGCGAAAGAAACTCCTAGCAAAGAGACACCTGACTTAACCTGTGGAGAAAAGAGGGACAATAGAGGGGTGAGGAAGGTGGTAGTGCACAAAAGGAAATATAATAGCAACATGTTTACCAGCCAGGATTCTCACCTGCAGGGTGGATAGTGGGTAGCTGAGGATGCCAGTTGGGTGGTGTGGGCTGGCAGAGGCTGAGGCAGCAGAAGGGGTGAGAGGGAGAGCAGGGGATGGAGGTGGGGATTTGGGTCTGGCTGGGGTGGAGGATGCCTGAGGAGACACACGGGGCGGTCCTGGTGGTGTTGTGGTGAGGGAGGAGAGGTCACAAGGGTTGCGAGGGAGCAGACTGAACCAGTGCCCGCTCCTTTCTGTTAGCACTCTGAGCAGCTGGTCGTTTGCTTGGAATGAAAGGTGTGGCGATGGAGCCGGGGATGAGGTTGGAGGAGTGTTCCCTGGGCTTTCACGTGCAGCTGGCAGGCACGGGGCAGATAAAGAGGATGAAGCCAGGTGAGGGATGTTTGTTGTGTCGTTAGCAGTCACCATGGAGGGAGCTGTTGCTGCCGCTGTTGCAGGCTCGAGGGTATTGTGAGTGGGGGAGGACGCTGACATAGTGGTTGTAACAGGAGTGCCTAGGGTACTGCCATTCTGTCTCACATGGGGACTCTCCTTGTCTTCTGCCTTCACAGATTCTTTACCAATGTCCTTGCTGACTTCTCTGAGAGCGCACAGCTTGGTTACACAGCCTGGTTGCTGGTAGAAGAGGGTCGGGGAGTTTTTCTTCCCCTCGTGTTTCTTCTCCTCCTCTTTTTGTTGCTCCAAGTCCTGTGTTCGAGTGCTCTGCCCATCGAGGTTGGTGGGTTTCTCCTTCTGCAACTCAATCTCTTGAGGTTCTTCTTTGACCTTGACCTCCTCTGCTGCTCTCCTCCTCCTCTGTCGCTCCTCCTCCAGTTCCTCTGGAGCTGCAGAAAAAAGGAGAAAAACGTACTCCAGTTAGAAAGTGAACTACTGTAACACTGAAACTGGATCCTGATTATTGGACATTACACTAATTCGCTTGCTTTCGGAAGACAGGCAGAGCTGTGTTATTAGTGTTGACAGATGCTATCTGCGTATTTCACTCGGTAACAAAACAGCTGAACATGCAGCTACACGAATTATAAAAGGTCTTTCTTTGTCTTCTTGCCGAGCATGTTACCATTACACATTCATTTTCCAAATATTCTCTCAGATAAGCAAAGTGAAGCGTATACGTATTCAGAAAAAAAAAAGTGGGCGGTGTACTGCAACAACCTTCTCCACTCTCCATGGCTTCAATGAAGACCCCTCCACAGTGGGGCAGTACCCAGTATCGGCGGCGGTACCGATCCTGTCCATACATCATAGAGCGTAGGGAATGGGATATCTCATACAGCTTTCTTCTGGTCTGATGATGTTGCTGCAATTGTACAAAACATACATGGAAATTACAGACCTTCAAAAACAGAAGAAATCTGCCCTACCGGTTTTTGTTTTTTTCTGTGCGACATATGAAGCATCACATAAGATGCTAATGAGGTCATTTATCAAACTAATTAGTGCCTTCATTAGTAAACAGACCTATGGCAACACAAATATCCACACAACGTACAAATCACATTGCAGTTTTCGACACATTTTGCAGCTTGAATTCCAAAGTCTAGCATTGCAGGTGTCTGACGTATTACTTCTATTGCAGCAGGAGATTTTTCTTTAATCTCACTTTGTATATTCGAGTATATCCCACATTAACTGGATCAATCAAACACTGATTTTCATGCACTTTAAAGCATTTAAACGTGTTCAAGAAAGACATACCTTGGCCATTTTTTCTATTTGCTTCTCCAGTTCCTCGACACTAGTAGCATGGTCAACTTCATCCTGATAGAAGGAACAAACAAATACAGGAAATGTCTTTGAGCAACTGCACAAACATTTAGCTTCTTATAATGAAGCTGGCTCTATCACCTTACCTCATCATATGTCTCCACTTTTCTAACCTTCTTTAGTTCTTCCTCCTCCTCTTCCTCCTCTTCCTCCGGTTGGTCGTCACTGTCATCGTCGTCGTCGTCGTCATCTTCGCTGTCTCCACCCAGTTTCCTCTTGCGTTTGGTGGCCGAGGATGGAGTGCCAACAGACTGGTTCTCTTCCACACCCATGCTGGCTTCCCTCTTTCCAGTTCGTTTGGCATAAATGGTTCTCAACCTGTATAAGGACACAGGAGTTTAGTCTGACCTAGTATGGAGAACAAAAACATTATTTTTAGGGTTAAGAAATCTTACTTCTTCAGTTTTCCCTCCATAATAATCTTGTCTTTCCTCATATTTGCCATCTGATCCAGGTTCTTGTCAATCTCACTGCACGAGGAAACACAATTCTGTTAATTATAGCTGTGGCAGTGTACATCCATTGTTTTAGGTAATCTCGGAAACTAATAAATATAATGAGTAAAAGTTCATGGGGGCTGGCTACCATTCACAGCTCAAAAAAAAGCTTAATATAACAGCTGGTATCCCAGAGCACAAATTAATACTTTTATTATTTCCCTACAATAAAAAGGACTGCAAATTACTGCTCCCTGCTGCAGCTTTATTAATTGTTCTCCACCGTATCAATAAAAAAAATAACATCACTGGCTCAGATATAATTTCAGCGTTAAACAAAATAAAACCACATATACCGCATTAACTAATTTTTTCCAGTGTGTGGTTGGTGAAAAGGACTGTTAGATTTTTAATTTTGTCTCAGAGGAAGAGACACATCCTACACTGACATATGGTAATGTGCAAAAGTCTTCTTTCTTTTATTCTATTGAAACATGTGCAAACATACATAGAAAAACGGTGTATGAGGCAACAACAATTCTAATGAATGACCACGTTTATTCATTCTTTAACACAGCGTGAACTCTCTTTGGCAGATTTCTTGTCATTTCTTTAAGTTGTCTTTAGGAATAGTTCTCCAGGCTTCTTGTAACACATTCAAAGTTAATCTTTGGATGTTGGTTGCCTTTTGTTCTGTTCTCTGTTCAATAATGACTAATGTTGAGATCCAGGCTCTGTGGAGGCCAATCCACGACTGTGTGTTTTTCGAAGTATGCTTTTACTGCATTGCTGGTGTATTTGGTGTCACTGTCATCAAAGATTATGCTGCTGCCCATCACATCCTTTCCTGATGATACTGCATGATGGATGAAAATCTTACCATACTTTTCCGTGTTCATAATTCCACCAATTTTGGGAAGGGCCCCACCAACACCATCACTTCATCAAACCCGTTGACACTGATTTTCAGTCTAGTTCTTGTGTAATTTGGCAGACCATAGCATTTTATCCCGATTCCTCTTTCTTAAAAATGGCTTCTTGACAGCCACTCTTCCACTGAGACCTTTTTTGATGAGGCTTCAGTGAACAATAGATGGATCAACTGAAAGGCCAGATACACCCCTCAGGTCCTATTCCTTGAGGATATGACTTTCAGATACTGTTCATTTTCTTTAGATAGTTTGTTTGGGGATCACCTTGTTGATGCAAAAAATACTATTTTATGTCATTAAAGGCGTGTTACCTTTGTCATTTAACTAAAAATAAGCTGCTAGTCTTTTAGAAACCCTGGAGAATTATTGCTCAAGACTACTCAAATAAATAAATAAAAGAAAGCTTGGCTCCTTGGAAGTGAAATATGGAGTATTTCCACAGTATTGTGCAAGACTTTTGCACAGTACTGTGAAGTACTCAAAGTGGTCAGTTACCTACCTGATGACAGCTTTGCTGCAGGCCAGCTCATTAGCCAAGAACCCCAAAATTGAGGCCTTCTGAGCAGGCGTGTGAGCCTGAAAGGCCTTTGTCTTCAAACTGAGAGCCAAAGGAGCCAGATCTGTATTTCCACAATGGGCTCCCATGTACATCTGCAGCACCTCGGAGACATTATCTCTGTTGATGCCAACGTTAGTCAGGTGGTCCCCCAGCATGGTTTTTGTCTAAGGATAGGGAAGTTGATGATAGCAAATAAATTATATATATATATATATATATATATATATATTTTTTTTAATAGATGAAAATGTACCCAAGCCTTTAACCTAAAAACAAAAATATCACATTGCTAGTAAAGGCATGGAGGCATCAGCATTAAAATAATGTCAAGTGTAAAAACACTGATTTTGAAGTCATTCTAAATGACTTTGTGCAAGATCTTTATAATCCTAAAGTTAGTCCTAAATGTATATGATAAAGCTACATATGGTGGCATTGTTAATGTTTTGTATCTTATGGATCATATTTACTAACTTGATTATGTCTCAGCTACAGTCCTAAAGCAGAATCAGTCAGTTCAAAACGCAGCTCACCTTTTGTCCAGGTGGCAAACCAGGATCACAGACTGCCAGAGAAAGCAGTTTGACCAGAAGGTCTTGAACTTGGCCCATGCTGTCCCCCACATTAAGCAAGCCCTCCTGTAGCATTCCCAGCGTGGGCACATCCGTGTTCACATCGAGTCCCAAAACCTTTCCAAAGCCTCGCAAGAACTGCATAAGCATCAGGCAGTCCGACACGGCACGTCCTGGTAGGATGAGTCCGGGAATCCTGGAGAACTCAGGGAGAGCCTGGATGCAGCAATATCAGTAAAATTATGACTCTTTTTGCTCATATTAGGATCGATTAGTGAAGCTAAGAAAAACATGTGTGTCACATGTTATGTGTATGTTCTCAAAATAGTAGTGACAGCTTAGTTTGTGTATTTTGCAGTATGTTATTTTAACCACTTGAGGGCGCACATTTCCACATAAAAATATTCAGTAACGTGGTCTCAGGAAAAACAGTCCACTCAATAATAATAATAATAATAATAATAATAATAATAATAATAATAATAATAATAATAATGATGATGATGATAATAATTATAATAATAATAATAAGATACCTTATGATCAGACAGACACATATCTTCATTTGGTTTCTTCAGTTCCCTCGCTATCTCCAGCTCCAGCCTCCGTTGCTCCAGTTTACGCTCTTTGTTCAGACGCTTCTCATCCCTTTTCTCCTGCCGCAAGCGTTCACGCTCCTAGAGAGTCCAAAATTCAAGGGAGCATTAGGAAAGAAAAATGTGTGTGTGTGTGTGTGTGTGTGTGTGTGTGAGAAAACAGACAAGAAGGTTTACTTGACTTTGCTGAGCTGTGTTAGAATTCAGCCTAATGCTGCTGTGCATTCAAAGGAAAAGTGCTTGAGGGCCAGAATCTTTTGACTTGGTAAGTGTGCAGAAAAAAAAATGAATGAAGGGAAAGAGCGCACATAAAGGAGAGGAAGCAGGAATCCATCGAGGGAATAATGACTTAGGCTCTTTTTATGGAGTGGACTGTGCGCCCGTGTGTGTTTCTGCATTTATTTGCGTGCATATGGGCTACCTCTGCTTTCTTGCGAGCCTCAACAGCCTTCATCAGCATTACATGTTGCCTCCTCCTTTCCCTCTCCTAAAGGGGCAAAAAAAAACAAAAAACAGGCAAACATTAACAAGCACACGTTGTACATACAGTAGTCAAGGCCAGCCTTAGTATAATTGTGCATTAATGTAAAACTGTGATGCACTAAATTCAGTAGAGGCACCATACTTGAACAAACACAGAACAATGCTTCACATGTATACACTTTCACATGTATGGTGGAAGCATAAGTGAAGAGTACAGTAGTACAATGACAACCAAAAAGCAACACATAGATGCGGTACAAAATAGATGTGATGACAGGCTCAAAAAGAGAAGCAGCTGGAATCGGTGACGGCGCCTCTAAACTAGAGCTGACACAACAAAAGCAACAAAACACTAGTTGCCGGAAGTCATCTGACATGCCACATGTCATTAGAGTTATGATAAAAACAATCAATTCTGCTACATGAATCAATGATATCGCCTTTTTTGGGGGGGACACATCACACCTGTAATATTTAGTAGGGGGTTATAAAGAGGAATGGATTGTGAGGTGTAACTACAAACTGAGCAGTTTCACTTCAGTGGTTTTGGCAGCTTAAGTGTTAGCACAGTATGTGACTGCTGAGGATGAGACGTCTGTGTTGTTCTTTGGTGTATGATACACAGTCTACTGCCAAAGGGCACAGGAATCACTGGTGACTGACTATCATTTTATTTGATCTCTTAAGGTTTCCCGCTCCTCCATATCAGGCTGTCATTCCCTCTGTGATCCACCAGAAAGACACAATTGCCACTATTAGGGCTTGCCAAGGACATTTCCAGTTCTCGCTGACTAAAATGGGCTGTTTTGTGAGGACTGTTTTGTCATTGTGATAAACAAAACAGGCTAGATGCCAAGCACTCTGCCGCAATATTTCTTTGTGCTTATTTGTTTGATTTATCTACAAATGGAAAACTTGAAAAACGACAGAAAGCCTGTGGCATTCAGCTTCTTCCAATTCATCAAAAACAACGAAGACGTTAAAGGCTTTTATGATAATAAACTGCAATAAATCAAGTGCGATACGGCCACACGAGACAACTTTAAACACATGGGATTAAACGCGCTTCCTAATTTCAAACACTGTAGTGCACGTGAGGTTGATGCAGTAATCGGCCTGGTCCACGACAGGAAGGCGAACCTTTAGATTCAGCTGCGACTGTGTGTGTGAGTGTGTATGAGTAAGAAGGGCTACAAGCAGGAGAGCCAGGCTAAAATAAAAAGCTACATAGAACCATACAGTCCCCATGGTGAAGATGATTGTATTCTTGTTCTGTTTTTTTCCCCCCCAAAGGTCTTTTTTTTTTTTTATTCCAAGGTGCCCGCACCAAACTGGTGGGAAATCTGCCTGTAAGTGTCTCCACCATGAAGACGAAATGACTCTCAGTAGCTGTTTTCATTCATTGTGCAGAGTATAGGAACAGTGAATGACAGAGAGGCCGGGATGGGGCAGGTTAAAGTCCAGCACTCTGTGGACTGCAGAACAGATGCACGGACGAACAGACACAAGCTCAACGTCTGAGCCGAAATCGTCAAGCACTCACGGGTAACACAGGCTACTCCAATACAACAGTTAGACAATGTATGTGATGGATGGAAACTCCTCGAGCGCACTTTGAGACAGTGAGTGTGGATTGGCTAGCAGTCTTTGCAATGCATTCTGAGTAGAAGGGGAGGATGGGGGGAGGGGGAAAGAAGCTGCCTGGCCACCGTGACAGGGTCAGTTGTCCCTCAGGACGAGCAGATGGAGGCAGCATACTGACTCTTTCTCTCTTTTGTTGGTTTTGCTGGAAAGCCATGCAGAAGAATGTAGTATGACAGCAGCCAGTGCTACACTTAATGCATTGCTATGACAACCATAACACAACCAGTTACACGATGCAGGTGTTAGATGTACAAAAATAAACATACCCATACCATATCTAGTCTATGCCTCTCCAACTCCTGGCAGAGAGAGTTGGCAAAATATTATGGAACAGAAGTAATATCCAATACCAATAAGCAAGGTGTTTTAAACAGAGAAATACTCACGTACACACACTCACGCATGCCTATATTTAAATTCACAAAGTATAAGCACATCCACACACGCACACGCACCTTCAAATTTTTATTCAAGTCTGAGGTAAATGGTTTTATTCAGCAGTAACTATGAGGTTCAAGAGGCTCAGTAAGTTGTTTAGAGTGCCTACCTGTTGTTTGAGCATCTCCGCTTGCTGTCTCCTCAACTCTTTCTCCTTGAAGGCGAGAATGAGAAGATGAGAGAAAAATCAATATGCTTCCATTGTATTAATATCGTGAAAAGTACAAATACAGGCTGATGGAAAAGCCCCACAACACGGTAAATGAATTATACAATTCAATGAACAGGATTTTTGAAGACAAATGAATAAATAAATAAAGGTATATCACAGTTTTCCATATTTTTTCCAAGAGTTTCATTTGTAAGCATACCTTTATACGCTTTTCAGCCTCCAGTATTTTGGCGTTGGCGGCTTCTTCCTTCTTTTTCCGTTTGGCCTTTGAATAAAGATTAAAGTCAAGAATCACGGAGATGTATATCATTCAGGCACATCAAGTCCAATCAGACTTGAGCTCTGCAGCACTTTAACTGATTGTTTGCAGTTTTCTGGTTTGAGCAAAGATTTCATGCTCCTGAATGCCAGTCAAATTTGTAAAACACAGCAAATGAATAATGTATCTCTTTAACACGTAATTGTGAAAATGTTGAAGCCTCCTGTTAAGAGTGGCTTGCCAACCGTGTCAACTCAAAATTGATTTAGTCCTGCTAAAACACTTTGAAGCTCCTACAGTATAATTGTGTGGCCCTGCATATGTGTGTGTTTGTGTGAACGTGTCTGCATCCTTGGATGTGTGTTTGTGTGTAGAAAACGGCACCTTTTTTTTTCCCCCTCGACCCACTTATGCTAAACTGTTACTGTTGTCTGATGAAAAAAAAAAAAGACTTTTCTGTCCAATTTAAATAAGGTCTGAAGAGGCAGCAACAGCCATTTTAATATTCAACAGCCGTCAACCAAGACCAATTTAGCATTAGTTCCATGTGGAATTATGCCTAAGAAGACGCAACTCCCTCCAATGCATGCTGCTGTTCAGTAATGAGCTTTAGGAAGATTAAAACACTATAGACTGAGGGGCTGTAGCTATCCAGGAATGTTCTGCTTAATCAGAGGTGCTGCTGGATCAGATTCTGTACCTCCAAAATTTGCTGCGCTCTGAGTTCCTTCTCCATCCGAATTTGCTGAATACGCTTGATCTTTTCCTGTAAAAAAAGAAAAACATAATCTCTTAATATTTTAGACATCCCCAGATAAAATCACTTTCCAACCACTCTATTCCAATTGGGCCGGGCAGAAAGTCACAACAACAAGTTTAGCACTACAAGTAATAATGGTAATTGAAAAGTAAGCTTTAAAGGCTCAAAAAATAACAATTCAACATTTCCCGCAGTGCTCACAGGGAGTGTGTGTGTCAGGACACTTAGATAAGGAAAAGACGGGAAAAATGCAGTCAGCACACCCACAAAGAAGACCCACCTGCTGCTTGAGAATCTTGATCTGCTCTTTCTGCTTCCTTCTCTCCTCCGCTGCCATGATAGCTACAAGAGTCAAATCAGTGTTACATCAGTGTCTAGAAAAGTGACCTATAAAAACACGGGCTTCCAACTGTATTCATATCTGAGAGACTTGGAGTTGTTCCGCTTTATTTATTTAAGAGGTCTCGCTGAAATCACAATGTATTTTTTTTAGCAAGGCACGGAGAAGTTCAGGGGACTAAATTAAAACAGAGTACTGTAAAAATAAGGCCGTGACTCGAAAACAATCGACATGCATAGACGACCTCGCTAAAATGGCACATTTTATTTAGAATCTAAACAACACTTTACATCTATGGCTTTAGGGTACAGCAGGTCTCTCACTATCATGTCTCAATCCTAATTTTCTGGACGCTGACATTTGTGCTTATTTTTGGTTAATTTGTGAACATTCATGCTTCGCTTATGCAGGAAATCTCAGCGACCTCATGATCACTTTTGTAGGTCAGGTCTGATAATTACAGATGATAGCTCAATTCATCATGAATCGCTTAACTCAAAACAACTCATACAGACACATGGCCACACCGACTGAAAGAGTTACAAAAAAACCTCTCAGAGCTCCTGGAAGGAGCTACAGCTACAGCTCGTTCCAGTTTGAAAAGTTATTTTCCGCTTTCATTTATTTGCTTGCTGTCTGTAAACATTAAAACTTGGCCCTGGCTCCTTGTACGAGCCTTCTTCGGTCTGTTGTTGTGGTTATTAGCACTGAAGGGAACTAAGGGTGTTAAATATCCCAGCAGCCGATGCTCTCTTCACGCCAGTAATGACCATCCAACTTTTTCATCAAACTCACAGCAGTAAGGTGGATGAAAATGCTGTCTTGTTTAACAAACTGAATGGCACTGTGATTGGCTTTGTTTAATGCTTTTAAGGAGATCTCCACAATCCAATATAGACAGTTTGGGGGATTTATTGTTTATTACTGTTGTCAAGAGACAAACTGGAGCCCAGCTAGTGCCCAGATCGCCCAAGACATTCTGATCCATGAGAGATCAGCAATCATCGCCCCAACCTAGCTAATCAGTATTCAGAATTACCTTTGAACTTGCAGACAGATACATACACATGAAGGAAAACAAGCTGCCTCAGCGGATTTCTAAGCATTTACAATACTGGACTGCATCTGTCAGATATTATGACATTATGTACAAGGTAAATATCAGCGGGCCTAACATGGATCCTTGAGGGACAAATTCATTAACAACTGGCCCCACACAGATACACAGCAGCTACAGGGTACATCCACAGTTAAGTCACAAGTGGCTGGTATTCATGTTTGGGTCACTCGTGTCAGCACATTTACTCGATGGATTTGAGCTGTCTAGTTGGAAAACTTAAATTTAAAAAATCTAAGTGATCTTCGGGATTGGGATCAAAATTGTTTTCCACTGTTTAAATGTTCTGGTGCATTATACATTTCTGAATGTATAACATGTCTAGCTACATCTCTGAATTTAAGCGAGAGCTAAGCAAACAGTCTTGAGATTGGATGCAATAAAGATTAGAGGAGAAAGAAGATTAAAGCTTAAAAAATGATGAAAACAGTTTTGAACCTACATGCAAACAAAGGCTATACAAGCAATATGAGTTCTTGCTGGGCTTTATACTCTGTTGATTTAGATCAAAGTAGTCTGAAGTGACCGACTGACCAATTAAATAACCTCCGCCAGCATGTTTACAGCCCTGTACTCGCTTACCTTGCTGTTTCCGAGCTTCTTTGGCTGCACGTGCCAGCGCCTGCTTTTCCAGTTTTCTCATCAGTTTCATCTGTGCCGCCTGACGGGCTATTTCTGCAAAGTGGAAACAAAAGTGGTGCCGGTGAGAAACCTCTGTAGTTGTACTGCACATATAAATAACTGGGATCGTTCCTAAGGTTTCATTTATAAAGTTTAGCAATTGCAACAATAAACTTAGAGTGATATATTTATCCGTTAGCATTTTTAAAATACTGCAATACATGTCAAATATTTTTTACATAGGTAGGGCTGAAAAATCAGGTTTGCAGGGCTTTGCTAAGCAACACAAAGGCACAAAAACAAGACATGTTAACAATGGTGATTCATCTTGACAAGTAATTGTTGTTAGTATTATTCAGATAAAGTAGGTGGCTCAAACAAAAAAGCCTGACAAAAAAACAGAAGACAGAAAAAACTTGTCCTTGTGCTAAAAAAAAAAATATTTGAAACTGTGACCCCTTCGCTGTCGTTAGCTACCCGAATAATAGCTGGTTGATGAATGGCACACACACTTATGACAAACATATTTCAGGGCTCATTTCCTCTGCTAACCTTGAGCCTCTAGTTTGCGCAGAAGTTTGACCTGACTGGGACTAGGGCCCTCAGGCGCCAGTGGATCGCCTACATTAGGGGGTCGTCCCTTCCTTCGTCGGTTACCTTTGGCACCTTCGCCTGCTAACTGGCGCTCCGAATTTGGGGGACGACCCCTTCGGCCTTCCATTGCCAAAATACGAGGTATGACCTCCTCCTCCTTCAACAGGCTCCACTGTAAACCCTGGAAAAAGGGACAGAAAATAAAGTAGAGAAAGAGAGATTGGGAGGGATGTGGAGAGATGCAACAGTGAATGACTTGCCAGCATGAATCAGTTCATGTGACTAAAGGACAATTAAATCATTAGTTGCTAGGCTCTGCATTCAGCAGAGACTGAAAATGATATATCATTACATTTTAAGTGATTCACAATAAAACACAGGCTAAATAGCAGATTAAATAAGAATTCTGTTTCTCTTGCCCCTCAGCACTGCTGTATTTCTATATTAGCACTTCCTCTATTCTGCTTCCAATTAGAAACACACATCCATTTCCTAGTTTATCTCTTTGTGTCACACACTGACATTACATGGAGTATATCAGTGGTCACCTGTGGAAGTAATGTCAGCTGATTATTACATTTCTCCATGCACAGTGCGAGGTCTATGAACTAGGACTACTGAGGGCTTTGGCTGATTCCTACTCATGCCCTGACAGTGACTGCTGCATGAAGCTTTGCCTGCCGCTAGATGAAAAGATGAAGAGGGATCAGGGAAAGAGAGAGAGAGAGAGATGAAAGGCAGTCACCTGGGGTCCTTCTCTGGCTTCATAGAAGTCACCAACCCTTATCTTTGCACTGAAGCTAAAATTATCACGCGTGATGCCACTTATTCCATTTCTGGATAGATACTACAGAAGAGAAAATAATAATGGCGTTGGTTTAGGCAGAAAAAAAGGAAAAATGTGAAAATTAGCGACATTGAAAAGCAACTGGGAGGCACTAGATGGAAGGGAGTCTACGGTTACAGTGCATCGGTGCAGTGCTGCTAATCTTTATAAAAGCCAGGGGACAAAAAAAAAAAAAAAAAAAAAAAAGAGCAACAGCTCTCAGGAGGGAAAAATGGTTCTGACCTTGGGGTGCACAATTCAGGCCCTTTCTTATTTATCTGTGGCATCGCCAGGCTTTTACTGCCTGCCTGACTAGCAGCGAGTAGATGTTACTGCATGGAGTTTTTTTCTTTTTTGTGTGTGTGTGTGTGTGCGCGTGTGTTTGCACGACAACACTCAAAAGGCAGTTCAGACAATCTGTGTGTTTGTGCTTTTGATGAAACAAACAAAGAAGGCCGCAGGTCATATTAAATTGTACAAATGGGGCCAAAGTCGTGCATCCCAACACTAACCATTAATCATTCGGCGGGGAGGGAGAAGGAGAGGTGAAAAAAGTGGCACAAGAAGTGAATCTAAGAATATCATCTGTCACTATTATGGTCACAGAAAGCAGGGAGGGTGGAGGCATGGGGTGGGGGTTTGGAGGGACAGCTGGAGCAGTAGCATAGATAATATAGAACAAATCCTGATACATAAGCATTTCTTTGAGCAATGTGGATGAGCGGTTTTGCTGTTATTAGAGGGGGGAAAAAATCCTTCCGTGATAAATCATAAACCATCCCGCAGTAGTCGCTGTTACAAACAAAACTGCTCATCTTTTTGCCCAAAAGAATCTGTATCACGGATTCAAAGCGTGCTGTGAGGCCATGAGGCCCAGGTACCTTCATCACATCTGGGTACTGCCTCAGTTTCTTGCCACAAGGGGCATAGTAGGCCACCTCGCCCTGCGGCCGTCCAGCCACCGATTTGATTCTAGTTTCCCTCCGCCACCTAGGTTTGGGAGACGGAATAAATAACACTATGTTAACAAAAACAAAAAAATTAGTACATCTGTGGCTGAAGCAAAATGTAACCCGAGTGTGTTTGTTGAAATCTGTCACTTATACGTACCCTAACTCCAGAGGTATCATCAACTCCTTCTCATCCATCACCCTCTTCCGCTTTCCTAAACCTGTGGAGAGATGGTTTAAGTTCAGATTTCCTTAACTTAAGAAATTTACTAACACCATGTCTATGGTATATATGTTTACACACATTCATAAGTGTGAGCACAAAACACACATAAGAGAAAATGTCACTTAGAGTAGATGACTGGAAATGTCTGCTTGAAATATTTCTGGCAAGCTGCACTTATATCCTATTTCCTCTGATCTGGGTAATCTCTTTGCATTGAAAAAGGCAGAAATCAACCTTGTTGCTGTACCAAACAAGTTGTCGAGGCTCTCGAGCATGGCCCTGCAGGACCTCAGAGCTCTGGGTAAGCTAAGACAACCAACTGCTTTCTTCCTGCCTTCCTAAATGTAACAATCACTTCATATGAGGCTGATGGGAATATACTCCCTCTGGGAAAAAGAATTTACTCCAGCAGCATACTACAGTGTTGTTTGTGAGACTGAAAAGATCCAGCAAGAGAGAGCCTACTAAAACTCATCCTTCACCTCTTGCATTAATACTTTTCCCAATGCAGCATTTTGAATACATTACCTAACGGAGAGGCTAGGCTGCAGGAGGAAGAGCCTGGAGAGCTGTGATAGGCCAAGGCACTGGAGCTGGTGGCAATGGTGGGAGTCTTGATGACCTGGAGGTTGAGTGGTGAGCAGCTGGTGGTGGTGTGATTCGTTGAGGTGTTCAGTAGTTCTGGGCCTTTGGTTAGCCTGTGGGGAGTCATCTCCTTCTTAGATGATCCAGATGGCAGCAGCTTTAACTCCTTCACCTTCTTCCCAGAGATGTCACTGTCCGAGTTGGTGTCAGACTCTGAAATTGGACACAAGTGTGCAAAGAGAGGTGAGGAGTTAAAAAACAGAGAGGCATCAATTCACCAAAGTGGATTAGCATTTAATATCTTTTTTTAATGACTGGGTTTTTTTTTATTTTCTTAACTGCACAGACATAACCAATTATTTGATTAGTTCATCTGCCAAAACAAATTAAACAAGTTATTTTTTTTGTTCAAGCAAAAATGCACACTATTTAAGAATCACAGCTTCTGAGCTGTGAGATTTTAACACTTTTCTTTGTCCTATATGATAGTAACTTCAGCTTGACCTGGGTTTCCTCTCCAGCACTGGTATTAAACTTACTGACTAATCTAAATAATTAGAAGAGTAATCCGTAATTAATATAATGGTTAGCTGTCAGCCCTGATTTTTATCTTTAGCTCCTTTTTTTAATTATGAAAGTTACATTCACTGCCGTAGAAGGTACCAACCTGACAGACTATCATCTGAGTCCTCTTCATCCTCTTCCTCCTCAAGATCATCATCCTCCTCATCATCATCATCTCCTGAGTCATCAGATTCCTTGTTGGCTGGGAGCCCAGCTGTGGGGTTACATGTCCCAGGGATCCCCACTCCAGGAATTCCAACTCCAGGGATACTAACTCCAGGAATCCCAATCCCGGACTCTCCTCCTCGAAACAGATCTACTAGAGACTGCACCAGATGGTTCTGAGAGAAGCCCTTCCAGGCAGCTAAAGGGTCTGCTTGTCCCTGTCCCTGTCCTAGCCCTGGTGTCTGTCCCTTCCCCTTGGCGGTCTTGTTCTTTCTGGATCCATGGCCTGTTGTAGCATGGGGTGAGGTAGTGGAGGGCTGTGACGGAGGCCCAGCCTGGCCGGCTGCCTGGGTCCTGTTTGCCCCTGTGCTCAGATTGACAGGCATCGACCCAGCATCAGTGTCACGCTGAGGGGACTTGCTTTGAGAGGCAGAGTCTTTGCGAGGTTTGGAGATGAGGGCCAAAGGTGCGTCCTGAGTGGTGCTTTGGATGACTCCATTTGGGTGATGGGGTTCAGGGAGCCCCAGCAGGGCACTTGAGAGGAAGAGGTTGGAGTGATTGTTCTGGGGTGGAGGAGGCGGGACGAGTGGCAATGGCGATGAAGACAGAGATGTCCTCTTGGGAGATTTGTTTGGCCCCTGCTGCTGCTTCTTTAGCTCAGCTGGGAACGTCTGCCCTTGGGACATGAGAGTCTGGGAACAGAGGAGGAGGAGAGAGGCAGAGAACAAGGAGAGGTATGGAGTCAGAGGGAGGGACAGAGAGGGAAACAGAATGGGAACAACAAAGAAAGGTTAGGGAAAAAAACAGAAAAGAAATGGGACAAAGTAGAGTTGCTTTAGCTGTCAGTTCACATCACTGCTGATTGTTTGAGCAGGTGACAAAACTACAATGCTGAACACTGGTACAGTTAACTGTGTCTAAGCTTCTTTTAGGGAAACAAAAAGAACATAAATGCAATAACCAAAGGCATTGTTCTCGGCCAAGTTTACAGAAAAGAGACACTGTGTATCTCTCTAAAATTGTAATTACTTGTCTGCACATTTGAAAAGCTCCATCATCATTATCACCATACAGCTAGACATGTTTGCCTTTTGTTTTGGCTTGTTTTTTTTATTTTTATTTTTTTCATAGCGAGGACCAGCTTGGCTCAATCGGTGTTTAAGCAAAGGCAGGTTAGACTTTAATGTTGCACTTTCAACTGGATGTGATATGAAGTGAAACAAATCAATTTCACAGACCATGAAATACAGTAACAGTGCTGAAAACCACAGGGGGAATTCGGCTTGCTGTAAACTTCTCTATACTGGTAAAAACAAAAAGGGAAATGAATACGCTGATCCCAATAAGTTTAGCTTATTGATCACGGTGCTGTCGTTCATATTTCATCTGGAGAAATCGAATTTGTGAAGTGAAAAGTACAAATGTCAAATGTCAATTTTTACAGCATTTCATCTGAAATCAGGAAACCCATAAATAATACAGTGGAATCCGTGCACAAGCAATGGTTGCCTCAGGAAAGTAACAAGACTAAAGGCATTATCTGTGTCATCTCTACAGGAGTATGCTAAACGTACCCAATGCAAATTAGTCAGAAAATTCTGAAAAATCTGATTTAAAAATTTTAAAGTTTAAAATTTTAAAAAGTCAATGTTCATAAAAGAGGAGATTTTAACTTAATAAAGCATGCTTGGCCAGCATCCACTGCAAACTACTGGCTGCGGAAGTGATCATCAAATAAACCAACACACTATGAAAGCTGGAAGGAAATCTTTATCAACATACGTGCTAACTTAAACTGAAAGGTCTCCTGTGCTTTTACTATAACACTGTAGGATAACAGTAAAACTCCTGCATAAAAAATGTTTTGAATACTTCTGATGGTCAGTATAACTGGCAATTACCCCTTTGTACAAATATCATGATTCACAGTAGCAGCGATGACAATAAAGTTTGATGCAAGCATTTTTTCCTCTCGCCACATCATAAGAGAAACTCGTGACATTCGCACAAAAGATAAAAAAGAAACTTCTGGGTAATAACACGAAATAATTGGAAAAACTAGCATAAAGCTACCATAAAGCAAACACTTTGTGCTAGGGTCTACTTAAAAGAAACTCACATATATTCCAAAAGATATTCCACTATTTGGTGTTTTGCACATGTCAGCCCCAAAATCCTTAGAGTTATTCATTTCGATTGAGATCTAGTGACTGTCAAGATCACAGCATATAATTTCACATCATTTTCATACTCTTCAAACCATTCGGTGATGCCTTCTGTCCCATCGAGTGAGAATTGCCATCCTATTCAATTTGTTTTAATGATAGGATAAAGATAACCACTCACAGCAACTTTGTATTGACTCACAGTGACCTTGACGTGCCCTCTAGAAGGACAAGTGGACCACAGTGCCAGCAAAAACCTTCATACCATAAGAGGCTGAACAGATTCCCTTACTGCACAGAATCAATCCCCGTTTTTTTGTTTTCCTTTAATTTGTCACATTTGTATCCAGATAGCTTAGATGTTTAGTTGTTGTTCTATGACAATCCCAGTGCAAAAGTAAAAAGAGAAAAAGAAAAAAAGTAATGCATCTACTATACAAAACAAAAATGCTGACTGATGTCCATTTGCAGCTGTGAGATTCAGCTCCAGGCCATGTTAATTTTGATGAGGCTGTTTGGCACTTGTTTCCCTTTGATATAAAATCCCAGACTGGTATGTAAGAGAAACTGTAACAGTTATGATTTTCTTTTTAATTGACTGCGCAGCTACACTAACAGATCTGTAGCCGTCTGGAAGCTGTTTGGATTCTGTCTTAAAAAAAATTTGAAAACAGCCACCAGATTTTTTTTAAAAAAGAGAGAGAGAGGCTGGTTATGGTATGGTAATGATGAGGGAAAAGAGATAAACAGAACTGCAGATCTGACTGCGTACTCAGCTCCACTGAATAATGTCATTATTGTCAATTTGTTATTAGTAACTTTGATCAGTAAAGCGGAGTGTGAAGCAATATTTTTCTCACAGGATACTGTGTGCGTAAATGACATTATTTAACTGATGTTATCAGGCAGGCTTACCTGTCGCAGCCTGAACTCATTGATCTGCGCTAGTGAAGCTTCCAAAAGTTTCCTTTTGTTGGATTTGGCGGTGCCAGAGACAGAGTGCTTTGGTGGCTTCAGTGAGGACTTCTGGGAGCTTGTTAAAGATGAGGTCAAACCAAAAGGTTTTGGGGAGGTAGGCATCGGGAGAGTCGAGCGGGGTGGAGAGGGAACTGAGAGAGGCTTAGGGGAGGAGCAGAGGGAGAGGGGAAGGTGCGGAGGGGAGTTGGAGGGCAGCAGCTTGGGAGGTTTGGGCGAAGCGGTGCTGGACGGTGCCTTTGGAGATGTGGTGAGAGCTATGGGGGAGGAAGACGGTGACGACTCCCTGCGGGGTTGAGTGAGGAGTGCCAGGGGCTTTGAGTTGGCAGCCAGGCCAGTGGACTGGATCACACTAAAGTGTTGCTGTGGTCCCTCTGTCCGGGACCTGGAGCTGTGAAGAGCCAGCGGTGAGGTTTGGGACAAGGCGGGAGGAGAGACAGAGCAGGGTAAGGGCACAAGGGTCGGGGGATTGGAGGGGACCTTTTGGGCCTGGGTGCCTTTCTTTCTGTTGGCATCCCCAGAGAGTGGTCTGTCATTCTTTGCAGTTCCAGTGCTGGGTATCAAAACCTGGTGCGGGCATGAAATAAAGAACTGTTTGAACAAAGGCTTTCTCTGTGGTATGTGATAATTTATTTTAATTCATTCAACATTGTGGGCACTATTTTAGTGAATGAAAGCACTGCGCACCAAGTGCAGTCAAGTGCACCATGTGGAGCAGCTGAGGGCGCAGTGGCCTCCTTCTTTTCACCTTCACTTTCCTAATGTTTTTACTCATTTTAACTTTTCCTCTTTACCTTTGTTTTCTTCTTTGTCCGCTTCTCTGTGTCAGACAGTTCGCTGTGTTTGTCCTCCTCTTCGTCGTCCTCGTCATCGTCATCATCGTCTTCATCATCCTCTGCTAGGTCTTCCAGATCACTGCTGAGGGACCCATCACTTGAGCTGTCTGATGATGTGCCTGATTCACTATTGCTCACCACAGAAGTGTCAGCTGTCTTCTTCCTTGGTTTCTGAATTGAGAAAAAAAACAAAACATTGTAAAAATCAGCTTCACTATGCAACACAAACTGGCTTATTTCAAATTAAGGAGTAATTTTGATCTCAGCACTGACCTTCTCTTTAGGTTTCTGAGTCGTCTTTTCCACCATCTCTGTGGGATTGTTCTGAGGGCTGCGACGCTGGCTATTAGCAGGATCTGAATTTTTGGTTGGCTTGGTTGGTGCCTGAACAGGAGCTGGACTCGCAGAAAAGCTCCCTGATTGTGTGACAGGAGGGCAGGCCCCGCTTCCATTCACTGCACCATTCACCCCTAGAAACACAAATTCTGCTGTATTACTAATCAGCTTCATCTCTCCTAAGAACTTTCCAACAAGCGATAATGGAATATGTGGAACTAACAGCAGATTGAAATAAGGCTAATAAAAATATTGATTTATACATGTATCTCATCTAACATGCGAGCTGTGCGAGGCACAAGCCCAACACGAGTGGTTTACATAATAAAAGATAAATTAAAAGATACTGTGAAATTAAAAGAGTGCCAGAAACAGAGATTACGAGAGCGAACATGAGGGAAAGAGCGGGGAGATAGAGGTTAACAGAATCACTAAGTGAGGACTGAAAGTCATTAAATCTGGCTCGAAAAAGAGAAATCTCATCATAGGGCAAAGTGGATTTAGGTTGTGGAGGAAGATGCACAGATAGTGATTATGGGAGGGTTAGGGGGAAGACTGAGCAATGAAAATAAGCTCCCAGGACAGCGCTGTACCTTTAGGTGCAGCATGGCTATTCTTGCCGGGCATCCTGATCGGAACAGGACTGGCGCTGTGATTGGACTGAATGTGAGGGGCGAAGAATGGGGGAAAGCCGATGAAAGAGGGGAGAAAGGCAGCAGCTCCCCGTCCATGGGCTTCGGCAGCTCGCCACCACTCTGTCGGGTCAGAAAGTAGAGGAGAGGAGACGAGAGGAGAAGATTAAAGGTATAGTCCCCTTAACCAACTGCTACCCACAATTCAAATGTCATCCTCTTACCAGAGAGGGCTCCTAGTTGGGGATGGGCAGCCAGAGCAGCTGACATGCCTAGAGAGCCCAGGCCTCCAAACTCCGGCCTGCCTGCTCCGGCAGTGTAGAGGGCTCCAAATGCTGGGTGGTTGACCAGAGGGAAGGCACTTGACAATGTGGAGCCAATGAAGGGCTGCTCTCCTGCTGCTCCAAACAGACGGCCTAAGATAGATCCGAACCAAGAAGGACATGTCCAAATGTTTTAAAGTACACTACAAAAGGGTGTGGATAAGAGCTCAGTGGCACAGTGAAACAAAGCAACAGGTGCAGAAATGTTTTCACCATTTGATCTAATTTTAAGTTAAAGATTGACATGTTCCCTTTACCAGAAACTGTCCTGTAAAAGGAGAAATGATGCACTTCCGCCAGATCTTCAGATGTTAAAATAAAACAAAGTAAGTAAACAGCTGTTAAGAGGACAAGTTGCTAATTCGTTACGGGTATTATTCTGTTCCTGATAGCTGATAGTATTAAACAGCTTTTTAAAGCAGTTGTTTCAGTTTGAGATAGTGACAAACAACTCCTATACGACAGGATTAAAAGATGAATTCCACGCAGAAGAATAAATTTTGCTTTGAAGTGACAAAAATGCTTAGGACTAAATTTTTCTACTTGTACATATTTAATACTTTGTGTTACGTAAAGTTCAATTTTGACATTACTGCACAGCTGGTTTGACAGTTATTTATTACACCTTACTGCCCTACTGTTAGCTCTGTGTATGTTTATTTGCACAGACTGAGAAGACTATTCTCAATTACATCTCTGAGCTCTTGATGTAGGAATCGACAGAGTGTAAAAACTAGATTTAAACAGCTTTTGAAGATGTCGCTTCTTATCCACCTGACTATAGAGGAATTAAATACAGAACAACTGCCTTCTGAGTGTGTGGAAGAATTAACTTCAAGTTTTGCTTTCACAAAGTGCTCGTTGCACCTAAATTTAAACGGCAGCCGTACTGTTTCTGAGCCTGACACACCAGCACTTCAATGTGAATCTCACGCATATACCATGAAACATGCACATTTAGATTACAGACCATGCTGTCATAATCCTATTCTGGCATAGAGCCACTTGTTTATAGCAATTTTTTTTTTTGGTTTAAAATGACTGTCAGAATATGTCACACGGTAACAAAGACTGGATAGTCCCGGTGAGAGAAAGAGGAGCATGCATACGGTGTAAAAAGCTAACCTCCTTCTATTCTTTTGGCATTCAATTTCAGCAGAGAAGAATACTTCATCAACATCATCATCGTCTAGCGTTTTCCTGAGCACAATCATTTCTGGCAGGGGCGACTGCCACGTATTACCTCCTCCCAGAGTCAGATGCAATTTGGTGTGAGCATATTTCATGCAAATTCAATTTCTATTCCAGAAAAGGAGAGCAAGTCTGCTTGATGCCTCTGCATAAGCCAGGTAATACACATGCAAAAAAAAGAAAGAAAGAAAAAAAGGAAGAAAAAGTGATGACTGAAGAAAAGGAAAGTGTTGTGCACAGTGCGGATGAAAATGTCAAACTACTATACACATGCACACAGAAATGTAAAGCAGAGTGACACGGAAGAGGAGTGTTTTCAGAGCTAATGCAGTACATGGTCTATTAGTATGGCCAGTTACATGTGCTTTATAGCACAAAAAAAACAAAACAAAACACTGGAGAAGACTATGAAATGAGTGTGAATCAAATTGTTTGCGCGTATGTGGCCATACCAGGAGAGCTGGCAGGATGAGAGTATAGCCCTTTGTGTTGGTGCCAAGGCCCTTCTCTGCCACAAGACAGCAAAATCTGCCTTTTGAATGGCATTAGAATATGCTGAATATGTAGAGCCCGCCTTGCCAGTGTCAGCTAGTGGATACGAAGATAAACGACTGCAATGCAACCCCCAGAAAGGCCAGCCACAGCATTCGCTTATGCCTGGGGTGCCCACCTCTCTTGCCCCCCCTCCCCCCCGCACACCCCCTTCTTTTCTAGGCAACACAAAGTGACATCTGCAAATGCCTTTTCAATATTAATGCGGGCTTCCAGAAGGCGAATAATTAAATCTAAAAATTTGAATCGAGAAAGAGGCACGGGAAAGACATACCTTGGATTACCTACTCGCTCTTCCTCACCCCCCCCCCCCCCCTTCTCCCCCCCCTCCCCCCCTCCCCCGCTCCCTCGCCCTCTTTCTCATTCTGTTTCAATCCTTCCTCCACTCTGACAAACTGCACCGCCTGCTTTTTTCATGTTTGGATGCTGCCGAAGGGGGATTAATTTGTTGTTTGTTGCAGTCAATCAAATTTCCACAGACAGATTTAAGTTAATTGCATCCGTGAGTTGATCCCAGAAGGAGAGAGTGCTACAAGCGCAGATCAGCTTTTATTCTCCAAGTGATATCCTCATCAATGACACATGCACGCACACATAAACAGGAGTCCATGTATTTCTTTTTTTTTTTCTTTAACTTTTTCATGCGTTCCTAAGATTCTTTTTCGTAAGTGTTTTTGGCACACAGGCAAAGGACGATGAATCGATGCCCGCACAGTCTGTGATGATTCTATATCGGTATTAACATATATTTATACCGATGGTATCTGCTCACAATATACACTTGACATGTTCTTGCTGTTCTGCATGAGAATGTTTTTGCTTTTAATTGTGATTCAAGTTGCTTTACTCCACTACAAGTTTGAGCTAAAGCGCGCACACACTGAACAAGGCGCTGTGTGTGAAATGAAGACGAACTGCTTGCTTGATTTCCCACAAAGCACAGCAAAAGTTCAGAGCTAACAGTCTGCCTCTCAGCATTTCATTTGATGCTCAGTCCAAAATCGCTTATCTAGAAAATCTGAGCACGCGTAACGGCACACAGGGATAAGAGGGATTTATAATGCATAAGAAGGAGACACTCCTAATGGCTTCTTCTTTGGGGCAACATTGAGGATATGGAGGACAAAACAACAGGCTTCATTTTCTATCCTCTCTACTTCTTCCTTTTCTCGTAACAGAGAGAAAACACGACAATCATGGAGAAAGCTAGATATCCTATTCCCTACTCAGTGCGCTGGTGGTTTTGTTTGTGCGTGTGTTTGTGTGTGTGTGTGTACATAACAGGCCTACGAAAAAAAACAGCAAAAACAGCAAGACATTAAGAGATGAGGAAAACGAAAGTATGAGCAAATGATTCACTCTCACACAAGGGATATTTGAAAAACACACTGAGATACAACAGATACACACACTCACACCATATATACACACTCCTCTTTGCCTAATGGCTTTGACCAATACATAGAAAGGCGGCTGGATGCTGGACAGGGATGACTAGACACTGAGTGGCTAACAAATGTTAAATCATGCAGGCAGAGGCTCTTTCTCTCTCTCTTTCTCACACACAGACACACACATACACACATGCATCCATGCACAGTGGCGTGCTGAGCCTGACTCCGAGGCAGCTGGAGCCAGAGAGCTGAAGGTTGTCAGGAGACATGGCGAAGCATGTGTGTGTTTCTCACACAAAAGAGCCCCCTAATTGTTTGGGATTCATTAATGCAGCAGCTTTTCAATTGCAACCCAAGCTGTCAGGAAAAAAAAAAGAGAAATCCATGTAACTGGAAGAGAGGTGTATTCACACCGGCTGCAAAATAACTGTGTAATTAACACTGGAAAAAACTCATTTTTCATGGTAAAGAAATGAGAAAGATTCTGAATGCTATCGAGACATGAAGGCGGCCATATTTCGGGGCATCTTGTTATGGTTATGTGAAAACTGTTTGCACCGTGTGTTGGTATTTTTCCTCCTCTGTACGCACGGTTTCAGAGACAGAAGATTGACACAACTGTTTCTTACCAGAGGCGCTGAGGGTGGATCCCAGTGCTGAGGGGCTCGGGGCCAGGCTGCTCTTAGAGTGCGGAGCAGGTGATGACGAAGAGGAAGAAGAAGAGGATGAGGAAGAGGCCGCAGGGGAGGAGGTGCGAGCAGCAGACAGGGTGGGTGCAGGGGAGACCAGCCGCTCTCCAGACTCCATATCTGTCAAACACAATCCAATCAGCAGGGTTACAATAGGAAAGAACACCCACCCGTACACTGACAAACACACACTTAAATGCGTACACACAACTGCATACTGTGCCCCCCTCCAACACACACATTCGAGCACGCCCATGCACAAGCAACCACACACACACACACCTCCTGACACTTTTCCTTTCACATCTCACTTCCCCTGAACAATATTTCCATTTAGCCATGCTCACTGGCTCCCAGCCTCTATTGATTCAATATGGGGTAGGACGGAGGATGACATGTTTAAGGACTCTGATAAGGGACAACAAAGCAGGTTTCACATTTTGATGCAGGAACATGCCCCTGCTGAGAATCTGTTCCACAGCGGGACGGCCACTTTTTACAAGAAACTTGCTCTGGTGAGTTTGAAGTGGGACAGTTGAAATGACAAAGGTTAGGCAAAATGTCAAACACAACATAGACGAATAACATATTTGTCACTTTTCCTGTCACTCGCGGGGACTCAGAAGTGTGTGCAAACTCACACATGTCTGTACCTGCGTTTTACAAACAGGATTCCTTTACACATCCCTGATAAAAAAATTTTTTTAAAGTCATTCAAATTAAAAGAGCTCTTTGAGGCCTTTAAAGACAGCATTACTCTCTGCCTCCTTTCACTTGGAACCAGAACTAAATGGATAGGCTTTTAGATGACTGGTGCATTAACCAACACGGTAGCTTTTTTCCCATTATCGGTTTCACAGAGTTACCATGCCAGCCATTATCAACCAACCAACAACACAAACCCTCACAAGAAACATTTGGCCATTCTGCAGTCAAATATTTTACTTACATTATTCAGCTCTAATCCCCTTTTGCTTACAACTGAGAACACAATGTGGCTATGCCCACACAACCGCTGACTTGTGGAGGCAAACAAATATAAAACACACACATTGACACACACACACACACACGTTCACACATTACAGCCCCCACTGCAGACAGACACACACATACACAAAAATCACCTCCCCTGTCTATCACATCAACCTGACTCTTTTTCTCTCTTCTCTTTTTCCATATCCCTCTGCCTGACACTAATCCAGGACTGAAAATCCCCTTCAAAAGCACAGTTTGCAGATTGTGTTTTACAGGCAGGCTTTGTTATTGTGTCATTACACATAAACAGTCTCTGCCTCCATCTCTCTTTCCCTCTCTCTTTCGCCTTCTCTCTCGCTCCTGCCACCCCTCCGCCACCCTCCCTCCCTCCCTCTCTCCTCTGCAGTGGGAGCAGAGCCACTGATTAAATCTCTGAGACAAAAGCTGCTATCCTCTGAATATCAAGTATCAGCCTTTCGCCAGGAGCAACACTGACAAGAGAGAGAGAGAGAGAGAGAGAGAGAGACGCGGATGACAAGAAAACCTGCTGCAGTCCACGGGGAGGAGGCTGGTGTGCCATCGGACTTGGGCAGCCATCCCCGCCACTGCTGCAGTGAAAAAGAGGTTGGCTGTGCAAATAAGAGCAAGGTCAAAGGTCCTTCGAATTGTATCTCACGCGAGGTGACAGGATGTGGGTTAAAGAGACAAATTATCAACCTAAACGGGCAGTGAATGAATGTTACATGTTAGTTACAAGAATACGTTTCCAGCTGAGTGAAGATGGGGAGTTTATCCTAATTTCAAACCCACCCCACCCGCACCAAAAGAAACTGTTACCTCTGTGCCACACTTTGTTGCATGAATGGCTGTCACACTCTATGCTCCTTCACTCTGGCTGTCACCTTTTAAATGTCAGGTCAGGGTGTAAAGAAAAAAAATGGAAAAAGGATTCTTTCACAAGATTTAAAGAAAAAGTGACTTTTCTGTATTTGCGTCTGGCCAAAAAAAAAAAAAAAAAAGCAAGTATCATCAAAAGTGTTGTGAAAATGGAGAGGAGCTGTGGCCCTTCATAATTATCATAATGCACATGAAAACAAAAGGCTTGTGTCTCGGAGGACGATCAGGCTTACGTGGTGTCAGCTGGTAAGTGAAGCGGATCATTTCCCTACCTTTTCACAGGAAGGGAGAAACATAGACAGAGGGAGGGAAAGAGAGTTTGAGAGATTGAGAAGGAAAAAGGAATAAGCAAGACAATATACTCTGATTTTGTTGTGGGGTGTAGAGGGGGTATGGGGGGAGGTGGGAAAGGCAGAAGAAAGGGAAAGAGTGGAGAAGATGAAGGACAGCCTGTAAACCATTTCTGTCGTTTCTCAATATCTGCACTTAATGCCTCGCCTTGTCAAAATGTGATGATGTGAACAGAATTGATTTCCCCCCCTAACAAACAACAAAAAAGCAATCCCTTCTTTGCAGAGGTGTAAAGCAGAGCTACCCTCCCCCTCATCTCCTCTCATCTCTCACAATCTCTCAAAGGGCCTCTTCCTGGGATGAGAGACGGAAAGAGAGAGAGAGAAAGGACAGCGGGGGGAAAGAAACGACTGCGGGGCGAGTCCATCTTCCTCTGACAACTACAAACTGATCACTTAGAGCAATTAAATCTAATAACAATAATAAGATTGGGCTCAGCAATGTACCACCAAATGCACAGCAACAACAATGATTGCAACAATAATGGAGCGCCAAGGTATTTAAGGATCCAATCCTGACTTAATTATGAGAAATTAAAATGGATTTAGCATCAGAATTAGCTTGATTTTATAGGTAATTAACGGCACACCACAGTGGCGGTATAAGGCAAGCGTTATAATCTCCATGAACGGCTAAATCAATTTGACTTGAACAACACCAACCAATCAACAGAGAACGCCGCAACCAGAAACAGCAGGTCTCGCAGATGCAAGGAGAGGGAGAATTTATGCTAATAGCTGAACTATGATTTATAAGATGTGTTCCAGCACCGGATTCGCAGTCACGTCCACAAATACAACACAGCACCCAGCTGTCAACGCATGCGGCTAATAGTGGTTAGACGCAGCGGCCCTTCAGGAGATAGTGTAGCTATAAACAGCTCTGCAGTTTTATGATTGCACTTGGCCTTCATATAGGAGCCTTCACACGTCAGTGTGATCTGAAAGGAGGGCGGAATAGCATAAAGGAGAGATAGTGTGAGTGCACTTGGTGGCCTGTGCTGCTCGGTATCGCGGCCTTACATCATGCATTTGTTTTGTGGTGTTGTGTGTCTGTGCTGCGTGTATGTAGCGGTGCTCTGTTACACATGCGGCGGTTTAACAAAAGACTCCCAATGCATGTGCCTATGGAAGTGTTTGTGGGCACGTATGTGTGTGAGTGTGTGTGTGTCGCATCTTCAAACTGTGTGTGTGTCGCATCTTCAAACTATTCAACCTCCTGTGTATGTGTGTCTCCTGCCCCTTTTCTCCTCACCCCTTCAATGCACACACAAAACACACACATACGCATACACACAGTAACAGATGGCTGATACTAACTGAGATAATCCGCCAACAGAGTCATCAGCATGGATCAGTGGTAATCAGAGTGTGGACACAATGTCTCTTCTCCAGCCGTAATGGAAGGAGCGCCTGGCGCAAGAGAAGGGAAATGCATTATTCCCCATGATGCCCTGACCTCATTCAAAGACACACACAGCGGCTCCCAGCTCCCTTTCTTTTTTCTCCTCACCATAGACAACAAAGAGTATATCATCGCTGCTTCTACAACATTCACTCTCCCCTCCAGATCTCTCGCTCCCTACCTTTTATTGTGATGTGCAACTGTGTCTAAAGCAGACCTCTGTGTTCAGTCAGCCAAAAAAAAGAAAGAAAAAAATGTCAACATAGCAAGTGTGTCATGATGAAGGTTGTTGGTAACAAAAAGGATTGGAGTGAGTAATCATCAGTTTTACAGTGTTATTTTTTCCTATTATTGCTCAAAACAACCATACTGACTTATCGCATAGCCAGTCAAAGTCTTTCTGAGAATTAATAATGCTTGTTATAAGTCTAATATCAAGACACGTTGGTTATCAGGTAGGGGGAAAACGGCCAGTAAGTAAGTGGTGAATCACTCACTCCAAAAGGCATAGCACACACAAAGCAGTACTTTCTGTTGCGCTAGTGTTCGCCAAAGTGAGATCATTGACACTGTCTGAATCAGCAACAAGACCTCTTATTTCTGATCTTGTGAAGCTGCTGTTCAGCCTCACTGCTTGAACTTCCCATCTGTCCGTGTGTTCCTATAGGTTCGTGTGGGTGTATGTTTTTGTAGGCACGACATGTTCGTATGGATGTGGATGCCTGCGCTTTGCATGCTTGTTGGCAATGAATGCTGACCGAATGCACGCACAAGCTTGCTTGACCCCATTTCTCCTCCCTTTGCTCTCCCCCACCACCACCCCTCCCCTTCCTTCTCCGCATACATACCATCAGCCAGGAAATGACATAATCAGGGATCTTGGCAAAAAAAAAAAAAAAAAAAAAAAGTGACAACCTTTGTCCCATGTCAAACATCAACTCAGAGAACATTTAAAGAGACAGTGTGTACTCTGTTACATCATGGTTTAGCACTGATTGTGTGGCTTTATTAATCAGCTAATTGTTATAGCTCTATTTTACTTGGAGTGTTTTATCACTGAGACACTCCATTACACACACTTTTTTTTCTTTTTTAATTAATGAAGTACAAAAAGTAAAGAACACTGAATAACTGAATAATCATATTAAACTGGTTTTGCACAAAAACTGCATAACTGCATGGTGAACTCACAGAGCATTGTGCCAATGCCTGAAAGGGAGTACAAAGAGACAGCATGCCCCAGTGTGGCCTGTCTAGGTGACAACAACTAGAGTGACTCAGACCCCTCCCTCGGCACCACTCCTGCCCAGTGACAGATGGCAGAGCGGGGCATGTAGGGGATGGGCACCATCTCTCACCCTTCCTCAGCTAGCCTTGGCAGTGGTGCTGGCCACAGGTCTTATTACAGCCACACCACTGCCTGCCTGCTTTCATGTAACACTGAAGCTTACCACGCTAGAGCTGCTTACTGCCTGCCAGGTAAAAAAGGTAATGATATGGTCCTGTGTGTAACAAATGGTAGAGTGTGGCGTGTGACAGAAGAGTTTCCAGACTTAGTATTTACCAGGCCCTGGTGTAACCTCTACACATACGCGCATCCATGCAGTGGTAAGAGGCTTTAGATAAAATATAAAACCAAATGGCGTGCCACACGCATTCTGTATATTTTTGAAATGACAAGAAATCAGCTCTTGCCAAATGGCTTTATTTGCCTTTTCAAGCATAGTGTAGATGCCAAAGGCTGGAATCAACACCCCTACTCACCATCCGTCTCTGCTGGGTTCCCAGTGACAATAATGTGATTTTGGGACATGGTGATGACTCGGTGGAGAGGAATAGGATAGGCTTGTCACTTGTGTTTGATGTCAAACCTATGTGTGACAGAATAGTGTTACTCAGCTCAACCAGACATAGCACTACTCCCATTTCCTGGCCATAAATAGAAGAGAAAGAGATGATAGTGAGTGTGTCTATGTGCAAGTGTTGCAAAAAAAGAGGATAATCTGTGTGTATCTGTGTGCACACAAGCACACCCTTATGCACCATTCTAAGTATCATAAAGTAAGCTCAATAAGAAAATTCCCATCTCTTATGCTCATTCGCATCTGCATCCACCCAAAGCTAATTATTCTCCCCATGGTAACCTAGCAGGGTCTTCACATCAAAAAACCAGAAGTGTGTATCAGGCAATCATCCCTGATGAATCTGCCCTTCTCCCTCTGCTAGCCACTCACACTCATCTGCCAGTCTCAATGCTCATTACTGTTTTTCTGTAGACTGAACCAGATCTGCTCGCCACTGGCTGCATGTGTCTACAAGAATCTATAATGACTTCAGAGGACTTTGGAAGCACAGAATAACAAAAAAAATGCAACGCACATGCACAAACAGACACCCAACAGATGCAGCAGAGGCAAAGTGAGTAGTGAGCCAATGCCTTTTAAGGTTAATTATGATTTAAAACACTTTTTTAAATTACATTTGTGCTAGTTCACCTTTCACTACAGAGCTTTGTATGTAACTCAGTGCACAGCCAAACTGATGATGTGCAAAAAAAATGTACCTCGAGGCCTAAAACATTGAGCTCAGATTCTAGAATAACAATTCACTTCACAAAATACATCCTGCATATCAAATCCAGCAGATGCAATTCTCCGGTATTTAAAGAGACCTTTGCAGACGTTTGCACAATTCTGAAGTCGCAAACCATCTCAAAATCTAATAATCATATCTAATTTTTCTCACGAAATTTCCAAAGAGAGCAGTGCAAAAATACTATAATTGCTGTAAATATTAACTTTGATTGTAGTTAATGCCGTTAAATCCTGTGTTTTGAATGCAGAGAAAAAAAAACTACAGCAAAACTGATCCAAAACAGAAGAGCCACAGCAAACCGACGCTGAGTAGCAAAGTATTTAAGCAGAGATTCACCATTTATTGGGCCAGTAAGTGGAATTAGATCAACTGTATTGCATTCTCCGATGATCTGATTGGTCAACATCCTGAAAAGATGTTTCTACCATAAAACGAAATGGTATGTATACATAAAGGACTTTAATTTTATCTGACCTACTTCGTAATGCTAATGCTGCATCCAATAATCTGTCAGTGAAGCGATTGGTGGGTTCCCTGTTTTTACACTTATAAAAATTCATGTATGAACAGGTCAGGTTTGCAGGAGGATCTCTTCTTCAAACTTAGCATGATCCCAGCTCAATCCACACTTTTCAAGGTACAAGAAACAGCTGAACACAGTCTCACAGTGACCCACCCCCCTTAGTTTTTGGGGGTTTTTTTTGTTTTCCAGATTTATTTACAAACCTAAAGACACTTTACATGATAGAAATGGGAGATATTGCAGTTCATTTTCACCTGGACTGAGATGTCTAGCCTCCATTCAATGCTTTAATATTAATTATTATGAACAGAAAGGTCACAAAAATGACTGCAAATGTTGTCAATTAAAACTTCTAGAACAAAAACCAGAATCAACCCAGGAAATTGCAAAGGCTGTAAAATCTAACATCCAGTCATTTTTCTTTAATCTTAACAGACACTGTGTCAATAGTGCAATGTGTAATCTCCCTCAGACTAAGTTGATCAGTGCAAGCTTTGATTCTCTGTTTTGTAATGATGGCATTCCTCAATAACATGTGATGTAATGGCTTAACTGAATACAAAATGTAATAGATGAGATTGCACGTATTTTAAAAGTGTACTATTTCACTGATTTGTTGCATGTTGTTGAGCTCATGTTATGTATGACACCAGTGATGTGAAATGACACACAATCTATGCCATAAAACAAGGTTTACCCACATTGACTACTATTTAACTGACAAAATCTTAATAAGACAAACGTACATATTTAAATGAATGCAGGAAATAATTTTAACTACCAGGAAATAACATCAGTTATTAGAGAATAGCAAGCAAAAAAGGAGCGCGTGAGAGAGAAGAAGATGGGGGGAGGAGAGAAAATGAGCGCAGTACTCCAGATATGCATAATGCAAATGACATGCATGTCAAATAGCAAAACAAACTGACAGTGACAGAACAATGGAATAGCCAGAGAGCGGCCAGTCGTGCTAGAGCAATTGTTTGAGGCCCTCCTGTCCATTTCCATGGGAAGAAAAACATTTAGAGTTCTGTTCGGCTGAAACTTTACTTGCAAGAGATAACTGATATCACTGTGCAAATGTGACAGAATTCGGATAAGTGGTGCGATGGCTGGAATAGCTTATCCAAGACTACCAGTCACTTTTTTTTTGTTTAATGCTGCTACTGCAGCACATAATGTGTTATTTATAAGACATGTATAGTCACAAACCCTAATTTTTCACTCTTCCTCTCAACCACACAAAGCTGCTGCAGTCTTCAGTTTCCTTCCTTTGCTGATTGCAGGGCTCAGAAAATAAGTGTCCATGAAAAGAATAAATTAATTTGGTTTAAATGACCGTTATGGCCAGTAAAAACTAAAAAACTCTTATGGGTGAACCATGCAGCCAGTGGCATCCCAGATCATAGATTTTCTATATAGTTAGCAGCTCACTTAGCAATTACTGCTTAATGAAATGACTGCTCACATCTCTGGCTTATCTCTTCTCCAAATCCCCACCTTAACACCTTTCTCCTGCCCAGTCCTTCTCCCCTTGTGCTCCACTGTTCACACTTCCTCTTATTTCTTGCTTTTATTAAAAACATTACCAACACCTGACAAATTGACTTCATTAACTGCTTTCTTCTCAACACAAACAGACAAATGCTAAAGTGCAAATGAGGTTCGAGGTGCTCTTAACAGAAGGGAGCAGAAAAGAAAGCATGTTTACAGGTATTTAGAGTGGCGAGCAATCCATGGTGTTGCATCTGTGTTTGAACACTGCAATCAGGTGAAGGTCTAAAAAGCCACAGAGTAGTCTTCAGAGCAACAATCTGGCAACCTACAGTAAGCTGTGATGGGAGAAAATCCACCAGCATTAAACTCAATATGTCAATCAGCTGTATTCCTCTGTTCAAATGTGTGCTTTACTTAATGTTAAACATGTGAAAATGACTGGCTGGAGGAGAATGGTGCTGTATTGACAGAGAGGGAGGCAAAGCAGCAGGCAGTCAGCCACTCTGTTCTGCTTCACTGCAACATGGGAGGGAGGCCAGCGTGGACACATACACACACGCACGCACGCACACACGCACAGATGTAAAAACACACATACAGGCATGTACACAGGAGCAAGCACACGCTCGCACAAATGAACACACACTTACACTCTTCCTCTCTCGCTCAGTCTCTCTCTCGCTCTCTAACAAACACATGCACACACTCGCACACAGTGCAGCAGGTGAGGTGCCAGCACATCACAGCGCTGCCATTTTTCAGTGTCTTGCTCAGGGAGAAGCGCTCTGACATTTTATGAAGCACTCTGCAGAAATCAGCAGCTTGTAATGGCGGCTGGACTGTCACTCCTTTCCACTCTTCACACTCCCTCTATCTCCTTTCCTCACACTGCTTTTAAGATATTATCTCCACTGATTAGCATAATCTAATCAATTTTACAAAATTGGCTTTTAATTGCAAAGAAAAATCTTTCTTCTCACAGTTACTGGTTAAGCCTTTGTTTTTGCAAAAAAAAAGAAAGAAAGAAAAAAACTCAAACTGAGGCAAGAAGTAAAACCTCAGCGAAAGGTTAGAAAATGCTACCTATCACCGGCTCATCTTCAATATGCTAGACAGCATGACAATATGAAATTAATACATTATGATTCAACAACCTAGTAAATGTCCCTGGTTGTACATGTAATGGTAAACAATTCTTTTAGATATGTGCATTTTAAAGCAGCTGTTTACTCGCTTCTTGTTTTTCTCTCTCTTTTTGACCCTTGGAATCATGGCTGCTAATATGACTGTACGTGCTTACTGGAAAGGCCAAGTGATTAGAAACTCAGCTGTTAAATATGTCCTCTGCATAAAAGAAGGGATCTATAACTATGATTAACTCTCTGGCATGTTGTTGTGCCTGACAAGCTCTCTGTTGAGCAATGATTAACAGCTTGTGACTCTACAAACCGCCGCTTGCACATTACCACAATGTTTACATTAGCCAGACCCTCACTGAAGCCATTACTGCTGTTGCTAAGCTAGCACTCATCATTGGAAGCTGAGCAGCGGGCAGCCTGTGGCCCAACAATTTACAATGATGACAAAGGTTGGCAAACGTGGCCTAAAGTTTACCTCTGAAGTTTCACTCAGGGCCAGTTTAACTCAGAACTGTATGCCCACAGGAAAAAAAAATGTGATTCAACTTGAAATATGTGGGAAGTGTCAAGGCCAAATCTCTCAGTGTAGGCTACGCTATAAACCTTAAACTAAGCCGATTTCATTAATGTGACATTAGCATTTGTAATGAGAAAAGGGGGGAAAAACCCTTGGGACATCTTTGTGCTGTTACCACACACACATGAATGTGCATGCCCACGTACAGGCACACACACACACACACACACACACACACGTGCAAACACAAACACACGCAAACACATAAGCTGCGATATCAGCCACTAATTTACATCCATATTACACAAGAATCACAAAATGCAGCCAAAGCACAGAGGGGAGAAAATGTTTGTATGTGCGTAGGTTTTCTAATGAACACCACAGATTAGTTGCTGTAAACTAACTGTGACAGTTAGTTCAACCTTTCCTGATGAGCTGGGCAAATAGTTCCAGACAAATAAAGCCTGGCATTCATTCCCGCTTTATCCTGCTCCAGACGGAAAGGAAGGAAGGAAGACTGTATCAAGAGCAAATCTTCAACAATCCCATCACTTTATTTATAACTTGCCAACGCACAACTCGGAGCTCATGTGATGCATGACAACACTCCTTGTTTTTTTCTTTGACAAACCAAGCAATACATTAAGCTGACTTGTTTTCAATGTCCCTTTTAAGACTTCACAGATGTCCTGGCAAGCTTGTGCGTGTTGATTTGCTGGGCGAGTGACTGTAAGGTTTTTGTTTATTCAATATTGAGCTACATGTTTTCAGCGTAACTTTAGGGACCAACGGCCCTGTGCAATTAATGACTGGGTGAGCTGGTTAAAAATCATTTTTAAAAAGCTTGTCGAATCACAATGACATGACACACAATAATATTATTAATAGAAGAATATGCAACTTTGTATTTGTAGAAGTCTTGAGCCACCCCTCGTTTCTTTACATTTTGTTAGAAAAAATAGAAAGTAGGTGCAGTGATTTATAAGCATGTGCCAACATAAATATAATTACAGCACAAAGGAAAAAAACAAAAAAGGTGTTGTACAACTGTAACAACCTTGAAAGTCAATATCTAGTTTAACACAGCCTGAACTCTCATAGAAAAGTCCTCTGTCCTCTAGTTTCTTTAAGTAGTCTTCAGGAATAGTTCCCCAGGCTTCTCGAAGGATATTCAAAGCTCTTATTTGTATGTTGGCTGAGTTTGTTCTGTTCTTTGTCGAGATGACTCTTTCAATAATGGTGAGGTCTGGACTCTGGGAAGGTCGATCCATGACTGAAAGTGTTCCCTTGTGTGTCTGTTTCTATCCAGGTATGCTTTTCTGCATCAGTAGTGTGTTTAAGATCACTGGCAAGATGTTGCCAATCAGATGCTTTCCAGATGGTAGTGGATGCTTGATCAAAATCTGACAGCACTTTTCTGTGTTCATAATTCCATCAACTTTTTCAAGATCTCCAACATCACTGGCTGTAATGCAGCCCCAAACCATGACAGAGCCTCCGCCTGTTTTACACATGGCCACAGACATTCACTGTGGTACCTTTCTCCTGACCTTCTTTGTGGAAACTGAAACAATTTCAAACAGAAGTTTAAAATTCGGATTCCCTCCATGAGACCTGTTGTCAGTGATTTTCAGTCCAGTTCTTGTTTAATTTGGCATAGCTCAGTCTTTTCTCATGTGCTGTAGATAGTCTTTAGGCCTGTCAGCCCGTCTTTTGTCCTCCACTTGTTTCGTTTTTTTAAAAGACGCACTGCACATCATGCTGAAGTATGACATGTTTTCAGTTGTTTAAGAATCACCTTTTTGATGCACTAGTAGTTTATGGCTCTCAAACTATTCTTTGGCATTTTTCATAGATTCAACTAAAGAAATGGGAACAAATTATGAGGGCTGCTAGTAAGAAAGTGCCTAAATCTCAATTTAAAAATTGGATCTTTGGTAAACACTTGGTTACCCTTTGTGTGATTCCATTTTTATGCTTGAATGATTCATAGGTCAGTGTTACGTGGCTCAATAAACAAACAAACAAACAAACACATTTTTTAATCTACTTATTCCTTATCTTTTCACTGTTTATATGAGTGATGGATCAAATATTGTGATGTGAGACAACGCTGAAATGGTTTGGCTCTGATGTGCTGTAAAATATAAACATATGGATAAGTACAAAGATATGAATATCTTGCTAAATTTCTGTTTTAGAAGAAAGAAGAATGTAATTTTCACCTTCAAAAAAGTGAAAACTACAAATTATACAACATGGGATATCTGTGGAGATAAAAAAAAAACCCTTGGTGGTGCTAACACATTATTACACGAGTGTTAACGATGATATGAAAAGATGTTATAAGAGAACAAAAAAACCCACTACTATACTGTAACAACAACACGCTATGTGATTAGGCGAGGTCATGATAACATAAACAGCAATCTAAATATATTTTAATGAGGACCAGGCAGCAAATAGTCACTATGCTTACTGCTGGCTGTAGTGTCATAAAGACTTGTAATGTTGTCTGCTGCCCCCAATAATGAGAGCGGTTTGTAAAGACAAGAGGTTTTTTTTTTAGACTATAACGCCCAAACATATTGGAGGGGGGTTAGATGGAACAAAGGACCCGAGCCAGGATTAAATCAGAGACGTTGTGCACACTTGGAACGCATCTTGGCCATAAACGGGCATCAAGACTAACCAAATGTTGTTTATTTTCACACGTGCCTGTAATTGCAACAATAAGATATGTTGGTGAAAAAAGTATGTGTTTTCTGTTTTTATGACTGTTGAGAAAAATAATTCAAGTTGCTATGTAACTTGCCAAAATGCACGCAGCTGGCAAGCATGTGACCAACGAAAAACAATTTTCACTTGTTCCAAATTCAAAATAAAAGATATCGTCCTTTTTCTTTTCTTTCTTTTAACCACATCAAAAAAAAAACAAAGAAACTTAGTGTGACCTTCAAGAAACTGTAAAAGGTACATGTTCAACAAAAGATAGCAAGAAACTGACACGAAAACAAGACCATACTATTATAAGACCTCTTTGTTTCTGCATCTGAGCTGGCTTAAAATGAGACAACTCAAGGAAATTCACAGTTCAGTGAGCTGAGATTAAGACCAGAACTGTACAACACTGTGGTCACCACAGTTTGCCTCGAGGCATGCATAATGTTACTCTGACATGGTTTGTTCTGTCTTTCTGTGCTGTTATTGTGACATCTGATGCCATGCAGTTTGGAATAAATGGTCATGGCAAAAAAGAAAAAAGAATCAAGGCATGACATTTGACAAGTGCTATCATCCAATCCTTGTGTTCTTGTAAATGTGACCCTGCCTATACCCTTCCAGTGTTATCAAATGGCAAAATTGGGACATCATGTGCCAAAAACCTCTATTTTTTTTCTACACCCAAGCAAAATTTGTACTAAATTTCATTAAACATTTCACATGAATTAGGGGGAAAAAAGCACTTTCCTTTCAGTGCAGTTCAAAGTGTGATAAAACATGACACTTATATAACAAAAGCAGTATCATAATGGGAAACAGCTTCATTTTTCCAGTATCACCTTTCTGTGGCTCTATCCAGGACATTTTCCTCCCTCCTGGGGGGAAATGTTGAAGACCCTTTTAAAAGTCCAGCTGTGCCTTAAAAGAGTTAGTCACACCAGCAATGGGGTGCTTTGAAATGGTGTGCAGAATATCCACCAAGTAGTGCTCCTTTTTTCCCCCCCTTGACATGGCCCTATTTCCTGTATCACCACACTTCCCCTGTGTGATTTCATATAAAAAGCCAAAATATTTGAGTCTCCATTGTCGACTGTGTCAAACCCAGCTTTGACATTACTGCGCTGCAATTGCACTCCCCCAGGTGGATCTACACATGACATACGCACACACACTCATATGCACTTGCACACACTCACACTGACACTCGCAGTTACCTGTGTTCAACTGTCTTTTCATGTGAAACTAGACCCATAACTCCACCCTCTGGATCCTAACACTTCCTTTTAGTTGAGCCAATCGCAAAGCTTGCCATCAGCCCCCGTCTTGTTACCTGATATTATTTCAGGAGGAGTTAAGGAGAGCAAAGAATAGTGTTGGCTCTACATGAATGTCTGCTTGTTTTTTTTGTGCGCGTGTGTGTGTGTATCTGTGCTTGTGTCATGACGAGTAGATTCCTTGTGTAGCGAGGCTGAAACCGAAGCTGCCTGGGCCTGTTGTTGATAGCTGTGTCTCACCCACTCAGTGCCCCAGAGGGAGTCAGGACCAAGACCACTGCTCAGGGTCTGTCTGTTCACACACATGAAACACGGGCTTAGATTACACAGAGCTCAAATATGACTCATCCCAAGGAGGGGGTGGAGGAAGGCCTTCTCTGTTGTTTTGCACAAAAAGCGTGCGCACACGCAGACACACACTGCCCGCAATGATAGCTACATCACAGGCTCAGGAAGAAAGGACCTTGTGGTTCCACACACCTGCCAAAGACAGATGTTAAGAATAAATCAGAGAGAAGCTCAGAGTGAAGAGAAACTCCACACAGCCGTAACTCCACTAACTCACTGCACACTACACTAACTGGAGAGCAAACAGCTGCACATGACAACACACACCAGTGATGAAAGTAACAATAGCATGCATGCACCTGACATGCATACAGAAAGAGGCTACAACAAGGGTGGGAGAAAGAGTGTATTCAAAGTTTCTGTCTCACGGGCTCCGCTGGTGTTTTTTAGCGCTACTTTGCCGCCGTGTAACCAGCTCCCGTCCTCTCTGGAACTGAGGGTGTTTAAGTGCAATTGTTCTGGAAGAAGTCAAAATCCTCCAACGACAGACAAACAAGTCACAACAAGGCTGAAAGCGGTGTGGGTGGTTTTGGAGAGGAAGCTCGTTTTTCCGCTGCTGACTAAGTGAATTTCATGATTTCTTCATGTAAATATAGCACCACTGGGTTATGAAGAATCAACACTTACAAAGCCTGCCCTTTAACTTGTTGCAACGCAGAATAATATGCTCAAAATCTATTTTAAGGGCACTGTGACCTCTAAAAGCACAATTTAAACACCTACACAATATCATCCTACATCCTGTCAGTCATTGTGGCATACTTCCTGGTTCCAGAAATGATGTGTCAAAAAAAGAAAACTTAGATGCATTCACAGACAAGACTGCGGCTTTTGTCTGTGCTGGCACCTATGTCTAGGAGCAGCCGTGTTACTCCTTTTTTTATTATCAATTGACTAGCAAAGGCAGAGTGGCGTATGTAAGTGATGCGTACATGGCATGCATGGGTGTCATAAACAGACACCCTTTATGCTCTGTGGCCCAGAAATAGTGAGTTAACCAACGACAATTTGACTTTATCTCTCTGCGTGCTATCCTGAAATTCCAGCCTACTGGTAAACGCCAACTATGTGGCATCCTGTCACACTACAAAATGCATCTACGTGTACACGTGCGGTTGTTCGGACGTGCGCCGACTCAGGAAAGAAGAAGCGAGTGTGCGTGCTTTGCTTTCTCAAGGGGGACTTTTAAATTACGTTTGTGCAGAACTGAAAAACCGATGCAAGGAGAGTTAAAATTCATTCACAAAGAGTATCACTGGAGGTATTTAAATATCCAGTTAAAAAAAAAGTTTACTCCTGTCCACCATGCTTACAATTATTTGGCAGGATAAATCCCAACTCTGTCCCCTGCGATGCCGATGAGTCTAACATCCATGACTCAAGAGGTCAGGCGGCCCATGCAGGCTGGGAATTACGGGGTTAAGGGGATGAAACCAAGTGTGTAATGTGAGAAGACATGCCAACATGGCTTCTCAGGCAACAAACAGAAAGGCGACAAACATATCTCGGTGATTACGGGGAACGTGAGGTATGTTGGGAAGAAAGACTGTCACGTCATCCATGAGGGCAAGCTGGAAGAAGAATTGCAGTGGCTTTTTGAACTGGCTGAGTTTAGACATGTTAATCAGTAACAGCCTGTTGTACTTCAGACGGGAGGAGAGTGAGCACTGGGGTGTGTTTGCGTGTGTGTTTGTGTGTGTCTGGCACGTCCAACACCACTTGGATTTGAGCTGGGTTGAAGAAAGCGAAAGCTCCAGACCAAGAGATGATCCATCTGGACTGTTTCCTTACAAAACATATGGAAAAATGCAGAAGCTTTTTTTTTTTTCCCTTTTTCTGCCCACAATAGCTATTAATATCGAGCACAGAGCATTTGCTCATGCCCCACTAAGGATTGGAATCCCTTCTGAAACACAGTCATCTTGGAGGATTAGAAAAAAGTGGCCAGGCATTTTCACACACTCACCACATGTATTCTCTGTGTGCAAATATTATAATATAGTCCCATAAACGCTTACAGTAAACTAATTGATGGAACTAAACATATTATTCTCCCAGACACACACACATACATACACATACATGAAACACACACACACACACACACACACAAACACAGACAGGATTTAGGTAAACTGAAATGACGTAATCTGAACCCACAGACATGACATGACTTATTTTGCTCAAGTCATCTGAACAAAGATAGCTTTTCTTTTCCGCTTTGGAAATAATTCTCGCGTGCATCAGCAAGGACCCCTAAATAATCACACCAACTACCTGACAGCAATTGTCCACAGCAGCGCTGAAACCTGTGTTACAATGACAGCTCTGTAAATTGTTTTAATTATAGCCAACACAGATAACAGCCTGTGGAAACATCACCCTTTTCTTCAAGTCTTTTTGTGCAAGATGCAAACATACAGTATTCCCTGAAAATCGCAGCTTGTTATGTGTGTATGTGTGTGCACGTATATGCGTGTGTGTGTGTGCGCGCGCGCATGTGAATACAATATTCATTTTGCTGCAGGAGGACAATCTATGCATAACAATGAGAAGCGCTAATGAAATCAGCCATCAACCTGCGATACATACATATTAAAGCAGGACCTCAGAGTGTCATTCGCTTAGTGCATCATTTGTTCCCAGTCGGTTTTTTCTCTCTGCCACCTGACCTTTAGAGTATGTACGCCCCCCCCACACCCCCTTCACTTCTCCACGCTAAAAATAGGAAGTGTACCTGCAGTACTGTGGCATTAAGCATACACATGTGTGTGTGCATGTCATTGCAGCACTGCACGAACATCATGACAATTCATTTAGAAATGTATACAGCACTGATTTTGGCACAAATGTTCGTTTTTAGGATTCATACACAGACAACTAGTGACTGTCTCCTCCAAGTTGAGAGATCTGACGATCACCTCTTAACGGATGATGTCAGCATTACAAATGTTAACCACTGTCAGAGCTGAATCTTTAGTATAATGTCATATCATCCCAACTGCCAGGCGATCATGCTCCTCCCTTCCCTCTAAGCGTGCTTCGTGGCTATGGTCCCTCTGTCTCTCCCTCTCTCTCCCTAACCCCCACCCCCACGCTGGCAGGGAAATGGATCCCTCCACCTGACAGTGGCCATTTTGAGGCTTCTCTCCTCTCCTCTCTACCCCTGCTTCCTGGTAAACAATGGGAGAGGGATAATTGATCAAACAGCCAGGGAACCCTCCGAGCAGGGGAAGGTCACCGCCCGCCAGCCTAGCTCACTGTGAAGGAGGAGGGGTGTGTGTGTGTGTGTGTGTGTGTGTGTGTGTGTGTGTGTGTGTGTGTGTGTGTGTGTGTGTGTGTTTGGGGGGGGTGTCAGTATGTGTATGAACATTTGTCTGTGTGTATATGTTTTGTGTGTATGATTGTATTGCATCTATGAATGTTTTGTTGTGTATGGCCAACTGTGCAAAAAGGACACAGAGTATTTAGTGTCTATGTACAGTGTGTATGTGTGTGCGTGTGTGTGGGGTGGGGGGGTGAAGGGGGTCTTTCTGACGCTCTTGAGCTGCCATTTTTCTTCCCTGACAAAGACTCCATCTGCCACAGAGCCATTTGCTGCCTCCCGAGTCGGCAGAGCATTCTGCACGCCGCGTTCACCTTGATGTCACCTCTACACAGCTCACGCCTTGCTGACGCTGTAGACACACACACACACACACACACACACACACGCACGTACACACACTTGAACACACAACAACACACATTACCTTTTCTCTCATCTAACCAAAGATATATATGCTTATTGTCTCTCACTCACAAACACACACTTTCAGTTTTTGTCATGCACATATTATCTTGGCACTCTCTCTTCACTCACACACACACACACACACACACACACATTGAATGTGTATGTGTCAAGACAGCGGCCCTCCCTTTTCCTCTGCATGGCTGATATCACTGTGCAACCATCAGCGCTGTGCATTGTGGGAGTGTCTGTTGGGGCAGAGAGACGCGACAGGGGCTGAGGGATTCACACGCCTCTGAAAGACAGCCAGAGGGAGAGAGAGAGAGAGAGAGGGAGGGAGACAGGAGGGGAGGGAGGCAGAGAAAAGAGAGAGAGATACGAAGGGGGCCGGTAACTGGAAATGAGAGATGGCATTTTAAAGAGGAAGCTGAATTTCACCTGCAATTACCGTAGCTCCGGGGCACATGGCTCGGTTAAGAGACATTTCATTCCAAAGCCACTGCATATAGCTGCCGCACTGAGCCCTGAGAGGCGCATAAAGAAGCAGGGAGAGAGAAAATAGAGCGGTGGAAAACTCTCCTCTGCCCTAGATGGCCCTCAGCAGATGCAGTGATGAAAGAGTGGAGGCAGTCAGGGATGTTAACTGGTAAATGAAACCTAGCAGAAAGAGGTAGCATAGAAAGGAAAACAAAACAGAACTAAAGTAAGGAAAAACAGACAGATAAAGAGACAGAGAAAAGAAAATGGGTATCACATTCAGCAGGCCTCAACTCAACCATCTGCACACCAGACCAGACGGTTGAACTGGGACTCAGAGCGCACACGCACACGCACGCACAAACACATGTACACCCACTGAACAAAGAGAAAATCAAATCCAATAATCATAGACACTCACTCTCTCACAGTTAACTACAGGGAAAGCTGGCTATGTTTAATGATTAATATCATTCTTAGTATTCATTCTACTCTTTCGATGAAACCTAAACCCTCTCCCTCTATCTCTTCCTCTTTCTTTCTCTCAGAACTCCAAATCAAGCCATAATGGTTTCCCTGAGGCTCAGTGTCCTGGCTAGTTTCACCAGGCACACTGCTGTGTTTCATAGGAGAAGTGTGACTGCACAGAAACCGTAATGAGCTCTCACTGGGAGCTGGGGGCCTCCTGGCACAGCTAATGGCTTCTCCTGACTACAGCTGTATCCAGGTTACAACCTGGCCTGGCACAACAGGCCCTGGGATGCACAGGCCCAGTAGGGACAAACTATTCCCAGCCACAGGCACACAACGTAGGCAGAAAACGCATCCATAGCAGTGGACTGTGTTTAGTGTGTGGGTGTTTGAAGTAGAGAAGGAGGAAAGAAGACCTGGGGAAGAGAGTAAGGGGGCAGGAAGTGGGAGAGGATGTTGAGAGACAAGGGGTTGAGCAGAAACACAGACCAAGGAATACAGACAGTTGAAGACATGTGGTTTGGCCATAAATGCGGCAGATAGACCCAATAAACCTGAAAGCTTTCATAAGGGAAACAGCTGGTGTGTGTGTGTGTGTGTGTGTGTGTGTGTGTGTGTGTGTGTGTGTGTGTGTGTGTGTCTCTAAGACTGGCATGATATCAGATTTTCAACAAAATTATCATGTCCTATCTATCTATAAAGGTTAATATAAACATTAGGTCACCATGTCATTTTTGAGTACAGATCTCACCAACACTCCTTTCACAACCACAATGTGCAGACATGTCTTCCTTATTGGGGACAGAAAGGCAAGTCCTCATAATGTAAATCATTAAATTTTAAAGTGATGACATGTTGTCCAGTTAAGGTTAGGTTAAAGTACAGGGGAGTAAGGCAAAGCTAAGCTTGGAATTACTCTCCAGGAAAAGAATGGAAGTCAATGCAAGGCACTGTGGATGTTTATGTGTGTATGTAAGAGAAAGAGATGAGGAAACTCTGTGTGTGTGTGTGTGTGTGTGTGTGTGTGTGTGTGTGTGTGTGTGTTTGACTTGGTGGGGGGTGTGGGGGGGTCTGCTTAATTATCTCCATAAGACAGTAACCCTGCATTTTCTAACAGCGCATGCATGCACAGACTAAGTACAGACAATAATGATGGCTTTTTATAATAACAACTCTGCTAATGATAACCAATTACTAATAGTCATATTAACCCATTTGGCTAAGCTTCCAAAATTAAAGCAAAACAAAACACAAAATCAGAACAATCAAGGACAAACAAACATCAAATTTAGAACATAATTGGCTTTAAAACCTTTAAATCTGGTGAACCATGTGACCCACAGAAAAAAAGACAACATCTGGGTTAGGCTGATGAAAGGGCCAAATGCTCTAAGATGACGTCGACAACTTTGCAAAAATGTCTTAGATACCATTTTCTACTCAGGGTGAGGGTAATGTGATTGGTAGGTTGGTAAGTAAGTGCAAGAGATGGCAAAGGATGGATCATCACTTGTTTTCAAACCTAACAGTGAAACAGGCATTAGAGCTGCGTCCAAGGAGCTCAAATTGCAATCCCGTTTGTATGCGGCTAAAAGGTTTGTGATGCATGGGGTTTAAAGGTCTACTCCTAATGTTTCATAAATTACTGGTATACAATTATGTTGCATTATGACACCCAGAACTCAGCATTGTATAGCCAACATCAAGCCCGTACTACAACAAATACAACACAGAGACATACACACACACTCCTGTTGTTGCCCTCTCTAGGAAAGCTCACAGCTTGGGTTCTTTAGCTCCTGTTTTGTCTGGCCTCCATTCAAAATGGCCCCCTCATGACCACGCACATTATGGTCCGGGCAGGCAGCCCCTGAGTGGACTGAGGCTCCCTGGGTGCAAGCAGTGATTCATGGCACAAGTGTCTGTAAAAGAGCAGCCTCACCCCACGCTGCAGCCCTTCATGGGGACAAGAAGAGCAGAGGCTGTTTGGCAGTGGGGGTGAATCAAAAGTCTGGCTACAGGACTGAGCCCTGTCGAGATCATGCGGGCCAAGAGAGGCAGAAGGGGAACAGCCAGTGTGTTTCCTCATGTGCATGTGTGTGTGTAGAAAGCATGAGTTTGAGTGAAAGCGACACAAAGACATGGATGGCTAAGCCCAAAGTAATGCTAGAGTGTGTCTGCTGAATCTACTCTGCTCCCTATCCCGAGGACAATCACACAGTAGCTTTTTAACAATCTTAGCTTCGAGGCAAGTACAAAGTACTAAATGTTTAGGAGTTATCTCTAACACTTCCCCAATCTAACAGAGCACCAGTTTAAAGGGCACTGGGAAAAAAGACACTGTGAGAAACAAAGAGGGCTCATGAATAAGAGCTGAAAAATGATAGTAGTTGCTAGGATTGATGAAACCCTATTCAGGTTTTGTGACAGGCAACGAGACACACAAATTCTTTCCCCTCAGGCTAGAAGGTGTAATTTCCCCTTCCACTGCCACAAGAGTCATGTAAAAAATTATCTATAGCTCAGTGACTGACTGCTTCGAAGTAATTCCAAGCAGTAATTTGTCCTTCTATCTATCTATCTATCTATCTATCTATCTATCTATCTATCTATCTATCTATCTATCTATCTTTTCAGAGACACTCAGAATAGAAACACTGGCATGCTACTCTGTTGTAACACACGGTGGGATGTGGATGGAAATGCTGGCCCCACAGGACACACACACACACACACACACACACACACACACACACACACACACATAAAGAACGGACTGCTGTGGGGCTGACGCAAGACTATCTCTGTCTCACGTGTCTCTCCCCTACGGCCGCCCGCTGCTCCTGACCTTCGAGATGTTTTTCTCTCTCCTTCTCCCTCTCCCTTTATTCCTCTCTATTTCACACTCACATAACACACACACACACACACACACACAGCTCCCAGCCACTCAGTATTTTGTCATTAAAAAGCATTGCATTTCAAGCTTGGATCAAGCAGATGGGGCTGCGTAAGCATTGCTGCTCCTTCGCACAGCACCTTGGCTTAAGTACAGATAGTTTACATGCAGTACGGCACTCTCGCTTAAACACGCGCACACAAACAGACATGCGAGCGCACACATGCACACGCACAACCTTCCTGGAACCGGAGAATCAGCCCGTTTGTGGATGGCTGCTTCACTCGGGTACTGTGCATCTCACTTGTGTGATGCCTAGCTGATGTGGCTGAATACTTTAAGACATGCTCTAAAAAATAACAGCGCTACACAGCAGACGAGGGTATCGTCTCTTAGCAGAGAAAGCCTCATTCTTATCCTAACATATTTTGTAGTCCTTTCCGTAGACCAGTGGTTCGTGCCTTGCAGTGGCAAAACACTGACATAAATACTCACATAAAGTTCAATGGGTTCATAACACACACAATTACACACCCACATGCGTACGTGAATGTAATATAATTATATCTCTGTGCCATTAGACACATTTCTCTGTCTTTCTTTCATTTTCTCTCACCCTCAACATTTGCATATTCCTTTGGGTGTTTGAGTTGAGCAGCTCTTTCCTTTTTCCTTCTCTTGTCTTCCAAGCAACAAATGTCAGCTAATTACACCATAGCTGTTTGGATGAGCTCCATCTTTCCCCTGTGCTCTGCTGTGCTTGTTCTCTATGGGGCTGCAGGAAGAGTCAGGCAGCCAAGACACCAGTTAGGAGCAGCCAGCTGTGGGGGTTGAGCTAGAAGGCTACCCCCCCCCCCCCCCACACACACACACACACACACACACACACCCCACCACCACTACCCACCCCTAGAAATTGATTCCCCAAGAGAGGACTCATCAATACTTATCACAAATGATACAAGCAGCCCGCACCAACCTGCAGGGGATATAATGTATCATTCACAGCCAGAGATGAAGCAGTAATGGTTAGACCTGATAGAATCGGGTCTGCTAACGCACAAGGCTAAAAAGACAGTCACGGGCGAAACAAGTATTTCACTGAGCTCTGCATTCAGCAAAAACCTTCTTTTAAAAGATCCAATTTGATCTGGTGACACACTCACAGGCACAAGGCCATCAAGTCAGGCAGGAGAGAAAGTGCAAGTCATTGTCTGTGTGTGTGGAACAATAAACTGGCACACCACTTGGTGTGTGTGAAGTGAAGCCTTGAGGACGCAGCCGCGCCCCTGAGTACAGCTTGCTCTCACACACAGACACAGGGAGAAAACAGAGAAGGAAGAAAGAAAGGGTCTCAAAAAGGAGAAGATTAATGCTACACGCAGAAAGACACACAAACAACTAAACCCAATCCAAGATCCTAACCCAGAAGCACTGTCGGGCACAGTTAACACCCATTTACATTCAGTGTTGGGTCTGAAGAGATAGCAAACTCAAAGGATGTTTATTAGGCGCGTACGTTTCATACAAATATTCTGATTAGAATGGGAGAAATCTAATTAATTGCTTGATTCACTGAATGAACCCCGAATTTGTAATGTAATCATAACAACTGCTTTTCAAGGGGCTCTTGTTAAATTTAATTGGGGGAGAAGAAAAAAAACATCCTCTTTCGCTGAATGAATGAAAATCGAATTAGGCCTGAAACTGGAGGAGTCTGCAAGTTTGTTCTGTTGCGCCATAAAAAAAAAAGAAATAATTTTTTAAAAACCACTGTAAAAGCAGAAGTGTGTGACAATGTATATTTTCAAAAGTCACGCATCAACTATTTTGTAACATGCATTTTGGGCAGTGTGAGAGATTTTAGAGATGCACTTACTGTTACAGGTGTCTTCAGCTCTTTGACATCACTGCTGTAACACCTGGGGAAAAGCAGAAACAAGAGATCACTGTGGTTCGGGCCGAATACAACAATCTGACTCATAAGAAGAGCAGCATTCTCAAAACGGGCAATTTTGATATAGTACTATGAAGCTTTTTTCTCTTCTTCTTTCATTTCACGACCTGAAAGCTGGCGGAGGCCCTAAAAACTACTTGCACTTCAAAGTTACAGTTACACAGCTTAGTATTTGTGGTTTTCCAGACACATCAAAGGAAAAAAATACAGTGACGTCTGAAACACAGCTGTGGCTACACACACACACACACACACACACACACACACACACACACACACACACAAACAGAAAGATATTCACACCCACAAAAAGTCTCTTTCTCCCTGAGCCCGTTCTTGCAAAACCTGTTTGTTAGAACTGAATCTAGACATTGGAGCTTCAAGTGTGAGGATATTTTCCCTAAACACAAGACAGTTCTTGCAGAGAACCAAGCCTTACCAGCGTTCTCACGCCCATCTCTCATGCATTGTCTCTAAGGCCCTCCTGTGCACTTACAGACCGGGCTTAATCTGAGCAGCTCACCATAACAGACAACACCCTGCTTTGTATATCACACTACAGTGCAGTTTTTACAACTTTCATTTACGCTGATATAACCTCGTGTTGAATAAAAAGAACAGCTGAAGGACAGCTTTCGATTATGAGTTATAACTGGTGTCAGCAAGGTTAGGTGGGATCAGAATGCAGTACCTACAAATGTCACGGCTCCCTGTACACATGCACACAGACTCAGGGAAGCAGACATTTCCAGACACGGCAACACACAAGCAGTGTTACAGCATGTGTGGGTAGCTATCTAACAAGGTTTTGTTGTCAGTAAACACATCCATCTGGTCAACAGCAACTGAATCAAGTCTGGTGGATGCCTCAGCGGCACGGATGTGGTCAGATATTACAATAATAGTTAAAGCTATCCTTTTTCCTACAAAGTTCCCGTCTTTTCTGTTAACGTCACTTGCTCAAATGGTAAAAAGAAAGGGAGTATGTTACAAGTAAGTAAGTCATTTTGTCTGTCCAGATGCCGTCAATTGTTTCCAAAGTCTGTGGTACACAGTGCAACGCATGTCTGTCATTACAACTCAATGTATCACTGAACAGAAATCACCTAGACTGACTGTGTTGGTAATAACCGAACTGATCGAACTGTAATGGTTCCCCTCATTATCTGTTCTCTTACACAAACACACACACACACACACACACCATCACAAACTACAGGCACACACAAATACTTTGATAACTCATCGCAGTGATAATGATAACAGAGAGCCAGGTAGGCTGAATTCATCTTCAGCTTTTTTCATAAAGGCCTATTAGTGGATGATTAAAGGATCTCTGCTCACAGGACTTCACCACAGAAAATGATTTGCCAGCCACGAGGCAGGTGAATTACACTGGATAAGAAAGCCAGTGCTGTCTGCCATCATTTGCCTCACTGAGAATCAGGCTGTTAGTCTATTAACCTCATTTTATGGTAGGATCTTACCAGTTTTACATCAAACATTACAAAACACTCTTTTCCTGTGACTGCAGCCTTGTTCCACTGCTATGTCCTCGTAAATTATGTCAGGGCATTGTATTAAGTCTGCAGCAAACAATTAATTAATTATGGATTCATCTTTTTCAATTAGCTAATAGTTAATTTGGCATATAAAATATTGAAAGGGTGTAATAAATATATATTAAAATCTTCATAAAGTCCAATATGACATAAATAAAACTGCTTGCCCAAGCCCTTTAGATGGATTTTACTACAACAGAAAGACAAAAAGAAAGAAGGCAGAAAAAGTACAAAACAGTTGAAGCCAAAGTCAATGCCAAGCAAAACATTAATCAACTACAAGTTTGAGTGAAACATGATGTGAAAACTTCAAAGCGCTATTTACAGTTGAACAAATACAAATCATCACGAATGCAAAAAGGTTCACCTCAGCATTAATTTAGTGTGACAGAATTCACATAGCCGTGCTTTCTGAGTAACACCGAGATATTTGAATGTCTATATATACAAGTGATCCAACAAAATCGGTGCCCTAAGTTATGCCGGTGAATTTATTACTTTTTGAGTAACAATCCGAATGTCAATTTAATAATAGCCATGATTGCTTAGTCATTTCCATTTAATTAATGTGAAGGCAAATAAAACCAAACACACATACACACACAAAGAACTATCTCCAAAGTAATAATTACCAGCATTTAAACTCCAGGCATGCTTGCACATGGACAGCGTACAACCTAACTGCTATGATGTCTCCCTGAATTGTCTTGTTTGGTTACTCTAATCTACCCCTGTTGCCTCAGCCAAACAGATGTTGACTTTACTTTAAGATTCATACAACCGCTCTCAGGCATCCACACAGGGTTAAATAGAGGGGTCAAAAGAAAGAAAGAAAGAAAGAAAGAAAGAAAGAAAGAAAGAAAGAAAGAAAGAAAGAAAGAAAGAAAGAAAGAAAGAAAGAAAGAAAGAAAAAGTCACGTGAGCCTTCATTTATGAACAAGCTGCTGGTATTTGAGCACGGAAAACAAGTGTACTCTGAAAATATACATATTGAGATTGGCCTAAAATCCCCTGCTTTTTAATATTTGATGCATTGTTAGACGAGCGACACTGGCGAGGTGTTTGTCTCTGTTGTCTCTGCTGATCTCTGGCACACCGGGCCCTGTGGGAGTGAGTTAGTGAGACTTGGCCGCAGACATTTTCCTGAAGCCCCCAGAACAAAACAGGCAAGTCTTGACAGTCTGTCCGCCACCGAGTCGTCACACAATCAGTTGCAGGAAACCAATCCCTAAATAGCAGTGATTCATCTCTTCATCACACACAATGCCAGTACACAGTGCACAAAGAAGCTCTCTCTTCCTCTCTCCCTCTCTCTCTCTCTGTCTTACCCTATCTGCCCCCCCTCCCTCCCTCAGTATGGTCTCTCATGCTGCTTAAAAATAAGTGCTTCTCCCAGCTTTCTTTGCCCTGTGATTTACTGGCAGTGTTTAACTGCAGGGCAGCATCTTTTATCGTTACATGATCTGGGGCTGAAAGCTGACAAAATGGAATCTCTGCGCAAGTACTTTTGTATGTGAGCAAGTGTACGTTCAGGGGAAAGATGGGAACGAGACGAGGAATAAAGAACTTATGTGAGAAACGTTTGCCTAAGTGCAATTCAAATCCCTCCAGCCTCCCAGTGCTGCGTGTATGTGTGAATATACGTGTGTGTTTATCATTCCCCTAAATGGTTTCTTCCTTGACTTGATGGAGCAAGTGCCATCTCGAGGGAACGGGTTACACCACACACTGGAGTAAAGCCCTTTGAGACCAATGAAAAGCTCTGAACATTAGTGCAATCCATTTGTGTGAGCTAGAATATATATATATATATATATATATATATATATATATATATATATGTGTGTGCGTGTGTAATTCCAGTCTTGATTGTATGCTTCGCCCTTTTAGTGCCATGTATGCGCGCATGTTTTTGTGTTGCCATGATAACTTTTCTCTTCGCTGCATTAAGCAGTACACCTCCATTTCCTGCTTTTCTTTGCAGGATCTGTCATTACTGAGTACTGACTTCAGTTGCACTTTGATACCAAAAATGCAAGCAGCTGAATGCTGGTGCATGCTCATGGTAGCGCAGGCCTACACAACAGGTTTAGCGTATCGCCACAGCCTTGATGATCCATCAGGATGACGTGTGAAGGTCAGAGTAGCCGTGACCAACACAGCTGTCACATCTCCTCCCAGCACCCTCTTGGCTAACTGGCCTTCCAAAACACTCAGCACAAAACATGGCCAACTGGGGGAGTACAGGGGCCAGGGCCAACAGAACATGCCTATAACCCTGACTGGGCTTGCATTCGCACTCCATGCTGTAACACAAGATGCTGCAAAGAGGCAAATCAGAGCTGTTTTTCTGCAACGGCAATGCAACTATGACAAGAGAAACCGGCAATGGAAAAACATTATGACATCTATTAGTAGTGGCTTTTAAAATTTAATTCAACAGCCGATAAAGCCACAGTTTTAAATGACTACCAGAGGAAGATACAGTGGAGCTGTGTGGAGAGCAGATGTGAATCCACTTTGATTTCCGTGCCTATGTGTGTGTGCGTGCGCTCGTGTGTGTGTGCGTGTAGCTTCTATTAAATGGATCTGCTGTCTCCTTGATCAAGGGAGTCAATAAAGGGCCAGTGCTGTCAAACCCTCAGGGGTAAGTGTGTATGCACATGTGTGTTCATGTTTGTCCATGCATGCATGTGTGGCTGTGTGTGGTTGTGTGTACTTGTGTGTTATGGACAGATTTTGAAGTACTCTGACAGGTGAGTGATTGAGTGCTTTCATTTCCCTCCAGCGACAACAAGACACTCGCACACAAACACCTGCGCAGCACACACACACACACACACACACACACAGTGGTGGATGAAGAGAGAAAGAGAGAGAGCTGTTGTTTCCTAAAGGATGCTGCTCCTGCCTGCATGCTTAAATTAGCTCTAAATGTTTGGATTACACACGGGAGCTCTCACAGAGGATTTAGCAGCCATAGCCTAGAGTCCAGGGGATGTGTGGATGTTTCCATCTACGCACACGCACACACGTGCACACACACACACAAACACATGCACAAAACGAGTCCACACACAGATCACAAACATAAGTCACTCAAATATTACTCCATACATTCTGTAAACACTTGACAACACAATTTAAGTTTCATCCAGTGTGGACTAAAGATGGAGGGATGCTAGCAATTTAAAAAGCAACACACAGCTTTAAATGGTGTAAACAGGAACAACACACATCATTTCATTCATCAGGTTTTTTTTTTTTTTGCTATGGGCAGAAAATGTTTTCTCATTACGCTTTTTTTTTAGTGCAGTCTCGGCTTCTGTTGGTGGGGGGAGGATGGAGTATGCCAGCAGACGCAGAGACGGGGAGAGAAAAGGAGGAGAGAAAAAGAAGGGGAATGAGGGAGGTCAGCGCCCCCAGTCTCAGATAAAGGCCCTCTCCCTCCCTTCTGCCTCAGCTTTTCGAAGCCCCTGCCAGGATCGAGAGGCGTCTCACGTTACAGCTGTCTCTCAGTGTCATCGTTCAGAAAGAGAGCGCACAAGCAAAGAGCGGGAGAGAGACAGAGAGAGGGAAGGACAGACAGAGACACAGAGAAAAAGAAAGCGGGACAATGCCACAGACTGAGCAGGGCTAGGCTTTCGTAGCTGGACAAGAAAGGAAAAAACAAACCAAAAAAACAGCAGCAGCAGGTTAAACCGGATGAGGAAACCTTTGTGATTTGTAATGTTAATGCAACATAGATTTTCAGTACAATGTAAGAGCATTTCGAAATCACTGACATGTGCTTTGACCTTTTCAAGACAAATTATTTCAAAATGTAGTGTGAACGCAGCTAGTCAGATCATTTCCTCTATGCCACCTGGGACTAACTGAACACTCACAATTTCCTAAGAAGAAGAAAAGGGGGAAATTATTGCCTTTAATACCTGGTGTCGTGTGCAGTGAGACGAGAGAAAGAGAAACACGCTGTCCTTAAGAAAAGAACAGGGCTATAAGAATGCATGCTAAAGGGCTTTTGCAGATTAGCCATTGGTGAGTTGCCTCTCTGCTCACGAGTATCCCTTTTTAACCTTAAAATGCTAAAAACAGCCGCTTGTTCCAGGTCCAGTAATGACTAATCCAATGACTGCCAGCATTTTCAGCTTGCACTACAAACACTGTAAGGCCTTGCAGTTCAGTTCTGAGTTAAGTTACATTTAGAGTCGATGATCATTTCTTCTCCACAATTTTGTTTTCTGAAGAAAAACACAGGATAGCCCCCTCAATTCATAAAAACTTTATGAAGGAAAAGGTGCTGTATGCGCACATTTTTACTCCAAACTATAGCGCTTACACAGCCGACTCAGTGCGAGGTGATCCTATCAGCGTGTTTTACATAAAACACGGTTCTCAACAAATGCACATATAGCTACTGCACAGCTCCAAACTGCTTTTCTATTTGTTTTTCCTCTCTCCTTGTCATTTCTCATGGCGTTTGTGTAGGAGTTAAATATTTTAAATTCTGGCTTAGCTTCAAGCACGCTTTGCCAGCGCAGCTAAAATAAAAAGCCTTTGTGGCAGCAGTGACCAGATTTTAAATGCTGAAGAAGATCAATAAATGGGGGGCTGTCGAGGCGCAATCTCATGCATTTTTGTGTACACGTTAGTGTATATGTGTGCTGTCCCTATACATAAATGCCTGTGTTGTGACAGCAAGTGTGTGTGCGTGTGCCTGTGTACGTGCGCCTTAACACCCACCGAAGCTCACAGCTCCCCTGCCTGCAACAAGCTATTCTATAGTATCATCAAAAACCCCACTGACCCAGGAGGCACACCAATAGAGAAACCAATTCCGACATCCGAAACATTCTTCCCATTTCTTTTCCCATTCCCAGTATCCTTCCCCATCCAAGCACAGCCAGCATGGGAGAATGCAAGAGAAATGTGTAAGTATAGGCCCCCTGCTGCAGATGTCAAGGTGTGGAAAACATCAGACTAAATAGCAGGTTTTCCAGACCTCAATGCCAATTCCATAATCAAGTCCCTGCGCAAGAAAATGTTGGTAAGCGAGACAGGGAGGACAAGGTGGGAGAAAAATGACAGAAAAATCCAATCCAGCCTCCTTCAGCTAATGTTAAGAGACTCTGAATGTATCTATTTCACAAAGCCAAGAAACACTGATGTGATTTCTTTTCAAGAAAATAAATGCTTTCATTATGCTGCCATCTTTCTTGCCACTCTTGCTTTTTATAAAGGCCACCTTAAATGGATGCTTTCAGCTCACATAAAGTGATAACCTTCTTTGCTACGTCTTTAGCACATGCAGCACAGACACACAATTATGAGGACTTGCATGCTCGCCGCTGTGTGGCACGGAGATACACACAAAGTACATCTGTATTTTTCGCATCCTCACTAATGTATAAAACAAAAACAGCCATGAAGTGGAAAAATCATCAGGACCTTTAGAGACTTCATTAAAAGAAACTAGCCTGGACTTCCCAAACAAGGCATCTCTTTGGAGGGGGAAAATCAACCTTTTCACCTTGCTGGTGGAAAAACAGGCATCCCAACGAGACAGAGCATGCACAAACAACCTTGACTTTCATCAAGGAAATTCTCACATTGAATGATAAATAGAGGCCCAGGGGACGAACGGCAAAGAAGCAGCTTATCGCCTTTCCCTCCCAAATTTGGCCGCTCTGTCTTCTGTCTCCTGAAAGTCAACGCCGGGTGACCCACTTGCACTTTACACTGCTTATTGTTCGGTAATTAATCCACCATATGTAATCCACACAGAAATGTAGAAAAAATAAAATGGGTGTTGATTTGTTTAGTCTTAATTAAGAGTTGAGATTGTTTACTTGCTTCTACAACAGAAAGGCATATGCCCAATCTCATTAGTCTGTTTTTTTTTTAACGTAGCTGCATTTCTCACTGTACAGATGGATGCAGATAACTCAGCAAAAGGACAGGCACAATATTAGAAGAGGCTCACTTTAAAAGCTGCTGTCACCAAGCATGCACTTTAGACAATTATTTGTGGATCCTGATGACTATCGGGACGTTCAGAGAACAGGCAGTGTTACCAAAATAGCAAGGTAACATAAGGTTAGGTAGATCAACTGAGAGCTCACCAACTTCCCAGCTGAGAGGACATTAACCTGCGAGGCCATGTGGACACGTATCAATAAGTGATCTGCCTGCATGGGCCTCTAACACACGGCTCACAGCACTAGACCGAGACGAGGACAGAGAAGCTTCAATTTGATCTGTAACAATATGACGCATTGTTAATCTAATGCATGGAAGCTTTTAAGGCTTTTGCTAAAATGCTGCTTCTTCTCAAAGAACCATTAGTCTTTCCAGGATTAATGTCTACTTCAAAAACATCTGTTAAAGTCCTCAGTTTCTTGGTGCATTATTTCATTTGTCATTATTTTATTTTTTTGCTTGTGCATGCACATTCACGAGTAAAAGACTGACCGACGACTGGGAGTGTGTCTTGCATTAGTTCTTGAAGGATCTGGTTAACACAGAGCAGATCTCTACTTCCTCTTTAAATTTCACAGCTCTGTGTCAGCGCTAACATGCAGAGATTTGACAGGGCTCCCAGATGGCCATTATTATCGATAGATTGTTTGCAGATCTTATTAATCTCTGACTAAATATAACTTACTGACATCAATGCATTGAAACATTTAGGCTGACTGAAGCACTTCAGACAGAGCTTAGTAAATATTTCAGTAATATACATGTGTATGGTAATGTGAAAGTTTATTTTTGTCTTTCATTATCAGTTCAGCCTCCTGCTGTTGTGGTTAAAGAATGCATAAATCAGCCACTTTGTCATATCTTGTCACACAGAAACTACAAAGCATGAGCCCAGAGTAAAATCATGTAATCAGTGAGGGGAGACGCAGTAACCGAATGCACAATATTGAAATAGTCGCAAGAATTTCAAATAACCCTTTTTTTCTTTTTTCTTTTATCGTCAGGATCTGCATTACCCCTAAAAAACACTGCTTGATTCATTTTAAGTCTTGATTTGAAGCATAACGCCACTTTTCTAAAGGGCTGTACAAACAGGAAGAGACTGGCAGAGATGTGGCAACATGAAATGTCAATGAAATTCAGAGACCGTTAGCGATGCAAAGTGGGCGGGCCCTGAGTTAAACTTATCTCAAGTTTGAGGCGAGCATTACAAGCGACTGCAAGTGAAACAGCTGACTGACATATAACGGGGAGGTAAATTCTGTGTTAGACCTGCAACAGACCGCCGACCTGTCCAAGGTGTACCCTGCCTTTCAGTCTATGACATCTGGGAAAGGCTCCAGCCCCCAGCCATCACCTACAACCAACCATCATTTACAACGTGCAAAGAGCAAAATACTTCATATGTGAACGAGGCTCTGGGATGGCACAATCAGCCAAGGGGACAGGGACACTTTTCATATTTTGCATTAAAGGATTTACTTTGTTAATCACCAATGATAGTGACATCAAGGAAAAAGAATTTGAGGTTAAAATCAAAATCTGCAACTAAAACCCTATTCACACCTGGCATTACTAGATGTTGTAGTGATCCAATACGAAGTGCACTGCTCTAAGTAAAGGTCTGAGCCACACAGGAAAAGAGCACCTTGGGTCACACTGAAGGACCAGCTATTTAACTGATGTCCTCGGTGTAAGCAGAAGCAGGTATTCATTTGGGCGCCAATTAAAATGTGCAACAGCAGGCGCCAACAATATCAGGCAAAATAGATTCTCTTAGATTGAAAACGCTTTGATTTCCAATTGGGCCAAAGAGTCAATCAGCCAGTCGGAAAGCGGAAGATTAGAGACATCATCGAGCTAGACTGTATAGCATTTCTTATTCTATTAATTCCAGCACATTATTCAAGGGAAGTACATTAGAGACGGCAACACATTTCAGTCCCTGTACGTGTTCAGTGTTAAAGTGAGACCTGATCACATGTGGTCGCATGGGACGAATGTGGAGGCATATTCAAATATACAAGGTGTGAACCTAAGCTGACATAAGCTGCACGATACACTCCTGATATACACACTAAGAAACTGTACATGCTGTAAGTTATAACATCACCCATGTTGTAAGACTTTCATTTTATACACTTGTACATTCTGCACATAACACTATGTTTTTGCACATCGGGTTGAATTATCACTGCATTTCATTCGCTTTGTCCCAGTGCTTCCCACCATGGTGATAAAGTTAATTCTACTCTAATCACACAAAATGCATGTTAAACAACAAGATCTAAGCTCTACTCACTCATCACAGAAGTTTTTAGGAACACAAACAAAATAGTGTGTTAGCTTTTCTCATTCAAAACAGGTTAGTGCTCAGCATATTTAGGAGGAAAGCCGTTAAACTAAAATCTAAAAGCATACATGATATGAATAATAACCCATTTATATTATTGCCCGTTGTAATAAGGCACCATTTAAATTATCAACATATCTCATAGTCGTGTTTGATTTTTGTTCCTTTGCCTTTACTGTATTCACACCAGTCAGACTTAAATGACAGTCTGTAACCGAGGAAAACCCTGGTTTATGCGTGCGCGTTTGTTGTTATTTTGTTTTTATTTCTCCCTCTTGCTGAACTGTTTGTCCAATTAACCAGCATGACACTGATGTGACCCAACAGATAAAGACCAGCCACTGCCATTGGTAAATGTCATCTCATTTGCTGATAGGCTCATATCTGTCAACGAGGCTGTGATTGGCTCAGTGTTCAGCCGATATATGGAAGCATCCCTAATAGAGTGGACGTATTTTTTTTTATCTCATATTAAAGTTTTAAGCAAGAGCTGCCTCATACCAATGACTTGATCATTCCTATCATGCACACCTAATAAATCGCACTTCATTTCATCTGTAAAAGAACACAAGGATGGGTTTCCTTCAAAAAAGAGAAAAAAAAATAGATAGCCCCCATATTCAATAGCAAGGGATTATAGAGAATTCAGCCTTGTGTGCACATGGGATTGTCTTCTCAAAAGCTGTCCAAGTTCTGTCAGATTCAGCACCCCCAGACATAGAGCTCGTGAACCTAATTTCACCTAATCAGCTTAGTCAATAGCAACCGTTTGCTGTGACTTTGGTAGACATGCAAATAGGGCTTAACTATGTCTATCCTTAATTCCTGAATGTTCAAGTCAAGCAGAAGTCCTCCTTTATCTCTTCAAAAACAACAGTTCCAATTTGAGAGGGAGAAGCAGAGAAAGAATAAAACTCCAGCCGCGAGTTGACTTTTTTTTTCTTCCCCTTGGCCTGGCAAGGAGAGACATCTCTGATTTGAGTGTGCTTGAGGTAGCACAGTGTGCTTTCATTTCAAACCAACATGGCAAACAAACTCTGACAGATTTGTTCCCCTTTTTTCACTTTTGCTCTTGCTCAGTCTCTCTCAAATTATGAGAAAACACGCTGCACAAATATATTACCACTTCTTGTCGGTTTGTATGTTCAGCTGCAGCATTTGCGCGCACACACACACACGCGCATACGTACACGGGAGCACAAACACTCACACATATATTCAAACAAATCCGCACCAAAAAAAAAGATGCCAACAAAAGAGAGTTGTGATAGAAAACTGGGAGACACTGTTCCGTTTCAATTCACTGATACCACTAATGGCTTCTTAGCAGCTCCATGAAATCAAGCAGCTGTCATGTCGATGCATCAGCAGTGAGAGGAGGGAGAGCCATCCCCATAAGGACAGAGGCACCGCGCCTTCATGTTTGGCTAAACATCTGCTCCTCTGCACTCCAGCTTTTGCAGCAATAAACGGGCAAACAAAAGAGGTGGGAGGTGAAATGATCTGATTTTCCATTTCAAAGCATTTGTTCAGTTTGTTTTCTTTGTCCCCCTCCTTCCACTACACCCTCCAACCCTAAACACCCTCCTTTTTCTCAAACTGCTTTACAGGACATGGGGAAGAAAAGTGAGATCAAGTTGTAACTGTAAGGGGCAGGGACACATTTTTTGTGTGAGATGGATGACACAAAATAAATAAGGTCACCATTTTCCAGTCTGCTAAAAGTCTTCAGTCTAAACTGTTGCAAGCAAGTATCATGGCTCAGCTAAGAGATAATCCAAAGGAAGGCTAGAGGTGCATGTGTGCCAGTGTGCACGTCTTAAACCTGTCAATCTAGCAAACTTATCGCTCACAGATCTATTCAGCTAAACCACAACAGCTGAAGGAAGAAGGAAGGACCTGTTTTTTTTTTAACATAATACTATTTATATAACTTTTGTGAGTCTAATCATACCTAATCACTTTTTTATACTGAAATCCAATTAAAATCCAATGAAAATTATATTTTTTAAAAATAATCTTCCCTTAATATCATTCCAAGTAATTTGCCCTTATATCATTCCTTCCTTCCTTTCTTTCTTCCTTCCCCCCTCCTTCCTTCATTCATTCATTCATGTTTAGCTGCAAAGACAAACATTGGGCAGCACCGAGTAAACGCCGATCTCACATTTATCAACAGTATTATCTTAAAACATCACAAATGCGCCTGTTTATCGACGCCTGTCTCAAAACACCAGCCTCTCCACTTACGTCTCAAAACAAGAGAATCCTGACATGTAACCACACGTCACTTTGTATTTGCTTTTTTAAAGCACCAAACATCGAAGTAAAACTGCCTTAAAATGATCGTCTGCGACTCTATCAGCCACCTTAATTTCCTTTCAAAAAGGAAAATAAAAGAACACACACGGGACGCGATCCCCCGTCTCGTTTTTTCCCCCTCTACCAAGTCTAAAACTTTGGTAAAACTTGAGGAAAAAAACGTCCATTTCCTTTTAAAGTAGCCTGGATGTTTGTATGTGTGTGTGTGAGAGAGAGAGAGGGGTGGGGGTGGGGGTGCTTTGGTGTGGGGGGGGCGGTGGACGAATTTAAAATAACCAAGATGGCGAGAGGCTTGTTGTTTTGGAAGGGGCAGAAAAAATGGAGGATATTGTAATATACACAAAGGGATAAATTTCAACAACTCGGCCAAGCGGCTGCTAGCTTGCCTGCACGCCTCTCGGTTTGAGGAAGCGACCGCGATAACAGCTCCCCAGCAGGCTGGCCAGCAATACGACTAGCGACACGACAGGGAAAAAAAGCTCAAACTCTGAACCGCTGTACAAAGAGAAATTAATATTATACGTACAAGTTAATCCAAACTGAAGGGGGATATTTATGTATTTGTCGCCTAATTGTTTTATTTTCGCGTCGGGGGACTGTTAAACTGGATGGCTTTTTAACGGACGGACTAGCGAGGACCAACGGCAGTCCAGTGCCTCGTAGTTGCCCCCCCCCTTTAGGTTACAACATCCACTACACTGAATAGGCAGCCAAAACAGCCAACAACTGTACATTTTCACGGTTGATAAATTAAAAGAAAAAAAGAACAACACAAACAAAACCACGAAGCTTTCGAAAAAGTTTAATTTCGCTATCAAATTGCGACCGCCGGAGTGAACGGTGCGAGAGAGAAAAGGGAAAAGAGGGACACAAAAGACGATTTCCACTATCAGGTCAACACTCCGAAGAAGGAGAGGAGGAAAAAAACACTTCGTTTTTTTCTTAAAAAGGAGAAAAAACTTTAACCAAACGTATCGCTAACGACTACGGGACACACGGACTGAATGAATTACACCGCAACGAGAAAACAGGAAAGTATGTATAAAGCAGTTTACACGAGCTGAAAAAAGCCAAGAAACTAGAAACGAAGCCAAGCGAGCTCTCTCCGTACGCAGCTCATCGCCTGTTCTGTGACGGGGCGAAAACAGCGTCAGTGAAAATAAAACACTTACCTTTTTTTAGTTTCGACACTTTACTTATTTCCAGCGTGGTTTTTTAGTTCAACTAACACTTCGGCTCGGTCTTCTTCTCGCCTCTTTTTTTCCTTGGTCGGTTTTGGTTATGAAAGAGGTCGGGGACGAATGATAAAGAAGGGAATTGGGCAGTAATTGAGTCTCGGTGTGTGAGTGTGTGTGTTAGTTACTAACAGCAGATTGAAGGAGACTCTTCTCAAGGTTTATTCAGCTCCACTTCAAGGAACCGACCTGACGTCAGCTCACTACTGCCACACAAAGAAAACTTATTATTTGTGCAGCGGCCGTAGTAAAGGAAGGATACAGTAATTGACCGTTATTACTTTAAATGCGACATTGTCATTAGGTCCACGGCATGACAGGGATGTAGCGGGAACTTTATTTATGATGTTGTTAGCGCCTTATCCGCTGATGGTGTAAGAAATAAACAAACCTTTAAAAAAATTTAAATAAAATAACTTTTATACATTCTTAACCATTTTAATTAATTACTATAACTTGGATTATAGCTTAAATTTTATGATTTTTTTTTTAAAGAAAAGTTGCCTAAATCCTCTCATTTTGTCTTATTTGTGGATTTATTTTGAAAGGTGAAAGATGATTAAAGTTGTAGGCACTTTTAGAATATCGCCAAACCTAATGATAAAGGGTGTTTTTTCTTGATTAGGCAGTATTCAACATAGTTACACATGATCTATCTGTTTGTCTCTCTTTAAGCCCCCACAAGATGTTACATGATCAAGCAAATACAAGCCAGTTACATAAAGGCTCCAACTTAGGGGAGGCATTTGTGAAACAAAACCAGAAAACGGGGCAGCCCTTCATCGGGTTTGGATCAATACATTGCCTGGCAAAGACAGCCATCTGTGCCTAATTGTATGCTTTACATCCTCTTCTAAACACACAATAAGCAACAGGCTGAACGTAGGCCCTCTGACCCAGACTGGGTTTCCAGACGGGGGAAGATTATTTCATTCAACTGGAAAACAACAAGGGGGTGGGGTGGAGAGGTGGTGGTGGGGAGTTTTTTTTTGCAGATGGAGTGGGCAACTGTTCTTATGTGCCCCACCCTGATGAGGATGAGGATGGGTCACAGCAGAGCTGACTGGTGTGTGTATGTGTGTGCGCGGGTCTGTCTCTCTTGCTGCGTGTCACATCACCACTGGTTGTATCCATTTTAACAGGTATTATAGTGGATTAACAAACTGTTCACTGTTAGTTTATAGACACCTCATAAATCACACACAAACAATGAACTCATTGTTAGCAGAGTGATGGAGTATTGGTTTACGGGCACATTCATATTAATGCTTCATAAACATTATAAATGACCATAAATGTATCCTGATTCCTCTCTCGCTCTCTCTCTCTTTCTCTCTCCCTTTCTTCCTCTCTCCCCCACCCCCTCCGTCTTTCTCCTCTCTGTTCTTATGTCACAGCGTCTAAAAGTGTCACCCCAGTGTTTTTGATGCTATTGCAAGAATTGCAAAGATGTTACTCAGAAGTCAGTCATTTTTAGGTGTAATATTAAAAGAGAGAAAAAAGAAAGGTGAGGTGGTGTTCAGGTGGAAGATCCGATACGGCATTCACTCGAGTTTTTGGAGGATGGACACAGAACCCCTTATTCAGCTTGTGGTGTGCAGTTAAAGCCATTTCATAAGCGTGCTCTCCATGTTCTTTGGTCATTGATTTTTTTTCTCTCTGCCCCTTTCCATTACCTGTTGAGATTGGGGGGGGGGGGCTCTTCTTCAAACACACACACAAACACACTCTCAAAATCCTCTCTATCTGTCTCTCTAGCCACTGGCACCCTGGTGTATTTCTCCATCTCCTCCGCCTCCTGTAGCAGGAATGACAGGCCATGAGGAATGACAGTGGCTGTGTTTGTCATACAGTAGCAGCAAGAAGCAAGGATTTTTAATTGCATTGGAGAATCTTCATTAAAGAGAGCACATGGGGGCGGGAATGGTGGGCTGGGGGGTGGGGTGGCGTGTGTGCTGGTGGGTGGGTGAGTGGGGGGGCACTCTGAGCATCGTCATTAGGAGAAGGCGCTAGTAGCATAGAAGGGTGGGCCCTCTTTGCATGCACACTGAGAATGCCTGCCGTACCTCGGTCATTTGTAACATAATAAGTGCCAGCACAATGACTGCAATGCGAGAAAGCACACCACAGGGAAGAGAAGGGGGAAGGGAGACAGCATGTCTGTCTAAAAGAGGGACTTTTTTTTTTTTTTCTTGATTAGAAAGTATAATGAGCCACTAAAGAAACAGGAAAAAAAAAAAGGATCTCTCCTGAGACTGATGGAAAACAAATTAATCTGGTGATTTAAATTTAATTATTATTTTTCTATTAGTCCAGCATGCAAAGACAGGGACAGCCATCACAAGCGAGGAGCTGTGCTTGCATTTATTGATTTTCGCCCAGACACATTCAGGGAATACAGATTGCTCTCTTCCCCACACAATCCGCTATGTGGGATTCCATTAACACGAGAAGCTTCCAGCAACTCTGAGATGTTTAATTTGAACACCATAAATGGAGCTTAAAATAGTGTTCACACACAAGAAAAGTGGCCTAAGGATGTCTTTTTATGCAATTGAATTAGTCCTCACTTATTGTTGTGTCCTACATAATAAGTATTAAATAAACACCCAATAAATTAAATTAAGACAATGTTCTGCTGTATGAAGTGAATCGAGCGCTATTGTTCCTCCCTGCCTCTGATTATCTTGCACTGCTATAACAGTTGAGTTTAATTTAATCTTTTGTTTTGGATTAATGTAAGAACCCTGCAACCGGACAGTAATTACTCTTCCCATCCGTGCAGGATCCTCTCTTTGTAGCATCCTTTCAATACATCAGTGGTCTTGAGCACAATGCTGTGTGAGATGTAATGATTTGAAAAGTCAATGATTTGAACCGCCTGTGCGATTAAAGCACAAGGGACCAATTTTTGGCTGCTATATGTAGAATATCTGTGTGTGCACCTCAAGTAACACTCATATTCCCTGGCTGGCATAAAAATTCAGCAGTTACGCCACGTGAGCGCTGTTATTGATTGCTATCTCTTACCAATAAAGGTTTATCAGAGATATTCTGAAAGCCTCACTATAGAGCTTACGGTATATGGGAATCCACATCCATCAATGCATGACCTTCAGTGCCAGAGACACCTACAGAAAAGGATGTTACAGGTGTTCTCATCCATCCCAGTGTCAGCTTAAGGAAATCCTGTGCTTTTACTTGTACACAAAACTTACCCCAAAAGTGATTTGGAAGATCAAATAAATGTTTTCCTTGCAAGGTTGACTGAAATCCCCACACAGTCTAAATGAGTGCACTCAGAGAGTGTTTATTGTGGCGAATGTAACTGAGCAGAACCCTCTGTTGCATGATGTAATACACAGAAGGGAGAAATCATCATAATAGCAGAGTAGTAGAGTGACTCATTCGTTGATGAGGTACATTCACACTGTCATTCACTGAGGAGATGCAGTCTGTGTGCACATGTTGTCAGTGTGTGACCGATAGAGAGAGAAAGAGAGGAGAGAGAGATAGCATGTTCCTTTTCTGGGAATGAGGAGTCATTTGTGCCAGGAAAAGTGGAGAAACAACTCTCAGCTCCACGGTGATGCATCTCTCCATGAAGAATGAGATCACAAGCAAATGTCACCCCAACCTGAGCAAAGCCAAATGACCTTGAATCAAATAAAAACATCTTCACCCGCGTCACTGTGTACACACGCCACACAAAATGTCAGCAGATTTTCCATTTGCTAAATCTGCGCCTAAGTGCAGGGGTTTAGCTACGGTAATCAACCCAGTACTTTCCTTCAAGTCCATATGAATATCGCCCTGGAGAAACCCTGCTGTTAAATACAGCTAACTGCAGTCGACCTCCTAGTTTTTATAATTTCATCAACGTGAGAACAGCATTTCCCCCTCCAATCATAAGGCCACTAATGACACTAAGACAGAAAAGAAGGGAAAACAGATGTGCACACTAAAAACAGGCGTTACTTGCGTCCTGCGACTGTAAGATTTCTCTTGTTTTCTGCATTTTGTGACAGATGAAGCGGAGGGGGATTTTTCAAGGGAAATGACTTTCACAGTTGAAGGAATTTCAAGCTTCAGTGCCTTGCTTTATCATAGTTTACATATAACTAGCTTTGATTTCTGTCCACGGCAGACATATCTTTGACAGCGGAGCATACGCTGATAGATAACTGACTGGTGCACTTGCCGTTGTTCTGTTATTATTTTAAGTCAGGATTCAGTGTTTTTCCTCTTTTCTCTGACCTACATAGAAAGCCCAATATTAGTTATAGTTTTGGTACACGTCACACAGTTTGTCTTGTGTCTAATTTTCTTACTACAAAGTTTACACAGCCTTACACATAAATGCACAAACCTTACTTTAATAATGTACGATTAAAAAAATAAAATAAACCAGGAACATTATTGTAATTCCACAGAGACTTTTTTTTAAATCACCTGCTAGTGATTTGTAACTGAAAGCTAAAGCTTCCTTTCATGAGATTCCACTCAAGTGCTAATTCCTGTGAAGCTCTCGGTTCATATTGACAGACGTCACTGTCATCAGATTCAACAGTGTTCAGCTTCTGCATGCAAAGCGCTTTGTTTTGTTTCTCTTTAGGCAGTGACTTTGACAAGTTTGATTTGGCAGATTTACCTGAAAATTTTAGATCAAAGCAAGGAAAAGAAATACTTTTTTTTTTTTTTTTTTACACTCCACTGTATTTAAGCTGGAACTCATAATTAATGTGAAAGGAGCTAAGCTTCGTGCTATGTGATTTAATCTATTTAGTGCAAACACTTACTTTTGGGACAAAGCAAAAAGTCACAAGAAATCAGCACCTTTTTTAAATGAAGATTATGCAACATTGTGCAATGCACTTCTGGCATTAAAAAAAATATGAAGACATAATCATTGCAGTTTTGGCAGTGTAGCGTCTCTCACACTATCCAGAAAATTACACAGTGGAAAGAGTCAAGCTGAAACTGCCAACTGTCAAAGTTTTTTTTTCTTTTTTAATTGTGAAACTGGCTGGTTCCTTTTATTCTGGAAAAAAAAATCCAGAGAGAAACTTCTCAAATCTTCGAGTTTATCTCGCAGATGTAATTTGATCGGTGTAAGCGTTTGTGCGATATGGATTACTGTTTTGTCAACAGGCTGAGTTTGGTTCGCACGCACCGCAGCAAGAAAACAATATGTCAAACGTGGCTCATTCGCCCCTTTCATTTGCTCCACATTCAGAACAAAACAAGATAACGATAGACACTTTTGTAAATATCTATAAATATATAAGATGTCTCATACATATTTGGTGTGACTGCAGTTATGTCTCATGCCTAAATCATGGAATGAGCTGCCTGACACACAAGTGCTTTCAGGACCTACATGTGACCACATCTGAAGCATTCCTTTTAAGGACGAAATACCTCTGTGTATCTTGGTGTGGAAAACTTTAAGAGACCATATTTGTGGCTTCAGGCTTCAGTCTGTCCTCCGTGTTGGTCTCCTTTACCTTTTCTTGTCGCCTCTCTGGTATAGAAATAAAAGCACAAAAACAAATCCGGTGTGCTAAAATGCTACCTTCAGGTTATTTTAAGACCCTAACATCTAATTTAAATACAGCAATAACGTCAACGCATATCACATGAGCTATTTTCAGGTGGTATGTGTCAAGGTCTTCAGAAATCCTGACACCGAATGAGCTTTCATTTTCATTCCAGGGGTGTGTTTGAACTACATAAACCCTTAAGAGCTGTTATAAAATGTGTGAGAAAAAAAGAAAAAGATAGATCCCCTTCCAGGCATAATGTCCACATAACCATGGCTGGCCGGCAACAGTGCTCTTTTTAATCAGCAAATGGATAAACAAAGACAAAATGTTTTGGAGAGCGGGCTGTGGTTTTAGTGTTTGGAGGAGTTCCTGTTGCTTGTGATGTCACACGTTTGCTGTTGTTTGTCTTAAACATCAGAGAAATGTGTGGCTTTACAATTTTGATGTCGCAACATGCGACACGTGAGAGTTGCTAATTGAGCCATTTTTCCCATAACAACATCCATTAAACTTATTGAAGAAATTTCCTACTTTAGGACTTTATTTTCACATTATTTCAAAGAAAATCAACAATAAACCATGCAAAAGACAAAACAAGTTAACAGCCATCACTTGAGTGATAGATATAGTGATAGATAACGCACAGACATACATAGAGAGAAGAGCTTTTTGAATTGGTCACATACTTCGAGCACATTTTACACTGCGGTTGATATATTTTTGGCGATTTCTCCGTAAGAACATCTTTAATGCCTCAGAGAAACAAAATCTTGGTTTGTGTGCGTCATGCACCGATATCTGCCTTTGAGCCTGATTGCTCAGTGCTTTAGAGGACTTCATCCAAAACACTGAGACACTGGGTGTAAAAATACACCTCTAATTGTGCCCAACAGCTTACTCCAATTCCCAACTTTTCCTCAGCTCACAGAGCCTTTATTATTGTTTATTTTTTAAATTGAAAATCAAAATAGAAAGCTTCAAGACTACATCTGTAGTTCAAGAATTTCTGCGTGCTAATAATTAGTGAGCAAATGAAATGACCTTTAGGAGGGGGAAAAAAATCCCCAATTTTCTTTATAAAAAGCCAGATGCTAGAAAAGAACTTCAACAATCAAGTGTAAGTCGGTTATAAAATGCAAGTAAGATGTGGAATGCTAAAGTCAAAAGGTGATAACATCTGTCGGTTCATCACACCTGCATGTTTGAAAGTTTTGCTATGAGCACAAAAGGTCAGTGAACCCTTAAAGCATGGTGGCGTCACTATGATGTAAAAATAAAACCTGCATTTTGACTCCGCATTGATCTGCTTTACTATACCGATACAAATACGCATCAAATACCTTCCAGGATCACAGTTAGTTTAGCTTTAACACTGAACACACACTCAGACTACTATTCTGTTAATCCTACCTTGCATGTTTGTATTATTTTATCAGAGTCTCGCTTACGTTCCTCAACAGGCTAAATGAATTATGCAGCTCACGTGTTTATACTTAGGTGGAGTCTACCACAGATGGGCAGGAGTAGTCATTAGTTACTCAATAGCCATAAATGCCGAATTCAAGCTTGACGTTATTGAAAGCAAACAGGCAGGAAGCACATGCACAAGTAGTGAGGATATGTCCACAGAAGAGTAGGCTGAATAAATAATTCACTTGCAAGGCCCAGACAAGGAAAGGAAGCCAAACGGTGCCCAAAACAAAGGACCGCGAGGTAAAAAAACACATGCGCAAACCTTCGTCGGTGAGCTCAAATTATGCATGTGTTGATGAGCATGTGCACTTAGACTTAGGTGGGCCTGTGGGGGTGGTCTTAAGACGGATGCAAACAGGCCCTGTGTTAATTAACACTGGCAGGCCGCTGTTCCTCCTGGCAGTGTGCAGGCAGACATTCTGGCCTGCCCTCAGTGACGCCTGGTCAAAAATAGGGCACCACACAGCACAGTAATGATCACAATGGTGACATCATCGTTGCCTTCAATGTGCTCTCCCCTCAGTGCTCTTTTGAACAAAGAGCAGCAGGCATGCAGAGAGCGAGGCAGATGTCACTTTGTGTCTGGGGAACATTAAGAACAACAAATGTTCTTGGAGTTCTCGGTGAAACCTCTGCGTGTTTTTTGTGTTCGTGTGGGGTTAAATTTGTATTGTTGTTATTTGTCTGGTTTTTTTGTTGTTGTTTTTTTAAAGATTTTGGTAAAAGTCCCAAACTAAATCAATGACGTGTAAGGTTTTTTTTTGTTGTTGTTTTGTTTGGCATTGGCGTTTTTTTAGCATATGATGTTGTGAATGCGTGCGAATTAAAATAAAAGGCCTGTTCTCGCTAATTGGTGAAGAGCATGCTGAGAGAAGAGTGTCCACAAATAGCATACAAGTATTTTTGATGTTGCCCCCACAAAACATGTGACCTAAAGTGCTAACACATGTGGCCTTGCTTCCCCCCCCTATTGTTACTGATCTGTTCAGACGTCTGGCAGTGTGTGTGTGTGTGTGTGTGTGTGTGTGTGTGTGTGTGTGTGTGTGTGTGTGTGTGTGTGTGTGTGTGTGTGTGTGTGTGAACTAGGCTTTTAAAGCACCTTAAATGCAGCCTACCATCACCTAAAACCAGGCAAACTCTGATGAACTAAATGCAGTTTGGCTGTTTTCCAAATTGTCATTAAATTTGTCACAATTCTTTATGTGGTTTTTGTGTGTGGGAGGGGGGGGGGGGGGGCATTCTAAATAATTTCCCAGTTTTAGAAAATAACTTCTTAAAAACTTTCTGATTCCCCCTCTAGACAGCAAGATAAGGGTGTGTGCTTATCAGTTTGTTTGTGTCTGTGAATCCAGCTTTTCATTCAGGCTACAGGGGAAAAAAATAAAATAAACAACAACAACTCAGAAACCTTGGCCTGCATGTTTCCTCCAAGAGGTTTCTCAGAAGGCAAGGACTCTTGCTCTTTGTGCTCTTGACGACACTGGGCTTGCATTGTGCAGTCCTCCTATAAACCAGCCTTTGTGGTGTCCACAAACAGAGGCACAGAACAAGAGAGAGGGAGGAAGGGAGAGAGCACGAGGGAGAGAGAGCGAGAGAGAGACAGGAAACGGATTCTCAAGACCTGGACGAGCCGTGGGAAAAGAGGGGTCTTGTAGAGGAAAAGCAGAAATGTCTCAGGACATTCCTTTGCGATTACACAGTGCTGGACAAATCCAGACATTCTTGCAGTTATTCTGTGCCTTACTTCTCCAGTTAAAGTCAGTCTCATGAGGGGAGTGTAAACATCTGCATCTCCATATTCCAGCAGATGTTGTTAGACACTGTTAATGTCTTTGAGCACTCTGAATTCGACAAACACAGTCCGGAAGAAACCTGAGGCGGAGACCCACCGTCAATTTGTAATAATAATTTGCATTTCCTATCTACACCATGAAACTTTGATGTTGCACCAGCCTGTAGCGCTGGGTAAAGAACGAAGAAAAAGAGCAGCTCACAGAGACAGGTAAGTATCCATCTCATATCCACTGCACACACATAAGAGGATTCAAGAAAGAGGAGGGCAAATCTCAGGTTACATGCATGGGATCTGAAAGAGTTAGCTGCCCCCAGTGGATAGAAAGCATGTTCCTCCCTTGTCACAGCCACCATGAATGAGAAACAGCTCCAAGGAATGCTCCATTATCATCCTATCAGCAGCACTGGGGGGGATGAAGAGCTTCAAGTCTCCCTTCACTTAGCAGTGTGCAGAATCACGTGTGCGAAGGAGCAAAGTGGGGAGAAGGTAGGGGGGACACTGGCCTACAGACCTTCGACTGGGATTGCGAGGCCTCCTCCCCAACTCACCAGACCTTGCACTTTCTCATTTGTCTAGGTCAGGCATCCTTTTTGTCAGCAATTAATCTGCAGCTCCACCCTCCTATATTTATCCCTTTCCCTATATTTATCACTGGTTCTCCTTCACCTCTTGTTCAGTTGGCCTTGGGCAGATTTACACTTGGTTTGATCACTGTTCACCGTTGTACACATGCAAGCAATAATGGATTGCTGGGCCCTTTAAGCGCTACATTTTACCGGGCACGACGAGCATCTTGTTGACCTTCACATTATTATGCATCTGCTGTGCAACAATGCTCCCACTCTGCTCCACGCTGACCTTCCTGGACCCCCCACACACTTAACACGAGTCCTGCGCTCGTGATTTTAAATGAATCTTACGCAAATGCAAATGCAAAAAAAAAAAAGCAAAAGAAATAAATACAATTACCTCATGGTACAAAACAAAACGAATAAAAAAGGTTTGTGTTAAGGCTTATCTCTCATCAGTGCTTCCTGAGGTCTACTAAATTAGACGTGAGTTAAAAGTATGTAAATCATTTGAATGCTCCTAATCCTGGATTTACTGTGATGGTGGGATCCACAATGCCTTTCAAAGCAATTATTCAAATCAATCTAATTAAACCGGTTGAAATTGGCTTTAATTGCCTCCCTGACTAAACAAACACCAAGTTATGGCATACAAACAACAGCGCAGTTCAAAGAGGCCATGGAAGAAAGTGTGAGCTACAGCGCCCCTTAGTGGTTATTAGCTGCCTGTGTGGCTTTCATAATGACGTCAGCCCCCTCTCTCGCTCTCTGTCCGTGCATCATGCGTGTGTATCTCCAAGAAATGATCAACTCTGAAGTGATGGAAACACGACTGTAACTGTATATTTGGGTGTTTATATAAATGTGTGCGTGTGTGTGTGTGTGTGTGTGTGTGTGTGTGTGTGTGTGTGTGTGTGTGTGTGTGTGTGTGTGTTACCTCAGCTGTAAAGTAAAGCTTTCAGGCATTGACACTTTTAGTTGAGCTCTGGCTCCCATCCGTCTGTGATCCTTGAGCTTCCTCCAACACTGATTTGAAGCCCACTGATGGAAGGAATGACTCTGAAATTTTGGGAGTAAGTGATGTTTAAAATAACAATTTGTCCAGTACCTTATTAAAATGTACTGTTCTTTATAATTACCCACTTCCTTCTGTGCTCCAGGTAAACAAGAAAATCAAGCTCAAATTCCATCATACAAATGCATGTAAGTGGATCTCAAAGATAAGGAACCCAAACATACATGTAAAAAGAAAGTTTTCATTTGGTTGTATGCAGTCCTCTGAAAAAAAGTCCACCTTTACTGCTTACATATGAATTAAGAGGGTAAGTAGTAGCCATGTGCTGATAATAAAATGCACTTGATCACAGCGGGGAAGCTTATAAGGACATTTGCAAACAATATGAAGTCTGTCATTCCACAGTGCAAAAGATTATTCACCAGTGAAAAATATTCAGGACAGCTGCCAATCTTCCAAATTCACTTCAAGGTCAGATCGTGCAATGCTGAGAGAAACTGAAAAGAAAAACAACAGCTACATCTCAGACTCTACAGGCCTCTGCGGGCATATTAAATGCCCAGAAAAATTAGAAAAAGACTGAACATGTATGGCTTGTTTGGAAGAGTCGCCAGGAGAAAGCCGCTTTCCCTAGAAGCATGGCTGCACAGCTTAGGTTTACAAAGTTGCATCTGAACAAACCGCAAGCCTTCTGGAACAATGTCCTTTGATCAGATGAGACCAAAGAGCGGATGTCTTTTCTTAGTGCACATAATGCATGTTTGGATAAAATCAACCACAGCACATCAGCACAAACACCTCACAGCAACTGTGGTGAAGGAGTAATGCAAGGACCTGGGCACCTTCCAGTCACTGAATCGACCACAAACTCCTCTGCATTCCAAAGTATCCTAGTCAAATTCGAGGCTATCTGTCCAACAGCTAAAGCTTGGCTTAAACTGGGTCACGCAAAAGGACAATGATTTCTACAACAAAACTACAACAGAATGGCTGAAAAAGAAAAGAATCGAGGGGTTGAAATTGCCTAGTCAAAGCCCAGACCTCAACTCATCTGAAATGCCCACAATCTCAATGAACTGCAGCAATGCTGTAAAGAAAAGTGGGCCAATTTCCTCTGCATTGCTGTGAGAGACTAATTAAGTCATACAGAAAATGACTGCACACAGTTATGTGAAAATGTTGTTATTCACAACAGATTAACATTAGTCAGCAGTCAATAAGCTTTATAACAGCTAATACTAACATTTGGGTGTCAAACCATCAATTTAAAAAGATCTCAAGAGACATATTCCTATATAAATTTAACTACCCAGTCAAAAGGAATAATCAGAAAGAGCCTTGGCCATAAAAGCCAATCTAGAACTCTGTAGAATCAGGTCCAGATTTCCTTTTGTGGAGGTGGAAGAACATTACAGAAGGACAACTGTTTGTGCATCACTCATTCCAGTCCTTAGTTAAAACCACGTGTCAGCACACTGGGTATTTGACAGAAAGTAATTAAATGACTCTCAGATCACGAAAAGCAAAATTCCCAGGTCTGGAGACACAAAAAACTGACCTATTTGACCCTTATTCCGATCATTATGTGTCAAGGACACTAGGCAATGAGTATCAGCTCATCAATACCTTGCCAGAAGCCAAACACAGTGGTAGGGGTATCAGACTGTGAGGTTACTCTTCTGTGACATGGACTGGGAGACTGGTGAGGATAAAATGTGCATGCAGTAAAATATATGTCAATCTTAAGTGAATACCTGTTTCACAGTACTCGGGATTTAAGAATTCAAAAAAGGTTATACTTCATCAACACAACCTGAAAAATACTGCTGTGGAAAACAGGAGAGGATTTCAGCAAACTCCTGAATGCTAACACAACTCAACACTACAGTGTCAGAGTACCTGAACCAAAACAGAGCATCTCTGAAGAGACCTGCTTATCCCTGTACACTGACACGCTCCATCCAAACTGGTTGTGTCACGTGCACTTCTGAAAATCCCTTTTCCTCCATCTGCCCTGCGATTCTGCCCGCTTCATCTCCAACCCCTGCTCTCCACTTCTTGTCTGCGCCAAAGCTCCTCTGTCACTGGAACAAACACAGCACACCAACACTCAGCTCTGCTTCCCCCAGATAGACTTAACTTTCTGTACTCTCTTTACTCTGCTGTGCCTAGCTCCCCCCTACCCCCACCCCCCTTTCCCTGCTCCATCTGCCCCAGACTTATGCCCAGTCTAAATATTTCTCCAGCAACCTTGCCACCCTCACTTAAAAATAAGCCAAAGTTTTCTTGCAACCATGCCTCCCATTGTCTGTCTGCTTCGTGGCTTATTAGTTTAGGAGAATGGGCTCGAACAATAGTGTTGTGCAATACTCCAAATTTTGGTATCAGTCCGATATTGGCTGGATCTGGAAATTACGCCCCTGGATGAAACAAAGCATCGATCCTATCACGCCAGTATGGTCCAATACAAATACCAGCGTTGGTATTGATACCATCCATATTTGCATATTAATCAAACAATTCAACAAGCTGGAACTAGGATTGCTCCTTAGAACTTTCCCCAGTGAAAGCACTTTGTTTTTGCTTTGTCACTGTGGACCACTCTGTGTGGACCAAGAAACATACATTTCCATCATTTCTGAGATGAATCTGAAAGGATGTTAAAAACTTGTATGATATGGAGATCTGAAATATTGTTCATTTTTTCTTGACCCTGCCTTGTCTCAGACGTGAAATGGAGATGGAAACATAATTGATGCAAAAACACTTAATTACAAGCAGAAGAAATCATGAGTTAAGTCAGCAGCATTAAATATTAAAGGCTAAAGTGCTCATCAGTCATAACTGCTGAATGATCCCTAGTTGAAACTTTTTTTTACAGCGGTATTAGTGCTTTAACAGCATTTTAACATTACTGATTGATTTGTATGGATGTCATAAACAATGGTGTACTGTCTTTAATCATTTATTTATTAATTCATTTCTATTTTTTTCTATGTGCGTCTTAATTTGTAAAGTAACTGTAAACAGATTTTAAGCAGTCTGCTTTAGTGAAGTAAATCTCATTATAAGTAGAGAGAAGTCGTTACATCAGTCTGAGCACTAAAACATTAAAAACAGGACTGAATTGTCGGCCACACGGGGGTGTTGTTCGGCTCTGCCTGGATACTTTTGACGTTACAAAGTCGCACCAGGTTTGATTTAATTAGTGCCATAAATACTCTTGTGTTCTTCTCAGGCCGCACAATTGTAGCTGGCTCAGAGGTGGCAGAAAAAAAGGGGGTGGATGCAGGTGGATGCTCCAACAACCACCTAAAAACAACCTTTCAGTCAGACCACTCCCTCCGGGTCACGGTAAAGTCACTTAACAGTCTGCGTCGACAGCAGACGCCATCGCTCCTGTTGTGCGAAAAGCAAGCTTGAAACTAAAGGTGAGGTGGGAATGTTTTGGGAATTTAGCTGACGCAACCTGGCGTTTAAAACGTAAAAAGAGGGAAGAAGAAGAAGAAGAAGGAGCAGAAAAGAAGAAGCGAGTGACTGTCGTGAAGTGGGGGTTATGGGGGAGCTAAGCAGCTAGCTTCGAAGCTAACAGGGCTGTCTGCTGAGTCGTCGGAAAACAGCAGCTGAACTGCTCGGTAACCGAGTCTGAACGACTGCTAGCGAGATAAACAAGATTTGTAAATAGCCAGCGACAGCTAACCTGCTAATGTAAACACGGAAAGTGACATCCCTTTTAACCCGGGTGTTGGTTAAACTGCTAACGTCGTTTGTCGTGCAAGTGCAGCGGAATGTAATAAGTTGGTGAAGACAATTAGCGACGCGGAGTTCCGAGCATCCAGCGTAAATGGAAATACGCGGCAAGCGCAGGTTAACGGAAATTCATGAAAGTTTGAATGCTACCTATCGCACAGCTAAAGCTAAACGGCTGTCAGACGGCTAACTATTAGATGGATTAAGGGTTTTGGTGGCGAGGAGGGCGTTCCTTGATAAATTCAACAAAGCAAGACGTCAAGCAGTCGGGGTTAGTCATGGCTCATCTCGAAAACACAGGCCGCTGCCGAGTCTGTGCAGCCACACGATTGTTTAAATTCTTTGGTAGGGTTGTGGTGACTAATGAGGTTTTGTCGACGGGTGTTGGGGTTTCAGGTCCTCATTATGCTAGTTCCCCATTTGTCCAAAAACGTAACCTGCAGATAAGTTAGCCATAAATAAAGCGAGGGCCTTGCTTATGCAAACGTATTAAAGACAGATTGGGGGGAAATCCAGCTAAACTGCATTGCCTTTTAATAGGATGCACCTTCACGCTTTTTTTTGTCGTTGTTGTGCAAAATTTGCAGAAAGTTCCAATGTTTCTGCTTTTAGGCTTCATATTTATTTTGGACTGTTTTGGGGATTTCAGTGGGAGTTTTACTAATTAATCTGTTTAACAGGTTTCAGTGCTGTGTTTTGGTTTCAATGTTTTTGTCTTCTGGCCTGATTTACTGCCCTTCATTTCGGACCTGACAGGCTGCTGGCTGGCTGTACTATCTGTGACCACAGGTGCTGTAGCTAATCTCAGTGTCAATACCAGGAAGTAACTCATACTGTACAAGTTTATGCCATGAAGGCTCGACTCTGTTTTTAGGTCGGCTGGTACATCTAGAGTTCAGCTGGTGCTGAAAGTTGCGTTAAAAAAATGTAAGAGTAATACAGTTTATTTGGCTGTGCTCACTGTGCTGCTGTTGTAATGGTGTTTAATAATAAATGAGTGTCTTATAAGTGTTGCAGAGCATCTTGTTTGCTTAGAGGCTCAGCTCACAGAGCTGAATTGGCTCCTTGGTAGTATCATGTTCCTGTAACAGAGTTCACAGTCCTTAAGATAGGCACTGTGTCTTTGATACCAAGACCAGGAAGTGGCTGGGTGGTAAGTTTTTAGTGTTTACAGACACACTGTCACATGTGCTCCATCAACAAATCAGAGGTCTTGCAACACCACCCGGCACAGCATGGTTGCTTAACAGATTGAAGTTGCAGGCCCTTTAAAAGTTTGTGCTGAGAGGTGTGGACTTCATGTCCTGTCTTGTGTTTAGGTGGAATAATAGGCACTTGTGAAAGGAAGTTAACATTGAAAAGACATCTGTGGTATTACAGCAACAATATCTCTCTCTTCCCCCCCGTCAGCTTTATTTTCAAGGCAATCCACAATGGACTCGAGGTCTCGCAGGCTTCCGTTTTGTCTGTCCAGCTCAAGGTCGTCCTACATATCCAGTCCTGCGCATTCAACAGTCCCATCCTCATCGCTGGGCTCCAGTAGACTATACAGCAGGGAAACGGTGCTGAATAATGACCGCTTCCCAAGGGCGTCATCGTCTTACAAGGCAGATGTCGACAAACAGGTAGGTAGGCTGATGGCACAGCAAAAAATGGCTAATGCAGGGAATCGTACACTTTATTTTACGCCATGCACACCCCCTTCCAGACCTTTTGCTTACAATATGTACAGCCAAGTGCTAAGTTAAAGAAAGAACCTGAATTCTTGATTGCTAAGTGAGGGGTGATTACGTTATCGGTTGTATTTTGCTCTCATGGTTTGGTGCACTTAGGGAGTCAGCAGCTTTTACCCTATGAAGTACTTCTCTCTCTCTGTGTGTGTGTGTGTGTGTGTTATTATTTTATTTCTTTGAATACAGCAGTTAAATGTCACCATTTTATCCCAATTGGGTGAAATTTCAGCGGGAAAGCTGCTGGTTTAAAATTGGATACAACGATCGGTTACAACAGCAGCTGCTCCTAAAATCTGCCTCCCTACTCTCTCCTCTACTACCTGGGGCTCTAGTGAGCTGCCTTTCTAGCGTATTCCATGGCATTCAAGTCAGCTCTTTTTCTCACAGGTTCCCTTTAGTGCATGATCCAAACTATGTTTAACAGTAGTGCAACAGGAGACACTCTGGAGGTCTTTTTATAGGGTAGCCTAGATTCCTTGACACATGATGTGCGTATTTCAGTCCCAATGCTCGTCAAAGACCATCTCAAAAGAGAGTGTTACTATTGGCTCTGGCTGTGTCTAGTTTTTGTTGTTTTTTTTTTTTCTTTTTTCAAGGGACTCTTGGTGCTTTCACCCTACAAACTACCTTGTGTATGTTAATGTTATTGCTCATGAAGCGAGATAAGCAATCATTTCAGTTAACATTCACTTAAATCTGCACAAGTTCTTCTTCCAACCTAAGACACATGAACATGTTTTGTTAGCCTAAAGAAAGATTGTTAAATTTTTTTTAAAAAGGGTGTTAAAGCGGACATGAATACATTCTCATTTTCTTTTTTTGGCCTGTCACTTCAAACTACTTGAGTCATTGTCCTTCCTGTATGAGATATCTAAAGGCAGGCTGTTGACATGTAGGTCTGCTCACGTTTGTCTTCCTTTTCAGTTTAGCACTAAGTTTCTTATGTCTGATTTAGACTTCTACAGGAAATTGCATCATAACTTGCGATGTAACCAGAAACCTCTTTTAACCTTATGCCACAACCTTCCACATAGGGCTGTTCGATATAATGATATGTATCGGATGACAATATAAAAACATCTATCGTTTCATTTCACACTATCGTTTGTTTTGTGGTGTCACAAAATAAACTGTTTACGGCAATATTTTTTCACAGTTTTGATGGTCACTGTAGTGGCTATAATTTCTTAAAGATCTCTCTTTCTCTTATATTTAATATGACCACACTACAGATGGACAAGCGCCTGTTTTTAGCAACAACGATGGTAAAACCATTGCGTGTCCGCTTGTTTATTTTCCACATAAACCTTATGTGGAAAATTACATCTGGACGTCCAGATGAACAGAATCAACTTTTGGAGATTTACTTACCTGGATGATTGAGCATGCATCAAGACTCCCTTTCACAATAAAGCTCAAGATCCTGTTGAGACTCTTCAAAATAAACGGAATCACGTGAAAGAGTATGCAGAGTATTTACGGATGAGAAGCAAAAAAGAGCCGTCAGGTGCTAAAAAATAAACCTTAGACAAAAACGGTAGAACAGGCTTATCCCCGCAGCACGCCGTGTAATAAATACTCACAAAGAAAATGGCGGCCGTTACAACTTAAGTCTAAAAATTTATAGTATCATGTATCGGTTAAAACATTCGACTAAACGTAGGGTCAACACTGCCAACACAGCTAAATGGGATGGAAGGTTGTGGTGTAGAGTTAGAAGGGGTTTATGGTTTTGACATAGATTTCCCACCAATATCTAAATCAGGGATTAACCTTTAGATAAAACACATATGTATACACATGTGTATATATGTTTGTGCTGCTAGAGCACAAGTTGCGAACCACTCATCAAAACAATGCGCAGACAATGGTCTAACTAATGCTAAAGTTATTTACCTTGTCTCCTTTCAAAGAGTTCTCGTCTCCTGAGCTCGACAAGAGACTACAGTAACTCTGACAGTCGCTCCAGTAGCTGGAAGTTGCCCTCTCTGACATCGTCCAGCAGATCGCATGATTGCCAGTGGGCCGATTCCTCTCTCAGCAGCAGGAGCAAACTGGTACTGATGATGTTCTGTGCCATTTTCTAACAGCAGGCACAAAAAAGCAGCCTGGTTAAATGTATTTTCTGAAAGACTGCAAGGTAGAGGACTGGTGAATGCTATTGAAGTATTTTATTCTCTGATGTTTGCCTTCATTATTTCCAGACTGACTCTGAGGCGAGGTTTGGGATGCGCTCGGGTATGTTGAATGCCGTTGACGATGGTGACTCTAAAAGGGCCAAACTGTCAAGCACCAACAGAGGAATTTACTCAAGAATGGCCAGCAGTTCAGTTACAGGATCCACCTACTCCAGTAATGGGCTTAGCAGTGGCAGAGGTACGTTATAGCAGTTCACGGTGCTGTTTCCTCATTACCAGCTGAAAGTAATACAAAGGCTATGAAGTAAAAAAAGAACCTAGCATCATGATGGCGAATAGGAAAAACAAATGTGAAATGAAAGAAACGTTGCATTCAGGGAGAATTGATTAAATTCTACTTCCCATCAGCATTAATTTGATTTGGAACATTTGTATACCCTCTTTCTTAAAATGTATAGGAGAAAAACCAAATGACTCTCTTGATTCTTCGTGGAGCTCATGCCGATTACTCTCACGGTCATCATCGTCATCATCCTCTTCATCTTCCAATCCTTTATTGTCCAGAAGAGACCAAGAGACAAAGAATGAGCCCAGTCTCTCAGGTTTGGGAGAAAGAAGAGTTAGGACGCCTGGATTAGTTTCCTCATTATGTAGGCTTCGTTTTTCTTTCTTTTCTTTTTTTTGGATAATTTGAACACATAATACCCTGTTGACTTGGCGCCAGTCTTACACACACTACTCTTTTCTTTACCCTTGTTTCAGATCACACAGACCGGGTGACCTCCACATATGCACAGGGAGCTCGTCCTAAAGAAACTTCCTACTCTCCCTCATCGTCTTCTTCTACTCGAGAAAGCTCCCACTTGAATCACCACTTCTCCTCTTCTCACGGGACTTCTCCTCAGGTGCATAACTTCAGGAACAGAAGCGCAACCCGTTTTTCGAATGGCTCATCAACCCTCAACTCATCTCAGGAACAAACGGAAAGGCCCGAATCCTCCTCTCATACCACCACCTCTTATTCCTCCAACGCCCCCTGGTATGCCACTCCCGTGCCCAGACCAGAGCCTACGCTGCCGAGGCCGATCCCTGAAGGCGCTGAACCGGAGAGCCGTCGCTCTACACGCCGCCTTTTGTCCCGTCTCTTTTCACGACGCTCCAGCCAGGACTCTTCAAGCGGATCTTCCAGTGTTCGTTCAGTTGATGACGACAGCCCGTCAACTGGTGGGGAGTCCGTGGACAGCGATGAAGGAACCAGGATGTCTAGTGTGGACCCTGATACTGGAAGGTCAATCATGGGTAGCCTCAGGAAAAACAGAGCAGATCTCAGCTCTATCCAGGAAAGCAATTGCAGTGACTATCACAGTGGCCTGCCTCGACCACGAATGGCGTCGTGGAGAGAGCCTGGTGTCAGCAATGGAGGCGGCAGCGGCTCCTCCTGGCTTTCTTCCTCCTTCCGAGGCCGCTGTCCTCCTCTCCTCTCTCGCCTCAGAAGGCATGCCAGGGATGAAAGCACGCAGTCGACCGTGGCCTCAGAAGAAGGTTACAGACGGCCTCAGCGTTTACTGAGAAGGTGGGATGATCTTGAGCTTAAAACCTCACAGGATGATGGAGACGATGATAATGAAGAGGATGAAGAAGAGAATGAAGACGAGGAAGGAGCAGTTGGTTTAGAGGCCTTTGGTGCTGGGCGTACTTATACAATCGAGAATGAAACATTACCTGAACTCGAAGATGCCTCAGTTGAAATTTCACCACGCCGTAGAGTCAGGGTGTATGAAAACATTTCAGTTTCTGTCGGTCCTCTGGGTGGGGCTGAGAGCCAGTCTGACGACCAGAAAGAGAAGAACATTTCCAGTAGGGATCAAGAGAAGCTGCGCAAGATCAAAGAAAGGTAATGGCTTTTGATCTGTCTGCGCATGACTGATCTCACTTATTTTGTAGTGATCAGTGTCAGATCTTTAACACAGCTCTATTTTCTCAAGGTGTTTATCAGCAGCTCTGTGCTAATTAATTCACTATGTAAAACAGAAAAAATTAAGTTATACATTGTATCGAGTAGATCTGAACGCCCTATTTCCTGTTTAGACTGTTGCTGGAGGATTCTGACGAGGAAGAAGGTGATCTGTGCCGAATCTGCCAGATGGGGGAGGAATCTTCATCAAACCCTCTGATTCAGCCGTGCCGCTGTACGGGCAGTCTGCAATATGTCCACCAGGAATGCATCAAGAGGTGGCTTCTCTCCAAAATTGGCTCAGGTAATCACAGGCTTCTCATATGGGTGCAGCTTTTATGAATAAATCTGTGAAGGTTCTCAGTCATCCAGGTCATCGTAGTCAAAGGAGCTTGCAAAGAAAAGCGTCTGGACTTCTTTAAGTTGCTTGAAGACGTTTCACCTCTCATCCGAGAAGCTTCTTCAGTTCTAAGGTCAAATGGTGGAGAGTCCCAGATATAAACCTAGTGGGAGTTTCCCCCCACAGAGGGACAAAGGACCCCCTGATGATCCTCTAATCGCCTGAGCCAAGGTGTGAAACTGGGTGTGGGTCCCGATCAGCCAGAGTTTCGGGTGTGTTCATTGTGAAACCTGGCCCCACCTTATCATGCGAATTCCTGAGGTCAGATGGCCCAGGATGTGAGTGGGCGTTAAGGCGTCTGGGAAGGGATCTCAAAACTGGATTATAGATGGCAGAGAGTTGGTGTCGTAAACCCCCGCCTCTGTTCAAAGATGGTCGCTCACAGTGGACATAAATGGCTTCTTTCACTCCTCTTTCAAACCATCTGTCCTCTCTGTCCAAAATGTGAACATTGGCATCCTCGAAAGAGTGACCTTTATCCTTAAGATGCAGATGGACTGCTGAGTCTTGTCCTGTGGAGGTGGCTCTTCTGTGTTGTGCCATGCGCCTGTGAAGTGGCTGTTTGGTCTCACCAATGTAGAGGTCTGAGCATTCCTCGCTGCACTGTACAGCATACACCACATTGTTAAGTTTGTGTTTTGGCGTTTTGTCTTTCGGGTGAACCAGTTTTTGTCTGAGCGTGTTGCTGGGTCTGAAATGCACCGGGATGTCATGCTTGGAGAAAACTCTCCTGAGTTTCTCTGATACACCGGCTATCATCCCTATGTAGCCGAAACTCTGGCTGATTGGGACCCACACCCAGTTTCACACCTTGGCTCAGGCGATTAGAGGATCATCAGGGGGTCCTTTTATCCCTCTGTGGGGGGGTTTCTCTCACTAGGTTTATATCTGGGACTCTCCACCATTTGACCTTAGAACTGAAGAAGCTTCTCGGATGAGAGGTGAAACGTCTTCAAGCAACTTAAAGAAGTCCAGACGCTTTTCTTTGCAAGCTCCTTTGACTTTTATGAATAAAGTGTCTCATAATTACTACTTTCTGTCTTTTCTTTTGTTTTTTCCTTCCTGCTCAGGTGCAAACCTCGAAGGCATCACAACGTGTGAACTCTGTAAGGAGAAGCTGCGTTTGAACATCGATAACTTTGACATTCAGGAGCTGTACAGGACGCATGTGCAAGTGAGTTATTTCACCTCACTTGGAGGAAAAAAATCAGAATTTCCAAACCCAAAAGCTCTAATTAAAATGAATAAAGAAGCAGTTTTCATTTACTGTGACTGTTTTAATTAATTATGCAAATGTATTAATAACATAATCAAGGGGTTCTCTGCCCTTTTTAATTTGAGTGGATTTAAAACATGTCATTGTACCGAGTTTAAAAAAACAAACAAAAAACCCACAAAGCACAATGAGTGCTGGTGTAATTGAAGTGATTCCTCTGTTATGTTTGCTGCAGTTGGATCTGAACAAAGTTGAACTATGTTGGATTAAACACAGACAAGCAGCATTGAAGCTGCTCTTGGGTTTACCTATTTCAGTATGCTGGGAAAACGCCCTTACAAGTGTTTTTCATGCTCTGCAGTCTGAATATGACGAGTTCATCAGTAGCGGTCTCTACCTAGTGGTCCTGCTACATTTCTGTGAGCAAAGGTTCTCAGATGTCCTCGGAGCGGTCGATACAGCTGGGGTGAGAAACCGAACAAATTCACCTGTGGTGTTTATTAGCTTGAACGCTGAAAGACTCATTTATTGTCCAATTATGTTAGAGCACAGCTATAAGAAAATGCTTATGAACCTGTGAGGATTTCTGCTGTGATTTTAATCAAAGAAAACATGCTGCTGTCATCTGAGTCAGTCACAGACAAACACAAATTCATCCAGACTAATCTCACACAATGATTTTTTTAAAGCATCTGGTCCCTGATTCACAGAAGCAGTCCCAAAACAAGACTCTGCCTTCACTGTGCTTCAGTTAGGATGAGCATTTGTTGTGATGGGCCAAACGTAGTGATGCCGAGTTTAACATTTATTCCATCTGTGCGTATAACGGCTTTGGCTAGACTATGGGAGAAGCTAATTAGATGTTACTATGAACTTAAAAAAAAAAGAAGACACATAAATGTGTCTTAAGTCTTTTCCACATTTTGATAATGAATGTAATATTTGATGTGATCTTTTACATGATACCCACTCCTCAGTTATCTTTTGATGGCCATCCAGATAACCAATGAAAGTTCACAGGGTTCACAAATGTTTTCTTGAATTTGAGCAGCACATTGAGTTTGCCCATTCGCTGTGCGCAGTTGAGCAAAAACACTTGCACAATTTCAAAAATGTTGAAGCGATGAATTGTGGCTGACTTGAAATCTTGAAAAGAGACGCATCTTCCCTTTCTCACCTAGTTATTCAACCTGGTGAGAATTCTTCATGAACACATGGACAATCTTGAAAGTATGTTGCTCTTCCCTTTTGTCGCAAACAAGCTTTTGTCTGATTGTTTTTGTCTAAAGCTACCAGCTTTGTGTTGACAAATGCATGAGGGATCTTTTGTGGCTACATAATTTGACTTGATGTCTGTGGATTGCAGTTCCCCATGGAGAAAGTGACGAGGAGGTGCGAGACAACAGACCGTCCATCGAGTTTTCGGACCTGGATGACGATCTCGAAGAGGAGTACTAAATATGTGGGAAAGAATAAAAGTAGGTCAGACGATCTGCAGTTACAGGGCTTCTCATTCCAGGGGGCTCACCAGGTTTCACACAGGCTTTGACATCTGAAATGCAACAGCGGCTACAGATACCAAGTGCACAGAACATGTCTCGACTTTTCTGCAGATATGCAAACTTGGAATGAATTAGTACAAAATATTTAGGTTAATACCACTATATTTGTTTCCCTGAGAGTGCACTTTAATTCAGTTATAATTCAATTAAAATGCAAGTTTTTTTCTTTTCTCTTTTTTCAAATTGTTATACCACAAGTGCTTTAATGTTGAGATGAAAAAGCAGAAATAGAATGGGACTGTGGTAACAAGTGATATGTACTTGGTGTGATGGCGAGTGCGAGCTTTTGGGGGAAAAAATAACAATAATAATAAAAAATATTCTTTTGTGTTTTTCTCTGATTATTTTTGTTTCCCAGTTAGGAATATGTTAAAAATAGAGAAGGGGGGGGGGGCGTACAAGGCAAGGACAGTTTGTCAATGGTGTATCATAATTTCTTTGTGTATCATAATTTCTTTGTGTATGTACACATCTCGTTTAATGCTTCTAATTTTGGGAATAAAGAATAATTGCACACTTCCTTACTTTCAGTCCTCTTTACTATCAAGCATGAGAAACTTTTTTTTTTTTTTTTGGTAGCTGTGTTGCAGGTGAAGTGCAGGGACGTTGGATCCTGGCAGACTTCTAGATGAGGGTCACTTACAGCAAAGCTTCTCTGTTATCACAGCTAGTGGTAAATTGCAGCATACAACTGCACACACTGCTCGTATGGGATCACCCTTAAATGAGTGTTTTCATATCTGCCATGTTTGGGAATTTAGTGACAAATGGCAGCATGCTTTGACTTTCCAAGTGTTTTATTTTAAAAAGATCTTTTGGCCATAATTCATAACTACATGTTTAAAGCTCACTGTGACATGAGGTTCTGGCCCAACCGTTTACTTTTCTGCCTGTTTCTCATCACTATAAATTAAGAACAAAAGAGAAGACTGACCCTTAAAAAAAAAAAAAAAATCACATTTATTTATTGAATTGGATACTGAATTGGAGATATCAAAATCAGCCACACCTTGGCATTGTTGATTCTTTAGATCTTGAGGGGTGATTCAAGACTTTTCCACAGTGCTGTATTTGAAATTATTTAAATGATTTGTGGTGATGTAGGGATTTTTATCCCATACTGTTCCAGACTAATCAAGAACTGTTGGCGGAGATGACACAAGCTATAGCATTTAAAAAGATCTCTCAGATGATTGGGAAGACCGGATAATTATTTTAGAAAAGGGCACAAATCTACGTCTTTATTTGGAGGACATGTCACAAGGTATGGAGAGATCTTTGTTTTGTAGCAATGGCCATGTTTATGTTTAGTCTGCCTGATGAATGCATGAGCGATGACTGGAAGGACAGTGTATGGTTTCATGTGTTGTCTTCTTGTGATGATACGTCCCTTCCTCTGTATTTTGTGTGTTTGAAGTATAAATAAACTAATGGTAGTGGCCACAATGGTAACTGAAAAATAAAAGCCATTGAAAGCGGTGCATTTTATTGGAAGCATACCTGATTTGAGCTGATAAGTTTGAGCAGCAATGACATGAAAGTAAACAGAGCAAAAAAACCATTTGGTCTGCAGTTTGATATAAAGAGAGGTTAACAAGCCACACGGAAGCAGTTCTTCTGGCTTTTAACATTCAAAATGAGTCAGAGCATCTTTGGTTCATTCTCAGTAATAAACACATCACTTATTTACAGAGCATTTACAAGAAACAGCAGTGCAATCTCGATTGCAAACATAAAAAAAAAAAAAAACTCTTTCCAAAACTCACTGTGCTTGAATTTGGGAGCCGCTTCTCCACAAGGTATTAAAGTGCGTTCTTGGTCAGTAGTCAAGTATATAGTATAGTCAGAGCTATATTAAATATAATTAAATTAAATGAGTCTTAAGATAGGAGAGTATCCTTCAAAGCTTATCAGTAGGATTAAGATTTTTTTTTCAAATTCCTTTTTGCCCTTACACTAATAAAACCATTGTTAGACATGAATACATGTTTATAACAATCTGTTAAGTTTTGTTAAAATTAAACTAGATCATGTTTGACTGCGTTTTAAAGTTAAAAACAAAACACTAAAAAATGTTATTTTAAAGTGCAGTCAAACTAAAATACACATGTATTTTCTTAGGCCACAGTGTTAATTTGTCAAACCAATCAGCTTTCAATACAGCTGAGTTGCAGTTGGCATAAAACAAACCCCCCCCCCCCAAAAAAAGATTCAAGATCCACAGCCTTTAGTTTCCCTGTTTTGCTTGAAGACAAAAGTACAGGGGACGTGGCAGTGTTATCTGAAATACAATCCATCTAGATACAAAAACGCTTGAAAGAAAACAGGTTGTTACTGTATTTTCAGATGACCCGTGCTTTTAAAAATCATATTCATATACTGACACCCCCTCCCCTCCCACACACACACGTAAATCAAACAGTAGATTATTGGTTAAAAGCACTTTTGTGAATGTTTGAAGTCACTCATGCATCAGTGCAATTTTAGCTGTTAAGGCTGCAGGTTGCATATGTTTGTAAAGCATCTGAAAATCCCATTTTTATAATTGAAATAAAAAATTTAAAAAAGACCAAGAAGAATAAGCCCACCCATTAAAATTAAGTATACAGTGCTGCTCTTATTAAACACAATGTGAACCCAAATTAAGAAACTGATTGGGAGATATTCACAAATCTCAAACAATATTTACAACTTCACACGGAAAAAAATTGGCTTGAGAAAGATAAATAAATAATTTAAAAAAGAGGAGGGGGGAGATTACATTAAAAAAAAATCACTTGTGGCAGACATATCAATACTTCCTGAGGCTGAAAACTTGAAGCAGGCTCAGTCTGCATCAATTATACTGGTGGTGTCCATATCGTCTAAGGTCCTCTCGTAGCGGACGGTAGAAGGGAAGTGGGCTCGTTTTTTCTTGTAGATGACAAAGCCGAGGGCTAAAATGAGAGCGATGAGCGCCACGATGAAGAAGCCCAGTGCCACCGGGGAGCCTGCAGACTCTGAGGAACAAACGTTAGCACATCATCAGCCCAAGTCCAAGAGGCAGCGTGTTAGACACAAACTAAGTTCAAAAAATGTTTCAACTAAAACCTCCTGTTATTACAGGTTTTTTAGTGTGAATTAATTTTACAGCAAAATAAAATGAAGAAAAAGTGAAAAAGTCGCCGTACTTTCTGTGTTTATCATGCAAATAACAGAGGAATGCTCTCATCCTTCAGTCAGCAGCAAAACAAATTCCCACAAAGTGTTAGGGTTTGTCTCGACACCTGTTGTGATACTCACTTGCTTTCGTTTTGCAAACAACACGACTGTAGCTACTCTCGCAGGGGACCAGATTCCAGTTTCCACCATTGCCTGCCACCATGACGGCACACTGGGACCCAGACTTCTTCCCGGTTCCGGCTGTAGATGACCAGTTAGAGAAATCCAGATGGGAGCCATCCTGCGAGGATACAGGCTTACCTAAGAGGACAAACAAAAATGAAAAAAAGAATGAATTAATGTCATATTACTGTCCAGCTTTTATTTTTAAATTGCGATTCTTACCTTGAGTATCAAGATCTATGCCGAGCCACACTTGATTGGTGATGAGAGGGTGCTCAGTGATGTAGTTGGCCAGAAAATCATTTTCGTCTTTGGTTTCGATGGTTAGTAGATGAGAATCTGTCAGTAAAGAGAAGCCGCAGTTCACACAAAAAATTCAAATTTTATTTTGTATAAAAATATCAGAGAAGATAGACATGAATATTCTACCAGACAGACCCCAGGAGGACAATTTTGATTAGACTTTTGTTTTTGTTGTTGCAGTATTGATCATTAATTTAAATGTAATGCTGCCAAGGCTCACCCTGAATGGGGCATACTTTGTGTTTTAAACAGCTGTTTGTGATGTGTGTACATGTGCTTTGTTATGATTCTATATTATGTATGAACTTATGTATATTTTATTATAATGCACCGTCAAAGGCAAGTCTATATATATATATATATATATATATATATATATGCACTGGCAAAGATCTGGGATCCAACCCCCCCCCCCCCGCCTCAGGCAGGGTGCACAAAATAGGGGTATATGAAGACTCGCCTGCTCCCCTGTCTCGTAGAGCTGGGCGATAGAACGATAACGATATGTATCGCGATATAACTTTGACTCGATAGAGAAATTAAGCTATCGCGATAGACCTCGCCGCTCTTGTCCTCAAGAAAAAAAAAAAAAAAAAAAAAAAAAAAAAAAGGTCAGCCAATCCAAATTAAGTAGCGCAGAGCCGAACCAATCACAGCCGCAGCATCACGTCGCGTGACTTGTTACGTACAGCACAAGTGCCAAGCCGCACGTGTGTTTGTTTGGGAAGCAGCCAGCGGGTAATGGAGCCAGCGCGTAATGGAGGAAATGAGTGTGCCGACTAGAAAAATCAACCGAGCGTGACCGAAGAGAAAACAGATGATGGTTCCAACGCCGGAGAGATTGTCAAACGGAAGAGCCATAGAAGTTCCGTAGTGTGAAGGTATTTCGGCTATTTCAAGTCTGACAAAAAACAGAGTAGCGCGCACTGTAAATACTTGTGTCAAGCCAGCCTCCAATTCGAGACTTGCAGTCAAGCCAGCCTCCAGTTTGTTTTACGTTCCCTGTGTATTCAAAGTATTACGGGAATGGATGTGGAAACCGGATTTCAAAATAAAAGCCAACTTCGAGTGAATTAACAGATATGTTAAGAACATAATAACATATAATTTAGGCTTTTTTTTTTTTTTACAAACTCTAATGTTAGATCTATATGACACAGCCTTGTACCCTAATTGTGCCCTGTCACTATCAAGGCCATCTTATTTTGGATTTCAAAGTAAAAGCCCTGTGAATCTTCATTTTTGAACTACTCTTTCAATGACTTAATAATGCTCTTAAAAGCAAAAGTCGTATTTCCAAATACTATTTGAACTTTATATCAACACTTTCCAACCACAGTCTTTTTACAGTGATACCATATCAATATCAAGTCAGTCTGATTTTGCCTTTCATAGTAATGGCCCTTTGAAATTGTCCATAATTGACCTAACTTTCAGTGATTTCAAAATGCTCTAAAATGGAAATTTCCTGTTTCCACAGGGTAATTCCACTTTAGATCAACAGTATACAGCCCCACAGTGATACCATATCAATGTCAAGTCATTCTGATTTTGCCTTCCAAAGTAAAAGCCTTTTCAAATTGTCCACAATTGACCTAACTTTCAGTGATTTCAAAATGCTCTAAAATGGAAATTTCCTGTTTCCACAGGGTAATTCCACCTTAGATCAACAGTATACAGCCCCACAGTGATACCATATCAATATCAAGTCATTCTGATTATGCCTTCCAAAATAAATGCCCTTTCAAATTGAGCATATACGGCCTACTTTTTTGACAATTTCAAAATGTTCTTAAACAGAATTTTGCTGTTTCCACAGGATAATTTCACTTTAGTTCAACAGTATACAACCTCACGATGTTACCATATCAATATCAAGTCATTCTGATTTTGCTTTCAAAAATAAAAGCATTTTCAAACTGCCCATATCTGACTTGATCCTGGAACAATTTCAAAATGCTCTAAAATGGAAAATTCCTGTTTCCACAGGGTAATTCCACCTTAGATCAACAGTATACAGCCCCACAGTGATACCATATCAATATCAAGTCATTCTGATTATGCCTTCCAAAATAAATGCCCTTTCAAATTGAGCATATACGGCCTACTTTTTTGACGATTTCAAAATGTTCTTAAACAGAATTTTGCTGTTTCCACAGGATAATTTCACTTTAGGTCAACAGTATACAACCTCACGATGTTACCATATCAATTTCAAGTAATTCTGATTATGCCTTCCAAAATAATGGCCTGTTGAAAATGCCCATAATTTACCTAACTTTCAGTGATTTCAGAATGCTCTAAAAAGGAAGATTTCAGTTTCCACAGGGTAATTCCACTTTAGATCAACAGTATACAACCTCACGATGTTACCATGTCAATTTCAAGTCAGTCTGATTTTGCTTTTCAAAATAAAAGCTTTTTCAATTTGCCCATATATGACTTACTCTTGGAGCGAATTCAAAATGCTCTAAGATGGAAAATTGCTGTTTCCACAGCATAATTCCACTTTAGATCAATAGTATCCAACCCCACAGTGATACCATATCAATATCAAATCAGTCTGATGTTGCCTTCCAAAATAAAAGACTTTTCAAATTGCCGATATACGACCTACTCTTTTAAAGAATTCAGAACGCTCTAAAAATGAAACTTGCTCTTTCCACAGGAAAGATGTCATGGTTGGTTTGCAAGCTGTTTTGTAATTTCTTTATTTAGAATGACATCTTTCCACAGACTTAAAATATAAACGTACTATCAATTACAACCTAGTGGCAATTTCAGCTTCCTTTTACATCATCTTTATGATTCAATTCTGTCATAATCAATTGAGTCTGATTTTGCTTTTCAAAATGAAAACCCAATATGTGTTGAAACAGCAATTTTCATTTTTAAAACATTCTGAAATAATTGAAAGAGTATATCACATATGGACAAATTCGACGGGCCATTAATTTGAAAGGCGAAATCAGACCAACATGAAATTTACATGGTTTTACTGTCGGGTTGGATACTGTTGATCTAAAGTGGAATTATCCTGTGGAAACAGCATCTTTCAATTTAAGAGCATTTTGAAATCGTTAAACGAGTAGGTCGTCTACGGGCAATTTGAAAATACTTTTATTTTGGAAGGCAAAATCAGAGTGACTTGATCTTAACATCGTATCTCTGTGGGGTTGTATACTGTTGATTTAAAGTGAAATTATTCTGTGGAAACAGAAAATTTCCTTTTTAGAGCATTCCGAAATCACTGAAAGTTAGGTAAGTTATTGGCATTTTCAACAGGCCATTATTTTGGAAGGCAAAATCAGAATGACTTGAAATTGAAGTAGTACCATGGTGTGGATGTACACTTTTGATCTAACATGGATTCATCCTGTGGAAAGAGCAAGTTTCATTTTTAGAGCGTTCTGAATTCTTTAAAAGAGTAGGTCGTATATCGGCAATTTGAAAAGTCTTTTATTTTGGAAGGCAACATCAGAATGACTTGACATTGATATGGTATCACTGTGGGGCTGTATACTGTTGATCTAAAGTGGAATTACCCTGTGGAAACAGGAAATTTCCATTTTAGAGCATTTTGAAATCACTGAAAGTTAGGTCAATTATGGACAATTTGAAAAGGCTTTTATTTTTGAGAGCAAAATCAGAATGACTTGATATTGATATGGTATCACTGTGGGGCTGTATACTGTTGATCTAAAGTGGAATTACCCTGTGGAAACAGGAATGTGCCATTTTAGAGCATTTTGAAATTGTTCCAGGAGCAACTCCGATATGGGCAGTTTGAAAATGCTTTTATTTTTTAAAGCAATATCAGAATGTTTTGATATTGATATGGTAACATCGTGAGGTTGTATACTGTTGATCTGGAGTGGAATTACCCTGTGGAAACAGGAAATTTCCATTTTAAAACATTTTGAAATCACTGAAAGTTAGGTCAATTATGGACAATTTAAAAAGGCTTTTATTTTGGAAGGCATAATCAGAATGACTTGATATTGATATGGTATCACTGTGGGGCTGTATACTGTTGATCTAAGGTGGAATTACCCTGTGGAAACAAGAATTTTTCATTTTAGAGCATTTTGAATCGTTAGAAGATTAAGTCAATTATGGACAATTTCAAAGGGCCATTACTATGAAAGGCAAAATCAGACTGACTTGATATTGATATGGTATCACTGTAAAAAGACTGTGGTTGGAAAGTGTTGATATAAAGTTCAAATAGTATTTGGAAATACGACTTTTGCTTTTAAGAGCATTATTAAGTCATTGAAAGAGTAGTTCAAAAATGAAGATTCACAGGGCTTTTACTTTGAAATCCAAAATAAGATGGCCTTGATAGTGACAGGGCACAATTAGGGTACAAGGCTGTGTCATATAGATCTAACATTAGAGTTTGTAAAAAAAAAAAAAGCCTAAATTATATGTTATTATGTTCTTAACATATCTGTTAATTCACTCGAAGTTGGCTTTTATTTTGAAATCCGGTTTCCACATCCATTCCCGTAATACTTTGAATACACAGGGAACGTAAAACAAACTGGAGGCTGGCTTGACACCAGTCTGTAAATTGTGCCGAAAGCAAGTCTGGAAATACAATAAACTGGTGCATGCGTCACACTGTGCGCCACGTTATTGTTTCGGTGAAATGAATTTCTACAATACTGTTACTGTTAATTCTACTCTCTGCAGTGTTTAAATGCTTACATATATGCTTACATATGGGCGTGTACCCCACTGCTTTATAAGTGTCCACAACATGTATTTTGGTCAGAAGACATATGTTGATGTTTTCTCTGGGCTGTTAATAAACTCAACGTTTGACTGCACTTTTTCTGGGGCCTCCGTGGTTTGTGACACTGCTCTACAATGATCGATTTCGCGACATCATCTACAGTTCCCCCCCAAAATCCTCAATGTCTAAAGCTTCTTTTCCACTAATACCTTCTCAGCTCAGCTCGACTTTTTGGGTTTCTTTACACAGAAAACAACAACTCACCCATCTCCCGGCAGAGAGCCTTGGCCTGTTCCATGCTGTAGAGTCTGTAGTTGTAGAAGCTCATGTCAAAGGCGTAACAGTGATCCTCGTGCTGAACCCACTTGGACTTACCATCGACCTGAGGGCAATGATTCGTTTCTGGGCCATCTTGTAGTTTGGCTCCTGATTACAAAAACGGAGAATAGAGGATAGACAATGGTTAATGACTAACCAAAATGAACTAAATCACAGGTAGATATCCTGCTTTTACAATGTACAGTTTCACCCAAAGCCAAAAAAGATTCAAAGCTGAGTGTTTTCACTACTGTAAACCATTCAGTACTGTTGGATTATAGACAAGCTCTGTTTCATACTTAACCAAAGAAGTACCATTTTTTTCTATGAAAGTTAGTGTCTCACTTTGGCTAGAAGAGGTAATATTGGTGGTGTAACAGATGGCGCCATCGATCATAGCATTGCAGCTGGTCCTTTTCCAGTCTCCAGCAGGGTTTATATAAACACAGTTGGTTTTCGGTGTGTCTTGGGAGTCAGAGATGGTGGGATGGTAGTCAAATTTTGTTCCATCAGACCATTCATAGGCTGAGCCACTGACCTGCACACAGAAACAAAGCATTGTGGATGTCAGGATGTTATTAAGAGGTAAAAACAAATGGGTGAAGTGCAAACGAGATGAGTTTGGATCTACTATGATGAAGTGAATATTTTTGCTCAGTTTCTGGCTGCCAAAAGTTCTTACAGCATAGTTTGACAGGCCAATCCAGAGTGGGAAGCCATCCATCTTGGAAATGAGCCTCAGGTGTGCATTGTGCTCCACGTCATGGATGCTTGCCAGGTGGCCTCCAAGCTTATCACATTCGACTACAGCCTGAGACCAATTCAACTTTTGGGTAACAACCCTGTATGTTAAGTTACCATACTGCTGAAAATCCTTGGCTGACTGGTTGTATTCTTTCTTGGGTTCTTAGGGGAGAAGGATTAAACACATAAAGTGTTATTTTTAGCATCATGAATTTTTAGTCATGAGAACAGAAACAGGCAAATACTATTAAAATGTAGATGTTTACTATACCATAATCCAGCTTGCAGCTCACAATTGTCCTCTGCTTGAACACGGGGTGTAGCTCTTTCTTTGTGACGAGAATCCATGTGCCATCAGTCGTGAGACCGGCTAAGAATGGGTTTTCTAAATTAGGTCGGCCTTTCGCCCAGTTGGAATATTGCACATTTGTGCCATCATACCACCTTGTCTGGTTATCTATGGCAAAAGATAATCACTATTAGCTCTGGCACATACACAAACACAATAGGACCTACTGTCAGTGTCTGTATAGTATGTAAAACACGGGGCAAGGTAACATTAGCCTGCTGCTATCACAGGATCGGATTTTTACAATTGTTACTGATTGATAAAGAATGGTGATGTAACTGCAAAATGACCTAGAGACTCAGTAACCTTGCCGTTATATTGGAATTTAACCACAATACAACCGCTGATTCTGGTGCCCTATTGTAAAGAGTCACATTATAAATAAATCGCTCTCACTGGGGCGGACTGACTCGGATTGATTGCAGCATGTTGCTAATCTATTTGTGTGTATAAATTAGATGGCAGTTATTAAAAACCTTCACCAATATGTCTGAGAAAGAATCCAGTCGGACCAAGTTGGGCCACGATTATTTGGACACATTGCTTCTTCCTGGGCGACCTGCATAATCAACTTGCGATCAAAAATGATCTCTCAGAGAGAGTGTGGCAAGCTCAATGTGTGGGCAACCAGCTCATTGCTGCATCTGCTTGTAATCAGTCACCAAATGCAAAAAACATTTCAATCCAATGATTGGGCCACCTCCAATTTTTTCTAGTCACAAAGATGTTCCTGTTTTTTTCTTTGCCCTGGTGTGACTGACCCATTTGTCTTAGAGGAGAAAAAGAAGGGTCAATTCCCAAGAGCTTTGGTAACAAGACAACCAAAAATAAAACATCTACTAAACACAGGTACTCATACCCACCATTGTTATCCTTGAACAGTCCCAGCCATACAAACTGGACCAATGACTCAAAGGGCAGCAGCTGGCTCTTTATAAACTCGTTCTCTTGTGTATTTCGGATAGTCAGGATGTCTGCATCTGCATCTGAAACATATACACACACCATCATTAGTAACTTTAGCCATGCTGAAGAATGCCGTGTGACTAATATTATCAAATTCTTACGAAGATTTTTGCAGGTATTCTCAATACGTCCTTGGTTATAAGACTCCCATCTGGAGCCAACCAGCTGAAATGAGTAGCAGTTATTCTTCCAGGGGATCCAGTTTGGACCATTTTTTTTATGGGGGCACTTCACTAAAACATCCTTATGTGTGGGGATTTTGTGCTCTGTAAAAAAACCAAAGACAAAAAACAAATGGCGTAACGATGCCTTACAAGAAAAATAGATAAAAGCTTTGATACCACGAGATTAAAAAGCAAAGGATGATAAAGGATAATTATCGTTTCTAGAGAAATTAGGAAGAAACTGCTTTGCAGCCAAAGAAATCAGGAACAAATTATTTTTATATTAATGTCTAGAAGCTACACTATATCGCTCAAGTGTTCGCTCATCTGCCTTCACATGCATATGAATTTGAGTGACATCCCATCCTTAATCCATAGTGTTTAATATACTGTCAGCCCACACTTTGCAGCTATAACAGCTTCAGGTCTTGTGGGCTTTCCAGAACATTTTATGGGAATTTGTGACCATTATTTCCTGAGTGCATTTGTGAGTTCAGATACTGATGTTGTACAACAAGGCCTGGCTCACAGTCTCCACTCTAATTCATCCCAAAGGTGTCCTGTCACATTTAAGTTGGGATTCTGTGCATTTCAGTCAAGTTCTTCCACACCAAACTCGCTAATCTATGTTTTTTTGGACCTTGCACTGATGTGCAGCCATTACTATATCCTCACTTACTGCTTGGTTTGTGGCAGACAGCGCCTCCTAGACTGTCCAGACACTCAGTGGCTTTCCAGAAGCCATCGGTGTCCAGGTAAACGCATTGGCCACTAGTGACATCAGAAGACCAGCGACTGAACACAGTGTGACTTTGGTCAGTCCAGTGGTAGTGGTTCCCGTCCTGAGTGCAAAAGAGACGGGAAATCATTTTAAGGACTGTACAAGTGATGAGTTCAAACAGAAATCCCTTTTGGTCCACTTACGTCTTCGCTAAAGAGTCCAATCCACATGGGTGTTTTTGCACGGCTCACGTGCACGTTGAGGACGGATTGCATGTAGGTATCAGCCACGCTTGCCAGGTCCATGTCGTTTTTTTTGCACTCCTCTAAAGCCTCAAACCAGGTGAGATTTTTGACGAGCAGCAGCACGGTGTGGTTATTGACAACGAAAGGCTTCATGGGGACCTGTGGCTCCTCTAGCTTATCTGAAATGAGAAATAATACATGTCTTTTATCATCTCATGACAGGGCTGCAAGAGACCTGATTCTCTGTGCCTTTGTGACACAGAAATGTATCTGCTTTGCACTTTGTCTTTTAATGGAGAGATTGCTGTAGAGATACGAGAGGAAATTATAGGCGAGAGCGATGGGAAACGACATGCAAGGAAGGTCCACGCTTTTTTTTTTTTTTTTTGGCTCCATGGATGTCTCAGTTAATAACATTAACCCCTACACTACTATTCTAAAAAGAGCCCTACTGCAGTTTTTGCTGCTCATTTATCAGGATTTATCACATCAGGTACATCAAAGTTCACGAGTTAAGCACTCATAAAATTAAATCTCAGGATAAACATGCATGTTTTGGATGAGATTTGGATAATAAAGTGACAGGAGTAGAGATTCACCTGCATAGTGTTGGCAAACAGCCACATTTAGCATCTTTGTGCAGCTGGTGTAGTCCCAGGTACCCAGCATGTCAGACTTGCCGTTATGGAGCATGAACACGCACAAATCCAAACTCTCCAGATCCCATGGCTATCAAGAGACACAAAGCAAATAATTCATCTGAAGTTTGCATTAAAATAATTACCGTAATTGTCGGGCTATAAGCCGCTACTTTTTGCACAAGCTTTGAACCCTGCGGCTTTTAGTCAGCTGCGGCTTTTCTATGGATTGTCCAGGATTTTTGTGATATCGTAAGATGATTTGTTTTGTTTGTTCCGCTGTTGTACGGCACTACGTTGCCTGGTGGAAGGGCATGTGATCAGACACACAGTATCGGGGTTCAAGAGTGGTATGTTGGTCACATGTCCGTCCGCCAGGCAACGTAGTGCCGTACGAAGTAGTGCGAAAAACAAACTTCAAAGTAGCGCTACGCGTTCAGTGGGAGGTGTGGATGATGAGCGGCGATAAACTTGCGAAAAGCAAGTTATACCCAACTCCACCCGTGGATTCTGACAGCGTGGAAAAGTGTGAAAACATCCACGATCACCAACGGATTTCGAAGGGCTGCACTGCTGCATGATGGAGAGGAGGACACCGCCACGGCCCTTCTGAGGGTGTTCGACTCCGACACTGACAACGAGGATTTCTTTGGTTTTGAAAGTGACAACGAAGGAGGGAAGCTGAGAGTGGATGACTAAGCCATCCTGAGCCTGTTTGTATCCGACACTGGAGAAGAGGACTTTGGTGGTTTTAGTGCGCAGGAAGAAGAGAAAGATGGTGGTGAATGACTGACTTTTCTTCTTGTTAAAGCCGTGTCACTGCACCTGAGCCTAAAAGGTAGTCCGAATCTATTTTTCTGGTGTGCTGTAGGTTATTGTTATGTACCACATTTGTTACTCATTTGCAAATATGCAAATATGTACCCATAACTTGTTTTTCAAAATATTAATAAAAGGTGTGTGTCTCCAAACAGCCATCTCTTTCCTGACAATTCCCTTTGTGCACATTCTCTTACATATAAGTCAACATTGAAACACCTGCGGCTTTTAGTCAGGTGCGGCTAATGTATGTACAAAACAGGATTTTCCCCTGATTTTAGCTTGTGCGGCTAATATTCGGGCGCGCTTTGTAGTCCGGAAAATAAGGTAGTTGGAGATTTGGGTGTATTACGATAATGCAGTCATGGTTCATAACTGTACAAATACAGGCGTCTGTCAAATATGTGGCGCGCCTAAAAGAGATATCAGCTGAAGCAATTTACTTACATGAAAAGCCACGACCTTGTGCATGCCCAGAAGCAGAGGGTTAAAATTTATGTAGTTCACTGTAGAACTGTCAATCCATGAAGCTTCACTGTTCTGGATTTTCATACCAATCCATGTTTTGTCCATGTCTTTTGTGTCCATCAGGAGGGTGTTGATGAAATCTGAAACACACATTTGTTACACATATGAATTGTATAATATTTTGCACCGAGGAGTTTCACATTTACACTCTTGGGGACTTCTGTCACGCTTTTCATAAACTACAAAACTCTGTCAAACAAATATATTTCAGCTCGTCATGAGAAGCATGTTAACGTTCTCACCTTGCTCAATCTGATCGGAGATGGTGACCAAGGTTCCCTTTACTGTCTGGCATTCCTCGTTGGCACCCTTGAAGTTAAAAGGTTTTGAATTCTTCATCAGCGTGTAGCACTGCAAAAAGACACCAGCATCATAATCACTACAGCAGAAAATGCCATTAGTGCAACTCAGGCACGGGGTTACTAATCTATAAATAAAATACGCGACTGATGGCAAAAAAGCCACATTATCAGAAATAATTTTACAACCAATGTTCTATCACTCAAGCATTAAACGAAGCATTAACATTAAAACATATAATTAAAATCCTCTCTATGAAACTGCAGTAGTAAATTTGATTTGACTTTCTTCTATCAACTATCATTGCTTCCTGATTTTTAATCACTTAGGACTTGTAAAAAATGACAAGAATGTAATATGTATGTAATAAATGTGTCAGACTTTATTTCTGAAGGGGATAGATTCCTTCCCACAGGGCAGTCCTCCAGGCTGAGGCTCCAGGGGTTTTTTCTCCACTAATGTCGTGTTCACTCTTTCACACACAAACGGTAACCTCCGTGAGCACTGATCAGAGTCTGCAAGTTTAAATAGGACAGTAAAAGTGTTAGAAGTAGTGACTGTAAGGGTACCCCACAGCTCTGTGTAAGGAGAGAATAAGCAAGAAGTCACTCGTGCACTATGTATGAAACGGGTTTTCACTGTTTTTAATTGGGAAAAAAAAAAGTCAATGATTTCATTGCACTAAAAGCAATGTGATTTTTTTTTTTTAACACAATAGTTATTTAACTTTTAGCAGGTAAATATTTGATATGACTGCTCTTTGCTCCTCAGCACAATATGAGCGTAGAGGTTCTCACAACAAATTTAAAACCTTAATCATTCTCAGCCTTACACAAACTCTCTGGTGTTTACTCACCGGGAAAGACACTTTCAGGAGTGATGTAGGTGCAGTTACCCAGGGGAAATAAATGGTTATGGAAAATAGAGTTGTACCTAAACCAAACAGAATTTCAATGAAGCTCAGTATCACATTTTACCACATCTATACAAGTTCAAAAAGGTGTGTGTGAGACTGGCTTACGTCATAGGGAATATGCGTCCAGGCTGGCTCATATCAATCCACCAGCTTTGCTTGTTGGAATCCGATATCTGTTTAAAACATGCAGGTTTAAGTGTCACACAATTGAAATTGGTGGTATCAACGTCTGAGGTGACTTATATTCCTTACTGTGTTTAGTAAGTATGTATCTAAGAAGTATGATGTTGACACATATCTTTTATTAGAAGCAAGTATCACAGTTGTTACAGGTTAATAGGACTTATGCCCCCTTTTTCTCTAAATAAATAAAAAAAGTGTTGAAACTCCTGTTTAATTGTGAGTAGCTAACCGTATATTGTGCTCCATAAATGAGTCATTTTCTTTTTTGCCGTTTTAGCGCTGGAAGATTTGTCATTCATATTGTTATCCATTTACAGCTTTTCACAACCTGAATATAGTGGGAAGAATTCCTCTTGTGATCAGACTTCTTCATTGTTAGCTGCCCATTTATTATTAGTTAGATTTTTATAAATGATGATTATGAAAAATCTTAACAAAGCAAGAAACAAAAACAGAGGTTTCAAGGTTGTATTTCAGCAAATGTGATCCTTCTTTAGTTCTCTGCATAGACAATTTATGTGCAGTTGAAGCCTACTCAAGCTTGACTGGATGAAATAACTAGAATCAGGAAACTTCCAGCACTAATTTTTTCCCTGCCTGACAAAACTTGCTGATTCATACCGATATCTGCTTAAAATGAAGAAGAACTAAGTACCACCTTACTGTCTCTATAGCATTTAAGAGTGTAAGTAGCAACCAGGTGCTGGCAGAACATGGAAATACAGTTTAAGACTGCAAAGCTGCATCTGAACAAACCACAAGACATCTGGGGGAAATGACCTTTGGAGAGAAGAGCCAGAATTCACATCTGGTCAAAAACAACCACAGCACCATAAACACACCAACTGTCAAGCACGGTGGTGGAGGGCTGAATTACTTGGGCCCCTTTCTGTCAGTGAGTTGACCATGAACTCTTCTGTATACCAAAGTATTCTAGAGTTAAATGTGACTCCGCGTCTCTAACAGCCTTGTTCAGTTGGCCCAAAACGGGTCAAACAATTGGACAATGCTTCAAAGCAGAGCAGCAAATCCACAACAGAAAAGAATCAAAGTGTTGCAACGGCCCAGTCAAAGTCAGGACCTCATCCTCAACATCAATGTTAATGCGGGACCTCAAGGAGCAAAAGGAAATGAGAATGCTGCTCTTGTTATGCTTGTCTCAAATAAACAGTCCAATATTTCAAAATAAAATCAAAACTTCAATCAAACATTTCTGATGATGTTGTTTGCCACTTGTAATAGTGTGCCACTTACTGTATATATTGCATTTTGGATTTTAATAGCAGCATCGGTGCTAGTTGGAGCCGCCAGTGTGCCGTTCTCTGAATCGCAAAAGAGCCTCGCCTCCTGAAAACTGAGCGGTGGCTTATTAACAAACCAAAACTCTGCTCCATCCACAAAGATGGACGAGTCATGATGCCCATCTGAAAAACAACACAAACAACTCTAACGTTACAACACAAAAGAAGAAAAAGTTGAATAAAAAAAAAAAGTCAGACTAATGATAAATGGCCTGCATTTATATAGCGCTTTACTCAGTCCCTAAGGACCCCAAAGCGCTTTACACTACATTCAGTCATTCACCCACTGGTGACGGCAAGCTACGTTGTAGCCACAGCTGCCCTGGGGCGCACTGACAGAGGCGAGGCTGCCGGACACTGGCGCCACCGGGCCCTCTGACCTCCACCAGTAGGCAAATACGGGGTTAGTATCTTGCCCAAGGATATTTGGGATGCAGCCAGGAGGCAGCCTGGGATCGAACCACCGACCTTCTGGTTTGTGGCTGACCTGCTCTGCCACCTGAGCTACAGCCAATGATAGACGCAATCACACTGAACAAATGATGATGAGGGCATTACCGGGATTGTACCACTCTGGCGTTTTCGGTGTCACTCCTGTTGAGACATCAAACAAAGAATTCAAGTAGATTTAGTCCATCAGGTTTTTAAATTATACGGAGACATCACTGCTGTACAAATGACTCTTTCACTTTGTGGACCTTCAAATTCCTGTTAATTAGCTTAATGAGTGTTTTGAGCTCTTCCCAAACCAGTACCAGCCTTTATTTGGTGCACACACAGACTATACGTCATTGGTCACAGATATAAGCTCACCTCGGGGTATTTGGCAGACCCATTCCAGCTGCGCGTCACAATGAAAGGGTCTGGGGTAGAAAGGTATGGGAGGCAAGTCGTGCAGCAGATAGTAAAACACGTGTTTCAAGCTGTTCGTCATTGTCTGAGGACACAGATGGGTTTTGCACAAACATCACCAATAATGAACAAAAATCGGCAACACAATTCTGACATCACAGATCATGTTCACTGTCTGTTTGAGAAGAAAAAAAAAACATGCAGGAGCTGTTTGTGTCTGACAACATGAAACAACTTTTAATGCTGAGCTTTTGTAAGAGAAAGGATAGAGACTACAGATTCTGAAAAGCACACGACTGTGTAAGCCAAATGTTTCCATCTTTATTAAAAGTCTCAGTTTAGCGACCCACCTTGAATGCAGTGCAGTCCCGATCGTACGCATCGTCCTCGTAGAAATTTCTGTATGAAATATCTAGAGATACCTATTAAAGACACAAACATGATATGAAACACTCCACCAGATTTTACAAAAATTGGGGTACGTGTGTTTAGAGCTGGGATGCTCACGGGCCGGCCGTCACTCCACTGCCACGAGCGATCTGCGGGGTTTCTCCTGTTCAGGCCGATCCAGAAGTACCGATTATTACTGCAAGAAGAGGAGGACACTGTGTTACTCAACCAGCCTTCTTTCAAGTAGGAAGATAATAATTAGAATTAAACATTAAGACAGTTTGATGTTTCACGTAAGCTTTTATTTCTCCCCCCTCGCTGACTCAACTGCAACGTGCGAAATGTGAGACCGGAGATGGTATGTGTTTATTTCAATGCTCGAGCCGAGTGCGCTCAATGTTTATGTGAGCAAAGAGACAAGTTTGAACTCTTAGGTATGCTCCCACGAAGACGAAGCAGCATGTTTACAAGTCGTCTCCTCGTTAAAGCGACTAGATGTGCCGGTCTGATAAAGAAAAGGCTGCCGGTACACACCCCACCACCTCCCGTACACACTCTTTGTTTGAAGTGTGTATAAAGGTTAAAGCCATAACGAATATTGATTTGTTCATACAGGAAAGTTCCAAAGACTCCTGCCAACAATCACACTATCAGACATGAGTTTGACACATTGTACATGTTAGAAAAACAGAAAACTATAGAAGGACAGATTCTTCAGCATGACCAAGCCATTAACAATATAACTGTTATAAATACTACACCACTTTAGCATTAGTGTTTCTATTAATAGAACTTGAGCTACTACGGTTCGAGCCGTTTTCGTTGTTGTGTCGTTGGGCAAGACACTTCACCCGTTGCCTACTGGTGGTGGTCAGTGGGCCAGGTGGCGCCAGTGTCCGGCAGCCTCGCCTCTGTCAGTGCGCCCCAGGGCAGCTGTGGCTACAATGTAGCTTTCCATCACCAGTGTGTGAATGGGTGGATGACTGGTTGTGTAAAGGGGTCCTTACGGACTAGAAAAGCGCTATACAAATACAGGCCATTTACCATATGGTTAACTAGCCAGTTAATTCAAATTTATATAGCGCTAATATAGGCTCACACATTTTATAATGTAGGTAGGGTAAAGACCCTACAGTGTTTGGGCAAAACCCCAGCAATGTGAATGCTGAAGTCTCTGCCTTCCATTCTACCGTTAACTCAAGGAGCCGCAAGGGAGCCAGCAGTCTGAGAACTAAGTGCTCTATTGGGATAATCCAGTATTATGAGCTCTTTAGGAAAAGATGGGGCCTGATTATACAGATTTGCCTTTTTCCTGCAACTGGTCATACATTTTCTATGAATACAGAACAGAACTGCTTTTGAGAAGAGCCACGCTGACAGCTGTCTCTTTAATAATGACTTTACACTTGGAAATTTTCACTAACTAAGATGAGATTTACAGACAATCCGCTATTACTGGTGAGCCAGCTCTCACCGGGCTTTATCCTGCTGGTTTCAGCAGCCAGTTTTATTTATAGAGCACCAATTCACAAAAACAGTCAGCTGAAATCCTACAAAAGATCCTACAATAACACAGAGAAAATGGCAAGAATTACCGGTAGATGACAGTCTATGAGCAAGCACTTGGTGACAATGGGAAGAAACAACTCCCTTTTAACAGGAAGAAACCTCTAGTAGAACATGATTCAGGGAGATTCATGTGAGAGCTGTCAATCAGCAATCTTAACAGACACAACCCCAGAGATATCCAGAGCGAGGAATGATGCTCATTTTTCACAATTTTGAAACCTCATTTGCTCTTTTTTTTTAATAATTCAATTTGGGCAATTTTTTTTCTTTAATGTGACAAAAACAAATACATTTCTTTCTGCTGGTATACAAACAATAGTTTAGATAGTATTGTGTTCCTGTGCTTGACTTGTGACTTCCATAAATGATGTGACACTTCTTGTGACAGTGATGCATGACAGTAGTCCTTTGTTACTTATAACAGGAAACACAACTTGTGTTGATTGTGTGCCTACCTGATAGTCTCTCTCATAATGAAGTGTAGGGCTCTCATTTCATCCAAGTTTGTGAAACTGGGAAGATTGGCTCCTAGAGCCTGACAGAACCTCATGGCCTCCTCCCAGGAGCGCTTCCTGCTCAACCTTTCTTCATGAAACACCTGCCAAGGTGAAAGAAGAATTTAAGACAGCTTAGATGGTGTAGATTGTGAAAAAACTCAGTTTAGCTATAACCAAACTACATATTACTTCCTTTCAGGAGAAATGATCTTGAAGCCTTGTAAAAAGACTTCAAAATGTAAAATCAGTGCAGTGCTTTTGCCACTCCTACTTACAACCATTTTCACTTTTGCTAAAAACCAAAACCAAAACAAAAGAGCCATCTCTTATTGGTGCTGTTTAAAGAGACACACACATACACACACCTTGTAGCAGTATTTGATGTTTGGCCTGGACACCCAGCCATTAGGACACGATGCATTAAGGTTTGGTTCTGGTTCTGGGGCAGGAGGTGTAATGAGGTCTTTTCTACAGATGGTGCCGGCCCTGAAGAGAGTGCAGTTCTTCACCTCCCACTTACCCAAAGGCTTTGCAGTGGAAATTGCAACACACCCTCCTTGCCGATCTATAAAGAAAATGAAGCAAAATGAAATTCAATCTTTAAAAGTGACATTTATTACGTAGATTGTGTCTGTTACGATAACCAGTTCATTGATGTTATGACATATTGTGGTGGAGCAGTCGATTAAGTTACTTGGGTCTTCATTTGTTAAACATCTATTATAACATATATGATTATATATATAACATATATTCTCACACAAACATATAAGATACTGATAGAAGTAAAAGAAAGTTCAGCTCTGCATCTTTTCGTGTAACCAATACCACCCAATAGGGATTTATATCATTTATCTTTACAGTCACCAAAATCAAGCCAGAAGCCACAAGACCCCTGGAACAATCTGCTGTGTACAGACAAGTCCAAAGTAAAGATATCTGTCTATGATCCAAAGCACCATGTTTGGTGAAAACCAAACATAGCACATCAACAGAATGCCAACTGTGGCAAGCACGGTGGTGGAGGGGTCATGACTTGGGCTTGTTTTGCAGTCACAGGACCTGAGTAGCTAGCAATCATTGAGTCAATCGTGAACGCCTCTGCATATCAAAGTATCTAGAGTCAAATATGAGGACATCTGTCCAACAGCTAAAGCTTGTCCCAAAATAATATAATGCAGCAGGACAACAATCCAAAGCACAGAGGCAAATCTGCAACGAAATGACTGAAAAAGAAATGTTGCAATGCCCTGGTAAAATCCACACCTCAACCTGATTGAAATGCTGGGTGGGACCTTCAGACTGCTGTGTATAAACAAATGCCTGAAGCGACGCTGTCAAGAAGAATGGGCCAAAATTCCTCCTCACCAACATGGCAGACTGGTAAAGTCAAATAATAATTACTTCAAAGTGACTGCTGCTAAAAGTGGTTTGATTTTTATACCACTTCTGCATCTTGGCTTTGTTTTTGCTAAATAAATAATGGAAAAATGTAAACATCTTGGCTTGTATTTACCTCTTTTTTACCTCTTTTTAAGGAATGCTAAGAACTAGATCATTTTTTATTATGTTGACTGCATGTTAGCGAGTATTCTGAGGTGCACAGACATTTCTCTGAATAGCGTATACGGAACATATAAAAAGGGGGATGGCCATATTTACACTAGGTATGGATTTTGATTATAAAGGCCAGATTCATCAAACTTTAGGCTCACACGTCATAGCCTTCTCATTTCATGGCAGGCTCTTTGTTAATGACCAAGCTACAGGGGTATAATATATGAGTGTGTCTGGTAAATTTCACATTTCTAAAAACCTAAATGGTCGAGAAAAAAAATAAAAAAATCAGTAAATCTGAGCCTCCACAGTATAAAGAAACTACTATTAGAGGTTCACAATTAAATACAATGTGTTGTAACACTATAGTCTGCTATAACATTTTATATACAGATACTTTAGCCATTAGCCCCAAGTCTTTGTACCTGGTTCAAACACGCCCCAGTTGGTGTATGTTGCCACATCCGTCGACCCCTCTGCCCTCACCCACTTGTACTCTCTGGTGCTGTTGATGTCCTGCAACCCTATCCAAAAATACTGAGTTTCCTTGCCTGCCGTCTCTTGCAGCAGACTATTAATAAAGGCCTGCTCAAACCTGGAAAGAACAGTCAAATGTGAGTGAGTTTCTTTAACTGCAAAACCACAGAAATGTAATATAGGTCATCTTTTGGACTGATAACAAAAACCCTTTTGATTACCTGTTTCTTATGGTGACGTAGCAACGGTCCTTGAAGGACACTTGCGTCATGTTCACTTTATAACAGGAGTTTCCATGTCTCTTCCAACCCTGGTCAGTTAAAAACAGTCATATTTTGCAAGCTAGAACTACGTCTCTTTCACGATTCAAGTTATGACATGCATGCTGTTTTTTGCAACAGGATTTCTTGTCAACAGTCGCATGAGTGTTTTTCCCCCCACCATCAAGGATTACAGTTTTGTTTTCAGTTTACAAATCTATTTGCTTCTATCCGCAACAGCTGCCAATAGAGCTCGACATCTGCTTCTCAACTCCTTTATGACTCCATAGTGCCATAAAAATCATCTGACCCTTACAGTAAGCTCTCGTTATAACACCACCAAACATATGCATGGGTTCTACATCCTTCTAACATATGAAATTTAATTGCTGGTGTGGAGGCGTAGAAGTATCTCACCACACATTTAGTAGGAAATGTAAAATACTGCTGTTTGCGAGAATACTCACATCTTTCGAGCTACATCCGACCTGTGCTGCTGATTCATTGACCTCTCCTTTCCTCTGGCACATGAAGGCCAGCATCTGTGTGCAATCCTCAATCCGCCAACTATGAAACTGTGGAAAAACAGACAGCGTGCGTTTCTGTAAGACCTCAAACAGGACAAATGTAATGCTCTTGGCAGTACATACACAAATGTGCACACAAGGCTTGAGTACAGTGGATGTGTGTTACACCAACACACACAGACCTCTCCAGTGTACGAGACACAGCTGGTATCCGAAGTGGGCTGGACCGGTTGTGATGGAGCCCAGTAAGTGAAGGTGATGGGTGCTCCGTCCGTCCAGTTGAAAACGGTGGGGTTTGTGCCAACACCAACCAGACCGATCCACACATCTAAAGTCTTGCCATCTGATGAGCAGTAACACACACAAACATTTTCAATTTCAGGCTTTCTTTAAATTTGACTCGAACAGTGAAAGCATAGGCCTGGAAATCATTCTCATCAAAAATAAGGCAGTAGGGTGTAAATCACGATACTTCAGTACTAACTGTATGGCTCTATTATAAAATAAAAAAATGCATGTTGTACATAAATAGAGAAAATGAGAACATGTTAGGAAGACTCATTAATATATGAATTATAAAATTATTTATAACACAAGAGAAACTTGGACAGTTTTACCTCCGTGGAAATTAGTGCTGATCATCTCTTTGCTGTCAATAGTGTGGAAACTGGCTAACACTCCATTCTCAGCTTTACACTGTTCCTGGGCAGCGTTGAAGTTCTTTGGCTGCTCCATCAACTTGTAACAAAGTCCGTTCCACGGCACCCAGTCATCCTTACACAACGTTTCTTTATAGACAAAAGAATCTGTAGAGAGAAGTCAAGTCACACAGAGGCCTTGAGGGGATTTGGGCGTTTTAGATCAAGGCTATTTAACTTAGAGGGCTTCATATTTTGTACAACATCCACAGTGCTGTATTATCCTTAAACCATTACTTTGAAAGAAAAAAAGGAAAATATTTTGTGAGAAAAAAGTGACAGAAGAGGCTCAACCTTATTATATTATTGTATTATGTTAAGGAAGAATGTATATTCCCCAATCTGTTGGTGAATGGATGCTTGAGGTTGCTGCCAGCTGCTTAGTGAAATGCACTAAAAATGTTATGATTGCTTTGGTTGCTAGCAGATTACTGTGTTCACCCATTATTTGCATAAAAGACACCAACGTGTCTGCAAACACTCGCTGACTACTGGCTGGGCAGATGGTCATAAAGCTTCTGGGCTGAAAATGTTTACGAAGAGGGTGCTGCACCAACAACAGATCGTGATTGCCTTAGTTGCCAACAGTTGGAAGATGCCAAGTTGTCTTCAGATGCTTGCCATTAACTCTACAACACTTCCCCACTGCAACCAGCACATTTCAAAAGGTTCAGCTTTGACTTTGAAGACAAATGTTGTCCATTTCCAGTTTGCATTATACTTTTCGATGTCTGAGAAGTATTTAAAAGACTGTTTGCAGTCTGATAAGACTTCCAGACAAACGATCAGCAACCGTGGCAATCTGCTAGCAGTCAAAGCAATCACGAAAAGATCTTTGGTGCAGCGCTGTATACCTGCTGCAACCCCTGGTCAGTTGGGAAATATACATCTTTCTTTTGTATGTGGTAGTTGCCAGATAGTTGCCCTCTGTTATTGAGACCTTAGCAAGCTGACAAACTAAACTAAGAATACTTGTTAGCATTGTTATTGTAAACCTATTAGCAGGCTAACATTAGAATTCATCTCAAAAGCATTACTGCGTATCAGCACAGCTTAGCAGGGCCATTAGGATTAGCACATTATTTTTACATTCATTTGACAGAACAGTGAAGATTTAGACAGGAAAGCGATGAAAGAAAGCGGGGGAAGAAACGCAACAAAGAGCCCCAAACCAAACCCAGACTGCCGCAACAAGCCCTGCGGTATATGTGGTGAACCAAATCGGCGCTCAAATCTTTTTCTTTCTTTTTTTTTTGTAAGTATGACTCAATAGAAGTGTAACTGCTGAGCGTCAGCAGCCAGCTCACCTGTTGTTGTTGTCTCACTGGCATTGACTCTCTTCTTGCAGACGTATGGCAGCCGCCTGTTACACGCCATCGTTTCATAGTTGGTCTTGGAGTTCAGGACTCCACAGTCTGACAGAATGATGATGGAGGTGGAGGGCATTCCTGTTACATATATAACCACACAAATATCAATAAAAATAAACAGTCACTGCGAGAAGGACAAGAGATGTGGGTATCATTCAAAGTTTAGCATATCAACTGTGCTTTACATAGAAGTTCAGAGTTCTCTGATCCAGCACAATCTTGCTGATGAGAGCAATCACAAAGAGTTTATATCAATGGAAAACTAAATGACTGCAATATACTTCATGCTACATTCATGCTTGCTCTCGTTAAGAAGAAATACACATTACAAAAGCTAGCAGGCATTACTCAGTACTGTAAATGGGTCATTCAACAACATTAGCAGTCCCAGTGTCACAGTGTGTGGCACAGTGGGTTTCTTCACAACACTAGTTTCATTGTTTCTCTGACCGACACCAACGCTCCCTTTCATAGACGAGCAGAAACACAGCGTTGATGCAAGATTTGGTGTGGTGAGAGGACCAGGTGTTTGTGGCAAGTGAAACTGTGTTATTCTGGTTTTGTGGAAACAAAGCCTACAAACGAGGCTGCAAAATGAGAACATGTGCAGCACAGTTCTCAGAGAGAATGAGTAGTAAGTAACAGGTGAAAAATACATTCATATTCACTGTTACCTTGTTCCCAGCGTAACATGGAGAGAGGAGAGCCATCTGACCACTGCCATCCTTGAGAAGTATCTAATTGGTGAAGGCCGATCCACATCCTCTCCGGCATTCTGCCAAGGCCGTCCAACACTGCACAATGCAACACCACAGCACACAGGACAAGTAAATGTAATGAAGGAAATTGTAAGTCTAATGCAGTTTCAATCATCAAGTTGGAACTTTGAGCCTCCACAGCTGTTTCATTTACTCTTTAGATGCAATCTCAATTCCAAAAAGATGGCCTGAAGATCACATGCATCCAGTTGCAGGCTGATGATAATAAAGTAAGATTTTGTGAGATTTGCAAACCATTAAATTCAGTTTCTTTAATGTACATTTTACACAGTGCTCCAACTCTTTTGGAAATGGGGTTGTATAGGCGAACATTTTACAGTTCACCCTTTTGTAATCATCCACTGAAAATCCCAAAGAATGACGATTAAGAAGCAAAGGACATAAATAAAACAAATTGAGGAAATGAAAAATATGTGGCTTCTATGACATCATACTTGGAAAATTCAGAAATAAAAAAGTAAGAACAAAAATCCCAGGACTTATTTAGACTGAAAGTTTGCAGTCGTTCACAGATTCTTTTCCTTTCTGTACGTCTCTACTTGTCACACAAGGAACACTAAATAGGAGAAGCAGACTAATAAACTAATAAAAGACAAAGCGATAGAAGGAAGGAGAAAGAAACTTTAAATAAAGTCATTTAGAAATCACCACAGTACAGAAAATATTCACATTACGACAGGATTGTTTTAGAAGGATTAGTTCTGACTGACTAAAGGTAGGAAAAGTGTGTTTCTGTGTGTGTGTTTTTTATTTCCAGGTTGTGTGACTAATAGTTCAAGACCTTGAGAAGCACAGGCCTGCTCATACAGTGACGATCTGAATCATTTTTCTCATTACTTATTTATACTTCTTTTAAAATCAAAATCTCGAGCATTGCTCATGTCACCATTATTGCAATTTTTTGTTGTAAATGAGACATTTCTGTCACAAAGACAATCTGAATGTACTTATTTTTTTAAACCTTTGTGTTTTTTTAATTGTATTATGGAAGTAGCCGCAGTAATAGAAGTACTAGTAGTAAGTCAGTCTTACAGATTGTAGAATTGAGCTCATCGGGCCCAGAGAAACTAAGCAGATCTGCTCCCTGACTGCGACACGAATCCAGAGCTTCGTGCCAGGTCACCGCACCGTTGGTGACAAACTCATAGCATGAATCGCCGTCTGGACCAGTAAAAAGAGTCTGGCAGCCCTCCTCTGCAAAGTCAAAGACACAACAACAGTATCAGTATCAACAGTTTGTGTTTCATGTAGCTTCGGATATTCAATATTAACAAATAAAAGTGGATTTAAGCTTGGACACATTTATGTGCAACGAGAATGTTTAAGTCATTAATATCATGAACGTGAACTGTTATATTAATATAACAATATACAAAAAGATTATTAGGGTAACTTTTTTAAATAGGGTAAATATTTTGATGTTGATATAAGAATATATTCTTTATATATAACATGAGTCTAAAGTTATACCGCTACATGTGCTGCAGACAGTGCTAACTATTAATGGAGCTGACCCCGCCCTGTTGGTTAAACTGTGCAACGACATCATTTGGAAATGACCACACAAATTTTTTTTCTGCTTTAAATGCTCTCAAAAATAAATATGTTAGTGGCTTGGTGAATAAAGAAACAGTTAAAAAACATTAAACCATTAAAACTACAAGTAAATAAAAATACAACGTGCCAGGTTTCAGACAGCGTCCCATCTTCTTGTCTTGGTCATAGTCTGAGGAGGTGGCACACCAGGACATTCCAGGGAATTCTGCATCGGGGAGGCATCCATGATACCAGCTGTTATTGTACTTGAAGGGGAACTCACAGGGGCTGCCGGCAGAGTTCCCATCCATGGTATGGATGACTGCACCGAGAGAAGAAGTGAACAAAGTCAAAGATCTATTTCAAGCCTGTGGTAGTCGTTTCATTTCGACGACTCGTAAATCATCTCGCAGCAGCGACGGATGAGATGAAATTTGACGCCCTCCTGCAAACACCAAAGCACCTTCTTCGTACCGTAATACACACAATCAAACGTGAGCTTCCAATATAGACAGCTCATCCTACTCCTTAGATCAATTCCTGTATACTGATAAATAAATGAATGTGAAGAAGGGGAGGTTAGGCTTGTTTATAAGCCAACGTCTCCCTTCCTTCCTGCACCCCCAACAAGTCTGTGGAGAAACTGAAATCAAAGACGATGCAAAAATTGTGCTTTGTTTATTGCTTCAGTGACAGAAAGTGACAGAAAAGAAACAAAGTCCCAAGAAAGGAGTTTTGATTCAGTTAAATGCGAAAAGTAGCATGTAAGTGCATCTTCAGCTCAGTCTGCATCATCATTGTGATTGAATTTAATATTCATGCTCTCTGCACTCAAACTAATTTTCCTGTATTGCCACAAAAAGGATCTGAACACATAATACAGTTTTTCTCAAATGTTAAAACACAAAAGCCAATCCTGTAACCCAAATGACCAGTAGTCTAAACACATTTACTAAATGTAGCCACCATATTCCAGTACCATAAACACATGTCACATGAAGACACAATTCACAAAACACAACCCTCTGTACTCATAAATCTAAACACATTTTTCCTTGCTAAAACACATGTTGCAAAACAACTCTGCTCATATCCTCAAATGAAAGCCCATGTGATGCAAAATGCTTGCCACAGTCACCAATCTTTGAACACAGGGAACACACCTGGCGTCATTCACTACACACAATGACTCAAAATTGAAGACACTTGTTGCTAATGCTGTACCCACATGTAAAAGCAAGTTCAGAGTGCACAGTATGCTGAAGATTCCAAACAAACACAATGGATGAAGGCAGAGTCAGGGGAAGAGGAATTTGATGCAGAGGAGGGAGATAAGATAAGATAAGATAACCTTTATTAGTCCCACACGTGGGAAATTTGTTTTGAGAAGAGCTGGCCCTGGAAGAAGAGGAGCAGGCCAATGAGGAAGAGGAGTTCAAATGAGAGGAGGAAGAGGAGCGACCAACGAGGAAGAGGAGAAGGCCAACATGGGAGAGGAGAAGGTCCAGGAGGGAGAGCAAGACAACCTCGCACCATCATTACGGACGAGATGCGAGCAACAGCTCAGCGACATGATGCCGCACAGTGATTGTGGTGTGTGTGTGGTGTGAATAACGTAAATAAAAAAACTTCACACCCTGTTCATGTTTTCAAGATTACTGTTGTGTGCAATAGATTCTGTTTTTGCATTGAGTTGTGTTACAGTAGTGTACGTACATGCAGGATTTCCTATAGATTTATACTACTCATATGAAACTCACAAATCTAAATGCCTAATCCTCTGCAGAGATCTACGACGATCCGTTACTGTATAGTTTCTAAAAATATGCATTGGCAGTTATGGAACAAAGAACCTTCTCACAAATTGAGCATTGTGTTTTCAATTGTTTTGCTGTAGTGTGTAATGCTGTGTATAGTGTTTACAGTTTTGACAGCTTCGAGCTGCTCTCTTGGTGTGGGAGTTTGAGTTTTGCAGTGGGAAGGTGTGGTTGTGTTTATGTAGCTTTAGAGAAGGGTGTTGTGTTTGGACATTGGGGGACCTGGTGGTAACGTTTGTGAAATGTGTTTTAGCATTTGAGAAAAACCGTAATGGGCCATTTGAAGAAGAACTTCTCTCTAAATGTTACTGCAGACATGAAAAATGACAATAAACAAGATGCTCTTCTGTTTCAAATACGTGGATCAGACGTGGCAGTCGATCAGGTCTGGTTGGTATTGCATCATGTACTTCTAGAGCACCTCCTAAGCTTCAGTGTCCTTAATCAAGAGCTTAAACTGTTTTAATAACACACAGTTATTTAAAATGTTATGGCCAAACATTCGGTCACTACCTGAATATTTCTTTAACCTTGCAGTGTTCGGTGGAATGTGTATCAAAACAGGAATGAACGCAGAAAAGAAAGTAAAAGTCTGCGTTACGGAGCCTTTGCACCTTGCAGACATGCTGCAGACGATTGCACGACCACAACGACAAACAAAAGAAACGGAACAGGCAGACTCTACGTTTTCAGAGCAAGTTTAACACCTGGAATTTGACACCCTGTGTTGTTGCCCAGCGCAAAGAAGCAATAACTGAGAGGCCTGACAACAATTAAGCTGACAGGGCGTGTTTAAAAGGGAGCAGAATTTATATGGTCAGGTGACACAAGAGCCAGAGGTGTAATGTGTTACAAGCCTGGACTGTCTTCACATTTAGTTCAAGAAGTGAACACAACAGAAGCACAAGCTGACTTTAACTAATTTCTTGACAAATTAGTTCCTGAAGCACTATTCAGAAAAAAGAAAGAAAGAAAAGAAAACAGCCAGTCCATGTAAGCAATTCTGTCTCTTAGATAAGAGAAAGGAATCCACACTTACCGCGGTATGGCCTCTGGCAGATGTTGTCTTGGGATTCTCCTCTTACCCAAGTGTCATTAGTTTCCCGACTGAGCGCTACTTTGCCGTTGTTGACCGCCAGGCCCATCTGATAAACAGTATAAACAACTCCATCCAAACAGCTCCACCATAGCAGGATGTTGGAGCCACAGTCGAACATAGTCAACATCTTGGAATTGACGTCCAGCGCCATGCAGAGCGATGTTCCCACATGGAAGAGCCGTTGACCTGAACCCCACTTCCACTGTTGGGACTTGCTGTTTGAGTTGCAGGTGGCGAGGCTCAGGTTTGCTGAACCCCATGCACTCAGGCATTTCCCTGTGCTCTGGTGCTGAATGGTGAAAGCATCCTCATCTGTGATGACAGGACAGAAAACACAAGTTTAAAGGGGACTTATTACGCTTAGCTTTGCACTTTTAATCCCCAGACGGTGCTAGAGTAGCTTGGCATGAGCCACAGTTCAAAAATAATCATCATTTATCTTCCTCTGAGTTCATTCCACTTCTCAAGCAATCCATTTCAACGCCCCCTCAACTCCCTTTAAGGCAGCCTTGCTCTGATTGGCTGCCCCTCATCGCTACTGTGTTCCCACACTGTCACCAGTTCTCAGACATAATTAAAGTGAAGATGTTTGCAGCTCTTTATCCTCATTTTTGAACTTAATTCTAGAGTAGCTTTGCATGACTCAGCACAAAATAAAACCTGAAGCCTCTCTAAGCCAACTTTATTCTGATTGGCTGACACTTGTAAAAAAAAAAAAGGTCCGGAAAGCACCTTTAACGAGTTGGATTCCATTCCTTGCATGGAAGTTAACTTATATGTTCACTGTGTCTCACTAAATTTTAACAGCTGTGACAAAAACTTTATTATTTATTCATTTATTTAATCGGGACGTCCCTCGAGATTAACATCTCTTTTTCAAAGGAGACCAAGCCTTTGAACCAGTCTGAAGCGTGACACTTTAGCTCACAGGTTTTAATTGCACACAGGCAGACCTCACCGTTTCAAACTTTGACCTTGTTTCCATGATTAATGTGGGCACGCACCACTTAGAGATCTGAGACTGACACATAAAAAAATGCTATTTAAAAAAATATATATATGCAGTGTAAATGCATACCAATACAGCTCTATTAGAGTGAAACTACTCGTTTAAATGAATACATAATAAATATATATACACAAATATCCCCGCACCGAGAATTATTCATTTGACTTCATAAAAGAGTTTCATATTTATGCTGAGAGAGGGGAACTATAAAAGAGGACAGTAGGCGGGGACAAGGTGATCTGGGTAAATGTTTACAGGCTGAAGCTAAAGAACAACTGAGCAGGAATACTATCAGAGTACAGTTTCGACTTGGTGTCACGGCAGTAATATGCCGATATTTTGGCTCTACGGAGCTGCTCGGGAGGGAGGGAAGGATGAGTTAGCGATTTCTTTGACCTGTCAGACATAACACTGGGGGGCAAGAAAACAACAAAAAACAAAACGAGCAAACAAAGTAAAAATAATAATAATAAACAAGCATTCATCTAGATAAGCAAACGCCGAGTTTGTATCTCAATCCAAAATCTTGTCAGTTAAAAGTGTTTCGCATCCTAAAAATTAGGTTCGCGCTTTTATGGGAGAAGTTTTTGCTCATTTGCGCCAAGTGAGGAATGAAGACGCGACTTTAATGAGAGTGTGGCAAGTGAACAGAAATGAAAGCAAAGTGTCGGATCTACTCACCTAAACCTGCAGCTGGTGAACCAGTTCCCCAGTGAACAGCTGCCTCCAACAATATCAACAAACAAAGACAAAGAGGCGCTCTGGATAGACTCGGCATGGTCACGACCGAGTCTTTCTGTTATAATCATAAAGCCTCCTCTGAGCGTGGCGCACTTAGTTTAGGCCGGTTGATAACTGAGCTCCAAAGCGAAAGTGATCGCCGACGCCACCCAGTTCTCCCAGTTGAAAGTCTTGTCATCCACTGAGTCCAAGTCAATTTAGCAACAAACTTCCGCTTAACGAATAAAACAACAGCAACGAGAAACCTTTCAGAGGGAGCGTTATGAAATAAACAGCTGCTACGCACGATGGATCAGACTAGCAGACACTACAGGCGCATGCAGAAGGACTCTAATAGAAGTCAAAATTATATATTAAATCTATATGTAAAACCACATCCACATAAAATAAAATATTACAGCTCAGGCCCGTGTTTATGCAATAATTATGCAATTTACATAAATATAAAAAGGGGTATTTCCAACATGGTAAGAAATGAAACCAACTCCATTATAAAGCGAAACCCCAAGTCAAATTTGAATTTTATTTTATTTTTTTTTACCAAAATCAGTATTATCAGATACAATTAAAAAAATATTAGAACACATTTACATTTAAAAACATATCAAATTACGAGTTTAAAAATGATATTAGGCTATCCCATTTGAGAAACTTTAAATAAAAAATAAAAATAGGACAAAGGAGTAAAACATGTTCCAGAATTATGTTAGAAATTTAAATACTTAGCCAAAAATCGGATATTTTTAAATTACGGTGTTGTAAAAAAAAAAAAAAAAACCTAAAGAAAAAAGTTGACGTAGTCAACCGTTAAATTTTAATTTGGAAGGTGGTGACGTTCTTCTTCCGGTTTCGCCCTCAAGTACCGTGAACTTTCTGGTTATTTTCTGGCGTCTTCCTTTCACATACCCTGCCCAGAAAGGTATTTCGCACCCACTCGGTTGTTTCCCTGAATAATCGGGCTTTCGGGTGTTTTTTCATCTACTATGAAAGTCCCGTGACAGCTAACAGCTGATCACCTGTCCTTTCATTTCTGTTTATTCTCTATTATTTCACCAGCTTCGTTACCGATAATTACTGCACACACACCGAGACGTTTGTGCGTTTTACAGAGATCAACAAAACACCGGGTGATTATTAAATTATTACTTAAAGGGCACCATGTCAGGAAAAAAGTTTGCCCTCAGGACAGTGAAGAAATTTATCAAGAAATTGTTTCAGGGTGAGATCATAAAACATAACAGATAACATTCAAGGGAAACCGATAGGCACGAATGGTTTCCTTTGATAATAAAAAAGGACAATGACCTTTATGGCCCTACATCATTACTATATCAATAACATTATTCCCCAGGCAGTCTGTAAGGACTCTGATCTCTGTCCCTCACGTCAATCTAAGTTTTTAGATTTCTTTCTGGTAAAAATAGTAATGCCCAAAAGACAAAACATAGTTAAATACGAGATGCACAACCTCACTGTGGTTTCTGCTGGCATCTTTTAAGTTGGCCGTCTAAGAGGAAGTGTGGGTTTAAGGTGATGAAGCAAAGAAAATAACACCAGGCAAATTGAAAGTACAGTAAGTAATAATGAAACTAACAGAAACCATTCAACCAAATTCGATTTATTAAAACACAAATAAAACTGTGCAAAACATATATCCCTCTGTGTTCTTTTCGTCAGCAGCCAGAACCAAGCAAATCCATTCAGTCCCAGTACTTATTTGGTCATGACCAACATACAGCACGTACACATGAGAGAATAAAAAATGACAAAATAAGTAATACTGACAAAATACTGTACCATGCATACAGACCCATCAACAGAAGTCTGAATGAACAAAGCATCATTGTAAAGAATATTTTATCATGAATCGTACTCATGCTTGACAATGAAAGTGACTTTTTGCCCTGAAAAGAAGCCCAAGAGCATGTCTTAAATTATTCTCCTTAACACTGTTTACAAATCATAACAGAATAAATCCCGGATGACATCAAACGGAACCTCTTCAAACAAGTCCAAAGCTCTTTAGCGTCCCTTCTTGGTCTGTGTGATCTCTTAGTCCGTGGCCTTCAAGTGTCTTTGCAAGTGTTTGGTGACCTAAATGGTGCGAGTAAATGAAAACTAGAGACGCGCTCGAAACTGCTTGCCGTCATCATCTCACCACTGTCCTGAGGAGTCAGCATCACAGTTTTACAGTGCAGCGCGGCATCCGTAGCTGACGGTGACAAGGTGACGGAGCACGGGAGGACAGCAGAGGCTTCGAGGAAGAAACAAGTCAACGCGTGCTACTCTCCCGAGGGAGGCTCCAGGTCTGCGATGAGAACGTTTCCATCTGACTCCGTAGCCTGCGAGTCCGTTTGCCTGAAATAAGCGCTGCCGAGCGTGGGGAGCCGCTGGAAACGTCCGGAGCTCCTCTTGTACAGAAACCACATTACCCCTGCCAGCAGGATAAAGATTAGCAACGCTGCCAGCACAGCAGCGGGGATGACACCGTGATGCAAACCTGAAACGCACAACAGCAGCTCTTATGTAGTCGTGCTCTAAATTTAATGTGTGAACCTCTTATTAAATAGCATGCAAAGGGCTTAAACACTGCAGCAGGAATCGCGGTCAGCATGTTTAGCCACATATTTGAGCTTCCAGCTGAACGCGGCCCTGCAACATGAAACAGCGTCCTCACACATATCAAACCTACGGAAAAACATTCAATGTTTTTAAGTTATTTAGCTTGAAATGCACTTTACCATTCAGCGGTTTCACTTCCACCTCAGTATTTCCATCTGGAAAAGAAATGCACAACCGTTTTGAACTCATCAGGTGAGAATATGCAGCAAAGATCAATAAATAGGAAAAGTTTATGCTTTCAAATGTTATGTTACGGTGCAGCAACAATTATCAAAAGAATCAATATGAACATTTGATTTATTTTAGGTCTCAATAATGATTTCTAACCATTTCTATAGAGCTAAATATATAAAACAAACAGACAAACAAAGAAACCTGTGAATCCACCACAATGAACCAGTAAATACAAGTCAGGAGGGATTTAAGCTTTTATGTTGTTTAGTCCATGGTATGACCTCAACATCCAAATGCTGCTGCAGAAATTGAGAGTCATCAGACCAAGCAACATTTTTCCTATTTTCTAACGTCTAATTTTGGTGAACCTGCGCAAACTGTAGCCTGACAGGGGTGGCACCTGGTGTGGTCTTCTGCTGCTGTAACCCTTTGTTGTGTATTCAGAGATGTGCTTGTAACCTGTGGTTATTTGACTTACTGTTGCCTTTTTATAAGTTTGAACAAGTCTGACTACCCTTCTCTGACCTCTGACATCGACAGAGTTTTTCAGTAAGCAAGAGTCTGTTAGTCTCATAAGAAAGGACTTGGGCCCACTATCAGCTAATGTACATCCCCATGTAAAAGATCTTGGTTTCATTTTCGATTCTACCCTCAAGCTGGACAAACAAATAAACTCAGTTGTTTGTGGCATTTTTTTCCAACTCAGGAGCATTTCTAAACTCAAAAATATCATCTAAAGATCTGGAAACCGTTATCCATGCCTTCATATCATCACGTCTTGACTACTGTAACTCTCTCTATTTAGGCATCTGTCACTCAAGCCTGTTCCGCCTGTGTATATGTATACATGTATTTTATGTTCACGTATGTGTGCTTGTGTGTGTATGTGTACACTTTTGTATATGCATGTGCATATGTACACATACATGTATATTTCTACAAACAAGTATATATAAGAGTCTGCCTGTGTGTGTATATATGGATGTGTTACAATGTTTTTTATCTTATCTATTTTTATTTGATTATATTGTCTCTCTGTTCACTTTCACTTTGGCCGACACTTGATGTCCTTTAAATGTGCTATATAAATAAAGCTGACATGACTTGACAAACCATTTTTGCAGAAACCTGCTGCTTGCTATTTGCTCTTTTTAGGGTCATACTCGCTAAAGCCCAGATCCCAGTAGTTAGTCAGCAGTTTCTGAATTACTCAGATTACTCCATCACCATCACCATCAACCATGACACGTTTGAAGTCACTTAAGTCATCTTTCTTCCTCATTCTGATTCTCAGTTTTGAACTTCAGCACGTCTACTTTCCTATATGTATCAAGTTGCTGCCATGTGACTTTCTAATAAGATATTTAAATTCATATATTAATGAATTAAGTGGGCAGTGAGTGTAATGCTCACAGTTTCTACACATGCCTCCTGTGGTAGTGTTCTTTAGGAGCCACAAATTTAGTTTCCAGGCTGTTTATCTGTTTAGAATGAGCACAACCTTCTGCATAGGGTTATAGCACTTTTAACTATCCTGCCTTCCCTGTTTTGAAGTTTGACTTGTCCACGTTGAGAGCATTAAAATGAGCTGCAAACACAGATGAGCATGGATGGATGGATTTCCAAGAGAAAGCAAAATACTTCACCAAATAGTTGCTTGCTTGATTTGTGTTCAGAAGGAGCTGTTTGGCTGCTCTACTGTTTTCACCCAAAACACTGAAAACTGGCTGTCAGTTGGAAAGCCAAAACACTGAGCTGAAAGACGTAGAAATAATATTTAGAGTTTGATTCAAATCTTCCTCCAGCAGAGTGAACAAGGAGTTTACTTTTATGTCTTGTATCTAATCTTCTCTGTACTCCACTTTTGTTATAATGTCAGTTCTTTTATTTTCTTTGTGACTTAGGTGCAGATTTTGGGAGCCTCTGATTCACGTTACCTGAGATGATTTTGCAGATGAAGCCAAGCCGCTCTGTGCACGGTGTAAAGTGCCAAGTACCATCAACTACCCTAGTAGTGACACAGGAATCCTCAGTCAGCAGCTTGGGGTTTGGACCTTTGTGGGGCCAGTTGGTGTACTCCATTGGTGAACCATCTACCCAGGCCATAGAGTCAGCTAAAAGCAGATTCCTCACTTTAATGACACGACATTGTGTTTATCTGATGGTACAGAAAAGCGACTGACTCTTACTGTCAACATTGAAGTGCATCCCCAACCATAAGGTCTGGGGAAGGAGCCTCGATGACCAGAGCTGCTCCATGATGAAACGGTTCTCTGTCTCATCCTCAATGGTCAGGACATCGGAGGTGTTGACTAGTGGGTGACAAAAACAGAAACATGACACACTCACGATAATTAGTGTTGCAAAGGAATGCGAATATGACGAAAATATTTATTTGCTTTCTTACTAAAAGGCAGACGTTTGAATTTAACCTTCATTTTTCAATGCAATATATGAGCAGATACGCTGAGAATGCTAGCCTGACTTAAAAGAGATAGAAGATAGGAAGCAGGGTGAAACAACAACTTGGCTCTGTCCTGTTATAACTGTGAAGTTGGCAGGCGAGAAGAGACGTCTTAAGGAAAAAATCAAAGAAAATATCAGACAAATAACCCGCCGCAAAAAACAAAACAAAACACAGCTTAACTTTACACTTTACTTTTTATTGCTGTGGGTGGATGTTATCTTTGCAGAGAGACAGGCTCGTTGTTTCATCCTGCTTCTGAACTTCTTGCCAAGTTCAGCTAAGCTTCATTAATCTAGGTGCTGCATGTGGTCCTACAGTGCTGTGAAAAAGTATCTCCCCCTTTTCTGATTTCGAGATTTTTTGTCAAACTCGGATGTTTCAGATAAACAAGCACATTTTAATATTAGAGAAAGATAACCCGAGTAAACACAAAATGCAGTTTTAAAATGATGGCTTCAGTTATTAAGGGAAAAAAGCTCTTCAGATCTATTTGTCCCTATTTGAAAAAGTAGTTCCTCTCCTTGGTGAATCATGAATGAACTGGGATTAACCACACTTAATTTCACTAGCCACACCCAGGCCTGATTATTGGCAGACCTGTTGAATCAAGAAATCACTTAAATAGAACTTGTCTGACAAAGTAAAGCAGGTTAAAGAAACTCAAAAAGCAACACGTCATGTCACAGTCTGAAAAAACAGCTGAGAAATAAGATAATTTACAGCTATCGGTCTGGAAACATTAACAGATAGCAGCTGCGTTGGTAGTGACTGTAAGTCATATCCGACGAATAGCTTACCTTTATTCCTGCAGTGCTCTCTTGACTTCTCAAAACTACGTTTCTCCGCCACGGACTCAAAGCTGTAACAACCATGTCCAAATTTCACCCATGTGGAGGGACACGCCATCACATTCGCGGTTAACGGTTTATTGCCTGCGAGGGACAGCAGGAGAAGGCAGGAAATGGGTATTTTCACACATTCCGCTGTGAACTACAGAAACCAAAAGCTGAATAGATGCAATGTCGGGTGCACGGATTTTCACTGAAGTAGCACCGACTTGGCTTGGAGGGACTTTGGGGAACATGGCACAGGGCTCCTGGCAGCAGTGTTTCACAGTCAGCTCGCCGCCAGCCTCCATTCACGTCCATGTACACGCACTCGCCGGTCTCAAAGTCGTCATCGTCGTCGGCTGCGTCCCAGTGCGTGTACACTGTGTCGCTGCCATCCGACCACTGATAATTGATGCCGCTCTGTAAGGAAGCACAGTCACAAAGTGTCAGTCATGACTTAACTTTAAATAAGAAGCAACCAAAATGTTCCTGCAATCAGTGCTGACGCTCGCGTGGATAAACTGTCATTAGCGCTGGCTTTCTACCAGTGTGTCAGGTGTATTTCTTCAGCCCAACACACATTTTATTCTATATTTTACTGCATAAAACCATCTGTTGTGTTATATATTTAAAAATAAAAAAACTTTATTTAAGGAGATATATGTTTCTGAGGAAGCATCTAGCTACCGGTCAATGTATTACTGACTAAAATTTGCTAATTGAATTTAATTCAATTTCTTTATACAACACCAAATCACAACAACAGGCGCTTGAAGGCGCTTTATACTGTAAGGCAGACCCTACAATAAAAATGAGTAGCTGGCTTATCTTTAACATGAGTAATAAAATACATATAATAGAGGAAATCGGCTCCTCACACACACTGTGTTCATTTGTCTCGACGCTCACGATATTTTACAGTGGCTAGGAAGACTGACGGGAAAACACGTGCCCACGAGATCTCTACATGGGCAACACGCCAACAGAAGTCTCACTAAGGAATAAGACAGTGATATTAACTAGAGTGACGTCCTCTAGTAAACGATAATCAAATGCTTTTGCTTCAACTCCGCTAAATCCCACACACCCAGAAACGTCTAAATATCACTTCCCTTTGTCAGCAGAAGTCCACAGCCTCACCTATCAGGAGTCACAAATCAGATCCCATGACACTGAAACAGGTCCCTTTAATCTGATTGTTCAGACTGTTAGAAAGTAGGAAGTTGGCACACAATGCTATCTCAACTGTGTGACAGCAGTACACTATATATACACCAAGGAGGATATATTTTTTTGGTTGTGTTTACATGTGTGAGGCTCATTCTGGTTGTAAACATAACGGTTTGAAAAGTTTTTAATGCATTCTGCTAAAAGGTATGTAGTGTGGGTTCATGTTAAGAAGCTATTAAAGGTTGGCTTCCATCCACCGAAGTCTTCAAGGCCAACTTAATGATTTATTTAAAACTCACAAAAAGCCTTATAAGTGTGTTGTGTGTAACATATAGAAAGTAGTGCATAAAGATTTAAAATGTCATGTCACACTTGACCTCTGACCTCTCTTTGAGATCAACAGATCAACAGCTTTATGGAGCTATTTAAGACTGTTTCTTACTGCCAATGTTTGTACCGACAACATAGAGGCATACAGAGAATAATGTATGGGGATTCTAAGTATCACGTTTTAGTTTTCCTTCAAATATCATGTCATATTTGATGTCTGATATCACTTTTGCATTTCATGTCTGCCTTTCTTTCAAGCAGATCCCAAGATGCTTTATTTTTTCTGGACTACAAAGATCTTAAAGTACATTTAAAAGGAGCAAGGAAAACAAGGTGAATATATATATGTACAAAAACAAATACTGTTTACTTAAAAGCAAATACTGTCCACTGAGTGAGCTGCCTTGGGAAAGGTTTGCACTCTGAGTGCTTCGTCTGGTGTAATGTCTTCGGTTTATTGCTTATTATTCTGTTAGTGTGCAGCAATAAGGATGTGCTGTCGTTTTGTGTCATCATATGTGGTTGTGCTTTGAGGTTAATACTGATTGTTTCGTTCAGTATTTCATTCTCACTGTTGCTTTCACAACTTGCAACATTTTCATCTGCATGCTTAATGATCTGTAACCTTTTAGTCTTGTCCAAAGAAGTGGACTTTTCTGCAAAAAAACAAAGTGTGCAAGGACAAAGTGAGCTTTGCTGGAAAAGATAATAACATTTAAAAAAAAACCCCACCAAAAAACAACAAATGTAAGTTAATTGAAGTTAAATCTTTGAAGTTTTCCTTCTTAATAACAATTAAATTGAATGCGTTAAATCTGAAGACAGGAGCTTGGTAGAAATGCTTTTTAACAAAAAATGTACTGCATAACTCTGAACTCTTCACACTGAGGTTTTGCAGACACGTGACCACTAACCATGTGGCGCTAACTTGATGTGTGATGTGTGTAGGATCACGTGAAGATGGCCCCAGTCATACAGGCCTAGAGACTGCTGTGTGACAATCTAGTTGCTAGGGAAAAATGTGTATTCCCCAAACAGCTGACAAAAACCTCCTGGTGATTGTGATTTAGCCTTTAGGCTAACCAGGCACACATAACCAAGAAAGCCGTTTAGGTATCGGAAGCAGTCTGTGTATGTCCAAAAAGAATTTGTTTAAAGATACACACAGTAATATCTCACACAAACACACTACAGAGGTACAGTGGGGCAAAAAAGTATTTAGTCAGCCACCGATTGTGCAAGTTCCCCCACTTAAAATGATGACAGAGGTCAGTAATTTGCACCAGAGGTACACTTCAACTGTGAGAGACAGAATGTGAAAAAAAAATCCATGAATCCACATGGTAGGATTTGTAAAGAATTTATTCGTAAATTAGGGTGGAAAATAAGTATTTGGTCACCTCAAACAATGAAAATCTCTGGCTCTCACAGACCTGTAACGTCTTCTGTAAGAAGCTTTTCTGTCCCCCACTCGTTACCTGTATGAATGGCACCTGTTTGAACTCATCATCTGTATAAAAGACACCTGTCCACAGCCTCAAACAGTCAGACTCCAAACTCCGCCATGGCCAAGACCAAAGAGCTTTCGAAGGACACCAGGAAAAGTATTGTAGACCTGCACCAGACTGGGAAGAGTGAATCTACAATAGGCAAGCAGCTTGGTGTGAAAAAATCAACTGTGGGAGCAATCATTAGAAAATGGAAGACATACAAGACCACTGATAATCTCCCTCGATCTGGGGCTCCACGCAAGATCTCATCCCGTGGGGTCAAAATGATCATGAGAACGGTGAGCAAAGATCCCAGAACCACACGGGGGGACCTGGTGAATGACCTGCAGAGAGCTGGGACCAAAGTAACAAAGGTCACCATCAGTAACACACTACAACGGCAGGGAATCAAATCCCGCAGTGCCAGACGTGTTCCGCTGCTGAAGCCAGTGCATGTCCAGGCCCGTCTGAAGTTTGCCAGAGAGCACATGGATGATACAGCAGAGGATTGGGAGAATGTCATGTGGTCAGATGAAACCAAAGTAGAACTTTTTGGTATAAACTCAACTCGTCGTGTTTGGAGGAAGAAGAATACTGAGTTGCATCCCAAGAACACCATACCTACTGTGAAGCATGGGGGTGGAAACATCATGCTATGGGGCTGTTTTTCTGCCAAGGGGACAGGACGACTGATCCGTGTTAAGGACAGAATGAATGGGGCCATGTATCGTGAGATTTTGAGCCAAAACCTCCTTCCATCAGTGAGAACTTTGAAGATGAAACGAGGCTGGGTCTTCCAACATGACAATGATCCAAAACACACCGCCCGGGCAACAAAGGAGTGGCTCCGTAAGAAGCATTTGAAAGTCCTGGAGTGGCCTAGCCAGTCTCCAGACCTCAACCCCATAGAAAATCTGTGGCGGAGTTGAAAGTCCGTGTTGCTCGGCCCCAAAACATCACTGCTCTCGAGAAGATCTGCATGGAGGAATGGGCCAAAATACCAGCTACTGTGTGTGCAAACCTGGTAAAGACCCATAGTAAACGTTTGACCTCTGTTATTGCCAACAAAGGTTATGTTACAAAGTATTGAGTTGTATTTTTGTTATTGACCAAATACTTATTTTCCACCCTGATTTACGAATAAATTCTTTACAAATCCTACCATGTGGATTCATGGATTTTTTTTTCACATTCTGTCTCTCACAGTTGAAGTGTACCTCTGGTGCAAATTACTGACCTCTGTCATCATTTTAGGTGGGGGAACTTGCACAATCAGTGGCTGACTAAATACTTTTTTGCCCCACTGTATACAGTACATAACAGATAAGAGGATAGAAGGTACATACGTCTACACTGTACAGTCCAATCCAGTGCGGCGCTCCCAATCTATTGACAAGGAAAGTAAGGAAAGCCTGGTGGTAGGCATCTGTAACGCTCACAAGGTCAGAATCATGGCCTTTGCACTTATTCATCGCGTCGTACCAGCTCAGGTTGCCAGTCACAACCTTGTAGTTGCGGTTCCTGTACTCAATAATTTCTGGGAGAAGGTGGTGATACGAGTGGGTGGGGCGTTTGGATGGATCTGTGACAAGAAAGCAGGGAGGAGTGTGGGGAGAACTCAAGGTTCAGCATGATGGATTAGTTCATACACAGCTAATGGATCGCTAATTAGCTTTGCCATCCATCCATCCATCCATCCATCCATCCATCCATCCATCCATCCAAACCTTCAGAGCAAAAAACCAAAAACCAAAGATAGAGAACCTGAGGGAGCCTTACCTTGAGGTTTCTGACATACAAAGCCATACCCGCTCTCGCTGCACTTCTCGTCGTACCACTTCCCCGTCAGGTGGAAGTTGTGGTTGTTGGACAGGACAGTACACAGAGGCTCATCAGTATATCCTTGGAGCCACGTGTCTTCCTGAGAACATAAAGAACCACTACTAAAGAACTACTGACAATAGCACATTTATTAGCATGTGTCACCTCTGTTCACGACAAGCTCGTTTCAGGAACAATGAATCACTACCTCCCAGTTGACTGCCCCAGAATCACCTGATTTTCTTTAATACGATAACTTTAGTATATTTAATAAAGTCAAACAAAATTTTAGACTTAAACTATGAAAATGTCACGACTTGAGCCCAAAAACTGCAATCAAATCAACTTTATTCATACTCCAAGTGTCTAAAGCCAAAGTAATGAGATGAACGAATACATTTTGCACAGCTTTAATGAATTATTCTTTTTTTTGTATTCTTCTTCTGGCTGCTCCCTTTAGGGCTGCCATCATCTCACTCTTTCCCCTCATCCTCCTCTATCAGACCAGCAGTCTACACGTCTTCTTTCACTACATCTATTACTCTTCTCTGTGGTTTTCCTCCTTTCCTAATTGGCTGGCAGCTCCATATTCAACATCCTTTCTCCGCTATCCTTCCTCTGCACATGCCCAAATCATCTGTGCCTTCCTTCAAATCTCTGCACTGGAAGGGCCAGTTTTACAGCAGTGGGAGGTGCTATTTCTCCTTATCTAATATAAAATGACTGTAACTTGGATGTACTAAGCTCTCACAGGACAAAAAGCAAGGTACTTCCTACATATTCACACAGTCACAAGCTCATATATTAAGAATATGCTAGCAGTTCTAGCAGTTAATAAAGTGAACTTCAGGTATTTTCTACAGCTTACATTGAGAGGGTTCTTTGGTTCTACTGGAGACCAGTTGGTGTAGCTGACTGGCCTCCCATTGGTCCATTTCATGGTGTCCTCATCTCTCAACCCAATCCACACACCTACAGCGCTTCCCTGGAGAAACATGGTGATGAAGGCTACAGAAATGATGACATGACAGGAAAAAAAGTGGAAATAAAGCTGTTTGTCTTCTCAGGCAGTGATTGTGCAGCGAATCATTGACGCATGGTTGTGCAGTTCACTAAGACTCTACCTTGTTCAATCTCATCTTCTATGGCAACTAGCGAGCCTTGAAAAGAAGAGCAGATGGACTGGGCATCTTTCCAACTCTTTCCCTCTTTTGGACTGGTAGGGAGGTGAAGCAGGAGACACTGCCAACACACACAACCACACACACAAAACATGAATGCAAATCCCAGATCACTGACAGGACTGTTGTTTGGAGTGTGCACGACTCAAAGATACAGAAGTCAAAGCATGTAGGAGGGAGGAGGTAATGCAACCACAATGTTACTGGTTAACAAAAAGGGAAAGTTTCAGCAACAAGAGCTCTGCTTCTTGATTCAATTTGAGAGAAATCTGGTCGCGTTACACGAGGAAATGACAGCGTCTCTGTTGTATTTTGAAAGCAGTTAAGGTTTCTCTGACTAAGGAGTTCAAGCCCCATTAACTATGAACCAAAAGGTTGAGTCTCTTTGTTATTATCGTGTTTCTCTCCCTTCTAGTACTGTGCAAAAGTCTTAAGCCTCTCTCACCTCTCATTTTTTTGGAGTTTTCGAGGAAAGTAGGAAATAATTGCAGCAATTTTTTAAATGCATAAACATACATGGAATTATAGCATATAAGGCAAAAAAAAATAAGAAAGGCAACAATTAGATACTTTCCAAATGGCATTAGATGTTGGATCAAACTCCAACGCTACTTTTCTGCCTTCATAATTGCATTAATTTTGACAACATTCCCAACATCCCTGTCTGAAATCCAGTCCAGTCTCCACCGTGTTTTACAGATGCCACCAGATGTTACAGATGTTGTACCTCTCCTGATCTTCTGTGTAAACACTGAAATTTGGATTCACTTCATCAGTCCAGTTCTTGTGTAATCTGGCATACCTCAGCCTTTTCTCCATGTTTCCCTTCCTTAGGAATGGCTTCTTGACAGCCACCCTTCCACTGATAACATTTCTGCTGAAGCTTCAGTGAAAAGTAGATGGATGAACTGAAGGGTCAGATGCATCTCTCAGATCCTGTGTCAAGTCTTTACCAGAATTTTTCCTATTGCATTTATTTCAAAATAATCGTTTCGATGATGCCAAAAAATCCACAATTTAAACAATCATTCATCATCGATTGATATGGCTTCATGTGAGCATGTGCTGGTTCTTGTGAGGTTGATGCAGCTCGAGTGCTGTCAGGGTGGGGGGTGGGGGGAAGCTGCTCTTTAAAAACACAACAGTCCAGAAACAGTGAATGGAAACACAAACATCCTACTTTAAACCCAAATGCAGCTGGGAATTTAGAGGAAGCACAGACGGTAAAATGAGCCACTTTTGCGCAGTTTGCTCTTCGTAATAATAATGTGGTAGCAGTGTCGAGTAGTGTGCAATACACAGATTGTCAACAGATGCAAACATTTTATTTCCTACACACCTAACACAGTTTATTAATAAGATATACTGTACATATTACTTAACAGTGAACAGTTACAGATTGCTGAGGTGACTGAACTGGCAGATTGCCCGGTTCCTCTGTGATTAGGGCGGTGACAGCAGGTTTGCTTTGAGAGGCAGTAACTGCCAAAGCAGATGATTTACTGAAAAGAGCGACTATTATTTCCTGCCTTTCATGTTCGCTGTAGCGGTTTTTACTCGGTGTTCGAAGGTGTTTAGGCTACTTGTGGGAAATACTTGCACACATTTGGTTTTGGTATCCCTGCCAGCATCTGTGAGCTCTTCTAGTAAACGAAATGCATTTGTAGAGAAGTGGCTAAAGTGCAGCTGCAGGTTTTTGGGAAGTTATCTTGCAAGTATTCACCTTCTCATCTTTGTGAAAAGGGGAAAGCTGTGAAAGGCCATGGGTGTCAAACATTAGGCCCGGGGGTCAGAATCGGCCAATACTCCAACCCAACCCACTGGACATCTTTGGGAAATGTGAAGGAGGGAAAAGACTTTGGACATTTAACTGTATTTTCATAAATCTATATTTGAATATAATCTATCCACAATAGATATTTCTGGGGGTTTTTTTTACAATGTGTCCACAGTACAATAAATAAATAAAATAGAAAAGTTTTGTGAATTAACAAAAACTTCCAGCTTTATAATAACAGAAGAGTCTGGGCAATGAGCTACCAGAAGTTTTTTCTGTAATTTTAAATATTTATTTTAAGAATTGAAGCCCTGACAGTCATGCTGACAGATTGCTTTGGTTGCTTTTTTAAACATGTGGTTAAACTGTTGAAATTGCACTTCTTTTTCTTATACTGACCTATTGCAGGGATTAAATATGTAGCTAGTTATTTATACTGACAGAAAGGGGATTTTTACTGGTCCGGCCCACTTAAGATCATAGCCCGCTGTGTGTGGTCCCTCATATAAATGGCTCTGATATCCTCGCATTAGGCAATCGCTGTGTGCAAGTTTGATTCAGTCCTGACCAGCATGAGGAGCAGCAATTGACTGTGGCATAAATTCATCTGGTGGGATAAACTAAAAATTACAATGTTGCACGTGAAGATATAATGTATTTTAGGTATGACACTGCACAAAAGTATTATAGATATATATCTAAAATTTTAGTTGCTGACAACAGCATTAATAAAAGCGCACATATGCACACATTATGAGCTGCTGCTATTAAAGATATGCCAACTTAACAAGCTTAGAGAGCTGCAGTGTCCTTGCACGAATCACCAGATTAGGAGAGTTACCACAGACTAATGCAAATGTCTCATTATCTGTATTTGAATATATGCGTGCATGTGTGTGAACAAGTGTTTATAAGGAGCTTGGAAAGAAAAGCGTCTGGACTTCTTTAAGTTGCTTGAAGACGTTTCACCTCTCATCTGAGAAGCTTCTTCATTTCTAAGAGTCAAAGGGTGGAGAGTCCCAGATTTCAGCCAGGGTTTCGGGTGAGCTCATTGTGAAACCTGGCCCCACCCTATCATGTGATTTCCTGAGGTCAGATGGCCCAGGGTGTGAGTGGGTGTTAAGGCGTCTGGGAAGGGATCTCAAAACTGGATTATAGATGGCAGAGAGTTGGTGTCGTAAACCCCCGCCTCTGTTCAAAGATGGTCGCTCACAGTGGACATAGATGGCTTCTTTCACTCCTCTTTCAAACCATCTGTCCTCTCTGTCCAAAATGTGAACACTGGCATCCTCGAAAGAGTGACCTTTGTCCTTTAGATGCAGATGAACTGCTGAGTCTTGTCCTGTGGAGGTGGCTCTTCTATGTTGTGCCATGCGCTTGTGAAGTGGCTGTTTGGTCTCTCCAATGTAGAGGTCTGGGCATTCCTCGCTGCACTGTACAGCATACACCACATTGTTAAGTTTATGTTTTGGAGTTTTGTATTTTGGGTGAACCAGTTTTTGTCTGAGCGTGTTGCTAACGCCCACTCACGCCCTGGGCAATCTGACCTCAGGAAATCACATGATAGTGTGGGGCCAGGTTTCACAATGAGCTCACCCGACACCATGGCTGATTGTGACCCACACCCGTTTTCACACCTTGGCTCATGTGATTAGGTAGAGGATCATCAGGGGATCCTTTGTCCCTCTTTGGGGGGTCACTCCCACTGGGTTTAAATCTGGGACTCTCCACCATTTGACTCTTAGACCTGAAGAAGCTTCTCAGATGAGAAGGGAAACGTCTTCAAGCAACTTAAAGAAGTCCAGACGCTTTTCTTTCCAAGCTCCTTAGACTACGATGACCTGGATGACTGAGAACCTTCACAGACAACAAGCGTTTATCTGAACCTTGTGTCCAAAGTATAGCCATTTCTCCGGGCATCGTCCAATGTAGTGCGGTTCCCGGGGGGTCTCCACCACAGATACAGTTTCTCTCTTGCACACGTATCCATGGAGATCACTGCATCTGCTCAGTGCCCACTTCCCTGCAACGTGCAGAGCAGATCTCAGCGCTGGCATAGGGTAATACACGCAAACGAGGGCGAGCGTTTCCATGTGCACGCGCTTACCTGACGAAGAAGACATGGTGACACACGCCCTTCTTCTCCGAAGATCATCGCCAACAGCCACTTCATCAAATTTCTGAAAGTCTACTGTAGTCTTGTCACTCCACCTGCAAATGAATACATGAAAAAAAAATTGTTAATGAGGATTGTTACACGCCTGAGTGCTCTCACCTTAATAACCCCATTTTTCATTGGCACTAACCTCCACCTCATTACCTGTGACTGACAGGGTTTCACTGCTGCTGTTTTCATACTTAATATAATTGGCTTTAAAGCTAACATTAACAACTGCTGGCCAATATGTAAATGCAGTCATGCTCATACAAGTGAACTGGAGTAGATTTGCCCATTACAAACTGTGCTGTGAGCCACCGTACCTCAAACGCCTGAAGCTGCAGCTGTGAGCCTCGATATCGGTCATGTTTCCATGTAAATGTTGGACAAATTGTAACCCAAAATTAGAAAAAGAAAATGCAGTATTGAGGTACGAACGCAGTGATTTTCTCCACGTCAAAACATCAACTTAAAGAGATGATGTTGTTACTGATGGAAACGTGTTCTTTATGTTACTGTCTCCTCATGAGACCACACAGATGATTTCACTGCAGCTATTCTAGTCACTTTATGTAAGTGACTAGAAGTAGTTTAAGTAGAGACTTAAGTGATGGACAGTGAAGATTAGCTTTAAATTTTATTCACAATTCTAATTTATTAATGTTTGAAATATTTTGCAATTTTGTGACTTTTTCCAACTTCTGTTTAAGTTTTTTTATTTTAAAAAAATGAGCTTTTTTCTGTTTTTTCCACTGTCTTTCACCCACTTTATGTCCCTCCCCCCACTTTAAAGGCCAGTTGTTTATGCTGCTTTTCCTTAGTCATGTAAGGCCCATTTCACCAAATCTGCAATAGTTTGCAGCGTGAGTTCATTTCCTCTTGCTCGCTTTTACAAGTTTCACAAACTGAAACAGAACACCACACCTTTACGCACAGGCCTTCGAAAGACCTGCATTTTATAAATCACGTCTGACATTCATAAAATAACATCAGCATTTTTTCACTCACAGTAACAGAAACGGGATACAAGCTCCAAAAAAAAATCCCCACACACCTGACCTCCTGTCCAGGCGGACCAATGGACAGGCCAATCCACCACTCAGTCGGGCCCAGCGAGAGCTGAAGAGACACAGTAAACAGAAAATAAATGACAAAGAAAACTTGCGAGCCATCCTTCACCAGGCCGGAAGATTGGCTTTTCAGAGCTCCTGACATGAGGGGCCTTTCAGGCACCCTGCTTAGTCTGTTCTTGGCCTCTTTCACTGCCTTGTTTTGTTCTCATTATCCTCTCACAAGCCTCGACGCCACAAGAGACTTCTTTAGTCCGATCCAAAAGGCTTTTTGGGAGCGCTCGAGCATTAAAGGGTCCACATATGAGGCGCATTTTAGCTTGTCTCTATGCGTCTGTAAACACTCGAGTCAGGAAATCCATTGTGTTCATGCTTGTACAATCAGTGTGTGCGTAAACTGTTTGAAGAATGGATGTAGTGGCCCATTCAATGGAGACAAACCTCTGTGATTAAGCGCATTCATTTGGCTTGTTTGTCTGGATCTCTGAAAACAAGAAAATGCCTCAAAAGGTCCTGATTTCACTGAAATCACTGCAATTAGGAAGTAGGATTACTCAGCTGGACCATTAATCCTAAGAGAATTAATAGTGTTTAACATTAGAAATCATTGAAAACACATCTTAAAGAAATATAAACCACTTTGCTCTGAGTTTCATTCATTTCTGTTTTCTTAAATTACATTTCAACTGTTTAAAAAAATCTAGCCCTGGAGCCTCCTTGTAGATTCATCCAAAGTCAAGAGAGTGCTAGAGATGCTAGGAGCATGGTGAACGGTAGCTGTGAAATACCACATCGCTGATCTAAATATGGACAATCAGCATTCTCCATTAAGGCCTGCCATCTGTGAAATAAAGTAACACCAGTCACAAATATTACATCTTTCACAGTTCAGGTCAAAGGTTAGTGCTAAAAGCACATTTAGAGCTGCAGCCATTTTAATTAATTATACTAAAGCATCATAATCATCAAAATAAAATAAAAATGTATTTCCTTTTTTTGTATTTCCTAACAGTTTTGCTTTTTTGTTTCTCTGCAGCTAATGTGTATTTATTGTAGCTTTACAATATTAATGTATTGTGGATTTATTTAACTGAATACTTTCAATTTTATCTGGTTACTGTGGCTATAAAAGCCCAACAAAGTTTGGAAGTCAACAATAGCGACACAGTCTGTCTGTCTTTCATGTTCTGTAGTGGGGATATGTTAGACCTGCAACTTCAATAAATAAAATTTAATAACAATAATTAAAAAATAACAACAACAGCTGATGCCACTTTGTTAAAAAAAATTGTCAAATTAAAATTATCTGATGCAAAATGTATACTGAGGGTCAGGTGTGATGCAGGGGCAAAAAACAATTTAATACAATCAACTTTTTAGCCCATTCGAGCTTCATCAGGAGTATTAAAATGATCAAAATACATTTTTTATATATATTTACTGTATTTATGTATGTATTCAATAAATTATTGAATAATTTTCCATTTGATTACATTTAAATTAAATTATTAAAGTGGTAGGAATTAGAATATAATAAAGAAGAAATTGTGTAATATTTTAACTAATTGCATCAAATACTATTATAATACAATTAATGTTAGAAACAAATGCTAATAAATAAAATGCTAACAAGTAATCTGGAAATAAATTCTGTTACCACCTCAAAGTGATTATAAAAACTGATTTCTGTGGAATCTCATTATTTTGTCCCGTCTTTCTCCCCGAGCCTGCGATGGCCCCGCCCCTCCCTGAGCCTGGTTCTGTCTGAGTGAGTTTTTCCTTCCCACTGTCACCCAGTGCTTGCTCATAGGGGGTCATTTGATGATCTTTATTATTGTCGGGTCTTTATCTTGCAATATGTTTTTGTGATTTTTGCTAGATAAACAAAAGTGAATTGAATTGAATTTAACAGGTTGTGAATTTAAAGATTTAAAGTAGAATCCATGTCTATGAGCAGCGGCAGTAACAGACCCGCCGCAAGCGTTCCTTGACAAAGTTGAGCTCCTCTTTGGAGTGAATGGACAGCAGATAGGCTCCCATCATCTGACATGCCAGAGAGACAGCTTGCCAGTCAAAGGGCTGCTTGGCCAGCAGGTACTCAGCTCCACGGTAAAACACCCAGGGCTCGCTCTCTGTGGCCGAGGACAAGCACAGAAACAGGACACAAATTCACGTAATAAGATAGGACTACATATAGACAAACTCCTGGCTATGACACAAATATAGAAAAAGTGGCTCTGGCTTAGCCTGCTACCAGAGCTGGATTTTATGCTCATTAAATGGTCGGTTAGCACTTTCTCTCAAAACTTTTTTTTTAATCTAGCAGGTCACATGATAATGATGTAGTCGTACCCAGCAGCAGACTGTAGACACACAAAGGAAACCCTCTATGAAGTTCCCAAATGTTGAAACTAAAGACAATCTTTACTTACGCTCAGTGTACCAGTAGGGTTTGTTCAGTTTATCACCTGCAATGTAAAACAGAGTTTGGTAAATGATGCAGTCCTGATGTGTGTATAAGCAGCATGTGTGTGTAGATAGTGCAGGTGAATGTGTTTGTGCGTGTTTACCTCTGGAAAGCTTACAGATCCACTCATGTTTGGAGTCGCACAGCTGCGGCATGAACGTGTTGGTCAGGTCACTGTACGCAGCACAGTCCCTCCTGTCATCCTCCTCGCTCTTATCATCAATGAACGACATCACCACCTGCACAAAGACAAATCTGTAACACTCCACGGAGCGTTGATGGGTCACCAGGACACTCCGTGAATGTCTCTGTGTACTCACAGGAGAACCATCAGACCACTCCCAAGCTCCGGCATATTCAGGGTCTCTCTTGTTTAAACCCACCCAGAACCGACGAACCTCTGTTCTGAAAAAAGAGAAGCACAGTACAAACACAGCCACAGATAAACGGGTCTTCTAACCTTTTAGGACTCGGATATTCGGCAATGATTTTCCTCCCATCACCCCTTGGAAGACTGTCTAGCCTTTGTGAGGAGAAACAGTTTCCCTTGTTTTATATTTTGGATTTAGCTGTAGATTTAATCTCATCATTTCCATCTTATTTGGATTGTGCAGTTTGTTGCCACAGAGCCAGGCAGTTCTCCTAGAAGTGAAAGATCCTCCGTCTACAAATGATCTTCAATTAAAATCCTCAAAACCCATCAAAGTCTTTGCTGTGCAAAACAAAACTGTATATATACATCAAAATAGATAAGTGCTACAGGGTTTACTATTCAAAGTCTCGTCTTTCTGAGATTTACCCACAAGTGATGGATCAGTGTGAGAGATGTCATGCCAGCCCATGTGACCTAGGTCACATGTTCTTTCTGTCCCCAAGACTCCATGGCTTCTGGAGTCAGTTATTCTTTCCAAGGCTCTTGGGACCCAAATCTGCACGGACCCTTTTCTAGCTGTTTTTGGGCTTCCAGTCAACACTGGTCTAACCGACCCTACACACTTCAAAATATTAGCCTTTACATCACTTTTGGCTAGACGTTGCATCTTACTCCTTTGGAAATCTTCAAAGGAAACCTTCAGTTTCCTTTTGGTTTAGAGATGTGATGTCATTTTTTAAATTGCAAAAGATAGGCCTTGTGGCGAAGGGCAAATACAGAGAATTTTATCGTATCTGGGGCCCCTTCGTAAACTATTGCAAGTAATTAAACGTTCTACCAGCTGATTAATATCTTAGTTTTTGTTTTGTTTTGTTTGTTTTTCTCAATTTTATATAAGCGTGTGTGTGTGTGTGTGTGTGTGTGTGTGTGTGTGTGTGTGTGTGTGTGTGTGTGTGTGTGTGTATTATTGTATCTGTTCATGTAAGAAAAACTAACAAATATGTGAGGGGAACATTTATATACATCAATAAAAACATTTATATAAAATAGATAAGTATGTTTTTTGTAATGATCAGATTGACAGCTGTGTGCTATTTTAAACTGAGATTGTAAAATGGACTTGAATGTGTTAATTTCTTTTTGGTTTCATCCTCTGCAGTCATACAAAATAAACCTTGATTCGTTTTTTTCCCAAGACCTAGAAATGAAGTCATAGCCCACCCCCTTAGCAACACTGCATTGGCTGACCATTTGTTTCATGTTTATATTTCCGAGCTGCTGCCACAAAACAAACATGAGAACCTGATGACTGTTTTTCCGTTTACATGTAAAAATAGACAAATGTATGACTTCAGGGCTTCAAAGTCCTGGCCTGCTCTGATCTACATGAGAAACTCATTTTACAACTTGTGTCTGCACATTTTTTAAGCTTAATGTAAAACATATTTTTAAGAAAACATGAACCAAAAAAAAAGTCAAAGTGACCCCAAAGACATCCTGAGATTAATTATCTCTAATTTGAGTGACGTCTTTCTTACGTGAATCTGAGAAATATGCGTCAGAGAGTTAAATCAGTCTTATCTGGAAATGAAGACGCCCTGATGTAACTTCAGAATCTGCGGTCACCTTGTCCTTGTTCTTGATATCGAGATTGCTGCGTTAAATAACTTTTCAAATCTAAGTCTCCTACACACAACTAAAAAACTAACACCATAAAAAAGGTGGACATCTGCTCTCCAAAACCAAATAATTAAACTCTATATTCACTCCTCCAAGCACATAAAACAAAATCATCTCGTCCCATAACATTCCTGTACTGATGAGTACCAACCCTTCAAACATGGTACTGAGGAGCTGTTTAACAAACACCTGCTCCTCATAGTGTTGGAAACTGGCCAGCTGAGCCCCGAGGGCCTGACAGAAGAAGTCTGCTTCCACCCAGGAGCGCTTCATCAGGACTTTCTCACTGTGGAACACCTGGAAGAGCAACACTTGGAGTCAGCTGAGGGTTACAGGGTCCAAAGAACAGAAATGTATCCCATTATGTGCTCGTTGCTCGGAAACATGCTGATAGCTGGGGTACAATTTGGCAGTGGGGTGTTATGTCTAAAAATAATGGTTTATTCCATCCCGCTTTTGATTTGTAGCGCTGCGTCAGTTTTATAGTAAGATGTGCTGCATTTTAACTATTTTTTCAGCTATTCCACACCTTTTTCTATAAACAAGAAAGAGAGGAAACATATCAAAACATCAATCCTATTAGCAATCATGATGTATGGCGGGGATAGACAAGTGGTTTACACATCTGCCTAACTTCCTAAAGGTTCCAGTTTGAGACCGGGGTGGGGGGGACACTGATCCTGCTGTGAATTGCTTCAGAAGGGCAGCGTGGTGTAAACATGTGTTAAATCAAATATGCCGCGATCCCTCGTTTATAAGGGAACAGCTCAAAGAAGATGTTCATAGAAGGCAGGCAACAGCAAAATTATAGCCATCCGGGGGATGGGTTTTCAATAAAACCAGTGTGGGAGTGCAGTACTGATCAAACAAACACACACTGAGATGCATTTTCAGAGCTGGGATAGTAAGCTGATCGACTCATTAGTCAAGCGACAGACAGTTAATAAGCTCTAGACCCTAAAATGTCTTTTAGGATCTGTCTATTGTATTGAAGTAAATATCTTGCAGCTGTAAACTGGAGTAAACAGATACTATAGGAGACGTTTTAACTGATAATGAAAATAACTATTAAATGTAGAGCTGGTTGAAATTGGAAATCAGGAAAATAAATTGCCTGTCAGTGTGAATGTGTGAGACCCCAGGTAGCCCTGCCTGTTGCATAGTGCATGATGGGATAGGACACCGTCCCCAGTGATCCTTAGCGTGATAAACAAAACAAAAAAGCAAATATCCACATCAGATAGAGTGCATGGTGATTTGTTTAGTGTTATAAAAAAATAGGAGGATAATCTAACCTTAAAGCAGTGGAGCAGCCCAGAGTTTGATTCCCACCCTGGGGGGCACGGGGCGTAGGCATCAATGTGATGCTCTGGCAGCTGAACATCATGGTAGCTCCTGATGTTCTGCTTACACACAGCCAAGGCCTTGTGAACCTTGCAGTCTTTCACCTCCCAGCGGCCCAGAGCAGGTCCTCCTGACATAGCGACACAGCCACCGGTGCTGACTAGTGAAAGCAGAAGATGTAGGAGTATTAAAAAAAAGAGTGAAAAAGTTTACGAATCCGATTGTATTACTAATGTCAAATTAAAAAACAAACATTTCCAAACACTGGGCTACCTGGCTGGTGCTTATTCCAGTTTGTGAAGGTGAGAGGCAGAGAGGAGCCGTTATGATGAAGCCATCTGTACTCTCCCTTCCTCCCCTGGTCTTGGTCCCTGAGACCAATCCAGTAATACATGCTACTTTTGGCCCCACTTTCACTCAGCAGACTGTTGACAAATGCCTGCTCAAACCTGCCAGCAGGTGGAGCAAGAGAGGAGAAAAGTAAGAAGAATGGCAAAATGTGAGTAAAAACTTAAAATGACAAATTCAAAAATGAATTGATAAATCACCTGTTTTCCACAGTGAGAAGAGAACCCTTGCAGTAATACCCCATCAGGGCATCTTCGTAGCTCTGTTCTTGACCTGTCACCATGTAACAGGAATGGCCGTGCTTCTTCCAGCCCTAAAACCACCCCCACAAAAACACCCGTTATCAGGCTCTCTCTCACTGCTTAACTCCAAAATAAGAAAAATCGGATTTATAGGTTAGACAGGTTTTGCCTTTCGTCATCATTGTTCACATTTCAGCACTCCTGTTCAATAAACTATCTAAAGCTCTGTTCTAGGATGCCCTCTGGACCCAGTGGAGGTGGTGAGTGACAGGAGAATGGCGGCTAAGCTGTCATCCCTGTTGGACAACGTCTCCCACCCCATGCAGCAGACTGTGACAGCACTGAGCAGCTCCTTCAGTGGGAGACTGCGGCACCCACGGTGTGGGACGGAGAGATTTCGCAGGTCTTTCCTCCCCACTGCTGTCAGACTCCACAACAAAGACTTTAACTGAACAAACACACACATCCACACATGTGCAATAACACTAAGTGCAATAATCTTTTCTGGCATCGTTGTATTTTTACTCAGATGTATATAGCATTCGTATTCTATTTTTATCTTATTGTATATTTTTATTCTATTTTATTCTACTGTATATAGTATTTTATTTTATTCTATTCTGTACAGCTGTGTACTGTATTTATTCTTATTGTATTCTAATTTTTGCGTCATAACTTTTGCACTGTCCACTTCCTGCTGTGACAAAACAAATTTCCCACGTGTGGGACTAATAAAGGTTATCTTATCTTATCTTATCTTATCTTATCTTATCTTAAAGAGCAGCGATAGAGGTAAATATGCATGGTGCTTCTATTTACAGATTGTCGGGTTTTGCCTCATGTGCTTTGCTCTACAGCTTTCCATCTATTACTCGCTGAAATGTCCCTGGTGCCGTAACAGGTTAGATTAATGAGGCTGAACAATCATCCCCTCATGCCACTGATTCGAATCCAGGTTTAGCCAGAAGCTTAACAGGAGCTGACATTTTGGTTGTTGCCTACAGCTGTTTGTAGGAGTCTTTTCCCCCATCTTTATTAAATCGAGGCAGCTCTTATAAAGCAACGGGATTTTCTGAGACAGAAAGCTGAAAGGTATATTTAAGCACATGGCACAGCAGCTATTATTTACTTATAGTGAATAATGATCCCTGACGTGTAGACACGAGTGGTCAGGACCTCAGTACAGACTGCAACAGAATATGGCTTTCTATACTTTTCTGTTATGGTAATGTAAGTAAAAGTATGACAGTTTCACACATATAGTCCCGTTCCACTTTATTAGACAAACCTCCTCAACTGCTCATTAATGCAAAACTCTAAATGCAACTCAGTGTATTTAGTCCTGTGGACATGGTCACAATGACCTGCAGAATTCAAACTGAGCAACACAGTAGAGAGAAAAGGTGATTTAAGTGACTTTAAACGTGGCATGGTTGTTTGTGCCAGATGGGCTGGTTTGAGTATTTCAGAAACTGCTGATCTGCTGGGTTTTTTCCCACACAACCATTTCCATGGTTTACATAGAACGGTCCAGAAAAAAAGAGAAAATATCCAGCGAGCAGCAGTTTTCTGGGAGAAAATGCTTTGTTGATGTTAGAGGTCAGATGAGAATTCCCAGGCTGCTTTGAGCTGGTAAGAAAGCAAAAGTAACTCAAACAAACGCTCGTTACAACCAAAGTATGCAGAAGACCATCTCTGTACTTGCTACACATCATAGAAAGTTGAAACAGATGGGCTACAGCAGCAGAAGACCACACTCGAAGCCGCTACTGTTAACCAAAAAAAGAAAAATTAGGTTTTCCAAAACACAAGACTGGAAAAAACGTTGCAGTTATTGTTTTGGTGCTTGGAACTGATCTTTGGTTTTACCGCAGAGGCTGTAATCTCTAATTATCATGCTCGATCGGTTGCTGTAGTTACATATACGGTTATTACACACGGACAATACATTCAGGGTTTAGAAAAAAAATGAAGATTTTATTAACAGATCAGTCAGCACAGGCAGAATTTGAGATGCTTCTTCTGTGAAAACATCATTTCAGCCAAATAGTGCTACAGTTACTATTTTCTCTATAATCTCCAAAAATTAAGCTTGTGCACACAAATGAAGGCGTTTTACAAACTAAATCATTTAAAAGTGAACAACTGAAATGTGTCTGTAGCCTTCGAGGAACTGAAAGGTGGCACTGATCACTCAGAGATAGATAGGGTGACTGACTAATTTCAAAACCGATATAGATATTTGGTGACATAAGAAGACAATATGTCAGCCGATATCTTTTTCTTTCAGACACATGAAACATAAATAGATTTTCCTACCATTTGTTATGTGTTGCTATTTATGAGTCCTTGCTAAGATAAGACGACAGAGCAGTTTAAAAATAATCTAGTTTAATTGTTACAAGTTGTAGATTAGTTGTTTATGCTTTGCCTGACTCTGCTCTCATCAATCATCAGAATCACAATATTTTATTAATCCCTAATGAAATTATGTGGTTACAGTCACACAGATGAAATATATATGATTGACATTTTACTCTAACCTGTAAAACTTGTGATTTGCTATTTTACTGTAGAGCGTGTGCAAAAGGATGTAACTATTGCACTCTGTAGTGTGGATTAGATGGGCAGGATTGATTTCCTGTGTTGTTCTTTGGTCGTTTGGGTCATTTCAGTCTTTCACTGAATGTTCTCCTGTGACTGGCCAGCACGTCATGGAGAAGGTGGGAGGCATTATCCAGCATTGTCCTTATCTTGGACAACATCCGGATCTCCAACACCACCTTAAGGGAGTCTAGCTCCGTCCCCACAAGATTACTGGCCTTGTAGATAAGTTTATCGAGTCTGTTGGCATTTGCAACCCTCAACCTGCTGGCCCAGCATGCACCAGCATAGAGGACAGCACTGACCACAACTGACTTGTAAAAAATCCTGAGCATTGTCAGACAGATGTTAAAAGACCTCAGCCGCCTCCGAAAATAGAGACGACTCTGGCCCTTCCAGTAGAGCGCAGTGGTGTTTTTAACCCAGTCCAGTTTATTATCTATGTGTAATCTGAGGTATTTATAGTCCTCTACAATGTCCACATCGACCCCTGGATTGAAACAGGGGTCAAGGGTTTCCTGGTCCGCCTGAAGTCCACAATCAATTCTTTGGTCCAACACGCAGACTGCTTCTTTTAGCAATATAGTGTAACTAATACTGGCTGATAAATAAGTCAAACGATATGTCTTTATCATTCTGTATAATACGATAATTTTTAATTCTACAACTGTAGAACTTAATTCTACATACCATAATAGACCCATTTCTGTAATATACTTACATATCTATATTATTGCTAATATATTGTAATATATCTATATCATGGCTAAAGCACTTCTGGATGGATGCAGACTGCATTTCGTTGCCCTGTACCTGTGCATGTGCAATGACAATAAAGTTGAATTCTATTCTATTCTATTTATTAAAGCACTCAACAATCATATTTCTGCCTTATAAAAATCGCACTTAAGCCAGTTATGTTAAATAAAATATCCTTTTGACATAACTGCTAAAACTCACCTGTTACATCTGTTCTAACATGATAATACTGTAATAATATGCATATCAGCAAGAATACACGCCTGTGCGTGTGCGTGTGTGTGTAATGTGGTGAGCATGCTTGGACAAGAGGTGAGAAAACCCCCACATCCCCCCCCGTCGCTCCTGTTTCCTGTCTAGTTTGTTTTGATTCTTTAAATATTGTCAGAAAAATTCACAGACTACTCGAGCATGTCCACTGATACTGTGTCATCGGGGTAATTTCTGGCCTCCTGTTTCAGGGCATGAAGCACCCTGATGACTCAGGAGTCTGATATACCTTTGAACACAGTCAAGGAGCAACATGCATGCCAGACAACACGTCAGAGGTTGAATGAGTCAGCTAATTGTGCATTTGAAGGAGCAGAATGCCCAGAAATTGAACCACAGCAGACATGTGGCACTTTCTAACACAAGTCCTGATCTCTGTGGAGCTATTTTAATGCTACACAGCACACAATATGCCTGAAAAACTAGAAATAAGTTGTTTTTTTAGTGTCAAGTTTCTCATCAGAATGAAAAAAATCTAAATACTTAAATATTACATATTAATATTAATTTTTACAATGTTCACTATATAGCTATTTTTTTCTGTAAAAAAGCAATACTTTCATGTTTGAAAGTAAAGACAAGTACCATAATGATTCAGTTCTAACCCCAAGTCTTGTAGATGTTTCTTTTGATTTCTCAGCTTTGCCCTGCTGCGAGTAAATGTTTATCGGAGGTCGTTTTAGTGTCATGCCGTCATATAATGTGACAAAGTTTAAAGCTCACATATTGCCAAAAGATGACTTCTTATATCTTGCTCAAAGAAATCGCACATTTGAACTTGTGTGTGTTTGGGGGTATTCTTGTTTCCCTACCTCAGGACAGCCCTCATCCCAGGTTCCGTGGTGCTGAACGCCATTCTGGCTCTCTCTTCTGCACACAGCAGCCAGTCGCTCGTCACATGACGCTAGCAGCCAGTTGCCACTCTGTGAAAGATGTGTTCAAAGATGATGCGTTCCGTGATGAATGCATTCAAACATTATAAAGTGATTAACCCTGACATAATTAGATGGTTAATTTATTAGCTAATTGACAGAGAATAAATTGGCGGCTATTTCTGTAGCTTATTAATCACGAGTCCATTAAAACCTGCTTTAATGGAGTCTGATGGAAATGCATTCAGCTACTGAAAAATGAGATTGGCACTTTTCCTGGTAATAGATTAGGGTGAAATATCCTTTGTTCAACTGTTGGTAATAATAAAAGGCTAGAAGTGGGCATATTTAACATTTCATTTAATTAGATGTTTGTTTGTTTTTTAAACGGGCAGCTTAATCAGAAATGTAAATACTGCAGCGTTCTTACACCAACACAGGGTTTCCCACCTTCCTGTCCACTTTGGTACACAGTGTTCCATCCGTCAGGTTATGAAGAGGGTGATACTGGTGCCAGAGAGTGAGAGTTACTGGTGAGCCATCAGACCACTCTACAGCTGGCAATAACGCCTGTTTCCAAAGTCCAATCCACACCTCTGTACTCCCCCCAGAATCTGTCAAATATGAGGACACACACACACACGCCGCAGAATTTAGCATTTAGGGTGGATAACAAACACAGCACGAAATATCTGGATTGCATAACACTCCTTACAGTTAGCCAGGAGGTTGACCAGCATTTCCACCTCAGACAAGGAGTGGATGCTGGTGAGATTTGCCCCGTAAGAATGACATTCCTGAGAAGACTCCTCCCAGCTTCCCGCTTCTGCTTCTGGCAGCACTCGGTAGCAAAAACCATTGTGAGGCCACCAGCCATCCGCACACTCGGTATCGATATACTGCCAGTTCTCTGCAAAGGGAGAGGAGACATAAGCCAGACCAGAATATTCAGAGCTGCAGACATTATTTTTGGTCTAGCTGCCAACAGCGCAACACAGAGGAAGGCCAAAGGTTCGGCCCCCAGGTGCAGTGCAGCTGCCCAGTCACGTTCTAAGGGCATATTCACACTGGACGCAGCTGCCTTGTACTGAGCTCGAGCACGACTGTTTCCTGTCCACATTCCTCCCCTGGCTTGCACTCTCACTGCCCTATACTTTTTTTTAATTTCTTACTTAAAAAAGCAGTATTTACAGATGCAGCTATGGCTGTGGAAACATCTGAGATCCATGTCGGGGCATGGATAGAGTCATGTGCCAGAGTCCAGCTGAACTGCAGCTGGTCTTACCCTCACAACTCAAACAAACTGGATTTTGGGGGTTCAGATATGTGAGGGCACAGCACAGCACAGATACCTCCAAGGATGCAGAGAGGTCTCCAATATGTTTGTGTCTCCTGCGCGTTAACATGTTCTCACCTAGTGGCTCAGCTCCACGCGTGTCGTTAGGTGTCTTCTTGCAGATGTAAGGCAGAGCAGATTCACAGGATAGACTCTGCCAGTGACCCTCGAATCCTGAGTACACCCCACACTGTTTATTGTCCTGTAGCGGGCTGGCTGGGAGATCTGACGGGCACAAATGGTAAAAAAGCTTTGTTGGCTTTATTTCCTCATCAGTTACACAAGTTAAAGTTTTGCAGCTAGACATATTTAAACATTAAAGTGTTAAGATGGAGGGATGTTTAAGTCCTGACAGAGCTGTCGATGTACATCAGATGAAAAGGCTATTTTAGATGAAACTTCTATAACATAGGTTTTATAAAATAAGTCTTTTATGCTTTATTTTCATGATAAAATGACTTCTTTTTTGCCTTTGTTGGAGAGGCATTTCTAATATTCTCATTAGTGAAAATGTGGGGTACTTTTTAAATTTCCCTCTCACTTGGTCCTGGATAAACCAGTAGTCAGTACCTGTGGTGAAATTCACCAGTGACAGAGGGGCTCCGTCAGACCACCCCCATCCATGCCCATCCTTAATGTGGTTCAGCCCGGTCCACACCATCGCCCCAACGCTCGCCATTCGATCTACCACAAGATGCAAACACAGAAAAGTGTTGTAGTAGTTCTTAAAATACACTTCGGACATAACTGAATATACACTCATGGGACACTTTTTTAGGTACACCGGTTTAGCTGCTTGTTAATGCAAATATCTAATCAGCCAATCACATGGCAGCGACTCAATGCATGTAGACGTGCACATGGATAATTAAATGGGGAAGAAAGGTAGTTTAACGAGAATGTATGGATGAAAATGCCTTTGTGATTCCACAGGTCAGCAGAGAATGATAAGACTGCTTTGAGCTCATAGGAAGGCAAGAGTAACGCAGGTAACTGCAACAAAGGTATGCAGAAGAGCATCTCTGAATGCACAACACTACAGCAGCAGAAGACCACGCTGGGTGGCACTCATCCTAGATAAAAACAGTTTTAGTGTCTTTTTTAACATGTGCGGTACCTCTGATATACTTGTGCTCTGCCAGGCTGGTGATGCTGAGCAAATTTCCACCTTGGGCCTGGCAGGTAGACAGCGCCTGACTCCAGGTTTGGATAGTGTACAGGTTGAACTGGTAACATGCGCGCAACTCCTGGTTTGACTCCCAGAAGTGCTCACAACCGGAAACTATGAAAAAACAGACAAATGAAAACTGATAAGCACAAAGGTAAAGTGACGAAGATAACATGAGCACGCAGCAACAACGGCCTGTGATGACTTGTCTTCCTTTCTTGCACTGGTGCGTCTGTGTGTCTGGTTTACCTTGCACTGGACAGAAACCCCATCTTTCGCCTTTATCGTAGCGAGAGGTGGCTGAGCACCACAGAAGGTGGTCCTCACGCCCCTCAGTAGTACACTCAGAGTACCATTGGTTGTTGTATTTAAAAGGAAAGGCACAAGGCATTCCATGTGCATTCCCCAACAAAGTGTGGATATCTGTAAACAAAACATGCCAAGTTTCACTTGATGTCAGAAATATCTTGTGCAGACAAGGCACACAGGAAGTTTTGGGTTGTTTACCTTCATATGGATATGAGCAGGGACCCTCTCTGGGAGTGTTGTACCTCTTCCACTGATGGTAAATGTTTTTCTTTACCGCCACTAAACCTCGAACCACAGTCACCCTCCACTGGGACGCTCCATACAGCGTGTTTCCGCTGCAGCGCCACCACAGCACGGGGAGGGACACATCGCACTCGAACATCCCGAGGGGCTGCGTCGAGTCGGAAATGTTGAGGCCCAGGCACGCGCTGGTGCCCAGATTGAAGAGACGATGCTGGGAGACCCACTTCCACAGCATGCGGCGCGTCGGACGCTCGCAGTCCTCCAGCACTAGTTTCGAGCGATTTGCTGAGATGCACTGCTTCAGCGGCTCACTCTCCAGGATAAACAGACCTTTCTCTGGTAGGAAGTGATTGAAAACGGGGCAATGTGGGGCAATTCATGTGAACGTGTGCCGTAAACAACAGGGAATGCATTCAGCTTCAGAGATCAAAAAGTAAAGTACAAAGACATGCTTTTCCGCATTTCCATATCTGACGGAGCAATATTCAAGCTCGAGGAAGGCCTTGTGTTTAGAAACAAATCATGGTCTTTTGTAACTGGATACTCAAACAAAGAGAGAGGATGATTCCAAGCAGCGGAGATGAAAAGAGTGTGAATGAATCATCTCTTCCTGCATCTTGCTAGTTTGTACAGACAAAGAAAATCAGCATTATATGTTACCGGATCTAAAACAAATAACTAAAATTGTTCGGTGAGAATTTACATGGCTCAATTGGTTTAAAAAAAAAGATGCTGGTGTGCACATCCATCACCAAAAGGGCATTTTCAGTGTCCAGATATTCTTCCTCTGCGTTTTTAATGTGCACACTGTATTTGATTGCATTCTGGACGAGAACATGGGCTGATCTGAACAAAAGTAAACAAACTGTGGTTGCTGCTCATAACTTTCCTTACAGTTCAGTAAGTTGCAGATATTTATGACTAACTCGTCGTTTAAACATGCCCAGATCTTCACCTTTAAGAAGCTGGATATGCCAATATGATGCAAAGCTCTCTAAAACGCGGGGATGTAAGATGGCGAAAGATGGAGAAAATCAGCAGTCTCACACATGCAAAGGTGAATGTTTGACATTTTCCCAGAATAACCCAACTGCTTATCACTCGAATGACTCACTGGCCTATTGTGCTCATAATAAACAGACTGCATGCTCACATGCACACACACACACACACACACACACGGGGGAGAATTGAGAAAAAAAACAGCAAGAAATGTGAGCCTGGTGCAGCTGTGGGGTTCAAACTGTGGTCCACAGACCTCTATTCAGACCTGAGGAGAGTTTAGGTGAGTCTTTAGATCACCCCCTCCATACACAATTCCCTGATGTTAAACAACATCTTCATGAAATATGAAAAAAGGGAACTACTACATGCGTTATGCGTCCCATCATGTAGGCAATTAAACTTCTACTAAGGGACCAGCTGGTAACTTACTGTAAAACTCCAGGAGCTGTTTTTTCTCCAGGACTTCATCGTCCTCGTCTTCAGTGACACACACACAGCCTTTCGCCAACAACACAGTCACGCAAATAATCGCCAGAACAGGCGCGGAGTCCACGCAGCGGTACAACTGGATGAACATTTCGACAGCGGGATGCAGCGTTGGAGAGCCAATGTCCGCACATTCCGAAGATCAGAGGCGCAGGGGGTGTTTGGGGGGTTTCTTTTTTTCCCTTCTTCTTTCTTTCTTTCCTCCCCTCGTACAAAAACTTCCTCCGTCGAGTCTGGTTTTTCAGCGGGGAAACAGCGACGTCACGTCTGACGGAGGAGCCGCTGCTGTCCGGCCTGAAAGCTGCATTCCTGCCGCTCAGGACTGTTTTCGCTGGGGCAGAGCCACAAGTCTGTATTTAGACTTGACCGAAGAAAAAAACAGACAGAGGGCAGACAGACAGTTTGTCTGTAAGCTGTGTAAAGTACATGACTGTGAACAGACTGCTCTCAGGTAAACTACACACAGCAAACTGTAGCCTACAGCTGTGTCATGTCTGGGACAGGCACTCAGATATCAACAAGTACTCTGGAGTTAGGCTATGCTAAGAAAATCTATCTTTCATATTGCCTCTGTTATGTATATTTAGAGTTAACAAAAGACTTTGTATGCTTGTCACAATGTGTAATGCCTCCAACACATATAACACGTAAAAAAACAAAAAACAAAATTAAGCGTACAGGTTTTGGTGTGACCTGTAAAGGTACACAACTTTGGAATAGCTAAAAACAACAGCACTTGCGCTAAAATATGTCTTATACTGCACCTTGTATGGCAAGGATCTCTCAAAAGTTTTAACAACTCTCTATGTGAAGTTTATGGTATTATTTTTTTTGTGCCACTCTCTGGATGTATTGGATTAGTGTTATTTTTATGATAGGATTCCTCTGGCAATTTTAGGATATTGAGTCATTTATGTTGGGATTCACGTATATCTTATTTGCGCTGAATCCTCCTCTGTTCCAGCCCCGTTCCCCATTCCCTCATCCCTATGAAACCTCCTCCTTTATACTAAGTTAAAGGTTGTGTGTGAAAGGAATTTCCCATCTGTGGGGATAAATAAAGCACCCTAGCTTATTGCAATTTCAGTCAGATTTGCAAACAAGTAATCAAACTGACACACATTGAATAAAGGGCCTTAGTATCCAGGGCAAGTTGCCTTGTTAAAAAATGGAAACCCTGAGCACTGTGTGATCCCACTGTAAGCAAAATAAATTTTAAATTTTGTTTCTTGCAGGTAAATCAAATCAGTCTGCTCACTCTTTGTGAGAACTGTGTTGTAACCTGCAATTAAAACCCAAATTGCAGAGGAGTCATTTCAAAAATGCCAAATCCAACTTTAATTATGTGCCACATACCATTAAAAAAAAAACCTCAGAACAACAGTTATTAAAATTAAAGGCTCAGCCTTGTTTTACAGTAAAACAATCGACACATTATTACCAAAAAAACATCTCTTACACCTGTATATTTATACATTTTCATTCAGTAGTAGATCACTTGTAGTGTAGACTTCTCCTTTACCAAGTTGCAAGTTGCAGTACACGTAGGGCCATGCAATAGAAATGTCCAGTGTTTGACAGTACAGTGCACTTCTACAGCAGCAAATTCATCTCGCAGTGTTTGTCTGTTCACAGTGTTGTCTACTGTGCTAGGACATCTCTGAATTAACACAGGGATTCGTACAAAAACTATTCTCTGTCTCATACACACACAAAGTCACACACTTAAGTGCACTCAGACGCATCCAGTTCGTCATCAGTAGTGATTCATTGTGATAGTCTTTTCTTTCTGTGCATTTTTATAAGTTACATTTCTGTATGTAGATGTTGAGCTCCTGAACAGAGGGTTGGTCCCCTGAAAGAAAACAAAGAAAGAACACAATGACGTTTAGATTTTTACAGATGCCACAGAAAGACCAAAACCAACAACACACTAGTCCTGTAAACCTTCCAAACTGCCTGAAGCTCATTTGGCCCAAATCAGAAATCTCAGTGAGCTTGTTTAATGTTAAAGTTAATGATAGCACAGTTTAAAAAAAGACTGAACAAGTATGGAAGGGTTGCAGTAGAAGCCTCTTTTTCTCTCTAAAAAGAACACGGCAGCACAGTTTAGGTTTGCAAAGTTGCATGTGAACAAACCACACGATTTCTGGAACAATGTCCTGTGGACAGATGAGACCAAAGTGCAGATGTTTGGCTGTAATGCACGGCACCACATTTGGAAAAAACAACAACACAGAATATCAGCACAAACACCTCATACCAACTGTCAAACAATGTGGTGGAGGGGTGATGATTTGGTCTCGGTTTGCAGTCGCAGGACCGGGGCACCTTGCAGTCATTGGGTCCACCATGAACTCTTCTGTATACCAAAGTGTTCTAGAGTCAGATGTGATGCCATCTCTCTGACAGCTAAAGTTTCAGAGAGATGGCCCAAGTAGATCAGTAAATCTACAACAGAATGGCTGAAACCAAAGTCCAGACCTCGACCTGCCTGAAATGCTGTTACAGTAACTTTTCAATTCTATTCTATTCTATTTTATTTATATAGTGCGAAATCACAACACCAGTCACCTCAAGGTGCTTTATATTGTAAAGTAGACCCTACAATACAACACAGAAAACCCCAACAATCACACGATACCCTATGAGCAAGGCGACAATGGAAAGGATAAACTCCCTTTTAACAGGAAGAAACCTCCAGCAGAACCAGGCTCAGGGAGGGGCGGCCCCAACCTGCCGCGACCGGTTGGGGTGAAGGGAGGAAGATAAGACAAAAGACATGCTGTGGAAGAGAGCCGGAGATTAATAATAACTAATGATTAAACCCAGAGACGTGTATAAACACATAGAGAGTGGAAAAGGTGACTGTGCATTAATGAATACCTATAAGCCCCAATGACCTGAAGCACAGTTGTAAAAAACAGTGGGCAAAAATTCCACCGCAACAATCTTAGAGACTGATAAAGTCACACAGAATTTTTTTCTCTATTTGTTGCTGCCAAAGGTGTTTCTACAAGCTACCGAGTCACGGGATGTATGTCAGTGAATATTAGTGGGAACAGTTTAGTTATGAGAGACACCTCGCCATCAGACTTTGTCCACCCTTTTGAATATCTAATGAATGTCTAATACATTATTTTGCTTTTTAATTATTCATCTGAGCCCAACAAAAAGATATTAGAAAGAATAAAAGCGAAGTCATCCACGGTCTTACCGACTGCCAGTTTGCCTTTGCCCTCTCAGCCTCAAACTTGGCCACCTCCTTTTGGTCATGGACTGACACCAACACCTTCCACACACCCAGCAGGATCAGGCCGATACAGACGACAGAAAGGGAGACCCCGAGAAGAATCATGGGGATGTTGGGTGGCTCTGGACATCCTGAGACAGGACATGAGAGCGAGATGAGACTTGCACCGGGAGTATCTTTCACTTTAGTCGTCTACGTTGGTGTCAAGCTTACCGTACATCTGCAGATCATAGGCAGTGGTGTCCGTCTCACCTTCCACCACTTTAAATGACGCCCAGCACTCATTCTTCATCATAAACGTGCACGACATAGAAGGACTCTTGTCATAATCTGTGAGGAAATGTGAACATACATATCCATAAGGTAAGGCTATCATCTTCCCTTTGACATTGTGCTGAGAATGTCAGATGATATACTCTGCTCTGTTGTGCTGTCAGTGTGACTTCATTATCTAAGACTAGAATCTGGTGTGTGTGGACCGAACCATTGTGTTTCACATCTGAAGCTTGAAAATCTTCTGTGATAATCAGATATGCCTCTCAGCTTGCACAAGTACAGCGGCTTTAAAATCAACTCCTCTACAAAGGAAGACCAGGTTCTTTGGCTATTCACAGGCACCATAATAGCTTTGCCTGTACAACAAGGTAAATAATATGTTCCCCATTGTTCCACACTGCCCAAAAGGACATGGATGGCGTTGTGTTAGAGAGGGGGGGTGCAGACTTCACAGAGACACCCGAGTCAATGGAGGTCAGCATTCCTCCAAAGCAGCGACCCTGGCTGAAACTTAGCAGGCCTCTGTGTTGATAGCACCACCATGAATAAGAACCCTTGCAGGACAGGGAGGCAAAAACTTGATGTTATTTGATTTTAATATATTTTGCTTGGTTTTAAGGAGTTGCTACATTTTAGCACATTTAAAAAAAGCTATTTTAAATATTTTGCTCCTGGCCATTCTTCAAAATATGTCATATATGTTTTGAAGGTTTTCTTTCATTAATTACTATTTACCCACTAAGGGGCGTTAACCTGCATAGACTTAAAACCTGCATGAGATCCAGTATCTCTTGGTGGCAGTTAAAAACCAGCTTTATTTGATTGATTTAAATCAATACCAGTAACTAAGGATTGTTAACATGCATAGACTTGAAACATTCGTTGACAGTTGCAAGCAGGTCCTGTTTTGCAAATTCTTCCTTGTGAACATCATACAAGAGAGTCTGATATACAGATTTAGGTGTCAAATTGCCGTTTACCCCACAGCGAGTTTGTGAACATGAATTGCAAAAAGTAACCAAACAGAAGTGAAAAAGCAATTTCTCTCAACAGTCAACAGGCTGTCCTTCTAGCTGTGGATTCACACAGTTTTCATACCGTCGCTTGCAGTGTATTGTACTATCAGGCCAGAGAGACCTGTGGATTTAAAGGTGTCACAGGACTCAAACAAATGAAGGTCAAGGTCAAATGCTTAGTCAACCTAGGTACTCATATCCCCCAAGGCCTAGTATATTGTTGTGAAGTTTGAAGATGATCCATAAAAAATTGTGGGTGATAGTTTTTACTGATTTTCACATTTTGAGTGACCTTGACCCGATTTTCAACAAAATGAAATCAGTTCAAGCTGTTACTGGCATCTACAATCACAAAAAAATATTTGAAAATGATATCTTGAAAACTGTGGACACTAGGCTGCTTACATCCTCCTTCTCTTTGGGGGAGAGAATAATTGTTTTGTGTTACTGAACCAGGAATACCTGGAAGGCCTAAATACCAGCTAGCTCTTTCTGATGTAACACCCTGAAAAGGCAGGACTGGGTTTTTTAGCCACACCACCTGCTCAACTTGCCAGATTAGTCTCACTGTGACTTTGTCCTTTTGTCTGAAATGCAAGTCAAACTGTTTGGTCATCATTTTTGACTCAGTGGAGGAGTGATCTAAAAATAACAGTAGTCTTGAAAACCTTTGCGGGGCTTTCCAACAAGATAACATTGAATAAGGAAGGGCCGAACTTAAAGCAGATATGGTTTTATGATTTTTATAGCCAGAGTTAGAAAATGTATCGATTGCACCTTGTAGAGCAACATTACTAGAGACAAATGGGAAGGTTTGTATGTGGTGATTTAGTGATTTACCCCATTAGGTAAGTAAGTTTAGTTTAGGTTACGGTTAGAGTTCAGTGAGTTAGACTAAGAAGCTGAATGAAAGTAAAGTAACAACAGGTAAGTTAGGGAATCCTTTACCTCCTGTTGTATTGATGGAAATTGTAGTAGCGCTGCACCTTTGATCACATGACTCAGCATCATCCTGATCTTGAAGATGGCACTCTACACAGGTCCTAGTGTTGAAATGAGCAGGAAAACGAAAGGTTAAGATGATGCAGCAAGCATTTCTTGAGGCTTCAATCACTGACATGGGGCGAAAGGAGAAATCACAGTCGTGGTCACTTATCAGCTTTTTTCCCAAGGCTTCTCTCACTCTCTATCACGGGTTCCCCCCCTCCACAGTAAGAGTAGTATCAAATGGTCCTGGCCCTGACAGCTGCTTTACAATGAAGAAAGGAAATCTCTCAATGCTGTGTTGGGGACATTAGTATCTTTTGAAGTTACATGGAAGGTGTAGACACATGTGAACAACAGGACCAGAACCTGATATGCCTGAACTCCAAAGAGCAGACAGATCACGCGGCGCAAGGAGACGATATCTTGTATCTCTGAGGTAAAGAAATACCAATCACCGAGGTGACGCTGACAAAATACTCGACATTACACCCTCGTTCGGCTGAAAGAAGCGATGGAATGAGTGCGCTCTCACCTTGCAGATGTACAGGAGCTTCCACAGGTTGGACACTTCTCACACTTGTCCCCAGATGCTCCGGGTACAGTGCAGACACAGTGGCCACATACACATTTCCCCCTGCCGCTGCAAAGTGAGCCATCCTTAGATGTGCACGCCTCCATGCTGGTGCTGCAGTTACAGTACTGCCCTTTCCATCCGTGTTCACAAACACACTCTCCGCAGTCGCACACTCCATGGCCTACAAACAAGAAATCTTCATTTATAATAAAAGGCTTTCCACAAAAACACATGAATAAGTCAGAAGCATTCGCATGAAGTTACTCACCTCCGCAGAGCTCCCCACGGAAGAGAACACAGGAGTAATTGTCACACTCGCAGTAGGGACCGTAGATGCGCCCAAAACTGGATGCATGACACACACACTGTCCACAGTAGCACTGCCCCTGACCACTGCATATTTCAGACTGATTGTTTGCGAGGCAGTTGCTCAACAAAGTGCTCTCCTCATTGCATTCGCACTGCGCTCCCAGGAAGCCCGGCTGACATATGCACACGCCGCACTGGAAAACCCCCTGGCCTTCAGTGCACTGGCTGCTGTCTGACTTTGGAGGCTCACAGTCACAGGAACAAAGGGACTGCACTTCTATCTCCAAACTGTCCTGAAGGCCTACAGGTCTGAGGGAAAAGTGCCGAACTCCTGACAGGCATCCCAGAAGCTCCACAGACACATTGAACACTACCTGAGGAGCAAAAACAAGGAGGGCATCAAAATAAGATCAAACTAAGAACAGACTGCAAATATTCTGCCTGCGAAAAGTCAGCGCTATTAATCCCCACAGCAACGCCATTGATAATTGGGGGCTTTTTCATCTGTTTTAGACAGCACAGCTAAGAGAGAGAGGAAAAACTTCGGATTTGAACCAGCTAAACAAGATCATTAAGCCCTGATGTTGGTGAAAGTAAGTAAACTAGTTCCTCCGTTCTTCTTCTTCTTTCAGCTGCTTCCTTTAGGGGTCGCCACAGCAGATCACCTATCTCCATTTCACGTATCTGTAGCATCGCCCTCTGTTACACCAACCTTCTGCATGTCCTCCTTCACTACATCCATGAATCTTCTGTCATCTTCCTATGTTCCTCCATCTTTAACTTTGTCCAATATATCCACCATCCCTCCTCTGCACATGCCCCCGGAGGAAGCCACCCGAGGGATTGATGAAGTCTTATCTAATCTAAGTTCTTATCCTGTCCTAGCGTGTTTTATGCATTTGTGTTTTGACAGACAAACTGGTTGATTTTTTTTCTCTCTCAGAAATATTGTCTGATCTATCAGTTACAAGTGCTAAAGCCTCAAATTCACCAGGTCTCCCTCTAATCAACATTAGTCTCTGACAAAAAACAACTTAAAAATTTCCAGATTTACACAACACATTCCTATCTGACCCAATCCAAACAATTCTTCAGGTACAACTAAGGCATGAATGTTGACGAGGCAGAGTGCACGTTGTGTTATTTTTCACCTGTCAGTCTGTGTATAGATTTTTTTTTTACATACTTTTACAAGTTTATAAAGCACTGCAGGTCTTGCAAAGTTCTCTGCATACACTAAAATTAAGCTTTTACTGTTGTAGTGAAAGACCGAACACAGTTAGAAAGACCTAACACTCTTGAGCTGTTAGGACTGTCTGTGTGTTAGAATAGTCTTTTGTCCCTTCCATTATTTAGTTTCACAGGCGTAACAACAACAGAACAAACACAGCATCCCATTCTCTCTCTGACACACGCTCCAAGTGCAAAAAAATAGCATACAATAATAATCGATACTCTTAATAGTATAATTCCAGCGTTTTGATCAGCACCATGGACAACATCCGGGGTCAGATGTCATGGGAATGAACGCTAACACTATTTTCTTCAGCTAAGCTCCCACAAACTCAAAACAGATTTAGCCTTGTTTCAGTTCGTGAGGAAAAATGTACACTGCATAAAAGCTAGGCTTTGATTCACAAGACAGAACCATGGGCATAGTGGAACTCCTATAGTATGTCCACTTCATCATAACACCATGATTATGAGCTTCCAGTATACTTTAGAGGAGAGGGCCCTCCTGCCTTCAGGACCCAGGGATGATGCCCTCCTGATGCCTTGTGAGAATTAATGCCTTTGTTTAGTTTCCTTTAAGCTTTCAACTTTTGTTCACATTTAATCTTAAATATCTACATTTTTTATGTTATGTTTGGTGTTTCACTAGAATTGTTAATAACTGTTCTTGTCTGATGAGATAGTTTAATGAAAGGCACTTCAAAAAATTTTAAAAAATGAAGCAATTTGTAACAACAGCAACTCACCGTCTCTCCTGGTTTGATGTTGGAGCAGCGTTTTAGATCAGGGAGGATAGTTCCATTAGGGCAAACGGTTGTGAAAGACATGTGCAGCTCCTTCGTGGCTCCAAGGACCTCTAGTTCAATCTCTGAGCGAAGTTCCTGGAAAACAGATTATGTGTATTGTGAGCCATATGAGAACACAATGGGCAGCACACCTCAGTACTGATCAGGTTTCTCCTTCAAAAAAATCAAAAAAAAAAAAAAAAGCAAAACTAAGTTAACTAAAATCAAATCAGATTTTCCTTTTGTTCAGTCAAGATGAAGTGGGATTTCCAGCGCTGTCAGATGAATTATACTTTTCACCCTGCATTGACCTGACCTGACACCTCATGTCTAATTCTTTTTTGGGGGGGTGAGTCAGCATCCCAGGTGCGCTGCACTGTATAAAGCACCTGAAGAAAGTGTGACAGCTAACCTCAGCTTGAGAAAATAGTGTGCTTGACTGACTAATGAACTCTGTAACGGCCCGTCTGACTGCTAACAGAGGGCATATTGTGTGCTTCCTGGCTTTAGTGTTGGTAAGGAAGAAGAAAACCGGAGCACTTATGGGATACACCCAGCTGAGGATGGATTAAGTAGATAAAACGCATCTAAAGAGACTTCGCTGTTACTCATCAGAATTACAGGTGAGTGCAAGTACTCAGAGCGTTCCAGTTAAGCACCACATCTACAATCACTGTGATGACAGGGACTCTGCTAGTGCGGCAGAGACTAAATGTGGGTTTAAATGACGCAACCGATGAAGTAATTAGAGGACTGCACAACTACCAGTCATCGCCGCCAAGGGGGATTTACAAAACGACGCACGGTGGATGAGATGGGCGGAACGAAAACGACCAAGAGTGAGGAAAAAAGAGGCAGTGTGCGGGAGAGGGAGGGGAAGTTTAGAGCAAATCAGATTTGGAGGGGGCGAGGAGATGAAACGGTTGGGACAAGCAGAAACATGCTGGCCAACATGCTGATGCAGAGTGTTGGGAGGTAGAGGGGAAAATGTGATAGAAGAAAGAATAAAAGAAGGAAAAGAAATAATAACAAAGGGGTGGAGAAAATAAAAATAGTAACATACCAGTTTGCTATAGATACATTTTCGTGCCTGCACCATTAAATATTACTTGATTTTAAAAAAAAATTGTCTTATGACTTTTACACACACACACACACACACACACACACACACACACACACACACAAAGCCACACATCCACTCTGCCAGCACATCCTGATTATCAGGCCCTTTTATTTACTTTGTATGCTGTTACAATCAGTTCCAGGATGTTCCGCGAGTCTTTCGCCACGACTCCAACAGTGGCACCAGGTATGAGCTCTGCATAGTTCTAAGAGACACAGAAAACAAAACAAAAAAAACAGATAAACAGTAATGTCACTGTTACAAATACGGGAAGCTCATCACCACACATCTTCCCTAAAAGAACAGTACGAAAAGGAGTGTGGAAGAGAAACGGGGCCAGTTGTAACAAGTTGAATGCAACTCAGAAGATAAATATGCTAACCTCACAAACACTTGTGTTATTCAGCTCTCTAGTTTGATCTCTTCTAACAGGGAAAAAAACTAGGGAGCTGTTACCATGTAGTTGTCTTTCTGGTCTTCTGTCACTGCAAATATCAGCAAGATGTTGTTGTCCACCAGCTTATCAATCAGCTGACCAAGAGTTGGATATTCCTGAAAAAAAAAGGTTACATTTCTAAGAGGTTTCAGGTGATTATTTACCATGAGTTACCACAGTGTTAGAGGAGAAAGCCAAATAATAATGAAAAATAATAATCCTAGATGAATCAAATGATAAAATCAGGTTTTACATGCACTGTGGACTTTGAGTATTCATTGTTGGCATCCAGGTGACACTGCCCGTCATTGGGAATCACAATACCGGCCAGCCTGCTGTCCATCCCGAAGTGTGAGTTGCCATCGCTGACAAACACCAGCAAACGCATGGAGTCGTTCCTCCAGCCGATCTTGTCCTAGCAGGAGACACACAGCTGCTCTGAAAAAAACAGTTGGCGAGGTGGCGTCACAAACGAACGGCCGGCATCTTTGGAACCTTGAAATGGGAAATGTTACCCCACAAACGGCTGCTTGCATGATGGCGTCGAAACCACACTCCGTGTCGTCAATGTTTGCAGATATATGCTGCACGGCGATTATCTCGTTGAACTTGCTGGTGTTGCTCGTCAGAGACAAGACGTGCTTGTAGCCAAACGTCGGTAAGCAGGTGTTGTCTATACGGCTGTAATGTAACAAGACATTAAAAGCGAGCGTTAGAAGAGTAAGAGTGTCAGATTTACAAGATCAGAGCATTTTAAAAAAACAAAAAGAAACAAACTTCTACTCATGTTTAGATTTTTATTTTAATGTAAACCTGCACGGGTTGGCCAGTTCTTCTTCTGTGATCTTGATGAAGGGCAACAAGGGTTTCTCCACAAAAGAGCCAAAGCCCATTCGAAATTTACTCGTGAGCTTCGCCATTTCTTTTGACAAAGTAGAGCCCAAGTCTTTGATCATCTTCAGATCGTCGATCATGGATGCTGACAGGTCCATCAGGTAGTACATGTCCACAGGATAGTCCTCTTTGTGTTGAACCTTCACCTGGAAGGTCACCTCACTGCCTGTGCGAGAAACAAAATCAGGCCACGTTTTATCTCTCTGAACTCAAAAAACTGCTTCAGAAGACAAATCGTCACTTCAGAAGATGTCCGACTGCATACCAGGTCGGAGCTTGAGGGACATTTTTTGAGGGAATATCTGTGTGCTATTAGTGCTGCCCATCTTCTTCCCAAGTGGCTGATCCTGGAGGATCTGGTGTTTGGAAACAGGGAACTGCAGCAGGTCCCTGGCACATCCCTTTTCCAGTAAGACATCCAGTGTGTCACATCTTTGTGTGACTGAAAACCAGTCTGTGAAATTCTGACAAACAAAGGGGAACATGTGACAAGTAGCAACCTCAGTTTGCAGGCTGTTTTACAGCAGGCCATAAAGATTATTACTTTGTCATCAGCGTCATCATGTAAATCAAACATGAGAAGATATTTTGCAAAAAATCACTTCACTTTAAATGTGACTGTCTTCTCGTATAGCTGCTCACCTCCTGTGTGCACCAGGCGCACTGGGGGCTGAGTTGCAGACAGTCGTCACAAGTCACAGCACTGCCGGCTGAACACAAACCTGCTGCACAGCACATAAACAGGTAAGGGTTGTCAGCACAGACCAGAGTCCAACACTAGAAAAAGTCTGCATTTATGGTGTCATTTTTTATTTACTTATTGATATGATTATTTTAATCTGTGTGTTTATTCTAATCCTTAGTAGTAGTAAATGTGTAGTCCAGTGTAGTAAATGTAACATAATTCTTGGTTTCAAATTTTAATACCTTCTCACAATAAAACATCCCAACCACTCTTCAGTGCCAAGACAGCATTGTTGACTTGCTCTTGAGTGACTACTACTTTGCAAATGAGCTTTTAAAAAGAAAGCCAGGACTTCAGCTTACCCTCCACGGCGTTGATCCAGTACCGGAGAATCAGGCTCAGCAGTAGAAGCCCCATGAGTCCGTGAGGTTACTGGTTGATAAGAAACACAAGGTGAATGTTTCAGGTTATTTCATAGCGCGTTAACAGGAGTGAAGCCTATCCAGCGTCATGGCTCCTCTCTTCAGCCAAACGTAGGCTACAATAAGAGAGGAGTTTGCTTTCCACCACCTGGATAGAGGAGGAGGAGGAGGTGAGGGGCTGCCTCTACCTGCCCTGCCTTTTTAAGTCAACTTCCGTCCAGGTGAGAACGCGAGGCGGGCGCGAGGAGAAAACAAACCGCAAGCAAACCGCTAGCTGATGTCTCCCCTTCTTATTTAGCTGTTCGTTAATGAATCAGGTTTGTTCCCACCGTCTGTGTCTGTGTATTAGTAAGGAATAAGATAGGAAATAGGAATTCTTAGTTAAAAGTAACGTGAAGCCAAAAATAAACGGCATTGCAAATAAATTAATAGGTAAATAAAAATATTAAAAAGGCCTATTTTTCTCCTAGAAATAATTAGCTTATTATTTCAAGCTAAATGCGTACTTCCCCTTTAATATCAGGAGGTAAAATCTTACAGTATATCACAGATTCAGGCGTGACAAATGTGTAATTGAATGTCTTTTCTACTTTAAAAAAAAAAAATATGTATATAAAGTAGGTAAAATTAGCTCCACCTTGCATCAGCTACAGTGTTTCTGTAGTATGAATGGCCTTTAAAAAATAGTCGTGTTTGTGTTATGTAAGTGTGAGTGACTTTCTTGTTAAGGCTAGATTGCTTGTAAATTTGAAACTGAAGTAAAAGTACAACATTCTGTTCTAATGAAGCATTAAATGTGGCTTAATCCTTCATATTAAGCTATGCCATTTTGTTATGAGCTAATGATAGCAAACTAGTGTTGCTTTTGAATGTACTCTCTTTCTCTCTGTTAGGCCATCCCCTTGAAGTCTCTGTGCTTTTAAAAATGTTGTTGTTCTCTGTGAGGCCCTGGCGGCGCACCTTGTCACTCTGGATTTGAAATATGAGATTGTTTATACCCTCATTACAATGCTGCTACAGTGTAATAGGCTAGAATTAAGCTACAGTCAAATGGGATCGCTGAAATTGTGTGTGGAGAGGAATAATAAAGTGCAGACAGGGCACGCCATGAGCAAATAAATCCTTCAAAACTCTATTCTGTGGGCTCTATAACAGAAGTTATGTTAATATTTAACACAGCGACTCAGAGAACATGAGTCAGTGTCACTGTCTCACAAGAATTTTCCAGCTTGACGATTAACTCACGATGAAAACCAGGCCTATCGCAAGATATGAAATATGATCAGTGTGTGTGTGTGTGTGTGTGTAATAGAAGGGGAGGAGGGGTGTGGCTGAGTAGGTGTTGAACTATTGACAGCTGCAGTGCAGATATCCCCGCATGTCCTAAGTTAGAGGAATCTCACAATTCAGCACCACACCCCTTCTGAATCTGTGAGACCCATCTGCCACCCCGAGTTAAACCCCACCTCCACTCCTCTTACAGCAAACCCTCTCACCCCTTAATGCCTCTTCTCCTTTTGTCTTTCATTGGCTCTCTTCTCCCAAGTTCTTTGTGTTGTGATCCATATTTTCCAGTAGCCTCTGCCATTTAATTCATGCCTCCTTCAGCTTAATTCTTCCCTTGTCTCACACTTCACTCCTCTCCTCTGAATTCCTCAACATGATGCAGTCCAACACCACTTTTGTAGCCTGTCATGTCCTGCTGTTTGTCCTGTGTGAGAGGTGTACTGCAGCATCACTGCCTCTGCACCTCACCTCGCTGTCTCATGTCTCAAAATGACTTTAAAACCTGTAGCCCTTCACTAGCATTTCAGAGATATTCAGGCTTTTTAAACCCAGTGGGACTCTTTAAACCACAAAGTAGCATTCTCAATGAGTATCAGGCCAATCAATATTTACAAATTCAGAGATCTCGTTCCCCTATCTCTCTTCTCTCAGCATTATACGCAAGTGTAATGCTGCAGTGAGCCGACTCACCTTCAAGGCTGTCCTCTGATAACATGCTGTCCCGTCTCAGTCTTTCTTCCTTGACATCAAGTGAAAAATGGAGAGAAGTGGAGAAGCATCAGCCCAGCACATTCAGTCCTATTGTATCCCAGCAATTGGCAGAGTAACAGTAAACCTATTGTAACGGCGCCCTTTATGAAGCATGGCGCTAGGATGACCCTGCTGCCCGTGCTCCTTGGCTCATGTGTGTGTGCGCGCTCGTGTGAGTGTGTGTGTCTGGAAGTTTGTAAGTATGTGTGCATGTATGCATTCTGGGGTCGTGTGTGGGTGTTTGTACAAGCTCTAGCTTGCATGTGTGTGTGTGTGTGTGAGTGTATCTGTGTGTATGTGTAGGGGGAGGCCGCAACGACAATGAGTGACGGTAACAACTGCTGGCTGTGAGACCTCCAGATCCAGCTTCTTTATTAAGAGTCGATCTGACTGATGTGCTAGTGTTGCACTCTAGAGGCTAAACCCTTTATGAACTGGATCACAACACTTCTGACTCAAAGACCTTGTGATTAGTCAGGATTCTGCGTGTGTGCTTGTGTGTGTGTGTTTTGCTACAATTACTTCCTGCAGTGAGGAGGAGGAGGACGCGAGTGTCTAAGAGAAGGAGTGTCAGAGCGTAATACAGCCTCCTTCTTGCAGTGGTATGGTAGGAATGCAGGTGTACATGGATATGTTAGTGAGAAAAATAATAACTGTAAGTTATTACTGTTAAGACAACACCAAAGGATTCTTTTCTTTGAGCCTCATTTCTGATCTAAAGAGTCTACAAACAAATGCACTTGAGCTGAATGCTAATCATCACCATATTACTAAATTTCACAGAATGCCATGTAATGTGAGGCTAAAAAGAGGCTAAAAAGTCAACCTCATCAGGGGGTTCAGCAAATATAAATACAAAAAATATAAAAACGTCTGAGCATAGGATAAGCTGCGGTTTGCGTCGAGATTAAGAAGGGATCAGGTCACAGGAGTGGTTGTTCCTAATTATGATCCATTCCAGAAGTCTGAATCGCTGTTGGTCTTGAAGTCTGCTTACTGACAAAACAATACCCATTGTCTGCCAAACAAAACTGATGTGAGGTGGTCAAGCCGAGGAGCTGTGCTGACATGTACATCAACAGTGTTTCTTTCTCTTGACAGTAGTCTGATTCACTGTGGAAAAAACTGAAACATAAAGTGGAGATTATTCTTTTGATATTTAACTGGATGGTACATCAGTGTGAATGTCCTTAGGTTGAATACCCATTCAATCCACAACTCACAGAAGGAAAGCTTTGGAGTTCCAGCTTTTCCCCCGTAATAAATGAAATCACTATTTAAAAACTGTATTTAGATTTTACTCTGGTTATTTTTGTCTGATATTATTATTTTTGTTTGATGATATACAAAATGTATGTAGGGTGACAAATATGCAACAGAACAAGAAATCAGGAAGGAGCACATAGTGTTTCACAGAATTGTACATGTTATTTTTTTGCTGGACCATTGTTTGATTTGAATGAAAAAGAAGAGAATACATACATATATATAAACTACCAGTCAAAAGTTTGGACACACCTTCTCATTTAATGGTTTTTCTTTGCTTTCATGACTATTTACATTGTAGATTCTCACTCAAGGCATCCAAACTATGAATCAGCACATATGGAATTATGTAGCAAACAAAGTGTGAAATAACTCAAAACATGTTTTATATGTTAGAGTTTCAAAATAGAAACCCTTTGCTTTGATTAGTGCTTTGCACACTCTTGGCATTCTCTCGATGAGCTCCATGAGGTAGTCACCTGAAATGATTTTCCAACAGTCTTGAAGGAGTTTCCAGAGATGCTGAGCACTTGTTGGCTGTTTTGCATTTCATTCTGCGGTCCATCTCATTCAAAACCATCTTGACTGGGTTTAAGTCAGGTGACTGTGGACTGTGAACCATGCACATAGAGACCATCCGTTCACCTTTTCTGCGTCACACAAAGACACGGCAGATAGAACGAAAGATCTTTAGACCAAAGTACAGTTTTCCACTGGTTTAATGTCCATTCCTTGTGTTTCTTGGCCCAAACAAATCTCTTCTGCTTGCTGCTTTCCCTTAGTAATGGTTTCTTAGCAGCTATTTGACCATAACTGCCTGATTCGCACAGTCTCCTCTGAACAGTTGATCTAGAAATGTCTCTGCTACTGGAACTCTGTGTGGCATTTATCTGGGCTCTAATCTGAGGTGCTGTTAACTTGAGATTTTGGAGGTTGGGGACTCAGATGATTTTATCTTTGGCAGCAGAGGGGACTTTTGGTCTTACTTTCCTGGGGCGGTCCTCATGTGAACCAGTTTCGTCATTGGGCTTGATGGTTTTTGCAACTGCATTTGGGGACACATTTAAAGTTGTAGCAATTTTCCAGACTAATTGACTTTCAGTTCTACAAAGTATTGATGGACTGTCGTTTGTCTTTACTTTGCTGATTGGTTCTTGCCATAATATGAATTCTAACAGTTGTCAAATAGGGCTGTCAGCTGTGTACCAACCTGACTTCTGCACAACACAACTGATGGTCCCAACCCCATTATGAAGGCCAAAGGTTTGCATCATTGTCAACAAAACAAAGGGAATATAAAATATGAAAGTTTTTTGTTTGCTATATAATTCCATAATCTTGCTTCATATACAGTATGTGATGTCTTCAGTAAGTATCTACAATGTAGAAAGTAGTAAAAACATACATATGTATATGTATACATATATGTATATATGCAAACCTGTCAGAAGGTGCTTCTGGCTATACTTTTAATGGCTAAGTATTGTGACTCAGCATGGGGAAATGTATAAACATGACTTGCATAACAGGAACTAGGAATGAGAAATGATAACAAATGTTCCCTTCAATGCTTTGTTTATAATAGCATTTGACGTTTGTGACACTTCTGAAAAATGTTGTTGACTACATTTGGAAAACCGCAATTCATCATAAGTCCAAATTTTCTACTTTAGGTTTGGTTTCAGCTGTGAAACAATAAAGGCGTTATTTATTTAAGACAATGATTACTCCTCTGACTATTATTAGTTCTTTATAATATTAATATTTTAACTATTCATAAACAAAATAAAGTTTGGCTCAGATGTGGAAGTATATTTTAAATATAAACTATTTTAAGAATTGAGCTCAGCTGATGTTTAGGCAAAGCAGCAGAACAATCCATCATAAAAAATTTTTTGAAAGTATTCAGACTGAACAACAACAACATATTAATATAGTTTCCCTATTAAAATAACTTATGATGAAGAAAAATGTTGCTTGTGTCTGTTCTATATATTGTTTTACTGATGCCTGAAGCATCATTTTATTGTTTTACTTGGTCATGGTCGAGCAAGTTTTTCTTAATGCTTTTATCAGTAACTGAAACTAACGATGAAGCCAACATGATAATCCAGAGCCCGCACCTCGTATAAACTTAACAATTATGTATATATATCAGAATTTTATTGTTAATAACTAAAAGATAATAATAATAATTTTTGTTCTACCCTCAAATAGTCGCCGTTAGCTAGCTTCTGCTAGCTTCTTGGTCCTGGAATGGATTTCTTTTTGTTTTTGATGCGACTTTAAAACTGATAAGATCTGTTGATCTTATCTGGGCTGTACCAGTGAAACTCATTTTTCTCAGTGTAAAGATGTTTAACTACACATTTCATCCCATTTGAGAAAAAGTAGTGCAGTTTTAACAGTTAAGTAAATGTATTAAATAAAGGAATTTGTCACCACAAATAAATAAATGTATACAATTATATAGAATTAATTACCGGTATATATAAAGTTCTGGTGGCTCACTAGCCAGACTAATTGACAGAAAATGCCACCTGTGTTTTTATTGTTACTATTTATCTATTACTAATTACTTTTTTTTGAATGGCAATGGGGAAGGTCTTTATCAGCAAGAGAAAATATAAAACTCAAAAAGATATAACAAATATATGATCTCCTACACATTTTCCAACACTCTCTAGTGGTCTGGATTGGAGTCTTTACCAGGCTTATTCAGCCTGATTGCATCTCACTTTTTGGATACATGCGTATTTCACTAAATGCATGAAAACAAGTACTGTAGGAGTCCTCTCTGTGTCTATGCCCCAACTCTGACCTTGGTCTTTCCCAAGGGATCAGTGCCATGTGTCCTCTCAGCTGTGGAGAACGAGAGAGAGGGATTTGTCTTGTATGTGACGTTCAAAGGTCTGATTCCCTTACAATAAGCATTTGATTGACATGAGAGTGTGCATGAACTACATGTATGTATGTATATATGTATATATATTCCTGGTGTGGGGGTCGGAGAGGTGTGGGGATGATGGCTAATCTTGCACCCCGAGTGCTTTTGATCCCTTCAACTAGTAAGAGATGCGCGCATGGTGCCTTTATGTCCCTGGGATCAGCTGTGCTATGTCAGAGCTTAAGAAGGGAGATCCGGCACATGAGTGAGACTACAAAGCCTGTGTGCCCGAAATAGTGCAGGAAAGGGCTGGGGTGCGAGCACACATGTCGCACTTGTTGCTAATTTGATCCAGTATAAGTTGCATAGATAAGAGCAGACTTACAACAGTCCTTCAGAAATGATCTCTGGATTCAAATATGCTGGGCAGCTTTGGCTCTCAGCACCCTCTGCTGGCAGATAATTGGTACGGCCTCCACTCAAGGGTTTGAGTCCAGTTTACACCAGGGATGTCAAACTCATTTTACATCAAGAGCCACATACAACGTAGTTAAAGACATTTAACTACACATTTAATCTCTGAGATATCTTTATGTAGTAAGAAGTGCAATCTCAACAGCACGTCTCAGTTTTTCTACATGATAAATGTGTAAAACTAGAGGAAATGGTTCTGGTAGCTCACTTTTATAAAACGGAAAAGTTTTTGCTGATTGATAAAGTATTTCCTTTTTTTCTTTAAGCTAAATTTCTATAGTATAAAATGAAGAACAAGTACTTTTCTGTCATTTAATTCTTTATCTATTACTTAACTACATTTAGCTGTGTGGTATGATGGCTGCGGGGAAGCTATTTATCAGCAAGAAAAGCTATAAAACCTATAAAAATACAGATAAAACTCCAGAATTTATGCCCTCCAACTTTTTTTTCCCCAAAGCCATCCAAGTTTTTCCCAGGCTGATTCTGGTCCCAAGGCATTATATTGTACCAATTTATATTTATTATGATAATCTATTTACTTATCAAGCACAGTGCTCGTCAGTAACTCAAATGTGGCAATTAAGGAATCCTTGTGAGTGTAACATACCTAAAAAGTCCAGTTAGCTAGCCCCAAAGTACAGTACAGTACAGAGACATGAACTAATGCATATAGTCTGTCAGTCAATTAAATTAAAGAGATCGGAGTCACGTCTGAAAAAGAAAAGAGCATTTTATTCAGCACTGGTTTTGTTCCAAGGAAAGAGCAAGGGGAAACTTGAGTATCAGCAGAAGGTGGTAGGTGAAAGCAATGATTTTTTTTCTCTCTTTTTTTTCCATTTTTCCATTTTTTTTTTCCAGCAACAAATGTTCAGTAAGGGAAAGTACACTCAGGTAAGGCCTGGCTGTATTTTTCTACGTTGAGCATTTAATGCTTACTATTGATTGTGGGCAGATGGACGGTGACCATACATCTTTTACCATTTCTCTTGTCTCAGAGTGGTGTAGAGGTAATACATCGTAAATGTCAAGAAGAAAAGCTAAGAACACAATAAAACTGTTCACTTTTGGCCCTGAACGTATATAATTTACACATCGCATTCTTAAGAAACACATCAGCTGTGTGATTTCACCATCCATCTAATATTAATGAAATACCGCAGTTTTTATTTTATTTTTTAAGTATTCCATCCATGATTGTTGCATATATTTTGTTTTGCACAAGGCAAGGCAAGATTTGGGTTTTTTCCCCACTCACCCAAATAGTTTGAGATCTACATTGTTAAATGGAGAGTAACCAAAATCGTAATATTAATTTTGAAGAGGGAAAATAGAAGTCAGAGGCAGAAGAATGCAGCAAATTCCTGTTGCCTGCATTTCATATGTTTCAAGCACACACTAAGCCATCTACTTTACAGAGAAGCCGGCATTTGTCTTGCTTTCGAAAAGGGGGAGCATCGCACCTGAAAAGCACTCGTAATGTCTAGAAAAAGAAAACCCGGAACAGAAGCAATGACAAATACGGATGGAAAATAAAAAATAAAGCACAATGTTGCCTTTTTGAAGATCAGAAAGTGTAATGCTGCATGTGGGAGAAAAATGTTAGAAGTCCTGTTTAGCCAGCTCCTGAGCGTGGCTTCTGTTCCCCTTTTGTCCACCCTGGTGAAAAGGGGCTTTACCTGCAAACCCCACCACCCCAGCGGACGCTAGCAGAACCATGAGGTAGATTACGGGTCAAAGTGACCACAAGAGAAACAAAAACCCTCCCAAAAACGATGCCGCCTGGGTGAGATACATGCAATTTCATAAAAGTACAGCTCTCGTTTCAAATCATGTCATGAATTTGTTGTCGTTTTGTTTATTTATTTATTTATTTTTGTAAAAAAGGAAAGAAGAATATAAGGATTTCCCTTGCTCTGAGTTTGTCACCGTTCTCATTTCTCAGTATTGCCGCGGGACTCTCGTTTTCTTTATTGCTACCAGACGACTAGATAGCACAACGCTCAATGGAAAGCCTCGTGATTCCACACACACCGTTTTGCTCAGTCTGATAAGAAATGTGACACCTGATCAAGTTTTGATGAAACAAGGTTGGAGAATGTTCGATATCACGTAAGGAAGGCACCTTTTCCAATAGTAAATTCCTAATGAAATGGTCACTCGTATCAACTGTCGAGTGCAGTTTTCTGAGCTGTGGCAAAGTCGAAAACCAAAGTGAAGTTATTTTAAAACTTCAAAATTCTGTGCAAACGAGGTCTGCAAGGGTTTTGTCCATATACCACAAATAAAGGAACTATCAAATCATAGAAACCTTGATGGGATAAGGAGGGAGGGAGTGATATCTCCATCTCATGCATTTATTACCACATCGTACTTGAATGGGGAAGGTGAGGGTGAATGGGCACAGGTGGGGATGGAGGGAGGTACGGGGGTCATCTGGCAAGTGTTTGAGAATCCTTGAAAAAGAGGAAAACAAGAACAGTATTTTGTATTTTTTTTTTATCAAAATAAATCTTGGTTTTTCTTTCTTTTCTTTTTTTTCTCCTTTTCCCCCACTTTGACTCGCTGGCTGCTTGAGTCTGTTTACACTGTCCTCATTTTCAACTACAAATGTTGGGGCTGTGCAAAAAAAAAAAAAAAAGTTCATGTTTCTGGTCCAATCAGCAGACAGAGACTGTTATTCCTGTGATGTCATCAGCAACTTCCCACCTGCCAACTGGCTCACAAAACAGGAATGTGGCCTGAAAGACAAAGAAAGCAGAAACAGGGATATAAAACTTGATTTTTTTACTAAACAGGGGCCACAAAAATACACTCAACTGCTACAGGTCAGCTGCTCCTTAACGCAAATATCTACCGTATTTTCCGCACTATAAGGCACACTTAAAATCCTTTAATTTTCGCAAAAATCGACAGTGCACCTTATAATCCGGTGCGCCTTATGTATGAATTCTGGTTGTGCTTACTGACCTCGAACCAATTTTATGTGGTACACGGTGCTCAAAAATCTGTCAAAAAATGTTTTAGTACGACCTTGGTAAGCTACGAAGCTGCACCGGATTGTCAGAGCATTACGGCTCCCGTAGTCAGGAGCCTTGCGGAGTAATCTGGGTCCAAAACTCCGTTCGCTTCGAGTTAAAAACCCTCTAAATTCTATCATCTTTAATAACATGATCAGCGTTTCTGCTTTACCGGGTGTAACAATTAAGTTTAATATCCAGGCATCCATAAAACCAGAATTTATTAAATTTAATGGAGTTAGAAATTAGCAGGAAGTTAGCTCGCTAGTTTCTACCTAAACATGATATAGCATGTTCTGACTGAGAGATTGCTGAAAGAATTAAAACGTACAGCTCTGCTATCACTTCCAACATAAATGAAGACAGAAAACTAAACAGCAGTGACTTTTGCAGGGTTACTGAAGTTGGGCTAGCTGGTATACAATGATGTGCTACGTGATCGATAGCAACACAGCTATGTTAGCATAACATTAGCACAGTGAAGCTGGAGGATGAATGCTAACTTTTTCCACTCTATAAAAGTTAACGTGAGGGTTCCCGATGGTTAGGGACAAATGCAATCGCATTGCAGGTTGCTGTAAATGGACCAAACTTCAGTCAGGAGAACAACTGAGATAATCCATCCACAATAAGAGGTTAGTCATTAATATACTGCAACAACATGAGAATAGAGCAGCTGTGAGTGAATTCAACATTAATGAATCAGTGGTACGGAAGTGGAGGAAGCAAGAAGAATGATTTGAGTAAAGTTTGACTTATCTGATTTTGTTTCGCTTAATGCGCTTTATAATCCAGTGTGCCTTATTAATGAAAACAGACCCGTTCATCAACAGTGCGCCTTATGGTCCGAAAAATACGGTAATTGGCCAATAACATAAATAAATTGACTGTACTCAAATGCAATCCGCAGTCAACTTATTTCCATGTGAATATGACAAAAGTGAAGAAACTGGCTGTGATGCTATCATGTTAATATGGAACCAAAAACTCAGAGGGATGTTTCCAGCAACCTGTTGAATCTGTGCCGCAAAGACTCAAGGCTGCTCTGAAGACACAAGGGGGTCCAACCTGGTACAGGCAAGGTATAACTAATGAAGTGGCCGGTGTATATCTATAAACACACTTGAGATTTGAACAACAATCCTGAACATCCGGGTGCAATTAATCACTACAGAAGTCTCGTCGTTCAGGGTGGCCCATTGCTAGCTAAACCATAGGGTCGCACAAACACAACAGTCAAAGGTTAAATGGAGCATAGCAGACATAACAATCACAACCGACTAAATTAACGATTTGAACTCAGACATATACATTCCCACGAGTCTGTAATCTACATTTTCAGTATGTTTTTGATCTTGTGGCAAATAAGTCAGTAGGGCTTGACTCAACATGCCTTTGCTCAGGTTTTATGTGTGCACTCAGGCAGCCGAGTGAGGCCCAACTCTTAACTTAATAAAAGAGACAACTGTAACAGAGTAGCATATATAAACATTTACAGTACTTTGCATTCGCACAAAGGTTTCTCCTCAAAAGTTTTGTATCATTACAGAAATTCGTCCCGGGGCTTTATTAGGATGTCCACTTGACTGTTATGTGTCAGTGAAGCTGCTGAAGTAAACACTCATGTTGTTGAGATTTACGTTGGGAAACCAAAGCATACCTGCATCTACTTGCTGAGTTGACTGTAAGGGGACGAGTTGTTGGAGGAATCCACTTGCTGCGGCGTGCCATTTTCCTGAAAAGCAAAACATCAGCATCTCTCATTTAGAATCTGATAATAACCATCCTCGCTGTGTGTGCATTGAGATAATTGATAGCTTTAGAGGACAAGCACCTCAAAAACAATCCAGGCCCTTTTGAAGGACAGACCACTGGACTGGCTGTTGCAATTTTGTTTAAGCGGTTTATTGTTTTAAGACGTACGACACCGTTAAGGCAGAAGCTGAACATTTTAAATGAAAAGTTGAATATGATAAAGATAGAATAAACCTACCGGTGCTGCCTGCATGGCGGGATACTGAGGCATGTAAGCTCCCTGGACACCTGGGTTTGCTGGAATATACTGAAAGATAAGAAAAAAATGGAAATAATTTAATAGTATATTACCTATGGATATGCATGAAAGACAGTTAGGCAACTCAACTTTATGTGCACAGCATTTTCAGGATGACAACGTTGATCCACAGGAGAATGTCAAAGTTTGGTTGACAAAAAACCTCCTGTAACTGTAGCAGTTAGAAGCTCGTGTTATGTTCTTATAACTGCATCTGGGGACATGCAGATGCAGTTATAAGAACCAAAAACATCTGTCACGTATGAATGAATTTAACTTCCTTAAAGTGCAAAAAAAAAAAAGAAAAAAAAAAAGTGTCTTCTGGCTCAGGCTCAATAATAAAAGTGTGCCAAAGGCCCTTTTTAAAAAAATTAACATGACCTTATTTGCAATAATGACACACACACACCACACACACTCACAAGGTGCAATTGCCAGCTATACTACAGCTGGTAATAACCAAAAATAAAGATTTCATCTTGCCAATTCACAGATATCTGTGCACAGTGTTGCAATCATAATCATAATTGCCTCTAGTGTGCTGTTTAATGGTAGCACAGATTTCATTTGATTAGTGCTGTGTGTGTGTGTGCATGAGAGATGGAAGATATCCCAGAATTCCACTCACCGCTCCAGTGTTTCCCAATGACAGCTGGCCCATCTGCTGAGTCATCATGGCTGTTGGGTGCAGTGACATGGAGGGATCCACAGAGGGCGACATCACAGAGGCCTGAAAACACAAAGTGGCTCAGTTTTGTGGCACACGTCACATCAGTCAAGTCATTTAGATAAAAACAGCAACACCACACAGGAAAGGCAGTGATTGGTACAAAAATAACAAGTGTTACTCTCTGACATATATACGGGTCAGCACAGGCCAGCGAGCTGGGGAAAAGGACAGGCTTTCGAAACACATCCGTAACACTAACTGTGACGGTGTAGTAGTTTCAGGTCGAAAGAAAACACTGCACATTCAGAACATTGTCTTCTATGCTAGTAAATTATGCAGAAGGTGTGGTGTTGCCAGCTCTAGCCAGTTTTCAGATGGAGTATTGCTTTAAACATGATGCCCTCAGGGAACGGACCATTTCCTAACAAAAAAAAAAAAAAAAATGGGGGAGGGGGCAGATCAGCAGAGACACTTGTTCCACTGGAAACCATCTGTTGGAAGAGTCAAAGAGTCACAAGACTGTCTCTGCTTCAGGCATTTCCTGCTGGATCCAGAAAGCGGGAGAAGGGGGGGGGGAGGGCAGTGGCTGGAAGCCTCTTTAGTTGTTCCATTTCTCTTTCATACGCAGTCCAACACACACTTAAAGCATGCAGCGGCTATTTCCCAGAACTTGTCTCAGCCTCTGGCCTTCTCATGTGTTTGGGGAAGTTTTGTAGCTGGACTTGTCTGCATCAGCAGAACAGGGGGAATAAAGTGACACTGTGAGCGGCTATGAGCTCAGAAGTTTAGCTGCAGTGGCACCACACACCCATTTCCTGTGCACAGAACACGACGCAGTTTATAAAGCCGTGGCTGCAGCTGCCTTACCGGGTGTTGCATGATGTATGGTTGATGTGCCACCCAAGAATGACTCTGCACCTAATGACGAGAGAGGCAGAATGAGAGACAGATGCAAAGAAAGAGGATGAAAGCAGCAAAACGTGTCGCCCATTTACAAATGCAAAACAATTTATCTCATCTCCACCTCAGTAGTTTTATTTGTGGACTGTATAAGAATAGCTCTGCACAATTTACAGTTCAAAAGTAATGGATCATTTGAACCTTTGGCCATTTAAGAATTAATATATATGACAAAGAAACTAGGATGCATACTAGGATAGAAATTGAATGATTCTAACAGTCTGAATCACAAGCCACAGGCGAATCAGCATAAACGCCATCTATCATCATAAAGACAGCACACTCCTGCTCAGACATAAGAGCCCCAGTAATATCCAAAGCCATCATCTTTTTAAGTAAAAGCCTGGTTGCTTCTCTTGCGTGGCACTAAGCACACCAGTGGCTTCATAACTCCAGTTCTGCCTTCAGTACTGAGCCTAATCATCTCCATTAAGGAGTTCATATGCCTTACTAACAGCCTGGGTGAGGTCCACCCTACTTCTGCTCAACTGGTCTTTTCCCGAAAACCCTTTTTTACAGTTTTTTATAAGCTTAAGCTGATTTGTTGCTGTAATCAGCTGCCTTCCTCGTTTAACTGTAAATGTAAGCCTGTTAGATGTTAAACAGTTATCATTTAAATTTGGTATGGGCAATATACAGGAAAGCTCTGGCAGTAGAAGATCATAGTGTTGCAAATGTAAAGGCATTGCTTTCTTGGAAACAGGTTAAGAATCTATTGGAGTTCGTGATTAACTCCTCACGTGATCCGAGTATCTACTACACAGCTCTTAAAACTCTGAAGTGAATTTATCTGCGACCATCTGGCAGACGGCTGGTGAAAAAAAATAAACTCAAATCAAAACTTAAATTTATCCCTCCTGTGCAAGTGACAGACCTTTTCAGTGGTTTGAGGTATTTTCCACACAGAATGTCATTCATTAAAACTCTTTGGCAACAGGAAGGAAGACGTGAGAATTCAGAGAAACCTTGACTCAGAGATGATGACTGTGCCTGCTCAAATGATGAGTTTGTTCCAGCGAACTCCTAAGCTTACTGTCAGATAACACGAGCTCTGTTCACACATTAAAAAAAATGCAAAACCACATGGAGCTTCCAACGTCTGAGGCAGCCCAGGAAAATTACATTCATCCATCTATCTTAACTGATTTAGGATGTGGGGGTTGGAGGGGTGGAGCCTATCCCGGCAAGCATTGAGCAAGAGGTGGGGTACACAGTGACTAGGCTGCCAGTGTAAGTTGCATATACAAGCAAAAGGATCCACCAGCCCACACACTGTAACCTCAAATGTGGAATACAGAGGAGCGGACAAGTATCGAGAAAGCGGTTCAGCTCTTAGAAAGGGTTTTCTTGGCCCATTAAAGGGATATTGTGCAGTACCTGGTAAGCAGAGACTGGAGACATGTAGGGAGCCATTGTGGGCTGCACAGTCATTATCCTGTTGGTGACTGGATAAGGAGAAGCATAGTACCTAGGAAACAAGACAGTATTTTACAACAAAGCTTGGGAATTATGAGGCTAGTAAAGTGTAAAATGAGGGCATGAACTGTTATAACCAGAGTGCAACTTACCCGTTCTGTATAGCTGCTGAGGAGGGGTCATAAGTGAGAGTCATTGCCCCCTAAATGACAAAACCATCAAAAAGGTAGAATTACATAACTGAATTATTAGTTCTTACTACTTTAGCGTAACAGTAAAACACCATGAAACCATAATTGGTGAAATTACCTTTTCATTTCAACGGTATGGCTCAACAGACCCATACAATATTCTTGATAGACTTGTTAGAAGAAGATTGATTCTCAGTAATAAAAACGAGGTGGCATACATGCAAGATAGATGACATTACGTACTAATCTGAGATCCGCTGTCTGTCCGTTGGGAACAAATCCGCCATGAGCATGTTTCTTCCTTTGACTGTCAGCAAACTTACACAGCAAGGGCTGAGAGGGTGCTGGGGAGGAGGGATGTGGAAAAAAAACAAAAACAAAAACCCTGACATGTTAACAATCACTCAATTATTAATCACCGCCTCTGCGGTTTTCATCTGTGGGAAAGTATCCAGAAAGGGGAAACTCTTCCCTACCCAGAGCTCCAGAAGCTGTCTTGATAAACTTCCCATTGAAGTGGGAGATGACTGCATTGCACTGCTCTGTTGTGTCCATCCTGATGGAGGAAAGGATGAAACAACAACAAAGACCCATCATCAAGTGACACAGAGATCATCTAAAGTGCAATCTTCTTTAACGCAGTGATGCTGGCATGACTGGAATAACTCGGATTCTCATTTTTGTGACCATTTACATTCTGTAGGGTTTATAGCCAACAACCGGCATAGATATGTGAAGTGAAACAGGAGGCAGTATAGGGTTATATGTCCAGTTATCGATGACTGCTTTGGGTTTTGCACTGTAACGCCAGATTCTGGAGGAACACAGACAACACAAACACAGCCTGTATGCTTCGTGTTTGCTGTTACTGACAGCAGTGTTATGCAAAAGCATGTCTTACACAGACAATGAGCCAAAACTGACTCTATTTAATAAGTCTGAGGGCAGAACACAGGCTTGTTTGCTCTACATTGCAATACAATGGTACCTCAAGTGAGCTATTGTATTACACAATTTCAAAAGCAAACGGTAACAGTAACTAATGCACTGTTAATTCTATGTCTAATAAAGGAAGGCAGGTTACAGATTGCTGTGCTAGGACAGGAGCTGCACAGTGCCACTGCTACTTCATAACACAATTTATCATCATAGGTTTGCTGAAGGTTTATGTTGCACCTCCTTTAATACCGATCAAACAGGAAAAAAAAAAGAAAAGAATGTTCTTTCTGTGAGTCTCTTGTGACAGACCTGGCAAAGCCCACACCTCGGCTGTTGCCGCTGTAGTCTCGTAGGATCCGCGTGGAGACGACCTGACCAAAGGGCTGCAGCATGTTCTCCAGCTCTTTCTCATCCACAGACAGAGGCAAGTTGGAAATGTACAGATTTGTGGGGTCCTGTTCCTGCTGCTGCTCGTGTTGAAGGAGACAGAAAAGAAGAAATGCACTGAATGCTTTAGCATCATGTCACGATAAAATGAAATCAACACTCACAAAGGCTGTGTTGTGCCATTTCTCTACTGACAAATGAATGCATGACACAAAAAAAATAAATTCTCTGCATGAAACTTGCCTGGGCGCAGATCAGCTAAAGTGTGGTTAATGGCTAGAGGAACATTTGGTTAAACAAGCTCTCCTGCACACACAGACACACACACACACAGTGTTACACACTTCATCTGCACTGTGCAGCAGCTCAGCGCCTCCACAGTCTTCCCTAGAAACAGCAGGAGAGCGGCGTAGCCTAGCTACCGCAACACACAAACTGCGTTCAGCCATGTTTGCTCCAAACAAAGCAGCTACATGCAGGTCTCCAGTGAGCCACCGCACACCAGTGAATTCTAACCCGTGAATTCAATCACACGCAGCATGCATGTGAAAGGGAAAGGACTGGAAGACATTAGCCCACTATGAGAGAAATCACAGATATTATGCAAAAATATCCTTGTGTGCTTTACTTTCAATTGGCCACAGAGGCTCGAGAATGCCTCAACGCTTAAAGTGCTGCTATAACAGAGCACTGCTGCAGATATCACTATGTATAAATAGCAACTGCAAATACCCAATAGCAGTAAAGTTCCTGGTAAAATTCTGTATAGTGTATAAAGGAGAGTGGGTAATGTGTTGCACTGACAGGTTATTTGGCAGAGAGAGATGTGACATCTGGTTTCTACAGTGAAAGTAAATGGGGTCACGGGAAGAACAGCTTGTCAGCTGAGGTCATGTGACCGGTCTAATGTCATTCCCCAACACACAGTGGACACAAGCGTGCACGCATTAAAAAACAAAGGAAGAAAAAAAGCACAACCCCAAAGAGATGTTCGCAAGCATAACAAATATGCACAGACATGCACATGTGCATGTACCAAACTCACCTTGGCCATCTGGGCCTGTATGCCGCTGGTTTTCAGAGCATGGACTGCTTTTAAAGCAGCCGCTGGGCTGTCAAAGTCCACAAAGCCGTAACCTGGAGTTTGCAGAATAGTATTTACATCAGCAGTCAGTAAGTGATAACATCACTTACTGAGATATATATATATATAAAAATTGCTTATTCTCGTAAATATAACAACATATTTTATACGTGAAAGACTCATAAAAGAAATCTTGTAATTGAGATGTGTGGGAAATCTTTTAAAGGAATTGCTTTGGGAAGTCTGCTTATTCATTTCCTTCCCCAGAGTTAGACCAGAAGCTCGATAACACTAAGATCCTTGAGCGGGTAAGCTCGGCTAAGAATAAACACTAAAAACTATACTTGGCTTTGTTGAAAGATAAAAAGATAACCGTCTACCAGGACCTCTTCAGAATGAGCAGGATATAATTAATGCATTGTATCCTGTTTATCTGGGCAAAACCTTTGGTTTTCAGCCACCTTTCTGTAGTATTGAAATCAAAATGCTGTACTATTCCTTTAAACCGGTATCTATGTCTCACCCACATTCTATGCATGCCTTTTCACCATTTTCTAGTACATTCCAACAGTGTGAAAAAGATCTGTAAAAATGCAGTACAGTATGTTCTGCATTTTAAAATGAAGAAAGTTTTTCCGTATTTTTTTAAACAGTGCATCGAATCTTACCATCTGCTTTCTTATTATACAGCCAGCCATTATGCACTGTTTTCCATTTATTTCCATAAAGTGTAAAAATCTGTTAAATCTATTTGCGGAGACTCGGTGAAACCTCTGTGATACTTATCACACTTCTGTCTTCATAGTGTTAAAATGCAATGAAGATTTTACCAATCAATCTACACTTTCACCTGTGAAGCAAACCAACAGCACACGTTGTGTGACAAAATTATAAACCGGGCGTATTCACAGTTGGCTTTCAGGTCACCTGATTTATAGGTGTGGAAATTCAACAGTGTTCACGTGTTAGGTGGCTCTCTGTACTTAATTTAAAGTTGAACTGCTAGTATATTTTGGCAGCTAGAACTTATTGATCTCACTGACCTTTACACTTGTTGGTTGTCTTGTCCAGGATTGCCTTTGCAGACTGAATCTTTCCATACCTGTGTGCACAAAAGATGTAGACTACCGTTAAAGACAACGATGAATCAACAGCTGAGACTGTTCTCATTGTGTATTATTTAAGATTTCCAGATCCAGATTTCTCTGGATTTGTTTCCAGAGAAATCTCTACATGGAGAGCCTTCATTCAACTTGACAGTGAGGTTAAAGAAAAGAACAGTTCACAGGACGATTAAACCACACAATGTGTAACTGGTTTCAGTTTACATGTTTCAGGCTTTGCTTTATCTCTGACTTTCCACTCAAGTTGAACTCTGACACAAACTGTGAGCTTCTCTACCCGCACACCATACACACTGAATGCCTAGCTTACATCACCATTCAGACCTTGTTGCTATGAAAAGCACTTTCATTTCTGCTTTGTGCTGCCAAACACCACTGGGAACACGAACAAAACACAAGCAAACATGACACAAACAGCTGCTGTTGCTGCTGCGGGTTACATGAGTGGACGTCCTTTTCCATTTGCTTGTGAATCAGAAGGAAAAAGATTGGACAAAACAGCACTAATTATGGCAACCCACCACATTAACCACTTAGACTGGCATCTGTACTATCAGCACATACAAGGCATTCTCACCAGTTGAATGAGAGTTTTGCAATCTGCTTTGCATACCAAAGATGAGCTGTGACTTTTCTATATGTTTCTTTATGGTGGTTGGCACCTTTTATGTGGACACTACGGTTAAACCAGCATGGTTTTTGCATGTCTGCATTGATTTTTTGGCATCAAACAGCAAACAGGCTTTTATTTTTAAGAGTGTAATATTTTACTTTAATTCCAGTAACTATTAAACCACTTATGCTATTTATTTAGCATATTCAGGAAAGGTCTCTTCTTATTGTGTAGGAAACCAGTTATACACAAAATAATAACAAGAAATCATAACTCACCTCTTTATATTGCATTCACACTTAAAATTATGCAATAACAGGCAGACTGCTAGGCTTTACTTAAACTAATTACTATCCAACGTTTTAAGAAGTGTGCTGAATATATGGTGAATGAAATATTCCTGTCACCAAGCACTGAGTAGCAAGAATCCAATCATCCTGTCCAAATATGGTCACCTCTGGCTTCAAAAACTGAAGATTGTAAAAGCCGTAATATCAAAGCAGGAGTCCACACAACACAGGTGGTGTTTGATGGCTAACGCTATCTGTTAATCTGCTTAGCTTACTACAATGTGATGAATTGAAAATAAATATATATTCTGCCCAAAAGAACAAAATATGTCTCATGTCCACTCTTAAATTCTTACTAATTAGATTTAAAAACCTTAAATGTAACAATTTCATGCTGTGCTGGTACAGATGGTAGCTTTCTATTTTCTGTCCTCTGTCCTAAGACAAGCTGACCCTGACCATAGAAAGTATTGAGATTTTGCAGCCATGAGATACCAACTTATCTGCCATTTTTGGACGCGTGACAATCATGCTGACAATTTAAAGTTAAGTGAATAAAACCCCAGATACACAGGCCTAAAGACCAGTCTGCGACCATCTGACAACCATCCATTTCTTGGGAAAAATGGATTCCCTGACCGATAGGCAAAACCTTTGTTGTGATGGTTTTTGGTTGCTAGCAGAATGCTGCAGTCGCCTGTAGTCTGCATGAACCCAGCTAGCTTGTCTACCAACACTGGCCAACTATTCTAAAAATGGCAGTAGAACTGTGAAAAATGCGCCTTTTAAAATGTCTTAGCTAGACGAACATTATTCTTTTCCAGTTTGTGCAGCACTTTTTCAGGGTTTACTACTTGGCTAGTAGGTAATAAGAGTGTTTGCAGACAAGCTACTGCTAGTGACCAAAGCAATTGCTAAAGGGTTTTTCTTGTAGTACAAGAAAGCAACTACTTACGAAATGGTTGGGGAATATAATTTTTTTCCCTTTTGATGTCCAATAAAGAGGACAGCTCTTGAACAATGGAGCTAGCTTCTAGTGGTGAAAAGTGAATCTAAGGTGGAATTACTTTGGATTGTCTTTAACAGCCAGCAGGGGACGACTCTTGTGGTTCCAAAATAAATTTGGGCTGGATAGAAACCCCTGGACTGGGACCTCGGTTTACATGTTCCTGATACATTTATGGTCACAATTGCTAGTTTCTGATTACACTGAACAAAAGATCAAATTAATGCTGCAAATTTAAACAGCAGGACGATCATGGCGAAAACACTCATGGGTCAATAGCAGGACTTCAGTAACCTGTGGATCAGTGATTCCCAGTGTGTGGGGCTTATCAACCTGGTGAACCACTGAAGTGCTGCTCGTGTACCATAACAAATCCCTTACATAAAAAAATTAAGAAATAATTTTCAATTTTGTGAGTTATTTTAGCGCAAACTACTTATATTTTGCCTTTTCTGGGCCATTATCTGAGCCTGAATTTGTCATATATTCTTTCAATTAAAATGTATTTTTAAAAAATTGCTGTCCTTTTTTAGAGCTACTATTCAACCCCTTTCATTTGCAAAGTACAATAAGTGACAAAACATTCGTTTGCACAGCCATACGCGTATATGAGCACGAACTCACTGGTGACAGAGTTTGATCAGGTCCAGGTCTGTCGTGGCAGGAGGCAGGCCACGGATGTAAAGGTTAGTTTTGCTGAGCTGCTCCAGGCCTGTGCTGCTGCTGCTGTTGCTGCTGGGACTGGACGGAGTCATGGGGTAGGACTGCACACAGGAAACACACTGTTAGGAAATGTACGGGAGCTGGATAATCTAATTTAAACTCAGGTCAAGCGTGATCACAAGAACATTTCATCAGTGTGACAAACACACAGGGAAAACGCTGTCTGCACTAGTCCATGCAGTACTCGTCTAACATCAATAAGCACTGCTCGCTAAAGAGCTGCATTTCAGTTGGTTTTCTACAGCGAGACACACCTGAGACCACAACAGGTCCGGTGGTAGCAGAAGAAGGACTCAAGAATTGGCCAACTTTGAGCTGCTTTTAGGTTATTTGCTTGTATGCCACTCACATTCATTTTAAAGAATAAGGCATGCTAAACATTTGGTGAGTTTGCAGTGATGCCGATCACAGAAAACTCAACAAATATTAACAAATGTTACTAATTAACTACCCAGTTGTGCATAGAGGTACCTAAAATTAAGCAGTCAAACAAATTAAATTATTTAAAGGGACAGGAGCCTAAAAGCAGCTTTCCTACATCTTGAATATGTTCTTATAATAATTTTGTACATTTCCATATTTCCATCAATCCATGCGTGTTCTTAACTCGCTTATCTGACTTAGGGTCACAGAGGAACTCCTTGAATTCTCTACCTTTTCTTAAACTGAGCAAAAGGTTTGCCCTTTAACCCCTTAGCTGTAAAAAGACAAATTTCCTGTGCATTCTTTTGCATTCTTATAGGTGGGCCTTTGGGTCTGACATCAGACAGACACTTCCATTTTTTTTCTTACTTGCACACCAAACCACACCACTGCCCTGCAAAGCATTTCCTTCCCTTTACTCATTCATTAAAATCCCCCCACCAGCCACCGCAACCCTCTCCAGTTCAGATCAAAGACAAAGCGTGGCAAAATAACACCATCTGTCCATAACCGAAATACAATCCACATTTTAGGAGCCAAAACTGTGCACATGGGCCAAACAAGGCCAACTATGGCTAAATGTTCATAGCAGGTATTATTCTTTCACATGTGAAGACCTGATTCCTGCCACAGGAACATCTGTTAGGTCTCTTATGTGTTCAAGTAGAGGCCTTACACTTTTGTTGGTGTGCAATTACAAAGCTTAACTTAAAGCTAAAAAAAAAAAAGCCCATCAAAGCTTCTCCATTAGAGGGCAGCTATGGTATATTTTACTCGCAGGGCCCTCTTATAGCTGATTAAACACCTACACTGAAGACTCATTCTTCCCCTGAAGGGATTCATAGGAGATCGGATTCACATCCCCGTCCTCAAAGTAACGTGCAGTACCTTCCGATGAATATATATTACAAGAAAATTGAACCCTCGCTCCACCTTATCTGAAGCAGGGTTCACATTTCCGTCAGCGGCAGAGGTTAAACACCCGCCGCCTCTCTCCTTCCATCTTCCATCTTCAGATGGAAAAGCACAGGGGCACGGCCTTCATTCAGACCAGCCTTTTCTCTTCACCTGAGAGGTCAAAAAGAAGAATGCAGGCAGGCAGGCTGCATAGTTCAGCCAGCACACTGACATTCATCCCAGCTCTCTCTCTCTCCCTCTCTGGATCCAACCAGAATGCATTAACCTATAAAATGGACTACAACCGTCATGCACATTGACCAGAGTTGGCCAGCAAGGTTATACGGACGTAATAATTAAAGTATCGGTTGTACAGCTACAGATCGGCTCGGATTTTATCTTTATTTTATTTAATATCTTCATCTTATTAGGTTTCCCCTTTTGACAAGTGCTGAGAGCAGATGATCTGTTTTCCAAACGGGGTTTAATTATTACCAGAATGTGGCGTGAACGCATGTAAATCCTGAAATGGCTTTCCAATGTCATGTGCTATTATTCACCCCATTTTCTCCCCTCAAAGTGTGATTTTAAAAAAAAAAAGTAGGAAGAAAGGGGGAAAACCCAATGTGTGTATGTGTGTGTCTTTGGCCTACCTGCTTACGATTGGCTGTCTTCGGCGGGTTGCCCGTGTTTGCAAAGATCATCCTGGAGGTTATAGATGGATTTTACTTCCTCCCCCCCAGAAAAAAGGGAAAAAAATCGCACCGATGAGAGCCACTATAGAGACGAAATCCGAGCGGGGTTCGGGAGCCTATCAAATACCCAGTCGCTTTATAACATCCGCATCATGAACGGCTGCTGGACACTTTAAAAAAGAACCCTCGGTCCCGCATAGGTACACTGTTACATCTATACAGTCAGATGCACACCAGGCGATGGACCAGCCCTCCGGTCCGGTTCATTGATCTACGACGTCCTGCTGCAGACCGCTCGGCAGTCCCACCTACTACAGACTAAACCATCTCCGCCTCTGCAGGGTGTTTGACATCAAATAAACTGCGTTGCCGCCACCTAAAAACTCGCAGCGGACGCTTGCTTATTGCGATAAACGGACGTGTGGTGTCTGAGGCTCGGTCGAAATTCAGACACAAAGCGGGTTTGGGTTTGATTTTGGGAAGCACAATCAGTTTGGGCTCAACCCTCGCCGCCTTTCATGTTGTCGTCGTCCGCACATACCAAGCATTCTTCACCCCCACCTCCTGAAACCACACACACAGAGTTGTACACACACACACACCCTCTTCCTCTTTGTACCCTCCCCCCCGCCTCCCCCCGACACACACACCCCGTCCAACATAGGCTAGTACATGTCACAGAAGTCAGGATGCAGTGATATATAAGCAGTCGCCACCGGCCCCGAGACGAGGTCACAGTTTCCCTGTAAACCGCACAATGTGGGACGGAGGCAAGAACACAGAGCAAATATTGAATTCAAAACACACAAAAACATGCTATTGATGTTTTCTGGAAGGCTTCGTGTACTTCATATCACATAATTATGAGTCAGAAGAAGAAATACTTTTTTTTAATTTAATGGCTTTACAAGATTGATGAGTTCATGGACCCTTCGTAAAAGTGCGTTTTAACACTAACCACTTCACTGAATGATGGGAAAACAGGAATTGTACCTTTCTAGATTCTCATCAGCGGCTTCACTGTGTATTGAAGACTTTATTTAAAGACCAAGCGCTTTAAAAGTCCCGTCCCCCGTCTCCTACCTTTAAGGGCGATAATTTTATTCTAAAAACAACCAAACAAAACCAAACTATCTGTACAAAAATCTGAAATTTTGAGTAAAGAAATCTTTTATTTATTGGACAAATAAACTTCAGATCCACACAGCAAAACATTGGTCAATTTACAGTCATGGTAGCCTAGTTTGACATAAATAGTAAGTACAGTACCGCAAAATGACTACATTTACCACAGTGCATTGCCTTAATTGTGAAAGAAAACGAGTCCACAGCAGTGTGCAGGTCATCAGAATCTTTTCAGGACTAAGTTTGAGTTTTTCACCTGTGCAAACGATGCAGGAGATTTCAGTGTAGAAAAGAAACAAGCTGCTACAGAAAAGGAATAAATAATAATAATAATAATAATAATAATTAATAAACACATAAAAAACCGGTATGATGCTCTTTTTTGGGGGGGGGGGGTTCTAAAGAAGGAAACTGCTATATTTTCAGCATCGTTATTATTATTATTATTAATATTATTATTATTATTATTATTATTATTATTATTATTATTATTATTATTATGAAGGGATAATAGGAAAATGATGGCATACAAACCTGGGCCCAAGCTGAACCATTACCAAGAGGTTTTCACACATGTAAAAAGGAGGAAATGGTATCAGAGACCACACACGTGTAGATGTGTGTTGTGGATTTGTTGGTTCTAACTTTTAGAGCACCCATTTTACCTTTTTTACTTTGATCTAACTACACTCATTTTGCATTCACATACAAATGTTTAAAGGCTCAAAGCAGTGCCTTCCTCTAGTAGTCATCCTGCTGCAAGTCCTGCTGGAGATTTATAAAGCAGCTCTAAATCCAAATCCCATCAGGGTGCAGGGAAGCTCTTAAAGCATCAAATTTCTCTTCCTTATTTCCTCTGCTGGTAGGATTAAGGTTTCATGCTGGTTTTGAGTTACAAGCCACTTCTGATGTGACTTGAAAAGTCCAATGATTCCTATCTGAACAGTCAGCTGCACCATTTGTTTTCATAAATGTGTTTGTACACTTGTTTTTATGAAGTTAGGCCATGTTTGATTAATAAATCCAATACATCCAATGTGCTGGTGACAGATGAGGTTTCACAAAAGATTCAAATGTAGATGAGTCAAATCTCTGTATTTTTTCATTCTACTTTTTTTTTTAATTATTTCTTTTAAAAGCTCTTCTTTATAAATAATTAAAATATCCAGTAGGTCGATTGTTCCATAGAATTTAGTTTTAGTTTTCTGAATAATTCCTCCAGATGTTTTAAGAATTGCTTCTCTCATCATTTTTGGTAGAATAATGACTGTATGTATTAAAACTATAACAAAAAATAAGCCAGCAGAAAGCCCTGAAACAATGTACTTTTGAGGCAAAGTTAATAATGTACGCCCTACTAATTTAGCCCTGGATCCCAAAGGTCAGAGAAACCCATCATAAGGAAGCACATCCTGGTTAAGACTGCTGAGTGTATTGAACTGTGTTGATGTAGCGGGGGGTTCTGAGGGTTTGAAGAGGGAGGGGCTGAGGAATGTAGATGATTATCTGCTCTGTCCACATCCACCAAAGAATAAGGGAATTTGAAATACCCCCTTGGCGCCATCAGCGTGGCAGCTGACGCATCTAGCATCGCAGTGTATCTAGTAACGGTGCTGGGTGAGATCATACGAGTTGTTCTGTAGAACTGGCTCCTGTCTGGCTAGAATACAGGAAACAAACAGAAAAGCTTTTTCACAACTCCAGTAATGGTGTGGTTTGGCTCAGCGTTTGTGGCTCCTTTGGGAGCAATGAAATGCTTGATTGCTGAAAAAGGAGAAACCATGAAAACATCACAGCAGTCTTCAGCCTTTATATAAAAATACTATTTACTTTATACACTTCTGTTTTCCATAGAAATGATACTGATGTGAGGGCTAGAGGTGGCAACTGGTTAGATTCATTACATTTAGAAAATACATAAAAAGGATTTGTTTGACCGCACTCACTGGATTGATCAACACTTAGAACAATGGGAACATCCAAGGATCTCAGTGAAGATCTAAGAAAGAGAATTCTAGAGTTACACAAGTTGGGGAGGTCTCTTGGGCCATTTGTAAACAGCTGCAGATTCCAGGATCATCAGTAATTTGGATGTGTCGCCACTTTGGCAAGTTCTGGAAAAAGAAACTTTCGCCCTCAGATGAGAGTAAATAGGTTAGGATGTTCAGAAACCAAGGCTCACGCCTTCTATTAACTGAAAACTGCTGGAAAACCAGCATCACTGTCCACAGCGAAGCTAGTTTTACATGGCCATGGGCTGAGAGAGAGAGAGAAGCCCCTGCTCCAAAAAATCTAAAGCAAGCAAAACGCCTTTTAGTCAGATGAGCTAAAGACTAAGCTATTTGGTCACAGTGGCAAGAGGTATGTAGGTACTGAGGAGTGAAGGTGAGGCTTTCAAACTAAAAAAATTGGACTGACTGTCAAGCATGGTGGTTGTAGCGTCATACTCTGGGGCTGTTTTGCTGTCAGTGGTAAATTGCACGAAGTGGATGGAAGAATAATAATGAAGGGCTACCTCCAAATTCTTCCACTTCACCTCAAATCAAATAGCATCAAAAACAGTGAGACAGTTCAAACTTGGTTACTGTTAGTTTGGGTTGACTTGATGACTAGCAAAAGCATCTGGTCAAGGTGCTGCTTGTTGATAGACATTTTAATATAAGTTGATGTGTATGTTTATATCTGACCCTGTGTGACTTAGAGAAAATGCAAAATAAATTCAAGCCTGTACACCCAATTATTGTTTCTTGAGTCACTAAATGTGTAACCTGTACAATCATTCCTCCCTGGAAAACTATACAGCATACACAAGGGCCGAGTTGTCCAAAATTAACATGACAGTCATGTCCATGATGAGGGTATGTAAATGACTTCAAAATATGTATATATTGACAGAAAGAGCTGATATATAAGTACCCATAATTCAACTGGTTAGATTAACAGAAAAGTTAATACAAATAATAAATTATAAAGACTTTTGATATAAATCTGGTTCTTCTTCTTCTTCTTCTTCTTCTTCATCTTCTTCTTCTTCTTCTTCTTCTTCTCCTTCTTCTCCTTCTTGTCGAATTCTTTACATAATCGATTTGTTGTCCTAAATGACTTAACATACATAACTGTGGCTCCCTCTAGTGTCTCAATGTTGCAAATGCCAGTCGGGCTCCACCAATATACGTCATTAGTGCGACAGTTACTCTGTGGAAAAAAGACGATTCTGGCTGATTCATTGTAGCCGGGTGGTTTGTTTCGGCTACGACCAGAAAAACAAACTCTTCTGAATACCACACAGGTCTGACAGCAGGTAAGTGGAGGCAGACGTTCAACACAGCTCACAGAAGTCATTAAATCTGATGAAAGGGGATTACTGTAAACAATTTGTTAATCATTTTCTTGTACTAAACGGTGCAGGCTAAGTTAGCACAAACAGGCTAGCGCTAGCATCACGCTAATTGTGTCCGTGAACTGAGCTAAAAGCAGCTCAAAACAGTAAACAAGCTAAAACTATAGTCATCAGCCACAGGCATGTAATGATACATTAACTAAAACATACGAGCCGATAATGTTTTATCAGGCTTATGATGTTACCGTATTGCGTTTGACGATTATGGGTGAATTAGCACATTGAAGCTAACTGTCATTAGCCTTTCTTTGGAATATGGATATTTGATTAATTAATGTAATTTTTTGTGTTACTGGAAGTGCAGTTTAGCTCATTTTCTGCACACAGAGCTTAGAAATAGTCCGAATTTTCTACTCGAGTTTACTCGTTAGGCCTACGTACACTGTGACTACACATAACGTCTAATCTCATAAAAACAAAATATAACCAAAATATTAAAATAAAATATGCATAAGGTACATTTATTTTAATGTTAGCAGTTAAATATAATTTTAAATAATGTATAGGGTGATCTTATTAATTTGGAGATTGTCCAAACAGAGTAAAATCTGATCTCTATAAGTTTTCTTTGAATAAATGTGGACTGAAGGAACTATTACATATAACTCTGTATCTTCACAAACCATGTCCTGATCACGAGTTTAACAAAACTTTTTTTTGTTTGTTTGTTTCTGTTTCACAGTTAACACATCTCAGTATGGACCGGCTGCTTAGGCTCGGAGGTGGAATGCCAGGTCTTGGCCAGGTAACCTAAAGATAACCAACAGTATAACTACATTACATAAAAAATACACTTGCTAAAGGGGAGTGCTTGTGTGCTGCAGGTTTTATCAGATGGTTACTGCCATTAAATAAATATTAACAGAAAGAAATATAATGCTTATGCACATTGTATGCTCTAAAATTCTAACTGATACCTGGAATGTGGTGATTAGTAAAAGCTGCTGCTGTCTTACAAAAGCCTGAACTAATAAAAAAAACACTGCTCCTCAGGGTCCCCCAACAGATGCACCTGCTGTGGACACAGCAGAGCAGGTGTACATCTCCTCTCTTGCCCTGCTCAAGGTAACACCTCTGCACCACATCATCAGCAGTAAGTATGTGATGTCCATAAAAAAAAAAACATCTCGATGACTTTTCATGCTATTCCTCAGATGTTGAAACACGGGCGTGCTGGTGTACCCATGGAGGTCATGGGATTGATGCTGGGAGAATTTGTTGATGACTACACAGTGCGAGTGATTGATGTGTTTGCCATGCCGCAGTCAGGAACGGTAAGTTCATTTGTCCCAATCTCCTCCTGTAGATTACCAAGGAGTGCACAGTTGGATAATAAACACCTTGTTTGTATCATGATATGACCAATTTTGAAATAAATTTGTGATGATTAATGTTGACTTTATACTTTTTCACAAAATCACAATTTTGTGCCTCACAGGGTGTGAGTGTCGAAGCAGTGGATCCTGTGTTTCAGGCCAAGATGTTGGACATGCTAAAGCAGACCGGCAGGTAACACTTGAGACTATATAAAATGAATAAAAACTCATTTTCAAAAGGATAGTTTGATCAAATACCTGCTTAGCTAGTAATTGATGCATAAAGTGAAGGCTTAGAAGAGAAAATGAAAAGTTTTTATGAAAAAATTTACGTTAAATGTCTCTAAAATCATATTCACATATGTCTGCTGTCCTCTTCCTGTGCTGTTTAACAGACCAGAGATGGTGGTGGGATGGTACCACAGTCACCCTGGGTTTGGTTGTTGGTTATCTGGTGTGGATATCAACACACAGCAGAGCTTTGAGGCTCTGTCAGAGCGAGCTGTCGCAGTGGTCGTTGATCCAATTCAGAGCGTCAAAGGGAAGGTAGGGATGAGTGGGTACCAAGGAGAAACCCTCTAATCAGCCTCTTATTATTTCAAGTGCAGCGCACAAGATCAGTTATTAAGTGAGAATTCATAATGAATTAGTGATGATGATCGTTTAATTGTGAAACGGTTTTTCCTCCACTGTCATCTTCAGGTTGTTATTGATGCCTTCAGATTGATCAATGCCAACATGATGGTGTTGGGTCATGAACCAAGACAAACCACATCCAACCTGGGTCATCTGAACAAGCCTTCAATCCAGGTAACCTGCTGTTTGTGTTCTTAGAACATGGGTTTTTTCTTAAAATCTCCTAACAGATGGTAGCAACGTGTATTGTTATCTCCAGTTTCTGAACATCATATGCAAAGTAATAGTCACTCATGCTTCTCCATAAAATTATGTTCAGCGTTTTCTTTGAATATTTGCAGACAACACCAGCTGTTTGTTTTGTTGTTAGTGTTCAGTTAGCCTCAACAATCAGCTTGTTATAACATGAACAAACACAATTCAGTTAACTTTATTTACATGCAGTTAAATCGTTGCATAACAGCATATACCTGAGGCAGTTGGCACTAGTAAGGTTGCATTCAGAGAGACGTGAAGAACAGGAACAGCTGTGTGCCCTGCCATTCATCACACTTCATTTCCAGCCATTGTATTGAAACTAAATCAGTGTAAAAGATCTAAAGAGGATTTTTTGTAAAAATTCAAAACAAATCCAGTGTTAGAGATTTTTTTTGTGCAATGTTTGCTGACATTATCCAAAAAGGAAAAAAAAATGCTAAACTTGATGTTTCTTGTGTTTTCAGGCCCTGATTCACGGACTCAACAGACACTACTACTCCATCACCATCAATTACAGGAAAAATGAGCTGGAGCAGAAGGTTTGAGTCTCACAACCTATTAAAGAGTTAATACTTTTGTTAATTTGTGGTAGAACATATGACACATGACTTTTCTTATTCAGATGCTGTTGAACTTGCATAAGAAGAGCTGGATGGAGGGTCTGACCCTGCAGGACTACAGCGAGCACTGCAAGCACAATGAGACCATCGTCAAAGAAATGTTGGAGCTGGCTAAGAACTACAATAAGGTGCGACTTGAAATAATTCAGCAGCAGATAATTTTTTTTAAATTTTTAAATTATTTTTTTTTACCATACTGTTCCACAATACTGACATACTGTCATATTTCCACCTCAGGCCGTTGAAGAAGAGGACAAAATGACCCCTGAGCAGCTGGCAATCAAGAATGTTGGAAAACAGGTAGATTTTTGTTTGTATTTATTATAAACTTTATTGAAACCAGGGAATTCTCAAAAAGGATCTGAAAATCTTGACCCTGTGTTTTACATTTTTCATCTTTTTAAAACTTTTTTGTTATTTAATCTACAGGATCCCAAGAGGCATTTGGAGGAGCACGTAGATGTTTTAATGACATCCAACATTGTACAGTGCCTAGCTGCCATGTTGGATACAGTAGTTTTCCAGTGATTGGGCTGTGTGTGTATAACTGTTAATATTACAACCCTTGTTTTCTTTTATATAAAATAAATGTATGTATGACAGTAATTCCTGTGCTTGTGTCTGGACTGACTTGTAGTGAACTGAACTTGTTAACAGTTACTGGAGGAAGTTGAACCACAGCAAATACACCACAGGGAGAAATCTAGTTTAATTAACGCAGGGCACTTGGAAAAGCTTAATCCAATACAATGTTACAAATATAAGAACAGTAACCTGTCAGATGACGCGACGCAAAAAGTGCCCACTTGTAAATAAGCAAAAACATACCCGACTATTTATTGGAAAGAACCAGAAACGTCAGATTAGGTTTTATAGCTGATGTAATCTGTCAGAAACTGGAGTCCGGTTGACTGTTTGCACCAAGCAGTGCAGTCTATTAATCAGTTATTCTAAAACAGATTGTAAAAACAACTCTGAACATTTGATAAATAAGTGCCAGCACAATATACATGACCACCTTACTCCTGATGGTCAACTGTAGCTTTTACAGAACATTCAAGTATTAGCAGCCAGATGTTTTCCGTTGTTGGAGGTTTCAGTAGCTTAAAACAAAAAGTGGAAAAAAAAGCTACCATGAAGTTACCGCTTTTATCAGAATATATTTTACAGACATCGCAGAGAGCAAACAACTTTGTTCTTTTGTGCCAAAGCTTCTAATATCACTGAGCTGACTCAGCAGGGACTCTCTATGTTCATGTAACGCCTCTCTTGACCATTAGATGGGGACAGGGTTTCATGCCACAGGGCCAATAGCCCCACCTTCAGTATTACAGTTTTTCTCGATTGGTTTGGCTCATTTCTTGAAACCGAGATGACATTCTCAAAATAACATGGACAGATCTCCAAACCACCTTGCAATTGTTCACAACAGAATGTCATTTCTCATTGGTTTTATCAAATTGCAAATGCTTTAGTTCATGTCTCAAGTGACTCTGTGCTTCTTTTCAAAGGATTATGTACAAGTAGCTACAGTTAGCACAATGAGCCCACATTTACGGTGGCACGGTGGTTAGCACTGTTGCCGCACAGCAAGAAGGTCCTGAGTTCAATTCCAACATCAGGCCGGGGTCTTTCTGTGTGGAGTTTGCATGTTCTCCCCGTGTTTGCGTGGGTTCCCTCCGGGTACTCCGGCTTCCTCCCACCGTCCAAAGACATGCAGCTTGTGGGGATAGGTTAATTGGATAATCCAAATTGCCACTAGGTGTGAATGTGTGAATGAATGTGAGTGCGAATGGTTGTCTGTCCCTGTGTGTTGGCCCTGCGACAGACTGGCGACCTGTCCAGGGTGTACCCCGCCTCTCGCCCTATGACAGCTGGGATAGGCTCCAGCGCCCCCCGCGACCCTGAAAAGGAGAAGCGGAAGCGAATGGATGGATGGATGTATTACTAGACCTTGGTATGAACTGAGAGGCTGCTCGAACTGTAAAGTTTACAAATTACATGGCTGAACATATAGCATCTTGACAAAGACCTCATTCTCAGCTTATGCAAAGGCATGTTTATGTGTGGGAGAACTCATTTTCTAACAGCAAAAGCTGAGCCTAACAGCCGATGCTCGTCTTAGTTCATTAAAAAGGGAAAAAAGACACAATGGGTTCACAGGATCTCAGCCAGCCAAACAACATATATCACATCAACTCAAGTGATGGCGAAGAACGTGGAGCATATGGTCTCGCTCCTCTCCATCTAATATATACTAACTGGACAGATAGTTATGACAGACACGGTCTCCTGCCCTTCTGTCAACCTTAAGGTATTTCAGGCTACGTCATTTTTGCTCCTCACCAAAATCTCTGCAACCCAAAGCTGTGAAAAATGATTTTTTTTATAAAAGGGCTGTTCAATTAAACAGCACACTCAAAGACATTTGGAAATGACAGAGCAAGCCCACACATAATTCAAAAGAGTTTGATATCAAAAACATAATATTCCAAGATATATTTTACAGCTGTGCAGATGACTGGAAAGCATCTGTTTTCTCAACTGCTCGTCCAGTTCATGGTTGCTGGGAACTGAAGCCTCGTCCAGCTGTCATACAGTGAGAAGCATGGCACACATTGGACTGGTCACCAGGTCATCATAGGACGCACGCACGCACGCACGCACGCACACACACACACACACACACACTAGTTGACCTAACTGAATATCTTTGGATAGTGGGAGGAAGCTGGAGTACCCTTTCAAGATCTTTGACCTAAATTAATGAAAAATTAATGAAAAGCCAACAGGAAATCAGTAAAAGCCTGGCGTTCTTAATAATTGATAACGACTCAAGCTGTAGCTTTGCGAACATCAAAATTATCAGTAACATTCTGTAAATGTATAAAATTATAAACATTTCAAAGTGTCAGTTTATGTAACAATGTGGAAGGATGATAATCCCTGGTTATAAACGTTACCTTGTCATTCCCTTCCTGAAATTCTTCATGGGGTTATTTTGATGCAATCACACACTCAGCACTCTATTGAACCGCTTGTTAATGTAAATATCAAGTTAGCCGATCACATGGCAGTAACTCAGTGCAGTTGATTTAAGTGACTTTGAACGTGACGTGGTTGTTGGTACCAGACCGGATGTTCTGAGTATTTCAGAAACTGCTGATTTACTCAGATTTTCCATCATCTCTAAGGTTTACTGAGAATGATTTTAAAAAGAGAAAATATCCAGTGAGAAGCAGTTGATGAGGGTCAGAGGTCAGAAGAGAATACCCAGACTGCTTAGAGGTGATAGAAAGGCAATAATAACTGAAATAGACAGAAGCAGAAGCAGATGCCATGACCATCTCATTATGAATGCAGATTATACATATTGATGGCTGCTTCCCATAGCATAGAGCATCCCATGGGTGCAGTTGACACACAGTGACTGTGTGATGTTGTCATGTCAATATGGACATGGATATGTTACCATCACCTTACTGAATCTATGCCTATCTATCCCTTTGCAGAAATTAGGCTCCATAAATGCTAAAGAGGTAAGTATTATTTCTCAGTTACAGTGAATAGATAGAAAATAAACGGTAGGAAACTAAACAGAAGAAAGAAGAAGAGAAATAACAAGTTAACATATACCAGTGACACAGTCCAGGGCCTGATCAACCCTGGCAGGGCCTCCTTGGATGAGGGTGTCTAGTGACAATGGTCGAAACACCCGATGAATACAATGTCCACTACTGACGATGTGTCCCAAATTTTAAAATGATAAGCTAGATCAGATCTCTAATCCCTAATCCTAACTAAGGAAGGAAAATGGCAGATTAGCCTGGGTAAAAGACTGAAAGTTGAGGCACACAACAACGTGCGCTGCTGGTAAAGTTTCTGGGCTGCCTTTCCTCATAACAGCCATCCCTCAAGAGTCTCTCCATCTAAAGCAATGCATTATCAGGGACTGTAATATCTAGTTTTTTTTTACTGAATGTGTTTGACTCTCACGCTTTCATGTAGTGCACCATTTTTTGGAACTCAACCAAACATCTTGACAGCTTTAGGGTGAAAGATTTCAGTTGGTAACTTCCTTAGTGCTTGGAGGATGAACCGTAACATTACATCAGTGATTACTGACGCAGATTCTCTCAGATCTTTGATGTCACCAACAGGCCAAAATGTTTACTTTTTGTGAAAGATCTCCGTAAGAGACCTCCGATGTAAGCTACACTGTGAGGTTCATGTTGGTGAGCTTTTATCTTTCATCAGCTATTAGACCAACAGAGACCATCTTGTAAAAATATTATGTTTCCACACCCAATAAAGACATAGTTATAGTTCCAGATAACAATGTTGTAAACCACAGTGTATTTACACCACAACGTACATTCAGAAACAAAAATACAAGCCTACAGAAGTAGCAATAAAATGCCTAATTACTATTTATATAAGTCATAGAAGCATAGCTTCTTTTGTAATATTAGTTCAAATGTATGAATATTGCATTATTATCACATTGTAATAACATGTTTGCATTTCAGTGGAGTTTATTATAATGGATTCTCTTGTATAAACAGATGGATATCACCATATCTCAAAAATAACTCATGCTTCACTTACCTAAAAACATAGTCAGCATGAAGGGCCAATTCACATGCAGCAAGTCTGTGTATTTAGGTACAAAGTGTACCTTCATATTTCTAGTGCTGAATCATGCTAGCTTGCACTGGAAGCATTTTCAGACATATTCTTCTGCAAATGTCAGGAGATGTCTCCCTGAGATTACAGCACAAAACCAGTCGTGCGCACGGAGCAGCAGCCATAACAACAACACAATGTTATCTTCACCCTCCAGAAACTTCCAAACTTCAAGTCTGAGCTGAACGTATTTGTTGTTGGACACTTTTTCTGGGAATGAGAAAAGTCTGCTTTCTTTTTCTTAGAAGACTTGGGAAGTTTGCTGCCTCTCCATGTTTGAGTATTCATGCAGCTGATCCTTCGTGGTCAGACATCATCTTCTCTGCCTCCTCAAATCTAACAACATCTTCTCCTGCAAGGAAACTGAAAAGACACCATCTTTTGGTATCTCTCATAAAAAAGTGTTTTTCTCCCTGCTTCCAAAGGACTTCCAAAGAGATGAGCTAAAGAGGGAGGCGTAAAACAAGGCAGGCTCTTTAATAAATGCTGGAGCTGTTTGGTGCGGTTCAAGAAAACAGATTACTCCCATGGGGCCACGGCCAAGCACACAGCACTCTGCTCCACCTTAGTGGACCGGAGCCAAAGGATGACAGAGTTAAAGCTTTTTAATTGCCCGGTTCTGCCGGATGGACAATTTAAATTATAGCAACAAAAAAAAAGTTTTTGTGAACAGTTTAAAAATTCTTAAAATGCTGTTGACAAATAAATCAATAAATCACATCTCATAACTTTTAACTTTTATTAGGTTTGTGGAGGTTTTCATCATCTCATATGATCTTCACCTCGGTTTTTTTTAGCCATACTCGTGAATGGCTCTTAGGATTTTTGTTCAGTTACTCACCGCTTTGATCCAATCAGAAATATTTTGACAAATATTTGATTGCCATAAAACTTTGCCAAAACCATCTGCAGACGATGACTCCAGGGACTTTTCATCCAGCCAATATCAGGTCGAATGTTTTACTGATTCTGGAAAATTGGGAAAAATCTTGATGAATGGGCAAAAACTGTGATATGGACATATTTGGTTTCCAGATAATAAATCTGAAATACCTTTTTCTCCAGCACGACTAAGAATTTCTAGTAAAATATCTCACCAGCTTGGCTGCTATTAAATTTAGTGCACACATTCAACAATAAATTGCAATAAACTTCTTGGGCTTTTGATCTCATGCCAGCATTGGGGAAGATTTGACTTTGCTTAATACTTTTAGTTTTTCACTGGTGCGATAATGTCTGAGTGCAGCTGTTCTGTTTAAATGAAATTATTCAGTTCATGATCTGAACGTGTTTCTTTTCGATAAATGATCATATTTTATATGTTTTAGAAACCAAATAGATCGTCTCAGAGTTTATATAACATTATTGATTTATGTAAGCAGCATTTCTTGCACTTGTGCCGCCTGAGTTTGGCAGCTGTTTTCAATTTAAACATGATTTTACTTGGACACATGTATTAAGGCTCGTGACTGGCAGAAAGAACACACAGATATTTACGGTAAGTTGATGGTTTCCCAGATTTACACTGCTTCTACAACCTGAGAAGCAGCAGGGTATTTTTTTTTAATCCATATTCACAGAGTTCTCTCTATGATTTTTTTTGTTTGTTTTGCTTCATAATAAAAGTCTCATGTTTATGGTTGTGCCACCATGACATTTGAGGACATACAGTGATGGTCAACATTAAATTATCTCAATATCTTTAGAATTAATATTAGTTATAATATGGGACTATTTTAACAATAAAAAAATCTGAGAAGCAAAGTTAATTTGTGATCTTATATTTATGGTTTTTAGATAGCAAAATATAAAACAATATACATTATTTGCACTGAAAATATTTTACACGTTTTAGAACCTATATAATTATGCGTTCAGACACAAAAATATCACATTATTGATCCATATATACTGTGTACATGTGTACAGGTTTATTGAGTTAATTCCTCCTATATCACATGCTGGTATGTTAAATTGCACAATCAGTTAGCACGGAGGTTGTGACTGTGTCATCTATTTTGAAATGTCCAGTTATTTTCAAACACTGCTGAGTTTGCACCAATGTGAAGTTTTAGGTCTTTTTATGCCTGGAAGTTATACTTCTACCACCTCCACTGTTACACAGTGAAATTCTTTTAGCATCATACAGACATAGGCTGCCAGGGAATTCCCATGATGCATTGAGTTTTTCCTTTCCAGTCACCTTTCTCGCTCACTATGTATTAACAGACCTCTCTGCATTGAATCATATCTGTTATTAACCTCTGTCTCTCTTCCACAGCATGTCTTTATCCTGTCTTCCTTCTCTCACCCCAACCGGTCGCAGCAGATGGCCGCCCCTCCCTGAGCCTGGTTCTGCCGGAGGTTTCTTCCTGTTAAAAGGGAGTTTTTCCTTCCCACTGTTGCCAAAGTGCTTGCTCATAGGGGGTCATGTGATTGTTGGGTTTTTCTCTGTATCTATGAAGCGCCTTGAGGCGACTTATGTTGTGATTTGGCGCTATATAAATAAAGTTGAATTGAATTGAATTGAATCATGTTGCTTCTTTTGGTATTAGGCTGACATTCAGCACAAAGTGTTGCGCAGCCTTTGTAAAACCTCACAGAGCTGCTAGCACTAAGCTCTAAACTGAGTTACTTTAAGTGCTCGGACAGAAAAGCATCATTTTCCTTTTCATGACAAACAAGAAAAACTCCAGAACAGCCAGCGATTGAAGCTTTGGGTGATATCAGGGCCCTCTCTCTGTCTTCCACATGTGGAGATCTCCACAATATGCTGAAGGTGTGAATAAATATTTCTACTTGTTCGTTATTGCACGAAGCTGTGAAGTTTGGCCAGTGGTCTGCACATCTGGAGGAGCGTCTCTTTGAGGCGATAAGGACCCGCCCGTGAACCCAGATCTGATTTTCCAGAGTCTTCCTAGAGCAATCCCAACTGTATTTCCATTTTCATCTTTTAAATGATTCAGAGTAAATGTGAAACATTTGGACGTTTTAAATGCAATGCAATCTGTCAGACAGCTGTGGTACGTCAGCTTGGTGTCTGTTCTTGTGCACCCTGCCCCTCCAGGCAGAATGCCCTTAACCTGCAAAGGTCCTTCCCTTCTCAGCAAATCTGTTCAGCCAAGAAATAAACAGAGCCTCACTCTTAAATCATCCTGTTTAGTTCAGCTCAGGCTGCTTTGTACCTGCAGTGTTCTCTCTCAAACATATACAGGATGTGATAGATGGTACCTGCCACTGTTAGAACAAGGCATTACATCTCTGGGCTATACTTTATGGACTTTAAGCAATAATGTGACACAATAGGCAAATAAATAAATTAGATCTTTGACTCTAATGCGTCAGTGAAAAGAAGCAGAAGTTTGAACCTGGCTTCATCCAACATTCTGACAAAGCAGACATCAGTGACTTCTGCTAGTGAAATTTCAGCCCTGTTTATCTTCCTCTTAAGCTTTTAATTAATCAAAGTCAGAGAGAAAATGATCATAGTTTAAACCATCAGTTACCACCTGCCTTCTAGCCTCTTTCACCAAAACGCATAAGAGAGATCAAATGAATTGCAAAGATGGAAGCAAGTAGTTATTCTACCTCTAGGGATTCATGTTTTATGACTTTATTCGTCCCTTATTTCTTCCAAATTCTGACCTAACTATCCAAATGTTGCAGGGGTAACCCAGACTCTTCAGATCAGCCAAAGTTTTTCTAATGCTCAGTTGAAAAATTTTGCTGAGTCTGTGTAAATTGTAGCCTCAGTTTCCTGTTCTTAGCTGACATTAGCAGCCAGTCTGGTCTTCTGCTGCTACAACGCATCTGCTTCAAGGTTCAGTGTGCTATAAGTTCAGAGATACTGTTTCGCTTTGCTTGGTTGCAACAAGTGGTTATTTGAGTTACTGTTGGCTTTGTATCAGCTTGAGGCACTCTGGCCATTCATCTCTGTGTGCTTTTAGGGTCATTGTCCTGTTGGAAGATGACCCTTCACCCCAGTCCAAAGTCCACAGTGCTCTGGAGCAGGTTATCATCAAGGATGTCTCTGTATATTGCTGCATTCATCTTTCCCTCAACCCTTACTAGTCTCCCAGTTCTTGCTGCTGAAAAACATCCCAACAGCATAACGCTGCCACCACCGTGCTTCACTGTAGGGGAGGAATTAGCCAGGTGATGAGCAGTGCCTGGTTTACTCTAGAAATGATGCTTCACATTCGAAAGACTTCAATCTTTAGTTCATCAAACCAGAGAGTTTTGTTTCTCATGGTCTGAGAGTCCTTCAGGTGCCTTTTGGTAACCTCCAGCTGGGATGTGATGTGCCTTTTACTGCTTCTGACTGGCCACTCTACCAGGCAGCCCTGATTGGTGGAGTGCTGCAGAAACATTGGTGACTGGAGCTCTGTCAGTGTGACCATTGGTTCCTCGGTCACCTCCATGTCTGACACACTTTAACTTTAATCACTCATACTGGAAGAGTCCTGGTGGTTCCAAATTTCTTCTATTTACAGACTGATGGAGGCCACTATGCACCGAGACTCTGGGAGACTCTTCTCTATACACTTCCGCAGATCTGCACCTTGATACAATCCTGTCTCAGAGGTCTACAGAAAATCCTTTGAACTTCATGGCTTGGTTTGTGCTCTCACATGCACTTTATGTAGACTTTTCAAATCATGTCCAATTAACTCAATTTACTATGGGTGGACTCCAGGCAAGTTGAAGAAACATCTGACAGATATCAGTGGAAACAGGATGCACCTGAGCTCAATTTTGAGTGTTGTGGCAAAGGCCATGAATTCTTAGGTAAATGTTATATGTTTGTCTCTTGGTTTTAATAAATTTGCATTATTTCAATCTAACATTTTTCACTTTGTCATTATTTATTAGTATTTTGTGTAGAATTTTGAAGTGAACAATGCATTGAGATGCTGCCGTTTGATTGGCTGATTAGATCTTTTCATTAAGGACTGTGAGTGCTGAATGAAATCAGATAGATTTGCTTGTGCTCCTGGTACTATGCAGAACATTGGTTAAAATAAGAAGGAAAGTAAGGCCATAGTAGCAAATGATGTGAATGTTTCAAGGTTTAAAAATATAACATAAAAAATGCTTCAAGTGTTATGCCAGACTCAGTGTAAACACTGAATTGTTTGAATTTGTTCTCTTTTTAAATATACTTATCCAGTAAATGAAGCTTCTGGTCTGTATTTAGTGAAGTGGTGTAACAGCAGACCAGACCAAAAGGCAAACATGGTAATTATTATGTTTAACCATCTGTGTTAGAACTACGTCACATTTAGAGACTAATTTTTGGCTTAAACTTTTTGTTACTGTCCCGATTTGTTTTCGTTCTACTTTGATGGGGAATGCTTTGTCCTCTGGGCTTTTTTTAAACTGCCAATTACCTGGAAACGGAAACACTGACTAAGACTTCATTTGTGTTCAGACATGTGCAAAATAGATCAGGTTATACTCATAAGATTAATGGCCAAACTTAAAATTCACAAAGGGAGCCTACATACCTACTCCTTCTTCTAATAACGTGAAGTCATTTCTCCCCTTGATTACCTTCTTTGTCAGCGTTATGCAATGAAGCCATATGCTTCCAATCCACAGGAGAGAGCGAATAAGTGCAGGAATTTACCAGAAACTGTTATCTTTCAAGGCAGATAAACACATCAGGGAATAGCTCACCCCCACCGGAGTGTTTGTTTAAAGGTGCCTCTCGAGATACTGGATGGACAAATGATTGTTAGGGAGGGATTCGATAGTGAACAAGTACACAAAAGCCATCCGGAGCTGTCATAAGAACATGCAATTAAAGCAGCAACGATGATTCGTTTCTAGATGGTTTTATCATGAAGCAAGAAGCAGTGAGGACCTTAGAGGCTGCATTTCTGCACTTTGTTTGTGTACGCTGGTCCTTAGGAGGACGGTGGGTGGGGGTGGGGTGGGCACGTGATTGGTGCATCTTGCAGTCTCTGCTTCCATCTCTGTGGTACAGCAATGACAGTAACCGTAGTGTGATGTCGTTGCCTGGGACTATATTTCCACTCTCTGTCTGTAATGTTCCTCAGTGGTCTCGGAGTGATGATGTCAGCGTCCACAGAGTTTCCACCACAGCACAGAGCCTGCAGAGGGGAAGTGAGTGGGTGTGCGTGGGTTTTGTATGTGCAGTCGGACCAGCTGCATTTGCACAGAGAAGAGGGTCTGCCGAACAGAACCACAAAACAGAGGTGCTGTTTTTCATTGGTCTAGCCTTCAGGGACTCACCGTCTGGGCTGGTGTTATTTAAGTCAACAATGAACTTGTGACATATTCCCGCATATTCCTGCACACACACACGCACACAAGTTTCTCTTTTAAGATATCAGTGGAAGTACAGCCAAATAAAGAAAAGTCCTTCTGAGTTAGATGCATGAAATATTGTAGTTTTTATTATATAGCTACAACACAAATGCTACGGCAAGGAGGAGTCAGGACGCCAGGTCAGGGGGGAGATATCATCACCCCCACCCGAGATTGGGTACATAGCCCCAAGTGCGATAGGAGAAGGATCGTTGAGTGCGAGAGGAACTGACCTGAAAAATAGGATCATGGCCAAGCTTGAAACCTGGATCCCCCGTAGCCGGTTACCAAGATTACGTGAAGTTCCCTCAGAAGGTCTGCTAGATGATGTTAATGCAGCACTACGGGCAATACCTACAACCACGATTACCGACACTAACAAGCTGATCTACAATACGGCAACAGTGATCAGTGAGATGCTTGGCTACAAGTTGAGGGCTGACCACAGCGACCTCCCTGAACAGGGTCCAGTAACCATCACAGTGGCAGATATCCAAGAAAGGGTCTCCAGTATGAAGAGTTGGACAGCACCAGGGCCCGACATGGTTCACGCCTACTGGCTGAAGAAGCTGACTGCACTCCACGAGCGTCTGGCAGCACAAATGAACCAGCTGCTAGTTAACGAGAGACACCCGGATTGGCTAACTGAAGGCCGGACGGTCCTGATCCCCAAGGACCCCAAGATATATATATATATATATATATATATATATATATATATATATATATATATATATATATATATATATATATGCTGCATGCATATATATATATATATATGCATGCAGCAAAGATGTAGTTTTCCATTTGCAACTTCAGCAGTGTTTAGGTCAAATGTAGTTCAGCCTGAATAACTGTGTCGATATAAACACAAGGACAAAAGTTTCTTTTACATGTTGGAGCATGTGCTGATCACTTATATATGACTTATTACCTGGATCCATGCTTCACACCAGTCTAATGTGTGAGAAAGTCAAGATGTTCCAACTTTTCACCTTGAAATAAATAACATGACTCATGGTCAGATGATGTTAACATCTGCTGCTTGTCTTCAGGAGGTACAAGAGCTGTAATTATAGGAAGTAAGAAAGGGAGAGAGACATCAAACCGGTGCAAACAAACGAATGCATGCGCATACACGGTGAGATGATGTCACGCTTTTTCCGAGCTCCTATCTTCATCTGTTTAATAGCCTTCAAAGCTGTGCAGTGGGACAGACTGTGAGTTTGTATTGTGTCTGAAAAATAATTGCAAAGTAAGGGAGGGTGGATGTGAGGCAGGGTTCAGATGTTGTTAGGAAGGCCTCTATTCGTTTGTTCGTTTGATTCATTGTGTTGTTGCTTGTTATAGTTTCATTATGAAAGAATTTCCTTTCCAAGAGAGTGAGGCTTTTTAAAGGGCTTGTAACTCCACTCTGCTGTGGTGAAGTGTAGTGCTGTGTCAAACAGGGAAAGCTTTAGGAAACTCTTTTCATTTCATTCTTAATGTTTTCTCCATGCAAAAAATTATTCTGCTGGGAAATAATGTAATCAGGACCGTCAATGTGCCCGTCCACAGACTGTGAGTCATTCTCCCGCAGCTTGGCTATGATTTTGCCATGCTGCATTGCCATACACGTGAGTCATAGCAAACCTGCTGCAGCTTATCGTTACCCAAATGAAAGTTTATTATTACAGTAAATTTGGTTTATTTGTCTATTTAGGACATCAGAAAATGTGCTCCGGTAAACCAACTAATAGTCACAAGTACAAAACATTCTGTGAGCTCAGTGTGTTGTGGTTAAAGAGTTTGGGTCTCTGTGCCACAGACAGTAAAACATTCTGGCATTTCCTTCAGACAACAGCACTACGGCAAATGGTCAGAGGAGCGGTGCAGTCAGTGAAGCCAAATGGAGAGGAATACTCAGACTGAGACCAAAAAAGGTAAGTGAAGAAGGGAAGAGGAGAGTGGGGGATGGTGAAATTGGCAAAAAAACAACAACAACAAAAAAAACAAAACAAGGAGGGATAAAACACGAAAAGGTGGAATGATATCTCGCCCACATTAAATTATTCCCTGATGATGCTGCTGCTACTGCGTCATCACTTTCTGTTTGCTTTAGCGCTATTTGAACCATTGATGGTCTGAAGGACCATTTAGGTCGAACACTTTTCCTGGCATGTGTCTGCGTGGGTTCCTCCTTCCTTCCTCACACAGTCCAAAGACATGCATGTTAGGTTAACTGGTGACTCCAAATTTTGAATGTGAGCATGAATGATTTTCTGTCTCTCTGTGTTAGCTCTGTGGCAGACTGGCAGCCTGTCCAGGTTGCACCTTACGACAGCAGGGATAGGCTTCAGCTCCCCCACAACCCATAATAGGATAAGATGAAGAAAATGGATAGATGGATTTAAATGTCAGAAAGGGGCAACTTATGTGGCTGAAAAAAAGAAGCTTGTGAGATTGTTTACATCACTTTGACTATAATTTTCTTTCCCCCCTTGTTTCAGCCAATCAGCCTCCACTCTGTATACTTTAAATCTCTCTGCTCTTCTGTCATTTTCCCTTTCAGGCTCTCATTTGTTGAACCCACCTCCTCTCCGCTTCACCCTGGTCACTCAGAGCGCCATCCAGGTCTCTTTCTTCATCTTCACCACCACTAGCGCCTATACTTTGAGGGTGTTGTCCTAATTCCTGTCACCGCTGGGATTCTGTTCTGATGTGATGGATCATCAGTTTAATTTTTTAAACTGATGAATTTTTTATGTCAATAAATCATGCCCAGTTCTTCCGAAGCGAATCCAGTAAATCCAGTTTTCTTTGATTTAATACTTCCAAATATAAACTCAGAATCAACTTTCGGATCACTAAATCACTACAGTTATCATTACTGTTTCCCCGGGAATGTAGTTGCCACACAAATGTACGAAATGGATGAAATGGTGGTCTTAAGCCCGCTCAGCAAATATTGTTAATACTGTTGTTAGTACCAACATCTTCAAACAAACTTACCCTCTTAAAATATGGACCGATAATTTCTTAAAAGTATTCACAAAAGCACATTTCCAAAAATTACATGCATAATTATAAGTAACAGTAAGTTGAAATCACAATACAAATAATTTGAAACTGCAAAGAAATCCCTGACTCAAAAACAAGTTTATAATAAACTTACATGCAGCATGACTGCCCCACAAAGCAAACGTGAAACGTACAGCAGACCAAGATGCACTTGGTGAAATCTTAAGTATCTACCAGCTTTCATAATGTTGCTTTTTTGTGATGAAAGCTTATAACATCAGGTGAATCGCTGGCAGGACATTTAATCCTAACAAATCAACAATATCATAACAAATCAATCAATAAATAAATAACACATTTCCTTCCACCTCCAACATCCCATTAAGCTATTATGGAAAGAAATTATGTGTTCATCACCTGATACCTTATCATTATCTTGATAGTGATAAGGTATAGTCCTCTTAGAACCTTATTGTTGCATTCATGATAAATCACACATTAAGAACATGAGATTTCAGAGTGTTCTTTGAACTATTTGACGTAACGAAATTACAAGAATAAAAGCCTGGGAGATTGCTTTACGTCATATTCCTTTTGAATGTGTAAGTTAGACAAAACATGGGACAAATTACTTTCTGCTCTATAAATGGGACTTGAACCACTTCAGGGAAATGTGAACAATCTTGCCGTCTGCTTTAGTAGTTCTTTGTGGAAAGTTTTCCCCTCAAATGATTCCAGTTTCTACTCTAATTACTGAAAGCAATTCAGACTAAAAAAAGGTAACAGGGGCAATTTGTAGTTGGTGTTTAACACTGTTCCTTGTGTTGATAAACAATTAAATATTAAATACATAATTCCTTTAAGAATCCAATTAAAAAGCAGAAGGGTGGAGGCTGGGATGGTGGATAAGCCTCTATCTTCGAAGGCACCTTCTAATTTCCCTTAATCACAAACTTTCTCTGTGCATAATGCACTAACATTAACCAAGCTCACCTAAACCATAGCTCACAGCCATAATTCTTCTAGTTTAACACTACCCTAGATGCCATATCCAAATACTGTAGAAGAAAGACGTTCAAAAGTGGTGGAAATAAATGCAATAGAAATGTAGAACTGACCAAATCCGAGTTTGCTTACTCCTTTAATATTGACTTTCTGGTTTAGAAATAGGATTGTGATTCTCTTTGCATGAGAGGTCACAGTTTACAGTCCTAACATCCTCATGACCCTACCAAAGCTGAAGAGATGCCATTATATCCCCACTGTTAGCCACTGGTAAAATCACTGTGTGGGTGTGAACTGTGATCCAAGCTTCACTCACCAACTACAGCAGACTGCTCATCCACACCCTTTCTGCTCTCACCTCTCTTTAACATCTCTGAATCAAGCAGCCCACGCTGGCACTGCAGATATGGAAGCCAGTGAATTATTTCAAGTAGTGGTGTCAAAACAGAATGCAAACACTGTGTGTCTGCACAATGTGAGACATGGCTGTAGCTCAGGAGGTAGAGCAGGTCAGCTGCTGATCAGAAGGGTTGGTGGTTCGATCCCTGGCTGCCCCAGACTGTGTGCCAAATATCCTTGGGATACTAACTCTCTGATGCATTCATTGGAGTGTGAATACTACATAGAAAGCACTTGAAGCATAGAAGAAAGTGCTTGGGTGGATCAGGGAGGTTGTATAACATCCTCTGGGAGAGTAGTAAAGAGTCAGAAAAGTAAGATTACTTCAAACTAGTCCAGTTTTTGATCCTTGGGTGCAGAAATGTGAATTTATTTAGAATTTTCTCTAATCTAGGGTAAGGAGTAGACATAGAGGCTCAAATATATATGCACTAGTTTCAGTCTTTTAACAAGTGCTGCTGAAGGTTCTACAGTATCTTTTAACTTGACAAGGCCAAGGATACCTGGTAGTTTTTATTTGCCAAAAGTACAAGGTATTCTGATGTGTCACCACTTGGCCAAGGTCTGGAAAAAGACACAAACTTTGATTGACACATTTGAAATTGACTGAAATTTGCAGTTGCCCACAATAACAAGGGGTTTGTCTGGAAGAGTAAAGGCGAGGCTTTTCAATCTTAAAATCACCATACATGGTCAAAGATGGCGGTGGAAGCCTCATGCTCTGGGACTGTCTTGCTGCCAGTAGTACTGGTCCTTGCACAAACTGGATGGTATAATGAAGAAGGCATACCTTGAAAATTTTTTCAACTTTCCTGCGTGCTGCACAACAACATTGAATATTTAGTATTTACTGCTGTTTACACTTAGCTAGATTAATGCGATGGTGTTGTGTTTAGTATGTTGCTTTGGGTTTTTTTTGCTTGTAAATCCATGGACCAATACGGCAATGCCACTGCCGTATTGGTCCATGGATTTATGGACCAATACCCAATGGATTTATTTTGCCAATGGCAAAATAAATCCATTGGGTATCCTTGTTGGTCTTCAGACAACAATTCTGACAGCTAAAGAACCAAATGGGACAGGCAAAAAAAAAAAAGAAACAAAAGAAAAATTTTCAACTTCATGCCAAATCAGCATGAGACGGTTAAAACTTGGACACAGTTGGGTTTTCTAACAGGACAATGATCCCAAGCACACATAAAAACTCGTGCTTTTTGAAATGGAAAAGGCAGGTTAACATTAGGCCTTTGGAATTATGTTCTTGACCTCAGACCTATTGAAAATTTGTAGACTATTATTATTATTATTAACCTTTATTTAACCAGGAAAAGTCCCATTGAGATTAAAAACCTCTTTTTCAAGGGAGTCCTGGCCAAGAGGCGACAACACGTTGAAATTACAAAGTTACATACATATTATAAATAACAATTACATTTTAAAAACATTTTTCTCTGGCTCTCTCAATCTGGACTTAAAAGCATTTAATGAAATAAGATCTGCTATCTTCCAGTCTTTTTGCATCATGTTCCATGTGAAAGGGGCAGCATAAGTAAAAGCCCTCTTTCCCAGTTCAGTTCTGGCAAATGGAACATTGAGCAAAAAAAGATCGCTTGAACGCAGGCTGTAAGAAACAGTACTTCTCCGTGTGAGCAGATCGCAAATGTAGGTGGGCATTTGTCCAAGCAGGGCCTTATAAATAAAGATGCACCAGTGAGCAAACCTCCTGGAGGACAACGAAGGCCATCCCACTCGAGCGTACAGATCACAACAATGGGTCAAGGCCCTACAGTTTGTAATAAACCGTAAAGAGGCATGATAAACTGAGTCAATCTTATGAAGACACTGGGCGGAAGCATTCATGTACAGCAGATCACCATAATCTAAAACAGATAAAAATGTAGCATTTACAAGACGCTTTTTTGTCTCAAAAGAAAAGCAAAATTTGTTTCGAAAGAAAAATCCCAATTTTAGTTTGAGTTTTTTCACAAGATTGTCTATGTGAGGTTTAAAGGTCAGAGAATCATCAATTAAAAAGCCAAGATATTTATACGTATGCACCACTTCTATGAGGTTTCCCTCAAGAGTGGACACCAAGGGGACAGTTTGAGGAAATCTCTTCATGTTTGAAAACAACATTAGCTTTGTCTTTTCAGCATTGAGAACCAATTTCAGCTCCAGAAGTGTGTGCTGAACCACGTCAAAAGCTTTCTGCAACGATTCTATTGCCTTTTCAAAGTTTGAGCCAAAGGAATAAATAACTGTGTCATCAGCATAAAAATGCATACTAGCATTGGACACATTTTGTCCCAAATCATTTATATACATGATGAACAGCAGAGGTCCTAAAATTGAACCCTGTGGCACCCCAGTGTGAATATTCAAAAATTCTGAGCACAGATTTTCACATTTAATGCATTGAGTCCTGTCACTCAAATAATTAGTAAACCAGGAGACAACATGTCTAGACAGCCCCAAAGAAAGAAGCCTATGCTTGCAAAGCCAACCAACTAACTTGAATGAACTCTACCATTTCTGAATTTATAAATTTTGCCAGAAGCTTGTTGATGGCTACCAAAGTGTTTGATTGAGTTGCAACTTCCTAAAGGGCATTTAACCAAATATTATTATATTTGAGCCTGTATGTATAGTTTTGATCCTGTGTGGATCCCCCCTAAATTAACTTGTTCACTCGATTCTTATTTTTAAGGTCATGAAAGTAAATGTACAATCACTCCACTTGGAAAAAAGAACAGTTCAAAGAATTTATCAAAAGCCCAAAATTACCATGACATTCATGCCCATGGCGAGTGTATGTAAAGTTTTAACCAGACTTGTAAGCCAAGTTTTTGGAGCAGTGGGCAGTCATGGAGAACAGCTCCAGCACTGAGCGTATGCCTTGGTCAGGGGCACTTAACAGGCCAATTTACCTGTCATGGTTTTGATGGATACCAGAACAGACAAGGTGAGAGCATGCAAACGCCAAACAGACATACCTTCCACTGGTTGTACTTGTTTCTGTGAGCTGATAATGTTATGAGCCACAGTGCTGCATGTTATATCATGATGTATGTCGTACATTTTCCTACGTAGGCTGACTTCACCTGGGATAAAGCAGGTAGTCCTGCTTCGCCATACGGCCCCAGGTGAGCTGGCATGTCCCCGCTGTCTAGACAGGAGAGTGACTAATGGTGATGCTTAAGAAAAGGAACACAGTTAATGACATTTCCCCTAACAGGATTGGAAAGTGTGTTTGCATCATCATGGTACAGCTGAAAAAAAATCCTTGATGTTGGGTATTTATTGCACACAAAGTTGAGGGAATAGTCATCTTTATGCATTAAAATGAACATAGGCAGAGAGCAGACAATGAGAAAACACACAGAGGAAAGAGATCTGATAAGATTGAAATACTTTGTTTTTAACTTATGAAGGTACTGCAAACCTTCCTTTGGCTGCCCTGTGGGGCTCACACTGGGAAAAGGCTTTACGTGGTGGATGTGGAAAGCTTCAGGATGCAGACAGGAAACCTGGATCACTCTAAGGTGCTGAATGTTATGTATGCACCACTGGCCTACTCCGATTTAGAAAATAAAACCCTATGACTAGTAAAACACATTGTGAAACAGAAAATAGTGGAAATCTAAAGGTTTTAAAAGTAAAACAATCAGCATTTGAGCAAAATGAGCTTTTATTGCAGAATGGAATAACTATATTTACTCATTAGCAACAATGCCATCCTTGTGTTTGCCTGTGTGTGTTTGTGTGTGTTTTTTTTTCTGTCTCAGCAGCACATCTGAATCTTTCTTGGTCTGTTCAGACACTTTTCCAGGAGGTCAGTAAAAGTCCTGACCACTCAAAGCACTTCTTTGTCTGCTTCCTCCAGCATCTTCTGAGGACCTCCTTCTCCATGAGAGATGACGAAGCAAGCAAGCTGCGGCAAGCGGTGCGCACACAAACGCACATTGCAGACACACACCAAACAGTGTGAGTAACTGGTCAGGCTTGAGTGACTCTCTACCTCGCTGCCTTTAGGGCTTCCTGCAAGTCTTTTGGAAATGTGCCCTGTCCATGTGAAGATCATCACCTTTTCAGTGGCGGCAGAATCACGAGTTCATTAATGTGATGAACAAATTAATCACTATTAGCTGGTGTGACAACAGGAAAAGGGACAGACACTTTCGCATGGGTCACAAATTCTGTGCCTGTCTGTGAAGCTCATTCTTGCAACCCTAACAAAGTGGCTATTTTTTCACTCCAGTGGGTAAACAAGATGCAGACTTTTCCCATCAGCCTTATTAAAATAACGGGCACAGTCTGGGCAAATTAACCCCAAAGGAAGTCAGCTTCTCCTTTCTACGTGGAGTGATTCACATTGGCCTGGCTGTGGATGGCGTGCATGAGGACACAGGTTAAAGAAGACCACAGGTCCTCTTGATCAGGCCCAGTTTGTCTCTTACTCTCTCACACAAAGACACCAACTCACTGCCGAAATGGAAACAGACATTTGCTGCCCTGTTAACGGTGTCCTTATTTACATCTGATGTCATAGTGTAAAAAACACAGAAAAGGTTTCCACGCTCGAAAGAGAGCTATCAGGAAAGACTGCTGCCCTGCAAATGGCGGTACAGATAGGATTAAGTTGGAATTGTTGTATAAACGGTGTCTGGCCTGAGGAAACACAGCTGTCTGGAGAAGGGGAGGTGATAGTTAATATTTTAGTGAGAGTAGCAGAACGCTGCTCTTAGATTGAAACAGACCCTAAACATTCATCACCAAATACAAACTGCTTACATTTAAATGGCATCTGTTATGCAGGTTCCAGTATTTTAAAATTCATTAATCCATCGAATTTTTCCTGACTGTCAAAGCCCAAATTGGGTTGACAGATTGGGTCCACTTCTTAGACCTTCTTTGTCAAAGCTGTCAAGAGCTTCCCTCACTTTTAGCGCCTTTGAGCACAATAGTCTGATTCTTTTTTGCCCCCTTTAAGCAGAGTGTTATTAGCATTATAGGTTGTTATTGGTTGATATTTGTCATTTATGCTAGCGTGCTTGCTAACTTAGTGACAAAAATGAATGAATGACAAATGATAAATGCACCTTGCTAAGTTAGCAAATACTTTAGCATTAATGTTAGCATACTTGCTAACTAACTACCAACAAAGCTAAGTGGCCAAGTTCCTTGTTTTCCACCAGCTTAGGTGAAACACAGTAAACAGCTATCAGTTATAGCTACCTATACATGTTTTTATAATTGAATTTTTTTTGGTGTAAAGCTGAAAATCTTCACATAAGAGTCTATGGGGGTGACTCACTTTAGGAGTGAGTCTCCAGTAACCACTTGAGAAACTAGATTGTGGCATGTCTTGATGCAAGCCCTAACAGCCAGGTAAAGAAATCCCCCAAAAGTCAACTTTTTCGGACAGATTCTGGCATGTTGGCATTTTTCAGCCTTGAAGTTGAAAAAGTAAGAATGAGAAAGCATTAGAAAAAAAAGCCATTGTAGCATCCAGAAGGCTGACAAAATTGCATTTAAGTTGTCATTTGCTTATAAACTCAGTTGCTTTTTGTGATGTGTCCAACATTTTGCCTGGTCTCTTTGCTCCTCTGGACTCCTGACCATGAAGTTAGCTCATTTCACGGGCGTGTGACTTTCTTGTGTGACTCAACATATAATTCAGGCAATGAAGCGAAGTTATTAGTACCCCTCACATGTCAAATCCAACCCTCACTGTCACTCTTTAAATGACCCAACCCAATCTGGTTTCCACAGTAACTTTGCTTTGTAGCAGTGTGTTGTGGAATCTTTGGTAAGTGCTTCGTCACAGTTTGCATTCACAACCACCATCCCTCCTCACCGACCTCTAACATTTGTTCCCAGCAGTGCAGCAGCTCTTCGCATCCTGTGCAGAAAATTCTGACTGATTCAGACGTGAGCAATGACGAGGATCATTGAGAATGCTGACAACCTTAGATTATGTTGCTCAACTGTCTTCATCCACTGACTGTCTGCAGCATGAACTTCTGCATAACAACTTTGTTTTCTATGTTTCTTATATTCCTCTAGAAGAGCGGCGCCTTCTTCATGTTCAGATTTTCATTGCATTTCTATTCCAGGCAGAGAGCTGAAGGCAAACAGTGGAAGAACAGCCATAAGTGGGTGTGACAGTCAGTCAGTCAGTCATGGTTGCTGCTCATCTCCTCCTTCACTCTTCCAGTCTATAAGCCAGACATATTACCCTCCAGCTTTCTCTTTCCAAACACTTTCCATTTTCGTTTCCATCTTTCTCTATCATTTCACACACACCCCTATGTATTTCATCTCTCCAGTTTTTCCATCCAGCTGTGGCCGTTTGGCTCTCTTTCTCCAAACTGGCTGTACACAGTTTGGTGAAGCCAGGATGGAGAACCCCGCATTACAAACTAGAAGGCTGTACATATGTTACCGATTGGCACACCTTAAAACAAATTTGCCTTCCAGATTTGGAGGAGGAAACTCCACACAAAACACTTAATTTCACATTTTATACCTTTTAGTTTGAGTAGTTCACCAGAAAATAATTAGATGAGGAAATTAATAATGAAATTAACACCAGCTTTGTCTACTTAACCTAAGGCTACAGAGCAATTAACTGATAAGCTTAGCAACAAATAGTTCACAAGCTGTTGTTTCTACCCTTTGGATTTTGTATATATTTGTCAGAAACCTTCAGGACAGATTTGACCAACTCTGCACTGTGGACCTTTAACAATCACTGCCCCCTTCAATTAATGCAGTAACTCAATGCATTTAGACATGCAGACATGGTCACGACAACCTGGTGAAATTCAAACTGAGCATTAGAATAGGGGAAAAAGGTGGTTCAAGTGACTTTGAAATAGATTTTTGCGCCAGATGGACTGCTCTGAGTATTTCAGAAACTGGTGATTTGTTGGGACTGTTGTGCAACTATCTCTAGGGTTTAGAGAGAATGGTCTGAAAAAGAGAAAATATCCACCAAGTGGCATTTCTCTGGGTGAAAATGGCTTGTTGATGCCAGAGATCAGGGGAAAATGGCCAGACTGCTTAAAGCTAAAAGGAAGGCAACAGTAACTCAAAAATAGCGACTCCTTTAAACTAATGCAGAAGAGCATCTTAGAATGCGTGGCGCATTGAACCTTGAAGCAAATGGGCTTTAGCAGCAGAAGACCACACCAGGTGATACTTATGTCAGCTAAGATCAGGAAAGCAAGTCCACAATGGCATAAACGACATGAAATACAGATTTATCCTGCTCTGTATCAACTTTCAGGCTGGTGGTTTAATGGTGTGGGAGATATCTTCTTGGTGCACTTTTGGCCCGTTAGTACCAGCTGAGCATTGTTTAAACACCACAGCCTACCTGAGTATTGTTGCTGACCATGTCTTTCCCTTTTCAACTACAATGTAACCATCTTCTAAGACCAACGAACATTAACGAATAGTGTTGAACATATTTTAACGAATGCTGGCTTAACTTGAGTAAAGCTAAAAAGTATTCCAGTAATTCCAATATTGATCAACTTTCGGTAAATGTGGCTATAAGGATGAAACATATCACTCCAACAATGACTTGGGGCAGATAGTGAACAATTTTCTACCATGAAAGAGAAACAAATTCCCACGTCTTCTCACAAACTCTTGGGAATAAAAATACAAGTGAAAAAACTGCAAACACTGTTTAGGAAAGCTCAACATTTTATATTTTACAATATTGTGCAGTGCATACATCAAGGCGTACATACTCGTTTAGGTGATCTAAATCTGTGGGCTTTTTTGATAACTACAGGTTTGTTAGGATATAATGCAATGAAGATGTTCCACATCCCTCTGTCTTGCTTTCAACTGTATTCCTTTGTGTAAGAAAGTGTTGTTTTGATATCAGTGGAAAAAGATGACAGACACTAAATTAAACCAATCATACTTTAGAAAACAGTTGCAGCAGTTCCAGCTTTCAGAGATTATGAGGTATCCAACTAAGCTTTCAAATACAAATCATTCTGGGAACAAAGAAATCGTTATGAAAACAACCAGTGTGAGGGATAAATCTTTGCTGCAAAATAGATCTTATGTATGGAAAACAGAGACAGTGAGCAAAGAAGAGATGATATAAGCCAGGCAGCCTTCCAGGGGCTTTGACAGAGACAGCTCATAAATCTGACAGAGATATAACAACCCAAGAAATTAAGTCATACCCAAAATGCACCACTCTATGGAGTAAATGTTTCTCTCTTTCAAATATTTATGCGTTCTTTTACACCAGGATCATCCTCCCGAAAATGCATGAGTGCACATTCAGGAAACCTGTTGCACAGCAGTGAATATGGAAGTTGATGTTAAGTAACACTTTAAGGCTCGCCGCTTGAAACTCTCTGGTGTTTCAAGTCTCCACGCTTTGGCGCTGTTGCACATGTGGAAAGAATTCAGAGGCTTTTTTCAAACAGGGGAGATTGGTGACTCAGTTGCACTCACTGTGCTTTTGGCTTTTGCTGTTTTTCTTCCTCTGTTTCCCAAAAAACATCTGCTTGCTGTTTAATTCTTCAGTCCTCTGGTATAACTTGTTCCTTGAACCTGAGGCAGGAATTATTACAGTCCGCAGTCGCGCACACAGTAGCTGCTCTCCTGACCAGACCCATGAGTAACAGCTCATGCAGCAGGACATGTCCAAAACAGCACAATGTGCTCTGGTTTACTGTTTCCGCCCACCTTGGAAATGTTATTTCACTTCATTTTTGAGATATTTAATATGAATATATATATTTTATTTCATGTCATGGAAATTAACTAATATATATATATATATAAAGTAAAGATACGTGTGTTTTGATTCCCCAGGATCACACCAGATTTGAGGTAATTTGGTAACATTTGGGTTAACATGATTTCATTAGGTAAAAGAATGTGGTTATAAAACACCACATGTGCATCCAATGATGAATGTACTTCTTAACATTTAGAAGAACATAATTTTTTTTTTTTTTAAAAAGAAAAGAAAAATAGCAGTAGGCTTATCCATTTAATCCTTAAAGAATTCTGGTATTTTAAAGTTACTTACTTTTAAGTATTTTCGAAAAGAAGCATCAGTTTTAGGAATAAAGATAAGATTAAAACAAAATCACGTAACATTAAAGAAAAAATGATGATTATACCAGATGTTATAGCATGGACAAAAAATATACATCTGTGAACTCCGTGAGCAGACATGGTGGAGGCATAAAGTTCCACTTTTTGTTACTTATCGACTCTGTGCCAAGCTGGGTAAAATTCACATACTGCAGTTTTATTTTTTTTTAAATTATAATTTAATGTAAAATATGTTCAATCCGTAGTTTAGATCCATAGGTCCCAATAGCTGCACAAATCCATGTAGGAGAGTGGTGTGGGAATTATAGAAACTATAGCATGAGGCCATTACTGTGTAATTCTGGGATTACAGTATAACAAATGTTATGGGCATTTCTTTCTCCTTCTTCTTTTTTTTGCGGTTATGTAAGACTCGCACTGAATTGTTGCGCCTCAACGTGACTTCCCAACCCTACACAGGGCAGCACGTGTGCAGATGAACAGATTACAGAAGCTTATTTATCTTCATTGCTTGATGTTTTTTCTTCAAAATGAGGATTATAAGTATTGCTCACACTTTGTCGGGCGGGTCTTCCAGTCTCCCGTTAAACCCCTCCTCTGCTGCTGTGGCGGTCCCAGTATATAACCAGCGCGCAGCCCTCTGCTAGGTCTGGCGCACCAGCTGCGATTCGGCCAAGTGAACTGCCGAGAAGGAGCAGCCGAGGTAGCTGAGAATAAGGGGCAGGAACCAGCTCTCTCCAAGCCCTTTAATACTTCACTTGCTTTTTTTTACTTTTTGCTATTGCTTTTTTTCCCATCATCTAAGTTTTTTCTGCTTTTCATTGAAATATCCGTTCCATAAGATGAAGGGTAGCCCGCTCACAGGGTTACTGCTTGCGCTGTGCGTAAGCAGCGCAGTTCACGGCTTGCCAAAGAAGAACAAAAGACAAACTGGCCAGTATCAGGTGTATCCCGAGCTTCACGATACATCGGCTATTAATCCAGGTTGGTACAAGAACTTATTCTTGAATTCAGGGGGCCTGACTGTGTAACTTCATGCATTAGAAAGGTATTTCTAGTGCGTTTTGTGTTAAATGAAAACAACAACAACAAAGAAACACGTGATTTCGATATGTTTCTTTCCATGTGAGCCAAAGCAAACAAAAAGATTAATGTTCATTCTACTGTTAAAATGTTTAATAATATATTATTTGTAGTCGGCTGTGAGGAAAACGGTCGCTCATACAGAGTGAACGAACAGTGGGAGAAACGTTACCTTGGTAGCACGTTGGTGTGCACCTGCAGTGGAGCAGCAGGCATCAAGTGTAAAACTAAGCCTGAAGGTTAGTGCGTCTTTGTAGTGCACTATCACTTGTTTCACGACTCTTGTGTTGATCCCGACAAGTGAAAAACAAAACACACACAAAAAGCAACGAATACACGGAGAAAGGCACAGATGTTGTGCGTTTTTACGCAGCAAGAGAAGACTCTAGAACAGCTTCTCGGTAAGAGCCTCTTTAACTTTGTGCTGTTTGTTTTTTCCTCTCAGTGGAGGAATCCTGTTATGATAAGTACAATGACCGGACATACCAGGTGGGTGAAACCTATGAGAGATTACATGAGAGGATGACTTGGGACTGCACCTGCATTGGTTCCGGCAAGATCAGCTGCACAATAGCGCGTGAGTTCCTAGAATACCAAATACTAACCTTGTTGAAACAGCATAATGTGCTGGAGTGGTATGTCTTAGCATGGTAGTTTTTTCTTTGTCAAAGTGCATGACACACATGGCAATACCTCTGCATGGTTCAGTTTATTCCTGAAATTAAGTTTTAATTATTGAACCAGAATTTGTATATGTGTGCCATCTCGCATATACAAGAGGTCTTTGAAATCAGCAAGTTCACATTTTGTCATTCACAGATCGATGCCACGATGGTGGGAGGTCTTATAAAATCGGGGACACTTGGCAGAGGCCTCATGACACCGGTGCCTACATGTTGGAGTGTGTGTGTCTTGGAAATGGCAAAGGAGAGTGGACATGCAAACCTCTCGGTGAGCAGGGCAGAAAAGAAAATTTCACAAATGAACTATGAAAAGCAGACAAATGTAAAATATTGCAAAAGATCAAAGTTTATATATTCATCATACACACAAACATGGATGCACACACACACATTTCCCAGAAGCGTAACTCTTTGATACCACTGCAAATATTTGACATGAGTCCAGTCAAACAAGATAAGCGAGTGAGACAGCATGTCCTCTGATTTGCTCATCTTTCACTCCAGCTATTGATTTTTGTTTGGTTTATGTCTAATACAAATTGCCCAGTGTGATTTAGATTCTGCATATTCAGTAAATCAAAATTTGTTTATTTTTCTGCAGGGGAAAGGTGCTATGACAATAGCTTAGCTGCCACGTATGCTGTAGGAGACACCTGGGAGAAGCCATACCAAGGCTGGATGATGCTGGATTGCACCTGTATGGGCGAGGGGAATGGACGCATCACATGCACCTCAAGAAGTAAGCAGAATCCAAACATACACAAGCACAAATGCAAGCTTTTCTTCAGGGGCAGCTACTAACCACTGTTGTACACCAACCAGACCGCTGCAATGACCAGGATACAAGGAGGTCCTACCGTATTGGAGACACATGGACGAGGACTGACACAAGCGGACATCGCCTGCAGTGTGTGTGCCTAGGAAACGGCAGAGGAGAATCAAAGTGTGAAAGACACAGCTCAGGAAGAGGTGAGACTTGTAAATCAGAAACCAGTGCTCAACAAGAGCTCTGAGCTTGTCGCTGTTAACAGACCTGACGTTGGTTGTTTTTTAAAATGTGTTTACAGCCAGAGTTGTGTTGACCCCAGTCCGGCAGCTTGAGCTTCCCGCTGAGAGAACCTGTCGCACCGACTCTGGAGCCTACTACTACGATGGACAGCGCTGGATCAAAAACCAGGGCAGCAAACAGATGCTCTGTACCTGTTTGGGCAATGGAGTCAGCTGTCAAGAATGGGGTGTGTACCAGAAGCAAATAAAATTGGGTATTTTAATACAGAAGTCTTGAGGCTGGCTCAAGTGGCTCTTGGAGTCAATCCCAGAGAAATTGCAGTCTTTTGTAATTTTCTGTTGGTTCCATTCAGCTCTGCATGTTGCTCTTTGAATGGTATACTGAAGTCATTTTTCCCACCCTCCCTCCCCTTTTCCCACAGAGGCCAGGAACCAGGTGTACGGTGGGAACTCTGATGGCCAACCCTGTGTATTCCCCTTTGTCTTCATGGGGAAGACCTACTACTCTTGCACCTCAGATGGACGTTCAGATGGGCAGCTGTGGTGCTCTACAACCTCAGACTATCAGAGAGACCAGCAGTACTCTTTCTGCACTGAAAAGAATGGTGAGACTCAGGAACATAGATGTAAACGGCAACTTTGTCCCAAAAATTGATGTGCAGTTACTGTTGTCTAGCATCTTTAGTTTATCCACTCACATAATAAAGATTGTGTGAATAATTGTGTGGTTAGAGCCAATTAAGCATGCATTAACTTGTATGTGTACTTTCTTGAATCCAGCAATTGTGACAACACGGGGTGGGAACTCCAATGGGGCCCTGTGCCACTTTCCCTTCCTCTACAGCGGTCGCAACTACACCGATTGCACCACCGATGGGCGCCGTGACAACATGAGATGGTGTGGCACCACCTACGACTATGATTCAGAACAGCGTTTTGGATTCTGTCCCATGGCTGGTGAGTGTGTTTGCTGTTTTTCTCATTTGAAGGTACTGAACTGGTATATTGTTATATAACACAGCTGGGCATTTAAATACTTTTGCCATTTTTGTTCCGATTGCACAAAATGCTTTTTGTCTTCTTCTCATCAAGTCGTTTCTCACAGACGATAATGATGATTTGGTTGCAAGGTTCACTTGTAGACAATTGGGGAGTAAATAATTGGCACTTAAAGAGGTCATGGGAGAGTGATGATGCTATTAAGGCTGTTACGTAACAGTAACATACAAATTCTGGGTTGAAGTGGACCAAGAAAAACTCTGTGTCTGGACATACGCAGCACCATGTGAATGTATACATGTACCAACACACTGATAGCTTTTTTATGTTTCCTTCTGTAATTAGCTCATGAAGAGGTATGCACCACCAGTGATGGAGTGATGCGCCGTGTGGGCGACAAGTGGGACAAACGCCATGACGTCTTGGGTCACATGATGCAGTGCACATGCCTGGGAAACGGCCGTGGGGAGTGGAACTGTGTTGCTTACTCACAGCTTTTAGGTCAGAGGGCTAAATCTAACAAAACCTTTTATATTTTGTCTTCAAATACTTTGCGAATAATGTGAAAGTTTAAATAATTCATCTTCCTGTCTTTTCTCTGTGCATCCAGATCAGTGTATAGTTGATGGTTTGACCTATGAAGTTAACCAGGAATTCACCAAGCGCCACGACCAAGGCTACATGATGAACTGCACCTGCTTCGGACAAGGACGTGGATACTGGAAGTGTGACGCTATTGGTACGTTCACGGCTCGTTACTGATTGGCTTTTTGGGGACTAAATACTGAGAACTGCTGCAGCTTCAGAAAAACAACCCCGCTGTCGTCTGTCCCATCTGCTCCACTCTTTTGTCTCCTTGTGTTTTCTGCAATAGATCAGTGTCAAGAACCACAAACCAGGACGTTCTATCAGATCGGCGAGACGTGGGACAAAGCCATCCATGGCATCTACTACCGCTGTTATTGTTATGGCAATGGGATTGGAGAAATGAGATGCGAGCCCCAGCAGACCTACCAAGGTAAAAATGCACAGCTCTGTTTTAAAAGTCCACATGTTCTGAGTCATAGAGAGTACATGAAAGATGGGAGTAGCTACTTTTGATACCCTTTGATTTTTTGGACTGCCATTCTGAATGCTTAGTTTTGGCATTTTAGGTGTTCCACCGTGGCCAGATCGACTTATTCAAAATAGTTTCTTCAGCATCTAAGGGACTTCTGTGGTCAAAAATGAGCCAGAATGTAAACAAACAGGTAGAAAATTTAGCCTGAAGAACATCCTAAACCTAAAGCTTTTCTCATTTGTAACCATTGGTCTGAATGTCCTTTCTTTTAGCTTTTCCACCGACCTATATGGATTTTGGTGCTCAGTTAATGTTTGCTGTACTAAACCAACTCCCATTAATTATTGACTTCCTCCCACTTAATCCTAACCTTGCCAGACAGGTGGAGGGAAGTGGGAGTTTGTGGGGTTTTTTTTATTGCGTAACTTTAAAGTCTGCCGAATGTTGAAATTTTGGCAAGCTGGAGGCACCCTGTCTGTCTGATGCTGAGTGATGTTTTGTTGACTTGCTAAGCTGGAACAAGGTGAATTGCTGAACAAGGGAGAGGGGCTTAGAAGGCAGTCACTTCCTGCCTGGGGGAATTTGTACTGCTTTGTGAGCCTTGAATCAAACAACACTGACCTTGCTAAATGAATCTCACGCAATCAGGAAGTCCTATATCTATCTATCTATCTATCTATCTATCTATCTATCTATCTATCTATCTATCTATCTATCTATCTATCTATCTATCTATCTATCTATCTATCTATCTATCTATCTATCTATCTATCTATCTATCTATCTATCTACCTATCTACCTACCTACCTACCTACCTACCTACCTACCTACCTACCTGTCTGTCTGTCTATCTATTTATGGGTGTGTGTGTGTTCTCTAGGGAACAGAGACGAGATAAACCATGATGAATATAGTATGCAGACGTTATATCTGACTTGAAAATGTCTGTGGGTGTTTGAGCTGGTTTAGCATCGTCTGGTGGTTTGATTCTGTCCCCGAGCAATGACGCCCTCTGACAGAACTCACCGAAAAGTAGCCAACTTTCACCCACACTCCCTACACACAATGCTGTTAAGTTATGTGAAAAAAAATCTTCTCACTTCCACCCTTTCCTTTACTCCTGATGTCTTCTCCTAAATCTTTTTTTTTTCTCCTTAGATGGCCGCAGACCAATCCAGGTGATCATCACAGAGGCTGGGAAACAGTCCGACTCTCGCCCTATTCAGTGGAACGCCCCTTCATCTGTTCAGATCACCCAGTACATCCTGAAATGGAGAGTTGTGAGTCTCACTTTCGCTTCCCTCGGTTACAAATTGCCTCCAGAAATGAAAGCGAGTCGTATTTCTTTGCTCAAAATTGGGCTTTAATTTTGCTGAATAGTAGCATTTAGTAAAGGCGGATACATTTGTGTTTGAGGGTGAGTGCCTCTGGTGAAGTCTGAAGGTTGAACAAACAAAGTGATTAGAGGGTAAACTTACTTGCCTTTGCAGTCTGTACACGCAGACACCGGTTTTTAGCAGATTCCCAGATAAACATCCAGTGTTGTTGTTTTTTCTCTTTGAAGACCTCAAAGACGTCTTGAGGCAGGTTGAGATGTTAATGAACTTCAACTGAAGTCAAACTTGCTTCCGCTTTATGGGTTTGGACTGTATTTCTTGGACAGCAAAGCCACTCAAAGTCTAAAACCTGCTTGAAAAGTTTATATTTTTCTAACAGTTCAAAGCCAGTTGACATACTCCTAATGGAAGAGCTGACACTGAATGGCTGCCCAGTCTCCAATATATACAGACCACAGGTTTATTTCCCAGAGCTAATTAATGACTCCACTGCACACCCTTTTGATTTATTTAGTCATAACTGTCTTTGCCCACAGGTGGATTTTACCTCATTATAAAGTAAATATAGATGTTTAAATCTCTATTTTTTCCCTAAGCGCTTTTGAAAAGTTCTTGTTGAGTACCTCTTCTTTATCTTCACAGATTAAAAGGTTTAAACTTGTCAACCTCTCGTTATCGCTAATCTGCAGAAAAACACCCGTTCTCCCTGGAGAGAGGTCACCATCCCGGGCAACATCAACTCCTACACCATTAGCGGGCTGCGTCCAGGCATCACCTATGAGGGTCAGCTCATCAGCATTCAGAACTATGGACGCCGTGAGGTCACGCGCTTTGATTTCACTACTAACCTTGGCTCCTGTGAGTATGCTGTACAGCTACATGGCTACACCAAAGCAGCACATCTAAAGAAATATTTAAAATAACGCCATGCTCCTTAATTTCAAAAGTGGAGACATATGAGGGAGAGACGACTGCACCTCCACCTGTGTTGGACACCTCCGAGTCTGTGACAGAAATCACCTCAAACAGCTTTGTTGTATCCTGGACATCAGCTGATACAACCATCTCTGGCTTCAGGGTGGAGTATGAGCTCAGTGAGGAGGGGTCCCAGCCTAAAGTTCTAGGTGAGAGCCTTTGACCATCCCTGAAACCTCCGTAATGCCTCCATATTTCCTGCAGATCAATTCAGTTTTTATTAGATTAGATTAGATAAGATAGAACTTTATTAATCCCTCGGGTGGGTTCCTCTGGGAAATTCGATTTCCAAAAAAAGCACAGCACCGACAGAAGTTACAGAGTTACAGAATATTATATATATATATATATATATATATATATATATATATATATATATATATATATATATATATATATATATATATAATACAGAGACAATATAAATAAAATATACGAAGGGGATAAATAGAATAAATAGGAATAAAAATAAAAATACAAGTGAATTGCACATTTCAAGTATTGAGTCTATTGCACCGTTGACTATTTACAAAAGTGTTGCACAGTGAGGTGAAGAGGCACTACAGCTTAGTTGTCCCCCCCTCCTTTGTCCTCCTGTTTCCCCTCCCTCTCCCCTCCAGAGAGGAGTTAAACAGTCTGATGGCGTGTGGGACAAAGGAGTTTTTAAGTCTGTTAGTTCTTGTCTTTGGGAGAAGCAACCTGTCACTGAACAGACTCTTCTGGTTGTTAATGGCTCTGGGAGGCTCTGCCATTATTATACAGAGTTCTGACTTTTGACTGTGTTCCAGATGTTCCTCGCACATCCACCTCTGTCACCATCAGTAATCTCCTGCCTGGACGCAGATACAACGTCAGCGTCTTCGAGGTCCCAAGTCGGGGGCAGCCCAACCTCATCCTCACTACCTCACAGACCACAGGTAGGAGAAGCTCTCTTCTCCACTGTCGTGATGTTACACTCATAGTCACCAAGTGCGTTTGAAAGAATGATCCTCTCATCCTTTGGGCAGCTCCTGACGCACCTACTAGGCATGTTGTCAATGAAGTGGGAGAAACCTCCATCCAAATCAGCTGGTCCAGACCTCAGGCTCCTATTACTGGTAACAAACCATTTATTTTGTATTTGTTTGAGATATAAATCCTTTTTCTTATCCTGGCTTTGTGTATAACTGTATACTTGTGCCTGCAGGCTACCGTGTGGTTTACACACCATCAGTGGAAGGCAGCAGCACAGAGCTGACCCTCCCAGAGTCAGAGACGTCCGTGACCCTGGTTGACCTTCGCCCCGGTCTGCTTTACAACATCAGCATCTATGCCGTGGAAGAGGACCAGGAGAGTGAGCCTGTTTTTGTACAGGTCAACACTGCTGGATCTCCTACGCAAGGTAGACATAATATGCCTTTTAAACAGAATCAATTCACGAGTTAGCACTGTAAAACTTAATTTTTCTTTTTGTGAAAGATTTGAACAATATGCTGTTCTTTAGATCGCTCAGGATTCTTTTTAGTTGATTCTTAGCCTTTCGGCTGTCTGTGAAGGCTGAACAGATTCAGTTTATACTTGCAGCTGGAGATTCCTTGTAGGGCCTTAGAAAGGGCTTTTCACTGCTCAGTTAAGAGGGCTTGTCAAAACATGGCTTTGTCAAAATGTGCTTTTATGGTTATAGCCGTGCCATTGTAACATTTTTCTTCCTGTCTCCTTAAATATTATGGACCTCAGACTTCTTTTAAATCAGACTTGGCCGCAAAACAGTGACCTCTTTAAACTTAGTTTAAAACACTTAGAAAAGCAAGGATGCATTCATAAATCATTCATAAATCATTCATAAATCATTCTAATATCTTTGAGAATATTTTTAAATGGATTTCCATTTTAGACTCTAAGCTAACAGCATCTATTTTATCTAAGCCAAGTACAATTAAATTAAAGATTTTTAAAAAGCAGCAGTAATATTTGCACCCAATAATGCATATTTAGCTCTGTATACTTATTATATATAACTTAGGTATGAGTTTTATTTTTTTTTAAAGGTTATGTTTTTACCTATGGGGCCTAATAAATGTAAAATAAATATTAAGTTCACATCTGTCTCCAAACATAACCAATGACATAGTAAAAAAACTCCTGAGGAGACTCTAAGGTTTGACTGTGACCCTTGTTAGTCAACTAGCACTCTCCTCTCCACAGAGGTGGTCCAAGCCCCCACAGACCTGCAGTTCTACGAGGTTTCGGATACGAAGGTCACCATCACCTGGACCGGTCCACCCAATGAGGTGTCAGGTTACAGAGTCACTTTCTCCCCCGTTGGGTCTGATGGCACTGACGTAAGGCCCCTGGGGCTGCCTGTCTCCACCAGTGCATACTCTGAGATCACCCACTTGCAGCCAGGCACGCTTTACCGCTTCTACGTCTATGCCATCAACGGCGGAGTGGAGAGTGAGCCTCTTGTAGGAGAAAAGGCTACTAGTAAGTGCCACTTTGGAAAAAAGCCCAAATACATAAACGCAGGGATTTTATCCAAAACACAACAGATCTTTTTTGCCTTACATGTGTTATGCTTTCTGCCTCCTCCAGAACCTGATGCACCCACCGATGTACGCTTCACTGAGATCGGCCCTGACAGCGCACTGATTGTCTGGGAGGCTCCTCGTGCCATTGTCAGTGGTTTCCGCCTTTACCTGAGCATCGAAGGCTCAAGTCCCATTGAAAAGAGGATCCCAGGCAGGGTCACCCAGTACCTACTGAGGAATCTACGTCCAGATACGGAGTACACTGCCACCCTTTACTCTGATCTCGAAAATGAGCTCAGCGAGGGCGTCACCACATACTTTACCACCGGTCGGTATTTGGAGAAACCGAACACAAGTAAAGATGGGAATAAATTGCTCCAATCATTTTAAAATATTGTCCCCCCCCCTTCCCTTTCTTCCCTTTCTTACAGCTCCCCAGATGGGAAATGCTCCCACTTTCAGTACTGAGGTTACCGACACCTCGATCATCGTCACCTGGATACCCGTCCACAGGTTCAGCTACAAGGTTAGCTCATTACATTAAAGGAATCACTGGAGCTGTTCACTAACTACTTATCTCCAAGCAGTGCCCAAGCACATTTAGAAGCTAACTGGTGAACATAGCGGAACCGTAAAGATCCAAAGAGTCTAATATTTACTCTCTGCTGTGGGCAGATTTTAGGCCATTGCTAATTGTTTCTAATTTTTTTTCTTTTAAGCGTATTCTCCAGTTTTTCTCATGTCCGTTTTATTTCCCCAGCTGTCTGTGCTGCCCAGCGAGGAAGGCGAGTCTCCCAGAGAAGAAACCTCTTCCTCTGGACGTGTTTATGTAGATGGTCTGACTCCAGGAACTCAGTACACCTACAGCGTTCAGCCCATCTACAATGGACAGAACCGCGGAAATCCCATCACCCGCAATGTTGTCACTTGTGCGTATCTGTTTTAATTTCACAAATAAAAAGCCAGGCACTGTGGTGACTGCTGAACAAAACCAACTGTAAAACCAGTTGTGTGACCGATCATCCGGTCTGCTCTGAGCTGACAGAGTGCCGTTAAAACCATTTGGCGTGATTTTGTGCCAGATATTTTTTGCTGCGCTGAAGTTTTTTTTTCAATGCGTCATGGTCTGCTGTTTCTTGTTGCAGCTCTATCTCCTCCCACTGACCTCAGACTTGAGTCCAACCCGAACACAGGAGTTCTCACAGCCTACTGGGTAGCCTCCAAAACACCAGGTAAATATTGACTTTGCTCCCCACGCACTGACATCACAGAAGGTCTCTAGACCTTGGCCTTCAAATAGTTTTTTTTCTTTTCACTAGAACAAAAAGCTGTTCCTGGTATTTCCTTTTGATTTCTAATATTAATTCATTAATTTGTTATATTTCCCGTCTCTCTGCAGGTATTACAAGCTACCGAGTGACAAGCAGACCAACCAATGGCCAGAGAGGATACTCCCTTGAAGAGATTGTTGCAGTTGATCAGACCTCAGTTGTTCTAGAGCACTTGACTCTGGGTATGGAGTACAACATCAGCGTGTTCGCTACCAAGGACAATGTGGAAAGCAGTCCAGTGTCCACTATTGTCACAACAGGTAGGAGCCAGAGGAAGTCATTTACACGTGGTAGAAAGCCACAAAGACTAGTGTGTCTGGTTCATCGTGAGGAACAAATGACATAATTTTCCCATTCAATGAAAATGGACCCTGCTACTCCCATCCCCACAGAGCTTGGCCTAGTTTCAGAAGAAACTAAAGCTGCATTAGTTAATTTTTACCCACTAGATAGAAGAATAATGTCATTATGTACAAAAATACACTTACATTTTGAAGTTAGCGAAAAGATTACCCATTTGCACATTTGGTAGCCATGGGACTGTGTGCTGGAGCTCACTATTTGGCAACCAATTTAAATCTAAATGTCAGTGTTCTTTAAGCTCAGTTTTGGTTCAAATGTCTAATGCAGCTTTTTTTTACTGCTAGCATGATTATTGGCTAACTGACCATTTGCATGGAAATCGTGTTTATCACTTGGTAGGGTGAATATTTTTGGGATTTTTTTGCACGTCCATTAGTAGTATTATTACTGCCTTATATTTACCTTTAATTATAATTTTAATTCTGAATGTTTTCCAATCCAGTTATGTGTAATTGTCTTGCATGGTTACTGTTATACCCAGGTTCTCTGAACGCTTCATCGGGAATTAAATGAATGTTCTTGATTTAACCAATGAAATAATTGGGGCTTTTCTGTCTGTCTAATTTTGCTTGCGCTTTGCAACATGCCTAACCCTTTCAGACATCCCCGCTCCAAGTCAAATTGACTTTGTCGACGTTACTGACACCACCATTGGGCTACGCTGGATCCCTCTGAACAGTACCACCATTATTGGTTACCGGATAGTGGTAGTAGCTTCAGGCCAGAGCTTGCCAATTTTTCAAGATATGGTGGAAGCATCTGCTGGTTATTACACGATTCGTGGTTTGGAGCCCGGTGTGGACTATGACATCAGTATCTTCACTGTTACAGAAGAGGGGGACAGCGAGCCGGCCACACACACAAAGCAAACGCATGCTGGTGATTTATTCTTTCAGTCCATCACTGGGGAGGGGTTGGGTCTTGATCTGAGGCACCTTTATTCTTTTTTAAGTGTGCCACACTGCAGTAAATATCTGAATTTAATCATTTCTCTGATATTTTCTTTGTGCCACTGGAAGTCGTCCGTTATTTTCTTAAACTCATTGCGTTACCAGTGATAGCTATAGCTTATAACTCCTCATTTTTACAGCCATTCCAGCTCCCACCAACCTGCAGTTTGGAGGAGTGGGCCCTGACCACATTAGGGTGACTTGGTCAGTCCCCAGAATTGCCACACCAAACGACATCTCTCGGTTCGTTATCCGTTATCACCCTGTATCCACTGATAATGACATCAAGGAGGTCAATGTTGGAGGAGCTACCAACACCTACTTGCTGCAAAGTAAGAAGAACTCAGAGGCTTGAAAAGGCAAAATGACTTGTGCTCCATCTCGAACAATACTAATTGTACCAATCATCTTCACAGACCTGCAGCCCAACACTGACTATCGTATCAGTGTGGTGTGTGTGTATGGTGAACGAGAAAGTAGACCAGCCACAGGGACTCAAAAAACCAGTGAGTATCTACACAGGTGGCCTCACAGAAGAACCAAGGGTGTTGCAAATAAAAGATGGCTGTAGCCCCCGAGTCTGAAATGTCCATCATTTTTCTAATGATGGGCGGGGGGAAACTTAAAAGAAGCATACGAGTCTATAAAGATCCCAATTCTCACTTCACTGGTATTAGTTTATTATCTCAGTCACTAGTTTCTTGATGTGATGTTCATTAGGGTAAAAAGGGTGTTAAACGAGAGTGTGAATACAGTGTGATTGACAAGATGTACGAGTGCGTAATATCCTGCAGAATAAACTACAACAGAATAACTACAATGCTACTATAAATAATATCAACAATAAATATTTGGTCTCTTATTCCAGAGTTACCTAATCTGTTTAAAGCTTGCCTGCATTTGGTGACTTTTTGTTTGATTTTTATTAATATCATAATACCATTTCACATATTTTACATTAACGTTTGCTTATTTCTACTAGAAAGACTGTATTTGGCATTATCTTTGTATATAACTGAAAATGTATCTCAGTTTTTCACTACATTTTTCTTCCAGCGCTGGATTCCCCGACTGGCTTGGACTTCTCCGACATTCGGACCGACTCCTTTACAGTTCACTGGCAAGCTCCACAGGCTAGAATCACGGGCTACCGAATCCGCTATCAGAAGACCAGTGGTGGACATGCCAAGGATGAGAGGCTCCCCCCAACCAGAACCCACTACACTTTGACTGGACTGTCACCTGAAACCGAGTACATGATATATGTGTATGCTGTGAGCAGCAGCCAGGAGAGTCAGCCTCTGACTGGCACACAGGCAACAAGTGAGTCCCACCTATTCTTTTAGTTAGTGGGCGTGATCATTCCTCATCTGTTTTAATGTTTTTTTTTTCCTCCATAATTATCCTCTGTGATTTTCTCTATTCTGTTATTTAATGTTTTTCAGTCTCTGATTCGCCCACTGACCTAGTGGTAACAAGATCCACCCCAACCGCCGTCACCATACGCTGGGATGCTCCCTCTATCTCAGTGAGAAACTACAGGATCACCTATGCAGGAACAAGTCTGTACATTTTATTTTTGAATTCTTGGTTTCCTCTAACGTCAGCCACACAAGTTTAACACTTGGGCCTTCTTTACTGCCCTCTCAGGTGGCGAGACTCCTCGGGAGATTAATGTCCCAGGCACTCAGACCACTGCCACCATCACCGGACTGAATCCCGGCACTGAATACACCATCACAGTCTATGCAATTAGCGGACGAGGCGATAACCCCGCCACCAGTGTTCCCGTCTACATAACACACAGGACTGGTACAGAAATACGGGAAAATTTTTGGAAAAGCAACTTAATGTTGAGTGTTTATGGTAAATCTAAAGCTTTATCCATTGTTCCTTTAGATATCGAGGCCCCCCCTGACATGCGGGTGGCTGATATAAGTGACAATGCCATCACAGTACGTTGGTCTCCTGCTCGGGGACCAATCAGAGGCTACAGAGTCACAAGTATTCCCAAAAATGGCGTGGGACCCTCGTACTCGGAGGATTTGGCTCCTGGTAAGGCCTGCAAGGAATGCCAGATGCTCACAATCAGATTGCCATGATGATTTAATTTTTCACACACAACACTCATCATCTTATTGGCTCCTTTTCTGCTCTCCTGTTACAGATCAGACCGAGGTGACTTTCACGGGTCTGATGCCCACTGCTGAGTATCTTGTGAGTGTCTATGCCCTGGGAAATAATGGACAGCCGTCTTCCCCGCTAATAGAAAATGCAGTCACTGGTTAGTCTCACTTAATTCACTTCTCTTTCAGCTCTAACTTTATTTGTCCGGATTCCCTTGCACTATGTTAGAGCTATACTCGGCAGTTTTGCTACAGGAAATTCAGGTAAATTTCCTCCAAAGCCAACAGGAAAAATCTATTTAGCACTGAGGAATCTTCCTGTTCCTCTTTTTCTGCAGCTATGGACCGTCCGAAGGAGCTCACCTTCTCTGACATCGACTCCACCTCCATGCGCATCTCCTGGGACAGCCCAGACGGCGCAGTAACGTCATACCGTGTCTTGTACACCAGTGCAGAGGAAGGTGAGAGAGAGCTGCGCCCAGCACCCAGAGGGGACCAGGACAGTGTGGTGCTGAGAAACCTTCGCCCTGGAACAGAGTATACTGTTAAGGTCATCGCCCTCCATGACCGAGCACCCAGCTCACCGTTGGTGGGAACTCAGGCCACAGGTAGCGCTAAGCAGAAATACACCAAAGCATTTGTCTCCATTTGATATCCCCGTCTTAAAACTTTGGCCTTGACACTGTGTCTTTGTGCTTCAGTAATCCCTGCTCCCACCAACTTGGCGATCTCTGAGGTCAGTCCTTCCTCCTTCACTGTGTCATGGCGAGCTCCAGACGCGCGCCTGACCGGCTACCGTGTAGTCGTGAGCCCCAAGAACATCAACAGCCCTCACAGAGAAATGAACGTTGCTCCGGACACCACTCGTGTTGTGGTGCCAGGGCTCATGGTAAGCAGAGTTCATGTGTGAATCTTTACATGGATCCACAATGGGTCAGTGAGTAAATATGAACGGTGTACTGTGTAGGTGGCAACCACATACCAGGTGCAGGTTTACGCTCTGAAGAACACAGTCACAAGCAGACCAGCGGAGGCAGAAGCCACCACGCTGCAAGGTAACGTGCTGCGCCATAAATGGACACATCTGCAGACCTCACTCGTGGTGTAACTGATCCTTTTAAAATTGCTTCTGTTTCACCTCAACGCAGCTTTGAGTGCTCCTCGCCGCGTGCGCGTCATCAAAGTAACGGATAGTTCTTTCACACTGACCTGGCGTTCCAAGCTGGAACCTTTCACTGGTTTCCTTATTGAAGCCATTCCCCAGAGTGGATCGTATCCCACCATCACCAAGACCATCCCAAGTGAAGCTTACACCTACACCCTCACCGGTACGCCACACTTTAACGCATTTAAGGTCTTAAAGAGTGATTTTGGAGCTTCAGTCTTGCTTTAAAGTGTGTTTTTGTGTTGTAGGTTTGCGGCCCAACACTGTTTACAATGTTAACATGTACACTCTGAGTGGGAACACAAGGAGCGACCCATTCACTCTCAGAATTCAAACAGGTAATGCAAAAATCCAGGTTTAAAAACTGCTTCTTTTTTTTTTTTAAAACAAATGTTAATTTCAGTGTAATATTCTGGTTTTTGATTTCTGTCATTACATAATGTTACAGTACACTGATCTGCACATCACAGTTTGCTGCCAGGTTTCCTTAAGTTATGTAATTCAAGAGACAACTGCAACTAGAAGAGGCAGAAGCATGCGAGGTTTCCTGACCTGTTTGGGGCTAGCAGCTTGAGGTCACCTAAATCTCTGGCAGTTTTGCATTTTTAATCTGATTGCGTACATCAGTTTTTCAAAGATTAAAAAATCACACTCGTGATGTAGAGGTCACAGAAATGCATGTATCAGATATGATACTTCTGGCATTACAGCGTTAAAGTGAGAAATAATTTGTAATTTTACAGCCAAAATTACAAAATAAATCCAGGCTGCTTGTATGATCTTACATCTTGATAATGGGTTAAGTGACAACAAATGCAGCTTCAGCCTCACACAAGTCACATCCTAGTTTGCACACACAGAGAAAAAAAATAGCATTCGGGCAGTTTAACAGCCGTATTTGTCCTTACAGTTGACCCGCTGGTCCAGGCGCCCACCAACCTGCAGTTTACGTCCGTCACCCCCTACTCCATCTCCTTCACCTGGCAGCCACCTGCCACGCAAATCACAGGATACTATGTCACCTATGAAGAGTCAGGAGGAAGACCACAGGAGCTTTTCCCAAGACCCCACGCTGGCCAAAACTACGCCACCATCGATGGTACGTACTTTTATTTGACATTTAAAGCTTCACGCAGGATTATCCTGACACACCAATTACGTGTGGAAAAACAACAGTTTTCCTTTTCTTTGCTCAGATCTAAGACCAGACACGGAGTACATCATCAAGATCATCGCCATCCAAAACACGCAGAGAAGCACACCTCTGGTGGGCAGGAGCAGGACTCGTGAGTACTTATACTGATACTTTTTTCTCTGTATGGTGACAAATGTGAAGTAAAAAGGATCCATTCAGAGTTCGAGTCAGTTACTGGTAAGATTAAGGGGTGAAACGGCAGCTTTCATCTGCTCAGCTGGAGCTGTATGAAGCTTTAGCTCAAGTGTGTTTCCAAAATCTAAAACGATAATACCCACTTTGTTATTTTGAATGTCCTCGCAAATGTCATTCAAAATATCTTGTGTGTTTGTAATAGTGCATTATGACACACTTTGCAGTGAGTTGCATTGCTACGTATCCGTCATCCCTTTTGGCTGAGATGTGTTAGAGCTGCTCTGCTTTAACTCCCCCTCGTCTAACCTGCTTGCTTCCGTAACCTCGTCTCTCCCGCCAGCTCAAGACCCCTTGCTTCCTTTGCCTCTGCCCCAGCCTAACCGCCCTGGAAATGGCAGGCTGGATGTGCCTGAATCTCTGGACAACAACGTCCAGTTAGTGGGCACCAATAGCCAGGATGGGTTTGGTGATCAGAGCCAGCATGTGGAGTACACAGAGTACAACAACAATGGAGACAACGGATATAATCGGAATCCACTTTCTCCCTATGGCCAAGTTCGTGAGCCCCTGGTGTTTGTGCCCCTTCCTGATGCAGAAGGCCGCAGAAAGCCCATTGTGAAGCTAAACATGCCCATTGGACCCATACTCTTTAACGAGACAAGTGTGCCGCTGGAGGCCCAAACTCAGACCACCGTCTCCTGGAAGCCTTATAGGCAGAGCAATGCCTACCTGGTGTCCTGTCATCCCATCACACAGCTAAATGAGAAGATGTTCCAGGTAAGGGGCCAGTCCATTATTCAATTATTCTCATTATTCCCATTTATGAGAATAAGCTATGATTTCTTCCTCTCTACCCAGGTCCGCCTGCCAGGCACAGCCACTACTGCTACCCTGCTAGGACTCACTCCCGGAGCAGACTATAACGTTATTGTGGAGGCACTCCTGGGGGCCCTAAAACACAAGATTCTGGAGCAGACAGTGACTGCTGGAAACACAAGTAAGCTTCCAGCTGTGATGTATCTGATTATTAAAGGAAACTGAATGAAGCCCATCGTGGTTAATTTTTCCCCCACTTTCTTCTTCCTTCAGTTACAGAGGGAGATTCCTCAAATAAAGACACGTGCTATGATGCCTTTACTGCCACCCATCACGACGTCGGTGCTGAATGGGAGCGGATGTCTGAGACAGGCTTCAAGCTGTCGTGCAGGTGTCTGGGCCTGGGCAGCGGCCACTTCAGATGTGATTCATCAAGTAGGTTTTTAGGGTATCTTTCCCCAATACGTGTACATGGATGGAAATTGAATAAGTTTCACTCGGTTACTGTATGTTCTTCTCAGAGTGGTGCCACGACAATGGCAACAACTACAGAATTGGAGAGAAATGGGACCGTCGCTCAGAGAACGGGAACTTAATGAGCTGCACTTGTTTAGGAAACGGCAAAGGAGAGTTTAAGTGTGAACCGCGTAAGGCCTCTTTAACTTTTTAATTGAAATGTTCTGTGGCTGTTACAAAGTGAATGAGCTGCGTGTCATTTTTAACCCAAATATCTATTCACGCAGATGAGTCCACGTGTTACGATGATGGCAAAACTTACCGGGTGGGCAACCAGTGGCAGAAGGAGTACCTGGGTTCTATTTGCACCTGCACGTGCTTTGGAGGACAACAGGTAAGACACGTGAGCCTTCCTCGTGTTCTCGTTACATCATACGGGATCATCCAGAAGAGGGCGTGGTTAAATGCTTTTCTTGCCTTTATTAGGGCTGGCGATGCGAGAACTGCAGGAGACCAGGTGGCGATGTCGATGTCGGTCTGCTGCAGCCAATCAGATATGGAGACAACACACTGCGCAAAGTAAGTGAAATGTATTGAAAATCAGGAGACATAATACAAACTGTAAATATCAGTTTTCAAATTGGAGTAATCTGTTGTGTAACAGTCTGCACGTGTCAAAGTTTAAAACTGTGCCACTGTTCATCCTCCAGAACATTCACTGCCCCATCGAGTGCCTCCGGCCTGAACTGCTGGCAGATGCACACGTTCCTCACAATCCTCGGGAATGATGAGCTGGTCATCTGACATCTGCTTTGCTCCCTTACCGTCAAGTTGCTGCACTGTCTCACCTTGTAGAAGCCACGCTGTCTGCAATGAAACAAACTAAGTGCCTTATCACATTGCTGACACATTGCCCTGCTGCCCTCATCATTAATCTTCACTTGAGTCTATTCACTGTCGACTTCCAGGCTTGTGATGTATTAGAAACAGAAACCCCCAACTTTCTAAAGTTATTTAGAACTTGTCCAGTCAGATTTACACATCTGTCAAGTTGGCATTTGTTTCCCATTTAATTTTTTTTTCTTTTCCAATTATATCCTGACCAAAACCCATAAAGTACGCACTGTGCTAAAAAATGTAGTTGTTACCAGTGTTGCTGAAACTGTCCTCAAAAATGTGCTTCTCTTTTCTGTAGCCCCTCTTCCATTACAGAGGGGTCGCACTGTGTGTGATTGACACATTCTGAAGTTCTGGTAATTTATCCCTTTGATCTCATCGTGTGAATGTGTTGAACAAGGATGTGAACCGTTCTATTTTTGTACTTTGTGCCAAAGTGTTTCTACCGATGACAAATAGAAGTCCCTTATTTTAATAAAGCTGGAGAGATTCTTAAACATTACCACGGTGTTGTGTTTTCTTATTAGGGTTGGGGGGTGGGTTAAGGTGCCAACAATAAGCTTACAATGGCAAGAAAAAATATTTGCCCTCTTCCTGTTTTCTGCATATTTGTCACACTTACATTTTCAGGTTTTTGATTATTCATATTTTGCATTTATTCATTTATCCAAATCTGGTTGGCCCCATGTGAAAAATGTATTGCTCCCTTTGCTGAATCGTGATTTAACTAACCACTTTTTCACGCTAGTTCAATTTTGCTGAACGACTCACTGCAATCCCAATGAAGCACTGTGACCTTGAGTCTGGATTAATGCAATGGACTAACAGTGTCACGCAGTTAGCACAATGAAAGAGACAAAATAGTCAAACTCCAAGTTTATTTCATAGTGTTGCAAGACTGACCTACAAGGATCAGCTGCAGTTACAGTATTACACTCTTGAACATTTTGATCACAAGTCAGGAATGTATTTAGTGTGTTACAAAATTGTGCGTCTGTTTCTACAGTTCAGCTAAATGTAGGAATGTCTGAAGATCAGCAATGTTGCACACGTTTATTTCGTCTTTGTAAAGACACAAAACAGAGCGAACTCAACGCTTAGTGAACTCAGTGGTGGAAGAGTCGCAGGCTGGTGTGCACCAGAGTAATGCCTTGCTCATTACAGGCATTGATCACAACCTCATCAGCAGCAGAGCCCGCTGGAGCTGCGATGTATTGAACGCCGCTCTGGAGACAGACACACACAGGAAGGAAATGTGAGTTATGACAGGAAGACCAGGGTTTAAGTTGCAGTGAGATTGACAAGGTGTGTGCAGCATGTACACGTTCTTCGTGCAAGGCACTTACCCTTTTGGCCCGATCTATGTTATCTCTGAAAGGGAAGAAGGCGTCAGAGCTGACAGCCACAGCCTGCAGTGAGCTGATCCAGTTCTTCTTTTCAGTCTCTGACAGTAGCTCAGGGACCTCTTCATACATCGACTTCCAAACTTCCAAGTCTGGGCCCTGCCGGCACAGGACAGAATATACACAGGACACAGGTTTTCATTTACTCACACAGTCTCAAACTTGGCATGCTGTTGGCTTAGACATGACATTGAACATCAGAGGTGGGAACATCTTAAATCTTTTGTATACAAAAAGTCAGAATCTATTAACGTAATAAAATAATCTGCTGCTTTGTGCCTCAGTCCTCAATATGCACAGGAACATTGGATGTGTTTACATCTCGCAAAATACAGTAATTCTTCATCTATTGTACAAAACACTCTTAAAACTGCATATTTATTTGTGTCCATGTCAGAAGCTGAGTTCCTCTTTGCATTTAAGACACAAAGGGTTGCATGTACGCATTTTAAATATTCACATAAACACAAATGCAGTCTTGAAATGTTTACATCCAAACAAAATAAAAACACAGTTGTACTTTTTCCTCACTGGTAACTACAGTGCACGTCTCCAAATGTTACTCCCTCACCTCTCCAATGGTGTCGCTCACATACTGGTCGATTGCGTTGGCCATCTCTGCTCTCTTCACACCACTGCGAAACTTCATGCTCAGGACTCGAGGGTGGTGCCTGAGCCACCAGTTGTCAGCTTTGTCACCCGCCAGCCGAGTGCAGTGGATACGAGACTGCTGCCCTGCACCAATACCGATAACCTGGAAAACACAGGTGAAGAAAGATTGGGGAACAACTGAGGCTCCTCTGGATTCCTTCCTCATTTATGCGCCACCTCTTACCTGTCCGTCTTTAGCATAGCACACAGAGTTAGACTGCGTGTACTTGACGGCGATGGTTGCCACGGTGAGGTCACGCACAGCTTCCTCAGAGAGCTTTAGGACACAAGAGAAGAATCTGTCAGATTGGATCGAGTCAGTAAAACGTTAACACACTTCAGTGTCTTACCGAGCCTTTGGAAACAACGTTGCTGAAGAAGTCCTTATTGATACGTCCTCCATTCCTCTTTTGTTTGAGATAGAGACCAAACAACACTCTCACCTCGGTGTCATCGGGCTCGTAGTCAGGATCCATCTGAGACACAAGCACGGACATAACCCATAACCCAGTTTACATAGCATGCATGTACTGTACACATTTTTATCTTCAGTATGACTTGCAACTACTTCAGTTACATTATCTGCCTAGAAAAAAAAAAGAAAAAAAAAAGAGCAGGTTATTCAATCTGCATGTGTCTGAGAATTATGAGGTTTTTAAGCTAATCAGTACGTCCAAAGACATGCTTCCAAAACCAGAGACAAATACAGACGTGGGGAAACAGCGCCCTCACCTGAAGCACACAGTAGTTGCCATTCTTCTTTTTGGAAAGGATTTTGAGTGCCTCCTCATCATAACCAGGAGCAATGATACCGTCTGAGACCTAAGAATGTTACATCACAAAAAATACTATTATTATTATCTTTATAATTTTAATGATTAAAAAAAATAAAAAGCTTGCTCTCTTATTTACCTCTCTTGATATGATCTTAGCAGTGGGAACGTCACACACATCTGACAGAGCAATGAAATCTCCAAATGAAGACATCCTGTCTGAACCTGGAGGCACAGAGTAAATGTATAACATATTAAAAAAAAGAAAAAAAGAGAGCGCCCAGCACACAATCATTTTCAGGGCATCAGCTATACAGGTGACTTTTTAACCTCTTGCCCTTGCGTAGGCGGTGGCGAGTGGGCTGAGGTCCTTCAGCATGTCGTGCACCATGCACACTTTGGCCTCTTCCTCGGTCAGAGGAACTCCTACTGCGGCTCCTTCAGAAACAAGGTGACAGCTTTCATTGTCAGATCTATGTGGACACTGTTAACTGTAAGAGTGCGTCTGAATGGGGTCTCTCTTTCTTACCAGCAGGGCTGACGTGTTTGAAGGAAGTCGCTGCAGCCATGCTGAGGGCTCTCTTCAGCTCCCTAACGAGCTGCCACGCGTTCAGAGCGTCGCACAGGTTGATAAAGCCAGGAGCACCGTTGACCACTAAGAGAGGGAACGTTAAAAGGGGATGGGTGACATTAAAGGACAGATTGCGGCGTGGCATGGCGTGGTGTGAGGGTACCTGTGAGCGGCAGAGCCGCGCGCAGAGTGTAGATTTGAGCGGGTGCTTGGTGGGGGTTCATGCCGTATCGCAGAGGCAGCTGGGACACGCCGCGGCTGTACTGCCCGCGGAAGTAGTCGGATATAGCCTCATCATACTGTGCTGTGTGTGTGAAGGCCTGCACAGGAAGCAGAACGAGTAGAGAAAGGTTAGGAAGAAAAAAAAACAAAAAAACTGCTTACATCACTTTCTGATGTTTTAGGAAAGGAACCATCTCTCCACAAGAAAAAAGGGCTGCAGGCAAAGTGGGACAGTTATCAGTATTTAACTCAAAGCTCAGTGCAGTCAGACTGTGAGGTTAGAGTTCACTGCTCCTCAAATGTTAAACACATTTCATCACTCTGTGATAAACAGCCTGGACTTCGACTCGCTGACCCTCATCTCTGAGCAAATAGCAAAACCAGAACAAATAGTCACGGGGGGAGTAGCAACTCCTTAATGATCACCCTCAAGCTTTTGTTTTTTTTATTTTTAATCATAAGCCAGCTTAAAATAGCACTGGGTAATACAATGTTGTGATTATAAAGGATTGATCAAAAGAAAGCAAACTCCCTGAAGTCCCCACACATCAAGACTCCAACAGCAGCAGCAGCTATTTTGGCAACGATACCTTATAAAAAAGAGCCGGAGGCTTGATTTCCCCTCTTACTCCAAACAAAAAGTCTCTTTTCAGCATGGAGCTTAAAGTGGAACAAGTCTGAACAGAATGGATGGATGCTCGAGGCTCATGTGATCAACTCTGAAACGGCACTTTTAAAATTCTCCACGCAGGATTATGACTAACCCCATCAGGAAACGGTCTTTGACTCAACTGGTTATTAAAATTTAAGTTTAAGCAACATCGTTTTGAAGGCAACTAGCTGTAACATATGGTAAATGGCCTGCATTTATATAGCGCCTTACTAGTCCCTAAGGACCCCAAAGCGCTTTACATATCCAGTCATCCACCCATTCACGCACACATTCAACATATGGCTCCTTCAATACATGATCAGGCATTAAAGACACCCCCCCCAATAGGGCTGGGTCATATCATACCGTTCACTGTAATACCGGTTTAATGTTAGGCAATGATAAGAAAATGAAATATGGCGATAGAATATGGGGAAAACGCACATGCTTTGTTTTCATACGCAGATGGCAGAAAAAGCATGGCGGTGACGGAGAATGAGGATCGTTGAATGAAACAGATGAACCAGAATTGGTTTGTAAAAATGCTGCAACTTCAGTGGTGTGGAACTAGTTTGGCTTTTGCAAGTCAGATACACACCAAAGGACAATTTTTGGTAGAGCATGCTAGCGGGCCGTCGTTATTACCGTGTTTTTCGGAAAATAAGACGCACTTAAAATCAATCCTTTGTGTGCTCCTTATAATCGCGTGTGCCTTATGTATGAATTCTGGTTGTGTTTACTGACCTCGAACCGATTTTATGTGCTACACGGCGCTCGAAAATCTGTCAAAAAATGTTTTAGTACGACTTTGCTAAGCTACGAACCCGCACCGCTTGATGGACTGTCGGAGCATTACGGCAACCGCAGGCAGGAGCCTGGCGGAGTGATACGTACTGTGCTTCAACATTATATTACCGTATTGTGTGTGTATAACCTCTTTTAAGTTTTGTGGATATTATACATGGTTATGCTGAGGATATGTCGGCCAATTTCCACTGGAAATGCCTTTTGGTTAAACTGTCAGCAAGGAATTTGCATTTGCACTGTTACATTTTTATATAACTTTAATGCACATAAAAAACAGCTGCTTGTTTAAGTGAAAATACATTGATGGGGCTTTTTTTGCACTAATAAAGTTGTGGAATTGTAAGGTATTTATTTTGTCTCGCGCCAATTATATCGTCCGTTATATCTTTATCGCAAATTTTCAAATATATTGTGATAAATAGCAATTTATAAAATATAAAACGTGATATGTGAATTTCTGAAACTGCAGTATGCCAACCAACATGCAAACATGTGACTTCATGTGATCACCTGGTCACGGCTGATAGCCGCCCCTCCATGAGCCTGGCTCTACTGGAGGTTTCTTCCTGTTAAAAGGGAGTTTTTCCTTCCCACTGTCACCAAGTGTGCGCTCACAGTGGGTTGTTCAATTATTGGGATTTTCTCTGTATTACTGTAGGGTTTTTATCTTGTCTAGTCTTATCTGGCGCTATATAAATAAAATTGGATTGAATGACAAACTTTAAATGGCCTCCCTCTGACAGGTATGATAAAGCAGAAACGCATAAAGAAATTATGCGTTTGGAGAGGTGACAGCTTGTGCCCTTTTACCCCGTTTTCAAAACATAATCCAAAACCAACCCTCACCTTAACCCCGCCCCCCCCCCCAAAACTGCATTATAACCTTAAAACCCTTAAATCTAAAAGCCCACCTCAAAAAGTCTACAAGTTTGTATTTTCCTAAAATTCCTTTCTCAGAAAAATCAGGTCACACGCTTGCAACAAAACAGACTCACTTTCAGGGCCAGAGTCCGGCGAGTTTCCAGGGTCGTGTCTTTGTCCGCCGAATTCTCCATCTCCTTGGCAACCAGCAAATAGTCGGCAGGATCGCACACAATGGTGACCCGAGCGTGGTTTTTGGCTGCTGCTCTGAGCAGAGTTACACCACCTGAGAAGAAAGAACAGTTTTTATCAATACACGCAGAGTACACAAATAAATAAGTGTTTCATCATTAGTAAGACAGGCAAGCAAAGAGTGCACTTCTATGCATTACCGATATCAATCTGCTCTACGGCATCCTCCACCGTGACATCCGGGTTAGAGACGGTCTTTATGAATGGGTACAGGTTGCACACCACCACTCTTGAAAAGGGCAAACAAAGGAAAATCTTTTCATACTTAAAAACTTTCAAACACTGGAGTACAATAATGAACTGATGGCCCTCACATTTTAAATGCAGGTGCAGTTTTCTAGCTAAACAGCTGCTTCTTACTGATCCAGCTGTGCAGGCACACTACACAGCAGTTCTGCCAGCTTCAGATAAGTTAAAGATGGAGATCAGTTCAGTGGGAGATCCTACATAGACCTAAGGTGTTCATGGGAATCCACATGCTCAAAACAAGCTGTTCACAGTTAATTCTCTTATACATGCATAGTGTTTTCAGTCTATGCATTTAGGCATAATAAACTCGAACTTATTGCAACTTGTCTGAGAGAAATCCACGTATTTCCTCGGATTCTGTTGAGCAGAAGTGTCTGACATACCGGTACTTATGTGAATGAAATTACCACAACTGGTTAAACAGATCGTTTTATCAACGTGCTGGTGCTTCCCTTTGGTTCTGGATAAAACATCTTTGGTGGGCACCGAGCATTTTTCGTGGTAGGTATTAGTAAGCAGGGTCACCTGCTGTTTGAAAAGCTCTAATGTTCAACCTGTAATGATCAAAATCGTGTTTTGCAGCACGGTGTTACAAACTGAATGGGGTTAATCGTGTGTCCATGCAATACATTTTTGCGCTTCTTCATTTGAGACCACTACCAAAGAAAGTACAAAGCAAGACAAGCTTTGCTCGAGCGTGTCTTATGACTACTTGTGTAAACAGTCAGTAAATGAAATCATTAAATCCATTAACTTTACTGCAGTTTCAGCATTTTTTCATATGTTGCCAAACATTTTAAAAAAATCCGACAAAAAAAAAAGAAAAAAAGCAAGTATTGCACACCGACAACAGGATCCACTGATTTTCTTGTCTTTAAAAGAAAAAAAAAAAAGTTGTTAAGAAACAGTCATCTGCTAAACTTCAATCACGTGTCGTTTAATCTTCCACTGAGGACACAGTGAAATCGAATCATTCTTCCAATGAACAGGAGTCACAGGATGAGCATGCACGGGCAGCAGGTTTCCAATTATCCAGCAGCCAAATCAACTCGACATGCTTCTTGATTAAAAAGCACGTGCCTGCACTCCACATGGGTCACATGTGCACAAGGGTTTCATTTCCACTCAGCCTTCTCTTTCTACTGCAAGTACACACAAACATCCAGCATACTGTACACATCAGAGTATTTTACATGCTTGAGAAAGCTTTTGCCCATTTCTGTTTGCTGTGTTTGTCTCACCTTACCAGGCTGTAGCCCAGCTTCTCCATGTCAGCGGTGTCACTGGGTGTTTTTCTGGCCAGGATACCTCCATGCACTGCAGGATGCAGGGTCTTCACTCTGCCGCCCAGCATCTCTGGATGTCCAGTCAGTTCAGACACATCCCTGACACAAAGCAGAGACTCTGAGAACTTAGAGAGGGCCTCACATGCTGCAGGTATCTACAGTACTGCAGTAGTACATGTGGACGCCTATGGCTTTGACTTTAAGGGCTAGTGGAGCACCCACCTGACGGCCAGTCCAGCATCCCGCAGGGCTTTGGCTGTGCCCCCTGAGGCCACCAGAGACAGCCCCACACCCACCAGCCTCTTAGCGAAGTCCAACAGTCCAGTTTTGTCAGAAACACTCAGAAGTGCTGCAAAGACAGATGAGCAGAGCTTTAACCCAGGACTTGTTGTCATTTTACAAACGCAAACGAAGAATAAATGCCCGTTTTTAGTGAAGTGGAGCTAACCACGTTGGCTAATGTTAGCCAGTCAGCTAGCAGCCTGCATGTCGCAACACCAAAACTCAGAAAGTTTGTTTCATGCTCAGAGAAACTCACCAAGCTCCGAGGAAGCCATGTTCACGGTCACAGTGTTCACAGTGGGCAGTCTGTCTGTCTGAGCGTCGGCTGGCTCTCTGCTCACGCTTCTCCCAGTTTCACAATTAGCAAACGATGCAGAGGAGGCTGAGGCAAAGCTGCAGGCTGTTCACGGCTTCATCATGCGCTTCAAAACTACGAACGCCCGCCCTTCTGAAGCCGGCCCGCCCCTCGCACACAAGCGCACCCAAAAGAGCAAAACGGCGCAGAAAATGCGCATTTACATTAGAAAAACGCAATTAACACAAAATATTACTACAACAACAACAATAAGTACTACTGCAAATAATAAGAATGACCACACACACTCACTGATAGACAGCAGTATTTCCAATTACCTTTAGATTTATGTCTTGAAATGTGAGACTGTGTAAATTATGAATTTCACATTCATATCATCAGTACAGCAGTAACTAGCTATGTTGTCTTGATGTCATTTCAAAATTACTCTTGCTTATTTTATATGAAAGTGTAATACTGGATTTGTAAACGTGTGATCATCAATTTTGAGTTAATTTGAGGATTTACCAGCAAAATTACAATCATAAGCCGGGGAGGGGCTGCAGCTAGTAAGGCCACCCAGACGAGGTGTCATTCTTGGTTTTGCCACAAGAGGGCAGACTTGGTCCTTCTTCGTACACGTGTCAGCGTGTTTCTGTTTTTTGCATTTCATATATTTTATTAACAAATAATCCGAAGCTTGGCAAAGTTCACTGACATCATACACCTGGTGACACGAAGAGCGCTTTCTCCTAATAATAAGTTTATCCTTGATTTATAGATTTAATTAAAAAATACTAATAATAATATGTTGTTTTTTAATAACATTAAAACACAACATATTATTATTAGTATATTCCTGACCAGCATGAATTTTAGTTTAAGCTACAGAGTATATAAATTAAAGAGTGGTTGGGAGAAGTGACTGAATGAAACAGTACCTAAACAGGCTTTATTTCTTACCTGATGACAGAAAATTAAAAATTCTTCTTCTTAATTTATTTTACCAAGATCATCTGTAAAAACATGAAGTAAAAATTCCTTGTTGTGACAGGTGGGTGTCAACCAGGAAGTTGTTCGCGAAGGCATCATGATTCAGTTTAAGTTAAGTTGTTGTAGTTTATATATTCCACAAAACACTGATAGAAACATGAGTGTGATGTTCTACTGCAACAAAACCAGTAAATATGTGTTAATGTGATGTTTCTAGTATTGGGAAAAAACTAAATTGCTTTATCAGTGAACAAAAATATAAAAGACGCATATATTCTGCATATGCTCTTCATGCAGATACAATCCTTAGAGGTCACGGCAGCAGATCATCATCCCCTCCATCTAACCTTGTCCCAGCATCCTCCTCTGTCACACCACCCCTCCGAGTGTCCTCCTTGGATTCCAGCGAGAGTAGATGTGGAGTCTTCCCATGCTTCTGTTAGCGATGCTCCATCTGAATGGATGATAACAACATTCGGAACAAACTAGCAGGTGGAGATGGCCCCCTATTGGCCCATAAATATGGGGCTGATTTCTGCTAATAACGCCCATTTTATGGACTGATAACATCTGAAGCGGGTGTCATTACACCCATGAACTGCATGGCAAACTGTGGTCTTCGTCTTTTCCTCCTGCCTGGCAGCGCCATCTCCAACATCCTTTGTCCAATTTTTTCACTAATCCTTGAACATGTCTGAACTATCCCAGCCTTGCCTCTATTTCTACGACTGTCCCTGTGATAGACTCATTTCTAATCCTGTCCATGATGGTCACACCAGTGACAATATTAACCGTGTCAGCTCTGCAAGCTCACTCCACCTACATTTTGTTTCCTGTCTACACCAGAGTGGAACAGGCCTTACTTCACTTGTATGCAGAAAATATTCCTGAATCAGCTGAATTTTTCAAGCAAGACATTGCTGACCTTAACCACAGCCATGTTATCATAACCCATGCTTCTACAGTTCAGACTGGACCTCTGCACGGCCCTTTTCTGGATTGGCATGACTGGAAGCTTTGACATCAGAGCATCCAGCTGTCACTGTGTTGTGAGAGTGTGGCTTTATAATTTAATAAAGTTAATCAGAAAAATTATGATGAGCAGGAAAGCAAATTAATATGCCCGAAAAATTAGATTGTATTATAATTAAAAAACAAAAGAAAAAAACTTTTCCTCACTAATGATAAAGGTTGTCACAATCATCCAGAAGATCCAAACACTTAAAGAGAAAACAGGCCTGGTGTCAGTTTACGTCTCCTTGAAAAGTGAGATAACCTTCATTCCTCCTCACACAGATGGACGGCCTCTCCATTGTTGCAGAAATCCATCATGATTTTTATTTATTTTTTTATTCAGTAAATTTATGACACGAACATTTACACGGGACGGAAATTCAAAAAAACTGTCCCAATCAGCCTTAATTCACCCTACTTTTCCTGCAATAATAAATGACGCCCATGAATACATTCACCCCTAAAACGCCTCTTCAATAAACTTTACTGGCAAAGAAAAAAGAAAAAAAGTGCCCTTTTTCGTGCTTTAGAACAGCGTTTTAAGTCGGACAGATGTGGATTTATGGGACCCCGTCGCTCACTGCAGCCTTACTTGTCCATTAGTTAAGTGACAGGACAGGGCCCAGGGAAACCTGCGGCGGTACGTGTGATTACGTTAAAAGATCGCACAATCTGTTCATATTTACGTAATGAGTCCGGCATTTTGCTGATTGATTAAACTACAGGGTGTAAATATTTTAAGGGCACGCTGATTTATAATCCGACAAAGCAAAAAAAAAAGAAAAAAAAGAAGAAGAAGGAGGCCAATTTATTTGTCTAACCATGAAAATGGGGGTTTCTGGTAAACCGTTCTTGACGTCTCACGGGCTGACTTGAGTGATTCAATAGACAGTGAAAGATTTTTATAGAAAGACGCGGGCTCTCTGCGCATTATTGGGGAAAAACAGAGAGAGGCAGGAGCCCGTCAGCACTTTTTGTTGCCGGAAAGTGACAGCGTTATCAGCGGTGAGTGTAATTTACGCGAGGGGGGAAATTTTTTAATCAACACGCACAGTGTATTCAGATTAAATTAGAGGAGAAACAGAATCAATGACCTCCATATATTCCTCCGCTGCCTTATCAATTAGCTGTGATTTTGTGTGTGTGCGCGCGCGTCCTGTGTCAGAGGGCCCTCTGTCATAAAATGGGCCAAATGGCATTCGTCATAGAGCTGACAAGTCACACAACTAAATGAGCTCCTATTGATTCGTGAGATTTTTCATCAGCCAAATTAAAAGCTGCGGTTTGATAGAGGCTCACTCTGCAGGCGTGTTACGTTCACTCCTATTAAATCAAGTCAAAGTTAAACGAAAACTTCTTTGGAGTTAAACACTGGCTAAATAAATAAATAAAAAAGCGGATTTGATGCTGCTTCAGGTTAATCATCATTTCGATCTTAACCAGATTTGTTAAAGCCCTGACCACGTGTTAAAACTCGTATCCTTGTGTGCTTCCACCTTTCTTTATTTGATCCCTTTCGTTATAAAACCTTTGATCTTCTGTGAGGTCTCTCTGAGCAGAGATTTCCGCTGTATTGCCACTAAGAAGGTCCTCATAGTTTACCACAGCCTCACCTCAGAAGCTCTGGAGGTCTTTTTTTTTTTTTTTCATGAAATTGATCCTTTACTGTCACTTAAAATAAAACTTGCACAAATGGCATGAATGCTTATGTATACATAAGCACTGGGAAATATTCCCAGTGCTTATGTATTTGCACTGGAATATTTCAGCAGAGGTCTCATAACACAGTTTTATGAATATGTTATCAGATTTGTTTCGATAAAGTTTGATGTCAAGGTGATTCTTTGTACTTGATGTCAGCTGTAATTATTCTGTTATTTATCCTACGCAAACATATACATGATTTTCATATTAAAAGTATATTTTTTAACAAGTGATGCTCTTAAGGGTCTCTTAAGTTTCTTATATATATAAGACAGAACAGCCAAGAGCCTCATAAGGGTGCTAAAAGCACTGCTAAATCACTGCCACCAGTTAAGAATGCATTTAATCACTATATAAATATGTGACCGTGGTCTGAGAGAGGGTTAAGTTTCACCACACTGCATGTCCTCCAGTCTGCTCCTTAATCACAGCCCTTACATAGGGGTCCAATAAAAAGCCTCTTGCGGTTGCACAAACTCATCATGCCGTTGCTCTTGGAAATTAAAATGGGCCTATGTGACCGCTCCCCATCAGGCTTTTGATTGCTTTACTTCCTATTCATTAGCTTAATTATTTGGCCATCAGTAAACCTCACCAAGTAATTAATATCTGAGAGCCTCTGCAGTAAATTAAAACTGTGAAATGAGGCGTACTTGTGCTTTGGTTTACTACCAGAGGCAGCAGGGATGTGAGCTAATGGGTGGGAACTGAAAAAGACGCAAACATGAACAGTGAATTGCTTTTGTAGCCAAGGAGCATTTTCACGGGAGTGAGATAAAGCTGTTTGTGTTTTTTTCCTTTCTTTTGCACAACAACTCTCAGAGTGGTTATCCAGCACTTTGGTCCAGACTGAAAAACACATCATAATTACATTCTTCTTGCTTTCTGGATTAATTTTAGTTGTGCAAATGATTCCCTGATTTTTCAGAAAGAATTCCATAGTCTCTCTCTGGGTACTCCAGCTTCTTCCCACAGTCTAGAGACTTGCTTGTTAGACTGATTATCAATAGGTCTTAGGTGTGAATGTGAGCACAACAGGTTGTCTCTCTCTCTGTGTATTAGCCCTGTGACAAAAATTGAAATTGAATTAAATAATAGAATAAATAGAAGTATATCTTATCCATCCACAGCAGCTGTTAGCAGACGTTGCTTTGTAGACTTCAGCTGGTAATTTAATCACGAGGCAGCAGGTAAGCAGCTCCTTCAACGCTCAGCACCATCCCTGTGTGAGTTCTTTTATGTATTTTAAAAAACAATTGAAATCAAATGTATTTGTCCATATATATATATATATATACATTTCTATCACATCAAATGGAAATAATTCACTTCTTTTGTTGCCATTTTCTTTATTTCACATTTACACCACACAAGTTTGAGATAAATACACGTACGATTCATCCTTCAATCATTCAAATAAATTAAGTTCATTTATTTACATGTAAGTGACGACAACCAAGTCATAAATATTATTGAAAAAAAAATCTGAATATTCACATTAAATGCACAAATGGAAATGCGCTACATGGGATGTTGTGCAAAGTCTGGGAGCAAAAACATCTGGAACTGCAGCTGTTTCTGAGCCTTTGTCCGTTCTATCAATGGTCACACGGCTCGTGCGCCTCCTGAACCTCATCAAACTGTTTGAATGTGTTGTAGTTCACTCCTCTTAACATTTAATTCCTAAAAAATGTGTTCACTGAGTGGAGCTCAGGCTGTGAGTGGATGGAGGAAACAAGTTTGCCACAGAGGACCACTGGCGCATTAAAAAAGAGCAAAATTAGGGAAAGAAAGAAGCAGTTTTTTCCAGCATGCTGCAGCAATGTAAATTACTTAGTGATAATTCTATTCACAAATAGTTTAAGCACTATACACGCGTTATAATCCTGCATTTGTTTATGTGTGATTGTGTGAATGAGTCCAACAAATGTCTTGATTGGAAAAACCTTCTCAGAGCATACGAGGTGAAGATCTTTAGGTTTGTCCTCTCTCACAAACACAGACTTTCCTGTTGTGACTTTGCTGAAACACTCAGGTAATTCTCATGTGTTTTTAAAACCTTTTTCTGGGTGTGTATTCACAGTCCTGCCCCAATTTTCCTGTCACCCCCACCCACTTCCACCCCATCCAGCTCATCATCAGAGAAAGGGCTGTGGGAGCTGTAGCCAACTTCATTGTTACGCTGCAAGAAGTCCGTGGTTTGCTGGATCCCAACTAGGTTACCCGCAGAAAGAGGAAAGCCACGCTGGGGTGCCTCCGCTACTTCTTCCTCCTCATCCTCTCCATCTTCTTCCTCTTCTCCATCCTCCAATTCGAGAGCTATCCTTCGGTCGTCCGGGTTCAAAGCTCGTCTGCTCTCACTGGATTTGTCGGAGCCTGTCTTTCCCGAGCTGCGTAGTCTCTCTGCCTCAGACTGGGTGGAGGCAGTGGCCTGCTCCTTTGCCTTCCGACTGCGCTTCCACTTCATCCTCCGATTTTGGAACCAGATCTTCACCTGTGAAGTGATCATAGTAGAAGAAGAACGCATGTTTAAAAGAAGAAACGCAACCTGGGGTTTGTCTGAACAGAAACAAAGACAAATTTAGTCACAGCTCCAGAAGCTCTCTCTTTCCTATTTCTTTTTTCTTTGTTAGATAAAAGCTGCTTTATAAATTGTTTATTCTATTTTACCTTCATTTTTAAGGTGATATGTTTCATATTGCATGTCAGTGTTGGGGAGGATAAAAAGTGTTATTTTGGGGTTCATGCTGTGGTCATCATTAACGACATCACTCTTTATTATCACAAATTTTTTATCCCTCCTCCTCCTACCAGAGGTATTAGCATTCATAACACTGAAACAATCAGCGACAAATAAATATTAACAGAAACATAAGACATGTGAGTCTTACACACATGAATATATGAAGATAGGTAAACAATGAACACTGAAAACTGCCACAGATGATTGACAACACAACATCTGTGGACATGAGAAGCAGTTTGCTGATCAGCTAACTGCAACAAGAATGAAGATACTTTAGTAAAGTGTAACATTTAAAGCTGATCTAATAGAGTGCTGCTGGCTGTTTTCATGGTATAAAAATGGTTTGGTCTTATTTAAGGCTACAATAAAAAAGAAAAAGGAAGATGAAATCTGTTGATTGGTTGTTTTCTTTTTATTTTCTCCCTATTTTGATATTGTGGCTCATTTAGTGTTATTAGGTGATGGGTTTCACACTCCTTTAACTCTACCGAGTTATTCTTATTAAGAAAATAAAAAATAGATATAAATGTTATAACTGTAACTACACACATACAGTGTGCTGGCATCTGTTGAGCGCCGTGATCTGGAGATGTAAAGAGGAGCTCTGCAGTCTCTGGTCTGGCTCACCTGTGTTTCGGTCAGCATGAGTGAAGTGGCCACCTCGAAGCGCTTGGGCCTGGACAGGTATTTGTTAAGCTTGAACTGGTTCTCCAGCTCCAGGAGTTGCTGGCTGGTGAAGGCGGTGCGGGGCCTCCTGCATTTCCCCAACAGGCCTGACTGAGCACCCGCTGGAAGAGGAACAGCAAAGTTATCAGTTTGTGTGTGGTCCCATGCAAGATGACTATAAGTGTATATTTTAAAAACCTAAATCACCTAAAAACAGGATGAATATGTGCATATTAATATTAATATTATAAAGTTATTTCCTAATTATTTGGATTCATTTAAGGCTCTATCCAGGAATATTTGCTCACTGGCTGCCACCACTCTTATTTATATACTGTAACATCAAGGACATCAGAAGTTCATGGTAATGTTGTGGGTGGGAACAGACGCACATATGCCGGCACTCTCCGGCCATCATTAACTATAATAGCTTTACTCCAGTTTATTGTTGACGGGCGGGACACGGCAGAAGCGGGCGCAGGGGCCATAAAAACACAGGCATGCCATTAACTTAATGAAAATTCAATGAAGGCTTTTGGGATTTTATTGATGAACTACAGAACGTTTTAGGTGTTTGTTTATAGTTTCTTCGTCACACAAAGACAGTTTTCATCGGGCTGGCGTTTATAGAGAAATAAATGGGGCAAAATTAAAATATGACAGAGACGCAGTAAAACAGGTGCCACTGTACTGTGAGGGACGATGTATGACTGCCATTAACGCGACATACAGGACTTAGATAAAAAACAACAACAACAACAACAACAAAAACAACAGAAGGCGCACAAAGCAAAGCTAACCGAAGGCTTTAAATTACGCTGCCAGTGAAATGTATTTATGAATAATAAATAAACAAATCAAAATGCTGCCCGTTTCTTTCTCAGATTATTATTAAATATTAAGGTTTTTAAATGTAATAAAACTTTGGAGAATAGAAAAAAATCTATGTCAGAATCGTTAGTCCGGTTTGTGATTTAAACAATAAATCTGTGCTGTGTGCTTGATATCATGAAAAAATAAGCAAACATAAAAACCCCGAAATGACAACTATTTAGTTATTAATTAAGCATAATAATAATAATAATAATAATAATAATAATAATAATAATAATAAGATTAACTTGACCAGTTCCGCCTAAACTCTTTCTCTTTTAGTGTAACACACAGCTGTCTGAAAATAAAATAAATTAACAGATAAATTCTCCTGTGAAATTAATTTATTTTTATTTATATATTTATTTATTTTAAAGTTAGATTATTCTGGACCTCTGCTTATCTAATGTCATCACACTTACAGCTGTAATCCGGCAGTCGTGGTACCATGAGCCCAGCGCGGATCCAGTGCTCCAGGGGCAGAGATCCAGCCATGGTAGCCACCTTCAGGTGCTCTGGGTAGGTCTGCGATAGGTGCGTGAAGCCGGTGTAGGCGAACGCAGGGTGTTGTCCACCCAACGCCGACAGTGGGTACATGGGTGCAGGATACATGCCGGGAATCGCTCCCTGAGGCAGCGATGCAAGCCCCGGATGGGGCAGATTGAGGACACTCTGCTTGGGGATTATTCCGGTCTGAAGGTGCGCTCCTCGCGGGGACGGAGTGTCCCCACGGCGGCATGAGACCGGGCTGCCGGCCGGGCTGTCACTGCTCAGACCGGGTGAGAGGTCTCGACCACACCGATTGGTCTCATCGGCGAGAAGAGCGTCGATTCGAAAGTTTTTCGATTTCTCCATGATGGCTTCAGCAGCAGCAGAGAGAGAGCGAGAGAGAGCGGGACTGAGGAGTCTTTAGAAAAAACAAGTCGAGCTCTCTCCAGGTGCGCACCTGTGCCGTGCTCTTCAGTCACAAAATCATAAGCTCTCCTTTCCCCCTTTTATAAAGAAAAATAACCCGAAACCTGTATATTCGTTTAAAAAACACATTGGCAGGTTTTTCCCTCGTTGTACTTGTTTCAGCTAAATGCCACTCTAACTGACACCCGCGTGTGCGCGCGTGCACCGGTTTCTTTAAATTGCGCCTTTATGTCAGTCCGCACCATCGAGTCTCTTGGAAAACTAACCCACAGAGGTATGTTTCCCTCTACATCAGCCGTCCTTCTCCACCCCTGGAGGCCTCTGCCAGCTGGGGATTGGCTGGAGCTCGAGCTGCTCTGACGGGCCTCTAATCAGCTAATTACTCGCTCGTTTCTCCCCCCAGAAAGCATTCAGAGTGAGGTAATGTCCAACCCTTGTCCCGCCTGCAAACACCTTCAACTGCATCAAAGCACCGAAGTACATTAGAAGATTGGGCAATTGTATTTTCAGTATCTATCTTACTGCCAGCTCATCGTACTCTCCACAGATTGCGGCTACCTGGCTGCCATAAACAAAGAATTATACGCTGCTTTCATTGTCCAGACTAATTATTAGTGCTGCTAATATCCTCCACACGTTAGAGCCAAATACTGGCCTGTTTTCCACACTAATGTTATTGGTTACCTCTGATTGGTGTGACGTTAGAGACGTTGTGTACGGTATTTAAATCATTAGTATTAATGGTTTGTTTCATTCCTATACCAAGGCCATACCGATGCTATTAAAGTTTACGATCAGGAATTGCACACAAACCGTATAAAAGTGTAATGACTTGGCAGAAGAGGCTATAAGTTAATTGGCCCTCTGCTTAATGTGAACTAATGCAGTTTTAAGACTGGAGAAAGGCGGCGTACATCCGTCTCTCTTCGTCTCTCAGACATGGTACAGTTTATCAAAAATTATAAGTCACAGAATAATAAGTGGAATCTGCATGTTGCTGCACCAGAAGGAAAACTCCATCTTTTGATAATGCGACATTACAGATCTCTATCCAACCCAACAATAACTATAAATAATGTGATTTTTTCCTGTGCAGTTGTGGCTTGTGTAATACTAACAATCTAATATTTATATTTATTTGTTTTATGTGTTCCCAAGAATATGTTTTAGGCTCTAACACCTTCACTAACAAATAGTCATCTTTTCCTCATGTCACAATATTACATTTTCCACATAAAAGCACACGTGGGCCTTTGTGTGCTTCGTTCTGCTGATGTGAACAAAAACGCCACCTGTTTGAGGACACCCCCTTCTTAAATCTGTAAAATTGTGCGCACACGTGTGTATGTGCGGTGCAGTTGACCTCCAGGAAATTGCTAGTCCGCCCATTTCTCACTCTCTCTTTCTCCTTTACCGTGTTACTGCGGTGTCTCTCATCCTCAGCTCTCTCTCTCTCTATCAGGCAGATTGGTGTCTGTCTCCGGGGCTGATATAGAGGTAATTTGCTCCTGGGTAATCAGTGCTACCTTCTGCCTGTTTCTCGCAACCTCTCCCCTCTTTTCTTTTGCCTTTATTATTTGAAAGTATTTAAATAGCCAGGCCACCGCTAAACCTGTCACTTGAGTCTGCCAACAGAGGTCCACGAATTAAATTAAATCAGCGCCTGCTTCCAGTGTCTGGTGCATTCTTCTGACGATGGATGGTCTTTTCCTCCTAAAAGATGAAATTTTGCTGCTATATGTACATAAGTCCTGCTAATCCTAAATAAGTTAATAATTGAATATAACAGCTGGAGCAGAAGCTTTAAGAACTTATAATACAAATCTTATTAATGAAGAGAAGACTGATTAATATAAATGTCTACAGACAGAACAGGTGGAGCTGGTGTAATTGAGATGGGGTCTAAAGAGCTTTAATAGTTTAGAAGAAGAAGCTGTTGAGGTTAGCTCAGCAATTTCTTAAGTGCCTGTTTGATGATATAAATTTGAATGTTGTTGGAGAGAATGCTATGATTTTTATTTTTTATTTTTGCAAGATGCTCATGAATTTAATAGTAGAATAAATCAAAAGAAACTCTAGTGATTCATTGAGGTTTCCAGGCATTTGTTCATACGCAGCCCTCTTAAGGTCCCGCCACAGGGTTTCAATCAGGTCGAGGTCTTTGGCCCGGACTTTGACCAGGCCATTACAAAACTTTGATTCTTTTCTTTTTTGGGCAATCTGTTGTAGATTTGCTGCTGTGGCTCATGGCTTCAAAATAAGCCCCAATCGTCATCCCTCCACCTCCGTGTTAGACGGTTGTATGAGGTAATTTGTGTTCACCAAATATACTACTTTGAATAATAGCCTAACATCTTCATTTTGTTCTTGTCTGTCCAAAGGACATTGTTCCAGAAGTCATGTGGTTTGTTCATGTGCAACTTTGCTAACTGAGGTTTGTAGAGTTTGAAATGTAGCTCTTTCTTGCAATTTCGAGCACTGATTTCAAGCACAAATTCTTGGTTGCAGATTTTACCATCTAGCTTACAGTGCTGAATATAGTCACATGGCTTCTTGTAAAGCTGATGGCTTCTTCTTCTTTGTTTACTTTGAAACTATAAACAGCAGATATAGTAATGCGATCTGTCTTGTGATTAGTTATGGGCAAACCTCTCAGAGGTCAAAACTAGGTAAAATGCAGGACAATGGGAATAGCATGATAGCTTAATTACACTGTTGTTAAAAATGAGTCAGTAAGAGCAAACATTACTCCAGGCTGCAGTTTGCAGGTGAAATATCTGACAGCAGGTGTAGCTGAAAGTGTCTTATTTTAATGTGGTGGAAGGCTTAATAATAAATGTTTTCAGATCTAAACTATCATTACTTCCTTTCCCTTCTTTCCTTGTGACACATGTCCTCACATGCACATGCCCCCTTGAACCTTTAGTGAAACTCTCCAAAAGCAGTGCACACCCTTCTCTCTGTGAGAGGACAATTGGTTCAAAGGAGCCGCGAGCCCTTGACTACAAAGCCAGAGTTTATCGACGAGTTATGCGTCAGTAAACCTAGCAGCTAACAGGAGTTTACTGAAACATTAAAGAGCTTATCAGCAATTACAGGCATATTTTTCAATCATTACCACAGCTCTGAGACAGCTCACCCTGTCCTTAAACTAAGTCAGGTGTGCTCTTGTTCTATCTGCATGCTGGACCAGTCATTATGTTTTTCACCTCCACTGGGTCAGTGATTCTTGGCGGTTTGAGGTATTGATAAGATCTTTCCTGCTGCTGATAGAGCAGAAAGTTCAGGTGCTTCTATAGTTCGTCAGAACAACACAGAACATGGAAAAACATCAACAAAGCAATGTAACGGACATTGAAAGATATATTTTCTTTGATTCGCTGTCATTGATACAATACCTAGGCACTGTGATTAATCCTAATCCAGTTTACTTTGATTGTGTGTGCACATTCCTGGATCTGCCCTCTCTTCAGGCATGTTGTGACACACAAAGGTTTCAGGGACGCTGTTGACCAACACCACCTTTCCCACCAGGCCTGGAGTACAACGACCAGACTGCTGCTGTGATAAATGGTTGTGGTGCACAATGGGCTTACTGTGAAGTGAAAATCAGCTCTCCATAGCTCTGGTAATTAGACTAATTCCCACAGCGTTAAAGACAGATGATAAATCAACTCACTTTTCTGCCAGACCTTGAGACCAAAATTAATGTTGTCTCATTAAGGAGATAAAAGTAATTTATTACTTTTACTTCTCCTCCTTGTCTCTGTATCCTGTCCCCCTTCATTTATTAACCAATATTGAGCTTTGCCATATGACATCTAGCCTGCTGGATGTGAATCTTTCGTTGTCTGTCTTTGCTACTTTGGCCCCTTCGCTCTCCTCTCTCTCTCTCTCGCTTTCATTGTGCATTAGCATGTTTATGAGCGTCTAGCAGAGAGATAACACAGGTGTTTGCCAAAGCTGGAATGCACTGCAATGATAAAAAAAACTTTGAACTTTTGGATGTTTCTGTGTGAAAGCTTTGTTTTTATGCAAACTAGTGTACACTTTATATACCATTAAGACAAGAGTAAAAGAAGCCAAATGAAAAGACGATCACATCCTCGGCTGGTACAGAAGGTGCAAACTGACCGTAATTGGAAAGTTAGCAGGGCGAGTGTGTGTGAGGTACTTCCTGCTCGGGAAACCAGGAAATTTCCCCAATTCTGCAAATGTTTGACAACCAAAAGGCTTACAATAACCTAAACCTCTTGAAATGGTAACCAATTCAAGTATTTTCTTTATTAATTTATACAATATAAAGTCTTTATTATCAAGCTAGGTTTGCTGTTAGCCAAATTTACATTACTCATGTTGGTTTGCTAGCCAAACTCCTGACCAGTGTTGGTCAAGTTACTTGAAAAAAGTAATCAGTAACTAATTACTGATTACTTCCACAAAAAAGTAATCCCGTTACTTTACTGATTACTTATTTTCAAAAGTAATGAATTACTTAGTTACTTTTTAAAAACAAGATTTACAACCTGAAGAAGTGATAAAGCGATAGATCTTTCAGCCCAATTCTACTTTTTCTGCATAATCCATCATACAAAATGTAATCAAATGGAAAAGTCTCTTTTTTTAAACTTGTTTTATCAGTTTTAATCTTTTAACTTTATGCATCAAGCAAAAATTTAATTATATGCAACATTCTCTGACTTGAATAAATTAGTTTAACATTTAAACCTATTTTCTGCACATTCCAGCACATAAAATAAAATATTTTTTGTGTTTACACTCACTCTTTCAAATAGATGCAAGTAAAACACAGCAGAAAATAAATAAAGTCAAAGACTCAGCGGTCCTGTTGCTCTATTTTCACCTGTAAAGCAGGAGCAGGGTAGGCGGAGGTTTACCCTGGTGCAGGTGTGCCGCGGTCAGTTGAAGAATCCGCGAGTTTCTCTGTGAATTTCCCATTACATCATTGCGCACTTGGTGCTTGTTTAGGGTTTTTTTCGCTGTAAAAAGAAGTTTTCTTCCCACGCACGATGGACGCTAATGTTTTTGTCACTTTTTATGGAATCAAACTCAAAGTAAGGTCAGTACTTCCACGCTTTAAACGCTGCACGCTCATACTCTCTCCCACAATCGATATGTGATGCATTGTTGATCTGCACACAGCTGTTGTCACTAACAGCTCACTCGCTTACATCACTGTCATGAGACATTCTCGCAAAAAAAATCACGGTTTTAGTAACGCAGTAACGCAGCGTTCCTACAGGAAAGTAACGGTAATCTAATTACCGTTTTTGCAATAGTAATCCCTTTACTAGTTACTTGAAAAAAGTAATCAGATTACAGTGCCCATCTCTGCTCCTGACTAAAGCTAACTTGGTCAGTTTCATTCATCACACAAACAGACCCAAAATATTTAATGTGACAGCATGTACGGGTTTGCTTTGAGCCCTATTATCTCTCTGATAAGTGCAATAAAATGCTCTTAATGGTACCAATACCACAGTTCAGAGGTTATATAAGGTGAGATTAAGAACTCTGGACAACTAATGGCTTAAAATGCTGACCTTACACCCTAATATAATTTGACCCAGGGAGTTGTAAGGTCATATATTTTTCTACTGTATATTTGTGCATTTTTAACACATGTTATTTGGTGTTGGCCTGATTTTGGAGATCCTCAAGTAGCCATTAGCAGAACTGCATCTTTTAGCACTTTCACATTTTCTTAAAATGTTCAGCGTCAGAGGATGCTGTTAAGCTCCCACTGAGAAGAAAGATCTGCATTAACTATGACAGGTGCAAAAGATGAAAGTGATCAACAAAGTCTGCATAAGTAGGAGGCTGCGCTGGAAGCCAAGCTTTGTTTCATGTTACCAGACGACAGTATGCCATCACCATAACTGTTCCCTAGAAAAATACTTATTTTAAACCCCTGCTTTTCCTAAACTGATCCATTGCTTTAAGGCCTGAGGTCTGGGTTATGATCAAAACTAGTTTATACCAAAATTTTTCCACAGGTCAATGTTTTCCAGTGGGCAACATTTAGACTGATTTGGGATGAATCACAGTGCAATTATTGGCTCTGCTCTCACCACTTCACAGCTGACCAATCCCAGCACTATCAGGTTAAGAAAAGTGTGAATGCAATCACATTCAATCCACTGTTAGAAACTACCACCCATCTGGACCTGGATAATGAAAACTCTCCATATTTAGATATAATCAGTCTACAAGAGGCCTTAAATACATGGACCACAGATTAATATGATTTGACATGTGATAGCTCTAACACCATTATCTGGCTTTTAGGTTAGGTAACACCTTTTGAGCACCACATATGCAAAATGTGCAACATAAAGATCTCCAAAAATAGATAATAATAATTACAGCCTGATCTGAATAGCCCCTTTGCACCATTCCAGTTTGATCTTAGGCGATTAATGGCTTGAAATGCGGAGATATCTGATAAAACAACAAGAGACATCGGCTTCAGAGGCTTAATTCATGAAGAGTCTGATTCGGGGAATTCCAACCTTATGACTCTTCAGTCTGTTTCCCTGCTCACCTGTTTCATTATTCCACAATGGAAAACAAAGCTTCCTTTCACATTATCCAGTCCAGTGCGACTTTTATGGCCATTTAATGGGTTGTTCCATCTAACAGCCCCATGTTTTACTATCACCCATACAAGGGCCCCATTGTGCATAGATATGGGAGATAGGAGATAAAGTCCCCTTATCAGCCACAACAAGACATCATTACTTTCACCCTGCTATCTCACCAGCCCTCTCCGCCGTGCATTATCAGGCCACTTATGAGGATATTCAGCTTTGAAGATCTCCGCCAGCTGGCGGTTTGTGCTTTTGGTTTTCCGCCTCTACAGATCAATTCAGTTTCAACTATGTTATAAATTTTTGTGTCTTTACCACCACTGTAAGCAATTCTCTGTTGTCGAAAGTGACATATAAATCTACATCTAATTGCACTTTTAGAGATGCAGCTCATTGCTCCTGATAGCAATTCTTCTGCCATTCTTTCCGCTGTGAGGAAGCCGCCTGCTGCCATTAACAATCAGGTAATAGCTTCTTATTGCCCAATTTGCATGTTAACTGTAACCAAAGGTTATTGAAGGCGAACCGCAGAAGAGCAGCGGGAGATATGAGAGCAACATACCGGATACTGAAGGTTTTTTCATTTGCAGAAAATGTATTTGAAATATGCTAAAAATATTAAGTTGACTCTTTTTTTTTCCATCATGCTCTTTTTTTCGGTTTAGATATTATGAATATTAAGCAGTAATTCTGCTGTTCCCCTCTCAGCTGTTAAACCATTTGTAAATGCCAGTATCCCATAAACCACCAACAGCCATAAGCGACCCTACACCATGTTTGACAGAGGAGGTGCTATTTTCTCAGTCAGTTGGCCATAGGATTGGAAATCCCCAATTCAGACTCTTTACATTCGAATTCCACACTGACATTAAAAGCACTTTGGAAAGAGGTTGTATGTGTGAGAAGTCTGTTTCAAAAGAAACTTCACAAGACCCAAACCGATTTTTTTCTGGTTTGCATATAGAAGAACAGAATTCAAATGAAAATGAACAAACATAAATTACTGTCACCTTTTAAGTGCCATAAAGATAAAGTCAACCCTCTTTTTAGATCAATTTATGAGCTTGAATAATCAACTTTGACATTTTTTTTCCCTTTAAAAGGATGTGGCCTGCAGGCAGCACGATGGTGTGATGGCTCGCAGTGTTGCCTCACAGCACAAAACTCCAGAGATAGACTCCACCGTCATGCCTTTCTCTGTGGAGTTTACATGTTCTGCCTGTGTATATGTGAGTTCTTTCCAGGTACCTTCCTCCCACGGTCCAAGGACATGTAATTAGTGGGGTTAGGTTAATTGGTGATTTTTAAATTGTCTGTGGGTGAGAGTGTGAATGGTTGTTTGTCATTATGTGTTATTGTCAGATTTGTGACCTGTGCAGGGTGTACCTGCATCTCGCAGGGAAAGGCTCCAGTGCCCCTGTGACCCTGATAAGGACAAGAAAAAGAGAATGGATGAAAGGATACAGGCTGCCTTTTGTCAAACAAATAGACTGTCCATCCATCCTCTACTCCCATTCAGGGTTACAGGAGGGCTGGAGGTTATCTCAACAGTCATAGTATAAAAGACAAAGTACATCCTGGAAAGATCACCAGTCTGTTGCAGGGCCAACTCACAGAGACACACATTTGCATTCACAGTCAGTTTAGAATCACCTAACCACATGCAGCCTGGGAGGAAGTTGGAGTAAACCCCACAGATATGGAGAGAAAATGCTCCACACAGAAAAACTAAAGGCAGGGCCCAAGACTAGATTTGAACCCAGGACCTTCTTGCTGTTGTTGAGGCCACACCACCCTCCTCCTTGTTGTTGTTGTTGTTTTTTTTGCACCACATTTGACACGATACAGACCTCAGGGCTTTGGCTATGGACGACGAACTCTTCCAGTTTTGAGAGGTGGGTCATGCCAGATTCAGGCCATTACTAATAATGATGCTCAACATGAAGACCTATGTTAAAATCCCATATGCAACTGGCAGAATGGCATGCCCCACAGAGTGATCTAAATTAAGCATTGTGGTGCAGAGGTCCACATGGAGACGGCCTTAAAGGAAATAGAGGCCAGGTGTAAGTTTTGCTATTTCATAAGCATGCATACTAAGTTTTTGAATACTCTGTGTAACCCGGACAACAAATTAGACCCTGCATGAGGGTAAAGTTTTAAGTAAATGCGTTTCTGTTGACTAATACTAGGAGAGTCACCTCCCAACACATGATTTCTGTGAGGACAAAGTTAATATTTCAAAAAGTGAAATGAATTGATCGGTCACTTTTGACTGTTCAATAGACCTGTTTAGTCTATTGACGTTGTCAATTGGCTAACAGGTCACTATCAAGATTGACCAATCTTTGAAATTGGAGTAGAGGTAAATCACAGCAGCAAGGTATATTTTAACGGCTCTGAATTGATCAAAATGTTATCAGAGGTGTGACAAAGAATGGTCAATAGCACAGGCCTGATGAATTGGCAGTCAAAATACTCCCATAAATTCCCACTTGACAGATCTCTATAAATTCAGCTGGAAATACAAGATTAGATAAAAAATTGAAATCAGAAATATCTACCTTAGCTTTGGCCCTTTTTGACTTTAAGTACATTTTCATTCAAACCAAACACTCTCCTGGTTAATCTCAAGTTTTATTCTTGACAAACACAATACCCGTTTTGAGGGAGCAAGTAAAGTGGTTTAAATACAAACATCTGTGTGTGTGTGTGTGTGTGTGTGTGTGTGTGCACCTCATTGACTCATCTCGCCTTCACTCTTTGTACTTCAAATTTGTTGTATTTACTGCCCAAAGGTTAGAGAGGTGAATAGGTGGCCCGTCCTCTCAGTAAATTACACATGCTCAATATTTAAGGTGGGCTAAATCACTTTTACACAGCCTGTCACAAATAACTGGAGACTGTGCTTTTGAGTCAATGTGTAGGATAGTTAGAATTTAGCATGACATTTTTCCACTGCCATGGCAAGGTCAACATACTATAGAGGCCAAATTTTAGGAAAGTTTGTGGAGAGGCCCGAAGAACAACCAGACTAGACTCCAGGGTGCGTCTGGATTAGCTTTGTTAAGACACGGCATTGCCAGAAGATGCACCTGATTTTCATCTATAATTTTGGAGGACTTTACAGATACATACTAGCAGCTATCAGAACTAAACCCAGTAATGACATGATAAATTGCTTGTCAGTGAACTGTCCATTTACTTTTGAGCCTCAGAAAAAGGAGACCTGCACCAAAATTGCTGTAACTCCTAAACAGTTAATGAACTTTTCATAATCCCCCTGAATTAAAGCTGAAAGTCTGCACTTCAATCACATCTTGATTGTTTGACTGAAAAAACTTCACTGTGGTTGTTTGGAGGCAAAATTCCAACATTTACTTTTTTCCCAACAAATGATTGATCTAACTGTCCCACTGGTTGCTGGTTAAATTTTAGAACAGATTATATGGTTAACTTACTTGTATTCTTTCATATTGTATCCTGTGTTTCACTCTTTATGATTCTATCTCATGTAAGTTGTATTTTAGTGACGTGTGGTGTAAATTTTAAATCCAGCTGTTTGTGTGCTGATCTGTTTATATTCTAAAAATGATTCTGGGAAATGAAAATGTACCATATTTACATTTCAATATCTCATGTTTGTTGGCATTTGGTTTTGTACAAATAGTCTTATGAGATTAGTGCCGTTTGTTATATTCTGTTTGCTCTTGGTGTACTGACGTGTTGCGACTCGGGAAATGTGCCATGGTGGGACTCGCTCAGTGTGTGAACTAACCGAAATAGTAACTGCCCGGTCTGTTAGAGGTTCTGACCTGATGAGAGAATGAAATTTGTCTTCTGCTTCGTCTCACACTGTGTCTCGAAGCAAAGGTTAGTCTACAATTAAAGGATTTGTTGTGTCTCACTCTGAGGCTCACACCACACTCTACACATACCTTTAAAGTGTCATTAAAGCTTTGCTGGGTCATTGCGGCAGTGGGCTGCAATGCACACAACAGCAACTTGACAGTCACAACTAAATAAAGTTCTAACATCATTAATTTATTTATTTAGGTGTATATTATTAGCCTTTATGGCAAGCTTTATGCTAAGCTATGGTAGCCCTGCTTTCATATTAGCACTTGCAGAGCACCGACATGAACATGATATACCTGTATTCTAATTTATTTTTAAATCACTATACAAATTGCAATATTTATTGAATTATGACTTAGTAAAGATGTTCGAGCACATCAATAAAATTCTTCATTTGGGAGGTTTTGGTCAGTTGTGTATGTCAAAGATTTTGAGAGAACCAGGCTAACTTTTACATGACTTCATATTTCATGCTGAACTAGGCGAAATGGCTTCTGGGGAAAGCCAATGAAGGGTTTATCTCCTTAACCCCTAGTGTATCATATTTATATGATATACATACAGTTTTTGAGACTCCTACATCATCAGCCTGATTTTTTTCTCTCTGAAAAACCTAAATAAATTGCACAATATGTGTTTGGGAATAAATTGCTGGCTAAAAAAATGCCAGATGTAGCAAATATGATAAATTAAACTTCATATATGCATATTTAAGATTTAATTTAATTTTCTTTTGTTTTAATTTTTCAGAATTTGTCATATGGCTCCCCTTTCACTATTTCAGGTTTCAGGTTTTAAAGATTAATGACATGATAATTTCATTAATCTTCTTCCAACTAAATGCTCGTATCATTTTTATTTTTTATTTTTTTGTTCCTTCTGACATACAAAAGCATTTCCACTTTGAAATAGAAACAGTCTTGTGGCCAAACATTCAACTTTTGCATTGACTTAAGACTGAGTAGAAATATGAATCCATTGTATAAACGTACGGATACACTTACTAATCTTTTCAGAACTGTTTTTAATGTCCTTCACTATCTTCCTATATTCTTGCAATAACTCCCTTTCCTGCACTAACCCCTATCTCCTCTGCCTCCCACAGGCTTGACCCTACAACACAGCTGTATTGAAATAAATTCTTCCATTAGGTACTTTGTGTTCTGCTATCAGGGGAACCACGCTAAGCTATTATTGGACACAATATTTGCTTTGAATAAAAAAAAAACAAAAACACAATGCAGCCTTTCACACTATCCTATTTATTCACTGAGGTGTGTTGAGTTTAAGAATGTCACCAAACCTTTGACAGGTAGTGTCAAGGACACTTTTCAAATTGATGTTTTTTACTCAGTGAAACACCTGATGAAATCTCAATGATGGCCAGAAGTCTCAAGTTCAATTATTTCAATTCAATTTCAGTTTAGTTTTAATTATGCAGCACCAAATCACAACAATATGCTTTATAGTGTAAAGTAAAGATCCTACAATAACACAGAGAAGACCCTGGAGGAGAAGATGCAAACATCTTAGAGCCACATGAAACGGTTAAGAGACAAAGACCTAGAGGTAGAAACTTGCCTCTGACCTTTTGGGTATTACCAGCCAGATTTAGCCTAAACTGGGTTCTGACGTTGTAAGACGAGGGATCTTGCGACTGACCCTGTTGCATATGTGTTTTTGGGAAATCCTTTCTCAAAGTGCAAAATATAGAGAAGAGAATTTTTAAATCATGTGTGCAAACTAATTTCCTAACATTTGTGACACACAACTTAGTGCTAACTGCACAGACATTTAGGGAGGAATTTTTTTTTAGTGCTCGATATTGAAATGAACAGGTTTGGGGATTGACAAAAGGAAAACATAGGATAGGATCCCCATAAAACGGTCCAAGCCTATGAGCATTTGGGAATTGTACGCGCGCGCTGTTTTGCCCCGCTCAGGAAGTCTGGACCTTAATTCTTAATTCTTCAAGATAATGTTGAAATTTGTCATCATTGACCTATCCACGCTTAGGTTATGGGCAAATTTTTTTGTGAAGTTGTTAACAAGATTAGAATTAGGTTTCGAGTCTGAGTCCAAATAACTCATTAGATAAACAGAAGGAAGCCATCCCCGATCCGGAGGGTTCGAGGGCACTCTAAAGGTTCTGGAAATCCATCAGAAGAACATTAAGTAGCTTTAAAGAGCATCCAGGCTTGTAAAAAATTTGCTGGCTGATTAACATTTAGTAAATCCACTTAAGTGTCTTCAAATCCAGCAGGCATACAAACTGGGATTACCACTGACCAAGCCTTCAGTAACGCACTAAGATAAAAGGCTTAACGTATTAACCTTAAGCATAAAGATAGATTGAAATTTAAAATCTGGTTTCAATAGGATCCAAACACAAAACAGGTCATTGCTTAGGTGAACGCAGTGTTTGAACTACATGCTATTTCAATATTTGTATCATCACTCATTCTGTTTGTATCATACAGGCCTTAGTCCTCTCCTCTCCACAGCACAGGTGTTTGTATTTGTATGTGTGTGTACAAGTGTGACTGATCCCATTTATCAGGCCAGTTAACCCTTGGCAGCAAATAGTAATTCGGAGGAGGACACCAGAGGGGGATGCAGGCACTTGCTCTAATTAAATTCCCCCTTTCTTACCCACTCGAACCTATGCTGACTGCTTCCCTTCCGCCGGCAGCGGAGACACTGACCTTCCAACCCTGCCTTCCCTTCCCTCCTACCTCAGCGCTGAAAACTGCAAAGTGACACAAAAATGGTTTTATGTTCTAAAGAAGTGTTTGTATCTCTAACTTCATGTCTCTTACTCTTGCAAAAAACAAAAAAAGGAAAAAAAAACATTATAAACAACTAATCTGAATGAAACAAATGAAAAAAGAACCACTTTTAGCAAGAACAAACCCGGTGGTCGAACCAGGGTCACGGAGGACAACCATTTGCCTCGAGTGGTTGAAGTGATTAGGGGAAGGAGAGAAAAAAGCAAACCTCTGAAATACAAAAGACAACAAACACTGAGCAGGTTGGTCAGGCCACTACCTGCAGCTCATAAACATGAAACTCCCATCCACAGACATCTGCAGAAACGTGCAGTGACAGAGAGGACAAAAGCATTGTTGATGACATGCAGTTGTGTCTTATAAAGGCATGTGGAGTGTAAGGCAGATGGATGAGCTGGCAACTCTTAGAATAAAAGGATATTATTATCCTTATTATGATCTGTAAGCAAGGGAGTTTTTTTGTTGATGTAATAAACATACTTTCCCAGGTGTGTTTGGCTAATCAACATATGATGATGATGGTTTTCTCCTTTCAGCTATGGATACTTTCACTGAACTGTTGACCTTTTCTAATTCAGCCTGCTTTCAGTGTGAGTGACATATTATCTAAATAATGACTCAGAACAAATGTGTCCTTCCTCCACTTGTGAAGTAACGACAGCGAATAAAATGGCATTAATGTGAATAAGTGTTTGCACTGGCATGATGGTGTACTGCAGGCTTTTGTGTGGCATGCTTAGTTCAAAAGATGGTTAAAAGCAGGGTAATCTGTCTGGCTGACAGCATCAAAGAGGCTGGGATCACTAACAGTGACAGTCCCGGGCTGAGGCGTAGCCGCAACGGCTCCACTCGACTGTTTGTGAAGGCTGAACCTGCGTGTCCGCATGTAGGCACAGGTACTGGTATTTGAATATGCACAGAAATAAGCACAGGTTAGCAGAACAACTGCAGCCTCAGCTGTTTTAACTACACATTGGAAGACTGATGGAGATGACCCTTATTAAATTACTTATCCATGTTACTGTAAATTATTGCAAAAGCTGCTTTCAAACGGATGTGCACCGTTTGATCAGCTTGTGCCCGTGTACGAGCTAACTAGTAACTAGCTTTTGTGTCTGTACACAACCACAGTGCATTTTTAAATCAAACATTCCAGCTGTGTTTGAAGTCCCAAGAGATGTTGATGAAAGTGAGGGAGCCCATTATTAACCTTAAAAAACAAAAAAAAACAACAACAACAAAAAAAACCTAATACAGCTAAGACTATAAAAAACAAACAAACAAAAACCTAAGGGGTGGCCAAATGAACGACCTGGTATATTGTAAAAAGGAGGAATGCACGGGTCACCTCTGCCACAAAGACCTGGAAGATATTTCAAGTTGCTGATTGTAAAAATCTTTCTTTGTTTAAGAAAAACCAAATCAAAGAAAGCTCTAGAGGAGGCAACGTGTAAACTTCTGGTTACCCTCAACAACGGTATGTCGATATTAGACTTTCCATCAAAACAGACTGATGAAACCAAGATCAACTTGGACCAGATGATGGGATGTGAAAAAAGAAAGCATGGAGAAGGAGAGAAACTGCTCATGATTGTCTAAAAACTGGATTTATAAGACCTTTCTTCACTGCACTTGTTGGATACTGAATGTTGGAACTTTGTGACTTTGATGCTGTTTGTATGCAACACAGAGATTTTAGGTCTGACCAACGGTCTCAGTCGCAGGCAAAAGATGACAGTCAAAATTCTAAGAGATCATTTATTAATACAATGACTCAAAAATGAAGGATAAAACAGTCCAGTGTCCCACTTGAGTACAGAATAAAACACACAGTTCAAGGCCAGAGCAAGCTATGTCACAAGCCAGTTGCACTTCACATGTTGACTGCTTTAACAGGGATCAGCAATTGTCTTCCAAGACCCACCACCCTGTAAGAAGAATGCCAGTAATCACTGTGCCTCAGCAACTCAACTCTGCCTTTAGGCTGTGGCATGTAGTAGGTCCTGGCCTGCACAGAGAGACAATATCACCCAGTTTCATCATACAAGTTACAGAGTAACAAGCTATCCATCATAAACACATCAGGTCATATCACATACCTGCACAGAGAGACAATATCACAGCAGTGTCTGCAGTGTGGGCTATAAGTAGACTAGAGTATCAGTGCAATCAAATACACCTGCCTTCAATTAGTCCAACCCATCACAGCCATAGGGAAACAGCAAATGTGACACACAAAACCACTCCCACTTCACACAATAAACATGGAGATTAATTGATACAGGCAACATTGGCAACATTAGTCCACCACCATGTTACAAATACCTCCTCTTTCAATGTGCATCCCCTGTGGTGCTCGAGGGTGTAACTCCCACACAGTTATGCAAACGTTTTGCAAAACCCCTTTAAATGAAAGCTAAAAGTCTGCACATCTTGATTGGTTGATTTAAAATGCAATGATGTAGTGATGGACAGAAGTATAAGAAAAAGTGCCATTGCCTAAAAACTTTTGGTCCTAACTCTAAATATATTTGCTGCTTGTAAACCTCTAACTTTTGTATTAGTATACATTCTTTTGTATTATAAGCTTTTCTCTGAAAATACTTTACAAATAGCCAAAAACTACACAAGACGATAATCTCGGCCACTAACCCAATTTTGGTTTAGGACTTACACTTAAAACAAACAAACAAAGCAAAACAACTTTTATAACAAAAGAGATGGGTTTTTTTTCTATTCTAGGCTCGTTTACTATTGACATAAAACTAAAGCGACACGGGTGAGTGTATCTGCATGCATGCATAGAAAGGGTCACGCCAACATCTCATTTATGTAATGGCTCCACATTTATCGCCGCTGACATGACTGACGGGTGGAAATGACATCACTAACATTTAAATTGTTGTCCTTCTCTCTGCAAAGTAATACACGCTAAGTGATGCATATTCCACCAACAAGCTATTTTCTACTCTCATTCCCTATGTCTTTACTCCATGTTTCATACACACACGCACACACACACTCTCTGCGTTTCATTTGGCTGTCCCCACAACCTCTCTGTGTCTCTGTGATATCCAATTGGCATAATTGAGCCAGGTCAGATGATAAAGGGACCCATAACAATCTATGCAAGTAAAATAAAAAGCAGCTCCCACTTATTACTTTTGTACTCTTCCTGTGCCAATCACCAATCAGCCTTCCCTTGCACAACAGCAGATTTAACAGACTGACATGTCTGCATTCATTAGAAGAAAAAAAGTGTGACATCCCAGAAGAAGTAAAGCGAAACGAGGAGAGGTGAAGGCAGCAAAAGTTCAGCAGAGTGTGAGCTGAGATAGATGAGATGTGACAGGCTGCCACTCTTCTCAGCACCTTCTCATCAGCATGACACAGCTGTCACAGCCCTATTTCAGGAAAATTAAACGGCCTTACGGTAAACTGGCCTGCCTTGGGAGGAGGGGCTGGAGGAGCAAGGAGAGTATGTGTGTGTGCGAGAGAGAAAATGAATAAGCTTATAGTATGCAGATGGGCTTTCAGTGTCTCTCCTCCCCCAATCTGTTCCCCTCCAGCAAGTGCCACCCTCTCCTTTTGACATGATAATGGCTCCAAATTGATGAAGACACTTCACTCACTCGATGACAACTCTACCAGCAAGCGACATGAACGCCTCCTCCACGCCCCCTCGTCCATCACTGTGAAGGCCTTCCTTTCTGCTTGCATGACACAGGCTGGGTGGGAAGTTGTTTAATCAGCTAATTTGCTCTCCTCTGGCCACCTTTAATGACCATGCCACCTCTGGATTATCTTGTCATCCTATCCTCTTAATTCTCGCTGATGAACTGCTCATCAAACTGTTAGCCTCTTTGTACCTTTGCCACACTTAGCAAAGGTTATAGGCCTGCAATTAAAACTAATATGTCAGAGCACATTCTTCTCTTTAATTGACAGAAAAGGAAGCATTTCTACAACAGCCAAGACATCCCCCAGTTTGGAGAACATAGTTGTGAAGATGATGTCATTGTGTGTCTGAGGTTGTGTATGTCTGCCTAAAAACTGAGCAAACACAGCTCCTCATAAACACATTTAAAGACATCAGAAACTAAATTTAAGCCCTTTATCTGTGTGGCCTTTGCATGTTGAGGTGGGAACATGCTTAATTTTGATGGAAATGCAAACTGTACAATGCATGTAAATCAAATAATATGGCTTTAGCAGTGATTCTAGATGTCATCCCTTTAGATTGGAACCACGTTGTGAGGGCTAAAACTAAAAGTTCCTACATTTAGGGTCCGCTAAGCTACAGTGAGTTTGCTTGAAAAAAAGAGGAAGAAAAAGTAGCATGCGCACTTGTAAGGGGTATCTCTCCAGCACTTTAAAAAGAGTCAACCTAGCTCTGTGTCCTGGTTTGCTTGACTCGGGTAGCCTAACCTGCCCCACATGTCTCTGTTATGAGCTGAAGATCAGTCCTATAGCTGCCCATTTAAGCCACTCTCTTGCAGATTCAGCACAACCACAACAAGGTGGCCACGCTGCCGGTGAAGGAGTTGTGATGCCTTTAAAATAATTCATAACATCCGACCTGTGTTGACCTTATACAGCAAATAAAAACTATCGATCCACCTCCCCCAACTCCCACTTTAAAAGACTTATTGTGGAGCTCCATTTCATCTAATCACTTGGCAAAAGAGTCCAGTGTCTAGATAAAAAAAGAATAAATAAAAAAGTCCCCGGGCCAACGTGTTGCTCTCACCTTTGCAGATGAAATTACCCGAAAAGCTGTTACAAATCAATATAATCAATGCAATCAGCTAACTGACACAGGCAATCTCCTGCCAGTAAGTAAAATACCCCCGGCGGAGATCTTTCAATCTCTGGTGCCATAATTGCCCCCAAGGGCGACGTTAGGGTGTACCGTTTTGTACACTTAATTAAATTAGTGAGCTCTGTGGACAGGGTGGGTTGCCGGTCTCAGGGAGAAGGGATAGGTCTGGCTCTGTGCCAGTAATTAAGCCAATACCTTTCTTGATTACGCCAATCCCCCTTAATGAACTCATTATGCATTTTAACCCAAACACTCCCATGAATTAATGAGCGCACAGAAAGCTCCTTCTTCAAAAGGACGCCCCGATCACAAGCCCGGGCTGTAACTCATCCACTCTACGAGGGAGACGTAATGTCCATATTTCTCCCTCTTTCAGCCGCAGCCAAGACTAATCTGGACTTGAGTGACAGCAAAAGTTTTCAGTCTGTACACATAAAGCTTTAAAGAAACACGGGCCCTCATCTGGCAAGTGGCAACAGGAACTTACTGGGCGACTTTACAAGGTCTCCCCGGGATCGTGTCTGAATTCAAGGTCCAAAACAAAGACCACGTGACTTCTGTGTGGTCATTTTTGCAGAGATATGATGACGTGCACATACGCACACGGGTCCCAAACATATGTGCAAAATGATTTAAAGAGACCCAGGAGCACTGCGGGGTGGGAGCAGCCCTGCACTGACCCATAATGTTTTGCTAATTAAATAATTCACTAATTGATTCATCGCCAAATCAATAAAGCCTGCAGATGGTTTATGGTGTGAGAGCTAAAGTGTGCTTGTGATTCAAGTCTTGGAGGGAGGAATGCAGATCACTCAGGCACACACAGCATCCGAACCAGCGGTGTGGGTCCACTTAATGAGTGATAACCAAAAGCATGTGAAACTGTGCTAAAACGCAGGCGGCCGCTCTGTTGACCTTGCACTTGTGTTGTATGACATCATTCAGCCCCTCACATGGACATGATCGTGAATATAAAAGGTAGGCCCAGAGTGTGTCTGTATCCCTGTTGAACCCATAAAAACAGCTCTGTCCTGAACCCAGCACCCCCACTCAGGGGAGGCTGGGATTTGTAGGTGGGCCTGAGGAAAAAATTAGATGGAATATTATTAATTCAAGTGTAATGATTCCTTAGGGTGTTTGTGTATAAGAGGGCATACGCACTGTAAATATGCGAGGCGGGTGAACTTTACGGCTGGTCATATTTGTGTGTTTGCGCCCGCGGAGGTAGACATTACCTCTGAAAGTAATTGGGGCAGCCGTGAAGTGTGACACCTCAGTGATCTGAGTGGGTGTTAAGGCTGTAAATTCAGCTACATGTGCGATTGGATATTTGTTTGCGAACATAAGCGCAGGAGGAAAGATGCAGAGAACGGCCACCAGCGCTCGATGCCATCAAATGAAGGCTGTGATTGTCAGCCACTGGATACAATTTAACGGAGACTGAGACAGCTTGATTGAAATATAGAATTCTTTTAATTTAAAAGTGTGCGCAAAAAACCAAAAACGTATTTGAAAACCACATAACACTGCAGATTAATCTTTTAAAGGCCGGGTTTTGGAGCCAGGCAGCAGGCATTTCCTTCTGTTCAGCCACTACTTAATTTATACTTCTGCAGTGAATATGATGCTTACGGGAGATTTATGCTTCTGCATTAAATCTACATATAGGTATATAGTAACCACGACTACACCACCATCAAAAACACTGGTATAAATACTTGGTAGTGCCGTTGGCCACTTTAATCATTGATGCATTGTAGTCACTACATGGATTCACCACAGAAGTATGCTGGCCAGATCCCCCAGAAAACTAAATGTGAGGTAGACAAATGTGTTCCTGTGGGACAAATGGGACACAATGTTGTAGTCTAAATATTTTGATTATATTTTGGTGTTATCTCAGCTGCTCTTCTGTCCCGTAACAAATTTTGCCCTTCACTTTAGGTGTGTCCAAAGATTGTTACCCTTACCCTTTTTTTAAGCTATATCTGACAATTTTAGCGATTTTCATAACCCGGATATTCTGTGCTACGCCACATACACAGTTAATTTGGGCACTGTCATGTGATACCTCAGTGATTTCTGTAGCTTGATAACCAATATAGGTAAGATGTAACCTCAAATGTAGAAATTAGGTTTTATTCGTCATTAGCTCATTTGGCTAAAACACTGATGGGCTCATGGTAAGGCATCTGTCCAACTGCCCACAGTTCACAAGACCCCTACAGTACTGGACACAATGACACCTAATGCATCATTACCAAAATTGTGCTCAAGGTCCTATTTGTTGTTTTTTGGGCACTTTTCCATTTCATAGCATAACATCCCTTCCTACTACAAGCTCATCAGATTCTCACTCCTGATGTATCAAAATGAGATTCAAACCATTTAGCAAAGACGTTAACATACTGCTGATAAAATTACGCATGCAAAAATGATAAAGGAAGAACTTAAAATATTGCTTTGCCACACAGTGCATACCACTGGTGTCGTGTTAGGTGGTGATGATCATGGAGGGAGTGGTTGACTCTCACATTAATTAGGCAGGGTTGGGGCTTTCATCAGTAATATGTAATCAATGCTATGACATGCTGATACATTCACGTATTTTCATGCTTTTTGTGTCCATGGTTACTACTGACCACATGATCACATAACACTCCTAAACTCACACACACTTTAATTTGGTGGTGAACGAGATTAACCTTTTACTGGAGGAGACTGTTTGTAAGCAAACTAATTTTAATTCTCATTAATTTGTAGAGCCAACTAATGACACGGAAATTGATAACTTGCTTTCTGTACATCATAAATTACTATTATCTGCAAATTGTGATTGATCATCCACCATAATATCACATTTACAAATAAAATTTTATAGGCTGCAAATTGATGCTGCATCACAAAACATCAGGTTATCAAAACAATTGAAATGCAAATATCTGATGATCCCCTAGGTTGAATTTATGAAGTTTAACCAACTAATTAATGCTTTCAGAATGCTTTTTTTGTTTGTTTTTTTAAATTGGGCGATGTGTCGTAGCGGTAACTATACTTAAACACAGATTCACATAATTTATTTGACAGACTACTTTTAAAATGCCACGATGCCATTTTATTTCACAAGTATATTAAAAACTGTGTACATAGTGCTACAGTACATATTTACCACATTTATCCTTTTACTTGACAGTGAATAAACACAACTTCAAAAGGATTTTACAAAATCAAATAACACACTCATCTGTGATCTTCACCACTGTGTCTGTAATACAGGAGAGATTTCTTACTGCAGGCATCAAGCCAGTTTGTGCGCCATTAACAGCCACACAGAAGTTCATAGTCAGTTTACATAGACAGGCTTAGTAGGAGGTGGTGATACAGTTAAATGCTGTGTTAATTACTGTTCCAGTACATACCAACAATTAACTGGACTTCTTAGTTTTATTATAATGTACTTCATCACTGCAGGACAGCCAAAAATGAAATTTAAAACGCCTAAAAATTTACTGTGTCTAGTAACCATTTAAAAAGTATCATTAGGGTCTAATGAGAAACACCATCAGACCCTTTGGGATGTTTGCGTACCCTGAGAAAACAAAAGTGTCAAACTAATCACTCATGAGTGAAAACGCAGGATTCAACACAAACATAGCTGGAATGGAAAATATTTAACTGTTAAAACACAATACAGTGAAAAGTGAAGTTTAATAAAAACAAAACAAAAACCAACCCTATAAGGTCACATAAAATTGCAATTTTGATGACAAGCATGCCATGAAGTGATTCCTCAGTGTCATTAAAATTTGAATTTACCGTTGTAACATTAGAACCTGACATCTCCAATCATTCTCTTTTCTTTTTTGTGTGTGCAAGTAATTGAATATGTGGAGAAATGCAGACGAGGAGACTCCTGCCTCTTTTCTCCATCTCTGCTAAAACGAGAAAGCTGACGATTACGGTACACACGTGTAACTAAGTGTTACACATAATAAGGAATAATAAGGAATTAAAGGGGGAAAAAGAAAGAAAGAAAGTGGAACATATTCCTTCTTGCTAGGGAATGTCATCTGGGGCAGCTTTCACTCACAGGAAATTTTGGCAAAGCTTTTATGTTTATCTTTTATCTTTACACCATTGTCATTAAGAAAACAAAAAACAACCACACTATAACTGAGAAAACAAAAAGTTGAATATCTTAAAGTATTATTATAGAAATATGCTTATTTTGTAAGGCCACAGCCAGTAGCTAGGCAGCTTTTCTTCATAACTGAATTTTAAGTTAATGTACACCGATTTTAACCTTCATATAGAGTAATAAAGCTAGCCTGTTGCCCTCATCATAGTCCCAAACTAAAATTCCACCCTGCTAGTTCCAGCCTCAAACTGAATTGACAGAGTGGTGTCCTCTTTATTCTACTCTTGGAAGAACGTTGAGATTACAAAACAGACCCACTTCATTATCAGATGCACATAGCCTCAGCCATAATTGGCTTCTGGGTGTAATTACATGTAAGGCTTCTCTGATTCTTCAGAGCTTTAGGAGGACTATACAAATGTTTTGTGATACCCAAACTGAACTGGAACATTCAAACTAAACTCATGCCAAGCTCCCCAAGATGAGTGAAAATTGGTATATTAGAGTCAATAAATAAATCAAAGAATTTTAACCTGGAACTAAGATGTTCCTTTCAAAGGTCTACATGACCACACATTTGGTTCACTGTGCAGGATCAGACCATGTTGGTTTGGGTGTTTGGGCTGCGACTCTGCAGGTCCTGTACTTGATCAAGAACCCAGTTGATGTTCGGTCTCTCCTGAGGATTTGACACCATTATGGAGCTCAGCAGCATCTGCAGACCCTCTGAGTATCTGGGTACAAGACAAATACCAACTTTAGGTTTGATACAGTGCTGTCAAAGGTCTTGAGTTACCCCCTCGCTTCTTTAGATTTTGGTTCCAAGGAGTCAGAATTTCTTGTAAGCTTTTTTCACTCATTTTCAGTCCAGTCCTTGTACCGAGCATTTTCAGAGGAATCTTTTTTGTTTGTTAAGCAACTTCACACTGACATATGAATGATTCAAGCAGAAAAAGGCACCTAACTCAAAGGATGAACTAGTGTCTATAGATAACAGACAACTCGGCACAGAACCCATTCTAAATGGTTATTTTAGGCACTTTGTTAAGAGCAGCATGTCACAACTTTAGTTCAAACTTCAAAAAAGAAAAAAAAAAAGTGTTCACTGAAGCCTAATCAGAAACGGTCTTTGGGGAAGGATGGCTGTCAAGAAGCCATTGTTAAAGAAGGGAATAAACATGGAGAAAATGTTCAGGGTGACCAAATTACACAAGAACTGGACTGAAAATCAGTAGGAACAGGTCTTATTGGGTGATTAATCCAGATTTGATAACTGTGGTTCAAATCTTAGTCAGTGTGTTTGGAGAAGTACAGGTGAGAGGTACAATAGAGTGTCCACACCAATCTATGACGCATGGTGGAGGCTCTATCATGATTCGGGGCTGCATTTCAACCAGTGGTGTTGGAGAACAACATTTGTGAAATTATCAACACAGAAAAGTGAGGTTAGATACACCATACAGTGCCATGAGGAAAGCATCTGGTTGGCAACTGCTTCATTTTTCAGCATGTAAATGATCCTAAAGCTCAAACTTCAACATTACTGAAAAACTATTCCTGAAGACTACTTTTAAAAAAATGACAGAAAGCTTGTCTAAGAGAGTTCAAGCTGTGTTGAAGAATAAAAGGTGGTGATACCAAATCTTGACTTTCAAACTTTTGAAAGAACTTCAAAGAACTGCAATACCTTTTCCTTCCTATGAAAATATGATGAAAGGAGGGGTAGCTTAAGACTTCTACACCGCACTGTAAAGCATGTGCGGTGTTAAGCATGCACAATTTTTATTAACAGTGAAAAGGTTTCCAGGGTGTAGCCAGGCTCACAGCCACATAGCTTTTTTTTTTAAAAATGAAAGAGAAACTAAACTTAGTTTTTTTGTACTACATTTGAGAGGTCAGTGTTGTGTTAGCTTAACTGAACAGTACCAAAGAAAATTCAAGCATACAAAAATCTTGGTAAGGTACCTATTCCTGTTACTATCGGTCCTAAAATCAGTTGCACGCCATTTGAACTGGAACATGCTTTTATTCTCCAGGGCTTCTCAATTCAAAACAACTGTTTTTTCCTACTACTCTGCAAAGCAGTAACACAAACATTTAAATAAATAGGAAACTTTCAAGCTACAGCCTGAAGACTGACCTGCAAGAGGGAGGGATGGATACTGGATTCTGGACAGCCAGAGCAACACTGTCTCCCTTCTGAAATATCAGATCGTACGGCCCTTCCAACATCATCATACAGTAAAGCACACAGCCAAGTGACTGGAACGGTGGGGACAGCAAAGCACAAGAAAGAGGTTTCATCTGTGAGTGACATTTACTGAGAACAAATATACGCAACACAGACAAGCAAAGGTCTACACAGCTTTACCCAGATATCAGTGCGCTCATCTATAATGCAGTGGCTCTCAACATTGAAGAGTTCAGGAGCCCTGTACGAAATGGTGCACCGCTGGGCGGCCCAGTCCTGTATGGTCATGGCTTCTCTGGATCCTTTTACCTGCAATGAAGTCATTTTTATTAAATCCATTGTGGGTTAAGTAGTTTAGGGGCTCTAGCGGTAAGACGTTGGATGGATGTGTTAAAGAACCACAAAGTAGTTTCAGAGACATACAAAAAGCAAATCTAACAATAAAAGCTATGGAAATGTTAAAAGTCACATGTGACATTGCTCATTACACAGTCAATTATGTTTAAAAAGAAAAAAAAAAGAAAAAAAGAAAATCTAGAAAGAAAACAGCTGTGTCCTGAGAAACTAAAGACAAAACCCAGACATTTAGCTGTATAACCTAAATATGAGCTTCACTACTCTGCCATCTAGTGGTGGAGCTCAGCAACATTTAAATTCAATAAAATTGAATTGAATTCAATTAAATAAAAGCCTGAAAATTACTTTTCAGTATAAACAAACACAAAAAAAGTAGTGAGGACGGCACTTTGTTCTTACACATTCAGAGCACAAAAATGCTGTGGTGACCAGTCTCACCTCAGGCTTCAGTTAAACTAACTAAGTCTTTTTTTCCACAAAAAAACCCATAAAGTCACAAATCTTAAAAATCCTTCTTAGACCCTGGACTTTACCTCAATCCTGGCACGGTTCATTGAGCCAAGGTCCATCAGAACTGGCCTGTCATCCTCATCAAGAAGCACATTTGTGGGCTTTATGTCTCTGTCAAATTATAGCACACAGCAGGCATTTAGATGTAGACAACTCTGTCGGGTTAAAAACAAAAAACACAAAAGCAGGTTGACTGTTGCATCAGTCACTCATGCCTGGAGGCCTGTTGCTGACCATCTGGCAACAACCAGTCACTCGGGTAAGCTGTGGGACGTTGGACAAGAAGTAAAAATGCTGTGCAGTCCCACATAAAGAGGAACATCTGGTCACTCGAGCTGAAATTGCCATTTTGATGATAACCAAACTACCTTTAGTTTGTTTTTCAAAAGAAGTACAACTATTTAGACAAATAATCTTGAGACAATGTGCTACATTTTGACTGGTTCTTCAATACATGCACTTTTCTAAAGCCTGGCTTTTAGTCAATGTGTATGAAGGGAAGTATTTTTAGCATAGTCACATTGGGTATAACATTAGTCAGGCTAAAGTTCCAAATAACCAAAAAGTAAGAAGCTTTGCAAATTTTTGTGAAAATGATAGAAACTACAACACAGAAAATGAAAAGGTAGTATATAGTGAGAAATTTGTTTTTCTAAAGTTATTTTTACATTTTGCACAAGAACAATTATTCTGTGAAGTGACATCGTCTGTGTGCATGTGCCATAACTTGTTAAAAATTACTAAAATTGTCAGATATGAGATATACAGATGCTACTGACAACTATTTAGTAAGTTGGCAAGAAAGTTTAAAAGGTTACGTTCAAATATATTGCATTTGAACACGTCCCAGCATTGTAAACGTGTCCCACTTTGACCCACACAAACACTGTGTTTGTCCCATATGTTTGTTGGAATGTGGTCAAGCTATTTGCAGCTGACCATCAATAAAGACAATATGGCAATGAGCTGCAAGACACACAACTGGTTCAACTTATTTAAGTGGTGAAATAATGTTTTTGTTTCTAAATGCATAAGTATTGTGGAGCTTTCTAAAAGATAAAAATTATGGATTTCCCCCCTTTATGGGAGTAATGAATCTGAATATGGCAAAATAATCTGGTATTTCTTTTGAAATGTGTGAAACATGATATGCATGTAGTGCACTCGCTTGTCATTTCTGCACCACCATGCACTGCTGCTGAAAAACTGCATACCCCAAGTCAAAAATAAACAGATCGGAAGTAAGATTAAAGTTTTAATCAAATAATGCATAACAGCACAATGATGTTTATTCTTTTTTTCATATAGTTTCTCATTCAACATCTCAGATGGTTAGGGATTACCTGTGTGCATAGCCTTTGTCGTGAATGGCCTTGAGTCCAGAGCAGATACCACGAAAGATTTGCAAAATTTGTTTTTCAGGCATTGAGCTCCCCTTGTCTCTCAGCTTCTCCAGAACAGACCACAGACTGCCTTTCTGTTTGCATAAGCACGCAAGCATATCAGACCAAGATCATTTCTCTCAAGATTATGCTAATGATAACTGCTGCAAAAACTTACTCTCATATATGGCAGAAGTAGCCGGGCTTCAGTCTTGCCTCCATGATCAACAAAGGAATGTGCAACCAGGCTCAAGACGTTGGGATGGTTAAACATCTGGTGCATCTCCACCTCTGTCTGAGCCTCCTGGCGACCCTCACGGTCATGACATAGGATTCTCTTCAGGGCATAGAAGTGCCCATCCTTTACCCCTTCAACCAGATCAACGAAACTGAACCCACTGAAAAGAGAAAAAGGTTTATCAATGCAAAACTGACTTAAAAGGAAAGGAACAGTGACATGCCATACATACTTGCTTTGGTTTGAACAAAGGAGGTGAAGAAAAGTGTGCATGTAGTGGGTTGGAGTTTGTTGAGACAACTATCAGGGGGATTTATGACAAAAGGATAGCAAATTAATCAAAGTTAAGGTTTGCAAGATGGTAGTGAAACCTGCTATGATGTATGGCTTGGAGCCTGTGATACTGCCCCCCCCCCCAAAAAAAAACACCCACAAAAAGAAACAAAATAAAAACAAAGAGTGGGCAGAGTTGAAGATGCTAAGATTTTCACTGGGAGTGACCTGATTAGACAGGATTAGAAATAAGTAGATCAGAGGGACGGCTTTGGAAACACAGGTAGAAAACAAAGATTGTTTGGACATGCACAGAGGAGGGATAGTAGATATGTGTCAGACAGCAGGAAAAGAGGAAGGCCACAGAGAAGACTCATGGATGTAGTGAAGGAGGATATACAAAGGGTTTGTGTGACAGAGGAAGACTATGGCTAAGGTGAGACAAAGGGAGATAACCACTGTTATCCTAAAAGGGAACAGGTAAAAGAAGAAACTGGAGCCAAAAAGTTTTAATAATCAACAATGCATTAATCCATCTTTCATTGCCTTATGATTTCCCAGCATATCTGAGGTTATAAACTTGATTCGTCCCTGTTAATAAAATAAAATAACGAAGAGAGTGTATAGGATCTGTTTACAAACTAACAACCAGTGCCCATGTTCCCAGTAAGTTGAGATGCGGTCACCAAGTGCAGCTATGAGACTCATGAATGAAGGTCACAGTAATGAGCTACATCGGGATAACTCTTAGAGGATTAATTATTCATTTGTTTCTTTTTCTAATTTAGGATTTGGTGACAAATATAAAATCTTATGATATACTTCTGCGTAGTTAAAGTCATACAGTGTGAAAATGTTTTCTTACCCTTCGTCGAGCTTCTGGACAAAATAATACTTTTTGTTATCAATGGTGATGGAGGCACGGGAGCATACGCACATTGTCTGTCCCATCTTGACTGGTACATTGTCTTAGGGCAAGCTTTTAAAGGGACTGGGAATTTAAAAAACAAACAAACAACAAAAGACAGAAAGTTATCCAAGGGTGACAGAAATGCATAAAGTCTATCAATTGTGTTAACTATGTAAAATAACCGTTACTGGAAGTAATCTAAAAGATATCGGCCGTGTATATAAAACACACTGGGTCTTACAGCGCTAATGAACTGTAACATAAATGTTAGCCAACACAGCATTACATTAACACGTAGCATAGCTGAGGATAGCAAAGCTACAACAGGTAATATTTCACATTAGGGTCAACTTTTAATATTAACTCAAGTCGACCTGTAGCTTTACCTAAATACCTACAAGCTATAAATAACACGCTATGCGATTAAACTCGTTAAGTTCCTTATTCTTACCAGTTTCTGTTTACCAGGTTAGCTCGCTGTCATATTGCTACGTCCATTTTCCTCTTCTTCTATTATCAGAGTGGGAGGGTTGTACTGCTAACAGCGCCAGAAGACGACTAGCGGTGAAATTGAGTGGAGAAAAAAATGGCGGATAACGAGCGTAAAAGGAGGGGTAACACCGACGACAGAGGTGATATGTGTGCTGTTTTATAGTGTATAATATGGTTGAAAAATATAAAGTAGTCAGTGTTAGCTTGATATGCCCCCTGTTTATTAAAACTAAGAAGAGACGTTAGCAGAAGGTGTCTTAAGACAACTTCATGCTAAGTAGATAAGCTTGCTAATGACAAGTTAGCAGTTAATATTGTGTTGACGTTAACCTATTTAGGTGCGTGTCAGATGTACTATTAATTAACAGTTGATAAGCCAAAGGCATCACTCTTTACTACAGTCCACTGTTTTGTTTTTAGCTTCATAACTCGCCGGAATAGCTGGTGTGCTATTAGCTAACTAATGCTAGTTAGCGCTGGCATCTTAGCTTGGGGTTACCTGGTCTTATACATCATGTAGAGTGCTTCAAACACCAAATTCTGATAAGGTTGCGACTTACTACGCACACAGTCGTCACGTGGATTGATAAAGCACCAAATTAAATGGTAGAGTGGTACTTATGTTTCGTTGCTTCATTAATGGCTAGCCATACAGGTAAAGATGATGGATTTAATAACGCCCAGGAAACAGTTGTTCACCTTGGTGAGTTGTCTTGCCTCAAGCAGGGCCGCAGGAGGAGGGAGGCAGAGTGAAAACTAAGCCTGTCTCTTGTAGCACTGTGGGGGGAGAAGGGACCGCAGTCAAACGCACATCCCAGCATCTCACCCACGAAGATGAAGACGAGTCTTCAGCAGACCCACCAGCACCAACCAAAGTCTCCAAAATAGGCTTCAGCATGAGCAGTCAATTGGGGAAGAAAACAAACCCCATATCTATTAAACTGGGAGCACCGGTGAGTATGTGAGACTGTAGACTAACACTGTGCAACGCTGTTATTTAAAAATCTGTACCCTATTAATATAATGGGTGTTGTAACACCCATGAAATTGTTGTACACAGTCTCTGAATAGCATAAAAGTTAGAGCATGGGATTGTAAATGATCATGGCACACTGCTCAGAAAAGTCCTAAAGAGTTTTTAAAAAGTAGTAGTGAAGTTTTTAAAAGTTTTAAAAAGACATGTCATTTGAATCTGGCCACCAGTGTGAAAGGTGTTGAAAGAATAAGGAATTTACCTCATCCAAGATTTGCATGTTGCTGTGTTTATGCTTCCAAAAGACACTGTGACTGCAATCGCAATTTATTACCTTGAGTGAAGTTCTTCAAAATTGTCATTAACAGTCAATAGACCATAAGAATCAAATGACTAGTTTTGGATGATCAGCCATCACTATGACGGTTGCCTCACAAAACACATTTCATCCCTATTTTCTCCATTTTATGAATGTGTTCATATGCATGTTGGTGTTGGTAATATCCAAAATATCAGAGGTCAGTTTCACGTTGACTTTCTGTGTTGTTACATAAACTTCTTTATTCACTGCTATAATTCAGAAGCTGAAGGAAGGATTGTGATTTCTGAGCATGGAGGTGTGATGCTTGATGCTAAGTTGTGGTGTTTTATTTTGTTTTCCTAATTGTCATGTCCCCCAACCTGTTTTTAGAAGCCCAAAGAGACTGCGCCATCACTTCCTGCAAAAAAGCTGGGCCTAGCGTCTGTTTTTAACGAAGATGATGATGTAAGTGTCTGTGCATGCAGGCATGTCACGATCACAAAAAATGCTTGAACAGTAGATGTTCAGAGGCTGATATTAACTTTCTTTTGTCATGTAGAGTGAACCTGAGGAGATGCCTCCAGAAGCAAAGATGAGGATGAAGAACATTGGGAGGTACAGACTGTACTTTACAATTTTGCACTTGGCTTCTGTGGTCAGCTTTGAAATCTTTAATTTCTTTACTTCTGTCACCTTTTTAGGGAAACGCCAACATCTGCAGGACCTAATTCCTTCAACAAGGGCAAACAGGGATTTTCCGATCATCAAAAGCTTTGGGAAAGGAAGCTCAAGTCCCAAGCAGAAAACTTGTAAATAACTACAGCAAATTTTGTCACTACTAGCTAATTTTGTATAGGTTAACCATGTTAAATATCAGTGAAGGCTCAGATAATTAGTCATTAGAGTCCTAGTTTTTCCAACTTCTCTGTGGGTCTGTGATGATGAATACTTTAAGCCTGCTTTGATTGTGACTGAATTTGTTTCCACTTTGAAATACTGGTTGACCTCTGTGTAAAAGGTGTGAACTGGTGATGAAAAGAAATTCCCCAGTATGATGGCTACAATTGTATTTGCTTTTTCAGGTTAATGAAAAAAACAAAACTCTCACCTTACGCCCCACATTTTCCTTTGCTCCTCTCCAAAGCTGGTGAGCAAGTGTGCTGCTTGCTTAATTTCTGTGTAAAAATGTAAATAGGAGTGCCACAGTGTTTTATTTTTAAAATGCCACAAATCAGAGTGTGAGACCTATGCTGTCTTGAGTGTGAAGTACACTAGACATGGCATGAGTTTGTCAGTTCCAGATCCTTGGTTTTCACCGGCTGTGCCACCTCAGTGTTTATGTTATGCTTGCTTTCTTTTACCCATTCAGGCTAATTACTGTAGAAATATGTCTGATTTCATTTTTATGTCCAAAACTAATATGTCTGTAGTTGACCTCTGTGTGAAACCCAGACTGAATGCGGCATGATGTGGATACCAGGGTGCGGGTAACAGTGCTGTTGATATGTTAATCAGGCCCATTTTAAGTTGCACCTCACTGATATACATTGTGCTTTACAGTCTGGGGGAAATCCATCTTAATGAGAAATATGAACTTTGAATTTCTGTGGGTTGAGTGTTCTGTTAACGTCCCCTAATAAATTCAATCAACGTTATGCTGAAATCTGTTTCCATTAAATATTTCCTTTTTTAAAGTGTGTATTTATAAGTCAGTCTTTGTAACATGTGAAACCAGGTACATACTCACGGACACTAATAAAGTCAGTATAGGAGGTGACTATAGTATAGTAGGGCTGAGTTTCGATAATCGATTTTCCAATTAAAATCAATTTCACCTTGAATAAAGCGACATCGATTCATTTCTCACCCGATGGCACGTACACGCCGTTGGGGCTGAAAGCTGACAGCTCACAGATCCTGATGCTGCAGATTGTGTCACTCTCCATCCAAAATTGACTGAACCAGCAGCAAAAGAAGATCCAAACTATGCTTCACATTTCGCTTCACATAAACATCATTGTGAATTTCCTCTTACTTTTGCTTTTTTTTGGCTTCTACCACAATAAAATCACACTTCCTACACAGCTTTCTCTCTCTGTGTTTTTCAAGAACAGTTTCTCATCTCAAATCTCTTTTTTTTCTGCATTCGTTTGCTTATTACCCACCAGTCTACTGTCGTTTACAGCGGTAGACTGGTTTAAAAAAAAAAAAAAGAGACATCCAACAAGAAAGCCTCATTTTTTTATGTTCAATACCAAAGAAATGTAATTTTTTTTAAATTATGCCAAATTGCAAAACGCTTAGCTGTGTCTCTAATAAAACCTCTAACATTGCTCTGCTTCACTTCAGCAGCATTAGGTAATGATCGTATGCTGATTCATGTTTTTTTTTTTTTTTCGGTTTTTGTTCTACTGCAGAATATTTTTAAGGTTATCTGCTTTAAAGCCAGGCCAGGAAAATCTCCTTCATGTTTTTCTGTGTTTTATCCTCAGTTACTTTGACACAAAGGCATCTGCTGTGATGCTCACACCTCTGATAAAGTCTTATAGGTGTCAGTACTGACAATTGATCAGACTTATAATATTTCTGACTTAGTCAAAATTGACTGAATCGAATCGAATCGTGAGATTATGAAAAAGAATCGAATTGATTCTAGAAATAGGGGCGATACCCAGCCCTATAGTATAGGAGGTGACTCACCCTTTTTTCCCTCCCAAAATGTTAAAATGATAGCTATGAATCTACATCTGTGTCATGGAAATTTCCTTAACGTGTGTTTTTGTTCTGACCTTGAGAATCAAAATACATTATTAAAGCCAGGAAGAATTTATTTTTTTATTGCAGACGCTCAGAAAATAAATATGAATGATAAACTGTGAGCTCTATATAAGAAAAATAAGTACAAAGCAAAACCAAGGTGTTAAACAGTATTTCAAAGTTAAAAAAAATACTATGCACAGTATACACATGAAAATATTTCAGGTATCATAAGGATTTCTGTTTTTTTTTATGATGATTTCCGTTGACGTTCTGTGGTTAATTGTGGTTGAATGGCTTTTGCTGAAAGTGCTTGCAACATTTTAATGAAAACTATATTAAGAGAACTTTCACCTTTACAGTACACAGTAAATAAATATAATGTACAGTAAGAAAAGAAGAGTAACCTTGTAAATTCTATAGTTTCTTCCAACACCAAAAAAAATCAGTAATGCTACCTCACTGAAACTAGCTTCACTTTGTTTTTGGGCATGGTCTTCCTTAAAGATCTCCAGAAGTTGCTGTGGGAAGGTTCCCCTGACCTCCAATCCAGGCTGGGTAGCACTCCCAAGGCCCTTTGCACAAGTGTGGGCAGGGGGGGATCAGGCTGGATAAGAGATGGCGAGGCTTTAGTGGTCCATAAAAGCAGGAGTTTTAGGACAGAGTTTTGCAGCAAAGCCTAAAAATGTGTAAAAAACCCCAAAACAAAACAATAATGATAAATAAACGATAACAATCTAATTGTTAAGAAATTATAAATATTTTCTTGTTTAAAAAAATTGCACCTTCATCGTAAAAGAAGATTCACACAGCTATTGGTTTCAATTTAAGTCACTGAAGTGATTAAATGAAACTTACAGGATTGTATTCGGGTTGTGCTTCTTGCAAAATGAAAGTTTTCCACTGGCAACTTCTACATAGTCATTATTTGCTAAACATAAGTGTGAAGTTTGGAAGGAAAATTGCATGTTTTCATAATGTGTCCAGGGAAAAAATAAAGCTTTAGAAGGTACACTTAACTGCCAAAAGTATTCAATTACCATCAAAACATTTGTTAAAATGAAGTCCACAGCCACAGGTGTATAAAACCAAGCATCTAGGCATGGAGACCGCTTCATCTTCCTCCAAGAGACCTAGAAACACTTATTCATGCCTTAATCACCTCTAGACTGGACTACTGCAATTCACTCTATTTGGGTCCTTAACACTCATCTCTCCATCGCTTGCAGTTAGTCCAAAATGATGCTGCACTTCTTTTAACAGGTGTTAGAATGCATGAACACATCATTCCAGTTTTAGCAAATTTACACTGGCTTCCTGTAAAGTATCGTATTGATTTTAAGATTCTTTTACTTACTTTTAAAGTTTTAAATAATATGGCGCCCAGTTATTTAAACAAACTCCTCAACATGTATGACCCCAAAAGAGGGCTGAGATCACCTAACCAGATGCTCTTAGCACAACCGAGGCCTTGATTGAAGCATAGAGGAGATCGGGCCTTCGTAGCAGCAGCACCCAGACTCTGGAATAATCTGCCAGTGGAGATTCGTACTTCAGAGTCTTCAGTCTTTTAAGTCGCGTCTTAAAACTCACTTTTTTACTTTGGCTTTTAATTCGAGTTCAGTTTGAGTACCTGTTTTATGTTTTTAATGTTAATTCATTGTCTTCTCATTTATCAGTATTTGTTTCTAATTTATCTATATTTGTTTCCTATTGCTTTCTCTTGTTCTTAACTGATTGTGAAGCACTTTGATTAACTGTTAGTTAACCAAAGGGTTAGTTGTTTTTAAATGTGCTATACAAATAAATTTTGAATTGAATTGAATGGAATCTGGAGCTCAGTGAACTCCAGTGCGGTACCGTGATATGATGTGTATAAGAATGTCTTTTATTTATGTATTATTCACATTATTTTATTGTATAATGCCTTAGTGCCACTGGATTTTAGCATGTCTCACACTCAAGCAGTTAGACAGATGGTGGGGGTCTGGTAAGGAAGTTGGGGGGAAGCAGACAACTCCACAGGAAGAGTCTTTTGTGTCTTTGAGGACTCTGGGAGGTAGCAAGGGAGTGTGAACCTTAAGGTGTGAAACAGCTGTGTACTGCCTTTTGTTCCTAGAGAAGGTATTTAACTGAGAGCCATGCAAGGCTCAGAGAGGGACTCTGCTGACCGTCTGCCCCACGGTCATGCATCCTCTCCACCAAGCTTAGTTTTCTGTTCTTTGATTTGATTAAAGAATGTTAGCTACCGCTCACCACTTGTCTGCAGGCTTTATTTAATGGAAAACTTCCGCAATAAGATGATGTCACAAACAGGATGGTCCGTGTGATCGCTGAACAACGGTTCCGTGGACGGGCTGATCACCCCTGAGAGAAAAGGTACCGTTGGGGGTGTCCAAATTCATGGGCTGCATTTGTAGGCCGATTACGCCACAGCGATGCGACAAAGGCTGCCCAAATTCGTAGACTCCTCCGAATGCAGACAAATGCGTCCTCCTTTTCCACGAATTTTAAGGATGGGTCGGGTGTGTCCTTTATGGCCCACCATATCGCAGAATTCATAGCGTGGATCAGCCAGTTCCAGTTTTCAACAATAGCGGCCGCTACTAAGTTTTTAATATTACTCTTATTACTCTTTCTGGGTCACAAAATAAACTTTTAACATATTTTCAGGGGAGAACGTAGCTGTGTAAACTTCAAATATCTACAAAGCTGTTGAAGCAAGTAAGGTGGCCAATTTTTGTATGCGATTGCAGAAGAGATTTAAAACTGTGACCTAGAAGTGTGATTGTGAGAGTCGTTTTTGCCACAGGTTATCCCGGGGGGATCAGTAATCAATGAATTTTAACCTGTCTTACATGTAACAGTCCATCTGGTCTGATTACTACTAGAGATGGACCGATCCGATATTACGTATCGGTATCGGTCCGATACTGACTTAAATTACTGGATCGGATATCGGAGAGAAATTAAAAATGTAATCCGATCCGAAGTATCACAAAATCACCTCACAAAACGCGCTGATTGGCGTAACCCAGCTCTGCGCATCGGAGCAGTATGTGTCACGTGATAGAGCGGCTGTTGTCTGCCAGACCTGTCGGTGGTCTGTTGGAGCATTTGGAGCCTCGCTACATGCTTCCTAACCGCGGCATTTCATCTTGGCGAAAACTATCCCAGAGAAGTAAAGCAAGTGTGTAAGTTCACCCCTGAATGTTTGCATAGTATTTCCACGTTAAGCTTAACAACTGATATATGGATCCACAGCTGGACTGGCCATCGGAGTTCCATATTGAGGTGAAAAGGAAGCGATTTGTCCCATACTTCAGCTAGAATTAAAAAATAGACACAAAGCTGGAGTTATTCTGTCTTTGCTGTGCAGTTGCATCTACTTCTCTCATTCACTCCCCCTTCCTCTCCTGTTATTACTTCAAACATGAAACTGATCAATGATCAGCTGATCGGCTTTTCTGCAGCAAGTCCCGTCTTTCAGCTTGATAAGCTGTTGTTAGAATGTATTTAATATCACTTTCTAGTATCAGCTGAGGTTTGCTGGAGCCACGGCTGTAAAAGCTGCTGGTCATGATATCCGTTTGGATATGTGGTGAGAGGGAAACATGAAGATGAAACCAGGAGATGTCTTTACTGAATCATCAGAGCTGAACAGGTGATGGAGAAACAGGTTTACCTTTTAGGTGACATGAATGAGTTGAAGGGAAGTTATGAACTGTTTCTGAGAGATAACACCAGGATCCTTTTTTAGGTAGCTGACGGCTGGTAACTGTGCAGGGGCGGGTCTAGCAAAGTGTTGCCAGGGGGCCAGGTAGGGCATTAACAGGGGAAGGGGGGCACAAAGAAATATTTTTCTTTGTTATGTCATTTAAAAACTTTGAACAAATAATTATCTGAATCTTACAACAAAAGTGGTCATCTGATTAAATGTATAGAAATCCATTATTGTATATAGTAACTAATAAGTGTAATATACACCCTAGTAAGCTATAGTACGTTTTCCTTTGGGAAGGTACCATCTGTGCAGTCTGCAATTCTGTTGAAGAAAGATGTTGAATCTCTTTAAATATTGTAGAAAAATAATTGATTTCTGTGCATTTCTTTTACACATGCATTAAATTAAAGTTGATTACATCGATTAAGAGCGGGGGGTGGTTCCCTAATATTTTTGCTGGGAGTTGGCAACCCTATTAGTTAGGTAGGTAAGTACTCTATAAAATACCAGAATAGGGAGGATGGTGTAGGTTTAAATTTATTAGATTGATCAGTATTGCTGAACTATAAAATGTTTTGGGTGGAGTGTATTTTTTGCATACAGGTATAACAGAATAGCTTTAGTCCCTTGTTTTTTTAAAACTTGAGTATGAACTTCTGCAAAATGCAGCAAGATATTTATTAAAAACTGTTTTATTGATTACAAAATGCGCTGTATCGGATTCATATCGGTATTGGCAGATATCCAAATTTATGATATCGGAATCGGTATTGGAAAAAAAAAGGTGATATCGTGCCATCTCTAATTACTACAGAAACTATACAAAACAAGAAAAAGTTCTGCTTTGTGAGTATGTAATCCTACCTGAACTCCTGATTCCAGTTCAAACACAGCATTACTGTTGGTGAAGTAGTCATCTGACAGGACACAGATAAGCATTTGGCTTTTCTTTATTGCAAGAACCACGTCATTTGTGTATGCTGTAGAGAAAAAAGAAATTAGGAACCCTTTTGGGAAACATCTCTCACACAGACACAGATATATGATCTTTTAACCTCCTCCAGGAATCACATCCCTCTCCAGTAGACAGAGGCGATACCCCCACTGGTCCTCTAACACTTGGGGCAGCAGCACCTCTAGTGGCTTTTTGGTAGCTTTAACTTCCTCGTTAAGTAGGTCGGTGATACACAGGTCTCCTGTCAACAAAAGAAACTGTTACTTTATGTTTTTTAAAAATGTAATAGGGTGAAAAAAGAATCCTTGCTTTGGCTTACCTTCCTCATCATTAAGAGGTGATCTGGAGGAAATGATCTCACCTCCCAACACTTCTTCTGATGCAGGGCTCCACACATACGACAGAAACACATCAAACTCTTTCTCATCTGGTAGAGGTGTCAAGTTGCGAAAGACAGCGTGAGAAAAAAAATACATATGATAACAGTCTTTCTTTGTGGAGACAAAACAATATATTGACTGCCACTACTACAAAAAGTGACTATTTTAAAGCATTGACACAGCGTTTCAGTTAGCCTATGGATTTAATGCCCATCCTGAAGTAATGCCATGTCCTATAAAGAGGAGAGACAGGTGTGCCAGTCTATGTGCATCTGCATTAACCTCCATTGTGTTTTCCATTTTTAAAGTAGCATCTGTAGATGAGCTGTATCTCCAGCCATTTTACACGCACGATGATTATCAGCCCACCCACCGGCAGGAAGGCTGTAACTAGATACCCAACCAGTGATGGCCATTGCACTGCAAGAAGAAAAAAGCAACAACAAAAGAACAACTTTTAGATTGTATTACGTCTTCAAAGCAGGAGTGACCGACATGGGAAGCTGGATGGGTAGAAGCTGGAAGACAAAACTGAAACAGTTTAACTACACATTAAGCAGACACAGAGCAACCCTCGCGTGCTTTAAGAATTTTGTTTGTGATGAATATGAGTTAAATAGCTTTCTCTTTAGCTTTAGATTGGATTTCATCACATTTTTTGCTTGTTTGGTGATTAGTTTTTTTGTTTTTTTTTTGCAAAAATATTGTCTATTCCAGCAGACCACAACAGTGACTAAAGCACAGTGGTATAACAGTGTTATTACACATATATTCTGACTAAAACATGAACACATGAAGTAACAATAAGAACATTATTACCTTTAATTTTCCTTTTCAGCTTGATTGTGGCGCTGATGTTTCCAAATGTATTACTGGCGATGCAGGTGTACGTGTACGTCAAGTGATGTGGTGTCACCTCATTTATCGTAGCTACCTGTATGACCTCGTACTCTTGCGTGTACTTTTTCAAAGACTTCTGTCTGCATTACAGAAATGATGTTGAGAGCTTGCTACATGAATGGATTTTATAACATTAGTAGTAAGGGACTGATGCGACTTACTTACTGTCTAGTAGAGTCATGTTACCATCATTATTCATGTACCACTCTATCTTTGGTGAAAAATTTAGTTCAAAAGGAAACAGTGCCTTACATAAGAATGTGTAAGGCTGGCCTAAATTGAGTGGAGGAGAAAAAAAGCCATTAAAAGCAGGTCACTAGAAGTGACACAAACAACTAATGGGCTGCTTGATTTTGTGTGTTCACTTCCTGTACATGTTTTTCTTTAAAATAAGTTTTTCAGAATGATGTAACTAATCACCAATTTCCACTTCCTTTGGCTCATTATCAACAGGAATCCTGGGAGGACTGCGTGATGGCGGTGCTGTGAAGGCGATTGGAAATAAAGTCAGAAATGTGTACCTAATTTACTACAGAAACAGTCATACACATATAGATCTGAGCTCTACTTTGAAACAGCCACTACAACAATTCAAATGACTCCTTGCAATCTGTGTATATCAAGACATACCGACACCTTAAAATTCAGCAAGAAACAAGCAGAAATAAGCCAAGATGCAGGCAGCTCTGTCAGGCTGATTTTTGCATCACAACACTTGTCAGCAAGCTACAGAGGGGCTCAGAGCACAGTATGTTTTAACTGTAACAGCACTAACTTATAGCTAGCTGCATACCCAGAGCTCTTTTATAAGACAAATCTACAGATAAATGAAATGTACTATCACCATATGTATTTGCATGCATTCTAAGTTGTTCTTACACAGGAAAGCAATGATAGCAACAACCACACAAACAGTTAACCACTTAACCACCTACTGTGGGTTAGGCCCTGTGGTATTCAGTTTCTGAGCAGCATATGAACCAAATAATATTTTTTGGTAGAGTGTGTAATGTACAAATTGAGTCTGGGATGTAAATGGTTTTCTTATAGGGCAGTGGCATTCAGGTGTCCCTTGTGTAATTGTATATTTCTTGAAATTGGATTGGAATATGGATGAAATGCCATTGCATCAGTGTAAATGAATACACTAATGACATACTGGTGAAAGAACAAATTTGTCTGACCTGGCCTAGAAAAAAAATATTATTGCAATTTATAGAATCTGACTTTTCAAAAGTGTGTTAAAATGGATGCTTAAATTTGGGACATCTGTTTGACGTGCAAATGTGTAAATGAGTACGTACAGACATTAGATCTTGCAAGATATGGCCATGCTGTTTTATCCGGTAGTATGCGCTGGCCTACTTTAGTATTACTTTTTTATCTTATTAGACTGTAGTATCAGATTTCTAATTGGCCAAACTATCTATTAAAAGCAAGTAAGAGGACGCACATAACTTTGTCTTATATACATACATACATGTGTGTATATATATATATATATATATATGTAAATCTTTTTGCATTTTTTTTGTTTGCTAGCCTTTAGTGGCACAATCTTTTGCAAGACGACTGCAATAAATAACCTAACAAAACAAAACAGAAAGATGCAAGTTGTGTAACCAATGTGTTTTCTTCCACTGAGTTACATTATGTAAGGATTATAATAAAGCATTATATTAAAATTCCCTTTTTAATAACCTTTAAGAGTGGTGCTGCAGCTGACATGAAGCATGGTATTGGAGCTTTCAGAAAAAAAAACTGTTGTGAATAAAACAATTGGTGCAACTGGTTATGAGTTTAACTTCACAGTTTAGCAATTAAACTGGGAAGCTGGAAGGATGGAAACTGTGACATTAAACTGAGCAGGGCGATAAGATAAGCTCTGTGTGTGATGTCTGCTGTTTTGCAAGTGCACTATAAGAGATCAATGTGGACACTCAAGTGTGCAATAGCAAGAGTACAACAAGATAAGACAAGACACTGTTGGGAAACAACACGCATTCGCCATCAAAATAAAAGACGTGCACCAGATAAGAAGTTGCAACGCGCATTTGCGTACATATAAAAGCCACTGTTTTTGTCTGCTAGAGTGGGATTATTCTGCACCATATCTCTGTGCGTTCATCTTTTATTTGAAGCCAGCTCACCTCCTGCAACCACTTTTCCGAGAATACGTGCTTCTTTTGTGGTTCGGACTCCTTCTTACATTTATTTGGAGGTGGAGGAACACCAAAGTAATTGCTTAAAGGAGCTTGCTTCTTCGACATCTTTAAGAATTCTAAACAAATGTCTGTCCTCCTCCAGAAAATCTTATGTACGCAAACGCGCGTTGCAACTTCTTATCTGGTGTGCGTCTTGTATTTTGACAGCGAATGCGCACCTGTGGACCACTTATGTGCACCCCTGTTAATAGCTATGGATCACATAGCAATAGCAGGAATGGAATAGTGCAGTCGCTGAATGTTAATAGCTAGACTATGTATAGAGCATTAACCAGATAAAACATCTGGCAGCTATTGATGCTGTGCCAATCAGTGTTTCAGTGCAGAAATGTTTTAGTGAATAAATGAAAGCTTAAAGATGCTGGTGTTGAGGCTCATGATTTTAAGCGGAAGAATTATGGGCGAAAATGAATGTTGTGATTGGTAGCTGCACTGAGATGCGCAGAAAGGACGAGAAGTCTGTGCAACTGTGTATGTATGAATTGGACTATGTAATTTTAAATGCCCAGCAGTTAGGTGAAGATTAACAACCCTAGAGTTACAGTTAGGTCAATACCACACAACTTTTTGTAGTTTTGCTTGTTTTTTTGCCTGCTGTTCACTATTACAGTGGATTTTAAAATCAAACAGCCAAAATGCTATTGAAGTGCAGTTTCAGCTTTAATTTAAGGACTTTGACAAATGTGTTACACAAACTGTTTCGGAATTACAGCCATTGTTATACATATTCCCATACTGTTTTTTCTCATATTTGGATGCTGTTCACTGGAACTCTTAGTGTGCAGTCCAAAGAGGTGCAAATGAAGGAGGCCATCATGTTGAGTCTTAATCATGTGCCAAAAACCAGTATGGTAGATTGTAAAAAAAAATAAATAAAAATGAATGCACTGGCCAGTTCAGCAACACCAAAACATCCTAAAGACCATTGAAGACAACTAAAGTTCTTGATCACAGAAGTTTTAACTTGGTTAAGACAAACAAACAAAAAATTAAAAAAAAACTTTCGCAACATCCAGCTAAATTAAGAACTTTGTCAAGAAGGTAGGCATATCACTGACATCTACATTCAAGAAATTGCCTCATGAATGTGCGTACAAAGAGATTACAAAAAGTCGCAATCCACCGATTGCATTTAAGAACAGGAAGGCCAAATTAGACAGGCAGAAAACTTCATGATCCAAAGCATACTGCATTATGTGTCAGAAAAGGTGGTGCAAATGGTTACGGGCATGTATGGCTGTGAGTAGAAAAGGTAATTAGTGTTTACTGATCATGTGACTGCTCGTAGAAGTAGCAGGATGAAGTGTACAGGGCTATACTCTTTCTCTGTACTCTGCTCAGGTTAAGCCAAATGATACAAAACTGATTAAACTCCACATTACAGTGCAAATGGATAATGATGGAAAGCACAGTGCAAAAACAGAGATGGGATACTATTTAAGTCAGTCAGCTGATCTGTAATCCCAACAGAGCATGCTTTGTAGTAACTGAAGAGAGAGACCCCAAACGAGCAGCACCCAAATATTATTATATTCATATTTACAAGCATCCTGTTTGTTGCGAAGAGCTCATGATTTTAAGTGGACGTAATCTTGGGCGGAAGTGATTGGACTAAGTGCAGAAAGTGTATGTATGAATTGGACTATCAACAGTCTTTGTGGATATGCACATTCTACAAACTGCCTGTGAGAAGCTGGAGACATTTCTCCTAAAAAACACAGTGCAGCTGCTCATGTTTGCATTAGCTTTAAGTTAGCATCACTGCACACATGGGTGTCAGCTCATTAGCTGAGTGGCTAAATATGTAGAAACTGTGAATATTCATCAGTTAGTTAAGAGATGCCAAGACAACCTAGAGTGCATGTGATACTAATACGGAGCCCGCACCATCTTTGGATGTCTGCCGATCACTCTTCATTCCTTGAACTGACTGAGAGACTAGAAGCTAGAGGTGCAGAGACTTTTACTGCCAGATATCTTCCAACAGCGAGTTCTTTTCCTCATCATGCTCTTCCAAGAGCATAAAGACTGCAAGTTCGGCATTATAGGGTACAATATTTTATGTATTTTTTCGTCTTTGAGTGAAGTGACCATCACGTTTTGGGCCACACTGCTCCCAAGCATCACTTCAGGCCTGCAACAAGTTTTCATTTCTGTTGGTGTTATTTTATTTTAACATATGCTGGCTTGAGTGTGTGCACAGAGAGAGTGTGGACCCCCCTTTGTGTTACTGAAGTTGAATTTGAGTTATCCAAATGACCATACCAAACATAATGAGACATTTTAAAGTAATTGTAACCCGGCATTTTACACAATTCTCTGTTTTAGTTTTCAAGATAATTTAATTCAACTCAATTGTTTCTGAAACTGGTCCGAGTCATTTTATTTCCTTAGTTACTAAGGTTGGGGCATTTGATGACTAAGTGTTACATTAGCGATTTGTAAGTGTACTAAATTTGTTACTTTTACAATACCTGCATTTGATAGTTTTAAATAGGTATCCTAGTATTTTAAAGTTCATCTAACAACACTCAAGACACTAAGTAATATTTGACATACTCTTATTGGATTAAAGTTGTTTGGTTTAAAGAACCCAAGGTGCTTACCTGGCACGGTAAGTACGGGTGGGCTACACAATGATTGCAAAGGATTTTCTTCCATATTTTTTAAAATCATCATTGTATTTAAAATTCTGTTTGGGTGCCCAGTTAGTTTTGATCCTCTTTAAATAGGGGGTTATTTATTTAAAAAAAAAATGCTGTAATTTACAGCTAATCTAAAAATATTGATTATTAAGCCCCTTGAATTAAAGCTGAAGGTCTGTATTTCAGTTTCATCTTGATTGATTTTAAAATCCACTGTGGTAGCACAAAGAAAAATGACACAAATTTGTCATCATCCCAAACAATTATGGTCCTAACTGTATGCTACTGTGTTTGCTCAAAATTGGTGGTACTTACAGGGAGTGCAGAATTATTAGGCAAGTTGTATTTTTGAGGAATAATTTTATTATTGAACAACAACCATGTTCTCAATGAACCCAAAAAACTCATTAATATCAAAGCTGAATGTTTTTGGAAGTAGTTTTTAGTTTGTTTTTAGTTTTAGCTATTTTAGGGGGATATCTGTGTGTGCAGGTGACTATTACTGTGCATAATTATTAGGCAACTTAACAAAAAACAAATATATACCCATTTCAATTATTTATTTTCACCAGTGAAACCAATATAACATCTCCACATTCACAAATATACATTTCTGACATTCAAAAACAAAACAAAAACAAATCAGCGACCAATATAGCCACCTTTCTTTGCAAGGACACTCAAAAGCCTGCCATCCATGGATTCTGTCAGTATTTTGATCTGTTCACCATCAACATTGCGTGCAGCAGCAACCACAGCCTCCCAGACACTGTTCAGAGAGGTGTACTGTTTTCCCTCCTTGTATATCTCACATTTGATGATGGACCACAGGTTCTCAATGGGGTTCAGATCAGGTGAACAAGGAGGCCATGTCATTAGTTTTTCTTCTTTTATACCCTTTCTTGCCAGCCACGCTGTGGGGTACTTGGACGCGTGTGATGGAGCATTGTCCTGCATGGAAATCATGTTTTTCTTGAAGGATGCAGACTTCTTCCTGTACCACTGCTTGAAGAAGGTGTCTTCCAGAAACTGGCACAGTAGGACTGGGAGTTGAGCTTGACTCCATCCTCAACCCGAAAAGGCCCCACAAGCTCATCTTTGATGATACCAGCCCAAACCAGTACTCCACCTCCACCTTGCTGGCGTCTGAGTCGGACTGGAGCTCTCTGCCCTTTACCAATCCAGCCATGGGCCCATCCATCTGGCCCATCAAGACTCACTCTCATTTCATCAGTCCATAAAACCTTAGAAAAATCAGTCTTGAGATATTTCTTGGCCCAGTCTTGACATTTCAGCTTGTGTGTCTTGTTCAGTGGTGGTCGTCTTTCAGCCTTTCTTACCTTGGCCATGTCTCTGAGTATTGCACACCTTGTGCTTTTGGGCACTCCAGTGATGTTGCAGCTCTGAAATATGGCCAAACTGGTGGCAAGTGGCATCTTGGCAGCTGCACGCTTGACTTTTCTCAGTTCATGGGCAGTTATTTTGCGCCTTGGTTTTTCCACACGCTTCTTGCGACCCTGTTGACTATTTTGAATGAAACGCTTGATTGTTCGATGATCATGCTTCAGAAGCTTTGCAATTTTGAGACTGCTGCATCCCTCTGCAAGATATCTCACTATTTTTGACTTTTCTGAGCCTGTCAAGTCCTTCTTTTGACCCATTTTGCCAAAGGAAAGGACATTGCCAAATAATTATGCACACCTGATATAGGGTGTTGATGTCATTAGACCACACCCCTTCTCATTACAGAGATGCACATCACCTAATATGCTTAATTGGTAGTAGGCTTTCGAGCCTATACAGCTTGGAGTAAGACAACATGCATGGAGAGGATGATGTGGACAAAATACTCATTTGCCTAATAATTCTGCACTCCCTGTATATATATCATGAACTTTTAACCATAGTGATAATATCTTGATCATATAAGAAAACAAAAATACACATACATATGAGAACATGAAGACAGCACTTACGTATAACTATGACCTCAACCCCCGTCCTCAAAGTCCATGTCACTCCTCCCTCAATTATTTGTGTGTGACAGAAAAATACTCCATCATCCTTTTCATGGACTGGTTCGAGATATAACACCTCTCTGACTTCCCGGGACGGCCTGTGTTGGTCTGAAACCTTCTTTTTATTCTGTAAGAAAGCACACTTGTTTTGCTGTGATTTCAATGTTTAGATTGTGAAGTGGTTACTACTATCTTGTATGGAACTCACCTTGTACCAAGTGACATTTGTGTTGTTACTACAGCCGAAGCCTGGGCAGGAGATTTGACCACCAGCACACACAACCAGGATTTTAATGCTTTCATTACGCCAAAGGCATCTCATTTTCTCCACTTGCAGACGGAAGAACAGCTTGTTGCCACTGGATAGCAGCGACACGAACATGTAACAGAAATTTGTGAAGCAGCAAGTCATTTACACTCATTGAAAACAATTTATTTTGCATTTGAAGATAGATTTAAAAAAAGGTTTTAAACAAGTTTTGATTAAATTACTGCACTCAATGAACTGGGCCGCATTCAGATTTGTGAAAGGTACTATAAATGTGAAGTTTCATTGACTAATGATAACATTTAAACATCTCAGAGGTGTGATTCACACTTTGACACTTTTAAAGTGAAAACAGGTTTCGCATTCTCATGTGTATATCTGTTAGTGGCTGAGAAGAGGTGTCTTGCTGAAACACCTACGGTGAAAATGATGAGGGTGAAACCCACAGACATCTTTCTATGCTAATAAACTTCAATCTGACATAAGATGACCACTGACAGGAAAAGTGAATAACACTGATTATCACTTCATCTGTTAGTGGGTGGGATATGTTAGGGAGCAACAGTTTGTCCTCAAAATTGATGTTAAAAGCAGGAAAAATGGTCAAGAGTAAGGATTTGAGTGAGTCTGGCAAGAGCCAAAGTGTGATGGCTAGACGACTGGGTTAGAGCATCTCCCAACCTGCAGCTCGTGTGGAATCACTGGTAAAACCAGCGACAGGGTTCTGGTCAGAAGAAGTCCAGTCAACAGAGGCAGTGTGATGCATTTGGATATGTTTTGCTGGGAAACATTGGATCCTGTCATCCATGTGGATGTTATTTTGACACGTACCACCTAACTAAGCAGTGTTGCAGACCATGTACACCCATCTGGGGTGGCTGTAGCTCAGGTGGCAGAGCAGGTCAGCCACTAATCAGAAGGTCGGTGGTTCGATCCCAGGCTGCCTCCTGGCTGCATGCCAAATATCCTTGGGCAAGATACTAACCCCGTGTTTGCCTACTGGTGGTGGTCAGAGGGCCCGGTGGCGCCTGTGTCCAGCAGCCTCGCCTCTGTCAGTGCGCCCCAGGGCAGCTGTGGCTACAATGTAGCTTGCTATCGCCAGTGTGTGAATGTGTGTGTGAATGGGTGAATGTAGTGTAAAGCGCTTTGGGGTCCTATGGACTAGAAAAGCGCTATACAAATGCAGGCCATTTACCATCTGTGGGATGTGCTTGAAAAAAACAGTCCAATCATTGTAGGCCTTACCTCATAACTTACAGGACTTATATAAAGACTGTGACTAAAAAGAGAATGACAAGACAAGATCCATTAATTAAGTTGTGCAGAAAGGTGGGATGATTTGCAGTGTGATCCACTCAGAGGGAGTCATAGTTTAGATTTCTAAATTATGACTTAAAAATAAAGTTAGTAAAATAAACCAAATGTCAGACAACACTGCCAGATACCACAACCCACCTTCAGGGGTTTAGAGGAATCCATGCCCTGGTGGGTCAGGGAAGGGATTCCTTGATTAAACAGTGATTTTTAGTAACATTTGGCATTTTGTGCTATTTTTATCTGAGTCCTCGTTAGGGTCTCTATGGGCAAGAGAAACAATTAGAGCAGCAAAAAACAAAAAACTGTTCCGGGGTGCAGTGTCTTTAAACATACCTAAAATAGGAACAATATATCACTGTATACAACATATCAGTACTTGAACTTAGCATTATTTACTTTGTGAAACATGAATAATTTCCAGAATGCTTAGCTTCAGCTATAAACAGTTTTCCACAGTCTAGGAATTGCTCTTCATTTCCTCCTCCTTCAGCACTGGAACTTGTACTCTTCATATCCACCATCTTTGAACAGTTACAGTATGGCATCGTAAAGTTTTGTCCCTCCGCAGCTTTGTAGTGCTTCTGAAGATCTGGACACACAGATGAGTCGTGTTGTTGTCATATTTCAATCTAAAATAGTCACTCTTCACACTTCCTCTAAAAAAAATACAACATTTTAAAACACTTCTGCTGTAATGTATGATTTACAATTTGTATTATGATAAATACCTGATTTGTTTGTTTGATGATTTGCTTCACAGTATCCCTTCAAGGAAAGGTGTAGAAAAAACAGGAAATATGCAGTTTCCATGCTGCGTCTTCGAATCTGAGAAAGCCGGTTGTTGGTGTCAGGCGTCGCAGTGATGGAGTTCTTAGTATTTCCTACGTTTCATGTTCTTTCTTCTTCTTTGGTGGAAAATCTTGCGGTTGAAGCAATTCACAGGACATATGTTGCAGCATGTGGTGTCATACAATTTCCTGTTTAGTTACACCCGAACATCATTTCACTGGAACTCACTCTAATATTTGAGTTCCTGCTACTTCTTAGCCACTTCCTGTGTGAACAGCAGAACAACATTTGTCTGTAGGCTTATATTTTACTTGTGTTTTAAGGGAAACCCTGTTTGACAGAGGTAGGGGACCCTTTCAGGATTTAGTGCAAAAAATAAATAAATACATAAATAAAGCAAACCCCAAACACAATTATATATATATAATTACCACTGTATGATCTTTTAGAACAGATGTGTTAAGAACTACACATCATCTGTTGAAAACGGCAAAATGGTGTGATCCAGTCTCATTGTTGTTGCGCTGCTACATGCACATACAAGTTTATGATGGTATCTGCTGTGTGGTGGCATGCATATTTATTGGGCATCATAGTGGAGATATATGTGTCAGGGATAAGGATAACCTTGAAGCTTTAGGGAAAACCTAGATGACAAGAATCACATCCAAAAGGACTTTTCTGTTATGTGTGCATGGATTCTTGAAAGCGCTGGAAACCGTTCGCTGCTAAAAGGCAAGCCGCAGCCAATATCTACTTGCCACAGAGATTTAGGTAAGATCTGTGGTTAAAACGGGAATTCTTTTTTTTCACATTTCTACCTGAAATACACATTCAAGAAATTTGACTGTAAATTTGACTGTTACTGTGAACCTTGTACAAACTTCGAAACTAAAATTATCCTTGCATTATGTGCGACAACAATTGTAGTAATTATTTCCTCCAAACCATCAATGTATCTTTTAAACCCCAATCCTACAAAACTGCTCAAAGACGTCTTACCATTAATTAAAGCTTCAATCTTAAATATGATCAGCCATTCTCTATTCTGTACCACAGGTCTTCAGGCTGACAGTAGTTAAACCATTACTTTATTTGAGCACTTAAAGCGCTTTATATAACTTGTGTCATTCACCCATTCATGCAAACACTTTTTTCTACGCAAGTGCTTTCTATCTAACATTCACACACATTCATACTCCAATGGATGCATCAAAGAGCAACTTGGGGCTAGTATCTTGGCCAAGGATATTTGGCATGCAGGAATCAAACCACCAACCTTTTGATCAGTAGATGACCTGCTGAGCTACAGCCACCCCACAAAGACCTCAATCACCTTTAATTTCTTGCTTTTAAATTCAGACAAAACTGAGGTTATTGTACCCAGCCCTAAAAACATGTTATCTAACTAGATGCTTATTGTGGATAGTATTTACCCTAATCTCCACATGCCACGTTCTCAGTAAGAAAATTTAAAATGGTCTAATTCATGGACACTGGCTGTATTCAGAGTATTTTATAACCACCTTTGTAGACCTCAACCTGACAATAAGATTATTGTGTTATTAAAAGAAACAGGGGAGCAGTAGAGGTTTTTGTGTGTTTTTATTCAGTCCTTTAATTGGAATTTTGTGCTGTCAGCGTTAATCTCGTTAATGCCATAACCACATTAACGCGGCAAATCTCCGTTAGTGAGTTAGCGCGGATCGCCTCGTGGGTGGGGCTGCAGGGCGTCACCAGGTTAGTGTGGTTAGCTCGTTAACGCATTAGTGCCATGCAGCCCCACGCACGGGGTGAGCCGTGCTAACTCGCTAACGGAAAATTGCTGCATTAATGCAGTTATGGCGTTAACCTCATTTTAACAAGATTAACGCTGACAGCACTATTGGAATTATACTGACTATACATACGTTGTTATGTGACGGCTGTGTGCAGGCAGGAGAAGGACCCAAAGTGCAGACTCCGGAGACAGAAAGTAACTCAAAACAGCTTTAATGCTGAACTCAAAAAGGTAACAAAAACTAAGAATACAAAATACACCAACACAGCAAGATGACGGTAGATCGCAACAATGACAAACTGAAACACAGGGCTTAAATACATAGAGGGAGCAATCAGGGAATGGACAACAGGAGGGAAACACAGCTGCGGCAAATCAGAACTGACGAGACAAGGAAGCGTAAACTGAACTCACTGAGATAAGACAGAGACCTTCAAAGTAAAACAGGAAACACATAACACAGACTGAACAAAAGACACAGACTCACATGCAGGCACTACAACAGAGGGAACAGAGACGTGGGACCAGGGCAGACACAGACACTGACTGGACACGGGGATATAGCGGACAGGGGAGACAGCAACTAAGGGTTACACAGGGACAAACCATAAGACATAACTCTAACAAAAACCCAAAGACTAGAAATTATAAATAACATAATAAACTCAAAAACCCTGGGTCAACGACCCAGGCATCCTAACATACATAAGGTAGGATAAAAATACATTTATTTTAATTTTATTAATATATAAGATGAAATGTGCTTTGAACATATTTGGCCAAAAGGCACTATGTTTCAGTAAGTGCAAGCAGTATGTACAAGCGAGGAAGATAAAAACTGGACAAAGAGTAGGATGATATGGCATTGGTAATAATAAATGAGAAAAGTTCAAGTATGGTATGATGAAAACTAGGAGTTACATTCACTGAAACATTATGAAAACAGTACTTGGACTGAACTCATCAGGAGGAACAGCCTAAAGGCTGATTTAAAGATGCCTAATAACACAACAAGATGAAGCAATTTTACACATAAACTTCATACATTTAAATTCTCTGTAGCTTACTAAAACAGTTGCTGGTATTGTCATACTGTACAGAAGAAATGTTTGCAAAAACAGGAATAAAATTGATTAAATAGAATAAAATAACAATGCCGAATTAAAAAAAAACCCCATAAATATTAATTTGTCTTAAACTCAAAATATAAGCTCTTGGTGACGTGTGTAAACTTACTCATATGTTAAGACCAGATAGAAGTTATTAATTCTGACTTGGCTAAACATTTTATCATGAAGTAATATCCTGGATTGTGTGTGGTAAAAGCTTTACTGTTGGCGCCTGCTGTGGTGCAGGAAGGTAATATCGTAGCTGCTTCCAGAAGGAGGAGGAAGTCAGCATGGAGCTTATGCCCTTCCAGGTGACGCAGTTCCCAGCCTTACTAAGAAGCTGTAAAGCCTCTGGAAAGGAATCCGATTTTGAAGCCATTGATGTCTCAGTGGTGATGAAAACCAAGCGAGTCTGCCGCTCCACTAGGGCTTCGTGGATCGCACTCAGCAGGCCAGATTCTGGATCAGGGTCTGGAGAGACGGGAACCAAAACTACCGCCCGGCTCTGCTCTACGCAGTCTAGCACAGCGTCTGCGATTGCTGCAAACAACCAGATTTCAGAATGCAAATCAATTCATGAATTTCTATCTTTATTTATGTAAGTAAATGTTCTGCAAAGGATCCTTCTCAATCCATACCTTTCCCTGGTAAGATGTCACGATCATAAAGACAGAGACTGTAACCAAATTTATCTTCCAAAACACTCTCCAGCCATCTTTTGTCGCTAGGATTTAATCCTCCAGCCGCGTCGCATTTGTAACACATTAAAAAGGCATCATAGCATTTTCCATCTGAGCAAAGGACAATAAACTCCGTCACTGTTGTTGCTTTGTCTGCAGCCCACACAAAAAGCACAAATGCTTAAACATGTGTTGTCAGGTAAAAAGAAACAAAAAGCATTTCTCTCACCTGAAATGCCACCAGACCACTTAAGAGTGTCTCTTAGGAAAAGAGTGATGTCAATCTTAAACTTCACATAGATAACTACAGTCACAAATGTCACCACAACAATGATGACAAAGCAGACACCAAGAGACGTGTACGAACGGGAAGCTGCAGGGAAATAATGGGGAGGTTAAAATGATCAAATATCAGCTACTTAACTCTTATTTAATTGTAATAACGTGAAAGATGCCTTTTCAATCTGTCCTAATCATGCTTATATATAATATAACTTATATTTTAAATTGTTTAAAAAAAATACTCAAATGTTCAGCTGGCCATACCTTTTTGTTTTAGAGTGATAGTGACTAAGCTTGTTTGGTAGCCAGATTGCAGTTTACAGGTATAATTTTTTGACAGATCGTCCTCTGACACTTTTCTGAAGATTAGAGATGTTCTCATTCTGATTTCCTCTGTGCTGATGACCCTGAGAAGAGAAGGAAATGACTGAGGCAGATCTAAACGCAGAATTCATATCTGAGCTGATGTGACTACATATAACATCAGTGTGACCCACAGAGGACCTGTGTGTGAAATATTTACCGTGTATCATTATAGAAAACTGGTAGACTAGTGTCTGTATCCACAAATGAACTTCCACTTAACCAAAACAAGTCATCCATTTTTGACATCATAACTGCTTTACAATCAATCACCACTGTTGAACCTAGAAAAAGCAGAGTTAACACAGGTTGTTATAAACGATTAACATTTAAGCTTTAGCCAAGAGTGTGAAGGTGTATGAATATAGACAATAACTCACCTAAATCTACCTCAAATACCTGCTTGTTCTCTGGTGAAATTATCACTGCTTTCTTAGTTATTTCTGTGGAAATAAAAAAAACCTTTTGAAAAGCACATATTAAAATCATTCAAAATAAATATCTGCAAAATGTGTTTTTCTTACTGTTTGGTTGGACATCAAGTTTCACCGTAGAGGTCATGTTATATATTTGACCATCATACAGGTAAGACCGGGTGCAGGTATAGTTGCCACTGTCCTCTTTTTTCACACTTGGGAAGTTACCGTCTTTTGGTGATGACCCGCCCTCCTACAACATATAAGCTCGATTTTTAAGTAGTCAGCTGTCAAATTTGGAAAAACATTAAAACCCTGTAACAATACTTTACAGTTTGATCTCATTCACATAATCTGCTCTGTTTACCTTGTGCCATGTGATGCCGCTTCTGGTGATATTCAGGGTGTTAAAGGGAAAAACAATTTCAGGGCAATACAACTTGCAGAGCTCCTCTGTGTAACATTCTTTAGAGATCTGGTTCATTTGCTCAGAGTCTCTGGACTGTGCTGTGTAAACTTTGAGGCTTATCCAGGACTGTTTGCTGGAATTCCTACCAAGGAAAGAAAACTGTAACATGAAATTTTAACTTTCATTCTGAGCAACAAGCAAAACAAACAAACAAACAAAAAACAATTAATTTGAAAGTAAGAAAAGATTTAAAGGATAATTTTAAAAATGATGTTCATCTACTAAGTGTGGTATTTGTCCATCAGGATTTATTATTAGCTGAGAAAGTTTTGTGCTGCAAACAGTGAAATGAAACTAACATATCTGGCATTCTGTATAAAAATCCCTCTCAGCTTCGCCTTCAGTAATCCATTCCTTTAACGCTGGATTACTGAGAGGCTCTTCTCTGACCCACAGAAACCCGATGACCTGTGATACACTCGTGATTTTATGTATCTTTGTCTTATTTTATTTTATTTTATTTTACCTTATTTATTTTACTCACAACAAAACTCAGAAAACACAACCAATATTTTGAGTGAGAGCTACCATTTCAGGAAAATTGAATTTGATGACATGTCTCAACAAAATTGAGAGAGCCGATAAAAGGCTGAAAATGAATTGTTTCTAGTGTTACATCTGCAATTTTCAGAAGAATGTCCCTCCTAAAAATGCAGAGACGTATCATCGTCTACATAATATCATCAAACATTTCTAAGAATGTGAAGGAATCTCTGTGTGCCAGGGACAAGGACGAAAATCAAGATTGAAAATGAATTAACCATGGAACCGACTACATGGGCTCCACTAATGCAGGTTAAAGCAACACCGTGCAGAGAAGAACATAATCGAGAGCCGCCACAATCTTCTTTCACTCAAAGCTCTTTTTCAATGCACTGGGACAAAGTGAAAAACTGTTATTTGGTCAGATGAAACAAAAGTTGAAAGTCTTTTTGGCAGAATATGATTGCAACATCCTACCACCATTTCAGTTTTAACAAATGAATAAATGTTTTCTATGTTCTACTTTGAATAAAATATAGCTTTATCCCAGCTTTTTTGGAAATCCGGTTGTGCATTTTTCTGAGCTTTCTGAATTGGATCGTCACAGCTCTGGGGAAGAAGTTGTCTCTCAATCTGGTGGTGCATTTTATTATGCTGGTGTAGCTGCAGGACGAAAGACTGGTGCTGCTCCTCCAGGGGAGATGTACAGTCTCTTTGCTGCTGGATGAGTCAAAGCATGCAAAGAGACTGTTCAAGGTGTCGGGGAGAGCTGGATGATGACTGGCCTGTTGGTTACTGTGTTTACAGCCTGTTATGCTCCTGATGCATCTGCACATATATTGTGGGTTGCTGTTTTTTTAAGATCTCTTCAATACGCTGTTTGTACCATAACTTTGCTTGCTGGATTTGTTTTTTTCAGTTCCTTCCCATCCCTGTTATAAGCCAGCCTGTTACCTGACCTGTAGGTAGCATCTCGAGCTTTGCAGATCAGAGGTTTTTAGGTTGGGATCAGCTGCACAGAGATTTGGTCTGACCTGCCTAAGTGTGGAACTGCCACTGCCTTGTATGCACCTGAGATGTTACAGTAAACCTGGAATACTATTGTCTCTTGTTTGGAAGTTTATCAATTTGGAAGTTTGGAAACACTGCTTTTAGTTCCACATAGTTGAAATCACGAGCCACAATCACAGCCGCCTTCGGAGTTGCATTCATGTGCCTGTTGATCAGGCAGTACAGATCCTCCAGTGCTAATTTAGCATTAGCCCACCATTGAATATAGGCAGCTACGATCAGGATGGAGCAGAACTCCCTAACCTATTTGAATGGTCTGCATCTTACTGCCAGATGTTCTAGGTCAGGATAGCAGCATGTACCAAACAACCCACCTTCCATTTTCATGCTCTCTGGGTCTGCTCAGTGTGTATTTTGAGGCTAATCTACTTGCTGGAATTCCTGTCAGTGTTATCACAGAGATATTCAGAACCTAAAGCTAATTCCATCCTTTAAATACAGTCTGCACTTTGTAATTTCACATCCATGAACTTGCTGACACACAGCAGTAGCAGAGGAAACACAGTTTCCTGAAATACTGCTACTGCTTTAAAAACTGTGAATGAGATATCTGCTGCAAACAAATCACTGCCGGAATGACTCATAGATTAAAAATGCACGTGCTTAAGAAAATACACTGAAATATGAAAGTTTAACATATGATAAGTAAGGTCAGTTATGTTATTACTGTAGGAGTGCTTGTATCTTACTTGAGAGAGCATGAGTAGTTTCCCTCATTTTTCTCAGAGGCACTGAGAATCACAAGGATTCCCTGTTGAACCATCACCCCCATCTGCCTGTGCTCAGCTGCAGGCGTGTTGTTGTGTAGATGCATCCCCTGCTTGGTGAAACTTCTCCAGAGTGTTTCATTATGATCACACTCCTTGAAGAACTCTGCCACAATTTCCCCTTCCTTGACACGTATTTCTTTGGGACTCTGGGGACAGACACCTGCAAAGTGAAATAATTTCAGCGTGTCATTGATTAAAATTATAACATGAACTAGCTCAAGGGCTGCTTGAACAAAATGTTTGAGTATATCAGACAGAAATCTGGCTGATTTAAAACTTTTTTTTAAAGTCCCGGGGAACATGTGCTTCCTGCCTATCGATAAAGCTTGCACGTAAACTCATTGCTCTGTCTCACTATCAGCCAACATATCAACAGACATTATGAACAAAATGAACAACATGATTTAGAGATTTAGTTTTGCTGTGCAGTTTATTGGCTATGCTTTAGTGAATCGTTTACAGTCTAGGTCAGGGGTCCCCCAACCTGTCCTGCAGGTTTTAGATCTCACTCTGGGTCTACACACCTGAATCAAATGATTAGTTCATTACCAGGCCTCTAGAGAACTGCAAGACATGTTGAGGAGATCATTTAGCCATTTGAATCAGCTGTGTTGGATCACGTACACATCTAAAACTGAAGGGCACCGGCCCTCGAGGGGCATCTGGTCTAGGTGTTGATCCTAGTCCTCTGCAGAGCCTGAACGATTGATGACATTTTTTACTCTGAGCAAAAACTGAGTAAATATTACTTTGAATGAGCCCAGTGTTCACACTCTAACATGTTCTACTAGAAAACATGTTTCAACGTGTTTTTTGTCATTATATAGCTTAACAGATTTTGTTGTTTAATTAACTGTAATTGCAGCGATACCATAGAGAAGCATCAGTCACTCATATATATTAGTAAATGTTATCACTTTCATTTATAAAATGATATTAGTCACAAAGGCAAACCTTGACTTAAACCGCTGTTTTATGTATGTACGTGCATGCTCTTTTTTAGTGGTTACAGGGCACTACAACATAATCATGCTTGCTATGAGTCTGAAATTTGAAGATGAAAGTTGATCTATGCCAGATAAGAACCCTCCAACCATAACTGGCAGTGTCACGGAGAATGCAATGACACGTGCAATAAAATAGTCAAACATCTTGCAGCTGACGGAACTGAGCATGGAGCAAGAAAATAAAGTAATTAGCAAGCCAGTGATGCAAAACACATTCAAATGCTTATTTCTTAGATAGGGTGTGATACTGGTGTACTATACTCTGCTTCTTCTATCTGTTATATCGATATTAAGATTATTATTATTTAGATAAAATATATTTTGCATTTTCCCCTCTATGTCTATTTTTCTAAGCACAGTAATTAGGTTACTACTTAATGCTTAATAATGAAAACAACAGCTAAATGAAGAATAATGTGTTGTCACAGGGAAACATTGGAGTTTGTGGCTTAAGAAATACTTACATTTGCTTCTAAATCTTCCAGCTGCAAAGATAAACTGTCACACATTAAATTATCACAAATCAATGAATCAGTTATTCTAAAACCGATTATTTTGTAACATTTGAAAATATGCTTTTCCATAGGTATAGTTTTTGTTTTTTTGGTTTTTTTGCACACAAATAACTAAGAAAGCAGTGATAATTTCACCAAAGAACAACCAGTTATTTGAGGTAGATTTAGGTGGGTTATTGTCTATATTCGTACACCTAAAGCTTAAATTTTAATGGGTATTCAGATCGGTGTAAACATTGCTTTTTAAGCTCAACGGTGGTGATTGATTGTGAAGCAGCTATGCTGTCAGACTTTGATCACTTTTTCTAGTTAAGAGGAAATTAATTTGTGGAGACAGATACCAGTCTGCCAGTTGTTTTTATAATGATACATAGTAAATATTTCACACACAGGTCCTCTTTGGGACTTTGGTCAAACTGATGTTATATGTGGCCACAATCAGCACAGGTCTGCTTCTAGATCTGTCTCAGTCCTTTCCTTCTCTTGTCAGGGACAGCACTGCAGAGGATCAAATTCAAGGACAACAACATCTCTAATCTTCAGAAGGTGTCAGAGGACGATCTGTCAAAAAGTTATATCCGTAAACTGTAATCTGACCTATAAACGAGTTTTGTAAATAAAACTAACCTTATTGGCTCATTATTTATGACTTTGTAATTAAAACTGTCGCAAGTTTATCAGGATTAGGTCAGACTGATATGAAAGCCATCTGTTAGTTTATTACAGTTAAGTAAGAGTAAGGCGCTAATATTTGATCGTTTTAGTTTCTCTGCTGTGTTACACGTAATTTCTATCTCATTACATAATTAGCATATTATATCCTCGTGTCCCGAGGGAATGACAATTAGCGATATTGGTCTCTTACCTGATAAAAATGTGATGAAGATCAACGACAGGATCATCGCGGTATCCTTCGGCAGAGCACTCCAAGCCCTCATTATCTGCGTCGAAAACAGCGGATGATGCAATTCTGCTGTACTCCAGATGTGAATTAACCAAACCAAAAATGCGCAATGATGAAAAGAAGGGAGGGAGGTAAAAAGAAACTGAAGGAAAAGCCCCAAGTTGCGGGTGCAACAGCCCCGCGAGCTTCACTGCTTTTATGATGTATGATATCTTTTCACCACAAGTGTTGCTGCGTCCCCTAAAGCCGTTTACACCAAACTACAAGAAACTGCAAGAACGCAAGTCTACCATGTGCCTTTTCCCATAGCCTTTATGTCATTGCGAAAGCTAGGACGATGTTTTTTTCACACCATTTCAGGTAGGTGGTAACCGCTGTGACATGAATCTCATGGTGTGAACCCCCCAACTGTTTCTTTCAACTAGCAGTTATGTGTTTATGTACTGTTCTCACACACGCACACTGGAAAAATAGCATAACTCTTTTCATCAGCACCGTGGACAACAATTGCAGTCACAGGTCAGTGGAGTGGACACATCTAAGCTTATGCTCTAACCGCACATCATCGTTTTCAACTAATCTGCCAAAGGCCCCAAAACACATTTAGTGACACAAAGAAAACTGTGATCTTTACAAGGAAAGAACAAAAGAGGAAAACCCGTTAACCACAGCTCCTCACAGACTGACTGTATGGGGTCACATTTACAAACAAGCATACTCATTTATTCAACGATCATTTCCAGTGTATTAGTTTCTAATGACACACATAGCATTTCCGTATGAGCGCATATTTTCAGCGCATTATTTAGCATTAGTCATGTTTAAATCCTTCGCAAAAACACAGAAAACTACTCACCTGCAACAGTTTCATCTTTCAGTCCTTGCGCTCAGCAAAGTCAACGACAGCACCACTCAGATCCAAAGCCCCGGTGGGTTCTTCTTCCCCATGTTAGCGCCACTTTATTGATTTTCTTCGCGATATATAATTTAAAACGATACACATGCCTGACAACACCCCCCAAAACAAAACAAAACAAAACAAAACAATTATTGCACAGTTTGCGGGCATGTTGCATAGATGGCTGGGAACAAGGTCAGGAAGTATATGCAATTTATTTCCCAGCATACCCCTCTGCAATCAAAAGTTTCACAACAGGTTCCTGTTATAACCAGTGGAGTTAAAATAACAGCTAAAAGTTTATAAAAAGGATTAGAATTTGGTTTATGACTTAGAACTATGACTTACACATATAATGGAGCTTTTATGTGTCCAATTATGAATATAACAATCCAATAGAGGAAGAGCCTCTTTGACAGTTTTTTGAGTGGGCCTCTCCCATTTCTTGCCCACTGGGTATTGCCCCAGATGTTCCATGTGATGTTACACCTTTCCATTTGGGGACATTTTAACAGAGCTGACTAAGTTCACTTAGACAAGGCACACTTGATGCAACAGTTTTACCAGACTTGCAGGTACACCCCATGAGGAATTTCCTTGATCGGCTCAAATTTCCAATGGTTACCCAGAGTTTTCTTTTATTTGAAATTCTGATTCTGAATAGTGCTGTAGAAAAAATCCTGTTATTGCAACTACATTACTCAGTGTATTTATACTTACAGGCTGGTGTGATTTGCTCTCAGGCAGAGGGAGAAGCAGAGAGCTGTTGGGAACTAGTCCATCCTGTTTAGCCTAGTGTACATCATCTGAACATGAGTTTGACTGTATTGTTTAATTACTCAGTTTTTTCACACTTTTAGTTTACTTACTAATTAGTCTAATTACCTGTAGAATTACCTGATAGTTTCCTCCCCTTATTAAAGGGTTTAGTAATCAACTTCAGTGTTTAATGTGACTTTTGTTTAATGCACTGTGTTGTGTGCCAGTGTTAAGTGGAGATGAAACAATATTCCTGATCTACAGAGACAAGATGAAGATCTGACTACCGACCGGCTGCCCAGGTAGAGATACTGTCATTCTTTGTGTTGGAGTACCATCTTAATGCTTGTTTAAAATATATATTTGCATTTTTTTGTACAGCAAAATGTGGATAATTCACCTTCTTAATGGGATTGTAATGTGTCTGAATCCAGTTACCTTGACCTTTAGTCCTTATTTTTATTGTAATGGGTTCCCCCCCCCCCCCCCCTTTTTTTTTTAGAAACCCCTGCCATAGCTAACCTTCATGTACCACAACACCGAATATAAAATAAAAATCCTTTCTTGCAACTCGGACTCCTGGATGTCAATGGTGCAATCCTGGGTTAAAATGGCTTATTGGTGTGTGGAGGGCAGATGGCTAGAATCCTTCAAGCTTATAGGAAGGCAACAACGGCTCAAATTACCTCCTGTTAACCAAGTTATGCAGAAGAGCATCTCTGTATCCACAACATGTTGAACCACACCAACTCCCACTTCTGAAGCATTTGAGTTTCCTTTTTTACTCTTACAGAGTATGTTTAACGGCACTGTTTTGTACTGTGTCTTTAATCGGTTGCAGGGAAGGTTGGAAATGACAGCATTTTTCTTGATGTTGTACATGAGACTAAATGCGATAATCAGCATATCTGAGAGGGTTTGTGTGGAAGAAATTAATGCCCATGAGCTTGAACAATTATAGCTATAAACAGATAAACAATCATTAGATTAATTTAAACACTGTCAATGTGAAGTCATCATTACACAAGAACAGCATTCTGCCCTTTATATGATCTTCTAAGGTTTATTTGCATTCATCCAGTGACTTAATGCCACCTTGTGGTCCCATTTGACTATTAAAAAAACGGGACGTTAGTGTGGTAAGTTTTGCAGATGATTTGCAAAAGTTGCATTGTTTGCGAAACAGAGTTCATTTCAATATAAATGCCCATTCTGCTAAGAGCCATGCAGTATGAAGCAAGGTTGCAGAATAAGAGATGATATTCTGCTGCGTGTAACTCACCAACAGAACAAGCGCACTATGCTAGTTGTAATCAGAAAATCACATACACATAGACAGGAATAAATAAATGATTGTTTATTTATTTTTAAATAAATAAATAGACCATACGTCAAAAACATTAAACGTAGGCCTGCAGTTGCAGTCTGGAAGAGAGAATCGTTATAAATGGAAACACACTTCAGCAACGACAGCAAACCATGCAACAATAATTTATCGTGTTCTGCAGCATTCTTACACACTTACATCCCTTACAGCCCCCTTACAGTTATTGTTTTCACTTTTGCTTTTGAACTTTGTGTTTTGCTTTATTGGAATTACCGCTTTCAGCCAAATAACAGTTTTCAGTTCCATTCAGCCCCGTATGTCTGCATTTTTGTCCTCCACACACATTCTGCAGCCTCATGACTTGTGGAGATTATGTTATGGTATGTTACCTGGTGCCATTGTCAGTGCAACCAGGTAACTAGTCTTTACTGATGATGTGACTGCTGATACAAAGTAGCAGGATGAGCTGTCCAGTGTGCATGTTTATACTCTCTGCACAGATTCATCCAAATCCTGAAAAATTACGGCCATTTGTTTTTCTTTTGATTCTCATATTAAAAGTGGTCTTTGATGCTCTCTAAATTTTGCATGTATAATAAGAAATGTTTAGATACTGTAAGTTGCTGGCAAGTAGTAAAATGTATTGATTGGCCAATATGTATGACCCCCCCCCCCACCAGATTACTGAATGTGTGTTTCATGCAGTGCAGTTGATACCAAGTAGTTGATGAAAGACAACACTGCAAGTGGGATTGAGTTTAGTAACAGAGCTGTCCCAGGTTACTGGTGGAAGTATTGGTATTTTTGGTATAATGGTATGGTGTTGCACACTGTTGTGGCAAATCCACTTAGCCCGAAAAATGGATCGGACATCAGTTATAGAAACGATAGTCTTTATATAGGACTTCAAAAAAAGGGTGTACAACACATAAAGTAACTGACATCAGAGCAACATATAATGGCTTCCTGAAAACTTTTCTTTTCCTAGCTAAACATGAGTAACTTCCATCTCTATGAAGTATCTAATGAAAATACGTATTAAATGCTCTTTTTGACAGAAAATTTAATCTATAATTAACAGCTCTCACTAAACATGTGGCTAGCAATTAAATCATTTACAAAATAATCAAAATGCTGTTATGAAACAATAAACTGCAATAAAGTTACAACACACACCCAGTCCCTCTCCGCAAGTCTTAGTTTGTCTCACCTGAAGTGAGCAGAGCAGGAGAGAGTCCAGATATCAACATCAATGAGATATGTTACATTGTACATGTTACATTGGCAGATGGTGAAGGGCATAAAGTTTGGTCACAGAGTTTATCATCTTTAATAACAAAAATGTATAAATACAAAGAAACACGAACATGAAATTAGACATCCAGTAAGATGCCACACAGAGATTATTTTTGGGGGGTTCCACATACAGAGGAGAGACATTTACTGTGACAATAATAAATGGATAAACAAATTGGCTGGGAATCAACACATCTTTATTCTCTACAAAATCTGATTTTATTGATTAATTTGTTACTCCTACTGCAGTTGTGCTCATCAGTAAAAACACACTAGGTAGGTCAGTGTATAGGTAAATCTTTCCATTATTAAAGAGTCACACCAGGACTTGTATAATGAACTCCATAAACCCAAGAACGAATATCAATGGATATTAGTGTTGCTGTAAAACCACCACTATTTTTTTCCCTTTTCTACAATTGCTTCTCCTGATGTATGTTGTATTTTGAGTCTTAAGGCACAGTGGTTGATGTCATCAGAGCCTGAAGACAACCATCACAGTTTTATGTTTTATAAAAAAGAAAATAATAAAAATACACCTACACAAATATAATAAGCTAAAGAAACATTTATATCATTCCTAAGACTCGATGATTGCTTTTTTTGCTTGTTTGTTTTACTTCTCCTTTAAATAACGATGTACCCGTAATAACATTCACTACAAAATAAAATAAAATAAAAAATCGATTATGATAAAAATCTTCGTTTCAAGCTTAATCCTTACTCTTAGATAAGGAAATTAATCATACCAGTGTCATAACCTAAGGAGTAGAAAGGCTAATAAAGTAAAATATGATATCAACTATTAAAAAATTACAAATGACTGCACATAAAGTAAGCTGAGTCAATATGTTTGATAAGCCGCCATAACATGAACATTATTAACAGTTGCAAAACTGACCAGTTATTTACCTCCAGGAGCGTTCGTGCATAATAATGCATGAAAATGACTTCAGAGCAATACAAGCTTCAACCTTTTTGCTCTTTACGATGCAATAAATTAAAGCAAGTAAGTCATGTTAAATACATGACAGAATTAGAGTTGAGCAACTTCCAGGGTTAATATACCACATTAAACATTTTCTGGAAACATTGTGACATTTTCCTTAGTAAAGGGAAATGCAGCTTTGAGGCTGTCACATGAGTGGATGTCTGCAGATGCATTGCACACATACTCACGCAATGTGTGAGTATGTGTGCTGTCCATAAACATTATATGAGCTGGTACAGGCCCATATATCACAAAGAGAGACATATGTTTAATTTTTTTTTGTTGCTAGGCGGATGCCTGGCACCTGGCAATGTTCAGGTGTCTAAAATAAACTCTGAATGTACCTCTACCTGTATACTCATATTAAATCTCTGGGTGCTCTCTGTGGGACGGGCAGGTAATGACGAAGCTTCTTTCAGAAGGAGGAGGAGTGCAACATGGAGCCATTTCAGGTGACACAACCTCGCAGAGCTGTAAGTCCCTGGTGATGAACCTGTACTCAAGGCCTCCTGCTGTTTCTGTTTAGAAGCGAGTCTTCAAACGATGCAGTTTCCCTGTCTTAGCATGACAAAGAAAAACAAACAATCACACTGAAGTTCACTTCAGTAAAATGCTATTGTTAAAATGACAAAAAAATATGAATCTGTAACACATGTTTAAAATAGTATCCCACCTGGGGCTCTGTGGTAGAAGCCAAGATTTTTTTGCAGCCAAAGAATGATGTTAAACATAGTATAAATAGCTACTGGTAATACCACCAACACAGCGAGAAAAATGCATAAACCCATGGCGAGATGTGAAACAGCTGTAGGGAGTAATGGAGAGTAATCAGAACATTAACAACACACTAAGACACTTTTATTTGGTCAGAATGACGGTGACACCCTTTATTGTAAAACAAACAAAAAATACCGATTATTCTGAGTTTACTGATTCATACCTTTTTGCTTTAGGGTGATGGTGACACAGCTTGTTTGGTAGTCAGATTGCAGTTTACAGGTATAATTGTTTGACAGATCCTCCTCTGACACTTGTCTGAAGACTAGAGATGCTGTCAAGTTGATTTCCTCTGTGCTGTTGACCCTGAAAATGAGATGAACATCATCGAGGCAGCTCTAAAAGCAGAATTCAAAGCTGTGACAGATACAAAACATATCAGTTATATAGAAACTGTGTGTGAAATATTTACCATGTATAATTATAGAAAACGGGCAGAGTGCTATTTGTCTCCACAAATGAATCGCCGCTTAACCAGAACAAGTCATCAATGTCTGAAGACGTGACTGCTTTACAATCAATCACCACTGTAGAGTCTAGAAAAGCAGAGTTTACACAGATTTTATAACTGATTAACATTAAAGCTTTAGCCAAGAGTGTGAAAGTATGTGGATGTAGACAATAACTCACCTAAATCTACCTCAAATTCTTGTTTGTTCTTTGGTAAAATGATCACTGGCGGTATAAACGGTTCTATTAAAGAAGAACAAACATTAAAAAAAATCTAAAACCTTTCAGAAAGAACAAATAAAGTGTTTGAAAATAAAATGTTACAAAATTTGTTTTTATTACCACTTGGCTGTACATCAAGTTTCATCTACATATTTATTCATAAAAAGACTCAAAGTGTTCAACTGGCCATACCGTTTTGCTTTAGGGTGATGGTGACAAAGCTTGTTTCATAGTCAGATTGCAGTTTACAGGTATAATTGTTTGACAGATCCTCCTCTGACACTTGTCTGAAGACTAGAGATGCTGTCATGCTGATTTCCTCTGTGCTGTTGACCCTGAAACGGAGATGAACAAGATGATTGAGGCAGCTCTAAAAGCAGAATTCATAGTTGTGACGGATACATAAAGCATACCAGTTACATATAATCTGTGTGTGAAATATTTACCATGTATAATTATAGAAAACGGGCAGAGTGCTATTTGTCTCCACAAATGAATCGCCGCTTAACCAGAACAAGTCATCAGTGTCCGAAGACGTTACTGCTTTACAATCAATCACCACTGTTGAATCTAGAAAAAGCAGAGTTAACACAGATTTTATTAATGATTAACATTAAAGCTTTAGACAAGAGTGTGAAGGTGTATGACTATAGACAATAACTCACCTAAATCTACATCAAATTCTTGGCTGTTCTCTGGTGAAATTATCACTGCTTTCTTAGTTATTTCTGCACAAATTTTTAAAAAAAAAAGAAAAGAAAAAAGGCTGATATTTTGAAAAACACATATTAAAGTCTTTGAAAATAAAAATTTACAGAATGTGTTTTGCTTACCGCTTGGTTGGACATCAAGTTTCACCATAGAGGTCATGTTATATATTTGACCATCATACAGGTAAGACCAGGTGCAGGTATAGATGCCACTGTCCTCTTTTTTCACACTCGAGAAGTAGCCGTCTTTTGGAGATGGCTCGCCCTCCTACAACATAGCACATATGTTGTATATGGAAAAACAGTAAAACACTGCTTTGATCTCATTCACATAATCTGCTCTGTTTACCTTGTGACATGTAGTGCTGTTTCTGGTGATATTCCAGGTATCAAAGAGAATATTTTCATCATGGCAATATAAAGTGCAGGACTTATCTGTGTAACATGTTTTAGAGTCCTGGATCATTTTTCCAGACTCTTTGGACTCCACTGTGTATACTCTGAGGTTGATCCAGGAACGCCTGCTGGAATTACTGTCGAGAAAATAAAAAATATATAAAGTGTTTCATTTCTTTCTCTTTTTGAATCCATCAGTTCAATGTTGGATTTGTGCGATTCTTTAGTGATCCTCGCCATGCTGGTCATGTCCAGTGAAAACATACACATCTTTGACTCTCCACCTGCTCTATTGTTGCCAGCTCCACAGTCTCCAAAGCAAGCATCATAGCAGGCCTCACTCCTATCTTGTAAAACCTTCCCCTTCACTCTTGCTGTTCTCCTTCTGTCACACATCACCTGACACTAGTCTCCACCCGCTCCACCCTTCCTGTGCTCTCTCCTTTCCCTCTCTTGTGCATTGTCTATAGCTCTGAATTGTTAACTCCAGTTATTTAAACTCATCCAAGTTCATGACCTCAACTCCCTGCATCTTTGCTTTGCAGATGTTAGCATTTACGACGACAACCTAGCATCCTCAGGTGTGCTTTTGGATTCTTCTAACCTCAGATGATTGTCACATAGATGTTTCACACCATAATGCAACCTGGTTCAGGACAAAGATAAAAATCGCTTTTCTGGTGCCGAAGGATGTTCAATAACAAGCTTTCAAAAATAACCACAAGATAAAAGTTGCTCTGGTATCCTGTAGTGTAGGAAATAGTACTTTATATCAGTGTGGGCACGACATCTATTCATAAATGAGGCCTGTGGCTTTGGTTGATGTCAGTCTTAGATAATTAAACCGTTAATGTGGGAATTGTATTAAATTTTACCGAAAAGAGAAGGAGTAATTCCCCTGATGGTTTACTGAAGCTCTGAGAATGACAAGGATTCTTCCATGAACCAGCACACCCATCTGCCTCTGCTCAGCTGATGTTGACATGTTGAAGAGTTTCATTTCATCCACGGTGTGACTGGTCCAGAACACCTCAGCATCTCCATCACTGTACCCTCTGTAAGAAGGGCACTGCAGTACCGCCATCTCACCTGACTTGACATGTACTTCCTGGAAACTCAGTGGGCACACACCTGTCAATGACATTAGTAATGACATGAAAAAAAGCACCGTTGTAGACTAAAAGGATCAAATTTGTCCGATTAATTTAACTCCGGCTTCGCAGTGCAGTCACTACCAGTATTCTACTTTTAGCATGAGCTGATGTCACAGATATCTTTAAATGCCACATAACCACAGAGTGCAGGCAGCACAGCTAACAAACACATCATAAAGCAGGTGCAGACTCATCCTTGTGAATGTACAACTAACCGTTATCCTGTGCACTTTTCTGTTTCACTGTTCTTCTTTTCATTTTTTTTGTTCATCACCAGAGGGATAAGCCCCTTTTGATGTCATATGAGCATCACTGTGATTTGGTGGAGAAACATAAGGAAGGTTCTTACTAGCAGGTAGACACAGGCTACAGCTTCATTGCAGCTTAGTTTTACATGGTAGAGCTTAGCTAGCCACAAACGAAGCCAAGTCATTTTATGCTAGATATATTTGAACTCGTCTCCCTCTAGTGGAAGCAGGAACATATTCATTATAGGTTTTGAAGGAATAAAGAAAGTCATTTTAATATCTGCCCTGTTTTTCTTTTTATTTAATTCTTTTTTGTGTTCAGTGAGTGTTATGTCTACTGCATTTTAGAGATATCTGTTGAACCAATCAGTTTAATCTTCAGTTCAGTATGTTGGTGTACAGTTCTGTACCACTGTCTTCCAAATGATTCCAGTGCTTATATTCAGGCAAAATTATTAATTGTCCTTTTAAAGCTAGGTGGTAAAGTACACAGTAAACCTTAGCTGAGCTATTAAACCATCAAGTATGTGACCTCCTGTGCTGGAATTCTAGCTATATGGCTGGCCTATTAAAGGAACAGATTTATATACCCTTTGCTTAAGTTCACTTCACCTATAAAATGTGAAGGTCTAAATCTTACCTGGCCAGAATAACAAAAGGACCAGAAGTATTTTTCCCTTCATATCGTCAGTCTGAGGAACACCTATGAAGACACATAGAGAAAGTGAAACTTTTCACTTCCCCAAGAAAGAAATAGTGACAAACATATCCACCCGAGGAAAAAAAAAAACATAATCACGAGTGAAAATGAGATCCTCGAGGGTAAAACTCAGGGGCGTGCACAAATAAGAGATCGCAGGCGCGAGAGTGCCTACTGTGAGCTTGGCACTGTCAGGTGTCTGCCTGGGAGCAGAATGCTTCGCGCGAATCAACTGAGCCTTGTGGAGGGCGAGGCCTAAAGGAAGAGGTCCTAATGTGGTTGGTCACTTTGGTGGCCATTTCAGGTCAGTTCCTTTAATCCTGTCACACCCCGGCTGCAACAAAAACCTGTTTTAAACCGTATTTGTGCACCTTTTATGAAAATACAATTTGCAGAATTCATTATCAACAGTTATTATTTGCGGTGTAGCAGTGGATATACCGACAATTGTCCCTATGGTGAATGATTTGTGTGTCTGTGCGCGTGCACGCGCGCGCGCGCGCGTGTTTTGTTCGAAACGTTAGACAGAGATATGATTCCACCCACATATCTCTTTGTTTGTAAGCACAGCTTGCCCGGATTGTGTGTTGTTTGTTTGTGTGTGTGTGTGTGTGTGTGTGTGAGAGAGAGAGAGAGAGAGAGAGAGAGAGAGAGCTTTACTTGGGACAAAGTGGCCATAAAGGGCTTTAGAACATGTGCAGCACCTAATATGTGTGAAGTGCAGAGTCCTGTAGGTAATTCTTTTTCTTTCTTTTTCTTTCTTTTTTTTTTTGCAGTGTTTGTGATTTGATAAGCTTTAGAACTAAGACATCAGCTTTCATATCCTTTTACTTTCAGGATGTGAAAGTGACCTCTGCAGTAACATCCCTGCTTCTGCCAACTGGTTTTTGGTGGTTTTTTCCTTCGAAAACCAAAAGAATATGAAAATACCATCACAAGTAAGAGCAATAAATTCAGATAAGGATGCCTTTCAAATCATCTGTGATTAACAAATCACTAAAGATACAAAAAAAAAAATTATGCTTAGATGGGAACACTTAGAAATAAGCTGGGTGGGAGATTGGGACAATAAGCAAACAAAAGCTACATCTCAGGGCTCAGTTACCTTGTGAAATATTAAAGTTCACGATAGCACAGTTAGAAAAGGACTGACTTGTTTGGCAGGCTTGCAAAGAGAAAGCCTGTTCTCTCTAAGAAGAGCATGGCAACATGGCTTAGATTTAGAAAAACTGCATCTGAACAAACCACAAGATGTCTGGAGCAATGTCCCTTGCACAGGCAGGACCATAGTAGAGATGCTTGGCGTAACCAAATGCAGCATATCAGGATAAACCTGGAATAGTTCTTTCATAGCTGAGCACTCAAAGAGCTTTATACAGCATTCCCCATTCACCTATTCTCAAAGAAGCACCTTTTCTGATATATATATATATATATATATATATATATATATATATATATATATATATATCTGTCGATCGATCGATGGATATATAAAAATAAAACCACAAACACACACACATTTTTATGTAAAGTAGATAAAGGTGTTATATATATACACGAAGGGAAGATGCTGCAGCTCTCTCTTGGGCTGTACAGGACCCTCACCATGGTAGTACAACTCCGGTTGTAAGATTATTAAACTCGGTAAAATGAATAAGTATTTGTCAGTCCAGGCAGGGTTAAACCGACAGTTTTCATTGTCAATTTTGCGCTTTTGGAGTGAGAAAGACATGCTGTTGTCGCATCATATATTACGATGATTGTTTAATATGTTTACATCACGGTGCATTGTGGGTTAAATATTGCTAGGCTACTAGGAGTGTTGCATTCACAGTCTACACTACGCTGTAGGAATTTTTAATTTAAAAAAAAAATTAATTAATGAATTAATTTTTTGCGTTTTCTCTGTGTTTCTGCCAGGACCACAGGCAGGGCCAGTTGCTTCTGGGCCGCATTTGGCCCGCGGGCCGCCATTTGAATAGGCTTGCTGTACAGCATACACTATGCTGTTAAGTTTCTGTTTAGGAAAACTCATAAATCACATGACAGGGTGGGGCTAAGTTTCACAATGAGTTCACCTGAAACCTTGGCTGATTGTGACCTACACTCGTTCTCACATCTTGGCTTGTGTGATTAGGTAGAGGTTCATTAGGTGGACCTTTGTCCCTCTTGGTGGGTTACTCCCATAGAGCTTAAATCTGGGACTCTCCACCATTTCACTTTAGTACTGAAGAAGCTTCTCAGATGAGAGGTGAAAAGTCTTTAAACAACTTAAAGAAGTCCAGACGCTTTTCTTTCCAAGCTCCTTATACCATGTTTGTATATATTTTTGCATGCTTTTATTTTGAAAGGATTTTTATGTCCTACCCCATCTTAATCAAAGAAATCATCACATGTGCTCACTCTTTGTAAAAGATGGGAGGTGATGGCAGCATGTGCAGAAGTGGCACAAGAATGAAGACAGCAGAGCTTCAACAGGAGCAACAGGATTGACAGGTCAGACCAGATGGATGGGGACTTGTCCTGGAATTGTATGTGGAACTGGTGTCAGATGTGGTGGAGGACTTGGACCCAGTGGCTCGTGCTATGCTCACACTCCTGGCTCCACAAAATTACCAACACAGCTTAAAATGAGAGCACTTGATTTTTCCGAGCTGACTCCAATAATTACTTCTTCCAAACCATCAACATGTCTATTAAACCCCATCCCTACAAGACTGCTCAAAGAAGTCATAGCATTAATTAATGGTATAACTCTTTTTAAAAATTTGATCAATTTATCTCTGTTAACAGGCTCCTTACTACAGGCATTTAACCCTTTTAAGCCCAACATAGAACCACCAGACCTCATCTTTAGATTTTTACATGCTGTAGTGCCATTTTTTTTGAGTATTTCAAGATTCTATGCATCATTACAACTGTTATATCCTAAATCTTAATAATATGTATGCATTAAGTCCATAGTAACTAAATAAATTGCTAAAGAGTGCAATAAACTACAAAGAAATTGAAAATTGTTTTTGATTTTACACATTCTTCTACTCAAAATTGCAAATGCAAAAAAATGCACAGTGTCTTTAAATTTCATTTTTAAGATGCACTAATTTTTATTAACTGCAGCAAAACATGAAAATGGATATTATTGTGCACAATTTGCAAAAACAGCATGTGCATCAAAATAAACTATTTCCAACAGTGCAATCAAACCTAAGCATCCCGGGAACAATACAGAAAGAGGCACAAAGTCAAACATGACTTTCATTAGCAAATGAAATGAAAGTCAAACATGACTTTCATTTCCTGGAGAGGAAAAAAAGACAAACAACAAAAAAAATACCTTTCCCATGAAAATGATGTCACTTCCTTTTTTCGCAGGTAATGACAGACATGTGATTGTTTGTGCTGACAACGTGATGTTGTTTATTCCAATGTAGGAAGTGCTATGAACAGCCCGATCAGATTGACAGAGCATGTGTCTGGATCATAATGTTTTTATTGTTGCATGTGCTTTTTATGTAATTTTGTCAAAGCCATTAGTAGTTGGAAACTGCAGCTTGGGACAGGTTGAATTCATGATACAGTGGCTTGCAAAAGTATTCGGCCCCCTTGAACCTTCCCACATTTTGTCACATTACAGCCACAAACATGAATCAATTTTATTGGAATTTTATGTGAAAGACCAATACAGAGTGGTGTACACGTGAGAAGTGGAACGAACTAACTATCCATCCATCCATCTTCATCCGCTTTGTCCGGGGCCGGGTCGCGGGGGCAGCAGCCTAAGCAAAGAGGCCCAGACCTCCCTCTCCCCAGCCACCTCCTCCAGCTTATCCGGGGGAATACCAAGGCGTTCCCAGGCCAGCCAAGAGATATAATCTCTCCAGCGTGTCCTGGGTCTGCCCCGGGGCCTCCTCCCGGTGGGACATGCCTGGAACACCTCACCCAGGAGGCGCCCAGGGGGCATCCTTGTCAGATGCCCGAACCACCTCAGCTGGCTCCTTTCGATGTGGAGCAGCAGCTGCTCTACTCTGAGCCCCTCCCGGATGGCCGAACTTCTCACCCTATCTCTAAGGGAGAGGCCAGCCACCCTTCGGAGGAAGCTCATTTCTGCCGCTTGTATCCGCGATCTCGTTCTTTCGGTCACTACCCACAGCTCGTGGCCATAGGTGAGGGTAGGGACGTAGATCGACCGGTAAATTGAGAGCTTCGCTTTTACACTCAGCTCCCTCTTCATCACGACGGACCGGTGCAGCGTCCGCATTACTGCAGCTGCAGCCCCAATCCGTCTGTCGATCTCCGGCTCCCTTCTCCCATCACTCGCGAACAAGACCCCGAGATACTTGAACTCCTCCACTTGGGGCAGGAACTCATCCCCGACCCGGAGTGGGCACTCCACCATTTTCCGGCTGAGAACCATGGCCTCAGATTTGGAGGTGCTGATCCTCATTCCCGCTGCTTCACACTCGGCTGCGAACCGTTCCAGTGCGAGCTGGAGGCCCTCACCCGATGAAGCCAACAGAACCACATCATCTGCAAAAATCAGAGATGAGATTCTGAGGCCACCAAAGCGAAAGCCCTCCACCACTTGGCTGCGCCTAGAAATCCTGTCCATAAAAATTATGAACAGAACCGGAGACAAAGGGCAGCCCTGGCGGAGCCCATCACCCACCGGGAACGAGTCCGACTTATTGCCGGCAATGCGAACCAAGCTCTTGCAACGGTTGTATAGGGATCGAATGGCCCGTAGCAATGGGCCAGACACCCCATATTCCCGCAACACCTCCCACAGGACACCCCGAGGGACACGGTCGAATGCCTTCTCCAAGTCCACAAAACACATGTAGACTGGTTGGGCAAACTCCCATGCACCCTCAAGTATCCTGGAGAGGATAAAGAGCTGGTCCAGTGTTCCGCGACCAGGACGAAAACCGCATTGTTCCTCCTGTATCCGAGGTTCGACTAACGGACGAACTCTCCTTTCCAGCACCCTGGCATAGACTTTCCCAGGGAGGCTGAGGAGTGTGATCCCCCTGTAGTTGGAACACACCCTCCGGTCCCCTTTCTTAAAGATGGGGACCACCACCCCGGTCTGCCAGTCCACAGGTACTGCCCCTGATCTCCACGCAACATTGCAGAGGCGTGTCAACCAGGACAGCCCTACAACGTCCAGAGCCTTCAGGAACTCGGGGCGGACCTCATCAACACCAGGGGCTCTGCCACCAAGGAGTTGTTTAACTGCCTCAATGACCTCGCCCCCGTAAATTGGCGGGTCATTCTCCTCATCCCCAGACTCTGCTTCCTCCTCGGAAGACGTGTCAGTGGGATTAAGGAGGTCCTCGAAGTATTCCTTCCACCGCCTGACAATTTTCTCAGTCGACGTCAGCAGCGCTCCGCCAGCACTATACACAGTGCAGGTAGAGCACCGCTTTCCCCTCCTGAGACGTCTGACGGTTTGCCAGAATCTCTTCGAGGCAGTCCGAAAGTCTTTTTCCATGGCCTCTCCGAACTCCTCCCACACCCGAGTTTTTGCTTCAGCCACTGCCCGAGCCGCATTCTGCTTGGCCTGTCGATACCTGTCGGCTGCCTCCGGAGTCCCACAGGCTAACCAAGCCCGATAGGACTCCTTCTTCAGCCTGGTGGCTCCCTTCACCTCTGGTGTCCACCATTTGGTTCGGGGATTACCACCACGGCAGGCACCAACCACCTTGCGGCCGCAGCTCAATGCAGCAGCTTCGGCAATGGAGACGCTGAACATGGTCCATTCGGACTCAATGTCCCCAGTCTCCCTCGGAATGCTGTTGAAGCTCTGCCGGAGGTGTGCGTTGAAGATCTCGCGGACTGGGGCCTCTGCTAGACGTTCCCAGCACACCCTCACTACGCGTTTAGGTGCACCAGGTCTGTCCAGCGTCTTCCCCCGCCACCTGATCCAACTCACCACCAGGTGGTGATCAGTTGACAGCTCAGCCCCTCTCTTTACCCGAGTGTCCAGAACATATGGTCGCAGGTCTGCTGATACGATTACAAAATCGATCATCGACCTACGGCCTAGAGCGTCCTGGTGCCACGTGCACTTATGGACACTCTTATGTTCGAACAGGGTGTTCGTTATGGCCAAACTGTGATTAGCACAGAAGTCCAATAACAGAGCACCGCTCGGGTTCAGATCAGGGAGGCCGTTCCTCCCAATCATGCCCCTCCAGGTCTCGCTGTCGTTACCCACGTGAGCATTGAAGTCTCCCAGCAGGACAACAGAGTCTCCAGGTGGAGCACCCTCCAGCACCCCCCCCAGGGACTCTAAGAAGGCTGGGTACTCTGAACTGCCACTCGGCGCATAAGCGCAGATGACAGTCAGGACACGTTCCCCGACCCTAAGGCGCAGGGAACAAACCCTCTCGTCCACCGGGAAAAACCCCAACGTACCGGCAGCAAGCCGAGGGGATATTAGGATACCCACCCCAGCCCGCCGCCTCTCACCAGGGGCAACTCCAGACTGAGACAGAGTCCAGCCCCTCTCCAGGAGACTGGTTCCAGAGCCCAAGCCATGCGTAGAGGTGAGCCCGACTATATCTAGCCGGTACCTCTCAACCTCACGCACTAACTCAGGCTCCTTCCCCACCAGAGAGGTGACATTCCATGTCCTTATTGCCAGTCTTGGCAGCCGGGGGTCAGTCCGCCAGGGCCTCCGCTCCTGGCCGCCACCCGGCACACAATGCACCCGACCCCTATGGCGCCTCCTGCGGGTGGTGGGCCTGCGGGAGGATGGGCCCATGTCTCCTCTTCAGGCTGTGCCCGGCCGGGCCCCATGGACTAAGGCCCGGCCACCAGACGCTCGCCCTCGGGCACCCTCCCCGGGCCTGGCTCCAGGGCGGGGCCCCGGTAACCCTATCCCGGGCAGGGTAAACTGTTCCCTCGGTGTCCTTTTCATAAGGGTCTTATGAATCGCTCTTTGTCTGGTCCCCGAACTAACTAACTATTTTTAAAGGCAGTTTATAAGGAGGTATCATAAGAAGGAACTGAGCGCGATTTACTAATATATAGAGTTCAATTCAAAGCTATTTGGTGATTGGACTCATATGGCTCAGCACAGTGAGACTGAATCCCAGCAGTGACAGGAATTAGGGCAGGAGACCCTGGAATCTAGATGCTGGTGGTGGTCAAGATAAAGATGGAGGCTTGGATGGAGCTCTGAGATCCTTGTATGAGATGGAGTTTGGGTAAAGGTGGGTTGCACAAAGAATGGAGGCTGACTGGCTAGAAGAAGGCTGTCAGAAAGAAGACCCAGGAAAGCAGACAGATGAGAGCTTCCTTAGTGAACTTACGAATTAGGTTGATTTTCATGTGCAGGTGAAGCCTGTTACCTCTTTATTCCACGGTGAATCAAGCAGATAAAAGATTTGGAGTTCAACTTTCATTTGTTTACTTTACCCTGGAATTCTGAGCATGAAGTCCAAAGATGTGTTAATGCTGGATACACTAGAATTGTGCATGAGACCACAAGAAATCAGTACATGAGCATGTGTTTTATGAGATAATAGTGGGATGTTCTTGCTTGTTTTGTTTTTGTCTTGGTTTGTTTTTGTTGGGTTTTTTTTAGCAAAATGTGTGAGCATGCTTCTGAATTCATCGCGCTTCATTTTACTTCCACGGGCATATCAACTGTATGACAGGTCCCAGTGAAGATATTTTGGGGCTCATATTGTTCTGGAGCAAACACAGCAGTAGCATAATAAATAAAATCAATAGTATAATTTCAGCTTTTGATCAGCATCATGGACAACAACTGCAGTCAGAGGTGAGCAGAGAGGGGCAGTAACGCGTTACTGTAATCTGATTACTTTTTTCTGGTAACGAGTAAAGGGATTACTATTGCAAAAACGGTAATTAGATTACCGTTACTTTCCCGTAGGAACGCTGCGTTACTGCATTACTAAAACCATGATTTTTTTTGCGAGAATGTCTCATGACAGCGACATAAGACGTTGGTGACAACAGCTCTCTGCAGATCAACAGTGGATCATATATCGAGTGCGGGAGAGCGTATGAGCGTGCAGCGTTTAAAGCGTGGAAGTACTGACCTTATTTTGAGTTTGATTCCACAAAAAGTGACAAAAACATTAGTGTCCGTTGTGCGTGGGAAGAAAACTTCTTTTTACAGCGAACCCCCCCCCCCCCCCCCCCCCAAACTTCCAAGCGAGCACCAAGTGTGCTACAACGTATTGGGAAACTCAGAGAAACTCGCGGATTCTTCCACTGACCGATGCGGCACACCTGCACCAAGGTAAGCCTCCGCCTACCCCACTCCTGCTTTACAGGTGAAAATAGAGCAAAAGGACCGCTAGTCTTTGACTTTATTTATTTTCTGCTGTGTTTTACTTGCATCTATTTGAAAGACTGAGTGTAAACACAAAAAATATTTATGTGCTAGAATGTGCAGAAAATAATTTTAAATGTTAAACAAATATCTTCCAGTCAGAGAATGTTGCATATAATTAAATTTTTGCTTGATGCATAAAGTTAAAAGATTAAAACTAATAAAACAAGTTAAAAAAAAGAGACTTTTCCATTTGATTACATTTTGTATGATGGATTATGTAGAAAAAGTAGAATTGGGCTGAAAGATCTATCGCTTTATCACCTCTTCAGGTTGTAAATCATGTTTTTAAAAAGTAACTAAGTAACTAAGTAATTAATTACTTTTGAAAATAAGTAATCAGTAAAGTAACGGGATTACTTTTTTGGAGACGTTATCAGTAATTAGTTACTGATTACTTTTTTCAAGTAACTTGACCAACACTGGAGGTGAGGTGAGTGGACACACATATCTAAGCTTATGCTCTAATCCCACATCATATTTTTTAACTAAACTACCAAAATCCCCCAAAGAGATTTAGCTTTGCTGAAGTAACACAAAGACAACTGTGATCTCTACAAGCACAGAAAAAAAGAGAGAACAACAGGTCTTCGCAGACTGGATGAGGTCATCATGACAAATAATCACACTCATTTAAAGAATTGCTCGCTCAATGAGCTTTTCCAGTGGACCAGCTTCTAGATGTAGCACGCACTCACACATGTATTGCAACATATTATTTTTAACATAAATTGGTAGCAATGTTTCAGTCCTTCACATAGACACAAAGGCAAACAACTCACCCATCAGAACTTCGTCTTTCAAGCCTTGCTCACAGCAAAGTCAATGACAGCATTGCTCAGATCCAAAGTCCTGACAGCAAACTCATCCTCTCTCTGCTCTCCTTCCTCTTCTGAGAACCACTTTCATGATTTACTTTCTAACAATAAGACAACAAAACATGCCTAGTTGATGTTAACAGGTTTGCGGGATTTTTCTTAAATGAGAGAGAGACAATGGTCATGAAGGACAGATTCCAGACCTACAACATGGTTTCCACATCCAGATTTTTCCAAACAGGTGCTTGTTTAAATTCATTTCATTAGGGAAAAACTGATGGAACCTTGAATTAAACATAGTGTATCTTATGCTATTTATATTATCAAATATCCACTTTACAAAAGTAATGTGAATAAAATTCTCCAATGTTGTATGAAGCAGTGTTCCTTTGACTTCTTTTGTGTGACTCAGCTCCTCTGTCTTCTGATGCAGACGCATTGCCTATGCTCACCCGGTTCCACATTACTAAGACCCATATTTTGTTGGGTGGTGAATTTGTAGATACATTGAGCCTCCACAGCCTCTAGGTGGCCCTCAAGCTCAGCCTTAGTATCTTTGGGGAGAATTAAAATGACTTGTCTTCATTTGTGGCCAGACAAGATGGCGGCGTGCACGGGTGCAGCGGCTCTTAGCTCTCCAGTTTGGTGCTCGTTTTTACTTTTAATGTGGATATTTTTGAATGTTTGCAACGCCGCCATCTCTTACAGTCGCCAGAACCTAATTGACCTAGGTTTTAAATATAGTTTGTCTGTTTCTGGCGACTATCAGCGAACACACAACATCCTGGTGGAGATAGCGAGACCGCCAGGGTCACCGTGGATGGTCTGCCCGCCCAGCAAGCGTAGAAGGCGACGGAGGGAAAGAAAGCAGAAGAGGGGATGCTGGTCGGGCTCAGACGCTAGGCTACGCAAACATCCACACCGGCCAGCACTTCCGAGCCTTTTCCTATCGAACGCCAGATCCATCACCCACAAACTTGACGAATTGGAGCTACAGATAGCCAACACAAGCTTTGCACGTAACTGCAGCATTATTCTTATTACGGAGACGTGGCTTCACCCGCTGATTCCCAACGCTGCAGTCGAGTTAGCAGGCCGCACGCTACACCGGCATGACAGAAACAGCAACTCAGGTAAAAGCAGAGGAGGGGGGCTATGTGTTTACGTGCATAACGAGTGGTGTTGTAACAGCAGGATCATTCACACACACTGTTCTCCTGATTTGGAGGTTCTGGCAGTCTCGTGCAGACCTTTTTACATCCCGAGGGAGTTTACAGTAGTTATTGTGATAGCTGTTTATATACCGCCGGATGCTAACGTTAGCACGGCTCTCAGCCTCTTGCTCAACACCATAAACAAACAACAGCTTGCCCACCCCGATGGGGTTTTTATTGTCGCCGGCGACTTTAACAAAGCGTGCCTAAAGACTGTGCTTCCTAAATTTATCCAGTTTGTGGACTTTGCTACGAGAGGAGAACACACTTTGGACCATGTCTATTCAAACATCAGGCATGCTTTCAGAGCGACACCCCTCCCCCACCTGGCTGGATCTGACCACCTCTGCATGTCCCTCACCCCCACCTACACCCCCCTGCTGAGAAAAACAAAGCCCCAGACAAAGACAATAAAAACCTGGCCTGAAGGAGCCCTTTCTCAACTGCAGGACTGCTTCTCAACAACTGTATGGGATTTATTCTCCAGCCACAACCTCCAGGAGTACACGGACACTGTACTCTCGTACATCAGGAACTGTGTTGACAATGTCACCGTCAACAAAAGGGTCAGGGTGTTTCCAAATCAAAAACCCTGGATGAATAGCGAAGTGCAATCCCTCCTAAAAAGCCGCAACACTGCCTTCAAGTCAGGGGACAGGGCTGCGTATAGGGCGGCCAGGGCAGACCTGAGTAGAGGCATCAGGAAAGCTAAGGCTGCCTATAGGAGGAGGATTGAAGATCACTTTGCTGACAACGACCCCAGAAAAATGTGGCAGGGGATCAATCACATTACCAACTACAGAAGCAATAACCAGGCAACATCTAGGACTGATGCCTCACTGGCTGAGGATCTAAACCGTTTCTTCGCCCGCTTTGAGACGACCAAGCCCTCAGCTGCCACACCACTTCCACCCGCCCCCAGCACTGGCACACTAACACTTAGTGAGGTGTGTTCTAAGGTCAGTGAATCCCAGGAAGGCGGCAGGTCCTGATGGAATACATGGAAAGGTTCTCAGAGCATGTGCTGACGAACTGACCGGAGTCTTCACTAAAATCTTCAACCTTTCCTTGTCATCAAACACCGTCCCGCCCTGCCTCAAAACCTCCACCATCATCCCCATCGCCAAGAAGACAGCTGTGGCCAGCCCAAATGACTACAGGCCTGTTGCACTTACGCCTGTAGTGATGAAGTGCTTTGAGAGACTGGTCTGTCAGCACATCAGGGCCGGTCTGCCTCCCACTCTGGACCCCCACCAATTTGCCTACAGGACAAATCGTTCCACCGAGGACGCTATCACCATAGCGCTCCACACTGCGCTGAGTCACCTGGAGCACCGAGGAAGCTATGTGAGAATGCTCTTTCTGGACTTCAGCTCAGCATTCAATCATATCATCCCGGAGATCCTGGTCCAGAAACTGTCTCACCTGGGACTCTCCACCCCCATCTGCCTCTGGATCAAGGACTTCCTGACAAATAGACCACAGTCTGTCAGACTCGGCCCCCACCGGTCCAGCACCATCACACTCAGCACCGGGTCTCCACAAGGATGTGTTTTGAGTCCCCTCCTGTTTACGCTCTACACATCCAACTGCTCCCCTACCCATCTCTCAAACACCATCATAAAGTTCGCGGATGACACCACAGTGGTTGGACTCATCTCAAGGGGGGATGAGTCGGACTACAGAGATGAGGTCAACAGACTGACTGAGTGGTGTTCAGTTAACAACCTCCAACTGAACACCACGAAAACTAAAGAACTTATCTTGGACTTCAGGAAGGGCAGAGCAGACCCGGCCCCACTTTACATTCACGGGAGCTGTGTGGAGAGGGTACACTCCATGAGGTTTCTGGGCGTGCAGATATCTGATGACCTCTCCTGGACTGCAAATACTACAGCGGTGGTTAAAAAGGCCCAGCAGCGTCTCCACTTTCTGAGAGTGCTCAGGAGGAACAACCTGGAGGAGAGGCTGCTGGTGACATTTTACAGAGCCACCATAGAGAGCATCCTAACGTACGGCATAACAACATGGTATGCAGGGTGCTCAGCTGCAGACAGGAAAGTACTGCAGAGGGTCATCAACACAGCCCAGAAGATCACTGGCTGCTCTCTGCCCAGCCTGGAGGTCACTGCAAACTCTCGGTACCTCAGCAGAGCTGGCAATATCATCAAGGACCACTCTCACCCCAGCAACCAACTGTTTGAACTATTACCGTCAGGCCGACGGTACAGGTCACATAAAACCAGGACAAACAGATTCAGGGATAGCTTCTTTCCCAGAGCTATCACCGTAGTAAATAAGCACAAAAACAATTGAACCTATTCCATACCGTCACTGTCATTATAGTAATGCTGCTATCCTGTATATATTGTACATACTATTGTTTGAGTACTTACGATTGTTTTTTTTGTACTTTTTATATTTTACATTTATATTTATTATTGAAACTTGCACCAAGGGAGTGGCACTCCAATTTCGTTGTACTCTGTACAATGACAATAAAGGCTATTCTATTCTACATTTAATTTAAGAATTAAATGAAGAACATGATCAATGATAAGTTGCAGCGACAGAAAAGCTGTGGCTTGTGTTTGTGGAGTAATCAATTCAAAATCGTGATTGAGGAGTGATGTCTACCGACAGGTAAAGTGGGATCATTGACAGGGTGACATCATGTCAGGAGGCAAATAATGGTAGCCCAAGCCACAGCCTGCCTTGAAGACATCAAAAAGGGCTTATCCATCTCAACCCTCAAGAAAGATGTGCACATCCTAAAATTATCAGCCACTAAAGTACAAGCTCTGCGATGTTTTTGACAGCAGGGTAGGTGAACCAACCATGGATAGGGTGTCACAGATAATGTCACACTCTCTAAGCCCTATATGTACCAAGAGGAGATGACCCTCTAGATTACTGGACCAACATGCCACCATATTCCCTCATCTATTCCAGCTAGCCAATCTTTCCACTTCAACCACATCAGTCTCCCAAGAGAGAATATCATTCAAAGCAGGAGATTTTGTGCAAAAGACAAAATTGTCTCAGTACTGTTGAACACGTTGTTTTTCTTAATAAAAATAATTAAACATGCATAAAAACACACCCTATAAATATTGATTGATGTCTTTATGTGCAGAAGTACAACCTACAATTACTGACTGATTCAAACAAAATATCCTTCCATACAAATAATACTATAAACCAACAGAAAAGGTGACAGACAAAAAGAAAAAGACACATGAAAACATTCACATTTATTCAGTGCAATAATTTAAAATCACATTTATTTGGCCACCAGATGTCGCTGTAGTAATGTGTTCCAAATTCTCCAAAAGATCAAATCTTTTTCCAAAACAGCTGTTCCAAATGATTTGATCTCTCAAACGCTTCATTTCTGCCATCGCAAACGCAAAGGTTTAATATGAAATACTGGGTCAAGTTACAAAGTCCAGAAAACCAGAGAATATGTAAATGAAAGCCTGGGAATCCCGTGTCTCCAGAAATCATTAAACATATGGATACAGAACCAGAAGGCTTAGAGAGACAACAACAAAGTACAAGCGGAGAATATGGAGTCCAATCAGTGAGGTCATTCATTATTCAGAAGAACAGCGTGCTTTAATCAAAACGTTGATTGGATAGGGGGAAACATATCAAGAAGTGCAGAAAATCATGGGCTGCTCAGCTAAAATGATCTCCAATGCTTTAAAATGGAAAGCCAAACCAGAGAGACTACCATTCGAATGGATTGAACAATAGCCAGCATGGCAAAGACTCAGCCAATAATCACATCCAGGGAGATCAGAGGCAGTCTGAAGTTACCTGTGAGTACTGTGACAATTAGAAGATGCTTGTGTGAGGCTAATCTATCAGGAAGAAGCCCCCGCAAATTCACGCTACTAAAAAAAAAAAAGACGTGCTAAAGACGATACAATTTGTCAAAGAACATATCGACTGGCCTAAAGAGAAATGGAGAAACATTTTGTGGACTGATGAAAGTAAGATTGTTCTTTTTGGGTCCAAGGACCGCAGACAGTTTGTTAGATGACCTCCAAACACTGAATTCAAGCCACAGTACACTCTCAAGACGGTGAAGCATGGTAGTTCAAGCATCATGATATGGGGATGTTTCTCTTACTATGGTGTCGGAACTATTTATCGCACACCAGGGATCATGGATCAATTTGCTTATATCAAAATAATTGATAAGGTCATGCTGCCAACAAAATGAAGCTTATGGAGTGGCCAGCCCAATCCCCACACCTTAATCTAATAGAAAACTTGTCGGGTGACATCAAAAATGCTGTTTCTGAGGCAAAACCAAGAAATTCAGAGGAATTGTGAAAGGTTGTCAAATCATCCTGGCTGGCATACGTGTTTATGATGATTTTGAGCTTTACTCACATTTTAAAACACACTGCTATTATTTTGAACATAACTGTATAATCAAACTAAAAACTTGAGGCACAAATAAGGAAAAAAAAAGAACCAATACCAGATATCAGAAGATAACACAATAAACAAACCCATCAGCATAAGGAAATACAAAATAACACTATTAACAGAAAAGTACAATATTATACAGAACATGACAAAAAATATATATAAATAAATATATCAGTAGCAATAAAAGTGTCTGTATATAATGATACATTTGTGTGATAGTTATAAATAAATATTTCCTCTAATAGTTAAAATGTTATGCTTTTATCCAGACTAAATGAAGATCTTCTGGATTAGTGAGATGCTGCTTCCTCTCCAGCTTGCAGTCTAAGGAGCTTGGAAAGAAAAGCGTCTGGACTTCTTAAAGTTGCTTGAAGACTTTTCACCTCTCAACCGAAAAGCTTCTTCAGTTCTAGGGTCAAATGATGGAGAGTCCCAGATTTAAGCTCTATGGGAGTAACCCACCAAGAGGGACATGGGCCCCCTATTGATCCTCTACCTAATCACATGAGCCAAGGTGTGAAAACGGGTGTGGGTAGCAATCATGCATGGTTTCGGGTGTACTCATAGTGAAACCTAGCCCTAACCCTATCATGCGATTTCCTGAGGTCAAAAGGCCCAGGATGTGAGTGGTCGTTAAGGCGTCTGGGAAGGGATCTCAAAACTGGGTTATAGATGGCAGACAGTTGGTGTTGTAAGCCACCGCCTCTGTTCATAGATTGTCATTGACAGTGGACATAGACGGCTTCCTTCACTCCTCTTTCAAACCATCTGTGCTCTCTGTCCTAAATGTGAACATTGGTGTCCTCGAAGGAGTGTCTTTGTCCTAGATGCAGATGGACTGCTGAGTCTTGTCCTGTGGAGGTGGCACTTCTATGTTGTGCCATGCGTTTATGAAGTGGGTGTTTGGTCTCTCCAATGTAGGGGTCTGGGCATTCCTCGCTACACTGTACAGCATACACCACATTGTTAAGTTTGTGTTTAGGAGTTCTGTCTTTCGGATGAACCAGTTTTTGTGTGGCTGGGTCTGAAGTACACTGGGATGTTGTGTTAGTCTTTCTGATCCTCCCTAGTTTCTGTCTGATCGTCTTCTCTGTGCCTCTTTGCTGACTTGATGAAAGACCAAATAGGATAACCACATGTTTTAAGAGCTTCCTTTACATGTGTGTGTGTTCAGTGGAGGAAATACAGTCTTACATCCTAAATACTGTATAGTCATATTAAAGCTCTGGGTGCTCTCTGCGGGGCAGGTAGGTAATAACGTAGCAGCTTCCAGAAGGCAGAAGAGGGCAGCATCGAGCTTTTTCCCTTCCAGGTGACACAGTCTGCAGCTTTGCAGAGTTGTAAGGCCTCTAAAGATGAACTTGTGCTCAAGACTCCGGCTGTCTCAGTTTTAATCAAAACCACGTGAGTCTGCAACTTCTTGAGGGATGCTTGGATACTTTTCAGCAGGTCGACTCCTGAACCAGAATCTTCTGAGCAGGGGACCAGAACCACTGTCTGACTCTGCTTTATGCAGTCTAACACAGCCTCTCCTACAGGAGCAGACAAGCACAGATCAGAGTGTGTTGTTTTCCCCTTGATTGAATTTGTAAGGACAAAATTTAGAATAACAATTTTGTAAAAATATGAAAAATGTAAGCACCTCTCTCTGGTACAACATCAGGACTGTAGCGACAGAGACTATAACCAAGTCTGTACTTCATTTCACTCTCCAGCCTTTTTCTGTCATCTTCATTTAGTCCTGGATCTGTGCTACTCTTGTAATACATCAAGCAGGCGTTGTAGCTTTTTCCATCTAAATGGAAAAAAATAAAAATGTTGTTTTAAAAGTGGATAGAAAAAAGCAGATTTTGCCGCTCTGACAAAAATGTGAACACAGACAATGTTTGAATTAGCAAAATGTATGAAAACTACCTGGGATGGTTCGATGGCAGCCAAGAATTCGACGAAGGAAAAGCGTGATGTCGACTTTAAACTTTGCATAAATAATTGCTGTTAGTACCATCACCATCAGCACAAAGCCCACAATCCATAAAGCCACAAAGTAAGAGGAAGGAGCAGCTGTAGGGAGTGATGGGGATTTTCTAAATTAGCTCATCTAATAAATAAACACATTAAAGAGTATTATTAAGTACTCAAAATGTTCAGCTGGCCATACCTTTTTGTTTTAGAGTGATAGTGACTAAGCTTGTTTGGTAGGCAGATTGCAGTTTACAGGTATAATTTTTTGACAGATCGTCCTCTGACACTTTTCTGAAGATTAGAGATGTTCTCATTCTGATTTCCTCTGTGCTGATGACCCTGAGAAGAGAAGGAAATGACTGAGGCAGATCTAAAAACAGAATTCATATCTGAGCTGATGTGACTACATATAACATCAGTGTGACCCACAGAGGACCTGTGTGTGAAATATTTACCGTGTATCATTATAGAAAACTGGTAGACTAGTGTCTGTATCCACAAATGAACTTCCACTTAACCAAAACAAGTCATCCATTTTTGACATCATAACTGCTTTACAATCAATCACCACTGTTGAACCTAGAAAAAGCAGAGTTAACACAGGTTGTTATAAACGATTAACATTTAAGCTTTAGCCAAGAGTGTGAAGGTGTATGAATATAGACAATAACTCACCTAAATCTACCTCAAATACCTGCTTGTCCTCTGGTGAAATTATCACTGCTTTCTTAGTTATTTCTGTGGAAATAAAAAAAACCTTTTGAAAAGCACGTATTAAAATCATTCAAAATAAATATCTGCAAAATGTGTTTTTCTTACTGCTTGGTTGGACATCAAGTTTCACCGTAGAGGTCATGTTATATATTTGACCATCATACAGGTAAGACCGGGTGCAGGTATAGTTGCCACTGTCCTCTTTTTTCACACTTGGGAAGTAACCGTCTTTTGGTGATGACCCGCCCTCCTACAACATATAAGCTCGATTTTTAAGTAGTCAGCTGTCAAATTTGGAAAAACATTAAAACCCTGTAACAATACTTTACAGTTTGATCTCATTCACATAATCTGCTCTGTTTACCTTGTGCCATGTGATGCCGCTTCTGGTGATATTCAGGGTGTTAAAGGGAAAAAAAATTTCAGGGCAATACAACTTGCAGTACTCCTCTGTGTAACATTCTTTAGAGATCTGGTTCATTTGTTCAGAGTCTCTGGACTGAGCTGTGTTTACTTTGAGGCTTATCCAGGACTGTCTGCTGGAATTCCTACCAAGGAAAGAAAACAGTAACATGAAGTTTTAACTTTCATTCTGAGCAACAAGCAAAATGAAACAAAAAAATGGGAAAGTAAGAGAAGACTTAAAGGATTAGTTTTAAAATGGTGTTCATCTACTTAGCGGGCTATTTGTCCATCAGGATTTATTATTAGCTGAGAAAGTTTTGTGCTGCAAACAGTGAAATTAAACTAACATATCTGGCATTCTGTATAAAAATCCCTCTCAGCTTCGCCTTCAGTAATCCATTCCTTTAACGCTGGATTACTGAGAGGCTCTTCTCTGACCCACAGAAGATGAAACCTAATAACCTGTGATACACTCATGCTTCTTGTGTGCCTTTGTCTGATTTTATTTTACCTGATTTATTTATTTTACTCACAACAGAACTCAGAAAACAAATGTTTTGACTGAGACGTACCATTTCAGGAAAACACTCATTTTGAATTTGATGACATGTCTCAACAAAATTCAACAAAACACTTTTCAACCAATAAAAGGTTGAGAAGGAAGTGTTTGTGTTACACATGAAAATCATGATTTTAACTTTAGGCCTGCAGGCAGCACTGGTTTAAATTTAATTTATCATGAAAATCACAGCATGGGCTCAGGGACACTTGTGCCATCCACTAATGTAGGCTAATGCACCACCATGCAAAGAACAACGTAATCATCTTCTATGATTCACTGAGGCAAAGCGAAAAACTGTCCTGAGGTCAGGCGAAACAAAACTTGAAAGATTATTTGGCAACGTGTTACACAGCTTGTAATAATGGATGCTGAAAGGTATATACATGTTTTAAAGCCACATATACTCTATGACTATGTCTTTCGGAGAAGGCCTTGCATATTTCAGCAAGACAATGCTAAACTGCATACTGCTGTCATTACAACAGCATGGCTTTGAAGTAGAAGAGTCTGGGTGCTGAATTGGCCTGCCTGGTGTTTAGACCTTTCACCAATCAAAACACTGGACAAAAAAAATAGGGCAATGAAGAGTGACTGTTGAGAATGGGACAACATTCCTTTCCCAAATATCCAGCAGCTGCTCTACCCAGTTCCCCGATGTTCACAGACTGTTGTTCAAAGAAGAGGTGATGCTACACAGTGTTAAACATGGCCCTGTCCCACCTTTTAAAGCACTGTAAAGCACTTTGAATCACCTTGTTGTTGAATTGTGCTATACAAATAAACTTGCCTTGCCTTGCCTTTTGAGACATGCGGCTGCGGTCAAATTCAAAGTTATTAATTGAAAATTATTAAGAATGATTACAATGATTGTTTTCTTAAAATTTAGTTAAAATGGTACATTAGTTGTTAAACCATCTAAGTTTATAAAAAAATGAATGTTTTCTATGTTCTAGTTTGAATAAAATATGGCTTTGTTCCAGTTTTTCTGTACCTTAACAACAACCCGCCGTCCTCAGTTGTGTTTCAGGATTTGCTAACTTCAGATGGCGGGTTGTTATTTGCAAACACAGGATCCTCACATATATGTTACCAGCAGTTAGGGAAACTGTCATACCATAATGCCAACAAGCAACCTGGTTTAGTACAAATATAAAAAGTGCTTTTCTGGTGCCGTGATGTTCAATAACAACCTTAAAATGTTATAATAAAATATAATACAAGTTAAACTTGCTCTGCTATCCTGTCGTATAGGAAATAGTACTTTATGTCAGTGTGTGGGCACGACTTTTGTTTGATGTCAGTCTTAGACAAGGAAACCATTCATTTTACCGAAAAGAGCAGGAGTAATTCCCCTGATGGTTTACTGAAGCTCTGAGAATAACAAGGATTCTTCCATGAACCAGCACACCCATCTGCCTCTGCTCAGCTGACGTTGACATGTTGAAGAGTTTCATTTCATCCACGGTGTGACTGGTCCAGAACACCTCAGCATCTCCATCACGGTACTCTCTGTAAGAAGGGCACTGCAGTACCGCCATCTCACCTGCCTCGACATTTACTTCCTGGAAACTCAGTGGGCACACACCTGTCAATGACATTCATAATGACATGTGAAAAAAAGCATTGCTTTAGTCTAAAATGATCATATTTGTCTGGTTAATGAAACTCGGGCTTCACAGTGCAGTCACTAGCAGTATTCTACTTTTACCCTGAACTAATGTCACCGATATCTTTAAATGCCACAGCATTACCACAAAGGGAGGGCAGTACAGCCCTGGTGCCCCTTAGCAGGCTTCCAGAAACTGGGTAATAAGAAAATTTGGGGGGGGGGGGGGGGGGGTTGGTGCAGGGGCTATAATAACTTGTTGCAGACAGAGGAATTAATGAGGGGCTCCCTAAAGAATCAGAATTAGAGAAATAAGTATGACGTTTAATGTAAAAATGTTGTAGATTCCCCTAATAATGTAAAAGATAATGTAAAGGGTTATTGTGTGTTGTCGTATTTTGAAGGTTCTGCTCTGTGAATTCTCTCCACGCTTCTTCCAGTTGGCGCCTGCTCTTGCTACCTAAAAGGAATTTGATGAATACTGCGCTCCTTCAGGCAATGGCTGCCATTCTGGGGTTTTAAAAGGCTTATGAGGCGCATAACTGTCATAATCTGTGTGCAGGCAGACAGGAAAGGACCGAAATGCAGACTCAGACACGGAAATGAAACAAACTCAAAAGGGCAGCTTTATTGCTGGACACCAGAAAGAACTAAACTGGAATACAAAACAAAACAAATGTACACATGTACACTGATGGACACATTTGCAGGACCATGAATGCTTTAGGCAGCTGTAGACTTACACTGTAAAAAAAAAAAAATTCCGTAGAAAAACGGAAAATGTCCTGGTAAATTTTTGCCAGTACATCGGCATCACGGGCATTGGCAAAATAAAATAAAAAATTGCTCGTACTCATGCTGCCCCGACATCAGCCAGCGCATATTGGGAATGGTACAGGCACCGATCGGTTTTCTATCACCCATTTCCTGGGAGTAAGGGCGCCCTCCGTATGCGAGGTGCACCTGCTGCTTGTGGCACAGGGAGGAGAGGGCGGGGCGGCGGGGGATTCACTGGTGGCTGGAGCGGCATCTAATAACCAACTCGCAAAATAAAACAAAACAACAAACACGAAAACACCAGACATTATAATACAGACTTATAATCTGCACCAATGCTTTATCGAAATTCTATACGCGAAAAGTGTGCGCCTGCTCGCTGCTGAAGTCAAAGTAAACTTTATTGTCATCTCTCTATATACATTCCAGTATATAGAGAGACGAGACGACGAGGCTCCTTTTACAGCAGTGCAAGTAAACAAACAATATATATAAGAGTAAGAAAATAAATATACACTTTAGGACTAGGGGTAAAGGGATCAATAACAACCAAACAACCAAACAGACCTGACCCAGCAACACTGCTGCTGGGTCAGGTCGTGATGTCACTGATAACATTGTTAAACACGGTGTTAGGAAGCAGAATTAATAAATAACAGACTGAACTTACTGGAAGTCAGATACGCATTTGAATAATAATGAAACCATAACACAAAGAGCAGTGCTTGGATAAAGTGGGGGCACTGCAGGGGCAATGTTTTGTAAGGGGAGGGTAAAGGGACTAAAATAATTTAATCACACATAATGAAAGAAATGAGAGGAACAAAGTAAAAACGAAACTGAGGATGAAAATGCCTTACATTGCCTGTATTTAGCTTTCTTTAAACTGCCTTAAAATAAAATCTCTGCACACCTGAAGAAACAACAGGTGCCTATGAGGGAAAAACACAACTTCCCCGAACTGTCTTGCTTGTCACCATTTTATTGAATCACATTTCATTCCAACAGACTTTCATCACTTTTGTAAACTGTTTTGTTTGTAATTGATAAAAGTCAGTTGGAAGGAGATGTTCTGATTGAATTAATTTTTTTTATAGATGTTAGCTTTGGAATGTCAGTCACTTATCTTCCACCAGTATTGCTTAAAAATAACTTTTTAATGTAATAATCTCATCACTTGTCAGCATCACATTTATATTACTCACAAGGCTCTAAGGAACCAGGCGAATGAGTATTGACACAAGCTCATGTGCCTAATATTGTGCGTGTATTTTTAGCAGCTTGGTATACTTTAACAACACTGCAAATTCATTTTTTGAATAAACATATTTTGGTCTTTTTGGGGTTTTTTTTTTGTTGTTTTTATTGTTCACGCTCAAAACACCGTTAACCACTCAGTTTAAACTCGACATTTCCAACAGTGTTTAATAATAAGTTTCACTGTAAATGTAAAAGAGCAATGTTTTTTTAGATTATGAACTGTAGATTTATGTTCTAAATAAAATAAAAATCACCCATAAAACATGAAGAGGTCTTACCTGGTGTCGATGTAAGGAAGACGAGAAAAAGAAGGAGAAGGCTTATTTTTCCGTTCATATCGTCTCACGTCAAAACTCAACACGAATCTTCTTAGGAGCTAAAGTGAAGAGAACTGAACTGGAATGTCTGACTGGTCGCTTATAATTTCAAATAAAGTTCGAAAAAAAAAAAGCTTACCAACGTGTACGTAATAAGCTAATACTCCTGGGTGCTACACACTACAGTGTACGCTGTACACCTACTTACTGGTTTTGTCGCATCAGTCTGTGTCTCTGAGTTAACTTGTGCTTCTCCTACAGCTCCGGACCGCTAAAAATGCGCGTGCTCTTTGTGAGCTCGTTCCCGGCTCGTAACCAGCGCGTTCTGCCGTCAAGGGCGATCATTGGTTAAATGTGATCATGTGACTGATGCAAGCCAGATCCTTTTATTTAGCAAAACTGTGATTAATAGTTAAATATTATTGTTGAGGGGCACAGACAGGACTCCGCACGCACACACACATTAAAAAATAATAATAATAATTTGTTTTTTAAAAAGTTGCCTCAACAAGAGGGCACTTTGGGAACCCATCAGGAAAGGGGCGGGTGCTCAAGCCCCTCTAGCCCCCCCCCCCCTGCACGTGCCTGTTTCCAGGTGCTGTACACAGTCAGTTCAGCATAACAGGAGTGTTCCAGTTATCTGGGGGGCAAATGAAGTTCAAAACTGCCAAGCTTTCTTTGGATTAACTTGCTAAACAAAACCTAAAATCCCAGTTCGTAGGCGTCTTATCAAGCTTATCCTTTAAGCTTGGCTCCCTGCTTTAGAGTGTGTAGGTGGCCTTAAGTTAAGTAAATATTTGCGGATCACAAAATTCATGAAACGTGAAACATGAACATGAAACGATCCGTGTGAGTTTCCGTCAAAGGCTGATGATGATAAAATGGTGATTAATCCCCCCTCCACACATACACACACAATCCCATAATAATAATAATAATAATAATAATAATGATAATAATATGCAACAGTCCTGCAAAAAATTGGAATAAATCGCACTGAACAGTAAGATGGTATTTATTGGTAATTATTTTTTTCTCAGTGGGTAAACTGAAAAATAAAACAACAAAAAAATGACATAAAATATTCCTTATCAGATTATAACAACTAATAACAACATTTACCTTAATTATACTATATCAAATATTTTCGAACCCAAAATTACTCACTATTGCCAAAACAAAAATAAAAAATAAAAAAATAAAAAGGGCAGGCCAAATTATAAAGAAAGTCAATTTACCAAGTCTTGAAAAATAAAACTGAACAAAATTGTACACGCACTGTACACTAGTGTGTGTACAGTTTCTTGTCAATTTTAAATACCATGTCCAGACATGGTTCTTTATTATTAGTGTTGTAAAGACTCACCTTTCAGCACAATCACTTCACCAGATGCATCTTGCTTCCATTAACTGAAGATTTAAGATGTTCTGGTCGTGAACGGCAACCCCCTGCCTACCTACAACAGTATGAAGTTCAGTATCCTGGAGCTAGAAGTGCTAGATGTGAGACAGGGTGTCAAACTGAACGCCAGCATATTGACACAGACACACATGGCCTGCAGGATCCTGACGGACAGGCAGATATCCAGACAGAGACTGTTACGGATTCAAATATTGGGGATGGATACAAGAGGAAAAACCAAAATAACAACACTGGTCCGGCAGGGTTGAGTCAAACGATGATTTTAATGATCACACGCGTGGGAGATGGACACCGTACGCAGACAGCATCAGATCTCAAAATGGTGGAGCATTGATCAAACTCTTATAGCCTCTAGTGGCCCCCACTTAGTCATAAAAGCCTAAACATTCACATTCTTTCTCTCACACAGCGCCCAAGCTACGACCTTGGCTCCCTGTTTATCTGCTCCTGCTGAGATAGGGCAGAAAACCTCTCCAGTATGTTCTGTTCTCTTCCAATCAGACAAATAAGGCGATGACTTTCTGCGAACAGCATTTCTTATAACTCAGCAGTATAATGCGTCATAAAACAATATCATTCATTCACAATAAATCAGCAGTCTAATGTAATGCAAATCCGTTTAACAAATGTAATAGTTATCACCTTCTTCTATGTCATGATCCTGGGTCCTTTTGACCCAGCGTTTTGTGTTTTCTCTTCTTGTGATTTTGGTTCTGTTCTTCCTCTGTTTAGTGTTTATTCTGTTCTGCCCGTGTGTTCCTGTATCTAGTCCGCGTTTCTTAGTTGTGTCCTTTCATGTGTAAGTTCCTGTTTTATTGTGAAGGTCTGCGTCTTATGTGAGTGTTTTCAGTTGCCTCCCTAGTCTCGTCACGTTAATCACTCCCAGCTGTGTTCCCCACCTGTGTATAATCTCCCTGTGTTCTCTGAGTGTATTTAAGTTGTGTCTTCTGTCATAGTAGTGGCTGGTTCGTCTGTGTTGTTTCCCCTCGTCTCCCCGTATGTATTTCCTCGGACCTCCCTGTATCTTCGTTTCTGGTTTGTGTTGTTAGTTTCCCCAGTTTAGGTTTCCGATTTCATGTTCACCCACCATTGCTGTTTGTACCCACTCCTGTAAATAAATACTCACCTGCACCAGAGCTGCCGCCTTTTGGGTCCTTTCTCCAACTCCACACGGCTTGCCCCGGCAAACTGTGACATTCTAATTCAGGAGAATAATGCAAACTAAAACTACATAATAATTCACAATCTTTAATTAGGGGTCTAACATGGCATAAAATAATATTATAATCCCACAAGACACACCCTGCTCCTTTACCCACCAATCAAGATGAGGTGATGAGGAACTCCTGATTACGATGAGGAAGATTAGGCAATTCATGATTCATTTATCTCCTCCCCGTTCTTGCAGTTCCTCCAGATCTTTAATTTGCACTGTCTCATCTGATGAAATCAAATCCTCCATTCCTCAAACGCATCTGCAACATGAGCAGTTCCCAGTGATTGATTCAGCAACCTGTAAATCACCCTCTCAGCTCCCACAGATCAGTCGTCATTCTGGTACAGTTCCTGCTGCCAGCCCTCCTTCATAGAATTCATCAATATTAGATGCTGCAGTTCCTTCAAGTGGTTTGCCTAGACCAGTTTTTCCTACACAAGATGACACTCCCTTTAACTTCCCAGCCACACCGCTGCAGGATCCTTACCAGATCCCCTGTGTTCAACCTGCTGTTCCATTAGATGAACCTTTCATTTGCATTCCAGAATAAAAGCAGCACCCGCCTTTAAAGCAGCAACCAGCTACATCTATGGTTTGCATGCACAGAAACCTTCAGTACCCATTACTGCTAGTTCTAGTCACCCTGTTACTACCAGAACACATGTATATAAGCTTGAGGGTCCTTCTTTCCCAGACCTTACCAGAGAAGATGAAATGCAATACAGTATGTTACGGATGGCTCTTACCAACCTTCTTGACCCTCACGAGACAGAGCACTTCAAATATCATGTCCTTCTCGATCATCTGAAAGTACACCAAGCTAAACGATTAGCTCTTGCCTTTTCCTATGCTCCTGACCGATATACTCAAGCCATCAAAGCCCTCGATGAGCATTACGGGCAACCCAGACAATTAGCATTGAAAGAACTACGGAATACACTAGAGCTTCCTCCTATCAGAGCAGGCGATGGTCGGACTCTGGATAACTTCGCTCTTCGTGTACAAGCTCTAGTTGGTTTGCTTAGCACCATGGGTGATCAAGGACAGAACTACATTGTGGGTCCCATGTTGATCGCCTGCTTGAAAAGCTGCCTGCAGAGCATTCTAGTCGCTTTAAACGGCATGTTTATAGGAAACAAGGAGAAATGACATATACCTTACCTTTGTTCTCATCCTGGTTGCAAATGGAGTGCAGGTGTCAACCAAGAAAGGACCGTGCTGTTTCATCCTTCAACCAGCCATGTGCCCGTAAGTATTCATCTCCACTCACAACAATTCTACATCAAATACATCTGATGATCCGGTACAGCCAGCACAGCCCATCATAACGACTAAGGCAACATGCGCATATTGCTGCTCACCTGAACACCACATCAGCAAGTATCCTGAGTTTATTCACAAAACAAAGGACGAGAGAATAAACTGGATAAAGAGGAACAAATGGTGTTGGGGTTGTGCTAGGACTCATCAGGCTGCAAAGTGTGATCTGAGAAAAGACTTTGCCACCTGCATGGGACGACATCTACAGAGCCTGTGTGACGTAAATCAGAGACCTAGAACTGAAGTTAATCCTGTAGTGAGGACATTGTCAATGTACCATGCTTCTGACATCAGCTGCGCAGCATCTCCACCTAACTGGGAAAGCTGAAAACATATCACTCAGAACTGTCTGTCAAGAAGTTGAAAGCATTCAAGGTTCTTTAAGTTTCAAGATCTCGCCCATTTCACACCCAGAGAAAACTTTCACAATTAATAATGCCTTCGCTACAAGTCAGTTAGCACTTTCAGAACACACCTACCCTATATTCTCGCTCCAAAGGAAATACAAGCAGTCCAAGGTATCCCATTACCATCTGTTAATAAAGTAGCTCCACTACTGCTTATAGGCTCTGATCATACTCACCTTATCATTTCTACTACTCCAGTGAGACATGGTCCATATGGATCTCCTGCAGCGGTCAAAACCCACTCAGGATGGACACTCCAAGGTCTGATCACAGACTTCCATCCCCAGAGTAGTTACGCGCATGTCCAGTGTGTGTTCACATCTTTCAGTTTCAGTTCAGGTTCAGGAAAACCGCTCCAGCACATCCTCATGTCCGCTGATGGCTCTAGTGAGTTTGTTCAGCCACCTCCTACTTTACCATCACCAGTTCCACCGCCTGTGGCTGCCATGCCACCAGACGTCAGGGCACCACCTGGTCCTGCCTCACCTGGTCCTGTCTCTGCCAAACCCAGTGCCTGCATGTACTAACCATATGGTAAATGGCCTGCATTTATATAGCGCCTTTCTAGTCCCTAAGGACCCCAAAGCGCTTCACACTACATTCAGTCATTCACCCATTCACACACACATTCACACACTGGTGATGGCAAGCTACATTGTAGCCACAGCTGCCCTGGGGCGCACTGACAGAGGCGAGGCTGCCGGACACTGGCACCACCGGACCACCACCAGAATATCAGAATATCACTTGTGCTTATTTAAAAAAGTCCTTCTATGCAAAACTGAGTTATAGTCGTCACTTTGTAAGAGACGGTCTGACCTGACCACTATTCAACATGAAAAAAAACATAGCATCCAGTTTTAAATGGGGAGATGACGCATGGGGATTTCAGTCTTGTTTTCTGCAGAAGTACTACTTGCGTGTGGGGAAAAAATGACTTGTGATTCCATGTGTTACACACATTCATTATTCACTAGTCAACACTGAAATTAATCTGGATTGGCCATCAAAAACATTATTCAAATACAGCTTGTGGTTCATTTTGAATAGCATGTCCAGACATGGTTCTTTATTATTAGCCTATTATAAGCTGAAATTTTAAAGTTAGTAGATTATTAAGATAGTTTACTAGCTTAGTTCAAATAAATACCTGACTCTGTAGTGGCTGCACCACCTGACTATTGCCTGCTTTTTAAACTGTGTTCAACAGCTTTATCTTCTGCACATTCATGAAGCTCGACCTGATGCTCAAGTTTCGGACATTTGGAAACCTGACTCGAGCATCCTTGCAGGGGTGCTTTGCTGGAGGCCAGGACATGCTTGTCTTGATCTGTTGGAGTTGCAGTCAGGCAGGAACAATTTGGCAAACTTCACCTTCTGAGTGTCTTTCCCAGAAATGACTGACTCATCTGGCGGTAGTTTATGTTAATACTACAAAGTGACCAATTCATCTTAACCTAATGTTTGTGCTTGTATTTAGAAATGGACTACATTTGGGCAAAAGTATCCTCCTACATTCAACACCAGATGACTTTAAGGAAGTTAAATCCATCTGTCTGTCTCTCTGTGTGTCTGTCTGTTTGTTCAGTTGATTGATCTGTTGTAAAAGGGGTCCAGCTGGTAGAACTGTGGACCTTTAGCATCTCTCAGTAGAACTTGGATTTGGGAAACAAATTCAAAGTGATCCAATGTGATCCCAACGTCCTTCTGGCTGGGAAACTGCTCCAGTCTTGGGGTTTAAAAGAGACCACACCTCTGGCTGCAGGTAAGCCCAACGAGAAAAAACTTTGCAGTTAAATTTTAAAGAAGTGGTTACATCTCTTAAATCATCATTTACTGACTTTGGGTTGCCAGATTGTGGATTATCTTATTGAACAGGGCTGCAGTGCATCTGGACTAAAAAATAATGTGCAAACTTGGCACATAACCTGTTATTATGATACCATCATCGATCAGTGTATAGACAGAGTGAACTTGCACTTTATATGGGTGCATAGACTGGCATAATCCATTATTTAGATATATATTCATATATTTTACATAACTCAAACTTGAACCTCTCTTTATACTGTTGATCATGTATCTTGCATTGTTATCACAGCACACTGTAAGTGTTCTTTTATTTCTTTTTTTCACAAATATGTACTATGCTTGGTTTGTATTTGAAGCTATTAGCAGTGCTCCAGTGAGCTTTGCTTAGGACAGTGATTTAAAACAGACAAAGGAGGATTACGCATCCGCAGCTTTTAATGTGACAGATTAATATAATATGTTTCCTCTGCTCTTTCTGCTAATCCCTCCTATATCTTTTGGTGCTCATAACGGCTATCCTTTTTGAGATATTAAGCTTTTTATGCCATTTTTTGGCCCATTTTGATGTATGAACCACATTACAAATGTGATCACTCAGTGAGATGAACAATCATTCTCAGAGCGTGAGGCCCAGGTTCGAATCTCGCCCATGACAACATGTTTTCCGCAAATACTTCAAGCTGACGGAACTTCAGGTTGTGCAGCCTGGTCAATATTTCTGCCAATTTATTAAAATTCTGCAATGTTTAATTATTTTAGCAAATTTTCTAATATCCATTTCAGCTTTTTCATCTGTTTTCAGCAGAAAGTTCAGCCTTTTCACCTCTTTCCAGCACAAACTGAACATTTATTCTCTCATCATATCTCTCTTTGGGATGAGAGCTAGTTTGGCTCAGTGAGATGAGCAGCCGCCGTGAGACACGGTGGTGCAGGTTTGAATCCTACCTGTGGCTGTCACACATCTTCTCCATTTGCTCTCACTGTGCTTTATTGACACTGTTCAGTGTACCTTTTCAAATGCAGCAGTTTTCAGCAAACACTACGTTTTTTCAGAAGATATTTCTCCTTCTGCTGTTTTCAGATTCCAATACACGGCATTCACACTGCATTTTCACAGGAAATGCAACTTTTTCTAGTTCTTGTTGCTTCCGTACGTTTTTTGGCCCTTAACTGGCCCCACAGTTTTTATGCGATTTTTGCCATTCAAACTTTAAAAAAATCTGCCCTTTCTGCTTATGCTGGCTATATCTCTTGGTGCTCATAACTTCTATACTTTTTGAGATATTACATTTTTTATGCAATTTCTTTTGCCCATTGAAATGAATTGAGCACATTATCAGTGTGGCCACTGATTTTGCATGTCAGGGTTAGTTGTGTTTTAACTCAGTGAGATGAGCAGCTGCTCTCATAGAAAGCTGTAGTCTGCGTCTGTGAATACCCGTGTGTACACCTGTGTGCATACCTGTGTGGATCAGCATGCTTGCATTCCAAAGGTTTCTCCATGTAACGATCTGCTAGGGAGTGTGGGGAGCCACAGCCCCGTCCTCCAGGGTATGAAGCAGGTATGGAGGAGATCAAAACTCCAGACATCCAGAGGCCCCCAGAACACAAGAGACCAAGGAAGACCAACAGAGGGGCAGCCGCGCCACTGTCCCAGTAAGAGCTGAGGAGAGTCCCAGATGAGGGCTCGCCCAGCAGCCGCGGAGCAGAAGCCAGGGGGAGTTGCAGTGACGCGCCCGTGAGCTCCGCCGGCAGCCAGCTGTGCCTGAGTGACCGAGCCCCAGGCCGAGAGGCCGGGGGCACCCCACCTCCGAAGTGGCCCGAGCGAGCCCCAGGCTCCAGGCCCCGATAAGTGGCCGCCAAGGAGTGAGCCGGTGTGTACCCGGACGCCCACCCCCAGACACAAAGAACCACCAACGCACCGACACCTGAGGGAGTCCGCCACTGGCAGGGGAAGTGGTGGTGGGTGGAGATAGGCCTCCAAACCTTGGAGGGCCTGAGATGTCCCCAGAGAGGTGGCGTCTGATACCCAACCTGACATATAGACACAGACATACAGGCACACACAGATACAAACATCCATTCCCACCCTCATGCTCTCATATGCACTTACTCCACACTCAACCAACGTGGAGACAGACATAAAGCGACGCTGTACACACGATCACACTCCCCAAGCGTACTCTACAAACCGGGTCTAGGTACCCTTGCCCCTGGAGGGGGTATCTGCACCCAGACCCAGGTGATGTTACCCTTTTCCCTGCGGTGGGGAGAGGCAGACCGCCCCGACTCCGCAGCAGCAGGAAGGCTCCACACTCCAGACCGCAGTCGGACGGCCAACTCCTCCTCCCAGCCCCCCCGCTCCAGCAGGCCGCAGAGAACGGGGGTGAGAGAAGACTCCAGACCTCCCTCCACCCGCTCATTGTAGTGTTGATGCATGTGTGTTCTAAGGTGCAATTAAAACCCAGGAGGGCATGGAGCTACCTGCCAGAGAGCAGCAGGTAAGCGCATAGTCCCTCCTGCTAGCCCTCAATGTCTACGTGTATTCAAAATTGAGAGGTGGGCAACGACGCCAGGGGTGAGGTGTACACCCTGATGGTAATTTGGACTCCGTGTATCGTGCCCACCCCCAAGATCCTATATGTATGTGTAATGAGAGTGTGAGTAATGTGAATGTCTAAGTTGTGGGATAAAATTGAGGCAGAGGCAGCCAGAAGGGGACAGAGGGGGGGGTAGCCTCCTCTGCACCCTGGTGACCTACCCCTACTCCAAGGCCCTGCATGTGTGGGTGGTTGTGGTGGAGCGGGAGGAGGGAGGCAGCTGGAGATGGGGAGGGAAGGAAGGGAGGGGCAAGTGACCCCTCCCTGGGGCCAGCTCCCCCGCTGACCCCAGTAGGCACTCCCATACTCCGCGACCCACCAGGGAAAGGGGGCCCAGGCCCATCCAGACCGGGGCCCAGCGCAGCAGCGCCCCCCGGCCCCACAGAGCCCGGGACAGTCCACCCAACCCCACCACAGAGAAAACTGCACCCACCCCACCATCCACTCATCTTCCAGACTACATGAGACAATAGACGCCCAGGCTGAGATCTTCCTCCACCTCTCCTGTATCTCCCCCTCCTGCAGAGAGTTCCTGGGGAGAGGAAAGCTCCTGCTAGGTGTGACAATCTCCCCCACCAGTTGAAGAGCCCCCCAGGTGGCTCGACGCACCGGCGGCACCCTGCGCCAGGGATGGGCCCCCATGCACCCACCCGCCCACAACCCCAGCAACACACAAACCAGGACCCAAGGCCCCGAGGCCCGGCCAGGGCCCCAGCCCAGAGACGGAGCGCCCCCAGAACCTCACGCCCATCCCGGACCCACCCAGGGGCAGACAGGCTACCAGGTCAGTAACCCACGTCCGTCAGCACAGACCCTCCCCTAGCCCCGCTGCACGCAGCCACGAGGAAACAGTCACCCGAGAGCCAAAAGAGCCCCCAACCGGACATGACCGCTACCCCGGGTTGAGCTCCCCAAGGAAGATGCCTCCGGGGAACCCCCCCGACGCCCTAAGCCTGTCCCTACCCCCACACCAATCACAACAGTGAAGGCGGGACCAAACTATGACCCCCCACCCCCACTAGGTGATGGAGCTGATCAAAGGAGCCCAGAGCAATTGATCTGATGTGGTGGCAGAGGCTGTATCAAGACTAATGTAATCTAATAGATAATTTCTATATTGGTTAGAATTAAGATTGTTTTTATTTTTCCAGTTCATGAGGACAGTTTTCTTGGCTATGCATAGGGCAGTGAAGATCATATGGGCTATATTCTTTTCTGAAGTGACATTATCTAAGCTGCCCAAAAAACACACTAAGGGGGAAGTTGGAATGTTACATTTCAGACACTTCGATAAGTCTTCACATATCTCGCGCCAAAACTTCTGCACTGGTGGACAGAACCAAAGAGCGTGGATATAATTGTCCGGTGTATTGCCTTGACAGTGTGAGCAGTTGTTGGAAGATGTAAAGCCCATCTTGAACATACGATGACCTGTATAGTGCACTCTATGTAGTATTTTGTATTGTATTAATTGCAGACTGGGATTTTTAATCAATTTAAAGGTTTTTAAGCATACCTGAGACCAGAAGTTTTGGTCTAAACTGACTGATAAATCTGCTTCCCACTTTGCAATAGGAAGGGATATTGATTCATCTAATTTAGAAAGTGTTCTGTATATTTTAGATAATAATTTGGGTGATTTAAGAGTAAGGAAATGTGCCGCACTTGGTGGTGTTTGTAATTCAACTTGACTGAGGTTACATTTCTTTTTTACTAAGGATTTAATTTGTTGATATTCTAAAAATCTTTTCTTGTTGATCCCATATTGTGCAACTAGTCTGTCAAAGGGAATAAATTCTGTTCCCTCTAATATATGTTCTAAGTATTTAATTCCTTTACAACTCCATTCTGGGAAATTAATCATATTATTGTTTTGTAATATGTCAGGGTTATTCCAGATAGGTGTACGTTTGCATGGGATTAATGAACACTCCGTTATTTTTAGAAACTCCCACCATGCTGTCAGAGAAAAGCTGATGTTGATACTTTTAAAGCATTCATGTCTTTTGATGTTTGAGCTAATAAATGGTAGGTCTGAAATCTCTAGATCCTTGCATAGTGCCTGTTCAACATCTAGCCAGGGCTCATCTAAGAAGGTATGTTTTAACCATTCTGAGATGAACTGAAGCCTGTTGGCTAAGAAGTATTGGTGAAAATTAGGCAGATCTAATCCTCCTCTATCCTTGGTTCTTTGTAGCGTTTTTAAGCTGATACGCGGGGGTTTATCTTTCCAAAGGAATTTGGAAATATATGAATCCAGAGATCTGAACCAATCTTGTGATGGTTTGTTAGGGATCATCAAAAATAAGTAATTTATTTTTGGCAAGATCATCATTTTTATAGTGGCGACCCTTCCCATGAGTGATATGGGTAAAGATTTCCATCTAGTCAGATCGCCTTCTACTTTCTTTAGAAGTGGGATATGGTTTAATTTAGTTAAGTCTGAAAGCTTAGGAGAAACATTAATACCTAAATATTTAATATTTCCGGATTGCAGTGGGGCAGAGGAAGAATTATGGAAGGAGCAGTTAATGGGGAGAACTGTAGATTTTGGCCAGTTAATTGAATAATCTGAAACTCTTGAAAACCAGTTTATTAGAGTAATTACCTCAGAGAGGTTGGTTTGTGTGTTTTGCAGAAAAAGCAACACATCATCCGCATAGAGACTGATTTTATGTTCTATGTTCTTACATTTTATGCCCTTAATTGTTGTAGCCTGTCTAAATGCTGCTGCTAGAGGTTCGATAAAAATTGCAAAAAGTGAAGGGGAGAGTGGGCATCCCTGTCTGGTGCCCCTCAGGAGACAGAAGCTGGAGGATGTCTGGTCATTTGTTCTGATACGAGCTGTTGGGGAATTGTATAATATTCTTATCCAGTTTATGAAAGAGTTTCCAAAACCAAATTTGTGTAAAGTTGCGAATAAAAATTTCCAGTTAACTCTGTCAAATGCTTTTTCTGCATCTAGAGATAATATTATGGTTTCGATGTTTTTATTGTATGAGTAGTCTATTAAATTAAGTAATCTACGAGTGTTTGTTGAGGAGTGCCGACCTTTTATGAAACCAGTTTGGTCAGGATGAATTAAGAGGGGGGTTATTTTCTCCAGTCTCTTTGAGAGAGCTTTGCAGATTATTTTAAGGTCCACATTTAAAAGAGAAATTGGACGATAGCTTGAGGGAAATAAAGGGTCTTTGCCTGGTTTTAGCAGGAGACTAATGTTGGCAGAATTCATATTTGGTGGTAGTCTGCCATTTTCCTTGATTTCCTGCAACATGCCGTGGAATACTGGTGCCAGAATTGTCCAGAATTCTTTGTAGAATTCTGCAGGGAAGCCGTCTGGACCTGGAGCCTTATTATTGGGCATGCTTATCAGGGCTTCCTGGAGTTCACTTGGCGTCAGTGGCGAATCCAGTTCCATTGCTTGACTGTCTAGTAATTTTGGAAGAGTTACGTTGTCAAGAAACAGATCAATTTCATTTTTAGATGGGTTTATTTGTGGTGAGTATAAAGTTTCATAGAAATCCCTAAAAATGTTGTTTATTCTTCCAGGGTCATATATTGTGTTCCCCGATAAATCTTTAGCAGCACATATAGTTGTTTTTTCTTTATTTATTTTTAACTGGTTGGCTAGAAATCGACCTGATTTGTTACTGTGTTCAAAATTCTGCAAGCGTAGTCTTTGTATAAGGAATTGTGTTTTTTTATTAATAGTTTCATTTAATTCTAGTTTTGTCTTGCGTATTTTGTTCAATGTTTCCTGATCTTGGTCGCACGCGTAGGCTTCTTCTAGTGATTTGATGGTTTTTTCTAATTCCTGAATATTTTTGTTTTCTTCTTTCTTTTTGTGTGATGAGAAAGAAATTATTTTACCTCTCATCACAGCTTTCCCTGCTTCCCATAGAACAGAAGCAGATGTTAAAGGAGAAAGTGTGAATGAATAAGAAAAGAGTGTAGCGGTTCTTATCTGGAGTGTAGTCAATATAACCACGGTGTGGTGCCGGGGTCGCGGTAGAGCTGTCCGTCCACGTATAGCCGGTCTACGGCGATGACAGCACGGGAGCCTTTCTGGATGAAGCTACGTCGAACTGGGAACAGGACCTTGCGTCGTTCCAGGATCTCTTTGGGGAACTGGTCGTTCACGCTGAAGTCCGTTCCTTTCAGCTCTCTGCCGCGACTCTTCACCTGTTCCTTCTGTTTGAATTGACCGAATTTGGCCACAATAGGCCGTGGTCTCCCGGTCCGCGACCTCACGCCCCCCAAGCGATGTACTCTATCGAAGTCGATGTTCTTTACGGTGTCCTCCGGCAGCTTCACGTGGGTTTTGATGAAGCTTTTCACCGTTGCCTCCGCGTCCTCTCCGGCAGATTCTGGAATACCAGAAAACACAAGATTATCTCTCATGCTACGGGCTTGTAGATCGATAACGGACTCTTTTATTTTTTTATTTTCAATGTTTAGCTGGGTCACGTTATCGGTGAGAGATTTGACCGACTCCCGTAGCGTGGTATTTTCAGCGGCAAGCGTTTCCACCTGCCGCTGGCTGAATTCCAGGGATTCTCTCAGAGATTTAAATTCCCGGTGTAAAATCTCCACCAGGGACAGCTTCGCATCGAAACTGGACAATCGCTTGTCGATTGACTCCAGGATGTCTGCGATGTCTTTGCCGGTGTTGTGCCAAAAAGTGATTGTCTGCCAAAAACTGATTTCCAGTGTTTCTGTGTATTTTTTATGTGTAATATCTTTACGTATGTTCGTAAATGGACTTCGTTGAACAGGGGATACAAAGGGGTTACATAAAGAATTAAAACATTATCTGTTTTTTAAGTATCTTTACAACTTGTACTTACATTATAACCAATCCGGTCCTTTATCCCCACTTAAAATATTTTTACAGAACTATTGTAATATTTGCTGCCATTTCTGCTGTCCTGTTGGGCAACTTACTCTTACAAAATACATTTTTAATGTTAATGAGACTTTTTTTTACTGCATAAATAAAGGTTATATAAAAGTCGCTGCCAAAAACTGATTGCGGCTTGTATCTTGCTACACGAATGTTGTTTGTGGCTCAAGATGACTTTATGTCATCCATAAGGGATGCATTTGACATATGTTTAACATATTATAGCCCAACAAGTTACTTATAGCACTTTAAATATGAGCAATCGCTTTTTGGCAAATACCGGAAATCAGTTTTTGGCAGACAATCACTTTTTGGCACAACACCGGCAGGCAATGTTGTACCGGGGGAGTCTGCCGGGCGACATCTCTTCGATGACGGCGTCTCAATTTTGGCCGGGGAGGATGCACTCTGGGCCTTCTTCATTACTAAATCTTGAAAACAGCGGTCGATGTAATCTTGGAGAGCGTCTAAACTCTCCCCGTTGTCCTCCAGGGTGTTAGAGATGATAAAACAGATGTTGTTAGTTATATGACAATTGATTAGTATATTTGGTAATACTGAAGCTTGAAAAACCTTTGTTAAACTCTCTGCTACCATTTGCTTTTTTTCCGCCAATTCTCCGGCGTCTGACGTCACCTACAACATGGGTCGCTTACCTTACTCCATTCAGTTGAGAACCGTCTGAGGGATGCGTTAGGGAGACTCTGCTGCTGCTCTTCAAAGGTTCCTTTAAGAACAACAAGGTGGTTGTTCATAGTATTTCTTATTATGTGAAATCATTACAACTTTTTTTTCTTGAAAATTAACTAATCTCTCATCAATTTAAAGGTCCAGATGAAATTTAATAGAGCTTTTATTAATGCCATGGATGGAACCGGTATGTTGCCTTTAGCCATTAACAAGGTAAGCTAAAATGTTTGTTTTTCAGTTTTACAGTGTAAAATTAATGCATTATACATGTACTCTGGTATTTCTTCCCTGCAGAGACCTGGGAGCACTACTTCTTTAAAGCCCAGTGAACTATCCAGGTTTGAAAACCATCATACTGCAAACCCTGTCACCCTGCAAGCTGTCCGCTGTCTTCAGCCAGGCAACAAAGCCAGAGATGAAAATGGATGGCGCTTGTCATCAGCTCCAGACCCAAGGAACGGAGGAGGTGAATGAGCCTTTTGCACAAGCCTAACAATTCTGTGCTGAGCTGGGATTTGACAGTGCACTGAATCAAATACAGGTTGTTCTAAATGGCTTAACAACAGAGAAAAAACAAAATTCTTTTCCCACAGTCAGGATGAGCTGGAGCTGCAGTAACTATAGAAGCAGAAATAGATTAAATGGTATTAAAAATAAATGGCATTGAGCATGCATATGATTGCTTTAGCTTTAGATGGAAAAATCCAAAATACTATCGGCAGCAAAATGTAGTGTCTTGTTTGTTAAATCTGTCAAACTGCCTGCAGGATTGTGATTTTATGGTGATATTATGCAGGAAAACAGGAAAAGATTATTACTTCTATATGTACCTATGTGTTTTATGACAGTTTGGTATTGAAAAATAAAAGAAAGAAGATATTATGCAGGAAAACTATTAGTCTGTGGTTATACTGACTTGTTTTCTTCTTTTCCAGTTTTAGAACAAGCTGAACTGAAGTGAAAGGGAAATTTATTTTGTTGGCTGATTTTCTTTAAGAACGCCAATGAGCATATTGTATATGTTACACTTGAAGATAAAGTGGTTGCACCCACAGCTTTTTCTGACACTATATAGAGCGACCTAAAATTTTCTACCAATGAACACGTCTTTGATAACAAGGAATAGATAGGTAACTGAACCCATGGCACTGAACCTGCTCACAGTGTTGTGTGTCTCTACAGAAATTCCCCAGTTTAGAGAACCTGATTCCCATCAGACATTGCATCCTGCAAAGGTGAAAACTGTCATTCTGAAGACTGAGAAACTACATCCAAAACCCCCTGTGGAGGGTAGAGACAGGTACCCTGTACACAGTGATACAAAAACACAGACAGGCCCAGACACGCACACACACACTCTCTCTCTCTCTCTCTCTCTCTCTCTCTCTCTCTCTCTCTCTCTCTCTCTCTCTCTCTCTCTCTATCTCTTCACGGTGCGTGTCAGTTTACAGGTTGATGAGTACATGAGAGCTGAGCACTCAGTGTTGGTGTATGTTGGCACATATTGTCTCTGCCCTGGGGATGTATACTTGTCTATTAATGATGCACAGCTACCTTCCACGCACAAACCTGTAATCTGGCTAAATTGTAAAGGTGAAAGATTTATCATGATATACGATCCTAAATCCACCGGAAGGCAACTTTAAAACCTGTAATTTATAAATTGTAGATATGGTTAATTATGTGTCATTTTAAATGCACCACTGCTGTTTATTTTGATGTTATTTTATTTTTTTTACTTTTCCATCATCAAGTACTTCAATAATGTGCCTTGGCAGTAATGTGGATTGCAAACATATTAACCAGGATGAAAGCTTTCATAAAAAAGTTTACTATTTTAATTAGAAATTCCTTTTAACAAGGAACCCACAGTGGTTAATATCAAATGACAAAACCACATACTTACAAAGAATTCATTGTCGTCTGTGTGCAGTACACAGTAAAGTATATGGTTCTACTTTCAGGTCCGCCACCACCAAGTCACCCCATGAAGCCCTGCCTAAACTAAAAGAGCACTCTGTGAACTGCTCTAGGCAGGCAAGTATGTGCATGTGTAGCTGCTTTCATGTAAACATACACTTCAGCACTGTCTCAACTTGACAACACTAGTGCACTGTATAATTTTATCTTTCTGCTTCAGATGTTTTTCTTATCTTGGTAAGCCAATGGATATTATTTATCCTCTTTTCAGGCAGCATGCCCCTGGTAAATGTTGACTTAAAGTTACTTTTATTAAAGGGTTTGTTTGTTTTTTACTGGAAATGACACAGGCATCTCCCAAAAGATAATAAGACGATGTACAAGAGGCATCATTGTGAAAAAATATTTCTCAGCTTTTATTTACATTTGAGCAAAAAGTGTCATGTCCAGAATTATTCATTCCCTTCTCAATAATCAATAGAAATGCCTTTATTGGCTATTACATCAATCAAAGGCTTGGTCTGCACACTGAAATTTGGAAGCAAGACCACAAAGTTGTGAAAGTAAAGAAAACAAGAAAGAAGAATCAGAATCAGAATCAGAATGGGTTTATTGCCAGATGTTGAGGTTTACAACATTAGGAAATTGCTGCGGTGCTTCAGTGCAGACAATAAGAATTAAAGTGCTATGTAGAAAGAAAGATATGTGCATGAGATATACATGAGATATATACATGAGAATAAGAATTATGAGTGCTACGTAGAAAGATATATACATGAGTGCAGGTGGTGATCAGTGCCAAACATGAAATGATGCAGTGACACAGCGTAGGGTCATGTGTTAGTGGCGGGGACAATCATGTGGTTATTGTTCATGTGTCCAACAGCAGAGGGGAAGAAACTGTTCTTGTGGCGAGAGGTTCTGGTGCGAATGGACCGGAGCCTCCTGCCTGAGGGGAGCAGGTCAAACAGACTGTGTCCAGGGTGAGAAGGGTCAGCTGAGATCCGGGCTGCACGCCGCAGTGTCCTGGAGGTGTACAGGTCCTGCAGAGATGGGAGTCTGCAGCCAATCACCTTCTCAGCAGAGCGCACAACACGCTGCAGTCTCTGTTTGTCCCTGATAGTGGCTCCAGCGTACCACACGGTGATGGAGGAGGTGAGGATGGACTCGATGATTGCAGTGTAGAATTGCATCATCGTCCGTGTTGGCAGGTTGAATTTCTTCAGCTGCCTCAGGAAGTACATCCTCTGCTGGGCTTTCTTGATGACGGAGGTGATGGTGGGCTCCCACTTCAGGTCCTGGGTGATGGTGGTACCCAGGAAGCGGAATGAGTCCACAGAGGTGATGGGGGTGTCAGTCAGGATGATGGGGGGGAGTGGGGCTGTGTGCTTCCTGAAGTCCACAATAATCTCCACTGTCTTCTGGGCATTCAGCACCAGGTTGTTGTGGCTGCACCAAGACACCAGACGTTCAACCTCCCTCCTGTAGGCAGACTCGTCCCCGTCCGAGATGAGCCCAATGACGGTGGTGTCGTCTGCGAACTTGATTAGCTTGACAGACTGGTGGGTGGAGGTGCAGCAGTTGGTGTACAGGGAGAAGAGCAGAGGAGAAAGAACACAGCCCTGAGGGGAGCCGGTGCTGATGGTCCGGGAGTCCGAGACATTCTTTCCCAGCCTCACGTGCTGCTTCCTGTCCGTCAGGAAGTCAGTGATCCACCGGCAGATGGGATCAGGCACATTCATCTGGGAAAGCTTGCCTCGGAGATGGTCTGGAAGGATGGTGTTGAAGGCAGAGCTGAAGTCCACAAACAGGATCCTGGCGTAGGTTCCTGGGGAGTCCAGATGCTGCAGGATGAAGTGTAGGGCCATGTTGATGGCGTCGTCTACAGACCTGTTGGCTCTATATGCAAACTGCAGGGGGTCCAGGAGGGGGGCCGTGAGGGTCTTGAGATGGGAGAGAACTAGGCGCTCAAATGACTTCATGACCACAGATGTCAGAGCCACGGGTCTGTAGTCATTTAGTCCAGTGATCCTAGGTTTCTTGGGGACAGGGATTATGGTGGAGGACTTGAAGCAGGCAGGCACATGACATGCCTGCAGTGAGGAGTTGAAGATGCCAGAAAACACTGGGGCCAGCTCGTTTGCACAGTGTCTGAGGGTGGCAGGAGACACGCCGTCTGGGCCGGGAGCTTTCCGAGCATTCAGGTTCTTAAACTGCTTCCTCACATCTGCTTCGTGAATATGAAGAGTTGTGGTCGGAGGAGGTGGTGTGAAATCCTCTTTTGTGTGGGGTGAGGGGGCGGGTGTTGCAGGTGAACAGTTTGAAGGTGGTGATGGCTCTATGGAGGGGGGAGAGGTGGGGGAATGAGTGTCCAAAGTGCCTCTATTGTTGGGGTCGTTGAAGGTGTGAAGGCTGCCTGATGGCTCGTCAAAACGGCAGTAAAAGTCGTTGAGGGTGTTGGCTAAGAGCAAGTCATCAGTGGAGTGGGGGGTTTTAGGCTTGTAGTTTGTTATATTCCTAAAACCTTTCCACACAGAGGCCGAGTCATTCTCTGAGATCTGCTGCTGCATCTTCTCAGAGTGCTGATGTTTGGCAATGTCCACTTCTTTAGTGAACCTGTACTTGGCCTCTCTGTAGCAGTCCCTGTCTCCGCTTCTGAACGCCTTACTCTTTTCCAGCCACAGCTTTTTGAGTTTAGGAGTAAACCAGGGTTTGTCATTGTTATAACTCACCCTGGTGCGTGATGGCACAATGCTGTCCTCACAGAAGTGGATATAGGAGGTGACAGTGTCCGTAAACTCGTCCAAGCTGTTAGAAGCAGCCTTCATTGTGTCCCAGTCTGTAGACTCCAAACACGTGCGAAGCTCCTCCACAGCCTCGTTGCTCCACAGTTTTTTGGTCCTCACGACAGGTTTGGAGAGCTTCAGCCTCTGTCTGTACGCGGGGATTAGGTGGATCATGACGTGGTCAGAAAGTCCGAGTGAAGCGCGGGGCACCGCGCGATAGGCCCCGCTGATCGTACTGTAACAGTGGTCTAATGTTCTCTCCTCTCTGGTCGGGCATTTAATATGCTGCTTATATTTTGGAAGCTCATGGCTCAGATTGGCTTTGTTAAAGTCCCCAAGAGCAATGATGAGAGAGTCCGGGAATGTCCGCTCCGTGTGGAGAATCTGCTCCGCGAGTGCGCACTGAGCTGCCTGCGCATCTGCGTCTGGCGGGATGTAAACAGCGGCCAGGATGAATGAAGCAAACTCCCGCGGAGAATAAAACGGTTTGCAGTGAATAAAAAGATATTCCAGAGAGGGAGAGCAGTGCTGAGCAATCACTGTTACATCTGTGCACCAGCCACTATTGATGTAGAAGCAGACACCTCCACCTTTGGTTTTACCGGAGAGAGCGGCCTGCCGGTCCGCGCGCAGCAGATGAAAGCCCTCCAGCTTGAGCGCGCAGTCCGGGATGTCCTCACTGAGCCACGACTCCGTAAAACATAAGACACAGGAGGAGGCAAAGTCTTTGTTCATGCTTCTCATCAGGGCCAGTTCGTCTATCTTATTCCAGAGTGAGCGAACATTAGAAAGGAAGATCCCAGGAAGGGCCGTTCTCAGTCCGCGTTTCCTCAAACGCACGAGTACGCCGGCTCGCTTACCTCTCTTTCGACGTCTCACAGAACAGACGATGTAGGAACACTATGTACACGATGTAGACCTCATAATAAAATATTGTTAATAATAAATAAGGGTGGAAGGGCTATGGAGATTAAGGGATGGAGACTGCACATCTCTTGGTGTTTCCCTGGATAAGCTAGAGGAGGTGGCTGGGGAGAGGGAGATCTGGGCTGCTCTGCTAAGGCTGCTGCCTCTGTGACCCGGCCCCGGATAAAGCGGAAGAAGATGGATGGATTGCACATCTGCCGAAATATTGCACAGGAGGAGCAGAATATTGTACGGAAACAAAAGGAAACTCACAAATGCACACACACACACAAATAGTAATAATAATAAATAGCAAGTAGCATCAACAGAATAATTGTAAGAAACTCTCAGTTTGTATTTATGTTCCGGGAAGAAGCTGTTCTTTAGTCTGTTGGTTTTGCAACTAATGGATCTGAACCTTTTTCCAGAGGGCAGGGTGTTGAGTAGATGGTGGTTAGGATGGAGGCGGTCTTTTATGATTGCCCTTGCTATTGAGGAATATCTAGTGCTGGCATTGGAGTCCAGGGTGCAGTTTTTATCTTGCTGAAGTCCATGACCACTTCCTTGGTTTTCCTGGTGTTGAGAGTTAGGTTATTGTAGTCACACCACTCATTGGGTATGTGGTCATTTACTGTGATTAGGTCACCTGGTCCATTGGCTGAAAAATGACCCCCATTAGGTTCCCACCACCATGTTCGACAGTGGGGATGGTGTTCTTTGGGTTGAAGGCTTCTCTTTTTTATTTTTTACCCCAAATGAAGGAAACATCATCGTGACCAAACAATTCCGTTTTCGTTTCATCTGACCAGAAGTCTTCTTCTTTATCCAGATGAGCATTTGCAAAGGCCAAGCAAGTTTTTGTGTGCCTTATCTGGAGAAGTGGTGTCCTCCTTGGTCTGCATCCATGAAACCCAGCAGTGTGCAGTATCGGTTGGACTGTCTGCCTTGAGGAATTGCCACCAGCAGAGCCCAGATTCACCAGGATGGCCTTGGTGGTTATCCTTGGATTCTTTTTCACCTCTCTCACTATCCTCCTGGCCAGCACAGGTGTTACTTTTGGCTTCTGACCACATCCTCTAAGATTTTCCACAGTGCGGAACATCTTGTATTTTTTAATAATACTTTCCACTGTAACCACTGGAACTTGAAAACATGGCCTTGTAGCTCTTTCCTGACTTGTAAACAGCCACAATGTGCAGCCAGAGGTCATCACTGAGCTCCTTTCTCCTAGCCATGACTTTCCACCAGTGTTGGTCAAGTTACTTGAAAAAAGTAATCAGTAACTAATTACTGATTACTTCCCCCAAAAGGTAATCCTGTTACTTTGCTGATTACTTATTTTAAAGAGTAATTAATTACTTAGTTACTTTTTAAAAACACGATTTACAACCTGAATAGGTGATAAAGCGATAGATCTTTCAGTCCAATTCTACTTTTTCTGCATAATCCGTCATATAATATGTAATCAAATGGAAAAGTCTCTTTTTAAAACTTGTTTTATTAGTTTTAATCTTTTAACTTTAGGCATCAAGCAAAAATTAAATTATATGCAACATTCTCTGACTGGAAGATATTTGTTTAACATTTAAACCTATTTTCTGCACATTCCAGCACATAAAATAAAATATTTTATTGTGTTTACACTCAGTCTTTCAAATAAATGCAAGTGAAACACAGCGGAAAATAGATAAAATCAAAGACTCAACGGTTCTGTTGCTCTATTTTCACCTGTATAGCAGGCAGATGTTTGCCCTGGTTTAGGTGTGCCGCAGCGGTCAGTGGAAGAATCCGCGAGTTTGTCTGTGAATTTCCCATAGACCCTGTCACTACCCGATCCGTACCGGAAACCCGATCGGTACCCCGCATGCGTGAAAGGTGTCTACTTCCGGTCAGAGCGTTTTACGATAGTTACGGGTCAGAGTATCTGTTAAGATGTTAAGAATAATAAGTATTTCTTAAAATGTTTCCAATAATGAAACATTTCAATATAATGTAGACAAAAAAGAAAAAGATAGTTACGTATCAGGACTCCCCGATCCTTACTGCGCATGTGCAAAGTCGGACCGTACAAATCAGGTCTACCCGATCCGTATCGCGCATGTGCAGATGTTTTCTTCTTCTTCTGTTCGTTTAATGGCAGTTTACTCCCCAGTGTACGAGGATACCGCCACCTGCTGACCGAGCGAATGAACCCTATTGTAAACTGAATTAGCATCATTACAAACCTGTGTTAAATTTGATTTAGTGATAGTCGAGTGTGTTTATGCTTGTCTGTGTGGAGAGGATTGATTGGAAGTGATGGATTGATGGATGATGATGTCCACTATCACTGTCAATTGTCAGTAAATAATTCATCTGGCTGATGAATCTTCACGTGACATATTAACATAATAGACATAATAAGTCTGTATTATTAACTCTGTAATTAGGCGCCATTCTTCTTATTTTACAGCGCTGTTGTTCAATCAGGGGACACTCGCTGTTGAGCAGAAAAGTATGAATTTGTTTGTATATGGATTATCCATTGTTTAAATGCCATTCAAATATATTGAATGTCGCAATGTTGGCAAAGAGAGGAAGTGACGTAAGATTTGCGCATGCAGGGTACCGATTGGGTTTCCGGCACCGATCGGGTAGCAACAGACCCTGTGCACGAGAAAATGCTAACTTCCTGTTTTGAGACCGGATGTAGGGTTGTACATTTCCAGTTCGCTACTGCGAAGATATACTCCAAAATCATGTCCAAAAATCGAAAACTGAAAGATCACGTTAAGTTACAAAGAGCAGAAGGTGGGAACACTCACCACTGTTGTGTCATAAAGAATCTAATGATCAATTTTGACGTTTAAAGAGTTTAGATCGATCAGTTGTTTACATCACTCAACACAAGCAGAACTGCACTACAGAATCAGAAGACACATCGTCCACATTCAGAAGCACATCTCTGTATAGTGACTGGTCTTATGATTTAAACAGGCAAATGTTCAGCATTCAAACTACAGGTGAAGAATAGTCAAACCAGATGTTTCCCCCGTTATGTCGATATCAGCTCGTCAAGTACACACCTACACAGCATGTCAACAAGCCGTGAAAAAAAGCCACACAAAAAATGAATGATTGCTGGTAAGGGTTTCTATACATTAGTATTTACGAAGGGTATGTTGTGACTTACCTTCAAAATTACAGTGGTCCTTCGCTATAACGCGGTTCACCTTTCACCTCGCTGTTTCGCAGATTTTTAGTGCAAGCTTTTTTTTTTTACATCACATTGTGTCCTGCGTCCTGATCGCTGCAGACGATCTCCTCCATGACGTCTCTCCTGTACAGTACAGAATCGCTGCATCAATTGCTAGCAGTGTGACTCTGAAGTGTAGTACTGTATGTCGACGACGTCGACGAAACGCTTTGCACCGTCAAAAAATAAAATTGGCTACTTGATTTCACCTATCGCTGGTTATTTTTAGAACACAACACCCGCGATAAACGAGGGACCGGTGTTTACAGATACTGAGAAATATAACATTTGAATCCATTTTCTCTTTTGCTCTGGGGCACGGGGAAAAAAACATTGACAAGTCGATGAACATCATTTACAGATATACAGTATTGGGTAAATGCCCAAGACATCTATAAAAATGTAAATCGCCGCTTGATTCATTCATTTGCTTAACTTGTTTTGGACCGTAAACAGGGCGCAAATAGGACACCGGAAACAAAGCTCCCCACAGGAGTTTCCGCACCGGAAGTAGCATCGGCACACAACTGTTGCCACGAACGTCACACTCGCTTACGTCATTGTCATGAGACACTCTCGCAAAAAAATCATGGTTTTAGTAACGCAGTAACGCAGCATGCTTACGGGAAAGTAACAGTAATCTAATGACCTTTTTTGCAATAGTAATCCCTTACTTTACTCGTTACTTGAAAAAAGTAATCAGATTACAGTAACGCGTTACTGCCCATCTCTGCTGTCCACAAACCAACTGCAGAGAGATGCTGTTCACCTGTTGAGTTGATTAAAACAGCTATTAATCCAGGTAATTAGGATGTTTTAGAACAGCTTGGACTATTTGGAATGGTATAGAACTTTCTCAGAGACAGTGACAGTTTGTGAAGGGTATTAATAATTCTGGACATGACACTTTTTACTCAAATGTAAATAAAAGCTGAGAATTTTTTTTTTTTAAATCCACAATGTCTCTTGTACATCGTCTTATAATCTTTTGGGAGCCACCTATGTCTTTCCAGTCACACACAAAAAACTTGCTGGTTAAATAAATTTAACTTTAAGTTAAAATTTGCAGGGGTATGAATAATTATGGGCTTGACTGTATTAGCAGCTCATTAGTAGCTCCAAAGACAGATTCCTTAAGGAGTTACTAAAGAATAGAGTAAAAAGGGAATGTCCTCGTGGTCACTTGCAATGTTGAACCTGGAACAACATTAATTATGATGATGTGGGAACAATGCTGACACGAGGAAATCAGATCGTCCTTACATGGTTACATTAGACTAGTCTTTCAAACAAGGCTCCAGTGTTTCCCTGGTTTCTGCTGGATGTGTAAATAAGGGTTTGCTAGCAAGCTTAGTGTACACTGTGCAGTATCAGTCACTTGCTTGATTCCTTATGACTATAGGAGCTGTGCTACCAGTGTATGCAGTGGACCCAAAGAAATGTCCCAGTGTATCTGAGGAGACAGCAGCAGGCAGATGAGAGAGCACTGGAGAAACTCCTATTTCTTAAACAACAAGAGAGGGATGAGCAGTACATGGAGGAAGAACAGGTGGGAGCACGTGTACACTTCAACTGCCATAAAGCAACATTTACATCCATTAACTTGATCTTTTCCCAGAGGTAAAACTTGACCAAAGACACTAGTGATCATCCTCTGAGAAACATTTAATTTCTCAGCAACACATGCAACGGTTCAGTAAGACAATATAATCTGCACTGAAGCGTCACCCAAATAATGGACGTAGCATCATCACGATGACTGAAAACATGGCGTTGGTTCGGTCAGGCCACAAAGTCTCAAGTCACAAAGCTCAGTCACACTGTCAATCATATGAGCACATAACCAGACTCGGCAGTACTGTCTTTATTCTGCTACACATACAATTAACAACACATGGGATCTAACTAATGCAAAACCAATACACTACCAGTACTGAATACAGCACTTATAGACATACATGAGTTGATCAGTGCAGTCCTTTATTTTAAGAGTGTCCCAGGTCATTTAAAGTTTTTAATATGCTTAAAGAAATAGATATTCTCTTTTCTATATTGTGACTTTTTTTTAAAGTTGTAGTTCACTTGAGAGTATCTTAGGAACCATTGTTTGTGGTCAAAAACAAAACCATGTCTCCATTCAAAAAATGGGATGTGAGAGCTGAAACTTGTCATGTTATGCCGCTGTTACATGTCACAACAAGTTAAAACGTCAGTCGTACCTTTGGAAAAAATTCACCAGAATTCTCTAACCACTTCTCATTCCTTTATATTTTGATAGGAAAATGGAAAATAGCTACAGTGGGGCAAAAAAGTATTTAGTCAGCCACCGATTGTGCAAGTTCCCCCACCTAAAATGATGACAGAGGTCAGTAATTTGCACCAGAGGTACACTTCAACTGTGAGAGACAGAATGTGAAAAAAAAAATCCATGAATCCACATGGTAGGATTTGTAAAGAATTTATTCATAAATCAGGGTGGAAAATAAGTATTTGGTCAATAACAAAAATACAACTCAATACTTTGTAACATAACCTTTGTTGGCAATAACAGAGGTCAAACGTTTACTATAGGTCTTTACCAGGTTTGCACACACAGTAGCTGGTATTTTGGCCCATTCCTCCATGGAGATCTTCTCGAGAGCAGTGATGTTTTGGGGCTGTCGCCGAGCAACACGGACTTTCAACTCCCGCCACAGATTTTCTATGGGGTTGAGGTCTGGAGACTGGCTAGGCCACTCCAGGACTTTCAAATGCTTCTTACGGAGCCACTCCTTTGTTGCCCGGGCGGTGTGTTTGGGATCATTGTCATGTTGGAAGACCCAGCCTCGTTTCATCTTCAAAGTTCTCACTGATGGAAGGAGGTTTTGACTCAAAATCTCACGATACATGGCCCCATTCATTCTGTCCTTAACACGGATCAGTCGTCCTGTCCCCTTGGCAGAAAAACAGCCCCATAGCATGATGTTTCCACCCCCATGCTTCACAGTAGGTATGGTGTTCTTGGGATGCAACTCAGTATTCTTCTTCCTCCAAACACGACGAGTTGAGTTTATACCAAAAAGTTCTACTTTGGTTTCATCCGACCACATGACATTCTCCCAATCCTCTGCTGTATCATCCATGTGCTCTCTGGCAAACTTCAGACGGGCCTGGACATGCACTGGCTTCAGCAGCGGAACACGTCTGGCACTGCGGGATTTGATTCCCTGCCGTTGTAGTGTGTTACTGATGGTGACCTTTGTTACTTTGGTCCCAGCTCTCTGCAGGTCATTCACCAGGTCCCCCCGTGTGGTTCTGGGATCTTTGCTCACCGTTCTCATGATCATTTTGACCCCACGGGATGAGATCTTGCGTGGAGCCCCAGATCGAGGGAGATTATCAGTGGTCTTGTATGTCTTCCATTTTCTGATGATTGCTCCCACAGTTGATTTTTTCACACCAAGCTGCTTGCCTATTGTAGATTCACTCTTCCCAGTCTGGTGCAGGTCTACAATACTTTTCCTGGTGTCCTTCGAAAGCTCTTTGGTCTTGGCCATGGCGGAGTTTGGAGTCTGACTGTTTGAGGCTGTGGACAGGTGTCTTTTATACAGATGATGAGTTCAAACAGGTGCCATTCATACAGGTAACGAGTGGGGGACAGAAAAGCTTCTTACAGAAGACGTTACAGGTCTGTGAGAGCCAGAGATTTTCCTTGTTTGAGTTGACCAAATACTTATTTTCCACCCTGATTTACGAATAAATTCTTTACAAATCCTACCATGTGGATTCATGGATTTTTTTTTTTCACATTCTGTCTCTCACAGTTGAAGTGTACCTCTGGTGCAAATTATTGACCTCTGTCATCATTTTAAGTGGGGGAACTTGCACAATCGGTGGCTGACTAAATACTTTTTTGCCCCACTGTACATTATGCAAGTATGTGCACATGACACTGCATTTGTGTAATCATGAACTTTAGCACTGTCTCACCTTGACTGTTCTAGATACACTTCTGCTTCTGCTTTGGTGTTTTTTCCTGTTAGTAACCTTATTGTTTTCATCCACTTTCACTACTCACATGACATCGTTTTCAGGCAGTAGATTTTATTATTTTAAAAATACTACCTGTTTAGACAGAGACAATTAATTTGTAATAATAATAACACATAGTTGGATATTATCATTTCTAAGAGGATATTCCCTCAAAAGTTACCAAGAATAAACAGAGTGAAAAGAGAGCTGCACTGGACCAGTTTATCACTATGCAACTCTGGTTCTGTTTGATGTGTAAATAATGGATTGTTACTATGCCTGATTCATTGACACATGCACAAACAAACATGAAAATACAGTACATAAGGCAAAAACAGAGTTTATACAAATCTAACAAGCTTAAAAGTCAATATTTGATCAATTGACCACATTTATTCTCTATTCCCCACAGCTTGAACTCTCGTAAACAAGCTTTGTTGTCATTTCTGTAAGAAGTCTCTAGTCTTCCTGAAGAACACTCAACATTCTCCTTTGGATCTTGGCTGGCTTTTGTTCTCGTCTCTGTCAAGATGATCCCACACTGTTTCTGATCAATGACAGCCATACTGAGATGAAATGTTGAGGACATGTTGAACCGTCAGTAACTGCAGCTGTTTTTGCTGCTGTTAGCTGTTGCTTACTGGTGTTAATGAAACCTTCTTTGAAGTGAACGTAACTTTATTGAACTGTGACACATGACGTAAACTGTTATGCAAGAATTTAGTTATACTGTTTATGAGAGGGAACTCTTGATATATGACTGACAGCGGTTGCTTGTCTCTATGTGTGTTGGTGTGATCCCCATGAAGGACTAGCCAGCTGTGCAGCTAGCATACTGTTAGCTTATAACCAGCCTTTTCATTGCCCAAGCACTATTTTATGCCTGTTTTCTTTGGTATTTTCATAGATTAATGCTTGAACGATTCAAAGGTCAGTGATAAGGGACTCAGCAAATGACAAAACATTGCTCTGATAATGGTTAGGCACAAGGGCTGACTAAAAATGAGTGAAAAAGCAGACAATTACATACTCAGAAATAATGGAGAACTGTTGTTTAAGAACAACAAATAAGAAAAATTAAGAAGAATCACACACACACACACACACACACACACACACACAACATATCACAATGTTGCTAACGATATATTTAGGAATCCAAAAAGTCATCTTAAGTTAATTTGGTGAGTTTGATATGCTTTGCTTATAATGTTTTTATTATTATTCTGTTTTGTTGTTTTTCTTTTCATTATGGACTTTCTGATAAGGCTTTTTTGTTTTGCTTTTTCTGGAAGGTGAAACTGAAAGAACAGGTGGCTTCATTCAACCTGCAAATGTCAGAGAAGGAGCTGACTCAGCTTCCTGTGAATTCTGTAAGATAAATGAAAACTGTGATTATTCCCACACTCCCATAACCATTTACATCACAGTTTTGGTGATTCGCAGTTACTGTTCAAGTTTCATGTGAAATGACTCAGTGAACAGTGACTAGCGATTTTAACCAGATGACGTCATGACTCATTTATAAAATGTAATTTATTTCGATCATGTAAGCAATATCCATCAAGCAAAGCACAGTATTAAAATTTAGACCACACTCTGGGTTTTCTGTAGAATTCCTTCATCTTCCTGGCTCGGCCACTCACGCCTCCCAGGAGTATCCAGCAGCATCGTTACATGAACGAGCTTCAGATTCAAATAGACAGACGACAGAAATTCAAGGCTCAAGAAGAACAGGAACGTCGTGTCACGGAGTGTTTAGACCAGCTACATCTGATTAAGGGGTGTGTAAAGGTGCCACAAGCCAGATGTTTCAAATAATCATATGTTGTGATCACAAATACATCATGTAATGTTTACCTGTGTGATTTAGAGTAGCTTTGCAGCAAGCCCAGCAACTCCAACGTAAACGGGAAAAGGCTAAGCAATACAAGAGTGCTCTGGAAACCCAGGCAAGTCAAAGTTACTTTCAAACTTGACACAAAGGCACAAATTCTTGCTAAGAATTGTGTTCAGTCGCCAGTGTTGGGAAGGTTACTTTTAAAATGTATTCCATTACAGATTACAGAATACATGCCCCAAAATGTATTCTGTAACATATTCCGTTACGTTACTCGATGAGAGTAACGTATTCTGAATACTTTGAATTACTTAATATATGCTGTTTACAACTACGTGAATGTACTATTGCTGTGATTTATTACTGTTACTGACGGTCCGCGGCTCCGAACTGTAGTAAAGGGACCTCTGGCTAATACGTCGGGTTCGTGTCGGGCTTGTAGCTGAAAACTAGCTTTACTTTGTTGTCTGGGTCAACTTTGTTAGCCAGAGACAGAGAGAGGCGTTGAAAGGCTGCTCCAGCGGAACTTATTGTTTCGGAGGAAAACACGAACACGGTGTACAGTCGAGTCTTAACAGCTTACTTACAGCTGGGCTCGTCAGACACTCTTCTTGGCTGAAGTGGTTATTATTATATTTACATGCTTCCAGCTCCCGTTTCTGCTCAATGACAGCTCATACTTTTCCTTTTTCTCCCTCCCTCGCTCACAAACACATAACGGGTATGGCAGTCCATTCTCCCTGCAGCACGGACTACACTGCCCATGAGGCTACGTTCTTTAGAGCTATACCTGTAGCATTCTCCCTATTAGCTTAGCACAACAACAACAAGGCGCTCTCTCACCCAGGAAACACGCAGAGAGAGCGTCACCCTGTAACCATGGCAACCGTAACGCTGCCCCTGGAACAACAGAACAGCTGTCAAACAAAACCCAAACAGTCCTGACCCGCAACAATATGAAACAGGAAAGTACCGCCGTGTAATCCATTTATTTCAACAAAGTAACTGTATTCTAAATACCACCTTATTAAACGGTAACTGTAACGGAATACAGTTACTCATATTTTGTATTTTAAATACGTAACGGCGGTACATGTATTCCGTTACTCCCCAACACTGTCAGTCGCATAGTCTTGGTAGCGAATTTGGAATGAATTCAGCGCAAGCAATTATCGGTATGAAACTAATGTACCATATTAAAAAAATTTTCCATAGTCCATAAACGGTTACAAAAAAAAGTTACAAAAACTCACGGGTGAGGCTTTGGACCTCTAAACACAGCACGCAAAACTTATAGGGAGAATGTAGGGAAACTGTCCAGAAAAGTAGTTTTCACGTTTTTGTCATGTGACCATCTGCATTCAGTCTAAAATCTAAAATCAGACTGTTAATTTGCCCTTAGATGTCTGAAAAGAAGCGCGCAGAACCTCCAGATTACCACCCTGACAGCTCCACGTTCAGCCGCCGTGAGACAGCAGCGTGCAAAGCAGAAAGCCGCGAAAGGGCGCAGAAGGTCACCATCCCTCCATAACAGTTTAACATTTCACTGTTAGCCTTATCATACTGCAACAACATTAGTCATACTTGCTCTGTGCGTATTCGGTCCATTGTTGTATTAAAACTGCGACGTGTGATGCGTTTCACACTGACAGATCTTCCAGGTAAATTTTAGTGCTGCCACCAAGAGAACGAAAGAACTGCACAACCAACAGGCACAGCTGGAGAAGGAAAAGGAGATGTTGAGACGCAATAAAATGGAGTAAGTAAAGGCAAATAAAAGAAATGGACCAAAAAGAACATGTAAGGAAAAAGAAGACATAATAACTGTGAAACGTACTTTCTTCTTCTCGTGGTTTCGTTTCTGTCCAGGCTAATGCACGATCGTATCAAACGCTTTGAGAAGATGCAGGACATCAGCAAGTCACTAGAGCAAGACTGGAGTCGCAGTGTGAAGCACAAATACCAGCAAGAGGAAGACGAGAGGCGCTTTCGGAGGTGTGCGGGGGCAGGATCACACTAACTTTTATAGTTAGTAAAATACAGCATCTCTTTGATCCATGATGTAATTACTGACACTGATCTTCTAAGAGCCTCTGGACCTCTAATGAATCAGAGTCCAAAATTTACTCTTTTATTTTAGCCCTATTTTTGAGTCTTACTGCCTCCTGGGGGACATATTTGCCTCTTTAGCTGCTTGATGCTCCTCTTTGTTTGCCAGATAGTCATTAAATCTATGTCTGTTGTCTATTTCTTCCAGTCTTTTATATCTTTTTCACTAAATACACAAATATATTAAAGTTGATGTCTGATGCATGATACACATATGAGAAAGAAAGTGCACCTTCTTTCAATTCTAAGGTTTTATGTATCAGCACATAATACATTTGGTCCTGCAGGTTATGAAATTACTTCAGTATATTCAGATGAACAGCACATATCCTCCTAAAACCAAGAAATTCATTCTCGGGTGACAGAAGCCTGAGACCTCTATACGTGATGGCACCCAGAGTCGATTATGGCTCCCTGCTCCCCTGCCATTGATTTAAATAAATAATATTTATGCTGGTGGCCAAAATATTTCATAAAACTGTTATTAGGCAATCAGGTTTTTGGAAATGTTAGAGCTCAAAAACTGCAGGAAGGTTCGTATCTGAAGGCAGGTTAAAATCTGAAAGCTTTCCTCAATGTATCTGTGTACATGGCATGACTCAGATACCCTAGTATCCAGACATACTGGGTCATTTTCATAGCAAGTTCAATAAATTAAGCTTCTTCAAGATTAGGCAATCGGTCAAAGTAACAAATGATGGAAAATATTAATCACTTTGTGAATCTTCAGAATTTGTGAAGTGGAGTCAAATATATTCTGGTAAGGGATGAGGCAGAGAATTACATTATAGCACGAATCGAGTAAAAGTTAGGATTTTTTGTATTGAGGGGGAACTGTGGAGTTGGGTGCTACTCCTCTGTTATTTACTACAAGCACAAACTTTCACATCAGTTCTGAAAGATCGTACGGTTACGGTGTAACCTTGGTTCTCTTAGTGAGAGACTATCTCTCCACCGTGAGGCCACTCGGAGACGCGTTCCGATCAAACAATCACCGGTGTCACGTCTGCACAGCTGTTTTATACGTATGCTGTGGGGCGTAGCCGGGCGTGCCGGAGTGTCTTAAAGAAATATCCACGCGCCACGACCAAGGGGGGTCGTACCCTGTACATATGGAATACGTAACGGTGTGGAGAGATAGTCTCGACATGCTAGAGAACTCTAAATCAAATAATCATTCCACATGCAAATCACAAATCTCTACAATAGAAAAAAATAGATGTCACATATTCTCCTTTACATTTCTTTTCACACTTTGAGCTTTAACTGTTTCTCCTATAATTATGTTGCACCCAGACTGGAAAATAAATTCTGGAAAATGGTAGCGAATGGACACATGCACTAGTTTCTCTGATTTTTTTTCCCTCACAGTCTCAACTTGAACATGTCCATCATTCAAAATACAGCTCATAATAATTCTGTCTCCCTGTGGTTAGGTCTGCTGGTCTTCTCCTGGTTGATAAGCTTGCAGAGTACAGGCGATGTAGCCAGTGTAAGAGGAGAACCACCAACTATGGAGAGACCAACATCTGGAAAGACTCTCATTACCTGTCTGGTACACAGTTCATGATCTGAGGACATGAATGTGAATAAACAACCAAACCTCAACTTATTGTGTGATGATTACCTAAACAAAAATTACAAGGTTATGTACATTGGTGTGAAAAAGTGATCGCCCCTTCCTGATTTCCTATTTTTGTATGTTTGTCACACTTAAATGTTTCAGATCATCAAAGAGATTTAAATATTAGACAAACATAACACAAGTAAACACAAAAGGTGATTTGACTAGGCCACTCCAACATCTTTATTTAGTTTTTCCTAAGAAATTCAGAGATGGACTTGCTGGTGTGTTTGGGATCATTGTCCTGCTGCACAACCCAAGTGTGCTTCAGCTTGAGGTTACGAAGAGATGGTCAGACATTTTGGTAGAAAGCCAGAATTCCTGCTTCCATTTGCCACAGCAGGTCTTCCAGGTCCTGAGGCAGCAGATCAACCCCAGACAACCAAACTGCCACCACCATATTTTACCAGATCATTTCATTTTTATCATCCATCCATCTTCTTCCGCTTATCCGGGGCTGGGTTTTGGGGGCAGCAGCCCAAGCAGAGAAGCCCAGACCTCCATCTCCCCAGCCACCTCCTCCAGCTTGTCTGGGGAAACATCAAGGCGTTCCCAGGCCAGCCGAGAGATATTATCTCTCCAGTGTGTCCTGGCTCTGCTCCGGTGCCTCCTCCCAGCATGTCCCTGGCATATTTTATCAGATCATTTCATTTTTATCACGTCATCATATTTATACGTTGTTCCTTTTCTAAAATGCTGTGTTAGTTTTATGCCAGATGTAACAGGACTCCAACCTTCCTTTTCATGATCTGAAACATGTAAGAGGGACAAATACGAAAAACACTAGGAAATCAGGAAGAGGGCAAACACTTTTTTTAAACCACTGTATATATGATACTTTAATGGTGTGATGTTCAGGGTGCTGTTGTTTTTCTAAATTATTTTTGCTACCCATTTTTGCATGTTAGAAAACTCTCCTCTAACCATAATCTCTTCATTTCTCTGATATGTTACACATGATGACTGTCCTGTACCACTGTTTCTTGAATAGACACAGATAAATGCAGCTACATGTCTCTCTCTTCTTTGCTGGCTGGTAGATTTTTATGAAAATAGTCTGTGTTTGGGCAATAATCGTCTTATGAAGAAGGCACAAGCAGTTAGGTCCATAAGTGGACAATGACAGCATTTAAAATCCACCACACTGGACTTTAAATCCATGAATCCATGAATCAGGATGTGATAGAAGTGCAGACTTTCTGCTTTAATTTAAGGGGTTTAACAAAACTTTTGCATTAGTAGGAATTATTATTATTCCCTCATTTTCATAGGCTCAAACATAACTCAACAACCTACCATAACTACACAAACTAACTACAGTACAAGGACTGTTTTAATACTGGAATGTAAATCCTTTGTTTTCAGTAACTCCCTGAAGTCACTGACTGCAAATAAAAATTACCTGTTTGTACCACATTCTAAAGCTGTGGGACAGGATGTTCATTTTTATTCTCCCTCATGTGCTTCGATACTTCCATGTAATAAACACAAGTATTCCATAAAAAGTGCTTGTGGTAAACTTGATTGTTGCTTTTTTTGTATTCTTAAAAGATTTATGATCACATGGAAAGCATTTTATACTGGGTTAGTCACTTTTACTTCAAATGGAACTTATATTCCTGATATTCTGTTTATTTCTGTTAACATTGCTGTTTTTTTGTTGCTGTTTTTTTTATATGAGCATTGGGCCTGAGTTGACAGTAGCAGCGATTCAGACTGAAAACAGCAGGAAAAGAAAGAAAGGAAAAGAAAAAAAACGTGGGACATTTCAGGTGTTTGTTTTAAGCTTCACCAGACCCAAGACATCGCACGGAAGTTTGCATTACTCACAGACAAGATTTTACAACTTAAAGGTCAAGCTGTCAACTATTATCTTTAGCGACATCAATCACAAGGTTTAAGAAAAGAAAATGATACACGTTATCCTGCTTTGTTTGTGCCAGAGCGGAAAATCCCAACTGAATTTACAGCTGCTTTGTTTTTGTTTTTTTATTTGACCTTAACTGTGACCGTTATTCACTGCTGAGGGTGAGCTGCTTGTACATGTACTGAACATGTCTAGTGTTTGCATGCATGCAGCCAGTTTCTTTTTTAAATGTTAGATCATTTTGAATACAGCTGAAATGCAGCGACACCTACCGAATTTTCCTACAATACCTTATAACCACGGACAACTGCTCGGGACTCCAGGCCAGTGGAGGGCCTCCAAGAGCCGACAAACTTCAAGGTGCAGCAGTAAAAAGGTGCAGTTTGCAGCAACAGCAGGAGAGACCTGGCCTGCCCCACCTCACTTGTTTCACTCACTTTAAAAGTGAAAGGCATGATTTTGTTCAGCTCTACTTTCAATGGCACGCAGTCTTTGCATATGGAGGTCATAATAGAAACACTTCCTCAGTATTTTCAGAGTAAGAAAATGTTTACATTTCATATTTGGTTTGTTCATGTTAAAATATTTATAACGTGACTTCTGTTACAGCTCACAGGCTTGAGCAGACGATTCAATTCAATTCAATTCAATTCAATTTTATTTATATAGCGCCAAATCACAACAAAAGTCGCCTCAAGGCGCTTCATAGATACAGAGAAAAACCCAAACAATCATATGACCCCCTATGAGCAAGCACTTTGGCAACAGTGGGAAGGAAAAACTCCCTTTTAACAGGAAGAAACCTCCGGCAGAACCAGGTTCGGGGGGGGGGGGGGGGGGGCATCTGCTGCGACCGGTTGGGGTGAGAGAAGGAAGACAGGATAAAAGACATGCTGTGGAAGAGAGACAGAGGTTAATAACAGATATGATTCAATGCAGAGAGGTCTATTAACACATAGTGAGTGAGAAAGGTGGCTGGAAAGGAAAAACTCAATGCATCATGGGAATCCCCCGGCAGCCTACGTCTATTGCAGCATAACTAAGGGAGGATTCAGGGTCACGTGGTCCAGCCCTAACTATATGCTTTAGCAAAAAGGAAAGTTTTAAGCCTAATCTTAAAAGTAGAGATAGTGTCTGTCTCCTGAATCCAAACTGGAAGCTGGTTCCACAGAAGAGGGGCCTGAAAACTGAAGGCTCTCCCTCCCATTCTACTTTTAAATACTCTAGGAACAACAAGTAGGCCTGCAGAGCGAGAGCGAAGTGCTCTAATAGGGTGATATGGTACTACAAGGTCATTAAGATAAGATGGGGCCTGATTATTTAAGACCTTGTATGTGAGGAGCAGGACTTTGAATTCAATTCTGGATTTAACAGGAAGCCAATGAAGGGAAGCCAAAACAGGAGAAATATGCTCTCTCTTTCTAGTCCCTGTCAGTACTCTTGCTGCAGCATTTTGGATTAGCTGAAGGCTTTTCAGTGAGTTTTTTGGACATCCTGATAATAATGAATTACAGTAGTCCAGCCTGGAAGTAATAAATGCATGAACTAGTTTTTCAGCGTCACTCTGAGACAGGATATTTCTAATTTTAGAGATGTTGCGCAAACGGAAGAACACAGTCTTACATATTTGTTTACAGTTTTTCTCGATTGCTAAAACACGTTTCTTGAAACTACGCCTCATATCCTCACAACAGTAAACACAAATCCATAACCTCTCACTCAATTCCCCAAACATCCTATTTCCAGGTCAAAATGAAGCTCTACACCCAAAACTATTCACTCCTGCTGAAAAACCAAACTTTGCCCTCAGACATCAAACACAAGCCCTCAAAAACACACACACTACAACAGAGTTTTGCACACTGGTACAATTAATTCAAAACAATAGTTCCAAAACAATTAGGTTGCTTATGGTTCTCCCCTTCAAAACCCTTGTCACATGATAAACACAAAAGACGCAACCAATGTATGTACAGTGGCACATTGTCATTCATGTACTATACAGTACAACACACACCAGAAACATTATCCCACCTCAGCATCTTGTCTTTGGTCTGGGTCAGGCCAGAGAATCTCATCCACATCACAGGCTATATTGGCCCCAGCCAGGCAGCGGGGGTAAAATCCTCTTGCATGCCTGATCCACCCCTGGCATGCATCTACTGATATGTCTAGGCAGGCCTCTTCCATGGCCTGAAGGAGGTGAACACGGACATAAGGTTCTCGGTCATACACTTTCCACCGCCATGCCGAAAATAACTCCTCTATCGGGTTTAGAAAGGGAGAGTATGCAGGCAGAAAGATATTAGAAAACCTTGGGTTATTGGTAAACCAGTCACGAACCAGAGCAGCGCGATGGAAGCTGACGTTATCCCACAGGCTGCTCTGGCTGTGCTGGTTCCCTGTAGTCCAGCTGGAACATATGTTGTCTTAAACCATCAAGAAAAGCAAGGAGAAGCATAGTGTTATAGGGTCCCAGTATGGCATGGCGGTGGAGTACCCCTCGTTGGCTGATGGCTGCGCACATAGTGACATTCCCCCCACGCTGACCAGGGACATTTACAATAGCCTGATGGCCAATTATGTTCCTCCCCCTTTTCCTTCTTTTGGTCAGGTTAAAACCTGCCTCATCCACAAAGATTATTTCATGGGGAACAGGCCGTCCTTCAATCTCAAAGATTCTCTGCAAAACACATAACACAGTAGAGTCAATCGGTACCCTGAACCACAGTTCAAGAGTGCTGAAATGGCAGCATAAACTGCCATGCTGTGATGGTACACAATACTTTATACAGTATCAAAACTCATACCTGAACATATTCCACACGTTGGTTCTTCACTCTGTCAGAGTTTCGTTCGAAAGGGACTCGGTATGCCTGTTTCATCCGGAATTGATTCTTTCGGAGGATGCGGTCAATTGTGGAGAGGCTGATGGCATTTATGCCTCGAAAAAGATGATCATCCTCAATCACTCTCCTTTGAATCTCTCGCAGGCGGATTACATTATTTGCAATTACCATGTTTACAAGTTCCCTCTCTTGCTCCTCCGACAAAAGCCTTAACCTGCCTCCACCAGGTGGTCGTCTCTGTGTCCTACAAAAATAGAAGCACTCATTACTGTAACTGTCACACATTCATTTTACAGGCAAATAATGGAAACATACTGAAACTCAAGACACATAAGTTCAGTAACTTACAAGTTACTGTACAAAGCAGTCTTACTGCAAGTACACCTACCTGTTTTCCTCCCTGAAGGTTCTGATGATGGAGGCAACAGTGAAGCGACTCAAATTTGGTTGTACTCGTTGCCCAGCCTCCCTCATAGTCATCCCATGGACAAGGACATGGTCAACTAAAGTGGCTCGAATTTCATCCGAGACTGACTGTCTTCGTGCCCTTGCTCTTCCCCTTCCTTGTCGCCGTCGTTCTCCACCTCCACCTCCTTCACCACGTCCTCCTCCTCCTCCACCTCTCCCTCCTCCTCCACCACCTTCCTGTTGTCCTAGACCACCTCCTCCTCCTCTTCCACCACGTCCTCCTCTTTCACCATGTCCTCTTCCTCCACCACGTCCTCCTCCTTCACCACGTCCTCCTCCACCTCTCCCTCCTCCTCCACCACCTTCCTGTTGTCCTAGACCACCTCCTCCTCCTCTTCCACCACGTCCTCCTCTTTCACCATGTCCTCTTCCTCCACCACGTCCTCCTCCTTCACCACGTCCTCCTCTTTCACCATGTCCTCTTCCTCCACCACGTCCTCCTCCTTCACCACCTTCCTGTTGTCCTAGACCACCTCCTCCTCCTCTTCCACCACGTCCTCCTCTTTCACCATGTCCTCTTCCTCCACCATGTCCTCCTCCTTCACCACGTCCTCCTCTTTCACCATGTCCTCTTCCTCCACCACGTCCTCCTCCTTCACCACGTCCTCTTTCTCCACCACGTCCTCTTCCTTTGCATCTCTTTGGATCCATTGTTTCAAACCTGAATGAGCTGACTTTGGCCCTTTTATCTATCCATCGCAGGTTCTGATTGGTGTGTGCTAAATTTTGACTCCTAGTGTTTCCACCTGGTTAATTGTGTGCTAATTGAGCTCAAGCTATGCTGACTTAAGTTAACATTATTGCATGCTAGTGCTTTCTAAATGACTACATGGTGTAAGCACTGTAAAATGTAGGGATTTGTGTGTAGAGTTTTGCAGTAACAGTTCACCAAATTTGAGTCATGTGTCAAAGCAGGGAATAGTGTTTATAGTTCAGGGAAATGGGTGTGCTTTTTGACCAATAGCGTTACGGTTTTGAAATTTTAGTTTAGAGGCCTGGTTATAGTGTTTAGGCAATCGAGAAAAACTGTAATAACAAGTATGATTCAGTGCAGAGAAGTCTGTTAACACGTATTGAGTGAGAAGGGTGACTGAAGAAATACTCAGTGCATCATGGGAGTCCTCTAGCAGCCTACGCTTATTACAGAATAACTAAGGGAGGATTCAGGGTCACTTGATCCACCCCTAAATATATGCTTCACGTGCATCACTCTGAGACATGACATTTCTAATTTTAGAGACATTGTGCAAATGGAAGATGAGCACTCCTACATATTTGATTAATATGTGCACTGAAGTCATAAATGACTCAAGGAACCCTCACAGTGTTACTGGAGGACAATGCAATGCTATCCAGTATGTGGTTAGATACCAAATTTCTAGGATTTTTAGGGCCAAGTACAATAACCTGAGTTTTATCTGAATTTAGAAGCAGAAAATTAGAGATCATCCAGGTCTTTATTTCTTTAGACCTGGATGACCTCTAATTTTCTGGGTCAAAGTGTTATCTGGGTTTAGCAGGTGCACACATCCTGAAGGGTTCCTGTAAGCTTGCAGCATAGGAAAAAAAAAAAGTAAAGCCCAATATAATCCTATTTTGAAAAACATGTTTACAATGTTCATGAGGGCTTCTGGAACTACAAACAAGTAAATTACTACTCCTATTATGGTGTATTATTAATGTTCAAATCATGGCTGTATCTTTGTAAAACATTTAAAATGTGTTTGTTTGTTTGTTTTTTATTTGTGTGAAATATGAGATACTGATCCACCACACAGAGGAAAATAAAATGTCTTCTCAGATTCCCCAAAACAGCAAGCAGGAACAGGAAATCTTTCTTTTGAAACCAGTGGAATTATTTACTCATCTGCACTGCTGACCTGGGTGACAGCGTAGCAACCTTCCCCTCATTTGATAAACGGTCATTCTCAAAGAGAAAAAGAAAGCCTGTGATTCCACAACAGTTCTTTCCATGATCCCGATTTCAACCCGGACTTGTGTGCTGGACTTGTGCGCTGGACTTTTCCATATGGAAATCTTTCATTGCCGTCTTTTGTGGAGGGCACTGCCTCATGGGACATTTTTCCTCCCCTTTGTCAGAACACAGCAGGAGAGCAAGTGACGACATACTTAATGCACTTTTCCTCCCACCATCGTCACAATTGATGGCGGGTGGAAGGGGTTATGTGAGGCTGAGCAGTTTTGTTCTGCACAAGCACAAATATGTAAGCAACATAACTGGTTCAAATGTGATCACAGTGCCTGTGGAACAAATCTGTGAAATGTCTGAAATTATAGAAACACAAAACATATGAAGACCCTCTACTCTCTGTTCTCCCAGCTGTGTTTCTGTGCATGCGTGCGCATGTGTTTGTGTATTTTGCCATTTCCAGATTCCAAGGGATAGTAGATCAAATGGCTAATGGACAGTCATTATAGTTTTACTGGCATGCATGTAGTAGTTGGGTTTCTGACAGCAAGTGTCCAGCTCCACTTCATATCCAGAAGTTCCCACCCTGCCTGCAAACCACATTTATCACAAGTACAATTTCCACAAAGCAAGCAAATCGTGAGTGGAGGGAACTGCTGTGTCACTGAGTGACAGCCCGAGCAATAATGGATAGAATCAGTGTTTGCAGGGGGAAACCGTGTGAAACATTGTTATTAAACACTACAAATTGTCTCAAGATCATTTGTGACGAGATTTTTGTCAGCATTGTTGATGTCCGGTGTTCACAAATTGAGTTTAGCATTTACCTCAGTAAAGACTGATGCTCTGTGCTTGCTATGTGGATAAATACTCAAAAGATCTAACATTCATTTCAAATGTTATCAAGCAATTTGTCATGTTAATCTGACAGTAGAGCTTTTATCTGTATAGTCCAGAATGTGCACAATTAGTGTTGTTATTGATGAGGCTGACCCAGATATAAAGTATAACTCATCTAAGATTCATCTGGCCCACTCGAGTGGGTAATATAAGATGATGGGAGAAGAAAACTGTAATCAGCATCAAAAGTGAGCTCTGTTATTAATTAGAGTCGTTTGCAGGACATCTGAGAACCAAAAACTGGAGTCCAGAAAAACCACACCTGCTCCCTCAGCCTCTGAACAGCACGTCCTACATGTTAACATGTGAGAATGCTCACACTCAAAGGCGCACGCAGTCTCCATCTTCATATCTCACGCAAACAATGAACTCACAAAGTCACACACACACACAGTGAGGGCATCACATGTCACACGCTCTGCACCGCAAGAAATGGTGTTTCCTGAGAAAAATAGAATGTGCTGTTCTGATGAAGCCTCCTCCTTTCCTGTTCCCCTCGTAACTGTAACACACACCCTAATGTTTCACACTTAACCTCAGTCTTGTTGCCTAAGAGCTGCTGTGGCAAAACTTGGGACAAAAACAACCTCAAATTTTGGGCTTTCAGTTTTCATTCCCTTCCTCACTTCCTTTGCTTCCAACCTCAGAGTTCCCCAAATTTATCTGCATTTCGCTGCTTCTCTGACCAGCTAAGAGTGCAGGCGCCTTGAGGTTTTTCTCCTCCTCTTGTTTCCTTTTTTCTCCTTTTCTTCCTTTGCTTTTAAACTTTGATTAATGATCTCTTCTGAGACTTCAATTCGCCAACCAGCACTTCACCTTCCCTTCATGAATGTCCTCATGTTGGCCTGTGTATTACCTGAGGTTCCCTAACCCCAACCCTAACACACCATAATACAACACACGTTTTATGTTTTAAGCACAAAGACAGTGAGGAGCAAAGAGAGGAGGGGACAAACGAGGAGCCCATCTTGGCAACAAACCAGGATCAGCATGGATGTGCCAAAGCATGTGTGCATGTTGTGGTTTGTGGTACAAAGTGCCCTGAGAACTAATTTCTCAAGCTAACAGTTGTTTTACAGCGTTCAAAAGCTTGGGCAGAAAGCTCCACTTAGACTAATAATTTGTCATCAGAGGATGAATTAGCTGCAAGGCTTTGCAGAGGCTTTGCAGACAGCATGTTGTGCTGCGTTTTTACTCACTGAAAGACGCACTTCAAACTCTATTAAGTGTGACCTTGCATTCTCACACATCCATGTTAAATCTGCTTGTTGCTCAGAATTCAGCTGTTCCTCATGCCTGTTTATGGTCAAGCTGTCATGGTCCGCGGCCCGGCGTCTGAGGTGCTGATGGGATGCCCACTCCCGTGGGCGTGGCCGCTGACTCCACACCTGCATCCCATCCCAGGCGATCACCAGGTGGACCATTTAATCCTGCCCAGCCTGCTGCTCCACGCCAGTCCGTAGTCGTCCTTCAGCGATCACAGCTCGGCGTGTTTGAGCCACCAGCCTGTCCACCTGCCTGTCCGGAATTTGGATCACAATCAGCCCCAGCCCCCTCGCCCTTTCTGGAGCTTCTCCCCACGGACCCTCACCCCTCCCTCCGGTTCCCTTGGCCCCGCTATCATCCCTCCCACGGTCCCGCTCTCGGCGTTTCCTGCGCGATTCTTCTCCCGGTCCCTCGGTTTCTCTGGTTCCGTGCGTTTTCTCCCTTCTACTCTCCCGGGATACTCTCAGTTATAATAAAGTTTATTTTTTCTCTCGTACCGCTGTGTGTGTGTTCTGCTCCTGGGTCCAGCTTGTGTGTGTTGAACTTCGGTTCTTGACACAAGCTATGCTAAGAGGGTCGCTCAAAGCACAGCCAGAGGGCATGGGAACAAGTAGAGAGAGTAACTGAGTGTGCAGACACAGAAAGAGGGAGGAACAGAGGATACTTGATTTACATATGTATAAAATTAAATAAGAAGCCCCCCCACCCCCTTACTAACAAATTTGAGAGTAATTTTGTGTTCTGACATAAGTTCAGAACACAGGCCAAGCTTCGGCCGCTCGCTCTCCCCATAGCTGGACTGGCCATCGGGCATACCGGGCATTTGCCCGGTGGGCCGCTGGCGATTTTTTGTTTTTATGGGCCGATGGATTTTTATTTATTTATTTTTTTTTAGGAAGGGTATATATAATGAAAGGTGTTGGATTGGCCAATTGGTCATGATCGACTCTGGGCTGGACCAATTACAGCCGAGGAGGCTGGATGCACCCTCCCCCTTGTTTAACAATCACGTGATTTTCGCGCATTGCATGCCGGGAACTCGTGGCAAAACAATCCAAGTACCGCATCAAATGCAAACATTTGCAGCACCGCAAAACGTTCATTCTCCGGTTCCAATACCTTCTTTTTTTTTCTTTGCCGCACAAAAAAGGAATGTACAAAACAAAAGGAGAACAATGCCGGTCCGTACAAAGACAGACTCGACGAAAAGACAAAGAAAAGATACGAGGAAAAAATCAAAGGAGTGAAAGAGTGGACAAAAGACGTCAGCGTGCTGCCCAACTTTCACCACGCTCAGATTTATAATTATACGCTTCTTGGAGTGAGTGCACACACTCATGAAGTTTAGTAACTTCAGGTCACTGCAACAAGCCCAGGTACAGTTTACCGACGGATGGGTACAGGACCTTGAAATGCACCGTGTAGAACGAAAGACTATTGTACATATCATAAGTTTACCAGTCTCACAAATCGTCTTCATAAATACACATTCATTAACAGTTTATTAATATAACCTTTGAGCTCAACGGTAATTAATTAGTAGTGGAAATAATTTCTGGTAGTGTAACAGTGTTTATGTGGTATTATTCCACTTGTCACAAATATCAGTGTAATGGGGAAACAGCGCCCCCCCCCTCTCGGTGTGGCTGGCTGCAGTAATCGCTGCCAGTCTGCCGTAGCCATACGAGAGGTGAGTTGTATTGTTCCGCACACAATATAGCTAAGTAGTACAGACACATAAAACATGTTTGATTATCTGACGAGCACCGAGTGTAATAAGTGCTTAGTGGACACATGTCCAACACCAGTTTTATGTACTTTTCATTTGTTTATTAATGTGTGAAACTGTATGCTAAAGCGGAATGCTAATGAGATGTTCTGCCTTGCTTGATGTTAGACTTGCTTGTAACCTATATCACCAATTATGTTAAGAAAAATGACGTATTAACTACTACAAAACTCTGACCTTTGTGGGAATGCTTGGAGCAGACTAACATGTGAGCTGGAGTGTTCTGAGATGTTATATTTGGTATATCCAGACCATCCGTCGGCTCTTACTTCGGAAACATGGCTTAAAAAATTTCACTTCAACGACGTAATCCGATAAAAAAAAAAACGATCTCTTTACCCGTCGGCTTCCCGTGGCTGTCATGCGACCGGTTATTGCAGTTAATAATACAACAGCTTCTTGCCATTTTTTTGGGTTTCTTTTTATCGCTGTGTAACTGAGTTCAATTGAAAGCCTGCGTGCGCTAGTACCTCTTGCCACAAGTTCCCAGAATCCTTTGCGGTTTTATCCCTGAATGACGTCACATTTTCAATCTTTATCCTGGTGGGCCGGTCTCTAGTCAAAATGCCCGGGCCGATTTTTTGTCCCAGTCCAGCCTTGGCTCTCCCGCCGCTCCGCTCCTCGCTCGCCCGCCAGCCGTTTTACTCACCGGACCTTCAATCTCGCCATGGCACAGCGGCTCCGCCTACCACCTCGGCTCAATGGAGGCTCCCGTGCCAGAGGCTCGGCTGTGTACCCCGCCTGCTGCCTCTTCCCGGAGAAAGCGGCGCACACAGCGAGCGAGAGGGGAACACGAAGGCGAGGGCGAGAGAGAACATGAAAGAGCAGGAGAGAGAAGCATAACAGGCTGGGGGAACATGGGCAAACATGACAGACAGGGGAGGCATGGAATAAATGCGAGGAGAGGAACATTCCTAAATAGGGAAAACCCCACGTAAATAAACAGAGACACACAGAGAGGAACACAGAGGGCAAAGACACAAGGGGAGCCTAAATTTACAAGAAACCAACATAGAATAAACTCAGGACTAGTAAATGAACCTTAAATAATAAACCATAATACAAAATGACATCAAAATACCAGAAACTCAGACGGCCGCGTAAAAATAACCCATAACCATGACAGATACATTACTTTGATAAATGTAAGCACATTCACACCTTGTGTTAAGTGACCTGGCACATCGCTGAGCACATGAAGACAAAATGAATATCAACCCATCATAAAAAAAAAACCCCTATAAGTGAAGAAATTGGGTAGTCCACTAAAAAATGTGATTCTTTTCTTCTGGGATGACTGGTTGCAATGTGACAGAATTTTCCAGTAGCTATTCCTCACATGTTTCCTGAAAAAAGGGACTCTGTAATATTAGATCTGATAAATAATGTCCTAACCCCTCCTTCTTGCATACACAAACACTTCATGGTACTGCATGCGGGTACTGCATGTCATCACCTGTTAATCTGCTGCAGTTCGTGTCCTCATGTCTCTCTGCACTTGCTCTGTATTCTTTAATAACCAGGCGTCTCCTGACATTTAGATGTAAACGCTCCCAGTGAGCTGCAGTTACAGGCAGTGTCTGACACAATCAGAATCAGAATCAGAATACTTTATTGATCCCTGGGGGAAATTATTTTTTGTTACAGTGCTCCATTTTAAACCAACATTAAGACAAGACAGACAATACACTAACTAAGAATAGTACAATATATACATATATATACATACATACATACATACATACATAAGTCACTCATAAATAAATAGTTGGAAAAGAAACATGTGTAATAATCCTTAATGCATCACTTCAGCAGAAAAGAAGCCTTCAGAGAATTCAGTGTAATTCTCTATGTGTGGTTGTTTTAAAATAATGTGTGCCTCATTATCTAAGATACAGAGATATAGTACTGGAAGAGTACTTATCCTTCCTCCATTACACCGCAAGAGGGAGCATCTCCTAAAATGAGCAGCTGTAGTGGGAGTAAACCTGCCAGGCCACTCACTCTAGCAGTGTGCCTAGCAAAAGCCTAGTGACTGTGTACAAGTGTGTAATGGTTACTATGTCTATATATTTGCAGGTAAGCAGATAAAAAATAGTAAATAAGTTGACTTTGCCCTAAGGATAGTCCACAGGTTTGCAGACAATGTGGGAAAGTTGGCTGTTAATCCTCGTTGTGTATGTTTATTGTGTATTTAGCGGTTAGCGGTGTAGATTAGCCTTGAAGCTAGCAATTAGCAGCTAGAGCTAATTGACTAGGCTGCTTGCAGACCTCATGAGGCTGTATTTATACACGTACCTGTCTGTAGTTACTGTCAATTAAGACTGAGAATCACAGTATCTTTATGTTTATGTTCTATGTCATTTATGCAACTGTAAGGAGTATTGGTTGTTTTGTATTGTAAAGAGGCCAGGCCTCTCACCATAATGCAGTTAGCCTGGCAAAAGCCTAGAGACTATGTACAAACGTGTAACAATGTACTATGTTTATATATTTGCAGTATATACAGTAAAAGTGGACTCACAGAAAATTAAAACAAAACTACAGAATTTGAACAACTAACAAAAATAAAATAAAATAGAAGAAATAGTCATAGTTGCCTCTCCAAGGTGAGCGTTTATTTACAAAGTGGAAAACAGGAAATGAGGCACAAGAAACCACTAAAAACCTAAACTGGGAACAGTAATGAGGAGACCTGAAATAATAAAAAAGCGGAATGTAGAGCAGAGAGATGCAGGATGAATGAAGAGAACATCATGAAACGCAGACGAACCGACAAGGAGCAGGGGTAGACGCACACTATAAATACACACACACACAAGGCAATCAGGAAATAACACGCAGGAGGAAAACACAGCTGAAACTAATGAGCAAGACGAGACACAGACATTCAATGTAAAATAGGAAATTCACAGACTGTTTTACCAGCACAGAGACACGAACAGAGCACTGGAGGAGGATATAGGTAGGAATAACAGAACATTAAACACAAAACGTCATGTCGTTAGACCCAGGACCATGACAATCGGATCTTTCAAATACATGGTTTTGTGTGATGAAGGAGTAAGCATACACTAGCAGTTTACAGTAATGACAGTGGATGAAGTAAGACACTTATTGTAATAAGCTGCAACAGCTTCCTCCACTGTGGACTCATTGGCCTCCTATCATATCAGAGACATTGTTTCACTGCCAGCTCAGAAATGAAACAGACTGAGTAATATTGACTTTACTGTGAAATTTCACTCTGTGTGTGCGTGTGTCCAGTGTTACAACACTTGAACTACAGCTTGATAGATTACAGTGAAAAACAAGAGAACTGCAATCAGTTTCATAAACATTACAGGAAGGGATCCCAGGAGGAGCTGCTGGAGGTCACGTAAATTCTACTGAGACAAACTGAAACACGTCCATCCATCTTAATCAAAAACGTCTTGTTCAGATCCTCTGTTTAAAACTGGATTAGTTTTACAAGCTAGTTATTTTTACGAAGTTCTTTTTTAACAGAATGAAGATGTCAAAATACAGATGACATGACAGGTAACGATCGCGTGAATAAGTAAAGTTAGGACCATAAAATAGGGCTGCAGTCACCCATTTCCTAATAACTCTGGGAAAATTACACTTAGTTCGTTCTGACTCATTTTGATATGCGGAAATATTTCACAGCTATCGCACACAATGGACGGAATAAAATGGGCCGGATGGAGTGAACCGGCTGTAGGAACTAACAGAGTAACACTGGAACAATATTCCCATTGTCATAAAAACAAGGAAAACCCCTTTGTTGGCGGAATGACGCAGAGGACTCCCTCCTGCTGTGAGTGCACGGAAGCTCTCATTAACCCAAAATGCACCGCTCTTCCTGCTGGTTAGCAATTGTGACCTGGGTAACAGCTCACTATGGAAACTCTTCTTATTTTTGCGGAGACAAATGAGCGAGGTTTAATGATGGCTGCAGAAACAAAGACTGAAGTGCAGTGAGGTAACTGACCTGTTCCTCTAACAAATTCTAAAAAAAGCTGCAGTAAAAAAAAGAAAATCTGTAAAAACAGACATAATGTGCCTACTTGTAATGCGCAGGAACATAACAGGAAGCTTTCTGCTGGACAAAAATGAGTGTACTGATGGGTATAGCAGGTTTCTGCAACACAGTAGAAAACAGCTGTCGTTAAAAACGCATCGCACTTCTGCTGTTTACCAAGTACAAAGCATGAAATATAAGAATTTAAGCTCATCATGGACTACACTTATATAACCGTTTCTACTCTTAAGGACCAGACACTTCATGTAGCATGCATCCAGTATTTCTTTTTCCTGTTTTGTTGTTGTTGTTTTTATTTTTTATTTTTTTATTTGCTCTTTAAGTGGTTTATTTACAATAAAACATTTTTAAAAATAAATGAATAACAAAACAGTCAAATGATGCTTATTACAACTCAACAAACCCTGTAAGAGAAGGCTTTCTTTCCACACTCTTGTAAGAGGCTGTAGAGTGTTTGTGGGAGTGGTGGTAGTTTTCTAGCCCTCAGGCCCAATATTGTTCTGGGGCCTCTCGCACTAAACTTGCACGCCTGCTTTTGGGTCACTCCAGGGAAACAGTGACTCAATGATGACCTCAGACCCTCAGAATCAGTTATTTTTTATACATTAGCTTAACGTATTTATTACTTGACCATCATGGGTCCAAGTTAAAGGCCCTAAAAGTACAGTTAATACATTTAACTCACACTCAAGTGTCATTAAAACCACATTTTTTTCTGTAACAGTGTTTGAGCATCAGTGTTGTCAGGTGTGCTAGGTTTTAATGCCAAAGCTTACCTATATTTTTATACGAGGATCATAACCTTGCAAGTGGAGAAACTAGATTAGTGTTTAGTCTAAGGAGCCTGGAAAGAAAAGCGTCTGGACTTCTTTAAGTTGCTTGAGATTAGTGTTTACGTGCTTCATATAATAGTTTGGACACATCACATCAATTAACAACTTTAGGCACTAAATATGTTTTTTTTAAATCTGCCATCTAAGCATGCAGAAGGGGCCTGAATTACAGAGGGTCTCAGGACAAATCAGTTTGCAATTTGTTGCTTCATTGCTTGTTCAGCTTGTGACAATTTTCTTTTGGCAAAAATGTAAACTTTTAAGGGATCTGTTTGTTGATTTTGGCCCATGTCCTTGGTTAACTAGCTTTCATAGCATAAAGCCAAAATATTGCACTCCTTCAAATATACTAAAGCTGTTGTAAAAAGTAATAATAATCTGCTCATTCTGAGGAGGTCAGATGGGAGCTCTTCTCAGATTTGATTGATTTCATAAAGAATGAGCTTTGTGAGGCTGCAGGGAGAAGAAAATTCAACTAATAATTTGGACCAGAGTTTAACAACTCCATCATTTGCTTATAAAAAATCACCTGTGAGATTTTCAACAAAAGACTTGCACCCAGAGAACTGCCACCTACTGAAAAGCAGCAGTTGAATTACACCACCTTGGTTGAGGTACTAACCTAAAGCACTCAGCTGTAAGGCCTTTTAGAGCTGGTAATATGACAGCTGACTGCCTTTCTTCTAACTTCAGTTTTTTCGGGAAAACAAAGGTCAAGAGAAAGCAGCAATAATTCAATTCAGTTTTATTTATATAGCGACAAATGACAATAATAGTCACATCAAGGTAAAGCAAGCATTCAGGGTCACCTGCTCAGCTCTAACTGTACGCTTTGCGTCAAGTCTAAAAGCCCACTTAAACATGAACACATCCTTGTACACAGTCAGTTTACCAAAAGAGCAGAAGAGTTTACAGGTCAAGGATCTGGAACTGACTGAGAAGTCACTAACCCCATCATCAGCATTCCTAAGGCCTCCCACATGGAAGCACAGAGAGGACAACTGGGTCTGGAGCAGAGAAATAGAGATTATTTCATCATCAAAAGTGCAAAAGGAGCCGATCGCAGTCTCCTGAATGTTTTCTATGGTCAGCAGTGACTTTACTGGGAGGCTGACTGAAATAATAACTTGTGTTATGTGCTCACATTATGTCTCATGGCTGGAGGAGTTTACCCTCTGACCTTCAGCACTCATTTAATCAGAAATAAAGAGTAGTGACCTGAGGGAAACAAGGTTTTAGAATAACAGGAAAGCTAATGCTGAAAATGTTATTGTTCTGATGGTATTTGGGTTATCTGAGTCACACTGTAAAAGGTTTATGTGACTTACATGAACGGTTCCTGCAGCTCTGCAGGGATTAACAGCACCTCCTGCACAGCAGATCCTCATTTTGCATTGTACCTCATTCTCTACCACTTGTTGCTCTTTAAAAAGGTCCACGTGCTCACACATGTGCAGATTTAGGTGCTCTGAGAATGAGACACTTTCTGGTTAAAAGCCTTGGAAAGTATTTTGAGTTCCAAGAAGGATTTGATTCACAGGCATTCCTGATATGCGGGGGTCCATATGGTTTACATGCTGCCACTTTTCCTCAGTATGGGATTTCTCTCTCAGGGATGGGTGGATACTCAGTGTGACTCAGAAGATCTGATCACCACTAAATAATATTTTGTGCCAGAGAGCCAACAAAAAAACATAAATACATTTTAAAGCGATGAACAGTCACATTAAGGTTGGCCAGTTGTCCACTTGCTATTAGGAAGTGGAAGTGGAAGGGGTGTCAATAGCCTGACGCTCCAGCATCTCAGCAGTGTACTCACTTCCATCTGGACCTCTACTCCACCACAGAATGGGGTATTATATGTGGTGCACCACTGCACTCATCCATCCAACCATTTTTAACTGCTTTTCAAAATGAAGCATGATGCATAAATTCAGTGAGGAAGATCTGTAGTCGCACATCTGTTTGCTTCCAATGTGTTTGTGGCAAATCTAAGCTTTACAAATCCTGCTCAAATCGCTGTCACCGCTGGGTTCTCTTTTCCTGTGCTGGGCCATCGGAGTCTAACTGCCAGAGTTTTGGTTCCTGTATTGGCTTCTTGCTTACTCTGGTTATTAGTTTTAGTTCCCTATAATGGGGAAGGGGCCCCACCAGGGGTTTTAATCATCCTACTCTGAGGTACCCCTGAGCAAGGTACCATCCCTACACACTGCTCCCCAGGCGCCCAAAGGCTGCCCACTGCTTCACTGAGAGAATGGGTTAAATGGAGAGAGGAATTTCCCCACGGGAATCAATAAAGTATACATTATTATTGATATTACATGTTTTCTGTTTCTGCTGTGGTGGTATTTTTATATTTTCTCTTGCTTCTAGTGTTTTTCTAGTTACTTCTTCAGTTTTGTGTCAGTGTTGATGATGTGTCGCTCCCCAAGAGCAGACTCCTCTTGGGGAGAGTCGAATCTTCAGCCACTCTTGCTCAGCCCTGCAGAAACGTTCTGCTGCATTCCAGATACCTCTGAACTCGGAAGTGACGTCACTACAGAGTTAGCATGAGATCCTAGTCAGACTCGGATCCATACCATGGATCCAAGTGAAAGAAGGAGGGGGCAGAACAACCAAAGACAGCAGGACAGGTCAGGTACACAGAACAATAGAGAGACGGTGTGTTCGATTTAAATGCATGCACAGTGACAAAATGAAGACTTCCCCGTCTGCTATTCCTGTCAGCTAAGAACAGGAAACCAAGGCTACAATTTACAGATGAGATCAGATTTGGACAACAGAAGATCAGAAAAATGTTGCCTGCTCTGATGAATCTCAATATTTGACAATTTGGTCAGAATTTGGTGTAAACAATATAAAATCAGTTATGACCACAGCCTACACGTCTTCTGATGGCTGCTTCCAGCAGGATAACACACCATTTCGCAAAACTCGGATAATCTCAAACATGGCAATGTGTTCATTGTACTCAAATGACCTCCACAGTCACCAGATCTTATTCCAATACAGCAGCTGTGGGATGTGGTGGAACAGAGGATTTGCATTAGGCTCCATTTTATCTTAAAGATCTCAAAGTACCATATCAACCAAGTGGAGCACTTTGCTCTTAAGCTGCTGGCTTGCTTGTGGTTTGGGAGACAGAGATGCTCTCTGGTTTTAATATTAGGCTTAAAACTTTCCTTTATGATAAAACTTATAGTTAGGGCTGAATCAGGAGACCCTGAATCCTCCTTTAGTTGTGCTGCAATAAGCCTAGGCTACTTTAGGCTTTCCACAATGAAGTGTTTCTTGTTTACTCACTTTTTTCACTCAGTTAATCCAGGTTGTATTTGACTGAACCTTGATTAATACTGACAGGTATATGACTGAGTCACGATGAAAAATCTTTTCATATGAGTTTTTCTAAACACATCTGTAACCTCGCACCGCAGCTCCTTAGGTGTCCTCCTAAAACTGCATCCTTCATGATTTAGTTGGAATCAAGTATATTGCATAAAACATGACGGTATGAAATAATTAACTTGGAAATGAACTAGTCCAAAGCGGGAAACTATCGCAACAAAATCCAACTTTTGCCCTCACATTTGTATTTCCTAGAAAGCTTACAGAGATTTTACAGATAGCAAGATGACAAGGCTGGAAAGGAGAAAGAGCATGAAACCTCAGCAAAGAAGGGAGATCAAAGCAATCTCAGGAGAGGGCAATATATTTAGAAAAATAAAACATTGAGCGGCTCCTTCTCGTGATTCCTTTGGCATCTGTGCTGTCAGATGACGAGTGATTAAACTGCACCCATGACCAGCGTTCCTGTTTCCGAAGGGTAAATACCACCGATCTTTTGCATTATGTGGATATAATGGATGTTTTGATCAAGTTACCCTGTGATCTGATTACAAGCATTGGCCTTGTGAGCGAAAATGACTTCAGAGGAAAGGAGAGTTCAACATAGACTTTACCTACCACATGAACCAAATTAAGTTTGCAAGGACATCAAATCATATCAAACACAAAACTGAAGAACCAGAAACAAAACCACAACTCCTGAAGGATGTCATACATGGTTTGAAATACCTATCACAAGGATATGAGTCATTTTCCTAAAGCTAGAATATCACATGCCTTGCCAGATAACTGTGCTCATCCATAGTGACGGTGCAAAACTGAATGTGTCCCTTTAAAAGCTGTTATTGGGAGAAAAAAAAAGAATCCCTTGCATCACATTTCTGGCACGTCACATTTCCCAGTTAGTATTCTGTTTAGCTTATAGGCTGAAAGCACGGTGAGGTGAGCCACACTCAAAATCCTGTGGAGGATGATCACTGCCCTCTATGGTCAAATCTCAAGAAACAACGAGTTTGCTGTGTTCAGAAATGTCCTCTGTTGCATTGAATGTGGAAACAGGGCATGACCCACTCCCATAAAATCTCAAATTCTGCATTCTTAAATTCTGACTTGCAATTTTTATTATATGTATTATTTACAACAAAGTAACTCAAAGAGAAATTTTTAAAAGCTTATCAAAAAAAGATATAAATTACAGTTTTCACATTATTTAAAGGAGTACTGTGGAGTACTAAAGGAGTACTGCGTACTGTGCTGTAGAGAAGTCGGCTGAAGTAAGCATGCTATCTGTAGACAGACCCTTGAGAGAACATGAGAAAATGAAGACACGCCCATGTTGCAGTAATACACAGCTGTACTTCAGAACTGCGCAGTGTTAAGGTGTGGTTACAGGTACAAATATCTGTAGGAGAGGCAGTAAGCACTGATTTTCAGCCCGGTGTTAAGAAACTCTTTAAAAAGTTTAGTGTGAAAATAAAGGTTTACATTTTGACTGCTAACAGCTGTTTGGAAGCACAGCTTTGATGGGAGGATACCTGAGAGAGATGACACAAAGGAAGCCAGGCTTTCTGTGTGTTAGTTGCCTCTATGAAACTGAAAAAAACAGTCAGTTTTAACAGGTATGACATCGGTGTCACACCGGCTCTGCTTTAGGTTCTATGTGTGCTCACATAAAAAGTTGTCTATGCAGATCATCAGTCATCCAGGTTATAGTAGTCTAAGAAAGAAAGCCACTGGACTGCTCTAAGTTTCATAAAGACTCATCCATGAGGCTTCTTCAGTTCTAAACTAAAGAAGCCTCATGGATGAGACGGGGAACTTCACTAAAATTAAAAAAGTCCAGCTCTGATTCATGACTTTTGCACAAAGTGATGCCATTATGAGTGCCTCTTCTCCAATCGGAGACTTATCTGATGATGATGATAAAAAGTTGACAAAAATCTATAAGTAAAAAGAAGTAAAATGCAACATGGCTGCAAATGAGATGATTAATGCTGCAGAGAATCATAGCTCTTGGAATTTAATGTACAGAGCACTAAAATAAATCTTTATAAAAATTAGTTAATCGTTTTATTGCTGTGCTGCTGTTCATTTCTAAGGTGAACAGAAGACATTTAAATATAAAATGCTACTATGTGCCACAGCCTGATAAAAGAGATGGAGAAATCACTTCAGCTTGTAATAATGAATTTGACTGATTAAACAGCTATTCGTGTATGCTCTGTGTTCTAGTAGCTGCAGTTCCAGCAGTGTAAAAGAAAACAACATTCACATAGAAAATGTATCCCCCAACAGACACGCTATGTGGATTACACTTAAAACATGCTTCAATTAAAAAAAAGTGAAATCTTTCCATTTCCAGATGATTATAAATGAAAACTGTGATTATAACTGGCTCCTGACCAGAGGGGTGCGCTGTGAAGTCAGACTGATGAGTTTGCAAGCTTAAAGTCAGAGTTTTCTGTGTCATGCAAATGGCTTTTTCTTACCTGGTTAAATCATTGTGGTAATGATAACCTGTGTTCAGTATAAGTTACTGATATAAGAACCTGTTTCTGGTCACGATCAAAATATTTTCCTAGTTTTAGTTTAAAATCATGTGGAAGCACCACATTTTCACTGATTATTTAATTCACAGCATGCTTAAAATGCAATATAGATTCTATAGTGGTGGAATACGTTCTAGGCTTCATGGACAATTTGTTAAGGCATAGCTGAATAAACCACTGCATTGTCACTGGCATACCTGTTCAGTCAATCATTTATAATCCATTCCACTTTAATCTGATCCAAAGAAAAACCCAAAACAATTTCATGTCTCCTGTTTTTTGCCACATGGAGCAAAAATGTTTCATGTTTAAAATGTAGCCAGTTTATCTAAATGAACTGGCTACATTTAGAAAAAAAAAAAAAAAAAAAAAAATGTAGCCAGTTTAAAGTTTCAGAGCTCTGATGTGCAGCTGCATCTTCGAAATAAACATGAGCACAGAGAGTGTCCTCAGCAATCAAATTAATTTGAATTAACTGAAACTACTCTGTGCCATGTTAATGTTCATTTCTGCTGCACCGATCACTTGTCTTATCTGTAAAAATTATAGATTTTGCAGCTATATTTTTTATTGTCTGATAACATCTCTGGCTGGAGTTGGTGGCGCTCATAGGAATCATTTTATGTGGAAGAAGAGTCACATGATCCATAAAATACCCATATTCTTGTGAGCACACAGAGATCCTGAGAACCTAGTTTAACAGAGAAAGATACCCGTTAGCCACACTTGAGGTTTTAGGTTTTCTTGAGCCAGCTTGTCCAAAGAAAGCCTGAGTGTGTTGAACTTCGTTTCTTATTTTACCCCTCAGGCTATGTATTCAGTATAAGTCACAGTGATTCAGCCAGGTAAAAAGGGAGCCATTAATTTCACTTTGTAGCACATCTCTCCAGATTATTTGTAGTTTGTGCTCTGCATTCTGCACAATTATTTGTTATGTTGTTGGTGGAAGTTATGCACCAACTCACTCTTTTTTTAAATGTATGCACCTATAGCACTTTATAAATGTATCCTTTTCTTGATTTCACAATAATAACATCTCATCTATCTTCACAAAATCTGAATTATGCATAATGTACTATTACAGCATGATTGTGTTGTCTAGCAAGCAACTAGCAGTAGATTCAAATTCCCATTTTTTGCACTAAAAAACATCTTTTTATTGTTTTCAGTGTGATTAAATCTTTTTGCCGAAGCAAAAATAGACCAAACAATACACCCACATGGTCACTAGTTATATTTACTATATATGTTTTGAAGTGAGAAATAATAGCACCAGCACTTTTCCACTATAGTATCACTTCATCACCGTGTTTTATGAACAAATTTAATTTTTAACTTAACCTATTATGTTCATCCTTACTTTTTCTCATATATGTCCTGTTACAGTGGTGGATGCATCATGATTATATACAGGGAGTGCAGAATTATTAGGCAAATGAGTATTTTGTCCACATTATCCTCTCCATGCATGTTGTCTTACTCCAAGCTGTATAGGCTCGAAAGCCTACTACCAATTAAGCATATTAGGTGATGTGCATCTCTGTAATGAGAAGGGGTGTGGTCTAATGACATCAACACCCTATATCAGGTGTGCATAATTATTAGGCAACTTCCTTTCCTTTGGCAAAATGGGTCAAAAGAAGGACTTGACAGGCTCAGAAAAGTCAAAAATAGTGAGATATCTTGCAGAGGGATGCAGCAGTCTCAAAATTGCAAAGCTTCTGAAGCGTGATCATCGAACAATCAAGCGTTTCATTCAAAATAGTCAACAGGGTCGCAAGAAGCGTGTGGAAAAACCAAGGCACAAAATAACTGCCCATGAACTGAGAAAAGTCAAGCGTGCAGCTGCCAAGATGCCACTTGCCACCAGTTTGGCCATATTTCAGAGCTGCAACATCACTGGAGTGCCCAAAAGCACAAGGTGTGCAATACTCAGAGACATGGCCAAGGTAAGAAAGGCTGAAAGACGACCACCACTGAACAAGACACACAAGCTGAAACGTCAAGACTGGGCCAAGAAATATCTCAAGACTGGTTTTTCTAAGGTTTTATGGACTGATGAAATGAGAGTGAGTCTTGATGGGCCAGATGGATGGGCCCGTGGCTGGATTGGTAAAGGGCAGAGAGCTCCAGTCCGACTCAGACGCCAGCAAGGTGGAGGTGGAGTACTGGTTTGGGCTGGTATCATCAAAGATGAGCTTGTGGGGCCTTTTCGGGTTGAGGATGGAGTCAAGCTCAACTCCCAGTCCTACTGCCAGTTTCTGGAAGACACCTTCTTCAAGCAGTGGTACAGGAAGAAGTCTGCATCCTTCAAGAAAAACATGATTTTCATGCAGGACAATGCTCCATCACACGCGTCCAAGTACTCCACAGCGTGGCTGGCAAGAAAGGGTATAAAAGAAGAAAAACTAATGACATGGCCACCTTGTTCACCTGATCTGAACCCCATTGAGAACCTGTGGTCCATCATCAAATGTGAGATATACAAGGAGGGAAAACAGTACACCTCTCTGAACAGTGTCTGGAAGGCTGTGGTTGCTGCTGCACGCAATGTTGATGGTGAACAGATCAAAATACTGACAGAATCCATGGATGGCAGGCTTTTGAGTGTCCTTGCAAAGAAAGATGGCTATATTGGTCGCTGATTTGTTTTTGTTTTGTTTTTGAATGTCAGAAATGTATATTTGTGAATGTGGAGATGTTATATTGGTTTCACTGGTAAAAATCAATAATTGAAATGGGTATATATTTGTTTTTTGTTAAGTTGCCTAATAATTATGCACAGTAATAGTCACCTGCACACACAGATATCCCCCTAAAATAGCTAAAACTAAAAACAAACTAAAAACTACTTCCAAAAACATTCAGCTTTGATATTAATGAGTTTTTTGGGTTCATTGAGAACATGGTTGTTGTTCAATAATAACATTATTCCTCAAAAATACAACTTGCCTAATAATTCTGCACTCCCTGTATGAACCAGTGATCACGATGAGCAATACTTTCAAACTGCTTTTTTTCCTATTGTTGGCTCTATGTGATGTCACTGAGAGCAGATATCCTTAATTTTGTCACCTTAGGAACACAGCAGCTCCACACTCTGTACTGTGGAAAGCTTTTGTTTGTGAGGGGTAACCAATCAGAAGAAAGCTGGCTTAAAGAGAGTGGGACAGGAACTGGAATGGATGAACTGGGGAGCTGCACTAAAGCTCAGTATACAGCAAGTAAGACTGTGACTGGGAAACATATAAAACTATTATTGCAATGTCCAAGAAAAGGGGATATAGGGCCCCTTTAAATTACTTACAGGCAGGATCCCATCAACCCAGCTGTTTCTACACAGTTGATTTCCCAGTGTCGACATTAAAGTGCATGAGAGCGAGTTCACTAGTTTATATAGTTTGCTTTCAGTATGTGGAATGTTCACCATGATTTCAGGGCCAGCAGGCTGCGACCACTTTAGGAATAAAGTTGCTCTATTGGCACTGCTTTTCAAACACAATAATTGTGGTTTTTCTGAAAGCAAAGACTCCAAACAGGAAATCAGAAGTCTTCATCAGAAAATAACTGGAATGCACTTGGTGTGAACAGTGGAGATGTCTATTAGCTGCAGCTGAGCAAGCCAGTTTTTATCATCTTTTATAAGAAGGAATTATAAATTATGTTTCATGCCAACAGTCACATTATCTCCTTTTTGGCTTTGCCTTGAGTTTTATATGTGTCTTAAACTCACCCCCAAGATTTCACAGCGAATAATTTCTCAAAGAACCTCTGTGGTTATCTCATTTTGCCAAACAGCTGTTCCATGGCCACGAGGGATGAGTGAGAGAAGAGGTCCAGGAAGGGAGAGATTATTCAAACTCGAGAGGCTCGGAGTGGGAAAATACAAAGAGCGTACAGAGCAAACAGAAAGAGACACGAGGACATGAAGGGACAGAATTCAGACTTGCGAGTCTGTCCACACTTGCTTGATTGTGTCTGTCAGAAGCGAGAGGACAGTGGGAGGAATAAAACAATTAATATGAACAGTACTCTGGGGAATGTTCGTTTCCTTGACAACAGCAGGCACAGCCAAACAAACGGGCCCTTTCATAACCATTCAAAACAAACAGAAACTTTATTAGCAACCTTGCATTAGTTTTTTTTTTTTTTTAAAAAGAGGCGTCCCTTTCTGTCATCCTGGAGACGGAATTCATACATTTTGCCAAATTGAATTCAGCTCCCGTGCTCCTCATTTCAAGTCATTTAATGTGGATTTGCACAGTTTTGAAAATGTAGTCTTGAAAGTGTGAGAAACAAGCCGAGCCTAGAAAGGCTATGGAGCTGATTAGAGGTAAGTGGGAGGAGGATGAGATCCCGCTGTTCCAGACAGTGTTCCACAGAGAGACGGAGAGAGGGAGGGAGACCTACAGCAGGGTGAGAAACCAAAATGAAAAACCTGAACCCTTGATCCATACAGTGAGGGGATTCTGTGTGTCCGTAATGCATTTCCCTGACTTGGCCTGGATCTGGTCTGGAGTGATAGCCTTTTCTGTCTTAATGAGAAGAATCCGCATCCATAGTGCACTATGGGTCAAGTATGATAATGTGATTCTATGCCACAGTCACCAGATCTCAGACCACTGAAACTCCTACAGGGGAGGTTTGCACTGGTGTGTTAGACCGTGCTTTCATCACCAAAGGAGGAATGCTGTTTTTAGAGTTTCAGAGAGTTGGAAGATCGATGCCAACACTCTCTGAAGCTGGTCTAATACCACATAGTTGCCCAACAGCCTTTCTAAGACCCCCTTTTGGATTTTTTTTCCCCCTTGAACTTGTTGCCTCGTTTGTATGTGTGTGCCTTTTCTTTGCATATTTGTGTTGTTGGATGGGCGCGGTTATTGTTACTCAGAGAAGTTTTATGATGAGCCAGCCAGTACGCCCTGTTTCTTGGCAAAGGTGATGCGCTTTAATCAGCTGCAGGATATCTTCAACAATGGCTCAGCATTTTCTTTCCTTTCTTGCATTGGGTAAGAAGTGAACACAAACTGCAAAGCAAACACACAACTACAGTCAACAGCTGAACATATGGTAGCACGTGGTATAAGGTAAACCCTCAAAGTATAACCTGCTTTATTCTCACTTTTTAAAAACTCATTCAGACACAGTTTGCAAATCAAAGACATTCTGTATTCAATAAGCCCTGAAACTGTCGAGTTGAAACATAAACTCAAGGGGAAAGTATTTATTGAGGTCATAGATCAAGTGAGCAGCTTTTTTTTTTTTTTTTTTACCACAGGCTTCAATACAATCTGCCTTCTTTACTTTTCATTATAAACCTCCTAATTCAGACCAAGAGGAAGAAGAAAAAGAGGATGAGTTTATATGGAAAATAAAAGGTGAGGTTCTGAGGTCTTTTTTTGTTGTTCACATTTTTTTTTTTTGCCCCTGTGGCTCCAGAAACAGAAACTAACCTCACTCTCATGACTAACACAAATGAGTTCTGACTGATTTTAATTACAAAGTTTATCTGTGAAGGCTCTGCACAACAGACAGGGATGGGTGGAGGTTGGTTAGAGAAGCACTAATCCCACCATTTACCCTCTAGTTATGTTCTTTCTTTCTCCAAGTCTTTCTGGTGGCTCTCACTCCAAATGAAGTCATAACATGTACTAACAGCTTGCACATTCAGCATGGGTGGTTTAAATGTCAAGCAGGCTTCCAACATTTGCATCAGGAGCAGTTTCTTCCCACTAGATTCATTCCTCTGAGTCATCAGTGACAATGGAAGGAGGCTTATAAACATACAGTAAATGTAAGCTTTTCACGGAGAAAAAAAAGAATAAAAAAATCACAGCTGCAAGATGTGAAACGTGACTTTTATTGTGAAATAAACACCTTTCCCCGAAGCTGGCTGTTGCCAAAAGTCACGAGATTGATCGCCGCAGTTCAACATGTCGGAGAGTTTGTTTAGGCAAAACACTGATGTATGCGTGTTACATAGTTATCTAATGAGGCTTTTGACAAGTGTTTGTGGATGTACTTGAGTTTGATACAGGAAAGAAGAGAGGAGAAGGAATCTGGTCGTGTTGTCCTAGCTAAACAATGGATGTGGGTCAGTGTTTGTGTGAGTCTGTTGAGGTATGCGCAGTATCTCAGTTTTTTCTCTCAAACACCAACAAACATACACTCTTCAGTTTCCTCTGTCATAGTCCTCTCTGCAAGTTTTCCATCTCTCTGTCTCTTTATGACATGCGACTTGGTTCAGGTGGGCCAAGTTTAATGTTTTCATTAGTAGTATTTGATGAGTATTAGCACAAATATAAGTTCTACTTCTTCTACAAAGTGGATAAGTTTGCATAATTGCTTAATTGGGGGGGGGGGTAGTTTTGCCCCTGTACATCACCCAGATTGCTTTTAAACCAAACAATCAATGTGTTTTTATTGAAAGTGCAGGCTTTCAGTTTTGATTTTAAGAGATTTCACAAATCTTTTGCATTAAGTGTTTAAAAATTAAAGCAATTTTTATACATTTATACTTTTTTAGAGGTTCAATTAATGAGCTAATGTAACATCATTTAAAATGTGGGATTTTTTGATAGTTGGATGAAAGTAATTTTCAGTCAATAAGAGAAGAATATCATTTCTTCCCCTTAAGAAACTCTTGGGTTGCTTTTGTGGTATATATTTGGTTCATTATCCATTTTCACTGTGATCAGGTTTTCATCATGTGGCTGAATCAGAGCAGAGATTAAACAACTGCATCACACAATTCAATCTGCTGGTTGAAGCAGCGGCCACATCATCATTAACCACTGACTCCCGTCCACTGGCAGCTGTGAAATTACCTCCACATGTTTGACAGGTAATGTGATAGTTTCATCTTGGTTTCATCTGTGGGGAAGTTTATTTTTCTTTTCCAGAACTGCACTGGCTCTTTTAGACGCTTTCTGGTAAACTCTAAATGGTTTTGCACATTTCCACTCATAAAGGCATCTCTTCACCTTCCTCCCACAGAGTGCTCTTGGCTTTGTTAGATGTTTTGAAGTTGCTTTTCTTAGCCAAGGAAGTAATTCTATCATGATGCACTTCAGATGTCTTCTGTGTCTTTTCAGGCATTTTTGGTGTTGCTGAGCTGGTCAGTGCATTCCTTCTTTTTAACAATGCACCAGATTGTTGATCCAGCCACTCCTAAAGTTTCTGCTATCTTACAGATTTATTTTGGCCTCACTCATCACTTTGGAGCTCAAATTTAAAATGACAGCGAAAAGCTCTAAATTCAGTACTTTGAATCAACGTCTGCATCAAAACTAAAAAAAGAAACGGTGTCTTTGTTCAGCAAATTATAAACCTAAGTGTAGTGAGTTTGCCTGTGGCCAGATTTTACCGACGTGATAGAATTGCAACCATGCACATGACTTTACATTTAGATATCAGACATTACTCTGTAGGCACCACGATAGATGTTGCACGACAGATGGTCTCAACACCAAAAGCAAAAAAATATAAGTGAATGAGGGGAATAGATAGATTCATTTTTAATAAAATGTGTAATAAAGTGTAATAAAAAAATCTTTAGTGTGATTAAAGTTCAAACTCTTGAGGTGATCTCAACTGCACACCTGCTGAAGTAGGCAAAACTCTACAGTCTCTTTAGCAGACCATCTTCAGCAGCAGTTTGCATTTTGAGATCTTTATCATTTCAACAGCATTGCACTTATTTGCCAGATAGTTTTCCTCATAAGCAGTTATTGATCAGAAACATTTTAATTGCTAATTCTTTGCATCTTGTTTTAAAGGGTCCACGATTTTCTCTTTCGGAGCACGTGCGTGTTTCATGTTGGTGGGTTTCTTTCTGAAAATGTCATTGTGTCACAGACTGTCTGTCTTTTTCTCTGTTTGATCATCGCTGCCAGAAATTCTACAGAATAAAATCGAACTATTGATTATATTGAATCCAGATGCAGAAACGGCGTGTGATACAAAAATACAGCACACACGCTTTTTTGGATTTGATTATACGCGCAGCAGAAAGTTCGTAACGGTAACCAGCACCTGTGATAGAAAAAGTCACGTGACCGGGTGGTTACACTCCATCCGCATCGGATGTGACTGCTTGACTCCAGACAGGCAGGCAGGAGACCTGCCCCTCCTCCTATAGCATCAGCAGCAGCGATGATTCAACGCGTCCGCTGTCGACTCCTTTTTGGATTCACGGCTCAGCAGCTGAGGTCTGCAGTCCCTGAGTGAAGAGCTGAGAGAAGAGCTGGTTTGCTTTCGCAGCAGGAGTTCTTCACCGCTTCACAGCTTCCATCGAGGGCGCAGTCTGCTCTAGTTTGAGGCGTTTTGCCCCTCTGTCGGTGTTCAGCCAACAGCTCACCTGCAGAGACTCCTGACAATGCCTCGCTCCCGGGCGGAGCTCCCCCGGTAAGCAACCTCTATGGCAGGTTTCACCCAGTTTATAGGAGGGTAGGGGGGGCTGGGTGTGAACCGTGAAAAATCTCCTTAGGGCGAGGTTGTAAAATAACGAAATAAACCTGTAAAGAAGAATTACCGCCGGCAATTAGAAAACCAGTGCTGAAAATAGATATTTAGCCTTCTGATTTTATGAGTTAAAAAAATAAGATTTTTTTTAATCCAAGAGTCAGATATGGATTTTTTTTCCTATTACCGTTCCTGACAGCAGTGTATCAAGTAGTTGATCTGACGGGGGGCAGAGAAAAGTCTGAGCGTGTTTAAAATACAAAATTAAGGCTTTTGTCACCCTAACCTATTTACAAGTAACAGAGCTTGTATTTAGTGCAGTAACACTGTTATTGTTATTCCACCACTCTGGCAGGCTTAAGCCAATCCCTCAGGCCACTTTGGGAATTTTCCATCCGAGCATAGTACGCCTGATCTTTGCCCTTGTTCGTGGTATCGGCTGCATTTTTTAAAGTGGAAGATTGTGGCTGCCAGATTTCAGTGAAGTTAAAAATTCTTCAAGTTGAAAAAAAAGAAACTCTCCCGGCTGTAGTGATGTAATCTGAAATGCATTCTAGATGTTGTTTTTTAGTTATGTTTGCTGAGGGGTCCGAACGTCCGGTCACGGTATGATAAATTTGATCTTTTCAGTGCTGCTGTTCACTCACCTCTCCTGCCTCTTCTCCGCAGGTTGACCGGCCTCCTCGTTCTCCTTTTTCTTCTACCCGTTTTCCCGTTTTCCTCATCATCCTCCTCCTCCTCCTCTCACCCTCAGTGGGTCCTCCAGCGTATCCCTGTGGTCATCCCCCAGCACACGGAGGCTCGGCCGGCCCCTCATTTTCTGTCTCAGGCCCGCTTGGACGTCACCTCAACCTGTGACCCCGAATGCCACAAGAAGGCCCCTCATCCAAGCTACTGGGACCTGCGGAGTCTCCTGGCATATGAGACTCTCCACTCTAATGGTCGGCTCACTGAGACTGCCATTAGGATCTATGGCTACAACCCCAACTCTAACACGACTCCAGCCTACTTAACTGGGTCCTCAGGCAAGGCTGAGAGGTCACATGTCAGAAGAAAGCGCCAGATCTTTGGCCACGATGGGCGATTTAGCATTGCTGGGCAGGACTTCTTGCTTAAATATCCATTCTCAGTGGCTGTCAAACTGTCCACTGGGTGTTCTGGTACACTGGTGGGAGACCGTCATGTTCTCACAGCTGCTCATTGTGTTCACGATGGTAAAAACTATGTGAAAGGAGCTCAGAGGCTCCGGGTTGGCTTTTTAAAACCTAAGCAACGAGACACACAACAGTCTTCCTTCCACCTTCTCTCCAACTTCACCAACCATGTTGAAGGAGGTCCGAGTCCCTACGCACCACCTACCAGTGACATAATGAAGTTCCAGTGGATCAGAGCCAAGCGCACCCATGTTCCCAAAGGCTGGATAAAAGGGAATGCTAATGACATAGGAATGGACTATGACTATGCTTTGCTTGAACTCAAGAAACCCCACAAACGGCGCCACATGAAGCTGGGAGTCAGCCCCCCCGCTCAGGGACTGCCTGGTCGCCGAGTCCACTTCTCAGGATTCGATAACGACCGGCCAGGACAGCTGGTGTATCGGTTCTGTCGTGCCGGCGAGGAGACTTCAGACCTGTTGTACCAGCACTGCGACGCTCAACCCGGGGCTAGCGGCTCGGGAGTCTACGCGCGGATGTGGGCTGGTCGACGCTGGGAGCGAAAGGTGATAGGTGTGTTTTCCGGGCATCAGTGGGTGGAGCGACAAGGTGCGTCCCAGGAATTTAATGTAGCAGTGAGAATCACGCCTCTGAAATATGCTCAGATCTGCTACTGGATAAAAGGAAACTTCATGGACTGTAGGGAGGGGTGAAAACAAAAACATGAGGACCACACAAGGGGTGTAAAACCACAGCCACAAATCCCTTTGGCATAACAGGAGCCACACTTTTCAACCCCACTGCCCACAGCACTGATATGTTAACATAAATATGCCAATATCTACACGCAGACGAGACTCAGATCCAGTAATGACATGACAAATGGGCCACTTTAATTTGTGCCTTTGCTTAGTTTTTGATATCAAGAAAGTATTTTTCTCCCTTTTAGAACATTTATCAGGATAACCAAGTTTTATTTGGACTCATTTAATCTGAAACATGGACTGATGGGGTGGGACCAGAGAAACTGTTTATCTAGACACTGCAGCATTTTAACTGAGCTAATACTAAAGATTGCACTGTTTTCTCTACTGAAATTTATATTTGTGAATGAATGTACAAGTCAGCTACCAAAGTTGCCAACTGTTTCCTTCCAAACCTCTCAGTGGAAACAGTAGTTATCTACAAGCATAGCATGCTTTATTTACAGTGGGAGGCGGGGTGGAAGCGTTTTGCAGGTGTTGATATTTCAGGACTTTTGCAAGTCTGCAGATTACTTGGTAAATGAAGCAGTTTGTGGAGTGTTGTTTATTGCCAAGCGCCATCTGCTGGCCACATAAGAACACTGCAGGTGTCCACATGAACATGATGGCATCCCAAGTTAGTTTAGGCCTACATAAGCACTTTTTACTTATTTGTGACGTTTCTGAAGAAACCAGAAATCTGTCAGATTTAATGAAATATATGCTTTGAAATAAGGCAAGTGTCTTCTATTTTTTTCCCAGTCTGCTCACAAGACAAATTAAAACAAACACAACGTTGGTTCGACAAGTTTTTATTTCCAATTTCAAAAAAAAAAAAAAAAAAAAAAAAAAAAAAAAAAAAAAAAAAAATCAGAAATGCTGTGGGGAACCTGAACACTGTAAAAAGCTGAAATATGAGGACCAGCTCCTTTGACTTCTCCAGCACTGACATACTCAACGGGTTCATCACTGACTCTGAATGTGGAAACGTGGATATGTCATGTTTTTTTAAAACCATTTGAAGTAAATGAGCAACAAGTTGACTAAAATCGAGAGGGTAGAGCAGTAATAAATTTAGAATCTATTCATATCTCAATTCTTCAGCTTTTATTCAAAGCAGACTCTCCACAGAAGCGGGAGTTAGAGTTAAATTGTGTCATTTCAGAATTGCCCTGGGCAAATTAAAAGATGAGAGCCATTCAAAACTCATTTCAGCAATGGCGCTCAACTGAAGGCAACAGCACGGAGAAAGAAAGAAAAAAAATTAAAAAATACCGATTCACATCAACAGCACAATTCAGCTGCAAGACTTTGCTACATTCAAGTGTAAAGTGACCACAAAGTATAAGCACCAAAGAAAGGAGAGACGTTTGCAGACAAACTAGAACATGTATGACATGTGAATTAGAGGATCTGTCAAACCTGTGTGCTCCACATGTACACTGGTTCATCTCAAAGGTAGCAATGTGGGGAAAAAAAATCCACTTTGTCAAACTAAAGTTTAATACTGCCTGAAGTTACGCACTGGCTGCAGACGGACGCTGGTGATGGAGAGGTGGAGGAACATAAAGGCAAAACTACTGACGGGTAAGGTGATGATCGCAAAGTGTAGCTACACAGAAAGGCAACAACAATGCAACAAGGCAACCTGTTTGTAACACCATTCCGGTAACTGAGAATACATGAAGTGGCTGTCTTTCCACACCCTGCGATTACGCATTCAGTCCCCACTGAAGTGTCACTATTAAACACCCTCTGCGTTCAAACCTAAATGAGAGCATGGTGACAGTGACTTATTTGCAGTGGGTCAAGGGTGAGGATGAAGGATGTTCCAGTCCACAACAGACACAGACCTGATGTGATACAGTCCTATATCCCATCATACTTGAAACATTCAAGTGACTGGATGAACATTAAGTAACATGGTGTATTGTAGCCAGATTTCAGTGTGTGAAAGTGTGCTCAGGCATCACCCTCTCACAGCAACAGCCTTTCTCACTTTAAATACTGTACTTGGACTTTCATGAGTGCGCAGTGAGTTTAACGATGCCAGACAAAAGATTTTGTCTGACGCTTGTGAGGTTGTTGCGAGACTGGTGCTGTTACTCCACCCTCCAGTTAGCCAGTGATACGAAGCAAGCAGATACTAACTGTGAAAACGTGGTTAGAAGCTGAATGAGAAGAACACGGCATTGTCTGCGGAGGCCGCGGATTGGAGTACCAACTGTGTTTTTCTTCCAGACTGCTCTCGAGTCAGTTTGCATGAACAGTTTATTGGACTTTGAGTAAAAAAATAACAGACTGAGACTTTGCTTAAAGGAATACTTACTCTTAGGAAATGTTCTCATCCTTTTACATTTAGATAATAAGATTCATATCACACTCTTGCCTCGATAGTAGCTTCAGCTGACTTTTTAGCGTAGGTTTAAGTATTTATACAGTGGAACAGCCAATCCTGCACAAACCAAAAATCACTAAAATTACCTACAATGACCCCCTAAAGCTCATTAATATGAACATGTTTCACATGTACCGACTGGACAGATTTATTTTTACCCTTTGACTTTTGTTTCAATTAAATAAATAAATATAAAAAAAATAAAAAAAAGGTTTCACACACAGGGAATCAGATTCTGCCATTATGTTAAAGCCATCTCAGAGATATAAACAAAAAGAGTCCTTTAGGGTCACTACAGAGGTTGCAGCAGTGGAAACAGTGATATATCTAACACGGACGCCTGTACAGGAGCCCTTGGTGTTTAAATTTAAACACACTAGGAACCTTTAAGTGTTGCTTTTCTTTAGAGAGCTAACTTTGCAAAGGGACATTTAACCCAAATCATGAAAAATGGCCAATCCCCAAGTAAATAAAAACAAAAGGGGGAGGACAAAACACAAGCAGTCTACTAATGTGCATCTTTGTGACGGCAGAGACTTGTAGCAGAACAGCAGGATTTGACTCCCAGGTATGAAAAGGTACGGTAAACATTTGTCAGACTAGCCATTTTTCTTGCATTTGCTAATGTTAACAGATTGAGTGTCTAACTTTGATCAAAAGACAATAAGCACATTTCCCAAAAATCCCAAATTATTCCTTTTAGAGACAAAGAGCTGCACCAATACTGAAATGAAGGAATCGTGCTGATGCCCCCAGAAACGACTGGTTCCAGATTTAAGACTGAAGCAGAATAAAGGACAATCAGGACCCAAGCATGAAACCTCCCTCTGCTCTGAATCGAACGCCTGTTTTAACAGACTGTCAAAGGCAAAGTCTGCGCCGTCATTGGCCGCCTGCACTTAAAATATCTTTGGTGAAAAGTCACTTCCTGGCATTCCCTGACTTCCCTGTCACCTAGCAACAACATAACACAACATGCTAATGACATGAGCGTGGTAATGCCCGGTGTAACTCGAAATAGTATACAAAATAAAAATATTCTTTTAAATAGGTCTATATATAAACACTGCATTAAAAATTGAACCGTATCAAAACACAATTATGAGTCCCTTAATCTCCAAGCACCTTCCACATCCATCAGGCCTCCATCTGTCTCGCCTCCGCGTCCAGAGTTTGTAGGAGAGGTCTCGCCGTGTAGTCTTTACTGTGACTTGAGCCCCAAACTGTTGGAGGACAGAGGGTAGGAATAGGCTTTGCCCAGCACGATGCGGTCTCGGAGTAGTTTGAAGAGGACATAGTAGTTGCAGAAGAGAATAAGGCCCAGAGACAATGTGTGGTTCCAGCGCTCAGAGCGCAGCAGAGAGTATAACTGGTACAAAACCACGCTGGACTCGATCCAGATCAGCAGGTTCAAGATCCGCAGCGGCTTGTGGAACAGGAACTGGAAGCCAAACAGACACAAAGAACGGGGGGAAAAAATGACAGAGTGTCATAGATTAAAAAAATAAAATAAAATAAAAAATTCAATATGTGCAGTGGTTAGCGCTGCTGCCTCACAGCAAGAAAGTTCTGGAAACCTGCTGATGGACTGGAGCCTTTCTGGTTGGAGTTCCCCTGTTAACACCGTGCCTGCACAGGTTTCCTCCCACACTCCAAAGACAGGAAGGTTAACTGTTAAATTTAAACTGGCTGCTTATGTGAATGTGAGAGAGTGTGGGTTTCTGTCAAAGTGCCCAGGATTGGCTATAGCTTTGTGGGGTGGGAAAGCAAAAACAAAACAAAACAAAAAAGACTGAATAGAGTACACATGTATGGACACTTAGCAGGTTAGTGTGGCAGACAACTTGACCTGCTGTGGACTGTGGGAGACAGCCAGGACACTCAGAGGGGGCGGCGGTAAATAAATACTCAGAAATGTTGGGCACAACCAGCCGCCGAGCAGCTTCCTAATCACTTCACCGATGTGTGAATCCAGCTGTTTCAGGGAATCCCATTAAAGATCACATCTTACTGCATGTTTTTCTTCTCCAATATCTGTTTAAAGACAATATCTGTGGTTGAGCAGCCACACAAATTTTGCCGCTGTGCTTGACCACAGGCTGATGATTTTTTGAAGCTCGGCTTCAGAGTCAGCGAGAAGTAAAGATGCTAGCTCAACTCTATCACTGAGTGAGAAGTGCCAGACATCAGCGCTTCTGTACCGGCAGTCTGAACACAGTGCATTAGCCTCTGAGGAAACTCGTACTTTACTCACTTTATTCACTTGTTGCAGTAGTTTGTGTTTAGATATGGGCCACGTGGAGCTCTGTTCTAAACATCTGGGGTGCAGACTCAGTGAAGAGCTACATGATGGACGCAGCAGTGATGTCAAATCTTGTTTTTGCTGACAGGTAAGAGCCCAAACCATCATTAGTGTTACTGTGGACCCTTCTGTCTGAACCATTCAAACAGCTTGATTTTCAAACCCCAGCCCAAACATTCATACCAGGGCTCGGTAACCTGCGGCTCTTTAGTCCTTATACTGCGGCTCCGCGTGGTTTGGGAAAATAAATTAGAAGTATTTAGCTGAAGTGTATTTTATTTATGTTAGTTCTTTTTTAACTTAAGTTCTAAATTCGAAGATTATTGTGATATTGAAATAAAATAATAAAATTACATTCTATTATTTTTTCATCGCTCAAAATAAGCGTCACACTCGCGGAAGCCGGTGTACCCGCCAAAACGGCGTGCATTTTTCGAGACTTTCAACCCCAGGTAGGCCAATTATGGATCTTCGGATCCACATTATGTCAGCAGCTGTTCTCCACCGTGGACTATGTTAAAAACAAACACCGCTCGCGCCTCACAGATGACAGCTTACAGTCCTGCGTAAAGATGAAAGCCCCGATTTGCAGACACTGTGCACAGAGGTTCGGGACCAGAAGTCAGGGCACACCCGACGATGTTTGCATGAACATGCTTTTCAGCATCTCTTTATTGACCACTTTTCACACACGGTTGCTGACGCTTACAGCCGGCTGTAGCTTTTCAGCTCACAGCCCGACACACACCAACACAACAGCACAGATGTAAAGACGGCGAGGCGTGATTGCGGGTGCCACTCCGGTGCTTCCGCCTCCCCTGCAGCGGCGCTGCAGACCACGCCCTGCTACACACATTAACCAGGTAAAATACATATTTAATCAGAATTTTGCAAATATCTATTTTTCATTTTTTTAGCAGCATGGTGCATTTTTTGCCAATTATTTTTTAAAAGTCAGGTCAAGCCTCGAAAAGCCCAAAGACGATATATCTGTTGTGAGCCACCACCCTTATATATAAGGGTGGTGGCTCACAACAGATATATCGTCTTTGCTGGATCATTTTAGTTCAGTTTTCCTTTTGTTATATTTCTGTAAAAGTTCAAAATGTGTTAATTACATAAATAGGATGTAATTTTCTCTGAAGCACTTCATGGATTTCATAAGCAACACACTTTAGTTGTTCACACAAAGCATAAAGGTAAAAAAACAATATATACAGTGTTATCTTCATTTTAGATGTCAAAAAGTATTTGCGGCTCCCAGTGTTTTCTTTTGCGTGGAAACCGGGTCCAAATGGCTCTTTGGGTGTTAAAGGTTGCTGACCCCTGATTCATACCATGATCCCAACACGCTATATGGGCCTCTTATATAACATCTTATGATTTTCTCCAAAGCAGTGATTTGTATTTTCTGGAACAGTGGGACGACTTCAAAGAGGAGAGATTGCTGCTTTCCGGTTTTCCCGTCCTGTTTTGTCCTTGAATCCAGTATTTTGTGTTAATGATCTTTTTTTTTTTTTTTTTTCAACTAAGTGCAAAAGTCTGTTAAAACCCCCAAAAATAAAAATACATGTAATACCGTCTCTATTGTTTGTTTTATGCAACTTAAAATGTGGCACAAGTCATTTCTACCTGATGGATTGACTAAAAGAGTTTGTCATTATAATTTATTCAGGTCTACTGTATTAAACAAACAGTTTTTAGAATATCGCTCTTAAATTCAGGACAATTGTGAGAACACGGCATCTCCTCAGGAGAAATTGTTGGTTTCAACAGCAAAAACAAACACAATTCTAATTTCGTCCACTCGGCAGAAACAAGTAGTAAAAATCTCATTTTAATTGGTAAAGCTCTAATGTCCCGTTTCAATAAAGGCAGCATGAGGTTGTGCTTAGTTTATGAGTACTCTTATTTCCAAACACATCATCACTGCCCACACAAAAACACAAAGCCCAATCAGCTGATCAGAATTAAGGTCCGTTCACGCTCACACAAATACACAGAAAATAGCTCCAACACGGTAATTTACCTTGGCAACATGTAAATAAAGTGCTTGAATTCACTGGAGCTGAAAACGTTATACATACCAGTTTCTCCTAAAAGACATTGACCGAGTTAACACTAGACTAACCTGCTGAATGTTGATCATAATCACAGATCAAACAGAAGACTGCAAAAAATAATCACCAAGCAAACAATAACTGAAAAATTTGAGTTGAACCAATTTCAGATCTTCTCTTTGATCTATAACATGAAGTTTTGTACAAGAAATCAACACAAGTCAAAGTTTTTGTGAGGAAAGCGCCACCTCTTGGTGACACTCTGCAACTGAATTTTCATAATCAAACGTAAACACGCCTGAGTTGGAGGGAGGAGGTTTCCCAGGAATCATGAATAGGCTTGGGTGTGTCTGTACCTAAACCTGCCTTCAGTGGCGATAAGCTAGTACTCTTCTAATGCTTGCAAGTAATCAAATACTGCTGCAAGAGGGACACTGCTGAACAGCACAGAGCAGTGACTACATAATAAGGAAGGCAGTTCCACCACAGCTGATGTTTTTTGTTTGTTTTTTCCTCATTTCTGAACACATTTGAAAAACATTTTATTAGAGATCAGAAGGGAATAAGGACCAAAACTATAAACTGAAAAATGGTGAACATCAGTGTAGTTAATATGGGAAATTCACAGGTACTCACATAAAATCTTGCATGGGAAACATCAGAGGGGAGAGCCACATTATAGGGACCGACCGCCTTATACAGACTTCGACTATGTCGTACTAACACCCCCTGAGGCCAAATGGTGCTTTCTGACCACCTGCAAAACATTAACACCACAGTTATACATAACCTATTAAATAGACATTTCTAAACTTGTCTAAGTACACCAGAGTGTGCGCACACTGGGCCACTCACATGTGTTGAGGTGCGTTACTGTATGAGCCGTGCTCCAGCTTCTGCCAGCGGCCGAGGTGAGCCGCCGAGCGATGAAGCAGGTCGCAGTAACTGGGGGGCAGCAGCTGGCTCATCAGCATCACGAATGCATTGATCCACACCATGATGAGATGCTCACATGACCACCGCATGTCATAGTACTGGGTGCTCTGTAGGAGTAAGAAGAACGAGTAAGAAACCAGAAGCAACCCTACGCAACGCGAAAGGTCGGGAATTTATGACAGAGAAAGAGACGCAAGTGAAACACCCACCTCAACGAAGCAGAGGGGCAGAAAGGCTACGTAGTAAGCGCTGAAGAGCGAGTTGAAAAGCACTTCCTTGATTCGCCGGTTGAAGTCGCTCTTCAGCTCCTCCACCTCTGCTCGAATCAGCTCTGGTGTGTGAGAGTGTGTGGGTGGCGGGCAGGTGTGTGTGGGCGTGTGTGGGGGGCTGGAAAACTGCTCTCTGAGGTTCTCTCGTAATAGGAAGAGGAAGTCGCGTGGTCGGAAGAAGGGGGTTTCTGTTAGGTCGGTCTGCTGGTGGTCAGCTGTGTAATCACAATCGGCTGGTGCCACCTGGCTTTTCCCTCCCTCTTGATGGAAACAGCAGAGTGGGACATAAACACCGAATCTGGGGATGAAAAATAAATAAATGACACAAAAGCATTTTTTTTACCTTCAGATGAGGATGAGATGGTAAATACAATGTCTACATAAACTTACAGCTATCTGAACCATTTCCTTTAAAAAATATCTGGTTAATGGCTAGAAAATGTATAGTAGCCAAATTATTCCTTTTCCAATGCTTTTAAGTTTAGGATTTTTTCCCACTGCTGCAGCCATAAACCGTGTATGCGAGCAAGGTTTTTACTTTTACACAGTCCAATCAGAAAAATGTCTTTTAGAATTTGATGCCAAAGCAAGCAGGAAAAAAAGACAATTTAAGTCCTGCTGACAGAGGTTCATTTGACAGTTGTGGCAACCATTTGTGGGAAGCACTTCAGATAAAGCGCTTATCAGATCACCACACAACCTGTGCACATTTTTTACAATACTTCATTCAGGAGCTGCACAGCCCAGTTTCTGTTATTTCTTATAAAGCTACTGACTCTTATTCCAAATATAAAAATTATCCCCATTTTTTACAATTTGCATGCATTGCGCCTCTGATAGCAGACTTTGACTGCTTCACTCCAGATAATTCAAAACACTTAGAAATACTTTGCTTTGAGACAAATTATTCAGTGGTAGACTGGCCTTTAGAGAGTGAAGTGGACCAAACACTCACGGATATCCCAGGAAGAGGAGGTTAAGAACAGAGTTTTCCTTGTAGAGGTTGACCAGCGTCCAGCACAGCACCCAGCCGCACAGGGTCAGCAGGCTGAGTCGAGCTGCGATTAGAAGCACGTAGCGCAGCAGAGACCCCCCGCTGCACTGAGACACCTGGGCGAGACAGAAGCAGAACAACACGCCGTTATGAGAGAGAGCACGGCAGCCACACTGACATCATGAGGGATCAGGTCCCTACAGTGTGCTTGCTGACTGCTTACAGAGATCGAATCTGTGTTTACCTCAGAAACAATTGTCCAAACGAGCCTCCTGGCCAGCATTACTGTGATGAAGATAGCCAGGTGGTAGTCCATTAAATGAAAGTTCTGTTGTGGGAAGATAAAAAGATAGGGGTTTGTTTCTCCACAGAGAAATTGTTGCTTATTAAATTAAACCTCTTAATAAGAAAGTCGCATGTTATGAGTTGGGGAAAGACAGCAACATATTGATGCAGTTTTACTTACAGTTTTAAAACTGTGATAACAGAAAACTGAAATGATGACCTATTTTTTAGGACTACTGAGGGAACTGGTGGGAAAAGAGTGTGTTATGTGTTCTTACGAGTGAGGTAGAGGCAGCAGGGTGGCTGTATGGGTACCACCACACTGTCCTGTAGATGTTTATGTACTGGACAAACAAGGCCACCAGCAAATAGAGAAAAAGCAGGAACTCAAACAGCAGACTGCTGTCCAATGGCAGCTCGGGGATCCTCGAGTGACGCACTGGCTCCGGAGTAATGAGGGCTGAGATGGGTGGAGCAGATAGACCCAGCGTGTTACTGCTCCTGGAGGGAAAAAGAGAAAAAAGAAAGCACGCAACACAAGGAGAGAGAGAGAAATATAAATACTCAAACACATCTGGGTGTGTGATTAAAAATGTGACACCTACTGCAAGGTGTGTATGCAAACAAAGTGGGATGTGGAGACTAGTCTACAACACCCTGGCAACAAGTGGTTGTTTTTTTTGGCTGCAGCCAGGTGAACTCATTCCTTGTAACCTCCTTGTGATCACCAACTAGTCGGGGGTAGGGATGGGTATCGAAAACCGGTTCTTGTTGAGAACCGGTTCCCACTGTTTCGATTCCTTGGAATTGTTTGCCATTTTTGCAAACGATTCCCTTATCGATTCCAGTCGCCCCGAATGACGTCACCCGTTGCGGAGCGTCATTTACCTGGCAGGAAACACGGCGCCTAAGCGGCTCAAACGCTCAAAAGTTTGGTTATACTTTACGAGAACGGGTGACAACAGGACAACTTGCAATACTTCAAAAGTAGAGATTTCATTTAAGGGAGGAAACACGACGAATATGCAAAAGCATTTGCTCACAAAACACACGACAACTTTAAATGAATGTCGTGTTTTTAATTCCGCTCCGGACTCGTGAATCTCAACCCAGCAGCAGCGGTAACGTTTGCACGTCCTCTCCCGTTAATGCGGCAGGTAAACTAACAGTGCATATTATGTTAGCGCGATCTGCCTTATTACAAAACCTGCCATTACTGTGCATTTAGGTGACCATGATGAGAGAGACAGAGTCTGGCTGGCTCAGATGCTGGCAGTTGTCGCTGCAGTCTACCGGTAGCGTCTCCTTTCAGGCCAGGATAGACGAATGTCACCGAGCAGTGACTAAGTTTGTGATAAAACGCTTGCACCCATTTGCCACAGTAGATGCCCCGATTTTTGGTAAGTGAATGTGTTTAATCGTAGGCAGGGGCATTACTGGATATTCTTGTATAATTGCTACAAATAATTTATGTTATACTTTGTTATTGCTACAGAAGAATATTTATTTTATTATTTTACATTTACAATTTTTTTTCCTGGGGACCCTGTGACACCCCATTGAAGAGCAGTAGGCTGTGGATCTCTTAAGATCTCACTGTTGGGTTTGTAAGGCCATGTTACTCCTAAATTTCTATCTTGTTCAAAGAGAAAATATAAAACAAAGCGCTAAGCTAATCGACCTTAGTGTTCTCCTTTTTAAAAAGAATCGATAAAGAATCGAATCGTTAAACAGAATCATAAATGGAATCGGAATCGTGAAAATCTTATCAATACCCATCCCTAGTCGGGGGGCAACAATCCAAGATCCTATAAGTTGATCGTTGGTTTGTCTACATTACAACAAATGTTTTGCTCAAAGCACAATAATAGCAAACATACAAAAATAACAGTTGCAGTGAATTTCTGAATCGAAATTTGACCTTCAAAATTATTCTTTAGTGGTCTTGTAAAGAAGCTGTCAGTGGCCAATGTTCATGTGCATCACAGGTTAAAAGAGTGTGATGATTCATAGTAAATGTCTCATTTAGATGAAAATGATTCAGAAATCTTGATGACACATGAATCATGTATCATCAAGATTTCTGACTTTCACCTCACACAGAAAGTTGACATAATACAAGAAAAAAGAAGTTCTATATTGTGAATTGGCTCAGAATTTCTCAATCAGTCCATTCCTGCTTTAAATGCATTAATGAATCAAAACCTCTTTATTACTGCATCTTGACAGCACTGAGAGGCTCTCTGTGTACATACCTGTTCCTGAGGCCTGTACCATTCCCGACGTTTCCTCCGACCAGAGTCTGCAGGGACGGCAGAGCGGAGCGACTTAGCTGCTGTCTGCTGGGACCCCTGCGACCCCCTGGCATGGTCGCCTATTACTGTGGCAACCAAGGGCAGAGCCCACCAACCAAAAGCCACTGGGACTTCCCCCTTCCTCCTCAGTGAGCCACCATGTACTGCCAGGCCACTGTGAACCAAACCAGAAAAGAAGACAACGTTTCATAAGACAAGACAGATTATGAAAAACCCGCAGCACACCATTCAAACTGAACTGACAAAAACCCAAAGCCCTCTACTCAGCGAGAACGGAGCTTTGTCATTTTTTTGTTAAATCGTTTTAATTGTATGTAACTGTTTTCAGAATGAAAGGCAACTTCAACAAGAGTTTACAAGCTTGTCAAAGCTGCTGTGTTTGATACAACTAGCACACTACTATGTAATGTCAATCACATTTGAACTATACTTGAAATAATCTGTTAAAACCTAAGAGGGATAATAAACAAGGTTGTCTTCATTCACATATAAAACACTTACAGGTCCTCTGAGCCATCTTATCTACAATAAGCAGAATTTCGTTGGAATGTTGTGAGGACAGTTTCTAGCTGCTCTTTTAACTCACAACCTTATTTCAATGACAGAAATGGAACAGACAAATTATCTGACACACTTTCGATTACAACACAGTGAAAGTTCCACCACAAACTATAGCCACTCAAATGAGCTCACAATTTTTTTATTGAATGATAAAAAAAACCCAAAAAAACCCAAACAGTAAAACAGAGGTTAAGACTTACAGGCAGTGCAGAATTATTAGGCAAGTTGTATTTTTGAGGAATAATGTTATTATTGAACAACAACCATGTTCTCAATGAACCCAAAAAACTCATTAACAGCAAAGCTGAATGTTTTTGGAAGTAGTTTTTAGTTTGTTTTTAGTTTTAGCTATTTTAGGGGGATATCTGTGTGTGCAGGTGACTATTACTGTGCATAATTATTAGGCAACTTAACAAAAAACAAATATATACCCATTTCAATTATTTATTTTTACCAGTGAAACCAATATAACATCTCCACATTCACAAATATACATTTCTGACATTCAGAAACAAAACAAAAACAAATCAGCGACCAATATAGCCACCTTTCTTTGCAAGGACACTCAAAAGCCTGCCATCCATGGATTCTGTCAGTGTTTTGATCTGTTCACCATCAACATTGCGTGCAGCAGCAACCACAGCCTCCCAGACACTGTTCAGAGAGGTGTACTGTTTTCCCTCCTTGTAAATCTCACATTTGATGATGGACCACAGGTTCTCAATGGGGTTCAGATCAGGTGAACAAGGAGGCCATGTCATTAGTTTTTCTTCTTTTATACCCTTTCTTGCCAGCCACGCTGTGGAGTACTTGGACGCGTGTGATGGAGCATTGTCCTGCATGAAAATCATGTTTTTCTTGAAGGATGCAGACTTCTTCCTGTACCACTGCTTGAAGAAGGTGTCTTCCAGAAACTGGCAGTAGGACTGGGAGTTGAGCTTGACTCCATCCTCAACCCGAAAAGGCCCCACAAGCTCATCTTTGATGATACCAGCCCAAACCAGTACTCCACCTCCACCTTGCTGGCGTCTGAGTCGGACTGGAGCTCTCTGCCCTTTACCAATCCAGCCACGGGCCCATCCATCTGGCCCATCAAGACTCACTCTCATTTCATCAGTCCATAAAACCTTAGAAAAACCAGTCTTGAGATATTTCTTGGCCCAGTCTTGACGTTTCAGCTTGTGTGTCTTGTTCAGTGGTGGTCGTCTTTCAGCCTTTCTTACCTTGGCCATGTCTCTGAGTATTGCACACCTTGTGCTTTTGGGCACTCCAGTGATGTTGCAGCTCTGAAATATGGCCAAACTGGTGGCAAGTGGCATCTTGGCAGCTGCACGCTTGACTTTTCTCAGTTCATGGGCAGTTTCTCGATTCGAATTTTGAGATGCTGCCCATTTCATCTCCAGTCTATGTAAAAGCGGCTATAGAAATAGACACAGAGATCCCCTTTATCTTTTCAGAGGCTACACTCTCCTGTCAAACTCCCTGTTAAGCAAGGCAAAAAGACCCGTCATTGCTCTCTGACTGCACAGACAAGAAAACCTGAATGTAAGCAGTTGGGCATGCTTACGCTGATTTTGGGAAACAAATGCCCAGAGGCGTTTACAGAGGGATTTTTAAGTGTCTTCATGCCAAAGAATTCAAATGCTAACACACCTCTGAGGGTGTGTGCAAACGTGTTTAGTGAGACTGATATACACAGAAAATGACAACCTGTCAGACAAAACCTGCTCTCTGCTCCTTTAGAGAACACAAACAAATGTCCCCGTGCTTACTCATATCTGGCCTAATTCACAGACTGTTACTGATTACACCTGAGCTTTTTCTATCAAGGTGCCCAATGAGCTGTGGTAATAGGTCAGCTAGCTGATGCTCTGCAGCACACATTTATAAAACAGAAGTCCACAGATACACAGCTTATTTTAAATTTAAAGTTTAAACGGTTCCATATTTAAAGGATTAAAATCTGAAGTGGGAGCACGCAAGAGTCACTTTTTGTTTTGTTTGTCTGTTTTGGTTTTTTTTAAAGTGCATGTGTGCGCGAGTGTGTGTGTTTTAAAAACAATTTCGCAACCGTTTTCCACAAATCTCCAAGATCTCTGAAGTCATGTCAACCAAAGAGTTGTAGCCTTACAGATATTCAGTTTATGGCACATTTAAAACAGTAAACAGGTCACATACAAAAAGTTGTAACTGGTTCATTTTTATAAATATTAAATAAATATTTGAATTATGTTCCACATAAACCTTTCACAATAAAGCTCAAGATCCTGTTGAGACTTTTCAAAATAAACTGAATCACGTGAAAGAGCAGATTATTTACAGATGAGAATTAAAAAAGAGCCGCCAGGTGCTAAAAAATAAACCTTAGACTCAAACGTTAGAACAGGCTTTTCCCCGCAGCACGCCGTGTAATAAATACAAAGAAAACGGTGGCCGTTACAACTTATGTCTAAAAATGTATAGTTTCATGCATCGGTTAAAACACTCGACTCCGGGTAAAGGACGCGCAGCTGGAAACACTTCACGCAAGTCGAGCTGCCCGAGATTCACAGAATTTACAGAAAATGTTACATTTTTGTGATTTTTATTGTTATCGGGACGATAGAATTCTTATATCGGGATATGAGATTTCGGTCATATCGCATATCATACTTTTCAGACTCACCTATTCTTAATGGAGACGTTCACACTAACCAACAGTAGCAATTTATATGTAGTAAAGTGCAATAAGTGCAATAACATCACGTATATTCTATAAAAGAAAAGGGGAATTCAATGTAAGACACTTTTAACAGCTTAATAATTTAAATAATTTGTAGTCAGTTCCAGATTTTTAAGAATTTGCTGCCGTTTTATCTCGTGATTACTAGTCACTTTATTAGGTACACCTTACTAGCACTGGGTTGGACACTCCTTTGCCTTCACAACTGACATAATTCTTCATGGCACAGATTGAACAAGGTGCATGAGAGATTCAGATTTTGATCCATACTGACATGCCAGCATCACATAGCTGCTGCAGATTTGTCTGCTGAACATCCATAACGCAAATCTTCCTTTCTACTACGTTCCAAAGATGCTCAACTGGACTGAGATTTGGAGACTGTGGAGATCATTTGTGCACAGTGAACTCAATGTGATCAGAAGATGGCCAAACTGTGATCATAAAGGCATACACAAGTTCAGCAACAATACTCAGCTGGTTCTAAAAGGCCCGAAGTACAGCAAGCAAATACCCTACACACCATTACACATCAGTTTCCTGTTTTCAGTTGACAGAAACAGCACCTAGTGTGGTATTCTGCCACCATAGCCCATCTGCTTCAAGGTTGGAGGTGTTCAGAGATGCTCTTCTGCACATCTTGGTTGGAGCAAGCTATTTTTTTTAAGTTACTGTTGCCTTCCTATCAGCTCAGAGCAGTTTGGCCATTCTCCACTCTTGGCATCTTTCACAAGAAAACTGCCACTCACTAGAAAGTTTCTATTCTTCTGACTATTTTCTGTAAACCATAGAGATGGTTATGAGGGAAAATCCCAGTAGATTAGCAGTTTCTCCATTGCTCAGACCAAACTGTCTGGCACAACCATGCTACTTTCATCATCATCTTTGTTCCTCATTCTGATGGTTTGAACTTCAGCAGGTCGTCTCGATCATATCTACACAACTAAATGCAGAGTTACCACCCTGTGATGGACTGCTTAGATTTTTTGATTAAATATCTGAGCGATTAGATATTTCTGTCGACAAGGAGTTGAACAGGTGTTCCTAATGAAGCGGCCAGTGAGAGCATTCATATGATTCTGAGGGTTTCAGCGTTTTGTTTTTCCTTCTTCTGTCAAAGGTATGGTGGCATTTATGAGTAGAAAACAGGCTGGGTATATGTGTGAGCCTGTTCACTCATCATTATAGATATACCGTAAAACATGAAACGCATACTAAAAACTAAAATAATGATAACCTACAATAAAAAGAGACACTTGAGACTTTCCCCCCATTATTTTCTTGTTTGCTTGTTGCAGGGCTGCAAACAACAGAACATACAAACCTCCAGGAAGTGTAGCTACAACTCAAATCCTTGTCACTCTCATTATATAGATTCTTATGATTACCCAGTGACTTAAAACACACACACACACACACACACACCAAGAACGTAGTTTCTCATCAACCAGTGACAGACTTCTAAACGAAAATTAAACCAGAGCCAGATAAGCAGCAGCCTCTATGTATACCAACATTTCCTTTATGCTGATGGAGCTTGTGAAACATGATGGAAAAGATAAAACAGCTTGCTCACAGGCCACTGTGCGGCATCAATATCGAGCACTGGAGCTGACTGTACAAACAGGAAACCGACGTTAACTCACGCACACGCGACTCAGAGCGCAGGGACGCAAGATGACAACTCGAAAAAAAAGAAGCCAAAAGTGAAAACGGGAACTGAGGCGTACAGAAATGAACTACAATGAAGGGATTGCAGGATGGTGTTTAGCAATTTTGTGGAAGTGCAACGTGTTTCTTACTTTAAGCGCGACTCCTTATAATTGTGAAATGCTTTTGTTGCACTCTGCACAACATTTTGTGAGACGGTGTTTTGGGTTTTTATTTTTTTGTTCTTCGGGGGGGGGGGGGGGGGTGTTAGACTTGCTAAGACGTGCACTGAAAGCTGCTCGTCTGGATCATGACATCAGGCGGCGTTGTCATTTTTTAAGACTGCGGAAACTTGGGAGCGCACTTTAAAAAGAGCGCTAAAACGGACACAGGCAATAGCTTTTAGCTCGGTGGCAAACGTGGACAGTTTAAAAGCTGTGTAAAAGCCGTCGTTACTCACAAAACATCGACAACATGCGGGCGGCTGAGCTGGACGAGGATGCATCAGTCAGTTGTGCGGCGAGTCCGGGCAGTACCGAGCATTTCTCCGCCTTTCAGCTTCAATTCCCTGGACTGAGCTGCTGTGGCGACGGGCTACAGCGGCGAGGGCGACACCGGGGGGGTCGCCTTTTCTCAGGGTGAGAGCACTAAACGCCACAAAAAGTTAGCCCTGGGCTGGAAGAGCAACAGTGTAAATGCGTTGCACAGAGACCGACGTGGCAAACCCGCACCGCCTCTGCGCGTGTCGTCATCAGCGCGCGACTAAAGCAAGCTGCACAGTCGCAGTTTGATTAAAAAAAAAACTTACAAAAAAAGCTGATCTGGAGTCAGTGCATCGTTTTTTCATCTTTTATTCTTAGTGATCATCTCAGTGCTGCACTTCACTCATGTACTGTACTATCAGAACATTTTGCATGCACACGATTTTACTGCCCATACTGTTGTTTGTAGTGACAAACTATTCAGCTGTCTCTCCTACTGCCCTACAATGGTAAAATACATAAATAACAATCATAATAAATTATGGAATTGCGATTGAAGATAAAATTTCAAAAGAGAAAAAGAAAGAAAAAAAATCGAGATTAAATATATCTTTCTAAGAATGTAATTCATATTCACCATAATAAAAGTAATTTAAGTGACTTTGAACAATACGTCTTTTTGCTGGCACCACATTACTTTTTAATGTTTTTTGCATAATTATGTGTGTGCAATTTCTTTAGCGCAGTATTTCAGAAACTGTTTATCTACTGGGATTTGCCCACACAAACATCTCAAGGGTTTACAGAGAGTGGTTTCAAAAAAGAGAAAATATCCAGTGACCAGCAGTTCTCTGGGTGAAAATGCCTTGTTGATGTCAGAGGAGAATGGCCAGACTGCTTTGAGGAGACAACAATGGTTGAAAGAGCCAGTTGTTCCAACCAAGGTATGCAGAAGAGCATCTCTGCATCACCAGGTGTGGTCTTCTGCCTGTACACAGCAGTAGAAGATCACACCTGGTACCACCCCTGTCAGCTAAGAACAGGTAATTGAGGCTACAGTTCACTAAGGCTCACCAAAACTGGACAAGAGAAGATTGTAAAATTGTTGCCTGGTCTGAAGTTTTTGTTTTGTTTTGAATTTCTGCAGAGACAACTAAATGTTAGGAGAATTTAGCATAAACAACATGAAACATAAATCCATTCTGCTTTGCATCAGTGCTTCAGGCTAATAATGGTCTAGTGGTGTAGGATATTTTCTTGGCACACTTTGGACCTCTTGGACTCAGCATTGTTTAAATACTACAGCTTGCCTGAGTATTGTTTGTGACCATGTTCGTTCTTTTATGACCCCACAATGCCAATCTTCTAATGGCTGTTTGCAGCAGGACAACGTGTCATGTCACAAAGTTCAAATCATCTGAAATTAGTTTACTGAACATGAAAATGAGTTATCTGTACTCCTTCACAGTCAAAAGATCTCAATCCAGTAGAGCACCTGTTGGAGGGGGTAGAACAAAAGAGTCTCATCTTAGATGAGCAGCTAACAAAGCTGCAGCAACTGTGTGATCCTGTCATGTCAGTATGGAGCAAACTCTCAGAGGAATGTTTCTAGCTCCTTTCTGAATATATGCTATGAAGATTTAAGTCAGCTCTGAAGTCACAAGGGGATTCAACCCATTACTAGCCAGACGTAACTGGTAAATTGGCTGGTAAGTGTACAACAAGAGCATCAAGTGATAAACAGTATTTGAGAAACCACTGTGTGGCTGCATTAGGGCATGCTGCTGAAACAGTGATAATGATAGTGCATTCAGAAGTGCTGTTTGTGTTTGCCTCATTAACAGAAGCAGGTATAATTAGCGTCTGGTTTCTCAGTTCAGCTCCATCATGTGCACTTTCAACAAAGACAGTGTAAACCGGAAGAAGAAAAAAAAAAAAAACAAAACCTCATGCACTTTTAAATCTGAGAAAAATACATATTATTTTACATTTAACTTTGCTACTGTCCTTTTTGCCAAATAACCTAATTAGCTGTTCTTCCAGTTGTTTCTTTTTAGTGCGAGTTACTTTCAGTTTTTTGTTGCCCCTGTCCCAGCACTTCTGAGATGAACTGCTGCCATCAAATTGACAATGAGCTCATGTTTTCCATGAAATGGTGAAGTGTCCTAGTTTAAACATTTCACATTTTCTGTGTTCTGTTTTGAATAAAATAAAAACTTTTGAGATTTCCAAATTCTTACATTCTCATTTTTATTTACATTTTACACAGGTTCCCAATTTTTGGGAAGTAGGTTTGTACAATGACTTTACAGAAAACAGTTTCATTTAAAAAAAATTAAAAAAATAAAAGCACCATAACAGAAAAAGAAAAAAAACCCAGCTGAAAATGACATTAAGACAAAAAAAAAAAAAATCTACATTAAAGCGCAAAAACAACTGACTTGCTTTGCCAGTATGTGAAAAGCCACCAAACAAAAACAAAACAAACAACAAAAAAAAAAAAACACCCCAAAACTATAATTCTCCTGCAACACCTTGACCTTTACATAAACTGTCCTGCCATCAGCTTTAATTTGCATCATATTTAGGCTTTATTTTACAGTTCTACTGTGAATCGTTTTGGGGTTTGGGGTGTATAGTCGATGTCTGATAATTTATAGTTTTTGGATACATACTTTGATATTGCTTTTGCATTTTAGGCTATATTTAGATATGCAAATAGTTCAGAATATTAAAAACTATGGCTGTCAAGAAAACAGTGGCAGTGTGATAAGATATGGCAACCTACTTTGATGATTTCTCTCTACATGTGGAATATCGCAAAGATTATCGACACAACATGTGCGACTATCAAGTTGCTCAAAGGTCAAACAGGAAGAAGAGCAACTCACAGGTACGTTGTACCCCAGATGTCAAAGACTTATTGAAGTACTATGACAAAGTAACTGTACAGTTTTTTAAAAAGAGAAAAAAATAGCTTGTAATAACAGTGAATGAATCAAAAAGGTCCGTCACTCCACTGACTGTATGACTAATTTACTCCTAGTATCAACGAGATACAAGTTATGTACACATGCATTTTCTAACCATAGCCAAGTAATGTATGCATTTTCTTTTAAAATATAGCAAATACAAAAGACACTAAAGACATTATGGAGATGTGAAAGCAATATTTTGTGATTTAACAAAAGCATAAAATGTAATCATATTGATGTGATTTAAACTATAAATTATAATGTAACAAAAACAAAAATGCTTACTCACCCTGAGAGACTTTTCTTTTGCACCTTGTAGCGTTTGTTTCATGACTTTATCCCTTATAAGAATTAACTACCAAATAAATAGAGCTTCAGCACAAAAAAACAAAAAACGCAACAAGCTTTTAGTCCAAATTTCCTTCTGAATAATTTCTTTAGACTAACAAACCAGCCGAGGGGAGTATTACCACAATTTCTTCAGAGTTACAATCATTTGATTTAATTTAATTTAAAAGGTTTCCCTTCTCTCATGAGCCATTTGACCTCTATCCACCTGTATGAGGGGAAAGCATGACGAATATCTGGATTTTTCAATCTCAGAGTTTATGTCCTTCATCAGATGTACAAAGAGTTAGTCGTTTCACAGATTAAAAAATATATATATATGGGCATATAAAGGGTTTACCCAGAGCCAGACAACAGGCTAATGAGTTGGCTTGCTCTCTGAAACAGAGGTCAGTGTGTTTCGCAGATGGAGGGCTCAGATGACGATGCTGTTGCCACTGCGAGACGCCTTGTCCTGAGAGAGACATACTAACTTTAGATTCACTGCACTAGCAAACAGAGGTTTTATTTATAATAGTGACTGCATGTTTGAGAAATGTGTGATACAAGTGCATTGGTGTACTTGCAAGTTTGCAAACTAAAGCAAAGTATTCCTTACAGAGTAATAATCATTTCTTCGTGCTCCTGGTTTCTGTCCCGGCTCGTACTCTGTGTAACTGGGAGGTTTATCGGACCAGCCTCCACCTCCTCTCCTTGCACCTCCCACCGCCCCTCTTCTGCTGCTTCCCTCATCTGAGCTCCAGGACCCTCTCCTCGAGTGTCGTGCTGCTGGGGGAGAGTAATTCCCTCTGGACCTGCTGTCAAACAAGTCATCCCTGGAACGGGATCGAGGGCGGTCCATGCCTTCTCGTGCCCGGCTGCGACCCCGCCCATCCAGTGACTCCTCGCTGTAGCTCCGGGGAATACCTCTAGATCTGGTAGGTGACGGGTAACGTCTGCCCGCTCCCCCTTGCTCGTCGCGACGAGTGTAGCCACTGCGGCTGCTCTCGCTGGAACTCGGTGGCCGGGTCTTGGGCGCAGGAGGTGGAACTCTACCTAACTGCGACTCCCTTATTGGCGGAAGCGTAATGACACGACGCTCTGCTGGGCCATCGTTGAGGGCAGAGATCATGCTGGGGGGGCCTGGTGAAAATGGGACATTGACGGGCATGTGGCGGGAAGGAGGCGCATAGTGCTGGGCAGGAGGTGCATAGTGCTGGGTGTGAGGTGGGGGGGGTGGCTGAGACTGAAAGAAGAGAGAGATAAGAAGAAATAAATATATATTTTATATATATTTTCTAACACAATGCTGTGATTAACGTGTTTGTGTCAAGTCTGGATGTCTCTAACTATATGCATTCTTGACATAAAAAGTGAAAGACGTGTTTAAAACTAAGCAAAAAGCTCTCTCTTCACTGTGGGTTTGATGAGCCCGTCTGAAACGGTCACACTTTAATTCTCTGATGACATCAGTCAGACATAAGTCATAAAAAGTCGTCGCAACTGACTTGTGTTAGCTAAAAAAGAAAAACGATACAGAAAGCAAAAGTATTCAAACAAGTGCAACGCCCATGACGTAGTAGGCCATGAAGCATAGGAGCCATTACAATTCACAGATTGTTGCCTGTAAACCAGGGGTGGGCAATTCCAGGCCCCGAGGGCCGGTGTCCTGCAGGTTTTAGATCTCACCTTGGGTCAACACACCTGAATCACATGATTAGTTTGTTACCAGGCCTCTGGAGAACTGCAGGAGCTAGTTTAGCCATTTAAATCAGCTGTGTTGGTTCAAGGACAACTCCAGGCCCTCGAGGCCTGGAGTTGTCCACCCCTGCTGTAAACCAACAAATGTGTTTTTGTTTACATTAAAAGTCGTGGGAACATACCTGTAGAAGAGGACTGGTCATTTCCAACCCCCTCACTTGGTTCTCCAGGTAGTCGAGCATGTGATTGTTATTGGCTGGCGTGCGGTTACCTTGGACACTGGGAGGGGGCATGCTGTAAGCTGAAGACTGAGGAGGAGGGAGAGGCATAGTCTTTAAAGGGATGCTGCTTCCTGCAACAGACCCTGAAGACAAAAAAGAAAAGAAAAAAAAGCATTTAGAAAATTTAAGGAAACAGCAAATTATAACCTATTTAAGTCTGACACTTTAATATGTGCAGATTAATGTGTGCATGTACCAGCGTAGAGCATTGGGTTCATCTGGCTGGGGGCGGAGCTCAGTGGTGCATATATTGGTTGTCCTCCTAACCAAGGATTCATGGCCTTCTGAGCCTGCTTCACCATACGATGCTGCATCACAGCTAAAACGTGAGAACAACAATTTCTAGTATGTACAGATTCAGTGAGGCTATCTCAAAGTATATGGGCTTTTTATTTGCAGCATGATAAGGTCACATGTTTGATTTCACTAAGGCTATTAGCAATAGGTACTTTCAAACACAAATGAAGGCCTGCAGAAAGGATCTGTTAATGACCAAACTGAGTGGAGCAATGGAAACAGCAATCAAACATTCACTAGATATACAGGCAATGAAATATTCTTCCTTCCTTCATGCTTGGTTTTTTTCCTCCTCAACTCCCAAACTGCCTTATTCCTTGACTTCTGTTGTTGAAGCGCCCTTAAATGAAAGCTTTTACCTTTCTCAGGACAGCAGCACCTTTGTGGGCAGCAGGGACAGCGGACATAGCAGCAGCATATCTGAGGGCAGCACTGGCAGCAGCAGATGCATAAGAGCAGGATGAGAAGGAGGGCACCGATGATGATGAGCAACGCAGTCAACCAGTCTGTAGGAAGACGAAGAAAAAGGGAGACGCTCTGTGTTCTGTGTCTTAAGAAGCAGACTAGGTTTTTGCGTATGTTACAGCATTAATAACATTAACAGAAGCTGCAGCTTCTGCTGTGTTTAATCTTATGCATTCATATTTTCTTTCTTACTGTAGACAATGAGTTTGACTTCTTTGGAAGTGATCCCACTGGTGTCTCCAGGAGCATTAACATTGCAGATATACACCCCGTTGTCCCACCACATCACCTCATTGATCACCAGATCTGCCTCTGTCCAGACAATGCAAACATACATGATTAAATTCAACTTCCTCTGTTGTGCCCTAATTTCAGAAGCTCAAAGAACTGGACAGCATTCGTCAATTCACTTCCATCTCTACAAATTAAAAGGCCATCAGGATAACATACTATTAATCCTTTATTTCTGCAAAAATGATCACATAATGAAAATGAAGGAAGAACAACCAAAAAAAAAAAGTTCACAGTTATTTGAACAAAACTACCCATTCATATTGTACCAAGCATCTATTTAAAAGATTTATACAGGTGCTTCAGCTTAAAAAACAAAAAACAAAACCCCCAAAAAAACAAAAAAAACAAAACAAATCACATTTAGGCTCATCTTGGGGTGAACTCACGGTTTTGGACGGAAATCTTCCGTTCCTGGTACTCTGTTCCCAGTATAGGCTGGTTGCTTCCTGTTTTCTGGACCACAGTGCGTATTGTCCGGTCACGGTCTGGACAGTCATTTGATGGATCTTGTCCTAACTGTAGTTGAGCCTGGTATGCTGCAAAACCAGATGTAAAAGCTTGATAGTGCAAAGACTGACAACTGGCCAAAACATGTTACTGGCTGTTTGGGATAAAACTGGTGGTTCACAAAAGACAAGATCATCAGGTACAACCCACAAATGATCATAGATGAAATTATTATTCTTATTGAAATTGTTCATTGCAGCCTTGGGAATAGCAAAAACGAAATGTGTGCAGTAGGAAGCACCACACCAAGTGAGGTGAGAGTAAAAAAAATAAAATAAAGAACTGATTGAAAAAAAACAAACAAACAAAAAAAAAAACCCCAAGAATTAGATCAAATTAATGCAGAGGGCAGAAATGCACAGAAATGTATATGCATTTAAATCTACATCTACATAGATTTCCATCTTTGTCACCGTTGCCGAAAGTTTTTTGGCACTTTAATCCCACTCTGTGGCGGCACCCCCCACCCCTCAGGTGACAGTTGCTTTTGTACCTGTGGAGTAATACTGCAGTACAGGGTCCATGCAGAAAGACTTGAAAGTCCATGTGAGAATAACGTTTTGGGGGTTTGCAGAGGTGGAGTAGTCGCAGCGGAGGACCACTTTGGCAAACATAAGCGTGCTGTACTGCGTGTAGGGAACGATCACCTGAACGCATACTGACACTGCAGAAAGACAACAGACAGAGAGTTAACCACATATAGTATTATACAATGATCCATTAGGTTACATTATTTATCAGCAAAAGTCCAGGAAGAAGAATAGAGGAAAGGAGACAATGAGTGAGAGCTACTATGAGCCAAGGAGTTAATGTCAAAGTAGCAGGACCAGAAAAACAGGTGGCACAGACAAAGACACAGGAAGTGGCCTACTGTGAAACTACCAAACAAACACTGAAAAGGTGGAATGAAACCCGATGAGTTCATCTAAGTGTGCGCATAGCGCAGTGACTCTTTCCAGAGTGGAAATAAAGAAAATCGTTGGCTTAACTTTAAAGAGTGACTCAATGGTCAGGGTCCCAAGTATCTCTAAAGTGACCCAAATATTAATAATCTCCGACAGACAAATGTTTAAATCGGTTATAAAGACGAGTAACACATAATTTGCTTAACCAACTATGAAACAAGACGGTCATGTTTGATTGCTTCATGTAAACACCTGTGTCATGTGACCGATACTTAAACTGATGTTCATTTTTGTAAGTGTTTTTTTTTTTAACATTTTCTTGATAAACTGGTTTAGTACACTTGTTTTTACACAAACATGAAGCTAACATGTAAAAAAAAAAAAATTACCTTTCAGAAGCGACAGCAGTACGACAGCGACAGGAAGTCTCTCCATGATTACCAAAGGGTACAAACCCCCTCACCCCAAAACCTTCGGCTCCAAATACAAACAGAGAGGCAACACTCCCAAGATTAAAAAATAAATAAAAAAAATTACCACAAAACACGAGTTTCTAGCTTCACTTTGGCCTAACCAAAACTGCTCATTGTTTCCGCCTACGAGTGCCACTGAAGATTAGCCAATGTTTGTAGCTGATCCCTGAGACTGAGCTCATCTATGGCTCCACCCCGAAACAGGTGAGCTTTCCTGTGGCGTAGGCAGGTATAAAGCAGGAAAATGCCACGATCATTTGCAAGCGCATAAACAGATACTACCTGTAACATCTCACTGATCTTATCTGATTTTCTCTGGCTGTAGGAGTATTTTGTTTGTATGACACTGTGACAAATGTGTTCTGAACTCTAGATTCAATCTTTTGACTGGGCTGGAGAGAAACCATCCCTGGATTAGGAAAAAATATGTTCAGCTTATTCCTGTTAAGCAAATATTTGCTCTTCCAGGTGTTAGGAAATGTTTTTCGAAATCCCTTCAAAACAGCTGTGTGACTCATGAATGAATAATACAGGGGAGGGAAAAACTGAAGCTGGGCTTTGCTCTTCATGCCTTTGTTTCCTAGACTAATCAAAGTCTTCTAGTCTTTCATAAAAACCTCAACAATAATAATCTGTGTTTTAGTGAAAACAAATTACACTCATATAACCACACACAGATCCAACCTCTTTGGTAAGTTCATATTCAAGTATACTTACCAACTGCGCTTGTGTGAAACTATTGTAGCTTAACTGTTCTGAATGATCAGTATCATAATTTCTTCTATTCCAACTTCCAAGTGGAAACAGGTCTAATTAACCAAGTAAGTGAAACTGGAACAATTCACTGGGTTCATGAGTTGTGCACTGACATGTTTATTAGTAGGTGTCAGGGATTAAACAAGTGTCATTATTTCCAAGTTACAAGTTAACTAATGATTTGCACTGGCTCCCTGTCAAATACCATGTTGAATTTAAAATATTGCTGCTTACCTTTACAATCATAAACAATATAGCGCCTAGCTATCTCATTGAACTCCGTAGACCATACACCCCTGGGAGAGCCCTAAGATCATCAACCCAATTACTCTTGGTACAGCCTAGATCTCGGCTTAAGACCAGAGGTGACCGTGCATTTGCCCTGGTTGCTTCTAATTTGTGGAACAACCTTCCCATTGCTATTTGTGCGTCCGACTCCATCCAAACATTTAAATCATGACTAAAAACTCACTTATTTAACCTTGCTTTTCCAGTTAGTTAATACTCCTATACCATCTTCATTTATGTGCTTACCATTATATATATCTCTTCACTTGATATCCATGTGTGTCTATTGATTATGATGTGATATTTACTCTTTATTTAACTTTTATTCTTGCCCAATTAGTGCCATTGACCCGCTAGCATACTCGGTACATTGCTAATGGTCTTTAATTATTCATGTTTTAATCTGCTGTACTATTGTGAAGCACTTTGGTGTACCCTTGGTCTTTAAGTGTGCTATATAAATAAAGTTGTTGTTATTAATTTATTGGATTAAGATCACATAAGAAGCTAAATGACTGTCGTACTGACCAATTAACTCATTATGTGTGTAGCCTACTACAAGTGTTTGTTGTGCGTTTGTAGTTAGATGGAAAGTTGCTCAGTTCTGGCACAGGCCTGCTAGTTTTATGTGCCCCCTTATTACTTTAATCCTGACAGTACATAAATATACAGTAAACACAAAGCAGCTGCTGATTGCAGTTCATGTTCGTCAGTGTTTGCTGAATTCATTTCTGAAGTTGAGTCAGCGAATTACATTTTAAAGCCGTAAGCACTTACACATTACAGTACTTATTTCAACTTCAGTTAATTCATTCAAATCATAAACACACAAATAGACTTTAGATAAAAAATAGTAATAACAATATTTAAACAGATCCAGTGTACAAATAATTTCATAAGACAGTCTGTTCATATTTCTTTATTTGTGGGTTTTTTGCTTTTCTGTTTTCCCTGATCATTGTTACGCCTTTGTGAGTGAGGCTGATATTGTTGCACTATGTCCGTCTGGTCCTCGAAGAACTGCTTGACCTAAGGAAAAGACAGTGGGGGGGTGTGTGTTACAATCTTCATTTTAATGTTTCACTGTCAGCTGCTCACCGTCTCTGCTCTGTGAAGGTACACACCTGCTCCAGCTGTTTCTCAGTGTCATTCACATCCACACCTTCCTCTCCTCCTACCTGGCCACCAGTCATTTCATACAGATTTAAAATTGCCATCTTAATCTGTCCCAGCTTCAGTGTTTTCCTGGCAGCCGTTTCCTGTATGTTATTCCATTTCTTCTCCTGCATGAACACAGGACAACCAGAGTTCATTCAGAAGACGCCAACATCTAAGGCCGTCTTAGCACTGAAGCTGGGATTTTGATCCAGGATTATGTGTCATACCCATATTAGACCTTCAGAGTGAGTTTTCTCCAGCTTGGTCTGGAGCTGAGACAGCTGGTTGTTCCTCTGCAGCAACAGCAGGTTGTGCTGTTGCTCCAGTGTCAGCAGTGCTTTTCTCTGCTCGTCAGCCTGCTCCTGTGCCTTACTCTCCCTCTCAGAGAGCTGGCATCTGAAGTGGAGGAGACTCTCTAAATGATCCGTGAGCGCCGCCACATCTTTAAACTGCAACACAATTACACTCTCATTAAGGATGTAGCCCGAAAAGCAAATTACCATCTATTTCAAACGTGCCAGAGTTTGCCTGCGATCTGAAACAAATCCACTGCTATCATCAGCAATCGTTACCCCAAATCCCAAAAAAGATGGGACGGACTGTAAAATGCAAATACAAACTGAATGCCGTGATTTGCAAATCCCATAAATCCATATCCATCACATTCAAATTGAGCTGATATTTTTTATGAGACAGTCAAATATCTCACTTTATCCATATATGTTAAAAACAGGCATTAAAGCATCAGATGATGTACTGAATTGAGAATAATATTTGTCACATTTATTGTAATACTTGTATTCAAAAGCTACAGTACCTTAGTTATTTTGAGCAGCTGCTCCAAGAGATCTCTGTACACAGAGTGTCTCTTCACCTGATGCTCGAGCTCCTGTTTCTCCTCAGTCAGTTTGGCCAACTGCTCCTTCAGCCTCTCTATCTCCGCCTCTTTTTGAAGCACCCTTTGTCTCTCCTGCTCTGCTTTCTCGATTGCTCGATTAGCTTCTTCATCCTAGAAGCAGATTGAGGGCCTTACTTTTTTGTTCCTCCCATAACATTTATAGCATGTAACGTGATCTCCTGTCATACCTTGTGATACATGTCAAAGCTTAAATGCAGGTCTTGCATTTCCTTTATCTTCTTGTGCAACTCCTCTTCACGCTGTTGCAAACTCTCCAACACCTACATAAACCCACATAATAGGGTTAAAAAAAAAAATTATGCCAAAATTTGTATGAGACTTTTGCTACAAGAAGACAAGCATGTCGCAGTTCTGGGCTGTAATGAAAGTACAGTTTAGAGATACTTATATTTTACTTGCAAATCTGAATTCTTATGCTGTCCTACTCTTCTTCTTCCCTCTGAAATTATGAGCATGGGTAGCAAAATTAAGATATTTGTATACAAAACATATCAAGTGCTTATAAAATTTGTTACTGTACATTAAGTTGCACTGTTTAAAACAATTAAGACAAACATTTGATCATTAGAGTAAAACACAAACTTAACGATCTCCATCTGTCCAGTTAGGAAGCATAAACCAATGTGAATCAATTTCACCTGCTTTAGCCCAAATGAAAGTGACAACAGGTACACTGGAGAGGCACAAATAAGTCATGTCTCCAAAAAGGGAATGGTTTTGCAGGTGGTGACCACAGACCTCTGTTCTTGTCAGGAAACACCAAAACTGGCACTGATTCACACTGAGCATATTTTACACACGTTAAAGAGTCTGGAGACACTATGGCAAATGTTATGCTGCCTGCAACATCAACCAGCATGACTGGTTTGGCAGTGGGTGCATGATAGTGTGAAGATGCATTCATACTATTTGTGAATTTCAATCCAGTTGGTCCCCCTAAACGAGGTGGGTCCCTCATGCCTCCCTCATGGAGTCTGATTCTGATAGTTTGTTCAGAAACATGCACAAGTAGCATACTGGAGGTCATTTTGAAGGGCTTTAGCAGTGCTCCTCCTGTTCCTACTTAAAAGTGCAGATGCTGGTGCCCAGCTGGGTTGATGCCCTTCTACAGCCCTCTGGCATAGCCAATCTCCTATTATCTCTACTACTAAGACTGTGCTGGGAGGCAATAGGCTTCTTTTTTTCTTTGGGGGGGGGGGGGGGGGGGGGGGCACATACAGCTCCTCCAGTGGGCTGAAGAAGGAACCATCTCATGCAACCACTACTGACAAGGACACTAGCAAAAACTAAATGTACAGAAAAATCTCTCAGGAATAAAGAGAGAGCAATGGCCTGTGACCACCACCTGCAAGCTGCATAGATGTTTAAATTCATTAGTGTTGTACTGCAATGAATGATCCCTTAATTCTTTTAAAGATTATGGCATTTATATGAATAGTTCCTGATATATCATATAACATAGTCATACACTTTTACAGCAAATAGATTTTATTTATTATTTAGATTTTATTGTTAACAACACTGAATGATGGGACAGCCCTGCCACTGCCTTTAAGTGGCAGATAACTGGCTGTTTAGATAATTGTTTAGGAATTAATAGATGCTCCCAATAAAGTGCTCTTAATTCTTTGATGAAACTTAAATACATTTGTTCGTTTTTAAGATTAGAAATACTTAAACATTCAGTAGTTACAGTGCGTTGGTAAAGTTCACGCTACCCTTCAGACTGATCGTTCAGCTATCGCGAGAAGTGACTGCCTCGCGTCTCGAGAAATAATTCCGCACCTGTTTGCTTTCCTCGTACTTAGCTTTGAGCTCTTCCTGCTCTCGCTGTAATACTTGTAGCTCTACGAGGACATAGCTACTGTCGCGTCCCGCTGCTGTCCACATCCTGTTCACACACAAGCAGCGGCAGAAAGTTAGCAGCACTGACCGCTCAGATTGATGTTGGCTGGGCTTCACTCGCTCGGACGGGAAGAAGCAGCACACAAACTCACCGTGAAGCCGACTCCTCAGGCGTTAGCTGCGAGAACATGACTTTATGTGTTGTCTTTTCAAATTTCAGCCAGAGTAAACCGTACGGTCTCCAAGTTTTACTCTCCTTCCTGCAGAAGACTCACGACTCTGTAGCGTTTCTATGGTAACAGTTCTGGGAACCTGTAAAGGCGCAGGTCTCCGCGGCAGCGGCTAAAGTTGGTGCTGCAGCCGAGACCCGTAGAAAACTGCACCATTTTTGTGCATTTCATTTTATATCATACAAATGGAAACCTGCAATCATTTACATTGAATACTTAAACATTTGTAATTAAATTGTTGACTAAATAACAGAAATGCTATTGATTAAACAGGTAGATTTCTAGGTGTTTACCACTTGTTTAACCTACATCTGCAGTTTAATCAGAATTAACTGACAGTAACCAAACAGTCCACTGATTGCCATAAGATTTTTGACCAGAAACAGTTGGTAGCTAATTACTTCCATCCACACCAAACCTTTAAGATCCATCTATGGCGTATGTTGATGTCATATTCCTTTGCAGCCATGCTTCATTACAGATGAGAGTTGCTCAACAGCATTCCTGACATTTCACAGGCTGTGAGTGGTCACTGAACCCTCCCATCACAAGCATGCAGTGAAGGAGCTCACATAAACTCACAGAATAATAGCTCAAAAAGTGAATTATTTCCTTCCTATTAATATCTTAAGTAATTACAAATTGTATCCAAATCTTTCACTTGGGTAAAAGTGCAACAGTAATGTAAACGTGCTACACGGCCACTTTTAAGTAAGTCTTTTTCTTTTTAAGTCTTTATCAGAAAGAATTAGACATGAAGGGGAACATTTCATTCTTTGGCCCAGAGTAGTTCTACTGTTCAGTTCTTATTTATTTATTTGTACTGAACCTTTATGCAGCAATCACAGTGTTATGGGAACATTATGGTTCAGTGGTGGCAGTCTGTGGGCAGAAAGTCAAACTGCATCAAAAATATGTGGTACAACCAGTCAGTGGGCTAATCTTGCTTGTGCTGTTGTTGGTCCATCAGCCACCCATGGTGAAGAATGAAGTTATACAACAAGTGAAAAGTGTCTACAGCAGCCGCTGCTTGTACCCTTCATGTTCTATTTTTTTGGTCTTTGATGGTCTTTTTGTGCTTCATCTAGATTGAGCGATGTGCAGCTGGGATTTTGGAGGACTCAACGGGAACATATCTGCAGTGGTTGAAAGCCCCTCTCTGTAGGCAAATACTAATGAAAACGGACACAAGTGTAATAGTGCAAACTAAGCATAATTCTACCTGTCTTGGATCTCCAAGGCTGCCCCTCCTTAAAAGCCACCTTTGTTTTGACTGGCTGCTCCTCACCTGCTAAACCTTCCCTTTGGAGGTGTGGCCAGATAACAGAAATCGCAACACACTGACGTCGGCTTGGCACGCAAACAAAAATAAACCCAAAAAAAGAAAGAAAAAGCTTCCAATTAAAGTATTTCTTATGCAGGATTATAGATTTGATGATGTGTTGATTAGTATGGAAACAAATAAATGGCTATTATTGGTTTGTTTACACAGACATGTTTTTAGATGGACAACATTTTATAATCTCAACGTTCTGGTTAAGGTTTAAAATATTTATCCACAAAAGTAAGTAGAAACTACAATTACACAGTAAAGGCAGTAAGGTCTGCATACCGACGCAACAGAAATACTAAGCAGCATGATAGAGAAACACCCTCATTCCACTGATGTCTCTGCAGTTTAAAACAAATAATCTGAACTTTCAATAAACCCTGGAGTTTTATTTCTGCGGACTTTATTTTGCTGCGTAGTCAAACACTGCTGGCCTTAATGTTTGCCACCCTGCAACTAGGCACTTTAGCAACCTATTGTCTGCAATTATAACAAATGTGGTATGTCGGCGACAAACAGGGACAATATCTGCGGCTTAGCTGGAAGACCCGATATGTGAGTGTCGAGCCAGCTGTGTAGTCAAGACTACAAGTCTGTGATTAAAACAATGAACAAAGATATGAGTCATACGCAATCACACATTGTCTCCTTAACAGAAAAATAAAGAGTCATCTCTCTCGCTCCTGCTAACTCCCGCACACAGAGTTGTCTGTACCAAACACAAGAGAAAACAAAGGGAGAATTTTTCCACCAACCATTAAAAAAATAATTACACAGATGTCACCAACATGGGAGCCATGAATTACTGGACAGTGTAATATTAGAACAAAATATTTGATATGACCGTTCCATAAAGCACGCTTAGTGTGTGGCTGCTGATAACACTGAGTTGGTTTAAGCATTGATAAGCAATGGCTGAATTATGGTGAAATACAGACTTCATCTTATGTACGCACTTGAGTGCTTACACACACAAGATCATTTACAAATTTTAAACACAAACACACCACGTGCACAAAGAGTTCCGTACAAAAGTGTAGTACAAAAATCGTTCAAAGGCAAATTGCAGTTCAATACCTTTAAATGTTTACAGACAATACAAAATGTAACTTTTAGTTATAAATTGTAACATGTTTTTATTAGAGGAGGGAAAGCTCCACAAAGTAATGTTACTGTCGCATAATAATCTTGACCTATGATTAAATCTCTAAAACTAATATGGGGGGAATTTCCAATGGGATTCATACAGTGGAAAAAAAAGTTGTTGTTGTCGTTTTTCTTTGCGAGGGGAGGGGGTCATTAACGATTCCCAAATTTTTCACTAATTTCATACAGTTTCAGTTTGTCATGTACTGTTGTATATTAAAATATTTTGATGGGAATCATGTTTTAGCATGTATCATGTAAATATATACCCGTCATTAGTGATAATGTTACAAAACTGCACTGGGGTTAACTGCATCACCGCTGCTAATGCTACAGCAAATGTGGGTCATATTTGGGTCAGAGGTCAGTATAGGTTAGTCCACACCTTCATTACTTTAGTGCTGCGTCAGTGCAGCTTTATCAGTTATGACTGATTTTCAAAACCATTTCTTATTTCTCACCGTCAAAATATACTTTTGCTGTTTGGGAACAGATTATTAGGCCTCTTCTGGTGCTTCTACTTCTTTTCAGGGTGTTTCGTTCACACAGTGATGAAAAATCATTGTCTTTTTAATACAGTTTTTTTATCCAGACTTAACAGGTATTTTAAAATGTTTAAAATGCATAGATTTCTGTCATATTAGGTCATTTACAGATTATATGCAGACAGCTTAATGCTCACATTTGTAACCATCTACAAGAGGCCCATTCTGAGGTATCCTGTTGCTATAAACTTTTAATAATAGACATACGAAACTAAATCAATTCAGACGTTTCTAGCTGATACATGTTGCTACGTGGAATTAAACCTTATATTACAAACCTCATTTGTATAAGTGACTATATCAGTCGAAGTTACCACAAGTTACCATTCATTTGGAATTTATGTCAGATATTCTTCTCGTGTAGCTCTGCTTTGTTCCTCTCTAACTTCTGAGAACCTCCACTATGTCCACCATCTAATCACTAACTGTGCCTCTAAGTGATTTGGTGCTGAACAGTGTGTTTATCTCAGCTCTGATGAGAGGGAAGCTAAAGCGTTTAAAGAATTTGTTAGTCAGTATCACTTCTGCATTCGATCTACTACGGGGCAACTTGTTGACAGTCTTTAATTGTTTGTGTTGTTTCAGATTGCTGCTGCACATTGTCAGCACTGTCTTATTTCTCCTATTTTCATCCTTATTTTAAGTAGAAAAAGCTTTACCTCCTTTGGTCATTTTAGTTGTATTCAGATGATGGATCCACAATAGCTGTTGAGCTCTGACACATAAACACTGTCGTTTCATTAATGTCCACTGTCCCATAAAATAAATAAGCGTAAACATTTGGTAATACTGATTACTGCTGCAGAAGCTTTCTGACTAAGGTGCCTTAGTCCCTGAATATACTACAGAATGACACAGCGGTCCTTTACAACAACCGTGCTGTCATACCGTTGTCATGCTACAGCAGTTCTTTTTCATTCACGTAACTCATCAGATGGAAATGAATGCATGCATTGTGCTGAAAGTGTAACGTAAATCTCTCTGCTTCAGAGCCTTTTCTGACAGGAACAAGGGGAGACCAACAGCACACTGCTCGCAGGAACGGTCCAGGTCATACCCCCTGCACGCATTAGCTCAGTCTTAGTCCACATAACACACAGCCAGTGACTTCACCATGACATCACAAGCAGCTGAGTAACAATCTCGGGTGCCTCTGCTGTCCTTGTCTTCACTCATCAGTACTGATTCAGCTCTCCCACAGTCTGCTGTCCTTGACGTTATCTTTATGAATCCAAGTTTGTCATCTTTTATCAGCTGACAAGCAGTTCCTGTAGTGCATCAAGGCTGCACAACGCTTTCAGTCTGTACTGAAGACTGAAGTCCATCAGACGATAAGGGAGTCTCGGCTGAGGAGAGTGCTCTGATGAGGACAAAAAAAAAGTGTAAATGATCAAAGCAACAACATAGCATATCTTATTGAACAGTGTGAGGCAGTAAAGAGAGAGTGGACATTAGCCAAACGTGGTTATTATGGTGAAGTGGAACCTGGGACAAAGTGCCTTCAACTCTTTTGTGAGATCACTTGAAGATTCGTTTCAAGACCTTACTTGAGGTCAAAACACTGACTCTTCTTAATCGATGTGTTTTGTAGAAGACGTCTTTGACACAATATAACATTTTGACCCAGGTTTGTGAGTAAGGAGACAACCAGTTATTATTGTTATAGTGGAGTTGGAGATAGAACAGAATCTTCTACCTAGTTTTCATTCTGGTAGCATCTGAACCTGACCTGCCAAAGGTACAACAACAACACTTACTACAGGCCTACAAACCTTTTTTCAACTCTTTCCCAGCCAGTTCCCTGAAGAAGACATTTTAATATGAGGTATTTTCAATTATAAAATACATTAGCTTTTGTGTATAATTCAACTAGAGCTTTCTTCAAGTTCAGGTCGCACGGAAACTTTGAGGCCTAAAAAGTTGCAAGTCCACATTAGCAATTTCTGCATATTTTAGATACTGTTGGCTTTATTTGAGGTGCAGAAATCGACCGGCCAGGGACCGGAGTCAGACAGTGTGTCTCATTTCAAGACTTTCTGCAAATGCAACAGGCGCACAGCAGGGTGAACAAATAGTTGGTAGCATACTCCCAGCCATATGCTATGAGCAGCCAAACTTTGCTAGCATGGGGTTGTGGCTATTAGCGAGTTCTTCATTGTGAGCGAAGACACAAAGTTTCCCAAAGTAAACCGTGGGGACAACCACCACGAAAACGTTTGTAACAACAAACCGAATGAGACACCCTCACTTTTACCAAGCTGAAAATGTTAAAGATGCTAACCAAAGATAAGCAGCTAAAGCTATAGCTATAGAATGAAGCTCTGCTTAGCTCTGCCCACTTTTTCTAGAAACTGAAAAGAACTTTAACCTAATCCGTAAAACCAGAATGATCAATTATTTCTTTATTTATAGAATGAAGTGGCTGCTGTGTTCGACTGCCCTTGTTAACGTGACACTTTATCCTCAAACTATTGTACAGGATCTCTAAGCTCATGAGTTCCTCAACAGTTTTGTGGGCTCCTAGCCAAGTGCACGTTATTGGAAACACCCTCAAACAATGGGGAAATACAGCACTGGGTGTTTAGTGATTTGAAGCTAGCCTAGTGTTATCATTTTTCTAGTCTGTATTCATTAATTACACACCAGTACCAAGAAAATATATTGAATATATACTCTATACTTTAAATCCTTAAATTTGCATACAATCCCAGTAATTCACGATGTTACTCACCACTTTCCTGGACTTGTTTCTGGGATCTTCTCTGTGACTCGCTAAGGAATGAACGGGCGGCTGAGGGGAGTGAGTGTTTCCTGGTGACGACCTGTCAGTTCTTACTCGCTCTGTCTCCGTGTGAGGAGGCAGCAAATCTGCGTCGGGCCTGTTACTAGGTGAGCGACTGCAGTGCCGACTGGATTCCCCGCTGCTCTTTTTCAGGCTGCTCTTCGAGGGTGTGTCTGAATCTTCATCACCCCGGGCCCCAGTCCTCCCCTGGGTAACCCCTCGTAACTTAGCTTTACGCTCCAGCAGGCTGTTGAGGAAGGTAGCATCATAGTCCTTCTCTTGAGAAGAAGTTGAAGGTGGACCTGCTGTGGGAGGAGGTGGGACAGTGCGCTCCCTATCTGACGTGTCCCTCCTCTTTTTGGGTGAAGGTAGTGGGCTGATGTCATGTCTGTTTTTCTTGATCCGCCTGGGTTGCTCTTCGCGGTCGCTGATGTCCTCAACCTCATTTTCATTACTGTGATAATGCTGAGGTGGGGCAACTCGGTGAGAAGGGTATCGGCTGTACTCCAGATGCTCCATCTCATACTCTCGCTGTTCTTCGTCCCTCCTCTCTGCCCCTCTGCCTCCTCTCTGCTTGTAACAAGCAGCAAACTCCTCCAGCTCGTCCAGTGAGCCGGTTCGCCCTGCAGTTCGGTATGTTTTTCTTTGAAGATGTTCAGAGCGAGGGTTCCACCTGTAAAATACGACATGAGTTAAGTGTACGCCTGTATCTCTGCATAAGGCATTCTGTGTATTCAGACAGTCCTCCACCTGTTGTGGTTTTCCTCATTGTTGTGGTTTTGTTGCCGCTGATTCTGTCCGGGCCTGCGCGACTGAGACGAAGATGGAGGGTCATCGCTGTATCGGCGCGGAGGAAGAGGCTCGTCCCGTACGTGGCGAGGCTCTGGGTCAGGGTCATCATGATAATGGTGGGGAGATGGGGGATTATCGCGGTAACTCTGTGGCTCCGGACTGCGGTTTTCACGGTAGCGCTGAGGTTCAGGCTGAGTGTCGTGATCGGGGATGGCTGGCAGAGCGTTCTTCTGGATGTTGCGATATGTTTGGCGGAAGCCACTTTCTCCCTCATGGAGGGAGCTCAGTTCAGACAGGGCACAGGCTAGATAGAACAAAATTAATGAATTAATCAAATAAGTAACACCTGCCAAAAAATGAATTAAAAGCGCCCTTCTCCCAGAACAAGACCCTGCAGATGAAGAACATCAAGGTTTTAAAGAAGCTGCCTTAAGTGTGAAGTGAGAGTCATTAAAAAAAATACACTTTCAGGGAAGTAGGCATGCAAAACGGCAACTAGATAACATCCAGACTAGAGGAAATTCAGAAGGCAGATTTGCTGAGTGCAGGGAGTCATGCCAAGAGAAGACAAAAACAAATAAAAGACACTACCAAAGCTGCAGACAGCATCAGAACACTTTAGTAGTACAGTAAAGCCACAGAGCAGGTTTATGAGGCTTACACTGGTGGCTGGTGGACCTGGCAGGGTTGAAGTGAGCCAGCTGCTTCTCTACATACTGCAGCACCCTGAGAGAATCCTGATCCTGAGGTGAAGGCACGCGGTAGGGAACCCCTACAGCGTGCACGGGCACTGCAGATACACACTCGAGTCATCAGAAAGGGAACTTGGATGTGTGTTTTATTAGTTTGAGGACCATACTGGTGTTTTTCTACTTTACCATAAACTGAACAAATAACAAATAGTTTATCACAGGGACATTCGGGCTGACTACATTTCTTTTAACCTTTTTTTTCTAGCTCAAATGACAAAAAATATAGTTAACACATGGCAATCAGGTAATCACGAGTAAGTCCCCACCTGCTGTGAGTAGGGTCCCATCTGAGCCGGGGACTGAAGATATCTTGTCCACCAGAGAGGGAGGAGCAATTGGGACCATGGTTGGGACACCAGAGACGAAATACGGTGGGTAGGGAGGTGTCTGAGGTGAGGAGGTGGTTGTCTTTATACCTTTTCCTGCCTCATACACTTAAAGAAAAAAAGAAGAAGAAGGGAAAAAAAAGCAAAATATAATCTTGTTCAGACATGCGTCAGTTCTCCGAGCACAAACCTGTGCATTTCTGAGTGTGTGTTCATACTCACAGTGTCTGGGGCAGCAGCACGTGTCGGGGCAGCACCAGCAGCTGACGTAGCAGCAGCAGGAGTGAGGGCAACACTGACACCAACAAACTCCAATCAAGAGCAGGAATAACACACTGCCAAGTGCCACTGCCACCACAAACACCCACTCTGCAAGCACACACAGCACAAAATCCTGCACATAAATAAATACGTATGTCCTACTCAGCACACTGATACAGGATCAGGTTCATTTGATCATTCTGGAGCCATACTGTATTCTGAGAATGCCACGTGAAAAATAATGAGTAAAAACAAAACACAAAAAACCTTTAAAAATGAAAAAGTAGTGTAAAACAGTTCAAGCAGCCTGCTCATAAACACAATGGCCGTAAAATGTAACGCTGAGAGAAACTGAAGGCTAAAAATGTTATTATCAGCAGCAACCTTTATTCTTCATCCGTGTTTATATAATCTCTAAAGCAGGGGTGTCAAAAAAGGTAGGGACTAAAATTGGCTCAGCACAGGCTCCAATCCAGCCCCAGTGCATGGCTTTGGTAAATGTGAAAGAGAGCATACATATTGGACTTTCAACTGTTTTCTTAGCTCAGCTTTGGCTACATTCATACTTCACCAAAGTAACTAAGTAACAGAAAAACAATTAAATGACAGAAAGGGTTTTGTTTTTTTAGTATCTACTTACTTTGTATCTAGAAATGGCAGGGGAGGTTTGTTCGGTAAGACAAAAACATTTGTTGTGAATTAACAGAACTCTGTTTTATAATTACAGGACAGTCTGACCAGTGAGCTACCAGAAGATTCAGAACTTTTATTTTATTTAACACTTTTATTCATCACAACTGCAGGCCAAGGAGTCATGCTAACAGATTTATTTTAATCACTAAAGCAGCATTTCTCTATAAGGTAAAACACTGACATCTATGACTTTGTGTGTAGCCTGATTTAATTCTACCATTTTTTAATGTGATGTATTTCCTGTCAAAGCAGGAAAAAGGAAAAGTGAACTGGAGCGCACTGGGACATCACAAAGGAACAAAAGGCTGGAAAGCTGCAAGTTTATGTCCCCTCGTAGATTTCGTAGATTTTCTTGCACTTATTAACCTTGTCGGGTTGTTTTTGGATAGGAAAATGGGAACAAATGACATCTTAGTTGGAATATGAGTTACAGGAAAAAGGAATGATTGTACAAACTGTTATTAAATACCACAGCTTTGGAGAGAAGGATAAAGTGAGTACAAGAGATAACCTACATGTATCTGTCTGGGGGGAAGGCAAAGGAAAGGGAAGGCGAGCGCAGATAAGGAAGTCTTTAACAATATAAAACTAAAGATGTTTTCTCTCATACAAACAAACTAAAGGACACCAGAAGAAAACACACACTCATGTGCAGGAAACCTGTTTTTGCTACAGGAAGGAAAAGGACAGTTTACTGAACGCTTGGCTGCTACCACCAAATTGCTTGTTATGTGATATCGTTTGGAACCGTAATGACTCCTTAACACACGCACAGATACACACACGCACACTGTGGGAGTCATCGTGGACAGCAAGTCATGCTGGGAGTTGCTTCCATACAATCTGCACATTTATACATTTATACAAAAGAATCCGATGCATCATAAAGCCCTCCTCTCCTTTAGATTACTGTGTTTTTGACTGGATATTATCCGAATGGTGTGGGAATACTTGCTGACCACAACCACAAATAACTTTAATGACCATAATAGCTGTTTTCCAGAGCAGCTCATCTTAGTGGGAGCAACGACCAGCTCATTACTTGATGGGTGTGGATGAGTCTCTGAGTTAAAAGAAGGTGAATCACCAGCACTTGCTGCATTATTAGATGTTGTGGGTGAAGAACAGGTTAGACCATTGACTGTAGAAAACAGTCACTGGGTTAGACAGTGTTACAGGCAATATTAGCACAGGAACCACTGAACATGGTGTAAAAAGTGATCTTTTTTTATTCTTAAACTCATCTACATAGTTCCTATATTCATAGTCTGAGCAGTCAGCAGTGTTAGTATGAATGAAAGAAAGCAGGTGCAGGGGGGGAATGCACTAAGCCCCTACCTGGCATTATCTTCAAATCAAAGTCTGGCAGGAGGTCTTCAGGAACACCTGAGAAACCTGGAGAGAGAGCACAGTGGACGAGAGGAGATTGGGAAAGAGAGAGGAGAAGCAATGGAGTTGATATAAACTGAAATGACTGATTCAAAGAAAGTTATTGCAGTAGCGGCATGCATGCATTAAAAGTGATTTAAGAGAAAGACAGAGCAAAATACGAAGAAGGAATGAAAATAGACAGATAAACAGCATGCATGAGAGGACATTGTGGTTTTTCACTGGAACAGGGGTGTCAAACATAAGGCCTAGGGGTCTGAATTGGTCTGGCAGAGACAACAATCCAGTCCACAAGACAACTTTCGAAAATAGGAAGGAAGATCCAAATCTTTTACTTTAAACTGTATTTTTAATGTTTTACAGCCTCTATTAGTGATATAAACTTTCCCCACGGCTTTTCATATCACACCAAAGTAGCAAAGATAAACAATTAAATGACAGAAAAGAGCTACCAGAGCTTTAACTTTGTTACACATCACCAGCATTTATTGTTACGGTGAAAAGCTGAGATTTACTATTAAAATGACATGTCTTTTTCTTAGATCTCAGGGATTAAATATGTAGTTAAACATCTTTACACTGACAGAAATGGAAGTTTTACTGATCTGACACACTTAAGATCAAAGTGGGCTGTATGTGGCCCTCGGCGTACAGTTTATGGTCCCTGCTCTAGAAACATTTCAAATCAACTGATTAGAAGATTGATTGTCTGACTGCTGAAAAAAAACGAAAACAGACTGGAGTTTGAACGAGTCTCATCACTATAGCTGCCAAGTCAATGAGACTTTGTTTTTATAGAAGCCGACAAAAGTTACTAGAGAAAGGTTAAGTGTATCACGTAGCTTTTAGCTTCAAGAACTATAAATATCTTCATTCATAGTGCTGAAAGATGCACCTGAAATATTGAAGTATTTCCTGAAATGCCAAACTACTCCAACTATTCAGGTCAACCAAATGGTGAAGATTGGCTGTTGAGGTCGCTGCTACAGCAAAAAACACTAAAAATGTCATCTAAAATCTGAACTCCAGATGGCTCTTCTTTTACTGATTCCTATTTATACAGTTACTTTTCTTATGCTGTGTTTGTAACATTTTGGAAACAATTTACCTATTAAGCAAAAGTTTTCTTCCAAGAACTTAATAATTACATTAATCCCAGGCCAGCTTTATTAGCACTGTTTATTGGGGTGAAATAAAGACATACGTTAGATGCCTAACTGCACAATTTTACTCTTTATTTAATTTAATGTTTTCCACTAAAATGGCAGTGTGCTTGGTGATGCATGTTAAGGCTGATGTGTTGTCGATAATATTACATATAGAGTTTGTGCCTTTTGTCTTCCTCCCCTCACCCCCAACCAGTCACAGCAGATGGCTGCCTACCCTGAGCCTGGTCCCACTGGCGTTTTCTTCCTGTTAAAAGGGTTTTTTTTCTTCCCACTGTCGCCAAGTACTTGCTCATAAGGGGTCATTTGAGGTGGGTTTCTCTTCAATTTATTGTAGGGATCTTACAATGTAAAGCACCTTGACATGTCTATTGCTGTGATTTGGTGCTATACAAATAAAATTGAATTGCACTGAATCGATTTTAGATCATTTTAATCTGTCTAACCCTAAATTTAGGGTTAGACAGATTAAAGTAAATGGTAAATGGCCTGCATTTGTATAGCGCTTTAGTCAGTCCCTAAGGACCCCAAAGCGCTTTACACTACATTCAGTCACTCAAAGTCATATCAAGATAAAAAATAAATACTAGTTTACTAGTTGTTTTTTAAATTTCTCAAATGTTCCTTAACACATTTTTAAAGAAGAAGTCAAACAAATGTCTGAATACAACATGTTACATGAGAGGAACTGTGTCACGAGCTGGTGCAGAAATGTGTGTGAATGTGTTTGGTTTGGGTGCGCAAGTGAAAAAGCCAGCATATGAGTGTGTGATACAAACAAGCACTGGTATTTTGCTGCTGAGTGTGTCATTCTGGCAAAGAGAGGAAAGGAGTGGTAAGTATAAAAAAACAGTTTGGAAAGGGTGCAAGCTGGACTACTTTGGCCTGATTCTAGCTGACAGTGCACATACCTTATTTAATATCTTTCTAGTAGGCTATACATGTTCTTTGCTGGATTTGAAAACAGAAAAAACCTATTAAGGTTATTGCATTTAAAAACGATGTCGACATTTATATCGCTTTACTTCAGACCGCTGCAATTTTTGTTTTTATCTGCTGCTGTCTTCTGTGATTCTCATGCTGTTGAAGCATAGCACTTGTCCAGCTTCTACTAAATCCTGAATTTGCCCGAAGACTGGTGATAAACCAAGGTTTTCTTTCAGATATGCAGGGATTGCATACTTGACCCTACATGCGATCCTGATAGGTGCCGTTTAACAAAGCCATATATACATCTCCTTCAGAGATTAAATGTATGGGGAAAATGAGACTATATGTTGGGGCTGTTTTCACACACTAAAACCAGACAATATTGAGCCCTTCCTTCCTGTAGGCTTATAGTCAGGGTTAAATCAAACTTGTCTGAACAGCTTCAAGAGATCAGTCTATCACACTAACCATGTATCTAGAATTTTCCATTAATATGTATAAACTAGATACAATAAAATAATTCAAATCTTTGCATTTTAGGCCATTAAATATGTATCAATAAGTATTAGGACCAGATTAAGAAAAATAAATATATTACTGATCATCTTTTCAATGTCCTCATACTGATCATCACACTGTGTTTATGAGGTAAAAGAGAAATTCTTTCCTTCCTTTTACTGAAACCAATTCTGAAGTACGATTTCACTAACTCAGCGGGTATAGCAACCGCAGCAGTTTGTCTTGAAACAACAACTGTAATCTTCACATCTCGACTTTTTTCTCAAAGTAGATTTTCCTTCTTTTTTTTTTCTAATGTGACCTAATACTCCATCGTAAATGTGCACTGTGAATTTCTTAGATGCTATTTTTGTAAATATCCAAATAGACTGTATATCTACCTTTCCTAACCCTCTCAGTTGCCTTTTATAGTCTATGGACTGATTTCTTTTTTAAGGATGGAGGCCGGACTTTGTGTAAAAATCCAACCATGTGACACTTATACTTTATACCCAGTGTCTCACCTCGTTCCTTCTCTGCTGCTCTTAAGCTGATAGCAGTTTTAAAATAGAGTTCACTAATCAGTGAAGTGGTTGATTCAAAGTACAACACAAATTCTTTAGAAAAAATGACAAAAGTAGTACTGGCATGGCTTTAGATAGTGGATTGCCAGCAACAACGTTAGTGAGCAAGCCGGCTGCGGGTATCAGAGAATTTATCTGTGTTAGCGGGTAAGCCAACACTAGTCAGAAAAGCCTGTATTATCCAATGAAACTTGTCTGGTCAAAATTTATCTGAAGGGGGAAAACTACAAATATCAACACAATATGTTACTTCAGATGTTAGCTAATGTTAGCTAACACGTCCTTGCCCAGTGATAACACCTGGAACTGAAAAATGAAACCAATATCAAAGTCCCAAAAGAGACCACATGAGAAACGTGGACTAGCAGAGCTTGACCAAAAGAGGGAAGTCTAGCTGACCCAGAAAAGCAGCAGAAAATTGTTGAATTATTTTCTCTCTGTGCATTTTGTATCAGAACCATATTGTTTCTGACTGTAAATTTAAAACCAGACTGTTCGGCTACAGGATTGAGCTCTCAAAGGCCCACATTAGCATCACCCTCATCTATTGTCTATCACTGTGCTCTGCCGACCCTCCTCCACATCATTAAATCTTCCCTGTCTTCTTTGCTGTGAACCCATTTGCTCAAAAGACAAAAGATGCCTTCAGCCATTCACTGTGGCCTCAACTGTTGTTATGGAGACACAAGAAGCGCTTCACATGCCATATTAGCTACACTAAAACCAGAAAATATAGCATTTAAGCACCATGGTGGATTTAGGGTCTATCACATCAGGGTGAAAACTCACAGTTATGGAACCTGTAACACAACTATGGAGTGGAATTCACTCTATCAAGAGGAAACTGTAAAAGCTTACTGCTGATTACCTCTGTGTATGTGTGAGTGTGTGTGAGAGAGACTGTGTTCTTTTGTGCATACACATAAGTCTTTGAGTGGCAGCCTAACAAAAGTTCAGCCTGAGTGTTTTAAGGCACCAAGAGCTACATAGCCTCTCAACAGTTTCTCTGGTAACATGTAAGTGAACAAAGACAAGTACACTGTTACTGTAACACAACACTCTACTGATACATTCAAAATACACACGTGTGCAGACACACAGTGACGCTGAAGGACTTAGTTTAAGTCTAACATTGTACAAATTTCTGTGAAATCAATGACTTTTAACACAGTGTTTCAGTTGATTTACAAGCTACATATATTTGCAGGTTACATCAATAATTATGACACTTCTTAGTTTTGACTGCAAGTTCTTATCTTTCATTTAAAAATTCCATGTAAATTACAAGCAACTCACCAAGAACCAAAAGCTCCACAGACGCTTCGTTCTGTCCCTCCAGATCATCAGATATGACCACTTTGCAGATGTATACTCCACTGTCTCCCCACTGGACCTCTCCTATCCTCAGGTCAGCCTCTGAATTGGGGGAGTTGAAAGAAAAACGAGTGTCTTACAATTTTTGGCACTCTGGAATCAAAAATAATAATAATAATAAAAAAAAAGCATGACTTTCAAAAGCACGTGAATGATGCATGGTTGGAATTATTACCCTGAATAAATCTTCCCTGTTTGTTTGCATTTCTACAAAGTTCAAAGACTCAGATACAAAGTACTACACACATTACACCGATAAAACATCTCATTGAATGCCACAAGCATTAATTAGGCTAACTGCCATTGTGGAAAAGCTTTCAATAAGATCTCAGAGCCTGGCAGCAGGTTTGTTTCTATTCAGCCACTTAATGGTCTCTTAGTGAAGTGGCCACTGATGTTGGGCAATAAGGCCGGTCTCACAGTCTGCGTAGCAAAGTAGTTCAGGGATATGTGTAGGCTAGTTAGGTTTTTCAGTATATTGTCTGTGAGCTCAGGATAATGTATGAAGTTATTTGTTTTTATGTTTCCATGACTGTGAAAGGATTCAGAAAAATGTCATTTAGCATATTTGAAAATCCCTGACACATTAAAAGAGCAAAATACAGTTAGGATTTAAAGGTCCAAGCTAATCGTCTACACTCACTAGCCACGTTATTTTGTAGAACTGTTAAACTTCTTGTTACAAAACTAAGAAATCAGCCAATAACACGGCAGCAGCTCAGTGCATTTAGGTATGAAGACAACTCAGTGGGAAAGAAAGGTGATTTAATGTTTCGATGCATGTTCAATCATCCAGGTAAGGAAATCCCAAAAAGTGGATTCTGTTCATTTGGACGTAGCGTATTCAGTTGAACGGTAAGATTGGAAAAAGATTGCTTATTGTCAATTTCTCTACCACATTCAGATGGTAGCAATCACAATTTGGCATAAACAACACTGCTGCATGGCTGCATCCTGCATTGCATCAACAGTAGAATAGAATAGAATAGAATTCAACTTTATTGTCATTGTACATGTCACAGGTGCAAGGCAACGAAATGCAGTTTGCATCCATCCAGAAGCTTTAGCCATACTATAGATATATCACAAATATATATTAGCAATAATATAGGTATACAGATATCTATAATACTGTATATATAGATATATTACAGTACAGGTTGGTGGTAATGGTATAATGATATGGGGATGTTTTCTTGGCACACTTTGGGCCCCTCAGTACCACCCAAGCATTATTTAAACCCCACAGCCAACATGAGTATTGCTGCTGACCATTTATGACTACAATGTACCCATCTTCTGATGGCTGTTTCCCACAGGATGATGTACCTGTACCAGGATGTCAACAAGCTCAAATATATAATAAGTGGTTTCTTAAACATGACAATGGCCTCCACAGTCACCAGATCTCAATTCAGTGGAATGGGAGATGTTTCTAGAAACCTGCTGAATCTATGCCACAAAGAATTAAGGCAAAGTGGGTCCAACCCAGCACAGCAAGGTGTACCTAATAAAAAAAACAGTGATTGTATGTTACATATAGAAATCTAGTGATAAAAGGAACATGTCATTGTCCATTGTCACAGTTGAGGAAAATCACGGAGCTTAGCTAGAACACCAAATAAGAGGGTGGGTTTGGTGTAAGATGTAATATGATGGTGATATGATGTAAAGAGGGAGAGCCATGTGCATAAACATGACTAGCTTGCAGACTTTGCTCCATTTGGCTCAGGAGTCAAAATAAAAGACAATGTTGGTCCAATGATTCTATTGTGAGGAGGTTGACATATAAATACAGACAGGAAATGGGTTGTATAATTCACTTCCTTTTCCTGCTAACTGAGGAAGGGGAGGAGAGACAAGCTGCCACCAGTCTGGAATACAATCTACTTTTACTACTTAATACTACTTTTTTTCATTTAAAACTACATCTCCTTTTCTTTTCTTTTAATTCTTGCTGTCTTCAGAGTATGTTATAATTTCCTTTAGACTGTGTGCGCCAAATGTACACAGAGCCAAATGTACGCCATTTAGTTAGCAGAACACCCCCTACCCAGTCCATGCTGGCACAGACTCCAACCTCCCTGGGACCCTGAATAGGATTACATGGGAATGGATGACTGGGCGTCTCCAAAGTAGGGTTGCAAAATTCCCGGAATTTTCAAAGATGGAATCTTTCCATGGGAATTAACGGGAATTAACGGGAATAAACGGGAATTAACGGGAATTTATGGGAATAAAGTGGGAATTTTCAAAATTGAAGGTTGGCTCTTCTTAGGGAACTTAAATATAGTTGAGGAAAGTATATTTTAGCATAATATTGACAAAAACAAACAAATGCAATTCAAATACACTTGAATATCCATGCCATTCCTTAATCACATGTACAGAGCACAAGCTTGCTGCATGGCTATTGAGACCACCTACTGGCACTGTGCATGCCTCCATCACATGTACACATGGACCACACTTTTGAGCCTGAAGGACAAAGAGTATTAAAGGCACACATTTGAGCCTGTGGACTTAACAAGTGAGGTAAGTTTTGATGATATTATGGGAAAATATATTCATTAAATGTTTAAATTGTGAATATCACATAAAATGTATTAATCTGGTAGATAGCAATCTGATAAGATGCTAAATAAAATGCTAGCATCTGATAAGATGCTAAATAAAATGCTAGCATCTGATAAGATGCTAAATAAAATGCTAGCATCTGTTAGATGCTAAATAAAATGCTAGCATCTGTTAGATGCTAAATAAGCCATAGCTAGTATAACATAAAGAAGATGCTAGCTTCCTCATTTGGTTGTTTTGTTTTGAAGATCATTCCAGTTGTTTAGCTAGCCTTACTATTTATATCTGTTTATTATCATATTGCAATTGTATTATTACGATCTCTTGCATTGCATTAGCATTTTTACAAGCTCTTGTTTTATTTTACAGAAAAATGCCACGTGCGCTATCTGATGTGTGGAGACATTTTACACCAGCTAATGTACAAGGGAAATCTGTATATATGTGTAAGTATTGTGATAAGACGTACGTGAAGAATGCCACAAAAATGCAGCAGCACATTGCAAAGTGCAAAAAAATTCCTCAAGGCCCAACACATGCAGCAGCCAGGAATTCCACTCAAGGGGAAAATGAATCTGTTTCAGCTGTATCAGAGTCAGATACCCACTCATCAGCTCCTGGTCCCTCTGGCATCAGAGGATTCTTTGATTTTATGGATGACACTAGCCAGAAAAACGCAGATGAGTGTTTCGCTCGTGCAATCTATGCAACTGGCTCACCCCTGATGCTGACATCCAATGTGTACTGGAAGAGATTTTTGAATGTTCTCCGACCAGCATACATTCCCCCAACCAGACATGCATTGTCTACTCATCTACTGGATGAAGAGTTCAGTCGAGTTCAAGCAAAGGTGAAACAGACCATTGACCAAGCTGACTGTATTTCAGTCATCTCTGATGGATGGTCCAATATCAGGGGACAAGGAATTATTAACTACATAATCACCACTCCTCAGCCTGTGTTCTACAAGAGTGTAGACACAAAGGAAAACAGACACACAGGCCAATACATTGCAGATGAGCTAAAAGTGATCATCAATGACCTTGGACCAGATAAGGTTTTTGCACTGGTCACTGACAATGCAGCCAACATGAAGGTTGCCTGGGCACATGTGGAGGAGACCTACCCTCATATAACTACTATTGGCTGTGCAGCCCATACACTAAACCTTCTCCTAAAAGACATAATGGCACTAAAAACAATGGACACTCTGAATAAGAGAGTGAAGCAAGTTCTGAAATATGTTAAAGGCAAACAAGTAACTTCCGCTACATTTCTGTCAAAGCAAAAGGAAAAGAACAAGAGTACTACACTGAAGCTTCCCAGCATAACGCGATGGGGTGGTGTTGTTATCATGTTTGACAGCCTTCTGGAGGGAAAGGAGTCTCTGCAAGAGATGGCCATATCCCAGTCTGTAGGCATCGACAGTGACATCAAGAAGGTCATCTTGGATGATGTGTTCTGGGAAAGAGTATCTAGCAGTCAGAAAATCCTCAAACCTATTGCAGCAGCAATAGCGAAGATAGAGGGGGATGGTGCCATCTTGTCAGATGTCCAGTGCCTTTTTGCAGAACTCAAAGAAGAAATCCAGACAATTCTGCCCACTTCCCTACTACTGAAAGCAGAGGAAACGGCTGTGGTCAAGTCATTGGAACAGCGGAGGGAGTTCTGCATGAAGCCAGTGCATGCAGCAGCATACATGCTGGACCCCAAATATGACAAGGGCATACTTTCCGGGGAAGAGATCAACGGTGCCTATGCGGTCATTACAGCCATGTCTGACCACCTGGGTCTCGATAAAGGCAAAGTTCTAGGCAGTTTGGCAAGGGGATGGAATATGGCAGTCATGCCAGCACATATCTGCAGCCACCTGGTGGAAGGGACTATGTGAATCTGAGGCCCTTGCACCTGTAGCCTCCATCCTCCTCCAAATCCCACCATCATCAGCCGCCTCCGAGCGCAACTGGTCACTGTTTGGGAACACCCACACAAAGGTTCGCAACAGGCTCACAAATGTGAGAGTGGAAAAGCTGGTCGGCATTCGGGCAAACCTACGGCTCTTTGAGCCTGACACAGAGCCATCCTCAACAAAGCTGGAAAGTGACACTGAAGAGGAAGACTCAGAGTTGGATGCTGAGGAAGTGGACATGTTGTTGGATGATGATGAGGTCCAGGAAGAGTCTATTGACTGAGCAAAAATGAGAAAAGAGGATTGCTTGAAGGAAGATTTGAATGTTTAATGGGACGTTTTGGAGGATAAGTGGCATTTTTCATTTAACCTTTTGAATGGGACTTTGTGGAGATTTTTGGACAGGGGGCATTTTTGAATGAGCGGGGTTAGGGGATGGTAATATTGAACTCAACATTTCTGTTTTTATTCATCCATGAAACAAGTTATTGAAACGTGTTCTATTCTACTGTACTTACAAATAAATCTGTTTAATTAAATATCTGTTGAAAACATTTTGCATGGAGGTTTTCTTATGATTTCTGTTTATATTTATGCTTGGAAATAATATATTCCCAGTTAGTTCTCCTAAATTCCCATTAATTTCCATAATTCCCATTATTTCCATGGACAGTTTCCAATATGGAATATTTCCAAAATTCCCAAGCTTAACTTACCATGGAAATTTACCGGAAACTTTTCGGAAATTTACCGGAAATTTTCCGCCCCTTTGCAACCCTACTCCAAAGGCAACAAGGTTGAAATTTTTCACTTTTTTTGCCCATTTACAACACTGACCTGTTTCGTTATAGGAGGTGGAGTGGGGACAGAAAGAGGCAAGAAGAGAAGAAGAGAACTCAAAGAGCCTTACACTGAGAGAAGTGACTGTTGGTAGGGTGGGATGTCCAGTGATCAAGAGAGTGAAACTAAAAGCGGGACATTGAGGTACATCAGAGGGAGGAGTCAGAGGTCAGAGTGAATAAGTGAACAGCGTGAAAACCATTTCTTTTGTCTGTAGCCCTGGCTCGTGAAGAGAAGGCCAGTTCTTCAAGAAGCTTCATAAATCTGAGGCTGGCACACAAGACTACCTCTCTGTATTCAACAAGAACACACACATACAGGCACACACAACTACACACAATCCTGTATACACGGCGTTCAGATATTTATATATGTATTTTACATCTCTGCTGATCTCTGAAAAGATGGTTTTGAAAAAGTATTCACACTCAGAACAACTGAAAGTGTTAAAAAGTATGCCGATTTTAGCAACAGGTTAATAGACTCCACATGTTGCAGCATCTGACTTGTTCCTTTTGGATATTTAGGTATTAAGGAATCTGAGAGAAAGGTGAGCCTGTGCCCAAGCTGTGGGTTTTATGAACCTTGCCAGGCTTGGCAAAACAAGAAAGAAGAACATAAGACTGAATCAATGCACTGAGGGAAATCTGTGATGCTGAAAATATCGTTCTGACATTATTTTACCTTTGCAGCCCTTGCCAATTGCAAGCAAGCGTGCTGTAATTCCTTTTATAATGCTGGTGAGCTCAATTTCAGCCTGTTATGCCACAAAAAAGTGCTGCTGTATGACCTGAATGTACAGTGGGGCAAAAAAGTATTTAGTCAGCCACCGATTGTGCAAGTTCCCCCACTTAAAATGATGACAGAGGTCAGTAATTTGCACCAGAGGTACACTTCAACTGTGAGAGACAGAATGTGAAAAAAAAAATCCATGAATCCACATGGTAGGATTTGTAAAGAATTTATTCGTAAATTAGGGTGGAAAATAAGTATTTGGTCACCTCAAACAAGGAAAATCTCTGGCTCCCACAGACCTGTAACGTCTTCTGTAAGAAGCTTTTCTGTCCCCCACTCGTTACCTGTATGAATGGCACCTGTTTGAACTCATCATCTGTATAAAAGACACCTGTCCACAGCCTCAAACAGTCAGACTCCAAACTCCGCCATGGCCAAGACCAAAGAGCTTTCGAAGGACACCAGGAAAAGTATTGTAGACCTGCACCAGACTGGGAAGAGTGAATCTACAATAGGCAAGCAGCTTGGTGTGAAAAAAATCAACTGTGGGAGCAATCATCAGAAAATGGAAGACATACAAGACCACTGATAATCTCCCTCGATCTGGGGCTCCACGCAAGATCTCATCCCGTGGGGTCAAAATGATCATGAGAACGGTGAGCAAAGATCCCAGAACCACACGGGGGGACCTGGTGAATGACCTGCAGAGAGCTGGGACCAAAGTAACAAAGGTCACCATCAGTAACACACTACAACGGCAGGGAATCAAATCCCGCAGTGCCAGACGTGTTCCGCTGCTGAAGCCAGTGCATGTCCAGGCCCGTCTGAAGTTTGCCAGAGAGCACATGGATGATACAGCAGAGGATTGGGAGAATGTCATGTGGTCAGATGAAACCAAAGTAGAACTTTTTGGTATAAACTCAACTCGTCGTGTTTGGAGGAAGAAGAATACTGAGTTGCATCCCAAGAACACCATACCTACTGTGAAGCATGGGGGTGGAAACATCATGCTATGGGGCTGTTTTTCTGCCAAGGGGACAGGACGACTGATCCGTGTTAAGGACAGAATGAATGGGGCCATGTATCATGAGATTTTGAGCCAAAACCTCCTTCCATCAGTGAGAACTTTGAAGATGAAACGAGGCTGGGTCTTCCAACATGACAATGATCCAAAACACACCGCCCGGGCAACAAAGGAGTGGCTCCGTAAGAAGCATTTGAAAGTCCTGGAGTGGCCTAGCCAGTCTCCAGACCTCAACCCCATAGAAAATCTGTGGCGGGAGTTGAAAGTCCGTGCTCCTCGGCGACAGCCCCAAAACATCACTGCTCTCAAGAGGATCTGCATGGAGGAATGGGCCAAAATACCAGCTACTGTGTGTGCAAACCTGGTAAAGACCTATAGTAAACGTTTGACCTCTGTTATTGCCAACAAAGGTTATGTTACAAAGTATTGAGTTGTATTTTTGTTATTGACCAAATACTTATTTTCCACCCTGATTTACGAATAAATTCTTTACAAATCCTACCATGTGGATTCATGGATTTGTTTTTCACATTCTGTCTCTCACAGTTGAAGTGTTCCTCTGGTGCAAATTACTGACCTCTGTCATCATTTTAGGTGGGGGAACTTGCACAATCGGTGGCTGACTAAATACTTTTTTGCCCCACTGTATCTTAGAAAATAAAACACAACCATAGGTAGTGCCACAGACGCTTACTGTTAATGATGGAGATGTCTCTGTTCTTGTAGTACTCTGACAATGTGACTGAGGAACCAGAGATGGAAGCCACAGTTCGGACGGTCCGACTGTTGTCAGAGCAGTCGAGGTAGCTGGCTGTCATCCCCTTCTCGTACCCTCTGCTGATTCCTCCCGTTCCGCTTGTCAGCCCTCCTCCACCCAGACCTCCGCCCAAGTTGTCGGGAAAGTTAAATGAATCCCTGGTGCGGTCGCGACAGTACGACTTGTAGACCCACTGCACCACGGCGGTTTGGTAGGACACGGTGGTGTACTGGCACGGCAGAACCACTGACTGGAACAGCACAGCATACTTCTTCTCGTCTCTCACAAACACTTGGACGCCGGAGCTGGATGGAGGGAAGACACCTGTGGGAGAAGATGATGAAGGCTTAGTAAAGTGTGAGAGATGTTCTTCAAAACAATCCATTGACAGCTCTCTGCAGAGCAGCTCCCGGTTTGGATTCAGAAGGAAGACGCTCCCTCTGCTTTTAAGATTAGACTGAAACCTTTCCTTTGTGGTTAAGCTTACAGTTAGGCTGTAATGCGGGAATTCACGTGAGACCACTAAGCACTTCTTCTTCACTCACCTCGTTTCACTCCCCCAGTGTGCTACTACAATGTTGTTACATTTTGTCCAATTTACTCTGTCAGCCATGGCAAATGGAACCCTGAGCCTGGGTCTGCTAGAGGATTCTTCTGTTAAAAGATAGTTTTTCCTCCTCACTATTTTAGGAATACCACTGCAGACAGCAACACAATGATTCAGATACTGAATAGAGCCCTGAAGAGACACCTGCTCCTGTTTGCAGAGTTTAAAAATATCTGAAAAACATGCTACCAGAGGATGGTGAATGACGTCATCTAGATATACCAGCAGACTTAAAAGAATTCCCAAGAATTCTTTCCTCCTTTAGCTGTAATGAAATGAAGCAGCGTGTGTGTTGGTTTGAGTTGCTTCAGCTCAGTGAAATCTGACTCTGAGCTGGCCTGATGTTGCTGTGGGGCATCTGAAGCTGTGCTACTCAGGGTCACATGATGAAGGTGGGCCTGGGATCGACAGTCCACTAACAACATTACACAGGAGAGGTAGTCATGTGAAATAAAACACACACACACGCCCAAGAACATATGTGCGCATTTGTGTATATGTGTCAAGCCAAGCTGTGGGAGGACTGGAACAGCGAAGAAGGGCAGAGGTAGGAATGAAGAGGGAGGGGACTTGGCTTAATCAAGACCCGGCCCTTTTATTTTCATTCTGTTACTGAGAATGAAGCACGCCCACTCCTGAGGGAGAGAGCTGAGTGAATTTATCCAAAATGCAACAAGCTACAGCAAGGGCAAGCACGGTGTTGTGTTTACTAGCAGTGTAACAACTGCAACAGAAACACTACACAAATGTTCATATTATACCAGAGTTCCAACATACCCACATATATCTTTTGAAGCTCAATTAAAGCATACCACCCTTGTGAAAGCTGTTGTGTGTAAAGATCGCTCAGTTTGGAAGAGAATACAACAGAATAATCTATTAGTACTGCGCAAAGTTTTAGGCAGGTGTGAAAAAATGCTGTAAACAAAGAATGCTTTCAGAAATATACATTTTTGTTCATTGGCCCCAAATGTATTCTGCAGCAGGACAACGACCTCAAACATTCAGCCAAAGTCATTAAGAACTATCTTCAGCGTCAAGAAGAACAAGAAGTGCTGGAAATGATGGTATGGCCCCTTCAGAGCCCTGATCTCAACACCATTGAGTGTGTCTGGGATTACATGAAGAGACAGAAGGATGTCTCTTCGTGTATCTGCATCCACAGAAGATCTGTGGTTAGTCCAAAATGTTTGGAGCAACCTACCAGCCAAGTTCCTTCAAAAACTGTGTGCAAGTGTACGTAGAACTGATGCTGTTTTATAGGCAAAGGGAGGTCACACCAAATATTGATTTGATTTATCTACTGTGGTTTTGGAGAACTTTGAGATTTCTAATGTTAAACAATGGCTTAGTACAATTTATTTACATTATTTTCATTACTTTACATTATTTAGTACAACAGGAACAATTAGTCAGCTGACTGATATGGACTTTTTTGGATTCAGAAGTTCACCATGCTGCAAAATGCTTGGGGACCACTTGGTTAGCTGATCAACCAAAAATCAAATGACACATTATTTACATGTATTTACCATTAATTCAATTATGCGAAAGATATTCTGGTTTATCAGATTTAAAATGATTATTTTCTTTGTTTTAAATACCTGTACACTGAATATTTGAAGTTGTCCTCTAATTTATTTTTATTATTAGTATCATCAGCTCATATTTTCAGGTAAAAGTCTTAGGTTTTTAAATAAATGAAGCAATGAATTGACTCAAACTAAAGTCTGCTGAAACATAAATTCCTCAGGTGGGAACCTCACTCTGATTTCTAAGAACTGGAGCCCAAAAACAAACAAACCCACAAGTCAGCTCTTTCCGGGATCACAGACTGTGGGGTCATCCTGGCTTTATTAAGTTTTCAGAGCCTTTCTTGTTCCAGATGAGAAAATAAAAGTCAGAGGAGGGGCTCTGTGTTTTGGATATTAGTACTGAGGAGATGGGAGTGGCTAGCAAATGTTTTGTCCTGCTGTCGGTCAAACGTGTTGCCTTCATGTGAAAAGAATAGGATGAAAACATGTGGCACTTAAAAATCTGTAAATCTGCTTCTTAAATGATTTGCCATTACTCTTTCAGAGCTGTTCTCCAGTCATAGTCAATAATGTTGGTACCCCTAATTAATATAATTAATATATATGTCGGTTTGATTAAAGATAGCACTTTAAAAAAACAACTTTAAAGCACATAACATGTACTTATAGCTGGCAGCTCCAGTGTGTCTATATAGCACTATAAATTTCATAAACATGTTACATAAACTGTAACAAAGAATGTAGGTGTTTTATGGAATATTCCACACACTCCTGATTACAGTCACTTTGCATGGATCAGGACATAAATAAAAATGATGAACTGCAGTTTTCTAGTTTTACTTGTCATTTGTAAACATTTTTACTTGTTGTTTGTTTTTTTAAGTATTGTAGGGATTTCTCTGTCTCTAATTTAGACCCAGTAAACGTGTCTGATGTTAGACCTCCTAATCCACAGCCTCCTTTAAAGCTTCTGGTCGGATCATTCACACATGACTGAAGCCCACAAACAGTCGACTGCAGCTCAGCTAGCTCAGCGGACCTACAAGCATTAAAACCCAAGTTAAAGGTTAACTGATGTGACTATTAACGTGAGGGGAAATGTTTGCATCTAAATGCTTAATTCTCCCCCCACTACATAGAGTCATTATCCCACAAAGTAGGCAGGGCACCTTACTTATCCACAAAGACTACGTTACCGTTACTCCAATCTCAGTTAAACAACCTGTTGCAGCGCTGTACACGCACGGGAATCACATTGGAATTTTTTAATGCTCCTCTTTCTTACCTGCCAGAAAAACAGTAACAATCCAGCACTCATGGGAGGACAACATATTCCAAATCTTGGAGTTGAATTTCGTAACTGTTTTCTGACCAGTGCCGTCTTCTCTTCGCCTCCTTCTTGCCCCTGATCCGTATCCAGGCTCCAGTTAACTGGCACTTAACGGGACGGCGTCTCCACAAAAGCGGAACCTCCGGCAAGTTTATCAAAATAAGACGACTTCCGGAAACTGCTTTCGAAAAATAAAAACCCAGTTAAGCCAACATTTTTCGGTAGTGTATTTATTTTAGTTTACTCAGGGTGTCATGGAGAGCATTCTATATGACTATATAAATACAAATTTACATTACATTAAATAAATGATAACTTTAGACAAGATTTTCAGTTCATTATACATTTATTCACCGACTGCAGACGAAGTTCCAAACTCCACTCAGTATTTAGGTTATGTAAAAATAATAATAAATATTCAAAATATTCAGTAGTAACCACCTTTTTCAAAATATATTATTCTGGTGTTGTATTGTAATCACTCAATATTTTTAATATCTAATATCCTGTAACAGTTTTATATTGTGAGATTTTGAAGTAAAACGTGTTGAGATAAAAAAGCAGATCACCTCCATGGCTTCTCAGATGTTACTGAGGGAAGATTTTCACCACTGACCGATTGTAATTTTATTCTGAAGTTCAAATGTTGCCATATTCACTATCAGCTGTGCAGCTTTACACAGGCTCCCAGTTCCTTCCAGCGTCTGCAACAATGGATGGCGGCAGTGAAGTCTTAACCACGGTGAGTAAAATAAAATTAAAGTTGCTGTTGAAAATATGTCACCCTTTCCCACCCTTAGTTAAAAGCTCAGTAATCACTTTAATGATAACAACGGAAGTGCAGGTTATTTTGGTTATCAGCTGATGAACACAGCTTTTTGGGAGGTTCTACGTTGCCATCTAGTGTTTAGAAATCAAAGGTATTGTTTTATTCATTAATGTATTCATCCTACTACAGCGCTCCATGTGTGTTTCTCTCGGCCATGATTCCTTAATCAACCCCCTTTCACCCTTCAAACTCCCCAACTTTGTTATCGCTGATATATTTTAATTATTGTTAGCACTACATAGGGAGATAAACTACTTAGCTGGTTTATATTGTACTTTTAAATCCCTTAATTAATTAACAGATTAATTAAAATGAATTAAAAACAAGAAATTCATTAACGCCTCCCTTGGTACAGGTGTGTCCTGTCATGTTTTAAGTAGGCTATATTTCTCTTCTTAAAAACACAGCCTGGACCCAACTGTTCTGGCTAATTACAGGCCAGTTTCGAAACCCCCCTTTCTCTCAAAAGTTCTGGAGAAAGTGATCGATTTACAGTTGCAGGCACCTTGATCTTAATCAAGATTGATTAATCACCTTCTTGCATCTTCAAAAAATAAAAATAAAATAACTGAGCCTTACAATGGAGTATGGTTGCAACTTGTTTACTGAACCGTCTTGTCAGTACATGTTCAGAACATCAGTGTCCATTTTTACTGCCTCCTACACGCTCTTCTCCCACTTTCTTACAACATAAATGTAACACAGAACTTCTACTGCCTCTCCTGGCATTACCATTGTAACGACACACTCTTTCTCTCTGTTTCTTTCAGATGAATAACAGGAACTTAGGATGTAGGTATCTATGAATAATAACTATTATGCATACTCATATATTTATATAACCAACTAATTTCTTGCGATACCACACACCTTGATCTCTGAAAAGCTTCAGTCTGGTTTTAAATCACTACACAGCACTGAGACAGCACTTTTAAGGGTTTTCAATTATTTTCTCTTAACTCTGGATTCTGGCAGCTCTGCTGCCCTCTTGTTGTTGGACCTGACAGCAGCCTCTGTCATGGTCGACCATGATATGCTGCTATCATGGCTGGAGTATGCTAGGCTAAAAGGGTCTGCTCTCCAGGGGTTTCGGCCCTACTTATCTGGAAGGACTTTTTATGACAGCATGGGCCTCCACAGCTCCAAAATAACCCCTCTTAATCATGGTCCTGCCCTGTTTGCACTGTATATGTTGCCTCTGGGCTCTATTTTTTTATGGTACAACCTTTCATTTCACTGTTTTGCAGATGACTTGCAGATCTATCTGACTTTAAAAGCAGGGACAGACCCACTTTAGCTGTCATTACGTTGCCTTGATGACTTTAAACATTGGATGGCTTTACAATTTTTTAAATGAATTAAAAACAAAACAGAAGTTGTCATTTTTGGCAACATTGTTAATAAACACAGTGACAGTGCCCTGGGCCCCTTATCTTCCTACTGTAAGTCAAATGTAAAAAACCTCAGTGCGTACCTCGAAGGTTCCTTTAAACTGTGTAGGCAGCTGAACGTAGTAATCCAATCCAGCTTTTTTCATGTGAGATAGCTAGCCAAGGTTAAGCCATACCTTCCAGCAAATGTCTTTGAACATGTTATTCATCTTTTTATTACTTGCAGACTGGACTACTGCAATTCTCTATATTTTTGGTTTGAACCAGGCTTCTATCTATCGTCTCCAGTTGGTCCAAAATGCAACGGTTTATCTGCTAGCTGGTACAAAACAGAAGGAGCATATTATCCCAGTTTTGGCCTGTCTACACTGGCTGCCTGTTTCTTACGGGATCCTATTTAAAAATTTTCATTTTGTTTTTAAATCACTAAACAGTCTGAGCTCCTTTTTATTTACGCTCCAGATAGAACCACGAGGTTCTGGTTAAAACTAACCTTATCTATTCCACAGACTAAACTTAAATCTCGTGGCGACAGAGCCTTCTCTGTGGCAAGTCCCAGATTCTGGAATAGTCTGCCTCTTAATATTAGATCTGCACAAATGCTCGAACATTTTAAATTGTTACTAAAGACACATTTTTATGGTGTGCCTTTTAGCACACATCAACCTAAATATTTCGGTATTAACAACCTTAGTTTTTGTTGCTGTTTTAATACTTGTTTCTTGACTTGTTGTATTTTTTCTTTTATATTTTACTACAACATTGTTGTGCATTTTATTTGTTAAGCACATCACTCCATGTGCTCACAGTGGGACGTCTTCATGTCAAACACAGGATCACCAGCAGATTGTGCTACGAGTGCACCAGGCATAGGTCACTGCTCTGTCACCAAGGGAAAGTTAGCTTACTGTATTTATAAGTGATCAGTAGATGCTGAAGTGCATGCTTATCTTTTATGAGTCCGTATATAGTTTTATATAAGATACAGCCATGTGTTTGTATTCATGTGTGATTAGAAATGTATTTCAGTTCAGTTTCACTTTTATTTGTCATATGCAAGTTAGGGTCAACACTGCAATGAAGACAGTCACTCAGCAGTATAGTGCAGTAAAAAGAAAAGTAAAAGAGCAAAATATTTATAAAATATAGTACAACCCCCCCCCCCCCAAAAAAAAACTAAACTAAAAAACATACAGTAACAGTAACATACAGATTAAGCATAACTGCAAAACAGGATTTTGATGCCTTAGTGCTGACCATAATCAGATTCTTAAATCAATGCGATTGCACAAATTTACATGGACTTACAGATAATGTGCAAATGTGTGTTAGAAAAGCATAATTAGAAACCCAGGAGCTCTGGACAGACAGGAGGAAAAAGAGGAGACACTATCAGGGACTTCAATAGCCATTGGCTGCTGCAACATGTCTATCCAGCAGTTACACAGCTGCAGATGTGAAGACCTGCATATAGAAGGTGGGTACCGCTAACAGTCACTTCTTACAGTGCAAAGTACTATAACAAGAGTGTGATACTCCAGAGTAAAAATGTCACACAGGAGATCTCAATCACTTGATTTTACATTTTAAAGCCATATTAGTCCCACACTGTGGTATTAAAGCAGTAAACAAGTAAGTAAAGGAATAAATGTAAATAAAAAAGCTAGCTCAGCATCAGCAAGTAGACCAGCTTCTCACCAGCATGCAAACACACCGATTTGAAATGCATAAGTCTAGGTGAGGTCCATCTGTCAATCGATCCATCTTCCTTTTGAACAGCCACCCTCACACTTTCCAATTCTTTAAATTTATTTCATAAAAAACGAAAACCACACAGATGTTGCAAACACTTCACTGGAAAGCATAATGCAATTGCAGTCAGACAGTTGTTTTACTACTATACACTGCTTCCCCAACTTGTGCATAAATAATTCAGGGGATAAATTGTTAGTGAGAGTACTTTGGCTGACAGTAATAACCATTTTGTGTATCTGGTCACTCTCCTGATGCTCTTGGGATTAAGTAATCGGAAAACGAAATCCATGCAGTTAGCAGCAGCTAACCGCGACTGAGTCCTGAAATTCATACAGTCAAAGAAAAGTGGAAGTTCTAATTTTTGTTTCCCTAATACTGTGGTTTTTTTAAATACAGAAACAGAAAGCACTTGATAGAAAACTGAAGGTAGTCGATGTTTCTGCCTTTACGCAATCGAGCAATGACTCACATCAGAATGTGACCAACCCAGAGTGAACGGCAGCGAAGTCACAGTTGTACACAGTTCACAAATAAACCTAATGCATGTACAGAAAGATCACACAGAAAGAATTAAATAGGCTAGTGGTAAAATTGTGTGATAGTAATAAATTCCTTAATTACAAGAAAAGAACAAACCTCATATATAGAGAAATGACACAGTGTTGGTCGCATTGTCCTCTTTCTGTACAGCTTGGAAAAGAAATATTCATCAAATATGTGTGTAGACTCTGGTCTGGTTGCAGTAAAGGCATCATAAGACAAATACGTGACTTTTTAAAAAATATATATATTTTTTGGGGGTGGGGGTAAGAAAGAACAGGGGGGAGAAATGCACCGAATGTCCCTGCTCCTCTGAAAAGGATCCTGAAGTGTCTTCTTTCTCCCAGTCATCTCATAAAAAATGATTTAATAAATGCTTGAATCTTCCAGAACGAGGAACATTACCCGACGGTGTAATTCTCATTGCTATTTATTTTGGCAAAAGAAGAAGATGATGATGATGATAATGAGAAAGATCAGGTAAGCAAGAACTCTGCCTATTATTCCTCCAGTGGTAATAGCATTCACGGATGCTGCAAGACAGACAAGTTAACAGGGGGAACAACAGGGGTATGTATCATAATAATTTTCTGTAGAATTTTCTCTATGAAAAAAAATGTTTCTCTTACGTGGCATGAGCGAGAGGGTGAGGTTGCAGGTAGCAGCGCGGAGCTTGTTCTGTGAGGTGCAGATGTAGAATCCTGATGTATCTTTGGAGATATTATACAGTGACAGGATGCCGTCCTCTGAAACACAAAAAATGTGGTTTGATATACAACAAATTTGATACAATAAATTAATACAGGCTGTGATAGAGAAGAGTGACATTGCACATCTGACTGCTCACTTTCTTTCACTTTCATCATGTTTAATATGTTTTGATATTAAATACCAAACAGTGGCTGTGAAACAAAAGTAAAGCTCACTTTTACACCAAGCGTAGCGTCGCTCTGATCATGTCCACATTTGTTCTTGTTAGCAAAGATTTTAAAGGATCAAAGTGTCACTTACTGTCAGTGATTTGGGGGTCTTGAGGAACAGGCTGATTATGCTCACAATAACGTTTCCAGCTATAAGTGGGCATTGGAGATCCTCCTGCAGATGCACAGGTTAAGGTGATATCCTGGCCGTACTGTGCTGTTCTCTGGATCTTACAGACGGGCGTAGAGGGAGCCACTAAAAAAAAGAGAAATATAAATATAGTGTGATTTCTCTTTGACTGAATTGCTATAAAACTCCTAAGTAGTAATGGATAAAAAGGCAAGTCACACCCTGCGCAGGGCTGACATGTAGCAGATAGACTTTCCAGTTAACTTAACAGTCATATCTCTGAACAGTAGGGGGAAGCCCACAACATGTGATATATTACCTAGAACCACCAAGCGTGCGGAGGCAGCTTGGTTGCCGTCTTCGTCATCTGGGATCTGCACATGACACTCAAACTCTTTGTTGTCAGCTAGTGAGATGGAGGAAAGCTTTAGGTTAGCCTTTCCATTCAGGACATCCACGTCCAGGGACACCCGACCTTTATAGGGGGGTGTGATGCTAGTTTTCTTTATAGGATAGTAGTAAGTGATGATCGGGGTCTGTTAGAAAATTACAGGATTAGAAGAGTAATAAAAACACAAAGACATGTTCTTATGATTTTTGATCACAAATACAAAGATTAAAGGTAGATACCAACATCTTTGACATTTGCTTCCAGAGCCAAAGCCGTCCATGTGATGACAACTGCTTCGGCAGTGTTTATGTTAATTGCAGATTTAAAGGAGCAGGGCAGTGTGATGTTGTCACCTCTGGCAAACTCATACTGACTTTGGGGCATGGTAACGTCAATGGCACCGACACCTGTCAGCACTGTCATGGACATAAAAACAAAATCAAAGAGATCAGTATTATTCATGAATAAAATAAAATAAAAATTCAGAATGACTTCTGAAGTCTTGATTCTGAAGTCTTGATTCAGCTCAAGACGCTGTAGATTCCCGTCAGTAACACTTTCGGTCCGCTAGTAAAACGTAGTTCTATTAATCTGCGCTTGAACCGGAACCGGATGTAAGTTCCAAAAAACTGAATTTTGGAACTGAAATTGAATTGTAGAACTGAAACTGAATGGTGAGAAGTGAAACTGAAATTATTCGAGAGCTGAATTTTTAAAGGATAAAATGCAGTTTCAAAGCAAATCAATTCATTTTCATAATATAAAATTCAATTTCAATTTAGTGATGATCATTTTCAAACCATAAATTCAATTTCAAATTAGACTAATTCAAATTCAGTTTTCAAAAGCATTTATTCAAGTTACAATTCAGATTCAATCTGAGCAATTCAAATTCAAATTGAACTTATTCAAATTCAGTTTCTGGTGGCACAGATTTCTGCCCATAAATACCAAACACCTTAACTATTTTGACCAACAGGCTGACACTGGTGTTAATCTACAGCCTGATGTGGCAGTTAAAGAAGTTAGAACTACAGGGGAGGTGATGTCAACTAATGTAGAAGAAACACCCACAACATCTGAAAAGGTCAAATACTGTAAGAGCACTTTGGATATGGTAAATGGCCTGTATTTATATAGCGCTTTTCCTAGTCCCTAAGGACCCCAAAGCGCTTTACATATCCAGTCATCCACCCATTCACACACACATTCACACACTGGTGATGGCAAGCTACATTGTGTACATATGTGTGCCTCTGCTGTTGCACAGCTCAGGGCAGCTGGATTACGCCAATCTACTGTGAACAGTTTTGTCTCCTCAATGGAGGAAGTGTTTTTTGAGATTCATCCTCAGGCTAAAGATGCAGCCTTAAAGAGCGTACCTTTACAGGACACCACAAGTAAAAATAAATATAAATATAATAGTAATAAAATAAAGCATTGGGAGTACTTTAGCCTTGAAAGATTAGCTTTAGGACCAGGAAAGATGGTGACACTTGGAGAGCTGGAAGAAGGTCCAGAAATTGCTTGGAGCTGTGTTGTCTACCAGTTTGTTTTCAGCTAAGTGGATAATAACACATGGTACAGAGTACCGCCCTGACTTTATCATCTGTACAGATGTAGTGTCTGAGATTCCGTTTTTTTGTAAGATCAAAAGTATTGTTGTGAAAGATGGCATTGTATTGCTCTGTGGAAAACTGATGGAAACCCTGTGTTTTCATGACCATCATCATACATTTAGGAACAGACTGCATCCCAATATGGTGCTGAAGGTGTTGAAGATAAATGAGCTGTGTTGCTTCTTCAAATCAAGTATGGCATTTCAGATTCCTCCCTGTATGTCGTTCCATATTGCCGTTTTATGCCAAACTAAATTCATTGTTTTAAAGTGTTTTATACACTGCATGAGATGTTTTTATATTTTGAGCCTGACATGAAAATAAAGCTGTTAAATGTATTATCTAGTTGTGGTTTTTGCTTACTTGTTTTATATGTAAAAGCATTATTAAAAACCAGGTTTTCGTGCTGCAAAACAGTGAATTGTGTGTAAAGTAGACTTGTAGTCAAGACCGCCTAATCCAAGACCAAGACAAGACCAAGACCAGAGGGTATCGAGACCAAGACAAGACCAAGACCAAGTTGAGACGAGACCAAGACCGAGACCGAGACTGAGACAAAAAAAAGTCTTTAAACTGCAGCCAGATGCTATTCTATATACATATGCAGGACACCTTAAACTAGTTTTTTAATTAAGCAGCAAGGCAGAACAAAGTCGGGCCTGTATCAAGACACAGGGACTAAACCCCAATTCAACCAGACCCAGAACTGATCCGGAATTAAAACAGGACTACAACAGTAACCAAGACAGAACCAGAATCAGAACTAGATGATAGTAGCACTAAAAATCATCATAGACCTGCACTACACTTATTTTTTAATTCTACCAAAGTACAATATTTAGATTGAGAAAAGTTTATATAATTATTTAGCCTTGTTGTGCAAACAAGCCTGCATAACTTAATAAATATAGAATTTGAAAAGTAACAAATGGTATCTAAAAAGAAACACTAGGTACTAGATACATGTTCTGATGAGTTTTGGCAAACAACCATTTGACTAACATGTGTGTCTCACCTGCTCTTGTTCCATCTCTGTTCTGTTGTCAGTCTCTCTCTCCCTCTCTGTTCCTCTCTCTCCCTCTTTGTGCTGACAATCAAGCCAAACACCAACATCATCAAATATACAGTTGAAACCAGATATTTATGTACTCTTCAGATAAAAACACAAACACTTTTTTAATTGTAACATCAAATCAGACTAAATGTTTATTTTTTTAGATTGATAAATATTAAAAAAAACATATTTTTAACTTTAAGAGTAAAGAGAGAAACTATCTGTATTTCTTAATTGCAAATGGCACCAAATTGTATTCAAAATTGAGCCACACTTATGGAGCTCGACAATTCTTTTCCTGGTGTTTTGGTTGACATCTCTTGATTTTTCCCATGTCAAAGAAACAGGCTCTGTGTTTTGCCTTATATGCATCCACAGCTGTGCCACCAATTTACTCACATGGACTCTACTAACCTATCAGAAGCTTCTTCAGCTCAGAATGGAATCGTCTGTAGTTTTCTTATTAATTAACAATAAACTTAGTGTATATGTACTCCTAAATTTGATGAAAGTGATTAAAATAGACAGCTCCCTCTTTTTATTCTGACATTTAACTAATTCAAAAGATATTTCAACATTTATTTATCTAAAACAAAAGTTTACTCTAAATTCATGTTTAACGGTAAAAAAAAGTTTTTATGTTTTCTCCATAAAGTGTATGTAAATATCTGGTTTCAACTGTGAATATACTGCTGTGTATTGAAATTTCTCTTGTTTTGCATAGATATACTGAACAACATCCAAAGCATAATATATAAAATAACATCTACCTGAGTTTTTTCTTTGAAAGAAGCTCCTTATGTCCATTGTTGTGTTCATCGGTACACAACTGAAACCGATTTAGAGAGTTTGTTTAGCCGTGGAGGGTAACAACTGAAAATATGAAATGTAAGCTAAGACTCTCTAAAAAATCAGCATTGCTGTTCGGCTTTTTATTTATCCATTTGTTGATTCACTCGAAGAGCAAGTAACGCAACCAAGTGATCAGTTTGATATCAATCTTTTGTGATACACCGTCATATTTACATTATTAGTTCAGTACGAATGATTTGCTTTGGTACCTGGTCAAACTTAAGCTCTCCTCTGTCTGCAGCAAACTCGCAGGCAGCAGCTTCTCCCCCCTCGCTCACATGGGTGCTGCGCTCAGTCGCCTAGTGCCTGAGCTCGGATCATACCAAAATTAGGGGGAATTTACGACGGTGCGCTCTGTGCTTCGTGTGTTGTTTTTGTTTTATACAGTTGTCAGTCAGGCCTCTAACTAACAAATTACACTCCAAAAGACCCCATGCTTCTGAAAAGATGACCCGGGCTTAAGCCCAGTAAGCCACCCCCCGCTCCGCTGATGGTTGACTCCAAATCTCCCGAACACTATGTCGATTTGAGAACGTAGGACCGAAACAGCGAGACCAAGACCGAGACCAAGACAAGTCCGTCGAGACCAAGACAAGACCAAGACCACGTAAAAGTGGTCTCGAGACATCCAACTCTAGTGTAAAGGTAACACTACAGGAAGAGTTTTAGTAACACTACTTGGTGTAAAATTAATTACAAATTTTACTCTATGAGAGCTAATTTTTCACTAGAGATTAGTGTATGAATAACACAGTATAGAGTAACATCAACTCCCATCAGAGTTCTTTGAACCCCCAGTGTTAATTTCAAATAACTCAATTCAGTGTTAAAAATCAGTGGGATTTTACTCAAAGAGTTAATTTATCACTATGATAGAGTAAATAATATGACACTACCACTACTAGTAGTGTTAAGTTGATTTAACACTATGCGGTGTTACTCAGTGTTAAATATTTACTCTATTTAGAGTTAAATTTACTCTAAAGTTTTAACACTCTAGAAAGAGTTGATTTAACACCAATTCCGAATGGGACCAAATAGACTCGGAAGCAGTGTTAAATTTAACTCTTTAAGTGTTAGTTTGACACTGCAAATTTTACTGTGTACTTCAAGCGTGCAGACCCTGAATTGGGACACAGCCATAGACTGCCACTCAGCCATACTTGTTTTACACCGCTGCCTTATGAATACTCCACCTTTTATGTTTCTGTGTCCTGCTTTCTAAGTTATCATCTTATGTTTTCTCCCAATCCTTGCCACTGTATTTGATCCGGGCTGTGACACTGTCTTAACTATGTGTTGAAAAGCACCATTTATATATGCTATTAAAAGAGTCATCAAACAATCAAAAACTATAAACTTCTGTAAAATGTAACGCACTAAAAATTCAACCTACAAAAGCAATGTGGCCACGTCATTGGAAAACCTGCTCAGCAATGCAGTTTCCTAATCAACTGATTATGTAATGACCACACAGACATATTAAGAGGTTTAGTTGTTGAGAGCAAATATGGAACTGAACATAAAGCAACAGAGCTCTGGTGTCACATGCCGAAAACTAAGCCCAGTCAACTTCATCTTTTTTAAGAGCATTTTTCACACAACAGGTTTAAAAAGATTTTGATGATTCTCATTTATAGTCATAACATTGCCAATGCAAAATATGTACCAAACAGCATGTAATTATACAGCATAACAAAAAGAATGTTTGAATTTGATAAAAAGTAGAAGTTCCACATTTTGTGATTTTATTTTATTTTTTTAAAGATACAGAAACTGAAAGCACTCAATAGAAAATTAAAAGTAAATGTTTGGAGTCTCTACAACTGTATACAAAAACATTTGAGTAATTGCTAATAACTCTTTGGGTTGGAAAAAGAAAACTACCCCCAGCGATGCTAATAAAGAAGTTACATTAAATTGTATTGTGAACAGCAAGAGAGACAAAATGTATTTGATTAACTGAAAACTTAAGCAACAATAACACTTTTGACAGCATGTTTTGCCTGTGTTTGTGTGTCAAGCCATGACACATCAGTATATTACCAGACCATTCAAACTCCCACAATTCACAGGAAACATGACGCATGCACGGAAATATTACAGACAAAAACTTAAAACATGTCACACAGTAGAAATAAATTCTTTATTTACACATAAAACTGGCAGTACACAGAGAGACAAGCGTTTCACTGTTCCCTGACTGTACGACACACAAAAAGTAACATAGGACAAATATATCAGATATATAAAATCTGAAAAATTACTTTAAAAGACCTAAAAATCTAAGACATAAAACTATTCCTCCCAAACAAATTATTACATATTATTCTTTCAGCTCTAATTTTGAAGTTTCCTGGCGATCCATTATGTAACAGCTAGGCCACCATTTGATAATCTGGTTGTATGTAAGAAAAAACCAACAACAACAGAAACTGGTTTACAGGTTGGAGGCTTTAGTCATGGTAGTCCCTCCTTGTGGGCTTACTGTTGGGCACCGGTGGTCTATCACGGTCCCGATCATCGTAGCGGTTGTCATCACGACGACGGTCTTGGTAGCGGCGATCATCATCGTAGCGCTCACGACGGTCGTCGTAGTCGCTGCGGCGGTCGTCGTAGTCGCGGCGGCGGTCATCGTAGTCGCTACGGCGGTCATCGTAGTCGCTGCGGCGGTCGTCGTAGTCGCGGCGGCGGTCGTCGTAGTCGCTGCGGCGGTCGTCGTAGTCGCTGCGGCGACCGTCGTAGTCGCGGCGATCCGGATCACTTCTTTCCTCATTGCGTTCAGTCCTCTTTACACTCGAGTCCTCATAACTGTCCTTCCCCTGGACTTCAACACGTCGACCCTCACCGTTTCTATCCGGCTCCTTGTCGTGGTACTCCTCCCCCTCATGAACTCTAGAAAGTGGAAACAACACCCGCACACAATCAGTGCAGTCAAAAGCATCCAATGAACGGAAAATACTCACTCACAGAAAAAATAGAATAAAAATCACAAAAGTTCTGTGAATGTGCTTGCCTAACGAACGGAAGTTGTTTTTTTCTGACGCTCAGATGAAGAAATCATATGGACGTTGAATTCAAAATTCATATGGCACAGTGCAAAAAAAAAAATCATCATTAATTTACTATGAAGTTAATTTAAAAACACAACGGGAGTTTTTTGTCCCTTGCATGCTCAGGAATAATGGCAACTTCCTTTGATTACAGCCATACGAATAGGTCCCTTTACACCACAGACATGGTATGTGCAAATTTTGTTTTTTATTCATGAAAAAAGATTCTATTCTTAAAATCCCACAAAATATTCAGTTCTGTCAGCATGAGTGCCTCTGTGTTGATTGCTTGTATTAATAAGAGGATGGAACCTTACCCCATTTCATATTCCTCATCTTTGTTCTTCTTCCTGCAACAGCAGCAACAGATGATGATGATGAGGATGAGTAGAACCAAGCCACCGACAACTCCACCAATTAGTGCTGGAGTGGAAGCAATGTTCATGGATGCTGCAGGGTTGAAGACAGACATGTTAGGAGGGGGAACAACACCGAGGTGTGCGTCATAATTTGAGTAAAGATTTATTTACTTAAAAAAGACAAATAACAAGAACAACAACAAAAAAGAAAAGCCTTTTCTCTATTAAATGTTTCTCTTACGTGGCATGACCGCAAGGGTGAGGTTGCAGGTAGCAAAGCGGATCTTGTTCCGTGAAGTGCAGATGTAGTATCCTGATGTATCTTTGGAGATATTATAGAGAGAAAGGATGCCGTCCTCTGAAACACAAAGAATTAGTCACATATACTGAAGGTACATATAACCGCTCCATGCTTCTTCTTTTTTTTTTTAAATTTCATATGCAGAAAAAATTAAATCCTGAGTTTTCTGAATAGTATGTTCAACTAGAAAGCGAAAATTTCTGAAGAAATTTTAAGTGTGCCTATGCCGCCGCTAATCGGTGTAGTTTGCCATTCAAACGGCTACAGAGAGCAAAACTCAGCAGAGCAGCCATTCTCCACCATGAACTATGGTTAAACCAAACACCGCTCGCGCCTCACAGATGACAGCTTACAGTTTTGTGTAAAGATGGGGTGACTTCTTACAGCCCCGATTTGCAGACGCTGTGCGCAGAGGTTCATAAGCAGACCCGACAATGTTTGCATGAACACGCTTTGAAGCATTACGTTATGGACCACTTTTCACACATAGTTGCTGTACCCACACAGCCGGCTGTAGCTTTTCATCTTACAGCCCGACACATACCCAAAAAAACAAAAACAAAACAAACAAAAAAAACGGAAGAGAGAGCACAGACTTTACGCCTGAGAGGCGTGATTGCAGATGCCGCTGAGGTGGGTCCACCTCCCCTGCAGCTGCACTGCAGACCACGCCCTGCCACACACATCAAACACGTAAAATAAATATTTATGCACTTTTGCATTCACTTTTTGTTTTTTGTTATTTTTACACAGCGTTCTGAATAAATCCAGCTTTGTGTCTTCTTCCATTCTACCTGAAGTACGGGACAAACTGCGTTCCTTTTCAGCTCAATACGAAACGTGTAATATTTTCTCTGAATGCGGGACGATTCCGTTTGCACGGGGCGGTTGGCAACCCAATAACTAACCTTATGAATACAATAAAGTTCACCATCAGTAACACAGCACCCACCCAGCTGTACGACTTATTGGTCATGTCCAAATTCATGGGCTGCATCCTCCTGAGGCCACATTTGTAGACCGATTACGTCACAGCAACGCGCCGAAGGCTGTTCAAATTCGTAGACTGCTCCGAATGCAGCCGACAAATGCGTCCTCCTTTTCCCCGAATTTGAAGGATGGGTCGGGTGTGTCCTTCGTGGCCCACCATATCCCAGAACTCATAGCGCGGCCCAGCCAAATCAGAATCAGAAAGGGTTTTATTGCCAAATGTTGGGCAGGTTTACAACATAAGGAAATTGCTGCGGTGCTTCAGTGCAGACATACTGTCATAAATTATGCTTAAATAGACATGAAAACAAGAATAAGAATTAAAAGTTAAAAATTAAAAGTGCTAAATAGATAGGTATATACATGATATATACACATGAGTGCAGGTGGTGATCAGTGCCAAACATGGAATGATGCAGTCAACACAGCGTAGGGTCATGTGTTAGGGGTGGGAACAGTCATAAGGTTATTGTTCATGTGTCCAACAGCAGAGGGGAAGAAACTGTTCTTATGGCGAGAGGTTCTGGTGCAAATGGACCGGAGCCTCCTGCCTCCAGTTTCAAACTCCAGTTTCCAGCAATGGCGGCTGCTAAGTTTTAAAATTACTCTTACTAATATTTCTGGGTCACAAAATAAACTTTTAACATATTTTCAGGCGAGAAAGTAGCTGTGTAAACATCAAATATCTGCTCGGTTTATCAAGATATCGCATATTTGCCAAAGTGCTTCGATGTTTTCGGAGACGTCTGCTACCCACCAGCTCGACAGCTAGCCGGGAGCTCGAGGGTTACTGATGCGGCCGAGAACGGCACAACTCCCGGCACATCATTTTCAGATCATCGCGGACTTTCGCTACTCGGGTTAAATGTAATATATAATTCACTTAGACAACCTACAAATGTTATTGTTGGGCTTTTTTCAGTGTTTTGTTTGTTCGTGAGTAAATCGGTTTGGCTGAGATTAAAGCTATTAGATTAGATTAGATAAAATAAAACTTTATTAATCCCCCTCCTCCTTGGTTTTTACACAGCTGACTAAACGTCAAACAGAACGCGCAACCTTAAGAATTCCAATGGTTCCTGAAAGCACCGACGCTGTGCGCGCCGTTGATATTGTCATCATTATGGTAATCCAAATACAGGGACATACCAGAGTGAGCCAACACACCACAAATTAAGTTTCACTTACATTTGAAGTTAAGTTTCACTTTGCTTCCCATTCATTTCAATGGGCAAAAACTTGCATTAAAATATTCATATTTAAAAAACTATAGAAGTAATAAACACCAAAAGTCATAGCAACTCATTCCAGCTCAAAACTGTGGGGCGAGTTACGGTCCAAAAATTTCAGGCGGAAAAAGGAAAATAATAATAATAATAATAATAATAATAATAAATCCGAGCAATAGTAATAAGTGTGCCTTTTGGCATAGGCACACTTAATAATCAATAATTGCAGGGTGTGACATCAGATGTGCAGTTTGTCTGCTAGTATCATTGTGTAACTGCCTTTCCTCTCTGTCACTTCCTAAAAACAAAAATAGTCCCTAGCAAGTCTTGCTTTATAAATGAGACCAGACTGCGGCAGAGAGTAAATATTTATGAAACAATTCTGAAACTGTGGTGGCTTGTGCTGCTATTGCAAAAAGAAAGAAAGAAAACTTAAAAAGTTACAATGAATGAAAATATTCAAATGTTCTACTATGAAACACAGCTGCCACTGTTGTTGTAGTTCAAGTAAAAGTCCTGATTTGGGAGCATCAAACAGCACCATGTGGTTCAATATTAAACCCCTAGCAGTGGCTATGTGACACAAGGTAAGGCCACTTGCACCGTTAAGTGTGGAGCATCACTATGATAGCCACAGTGGTTCTTGCAATGATTAGTAAAACTTTATGTACTCATGTGACATTAATTTTCCAGGATCAATGTGTCGCTTACTGTCAGTGGTTTTGGGGGGTTGAGGAACAGGCTGATTTTGCACGTTACGACGTTCCCAGCTATAGGTAGGTGGTGGAGATCCTTCTGCTGACAAACAGCTTAGGGTGATATCCTGGCCGTACTGTGCTGTTCCCTGGATCTTACAGACGGGCGTAGAGGGAGCCACTAAAAAAAGAGAAATATAAATATAGTGTGATTTCTCTTTGACTGAATTGCTATAAAACTCCTAAGTAGTAATGGATAAAAAGGCAAGTCACACCCTTCGCAGGGCTGACATGTAGCAGATAGACTTTCCAGTTAATTTAACAGTCATATCTCTGAACAGTAGGGGGAAGCCCACAACATGTGATATATTACCTAGAACCACCAAGCGTGCGGAGGCAGCTTGGTTGCCGTCTTCGTCATCTGGGATCTGCACATGACACTCAAACTCTTTGTTGTCAGCTAGTGAGATGGAGGAAAGCTTTAGGTTAGCCTTTCCATTCAGGACATCCACGTCCAGGGACACCCGACCTTTATAGGGGGGTGTGATGCCAGTTTTCTTTATAGGATAGTAGTAAGTGAGGATCGTAGCCTGTTAGAAAATTACAGGATTAGAAGAGTAATAAAAACACAAAGACATGTTCTTATGATTTTTGATCACAAATACAAAGATTAAAGGTAGATACCAACATCTTTGACATTTGCTTCCAGAGCCAAAGCCGTCCATGTGATGACAACTGCTTCGGCAGTGTTTATGTTAATTGCAGATTTAAAGGAGCAGGGCAGTGTGATGTTGTCACCTCTGGCAAACTCATACTGACTTTGGGGCATGGTAACGTCAATGGCACCGACACCTGTCAGCACTGTCATGGACATAAAAACAAAATCAAAGAGATCAGTATTATTCACTTGCAGTTATAAACACAGTAAGTTCTGATATTTAACCATTTGTATTCTTTGGGTCCAACCCACTCCCCTGCTGACTGTAGGAAATTGTCTTGAGCATTTGTGTTTAAAAAAAACATAGGATATGTTACAACTACTTCCTGACTGTCAGCTCAACTTTGGAGCCAGTTTCATATGCAAATGAGAAACGAAAAAGACAGAGAAAGAGATATATTCTGTGTGGTTTCCGAATCCCATTTCTACTTTATTTGCTCGCACTGAAATATAGTACTTTAAAAAACATTCAGCAATAATAATGGTGACTCCGGGCTTCTTGGGCCCGCTCCTCTTTTTTAATACGCGACCCTGACGGTGCACAAACAGGTGTGGCAGGTCGGTGAGGCCCAGAGGAAAGAAATGTTTATTAAAAGAAAAACATACTCACCCATACACAGAATCGTCCAGTACAAAATCCTCTTCTCCATGGCAAACACTTAGTGTTCAAACTAACCCCCACCGACGGCTCAGTATCTACTTATTTCCTTTATAAGAAAAATGAGAAACCAACACACACGCATCGAAACCCGACAGCCCCGTAAAGAATGATCCGCCAGCTGCCCAACCTTGACTGGTAGCGCTCCCTGCCAATCGCGTCGCCTTTGGAGGTTCAGGTGACGTTTCTGTTCCGCCCACCTAACGAGTTTTAGCTTGTCCTTTGCTCCAGCATACCTGCCTTTTCGGGGATACTTCATTAATTAGATTCGGCTTTTCAGGATTTGAGTTTATTCCCACCACAGGTCTCATTTTAAAATTAAACATGCCAAATTTTGACATTTGGACCTCGAAATCTTTAGTTCATCTTGTGGAGAGCACAAAAAATGAAAAGAATCACATTTTACTTAAGTATTTAAGTATCGCTTTTATTTATCTTGGTTTCTTTTGGAACATTCGGTTTTATTTTATAAGAATGAGAAGAACGAGGTACGTTTAAAACGACAGAGAATAGCAAACACAAGACAGTCTGACTAGGCGGGGTGGGTGTGTGTTCCCAAGGAAAAAGCCACCATCAACACCACCAGTGGTTGTTTCCTTGTCAGACTGGTTTGACGAGGTACTATCACCTAAACACACACGCAAAGGCGCAACGCAGAAACTGAAGCAAAGGGTGTTGTCATCTTAAAATGTCCAATTTTGAGATATTAATGCCCATACGGTAAAAAAAAACAAAAAAAACAAAACATTTTTCCTGGCCAAAATATATTTCAAATATATGGTAAATATATGTTGTATTTGTGATGGTCAAAAAAATATTTTTGAATTTGAAAATATATTTTTTTCAAACCAAAATGCATTTCAAAAGATATTTCAGAGTGAAGAAAATACATTTCCAACCTTACAGAAGAATGTATATCAAAGTATCCTTTATTTAAAATGTATTTAGTGCAATAATGATAATAATAATAATAATAATAAAAGTAACAACATGTTTTATGTACATCTGCAAAAAACAGTTGGATTCAAACAAAACAGAGTCAAAGGTTTAGCAAAAATTAAGCTGTTTATTCATTTGCTTACAGTATTTCATATTACACCATAATGTAGCGTTCATTGACTTTGAAATTATCTGTCAGTGATACAGTAAACAAGATACAACAACTGCTATGTACACTTTAGTTTTTGACAATATATACAATATAGTACTTAAAGGAACACACTCCATTTTTTTTGAAATAGGCTCATTCTCCATCTCCCTCAGAGTTAAAAATGCAACGTCTTCTTTCTAGATCTGTACGATAATAAGGCTCTGGAGCGTGATCTTACTGGATGGGGTGTAGCCATGATTTTTCATTGAGGCGCCATATTAGCAGGCCAAACAAATGCTTGCTGTGTGGTCGGTTGTAATGTTAGATTGCACTACCGGCAAAGGAATAAGATTGAAAATGGGCTCTCTTTTCATCGTTTCCTCACCTGGAAGCATCATGAGGGAGCTTATGGATGTTACCAAAAGAAGCCTGGGTAGCAGCTGTGAGACGAGCTGATATTCAGTTCTCTACCATCCACAGATATCTGTTGGTGTGCTGCTGTTTCCTAAGGAGGTATAGCCATTGGTGGCACCTCCTGAGAATCTCCTCCGTGTTGGCAGAGAATTTCAGGAGGTTGTCAAAGATAGTTCCCAGGTATTTGTACTCCTCACTGGATTCCTGTGGATGGTGGTGATGACTGAAGCAGCCAGATCCCTCTGCCTACTGGAGAAGGTCACCACCATCTCTTTGGTTTTGCTCATGTTCAGTTGGAGCTGTCACACCACTCTACAAACTCCTGAAGAGTGGGCCCGTGGTGTTGTGAGGGGCCTGACAGCAGTGACAGGAGAACTCTGTCGTCAGCATATTTCACCAGGTGACAGTTGGGCTGTGTGGATCTGCAGTCATCCATGTAGAGGATGAAGAGCAGGGGGGAGAGCACACAGCCCTGGGGGGAGCCAGTGGAGGTGGAACGGAGACCGGAAAGAGAGTTGTTGACCAAAACTTTCTGAGTCCTGTTGGTCAAAAAGTCCAATATCCACAGGATTAGCTGATCATCCAGGTGAAATCAGGTGGAAAGTTTAGTGGCCAGGATATGAGGCTGCAGAGTGTTGAACGCTGATGAGAAATTAGCAAACAGAAGTCTGGCAGAGGAGTCAGGGAGTTGGATGACTTTTTGTCAGCCTGGCTACAGTGCTGAAGAGAAACCTGGGGTTTTTCTTGTTTTCTTCAATCAGTGATGAACAGTAAGATATTCTGGCTTTGCAGAGGGCTTTCTCACAAAGCAGCAAAATGTTTCTCCAGGCTAAATTATGATCTTCTAAATTTGTGACATGCCATTTCCAGCTTACGAGTTATCTGCTTTAGGCTGCGTGTTTGAGAATTATACCACAGAGTCAGGTACTTCTGATTTGAGGCCTTATTTTTCACAGGAGCTACAGTATCCAGTGTCATATGTGGTGAAGAGGCTAAATCAATTCACCTATATATTGTGTATTGTGCCTTAATTAAGTGTTCCCTGGTGTTTCCCAGTTGCAGTGTGTGTTACTATCAGTAAGTTTGGTAGTTCATGAAATAGAAGAGCTTCTGTTCCTGTAATATTGAATGTTGTTTTAAAAGGTGTCCAAAACAGAAAATAAAGTATTTCAAAAGACAAGGAGTATATCACAATGAATATATAATTTGAATTTATACAACTTAATTAATTCCAGTGTTAGCAGTTAAATGTTATGTATTTAGTACCAAATCACAACAGCAGTCGCCTAAAGACACTTTATGTTGCTGGGTAAAAACACAACAATAATACAAAGAAAACCCCAACAATTTAATTACCCCATATGAGCTAACAATTAGTGAGAGTGGGAAGGAAAAACTCCATTTGAAGAGGTAGAAACATCTGGCAGAAACAGGCTCAAGGAGAGACAGCCATCTACTGTGACTGGCTGAGGTTGATGAAAAGGAGACAGGACAACATATACACTGTGCAAGAGAGCAAGAGATACATACTAACTAATGATTAAATGCAGAGAGATGTATAAACACAGAACGAGCAAAGAAGGAAATAATTCATACATCATGGGAAGCCCGCAAGAGCCTAGGCTTATTGCAGCACAAATAAGGGAAGATTCAGGGTCACCTGATCCACTATAACTATTTGTCAAAACTGAGGGTTTTAAGGCTAATCTCAAAAGCTGAGATGGGTGTTTGTCTTCTGAATTAATATTGTGAGCTGCATCTGTAACGGAGCGGAAAGGCTGATTTTATTTCCAAGGTGGTTTGTGTTTTTTTAAAAGGAAGGAAACCTTCCTTAAAGCGGGCAGAGCAGTGGAGCCGCCAAGGGAAAGCACACGATAAAAAAAAAAAAACAAAACAAAACTGTAGAATTAAAAATAATTTATTATATTTAAATAGTTAAAAATGTAAGATGAATTAAAACAACCTTGGCCAAGGGATAACACAATAAAAATCAATAAAACACAACATTAAAAGTCCAGTGGGATCCACCACGGCATAAAAGTCCCAGGGAGTTAAGAAATCCAGCGAAGTAAAAGGGAAACCCAGCGGAGTCCTCTCCTTCCTTTCCGCATTCGCGTCTTGATATGCTAGAGAAAGGGAGGAGCGGCAGTCACTATTCTTCCGGCAGTTTTTATTCAATAAAAGGGGATAAGTCGAAGACTTACCCCGGGTGGGCAGAGCTCTCAACTCCGCCCGCCGCTTCTTTAAAACTGCAAAGCCACACAGCCGTCCCGTGCCTTCCGCTGGTGCTGTCTCCGCTCTCCCCGCTGGTACTGTCACTCTCTGCGCTGGTGCCCTGTGCGCTGGTCCTCTGCGCGCTGGTGTTCTGTCCTCCCTAACGCCCAGCTCCACCAGCCCCTTCGGCTTGCAGGCGCTGCCGCCTGCCACCACTTACTCCTGGCCGTCTCTCTAGCCTCTCGGTCGAACTACTTCCTGTGGTCTGTCAGGCCCTCTTATTGGCCTCTCTGGGATCTCTCGCAGGTGTGATCAGTTTATTATCAGGTAGGGGCGGAGTCTTTCCAGGACAAGTCACCAAATAAATACCATTAAAACATGCAGTAAAACTCATAAAAAATAAGCCAGTGTACAATCTTAAAATATTAAAAAGGTAAAACACAGCAAAACATGCATAGTAGAAAAACTTAGATAACTTGTCCTTTTCCACCCTGTGACACATCCACAGAAGAGAGGCCTGAGAGATGAAGACTCTGATTCCCGTTCAACCTTAAAATTCTGTAGGAACCACATACACCTAATATTCTAAAATTAAAATCTGGATTTCAAAGCAAGTCAGTGAAGACAAGCAAATATGGCTGAAATATGCTGTCTCTTTATAGTCCCTGTCATGACTTTCTCAGCAGCCCTTTTGATCCATTAATATTAAACAATTATTGATGCAGCAGATTGAGATGAAACTTAGCCCAGAGGTACAGTAGGTGTCCCAGAGGAGGGATGTGTTGAAAGTTGGATCTCAACTATTCAGGATGATCTTTAATGAATTTTTGAAAATGTCATAATTCTATTGACTGTATTGCATTGAATACAAGTTTCCTGTAATTTCATAGGAATATTACAGTGAATCTGGATGAAACTTGGCCCAGAGGCACAGTAGGTGTCCCAGAGTAAGAATGTGTTGAAAGTTGGACCTCAACTATTCAGGATGATTTTTAATGAATTTTTGAATATGCGACCAGACTTTGGGCTGTCCCAAAGCAGTGTATGCGTGCATGTCTGAGTTCGCGCGCGTGAATATGTGAGTGCGTGTGCGCGTGTACTTGTGCGCGGGTCTATGCTTTCGATCGGGAAAGAAGGAGAAAAGGTGCTGCCGTAAATGCCGGTGTAGAAGCGCAAGAAAATTAATGCGACTGAAAAGAGGCGGATGGCTTGACTGCGGCTCACAACTGACAGCTCACTTGACCGCGGTGACAACAGGGGATGAACTTGCTACGTTGTCTTTTGTCTTCCCCATACCACCAGACGGTTGCAGCTAGGGTTGCCAACTCCCTGAAAAATAAATAAGGGACACCTCGACCCAGTTGTCTTCACCCTTCCCAGTGTGGTGAATTTTCTAGCTCTTTTTTTGTGTGTGAAATTATTTTTTTAACCATTTGACTTGAAGTTGATTTAAGTAGATGCATATTCTATTCTTTGTGATATGAACACATGTAAAACAAATGATCATTTAGCCATTTATTTTTAGCTCAAAATGACAACATTAACACAATAAAACAGGTCTCTTTCTTAAACAGAAGCCTGTCATGCTTAACTTTTGAGAATATAAGTAAAGCTTTCTTTAAAAGAACTCTATCCTGCTTAACTTAAAATTGCCAACTCCCTGAAAAATAAATAAGGGACACCTCGACCCAGTTGTCTTCACCCTTCCCAGTGTGGTGAATTTTCTAGCTCTTTTTTTGTGTGTGAAAAAGAGCTAGAAATAGAAATAGAAAATAATAGAAAGAAAAACATTCTTGTAACAGTGCACATTTAGTGCATTTAGTACAATTGGCTTCAGTTGAGGTATTATTTCAGCTTTTCTAATCAGCTGCTCCTGTTTGTAAACCCGCTTGTTCCCATGATTACGCATCATAACTCATCATCATTATTCATCTATGTATTACTTTTATGTATTAGTCATCAATTTGTTGTAATCATCTATCCTTGCAGTTGTTTATTACACAAAATAAGTTATATTATCACACTTCTGGCCACATAGCGCTGATATTCACTGCACATGCCCATATTAACTTTTTCCAGCCAGGTGTTTTCCTTTTCCCATTCTTCCCTTTCTCTGAGGGGAACAAACATTGCTGCTCTAATGCTGGGCTTACACTGTGCGGTTTTAGGCCCATTTTGAGCCGATTTTTGAGTCGTGCGACCGTTTTGGTGATCGGACCGATTTTGGCCTTCATCGTGCGTCGTGTAGTATACGTGGGGTAGCGAGAAGTGATTAACACCTCACGACCAGCTCCCGATCATCAATCGCTCGTGAGGGTGTCACCACAGGCGCTCACACTGCTCAGCGCAAACACTAAACGCCGTGAAAAAGATGGAGCAGCACAGCTGTGCAGCGTGTGATCTGGACAAAAGCGACGGAGGCACAACTTGTAGAACTTTGGAAAGCTCATCCGAGCCTTTTCGATGTGGCATCACAAAATTATCACGACCACAACAACCGTGAAAATAGTTGGATTTACATTGCTGCTCAATCACAGCTGCCTGATCATGTTTTTCATTAGCAATTTAGCAAAGTTGATGGTGGTGGTGTGTCTGTGTGAGTGAAAGACAGAGGGAGAGCGAGCGACAGATTTTCTGTTATAACCTTCATTTTATGGAGGCACAGTGTGAGCTCTCAGGTCGCATCAGAGCATCGGGCGGTATAGTGTGAGACCTGCATCGTGACCTATCAACTTCTAACCCCTGCGAGTCAATCGTGCAGTTTGAGCAGGAACTGAATAACGCGACTGAAAAAATCGCACAGTGTTTGCCCAGCTTTAGGTGTACTGTCGTCCGAGACTTGCACCGCAGTGTCGGCGTTTGTTTCCCTGTTGGCCATGCTTCTTGTTGTGGTCATCTGTTGTCTTCCGGTATTTTCTCTGTAAGCGACCTTCCCTCGACCAATGAGATAAGCGGTAATCTGAATTGTTATACTCGAATTGTCATAAGTGTGCTGTCAGCTCATTGGTCACAAAGCAGGAGAGGGGCTGGGAATTATGTTTTCAAACAAAGCGTTAATTCCATTAACATTTATAGACTACTTTTGATTCTCACTGTATTACGGGACAAAGTGCATCCCTTATTAGCTCAATACGGGACGTGTACTTTTGTTTCTAAATACGGGACGATTCCGTATTTTAAGGGACGGTTGGCAACCCTAGTTGCAGAAGATGCCTGAGCCCGGAACTTCCAGCGGTTTTCCTTTCTGCTGTCACTAAGTGCTTACTCACAAGGAATCATCTGACCTGATCTCTATATTATAGGGTCTTTACATTGCAACATAAAGCATCTCGAGGTGACTGTTTTTGTATTTTGGTGCTATATAAAGAAAATTGAATTGAACTGAATTGACTTTGATAACTACAAATGCATAGTAGTCGAAAAAGGAGGTGTTTGCCACTGAGTGTAATGTAGCAAAACCAAACCTGAAGGAGCTCAAGAGGTAACTGGGAAAGAAAATATTGAGGGTCCAGACTAAGGGTGAAACCTGCAGGCTGTGGAAATAAAGGGGTGGAGAAGGCCTCAGATGAACATTCAGATAGAACCCCCCACCCCACCCCAAAACAAACAAACAAACAAGCAAACAAACAAAAAACCCAAAGAACAAAACAAAAAACACTCCCTACAGCAAGCAAGCACTCTGGGAAGGAATTAAGGAGCCAGATAGGGGTGCAAAACATTATAGGCAAGGTGTTCAACGACTTAAGTAAATCAGAGTGTAGAAAAGAAAGGTTCTTGCACATTAGTGATGGGGTCATTTTCTTCACTCTTAAAATATTGGTGTTCTTTATTTACTATCCCATTAAACTCAGTGTCAGTGCTCACATGTCTGCAGGCCAATCACATATACAGTGGGGCAAAAAAGTATTTAGTCAGCCACCGATTGTGCAAGTTCCCCCACCTAAAATGATGACAGAGGTCAGTAATTTGCACCAGAGGTACACTTCAACTGTGAGAGACAGAATTGTCATGTTGGAAGACCCAGCCTCGTTTCATCTTCAAAGCTCTCACTGATGGAAGGAGGTTTTGGCTCAAAATCTCACGATACATGGCCCCATTCATTCTGTCCTTAACACGGATCAGTCGTCCTGTCCCCTTGGCAGAAAAACAGCCCCATAGCATGATGTTTCCACCCCCATGCTTCACAGTAGGTATGGTGTTCTTGGGATGCAACTCAGTATTCTTCTTCCTCCAAACACGACGAGTTGAGTTTATACCAAAAAGTTCTACTTTGGTTTCATCTGACCACATGACATTCTCCCAATCCTCTGCTGTATCATCCATGTGCTCTCTGGCAAACTTCAGACGGGCCTGGACATGCACTGGCTTCAGCAGCGGAACACGTCTGGCACTGCGGGATTTGATTCCCTGCCGTTGTAGTGTGTTACTGATGGTGACCTTTGTTACTTTGGTCCCAGCTCTCTGCAGGTCATTCACCAGGTCCCCCCGTGTGGTTCTGGGATCTTTGCTCACCGTTCTCATGATCATTTTGACCCCACGGGATGAGATCTTGCGTGGAGCCCCAGATCGAGGGAGATTATCAGTGGTCTTGTATGTCTTCCATTTTCTGATGATTGCTCCCACAGTTGATTTTTCCACACCAAGCTGCTTGCCTATTGTAGATTCACTCTTCCCAGTCTGGTGCAGGTCTACAATACTTTTCCTGGTGTCCTTCGAAAGCTCTTTGGTCTTGGCCATGGCGGAGTTTGGAGTCTGACTGTTTGAGGCTGTGGACAGGTGTCTTTTATACAGATGATGAGTTCAAACAGGTGCCATTCATACAGGTAACGAGTGGGGGACAGAAAAGCTTCTTACAGAAGACGTTACAGGTCTGTGAGAGCCAGAGATTTTCCATGTTTGAGGTGACCAAATACTTATTTTCCACCCTAATTTACGAATAAATTCTTTACAAATCCTACCATGTGGATTCATGAATTTTTTTTTCACATTCTGTCTCTCACAGTTGAAGTGTACCTCTGGTGCAAATTACTGACCTCTGTCATCATTTTAAGTGGGGGAACTTGCACAATCGGTGGCTGACTAAATACTTTTTTGCCCCACTGTATTACAGAATTAAAACTCAGCATTTTGATTTGACATTTTATTTCTTTCACAGTATCATTTCTGAGATTTTCTAAGTCGTATTTAAAAATGTTCACGGTATTTGTTATTCCTTCCCTGGTACTTGGTGACTTCTTGCCTTTCACTTGTGCTTGACTTTTTTTTTTTTTGCTGCCCGACCATCTACTATCCTAAAAATTGCAATTAAGAGTCGGTAAATAAAAACAAGCCTCAGTCAGCAACACTGCACAGAAAACCTGCACAGCTGATAAATACAGAGAATCTAAACACGACTGAGGAAGTAGAGCAGATAAAAGTGTATGCCTATGTTTAACTGATGTGTAACACATAGTGTGAGAATACTTTCATTATTATCGTCTGCATGTGGTAAAACCAAAGGCACCGTTGCCACTTCCTCTTGATGATGAGTGTCTTTTTTTAACCTTGGTAGGGAGCAACAACAGTTAGGTCAGCACATTAAAAAAGACAAACATTTTTCTCACACTGCTCAGCAAAATACATATTTTTAACTTTCAAAAAGACTGGGAATGTCAGATTGAATTTCTGTAAATATTGTAGAATTATTTCCTGAAGTTTTCATAAAGTTGGCATTTTATGCTGTATCACATAACAGGCAAGGAGGTGTGGTAAAGAGCAGTGTGTATTTTCACTACACTGAATGTCTGCAAAAGCATCACCACATTGTATACTTGCTACTCTATTCCCCAAACTTTTCCCTTCTCTGGCTTCACACACATGTAAACTTGAGTGACTTCCCATTCTTAATTTGTAGGGTTTCATTACAGAAATTCAATCTGCACATTTCACGAGTCACAGAAAACCTAACTGGCATACAACGACATGGGTGACTTAACAAAACCTTCAAACCGACAACACTGACTGTACCCGGATTCAGTGTTTCATCTTCATAACCACACAGTGAGTGACAGCGCATAAAGAAGCTGATACAGAAACACTCACGGCATTCCCAGTCTTTTTAAAAGTTTTTTAAATTTCATCTGGGAATGTCATGAGTGTAAGAGTTATTTTGCTGTTTGTCTGTTTTAATGTGCTGAGACCTGACTGTTGTTGCTCCCTAGCAAAGTAAAAAAAAGACAAAGACACTCCTCATCAAGAGGAAGTGGCAACAGTATCTGTGTTTTTACCACATGCAGATGATAATCATGAAAGTATTCTCACACGATGTTTTACAAATCAGTTAAATATGGACATACACTTTTATCTCACACAGTTTCACCTACAGTTTCACCAGTAGTCAGCCTGAAAATCCAGAGCCACACCATTGTGTCTCCTTCTTTCTCCACATAACACTCCACATAGCCACCTATCACTTTCACTCATGACTAGGTTCAGAGGCAAATGAGAAGACTCTACTCATGTAAGTCTGCTGGATCAGATAGGCTGAGTCCCTGCGTCCTCGAGGCCTGTGCCCCCCAGCTTTGTGGAGTCTTTCATAAACTGTTCATGCTGAGTCTGTGTCTCCAGAGGGTCCCAGTGCTGTGGAAGACATCATGCCTTGTCCCTGTACCAAAGATGCCACGTCTCAGTGGCCCCCAGGATTCCCGGTCATCACGAAGACTCTGTAAAGACTCATCCTGGACCAGCTCTGACCCATAGTCAGACCACATCAGGATCCCCTTCAGTTTGCTTATCAGCAACAGCTCAACATGGCAAAGACTAACAAATTGATTGTGGACTTTAGGAAGACCAGGAAAACCTTGACCCCTGTTTCAATCCAGGAGGTTTAATGTGGAAACTGTGGAGGACTATAAATACCTTGGAGTACACATAGACAATAAACTGGACTGGGTTAAAACCACCACTGCACATTACAGGAGGAGCCAGAGTCGTCTCTATTTTCTGAGGCGGCTGAGGTCCTTTAACATCTGTTGGGCAATGCTCAGGATTTTCTATGAGTCTGTTGTGGCCAGTGCTATCCTCTATGCTGTTGCATGCTGGGGCAGCAGGTTGAGGGTCGCAGATGCCAACAGGCTAAATAAATTGATCTGCAAGGCCACTAATGTTGGGGGGATGGAGCTGGACTCCCTTAGAGTCGTGTCGGAGGGGCAGATGTTGTCCAAGATAAAGACAATGTTAGATAACACCTCCCACTCACTCCATGACATGCTGGCTAGCCACAGGAGCACATTTAGTGAGAGACTGAGATTCCCAAAAAGCACCACTGAACAACACAGGAAATCATTCCTGCCTGTGGCCATCTCCCCATATAACTCATCCATCTAATACATTGTAAACACTGCAATAGATACACCCTTTTTCACACTCTCTTTTCTACTCAGTAATATTCCTGTCAATATTCTCGATATTTATTTATAATCACCTCTGTCAGTCCTTGATATTTATTATTGAGTGATTTGTATACATTGTGCTATTTCTTAACTTTGTAAATCTGTAACGTATTGTATCGGATGATTCATATGATGTCGGTCCACACTTTGCAGCTATAACAGCTTCAATTCTTCTGGGAAGTTGTTCCACAAGGTTTAGAAGTGTTTATGGGAATTTTTGACCATTCTTCCTGAACTGGACATGTGTGTGCTTAATAAACTGGCAAATTACAGCAGGATTTTCCTATCCTTGGTCAGAAGGCACAGGTGACTTATATGATGAAAGAGAGGGTCCACAGCAATGATAATTAGGGTTCCTTTAATCCAAAACATCTCCAGAAGTGAACTCACACGGACAGAACCACACACATACATATATGTAGGGGAGACCGGGGATAGTTGTAACATTTTTGACATTTCTGTCTGTAAATTGGAGCTCGTTGAAGGTAGTGGATTCAAAATGTAATGCAAAGTATTTACATGTCTCTGTTATTAAATAGTGCAGCTATTTTCTCTGCAGCACAATTACCCATTGCATGGTATGGTCTCAAACACGAAGAGTGAAATGTTACAATTAACCCCATAGTCTGGGTTAGTTGTAACATATCCTGGGGTAAAATGTAACACAATGAAATAAGGGTACTAACAAAATATTAACATGTAATCTTTGTTTATTCAACACATGAATGCACTTAGAGCCATTTATGTAGCTGTGTGTGTGTGACAGAATGCAGAAATCTAGCTTTTGAACATATTCCAACCCCCCAAAAAAGACAAATTATGGAATTTTCTGCAACTGAATATTTCATTAATTTTGGTTGGTCTTCCTTGAGTTTGGCCTCATTGGCTCAGTGGGCATTATAACCTACAACTCTTGCACCAATTTTAAACATAACAATGAAGCTGAAAAAATGTAGTTGTTCACCAGCATCGCAATTCCATTACTTTTTATCATGGCTTACCTTGGTGTGGTTTGCAAAGTGCTTCAGAAAGATGAGGAAATCTGTTTCTTGCACCCATCCTGATTTAGTTCCACTACCAGTACTTCCTACTGGTCCATCTCTGACACAGTGGTCTGCATAATGTATGTGTGGGAACACAAACAGTGGAGGAATTGTGTTGCCAATGGCATTAACCGCATATACAAAAGCGACCAGTGAACCTCTCTCTGCTGATGTCGTTGCCCCAACTTGTTTAATATAAGTTAAAGTAATACTGTGGTAAGTTGTAATATCTGCATTATTGTTACAACTAACCCAGACTGTTGCTGTTACAACTGACCCAGACTCCTATAGCCATGAACTAGCTAACATTACAGCCAATGGCTAAAACATTAGCACTAAAGACCTACACAGAATATATCCCCATAGACATACAAATAACATAATTTAAGTTTGATGAGTTTAACTGCAAAGCAGATAATGCTATTAGAAATTGAAATAAAGTAGAAAAACTTACTTTTTGGCATACAAATTACTTTTTTTCATGTTAAATTGTCTGTGTTTGACGAAATGTGCTGATTTTTCACATGTGATAGCAGAACTGAATTGGGCATGCACAGGATGAGTCACATCATTTGAAACTTAGCCCTGATTGGAGAAATTGGAAGTGTTACAACTGACCCACGTTACAACTATCCCCGGTCTCCCCTATGTGTGTGGTTCTGTAAAATAACAGAAATTACAATTAGCAAACATTTAAAGTCAACCAAACTGGTCTAAATAATACAGAAAGGGTTGAACAGAAAGTCTAATTCGAAAATGACTAAACCCCACCCCCTGGTGGACACAAATGGGCTGCTGCACAGGGATAGAGTCCATCTTTACTTTGGGCAGGTCAGTTCACAAGGGTAGCGCCATTTTGGTCAAATCAGCGTGAATATACAGTGTCTCGTGGCTACACAAACCGCTGGAAAACTCTATAAAAGCATCACACAATGTACATAGGCAAGTATATGATACGTTACAACCACAGAACAAACAAATACAAGGCACTTACTTATCATTCACACTCACGCACACACACACGACACATGTTCAGTACAACAGCCCAGCTCCACCAGCGCTATCACGGTGAACCAGCGTAAACACAAACAAAGGATGGGAGGAATGTACCATCTTAGCAGTGGTTAGAGGGGGTCCGTGGAACAGTCTATATACGCAAATCACAGGGGTTTTATACACTTCCAGAAGCACATTTGTGAGGTTAGACACAGTTGTTACACTGAAAGGCCTGACTTGGAGTCTCCACTCTAATTCATCAGGACTCTGTGACCAATCACGTTCTTCCACACCAATTTCACTCATCTATGTCTTTATGGACCTTGCTTTGTGCACTGGTGCAAGGCACTGATGTAAGGCTGTGATGCAGCTGCTCGGCCATGGAAACCCTTTCCTTGGAGCTCTCCGTGCACTGTTCTTGAGCCAATCTGAAGGCCAGTTTGGAGATCGGATTCTGCTGGTTGACGAACTCTGTGATTTTACATGGTCTTTTGGAATATTTAGCAGTGAGAAAATTTCACAACTGTATCTGTTGCACAGGTTACGTCTATACCGTTCCAGAGTTCACTGTGCTCCTGAGAGTAACCTACTCTTTCAGAAATGTTTGTAGAAGCGTCATGCCTACATGCTTCATTTTATACACGTGTGGGCATGGCAGTGACATGCAGAGATGGGCAGTAACGCGTTACTTGTAACACGTTACTGTAATCTGATTACTTTTCCAGGTAACGAGTAAAGTAAGGGATTACTATTGCAAAAACGGTAATTAGATTACAGTTACTTTCTCGTAGGAACCCTGCGTTACTAAAACCGTGATTTTTTTGCGAGAATGTCTCATGACAGTGACGTAAGCGAGTGCGACGTTCGTGACAACAGCTGTGTGCAGATCAACAGTGGATAATATATGGAGTGCGGGAGAGAGTATGAGCGTGCAGCGTTTAAAGTGTGGAAGTACTGACCTTACTTTGAGTTTGATTCCATAAAAAGTGACAAAAACATTAGCGTCCGTTGTGCGTGGGAAGAAAACTTCTTTTTACAGCGAAAAACCCCCCCCACCCCCTAAACTTCCAAGCAAGCACCGAGTGCGCTACGACGTAATGGGAAATTCACAGAGAAACTCGCGGATTCTTCCACTGACCGCTGCCGCACACCTGCACCAGGGTAAACCTCCGCCTACCCTGCTCCTGCTTTACAGGTGAAAATAGAGCGACAGGACCGCTAGTCTTTGATGTTATTTATTTTCTGCTGTGTTTCACTTGCATCTATTTGAAAGACTGAGTGTAAACACAAAAAAAATATTTTATTTTATGTGCTGGAATGTGCAGAAAATGAGTTTAAATGATAAACAAATTTCTTCCAGTAAGAGAATGTTGCATATAATTAAATTTTTGCATGATGCATAAAGTTAAAAGATTAAAACTAATAAAACAAGTTTTAAAAAGAGACTTTTCCATTTGATTACATTTTGTATGATGGATTGTAGAAAAAGTAGAATTAGGCTGAAAGATCTATCGCTTTATCACCTCTTCAGGTTGTAAATCGTGTTTTTAAAAAGTAACTAAGTAACTAAGTAATTAATTACTTTTGAAAATAAGTAATAAGTAAAGTAACGGGATTACTTTTTGGGGGAAGTAATCGGTTCATTAGTTACTGATTACTTTTTTCAAGTAACTTGACCAACACTGGTGACATGAGCACCTGAATTCAATGATTTGGATGGGTGCGTGAATACTTTTGGCAATGTTGTGTATTTGCATGACATTTGAGATTTAATAAGTAACATTTTCCTTATAAAATGCTTGGCACAAGAACAGAGGTTTTATAAAGGATAAAAAAAATAGTGAAAATATGAGCTTTTGTTTGCATGAAGTCTGCTTTTTGCACTTGTGCATACGTGTATATGTGTGTTTTTGAAATTTGGCTAGTGCATGCCCTCAGCTCCTTCTCCTAATATCCATTTTTCTTGTTTTCTTGACTTTTTTTTCTCACCTCCACATAATGGCTTCAGACCTCGCTGACATCATTTGCTATGTGAGACAATTACAGCATATTGCAGGAATGAGATTAGAAATGTTCATTATCCATGACACATCCAACCTTGCTGGTGTTTTGGTTGCTTTTTTGGGGGGGGTGGGGGGTGGTGTTAGTGTTTTTACCTGTGAAATCTGTGTAGAACAAATGTTACTGTGGATCAACCATAATTGGTCTCTCACAGCTAAACTTTCTGGCTGACTGCTTGCATCCATTGGCTCTTTTTTCTCCCTGATGTCCGTGAACTTCCTTTATGGTGTGGCAGCTCAGAGTTCATTGAGACATCACTTTCTGCAGGAACCTGCTGGGAAACTGGCAGATTTGAGGCCTCAGGGAAAATCATCTGGTTAGTCGATGAGTGCACAAGATCTCATGTACTTCATAGGAGCATAACGTGGCTCACTCTGATTGTTGTATCTCAACAACTTCTGGACCACACTGGTCATGGTTTAAAATAACTGACTGAAATTTTCTGCAGGTTTAAAAGACATTAGACCGCAGTCTGCAGTGACAAAGGTAATCACCCACACAGCCACTCGGTAGTGCAGATTTAATGACTTTATTAATTATTAATTTTGCATTGCAACATTTGGCACAGTATATGCATTCCTATCACCCTCTGAATGAACCTTAGAAATGTTCCTTATCCATTATGTTTCTGCTATCATCTGCTCTTCACTTACCACTGGAACTGTTCCTGCTTCCCTCAAAATTGCCGCCATCACCCCAATATTGAAAAAAAAACTGGTCTAGATCCTGATAATTCTGAGAATTTTTGGCCTATTTCCAATCTACCATTCCTTTCAAAAATTCTTGAGAAAATAGTTGCCACACAACTCCACTCACATTTAACTAATAATAATCTGTATGAAAAGTTCCAGTCTGGTTTTCGCCCCTCCCATAGCACCGAAACAGCACTTATAAAAATAACCAAAGATCTTCTTATGGCAGCTGACTCCGGTTTACTTTCCATTCTTATTCTCCTCGATCTGAGTGCTGCTTTCGACACTATTTCTCACTCTATACTTCTCAGTAGGCTAGCCTCTATCGGTCTCTCCCATACTCCACTAGCCTGGTTTAAATCATATCTGTCTGATCGCACTCAGTTCATTCAACTCAATCCTTTACTTCTCAGCCCTTCCCTCTGACCACTGGTGTGCCCCAGGGATCTGTCCTGGGGCCCCTTCTTTTCATTATCTACCTTCTACCGCTTGGACATATTTTCCGTCCATCCATCCATCTTCATCCGCTTTATCCGGGGCCGGGTCGCGGGGGCAGCAGCCTAAGCAAAGAGGCCCAGACCTCCCTCTCCCCAGCCACCTCCTCCAGCTTATCCGGGGGAATACCAAGGCGTTCCCAGGCCAGCCAAGAGATATAATCTCTCCAGCGTGTCCTGGGTCTGCCCCGGGGCCTCCTCCCGGTGGGACATGCCTGGAACACCTCACCCAGGAGGCGCCCAGGGGGCATCCTTGTCAGATGCCCGAACCACCTCAGCTGGCTCCTTTCGATGTGGAGCAGCAGCTGCTCTACTCTGAGCCCCTCCCGGATGGCGGAACTTCTCACCCTATCTCTAAGGGAGAGGCCAGCCACCCTTCGGAGGAAGCTCATTTCCGCCGCTTGTATCCGCGATCTCGTTCTTTCGGTCACTACCCACAGCTCGTGGCCATAGGTGAGGGTAGGGACGTAGATCAACCGGTAAATTGAGAGCTTTGCTTTTACACTCAGCTCCCTCTTCACCACGACGGACCGGTGCAGCGTCCGCATTACTGCAGCTGCAGCCCCAATCCGTCTGTCGATCTCCGGCTCCCTTCTCCCATCACTCGCGAACAAGACCCCGAGATACTTGAACTCCACCACTTGGGGCAGGAACTCATCCCCGACCCGGAGTGGGCACTCCACCCTTTTCCGGCTGAGAACCATGGCCTCAGATTTGGAGGTGCTGATCCTCATTCCCGCTGCTTCACACTCGGCTGCGAACCGTTCCAGTGCGAGCTGGAGGCCCTCACCCGATGAAGCCAACAGAACCACATCATCTGCAAAAATCAGAGATGAGATTCTGAGGCCACCAAAGTGAAAGCCCTCCGCCACTTGGCTGCGCCTAGAAATTCTGTCCGTAAAAATTATGAACAGAACCGGAGACAAAGGGCAGCCCTGGCGGAGCCCATCACCCACTGGGAACGAGTCCGACTTATTGCCGGCAATGCGAACCAAGCTCTTGCAACGGTTGTATAGGGATCGAATGGCCCGTAGCAATGGGCCAGACACCCCATATTCCCGCAACACCTCCCACAGGACACCCCGAGGGACACGGTCGAATGCCTTCTCCAAGTCCACAAAACACATGTAGACTGGTTGGGCAAACTCCCATGCACCCTCAAGTATCCTGGAGAGGATAAAGAGCTGGTCCAGTGTTCCGCGACCAGGACGAAAACCGCATTGTTCCTCCTGTATCCGAGGTTCGACTAACGGACGAACTCTCCTTTCCAGCACCCTGGCATAGACTTTCCCAGGGAGGCTGAGGAGTGTGATCCCCCTGTAGTTGGAACACACCCTCCGGTCCCCCTTCATAAAGATGGGGACCACCACCCCGGTCTGCCAGTCCACAGGTACTGCCCCTGATCTCCACGCAACATTGCAGAGGCGTGTCAACCAGGACAGCCCTACAACGTCCAGAGCCTTCAGGAACTCGGGGCGGACCTCATCAACACCAGGGGCTCTGCCACCAAGGAGTTGTTTAACTGCCTCAGTGACCTCGCCCCTGGAAATTGGCGGGTCATTCCCCTCATCCCCAGACTCTGCTTCCTCCTCGGAAGACGTGTCAGTGGGATTAAGGAGGTCCTCGAAGTATTCCTTCCACCGCCTGACAATTTTCTCAGTCGACGTCAGCAGCGCTCCGCCAGCACTATACACAGTGCAGGTAGAGCACCGCTTTCCCCTCCTGAGACGTCTGACGGTTTGCCAGAATCTCTTCGAGGCAGTCCGAAAGTCTTTTTCCATGGCCTCTCCGAACTCCTCCCACACCCGAGTTTTTGCTTCAGCCACTGCCCGAGCCGCATTCCGCTTGGCCTGTTGATACCTGTCGGCTTCCTCCGGAGTCCCACAGGCTAACCAAGCCCGATAGGACTCCTTCTTCAGCCTGGTGGCTCCCTTCACCTCTGGTGTCCACCATTTGGTTCGGGGATTACCACCACGGCAGGCACCAACCACCTTGCGGCCGCAGCTCAATGCAGCAGCTTCGGCAATGGAGACGCTGAACATGGTCCATTCGGACTCAATGTCCCCAGTCTCCCTCGGAATGCTGTTGAAGCTCTGCCGGAGGTGTGCGTTGAAGATCTCGCGGACTGGGGCCTCTGCTAGACGTTCCCAGCACACCCTCACTACGCGTTTAGGTGCACCAGGTCTGTCCAGCGTCCTCCCCCGCCACCTGATCCAACTCACCACCAGGTGGTGATCAGTTGACAGCTCAGCCCCTCTCTTTACCCGAGTGTCCAGAACATATGGTCGCAGGTCTGCTGATACGATTACAAAATCGATCATCGACCTACGGCCTAGAGCGTCCTGGTGCCACGTGCACTTATGGACACTCTTATGTTCGAATAGGGTGTTCATTATGGCCAAACTGTGATTAGCACAGAAGTCCAATAACAAAGCACCACTCGGGTTCAGATCAGGGAGGCCGTTCCTCCCAATCACGCCCCTCCAGGTCTCGCTGTCGTTACCCACGTGAGCATTGAAGTCTCCCAGCAGGACAACAGAGCACCCTCCAGCACCCCCCCCCCCCCCCCCCCCCCGGGACTCTAAGAAGGCTGGGTACTCTGAACTGCCACTCGGCGCATAAGCGCAGATGACAGTCAGGACCCGTTACCCGACCCTAAGGCGCAGGGAACAAACCCTCTCGTCCACCGGGCAAGCCGAGGGGATATTAGGATACCCACCCCAGCCCGCCGCCTCTCACCAGGGGCAACTCCAGACTGAGACAGAGTCCAGCCCCTCTCCAGGAGACTGGTTCCAGAGCCCAAGCCATGCGTAGAGGTGAGCCCGACTATATCTAGCCGGTACCTCTCAACCTCACGCACTAACTCAGGCTCCTTCCCCACCAGAGAGGTAACATTCCATGTCCCTATTGCCAGTCTTGGCAGCCGGGGGTCAGTCCGCCAGGGCCTCCGCTCCTGGCCGCCACCCGGCACACAATGCACCCGACCCCTATGGCGCCTCCTGCGGGTGGTGGGCCTGCGGGAGGATGGGCCCATGTCTCCTCTTCGGGCTGTGCCCGGCCGGGGCCCCATGGACTAAGGCCCGGCCACCAGACGCTCGCCCTCGGGCACCCTCCCCGGGCCTGGCTCCAGGGCGGGGCCCCGGTAACCCTATCCCGGGCAGGGCAAACTGTTCCCTCGGTGTCCTTTTCATAAGGGTCTTATGAATCGCTCTTTGTCTGGTCCCTCACCCAGGGCCAGTTTGCCATGGGAGACCCTACCAGGGGGCAAAAGCCCCCAGACAACATAGCCCCTGGGATCCCTGGGACACACAAACCCCTCCACCACGATAAGGTAGCGATTCAAGGAGGGGCATATTTTCCGTAAATACAATATCCATTTTCACTGTTATGCCGATGACACCCAGCTTTATCTGCCCACTAAACCTGATTCTGCTCTTCCCCCATCCTCCCTTACCCTCTGTTTAGCTGAACTAAATTCATGGGTCTAATTTTCTAAAACTCAATAGTAATAAATCCGAGCTCCTCTTGGTAGGCACTAAATCAACATTATCCGGAACCAACAGTTTCTCTATTACTATCGATAACTCACCAGTCTTCATTTCTTCCTCTGTGAAAAGTTTGGGTGTCATCCTCGACAGTACTCTATCTTTCAATTCACACAATAATGTTACTCGGTGTGCATATTTTCAATTGCTCAACATTAATCGTCTCTGTCCTTTTCTCACCCCACATTATGCCACTGCCATTCTTGTCCATAGCCTTGTTACTTCCCGGATTGACTATTGTAATTCACTTCTTTTTGGTCTTACTCAAAAATCCATCCACAAGCTCCAACGCATCCAGAACTCTGCTACCCGTATCATCACCAGGACCCCTTCCGTCCACCACATCACTCCTGCCTTGCAGCAGCTTAATTGGCTCCCTGTCAAATATCGCATCAATTTCAAAATACTCTTGTACACATTTAAGGCTATTCATCATCTCTCTCCTCCATATCTCTCTGATCTGGTTAAGATCACTGCCCCATCTTGTTGTCTCAGATCTTCTTCTTCCCTTTCACTCTCCGTCCCTTCCCCTCGTCTTGCAACCAAGGGGAGCAGGGCTTTCAGCTGCTCCTGATTTAAGAAATATCTCTTCCTTCTCACTCTTTACAGGGAGTGCAGAATTATTAGGCAAGTTGTATTTTTGAGGAATAATTTTATTATTGAACAACAACCATGTTCTCAATGAACCCAAAAAACTCATTAATATCAAAGCTGAATGTTTTTGGAAGTAGTTTTCAGTTTGTTTTTAGTTTGTTTTTAGTTTTATCTATTTTAGGGGGATATCTGTGTGTGCAGGTGACTATTACTGTGCATGATTATTAGGCAACTTAACAAAAAACAAATATATACCCATTTCAATTATTGATTTTTACCAGTGAAACCAATATAACATCTCCACATTCACAAATATACATTTCTGACATTCAAAAACAAAACAAAAACAAATCAGCGACCAATATAGCCACCTTTCTTTGCAAGGACACTCAAAAGCCTGCCATCCATGGATTCTGTCAGTGTTTTGATCTGTTCACCATCAACATTGCGTGCAGCAGCAACCACAGCCTCCCAGACACTGTTCAGAGAGGTGTACTGTTTTCCCTCCTTGTAAATCTCACATTTGATGATGGACCACAGGTTCTCAATGGGGTTCAGATCAGGTGAACAAGGAGGCCATGTCATTGGTTTTTCTTCTTTTATACCCTTTCTTGCTAGCCACGCTATGGAGTACTTGGACGTGTGTGATGGAGCATTGTCCTGCATGAAAATCATGTTTTTCTTGAAGGATGCAGACTTCTTCCTGTACCACTGCTTGAAGAAGGTGTCTTCCAGAAACTGGCAGTAGGACTGGGAGTTGAGCTTGACTCCATCCTCAACCCGAAAAGGCCCCACAAGCTCATCTTTGATGATACCAGCCCAAACCAGTACTCCACCTCCACCTTGCTGGCGTCTGAGTCGGACTGGAGCTCTCTGCCCTTTACCAATCCAGCCACGGGCCCATCCATCTGGCCCATCAAGACTCACTCTCATTTCATCAGTCCATAAAACCTTAGAAAAACCAGTCTTGAGATATTTCTTGGCCCAGTCTTGACGTTTCAGCTTGTGTGTCTTGTTCAGTGGTGGTCGTCTTTCAGCCTTTCTTACCTTGGCCATGTCTCTGAGTATTGCACACCTTGTGCTTTTGGGCACTCCAGTGATGTTGCAGCTCTGAAATATGGCCAAACTGGTGGCAAGTGGCATCTTGGCAGCTGCACGCTTGACTTTTCTCAGTTCATGGGCAGTTATTTTGCGCCTTGGTTTTTCCACACGCTTCTTGTGACCCTGTTGACTATTTTGAATGAAACGCTTGATTGTTCGATCACGCTTCAGAAGCTTTGCAATTTTGAGACTGCAGCATTCCTCTGCAAGATATCTCACTATTTTTGACTTTTTTGAGCCTGTCAAGTCCTTCTTTTGACCCATTTTGCCAAAGGAAAGGAAGTTGCCTAATAATTATGCACACCTGATATAGGGTGTTGATGTCATTAGACCACACCCCTTCTCATTACAGAGATGCACATCACCTAATATGCTTAATTGGTAGTAGGCTTTCGAGCCTATACAGCTTGGAGTAAGACAACATGCATGGAGAGGATGATGTGGACAAAATACTCATTTGCCTAATAATTCTGCACTCCCTGTAAGTCCAAACTCAAAACCCACTTCTACAAAATAGCTTATCCCACATAACCTCTCCACTCTGCTATTTTATTTGTTTATGTCTTATGCTTTTATGATTCTGTAAACTGCTTGCTTTTATGTTGCTTTTATGTTGCTTTTATTCTACTATGTAGAGTGACCTTGAGTGTTTTGAAAGGCGCTTTTAAATAAAATGTATTATTATGTTGTCATGTAGCGCCACCTTCTGACTGAAATTAAAATTTATGACTAATATCCCACAGGGTCATTCCATCTTAAATCAACACCGGTCTTCTGTCTGAATGTATACAGCTGCATTTTATGAAAATGCAGAAATAAAACACGTGGATTACTTTTAAATCAAGAAAATGCCATATTTTCATCCAACTTCTATGCACATCACAAGTAACGCCATCCATCCATTCGCTTCCACTTCCACTTACAACCGCCACACCACCATGCTGACCAAGTAGCACCAGAAAAACAAAAACATCAGTAGATAGTGTAATCCGAATAGAACAAAACTCTGGAGCGTCCAGATGGTCCGATTATATCTGTGTATTGTGATCCATCATAGATCACAATACACGCATGCAGTTTGAAATACACAAGTGCAAATAGTTTTGCTACATTAATAGTCCCATATACTGTAGGCCAAAAGCACAGCATTTGAAGAACCTCCTCACTTTGTGTTTTTAGTGACTGTTATTAATGTAGCCTTCCATTTGGTGTCGCATTACTATCAAGACATACACAATAAGGTGGAACTGCAAATCAGGCAACACTTAAAAACTTGCACAATATTTTCAAAATAAACTCAGCAAATGACTACATGTGTTCAGTAGAAGATATATGGAGATGAAACAGAGAAGAGATAGAAGAGATAAATTAATTTCTGTAATTCTGACTGATTTTCAAGATTTCCACTTATATGAAAACAACAAGACCAAATGTTTAATTTTTATATAGTGCCCTCTTGAAATGGATGAATCTTGTAATGTAAGAGTACCTTCCATATAAAGCATCAGTATCTGTATGTGTCATCACTCAATGAGGGGTTTTGATTTCAGTCTGATAGATAGACACAGACTTCATAAATCCCACACTGGGGAAATTCATTTCCCAAGTAAATAAGAAAAACATTTTGTAAATACTATACAGATACTATACACACTGTTGTGGTTTTAAAGGTTTTTGTCCGTCAGTTAGATTTCCCATGACTCTTGTGAAACCTGTAGACCAAATTTCTGTAAATCCTGCAGAATTATGTGCAGTTTCATAAAGTTCAGCACAGCGTTTCATGCTGTATCACATAACTGGCAGGCAGCTGTGGTAAAAGGTTATTGAACTGTCTACCTCCACTGTAAAATTACACACAGTAAATGTCTGTAAGAGCATCACAATATTGCTTCCTTGATATTTACATGACATTTAAGGCTTTGTGTAACCTTTTCCTCGTGAAATGATTAATGATTTTACAAGGTCAGAGTCATTTTTATAAAGAGTGAAAAGTAATCAAACCGTTTTGGGTTGCATAAATGTGTTTTCTGTTGTGAAGTGTAAATGTCTCTGTGCTTTCAAATTTGGACCAGATCATCCTTTCAGCTCCAGGTTTTCTCTCCAGGTTCTAATCCCCCTTTGTCCTTGTTCTCTTGACTTTATCTCGCCTGCACATAATGGCTTAAGACCTCACTACCATCATTTGCTATTACAGTTGAACCATATTAACTTACACTTCTCGACACACACACACACACACACACACACACACACACACACACACACACACACACACACACACACACACAAAGATTAGATATGTTCTTTATCAGTGACACATCGGATGCTGGCTGGGTTCTTTGTTATTGTTCTGTGAAATCGGTGTTGAATAAATGTTTCAGTGGATCAGCAGTAATCAGTCTCTCACAGACCATTTTTTCTACTTGAGTGTGTGCCTTGGTTTTTCTCTCTGATGCCCGTGAAGTTCCATTATGTTGTGGCAGCTGAGAGTCCATTGAGATATCACTTTCTACAGAAACCTGCTGGGTAATTGTCAGATTTAAGGCCTCCAGGAGATCAGGAAAAATCACCCAAGCAGCTAATCTGTGAGCACACGGCATCTGCTTAAAGAAGCAGAAGAAAGCCTGCCTAATAGAGTTCAGGCTACAATGAAGGATAGTGGTGGTCATACCATACATTGACTTTCAAGCTTGTTAGAACTGTACAAACTCTATTTTTGCCTTATTTCTATGTATGTATGCATATGATTCAACTGATTTTCAGTCCCTCCCTTAAGGTTCTGATTTCCAAGCTCCTTAGATTACCATGACCTGAATGACTGAGAGATTTCTGATGAGGCTTCCGTGAACAGTGGATGAATCAACTGAACAGCCTGATGCAGCTCGATGCTGGATTTTCTTTTTTTAGACCTGCCACCTTTCTCCTCCACTTGTCCAGTTTCTTCATTCTTTTTAAGCACAGACTGCACACCATGTCAAGTTGTCAGATTTTTCAGCCGATCTTTTGTTGGTACCAAAATACATTTTTATGCCTGTCAAACAGTTTGGCTGTATGACATTTCTCCCTCTCTCCCGATCTATATGCACACAGTGGTGGGAAAATGTGTTTGCCCACTTCCTGATTTCCTTTTTTTCTATATTTGTCACACTTAAATGTTTCTGATTATCAAGAAACATGTAAATATTAGACAAAGATAACACAAGTAAACACAATATGCAGTTTCTAAATGAAAATGTTTAGGGAGAAAAAAAATCCAAACCTAAATATCCCTGTGTGAAAAAATGATTTCCCCATAAACCTAATAAATGGTTGAGCCACCTTTGGCAGCAAGACCTGCAATCAAGTGTTTGCAATATCTGGCAGTGTTCTGGCAGTGTTTTATAGTGCTGTGGAGGAATTTTGGCCCACTCATCTTTATAGAATTGTTGTAATTCAGCCACATTGGAGGGTTTTCAAGCATGAGCCACCTTTTTAAGGCGGTGCTAAAGCATCTTAATCTGATTCAGTGCAGGACTTTAGCTAGGCCACTCCAACATCTTCATTTTGTTTTTCTTAAGCTATTCAGAGGTGGCCTTGCTGGTGTGTTTGGGATCATTGTCCCTCTGCAGAACCCAAGTGCGCTTCAGCTTGAGGTCAAAAACCTCTTGGATGAGTAGTTGATGGAGCAATTTTGGTTGGCCATCCAGTCATGGGAAGGTCCACCGCTGTTCCAGGTTTTCTCCATGTGTGGATAATGGCCCTCACTGTGGTTCGCTGGAGTCCCAGCTTTAGAAATGGCTTTATAACCTTTTCAAGAGGGAAAGATCTGAGTTACTTTGTTTCTCACTTGTTCCTGACAAGTGTCTGGCTTTTGAGGATCTTTTGGTCAACTCTACTTTCCAGGCAGGTCCTATTTAATGTTTTCTTGTTTGAACAGGTGTGGCAGTTATCAGGCCTGGGTGTGGCTAAAGAAATTAAACTCAGCTTTCCAAAGATGTGATACACAAAAGTTAATTCATGTCGTAATAAGGGAGGAGGTGGGGTGTGGGTGGGATAGCATTTTGGTTGATCTGATATCCTCCTGTTGGTGTTGTTCCCAGATCATCATACTAAATGTTGTTCCAGGATCAACATTGCAAGTGACCAATCAGAATGTTGTGACGTCATACTTTTGCGACTTCGGGGAAAACCGGCGTAAAACAAAAAACTGTACTTAAACTGCGTGAAACCGCCTCTGTCCGCCGATCAACGGACCCTGACCCTAACCGTAACCCTTTAATAAACAGTAAGCAGAATTGATATTGTCCTTGCAACATTGGAATTTCATAAATGCACGAATGGCAAAGGAATAACGTCACAACAATGTGATTGGTCACTTGCAACGTTGAACCTGGAACAACATTTTCATGATGGTCTGGGAACAACACCAATTTTGTGTCTACTTGTGTTTTCTTTGTTAATATCAAAATGTAATTGAAGATCATTTTAGTGTGACAAACATACAAAAACATTTTCTATCTATCTATCTATCTATCTATCTATCTATCTATCTATCTATCTATCTATCTATCTATCTATCTATCTATCTATCTATAGTGTAAAAACAGACTTAATATGACCTTTGTTTACATGTTTTCTACAGTACATACCCTCCGTGCTTCATAAAGTAAATACATAGACAAGACTATTTTAGTGATACTTAAAGTTATACAATTATAAAACGTCTTTCTAGTTTGATCCACCTTTAGAGAAAAATGTAACTGTGAAATAATAGATTTTTTTTTTTTTTGCTTCTTTTGTGTGTTTCATTTTCAGGCTTTCTCTCTAAAATCAAATACCACTGACACACTTATTGATTGCTCTTTATTGGTGCACTTTGAGTTCCGCTAAGCGCACCGGGTGGCCGCTTGAGACCTGCACACGTCATCAAAATATCACGATAACTTCTCCAGTTGTTTTATTTTTTGGAAACCCTGAAAGGACGTGTTGTCATATCTCAGAGTTTAAACATTTATCCCAAATTATCTCTGGAACAGTCCGTTGGCTTGACGGTGGGGGAGATGGAGCATCAGCATACAAACGCGTCGCGCAGCCTCATTTCTCCTCCAACCCCGGCGCAGACGATGTTGTACACCGGTGTAGCCATCGCTTCTGTTTACGGTGTAATCATTGTGTTGGGGCTAATCGGCAACATCACACTCATCAAGACGTTTTGCTCTGCCAAATCCGTCCGAAATGTGCCGAATCTCTTCATGTCGAGTCTTGCGCTCGGGGATGTTTTACTGCTGGTGACCTGCGCTCCGGTGGATGCCAGCCGCTACCTGTCAGAGGAGTGGCTGTTCGGCAGACTGGGCTGTAAAGTCATCCCCTTCATCCAGCTCACCTCGGTTGGGGTTTCTGTGTTCACTCTCACAGCCCTGTCCGCTGACAGGTAGGTTTTTACCAGTGTAACTCATCATAACTAAGGATAACTTAAAGCAGCATCCATAAAGAAGTTAAACGACTGTATGTCTTCTATTGAAACCACAGGACGTAAAAACTTAATGTCTAAGTAGATATTTACCTGTGTATCGATCCTCGGAAAATTACGCATGACAGAGCTTCTGCTCTGGTCTGTTGCCACGTGTAAGGCTATAAATGCAATCAATAGCTACACAATCATAATTATTTGTTATAAATGTATTAGTTAGAATTAGGAAACTATTGCTATTATATATAACAGTCACTGGTACAGCTTCGTAAAGCAATTAAAAGATGTTCTAAGTTTCGGCTTTTGGTGAAAAACATAAATGCTGCACCTATAATGTTCCTGTGCATCCTGTGCTTCAAGAGTTTGTTATCTGAATAGCCTATAATGCAATCCTAAACCTGATAGAGGAAAAAAATACCTTAAACATATCTTTGACAAGAAACACGATTGTTTACATGTTTGAATGTAAGTATGCGAGGACAATCAATTCATTTTGCTGCACATTTCCTAGACCTCTTTTCTCCACTCCTCTCTAAATAAACAATGTTAAAGGATTTTACATAGAAAGTTTGTTCACAAAAAGCTGCTGACCTCTGAGTTTTCCCAGCTCCAGACTGTTAATGGGACAGGAACACACCTTTGAAAACAACAGAAGCTGTAGATTCCAAACTGGTCTGAGTCAGTCACTATTAAGGAACACTGGTCAATAAGATGGAAATAACGTGAAACGTACTTTGATGGAAACAGGCAATGGGAGATCCTTTATGGGACAAAACCCTGTTTTAGATGCAAGGATGTGGTAGGTTTAATTAATGTCTACTTTTAGATTTCACTTAGAAAGCACTGACTGCCTTGCATGCCTCTACAGAACACACAAGGTCTCTTTGTCTCCTTGTCTAACTGCGCATGCATGTGTGTGTGTTTAATTTACCTCTGTCTGTGTCTTTTAGGTACAGGGCCATTGTAAGACCCTTGGATGTTCAAACATCAACCTCCACTACCAGCATTGTCCTGCAAGCATTGCTTATCTGGGTCTTGTCCCTGATCCTGGCAATACCTGAGGCTGTGTTCTCTGACCTCCACACCTTCAACATCACCTCCACTAATGAGAGTTTTGTTACCTGTGCTCCTTATCCCCATGGAGTTGAACTGCACCCTCAGATTCACTCCATGGCCTCTTTCCTCATTTTCTACATAATACCACTGCTGGTCATATCTGTGTACTACAGTTTCATCGCTCAGAGCCTGATGAGGAGCACCTGCAACCTGCCAGTGGAGGGAAATGTGCATGCAAGACGACAGGCTAGTGTTAAATTTGTTACTTGGCAAGCTATAGATCAGTTTAGGTTATTCTTATGACATGAATCCCCACTAGAAATTTACTGTCAACTTAAAAATGATCGTTGCTTGTCTCTTGTCTTTATTATGCTACCAAGGAAACAAAAACAGTCAAAACAAAAAATTAGGGGAATAATTCTCCATACTGGAAAAAAATGTATTTCCACCATGTTTGTAGTCTTTTAAAATGTACCATATATTTCCCCTGTAAATGTTTGTTATGGTCCTCAAAATCTGAATTAATCTAAACATTTTGTTTTTTGTATGTGAACAGCAGATTGAATCAAGAAAACGCTTGGCCAAGACAGTGCTGGTGTTTGTTGGTCTGTTTGCACTATGCTGGCTACCCAGTCACGTTATATACTTATACCGCTCCTATCACTACTCCCAGGTAGGCAAATATTATTATTATTATTTTTTTATCAGAATCAGAATACTTTATTGATCCCTAGGAGAAATATTGTTGGTTACAGTGCTCCAGTACAAACAGTAACAAAAATAGACAATACAAGAAGTAAGATCGATCTATCTATCTATCTATCTATCTATCTATCTATCTATCTATCTATCTATCTATCTATCTATCTATCTATCTATCTATCTATCTATCTATCTATCTATCTATCTATCTATCTATCTATCTATCTATCTATCTATCTATCTATCTATCTATCTATCGTGCAAAACGAGTGTAGCTATTGCAGTATTTGCACTGTTACAACTCATCCATCTAACACACTGTGTGTTAGGTGGATGAGTTGTAACAGTGCAAATCAGTTTATTTGTTTCTGTCTTTTTGTGTATTGTAAGTGGAACATATCTCAACTTTAAAAAAAATCTATTCTGCACAAAGTTATCTGATATATCCATTGATTTATTAATTTTGGTTCCATCCCTGATCTGAAAATGCCGTCAGCGCTTTTTGATTTAAAATATGCTATTTAAATAGAAATTGTTGTTTTGGAGTGTATGAGAAATCTGTTCCTGTTGGCTCACATAAAGTAGATCTTTTTAAAAAGAGTCAAGTCAGATGAATTTAGGTTTTTTAAAAAATATTTTTAGATACCTCAAATCTAATCTTTTAATCTCTTTCTCGCCTGCCAGGTGGACACCTCGTTGCTTCATTTCGTCTGCAGCGTTGTAGCTCGTATCCTGGCCTTCACCAACTCCTGCCTGAACCCCTTTGCCCTCTATCTGCTGAGCAAGTCCTTCAAGAAGCAGTTCAACCAGCACCTGTGCTGTTGCTGTCGCATCATCATCAAACACTCACAGAGCCCGATACATTACAGTACACGTGTGACTTCTGTCCGCAGCTCAAATCACTCTATGACTGTCATTAATGGTAGGCAGCTCGGACAGGAGGACTGTGTGTGAGCGTGAAAGTGAACTGCATCATGCATGTAGCATATGTTTGTGTGGTTTTCTTGTGGTTTCAGTTCTCCACATGATACAATAAGCCCAAAGAGTGATGTCTTCTCGAAAAACATTACACATCTACACAGTCAATTCAATCAATCTTTTGTTGATGTCCTTGAATCTTTTGCGGTGTGTAATATTTGTCTTTGTTAACTGTTAACTGTCACAAAAAACACAACAGAAATAGAAAAAAACACAAGGAAAGTGTTTCTGGGGAGACAATAAACCGACGGACCAGTTGCAGGAACCCAAAACATGGTAGGTGTGTTTTATCATGATTCAAATAATACTGATGACGGATTTTTAGGCTAATAGTTAGGCTAACACACTTACCTCTCATATTTTCTTTCCTCACAAAACTGATAAATCCTTCACTTCTTTTAAGTGTCTCCCAGTGCAATTCTTAGCATATTTTGGTTCCTGCAACTGGTCTGTTGGGTTATTGTCTCCCCAGAAACACTTCCCTTGTGCTTTTGGAAATCTGTTTTTTCCTATTTCCGTTGTGTTTTGTGTGCTTTTGCAGCGTTTTTCTTATTGCTGGTGTTTTCGTAAGTTGCAGTCCGTTTGGCCTCTCAGGGCCACCGTAGGATAATCATTTTCCTTAAATAAGAAATTTACACAATATATTAATGTTTTCTATAACTGTTATAGGAAGCGAACAGTTATTCAGTGCAAGTCAGTTTGAATTTTACAGGGCCAATTCACAACAGTACAACATCTCAAAGCGGTTTGCATTGCTGGGTAACGACCCTGCAATACTAGAAGGTTTAGTGTTTGAAGTGTTTGCTCACAGTTTAGCTCCTGTGAGCAAACACTTGGTGACAGTGGAAATGAAAAACTGAAAAGGAGAATACGTGGGCAAATTTAGCTTAAAGACACCAGAATTCAACAAAAGCAAACCTTGAACTAATAATTCAACAGTGTCCTGTTCTTTTAATGACAAAGAAACGGTCCCTAGTGAAAATGTGACCTTTTCATTTCCTACAGACTTAGTGGACTTGCTTTTTTATATAGAGGAGAGGAACAAAAGAGTTTTTTCCTCTCTCTCTTATTTCCCTTGTTTCATGTTGCTGTGTCATCAGCAACATGACTGATTAGTTGGCCAATCATTTTAATTAATATGATGAATTAGAAACAACACCAGCACTGTGTAATTGGATATATCTGGTACTTTTGTCTTCTGCCTTATTTCCCAAAGGAAACAAGAAGGTGAGAAAAACCTCAAGCCTGGATAAATGTTCTGCTTCTTGAGAAATATCTCAAGCTTTAATTCCCAAAGGGAATGAAGCAGACCATTTATCCAGGCTTGAGTCTGGTAGTAGAAGTATACTAGCTTGTGACTCCCCGAGGTTGTTTGCGTCTCCTCCTGGTTTGAACCGGGGATCTTTTGTGTGTTAGCTACCGTACATGTTTTAACCACTGTACCACAAACGGGAAAACAGCTATTGAAACGTTGACACATTCAACAGTATTGTATGCATTTGCTATTATTTTGTTTTTAAAAATAAGCTTATCCTATGTAATCCGTATGCAGCCCCACTGATTTATATGTAAAACTTTGACCAAAACCAAATACAGCTGTGATGCTCACCCTCAGAAATGTATTTTGAATATTAACTGCCTCAGTTGGCATCGTGAGTAGTAAACAGTGAATGTAAATCCACACCTGTGGTATTTGGCAGCACAAGCCACAGCGATATTTTTGTTATGTAATTTTGCATTTAAATGCATTTCTTGGGCAAGTTAAATTTCGAAAACGTCATATAATTTGTCAGACTATCATGTATTGATCACTTTTCTCTTACAACAGGATAAAACTCATTCAAAACCAGAGCCCTTAGTCCTGTTGACCCTGTATATGCTACATATTTTCTACGCCAGCATGCTCACTGGCCATGATTATTCTGTACTGTCACATAACTAGATTTACCATCAGCATGTCACATCCCAATGTCCTAATTTGGTGTTTCACAGTGGGAGAAGATGTTGCCTGTAGTTGTAATACTTGTGTGCATAATTCAGTTTGGGTAGTGTTTGTTTAGTTGTGGTTTGAGCACTTTGCCAAATTTCTGTCCTGCATGGTCTTAACCCCCTACTTAACATGTCATCTGTACAGACAGGCTCATTCGATGAAGAGTCTCAAATGTAAATAGGTTATTAACTTTAACAGTTAAATAAAGTCAGATACAGACCAAATCCGGACACACACTTTCATTTACGATCTGGAGGCTCCCCTAAAAAGCTCTCGGGTTATTTGTTGTATGTTAAATGTTCTGCCAAATGGTGAGATGTCTTCCCAGCATCTCCTCCTGTTCCTCTGTTGCTGTTTGACTTGCTGCTTCTGTAAGCAGTGAAATTATCAATAAATTCCAGCGTGTCTGTTCCATTTGCAGCTGTATACAATGTGTCCAAAGTGTAAATAGACCACCATGTTTGGCAGATAAGGAGGCATGGTCTGGGCCGTGAGCTGTTCCTGTTCCTGTTTTTTTTCCCTGCGGTTTTTACTCTGTTAGCTTTGTTTCTGTTGATTGTTCATCTGGAAATGTACATCTAAATCCTGCAGAACAGCCTGCATCTTAATGAGCTGTGCAGTCTTACAAGGGGTTTTCTTCACCATCAAAATGATTTCTGTTCATTTTTTAGTTACTGCTGCGCTCTGGTTAAGTTTAAGTAATGCAATTCAATTAACTTGGTACAAATTTTAACTGTAATTCAACCACTGGCTCTCACTCCTGTTCTCACTGAATGTAGAAAAACTGGGTTTACAAGCTTAAAAAAAATCTAACTGCAGTTAAATTTCCACATGGTTTTTTCAAGCCTGAAAATATGAATCTTGGTGTTTTAGTGTGCATGGCTCTCCCAAGATGCTGACCACATCGAGACATGCTTTAATAAACAGTTTATAATAGTTTAGTGAAAAGTTTATTTTGGCAAATTAACCACCTCTGAAAGCTCTTTTCGTCATCTGCACGGTCACGTCTGTCCTCCTCATACATGCCTGTGCAAAAGTATGTCTCATTGCCTTATATTTTGCTTTCAAAGAGTCACACTTTCTTGCAGCTTTTTAAAAATTGATCTCGAGCAATCGTTCTCTAGGCTTTCGGAAAGTCTTTCGAAGTTTTGGCTGATTTTTCACTCATTTTAATTCTCGTCCTTGTATATGACCGAAGGTTTTGTTGTTTGTTTCTTAAGCCACTTAACACCGACCTATGAATTATTCAAGCATAAAAAGGCATCTAAGTGCTATTATCTGAAGACTTGGCATATCCCATCATAGCTTGCAGCATGTTCATAAAAACTTTAAGGAAACAGGCAAATGGAGGGGAAAAGAAGAATGGTAAGGCCTGAAAAACTATCTGCAGCAGATGAACAGTATCTGAAAGTCATGTCCTTAAGAAATAGGAAAAGACAAAGGAGAGATGCATCTGCTTATTCATCTACTCTTTACTGAAGTCTCATCAGAGTATCAGTGGTAACAGGTCTGATGTAGTGTTTGCGCACTACTACTGTGATCTAGTGACAACTCATTCTCAAGCTAACTTATATTTTTTCTTTTCATTTTTCCATCTTCCTCTTCTTCTTTTGTTTTAAGAGTGTCGATTTATGAACAGAGCCTGAAGAACACTTTGAGTTCTCCTGAACTCGTCACACTTTTCACTCAGCTTCAAGGTCTGCGTTTGTGTAGGTGTGACATCCGTTTACTGAAATCTGTATCGATCTATGTGGCTGGCCACCTTGTTATAGTTAAGTGTTAGAAGACAAGCATTTGACATGTGAAAACTGTCAAATGTCATCATGTTTCCTTTTTGTCTGACTTGATGTCAGTATCCTTTAACATGAACTGTGTCTGATGAACTCACTCCTTTAGTCCTCCTGTAACAAAAGAGTGACACATTTTCAAATTCCATGTACATTTTTACCTGATAGTTGACTGATCGATCAGTGACACAAATCCAGTAACCAATCTTTAAAATGTGACTTAACTTTTAAAATATCACAATGTCTACTGCTCACCTCTGTACTGTATCGGACCCAGTAAATTAATGAAAAGGTTAAAGAAATGAAGAAATACTGTGAAGCTCCGACTCTCTGAAAGAAAGATCATTCATGCAGAAGCAAAAACCTTTCTCTGTTCAACAATGTGCTACACTGTAACAAAATTACAGATTATTTCCACTTAATGCACCATATCTTGAATCTTGAATCTTTTAAACAACAGCGCTTTATTTAGTCATTTTCACTTTGTTCACCTCAGGGAGTCAATGATGTAGCACCAATCCCTTCTTTTGGCCGGTGATGTGAGTCTTATATATGGCTGAACACCTTGAGCTTCAGGTAAGATAAGAGATTGAATAAACTGACATCCCTAAAATGAATAAGTTGATCTAACTTAGTCACCTTAGGCAAATTGTACTTAGTTTTTCAAATAGATTTTGCAGTGCACCTGTTTCTGACCAGCTAACTCGTTTTTTTCTCCTTAGACCCTAAATTTAGTTTTTTTTTTTTAAAATAAATTTTATTTGAGTTTAAAAGTTAATTTTAGGTATAATTGAAATGAGTATGTTTAAAGAATACTGTAGTTCAGCATTGCTACAATGAATACTTACACATTCAATCTTTTACATAAGTGGTTGTTGTGCCCAAAATGTTGGACAGGATTGGAAGAACAGAAGATAGAAGTTTGAATTAGTTCAAGAAATCTGCTCAAATTTCAGATAAAATAATGCATAATAATGTCACACAAAATATTCACATCATTTTAGTCAAAATGAAATCATCACTGTCATTTTTTCAGTGTTGTAGCTTTAAGTTCTTCATGATATGAAATTTCTACACTTCTCTCATATCCATTTAATATTTTCGAGAAGTAAGAATTAATGGATTTTAATGGATTCAGTTAGCAGAAAATTGGTGAATTAATGCTTGCTTGTAAAAGTGCAAAAATAGCTGTTTCCAATTATGTTTCTCTGCAATTCAAACAGATGAGTGAGGAAAAAGTCATCGCTCAAATTCTGCAGCAAGGGGGAGACAAAACTCTGTGTAGCTGAACTGACCTTTATGAATTTGTTTCCCTGAACTGTGAGACGCGATGACATTCAAACATCGTGGCATTTTGACTCTTTGTGATGAGTGCAAAATCAATTCTGAGGCTGCCTAAAACATGTAGGAGACAAAACTGGTGTGCACGACTGAAAATCAATACATCCGCTGAACAACAACAGTAACACATAAATAACCACATTTACAAATGAGAAGTTGTGTTTGTTTTCTGTCTGATTAATTTAAACACTGTTAGAGATGATGGAGGTTATCTGGATGCACATATATAGGACGTCAGATAACAGACAGTATGTCAAATATCACACAAATGGAGATGTTTATTTATATGACAGTCATCAACAATGGAAAAATGGATGTCACGGGTAAATTTCTACAAGGTTATCTAAATTAAAGACACAAATACAATACACAATTATTATTATTTTTTGCAGTTAAATTCACTTTCCCCAAACCAGCATTCAGTAGATGCAGCAGTTTCAGTCTCGAGTGAGGACAGGCCTCTAACACATAGCACATGAGCAATCACCTCATTCTTTGCAAAATTGATTAAGCTGTCAGTTTGCATTGGGGTTGTGAATGAACAACCTTTTTTCAAGTGCAGTTATTGAGCTGTTGTCTCAGCAGCTGCTCAAGGACACAAAAAAGCTGTTTTGAAGTGAAGTTCTTGTTCTTGCTTCGTTAGAAAACAAGCTTCAGGTTTCCTGGAGACAGCATTGGGTTTTCTTTCCAGAAACGCCCTTTAATACATTCATTTTATCCTCTAAGTCAGTGTATCCCAACTACTGTGCCCTGGAACATAGGTGCGCTGTGGAAGATTATCTGGATCCACCTGGTTAGTACTCTAAGCAATCAGCGTAACGGGTAGAACAATTACATTCTTTTCCACTAGAGGGCAGTACAACTACCTGCTTTAATTAAATGGGTTGCCAGCTTCCAGTAAAAAAAAAGAAGATAAAGAAGAAATTACATAATAGTCATACTGTGTTACAAAACCTATTAGCAATAGATAAACATTTGAAAAGAAAGAGTAGTCAGTCTGAGCTGGATCCTGGAGAAAACTCAGACCCATATGAAGGCCCTAGCATAGTGGTCAGAAGAAAGCAAAAAAGGTATACTGGGGACAAACCGAGCCAACTCCACTATGTCTGGTGCGTGGGGAAAAATTATCAATTCGTTTTTTGTGACATTTTGGTTTGGTGGTGTGCTGTGTGATTTTTCTTATGTGAAATATGTGCTGTGGCTCCAAATGGTCTTACTGCTCTAAGCAGTGGCACAGCATGTCAGCAGGGTAAGAGTGCCTTGGCAGTCTCTACTTATAAGCAAAGATTCCAAGGCTTGCTTTTGAATCAATCTTCCACTGATATGCAGATTCTGATTATGTCATGTTTCATCCGTGCAAATGCTTCCGATGTACGCTGTAGAGCAGGGGTGTCAAACTCAAATACACAGTGGGCCAAAATTCAAAACTGGAACAAAGTCGCGGGCTAACAGTAATATTTATTGAAAAACTTCTCCAGATATAAGAATGAATCTTTTCTTATGGACTCAAATAAGTTTTGCTGGAAAACTGAATATGGAACAAGCAAAGCTTAATACTAAACAATATATAGTAGGCCAGCTGCGGGCCAAATTTGGCCCGCGGGCCAGAGTTTGACACCTATGCTGTAGAGTAATTTAACATGTTCGCCAGGTACCAAGAAGAACCAGGACCAGGAAGTCTTCATTCAGTGGGTATTATCATGTTAAATTCTCCTGCTTGGGACATTTTTATGCTGAAGTCAAATATTTTGTTCATCACTTCATGCAGATAGGGTACTTTCTCACCTTTTGCCCACAGCTCAGCTTATTGAAATCTCCATAGCTGACAATGCAAGAGTACTCTTTCCAGTAGAAAAGGGGAGATCTTATCTTTAAAATCAGTATGACTCACTTACCTCCTTAAAACATGCCGCATCTTTCACAGTTAATCGCACTAATTAAAGAATAAATTCACCATCAATGGCTCTGTGCACCAAAGTGTTCCTTGAATTTTCTCTATCTGATGGGATTAAATACAATGTAATATGAGCAGCAGATCATAAAACCTCAAAAGATCTGCAAACAGCCAAACAGGGCACAGCACTGCTTAAATGAAATGACTACTGGATTACACGCTGTTGCTCTGTGCTTGACAGAATCTGCAGATTTTAATAAGGAGGGAAACACCTGCTTTTTATCAGGGCTGGGTGAAGCACAGCTCCCAGTTTTAGCACTAGCAGGTGTCTTTGAATCTGTACGTCTGCTGCCACTGACGTTCCTGGGAATATTGCTTTCTTTTTTTCAGTTGCAGTTTTCTTTTTTAAGCCTGACCTTTGTGTTTATATTCAACTACTGCTCAGAAGCTTGTCTTTCTTATGAATGTGCATTTTGCTGTTGGTGGCAGGTCCATATACATCCAGCATTCTGCTTTGATGTCTTGAATTTAATCGATATATTTACACGAGTTATTGGCAAATGAATAGCATCAAGGACTTGAACTCATGGAGCAGCAGACTTGGCTGTCAGAGGAGTATAACCAAGGGCTCATTCAAAAATGCATTTGCAAAAACATAAACTCCTGATATAATCCTCACTGTATGATGTCAAACTGGCAAGCTATGTTATAGCAGTAGTTCCCAAACCTTTTTTGCTAGGCCCCCCACCCACACACACCCATATTTTGTTTTCAAACTCCATTGCAGTTTATTCCACACCTCAAACCTTTTGTAAACAATTAAAAAAATAAAAGTTAACTGCAATAGAGTACAGGTTGCAATTAAATAAACCACTACCTTTTTTGAAAAAGCAGAAAAACAAACATCTTTAATTATTTTACGTATAGTTGTTTTTGTTTTGTTTTGACTGTGTAAGAATATTCAACATTGTTATCAATATATTTTTCAAAAAATGTCTCTCTGTGCAAAATGGGTTTAAAAACAACTGTGGGATACAGTTTGTCTGTGATTTGAACCGAGCGAACAAATATTGGCAGGATCAGTGTTTTGCCAAGGTGGATCCGGTTTACTCCACCTCCATTACAGACAATTAGACGTGGAAGTAGTGATGCTTTTGGGAACCACTGTGTTATAGCAGTTAAGAGAAGGGCTTTTGAACTCACAGGCCAAACATATTCATGTGCGTTTAAGTTTGAAACTTCTTGGGTCATCATGCAGGGGCCCTGCATTTCATTAATTACAGGGTTCAGCAGTCACAATTTACATTTCCCACACTATATGACAAATGCTTTCTGTTTTATTTTACAGATTAATACATGGCTATGCTGACATTAAAACAAAAAATTAACACAAAATATTTTTTTAATTAATTATTTTTGACTGAATATTTAAAAATATTTAAAAACATGAACTAAAGTCAAAGGAACAAGATAGTCGGGATTTAAACATGCATCTGAAATAACAACCCTTGACTCAGTGGGTGTTGCTGACTGTATGACTGCATTTTTTAAGAGTGACATGTTTAAAAAACATTTCAAATAGATATCTAAGACAAGCTGAGGTTGTCTTATTTCGCTGGGGCAACTTGTAATTCCTGGTTATATCAGTCTTTATTTTCAATAGGGAAAATTAACCAGTACCTAAAAGGAACAAAACACTTTTTAGTTACTTATGAAACAGTCCAAACATTAAGTTCAAATTATAAAAATAGTCTTTTAATATAAACTATTCAGTGCATAAAACAAATGTACAAATCTTCAATTTTACACATTGATTAAAACAAAATTAAGCATGTTAAACATCAATTAACATGGTCATGTGAGCTAATATAATTAGTTAAAGTGATCTGCATAAATAGGACTGTAAATAAATTATAAGTCTTTTTTCTCTGCCTCCAAACATCCTTGGAGGGAAGGTCGTTGTAGTTTATTCCACAGTGGACGTCTACTTGGGCCATCTGCATCTGTGAAGACAAGAGGAGTCGTTTAGTTCACGCCTCCTTCACCCTGCATGAACCTGCACTCAGCAGGAGTGGATGTTGACATTCATCCTGCATAAATAGCTGCTAGGAATAACATTTTACTTTATACAGCATCTCTCTTGTGTTTTAGTCATCTTCATCTCAAAATTTCTGTATTTTCTGTTTGGAGACTGGCTTGTTATATGTGTAATGATACTTTCCATTGCAGATTAGTATATCTGAAAAACCCATCATTAGTCAGACAAGCCTTGGAGACATGTGCCATTTGCTGTGGCACATCATTTCAGCTCAAACAAACTCTCACCCATCTTTGCCCATACTGGGCTAATCACTGTGGCAGTGATAAAGATGGCTGCTGCCGATGTGAATCTGCTCGCTTGCTGGAAAATGGGGGGATACTTTTTGCTGAACAGAAGCATTTTGGTTAGCGGTAAGTACATTCGCCCTCAAGGTTTTCTGTAAGCAATTCCCAATAAGATCTAATCAAACGGGCCATTTTAAACCAAACCATAATCATTCCCCAAACCAATTATTTTTATTGCCTGAACCCAAGGAAACTGTGACTGAAATGTAAAATTATTATCCAATGAAGCTTTCTGGGAGGCTAAATTCTCCCATGAGTGCCTGTTGATAACTTCCCTTATAGATAAAACCTGAACAGAGATGTCCCAGACTAATTTGCATACTGTTAAGGCCCCTCCCTGGTCTACCTGCATGATGCCTCGTCAAAGCGTTGATGCTTGTGGGCACAGATAGAGGAGTTCACTTGACAGCGATGGGAGGTTCTTGACTGGAGTGTTGGCTCAGTTCTAGGAAGACAGTCACAGCGTTCCACGTCTATCTCACAATCTGGCATCCACGAACTGAGCGGAAGCTCTAAGAAAGACAAAATAATGAGGTAATTTTAGAGCACAAGCAAAGTACGACACAATTAGCTGAATCACTGTATTGTCACAGGGTTATACTTTGATAATCACCTTGCTGAAAAATGAATTTACAACTTTGATTTAAAAAACTGGAATTATGTGTAAAATGTAAATAAAATCTTAATAATAAATAACCCAGATTTTACTCACAAAAGAGCACAGAAAATATATCAAATATTTAAACTGAGTTTAAAAATGAGTTATTTTAAGAAAATATTAGCTAATCCATCCGGATTGTTATCAGTGCTCATTTCAAAAGCCTCCATCTCTGCTGGTGTATCTGTGCATTAGTGCCTCAGGAATTGTCAGTTTGCACATCTGAAATGTACTTTTAAGATCCACATATGCTCCCATTGACATCATTCCTCTCCCAAATATCCATCAGCTGAACTCATCACTTTAATGACCTTTGCAGATTGTTGTTAAAAGAAGAGTGGACGCTAAACAGACATGGTTGCGTTCCCATTTTTTTGTGATGTGCTACTGCATCAATTTCAAAATAATTTAAACTTTTTATGTATTTATGTATTTTATGTATGTTTAAAAGTTGTTCTCAGTTTAAACATTTGATAGGTTGTCTGTGCTGTGAAAATATGGGTTTGGAAAATTTGCAAATCATCACATTCTGCCTTTATTTGCATTTTACAGTGTCCCAAGTTTTTTAGATTCGATGTTGAAGTACTAGTTCACACAAACAGAGAATTAGACCTTGTAAGGTGGGATCTCATGCCAGTCCCGTCTGTTGCTTACAGCCACACATTTGATCCTAACAATGGAACTATTTGAAACGACAGGAACATGTTTGCATACCCGGTGTACTGGAAGGGTAAGGTATGCATCTTTCAGACGAACAGTCCCAAATGAATCCACTGGCACACAGTCTCTTGGAGTCCTCTGCCTGTGACAGCTGGCCCAAAGCACAGCTGCAAACAAACAAAATCACTTGAAAAAGAGGAAAACAAAAGATCAAACAGATTCAGCTGAGAGACACGAGTGGGGTTTGAGACTCACCCATTGCCCCTGTGAGGTTGAGCGTTCCGTCGTATTATTGCAGGCTCCAAACACTTGCACTCTGTATGGTTCGCAACTTTTACTAGCACAGGTTCTGGTACAAACTTGAATGGGATTACACTGAGGACCTAATAATATAAAAATACACACACATAATCACAAATATGCAGGTTTCACTGACTGACTGATGACAAATCGTGGTGTAATTAAAGGATAACTGAAAAGAAAATCTCTTAGTCTTCTGAGATGTGATCACTTACAGTTTTATTGACATATTCAGTAGTTGTGTTTCTGCAGGTGACGCCCTCTTGATTGCAGCAGCCACTACATCTGTCAGCAGCAGCAAAACAAGTAAAGTGAAATGTATGCACCTCCAAGTACGCGGACTGAGCACCTATCATTTTTCTTGTTTGAAGATAGTTCTTCATGTCTAAATGATCATAAAATATAACAGGTATGGAGGACCAAAACTGCCAAAATGAAATGGATGTGCTAGTAAATGCATCAGAACATCAGCAATGTTCTTGGAGAAACAACTGTTGGTGTCCATCAGTCTGGGAAAGTTTATACAGCCATTTCCAAACAATCTGACGTCTGCCATTCTACAGCTAGAAAGATTATTCGCAAGTGGAAAACATTCAAGATTGTTGCCAATCCTTCCAGGAGTGGATGTCTCAGGACACTGAGTCCGAGGTCAGTTACTGTAAGGCACGGAGGCATTTTTGCAGAACTGGAGTCTAATTAACTCCTCTCTATACAGTGTTGGGGAGTAACAGAATACGTATTTAAAATACAAAATATGTACAAAAAAATACAAAATAAAAACTGTATTCCTTTACAGTTACCATTTAAAAAGGTGGTATTCAGAATACAGTTAATTGTTGAAATAAATGGATTACATGGCGGTCTTTTCCTGTTTCATAAGGCTATGCTGTTGAGGTAGGTTAGCAGGGCATAGCCTTATGAATTGTTTTTCCTCCAAAACAATAAGTTCAGTTAGAGCAGTCTTTCAACGCCTCTCTCTCTGTCTCTTGCTAGCAAAGCTGACCCAGATAACAAAGTAAAGCTAGTTGTCAGCTACGAGCCCGACACAGTACCCAACGTATTAGCCAGAGGTGCCTTTACTATGGTTCGGAGCCGCGGACCTGTTTTATATACGCGCGGAATAGTTTTCTATACGAGATCGCTGCAAACAGTGCAGGCTTACCTAATGTCCACCTACTGTTACTCATTTTATATTAAGATTTAAAAATGTAGTTGGTATTGTTAAGGCGAATAACCTTCAGTAATAGTAATAAATCACACAGCAAGAGTACATTCATGTAGTTGTAAAATACTAATATAATGATAATATATTAAGTAATCCAAAGTATTCAGAATACGTTACTCTCATTAAGTAACGTACCAGAATACGTTACAAAATACATTTTGGGCCATGTATTCTGTAATCTGTAGTGGAATACATTTTAAAAGTAACTTTCCCAACACTGTCTCTGTATAGAGATTTGAATGTGAAGCGATCTGTCCAACATCTAAAAGTTGGATCAAAAAGGGTTATGCAACAGGACAATGATCGCAAGCACAACTCTATAACAGAAAGGATGAAAAAGAAAAGTGTTGCAGTCAAAGACCAGGCCTTAACCTGATTGAAATGCTATGATGAGAACTACACAAGTCCTGTGAAAACCTTTCAGTTTTTTCAGTGTATACGGTGATGATCCCTTTTGTTATTGGTGTCATTTCTGGATTCATGCTCCATCTTAAACAAACCTGTGGACAGACACACAAGGTGGCTTGAAGAACACTGAGTGGTCGGTGCCCAGCTCCTTAGCCACGTCAACACAGGTTTCCCTGGGCATGCACTGTGTACGCTGCCACTCTTCGTCTATGGCTTAATAGGAAAAATGCAATGTTTCAATGCAAATAAAACATAAAGCCTTGCACATTACACGAAATATGTAGATATCAACCTGTAAGAATCTCCAAGCTGTAGGATTCAGCAGCAAAGCGCGTGGAACGGTGTGACCCCACTGAGAGAGGAGAAGTGAGGGTCTCTGGCTGCTGTAGTCTAAGTCGACACTTCCACAGTTTCCAGTCAGGAAAGTCTGCGAGTCGTAGCAGCTCATCCAGGCTCGAGGACGACCGCACCTTCCTTTCCCACTGTTGGATTACTTGCTGCAATGACAGACATTCTATTTGAGATCTTTGGTTGTTTTGGGATGGAGGTTTTAAATCGATCCAATACTGGGCATTTATATAGCTTAAATAGGTACACTAGATCTATTAGGAGGAGCGCACAAGTATGATTAGAGCCACCTCAGTGATAAATGGAATTTCTTATTCAGCAAGTTTAATTAAGACACCATGCTTTAAAAGATAAAATACAGGTAGCTCCTTAATTTTGTTTTTATTTATTTATTTATTTAATTTTTCTCATTTTTGCCTCACTAGTGTTTGAAGTGCAGACCTGGAGCATCAGTTTAAGGGGTTTGACAAAAGTTTTGGAGTAACTGCTTGAGGCTTACAACCATTTTTAGAGGCTCAAAACGAAAGTACTAGAATTTAAGGATTGAGTTTAATACTTGGATGAAAATCCTTTGCAGTCAATGAATGCTTTAAGACTGGACCCTGTGAACATCATCATGTGCTGCATTAGGTCTTTACTGAAGCCACCTTCAGTTTCTCCCTGTTTTGGGGTCTTTCTGCCTTCAGTTTTGACTTTCCTAACTGCCAACCAGATGGTTGACTAGGCCACTGAAGAAAATCCAATTTTCCCATTATCCTTAGTTAATCTTGGTTTCATCTGTCTAAAGAATTTTGTTTCTACCAGAACTGATCAGGCTCTTGTAGATGTTTTAAGGCAAATTGTGTATTTAATGTTCTTGAATGTGACCAGTGGTTTGCATCACATTGTATTCACACTGCAGTTACATTTATGAGTCTATTGATTGTGGACTTTTTTCCTATTCAAGTAACTTCAAGGTAAACTTCAAGGTTAACCTTGGGTTTTTTGTACTACAAAGGTAGCTCAGTGTTAGACACCATGGTAATGTATGCTGCAAATCTAGATTAGAGATCAACAGGTATGGATTATTCAGTCACCAGATACTGATTCGGTTTTTCAGAGAATGCTGATACTACAGCTGATCTCTGTGCATGAATAGTAGGAGGGTCTACAGTAATTCATTAGTGTCAAATGTCTGTGTTTCCCTGGTGATCGGTAAGAAACATATATTAGATGAAAGTTACCAACTTGGTTTTTTCCCTCTGTTTGCAAACAATTTTACAACAACTAATGTTGTTCTACTAGAAGAAATCTATTATCTTAAACAGAGCACCTATTTGCAACCTACTTGCTGAATTTATACGAAATGCATATGTAGACTAAGCCGACATTTGAATTTTATTTTTATAATTTATTCTGTACTCCAACACTAAGCCTGCCGCGGAAAAAAAATGGATCTGTCTTTCAATTTCATTTAATGAAATACTTTCTTTTAATCCACTAGACAAAGTCAGTCAATTATTCAGTTATGTTTTAGCCTCTTAAAATTGGGAACTATTCATAAAAATGTCTGTTAATTAGGAAAGTTTTGTAAAATTCCTTGAATTAAAGGTGACAGTCTGCACATCTTGATTCTTTGATGTAAAATCCCCTGTAGTGGTATACGGGTGCAAAACTGCAACAAAAATGAATCTTTGCCAATAAATTATAGGAGTAACTTAATTCTTTTCACTTCATGTTTGGCAAAGTTTCATACTTTCAACTTCCGACATCTTGACAGTCACATGGGGGTATAAGCAACTTTTAGTGAACAATGAAGGATTTCCTGGGAAAATCCCATATGCTGATCATTAGCATGTTAGCCGTTTCACCGTTAGCATTCTACAAAAACACTGCCTATCCTGTATGCACATCCTTCGAGAGCTGCTAGTGTGGCGTCAGACGCACTGGGTTAAAAAACAACCAAATGGAGCATAAAACTAAATTCAGTAACAGCTGCCACAGAATACTTGCTTGTTACATTTCCCTGCCTCTGAAGACTGCTTAAAGTTTCCTAACTGTGCTTCCTGTAAGCGGTTTCCTTGTTAACCATTTAAGCCCATGTTGGCCAACATGCATATGCCAGACTTACATGAACACTTTTTTTGTTTGGAACTCCATAAACAGCTGTGACTCAAAACCAAAACGCTGTACGTCATGCCACCGCAGAAGTGATGATGTTGACAGAATAAATTGAAAATACAATGAATAAGACATGTGAGTAACCTTTTATGAAACACAACCAAGTTTTTTTCTCACTCCTCGTAAATCCTGTAAAGGATTACAATTTTTAGCGCTCTGTTGTTGTGTTGACATGCTAAAATAGAGTAAAACACTAAAGAGCAGAGGATGTGAACTACCCAAGCAGGAGAAAGGAGAGAGTTGAGTTAAAATTTTGGAATTCCCCAGTCCCATTTTTTGTGGGGTGTAAGTCAAAGCGTGACACCAGATGGTAGGTCTATAACAGGGGTGGCGGCACGGCAGGATGGATGGTCACGGGCTCCACAGTGCTCGGTTTATTTCCTCTGGACGGCTATATGGATCGAAACCCTCTGATGGGATCAGAGTGTTGCAAAAGAGGAGGGTGGGGCAGGTTTGCTTCTACTTAAATGTGAAAGACGTCAACAAAAAAACGGGAAGGGACAGAGAAGGAAGATGGGAACCTAAAAGAGGCTGAATTTTTTGGTGTGGAAATGACTAGTGATGAAGGAAATTATGTAAAAAAAAGAAAGAGTTAAATTATTTTAAAAAAATCCCTCAAATGTAACTACCATGTTAGCTGCACATTTACAATTGTGGTTTCAGCTGCAAATAAACATGTTCACATGTGAATTTAATGGGATCGCAGTAACTGTGGCAGTATAAGTTTGTAAGGCAAAAACAAGGACGAAAGAAGGAAAGAAGCAGCAAAAAAAAAAAAAAATGAAATGGCTCACTTCAATCAGCTGAAGTTACAGATCAACTTGCACTTTTTCTCACAGACGTTTTACATGTTTTCATAGTTTAGACAGAACATAAACGTACAAACGTGCCGCACTCACCCTGTTTGCTTCCTCCCTGTGTGCGCTGTGGCCCACATGTATCCAGCTGAGCTCCACCACTAGAGTCACCAAGCAAGAAATTCTCCACAGAGTCCGTTTCATCTTCATCATCATCCTTTGACGTTCTTTCTGAGGAAGCAATATGATCTTGGTTCCTTATGCTGCTGGCAGAGAGCACTTAGAGCTGGCTGCCTCTCTGACTCGGTTTCCCAGACCAGCTGAGTCCTTCAGACCACACACAAACACAAAGTCCTCTCAGACCAGGTATGTCCAAAACAAACTCTTGGTCTTACAGACAAAAACTAGTGTGCGTGAGCCAGGCGTAACCTGTCACGGCCACCCAGACACCCTCAAGCCAAATGGAGAAAGGGGGTGTTTAAAACAAGCACCTCTTCCTGTTGAAGCTTTAATAAGAAGTTGAGACGTCCAGTTAAGTGCTGAGGCTATTACAAGTTAAACCTTGCAAATTACCTCAGACAAAAAGAAAATGAAGGTTATCCTGAAGACTTCTTATCAACACACTCTGTTTTAGATTCAAGGCCGATGATATGCTTAAAGGCCTGTGGCTGGATAAACTAAACAAAAACCTCTGTGTTCAGACTTCTAGGTTCCTTGTAACTGCTATGTTACAGTATCCGTATTGAAAATTCTCCACTATCTGTCTTCATTTCTTCCTGCTGTGGTGTTTCGATGCCTCTTGAGTTCCAGTAGGCTTGAATGCCTGTCTTTCCTTCACTGCTGCCGGTCTTGCAGCCTCAAAGTGCAGCTTTTTATGTTCCTCGTGTTCCCGTTTTCCCTTTTTTAATGTCCGTCTGTCAAGTGATCAAGTCCCCTGCCTGTTAAATCCCCCTACCAATGTCCTTTCTTCTGAAGCTGCCAAACCACACACAGCCAAAGAGCAACACCATGTGTTTTAAATGTGATCCAGACCGCTATAACATGTAAGGGGAAACAAGATGCTGGCACCACCCCTGTCTCACAGACACCACACCCACACACCCCTCCAAGCCCATTTGTCTTTGAATGTAATCCACTAGCAACATGTGTGCTGTGAGGACATATAAATAAAATCAATTATTTGTATGACTATGGATTGCTTTGAAGACTTTCATGTGGTTTATTAGGTTTTAACTGGGCACAAACCAGTACATTTAAAGAATCTCACTTTACTTTTGTTAAATTATTCCCTTATAAAAGCAGTGATCCTAAGACAAGAGCACATGCTAAGCGTCCCCCAAATTATCATGTTATATTATGCTAAAACTTTTATTTGTGATGTTGAGAGAGATGAGAAGGCAGAGCAAACTGGGAATTGAAATTGTGTTTAGATGTTTGTGGAAAATGAACCTCAGACGCTGGCTGAGAAGAGACAGCAAGAAGGGGAGAGAAGTAGGAGCACAAGGCTTGCAATAATGTACATTTTATTTAGCATAGAAACTTTTATTGTGGTTAAATTTGGACAGAAATGCTGACAAACCAGTAAAATAACACGGATGATTCTTATAGTGGTCATTGATCAAACCTTAAATCTTTCACTTTCATTTCCGGCACCAAAGAAAGCACGAGTACATCTGAGAAGAGCATTTACACATGGCATCTAGTCTATTAATCTGCTATGACTATGCAGAAGTCACCACTCATGTCTTTATATTTTGCCAGGAAAATGGGAAATAGGTGCAACAATTTACTGAAACATATTTATACATACATGGAAATACAGTATAAGGCAAATCTAACAAGTTTGAAGGTCAATTTGTGCTTTAAAGCTTTCCAAAGATGGATCAAATGAAAGGTCAGATACATCTCTAAGCTCCTGTGTCAGGTTTTTCTCCTATTTCTTAAGAACATGACTTTCTGATACTACTCATTTCCTGTAGATAATTTGCCCAGTTTCTGCAGTTTGTTTCAAGGACACACTGCACATCATGCTGATACCTCTTCGGAAATCACCTTGCTGGTACATAATTACTAATTTCTGTCTGTCAAACTATGTTTTCTTTGGCATTTTTCAGAGATTCAGCTACAAAAATGGGAATAAATTGTGTGTTTTTGTGAGAGGCTGCTAGTAACAAAGTGCCAATTTAAAATAGGTTCTTTGTTAAGTTGCCTGTTATGTGTAACAACAACACTGGCTTATCTCTTGAATGATTAATTGGTCAGTATTAAATGGCTTTACAAAAAATAAAACAGTCAAGGAAGTCTGGAGAATTGTTGGTTCAGACTTTGGAAGCAAAATATAAAGAAATGAGGTGTGGCTCAAGACTTTTGCACAGTGCTGTAACTCTCACATAAATGATAATGATTGCCCCCCGATTGAAACAGCTCCACAGGTTGTTTGTGCAAACAGCAACCCTTTGAAACACTTGACAGTGACCTGTAGTGGCCATAATAACTCTGGGAGTGTTATAGAGTTACTCTCAGTTGAGTGAGGAGGTCAGGGTAGTCTATCCATTTCCTGTTTCAAACTGATAGCCAGTGTCTCTTCTTACCATGGCCACTGCATTACTGTAACCTTAACTTCATGTTAAATGATTCAAACCCTGCTACTTTGTACCAAAACACAACGAAGTTCTTACAAGCATATTTCCTGCTGTGGTCATTTCATGTAACAAGTTTAATTTAATCACACATAAATCAAAGATTAATAAATAAAAACAAGTTCTCAAAAACTAAACTTTTCCCATCTTTATATGATTATCCCAAACTAAAACCACCTTATGTTTTTTCTGTAGTAACAAATGTTTTCTGAGGGGTAAAAGAGTGTCAGGATATGGTGGTCAAACAGAATCCCTGATCTTGGATCTCCAGTTTGGAGCCCTCTCAAAGCCATTTCTGCCATTCTGGTAGTCTCTGAAAGCTTCTCTGATCTCGTCCTCTGTGGTCATGACAAATGGACCTGAACAGCAGACACAACACGAGTGTTACATCACAGCTGTGTTACATCAACTATACCCTAAAAACACAAAGCATCTTTTTTTGTCTGTCAGTGACTTTGTGCCGGCATGGAGGAAAGGACACCAATGACTAACCGTGTTGTACCACAGGCTCGTTGATTGGTTGTCCAGCGATCAGCACAAAATGGGAAACCTCGGAGCCCTAAGGAAAAAAACACAAGAAGAAATGAAGTAATATTTGTTTGAATTTAAAGTGGACAGACTAACGTTTTTCACAATTCAAAGTCAGTAGCTCCCCGCTTAGAGATAGGGACTAAAGACATGTTCACCAATTGGTAAATGGACTGGTGCTTTAATAGCACTTTTACTACAAGTCTCATTTACAAGGCACTTTATTCTAAAGCTTTAAGTGCTTTCTACCAATCACACTGCATGAGGAAAGATCTAGGGTTCAGCACCTTGCATCTTGACAGTTCACACTAAAAACACCTCACAAAGGCAGAAAAATCACCACTAGAGCTTCTTCGCAAGCTCCTTTGACTACGATGACCTGGATGACTGAGAACCTTCACAGACACCACTAGATGACATGGGGGTGGAAAATTCCCATAGCATACTACTGGTGAAAGACATTTTTCTAACCTTGTTTTCAAATTTGACACAGTCTCCATCCCCAAACACCACAGTGTGATGAGGCTCCACCTGCTGCTGCTCCTCATCTGGGCCTTGAAAAGAAAGGGAAGTCCAATATTCCAGGCATGATATTTGTGAGCGAGTAAAAGCAAAGCACAAGTTCAGCTGCGTGATATTTGTATCTTTTACCGTGCTGCAAAACAATTCAATGTGATGATCTCACGTTTTATACTGATATCAGTTTATATATTTTTGCTTTGAGTAAAGGTATTCATACTTGTTTTAAGATGCCTTAAATGATCTCAAACATATTATAAGTTTGACATATTGATAATGATAATAATAATATTTGTTAAATTCTTCATTTATATTTCTAAATGTGACAGTTTCCCAGCATTTTGCCACATTAATCCCATTTTTTCTTATGACGAATGAAACTGAGTACACATTTCATCCATAGAATTGTACTTCGCCATAAATCATGTACAGAGCAACACAAAATACAAATATAAGTGATTAAGTTTGTGGCTTGTGAGTCGAAATAAGCATCATTAGCAACAAAGAGTAAATTTGCCACCTCCATGTTTCAGCCATTTACACTTTCAACCTGCTTGAGCAGTTTGTTCGCAACACCAACACTAAATGCTGAGAAACACAGCCAATCCCACTTGTGTTGGATTCATTCATCAAAGCCAGCTGGTGCTGATTTGGGAGGACTGCCTGTAGAGTTAGAGACTTTAAAATCAAATAACTTCTTTAATCTTAGAACTCATTTTCATCCTCTCGTGTCATCAAACATCTGCTCGAAATTACAGCCAGTCTGAGAGACCCTGCAGTGTAACAATGGAGCAACTGAATCATAATGAAGGATATTAAAAGGGAAATTCTGACAGAACACAACAGGTTTCAACAAACTAACAAAGCCTCTGAAAATGAGTTCATTCTCTGAGAGAGTTTGTTCGCATGTGAGGGGAATTCCCTGATCACACCATGCTGTTCAATAAGCATGAAACAATATAGTTCACAGACCAAACAGGAATACTGACGCAGCATAAGAAGCCAAGCAGTGAGATGGTGGTATTTTACACACAGGTGCACTATTATATTTCCAGAGATGCTGGATCACCTGCAGTGATCTAGTCTAAAGAGATCATAGCTGAGTGACAGTCGATATCCATCAAGCTGAAAGGAAGATGCAGCTGGACTGAGATCACACACATTTTTGTAACGTTGATAAGGCCCCAGGACGAGCGAGGAGGGAAACCAGTGCACAAATCCAAACAGAGCACTACCCTCGAAAGGCTGTCTGCCTGCCAGCAAGCTCACACAAAAATGACCAGATCAACTTTCAGAAGAATTCAGGTGGAGCACAACCAATCTCCTTACATTAATCTGAGCTGTTAAACAATAAGAAACAATAAAATAGGTATTAGGAAAGTAATAATTAGTCAAATAAAGAAGAAACTTACCAACATGAGTGGATCCTGATAGTGTGTAGATGAACGTGGTCCAACCTGTCAAGCACAGAAACATCATATCTTAAGTACAGGCGTAATAACAAAATAGGTCAATTGTTTTAAAAGACAATTCACCTCCACCTGAATTTATTGTGTTTTTGGACATTTGTAGGCATCGGAAAAAAGGTTGTTGACACTGACATAAATTTAATTTAATTCACAACTTCTCAGTTTTAACATTTGACAGGTCATTTATGTTTTAATGAAATAAAGCCTTATAATTATTTGCAGATGCATTTTGCTATTTACATTTTGTGCTGTGATCTAGGATTTGTATTTATTTATTTATTGGAAAAAGGAACATATGAAAATTTGAAGATTATAGAATACCAAGTCTCAAAGTGGTATCATGGATAGAAACAAGAGGCTTTATTAATCATGGATTCAACCTAATTTTTATTCTAAAAAGTCTTATTTTAAAAGCCAAACATTTGTTTGGAGTTTGTTTTACTGTTGCTTTAGAAAAAAGTAGTTTGAAACACTTCTTATATCCAGAAGCATTAGTCATTGTTCTGTCTCTTTTACAAATATGCCAATATTCAACACAGCCTGTGGAGAACACAGTCCCCTCCTGGCAACAACACTGGAGAACCAATAGTTCAGTAACAGACGGCGTCATTCCCAGAGTGACCACAAGATGTTTATGTAAGCATCATCAAAGACATGATTAAGAATTTTATTATTATCAACTCATGTTAGAGAAACTAGTTTCTAATTTTTCCTACCTTGAGGGACAGGCTGCACATGCGTGGCCTCTGCCTGCAATTTGAAGTCCAGGTATAACGTCGGAGTTCTCGTGTAGATCTTGGACTAAACAAAAGAAAAAGGAAACAGAAAAAGAAAACAAGAGAGAGCAAGACAGCAACAAGGAGAGTTACACAGTTATTCTTTTGTTTGAAGATATAAAATATTTGAGTATATTTGAGTAATTGTTAAACAGTTATTATATTTGCGAGTATTGCACCGGTACGTGTTACATAGGTGCCTGGTGGAGTGCGATGTGGAGTCAGCTATGGTAAATTAAGACTAGTCTTAGTCTTAATTTACCATAGCTGACTCCACATCGCACTCCACCAGGCACCTATGTAACACGTACCGGTGCAATACTCGCAAATACAATTTCTTACAGCACATGACTGAAAACACAGTTTTTATGAGTTTTGTATTGCAGTTTATCAGCTGCATAGCTAACTGCTGCATATTCTCTTTCTCCATTGTTGTTATCTGTAACAGGCAGTTGTTTTCAACAGAAAAGAGCGCTACACCTCCTGCTCAACATCAAACAGCAAGCAGACATTTTTAACAAATAGCTGGTGAAGCATGTGAGGATATAAGATTCACGCATTTCCCTCAGACGTTAGTAGAGACCCAGAATATTGCCAAAAGCAAGCAAATACTGGTCAGTTAACCAGAAAAACAATTCCACTGTAATAATTATGTTAGTCTATAGTTCAGACACATGATTAGTGCTTTGACATAAATGCATTAAGATAAGGAAAAAGTCTCCTTCAAATGTGAATGTCATCACATTCATGTAGTACTTTGTTTATTTATGTCTTACTTTGAGGGACTCAGTAACAGTCATAGGCTACATTTTTTCCACTTTGGTCTCTTTATTTTTGTTCCAGATGTGTATTGTGACATGGTTGCTGTCCCAAGAAGGCTGTACTGTAAACAGCTATTAAAAGTGTATTGTGAAAACATTTACAAAGTGTGGGAATAAAACTGGGCACAATTAAATTTAAACTAACTTGCCGGTTTAAAAAAATAGATACGATGGCAGGAGACCAAAGTGATGAGCTTAACCAATAAATGTAATGTTGGTGTCATTTGAGGCTTTTAATGCTTTCTTTGAACTGTTCTTTTTACACAGCACACATCAGAGGATTTAATGTTACCAGCAGTAACCTTGTTCATCACACACACACACACACACACACACACACACACACACACACACACACACACACACACACACACACACACACACGTATATCACAAGCAGCAAACTGTTTCCAAGTCCTTTTACTATGGCCTTGGGAACTTTGATCATTTCTCACTATACAATCCCTCACTGTACAAGTGTGTAATATATTGTATTATTTAATTTCGTTTGTTTAGTTACTTTTCTTACTGTCGTGAGGAACACTGACAACATAATGTCTTCTGGTATTAATAAAACATTCTGATTGTCGGTATATTAGAGTCCACATACATGGATGAACACAAACACATACTTCAAACAACTAGTTGGATCAATTTCCTTCACTTTCAGTCTTACATTTAACCTAAAATGTGTCAATAGTGCCCACTTCCTTAAACAACCTCCACATCAACTTCCACCGATGTTCACAAAAGTATTAGAACAAGCACAAAGGCAAACCACAACTAACTAACAAGTCAACCCTCACAGCGCCGAACAATCTGCTTCTTATTTGTAGTTTCCTCTTTTCAGACACTCACTCTGGTCAAACAGTGCAGTAACAGGCTCCTTCCCCTATCCTAGATGCACACACACACCCACATACTGTTTGTAGGCTTTTCCTTTTTGCCTCAAGCATCCAGCAAATGAGCAATCATCATGAGATCAGCAGCTAACAGGAAACTAAACACCATGCCCAGTTTTAGGGTGGTAGTCTGATAGACTTGGTAGGACAAAGGTTTTAGTGACATCAGATCCCTGCAGATGAATTACAAAAACAAACACACATGCACACACCTTTGCTCCTAAAGCTTCTCCAGATATCACAGTGACTGCAACTCCTCCCTGGCTGGGTTTGGGGATATCTGAGCCTTTAAGCTCCTGGTACGCAGGTTCCACCATCTTTTCTTGCCTTGACAGGTTAACCCACAACTGTAAGCCCACTACCGGCTCCTCTGACATGGGCATCTCAGCATGGACCACCCCCCGTCCTGCAGTCATCCACTGGTGGACAAGGAGAAATAATTCACATGTACAAAAGACACACTCACAAATGATGTGCAAGCATGTGTATGATAGGACTAATGAAAAGAATTACAGTTTATTATTGTCTGTTTGAATTTTGTGTTTGGATTAGAGGTGGGCTGGATACTATTTGCATTTCAATGGTTTGGTGTAGGGCCTAACACGTGTGGATGGTGGTGATCAGCGACTGATTCATCACTTTGGAAAAAACAGCTTTGAAAAGCTGACAGTGGATGTTGAAATTTTGTACAGACATAAATCTCCCTGAGAGGATGTGTTGAAACCTTGGTGATCCCCTCATTTTTGGTCTGGTGTCACCAGTATGCCAATGTGTGTTTTTTAGATAGAAGAGTGTGTATGTACACAAATAATGAAATATAACTTAAACTAAGTGCAACTATATTTATTGGGTTCTTCTAGGCGGGTGTCCTGTAATACTGTTTGACAGCCACCTAAACAAAAAAAAAAACCCCAAAAAAACACCCACACAGCACAGCCCAGAAGGAACTAGAACCACTGATAGACTTTGAAAAAAATTGCAAATTTAGATTGGGAGTCTCTCCTCATCTCCTTTAGAAATTTGAGCTCACAACCTTGTTTAACTATATCTGCCCACTTAACATTTATCTAAGAGTGTTCATCATGCAGGTTTTTATTTATCAGTTACTTGATGTAAACTGGAAAATTAAAAATGTATAAATGTAGCAGAAAATTAGTACAAACCCTTAGGAAATCCCAGAGAATAAAATTTGAAAATTAATAATAATAATATCTGTTATCATTAAATAGGTATGAAATATCTGTAACTTAGAACAAAGCTTCTGGTTTGGATTTAAAAAATGAGTCACCATCTAAAATCATTACGACGCTCCATCGTATCTGAACTTAACCCAAGAACATTCTCAAACATTTTCTTTGCTGATCGCTTCTTCACCTCTTCCTCTAATGAAAACCTGCTTTCATCTACATAGTCTAGATTTTCAGTTAGGACAGGCAGGCGTCTGTTTGAGCATCTGCAGCTCCCACAAGAGCCAACTGAGGGTGCACGGGGTGGGTTAGAACAAATCCAGCTGAACGGACTAAACCTCTGCTGCACACTGAAGCTGAGTCAGTGGGCTGTGTTTGTGTGAATATTGCTTTACTACTTTAAAACAGAGGAAACATCCCAGAGGCCACAATATCCAATTAGTGTGAGTGCACAACATTGTAATGCATATGTAATGAGTTTTGTGAGGATTCATATGCTCTCATAAACTTAAGTCTTGTTCTACTGTTGAAGCCTTACTGCATAGGTGTCAAACTCTGGCCCGCGGGCCAAATTTGGCCCGCAGCCTAATTACATTTGGCCCGCGAAGCCATACCAAATTACTATTAGAGCTGGCCTACTGGTATTATACAGCTAATATATATATTGTTTAGTATTAAGCTTTGCTTGTTCCATATTCAGTTTTCCAGCAAAACTTATTTGAGTCCATAAGAAAAGAGTCATTCTTATATCTGGAGGAAGTTTTTTTTTCAATAAATATTATTGTTAGCCCGCGACTTTGTTCCAGTTTTGAATTTTGGCCCACTGTGTATTTGAGTTTGACACCCCTGCCTTACTGAATCCAAATATGAGGCTATAGTCAATAGAGGCTTAGCGCAAACACTGGATATACTGGGAAACAGCTGTGCTTGGTTCAAAATCCACATATCAGTGCCAACTGGCAGCCTCTGGGACTGGAAAATTAAGCCACTGTGGGAGTGAAAAAAAAAAGAACAGCTACCTGAATGACCACTTGAGGCTGTCTTGAAGAGTGAATGAATCCATAAAATCTCCAGATTTATAAGGGCTATATCCAAGTTTGGTTTTGGTCTCTAAAACTAATTTCCCTTTTTATGACAACTATAGAGTGTTGATTTGTTAGCACTCTTGTTTAAATTGTGATAAAAATATTGAACTTACCAAATGGAGTCAGCTAAAGTCTTAGTTGTCTCTCAAAACTTCGGCATTGCTAATTCAAATGGCTGAAATATACCACGTTTGGCATTGGTGGAACATTTTAGTTGAATCATCGGAATTTTAGTATTTTCTTTGACTGTTGCACTAAGTAGTTGGTATGTACGGTGGCTGGGAAGTGCAAAGCGCAAGAAATTAAAAATCCGTAACAAATTAAAAATCCACAACAAATTAAAAATCCGCAACAAATTAAAAAACGGCAACAAATTAAAAAACGGCAACAAATTAAAAAACGGCAACAAATTAAAAAACCGCAACAAATTAAAAAACTGCAACAAATTAAAAATCCACAACAAATTAAAAATCCACAACAAATTAAAAAAAACGCAACAAATTAAAAATCCGCAACAAATTAAAAAACCACAACAAATTAAAAATCCTTGACGGAAAGGGATTGTCTGAAATACCGGAAGTGACACAACGATTAGCCTAATAGGGCTTTTGGAGAGTGATGTCACGAGAGGGGGTGTGGCCAGGATTTTTGGTTGAGGCGCCATGTTTCTGGGCCGAACAAAGCGCTAGTGAAAGAGGAGCGAAAGTACACGGATAACCCCAGCTATGGTTCGTACTTGCTGTGCGGTCGGTTGTAAAGTTAGATCGCACGACCGGCAAGGGAATAAGGTTGAAAATGGTTTATCTTTTCATTCTTTCCCCACCTGGAAGCAACATGAGGCAGCTCATGTATCGGATGTTACCAAAAGAAGGCGTCTAGTCTGGATAGCAGCTGTGAGATGAGCTGATATCCAGTTCTCTTCCATCTCCAAATATCTGTTGGTGTGCTCCAGACATTTTCATTCCGGTAAGTTATGGATATGTTCATATCACTCTTTATCCAGTCTTTTAAGTCTGACATCACTAGCCGTGTCTTGGTCAAACTCCGCTGCAGGTCCATAAATCACACGATCACTGTGGCATCACTGAGTGTTGAAAAACTGTCTAAAGTCTTTCATCTGTAATAAAATGATCAGCGTTCTGCTCTACCATGTGTAACAATTGAGTTTATCACCCAGGCATCCATGAAAACGAAATTAGCAGGAAGTTAGCTCGCTAGATTCCATCTAAATACAATATAGCATGTCCTAACTGAGGGATTTTGGAAACAAATTCTATACAGCACAAGACTTAAGAATATTTAACAGGAGCAAGTTTCATTTTTCCCTGGTTTTACTACCACACTGTTCACCAAAACGGCAGCAAACCTTTACTGTCTTATCCAGAAGGGTCACCTCTTCACCCTCACATGGAAGAAGTAATCTGATTGGCATGGTGGTATGTTTGAAGCAGGTCCCTTGTGTAGCGCTGGAACCCAGTCACGATGTTTCATCTATTTCATTGGCTGGTTTGCTGCAATAATGCCAAATTAGCAAGTCTATAAATAGAACGTAGTTCTGCAAAATCACTCATTAGGATGTTTTTTTTTTCTAATTTGCTATGACCTCAGAGTGCATCGAAAAGAAAACTAATAGGCTATCTGGTCTTTAAGTGACGGTGTGACAAATCCTGCTTCCAGGCCTAAAGTAGTCTGCGTTTAATATGGGTTTTGTGTTGTTAACATGTTTAAAGTTTTGTATTGTCTTCTATTTAATCTCAAAAAACTCCTAAAAACAGTAAGTGATCACTGTTGGCCTCCCTCTGCTTCTATCACCACTAATCATTTGAAAGCTCAGTTTTTAAAACCTTACGATGTAGCTACAGCCCAGCCCATGCAGCAGTATATGAATGACTAATCCTATTCATCCTTGTGGATGGATTATCTCAGTTGTTCTCCTGGCTGAAGTTTGGTCCGTTTACAGCATCCTGCCATGAGATTACATTTGTTCCTGACCACCGAGAATCCTCACGATAACTTTTATCAAGTGGAAAAAGTTAGAGTGTTTATATATTGCTCACATAGCTGTGTCGCTAGCCGTCACGTAGCACATCATTATACGCCAGCTAGCCAAACTTCAGTAACCCTACAAACGTCACTGCTGTTTAGTTTTCTGTCTTCATTTATGTTGGAAGTGATAACAGAGCTGTACGTTTGAATTTGTTTCCAAAATCCCTCAGTTAGGACATGCTATATTGTATTTAGATGGAATCTAGCGAGCTAACTTCCAGCTAATTTCGTTTTCATGGATGCCTGGATGATAAACTCAATTGTTACACATGGTAGAGCAGAACGCTGATCATTTTATTACAGATGAAAGACTTTAGATAGTTTTTCAACACTCCGTGATGCCACAGTGATCGTGTGATTTATGGACCTGCAGCGGAGTTTGACCAAGACACGGCTAGTGATGTCAGACTTAAAAGACCGGATAAAGAGTGATATGAACATATCCATAACTTACCGGAATGAAAATGTCTGGAGCACACCAACAGATATTTGGAGATGGAAGAGAACTGGATATCAGCTCGTCTCACAGCTGCTATCCAGACTAGACGCCTTCTTTTGGTAACATCCGATACATGAGCTGCCTCATGTTGCTTCCAGGTGGGGAAAGAATGAAAAGATAAACCATTTTCAACCTTATTCCCTTGCCGGTCGTGCGATCTAACTTTACAACCGACCGCACAGCAAGTACGAACCATAGCTGGGGTTATCCGTGTACTTTCGCTCCTCTTTCACTAGCGCTTTGTTCGGCCCAGAAACATGGCGCCTCAACCAAAAATCCTGGCCACACCCCCTCTCGCGACATCACTCTCCAAAAGCCCTATTAGGCTAATCGTTGTGTCACTTCCGGTATTTCAGACAATCCCTTTCCGTCAAGGATTTTTAATTTGTTGCGTTTTTTTAATTTGTTGCGTTTTTTTAATTTGTTGTGAATTTTTAATTTGTTGTGGATTTTTAATTTGTTGCGGTTTTTTAATTTGTTGCGTTTTTTTTAAATTTTTTGTGGATTTTTAATTTGTTGCGGATTTTTAATTTGTTGCGTTTTTTTTAATTTGTTGTGGATTTTTAATTTGTTGTGGATTTTTATTTGTTGTGGATTTTTAATTTGTTGCCGTTTTTTAAATTTGTTGTGGATTTTTAATTTGTTGTGGTTTTTTAATTTGTTGCGGATTTTTTATTTGTTGCCGTTTTTTAATTTGTTGCGCTTTGCACTTCCCAGCCACCGTAGGTATGTCATATATGGAGGTACCTTGCTAGCCAAGCTTAGCTGGTAACTTATGAACTCTGGCTAACTTTCTAGTCGAAGTCAGTTACAAAAACGCGGCATAAAAATTAAAGGGTGACATCATGATGGCTCTTTCCATCTTTTATGTACAGTGTATGATTTGTTGAACAAGGTCTGAGTTTTTAGCTCAGAGGGAATACTCCTGCCAGTGCAGAACTCCTTATTTGAAACTTTGACCTTGTTTAATATGAGCATCCACCACTTTAACAGTATACTGTATACATATGAAAAATCATTAGAGGTCCCCTTGTAGAAAGCCATACTTGCAGATCTCCAGATTTCAGTCGTCCTGAATGGCCGCAAAAGTCTTCATGCGCTATGCTCCCCTCTAAAAGATATGTTACCTGAAAGACACATATAAACAGCATAATCACCCATTATCAGTATTTAGTCACAGTTAAAATTGAAAAAAGGCATGATTAGACTTTTTCCCTTTTATGGCACCTTTACTAAACAGGTTTTGGCAAAATCCTTTATAAAACATAAAAAAAATTTTCATTAACTCTACCATTGTTTTATTTGCTTCATTAACACAAAAAGGCTTGTTTTCACTTATTTTTAAGCAGGAACTTTTAAAAATATGGACTTTTTTTCAGAGTGGTCAGAGTAGACAGGAAGAGAAGTACTGACAGTAAGGTCAAAAGCTCAAAGGTGAACATCTGTGTAAGAGAGGAACGCTTGGGCTCCCGCAGTGAACTGCATGCGATCTGTCTCCACAGCTGTGTGATTTCAAAAGTCATGTAAGTGTGTACAAACACACCTGCTGAAAGGCATGCTGGGAGTGAAGCCTAGTCCTGTCCACCCACACCAGGAGATTTAAGTCGCATCTGCCAAATCAAATAAAGTTGGGGGAAGTCCGGCAATCTAAGGACAACGTCTGGGTTTTCAAGACTATGAAGACACAAGTCAAGCCTGCCACACTTCATTGATTCATAGCTATGGTAGCAGCTTTGCTGATGTTTTGTGTAAATTGTGATATCCATTCTAGAAAGAGCTTTGGCTACTTCATATTTAATTTGTGTGATCCATAAAACGATTAATGAGTAAAATGCAAAAGGTGAAGACAACATCACCTTTTAGAAAATAATTTGCTTTAAAAAAAATCACATTTAGACCTTCAAGCTTCTAAATGTGGATCACAAATTCAGTAAAAAAATATGCACAAATATTTGGCATTTATTTTAAAATAACCTCTCCCACAAAAGTAAAGTTGCTCCACTAATAGCTGGGGCATTTGGTCATTTCAAAATAGGGGATTTTTTTTTTCTTCATTTGATTCTTTGCACGTTTCCTTGCAAAGCATTCTGGGTAAAAGGTGAGTTTATGCAAACTTTACAGTGGCATGAAATATTAGTGTTTTTTCTACCTTGGACTTTATCTATGTTTTAAAAAGGTCAATCAACCTGAAATAATGTTTGTATAAATGAAGGTGGTACATTTATCTCCTGGGCCTTGTCCTAATGTCACCATCTAGTGACAAAAGGAGGAATTTCACCTGCTGGTGATGTACTAGTTAAACTGTGTGACAACGTTTAGTTGAAAGGTTGACAACTGCAGTACTTTCACGTTGTACATTCATACGCTGCTTTGCAACCTGTTGCAGATTTTGATTTTAAAAATGCAAATTTTAAATCTTTTCTTTTTTTGTCTATTAAGTGTTGTAAAACACTGAAAGAATTCTCATAATTTTCTAAAGGAAAAATACAAAACTGATTGCTCCCCCCCCCAAACAGAAAGACCAAACGCAGGAAGGAAGAGCAGCAAATTCCCAAACTTGAGAATCTGGAACTTGTAAATCTTTGGTCACACACTCACACAGCCTCACCGTCTCAAATCCTCTGTGAGGATGGTCTGGAAATCCCGCTGGCTTGCTCACTCTAAACTCATCCAGCATCAAAAAAGGATCCAGGTTCCTCAGCTGGAAATAAAATATGCAGCATATGTTTGAGGAGTGCTGTTGAGTGCATTTTCAGCAAGCAGCATGACAGCTGAAGAGCGTACCTCCTTTCTCCCAATGCTCCTGCGGACCCGAGCGCCGAGCCCCTCTTCCTGTTCCACACTCAGAACTGTCTTTTGCACTCTCCTCACATTCATCGTTCTGGGGAAGATTTCGGTAGTCACTACAACGTATACAACATATACATAAACATTCAAAACAATGATATAAAACAATACATAACATACCTCAGCATTCACTAAAAAAAGGATAATAATAAGAAGAAAATCTTTATTTTACCCGTGACATGCCTTTTTTATTTGTTGATTTGCTACTTGTAATAACTTTTGTGAATAATTTTCATTTTATATCTATTACTCAGATTTCAACTCTCCATCTTTATTAAAGCACTTCCTTACTCTTAAAATGCACCAGTGTAAGTTTCAGTTCGCCTTTCTTTTCTAAAAAAAAAATATCTGTATTTATTGACTGTAGTGTCTCAAATGACTTAGAAGTCTCAAAGTAAAAAAACGTTTTTAATAGATTATTAATTATTTCATCCTTTAGAAAAAACCTCAACTCTGCTGTAGGCGACTATTCTGAAATAAAATACTGTAAAATAGCAAGATATGACAAAATAGCCCCTATTTCATTCCCCGATTTTTAAACACTTGATTGGGCGAACTGGAGGATCTCAGCTGATCTGGCGCCACTGCGAAAAGCTCATAGAGTCTGACGGCAGTGATCAGCTGATCGGTCAGCTGATCATCAGTTCTCGCTGTCGGCTCGGTCCTGTAACTTTCGCTGTATTCATTTGATACTTCTTCAGACCTTGTTAGGCCTACGCCGTCTCTTTTCGCTCCCGGCTCTGTTGTGTGATCACTTCCTGAAACGATGTCCGTTGATGATTTGAAGCCGATTTGCAGGCTGGTCTGGTGATCACGTGACCAGCAGTCCCTTGTTTTCTGTTCAGTGAACAACTTTAACAACACTGCGTCATTTTCTAGGAAATAAAGGCGCACCGTACTGCATTACCTGCCATGAAAACCCCTTTCGGCAATGTTTAAATGCGACTGGAGAATGACGTTTACAGAAAAAAAGCATACCACGGTAAAGAACAAGCCCGTTCTCACTCTGTGTAGAAGCACTAGCCGTCTACTTCTTTTTAGAGGCTATATCCAGCTCATACAAGCTTGTTAGCTTGTAGTTACACTCACCTGCCGGACAGGAGCGAGTTTTTTTCTGGAACTTCACCTGCTCAGATTGCAGCCTACTATAACAAGCCAGGGGCGGAAGCGGGTGTATGTTTGTGTTTTGGGCGGAGGGATGACTAATCATTTTTCAGCCTTATGATTAAATGCCGCAACGGTTGTGTCCCTAGGCGCAGGTATTTGCCCACTGCGGGCACACGGGGCGCGGTTTTCAACCTCTTTAAACCGTTTCTATCGCCCCCTGCCATCTGGCTGCAGTATAGGTCACAAGCCACAATCATTGCTTCAAACCTGCTCTCCTGCAGTCCTCAAAAATCCCAACAGCAGGTGGTTGAGCAGTTTCGTGAAATATACTGAAGTATCGACTCCTCCCATAGCAGATATTTATGTTCAAGAATCGATTCTCATATTAACATATCAATATTTTAGTAATCTGGGCAAATTTGGATTTTATCAGTAACATGAACAAAATAGAAAGTAATTAGGAATGGTAGGAACTACTTCTTCCCCCCCCCTGTCGTCGTGATACGCAAAATACGGCTGTATAAATGGAGCCGTATAAATTTATACAGACTCACGCGTGTTCGCTTATTTAGTTAGTCTTAAGTGGAGTCGTGTAAACAGCCAATATACAGTCTGTGACATGTGCGGCAACACCACAAACCTTATCAAACACAAAAAAGTAAATTATAATACAGAATATGATGATAAATTTATGATGGACAGGCGCTGCTAGCGCGAGACAGACATCGCTCGCGCTCGCTTTGTTGCAGGCAGGCACGAGTACAGAGGGAGAACGTGGAGCTGTTGGCGGACGTGTAGCAGGTGACGATTTGTCACCTAGTGTAAAATGTTACGCTTTGGGAGTGAGAACGGGTTGGCTCTGCCACCTGGGCTACAGCCAGGGAGCATTTTGAGTTGGTTTTTGGTCAGTTGGGTGGGTTTGCCAGCTTTCAGTTCTTGTTTGTTTTTGTTTTGTGTGTTTATTTTTTTTATCTTAAAATGTGAAAAACTTAAAATGTCAGAAATCTGCTTTTCATAATATAAATATCCTTATATAACTTAAGAAACACTTCCATTTGACTTAAATTTAATATTAAAAAAATATGCATTTTTAAAATAATCTTAAAATGTTATTCTACAAAATGCGCAACAATTTAATTTTTTTTTTAAATCGTTTTAGCTGTCTGTGGGACCCAGGAAGACGGTATACCTGTATATCTACACTTTCTGCACTCCAGCGTCTTCTGTTCCATGTGAGAGGATTTTCTCTGAGGCAGGAGAAACTATCTCCAAGAAAAGAAACTCGGCCATCACACAGTGGAACAAATTCTCGTCTTAAATAAAAACCAAACGGGATGACCTTAAATGCATCCATCCATCCATCCATTCGCTTCCGCTTATCCTTTTCAGGGTCGCGGGGGGCGCTGGAGCCTATCCCAGCTGTCATAGGGCGAATGCATCACGTTTTTAATTTGCAAGTTCATAAGCATTTTCTCTTTCCGGTTCACAATCAATTCTACCCTCAGGTCAAAAAGTATGGATAAGAAAATTGGCCTAATTTAATATTATTTATAAACACACCTGTCCAGCTGTCCTGTGATTAATTGCATAAGTACATGGAGGCAGGACCTCAGAGCAGAAGCATAATGTGTTGAACATTATTATGTATATTATATATATTTTTTCCATTTACTGTATTTATCAACATCAAGAAGTCACAAGTAAAGAAAGACCACACCGTGGGGCATGATTAGACAAGGAAAGTTTGTTGATCAAAATTTATTAAACAAATAAACAACAATTTTTTCACTCAGTGCTGGTGAAATTTTTTAGGTCTTCCACTTGACGTTTTTGTTCCATGATCCTCAAGATCATTTAAGAAATTCCAAATGACTATCTTACTGCGCCCCATCTCAGTAGTGATGGCGTGCTGCGAGAGACCCTGTTTATGCAGTTCAACATCAGGACTGTATGTCTGACAGCCCATAAATAAAGTACCCATAAAAATCAACGTTTTATTAAAACCACATTTGTTGAAGTTCCCAAACTTGATCATATATTCAGTCATTCACATTTATTATTCTCCAAGTACACCTTGACCAAGATAAACAGGAAGAGATGACTTCTATTTTTGAGCAATGGCTAGCAGCTATTTTTGACTTTCTCAGGCTAAGTGGTCATTTTACAGCCAAAACAGACCTCGCATCTGTTGAATGTATTCTTCAGTTTTTGGTTTTTGTCCACTTAGTTCAACAGCCTGCCCACCCTTCTGCTGATGACGGCCTATAATGTCCTTGGCAATCCTCATGCTGGCAGCCTGTCCTCCAGCGAGGTTTACTGCATGAGGTCCAACCTATGTGAGAAATTGGGGGGAAAGGCACGGCCAGCCTGTAATATAACTAAAAAAAAACATCACTACAAATACAATTTGTAAAACTTACCTGAAGAGCTGCGTACTGCCCCATCAGGTAGAGTGGGCATTCTTCTGTCCACTGTAAGCTTTCCGTTATGCACGGCCATCCGTCTATCACCTAAAGAACACAAAACACATGTCATCAATAATTTATTTTTATATCCAGAGACTGATTGCAAAAAAAAAACTACATGAAAACATAAAAAAATTCCTCATCATCCAAGTAATTTCCAAAACCTTTGTGCATGTACAATACACTTCTGTGTTGTACATGCACAAACACTACACATTTCTCTACATAACACACCTGAATTGGGAATTCCTTCATCACTTCAGAAAGTAATGGGTCCTGTTTCACATCAAGTTTGCAGCCAGTGGCAATCCAAATCTTATCTCCAGTCCAGTGCTCCCCGGTGGTGAGGGAAAGGCTCCAGACCTGGTTTCTGTAGCACCAGCTGGCTTCACTCACCTAGACGGTGTGAGATTCTTTATCTCCCTGTTCATTATAGGCCTTATTTGACATACAATGCACACAATGCAGTTATCACACTGTCAAGCCAGTGAGGTAACTGCATTGTGCAACTCCAACATGGGTGACTTGTCCACATTAGGATGCTGGAAAGGTAGTAGAACTCAGAAGTTTGTCATTACTTGGTGGGTCATATCTCATTTTACTCTTGGGACCTTCTACACTGAATACAAACCTGACAGTACGTCTTCACATCCACCTGTCCGTTCACTATGAATGGCTGCAGATGGATGTAGGCCTCCGGGGTGACGGCCCCTCCCTTCCTTGCCTGATGAATCATTGCAAGGCGTTTGTGGAGACTCCTCTCATTGTAGAACTGCCGTAGGTAGGCTTGGCCATCCATCTTGATGCCGTGCTCCACATGAGAGTAACGACCCACCAAACTCTCAACGTCACCCACGTCAAACTGTTTCAGCTGTGGAAGAAAACAACACGAGCTAAAATGTGTACTCGAGTTGGACAGAATTATTATTAATTTTTGGTTCATGTGCCGTTTTACAGTCTCTAAACCTGGAGGTGTTTTCTCATAACCCATGTCACATGGCTGGCACCTTGTTGCAGTGCAACTGAGATGACGTGAGCGCTGGTCAGACCTCCACCAATGACCATTACTCTCTGGCCGGGCTCACAGACTACATACAATGACAGAAACACACAAGCACACAGTATTTGCACAGGGAGGAGCAGGTGTGAGGATAGGTGCCAAATGGCCAACGAAGTCTGCAGAAGCAAAGACATTTATCAGAAAGCAAAGGTTATAACATTCTAGGAAACGTGCAAACAACTCACAAAGCGGAGTTTTACTTTATGATACTGGGTCACTAAAGCTTTAATGTTTATGTAATCAAATTATTTCTAAAAGAAATCTCACATACCTTGAGGAGCGAAAGTATCTTTGTCTCTCACACAATTTGTTTCTCGAGGTTTTTGCTTAGAATTCGGCAGATGATGCATGAGATGAACTGTATGCAGTAAACGCTCCTCTGGGTAGCTTTCACCAATGCTTTTCACCCACGATGGGATGTTTGCCATCTGGGCACGGGTTGGACCTGTTGCCATGACGACCTGGTAGGCTCTTAGGATGGTGCCATCTTCAAGTTGGACTTGAAAATATTTAGCTGTCTTCCCCGCCCCATTTCTCTTTGCATCAGACACCTTGAAGACGTCACTCTGATTTTCCTCCTCCTGTTTCAAGTTCTCGTCTTTCATCTCTGTCTCGTCTTCCTTCACAGGGGTGATGTGCTCCACTGTTCCCTTCAGCAGCACTTTGTCCAACTTGTATCTCTCCACCTGTGTTTTAACTGAAATAGCTAAGGAAACAGCAATTCTCAAATTTTGGTGCTCATGCTGCTTAAATTTGGTAGGATAAGTGGTAGCAATTAGCAATTTATTGTTGCCGTTGGTGTTTTGGTGAGTTTCCCGAAGCAGCAGAAGATGTCATCCAACATTAGTTACATTATTGCAAAGTTTTTTTTAATAGTGAACTAAACTCAAACCTAAAAGTAGGTGTGAAAAAAATATTTGAGTTGACCAAAATAAAAGATAAAAACTACAACTGTTAAAAACAAATTTAACATTGAAACTAACTAAACTAATTTTGTGAAGTTGTAAAACCAACTAAAATAAAATATGGAGGATATAAAATTAGTTGGATTATTTCTTAAATTATAAGAATAAGGTTTGATGAGTCTTTGATGGATGTCTATAAGACCACGAGTCAATTGTTTTCAAATATTGATGTTCTTATTGTATTAGCTTCAAGTCAAGTCAAGTTGGCTTTATTGTCATTTCAACCATATACAGTTTAACAGTACACAGTGAGACGAAACAATGTTCCTCCAGGAACCAAGGTGCTACATGCAACATAAATTTACAACATAAATTAACAGAAAACACTAAACTAGCTAACTAAGAGGCCTAGTTAGCTGGCTAGCAGAGACAAGACAGACTGACCTAACATAAATTACAACATAAATTAACAAAAAAAAAAAAAAAGCTTGCTGGTTTTCTTACATTCTTAAATGTTGCCTCTGGCATATGTCCTCCATACATTAAAAATTAAAAAGACTTAACTATGAAGCTAATAAAAACTAAACTAAAACTAGACATCTTCAAAATAATAAAAGCTGACAAGAAATCCCACTGTTTGAACAAGCTGAATCTAAAAACAAAATAAAATCCTAAAGCACAGCTCTGTTCCAAACTTTGATGCTCCCCCAACAGCAACAGGTAGAGAAGAAATCACATTGTCTAAAAGAAATGTCTCATTTTAGGATTCAAAGTTTCAAAGTTTATATTCTGTTTTGCATGCAAACTTCTCTTATTCAGTAACACAAATGTGGTGTTAAAAGAGCAGCAATCAAAGCTTACAAAGTGTACCAATCAATGCAGTGTAACTTCAAACAAGACAAGCACACATGCTATTTACACTCACAGCTGCTCTCACCTGCTCCTTGAAGAAATCCACACTTAGTTTTGTTCCTGGCAGACTGAAGGACAAACTCTTCTTTAGCCCAGAGCTGATGTTTAGACGTTTCCTCTCTTTCTTGCCGAGCCTCATGTCGTTAAAGAACGCATTTTCATCCAGAATATAAACCTGCTCTGGGAGGCTATGAAGCTCTGCCGAGCGCTCGCACCTTAAAGCAAATTCCTGCAGCGCTTTCTGTCAGGACAAATATTCACACGTTAACACCGTTCTTATTCGTACCTCATTTCCACAGTAGGGGAAGTCGATTGTGCTTCTACCTTATTAAGAGGGTCTGTGTGCACCAGCGAGTGTGAGCGCAGATGAGGGATGTTCAGAGCTGTGAACTGGCTCTCCCACAGAGCAGTCCACTCTCCATAGGTGTCCACCACTCTGAGACTGAGTGGGGAACAAACTGTCCTCTCCGATGTGGTTAACTTTGCATGTTGCACCTCCATCGCCTGGCCTGCAGAATATTTAATTTGTCAACAAAGAGAACAGAGAGAACTGTTCATTCTTATTTACAGCATCAGTGGATATCAAAATAAGTGCGTCTTCAGTCTCATTATCATGTTCACATAAAACTCAGTTATGTCTGAAAAATTGGCGAATTACAAAAGCCGGCTTTTTTTTTTAAACAGTCAATTTAAAAACTATCCAGAAAAAGTCTAAATGACTAAAAAAAATCAAAATTATCTGGTTCAGTTTGTGTGGATACTTGAATTTTATTTTTTTGTAATAAGATACTTTCGATTTTTATCACTTGTAGTTTAGTTAACAAAATATTACAAAACTATGAAAAACTCCCAGTTTCTCATCACTCATGTTCTTCAATCTACTTGTTTTGTCTGACCAACAGCCCAATAATATTCTCTGCTTTTTAAAATAAAGTGCAAACCCTTTATAAACAGATCTACATTACGTCTGGTATTTCTGCTTAAAACGGTTCAAACAATCTGTCTTCAGTTCATTTTGCCTGGACGGTTTGGTTAATTGCCTGAAAATGTTTCCCTGTGAACACTCAGATTCTCAGTAACAATCCTAACATCTTCCCAGTTTTGAGAAAGTAAAGATAAGCACACCATACCATCTGTTACCCTCTTCTTCCTCTTCATCTTGCTAGTATTGGGCTTGTTGCTGGATGTTTCTGTGCTTGGCTGAGACTTGGTGGTGGAGGTGGAGAACAGCGAGTCATGTCTAACATCTGATTTTGGGTCCCAGTCATTGCTACATAGCAAGCTAGCCAGGGTTAGGGCATGAGGGCCACTTCCTATTATTAACACATCGTGTATCACCATCTGAAACACACATACAGTAATGATGTCAAACAGTACAACTCTTATATTGCTGATTTTATTAAAGACAACACCGAGAAAGTTGGTATGAGTTTCTGAAAAGCAATTTAGGAAACTTCAAACAACACAGTTTGTCAAAGTTCACTCGTACATGCAAATACAGACTTAAGCTGTCTTGTTTTCTTGCCAAGATTTAAGCAGATAAAATGCTACATACTTATCAATACTGTAAGAGTCTTTAAAACTCTCCCAGGTAGAGTTTTAAAAAACTTCTCAGGAGGCAGACACACACTTTCATGCACAATTTCTCATTGTATGTTTAGTATGTCACAGTACCTGTTTGGATTTATTCATCAGCTTATTTTGGCTTCTGAGATGGTGAAAAACTGGCCAGTACACTGGATTGAGGGTCCACCGTGTGCCGCTGTTACCAATGTTGCAACAGTGGAGTGGGCTTCTCATGTAATTCAATCCACCTGAACATCTACGGATTTAGCTGGATGTCAGTGGCTCCACAGGGCACGCTGGAAATAACTGCAGAATGTGTGGTTGCTTGTTTGTGTGTGCGCCCTTGTATAAATTTAGTAACAACTCATCATAGCAGCAAAGCATCAAAGTCCCTGCATAACAGATATGTTTGCAGTTATACAGTTATGTGAAAAAGAAAGTTTTTACAGGCTTCTAGCTGTGGACAGCGCTGATATTCTCTGGAGGCTTTAAAACAGGTGTGTCAAACATAAAGCCCAGGGGCCAGAATTGTCCCAACAAAGACTAATAATAAGTGAAGGAGGGTATACATTTTCATGAGTTTTACAGACTGTCTTATTGATGAAGACCTCCCCCAAGGCTATTTATACAGCACTAAAGTAATTAAGTAACAGATAAATAACTAAATGAGAAAAAAATTCTTTTTTCACTGCCTAAGGAAATTTGTTTGTGTGGGGTTTTTTTTTGTTTTCTTTGGAGAAAAACAATAAATGAAGACAAAAAGAAGGACATTTTCTGTGAATTAACAAAACATTCTGTTTCATAATTACAGGACAGTCTGCACAATGAGCCGCCATGACCTTCTTGTCACAAACTGTCTCACTGACCATTATTTTTGTTGAATTACTAGGTTTGGGTCCAGGTGACCTTCATCTTTACAATAAAGCAATGTTCACACAGTCGCTTACAGACAGTAATATATATTTACTCCCATCCGCACAATGAAATCAACCAGTTAGAAAATACTAACTCACTCCTGGTGGCCGATTGGCGGGACCTGGTGCCTGTGGCCCGGCTGGGCCCCTTCCGGGGGGTGGGGTGCCCTCAAGCCTCTGGCCTCTGGGCCTGAGGCCTGGTCCTCTCTGGCACAGATGGCTGCCGGAAGAGCCCGCGGGCACGTCACAGCAACCCCCTCTGGCCTCTGCTCCGCGGCTGCTGGGTGACCTCTCGTTTGGGGCTCTCCTCAGCTCTTCCCAGGAGGGTGGCACAGTTGCCCCTGTGGTGGTCCTCCTTGGGTCCTCGTACTCTGGGGCCTCTGGATGTCTGGGGCCTGGATCTCCTCAATACCTGCTTCATGCCCTGGGGCACGGGGCTATGGCTCCCCACACTCCCTAGCAGATCGTTACATGGAGAAACCTTTTGAATAGAAGTCAAAGGAGCTTGCAAAGAAAAGCGTCTGGACTTCTTTAAGTTGTTTGAAGACGTTTCACCTCTCATCCGAGAAGCTTCTTCAGTTCTGAATAGAAGCGTGCTGATCCACACAGGTGTGCACACGGGTGTTCACAGACACAAACTACACCTTTCTTGGGTGCTACCTCAAAGCACATTGTGCGCTGTCGATCTTGTGTACTGCACAATAACATTTAGTATAATAATAATAATGGATACTTTATTGATCCCCATGGGGAAATTACTTGTTTTTCTCTGCATTTGACCCATTCACTCAGTGAAGCAGTGGGCAGCCCACTAAGCAGGCGCCCGGGGAGCAGTGTGTAGGGACGGTACCTTGCTCAGGGGTACCTCAGGGTAGCCGTTAAGTGGATTCGAACCGCCGACCTTCCGATCATGGGGCGACCACTTTACCTACTGAGCTATCCCTGCCCCAGGTATCTACTGTTATCTACTGTTAGCTAGTTTATTGTGATGGTGTTGTATTTATTATGTTACTCTTTTTGGTTTGTTTTCTCTTCTGTTTTTTCTTATACAGGTGATCCAGGTGTTGTATTTGTTTTTTCTTTTTTTTCTTCCCCCCTTTCTCACCATCTCTTCTCCCCTCTATTTTTCTTTCTCTCCCTCTCTTTCTTTCATTCTTTCTCCCTGTCCTATCCCCTAGTCATGTCTGTCCCGTCTGTAACAACCGAAAATCAAAGCAAATAAATACATAATTATAATTAAATACATAATTAAATGGACCAATATGGCAAGGCCATGATGATCCAATTGGTAAAGTAAATTCGCTTGGCATCTTTCTTGGCCTTCAGACAACAATTCTGATGGCTAAAGATCCAAAAGGGACAGGCAAATCAAATAAATAAATAAAAATAAAAATAAAAAAATGCCCAAAAAAAAGAAAAAAAGAGAGAAAAGAAAACTAACTCTTACAGACACATCACACATGTGTGACTGGATAATTAGATTCAAAAACAACATTGGTTTTGTTATTGGGTCTCTAGAAGGCAAAAGGAAAGACAAGCAAACTGCCATTTATCAATAACATCAAGATCCAAAGAGGGATAAAAAAAAATCTATTAAATATTCTAAAACCATCATTTAAAATGAGTTCATCTCAATTGTTAATACTTTCTTTCATCCATTTGGTGATGATGTGCAGTGTTAAAAGAATGAAAAACAGCTTTATGATTTATTCAAATAATAAATCAAACAATGATCCACATAAACAGGCTCTTGTGGAAAATTTCAAAATTACTTTAAATAGGAGTTCAGCATTCAATGCTGTAAAGTAAATATCCAGAAACCCTCTCTTCTCTTCTCTAATAAATCATGGTGTCCTCCACTAGGTGGTGCTGAGGACAAAAATTGTGAGGACACTGAGCTTGTTCTCACTCCCGAGGCGGAACATCCCAACGTTTTTGTTGCGACACTATATCACGTTTCATGTCATTAAAGTGGGCTAAAACACTGTAATTCAACACAAATAATGATAAGCAATACACTGTGTGGAGGTCAAATTATAAATATGTATATACATTATAAGCTCAGAGATTTGTGCTGACTTCTTTTTTTTTATAATAAGATAGTAATTAAATGTGTATTAAAATGACAACCCTGCTTTAAATCCATCTCTCTCAGTTGGGTAGCCATGGCTGCTGGTAGCATGGAGGCATCACAAAAATTACCTTCTTAAAATAAACTTAAGAAAAATTGTTTTTCTGAACTCATGATAGGTTGACCTTTTTTGAGCAAGAATATGAAATATGTACTGTACAGCAAGGGGTGCATCCAGAATTTTTTCATAGGGGTGGCCTTATAGGGGCCACTAAAAATATGGGGGGGGGGGCACACCAAAAACTGAATTTCCAGTTTTAATATGCTGTCATCAAATATAGGTTACTTGAAAAACATGCCCTATATGAGACTGAAGAAGTTACTTGGATGAGTGACATAATGTTTCTCCCACTGAAAAAAGTCCAGATGAACAGAATCCACTTTTTGGGAGTTGTATGCCTGGTTAATTTCCCGCTATTAAAGTTGATGTGACATAAAATAGGTACATATGAAAATCAAAAAACATTTGGAAATCCATGTTAATCTGTTTTAATTGACTGGAAGTCCCAACCATCACTTTAATGATTGTCAGCAGAAGCAGCTTAAGATTCACTTTCTCAGAGTGGAGTTAACTTTAAGAGCAAACTTGTTCAGGAAAGAAAAATAAGCATTCGATCATGTTGCCTGTCTCTGTGTTGTCCCTGAGATGCACCAGCGATCTGTCCAGGGATTGGCACCAGCTTTTCTGCAACATTTTTACATTATTAGGACAGTTTTGCCAGGGGGTTGGCCAGGGCCCCCCGGCCCCCCGTTGGTAGCGTCTCTGTTTAAAGCAGTGAAATGTACAAATTAAGAAGTGGCATCTTTTTACTTTTTAAGCGTTAAATTAATAGTGAACGTTGTACTTACGGTTTTGAATGGAGGAATTTTACTTGCATTAGACGTTCACAATCTGGTACTGTGTTTTTTCTAATGTACCGGCAGACACGGGTAAAAATGAACTGATATTTAGTTACATTATATATTTCCATCATAACTGTCACAGGGGAAGAGATTTTTTTTTCCAACAGCTTACATGTGATCTGTGATACACTGTAAATCTGACTGTTGGGATTTATATTTGAAGCTTTTCAGGTTTTCATGCTAATTTTTTAATCCTTATTATTGGTGTTTTTAAGGAAGTTTAAACGCAGTGAAAGAAAAAAAGGGATGTTATATGAGTAATATTATATAGTAATACTATGTGATAATATTTTAGTCTCTATCAGTTTTGAAAAGGGGAAGTGTGTGACTTATCAAAGCACTGTATTTGTTGCTATTGAAAAGATATTTTACAGTTAAATCATAACCTTCTTCTTCCACATGCTTCACAAGTTCTGCTTTCAAACAAACCATATACTGTGTCCACTTTTCATCAAAAATGTTCTAATCTTCTCTTACTTCCTTTTTTGACAGCAGTTCCCCATCCACGACAGTGTCAGTGTTTTCTCACTCACAGTTCCCCTTTTTGTTCTATAATAAGTTGAAGCACAGACACACTGGAAGACTTATAAACTGCCACTTTCACCGGAGTCTGTTTCAGTCAGTGGTATAACGCTATCTAGAGCGGACATTGGTGCCACCATGGACATGAAGGTAGGTGACAACGCTTAACTGTCCCCTAACAATAAGTACAACATGTAGTGAGATACACTTAAAAGATAATCCTGGCATGATTGTCTTTGTTGAGAAAAGTTAAAGTTTGTGTTCTTTTTGTACATTTTAGGATTCTCTGGTTAAGGGCGGTGTGCTGATTGCACACAAGATCCATGAGGGAAAGCATCAATATGTAGTGGAGAATGTGGTGAAGTACAAAATGGAGAATGAAGGAAAACTTTATGTCAGGTATAATTTGCTCTCTGTTTAGCGGATTCTTTCTCTTCAACTATTTTCCAGGTACTGCTATGAAAGAAGCTAAGACAGTTTTACTGTAGAGCCTCAAAAGTTGTAGTCATATAACGTTGCACAGACATCCAACTTCATGTTATGGATTTTTAAAATTTTTTTTTTTAGCAAGACCATGTTTTTGGTAAAAACATATAACTCTCTTAGTTTTTATTTATATTTACATTGAGGTTTTCTCTCCAGTTTACATGTTGAGCCTTCTATTTTTCACCCTCATTAAACATGAAGCAGTGATGAAAGATGTTTATTTATTGCAATAATTAATTCTTAAGGAATAAACTGAAATAAACTTGGTATAAAATGAACATATACCAGTCAAGTACATTGACATTCGACCAGATCCCATTAAATGGAACATTTTACATCGTAAAATGTAACAAAATTACAAAATTTAAATGTGATAAAATTACTTAAAGTCAGCATTTTGTGCAGAATTTCTTTTTCTTTTCTTTCTTTCTTTGAGCATGAGTTCAGTTTGGAGTATCTCAGTTTGTTGCATACCTAATTATGTAATCCTGTTTTTTCTCTTATTTTCACTGTTTTCAAATTCTACCACTTAATCGTTTCAACATGATGCCAGAAAAGTTTGAAACTGTGAAATATTATAGGTGAATTGAGCAAATGAACTAAGATGTATTATATAATTCTGTTGCCTTATTTTGTAATTTTATTCCAATTTTGGGTGGATTTTTTTTGTGTTCATCTCTAGCTCAGTGTACTCACGAGACCTTCTGTAGTGGAAAAAATAACCCCTTTAAAGAGTAAAACTAGTAAATTATTATTTATGAACACACTCTAACTCCTTTTATTACATCTGCCAAACACAAAAGGGCTCAGTAAAGCACATTGTACATTTATTTTATTTATTTACTGTTTATTTTTATCAGAAAAGGAGACAAGCTTCTGCAGATAAATGGCATGGACCTGAATGATCTTACACCTGAGGAGCTGGCAAAGATGATAGCTGAGGGGAGTCCAATGCTGGTGAGTTGACGACTTCTAGTTTAGAGATATTATTTCAGATACAGTCTTAGAAGATTAAAAATAAAATAAAAATAAAATAAACAATTCATTGTGTTTCACTTTATATATGTAAACATTATGAAATTGTGTAATGTGATTCAAATTTCTGTGCTTATGTTCTTCATAATCTTGGTAAATGCTACCTGCGAACATCTTTTTTCTGTGTTTATTTTGGTTTTGGGGGGTATTTATCCTGTTTCTCTTCGTTCTCTTCAGACAGTGTGCAAACCAGCCAAGGAAGAGGACCACACTGAGCAGACATCCCTGACTGAAGACACTTTACAACCAGTCTCTAAAGAGCCCACACTCATCAGCTTTAGCTGGGAGATGACAAGGGAGGATGACCTGGAGGGAACTGTAGTGGAGCCGCAGGAAAAAGAAAAGGAGACGGGGAATATTGAAGAGGATCTTTGCCAAGCGAAAACTGAGGAGAATGAGATGTTTGTTGTTGAGATGACAAAAACTAGCATCTCTCTGGTGAGAGGCAGGGGCTGTGATAAGACAGGATGTTCATTTAATGACATCATCATGGTGGCAGAATCCAGCACGGTGACGCTCGGTGAGTAAAAGCAGTTTTACTCTCCTGCCTTTTCTCCCAGCTTTTCTTCTTTTCCCATAATTAACTTTGCTAACAGCAATATTTACAGTATTTAATGCATTAAAGTGTTTGAATGTTGTGAGGCAACTGGGTATTTCTTTTGCTTCTGTATATTTGTGGTTATCTAAAGAGGAAGCTACTGAGAATGGTCGCATGTTTACACCCATGAACCAAAATGTGTTCTGGCAGCTGTTATGACCTTGACTAGGCAGTTTTTCTGCAGACCCCTATAGATAACTTATGTGTTGTACAACTGCCTTCAACTGGCAAAATTAAATCTCATAAAGGAAAAATGAAACCTGTGAAAGTCGAGATCGATGTAAAGAACACAAGACCACTGCTGTGAAATCACAGTTTGAAAACGGTCAGTGCAGTCACCTTTGTTTTTAAAAAGGGATATGACTTATAAACAGGGGCCCTTGTTCCCATTCTTACTTTCAGTTCCGAGAGGAGGTGGCAGTTTCCGGCAGGAAAAGTTGTCGAATGTTTTAATTGAAAATCTGGCCACTCGCCAATACCTCCGAGGTATCTGTTCTGAGAAGATCGTCTATGCTTCTCCAAATCCAGGTTTGTCTTTCAGAGCAGGACACATCAACGTGGCACTCGTGGTTTTCAGATGAGTTTTTACTGAAGCTGTCATCATTCACATTTACTCCAGTGTTAGGTAGAGTAAGAAAATACTCTGTTCTGATAGAGAAACTGCTCTCATTATTTTGGTTTCCTTTTGTGCTCAGAGAAAATTACTATCTACTACTACAAGTCAAGCGGTTTCAGAAGGGGTTCCAGTGGGATGCCAGTGGTGCTAAACCTCACCGATTCCAACTGCTTCCTCATGTGCTGCAAGCAAGCGGACAGGGTGTTCCTTAAAGTGGAGGTAATAAGTGTACGCTATTGATTTTGACTGAATCATGGCAGTGAAAAAAAAGGCTTGATAAACATTTGTTTCTCTGGACTCAGCCATCATTGTTCAGGGGATGAAAGCATTGCATGCCTGTTTCTGTCCTTTGTTCTATGTAGATACACTTCTCACTTTAAAAGATTTGCTTAGACAGAGTTATGTTACAAAAAGTATATAATAGCAGAATAATTAGCATCTCAAATTAGTAGTAATATCAAAAATTTAAATACACACAGATTAGGCATAACATTACGACCACCTGCCTAATATTGTGTTGGTCCCAAAATTAGCCTTCCCCACTGAGGCATGGACTGTGGTATCAGGCACCAAGATGTTAGCAACAGATCCCTTTAGTTATGAGGTGAGACCTTCATGGGTCAGACTTTTTGTCCAGCACATCCTAAAGATGCTCAATTGGATTTAGATCTGGGGCAATTTGGAGACCAAGTCAATACCTCAAACTGAAGATATGCTCCTCAAACCATTCCTGATACACTTTTGCTTTGTGGAAGAGCATTTTAGCCTGTTGAAAGAGGCCACAGTCTTCAGAAAGTACCATTTCTATTAAAGGGTGTACATGGTCTGCAACAAAACTTAGGTATGTGGTACTTGTCAAAAATTACATCCACATGAATGGCAGGACCCAATGTTTCCCAGAAGAATATATATAAAAGCATCACACTGCCTCACTGGCGTGCCTTCTTCCCATAGAACATCCTGGTGCCAGGTGTTTCCAGGTACGTAATGTAAAACAAAACCAGACCATCATCTGTAGCTGCTCCACAGTCTAATTCTGATGCTCACATGCCCATTGCTGGTGTTTTCAGTGGTGAACAGCAGGGGCTGTGGCTATGCAGTCCCTTACACAACAAACTGCGATGCACTCTGCATTCTCACGCCTTTCTAGTTCTTTCACTTTGTTTAGGACCAGCATCGACTTTTTCAGCAGTCTGATGCATGTAGGGTCAGCTTTCGCTCCCTACGTTCATCAGTGAGCCTTGGCTGCCCATGAGCCTGTCACTGGGTCACTGGTGTTCCTTCTTTAGACCATGTTTGATACTGACCACTGCAGCCCAGGAACACAAGAGCTGCAGTTGTGGAGCTGTGCTGACCCACTCATCTAGCCATCACAATTTGGCCCTTGTCACACTCACTGAAATACTTACTGTTTCCCGTTTTTCCCGCTTTTAACCCATCAACTTTGAGGACAAAATGTTCACTTGCTGGTGAATATATCCCACCCACTAACAGGTGCCACAATGAAGAGATCATCTTCATCAGAATTGAAATCATTTGCAAAATGAAATAATTAGGAGATTGAGTTAGAGTTAAGTATTAGTCAAAGGAGCTTGCAAAGAAAAGCGTCTGGACTTCTTTAAGTTACTTGAAGACCTCTCATCCGAGAAGCTTCTTCAGTTCTAGTTAGTTAGAACTGAAGAAGCTTCTCGGATGAGAGGTGAAACGTCTTGTTGTCTCAGTTCGTTGTCTCAGTTCGACAATCGTTGTTGTCTCAGTTGTACTTCATTTCATTGTGACTTGAAGATGTTTATAAGGAAATTGCCATTTTCAAGCAAACTAATCCACGCTTTCATCCCTTTAGACATGTGAGAAGCAGAGGCTGAAGCAGATCTCCAAGAGCGATGAGAGTACCCTCTCCTTTGTGTTTTACATGAAGGGTGACTCAGCGAGACGACGGAGATTTGAGTCAGCATTGTATAGCGGTTGGTTCATCAACGTTTGCAACACAGACACAGTGGGCGTGGCAACCCTGGATGGACATACAGTGGATCAGTCCTTCCTCTTCATCATTCAAAAGTGACGGAGAGTCATTTTCCTCTGCATTTTCAGGACTCAGAAAAGTCAGTTACATTTTTAAAAAAAATTCTTGTAAATATTTCGTGTGACCTGGTTCAACAACACAAACCAACATCCATGTTTCAAATTCTGCTGCTGCAGAAATCCATAGTTCTCTAACTCTTTAAGGCTATGCCTTTACACAGCTGTCATTCCACATGTCCCTACCTGAGAGATGACGTGGAAAATGATCTCAGACACCAACTGTAGTGTTACGCTTTCATTTTTTACTTGCCTCAGTGACCTTACCCCAAGTGATGAATGGGTCATCCTTCTTGTACCCAGGCTCTGCTTCCTCTACAGAAGGTAAGTCTGTGGGATTGAGGAGATCCTCAAAGTATTCCTTCCGCCATCTGACTTACATCCTCAGTTGAAACTGGCAGCACCCGTACCACAAACCGCAAGTTTCTGAGTTGCCTGAAGATTTGCTAGAATCACTTTGAGGCTGACTGAAAGTCTTAATGCATGCTCTCACCAAACACATTCAAGTTTTTGCTTCAGAGCCACACTTCTTTTTTGAATTCATATTGTATAATCTATATGTTTGATACAACAATACTGTTTCCAATATATTATAAGACATTGTAAGGAAAAATGACACATTACATGAACGATAAATAATGGCCCAATGCATTAACACAACCAAACATATTTAGAATTCTTTTTTAATAACACATCTCAGACGTCCTGGAAATCACACCTTTAGGCTTTGATTGTATAATATCAACTCATGCAAATGTACTACTCTCCTTTTCGCTTAATGGTCACTCACTGCTTGCGAAAGAAATGTCTTCTTTTTTTGTACACATGCGCAGCTGACAAGTAAAAAAAAGTTCCATTGGTAAACTGTGTAGCAGAATTTTTTTAATGCAACATTCATGTTTTTATTTGATCATTTTTCTTTAGCATCTAGGTGTATAATGACAAGATTTGATACTTTAGGAAATCTCTCAGGTTTGATATGAAAACACAGTAAACTAGACTAAAACGAAATGTGTGCTGTGATTGAAGTGTGCATTTTGACACGTAGGTGGCATCATCATAAATGTGACTTGAATTTGCCTAACTTTTTCAATTATGAACTTTATTTTTAAAATGATACTTTAAACCGGTTATTATTATTATTATTATTATTATTATTATTATTATTATTATTGTTATTATTTTATTACCAAAACAGTTAAATATACATAATTGCACAGGTAAGTAAAAAGGGTTTCAAAAAGGGAGGTAAGGCAGTGTGTTAAACTTGTTACTTATTGTATCACAAAATACTGTATAATAACACTTTAATGACACTCACATGGAAGTATACTATGTAAATGTCAATTAAGGATACTGTTCATTAACAGGGTTATTCACTGTTGCCAATTAACAACCTTCAGCATAATGCTTCACATTTAGCACTGTTAATGTTCTGTTATTGTTGATTGGAGGCCATGCAGCACTGATGAAAGAAGAAGAGAACTTTTAAAGCTTTACTTTCCCATTTCTGGGAAGGCTATGAGATCACTGGACACAAGTACTGATCTTCCCTCTGATCTACTACGACAGCGGTAGACTCAGAATCCAGTTTGCTCATTGTCACTGTCATCATAGGCTTTGTTGTTTTGTCCATCAGTGGATGACTCATAGGGGTTCTCCACACCAGGTTTTTTCCTATAAACACAGAAAACAATATTCCTTAACATTATGCACATAATTAATTTAATTGGAATATTTTTATTTTACTCATTTAGTCACCAAGTCTATGTGAAGTCAAGATATCATTTGTGAAAACGGGCAGACTAAAGCTCTGATGGTAAAAACATACAACTGCATAGACAGACTTGTAATATCTACATATAATTAAAACACACATACACAACTCATCCTGTTAAACCTGCAGCTCGAAGTCTTCTCTTCACAGTTGAAACTGAGACTTGCAGAACAGCTTTAAATTTTAACCCATTTTATGTTCCCTGAAAAAGGCCTTTTTGTATAATTCTGAAATGTACATTATTTTTCAGTTATCAAGCTATTCATTGGACTTGAATGACTTGAATTGCAGTAAATAACTGGAAAAATTGAGCAGTTCTAAAACTTTTAACCGGTAGTGTATATTTGGGTCTACTCACTTCCTGCGCTCCTTGACACCAGAGACGACAAGGTAGACGCCGGCTACCACCACAATGCCCATAAGCACACCAAATACCACCAGCCACACCTGCACAGGTTGCTCAGTGGGTGAGGCCAGTGTTGGTAGGATACCGGCAAACTCCAGAGTATTATCACCTAACTTGAAGGCGTCGTTGATCCGGCCTCGAGCTAACCTGGAATAGATTTTAAATGACTTTACTATTGCTTTACAACTCATAAACAGGCACAGGCGACATGACTGCCAGGTTGGTTATTTCAGGTGTAGCAGGAGGCAGTTAAATTACAACTCTTATAATAAAAAAAAAAAAAAAAAAAAATATGTTATAAATTTATGCTGTTGTTATAGCTGTGCCAAGACATTTTTAAAAATATTTTAAAGAGTTTACAATTCATTTCATAAGAAAAAGGTTTGAGCCATAGTATGGATGAAAAGTCAGATGATCACCAAAGACACCCGCGACTAATCCTGTAAAGACCATGGATGTGTGAATAAATGAGCAATTTGATGGCAATTTGTGCCATGTTACTGAAGTTCAACATTTCCATCCAGCTAAAAACTGCAACTAAAAAGATTTTAAATAAATGAATTAGCTTGGCTACTGCAGCTACCTTAGGATGCTGAGCTCAGTGCTTTTGGATATTCTGCATTTAGCCACTCACGCACTTGATCCTCACCTGATGGCTTCCTTCAGCTCATTCTTTGGGATGAATTCAGTGGGTGTATTTGGGTTTTTGGCGACAATGTAGAAAGAGATTCTGGGAGTCTCCTTATAGGTGATGACATTAGTTGTTCTGCATGTGCAAACAGAGAAAACTCAAACCAAACAATTTTTTTGTTTTGCTTAAAGCACAAAATATCGACCTCATACTGACGTGAAAGGAAGAGTCTTGTTCTTCTGGCTGTAGTACTGCCTCAAGGCATAAGCAATGTTGGCCCGGAACAGGTAAAGCTCATTGGCATTCCAGGGGTACTGAAACACATAAAAAAAGCAAAACAATGGGCATGACGTTAAACAGACAGTATTTAACTTCATAAGTGCAGAATTCCTGCAAAATTTCTAGCTCAATGACAATTTTTAGTACTCACAGCATCATCGCCCATTGCAGAATTTAAACTTAGTCTCACTTTAATTGAATATTCTGGATCTGTAATGGGAACAACAATCAGTTAAAGACATTTTAAAGATGTATACCTGTATGATAAATGTGCTCCAGCATATTACATTAACTAGCTTAAAGTCTAGAAATAAGGAAGAACAGATAGCTGTAGGGGTGAGGACCCAAAAGCTGACTTTTGATTTTAAGATTTTAAGAATCGATGAAAGCTTAAAGGCTAACAGGACCAGGAAAAGTGTGAGAAGTTAGGTGATAAATTAAGGACATATGGTTGGGAACAGAAGACTGTGACACTAATTAAAATGTTGTCTTATTTGAGTATAAAAAGCAAATTGTAAAAAAAAAACCCGGCATTTTGAAAGCTGTATTATGCTGGACGATGACAACTAGATTCAAGTAAATTACTGTCAGTTCTAAAGTTTGTGTACAAATAATTCAATGCACTTTACACGTGCAAGTACAGACTACAGAGAGTTTCCTTCCCACATCCAGTCTTTTATCAAGTAGTGGCATCAGGAAGAGCGGTATCAATCTCAAGAAACACTAAATACTATTATTCCAGATAGATGATTTTAGTGCTAATAACTTTCATTTTGGGTATCTTTTGTACTTACATGGATCTTCACTCCAGCCTACCACCCTGTTGTGTTTCTTGTTATCTGCCTGCAACCACTCATAAAGTTTATGGAAATAGTCCAGCAGAGGTTGGGCATCCATCTTTGTGTCACCAGATATTGCTTGCAAAGCCCTGGTCCAAGACTTAGACCTTCCAAGTTCTAACATATTCCTAGAAGAAAACAATGAGGATGATGATGATGATAAATTATTCCACCACTTTTAGATGTGAAGAACAAAAAAGTAATACAATGTGCTAGAGCAAAATTGAAATCCTGAAGAAATGAAGAATGAAGAATGAAGAAAGGGAAGTTGTATGCACCTTAGCTTGGTTCCTGCTTCGATAGAATTAGTGATGTCACATGCAGACAGGTCGCCTGTGTGACCGGCCGCATCACAGAGCGCTTTTTGGAACTGAAACTGGTAGATGGTTCGTGTGAAGTACCTGGATCGAAAGCAGTAACAAATGGACACACACACACACACACACACACACACACACACACACACACACACACACACACACACACACACAGGTTCAGTTTAAAGTGAACTGGGAACTGCACCAAATGGTCATAACTGCTATAATTTAAGAATTAAGTCAATCCACAATCTGCAGTGTTACTGACACAAAATGCAGCTTTAGATTGGGATTGTTACCTGATGAATGAATAGTCTCCAGACACATGGAACAGAGCGGGTGGGTCACAGTAAGTCTCATCTCTTGGCACTGGCTCCATCACCCCAACCATCTCTCTCCTATTAAAACAACACAGAATCAATAATACAAGCTGTCAGGCCTGCAGTGAAGCAGCTGCTAAACTGCACAAAATGAAGACCTTCTTTTATTTCTCTAGTTTTCAAGTCACTTCCCTACAGTTATGCCTGCTTTGTAATAACATTTCTGTTGTGTTTTTGTTGTAATTTTGCCCAGCTGCCAGCAGAACCAATCCACAATGGATTTTAACTTGAACAATTAAGATGTGGTTGAAGTGCTGACTTTAATTCGAAGGATTAACTACGGTTTTGCATTTACAGTTTAGGAGTTAGAGACAAAGGCAGAGGCAAACTTTTACATTTAAGGACTGTTATTAAAACTTGGATTAAAAACTCCTTTGTTCTTGGTGGCTGCTTGAAGTCTAAAACCCATGGAAATCAAAAACCGTGTCTTCACTTAAAATGTTCTCACAGGTCTTTATTGCATCAATATTCAGTTGCTGCATTGCATTTAATAACTACAAAGAAGGCTCTGTTGTGTTGAGATTAGGTGACTGGTTTGCACCTTGTTGTAAACTCTTTGCATTTCCAGTAAAGAAGGCACATCTACGTTATAGACTTCCATAATGGTACAATGACCTTCTTGAGAGTGTTGTGATGTTGTGGAGGAAACATTTTTGCCATGATCTCCTTTAGTTGTCTTCTGTGCTCTTTTAAGCCTTTTGGTGTTGGTTTGGTTTAATAACTTTGATTTGGTCACTCCTATTCTTTTTAACAGGTTTATGTTGGTTTATTCAGCATAATTTGGCCTACTTTACTTTAAGTCTTTGAACATCAAATTGAGATTCTAGTGAAAAGCAGACAAATTTAAATTCAACACTTCAAATGAACTCTAAATCTTTGGATTCATTTTTCATGAAATTGAATTCTTTCTTTTTTTAAAAATGGCTGTAATTCCTAAGTTTGCATGAACAGTTTGCATTAAGTGCAAGAAATTCTGCACCTCATTTGCATATTGTTTGATTTTAAAATCTCTATAGGGATTTTAAAATCAGATGCAAAAAAAATAGTTTAAAAAAAGTATGAACCTAACTGTAATCTGATGACATTGAAGTAAACTTTATACTAAATATTGCATAACTCTGCTCACTTCATCTGCCACCAGCGTTGCATCCATTCATCCTTGGTGATGTTCCCTGCAAACACCTGCCACCTCCATTCCTCCAGCATGTAGGTGAAAGGCAGGGTGGCCACAATAGTGAGTGCCTGTTTCAGCAGAAAGTTGATCTCTGTGTCTGTAAAGCATTAAACACAAAGACAGTTTATGATTCAGAGTGAGAACGTAATTACATTTTACAAATGCTTTATTTTTATGTTTATGGCCTCTTTATCAGAGACTGTAAATCGATGACAGTTTGAATACCAGTTAGCATAAGGCTGCAGGTCATCTTATCCTGATATCGCATGTAGTGCTTAAGTTATCTTAACCCTACATTTAATAATCCAGACACATTGCAAAATTAAATCTGCAATAAATTATTATTTTTTTTGCTACGCAGAGGCAATAAAAACAAGGTCAACGTGTTCATAATATCTAAGTTCATGTTGACAACTTGGTTACTGGCCAACAGCTTATTATGCAACAAGGGGCAAGCATCAGGACAGAAAAATCAAGCCAGTGCCCAAATGCCAGAAACGGCAGTTCCTCAGGTTGTCCTTTGAGGTTGTCTGTAGAAGTGAGACACCAGCAATTGCGACTACCTGAGTTCTAATGTTGGGTATATATTGAATGCTCCTGTAAAATTGAGGGGACAGAAAACTAAAACAATGAGCTGAAAGAAGTTCAAATGCTGCATACAAAAACTGCAGAGTTAGGTGATTGCTCTCTGTAGCTTACTCGTTCACCTGTTTCTTGTTATTATAAATCTATTGGTTAAAGCAGCTTTAATGTTTTGAAGCACCAGTGCTGCCCGCAACGGCTGTACCTTGATCATAAACAAAGTCAGCAGGCAGGAGATTCAGGCTCTGTAGGTGTTTGGGTGTTGCAGCAGAGAGGGACATGATTTCTCCAACAGCCTCGTGGAAACCCTCATTGGCTCCGTCCCTCAGAAGGTAGGACAGGTTGCGGTAAGCCATCTGGTACTGGTTGTGTCCCATTTCATGGTGTGCTGTGAGGTAGTTGTCCATGTTAACCTGGGTGCACATCTTGATCCTGAAGATATCACGGGAGAAATGCTGATATCAGCAATTACATTGTGTGACAGAGACACTTCATACTACTGTGATCAGCGACCAGTAAGAGAGCAATAGTGAACTAAGTGAACTCCAATCACTAAAAGCAGAATAACTAATTAAAAAGAGGTAGAGGACTTCAGTTTTACACGCAAATTCTTTTCCTGTAATTTTAAACCAAACTGACACACGAGTAACTATAAAATTATTTTGCTTATTTTGCATTTTGAGAAACGTTATTCTAGGCAGTGTTGGGGAAATTATATGAATATTTTACAACCTAGACTTTGGTTATCTTTATCAGCAGAAAAGGATGATTCAGCGATTAAATAGCATCACAACATCAGTGTTCCAATAGGTTTATTTTTATGGCTATCATAATTCCCAGCTGCCAACTTGCTTTAACAAAAGTCGAACCTAGATAAATAGACAGATGGATAGATAAAGCAAAGGTTCTGAGCCACCTCTTGTTCTTCATGTCTTGCTAAGTTTTGCTAAGACAATGAGCATCAAATAACTGAAGTATGCAGGCTTGGAAATACAGTATAAATGGCAAACACAGAGTTTGTACAATTCGAAGGAGCTTGAAAGTCGACATCTTGTATATACACCTTTTTTCCTCTTGCCTAGGAGAGCTTGAACTCTCTTAACAAGCTTTCTGTCATTTCTGTCAAGGACCCTTTGCCGCCTTTCTTTCTGGCACTGTTAGCAACTTAGGTGTTCTCTTTGCCAGCTCCTTTAAGTTTGACAAGCAAGTATCCACTATAGTTAAATCTAGTTTCTACCAATTGCGTCAAATCTCCAAGGCCAAGCACTACATACCACACAAGGACCTTGAGAAACAAATCCATGCTTTTGTGACCTCTAGATTAGACTACTGTAATTCCCTTTACTTTGGTCTCCACTCCACCCTTCTTCATAGCCTTCTGACAAGGTTTGCCTCTATCACTCCAGTCTTTGCTGACCTGCACTGGCTCCCTGTCAAATACCGAATTGAGTTTAAAATTCTGTTGCTTACCTTTAAAATCATAAACAATACTGCACCGTGCTACTTCACTGAACTCCTTCGTCCATATACCCCTAGGAGAGCCCTAAGATCATCAGGACAATTACTCTTAGTGCAGCCTAGATCCCGGCTAAAGACCAGAGGTGACCGTGCTTTTGCCCTGGCAGCCCCGAGCCTCTGGAACAATCTTCCTGCTGCTATTTGCGCTTCTAAAATCTCAGATTTAAATCTTGGCATTTAAATCTCAGTTAAAAACGTACTTGTTTGACCGAGCATTTTCAGTTAGCTGGTGCACTTCCCCTATATTTTACCCTTATGTTACTTATCTTCCTACTAATGTCCCACTGCATAAATACCCCCACCTTATATTTATGAATACCCTGTAATTTTATCTTCTAAACCATGCTCTAATGTTTTACTTCTTACTCTGTCTGTACCTTTGGGGTTTTTTGTACTCTGTTATAGCCTTTCATAGCTATAACTGTTATAGCCTATCTTTCATCTTATGTTTTAACCTTGTTGTGAAGCACTTTGGTGTACCTTTGGTTTTAAATGTGCTATATAAATAAAGTTGTATTGCATTGTATTTCTTTGTGAAGTCTTCAGGAATAGTTCTCCAGGCATCTTGGAGGACATTCAAAGCTCTTCTTTGGATGTTGGCTGTTTTTTGTTCTGTTCTCTAAGGTGATCTCACACTGCTTCAATAATGTTAAGGTCCGGGCTCTGGGGAGACCAACCCATCACTGATAGTGTTCCATTGCATGCTTTTCAATCAATAAAGATTGATCCGGTACACTTTTACTTTATCCGAAGTGTGTTTGGGATCATTGTTGTTGCCAACCAGACAAATACCACATCCCACTGTGGATCAAAATCAGAGTCTCACTGTATCTCTCTACCGATCTCCTCTTTATATTTTGACACTGATTTGAACCAGAAAATTCACATATGGATTCATCGCTGCGTGAGATCTGCTAACACTGAGTTTCAATTTTACAAGGTGCCTTAAGAAATGTAAGTTTTGTTCTTTGCTAAGTTGTTAGTTGTCTGTAGATACAAAACTGGTTAACTCATAAAGAAATGACAGGTGTCTTAAGACTGTTGCACAGTAGTGTAGCTGTGTATACTCTACCTAAAGTCCTTTCTGTTTCCCATGTCCCAGGCTGTGGGGTGACAGACCACATTGCGTCCATCATCGGGATGTACAAACATAGAGTCAGTCCAGAAGTTGTCAAACATCTTGTAAAGGCCCACAGACATGAAGAACTTCTCAGCTTCTTGGAAAAGCTGAAGCTCGGTCCAACCCTGAAATTTAAGATGACAGGTAGGGAATTTCTGAGTATACATATTTATTTTCCATCCATCCACTCTATCTACCATAGGACAAGACACAGGGTACACCCTGGACAGATAACCCCAAGTCACAGGGCTGTCTTTTTTTTTTTATATAAATAAAAGGTTCTGCAATACCTTGTCCACCATAGACTGACTGACATCGATATCTGGTTTGTCAGGATAGGGCACTGTTAGAGAATAAAGGTTGGTCCAGAATCTTCCCCACATGTCACCTGAACAACCAACAAATAAGAAAATTATTTTTTCATAAATTTTCTCCTTCTACAGCAGACTGTAGCTTTTTATATGTGCACAATGCATGTGGGTGGATCAGTTATCTCCAGCTAAAAGCCACATGTACAATATAATACGTGTGTTGGCATTATTTTTCTGTAGCACAGAGAGGTAGTGATAATACATGAACAGCAGAGGGAGACACACTTTCAGTTCTGAAATTATGAGACCTTGCATGAACTATCTGCTCTGTCAACAACATTTTTGTTGTTACAGTTTACAGATTACAGTTATATGTTGTCAATTACTCTTTTCTTGTCGTCAGGTATCCCACAAGCCCCATGAACAAAGACTCTACACTTAAACCAAGGATCAAATAAGAAAATATTACAGAAAGTGCAGACATGAGGGAGCAATGATAATAGGGGGAATCAAATGTAATACCCCGCCCCCACACACACACTCAAACGTTTTCTTTAAAAGTTATTTGTAGCCTGATAATCAGAGAGGACAGGAAGTGAAGATCTTAATTTTCTGTATATGACGAAACAGATTTGAATCTTGACTCTTTCATGATAATGATAAGCTCCTGATGCCGCTCTCAAATTTGTTTCGCAACTGTGCTGAATTTATGCTAAAAACACCAACTCTGTAAAATTAAAGCATATAAAAAATGTAATTATGAGAGTAGTAGGTGGATATTTAATGTCAGTGTCTTTGGTTTCATTATTAGCTTTGAAACCAGAAACAAAACATACCCAGCAAGTGGGCTGGGAGAAATCCATCTGAATCAATATGCCCTGGATAGACCTCCATAAGCTTGGCTCTCACATAGGCATGCAGCTCCTTGTATAAAGGCAGGATCTGTGGGGGGGGGGAAAACCCCAGTGTATTATTCTTGTTACAATTATTATAAATAATTTATGTTAATTACGTCACACAGTCAATAACCAACTGCACATTCTAACTGTCTTTAACACAGAGGCACTGAAGCGTGAAGCATGCGTCACACAGACATGGACGTACCTGTTTGTATATTACACGGACATCTTCCATTAACTCATCGCCTGTGTAATGGTACATGATGTCGTCCTCAAGAGTCTCATAGTTGTATCTCCAGTAAGCGCCATAGTCTTCAAAACCTGCACACAATAAGCGTTTGTGTCAGAGATCGAGAAAAAACACCAAATTAAATGCTTTTTTACATTTTTTGGTGTTTTTAGCATTGATGGTAATCACACTTATAAAGCATAATGTAAGATATGACACTACTAGTGTTACATGAGCGAGATGCTGCCAAAGCAAAATTAGACCTCAGTGGGGGAGGAGTGGTCATGATCGCTGAACACTATCAGCTCTTGTCTCACTATCTTCACTGAGAATCAGTTTATATCTCTACAGGTCCCTGATAAAGTTAGAGTCTGCATCAGGACACACCGCAATGAAGCTTGTCTGTTATTCATTATTTTTTCATATTAGTTCCTCACCATTTAGCTTGGCAGCTTCATTCTTCAGATCCACGTAGTCTTCGTAGAGAGGTCTCATCCTCTTTCCTACTTCTTTCCTCCAGCCCTCCCACACATGGAGACGTTCGTCATAGTTTCGACTAGTGGCCATTATTTCGTCCAGTCCTGTAAACAAGTAAAGACACAGAGCGGTGTCAGGGCAGGCTCACACTGAAGTGAGAAAACAGAAAAATGCCCATATTCTCCCCCCAAAAAACTAAACTAAACAAAAAGAAAAAAAAGTAAAGTTGGGTTTGTTCCTGTATCCATTCTGACACTGATCAAGAACAGGTGTGCGCCTTGGGCAAGTAGGCAGTCCATTACAGGCTTAAAAAAGACAGACAACCATCCACACTCACATTTACCCCTACGTCAAATTTAAAATCGCAAATGCATCTAACAGGGAATTCTATTGGATCACGGGAAGAAAGTCAAGAACCCGGATAAAAGCTGTGCAGGGCAAACAGAAAGGCCCTCACCAGGCCACAACATTCAAACCCAGAGCCTTCTGACTGTGAGGAGATAGCGATGAATTAGTGCTATTTTATTATTTTATGATGATTTCATTTACTAATCACACGTGGAGCTGCCCGCTGCTGCGGTCCCTTGTGACGAAAGTAGCTTTACTGCAACAAATACAAACTTTTGTCCCAAACAGACACATTTTCATCTTCTTAGCGAATAAACTGCTCTCCCTGTCTTTGACAGCAGCAGGCAGCCACTTCACTACAACAGGTCCTAATAAGGAGAGCTTACCTGGCTCCAAAGTCAGACAGTTAAGCGGGTTGTCAAGCATACACACTGTGGCTGTGCTGTAGATTGTACTCATCTCACTCATGACTTTATTCAGCTACAGGAAGATATGAAAGAATATACAGCGATAAAATGTTTCATTTGGTGTGGAAGACTACTATATCTGTGCAGTTTGTCCAAATGAAAATTTGCCAAAGTTGAATTTAATATTTAAATAGTCTTACATGTGCAGCTTTATCTGCGGACAAAGCACCAGAGCCTTTGTCTTGTAGGGAAATGAGCTGTAATTTGATTTCCAGGTCGTTGACCTGGTCGATGGGGTATTTCTGGGACTCTTCAGACATTCTGTTGTAAAACGTGCCCCAGATCGCTCCCTGTTCTGCCTGTGGAGAATAACTTCAGGTTTTATTACTCAGTAACAAAATAACCACATTTTAAAGTAAGTGTTTTCCAAGTGCTGACCTCTTTGTCTGCGTTCTCCTGTGTGATGTTGGTGTTGTAGGCCCATGATGCCAGCGAGTACTGGTACATAAGGTCACTCGCCTCCTTGTCAAACCTGTCCAGGAACTCCCTCGCCTGGCTCTCCACGTCTGACTGAGCAGAAACAGCACAGGACACGGCCAGGAGCGTTACAAGGATCCTCGGAGACATGCTGGCTGCTTCAGCTCCACGCAGACAAACTCTCACTGAGAGGGAAGGACTCTGTTATACAGTTTCATTAACCTTCTGTGCTGCCTTGGCCTTTGGACAGTAGAGCCATAACGGAGGGTGTATCTGAGTTTTCATTTACAGATACAATGTTTCAGAGAAGCAGCAAACATCAGTGGGCCGTCTTCACAAGAGGGGAAGTCTTAGTTTTGCTTTGATAATTATCAAGATCTTTTGTAAGCTGTACAATTAGTTACATGTGCACAAAATGTGCTGTTTTGATGGGGCCACTTCCTCAAAGGTTTTATATACTTTGGCTGGAAGTGAAAGGGTTGTTGTTATGAACAAGACATCAGTCTTATCTTAATTTTGTATACTTCATTTTGTTTTACTTCATTATTTATTATTACTTCACTTTATTACTTCTCCTTTTTGGCTTTTTTCTTGTGTCTTTAATAAGTTTATTAAGTTCATGTTGTTTATTTTACTTCCCATTTGGAAAAGAAATAGAAAAAACTTATAAAAGACTTGCATCAGCTTTAGCTTGCTTCATATATAAATCATATAAGGCTTATATGAATTACTCATGAAAGTGGCCACTTTCTCATTACTTTCATATATTGTTGTAGGAAGTATCCAAAACATACAAGTTTCATTTATATAATTTTTCAAGGGATCTTATATCTGCTTTCACTCTTGTATGCTTTTCATACAAGTTCAACACAAGAGAGATACAAACTTTATAAGATTTATATATATCTTTTCCGTATGGGATTCTTGTTGCTTTATGTGCTCTTTTAATCTCAGAACCCCAAAATGCAATTATTTTCTGAGGTAATTTTACATGTAAAGCAGAAAAACAGAACACAGTAGCTTTAGATGAGCCTGAAACCACTTTATCAGTTGGTGACGAATTTCCGAGCACTAGATAAAATTGCAAGTCATGCGCTGTTAGGTCTTAAATACAGATAAGTAATCAGCCATAAGGACAAAGTTTATGCCATATTTATGTTTATTACTAACTCCAAAGATTATTTAATACTTTCTGGCTTTCTCTGCTACAAACCAATCAATAATTGACTAAAACATCGGTAAAATAACAAGATAAAAGCCGTCTGAATTGTTACTGCATCGACAGCAGCAAATTCGACTTTCGAAAGACTTTCTGGTTGAGACTTGGGCTATTCTGAGGAAAGCTTGATTTTGAATGTTACATTTGTTATTTACTTCTGCTATTAAAGTGGCAGTTTCCAAATAAATGTTTCTTCCTTAGCAGTAATTTGAAACACTGGTGCAACAGTGCCCTCCTATGGAAACTAGCGGCATTACAGCACTTTCAGCACTTCTTTCCGTCTCGCGGTTAAAAAATATTTAGATCCTCATGAACCCTAAAAATCGGAGGCTTTATTGGTACTTCCTCCTGTCTACACTCGGAGGGAATCTATTCTATCAACAATTTAGACATAAAAATGTTTTGTTCCGTGTAAAAAGCACAGCCAGGACGATGTGAACCGTTTGTTTCATTGTTACGCCACCAAACCTTATTTATTTATTTAGGACACGCAGTCTGTGCAAGTACAAAATGGGAATTTGGGACAATAAAGCTACAAACCAATGCTGTGCAGGATGTAAAGATTTGCAGTTCCCTTTGACAATGTTTTCACACACACACACAAAGAAAAAAAACGATATTTATGTTTAAAACCAGGAACTTTTTTTAATGACGGGGAAAAAATACTTGTGGAAACCTGTAAATTTCTGTAACTGTATCTCGGGTAGCTGCAAAACCATCATGTGGACAAACCTGCCAAAGTTCTTGAACATGCTTTTTGTGCTAGTTCTCAACATTTTAGATATCCCCAGGAAAGCATTTCTCCGTGATGACACAAAAATTCAGACCACGGACTGTGCATAGGGTTTATGTTCGGACACAGTAAAACTACCCTATTCCAGGTGATAATCAAATCATAAAAAAGACTTCTTATGGTCAGATATCATCTGATCGAGTTATCAATTTTATGACAGAGTTAAGTGACTTCAACTGATAAACTAGCTGACTGCAGATGTGTGAGTTCACTCTCACACCAACACGTTCTCACTCCCAACTCGTCAAATGTGTGACGCATGGTCAGGCTCCCTCTGCTTCACTTATCGACGCTTACTAGTTAATAAAGTTTTCAGTAAAGTGTTTAATCGCAGCCACAGACTGACAGCAAATATCTCGATTAGCTTCAGCGCATCTGTAATAAATATGTGCAAGTTTCAGTGCTTCGTTTAAACTGTATGATACTTATACTGACCCAGGGTCAGTGTAAAATACAATCCTACCTGTGTGAACAAAGCCTGGCTCCTTAAATCCTGCATGACAAACCTCAGGATGCAGGTTATTATTACTCTTTCCTGCTGGCACACCTGTCACACCTGAGAGTCAGCTAGAAACTTACAGTGACGTGGACATCGTGCAAAGACTGCCAGACTCTGTAATACTGCAAATGATCAGTGACTCATGTTAACACTAAACTCTAAACGGTACCTCTGTGTCTCTGTGTGCTGAACATCTAGGATTGGGTCAGGCTGCATCAGCTGAAGCTGTTATTTGTATATATCAGTATTTTTTTATTCAGGTGTGGGGAAAATACGTAAGACTGCAGTGAAGCGATGCACCAGATTAATCCCTGGCCAAAGGTATCGTACTTAAATCAGACTACTGATCCAGCCACATCAGCCTTTTGTGAGGTCTGTTTAAAGTAGACTAAAAATGAACTGCAGGTTCCTGAGAGGTGGACTGTGAGCACAGAAACACATGTTCATACATACAGCTGCAGCAAACTTACATTAATTTTAAATAGATTTGTTACTCTGATGTCTGTCTCTGTGTTAGTCCTCTGACAGACTGGTGACCTGTCCAGGTGTGCTCTACCTATGACTACTGGGACAGGCTCTAGCCTCTGTAAAAGAAATTTTCTGTTATTCTCATTTAAAGTATTTAAGTGCTTATGCATATGCTTAGTTGTGACACTGTTATAGACTGTTCAGTGAAAGTTTCTAATGAACTTACTTCAGCGTCAGCAGTTTGAGAAAACAACTCCTTTTACAGGTGCTGATAAGGCCAAGGGCACAAAACAGCATGACCATTGATCTGTTAGGTTTCATAGCGAGACACGTGAAGTGTGGTAGGATCAGTTTGTAACTTCCTCCCTCTTCCTTGGAATGCATAAAGGAGTAGGAGCACAACTTCTGTGGCAGCGCTGACATGACTGAACTGTGATGTTTGATGTGTGTTGGCGCAGTAATAAATAGCTTGATCACAGCTCTTTCTGTGTTGCAGACTTTATTTTAAAAATTCCACGACACCCCCCACCCTCCCACTGTGAACATGAATTGAATATTCAGAAGACATTTGTTTAAATAGTTCTACAAATCTGAGCTGTTGGTGTGTCCTTGGATTGTGTGGTAATAATATTACAGGGAGTGCAGAATTATTAGGCAAATGAGTATTTTGTCCACATCATCCTCTCCATGCATGTTGTCTTACTCCAAGCTGTATAGGCTCGAAAGCCTACTACCAATTAAGCATATTAGGTGATGTGCATCTCTGTAATGAGAAGGGGTGTGGTCTAATGACATCAACACCCTATATCAGGTGTGCATAATTATTAGGCAACTTCCTTTCCTTTGGCAAAATGGGTCAAAAGAAGGACTTGACAGGCTCAGAAAAGTCAAAAATAGTGAGATATCTTGCAGAGGGATGCAGCAGTCTCAAAATTGCAAAGCTTCTGAAGCGTGATCATCGAACAATCAAGTGTTTCATTCAAAATAGTCAACAGGGTCGCAAGAAGCGTGTGGAAAAACCAAGGCGCAAAATAACTGCCCATGAACTGAGAAAAGTCAAGCGTGCAGCTGCCAAGATGCCACTTGCCACCAGTTTGGCCATATTTCAGAGCTGCAACATCACTGGAGTGCCCAAAAGCACAAGGTGTGCAATACTCAGAGACATGGCCAAGGTAAGAAAGGCTGAAAGACGACCACCACTGAACAAGACACACAAGCTGAAACGTCAAGACTGGGCCAAGAAATATCTCAAGACTGGTTTTTCTAAGGTTTTATGGACTGATGAAATGAGAGTGAGTCTTGATGGGCCAGATGGATGGGCCCGTGGCTGGATTGGTAAAGGGCAGAGAGCTCCAGTCCGACTCAGACGCCAGCAAGGTGGAGGCGGAGTACTGGTTTGGGCTGGTATCATCAAAGATGAGCTTGTGGGGCCTTTTCGGGTTGAGGATGGAGTCAAGCTCAACTCCCAGTCCTACTGCCAGTTTCTGGAAGACACCTTCTTCAAGCAGTGGTACAGGAAGAAGTCTGCATCCTTCAAGAAAAACATGATTTTCATGCAGGACAATGCTCCATCACACGCGTCCAAGTACTCCACAGCATGGCTGGCAAGAAAGGGTATAAAAGAAGAAAAACTAATGACATGGCCTCCTTGTTCACCTGAACCCCATTGAGAACCTGTGGTCCATCATCAAATGTGAGATTTACAAGGAGGGAAAACAGTATGTCACACAGCGGAAATTTGTGTTTTTGTTTTATTAATCTGTGTGTTGGTACATAGTGTTTTTATTTGCATGATTTTATTGTGATATTTATATTGCATGTCTGTTTATTGATATTTATACTGCATGGTTTTATCCTCATATTTATATTTGTGTTAATGTTGTACCATGTTCCTTTAACCCACTGTGGACTAAACAGACAATTGTAGGCACCTGTGAGGTGGGGGCGTTCCCCAAGGTGGCCTATCAGCCGCCAGGTTGACCTGTTAAAGGGGATGGTGAGCGCAGAGACAAAAGAAGAAAGAAGCGACGCACGAAGGGTGAGCAGGAGAAAAAGGAACGCGTGCAAGCCCGCACGTGTGTGGAACGAACTGCTGCCTGACTGTGGGGCGCCCCGAGTCGTTCGGCGAGCCAGTCCTAACGGCAGGAACGGCAACAGTGGGTGGCGATGGCCGCAATGCACAACAGGGCAGGGATGCCCTTCTGCCTGCATCTGACGGTGAGACGAGGGAGGCCGTGTTCAGGTGTGGAGTGGGGCGGGACTGTGCGGCGACGCGCTGTCCGGAGGAGACAGGTCTGCGATAGGAGCCTCCTCCCTGGTCTGTTGCTGGCGAGTTTCCCCATCCCGGAAGAGAAGTTCCTCTCCTGTCCTCGCCCATTTGTGGCTGGACTGTGGGATTATGGGACTGTGGGAGGGTAATTTTAGCATATGGAAAACATGTTTTAGTCTTGTTTTAATAGTGAATAGTTATTTCTGCCGGCAGGGTTTTTAGCGGGTTGCAAACACTATTTTTATTGTATACGGGGATTTTAGCTTGTATTTGTGACTGTGGCTGTGTTTTTGTATGGAAAATGAATGGTGTGTTTGAAGCCAGCTAAGTTCTGTGCCCTGAGCGCTGACCCACCCACTCCCCTTTTTCTGCTTGTATGTATACAGACGTGGTGGTGAAGATTTAGGTCCACCAGTCTTAGCGGCTACAAGTACACCTCTCTGAACAGTGTCTGGGAGGCTGTGGTTGCTGCTGCACGCAATGTTGATGGTGAACAGATCAAAACACTGACAGAATCCATGGATGGCAGGTGTTTTGAAGGGAGGAAGGTTCAGGGCTGAAGCAATCAGCTTCATGGGCTCATCCGGTTAGAATAAGAAAAGCAGCCATCTAATGCAGAATTAGTTTCAGGGTACTCCTTTTATTCTCAAATAAATAAGGCAAAAAAGGAAGGAAACAAAGACACACACATGGACTGCCAATGCTGAAAGAAAACAGAGATTCAAGTTACTCATTACCTTAACATTACATAAAATAAAAACCCAAACAAAACCTCACCTCAGCTGCCGCCCCGTGTGGAAGTGCGGAAAGAGTGAGCCAAAAGTGAATGCAGTCCTTATATACTGTGTGACATATAATGTGTGACAGGTGAGTGCAATCAAGGACTAGCACCACACCCAATCAAAGGTGAGAGAACTAAACAAGGTGCATCTGGTGAAGTGAGTGGGTGTGCTGGGATGTGCTAAAAGGTGGGTCTCTACAACAGCAGGCTTTTGAGTGTCCTTGCAAAGAAAGGTGGCTATATTGGTCGCTGATTTGTTTTTGTTTTGTTTTTGAATGTCAGAAATATATATTTGTGAATGTGGAGATGTTATATTGGTTTCACTGGTAAAAAGAAATAATTGAAATGGGTATATATTTGTTTTTTGTTCAGTTGCCTAATAATTATGCACAGTAATAGTCACCTGCACACACAGATATCCCCCTAAAATAGCTAAAACTAAAAACTACTTCCAAAAACATTCAGCTTTGATATTAATGAGTTTTTTGGGTTCATTGAGAACATGGTTGTTGTTCAATAATAAAATTATTGTCATGGTCCTGGGCCATGTTGGCCCAGTGTTCTTAGTTTCCTTGTATGTTTGTATTTTGTTCCTTGCTTAGGCCATGTTTTCTGAGTTGCCCTGTTGTGTTGTTCCCTAAGTGTTTTCCCTTCATGGCTTTTACCCCCTGTGTGCCCCTCTGTGTATCTGTGAGCCCTCGTCTCTCCTTATGTTTTATTCCATGCTTCCCCAGCCCGTTATGTCTGTGTTTTCCCCGTGCTCTCTCTCTCCTCCTGTCTGAACCTCTGTGCACTTCCTGTTTACTTTGTGACTCTCATGCCCGTACATGTCATGTTCAGTTCACCCCGCCCTGTCTCGTTATGATTATCAGTGTCACCTGTGTTCCCCGTGTGTTCCCACTTTCCTCGTTAACCCTCTGTGTATTTCTGTCTGCGTCTCCCTCTGTTCAGCGTGACGTCGTCCCTCATGCTGTGTGTGATTCCCCCGTGGTTCCTGGTGAGCTTTATGTTAGTTTTTCCCAGTTTAGTTTTGTATCTCCTATTATCTTTGGTCAGCAATAAAGCTGCTTTTTGAGTTCACCCCCGTGTGTGTGAGTTTTGCATTTTGGGTCCTCCTCCTGCCTGCCACACAGCCGAGCCTTGACAATTATTCCTCAAAAATACAACTTGCCTAATAATTCTGCACTCCCTGTAGAGCTAGCAATCTTTCTTACTGAATCTCTACTATGAGTCATGTTACCTGAGATTAATTCTATGTTTACCTGTCAGCCTGGACAAATGTGCTGTGTGAAGGAAATTAAATTAAATCAGATCTGAACTGCGTACATTTAAGGAACCTGTTCATATTTAATTGAAATATGAACCAGTGATTTTTTTTTTTGATTGCTGATTCCAAGAGAGTCTTTGTGGAAATCCTGTTTGGCTTTTTGTTATTTTAATTCTCTTTTCTGTTTTCCAGAACAGTTCTCCACAGTCGCTGTCCACATGGGTCAGTGGGACCAAGAAGCGCTCTGCTAATGTGTGGACTCTGACCAGCAACATCCAGCAAGACCCAGACAGCGTTTTCTATCTCCCAGCTGGAGTTTTTTGTTTGTCTGTGACTGGAGAGTCAGATTTTTGTTGAGCTTCACACTTGCAGAGGTAAGTCAGTTTGTAGAGATCCCTCCCACCCTGGCTTTTATGTCCTAGATTTCTTATCGGAAACAGTAATATTTCAGTGACTGCTGCTTATAGCACAGGTTAATACACGCTACTGATCCCTGATAGGAGAATCATCAGTTTTGGCAACAAAGAAGCCTGGTGGATGTTTTTTTTTTTTTTTTTTTACAGTCTGATGATGGGACATCGTGCTCTGCATCTTCAAAGTTTGCCTCCTCGTTATTATTCATACCCAGTAATGTGAAGTATGCTTATATCTACCGTAGCTGCCTCCACCAGTGTGTGAATGTGAGAGTGAATGAATAGTGGCATTGTAAAGCGCTTTGGGTGCCTTGAAAAGCGCTATATAAATCCAATCCATTATTATCTACTATAACTGAACCAACCTGGTGCTCTTCATTTATGGAGGCTGTTGAGTCTGAATGTTGGATATTGTGTATCTCGTGTTCTCTGGGCTTTGTTGTCCTCAGTTTTTTTTGCAGGATCAGAAAACAAAACCAGGAGGCGTGTAAATGTTTCTTCTCCATGATGTTTCTTCAAATGTTTCTTCTGGATGATGATAAGACTGTGACACGGGATGCCACCTTTGGTCACCTTTGATGAAGCAAAGCTCAGGAAGAAGTCTGATTAAATGGTACCCACATGTTGAGAAGGATGTACAGGGGCACCTGCAGCCAAATCCAAGCTTCAGGTTAGTTGTAGTACAAAATGTTTTTTCATTTGTTTTTCCTTCAACTTTTGAAACCATATTTTTGTGCAATGTACCAGTGGATAAACTGAATTCCAACGACAGAAGACTCCTGTATATCCTTCTGGCCGCAAGAAAAAAGCCTCTTACGAGAAGATAGCTTAAGCCTGAACCACCAACGATAGAAGACTGGATACATTCTGTACAAGAGATCTATACGATGGAAAAAGTGTCATTTTCTCTTAAACTTCAGAGGGATACCTTCTATGGAATATGGTCTAAATGGACAGACTATGTTAAGCATATGAGGTGTGATTTTGTATATGATGTTACAACCCTGAGTACTACGTAAACCTACCTGCCCTGCTGCCTCCTAACCCTAGTTTGGTTTTTTTTTTGTTTTGTTTTTTTCTTTTCTTTTTCTGTCTTCTTTATTTTTCAATTATAAGTTAAAATGTGACAGCAAAGAAAGTGTAAAAAGGCATACTACTGTTATGTTCAACAGCTGTCCCAATAAAAGAGATAATAATAATAATAATAATAAAAAAGAAAATACCATATTGTATTCATACAGAAACAGTATGGTATCATTGTTTGTCTGCTCACTGATTGCTGAAACTAAGAGCTACTTAGATCTGTTTAGATCTAAAGTATCCAAAGTTGAATGTTTCTTCACCCCTGTGTGTGTGATATCTGATTTCCTACATGCTGGCAGAGCAGCAGTTTGTGCTCACAGATGGTGACAGTGTGGAGAGACGGTGGTGTTTCCTCAGAAGAACCAGCAGAGTCACAAAGGACACAAGTCCATCTCACCACCGTGACTTGCTGACTGATGTTCGTCTGCACTGCACAGAGGAAATCAACTGACCGAGGTTTGTCCAGTGATGTGTTATGAAATGTATATTTGTTTTATGCTTACAGTTATGTTTTTCTTGACAGAGGCTCTGCAGAGGTTAGACAAAGCAGAGAAAACATGTGCTTTACATTTTACTGTGATTTATTGAGATATTTGTTGCCTGATGTTCAGCAGGAATGGAGAAATAGAATCAAAGGGAGATGTTTTTGCTGTTTTTGTAATGATGAAAGTAAATCTTCAATATTATTTATTTGCTTGGTTATATTAGGAGTGTTTCTGAGTGAGGGAGAGAGGAGTCATCATCCAGTTTAAGTGACGTAGATCAGTGGATACACTTGTCTCCCCTTTAATGGAGACGATCCAAGTCATCCTTAAATGTTAGTGCTTTCAAATACACAAACATTTTTAAAGGACAAAAATGAACATCCAACTTTGACTGTAATACAAAATCTTTGCATGTGTGTTTTCAAACTCTCAGATGGGCAGCATATCAGTCTTGGACTGTCTAACCTGCCGGAGCAGCACTGAATGATCACCACACATGAGCATGTTCCTGCAACATGCAGCATCTGATCCTTCATCTGTGTGCTGCTGCTTTTGGTAAGTAGAGTTACCCAACTCCAGTAACTCTAAACACATGCCATCCATTTCTAACGGCCTGGTTACTTCCTGTCAGTTACTTTAGAAACCATGTGGTCACCTGACCTAACACTGTTTCTTCTCCTTCCCCTTAATGTTCAAGTGTCACATGTCAAACAGCTGGAGAGGAAACTACACCAGTGTACTGGGATGTTTCAGCAACACGTGCCAGATGCTGTTCCTTCATGGTGACATCACCAGAGACAGCCCCACCCACCTCAGGACCTCGCCATTGATCATGATGATTATAATGATGACAGCGAGCGGAACTAAGACTGTAAAAATCCACGACCAGAATTTTTCTTTCTAATTATTAATGAATACTGAGAGCCTCTTTCTGTGTTTTGTCTGTTTTTTGTTTTGTTTTGTTTTTAAAACCTCATTTGTTACTAACAAAGTTCACCAAACTCACACAGTTTACATTCTGTATGTTTCCATCTTTACCAGCCACACTCTAACTGCATTTAAGAAAATAATCCTTAGAAATCGTCGTTTTTCTCTTTTGCAATTGATGATAATTCAGTGAATAAACTGCTGTTTGAATTTTCTGTATGTTTGACCCTGTAGACTGTTTGATGGACTGCTTGTCTTCCTGTTTGTTACCGCCGCCTGTTTTTTGACTAAAGATTTGGATTTCTGACTTCAACACAGCCTCTGGGTGTCCTCCCTTTGTGTCCTCTTCCTCTGTGAATGTGTTGCATGTGTCAGATTCATTTTATTAACAGCTTTCCCACAGTGAGTTGCATCAGCATTCATTCACAGCACATTTCAGAAGGATTCAGATTAATACAGTGATCTTACAGTCAGAATTATCCTGACAGAGTGCCACTGTAAATGATCTTTCATCAGGTAAATTTTAAAGTTCAGTATTTCAAAGCAGGAGTTATGAAGAATCATACTGGCATTAGGACTAATAATATGTACTTACAAAGTCAAAGTTTTTTAATTATGCTAGAATATTGGAAGACAATCAACTTTTGGTGTTTTCCGCATATTAATTATTCTGAAATAGAGACGGTGACCCTAACTGTACAGAAGCACACTAAACAACTGACAATCTAACAGACATCATTGGCCTGAGCTGTCATGCACAGTGAGTCTGATCCTTTGCTGTGAGAGTCTGACAAGCATGTTTCTGGTCAGTTTGGAAGAAATAATATCACAATGTTGATCTTTCTTTCCAATATTCCTTCTCTTTTACAACAAACTGTGATCAAAGCTACTTATGTTCACAGCATGTAATAATACTGACAGTCCAGGGCATTGTGGTCTGTTGAGCTAGGGTTAGGAATTCAGACATATGTAATCAATATTAAACGGCTCTGACGTGGGCCACTGTCCGCAGTGTTGGGAAATCCATACCAGGCTGGAACGAGTCAAGGTAGGTGAGCATCCACGAGAAGACACAGCAGATGCATCCTACTAATACTGACAGGACCAGGAGACTCCAGAAACCGAGCAACAAATGGCGAAATGAAAAGCCGAACAACAACAATGCTGTTTCTTTAGAGAGTCTTAGCTTACATGTGTGTTTATTTCATATTTTCAGTTGTTGCCCTCCACGGCTAAATAAACCGGTTTCAGTAATGCACTGATATACAAGAATGGACATAAGGGGCTTTCAAAGAAAAAACTCAGGTAGTATTTTATATATTATGCTTTGTATGTTGTTCAGTATATTTCTATGCAAAACAAGAGGAACTTCAATACACAGCAGTATATTCACAGTTGAAACCAGATATTTACATACACTTCATGGAAAACACAAGAACATTTTTTTACTGTACAACATCAATTTAGAGTAAACTTGTTTTGTTTTGGATAAATAAATATTGCAATATCTTTTGAATTAGTTAAATCTCAGAATAAAGAGAGACAGAGCTTTCTATTTTTTATCACAGGCATAAACACACAAACATTTATTAACATGTTCCACCGTCTTCCAGTTTGATTTTCTCATCCTGTGGACAACAACGTACATGGATGCAGGTTTATTGTTAACTTTTGTAAGGTTTATTTAGTGAACACATCCAGCTGCAGCTCCACTGTGATCCTGAACTGGATAAGCACTTAAGAAAATGTGTCAATAAATGGACATACATCAACTTACTATATTTATCCAAACAGACGGGACCAATAATGCTTCATTGAGTTAGAGACTTTAACAGTCTCTTCTATGTAAGACTGTCTCGTGCTGATATACCTGCAAACTTGACAACAAAGGTGTTGCGACTTTCGTCCGTAAATAAAGCCGCGGCCGGCTGAGTTGGTTGTGTCCATGTGACGCGCCTCCAATAATCCATAATGGGTCGTACTTGTACTTTGCGCATTTATTTTAAGAACAAAACAAAAACAAACATTTGCGCTTTCAATCAATTTACAACTAGCGCATGGATTAACTGGTGTGCCAAAAAAGGACGCTCAACAGAAAAGTTTGCCCACAAACCACTCACCCAACACACCTGCTGCGAACACCGACATCAGGTAAATAGACTGTGACCACACCCACATACCATCACCTGAGATGCAGGTAAAGCTATACACCTGTGCCACCAAAACAAAAAGGAAAAACATAAACATTGACTTTGGCTCTTACAAAAGGTTTTTCAGACAACATGTAGCTGTCCTCTATGTCAGCTCACACATTTACATTTATGTCACACTTATTTCTGCTTTCCCATTTTATAATTATTACTTACATTTTGATTAGATACCTTGAGTTTGTAAATGATCAGATTACATAATTGGAATACAATGTATCCAATTCAGGGTTGCGGGAGGATGAAGCCTATCCCAGCTGATACAGGACAAAGACAGGCTGCCAGTTTATTGCAGGGCTAAGACAATATGTGTAACAGAAAATCCACTTACATGTTTGATATTTCTTATAATAATCATAATTATGACTATTATTTAAAGGTTTCTTTATAAATACATTTTGATTTTTTATAACACCTAAAATATAAACCTGAGCTGTTTCAGATTCTGACCTCTGACCTCAGTGACCTGGCTGTGTCCTCACTGCAGCTCCCTCTTTGGAAGTACATCTGCTTCTTGTCTTCCCCCAGTGTTGACCGCCTGCCCTTGATATCATGTACTGTACCTGAGGAACAAAAAAGGATAAACACTTGCCTTCATTTAAGAAGTACATTCATACAGAGGTAATCTATGGAAACACACTAGTTCACCATTTGGGAGGAATCAGTTCCTGTGAAACATTTCTGTAAATGAACATCATGTGGAGAATGAATGAAATGAGTTCTTCAGGTGACTCAGCAGTCCCACACTGACAAATGAAATCTAGTTAAACTATTAAGCATATTTGCTCTTCTGAAATCTGTTAAACAATAACAAACATAAATTACTAACAAAAATACAGCTGAGTAGAGGCTTTACAAACCACCAGCAGCCATAATGCTAAATTTTAATCTTCAAATGTTTCTGAGCCGTCTTCAACCTGCTTTTAACACATTAAAGTCCCACAGTCAATGCAGCCTGACTCAATCCTAGATGTTCAGCACACAGAGGTACCGTTTAAAGTTTAGTGATAACATGAGTCACTGATCATTTGCAGTATTACAGAGTCTGGCAGTCTTTGCACGATGTCCACGTCACTGTAAGTTTCTAGCTGACTCTCAGGTGTGACAGCAGGAAAGAGTAATAATAACCTGCATCCTGAGGTTTGTCATGCAGGATTAAAGGAGCCAGGCTTTGTTCACACAGCTAGAATTGTATTTTACACTGACCCTGGGTCAGTATAAGTATCATACAGTTTAAACGAAGCACTGAAACTTGCACATATTTATTACAGATGCACTGAAGCTAATCGAGATATTTGCTGTCAGTCTGTGGCTGCGATTAAACACTTTACTGAAAACTTTATTAACTAGTAACTTCATCAGTCATGACAGAAGCTAATATTTCTGTGCTAACATCGTTTAAACAGTAACAGCTTTACTACAATATAAGCTAACGTTTACACCGTAACTTTAAGCTAGCACCATAAAGACGGTAAAACACGTAATAATATCTACAAATGCATCTTAAAGCTGTTATATTAGCACTCGGTGTATTACTAACATAACCACATTAACATTACTGACACTCGCTGACTTTTAATAGTCATTCTATAAATGCTGTCCGTTTAAATGGTCTTACCTGTACACACTGCTGTATCCACCGGATTCCAGCCAGAGTGGATTCCGGAGTCTTCCCACGCTCCTGTTAGTGATCCTCCATCTGGATGGATGAGAACAACCTTCTGAACAATCTAGCAGGAGATGGCCCAAATCTATGGGACTGATTTGTGCTAATAACGCCCATTGTATGGACTGATAACAGCTGAAGCGGGTGAATAAAGTCACCCAGTAGCTAGCTGTGCCATTACCCAGCATACATCACTCCCTCCATAAATGCAATAAACGATACAAAAGTATCGTTCTACCTGTTTTTCAGGTAGTCGTTTACATTATATAATTTATTGTGTTCAGTATACGTCACTACAATGTGATTTCGGAAATATATAAATATACAGACAACAGGCTCTTCCGCGGCAATCTCTTGTCGTCAATAAGCAACGTTAAGGGAGCTCTATAGTATTCAATGAGAGGACCCTGCGCGTCGATAAGTGAAGCAGAGGGAGCCTGACCATGCGTCACACACATTTGACAAGTTGGGAGTGAGAACGTGTTGCTCACACATATCCCTGTCTTAATACTTCTCAAATGTCTAATTGATTGAATTGGTCGCCATGACAAATCCTGTCTCATTATAAATAATAATAAAGGATATAATGCATAACTGTATAGGGAACAATTGTAGCATTCTTGTCTTCTTGGCAGTTCGGAGAGAGAGGCCCGTGACAGGTTCCTGTTAATCTGCACTGCCTCAAATTTGCAGCAACAGCAAGTTTACTGCACACGTCCATATACAGACTGAGCCTAGAGGCTATAGGCTAATCACTGTGAATGAAACAGACAACGGGCAGGCTTAGCATCCTGGAAACAGAAATTCAGCAAAAAAAGAAAAAAGGAAAAAGAAATAGGTTGACAGAGGATCTGCTGTAGTTAAACTTTTTGGTGAGGTGTACAGGGTTAACAGTTTATGAATTTGGAGCCTCAGTGCATCATGAGAAGATACTGTGCAGTGACGTGTGCATTGCAAACATGGTCACACAATTTAATTTTGTAGTTTGTGAGTTTATATTCATTACCTACTATGTCCACATCATCTATAATTGTGGTTTTCAGTCTTTGCATGCATTTTTTTCTTGGGGGGCGGGTATCAGAAAAACAAAGCTTAACTGTAACTTAACAACAACTCCAGATTACAATGACATAACAAAACACCATGTTCTTTGTTTAATGGGAAATATAGTTTGATACTAATTTAAGACACAAGCTAGCAGTGTACAAAGAGACACCCAGACCTCTCTAGGTGCACCCACCTCCTTTGGCTATTCTGGGGGGACACGAAGCTGGTCCCACACTAGCTGAGAGGTATAACCTCTGCACAGAGGTCTTCTTGTGATAGGATATCCCAAAACACCTCAATTCAGAGGCGCATGCACCACGTCTGCCGGCTCCGCAGGAATAGCAGCTCTAGCGCCTCTTCACAAACAGGAAGCTCATTTCCGCAGCTTGCATCCACAATCTTATTCTTTCTGCCAACATCTAACACCAGTGGCCACAGGCAAACGTGGCAGAGCCTCAGAACTGGTGCTAATTCTCCCCCCAGCCGCTCCACACTCAGCTGCCAACTGCCCCAGTGTGAGCTGGAGTTCACTACCTAATGGCACCAAGAGACAATTATATTCCAGCTATATTTGGGGTTTAGAGAGTTGTGAGAAACATTGTGTTAAAAATCAAACGCAGCTAAAGTGCTGAACACACCTCAGTCAGAGGAGCTCCATCCAAGCTTCAATTTTACCACCACCTCCAGTGTCAGATCCTAAATCCTATCACCACTGAGATTCTTCTCTGCCATGATGGGTCATCTGAGTCTAATTGCCAAATACATTAATTTCTCTATCTCAATAAATCGAGTTCAATTCTTCCAAGTGATCTCTCCTTATTGAATTGCTTTTGGCCCGTTTAATGACACTGTATGTAAATGAAACTGTTTGCTCAGTACAGTATAGATACTTAATTAGTTATTTAAGTTTGTAAGATGTTCTCATAAAATTAGAAAAAGCTGTTTTCATGAATAATTAGAATTGTGTCAGTACACCGGAAATTCTATTAATTAAAATGAGTTTAGAAATTATATCAACTTGTGTCCCCAGCTCCGAACATCCCCTTCAAGAAGTTTTGGATGCTGAAAACGATCTGTTTTCCCCAGACTTACCTGATCACCTGCATTTAGGCCAAGTAAGACATTAATATTTTTCAGAATTATCCTCTTTCAGTGTCTGCTGACAGGCACGACTGTCACGACCATTCCCCATCTACTCATATCTGTATCTCCGGGTTTTACCTCAGTCTTCTCCCTCATCTTCTCTGCCTGCACATACTTCAGGCCACGGAGCCAGGTTGCATCAAATACCAGAAGAATTACCGCAATATGGGCGGAAAAACAAGGGAAGGCCTAAAAAATAAAAGCTCCAAACGCGGAGATCGGTTATGAAGTAACCTTTGTGTATTTAAATACAGGGCTTTGCAAGACATGTTTTCACTTTTTGTCGTATCCACCTCTGTATCCTGTGTAATTACCATCAATTTTGACGACACCTCTTCAGTGATTTTCTATTACCGTCGTTGTCCCAGATTCTTATTTTGAAACCTTTCAGCGGCATTTCCTTTTCGCTCTGGCTGATTTGACGCTGGACGGAGGCAACCCATGATCGCAGACGCAACACGCATCCTCACACCACTGACCTGGGCTTAGCTGTGTCCTGCATGTGTGTGCATGTGTGTGCGTGTGTGAGCGGGAGTGTGAATGATCCCCAGAAACCAGCAGCAGGATGGAGGATCTCAAGGAGAATCTGGGAACTTTGGATTGACGCCCGGGGATAACGCGCAGACGGCCTGAACCTCATCGGGCTTCTCGTGGATTTATATATTTGGATGTTGTCCGTTTTACCCTTTTACCTTTTACTTCTAGGCAGCGGGATTTTACGCTTGGCTTACAACCCTTATCATCTTTGGCGTGCAAAATGCCATTCGCCAAAAGGATTGTGGAGCCGCAGCTTCTGTGCAGACACCCGATCCCCAATGATGATGGTCTGCTTTTCGAGGACCTGTGTGCCATCAGTAATGTGGTTCTTTCCCGGACCTTGCGACAGCTCTCCGACCTGGCCCGACACGCCTGCTCCTTATTTCAGGAGCTGGAAAACGACATCATTAGCACCAACCAACGGGTCTGGGTCCTTCAGAATAAAATAGGCCAGATACAGCAGACTGCCAGTGCCCTAGACCCCAAAAAGGAGGCTGTGCGTAAGTAGACGAACACATGTGCATACCCCCATATTATGGGGAGAAATCGCTCCATGATTTAAACCTGAGCGTTTTGGCTTTGGTTTCCATACATTAACATCCCTCATGTGCCCCCTAATGCTTCTTAGTGTCCCTTCCTCAAAAAAAAAAAAAAAAATATATATATATATATATATAAATTTTTTAACACAGCTGCACGCGCGCCCGTCGTAGACTCGGTCGCGCTCGCACCCCCACCTTCATTGAAATGTGTCACACGAGTGCGTTTGCACATTTGCCCATCCAGATGCATGTTTCACAACGCAAGATGTGTTGACTGCACATTTATGTGGCGTTGGAGACTCGGATGCGCGCGTATGTGTGTGTGTGTGTGTCCTTCGACGTGGAGGGGAATCTGTGTGTGTGTCTGTTGACAAGCAGGCAGCGAGAAGCGGAGCGGAGGGGCGTGTGTTGCCGCTGCATTGGCTCAGCATCGCAGTCTCGCTACTGCGGGAAGCGCACACCTGAAGCATGTTCAGGCCGTGTTTCCCGGTCCCCCAACAAGGCCTCCTTCTCTTAGAGAGGGTGTGAACAGGCCAGTCTGCATGAAGTTAAGGTTCGAGTATCTGTTAAAAAAAGGGGGGGGGGGATACGTGTGTGTTTGTCTGTGCTTTTCTATCTGTGTGTGTGTGTTAGAAAGAGAGAGAGATGGGTTTTTCGTAGACGACTCCCCGTGCGCCAAACCCACCCTTTCCACATGCAGCAGCACCAACACAGCATCAATAATGAATCCAGATGTCCATGTTGCAGGGTAAATGTGGAGCGATCGCGCCTATATGTTTAGGCGTCGCATTCATTTCCAGCTCCCGCGGATCTCACAAGAAAAAAAAAACAGAAAACAGAAAGAAAACCCGCCTGATTGGCAGCGATGAGAGAGCCTGCAATTGACTGTAACAGAGCGTTCTGTGCAGCAGCTACATATTATTTATGTTCTCTGCAGTGCCGTCAGTATACGTCTTGAGATTTTAGAGGTTCGTTTCAGAGATTTTAGGGCAGTTCTGTACGCTGGGACTCATCACTGCTGCATGTTATCATAGTGTGGGGACAATAAGAGCTTCTTGGGGGTGGGTGGGGGTCTGATTGTAGGAACATAAGCACCCCTCTTCAGATATAACCCCCTCAACACACATCTCTGAGCGTGTGGTACGGCGGCCATGTCTGTATTACATGGGAATCTGTTCTGCTGTGTTGTTTTTGTTAATAAGGGTTGGTTGTCTCACATTCAGCAAGACAGAAAATATGTTCAGTTGTGCCACATGCAGTAAACAGTAAACTCATCTCTCCATAATGGAAACTCTTCAGACCTGACACAAGCAGCACTAAACCCAGAAACCTGTCACATACTTGTTGGGCACAGAAGACTGATTTGTTTAGTGGATTGGGCTTTTTTAAAAATCCCCCTATCCAGTCAAGACATCAAACACAAGTTGTTGTTTTTTAAACATGCACCACCGTCAGAGTTTTGAAAAGTCTTTGCACTCATGCTGTCAACTAGAAATTCTCTATTGTGAAATGCTGTTTTACCCTTTCTGGCCCTTTAATGTTCTTTAAATCTGACAACCTGAGATGTTGACATCAACTTTTTACATGCTGCAATTTTAGGCGTCCAAGAGAAAAAACTAAATTGCTGCTCATATGTGCATACACTATAATAAAAATATAACTTGAGCTCCTCTTCCCCATTTGAATTGTTGTTGTTTGAGAATTCCAGTGCAATGTGGACAACTTTGGCAAAACAGGAGAATGATGCCATGCCGTATTCTATTTTTTCTTTAACTGTCCTTCGTACAGTGTTACATGCCTACAAATCTATCACACAATTAAAATGTTAAAGATATCTTTCCCAGTTATATACACTATAAAACATTTTCCCCTTTCTGATCCTTAGATATTTAATTTCCCACAAGAGTATTGTTTTGAATTTACCTTTCACTGGCATCATTTATGATCATATTCTTGTTATGGAGAGAGTATGCAAAGAAGTGGCTCCATGGTCTGAAAACTCCCCCCGGTTCAGAACTGGGAGGAGACACAAATCTACCCTCTGGGTGTCAAGCTACTCTTAGTGCTGGTCCTAAGCCTGGATAAATGGGAGGATTGGATCAGGAAGGGGCCCTGCGACAGACTGGCGACCTGTCCAGGGTGTACCCTGCCTCTCGCCCTATGACAGCTGGGATAGGCTCCAGCGCCCCCCGCGACCCTGAAAAGGATAAGCGGAAGCGAATGGATGGATGGGTGGATGGATCAGGAAGGGCAAAATATGCGCCAAATTAAACGTGCAGACTCATTTGCTGTGGTTAACCCTTGGGAAATAAGGGAGCAGCTGAAAGCACCTTCTAATATGGATACAGAAAGAAAACTTTGCTTTTTACGGTGTCTTTTAATGCAAAAACACTTAGTGCTGGAATATCCTGTGAGTGGTGGGGATAGAGTTAATGTGGCACATTTTGAAGACAACTGACAAAATGCTCTTTGACTTCAGATTGGTTGCAGAGAGAGTCCGACTTCTCTTTGGTGAATGCTCATTGGATGAACACCAAAAATGTTGCTATTTTTATTCAGCTATCAAAAGGGCTATTATCTTCCTGTGTGCTGATAAACAGAAGCAATAACCCCGAGGATGTAAAAGTCACTGTTTAAACACAGACGGAGATTCAGTGTCGCTGACAACAGTTTCCCCACCTGATGGTGGAGCGTATCAAGATTCCAGGGAGTCAATATGGTGCTAACTTGGATTGATCCTGAACATAGCAGTGGGCAGTCTTCAGACGGCGTTCAGACCACCTGCGTTGTGTGAGACACTGATCAAAACATAATTAAACAGTCTGTACTTGTTGTCATCTGTTGGCACTAGCACATGGTGTTAATGTACAACTTTCTTTTGTTTGATAATGCGTAACGAAAAGCAGGTGACCTACAGCTCAGTGCTGCTTTTCCGCACTGATAGAGGACTGAAAGTCCCGCTGCTCTGATAATGCGCTTATGATACTCCTTCTCTGTACATATGGACTGAGGGATAAGCCAATCATGCAGGGGAACCTCATGGCAAATGTATGAATATCATAGAGGAGGAAATCAGTGGAGATGTGACAACCAGAGATAACAGATTGTTGTGAAATTTGAGGATTTGTAGCAATAACAGGACAAACAATAGCTAGTGATGGGAAATGGGCACTTATCACTTATTTAACTTTGAGGTGAGCAAAACTAGGCGTGAGAACTACTGTTGACTGACATGTGACAGGCTGCGAAATATACCAGAGGGTTACGTAAGCACCCACGCCTGGAATATCCAGTAGCAACTAGATGTCAGCAGCAAAAGGGATATCACTTTATATGGGAACACGGTTTAAGGCTGAGGGATATTTTTACTGTTGGCCATCAGGATGTCAGATTGGAGTAACGGCTGTCTGTACTTTCCTGGGACTCAGGGTGCCAGATTTAAGTATCTCACTGGCAGCCCAAGGCTCAGTGATACTCAGTGAAACTCAGATACAAACAAATAAACACACACACACACCTCTTTGTGACTGCTTTCGTCAGTAGCAGATTGATGTAGTCACTTGTAGTTTGTATGGAAGACACTGCAATCACTTGGCAGATAATTTCCAAGTCTGAGTGAAACTGAAAACTCCAACACAAACAAGAGATGGAACGCACTGGTTGCAGCGCTAACACACAACTTTTACTTTGAAGGCAAATTCTCTTATTTCTGGGTTGTGTCTCATTTTTTAAAGCTTTAATAATCTTTGGCTGGTAGTTACTAAGTGTTTGCAGACAAATTGGTGTCTTCCATAGGAATTTATAGGTGACTACAGCAATCTGCTACAAAGGACAAGGCAATTCATGGTGCAGCACCCTCTTTGCAATTGATTTCACCTAGTGACAGCCAGCAGCCTCCAGGAACCCCATTTTGCCCCCATGATCAGTGGTTGTATCTGATCTAATATGCCAGACAGCTTTTGAAAAATGTGCACATGATGTCATGTGAGAAGCCAATATAAATTAAGTCCCCTTTCCTATACATTTTTATTCTATACATCTTACACTTGTCACACATTTTTTTAATACACCTTTTTGAGGGGTGGCAGGGTAAGGGTCTTTAGTGGCATGATCGTTCAGCAACTATATTCTGTTGACAGAATATAGACTACCTTTAATTACCAGTTAGCAATAGCATAGTAATTATACAACAAGGGTCATCGAAATATCAAAAATATACTGGTCAAGTAGCTGAAGAAGTATTGCCTGTCTTAGTCCAAAAAACACTAACACATTGTTTGTATATTGCCTTTTACAAATCAGTTATCATTCCTTGGTAACCCCCCAAGCAAAACACACTTCCATATCCAGATTCTTACTCTGGATGGCATTACCTTGGCCTCCAGTAACGCTGTGAGGAACCTTGGAGTCATTTTTGACCAGGACATGTCCTTCAATGCACATATTAAACAAATATGTAAGACTGTGTTCTTCCATTTGCGCAACATCTCTAAAATTAGAAATATCCTGTCTCAGAGTGACGCTGAAAAACTAGTTCATGCATTTATTACTTCCAGGCTGGACTACTGTAATTCATTATTATCAGGATGTCCAAAAAACTCACTGAAAAGCCTTCAGCTAATCCAAAATGCTGCAGCAAGAGTCCTGACAGGGACTAGAAAGAGAGAGCAGATTTCTCCTGTTTTGGCTTCCCTTCATTGGCTTCCTGTTAAATCCAGAATTGAATTCAAAGTCCTGCTCCTCACATACAAGGTCTTAAATAATCAGGCCCCATCTTATCTTAATGACCTTGTAGTACCATATCACCCTATTAGAGCACTTCGCTCTCACTCTGCAGGCCTACTTGCTGTTCCCAGAGTATTTAAAAGTAGAATGGGAGGGAGAGCCTTCAGTTTTCAGGCCCCTCTTCTGTGGAACCAGCTTCCAGTTTGGATTCAGGAGACAGACACTATCTCTACTTTCAAGATTAAGCTTAAAACTTTCCTTTTTGCTGAAGCATATAGTTAGGGCTGGACCAGGTGACCCTGAATCCTCCCTTAGTTATGCTGCAATAGACGTAGGCTGCCGGGGGATTCCCATGATGCATTGAGTTTTTCCTTTCCAGCCACCTTTCTCACTCACTATGTATTAACAGACCTCTCTGCATTGAATCATATCTGTTATTAACCTCTGTCTCTCTTCCACAGCATGTCTTTTATCCTGTCTTCCTTCTCTCACCCCAACCGGTCGCAGCAGATGGCCGCCCCTCCCTGAGCCTGGTTCTGCCGGAGGTTTCTTCCTGTTAAAAGGGAGTTTTTCCTTCCCACTGTCGCCAAAGTGCTTGCTCATAGGGGGTCATATGATTGTTGGGTTTTTCTCTGTACCTATGAAGCGCCTTGAGGCGACTTTTGTTGTGATTTGGCGCTATATAAATAAAATTGAATTGAATTGAATTGAATATCCCATATCTAACTCTGCCTTTCTGCAGTAGTTGTCTTCTACTTTCTTTGGTACTTGTGGGCTTTAATCTTTTTCTTCTTCAGTATGTAAGGATAGAACACTCTTTTAGTACTGGAAGAACTGCTGCCTTGATACATATGCTGCCTGATATAAAAAAATACAGTTACTGTTGCATTTTTCTATTAAACGGTACTGTAAGCATTGGCTATGGTGACATCTCTATATACAGCAGGTTGATTATTTCCCTCAGTGATCACCTTCGTCTACATTTTGATGCCAAACGGTGTTATCAGCCAACCAATGACGCTCTCTGTGGATATATATCACAATAAACAAGATGTGATTGGCTGATGCCTGCAATGGTGCTTCAACAGTTTTCAACAGTTTCAAGCAAAGCGACGGATCCTTAATTCACTTCAGCATTGTGAGACACCCCCCCCCCCCTTTTAAAGTGAATGAGAAGCAAAAAAAGTCAAAGCCCAAAATGCTTTTGTGTGAATCCTCCCTGAGACAGTATTATCTTTCTAGCATAATGATAGTGTACTTCAGGTATATTGTTTATCACTCATCAAAGCTTCCCCAATCAAATTTTCACATTAAAAAAATAACTCAAATGTCCGTGTGAAATCTCTCACAGCTTCCACAGCCAGCTGAGCAGCTTCGGACCTCTTGTATCTAATTTTTCAGATATTGCTGTTAAATAATTCTGTATGGTACAACAGTCTTACTCTGATTAGCCCCATTTACAGTACAGCAGGTGAAGCAAAAGGCACTGAAACTCTTTAATACTGTCAATGTAAATCACCTGCCCAGCACACAACATCAGACTTAATCAGTTATTAAGAACTAATATAACTGGTCAGAAAAGTGATATTAAGAACAGACAACATCTATACAGTATTTTCAGTTAATGGACTATTTAACAAAATCTGTTTAAAAAAATAACAAATTCCAAATTAACACTTACATATTTGATACAAGTACAAGCATTCGGGGTAAATAATGGAATAATGTGTGAATGCTGGCAGACCAGACTTATTAAATAATGCTGTGAGAATTGCAGTTAAGTGCAGTTCACCTCTGTAAGGCTCACATACCCTGACTGGTTTGGATTCAGGATCTTCTGTTAAGTAGTAATCTACACCATACACTCTCCACTGAACACACACACACACACACACACACACACACACACACACACACACACACACACACACACACACACACACACACACACACACAAGGTGGAAGGGATTTTAATGTGAACATATTGGACTGTGGGGACTGTGGCAAATATATTGTACTGCTCTGGCAACACTAGTTTCTTTGTGGTATGCCATTAAAGCAAATTTGACTTTGAGTTTCAGAGCGTATGGCCTGTGGCAGCGGGAGGCTGCTCTATCTCTCGCTAGTCTGCATAGTAACAGAGGACAGAGAGGGAGGCCTGCTTTAACCTTTCAGCTGAGTCAGTCCCTTTCTCTTTAATGCGTGTCGTACATTTTAAGTCGCTAGTCGTTCTAACAACTAAAACTAGGATCGCTTCTGAAGCAAACAGCATCTCTTTGTCTGAGATAAATTGAGGAGAGCGATTGACAGAGAGAGAGACTGAGAGCCTGGCAGTACACAGTAATTCTCAGTGGTTTGAATGTGTATTTATTATTAACCAACTCATAAACAAACTAGCAGAATGAACTATTATCTGTGGAGAAAAACATAACCAGTCTAGGAGAGGTATGTCTTAGTACGATTGGATGAGTTCTCAGCAGGGCTCAACATTGATTGGTTCAACTTGGAAAAAGTGCCATTTTTGAAAACAAGCAATCTATCAGAAGCTAGATGATAAAAACTGCCATCAATGACTGAAAACTTGGCTCCATTGTCTTGTTTGCTGATGTTGTTGTGGTCTAACAGATCTATGGTTACAATCATGCACTGTTTTGAGATGCATCATGGTTGAAACCTTTCTTAAAGCTATCGTCACCCCACAAGTCCGGTGGCCTGAATTCCTACAATGGAAAATCACCTACTTAGAGATATTGACCAACGTCATAGGGTGCTACTGGTTTACAGGCTTAATCCATTCAGTGTGTGGTTCTCGGAGCTGTGCAGGTATTTGGTTTCAAACACGCATTGCACATCAGAATACTCTGCGTCTAGGCACCGTTTGTCTGCCTCACACCTTACCACAAACAACCCAAGTCAGATGCATCAATTCAGATGTTCCCAGTTCAATATGTGTGATGATTTGTGTGCAAAGCTTTTAGAGACTGTCTCCTTGCCTCTCTCATTCCTTTTTTTTCTGTCCTCCATCTTTTCTTGTCTGTATCCATTCTCATCCCCCTTCTTCTCCTTTGCTTTCTCCACTCCATCTATACCTCTTTCCTCACTGCCCTACTTTCACCATCATCGGCAGCATGGAGAGTCTTCTGCCTCTTGACAGCATATTTAATGTTTAATGCACTTTGATTTTCACGCAGACACTTACAAGCCGGAGAGGAGAGGAGAGGAGAGGAGAGAGTTTGATAGCTAAAAGGAGAGATGAGGAGAAATCAAAGAAAATGATGACAAATTCTTAATAGCATTAATTAAGAGTGTCCACAAAAATGGGAGACATGAGTGGTGTAAAGTTATTAAAGTCACACTTTTATTATGGAAGTATGCTTGTATTGACAATGCCGGCATGTTTATGAGCGTAATTTTTAGCATATTCATATGGTGGTTAAGTCAGAGATAAGCTACAGTTGGAAGCTGGCACATTGTAAGAAGAGGGTACTAAAGATGCTGTCCAGTTGCTTGAATGAAAATTGTTTTCCTGTTCCTTGGTTTGCATCTATGTTGCAAGATCCACTACAAGTGTGCTTTAGCGTGTCGGCCTTCTACCCCAACCAGTCCTGCTAGGGTCCAAATATTTTTCATACAAAATTCAAGTTCTTAGAAGCAGAGTTTATTTATGGGGCAGGCGTAGTGTAGCATTAACTGTTTAAACTAAGATTGTGACATTAAAAAATGTCATTTTCACAGTCAAACCAATTATTGCCAATATGCATTCAAAAGAGATTATTCTGGGAGAGCATCCAATCAGTGCAGCAGAAAGACAATGATCTGTATGTGCTATGGATAAGCAGCTTCAGCTGAAACAAACAGGCCTACTTCTGTAATGTTTAAGAGTTGCATTTGAGCATGCATATGAAAATAGTTCATCCCTCTCGTTTAATGCACATTAAACGAGAATCACTGTGCTCGTTTAATGTGAATTAGTGACACAGAACCTACAGAAAGCTCATTTTTTTTACACATGGACACGTTCATTTCAATCATCAGTGCGAGGACAGGTAGAAACATAAAAGATCTTAAGTGAAAAGGAGGCTTCAGAGAGGGAGGATTTCATAAAATTACTAATACTGTTAGATAAAGACCTTACAGTACCTTACAGAAAACCCCAACAGTTATGTGACCTATGAGCAAGTGCTTTGACCTCAGTGGGAAAGAGAAATTCAGTTTTGACAGGAAGAATCCTCCAGCTGGCCATCAGCCACGACCTCTTGGGACTGAGGGGAGGAAGACAGGATACACACACGCTGTGGAAGAGAGCCAGAGATTAATATTAACTAATGATTAAATACAGAGTAGTATAAAAACACATGGTGCGTGAGAATAAAAGGTGAGTGAGATAGGAAGAACTAAGAAAGAGAGTCAGAGATACACACGAGCTACAACAAGTAAACCAAAGCATATGGTCAGCATATGTCCACTTATGTTGCCACAGAAACATGTGGACACGACATGTGGGGAAAGCACGAGAAAGGGATGTGACGCCATACTGTGTTGTTATTACTATCTGCACAAGACAACAGAGCGCCCGGCTGTCCTCGACTTACACACGCACACACAGACACACACACATACAAACACAATGTATTTTATTCAACTCCTCAGAGTCTCTTATGTCATGGAGAGTAAAATCACCACTGCACATTTTCTGTTCTCGTGGCCCAATTACCTCTATGCTAATTTTGGCTGGAGTGATTCCGTTGCCTCGCGCACAGTAGCACACAAACACACACAGACATCTGTCACAGTTTTGGATCAGCCTTCCTATGCTAGCTGGTAAACACGCACATACAGCTGCATACAAAAATAAGCACAATTAAACATGAAAATACATGCACACTCTCTCTCACATGCACACACACTGGCATAACATACACACCTGACCTGCTGAACTCTGAAAGCCTCATCGTCTTCCCCTCATGTTATCATTTAAAATTCTGCTTTAAGTGCCTGTGGCTCTGCTGCCATTGCAGCCGGCGATAAAACATGTATGTAGGACTTCTAGGTCTATACAACCCAGGAGTCAGCCAAGTGGATTCCTGGCATGCCGACTTCATGAAGGTGATTCTTCACATGTGCACACTGATCTCTGGCGTATTCATGTTATCACAGTTATGCCTGAATGTGGACATGAATGGTTGTTTATCTTCATGTGTTATCCCTGCAACAGACTAGCAACCTGTCTAGGATATACCCCACCTCTCACTGGGATAGGTTAGGGTTGGATGGTTGGATGGATGGATGGATGGATAGATGGAAGGATGGATGGACTTATTCACAGATATTGCACATAGAGATTGGACTGTAGGGTAGAATGTAGAGTAAAAATGTGACCCAAGCTAAAATATTTTTTGCAGAAAATAGAACTATTTCCACAAGTGAGCAGACACTATACTAACTTGATGCCATTAGTTATCAGTCAAAGTAAATGTTAATATTGTCCCAGCATTATTTAAATCAGATCAGATTAACCAGTTTCCTTCAACAAATGACAACTGAAACCTCAAAGGACTGTTTTCTTTTTTAAAAAATGTTAAAGCGATCATTACAGGGAGTGCAGAATTATTAGGCAAATGAGTATTTTGTCCACATCATCCTCTTCATGCATGTTGTCTTACTCCAAGCTGTACAGGCTCGAAAGCCTACTACCAATTAAGCATATTAGGTGATGTGCATCTCTGTAATGAGAAGGGGTGTGGTCTAATGACATCAACACCCTATATCAGGTGTGCATAATTATTAGGCAACGTCCTTTCCTTTGGCAAAATGGGTCAAAAGAAGGACTTGACAGGCTCAGAAAAGTCAAAAATAGTGAGATATCTTGCAGAGGGATGCAGCAGTCTCAAAATTGCAAAGCTTCTGAAGCGTGATCATCGAACAATCAAGTGTTTCATTCAAAATAGTCAACAGGGTCGCAAGAAGCGTGTGGAAAAACCAAGGCGCAAAATAACTGCCCATGAACTGAGAAAAGTCAAGCGTGCAGCTGCCAAGATGCCACTTGCCACCAGTTTGGCCATATTTCAGAGCTGCAACATCACTGGAGTGCCCAAAAGCACAAGGTGTGCAATACTCAGAGACATGGCCAAGGTAAGAAGGGCTGAAAGACGACCACCACTGAACAAGACACACAAGCTGAAACGTCAAGACTGGACCAAGAAATATCTCAAGACTGGTTTTTCTAAGGTTTTATGGACTGATGAAATGAGAGTGAGTCTTGATGGGCCAGATGGATGGGCCCGTGGCTGGATTGGTAAAGGGCAGAGAGCTCCAGTCCGACTCAGACGCCAGCAAGGTGGAGGTGGAGTACTGGTTTGGGCTGGTATCATCAAAGATGAGCTTGTGGGGCCTTTTCGGGTTGAGGATGGAGTCAAGCTCAACTCCCAGTCCTACTGCCAGTTTCTGGAAGACACCTTCTTCAAGCAGTGGTACAGGAAGAAGTCTGCATCCTTCAAGAAAAACATGATTTTCATGCAGGACAATGCTCCATCACACGCGTCCAAGTACTCCACAGCATGGCTGGCAAGAAAGGGTATAAAAGAAGAAAAACTAATGACATGGCCACCTTGTTCACCTGATCTGAACCCCATTGAGAACCTGTGGTCCATCATCAAATGTGAGATATACAAGGAGGGAAAACAGTACACCTCTCTGAACAGTGTCTGGGAGGCTGTGGTTGCTGCTGCACGCAATGTTGATGGTGAACAGATCAAAACACTGACAGAATCCATGGATGGCAGGCTTTTGAGTGTCCTTGCAAAGAAAGGTGGCTATATTGGTCGCTGATTTGTTTTTGTTTTGTTTTGTTCTTGAATGTCAGAAATGTATATTTGTGAATGTGGAGATGTTATATTGGTTTCACTGGTAAAAATAAATAATTGAAATGGGTATATATTTGTTTTTTGTTAAGTTGTCTAATAATTATGCACAGTAATAGTCACCTGCACACACAGATATCCCCTTAAAATAGCTCAAACTAAAAACAAACTAAAAACTACTTCCAAAAACATTCAGCTTTGATATTAATGAGTTTTTTGGGTTCATTGAGAACATGGTTGTTGTTCAATAATAACATTATTCCTCAAAAATACAACTTGCCTAATAATTCTGCACTCCCTGTATACCCAAATAATAAAACTGCATTCTCCTTCATTCTTTTAGCACTATGCTCTAACCGTGCTGGCACCTGCCATTGTTTTCATTGCTTTGCATTATGTGTGTGAGTTCATTATGATAGCAGCCACATTTGTCCAGCAGAGACCTGCCATAGCAAAAGCTGCCACGGCAGCTGTTTTGATTGTGTTGTATCTAAAAGTCTATTTACGACAGAGGCGGTCAGCATGGCAGCGTCACGCTCTGCAAGGTGGATTCACAAAACTATACAGCAGATTGATATGAAAATGAAGGATTACTTTAAAGATCGGTACTCACGAGTACTGAGTACTAGTATAATAATGTAGTAATGACAGCATCATTAATGGATGAGCATTACAGCTGATGTGCCACGTTGCAAAATCTGCTAAACTGAACCTCTTTGCATGATTATTTTGTCATAAAGTATAGTGATGGCAAATGCTGTCGTAGAGACAGCCCATGTGTAACAGACAGCAATTGTAGCAATCTCATGTCATTGCAGCTCAGTCAAGAAAAACTCGCCTGTGTGTATCCAGTAGCTCTGCCCATGCATAACTCTGTCCCTGATGTGTGTATGTGTGCCAGCCTCCTGTGACATGCTAAACTGAACTGTGCTGACCTGTTGTCATCTCTGTCTTGAGACCCCATCATCACCACCATTCACCCAAAATCTTCGAAAGATGGCCGGGGACCAAAAAAACAAACAAACAAAAAAACAACATAGTCAGCAATCACTCTCTGCTCTGTGTGTGTGTGTGTGTGTGTATTTTAGCTTTGTCAACAAAGCTAAAATAAGTGGACAGGCATATCTACCAATGACAAACCTTTATTTTTGTGTAACATATAAAACTGAAGACAGAGAAAGTTTCAGAATGATCAGATTTATAAAGTGTTAAATTATCAGTTTCAGTAGTTTTTTGCTACAGAAGGCAGGAAAATTTTATAGGAAATATATTATTTTCTTATAAACACTGTAAATAGACCTGTGATAATCACTGGGTTTCTTTTCTGAATTTAAATATTTTCTGGCATCCTTGCTCTTATACCACTGCGAACAGAATTTCTTGACACTCGACAAATTTCAGTAGGTGCTTGTTGACATCCTACCAACCAATGAGCCATCATAATGGTAATATGTAAAATGATATTGAAATAATTTGTGATCAAATTAATCAGCAAGAATGTGAAAAGGAAAAAGTCTCTGTTTAAAACGTATCAAATTAGGTTTTGTTTTTTGTTTTACACCACAGAGAATTTTGTCTTTGGTGTTATTAGTATTCAATGGGAAGAGAAAAGTATTTCCATAGATATAACATCAGCAACATAATGTTTAATATTTTATCTGCTTTTAAAATAAAATAACAGTGATCGTTTCATTGTAATGGCTCTAATCCAACAGAGGAAAAATAGGACAGCAATCTCCTTGCGACTAGCAAGCAACCAGGTGGTCACCCAGAAGTTAAGCATGCAGTACCTTTAACCTCTAAGCAACCACTTTCAGTTGCAAGGCAACAGGCCCGATCGCCTTCCAGGAAGACTGACTGACTAACTGACTGACTCTCTGGTGTAGGTTTGCAAACGATCACCATCTGATTTATAAATTCAGACAGACTGTCAATGTAGCAATCAATCTGAATGAGTCTGCACCAGTGAGTGAAACTCCTCTGCGTTATATCTCGTTGCAATAGACCATTTGACTCATCTGGATGCCAACTGGTTGTATTCTGGTTTTATTCCTGTTTAAAAGAAATGTTGCTGGGACGTTCGCCATTTTGATGTTATGCAGCATCTTTTTCACTTTTTGTGAAGAAATTTCTGTTTCAGATGTATAAGATTCTGGGTAAGTTCATAGCACACGATTTTCCCTGGTGTCACTGTTACATTAAAGATTTCTCTACATGCTGTTGCAGATCATTTGTTCAATTAACGTCAGTAAAGGTGTTTGAATTGGGAGATCTTTTTAGTGTTTTAGAGATAGAGTCAGTTATTGCAGAGCTTGTGAAACTCTTTCATTGTCTGCACCACGCTTTTCTATGCCGGGGCTCTTACAAACAGGTGTGGTATTGGGTTGGGGTGTTACTGGAGGAGCTGCCATGTTACAACACAGAAATAAAAAGATAGCTGGTGAAGAGATTGGGGAATATGAGACTATGTGGGGAAAATTTGTTAATAATGAATGAGCAGAGTTGAGGGTTGTTCAATTATCCAGAATGCTCTTATGATGAGAATTGTTAAACTGAGCTTGTTTCATGTATACTGCTACTTTCACCTACAAGTTTTGGAGAGTCCCCAAAAGAGACTTGGTTATTCCTTCCTTGGCTCAGCGGGGCTGTTAATACTACTATACAGCTCCAGTGATCAGAGCTGTCAGTTGTTGTAGTCTTGTATTATCAGATGGCAAAAATAGGATGGGAAGCCAATTATATCAATAATGTTGTGACCATGTGCTTTACTCATGCTCAGAATATGGACAACAGAGATTATGGGTATCAACTTGGGATTTAGGGGCAAAGCATGGCAGATGATTTTCAAAGGAAAAACTTCTGGAGAGACTTAGTTGAATATCAGCATAAAAATAGAAACAGATGGAGTCAGAAAAAGCTTAGTAAAGGTTGCCTGGTGCTTGTTTTAAGGACTGATCTGCTCTTAAGGAGCTCCCTAGAAACAGATTGTCTCTGTAAGAACCTTAGCACACCGTAAAGACGAACCAGCCTAATTGGACTATAAGGAACCCCTGCCTTGAAGTCAACATGCTTAGCTTCCTGTGTGCATGCTCATGTATGTGTGTGAGATGTGGAGCAAGCATTAGCACGACAGGTAACGTCACTGAAATATGCAGAGAAAATTTTAAAACGCGTCTATAAAGAAATCTGTGCTCTGTGAAACAAACTTGCTTTTGGTCAAATTCCACAGCCAATGCGGTGCAATCGGGTAAGTTAAATTAATCCAATTTCACAGCGGGCTGGTGAGAGGTGAGGACAGCCCAGCCATAGCTGCACTAATTAGCCGTGTATCTGTCACTATCAATTGTATCAGAGAGCATACCAAAGTCTACCGTTTTGCAAACACATGCATATCTGTATGCAAAAAAGTGCAGTCCCTCACAAAGTGCTACTTGTCTTCCTTCACAGATGAGTTCTCATATTCTTTAATTTTTAAGGAGTCTGTGATATTTCATATAAGATTGAAAGAAAAAGTCACCCTATAAGCATAAGAAGTTCTTGTAGGTTTTGCATGCACGTTGTGTGTTCTGTGGCTTGCTCGATGAGTGTGCTAATGTACCTCTGGATGACAGGCCAGAGATGCGTTAGCTCAACGCTGCAGGCAAGCACAGCTGTTACAAGGGAGAGGAGAGCAGAGGAGACGAGAGTAGAGGAGATACGGGAGAAGGAAGATGGACTGCTGCTGAGCATTGAGTAATGTAATAAGATAAAGAGACTGCGCACACAATACCTTCTCTGTAACGTCCTACTCTACTTTTATCGTCTTTTGTAGCTTAACAAAAAGTAGAGCTAAAGAAAACATGTCAAATCAGGTTAATTGTTGCGGTTACATAAAAAGTTGAACACTGACCAAAATTGTTACAGTTAATCCTGAGTGAAACTCTAATCTTTGAAGTAACAGTTGTAGTGTATCCAAAACATGTCACCCAATTATCCATGTTTTAATATCCTGAGAGGAGACATTAAGTCACCAAAGCCAATGGGATCCATCTTTAGGGAATCATTGATGCCCGTACCAAATTTCACAACGATCGATCCAGCAGTTGTTGAGCTATTTCAGTCTGGGCCAAGTGTTGGACCACCTATCAGACAGAAGCACTGTCACAGGGAGAAATATACAATAGGAAGGAAAATTGATGTTGTTTATCCTTTTTTTTCAGTAATAATACTCCACATACAATATGTGAAAAATAATTACAGTACGCTGACAGAATCTGCTCCCTGTAATTATCACCACACAGTCAAATAATTACAGTGGCAAGAAATTACAATTAACCAATTGTTTGACTTACAGGGGACTCCTCACGACGACTAGTGTGTGTGTGTGTGTGTGTGTGTGTGTGTGTGTGTGTGTGTGTGTGTGTGTTAGAGAGAGAGAGAGCCAGAGAGAGTGATTGAGCCTTACCCAGAAGATTACTCCAGTGAGGCCAAGTCCCTACAGATGAATTGTGATAGCAGATTAATAGCCTGTTAACATGTTAAAGCCACATTTCTTATTATTTTCCTTTGTATCAGCACCTAATCAATTATGCTACACTAACACTATGGAACACAGACATTGGAGACTTTGGCATGAATACAATTATTCTGAGCAATTAAGGTCCAGTGAACTTGTGTGTTGTTGCCTTAGAAATGGTTCCTTCGAGCACGGGGACCAGGCCTGTGACCACTCGCAGTCAGACGCCGTCTTCGAGTATGAGCATCATCTAGCTAGCCATAAAGCATAAAGGTAGAATGTTTTTTAAGTGTCAGGTAATTTCAAATCCAAACTGTTTGTGTGCAGTTTGTCGCACAGTGTGTTGCTAGCTAAAGATCCAGCTGCTGTATTTCACAAGTAGAGAAAGGAAAGAGAGCTAACTTCACTCACTCAATCCTGTACACTAAGGAAATCTATCTGATTCTTTTCCCCACACTGAGCCACTACAGCTGATTTTTAGGGTTCCCCACCTGCTGAATCCCACTTTAACCGTTCATTCATTTTCCTGTTTAGACACAAAGTCACCCTCTACAATGTAGGCAACAGAAACAAGCTATTTTTTCTCTGCTTATGTTCTACTTAACTGATTCAAGCTGAGTAATTTTATCAGAATTAAAATATTTAGACTAAAATAAATTTGAATTTCTGTCTACTAATATTATTTTATTATTACATTAAACACAAGGTTCGGTTAGCTTTGCATAAAAGTATGTGGTAGAAATGTTCTTAGTTACGTTTCCTTCCTGTACTTTTTCATTTTTACTTGAGTAAAGAAGTTGAATCAGTACTTTAACTTTTACTGGAATATTTAATATCTGTACTTGAACTTAAGAACAGAATGTCTGTACTTTTGCCACCTCTGCATTTAATCCATGCGTGTCATCCAAGCAGAGCCATATGGTTTGCAGTGGATCACAATCACAGTGATCCTGAGGATGAGACTGACCCAGCTGAACCTTTGTAGAGATCATTTACACAATCAGTGTTTATGATTGCCACATGGTCCCTGATGAACAGCTCTGATGTCACACAATCACACTGCTTGTTACTACAAGCAGGAAGCATGTCATGCATGTAGCTGAGGCTCTGTCAAAGATTTCACCAGCAAGAAAACATGAGACTAGTAATGTGCTTTTTCCTTGTTTACTAGTTTTAGAGTTAGTCTCTTTTTCTTTCTGCTGCATAGACTCTCTTCTTAAAAAATACCAGATGCTTTCTTCTCAGTCACAAGCATGCAGATAAAACATTAAAATGCAAATACACTTTAAATTAACACATCCACATACGGAGAAATGCTTGTATAAAACATTAGACAAGCACACGTGCACGAATCCATGACCAACACTTGGATGTCCCACAGAAACTGTCCCTCCTCTCATCATCAGGATGAAAAGGGAGATAATGCATTATACATTTTCTCCTCTTTTTAACAGCTCATTACGGTACTCATTTAGAGCCTTTGCCTAAAAACAGGCCGTTCCTAACGAGACAAGGTTTGCTATGTAAACCATTTTTATTCAAGTGTCGTGCTTGTTCTGGCATCAAACTGTTTCTGTTCAGCTGCAATGACCAAATAGTTTATTGTATTATTCGTATTTGTAAACCATTCACAACAGTGAGCACATTATTTGTTAACACATTAAGCTAAGTCTATGGACTTCCTTCTTGTTCGTTAAAATCCACTGGTGAGGTGAATCTAGGTGAATGCTAATAACTCGCAGTAAATCCATAGACATCAGCAAAGTCGCTGAATGAGGGATGGATTTTTTTTTTTGCTTTAAGATTATGTTAATGTAGATTATGCAAAAGCACAGACGATTAATTTTTTGTAACAATCTTGTGCTTTAAATTTGAATTTTTTTATAAGAGAACTGCAATCTGGACTGAGTTCTCAAAGTTGTTTAATGTCTGATATCTCTAAATCCAGCTAATCTGAAACCCTGGAGTTCAAAGTTTTAGGTCTATAGATAAATGACAGAGATTTATTAGAGGTTTGTTTAGTACTAAAAATATTTTAGGTGTTTTTGGGGGGGGTTTTCAAGTTCATTCATCTGTGAAATTGTCTGAACAAAATCTCCTTGGTAGCATGGTCAGGATATGTTAAAGGGGTATTTTTTTAATGAACATGGAAAAATAGCACCTTAAACAATTAAAGTGGTTGCCTGTAAATTATTCTGTAATTGCTGCCGCCAAGCTGGAATTTTCCCACGCAAAATCAGATTTGCTTTACAGCAAAAAGGAAAGGAAACTGCACAAACAAGTGCTTAGCAGCTAGCTAGTGCTAACGATTAAGATAAGATAAGATAAGATAATCTTTATTAGTCCCACGCGTGGGAGATTTGTTTTGTCACAGCAGTGCACAGTGCAAAGTTGCATAGAAAATACATTACATGAACAGTTATTGAAACGCGTCCTCCCCCCAAAAAAGAGCTGCTTTATGGAAGGAAGTGAAGCAAAAAAAAAGAAGATATTTTCACATTTTCTTAGTGTTTGTTTCTATTAGCATTAGATATGCCAGCTAATGCGACCATGAGGTTAGCGTTTTACTGATCCCTCTATGTGTTGAACATAGATAATTCCTGTGTGCTAATCATTCAGTGTGCTCTGTTGATAGTTGTGGCTAGGTTAATACACACACACACACACACACACACACACACACACACACACACACACACACACACACACAAACAAAACAGGAAAGTGAAGTGTTATGGTGCAACACTACATGCCGTAACATCAGTTAGAGGGCCAAAGATGATCTATTATAGGTCATAGCTTCTTTTTTCTATGATAAACTAAAAAACACGCGAAAGGTCATATTAAGGTTTCTCATCGCATTGCGATTTCCTCAAGAGTGGTTAACATCACATGATTAGTGGTCATTTTCCATTTGATAATGAAATGCTTTTAATTTAAGCTGCACAGAAGCAGGTTATTACCGAATATGACCGAGTATTCTTTCTAACAAAATACCCAGTTTTGCACTACAATATCTACGTGCAGTGACTTCAACAATATCAGACTTTTTATGATTAGGTTTCAGCAATTGCCGTTCTTAAACACAAACAAATGCATTGTGATGTTTTCCTGATGTCATCCAAGTTGTTTAAAAATAACCTTTGATGGGACTTTATATGTGAACCTGTCTGCCCTTTGTATACCTGCTATCCATCCCAAACATGCATTCAAAAAGTTGCCTCTAAATGCAAAATGTATATGCCATCAGTTACCCTCTAAATATACCCTGCAACTTGGAAAAACTATGCAAAAATAAAGACACGGTGAAGTACTGGTTCTTAAAGGTACAGTAATGTATAATGAGGCTATAGCTTCAAAGCCTTTAAACAGATTTAGACAGTAAATACCTCTCTTAACCCCATGGTAAAGAGATAGATTGGATACGACTAAAACTGATCTTGTTATCTCGTGTCCTGCTGTAGCAGATGAAGCTCCATGAAAGTCTATTGTGGGAAGTCTAGATTTTTAATTTCGAGAAAGAGCAGTCAAAATGTTTTGGGTTTTTTTTCATATATTTTCTTATTTAAACTCTTAGAACAAAGGAACACGAATTCTAATTTATACATGTCAGCACAGTAAGCACTATGTTTAATTCCTGTGCAACAAATGGTACCTATTTTAATATATAACTCCACCATTCTATAATAATGATTTTTTAAATGATGTAATTTGTGCTATATGTTTTACTAAATGATGCCCAAAAACCTGAAATGCATTCCATCAGATTATGGACAGAAAATTATTTAGGAGTTTCTCTCTCACAGGTCTGTGTTTACACACCAATATGCTCACTCTTGAGTCCAACACTGACATGATCTCTCACTTGCTGCTTGTAGCAGCTTGCTGGCCGTCACTAGGTAAAATCAATCACAGAACCTCTTTGCTTTGGTTTCCATTTTTATCAGTTTGCATTAAAGTTGCTGACTCGTCTGCAAAAACTCACCATTAACTCTCCAAGCGATAGTGAAACTTGAAATGGAAAAACAGAGTGCTCACCTTCAAAATAGAGATTGCGCCTTATTTTCCACTGCAGCCAACATATTTCAAAAGGCACACCATGTGCTTTGAAGGTCTCAGTCTCCATTTGTGATTTCTGTAGCACTTTTCACTGTTTCACTACAGCTAGCCAAGTCATTTGGAAGTGTTTGCAGACAAGTCAACATCTTCCTTGCAAACTGCTGGTGACCGTAGAAATTTATTATTAACCAAAGCAATCGCAAGAAGGTTTGCTGTACTGCACCATGTACCTTTTTACATACAGAATACAAAGATTTCCCTAGCAACCTGTTGTTTCTCGATGGTCACAGACTGGTCTCTAGTCCTACATGACTGGCGCCTAACATGCTACTGATCAAAATTTAAGCATAAAAGCCTTACACAATGTCAGACCTCGTAAAGTCTTTGGGCACAGGAGATGAACAAATAATCCTTAAGCGGGCCATGATAAAGAAATTCTAAACTATGGCATGTATGGCAGGTGAGAACACTATGAAGACAATGCCTGAGACTTTTAGGCGAATTCTAAATGTATGCATTTAAGCAGTTTAATAGCATCAAATGTTTTATCAAAACATTTCAAGCAGACAGCAGATGAAGACAGTTATAAAAATAAGTATTTCACTATAAATACACAACACAAATTAACTGATAAAATAAGAGACGCCTGCCCTGTGATGCCCGTGTGCTTTCTTTTTTATTTATATGAATCACCGTGGATATTGACATATACACCTAACCTGGGAAATACTTATTTATAAAGCAGTTTCACCACTGAGTCTGTTTAGTAGCTGTACAAAGCTTTTAGTTGTATGTTCTTCAGCAGATTGATTTTGCTCAGAAGTCCTGAAAGTTGTTGGAAAAAACTGAAAACTAAATTGAAAAGTTAAGTGAAAAATCCGGGTGATATTTTGGATTGTTCCTAGGCAGAAAAAAACTGTTTTGTTTTTGTGAGTGGTGTATGTCTGAGTCAAGCATGTGCTCCTCATCGTAACACCCCGACAGTTTGAGAATTCTGTGAGGAGCTTTGCTGAGCCTTGGCTGAGATTGGCTGTTTCAAACACGAACCGTAAGAGCCACAGAGTTTATTTGTTATAGATTATATTTGTTATATATTGTTATATTTGTTTTATGTTCAGTTTATTTTAAGAGTTGGGAGCTGCAGACAGTGTAAATTGGCAGAAGTTTTCGGTAAAGCCAACATACTCATTAGAAAGTCAAAATCTTAAATTTAGTGACAGCATGCTAAAAAAAATAATAGCATTTTAAATAGAAGCTCCACCACAGTCTGCTTAAACTCTGAGGGGATTAAATGCAAGCAAAATCCCCCACTGGGGGGTTAAAATCTGTGTGAGTATCTCCTCAATCTCTTCCCAGGCTCAAACTGCTTTATTTTCTTTTTAGCTCAGAAAAGTTGTGTTCTCTGCATAAAACAGCGAAACCTTTTAAACACTTGCCAAATAAGATCTGGCACAGATGAGGTATTAATGTTTAGTACATTGAAATTATTACTAAAAATTGATAATAGATTTTTTTAGGGATTATGTACTTTTTACTGAATTTGTCATTATATTATTGCGCTTGCTCTTTTTTTCTGCTTCACTTGTTTTTAATAGCCACAGAGATATATTTGCTAAAAAGCCTGTTAGCCCAGTAACTTGCAGAACACATCTGCTAAGCTTATGCTTCTAATAACTTTCTGTACACCTTAATCTTTATTAACAAGCACACATGGCTATGTATGTGATCACTTCATCAGTCGTGATGTGTGTTCTGACTTGACACACACCTCCTTAAGACTAGAAATTTGCATCAGGCCTAGAGCAACTGCAGAGATACTGCATGGACACCATGAGACATCCATTGTTGTTTGCATTGCTAACACCAGGATCTCCACTGCAAACAATGATTCTCTGTCACAACAAGTGATGAAAGAAAGCTCAAATATAATTACAAAGACGTCACTGTAGTAGTATCTCATTCATAGGAAAGAAATAAACTACAGTCATGCAAACAATTTTCACAGAACTCTACACGCCATGATTCAATACCCCCTTTTAACAGCAATAACTTGAACTAATCGTTTTCTGTATGGCTTTATCTGTCTCTCGCAGTCCACTCTTCTTTGCCACATTGCTTCAGTTTATTGAGGTCTGAGGGCTTCTGTTTGTCTGCACAGCTCTCGTGAGGTCCCCAGCATTTCAATCAGGATAAGGTCTAGACTTGGTTTTCGCAAAATCGTAATTGTTTTCTTTTTCGGAAATTCTGTACATAAGCAGATGGCTTCACACTTGAGTCTAGAATATTTTGGTATACAGAGGAGTTCATGAGCGAATCAGTGACTACATGGTGCCCAAGTCCTGTGTCTGCAAAACAAGCCATGCGTTGTACAGTTGTTTTCTTATTGTACTGTCCTGAATTTGAGCTAACTGAGATCTGTAAACTCTGGCATGTAACGCTGGTATTTTTTTTAAAAATTATTTGCAGTTCCTGCAAATAAAATCACAGGATTGTGCAGGGTCTTGTGAAAAAACTATGGAAAACGTCGAGAAATACTTTCCCTGGAAGAAACAGTCACTGTGGTCAGTGGTCATGAGGTCAAAAGGACTGTTTTTGAGATTCCGTGTTTAATTATTTTCATATTATTCTAAAATCCTGCAAGATCTCCAGATGCTTTTCACCTTTACCTAGATGAAAGAGGAAATCTCCAAGACAGATCTCTCATAAGAAGTCAGCTGAAAAATCCACAGAGGTAGCATCATCATCATCATCATCGTTTATTTGTATAGCACTTTAAAAACACACCAGGCAGACCAAAGTGCTGAACAACACAGATTATGCTAGTAAAGACATAAGGAAAAGCCAGACAGTAGCTCCTGGTATTTCTGGTACTGTTCTGTAGTTTACTTGTGCCGGCCGACATTTATTCTAGACATTGCTCCAATCAAATTTTCCATTTTTTTATTTCTTTCATAATAATTATGACTCAAATGGCAACATAATTTTCACCTTAGACTTCAGCTTCTCATGGCTTTACAGAGCTATACAGTTGCAGATTTCCCTATTTGCAGATTACAACGTAACTCCAAATTATTCGTGAAACATTTGCTTATGCACTGATTTTTTTCATAGACCATATCTAAAATATTTGCAAATTACTTTCATCAGGATGATAGTATGAGATATATTTGGTGTTTTTAGCATTTTTAGAGGGGGTCTCAGGTATTTCAGCTAATACCAAGGGTCATCTGTATTGTGAACTTAACCTGATTGTTAAACTACCAGTGTCTGTTTGGCTGCTGCAAGCAGCTGTTTTCAAAGGAAAAATCCCCAAAAGACACTACCTGCACAGCAGCAAACATCAGACACACAGTCTTCCACTAATGCATATGGCTGAGTCGAGCCTTCCACAAACAGCTGTTAATAAAGACTAAAGTAGAGTTTTCAGATTGCCGAATGATTTGATTTCCATTCATTAGGTGGACAAACTCAAATTCCATATGAATGCTTATTCAATAAAGACATCCTTATGGTGCAAATAATCATGTAACCAGTGATTTAATCTGCGATTCTGAGACCACTGGGTGCTTTGTGTCTTTTAACATAAACGCTAGTTGTTCTCTGTAAGCCCTGGATCATTGCCCTGAAGTGTACAAAAATGGATTAAAAGGTTTCTATAGAGCTTTCTTAATCTGTTAATCATTTTTGTTTTTGCTTGCCTAGTGATCAATGTGTGAATGAAGAACAATCTCTGTCATTACATGATCACATATTTTTATAAAACCAGAGCTAGTGCCATTCCCCGACAACTCACAGTTTCAGAAACTGGACTTATAATATCAATACTGTAACAATTTCTGCATTTCTACATGGAGTGCTCCTCCTGTTTGAATTTGAAGTAAAAGGTGTGATAGTTTAGATGCTGAATGGCTGATAGTGACCAGTATGTAGTCAGCGGAGAACATAGAGCTGTGAGCCCGTGATAATTAAAGCTAGCTTCCAAGATTCAACTGTGGTGGAATAATGGGGGGGAAAAGACGACAGATGGAGGGAGAAGGAAAGAAATCTGTAGTCATTGTACAATGTTGTATATGCGTGTGTGTGTGTTTGACAGTGAGAGACAGAGTATGTCATGTGTGTGAAGGGACAGCGTGGAAGAGAAGAGCAATAAGGCCAAGCTTCTTCGAGGAGACTCACTCTCACTGTCACATCGATCAGACTACGGCATCGTACACACTCATGCAGCCGACACCCTGCTCTTCTTGCACTCTCATTGGTGGAAATACAACATGGAAGTAAGGACAGGATTTTCTTATTTATGTAGATGTACTAGTCTAGTGAATAATAGCTATAAATCATTTATATACCTATAAATTATAGGTATAAAAGCTGCAGATTTTATTTACTAAACATCAAAACTATAACCTTGCAGCTAGTTGGTTTGAAGCAGGGTAAAAAAAGGTAGCCTCGTGTCAGCAGGAAGCAGGATCTGTAACATATCTGCCTGGTGGACTTCATGTGGCTGCAGAGATGTAATCAGCTGTGGAAAGTTTTCATCCAGTACAACAACACTTACTCTAGGAAATATATCTACATAGATGTAGTGCAGTCTGCCTCCTCAACGAACTGCTGTAATCACATAAAATTTTAATTTAATTATGCCAACTTATATTAATATTTGATTCATTTATGAATATTTTAAGCATTATTCTGTACATAGTGATGCATTTCCACGATGTACTTTGGTCCTGTTGACAAAAGTACACATATTGGCCACAGACACCAGACACTGAAGGGATAGTTAAAACAAAAATCCTTCACAAATAAATTGCATTAGCAAAAATAACGTCCTCATGTCACCTTCGCCATGATGTGTGGGTATATGATTTTATTTTTTTGACTCTACTCTCAGTGTAAAAAATAATGTAAAACCACAAATTCATTTGGTACAGATCGAACCCGTTATTAATTAGTCAGCTTGCTGGTGAGATGTGCTGGCAAGCAGATTTTGTTACTTTTGCACAGAGCCAGGCTTTTTGTTTCCCACCGTTTACAGAGAAAAGTTGAGCTATGCAGCTCCTGGCGGTATCATTATTCTCAACTACCTCGCATCAAGGTAGTAAATAAGTGTACATATACAAAATGACCCTGGAAGGCAAAGTAATCTGGCAGGCTAAAGTCAACAGAATTAGAGCAAGTAAATGAAGAAATAAGTGCATCAAATTTAAAGGCGCACACAGGTACACGGGCTTATAGAAAAGCTGCAGAGGTGCAGCGGTTATTTATAATGCAATGACAATATGGATGCGGAATGTATTGTTGTTGTTGTCTTTGTTCTCCATCGGCTCCCGGGAGCAGATTTAAAACGGGGGCAGGGTAGATGTAAAATAATGGAGGCAAGAATTTTTAGTTAAAAATGCACTAAATATATAAATAATCATAAACTTTGTATACACATTAATTTTATAGGCACTGGCAGGGACATGCACGCACACACACACACACACACACACACACACACACACACACACACACACACACACACACACACACAGAGGGCTACAGGGTGTGCCCAGCGTCAGCGAGAGTACTCTCTGTGTGCCTGCTCTCTTACTCCCGGTGCCCTTATTGGTTCTTGCCCAATCTGGCCATCCAATCGCAACAAGCGGAGCGATTCTGTGCACAGACTTGCAAATAATCTGCAGTTTTACACACAGCTCTCCACAAGCACCACAATTATCTTTGTTTTTTCCAATATTCATGGCTCATTCTGTTACCCTGCAGAAAGTCATGAACGTCACGTGATGAATGCAAATTACCTGCCAAGTTCCACTTCTCACAGCGACAAGTTACTTACATCTTTTGCCAATCCCTTTCCAAACTATTTACACTTCCTTTAATAGAGTAGTTCCTATACTACACACGTTATTCTATTTATGTGGCTTTCCAAAACACATCTGTGAAAACTGCTTTTTTTTCCCTGAGTCTGTTGTTTAGTTGAGTAGAGGCTTATGAAGCTGTAGTGAATTATTAAGCAGGGTGAATTATGGGGCTGGAGTGAGTGAACAAGAGAGAGAGAAAGGGAGAGAGAGAGCGAGGTCTGGACAAAAATAGGTCAACCTAGCAGTGGCAACCCAGGGAAGTAGAAATGATTCGTTCTCTGAGGAGGAGCTTTGTGTGTATGTGTGTGTGTGTGTGTGTGTGTGTGTGCAAGTGTGTGTGTCAGAGATGCTGTATATTTGTCAGCCGCTCGTGGTGTGATTCTAATTCATATTCTACAACAAAGCAGCTTAAAAGAAAAGGTTCACCCCTTGAGCCATGAAAGGGAGCCAAATGTCAATTCACATGTGAATCTGGAAAGAAATAGTGGGAAGTATCAGTTGACACAAATAATTTAAGGTGGGATACAATTATATAGTTTTTTTTTCTTTTTTTGGGGGGGGGGGGGGGGGTGTCTGTGATGGAAAATAAGCAGTCAGAGCATTTCTATAGCTGCCTGACAGGATTTAGTTTCAGATTTTTAAAAGTAAATGAGGCTGATTGTTAAAATTTCACCAGCTCCCTCCGCCTATCACCACCAGCACCACCTCTTTGCTACCTTATTCAACAGCACTGTCTTGCTGTGGCTCTTTGTCTCATGTCAGATGAGTAACTTCCCCTCTAGACATAGCTCTTCATTCAACAACTGACAACTTGTAAATCAAATCCTCTGCTGAGATGTGAAAACAAAAGTCAAAAATATGAATACACTTCTTTGTAGCACAGCTTTTTTCTTCTTTTCCTCATGTTTTTTTCTTTAATGTCTTTTTAATCATTACACAGTCCATCACATTCATCTTCTGAACCTTGAAAGAAATCCAATCCCAGGGTCGTGAACCGCTTGCTCTGACAGTCTGTGCATAAACGTATTCATTCATTAGCAGATGCTACAAACATTTTAATAATACCTATTGATATGTGATATGTGATTTGCACATGTCATTACTCTTTCATCCATTTTTGGCTTATATGTCCCTCCATCTGTATGACTCATGCACATCCATATGTATTTGTGTCCATCTACCTATCTCTTGAGGGAAATTCCTTCAAATACAGCTCAGACTTTCAGTTGAAACGATGGACTAATCAGATCTTGAAAGTCAAAGGTCAGTGATGAAGGTCACTGTGCGTGCTTGTAAATGCCATATCTCAAACACACCTGTTGTTCAAAGGTCACAATTACCCCTGAAATTAACTTTTGGCCATTACTCTAAAAATTCACGTGTCAGTTATTGCAAGATTTCACACACATTTTTGCTAAGTGGGATGAAATAATGACAATGATAAATGATGAGATTTTAGTGCAAAAGGTCAAGAACATAAAATTGTGCTGCAGAAACACATTTCTTGCCATTTTGCAGCAGCTTAGCTCGGGAAACGAATGGGAGATGTGGCCATGTTATTATTAGTCTAAACAACAAACACAAGTCTGGACAGGCAATGCAAGGCATGCAGCTTCAAGTTGGTCGATATGTTCATGACTACTTTACATTACAGATTCATTCTTTTAAAAGGTTTTGTTTTTTGTTGCTAAGGTGGGTGATGTTGCACTGTGGGGATGCAACAGCAATGCACATCCCTCTTCCGGGATTTAAACAATTTGATTTCTTTAATATGACACACAGCTATTGCATTATTTCCTAAATCCATTCAGACTGCTCAGTTTAGGGCTCTGATTAGTGCCTGGTATAATCTGCGGACTCCTACCGCTGCTCTTGACTTTAAAATCCTGCTTGTGTTATACAGACAGAAGCAGTTCAGCAAGAGTTCAGGATAATGTAAGTTTAATCATTTAGGTTTAGATGGATCTGGGCATCTTATGAAGTGTTCATCCTGTAGGGAAGAAACCCACCAGTTATTAACAGACAACCAAGAGCATTACCACCGAGCACAGCGTCACCCTGCCTCCAGTGAAAACCCACGAGAGTGTTGGGATGAATTCTGCATGTTTGCATTAGTGAATGTACGAGTATGAACACCTTTGCGTGTCGCTGTGTGCGTGTCTACTTATGTGATGAAAATACACATTTATCTATTTCCCGTGTATGTGTTCATCGTGTATGTGTTCATGTGTGAAGGGGTGAAGAGGTTTATGTGTGTGGAAAGGTAAGAGAGAGGGAGAGAGAGAGACAGAGAAAGAGAGAAGCATGACCTACATTTGGCAAAGCTCATCGTATGAAACTGCCTAACATCACCCCAGAGCTCCTCAACGCAGAGCCACACGATTGGCTGCTTTTAGCTCCAGCCTGACAACAGCACTGGCATCACCCAGGGGGAGGGGGAAGGGAGAGAGAGGGTAAGAGAGGGAGAGGAGGACATGGGGAGGATTCACATACATTAAATCCAAAAGAAGAATCAAATTGATGTAGTAATAGAAAGAGACAGAGAGTGAGGAAAACACTCTAATTACAGACAGCGATATTATTAAAGTTTGTGTGTGTGTGTGTGTGTGTGTGTGTGTGTGTGTGTGTGTGTGTGTGTGTGTGCGTGCGTGTGTTTTCTTCTTTTATTTAAGAGTATATTTGACATGGTTAGTGACAGTGTGATGGTCTATTTCATCGACGGCCAAATATTTTTTTCCGAAAAACTCGATAAATAGGGTTAGTAATTTGGTTGTAGTGGCCCTTTAAATAGCCCAGGAAGCCCCAAATCCCTCAACACAATAACACTTTAATAATTTTCTGCCATAAACTGATATATCTATGTAGGTTTTCATTCGGTCAGGTCATGGTAGCTTTAAGCACTTGAGCTAAAGGCAATTGGACTTCTTTTGTTTGGTTTACTTATCCTCGAGGCCTTGGTCTTTGATGCTGACAAAAATGTATCATTTTATGTTCAATTTCTCAATTTCAGAAATACTAACATTTCTGCCAATATAATGACAATTTATGTAACTATATTGTTTTCCAAAATTCCTGCAAAAATACTCCAGCAATAAAATAAAGTAGAGTAATAAAGTAAATTACCTACCAGTATGACCAAATACTTCAGTAATACAAATAAGCGGCTTAAATTTAAAGGAAGATTCAAGCATTATTTGGGTTTTTTGATCCAATTTTATGCAAAAAATCTTACATTTAATCCATTTTTAATGTTATAAAATGATATACGACCTATAAAAAAGTTCAAACATTATAAGACTCAATGGCTCAATCTATTATAATATACCTAAGTGTTGACACATAACTCTCCATAAAAAATGTTGTAAAAATTTGTGATTATTATTAATTGTTACTGTTTAAAATGTACATTTACGTATACATATAACGGATTACCCTTTTAGTTTAAAAGGTGATTTTGTTTTACAATTACAATAATTAGGACACAAAAAATTACATCTAGTAGTTAAGTGAAGGATACCTAAAACTTTAGAATGACACTAAACATGAAAGACGTCATGATCCAGGCTCAGAATGTAATTCGGTTTCCATGCATCTCTTGATTTGTGTTTGATTTGTGTTTGTTTTTATAAGAATCTCAGGGTTCTGTGTTTACGGTTAGTATTCTTCTTTATGTTATGTTTTTTAGTTTTTTATTCTTCGTGGTTAGAGTGTGATTTCTGTTTATTTGATAAATCGCTATGGTTCTTGGTTTCATTCTTGTTTTTCATTCACATGTACTCAACAGTATGTGTGCTCAGTTCCTATCTGGTGTTAATTACTTTAGTTTTCTGTTGAATTTACTGGATTCTTCCTTTTTTCTTCTCCTGTTTTTCTGCTGTTAAGTTCACCTGTCTGCAGTGTTTCGGATTTGATTGTCAGTCGCTACTTTGTTAGTCACTGACTCTAGTGTCTGGTATCTACTTTGTACTTTCTGTCTCTTGATTGAGTCCGACTGTCTGACGTCTCTACTTCAGGTGTCTCCTTTTCCCTCATTACTTCCTTTGTATTTAAAGTTTGTGTTCTTTGTCAGTGTCTGTTTCCTTGTCTACTTTCATGACTTGAATCCTGCTGGGTAACCCTGTGAAGCTGGAGGTAGTTAATGAACTTAGAAGTAAGATTTTTACAGCTAGTACCAACAATTACACTTCAGTAAACGTTAGTGTTTTCTCTGTTCTTATAAGTATTAGACTGCAACTCAGACAAGTTAATTAAATAAACTGTATTTTGTATTTCATTGGGATTTTTTATCGGTTAGTGTTGATGCTGAAAGAACATGCCTCATGTTCAGACTCTGTGCAGGTTTAACAAAGGTCCATGGACACACATATTCTTTTATATGTTGCCAGATTTGCTGGCAATATTGGAGAGTGGCAGAATAATGAGAGCTTGAAACCAACAATTTTTAAATCTTGTATGATTAAAGGGGCTATAAGTAACAAAGTCTACAGTGAAACACAAGTCTCTTTGTGTTTGTGAAATTTCAATGCCAGACAGGCATTTTAAAACATTAGGAAACGATGACAAAACACTGGAAAAGTGATCTCTAAAAGCACTCCAGGTGGAATATCTCAGAGCTTATCAGTTTAACTGGGTAGCAATGAATTAGTATAAATAGGAACTCTTGTCATTCTTCCATAAAACTGGACTAAGAGCGATGTTACGAGGTTACTGGGTTGGACTTATAATATTTACATAGTACTTTCACTTACAGCACCGCTAGCTCTAAAAGTGAGTCACTCTCTTCCTTCCCTTTCTCTTTTCCTTTCCTTGAGATCCCCAGGCACAAGGCATTATGGGAATCACTCTGGCACAGCTCTCACTCTTCGCAGATTTAATCTTTAAGTTGTTTCCATAGAAACAACTAAATTCACTCAGCTGATAACTGTTGGATCATTTCTAAAGCCATAAATGAATGTCTTCATCTAACATAAAGCGCCTCTACAGCCCAATAGCACAAGATTGTCTTAGTCACTGTTATTCACTGATTATAAGGAACGGAGAGTCAGTGCTGATGACGGTGTGTAGGACAAAAAGAAGTCCAGTTGTTAAGGGTTTTTTGTTTTGTTTTCTTGTGTCTTTTGGGGAGATTTTTTTCAACATTTCCCAGTATGACCACTGCCATATTTTTGTAATTGGTGAACCCACTTCCTTAGATTTGGTTATTTCAGGTTAACATAGCTGCAGCAGAATCCCACCTGTCGTCTTCTACAGCATGTTGGTGTTTCTTCAGTCACCTCAGAAGCCCTCTCCTCTCTCCCTCAGTATCTGCCTGTCTCTCTTTGGTCTCTTCTTCTGTCACACTCTTAGACTTGGCATGTCATTAGAATTACAGACAGACAGAACACTAAAAAGAAAAAGAAAAACATAGCCCATTAGTGTGACTGGAATAAAGACCAGTTGAAAACAGACTCAGACAGACACACACACTTGCGCATGCATGCACACAGACACATACCCATTCACGCTGTGACCAGGGTAGGAGTCTTCCTCGGCACGTGCACAGCAGGAGATCACCCACTCCTTGCAAATGTGCCGGTTTCCATGGAGACACACAGTTAAAAATAACATGGGCGATGGCTTGTCTTGTGCCATTCCACTAACATGGCTGAAGCGCTCTCACACACACACACACACACACACACACACACACACACACACACACACACACACACACACACACACACACACAGAGAAATGTTGGCAGCAGTGTGTCTGACAAGCACACAGAGAACAATATGAAATCACACACACATACGGCCACAGTTCTTACAGTATGATAGTGGCATTTATTCCCACCCTCCTGCCGCTGGCCTATACAGAGGTGATCTCTGATATTTTTGGAGAGAAACAAAGACACACTTAACTATGGTTACTGTATAAAGCAGATGGTATGAGTACACCATTATAGTATATAAATCTACCTTTACATTAACAGTTAACTTTAATTCTTTGGGGAAAAGTCATTCCGTTACTCATCCAGCAGATACACACCAACATAAGTGTTTATTGTTTTCTTATTACTTGAGGAATCTCCAGTATTTGATCACTTTTTAGAGAAATGTGACTTTGTACCTGATGACACACGGTGCTAACAGTGTGTGTCTCCCACTTGGTAATGTGCAGGTACTTTATTAAACATTTATAAGAACTTTTCTCAAGTTAAGCAGTTGCCTGCTTTGCCAAAAAAACAAAAACAAATTATCTATGCATAATTTTCTCTTGATAATTCTCTATTCATGTCACATCAGGTAATTTCTCCTAAAATTAAACTACCTGTAAGTGAAGCTTTACAATTGTTTTTTACAGTTATAACGAACGTTTTTGTCCCTAGTCTGGTTAGGGATGCATTAAGGTATCATGGATCACTAGACACAGTGATGGAAGATGGAACAACAGACAGCATTAAGACAGGAATATGAAACTAGGATACTAAACAGCATCAGTAAATTAAAAAAAAAAAACAGTCAGATGACACAATTTGTAAGAGAAGTTCAGAGAGTCTTGAAACAGAGTCACTGAATACAAATTATTCTAAATGACTAACATCAGTTAAAAAGACCACTTTCCTTTCCTAGTTGCTGTCTCTTACACAAGTTCACCTATCTCCAGTCTGCACAAAGGACTCAGCCAATACTTTTGATATTATAAAATGACCATCTTTATTCATAAAGGTCTTTATAAAAAACATGCAGATAACATTTTAAGCATGTCAGGTGTTTGGTAGAAAAAATACAAAACATGTATTTACTTATATATTTACTGAGGCACCGTGTAGACTGCCATGTGATAATTGCCAACATTAAGAAACAAAGCGTACTTGGCGTCTGGTATAGAAATCCTTTGATGACATATATCTTTTTTATGCCTTTATAACAATTGTGCATGAAGTGAATGTTTGTACAACGCACCCCAGTAATAAACTCACCATAATTACAAATACACAACATTGGCTCTCACTCTATGTAGTGTTCATGCAGTACCACTAAGGGGCAGCACAGGAGCTTTCCACTGGTGTCTGTTAATACTGAGCAAACAGCAAGTACAGAGCCAGGAAATAATCCCTTGAACATTTAACCTGCTGTTATATTGTTGATATTTTCTCTGGCTCGTCTGACCCATTGTGACGTAGTGGATGCTATAAATAAGCCTACGCCTGTATTGACAGATGCTCTGCCTCATCTCTGTTTGCCATTACGGCCAAGTCCCACAGCCTTATAGAAATGGGCATGTAGCTATGATAACATGAATGTTGTGCAGGAGGGAAAGAACAGAGGGATTGAGGAGGAGGGAGACTGAACAATGGCGCAGGTGTGCAGCTTTTGAAATAGGAACAGAAGCAGAGAACAGCAGTAAATGTAATGATTTGAGAAGATACACACTGGAAGCAAGTCACATTATATGCCAGCGCATTGAGATAAATTACACTACAATTCCATCAAAATTTTTTAAAATCTAGCTTTGGAAATCTTATCAGGGACTCATAATTCAATTTCAAAGCATTTTGTGAAGTCCAATAAATTCTAAACTAGCGACCTTTACTATTTTGTTATAAATTCAGTGAAAGGATCTTAAAAAGTCTACCGAGCAAGATGGTTCTTCGAACATAGCTGTTCAGCACTTTTGCCTTTGCAAATGACTTTGGACATGGAAGAATTATGACATACAAAGTGGTTTATTCTTAACCTCCTAGGACTTGGCGTCCACATGTGGACATCACATTTTGGGTTGTCTAGACCAAAATATAAAATTTTGCTCTACAAGGGCCCGATTTCCACTTACGAGGATGTTATACTGCCACTGTTCTATCGAAATTTAAAATGAATGTCCTCATATGTGAATAGATCTTTTCTCAGAAACAAAAATCTGGTAAAAAAAATAATCTGTTTTTACATTCATCAGGTCCCAATCAGCCCAAATAGCAAAGAGAAATTAAAAATACATGCATGTCTTAGGAGGTTAAAGGTAGCAAGTACATTAGTGAAAGGTCGGTAGTGCTTACTGTTTTATTTTAAATTTCAGCTTTAAAGAACTTTTAGCAACATGACGTTGCTGCTGTTGATCATACATTATATTAGCAAGTCAGTCTCAAAAACAGTGTGTATCTTTTGACAAAAATATATACAGAAGTAGTCATTTATATGGTATCAGAGTTACAATCATAATCATCAAGCTAAGAAAATGCAAGAGAAAAATACCGAGCGTGATCCCTCCATTAAAACAAGTCTGTAAAAGCTTGTTTTATGTGACTTAAAAGATGAGACTGATAAAAGTGATTTGGTTAAGCTTCTCAGGCAGAGCAACCCATTAGGGTCCTATCTGAGAAGCTCAGGTTACGAAGCAGTTAATATGTGGTTGAAAGGTCTCTGATCTTGCACTGATGTTTCATAGATCACTCAGTACCACAGCCCCTGACAAACAACCCCAGGGACGCCAAGCTATTAAGGACTTCCCAGCAGTCCTGTTTAGGAAATGTGCTGTAAATAACTGAGGCAACCCACGAGCAATGTCTGTACATTTAATATTCGGAGCCATGTGCTCTCTTTGTCTGCATATTGACCACTGCGGGGAAGCGTGCAGGGACACGTGGTGGCTTTAGATGTGTGTTCAAATATTGCTGGTGTGTCTCCCGGGCATGGCAGGAGGCTGAAAGCTCCTTGATCAGACTGCCAGCTCCACCAGCTCTTCTCCAAAGTCAGAGCTCCAGATTACAGCAGATTACCAGGCGGGGTGCGCTTACACTCTCTCTTTCTGTGAGTGCGTGCTGTTTATTTTACACCCACATGGGGATCATGACCCTGATAGTCAGTTCAGACAAAGACAAAGTTTCTCTAAAGAGGACACTGCATTATTGAAAAAAAGCAACAAAAAAAACCACCATTGAGCTCAGATTTTCAAACTGTAAACTCAATTTTTTCCCCTCTTCTTCAGTGTTGCAAAGTTCTTCAAATATTTGACTGCATCAATGAGAGATGTTATAACCGCACAGCATGACTTTTAGATCACGGCCATACATATTCCCAGCATGTGGTGGATTAATACATTAATACGTTGACGCTGAAGCCTCCTTCCACATATTACCGCATCATAAAGAGATTATGGTCAGGGACAGCCCATGCCCAGGCAGGAATCTACCATCTGATACAGGCACATGGGGGTGAATCACAGGGACAACAGGGATGGCATACAGACGTGTAGTCCTGTCACTCTTTGTTAGTGTCATGAGGCTGTCAGTAAAGCAGTGGAACAGCCACATATTCTGTGGACAAGAAAGAAATAGTCCTTTATAGTGATATGTTGGGTCAGCTGAAGGGAGGAGAAAGCAGGGATAGCAGGCAGGTGGGTGATGATGAGGAGGAGGAGGAGGGAGAGGTCTGTGTATGCAGATGTTGTTAGTTGTTGTTAGATGTTGGGCTTGCACAGGAATGGTTTATAAAGGTCTGTAGCTTTAAATAAGATGTTATTACTGAGAAACAGATGATAAGGAGTCTAAAAGAGAAAGGAGGACCAACAGACGAAGACACAGAGGGAGAAAAGAAAAAGAGGAACTATACAGCTGCTGACTATGGCTTTGGCTTGTCTTGGTCTAGGGTGCGTCCCTGTGCGATCCAGAGGTACTGTCTCCAACGTCAAGTGTATCTTAAACTTCTTTCTTCCTGTTTAGTCCTTATTTTGATTGTCTAAAATATTCATTGGATTTTTATTAGGACAGGACCATTCTCCTGTGTTGATTTTATATCATTTGTAGAATCAATGTAGAATATTGCCGTATCCATATTTTTGGGAGGGAGTGGTGTATTAGGCTGTATATATAGAGTGCTCAAACACAGATATCCATTTAGTGTTAATAATGCATAACTTTAAACCTTTGTGTATACTGTATTCGCAAATTAATTTATCTGCCTTCAAATTCATATAAATTTGAGTGACATCCCATTCTTAATTCAAAGGGTTTAATAGGATGTCGGCCCAACCTTTGCAGCTATATCAGCTGCAACTCTTCTAGGAAGGTTAATTCAAAAGTTTTAGGAGTGAGCTTAAGGGAATTCTTGACCATTCTTTCAGACACTGATGTTGGATGAGAAGGCCTGGCTTGCAGTCTCCACTCTAATTCATCCCAAAGGTGTTCTATCAGTTTGAGATCAGGGCTCTGTGCATGCCAGTCAAGTTCTTCCACACCAAACTTATTCATCCATGTCTTTATGGACTTTGCTTTGTGCAAAGTCTATGTTGCACAGTCATGTTGGAACAGGAAGGGGCCGTCCCCAGAATGTTCCCATAAAGTTTGGAGCATGAAATTGTCCAACATGTCTTGGTATTCTGAAGCATTAAGAGTTCCATTTCTTCTGGAACTAAAGGACCCACCCCAACTCCTGAAAGAGAAACCCACACCATAATTCCCCCTCCATCAAACTTTACACTTGACACAATACATTCAGACAAGTACTGTTCTCCTGGCAACTGCCAAACCGAGACTCGTCCATCGGATTGCCAGATGGAGAAGTGTGATTCGTTCCTCCAGTGCTCTAGAGTCCAGTGGCGGCGTGCTTTACAATGCTTTCCATTGCACTTTCATATAATGTGATGTAAGGCTTGGATGCAACTGCTCGAACATGGAAACCCATTCCATGAAACTCTTTATGCACTATTCTTGAGCTAATATGAAGGTCACATAAGGTTTGGAAGTCTGCAGCAACTGACTCTGCAGAAAGTTGGCAATTTCGATGCGCTATGCACCTCAGCATCTGCTGACCATGCGCTGCGATTTTACGTGGCCAACCACTTTGTGGCTCATTTGCTGTCACTCGCAAACGCTTCCACTTTGTTATATACTATTAACAGCTGACTGTGGAATATTTAATAGTGAGGAAATTTCACAACTGGACTTATTGCACAGGTGACATTGTTTCACGGTACTACGCTGGAATTCACTAAGTTCCTGAAAGTGATTCATTCTTTTACTCGTGTTTGTAGAAGCGGTCTGCATGCTTGATTTTATAAACCTGTATTGTCTACCAAGCATTTTGTCACATAGTGATGCAGTGGTAGTACTGTTGTTTTACAGCAAGAAGGCCCTGGATTCAAATCCATCAACTGGTTGGGGACTTCCTACATAGAGTTTGCATGTTCTCCTTGTGGGATAAATGGAAGAAAATCTATGCATGTGGTTAGAAAAGAAAAGAATTAAGTCCTTTTCAGTTGTCAAGATCAGGGAAACTAGCGATTAGAGAACCAGGAAGAGATAAAAGCAATTTTTTTGTGCCAAGGTATAAACATGTTTATTTCTGCCATGAATTTTTTGGCATAGAAGTCAAAGGGACTGGCTTTTAAGCACTTCCATGTTGGAATCTAAGTTGCCACTTTGTATAAACATTTAGTTGATTGAGTTTTGTACTGTTGGTCACAAGTTTAAAAATATATATTGTATGCCATTGTATATTGTTTAGATTAATAGACATTAATCAATAAGTCAACCTAAAGATGAACTGATTCAATTAATTAGTTTTTATAACAATAAGCCTTGTACAGCAAACGATTATACTGCCATTTTATAGGGGTTGGAAAAAAATTGATACAGCATATATAAGTATATTTTGTCTGGCAATATTGTATTGATACAGTCACACAAAATATTGATATTTTATTCTAATAAATTAAAATATTCCAGGAATACTACAAACAAAAGGGCCCATCTTGCCAATCTCTCAGAGAGATTGGCAAAGGTTGGCAAATAATTGGTACCTCATTTATAAATGTAGACAGACTGCCAACATGTTGACTAAGTATTTGTAAAATGAGCGCAACTTGAGGGAACAGGGAGGTTGCTTTGAGTAAATGTTAAAATTAAATGTGAATTTTTGTCTATGTAGACAGCAACAGATATGTGATTTTTGATGATTAATCACTGATATTTGCTGTATTATCAGAAGCTGATTTAATTTAACTGCAAACTTGATCCCATTCAATCGCAGACTGGTGGCAGTCTTATGACAACATTTACGGAACCTTTTAGTGACAAAGAGATATGGAAAGTTTAAATTGAAGGACATCATTTTCCCAAAAAAACTTTGATTAAAAAAAGTTTGATAAATTGCAATAAATGATGATGCAATACTCATATAGAAAATCGCAAAATGTTAATATTAATTAATTGCAATAATATTGTATCGGGAGCAGTACTGGGGTAAAGACTCAAGAAAAATAATGTATTATACAATACTCGTTATTTAAGTAATACATTTAAGTTAAGCAGTATGTTACTTGGTTACTCACCGCAGAAAGTGATTCATTACACTACTTATTATTGTATCATTACTCTATAAAATTACCTGAAATTATTACATCATTACCAGTTAACAATATAAACCTATAGGCTACAGTCCCACACACCAACACAAATCCCTACCCTAATGGTGACACACGTAGGATCTTTCTTTAGTATTTGCACATGAAAACACAGCCGGCAACACAAAGCAAAGATGAAAAGCAGCCCAAAGAGACTTTAAAGCAATCGCCACAGTGATTCTACTTTAGAAACATGAAAAGGTAGAAAGAGACTACAAGTCTGAGTTCTCATTCAATTCAATTCCACTTTATTTACATACAGCGCAAAATCACAACAACGTTCAACTCAAGGCACTTTATACTGTAAGGCAGAGAGCCTTCAATAATAGAAATCACTCCCTTTGCTACCTGGTGAAGATCAGGGTCTGGCTGCTGGGCAGGAGACAGCAAACACAGCGATAAAGTCACTCTGGATTCTTTGCTAGCTTTGTGTTAGCATGCTGTCTGTGCAGCTGCTTGCAAAGGGCTAAAGTTGTATGAGCAGCATAATGTAGCTGGATGCCACTTCAACTTTACCATCACACTCTCATCCTATTGTGCAATAAAAATTAAAGTAATTTCCGTATCTCCACTCCTCAAAAGCTCTATTGCTGTACCACTGTGCCATTTTTCTCTTTCCACACATGAAATAAAATCAGCTGATCGTAGCTTGTAATTGTAACTGTAATGTAAATACAGTAACTCTTTACATTACTGTGCTACTGAAAAATATCATGTAATCACAGTAACGTGTTACACCCAGCAAAGATCCTGAGTGAAGTATTGTGATAATATCATATCGTGGGGTGTCTGACGATTCACACCATTTACATCTTTATAGTCATTTGTACTTACACTGACCACTCAAAATACTTTAATACAGTACACTATTCCATGCATGAGCATATTATCTACCTCACATTCTCAGCCGGCTCAGAATCACCAGTTACCCACAGAGACACAAGGAGACCATGCAGATTCCACAGAAAAAGGCCACAGTGGACCAGGAGGAGATACAAAACCAGAATCTCAGAAAATATGAGATGTTGCACCGTTTGAGTTGCCATACGCTCACAGTGCAATTTTCCTAAGCAGAACTGGCTGGCTTGTGTTTCTTATATAACAGCTGTCTACTATGACAAGATTCTGCAGCTACTGCCTAGGGTGTATACTGCCTGACCCAGATACACCCTAATACATTCTACTAATGACTTACATTCACTCACATCTGCACAAGAGAGATTGAAAGAGATTTAAAAAAAGAGAGATACAAAATCTGTATATATATATACAGTGGGGCAAAAAAGTATTTAGTCAGCCACCGATTGTGCAAGTTCCCCCACTTAAAATGATGACAGAGGTCAGTAATTTGCACCAGAGGTACACTTCAACTGTGAGAGACAGAATGTGAAAAAAAAATCCATGAATTCACATGGTAGGATTTGTAAAGAATTTATTCGTAAATCAGGGTGGAAAATAAGTATTTGGTCACCTCAAACAAGGAAAATCTCTGGCTCTCACAGACCTGTAACGTCTTTTGTAAGAAGCTTTTCTGTCCCCCACTCATTACCTGTATGAATGGCACCTGTTTGAACTCATCATCTGTATAAAAGACACCTGTCCACAGCCTCAAACAGTCAGACTCCAAACTCCGCCATGGCCAAGACCAAAGAGCTTTCGAAGGACACCAGGAAAAGTATTGTAGACCTGCACCAGACTGGGAAGAGTGAATCTACAATAGGCAAGCAGCTTGGTGTGAAAAAATCAACTGTGGGAGCAATCATCAGAAAATGGAAGACATACAAGACCACTGATAATCTCCCTCGATCTGGGGCTCCACGCAAGATCTCATCCCGTGGGGTCAAAATGATCATGAGAACGGTGAGCAAAGATCCCAGAACCACAGGGGGGACCTGGTGAATGACCTGCAGAGAGCTGGGACCAAAGTAACAAAGGTCACCATCAGTAACACACTACAACGGCAGGGAATCAAATCCCGCAGTGCCAGACGTGTTCCTCTGCTGAAGCCAGTGCATGTCCAGGCCCGTCTGAAGTTTGCCAGAGAGCACATGGATGATACAGCAGAGGATTGGGAGAATGTCATGTGGTCAGATGAAACCAAAGTAGAACTTTTTGGTATAAACTCAACTCGTCGTGTTTGGAGGAAGAAGAATACTGAGTTGCATCCCAAGAACACCATACCTACTGTGAAGCATGGGGATGGAAACATCATGCTATGGGGCTGTTTTTCTGCCAAGGGGACAGGACGACTGATCCGTGTTAAGGACAGAATGAATGGGGCCATGTATCGTGAGATTTTGAGCCAAAACCTCCTTCCATCAGTGAGAACTTTGAAGATGAAACGAGGCTGGGTCTTCCAACATGACAATGATCCAAAACACACCGCCCGGGCAACAAAGGAGTGGCTCCGTAAGAAGCATTTGAAAGTCCTGGAGTGGCCTAGCCAGTCTCCAGACCTCAACCCCATAGAAAATCTGTGGCGGGAGTTGAAAGTCCGTGTTGCTCGGCGACAGCCCCAAAACATCACTGCTCTCGAGAAGATCTGCATGGATGAATGGGCCAAAATACCAGCTACTGTGTGTGCAAACCTGGTAAAGACCTATAGTAAACGTTTGACCTCTGTTATTGCCAACAAAGGTTATGTTACAAAGTATTGCGTTGTATTTTTGTTATTGACCAAATACTTATTTTCCACCCTGAATTACGAATAAATTCTTTACAAATCCTACCATGTGGATTCATGGATTTTTTTTTCACATTCTGTCTCTCACAGTTGAAGTGTACCTCTGGTGCAAATTACTGACCTCTGTCATCATTTTAGGTGGGGGAACTTGCACAATCGGTGGCTGACTAAATACTTTTTTGCCCCACTGTGTATATATATATATATATATATATATATATATATATATATATATATAAATAAATAAATATAGCTGGACCAGTAATAGAAAAGTTAATGCTAAATCTGGGACATGTGTAGTTGTCACAGATGATTATGTCTGGTTGTAGTCCTGCTTCATACAACCTTGATACAAGTATAGTTGTGACACTGTGTAAAATGGTAATAAAAACACATTTTTAGATCATTTAGCACATATTGAATCAAAAGTAGCACAAAAAACAACTTAAAAAATGTTGATTATTTTTGACAGATATGTTGAATTTGCTGGTAAAAACTCTTAAATGAAACAGTGATATAAAGGCAACAAACAGTTTTGCAGTTCTTAAAAAAAAACACCTGGTGAGACATCTCACAACTAGTTCATTAATAAAGCTTACGGATCAGTTTATTAAGCCAACAGACTTAATAAACTGATCCGTAAGGCCAGCAATGTTGTGGGGATGGAGCTGGACTCCCTCAAGGTGGTGTCGGAGAGGCGGATGCTGTCCAAGATAAAGACAATGTTGGATAACACCTCCCACCCACTCCATGACATGTTGGTCAGTCACAGGAGCTCGTTCAGTGAGAGACTGAGATTACCGAAAAGCACCACTGAACGACACAGGAAATCATTCCTGCCTGTGGCCATCTCCCTGTACAACGCATCCACTTAACACACTGTTTGCTGCTACAACTACACATGTTTCTTTTCCAAATATTTATTTATAAGTGACTTATGTATGTATGTATGTATGTATATATATGTATATATTGTACTATTCTTAGTTAGTGTATTGTCTGTCTTGTCTTAATGTTGGTTTAAAATGGAGCACTGTAACAAAAAATAATTTCCCCCAGGGATCAATAAAGTATTCTGATTCTGATTCTGATTCTGATTCTGAAGCTCTATTAATAACATGACTGAGTCTAAAAAGAGCATCCCAGATAGGCATGGCATCCTCTTTCCATCCCTTTTGTTTCACAGATTACGAATACTATTGCCAAATCTTTGATCAAATCTATCAGAAGTGGGAATAATTTATGCTGAAGTTAAACATCTGAAGTTTACATCAAGCAAAACTGGGAAGACAGAAAAGATCTTTTTCAACTACGGTAAAGCAGCTCTGAAACAGAGTGCTGTTAAAAAAATGATGCAACACTGAGGTAAACATGACTTGAATGAAACATGTTGCCAGTATCAGATTTAAAAGCATGTATTTCAAAGAGTTAAGTTTCATGATTTCTAGATTAATAAGCTCTGTTTGTTCGATTTTCATTTGAATTCAATTCATTTTTAATTTACTAGGATTATTTATATTTAGAGTTTTTTTTTTTTTTTAGGTTTTTTTTTGGAGTGTGCCCCAGCTCTCAAGCTGTTATAAGTGCCACCAGACCTCCTGCAGATATTCAGCACACCCAACATGGCGAGAGAAAGGAAACTGCATGTGGCAAAACTGTGTTCATCCAACACTGTCAGTGTAATAAAAGCAGCTGTTTGACATATAGGTGCTTCAATTTGCTGTTTGGTTAATTGCAGTGTTACAGCATTGCAACTGGGTTGCCAATTTTGGGGTTGTAACATCTGAACACACAATAATTGTCCAGTTGAAACAAACTGACATTTTTCTGCCTTTAAACTTAGATACTGTTGATCTAAGAGTTGATACAACATAAAATGCTATCTTTTTCTCATCTGTTTGTTTTCTCTGTTTCTCATCAATACTTTTTTTTTTGGGGGGGGGGGGGTATTGAAGTTGTTCAGCAAATCGTTTTGAGATCTCTCTTTACCGTCTGCATGCATTTATCACAAAATTTTGTTTGATATTCTCAGGCATTTACTCTCTTTTGTACTCTACTTTTTTCTTTCATACTTCCCCCTCTGCAAGTTGCTGACACTGCATCTGCAAATGTCACAGTTTGGGGAAACAGAGACTTAAACGTAGAGTAAAAAAGAGAGCAATGATGGATAAAGAGAGAAAGTTGGCAAGATACGGGACTTTAAGTCAGCATTCATGCTTTCAGTTTGTTCAGTTTAATCTGACTTGATTAAGATCATACCACACTTTATGAGTACTCATATAGAAATGCTGGTTGTACTAAACAGCAACAATGTACCAATTTAATGGACATAATGTGGTCAGCAATGTACAGACACTCAACTTTTCTTCCAGCTTTGGTCAATATATTTTGCTTGTCTGTCCTACTTGTAATGAAACTAAAATATATTTTCGTTTCTCTTAAAAAAGTTCAAGTTCTTTTCTTCGGCTGTGTGAAGTCTTGTTATATCTTCAAAAACATTATCTTTATGAATTATACAGATGTGAAATCTAAAAAAGTGACTTTGTCTGTAACTGTAATTTGTAATGGTTTGCTTGATGTCACTGAACGGACTCTGTGTTTTTTAACCTTGTAGTTTACATGAGCCAAATGCTGTCTGATTATAATTGGATGCAGGCACATATAAGGAAGGTTGCGTGGCTACTGACATACAGTGTGGCTTCCAAGGATGCAAGTGCATTTTGAATTATGAGTTATAAGACAATTGATTGCATAAGTTAAAGAGCTTAACAGCCCGTATCGGTCATTCTTTCACTTCTTGTGTGAACATCAACTTTGAGAATTATATACAAATTATATATATATATATATATTTATTTATATATATATATATATATATATATATATATATATATATATATATATATATATATATATATATATCTTTGTTGCAATAAATACATGAAGGACTGCAAAATTTACAGTGGTCTGTTGGTATGTTCAGAGTTTAAGGTGTGGGTTTAGCTGCCACCTGCTGGTGTGTCAGGGCTTTGTCTCGTGTTTTCATCCACAAGACATACAGACTAGAGACTGGCAAATTCTGTCTGTAAACAGATTTGAAGAAGGTTCTGGCTGAAGTCTTTCAGTGTGGAGCCTGCATGTTCTCCCTGTGCCTGCGTAGGATCTCTTCGGGCACGCCAGCTTCCCCCTGCAAGCATGTCTAAAGACTTACTTGTTAGGTTAACTGGTGATTTTAAATTGGCCAAAGGTGTGAAGGTGGGAGTGAATGATCGTCTTTTTGTCTGTGTTAGTCCTGTGATGGCTGGAATAGGCTCGAGCCTCCTAATGACCCTGAACTGAACAAATAGTTAAGAATATGGATCGAAGGGTATACTTGTATGTGTGTGCGCAAAGCACTCTGCAAAAGCCCTTTCTTCTAAAAGTAAATAGATATTGCCTTCAAAACTATTTAAAATTCCAAAAGTGAAGTTATTTATGAATTAATGTCATATTGATTGAATGAAGACTACATTATATCTACATTTATTGTGCTGGCCTTCAGCACAACAGCAGCTTTCCTAATTTTATGCTAAAGTATTTTATGGACAGGTTTTTCAAGCATCTTGGGGAGCTTGTCATAGTCTTTCTGTGAATTTAGTGCATCTCTCTCCTGTTTCTTCACATGGTCCTCGATGATGTTGATCGCTTTTCCTTCTTCTCCTCATCATCAATTCATAGAATTGTTGTTTTGCTTCAATTTTTTTGGAGACAATTTTGATTTCTGCGCGTCCTGTTTATTTATGATGTAGAAACCATATTTTAGTTTGTGACTGTACATGCAAATTCAAGAGTCCCAAGTTAAAACTTAAACATGGATAGTCATATCAAAGATTCTATTTAAGAGAATTAATTCTGTCTCTCTCCTCTCATCTTAGCGGTGTCAAACCTCGACATAGAGAGCAAGCTGTCGGTTCACTATCAGGCTCCATGGCACCAGCAGCACAATGTATTTCATCCTTGCACCCGACCGCCGTGTCTGGAGGAGCTGCACAGAAACGCTCAGCTCAGTCTCAGAGCTCTGCACCGAGGTGAGAGAGGCAAAATCAGGGGCAAAGTTGCATTATGTACAAAGTATGGATTGGAAATTTGTACTCGTGTGTTCGGTTTTCACAGACGAACAACAGCGGCAGCGGTCCACGAGTCGGGAGAGAAACAGGGTGACCATCTCTATCTCAGTGGCGCCCCCCATGCCCACCTTCCCTTCGCCCCACACCATCCGGCGGCAACAGAGGAGTCGCCTGGCAAGAGCGGTAAGGACTCACTGAGAGTAACATGAACTAAGAGTATGTTACGTTTAACAAACAGGGTGGAGTTAAGATGCGGTTCACCGTAAATTACAGCAACTACGCCAGGGACTTCCCTTGCTTCATAAATCCTCGTTTAGGACTGTGCATCTTATCAGTGGTCAGTTAATATCTGTAGCAAAAGTTGTGATAAAATTTGGTATTTGGCATCAGTATCTCCAAGATTCTTCTTCAGTCAAATGCATGTATTTTGATATTGCACCTTAACACTTATTGTTGACTCCTGTAAAACAAAATAAAAGGAGATAATATTTTCATATACTTACAGTGTCAGAGTTCCACCTCCCTCCACCCATATTTTGATTGCGATTCCTATGCAACACAAGTAATCAAACACACAATAAAGAAAGTTAGAGATTAATTAGATTGATATAATTTTTGCTGCAATCACATATTTTTATAGCGTGATAAAATTATCATTGTGAGTTATTTTGGCCATGATAGTTGTGTAAACCAGTCTTAAAACAATTCTGCCGTGTGGCTCCAAGTAGGAGAAACTACTCCATGCTCTGAACCAATATAATGTTTGCATCTGTGAATGTTGTGTGTGGAGCTCAGATGCAACAGATCCACTTGTCAAATCAGTAACAGTTTTGACAATTTTGAAAACATAGCTTTTAAGGGAACTAAAAAAAACTCCTAATAGAACTCTCAGGTCAGCTGATAAGTCTAGTTGTCCCTAGAAGCAGGCTAAAAACCAGAGGAGATCGGGCCTTTGCGATTGCTGCACCCAAACTTTGGAACAATCTGCCTCTTGAAACTAGGATCTCTTCATCACTTGACATTTTTGAAAACCCGTTTAAAAACACATAATTTAATTGTGACTGAGTTTTGTTCTTTGTGTGTGTTTGATCTACTTTTTACTTTTTTGTCATGAACCGGGCCTTACAGTCATGACAACAACAACAAAAAAAATCCAGACATGGTTAGGAATGTATTCCAAGCTGCTTTATTCTTTTAAATAAATAAAACAGAAAAGAAACCCTACTGTCAAAAACAAACAGTGGTAAGTGTAATCAGTACCATCAGTAGTGTGTGAAGGGATGTATGAGTGGAAGATGATGCATCTAATAGTGTCAAAAGTAAAACACCAAACCTAACGCAGCCAAAGTCCAACCTGATGTCTCAGAGCCAACCAAAACTATGCCCTAAAGGCTTTTTATATAGAGTCCTGGCACACTGGCCCAGGTGTTGCCAGTGTCACTGATTGTAAACGGGAACTCTGCCTCTCCAGTGCCTGCAAACAAGACACACATGAGCCAAAAGGAAGGCAGGGTGCAGTGGGTCATCACAACTATGTACAGCACTTTGGTCAACCTTTGTTGTTTTTAAATGTGCTCGTAAATGGCCTGTATTTGTATAGCGCTTTACTAGTCCCTAAGGACCCCAAAGCGCTTTACACTACATTCAGTCATTCACACACTGGTGATGGCAAGCTACATTGTAGCCACAGCCACCCTGGGGCGCACTGACAGAGGCGAGGCTGCCGGACACTGGTGCCACCGGGCCCTCTGACCACCACCAGTAGGCAACGGGTGAAGTGTCTTGCCCAAGGGCACAACGAGACTGTCCGAGCCGGGGCTCGAACCGGCAACCTTCCGATTATGAAGACGAACTGCCAGCTCTTGAGCCACGATCGCCAACATAAATATTTATAAATAAATTGATTGATTGATATGAAATCAGAAAATTGCTTACTTTGAATTCTGTGTACAGGTGACAATAAGCTGCTTAGATAAACTTAAAGTGTTTCCTTAACTGGTTCAAATTGTCGTGTGGTGCTGTTTGCACAACTTTTTGTTGGTTTTTATGAAATCTGTACTTCGTGTCTTCCAATAAAATGATAAAATATCTTATTCTAACTTTTGCATGCAGCAAGAGAGAGCAGAAAGGGAGCGAGACTTAGACTATCAACCCAGGAAGGTAAAACAGAAATTTGTTTGTGATTTTTCTATTGACACATGCTAATGTGAAATTTATGTTATATGCACATTTGTGCACAGTTAAGGCTGTGTGTCTGGAACTACATGTTATCATGCTACATCTTTTATACCACTTCTATTTTTTTAATTGCTTTGGAACTTTTTTGTGTAGAGGTTGTGTGTTTTTAATTACACTCGCTCTACTCTTTCTTGTTTTGAAAACTCTTGAAGGAGAGGCCTGTGAAAGAATCAGAAATCCAGACCATACAGAGAAAAGTAAGAAAGAACATTTACACTTGGCCAAAAATTGATCATTTTCAGTCCTGACAGACTTTACAACATTTGCCTGTGTGTGTAAAAAAAAATGCTTGCTTTTATGTGCGTGTTTCTTTCTACTACAGGAGAGGCCAAGAGAAGCAGATGTTCAGACGATCCAAAGAAAGGTAAGAAAGATGTGTCAGAGTGACATACCTGACATCTGATGTCAAATATTTGTACACCGTTTTTTTTCTTTTCTTTTTTTTTACAGCTTTTATGTTAGGAGATAAATGCAGGATTGTTACTATATAACCTATGTTAAAAAAATTTCCTGGGTTTTGGGTTGAAGAACAGGAACATGTAGCAGCATCGATTAAATATCTGTTGGGGAGAAAAGGTTGAAAAGAGTGCACCGCCTTGTTCAGTTGTCACCTTTTGATTTTCCTTTAATCTTTTTTATGTGGAATTACTTTAAATCTTTTGGATTTCACATGTCACTTCATCGACTTAATTAATTTATTTTTTGTTATATTTTGTGTTCTTAGTTTGAGTGCTTTTACTCACTTCACCCTATTGAAAGTTGCATCTTCATTCCATGGAATAGAAAGGTACCAAGCTTTTTCGTTTTGATTTCTTTTTTTAATCTTCCTATCATATTACTTGTTTAGTAGTTTGAGTCATTCAGCTACAGCTTTCAGTGTGGAGTACTTTGAATTAGACTTAGCTATTGCATAGATTCATTGGACACATCATTACGTACGCCTTACTAGTACTGGATTGGACACTTTTCCCCTCAATTCTTCATATCATAGATTCAACATGGTGCTGGAAACATTGTTCAGAGGTTTTGGTCTGACAAGCTAAACTCACAGTTGCTACAGATTTGTCAGCTACATATCCAGGATGTAAATCTTCTGTGCCACCACCACATCCCAAAGGTGATCTATTAGAATGAGATCTGATGACTGTGGAGGTCATTTGAGTACAGTGAACTCACTGTCATGTTCAAAAAGCCAGTTTGAGATGATTGGCGCTTTGTGACATGATATGTTATCATGCTCAAAGCAGCCACCAGAAGATGGGTACACTTCTGTGACCAACAACCAAACCACATTCAAAATCACTTCCCCATTCTGATTCTTGAATTTCATCTCTGTTGGGTAATTTTGACAATGTCTACAAACCTAAATATCTTGAGTTGCTGGCATGTGATTGGCCGAATAGATATTTGTGTCATTCATCATTTGAACAAAGTGTACCTAATGAAGTGTCCATGAGTGTATATGATATTGTTAGAAAAATTGTAAAAAAAAAAAAAAAAGATTCACCTCACCAATGTAAGTAGTTACTGTTAATCTGTAACTTTCTCAAATTAAATCCTAACGCACATTTAATGCTGCCAATATCTGCCTGTTTCTTACAGGCTACCTCTACAGGGGAAGGTGAAGGCGGTGAGGTCTTGGGAAGCAACAGAGCCCAGGCCTCAGCCCCCAGTGCACCTTCAACCCAGGATAAGCAGACAAACTGGTCAAAGGAAAACGTCCCACCATCAGATCACAAGTCATCTGGCGATTCTCATGCTATCTCTTCCTGTATCATCCCGATCAATGTCACAGGTAAGTTAAAGAAGAAAGAGAAAATAAAGTTGAAAAATAAACAGCATTTAAATCAGTTGATAATCTGAAACATATAATGCACAGGCCTTATTCGGTATGTGCTACAGCTCATTCATGGGTTGTTACTGTTAAACATATCTGTTCTGTTATTTGTAAATGTTGGGATCATAAGCTTTAATAGCTTAAGCTCTATTTAAGAACTACATACAAACTACATAGTTACTAGTAAATATGAATTTCAACACTGTTTTAAAGTACACGTTTGAACAGTCACTAAAAGAGGAAAGGGCAGTACTTTTACCATTTGCAATAGGTCAAACGCTTTAAACCGCACATTAATAGCAATAATAGGAACTTTTAATTGTAAGCACAGAAATTAAGATGCAACTGAAGTGGCAAAGAAATATATTGCCTCAAAGAAAAGAACAGCCAAACCTGCTGTTTGCAGCAACTACTTGCGGCCTTTTACAACTATCACGGTTCTTTGGCCATACCATGCACATGTCTGGAAAGATTCCCCTTACTCTGCAATCTGTTGTGACCATCGCTCACCCATAATGGTATAGAATTGTACCGGATAGAAAATAAAAACTTGACAATTCTTATGGCTTAAACTCTACGGTGACTATTAAAACGCAGGTGTAAGGAGCATATGAACGTGCAAATGTTAGATTCTATTTACATGCATAGAAAAGGTGTAACTGGCCTCGATTGTGCAGTTTCTATATACACATACACAGAAAAAGAAACAGTGCATTTTATTTGAAGTAAATATTCTAATCAATTGCCATATAGATGTTGTGAATCTTGGTACCCTAGGCAGTTTATAGGGTAAGTTTAATCAAGATTGAACCAGTCATCTTGGAGGACTTCAGGAACAAACATACAGCCTACGCTAAAATCATTATAGCACGATGATGATGACTTTTACTGGCCTTTGTCAGGACGCAAACAGAGACTTTCTCATCTAGATATTCCCGAACCTGGGATCATACCAGATAGTTTCTTTAAAAAGATTATTAAACAACATTTTATATATACATTGTTGTTATTACAGGAGTTGGGTTTGACAGGGAAGCAAGTGCTCGATGCTCTCTAGTCCATTCTCAGTCAGTTCTTCAGAGGAGAAGGAAGCTAAGGAGGAGGAAAACCATAACAGGAATACCCAAAAGAGTACAGCACGATATGGGTATGTTATAATAAAATCCTTCTCACATAGTATTTTACTATACTATGTATTTTTGTACTTTTGGCAATAAAAAAGATGACATGTATTTTTTGCAAACAGCTAATTTGGTTCTCCATTTTTAAAGAGGCTTAAATGTGAATTATTTTGATCATGAGTTAAAAAACTTCACAATTATGTGTAAAGTTTAAAGATGCGAGCCAAAAGGATATTAAAAAACAAAGTTGTTGTTTATTTAAGGGTTCGTCTTCCTGCGGGGTTGTTTGTGGATATCACATTCTGAAGAAAAACTCAGATGAAAAAGTTAGCGCAGGATATTTCCGAAAGTAAAGACACTTTGATTCTTTGCTTTCAGATTCCGATGAATCACCTGTGGCAAGAGAGCGCACAGTGATTATCCATGCCAATCCACATCAACTCTCGCTCTGTCAGGAAGAACTCTCAGTCAGTGGTCGCCTCCATCACACTCGTGACTCTGGCTGCCAGACAGATGATTTTCTTATAGCATGTAAGTTTCTGATACTGGAGGAGGTTCTTTAGGGTGAGCACTTTTACCACACATTACAGCACGGTTCCTCCTTGATTAATCTACTCTGTTTTCAAAGACCCTCTAGATCCCATTGCATGAAAATTATCTCGAAGCTGCTTATCTACTTTCATCCCTAAACTTGATTAATTGATCTGGAATTATAATTAATTCTTTTTTGCAGTTACAATCTACAGGCCACATGCATTAAGAAATATCTCCATCTGTTCCCCTCTCTCTTTTCTGTTTTTTCATTTTCAGGTACAGCTGCTCCCTCCAGAAGGCGTATTAGAGCTCAGCGAGGCCATCAGGGAATTCCTGCCTCTTTGTCCCATTCAACAGGAAATATTTCTTCTCTTGGTGACCAATCAGACTCAACATACACCACAGCCACATCCCATGGTGGGCGATTGCGCTCCCGTAGCCTTCCACGAGAGGGTGGACGTCTGATGGATAGTGATGAGGATGACGATGACAATTATGACGATGATGATGAGGATGAAGAATTGTCACCTTACGAAGCAGAGGACTTTATTCCAGCTGGCCCCAGTCCAAGAATGAAGATGATGATGATGAAGGATGAAGAGGAGAGCACAGATGACCAAGCAGCTCCAGAGCCGCTACAGCTTGGAAGCCTAAAAAGGCTGCAGCGAACTGGGGAGAGAGACAGAGGAGGTGGAGGAGGTGGAAGCCCAGAGCATAGCTGGATGGAGAGGGGTCGTTCACGGTTACCACGCAAGGCTGACATGGGCAGCTGCGAGATCTCGTCAAGCTCAGATACGTTTAGTAGCCCTATTCATTCAGTGTCTACAACAGGAGTCTTAGGCAGCCATGTGGATCACAAAGAAGACCACCAGTCATCCAGCGGGAACTGGAGTGGTTCTAGTTCTACCTGCCCCTCACAAACATCTGAAACCATCCCGCCACCCTCTTCTCCACCCTTGACAGGCTCATCCCACTGTGATTCAGAGCTGTCACTCAACACCGTGCCCAATGCTATTGATGAGGGATTCTCCCTCGATCCCTCATATCACTCTGACCTCAGACCCCAAGGCCAGGGTCACAGATCAAGCTCATTCACATCCTCAGCCACAGACCAGCTGGATGATGCAGGGGTCAGTACAGCCAGTGAAGGAGAGTGGACATACCCTCCAGACCAAGATCAGACTGACCAAGATCAAGACCCTGACCAGACCCAAAACCTGAGCCAGAGCCATGGGGTAACCCAAGAGTACAGCTCTAAACATAGCCTTGAAGACCAAGCTGGCTTCAGTGACAAAACGAGCAACACTGAAACAGAGCCTGGCTCTCATTACCCATCTGATACAGAAGGTTTCTATTCCTCCTCTGTGCATATCAGAGAGTGTAATCAGAGTTATAGAGGATACATGTATAACTATGCAGACCAAGGGCCTGACTGTGGTCAGTCCAACACTGTGGCAGCACCACTATCACATGGAGTTTACCCTGAGCCCTCAGCTGACTTCAGAGCAGGCACTCTAACCCTGGGGAGGACATCTCGTTCATTAAGGAAACCGAAAGTCAAACCTCCACCACCCAAACGAACCTCCTCACTAAAGGAACCCAGTGGTAGTGTTGATGTCGGAACGGACACACAGGCAGATCAGGATCAACCAAAGATGGTTATTGAGCAGGAGCTTACTTTGTCTTCCACAGATATGAAGCTGGAACTGGACCTAGAGCTTGGAGTTGCTCCAGAACCATTACAGACATCCTGTTTAGTGGCAGAGCCTTTGGGAACATGGGGAATGGGACTGGGGGAAACCGTGGACATAGTAGAGCCCATGTCTTTCAGCTCTGCAGATACACACTCATTTAAAGATGAAGGTGCTGTGCAATCTGACTATGCAGACCTTTGGCTTCATAACAGTGAACTGAAGTCCAACAATGGTGAGTACACATCCATGTCCAACTCAAGCACCGCCACAGGCACTACTGTCATGGAGTGTATCAAGTCACCAGACAGCTCTTCCTCTTCCACAGAAACCCAAACCCAGGCCCCTACCCAGGCTTCAGACACCGTGGCAACTAGTTCACCACTCCCACCTGAAGACTTCAAACTAGGGTCTCCTGAGAAACTGGCTGGTCTGGCTTCACCATCAAGTGGTTATTCCAGCCAATCAGAAACACCTACATCAACCCTGCCCACATCTTCGGCAGCATTTTTCCCAGGACCATTGTCTCCTTCAACTGGCAAGAGGAAGCCCAAAGTGCCAGAGAGGAAGTCTTCTCTCGCTTCCCTGCAGCATTTCCCCAGAGATGGAGCTTCCATTTCCTCTTGCTATAAGAGAGACCCAGACTTTCCACCTCCACCTTCTCAGCTGGATCTCAGTATCCTTCATGGTGGCTATGTCAGACACACGTTATCCCACCGGACTTACCACATGCACACATTGCACCATAGCAAACACAGAGCTGCAAATGTTTTAGCCACTGGCACAAAGTTGTTGGCTCCTGAAGCATCAAATACCAACCCACCACCAAGTTCAAACTCTACATTAACAATTCCTAGTTCAAATCTGTCAGCGATAACACCGTCTGCTCTTCGATCAGTGCAGCTTCATTCTGTTAGCCAATCTGCAGATCCACAAATTACTTACACTACAGACCAGGAAACACCAAGTGTAACAGAAACTGCTACAAGACCCAAATGTCCTCCTAGTGCTTCTACTCTGGCTCCGCCACCTCCTAACACTAGGCCTCTCCCTCCTCGCAGACCTCCTCCTAGACCACCAGGTCACGAGCACACCTCCTCCCCTGAGCATGCACAACCAACACCTCCTGGCCGTCATCCTGATGGGCCTCCATCTTATGAAAGCCTGCTACTTAGACAGGACCGCTATGGACCTGGAACTTTCTGGGCTATGACTGCCTTCCGAACCCGAATGGACCCATCATCAGACCTCTCTGAGGACAGCTCACCTGTGCATCGACCTGTCCCACGTGCTCCCCATCCATCTCCTGTGGATCTACACACACATATCCATTCTCATAGAGAGTTCAGAGGGCTCACCCACTCATCTCGTGCACATCCTGAGTTTAGGGTTTTAGGAGAACGCTCCTTCTCCCAGGATGATGATGATGATGAAGATGAAGAGGAGGAAGAGGAAGAGCACGTGAAAGAACCCCCTAGACCTGTATGTCCCAGAGGAGGTATGCGATCAGATCATCCTCCACCCCCAGCATATGAGTTTGCTGGGGGATCCCACTCAGACTCAGGGCCCTGGGCTAGTCCAATCAAAGTGCCTGGTACCACAATGGAGACATTGCATTCTTACCTAATCAGTGACCCAAGAAATAGAGGACACGAAGAACAGGAAGAAGAGGAGGAAGTGACATCAGGTGCTACCAGAAGTGCCCAGCAACAACAGCCACAGGAAAGCAAAGATGACTCCACGACTCCTGACACTGAGGATTACTTCAGTAAAGGTATGTTTCTAAGCAAAATACCACTTCCAGAAGAAGTAGGGTATTATTTTGTAAAAAATAAAGAAAATCTCACAAAATGCCATGATGTTTATTAATATTAAGCTGTTGTATCACAAAACAACATTAAAATTCTAAAAAAAAAAGGCAGTTTAAGGGATGGCTATTTCATCAACTGTATACTAAGTGATCAGACAGCCAGATGACATGTGTTAGGGATGTTGTGTGCTACAGATTCCACACCCAGTGATAATTCGCTCTCCCCTCTGATGGATGACACCAAAGTGGATGATGACATCATTCTCACGTCACCCAATAAGACCCGGACAACTGAGGACCTGTTTGCCATGATACACAGGTACTGGTCAATATACTTAATTACAATGTCTATGCAGTGTTTGTAATATATCTATTTTCTAGATTATTTTTTGTACTGACTCTGCTACATGTTTATGTTTTCTGTTTATTCCTTGTCTTTACTTTAATTGTGACTGTATTGTGATTTCCTTATTTAGATCCAAGAGAAAGGTCCTGGGTCGTAAAGATTCTGGCGACTTAAATGCTAAGTCTCGTCTCTGCCCTCCAGTACCAGTGACCCCCAGCAACGTGTCCACCGTCATTATCCCTCCAGCACCTCCTCTCAACATTCCAGCTACCTTAGCCACTGCTGTTGGGTCACAACGAGCCCCTGTACCAATCTATCGCAGCGCCAAGAAATCAAGTACGTCGAACGAGGAATTTAAACTCTTGTTGTTAAAAAAGGGAAGCAGAACTGATTCCAGCTATCGCATGTCAGCTACAGAGATTCTGAAAAGCCCTATTACCCCTAAAACACCAGGGGAGTCTGTCCAGGAAGGGCCCATTAGACAGGGAGAGGAGCCACCCTCTACGCTCCAGGAGAGCCCCATTTCTGGCCTCGACCCAATCCAGATACCAGGTCTTTTTCCCAGAGCCAACTCTGAGAGTTTTGCATCGAAAACCCTGCCTATGTCAGCTGCATCTCGACAAGGACGTTCTCGGATACCCCCTGTAGCCAACAGTAGTCGCTACAGTACACGCAGTCGCCTCTACACAGCCCCCATGCAAGCCATTTCTGAAGGGGAGACCGAGAACTCAGATGGGAGCCCCCATGATGACAGATCATCCTAAAGCCACCCGATGCGTGATGTCCTCTATTCTTAGCTGTGCCCTGCATTTCAAACGGTCCCTTCTACTTTTCTTGGATGGCTGTGTCATCGAGGCCAATGGTGTAATTCTTATGACACACAAAATCTGACTGTTGCAGAAATAAATCCGGTTGTGGATATTTTATTCTATACAAAGGTGTCAAACTGTTGTGAGGATTTGAACCATAAAGGTTATGAAAAACTATGAAAAAATAGTGTATTAAATAAATAATTCCCTCATCGAAAAAAAAATGCAAGACTTATTTTGATTGAACTATCTTTTTAAAAAAATAACGAAAGAAAGAAATAACGAGTTCAAAATGTTTGAAAAATTATAAAAAGAAATTTTGTGGAGTGTAGACAAGGTGCGTTTGTGTTTGCATGAGCAAGCACATGCAACATCCACTGATATTTCTACTTCTTGTGTTGTGAATGATGTGGGTGTGTGTATGTCATTGAGGAACTGCTTTCTTATTCAATTTAAAAATTCTTATGACAATTAATATTCTTTTAACTTGTGGTGCCCAAAGCATCAACTTCCTAGACTCCATATTCAATATTCCTGCCAACCAGCAAGGTTTGTCTCATTGTGGAAGTTATCTCTCAAAACAGCATTGACTTATTAGACTGGATTTCCATCTGCAGACCTGGCATAGAGAGTATATCACACAGAGCCAATCATATATTTCTTCACATAAATTATATCCAAAAAGATGACATGATGCATGTATTTTTGTAAAATTGCTTCTCAGAACATGATGATAAAGTTTCACCATGTTGCATGAACCTATATGGAAACATCCCCTGGATCCTGGTTTCTGTTGACATTTTTGTGGTTCTTTTGTATTATATGAATCTTTCTCTGCAGAAAGATTTGGTTGACATTTGTACCACATTGCCGGTGATCTAAACTGATTCGTCTTGGATTTGAGTGTTTAATAAGAAGGAGCAAGGGCTTGCGCCTATTTGTCTAAGATACATGCTAATTCTGGACAATCGCACAGTGGCCTTTCTCTACCAGAGGTGGTTTTAAGCAGGGAATTTGTAAATCTCTGCATGTATACATGGAGCTGTGCCATGTTTCACCAAAAGTCAACCATGAACCCAACCCTGAAATCTAGTATGCTTAGACTGATTAAAGATTTTCCAGCTGCTGGCCAGTCTTGCTGTGCTGACTTAAGTGGAAAAAAAGGTACATTTCAACCAGATTTAAATACACCACTGAGTGCAGATGGTGAAAATGCTTTAGATGGTTCTCAATCGGTTTGACTAGAGGTTCATTTGGAAAGGTATCAACTTCGCTTTTGCACTTCATGATTATTCAAGAATATTCCTTGAAAAGAAAATATATCTTATAGTGAAATGCATATGTATATTTGTACTGAATATAAAGAAAACTCATATCTATATAAAATGACAAACAGAAATTTTATAAGGAATCAATCTGAGTGTAGCAAAGAACAGGTCTCACTGAAAACATAACACATAAATCTTAGCAATGTACACTGTTCTCCTCTCCTTGTTGCCTCTCCTTCATTTGCACTGACCCAGTGTAGCATTAGACAGGTGAAAGCTCAACCCAGTGTCAGGTGTACACCATTTTGTCTTGCACTCCAAACCTCATATATTTCAAAATCTGAACATAAGGAGGCAAGAGGAGGAAAGGACTGCATACATCCAGTGTTCAACAGTCAGCAGGGTACCGATTGCCTCGCTGCAGCCTTTTCTCTCCCACACCCGGTTTCGAGTGTGCTGTGAACTCTCTCTCATCCTTCAAATAAACATTACACAGTGTTTTACAGAAGCAAACTATCATCAGTGGAAAGCTTGAACTCTCACCTGCCTACCACAGCAAACGCAACACATACACGTCTTACATTCAGAGACCGTACTTCAATTGAAACCACTCACTGTATTCTGTGAATACCTCAGCAAGCATATTACTGTTTTATTGTAAATGATAGATAGATAGATAGATAGATAGATAGATAGATAGATAGATAGATAGATAGATAGATAGATAGATAGATAGATAGATAGATAGATAGATAGCAAACCACAACTGTTTGATACTCAGCGAATATCAATTGCAGAACTGACACTGTGTAAGATGGAGAGAGTAAAAAGCTGTGAACTGATTACTTTGACATTTATCATACTCATACTGCTGAAGCGCACCTGTTCCTGTTCACTGTTTTATTTGTTGTGTTTTCTGTCGCATGCAATAAGCAACAGTGGGGGGTGGGGGGGGGGGGGGGGGGGGGGAGAAAAGGACACCGCCAAATCATTATTTTTATCTGAGGGATGTCTCCATGAGAAGAGATTTTTGTATTTTCTGTTCAAACGTCAAGTTCAATAGTGTGTTCTATAGATGTACAAACTGTCTGGCTAATTCTGTTCTGTATAGTCGTGAACACAAACAGGGGTTTATCTTGTACTGTATATCTACTCACTGGACAATCATAGGTTATAAGAGACTGTAAAGAAAATTATCTAGAATCTGCTGGGAGGGAGAAATCTGAACACTTTCGGTGCTGGGTCCTAGTCCTGGTGGAGCTGTGGAAGTGAGAGAAATATTTTCCAGGAGAAACTGCTGATTATGTTTAAAGTGCATATGTGTACACGCCAGTTTCAATACAATGTACAAATAAAGAGTAAGCAAGGAAAAACATGAATTCGTAAATACAAAAAACTAGTTTGGATTTGATCAGAGTGTCACCATCTACTTTTGACTAATAGCTAAATATTTTGTTTCCCACTAATATTATTACTGAATAACTGAAATAAAGAAATAAAATCATTTGTAGGGCTGTAACAGTATTAAATGAAAAATGCAACGCGACTGTGAATTGCCATGTGAAATTCTCCAAACACTCAGTATTTGATCAGTTAAGTATTTGGCCTTTAGTTTAGTTTGTGATTTTTCCGTACTGTACCTGGCACTGATGCCTTAAAGGTATTCCAAGACTGTTTCTTTTATTTGTAAGGAGTGGACAGAGGGGTTGACACATTTTGTAAGAAAGAGAAACTCTTGAGGTTGCCATGCAGACTCTAGTTTAACACTCTTTTCGCCCTCTAAAACCTCAGCAGCTTGGGAATACAACAAAACAAGAATCTGTAACCTTTATGGATTTTTTTTTCAATCTGTTTCCAATATCTGCACGCAAGGGGAAGTTTGATGACAACCACTTGATATTTTTATTCAGAAGTGTACAGTATGGAATAACACTAAACAGACTTTTAAAAAAAAGTGACATAGAGGAGAAAAAATAAACACTGAAAACAAACTGTAAGTATTTAAAAGATGCTCCATGCTTAAAACTAGCTAGGACTTATCAGATTTGAATCACTTTTGTATTTTTGTATAAAAATGTAAATACGTTTTTAAAGGAAAAAAAATGTTGCAAATTCTTTCTTTTGTAAAATAAACAAATAAAAAAATTAAAAACAAAGAAAGTTTTTTTTTTTCAAAGTTTACATGATTATTTCCAAGCCTTTGTATATTATGGAGCTGTGCAACACCTTCAGTCTTGTATTTATTTTGGGGGGACAACATTGTGAAAATTCCATTACTCTATATCTAATTCATTTTAACAGCTCATCGGGCTGCTTAGTAACTGTGCGTAGAAAAAAAGCCAATAAATGTGATTGCAATGAAATGAAAGGCCTATTGTGTGACACTTCATTTCAGCCCCGTCAGATCCAAAAGCACTGAGAGACTCTTCCCACTAGATGGTAGTGTTTTAACGTTCAGGCTCCTAGCTGCTATTCAGATTTTTCATGAGAAGGACCCAGCATTAACTAACTTTCCTTCACTATGGTTGGACCTCATGCTTGAATCCAGTCATACTAAATTAGGTACTGATACTTAGACAGTCTTCATTTTAAAATGTAAGGAGTAAAAAAAAGAAAAGAGAAAAGAAAGAAAAGAAACATTGCCATATCTGTTCTGACCAGTAAACCTGACCACACTTTCCATACAACAGACCTTGAATATTTAGTTACTAACCCAATGCAATAAACCGGCAGTCTCAGTCTCGAGTCTGCAAATGACTATTAACACAGCCGTGAAGAAAAATATTAAATTTTTAATAAGAATCTTAGACTAAAGGTGATGTACACAAGCTGAGATCATTTAATCAAAATTTGCACTTGTTCAAAAGATTTTGAAAGAGTAACTCAATACATTTACTGTATTTTTCGTTTGTTTGCTGGTTTGTTTTTCGGGGTATATAATTGTACATTGTCACGTCTCAAAATCTACCAGTTGTTGCCTACTGTCCATATTTACAGTGTCTCTGGTTATAAAGAAATACATGCATTATGTTATTTTATTTATCTGTTTAAAGAGCTTTTATTTTCTCCAGGGTTTTGTTTTTTTTTTTTTTTTTTTTTTTTTGTCTTCTATCCCTGGTCCACAAATAGCCTGCTAATTATTGAATAAATAATTAATATCTTATCTCTCTCTCTCACTCAGACTCCATATATTACCCATTTTCAGTCCCTCCAGCTGCTCCTTTCACATTTATGAAGCTGTTAATAACTAATCGTCATGTCTTTATGTAGCTATAGTTACGATAGCTTAGCTATCTGACAACTACAAAGAAAGTTTGAAAAAACAAACTGTGGCCTTGGAAGGGGTATTACCACCATTTATATACCACCTATTTACAATTACTGTTTCAAAGGTAAATATTATAGTTTTACTTTCACAACGAGTTATAGTTGCTTCTAAATCTCATACTACAGCACATTTTGTCAGTGAGTGCAGTGTGAACTGAACTTTCTCTTAGGGACCCAAGTCTCAAACAGCTCTTTGTTTACATATCTTGAAGCTAGCTGTTAGCCTCTGCAGTTAGCTAATGGTTAACTACCCATGTGCTCCTTCCTAACCAACCCCCGCCGTTACGTTATGTACTTAACAATTTTCCCTTTACACAAAAAAATAAATGAAATAAGATGATTTAAACTTTAAAAAAAATACCCGTATTGACGAGAACTATACACTGACACTGACTACTTCAGCCCAACTGAATTAGACGGTAACATAAAAAAATAAATACATACATAAAAACACTCGATATCATTAATGTTCTCAGTGTGATTTATGAATGTTACGTGATTACTAACACGCAAAACAGACACATCACCTGTCGGGGCACTGTTTGGGTTCAATTTGAGTGTAGGAACACTCGACGTCGTCAGGACTTAAGCATTCCCATTTTAGCGACCATGTTTAGCATATGCGTGTATTTCTGTTTGCAGTTTCCAGCAGCAATGTGAATTGAATGTGACTAATTCAATTTGCACTAAATAAAGAAGAATTGAAGTGTTACTGAATATTTTGAAGTCAATTTATCTGAGTACACACTGTTCATATTTATGATCTCTGTAATTATGAGAAAACCTATTACATTTATCTTCAGTGAATTATTTGCTTCAAGCCAAGGGCATTTGTTTTGGGGGTTTGTTTTGTTTTATTTTTTTAAACCCTGCTCCACAAATAGCCTGCATATCTGTTTGATTCACTTTAGGGAGCAAAGTGCTCTCTGAGGGCAGTAATTTATCTCTATTGCTAATTTTTAACTGTTACTTCATATTAAATATATTGACTGATTTCCCCAGATAGCCATGAGAAGAATATGATGTGTGTGTGTTTTTGTTTTTAAAGATTGTTTCTCACATAAATAACTGTGAATGTGAGACTGTAGCCTCCATAGGGGGTCATTGGACTCTGAGCACACAACCAGGAAGCAGCATGACTCCTCAAGAAAGAGTACTGCTGTTGAGCTATTTGAATTTCTTGATCTTTTTAACAATGACTCCTATTGAACTGTCACTTTGCCTAAACGAGACATCCATGACCATTTGACCCTTAAATCACACTGCTTGCTAGAAAGACACATAAACACAACCAACCAAATCTAAAAATGTTTCCATGCTGTTTGGTGTTTTCAGTTATGGATTATTTTTTCTGTCTCTTTATTCCCCACATTTTTATCGCAGGAAGCAGCTGAACTTACTTGGAGATTGGTTGAAAATATGAAGGCCAAAACACGCTGCAGTTTCACATGAGGAAAGTGCAGGGCTGCAGGATGATTAACAAGATGGGAGCAGGAAAATGCTGATATCCTACACAACAATTAAAAAATGTTGCTTTTCCTGATGAATTATTGACAGTCTTCTATGCAAAGTGATTCAGAAAACAAAACTAAAGATCTCTTGGAACTGCTGGTCGGGAATCACCAAACTAGAAGATTTAACCCTCTCAAGGCAGGCGTTGCAGATTTGCAACAGTTAAACACTAACAACCTGATTACCCCACATACATATTTTATGAGTTTTTTTTACTCAGAAGTACCACTGCAGGACGTGGTTGTGCATTAGCAACTAAAACTTAATTTGAGCCTGAGAGGGTTAATAAACCTGTGCTTGTAGCTGCCCTGCAGGCCTTGTCCTCAGACCTCAAACACTAAGATGATGTAAACAAATGTTTAATCGTGTGAATACATATCAAACATATTTAACAAACATCTTTTGTTGAACATACAGTAAAAAGTCGTGTATATATCTATATATATATATATATACATATGAAATGCTGCAAAGCGAGATGACAAGGCATAGAAAATATACATGGTTGTTGTGCAGTCCCTCTATGCTTTAGCAATGAACACAAAATTCTAATGATGTAAAACATCTAAGAAGAAACAAACCTTACTAAAAACCTGAGTTTCACATTAAAGCAAGAACGGTTTCAAGTATCAACTTGTTACCACTACAGGAGAGCAACAGTGTGAAATGCAGCTACAAAAGACATGATTTGGTTCGAAAATTGTTCTGAAATGTTCAGAAAATGAGGATTTCTGCCATCAGTAACAGATAAATACTTTGAGACTTGTGAATAATTACTCAGACACAATATCTTCCCGTACGTAGTTATTTGACAGTGCACACACACACACACACAGGAAAAAATAAAAAACAACAACAAAAACTGTCAGGCAGAAAGAAATGATTACACTTACGCTTGATACACTTTGTTACAGTACAAAAATCATATTTTAAAAATCAACTTTTTAGCTCAACTTTATACAAAACAGTTTCTCCATCTTGTGCTCCACCAGGAAAGAGCACTTTTGACTCCCTGTACAGCGCTCAAGCTTGACCTGCTTGCATTTCTATGCCAAAACACTTACAGCCTTCCAGTCATTGTATGTCTTCTGTGTATTTAATGGGTTTGACTGTCCAAGCATAATACAATCATATAAACACATCAGTGTTCAAGCTGAGACTAACTAGCTTGAATGTCCTGCCGCATACTGACAAACACAAATGAGAGAGAACTAACTCCTCGGTAACCGTTTCGTCTTGATCTACAGCCTGCGCTGTAAAAAATGAGAGTCAGCATTTAAATAGGAAGTGTACCCGCTCTGCAAAAATGATATTGTTACCTAAAAGATTATAAATGAGGTGTTTAATAACTTCAGAAAACTGGGCTTCTCCAATATTTCCACGTTAATTTACATAAACTAACTAGGGCGCCCCTGTTGATCAGTACCCATCAATAATGCTCATGACTTCCTACATTCACTACTGGCATGCACAAAACTAAACCCGACAGTCTGTAAGAGATGCAGTCATTCAGAAGCTTTTATTGCCTTGTTAGAAATTATGCAGCGAGACGTTCACTGCCAGTACCTGAACTAACCTTCCACGTCTTTTGTGCAGAGCAGCCACCCTGAAAACCTGACCAGGGAAAGAAAAAAAATAAGCCAGACAGTAAATAATAAAATAAAATAAAAACAAAACCTATAGTGTACATCCGTGTGTATCTGTAGAGGTAAGTTAATAAAGACTGACAAATTATGGCATCCAGTTATTCAAAATAAGGCAAAAAGGACATAAACATAAACACAATGATCTATGATCAGATATCTGACACTAATTACAGCTATGTAAATGTTGACTTCATGTACTAAGATTAACTTCATGTACTTTGTAAAGAAGACGCCGATTTCAAGTTAAAACAGTCCACTGGGGGAGTTTTACTACAATTCAGAATTGCTTCGTTTTTTTTTTTATCATTTTTCCTTTAAGTGTTTAGACTTTTGCTAAAATTTTCCCCCAAATTCACAGCCGCTCAAATGCTGCTTCAAAGTGTTTTCCACAAATCCTGAAGTTCTGACGGTGAAATCCTCGGCACTTCCATTTTTCAGGTTTCTAAAAACGCCTCAGAATTCACAAGACGTAAGGCTAACATGATCTCAGTGTCCTCGTTAGTAGCTACAACCGTGGCTCGTGTGGACTTCACTGCATCCTATCACTGCAGAATAATGCTTGTTTGTGTGTGTTTGGTTGACAGTGATCAAACAGACGTTCATCCTCTACTGCTTGGTCTGCTTCAGCTTCTCGATGTGATGACAGAGCTTTAGCGCAGGGCCCAGCTTCAGACCCATGTACTTCATAATGACGTCACTGCGCAGCAGCATCAGTGCCTTCCCATCAATCTCCTGTAGGGATAAGAGGATGTTTTCAGCTTGGTACGTACTTCATACTTTCTCTAAAACCGTCTAATAAAAATGTTAATGACTTTAACCAGACAACTTCCTTTAGCACAGCAAAGTAATGTATTGTGTATACTACTGTAGACCACAAGAGGAAGATCAGAGGTCGTCTTCGTCCATAATGTATGTTACTTAACATTTCAGTGCATGGCTGTTTGTTGAATTAAAATAAAATGAATTTTTATAAAAAAAGAGTGAGGTTAATTTAAATGAAATACTCACGTGTTTCCTGAACAGTTCCACATGCGGCCCGAGAGTGTGGGGATCGGCTTCTTGGACAAACCGTATGACATCATCAACCGACCAGGAGGAAGCGCCGTTTCCGGAAGCATCTTTGTCCTGTTTCATGTGGTCTGGACCTGTTGTTGAGCTAGCTGCTGCGAAGAATGAGAGCAAAAGGAAGGAAAAATAAATGAAGAATTATCAGAAAGGAAAGAAATGATCCCTGCAATAGTTTGATGTTAGGGTGAGCTGTTAACACGGCCTTGATATTTGTCTCAAAATTTGTAAAAAAAAAAAAAAAAAAAATTGGGTTCACAATAAAAGTAAAAGGGAAAACAAAACCCACGAGGCGAATATTTGTCTGTGTAGTGGTTAAAGAAAAACCTGGTGTGTCTGTGACTGTGTGTAATTAATCCTACCCTCCACTCGTCTGTGTGCACACACTGGGCCAGGTTCAGTGGGGTTGGAGCTAACTCGTCGGAGAGGCGGCGGCGTCTGTGCGTGTCCGGGGTAATACGGACGCTCCCTCTTGGCTGCTCTGTAGTCTGGCGTGTTGTGAAGAGGGCGGGGGCTCGGAGTGGGATCCTTAGAGGGATCGTTGTTAGGCAGGCCGTTCTCAGCAACACACAGTGGTTCTGTTTCAATAAAGAAAGAGGAGGAGATTAAGACTTCATGAGTGCAAGAAGAAAACTGGGGGAAAAAGCACGATGTACACAATGACACGTTGACAGACTCATTAAACAGCAGCGTGTCAAAAACTTTACACTACAACACACCACACTCCATCAAAGCTCGTAATAAATTTGAAAGCTTAAAAGCTCACAACCTTTAATCTTTCTCTTTAAAAAAAAAAAAAAAAAATTAAAGCTCTTCACTTTTACAGTCAGTACATGCACACATTTCCCCCACCTGACTTGGCCCTATTGTAGAAGCGAGAGTTGTTGGTGTAGGGGCTGAAAGGCTGCGAGCTGAAGAGACTGTCACTCTCCAGATGTTGGCACATGTTCTCCAGGAACCGCAGCACAGAAGAAGCACTGGAGGCAGAGGGCAGCTTCACATAGCGGATACCATGCTCTGACCGCACTGGAGGCAAAACATGGCAGCTATTAGTTTGCATCTGAGTGTGCGTGCGCGCACACACAAACACACACACACACCACACAATATGCATTCACAGCTAAAGAAAACAGCAGATGGTTTTGGGTTAGCAGCACTCTCCATTTATAAACCTGCATATTTCACCCCATCCCACACGGCACAACACCCTCCCATCCAAGCCAAGCCTGCACAAATCCACAAATTAAAACCCCTCTCCCCACCCAACCTCTCCCATAGCCTTCCCGATCCGACCCCCCGAGGGAGACTCAATCCCAGAATCCCAAACCAGGTTAGACACACATGTCACTTCTTATTACAGACACAGTGCTCACATCAGCTGCTGCCACAGGCACCATCTTTTATTCCACCTCTCTCCTGCCTCTCTCTCACACACACACACACACACACACACACACACACACACACACACACACACACAGTACATTCACATGTGTTTAAACCAAGTTCACTGGGCTGATTGCCCATCTAGGACGCACAGTGTTGGAAACTCGAAATTAAAGGCGCTGTTTTATAAGATGTGATAATGATTGTGAAAATATGCTCTTGACAATTAAATACTTAACCATCATTTTTTTGTCACTTTTTGTAACAATTACAGAAAAAGGACAAAGCATTTTACTCAAATACATGTTAGATGTGTCATCGACCTTCAATGATATCGATTATTAGATATTATATTGTTCACATATTATTCCATGGTGTTCTCCTGATTTACCTCTAATGACTTCTCCTCCTGTATGGGACTGGCTCTGCAGAAATGACAGCAGTACAGAGGGCTGGTATGTGCAGTCGACGCAGGCCTGAACAGCCTGCTGAAGCACTGCGTTGACTGGAGCTGGACCGAAGTGGTCTGGGAGTTGCTGCACCAGTTTTCGATCAAGATGCGGGCCGTAGTCACCGTGCTTGTTCACATAGACACACACTGAGATGGCACAAATACAGGAAACATTTGCAAAGAACACAAAAGAATTAGACTTAAAAAAAAAAAAACAGATAGCAGAATACAAATTTTAATTGGAGTTTGATCGAGGCTGTTGTTACTAAAACTTAAATCGACAATTTATATATAGACTTTAATTTAAAACAGATACATTCGTTTCCACTCCGTAGCACATTATGATTGGCATGTTTTGACAATCTGCAGTCTCTCATGTACACAATCCTTGATTTAGTCATTTGTAGGAACCTATTTGAGTATTCTTGGTTAAAGCTCTACACGTACAAACTGCAGACAGACATGCCCCAAAGCTGCTTTAGCATTGCATTAGTTGAAGGCTCAAGGGCATTGTAATCCTGAAAAGTGAACCACTGATTCACTCTGTTTTTTCCAAGAATTTCTCTGTATTTGGTTGGATTTTCCTTCCCTTAGTTCCATAGTCCCCTCTTAGCATGCTGAAGCATGCTTCCTCTGAAGGGATGGTAACCAGATTAACCAGGTGATGAGTAATGGCTATGGTTTGTAGAAACAGAGAAGAGGTTTTTGGCAAAACTTCATAATATTCAAGGTGCATGGCAAAGGAGCATAAAGTCTGAAGTGGTTCTGTTGTATAAAGAACAACGTGACTACCTTCATCAGGGCCAAATAATTTTTCCATTGGTGGCTCATCAGAGAATACTCTTCCTCTTACTTACATCTTCCTCTTCTTTGTTATGTCCTTTTAGTGCCATTTGGTCCAATTTAAAAAAAAATCATGAGAATAGATAATTCATGCTACAATCCATCAAAACCCCAACATACTCTAATCTCTGTAAACAGAGTAAATGTAATCAGTTCTGCTCATTTCAAGCTTCTTCCATTTCGCACAAACCAGGTTAGACCCATTTCGGGTTTCTGTTAGAAGTATGATAGGGAAAGAAAAACAATCACAATTTCATCTAATTCATGTTAACGTCTACAAAAATAAAGCACACAAAATCATTTGATCAACCTTCCTATAAATATTTAGTATTGAGGCATTAAAATCTGTTTTGGTTTAGGTTTTTTTTACCTGTGCAAACTACATTTGTGCTGTTGTTAAGGTTGTTGTTGTCCGCTGAGACGTGGCTGATACTCAATCTGGTCTCTGGAGGTGGAGCTGTAACTGATGACGCCCCCAGGGACTGTACCACCCGAGGCTTCTTCTGAACCAAAAAACAAACAAAGCCTTTCTCAGTAAATCTCAGTAACCTACCTACAAAGGCTGTTAGATAATCATTTATTAACTGTCTCTTTTAACTCTTCTTCACATGGATGGCACTGCATACAGTGGCTTTTAAAGTAAGGACATTTTTACTTATACTTTCTTTTTTTTTTATCAGTAATCAACTTTTGACTATTTTCTCTTTCTCTAAACCATTTCTGACATGGCAGAGTCACTGGCCAAGAGACTGTGGCTCTGGTGACATCTCACCTTGTTCTTAGGCTTAGGTCCTCTCTTCTTGTGTGGTCTGGGGGCCAGTTGAGTCTCAGTGCTAGTTCTGGCCGGGCTTTGTGACGCTCCATTTACCGCTGCTGCTGCTGCAGCTTCTGCCGCCGCTTTCAATAAAGCGATAGTCTGGGATTTGGGACGACGACCGCGGACACCCTTGCGTACAGGGAGGGGAGGCAAGGGGTTTGGCAGTCGGTACGAGGTCTGCATGGAGGAGGAGTTAAAAGACGAGCGACGTGTAGATGAGGTGGAAGAAACAGGGGCAAGCAGGGCACCAGGGAGGGTAACTGGAATAAAAGAGGATATGGAGAGACAGAATAAGTACATGGAAAAGATCTGAGAGATATAAGAAATCAAGATACTTCTCATTACTAAAAAGATGACATTCTAAAAGCTATTGGGCTGCAATTAGCTGCATCTCTTTCAGTTAACTTTTAACCCCGTAAAGCCTGAAACATGAAATAATTACTAGAATATCCTAACTTTTTAAAATTGTGTTTATTGAACCTTCTGACCTTTGAAAAAAATGAAGTGAAATATTAATCAGCATATGTGACTTTTTGTGCACATTTTTGTGCAATTCATTGCTTACAGTAGTTCATGTCTCTTATTGGATGCGTCAGGTTTTTTAAGGGGAAAGAAAAAAATCACACTGATGATGTAGAGGTGTCAAAAACTCATGTATCAGATGAGCTCCGTTTGGAATTACAAGGTTAACAAAGTCATCTTTATTCAGATTACTTATGAAAAAAAGGAAAAGCATCAAATAAGAAGCTAGAACCAGCAGATTTACGGATTTTGTTTGTTGCTTAATTAAAATGATTATTTAATTATCAAAATATTTGCAGATTGACTTTTATTCAGCTGGCCAGCTAATTATTCAATAACTGATGGTGCTTTACACACAGCAGCGCCCTAATCATATTTACTCTCCACCCATACAGAGGCTTTAAATTAAGATGTGCAGAGAATCCACTTTGCTGTAGGTCGTTGAGCCAAAGCGTGGAAAGCAAAAGTTAAAAGAAACACAAAAGCTGCGGGAAATGAATAACTGAGTCCTGCAGAGGAGATTTGTTTTGATTTTTCAGAGTCCCCTGGGATTGACAGGTCCTTTGTCTTCAGCTCCTCCCCGTTCTGAAATCAAAGTCAAAAGTCACGAGTCCCCAGAGAACCGCCTGAGTTTCCATTTTCATTTCAGTTTCACTTTTCAAACAAACAGAGAATTGTATGATTCTTTGTTATTTTGTGAGTTGGGACCATAATCTTTTGGCTACTTTCTCAAAAAAAAAGAAAAAAACAAACAAAAATAACAAACGCAACGATACATCTAACCTATATCTGAAATATTAACCTTAGGGGAAAAATAATTAGCAAAGAATACTATATTAATAAAAATAAGACATATATAAATATACAGTTGTAATGTTTAAGGTTTTCAATGGCTTTTCTTATTACTTAAGGATGTTGTCAGATGTTGTGTAAACTGTAAAAACTAGTCACTGACATCAGTATTGTGAAATGTTAGTACTGCACACAGGCTGACATCCAGCATGGGATAAGCTGGGGTCACGTATACGTGCTTCCCCAGAACAGAGACTCATGATCTGGCCTTCATCCCTTATGTCAAAATAAAAGACTCCACCTCCTCCAACCCAAAACAAATGAAAAAGAAATGTTGAAAAACAATCTTAACAACTCACATACAATTTCCAACTTAAAACGCTTTATTTGAATATACCTGAAAGAAATAACAGGTACTTTAAATTCCAATCAGCAGGTGTTAAAATAGTAATAAAGTGACAAGGAAGTGAGAGGAAAGGTAACAGCCCCTGGTACACAAAAATATGACTATGCAGTGGCACCAGCAGCCCTTTTTCATTTTTCATTAGCCTCAGCATGACACTGTGATAAAATCATATAATTATCAGAGTAAATGTGTGAAAGAAATGTAGCCAGATAACAGAAAAAGAAAGAAAGAAAGAAAGAAAGAAAGAAAGAAAGAAAGAAAGAAAGAAAGAACATCTCCTATTTCAATACAAATGTATAGCTTAGTGAGAGCAGGGGCTTGAGAGTGCATGTTAAAGCTCTCAAGGGGCGAAAGCTTTCATTAGAGCCCTTGACTGAAGCAATATGGAGCGACTATGGAAGGTCTACGGTATTCTCTGAGGGGCCAGTCTGGGCGCCCTGAAAGCTGCTTAATTGGGAAATGACTGAAAGTGGGCGTAGAAGAGAGCAGTGTCTTATTTCAGGGGGCGAAGGCTCACTTGCTCACCAGGAGCGGTCACACAAAGCGAGCTCAGAGAGCGGCGGCGATACCAACCTGCACGCACAGCGGTACGCTCATTCACGCTGAACTCAGAGTAGAAACCCTACAAAGGCAGATCAAAATATCTTTGCAGGGTACCAGTCAGTATCAGCGGGTTTAATTCACCGTAGGGAATCTCGGTTGGGGCTCTTCTCTGATCTTTCCCCGCTGCAAAAAAACATAATCCGGTCACATATGTGACAGCTACCGACGCCACACGTAACATTTCCACACTAGTGATTAATGTCATATCCTAACACATCCTGGTTTTGTTGTCACATTAAAAAAAAATGATTGAGCTTTTCAAAAAAATTTAAAATCTGCTTATGAAGTACTTTCATTTAATGCTGTCACTGTGGCAGTATCGCATCATATTGGCTGTCTCAGTCTGTTCCAGCTGCACGGTGAAGCTATATGTTTACACTGAGCAAAGCTAACCCGATACCCTCACACTGAAGGTCATTTCACACCCTGTGGATTTGAAGTTTCACTGCACAGACTTAATGATGCTTCAAATTTAGGAGGCTGCATGCAAAAAAGGCTTAAACAGTAACTGCTGTATGTCCACATGTGAAGACAATTCAGTGCTGTGCTGGGAAGCTGTGGGTCCTTGCCTTTATTCGGATTTAACTTTGACTCGAGCAACTCGCGTAAAATCAGGAAGGAGTCAACAGATTACGATAATTAGCCCAAGTTATTCACCTAGCCCCAAAATCTCCCAGCTCAAAAGCCTAACCCACAAAACTCAGACGACTCAATGAGCCAAACTACAAACACTACAGGACACCACCAGAGGTCAGAGCTGTTTGGGTGATCCACACAATATTAGACACGTGATCTTGAGGCTAATCTGTGCTGTTAATGCATCACAAATCTATCAGATGTGTCTGTAACAAAGCACTGTTCCTAGATCCAGCAATCACATTACAGCCACTAATCGCACATAATCACATCTCCTGCATTACACCAATTCTTTAAATATCTGCATAGCAATTAAAAAAAAAATCAGTGTACCTTTTCATGTGCAATCAAAATGCCTTTATCTGGGTTTGTGTACATTTTGTAAGTGTGTAGATTTGTATATTTTCTCAAATTCATTCCAAAAAGAGACAAGAAGATTTTCATAATATAGTTCCCTATTTAGTGGTCTCATAGTGGGCATGTGCAAGAGTAAAATTATACTGTTAGTTGAGTTTTACACCTTAGCCAGTGATGCAAAGCAACACAAAGCGTAATACAAGAAGTAGTGTCACGGGTTAAATATGTAAAATAGCACTTTTTTCATTGGTTTTAATAAGTAATGTGTATGAATACATTAAAAAACCTGCGACTGGTAAAAGTCTGGCTATTCTAAGGTGACAAATCTTAATGAGACAAGGAAAAACCTTTTTTTAATTTGTTGTTTCGGGGTTTTTTTTGTTGTTGTTTCTGTATCATATGAAAATCAGTAAATAATAAATACATAAAAAGGCAGGGACAAAAAAAGCAGCATGGCTTGCACAATGGCTAAAAGGGATTTAAAAATAAGACCAATAATAATTTTGGTTAAAAAACAAAGGCAAAACATCAATTTCAACAAACAGAAACAATAACAACAAGCAAAAATAAACAATCCCAAGTTTTCCAAAAAAAAAGCAACAATTCTTTTTAAAATGTCTGAGCAACACATGACTAGCATGTATACAATGTAACCAAACCGAGCCATATGGTACTGATCATGACTATATAAGTCCAGCTCGACCCACTGACCTGTGTAAGAAACCGCCTGAGGAAACACGCATGTTTGGCGAGAGTGTGTGTGTGTGTGTGTGCGTTCGTGCACGCATGAGAACGGCATCACGGAGCGAGAAGTGTGTCTGCTGTCTGGGGGGTGGGGGAAGGGGCCCCACAGAGTTCCCTCTCATCTAATTACACCACAGACACACACACACACTTACATGTAGAGCACCCTCAAAGCAAACAGTCCATTCACACACGCACACACACACACACTTACAGGCTGTTCCTTTGAGTGAATTTATTGCAGTGTAAAACTCATCGGCTGCAGATTTAACTGTGATACTGTGTGTAGAAAGCAGAAGGGGAAGTTGGTTGTGTGTGTGTGTGTGTGTGTGTGTGTGTGTATAGTCCCAGAGTCTTTGTCCACACACACACACAAAGTCTTCATCTTCAAAACACACAATATAAAACAATAAAATGAACTGACTGCATGATTACAAAAGTCAAAGACAAGTGCACATATAACAGATCTGATGTGCATTAATCGTTCCCGGAGCCTTCTGCAAACAAAATCCTGATGCCTTGCACACAGAAAGACATGATCAAAAACACATGGAGCTCTAAACTTAATTACAGCCAACAATACTGTTAAATCCTCAGACTCTTAGTCAGTCTGTCTGGCAGCAGTCACTGGTCTCTAACAATGAATGTGAATGAATGCAAAAAGACTCAAAAAGTCATCAAGCTAAACAAAGAAAGCAGCTTGAACCCCTCACACCAAACAAGTCCTCTACACTTGTGAAACAACTTTTCTGTGAAATGTAGGATCACTTTTCACTTCCTTTTTTTTTTTTTTAGCTTTCGATACAGCAACACCATAAAGGGAATCGGGAGTTTTCTAGTAAACTACACAATCATTTCAATTATATTAACAAGAAATTATATGAACGCACTTCTACTACCACTACTTCCTGTTTTGAGGAAATTCATGATTGTGTCCAGCATTGTTAATTTGTTAGATTCTCAGACATGTTTCAGTTAGAAAACAGCAGATTTGTAAAACACAGTGAAGCACAGCGCACTCAGAAACATGTTACTGCTCCAAAATCAGACAGCAGATCACTATGTGTGTGAAACTGTAGCTCACATCAACCTCACAAGAAGTTTTTCTTTCATTTGCACAAGCGCAAAAAGAATATTAACTTGATAAACAAAGGCGACTCACCAGGAAATCCTCGGCAGGGAAACGAAGAGCTTCACTTCTGCAGTTGTGGCTTTCGTAGTAGTAGCAGTATTAGTAATACTGGAAGTTAAGGCAGCCGCTAGCCGATAGTAACAGTAGTGTGTATAACAATACTAGTGAGTGAGAACAGCTGCTTCCTGGTTCTCTCTTTGAAGCAACTCTTTATTCTTTCAGCCTGTTGTTGATTTCTGTCCCAGCCTGTTATTTCCTCTTCTTAACTTTCTCTGATATCCTGTCTTCATCTGTACTTTGTTGTCTATTTTTTGCGCCTCTATCAGCTGCTTTCTCAGTTTGCCTCCGTGGGTCTTTCCTCTCTCCGTCTCTCTAGCTTTCTCCCGGCAGAAGCCCACAACAAAGCCCACGCTGCTCCTGCTTTTGCCATTGGTCGAAGCTGCTGCAAAGCTTCCCTCCCAATGAATGAGCAGGCGGGGTGAGGGGTGAGGGAGGGGTGGTAAGATTTGCATAGGGGTTTTGGGAGGAGTAAAGAAAAGGAGGGAGGGAAGGAAGAGTGGGTGTGTGGAGGGAACTGAGTTGAGCCCTTTATTAGTGTTATCTGTAGGCTATATCGACAGTCTACATCAGTCACCTGCTTCTAAGCAAGCCTCTCGGGGAGGGGGGAGATGAGGGAGGGGACAGGGGTTAATGGTGGGGCTCCGGAGCGGATGGGGGATGGGAAAGTAGGGGTTGTAGGGGGGGAAGAGAGGTTAACCTGGATCAGAAGAGTCCTGATTGAGACGGGTGAAAAGGGGCAAACTCTTGGAGTTGGCGCACACACAAGCAAGCTCACACTCAACATAGAAACACACACACACATACACTGTCGCAACCAAGGAGCACCCACACCCCCCACCAGTGTAACCCTAGCCTATTCAGACATTCCCTGATGAAAGATGGTCAGGTCCAGCATCAGGAAGCAGTGGCATAGTCGGATAGCACCCTCACTCTGGAACAATGCGGAACAGAGCAGCCAGAGGAAGCCAGCATGGGAAAAGTCCCTTCAGAGACAACTTAATCTGTTTCTAAAGGGAAAAAAGGAGTGCTGATGTTGCAGATTCAAGAAAAAAATATTTTCTTAACTCTACAGCACTAATAGACCTATGTTCATTTGATAACATCATTGTTTTTTATGTCTGCTTTTGCAAGAATGCTTTCTTTCCTTTGCACTGATTGTTACTGAATGTCTAAGTCCAATATCTTCCTGCTTGTGTGCCCATTAAGCATACTGCGGGTATAAAGTGAGACTTAGAAATAATTAAAGATGTGTAAATCCTGTGCATAAGAATCTAAGACGACGAGAAGTATTAATTTGCCTCAAAACAAACAAAAGATGACTGCCGTGTGTCAACGTGTGTCAACGTGTGCTAACATGGCGACGAGCTCTACCCTTCATGCATTATTCAGAGAGAAGAGACAAATAAACTAACACAAAGACGCATCACACCAAAAGTTTAAAAAAAAACAGGCATAATGACAAATACTTACAGTACAAAAAGGAAAATAATTACACCCAATCTTGGCGTCCCCTGTAGCTTCTTTCAAAAGTATGTAGCAGGGTCGCAACAGGAGAATTTTGATGAAAGCTAATGAGAATTTTTAAACGTAGTAGTAATTACAGAGTCTCTCACTCCTGTTCGCACATGCACAGATAATTATCAGCTCATTAACACCTCAACCAAGCCCTACTTATTCACTTATTCGCATCCAAACATGGTAGCTGTCTAGTGGTTTACATTATTCTTTTTTCTCCCCCTCTTCAGAGTGCACACAAAGGGAAAAAACCTCACGCACACACAGACTTGGAGATAGTTTCACAAAGAAAGGCTGAGACTCTGGTTTTGATCACACTAAAAACAGATGTTCAAAGCAGACGTTTTCTCTCTAAATACCTTTTTTTTTTTTGTTTTTTAGTTTTTGTTCTTACCTTCTGTTTTCATTCATTTTTCTAGCATATCCTGTTCTATTTTAGTCGCTGGTTTAGATTGTTTGTGTGGGCTTGTTAGTGTCACTGTTTGCGTAGCAGCGTTTTACCATTAAAAAAGCAGCACTAATTCACTACAAACCGTGAGTAAATCAGGAGCTTAAACAATGGCTGGCGGAGCAGCACTGTTAAATCACTCAGCTGTATTCATTTCAGATGGAAAAAAGAAAAAGTCATCTGGAAGAATTCAGGAGTTACAATGACATTTCACTGGAAGAATGCACAAAGTCTGCAGATGAGGCTTTCTCTGTCCTTCTGTTAACCCGTCTGTCACACTCAAAATTGCTTCCAAATGGAATAACTAACAATGGCCTCATTGCTGTAAAACTGAAGGGGACTGCTGGATGTTCACTCACTTGCTTAAACACACTAAACCACGTAATAAAAAGCCAGGTTTTGTCAGTTCGGGAGGGGGGGGGTGTCACTTTTTTGTCACTTTCTGCAACTTGTCAGAGTTCATATGAATCAAGACGATTGCACACTGGCTGTTTGAATTCAGTTCAATTCAATTCAATTCAATTCAATTAGCATCATTGTCAATGCCACAAAAACGACGAGACAGCGCAGCATCTCCATAAATTACAGCAGCAGTTAGGTGCGATATTCACACCTAAGAGTTCACGTTATAGTTTCCAGTCTTCTGAAGGTCTTTTTAAGTCTTTGGACATTGGCCGCTTTTCACTCATTTTCCATCTAGTCCTTCTACCTGAACATTTTCACATTTATGTTTCTTTTGTCATTGTTTAGTCACTTAACTAACCAGTGAATCATTCAAGCACCTAACTCTAACCTAACCAGTTTATGTAATGTTTTTCTACACATAACATAAAACTTAATCGAATTTAACAAGTTTTCTGTTATGTGTAGACATAAGACAGGTGTGTTGTGGTTATTGTAGGTACTTTGTTACTAGCAGGCTTTTATTTAAAAAAAAAAAAAACATTTCTTTGGTTGAATTAATGAAAACTGCCAAAGATAACACAGTTTGACAGGAATAAAATAGCATTTTTGGGCCATCAAAGTGATTCCCGAAGAAATTTTGACTGAACATGTTGCATATCTAAGCATGGTGTGCAGTGTGTCCTTAAACAAATTGAGGAAACTGTTCAATTATAGGACAAAAGAAGATGTGGTAGGCCTAACAACTACCTACAGCAGATAAACAATATTTGAAAGTCATGTCATTAAGACATAGGAAACAATCCAGCAAAGACTTCTGGCCCTTCAGTTGATCCGTCCAGAAATGGTCTCAAGAGTGGCTGCCAAAGAAAGCATTATTAAAGAAAGGAAATGGGGAGAAAACGATGAGGTATCCAAATTACACAAGAACTGGACTGAAAATCATCGGCAGCAGATCTGAAATTTGATGGTAATTCCATGGTTCTGCCATGGTGTGGCTCTGTATTTCAGCCTGTGGTATTGGAAAGCTTAACAAAATTGACAGAATTACGCACACAGCCAAGCACCACCAGATTCTGATCCTCCACTCAATACCATCTGGAAAGCATCTGATTGGCAAAAGCAGCTGGCATCCAAGAGCATCAAAGGTCTGGAAATCTCCTTCAAGAAACCTGGAGAACTATTCCTGAAGACTAAGAAATGACAAGCTTACCTAAGAGAGTTGAACAATAAAGGTGATCATACCAAATATTAAATTTCAAGCAGATATAGAATTGTACAGACTCTGTTTTTGCCTCATATACTGTATTTTCATTAACGTCTACACACATTTCAATAAATTGCTGTGCCCATTTCACACTTTTGTAGCAAACTATGAAGAAATGAGGGGGTGGCTTTCCCCAGAAATAAAGACTGTGGAAAACTCACATGGAGAACGTTACGTAACGATGCCATTTCTCACCTTTGGTGATTAATATTTTGCCAGCTTGAGTGTAATTCACAGAGCTACAGTGAGATTTAATATCTTTTTAGTGGACAGAAACACAAACAAGCTGCAAACGTCCCTGCCCCAGGACTGCAAACATGCTCTGACATGGCACATAACTGTTGTCATCCATCAGTTATGTGGACGACCCACAAAAAGACAAAAAAGAAAAAGACACACACATGCACACACCTCCCTATTAATCAAGATTCTTGCTTTATTCAGTACCACAAGCTTCTTCAAACAGGGAACACCAACAAGTGGCTAAAGGCGAGGAAACTGCTAGATGGGAGCTGATGACCTTAACAGCAAACATGGGGAGGATTGATATTTATTACACCTGCTAAACTTTGTTTAGAAACCCCAGTTTCAGAGTCAACAGACTACCTCAAGAGCCATTCGTCAACATGATTTTGATGGATGGCAAGTGTCTAAATAGCAGCCAAAGAAACTAAACAGCTGAACTCTGAGCATTTTGCACTGGATAAAATCACATGGAAACATGCTACGTAACTGCTGAGTGTAATTAGCACGTAATGCACGCTGATTGATAGTTAATAGCTCAGTGCTGCCCTCACACTAATAATAGGAACGGAAGCTCGAATTCCCACAGACTCACACTAGGACTGTTTTGTCCCACATGCCTCCACAGAAAAACGACACAGTACTTAAAGAAGCAGCACAGTGTTTTTCTGTCTTTAGATGTTTCACACAAGCACGCGCATTTGACAGATCTTCACATAGTTGGCGAAGCATTTATAAATATTTTAAGTATTTTAACAGATGAATTTCTTGCCAAACTTTGCACATCATTAGAGCAGTCTGAAACTTTGGTCTATGCCTCTCACTATCTCGCGGCCATGTCTACTTTGCAAAATTGTCACAGGGACTTACAGTACCGGATTAAATGCAAATGTTTTCAGATTTAATCAAACAAGCTTTCTAAGAAGCTCCCAGCAATTGAAAAAGCATTTTTAATAAGAATAAAGACTACACAAGTACTGAAAACTCATTAACAATAAAAATAAAAAAAAGCTACAAATCCACAAGATAGATCTTTAGTTTAAGTGGACGATTAAAGACACATAATTATTCAAACAAAAAATAATTATAGGCTTTGATAAAGATCTTCAACATTAATGATCTTTATGTTGTCATCTCCTGTGATATTTTTCCTCTCCAGTGTCCAGAGACATAAGCTCAATTTTCTCCACATACGCTGCACTAACGTTTAAGGCATTAGGTCTCATTGTACATACTTAATTCAGCAAAACAGGACAAATAAGTTCCCCCACATACAAAACCTTTCAGAGGATTATAAACTGAAATGTGTTCTTTCCGAGCGTACGTGACCAAAAACTGTATCTCCGTGGAAAAAATCAATGATTGCCGTTTTGCTCTAGCTGCCACACAACTTTGTCACGTCTTCAAAAGGGCAAGAAGGAGGAAAGAGCAGACCGAGCTACCGCACATTAAAACAGCCTGCAGTTATGGAAAGCAGCGCTAATGTATGATAAAAAGATCAGAAACTGGAATCTGCTTAAGCTGAGTCTTCAGGGAACTCTGCAGACTCTGTGTGGAGGTCAAAGCGGTGGGTCATAACCCCGCCAACCGAGCCAAGTCAACACACACAAAGAACAAATACAACTGAAGCCTTGACATTCCTAAACTGGTTAGCTTTACAGATTTTTTGCACTTTTGTTAAACAACCTTGACTACGGACCAAGACAGTCCATTGTCTGAAAAGCTTCTGGTGCTGCATAAACTATATTGATTACATTCTTATATTTATTTATTACAGTTTAATACATTATTTCCAACTCCTGCTGCTTGGAGCTGACTAAAATAATTATTGTGAAAAGGCTCTGCAAGCACCGCCTGCTATATGATTTTAGACAAAGAAACCATCTTGAAATATTTGACCTGTTATAAAAACTAAATGAGTAACACTTAAGAACAGGGAGCAGTGATTATGACATCTTTTACTGGTAATAACATCATCATAATAGTGATACTTAATCCGAGTATTTACATTTTATTTTATTTCAGTTATTTTTATAATCTCATTACACTTTAACTACAACTTAATCACACCATATGAGGCTAAAGCTTCACCTCAACTGGCTCATTAAAACTAATAATAGCTGATTAATAATGAATTAACTTAAAGCATTTTGCTCATAATGCTTGTGTAAAGTTACTAGATCAGGAATTATAAATATTGGACTGTTTTAAATTAGGTTTTGTTGTTTGTTTTTGTGAAGTATCTGAATATCCTTATCATTATATAAAACACTGTAACATCCTTAATGTAAATAATCAACCCACTGAAGGGAGTTTTTTTGTGATTGTTCTTAACTTCTGTTTTCAGCCATTGTGCTTCTCATATCCTGTCCTGTTTTAGTCACTGTTTCCGACTCTTTGCGTTGGTTCATTTGTCTGTGTTTATTTTACTGTTAGCCTCACTGTTTTACCATAAAAGCCTAACCGGGGGCAACATATACAAACTTGTGGCTACAAATCCTACGTAGCCTACATAGCACAGGTCCATTTATTTTCTTGCTGCTTATCCGACCAGGAGTGCAGCGGGACTGCAGTCTATCCATGCTGACACTGGGCAAAAGGCATAATTCTTAATTCCCTTATATGGTTTGCAGCATTTGAGCATTTGTGAGAATAAATAATAAGACACACACACAGAAATGCATATTAGCTGTAATACAATCAACACAAAATGCATCTATTCCTCACAGAGCTGAAGCTGACGGACCAGCTCACTCTCAACGTTCACACCACAACAAATTGAGTAACTGAATAAACGCAGTTAATTTCACTTAATCAAGTAAACGACTCGTTGCAAACTTAGCACCCTCACAGTTTGCCACAGATGATTTTTTATTCAAGATAATCCTGTTTGCGTCCCTCTGCACGTCTATGTAAATGCAGGGTACTGTTCCTGTTGTACACAGTGAATCTCTTACTAACCAATAAATAAAATGTCAGCAGAAATATGAAGAGAATATGACGCTAATCTGACTGAAAGAGTTTCAAATGTTTTCTGATGCAAAGTAAAAACTGAAGCTCTGACAGAAAAATAAGGCACTCCTATTTTAAGACAAAGCCTGTCTGTCTTTAAAATGGCGAGAGCGAGACTCGCGCTTCTTCTCTCTATTTAAGCGAAGTAAAAACCTCAAGCCTATTTAAAGAGAAGTGAAAGCACACAACAACTAGGTCAATACTTTGGTTTTTACAACCATGTTTCACGCACACAGTTATCTCTGCCACTCTGATCTCAATGTAATGCCACAGCTCCGACACACGTCAGCATTTATGCTCTGCTGCTCTCTAGAGGCCAAAACGTGTAGTGCCCGAGATCTGACCAAGATTACCAACCAGGAATAAATAATAGAAGGCTTGGTAATTAATTCCGTAAATTTGAGCCAAACTTCTCACATAGGAACCTTCCGTTCCATAATAACATGAATCCCATTGCTAAGATAAAATTACTGAACACAACAAACCTCTGCCTGCGTTTGTTTTTGTTTTGTTTTTTAATTTCACAAAAAAAAAATATAATTACAGTGAGTGTTCAAAACATCTGGAAATTGTCCATCTGAGGACCATTCACAGAGAGCCAATTTATGGTGTGAAGTCAGTGGACACAAAGACACTGAAAGCTTCAGTGATCCAGTGGCTTTGAAACCAGGACCTTCTCGCTGTGAACTGTTAGCATCTCCCCCCCCCACCAGCCACCTAGTAGATACACCTATGGTATCAATTTCAAAATCCTACGTAGCCTTGTTCTAAAGTTATCGCATTCACAAGATTTTCAGGAAACTCAACCTCTGACCTAGAGGTCGAGGTCACTGGCATTCAAATAGATATACTTATGGTATCAGTTTGAATATCCCATGTCACCTCATTCTCGAGTTATTTATTTTAACTGTTTATTCACATAAACAGATTTTTTAAAAAGCCCTAAAAATGCATGAGAAAAAACATATGAACCAAAGCAGCACTCACAGAAGTTTCCGGGTGGCTGCAGGTTGTGTTTCGTCAGGGCACACCAGCCGACAGGGAAGATGTCTCTGGAGTCGAAGGGGCACCAGTAGTCAAAGGCGCCTCGCCAGCCGTCGAACATGACAAAAATCTCCTGACCTCTGACCTCACCCACTGTGGCGGGACAAATCAGGTAAGGGTTCTTCCTGTCCACTGCCTCTAGCTTCATACCAGGCTGAAAGTAGTTTTTGGCAGGGCTGGCAGGTTCCTAAAGAAACACGTAAATATACATGCAAATAAAATGAATCCTGCAAATCTAATGGAGCTTTATTTTAATGGCAGATAAACTGTGCAGAAGGTGAAAGTGAACCACGGAGCCCACATACGGAGTAAGATTTCATTGTGTGATTAAAATGGACAAAATTAACTTAGTAAAGGCCGTGCTGTTGTTTGAGCATATAAAAAAAAATCCCTAAAAAACTGTTTACTATTACAAATTTCTATCCAGTTTTTAAACATTATTTTCACTAAACATAGCTGCCCTCTTCTTTTTTGTCATTACCTTCTTAAAAGCCGAGGCTGGGGCCATCTCTGCACCGCTGAGCGTCCGTAAGAGGAACATGGGCCAGGAGGAGGCATTCATCCTGAAACCTGTACACAAGGCCAAAACAATTCAGTTTAACCTGATTGTTAATGCTGCAAATTACTGACCAGGACTTCTCTTCACGTTAACACTGGATTTCTACATGGTTCTTCCACAAATATGATGAAGCACCTTTAAGTGCAGGATATTTTTATTCTGTTTATTTTAAAATAGGACTCAATGTCACCAAACTGCACTTAAAGACGAAAACATTTTCAAGGAACACTTGTGCTTTTCCTACTATTACAAGTCGAAACACACATACAACATAACATACACCCTTTTCCAACATACAGTCACTGGGAGAGTTCAATTAGGCAAATTAAGTACAAAATTATTTTGTGTATGCTCTAAAACCAAATAATACCGATCATAATGTTATGTTTTCAATGCATTATGTACATGCTTCTCATATTTTGTTAAATATATTTGAGTAAGTTTTTAGTTTCTAGGAACTGTAATCATTCAGATATTTCAATTTACAAACAAACACTGAACGTTACATGGAAGTCTTAATAATCCAAATTGTTCCCGGTAACAGCAGGAAGGCACCCACCGAGCGGCGGCTGCAGCATGTCTCCGTTCCTCTCGCAGGTTCCTATTGGCTGGATGTCCAACGAGTCGACCAGCCGCCAGAAATCGTTGGTGTTGTCGCTACCATCCAGACGCAGGCGTAGCCGAGTGCCCATCATCCCCATCACCGTTGCGATGCACACCGAGTTAGAGTTGCGAGGGTCCCGTGCTTCAAGTTTCATACCTGCCTTGAAGTCATTGGTGGGGGGGACTCTGGACTGCAAAGGGATACCAACAGACCTTCAGTCATCGCTCCTTGAACATGAAAGATGAGTCTGCTAATATTCCTCGAATGTGTACTGGCAATAACAACTACAAGAAAAACAGTTGTTAGTAACCGTCTTAGTTTTTTGTGACTTTTGCAGCCTGTGTTATTTAGCCCATCTGATTATATTTGACGCGGTGCCCGAGAACCACTTTATGTCGTTCAGTATACAGTACTGTGCAAAAGTCTTGAGCCACTTCCATTTCTTTTATTTTTCCTGGAAAACAGGAAAGAGGTGCAGCAATTTTTTGAAACATGTGCACACACACAAATGGAAACACAGTATATAAGACAAAAACGGAGCTTTTACAATTCTACCAAGCTGGAAAGCTAATAATTGGTATGACCACCTTTATTCTTCAGTACAGCCTGAACTCACTCAGGCAGCTTGTCATTTCTTTAAGTCGTCTTCAGGAATAGTTCTCCGGGTTTCTTGAAAGCTCTTCCTTGGATGTTGGCTGCCTTTTGTTCTGTTCTTTGGGGAAGGCAATCCATGACTGATGACTGAAACACTCATTGTTGTACCTCTCTGCTGAACTCGTCTGTACATGCTGTAAATGAGACCTCTTGCCACTGATTTTCAGTCCACTTCATGAGTAGTTTGGCATACCTTCTCCCTGTTTCCCTATATTAAGAATGGCTTAACAGCCATTGGATCTGAAGGCTCAAGTCCATCTCTCAGGCTCTATGTCAGGTCCAGAATACAAAGAAATGAGAGGCAGAGGGCTCAGGAACAATCCTGTTGCACACATCCAGGTGATATGGATTGTGTGTTGCATGTAGATTGTGGTGTTTTGATCCTCAGTGACGTTGCTGCTGCTGCCACAGCGCTCTTTGATATTAATGCATGTAATGTTTGTAACTGTGATGTCTTTTTAATTATGGATGTATTTACTGACAGCTGAGGAAAAACACAGAAAACTTTCAAAAAGGATAACAAATGTTACAAACTGAGGAAATATTTAAGGTAAAAAGCCAGAATTAACTATTAAGGTTCATATTACAAATTGTGCTCATATGTTTGGGAGCCAGTCAAGGTTTTTCTTACAGTTATGTCTGGAAGGTTACTTTCAAGATGTAATACTTTACCAGTTTTTCATTTTTCTCAGAATTTTACTTATTAGATTTTGATAACTTTTTATTTTTCTAACAATTTAAACCGATGACATAAAGCTGAAAAATCCTTAAACCAGTGGGGTAAAGCTCATAAAAATGGGAGTTGTGCAAAATTCAGCTCTTTACTGGAAACCAATTCACTTGTCATGCATACGGCACCTTAACATTACATTTCGAACAATTCTATACTTTTAACTTTGTGGGAACAGTCTGGAGAAGGCCCTTTTCTTTTCCAGCATGACAGAGCCCCATTTGCACAAACAAAGGCCTTTAAAGGCATCGGTTGAAGTTTGGTGTGGAAGAACTTGAATGACCCTGACCTTAACCGCATCAAACACCTTTGGGATGAACTAGAACAGCCAGGCCCTTTTGCCAAACATCAGTGTCTGACCTCAAAAATGCTCTTTTGGATGAATGGCACAAAGTTCCCACAAAACACTCCAAAATCTTGTAGAAAGCCAGAAGAGTGGAAACTCTGCAAATAGGGACCAACTCCATATTAATGCCTATGCTTACTTCACAACACTGTGGATCATTGCATATGAAACAAACTCCACTCACAACACCGTGTTGACTGAAATGTTTCTTGTAAACAAATACTATATGTGGGGGTTTTTTTTAAATACACTAATCAGGAAGTACCTCTTTTGTCTGAAATCATCACAGAAAGTTTTTGTGCCAGGAAAGAAGCAATATGCTGAAAAGGGAAATTAATGATATGGCATCTTAAAAAAGCTTCTTAATGATCAAGTACCTGTTTGAAGCAAGAGGGCGACGCTGCAGTGGAGGACGTTTCTCTCAGATATTCCTCCCAGCTGAACGGTTCTGGCACAGAGGACGGAAACAAAACGCAGATCAGTCAGATACAGAACAGGTCAAAAAAGTGTAAAAAAAATCACGTGTTAAAATAAAACCAATCAACAAAAAAACCCTTGTAATAACACTAAGGCTAATTTAAGTGAAAGGAAAAGAAGCAATCCCCACTTTATATTTATAAAAGCAAAGTAAAGCTTAGTCTGCGCAGGATGTCAGAAATACACAAAAGAACGTGAGTAATACTGTTAGAAAAGCAGGGGTGCTTTTGTTAACCTACCCCGGAAACTTACTAAAAAAAGACATAATGAGTTACTAACTGTGGAAGTGGTGACACTGCAGTGGCTGGATTAATTAAAAAAAAGGTTTAAATTAGACTGATAATGAGAGGGTTAACAAAGAGGAGTGACAAGGCAGAGATCTGCACAGCTAACCATTAGACTTGTCGAGAGCAGAGCCCGCTGTGATGCTGCTCCGTCTCTCCTTCTTCTCCTCCTTTTGATCTGAAATCAAAGCGGTGATTGAACGGCTCATCAGAATTATGGAGCTTCTGATATACAGACTTTAATTACTGTGAGAATGAAGGCATTGTAACAGTTCTCAAACTACCTCAAACATACCAAACATAAAAGACTCCAATCGTGTCTTTGTTAAAAAAACAAAAGAAAGAAAAAACAAAAGAAAATCAGCGAGGATTTTGTTTTGGGATGTACCTTCTAGTTTGGGGTTTTTGGATCAAATTGGCACAAAGGCACTGTGCAGGCTTACCTCTGTGTGGCGTTCGGCCCATGATGACTGTGCTTCTTCGGGTCAAGTCAGGCAGGCAGCTACCCAAACAGATGCTAGAAATAACACAGTCAAAAGAGTTCATCTCAGTAGAGATCAAATGTAACCACTTAATAACCACAAGCAATTTCCGTTGAGGGTTTTCATGTAACATAAACTTATACTTACGACAACATTAGAAATTTGATTATTTCAGATAATTAAATGGAAAATACTCTGTACTAAGCCCACGTAACAACATTAACAGATTATAAACTTATTTTAAAAATGCGTCCACTTGTTTTTCCACTTAGAAAGCTGACGTTCCTCTAGTTTCCAGAATATTGGAGAATTTACTTTGGAATACTACTGCAGCTTTATAAAGCACTAAATAGTTTAGAGCTAAATTACATTTCAGATCTGCTGCTACATTATGAAAAGTCCAGACCTCTCAGATTGTCTGGAACATGTCTGCTTGCTGTCCACAAGATTAAAACTATACACCGCAAGGCAACATTCAGTTTCTATGAATTACAAACTGAGGGGGAAAAAAGCTTTTTTTATAAAATTTTCTGTCCGTGTAGTAGTCCACTCTAATGTGTAATTTCCTGTTTAGTCTGTTTTATTTTATCTTGCACTCTGTTTCGTCTAAATCTTGTTGAAATGTCTTTTTAAGTCGTCTTTCGCCTTTTCTGTCATCTGTAAAGTACACCCATTTACCTCGTTGTTTAAAATTACTTCACAAATAAGCCTGCTTGACCTTTTTCAAAAATGCTGTGATATTTTGCTCACTCTCAACAAATCTCAGGGAAAAAGACCAAAAATGAAAAATGACTCTATCCAACTGTGTAGCCAAAGCCTACTAACTTACTCCTCTTATTGTGAATTACCTAAAAGCATAGTGAGCCGTGCTTTTGCACCAGGCGACCGTTTGTAACCATTACTTTGAGTCAAGTGCTTCTACAACCAATTGAATCCAAACATGGCTAAAAATAGTACCTACCAAACATAGCGTCCACACTTGTTTGAGTGCCAATTGTGGCACAATACAGACAAGTTAGGGAAGTACTGACAGAGCTGGATTAACATGTTTTAGTCATTTTATAGGATGAAAATCAGCCATTTCTCAAAGCCCTCTGTGTTATTTTTCTAACTGTAACCTATAATTTAACTAAACTTTCCACATTTAAATTTCAGGGGTCGTAGAGGATGCGCAAGAGCTGTTCATTGTGCAAAACAAACAATGAACTTCAAGCAGAGGCAAAGAGGTAAAACATGTCCAACAAATGCTCACTACCACTCATTTTAACTAGTTCAATTCCATGTGAACTCATCTGCTAGCAGCTTTTCAACCATTATTACTCCTTTTTCAAGAAAATCAAACTGTTACCACACTGCTTAAGCTCCGAATCTGGTCCAAAACCGAGGATCAATTTTAAGAGAAACTTCAGCACAGTGCCACTCCATGCAAATTCTGTACATAGCTACAGCTCAAACTGAAGAGAAGAAAAAAAATAATCCACAGCACACAAAAGAGACAAAAATACAAATTAAATCCACAAATCCAAAGGTTTAGATGTCTTCAGAAGCCTCACAATGTCTCCTTTCTTTGTGCTTCAAAGTTTTAGCATCTGCAATGTATTGTGGCCGACCCTCCCTCTGAAACCCCCCTCTCTCTAACCCCCCCTGTGCAATGAATCCCACTGAGTCAGAAGAAGCCATAAAGATTCCAAGCTGCCATAAAAAGCCATTAAGACGTGTGGAAGTGGGACGTCTGCTGGCAGACATGAAAAGGATTCCAGCTCCAGACCAGTTCAGTGTTTGCATTGGTTTGTCCGCCTTCCTCAAGAGGGTCAGACAAAACTGCCCCGCAGACCAGGAAGCACTTAATTTTTACAATCTCCATTTCCACTCATGCAGCCACTGATCTGGGATTAGTGCGACGTTCACAAAACGGAACAGTGAGAAGACGTGAAAAAGCCGTAACTCTCACTCAACAGGAGCTGTCAAAGTGTTTGTCACTGATTTTATTTTTATTTTTTTATAAGGCACACATGTTTAAATAAAAAAAAAATCTTTCTTATACTACAAACTGATTTTTGACTGTGTTATGTTCACTGGTCACTAAATTATTGGGATTTCCAGTTGTGGAAGAAAGCTAGCAAAGCAATAACAGAGGAACACAGAAAGGTTGTTTTGTTTCTTGACCAAAGATAAAAGAGGCCAATAAAACAAATCTCAGTCATCTTCCCCCAAAAGCTTTTTCTGACTCTTAATTAAGAGTCAAAGATACCTTGTTTATTTCTATTAATAATTAATCTAACTTCTTTTTTTATTATTAATATTTTTGTTGTTCTTTTTAGTTTGGGAGTGAAAATGTGGGAAAAAATGCTAAAATAAAAAACAAAGAAATAAAAAGTTTAAAACCAAAGAGTAATGTGGCGTAAAGGTTTGGGTTCTTATTGTTATTTTACTTTTAATTTTGAAATAAAATTTAAAGCATCACAAAAGATAAAGAGGAAAAATAAACGTGAGAGCAAAAACATAGTGGATTACAGTGCAGTACAGTAACGCTACACGTTCTTAACTGTAAACTGAGCATCTGGTAGTTTTGATTATTTCAGTTTTAACTGCATTTCAGAGACAAACAGAAAAAAATAAAGTGAGAAATTATTTATCTGATGAAGAATGAAGACGGTTGCGTGGACTCTCAACGACCAAATGGGGGAAGGTGACTTGCTGATTATTAGATAACATAATAACACCTTTACTCAACTGTTGAATAATAACTTGGTTTTTTAATTATGAGGGATGTTTATTGACGCTGCATCACTGTCTTCGCTTTTTTTTTCTTCAATAAAATGTTACAAGAGTGAGACGAGCTTCCAAAACCGGGTTTGAAACCACGCTCTCGGCCTGGCCTGGTGTTTCCTCTGTGAGGCAGGACAGTTGGGAGACAGGACGGTGAAGGGATCACATTACTGCTGCTGGGAGGCTGAGGGGTGTGTGAGCCGCTGCAGGGCGTCACCTCCGCGATCATAACTTGGGATTCTTTCAGACCCCATAACTTTAACAGCAAAATATTTCTTTTCTTCTTTTTTTTCCAAGTCAAACTGTTTTCGCAGCACCAGCATTAAAGATGAGTCGCATAAAAGCTTTGAAATGGAACAGCATGCAGGTTTAGAGGAAACAATAAATAAAAAAAATTAAACGTGCATTGCTCTTTTTTTTAAATTTGCAGCCTGTGAGGAGGGAGGAAGTTAAATAAGCTGAAGGTAGAAATTTAAATGTGAAGAAAAGTCTGTGACGCATTTTCATTTGGGTTATGGTCACATTTAGTGGGCGGGACAGAGCTCCTCACACGGGCTAAACACTGCTAACGATACACTGTATCCACAGCGGTGTAACTACAAGGCTGCAGGATCGCGCTAAACGGGTGTTTTTCTTTTCCTCCTCAGTTGCAGAGCAATCCTCTGCATTAGTCCAGTAAACAGAAAGCAAAGGGAAAGCTGCAGAGTTCTATGTAGCTACTGTAGGCAGCACCGAGCTGCCCGTCTGCACAGACTACAGTATAAACACGCTCCGCTGTCCGACACTGCGTGCGCTAATAGTAGGAAAGCTGAGCGCTTTTGACCGCAGCACGGAAAACAAAACAACACACGAGACTAATAAAGAGGGATGAGCCGTACCAACCGTGTCAACTGGGTATTTTGATGCGAGACTCCTCACTTTCTATCAGATGCAAGCCGCCATATTCGCTGCAGCTTCGCGCATGTCCACCGCGCAGTGCTGTAATTCATTTTTTCTTTTTTTTCCCTTCTTGTTAAAAAAATAACCAGGTTAGAGCAGGGGAAATATTAATTAGGCCTTGTATTAAGTAAGTATTGATTCATGTTGGGTATTTATATTAAACAGCATGTCACGTGGAAACGAAAATCTTTTTCTTTATGTGTATTTTTGTTATTGTGGCATGCTAATTATCACACAGGGGGTGATGAGAATAGAGATGACATGAAATGTGAGTGACGGAAGGTAAGCTGTGTTAATAATTAAAAAATGTTTTTAATCAATAAATTAAATTAGCTGAAAAAACAGACACGTAATCTGTGTTACAGTAACAACAGAGCAGTTACATTCAAAATTTACAATTTTGAATTTTGAATAATTTATTAATGTAAAACTATAAATGCGCTTTCGCGAAAATCATGCATTTTAAATAGTAAAATCAGCAAATGACAATGATGTGATTTGTGGTATATTATCAAAGCTGATATAATCATGGCTGGTTGAGAAGGAGTTCATTTTGTTTGCTTTGTTACTTCAGTTGTAACAACGTGTCTGTTTCAAACAGTTCAGTTTTCTAAAATTGCATTTTAATTGATTGTAACCAATATAATTAGGTAACATTTTGTATGTTGTATTTATTTGTGTAAAAAGTATTTCTAATAATGCTAATTGAACATTTGTCACTTTTTTGTTTTGCTTTTTTTAATTTCATGGGTATAAAAACGCCTTTTGGGTTAATTCTAGTATATTTCCCCCCTTTTTTTTTCCTTTCTCCATTTATTTATTCAGTGACTATAACAGCACCATACTATATAGGAGTAATGAATGAACTGTTTCTACCTGAAATGTAATGGAATAAACATCCAAAGTAGTATAGAGTAACAGAAATACTCAACTAAGGTTCCTCAAGTATGTTTTGTGTACAGTATTTCAGTTAAATGCATTAGTTATGTAACACAGCTACAGATTTAAAAGATAGCTACATAATAGTCTAGAAATATTGTCACATGGCAGTAGTTTATAAGTGAAGATCCTCTTCCAGTTGTGACACTGTGGCAGAAAACAAACTCTTTCAAATCTCAGTATATGAACAGTAATTACTTTTCATAGTAATTGTGGTATGAAATCCAAGTGGCAAAGTGTTTTTTTTCCTTTGTAAAATGGTTATGCACATTCACCAACCAAATGACACCACACAACATGTAACATAATAGTCAGTTGGCTACTGTCCATTAAAACATTTATAAAACTGTACTGTTTGAAACTGACACTTTGTCACATATCAAGCAACAAAGTAATTCAAATGTCATCTTTCTCCACAGTAATAAAGCCCATGTTAATGACTGGGGTTACTAATCCAGTCATAATGTGCTAAAACAATGTAATGTGTTAAACCAACATATACGGTGCTGCTGCAGCAAACTGCAGGGCTGGAATTTAAAATTGATTTCATGTTTGCACTTTTACTTCTTTGTGTAGCAAAAGAAATGAGCTGGCCATTTATCTGGATGCTATTATGTATTCAGATTTAGTATAGACATAACAGTACAGAGAAACCTGTTTGTTTGTTTGTTTTAGTTTAATAGTTTATTGTAATATCTTTTTCTTTTACATAAATTTAGAAATAATCTCAAGCCTCGTGCTATAATTATTGTGGTATCTTGTTGCATTGGGAATTACTTTAATAGGTTTAGATTTTAATAAACAATCACCCCACACACTGTGATGCACTGGCAGACAAAATGATCCAATACAGGCACAGGTAGAGCTCTCAGTCTGAAAAAGGACAACTGGGGTTTGTAAGTCATTAACTTTTAGTATAACAAATGTTGCTCAGACAAAAAGGTAAGTAATTTTTTAAGGTACATTTAGCCTATATTTGCTGATATTTGCTACAGTTTACATAAATACACGCCTTAATGGCATTCCTCTTTCTCCATAAACTATTCTCCTAATGGCTACTGGACGGAAACTGAAAAAAACATTTATCTTATGAACACGTTAACCACATTTCCTCAGAAAAGATAAATCACACCTGCCAAAATGAACTCGAGAAGGTCAAACCGAGACCAGAAGGAGGTGTGTGTGTGTGTGGGGGGGGGGGGTCACACACAAACAAAATAATGCAGCATTTAATGTGCACCATCTTTCTAACACCTGCTCTCATTACGAAGCCGGTCGATGCAGTGTCCGTGAGTCCAGTGGATTCACACCGATTTCGCCAATTAGTGCATTGGTGGAGGGGAGGTGTAGGTGAGAGCGAGTGGAGAGGAGCTGCAGGAACATTTTTAATCAGTGACACAACATGGGTTGACCAAAGGGGAGGGGAGGGAGGCAGCAGCAGTAATTAACAGTGTAAAAATCTGCGTGCTGCTGGAAGGAGACGATCACCGGGCTTATCAAACGCTCAACAAACAGTGCGCTGGACTGCATTTCCATCCCAAAGTTTTATTTTATCTCGACTCGCTGTGGATCTTAAACCACTGCTGGAACGCGCAGACGTCCGTGTTTCTATTGGCTGTGCGCAGCGTCGCTCAGAGGAATGACGATTTTGCTGCTATAACCAGCTGATGCTGAGGCTATGAACGCGGAGCCTCTGAAGAACTGTTGACGGTACATTGACACCCCGTCATCGGCGTTATGCCTGCGGATTCGGTCTACCGTCCGTCCAAAGACTGAGTGAGTAGGACATTTGATCGTGTCACGACGCACAGGCCCGGGTTTCCCCCCTCCTCCATCTCCTGTCGCTCCACATGATGTTTCTTCGTCTTCCCACATCATCATTTTCATGGGCATGATGCTCCGTGCTTCACAGATTGAGCTTTCTCACCTCGTACAGGCGTCACATCGCATCTGCAGGTAAACCTTCGCGTGGTTTAAACGGTGAGGTTTTTTACTCGTTATCTCGTCGGATTTGATTTGATTTCATTTTTGGTATGTGTTGGGAATGATGTCTTACCACGGGTTCATGAGTGAAGGCTTTTTTTCTTCTTGAATTGTGGATGTTGTTGTGCAACATTGTCGTGAACGTGGACCGTTATAATGTATGCACTGGTTGCTGTGTAGGCTGAGAATCGCGTGGACAGCGATGGAATGGTGGTGCGCTCTGCAACGCAGCGACGAAAGAGACGCAGTTTCGGTGCAGAGAGAGCAGCATTACTATCCTCCCCCCACCCCCTCTCTCACCTCACGCAAACACACATAGTCTCGTGCACGCGGACGCACGCACCTGCCTATTAAATTTACACTCCCAAACTCACTTATTGCCGAGGTTTCTTTGCAGGCAGACTCCAACGAGCCTCAGTTGCAGTGTCGTGTTGCCGTCCATTCTATATTCATTCAGTATTTTCTGGACCTTCACGGTGATGTTTTCACCTTGTTTCCATTTCGTTTTGCAAGGAGAGGAAGCAGCTTATCAATAAACCGAATGCATGCTGTATCCATTTTATTTCCTCCCTAAAGTATGAGCTCTAATGTCTCATAGATCACTCTTGTCGCTGGCGTATACCTATTAAAATGTGCACTACGAATTAATTCACTACCCACTGTCCTTAAATGACAAGCCATGGGTGGCCTTAACGTCCACCTTATCTCTTCCCCTGGAAAGACTTAGCTGTGTGGAGCGTACACTGCATAGGAAAACGCCCACACAGGCACATGAGCCAAGTCAACATTAAAGTGTTTTTTTGCACTGCTGAATAAATCAAGTGTTATACAAATGAAGTTGGACTGATACCGTGAGAAGCTTTGATGGTTCCTGTCCAGCAGCATTCACATTACAAAAGAGGCATTTAATATTCGTGGTCAGTTTTTGGATGTGTGACAAGAGACAGTCTGCCTTTAGATGTAATTGTTCTGGGGCTTTTTTTTCTTTGCTTTGCTTAAACAAAATAATAACAATATTACTTGTACATAGATGTATAATAACCTCACAGAAAGATTGAGGGGTAACTATAAGCAAAGAGGGAGAATGTTAAATCTTTACATCAACCATCTCGGCTTGACAGATTCAGAGTTCTGCAGAGACAGCGGTCACTTCACAAAGTGTAACTGTTGCTGATGTGAGAGTGGTTTTGGAAAGTAAAACAACTGTTTTTGACCTAATGATCCTTTAGCTTAAAACCCAAGAGGTCACCGGGATTGTTCTAAATCCTCCTGACGCAGACGTGAATTTACACATCCGCTTTCCTTGATTGAATTTCACCCAATAATTCTACAGATGATCTGGGTGTTGTCACGCTGTGTGATCGAGTGCTCGGAGCTAAGTTCAAGTCTGACGCCACACCTGAGAGGGTATTGCTGAGGTGTAGGTTGTAATGATGACCCAATTCTTACCCTAATGCTATAGTTTGGAGAAAGACAAAGCAGACCTATTTGAGGAACTAATGAGAGTAGATTTTGATGTTTGTCATTTAGAATGATTATTTTCTTTGTTCTGTGATTGCTAAAACTGGGAGAACAACTCATTAAAAACCATAATTACATATTATTTTTGCTTGTTTGAGTTGTGATGACTTAGACCTCAGAGGGTTAACTTGCTAATACCAAGAATGTGTCATTTTTACTGTGTTCAACATCCAGTTTACCTTGTTAACACTTCCTTGTTAGCCCAAACACAAAAACTGTTAATAGTTTTGCAATATTTAGGTGTTATGTAAAATATCTTGATGCATGCATCCAGGTAAGGAAATCCCAGAAAGCTTGATCGTGTTCACCTGGATGTCGTGTTTACAGTGGGAGAAACGTTTAATCACTCATCCAAGTGACTTCTTCAGTCACTATCACTCAATTGGATGAGTGACGAAACATTTCTCCCACCAAGATGATGAACACAATCAGCTTTCTGGGATTACATAAAGTACTTGACAAATTTTTTTGGAGTTGACGACAGGAAACACGAATGACGACACAGAATGTGATGGTTAATCAAGTAGAGACCTTTCACTGAAAACCACAAACATCACTCAGCTGGCGCCTCCAGAGGGAAAGTCAGGCCGAAATCTGTGGGCTATATCATGCATCACTGTTTGTTACCAAAATTGTGCCAACCCATTTAGTAAGTGCGGAGATGTTTTATCGGATAAGTGGAAACTTTGACCTGCTGATGGTTGCCGAGTGCTGTAGGCAAATTAAAGAGGATTCATTCTCCTCGCACCATGGATATTAAAGCACTCCATCCAATGGCTGTCAATAACTTTATTAAATAGCAAAAATCCCTTTTTTTGTAGGGACGGTAGAGAAAAGGGTAGGGGATCACTCAGAAGAATCCTCTTCTGAGGATCTTCTGAGCACCTATGTTGTTGACATGCTTCCTGCAGCATCCTCCATGTTGATGTATAGCTAATTAGAATAGATGGGATCTGTGTGGAAGTCATGCTTAAGCCATGAGTTATTTAAACATGTCCTCAAGGAAATATTGTCTTTCTGTATATCTACATGTCCTACTTATTCACTGTCTGTGTCAGGAAGACTAAGAGCATGCAACTCCCTGTGCAAGGAATGATGGGATATTTGGACCTTCAGAGAGACCCTTTGACAACATATTTAATTGCATCTTTGTTTTTGTCTCTGGTCTTCCAGGTTTGCCGGCATGTAGTGTTGGATGGAAGTAGAAGAAGGACATCAGCACATGGAATAAAGGGAGCGCAAAGGACATCTGAATACACTCGACTCAGATACCTAATAATTACAATAATAAGAGATATTTTTAAAAAGTCCAGAAAAGAGGCAGAGAGAGGGAAAGAGAGAAGCTATGGTGTAAAGGGAGTGAAGATGGGCTGTGGTCAGACGCTTGCAATGTTCCTCCTGGAGTCCACAGTTCACTCCACCGGCTGGTCAAAGCAGGAGTCTCCTCGCTAAAAACCCGAGCAGCTCATTTCACCCGCTGGAGGAGCCCTCACTCTCGGTGATGTAATGAATAAGTTTGAAGTCCTTGGCATTGTGGGCGAAGGTGGGTGGATTTTACACGGCAGATTTCACTGCATGCTTTAAAACTTGAAGACTTTATGTACTGTTGCTGGTAACACTGGGGTCATAACCAGTGTACATTTTAATGGGATTCAGGTGTCTTACACTGCACAGCTGAAACCTACACACATAGCTGTTGACAGAGAGTATATATCCTACTTTAGCATTTTTGAGCACAGGCAGATTTTAAAGGGGCGCATGAGCCTCAGAGTGTGGTGAAGTCTCCCATGGAGTAATGTCTAATTCGTTATAATAATAGCTTTGGTCATTAGGTCGCCATATTTATCTTAAAACAAAATTGTTTTGGGTTTTTTTGTTTGCATGTATGCCTGTTTGATAAGAATGCCTTTAAAGGTTTTACTATGAAGCCTCGCTCTTTCCCGTTTTGCAAATTGAAAACATCCCCTGCATATACCTGTTGTTTGGATCCTTTCCACAGCACTAATTTAATCAGTATGTTAACAGTCAAGCATGCTCACCCCTCTGCTGCTCAGTTTATCTTCTCTAACAGTCTCTGTTTTTATTCCTTAATCACGTTCAGTTGCTTCTATTCTGTGTGATTATCATCATCATCAGTGCAGTCCAACCCTTCTTGGTCTTGGTGCAGCAAACAAAAATATGAGTATGAATATGCAGAATCTGCAGGCACGGGGACAAGATTTTTGTTTAGACCAAACATGTTTAAGAAGGTGTTGTTTGCATACAGGTAAACAGCCAGTCCAAAGAATTGCACATTTTTATTCAATTAGATTTTTTCTTTGAATTTGTCTGCATTGTTAAATGATAACTTTCATGTGGGATAGGAAGTCTGGCTACTCCGGAAGCCCCAAAATGTTATCAGATGATAGCCAATGGGTTCCCATGCCTAAAGCCTTTAGTTCAAAGGGTAGGATCAGCGCCTTCCTGGCCAGAAAGAAGTGCTGAGTTTGATAAGCACTGCTTAGAAAATCTAGTTTCAATTAAAATTACTTATTGAATTAAAAGACACTCCAAACTCAAGAGCAAGAACTGATTTGTAGTGCTGATGAAACTAATATTGCTTCAATCTATAAAACGCTGAATTTGCCATGTACAGGTAGTTCTAACTTTCAATGCTACTCTAGCCTTACTTTGTTCTTGGTTAGTATGAGATGATTTAATATAATCACTTGTTTTACTGCTTAGGATAAAATTAGCAGTGCCTGTCTGACAAAGACATCCTGTTTATAGATGAGAAAAGCACTGTATATGGTTTTGGTTGGAAGTGTTTAGCTTGGAGGATGTAAAATGCCTTATTAAGAAATCGTAGAAACCACACATTTTTCAGCACCATATGAGTATTGCTGAAATGTTGAATATGCATGTAAGTAATTCTTGCAAATCAACTTTGTGAAATTTTCAACAGCATAAATTAGTCTTGGTTTTTCGGAAAAGCTCATCCTTGATTCTGCTATTTTTATTCCTAATCGTACTTTTCTTTAAGGTTTATATAAATAAAATAAATAAAATTGCACTTTTAGCTGTGAGTGACTCTTAAGTGAGCCACACAAACGCCCTTTAATTAGCAATCCGTGTAGCTTCTGCTTCTTGTAGCCAGCAGCGTGATTTGCAGCTGATTTGACTGAGCTGGATCGACATGTATTCCTGCCTTACTGTAATGTGAGAAGACAGAGTAGCCAAGTGTTTATTCTGCTGTTGGTAATTCTCGCAAACTGTGATCTACACCAGCACTCGTTACTACATCTATCAAAAAGTTATGTACACAACGAACCGCAATAACAGTTTTCATACAGTTTTCTGTTTGTTTGTTTTTCTCATGTTAAAAGCTCTGTGTGTACACATTTTTCATACTTTACACAGAGTATGTTTTATATATACAGTGTAACCCTGGCGGCATATATTAAAGTTAACTGTTGTCTCTGCCAACTCGCTTTTTTATTGTATTGCCATTTTTCTTCAGCGTTGACACAGATGGGTTTGCTGTATTTTAAATGTATGCTATCACTAAAAATTGTTTCATCTTTTTCTTCCAGTGAAATTGTGTCTTTTTTTCTCTAAATACATCCTAATACCAATGTATTAGGGGTGCGATGGTACTCGTGTCGATGTTGAACGTTCGATACAGTGCTTTCGGTTCGGTAAGCATATGTATCGAACAATACAAAATTTTTAATTTATTTTATCAACTTTCCTTCTGACGATGCTGTCTGTGTTGAGCGCTCGACAATGCAGCCTAGGCAGAGTAGTCGAACGCAGATTCACTGAGCGCAGGGCAAGCTAGCGAGACAGAAGTTAAGCTCTCCTTGCAAAATGGCAAATTGAACCTCCCCCACCCTCATTTAGATCTGGCGTTTGGAACTATTTTGGTTTTCATGTGACGTATGACCCTGAAGGTAAGCGTGTCATGGACTAAAGTAAAACAGTATGTCGGATGTGTCACGCAATGCTCAATTACATTTTTGGGAGCTAGTGTGTTAGCACAGTTTGCTGTTAAGGTGTTGGCCGTCCAGCCCCATGCACAGGGCGATCCACAGTAGCTCGTTAACGGAGATTTGCGGTGTTGTGGAGTTAAAGTCATTTCAACGAGATTAACGCTGACAGCACTAGTGGGAACACAACGAATATGACTGCACATTTACTCTGACATCATCCTAGTGCAAAGACAAGTGGAAGCAGACAAAAACAACAAGCACTGCTACAAACTTTACCGCTGTTAGCACATGATTCTCCTTATGGGGACCTGATATGTTTAATATGCTGCTGAGAATATAGCCCAGAAGAAGCGTATAGTATAGCTTTTATTTTGAAAGAGCCATTTCTCTGTAATAAACTCTCTTTTCCAAAGATGAGTGATTCCTCAATCAGATATATTTATTTTTTATTACTTTTTTGTTTCAGCAACATTAAATTTAAAAACTGTACTTTTGAGTTAAAATATATATTTATAATTTTAATAAATGACAAATTAAAAAGGCATGAACATTTTTTTTTGTATCGAAAAAATATCGAACTGTGACACCAAAGTATCGAACCGAACCGTGAATTTTGTGTATCGTTGCACCCCTACAATGTATGTAAACTTTAGTCAGCAAAACTATAAAGAAGATTTTTTGTCATACTCATGAATCAGAGGTAAAGCAACTTCAGAACATTTTGTTCTTTGTAGACAAAACTCCTTCACAGTTGCTACATGTTTTTCAAACGTGACAGAGAATTTAAAAAAAAAAAGATCTGAATAAACAGCTGCTGCATTTTTAGCTTCTAATATTTTTTAAGTGTTTCCTTTTAGAATGCAGTTAGCTAAACAGGGAGTTTGAATGTTGTAAGGATCTTTCTTAAGAATCTCCAAAAGTTGATTCTGTTCATCTGGACGTAGCGTTTTGTGGGAGAAACTGCAGGTTTCCCCGATCTTATAAACAGTACATTTGCATAATGACTGAAACCAGCCCAGTGAAGGAACAATGGGTTTAAGAATGTTATTTAGGAGTCACCATTCTCTCCTTACTGCTTATTAACACATTCATGTTCCTGTGATTTATCAAAGAAACACATTTGTACGTGTACTTGTAATACTGCTGGGACATTAAATACTCTAACTAGCACCACTCACCTATCGTTGTCCATGGAGAAAGTAAGAAAGGAATTATGAAACAACTTAAGTGGGTTTTTGAAATTCCCATAATCATGTAACTCATGCACACGCTTGTGAGAGGTCTGTGCCATTTATTGCCAGCAATTTATGTGTATTGATAAAATGTTTGTTTTACCATGTAAGTAAATCAACTTTGTAAAACTCTGGAACTGCATAAATGTTACCACAGAGACCATTTCTACAGTTTTTCTGTAAAGACAAACTATATTTCTACAGGCTTCTCTTCATATCTGCACCTCTTTCTGCCCCTATAGCAAACAGATAAATATTTGAATGAATCAAAAATCTTATGATAAGAAATATCATTATAAAAAAATAGGTTTTAATTGTTGTTGTTTTTAATTTCCTTTCACAAAAAAAAAAGAAAAACAAGAAAAAAATAAACACTGAAAGTAACTCCGAAAGCAAGCTAAGTGACAGATGGTGTCAAGGCAAAAGGGCATCATTCTCCGTAAGACTGAAGCTATAAAAATCTCTAAAACTCTGCACAGAAATCAGGCCATTGCCACAAAAACAGACCGATTCTGGCAGAAAGACAAGCAGCATTACCTAACCCATTACGTTGCATATGTGATCTGAACAGCAAAAAGAGCAATTTGGAAAGACGTGGAAAACATTAACTTCAGCAAATGCGAGTCCAGCTGACATCCTTGCAGGACAGAGCCAGAGACTCGACTTCTGAAATATCAGCCATCATCCCAGTCTTGTTAAACTGACACAATCATCTGTCTTAGTAAAGACAGGAACAGGGACACGGTGTGTGTGTGTGTGTGTGTGTGTGTGTGTGTGTGTGTGTGTGTGTGTGTGTGTGTGTGTGTGTGTGTGTGTGTGTGTGTGTTACTTGTGAAAGGTATAGCTGTGAGTGTGTGTTGTGTGTGGGAGAGCGAGTATGCATGCCTCCGCCTCACCTATTAACGGCTGTTTCTCTGGTGGTTCTCACCTACTGTACTTCTTTTTCATGAACCTGTTTGTTTGAGGTTTGGAGGTCAAAGCATAATTAAGATGTCAAAACTTTAACACCACATCTGAGTCTCACTTTTTTATTGAGCGTTTGCATCTTTCTCTCCATTTCTTCTTGTCCAGGAGCATATGGAGTGGTGCTCAAGTGCAGGCATAAGGTAAGATAGTATTTCTGATTTCTCAGAGTCTTACAGTATGCCTGGTTTGTTTTATTGTGATGTAAAGTGTTTGGATGGTGGCAAACTTTCACTGAGAAGAATGGTACGGTGATGAAGACTGAAACAAATGTGACTGGTATGATGGTTAAAATACTCAGAAAACTACAATGTCAACAGTGATGTTTCATCCCTATTTCATCCCTGAAATGTTAGCTAGCGTGTTTTAACCCATTGTAAAAGCATACAGTAATGGAGGAAATCCTTTGCTTGGCTCTAAGTCGATATACTATGTAGACAGAAGTGCTGAGCCACCTACACATTATCAAGAGTAGCTGCTCAGTAATGGAAACGGATACCCTGAAGCTCCCAGCTCCCAGTTTTGTGCAGATGTTAATGCCGGAGAAGGTTTGGATGTCTGTAGAGCACTAGCAACTTTTACATACTATGCATCTCAGCATTCAGTGACCCCGCTCTGTAACTCCAGTGGTCTGACCCTTTGTCGCTGAGTTGTAGTGGTTCTTAGAAACTTCTCTTTTGCAATGTTATCATTTACAATTGAGGGAGGGAAGAAATTACAACCAGTGAGCTCTGTAGAACAAATCATTCTTTCACAAATGGTTGTAAAGCCAGACTGCATGGCTATGTGCTGGATTTTATACATCTGTGGCAATGGGACTGAAAACAGCTGAAAGATTACCACTACTTTTTTTTCCATATAAAGCATCTGGTCTGTATTTTAACAACCATATTTCTGTAGCTTACAGTAGGGAGACAAGCTGTATAAGTACAGCTTAGACTTACAGGTCTAATTCATTTAATAAGGAACAGATCTGCTGTTTTCATAGAGAACATTTATTGATGGCTTAGTTTGGAAGATTCTGCTATTGCACAAAATCGACCAGCGAGCAATTATAATGCAAAACGAAATAAAGTTCATTTCGCTTTTCTAACACACCCACAGTTGGTCCATTTGTTTTGCAGACAATGTGCGTGGTCACAAATTTTGAGCTACAGACCACTGTGCTCATTGGCAGATGGCAAAATTTACCTCATGCACACCAACATTTGCAGCCTCACCAAAAGCACATCTCAAAGCTGTGAGGCTATTTGTGCTAGGGTACTTATACTTGCAATGCCAAGCAAGTGTTTATCATGCAAGTTATTATCATTTGCCAATTGTTATAAAACACAAGGTAAAGCTGAGGCAGATGGAACCGTTAGTATTGCATTTATGTCCTAAAAAATAGTGGAGAAAGTGGTTTATTTATCGGATGATGGGATGGATGAATAGACAGGGAATCCCTTTAGAGTGAAAGAATGGTTACAGCCACCTTAAAGGTAGATTAGAAACTTTAATGTCACCACTTGTACATGTGCACCCTCATATGAATCACTTACTTGGTGCTTACTCACTGTGTCACGCTGTAAGCATGAGTCTGAATGTTCTCTGACAGACATTGTTAGATCACGTTGGATTTTAGCGGTGACTCTTAAAACAAAGTTATTAAATGTGAGCCATTAATGTACTTTGTATGCATGAATGAAAGGGCTGAAGGTGTGACTCATCCAGCTGTGTCTTACTTAATATAACGGTGCGGTTTCAAGCTTATCTTTAGCTGTTATATGGTCCTATTACTTGTTTCTCTGCAGTCTGTTTATAAAGTAAATGAATTTTCTCAACATGTGAGAACTTTCCAAATCAAAATGATTACATTACATTGTTTGTCTTTTTGACTTGTAATGATTGGGAATTCTCAAACAAAGCTCAAAGACCTTTTTTACACTGTTGAAATTTTGGACTTTAGTCCAAATTTATTAAAACTGCTCTGCAAAACACTAGTGCACATGCAACCAAAGACCGCCTGCAGCTGAAGGACAAATTTTCACAGTGTGACTTCTAATAAGGCTCGCATGTGAATACCAACCAGTCAAAAGGAAATGAGGCAAAATACAAAGGGCCAGTTTTGTAATATTTGAATAAATTTTAGGAATGAAACATTTCCTTCCCAACCACGTCAAATCTCTCCTTTTTCTCTTACTGCCATCATGTGTTTAGACTCTCTGCATGGGCTTGTGGGCCAAACAGAAGAGTTGTGCAGTTGGATATGAGGGCAACTGGGTGACTGGGTATTTTGTCGCCATGTCAGGTGGGCGACATACACACCTAAGTTTGTGAATGTGATGACTCAAGAACAAGGCGACATGGGATTTTGAAAGTGATACCATAGGGGTGTCTGCTCGTAGGCTTGGTGGTAGCACTGGTGGTTGCCAGTATATTTTTTAATTAATGCCACAATTCACTGGAATATACGACATGCCTCAGGAGGATATTGTCTGATAGATTTTATTGGACCCATCCTACACAATGTAACATTAGGTAAACTTGCATGATGATTGCTGCTACGCTGTTGAAAGTTATCTGCAAAATAAGTTGTAAGCTAACACACTCATTCAGTTAGCACCTTTTATCTCTACTGGTCATGTTAAACGTGTGCAGTCAGTTATCTTTATTAGAGTTTTTATATTGTCAAATCTGAAAGGCCCCCACGTAGTTCTGTGGTTTGGCATCATGCATATCCATTCAGCATTGTTTCTGTTGTTTTCTATTAGCGCCAAGAACAAGTATAGCCTAATAGTCAAGAAGCGTGAGCAGGTCACAGTGACAGCACAGCACGCTGCTACCTGTGCATGTTGCTTATATGCTGTGAATTTTGAGGGTAAAAAAATGTAACAAATTTACCAAAGACATATTTAATACCTTATTAATTCAGTTAGTAGGAAGTAGGTTGTTATTTCATCTTTCAGAAATAACAAAGCTTTTTGCTACGTGATCATAATTAGCAGCTAAATGTGCTTAAACTTACAGAAGGTAGTTGTGTAGATTAACCCCCTTCTAATGAAATTCTGTCCATTTTTGCAAAGTAATATGTAGCTATAGCTTTCAAGTCAACGTAGAGTTGTTGTCCGAAGTTTACACACATGGACATAGAAGTCATGGTAACTTTTAAATTTGAATGATTTCTTTAAATTGTTTTTTTTCCAGGGTGAATGATTGTTGTTGCTGTATGCTTAATGACTTTAAAAAACAATTTAAACTTTCTCTAATTGGCTGAAGGACAAAAGTATACATACAGGCTGAACTATAGGTTTCTGAGTCATTTCTAAACAACAACAGAGTCCAAGAAATTCAGTTCAAACAGTTTACATAAGTACAACTTATTTGGATGTGTCAACACTTCGCCAGGGTCTGAAAAAGGACCCAGACTTTTACCCTCCAATGAGAAGAAATGTGCAGATGTTCAAAAACAACCCAGGAACTGCTGAGTCTCAAGGCTGCTATGAACTGGAAACTGCTGAAACACCAGCGTCGCTGTCCACAGTAAAGCCAACGAAGAAAGAAGCTGCTCAAATGGACAAGCCAAATACCTTCTGAAGAAAATTTTATGGTCACACGAGACAAAGACTAAGATTTTTGGACACAGTGACAAGAGTAAAGGTGAGTATCTCAGGCCTAAGAAGACTATAGCAACTATCATGCATGGTGGTGGTAGCATCATGCTTTGAGGGAACAGTGGATGGAATAATAAAGGCAGACTACCTCCAAATTTTTAAACTTCAGCCCAAATCAACAAAACTTGGACATAGTTGTATGTTCCAACAGGAGGACAATGATCCCAAACACATCAAAACGGGTTCTGGAATTAATAAATCATTCACGTTAACATAGGCTTCTGGAATGACTTTCCCAAAGCCCTGACCTCAGCTCTACTGAGAATTTTTAGAATATAACCAACTAACTGTGCCAAGAAGAGTGGTCAAATATCCAGCCTAAATATGCAGCGTTATTGAAGGTAGTTTATGGCTACCAAAGCGTCTGCTTGACTTACAACTTGCTAAAGGATATTTAACCAAATATTAATGTGAGTGTATCCATATATATGTGTGAGCCTGTATGTATACTTATAACCCTTTGTGGAGGAAATGCAAAAGAAATTCAAACTGCACTCAATTTCTTTTTTTTCCTTTTTTTGGTGAATGTGGTGACTGTGAATGTATGACTGCAGCTGTAGTTAACGAAAAAAGTTCAATATTTGCCTCTTAAATAAAGCAGTACTTAGTGTAAAAGCAAATTTTGTTACTGTTAATTCAAATGATTACGGTAATTTCTTATGAATGACAATTGTGTTACGTAGTACTTCGTTCACAACCACTAGTTATTCATTTATAAAAATGGCACCTAATGTCTAACCCAACTTTGTCTAAAGTGATGAGCTTGATGTTCAGAAAACATGATTTTCAGTCAGTGGTTTTAATTAGTTTTAGTTAGTGTGATTGTTTATTTACGATTTTTATTTATTAAACCTTTAAATTCACAATATAGTCTTCTCCAATAAATCTCACCTCTTTTTACATGGTGCAGTACAATAAACCAGACAGCCCATGTGAAAGTACGATACAGACACAGTGGTTTGGATTGATAGTCAAGTATTTTCCATTCGTCTTTTCAGATTTTTGTATTTTATGTGTTCATTGATCAGGCTTATTTAGGGCTTTTCCAGGCTTTTGAATCAGTCTTAGGCAAGTTGACTGCCGGTATGCTGAGTGGAGCACTGATGTTTTAGAAAGCAGGAATAATGCTGTCAGCTACAAACAATGCAGCTATTCAAGCACATTAGTCAATAAACTTGGAAGCAATCTTGGAATATAAAAACATCTGTGGATGAATCAGCATGTTACAATTGAACACACACACACACACACACACACACACACATTGGTATCCTGGCTTGGTCAGAGAGGAATGGGGTTAATGGCGGATTACAGCAAATATGAGCCCCTGTATTCAGACATTCATTAATAAATAGACCTTAACGAAGAGCTTAATTACACTGAAACTAACAAAGGGGGCCCTTTTTGATAAGCACTGATGTGGTTTACATGTGAAACAGATTGCTCCACACTGTGCCTGTTGAAATAAATTTTCGGGGCTTTCTTCAATATAAACACTAAAGCAAATTTAAAGATTAAAGAAGCTAAATTGCACATTGTTTTTAAAGACACTTTACGCTTAGATGTGCAGAAACATTGAAATTGCCATCTGTTTAGTGACAGTTTAAAGTTACTTGACCTCCTTATGTGTTTGGATTCTATGTGTCTATAATTTGTACTTTTTTGATATTGTCAGTGCACACAGAATAGGTTTGTGGCTATTTTGTGATTTTTATTTTTGTTTTAATTGTCCTCAATGTTTCGGTTGTTTTTAACAGACAGATAATTGAATGTTTTTGATAACTGAATGTTTAAAGGCAGACTTAGCATTGAGTACTCAGGATTGGTTGGTGTTTTCCCTGTAGTCTATTTTCCTACATACCATACAGTCTGAGCATGTTTCATCCAATATATCCTATCATTATGACGTCCTTACTTTGCTGTGCTTCATAAAACTTTCAAAAAAGCCATAAATTATACATATTGAGTGACATTCTGAATATGCATATACTTGCATTCTGAGAACATGAACAAAATGACACTGTAAGTAGAACACAGTGGTTAGGCAGGAAGTTGAAATTCAAAGAGGGACAGATAAAAGAGAAGCTAGAAGAAAAATCTGGGAACCAGATGTATTAACATGCAGGATGCAGCTGAATGTAAATTTGGACAGCGCCTCATCTCTTAAGCATATTGGCCTGTTGTGGAGGAAGGCTTAAGTTTTTTGGCTCTTTGTACTGTCTTTGTGCTCTAAAGATAAACCCTGCATTTGTGAGAGAAATGTTTGTCTACCCGTTATGGCAGAATCCTAATATGTCTAAGAGACACAGAGAAATGCCAAAGCATAGTAAATCCCAGTCAAATTAAAATAAATCTTTTTGGTGGCTGTAGCTAAAGAGGTAAGGCAGGTAATCTACTAATCAGAAGGTGACTGCTTCAGTCCGCATGCCAAATATTTTTGAGCAAGATACTAACCCCAAGTTGCTCTGATGCATCCATCAGAGTGTGAATGTTAGAAAGAAAGCACTTACGTATAGAAAAAAGCGGTTGGGTGAATGAGGCGAGTTGTATAAATGTGCTTTGAGTGCTTCAGTAGAGTAGAAAAGCACTGCATACAGTAAGAACCAGTCCATTTACCATTTACCAGTAAATTACTTTCCAGTGGTTATTGGTACTGTTTGTATTATTGTATGCACTTTAGTCAGACACAAAGTGAGAGACAGAGCAGGAGAGCAAAATACCACTAGAGCATAACCATTACTCTCCAAGGTTTATTGTACTGTATTGATTACTCCATAAAAACCATTCTGAGTCATTAACTTTTAATTAAATATGATGTGCATAAAATATCTGAGGGACTAGTGAGTGATAATAGTGACTTTTAAATTCCAAGCGTTCGATATGCATTTTTTGGGTGGTAGAAAACAAGATATGAGCTTAACAGTAAAGGTGACCCTAACTTAATGCACAGAGGTGAAAATACCACCTAACTTAGCTAATATTTTAGCTTTACCATCAGCGTACTCGTTCTGCTGTCGAGTCTCATTGGCAGGCTTGTTCAGTAACAGAGCTCACCTCACAGTATGCCTGCCTACATAGGCTATGACAATGTTCAGTCTTTATATTAATTTATTATAGCCATGATTTTAAAAGATGACCTTTCTTTACACTGTGGTGTGTGTGTGTGTGTGTGTGTGTGTGTGTGTGTGTGTGTGTGTGTGTGTGTGTGTGTGTGTGTGTGTGTGTGTGTGTGTGTGTGTGTGTGTGTGTCACAAAGTCCACTCTGGCACAAGAACAGTTAATATTTCCATGCTTGCATAGCACAAATGAAACAGCTAATAACATAGCATATCTTTAAAATTCAGTATTTTTCTGTCACAGACTTTTTTTTTCTTTCTCTGGACCACAGATTTGTTGTTTTCAGCAAATCTCCATTTCATAAGAAATTAAATACCAGCTGTCAAAGTGTGGGTATGTTAAACTGGGTATTGCTTCCCTTCCTCTGGGTTACTAAGAAGTGACATGTGACATGTTTCTCATTTATATGACAGTGTAGGGATTCATTTTCACACACACTTGGAGCCAAAGATTCAGACCATTGCAATAAAAGCTTTTTAGCTTTGCTGCAAGAGAGCAGTTATTTTTACTTTTCTCAGCTGGAAGCAGGGCAAAAGAGAAAAGGGTAGCTGAGGGAGAGAGACAGAGAAGCAATGTGTGAATGTGTGTGCGTGCACGATGGAGAGGAGATGCAGAGGGATGTATCGAACAGGGAGACTACGCTGATGGTAAATGGGTCACCCTGTTAGGAGTCTTCAGCAGACCTGCGTGTAGTTAAGAGAATCATGCCTGCAGGCTGTATGTGCTGGGCTAAAACCTTACCCGGTGACACAGGAACTGTACAAGGAAGGAATTAAATGCATTTTAAATGTATGTTCATTTGTAAATTATATATGCTTCACCTCACAGTATGCATTTGATGGCACATATAATTAGTCTAGTGAACGTGCGCCAGCGTTTGTGCAATGTTCCGTCACTTTATGCAAGTGTTTTTATTAGCGTATGTGGGTGTGTGCATAGAAGCTTGTGTTATCTTGAATTTGTGTTTTTGGAGTGACAATAGCACAACCTACACAGCCAGTGTTTCCTGGTGCCTATACAGGATCTCAGTGCAGTGCTGGAGGGCTGAGAGGACTTGTTAATTAATTACTGGTAGGCGACCAGCAGAAAATTCATCAGTGACTCTTTGATAATTGATTACTTGTTTAAGTGGTTTGTCACATTACAGTCCCATTCATTTACTGGTTATAGATTCTCACGCAGGTTTTACTTGAATTTCTTGAATTTGGTTATTGAGTAGGTCTTATTTTGAAAGGCCAAATTTTTTAAACATATCCTGCTTAAACCACTATGGCATCCACACAATAGTCCATTATATTCATGCATTACTGTAGCGAGTTTACATCACAAAATGAAGTACCTTGAGCCAACTGTTGTTGTGATTTGGTGCTATATAAAAGAAAAAAAAGAATTGAATAGCTCATTATATACAGAAGAGCCAGCATCATTTATGAGCCCCAGCAATTGGCTGCAATATTTGTTGTTTGCAAGCTTTTATTATGAAGGACACACTTTGCTTAGAGTCTGATTTTGAAGGTGAATCAAAATTTAGACAGTCTGGATCATCTTCCCTCTCTTTGCCATCCTTACAGCAACACTTATTCAGTCCAAATGACATCCTGATGTCCTTGCTGTAGATCCTGATGAGATATATCAGTGAGTCAATGTCTCACTTGCTCCTGGCATACAGCTTGATGCCATCCATGTACAGGAGGTGGCAGATGGTCATTCAACTCCTGAATGTGTTTCTATAACCACTTGCTGTGATGAGCTGGCTGAGGGTGTTGAGGCCTATACAGCACAGCAGCAGGAACAGTGTATCACCTTGATGTAATCTGAACTTTGATGGTGACTTGTGCAGTTAGCATGGAGTTGTTGTCTTCCAGAGATTCATTCAGTACCTGATGAAGGCTATTAGTACACCATTAATCTTTTATAGCACCAAACACTCCCGTAGTCCATGTAAGGCACAGGCTTTCTTGCAGTCAGTCCAGGCAGTGCTCAGGTTGGTCTGCCTGGTCTTAGAGTCTCTGACTCTATCGGTGAAAGGGTCTTTGGAGAGCAGGCCGTTTGTTCTTTTGAACTCTGCTTCTCTGCTTTATCTCTTCAGACTAGTAGCCAGAGGTGTGAGACTCTGTTTGGCAGTTTTGAGAGCCTCAGTTACGGAAATTTTGTACTTATCCATGGGCTGCTGGCAGTGGAGATAGTAACTATGGCGGTGTTAACATCGTCAGATAGGATTTTGTTAATGAGCCCCAGATGTTGTACAACTGTCTTGAGTCTGGCTAGTCTCGACTACTGCTCGGTATTGTTCCTTTTGAGTTGTCTCCTCGGGATCCTCAGCTCACTAACTGCTTCCTTCTTTTGACGTTAAAGCACTGAGCTATCGGCTGCTTCTTGGTCAGCATGACCTTCTGCTGATCCATAGGTTGTACCTCTTGGGTCAGGGGGGCATTTAAGCTTTGCTTTTTTATGTACTTTGTGTGACTTGTTTAAATCAGCAGCAGCAAATTAGCAAAGGTGAGGCTATTTTGGAGTGTGCTGACATATCTGTGGTTTCAAAGGTAAATCAGTGCAGGTCAAAGAGCCCACACATGAGCACAAGTATCATCAGCGCTTTAGATATTGCTACCACAGAGCTCGAAATGTCCCATATGGTGCATGGCTGCTGGTGTGTGTGTTTTTGTCTGTCTAGTAAACACTGTAAAGCTCCCAGTTTGCTCTTCAGATTTTTCCCCCCTTGGCTAAAATCTCTAACTTTACTCTGAGGATTAAGTGCTGTCAGAGCTGTAAATCCTTGTTGTTTCATTTCATTTGCCTCTCATGTAAAAATCTCTAAACAGACAACTTTGTACTGAAAAAACGCACAGGCAGTCAAACGATTTGTTTGTGTGAGCAAAAGCACTACAAATGACGCGTAGCTCATCATCACGCTGGCTTTTCCCCACACTGAGGCCGATTCTGTTGCCTATTCCACAGAAAACAAAAGAACAATAGCGGGACACAAGAGCGGCCAAGGACACTGCCCAGTATGTTGTAATTCTCGTAGAGCCACTGGGTATAGCATCAACACCAAATAGACAAACAATGTCATGTTGACTGCAACAAGACTTTTTGCTTTATGTTGTGACATGCACAACATTTGCTTTGTATCATCTTATATGAGGTAACACATGTTGAGAGACACTGTATCACTAGTAGCTTTAGCTTCAACACAGACGCTAAATAAAACAATTAATGCATGCAGCGAGAAGGACTGTGCTAGAGTCATGGAGATTCCACTTAGTCCTAAAATTGCTACTTTCTTTCAACAAAGTAGGCCTGGTGTTTGATTTTCAGTGAAAAAAGTCAGGCTGTTGCATTATATGACTGCAATATTATTGTATGTAGGGGAAATGTAATCACCTAGCATCAAACAAGCTGGCACACATGTAAATCACTGCGTTTACCTCTGAAAAATCATGCATTTTCCATCCAATAGCATGCTCCAGTCCATACAGTACAGAGTCAAGTTCCTATGGTATAGACTGAGGGTCCATCCTTTTGCAGTAGTTGCTAAGAGGCTTTTTAAAGTGTGCTTCTGCTGGGCCATGGCAGTCTAGCAGCAGCAAAAATCTGCGCTTGTGTTGTAAAAATTCAGCAAGGTCAATCAAGCAACCTGCAAGAAGCTGAAGGAGGCCTAAGAGCGTTTTAGCTATGCCAAAGAAGTGCTGTTTTGTCTGTCCGTGTGTATGTGCGGACTTGTGTGCATGTGTGTGTGAGAGAGATAGCCCTGAGTAAAATAACTGAAATGAGAGCACCAGCATCGCTCTTGTTTTGGCACTGCCACGGCAACTTTTCCTTCTTAATGTTAGGAGTGGGCAGGAGTGGAATTTAAATGTCCTCTCTCTTTCTTTTTACCCTTTTTTGTCGTTGTTGTTCTGCAGATACTTTCTATTTCTTACTTCTTCTTTGATCTTAATGGTCTTGTGTCGTATAGGTCTGGTTGTTGAGGTGTTTGTCTTTGTCTTGGTAAGTGGCTTGATTTGACTTTTATCCTCATGTCTTCACAGGAAACCAATGAGCTGGTGGCGATTAAGAAGTTCAAAGACAGTGAAGGTGAGTGGAGTGAGCCAGGAAGTTAGGAGAGAAGAGAGGAGCTGCTGTCTAATTTCTGCTGCTTTAATTTCCGAACAGAAAATGAGGAGGTCAAAGAGACCACTCTTCGGGAGCTGAAGATGCTTCGGACACTGAAGCAGGACAACATCGTCGAGTTGAAGGAGGCTTTTCGGAGGCGGGGGAAGCTCTACCTCGTCTTCGAATATGTTGAGAGGGTCAGTTCAGCGACTGCGTCGTTATCATTTGACTTCGCACACGTTCCTCCTCTCTGCTCTGCCGTATCTAGATTCCTAGCCTACTTCTAAGTTTCAGGATTTTGAGACTGCTCACTTAAGCATTAAAAAGTGTCGCCATGGCAACATATGAACTATGCTGTTGGTGAGTAATGGTATTCCCCACTGTGTTGCCAGGGTACCCGGCCAAGTGTTTATTTTATGACAGGTTTTATTTTCATGCTGTACTCTAGTGATTTAGCATGGTGTCCCCTCTCACCCCCTGTCAGGGCTAAAATAAAAAAAAGAAACAAAAAAGAAATTAAAGGTTAACACCATTAATATTTTTAGAGCACACTTTCTAACAGGGAATTTCTTGCACCTTGCAGAATATGCTGGAGCTACTAGAGGAAATGCCCAACGGTGCTCCACCTGACAAAGTCCGCAGCTATATTTACCAGCTCATCAAAGCCATCAACTGGTGTCACAAGAATGAGATTGTGCACAGAGGTGAGGAAGTGTCACCCGGTCTAATGTCACATCTGGAAATCACACTTTTGTGATTCAATAAGGATTCAAAAAGGAGGAATTCAGTTCAAATTATGTGGTGTACATGAGCATGTTGGTTGAGCCTTTCCACACATCAAGAATAGTTTGCTAAGACAAAGTACTGTCATAGGAGGGAAACTGAAGCTGTAAAAAATGTATATTGTTGTCTTGTATTCATGTTACGTATTCATGTAGTAGGACAGCATTTGAAGCATATTGTTAATGCCTCGTTTTTCTTCCAGATATTAAACCAGAGAACCTCCTTATCAGCTCTGAGGATGTTCTCAAACTTTGTGACTTTGGTGAGTCTTCTTCGGTTTTTTACAGCAGCCAGCCATGTGTCACGGTGCTGTAAGGATTTAGAGTCTGTGTGCAAGGCAGTAAAAACTCCCAGACCATGCACATTTCGCTGCTCGAGTGATGATAACTGCTTTTAAAATCAAGCAAACTCTTTAACACAGTAAATCGCTTTCAGCTGCCGATTGATTGTGATTATTTGAGTTTTTGCAGTTATGTCTGTGATTGCATTGTGCCCATTTTGGTTTTTTGGGCTTAGTTTGGTGTGAAAAATCCCACCTTTAATTTGTCACCTTGTAAGTTGTATATCAGAAGGATCAATTCTGCCATTTGGGAAGCAGCCAAGCAGCATTTCAAAGTGCAGCCTGCTGGGTTTTAACACAATTAATCCGCCAAAGAAGTCCAATTAGTGAAGCACCTATTTTCTCTGTAAAACACTAATAAAGTGCATTGATATGACACGTCTTTGCCATTTTACTGTTTTCCAGGTGTGTGTTTTACATTAGCGTCAGTATCAGCAGGGTCACATGGTTAGTTAGCGTTGCATAATTGGCTAATGCAATGCTATTTAGTCAGCTGGGGTGAGATTTGTTTGTTATTCACTGTTGGAGCTGGCGTTCTGTTTATTGTGACTTTTTTATGATTAAAATGGACTCTCTGTACGACACTTTTCCAAAGCACAGTCTCCAACTGCCTGCAGTGACATAACTAATTAGTTTGATCACATGGGAAGACCGTGTTGTTACTAAGCTGTCCAAATTACTTGAACACTGAGAGTCCTTTTTTTGTTTTTAATTGATCTTTGAAAGAGTCTAAATTGTATATTATCACACTTCAACGTGATGGCTGTGTAACATACAGAATCAGGTGTACGTGATTTATTGAATATCTGTTACTCTGGCTCAGGTTTTGCTCGTAACCTGTCTGAAGGAACAGATGCCAACTACACTGAGTATGTCGCCACAAGGTGGTACCGCTCACCTGAGCTGCTGCTGGGGTGAGTTCCTGTGTGTGCATCTGCGTGTGCATGTCTGTGCATACATGTATATATGCAGGAGCTGAAGTGAGAAACATGAAGTGAAGGAAAGAGCACACAGCACAAGATATGTTTCTGTGTTTTTCCACAGAGGGTATCAGCTTTTCTCTTGTGATACCACCGTACCTTAAACAAAATAACACAGTACTGGTCTCATTTTCTCAGCTAATACTCATTCATTTTTGCATTATATGTTTAATGTATCCGCTCGTGCCTACAGCCTGACACGAATAAATGCAAGTTATAGCAGAAATCTTATTATATCAAAGCAGCTTTAAATAGAGATCTCATCTCATTACAAACTGAGGCCAAACTTTCCAAAGATCCCAAAAATGTCCAGCTGCATTTTCTGGAATAACACGAAGAAGAAGAAATGAACACGATTTTAATCTGTTTAAACAGGAGGCCAGTAAAAATAGACTTAAAGTGTCTGGGCTAATGTGAGACTTATTTTATTGCATATGTACCAGCATGCATTCATCAGTATAAATAAAATGTACCAAGAAAATATCCCCGACACCATTGACAGGTAGGAAGGATCCATGCTTTCATGATGTTTATGCCAAAATACTACAATCTGAATGTCACAAATCAATCTTCTGTTCTAGTGAGTTCATGTGAACTGTAGCCTAATTTTCTTGTTCTTAGAAGAATGACAACCAGTGTGGTCTTCTTCTTCAAGATTCAGCATATTGTGAGGTGTTCCTCTGCATACCTTGTTTGTGGTTATTTAAGTTACTATCAGCTCTAAGCAGCCTTGCCGTTCTCCTCTGGTATAAACAAGGGGTTTTTGGTGAGAGAGCTGCTGCTCAGCATTTTTGGACCACTCTGTAAACCCCAGAGATGGTTGTGTGGCAAAATCCCAGAAGATCAACAGTTCCTTAAACATTTTTCCCCCATTCTGATGCTCAGTTTGAAATTCTGCAGCTCGCCTTGACCATGTCGACGTGCATAATTGCATTGAGTTTCTGCCATGCGATTGGCTGATTAGATATTTACATTAACAAGCAGTTGAATAATTTTTTTTCCTAACAAAGTGGCTGATGAGTATGTGTAAAAGACACTGGAACTATAGATTTTTTTCCTTTTAGAGTGAATCTATTGTCCAAGCAGCAGGCAAATCAATAAATATGAAAATCTTGTAAAATTACTCTTAAAAGAAAACTATTAATGGATGTTCAGAAATGAAGTCTGTGCTTTCACTGTGTCTGCAAATAGGCTGTTTTTGTTTCCTTGTAAAAAGCGGGCTTTCTCTCAAACAGCTCAAAAACCGTACTGAACACGATTTCATCTTTTTAATTCGTCCTATATTCTTTTATAATTTAATGAAAATTGACAAACCAATTTCATTTTTAATTAGTTCACTACTGAAAGCGATGTATTCATTCCGTTCAGTCTAAGAGACCTCAGCTGTAAAAGCTAGTTAAATATGATTCGACATGCTCTATATCTGGACTTTTACATGACACAAACACTCCCAAATCCCCAGTAAGTCTAACTGGATTGTGTTTATTTGGGTTTTATTACATCTGGGCAAATATAATAAACATTACTGCATTATGCTGAATAAAAGTTGACAGAACACAAAAGTTGACTGATTATTGCCTGTATGATAACTGTCACCCACTTAGTGAGCTCTAACTGCATCTCTGTGTGTTTTTGAGCACGAAATTAAGCTAACAAACCTTTTTTTAATGTAATTTCACTGTAAAAATTTTCATTTCATTTCATTTCTTTAATTCAGATGGCTGGAAAAACAGTCAGTGATTCATCTGCTGCATTATGACATGAGCCACCATGCACACACCATACCCACAGATCAAATTTCACTTTCCTCGTGGACTTCTCTTGCCGATGTTGTTTTGGTGCTTTTGCTGCATTTAATGTCCATTCTAGCTTGGAGACAGCTGAACGTCATCTAGCCTCGGTTCTGTAGCCTGATTTAGTAAATGCCCTGGAACATTTATTGAGACAGCGTTTGAATGCCGCCCACTCAAATACTCTCTCCCTCCAACACCACCTCTCCTCTGCTTCTCTGCTGCCAGATCTCTCACCATTTCTCACCAGACTTCTCAGCTCTGTTCCCTCAGAAATGACCATCTTCTTTATGAGCTTCTCCATCAGAAACACAACATCGATCGTTTTATTTTAATTGCACCACCTCCGTGAATTCTATCACCCCCGCCTCGCTGTCACCCCTCTCATAATCGTCTCCTCTTCATTCGGGGACTTGGTTTTTACCCTTTTTCCTCGCCATTTTCATTTCCTCTCTCATTATTATCACCCTACCGTCTAATTAACGAGGTCTTTTTGCTGTATTTGATGATTACATATTTGTCTGTTTTTCTCCGTCTCAGGGCTCCTTATGGAAAGGCGGTGGACATGTGGTCGGTGGGGTGTATCCTCGGGGAGCTGAGTGATGGACAGCCCTTGTTTCCAGGGGAAAGCGAGATTGATCAGGTTGGTGAGCCGAAACAAGGGTGAAGCGTATAGCTAATTAAACAGGCTGACTGAAAAACAGAAATAGCTTTTGATGTAAATAAATCAAAACCTCACATTTCAAAGTCCTACTGTGTGATGTTTAAGGTGGGCTGACAGGTTTTATCTATTTATTTCAGATTGTTATAAAGGGAACAGGCATTCATAATATTTGACGCTTATGCACCTGACAGAACGCCCACTTTGGTTTCTTGTCTGATATAATAAAACAAAAGAAGAATTACTGAGAGTCCTCGTGTAAAAATCACAGTTACAGGGGCTTTTTTGGACTTCACACCTGGGCAAGAGAAATTTCAATTGTGTTGTCGGAAATAAAGCAACTGGGAGACAACAGAGCGAGCGGGGGGAGATCTCAGAGATGGTGATGAGTGCTAATTTTGGAAATTTAATAGCAAGTCAAATTAAATTTTATTCATCCCCAAATCACAAGTTTGTCCAACAGAGCTCTGAGATCTGAGATCTGTGCACCAGAAGAAACTGTCTCTCTGTTAGCTCGCACACAACCCATCGATATATCGAAGAAAGAAAATGTATTAACACAAATAATCTGTCTCAGGCCTGCCCTCAAACACTTTATGGATTATGTGCCGTTCCAACAAGTTTAGTAGGAAATTTATGGAAACAATGTGCATCACTTTCAGGTCAGTGCACCTGGGCTGGTGCTCTCATTTAAAGCACTTTCGTTGATTGGACAGCATGCTGTGTTTAACCATCCAACAACAGGTGTATCATTTATGACACTGTGGTTTTGAGTTTTTCTAACCTCTGATGAAGATCTAAATAAATTGTACACAATAATTCTAAGCAATAACACCCAGAAAGAATTGTAAACACACATATATATATATATATATATATATATATATATATATATATATATATATATATATATATATATATATGAAGTGTTATACTGTGTGAAATTGAGACACATATAACACAACAGATGACCATGTCTTAATGATAAATTTCAATCACCAAAAATGAAACACGGACTTCTTGAACAGGTTGTTCCAGCCAGTGTGTTTTATAATTTATGCAATAGTTCCATTGCTCCGAAAGGCACCAACACCACAAACATGGCCAACAGGTCAAGTTCGGTGAGTTGAATTATCAAAGGTGAGGCTTAGCAGAACGCTATCAGCTGCAGCTGTTGCCTATGTTAGCAAAACAGCTATCATTTATAAAGTGGACGGTATTTTATCCAGCTCCTTTATTCACCGTAACCTGACACAACCATAAAGGGATTTGTCTCCTCCCAGGATTGAACTGGGAAACTGTGCTTATTAGACAAATGAGTATATTATTATACCACTAAATATTTACCACACACAGTTTTTAAGAAAAAGCATTTTTTTTATATCAGGGTGTCAACATGCTTTTTTAAAAATTGCTGTTAAATTGAGTTTTTACCCAGGACTGAAGAGAAACTAAGATGCACAACTTGTTTGCAGATAGGCAGGTAGGAGAGCAAGGGGCAGGAAGAAGAATCACCAGCACCATTATAGTCTGGGAACACGGGGCCCCGGGGGCCCAAAGTTTAATCAGGGCCCAGAGTGTCCCAGCAGATCATCATATGCGTCAAGATGATCAAAATGATTCAAATCACCTGTCAGCTGTATTGCAGTTGAGCAGTGTGTCATTTAAATGTATGATACTGTAAAATATAAATCCATGATATATGGCTTTACAGAGTGTTTCTCCTGTCGGTTTGATTTTACAATTCACATCTTTAATGTTTCGCTTTCACCACTCACGTGAACATTATTTTACTCGGCAGAAAGCAGCTGCTGAAGATTGTGCTGAATCAGGTTGACGAAGAGTGTGATTGGTTTAGCAGAAGTTCACCCCTCCAATGAACGAAAACGTTCCTCCTTGTCTTAAATGTGCACATCGTCAGATTTGTTAGGTAATAAAACATCGCTGTTGGAAATGTGTAACAATAAAAAACTATAATGGAGAACAAAATGAGCTCATCATCTGTTCCCTAGTTGTTCTGCCACCTTCGATCGTGTTACATGATTTTCATCAGTTTGCCCGGCTGTCACAGAAATGTGCTGTAGATGCTCTGCACTTTTTCTTTTTCTTTTTTTTGAAGCTTTGGAAACTCCTTGTCCACAAATACATCTTGAAGTGAGATTATTTGAAGTGGGATTAACTGCTGTTTACAGAATCAAGAATGAACTTTGATGCTTGAGATCTGCATATATCTTTTACAAACTTGCGTAAATATTAAAAGAAAAATAAAAGGGTGTTTTTAATGATATTTCTCTCTTTTTTTGTCTCCAGCTTTTTACCATTCAGAAGGTTTTGGGGCCACTTCCTGCAGAACAGATGAAACTCTTCTACAACAACCCTCGATTTCATGGAATCAGGGTACAAAATATTAACTGTGCTTGAATTCTTCTCTACTTTTTCATCTCCTTTCTCCTCGCCCTCCTCTTCTGTTTTTTTTTTTACCTCCTTTCCTTCTATCTCAGCTTTGTGTCAAATCTCTCTCTCTTTTGTGGCAGTGTTCCCAGCACCATGACTGAGTGGATTGCTATGACTCATGAGATAGGTGGTTGGTGTTCAGTTTAGCAGCAAGAGAAAATGCCCCAGAGGGACGATCAGGACTTGTGTGTGTGCTTGTGTGCATGCGCACGCTTTGTAGTTTGTTCAGCGTGATCCGCTGATAGATTTCTGTGTGATTTGAAGTGAGAGCTCCTTTTATTTATTTATTTTACTGGCAGCTACATAAACTGTGCATTGGAAATCACAATAGTAGTCTTTAATGCACAGAAAGTTTGCGTTGGTTATGAATTTGATCCAGTGTTTGTGTCTTTGTGCTTCTGCCAGTTTCCATCAGTTACTCATCCTCAGACTTTGGAGAGACGTTACCAAGGCATCTTGAGTGGTTTGATGTTGGATTTGATGAAGGTAAAATGCCAAGAAACATTCCAACTCTCACACAAGAATAAGAATTATTGATTAGACTGCTATATCATATATGAAACCTGAGACAGGGGTCACTAAAATGCATCATTCCCTTTACGTGCATGCCTTTTTCCAATCAGAATCTGTTGCTGCTCAACCCTACTGAGCGTTACCTAACAGAGCAGAGTTTGAACCATCCAGCCTTCCAGCCTCTGAGGCAGGCAGAGAGAGAGAGGCCTCCGCCTGCTTCTCCCAACCCGCCACGCTCCTCCAAGAGAAAAACACACCATCATGGAGAGAACACGGTTCCTACAAGGTTAGAAAGCAATCCTTTATTTCAGGCTTCTGCCAGAGTGTCTACATGCGGTCGTCTTACAAAGCCCAGATTGGATGTCTCTGTGTTAACACTGGAACTAATGCTGTGTTATAGTGACGGACTTTTCATCACATCTAATGTCAGATACTGTTTGTATCTGATTACATCAAGATTTAGTGTTTCTTTATTTTTTTAAAACCAATGCCATTTTAGTGTTTGTTTTTGTTTGTTTTTTTCATTTTAATATCCCAGCCCAAGTTGAAAGCTGCAAAGCCAGTTTAGCTCACTGAGTTGAGCAGGCAACCACATGCCATATGGATGAGAGTGACCAGCCTGGGTTCGAGTCTGACCTGTAGCACTTTGCTGCATGTTTTCCTCCTCTCTCTCTCTCCCTCTGCTTTCCTGTCATTTCTTCACTGTATCTGTCAATAAAGGCCAAAAATAAGAATTTGATCAGAACCACTGACAGCAAATGCAGTATTAATTTATGCACAACTCTCTTTAGTTCCTGCATTCTCTTTTCAGCCATTCTGCTGAAGATTTGCTGCTGTGCTTGTGGTCGTTGTCATGTTGGTTGACCAGGTTTGCATCGGGCTTTAGCTATCAGACCTCAGGTTTGACTCCTGATTACTTTAGTATACAGAGGAGTTCATGGTTGTTAAGACTGTAAAACAAGCTCAACAAGCTCAAATCATCACCACTACACCACCGTGCTTGACAGTTAGCATAAAGTGTGTTTGGTTTTCGTCAAATGTGGCGTTGTGCGTAACAACTAAACATCTCCACTTCGTTCTTCTCTGTCCAAAGGACATTGCTTCAGAGGTCTTTGTTTAGATGCGACTTTTCAAAGCAAAGCTGTGCTGCCGTGTTATTTTTCGAGACAGGAACCTCGATCTTGGCACCATTTCCTGTTCAGGCAACTATTCAGTCTGTCTAATTGTAGTGTCGTGAACTTTAACCTGCTCACAGAGGGCTGTAGAGTCTAAGATGCAGCTCTTGGGTTTTCTTGAAATTCTCTGAGAACTGCACAGTCTGACCTTAGAGTGAGTTTGCTGGGATGTCCACTCTTGGCAGCCATCTGAAATGTTTTACACTTGTGAGTAATCTTTCCCACTGTGTAGTGATGAAATTCAATTAGTTTGGAAATGGCCTATAAACTTTCCAATACTGATGGCCAGAAACTGTTGTTACTCTAAAATAACGCATACGCTTAAATGCTCGCACCTTCTGATGTTCAGTTAATCAAGTGCATGTCATTAGACCCCGGCTGCTACTTACCCTACGAATTCCTATGGAAGCAGTTCGAGTGTATTTGGCTTTTTGAACACTGTATCTGCATTTTGATTTAGTTTTTCTTAAACAGATAATGACACAGTGTCATAGGCCACATGCTCTAGTTCATCTGGGTTGTATTTATCTAATTTTAGCTATTTTTTGCTGTAATTTAATATGTTTGTCGAAAACGCGTCTCTCTCGTAAATGAGACATTGAGTCTCAACCTGTGTTCATAAAAGTTCAATTAAATAAGTAAATGAAAACCTGTCCTGATATAAAACACTTCACTGGCTTTCATTTTCACATGACTGTATTTTATAACTATATAAACAATGCTTTTGTGAGATAACAGAATATTTTCTTTCAACGCGTCTGCTCAGATTCTTTCCTCGTTGTTCTCTTCTGCTTCTTTTTTTTTCTTTTTTTCATTTGGGACTCAAAAAGATACATCAAAAATAAGTTATTATCATTATTTTGACTCACTTGTAGATGTGGAACTGAAAAATATTAAACAAACTGTTGGTCTCAAATTGTATATTTTAGATTAAAATGCTCATCTAAGGCTTGATAAGCTCGTAACATTTTAATGAAAGAAAGGGTAAAAAACAGAATCAGAGTTTGCAAGAATAGTTACACTTTACGTAAACTACTTTGGTTCTGACACCATGCTGACAGGAAAATCATATAGATTGATTTAATAAGATGCTTTCTCTGGTGCTTGAAAGTTACACTTTTAGTTCTCTGACCAAGATACAGCTCTCGATGATGGATCATCAAGGCTTGTAAAACTGCATCAAACTAATAAGCCACGAATCAAGGTCTTAGAAACCGGACAGATCAGTGTTTTTTTTGGGTGGTGGGGTTATTAAAAAAAAAAAAAAATTAATATATTTTTAAAGTAAAATACTATAGCTATTTTAACTTTTTGTAATGTCATATAGGAAATGCTTCCACAAGCACTTTAATAAACGGTTGTAATATTTGTATAAGAGATTATTTTCAATTTAAAAACATAGACTGTCATATCCAGATGGTGTTTTTGGTTTACAGCAGTAAATATTAGAACACCATGCTAAACGGCCCTCCCTCTGCTCCTACAGGAGTCACACTAAGAGTTCAAGCCGTCGTTCCAATAGCAAAGAATGTTCCAGCCTCCCTCGCCACGGAGACCTCCATCACCTCGGGAATGAGAGTTTCCTCAACGGCAACAAACCGGCACCATCCAGTTTAAGTCCGACTCTGCACCCCAAGGGCCAGTACATGTCCCAGACTCTTAATCGTTCTATCTCCTCCAGCAAAGATCTGGTTAACAACAACCTGCCACACCTGCTCAGCCCCAAAGAATCCAAAAGCAAAACAGAGTTTGATTTCAACTTGGGACCCTCCCCGAAGTTGCCGGACCAGGGACATGGGGTAAAGTATGGCCACGGCAAACCCAGCTCCTCTCGCTCTCAGCAGCAACAGCAGCAGCAGCAGCAGGTCAGTCGGCACACTTTCCTGGAAAACAAAACTAACACCCTACAGTCTGGGGCAGAAAAACAACACAGTCGACACGCCCACAGTATGGCCGACTCTGCCCACGGATCCATGTCCTCATCCTCTAAGAGCTCAGCGTCTTATCTCAGTCTGTCCAAGAGCCACAGCGGACTGAGCGATGCCAAATCTGTGGGGAATCTCAGCGACGGTCGACTCCACCCGGATGACCCAAACTCTAACACGACAGCTGGGGTGGGACCCAGTGCCCGCTTCTTCCCTGCCAGCTGTTTAGACCTCAACACCCCTTCAGGTCCTTCTGGGCCTCCTGGCAGCCCCTCTACTCGACACAGTGATCGATCTGGACACAGCCCCGCCTCTCGTAGCAGCGGCAATGCCCGCATGGAGAGCAGCACGCTGGACTCTTCATCCAGGCACAAATCCAGACATAAATCTTTAGTGCCAGGTAGGTTTCATTCAAGTCTATTCATTTTACACTTTAAAAGCTTTATAAAAAAACAAAAAACAAAACACATCATCGCAGTGGATTCCAGCAAGAAGAACAAACAAGAAAATAAAAAAGATCGGCCTGATCACTTAAATTAGTTTGGACAGTTAAATAGTAGAACACTTGTAACTGTTCACTTCTTATCGCTCTGCTAACTTTGACTTCTTTTCCCGTCTCCAGAGGACGCTGGTGCGCCGGAGCTCTTGGACCCAGGAGGACCTGGGATGCCCTCCACTCACACTCTGCCTTCCCCTCACGAGTCTTATCATTACGGCCTCGGCTATACCTCGCCTTTCTCCTCTCAGCAGCGGCCACAGCGCCACTCCATGTACGTGAGAAGGGAACGCCACCGACCACACGGAGTGGAGACGGCGATGGCGGGCTTGCCTCCGCCGGGGCAGGCGATACCAACACGAGCCAGTAGCCTGCAGCTCCTCTCCCCACAGCTGCAGCACAGGACCACCCTCGCTGGACACTCAGTGAGTTCTTCGAGGGAGGACTGCACGGACGACATGACGAGGGTTAGTGGCAGAAAGTGCCTCGAACGTGGCGGGATTGAGTCTAAAATAGCAACAGACACACAATGAAAAGCTTAAATTAGGGTGCATTATGTTGAATGATGACAGCAGTTTTTGTAGTTCCCCACACACTTCCCCACCAATCTGAAAAACCAACACCAGTCATCGCTCATAAGGATTTCTAAACACATTGCCATTCTTTTTGCCAGAATTATCTGACCAGGATCTCTCCACATTTTAACGACCCAGTCCAGAGTCCTCCAAAATTAAAAAGAACTAAAATTGTTGTTTGCCCCACTTTTAAACCCATTTGTCCTCATGCTAGTACAATTAATTAAACAGCAAACCACAAACAAGGTCAAATGGTGCATTTCAATGACATGAATTAGTTCAGAAGTCCGATCCAAGTGGCCATTCGAGGAACTGTTTTTGGTGTTTCCAAACAGGCTGCCGCTTACTCATGCACAATAGAAATAAGTCATAAACACAAGTAAAATTGCTCAAAACACGCAAAATTTCAACCTCCACAGCAATAGTGGCACAATAACGCATAAATGATGTGTCAAAAAGTCAAAGGAGCTTGCAAAGAAAAGCGTCTGGACTTCTTTAAATTGCTTGAAGACGTCTTCAAGCAACTTAAAGAAGTCCAGACGCTTTTCTTTGCAAGCTCCTTTGACTACCTGGATGACTGAGAACCTTCACAGACGATGTGTCAAAAACGTTTTAAAAGGGATGTTGACGGTGATTGGAAAGCACTAAGGTCAACAGAAAAGGCAGGTGAGGTGTTGCTCATTCGTAAAAGACATTTTAACTGAATTTCTCGTGAGATAATGGGAGGTGGGTGCAGCGTCAATGTTTTAACTTTTCAATAAGTGCTTGAAAACCTTTTTCTGTTTCCCAAACACGATCACTAAAGCTCTGCGTCTGCAGTTTAAAAGCCCGTCTGAAGGCAATAATAACTGGGGCTGTTTTCTTGGAATTGTTCTAAGTTACAGAAAGATGATGGAGGATGAGGCAGGTTGGTGAAAAATCACACAGAGACAAAATTACAGTTCCTGAAATGTATGAAAGCTCATCCGCGGAAGATATTAAACAATGGAAGCGGAACAAAGGGTGAAATGTTCCTTTGTTATGTGCACTGACTGTCTGTGTGTGTTTGTGAGTATGGGTGTTTCATGATTTGATGTGCGTGTGTGTGTAGGAAGTGTCACTGTCTCGCATTATCATTGCCACTGCTTCATGCTGCTTCTCCAGTCTGCTTTGACCTGCAGCTGTCCGTCTTCTCAACAGAGTGAGCAGTCCCCTAAAGACATGAGCCACCCTTGTGCCCCCATCAAAGACTCTACGCGGGACAACACTGCTGCTTTTCTTACACAGCGCTCTAAAAACGAGGTCCGACCCCCCGACTCCTCCCTGTCTCCAGCCAGTTCAGCAAACACAGAGAGTAGCTCTTCTGACTGCTTTTCTTTTTGTGTTCCTACTTAAGCCAACAGCTTCACTGCACGTTGTCGCTGGTATAAATGTAGCCTCACTGAAAAGCGCTAAGATGTCCTGAATGTTTGTGTTGTAAGCCAGAAAAGACTGCGATAGCTAATGATAAGGGATGAAGTGAGATTAAACAGGAATGTCGCTTAAAACGATAAAGGCTGAGAAAAAAATTGTATGTTCCTGTTTCCCTGTGTGTGTTCGTGGGTCTGCACGATGTGTGCACTATTTAGGTTGGCATGTACCACGACCCTCACGTTGAGGACGGAGCTTCCTCCAAGGAGAACCGGATGATCTTCACTGAGTCCATGCCTCGGAGAGTAGGGAGCTTTTATCGAGGTAAGGAGCAAGAAATAACAGTAAAACCTGTATGGTTCCTCTTTCTTTTGTTTATTATTCCTTTGACACAAAGAAGATCAAAGATCACACATTCATCATATTTAAATGATCAAAAACAGTCATTTCCACCTCTCGTTGTTTCTCCTCAGTCCCTTCTCCCAGGCCAGATAACTCCTCTTTCCACGACGGCGTCGGCCAGGGTCGAGGGCCAGTCGTACCCATTGTACCCGGAGACCCTGTCGCCATGGCCAACCACTCCAAACGCCAGACAGCTTTTGACTGGTGAGAGTTCATTTGTAGTCTTTATGTGGCATGTTGAGGCAGCAGTGCAGTAAATGTAGGAACAACAGTGGATTAAAGAAACATGAACAACTTTTAAATTGTTAAGCCTGCTGTTAGAATTGTGCACGTCCAGTACAGAGTGTGTCAGACGTGCAGGACATTTATGGATGAAGACGTTTTGTTTTGGTTTTTTCTTCTTTATAGTTTCCTTCCCCGATCTGAACATCATCCCTGCTGTTAAAGTGTCTGACTTTTTTTTTTCTCGCTGTGTCATTAACACCAATTAAGATCTATTGTTCAGACTCTGTGCTGCTGCACTGAATACATATAAACTCTTTATATATATATATATATGATGGGTTATTCCATAGATAATAAAATCAGCCAATCACATAGCACCTTAGTGAATTTAGGCATGTAGATATGATCTGCTTAAGTTCATACTGAGCATCAAAGTGAGGAAAAAAGATGATTTAAGTAACGTTGAATGCTGTATGGTTGTTTTTTGAGCATTTCAGAAACTGCTGATCATCTCAAGGGTTTACATAGATCCAAAAAAGAGAAAATATCCAGTGAGCAGCAGCCTCTGGGTGAAAGAGCCTTATTTGTGTAAGAGGTCAAACAGCTTCAAGGTTACTGGAAAGCAACAGTAAATCAAAAAAAAACACGCTTTACAACCAAGGCATGCAGAAGAGCATTTCTGAACCTTGAAGCAGATGGACTACAGAAGCAGAAGACCACACTGGGTGCCACTCCTCCCAGCTAAGAACAGGAAACTGATGTTTTCATAGCCTTACAGTTGAAGAGTGGAAAACGCTGCCTGGTTTGATGAGTCTTAGTTTCTGCTGCAACCTTTGAATTTTAGGGTCAAACTTTGGCATAAAAAGATGAAAGCGTGGCTCTATCCTGCCTGTCAATGGTTATGGCTGCTCATACTGGTGTAGAGATATACCAGATACTAGTATAGAGATATTTTCTTGGGACCCTTATTACCCTGAACTAAGCATTGTTCAAATGCCACAGCCTATCTGAGTAGACCATTTCCATCCCTTTATGACCACAGTGTACTCATCTTCTGATGGCTACTTCCAGCAGGGTAATGTGCCGTGTCACAAAGCTCAAAAAATCACAAACTGGTTTCTTAAATATGACACTGAGTTCATTGTACTTAAATGGCCTCCACAGTCACCAGATCTCAGTCCAATAGAGCATGTTTGGGATGTAGTGGAACCATAGATTCTTATAATGGATGTGCAACCAATGAACCTGTGATGCTATCATGTCAACATGGACCAAAATCACAAAACTGTGTTTTGCTTTGTTTATTCTTCAAGTGGACTGTATGTGGTGGCAGTGGCTGCAGAAGAAGCCTGAGTTCCTCAGAAAGAGTATATTGTTTTTTACGTAATGACTTTTTTATTCAGATTTTTTATTACAACATATTTTTTTAGATTTTCTGTTTCAAAGCATGAATAGTTTGATTAAGTGTTTCCATTTTCACATGCAGCTGGTTTGAAATTGTAAATCATGAGGATTATTAAGTTAGACTCCTTTACTGTGCTGCATGTGTTATTTCATAGTGTATGGTTTTTATGTATTACTGTATTATGTATTTTGTTTGCTCCCATGCACGTTATAATCCAAGTTAAATGAAACGTTTCCACATTTGCCATGCAGGACTACTGCAGAAGCAATGGTCATGAATCCTCCAGAGCCCGCCAAAGAGAAGGAAAAGCAAGGCTTCTTCAGAGCCATTAAAAAGAAAAAGAAGAAGTCACAAATAGTAAGATTATTAATGACTTTTTATTAATAAGATTATTCTTGTCACCTGGTTTTTCAAATCAACTATTTGTATTTTGGTTCCATGTGCTGTGCGCCTTTTGAGTTTAGCACGTACTGTTTGTAAGGCAGGATCTGCAGTGTCAATATTTTCTTGCAAAAATTTTTCATATGAGCTTAACACTGACATCTAGTAAGATTAAAGGGAAATTCGATTTTATTTGAAAGCTCTTAAAATTGTCGAGTATATCTTAAAGCAAAAGTTGCTCTGAAGTTTCACCGTCTCTTTTTTGCTTCCTGTTTATCACATATTCCTCCTCCTCTGCAGTTGTTCTTCTCTTAGATGTCAGAGATTTGTGTTTAGAGTTGTGGCTGTGCATCTTCTGCTCCACAGACCGACATGGAGGACGGGAGGAATCCCAGCATCAAGAAAAGTCTTTTCCCCCTCTTTAGCTCTAAAAATAGCTTAAAGCACAACTCAGCTGTCAAAGTCCTACCTGTAGTCGCCTCGCCTATGGTACAACACCAGCCTGCCGCGCCCTACCCTGCCTCACCAGTAATCTAACCCCGACGCTGTGGCTGCATGTTGACTTATTTTGCACTCACTGGAATGACCCAGTTTGAAATCCTCTCAGTTGACTGATTGATTGGCTAAAGAAAATTTTTTGCTGAAAGGATTTCAAACACAAACATATATATATTTATATATTTAATGCTGCACGCTGTTTTCACATCCATTTTGTCTTGCTATAACGTTTGTCAAATGCAGTCACGTTGCACTCACATTGCATCGTGAGACATTTCAACGTGCAGTGTGCTGTTTGTCAGGCCAGCGTAAGGCATCATTTCATCATGAGAGGGTCATTAACATGTTCAGCACATGAACACACACTCCTGCTGTAGAAATTACTGGTCTCTTTGCTATGTTGTGTAATAATGCTGAAATCATGAATAGTTATTTCATAAAATGTGCTCCTTTAGCTCCTTTCTGAGAGCTAGATTAGGCTAACTAGCTAGCTTAGCAAGGCTGGAAACAGGGAAAATGGCAGATAATTCAACTTATCAGCACTTCCTAAAGGAAGCTGATTATGCTTTTCCTTATTTTCTGTTTCTTTACTTGTAGTGCACCTGGTTACATTTTCTGATAATGATGCTGCTATGTGCAAATAATCCCTATGAGGTAAAAGCTTAGGCTAAACTTCTTTAAACAAATACTTATAGAATGTTTTTTTAAAATTGTTTGATCTGTTCTTCTTAGTATGGTCAACTCAGCTAGACAGATCTGGCGGTAAGCACAGTAGCCCCACCCATTTTTTTTTTTAAAGGATTTTTGTTTGTAAAGGGCGACCAATCAGATGAAAGTTGTATTAAACTGAGGCGGAGTTAAAGAAGGAGGAGCTAAAACAGATTGTTTCAGACAGTGGATGAATAGAAGGGCTGCACGAGTGTACAATATACAATGAAATACTTTGAAGTAACAGTGCAAAACTACTCCTTATATAGTCCAAAAAATACAGAACTGGAATAAGGAAAAGAAGTACACTTTAAGTAGTTCTTATGTAGCCAACTGGTACATGAAGCTGAGTAATTGTGTATGAAGCGAAAAGAAAAAAGGCCAAAGATTTACTAGTTACATTTTACCAACAGTAAGAATTTGCTGTTTGTCGCTGGTTTGTATCATTTTTCTTTTTGACCTTTTATGCAAACAAATGACCAACTATCAAACTGCCCAGTGATGATATTAATTATTAGTTGCATCTCTAGTTTATATTAAAGCTTATCTAAACACACTCAGACACCAGAGCAGAGAGTTAAGCATTTTTTAATAAGACAATCATCATCGCCACTTTCTTGTCTCATGTCTGTTTCTGCCAGAGCAGTGCATGAAGGGCTTCACCGGGATTTTAGTGAGATGTGCGATCATCATTTTTATGTATTTGTTTTGGATTAAAAATAACACTTCCATATTTCTATTTCTGAAACGTCAGGTTCCCGGGAACGGACAGGATCACTTGTCCCTGCAGAGGAGCTCCAAGTCGTCCTCTCACCACAGCAGCCGGCGGAAAAACCGCGAGCGATCCCGAGACAGAGATCGAGAACGGGAACAGAGCCGGGACAGAGACCGGGACAGGGAGAGGGAACGGGAGCGAGAACGAGAGAGAGAAAGGGAGAGAGAGAGGGAGAGAGGGAGGGAGAGAGAGAGAGTCACTGACTGGCCGGACAAACAAGTGGACTCACACTCTCAGGTATGTGCCTACTTTAATCTGCAGTTTCGATTTATCTGCAGATCACAACCCAGTTTGAGTCTTTCATCTGATTTTTTTATTAGATTTTTAAAAAGAACAATACTTTATCTTGTCATACATACTTAAGTTTTCCTATAAATTATATACTGAAGTCACAAAACTAGAATATATAGCGCCGTGCTCATAAAAAGTGTCACAATAAAGCTCCCAAGACTCAAGGCCCAAAGAAAGGGAAACTGTATAATCTATAAAAGGTCAAAGGTTTTTATTAAAACTGAACCTTAAGAAGAACCTTAAGAATGGGGGGAAAAAAACAGGCCTTATAGAAGCACATTTAGTATTAATGCCATTCTCGCATTATTCCTACATTTACTTTCATGCTTTTAGGAGTACGAAGGAGGAAGCTATTTTCACACATGCAGTGTAGACCTGAACTTTTCCAGACATTACCCAGCAGTAGGGCGCCCAGGTGTCCCACTTTATGTAGGACAGCACAGTGTTTTATCCTCCGTTCCCCCAACCCACATAGTGAGACAATGCCCCACATTCTGATTTAGTGGAGTCAACACGTGTTAGTCTCAAAGGAAGCAAGTGGTTTACTCAAACCCAAAGATGATTAGCAGGGAGAACAGCAGCTGGAATAACCATTAAGGTTTAAATGTTATTGGGACAGAAAGGGAATAAATGAGTGAAAGAAAAGTACTCAACAAAATCAAACCTTAAGCTTGAATTGAATTTTTATTGCATTTATTTATAATGGGACTTAAAATGTTGCAATTTGTTCTTCACAAACCACTAGTTAAAATCAAAGTAACCGAAACATTAGTAGCATTTCCTGCCTTGTCCCACATAAACATACAGTTTGACCCACAGTTAGCTTTTGGGATCTGGTCACCCTACCTAACAAAAGATATATTAAAACACAAATGTCTGATATTAAAATCAGTTTTATCCTGACAGCTAGTTACTATTAAAGCAATTGTTTAATTTAAGAATATAGCTGGTAATGTTGCTGGGAAAGACTATCTCCTGCTGTATAGTGCATGTGAGACTGACCTAGATTCTCCCAACAGTGTGTGAGACTGGCTTTAGTACTCGGCAGACAGAAAACATTGTTTTCACCCATCAACTCCAGACAATGTCAGGAGAATCAGGTCGGGGTTTTGTCTGAAGTTGACCTTTCTTTCATGTGTCACACAGCAGGAGATAGTCCTCCTCAGGTCCATGCTCACTAATCGAAATGCACATTTTAGGCAAGATAGCTACCTGGGGATAGCATCCTTGAGCCAATGTGAATTCAACAGACAGTTACCTGCAATACTGTCACATGGCCTCAGCACATGTGACACACTGTTGGGCTTGGTCATGGGATTTGTAAACAATAACAAAAATTTTGTTTTATTTTTTAAGATAATTCATCAGTGGTGTCTCTTTCCCCCCCTGCCAGAGCCAACCACTCAAGTCACTACGTAGGCTCCTTCACCTCTCCCCTTCTTCCTCAAATCAAGGACAGGCTCCCCCTCCTCCTCCTCCTCAAGACCTGCGCTTCCAAGCCCCCATGCCCAACCCTCCTCAGCCCTCCTCCAAAGCAGGCTACCCCGAGGGTCGAGGTCATGCCGACAGCAGGGGGCACACTGGGGTGAGCAGCTCCACCCAGGCTAAGAGCCGCAAGGCCAGCTACCCCCTGCCGGGACAGATAGAGTCCAGCTGGCACGTATCTGCTTTACAGCGGGCAGAGGGGGCTCAGTTCACCCCTGAACAGCTGGGCATCAAACCGGGTCAGAATGGACCCACTTTTACCCGAGCCTCCCGCACCAGGATGCCAAACCTCAACGACCTGAAGGAGACCGCCCTCTAAAACCTCTCAACCACACCACCTCCGATGCAGCTCCATCCCGGAAGCACCTGCCAGAATGCAGACATCGTGGTACTGCAGTAAGGGTCTACACAAGAGCCTTTTTCACTGGATCAAGTCCTAATTCAGAAATGTAGTAATCTGTTGATGCTCATGCCTCTGAAATCTAAAAGCCTAGACGTTGATCGGCCAAACACCTGGGACAGTGTGGTTTAGGGAAGCAAAGATAGGGAAGGGCCCATCCTTTCTTGAGATGCCAGTACTGTATCAGCTCTATATTATTGTCTGTCTCTACTTGCAAGGTTACATCAGAACAAGCTGATCATCCCTGTCAAGGAGACACTGCCCATGTGGCCTCTTTGCTGCCATCTTCTGTTCACAGGACGCTACTGCAACACATTAGACAGCCGCTGTCACAGCAGTGGCCAATAAACTCAAATGTTTTTCAAGCTCTGATATTTGATAAGAACATAAAAAATGATTTATATTAACATTATTTATGAAATATTTATTTGTTTTAAATTCAAGGATATAAGCTATAAATGACACAGTATGTAGGTTATATGGGAATATTATAAGGTAATATAGAATTAAATGTGTAATTGCAAGAGCTTTAGTTTCGACACAAAGAAATGCATAGATATTTATGTGTTGATAATACAATATGTCACAAGGAATATTTAATAATGGTGAATGTCTTTTTTTTGTTTGTTTGATTTGATATGTTATTAGCAGATTATCATGTTATGTTGTTTTTACCCTTTTTTCTGATTGTTTCATCAAAATGTAAAAAGAAATACTGACAAATATATAAAATATCTGATATTACAAATAGTGCAAATCTGCCCATCACCCTCATGACATCAGTTTTGACGTTTTGTGACAAGTTGGGCTATTTGTTAGCAGGGTTTGGTAGCAGAACAGCCAGAGTGAGACTGTTAGGCTCTGTGCTTCACATATTGTAATTGTCAGGTCATTTTATCTTACATTCCCATTGTCGCAGTTTTCAAATTTGCCCATTTTTCAGTCCCTCAGTTCGTTTAGTGACAAACAGCTTTCCAGCATCTTGTTGCTGCCATGTTGGTTTTGTCCACAGCCTTAAAAACCATTTAACGGGCATCTTCGCCCACATCACCACGCAGCTCTAGTGAGGGAGGTTTACCTAACATGACATTGAAAATTTAAAGTGTTTTGAGACGGCAGGGAAGCTCTCTGCAAAAAGGCATACCTCACCTGCAACCTTTAAGATCTTAAAGGATAAGTCTGGTAATACTTTATCTTTATCCATTTATTTATTTATTTATTTATTTTGTCAGAAATTCCAAATGCATTGTCTGTGCAGCCAAAGTGGGGTGTATGTGCTCTAAAAATCTTTAGATTCATTTTAATTTGTTATTGAAATTTGTTATTAACTAAAGTAGAGAATATGCTCATTTTAATATAGTAAGTACAGTACTTGAGTGAATGTGGTTACTTACATTCCCCCACTGGCTGGGTGTGGGCTTTTCATAGGACTTTGCTGACGCCATGAATTATATGAAATAACACCAGACTTATCCTATAATATGTGTTTACATTTCCTGTGTGCATTTTAAAAGCTTGTGTTATCAAGAGTTTTGTAAAAGTCTTTTGTAAATCTGAATTTGATTTTCCAGTTTGCATTACTATTAACATTAACAGTCATAATCAGGGATGATTTTACTTAACTTGATTGTTCATTAAAGCATTTACTAATTGTCTTCTGATCTGTGGGCAATGTAAAGCTGAGGTGTGTAGAATGAAAAACATTTTGTGGCCTAGGGGAAGTATACAGCATTGTTTTCCCCCAGTTTTTCCATTATTCTTCATTCTGTCCTCCTTAATATAAAACAGTATTAAGGCCGCTGGGGGGGAACAAAAAACAAAATAAACAGTCTTGTTGCATTATTCTCAGAATTCTGATTTTAATTTGAGAATTCTGGCTTTTTCTCAAAAACCTGACTTCAGTTGCATAATTCTTTAATCTGACAATTCTGACTATTTTTCCAGACATTTTGCTCAAACATCTGACTTGTTCTCAAAAATCTGGCTTTAATCTAAGAATTCTAACATTCTCCACAAAAATCTGAATTCAATTGGGAAATTCTGACTTTTTTTGTTTTTCTCAAAATTCAGATTTTAGTAATTCAGGCTTTTTCCCAAAATTCTGGATGTAATCTAAGAACTGTGACATTTTCCTCAAAAATCTGACTTTAGTTGCAAATCTCTTTTTTTTCTTCTTCTTCTTCTTTTTTTTTTTCCTCAAAATTCTGATTTTAGCAATTCAGGCTTTTTCTCAAAAGTCTGTCTTTAATCTAAGAATTCTGACCTTTTCCTCAAAAATCTGATCAGTTTTCTCAATGTCTGTCTTTTCTTCAAAACTGAATTCTTCTCAAAATTATGATTAACTCTCAAACAAATCTCTCCCTCAGAGAATTCTTAGTTTAAAGTTAGACTTATGATTTTGTTTTCCTCAGGATTTTGAAGGGAAAAAAAGTCATGACCTCAAATTTCTTTCTTCAGTGGCCTTAATTCCCTTTCATACGTTTGTGATTTGAAAGCATAAAGCAAAAAAATGCATTCCAAATGCCATTACAGACAAAAGGAACAAAGAACAGAAGAATGGTCCATGAAAAGTTTGGATCCCCATTTGGTGAAAATAAGAATCAATCACAGTAACTTGATGGTTGACTGAAAGCAATAACACTCACTAAAAGACTCGGAGTGATGCAGATTGTATTAGCCAAATCGGCAGCTAGATGGATTTGAGCCAAATATAGCACAAAGAAGGATTTCCTGCAGGAGACTGTGATTACAGCGTTGGCAACTGCTGGTATGTGACATCACATCATTCTGCAATACATTTTTTACATTTTTCTTAAGTTTATCCCACAGAAGGTAAAACTGTCCCATGTTGTGGGCTTGTGTACAAAATCCTCATTGCTAATGATTGTAAATGACTGCTGACATGGGTTTGTTTATATCACTAATGGGACAAAGTGATGATGAAGTTTACCTTGCTAGTGACCCGAAGCCTTACGTTAGTTTATCGACTCAACGCGTCAGATGGAAATGAAGGCTTCAACCCTCAGCAGGTCGCACACGCTGAAAACTGAGATGAGAAGAAGACTTTTTGTTCAGAAATATGAATGTGTTTCCTATAACATCAATTCTCTTTTTTTGTCATTAAGCTGTTTCCCACTTCTGACAGGGTGTAAATAAAAAATAACAGAGTATCTATACTGACCGTTCTACTTTAAAAATGATAGGGTCTCATAATAAATGCCAACTGTACATTTTTGAATGTCTCAGAGTTTGTTTTGGAGCACAGACGCAACATAAAAACAGACACATATTTGTTTATTCAAGGACATGGTTTAAAAATACAATAAAGAGAACATCTTCAGAGCAATTCAGCTCTGCAATGTATTCCTAAGTGTAATGGGAAATTCAAATATAACATTAAAGAAAGCAATCAGGAATTTTTAACAACAGCACCAAACAACAACAAAAAAATCAAACAAGAAAACAGTAACTCAAATGAGGCAATAAGACCAAAATAAATAAATAAATCCATATTAACAAATTCATTGAAAAGACTAAAGACAGCAGTCTGTTACACCTATCCGATTATCTAACAGCTGTGCACAAAATCTGGTGGTAACTGGTGTTTAAGCTGCAGAATAATATGCATTTGTTCTAATTTGACCCACCAGATGATAAATTATGTATATATGACTGTTTACTATATATTATATTTGGACAAATAATTAATTAGAAATGTAAAAAAGCAAAACAAACATTCAAAATTAAATAAAGAAAATATGAATTTTAAAAAATGCTGTAAATGCAAACAGTAATTGTAATTAGGATGACCTTGTTGTTGTTTTCAGTCTTTTCATGGGATTTGCTGAAAATATGAAAAATGCAGACTACTACCACACCGATTCATTAAGGTAAATAAGGAGGGGAGACTTACTGTGTAAATTCCCAGCTACGCTCAGATTATCAGGAGAAGCAGACAGAATTTTATTGACCTATCACAGAACGATTTGGATTTCTAACATGAGCGCAGATTCAACCGCCATAGCAACGCTACCTCTCCCTCTCCATGCCTAATTACTGCTTTCAGTTTATGCCGTTTCATTGCAAATGGAGCAATCTATTGAGAACTCCCCAAATTGAAGTCCCCATAGTGAGACTGGTTTAATACAGACAATGCAGAGTGGAGTGAATGAGAGCTCATTGTACATATCAAACAAACCTGGTTTAATGCATTTATGTAAGTGTGTTTTAGCTGTTTTGTTTGTATTTTTTAAAGGGGTTGGGGGGAAGTGGGGGGTGGGGGGGTTTACATGCATTTGTTCATGCAGAGCAGCAGCTCCAGGCGCAGAGCGATGCGTGTGTGCCATCCCAGAGGGAGGATGCGAATGTAGCGAGCAACGATGGGCGGCCGCAGAAGGTTCTGCACAGACGAGGACCGGTCAGAGTTCCCATAAAACACCTGAGGAAAGACAGAAAGGCAAGATTAAGGTGTAGATTAGTTAAAACCGGCCATTGCATTAAAGCTACTATTTCTAGAACCACATGGTAGTTGACTTGCAAACAGTTAACGTTCAGTTGGTTTTCAATGACTGATTAACAGTTTAAATCACTTCTAAAATATGACTTCTCATGATGTCAGTATCAGGCAAATATAAAATGCCTAATGTTTCATGCAAAGAGGCATGGACAAAGAATTATGTAGCCTCATTCTTAGCCTAATCAAAAAGAAACCTCCGGTGTCTGAGTATGAAGGGCATTAAATAAAAACAATTTCAATAAAAAGAATAATAAATGGCTCAAAAAATAAATTTAAAAACCATTGAATACATAGAAAAAATATATTTAAAAAATGTTGGCAGCAATTAAATTCGCTGACATAAATGTCTTTTGAATTAGGTTACTGTTATATTGATTCCTCTGTTTATTTGTGTTCCATTTAATTTAGTATTTTATTTATATGCAACTGTCAAATACTGCATAAATACATTAAAAAAAAAAGATGAAAAAATAAAAGGAACTGTAGGTCAATTAATACACACTCCTTATTTTTATATATTATATTTTCATACATTTCATGTCATATTATTTATTGATTTAGGCACTTTCAGGCCTCCATACTTGAAGTGCTGAACATTATTCAGTGTATCCAAAGTGCACTTAACTGACCCTGTTGTTTCCAGTCTGGTCTTTGTAATAGATCCAGTTGAGCTTCTCATCTGTTCTGTACTGAACACTGTACTTGGTAATCCACTCATCGGCATCACAGCGGCCCTGAGTGAGAATCCCTGACACCACCGTCACTTCCCTTAAGTCAATCTGCAGCCACTGACTGCTGTCCTGGAACTTAGACAGCCAGGCGCAGCTGGAGGAGAAAGAAAAACATTTAATATCAGCACTGATTTATACAACAAATATCATAGTTGGTCACGACAGTTTAGCACAACGCAGGACAGAGAAATTTACTGCTGTTTTTACAATATCTTCTCTAAAGATAAAATCCTGTTGTTTTGTGTTCTGAGGAAACTGACAGTTTTTAACATCCGATATGATGTTTTGTTTTCGGAAAGAGAGAAAATGAAAGAAAGGATTCAACTTAATGCTTAAAAATTACAATATTTAGCATTTTTAAAAAGTCCTACTAGATTCTGTATGTTTTTTTCCCCATTTTGTCTCATCTATATGGTTTTTTAAGCAAGAGCATTTTGGTGTGTTTAAGTAACAAAATATACATAAGGAGTGTGTTTACTACACTTTTCCTCACAGATGATAAGAGCCATGATCTTTTTTTAAAAGAGACACAACAGTTGGCTGTGTGGTGCTGGCCTATATATATATACCTACCCAAAGCCCTGGCTGTTGAGTCGCGCCTTACTTGGTACCCATGAGGAGAACCAGCCAGTGTACTGGTCCTGGTTGGAGCAGGTAATCTGTTCTTGACTCACTGATCCAGCCTCAAAGCCAAGAGGTCTGTGGTAGGGACACTCTGCAAAGGAGATCGGAGACAACTTAACATGAGCGCTCTTAGTTTCAGGTAATATTTCTTTCGCTGAAAGTTCTCGTGGCCATGAGATTTTAATATCGTCACCCTGAGAGAAGAGAATACAAACGGCTAGCTTAAGCCAAGCAGTGCATCACAAAAATATATATATATATAAAAAGACCATCAAACCACTAAGCCTCTCCTTAATTCTCCATTTCGGCATCCTTTCCTCTCTCCTAACCCCTGCAGATTCCCATAATCACACCCTCTCGCTCCCATGGCCCCCACTGTTAGGAGCCTCTGTGTGACCCATATCCCATCCTAAAATCCTGCAGTTTAATTCTCCGTGGTGAGAGATCAGTGATGTCCATTAGGGCAGCAGACGGACAGATGGCCATGTTCTGCTCTCCGTGGCTTTGGCTCCGTGTTGTTCTCTCGCTTCCTTTAAAATCACACGAGAGCCACTCCTTTACTTGGTAAATAAAGCCTTTAAATATGTGAATGAGAGAGAGAGAGACAGTGGTACATGAGTGAGAAAAACATCAGCTGTGGACACATGGAACAGAAACTGTAGTAGAAGTAGCCTGCTGCTCTTTTGTTTACTACTGGCTTAAGCCTATCTGGCACAGGGTTGCATCCTGTCTAATCCCAGCATTACAACACACCCGGCAGAAACGTCTGTGTGAGTCAGGAGATAAGTGTTTACATAACAGTAATGCAAATGCCTCTGTAGTCCTCCCTAATGTGTTTCCTGACTAAAACAACACATATTCAGATGGCTGAATCAACAGGCAAACTGCGAGGTGAGACTCAGTGGATTGAGGAACTCTGCGAACCCTGACGCAGAGCGGGCAGGAAAGTCTTTCTCACTCATCAGTTCTCATCCACGTAGCGGTAATTGCTGGTTTCTGTAATTGTGAGATCAGCATGGTCTATTATGAGCCCCGTAATCTCCGAATCATGCTCTAATATAATGATAGTCGGCAGAACTTCTTCCTCCTATCTGTTTCTGGTTGCCATGTGATTTGCGGCTCAGCTCAAACACACTGATTCACTCGTTTGTCAGCTCCTCTCCTCATCGAGTCAGACGTGATTCAGATCTGATCTTTAGCTCTCAGGCTCAAGTGAGGCTGTCAGAAGACCTTTTTTATAGTTTCTTTGTAGGAGGTCCAAAAAAACAGGAAAACAAAACAGGTTTACAGATTTCACTGGGATTTAGTTTAAAAGCTAAATCCCAGGCTAAGTTGGCAAAGTGAGAGAGCGTTCAGTTTGAGGATGAATATGGTACGATTCAAAACTCAAGATCAGCTATTATTGGGCGCTGCAGTGAGATTATTTTTTGAGTGTTTCTGACAAACATCCAAATGCAGGTTTCCTGTTACTGAAACGGGAATTCTGGAGGACTGTGCAGTGTTATCACAGGTAGCTTCTGTTTCTTCACATATCCCCCCCTCTTCTTCCCTTTCTCCAAGGATGTCCAGTGAAGCATGTCCATCCACCCTGCGGCGTCAAATCTGGAGCCTAATGCGCTCATTGCATGAACACAAACTATAGACACACAATTGTGCACACACTGAAACTGTCCATCTACTTGTATCAGCAGTGATAATCGTTTGAGCAATTTTCAAGCAAGAGTCCCAGAAAATTAAAGCGTTCAGCTCCTCAAATATGAAGATTTGCAGTCTTACTTTGTCTTCAGTTGAATTGGCTTCAATTCTCTGATTGTGCAGCAGATTAATCAGTAATAAAAATCACTGTTAAGTACAGACCTTTCAGTTTTGAGCAGGTTAAACAACAGTTAATTCTTGTCTATCTAACACACCCTTCCCTTCTCCTTTTAAGAACTATTATCACTTTAGTGGTGCAATTGTAGATCAGCAAAAGTCACATAATAAATCTCATTAGTAAATAAGTCTTGACACAGGGGGTTAAAGCACACTGATGTTATGAATAAATTAAGTAGTGATTGAGATTTAAGCTACTTATATGATTCATGTCCACTCAGAGTGACGTTTAATGGCTCTCACCCGGCATGCAGTCCACTCCTCGCACCAAAGATGAGCCAGACCCAATGGAGTAAACCTCCGTCTGCGATTCGCCTCCATCACAATCACATTTGCAGGACTTGTTAGTCCACGCCCCAGGGTTCTTATACAGACACACATAAACAACATTTATTAGCTGAAAATTGACATAGAGCTCATTTACAAATGATAAAAGGAGAATAATTTAACATAATAACTCTGGTCTGGCTGTTATCTGTGTTTTGCTGTTGATGTTGTTTTTCTTTCTTTTTCTTTACAAGCAAATCCTGACACTGTGACAGTTAAATCATCTGACATTTTGCTGGGTTGCTGAGATTTTTCATACCTCCTGAGCATAAATACCGATGAACACTGTTCAGCCAGATGGACAGGAGGGAAAAAAAGCCAGTTGATGAGGCACAGAAGAAGAAGAAAAAAACAGGACTGTTAGGGCATCATAGTCACCCTTTCTGGATACTAAAATCTGTGAATCAATCTGTTAGTTTAACCACATTAAGAAAAGGTAAATAAACACAACACACACTGGTAATAAAATATAATATCAGTGCAACTGTAAGAGTGAAACTGTACCGTTTGTTCCCAGGAGAAGGAGGCCCAGCAGGAAATGTTGTATGATGAGAGCCATCTTCCAACCCGCTCCAAACCAGACCAGACTGACCATAGACTGAGCATTCAAGCTAGTAGTGATAGGAAGGCTGGATTACAATAATCCACGGGACACTAATGGCCTTATCTAATGCCATCCTTATCTAACAAAGCTCCTCCTCCAGCTATTCACCCATCACCATTAATGCCATCATACCTGGAAAATCTCCATGCGGCCACAGAGGTCAAAAAATCCTGCATTAAAAAAAAAGAAGACACCAGCGCACCCAATTGCCACACTAGAGTTGTGTGTGTGTGTACAAGAGTGAAAGCAAGAGAGATGGTTGCTGGTGGTGGCTGATGCTGGGCCTAGTGATCCATATGATTGGACAGAAGGACCTGCAGTTGGATGTCATCCTCAAATGTTTGCAGTTCTCTTCTATACTATCACGTTAGGTTTGAAGGAAGGAATGAAGGAACCTGGTTTTTAATACTTGGTTCTTTGCTGTGATGTAGTGACATAAAATTGTATCATATATATTGTTTTATTTTATTTTTATTTAAAAAATGTTTAAAAAAATAAAAAACAAATTTAAATTAAGAAATTAAAAAAAAAAAAAGAATTTGATTAAGAGTCTAAGTACAGAGATGATATTACTATTTCACAAATGTATCAATGTACTATTGTTTAATCATAAACCATTTTTCTGTAGGCAAAAGTCTCTCATAAACATACTCTGTTTTATTAAAAATGAATGCATGCATTGTATATATTGCTTATAGATCTATTTTATTTCATGTTATTTAGTTATTTTGTTTTTGAGGGGATTTGAAATGCTGCAGGTGACAGGCACGTGGATAATTATCATCAGAAGCAACTTTTAAAAACAAAATAAGCGAGTGTCCTGTTCCTGTGTTTGTTTGAGCGTGGCATTTCTCCCGCCTCCCACTGAGGGTTTTAAAGCCAGGTGGGTAAAAATAATTAAGCCTAATCAAGCAAAGCTGTTGCCAATTTGTGCTGATTAGAGCACGAGTTTCACTCCCTGCGCGCCCTTTTGCTTTCACCAGTGGCCTTATAAAAGAGATTCTGCATGTTGCACTAGGTGATTTTGCTTCATGACAATTTTTTTTTCCCCCCTTCTAGGAACTTGCCACAGCAAACATGAAGGTGGCTATTCATGCAACGCGTAGGATCCCTCCATGCACCAAAAAGAGGATTCGTGCTTACTCCACTCTCATCTACAGAGCTCATAAAGAGGTCAGAATGCACACTGTAATTGTCTGGCCTGTACATGTTCCTATGTGATGAGGGACTGGTTTCACATGCACTTTCTTGGTATTCTTCTTCTGCAGGTTAGTCCTGTTGGACTGAGAAGTCCTGAGTTTCTGACCAGGAGGCATGGTGTCCCCAGACCGATCCTGCTCAGGCTTGTAGGCTTAGAGGCTTCTCGGCTGTCCAAGTCAAACAGGTTGAAAGTCATCACTCGGCGAGAGCTCAGTGCTGCTGTTGCACACGTACAACGGAGGATTCATGCAAGAGCCGCTGCATGAAGATATAGACTTTAAAACAAAATTTTATTTTTATTATTAAAGGGTTTATTTTAATCTTTGCCTCTTTATTAAAGTAAAACTATTAGGTAATTAACCCTAACAGCTGGTAGATGAAAGACTAGGACTGACAGAAAGTGTGTACGCTCAGATTTATGGTTGGAAATGTGGTATGTCAGGGGTGGGCAACTCCAGGCCTCAAGGGCCGGTGTCCTGCAGGTTTTAGGTGTGTCCTTGAGCCAACACAGCTGATTCAAATGGCTAAATGACCTCAACATGTCCTGAAGTTCTCCAGAGGCCTGGTAATGAACGCATCATTTGATTCAGGTGTGTTGACCCAGGGTGATATCTAAAACCTGCAGGACACAGGCCCTCGAGGCCTGGAGTTGCTCACCCCGTGGTATGTGGCGAGATCACTATAACACTATCAGTGTTAACGGGCTTCAGGATCACTGACTACAAAAACAAAATGATACTGTTTTGTATGAACATCCTCACACTGAAGCGGCTTAGAAACCCAGAAGTAGGTTTTTACAGCTGCTTTCTCAGCCCAATCTGAAGTTTCAGGAGAGGCTGGATGATTCAACAATATGGTTCAAACATCAGTAAACTTAAAGGGAAAAATCCATCCTTTGAAATGGCGAAGTCATGACCTTAACCCTGGGGAAATGCTTTGGCATGACCTTAAGTGCAAATGTGTCTTGGTGGGGGGGATTTTTTCCAGGCTGCCCCCAAATAAAGGCTCTCTTGTCATAACTAGGATGAAAACCAGACTATTTTGAGTAAATGCATGTTTGTTTTCAGGAGGACAGAAGTTAGAATACACACTGTTTTCTTATCATACTTGGTTAACAAGCTAATTAAACTGCATCTGAAAACTTAAAACGCTGTCAAAGGAAAAACGAGACTTCCCACTCGTCAAACACCGGCCCCTCCCGGGTTGAGGTTTCACTCCACCTGATGCCTCCGCCTCTTCTGTGAGCTCTCCTCCTGCACCAGTAGCTCCTGTTGCATGTAGAGCTGCTCCGGAAACGCTCCAGTCCTCATATCGACCTGTTTTTACGCTCGAATCGATTTCATAAGCTATTAAGGAAATTTAGAGCGCAACCGTATTTTATTATTATTGGTATGAATGAACTGCATGACCCTGTCGCGCGGATAAGAGCTACAGGTAGGTTTGAACTGATGATTTTTGCCAAACAAACACCTCGTTGGAATACGATGCTGTCCTAAAAGGTAACGCGCAGTAAGACAATGAGCAGCGTTTTTATTTTATTTTGGTATGATTTGACTCGATTAACTAGCAGGATAATTCCTACTGTCGCTTTTTTGTATTGTTTTATTTTTGTAAGTTGAAGCCAATCCTGCACTGTTTGAATACATTGAAGGCAACGTGATAATCGAGTACTGCTTTAACAATGTGTCTTTATAAAGGGAGCACGTTCTCATATCAATCAGTGTCACCAAATGCCACCAAACAGCTTTGGAAGAAGCGGCTAATGTGAGCCCTTCTGGACCCTCTCTGTTAGCCATCATGGGATGTGGCACCTCTGTCGCCACAGAAAAGCAAGGGGAAACACTGGAGCAGGGTAAGCATGTGTAGATGGTTTAATGCTGGAGTACACCGGACATTGGGATTTTTGTTGCGCCCCCCCCCCCCCCCTCAAAAATATACTGTAAATGGACTGATTCTTATATAGCGCTTTTCTACTCTCCCGGAGTACTCAAAGCGCTCTATACAACATGCCTCATTCACCCATTCACACAAGCGCTACATTCATACTAAACTAATCATCTAAACTACATTCATACTCCGATGAAGGCATCGGAGGGCAACTTGGGGTTAGTATCTTGCCCAAGGATATTTGGCACGCAGACTGGGGGAGCCAAGGATCGAACCACCAACCTTCTAATCAGTAGCTGATCTGCTCTACCACCTGAGCCACAGCCACCCAATACTATCCCCAGAGAGATTTGTTCCTCCTGTGAAAGGTGGGAAAAACCCACATGCAAAGACGTCACACACACAAAACACTAATTGGAAAGCAAAGCTCATGTGATGTTAAACAGCATATTTATTCGTGCTGTGTAATACTGCAAATTTTGGTATAGATCCAATACTAAGTAAACACTGCCAATGTTACCAATACTAATACTTTTAACTTATAAAGAGCTTATGTAGGGAAAAGCAGCGACTTAGCAAATGATTAACATAATTCAGTGAGCTACATACTGAACAAAGAAGATTGAAGCAAAGTATCGATCCCATCGTGCTTGTACCAATACCGATACCAGTGATGATATCGATTTTTTTTCTTTTAATGGATCCACCCACCTCTACTGTTTCTGGGCCCTTACAGAGACTTTTATTTCCCCTTACTCGAGTACAGGATAGTGTAATAAAGGATTACACATCAGGCACATACAGTTGCTCCTTATTAAAAATGACTGCAGTCAGTTCACCTAAATTGCAGGGTGTACTCCAGTTGTTACTGAGTGCTTGTGTTTATGCAAAGGCATTTTGTAATGCTAGTACTGCTACTACTATGCTTTAGTAAGTTGCTAACCTGTTCTGCTGCAGCAAGGTGATGATAGCTATTTTTTTGCTGCAGTAAATGTGCCTCTGATTTTGACAGATGATCCTTTCCCTCCTTTGCAGTCTGTCTTTTCTTCTCTTTAATGAGTGCTGCTGCTCCCAGAAGCTTGTTTAATTTGCTTAGTTTTCCCAATCCCACTGTTGCACACGACCTCCCTTGTGTCTTGTTATTTCTCATACCGTGTGTGTGTCTGTATATGCTCATTTGCACACAGTTTTATTCAATTACACGTTTCACGTTTTCTCGCTGAATTGTAGTTTTCCCTTCATGCAGATGAACCAGTTAAGACTCCCAGCCCGGCTCTGAGTAAGACCCCGCTCATCCTTAACTGCCAGGCTTTTACTTATGTGGCATCTGTGTTTGTGTGCTTGTCTGTCTGCATTTTTACATTTTGCAAGAGTAACGGAGGATTCCTGTGGCCTGTGGAGTTCTGTAGAACTAAAAAGAAAACAATGGGTAAATAACAGCTAAAGAGTCATAGGCATCTGAGGTATGAGTTGTTGAAGCAGTAGTATGGTTTCATGCTATGAGTGAGCGCTACAAATGGGATGTTTGCTTTGAGTGTGCTGGTGGAGATGTATGGGGAGGTCAGAAGGAGCTTCACTTTCTCTTTGTGGATCTAGAGAGGGACTGTATGAGGAAGTAAGGAGAGGCAGAGAAGTATGTTAGGGTGGTGTAGGAAGGACAGTGAGATGTGGAGTAGGAGTGGCACAAGGGTTCAAGGTAGGGGTAGGATTACAGTGGGGCAAAAAAGTATTTAGTCAGCCACCGATTGTGCAAGTTCCCCCACTTAAAATGATGACAGAGGTCAGTAATTTGCACCAGAGGTACACTTCAACTGTGAGAGACAGAATGTGAAAAAAAAATCCATGAATCCACATGGTAGGATTTGTAAAGAATTTATTCGTAAATTAGGGTGGAAAATAAGTATTTGGTCACCTCAAACAAGGAAAATCTCTGGCTCTCACAGACCTGTAACGTCTTCTGTAAGAAGCTTTTCTGTCCCCCACTCGTTACCTGTATGAATGGCACCTGTTTGAACTCATCATCTGTATAAAAGACACCTGTCCACAGCCTCAAACAGTCAGACTCCAAACTCTGCCATGGCCAAGACCAAAGAGCTTTCGAAGGACACCAGGAAAAGTATTGTAGACCTGCACCAGACTGGGAAGAGTGAATCCTCAATAGGCAAGCAGCTTGGTGTGAAAAAATCAACTGTGGGAGCTAGAGCAGGGCGATATGGCCAAAAATATTTATCACGATATATATTTGAAAATTTGCGATAACGATATAACCGACGATATAATTGATGCGAGACAAAATACAATTCCACAACATTACTAGCGCAAAAAGACAACCTTCCATTTATTTTCACTTAAACAAGAAGCTGGTTTTTATGTACATTAAAGCTTTATAAAAATGTAACAGTGCAAATGCAAATTCCTTGCTGAAAGTTTAACCAAAAGGCATTTCCAGTAGAAATGGGCTGACATATCCTGAGCATAACCATGTATAATATCCACTGAAGTTAAAAAGAGGTGCTTTGCAACATTAAACTGCAGTGTGCAGTACGCATTTTTCGGACCATAAGGTGCACGGGATTATTAAGGCACATTAAGCGAAACAAAGCAGTCAGATAAATCAAACTTTATTAAACTCATTCTTCTTGCTTCCTCCACTTCTGTACCATTGATTCATTAATGTTGAATTCTCTGGCAGCTGCTCTATTCCCATGTTGTTGCAGTATATTAATGACTAACCTCGTATTGTGGATGGATTATCTCAGTTGTTCTCCTGACTGAAGTTTGGTCCGTTTACAGCATCCTGCCATGCGATTGCATTTGTCTCTAACCATGAAGAACCTTCACGTTAACTTTTATAAGTGGAAAAGTGTTAGTGTTCGTCCTCCAGCTTCACTGTTTATGTTATGCTAACATAGCTGTGTCGCTAGCGATCACGTAGCACATCATTATATACCAGCTAGCCCAACTTCAGTAACCCTACAAACGTCAATGCTGTTTAGTTTCCTGTCTTCGTTTATGTTGGAAGTGATAGCAGAGCTGCACGTTTGATTTTTTTCAGAAATCTCTCCGTCAGAACATGCTATATCATGCTTAGGTAACTAGCGAAACTAGCGAGCTAACTTCCGCTAGCTTCCTGCTAACTTCTAACTCCGTTAAATGTAATAACTTTTGTTTTCATGGATGCCTGGAAGTTAAACTTTATAGTTACACCTGGTAAAGCAGCAATGCTGATCGTTTTATTAAAGATGAAAGAATTTAGACAGTTTTTAACTCTAAGTGATGCTGCAGTGTTGTTTGACCTGAAACATACGGAGTTTAGGACCCAGATTACTCCCAGATTTAAGAGCATCTTAGTCCGACAAATATGACAATAACAACGGCCGCTTGCATGTTCTGCAAAAAAATGTGCTTTGTCGTGTATCTGACGGACAAACACCAAACCAGTTCCACATCACTGAAGTTGCACCATTTTTACAAACCAATTCTGGTTCATCTGTTTCACTCAACAATCGGCCATGTGCGTATGAAAACAAAGGCACTGCGCATGCGCGTTTTACTCCCATTCTATCGCGATATTTCATTTTCCTATCGTTGCCTAACATTATACCGGTATTACCGTGAACGGTATAATATGGCCCAGCCCTAATATGAACTGTGATGCGATATACAAATCGGTGAAGTCAGGCTGACATGGTGTTTAGACACGTGTTGCTTTCTTCACTGACACATGCACCCGTTACAATTTTAGACTGCAGCAGATGTTTTCTGGCATCTGAGTTGCGGCATGGCTACAACAGGTGAATGGATACCATGGCAAATATAGAGACTGTACTTCAACTGCTTAGAGGTTAGCGGGTCAGCAGTCAGTGTTTTTCCATTTGTGTGTGCTTTTTACATTTGCATGTAAATTATTTAGTGAACAAAACTTTATTTGTAACTGGGGAATGAAACGAGTGAGTTGAGAGAGGCAGCGGTCTGCAACTATTTTATTTAAATCAGTATCACAAAGTAGTGGAGGTCTTTTGCGTGGAGCTGAATATGCAATAAAGACTTTTGCAAATAGCTCAACCTGATTGCTGGTGTATGATAAATCCTTAACCAAACCTGATGTTAATAAGCTTTAGGATAATTAATCCTGGATAAATGGTAGTGTTGCATCAGGAAGGTCATCCTGTGTGAAATCTTTGCCGAATCAAAGGTGCAAATCCATCTTCTGTTGTGACCCTTTAAACATTAAGGGAACACATGAATGTCCCACACAGGTTATTGGAGTGTATTAAAAATGGTACGTTTGATTCACGCGACAATGTCGAAACTTTAAAACTCTGGGTTGACAAAGTGTTTGCTATTCAGCATCCTAAATTATAAATGTGGAAACCTTGTATGCCCTCTGGTTTAACAATAATCAAAGATTAGTACTCTTTAAGCTGTGAACACATAACTGTTATATATTTCAGAGACATGCTTATAAATCTGCTTTTTATATGATTTAAGCAAAGCAATGGACAGCGCACAATGTCAGGAGTGATTTGTGGCCTGCTATGATGTATGGTTTGGAGACGGTGGTGCTGACAAAATGACAGGAGGTGGAACTGGACATGGCAAAGTTGAAGATGCTAGAATTTTTATTAAGAGTGACAAGATTAGAAATGAGTACATCAGAGGGACAGCTCAGGTTGAGTAGAGACAAGGTTGGAGGTGAGGATGAGATAGTTCAGACATGTTCATAGGAGGGATGGTGGATATATTGGATAAAGTTGAGTATGGAGTTGCCAGGCAGTAGGAAAGAGGAAGACCACAGAAGGGTCATGTATGTAGTGAAGGAGGACATCCAGAGGGTTGGTGTGACGGAGGACGATGCTAGGGATGGGGTGAGATGGAGACAGCTAAAAAAGACGTTTTCATTTTCATCTGTTTTCATCTTTGTTTGCTACTACATACACTCACTGGGCACTTTATTAGGTACGCCTTTTGCCCTCAGAACTGCCTTAGTTCTTCATGCCATAGATTTAACAAGGTGCTGGAAACATTGCTCAGAGATTTGATCCATACTGAGATGATAGCATCACACAGTACCTGCAGATTCATCTGCTACACATCCATGATGTGACATTTCTGTTCCACCACATCCCAAGGGAGCTGGGATTTGAGCATTTTGGTATGGTGCGCTGTCTTCCTGGAAGCAGCCATCACAAGGGTACAAATTTTAGCCCTACAATTTGAATGTTTCAGCATGTAGCATGTTGCTATCATACAATTTTTGTGATCCTTGAATTGTAGCCTCAGTTTCCTGTTCCTAACTGACAGGAATGCCACCTGTAGCCTGTCTATTTCAGAGATGCTCTTCTCCATACTTCGATTGTAACCAGTGGTTATTTGAGTTACTGTTGCCATCCTATCAGCTCAAAGCAGTCTGGCCATTGTCCTCTGAGTTCTGGCATCACCCAGAGATCAGCAGTTTCTTAAATACTCAAACCAGCCCGTCTGTCACCAACAACCATAGGATGTTACTTACATCACCTTTCTTCTCTATTCTGATGCTCAGTTTGAACTTCATCAGGTCATCTTGACCTAAATGCACTAAGTTGCTGCTATTTGATTGGTTGATTAGATATTTGTGTTAATGAGCAGTTGAACAGGAGTACCTAATAGAGTGGCTGGTATTTTCTCACATGCTTAGCCTGTAAATAAAAAATACAACATTTTGTTGCAGCTATGAAGGCAGCTGTTTTGATCCAGCGATGGTACCGGCGCTACATGGCCCGTCTTGAGATGAGACGCAGGTACACTTGGAACATTTTTCAGTCTATTGAATACGCCGGGGAACAAGACCAGCTGCAGGTGTCTCTCACTACAGGCATCTATTTTGCAAATTTCAGAAGTATCATAAAGCTTAAACATGCGTTTCTTTTTGGTTTTTCAGCTCTCTAGTTTCTTCACTTTCATGCTGGACAACTTCACTCAGCTGAATGGGAATGGGCCAGGTTAGGGGAGAGAATTCTCATATCTACAGCGTAAAAGGGTGTATTATTATTATTATTATCATTATTATCATTATTATTATTATTTTGCATGTCTAAAACTTAGATTTTTGCCTATAATATTTGGAACTGCTGAAGTAATGTTTGCTTCCTTTTGAAATAAAATATAATTTCCTAGTCCTGCTATGTAGACAGGATCTCACTGGGTTTTAATGTATGCAGAAACGACAAACTTATCACACTGTAGCAGCTAAATAAATGTGCCTAATTTTAAGAAACATTCGTTTTCTTATCAGTTGGTGTTTAATGATTGTTCTTTTTAACTTTTCCAACACCCCTATTGTTTAAATTAACACCATTTTGTTTGTTATGCCACTGTACTTTAGATATTTTGATCTAGACGAGGAAACCCATTGCGTATACCCTGTTGCTTAGCAACTACTGTGAATGTGGAGGCCAATGTGTCGGTGTGGTGCACTGAAACAGCTGTGGCTTAAGTGTGTATTGACCCGCTCTTCCAGCTCAAAAGCATAATGTTTCATTGACAAGCTAATCCTCAGGGAAACCCTTTTTTTGCTCATCATCTCCTGAACATCCTCTTCATGGGTTTTACGTTAAGTCTACATAAGGGATGCAAAGAGGCCAGACTCTGCTGTCTCTGTTTACTACGTACAGGATCTGTGTTTTTATATTTGTTTGTCAGGGACACTATAGAGGAAATAACACAATAGGAGAGGGACATGGGCCTCTGGGTAGACATCTGTCCCAGCACTGCTTGTTTGCATAATTTAAAGGCTGTTGGGATTTGTTCTTATATTTGAAACTTCAGTGAGGTCTCAAATATGAGAAGAATATTTAGTATAGTATAGCACCTGTATATGAGATTTTTGTAGTTTAAGACTACAAGAGAGAGGGGGAAAAGCAACAATACACTCCCAGTACAGACAAAATAGAAATTATTGATGATAAGCTTATCATTGATTAAGTCAGAAAAAGAAGAGCTGTGTGGTGGGTGGGTTGCAAAGCAGCTTGCAGATGTGCTGCACCTATAGTCGTGTTAAAGCAGGTTAAAAAGCGCCACCTAGAAAACAGTTTGCACTGGGGTGCTTAGAAGGGCATCAGCTAAGCCATCATCTCTCGTGAGCTGGCATTAACAACAGTGGATTTACCAGGATTGATAGCTGAGGTTTTTTAAGCTGTTATATAATTTTTTCATATAACCAAATATTGTGCATTCCTGTTTTGGATTTAAAGGATGTAAAGGTGAGGATAGAGGAAAAGGTACAAGATATATACCATTTACTCTTTTTTTTTCTTGACAAAGATAAGATTTCATGTTTGTGGACATCTAGCTTTCATTTTAAATAAATTATATGATATGTAAATTGCGTTTCAGACTTGATCTCCCAGCTGCTGGATCCAGTGGTGGACCCATGGTTAGACAGAGAAACCTGCTACAACCTGATCCATGTTCCAGAGTCCTACACCGGACCTAGACTATCATTTCCTCTCTCCGTCGCTGATACAAATGCGCTCCTGAGTGCGTTTAAGGATCAGCAGGTACCAAATATGAGCCTTTCACTTTGTCTCTTAAACATCTGATTGTCTGGTGGTTTAGATTTGGAGTGCTCACTGCTTTTTTCCACACAGACTCTCCATGCCAGATATGTTCTCCAGCTGCTGTATGAGACCAAAAAGCTCCTCAAACAGATGCCAAATATAGTTCACTTGTCGACATCCTACTACAAAGAGATCACTATATGTGGTGGGTCTCAGTGTCTCTTGTTAATTTAAGGTTCAAAATTTTCAGGACCATAAAAAAAATTAAAAAATATATATTTTAATCTCATTGTAGCATATGCTACACTGCGCAGACCAAATAAATGATCTCTGTAGTTTTTAAATGAGAGATGGTGCCTTGTGGTTGTTTAAAAACAGTTGATTGTATCTTACTGGCAGCAAGGTAAGTCCTACTTATTTGCACACTGATCAGCCACTTGACTCCTCTTGCACAGCTTTCCTCCTCCTACCTTTGCATGTCATTAAACTCAAGAATACTTGAGTAACAAAAATGAAAAAACACACACTCATAAGGCTGAGGTGGAGCAATCCTTATGATTAGGGAGTTTTAGTCTGCTTCTGTAAACCCATAAAGCAACAGGACTTCAGTTTCTTGATTGCAGTGACTTTTTTCTTTTGGTACAGGTGATCTGCACGGGCGACTTGATGACTTACTACTTATATTTTATAAGGTAAGGCTGCCCGTACAACAGCTTTCTTAGGCATCATTTGTGCATCATCTACCTCATAGCAATATCAGATTTCATGTAGATTTTTTTATAAATAAAAGACTGAACCCTCTGCAGTTAAATCCTAAGCAGTCACTATATGTAATTTTTATTTTTTAATAAATTCTTCTGCCCGTCAGAGAGCAAAGAACAACTAACTGACACGCATCAGTCATTTTTTAGACTGTAGGGTCATTGCAGGGGGGTTTTCTATGACAACAAACCTCAGATGGTTAAATAAGTAAAAGCTGAAGGTCTGACTGTTTTCATGTTTTGGTTTTTCTCAGAATGGCCTTCCCTCTGCAGAGACACTGTACGTGTTTAATGGGGACTTTGTGGACCGTGGAAAAAAGTCAGTTGAAGTGGTTATCCTGCTGTTTGCCTTCCTTTTGCTTTACCCAGACTACATGCACCTGAACCGAGGAAACCATGAAGACCACATAATGAACCTCAGGCAAGTTTAGAAAAGGGTGAAGTGAAAAATATTTACCTGTCTAGGTTCACCACGAACACGAGGAGAATAGCGTATCAGGGTTTAAAGGTTTGTGGTTTTCTTTTTTCAGATACGGGTTCACAAAGGAAGTCATGCAGAAGTACAAGGTAAAGTCCAAATACATGCCGTCAGTCTGATTTTATGTCCACAACTCAGTAAGCACTTTGCAGCTTGGTGACTGTCACAGCTGATTGTTATTTTAAATTACTGTTCTCGCCTGTTTGCAGACTCATGGCCGTGAGATCCTTCAGCTGTTTCAGGATGTTTTCAGCCTCCTGCCCATCGCAACAGTTATAGACGGAAAGATTCTGATCGTTCACGGAGGGATTTCAGACCAGACTGACTTAGACTTCCTGAGCTCCATAGAGAGACACAAGGTCAGCGGAATCAATCAGCTTTGGCCACCAGGGGTCAGAAAAAACAACTTTTTACATGCTGACACACTCATACCCACCACACAACAATGTAGCTGTGTGCAGCGTGGAAAAAAGTGGTTTGTAGTTTTATCCGGCAACAGGAGTCAGATTCCTGAGACGCATATCGAGACATGTTGTAGATTTGGTTCAGCAGCTTCTCGGTAACAGCTGCAAGGCTCAGTTATTGAAAAGTTATTAGAGTAGCTTCTTTCTAGGTCTGCTACTGTGTGAATAGGGGTTAAAATGGGATTTGGCAGGTGGGGAGACCCTAAGGTTGGGTGTCGGAGTGCGGTGTGGGGAAAGGCATCACTTTCCCTACTTCTCAGTAGGGGTGGCTGTGGCTCAGGTGGTGAAATGGGACTTTTACACACTGGAAAGGTAGCGGATCGATCCCGGACTCCTCCGGTCTGTGTGCCAAAGCATCCTTAAGCAAGATGCTAAACCCTGAGTAGTGTGATTCTGTGTGTGATATGTATGTTAGATATCAGTCACATAAGCTCTAGTTAAATTTTATTTGTATGCTACCTATAATCAGCTGGCCTCTGCTACTGTTCCAATATTCACTGCTCCATGTGGATTTAGCCAACTGAATTCATTAAGATCTAAGCAGATGTTTGTGAGCTGGTTGGCTGATTTCCAACCCCTAGACAACATAAAGCTGGTAAAAAGTAGAAGTTAAAAAAAGTGGAATTTGGTGAGTGAATCTAATCAGCACCATAAATCTGGTGTCCTTGATGAAACCAAACACTGAAAACAAAAGCAAAGTGTGCTTTGCAGTCCAACATACAGCATCATTGTGGCTGCCGTCAGCAGCAGTTATGCAATTTGAGACAATTTTATGGTTCAAGTTACAATGAATAAGTGAAATACCTTATTGTTAATATATGTGTGTGATGTAATGTATGTTGTTGGCTGGAAATACATTTACAAGGGTTACAGAATGTTTCCGGGGTGGAACCAATGTTTAGTCTGTTGTTTGGGGTGACAATATTTTCAGTTACACGCCACACTCGGTAGAGCGCAGCATGCTTTTCGTCTCTCTCTGGTGGTGGTAGAAACATGTAGACGTATGCAACGGAGTGTTCGACTATGGGAAAGAGTGACACTACAAGAAGCGTTTCATTTAACCCCTGCAAGTTAATGCGGCCAATGAGGTATGCAATTTGTATATGTTGTGATAGAAAATAAGATGTTTGTTTGTGATAGAGCGAGCGAGTTTATGGTAACCACGTGTATATGTTAGCATTTTGTGAAGGTAAATTGTAAGCATTTGTGTTGTTTAATGATGTACCTTATTGTTTATTCTCTATGAGAACAATGTACGGCGGAAATTGATTATTTTATGTTGTTGTACAGTTCTCACGGCATCGTTACGGCATCTCTGGTGGCATCGTTGGTGGCGCCCGTGTGCAATAAATGCCAGTAAATCAAGAACGCCTTGTGTTCGTTTTTCAACTTGGAGGGAGTTACAGTGAGAACTCAGTCTGCTCGGCATGAGGCGAGGAGACGAGTAGCGGTGTCGTCATCCACTGAGCAAGAAGAAATTCATCGCACGCTAGCATCAGACAGATAAGACTATGCATACGCCAGTTAACCTAAGCAGCAAACAGTTGAAGTTTACATGGACGATCCTTTAAGTGATGCATTTAAAACAAGTTAAATGTTAAGAAGTGGGTCAACTTTGACGACTGTTTAACGGAACACTGTAAGAACTGAAAGTAATCTGGTGCTCTGCATATCTCCTTTCTAAGTTCATGGTTCTGTCTAATAAGATTTTTTATAGGTGAAGTCATTTTACCTATTCGTGTTATTTGGATGCTAGAAGTGTTGTAGAATTAAGTGCTGCGTCGTATGTGTTGTTGGTTTAGGAACAAAGTTCACCATATTTATACGACTCAAGATGGTATTCATTCAGATATTTTATTAAGGTTTAAGGTGTTGTAAAATCTTGAAGGTATTATCCATTCTTGATGTTTTGGACAAGTTCACCTAAAGACAAGGTTAAGCTTGTAGCTATTAATATTTCAGGCAATTGAGCTGGTCTGTTGTTAAACCGCATGTCTGTTAAAGGTATAGCTAGAATTTATTTTGTGCCAAGTAATAAGTAAACATCGCAGAATGGATCAAACAACTGAATATGAAACTAAGAACGGCGACGTACTTGAGGATAGTAGTGCCACAAATGTACAGCAGTCATGTGAAGAAGAGCCACGAAGAAGTCAAAGACCTCGAAAGCTTACTGAAAAGGCTCAGCAACTGCATGATGATAAGTCAAAAAAACTTCAGCATCGTTTCACTACAACTTATGATAAATGGAAAGCAAACGCCAAGCAAGCTAAGAAAATGATAAAGGGAGCCCCCTCTGTTGAGGTTGTGAAGGATTTGATGTGTAAGTTAAGTTGTGCATCAGCAGATGTGAAACACGCATATGAAGATTTGCGCAAATGTGCTTCCCCAGACAGTGAGATCCGTCGTAGGGCAGACACCTGTGACGCGGTATCCAAAATAATCTTGGACAATGCAACCACTTACCTTCAGAATAAAGATAACGAAGACGTTCAGATAGAGGATTTAGTCTGGCCTGAGTCTAGTTCAGTGTTTTCATCTTCAGCTTCTCAAGGCATAAGTAAGGGCTCTCAAAGAAGTCTAAGCTCTGCAAGCAGTTCCAGCATAAAGTCACAAAAGTCAAGCCTTTCCTCCATTAAGAGACAAGAGGCCGTAGCAGAGCTAGCTGCTACACAAGCTGCACTAAAGGTCCTGCAAGAGATAGAATGTGAGCAACAAGAACTTGAAAGTCTTGAAGAAGAAAATCGAAAGAAGATTGCATTACAAGAGGAAGAAAATGTGGCAAGAAAGAAAGCACTGGAAGAGAAACGCAGACAAATAGAGCGCTTACAGACTGTTAAGGAGCTAAGTGCGGCGAAGGCACGACTCCAAGTTTATGAACAAGACATAAGCTCGGATGAGGAAATAACAGAGTTACTTCATAACCACGCAGCTCAACAACATAGATCTCCAGGAGTTGTAAGGAGTCCACGTGAGCATCCCGTGATACACCAAGCAGATAGTATCACAGTCCTCGCTGAAGCAATAGCAGAGTCTATTAATGTAAGCCGTCTCCCAACACCTGAACCATCTATCTTCATGGGTGATCCACTAAGGTATAGCGATTGGAAGATGTCATTTCAAACCCTGATAGGTAGGAAAAACATTCCAGTAGGGGAAAGAGTCTATTACCTTCGTAAATATGTTGGCGGACCTGCAAAAAAGGCCATTGAAAGCTACTTCCTATTAGGAACGGATACAGCTTACAACTCAGCATGGGACATCCTGGAAGAAAGGTTTGGAAGTTCATTTGTGATAGCTAAAGCTTTCAAGGATAAGCTTGCCGCATGGCCCAAAATCGGACCCAAAGACAGTGTTGAGCTGAGGGATTTTTCAGACTTCCTTAGAGGCTGCCAGGCTGCAATGTCCCAGATTAAGGGTCTGGAAGTATTGAACGACTGTGATGAAAATCAAAAACTTCTAACAAAACTGCCAGATTGGCTGGTGGCCAGTTGGAACAGGAAGGTGACCGAGGTAGAAGAAACTTGTAATGTGTTTCCTACTTTCAGTCAGTTCGTGGAATTCATCACAAAGGAAGCAAAAATAGCTTGCAACCCAGTGACTTCTCTTCATGCCCTGAAGTTTAATGATGGTGAAAAGGTAAAGATAACAAAGGCACGAAACATTGGTGCAAAGGTGCTTGCGAGCAACTCTGAAGAGAATGCAGAACGTAAGAAATGCACTTTTTGTGAAAGATGCAATCATGGCATACAGACATGCTGGAAGTTCAGGGAAAGACCAGTTGAGGAACGCGTTAAGTTTGTTCAGACAAGGAAGTTGTGCTTTGGATGTTTACAACCAGGACATCTCTCAAGGACCTGCAAAAGAAGGAGTCTTTGTGAGACATGTAAGGAAAAACACCCAACATGTTTACATGAAGACCGTGAAAGAGCAACCAGAAGAGAGAAAGGCAGTGATGAGCATGGGGAGAGTGTAAAAAACTCGAAATATGCTAAGTCAACGGAAGGAACAGAGAGCAAACATACTCCTGAACCATCAAATGAAGCCACGTCAAACAGAGTAGTGCAAGGTATGGACAGCATGTACTCCTCTACGGTTGTCCCAGTTTGGCTATCTACATCAAGTAACCCAGAGAATGAAATTCTTGTATATGCACTACTTGACAACCAAAGCGATACCACATTCATTATGCAAGATAAGGCAGAAGCTCTGGAAATGAAAGGGGAGGCTGTGCAGTTAAAACTCTCCACACTTTCATCCAGAAATACAATCATCCCGAGTCAAAGGTTAGTTGGACTGCAGGTGAGAGGTTTCTATTCATCAAAGAAGATTTCTCTCCCTGTAACCTATTCAAGAGAGTTCATCCCTGCCAATCTAAGTCACATTCCTACACCAAGAACGGCAAGAGCTTGGACACACCTAGAGCATCTTGCAGAGGAGATCGCTCCATTGATTGAGTGCGATGTAGGGCTTCTCATAGGATACAACTGTCCACAGGCTTTGCTGCCCCGAGAGGTCGTCCCAGGTAAAGACAATGAGCCATTTGCTCAAAGGACAGATCTTGGATGGAGCATAGTCGGTTGTGTTAGCCCATGTGTCGACTATGGTGATGCTATAGGAAGCAGTCACAAGATTGTCATGAAGTCAGTGAAACCTCACCTCCAGACATCTAAGAAGCTCACAAACGAAGTGAAATATATATGTCGAACCCAAGTCAAGGAGTTCATTTCACCGCCAGATGTGCTGAGGATGCTTGAGTCTGACTTCAGTGAGAGAAGAGTAGAGGATGCTAATCTATCTCAGGAAGACTTGCGTTTCCTAACCATCATGGAAGAAGGAATCAAAATCAAGGCGGATGGTCACTGTGAAATGCCGCTCCCCTTCAAGAAAGATCGACCAAATCTCCCAGACAATAAGACGTGTGCAGTCCATAGGCTTCGATGTTTGAAAGGAAGATTTGAAAAGAACAAACAATATCAAAGGGACTACACGACCTTTATGAGTGAAATCATAACAAATGGGGATGCAGAAAAGGTCCCAAGAGGAGAAATTAACAACAGTCCTGTGTGGTACATTCCTCATCACGGGGTGTATCACCCACACAAGCCAGGAAAAATACGGGTTGTATTCGACTGCTCAGCAAGATTTGAAGGCGTGTCACTAAATGATCACCTTCTTACCGGACCAGAATTAACGAACAGCCTGATAGGTGTTCTCTGTCGCTTTCGCAAGGGACAAGTTGCCATAATGTGCGATATCGAGCGTATGTTCCATCAGTTTCACGTCAAAGCAGAGGACCAGGACTACTTGAGATTTCTCTGGTGGGACGATGGAAACTTCCAGGCTCAACCATCAGTCTATCGCATGCGAGTGCATCTATTTGGAGCTGCCTCTTCCCCTGGTTGTGCAAACTTTGGGTTGAAACATGTTGCTGCCCAAGGACATGGTCACTACAGTGAAACGACCATTCAGTTCATTGAACGAAACTTTTACGTGGACGATGGGCTCACAAGTGTCGCAACCAAGGATGAAGCCATTAAGTTAGTAAAGGAAGCAAGGCAACTCTGCAGTGCTGGCAAACTGCGAATTCACAAATTCATTTCTAACGATCATGAGGTACTTGCATCCATTCCAGAGAGTGAACGTGCAGATTCAGTACGAAACCGCAACTTGGTTCTTGGTGAGTCCCAAATTGAGAGAGCTCTGGGAATCAAATGGTGCATTGTTGCAGACCAGTTCCATTTCAGAGTGATTGTGGATGAACGCCCACTTTCCAGAAGAGGAGTCTTATCAACTGTGGCATCCATCTATGACCCTCTCGGCTTTGTGGCACCATTTGTTCTGGTTGGAAAGCAAATACTCCAACAGATGTGTCAAGACAAGGTTGGATGGGATGAACCACTGTCAAAAGAGCTCAAACCACGGTGGGAGTCTTGGCTATTGGATTTAAGGAACCTGGCTGACATCAAAATTCAGCGCTGTTATCTCCCAGAAGGTTTTGAGAAGGTCGAAAGATATGAACTGCATCATTTCTCAGATGCGAGTGTTAAAGGGTACGGTGAATGTTCTTACTTGAGAGCAATCAGTGTTTCAAACCAAGTCCACTGCTCTCTAGTTATTGGCAAAGCCAGGGTGACTCCTACAAAGGTCACCACAGTACCCAGGCTTGAGCTATCAGCAGCAGTTATTGCCGTGCGAACGAGTGACCTGCTTAAAAGGGAGTTGGAAGTTCAAGCCAAAGAATTCTTTTGGACAGATTCGAAGGTTGTTCTTGGATACATCAACAACGAGGCTAGAAGGTTTCACATATTTGTGGCAAATCGCATTCAGCGTATCCAAGAAGGTTCCGATCCAGACCAATGGAGATATGTGACTTCTGAGAACAATCCCGCTGACCATGCATCACGGGGTCTGACAGCAAAGGGACTAATTACTTCCAGCTGGTTCACCGGTCCAGATTTTCTCTGGCAGGATAAACTTCCTGCTGATGACATTAAGGTGGGAGAGTTGGGAGCTGAAGATCCAGAACTTCGTAAGACTTTTGTCCATAAGACACTGACCACAGAAGATTCGTTGCTCAATCATTTCTCAAGATTCTCAAACTGGACAAGGCTAGTTAAAGCAATTGCACGACTCAAGCGATACGTCAACGAGCTGAAAGGTCTGACGTACAGAACAAACGAAGTCACCAGTCTTGAGGAGAGGAAAGAGGCAGAGCTTTTCATCATAGCTACTGTCCAAAACGAACTGTTTTCTGAAGAAATCAAAGATCTGAAATCGAAGCAGACAACAACAAGAGATCGTGCAAATAGGTTGCACAAACTGAATCCTTTTTTGGATAAAAGGGGTGTGTTAAGAGTGGGAGGTCGGCTGGAGCATGCAGATTTACACCCACACATCAAACATCCAATGATCTTGCCTTTACAACGAGGTTCAGTTGAAAAATCATTAATGATTTGGTGGGAGTGTGGCTGCCGTCAGCAGCAGTTATGCAATTTGAGACAATTTTATGGTTCAAGTTACAATGAATAAGTGAAATACCTTATTGTTAATATATGTGTGTGATGTAATGTATGTTGTTGGCTGGAAATACATTTACAAGGGTTACAGAATGTTTCCGGGGTGGAACCAATGTTTAGTCTGTTGTTTGGGGTGACAATATTTTCAGTTACACGCCACACTCGGTAGAGCGCAGCATGCTTTTCGTCTCTCTCTGGTGGTGGTAGAAACATGTAGACGTATGCAACGGAGTGTTCGACTATGGGAAAGAGTGACACTACAAGAAGCGTTTCATTTAACCCCTGCAAGTTAATGCGGCCAATGAGGTATGCAATTTGTATATGTTGTGATAGAAAATAAGATGTTTGTTTGTGATAGAGCGAGCGAGTTTATGGTAACCACGTGTATATGTTAGCATTTTGTGAAGGTAAATTGTAAGCATTTGTGTTGTTTAATGATGTACCTTATTGTTTATTCTCTATGAGAACAATGTACGGCGGAAATTGATTATTTTATGTTGTTGTACAGTTCTCACGGCATCGTTACGGCATCTCTGGTGGCATCGTTGGTGGCGCCCGTGTGCAATAAATGCCAGTAAATCAAGAACGCCTTGTGTTCGTTTTTCAACTTGGAGGGAGTTACAATCATTGTGAAGTTCACCTGTTTGTGTGTTTGTTAAACTGTTTGAAAAGTTGCATTTGAAATTCCCTGCATGATTACTCTGTTTATGCTCACTCCTCCTCTATAGCGCTGATTAGATTCTGAATTAGGCCATCATGAACAAACTTTATTCACATCTGCACCTTAAACACATCACAGAGATGAGAGGTAAAACAGGTTGTGTTGATGGTGTAAGCAAGGCCATTTAATTGCTCATTAATCTAAAGTGCCTCAATGCCTTTCCAGACACTTCCAGCCCACTTTAACCCCAGTTTGTGGGCTTTTATTATGGTATCAATCTGCATTCAAGATTGCTACTCCAAGTCCGATTAATGGACTCCTGCTTTATAAAAAAACAAAATATTTATCCTGACAAATTTTGAAGGTTTCTGTGACATTGCAGTGTTTCACGGTAGGATTAGCTGAATAATGAAGCAGCAAACCGGAGGCCAGGTTTCCAGCAGAAGGGTTACAAAAGTAGGAAATTCATGCACAGGGATTAAGAGAAACAAATTGTGAGGGTTCACCTTATTTTGCAGGACCCATACAGAGTAGTTTGACTTTGCTTCACTGTTTGATGCTCAGGTGATGTTCACTAAGTTTCAGTTTCACAGAGCTTTTCTTCTGGCGTGTCTCAGACAAATGCTAAAAGATGTTTAAATGCGTCTAATATGGCAACCTTCAACACTCTGTCCTGTACCTATGCTATTTTATTGTTTTATTATTATTTATTATTTATTTTTATTTTGAATGATGGACTCTTGGTTTTGAAAGAAAATGACACAAAAATAAAATTGTATTTGAATAAATTATTGCATTTATTCTCTTAAAATGCAGAAAGCACAGAGCATGAATGGTCATCACAGGTATTTCAGAGAATGCTTTAATATGTATGAAAGTTATCATTAAGGTGGATTTTATTGATTTATTTGTTTATTTTTTACATTAAAATACTCCTTTAGTACTTGCTAAGCACTGCACTAAAGATGTGTGTATACCTTTTTTTTCACCCTTTTTTTTTATGTTACTTTTCTGTCTTCACGTTTTGCTGTTTGTCAGCACGATGTTTCCACCTCACTGCTACCTCCCATTCCTTCCTCTTGTAGGTGAAATCAGCCCTGAGATTTCCCAGGTGCAGTTTGGAGCACCTGGACATCAGTCAGTCCTGCAGACAGACCAAAAGAACGAGATCCACAGACAGCTCTCGTCCCAGCAGCAGTCGCAGTCAAAACAAGAACCAAAGGACACCCAACACGAGGTGTGACCGCAGCCCACAGACACTTACATGTGTTTTTATGTAGTAAGGTCCGTGTGCAGTTAGCTCCTGTTAACAGCTACAGGGCCTCTTTTCTACCGCCGTTTGTTTTTTCTCTAGGAAGAAGCGATGCAGGCTCAGCAGACAAGACAGCGCCGCCTCCACCTCTTCCTCCTCCTCGTCTTCCTCGTCATCCTCTTCACTCTGCTCTCCTCGAACCCCATCCTGCCTCTCCCCGCATGCTTTTCCATCTTCTCCTTGCATGCCTTACTCTGTTAATGTCCTCCAAGTGCCTTTCCTGGACTCCCTGTCCTCCGTTCCCCTCCCATCACCTTCGCAGCATGAGCAGGAATGGAAGCAGGTGAGAGGAGCAGAGAACACATTAACACTGTTTAATAATCCACTCATTTGATGAGCTCCTTCTTTGTCTTGGTCAACACTTTTATCTGCTTTACTCTGGAGCAGATAGTGGATATATTGTGGAGTGACCCTAAAATCCAAGATGGCTGCAGTCCCAACACCTTTAGAGGTGGAGGCTGCTACTTTGGCCCTGACGTCACCCAGAGACTACTGCTCCAACACGGACTCCAGCTGCTCATCCGCTCACATGAGTGCAAACAAGAAGGATACGAGTTCTGTCACAGTGGAAAGGTACACAAGGTGCAATCATTTCATTTAAATGTGTCACTAACACTTTAAAATACGGCCAAGACTAAGGGCTTAATTCCCCTGTAATTAAATGGAATTTCACTGCAATTACAATTACAGTTAAGTGTAGGTACCCTCGGGTAAGAGGATAATAAGTAATATTTTTACACAAATTAAAGAAATAATTATACTCTAAGCAAATATAAGTACTCTTTAAATAATTATAATGAATGTCTAAGTAATTTTAAATAGCGCATGAGGAACTTTAAACTTTGTATAACGTAAGGTATTTTATATTAAAGCAATAATTACAATGTAATTACATTTAAGTAGTGCATAAGTAATTTTAGTAGTGCCTAAATTCTAGATATAGTACAGGAAAGGAGATATAAATTACACTGTATGTTATTTTAAGTACTTCTAAAGTAATGTTGTACTGCATCATTTCTTTAATTTTGCTGAAAAACAAACAATATTTTCCCATCTTACATTGTACAATTTAGGGGAACCAGCCGTGTTATGGAGTGGCTTAACTCTGGCTCCATCATAAGGTCACGTAGGCCTGAGAGTTTTCCTTGTAAGTCGTTAAGGCGGAACAGTCATTTCATTTATATTGGAAAAGTAAAAGGACAGTTGAATAATAAAGCATTCATCATGAGCATCAACATTATGAATACTGAGTAAAGATGTAACAAGACGAGATTAATCCACTTCATAATACCGCCAACACCATGAAAAATACAACATATTTACAATGTAAGATGAGGAAATATTGTTTGTTTTTCAGATAAATTTAACAGTACTTACATTTGCTTACAGTATAGTAATTTCCTCTGAAGCACTGACTTGTTACCTCTTATTCTAGTGTGCCTACCTTTAGGTATTTGTAGGTAAATATAATTACATTATAATTTCAAAAAGTACATTGAAATTCCAATAAATTAAAAAAGAAATTCTGAAAAATTCTAAAAAATGTTGTTCACTGTCTAAAGGTTTTGCCTTGTTGAGTCTATTTCCATATTGTAGGTGATCACCATCTTCTCTGCGTCCAATTATTACGAGGAGGGAAGCAACCGAGGAGCCTATGTCAAACTGGGGCGAGAGCTGGTGCCCCGCTTCTACCAGTACCAAGTCAGCCGGACTACTCGCAAACTTACTCTGACACAGAGGTAACACGGGTGTCTGGTGTGTCTGTGTACTGTGGGGGCGATGAAGCAATGCTCAGAGTAGTAGCACTGAAACTAATCATGACAAAATCTTGTGCATAATTATATAATTCTATTAAATGTGTAAGAAAGGTTGGTCTAGGTTAACGTTTGTGTCTGCAGAGTGCGAGCCGCTGAGGGCTCTGCTCTCAGAGCCTTAAAGGAGAAGCTGTTCGCTCACCGCTCCGAGCTGATGGCCGGCTTCCAGCAGTACGACCAGAATAACACAGGTGCTCTCTTCTCACTCCATTTTCTTATAAATGTCATGTTTTAATATTCAGGTTTGATTCCCAGGCTGACATGGAGAGTTTTTACATTTGCACACGCCTTGCTTCAGGTCGTGTGTCAGTCTGCGAGTGGGCTCTGGTTCTGGAGTCTGTACTGAGACTGGACCTGCCGTGGAGGACGCTTCGTCCACACTTAGCCCGTCTGGCACCAGATGGCAGCCTGGAGTATCAGTCCTGCTTCGAGGATATGGGACCAGGCATTCCTCTGCCGCAGGTCAGAAACAAAGGGGTACAAAAGAAACACGTACATTCGCTCGAGAAATGACCTTAAAGGGAAAAGGAGATGAAGGAAAACCCTTAAAGGTCACTGTTTTCATCTGAAGTTATACGCTTAATATAAACATCCCTTTGTCTTATTATACAATACTCCAGTCACAAACATCCAGATTATCGAAAGGCTCTTCACAGCATTTTTTTTTACATAGCAGTTCTTTCTCATTTGCACTTTTAAAACGAGTCCATTTTACTCCTGATCCTGTTCTTTTGTCTACAATGTCGAACTTGTATCTGCGAGGAGGGATTTTGCCCCTAGTGGTACAGTTACTTCTAGCTTCGCAGTACATATTCCCAGCGCTGCTGCTGTTAAACACAGCTGGAAGGACTCCTGTTTTTTATCTTTCAGGTCACTCCAAATTTGGCTGAAACTCTGTTCAGATACAGGACAGACATTGAGATAATATTCAACATCATAGACAAAGATCATTCAGGTAAATGAAAAGCAAAATATCTTTTTCGAGATAATGTTTCAAATAAGCCAAAACTGACTTGTACGTGAGTGATGTTTGTTTTAACCTGTAGGTCTGATTTCCATTGAGGAGTTTCGTCAAACTTGGCGTCTTTTTAGCGCTCACTTGGGAGTTGCCATCGACGACAGTGCCATTGATGACCTGGCCCGGAGTATTGACTTTAATAAGGATGGCAGTATAGACTTCACTGAGTTCCTAGAGGCATTTAGAGTGGTACACAAACTGGACAGCAAAGATCAGCAACTGCATGAAAAGATGGATGGAGAGAAGAGGACAGGCTGAATACTAAACTGTGGAAGTACCAATGTAGGATACTGTAGGATATAACAAAGGACAGCATATACATCTCAGAATACTTGAAGACAATACCACTGGAAGTGATTAGGTCATGATTCATTAGCAGATTTCTCAATTGTGGTTTGTGGGTTAGGGTTAGGGGTATGGCTCTGGGAATGCCGATATCTAAGGCTGATTTAAATAAAGTGATATATCCCTAATTTTATTATGTCTTTTATTGCACCACCAGCTTTTTAGAGGGGCTGACTGTGGAGAAAAAAAAACGTCTTAACAACTGCTGGCTGTAGTAAAATGAATATTTCAAAGAACAGCACAATAGAGTTAAAAACCTTTACAGTGAGCTGATTAAAAAAAATCAGCTACAAAATCAGAAGAAGCTCTGGAGGCGTTGTGTACTTCAGGCACTGTTTGATTTACTTTTATTCATTTTCTTCCACAGAAATTAAATTGAAAAGTATGCTGCGATTGAAAACGATTGTACAGCTAATAAAGTTGACTGAATGTAGGTTTACAAGTATTGGTGTAAAAGATGCTTTTTTTTTTTTTTTTTTTTTACTTAACAAAATAAAAATAATATCTGTGTGTGTGTGTGAGTGTGGACAGGTGTCTAAGACAGAGTGTATGTTCAACTCTGTTTGGCTCATAGCTGATAGAAAGTTCAGCTGTTGAACTTTAATCCCTGTGCTCAAGAAATACATTTAGAAAGAGGAAGAAGTCCCTGGGATTTTCAAAGTAAAATAAGCCCACTGAATGCACTATGGAAAAATGTCTGAACCTTTCTGTGTTGATTGTTACATCAATTTAAAATTCCTCTAAAGTACCTAAGTGCTTTGGAGAGAGGCGCATTTACATTCCAGGTCTCCAAAGAACAAAAACAAAATACACAAGAAGCTGAAAGATGTGTTTTGTTATATTAAATAATTATTGTTGAAAGTAAAACCCACTAAAATGTTTTCAGAATTTGCAAATTGATGATGATCATTCATCTCATGAATCACAACACACTGTTCTTCCCCCACACAAGGTTCTCTTCTAAGTTAAAGATCTTGTTATTGGCATTATTGGCTGTTTTTATGTGGTGTGGTATCAATACTAAATTTTTCAGTAACACACAGCACTAATTAGAAAGTCTTGATGGTCACTCTAGAGCAGGCCTCAGAGATTTCAAATCTCCACTGATGTATTAATAATACACATTTGACTGGATTGATAATACTCCAGGGACCAGGAGATAAAAGGAACCGAGATGTCTTGACTGTGGTACTTGTGTTACTGCATTAAAGTGGACAGATTACAAGCACCTTTACTGGAGAGTTTTGGCTGTGGGTGGGAATGCACAGAAATATATTACTTCTAATTCCTGACCTTGCTCCCTGTCACTTATAGAAAATGGATGTGAACTTGTTGACGTCACCTTTGAAATGTTTTCCTGCGAGTGTCTTAAGGTTTACCAGTGCAGCAGCACTTTAGATTATATTTAGCAAGAAAACTAAAAAGTTGAAAAGAGAGCATGTTGAGTATACCGGAAGGATTTGGGACAAAACATGAAGCTCTGATGGGCGAGTAGTTTGTGTCTCTATGAGGGATTGGAACATTGTTACTGCCTACATGTTTAAATTATTCACTCATGCTCACTGGAATGACACTGGCTCCTGGCTATGTCACAAAATGAAATGCTGAAAGGAGCTAGTACCACACCCCAAATTTAAATTAAGACAGATTTAATAGTGTCCACTTGTAATAAATTAGCAGGTCTCATTGTTCACCTTCAAGACTGACATTTTTCAATACTGTTAGAGTAAGAAAAAAAAAACAGTTGTTTTACTGGCTACAATGTCCTTATTTGTTTGATTAACAGACTACTTTTGGCTGGGCTCCTCCAAAGCAACCTTATAAATTTATGATACGAACATTTTTAAACAATTTGCGTTTCAGTTTTGTTAGTGTGTGTTTTTTTCTAATGGTTATGTTCAATGTTCCCTCTAAGCTGCGCGCGTGCGCAATTGCGCACTACTGGCACGGTCTCTGCGCACAGAAAAACTGTGTTGCGCACACAAAAAAAAATCTAACCAGAACTGAAATTAAGATTAAAACTTTGCAGTGTTAGTCAGTAAGTGACTGGCTGCTCCCGTCCAGCCAATGATGCGATTCACATTCGTATATACGCAGCTAATCAACGTCGTTGACAGACTATGACAGCGTCCTTATGTGCCGACATCAGTGTTTTAGCTAGCAAAGCAGCGTGGCTGATGTGGTGTGAAGCCACGTTAATGACAACGTGTACAACCATTGGAGATGTGAGCAGGACAGACGGAACAACTGACGGAAAAAGTGTGGACTTTATACCAGTTGTGTTGATAGCAGGGGCGGAGCGTGGGGGTGGCTTACTGGGCTTAAGCCCGGGTTGTTTTGTCAGAAGCCCGGGGTCTTTTGGAGTGTAATTTTTTCATAGATGCCTGGCTGACAACTGTATAAAACAAAAAGTACACACAATATTCGAAGCACATAGTGCACACTTGGGGGAATTTACGACTGTGCGTGAATCCCCCCTGATATTGGTATGATCTGAGCTCAGGCACTAAGCGACTGAGCGAGGGGGCGGGGCAGCTGCTACCTGTGTGCGCTGTTGGAGAAACGGAGCCAGCCATACCAAGGAGAGCTTAAGTTTGACCAGGTACCAAAGCAAATCATTCGTACCGTACAAATAATGTAAATATGACGGTGCATCACGAAAGATTGATATCAAACTGATCACTTGACCAATATTACGTTACTTGCTCTTCGAGTGAATCAACAAATGGCAAAATGAAAAGCCGAACAAATGCTATTTTTTTAGAGAGTCTTAGCTTACGTGTGTTTATTTCATATTTTCAGTTCTTACCCTCCCCGACTAAATCGGTTTCAGTTATGTACTGAAATATAAGAATGGACATTAGAGGGTTCTTTCAAAGAAAAAACTCTGATTGATGTTATTTTATATATTATGCTTTGCATGTTGTTCAGTATATTTCTATGCAAAACAAGAGGGATTTCAGTACACAGCAGGATATTCACATTTGTAACCAGATATTTACATACACTTTAGGGAGAAAACATAAAACATTTTTACTGTACAACATCAATTTAGAGTAAACTTTTGTTTTAGATAAATATTGAAATATATTTTGAATTAGTTAAATGTCAGAATAAAGAGAGACAGAGATTTCTGTTTTTTATCACTTTCATCAAATTTAGGAGTACATGTACACTAAGTTTATTGTTAATTAATAAGAAAACTCCAGACGATTCCATTCTGAGCTGAAGAAGCTTCTGATAGGTTAGTAGAGTCCATGTGAGTAAACTGGTGGCACAGCTGTGGATGCATATAAGGCAAAACACAGAGTCTGTTTCTTTGACATGGGAAAATCAAGAGATGTCAACCAAAACACCAGGAAAATAATTGTGGAGCTCCATAAGTGTGGCTCAGTTTGAATACAATTTGGTGCCATTTACAATTAAGAAATACAGATAGTTTCTCTCTTTACTCTTAAAGTTAACAAATATGTTTTTTATATTTATCAATCTAAAAAATAAACATTTAGTCTGATTTGATGTTACAATTATAAAAGTGTTTTGATCTGAAGAGTTTGTAAATATCTGGTTTCAACTGTATATTTGATGATTGTCAGCACAAAGAGGGAGAGAGAGGAACAGAGAGGGAGAGAGAGGAGAATGAGGACAGAACAGAGATGAACAAGAGCAGGTGAGACACACATGTTAGTCAAATGGTTGTTTACCAAAAGTATCACTGTATCATAGGTCCTCATGTATCTCGTACCTAGTGTTTCTTTTTAGGTTTGTTATTTTTCAAATTCTATATTTATTATGTTTTGCAGGCTTGTTTGCACAACAAGGCTAAATAATTATATAAACTTTTCTCAATCTAAATAGTGGACTTTGGTAGAATTAAAAAAATAAGTGTAGTGCAGGTCTATGATGATTTTTAGTGCTGCTATCATCTAGTTCTGATTCTGGTTCTGTCTTGGTTAAGTCCTCAGTAGTCCTGATTTTGAACTGTTGTAGTCCTGTTTTAATTCTGGATCAGTTCTGGGTCTGGTTGAATTGGGGTTTAGTCCTCGTGTCTTGATACAGCCCTGACCTTGTTCTGCCTTGCTGCCTAATTAAAAAACTAGTTTTAGGTGTCCTGCATATGATATATATTTTTCCCTATATGAAGTCATTCTTCTTTGAACAAAACTCAAAACAGAGCCAATTAATCTTTCAGTCATTTCTACCCCCCCCCCCCCCCCCCCCCCAAAAAAAAAAAAAAATCCCACATGCATACTACACTTTTTGGCTAAGCCCCGGGTGTTTCAAATGTCTGGCTCCGCCTCTGGTTGATAGGCCACGTAAAACCAGAGTTATGATAAAATTATATGCAATGTTTGGTTTTCTTCCTGAATACTATCATTGTTTATATTTACTGTGGGAAGAAACAGTAAAAACGGCGTTTTATACGGAAAACGCTCGAAAGCACTCCCCTTATGTGAGCAAAACATCCCCAACCCTGTCGTATTGGTCGAAAAATGTACCATGTCAACCAATCAAAAAATGATATGGCAACATGGCATTTAGTTGTTTAGGGAGGGGGAAGTTTTAGGAGTGACGGCGGTGTTTTGAGATGTGAGAGATTTGCGATGTTTAGCGCAAATCTTGTGTAGTTAGTGTGTAGTGTAGTCAATAGTTTTGTTGTGTGTGTCAGAACAATGAGGCGACTACTGAATGTTACAGGTGTTACAGCAGTGATACATCTCCTGTTGTCAGGCCTGCAGGTATCAGGCTGTTGTTCTCCTTTATCTCATAGTGGACAGAAATTATTTTTTGGAGTGGCACAAATGATTTGTGTGGCATCAGATTTGATGCAGAACAGCTGATTGTTCTGTAAATAGTTTGAAATGTTTATTTAAAAAAACGCCTTGGCTGCATTTTTAGGTTAAACAGCTGCAAAAAACTTTGTTGTTTGCAAAACTGAGTTACTTTTTTGAAGAAGTAACTATATAATTAATTGCCCAGCATTGGTCTTTATATACTGTATTTTGCAGAAAGAGAGTTACAGGACTCTCTCCTAGACCACAGACTCATAATACAAGTCAGAGCAAAAAATAATAATAATAAAAAGTTGTGTTTTCAAAGTTGGAGTTCAAGTTATTTTTACTTCTAATAGTGTTAACATACTACACAGGTCATGAACAAGATGTTTTTAAATTTTCATTGTACGTGGGATAAAGCAGTTAATTAAAAGTAGTCTAACATAAATGCTGTAATTTGATTATTTTAATAAACCATGTAACTTGGATGGATTCGATGCTGGCGTGACCACAGTGCACGCATCTGCTGTCGCTCACAGTGGTCCACGGGATCGCTCAGGGAGTTTGTGTGTTCGCTCAGACACATAAAAAATTAGAGGGAACATTGGTTATGTATTCGTTAAATGTCACCTTGGCACACTATAATACTATGTAAAAGTTATATGAGCGCTGTTAAGTAATCAGTATGATTTGATGATTTTTTTATTATTATTTCTTAAATTGTAAAATATAAGTGTCCAGTGGGAGGTCCCTAAATTATTTGTCTAAAACTATAAGATGTTTAGTTAAATGTATTCTTGTCTCCACCAGAGTCCAGAGATGGAGAGTACGCTAGAAACTGATTTGGCATCAGTTGTATACACACATTTTCTCTTCATTTACTAGTTGGTCTAAATAACTATTGTTGGGTTTATCTAGACACAAACCCCGCTGGAAAACGAGACACTCAATAACTGCACGACAAAAGAAGTCAAGACAGAGCTCTGTTGTCTTTGTGGCTCGCGAGGGAAGTCAGCCCAGGCCTTCACCTGTCCTTAGCCAACTTTGACTGATTCCTTCGCTACAGCCCTTTTTATTGTCAACAAGCAATCATTCATGAATATGCAATTACAAATACACGTGACATTCTTAAGCAGTCATATCTGAACAACATCAGTGTCTGTATTCTGTGTGTGTAGGTGCATGTATGTGTGTGTGTGTGTTTCCAGCCATACCATACATACACATATGACCTTTCAATGAACTTAAACTGTGTGTATGAGGTATGCAGAAAAGCAGACATAAGCGTCTTGCTAAACATAAAAACAGGGACTTGCAATAGGTCATATCTCAAATGAACATTTAAAGGTGTGAAGTCTTGCACCTCAAGAAACAGAACATGGTCCATTCCAAATGTAACATAGCTCGTCTCTGCACTAAGCTGCACTCTAAATAAAGAAAGCACATTTTGTCAGCACAGACACAGATAAAGGAAATGTTAGATGGTTGAAAATAAATCCTCTGACTGTCCGGCCTTTTCTTCATAATGATAGCCATATTAGGACACATAAAGGCAATGATTATATATCTATATATTTTAGCACAAATGACAATATAAGAAATATCAATTCCAACAACTATAATTATAGAAAAAATAAGGAGTGTGTATTTTTATCATCATAATTATAATTATAATAAATTATTATTATTATCATACTTGCTTAAATTTGAAGCAATTATATGGTAAAAGGAGAGCGCTTGAACGCACCACGGTAATTTGACAGATTTTACACACAGTATTTGAAAGCAGCACAACTGTGTCGACAGAGCAGCGTTCAACTGCATTTTAGAAGCAAACAACACACAAAAAAGCTAATGTTGGTGAAGAAGAACAGGGACACAGGCCATAGATCTTTTCAGATACCAGTGACATGGGATTTGTAGTGTGCTTATCAGACCGGTGCTTATCAGACCGGTCTCTGGTAGCAGTTAGCGAAAACCTTTACATCACAGTAGCACTGTTATGCTGCCATCTTTCGGGGAAATTATGTCATTACACCGGTATGAGGTTGGGTATAGGTGGATTTGTTTTTTTGCTCGTGAGTTTTTGCAAACAGTCAGAAATGTCCACGAGCTGCAGTGAGTTAACATTTTGCACAAATGTTATTCAAATCCCAATGTTTGTTTGTTTTTTTGTTTTGTTTTTATCACATCTCAGGATTTTAGCCCCTGTCTGAACAACAACATCCTGGTAACGTTTTTATTTTTTATTTTATTTTTTATTTGAATCAAATAGATTTTTTTTTTAACAAATGTTTTTAACTTTTTCTTGTTTTTTTAATGCTTTACAAAATTTCAGTTATGAAGCACTTTGCAACTTTAAGAAAATAGCTATATGAATATAGCAATTTGTAATACAATATTTATATTTTCAGTTAATGCTTTATCTGGCAAGGAATCGTAAACAGTTCCTTGATTTGCATCTTAACAATGACCTTTTTTTTTTTTAGGAAAGATAAAAGGTAACAGTCTTGTAATATCCTCCAGTAACTCTCTAGGGTTGTGAAATTTGCCGTGTGCAAGCATTTCAAGTTCCCAGTAAAAGGTTAAAAGCTGCAAAATAACAAACTTAGTAGGTCTGAGATGGTCTGACTTATGTCTTATATTCAAATCGGGCCTGCATATGACTAGGACAATTTTGTAAGTCTCTAATAAAAGATGGGACTGTTTTGGAAAATGGATATGGTTCTGGACATGCACACTTTGAGTCTTAGATCTTTATGATGCCAAAATGCATCAGCAGCTACACTCCCTTGCTGTTCAATTCAATTTTATTTATATAACGCCAAATCACAACAACAGTTGCCTCGAGGCGCTGTTCAAACCTGTTTGCTAAGAGAAGTTGCTCAAAAGGAAGTTGACTTGGAGGGTGATATAGAAGCTTGTTATAGAGAGTGAATGTGCACGGGTTGCACCAAAGTTCAGTACAAAGAATTACTGTCAAACGTGAATCATGTAATCATGATCTAGTAGTCCATGAGGATTTTTATAGAGTTGGAAATTAGCACAATAAGTCTCCCTTAATCTTTAATGTAGTTTTTTTTTAGTTATATCAGTTCTTCTGTTATACAGAACTGACACCCTAATAGTGACACTGAGCCATCATTAACTGCACATGTGGTTACTCTACTGCGCTACTATTGCAGATAAAAATGTCAGCAAAAAGAGGCCTACTATCATTTCAGCAGCTGGGAAAACAGACTAGACACCCACTGCTAGTCTATGCCAAGGAAAACACCTGGCCAACTTCCACCTGTTGGGTAGTCGTTAACTTACTTTTGCTGTAAATTAATTACTACATTGCAGTCCTTTCTGTGAAACAGGAAAATGGATGTGCATATTAAAAAAGACACATGAAAGCTTTTTTTTCTTTCTTTATTTCACACTAAATGAACAAACCTTTAGTATATGTTGAGGTAAAGTTGACCAGACATATCAGTAGCATAACCCTGGAGATTTGCAGAAATAGACTGATTTTTATCTTTATACACACAACACAGATTTTTAAAAAACTGTTCCCAAACAGAGTATTGTTAGTACTAAAACATAATTGGCTGCAATGAAAACAAAATAATAAAGAACATGGAAACTATCACACTTAAAAATAAATACATGTGTTGTTATGAACGTGGTCATGTGTGAGTGAAAAGCTAATCTGTGGCACAAGTTGTATATTTTACTTGTTTTTCCCACATATCTGGGGAATTATCTCATTAATTACAGCAGAACAATAAATTACGATGTTACTAAGTAAAAAATAGAGAATAACAGCAGAAATTGATTTATGAGGAATAAGTAGTGCACATATGATTGACATTCCTCTGGTAAATGCTGAGCCTGAATAGAACTGTAACATACGATAAATTACAAGACAGACAACAGAGTAAGATTGTAAATGTCATAAACATACGTCTGAGCAGCACGTTCACAAAATAAATAGGTTTACGGTCTAGACTCACAAAGACGAAATAAACTGAAATACAGAGGTCTGCACTGGCAGCTAAGGCTACGATGTTAGAACAGTTATATGAGCGCTACACAGCTTATTAAAGAGTATACTTACAAGCACCGCATGAACAGTATGAGGTGATAAAAGTTAGTTTTATGAAACATGCCTCTTCGGGTGTTTATAGAGTCTGTTAGTAAAACACACCAGTCTGCCCATTCACTGCATCAGGCAGCTGGAACTTGGCAGGAAGTCCTGGACGTAAGTGACTGCTGCTTTGGAGAGATAGGTCATGGTGCCATAGCTACCACTAGGAGCGCTGTCGTAGAAAAAGTTGCAGATTCCGGTTGCTGGGTCCTTCTCAAGGAAATACTCACTGGCGCCGTGGGATTTCTAAAGATGAAGAGGTAACGCAGAGTGAAGCTCAGTGAACGAATACTTGCAACAGACCAAAAACCTTTCTCTGTTAGTACCTGGTCACTGAGGAAAAGGTCATTGGCCAAATGCAAGACGCGATCCACGTGGATGATGCCGCCGATGTTGTCCACGTCTACGTCCGCTATCAGGCCCACAACCATCACCGTCTCCACTAGCAGCTGCCGGTACTCTGGCTGAGGGACGTGGTTCAGCACAGATTCAACCTGCACTGCAAACTTAATCTCTCCTGCTGTCATCTAAACAGAAAACACAGAATTTAAACACACACATATGCAGGAAGTCCAAATCTGCAGCAGGTCTGCGAGTATCTACCTCTCTTGTGGTAGAAGAGGGTAACACGTATCCGTCGATGGACAGACCGTGGCACTTCTGCAGGATCTTCCACACCTTTTGGTAGAAACCCATAGGTACTCTGTTGATGGCACCATCTAGCCTGCGTCTCCTCAGCCACTGGCCTTGCCTCTCCTCCCAGTGCAGCTGGCCGTCTCCTGGACAAGTGCTCACCGGGGACAGCATTCCACTGGGAGTGGAAGGGCTACTGCACCGCTGTGGCGAGCCAAAACATGTAAAAAAGGTTGAAATATTGGAGCACTTTTTTTTTAGCTCACCAGACCACGAAATGATAGCTTTTCCACCTTTCATGCAGTTATCCATGCATACTGACACTCCATCAAACTTGGCAAAAAAGCACTTTAGTATATATGCTGAAGGACAAGGCTGCTATTATTATATTATTGGTGTTAATGATAAATACTCTAAAGAGCTTACTAACTAGTGTTGTAGCCGTAGTAACAGCCTGATATAGCTTGTGCCTTTACTAATTATCTTCCAACCAGAAATGATACAGTATAATGTTGCAACAGCTGCCACATTGCTTCATTATGATAAACACACCCAGGGTTATTTTTGCCAAGCTATTATAAATGCAGACGTCTCCCAGACCCAGAGATTTATGATCACAAGCTACCCCAGGCTTCGGCCACAGTAGAGCCCGTGCTGATATGAGATCAAATAAAAACGTTATGTTAACGTTGTTTTTAACATAATGCAAAGAATTGGAATCTTGTCTTGATATGTACTGTTTCATCATTTATAAATAGATGAAAGTTATCAATTGAGCTCTAACACACTATACTTGTTAGTTGGGTACATTTGTGAGCGCTTGCTTTCTCATTAAAACCGTTGTTAATAATAATAGATTACAAAATAACAGCATCCTCATCCTTAAATAGGTAAAGCCACGAGTAAACTGTAAGATATCTACATAAACTATGAAATCCGAATGGAGTTTGCTTGGTCTACACATACTTCCTATTGCAACCTTAAAACAAATAAGGTGACATGAAGCAGGCGAGGTGAAATGGTTTACCGTAGAGCGAGGCGATGTGACATTGCTACTCAAGGAAAAACCGCCACTGAAGATCTACACATGGATATGGATGACAGATGACAGAGAACAGTTTGAGATGGTTCACACGGCTGTCGCACTGCAAATATGATGGCGCTGGAGCCACACAGAGCAAGGGCATGAGTAAAAATGACAACAGAGCTGCGAAAATCAGCACACGAGAAAGACTGCTGTAAGCAAAACGATAGCTGGACAGGGCTGATCACAACAGAAATCCTTTAACAAACAAACCATGCCAATCCATGACCAAATGCTATAACAAGATGGGTTATGGGGGTGGGGGGAAAACAGCTTAATGAAGGTCTGGACTGGTTCATCAAACTGCAGAAAAGTTATCTGAAGTCCAAGTCTTGTTCTCCTACTGTCATGGGATGGGATGAGAGTCACTCCAGCTATGGATTTAGACTGATTTAGTCATTTAGACCAAGGTCAGAAAAAGTCACATGCTAGATATTATTAAAGCCAACCCACACTTGTAGGGCGAGAGTCATCCAGCTGCAAAAAGAGAAGAACAGTGTCATTATATTCACAGATAGATAGATAGATAGATAGATAGATAGATAGATAGATAGATAGATAGATAGATAGATAGATAGATAGATAGATAGATAGATAGATAGATAGATAGATAGATAGATAGATAGATAGATAGATAGATAAAAAGGCACTTGAAGCAGATTAAATATATATACTTAAATTACAATACTTAGAATTCTATGTCCTATTATTCCCACCTGTTTTATCTCACTCTTTAGCTTGTGTATTCCTGTGCGTTCAGTCTTTGTAGCTCCTGTGTGACCTAGTTCATGGATGGATATCGCAGGGCTAGTGGCTGCAGACTGGATTGGGCGCACTGATGGGAAAAAAAACAGGAGTCACAGATCAAAGATTCAGGATTGTTTAAGGGGAAGTCAAATAAATTTTTTCCTGATTAATCATTTTAAGTAACAAGGTTCCTGATCTGGTGTAGAATACATAGACTCTGTGTGAGAGCAACAAAATATATGACCATGATTATTACAAAGGTGTTCAGCTGTTCCTGAGGGATGAGGGATGGATGCATAGGGAACAACAAAACTCACTGCTTCTCTCCACCCCAAATTCTTTGCCACTGAGGATGTGATGCAGTAGGTTCTTCATGCCAAATGGACTCAGGCTCATCAAACTCTCTGACGCCTCCTCCCCTACAAAGACATTTCAAGCTTTTCATATTGCACACTCTGCAGACTTAATTCCTTTGCTCAACCACTCGGTTATGCGTGCATGTGCATGTGTACGTTGTGTTTGGGTGTTTTTTCCTACCAGAACAGTGCAGGCTGCGAGCTAACTCAGTGGCCATCACTTGCATGATGAGTCCTATCCTGAGTCTGAGCATGTCCCCGAACAGAGCGGGCTGGGAGCGCACATACATGGCTAGATACACCATGATTTCCTACATGACAGACACACACAGTTCAAGGCTGTAAGATTGGTGTGTGAAAAAATTATCAGTCAGTCCAAACGGTGACTGATTTACCTGAGTGACCACTGCTACACTGATGTCCTGACCACTGGCTTCGTAGATGAGGTTGTTTAACTCATCTGGCGGAAGAGGGCTGAAAAGAATCAGGACAGAGACCTTGGATTATTATTGGAAGATTTCTTCAGCCACACTGTTTTACTGCAATAACGGCTTACACTGTGATCACTCTTTCCCTGGGTTGAGGAGGTAGACCTACAGTCAGCTGCTTGTGATGGGAAATCAGATCTGTGCAGGCCTGCAGAAAGGACAAATACATGTGGAATGAATTATTAATAAATGGCCATGGACACTGTTGATCCTGTTCAAAACACACCTATTAGGAACTTCCTAAATCTTACTTGTAGCATGAGTGAGTGACTGAAGCTGTTTGTTGCAGGAGGAATAGGGTAGGTCAACAAACAGTCAGCAATGATTCAACAACACTGGATCAGAACAAGTCCAGATATCTGATCACAGTGACTGATCCACATGGAAGATACCAATGACATGGATAAAGACTGAATATATAAGTATACATGATTTATGATATATGTTTGTAAGGTCAATTTGTGGCTACATGTGGAATGGCATCATCATGCTGTTGGTGGTAGTGCTGTCTTACTACTTAGGTGTCCAAGTCAAGCACATAATCTCTGCTGCAAGTTGCTGACACACTTTGTTTAAAATAATCTCCAACCAGGTGCTAAGCCACCTTTTTCCTAAGACACTGACCTCAGCGAGGACCTCCACCCTCTTGCGCAGTATTCCAGAGATGTACCTAATGAGCCCCCACTCTTTACAGGCTCCGGCTTCTACGTACAGCTCCTCCAACAGTGATCGCACACTGACCCCACCCTGCCCAGGACCTGACAACTCCACCAGCCAATCAGCTCCTCTGCTCAAGAGAACAAAAACACACGACGGGCAATTACAAAAGCAGCATTTTTTAATCAAACGTTTGCTCTACTTTTGTCTTGATAATCATACTTCATCACATAGAGAATGTAGAGGATGTCAGCCTGGTCCTGAAGAGTGGGGCATTCTTTTAGCTGCCTGACCAATGCTTCAAAGTCTGTGTTGCCCTGAGAGTCTCGCGGCAGATGAAGATCAGCAGCAGAGTGTGACTAGTAAAGGAAAAGTGCCAGGGTTAGACAAATGTACTCATAGCAATACTGACGTCATGAGAGAAGTGAGTTTGCTGGTGGAAGGATGTGCTGTGCCTACCTTGTGCTGTTTCGCCTGTGGGCCGTGCTGAGGATGAGGAACATCAAGAAGGTTGAGAGATTTGCGATGTTTGCTCTTGACCGGAGTCACAGGCAGATACATGGAAGACTCTGAAAATACGTGTCATTAAAACGGAGCATTAAAAAGAGAGTCTCTGCTTTTTAACACACTGGCAGCTTATTACAAAAAAATGCCTTTTAAGGTCTCTGCTTTGCTGTTAAACAGGGACCTTTGCTTATTACTGGATTATTATTAGAAAATTCCTTCAATCACAGTTTTTACTGCAGTAACAGCTTGCACTGTGATGACTCGTCCCTTGGGTTCAGGAGGTAGACCAGACCTGTGCAGGTTTGACAGGCTTGACAATGGCTTAGTGTCAAAAAAATCTAACATCAGTCTTATTATATCATTACAGACTCCTTATAAAAGATGGCTGTGATAGGAGGGTGAAGCCAGTGCTCGAGTGCCATAAACCTGCCTGTCCTTCTAATGGCCAGCAGGGGGTGAAAGTCCTTGCTTAATGTGTGACCTCAGCAAACATTTTCAGTCACACTGACACTGTGCTTGTCTCAAATAAACAAAACAACCAAAACGCTCAAGACAAGGCTTCACAAAACAATTGGTGGCATTGTGGTGACCACATCCATCTTTTAAATACACACTATGGTTAGTGTATCTGCACTAGCATGAAAACTAGCATGGTCATTACATTGTTGAGAAACTCACTGGGAACGTTCAGGCCCTGGACCTGCGCCATAAAAGACAGGATGTCTCTTGTGGTATGTTCTGGACTGAAGACATGGTGCTGCCCCCTCTGGATGGGAGGAAGATGGCACTTGGTAGTGGTGCTGTGAAGGAGCTGGGTGAGGTACTGGTCAAATACATCTTCTGAGTCATCTAGAGTTAAATCGAATTGAACCATGTTTACAAACAGGACAAATTAATTGTGCCACACAACTGCTGTACAGTCTTGGACAATAAGTAATTACCCGAGGGACGACAGATATTATACTCCTCTCCATATCCATCATCATCATCGCCTCCATCCTCAAGCAATATGTCATCATTCTCTTCATCCAGGAAGCTGAGACGAGTGTGAAAAGAAGTGGTCTGGACACTGGAGACGTCTGACATCTGCACCCTGTAGTGGTCAGCCACAAACTTTATACAAAAGTCACATCATCTGTTGTTTTAAGCTATAGAGGGAAACAAACCTCGCTCCAGCAAAATAGCCATCCTGTAGTTTCCTTAGAGTTGACAGGATACATGAATCAATTGTTTCTCCATCTTCATCTAGACAGAAAAAAGATGGACATTCATCAGGTAAAAAATTAGGAGCTACTCACAGTTCATGTGTTCAGCAGTGACATCTCCTGTTTGAACATGCAGTCTAAACATCTAAGTTTATTTTTTATATTAGCTTAAAAATACAGTACATTATTAATAGGGGCGGGTTTTGATGATCGATTTATCGATTAAAATCGATTCTGGCTTGGATAACGTGATATCGATTCATTCAAATCCTGAATTGATTTTTTAATATAAATTTATTTTGCCCGAAATACCAGAATCTCAGTTTCAACAACCACCAAAGATGAAAACAGTAACTGAGAGCAGGAACAGGCTTCTGCACAGAGACATAAACACAAAGCTCGACCCGCCGACGCATCAGGATCAGTGAGCTGTGACTTTCTCACCGACGGCACGGACACGGTCGGGGCTGAAAGCCGACAGCTCGCTGACTCTGTCGGCGGGTCGAGCTTTGTGTTCACGCCCTTTTTGCGCTGATTCTGAAGCTGTTAGTTTGATCTCTCTCCAAACAACATTGACCGAACCAGCAGCAAAAGAAGATCCAAACTACGCTTCACACAAACATCGTCATGGATTCACTCTGACTTTTGCTGTTTTGCTTCCACCAGGATAAAGTCACACTTCATGCACATTCTCTGCCGTTGTTTACAGGCTGTCGGACGCTGTTTGTTTCCTTTTACTTACTTCCGAAAAGAAAAACCTAATTTCTGCCGTTCAATACTGAACAAATTTAAACTTTTTAAAATGATACAAAATGCAAAACGCTGTGTCTGTAATAAAACCGCTGTAACTTCAGAGGTGATGTTCATGTGCTGATTAATTGTTTTCTTTCGTTTTTGATCGACTGCAGAATATTTTTATAAAATCCAGAACAGGAAAATCTGCTTCATGTTTTTCTGTTTTATCTTCAGCTGCTTTGACACAAACGCCTCTGCTGTGACGCTCACACCTTTGATAAAGTCTTGCGTGTGTCAGCTTCCTTTTTATAGGTACAAAAATATGTAAATGTGCTGATCTGAATTATAATATTTCTGACTGTCTGAGGCAAAATTTCCCAGATTTAAATCGAATTGAATCGATTCGGGACCTTGTGAATCGGAATCAAATCGATTCTAGAAATCAGTCACGATACCCAGCCCTAATTATTAATTATATTATGTAGAACAATTACAGACTGATATGCTTTGGTTATTACCCAGCATGCTACGGGTGATTGGGAATGTGAGCGTGGGCCGCCCTGTCATCCTCCAGCAACAAGAGAGATAGGCCAGTTCGGTCCGTAACATCTCCACAATCATCTGGTTGTCCAGAGCCAGATAGAAATGGTGCTGATCCAGAAACTGAACAAAGGGGGGGCCAAGCAGAAATATAGAAATTCAAATATTTATTGTTCAATTATTAATGTTAATGTGGCTAACATAACAAGGTCACAACATGCCCTAGTTTTACCTGAGGGGTGAATATGTAAGAGCGATTTCGGATCTCGTAGAATTTGGATGTTCCCAGGACACCAATGTGTCTGTACGGCCGCCCACTCAGACTCAGCTTCTTGCTGTTCCCTGTGGCAGAGACACCAGATGGTACTCTTATTTATTTTAATATGAACACACATGCACAGGTGTACACTGTAAGGAAAAGAGTGCTCGTTTACCCAGTCTAACATAGACATGGCTCAGGATGCGAGCTGGCATGACCCTGATGGGCAGAACTTCTGCCATCGTTTGTACCTCGATCCCCAGATCTCTTAACAACTCCTGGATCTCCTCCGACTCTGCTAGAACACAAACTAAAAAAAAAAAAAACATATAAAAAGCAATTTAGATATTTAAAGATTTTTAAAATATATTAAAATGTTGGTAGTTCAATATCTGGCTGCTCCAGTCTGGATGCCAAATATCCTGGGGCAAGTTACTAAACCCAAGTTGCTCTCCGATGCATTTATTGGAGTGTTAGATAAAAAGCATTTAAGCATAAAAAAGTGCTTGCATGAATTGGTGTGCACAATGGTGCAATGGTGTGTACAAAAATATGCTGACTTTAGAACATCAGAAATGACTAATTTCAGAAATGTGACATTGGTTACTGAAGCTGAAAGTCCCTCTATTTTCAAAGCAGTGTTTAGTTAATATCTTGCTTAATGTACCAGACTTTAACTCTCAGCCCATATCAGTTTCCTACAAATTAATCACCAACCTTGTACCACAACATCTGGTTTGAAGCTTGTAGAGAATCTCCTGTTGAGCGGATCTATCTCTCCTGGTGCTAAAAAACCCTTAATCCGAAAAGAAAAGGCAAGACGAAGCAGAAGATTTATAACATTCGTTGAATGCTTATACGTATAAAAAGTGAGGTGGTTTTTGTGTATTGAATGTCTGTTCGAATACTGCATTATTCCCAATTTGTCTGCCATACACACAATGATAACAAACAGTTGCCTTGTGGCTAGCTAACATTTAAGCTAGTGTGTAGCTCAGGACCTACCTCAGCCAGAAGGCACCCCAAGATGTAGAGTGACTGTCCCCACATGTGTGGCAGCTGACCCATGGCTACCCTGTCTACTGAGTGAGGATTGCTATACTCCTCCTCAACCTGCAAGAGGTACATATTTTTTTGGTATCTTAATAAACAGATATATACACTGAAACAGTCCCTGTCTTTATCACAACAGGTAAACAGAACAGCAGGGAGCAGACAGAGTCTGGAGCTAATATTTCTACCCAACAGATTGACAATGTATGAGTAAAATTAGCAAAAATAACCCTTAGGTGAACAAAACTACAACTTTATAGAATATAGATGATGACAAAAAACAGGGAAAAGAGTATTAACCGCAGCAATTAGCTAATTAGCAAATGCTAGTATGCTAATGTTCCCTAATTAGCGCTAAACCATCATTAGTTAGCTAATTTTTCCACTTGTCTAAAATTTGTCATTAAACAAAGTTTAATGACTTCTACAAACTATATAGAACAAATAGTAAATATATAAATAATAAATAAAACTTTTTTGGCACAACCATTTTTTTACCTTTTGATTTTTAGAGGACAATGCAACGAATTATGGTTAAACTTGATACTGAAAAAATATAAAATAATACACTACAATAGCATTGCACATGTAAAAGCTGCTCCTATGGCATATGTGTCATATTACAACAGACATTTTAAAAGTATTCTTCATGAAAGACTCAATTTTGTATCTTTGATTAAGTTTCTTTAGACTAATTTACAGCACAATCTTGAGTCCCCCATCATTTTGTATATTTCACTAGGAAAATGGGAAATAGGTGCAGTGATTTAATTGAAATATATGCCAAAGAAATGTAGTAGACAAAAAAAAGCTTCTTTCGTCCTCCCCAGATAGTAACAAAATGCTTCAAGATATAATTTATCTTTCTTTTTTTTTGCCAAGTTGTCTGTTATGTGTTGATACAACACAGGTTCATCCCTTGAGTTATTTGCCTTTTTATGCCAGAACGATTCACAGGTCAGTAACAACAAACCATAAAAAGCATTTCTCTGAAAATGGTCAGGTATGAGGACTGGACTGAAAAAGAGGATGCCAATGACCAAAGACAAACTTCGAAAGATCTTCAGAAAGCTTAGAGAATTACTGCTCAAGACCGCTTTAAAAAATTACTGGTCTAACAAAACAAAGCAATGAAAGGTGGATTAGGTCAGACCATGACACAATAATGTAGCCCTTACTATGAGAACGGGTGCATACAGTGGGGCAAAAAAGTATTTAGTCAGCCACCAATTGTGCAAGTTCCCCCACTTAAAATGATGACAGAGGTCAGTAATTTGCACCAGAGGTACACTTCAACTGTGAGAGACAGAATGTGAAAAAAAAATCCATGAATCCACATGGTAGGATTTGTAAAGAATTTATTCGTAAATTAGGGTGGAAAATAAGTATTTGGTCACCTCAAACAATGAAAATCTCTGGCTCTCACAGACCTGTAACGTCTTCTGTAAGAAGCTTTTCTGTCCCCCACTCGTTACCTGTATGAATGGCACCTGTTTGAACTCATCATCTGTATAAAAGACACCTGTCCACAGCCTCAAACAGTCAGACTCCAAACTCCGCCATGGCCAAGACCAAAGAGCTTTCGAAGGACACCAGGAAAAGTATTGTAGACCTGCACCAGACTGGGAAGAGTGAATCTACAATAGGCAAGCAGCTTGGTGTGAAAAAATCAACTGTGGGAGCAATCATCAGAAAATGGAAGACATACAAGACCACTGATAATCTCCCTCGATCTGGGGCTCCACGCAAGATCTCATCCCGTGGGGTCAAAATGATCATGAGAACGGTGAGCAAAGATCCCAGAACCACACGGGGGGACCTGGTGAATGACCTGCAGAGAGCTGGGACCAAAGTAACAAAGGTCACCATCAGTAACACACTACAACGGCAGGGAATCAAATCCCGCAGTGCCAGACGTGTTCCGCTGCTGAAGCCAGTGCATGTCCAGGCCCGTTTGCCAGAGAGCACATGGATGATACAGCAGAGGATTGGGAGAATGTCATGTGGTCAGATGAAACCAAAGTAGAACTTTTTGGTATAAACTCAACTCGTCGTGTTTGGAGGAAGAAGAATACTGAGTTGCATCCCAAGAACACCATACCTACTGTGAAGCATGGGGGTGGAAACATCATGCTATGGGGCTGTTTTTCTGCCAAGGGGACAGGACGACTGATCCGTGTTAAGGACAGAATGAATGGGGCCATGTATCGTGAGATTTTGAGCCAAAACCTCCTTCCATCAGTGAGAGCTTTGAAGATGAAACGAGGCTGGGTCTTCCAACATGACAATGATCCAAAACACACCGCCCGGGCAACAAAGGAGTGGCTCCGTAAGAAGCATTTGAAAGTCCCGGAGTGGCCTAGCCAGTCTCCAGACCTCAACCCCATAGAAAATCTGTGGCGGAGTTGAAAGTCCGTGTTGCTCGGCGACAGCCCCAAAACATCACTGCTCTTGAGAAGATCTGCATGGAGGAATGGGCCAAAATACCAGCTACTGTGTGTGCAAACCTGGTAAAGACCTATAGTAAACGTTTGACCTCTGTTATTGCCAACAAAGGTTATGTTACAAAGTATTGAGTTGTATTTTTGTTATTGACCAAATACTTATTTTCCACCCTGATTTACGAATAAATTCTTTACAAATCCTACCATGTGGATTCATGGATTTTTTTTTTCACATTCTGTCTCTCACAGTTGAAGTGTACCTCTGGTGCAAATTACTGACCTCTGTCATCATTTTAGGTGGGGGAACTTGCACAATCGGTGGCTGACTAAATACTTTTTTGCCCCACTGTATATCTGTCAAAATGTGGGACCATGTTTAAAAATGGCTGTAATTCCTACATAGCTAATGCAATACTTTTGTTAATACTCTTAAAACACACATTCATTTTAAAATATAACCCATACTATGGTGGTGTACAGAGGTACTAACTGCACTAACTGTATCTTGTGCTCTCCGTGAGTCTAGGATACCTTGTCAGGAGGAACAGAATAAAGTTCAGGCACCAACTTAATGCCATTCTTCCCTCTGATTAAAACACCCTCCAGTGCTTCACGGTACTCTTGCACCTGTACAAAAGCAAATTTGTTGTTATTGTTAAAAAAGCCATATCCAAAGTGACTCAATGATTGTGTGAGTACAGCAGAAAGTGCATATGGACCAGTGTCTTTGGTTGCTTTACCTGAACTTGATCACCAGCAAAAATACCATCCAGGATGAGGTAAGTCCAAAACACAGGCCACTCACACTCAATATTCTCAAATAGCTTGAGCTCAGCAGGATCATAATGCAGCCGAGATGGATCCTAGAGAGAAAGATCAGGAGCTTACATAAGCTTTCCTGCAAAAAAACATAGACATCTATACTCTTCACTAAAAAAGAGCACCTCCTCCCTGGGTTCGCTGCTGTAATGCATTTACATGTCCCATGAGCCTTAATACTAGAATATATCACCTCTTTGGGACAACGATATCCGTCCCTGATAAAGCGACAGCAGCCATAGCGACCCTGAAATAAAGCAAAGAGTAGAATTTAAAGAGCGCAGGTCAAAATACCAAACAATATACTTTTCCTTGGCAGAAATGTCCAGCTTGTTTATGCTTTGACTTCACCTGCAGTTTGCTTATGATCTCTGACTTCGTCACGGCCACCAGGTCAGCATCCTCCACAGCAAACGCAGGGAAAGAAGTAATGGACAGAAGACCAGCATCTATTTCCTTTGAAGTTGAAGCTCTTGGCAGCATGGAGCACAGAATAGACTGAAGGGGAAAAACAGCACGCTGAATACAAGAAAGACAAACAGAGGTGATGCTACCATAGCTAAAGGCTAATTAAAAATGATACCTGACAGTGTTCGACTTCATCAGGCAACACATGGATTACTGACTTTGGCCCTCCATGAGCACCAAACAGATCCAGCTCATCTATAGCTTCAAGCGCTGCCTGCAACGTGCATATGCAGATGAATCCCTATATCCATGAATGGACAGTACAGTGTATCATAAATGCTGATAATTATTAAATATCACATATCCTTTGTACCTTAGCCATTCCTACAGAGCTGGCATTGAGCTCAGGAATGCCCTGGTTAGTCTTGTCACCTCGTTCCCACATTCCATAGTCCTGCAGTGGTAAAAATGGTCATGGCTTCATTTCTTTATAGCAACTCTCCAGTACTGAAACTCATCATGGCACTGAAAAGCCTATTCCACTAATTTATCATTAAACTATGATAACAGAAACAAAACAAACAAACAAACAAACCTCTGACTTTTTACTAATAATTCTTTCATTCATTGTTTCAAAAACCTGTGGTTACACTCCTCTGAAGTCAGTCCAAAACCCAGAAGTGTTTCCAAACATCTGGACGTGTTACAGTAGAAGACTCGACATGCACATACTTTGGGAGCAGCTTTTATTCTGTGTCTTTTCATTTAACTACTCATATGTCACCCTCCAGACACCACATACCCAAACAAGACCTCTAAAAAACATTACCCACCGCTACTTTGTAGGCAGCCTCTATGTAGAAGACCAAGTTTTGGATGAAGGCTACCTCGTCCAGGTTGGAAATGATACGAAGACCTGCGGGATAAGATAACAACTATGTTCAGTTCTGTTTGAACAAAGGAAAACTCATTCTTTAATAACATGATGTTACAACACCAAGGCAAAGAAAAGGCAAAAATTATATATATACATAAAAAAAGCAGTCTGCATCACTATTGTACCTGAGGCTGTCATCTGTGCCAGCATCAGCAGGTAAATCGAGGTGGCGTCCACCTGGAGATGACCCCACTGATCATCTCTGACCACTGTGGCACAAGTGGGAGTATCATATTTGGCATGCAAGCAATCTTTTGTACTCTGGGTGTGTTTGAACTTCTCCACCTTGGCCACCTGGAAACACATGACCAAAGACTCATTGTTTTTTGTCTATAGCTTTAGCTAAGTTTATAATGAGTTTCTTCATAAGCTAATCAGCAACGTCAATAATTCCACAGTACAAAGCGACGTCATCAAGTTGTTTGTTTTGTTTGCCCAGCAGTCCAATACTCAAACCCAGGGTATATCTTACCTGTCTCATCATGCACTGCAGAAGCCCCTGCATCAGTTTCACCACACTCTGCCAGCAAACAAAAACAGCTCTATCAGTAAACGGCAAAAATCTCACCGTGATGCAATTTACTTTCTATTTCTAGCAAGCTGGAAAGGAAACAGTTACAATCATCTCTTGTAGCTCTGTGTATTTATTCTCACATTTCCCACAAGAACCCGTGGAGGGGGGCTCAAGACTTTTGCAATCTGCTGTATTCTATCAAACAGGTTAGCAAATTTATCAGCTTGGACTATTAAACACTGACTCAAAGTTACAAGAGCTAAAAATGTACTTAAAAAATTCTAACAGAACTATGAATTGGGGTTTTTTTTCATACACATTAGATAATTTTTAGCAATTCTTTTAATGAATCTTAATCAGAAACTTTTATCAGTGCTGGCCTGATTTTAAAGTTAGACATTATAACACCTTACTCTATAATTAGGGGCAGAGTGCTACTTGTTGATTGATGGCACTCAGTACATGCACTGTAGGTTGTATGTATGGGTGAAAGCCTGTGCATGTTCAGCATGTGCACTATGTTATGTCAGAATGAAATAATCCTTTCCTCTTTCTTTAATCCTCTTCTTTCTAAAGCCTACTAAAACGTTATGATCGCAGTGCTGACCAAAACAAATGTGATTCTTTTATATTCACTTTCACTTTAAGCTATTTAAGAGTAAAACAATATTTTATGTTGAGCTAATGTGATACTTTAGCTTAACTACAGCCCACATTCATTAAAGTTTTACTAAGTATTGCTATCCTCAAATATTTAACCCATCATAACTGAAAGAATGCACAGGCCCCTTTTTCACTCGCTCTATTTATGTTGCAAACACACCTGCTCCAGTTCATAAGCTTTGGCCTTGTCTTCATCGCGGTCTGCATTCTTCCGGTAGGCCATTCCCAGCCCCCACACCGCCAGGACACTGTAAACATTATCCCTCACCCAGGCATCCTTCTTCTGCGCACTGGCAGGAAGAAGTCCTGTCACTGGATTCTGAAACCAAGACACATGTGACATGTTAACTAATAGTAAAGACAGGGGTGGTGTGAAGGATACAGTTGTGGTCAATAGTTTACCTGCACTCATCATGAGCCTGAATGTGATCATAATTGTGATTTAGGGTTTTGTTTTGTTTTGTTTTTTGAGAGTTGAATGATTGTACCACAAACACAAATCTTTAACATTTCTGAGGTCAGGGCTTTGGGAAGGCCTTTACAGAAGCTCCATTCCAAAACCAATTCTGGTGTGTTTGGGATCATTGTCCCGTTGGAAAACCCAACTGTGTCCAAGTTTCAACTTTCTAGCTGTTGATCTGACGTGAAGCTGAAGAATTTGAAGATAGTCATCCTTCATTATTCCATCCACTTTGTGCAATGTACCAGTATCATAAGCAGCATTACAGCTACAGAGCATGATGCTACCACCACCATGCTTGACAGTTTGTAAAGTGTTCTTAGGTTTGAAAGCCTCAGCTTTACTCTTCCAAACAGCTCAATGTTTGTCTCATCTGACCATAACATTTTTCTCCAGAGAGTATTTGATTTATCCATGTGGGCTGGTGCAAATTTTGGTCAAGCTTGAAGGAGCAGGAGCTTTTTTCTATAATCCATGTGTGAAAGATCCACGACAAGACACACAGCTGCAGCTTTTTAGCTAGCTGCTGAACACTCCACCAACGATTACAACGCACAGACAGGACCCAATACACACTTTAAGTCGACGAGGCGTGATTCTTCTTTGGCTATCACAGATTCATAGCTATTATTCTTATATGTGTTATTGTGATCTCCTATGAGCAGAGCTGAAAATGAATGAAAGCATGGTCCCACTGATTACAATTCAAACTGAAATTGTTAAAAAGTATCAAAGTCCTTTGACTGAAAGTTACTGAAAGTTCATGTGTGCCCAATAACAATAATACAGCAGTTGCAGTTTATATTTGGAGGAGCCTGAGACATCAGTGTGTCACCCCCTCCTCTCTCACTAAACATATACCCCGACATATCAGTATATGCTATGCCTGGAAAGCTGATGCTGTTTCCTATCAGCTGAGTACTCTCTGGGTCACAGTTTAGCATAGACAGCTGTTGATGGTGCCTCAATGTGAGCTCAAGAGCCAGGAGATAACAGTACATAGCTTTCCAGTCCTAAGCCTGTTCCAGTGCCTGAACTTTGCCCACACTTTGTTTATTTCTGTGCAGCTCACTTTTGGCTGAACTCTAACCTATATGGGCTGCAAAACATGTCCATACCTAGAATGCTTCTGAAGGAGAAATCAAGGATATGTGCATAACTGAAATCCATAACACTGGGTCCTGGTGTTGTCTCGTTTAAAGTTTACATGACTTAAACGTTCAAATGGACTATAGTGTCTGAAATAATGTATGAAAGTATTTCATATACAACCACGTACATTCTGCAACATCTAAACTAGTACACGGGTAGTAACGCATCAGTAACTGTAATCACAGTATGCAACATACTTCATTTTGAAATAAGTGCTTCCACATTTAGATCTTGAATTATTGCTTCATTCAAACGTTTCTCAGTAACATTGCGCAAAAAGGGGCCCTTACTCCACTCCACCTTTGCGGAAGTGCTCCAGCTTTACTGCGCTGCCTCGTCTCTGGTGCATGTCTGAACTCACCTGATGGCACAGGATAGTCTCCTGGACCAGCCGGGCATAGCCGTCCAGCCGCACTCCTGAGTTACTGCGACTCCTCATCCTCTCTGATCACTGCACACAAAACGACAGTTTAAGTCTCAGCGACCGCTTAAAGCTCGGCATTTACTTCTTTGTAAACGAAGCTTCGAACACCACCGGCTCTCGCTTAATAAATTAGGTAGGCTGTCTTACCAGGCAGCGACCCATCCTCCCACTCCTGTTTCGCCGACTCGATCCCCGCAGAGGCTGCTCTGCTAGCGCTCGCTAGCCGGGTAGCATCCAGCTGTTTTTTTGACGATATCAACACGTAACATTAAGCTTGCAGCATGAATTTTCAGGCACACAGGACCACACGGCCCGGTCAAAGCGCCTGATAAGACGAGTCAGGGCTCGCAGAAGACAGGACGTGAGGTCTCACAAACACAGAGAGGTTGGAGGGCAGAAACGTCTGTGAGCGGCTGTACATCCAATCTGTAAAAGAAAAATACATTATGTTCTTGTTGTTTCCCTGCTCGACGACAGGGGGCGCCAGATCACTTTCGTTCCTTCCACTCCAAGGCTTTAAGCCGCGTATTCACTTTATTTAGAAATGGGGAAAACTGACCGAGTATCCTGCTAGTTTATATGGCTCGTATCACAAACAATAGATTTATTACATGTACTGTTGGGTTTTGGGGGGTTTATATTTTATATACAAAATGTAAATAGTTTAAGTATCTAGCTATTAAATGCATTCAGCTAGAGTTTCCCTTTATTTCCCTCGATTTTCAAGCAGCATTAAATGAAAACACTCGTTGAGTACCACAGAACTGTACTTTTGCACATTGCTTAAAATGTAATTCATGCATTGTTCTTTGTCCTTAAAGTCATCATCACTATAAAGAATATACAGTTGGTGTATTGGGTAAATGTTGACAGTATAGACGACTTTTTACGTATAATCTGAGAAAGATATACCAGCAGAAAAAAACACAAACAGACATAAACTTCCCTTGTTGTTTATTATTTATGTATACCAGGACTATATTACTGTGCTGTAGTGCAGATTCAGTATTTTAGTCCAGTACTCAAGTAAATGTATCTCCAGTATATCTTGATTTCAAAATCAGGGAAAGTAAAGAACAGTTAAAAGTACCATTTAATTGAAATATACATAGTTAAATGCATAAAAATATGTGGTCAAAAGATGTCATGGTAATTTGAGGCTTTTTATGATTTCTTCAAATCATAAAAAGTTGTTTTTCCAGGAATGATTGCATAGCGTATGTCTCTAATGGCTGTTAAAAAAGAAAAAGAAAAAGAAAAAACAAGAATTGGGTGTACAAGTTCATAATGATTTTGGATTTTCTGGGGGGACTGGAGTCTATCCCATCTGCCACAAGGCAAGGTGGAGTACACCCTGGACAGCTCACCCATCTGATACACAGAGACAGAAAACCATTCACACACATATAACACCTGTAGGCAATTTAGAATAACTTATCAACTTAAGCCACTAATTTGCAAACCAGCATATCACGCAAACACCAGGATAACATGCAAACTCCACATAGAAAGACCGAGACAGATGATGGATTTGAACCCCTTTTGAACATGTTTTACAGAAAACTGCTCCAACTGTCAAGCATGGTGGTGGTAGCATCATACTCTAAAGCTATTTTGGAATAATGAAGAAGGACTACTTCCAACTTTGTCAACTTCACCTCAATTGGAGATAAATTTATCTGAATTTCAGGACTGGGACCACATCTCCATACACCTCCCTTCTGGATCTCTGTCTAAATATGACCCCCAGACACTACAAGCTGCATTTTGTGTGCCTGACCCTCCCTTCCATTTTCAATTTATATACTTGTCATTAGTACATGGACATCTGCGTGGCTCAGGAGCCACCACCAGTTCCCTCTGAGGCAAAACAGTTCCCCAAACTGCAGCCTCAATTCATGCTCAAGCCATCTGCCATTATCTATTAGAAATGCTGTCAAAACTAAAATGAGGATGTAGTTACAGATAATGAAATCAACAGCTAGACACAACTGGGTATTCCAACAGGACAATTACCCAAACACACATAAAAACTGGTTTTGAAATTAATAATGCAAGCTAACATTATCCTTTTAGAGCGGTCTTCCCAAAGCTGTGACTTCAACCCTTTTGAAAATTTGTGGACTATGCTTAAAAGCTGGATCCGTGACAGGAAACCAACCAATTTAAATTAACTCCACTATTTCATATATATATATATATATATATCTTCATATATTTGAAGAGTGTTCAAATATCGAGCCAAAATAATGCCGCATTGTTGAAGCTTGTTAATGGCAACCAAACGCATCTGGTCAAGCTGCAACTGGCAAATGGATAACCAGATATTAGTGGGGGTGTAAGTATGTATGTGAACATGTATGTATACTTTCCACCTTGTGTGGAATTGAGAAATTCAAAATAAATTAAAACTTGTGCACCAGTTCTAGTTTTTTAAAGTAATAAAAGATGCACGCCGTACAATCATTAAACCCTGGAAAAAGAAAATTTCAAAGAAATCATCAAAAATGTAAAAATTACACCGAATCGCAACTATGTTTAGAGTTGGGTCATATATATCGTGAAAACAGTTACTTGGATTAATATACGCTCTTTACTGAACAAGAAGTAAATTTGACTGAGTGGTAACTTTACACACACAGGCAGCCATTGCTGTTTCCTTGTAATAACGTAACGAATAACGGAATCTTTAATCCAATCAAATTTCAGAGCTGTGGCTTTTTAAACCAATCACAGCGCAGCCGTCTCAATCGCTGCTTACCATCGACCACTACCCGCTAGCTAGTTTAGCAACAAGCTGGGTGAGGGGCTAAACCGCAGATACACAGAAGCAGCTTCTTCACTCGTTTTTTTTTTGTGTATTTCGCTGGGACATAGTGAAGTTAGCAGTCATCCGAGTGATTATCTTCACGTTTTGGTCGAAGGTAAAGACTGGTGTTTACTTCTTGTGCATGCTTTAGCTAGATAACCCTTCGCAGGATGGGGCGCAAATGACACGAGACGCGTTGTTGAGGTTATTATGTGGCCGTCAATTAAGATTAGCTGATATTAGCTAATGCAACTTTGTATTAAAACCTCTTCAACGTAAAATATTTCAAGTTGGACACATTCTTAACGGGCGGCTAGGCGGTCGTGTTATCATTGTCAAGAATGTGTGTATTTCCTGTTTGGACGTCTCTCCTTATTGTTGTGACTAAGTCAACTGGGTTATTCAAAGTTTCATACCATGCCAACGTGTTATTCAGTAGTTGCCACAGGCTTGCTGATTGCACCCCCTCTAGCTATTTTAATTTCTCCTCATCTTTCTCTCTCATCGTCAAATAACTCCTTCAGTCGGTGTTTATCTCACTCTTGTATAACTGGACTTCCTCCCGCAGATGCAGTTCATGCTGCTGTTCAGCCGGCAGGGAAAGCTGCGGCTGCAGAAGTGGTATGTTCCTCTGTCAGACAAGGAGAGAAAGAAGATCTCCAGGGATCTGGTCCAGACTATACTGGCCAGGAAGCCCAAAATGTGCAGCTTCTTGGAGTGGCGAGACCTGAAGATTGTGTACAAAAGGTAGGTGTATAATGCAAGTTGTGATACAGCTGCACGCTCTCCCTTTCTATCACAAGTGGCATTTGCACTCAGCTTTTGGTGCAGTAGGTAAGAGTAGATCAGATCCTCAAATGCAACAGCACAATATTGCCCTTAAAGATTAAGTAATGCTTATTAGCACCAACATTTGTTTTCTACAAAGTAACTTGTATTGGTTCACTTGAGTTGAGAAATGGTCAAAAAAATTATTTATTGGGATTTTGTTTTTTAGTGTGCCAGTCGTCGGTTCTCCTCAGGAGGGAGGAGAGTAGTGAGAGGAATTAAAGCAAGATGCGTGCTCCTCTAAATCCCAACTGGTGGGAGCAAACTCCCACTCCCTTCCAGTGCTTCTTCCCTTAGGTTGTGGATTCCAACACACTACACCTAAAGGAGAGAGAGTAATTCCCAACATTAATTACCTGTGTTAATTAGACTCCCTCTCGCTTCTCCCCTGCTGCCTCAAGCAGCACCAGACTACCTGTTGCCATATTTTGAAGCAGTAATCCGTGCACTACAAGTTGTGACTTAAATAAACAGGGGAAAAAAAGTAAATTTGGTGTGAATATTTGTGACTTAAATAAACTGAAGTAGAAATTCATTAGGGAAGTCAGGATTGAGTGCTTTGCCAAGAGATGTCCATATTGGCACATGTGGGATGGGGACAGTTCTTCCAGGGTGAAACAGTGGTGCCTGATATGTGGACTCAGTGCGTTCCTGCTCGCTGTATCATAGCTGATCAAGTGTACTGTTCATGTCAGGCCAAAATGGCTCTCGTCTGACGGCTCCTGAATGGTTGTCCCTCCTTGTTAGCAATATAATAAGGGCTGGTACTTGTGAAGTGCCAGTTTCCAGGTGCACATACTAGTTTTTTTTTCATTGTTTCAGTTTGCGTCTCAGCAGCAGATGGAGTTGGCTCGTGGAAAGGTGTTTTAACTTGTATAAAACACTGTTCACATGACAACAGACGTTTATAAGGAAGAGAACTGCGTAGTTTCAGTTCCCGAATTCATGATGACTGTGGTGTGGTTGAAACCTTCAAAAGCCATTAGGAAGAGGATCGTTGACTTCAGGCATTTATGTTTAACTTGTAAATGGCCCAGATAAGCTTCACTCCGACTGTTGTGTAATTTCTTTAGGTCAGGGTATGATCTTATCAGTAGGATGTGTTAACGTTTGGTTCGTTGCATCACTGGTAAATCTGTGGTGGTTTGTTGGGGTGGTTAATGGGAGCTGGTGATTCAGTGATTATTTTGTCAGGCGCTGAGATTTCTGGCATCTAGAGCTCACCTTCTGGTGTGTCGTGGAAGCCAAAAACACCTTCTTTTCAAATAATAACTGCCAAAAATCAGAGTAGATGGGGAGATTGCCTGATTTGTCATGAACATATGACTCATAAGTAATGTAAATGTCCACTTTATCAAGGCAAAACAAACAAACAGTTCAGCCACATGATAGTGCAGTATTATACACACACATGCAGTTCAATACACAGGCCTAAATGTGTTGTATTCGTAACATGTGATTGTCTGATCAAATATTTGCATGACGGAGCATTTGAACAGGTGTATCAAAAGAAAAGATTGTGAGTGTATTATCTCAGCATTAACTTCCTGCCCATTTTTAAATGCCCTGCAGACACTTGCTGGGTTGTGATATCGCTGCATGCTCTTTCTATCACATTCTGGACCAGACATTAGACATTTTAGCTTGGTGTCTATGCTTCTTTCTTTTTTTTGTGACTGACTTTTATTACCAAATATACACTTAACAGTCTTAATGCATTCCTTAATACTGCTGATGTCACAAATATTGATGCTTTGCATATCTTCTTTCTTCGTGTACTAGATACGCAAGCCTGTATTTCTGCTGTGCCGTCGAGGATCAGGATAATGAGCTGATCACACTCGAGATCATCCACAGATACGTGGAGCTGCTGGACAAATATTTTGGCAGCGTAAGTCGTGTCAACATCACGCACATAACATGCTGATCGATGGTATCAGAAGGGGAAATCTGTTAAAATGTTACTGCAAGGATTTTTAGTAGGGACAGTGTCTCCTCTGATCTGCTGCTATTTGTTGTTTTGTGGACTCTCAGGTGTGCGAGCTGGATATCATCTTCAACTTTGAGAAGGCTTACTTCATCCTGGATGAGTTCCTGCTGGGCGGAGAGGCCCAGGAAACATCCAAGAAGAATGTGCTGAAGGCCATCGAGCAGGCTGACCTGTTGCAGGAGGTACGCTCAGTTCTTCTTCAGCAGATAAATAAATCCATTTGACCTGTAACTATGAACAGGGGGTTGCAATGACGAAGTGTTGATAAACCTATCATGTTTGTTTGGTTTTTGTGGGGGATTTTTTGTTTTCTTCAAAAATCTAAAGGTGTTATCTTTACTGCCAAGTAAGACAAGGAAAGCTAGCAGTTCTTCACATTTGATAAGCTGAAACAAAAACAGACATAAATCCTTTCAAAATGAAACATTGCCAAAATTCAGTAACTTTCTGTTGGTTGCTGGAGCACTGACTTTGTGAAAATAGAATTAATTTTACTCAACAATTCAAGTGTTGATCCAAACAGAAGGCTGGCTTTCTCCACCTTACACTCACCTGCACCTGCTATCATGTTTATTCTTAGGCTGCAGGACTTGATTAATACCTCTTTCTATCTCTTGTGCCAGTGCACTAAAGAACGTTCTGCCTAGGTGGCTGTTTCCAGTGGACAGATTCAGTGCTCTTTGATTTATTTAAAGCAAAGCATGCAGCACTATTGTTATAACAGGACTGGCTTTGCATGCCTGTAACTCACTGTAAAGCCCCTCTGTTCCCATCTTAGATTCAGCAGCTAGTAATTATGACTCATGCACTATTAATTATGTTTTGTAAGAGGTACTTAAAGAACCTGACATAACAGCTTTAAAGAGCACTTGTCTGTCTTCTTCTGCAGGAGGCTGAGGCACCACGGAGCGTTTTAGAAGAGATTGGGCTGACATAGATCAACGTGTTTCTGCCTTGTTTGATTCTCACCTCCGTGTGTCGACTAAGTCCTCTCCTGTTTACCGTGTCAGTGTTGTGTGTGTGAGTGTGGTCACCATCTATGTACTGTACTATCCTGTATTGTCCTTTCAGTGTAGTGCCAACTGTGGTTCTGATGTGTTCCCTATGTGCAAGCTCCCTCACTGTATTCAGCAGCACTTGGCGTACTTCACTCCCTTAACTTAAAACTCCACAGAGAACAATGTAGCACTGACATGAACTCCAGCACCATTAGATAATCCATCATCACCCACTGCAGAGCTGTACATGTTTGGCCTCAAGTGCTTGTTAAGGTGTTGTGGCTGCAGCTGGTGCTTCTCATGTTTTACCATCACATAGCAAAGAATCATGAAAATACAGCACTGCAAAAAATCTTGAACTACCCCTCGATTCTTTATGCTTTGCTAGGAAAATTGAATATGGGTGCAGTGGTTTATTGAAACATGTAAAAACATATGTGGAAGTACAGCCTGAAAAATTCTGTTTGGTCTAATCATCTTGAGTCTGCAGCCTGAACTCTCTTAAATCAGCTGTGCAAGAAACTAGTGTTCAGGAATAGTTCTGAAAGGACATTTAAAGCTCTTCTTCAGATGGTGCTGTAGATCGTTTTGTCCAGTTTCCTCAGTTTTAAGGCTCCACTGCACACTACGCCAAGATAACAGCTCTTTGGGAATTGACTTGTTGCTGCAAAAGTGCAGTTTTCTGTACTTCAGACTGTTATTTCTGACATTTTTGAGATTCAACTGAAGAAATGGCGAAAAATGGTGTTTGGGTTTTTTTTATGGGGTTACAGGCTCCTAGTGCTTAAAGATAAAATTTGAAATTGGTCCTTTGCATAGTTTTTTTTTTTTTTTTTTTTTTTTAACACGTGTAGAGATGATGCTGGTTCATCCCATGATACCTTTTTATGCCTCATTGTCTCACAGCCAGTGTTAAGTGGCATAACAAGTTTAAAAAAAACAAAACATATTCATCTGAAAATGTTCAGGTACAAGGGTTGGACTGAATGAGTGAACAAATAACCAGTTCCTATGTTGCATGCTCATATGTAATGGTAATGCATCAAAGCCACCAGCTGGGGCCAGTGCTGTTAAGGGAAACACAGACACTGTTACAATCACTTATTCATGGCTAAACTGAACCCAGTAACTAAAATTACACATTTAATAATCATTGTGTCTGTGTTAACACTTAATACAGGTTTATTTTCTGTGATTCTTCTCTTCAAATGAATCATTTCATATTCACATTTCCAGACTAATTGTTTGCTATATGTGGGTGGTTTCTGTGTAACTAGTGTCACGTTTGCTATACTGTATTTCTGTAGTGTTTTTGACCATCGACTTATTGTCCTTACAAAAAAAACAAACAAAAAAAAACACTGAGGTTTGTAAAAGCCTCTGAAAGTATATCTTAGGTCCAGTTCCTCCCTTAGTGCTGAATTAGGTTAGGATAGTGACCCAAATAAAACCACTATTTTGTGTATTATATAGCTCTGGCTTACTCTTAACGACTAACATATGACCAAAGAACACTGTGTTTTACCTTCTCAGTGGTGTCTATAGGAGGCTAAAACAGCAGAAAAAAGGGATTTATAACTGCAGGTTGATGTCACTGGATGTGGGAATTATTTGGCTACAATAAACCAGTATTATGGAATTACTCCAGTCTACCCAGACATGTTGATCATGACTTTCTTCATGGAGTGGGAACATAAAAACATGAACTGCAGATATCAGGTATATCATTGTAATGTGCAAGGAAACAACTTCTAAATAGTTACTCATCTCAAACTGTATGGAAGTCTTTTTTTCTTATCAAGATCAAAACTGTTGTCGTTGAACACTCGTATTATCAAACTTTGATTTGTGCAAAAGAAATCAGTTTTTGTATTAAACACTGACAACACATTTTTCTTATATTTGAAAGATATTAAAAATAAATGTATTCAAAAAGCAAGGGTTTTTTTGTTTTTATATTTTTACGTAACATGTAGTGCCACAATGAGCATCTTGAAAATATTCACATATGTACACAAAAGGTGTTTACAAGTGCCAATGTTGAATACATTAAAATCATTGCATTTTAAACTGGATTAACGCATACAGTGATCTCAGGACTCACAAACTGCAATGCATCCCTTTTTATTCATTTAAAATCCAGATCGGTAAGGCGGAGATGTATCTCAGTGTGCACAAATTTCTAGAAGTTATTTTTAGGAAAATCTGATTTGTAGATTTTAAAATGTGCGCTACAAAAAGAGCATATTTTCAGTGAGGTCACCTCACATTTCCTCGGACTATTCACTTTCACTGTTTTTCTGCGTTCGCTCCATCTCATTTCTCTCTCCACCGGGACTTGATGTTGAAAGGTTTTCCACCGTCTCCTCCCCTGACTCCTCTTTTTCTGACTCTCCAGATGAAGCTGTCTCTTCAGGCAAATGGCTTTTCTTCTTGCTCTTCTTCTTGCTCTTCTTCTTGCTCTTTTTGGAGTGTTTGTGGCGACGATGTGTGCTGCTGTCATCATTAGACTTTTTCTTACTTTTATCAGGTGACTTGGGGCTTCTTTCTTTACTTCTCGACTTTTCTCTCGTTCCCATGTGAGCGACGTCATTCGTGCCTCTACCGTTTCTCTCTTGATCTCTACCCCTATGCTCCTTCTCTCTGTCCCTACTTCTGTTTCTCCGCCTGTCTTGCTCGTCGTCTCTACTTCTGCTCCTTGACCTGCCTCTACTCCTGCTCCTTCGCCTGTCTTTCCACCAGTCACTGTGTCTGGATCTGGACGACCGTGTGTCCTCTCTGTTGTGGTATGACGGCCTCCTCTCTCTGCTCCTGCTCCTTCGCCTGTCTTCGTCTCGTCTCCTTTCAGATCTCTCCGATCTCACCGGGCTCCTGCTGTAATGACGCTGCCTCCATGATCGGCTCGAATGCCACCCGTCTCTGTGACTGCCCCTTACACTGCGGTCAGGGGACATGTGCAGGTCCCTGTCAGCCTCCCAGAATTCATTCCCAGGGTTTCGAAATACATGCAGAAAGTTGCAGTGCTTCCCTTTAGGGCACTTGTGTCTGTCAAACAATCCTAAGAAGATAAACAAACAAGCTAAACACTGTGGGAATGTCTTCAAGTGAAACTGCATGCAGTCAGCATTAAAAAGTAGCTCACCACATATGGCATTCTTCCACCGTGTAACAGGTGATATCTCACAGTGAAGCTGCCGGCCTGCATACCACCTCCCATTGAATTTGATGAAGGCATCTTTGCATTGCTCCTCTCTGGAGAGACAACAAGTCAAAGAATGATGTGTTTTCTCTGAAGTGTTACTTCAATTGCAAAGAGACGGGAAGTGGCTGAGTGACTTCTTACGTGTCAAACTGAACATAAACGTTTCCTCTCAGGTGTGGTTCATAGTTACAGCTGACCTATTAGAGGAGAGGAATAGGTGAAATCTATAAATGTTTTTAAGGGGAATAAGTGAGTCTGTTTTACAACACAGACAGGATGACGGGAGGAAAGCTTCTTGATGTCATCTCACCTTAAACTGCAACACTTTGCCGACGCTCTTGAACTCTGGCAGAACATCGTGGTAGAACTCGAGGAAGGACTCCTGCATCTCCTCCTCGCTGTGCTCCAAACAAGCATCGATGTCATAGTCATCACGGCGCGACTCTTCCATACCGAACGTTCTAAACATTCCGCGGATCATCAGCGTTGGACTGGTTTCAGGATACGTATGTTTTCGAGAACATCTGGATTCATAGAGAGAAGACATTCAAATACATGGGGAAAGGCCACTTTAGTGTCATCGTGTAATTTAACCTAACATAACATTCTTCTTGACAGACTAGCTCCTATTGAAATCACTGGACGCACTCCGTTCATTCAACTGAAAAATTCAAATTCCATCAATTTCCAGTTATTACTGGAGTCTCCCAGGTATCTGTCCTGAGCCGCCTTTTTTTCTCTCATCTCCTTCCTCTTGGTCAAATCTTCCATAAATCGGTTTCCATTGTTATCCCAATGACACCCAGCTCTACCCACATGCCAAACTACCAGCACCTCCCACTCACTGCCCTCTGTGTTTGCCTCCAGGAAATTAAATCCTGGTTCTACTGCAACCTTCTCAAACTACAGTGATAAAACAGAGGTTCTTCTCACTGTCCAAACGTAACAGCTATTCATTCCCTGTTGACAACTCCTTAGTTTCTCCCTCGCCTCAGATTAAGAGTCTGGGGGTCATCCATGCCAGGACGCTTTCTTTTCAAGGGCATATCAGTGGCATGTCAAAACGCACCTCTTTAAACTAGTTTATTCACTCTGATTGCAACTTTGCTCTTAATTTTATAGGATTTTTTGTCTATTCCTATTGTTCTTAACTCTTCTGGGTGAGGTAACCTTGAGTGTTTTGAAAGACACCTAAAAAGAAATGTATTATTATTATTATTATGGTTATAATTATTATTATCAACAACTCAGAAGAAACCAAAACCCATCAGTACCTGTCTCCAAATCGACACGCTCCAGTCTTGAGGAAGAACGGACAGTTGGCTACGTCACGCTCCGTTCCAAAGTTCTCAGAGTTCACTGTCACAGGAGCCTCAGGGTTCATCCACGGGCCACCATTATCCAGCTGTAAGACAGGCCATGAGCAATATTTAAACTGTCTTAGTTTTCAGTCTTTTATTAGATTTAGAGATGTTTGCAATGACACCAAAGTGCCGTCACACTAGTTAGAGTAAACTGAATTGAAAGAATTTAAATGCGTCTCTAGGTATAAACAAGTGAAATAAAAAACTTCAGAGCTTCTAAATACCACTTTGAGTAAAATTTAAGGCCAACCTTGTGACAGAAAAGCCCATGAAAAGTCATCAAAATGAACAGTAGGCTCAAATGAAAGTATCTGGCTGAGTTTAAAAACATTGGACAACAAGGCCTAAAGCTTTTATTTGTACACAGCCAATACAAACACTAACATTTAACAATATTAAAATAATATTTTGTCATTAAACCAGGTCTGTTCCAAATCTCTATATTTGGTTAAACAGAAAAAGAAAAAAATATCACACTCCCTGATGATTTGATAGAAAAGCAATTTTTTTTAAAATAAAGAAATATATTTTCCATTTCCTGAGAAGTAACTACAAGTCTTACTGCTAGGGCTGTGCGATATGACCAAAATGTCATATCCCCATATAAGACATCTATCGTCCGATAACGATATAAATCACAAAAATTTTACATTTTCTGTAAATTCTGTGAATCTCGGGGAGCTCGACTTGCGTGAAGTGTTTCCAGCTGGGCGTTGTGTACCTGGAGTCGAGTGTTTTAGTGCTGTTTAGTTAGTTTAGTAATGAAACTATACATTTTTAGACATAAGTTGTAACAGCCGCCGTTTTCTTTGTAAATATTTATTACACAGTGTGCTGCGGGGAAAAGCCTGTTCTAAAGTTTGAGTCTAAGGTTTATTTTTTAGCACCTGACGGCTCTTTTTTGCTTCTCATCTGCAAATACTCTGCATACTCTTTCACGTGATTCTGTTTATTTTGAAAAGTCTCAACAGGATCTTGAGCTTTATTGTGAAAGGTTTATGTGGAAAATAAACAAGCAGACAGGTCGCTTGTCCGTCTGTAGTGTGGTTATATTAAATATAAGAGAAAGAGAGAACTTTAAGAAGTTATAGCCACTACAGTGACCATCAAAACGATGAAAAGATATTGCCGTAAACAGTTTATTTTACGACACCACGAAACAAACGACAGCGTAAAATGAAACGATAGACGTTTTTATATCGTCATCCGATATGTATCGTTATATCGAACAGCCCTACTTCCTGCTAATCTGCACATATACAAAATACAATATACTGGAAATGAGTTACTATCATTCTGCGTCTCATTTATTTTCAAAGTTTATTTCTGAAGTCATGATGGCTTGGGAGAATTTCCACTGTTAGTGGCATTTAACTGAACTTTATTTAACTGATTCAAGTTAAGTCCCATTAAAAGACAAATACCAGTAGTATATATGTACTATATGATACTTTGGGGGGTTTGTGGCTAAGACAGACAGTTTTTACTCGTGTTTGTGTGTGTGAATACCTGATTTTCAGCTTCATCCAACATTTTCTGAACAGCCTCCTACAAATGGTGTAAAGACACGGCTGGTGAAAATGTGTAGAAGTCAATATAACTGCAGCATATCTGCTTTCTGTGGGTTAAGACCACGTTCACAGAGACTGAGAGGCACAAAAAAAGTTGTTAATGGGAGGTATCCTTTCAACACTAGTGGAGCGATTTCACAGCTTTCACACAATATAAAAGATACATCCTTGTTGTGAGAGCTGAGGGTTTTCTCTTTGAGTGTATCTCAGTTAAGGAGTAAAATGGTTCAGTCAAGGAAAAGTTGCACAAACACGTTACAAAAGAAACAATCAGTGGGTGAGACATTAAGCCGGTTCATTAGCTCTCAAGATTATGGAGAAGAGGATATATATGTCTTTTTTGTTTCTATCCTCCTGGAGCCCATATCACCTCTCTGTCTCGCTTCTCCTGCTGCTTCTGCTCTTTTTCTTCTTGTTCTCGCCTCTGTTGCGCTTCCCATTCCTCCTTTATCATCCGCTACAGACACAAAAAGACATAAAGACAGTTATTTGGAATTCTTATTGCAAATCATTTCCACTGATTCCACTGTGCTGTCATTTCCATTTATTTTGGTGCCATGAATTGCTTTTTTCCATTTCACCACAAATGCAGCTCTTTTAAATCAAGCTGGTATGGCCATCATGCCTGGACTGTCTTTATCCAGTCAGCTGTACTGGGCATTTATCCCATACAAAAGCGAAATGAAATATAATGTGTTTTTAAATGTAAATAATTAAAAATGCTCAGTAAAATTCTGATCTGAACTGCAGTTTGTAAAAGCCATTACTCAAACAGAACAATGGATTTGCTGGGATCTCCAGTCAATATTTACAGCAGCAGGATGCTGTGCGCTGGACTGAGCTAGACTAAACTGGTCATGTTCACCAGAATAATGACTGAATGAAACAAGCAAGATCAGGCACACGTGCAGAGCTTTGATCATAACAAAGGGGAGAAGTGCCTCCAACATGCTCAAACATTTGACCACACAGTTAATTTGCACTACTGTAATGTCTTTGGTACGCTGCTTAGCGACGGTGGCGACTCTCGAGGGGAAACTTACGGCACAAGCAACATAAAACTTCTCCAGATCATGTTGATTGTAATATGTTAGCGCCATACTGTATGAATAATCTCCATCTCGTATTAACATTTAGTTGACGAGGTCTGCCAGAGTGAGACTGACTCAGAGGCTCTCTCATATACCTTTAGCTACATCTGTACTACATTTTATTCTCTAACTCAATGAGAATTGATTAGAGAATCGATAAGGAATTAAATCCATAATTGATATTGATAACGGAATAAGTAACGCTAAATTCCTGTCAATTCCCATCCCTATACCTCCTCCTCCTCTTTTCTTTTCCTTGCTGTTTCCTCCTTCTCCAAACGCAGTCTGAACTCCTCTTGGGCAATCCGCTCTCTTTCCAGCCACTCTTCATGAAGATGCTGTCTAAAGGTAAATAAATACAAAATCAAACACATCCAGCATGTGCAGCAAAATGGTCTATGCTGCTATCAATGAATGAGCAGCTTCAGAGCAGCGTCAGTATGGCCCTACCTTTCTTCCTCTGCAACATCGTCATCCTCACCGTCTTCATTTACTTCGTCTTCTTCTCCAGGAGTAGGGCTTGCTCCATTTTTTAAATCTGTAACAGAGAAATGGTGGTGAAGAATTTGCTTAACAACCGCAACTAGACAAATGAGAACAACACAACCTGGACTCATACATCTATCACATACCTCGTTCTCTAGCATGGGCGAGAGCCTGGCGTTTCCGTTTCCTCCTCTCTTTCCTCAGAGCAGCCCTGCGTTGCTTCTGACTGAAGTGAAAGAGATTGAAAACAATAATCACAACAGAGGAGCAGATGATGGGAGACTAAGCCGGGGCTTGCACAGCTCTTACAAGAGAGTGCACCTTAAACAATAAAAGCCAGTGTTCACAGCAGACCCTGTGCCCTGTCACACATAATGATCACTGAACTCTTCCCATCACTGGTGCTTCTGAAGAAGACAGACTTCATGTGCCATTTGCTTCAGTTAGCCATATTACACCACCTTCTGCCTTTCCCAATACTAAAAAAATCTCACTATCTGCAAAGAAAAGGCTCAGGCATTCAAATCGGTTTCTTTAGTACCACCAGACTCATAAAAATGTATCTAACCTAAGGCTAAATTTGTACGATTACGGCGTTTATTTAACAACACTTTAAATGCATGCAGAAGCCACTGTTGTCTACGTGTCTCAAAATCATTACATAAATACGTTCAAAAGACCTACAAAGAAACACAGACCTTAATACAGGAGCTGAAATCACTGGAGGAGTGGACGCTGCCATTGCAGCTAATGGGAGCTAGCTGGTTAGCTTCTTTGGCTAACCCTAGCTGCCCAGTGTAATTCTGCCCGCGTTGTTTGTTCTCGCCAGCATGTAATTAGAAACATTAGAGAAAATCTTCTCTGCTTATACGAAATATTTCCCAGGTGGAATAATTTGTCAAGCTAGAGGCACAACTAAAAAAATGTTTATTGTAAATGTTAGCTACATGCGGAGTTGTTTTGCCTTCTTTATCTTCTTCTTTGTGGAATTCCGGCAGGCAGGACGGAACACAGGCGTATTGCTGCCCTCCTCAGGTACTTCCTAAATGTACATCAAGGATTAAATCCTTACGAGTAGTCCATTTGGGTGCAGAACTTTAGATTAAAAAAAACCTTTAAAACTTCCTAATGATACAAGTCGATTACTGGTTTTAGGAGAAAAGTCTTAATGTTTATAATATTTGTCTCAATAAAATAGCTGGAGCAGTCCATCAAAACATGCTTAACAGTTTCCATTTCTTCACATGTGCAATTTCCACAATCTGACCTCCTCCACCCACTGCAGCACCCATACCATAGCTATAAATTCTGCCTTGTGCACAGAAAACCCCTCGGTCAGTTATCTAAGCTTAACTGTGCTACACATCTATTACCAACTGAGTCTTCATCTCTCCTCTACCACCTTAGAAAAAGCTAAATTAGCTTTTGCTCTTTTGTTTTCCTAAATCCTTAAATGAGGTTTTGGTCTAAGACTAAACCATGGTGCTATGGCTATCCTGTGGAACTGGGGGCTAACCCCACTTTCTCCACTCACAACTTCTCCACCTTCTTACTTAATACTGAAAACAAAACTCCCCTCTGGTTTAAACTAAATACTTTGATTTTTAAAAGGGAATAAAAGGTCTGCTCTCTATTCAGTATAATCTATTTTTTTAAGTCTGTGTACAAAAAAAGTCTGTCTACAACTTTATTAACTATCATCAGAGATCATTTTATAGAGCATCTTGATTAACAAATAACAAAATACAGGCCAAATATAATAACACAGCATGTAGCACACAAGAGGATTATAAAAGACGCAAAGGATGAAATAAAGAGGCGGTGCAATGGCAGTACAAGGGCAGGTTTAGATTTCTATTATTTTTTCCATAACTATTATTTCATTTCAGTGCTATGCTTTTCTTCATCACAATTAATCCCATTAAGATGAAAGCAGGATTGTATGAGGGCTAGAGAGCGCCTAAAAGTGGGATGGTGGTGGTGTCAGATATAACGGATGTAACTGTTTAATGCAGGGAGACAGTGCTTGTGAATTAGAACTAGATGTTAAAAACAACAACAACAAACAAACCCCATTTTAGTTAACAAAATAAAAATAAAAACTAGACCAAAAAAATGAAATTAAATGATTTTGTGAACTTGGAAAAGAAAAAAATTAATAGAAAATATCCTTAAGTTTAGTATTTGTTAGTTTGTTACAGATTTCATTGCATTAGCTGTAAGGATTTTCCTAAATTTTGCCCCTGGCATACAATAATAATTAAAATGTAATTGAGGAAACTCAGACTAACAAGGAATCTACTAAAAACCAAACTTAAACTAATCATTTTCAGACAATTAAAACTAAACTGAATCAAGGGAACCCACTCTGCAAACTGACTGAAACCACACTGAATAAAAAAACAAAAAGTTAAAAGAAATTTTAAAAAATTGCTATTAGCTAATAAATACTGTGAAAGGCACAGTCACATTAATTTATTTGCCAAGTAGGCACTGTGCAGAAATCTCAGCGACAAACGACAGTTTTGTTTTTATACCAAACAATGATTATTGTGAGTCATATCAATCTGTTACACAACTCTAACGCACCATTGCCTGCAGTGTAACATTGTGTGTGCCTTATGTGGATGCTGCTGCTTTACACAGAGATTTTCAATAAAAAGCGGCAGATCAAAAACAGTAGATGGCACAATTTCCATTTTTGTCCATTTCTAGCACCTCCACATAACCCCATGAAGTTTACAGGTGGCAGTTTCCTCTCTAAAATAGCAACCGCTAATAACTGCAAACACAGCAGGAATTTGCGAGTTCTTCGGGCCTTTATTTTAGGCATCTTTGGCATCTGTGGCACTCTCTCTGTCCCCCCGACAGTCTGTCATTCATTTTTCTTCTCTGGCGCTGTCCTGAGGAAGAAGGCGGGCTGTGTGCAGCAGCGGTAGCACAGAGCCTGAGGCACCAGCATGTACAGCACATTGACCAGCAAGAAGACAGGCTGGCTGTCCACAGGTACTCTGTATGAAAACGGTGTCCGTGTGTGAAGAGATGCACCGATGTGGGAGAACTGGGCCTGTGAAACGCAGCAGAGAGGGATAATAAGCATGTGCTTCACAGCTGGTATGTTCACCAAGATTCTTATATAACCACTATATGGACAAAGATCACCTACATATTACATCTGCAGGAGCTTGTTTCACATCCCACTGTGAATTCATAGGCATTACTATGGAGTTGGTCCCTGTTTACAGCTATAGCTTCCACTCTTCTGGCTTTCTACAAGATTTTGAACGGTGCCTGTAGAAATATTTGCCCTTTCACCCAGAAGGGCATTTGCAAGGCCTGACACTGATGTTGGACAAGAGGGGTCGGCTCACAACCTCCATTCTGGTTGATCCCAAAGGTGGTAAATGGGGTTAAGGTCAGGGCTGTGTCAAGTCTACTTATTTGACCAAAGCTTCATGGGCCTTGCTTTATGGCATGGTGCACAGAGATGCTGGGAAAGAAAAAGGCCCTTCCCTAAACTGTTAATAGTCAAAAATGTCTTTGTAACCTGAAACTTTAAGAGTCCCCTCCACTGGAACTAAAGTGTACAGGCCAGAAACACAAGCCCCAAAGCAATATCTATCTAGAAGGGAAGAAATTTCAGACACTGACTTGCTGCACTCAAATTCAGTGAGCTGTTTAGAAGGACCCATTCTTACACAAATGTTTATAAAGGGTGGCTGCACAGCTCAATACTGAACGAAACACCTGAATTCAGTCACTAAAAGGTGCTGCCCAATACGTTTGTCCATACCGTGTATCTTGGTCTTAAATATCTCTTACATTTTTAACAATATTTTGAGCTCATGATGTAAAAAAAAATGAATATTCAAAAGAATTCAAAAAGAATTATGAATTTTAGAAAACAAGATAGAATTAGATGTCAGCACCAGGGTTAATATAGTTAACTAAAACCAAACTAAAAACCAAAAGTAGAAAAATGTTAGTTAACAGAAATAAAAACCAAATATTAAAATAACTGCAATTGTTTTGTGAAGTTGGAAAACTAACAAAAATAAAATAAGAATATAGCAGAAATATCCTAACTGAAACTAAACTGAATTTAAAAAAAAAATCAAAACAGAAAATAATAGAAAATAAAAAACTATAATAACTAAGATTTTTAGTTGTTGTTTTGTCCCACAGAATCTCAGTGGTCTGGGATAGTGAGACATTTGGGCACATTATTGTCTTATTATCATGTATTAGTAAATTAAACATCAGTTCAAAGTCATAAATCTTATAGGAAATCTTGTGATGCTAAAGCCCACATTTTCTTGCTGGAAGCAATGATCTATCTACAATAACAGAGCAAGAAGGGCTTACACAGGAAACCCATTTGAAGCATACAAAAACAAAGTAACAGCTGTTTTGGAGTGAATTATTCCTTTACTGGACTGACGATGCCTGCATTCTGGCACCACCACTGATCTTCATATGATTTTCAATCTAATACACTTCTGTCATTTACCTTTTCGTAGAAAGCTGCTGACACATGACATGTTTCATAGCAACCAAGGCTGCCAAAGGATCAACCTTCCTATTTATATCCTGGCTGAACAGCTGACATTTAAGTGAATACCACCAATACCACCATTCCTCTTGGTCTGAAGTCAGCTTCTGCCCTTATCCTGCCGATGAGTGACGCGCCAGCCTGCAGCTCAAACACAATGGCTGCATTGTGCAGTGGAGATGTGATCAGCGCGATAGCCGCTCCCACAACTCTTCCCTTTCCATCTTTAGATGTAAATAGAGCCACTGGAGTCTGTCAGCTCTGAAGAGTACACTAAACAAAGACCAACTTGCAATCACTACAGAGGAGAAAGTTTACCGAACTGGCCAGAAGCCGGCTCTCAGTCTCTGTGTAACATTACATAATCTACCTGGATCTATGATGTCATGTGGGAAAACAAAAGACTGTAAACGACTCTTTCACATGACTTTCATTTTTAAAACCTGGCAACCCTTTCATCACTTACACATTTGGTTTCCAGATATTCGGAACAAGTTAGAGACGTTAGGTGTTTCTAACTTGTGAGGGGCCCCTCATTGTATACGGAGATCAACAGTACCTGTGCCAATGCTCCTGAGTGTACAAGAGTCAGGTCTGGCATCCAGTCACATCCTGGGACCAACAGCCCATACAGAGTAATGATGTAGTAGGGCCCAGAATACAGCATGCTCACCAGCATCTGTCAAACAGAGACACAGTTTACTTTTTTAGATATGTGGCTTAACATTACAGCATTAGAGTGACGTTTTTGGAGTGTTTACTGTCACCGTGTTACCTGTACTTTAGGGTAGGCTGAAGGGTCTTTGAGGTATGGTTCATACTGTTGTGTGTAGTCTTGGCACCATTTGCTGGAACAGTCAAGAACAACCTCGAACACATAACATAACAGTTTGATATGTGAGAGACACCCAACGCTAAGAAAGTAATCTAGAGCTGGGCAAGCCGATCACCATGAGGTTTCTTACCAGGCCTCTGAACACACAGAAAGCCAGCGCTGGAATGAGGTAGATGATGAATACCAAGTCCACAGGTCTGCGGAGCAAGCCTGCCCTGTGAGCCTCCTCGATGTCCTGAGAACACAACAGCAACACTAACATTTGCAGATGCAAAGTATGGATGTGTTTCCAGCAGATAAGACACTTTAACCCTTACCTTGTGGATATAAGGTAGATCGCAGTTATTTCACAGAGGCGGGGTACACCCTGGACAGGTCGCCAGTCTGTCGCAGGGCTAACACACAGAGACAGACACCATTCGCGCTCACATTCACTCCCACAGTCACACCTATGGGCAATTTGGATTAACAAATTAACCTATCCCCACAAACTGCATGCCTTTGGACTGTGGGAGGAAGCCGGAGTACCCGGAGGGAGAACATGCAAACTCCACACAGAAAGACCCCAGCCTGATGCTGATGCTGTGCGGCAGCAGTGCTAACCACCTTGCCACTGTGCTGCCCTTCAGAAAGAAATGTCACCAATAAATGGGCATCTGTTTAAACTTCAGTTATGTTTAAATATATCTACTATCAAAGACATATTTGCCTAACTTATAATGACTCTGAGAAATGTGCCCATACATTTTTTTTGCACTGTTTCTGTGGTGGTAATTACTCGTCAGAATAATCTCACAGACACCTGAGACGGACTCACTGATGGATTGGACTAAGGGCAATAAAAGTAGGTGTTTTCTCTGTGAGAGCGGCGGCGGTCAGGTTCTTACTGATAGCTCAACGTCTCGTGCAGAAGGCTGACAAAAGATGCGGAAGCAAGCCCACACTGACACTGAGATGTACAACAAATGGAGGATGAAGAGAGGGCCAACGTGAGTCCCATACTTTCCTGGGGAAAAATGAGGGGAAAAACTAGATCAGAAATGATCTAGTTTAAATCCCTGTAAGCAAACGGGATATAAAAGTCTCTGTGTGTGTGTGTGTGTGTGTGTGTTGTTGGGGGGGGGAATGTGGGTTACCCTACACAGGCTATCTAAAAGCATCCCATTATTTTTAGTGTACTTACCGACAGCATTCCCAAGAATGTAGACCATTGCACGCATGAGAAAAGATCCCACCCAGTAGAGTCCAATAGCTCTGTAATTGTCCCTGCCCAAACCATGTAACAAAGCCAGATGATCATATTGTAGTTTCAAAGAATTAGGTATATAGATACATTATCAAGCTTATCTTATCAAACAGTATAATATGGATGGGATTAAGTGGCAAATATTTTCCTTACTTAGTGATGCAGCTGTGGTGAATAACCTTGGAAACAAGACAGCTCTTACCCCCAAGTTATTGCAGCAATCATAAGCAGATACATGAGATAGTGCACGCAGCCATCCCAGTACGATATCATGTGCCCATGTGCTGTGTTGACATGTGGATCTGCCTGAAACACGATGTAGATTTATCAGTAAAACTGTGAGGAAGTGGGGGCATTCATAATCTGGACACAATAGAGCAACACTTGCCTCTTTGAGGTAAAATGTCACAAATCCATCAATGATGTTGTCTTGCTCCAGTCCAATGATCAGATTCACCACACTGAGGAATGCATGCACTGCATACACTTCACAGATGTATATTTGATATATTAATTTCTAATTAAAGACAGGACAACTTGCAAACATTACGTGCTGCTTTAAAAATCACTGCTTTCTAAATACTGCAACAGGTTTTTATAGGTACAATATGCAGAAAGTCCTAACTCGAGCTTTGATCTGTAATGAACACTTCCCTCGGTCGCTGTTGGTCAAAGCAAGAAACGTGCATTTGAGAAATCCTACCATAAAAAAGTGGATCTACTGGAGCCTTCTTTTTAAGCATAAAACGAGCTGAAATGGCCAGAATAAGAACTGTTGTGCACCAAGCGAAGAAGAAAGCTTCAGCACTGCATGGGGGGAAAAAAGCAGATAAATGATTCTCAGAGTAGCTACTCCTCGCTGCTGATGGTGGAAGTCGGAATTCCAACAGTTAATATGTGAACCAGTTTCCACGTACCTGTTGCTGTAAATGAGAGAATTGAATAAATAGCAGATGGGGATAGACATCAGGGAGAGCAGGAACACTCCCGTTCCCGCAGACGCGCTCATTGCGCACCGAGCGATTTGTCTGAGCGAGAACTTAAAATCTTAAATTAAACAAATCAGCCCCAGAAAATGTTCATGCTTAGCTTGCGAGTCACATTTCACAGGATGGGAGGAAAGTCACAGTGTTGCCGGAAAAAAAAAAGAAACTTTGAGCTCGGCTCCCGCATGCATGCTCAATCTTGTCTGGTCTGTCTGCCTGCTCTCCTCTCTCTCTTTCTCTGTTTACCTACACATGCACTACACTCAAACGAGCTTCAGCTTTCAGATGGTGGGGGCGGGCCCTCACCTGGAAAGAAACGTAAAAAAAACCCCGACTTTCTGCAGAACTTAATGTAGTAAATTAACAATTCTCGTGCCTTTCTCTTCTTCTTCTTTTTGAAACTTTTTTTTGCTTTTTTTTTAATCTCTGATTTGATGGAAGTGGCGATTTTTTTCATTCATTCATATTATTCTATACATCCAAATACTAAGCTGGAGGGAATAGTAAAATAATACATATAGAGGCTGTGCAAATGAATTTATATGATAGTCCATGAAAAATACAAAAAATTACAAAATAACAAAATAGGACAGGGACGCCACAACTTTATATTCGTCCTAAATGAAAAATTAAGATGTTTTTTCTCGGGCAGCTTCACTGTGCTTAACAAAAATATATATTATACCATCTGTGAAAAAACCGGTTTTGTTTGTTTGTGTGTTTGTTTTTAACGAAGAGACACTGACACCCCGCGGTCAACTGGAAAACGTCAAGCAAGGATGAGGAGGTTTATAATAGGAAAATAAAGAAAAGTGGATAAAACAAAAAAAAAAAAGCACAACATACTAAAACATACATTTGGTGTGTAAATTACTTTTGTTCTGAGACTAAATTTAAACCCAGTTGTTGAAAACAAGTATCCAAAGATATTATTCTTGAGAAAACCTAAATTGCATTTTTCACTTTGGCTAGTTTCTTGAAAACCAAATACATGTCAAATATACGATTTAAAATAAGTTATAAATCCATCATTTTGTTTTGTAGCGTCTCTTGTGATTTTTAAACCAATTTATTAAACATTGACATATTTTAAAGAAGAATCTAACAGTCCTGTTACTGAAACCTATTCGACCTGACAAAAGAATAGACAAGCAGTGAGACCATGAGACAACATGACAAAGATGAAGTGGCACTTTCATCCATGTGTTGATAGCTACCACTGGTCGACAAAACGTCAGTCTTCTTTGACATATTTAGCATTTTCTAATCTTTTCTGACTGGGTTAAGTGTTTCACTAGCCAAAAGAAGACAATTACATTTCAGCGTTTTATTTCTTTATTAGTACACCTGCATTTATTAATTCACAGTCTATTGCAATTCACAGCTGCATCTTTTTTCTAAGAAAACACTAATCGTAGCACCGATTTGTAACACTGTTACCATGCATATAGAACAAGTATTACAAACATGTGTTAAACGCATATAAAATATTATTAATCAGTATTTTGGTGGTCCTGAGTATTTATTTATGTCATTTATGTCATGAGCTACAAATAAAAGTAAGATACCCCTTCAGCCATATTACTCCAATTTCAACCCTTTTGGCATAACATTTATAATAAAGTAATCATAAATGATTCTCTTAGTTCACAGAGGGTTGATCTATATGCTTTGTAATTGTTTGAATAACTATAGTGAATAGGGTATTCAAGCAAATATTTGCCAATAAATACTGAATGAGTATTTAGTACGAGGGACAATTTTTAACTTTATGTTTAATAATTAAAAAAGGGTTTTAAAAATTATAGAATACAGCAGCTAATATCTGATAAAAAGTTTACAATTGATGCCTGACCTTTATAAATAAATTTTTAATGGCTTATTATTTGTTTTTTATAAATTACACATGTATTTATTTATTTGTTTACATTTTAAGTTTGAATTAATGCGCCAATTGTGTAATGATCAAAAAATATTTAAAAAATTAAAAAATAGAGTGTAGTGCCTCTTGCTCACACGTCCGTCCACGTTTGAATGTAAATGCTGCTTTTAATAAGAATTTTATTATTTTAATTCTATTCTATTTAACATATTTGCCGATTGTATTGTGCCCAAAACGGTCATATAGATAAAAAGAAGGAAAAAAATCTGTATGTTAAGACACTGTTCAAGTTTTTTCTTTGTTCGTTTTTTTTTTTTTTAATCTAGAAGTGAACAATAAAGTTTCAGGACAAAAAAAATATTTTGGAGGAAGTATACCCACGCCACTTCCGGAGACTCTGTAGCTAGCAGGTAGCTAGTGATGAGTGATGGCGTCTGCTGCGATGGATACCACGTAAATGAATAACAACAAAAACATTACGGCGAGTGCGTGTCTGCGTGTCAATAACGAGGCCGTTTCTGTGAAAGTACACTGAAAAACAGTGTGTCGTTATGGCGACCGGGAGCAGTGGTGGCGGATTGCCGTCAAACCATGACGGTCAGGAGGCAGCATCCAACTCGGCTCATTGCGGAGCACCAGCAGCGCTCTCCAACGTCCCAGCCTCCGCTCCTACCCCGTCCGGCTCCCCGCCCGTCCTCGGCCTTCACCGGGAGCCCATGTACAACTGGCAGGCGACGAAGAGGTCCCTAAAGGAGCGCTTCGCCTTCCTCTTCAACAACGAGCTTCTCAGCGACGTCAGGTTCATAGTCGGGAAAGGAAGACAGGCCCAGAGGATACCGGCCCATAAGTTCGTCCTGGCCGCTGGCAGTGCCGTTTTTGATGCCATGTTTAACGGTGGGATGGCCACGACCTCTGCTGAAATCGAGCTGCCTGATGTGGAGCCGGCCGCCTTCCTCGCGCTGCTCAGGTAGGACAGGTGAACCCCAAGCCCTGCCTGCATTCGAGACCACCTAGTACCACACTATTTCCGGGTGGTAAAAACCTCATGCATACCTCATGATCAAAGTGTACATAAACATTAAAAACAGCATTTAAAAGTTAATCAAAGTCAAGGCGCTTATGTGGCCCACCATATTGTTTTTAGGGGATTTCTCATGTTTAACCCTAATGAAAAATACGAAACCTCGCTCTAACCTACTCTATTAAAAACAGTTTATCACTTATTAATTTGACTTCCTGATTTTAGAGGTCTCACAGCAAAGTGACCTTCAGACCTTTTCTTTCAAATTAAAGAATTTGAAAGGTAAAAACTCAAATACGAACTGCTAAGAAACTAATAATTAGAAGGGGTGGGTGGGGGAGGGTATAGCGATACAGTACAGTTTCACGATATTGTATCGACGCAGGGACACCAAATATCGATATTTTATTAGATGAATGAAAATAAACAGATAAATAATAAGTACATGAAAACACCCTGTAATACTACTCTACTAAGAAGAGGGCTTATCTCCTGCACCACCATCCTAAATTATAATTCTGATTCTGATTTAGGATGGTGGTGCAGGAGAAAATAATGCTAGCCAAGCAATAAATGGGCTCAACTGAAAAAAAAAACACAACTATCACCACAAATGATGGACACACTCAGCTGGACAAAGTATATAATTGCCAACTTGACCCCATTCAATCACAGAAGGGCAACATTGATGGATGATTTTAGTGACATTGTTGTTATGCTTGACAATCTCATTTTGCAACAGAAAAATAACTGAAGCACATAACTTTATGTTATTGGATAAAATATATACTTTGATGATATATTTAGGTAATAAATAACTGTATATGTTATTGAAATACTCAGCTTATTGCAAAATGGTAAAAATTACAATTATAGCAAATCATGAGGGAAATATTGTGATAGTATCGTATCTCAGGGTGTCTGGTGATTCAAGCTAATAATGAGTAAAGAACTGTTGTGATTATCTAGAGGACCATTTCAGTTTATGCCAAATGAGTAGTGATGTTTGTATGAACTTGTTCCTTGTAACTCAAAATGTTGAGGCACCTCCATCTTAGCATGGCCTACAAATATTAAGAATTTACGTAGAATAACTATGAAAATGTAATTGTTCCCTTTGTTCTGGTGCCTGTTTCCTCTCTACAGGTTCCTCTATTCTGACGAGGTCCACATTGGTCCCGAGACGGTGATGACGACTCTGTACACGGCTAAGAAGTATGCGGTCCCTGCTCTGGAGGGGCACTGCGTGGAGTTCCTCACCAAACATCTCAGAGCTGACAACGCATTTATGCTTCTCACTCAGGTTACTTTCACTCTCCTCGACTATAGTGCATCCTTTACGTTAAAACTGAGAGATCCAGATGGCCTGGATTGTACTTTCGGTTTGTGAAATTTTTAATGTTGAAATATTCCTTTTAATTCTGCAAGTTAACTTGCTTGGTTTTGAACCATCCTCGATGGCACTAGATATAAATAGTCAGATTTATGTAGTCTACAAAGAGTCAGATTTCTTTAATGGCGGGCATGAATAGGGTTTTAATATCAGCTATGTGTATTTTTTTTTAATGCATTTTCCAGGCAATATGTTAAAAAAATCTAATGAAAATCTGGCATTGCTCTTACCGTCTGTTCAACAGCAGCTCTTACAGTTAGAGATAAACTGTATTTCTTTTAAGTGTGTGTGTGTGTGTGTGTGTCAGCACCAGACCACCTCCCAGCCATCGCTGGCAGGACTTTTACAACATTAGCTGTTCTATTTTTGGTTTATGCTGCCGTTTGTTTGGGTTCAGCATTCTGTTCAGTGGCTGGCTGCTGTGCCCTCAGGCTGCTACTGAATCTGATTGGGGGGTAGAAAAGGTCTCAGCAGCAACTAGAACAAAACTATAAACAATACTGTAAATAAGCTAAAGCAACCATATTCTGAGCAGTGTTTTCTTTATTAGCAGTGGTGGTTTGGGAGATTTATTCATTAGCATTATGAGGTTCCACCCAACTTGGATTGTTTTAGTGTTTGCATTAAACTTTCAGTTTTGTTTTTGCTTGTTCTAACGTGTTTGGGGGTAAATTCGATACCCTCCTTTGCTGCGTTCAAGATAAATGACCAGAATCGACACTTACATGGATACTTTTGTGGTCTTGTTACAGGCCAGGTTATTTGATGAGCCTCAGCTCGCCAGTCTCTGCTTAGACACCATCGACAAAAGCACAGCAGATGCAATAAATGCAGAGGGATTTACAGATATTGACCTTGGTATGTGAGCGTTTATGATCAGGTGTTTTCTTGTCCACGGTTTGCATGCGACTTGTTAAATATTAAGACTTCTGTGTATTTGCATGTGTAGACACTCTTTGCGCGGTGCTTGAAAGAGACACACTAAGCATCAGGGAGAACCGTCTGTTTGGAGCGGTGGTCCGCTGGGCGGAGGCTGAGTGTTACAGGCAACAGCTTCCTCTGACCGCGGAGAACAAACAGAAGGTTCTGGGGAAAGCCCTCCCGCTCATCCGCTTCCCGCTCATGACTGTTGAGGAGTTTGCTGCCGGTAAGTGAATCACAGAAATATGAGTTTATTTGCAATGCTGTGATGTTTGCAACACTCTTCTTACCAGTTCAGCCATCACTAAGCATATCCATCATGTTCCTCATGTACAACTCAAACCACAGAAACCAGTTTGATATTCTTTCTTGTGCAACAGGGCCTGCCCAGTCTGGAATATTGTTCGATCGGGAGGTGGTAAATCTGTTTTTACACTTTACAGTAAACCCCAAACCGCGGGTCGACTACATCGACAGGCCTCGCTGCTGCCTCAGGGGGGAGGAGTGCAGCATTAATAGATTCCAGCAGGTTGAGAGTCGATGGGGGTACAGTGGTACCAGCGACAGGATCAGGTGAGCGGAGGCTTGATGGTTGTTTTTTTTGTTTTTTAATTATTAACACTTGATTTTTCTCATTTTCTTTCCATCTCTTTCTCTCTCTGCAGATTCAATGTTAACAGAAGAATATCCATAGTGGGTTTTGGCTTGTATGGTTCCATACATGGACCCACTGACTATCAGGTCAACATACAGGTAACTTCTGGCACGGAGACATAATGAGGTTCAAGAAAAAATACTTACACTGCTGATGAGTGGGTTTATAACTTTTTAGTAGAACTCAGTGTCATTTCATTTTTATATTATTGCCAGCAAGTAAAAAACAAAACAACAACTTTGAAATATTAAAGTGAATAAAAAAAAAAAACACAAGAAAAACAACCTTTTCTAAAATACAGAGTTGTGGTAACACAAGCATCAATCCTCACTTAATATATCTTAGCTTTAAACTATAAGTTAAGTGCTCAGTGTGTAAAATCCCCCAAATTATTCCTCAAGGCTTTTAACTAAACTGCAGCCAGGTCTCTGTAGCTTGCATGAGCATACAGCATATGCTCAAACTAAGAGCTAGCATTGGCCAAAATAATGATGAGATATACATAAGACTGTCCTGCAGCTTTGTATACTGTGTGTCATGTCCAAAGAAATTGGGATGGAGAGTGAAATGTAAACAAAAACAGGATACAGTGCAAATCTCATAAACATGTAATTTATTCACAGAAAAACAGAGAAAAATGTCACATGTTTAAAATAAGAAATTTTTACCACTGAATGAAAAACATCAGCTCCTTCTGAATTTGATGGCAGCAACACCTGTCAAAAAAATTGGGACAAGGGAAACAAAAGAATGGAAAAGTAAGCGCTACTGAGTTCAGTAACATGAGAGGCAGAGTTTCACTGTTTTGCAAAAAACTGCAAATCTACAAATTGTGGGACAATTTCAGAATAATGTTCTTCAGTGTGAAAGCAAGCGAGACACCAGTGTATAATCTGTATGCCTCACTTCCTTATACCAGTATAATATTTATAGTAAGGTAACTGAACCCTGACATTACCCTTGGGTCTTCCTGTTATTTATTACGGTTATTTATGCATCAAAGCTTTTATTCTATAATTACAGGCAAAAAAAAGCATCGTTTTATATAATACACACATAATACATTAGTTACTGTTATTAATCCTCTTAGCTGTAGAGTCAATCTAGCTAGCTAGTGTTTCCAGTCACATCAGATTTTGCTAGCAGTACCATTAGCAGGAAGGAAAGCATACATTAGAAATTAGTGGACTCCATTTCCAATCTAAAATAGCCAGTATTGCTCAGTGTTGGTGCTGTAGAGGAATGGAAGAAAGAGACAAAGGCAAGGCGTTAAGGAGCGGGCAACTCATCCGAGTCCCTCACATTAAGGTTACTGCACAGGCTGCTGGAGGTAACCCAGAGCTGGAAAAGATCTTATTTTTTTAAGTAACGTTACAGTCCGCTCACACATTGGCAATAAAGATAAAAACATTGCTTTTATGAAAAAAGCTGAAATAATGTTAAAAAAATACCGGTAAGTGGGGAAATTAAAAATCTGAACACAGTAGTAATATCCTTTCCAAAATATGCAATAAAGATACCAAAAAAGGGTGTGCTGTCTAGATCTGCTTTATGGTAACCTCACTCTCTTTTATTGTGTAATTTATAATTCCTCTTTATATGACGGTTTTCTCTGTTTCCTGCTTGAACACAAGCTTTAAGATAAAACATGGCTGAAGATACTGCGATTGCTAAAAGCGAGTGTTCAGTAGCTGACCTTTTATCTCTGTCAAACACCAAGCCCTGACACGTGTTTGCCTTTCAGTTATTTTACTAAAAATGCGCCATCAAATGCCAACTGACTTGTTCAGTTCCCTGTATTTGTTAAAAAGTCTAACAGAAGCTTCTGTACACCAGTGAACAGCCCAGGTTCTTACAGTGCTCGGTAGATGTTCTGATTACAATCTGTGATGTAAAGGTCCAAGATTTGCATCGTCCCTGGATTTCAAAGTATAGCCTGGGGCCCTTTATGCGTGTGATCCCTCCTATCGCTGCTGCTCATCTAAACTAAACCAAAACCCCAGTCACACAGGCGAAAACGATCGACGACTGAATTCAGCAGTTTAGCGGTCACAGGCTGGTCTCTGTGCCTGTTAACTTTAGTCCCCAGTAAGAAGAGACATAGCTGAATATGTGCTGTGTAACAGTTTATTTCAGGGGGCTTCCACGTTTGTTACAGCTACAGAAATCCACCAGTAAACAGATGTGACACTGATGCTGCCAGCTGTGTAAAAAGTTGATTTAGTTGTTGTACATTCAGTGAAGACTTTCTCCTGTTCCTCTGTAGATCATAGAGAGCGACAAACGCATCACACTGGGACAGAACGAGACAGGTTTCAGCTGCGATGGCACAGCAAACACGTTCCGAGTGATGTTCAAAGAGCCCGTGGAAATCCTACCCAACGTCAGCTACACTGCGTGCGCCACCTTAAAGGTCAGCCCGAGGTCACTGTATTTGAAAACTGAATTGAAGGAATGATTGAAAATGAGCTTAATTTAACGTCTGTCTTTTTAATTTTATAACTCAGGGCCCCGACTCGCATTATGGCACTAAAGGGTTAAAGAAAGTGACCCAGGAATTGGCATCGGGGGCCAAGACAACATTTTTCTTTTTTAGTTCACCTGGAAATAACAACGGCACATCCGTGGAGGACGGGCAGATACCAGAAATCATCTACTACAGCTGAACTCGCTGCAGTGTCATTCAGGTACACTGAAACAAGGAGACCTCGGACTGCTGGGAAGACTGGACTGTTCTTAGTGCCTCACGAGCCTATGGAATAACGAGTGTGTGTGTGTGTGTGTGTGTGTGCTGTATGTGTGTATTTGTCTATACGATGTTGGTGTACAGGCATGATCAGCAATGTGGAAACAGCCTGAGTTGTGGAAAAATCACAGCTCTGTTGTCAAAAAAAAGAAGAAAAGAAGCTTTTCGGGGGACAAAGTGTATCATCGGCTATGAATGATCTAAATACAGACACATCCTGGAGACAGGCCTGAGAGCTGTCTGTTTGTTAACATGTGAATCTGAGCTACACGTCAGACTGCAGACAGTTACAATCTGTTTTGCTGATGCATTTATCCAAAGTACAATATTTACATTTTTTATTATTTTTTTTATTGTGCACTGTTTATCATGTATTCAACATGTGTCTGTTCAAGTACTTTGTTTTGGCATTGTAATCACGCTCCGTGTGTGTATGTTGTGTAACATTGCCAGTGGTACATGCTGTTATTTATGACTTCATGTTTGCTTAGAGTTAAAATGAAAAAAGAAGACGGAAAAAAAACCAGCAACAACAAAATAAACGTTCCAGTTTTATGGGGAAATAAATGTTTTGGTTTTTTTTAATATGGCTTAAAAGGTGAGTTTTTTTTTTTTCCTGTTCCAAACGCTGTGGTAAATATTTATGTACAGTTTATATCATTCCTCTTTGTGTCACTAGGTGATGCCAAATCCTCTACATGCATTCAGATACTACAAAACAGATTAGAGGAGGGGGTTGTGAGACGATCAAGGGAAGTAATCGGCGTCGTGGTTACAGTGTCGTCCTTAATCCTGACGCACATCTTAATAATGCCCAATTATTCTTTGCTGGATGTGCTCTGTTCTTACTCTGCCAGTGAAAAGAAGGCTGTCCTCTGAAAGCTGCGTCTACAGCTCAAAAGATGAAGTGCTCTTTAATTGCATAATGTGCACATTCATATGAAACAGGCAGTGCAAACAAGGCCACTTTAGATGGCTGTGAGTGGGCTTTGACGAGGAGAGTGATCCACGAAGGCTGTCAGGTGAGTCACCGGGACCTGAGAGCTTCTGCTGCCTGCCCACTTAGACGGCCCTCATAAGAGAGAACCAAGAAAATCAGTTTGAGGCAGCTTTTTTTTTTCTTTTTTTCACCACCCACGACACAAAACACTCAAGAACCAGGAGGACAGATAGTCCACAGCACTACCAGTCCTCTAATTTTTACCTGTACTTTGTTAAAAAATATATTTTAAAGTCTTCAAAGAACTTAATAAAGGCTTCCTGTTACGTCTGCCACAAACAGGCAAACATGGAGCTTATTGGGAATAACTCGGTCACAAGGATGATTTCTTGCACTTATTAGATTACAAATCCATGACAGGGATTTGTGGTTTCTCTGATGTGTGCGCTTGTCTTTCTAGATGTGTGGGTGGTGTGAGGCTGGTTAGATGGCAGATGAATGAGCCGTCTTTCACAGAGTGAGCCTGAACATGAACACTGATGACAGGAGAGGGGATTTTTCTCTCTGCTGTTTTTTGACAACAAATGACACTGACTGTACAGGACTAAATGGTTTATGTGGTGCTGAAGCATGATTATAATCAGGAACCCCACTTTTAGTACTCAGCCTAGAAATGGTTCCTCTAATTAGTGTGGCTGCAAAAAATGTTGTGCAGCAAAACTCTCACAGTACCAAAAAATGATGCTGACATATGAGCAGGTAGTATTACCTGCATGTGGTTCTTCTGTTGTGAAGGAAGTGAAGTGAAGCAAGGTCTTTACTCTCTTTTCTGGTTTTTAGCATTTTTATAAAAACACATTTTTGTGTTTGCCAAAGACATGCATCATATGTGTATGATGTGTCTGTGGTTACAGTGTGTATTTGTCATTTACATTATGTACCCAGATGTAATTGTGGTAATATAACACACCTAAAGGATGCACACACTCCTGTCTTTATCTGAAGACACAAAGCAACAACAGCAAAAATCACATCAGTGTCAAAACTGAATCAGGAAAACCTGAAATATTTTTCTTTTGGTCAAAAGCTGAGTGTGGTAAGTGTTACACCAAGCAATTTTTAGACTACATCAGTTGAGCCAATTTCCCAGACTTCACGCAGCTTTCTCTACACACAAAATACAAGGGGTTTTACACACCTTTGTTTTCACATTTGTGGCAATAGTCCCTAGGATCTTTTTGGATTTCCCTAAAGGAAATTCAGTTCAGTGATTTGTTTACTCCTATTGTGTCTTGACAATTGTGTTGATTAACTGAAACCACACAAAGTCATTTTTAAGGCTACATTTAGATGCTGATCCTAAAATGTTACCTGGGTCAGTCCAGGTCCCCACTCAGTCACTCATCCTGGATTTTAGCTTTATTGCATGTGCAGCCTATCCTTGTTTGTCAGTGTACTGCATCTTAGCACCTACATTTATTTAAATATTCTCGTCAAGATCCAGCTTTCTGTGTGTGTGTGTGTGTGTGTGTGTGTCCATCACGACTTAACCTGCAGGCAGAATGGATAGTGTGTGAGTGTGTTTGTGTTCACCTACTTGTCCAGCTGGTGGGAGTTATGTAATTTGTATTCCAGTGTTGTGAGACAGTTGGATAATTAATTTTATATATATATATATATATATATATATATATATATATATATATATATATATATATATATATATATATAGTGTTAAAGTCATATATATATATATATATGTATATATATATATATATATATATATATATACATATATATATATATATATATACATATATATATATATATATGACTTTAACACTATATATATATATATATACATATATATATATATATATATATATATATATATATATATATATATATATATACATATATATATATATATATGACTTTAACACTTTAACACTTTCAAGATTATTGAAATTGTGAAAACTCGACCTTCCGAAATGGTCAAGACAGCCGGCTGCTGCCTGAATTTAGTTCTGCCTGAAGTTTCATACTCCCCACTGCTTGCCAAGTGCTTGCTGACATATGACTGTGTGGTGAGCATCACTGAACTGATCCTGCTAAATTGCGATGCCTCTCACTTCATATTCTATTATACTGTACGCAGTGCACGTTTTAAAGAACTCTGAATTTGATGGAGAATACATGTCTGTGCGATTAGAGTGACAGTAGAGCGATCAGGCCGTGCACTCCTCATAGAGAGATGCTGAAGAGGAAAGGAGAAACCGAAATGACACACAACAGCCCAATTTATGATTTTTATATAAAAACTGTTATAAAAATTAAAATCAACATTTCATTTATTTTGAAATTTACATTATAGGGCGTGGTTTTTTTTTTTTTTCACTTAACAGAAATAGATACAATTGTTTTGCTATTTGTAATTCAAATATTTTTGGTTATTATCTCAAAATGTAACTTTTTAAAAGTTTTTTTTGCAGAATTTTTTCTCAACAATTCAAGTTTGTAAGTCCCAGACCAACCCAAACATTTACATCATTTAGAGGGTACCTCACAAATATTGGAGCTATTAAGCCAAATGTTTGACTTATTGATGAAAGTGGAAGAAAAAAAACCTGTCATAGGCATGTGCCTTCACTTGTGGTGCTAAAAAAAAATCAGTTAGTTCTAACAGTGAGTACTGAAAGTAAAAAATGTACACAAAACTCTCAATTTCACAAATTCATTGTGGCATCTCCACCATTCATGCCTTCATTTCGAACTTGTCGCCTTCATCATCAGATTTTTCTTGAAATTTTATGTTAAGTTTTTTTCCCTTTGCATATTCAACAGTGGAGGAAAATTAAGAGTGTCACTCATAAAAATAAAGATGGCACCCTTTTATTTACGTAGCTAAAATGATGGAGTGCAGCAGCATGCACAACACCAAGAATCAGAGACTGAAGTAGCTCGATAAAATAAATCCATATTTATTTATTTATTTATAACTGTGCATTTCTACCATGTGCTTTTAAAATTTTGACTCATTTTATAAGTATTTCATTCACAGTCAATCAGGAAAAGGATAAACAAAGGCATATTTCCTACATTTAGCTGTTTGGGCAACTGGTTTTAAACAAAGGGACATTTTCTCTATTCACAAAAAATCTGCACCTTTCCCTCTTGAATCTGACTTTTATTAATATTCAACAATGTAAATTATCAGCAGTGGTTCGATGTGCTGCTCTGTAGGACGCTGATGGTTGTCATCTTGAAGGGTAATTGCAGCCTAGACGGCAGTAAGCACAGGGCAGGTTGAAGAATGAGGGAAAATCGTTCCCATTTCGCAGACTGCTGAATCTGAGAATGTCCTTACCCTGAATGAGACAAGAAAAACAGATGGCTCAGATGTTGCATTTTTGATCAACATCAATTACAAACCAGCATCTTTACTGCAATGAAAAGGCTTTCGGTGTAGTTCTGTGTGTCAGCCTGTCCCTCGGCCAATCACTGGTTTGCATGAGGAAGACACAGATGGACTGAGCGGAGCATCTAAGGTTTTGGAAGATGGAGCCATCTTTGGTAACAAGAGAAAAGCCATTTCTGTCTGTATTCCCATGAGAGAAGAAATACATTGAATTTTCATGACCTGCATTTTATTTATAACATGGGAATTTACAATTTGGGCTTTCTACTACATATGCTGAATTTGATAATAACAGCATCAGCTTTTAATTCATGAGAAACCTTTTTGGCCTATGGTTGCTTGCAAAAAGTGGCACCAAAGCTGCTTCTTGTTATGTTTCACATCCACTACTGAATACATCTCTCACCAGGTTAGTAAAGGATCAGGTCTGAATGCTTCTTCCACCAAGTATTCCTAGAGCTGTCTATGTGTGCCACTAGAGTACCACCTGATATAATCAGACTAACAAGCGCTCCTCTGCACCACAGTCCACCGTCTTCACATGGATGACCTGGGCAGCTGCATGATTAAGTTACAGAGTGTGCATTCGGATGAGCAAAGCACCAGGGTGCATTCAAACCTCACTTTGCGACCTATTCTTAATTGTTAATTAAGTGCATATATGATCACGTGGCTTCTAGCTGCACGTGTGCTCGTGCACACAAGGTACACGTGTGCACAGTGTTGTTTGAATGCTGGAGGCATTCATTTCAACACAAAAGAGCAGAGCAGGAGCGCTTTGCCATTTACACACGCTACTCGCTACACGAACACTCTGCACTGTCTGCTGGGGGCTGGCTGGCCCGGACCAACCTTAGCCCCTGCACTCTCCAACACCAGATGTAGGTCGCCGAGTGCTCCGGGGGCTGGGGGATCCTGCGTGTTTGTGCGTGTTTCCGGGGAGGCTGTAGTGTATTGTGCGCACAAGCGCATGTGTGCATGCTCTTCCAAGAGGAGGGGGGGCAGAGTGATGATTGTAGTGGATGAGTTCATCATCAAGGACATGGCCCCCAGCGCACTGTCTCCATTGCTGTCACATTGCATCGTCACAAACAGGCCACATGAAGCCTGACAGCCCGGCAGACCACACCGAGGGCATATTCTTGTCGGTCCCTCACTGTGGCTCTCTCTATTGTTTTCCTTTTCTTACAATCTCCAAGTCTCATCATGCATTACCAGCGTAATAATTGCAATTAAAACATGATGGGATTGATTAGAGGGGGATTCAAAAGGTCTCCACCTGGTAGTCAAAGAAATAACAGTAAGCAGCACATTTATTTTCTTAATGTGTCAAAAACTGCTTAACCAGATGCTTTATGCTGCATTAAGAGATGAGTGCAATGAATGTGTTGGCTAAGGGATAGTACAGTCAACACTCTGTGTCACACAAAGGACCGGATTAACATGCTGACCTTTGGATTAATCTTTCTAGCTGTGTGAACTTTATGTTGAGTCTAGTTTCTGAGGATTTCAAAGGGGGTGTCAGTTCATCTCAATCTGACAGGCAGTCCTGATGTGATGTGTTAATATCAGCACCAAATTCTATACTACGTAAGCTAAACACATTCAAAGCAGGATTCGAGCACGAAGACCCACTTTTTTGACAATCCATGAAAAGCAAAAACTATCATTAGTGTTAGAGAAGGAAATGTCAGGGGAAAACACCAAATTCTGTATCATATATCCTCTATAAAATGCAGGCACTATCCATCCAGACTGATGACAGAGTGAACAACACTGTGTGGGTCCTTATAGAGTCTTTGCCAGCAATGCCATCCAGAGAGTCGTGCTATTAGCAGGGACAAACCATAAGAAATATGACTTTAGCTTACTCTTGTAATAACTTGAGACACTGGGAAGTGTTTGTTCACTGTGACCATAGTAAACTTCAGTAGTACCAGTTTACAAAGTACATCAATTAATGAGCTATATGTGTTGTATGCTCCTTTCATTTTCAAAGCTGTACAGTGGGCCAAACTGGAGTCTCTGGAGAGCTAAATTTTGGCAACTGGGCCTTATGTTTGACACCCATGCTTTAACACTTTCAAGATTATTGAAATTGTGAAAACTCTGTTTCGACCTTCCGAAATGGTCAAGGGAGCCAGCTGCTGCCTGAATTTAGTTCTGTCTGAAGTTTCATACTCCCCACTGTTTGCCAAGTGCTTGCTGAGTGTGGGTGGGTTTCTCTTTATAATATTGCATATAATTCAATATAATGTTTTTGTCATATATACTGTGTTTCCATGTAGGCTTAAAACTTTCCTTTTTGATGAAAACCTATAATAAGAGGTGGTTCCCTGAAAAATCCTTTTTTATGATGCTATAGGCCCTTCTTTTGTGGGACCTCCCACAGTGCACCTATCATCTTGGCTTTGCTCTCTTCTCGTTCAATGTAAATTAATTTGATTGACGACTATTGCAGGTCATTCACTTTGGATAGTTTTTGCATTGTCCCCTCTCTTTCCAGAGCCTGTGCGTCTGGTTCTGGAGCTGTGTGTTCCTAATCTTTTGTTTACTGGCACCACCAATCTGCTCAGTGTTTATTGTTTTTCAGCGCTCATCCTTTCTCTCTCCGCTCACCCCAAATGGTCAAGACAGCCGGCCGCCCAGCCTGAATTTAGTTATGACTGAAGTTTCTTACTGCCCACTGTTTGCCAAGTGCTTGCTGGGTGGTGATGTTTTGGGTTTCTCTTTATAATACTGCATATAAAATCTGCTGACCTTGATTTGTAAACTCTCCTCATATTATACTTTTATGATTTGCCAAAGCACTGATAACAAAGAAAGTGAAATGACCGTGAAAGATGGGAATATCTACACTCCTTCCCTGTGCCACGTAAACACAAGTCTGGAATATTTAGATATTTCTCTGTAAATAAACCCCTACTTTACTTACTGATCTACTCTGCACAAGACATCGCTGTGCTGTGAAGACACAGCAGTCTCGGGTGACAACTCTCTAATCTAAACTGATTACAGTGGTGATGGCAGCGTTCTCCACAGTGTGCCAGTTTCAGCACATCCCCCACGCACTTACGGCCTAACCTCCTCCCTCCCTCCCTCGCTTATCATCACAGCTGATTGCACTGCTGAAGTTCAAATGAACTGTTAACCCTGTCTTTACCAGGTCCATAAATAGAAAGCACAGAACTGAATCCAGGCAGTGATGAAACAGTGCGGCGATTTGCTTGCTGCTTCGCTGGAGAGACGGCTAATGTGTCCAAAGCCATCTCAATATTGGTTTAGCAAATTCACAGTGGTCCCAAAATCAAAATTCCTGGAATATACTGATTGGGTTATTTTGAAATGTGTTTGAATACAATAAAGATATAAGCCTGGACCACTTATTGAGGAATTTTGCAGTAAGGTTTCGCTTATTTAGTGTTAAAATGTGAGCTAATCTTTAACAAAGGTCATGAACCCAGCATGAAGCATGAACCCATTACTTTCTGATTATCCTACACTGGGTTGCTCATTTGTTTCAGAACTGATAAAAAGATTTGATTGTCCGTTGGACTATTGAAGACTGGAAGATGGTATTAAGGACTGATGAATCAAAATGTGAAATCTTTGGGTCATCATGCAGGATCTTTGTATGCTGTCGGGTAGGAGAAAGGATGTGTGTTGCATCAACTGTCAAACATGGAGAATGACGTGTGATGGCCTGGGGCTGTTTTGCTGGATCCAGGGTCAGTCACTTGTACGAAGCGAGAGGCACCCTGAACCAAAACTGCTACCATATCATTTTGCAGCACCATGCAATGCCCTGTGGTATGCACCTAGTTGGTTATGGGTTCATCCCACAGCAAGATAATGACCCAAAACATAAGTCCAAGCTACAACACAACTACCTCAGGAAAAAAGAACAAGATGGTCCTCACTAAGATAGCTGAACGGGTGTGTGCGTGTATACACACACACACACACACACACACACTCTCTATGAAAAACTACTATTTATATGGTATGTAACGCAAGGTCAGTGATTCTTTGGTGTTACAACCTGAATCAGCTTAGTGCGACTAAATGAAAGAAAGAAAATAACAAAATAGCATACGGTAGAAAAATGAAATATGTTTAATGCAAACAGACCAAAGGCCAATATCTGATCTTATCAATTTTTGAACTTTTAGACACATCCCTATAAATTATCTCCAATAAATTATTAGCAACTGTTTCTGCTGGGAACAAGACTCTTTATTAAAAAAAAATAAAAATATCAAACTACATAACTCAACCCCCCCCTCCAGAAATCTCTTGTTTTTTAAATTTAGTTTATTGACAGCAGATTAGTTCTTAAGTCTACATGTCCTTGCATAACATTCTGACACAGAAAACTGAAGCTGTGTTGCTTACACGTTTTCGCTGCAAATTCTGGTTTAGTGTTTGTTACAACACTGTACCACACAATTTTATACCAAAGCATATAAAACAGTAGCAGAAAATAAACAAAACAATGCTCCTGTGAAATTTCAGAGCAATAATGTGCTAATGAAATTATACGGCAGCCCACAAACCCGAGAGAAACAGTCATTTTCAGTGTCAGTGTGAGCTCCACTGCAGAATACTGCAAATCTATCTCCTGTTAAGACATCCAAATATGACAACAGGGCTGAGCAGTGTGAAATAACATGGGAAAACATTACTGTGGTTAGGTATGACGAGGGGGGGGGGGGGGGGGCGCTAAGTGGAAGTCCAGCAGATTCACACAGTCCCATTTACCTGCCAGGAATTTTAATTTGGAGAGTAAAAATCAGTGCATCAAAAATAAAATGATAAACACAAAAGACTTTTTTTGTTTATACATTGCTCATCTTGAATCACTGAAAGAAATATTAGTTGCACACTCCTGCATATAGTACTACAATGTGAGCTGAAAGACTACAAATACTTTAAACACTTGTAACACCTGAGAGATTACAAAAGAGATCAGTAGCGATCATGATGTGGTCTCTGATGGGAGACGTATCCCTGGTTGGAGCTTGGCCGCCCTGAATAAGACCCACTTCCATGACCCCAGTGCCGGTCTCTGTCTCGGTCTCGCTCTCTGTCTCGGTTTCTGTCGTGCCAATGTTGCTGTCCACGATCATCTCGTCTCCAACCGCGGTCTCCTCCCCATCCACGTCCTCTGTGACCACGGTCATGGTACCTTGATGATGACATAAAATTAACAAACAACAGGCAGTGATTGATAGACATTAGCTTAAGTTGTCCTCATAAACTACTATGGTATTGTGAGTCGTGCTTACTGGGTTTCTCTAATCTCTCATCACAATTTAAAAATAGATTTCTCATTTACAAGAAGGTAAAAATACCAGGAAACTCCTCCAGAAACTTCCGTGTTAATGCTGGGATTTCAGTTTTATGAAGGCAGTTCACTTCTTACTGGGGTACATCGCCATGGCAACTTATTCTACCAACCTAACCTGCAGGCTATGCTCCAGATTAGATATTAACAGGTCCAAAATTACCACCTATGGATTAATCGGTTCTCTGGAAAATAGCGTCAACATTCCTGGAAGATCCCTCTGACCTCTGTGGGCAGACTGTATTGGGGCCAAGTTTTCTTAAGAGCATAAAACACAGATTTTGAGATCTAGCCTTATTCCTTGATTTTTGTGTGTGTGCCATTTTCTACAAATATTGGAGAATTTCAGTACACAATTATTAATGGGGTCACACAACACATTTATGAACCTTACATCAAATTTGCTCACAGACAAAGCTTGCATCTGAATTACAAACGAAACTAAAACCATCTTACAGACACTACATTAATTTCATTGCATAACAATTGTAATCCATCAGATGTATTCGTTACAGCAGACTTATAATTTACAGAGCCCTCATTTTCATCAGCATTCTTTTGTGGCTCCTGGAGGAGTTTAAACAGATATGCCCAGACCTCCCTTTTTTTAAGTCACCTCCTCTAGCCCTTGTGCTGCGACACTAAGGTGTTCCCAAGCCAGCTGAGAGACAAAGTCTTGAAATGACTAAAGAAATTACTTGTCCTGGGTTGGCCCTGGAAACTCCTCTGTAGGACATGCTCTAAACACCTCACCTAGGAGGGAAACTAGTCAGATGGTTGAATCACCACAACTGGCTCCTTTTGATATGTGTGAAAGTAGCGGCTTTATTCTGTGCACCACCTGAATGATCGAGCTTTCATCCTCTCTCTCAGGATGGAGGAAGTTCTTTTTCACCACTCCACAAATCACCACCTTATAACAGGGGAGGAGTTTGTGTGCTGTCTCAAGTAATTTGCTCCAAGTTGCAAACTGGTCCTGGGTGAAGGGCAGAATAAATGAGTCTGTGTTGGTTCACAGTCACACAGATCATTGGAGTCCTGTGTGGTTGGTTGGTTGGTTGGGGGGGGCTTGCGACTGGGTAGATGCTGCCAGTGCCATGCCTTTCAAAATATATCAGCGGTATCTCGAACGTACTTCATAGTACACTGTCCAGATCAATGGTATAGTGGAATACTGATCTTTAAGGACAGTTTCACCCCTCTGACTATCTTGCTGTCATTTTTCAGTGGAAAACTGCCTTACTTAATGAGAAGTCTTTTGCATTCTTCTTTACTGGTTCAGAGCATCTAAACAGAATCTCTCATTCCTTATCCCAGCTACACGATGGTTAGGGGAATTCTCCTTAATATTTTCTAACGCTTATCACCTACATTACAGCGGTGTTTCTATCATTATCGCTTCTCTCAATCGTTAGCAGTTTCGCAATGACAAAATGAAATCAATAAGCAGCCCTACCGGTTATCTCTGCCTCTCTGGTTTCCTCCCCCACGACTCCTCCAGTCCTCCACGATGGGAGGACGGTCTGCAGGACGGTTTAAGTACTCCTGGTACTCCTGATCCTCCGAGGAGAACCTGTGTGCGAACATCTCCTCGTAGTTCTGCGGGGTTTCCGCAGTTTCGGTCATTCTGTGAGCACACAAATTATTGAAATACTTAATATCACAGAAAAGCTGCTATCGCGGCGTCGTGTTTGTATTCCCTGTTGGTCTTGCTAAACCGCGTGTTCCCAATAAGATAACTATTCTGGACAGTAATAGTAGTTATCCAACATATAAACAACGAAAAATAAAACTAGATTAAAAACAGTTACATCTCTGGCTTTGAAAAAATACCTTAATGTGACAAGTACGTCGTTAGCTTTAGCGACACTTTCCACTTCTGAAATTTCAGTGTCGTACGTCGCTGAAATCCTTCCCCCCCCGGAACAAACCTCTACAAATTTTAACGGTTCTGGGAGCGCGCGCACCTGCCAGAGATTAATGAACGTTACCTGGCAGTTAGGGGATAGAAGAAAAAAGTCCAACAACCATTATGAAAAGATTCAAGACCTATTAATTGACACAATTACATGCTAATAAGTGGCGTAGCGAAGTTTGCTTTAACAGTTATTCCGCTTAATTTGGGAGAAAGGGCAAACTGGTGGAAGCCAGCACAGTGAATGGAAACATGTAAGTGCATCAGATTTTTATTTTTTATTTAAAAAACCGTCGGGTTTAACTGAAAATTATTTTATTTCTTTTTTGTTTATGACTAAAAAACTCCAGTCTGGCCTGAAAGTCCATCTAAAACCGCAGACGCCACCACAGATATGACAGGTTTAGGAAACAGTGGGTGGCTGAAAGGAGAAAGCAGGTGGAAGCCGCCCCGTGTCGCTGCTGCTGCCGTTGATATGAAACAGCCCGTTGTGGAGGAAGAAGCTCAGCGTAGAGCAGCGAAATGCAAACATTAACTTAACTCACCAGCGCCGATTGTTTGAAGGCGGCGAGGGAGAAGCCACGCCAAGGTGGGATTCACACCCGCCCATGTGAACAGGAAAAACAAAGGAGGAGAGGAGGAAAAAACTTCCTGAATTTAACGGGCTTCTGTGAGACTGAGCTTGACAGCCCGGTGAGTCGAGTTTGCGAAGAACTGCTCTCTCTCTCCCCCATATCTCAGCTCTCTCTCAGCGGCAAGAGGACTTGTTCGGAGCTGGCACACGGGGTTATGAACTCTTTGGACCGCTAATCATCTACGGACTGCGCTTTTGAAACATTATTTTTCCTCTCAACCCAGCCAATACATAACCTTCAGATTAAAGAAAAAAATAAGGAGTTGTTCCTCAAGTCCGCGGCAATGGGGTGAGTAATCCAGAAAGCGCTGCCCTTCAGAGCGCCTCTCATGACACCTGCGCTGACTAAAAATGTGTTTGTGCGGCGAAAAGACGGCAAATATGCCCCCAGAGCTGCCCGTTTCACCTGTCAGCCCTCAAATACATTTAATTCTAAATATCGCTGATTTCAAGCGCCAGGTTGTGAGAAGATCACCTCTGTTTTATTGCCAGATTGTGTTGCAATGTGGGGAAATTAATGAGGTGACTCTTGTTGGACTGTCAGTGAGACTATTCAGATGTGTGTATATGTGTGTGTGCGGTGGGGGGTTGATGCCATATTTATAATTATGGATTTATGTTTTATTTATGAGCAGAATTTCAAAAGGATCATTCTTGAGTGCTCCGCTTCTTCCTTTTCTTCAGGATAGGAATATGGTTTGGAGAGGGTTATGATATGGAGGTGTCAGAGTCAACACTGCCCACTAATGAGGAGAGATGGTGGTACTTGTGGAAGTGTGTATTTGTACGTATGTGTGTTGTCCACAGTACTGGAAGTAGTGGCGTGTACTCCCACAGTAGTTTTACATGGTACCGTACAGTATTTTGCCTCTATACTGTGGTATGAATGTTGATTCTGTGGCTCACTGCCACAGTTATGCAATCACCATCTCTCCCTCTTTCTGCACATCTACATATATCCCTGTCTATGCTTTCCAAGCAGCTGGATTGTTTTAATTTCACACAAAAAAGGGAAAACTTTTCAGACTTAAACCTCATTCTAGATCACTTATTTATTCATTTATTTATTTTAGGAATTCTTCCACTTGTAACACACAAAACTTGGATTTATGGAAACTATGATGTGAGGCGTGAATCACTAGCTGCATAAATGCTCAATTATGTAATGAGTACCACCCCATACCAAAGTGATTGCTTTTCCTCAGTATTTTAATGCGTAAGAAACCAGTTCAACAGTCCTGACTTCTTTCGCCAGTTTGGTGTACTCACCCAGCCGGTTTCAAAGGACTCAGCTGTGTTGTGTCATGAAACTGACCCATGCAGTGGATCTGTGACAAGCATGGCAGCCAGGCCAAAGCAGGAGTTCCCACCTACTCACAGGCACAAAAGTTCCCTTTTTCTTTTCTATGTTCACTCAGTGCTAAGCAGTGGTGTCACTTGTCAGCTAAATACCTTTTTAAGAAGGAGGGCACAAATGGCTTCTATGAAATTTTATCCCACAGGACTTCCTTGAAACTACATTGGCTGCCTTTGTCATTCCAATTAGTTTCGGGGTAATCAAATGTTGCTTGTATTAAAAAAAAAAAAAAAAATCTTAAAATTCCTTTTTGCAATACCTGAGCAGCAGTGAAAAATCAAAACTATGGAAGGCTGATAAATCCAATCTCCTACACTTGATTCAGTATTGTTGCTTTGATGCATTTGAATCAGCAGCTATTACAGCAGTGATTGAATCAGCATGTTGTGACTGTGTTAGATTGTCTGACCAGGAGTCCAAATCACAACTAATGAAATTTACTCTCATAGAAGGCAAACAAAATATTTAATAATAATAGTAATAGCGAATCAAATGTGAGAACTGAAACTGGAAACTTTCTCCTTAAGAAATAACTTAATGATTGTTGCTCATTACGCTGCAACTGAATGATGGAGATTACTGATGAATCTGCAGTTTTCTTGTGTGTTTGTGTAAAACAAGACCCAAAAAACAATGCCTATCACATCTTAAACCTTGAAGTAACTGGACTAAATTAAAGAAAGGGGAGGGGAATTCTTTTGTTCGCCTTCCAATAATTAGCAGATGTGTTGCTAATTCTGCAGTGTATATATTACTACCTGAGCACACCTGCTAATGATGCAATGTGTTTTGCACGAAGCAGCAAATCAACAGATAAGAATGAGTCTGTGTTTGGTGGAGGGAGCTGTAGATCATTTGTCGTGTGTGTGTGTGTGTGTGTGTCTTTGTCCCTGAAGCTCCTGTCTCCTAAATGAAGTTATAGATTAACTATAAGTCAGACAACACACACATTAACGCCCTCGATTTCTATCTTTACGTGTCCCTTTATTACCATATTTCTTTGAGCAAATGATCTATCAGTACCCTCTTGACCCTGAGACACTTTTTGTTGTTCATGCCATTTCCACACGATTTATTGAGTATATACTGTTACATATTGGTCCAAATTGTAGCATTGTATGTGTGCATTTGTATGTGTACGTCATGTGCGGCATGTCCTAAAAAAGAATAAATCAAGCCTATGTAATTAAAGACTGGTGAATTGGAGAGGGGGAGGAAATTCAGACGGTAGCACTGGGAAAGAAAGCGATGAGAATTCTGTTTCTAAGTACAGTTTTGCAGCTTAAGGGCTGCATCTCTGGAATTATTCCAACATAAAGCCTAGATTGCCTGAAAGCCCCTACTGAATAGGCAGCCACACAGACAGCAATGCAATCAGCATATTGCTATTTAAAGTAAGCCATGCTGGGAGCAGGCCTAACACAGGGATAGATGATAATCTCCTGGCTGGCCAGAGAATGGCATATAAAGGTTTAACACTCATTGATTAGGCTCTGTGACATGTGACGTGACAGTGGGTCCTTTGGCTGCCCTGACAGGAGAGTGGACTGTAAGCTTAATCTGAGGCTATGTTCTCCATCTGTGTCCGAAGGCTGGAGGGGATGGCTGTAGAGGTGCAGTTGGGGAATAGGAGCAGGTCTTACTGTTAAAGAATCATGTGTAAATGAAAGGGGACAGGCTGATGGTGGATTGGACGTCTCATCACCAGATGGTTGAAGCCTAGGAGGCCATCTGCTGCCATGCTGTTCTTCTGTGGAGACTTCCTCACTTCCTTTTCCTTGGAGCGCTCACATTACGTTGGGCTCTGTGTCCTGCCGCCTCAGTGTGGTGGAGGGAGACCTGCTGTGGTGGCTTGTTTGATTCTGGCCTGCTGCCTGTGTTGCATGGGACACTCAGTGATGCCAGACCTGGCATTGATTATGAAGGTCATTGGTAAAATGAATAAAACAAAGTTTACCACAGTCATGCCTAAGACAGAATGTTTTCTACAAAATTAAAATATCCTGCATTAAAGCAATATGTAAAGATTATTTTACTATTTTTCCAGCTGTTTTTCCAATTTGCCAAAATGAGAAACAGCCCGATTACTAAAGTTATAATGTTTCGGCCCTCAGAGCCTGATCATGATCTGTGGAAGGAGTGGGACAAAATATTAACAAGTGTTTTATCTTGAGATCATCAATCGTCGATAGCATGGAGCCAATTATAGATACTTCTATTGAATATGTAGGTGGACTGAACTAATTTCCCTGACAAAGGTGGACTGTGTATTAAAGCAAGAGAGCTACCGTAATTAACTGATTTTAATGCTAGTAAACAAACCAAGTAGCATAACAGCAGCATTTACTACTCTTCAGTTGCACAAATGTCTTGATGTATGTTTGGATAATTGCCTCGCGACGCATCAAACGTTGTATGCCTAATTGTGGATACCGTATTGCAGTACTGAGTTACAATAGGCACGGGAGTTAAATAGTATCTCTCATGTATATCAAATTTTTACTATAGCTTTATAGAGATTGGAAATTCTGGTAATACGGGAATTTTTTTTTTAGTAAAATAGAAATGCTTGTAATTAGTCAGTTTATGAGCAGTAGTGTTGAATTTGGGCTTATTTTGCTCTTCCCTCCTAACGGTTGTTTCTTCCTGCACTGGATAGTGTAGTGCAGAAGAGATGCCATAAAATAACCTTTAACAGTGACTTAATGCGAGTGGTTTTAAGCTGAGACATCATGCTCCTGTTTTGTAAATGTCAGGAGAAAGAAAATGAAAGCATAATATAGAGCTGTAGTTCTCTGCTAACTAGACCTTGAAGTCTGTTATTGCATACAGTATATATATATATACAGTGGCCTCCTTTGACCTGTTGACATCATTAGTTGAGCAAAGTGTTTGTTGCAGGGAAAGCCCAGGTGGTTTAGTAGTAATGAACCCAGAGAGAATTTCCTCCGCTGCTTACTTTGCTCATTCACACAGACAACACGCCGTTCTCGCTAATAAGGCGGCGCCGCTCTCCATCAGGACCCGCAGATAAAATATAACACCATGCCTCAGCGGTGCTCACCTAACATGCAAAAAAAGGATAATGAGAATCCAAGTTGATGATTTCTAGTGTTTTATGCTTAGCAAATTAATACACTCATTTCTAATTTTCCATATTCATGTTGCCACATTTGAACAGTACACCTTGTGACACAGTTTTTTTTTTTTCATATGGGAAAAGATGTCCTTTTGTTACTGTGCTACACTCTAAAGCCTCTTGTAATGTGGAGTGCTACTGACAGGACCAGCAGAGAAAGTGAGGAAGGATAACTGCTCCCAGTGAGTGTTTCTGCAACTTTACCGTGGATATTTGACAAGTGAATAATGCCCCATTTGTCACTAAAGTTCTTCGAGCAGGCAGCGAAATCTGCATATATATATATTTTTTCAGACCACATAGGGACAAGGACAGCACTTTATACTTACTCTATGAGTGATATAATGAGCTTAAGTAACTGGGGTAGCCTGCTGATTGTCCTGCTTTAGTGCCCGTTTCATCAAGAAAACTTTCACTGTGGTGAAATTGTCTCTAAAGGAATAAAAAAATAAAATAATAATGGAGTAAAAGACCAAAAAAATAGTTTGACTTCCTAATGTTGGATGTTTCTTTTTATTAGTGAGATGGTTGCACAGTTTGTGTTCACATCAGGCAGCTGAGCATAATGTGGTCCAGTCTCTAGAGGATTCAAAAGGAATGAAATATGAAGTCTCACTGGCAAAGAGACTAAAGAGGTTATCTTATATTATAGGTTACTATTCTCAAACATATTGTTATGCCTCTGGAATTGCACCCATGTAAAAGTGACTACTTTATTCATCTCTTGCACTAGAGCTGGGCGATAGAACGATAACGATATGTATCGCGATATAACTTTTACTGATAGAGAAATTAAGCTATCGCGATAGACCTCGCCGCTCTTGTCCTCAAAAAAAAAAAAAAAAAAAAAAAAGGTCAGCCAATCCAAATTCAGTAGCGCAGAGCCGAACCAATCACAGCCGCAGCGTCACGTCGCGTGACTTGTTACGTACAGCACAAGTGCCAAGCCGCACGTGTGTTTGTTTGGGAAGCAGCCAGCGGGTAATGGAGCCAGCGCGTAATGGAGGAAATGAGTGTGCCGACTAGAAAAATCAACCGAGCGTGACCGAAGAGAAAACAGATGATGGTTCCAATGCCGGAGAGATTGTCAAACGGAAGAGCCATAGAAGTTCCGTAGTGTGACGGTATTTCAGCTATTTCAAGTCTGACAAAAAACAGAGTAGCGTGCACTGTAAATTGTGCCGAAAGCAAGTCTGGAAATACAATAAACTGGTGCATGCGTCACACTGCGCCACGTTATTGTTTCGGTGAAATGAATTTCTACAATACTGTTAATTGTACTCTCTGCAGTGTTTAAATGCTTACATATACACACAGTTACTGTCCGTCCACACATACGACTCGGTTCTGCTTCTATGCCCCAGCTTTGTTTACTTTTTCCCACCGAGGCTTCTAGACTTCTGATTGGCCAACATTTAGGCACGGTTAGGAATCTAGCGCCACCTGCTGCTTTGGCATGTTCATAGCAGCGTTTTCCTTCATTTCTGCCTTTATGTGTGGACGGGATTATTTTTTAAAACGAAAATGGAAAATCTCCGTTTTCAAAAATACCCGTGTACGTGTGGACGTAGCCTGAGTCTCTGACTGGAAGCGCTAATTCGTCATTCGGCTTTTGTCAGACTAAAGTAACTGTTAAAACTGTTTGAAAAGCTAAGCTATACAACAAGGAGAGATTGAGAATTTCCTTTTAGTTCTCAGTTTATTTGATATTGACAAAAGTTAGTCAGTTTTGTCTGTTCTTCTGTAAAACAAACTAAGATTTATTTTTAGAATTAATATTTTGTTTCTAAGTGGAATTGACAATTTAGTCTGTTTCGTTTGTTCTATTTTGAAACTTAAACGCTTTAGCGGCTGCCTTTTGTGTAGTTTGCAATATTTGCCTTTATTTATCTGAAAAAGTCTCATGTTCCTTAAGTACATCTACCCTGTTGAACTTATTATGGGAAATAAATATTTAAATAAAAACAAGCTGCTGATTATTTCACATTTTACTTGTGAGCAACGGCACATTTAAATCTTACAAATATAGTTATTTGGCTTATATCGTGATAGATATCGTTATCGCCTGAAATGAAAAAAACATATCGTGATATGAAAAAATCTCATATCGCCCAGCTCTATCTTGCACATTTAATGCCCGAGACATGGTGCAAACCCAGATAGCGTGTGGCGATGCCATCCCTATTTAGTGAGCGATCTGACACCTTTGTAACGGTACTGCAGGCTAGAAAAAATGACACTGAACTTTCTAAAGAATCGGGCCTTACTGTCACAAGTGATCAACCTTTCTTTTTTTAAGATGTGAAAAATTACCCAAATATGTTTTTACATAACCACCCTTGGCTCCACATTTAATTTTCAAACATTACCACCTTGTGAGGTTAAACTGTCACACAGGTTTACTGCAGTGATACGAGCTTCCTTGTGTTTAGTGAGACACATTAACTTTCTGTAGGGATGTAAAGAATGCAGTTCGCATAGCTGAAGCTGCTGACGCAGCAGATTTCTGTTAAACCAGTTTCAAAGCCTGTTTGAGTGACGTTAAATGCTTTAGCGTTTAACCTCAGATTTCTAAATCCTCTATCAGACCGAGAGCTCGATGAGCAAAGTTTGTCTGTGGGTGCGGTAAGCCCGGAGTGGATTCCTATACTCAGGAATCTGGACAAAGCTGTTTGTCTTTGTTACTGAAAGAAAAACATGCCTGATCTGCACAGATGTAGCAGCACACAAGTGCAAAGTGACTGCAAGCGCTTGCATGAAAATCACCATCCCAGGCTCCTGTTCAAAGATAGAAGCTGTCTGCTGTTTATTCACACTTCCTCTCAGAACACCATGCCATCCTGTATCATCTTAAAATGTCTTTTTTAAGCTGCATGATAATCCTCCTTAGCTGTGTATGGTGTTAGACTAATCGCTACCTACCTAAGTTATAAGTTTTTGTGAGTTATTACTCTCAAGGCAAGATTGTTTTTAACCCTTTCATGCATGAATTATGACAATCTCAATCAGGATTTTTATTCACCTTAGGCATGAAAAAATAGTTTTTTGAGCTTCATTTTTTAAAAAATGTACTTTTCAAAGAGTGTTTTTTTTACTTGTCCACTTACGTGGACAACATCACCTTTTGGAGTGGGTGGCAGGGTATGGAGTGACACATCAGTGTCCAATGTAGTGGTTTATGTGCAAGTATACCATCAACACTGACTCTGTGAAAGGCTGATACAAGAAAACAGCCTTTGAATAGCTGTCTACTCTAGTGACCACTATGTGTGAAAGGGTTAAAAATGCATGTATTTATAGGTGGGGTACTCTGAGTAGACGGATCTGTCTGTCAGCTCACTTTAAATCTTATTGCTGGTACACAACAAACACGATTGCTGCGTTATCAGTGTGTACAGTCCTGAGGTGCGTATGTAGGTGTATGTAAGCATAGACAGTGCAGTCTAACTCAGACCTGCACCCCCACATAGAAACACACACACACGCACCTGTAAATTATTCAAAGCACCAGATGGGGACAGAGAACGCCTGACAGGCAGCGGGACAAAGTATCCAGTGGTCATAGTCCCAAATGTTGTCGTCTTTTTTTCTTTTCTTTTTTTCCTCATTTATTTTTTTATATCTAGTAAAATCAATCAACCTAATGCTTTTTATCTGAGAAAAGCAGATCAGACAAATCCATTAAACAGTTGTGTGAGTGCATCCATGTGTTCAGCAGCGGCCTTTCACTCCTCCTTCCCTTGCCAGTCTGAGCTGGCTCGAGACACTGGCACTGCAAAGGTCAGCGCGTGTGGCTATGTAAAGCGACAACAGTGATCTGTATAATGGGTTTTGTTGTTCCCAAAGCAGATGAAGACCGAGATTAGGCTTAAAGGGGACAGTGAATTTATTAGGCTTTCATTTCTGTGAGAACCATAATCCCAATGGAAGTAAAAGCTTTATTAGCTCATGAATATGTGCTGCCTGCCAGCTTGTCTGTCTGACATTATTTTCACCGGCAATTCATAACAGTGCATTAAAGTATTTCTGTCCATGAGACATGTCACTTTGCCCGTTGCAGTGAAGCTTTGCAACAACAATGGGACCATCTGTACCCTGTTAATCAAACATGTGTACGCTTCTCAGCATGAAAAATTGTTTGTTCAGATTTTTAAATAAAAAAAAAAAAAAAAAAAAAAAAAAAAACTCAGATGATTTTGATTAATTTTCCTAAGCACATCCCCGTGCTTAAAATGTTCAAAATTGATTTGTTGGCATCACATTACAGCAGCTGTACCAGTGTATCTAGCTCAGAACCATTACATATGTTTAAGGAAGGAAGATACCAGCCCAAGAAAATGAATGTAATGAAACAGTAAAAAGGGTTATAACAAAGAAAATATAATGCAGTAGAAAAAATTGTGTGGTTCTGTTGCTGTGGTGGTTCAATCCCAACTGCTCCAGTTTGGTTTGGGCAAGATATTGAATTTAAGTTTTCCCCGATGCGTCCATAAGATTGTGAATGCTAGACAAAGTCTAGTCTTGTTTGAATGAATGTGTGATTGGGTGAATACAGCTTGTAATAAAAAGTGCTTTGAGTGCTCAGAGTAGAAAAGTGCCATAAAAGTCCAAGTCCAAGTGATAAGATTTTGTGGAGGCAGATAAGTGATATGTAAACAATGTTTTAGAAGCACATTTGGGATTTTACAGAGAATAAAATTATCATTAAATCATCACTAATTATCAGAGGACAGAATGACTCTCATAGATGCTTATAAGATGGAAATGGTGGTATTTTGATCATTTTTCTTCAAACTGGCCATGACTGTGTTTGGGTGAGCTAAAGCTTGTGCTGGCTAGCTAGACTAGTTATCGGGATTCAACTCTACTCATTTTGATATTAAGAGGAGATGCTAATTTAAGCTAGCAAAAACACTATATTAAATCTACTAACCAGAAAAACTAACAGCTGACTCCTTTTTGTCTTTTACTACCTGACACTGATTAAGAGAAATCCGCATGTGACTCAATGCTGCCAGTCCCACGAAGCCTCAACACAATTTAAACTGATGTGTTTTTAAAAATAAATTCACTCTGTGCAGTGGTCACAAACAGGTGGATTTACTATAGAGACAGAAAAACAGACAGCCTGAAGAGACACGTTTCGGCTGTAAAGTTGAGTATTTTAACCTGGGATTCTGTGGGGGTGGAGTGGCTTTTAGAGATATCCTGAAGTGCCCATTTGAGGAAATGACAACTTAATTTTTCTGCCCTGGAGTTTGATGTTGGCTTAAGATATGGCGTAACATACAGATCATCCTTGAGGGCTGTTCATACATCACAGCATCCAAATTTCTGACTCAAAAGGGCTGTTTTACTATCGTTGCAGTCATTACACACTGTTTGCTGCTACAACTACACATGTTTCTTTTCCAACTATTTATTTATAAGTGACTTATGTATGTATGTATGTATGTATGTATATATATGTATATATTGTACTATTCTTAGTTAGCGTATTGTCTGTCTTGTCTTAATGTTGGTTTAAAATGGAGCACTGCAACAAAAAATAATTTCCCCCAGGGATCAATAAAGTATTCTGATTCTGATTCTGATTAGAGTTCAGCGTTTAGTGCATTTTAGCCAGGTCTTAGCTTTAGATGGAGAATTGAAGGTGAAATCCAAAACAAAAGACTAGAATCTACAGTATGGGCTTGTGTAAATGTGTGGGTCCGACACACTATGGACCGCAGCAAAATACATGTAATACCAGCAAACATTTTGTTCTCCCTGTTTTCCAGGAACGTGGGAACGAACTGCACTGTGCTGTGCTTGTACTGTAGCTCACTACTCAAGGCATCAATATGCTTCCACTGAAGTGCTCTTCAGATGGCTGAACAGCATGTGAAAGCCCACTTACTCCCCGATGTCAGCACTGAGGGGGGGCTGCAATCCAACATTTTCTTTATTTTCCTAAAGCGACAGTCACAAGAACACCCATTTCATACAACTGATGATCAGCTGTAGATTTGTTTTTATTTTTTCCCCAGAGGCTTTATCCCCCTTCTTGACACAATTACTTATGTCACTTTCTGTTTCTATAACCATTTGCAATGTTTTGGATGCCTTTGAGGAAGGATTGTTCATGAGTGTGTTATGCATGTTTGCACGGTTCATTGCATTTCACTCCTCTGTGAAGGCACAGTTTTCACAATGCATTTGACTGTGCCTTGTGGGACAGAAGCACTTTTGGTGCCAGTTGGAGGTGGTTGGAGGGCCCTTGGAATTAAAGAAAGTATAACAAAATGATCAGTATGTGCTCAGAACAAGCTACTAAAATATACTGCAATCAGAATAACAAAGCATTGACAACAGTCAAGTTATTTGTACCAAGCAGTGGCATCTTTCTAATCTATATTTTGTCTCTGAAAGTATTTTTTAATTCACATTTTGATTTCCAACAAGTACTTTGAATCTGTCTCCCCACATTCTTCAGCTTGTATCCATTATTAAGTTCTTGAGGTGTCCTATGATCCCTCTCATCTCAGCCACTCCACTTAATTATTCCTCACTCTTGGAACGTTATAGAGGAGTATTTCAACCACCTGCACTCGCCTTTTGAAATGAGAACCTCCAGTGGAAATTTTAACCCTCCTGAGTCCAGTCCCTTTTAAAGCACTATCATTAAAGAGAAGGCAGACTGTTTTTTATTACTTTTTTGCTTCTAGCGGCAGTGCTCTTTCAGTCTTAGGTTTCTGCATAGTTGCCTTGAAACACTAAAAATGGATGGTCTGCTTTCAAATGGAGTTTTTTTTTTTTTTTTTTTTTTTTAATATTTATTTATTTTTAACCACAAGCTTTGAAACTGTGTAATAGTGTAGTAGATACCGATGTGTTCTTTTTACTGAACCCAGCGATCACAATGGCTTGAAATTTAATTGATTTACAGAGTCATGTCTATTTTAATACAGTGTCACCTGAAGATCACTCAGTGTCTGCATTCTTTAAATCGGGGAGTGTCAAACATACGGTCTGGGGCCCAGAATTGGCCCGCCAAAGACTTTGGAAAATGTGAAAAGGGGCATACATTTTGGACTTTTAACTAGTTTTAAAGTTTTTACATTTTTACATCTTACCGTACTGATTTAAAAACCTCTGGGTCATTCATACTACACCAAAATATTAAGTAATAGATGAACATTTAAATGACAGTTTCTGGCTCAAGAGTTGGCAGTTCGTCTTGTAATCGGAAGGTTGCCGGTTCGAGCCCCGGCTCGGACAGTCTCGGCCCTTGTGTCCTTGGGCAAGACACTTCACCCGTTGCCTACTGGTGGTGGTCAGAGGGCCCGGTGGCGCCAGTGTCCGGTAGCCTCGCCTCTGTCAGCGCGCCCCAGGGTAACTGTGGCTACAATGTAGCTTGCCATCACCAGTGTGTGAATGGGTGAATGACTGAATGTAGTGTAAAGCGCTTTGGGGTCCTTAGGGACTAAGTAAAGCGCTATACAAATACAGGCCATCAATTTTGGTTTTATTTCATGTGTTTTCTTTGTACTGTTTTTATTTCAGCGTGGGGTTCAAATTATTTGCAAAAGGTTAGGGTTTTTTTCTCTTCTTTTTCTCCTCTGTTAAAAGCTGTGAAAGCTGAAAATCCACTTCTTGTCTTACTGAGTCAGGCTATGTTTCCAGGTAACAGCAGGACTGTCATCGGAATCATAAAGGTGTGTCTGTGGATGTCATTGAGAGGAGGAGCATTTGTATTTAGTCTGCGGTCATTCAAGTTTAACAGCCGCCTTGATCCTGCTCCTCATGCTGATGCTCTTCTGAATCACAAGGGCGGTGTGCAGCTCATGGCTGAGAGGCAGATTACTTCACTCCCACGGATAGATGACATGATTTTGAACTTTTCTCCATCACATTTATTGCTGACTTGGGTTTTATACATTTTATTATTTTATTTTTTTTTAAGTCGAGTGTGGTTTCACCTTTTCACTTAAAAATGATTAAACTATAATGAGGCTGTAAGAGATTAAAAATGGAGAGAGAACTGCTTGAGTATAATGACAGAGACGTGGCAGTAAAACTGGGCTGGACAAAAGCTTAACTTGAATCAGCTTGTGAATACTTTCTAAAAGTGGACACTGAAATGAGTCAGAGACGGGCTCAGCAGAGCTTTTATCTACTTATAATTCCCGTAATGAGTGGAATCCATTTTACCGATGTTTCCCAGTACAGTCGTTTGCCGATAAATCCTAAGAATCCCCATTAGTTTACAGGTTTAATATCGGTGTTTTATGGATAACGTGCTACCATTCAAGCTAAGCGAAGTAATACAAAGCAGTTTTCTTTGATTATAAAAGATGACTCATGATGATGGCAAATGTATGCAAAATCATAATTAGGAATTAATCCAACTGATGTTTAATTCAGTGCCTTGTGCTGTGCAATATATAAACTGTTCAACAAAACAAAAACTGCTTTTGGATGTGGGTAATTGCAAATGTGACATGATAATAACATACTAAGAAAATGGGCAAGCATTATGTGCATTATCAGAGTGACATGTTGCCATTAGCACTGTGCATGTTTAGTGTAAAAACTGTTTTGACAATGTGATCACTTGGTTAGATTAACATTGCATCCAGTAGTAGGAAGCTGGTGTGAGAAAAGTCAATTATCTGACTGTGGTGCACTAGAAAAATCTTTCTCTAAACACATAAAAGTGCACAGTCCAAACATCTAGTGTGTTACTGACACCTATGAGAGGGAAGGGGGGTGTTAATGTGCTAATGGCTTTGGGTTGCCATGAGAATTAAGGGTTTGTGTTACATTATCACCTGCCTGTCCACACTAAGACTCTCAGGACTCTGCATTTCTGAACACAAAGCACACGGTCTCTGCAGACTTTATGTGATAAAGCTTTTATTCACCCTATAGCTCTGTTTGTGTGTGTTGTGTGTGAGAGAGATTTGGCTCGTTTATCAGTGGATGTTATCTTGAGCTGTAGTTCCATGTTGTGTCTTATCTCAATCGCCCTCTAATATCGTCCCTCTGCTCTGTCTTCTGCTCTTCAGGGAGCAGCCGATCTACACCACCAGGGCCCATGTCTTCCAAATCGACCCAACTACCAAGAAGAACTGGGTTCCTGCCAGCAAGCAGGCTGTCACTGTCTCCTATTTTTATGACAGCACGCGTAACAGCTACCGCATTATCAGTGTCGATGGAACCAAGGTATGTGTGTGCATATTCTGTATCTTTGTGTAACAATATCAATATCAATAACTGCCCTCGGGAGACATGGAACGAGAGAAACACTTAATAGTATTGAACAAAAGGTGCTGCCCAGCATGTCAGTATTGCATTTGCTGCTCTCACTGATTAGCGTTAGTCCAACATGGCAATGTTTAAGGTTTCCTGCAACTCCTCTGCGTTTGTCTGAATAATTTGATATTAAATTTATTGCACAATGACAAAGAAAAAGATGACATCAGCTCTATTTGAGGTCACAATATTTAGCAGTTAGAATTGTTGTATGATTAACTCTTTACACCTTGAAAGCCTACTTACTGGGAGCAGCCCTAGTAACAGGAGGCTTGAGGTCAAACTTCATCTTTATGGGGAAAGCGTCAAAGTTTAGTCTACTCATGTAGTGCTAAGCTGAAATAACTGTCTAACCGGACTGGCTGACACCTGCAGTTAGGTCCATAAGTGTCAGACAGTGACACAGTTTTTCTAGGTTTGTCTCTGTGCATCACCACGGTGGATTTTAATGATCAAATGATCAAGATGTGATTGAAGTACAGACTTTTAGCTTAAAAAAGGGGTTTGACAAAACCATTGCATTAGCTGTTCAGTAATTAGTCATTTTATGCACAGTCCCCCATTTTCAGAGTTTCAAAAGTAACAGTTGACTGACAAGTTGTTTCATGTCTTGTCAGGCTTGTTCACCATTTATTCCATGACAAATTAAGCATTCTGGAGTTGATTCAAGTATTGAACTTGCATTCAGTTCACTGGAACTGTCTATGTGAGAGTTGTTGATGCAACTGAAAGAAACCAGATTAGACCTCGCTGGAAGATCTCCAAACGTGTTGGCGTAATTCTGAAATAAAAATCTTTAGACAGATGAAGACGCGTTTAACCCGTACCCGAATGATAGGAAGGGAAATCTATGAGGTAAGGAGAGAAACATGATCTGACGCACAACACTTATTCTGTCAAACACACTGTTATAGTATGGGCATGTATGGCTGCCAGTGGAACTGGTTCAGCAGTATTTAGTAATTATCTGACTGCTGATAGAAGTAGCAGGATGAACTCTGTAGTGTACATGGCTGTACTCTCTGCTCAGATCAAAACTGATCCCACGGTGCTTCACAGTACACAAGGATAATGGCCCAAAGCATACAGTGAAAGCAACCCAAGAGTTTCTCAAGGGAAAGAAATTTGATATTTTTCAATGTGCACGTTGGTCACCTGATCTCAGACCATCAGAGCACACTTTGGAGTTACTGAAGACAAAACTGAAGGCAGAGACACCCACAAACAAGTGAGAGTCGAGACCTGGCAGAGCGCATACACAGCATGTGGTGACGAGCATGGGTTCTAGACTTCAGGTAATCATTGACTGCAAAGGATTTTCATCACCATGTTAAAGACTTTTCAAAGTTATTTTAGTTTGTCCAATTACTTTTGAGCCTGTGGAAATGAGGTCATGTAAAGGTTGGCTGTAGTTTAAATGTAATAAATAGACTACATTGAAACAGACTTTCTATACTGTCGCTGCATTTGGTACTGCTACAGTTTAAACTGTGTATACTTGTTATAGCAATGTTAATTGGAGACCTTAAAATTCAGAATTGCCCATTGAACAGTTGTACTTTCCATTAACTGTATAAACATACATCTAATAAAATATTTTTTAAAATTAATGCAGTGTTACAGTTCATAAAATAAAAATGTTCGTGTTGACTGTCCAATTAAGGGAGGAAAAAAAAGTGTGAGCTCTGCATTTTTATTTGCCAGCTGTTTCCATGGATTTAATGTATTTAAAAGCACACACAGCACATAAAAATATGAATATGGGACACACATTGATGATTTCTGTGCTTACCTAGGATCTTCTGCCTAGTTAAACTGTTTCCAGACATGGAGCTTTGCAAAACAAATATGTTAATCATAACATTAACTTGAATAACTGCCATGTAAGTTGAAATATTAGCAATCTTCCCCTCTAATAGATTAACAAGAGTATCAAAGAGCTGCCGACCTGTGGAGTCACAATTAAACTCAATTATCTGTAATTTCATGTCATCAACAAAAAGCCAACAGTCGTCATACTCTGAGGGTGGTAGAGTTTTTAAAGACTGGCCACACTGCAGGGGGAAAGTGTCAACTTTTGCTTGTGTTATAGTGATTTTTTTTTTTTTGTAGTTGTGAGCATAGTGCTAAGATTAAATAATACAAGTGATGATGGACACCACTTGAATTTGTCTACATCCCATATTCACACAGTCTTCCTCTGCTTGCTGAAAAAGTACATTATGCGTTTCCATGGCGATCAGTTTTCTGTCTGTGTAGAAAGCTAGAGGAGCCTCAGGACAGCGATATTCCTCTGTTGACACTGTTAGGCAACCACATTTCAGAGTCTTAAATCAAATAGTTTACCTGCAGAGCCACTTTAGGGTGGGTGTGTTGACAGATGTTTGGATTGGTTGATAGTTTCAATTCTCTGCTTCGGTGAAAGGATTGAGGAGTTAAGATTATCAGCAGGCGATGAGTGGCTTTCTCACAGGAAGTCAGCATATCGGTGTTGAGTTTTTTGCACAGCAAGCATGTCCTGCTGTCTTCTTAGTGCAAAGCATGTTTTTTTGTTGTTTTTGTTTTTTCTTTTTGTATGTTTTTGACCATCTGGCTCTACTGTAAAGAGCTTGTGTTCATTCTTAGAATTGTAACTCACTTTTCTGGGCAGTTTAAGCCTCACAGCACAATTTTAAGTAAAAGAAGCATCGGTTCTCTTCTCCAGCAAAGCATTGTTGAGTCAAGCTCTGCTAGCTTCAAAGCATTGAAAGCTTTCTTCCTACAGCTACAGAGGCAAGACTTTAATGTGTTATGTCATCAGCCAGCACTTATGGATCTGCAGGGATGACAACAGCTGACAATAGATTACTAAAGATAAACTATATCTACTACTTCATGTCTGTTTTATTTGTGAGAAAGATAATGGGACTATTATTTATTCATGTCTAAAAGCATCAATATTTTGTCCTCTATTTCCTCAAGGCCATGAGTGCTCTCTCTCTTCTCTCCCTCTCCTGTCATCTTTGTTGTTGTCCTCCTCCTCCTCCCTCCTCTGTAACCTTAACAGAACATTATGTGTCATAAAATCTCTGCAGGGAACCGCTGTACGCGAGGTACAGGGAAAAGGAATTTCTCAAATGTTATCGCAATTTAAAAGGAGCAGACTCCTGCTGATTTTAATTTTATCCTCCTATCCATTTAATTTAAGTGAGTCAAAGTGATGTCGATATGAGCAAAGTAACCAAAAGCGAAGAAACGTTGAGTCATGTCAAATAGATGTTAAATATAGTTTCTAGTTTGCACAGTTGCTACAAGGGAGACAGGTCTGTCTAGAAGAATTCTGTGCTGTTGCACGCACTAACTATGACAGACCATCAGCTTGTATTCATCCACCTATGATGTCTGGGCAACTGGCTGATGATGATATGGCAAGTAGAGGAGCGCATCAGCACTTTTGACTGTCGCTCAGCCTGCATCGTGCTTCTCATGCAACGATGTACCAAGTGCTGTGACAACACAGTGAGGACACATCTAGCTGTACTTTATAAATAATTCCCAGTATGATAACTTTGTGAGGTAATGCCTAAAACACTCAGTTCTTTTTAGATTTATCTTTCTGACACTTCATTAAGTATCTTCTTCTTTTTTTTTTTTCTTTTTTTTTTTTGGCACAGCCAGTTTCTAGCACTAACGTTAAAGCTCATGAGCTTATGAGTTTGGCTTGTAGGCTAAAAGACATGTCTCCGCCAGTAATAAGAATTCAAATGAGCTTTTTATTCATCAAATGCTTGTGTAATTTAGTAATTTCATTGTATTCATTCACTTTGTCTGCTTATTACAATGTCTGTTAAGCCAGGGCAATCTTCATTGCATGGCATACCCTCCTTTCTCTTCGCTGTTCCTGTCAATCGTCACTTTTGACTGTTAAATACAAAACTGTCAAACAAATATATATTCTGCTACCTAGCCAGAGCTCATTAATGTGCTGGGAAATGTTGGCATTCAGCTGCTTTGCCCATACCAAGGAAGAAAGGAGTAAAAAAATTTCCAAAACCTGAAGGTTCTGAAATAATTATTTTATTAAGTGCTAAGTATTCTACAGTGCTACCAGTGACATGTTGTTTGTGAAAGTGGAAAAATAAGGGTTAATTGTGCTGGAACATAAACAAGATGATCAGGTTTATTCATTCTTTTTAAAGTTGTTTTGGTCTTGCCTAAACAGCATAGTTTGTATCAAACTATCAAAAAGTCAAGTTTTCCTGTTATCATCAATCTGCTCATAAAGAGTACACTAAGTTTTTTTTTTTTTTTTTTCTAATTTTCCTTTTTTTTGAAGTTGTGAGCCATAAATGTTTGTTTCCATCCAAGAACAAGAAAACAAAAAACTAACACCCTCCCCGATAAACCTGGGGATCTAGGGGATATGCACACTCCACCTTTCAGTGTCTGGTACGTCAAGCTAGTCGATTGGATATTGTGCTGTATGCCCAGCTGTCATCAGAGAGAATGCACTGGGCTGTTATCAGTCCCAGCACAATTATCCATAAGGATTATGACACAGTTGCACCAACCTTTTATAGTGTGAAGTCCCAGCATCAGCAAATTCTGTATTGTAAACAAAGCTGCAGATCAGTGACTCTTTCAACAGGGGAAACAAACGAGGACAGGAAACATAAAAAAATAAATAAATCTAAAAGCACGCATTTGAACTTTTGCCAGTTAAAAAGCTGCACTTCATCAGACAACTGTCAAGACTTGAAGCATAAATACACAGAAGTGTTGTATTTATTGTGACTCAAGGTACAAATACACCCTCTATTCAGGCAACACCTGGATTTATAGGTCTGCAAAGACCTTGTGAAGGTCTTGGCTTTCTCAGAGATCAAAAGCTACATTCGGGATGTTGAACTAGCAGACTTATTAATTCAACTTTCTGCGTCATAAACATCAGCAGATGTACAAAACAAATATAATTCACACAAAAACTGTAAAAAAAAAATACATTCTGCTAAGTTGAGTTAAAAGTGGTGTTAGGTAACCAAACTTGCGTCATCACCACCGAGGAACAGTGTTTTGTTTTTTTGCAGTTCTTAATATATGGTGAGATGAAATGCATCAGGACATTAAAGCAGTTGGCAGACATACAGAAATACTGAACATTTTTTCATCTGCATCACACCTCTACCTGATGAGCAATCGCAATTTTTCCACTTTGCTTTCTGGTTTAATGACAGGACATGGCAGACTTTGTCTCACCTATCATTGGCTGTGTTTCAGATATACCACAGCATCATAATGACTATCCTCACTGCGCATTTGTCACCATAATTCAGATTTTTATTTTTTTGTATGTCCTTTTAAGAAAAAAAGATTCCTTCCTGTTCGTCCTAATTATCAGTAGATAACTTCAGCTGGTGTTTTTTTTTTTTTTTTTTTTTTTTTTTTTTTTTTTTTTTTTCCTTTCCAACCATGAAAAAGTCATCTGGTATTTGGTGCTTGATAACTGATCTCTCATGTTCTACATCTCCTTTCCTAATCACTGACTCTGCAGATTCTGTGCACTCTGCAGACACCTAATCGGCCGAGGAAGCTTTCCCTTATAACCTCCTGGCTGTCTCTGAGTTTCCAGCTGACCCTCAGGCCATTAGCTTGCCGAGCTTCACTCTGTGCCTCCTGTGCCACTTGATCCACAGCCCGGCTCACCATCCACACAGCTGCCAGCGTCACTCTGCACCCCCTCCCTTTCCTCCGTCACACCCTCCCACTCTCTCATTGGCTTGCTCACTGGGTCGTTTACATATGCGTGCCAAACATACAGTCACAGGTCTCGTGGGGGTAACTTTGTATCCCATGTTACATTACAGATGATACTGTAAATGCAATGTCTGAGCCTTTCTCTGCAGATACTTTTAGTTCAGTAGGTATAAAGTTACAGGTATGTAGTTTAATTAGTCTCAGTGTTTTTCTTTATTAATATATAGTATAAAACAGCAATGAGATGTATTCAAGATGGCAGAAAATAATGGAATAGTTTGACATTGCTCTGTTGTTTTGGTTTAACAAAAAAAAAAAAACAACAAAAAAAAAAACGGGGAGAAATAAATCCCTCTTGCCTTCAGAAATGCCTCATCATGCAATTGCTGCAGATTCCTAGGCTGCAGGTGATGATAATCTCCTGTTCCAGGACATCCCAAAAGTTCTGTGGGTTTAAGATCTGTTGATATGTCACCACACAATTACACAACCACCAGCAACCTGAACCAAGGCTGGATGGCTTTCATGTTTACACCAAATTCTCACCCTACCATCTGAACGTTGAAGCGGAAGTCAAGACTCATCAGGTTAGGTGACATTTATCGATCTATTGTCCAACTTTGCTGAGGCCAAGCAAATTATAGCCTCAGTTTCCTGTTCTTGGCTGACAGTAGTGGTATCCGGTGTAGTCTGTAGCCCATCTGCTTCAAGGGTCGATTTGTTGTACTTTCACAGATGTTTTTTTGCTTACCTTGATTAGAACAAGTGGTTATTGATATTGTCTTCACCTCAAAGCAGTCTACATTTTCACCCAGAGAACTGCCGATTACTCGCAATTTAAGAGTCCACATGCCGATTGTACGTTTAATTATGAAATAATTTTATGGTAATGAATTTTTTAAGAAAACTTAGCGGGGAGTAAAATGTTTGAGAAGCACTGACTGCGTTCAGGTCTTTGTACCTGTAGTGTGTAGCTTCAGTGGTATAAACGTCATCATGCTGTGTTTCAAATCTTATAGCAAGAGTTATCTTGCATTATGTTTTTGTTTAATAAAATTAAATTTAGTGAAAAAAAATTTTCTACCTCTTAAAAAAAACAAAACAAACAGAATTTCTCCTAATTATTTTGAGAATTATCTGAAAGCATTCATCACACACGAGATAAAAAAGAGAGGATTATTATTCCAAAGGAAATTCACATTTTATACGCCGCTGGTTGCAGACATTTACTGCGTGTTTACCTAACTCCTTCCTTTTTTCGCTTTATTCCGCAGCAGCACTCCACTTTTTCCACAATGATCATTAAAGTTTCATCTTATCTTAACACTTCTCTTTGAGCCAGAGTTATGAGCCCTGTTAAATATTCACTTCACTGCTAGAGATGAGACGTAGGAGTGTTGTTCAGGCTTTACCCAGGTTCCACTTCAGGGGAAATTGGGTCACCTTTGTTTTGAAGAAGCCTCTGAAAGAGTGATGATTTTTAAGATCAGATTAGCAGTGCCTTGGTAAATTGCCAGTCTCCTTATAAACCCTTGATGTGGGAATGATGCCTGCATCAAAGATTGCAGTTGTAATCTTTAGCTGTGTTGCCTGATGGTCGTCTTTTTTTCTTTTTTCTTTTTTTTTGTTCACCTGTTGTGATCTTTCTCCCTAGGCGCCATTAGCATTGATCTAAATAGAGGACAAACATTAATTGCGTACTAATGATCCTTATTCCGCTCGCTCAGGCTCCTCTGCTTTTTGGCTCGCTGTGTCCAGTAATGATGTGGTATAAAGAGTTTTAACACCTCAGCCACTAAAAAGATGGAGAGGGAGACAGTGGGGGCGTAGAATGGGACACGAGTCTGTCAGCAGTTTAAATCCTCAGATCCTGTATTCAGAGCCATGTTGCTATGAAACAAGGGCTGCTCTGCCATTAGACTGTCTTCTATTGTTTCTTAATCGTTGGGATAATTTGCGTGTGCTGGTTTTAAGTTCTGTTATATCTCTGTAGTGAGACTGGGTTTGTGTGCATGCAGCAATAAATCAAAGCTGCTTGTGTTTACATGCACATCTAGCATCACAGAGGATAAGAGTGGTCTATATGAACTAGAGCAGGGCGATATGGCCAAAAATATTTATCACGATATATATTTGAAAATTTGCGATAACGATATAACCGACGATATAATTGATGCGAGACAAAATACAACTCCACAACATTACTAGCGCAAAAAGACAACCTTCCATTTATTTTCACTTAAACAAGAAGCTGGTTTTTATGTACATTAAAGCTTTATAAAAATGTAACAGTGCAAATGCAAATTCCTTGCTGAAAGTTTAACCAAAAGGCACTTCCAGTAGAAATGGGCTGACATATCCTGAGCATAACCATGTATAATATCCACTGAAGTTAAAAAGAGGTGCTTTGCAACATTAAACTGCAGTGTGCGGTACGCATTTTTCGGACCATAAGGTGCACGGGATTATAAGGCACATTAAGCGAAACAAAGCAGTCAGATGAATCAAACTTTATTAAACTTATTCTTCTTGCTTCCTCCACTTCTGTACCATTGATTCATTAATGTTGAATTCTCTGGCAGCTGCTCTATTCCCATGTTGTTGCAGTATATTAATGACTAACCTCGTATTGTGGATGGATTATCTCAGTTGTTCTCCTGACTGAAGTTTGGTCCGTTTACAGCATCCTGCCATGCAATTGCATTTGTCTCTAACCATGAAGAACCTTCACGTTAACTTTTATAAGTGGAAAAGTGTTAGTGTTCGTCCTCCAGCTTCACTGTTTATGTTATGCTAACATAGCTGTGTCGCTAGCGATCACGTAGCACATCATTATATACCAGCTAGCCCAACTTCAGTAACCCTACAAACGTCAATGCTGTTTAGTTTCCTGTCTTCATTTATGTTGGAAGTGATAGCAGAGCTGCACGTTTGATTTTTTTCAGAAATCTCTCTGTCAGAACATGCTATATCATGCTTAGGTAACTAGCGAAACTAGCGAGCTAACTTCCGCTAGCTTCCTGCTAACTTCTAACTCCGTTAAATGTAATAACTTTTGTTTTCATGGATGCCTGGAAGTTAAACTTTATAGTTACACCTGGTAAAGCAGCAATGCTGATCGTTTTATTAAAGATGAAAGAATTTAGACAGTTTTTAACTCTAAGTGATGCTGCAGTGTTGTTTGACCTGAAACATACGGAGTTTAGGACCCAGATTACTCCCAGATTTAAGAGCATCTTAGTCCGACAAATATGACAATAACAACGGCCGCTTGCATGTTCTGCAAAAAAATGTGCTTTGTCGTGTATCTGACGGACAAACACCAAACCAGTTCCACATCACTGAAGTTGCACCATTTTTACAAACCAATTCTGGTTCATCTGTTTCACTCAACAATCGGCCATGTGCGTATGAAAACAAAGGCACTGCGCATGCGCGTTTTACTCCCATTCTATCGCGATATTTCATTTTCCTATCGTTGCCTAACATTATACCGGTATTACCGTGAACGGTATAATATGGCCCAGCCCTAATATGAACTGTGATGCGATATACAAATCGGTGAAGTCAGGCTGACATGGTGTTTAGATACGTGTTGCTTTCTTCACTGACACATGCACTCGTTACAATTTTAGACTGCAGCAGATGTTTTCTGGCATCGGAGTTGCGGCATGGCTACAACAGGTGAATGGATACTGTAGATCATTGGTTAAATGATCACCAAGCAATATTTGTTTGTGCGGACCTGCCATAACTGTGGGGGACTAGTCCAACCGGAATAGTATGGTGGGGGGAGTTTTGTTCTTCCGGGGCGGTCTGTGTGTTTTGTCATGTGCTGGAGTACGCATTAAAAGTTTTACAGCGGACTAACATCGAGAGTGATTATTAGCTCGTCGCATCACACGAGAGTGCTACATGGTGTCAGAAGACGGTACGGACGTCACGCCAGCGCGTATGTTTATATCCCTATGATATTTTCATCGCCGCTGCTCACTCTGACAAGCTGGCGAAGACAAGGGCTTACATTCTCCTGAATATTGCTGGACCAGACGCCATTGAACGAGAACGCTCGTTCGTTTATGCTCCTGCCGTTCGCGCAGCTGGTGCAGATGGAGAGATACTCATTGCTGCTGAGTCCAGAGAGGATCCAGAGTGTTTGAAGGCAAAATTTCGAGAAATCTGCAATCCTCAACACAACAGGACGATGGAAAGATATAGATTCCACACCAGAAATCAGAAGCCAGGTGAGACACTTGAATCATTCATCAGTGATTTAAAGATCAAGGCTAAATGTTGTCACTTTGGGGACCTCACTGACGAGATGCTCAGTGATCGTATCGTCTGTGGTGTCATTAGCGACACGTTGAGAAAGGCTCTGCTAAGAGACAGCGAGCTAACACTTGCTAAAGCTATCTCGGTGTGTCGAATACACGAAATGACTGAAAAAAACAGCAAGACACTAGCAACACAAGCTACCAGTGTCGACGCAGTAAAGCCCATTCTGAACAGCAAGCACAAGCCGAAGCCCCTTTCATTCCCACAGACTGTCACCAATTGCTCCAATTGTGGAGGCAGCCACGCGGCCAAGCGAGACAAGTGTCCAGCATTTGGACAACAGTGTCACAACTGTAAAAAACTGAATCACTACAAAAGTTGCTGCAAGTCTAAACCACGCAGCCATCACAGAGCCCCTAACAGACAGACTGCAAGGCGGCTTGTGAACGAATTAACAGTGAGTGAGCCACCACTTCAAGATGAAACGTTTTATGTGGATGGTGTAGAGCTTGACAGACAGATTGACTGCATCCACGCTAAAGCTAATAAAAAAGATGAGGGATTTGTCACAATACACATAAATGGCGTGCCCACAGAGATGAAAGTAGATACGGGAGCGAAATGCAACGTCATGTCACTCAAGACTTTCGAAACAGTGAATGGCGGAAGACAGACTGTTAAACAAGAGAATCCTGTGAGCCTTGTTGCCTATGGAGGCACGAGAATTCAGACCACTGGAACTGTTACACTCCCTTGTTGCTTAAAGAAGCAGTGTCACACGTTGCCTTTCTTTTTGGTGGATAGAGAAGTGCAACCGCTGCTAGGATTTCGAGCATGCATGGAAATGGGCATTGTGAAAATGAGCCCTGAGGTCCACCAGATCAGCACAGAAAGCAGCACAGATTTCAGCTCCCACATATTCACACAATACCATGACCTGTTCAGAGATGAACTGGGGGAACTTCCAGTCACATACTCAATGATACTAGACCCTGATGTGCAGCCTGTGGTCCGTCCAGCCCACCGCATCCCCATCGCGATGCAGGAAAGAGTCAAAGCTGAACTTGAACGCATGCAACGCATCGGCGTTGTAACACCAGTCACCGAGCCTACTGACTGGGTGTCCTCAATGGTGGCAGCACACAAGAAAGACAAGCATGAGATCAGACTGTGCATAAATCCAAAAGACCTCAACACAGCACTGAAAAGACCCCATCACCCAATGCGTAGCGTTGAGGAAGTGGCAGCACAGATGTCAGGAGCAACAGTGTTCTCAGTGCTAGATGCAAAAAACTCCTTCTGGCAAATAAAGCTCGACGAGAAATCCTCAATGCTGACCACATTCAGCACCCCATTTGGGCGATACAGGTTTCTGCGGATGCCCTTTGGTATCAACTCAGCCAGTGAGGTGTTCCAGCGCTCCATGGAACAGCTGTTTACCGGTTACCCGTGCTCTGTCATCGTGGATGGCATCATCATCGGAGGACACGGAGTGGCCGAACATGATGCCAACCTAAAAAAAGTGCTGACACGTGCTCGAGAGATCAAACTCAGGCTAAACCCTGACAAGTGCAAATTTCGCCTAGATCAAGTGTCATATGTGGGCCACATCTTCACAAGGGACGGTCTAAAAGCAGACCCCTCCAAAACCACAGCAGTAGGAGCAATGCCAGTGCCCACGGATGTCATGTCGCTACAGCGCTTCCTCGGTATGGTTAATTACCTTGGGAAATACATACCGAACCTTAGTGAGATTGCCGCACCCCTAAGGAAACTAACCCACAAAGAGACTGCGTGGTGCTGGTTCCCACAGCACCAAGAGGCTTTCGACCACCTCAAATCATGCCTCTCCAGCCCGCCAGTATTGGCGTATTACAACGTCAAGGAGCCAGTCACACTGACATGTGATGCATCATGCTATGGGCTGGGTGCCGCGTGTTTGCAAAATGGCAGACCAGTGGCCTTCGCCTCGCGTGCTCTCACTGACACAGAGACGCGATATGCTCAAATAGAGAAGGAGCTCCTCGCCGTGGTGTTTGCCTGCACGAAGTTCAAAGATTATGTCTATGGCAAAGCAACAATCATTGAAACCGACCACCAGCCGCTGGTGACCATAATGAAAAAGCCAATCCATGCCGCCCCTGCCCGGCTCCAGAGGATGTTACTGCGACTACAGAGTTACGACATCAGTCTGGTCTACAAAAAGGGGAAATACATGTATCTAGCCGACACACTTTCAAGAGCCCCGCTTGCCCCGCTATCACGCTGCCCGGTCGAACACACTGATTATGAAGTGATGACAGTGAGCTACATCTCCACTGCTCGCCTGGAGGAGCTAAGACAGCACACAGCACAAGATGATGTGCTACAAGCGCTCAGCACAGTCATTCAGCGAGGGTGGCCCAGCAGAGAGAGCCAAGTCCAGCCCGCACTGGCTCCGTTTTTTCCATATAGAGATGAGCTCAGCATGGAGGATGGGATCATCATGAAAAGCCACAAAACTGTCATTCCCCAGTCCCTGCACAAAGAGTACATCAACATCATACACAAAGGCCATCCAGGTACCGAAGCAACCAAGCGCAGAGCTAGGAGTGTAATTTTTTGGCCAGCAATGTCAAAAGACATCGCAGAAGAGCTGCTCTCTTGCACTGTGTGTAACAGCACTAAGACACATCAGCAGAGAGAACCGCTACAACTGCACCCTGTTCCAGACCTCCCATGGTCAACGGTGGCTGCTGACATTTTTACCTGGCATGGAAAACAATACCAGGTCCTTGTAGATTCCTATTCAGGATGGATTGAGATTGACCTTCTCCGTGACTTGACCACAGCAGCGGTCATTTCCAAGCTAAAGAGACACTTTTCAGTTCATGGCACACCGCACACGCTCCTCACTGACAATGGCAGACAATACACTAGTCAACAGTTTGTTGATTTCGCAAAACAGTGGGACTTCACCCATTCAACCAGCAGCCCAGAGTTTCCACAGTCAAACGGTCTTGCTGAGAGAGCGGTGCGCAGTGCAAAACAGCTCATGGAAAAATCTCACCGAGATGGAACCGATGTGTTTCTTGACCTCCTAAACCTTAGAAACATTCCCCGTGACACACAACTAGGCTCCCCTGCTGAACGCCTCATGTCTCGTCAGACACGCGCGGGCATTCCTGTGTGCAGCAAGCTGTTGGCACCCATTGCAAAAGACACAGGACAGATCCGTGACCGACTTCGCGACAAAAGACTCGGACTGAAGCGTCACTATGATAAGTCCAGTCGCACGCTACAGCCGTTGCAAGAAGGACAAGTGGTCCGCGTGCAGACAGAGAAAGGCTACGACAAGCTGGGAATTGTGGAAAGGAAGAGCAAGGAGCCACGATTATACATCATTCAGGTCGGTGGAAGAACCTACAGGAGGAATCGCCGCCACATCCTCCCAGTGGCAGAACCGCCTCCGCCACCACTCCATGACTATGACCCTGAGTGCCAGGACACTAACCATTCTACAATGGACAGTTCCACACTCACACCGCAATCACACACACGCTCAAACGAAGATTCACAAAACACATCCTCTCCTCAGCCCCAACCTGCTGTGCAGGTGCCCGGCCAGAACATTGTGAACCAGACACCATACACTACACGTGCAGGTCGCATCTGCAGACCCAACCCAAGATACACGTAAATGGAAAACACTAGGATGCCTTAGGTGTAATCAGTTTGTTGTCAGTATGTTGAAATATGATGCTTGCTATTTGCATTTTTCATAATTGCTGTTATGTTAAGGTGTGGGGTTACTCCGAGCAAAAAACATTGTTACCGGTAAGTTAAAGTTGTGTTAAGAAGCACTGTTTAGAGACTTGTGAGTGAATTAGTTTTGTTAGGTGCTACCAGCTAAATGGGGAGGATGTAGATCATTGGTTAAATGATCACCAAGCAATATTTGTTTGTGCGGACCTGCCATAACTGTGGGGGACTAGTCCAACCGGAATAGTATGGTGGGGGGAGTTTTGTTCTTCCGGGGCGGTCTGTGTGTTTTGTCATGTGCTGGAGTACGGATTAAAAGTTTTACAGCGGACTAACATCGAGAGTGATTATTAGCTCGTCGCATCACACGAGAGTGCTACAGATACCATGGCAAATATAGAGACTGTACTTCAACTGCTTAGAGGTTAGCGGGTCAGCAGTCAGTGTTTTTCCATTTGTGTGTGCTTTTTACATTTGCATGTAAATTATTTAGTGAACAAAACTTTATTTGTAACTGGGGAATGAAACGAGTGAGTTGAGAGAGGCAGCGGTCTGCAACTATTTTAGTATCACAAAGTAGTGGAGGTCTTTTGCGTGGAGCTGAATATGCAATAAAGACTTTTGCAAATAGCTCAACCTGATTGCTGGTGTATGATAAATCCTTAACCAAACCTGATGTTAATAAGCTTTAGGATAATTAATCCTGGATAAATGGTAGTGTTGCATCAGGAAGGTCATCCTGTGTGAAATCTTTGCCGAATCAAAGGTGCAAATCCATCTTCTGTTGTGACCCTTTAAACATTAAGGGAACACATGAATGTCCCACACAGGTTATTGGAGTGTATTAAAAATGGTACGTTTGATTCACGCGACAATGTCGAAACTTTAAAACTCTGGGTTGACAAAGTGTTTGCTATTCAGCATCCTAAATTATAAATGTGGAAACCTTGTATGCCCTCTGGTTTAACAATAATCAAAGATTAGTACTCTTTAAGCTGTGAACACATAACTGCTATATATTTCAGAGACATGCTTATAAATCTGCTTTTTATATGATTTATTATTTCTTTTAAAATGATCCAATATGCCGTGTGTGGGCACTGGCATACAGCCATCAGCATATTACAGGTGTAGTCTGGTGTGAATGGAGCTACAATAGAGGATTGTCCTTTATTAAATTGGTGGGCCTATTTATTATGTGAATGCAGCTGCTGGAACAGCTTCTGTAATATGTCTTGGCTGAATGAGACGCATAATTTTCCAACCTCTGTACTGCTGAAATCCAACATCAGTTATTTTTATGAGGAGTGTCAGAAAGACCTGAGAACTATGCTGGGAGGATTACACATGACTCTAACTGTACTCTGTATTGATAACAGTATGGTCTCTTATAGGCTTAGAAAATCTATGTGTTATTTCCCAACAGGTCATCATCAACAGCACAATCACACCCAACATGACGTTCACCAAGACATCACAGAAGTTTGGCCAGTGGGCCGACAGCAGGGCCAACACAGTGTTTGGATTGGGCTTCGCTTCAGAGCAGCAGCTCACAAAGGTGAGAGGTTTTTGTAGCAGATCCTTCATAAAGCTGATGGATGGCTCATTTCCCCTTTCGTTGATTCTCTTTGCTGGTTCAAAGTAAAATCCAGAATCACAGAATCAATTTAAAATGTTGTATAGTTAACCTGCTGAGCCCTTATTCTAACGGTCAGCCTCTCTGACATTATGATCAGGGGCTCTTAACTGTTTTCAAGAGGGGATCATGCTTTGGAGGTTGAAGGGCTTAAACTGAATCTGTGTTTTGTTTTTTTTTGTTTTTTTTTAAATGGTTAGCTTTTCTTTATTATTAATGTTATTGTAGTTGTTGATGTATTATTATCATTATTATTATTATTATTATTATTATTATTACTATTATTATTAATAGTAGTAGTAATAGTAGTAGAATCTGTGGTAAAATCAAAGTGTGGAAAAGTGCAGCTTTGTTATCAGTTAAAATTGGTAGAGAACTGGAACGATCAGATATATATTTAAGGGTATCGCGGATCCTCACCATCCTTAGATAATGTTTAAAAATGAACCTCGCCTTGCCACTAATAACCACAGCTTCCTGACATATCTTCTTGTACTTTCAGTTTGCTGAGAAGTTCCAGGAGGTAAAAGAACAGGCTAAGCTAGCAAGGGACAAATCTCAAGAGAAGGTGGAGACATTGAGTAATCACTCCCAGGTAAATAATATCTCTGTGCCGTATGAAAGTCTGATTCATTTCATCTCCTTGGCTTTCCACCCGTTTCATCTACAGTCAGTGTGTTGGCTTCCAGAAAGCTTACAGGGCCACAGAGAAAATGAGAAATGATTTCACAAACACCAAATGATACACTTTCTGTGTTTAGAAATGGCTTCTGGCATAATTATGTATGTAAATATGTTCAAATATTAATGGATCTCGTGTTTAAATATTACAACGGAATCGTGGAGTAGTGTGAGCCGTCATGAATAAGAGGTCAAAGATCGTCCTTACTACCTTGCAGGCACAATAGTAACTTAGAGGATAAGGAAGCTATAAACAGTGACAGTAAATTTGCTCAGATCTACATAAATGATAATGATAGTTAGTGGTTCATGCCACAGTCACCCACAACTAACATGCCTGCTTTCTACTCGCTCTGGCTCCAGGTGCTAAGGATCAGCCCTGAAGCACACAAAGCTTCTGGCCCATATGACATGATAGATACTGGCAAGCATTTACCCTCAACCCTTGGCTGTCATAGCTGACGTCTTCAGGGTGTTTTGCCAAAAGAAGCCTAGGGCCCTTTTTCAGAGAGCAGGATTTCTGAGATAGAGTTCTGTCTTTTAACCCATGAGACCCTTTTAGGTGGCTGCATGTTAACCACAGGCCTCCTTAAAACCTGCTTTGAAACAAAAGTTTCCCTCAATTTCTCAGTCGGAATCTGGTCTTGATACACCCTCAACCAACCAGGCATCCAGCATTAATGGGACAGATGATGAGAAAATCTCTCACGTCGGTCCGGAGGCTGCTCTCCTACAGAGTGAGAATGAACGTCTCAAGAGTGCAGTAGAGCAGAGGTAAGATTTTTATTTCATCAACTTAATGTGAAATCATATGTGATTAAATCCTGTTTCAAATCTACTAAATATCAGTCTCAAGATTCACATCCCGGGCTGCATCAAAGTGCTTATATTTAAATTTGTATTCACCAAATGAAAACACATTTTCCAACAATTTTCTTTTTTCAGTTTTTAAAAAAAGAATAAAAATCGAAAAATCGAATTGGAAACAGCTGGTTCAAACAAGAACTTTCATACTGTGTGATGATGCAAACCAACTAAAACACATACTTTATAACTGATTTTACTTCTCTGCAACTGTTTCATCACAACCAAATAAATAAAAAGTAATAAAAATTCACACACTGCTTGGCCTGCAGCTGCTGCTGCTGATGCAAGTGCTGTATAAACTTTTCCTGTGGCATCAAACAGAAACCACACAGGTGTTTGAAATCTGGCTGTTTGAATGTAAAATAAGCAGATTGGACACACTTCAGTGAGACAGGTACTGCATAATTATGGCATGACACTCGTCCAATCGAACAGCTTGCTCAATATTTATTATATTATACATATAAACTACTATATTACAAGCATGCAAGTGTGTAAACCCAATCCAGATCATATCAGCTCTTGATCACACTCATGCATATTAAACTGTGCTCGTATGTTCTCTCTCTTTATTTTATTGCTGTTACTTAAAGCAGTAATGACTCCAAAAGGGCTCAGAAAGCATATAATCCAAAGAGTGATGCTCCTCCAGTCCACCGTTTGGTTATTTGGGCTTTATAATCCAGATGTAGAGTGTACAAATTGGTAATTGCATGAAATGCCAGATGTGATTCCAGATGAGATTAAAATGACCCTGGGCCCCGGGCCATCAGAGTCAATTAAAACCACAGTGAGGAAATTGGGGGAAAAAATAATAATAAAATGAAATCCCATATCATATTGGATTTATTTGATCCAGATGTGCGGGTGGACTGGAGGGGATTGCAAATTTTTACTGGCAGCAACAGACCCCTAAAAAAAGTAAGAACTACATTAACATTTGCATGAGTGGTGTGGATAACAATTCATTTTTACAGATCTTGTAGTTCTCATTAATTTCCCTAGAAAGAAACTGACAAAGTTGAAAAAGTCACTGCAAGTTGGTACTAATTACACAAAGGCCACTGCAGCCTTTCCTGCTTAACCTGCCTAACCAGCTGAACTATAGCGGTGCCGTTCTTGGCATATACAGTGGGGCAAAAAAGTATTTAGTCAGCCACCGATTGTGCAAGTTCCCCCACTTAAAATGATGACAGAGGTCAGTAATTTGCACCAGAGGTACACTTCAACTGTGAGAGACAGAATGTGAAAAAAAAATTCATGAATTCACATGGTAGGATTTGTAAAGAATTTATTCGTAAATTAGGGTGGAAAATAAGTATTTGGTCACCTCAAACAAGGAAAATCTCTGGCTCTCACAGACCTGTAACGTCTTCTGTAAGAAGCTTTTCTGTCCCCCACTCGTTACCTGTATGAATGGCACCTGTTTGAACTCATCATCTGTATAAAAGACACCTGTCCACAGCCTCAAACAGTCAGACTCCAAACTCCGCCATGGCCAAGACCAAAGAGCTTTCGAAGGACACCAGGAAAAGTATTGTAGACCTGCACCAGACTGGGAAGAGTGAATCTACAATAGGCAAGCAGCTTGGTGTGAAAAAATCAACTGTGGGAGCAATCATCAGAAAATGGAAGACATACAAGACCACTGATAATCTCCCTCGATCTGGGGCTCCACGCAAGATCTCATCCCGTGGGGTCAAAATGATGATGAGAACGGTGAGCAAAGATCCCAGAACCACACGGGGGGACCTGGTGAATGACCTGCAGAGAGCTGGGACCAAAGTAACAAAGGTCACCATCAGTAACACACTACAACGGCAGGGAATCAAATCCCGCAGTGCCAGACGTGTTCCGCTGCTGAAGCCAGTGCATGTCCAGGCCCGTCTGAAGTTTTCCAGAGAGCACATGGATGATACAGCAGAGGATTGGGAGAATGTCATGTGGTCAGATGAAACCAAAGTAGAACTTTTTGGTATAAACTCAACTTGTCGTGTTTGGAGGAAGAAGAATACTGAGTTGCATCCCAAGAACACCATATCTACTGTGAAGCATGGGGATGGAAACATCATGCTATGGGGCTGTTTTTCTGCCAAGGGGACAGGACGACTGATCCGTGTTAAGGACAGAATGAATGGGGCCATGTATCGTGAGATTTTGAGCCAAAACCTCCTTCCATCAGTGAGAACTTTGAAGATGAAACGAGGCTGGGTCTTCCAACATGACAATGATCCAAAACACACCGCCCGGGCAACGAAGGAGTGGCTCCGTAAGAAGCATTTGAAAGTCCTGGAGTGGCCTAGCCAGTCTCCAGACCTCAACCCCATAGAAAATCTGTGGCGGGAGTTGAAAGTCCGTGTTGCTCGGCGACAGCCCCAAAACATCACTGCTCTCGAGAAGATCTGCATGGAGGAATGGGCCAAAATACCAGCTACTGTGTGTGCAAACCTGGTAAAGACCTATAGTAAACGTTTGACCTCTGTTATTGCCAACAAAGGTTATGTTACACAGTATTGAGTTGTATTTTTGTTATTGACCAAATACTTATTTTCCACCCTGATTTACGAATAAATTCTTTACAAATCCTACCATGTGGATTCATGGATTTTTTTTTTCACATTCTGTCTCTCACAGTTGAAGTGTACCTCTGGTGCAAATTACTGACCTCTGTCATCATTTTAGGTGGGGGAACTTGCACAATCGGTGGCTGACTAAATACTTTTTTGCCCCACTGTATGTTTGCTTTGTAACAAATGTTTGTACTTGTGCTAAATCGTTAAGATGAAACTATAAAATAATTATAAAAAACTAAAGTAAATGCATGGATTATTATTTTCTGACTTGTTTTGTTTCTTTTTAATGTTTTTTTTTTTTCTCAAAGCACCAGCTGAGAACAACAACCACACTGCATAAATGTCACTCTACAGTGCTCCCTTTGTATATCTAAAGAATCTGAGGTTATCTTGACCAGTTCACTTATTAAAATTCCTTTGGTAAACTAATAAAGTCCAAATTTTGATTGCAGAGCTCTTTTCAGGAATTATCCTAATAAACAAACCTACAAAATCAAAAAGTCATAATTGAGAATTTAATACAACACTGATATGAAACAGTTGCTGAAGGAAGCGCTTCACTTCATATAAGGGCATCTAAATATCTCTAGCTTCTGGATGTAAAATTGTCTCTCTGTGTGCATTTTCCCATGCATTCACAGAACTGTTGGATTTTGTTTTTGTTGGAGAGTGTCACAGCAGTGAAACAGCAGAGGACTGCAGAATGCTGCGATGCCAGTCTGTCCACATTTGATGATAGAGCAAAACACTTCAACCCAGCCATGCATAAGGAAGTGGGGACAGTGATGCATACTAAATATACATCACATATCTCCCCATCTTTATCGATAAGATAGGAATACACTCACTGTGATATGAAAGATAACAAATCACATGCTGGTGCCAGTTTGTTGGATTTTGGGGGAATTTTATCTACTTCTAGCTTAAATTTTTGTTTCTTTTTTTTATTGTGGTCTAAACATCTCTCAACAGCGTAATGTGCAGCAATACTAATTAAGTAGATGTGTCTGGAAGGAGTTTGTAGAAATATGTTCCGTGTTGGCACTCACAAGCTTTTCAAAACGGAGTGGTTGAAATAAAATTTTACTTCCATTAATAACTCTCCTGCTGGATCTCTTTCTGTCGCTCCTGTCTGACAGCAACACCAACGCCAAGAAGTGGGAAACAGAGCTTCAGACTTTAAGAGAAAATAATGCCAGGCTGGTGGATGCACTGCAGGAGTCTTCAGCTAATGTAGAGAGCTGGAAGAAACAGCTTAGTGCCTGCAAGGAGGAGAGTGACACGCTCAGGAACAAGGTAATACACTCATGCACTCCTACGGGGAAGTTGAACAATGTAGACTAGCCCATTGATTGAGGAAAAAGTGACAGGTTTGATAAACCGTTTCCGCTGCTTTAAAAGAAGAAAACTCTATCACAAACTGCACACACAGAGTTCTCTGCCACGGGTTTGGTCAAAATCTGTACAGAGCAAAACACTGTAGGTACTGTACATTTCATTAGCTTCTGTGTTGCCTGCAGTCTCAGTCTGCTAAAAATAGAATCATTTTAGTTTCATAATCAACGTGGGCTGTTTCTGCAGCTGGGCTGGTGTGGTACCAGTGTTATTCTCTAACCCTTCCTTTTTTTAATTGTTGGTATCAGTTTTCAAATTGCCATTATACTCTACAACAAATCCAGGCTTCCGCTTAACAAGGAGGAATATGTTAAAAAAAAAATCTGATTAGCTTAAGAAAAATGCCTAATTTTTCTTTTAACTCCCCCCCCCCCCCCCCCCCCCCCCCCCCCCCCCTCTGTATTTTAGATTGCTGAACTAGAAGCCCAGTGCAATGAAGCCAATCAAGAGAGACAGAAAAACGCCCAGCTGACCGTGAGGGTAAAGGAGCTGGAGGCTGAGCTACAGGACAAGGAGCAGGTGAGACGTGCATCACAATGGTCGGTCTGCAGAGCTGCAATGGAGAGTTTGTTTTACAAACTAGTTCTACTGCCTTTTTATTTCCCCGAGGAAGTGATTAGGCCTCAATAGGAAATGTTAGATTCTGCTTTGGGTTTTGTGTGGATTTATTTTTTTTTTATTTTTTTTTATTTTTTCCAATTTTAATCCCAGACAGCTCTTTATATTGCCCCGTTGTCTCAATTTGATTGATCAAACTGTTTTGGGTTTTTTTGTACTGTTAAAAAAATTAAAAATTAATCCACTCTAGTCAAACCTGAAAGAAACCACCTTGTGTCTCCTACATTAATCATCCATAATCCAAACTAGCCGACTGTCAGCTCAGCACGGCCTAATGGCGCTGTTCTTTCTAATGAGGATGAACTCTGTGCGACCACGCGGCATTTTAACCTTTGCTTATTGCTGGTTAGATGCCGTTTTCTGACCGCAGACAAATTAGAACTGACTTCTGCCAATCTAAGAGTCTTGCTGCCCTTTTCATCAGCGACTGCATCTCCCTGTCGATGCCAAGAAAGGGAGACGCAATCAGTAACGTGTGAAAACCATAAGTAGGATATGTATGCATTTTTATATACTTCTGGTTTGGGGTCATCTGTGCATCTGTCTCATATAGTGCAATGCCCTCTCTTTCAATTCAGTGGCAATAACAGCTTTACTGTGTCCCATTCAGATCGCCTGAGGTAAAGAGTGTCTGGGATATTCTAGTTTACCACATGGCGGCCAGAGTATTAATAGAACGTATAAATCATTCCTTCGAAGGCGGTATATATTTTACACAACAAGAGGAAGGGAAGTAGTTCAAAGAGCTGGAGCTGAATTTGAAAGATGATGAGCAAAGAATGGCATCCTTTGGGAGCTCGGCTTTGCCTTTCTTGTGTATCCTCCATAACGCTGTGAACACCGACCATGGGGTCTGCAGAGAAAGTCTCCTTGTGTGCACAACATTGCTGCCGCAGGCGGCCCACAGAGGCTCACCTGCACAGTGACTCACCCCCTCCCTGTCTAGAAATCCACATCCTCATCGCCTCAAACTTAAAAGTGTGCCTATGAATTATTAAGAGTTGACTGCTGTGACCCCTGTGCTGGCCAGCAGTGAACTAACAGAACAAAGCCACTGCAGGTAACTACAAAGACTCAAGCAATTATTACTTGGCGAAAATGTGCTCGAAGCGGTAACAGATGCCATGAAGCCGCATAGTGTTTTGCTTAAAGCAGGGAGGAGGTTTTCAGAGCAGTAACTGAGATGTTTACCTGAGAAGGAGACGGAGGCATGATCACAAGGCTATCTCTTGATCTTGATGTCCTTTTTGCCTTCTTTGTACCACTTTGACCTTTTTTCATTTTTCCTGGTTGGCTTATTTACAAAGGATGGTGCACCTTAATTAACACTGACATAAAATCATGACTGTAATTATGTTCCAGGGTTTATGCTGGGCATCACACTTTTTTTTTCTTCTTTTCTTGGCAAGCAGTTAATTACTGGCTTAAATGTCCCGTTTTATCTGGGTGCTGTTCTTGTCAGTCTATCTACATACTTTTATACAAAAAAGCAATTAAGAATGATTTATTTTAAATTTCAAAGGTCCTTCAGCTAAATAACTTAGATTGTTCCTAAGACCCTGACTGACATCGGAATCGCTGGATTTTACATTTTTTTATTATTAACATTATTCCCAGGAGCTGGAGAACTTGAGGAAGCAGGCAGAGATAATCCCTCAGCTCATGTCGGAGTGTGAGAGCATCACTTCGAAACTGCAGGTACGTTCAAAAGCACCCGGCACAAGCCCTAGTTTTTACCCCCCCTCAGGTGTGATTTACTGCAGAGTACAGAGACCAGGCTGAGAGTTGTCTAGACCTAACACACACGTGAGGACACAATGGCTATCACAGCGAGCTAACACTCGGGCTCTGAGGCGTAAGCAGCGCTTTCAGATGAAGGTAGACAATAAGAGTTGCTATTCATCATTCTGCCTGAGGGCTGGTGACACAACATTCCTATCACGTGTCTCACTAACGCACATTGTCGTCGTTACTGTATCTAATAATAAAGGTCCGTCCCCAGTACAACGCAGAGAGGATTATTGCCTCTTTGAAAAGGGTTCTTTTTTTTCTTTTTTTTTCTCCCTCTTCAGTGGAACAGAGATATGTCTCTGTCACAGCTTATTAGTTTCCTGCTGGTGCAGATTTGATCTGTTTTGCTATAAAAACAGCTGAAGTAGTTTGAGAGCTCTGCTCAAAGCTTTAATGATCAGCTCTTATAACATTTCTGTAGGTGTGTGGGTTGTGCCTGTGAGAAGCCTCACGTCTTCTTTGTAACAAAGGGCACCTGTTCTTCAAAGCTGACTCCTCGCTGAATAATATCAGACTTTCTGTAGAACTAGAAGAGCCAGGCTCTTTGGATCACCGTGTGTCCTGTTAGTGCCAAGTCTGACATGAGCTGCATTGATACTGACGCTCATGTCGCCCTGTGCTGACTGACTCAGATCGGGATTTTTATCGTCCAAGCTGTCAGTGCATGTGCTGCCATTTCAATCTGGGCATGGAGTGATGAATAAAACCAACAGTGGCATGCCTGAAGTTCTTGTGCTTTACAACGCTCGACGGCATGGTTTGTCTCTGCAGCAGCCAGCTGGGTGAAAGACAGCAAAAATGGCTCAAGCCGGAGTTTATCTAACCAGTTATCCAAACTGAGAAGAGGCATAGATGATGGGGTTTCTCCAATACCTTTTGTCCAACTATGGAGCCTAAAGCTGAATTTGACTCAATTTAGACAGAAATGCTGTAAAAAATTATCTTTGCTGGTGCAGAGTTGATGCTTTTTAAAAAAAAAAAAAAAAAAAAGTCTACCTATTCTACCCCTGTGTTTGTGGTTACGGCTGCCCTCTATTTAAAGATGACAGCCCTCATGGAGATCAGGTTTCAGGAGTCAGCTGGAACATAGTCATGCAGGCGCAACACCCTTTTAGCACTCCTATTTTAAATCCCTCCCTTCATTGCTATCTTCAGCATTATTAACATGTCACTCGTGTTGCCTGTTAGTCTGAAAGATTCACTTTCATGTCCCATTCACATATGCAAACACGTTTCTTTCACATAAATGTTTTCCCGTCCCAACCTACAGCAAGTGGATCTCTCTCTTTGTGTAGCTGCACATGCAACATGGGAAGGCTTTTGTTTGTTACTGCAAGTGAAAAAGCTCTTGCTCATTTCAGCTCAAACACACACAACAAACCAGCTGTGCTGATACATCAAATGTTAACGTTAATGTTTTCCCGACATCTTTCCACAGGCTGCAGAGACAAGAAACAAGGAGCTGGAGGGGAGAATAGAGGGTCTTCAGCTGGACATAGACGACAGCCGACAAAAGCAAGGAAACATGAAGATCGAGCTGAAGAAGTTGATGGATGTTCTAGATGGAAAGCTAGATGAGCTGCAAGAGTTCAGGCAGGGGCTGTCTAAGCTGGGTGCTGATAACTGAGGAAAAGTAGCACTGAGCTAAAAGGGTCGGAGGTCAGGTACGAAGGATTCACTACAGGGCAGAAACTGTGTGGCACCTATTCCCCCAAGGTGACGTCCACACAGACACAATTCAGCTTTGGCTTCTAATAAACACTACCTTGTGAGAAAGATGTTTTTGAGAGAGGGAGAGAGAGACTGGCAGACTAAAAGGAGGGAGGAAGGCCAGTGCACTCCACCAAATGGCTCGATTTCGTGTGCTGGCATTGCAAAACTAAATCAAGAGTCACACTTTGAGCTTACTTAACCGTTTCTGTGGGGGAAAAACAGGTTTAAAAAGCCGGTGGTGGGTTCTTAGATTCTGTCCATCTGTCTTTCTTCTGTTTTGTTTTTTTTCCTGAAGGCAGCACTTCTGCACAAGGAAGTCTGAGCTTAGAGTAGAGGAGGGGACTTAAAGGGCTAAAATGAACAACAGAGACAATGCTGCTCAGCATCACTCAAGTAATAATTGGTGTTAATCTTTGTGTCCCGCTCGAGAATTAAAGATGAAATCTTTGTACAGGCTGTCCTCGCTGTTGCCTCTCTTCTATCTCAGGTGTGTTGGAAGACAGTTTGTACTTATTAGATTATATGCACATATGTGACAAATGGCCGTGACACAAAGTGCCTCCAGGTGAGCTTAAACCTACCTGGTGAGGAGAACTGGCCAATCGATGACCATCACCATAATAACAACTTTTCTTTTTTCTTGTTGAGGAAACCTGAAGATGCATTAAAATTCTTGCTAATAAACTGAGATGAAAAAGGAGACAAGCATGCACACCCCGAGGATGTTAATGAGATGAGAAACGTAAATGATGAAAGCCATGTTTAAAAATAAATAAATAAATTAAAAATAAGAGCCCTCAACTGACTTTATCAACTTTCTTTTATGTAAACACTTTTTTGATTAGATTAAAGAAGGAAAAAACTTTTCCCAGGAGCTTTCCTTCCAGAACAGCCAGAATAATATTGGGAACCCCGTATAGCCATGAGTGTAGTGTTTAAAGGACTTTGTGTGTGCGCGCAGTAGTATTGCTCATTTGCAGAACAAAGATGTCTCCAAGGCTCTCGATGTGCTTCCTACACACTCGGTTTTTGTTATGGTGGTGGTTATTTTTGGGTGAGGGGACTCGGTACTGCTCGATGGGTGGATGATGTGAAAGTGTACTTCACTTTAGATGGCATGGGGCTTTTCACTAAAAACTTGTCAAAATTTTGTTTTGTTTTGTTTTTTTGCAAGGGGAGAGGGATGTTTTATGCATTTATTTATTTTTGGTGCCTCTCTACAACGACCATTTCTAGAACGTAAGAAGTAAATCAACCTTAACCTAATGTCTCCACAGGTGTACGATAACATATTAAAGAAGTCAGGAGGTTTTCAGGATGGTGCCACAGCTGCTTCTAGGAAGTCCATCTTGAAACTTGCTCCATTTGAAATCAAAGGCACATGTTGTAGTGACATATTTACTCTGTAATACCGGTACTAAGTTTTTATTTTTCATCAGTTTCAATCTTGTCTTAAAGTTGAGATATCGAATGAAGGGATTTTTTTTTCTCTCGCTTTTTTCTCTTTCTGTTTTGCCCTCCTGTTTGTAACTCACCTGAATCTGGATAACACGATGTATGATCCTTCCTTTTGAACCGATGCCTCTTGTGCACTTTTGTGATTCCTGTTCAATATTGTACAATAGAACTGACAATTGGTAAAATTTAGTTTAATTACACTGCTGAGTTAGTGTCTTTTCTGTAGGGGGATACATTTTTGGAAAGGGCTCCACAGAGAGAAGATGGGAAGTTTCCCTAATACCTACTTAGCTGCATATTAGTGCTGTGGGTTCTGTGTAGGAAACTTAAAAAAAAAAAAAAGAAAAGCTTACAAACACGCTGCCTGACATTTTATAAGTCTTTAGGCATTTTTCCTGGACGAGAAGCACAGAGGAGGTGGAATGAACCTACAGTGCCAGAGCTGAGTCCCGTCGAGCACAGAAGCTCCGCCACCGCACGATTTACATACCACTAAATATAGCTGTAATCCACGCATAAGCAAAGCAGATGAGGTGGGATTCAATCAGTCAATGATGTATCAATTTCTGAGATTAGAACAAATAAAGCACATAAAGATAAAAGCTGGTTTGAGGACTGATGGAAAACACCTTAAAACGTCCTCCGAGCTCAGAGAAAATAACTGCAGTAGTGGATCAGAGGACAGGTTGCCTTGGTAACTTAATCCTACTGACTTTTATTTTTCTTGTGTAAATAACTGTGTGAATGATGGACTGAGGGATGTACCAGTTTTACTTGGTTGATTTAAAAAAAACAAAAAACAAGAAAAAAAAACAATCAGACCCTTGGAAACTGGACTCCCATTTAGAGTCTAATTTGTTTCAGAGATCAGCTGGTTTACAAGGGGGAAATTAATCAATACGCAGTTTAAGCACCAATTTAGTGTTAAAATGATGGGATAATTGACCAATTAATTCAGTCAATTGGAAATTAACTGCTGTAGGAATGCAGCTATGATTTTCACTGCAAATTACTCGGACTTTTTTGATGAATCACTTTGTTTATTATATGAAATGTAAAAGGAAAAAAAAGTCAAATCTGAGACGTTTTGAAAAGACGTCTTTTGTGCAGCCAACAGTGCAGAATCCAAAGACATTTGAGTGATTCAAAAAAGAGAAAACTGCTACAACTGAATAACAACCAACAATGACATTATTTAAATGAGAGACTCCGATATGGAGACTCCTCATTTTTAGAATTGTTTTTGGTTCAGAGTTTAGTAAAGTTCAGACAGCTGTGGAAACACCGTAACAGACACGTTACCAGGTTGGACCTTCAAAACTGACTTCATTCTTCATGGAACCGATTCAACAAGGTACTGGAAACATTCCTCAGATATTTTGCTGCATATTGAGTTGACACCATCACACAGATTTGCCAGCTGCACATCCATGATGTTCCACAACATCCCAACGGTGCTCTGCTGGAGCAAAATCTGGTGACTGTGGAGGCCATTCGGGCACAGTAAACTCATTTTGTTCAAAAAAACAGTTTGAGATGATTTGCGCTTATTGATATGGCACATTATCTTGCTAGAAGTAGCCATCAGAAGATGGGTACACAATATTCATCTGGTACTGAGGGATTTACACCACTACCTTGACCCACTGATAGGAAGCGTTTGTTAAATTCGGACTCCATGAGAATTTTGCTGCAGAAATCGAGACTCATCGGAACAAGCAACATTTTTCTAATTTCCTGTCGTCAAGTTTTAGTGACCCTGTGTGAACTGTAGCCTCCGTTTCTGTTCTCAGCTGGTAGTTGTTGTGCCTGGTGTGGTCTTCAGCTGCTGAGGCATTTTTGCCAAGAGAACTGTCGCTCATGATTTCAGCACTTTGTCTTTTTTTAACACCATCCTCTGTAAACCCGAGAGATGGCCGTACAAGAGTGCTACTTTCAAAGTCACTTTCTTCTTCATTCTGAGGCTCAGGGTGAACTTCACCAGGCCGACCTGGTCATGTCTGGATGTCTAAAGGCTTTGAGCTGCTACCATGCGACTGGCCAATTAGATACAGTATTTGTAATAATGAGAAGTTGAACAGGTGTACCCAACAAAGTGGTCAGCAAATGTATATTAAGTTAAACAAAAAAATGGTGTGGTGAACATTTTTTACTATTTTACTAATTTTATGAACAATTTATTTTTTAATTAATGTCACATGAATACACATGAATGTCCTTGAGGTCAGCAGACTGTTTGCAGCCTTACTGAACACCTGAACACTGTCAGCCAGAGTAACAAACTACACAATGGACCGCCATGAAAGCAGGAAATCTGGGTAGATATTCATGCCCACCTTAGGATGAACCCTTCTCACCTAAGTCACCCTTAAGTCTTTTTGTTTGGCGCCACCAGCAGGTCGCCATTTTGACCATATATCTGACACGCATACTGATAATGATCTGCTAAATGTCAGCACTGCTTTAAAGTTTCAACTCTGGATCTCATTACACACAATTAGGGCTTAAATACCAATTTGAAAAAAAAATTGTACTTCTGCTCCTCAACTTTCAGCCTCGCTCCCAATCGATTCTGGTAGAGCAAAAACGGCCTCTCGTTCTCTCTGCTGTCATCGCTGTCTGACTCTCAGCTCTCATTGTGTGACTGGTGACAAGTGGGCGAGTTGGTGAAACATCAAGAGACTATGCTGCTCTGTACATGTGAGCGAGAGAGCGAGCAAGAGAGCGATATGGCACTGCAGGCCACTACCGCTGACACTTCTTGTTGCCATAGTAACAGGCTGCTGAAATTTCTGTTTATACTGGATGGAGGTGTTCGTCTAAATACCCCCGTGTGCGCCTTCCCTCCCACCCCGAGGTGCGTGACCCGTCTCCACCTGAATCACGTGGATGTTGCAAACAGATTGCACACAGACTGACAGCAGCCCCGCAAAAACGGTGGCTTCTCTTAAGTACGCAGAGCTGAATAAACTCAATCGCAGCTGGCTGGGGATGTCTGAGCTGTCACTGCAGGAGACCGATGTGTGAGAGCGAGCGCTGCCAGGATGGACATTACTTCGTGACTCATCACTGTGGGCTTCATCCACCAAAGCCCACTCGCCAGGGGTTCACCGGTGCAGGTCTGATGTGACTTTGTTTAAAGAATGAGGGCCTGGGCACAGGTAAGACTTTGGAGATCGGGGACCAGCGTGAGCAAAGCAAGTGGCAAAGAGCTCAGATGAATGTATTTGAATGAAAGTGGAGGGAAAAAGGAACGCCAACGTTTGATGACGACCTGATGCCTCTTAGTTTATTATTAAAACACAGCAATGCAGGTGTCGGCCTCGAACATCATTAACTCATAAAACTAAAATTGAATTCATCCTGTAAAGCATTTAATGCTGCTATCACACAGTTTAACTGTTTGACAGGTTCAGGTAAGGAACACTTGTAAAGATTGAGGAGGGAAAACCCCCCAAAACAAAGCAATGTGCTGTCACAGGTTGAAAGGTCAATTTGCCTTAAACAACAGGAACCTTTCCCCCGTTTTCCTTTTCTTTAGATCACACAGCGATTTGCAATGTTTTTTTTTTTAATCCATTACTTAAATTAAAGCCTAATATTCTCAATTTGTCTTTGTGTATTTCACTTCGAAAGTGCCCTTTGATTAATCCTAAAGCGGTCCCAAAATTCTGACATGAGAAGGGGAAAATTGCGGGCAGCGTGAAACGGCCTGCAACGCAAACAGCGACAAAGACTTCAGACACGCAGGCTTTGAATGATTAACAGCGCTGCCTTCACGTGGCTGTAGCCTTACTGGGGTTAGGTTAAATAAACAATTGTTCAAATTTAATTACATTCAAAATGATGAGATCAGACCGAGTGGTGCGAGTGAAACGACAATTTGCGTAGTGTTGTCTTCACCGCCCGCAGCACAAGCTCCCACCCCACTCCCCCCCTGCTGTGTGACACTGTCACAAAAGGCCTTCGGGCACAGATTTGGGAGAAATTCAATAATTAGAGGAGCGTTAAAAACAAAGCGGCTCATTCGCTCTCACTGGGATTTCTGAAAATTGGAAAGTGTTTTAGAGGAGAGTAAGTCCTGATTCTGCCGCTCGCTAGTTAGTTGCAGTGTTGGATGTATTACAGCGTTTCAGGGCTACAAAACAAAAGCACCCACACATACACACACACACAAAAGGGATTAAATGTGCAACAACTTCAACAAACTGCAACGTTTAAGTCTGAGGAGGCGTAATCCTGTTCTTGTCAAACAAGCAGCTTTTTTTTCTTCTTCTTGTTTTCCGATGGAAAATTGGCAACAATGAGCTGAAGCTCATAACTGTGAGGAAGACTGAGAGGAGCTAACATAAGACGGCAGCTTCATCGGCGTGAGTGCGCACGCATTCTCAGCTATCCCAGTCTGCACTGCGTCCCTCTTCGTCCCCTCTGTCGTCCTCATCCGAATCAGCCGCCACCTTCTTCATCCTCATCATGGCGGCCTTGATGCTGCGCTCCAGCTCGTTGTCTCCGCCGCTCGGGACTTCTGCTCGTGCAGGAACCACCTACGCAACGGCAAAGAAATACAGTTCACATTTTAAGTTAGCGCCTGCTGTGAAATCTGTAATCAGTACCAAAAAAGTAGCTAATAACATTATAGTAGAGAGCTACATAGCAATGACCCCGTTGGGATAACACCCGACCCTGGAACTAGAACAGCTAAATGTATTCTAGTCTGTTATAGCATAGGTTTTTACGTATGCATAACTGTGGTTCCACGGTGCAGCAGTTTAGCACATTTGTCTAATATGTGAAAGATCCCTGGGTCGAGACCAGAAGGAGACACAGATCCAGCCTCAGGGGGTCACAAGCGAGTGTACTCCCTGTGCTGGACCCAAGCCTGGATAAATGGAAGGATTGCATCAGGAAGGGCGTGTGGTCTAAAATCTGTGCCAAATCAAATATGTGGCTCCATCCGCTGTGGTGGCTCCTCGGGAAATAAGGGAAGAGCCTAAAGTATGTTGCATGTATACTTGTGAAAGCTGATTCTGTTGATCTGTATTGTAGGGTTTGCAGTGGGTGAAGCGCTGAAGAGGTCACTTGGCTAACATCATCCACAAAATCAACTTTCTGGGCTTATAAAGGAGACGTCTGCATTCTCATAAAATAAAAAAGGAATTTACACGCACAACCTGTGAACAGCTTCATCGACCATTTGTTTAAAATTAGAAGCAAAATACCCAATTTTAAATTTACTAGCACTGTTCAATAATTCACTCCTTTGCTGCGCTAAAAAAGAATCCACACGGGGGAGCTGTTTGTTGTGCACAAGAGTGCACTCAAAGTTCCCATACAGCATGTCTCCTATCAAAAATTAGGACGTGAACGGCTTTTTGTGACAGCTCCTATAGCTTAACTACCTCACGAATGTGTTCTTCACCATTAATAGTCGGTCAGTAAAAAGAAATATTGTACACTGAGAACAAACAAGGTTTAATTTATGTGATCCACGTCCACAGCAAACGGCTCATAGCAAAAATACCGGTGGTCCTTAGTGAAAATGAAACTCGTGTCACATTTACCTAAACACCGATGATCGCATATTACACAAACACAAATAAATTGTGCATTTGTTAGGTAGCATTTTCACATGCAGATTAATTCTTTAGTAAAGACTGATATTTGATATTTGGAAGTTTTTTTTGGGGGGGGGGGGGGTTGACACAAACTGAGCCACACTGGCTTTTTTTCCCCACAGGTGAATAACCAACTGTCATCACATTTTTACCAAGTGACACATGCGGTGATGCAATCGTTCTGCAGTAAGCTAGCCGATCAACGTATCAACATCTCACCTTCTTCAGGGTGACTCCCTGTCGGATGGCAGACATCAGACTGCTCCTTGCGTCCCCAGTGGGGCTCGGCGTGCTGGCCGCGGGGACCTTTCGAAGCTTAATCTGTCCACGCTGTAGCGAAGCCAACACTTCGTCCATGGTTCCTACAAAAATACCAAAGTTAAAGGAGAAACACTGTTAAAGTGTAGGGGAAGAAGCTACACTGCTGATGAGCTGGTTCTTAGCTCGCTGTAAGAAACATTATTGAAACAGTTTTGTTGAGTGTGCTCCGTTTCACATGATCTTATGAAAAAGAAGCTCTGCTGGACGTTAGAGTCTCCTTGGAGCAGACAGCGTATATAACCAGGACCACTACTGCAGGTAAAATGCCTCCTCTGGCCCTGTGAGAGAAGTTAGGAATTTAGGACAGAACACTATGTGCAGACACACACACAACCTTCCCAGCAGCCAAACAAAAATCACGTATCCTGCTCCATTCTTTTATTCTTCGTTGGTTTTGTTGGACATGAAGATCTGAATGATACTGCACGTATTTCACCCTCACCTATATTTTGTTTGAGCGTGTTCTTGGCTGGAAATGGAGGGCCCTCTTTTTCACTCAGAGGCATCGGGGCATCCTCTGATGAGGGCGACACTCGGGGGGGAGGCAGCAGTGACAGTGGCGGTGGTGGTGGTGGTGGTGGTGGTGGCGGAGGAGGAGGAGGGGGTGGGGCTGTTGGGGGAGGGGGGATGGCCGTTGGAGGAGGTGGCGCAGCGTAGATTTGGACAGGCATGTCTTTCAGCTGCTGCTTTTTGGCTGGTTTCTTGCGCCTTGGTGCGGGTCGGATGGAGGGAGGGGGTCCTTGAGAAGAGGGAGCAGGGCTGAGGCTGATGATGGACATCGGCTGCGAGGGGCACAGGCTTTCTGGAGAAGACGGCGAAGGCCTGGACTGGGGCGCTTTCAGGATGTACTGGCCCGGTCGCTTCTGGAAAAAAAAAAAAGAAGAAAAAAAAAAACCCATCAGCTGAAGCTCATGCATTAATGTTTTGTTTTAAACAGGCATCTACATGAGATTTAAAAAAGTGGCGGCAGATGTGCATCAAAGCCCCGCACAGTTAAGCACGGACGTAAAAGCTGATCGTTTAAATCAGGGATGTCAAACTCGTTTTATAATGTTGGCCACATACTTTGATCCTAAGTAGGCTGGACCTCCACTTTCTGTTAATGTAAGGTTAAACTACACATTTCATTTCTCATGTATAAGAAAACTAAGTGTAATTTCGGGGGTGCGTCAGTTTTTCTACATAATTAAGAAATACTACTGTAAATAAATGAAAGAAAACTGGCAGCATGACTCCATAGGCTTAAATGATATATAATGGGATAAAAATATGAGAAATAAATGTGTAAAATTCAATGAAAACATCTGTTAGTGCAAACTGTCCTGTGATTAGAAAACAGAACATTTTTTGTTAATTGAATGTCTTTTTTTTTTTACAGATTTTCTTAGCAGATACATTCATCTATTTCTTATTTGCCTTAGAGTCTGTATAAATGGCTATGGTGGAGGTCTTTATTAGTTTATTAGTTAGTTCTCCTTCATATTTTCCAAAGCTGTCCAATGGGCCACATTACAGTCTTTGGCAGGACGATTCTGGCCCTCGGGCCTTATGATGACACCCCTGGTTTAAACAAAATAGTCTCACCACAAAGGCTTCTCAGTTCTGGCTTAAAAAGGACCAATTTCGACTGAAATACATAATAATTGGTTTGATTTTCCTGCTCACTATGGAATATACAGATGTACTGTCAACAGTGAGCGGAGCATGTAGACGCTCATGAACAAGAGGACACAAGGGAGTGATTTTAAACACAAGAATCAGCCGTCTGAAATCTTGTGGGTGTATTTGTGTGCAGGTGGAACGACATCACAGTGTTGGACTTTCTGCATGTGTTGCAGAGAGAGAATTTCCTGGGGCCAAAAACTTGTTTCGTAGTGACCTTTGACCACCGAGATCCAACATCATTGTTACATCTGGTTGCCATGACGCCCTGACACAACCACAAATGGGATGTGAGTCTCCACCTGGAATTGAGCCAGCAACCTTTTGCTAACCATGCACATTTGTTAACCACTACACTATGGAGGCATTAAAAAAATACCAAGAGAGCGTTAATGTCGGGTGGCTGTAGCTCAGGTGGCAGAGCAGGTCAGCCACTAATCAGAAGGTCGGTGGTTCGATCCCAGGCTGCCTCCTGGCTGCATGCCAAATATCCTTGGGCAAGATACTAACCACATGTTTGCTTACTGGTGGTGGTCAGAGGGCCTGGTGGCGCCTCTGTCAGCGCGCCCCAGGGCAGCTGTGGCTACAATGTAGCTTGCCATCACCAGTGTGTGAATGGGTGAATGACTGAATGTAGTGTAAAGCGCTTTGGGGTCCTATGGACTAGAAAAGCGCTATACAAATGCAGGCCAATGTTTTGTTTTAAAGCAGGACCATTCATTCAGTCACATGAATCAATGGAATGATTTCTAGTAGTTTCTGACCACTCAAAGTGCTTTAAACTACAAGCCCCCATCTTCTTTTTCATACATATTCATCCTGTGCACATGAGCGCTGCATCTACCGATTTAGAATCATCAGTTAATCTAACATGCATGTCTTTGGACTGCTGGAGGAAGACGGATAACCCCAGGAGGTTTGAATCCTTAATCGCCCGCTCGGCCTTTTTCTCGCTGTGAGGCGACGCAATGCCAGCCACTGCACCACTGTGCCGCCAAATGATGTAGTCATCATCATTACCCAGTCATTATTACTGATGCAGGGCTCTCTTCCTGGGCTCGTAGCTATTCTAGCAGCACTGAGGTTGCTTCAGCTGAATACTAATGCCATTCTTGATTAGGTGTTGACAATGGCATCGCTAACATGCTAGTTTAAGATCAAGTCTTTTTTAGCAGTCAGCACACTGTAAAGGAGAAGCTGATAGAAATGTCATTAGTTATATTTATATTTAAAGTTAAAACAGAGTCTGACTGTCACACTGAAAATATCACTGGGTCACTGAAGTTAGAAGCCAACAAAGAGCAGTCGTCCACGCACAGTTTGAAGCTCTGGTGTAAGACAGCTCATTACTAACAAGCCCGTCCACAGCCACAGCGCGCCGTCATCAGGACTTCCTCCGACGCGAGGGGTCGAGTGGCTAATAACTGAGCTTTTATTTTTGAGGTGAACTATTACATTAAGAGGGTACGATGCAGCGTCCCCCCGGGTTTTATTAACTCGGAGAGAGCTGCAGGCGAAGGCAGAGCAGAACGAGTGAGAGCGCCTGACCTCTCTGAAGGATCGTAATCGGCTCAGAGTTTTCTCCCGCTCCTTGTCCACCCACTCTTTCCTCCTCTGCTCCTCCTCCTTCTTCTTCTCTCGTTTCTGCAGACAACAGAGGGAGACACTGAGAGGCACAGGAGAGAAACAGCGGCTTTCATTTGCGGCTCCAACAACCTGGCTGACTTACGAGGTGGACCTGGTGATGCTGGTTGAAGACTATGGAGCTCTGTTTTTCCACCAGGTGCTTCTGCTCATGTGCATCTGTGCACTGATCCTAAAGAGAGACAAAACATATCACTTAATCGCTCGAAAATACATTTTAGTCTGTCAGAAATTAGCGACTGTCTGAGCAAACGGTTAAAAAACTTTGAGAAAATGCAACTGCAACACATCCGGATTTTATTTGGAGGCCGTTATTTGTAATTTTCCAATGCCCCTATTTTTTTAACTGCATTCCCTCCCTGTGAATTACTGGAATTAACTATCGAGAGTCTTTAACCAGGCTGCCTTTGCCATTTTTTTTGCTCTGAGTAATACTTTTTTTAAAATCAAATAAGCAAGCAGCCAACAAAAGAGGAAAACATGCCAAGTGCTTCAATTACTATGTCAGCTAAAAATAAACCAATGTAGTAAAAACATTTTAAAAACCCAGCATTTGGCACACGAGGCAGGCGGAGATGTGCCTTTGAAGGATCGATACATTTTTCCTTGGACAAAAAAACCCCCAAAACGCTTGAAAGGACAACAGAATATGAAATGATTTCATGTCAGCAGCACTCGCACACACCTTTTTGTTACGCAGGTAAGCTCGGCGGGCACAGATGTTGCCCCTCTTGGTTTCCAGGGTCTGTAGGCGTCTTTTGAGCTGACTGACAGCTGGAGGGTCTGGTTGATGAATACCTGTGTGGACCATGCTCTGCAACTCCTCCGGATCCTCGCACACATCGTAGTACACCACCTCCTCCTTCAGCTCTGAAACACAAACGCAGCCCAGTCACTCCTACATGTCTTCTGTTTATATGGCATCCTCTCCAGCTGTACGTCAGCTGTCGCATCCCATCAGACAACCTAAATAACCAGTGTCATGCCCACTGCTCACGAGCAGCACAGGTAGTTGTCACAGGTAGTGCCAAGGTTACTTTTGTGCCAACTGTAGTTATGCAGCTTACGTGAAGTTAAGAAATCTGTTTACTTCCTGTTTAGGTAGCAAACTTACATCTGATTAAGAGTAAGCGGCTTAACGTTGGTAAAATTACTGCTAAATTATAAAAGCATCTCCTCAGCTGCTTATGAAACGTTCTGGGTCTCCTTGGCAACTGCACTAATTGCAGTATTTGCATTGCAGTAGCTTTCTCCTTATTTACAGAACATCATATCTTCCTCAGTCCTCCAACTTTATGTTCACGAATAACAAATGACAGAGGGCGCGCTGCTGTTTCTTAGCTAGGAAACTACACCTGAGAGCTGTAAAGGTAAATATGCCCACAGCCAAAGTCACCACAGACACAGACAGCAAGATGCACACGCAAACACCTTGGAAGCAAACATGCCCCCTCCCGCGAGGAACAATTAGAGAAACATTTACACGAACAAAATACAGCATTTCCCAGAAGGCACCTCTTTTCCACAACACACTGCCTGACAATCCAACACATTATAATGCAGCGGGGAGGGGGGCATTGTGTAATGTGTCATTTTAATCATAACTGACACAGAGTCTGAAGGGTGCTGAATCAGCGCTGTGGGAATTGTAGTGTTGGGATATATCGTAAGATGCGTTTAGAATATTGGAAAAATTCTATCCTAATATGAATATATTTGTTTAAAATTTCGATAGTACAGTGGCAGTATAATGCCCTCGTAAGTGGATATCAGGCCCTTGTAGAGCAAAATTCAGTATTTTGGTCTAGACAACTCAAAATGTGATGTCCACATATGTGGACGCCAGGTCCTAGAAGGAAGACCTTCAGAAAGCCTGGTTGCTCAAGACTGCTTCAAAAACAAGAAACTCTGTCACCGTGGAGGCTCAAGACTTTTGCAAAACACGTGTATATATACCCAAAATAAATCTGCTGTACAGCACAGCTATGTAAATGTGAGGATACCTTTAATCTGTCGTCTCAGGGTGTCTATCTGAGCCACCAGGAGCTGCTCTTCATTTTTCAGGATTTCAAACTTGGCGTCGTAGAGTTCTAGCTGGGTTTCGTAGAACTGCAGTTCCAGCTGGTCCACAGTGTCCTGCTTCTGGCCGTCCTCAAACGCAGACCTTAAATCGGCCCTCTGGCCTTGGGCTCTCACGGAGAGGTTCTCCAGCTGCAAGGCAACGACAGAAAAATGTTACATCAGCCCCGCTGAAAGGATCATAGCGGTCGTTTGTGGGGAGAAAAAAAAAACAAAAAACAGTCGTTTGTATATATACAGTGAATACTTTGTGAGGCAAGTGCTACTTTTTGACAGCTCGCTACCTGTCCTTGAACATTATGATCAAAATAGGCTTTGCTTTCAGCCACGCTACTGGCAAACACACACACACACACACACACACACACACACACACACACACACACGATAAATCTGACATAAAAAATTAAGCATTTGTGATGAACTGCCTGTCTGAAGACAGTTTAATCTCTGCAAGCTTTCATGCTGTGATGAAATGAGCTGAAACCAGCAGCTACCTGCAGCATGTGCCATGCATGAGCTTTTGCATTCAAAGCATTCAAAATACAGCCTTAAAATGCTCTTAATTATGTCGAACACAAATACACACACTGCTGGAATATGACACAGCTGCCACAGAGACTGAAGCGGTACACTCACGCAAACATCTGGGATACCCGCAGGCATACTGGCACGCTCTAAAGAGTCACCGAGCTGTGTTGCCACCACCGCAAGAGTTTGCGTAGGTGTAGCTCGCTGATCTCGTTATGAACACTCGCACACAGCTGCAGATGTAAAGGCTCGGGTTGATTTCACAGTGACGGATGACGCCAGCGTCCTCAAACCTGACTTTTTTTTTTTTATTATTTAAAAAGCTTAATGGGATGGGAATGCAGCCGTGTGAAGGTAAAGGTGTTGCGGTTGTTCTCCTTGCTCTTTTCAAGAGCTCAAACGCACAGCATGACCCCCGTGAAGCAGCAAGTGATCCGGTGCCATACCATCCCGAAAAATGCCGTGATCCTGACATGAGAAACATCCTCCTGGTGCAGTCACACATTTGTGTGTAGCTGGCATATTTTGAGTATGCATATATGCACCCAGACACACTCACTTATTCATGCGTGGAGGGGGTTTTTGTGATCGGGATGGGGGTGTATTGAGGGGATTCTCTATGTTTTCAGAGAAGCTTTATAAATAGATCAAAAGGAACAGAGCAGCCACAGACTCACATCAGACTGGAGTACCGAGTGAATGATACATGAGAGCGAGTAGGCACCGTGTCACATCTCTACTGACTTACAACCACTACAAAAGCAGCGTTGGCCTTGGCACGGAAATAAAGACATGAATGATAATGAAAGTCTTACAACTGCACCACACTCTAGTAAGATGTTACCGAATGTGCTGAGTCATTACAGAACCACTGGAAAAGCAGCTGATACTAATGGAAAAAAAGAAAGAACGAAAGATAAAATGGACACGCACCCTCTCCTTGATGCTGTCTTTCTTGCGGCTGAGGCACATCTCGGTGGCTCTCATGTGCTGCAGGGTTTCTTTGGCCAATAGGAAACGGAGTTTTTCCAGCCTGGGAGCCGCTGACGCCCAGGCAGCGGGTCCAAAACGACACTTATCCTCCTCCATCTGTTTCACCATACCTGGAAATGTGCACAAGGAGCTGTCATATATATATAACGGTTATAATTTTTTCCTTACAAGTGTGAAATGAATCCCATAGCGTAATCATGGAGGCTTTTCTTTTAAAACCATTTCCTCTGAAAACAATCTTTTTGGAGGTTTTGATCATTTACACATTTCATAATTAACCGAAACATCCACGCAGATATAAACACAGCAACTTATACCAGCCAGAGCCTTTGAAGTCTGTGCAAAGTAGGTGACAGTGATGTCCTGAATCGAGGCGACTGCATCCTCTGCTTTTTTTCTCCACTCCTCCGCCTCCTTTTCCAGAGCTGCAATTCTCTTAGGACCCAGTTCCTCAAACTCCAAAGACTTCTGCAGACAACCACAGCAAGCAAAACGGTCTTTACTCAAGGGCTTACCTGTCCGTAAGAAGTATGTATTAACTGTGCATTCATGGGAGCTTTATTCATATTTGGATGAGTGTAAAAACAAATTCTGACCTCTCTTTTCCCTCTAAGTGGACATAAATATTTTCCCTACACCACGCTCACTTTTTACATGTCATTCCCCTTGCTTTCTCCCCAATTTCCTGATACTCTTTACTGTCCTATCAAAATAAAGGCTAAAAATTCCCTTTAAAAAATAATGTTCTTTAACCTACATCACAGAGTTTGAGAACCACACTGGACATAGTGATGCAACAGGTCAGTCTATTCATGAGTGCTGTGTGTGGCTCAGCAATAACGAATGAACCAGTTAAGAGTGAAAGAGACCTTTATGTGATCACTAAAGGACGTATCGGTCAGTGCTGTGCAAAAGTCTTGAGCCAACTCTCATTTCTTTATGTGCTTCCAAGGAGTCAGACTTAGAGAAGACACCTAACAATGCCGCATGAATTACTGAAGCATGGACCAGTGTTTACACAGAAGAGACAACTTAGTAAAAAAACATTTTATTCACTGTGCTATTAGCTGAAGACTTAGCAGCAGCTCAGCATCATGTACAGTGTGTCCTTAAAAAGACTGGGTAAGTGGAGGACAAAAGAAGAAGTGGCAGGTCTAAAATCTGTCTACAGCAGGTAAACAGCATGTGGAAGTCATGTCTTTAAGAAACAGGAATACATCCAGCAAAGTCCTGACACAGGATCTGAGAGATCCTTGTGATGTTTTAGTTGATCCATCTACTGGTCAACGAAGTAAAGAAGCGATTCTTAAGGAAGGGAAACAGGGAGAAAAGGCTGAGGTGTGCCAAACTACATAAGAACTAGACTGACAAATCACTGACAACAGATCTTATGGAGTGATGAACCCAAATTTGACATTTTTGGTTCAAATCACTGTCAGTGAGTGTTTACAGCCATCTATAAAACACAGTGGAGGCTCCATCGTGGTTTGGGGCTACGTTTCATTCAGGGGCGTTGTCAAAACTGCTGGAATTATGAACACAGAAAAGTACCATCACATTTTGGTCCATGTTATCAAGAAAGCACCTAATTGGCAACGCCTTCATTTCTCATCATAACAATGATCCCAAACAAACTGTGAGTGCAGTAAAAGTATACCTGGATAGAGAAACACATAATAAAACACCATCAGCCTCCCCAGAGCCTGGACCTCAACTTTACTGAAGCAGTGCGGGATCAGCTTGACAGACAACAGAACAAAAGGCAGCAAACATCCAAAGAAAAGTTTTGAATGTCCTTAAAGAAGCCTGGAGAATTATTCCTGAAGACTACTTAAAGAAATTACGAGATTGTTCAGGCTGTGTTGAAGAAACTTTGTACAATTCTAACAAGCTTAAAAGTCAATCTCTGTTTTTGCCTCACATACTGTATATTTTAGCTATGTTTATATGTTTTGATAAATCACTGCAATATTTCACATTTTCCTAGCAAAATATAAAGAAATGAGGGGGTGGCTCAAGACTTTTGCACAGTATTGTAAAATCCTCCCTTTTTTTATTTTCATCAAAATCTTAAATTTCTGATATTAACACTAAGTACATCCCCTGCATATAATCGTGTAAAACATTCTGACAACGTGTGTATTTACAAGGATGTCCATCTTGTAAAGGCAGGCCAGCTCTCTCATGTCCCTGAAAGGCTGAAGCAGGTACTGGAAGAAAGTCGTGGCGACAGTCGCCAGGTCCTGGTAGGCCTCGTCTTCTTCCTCGTAGATGCTGAGCAGCATGACCATCCTGTCAGCACCGCTGTGACTTTGTAGCAGCTGTGGAGACAAAAAAAAACTTAAACACCATGATCTGGGTTTACCCTGAGCACACAGCTTAGTTTTGCTCTGTATGACTTTTCATACTCAGAATGAACCAATCCAATCCGTGCCAGCTAACACAAGAGTCGATAACTAGGCCTTTCAGAATACAACTTGGGTGGGCTGAAGGTAGACTTGTGAAGACACTTCAAGATGAGGTTAGTGGTTGAACACCACGGGGATTCTTGGACCTGGTTCTGCGGTGTTGACCGCTGAAGTCAAACAAATTCAGGTATTAAAAAACATTTTATGTGAGAGTGATGAAATATTTGGAACTGAGACTTTTTTTTTTTTTGGAGAGTGAGATCTTGGTTAAGAAAATGTTAAATCGCTTGGATTCAAAATATGTAAATAGTTGGAAAATCAAGTGTTATCTATGCCCTGACATCTTCCAGCATACAATGGGAACAATGTTTGCTTTAGCCATTAAAAACAATCAACGCAGCACCACAAACCTGCATCTGAGACAGCATAAGCAAAAGCTGGATAAGATGTCATAAAGGTATCATTTACAGCAGAACCGTAACAGTGGTTTATGTAGACATAATACCGGCACCGAGTACAGATTCTGATACATTTATTCTACTCGTAGCGGTGCCATCAACAGTTTTTCTTACAGGTCCACTTGCTCGTTGTTTCTGTGACCAATTCTTGATCAGAACCTTACATCTGTGTAAGGAAACAAACCAGCACAACAAGCACATTTTCAGCTCAGCGAGCTACATCATGATGTCTGTGGAAACAGGTACAGTGTGGGCATGTAAAAACTCAGCTACCATAACTCAGACCACATTATTTTGATAAAAGGACATGATAAGCTTGGAGGCATGCATTCCAGCGATCTCCAGTGGATCTCGAATGGAACTAGATTTCTGTTTTGATGTCAAGCTGACGTATTATGCTCTTCAAATGCTTCATTGGTCTATTGGCTGTCATTTGACTGCTTTTACTTCCATTTGCATGTGAAACAAACTAAACAGAGCTAAAGGGTCAGATTGCAGGTTGAAGCAGCAAACAAAGACCAGTGCTGGTGGTGTTGCAACATCTAGAGCCTTGGCTGGAACAGCAGCTGTGGTTTGCTGTGTCATGGTAGACCTGATTTAGGCTCACACCACCACTTAGAGGTGCTAATATGGCAGACTAGACCTTTAAACTTCTTGGGATTAGAGAGCATGCAGTCTTTCTCAGACTTCAGACTTCAGGGACTCATGTTTCTAAGGTGTTGTAAGACTTCTATCATAGATGGGGCACCAAACAGATACAGGGCCAGTGTTGCTGATACCGATGCCAATACTTTTGCCCTATAAAATGTAGATTACAAAGGGGAGAACAGTGTACCATGATTACTGATTGATTCATCATTAATTTACACATTCTGAACACATTTTAATGACCACTAAATCACTGTGATTTTTACTTTCCACATTAATTAATTAATTAACACAAGGTGTTTGGAAACTGATTTTCTGGAGACCTGGAATGTAAATGTGCACATTTATTTAACAAAATCCAGTGGGCATACTGCACTTAGGGAACAAAAACAGTCTCAGTCCTATCGCGTTGGTATCGATATTAGATCGATCCGCCCACCTCTACGCCTCACCTGTCTCAGGTGACCCTTGGCCCTTGACATCTCCTCCTGCAAGCTTTTCTTTTTGAACTCCTGTAAATTCTCAAAGTACTCCTCGACATCTCGGTCATCCTGTGCGAACAAGGTGTCGAGAACGATCTTCCGTCCGCAGAGGTCAATAGCGGTGCTGAAATACTTCTCGAGTTTCCTACACGGGGTGTCATAGTCCTTCTCCTCGTCATTGTCTGGACCTGATCTCCTATTCAGGAAGAGCAAGTCCCAAATGTTGCCCTCTTCAAACTCCGTCAAATCCGGGAAGCAGCCTCCCAGGACGTCGGCCACGCAGGTGAACTGCTGGTGGACGTGCTTCAGATCGCTGACGGAGAAGAGTCCTGCCCAGCTCATCTGAGGGTCGTCGGCGGCAGGCTCGGATTTGCGCTTCTGCCGCTGTAACGTCCGGTTATGGCAGGTGACGGCGAACTTACACTCGATAACGTTCCACTGTACGATGAAGCCCAGTTTAAAGGCCTCATCTTCCTCAAATATGTTGCTTTTAACGGCCACCCACCCCTCCAGACTGTCTAGCCGCTCACACTCTATGCTGTTCATCTTAAAAAGAGATATTTCACCCTGGCCGAGAAGCTGCTGGCTCTGTTTACAACGTCCGCCATTTGTGTGACGTCAGTTGCCTTCACCAGCCCCGGAAGTTATCGGTCAATATGAGCTAACGGTTTTACTAACACAGATATCTACCTTTTAAAGAATACGCTGTTTTGACAAAGAATGGTAACCACGAAAAACCTAGACTGGGTCACTAAGAGCAGGCGGGTCCCATTACAGAAATGTCTAATCCAATGCGTTTGATATGTCTTAAACTAACGTTTACGAGGAACCTTGAATGCACCATAAGCCTCTGGTACTGCCTTTAACTTTGACCTTTAAATCACATGTTCGGGGATTTCCAAATCCTAAAAATTAAAGCATTTAACTTTTAGTTGTTGTTCCTTTACAATGTCAGCATATCTCAAACCTCTGCAGACTTTCGACCACGTTTAATGAATCTATTTCATTAATAACGAACTTCCTGTGTAGATGTTTGGCATGCCTGTGAAATGTGAGCAAACACAGTCCCATCTATTTCTGTCACTGCTGTCCTGCCGGATACTGCTGCTGGCCTGAAAAGGCTGTCTAAGAACCAAACGGCTCCCTTAAATTTTCAGGTAAATTTGTTATCAGCTGCTTGCTCACTATAGCAGTTCTGCTTTGTTAAATTCTCCTCCGATGCAGTTTCAGGACACTAACAGATACTTAAGCCTCAGTCCTCGCCTGAGTCCTTGTCATCATGGACTTGTATGAGATCAGAGGAGGCAGGCTGGGTGTAATTGCAGAGGAAGCCGAGCTCCAGGAGTTAAGCAGAGAGTCTACTGCTATGGAGACCTACAATGTAGGCTCACCTCCATCTCCCACTGCAGCAGAAGATGGAAGTGATGGTGAGGAGGATGCTTTTAAGGAGGGAGAAACTGAGGTGAGGACACTAACTAACTACCTATGTTCAGCCACAGTCGTCTCATTGCATTTAATCACTTCTCTGAGAGAATGCCAACACAATACAGAAGAGTAAAATAAATAGCTGAGTGAGGGGAAACATCTGATTAAGATACACTCATAGTAAACAGCAACATAAACTCTTAACTGTTACCCCTCATTGTAGTCTGTGTTGCAGGTTTGAATTAAATGTGAAAAGAGCTCAAGCTTGCGTTATGACTGCTTTCAGGGGGAGATCATCTTGATTCGCGATCACCTGCAAGAGAAGGTTGCAGAGATGGAGAGCTTTGCTGGTCATCTGGAAGAGATCTTCCTTACAGTGGAGGTACTACTCAAACGTCTAGTCTGATCTCCTTTGTTTTGACATAACTTTACTGTTTTATTATCATATGAATATGCAGAGATGCTTTTTTCCTTTTTTTTTACTCATAGACAGTAATAAAGTCATCACAAGCCCATTTTATTACATCAAATTGTTGTTTTTTTAATTTGTTCTTTCCTGTAAAACAAATGTGTTACACTCTAACTCTCTCATATTATTGCACGTACAGGAGAATTTTGGCCGTCAAGAGCAGCACTTGGAGCAGCACTACAATGACGTGCTGCAGACACTGTCTCAGCGACAGGATGAGAGCGCGGCAAGGTTGGAGGAGGAGAAGAAGAGTAAGCTGGAAGCCCTGTACGGTCAGCTGCTGGCCTGTGGTCAGGCACTCGATGCCTCCAAGGAGCTCATCGAGACAGCGCAGGAGGTCTACCGCAGCCAGGACAAGAGGCTTCTTTTGAAGGTGATAAATGACTCCACTGGATCATATTTGCAGATGGCCCCAAAAATAAATAAATAAATAAAACATGGCCAGCTAATGCAATTGTGGATATGAAGCATTGATTAGCATTTATTCATTTATTTATTTTGCTATTGAAATTACTTCTTTGGATTTTATTGACAGACAGTTATGCCCACAATTAAAAGGTAAGCATGAGGCTGCACAGTGAGTCTGCACAGTGTGACACTGCAGGTGTGATATTAAGAGATCGAGCATCAATAACATGTGAGATTTGTCTTCCCTTTAGTTTCAGACTTTAGTTTTATTTAACTTGATATATTTTAAAATCCCAGTTGAAGGTCCACTTACTGAACTTAGCAAATAAAAACAAAAAAAGAACCTTGAACCTAGCACAAAAAGTAAAGAAATTTGTATTTGGTCAATTATTTTATTTATTTATTTATTTTTGTAAGGTTGCTTCCTGCCAATAGACCTATACGTTGGAAAGCCTGTTTATTTCCCCTTAAATGTAGCCACATTTATTAGGGAAAATGCATTTGTGGGCTGAGCAGCAGAGTTGAGTATGTGGGTCGCGCCCGTGAAACACTTGCCAAATTTCCTCTTCCAATACCAGTCAGCTTATTCTGCTACTGACTCTTGTTTGGTGTAGTTTATTGGACTGGATGATTAAAGTCTGAAGAAACAATTTATTCATTTAACAAACAGGGCCCTGAGTAGCACGTGGAAGATCCACACACAGCCACAACAGCCTGGCACCTCCTCCTCATGCTGGTCACCAGCTTGGTCACACGCTGCTGTGGGACGGCATCTCAATATGGTTGTGTTGGCTGACTTGCGACAAATGCTGTTAAACTGACAATATGTCTTGTTTCTTCAGACTTCAATCATTCATATTCATTCATGGGCACAACCCACAGACACAACTCTGCTGAACAAACTCCATCCACTGTACAAAACATGCTTGCATGCTTGATGAAAAGCACGTAAAGTATTTATTTTATGGTCAAATTTTGAACATTAGCCTGATAACGCACTGCACGTTTTTTAAAATCAGGGCTTTTTTTTGTTCTGTACCACACTAGAATCGAGGAGTTTGCCAAAGACGAGGTTGACCTCACGCTGTCTACATGTCTTGAATTCAACACACCGCTCGCTGACCTGTCGGATGTCAAAACCATGATGGACTCGATCAACGTTGTTCCAGGTCTGAATCTACAAATCGCCTCCTCTGGTTCACTTTCCGCCTCCTTCTCTGTCACTTGAAAAATACAAATCTAGCAACACGCCGTGTCTTGCGTCACTGAAAATGAGAATCCTAATAATAGGAATCACACAGAGGTGTCAGTGTTGAGCTTCAACCAGAACAGAGCTGTCTTAACATTTAGATTTTTGTACTTTAAAAAGACTTCTTGATAACTGTGCTGAATTTACAGTGAATCTCTATCAAACAACCCCCAGCTCCATCTGCCCCAGTAATCAATCCCCAGATGCCCAACTCTGCCACTCAGACATCCCTGCGCGTGTGCTGGAGCTTGTTCTCTGATGACACAGTGGAGTACTACGAGCTTTACTACAGGCCGGTGCTGGAGGATACACCAGCAGACAGCACCTTCACACCGCAGGGTATAAACCAGAGACGCTCCCTGCAGATGTGCACTGCATGATAATGTCACCATCTGCTGCTCAACTTGTATCTACTGATCTCCCTGAAAATATTGCGATCTAAAGGTGTGCTCATCTTTTTGTTTTTTATTTAAGTGAGCAAGGTAACGTTGAAGGAGACGCACTGCACTGTTGCAGATTTGCTGCCCAATGCTCAGTACGAGCTCTGGGTGACGGCTACCAATACCACAGGCATCAGCCCAGCCAGCGAGAAGGCCTTATACATGACGGGTAACAAATGTCACTCTCCAACTACGTGAGGAGTTCTTAAACTTGTGGCAGTTTAAAATAATAATAGTTCTGCCACTTTCCTCAGCTTTGCAATCACTCCAAAGTGGTGTGTTGGTGGGAATAAAAGTCTAAATCCTCTCTCCCCTAGTGCCATCACCTCCAGTGATTAAGCAGAGGGAGTGCAGTAGCTGTCCAGAGGCTGCTCTGATCCGCTGGGAGTCAGGAAACACCAACCCCGTAGACTCCTACACGGTGGAGCTCAGGGAGATGGGTGCAGACGGCACAGAGAGCAGCATTACCGAGTAAGAGGTGTTATTAACGAGACCGATTTGGCAAGCTCAAAATTTAACCGTGCCCTCTCCTTGAAATCTGTCACTTTGAAAAGGCCACGCCTAGAGTTAAAGTTAAAATAGCTCGGTAAAAATAGAAGCGCTTGGCTGGAAACGCAGAGCTTCAAAGACGCAGTACTCCGTGATATTAGGCTCCACTGGCTTTTTCCTTTGATAAGGCTTTTGCTTCAAAATAAACAAGCTGGTGTTAGTGCTTGCCTGGGAAGTTTTGTTTTTTTGAGGTCCCATGGATATAGAGCTGCTGAATCAAGATGCACTCTGTCCTAGAAAATCTATTCTTAGCTTCAGCCCTTGCAGTGCTGTTGGCCTCAGCTAGAATGCTGTGCCCACATTTGGGGTCATTTTCATTTCTTATCCAGTCGCTCTGGAGAACACTTTAAACATTTATCTGTGCAGTAAACTCTCTTTTTATTATGATTTTTTTTTCAAGCTAGACTTAAAGAAAATGTTCAATTATGAGTATATACAAATATAAGTTTCTGTTTAACCACCAGAATTTCAAGGTGATCTTTCAGTGATTTATGTTTTGGTAACCATACACAATAAAATACAGTTCACAAAGTGATCAGTGTTCTGCATTTACTATATATTTAAAGGAAGACGCGTGACCCTCATGTCTCAATTACAACCCCAGGTCTATTGTAGCAGTGCCCACCTGTCAGTGTCTGATCCAGCTGCAGCCAGGACAACGTTACCTCATCTCTGTGAGAGCGGTCAACATCGGAGGGCCCAGTGACAGGAGTGAACCAATTTCTATCACCACGACAGGTGAGAAACAATTGGGATCAGCGTTTTCATTATGTTTTTGGCTCACTCATAGGCGGTATGGACCTTATCGTTTAAAGCAGAACAGTTATGTCTGTTTGTAACTTTAAGCATCTACTTGTTGATCATCCCCATCATGTTTGAGACTCCTTTCGCTTAGAAAGAGCATATAAGTTTATTTATTGTTAGCCTTGTTTAAACAGAGGTTGCACGATTAGAATAAATCAATCTGATGTCCTGTGTTTAAGCCGTAGCTTAAATAAATATACCTTCTTACTACATACATGGATTCAGGCAGTCTTTGCAATCAAACACCCATTTACCTGTGCAGGTACGTTTTTCTATCTCCTGGAGGACACTGCCCATCCTTGCCTGTCCATCTCTGAAGATGGCTTCACAATCTTTTATGGAGATGAAGAACTTCCCATAAGTGCCATGGCCTTAGATGACAACACCTTTACCAGGTGCGAATAATGGGAACCTTGACTTATAAAGATGACTCTATACACTTGCAGATGTTTAAATGTCAGTGTCTTTACAGATGTGTAGCTGTCCTTGGGGATCTGATTCCAGTGCGAGGAAGGCATTACTGGGAAGTTGAGGTGGATGATGGGACAGAGTTCCGGATCGGAGTTGCCTATGAGGACACAGAGAGGAACTCGTATCTTGGGGCCAACAGTACCTCGTGGTGTATGAGACACATCCTGAGTCCATCCAGGTAGCAGTCAGTACCAGCCAGGGTTCTTTCATCAGCTTCACTGCTGAACACCCTGTGATGTCCTGTCAGTACTCTTTACACATTAGTACTCCTCCAAAATAACTGCACACCAGGGATCCTATAGGTAAACTATGCCTGTGAACAACGGTTTAGCAAATATACAAAAGCACAACTGCTGAACCGCAAAATACTTGTATCCGATTGCTGTAACAAAGTCCCCATATATTTCATCTTAATCATCTCAGTTTGAACAGCGTCTGCGTGTTTTCAAGACAAGTGCTGTAGTAGCTTTGGTTTTCTGCTCAGTCATTTTTCTTAAATATACTTGTTCCCTGAAAAGAAGCAGACATTTTCACAGGACTCCACAGACCTAATAGATGCAGACTTTTCCACCAATCTGATAGCAGAATTAACATGCGGATCCTCTGAGGGCCTACTATTGCAGTTCTCAGAAACTGGGCCAAGACTTTATTTTTAGCATTCAGAAATTTTCCCTTTCCTAAGCAAAAAAAAAAAAGTGCATCCGTTCTGTGTGAAACTAAGCCCATTGAAGGGAGAAAAGCCCACAGCTGAATATCTGTTACTTTATAATAGTTTCTATGGCAACTCTTCTTGGAACAAAGCAGGACAGATGAATTATCACATTTAGCGAGTCATTCGCAGCAGCATATCACACGAGCCCTGAATATGGCTCCCATTGTGGACATCTTCTTGTTGATTCTGCCTACGCACAATTTAACAAGCACATTTTTCATTTTCTTTAAGCTGCAGCCATTTGAAATCCTGCTGTTGGCTCATTATTCAGCATCTGCTTTCCTAATGGCTGACAGAGCGGGAAAATCATCAACAGTATGAATAAAATTGCTTTTTGACACACTCAATAATAATGCTTCTCCCTTTGTTAGGCATAAATACGAGTTTCTGCACAACGGCTGGAGTCCTGACTTGAGGATCACTGTGAACCCCGTACGGATTGGAGTGGCACTCGACTACGACAGAGGGACTCTGTCTTTCTTTAACGTAAATCTGGAACAACATCTGCACACCTTCCACTGTCACTTCCAAAATTACGTCCACCCCTGCTTTAGCCTGGACAACCCGGGAGCGCTTACTGTACACAACAGCATAGAAGCTCCTGAATACACATTCATCTGACATCAGAAGTATCAAGAAGAAATAAAAACCCAGGCAACAAGGACAAAACAATTATCGACTTTAATACTTACCAAAGAGCTCGGTGACATCGAACAAAACCAATGTTTGTAACGCCAATCTCCATTAAAAACTGAACTTTCTCACTAAAGACAACACACTGCTTTCAAATGTTTTTATTATAGTATTCCATGGGAACAGGCATACACCATTTTCCAAGATAAGAAAAGGTTTCACTAAATTGTACAATATTTAAACCACCTGTGATTGCAGCAGACTTGAGTGTTTAAGTCCAAAGGGGGAAATAAGGAGCTGTCTTTTCTTTGCGCTCCCACCAAAAAAAAAAAAAAAAATGCATTTGAGAAAAAAAATGAAAGGGGGAAAAAAACCAATTGAAATTATAATACAACTATATTCACATATGTAGAAGGAAAGTCCACCCAGAATACTTCCACACACTGTATAAAGTGGCTAATGATGATGTGTTTGAATTTGCAATCAGATCACTATTTCATAAAAAAATAAAATGAAAATAAAAAACCCACAAATGTAGCCCAAAGAGGTGTGACATTTTAACATAAATCCACACTGACGCTGAAATAGTTCGCATCTAGACTTCTATATTTACATTTTCTACATAGGCAGCAGAAAGTTTGAATACGCCCCCCCCCTTACTTTACTCCCCCCCAAAAAAACCTTCTATTTCCACATGTGTCCTTTTTTTAAAAGCATGTTACGAATGCTGTATGAAGACCGATGGGCTTTGAAGGTTGGCTACCTGATCTAAAAGGTATGTCAATAGTAAAAGGGGTACACAAACTTTCAAAGAACTGTCTCCAAGATCCTGACAGAGCTTAAAATTAAAAATGCATCTGTTCTGAAAAACGGAAGAATAAAAAGGACTCTCCCCTGCTTTGTGCGAAGGCAGTTGTCAGCAAATATATTTGTCTTTGTAGTAAATGTGGTGTAACATGCCAGAACAGTGTATGATACAAGGGTGGACTTTTCCTTTGATGCGGTTTGAGTTTGTGAAACTTGCTGATCTACTGAATGTGGTCTATGAATGTCCTGGACAGTGGGGATGGGACGGGGCAGAGGTTATGAGTTATCTGTCTTACTGCTACGGCTCCTCTCCTCCTCTTCATCGGAGGAATCCCCTCCATAGGGCACTAACCCTGATGTATCACTGAACAATTTAGGCTTCTTCTCGCACACCTCGTCTTGAACACCTGCAAGAGCACAATAAAGGAAAAAAAGAAAAATGGAGAGAGAGAGAGAAGTAGAAGAAAGGTGGGAGATATGAGCAAGAGAAAAAGAGAAAAGAGAAGGGGAGTAGACAAAGCAGGAGAAGAAAACAAAAAGGAAACCCATTGAGGAGCCCCATATTAGCGGTGGTTTTTGAGTTCGTTTGATCCACAGCCAGGGGGAGGGAAGATATCAAATGAAACGGCAGCAGATCACACATCCATAACAGGCAGGTCCAGGGACACATGTTGAGAGAGAAAACAAGGGAAAGACAAAAAACATATACAAGAAGAGCATGTTAGTGAGTTTCACCAGCGGAAGGTTTCACACAGGTCTCCACTCCTCCCCCATTGCTCCACGGGGGGGAGATGCCATTTCATGTAACAGACAACACCACAGAAGAAATATCTGAGTACTCAGGCTCTCAGAGTATTAGGAAATAAAGAACAGCATACCCAATGACGCGGTGCTGCTGGGCAGACTCGCTGGATCATCCGTCACGGCATCTCTTGGCCTTTTGCGTGCAACAGCGGCGGGAGCCACGCAGGGAGGTGGCGGGGGAGGCATCAGAAACCTGAACAGAGAAAAATATGAATATCTACGCTACACAAGACTCATGAAGAACAAGGGAAAAACAATGATCTATGAGCAGACCTTTCTACTTCTTTCTCCTCGCCAACACTGGGTGCAGGAAGGGTGGACTCCTGATGAGTTGGACCCTCTGGAGAGATGGCGTAGGGCTAAAAAGACAGAACATTCAAGCCTTTTTACAAACTTTCAAAAGAAAAAGCTTGTCTCAAAAGAAAATTATTTTAGCATGTGAAAACCTTGGAAGACACTCAGAGCTTCCCATTTGCTTCAAGTTATTTTGATACTCAGCTAAGGCTGCAACAAGATCCAGCAAGTTTGCTCACTTACAAAGAAATGAACAGTTGCTAATTTTTATGGTAGTTCCAATGTAATGGAGAGAAACCAGGAAAAAAAAAAAAAACTATTCAATAGACTATCCCATAAAACCCGGATCCCACAGATAGGCTGTGTGGCACAGAGATGACAAATAATTACTCCTGATCTCATTCAACTCATTATGTGTATCAAGCAAACCTGTCCAGTTACTTCAATTTAAACCTGTCCACCATCATGAGCAAGACCAAACAACAGTGCAAACATGGTGACAAACTACAAAGACACATCTTACTACTGTCAAACTATACTTTGAGATCAAATATTCATTTCACTCATCTACATGTAAATCATTTCAGAACTTTTATGCAGTTTCTAAGTGAGCCAGCTAACAAATTCAAGCAGGGGATCAAATTAATATTTCCCCCGCTGTATAACACAGACCTCTTGCATGGACTAAGGCATTAAAATCTTTAATATTCTATTTTAAAATATCTGAATTTAAAGGCAGATCTATAGTAGGGAGCAACTAGAGAGAAATCTGCTTATAAATTACAACCCAAAGTGCTTTTGATGGGAGATAATAGGCACTACAGCTTCAATAAAGTTTGTTTTTGAACTGAGCACTGATAAAACATGATCAGATTTTCATCCAAGCCAAAGTTGTGGCCAAATGCAATCAAACAAAAACAAAAAACCCCCAAAACAAACCTGTTGTACTTTTCACATCTTTACTGAACAGTAATCTAAGGTTATCTTCCTAATTGGAACATGTTGTTAGTACAATACAATTTTATTTATATAGCACATTTAAAAACCCGAAGGCACACCAAAGTGCTTCACAGTAATATGGAGAGTCAGCATAAGTCAATAACAGGGTACAAATCGGGCACAAGCACAGGCAGCATAGAGGCACTAACAGACCAGAAGAGTTAGATAAATACAAAATCTGCTAAGAAGACAAAAACAGCAGTAAAATTAATAATAAAATAATAAATTTAATAAAACTTAAAAGATTTAAAAGTGTAAAATTTAAAAGATTTAAAAGGGTATTAACTGGTCAGGAAAGCCAAGTCAAATAGATATGCTTTTAATCTTGATTTAAAGGATTGGATAGAGTCCATGGCTCGAATAGAAGCAGGGAGGCTATTCCAAAGGTTTTGTTCAGCTGAAGCAAAGGCATGATCGCCTATGGTCTTCAGTCTAAACTTAGGTTGGGCCAGGAGTAATTGACCTGATGATCTTAATGCACGACAAGGAGTGTACAGATTGAGGAGGTCAGTGAGGTAGCCGGGCGCAATGTTATTCAGGATTTTAAAAGTGAGTAGCAAGATTTTAAGCTCAATGCGATATTTGATTGGTAAGCAGTGTAGATCAACAAGACCCGGAGTAATAGGGTCAAATTTTCTAGTTCCAGTAAGAAGGCGAGCCGCAGCATTCTGAACGAGTCGCAGCCTTTGAAGAGAGAACAGTAGAGAGAATTACAGTAATCTAACCTGGAGGTCACAAAAGCGTGGATAAGTTTTTCCAGGTCCCTGTGTGGTATATAATGCTTAGCTTTAGAAATCTGGCGCAGTTGGAAAAAAAACAAAACAAAAAAAACCAAAAACAGATTTAACTACAGATGATACTTGCTTATCAAGCTTAAAGGAGCTATCCAAATAGACACCCAGGTTACGCATAGAATCAGAGAGACAGTTAGCTAGGGGCCCCAGCAGGGCAACAAGCTGGTCTCAAGGAATATGGCTGTCGAACACCGTAACTTCAGTTTTTTTCTCATTTAAAATGAGAGAATTATCTGACAGCCAATCTTTAACCTCTCTCAGGCAATCGTACAGGGAGTTCAATGATGCTGACAAATCATCAGTCAGTTGACGATAGATTTGAATGTCATCAGTGTAAAAGTGATAAGAAATATTGTATTTTTCAAATATGGAGCCCAAGGGTAGCATACACAAAGAGAATAATAGAGGGCCCAATACAGACCCCTGGGGCACACCACAACAGAGAGGGGCAACAGAGGAAGAGTATCCTCCCATCACAACAGAGAAGGATCTATCTGTGAGGTAAGAATTAAACCAGTTAAGGGCAGAACCCTTGATGCCTACAACATGCTCTAGCCTCCTCAAGAGTATATTATGATCAACCATGTGAAAGGGTGAAGACAGATCCAATAAAACTAAAACGGCAGGGCGACTAGAGTCAGCAAATACAAGAAGATCATTATAGACTCTTAGAAGGGCCATTTCAGTGCTATGGTGTGGCTTAAAGTCAGACTGGTATTTGTCAGTAATATTATTTGCAACTAAGTAAGCCTGTATTTGAAGACAGACTGCTTTCTCTAAAATTTTTGATAAAAATGGAAGTTTCGAGTTTGGCCTATAATAGGACATACTTTAACTAGGGGTGCAACGATACACAAAATTCACGGTTCGGTTCGATACTTTGGTGTCACGGTTCGATATTTTTTCAATACAAAAAAAAAAAGTTCATGCCTTTTTAATTTGTCATTTATTAAAATTATAAATATATATTTTAACTCAAAAGTACAGTTTTTAAATTTAATGTTGCTGAAACAACAAAGTAATAAAAAATTTTTTTTATCTGATCGAGAAATCACTCATCTTTGGAAAAGAGAGTTTATTACAGAGAAATGGCTCTTTCCAAAATAAAAGCTATACTATACACTTCTTCTGGGCTATACTCTCAGCAGCATATTAAACATATCAGGTCCCCATAAGGAGAATCATGTGCTAACAGCTGTCTAGGGTAAAGTTTGTAGCATGCGTGCTTGTTGTTTTTGTCTGCTTCCACTTGTCTTTGCACTAGGATGATGTCGGAGTAAATGTGCAGTCATATTCGTTGTGTTCCCCACTAGTGCTGTCAGCGTTAATCTCGTTGAAATGACGTTAACTCCACAACACCGCAAATCTCCGTTAACGAGCTACCGTGGATCGCCCCGTGCATGGGGCTGGACGGCCAACACGTTAACGAGCTAACTGCGCTAACACACTAGTTCCCACCATGTAATTGAGCATTGCGTGGCACATCCAACATACTGTTTTACTTTTGTCCATGACGTGCTGACCTTCAGGGTCATACGTCACATGAAAACCAAAATAGTTCCAAACGCCAGATCTGAATGAGGGTGGGGGAGGTTCAATTTGCCATGTTGCAACGACAGCTTAACTTCTGTCTCACTAGCTTGCCCTGCGCTCAGTGAATCTGCGTTCGACTACTCTGCCTAGGCTGCACTGTCGAGTGCAGATCCACTGAGCGCTCAACACAGACAGCATCGTCAGAAGTAAAGTTGATAAAATAAATGAAAAATTTTGTATTGTTCGATACATATGCGTACCGAACCGAAAGCACTGTATCGAACAGATCCGAGTATTGTTGCACCCCTAATTTTAACACACACTTTTTCCAGCATGGGCTCTAAATGATCATGCACATGTAGAGTGGAACTGCTGGTGTTTTATTAGCACAATAGTGATTGCCTATATTTCTGACACCATTGAAAATCCGAAAACACAAATAGCAATGGCAGAAGTCACAGATCCCCTCCCCGTATTAATCTTTTTTTTTTTTTTTTTTTTTTTAAATTAACACAGTGATACAGATGAAACTAATGTCTGTGATCAAAAAACACTGCTTAGCTCCGTTTGATGGCCATTTGTATTACAGACAATAACTTTCAGCTTAAACACTTGTGTAATTTGGTAAACAACTAACTGGGAAAACAGAAAGCAAAAGAGACGGTCAGTATTTATGCTGAACAAACTGAAACTAATATTTTCATACAATAATTTCATGAGCTATAATTATGTGTAATTCTGTCCAATGTTGGTTGTTTAGCAGTGATGCCTGAAGCTTCTCTGTTTAAAACCAGATGGACTAATCAGCTGCAATTCAGACAGGTTTATCGGTGAGTAATGGTCATGTTAAAATGGGCAGAATTATCTATTAGTGATATGTACAGATGTTACTTTTCAGCTAACCTTTTCATCCTTAGCCCCCTCCTGGAATTGATGCTTGGGACTTCCTGAGTCAGGGGGGGTATTTAAAGATCCTTCAGGCTCCACTGTCTCACTGCTGCTTGGATCCTTGGGTAGGGCAAAACCAACACATACACATTGATGCTGCCACAGGACTTTAAGAGAACTAAAACTCCTCCTAAAGACCTCGATGACTTTCATGTCTTATTGCACTTCTAGTGTAAACTTGCACTGAAACTGGAAACTGATTAATCTATTCAGTGGTTTTAGCTATATGATGTCACAGTTTTTGATGGCTCTTCCAACAAGCAATTAAAAATGTAGCACTCTAAATCAGCTGACTAATAAATGGGAACTTTAAGTAGTGGCAGCTTTAGACTTTTATAATTACCTGAACAAGATAGGGATGCGGTTTCCTAGGACACACCGGATACTGAACCATTGCCTGAGAAGATGGAGGGTTTGTCGACAAGTTAGAATGACTTGGGGGACCATTTGCCTTACTCCAATAACCAGTGGCTCCTGGATACGCTGAATAGCCGCCAGCATACCCATTTGCTGGGTAGTTATACCAGGACCCCTGGCTAGAGTAATTGCTATTAGGTGGAAATCCATGTACTGCGTATGCTGAAATGAAAGTATAGAACCCTGAGTTAATAGCACATATCACATGGATCAATAACAGGGTGTTTTGACAACTGTGACCTACTATTTCAAGCAATTGCTGAGCCACTAAAGACGTCACGGGAGGATTAATTACCACAAGGAGAACGAAGTTAGTCAGTACCTTACATTTGGTCACCCTGTTGGAATTTGCCTGTTTAGTTACAAGACTTAAGAAGAATACTCACACTGTGTCGAGCCCGTGGCTGTGTATATCGACACCATACGTGCATGCTCAGCTCTCACCTAAAGAATGAAAGAAACATTAAAATGATGTAATGAACCAGACAAAACTGCAGCTCTATAATCAGAAAGTTTTGTGGGTAGGTGCAGAGCACTCAAAACCTATCTCTGGAGATCAGGTGGTTCACACTACCACTTTCACTTTTGGAGGTGGGTATCAGTGAAAACTATACGCTTTAGTAGCTTCACTTTCTTACACCTCCTGTAAGACTTTCATGCAATACAAATCCCCTCTGACACAAATACAGTGATAACAGTGTGTACTTACGGTTTCCAGGAGACTCTCTGTGAGTTTCTTTGCCGATTCCAATCCAGCTGCATTTGGGTGGCTGTAACAAAGGTCCATTGTTAAACAGGATGTAACAGACTTAGTAAAGGACTAAAGCCACATATTATCATTACATAGACCAACTGTGAAGCCAACACTGTGCCATAACCTTTAAAACTTGTGCTTAATACGTGCTAGCTCAACTCACTGGCAAAGAAAAAACAAAAATAAGCTGCTAGACTGTTGGAATAGCAATAGGAAAGGTAATTTACAGGATTTACGTCATTAAAACTGTTTTTCCAGTTTCTACAGAAAGTTTTGTCTTTTCAAAAAGCAGAAATCTCCTTGGATGAATTCTGTGCCTCTGGATCTCTCCCACATCAATGGTCTGAAGAGACACAACTCTGGCCTACACCTGAACCATTTAGCACATGCTGCAGATGCGCAGTGTTCCTCAGGTTAGTAAAACTAGCAAAAGCCATGCAGCAAACGACCATTCATCTGCAAGCAGGGCTCTAACACTGAAACCACACAGCACATACTGAATGTGTGTATATGTCATTTAACGACTCTTCCAATTAGAATGAACATACCTGATGTAGACATAAAGAGGTTCAAAGGACTCTCGTTTCGATGCTTGTTCTATGTAGCCAGAACCTTTTCCTCTGAGGAAGACTCGAGCTCCCGTCTCTGTCTGGATGTGACTCAGGTACGAACCTGCTGGACCCTCAACCTTTTCTTTCACATTGAATGAAGGCAACGCTTGGTCCAGACCCACAAAAATCTTTGTGTGCACAAAACTCTGAAGAGAAATAAAGACATGGTTACCTTACCAATACCATGTACCTTATGGCTGTTTAGTGAAATCATGCTTGACATTAGGCAGAAGTGCTTTGTAAGCAGATGCAGTAATCCAAGGCTTTTCACTGTAGACCAGGGACGTTCTCTCTGCTCCTTAATTTTGGAGGCAGGTATCAGTGAAAGCAACATAGTCTCCACTTGCTTCACTTTCTTTACCTCCACTCCCAATAACCTAGTCTGCATAATTAATTTTATATTTCATAACCCTAACTTTATCTTAGGTTTTGAGTAATGTAGCATTGTTATACACCCAAATAAACAATCCTACTACTGTGTGTCCCTCAGTTTACTGCCTGACTACAGAATCTTTCTCACTAAGCACTGTTAGTCTTGAACCTTTGGTTACAATGTACAGCTTATCTGTCTTTGTCCAATACTTAAGGAGACATAAATAACAAAATTAAAGATCAAGTTGTTGATATTTAGGGTTTGATGAGTTCACACAAATTTGACTTTATTTTTTAATCATCTGCCTACCCCTAAATGAGGAGCTGCTGGTCGATGACCCTGGGCTGGCACTGAAGTGGTATTGGGCATCCGTGGCACAGTAGAAGGAACGACAGGTCGAGGCGGCTGAGGGTAGAGAGTGAGCGGTGGAATTACAGGCACCTGCTGTCCCCCCGAGGCTGCTGAGGTCCTCATCACATCCTCAGAGATGATCTCCTTTATCCTGATTACAGCCTCTGTTGCAAAGAAAAGTGACCAATATTTGAGCATCTGCCACATCAATTGTTACATGCTGTGACATTTGTGAATTACATTAGATGATGTCAGCCTCAGCATATTAAGCCAATAAAATGTGCTACTTACTGTTGACTTGTTCTTGGGTCTTTCCCTGAACGTGCAAATACAAAGGTCTTTGTCTAAAGGAAAGAAAATCGGTCATGGACAACATTTTACACTCTTTATCACTGCAAAACTCATTAATTCAGGTTTGTCTGTTTACTTTTATTAGATGAACTTCACTATTCTAGTAAATAATTAATGTAGATTTTCTTAAGACACAATATGCAAATGGGTGGGAAGGGGGGGGGGGGTCTACTTTTGCAGAAACAAAGTATTAAGACTTGAAACACATACCCTGCTGCTATTCCCTTTTCAGTTTCTGTCATGAAATGACCTTTTGTTGAAACGATGGCTCCACTAAACTGTCGAATCTGAAAAAGGTAAAAGATTTTAAAAAAGAAAAGAAAAAAAAAGATATTTTAAGAGACAACTTGTTTTAAAAGTTCTTAAAGTGTGACAAAAGTGTTAAATGGAACACTGCTATGGTCACTTTCCACCAACCTCCTCCTGTGTTTTGCCTTTAGTAAGAAGGTCCCTGCAGTTGAGTGGTACATCATTTATGTCGACTTCAGTGACCACCATCTCTTCTGTAACAGCTGGCACAGGCACACTTGGAGGAGTCTAAAATATATGAAATAACACAGAAAACTTAAACTCCATTAATAACGACAAAAACATACATGATACAGTTATTCAAAGCAGCTCTCTAACTGCACACCTTTGCAAGTAATGGTGGAGGAGTCAACAGCTTTCCTTTTGCCATCAACATAGCATTTATTTTAGCAGCCATTGCTGCAGCCATTTCAACTCCTCCCTGAGGAGATTTTCCTCCCGTTTCTGGTGCCTGGGAAACTGTGCTGTTTGGTCCAGAAACGACTCCTGACAATGAGATAGGGTGGGCTGCATTTTCACTGCTCTTCTGCTGCTGTATGTCTACACTCTGTTTAGGCTGGGCTGGCTTATCCCAACGGCTGGTTAGGCACCTGAAAAAAAGATATACTATAACATATAACATACTATAACTATAATACTATAACAATCCAAGTTTATCAAATTATTTATTGACAGTATTCTTATACCTAACGCTTTTTCATCTTTATTTCTTCCTAAATGTTTTCCATTATGTCTTGGGAAATACTTTGTTTTGACACGTGTTACGCAAATAAAGTTATTATTATTATTTGCCTAAAATAAATATAAACAAAAAACAACTCCGTGACGTCAAATAAAAGGGGACTAGGTATTTTAACCTAAGGACAGCCTGAGAAATACTACATGAGCACCCATATTACCACTGTCCAAACCAGTCATTGGAATTTAAAGTATCGGCACAACATTTTGTCTGTGCTATAACGATCTGTTTAGATACCGTACACTAATACATTGTGGTATCACAAGACAAATTGCCTAACACTTCGCTGATGATGCTAAACAGTAAACATGGTGAATAGCTGTTTATTTTAGCCAATCGTATTCCGCGTTACTAGACATCTGTCATACCGGTGCATTTCAATGTTTTAACAATCTTTCGTGTGTAAAATCTGTGGATTCTGGTAACGGTAGAAGCTGTTAGCTAACATATTAGCAAATAAGACGGCGTTAGTCATTGCTAAGCTATCAGACGCCGAGAGCTAAGCTAGCTAGCTATCAAGTTACGATACGGTTTCACGAGTTTTTCCAATAAAATATAATTTTGGTGTACACTGAACACATAAGCTCAGAGTAACCCATGTATGTTGTTGAATTTTTTTTAGCGTCAAATAACACCCTGCAATCTAACTTTTACTAACAGGCCATGGTAGTGCTGGCAGTTAGCAGATTAAGCTAACAAACACTAGCTTACTGTTCGGTGAACTCTGCAGTGTGGCGTTAGCTTGTGTAACGACTACTCAGTTCTAACAAACTAAACAGACACTCACGGTGTTTGCCCCGTCATTCCTGAAGACATAGCACAACTCCACTAAATAGATAGTAAATTGATACTAGTTTTCGGATACAGTACAAAAGCTACACGGCCTTAGCCATCGGTCTTCTTTCTCTCCTGCTCCGGCGATTTCTTCTGACGACTTGTCGCAAAGTCTGACTTGGCGGAAGCGGAGCTGTCCTCGTGTTCTGGAAGAGTCTCTCTCACTTTCAGTACGCTTCATAACAAATCAAGGCTCACCTGGTTAACGTAGCGTTATGCTAGCCTGTTGATTTAAAATAAAGTAAAAGAAAAGAAACACATTAAAAAGTTTATTTTTTTCTCCCCCCAGCATCTTAAACCAAGGACAGCGCGAACACAAAGCGCTTATTTTCCCATTTTGCATGCAATCTCAGGCCGAAAGCATCAAATACAACATGTCTGTCTTTTTGTACAGTTCCGCGTTTGCTCGCGTTGCGTACCTTATTGTGTCTACAAGAGAGACATTATGAAAATTTAGTGCCATATTTCTGCTGCCAATATTACCATGCACAAACCGTCCTGTCATTGTTGTGTGTATGCTTGTACCTGCAGCTCAATGTTTAGTGCCTGTATATAGTAACCAGGCAATACATCCGTCAGACAGGCTATATATGGGTCAGTTTTGTTAAACAGACAGCTAGTATAACTGTACTTTAGGCACAGACAGTAAGAACTGGCAGCCTTCATGCATTTCCTTTAAGGACTTGGAGACTATGTTCAATGTAGCCAAAAAAAAACAACCCCATCCCACACATATTCACCTGTTCACACAAACAGCATGGATTAAGTGTGTGTTATGAGCAGTTTCTATAGAAATTAACAGTTTGTAACACTGTTAAAGAGGAAGAGGATGAACTTTAAATGACCCGTGTTTATATTTAGCTGACAAGGATCTCTAGCAGCAGCAGTGTGACTTATTGACTCCCATGTGCTGGGAAAGAAGTTGGAAGTTGAACTACATTGTCTGTAAAAAGGCAAAACCTTGAAGGGAGGAGGTTGTGGTGGATATATGGGTCGGCTAAGTGATGTAAACACTGAAGACTGTTGTTTATTTTCCATTTCCTACCAACCAGCAAGACTGTGTTCTTTCTCCAATACCTCAATGAAGCAGCTTAAAAAAATAATTAAGGAGTATGTACTTTGAACCAGAGTTAAAAAGTCCCGTTTTAACCATATGTGGGAGGATCAAAAAGAAAATGAAAATAAGAATCTTACACGTGTCTTATTTTTCCTCGAGGTTTGTAGATTAAAAAGAAAGTGCTACAGAAAAAAGTAGCCTCAGTCACATGTTACTGTGTTTGTTTTTTCACCATTTTATACTATATTGAAGTGTGTCACACGGGGTGTTATCCGGCTGCCATGTAGTTTGAGATGCTTCACAAAATGTTGAAAACCTTTTATTTAAATTAAGTCAAAAGAAAAGAATAAACTAATGGAAGTAACCTGAAGAGGCAGACACAGAGTCTTACTGCAGGCATGAAATAAATGAGCAAGTCAAAAAGAAAAAAGGCATTGAATCATAGACATTAAATATATAATTGACATTATTTTATTTTTCATTGAATAGTTTCTAATTTTTTTTTCCGTGCCTTCAGACCAATGTGTATCAGAAGGAACAAACAAATCCCCTGATTGCGTGTACATTTCTGTCATTTGAGAGAAACAACGATAATCGTGGTCAGCGCATCTTGTTAACCACCATTTGCTTAGCTGTTATGGCATTTAATATACTGTTTAAAGAGGAAATATTCTTAATAAGCGACAATCTTTAACATATATTAGTATCCTAATCTGAATCCAACCTTGAACAAAAAGCTGTTCCCTGGGTCTGTGCAGAAGGATGTTGGACAAGTGGCCAAAATAGAATGATGTTTGATCCAAAAACAAAGAAGAAGAAGAAGAAAAAAGAAAATCAATACAAGGTGGCCTCCAGGAGACTGCTTAAAGACAGTGATAGACAACTCTGCGATCCACATCCTTCTTAACCATTTAGTTCTCTGTATACATGCTCTGCGTGACCATCCCATTCAAAAGTATTCAGATAGCTATAATGGTTGATCTCTTTTGCTGCAAATCCAGTGTAAAATTCATTGTCTATAAAAATATTGAGATTTCCTTGAACATAACCTTCTGACTATGTCATAATAAAAACTCCAGATGTCTGTTGCAGTTGCACAGTGGGATGTACTGTATAAATATTGTATAAAATAAGGCAGTCTTTTCAGTAGGATAAACCAGATACAAAAATTTCTGGGAGACAAAATTTTTCAAGTCCAAAATGTTTTCACATATTTCTGCTGTTGTCAAATGTCGAGCGGTTTACAGCATTAAACCAAGAGCAAGGGATTGTTGCAGCAATGAATACACCCACGCACTCGCAGCAACAACCAAAACACACCCACACGCGCATGCGCGCGCACACACACACACACACACACACACACACACACACACACACACACACGCACAAACTCCCGATGATCAACAATAACAGCTTATTCTCCAATGCAACATCCCATCCCTGGACAAATCACTGAGACGTAGACATTTCTAATATTGTTTACAGTGCAATACAAAAGTGTTCATTCAAACTGGTACTGTACTTTTGATAAAAAAAAATTTAAAAAAAAGTTTAATATGGTAATGCTTCATATGAATAATAATTGTGAATTTTCGAGAGTTATAGTAGTATTTGTCTTCATTAGCTTTGGCTTTTCTCGCTCTTCATAAATTCATTTTGTTCTCGTCAACTAATTCATTTAGGAATTTTTATATAGAAAATATGGAACATCTTAAGAAAAATGTACACACCAAATCATCTGCAGTTAGATACCTACGATTGTGATGTTGAGGTTTTTGTCTCTCAGCGGTGGCCTAAGAGAAAGGTCCACCGCCCCCAACCCATAAAGAAAGCATCTCCTCTCACATGTCTACTAAGATAGCTATGTGTCAACTTGGTTGGGTTTCTCTCGGACACGTGTGAATATTGCCCCAAAACAAAAACAAAAACAAACAAACAAAACAAAGGAAAGCAGTGGAGTGTTCTTTCATGGTGTGACCTCCAGGGGGTTGAAAGAGCAGTCCTGCCTTGCTGCGAGCACAGGAATGGAGGTCAAAAGTGATTTCACAGCCTGGTTTGAAAAGATACATTTTTTCATCCAGACCACGCTTCCATCGAGTCTTTTCAGTAAACAAGCAGTTTTTACTCAAACAACAACTTCACAGGCAGACAGGAGTGCCCACGTGGCGATCGGGGAGGGACGGGTGCTTCGCCAGAAGACCGCTCACGACCCTCTTTCAGTCATGTCACTTGACCAGCTACACTGTGATTGCCTGAGAGGCACAAGAAGTTCGTAAGGATGCTGCGTGTCCGTGTCTGTTTGTCACAGTTCGCGTACGACAGGCTCGTAAAGCCCGCAGCATTACAGCTGCAACTGCCTGTCAGGAAGGAAGTCCTTCTGTGGTTCTCTGTATGGACGGACATGTGGACGCTCGGTGTGCTACGGAAGCAGGAGAGTGAAGGCGAGGAAGCCCCTTGGCTGGCTGGGCTGGCAGGGAGAGAGACCCCCCCCAGCCAAGAGAGAGAGAGGAGGTCTGCCTCAGATTACAGAGTCCCAGGGCACAAACACTGCAGCACCTACTCGGGAGGTGGTCGCAGGCTGTGCAGCTTCCTCTCATCCAGGCCTTTCCAATACTTGAAGTTGTTGTCCAAGTGCTGCATAAGATTGGGGAGGTCTGCAAAAGCTGGGGAGAAGAAAAAGCAAGATCAAGATGAGGCTTAAAGATTACATTTTGTTTCAAAGATAGTACGACACATTTATATTTAATAAACATCTCTATCTCACTGTCACAGTATAAAAACAAGCAGCAGCATCTGGTGCTGAAAAATGAAGACAGCGGAACGTGACAAAAACTGCTGTTCCTCCGACGGCCACTTTGGTTCTACCAATGGCCGAATACCCAATAAAAGTGATGGATCAAATTAATATTATTATTATTATGAGAGTCATAATAAACTGAATCTGCCTCGCTATAGTTTCATGTCATTTCTGCACAAATAACCAATACTTGCAATACAGACGTGTGTGTGTGCACGGGCACACAGGAAAAAAAACAGAAAAGAGAATGAAACCATAATACTGACGTAATCCACCATTTTGGCTCTTCAGCTGTCATCCCTCCACTCACATGCATGCTAACTAATTACAGGGGGATAAATCAGTTAGCGTTGTATGTCGGCACTAACTTTAATTAGATAGCGCGAGTCGTAAACCAGTCGGAAGGTCGGTGGATCGATTCCCCGGCTACTTTTTGGGGTCCTTAGGGACTAGAAAAGCGCTATACAAATACAGGCCATTTACCATTTACTTTTCTCTGAACGTCAAAGCATCCTCGGGCAAGATACTGAACTCAAAGTTGCCCCTGATGCATGCACTGGAGTGTGAGTGTATGCATGAATGCACTTAGGTGGAGGGGAAAAAAAGTGCTTTTATGACAGGGTGAATGAGGCTTGTAGAAAAGCACTTTATAAGTAATAATTTACCATTACAGAAAGTGAGGAATAAACTCCATTTTTTTGTCCCCTGTATGTTTGGGGCACATTATGGAGAATTAGTAACCTCCTCTGCCCCCAATGGTGTGTCAGCTGTCGGCTTTGACACGGAGAAAAGAGCACGATTGGACTTTAGAGCAACCTAATTGCCACTTGAGAGTGGTTCTAAACAACTGAAGCATCACAGCCCACCCCAAGTGAATAACCTCTTGGTATACAAGCAGATATAGAGCACGGCTACTGCTACAGCAGCCAATGCAAGCTGTGTCACCAAGTGAAGTCACTGAACTAGTCCTCTCAACTGTGTTTGTGGTTTCGGTGCCTTTTGCAGCATTTTTTTAATGATTATCTGATAATAACATGGCTGTGTGAAAATGTAGGACTATTTTATTTGTGAGTTAGCACTAATTAGAAGACATCTATGTGCATGCGATGCTCCCTAACAGTCTACGGGCGTGCCAATCCATCCAAGCTAGACAACACTAGCAAGCTTACCAGGATGATAACATCTATAGTGTATCTGCCTACAGTATGAGCCTTTGGATTAATTTCTTTACAAGGCAACAAAAGGCCATGTTTGATGGCACCAAACACCGAGTATGCTTGCTGTGATCTAATAACACTGAGAATTTTATTATGGCAGTGAAAGACAAATGCCACCTAATCACATTACAGCGAATAACTGAACCTCCTACGAATATTGGTCCTGTGCATGCATAGGAATTGACACAAATATAGATATAAAAGTACTTTTTATGTCATGCTGTGCAGACTTACCGTCCCATGCATCAAACATGTCTGTAATGAAGTAGTCTATGAAGGAAATCTGGGACTTTGGGATGCTACAAGTGTTTCTGTCAAACACAGGCATGACCACCGGTAGACCTTGTCTCTTCTCCTCGTCAGTCTGCATCAGAGATAAGAGCGCAAGGAGTCATCAATCCCAGTAAACACATTACAGCTGCTTCCTGCTGGATCCATTTCCACACGCATTCAACACCATGTTATTTTTTGCCCCTTCTAATCACCTGTGCAAAATACTCCTCTGAGATTCGTCCAGCCCATTCTATACAGAGCTCCTGAGGCCTACATGGATTGGATATGTCTGCACATTTAATCAGCATCCGCTTGACAAGGATGCGATTCTCGGGGGATGTCAAGACGCTTTTGACAGATTCCTCATCGTTGTTTCCCTGTATATAAGGAAAGAAGAAAAGAAAAAGCAAACATTTACCACAAAATAAACTCAAATTCAAGTTTTTAGTTAAAATCAACAGCACCTTACAAGTGTACTACTTCACGAATAACCTGATATGTCTTTACAAAGAGCAGCCCTGGCAGCTGATAGGGTTTAGTCTTCTAGACGTTTAATTATGCGTTACACTTCCATCTAAATGAGCACAGCAATCTTCATGAAGTCACAACATATGGGTTGTACTTTATGTTACAAGACTGAATTCACTGAGAGTAATGTTAAACCAACCTGCAGAAGAAGATCCGTTTCCCCTAGCAGAGTTATTTTATTCCCGATCTTTGTGTTTTGTCTTACAGTCAAACGATATTATGTTTTTCCCTCAAGGCACTCTTTTATTAACCAAACCTGACCTTCATCACATTTTACATCAGACACAAACGCACAAGCCCTCTAAAAATCCTACACTTAAAAAAGCAATACAGCTTTTAAATGTCTGTGTTGAGCATTCCACACAGGGATGAGAAAGATGGTAGCAAGTTGCAAAACTCTCCCCCCACAAAGACATCTGTACCACAGCAAACACCAGTATCATCATCTCCCTAAGCCCTTAAGACACTGTGGCTCGCTTACTGTTGGTGTATCATTATCTGGTTTATTTAGGGGGGAAAGGGGAAAAAAGGGAAATTATATTTCCTCACAGGTATGAAATCTATATTAAAAATCATTTGAGAGTGTTCCAGTTTCATTCTCACCCCATTCTCCTCCAGAGCAGCCAGTGGTTTGTTGATGCTGTTGACAAACTTGTTGACATGCTCAAAGTGTTTGGTCATCTCAGTTGCGAGCACCATGTCAATGATGGCCTGTCGTAATGTTCGATATTCATTCCTTGAGAGAAAGTGTTGGCAGAAATCACGTGGGTAAGGGAGAGAAAGACGGGGAGAAGTGAAAACAGAGAGTGAGATGACAGTGTGGTAAATAGCCTGGAAACCCGTGTGAACAGTTTTCCCCTTCACTACAGTGACAGTGGCCATGAATGAATGCTTTGTTCACCTTCCCCCTTGGAGGGGACCAGCAAATGTGAGCTATTCTGTTTTGGGACTCAAATCACATTACTACCCTGCTGCTGTCAGCACACACAAACACACAGTATCACTTTCATCAGTGCATAAGGAGACTTAAGTCCTATGATACTTCAGATCATGTGCGTGTCTCAAAGTGCTTCCATATGTTAAATATAATGAGCCTGACCTTGCATGTTGCAAAATCTAAAGATTTTGTAGAGCGTGCAAAAAAAAAAAAAAAAGTAAAATAAAATACCTGGAATCATGGTTTATCTGATCAAAAGTCAGCAAATTCACTTAAACTGAAATAAATAATTAATCCCAAAATAGAAATTTAGTAATCAGTTTTCCAACTCTGTGCAAGCAAAGGCTGTGTGGCAAATATTAGTCCTTTGAGCACACAGTGACAGCAGATTATACTAGACATCAAGCTGTCTAAACGATAACTAATTTAGGCCTTGAGGCTTCAAATGTAGCTACATCCTAAAAATTCCTCCTCTTAACTCAGTTATTAGGGAAAAAGCTTAAAGTCTGGACACCTAATACATTTATGTTTGGGGAACTTGTGGTGTTTTACAGAGCTGCTGGCAGTAAAAGCAAGCGCACAGACGGCCACATCATAAATCTCCTACCTTTCTATGTTTTTGAAGATGTTGCACTTATCATCTCTCGTGGTGATCTGGAAGGCCAGTGCGGCATGGTGACTCTCTAGTACAGCTGTGTCATTATAGAGGATGGCCAGCTCGCTTCCTGCATTGCAAAGGAAGCTGTTGGTACGGCCTGGGTGGTCCACATCGTGCACGGTAGCAGCAATCAGGGCGGCCACCTCATCAATGGGATCCAGACTTTGCTGTTGGTAGAAGCCAATGAAGTTAAAGGTTGGCATTTGAATAGCCTAACCGTTATCAGGTGAATGATAAGTTATACTAACAGTTGGCACAGTATAACCTTCTACTATTATAACATTTATATAACAAACATTTCCATCTTTGTTCAGTTCTCTGTCAAGATGATCCCACACTGCTTTAACAATGTTGAGATCTGGGGTCTGGGGAGTCCAATCCATGACTGATATTGTTCCACTGTGCGTTCTTCTACCCAGGTTTGCTTTTACTGCACTGGCAGTGTGCTAAAGATGAAGCCAATGTTTCCAGCTGGTTTTGCATAGAAGATCTGAAAGCATTTTCAGATTTTATAATTCCATCAGTTTTATATTCCCAACAACATTTGTTGAGATTCAGCCCCAAACCATCAGAGAACCTCCACCGTGTTTTATAGATGGCTGCTCACACTCATTGTTGTACCTCTCTCCTGACCTCCTCCGTACACACAACAACAATTTGAACCAAAATTTTCCAATTTGGATTCATCATTTATTAAGACCTGTGGTCACTGATTTTCATTTCAGTTCTGGTGTAATTTTCTTCCCGTTTCCCTTCCTTAGGAAAAGCTTTCTTGACAGCCACCCTTCCACTGAGACCATTTCTGATGAGACTTCAGTGAGCAGGAAATGAATCAACTGAGGATTCAGATTTATCTCTCAGATCGTTTGCTGGATTGGTTCCTCTTTCCTAAAGACATGACTTTCAAAAACTGTTCATCTATATAGTGTTTTTAGGGCTGTCATTTCTTCTTTTGCCTCCCATTTGTCCAATTTCCTCACATTTTTTAAGAACATTTCAGCAAACAGTTCTTTGGGAATCATCGTGTTGGTGAGGAAAAGCTATATGTCCATCAAACTGAGTTATCTTTGATATTTTTCATAGATTCGACTGAAAAAGTGGGAAAAAATATTGTTTTTGTGACAGACTGCTTGCTGACTTGTCTATTACGTGTGGACACAATGCTGGTTCATTGCTTAAGCTAGATGCATTTTTATGCTGAGCTGATTCAAAGGTCAGTGTTAAATGGAGTAAAATATGGCTGCTGTAAAAATATAAATAAAATAATAATGATAAAAATAATAACACAAGAAAGTCTGACTCCTTGGAAGCATAACAGAAAGAAACGAGGAGTGGCTCAAGACTTTTGCACTATTCTTTTATCAATACACATTTCATGTCTAATGCTAGCCAGAAAACAAAAATCATTTAGTCTTTAAAGCACTTGGTTTTTGGGTTGTTTTTTTTTTTTTAAGCTTTGTTCTACTTTTGATTTGAGGTATATTTAACACATTTAAAGAGTATGCTATACAACAGTACATAACAGATTTTAAACCTGCTAACCCTGCAGATTTCAAGGGATTTATTAACCATGGTGATATAACTTCACAGTTTATGGGCTAAGCCAATGAAAGATCACTGCACTGAGTTCAGAAATAGACTGTTTGGTAAGCAGCTTTAGCCACTGCACATCACCCAACAGTTACTGAGCTACTGACACACATGGACAAAACCAAGACTTTTTAGGATAAAGTAGACTCAGACAAGACAAGTGACACCCAAGACCGTGCTGAGACTTCTGTCTGACTGTGTTACCTTCCAGCATTTAGTTACTTGTAGAGGTCTGGGTCCAAAAATCAGAAATGGTGAACTCTTGCAAACAAAAGTAGGGCAGGCTGCTGAAGCTTTAAAAAACTATTTTATCCATCTATAGCATCTGGTTCTGACCGAAGATCATTCAAATAAACCACAAGTGAACATTGTTTTTAATTCTAAATGATACAAGTAATTAGGAAATATGAGCTTAATTTGTAATATACTTTTTAAAACTAACATTATTAATTTACCTTGACCCTCTCTTTGCAGAGAAAATAGGCCGTTGCATGCAGGACATCAGCTGCATGGGTAGAGTTGTGGTAGGAGTTACTCGAGTGGTAGTTCGCTTCAATGACTTGTAGCCAGGAGCGCAAAGTGGCTTCAGGGCAGTTTAGGAACTCACAGACCCCAAAGCGGGAGAAGATCTTCAGGCCCAAGTAGGTCAGAGGCCTGTGGGATGATTGAACATGAAACTTTAACACAAGCTGTCATCGCGAGTCTTCTTTTTATTTCCCCCCCCCAAAAAACACACAAATCAATCCTGCAGCATTAAACAGGTTCAGCCTCACCGTTTCAGGGTCGCCGCCTCCAAGTTGAAAATGTCAAAGTCCCAAGAGTCCTCATTCTCCATGGTCTGGGCGATTCGAGGGGGGATGTCGTTTAACGACAGAGGAGTTGTCAGGTGACTGGGGAGATGGTGGGGCTCTGTGAGGAAAAGGAAGACATGACAAAGGAGGAATTCAAATGAAGAGGAAAGGGAAGAAGGGAACTGGATGTTGTTGTTTTTTTTGTTTTTTTGTTTTTTTAGAGATTCAGGCAGTTGAACAATATAAGATACAAAATACACAAAATGTACAAAAATATATAATATACACCCAAGCTGGAAAGAAAATGTAATGAAAAATCTGTACTCTGTGTCACAATTGCATTATGCATTTTGTAAACTCACGTTTGGTGGAAAAGATGTATTCATTTCCTGACAACCTGCGTAAACCATCCTGAAAACCAGAAACAAAGAGCTTTAGGGATTGCAGGTGGAGAGAAAGAGTTGAAAAAATGCATGCACAGAATGAATAAATCCATCCTTTAGCTTTCTTCAGAGCGCAACTTGAAGACTTCAGCTCATTGTCAGGAGCACCAGCATCACCTCTATAATAAATGCTGCGGCGTACTGTCAAAATTATCTGGAGAGTGAAACTCTTAGGATGCTCTGAGTTTACGCTTGCATTAGATGTTATATAAAAGTTATCTTTGAAAATTAAGCCATTTGGAACGAACACACACACACACACACACACACACACACACACACACGCTCTGACTTTAAAGAAATCTGTGCCAGATCAGCCTGAACATCTGGATTCAGCCATCACAGATGTTTTTAGCGACTCACAAAACAGCATGAATGACATGAATGAGCCACAAGTCAGGAGGAATCTCCATGCCAATAGTAAATATAAATAATAAAAAAAAAATTAAAAATGTAATATTATCTACACACAACCTATGAGTCATTTTAATTTGGTAGTTAAAGAGCCAGTAAATCATTAAACCAAAACAGCAGTCCCAGTAACCCATGTTCAAAAGATGAACGTCAGCTATCACCTGCATTTAATGTGATTTAAATAAGAAGCAGGTGGTTGGATTTTGGATTGGTCTCAACAGCTCTTTAAGGAAGTGCAAAAAAGAAAGAAGAAAAAATGACAAATGTAGAAATAGACCTGTTGTTCCTGCCTTTATGAGTGTTCTTCCATCTGTGCTGCGGTGACACAATGTTTTAAAGGCCATGTTAAGCCGACAGTTCGCACCACTTTCCCCACTCGCACAAAGAGGGATGACATGGCCAAATTGAGCTTATTAATGACACCAATACGCAGTCAAAAGAGAAACATATTTCTGAACTGACCGAGTCAGAAATAACACTGTGATAAGTTATGTTCGCAGGTCAGATAATCTGCATCGAATGATTTCATCATGACATTTGTCTTCCTCTGGGCATTGATGCATGCTGTGATAGCAAATGGAGCTTATCAGTGGGGTAACACTTCATCACCCAAATAATCAAACACGTGGTGAGAAGCGTAATGATCCGGCTCTGCTAGGACTGTGATTTGTACCAGCTGTGATGAATACACTGTGTGTTAAGAATTTGAAAGGTAATTTACAAATATTATAAATAGCTCTTGAATGGACCGCCATGACATTTTGGACACAATGCGGATCAGCTGGCTTTCCCTGCTCGTTAACAGGACAGCCATGCAACTCAAAGCAAAGCCTGAGTCGCCATAGCACCTTGAGCCCTATCTACATATAAAGCCGTTCACCTGTTGCCCATCACTTTGTAGCAGTTGGTCTGTCTCTGCTCAACTATATTTCAAATTTCCCAAGTCAGCCAAAGTCAGCATGGCCGACAAAGGCACGATCGACACATTGATGGAAAATAATAATTTAAAAAAAACAACACAAAAGAATTCATCTATAACATTATGTACATCAACTTTCAAGTTCTTTCTCCAACTCGCCAGCAATGAAAATTACTGACTTCTATCATCCAGTCATTCCCATGCTAGATATATCTACTGGGTGTTGGTGAGTCCATGGGTGTGTGTCACACAGTGAAATGTTTACTTCACAAGTGAAAAAGGAAGAGGAGACTGGCTCATCTTTGACCCCCGCATTGTCTCATGGTGGCGTTGCCTCTGCTACATGCTGGCTATTTTAAGACTTCTTCACCCAGAAAAATGACAGCTCCTCTCTTAATGTTCACTGGGCGGTTTAAGTTCAGAGCCAGCATCCCGTTCACCGTAACAAACTGGACACCTATCATTTCAGCAAAGCAGAAATTCAGCTAGGCACCTCATAAACCAGTACGATTGTGTATAAATAATCTTCTAATCACAGACACCTCATGGTTTTCGGATTCCATTAGCTTTATCACCTATGCAGAATAAATCTTTCTGGCGAAGGACCAACACCTCTATGCTTTTGTGTTTCCGCAGTGGACATATATAAGTAAAGCCATGCTTATTCATCGGATCCAAAGAACAGGATGTTTCCAGGCCTGTGGAGTCGAGAGGAAAAGGTTCATGTGTGCAGCGAGAGAGAGAGAGAGAGAGAGAGAGGGAGGGAGCGGGGGGAGAAAGAAAGGGTGGGGTGGGCTTTCCTCTCCAGCCTACAGGAGCACAAAGGACAATCTAACACTTCCTCTGGAGTTGTTGCCAAGACTGCCAACTTGGCACTCTTTCTACTTCTGTTCTTCACCATTGCTGTCTGTGAGTCGCTTTTTGCCTCCCGCTCTCTTACAGTCTCCCAAAATACGAATTGATATATTTGCAAAAATACGAGGGCCACATTCAAGGACGTTCCCAAAATGCTTGCTTTTACGTTACCACATCGTGGGCATTCATAGTGCAGGTATCCTGGCTATTCAAGAGTCGTCATATAGGAACTGATTCATTGGCAGATGGAGGAAACGGGTTGTTTCAAACTTCTTAAAGGATCTGCGACTTACCGTCATCAGCCCGCCTACAAGGTCATTTGTGTGGGGATCTTCATCCTTGGTTCCCAGCTGTGGAGAGTAGAGCTCAGTGGTCCTTAGAATCTCCAGTACCCGATCCAAGGCCTCAGCAACAGGCATAGGACTGCTTTCCTGTGCTGCATTAATGATGTTGATTACCTGTGTAATGAAATATTGTAAGTATTATCATCGTCATTATTATTATTATTATGATGTAGTATATACAGGAGAGGTAAAAAGTCCCCCTGTAAACATGATGATTATTAATGACATGTACGTTGAACCAAGTACAAATAAAATAAAGAAATTCTTTCAAAATAATCATAAATTCTCCAATAAAAGTGTGTTTCAAACAATGCACATTAAACTAGCATCACTTTATATGGGCCATTTGAAAGCCTCTGGGGCCAGACTAAAAAGGCTCTGTCCCTTGTAGTTTCAGGCATACACACGTGTAAATTGGAAAGAAAAAAGGGTCACAAATACAGCTAGATGACTCATTGGAAATGTACAAATTTTGTTTATTTGTGAAAAGTAAATGGATCCTCTGTAAAAAATAAAAACAATAAAAACCAAACAAACATCAGTTTCGCAGATTACCAGCGCACTCCTCTAGCTATAATACACAATGTAGCGTCACAGCAGCAACAATTGCTTCTCTACAATCACTGCGGATGTCTTTCATCTTTGGCACACCTGAATGCTCCAGACCAGTAAACCGCCAAAACTGGGACTTCAATCTTCCTGTGTAAGAAGTAAGCATGCATGTAGGTTTTCTTTTGTTTTGTTTTTCACATGCAACCTTCTGCATTTTGGCTTAGTTTTTGTTAAATAAATACTGCTACCATCTAATATGTCACGTTTTGTTTTCCATCTGGGGTTGTGTTTACCAAATTTCAAAACCTGCTGAGGAACAGATAATTCTTTATCTCCTGATACATAGTACACCCTCTGTCAAGGTTGTACTTTCTTTTTCATATGTCTGTATGACCTGCTCCTGCTCAGTAACTAATAACAGTACAATATCAAAATGTTTCTTTAAGTAAATTAGTATTTAAATAGGAGTTCAAAAGCAGAGATATTTTCATTTCTACTCAGAAGGTTGAGGCGGCTTTAGCAATGGGCACCTATGGGCGAGGTCAGCAAACATGTGCAAGAACAGAAGTTCCAGTTAATTCGCTTATACACACATATAAACACACACAGTACCCGCAGTTCTATCAGCGCTTTATTCTGGTGAGGATGACGCCTACAGGGACTGACTACACAGTCAAATGATACAGCAGAGGAACAGCAGTGTGTCATATGACCCATCCCTGGGGACTTTTTCTGTTCCGACTATCCAGCCTGCAAACGGCATAAACCAGTAAAACAGCAGGTCATTCCCGTCCAACATGTTTTAGTGTCTTGTGCATAAAATCTGGTATTTTATCAGCTTGTCTACTCTTAACATAGTGTGTGTGACCTCTACACTCAGTGCTGGTAGCTCTTCGAAAAGTGCTCATGGCAGTCAAGGCAATTTTTATAATCTAAGAGTTCAGTCATGAGATCCAAAACATCAAAACAAAGTGCTAATCATATGATGGAGGCTGACAGGGACAAGGAAGGAAATGTACCCACCTTAGTGATGGGAGCCTCTATAGTCATGGAGTGGATACGAGCCATTGACGAGTGCCTTCGCTGTGAGCTCCCTGGAAGAAGAAGAGAGAAAAAAAAAAAATCACATTGATTTTCAGCAAACTGTGAAAGTTGTGTAGTTCAAGCACAAGTTAGGTAGGCAGCAGTTTTCCCCAACCACTTTCTAATTAGTGTGTTTGTGTGTGTATCCAATCAACAATTGATGTAAACAGACAATAGGGAATGTTTCATAAGCTGACACGAAACGCCCAGAGTTTCCATCATCTGTCTCCTTTCACGCTCACCATCGCTCCCTCGAGATGTTGTGGATCTTACATCCAGAGAGCCTTTCCTCCGGTCTTTGTGCTTACTGGATTGTATGTCTGGGGAGAAGAAAACACCTTTCATTAGCAAATGCAGGCAGACAAAATTGAGATGTGGCAGGAATATGACTGATCTTTGGTTAGAGGAAGAAATTTCTCAGTATGTAGAAATCTGTACTTTTATCCATTTTAAAAAAAGATATAATTTTATTTCAAACATGCAAATATAATTGAAATAACAACAGAAAAAAGAAGTGTGTGTTTTTAAGGCAATGAAGAAAATGGTGTAGCTTGTTGATGGGGTTGTAAACTGTTTTAGATCAACAGTAGTCTATCAGGGGAAAAGATCTCATCATGTTTTAGCTACACAGAAAGTGCTTTTGGATAACACCCTCTTGTTTGTTTATTTCATTAATTATCATTGAATTTTATTTGAATTTATCAACAGTAGGAACTTTCCCCCCGTTTGTCTGTATGCTAAATGTCACTTGCACTTTCCAGTAATCTGAAAGAGTTCACCAACTTTTACTTGTAGCTGTAAGGCTTCCCAGACAAGAAGGAAGATTTTCAAAATCAATTTTTCGCAGTGAGCTGGTGACGCCAGCACAGGAACGATATGATCCCCGTTTTGTTTGCCTGTCAGAAGTCAAGCTGCTGCATTTTGATATCGGTTGCAGCTGTGAATTGGCCTTACACTTCAGTCCACAATACAATGAGGAACAATAGTCCAGTTGAGAGAAAGTGAAAATATGAATGACCTTTTCAAGGTAAACAATCATTCCTCGTGAGATATTTCTCAGCTAGATAAAGCAGGACTGCACACTCTGTTAATCTAAGGTTTAAAGTTTGGGTTGTGATTATAGAAAGCAATAATTTTTGCTGGCATGGTGCAATATATTTGCTAAAATATTTCCAAAGTAAGACTTCACAAAACTCCCAAATGCATGTATTCTTATAAAAAAAAAAAAAAAAAAAAAAAGCACTGTATGTTGATCTTTCTAATGACCAGCAGCTTGGCCATCAAATCTTCGAACCTTGTGTGACTTCTGGCACAAATTTTAACTGAACAGAGGATATGGTCAGCATTTAATGGACCTCACCTGTCTGAGACTCTGCCTGCACACGTTCACTGGATTTATCAGTCTGCATGGACAGAGTGGAAAAGCAACATGATGAAAAGCAAAAAGCTCACATCATTCTTCATTAACAACTAGAAACACATCTCACCTTATTATTATCATTTAAAGGCCTGTTGATAGACACATAGTGTCTGATTTTTCTGTGAAAGACAAAAGCATATTAACACAAAAGAGAAACCTAAACTCAATAATCATTACAGTGTAATCATTCTGTTGCTGAACAGGTCATTTACATTAAATCAGACTACAGGAGCAAGATTTCCAAAACATCCACTCACCCTCCCTGCCCAATTACAGGTGTGATCTTCACATTTTGCTGAATGCTGTCTCCATTCTTCTTTTTGGCATAGTAGATCCCCTGCCATTCCTGGAAAACATAAAAATAAGTCATGTGACCAATTATTTAACCATTTATCACAAAAACTGAAAATATAAGACTTGAAAACATCCGATAAATAGGTGTGGAGCTCGGTTGGTGTTTGCGCTGCAGATTAGGGGGGGAGGTGGGTCAGTGTATGTCAGATGGCAGCCACTTGCTTTAATGGGGAAGGGGCACGCTCCTGGAGTCCAGTGCTCTTGTTTCATGTCACCCCCCCACACAGACTACCTTAGTAGCTTGAAAAGACCCTTCCTGCTGTTAGCCTGTCTGCGACTGACCTTCGCTCTCTGTGTAGTGAGATTACAGCACAGGCATCAACCGCTGCTCTTATGCACATGAAACGGAGGTACTGGATGACCGGTGGTGCAGACTTACAGCACACACATGACATGCCAAAACTGTATATGTATAACCAATCAGAAATAAAGCTCCTCACATATTGCCTGATGAAATTAAGTCTGTGATGAAGTAAACTACATTTAAAAAAAATGTGTATGACCTGAAATGTGAGATGCGAACGTTAAAACGATTTGATAAATGCACTTTACCTTTCCTTTGCGTATGCAGGAGTTTATCGTTTCAAGGAGATCAGGCTTATTCTTCTCACTTTTAGGCACTTCTATTATTTCCTTCCCTATTAGCTCGCCTTGTTGGTAGCCCATAATGGACTCGTAGGCAGGATTCACATACTGTCAAGGAGAGGCAACAAGAGACTGTTGTCTGCTGTTTAAAAGATGGACCATGAGTTAAGACCACTACCTCTACTGATACAAGATACAAAAGTCTTGAGCAACCCCAATTTCTTTATATTTTGCCAGGAAAAAAGTGAAACAGGTGGAGCAATTTATTGAAACCTGTGCAAACATACATGGAAACACAGTATATAAAGGGAAAAACAGAGTTTATACAGTTCTAATGAGGCTGAAAGTCAATATTTGGTATGACCACCTTTTATCCTTCAACACAATCTGAACTCTTAAGGCAAGGCAAGGCAAGGCAAGTTTATTTGTATAGCACAATTCAACAACAAGGTGATTCAAAGTGCTTTACAGAGACATTAGAAACAAGAACAAATAAAAAGCATGATTTAAAATTGATTAAAACAAGCAAATAAACTAACTAACTAATTAACAAACAAACAACAAACAACAGTATATAAAATCAAAACAGATAAAATCAGAACAGTAGATAAAATCAGTAGTTAAATGTAAGTTTTGAAATTTAAGCTTAAAAGTGTGGATTTGGTGCTTTATTCAAATGCAGCTGAGAACAGGTGAGTCTTCAACCTGGATTTAAATAAACTGAGCGTTTCAGCTGATCTGAGGCTTTCTGGGAGTTTGTTCCAGATATAAGGAGCATAAAAGCTGAATGCAGCTTCTCCGTGTCTGGTTCTGACTCTGGGAACTGATAAAAGACCGGATCCAGATGACCTGAGGGATCTGGATGGTTCATACTGGGTCAGGAGGTCATTGATGTATTTTGGTCCTAAACCATTCAGAGCTTTATAGGCCAGCATCAGAACTTTAAAGTCTATCCTCTGACGGACAGGCAGCCAGTGTAAAGACCTCAGAGCTGGACTGATGTGGTCCACTTTTTTGGTCTTAGTGAGGACTCGAGCAGCAGAGTTCTGAATGAGCTGTAGTTGTCTGACTGATTTTTTAGGTAGACCTGTAAAGATGCTGTTACAGTAATCAAGCCTACTAAAGATGAATGCATGGACTAGTTTTTCCAGGTCCTGTTGAGACATCAGATCTTTTATCCTTGATATATTCTTGAGGTGATAGTAAGCTGACTTTGTTATTGTCTTAATGTGTTTTTCTAAGTTTAGGTCTGCATCCATCACTACACCCAAATTTCTCGCCTGGTTTGTGGTTTTTAGATGTATAGATTGAAGTTCTCTGGTGACCTGTAATCGTTTTTCTTTGGCGCCAAAGACTATTACCTCAGTTTTGTTTTTGTTTAGCTGGAGAAAATTGTGGCACAACCAGTCATTGATTTCCTCAATGCATTTACCAAGAGCCTGTACAGGGCCTCGGTCTCCTGGTGACATTGTGATATATATTTGTGTGTCATCTGCATAGCTGTGATAGTTTATTTTGTTGTCGTTTATAATCTGTGCCAGTGGGAGCATGTAGATGTTAAACAGAAGGGGTCCCAAGATGGAACCTTGGGGAACTCCACATGTGATACTTGTCTGCTCAGATGTGAAGTTACCTATTGATACAAAGTATTTCCTGTTTTCTACGTATGTTTTGAACCAGTTTAGTACAGTTCCTGAAAGACCTGCCCAGTTCTCCAGTCGTTTGAGTAATATGTTGTGGTCAACTGTATCAAATGCTGCACTGAGATCCAGTAAAACTAAGACTGACATTTTTCCACTGTCTGTATTCAGACATATGTCATTAAACACTTTGGTCAGAGCGGTTTCAGTGCTGTGGTTCTGTCTAAAACCTGACTGGAAGGCATCGTAGCAATTATTCTGTTTTAAGAAGTAACTGAGCTGTTGAGAAACTGCTTTTTCAATGATCTTACTTAAAAACGGGAGATTTGAGATCGGCCTGTAGTTGTTCATTTGTGTCTTGTCAAGATTGTCCTTTTTCAGTATAGGTTTGATTACAGCAGTTTTTAGTGATTCTGGAAACACACCTGATAATAAAGAAAAGTTGACGATCTGTAACAGGTCTGACTCTAAAGTCTTTGAGACCTTTTTGAAAAAACTTGTTGGCAGGACATCTAAACAGCAGGAGGAGGAGTTCAGTTGACCTAAGATGTCCTCCAGGTCTTTGCTGTTAATAGGTTGAAACTGTTTCATGGTGTTTAAACAGTTTTTTGGTGGACACAGTACATATCCTGGATCTGCTGTTGATGTACCAATTGCTTGTCTAATTTTTTGGATTTTTTCAGTGAAGAATTTGGCAAAGTCATTGCAGGCCATGGTCGAATGAAGTTCAGCTGCCACTGACACAGGAGGGTTTGTTAGCCTGTCAACTGTAGAAAATAAGACCCGAGCATTATGGCTGTTTTTAGTGATGATGTCAGAGAAGTAGGACCTCCTTGCATTCCTCAGTTGTAAATTATAATTGTGAAGTTTCTCTTTATAAATGTCATAATGAACCTGGAGGTTTGTTTTTCTCCATCTGCGCTCAGCTTTCCTACACTCTTTTTTCATTTTTCACCAGTGTGGAGTTTCTCCATGGAGACTTTTTCCTTCCAGAGATAACCTTCACCTTAATGGGAGCAATAGTGTCCATTACATTTAACATGTTAGCATTGAAGCTATTGACGAGCTCATTGACTGACCCTCTGGGCAGGTCAGGTGTTAATGGGAAGACCTGGTTAAAAATTGCACTACTGTGTTCAGTTATACACCGTTTTGTGATCACTGTTGTTGATATATTTGTGTGGGCTGAGATTTTACTTTCAAAGAAAACACAGTAATGATCAGACAGGCCCACATCAGACACAGTAACCTTTGAAATGCTCAGGCCTTTGGAGATCAGTAGGTCAAGAGTGTGTCCTCTATTATGTGTGGCCTCTGTTACATGCTGAGTCAGCCCAAAGTTGCCCAGAGTGTTACTCAGGTCTTTAGTCCCTTTGTCCTGAGGGTTGTCCACATGAATGTTAAAATCCCCAGCAATAATTACACAGTCAAAATCAACACAGATCACAGACAGCAGTTCACTAAGGTCATTAAAAAAGTCTGTGCAGTATTTGGGAGGCCTGTAAACATTAAGAAACACAACTTTGGATGGGGCCTTCAGCTGTAAAGCCACATATTCAAAAGACTGAAAACTTCCAGGAGATAGCTGCTTACATTGAAATGATTCATTAAATAAGACAGCAACCCCTCCTCCTCTCCTGCTCGCCCTGACCTCACTGATAAAACTGTAGTTAGGAGGGGTCGTCTCGATGAGAACAGCTCCACTGTTACTTTGGTCCAACCAAGTTTCAGTTAAAAACATAAAATCAAGGCTGTGCTCAGTGATTAAATCATTAATTAAAATGAATCAAAGATGTCAAAATTTGATTGATCACTCTATAAACACTGATTTTCAGTCCAGTTCTTGGTTAATTTTTTTCCCTCCCATTTCCCTCCTTTAAGAATGGCCTTTTATAATCATAATTATAATAGGTTTATTTATGACTTATTATTACCCTCTTGAAAAATAGATTTCGTCTTTGCCTTTTCTAAAGGACATGACCTTTAGATACTGTCCATCTGCTGTAGCCTTTTCTTTTAGGCCTTCTTCTTTCTTTCTCCTCTACTTATTGAGTTTCCTCAACTTTTCTAAGGAAACACTGCACACCATGCCAAGGTAAGCCAAATCTTTGGTTTATAGGTCTTTGGGAATCACCCTGTTAGTGCAAAAATAATATGTCTGTCAAATGATGTAATCTTTAGCATTTTTCATAGATTAATTTAAAGAAACTGGAACAAATTATCTATTTTTTGCAACAGGCTGCAAGTAACAAAGTTCCTATAGACATAATTTCAATTTTTTAGATGTTGAGTTGTCCAGTATGTGTATCCACAACTTTCAAAAACCCTGGAGAATTACTGTGCTCAAGAGCACTTAAAAAAAATACAAGAAAGTCTGGATTCTTGGAATTAAAATATAAACAAATGAGGGGTAGCTCGAGACCTTCGCACATACTACACATACTACTGTATATGTAAATATGAGAACACAGGCTATAGTATTATGGGTCATTCAGATGACAGGAATGAAAACAGGATCTTAAACAGGAGAGATTGTGAAAGGAAGAAACCGGAAGGGAAGTTCAGGAAAAGAGAGAGAGAGACAAAAATTGAGCTAGAAGCAAAAGTTTATCAAAAGCCCACCTGAATAACTTGATCTTCAGAAGTGATCTCTATGGCCTCTTGGCTTTGTTCTAGAGCTGTGAAAATAGCATTGCCAGCCCTTGTGTAGAGACACAACAGCACCAGAATTATTGTTAAGAAATGCAAAAGTAGCTTAACATTTACCAACTTTCAAGAAAAATGTAGCAGGAGTTAAAACTGGGATTGAAAGTCAGCATGTTCTTTCCGATGCCTTGCTCTCAGTGCATGAGCATTTAAATAAGGGCACTGTGTATTTAACTACAGCACAGGACATCACACCGATATGGCGTGACTCACCTCAATTTGAACTGTGCCCGCACCTCTCCATGCTCCAACTGTAGCAGCTCATTGTAGCAGGCCATCATATTGGCATTTTCCACATATCTCTGAGAGTCAGAGCAACACAGGTAAAAGGCAAAAAAAGAAATCCCACTTGCAATTCATGCACAGTCCAAATCTGGACTCCGGCCTTATATACCGATAGATTAAAACGCATCAGTACATCAATACGCACGCATTTGGTAGAAGACACACATTTAAAGACAGAGTCACTCACCCTATTAAAGCCAGCATTGATCAGTGGCATCACAGAGGCTTCCTCTCTGTCTGGCCTTAAAAGGAGAGCACGTGTAAGCACCGAAACATCGACAAGACAAACAGTTGTTTAAAGAACATCAGAGGGTTACACGGACCTGCTCCAAGCCAAGCATTTTCAATCATTTCAAACAGTGACGAAAAGGAAGAAAGAGATTACATACCTTTTCACAACGGCGACTATCACAGTGTTTTCTGAAGAGTTTACTGCTCTAATTGACCTGAATGTAAACAGAGGGAGCCTTTTAGCTGGTAAGCAGGCTGGTGGAAAAGCCCATGGCATCAAATCAATGTATTTTTCAGTTTTTCACGCTCCGATTCTCGCAGGCAGGCAGAGCCCACTGGTGGAGCTCTATGAGCGGGCAGAGGCCTCTGAAAGAATGCAGTGTACAGGGCCACTCATCCGCCTGTGGTTTTCCCCAGCCAGTGGTCATAAAGGCCCTTTAGTTCCCGTGTACACCGAACATATGGATCGGCCAAAATGAATAGGGTTAACATACACGCTGGGCAGGGCAAATGAATGTTTGTCAATGTGTTTTTGGTTTGAGCAGAGGCTAAAGATAGAGAGTGGTATAGGCAGTCACTGCTCATTTCTCAGTGACATGACTCCACTAGGTAGCACGCAGTGGTAGCCGGGGAACCCAAAGTGAGCTGGCCATTTACCCCCACATAGAGTCATAATCACCAGTGCTGTACCAAATGCACTGTAACACATGAAAAGTAGTTCCATAATTGTTCAGTCACAGCCCTTAGAGGACAGCCACTAACAAATTCACTTCAGCTGTGCTGGTTAAAACAAAAATCACAGCGTGATTAAGTAAATTTATATGCACAACTTTATCTCAGTCCTACGATCTAGAGTGCATAAAAACAATTTACAAAGCATGTCTAAACAGTCTGCAAAAAAGTAATGGAAAAAGTTGATAAAAAAAAGAGGTGTAAATGATGTGAAGCTAGTGGAAACTGGGTATAAACAGCTAAAATAGCAATAAGTCAGTGGCTCAGTAAGTAATGGCCCGAACAAATGGTCACAGTTTACGAGGTAGTGATATTTGAATGCAAACTCAACTCCTGACTGGTCAATCACTGATAGCTCAGCTTAAAAGTATCAATGTTCATATCACCAATAATGCTAAATGACATCTAGCTTTAAAAAATAAAAAAAAGAAATGGCAAGAGGAATAGATACTTGACCATCTGCAAAGAGCTGTGCGGGTATACTGGACAAAACAAAGCTGCAGATCACTACACCGCATCACTCAAAGAAACAGATGATGGGAGAGCTTGCTTACCGGCATAGTGCTTCAGCGTCAAAGTGTCTGGAATGTCTGTGGTCAATGATGACGAGGTCATGATGCTTCTCCAAGAAGCATTCAAGAGCCGACTCCGGCGTTCGCGCCATGCTGCACCTGAAGTTGGCCTTCTCGCATGCCCAGCAGAAGCCATTACTCTGACTATCCTCTTTGGCAAAAACTAAAAGTACCTGCAAAAGAGACACGGGTAAGCACATATGGTAATATAAAAGACATCTAATAGTACCACAGTTAATATTCCAGTGTAATAATAAATGAGGAGGGGTAAAAACGAACACATTAAAAGAGTCTCCTAAGTAAGAAATGATGTATGCAAACAGATTTTACACTCTGTTTGCTAGCATGGACAACAAAGACAAAAGCACGCAAGTGGCAACCTTCGGTGGGTAAATGATAAGTCTACATTAAAGTGCCGGACACTTATTAAACATCTCTGCTGTGTAAAATTCATCGTGGCTTATATTTACGAAACATTAAGGACCGAGAAGTGGCTGTCAGTCCTGGTTCTAAAAGTAAGGTGGTGCCAGCCATAGTGCCACCCTCAAGGTTTTGGAACAGAACTTCAAAAACCATTGAGTGACGCCATGATGGATTCAAATATTATTGGGGTTTTTTGGGTTTTGTTTTTTTTTACTAGTAATTGATATTATCCAAATAGTAAGGGAGTAATTAGGACAATACCATTATATAAAGTCTATGGACTAAATCTACTGTGGCACTCAAACATCTGACCTAAAGAATTGTGATAATGATTCTGTTGATTCATATAATCAGTCTCTTTTTTTTTTTTTTTTTTTTTAACAAAGTGAGTCTATGAAATTATGCTCTACTGGTTGGATGTGTGACAACTACAGAGTAGCTGCATTATTAAAAGGAATCTGAAAAGATTTATTGCACAACCCTGGAGAAGTCCCGTGCAAATCGTCATGAAGTTGTGATTCCATTAAGGAAATTAGATTAATCACAAATGATGTACCCTGGCCCTATATCATCAGTTCTGTAGCAAAAAAATAAAAAAATAAAAAAAATAAAAATGGCTACAGGGATTTGGGATCCGAATTGTCAAAACATCACTGTCACATTTGAATGACACATGCAAATGACCACAATCAGCCTGCAGTGTGACCTCAGGTCTCCAGTGGGTAGGCCCTGATTGATCAGCTTGTACTCAGATGCATGAGATTTTCTTGTCTGCTGCCATGAGCTATAGCACAATTAATCCCGGTGGCCTTCACTGGCTGTGGGCCCCTCCACCAGTCTGCCAAGGCTGTGGCCCAACGAGCTGCTGCTGCTATCGTCAAACCTGAGAATAGGCTCTCTCTCTCTCTGCCACCGTACTTTCAAATAACCCCATTACATGCGCAAATACTGGACCAGAGCATTAGGCCTGCCTCCAAGAGCAGTGCCGCACTAAGAGTAGATTCATGAGTCACCCTCTCAAACAGACGTCATCTCCAACTGTTGGCAGGGAGCAGTGTGAACGTAAAGAAAAGAAAGCTTGTTCTGCAGTTTTAAGTTTGCATCACACCTGTAAGGTTGAGTTAGGATACAAAGACCTGATTTTGCTGAGAAAAGTAGAAGCTCTGTCCTCCACACAATGAGGGGATAGAGGATTGGCTGTTTGGACAGTTGTCTTTCTCATTCATGCTGACAATTGGCATGGCATTATTTAAGTAGCAAAACATAGCCTCAGGCTCGAAGCACTGAGTCCTTATGTCTGAGAGAGGTGTTGCCAATCCAAGCCATATTTCTCATGTGAGCATTTTTCCTACAAGCGGCATTAAGTGTCCGGGTCATAAATACATCACCTCTGAATCCTAGAGCTATGTTCGGTACGCACAGGGAATTAGATCAGAATTCCACATTGGGATGTTGGTAGAAAAGTCAACATTCCTGCAGAGCTGGAAGAACGGGGCAATATAGGCCACGATAAGGTCTGCTTAGGGGATTCTTCCTGGGCCTAGACAGATATGCCTTGCTTATAATAACAAAACCAGTTACAGCTGATAGGGAAAAATAAAATCTATAATCTTAAAGGACATTTAAAGAAATTTTTTTTCTGAAAATCAGGATACCCTGCTCATGCTCCAAAGAGTCAGATGTACCAGAAAGAGAAAGTAGCAGACAGACAATGACATCCAGAGGGGAAAAAATAGTTTGAAGGGGGTAGTGAGCGGTTTGGCAGAGTCTGATCACTCAGTCTAGAAAACATCATTGTTGAAAACAGAGGGCCCGGCCAGATCCTGTGGACCGCGAGAAAAGAGGAGGAGCAGAGAGGAGGAGGGAATGACAGGATCAGCTGTGAGTGACAAAAACAGGAAGGGGATATCTCTCTACCTCGCTTTCCTACTGTGGTCACTGTGGAGCGCATCAGACAATGAAGCAGTCTGTGCACTTATATGTGTCATTACAATGCACGACTTCTAATATATCCAGCACCTTCAAACCATCACTGTTATGAGAATTTGTTGCAATTTTATTTTTGTAAAAATGCACCATGTTACATGCTATGCCCCAGCTGTGCAACTAGTCTATTTTCATTCATGCGGTATGTCTGAGGCTTCGACATGAGTCCTTTAGTCATCTCCATTTTGGCCTTTTAAAAGAGGGTGTGACAAGCACAGGGTGACTCTGACTAAGAAGCCTGGGGACAATGCAGGTTCACTCTGATCTTGTAGCCACACCCTAAAGCATACATAGCTTAACCTTGTATTCTTTTGTATGCAGAGCCATGATTTACTAGCAACTGAGAATATCATTTCATTATTTCATCAATACATTTGAGCGCTTTCTTATAGAGATTTCCTGCATGGCGTCATTGCAACCAACAGTTACAGGGGTTTCCTTAAATGTTGCTAGGTAAACTTAGTTGCACCTTAGGTGCAGCACCAAAAACCTCAATCTTATTGCTTTGGCTGTTAGCAGATTTCTGTGATCACCTGTAGTTTGCATAAGAAATGCAGACTTATTTGCAAACACTTGCTAACCACTAGCAGAGCAGTAGCAAAAAATAGAAACCCGAAATGGGAAATGTTTGCCTTCACATTAAAAACAGTGCCTCAGCACTGCAGCAAACATGTTTCAAGGTTTGTGTCACACTTTTCAGTTTCACTACTGCCTGAAGAGTAGTTGGCAAGTGTTTGCAGACAAATCAGTGTCTTCCATGCAAACTATTGCAACATGCTAGCAACCAAAGCAATCATAGGTGGTTCTTCGCCAACTGGCAAACATAAATTATTCCCTAGCTTTCCGCCATCAGGGGGTCACGATCAGTCTCTAGGCCCATGTGGCTGGAGATCCTACACTGTCATACGTCCAAGATGGCGGACAGATATACATCATGCGACTGTAAAACCTTCTATACAACTGGACAATTACTTTTTGGGACCAGATGAGTTGCCCCCTGCTAGCTACTAGCAAAAATGCAGTTTTAAGGCATTTCTGCAGCCACTTCACTTTATCCTCTTTTCATAATCCGTGTATGTTCTACTGGGTAGAACGACAGTAAATTCTTATTTCTGCTTAAACAAATCTAATAAAAACAATAAAATAAATGTCAAAACCCCTGAAGAAACAAAAACAAACAAAAAGACCACACCACACTGCGTAAATGGCTGAAAGCTTGACGTTTCTGAGGTTTTATACAACAGCAGCGACATATGGCGAGGGAACGCACACGAACTGTATAATGACCCACTGAACATCTGAGAATGTCGGCAGCGATGAAACCGGTCCATGGACCCTCTGTGCAGCTGTTCCATAATGTGCATTGTTCATTATGGTATGCTCTTCGTCACAAATGTTTGGCCTTGTTGCCTTGACAACCCAGGGGTGTACTGCACACAATAGGCCCATTAACAGTTTTAATGCCCATCTCTCCTCTTTTCGAATCTTTGCATGGGACATGCTGTGGGGTCTTTAAGAATTTCCACCAAACTCCAAGCAAAAGTTTTTAAATACTAAAATGCAAAAAACAACTCCACCAAATATTCACAGTCACACCAAGTTTTGCTTTACAACTTAGCTAAAAGCTTCTTAATGAATGGACATGAATATTTTCCTGGAGCACTCGTGTTGTTCGCGGAAGGCCTTCAAACACTCAAGCACAGGAGCGTCAGTCATGTTAGTTATTGTTTTACGATACCTGAAGTGGGTCTTTAAATAACTTCATTGGTCCGAATTGCACCTCTGTTAATGTGGTCTGAAAGATAACAAAAAGAATACAGGCATTAGAAGAATATCAGAAAAAAAGCATTTCACTCATTCAGTTTAAAATGGTTCCATAGATCCCAGTAATTTCCCAGAAATAAGAAAGTTAAGCAAAATGTCACACCTTTATCTTTTCTTCTGGCCTTAATATTGCAGGAAAGCACTGACATAAATAACTATATTCATTGTTACAAGCTGACCATGCATACTTAACCAAGAAAAAAAAAATTGCTGTAATGCCAAAGGAATGTATCACATATTATATGTAAATATTATTGTTTATTGATTCACAGACAAAGAAATACACTGCAAGTGATCCTAAATGGTGATTTCACTTATATTTTGCTCATGAATAAAAAATAAATCAATCATTCACTGATACTGTTTCATATGAAAACAACAGATCAGGAGCTTAGCCTGTTTAAAAAACAAAACAACAGTAACTCATTTTTCTGAAACACATTCTCATCAGTTTAAAATTTTTATAAGGAAATCTAACAAAATTTCTAAAAGGTATTAAAGTATGAGCTATTAAATATAACAGATATGGCAACATGTTGAAATGTACTTATCTGACATCTCATTAAAGACAGCAGTGAAATATAAACAAGTATTTTCTCAAGTAATATTTTCAGTTGACGCTACATTTTACTTCTGTTCAACTAGAAATATAACACTACCTCTAACCCTCTTTAACATTCACACTATATCTTTTAACCAATTTTGATTTTTCTTAATTAATAATCAAGATACTTTTTAAAAGAAAAAAAAAAGATTTGCAAAATTTGGAGTGCAAAACCTTTGCATAACCTTGTATTGTGTTTCTATATAATTGGTATTACATACCTGCATACTTCTCTCATCACCAACTCAATTAAAACAAATGTTTGAAATTTAGTCATCCAATTTCTCCTAAACAGGAGACTTGAAAGAACTTTTTTTTAAAGGGCAAATATCACACTGACAGGTTTTTCACTCATTACACTTTCCTTACATGAGCTTTCTCATTTCTGTCTGCAAATAATTTAGCTTCCTTCCTGCTAAATGGAACCCAGCTCAGGGGTTAGTAACCATAGCAACCAAGCCCCTTGCGGACCGCCATCCCTCTAGAATTCCTCTTCTCCGTAAACAATCTACACATGTGAGGAGGAATACAGAGAGGAATTTCAGAGTGTGCTGGGCTGCAGTAAATCACTTCTTGCTAAATTGTAAGCCTTCTGAAAGCTCCATGAAACAACAAAGAGGGGGGGAAGCTGATTAGCCCTGGGTTGTAGCCAAACTGACATCATCATGACACTAGGCTGTTTGTTGTAGCTGACCACAAACAAGAAGTATGGGACCAGAAAGGCTACAAGCTCTGTGATGCTCTGTGATCATCTGATCTTTCACATGAACTAGGATCTGGTAGCAAAATAGCCTGATGTGGTATGCGCACACATAAAGAAGTGTCCAGCTACATTTTTGCACAGTCATATAGAAACATCATAAACCCATGCTCTTCTAGAAGGGTTTAGCTCAACAACATCTAGTTTATTTTGTTGCTAGATTTCTTTGCCCTCATGCCAGAGCAAATAACATCTTCTGCTTCAATCATTTCATTTTGCCATGAGAATGAACCAGAACTCTCTCTCTTGTTTTGATTGCAGCTGGGTAAATGACACCGAGATGCATGTAAAGTACACAGTACAGCGCAAAAATTACCCCTCATTTCTTTACATTTTGTTTTTAAGAAGCCAGATTTTCTTGTAATTTTTTAAAAGTGGTCTCGAGCAACAGTTCTCAAGACTTTCTGAAGGTCTTTCAAAGTTTTTCTTTGGACACTAGCAGCTTTTTCACTTATTTCCAGTCCAGTCTTTGTACCTGACCATTTTCAGGGGAATGGTTTTTTTTGTGTTTTTGAAGCAGTTTAGCACTGGTCTATGAATTATTCAATCATTAAAAAGGCATCTAACTCAAGCAATAAAGCAGTGCTGGGTCTACACATAACAGGCAACCTAGGTTAGAAATAATATACATAATTTGTTCCCATTCCTTTAGTTGAATCTGTCAAAAATTTGACAGCCATAAAATACAATTTTTCAACAACAAGTGAGTGATTAGCTGAAAACATGGTGTGTATTATAGCTGTAAAAGAGGAAACTGGGAAACTGGACAAGTCTCATCAGAAATGGTCTCAGTGGAGGGATGGCTGTCAAGAAGTAATTCTCAAGGAAGGGAAACATGGAGTCTGAAAAGTCTCAGGTATGCCAAATTACACAAGAACTGAAAATAAGTGCCAACAGTTCTTATAGAGTGGTGAATCCACATTAGAAATTTTTGGTTCAAATTGACATCAGCATGTCAGGAGAGAGGAATAACAGTACATGAGTGTACACTGTAAATATAGTTTGAGGCCACATTTCAGTCAGTGGTGTTGGAGATTTTGTCAAAACTGATTGAATGTTCTTCATTCATAATTCAGATTTTGATCCAACACCCAATAGTATATGGAAAGCTTTTGATTGGCAACATTTTAACTTTTCAGCATGACACTGATCCCTAAAACACTGCCAATACAGTAAAAGTATACCTGGATAGAAAAATACAATTTAACACTGTCAGTCATGGATAGGCCTACCCAGGGCGCGGACCTCAACATTATTGAAGCAGTGTGGGATCATCTTGACAGACAAGAGAACAAAAGGCAGCCAACATCCAAAGAAGAGCTTTGAATGTCCTTCAGAAAGTGTGGAGAACTATTCCTGACAACTACTTAGAGAAATGACAAGAAAGCTCCCTAAGAGAGTTCAGGCTGACTTTCAATCTCATAAGAATTGTACAAACTAAATTTCTGCCTCATATGCTATCTTTCAATAAATCATACAGTACTATATACAACTCATTTAGTGTGTAGCATTTGGCTATAAAGTATCCAGCTAGCTGAGGCGTAGCACCATCCCGGAGAGACTTGTCTACAACTGACAATGATACAACAAATACAACTGCAGCTGAGATTGTGTAACTCACAAAGCCAGCCCTAGTCTCTCTCTCTCTCTCTCTCTCTCTCTCTCTCTCACACACACACACACACACACACACACACACACACACACACACACACACACACACACACACACACACACACACACACACCTGAACCAGTCTGCCAGCCTCTTCAGGCAACATACTTCTCCTGTACAGTACACAAACGCACACACTGCAATGAATCATTCAGACAAGCATTTGCATCCCGCAGACATCATGTTGGCCCTCAACCAGGAGCAAACAAAACAGGGGAAGTGAGTGAGCATATAGGCCAGGCAGCCTGGCAGTACAGACACAGTGTGCGCACCCAGGTAAGCAATGTCCCGCCCTATATGCTGCCGCGTTATACCAGTCACACTGGGAAATCTGTGTTTGTGTCAGAGTCTGTGCCTGCATGTGTGTGCGCGCATGCATGCATGTGTACACGGGGCCTTCATGATGATATTATCATGTCATCTCTCTACAAATCTTAATACAAATTCCTGCTGACTGATTCAGAGACACAGTTATTAGACAAAAAAAAACAAAACCTAAGTGAATGGTTCAAGTGTTTCTTTCACATAAATATTGTTTATTAATATAAAAAAGTTTTCATTATAATCAAATGTTAGAGAATATTTTTTAAAAAGCTGGCGGGTTATTTTAATTACCAATAAGTAATTATTTTGCAGTAATCTGAGAAAATTCTATTTAGGATTTACACTGGGTAAGCATTAAATAAGGGATGTTATATTAAAGAATAGGTAATGGGTTTACCTATTCTTTACCTATCCTTGAAAGCTGTCACGATTTGTGCTTTATTGAAGTATAAACCACAACTAAATAAACACATAAATAAGCCGTTATTTTAGTTTTAAGCACCATGATCAAATCTTATCCCTCAATATTTTCAGTATGTATGGCAATCTGTAAAGTTATTGGAGTAATTTTTCAGCCAGACACGCAGTGGTACCAAACACTGAGTCAGCAGCACACAGTGACTAAAGCAGCTCAGTACAGATGCTGAATTAATGTAGATCAGTAACATCATGGCCAAAATCTGATACACTCAGCCCGGGTCACATTATGTCGATATACGAGCATGAGCAAAATCAAATTACAACACACCAGTTGGCACATGGTGAACTTGGAATCTTCAGGCCCTCTAACCCACTTTGACAAGTTCCTAAAAAAATTTTTCACTAAAATTCACAGAACTGCGTCTGTTTTTTCATTCACTGAGAGGCCATTTTGCAGGCTGGCCACTTCAAAGAAAGTTATATCGTGTGATATCACACCTTTTTGTTCGTTTGGGCCAATATGACCAAACATGACAGCTACTAGGCATCTGCAGTCATCTAGAGAAGTATTTAAGACAGTCTGCAGTACCCCTGATTTTTTCTTTGTTTTAATCTATGGGTAAACCTACATTGCAAGAAAATATACAATGAATAAAACACATTTTCAAAAACCACCCCACCACTGTGACCATTTATACCCAAATCCTTTCAAACTGACTTCAGATCAGTGTATACACAAGCACCTACTGTGAGTTGTTTTAATAACCGTTCAGCTGTCAACCATAGACAGCTACTCAGCTACCATGATTTCACCCACTGGCACCCGAAATCCTGTTTTGAAGCTTTGAAGTCATAGGTATATAAAAGTAGGGTCTGAAAAATTATGCCATAGCATAAAGAGAAACGCATAAGTGCCTTAAACTTATATTTTATCTGAAGACCACCAGATGGCTGTAGCTGTGGTTGCTTAAAGAAATCTACGGAAAACTGGCTTTCTGTCTCAACTTGTGCCAAACATTTCCTGATGAGTTTATGGGCTCAGGTTCTTGGTAAAAGGTAAAATAAATAAAATCATACTTATTTTGACAATCTTGGTCGCACTAAAAATGAGGATCATCCATGCTATAAGTTGTTAGCCAATGAGCAAACAATTTTCACAGTCACACATATTTACTGATTCTTTTAATGTGAAAACCTACACATTTCCTGATTTAATAGCATTTAATGGACTACAAAGTGAAACCACAGGAAGCTGTTGTTTTACCAGAGCTAAAAAAAGAACCTGTAGGTGGTCATGATGGGTATAAAACAGAATATCCATCACATGATTAGATAAACCATCTGTCTCATAATATGTAACACATGGCTAACCCTATTGGCCAGTAGTTCCTAATAGCTCACCAACTTATCTCACCGAGTGCCTACCAGAGCATAGCATGAAGCCTGGCATGGACCCGCTCATGATTGTGATCTTGAAATATTACAAGAATCTAGCTATTGCACAAGGCAAGTCCTGCTGCCACTTTCTTTTGATACACCTAATGTATTTACGTAGTGGGGCTGCTTCTGACCCTATATCCTGCTTCCAGTGTATCCGGCCCTATAGATCTCCTCCTCCTCTCCTCCAGACCACCAGCTCTTCTGTCTCAGACACACACACACACACACACACACTCACACAGACTAGACCATACACACTGGGAGAGTGGCTTTCCACTAAAGTGAAAAACAGGAAATTGGATGACATTGTTCGGTGCGCCGACGTCAGCAGTGAGAGATACTGTAGAAAGAGTAAACAGCTTCCTCCACCCCAGAGCTGGGACCAGGATGCAGGGAATCTTGGGATGCCTGCCCTGCTCGTACTTCTTAGAAAAACGGCTACTCCATATTCTCCAGATCCTTCGCTTTGACAAGCCCTCTCCAGTTAACGTGCAGCTAACACTCTCTCTTCGTTTCACCGCTCCCTCAAACCACTTCATCAGTTCAGGAGTTTATTCCTTTTAAAAACTTCTCTACATGTGGTTAAGTAGAATATGATATGCCTAGCTGATGGCACAGTAACATAGGATGAGATCAGATTTCTTCCTTAGAAGTGTTGGGCCTCACAACCAGTGGTGGGGTGTCATGCGTGTGTTTGTGTATGTGTACGTGCATGTTCCTGTCTAAAAGTGTGAATCAAATGGAGATGAATCAATGTACTTGATTAGGACTGATTAAGGGCAGCAGTCCCAGCCACAGGTGTGGATGCACACTATGTACCAGACAGACACACCAACCCTGACACACACTCAGCTAAGTGATGGGCTAAATGGCACCGCCTGACACATCAACCTCACCACATGCTGAGCCACTCAGATAGTATTGCTAGCTGCCCATGCTGGGTGTGTTACCTCAAAGAGAATAATTCACTTTCATGTGTGGCCACTGCCTATAGATCTGCCCCGAAACCAAGAGTAACAGAGAAGTTTCAAACTTGTGACCATATCCAGCTGAGATGAATCGACTACCAAGCCGATATTTAAAACCTTTAACAAATTCAGCTGAACTAAATCGAAATTTCTTTAAGTAAAGTACCAATGCACAAAATATGTAATAACAACCAGCCTGGTCTTAAGGAAAAGGGCGTAAAACACATTAGTTTATCTCATTCCAGCAGCATATCCTTTATTAAGAATGGTGGTCGACCAATCTAAGGTAACTAGGGTCTCTTAAATAAATAATGAGTGATTTATCACCACATCCTGTCTCCTGCTCCACACTTTGTTACGCTGTCAAAATAAAAGTGGTACAATTCGTATTATTTTTCAGTAATGAATAGATACAGTTTCATCACTATTTCACAAGCTGTCATATAAAATTTTATGAGAAATTCACCTAATGCCTTCAGTGTGTGGCTCAGTGTAATTGGTCTCCATGAACACAAATTCACTTATTTTGTGACTATTTCAAAGACTTTCTTGAGACTGACATGTTAGGCAAATTAATAGCTTTACTTATTCGTGTACTTTAACAGTATCCATCCATATAGTTCCCACTGATAAGACATCTGAGGCCTATCAGTCACACAGGTCTAAATACCGGTCAGCAACCGCAAACGTGTAATCTCCAGCTGTTTGATGAGTGCTTGATAGCTGAAATCAGTTGCAAAAAGGGTACTGGACCAAAAACCTCCTTTTCATTGTTTATGAGCGTACAAAATTAGAGAAATGCTTTCAAAGTAAAAGTTCTGCTGCACCCAAAACATTGTAAAGTAAAAACCTTTACTTTGAAGACAAACGGTCTTGTGTTGCACTTTTTTTACAGTTTCACTGCAGCTCGGGGAGTACTGCGTGAGTGTTCGTAGCCAAATTGGCGCCTTGTGAACAAACTACAAACGACAGATCAGAAAAGTGTCAGATGACTCATCAATGCTTTTCTCACAACCAACAAACCCGAATACACAACCACAGCCATAAACAATAAACTTCCACAACAAGCTGCACCTATAGTACTTCAGAAAACTGGGAAACACCGTGGTGGAGAAAAAAAAAAAAAAAGAAAATTATGATATATAATCTTCAAAATTCGTCAAAAGCCTTCAGTACTGGTATGATATTATAACTTCCACTCTTTCTTTAATTTTTCTGAAAACATAGTGTCTTCATCTACAGTGCAGTGAAAACAAAAAAAGAAAAAATTGCTCCCGTCCCAATTTTTTGGTGTTTTGCACATTTGTCACACTTAAAAATTTCAGAGCAAACAAATTTTAATATTAGACAAATGTAACCCAAGTAAATGCAAAACGCATTTTTAAGTAATGTTTTCAAATTTATCCAAACCTACCTGGCCCTGTGTGAAAAAGTAACTACCCCCCAAAACCTGATAACTGGTGGTTCTGCCCTTGGCAGAAAGAACTGCAGTCAAGCGTTTGCGATAACTGGCAGTGAGTCTTTCACATCACGTTGGAGGAATTTTGTCCCACTCTTCTTTGCAGAACTTGCTTTTATTGAGACATTCAGAGGTGGGTTTGCTGGTATGCTTTTGAAGTTCTTTAGATGTTGTTTTGAGTCGATGAGCTCTTAGAGGTTAATCAGTTAATTCATGATTCATGGGCACGATTACTTTTCACGTAAACCCAGGGGAATTTGGTAAACCCCCCCCCCCCCATAATAAATGAAATCAAAATTTATAAATGCATTTTATATTTATATTTATATTTACTCAGGTTATCATTGTCTAAAAAAAATTGTTGTATGATCTGAAACAGTTGAGTGTGACATATTTCATAGAAATTAAGAAGGAGGCAAATACTTTTTGTACATGCAGAGGTTAACAGATAAAAACTGTCCACAGTGTGAATTCTTTTGTTGCCTTATTTATGGCACATGGATCCATCCCTTTGCACTCTAGGATAAAATCGTGTGTTAAAAGCATTTTGGAAATCAGTCTAGCTTAATCCGACATTACATCTCAAATAAAAGACAAATTAATTTTTCAATTCATCCATCAGGTCCTTCATTGCCTTATTATGCTCAAAAAGTAATAAAATAACCACTGAATAAGATAAAAAAAGGACAAATAATAAAATCACAAATGCAATTAATGTGCTAATGTAATTACAGTCCATCCTTTCTGAAAAATAACTACGCCAATGTGTAGTCTGGCTCTGTCCACATGTTTTATCCACAGTGACCAACCCCACAGTCAGCCAGGCAGAAGACTTTAGTTGAGTCGCTGGCATGAGTGAGGGAAACTAGGCCACTGTGGATCGGTTTGTCCCAGAACATCCATGCTTTCTCTCTGTCTCTTTCTCAGTCTGGCAGAACACACACGGAGGAAAGACCAATTGCCTGAAACAAAAACTATGTCCAGCAAAGTACACACACACACACACACACACACACACACACACACACACACACACACACACTACATGAAATGAATAATCACATTCAACTAATTTTCTTTCCATTCTTTAGATATATGACGGTGTGACTCACATGCAATGTTGAGATTAACAATGCAAGCATCTTGCATTTACTATGCAAATTGTTCAGTTATGTGTTCATGACAGGGCAGAATAAGCTGCCACAGTGAATGAATATAAATTTTACATTAACCGATTAATTTTTTTATCTCTCTTTTTTTAATTCTTCTCTAGCCTGGCTACGAAACTGATGATAGTTCTCACTATTCCTACCTTTGAATGGAAACCAATTTAAGGTCATCCTCCAACTAATAATTAGTATTCATTAATTGGCTCTTGGTGAATTTTAAGAATAAATCTGTTTGCAGGAAAATAAAGAAAAACAGAGAAAAAAAAAAGGGTTCACATTTACATCACAGTGAGATGTAATGCAAGTCAAACCATGCTATTTGGACAAACGGGTAACTATTAAACATCTTTCCATTTAAAAAAAAAAAAATTCATTACTTTAATAGGTTATCATAAACAGATTAATGTAGTTCTTTCAACTGCAAACTGTTTAAAAATCTTAATTACACCATCTTATTTTCCTAAAATAATCAAAATCTCATATTAAGTGATAAGAGATGGTCTCCAACTATCCAAAATAGTGAAGATATCTTTGTGAAATTATGTGCAACTCACAAAGAGCTTTACAAAAAAGTTCCTAAGGACCCCATAAATCTTAAAAACTAGATATCATTTAAGGCTCTGGAAATGAGGTCACTGTTTGAATACCACTGTGTGAGTACCATTACATTCAAGATTATAAAAAATGAGAAAAAGACAAATTACAGAAGCTTGTGGTTAAGCTAACAATAGAATTGTACCCTTAGAGTAGATATGTAAATTAAAAACACGACATGATGTTAAAATCACTGGTGGACCAAGTAAATTACATTGATATTCTCATTAAAATGCAAAGTTCTGCTGGGAAATCTTGGATCCTTGGGTTGATATGGATGTTACTTTGACATCAACCTAAATGTTACTGCAGGCCAAGCGCACCCTCCATCTCAGTGGCCTTCCCAGTGGCTGCTCAGTGATCTGCACCACATTAAACCAGAGCTTCAGTGACGTAGCAGCTTATTTGCCTCACAATCTATCACAATTCACAGACTGCAAAACCACAATTTTGCAGAATTTGGGTGATGACCCATTAGATGATCAATATCAATGATCAATATAACAGGGAGATTAGCTGTTCTTGTGAATTGTGGGCAGGTATGACTTCACTGTCTTTTTTGGCCAGACGAGCTAAAGACAACTTAGCAACTACAACTTTTACCCAGCCTCCAAACTCTCAGGATCTTTAAGTACTCAAGGGATAGGCCTGATCCACAGAACCCAAATGAAGCTGCCGATGTCTTGGGTCAGGACCCCAGAGAAACCCTCAAATGATTCTCTCTCAGAGAATACTGCCTTTCCTCACCAACGGTTATTGAATCGTGATTGCTACAAGTCACCAAATATCAACAGTAGAGTTGGATGTCTCGAGACCACTTTTACGTGGTCTTGGTCTTGTCTTGGTCTCGCTGTCTCGGTCTTGCTGTCTCAGATCGACATAGTGGTCAGGAGATTTGGAGCCAGCAGTATGACACACAAAGTAACGTTCCATAATGTGTCCTGCGCAAAAGCATCAGCTCTAAGAGCCGTGCTTAGAGAGTGCTTTGTAGTGAATCAGAAGAGTCGACTCCCATTGAGCGAGAGCCAGCTCCTCACTTAATTTCCTTTCGCTGCTCAGCTCTCACATAGTGGCTCAGCTATGCTCCAATCCCTCCACATTGTGGCCAATCACATGCGAGGATATAGGATAATATCATTATGTGAAAAACAGAGAGGGTAAGAGACGCAACAGTCAAGTGGAGCGTGCGTCTGTCCTCTCAGTAAGTGAGTAGTAGAGTAGTAGTAGACAGCGGTGAGGAGGGCTGTGCGAGTGCATCGCAAAAACACATAAATATGCCTGACATCCGCAAACGAAGCAGCATCTGGCTGCAGTTTAAAGACTTTTTTTGTCTCGGTCTCGTCTCGACTTTGGTCTTGGTCTTGTTCTCGATACCCTCTGGTCTTGGTATTGTCTTGGTTTAGGCGGTCTTGACTACAAGTCTAATCGACAGTAATCCACAGCTCTGGTCACCACATCACTGTCAGAGTCGACAATTATGATAACAGCGTATAGTATAACAGGAAGCATATGAGCCAAGGTTGCAACTCTTCTGGATATTAAGGGTGCAGCTTAAGCCTACAAGTGGTCTAATCTATCCTTACATGCTAAATAACCACAAGCAAAGGAAAAACAACTGCTGCCTTCCATTTGAAGCAGAAGCTTTGATTTCCAACTTTGAAAGGTCACACTGTGTCACAAGGGTGTCACAGTGCCCATAAAACTGTAAAACCTGGAACCTGTGCTTTTGTGCATGTGTGACTCATTAAATAAGCCATACACAGAAATGACCATTGCATTGGACTGCTAGTGACCGATGAATGGCTCTACCTAGCTAGGAGTAAAATAGATCTTGTATTTCTTGATATTCTGTTTTTACTACTGGAACTGCGTCAGCTCGAGAATGACGTGGCTTCCATCTCTGAATCCGACTCATGATTTAAATGTAATGGAGCATACATGTGGAAGATGCCACCCTGACTCATTGATGAGAAGGGAGATGAATTGACTGATTAGCGATTTCCAAAAAAGCGATATTAAAAAAAATGCTATTATGCTTTTCAGACCAAGGGAGGAATGTTTCTAATTCAGCGACACACCTGAAAGACCGGCATCCAGACCTGTTCAAAGGGGTGAAGGAGTTTCAGTTTGACATCACAGTATTATCCTTCCTAAATGTTACCATTTTGTTTGAGACAGCTGACACTGCTGTTGTGAAATCAACTATTTTCTGTAAGTTCAGATGCATCAATAGGTTACCCAGCAAGCATCCTCACAATTTAGTCTGCGTCCTGTCAACAAAATATAATGGTTAAGATTTTAAATAAGCGGTCTGCGACCACCATTCTAGTAATTTTTTCATTTACTTAAAATTACTTTCCCATCCATCCATCCATCCATCCATTTTCATCCGCTTTGTCCGGGGCCGGGTCGCGGGGGCAGCAGCCTAAGCAAAGAGGCCCAGACCTCCCTCTCCCCAGCCACCTCCTCCAGCTTATCCGGGGGAATACCAAGGCGTTCCCAGGCCAGCCGAGAGATATAATCTCTCCAGCGTGTCCTGGGTCTGCCCCGGGGCCTCCTCCCGGTGGGACATGCCTGGAACACCTCACCCAGGAGGCGCCCAGGGGGCATCCTTGTCAGATGCCCGAACCACCTCAGCTGGCTCCTTTCGATGTGGAGCAGCAGCTGCTCTACTCTGAGCCCCTCCCGGATGGCCGAACTTCTCACCCTATCTCTAAGGGAGAGGCCAGCCACCCTTCGGAGGAAGCTCATTTCTGCCGCTTGTATCCGCGATCTCGTTCTTTCGGTCACTACCCACAGCTCGTGGCCATAGGTGAGGGTAGGGATGTAGATCGACCGGTAAATTGAGAGCTTCGCTTTTACACTCAGCTCCCTCTTCACCACGACGGACCGGTGCAGCGTCCGCATTACTGCAGCTGCAGCCCCAATCCGTCTGTCGATCTCCGGCTCCCTTCTCCCATCACTCGCGAACAAGACCCCGAGATACTTGAACTCCTCCACTTGGGGCAGGAACTCATCCCCGACCCGGAGTGGGCACTCCACCCTTTTCCGGCTGAGAACCATGGCCTCAGATTTGGAGGTGCTGATCCTCATTCCCGCTGCTTCACACTCGGCTGCGAACTACTGGGCTATTACTTTCCCATAAATGTTATTATTTTTTAGATTTACATGTTTGAAATGACCCCCCCAGTTTAAAATGATCTAATCCTGTCCATCGTAATACTATTTAATAATAAAGGAGTAAAGTAATAATGGAATTTATAATAAAGTATTTCATGTTTAAGTACGTGAGATAAATCCCTTAGTATTGGGAGGGACAGTCATGTAGTTCTAATGATATTGATACAAACGACTACATTTCTGGTGTTATGAGATTCCTCGTGCACACCTCCTACATATTAGGGCCACTCTTCCCATATTTTATGTCAATAATTTGCCATCTAGCATCATATCTGTCAGCGCATCACTTCTGTTATGCAGCAATCACAATACAAAACAGATTTTTTCACACCCCTTCAAATACTCGAAATTTTGTACCCTTGTCCACTTCAGTATTTCCCCCGTTGCTACCATCTTATTAAAAAGTGGTGAAATTACTCAGTTGAATAATTTGACAGGAGAGAGTGAGAATAGCTTTTCTTCCTGATCTGTAGTGTTAGCTAAGGAAGCTAGCAGCAGCTAGATAATTTCTTTGGTACATTTACAGTAAGTAAAGGTAAGTATTTGCTCTGTGGAGGGAATTCATGATGGCATGAATTTAAAGACTGTGGTCTAAATAAATTCTGAAAATGCTGCTTGACGTCAAGTTTTAAAAACCTGACACCTGAAATGCTTTTCCTGCAGTGTTGTGAATTACTGCTTACACGTGCTGTCCAAAAAAACTGAAACTTCTAATCACACACGCACACACATTCATTGTTTTTCGAGCGGGTGCTTTCAGAATACACCCTGACCTTTATTCTGTCTGCAGTGAAATCTCTCCTACCTCACCAGATAGTGCGGAAACTCAAGCATACGGGAATGTGCACACAGACACGCACACAAAGGGAAGACACTGAGAAACACACAAGAGACTGAACTTGTCCTGGAATTCAGTCCCAAACGCCTTTGAGTGACGTCTGTGGTTTAAAAATACAGAGTTTGCAGAAAACGGATAGGTTACTGCATCCTTGGTGACCTGTCCCTGTTTCTAACTGGTGTTAGCAAGCAATGCTTCAGATTTCCCAGAACCCACCGGGGTTGTGTGAACTGCTGGTCTAGTGCGATGTCTGTCATTTACAGTGTCTTTGCAAAGTCAAAGTGAATGCTGCATTCCCTCATTTCACGACGTGCCCAGGACTGCCTGCATGCATGCATTCGCTGTATCCATCAGAGTTTGTATGTGATCTGTGCAACACAGCGCCAAGGAGAGTAACTGAGGCTTGGCTGAGCAGCAGCTCATTCCGTCAGGCCAAGTGATGAGGGTTGTATGAGGAGCAGAAAAGAGTCGCATTCATGAAACTTGGAGAGAAACACTTCTCATGGATGTTTACTATACTACTGCATGCCAGCAAAGACAGATCACATCGACACAGGTCGACTTTTATGCATCTCCTGTGGCTGGACTTTTCTAAATATGTCCATTTTCCAATCATGTTCCATCATTTCAAATCACCCGAATACACGTAAGTTCAAAGTGTGCTCACACTATAACCACACACCATCTGTTTTTTTTAGGATCCTACAGAACCACAAGCACAATCCAACTTTAAAAAGTTCTGATCTTTAAAGGCAGCATCGACAAACTAAAGAGGAGAAAGTGTATAAGATCAAAGAGTGAACGTGGTCATTTATTTATATAGGAGATATTTAAAAATAATAATACTTTTTTTTTAAAAAACAAAACAAAACTTCAGTACTTGAAATATTTCAGGTTGTAAAACACCATATCTCACACAATGGCATATTTGATTACACCTTCCCTGCCTCATAAATAACTGCTTCTTTCAAACTGCACAACTCCTGTTAATGTTTTCCAAACATGTTAAATATTGTGTTTTTGTATATCTACCACCAGTGCGTGACAATTAATTAAAGACAGACCCACAAGAAGCTGAGCACTTTCTCCTGCGTTCACCTTCAAGGTATTTCTGTCCTTATCCAGATTACCATGAAATCCCTGTAAGACCTGGTCAATCCTAAGCTATCCAGGGCTCTGGGGCAACCAAAACCTCCCCTTCTTCCAGTGGCCTACTTCAACACTAGTACAACTACACCGCAGGCCTGTTTTACCTTCCCTTATGTTCACATCTACTCTTCCTAAATAACCCCTCAATTTTATTACACGTTCTTCCTTTCACCCCCACTATCATTTATCAACTGTAAATCCTCTACTTACAGCACCTGTCATCAGTGTGTTATCTTTACTGTGAACCATGTGTGACTATTGATCAGGTGTGTGTTATTTTTATTCCTCCCTCTCAGTCCAGGTAAAGCCAAAGGCCAGTGAAGCAGAAGGACAGTCTAAGTTGGACGCTGCCCGGTCCAGCGACACTACAGCGTGCTGTAATCTTATCGGGAACCTTTCCATAGCAGTCAGCCCCCCCTCCTTCTGAGTCCAGCCAAATACATGACAACAAGTCCAAACAACAGGCACCACAAATAAGAATCGGGAATCATTAGTGTACAGTAACTTTCGTGCCAGATCCATACCCAACAGTGCAATCTTAATTACCACACCGGCCCCATGGCCTAAAGAGCGGATTAGAATTTGAAAAAAAAAAATGCACTCCTGCTCCGTCTGTAACTCTGCCTGACTCTAGCCCTCCAAAACAGCTTATATGTTAGTAAAAATATCAGAAGTGGTTCTCCTGGGCTCCTCAGATAGCTGGGAGAGCATTAGATAATCACCAGACCCCCCTCCGTCTTCTTCGCCTGCTAAAACAGGACCACTGATGTCACTGTTGCATGAGGGATTAGTGAGCGACACGGGGTGGGGCTTGGCACACAAACTATACTGGAATCACAGACAAACATACACACAGAGACACGAAACGCTGAATAAGGATGACTGCACGCCAACAGAAACATTAAAGGGAGTTTGTAAGAAACACAAAGACATGCGGCCCAGTGTACCCTTAGAAAATATGCAAATACAGAAATGGGGAAAAAAGTTTAACTAGACCGACAGCAACTTCCCGTCTGAAGAAAACTAATATTGTTATTGAATTATTTTAGAAATCACGTTTCCCTTTGTGCATATTTTAATTACCACTGTAAGGACCATTAAAAGAAGCTTTACTCCTAATAAAAGTCTAAATTATTTGGGTTTCACGCAGGGGCGTAATTTCCAGGGGGGTTAGAGGGGTTATGACCCCCTCAATAATCAGACCCCACCAATATAACCCCCCCAATAAAATTATGAATTATCTTGCATAAATAGGCTGTTGATTTTCTTTACTCATTTCAGGTATTACCAGCAAAATAGTTGCATGTTTAATCATCTGGGAATTTACCCAGATTTATTTATTTAGACAGAGATATTGACCCCCCCAATGTTTAGTACAAAGTTACACTGATGGTTTTATGACCACATCCCTGGAAACACTTTCAACTGGTTAATTCTCAAAATTCAGACCTAATCAGTTCTGGTGGATGTCAGATATTTCACTGCACCTTTCAGCTGCTTGTATCACTGAAACCTGAGCAGGTTTTTTCTTCTTGCGTACTAACGCTGGCGTTTCAACTGCTTTCTTTAGGAGGCCATTATAAAAGGAAAGATTTTAAAATGTTTATACTTACATACGCTCAATACTGATTTAAATGGAGAACTGGAGATTGCAATTTAATCTCCAGCATGTCATGATGTCATTTACATTTAGAGAGGATTTAGTACATCTAATACACCCTTTTCCATCTTGAAAGTGCATTCTGCACAAAACCCATTTCACCTCATCCAATATTGCTGGTAAATAAATAAATAAATTTATTTGCAAATGCATCGTATCATTAAACAGAAACTGTTTAAGACAACACATGTGTACAGAGAAAATTCTTTCTAGCGATTAGCAGGTATTTCTAGGGCTTGCCATTTTCCTACGCACCCAAGATGCCTGATAGTAGGTAATGAGTGATGTGACGCAATATTGTTAGGTAACCAGTCAAAAAGGTAACACAAAATCTCTCTTAACTTTATGTGACTGATTATTCTTCCCTACACGTTAAGCAGAAATTGGTTTCTTGTATACAGATTGTTGCTACTTAAGGTAGAAAGGCAGCCTTGCAGCTCTTCAACCTTCCTGACTTTGTTGAAGCAGAAGTATCTAGAACAATATTTCACAACTATAAGCAGCTGTTCTTGTTGCAATGCACACAGTAATACAGGCAGTCTGTGGAGGAATGTCATTAGGCAGGTGCAACAGGTATGATAAATGGCACGGGTTCTCGTGAACATCACGCAGGAATGTTTCACTTGTGTCACTCCTATTAGAACCATGCAAACATGCTCCACTGTCATCAATGACTTTATTAGGGTGTGTCCTTTCATAGTTTCCACTGAATCATTTTCTACTCTCCTAAAGTGTCCAACAGGCAGTCTTAGAGGTAGTTTCAGTGACTGTTTTCAAATGCTGTTTTTATGAAACCGAACTGGTATGCGCCTGGAGTAATACAGTCTATCTTGAATCAACCTTATCACCTCAAAGCAAAATAATATGAAGCATAAAACCACTGTCAAGTGTTCTAGCAAAGGTTGTGCCAAAGTGTCCTTCTCTGACATGCAAAATTAGATCAACTCGATAGGAGAATCAGAATGGAAAAATTACTTTAATATTTGGGTATATTCATCTTGACCTTTAGGAAGAAAAGGCTGTTTTGACATATCAAAGTTTCCACAACTTAAACTTGAATTTCTCTGGGGTGGGGGTGTTACGGTGGAGCTAACCAATAGTGACTGGCTCACTCCATGTTTTTGAAACTTAGCTACAAATTTTATTTGCATGTCACGGTCGAACGGTTTGGATTACTACAGCTCTGTTACAATCAAGTAAGACTTTGACGGGATCAGTTAGTCAAAAGAGATGATTTGAACTTGCCTATAAAAATCAAAAAGTTAGTCGGGCGTTCTCACTGAATTTCTGCACCAGCCTACATGTGTTGTTACAAGCACGCAATGGACACTGCAAAAACAATGTGCACCATCTACACTCCGCCCCACCGACACTGTTAGGGCTATTTCAACTGAGGGTACAGTGCATCTCAAGAGCAAAAGACAGAATAGACTCCAGAGAGCTCTGCATCAGAGTTAATGTCCCTTTAAACAAAGGAGGAGGAGAGCAGCGCTACTTTAATGGGGTGCACAGCAGGTGAATGAGTGTCTTGTGTGTTTACAATAAGCTGAAGGCCTTTTTGCCTTAAAGCTAGTCAGCTCAGCAATTATTTAGTGAAAAAAGGCAGCAGAAAGAAATCAGTGCCTCTGGAGCACTTTGATTGTAAAATTATTTTTATATCAATTGCCAGGTTTTTGCAATAAAATACCCATCAGGTTTACAATTCAACACTAAATCTAATAATTTTTGGTGCTTTGTATATCCTTCCCCAGAAGGAAACCTTCCAACAGGCAACATTCCTTCAGTTTCTTCAGTATATTCTGGCAGCGAAGACAGCGGTGTGATGAAGCGTGAAAATGTCCAAAGTACTCCAGTAACCAGTTGCTATTAACATGGCTGTTAGCTTTGTTAAGATGATGTGCTGTGTGTGGTTACATCAGGACACAATCACTACGAAAGGCTCCATTCCAGAGCAGATTCACTCCTGTGGACACGGACGCTGTCCAAGACTGATGACACTGGGGTGAACTTTTCCTTTGGAAGAACAATGATGCTGTGTTTTTACACTATGTGCTTTTCATAATCGCTCATAGGTGTGGGAGTGGGACTTCAAGAGATTAATGTGTAATATAGAGGGTCACATGTGACAGTAGTGTAGTATCCTAAACATTCATTCACATGAAGAAAAAAAACAAAAAAAGGTGGTCTAAGCAGAAAATGGTGATAATACTACCAAGCCAACAAATAAACTAGGCAAGATAAGGTTAAAGAAGAGAGATGGCGCAGAACCTTAAATATACACAAGAGCATTTCTAATACTGTGACTTTTTAAGGAATCTTTATGGACTAGCTGTTGATGGCTGTAATCAGTCCTCTCACAAACAGCTATTTAGTCTAACATAACATAAAGACAGGCTCTAGCCAGAAGTAGCCCGTCTTCTGGCCGCCCCTCTAAAGCTCAACAGTTAACATGTTGCATTTCAAATAAATGGTAAAGTTGTGTCAATGATCAAAGCCAAGAAATACTCCATCACACAGTCCACAGAACCACAGCTCACAGGTTTGACCCTTTGGTTTTGAATCAAATAAGCAAACAGCGTATAATGTGTTAATTTGTAACCTTTAAGGGCGCCGCTAGAGGTTTCTAAAGTGTCAAACCTGTCCTTTAAATCCTTGTAAATGGTTTTCTGTTTGAAAATGTGTCACAAGTTAAAATGCAGCACTCCAATCATTAGGCTCACGTTTGCCACAACATGCAGAAACTATTTCACCTGCCCTGCCATGCCTCAGTGAGGACGAGCATAGATACTTTGTGCATTCAGTATACTGCTATTTTATGTACAGGCGGGAGTGTACTTCACTGAGAATATCACATTATTGTGATTTTTAACATTTTACAATAACGTATACTATAGTTGGTCATTATCAGTTTTATCCAATAAGATAACATTATCTCACTTCTGCTTTTTTTTTTGTCTTTGCTGCAAAATTAAATTGCCAGGCATATTAACATTGTCGCTAAATCCTGATGGAACTTCTGCCACATGACAAAGTCAGTCTGCTAGCAGTCGGATATCAGTCTGCAACTGAATGGGGTCAAATTGGTGATTTGCAGTGTAAATGGTCAGAAATCTTCCATTTATTGCCCATCTACATAGACAAAAATTTACAAAGAGAAATTTAGCAGAAATTCAAATTGAACTATCATATTTGTGCTCAGCAGCCTTCCTGTTCAATAAAAATATATCCAGAAGACAACCAGCTACCGGAAGTCCTTTCGAGTTGTGCTCACTGATAAAAACTGATTCTGATGGAAGGATGTTGGAAACCTGCCTGCATTTAAAAATTAAACAACAATTATTTGCACACCTTCAACAATCTCTCTGAGAGTGACTGCAGTCAGTCCAAGTCAGATTGCAACTGTTTTGCAGAAAGGTTGCCTCATACCAGGCCAGATGAGCAATAGCCTTGGACTCAAAAGCAGTCATGAGTGCACAACACCCTCAATCTGCGGACAACCATGGTTGCGGAATGTGAAAAAAAAAAATTCAACGCAATAAACAGACAGTCACCGATTTTTTTTTTTTGTAGATGCAAACAGGCTGCTGTCCCATTTCTACTCGTGTGATGGAGCCGTTAACTTTCTCTGAGTTAGGAAGTAGTTTTGTCAAGCTAAGTGTTTCCAGTGTTGGATAGTTTTTCAACAGAGCCGATTTGATCAAAATTTGCTCGGCTAACAACATCTCAGGATGATGACACATAAGATAAGCCCTGTTGTTCATAGTATTCCCAGAGTATTTTAATTTCCTTAATAAATATCTACGGTATATTTGATTTACGTGTATCAATGTGATATTGCCACGCAAAATATACTGCATCAATTTGTTTCCCCACACCCTTGTCTGACCGCGCAATTATTGTCAAATAACTGTGATTCTGCTGCACTACGAATATTGGAAAGTTAAGTGTGAAGTGAAAAAGAAATGATGACGCCTCATTCTGCTCCATCCCCATGAATAAATATGATCGACCCTTAGGACAAATGACATCAGTGATAGTTGACACCTAAACAGTCAACAGACCAAAGCAATCCTAAAATAATCTGTTTCCAGCCCAGCCAGGCCTAAAAGTCTGGATGCTTGGAGAACAAGTGGCATGACTGCATAGCCAGAGCAGATGCTCAGACCTTAGAAAGCCCAGAAGCTGGGAGAGGCGCATTCAAGGAAGAGCATGAAAGGCCACCAGCGGACCAGGGCCCACTCACAGCTACATTCCTGTGAGCTCCTGGAAGAGCGAACAGAGAGCGCTGCAGCAACATAAACACTTGTAGCGCCTCGTTTTGGAAGAATACCATTTCAGTAATCTCATGAAACTGTCACATGCCGACCTTATGATACTAAATTCTAAACCTGGAGGGGGAGCAGAACAAGCTTTGAATGTGGCCTTGCTTGTTAAGACCAGTTTAAAAAAAACAACAAAACAAGAAAAACAATGGGAGGGTCTGTTTCACAAGTACACGTAACCCGGTATACACCCCACAAGTAAGGAAGTCCTGTGAGATGAAGAGACCGACTGTAGCTACACCTAAGGTGACAAAGAGATTTATCATTTTATCTTAATTTAATTTAACACTCAGGGTGACACTATATGAAGTGTTGTGAGCTGCTTAATGTTCAAGAACAGAGTGGTTGTGGGAATTAAAATGTATGAATACTGTAGTACATTTGGCCCTGAACTCTTGGATATCTAACGCTATGCAAACATGGCTGATAAGCACTAGAGCGCCCTATATATCAACCAGAGGAGTGTGGTTGTGCCATGTGCCCCATCTTGCCTCCTCTGAGCTCCTTCTGCTCATGTGCTAGTGGAGATAAATGACATAGCAAAAAAACCAAAAAAAAAAAAAAAAAAAAAAAAATCCCCCCCTTGCTGCCCCCTTACTGCCCTTGCAGGCACTCCAGACAGGAAGGGAAACACAGGGACACTGCAGCTGACATTTTGTTTGAATAAAAGATAAAATAAACTTATTAAAGAAGCTTGCAATTTTCCTTTTTCATGCCAAAGTTTAAAAGAAAAATTACTGCAGAAAAAGAAACGTTAGCTTGACATGTGGGGGAAATACGTATGCGTCCTCGCCTGCCAAGAGCTCAGTTTCATATCGGTCAGTTAAATGTGAAACTACGGTCACAGGCTGGTTGGCTTATCTTGACACAGGGACTGGAAACAGGGAGAAACTGCTCATCCAACTCTGTCCAGATGTAACCAAACCCATTTACCAGCACCTCTAAATCTAACTGATCACCGAGTTTGTTTTGTTTTTGTTTGTTTAAATAATGCTTTATAGCACAGGAACTTTGCCCCAGTGGGATTCAAACGGCCAGCTGTGGCAGCACGCCAGGGGGGAGTGCCATGCTCTGGGCTATAAAAGACCACTGTACATATACGCATGACATCTTTGATAGACACGGATAAACACAATCCATCATTTGATCCATACAGCAGCTGTAAAGACAAAGAAAACAGCGTGAATGCTGAAGTCAACTGAACATAGATGCTTCTGAGGCTGCTCAGAGGGAGACCAGCAACTATTGTGCATTCAGTCGTGTGCGATTGTGGCAATGAAGGCAGTCAGAGAGAATTTGAAGAGTATCACCTAAGAAGTAAAAGGTATATAATTTAAAAAAAAAAGAAAAAAAAAAAGGTCCATGTCTGATAGCCAAAATGAAAGACAGAGAGAAGGAGCCCATATCAGTCTCTTTCCTCTCAGGCAGCAGAAAAAGCACAGTGGATTAATTCATCACCATGCGAAGCCTTTGCCCTCCTCTGGAATAAATTACCCAATGACTCTCAACTTGGACTAAACACACACAAACTTGGCCATAGAGAGCTCGCACGGAAACGACAGGAGCGAATACTGACAAATGCAGACAGTGTGCTCAGGTCGGCGGTGGATCAGGTTGGTGTTTCAGATAAGCAGCAGTTAAATGTTTCTCAGCCGACAGGAAAGAAAACCTCATGTGCCCGGTCGCCCGCGGGGATGGGAGGGTTAAATGACGAGGGGGGAGTCTGAGGTATAGCCTGAGTGATACCACTTATGCTAATGCACGCAGAGGCTGGAATCAGGCAGTAAGCAAGATGGCATTGCTTTCCACACACTTGTAAGCTTAGCACCCTTTACTGCCCTTTTTCATTCATACTAAGAGGTAACCGTGAAGCTGATTTTACATTTGCTGATCTGGGAGTGGGGGCTACTTGATTTCCTTGTGTGGGGGGCAATCAGACTGGAAAAATCAAGGCCAGATAAATGATGTTGTGTTTGGCTAAGGCCTCTCTTTCTCTCTGTTTAGGCCAACACACACACACACACACACACACACACACACACACACACACACACACACACACACACACACACACACACAGCCTACTATCACAGGACCTTGTACTTGAGCCTTATCATCACTAGAGCAGCCCAGATGGTAACGTACCCTTGACAATAACTCACATCACACTCCCAAACTTCTATTGAGTCCTTCTCACGCTGTAGATGCCTGCACATGTTCTGATCCTGCCTCCCTCACTCATATGTAGATATAAAACAAAGTAAGCAGAGGTACAGCGCAGATTTCACATTTGCCTAACACAGTTTTGCAATGAGCTAAACGTGTACACTGCTGTACTTACTGCCAGTTGTGTGTTTATTTGAAAGAATATTATTATCCTTCAGGGCACGAATGCGTGTGTTCTGTTCAGAATCACAGTGATTCAAAGCCGAAGCCCAGAACATATAATAATAAAACAGAAGAAGTATTTGACATTAAATTGTAGTGATTTATATGTCAATCCAATGTACTTATAAAAAAATAAATAAAATAGGGCTGTGTCACATGAAATGATATGAAACATTCATCATCTCAGGGATCTATTTTACAGTGTAAATGCTTTCTTGCTCATTAGGTCTATTCTTCCAAATATTTTCTGAATGAAATGCAAGAAATGAGTGCTTTTCAATGATATTGCCTGAAAAACTGCTTTATTAAATCAAAGTGCTGCAGGTGTCTGTTATTGGTCTTTTTTTTTTTTTTTAAGAGACTCCCCCCCCTTTAAAAAAAAAAGAAAAAAGCTACAACAATCAGAAGTGGTGTGGATTCCCGAGGCTTGAATGCATCATGGCGAGCTAACGCATGTGTGGTTCTTAATGAAAAGCAACCATAAAAATACTTTTTCTGTCCATTGTGGTAAAAATAAATCCGGCCGCTCTCTCAGAAAATGCGTGGCGGATCTCGGCAATGACACCTTACAGAGCAGGAATTAACATTTCCAGCACAAGAAGATTTGTATACCATTAGTCTAACTCAATCAGGGAACTAATTCAATCAGAGTCACAGTGGGCGTTTTGACGTGGGGGCATCTGTCACACAGACTTCTCACTGCATCCTGGGGTGACATTTGGCCACAAAATTCAGCTTGACAGAGGCCCTCAGATAGCCCGCGGCCTGTCGGACAAGCGCACACTTTCCCATAAACACACAGATACACTGCTGCACTACTAAATTCACAACATCCCACCTTCTTCTTCTTTAAACCAACGCTTTGTGCTTACAGACGCCTGCAGATCTACACCAAAACAATACAGTACAGACCAGCTTTGACTGCATCATAAATGTGCCACCAATGGACTCTTCAGAGACACGATGACAGCTCCCAACGCTATATTGCTCAAGTTTTTATGCTGACGAGATTACGCTTTTAACCAGCACAAAAACATAAAAAAAATGGATCTTTATGTTTCAGTTTGCTGCAGATAGTTACACCTATCTGACCCCAAAACGCACGTCTTAATCTGAATAACAGAAATTGTTATGTGCATGTGTAATCTCTTACACAACAAAAAGGCCAAAAACAATCATCCTGATTAGAAACACCTATTTAGTCCCTGAGTGGAAGCAGGCACGGCCTGTTTTGTTATATTTAGTGTAATTATTATTGGTCCAATACACAAATGGGACTGTTACTTTTTTTTGCCAGTGATGAAGCACTTTCAATGAGAGACTTTCTGGTGTAATCCTACCGCCATCCTTCTCATTACCCACTTTCCCCACTTGTAGCGCAAAGATCCCTCTGCACGGTCAAAGTGGGTACTGATAGCTGTTTGTGTAGGTTTTTGTGCATGAAGTTTAGACAGCAATAAGATTTCGCAAGAGAGGACATCCTACTGAAAAGCATAACTGGTGGAAAGGTGAAACAGAGGCCAGAGCTAAGTCAGCTGAAAACAGCTGAAAGAAGCACGTTTGACAACATGTTGCTGCCTTGTGCGTAGATTTTTTAGATCTGTCAAGTCCAGCACTTCACAGAGTAGATATTTAAGGACTCACACACACACACACACACACACACACACACACACACACACACACACACACACACACACAAAAAAGAGTGCAACAAATATTTGCGTCATCCTGAAACCTCAAAGAGAACAACACCTCAGGGTAGCGCGAAGGGCTTTCGACCCTATGACCTTCCACTGAGCGTGGCCTATTTCCTCTGAATTCAGAAAAGCAGCAAAATTGCAATGCTCTGCATGGAAATGTGTATTTGCAACAGGTCATATATTGTAGTGACTGTGCCTGTTGGTCTGAAGAGTCAGATTTCTAATGGCTTTGGAGTCATCCCCTCTCCCGTCTCCATGGATTTGTGTGTATTCCTTCTTTAATATTTCTATTCAATAACCTTTTTTAAGTAAATAGACTGTAGTTTATAGAGCAGAGGTTTTTTGTTGAACAGCTTTAGACATGCATATACACAAGCAACTGACTCTCTCACACACATAGATACACACATGCATACATAGTGGATCTGTGTCTGTGTAAATGTAAATGAATGTAGAGTCCCTCACCTTGCAGCTAGGGGGTTTTAGGGGTAGTCCAGAGGCAGGATTTCCTTGATGCTGAGTGGTATTAGTCTGCTGGGGTGAGTGGGAATCCTCGGACTCTTTTCCACTGTGGTAGACCACCCTATCAGAGATATGAATACTTGAAGCACAGCCCATGCTTCAACCCACTTCAGCCTTTTTTTTTTTTCCTTTTTGCGCAAGTGCTTTACTTTGAGGCTACAAGAGTGTCATTCGCCCTCTTTTTGTAATCTTAAAGTCCACTCTTCCTCCTAAGGTTCATACTTTTTCTTTGTTGTTTAAATATAGGCTACATATATATAAATATATATGTAAATATCATCTAGGCCACAGCAAAGCCGGTTCTGCAATTGCTCTAACACAAGGCATGAATAATATATTTTTCTAACCCCCACCCCCGACCAGGAAGCTGATTTCCTCCCTCTGTTTTTCACATGAAGTTAATTGGAGAGTTTCAATCAAAGCAGCTGTCTTGTCCTCGAAAACTTGGATTCCGTTATTCTTCCGCTGCTGAGATCCCCATGGACGATTTATTTTATTTTTTATTATTATTATCCCTCACTCCGGCTCCTCTTCTCGCCTTCCTCGTACCACATCATCATTTTCTCATTTTTCTCTCCCCCCCCCCTCCCCCCTTCAACTTCAGTGTTATCAAGTAGGCCTAAGACACACCATGCAGTTCCCCCCTCCCCGGCCAGCTTTCATGCAATAGTTTTATCCATTTTTTGCGGCCAAGGTTTCATGTGTAGTCGTCCTCCACCACCTCGGAGCCATCAAAAACGATGCCTTCTCTCTCTCTCCCCCCCCTGTCCTCTCCTCTCCTTCTCTTCAACAATCCGGTTGCCCACTTCAGCTCAAGACACGGGCCCATAAACCGGTTCTCACGACACTTTGCTCCAGTCCTGAGCGGTTCATCATCAACAGGCTGAAATATTCACACTGCAGAGCGTTATTCTGGCCAGTGGCTCCGGTGTCAAACAAGCTTCGTGAAGCATACTGCCCGACACAACACTCCATTTATAAGCCCCAAATCACCAATTTTAGGACGCGGAGAAATCTTGGTGAATGGCTCGCAATCTCCATTCAGGCATCCGCTGGCCGGCTGAGGATGATCCGACTGATATAAGAGCTCCAAACCCGGGTGCAGTAAAGAGTGTTAGCAGGCTCCGCGATTTTCTGTCATTCTGGAGGAGGAGGGAGAGAAGAAAAAAGGATGTAAAGGCTGTCAGAGAGTAATGTTGTGAGGTACCACCTCTGGAGAATGCGATCGCTCTGAGAGAGAGACACAGAGAGGGAGAGAGAGAGAAAAAATCTTCCCCCCCCCAAAAAAAAAAAAAAAAAGGACCGCTCCGTGTCCACAAGTTTCAGATCCGAAATCGGGCACGGCAGGATTATTTGAGGTTGTCGAGAGCGGAAGTAAGGCAAGATCGAGCTACATAATGCTGATTTAATGTTTGTCTTTTCTCTGCCTTTTCTGGCGTTTGCCCTTCCAATTCTTCAGCACTGCTTGACAGCGGCACATCCAATAAAAGCACCCGCAAGGATTGACCTACAGCCTTTACTGACGTTAATGCAAATGAGCTGCGCGCAGCCAATCAGAGGCGCGCTCGGCGCCGCTGGGCGGTCCTCTGCTTTCTGTGGGAACTTTGAAAAGAGGAAAAAAGAGCCCTGGCCAACCAACGCTGAGCTGGCTGCAGGTAGCCTTACCTTTATTTATTTATTTATTTATTTCATTTCTTTATTCAAAGCACGTAGCACATGCAAACCGCAGATACTGTGGCTGTGGATGAGTATGTCGCCCTGCTGAATCTGGGAAAACACATTTACAATTTTTAATACACAGGAAAACGCTTGAATGCACATAATGAAGTTGAAGTCTATGCAAATATGTCTGAAAACACACACAAAACACACTAATGTATATCTAAATCCATTAAAAGGCTCTGTAATGAGAGATTATCACACTGACGTTGTTGCTGATAATGAAATGTTAAGCGACCATGGGGCGATTTTTTTACATTTTTGGTTAATATGATACACATTGTGCCACATAGTTTATAATAATTTTTTAAAAAGTAAGACCAACTATCACAACTTTAAAGAATTTATTGCGTTGCTTAAAAAAAAAAATCCAAATATGGTTTTATATTTATTCTTTTATTCTCACATTTTACACTTTTGGCAATGTTTGTTCCTGATGAGCTGTTTTATTTTGTGAAACTCATTCGCTCACCTCTTTGGCAAGCTTCACTAACTCCGCAGCACTCCACAAAGCATATTTAGGGACTAAAAAACAAAAACAAAAAAAATGCAACAAATGTCTGCTTCATCCTGAAACCTCAAAGAGAACAATACCTCAGGTTAGCGCGAAAGGCCAGTGACCCCACGACCTCCCACTGAGCGTGGCCTAGTTCCTTTGAATTCAGAAAAGCAGCAAAATTGCAATGCTCTGCATGGAAATGTGTATTTGCAACAGGTCATATATTGTAGTGACTGTGCCCGTTGGTCTGAAGAGTCAGATTTCTAATGGCTTTCAAATCATTCCCTCTTCTGTCTCTTAGGCTTTGTGTGTATTCCTTCTTTAATATTTCTATTAGATAACTTTAAAATACTCAAGTACTTAAAGGCACCCGACACAAGAATATCATGACCATAATATGGTCTGGTACTTGTGTAGGACTTTTTCTACTCAATTTTAGCATTTCATTCACCAAAGTGCTTTTTTCGATGCCTAATTATGTTGCCGACATGGTGTATCTGATGCCCTCGTGTTGGCTTTGTTCCTACATCATCGTAATAATGTTGGTCCAGGATCAACATCGCAACTTTACTGACCAATCATGTTGTTGTGATGTCATAACTTTGCAGTGTGTGTGGGGTGTGTGTGTGTGGGAGGGGGAGTATTTACGTGTTTTCTTTATTAAAAAAAAAAAAAAAAAAAAAAAAAAAAAAATATATATATATATATATATATATATATATATATATATATATATATATATACTCAACAAAAATATAAACGCAACACCTTTGTTACTGCTCCCATTCCCCATGGGATGGACGTAGAGACCTAAAATTCATTCCAGATACACAATATAACCATCCCTCCCAAACAGTGGTCACAAATCAGTCCAAATGTGTGGTAGTGGGCACATCTGCCATATTGAGATAATCCATCCCACCTCACAGGTGTGCCACATCAGGATGCTGATCTGACATCATGAGTAGTGCACAGGTGTACCTCAGACTGCCCACAACAAAAGGCCATCCTGGAATGTGCAGTTTTGTCTCACAGCAAAATGCCACAGATGCCACAAGCAATGAGGGAGCGTGCAATTGGCATGCTGACAGCAGGAATGTCAACCAGATCTGTCGCCCGTGCATTGAATGTTCATTTCTCAACCATAAGCCGTCTCCACAGGCGTTTCAGAGAATATGGCAGCACATCCAACCGGCCTCACAACCGCAGACCTCGTGTAACCACACCAGCCCAGGACCTCCACATCCAAGATCGTCTGAGACCAGCCACCCAGACAGCTGCTGGAACAATTGGTTTGCACAACCAAACAATTTCTGCACAAACTGTCAGAAACCGTCTCAGGGACGCTCAACTGCATGCCTGTCGTCCTCATCGGGGTCTTGACCTGACTCCAGCTCGTCGCCGTAACAGACTTGTGTGGGCAAATGCTCACATTCGATGGCGTCTGGCACGTTGGAGAGGTGTGCGCTTCACGGATGAATCATGGTTCACATTGTTCAGGGCAGATGGCAGCTGAGAATGTCCCAGTTCTTGCATGGCCAGCATACTCACCGGACATGTCACCCATTGAGCATGTTCGGGATGTGCTTGACCGGCGTATACGACAGCGTGTACCAGTTCCCACGAATATCCAACTACCTCGCACAGCCATTGAAGTGGAGTGGACCAACATTCCACAGGCCACAATTGACAATCTGATAGACTCCATGCGACAATGTGTTGCACTGCATGAGGCAAATGGTGGTCACACCAGATACTGACTGGTTCTGGGTCCCCAGACCCCCAATAGCGCAAAAAACTGCACATTCCAGGGTGGCCTTTTGTTGTGGGCAGTCTGAGGTACACCTGTGCACTACTCATGATGTCAGATCAGCATCCTGATGTGGCACACCTGTGAGGTGGGATGGATTATCTCAATATGGCAGATGTGCCCACTACCACACATTTGGACTGATTTGTGACCACTGTTTGGGAGGGATGGTTATATTGTGTATCTGGAATGAATTTTAGGTCTCTACGTCCATCCCATGGGGAATGGGAGCAGTAACAAAGGTGTTGCGTTTATATTTTTGTTGAGTGTATATATATATACACTCAACAAAAATATAAAAAAAAAAAAAAAAAAAAAAAAAAAAAAAAAAAAAAAAAAAAAAAATATATATATATATATATATATATATATATATAGCAGCTGGATAGCGTAGTGGTTAAACTACACGCCTTTGGAACAGAGGATCGCAAGTTCGATTCCTGCCTGGGGCATCTGTATCCAGTAAGGGTCCTAAGGCTAGACCCCCTATGCTAAGCAAGCCTACCGCAGACATGAGCGAGACAGATAAATATGAAGGCATGCCGGCTCGGACGTCGCCCGGATCAACAAGGTCCCCCAAGTGCGATAGGAGAAGGATCGTTGAGTGTGAGAGGAACTGACCTGAAAAATAGGATCATGGCCAAGCTTGAAACCTGGATACCCCGTAGCCGGTTACCAAGATTACGTGAAGTACCCTCAGAAGGTCTGCTAGATGATGTTAATGCAGCACAACCTACAACCACGATTACCGACACTAACAAGCTACAATATGGCAGCAGTGATCAGTGAGATGCTTGGCTACAAGTTGAACAGCCACAAGGGGCAGTACCCTCCATGGAGAAGGAGGCTAGAGGGCAAGATCAAAGTAGCACGGAGGGAGGTTAGCCAACTAACAGAGTTGCAGAAAGGTGCGACAAATAAGGTGCCTAAGAAATACAGCAAGCTGTCCATACCTGAGGCCTTGGAAACTGCCAAGCCTTGGAAACTGCCAAGCCAGCCGCTTGAGGAGGTACACCAGAGAGATAGAAGGCAGGAGAATAAACCAGCTGTTCTCCACAGAACCAGCAAAGGTGTACTCTCAGTGGCAAGGGAACAATAAGAGAACAGTACCACCAAGGCTGGAGACGGAGCAATACTGGAAGAGCATATGGGAGAAGGATGCAACCCATAACGGCAATGCTCAGTGGCTAGTGGATCTGAGGGCAGACCACAGCGACCTCCCTGAACAGGGTCCAGTAACCATCACAGTGGCAGATATCCAAGAAAGGGTCTCCAGTATGAAGAGTTGGACAGCACCAGGGCCCGACATGGTTCACGCCTACTGGCTGAAGAAGCTGACTGCACTCCACGAGCGTCTGGCAGCACAAATGAACCAGCTGCTAGTTAACGAGAGACACCCGGAATGGCTAACCGAAGGCGAGGAACCATCATGGAAGGACAGGCCCCTGCACGGTATGTACCACCGGCAGATAGAGGAGGTGGCTGATATCCAGAAATCCTACCAGTGGCTGGACAAAGCTGGACTGAAAGACAGCACAGAGGCACTAATCATGGCAGCACAAGAACAAGCTCTGAGTACAAGATCCATAGAGGCTGGGGTCTATCACACCAGGCAAGACCCCAGGTGCAGGCTGTGTAAAGATGCCCCAGAGACAATCCAGCACATAACAGCAGGGTGCAAGATGCTAGCAGGCAAGGCATACATGGAACGCCATAACCAAGTGGCCGGCATAGTGTACAGGAACATCTGTGCCGAGTATAACCTAGAAGTCCCGAGGTCAAAATGGGAGATGCCCCCAAGGGTGGTGGAGAATGACCGAGCTAAGATCCTGTGGGACTTCCAGATACAGACGGACAAAATGGTGGTGGCTAACCAACCGGACATAGTGGTGGTAGACAAACAGAAGAAGACGGCCGTAGTGATCGATGTAGCGGTTCCGAATGACAGCAATATCAGGAAGAAGGAACACGAGAAGCTGGAGAAATACCAAGGGCTCAGAGAAGAGCTCGAGAGGATGTGGAGGGTGAAGGTAACGGTGGTCCCCGTGGTAATCGGAGCACTAGGTGCGGTGACTCCCAAGCTAGGCGAGTGGCTCCAGCAGATCCCAGGAACAACATCGGAGATCTCTGTCCAGAAGAGCGCAGTCCTGGGAACAGCTAAGATACTGCGCAGGACCCTCAAGCTCCCAGGCCTCTGGTAGAGGACCCGAGCTTGAAGGATAAACCGCCCGCAGGGGCGTGCTGGGTGTTTTATATATATATATATATATATATATATATATATATAAAATCTGGTTTGCTAGTGATCATTTTTTGAGAGCATTAGCTAACCTCTTGGCTGATGCTAACCAAATGCTAAGACAATGTCACTGGTCAGTTACAATGTTGGTAACTAACACTAAGACAGGGATATCAGATGCACTGGGGGCAACTCGTGATACAGTATCTTACCCAAGGATACTGTGAAACATAGGCTAAAGAAGACGGGGATCAAACTATCGACCTTTTAATTAGCAGACAAGCCCCTTTCCTATGTTGCCCCTGCAAATCCTAATAATAGCATAAACCCATGATGTTTAATGTTTTTCATCATTATTCAGCTACTGAATAAGGGTATGATATAAAACAGTAAACAGTCTGCCTTGTGTCATAAGCTTTGACTTCAGCTTTTGAACAGCTCTGAACGTACAGCTGGCCAAAAACAGACCTCAGTGCATGCTGGGTGCTCTTCATCAGAGAGATGAGCAGCTAGGGGCTTCTTATAGAATCCGCACAGCCTTACTGTTAATCCAGAGTACAGAGTTCTTTACACCCTTTTTATTATTATTTACGTGTTCTGACTCAGTTTTATCATAGCATATGTTTAAACTAATTTTGTCTCAGTTTCAAGGTTTAGCCTTTCTCTTTTATTTTGAAATTCCCTCATCTTTCATCCATATTGTTTTACTTCCTGCCTTTGTGTTTTTCCCTTCAGCTTTGCTTGTTACATGTGTCTTTTATCTAATCAACCCCTTTGTGTATTCATAGTCCCGCTTCTTGCCCTTTGAACTATCTGATCGTCTTTGTGCTTCTGGTGACGACTTTCAGCGCTTCCAGTCTGTGGTATGTTTAGATTTATTTATTTATCTTTTGTTGTACTTTAGTTTCTTTTTGAACTGGAGGCAACCTACTGCTAGCAGCACAAATATGTCCGAAAATACTCTTAAGGCAAGGCAAGGCAAGGCAAGTTTATTTGTATAGCACAATTCAACAAGGTGATTCAAAGTGCTTTACAGAGACATTAGAAACAAGAACAAATAAAAAACATGATTTAAAATTGATTAAAACAAGCAAATAAACTAACTAACTAATTAACAAACAAACAAACAAACAAACAAACAAACAAACAAACAAACAAACAAACAAACAAACAAACAAACAAAACAGTATATAAAATCAAAACAGATAAAATCAGAACAGTAGATAAAATCAGTAGTTAAATGTAAGTTTTGAAATTTAAGCTTAAAAGTGTGGATTTGGTGCTTTATTCAAATGCAGCTGAGAACAGGTGAGTCTTCAACCTGGATTTAAATAAACTGAGTGTTTCAGCTGATCTGAGGCTTTCTGGGAGTTTGTTCCAGATATAAGGAGCATAAAAGCTGAATGCAGCTTCTCCGTGTCTGGTTCTGACTCTGGGAACTGATAAAAGACCGGATCCAGATGACCTGAGGGATCTGGATGGTTCATACTGGGTCAGGAGGTCATTGATGTATTTTGGTCCTAAACCATTCAGAGCTTTATCGACCAGCATCAGAACTTTAAATGGGTACATGGACAGATGGATAAATATGGAACATGTACAATAAAAAGTGGCACTTTCAAAAATCACTTTTCAGGTGATTGGATGATTGAATGAATATATCTCATTGCCGGCTTTTACATCAAACTCTTGCTGAAGTTCGTCAGTAAAAGAGTGAAGACATCTTTTAAGAAAGTGCAAATATACGTTCTTCTGTGATTGAACAAATACTCACCATTTCTAGTAACTACTACAGCAGTATTAAAGGAACGTTTCTGCCATCTGCATGAAAATGATAACTAAAAGAGGAAGAAGAATGAGGAGGAAGAGCTGTCAGTGTGTTAGTCTGTCCTCAAAAGCTGAAACATTTTTATATTTAGTTTCTTTGCATTTAATCACCACTGACAACCTCTTGCTTCAGACGGAGGGCCTGCAAAAAAGAAGAAGAAAAATCATTGTTTACTTATGTGCAGTGTTTATAAGTGGATAGCTAAATTTAGACGAGATGTGCTGCTCTAAATAACAAATGTTTCAGTGGAGATTTGTTGCACGTGAAGAATAAGAAGGAGGGCAGTAGCCAGAGTCCAATGAACTGACACTGTTCAGCTGAAAATGAGCAAGATGCAGACAATAAAAGTATTAGCAGTTGTGCTAAGTTGGTGGGCTCGCAGTACATCATAAGAAGAAGACATTTCCTATAAACCACCAATAGCATCCTTTCAGTAGAAACATTTCCCTATACACACCCATCATTTAAACTGGGTGCCTTTGAGTGTGCCGACTGCAGACTTTATTAAAAAATACTCTCAGATAAACTTGGCTTCACACGTGTTTTCTTAGCCTTAGGAAAGGCCCTGACACATACTCATAATAGTCCTCCCCATGACAAGTAAATTGCGTTCTATGTGTAAAATTGGCAGCGTTCCCCTTTAACATAGTTCAGTCTGTGTCTGTGTTGCCTTTGATGACAGTGAGCTTCAACAGGCTAAAAGCTGTCCCAGAGCCACAAAATGCTATAATGCTAGAACATGGCTGTATTGCACTCTATCACAGATTCAATATTAAAACCATCAATTGCTTTTTGGAGCTTTTTTTTTGTGCAGCATATTATAAGAGTTTGCTCAGTTTCCTTAAGGCATGGCCCACAAACAAAACCCAGCCTCAAATGGTTTACAGCCTCAATAAAAAAAGGAGAAAAAAAAGCAATGTGAAGAATGTAAGTGTTATATAAATCTACGTCAGAGATTTGACAGATGAGAGCACATAAATGAATCCGGTGACAGATCATGCTCAGTTCTTTATAAGCTGTCAGTAACAGTGGCTGCATTATTCATGAAGAGATGACATGTTTACTTTACCTTATTTACACTTCTCTTATTTATGCATGTTTGGCTCTCAGTTATCACCATTGTACTTTGTGCTGCCACATGCTTTAGCCGGGACATCGTAGGACAGTGAGGCTGTCATTTCTTTACGTTTGCTTCACTGTTAAACTGCGTGTTTTGTCTACATGCTAAAGTCCTGAGGTTGTCAGCGACTGTGCGTTGCTCAAGGAGCAAAATTCCTTTTTGCATTTTATATCTGTCGAGTTAACTCATCTTAGACATCATGTGATTCCATTCAGCGTGGTAGCACACTCACTGGCCACTTTATTAGGCACACCTTGCTAATACCACAGCTCCCTTTTGGGGTCAGAGGTGCTTTCATTCTTCACGTCCGAGGTGCTTTCATTCTTCATGCTACAGATTTAACAAAGTGCTGAAAACATTCCTCAGAAATATTAGTCCACATTAGCATGATAGCATCTCACGGTTGCTGCTGATTGAGATCTGGTGACTGTGGAGGCCGTTTGAGCGCAGAGAACTCCTTGTCATATTTAAGAAACGAGATGATTTGACCTTGGCGACATGGTGTGTTATCCTGCTGGAAGCAGCCATCAGAACATGGTGGTGTATAATACTGGCTATACAGTAAAAATGGCGCTATATGTTACTAACAGGGCCAAGGTGTAGCAAGCAGCAATCCCCGACACCATTACACCACCACCACAATGCCATCAGACCAGGCAACATTTTTCCAATCTTCAGTTGTCCAGTTCGTAGCTTCAGTTTACTGTTTTCATCTGACAGAAGAGGCCGATGTGGTCTTCTGCTGCTGTAGCCCATCTGCTTCAAGGTTTGAGGTGCTGCATGTTCAGAGATGCTCTTCTGCGTACCTCGACTGAAACGATTGCTTATTTTCTTGTTCCTGTCTGTACAAAACAGTCTGGCCATTCTCCTCTGACCTCTGGGATCAACAAGGCATTTTTTTTTCTCTTTTTAAGACCATGTAGATGTGTAGATGGCCTTGTGGGAAAATCCCAGCAGATCAACAGTTTCTCTACCATGCCACATTCAGTCACTTAAATAACCTCTCTTCCTCATTTTGATTCTCAGTTTGTACTTAAGCATGTTATCATGACCATGTCTGCATGCCTGGGGGAACTGATTTGCTGCCAAGAGATTGGCTGATTACATATTTTCATTAACAAGCACTTGAACAAGTGTACCTAATGAAGTGGCCAGCGAGTCAGGCAGTAACACCAAGGAAACCTCTGTTACTCTAACCTTATTGATATTTTGCAGCTTTTTAAAACTGATATATCCATGTTATATTCAAGGATTGAGACACTAAGGTGCATTAAGTAAATTAAAACAACAACAATAACACAGAGTTAATAATCACTTAAATCAATCACCGGTTTCTGAATAATAGACCAGCTAGCAAAATTGTTGTGAAATTTTATTTCATAATTCATTTCATTAGTTTTCATAACGGCATTACATACTTACACGCCCCTCAAGCAATGATTTATCTCACAGTGACGACACTAAAGCGACAACACACCATAACATTAGAGGCGGCTCCTGTAAGCAAAAGAAAACAGGCTAAAAAAAAAATATGTTAAAAACATAGTCTGACATTTATGTTTATCTTTCGAGATAAGTTTAAAGTTGGTCTAGAATACCGATGAATGAAAATGAATTTCTGCCCAGTCATGTCAGTGATTTGATTATTATGACATAACATTTATCATTTCAAATGGGAAGTGTAGCCTTGCAGAGGTTACTTTTTGGAGGCTTTGTAAAGTGTGTAAAAGATGTTAAATAAGAACTGAGAATTGCTCCACTTGGGCCATATGGGTTTACTGCAACTGATTTCATGCTCGACATTACTTTGTGTAAGTGCCTGATATCTGCTGAAAGGCTGTGCGTTTGACTCTAAAGATTTATTCCACGATTCTTCCACTAGGAGGCGCCAAAATGATTAATTTTCCAGGATAATGTTCATGTTTTCTTAACAAACTATTTTAGTTTTTAGGACATCAAATCAGAATAGGAAGTGAGAATCTCTCCAGACCAGTTATTATGTCACTTTGGGAGTGTAGCCCAAATATTTAGATAACGTATTTCAGTTGGCCAACTTTTTACCACAAGTGAAACATTTTTAGGGATCTTTTGGTTGTCTAGAGATTGGAAAGTGCGCTCTGTTGCTCTCTACTGGCAGCTCCTGTAAAATAAGCATTTAAATGAAACTGGTTACGTTTTGACCCATGCAAGTTTCCAAACAAAGCATGAATATTATCAGGCAATAATATTAAAAAGGCAGAGGAATAATGCTCAGCTGCATCATGCCTCAGGTGATTCTGAGACAGCTCGGCGGCTGCGTCTCAGGATGTTCAGATGCTGAGAAAACTGCTTTATCATTTATTGTCTTCACGTGTTGTACTCGCAGAATCTTTGTGGTGAAAGTGAAAGAAGTTGTTAAAGCACACCTTTAAAGCAAAAAATCTTTTCTTCTCCAGGTTAAGGACAGTTTTCTGAATGAATCCTGTTCTTTATAGTCCATTTTATAAATTCTCCAGCATATCAAGCAAACCAACTTCCTATATAAAAGAAAACGCAGAGCGATCACAGCTGGCATCCTGAACCATGGCTTAATGATTTACATTATGGGGGACTTCATTTACGTCCCCCAAAAATGGACACGGCCTGACGAAACATAATCAGGCTCACTGAACAACATGCTTATGTAGTTACAGCCGGTTCACTGGTGCGAGCGCTTTAAGACATTGTTTTGACTTCTTTTCATGTGCAACCTTGAGCCTATATTTAGACTGTGCAACCAAGGGCTGCTCCTAAAGTGCTTCAGCTTCTCATGGTCACATTTGTCATTCACACGTGAAATTGGGTATAATTCTCTATATTAACATGTTCATCCACGCATTAGTGTTTGGTTGTGTCGGGGCCATCGGATGATGAGAAAAAGTTAAAAGAAGGTAAAGTTAACTAAAAAGGTGAAAACAGGAGAGTATGCAACCTTCTTAGCAAGCTTTACAACCTTCTCGGTTTGTGCATTAGACAAATAAGGGCCCCTCAGAGCTGAAAACACATTGGAAAAAAAAAAAGCTGTGCTGGCTGCCACAGAAGTGGGTTTCCTTGCAATGCTGTTGTTTTGGTTTTCATCTTTCCTCTTGTCTTCATCGGGTAACGTGTCATGTGAGCCTGATTAAATGCTTTCACAATAAGGTTGTCCAATACACCACTACTACGTGTTGCTGGAGTTTTGACCTTTTTAGACTTTCTCCAGTCTGCAGACGCCTTAGAAGCATGTAATCGATGTGTGTGCGTGTTTTCCTGAGCGTGCACGGCCACCTGAAAAAGTTACTTTTTACTCAGCCTGACCTCTGCAGTGTTGCCATCCATTATAAGTAAGAGTTATGCATAGTATTTATGGTGATGCAAATGCAAAAAAGTACTTTAACCTGTTAAACCTGCTATCGGCAGAGACAAGACGCTTAAACCACCACTCAAGTGACATGAGATTTGCTGCCTCCCTGTGTTATTTAAGACTACTTTTTTCTCACATTTTACTTTAAAGTCGCTGTTCAGATGTAATAGTGTTAATACTTATATCTATCCTGATGGACCAGAGACCATTAGAATATGTCATATATTCCTGATATTTTGTACTATTTACACCACTGTGGATACCCCCCCTCCCCCCCATGCTCCTGAGATATCTTACATTTTCACTGCTTTATGTATTTGACGAGTATAAACTGAGCAGCCGGTTGTTTCTGAGCCTAAACTCGTCCTCAGATAAGAGGAATTGAGGAGGTGAGTGTTGTGCTCCTGCTTACAGTGAAGCCTGATCATTACAACATCCCAATCAATTCTCCTGTTTGGAGACAGTGGCAGTGGCAGCTGCACTGTTGCTCAATTAGGCAGCTGTACAAACAAGCAGCCCATCTGCACGGGTCTACATAGGATCAGAAAAAAAGACACACAGTTGAGCAGCTGCATAGAAAAGTGACTTGGCTCGAAGTAAACCTCTCCTGTTATAAAATATGTGTGTGTCTCACCACAGGCACCAGGTCCAGCCTGATAGTTTGATCCAAACCACATTGAGACAAAGGTGAATCAGTTACGAATCCAACATGATTGACAAATTAGTAAAGTCAGAAAGCTGGACATGGTCAGGATATGTCTGTGGATGGTAAACAAACTGTTTTTTGTCTTGTCTTTGTTGTCAAACGCAGCGGTTCCTAAAAATGTTAACTAGATTGAGGAAATTGAGGATTTAGCCTCCTAACAGCACAATTACAGCAACTGCCAAACATCAAAGGAGATTACTTGAAGATCTTTAATGGTGTTCAGGGTCAGCATCAAATGACTTCAGATTGAGGTGGTCCTGCCATCTTGCACGAGGTGGGAAGAGCACAGACATGGTAAAGGCTGCACATGCCGTGCTGAAACAAAGACTGAACAGTCTTAAAGTTCGAGAGTAATAAATGTACTTAGATTGAAAGTGAGGGTGTTTTAATCACGAACAGCAGTTGACGACCTGGAAATGTGATCCTGCTGCCGCAGGCTGTTAGAGCCAAGCACCTGATGTTCTTTGTCACTATGTCATCTTCTCAGTGTAAAAGTAATGCCTTAAATATCTTGCATGCTGAGGAAAACAATTTCATTTGCTGAAATTGGCCATTACATATTTAATTCATGACTTGTTCTACTTTGCATGCAGTGCTATCCATTTAGCTAAGATCTAAAACTTCTTACACAGTAACAGCATTGTTCAGTCCCATAAGAAGAGCGCGGAGAGGTGAACACATTTTAAAACACCGGCTTTTTATTTGAACCCGAGCGAAAAAAGAATAAAAGAAAGGAATGAGTTAATTACAAAGTTTATGCAATATTAAAAGACAAAACTGCAGTTAACAGAAGACAGTGCCAATGTCCACAAACTACAATGTTAATCTAACATGCTCATGGTTATATTCCAAGATTCTGCCTTTTAAATTAAGGTAAATGAATAAATGACTAAAGCAGATATTATCATGTTTTTTTCCTTTACAGTAGTTTCTATTGGCAGTAGTCAGGTTTACATAATAATATATGATGCAATGTTCCACTCACTGACAAATCAGCCTGGTTAATGTTTACAGACTTAAAGGTGTTACAGTAAATGTGGTGCCACATGCACTGGAAACTGCGGTGCCATTTATCAAACAGATGAAGGGGTCCCAGGTTCACGGGTTTGTGTTACCCTTAGTGGCCCTCTTTGCTCAAGCTAATGTGTGATATCAGCAGTAACAAAGTACGCATGTGCTCCAGTACTGCATGTAACTACAGTACAGTTAAAAGTTTGTTTTTGGAGTTTTCAGTTTTAAGTCACTTTATGCTCCAACTATGTTTGAGAATCTAACCGGTTAAAGTTTCAACTCAAAACACAAGAGCACTTTTTAAACTGCTTGTGTGTTTTGTAACATCGTTCAGGACCCTGATGGCATTAAAGCCGCTAACACATTAATCCGTGGTGAACATGTAAAAGGGACCCATAGTACGGTACAAGGAGTACTCCATGCTGAGAATAGTCCTATAAATTCACTTATGTAAAAAGATTTTTTGCAGAACTTTTATTTGCAGTGAGGCATCTTTAACTTGTATTACCAAAATACCAGTCAGCTTTTACAGCATGGGCTCTTGACACTGGTGCAGTGGACGGTTGATTAAGATATGCAATACTGCAATGCTCTCCAGTTTATAATCGGAGGTACCGGTATATCAAATAAAATATAATGTATAATTAAAATGGAGTTTGCATGCTCTCCCTGTGCCTGCGTGGGATTTTTCTCCCACAGTCCAAAAAATATGCTCAAGTTATCTTAATTTGTTATTATCTAAACTGCAGGTGTGAAGTTGTATTTTTACTCAGGTGTAAATAGAATTTGTATTCTATTTTTATCCTATTGTATATTTTATTCTATTTTATTCTACTGTATATAGTATTTTATTTTATTTTTATTCTATTCTATTCTGTACAGTATTTTATTCTTATTGTATTCTAATTTTTGCTATATAACTTTTGCACTGTCCACTTCCTGCTGTGACAAAACAAATTTCCCACGTGTGGGACTAATAAAATATCTTTTTTTTATCTTATGTGAGAGCGAATGGTTGTCCAGCTCTCTGTGTTAGCCCTGTGACAGACTGTACCCTCATGATGGATGGATGGATGGATGGATGGAAACACAAATACAGAATCACAGCTGTGTCACACAACTTGCTTTAATTTATTAACATTGCACATTACAAAACACCACTAGCATTCCTCTGCTGAGCCACAATGTCCCTTTAATTTATTGTTTCACAATAAATATCAAGACAGGCTAATGCCTTACATCCCACCCTGTCAGCGGCAAAGGAATAAAAAAACAGAAATCTTCACAAGAAAACATCTTCCATCCTGAAGACACAAAAAGCAGCCAAGCAGTTTTAGTGAGAATGACTACTAGCATATAGCTGGCCCAGATTTGCAATAGGAGAAAACAGCAGAGGAAAAAGGTATACAAAATCTGATATGGATCACATACTTTCATGCATTTGGGAATTGTTGGGAAAATCCAATAAAGAATATGGAAAATATAAACAGAACATTTTTCCCCTCTTTCAATAAACTGAAGTTAATATTGTTTAATGACCTACGTAAAAGTTGTGTATATTTATTTAAATAAAAAAATGTTTTGGTTTCTTCTTTTTGAAAAAGGTAGGATTGTGGTTTTGAGGTTTCATGAGGAGGCTTCCCTCCTCCTGTGCCCTAGTCTGATGACATTCACATACCAAATTGTACCTTGTCCTCAAAGCTTTGGCGTTTGATGTAAAAGCCATAAAAACTTCAACTTCACAACAGCCAGGCCAGAAATGCAGTTATTATTGAGATCACTGATTCAAGTGATGTTCATTTTTTTGCTATTGAGATTATCCAGTATATTCTAATTGTCTCCAAACAAAGCTGTCTGCAAAGGCACTGTGATGTGCAGCAATGTCAAATCAAAACAATCCATAAATATTCGTTTACTATATAAAGACACAATCCGGTAAAGGCTTCGGTGCCACCTGTCTTCGTTATTATTATCCATCATTTGTTTTTGCCAGTTTAAAGAATTAAAACTTTGAGTTTCAGCAGGCGACACCTGAATACACATTTAGAAAAAGATAGGTTTAAAGATCGCCTTTTTGTTTAGGAAAGTTTCAGCCTTTGTTGACTGATGGTTAAAACTGACTGATAATAAAAAATGGATTATTGCAGTGATTCCGGACTGAGGCTTTATATTCAAAGCTCAATAAAACTGCCTGTTTCTGGCAAGGCTAGTGAAAGTAGGACTGCAGGGTACCACGGCGGCGGACATCAGTTGTCCAGCAGTGGAAGCCACCACCCAAGGAGTTGGCATGGCGAATGTTCACCTTTATGGTCTTGATACCTGCATTTAAACACACACACACAGTTATGGAGCATTTTTTCTTATTTTTTGCTGAAATTGAGTTTACTAAAAATAAATAAGGTGGTGAAGGTGGGGGTGCTTATAGAGGCTCACCGAGGTTCTCAAACATTTTCTGAATGCTGGTTTCATTGGCGTCAACCATGACACGCTTCTCATCCAGCATCAGGACATTCATGGACAGCCATTTGGAGGACATCCACAGTGGGTGGTCTGCTCAGCAAGAGAGTGGGGTTTTTTTCAGTAAAAAATAAATAAATCTAAATATCATCTTTTTTTTGTGAGTGAAAGAAAATAATTTTTACTTTGAGTACCCACCATCGGGAATCAAAGGTATTGGTGGTTTTACAACTGTCCAGCCAGCCTTCTTGAACATGTCTACCTGAGGGAAAAGACAAAGAGCACTGGTAAGTTTGGGCCACTCTGTGGTGGTGGTGTGTACAAGTGTACCCAGAAGAGGGCAGCACAGCACTTCAGTACCTGGCGACATGGGCGATCAGGGTTTGACAGCACGAGTCCTGGCCCGATGATGTTAAACGTGGCATCAATGTGCATGGGGTTAGGGTCTTTGAAGGAGATTATGTGGACCTTGTAGGTTGGTGCCAGATGACGGCGCATCCACTCAATTCCCATGTAGTTTGTAACCTGAATAAAAAGCAGTGTGAAAGAAGTTTCAGGAGCTTATCCAAGCTTCACATTCATATTCAGAGAAACATTCTTTTTTTCTGTAAGTGCAATGGATAAAAGAGAGATCTATATATGCGTGTGTGGGGGTTTGTTGTGCATTTTACTACCATTTCAGCAGAAGATATCACCCATAGGATGTCATAAAATAAGCAAAATATCCTTCATACCTGGCTCCTCTGAACAAAGAGGTCCGTCCCAGCTCGAATAAAGTCAGCAGCATCGAAGCAGGGCTCGTGCTCCGTGGTCACAAACTTCCCCTGAGCAGCTAATTTGTGCCTGTCTTCCACTGTGCGGATGGGATAATCCTGAAAGGCACACATAAAAAGGATTTACACCCGTTTTGAGATATAGGAATAGCCTGCTGTCACACTATCATGTACAAAGCAATAAAGTTGATGCAAAGAGGTTTGGTTTGCTATAAAGAACATAGACAAGCTGTTTAGGTGTTAATGCAACTTTGACTTAAGTCCTTGCCTTGAGAAATGACCACCTGGCTATGTTATAGCTCCCAAACTAAGGCCTCACCTGATCATACAGATCGTCGGCCATGGTTGGTTTAGGAGCAGTGGTCCACTTTGCACCTTTTCTGAAGTACTCCTTGATTAAAGGTCTGTAGGCTCGGTACTCAAAGAAACGAGCCCTCCACGCCATAGGAGCCTCGATGATCTCGTTTCCCACCACTAAAAGGATGTCTCTGGGCATGGCCGCATACATTCCTACAAGAGGGTCAACAGCAGAGAATTACTTTACAATGACTCATTTATAAACTGCAGTGTGATGCATTAACACCTTTATGTCACACATATTTGTCAAACACATATTTCTGTCTTTTTACCTGATGAGGTGAAGTCTGGTGTTTTGTATTCCACAGACCAGTCGACGGGTTCTGGCCTCTTCACAACGACGCCCTCGTGACGCAGAATATTGCACATTTCTTCGATCTCAGCAACTGCTTTTTTCAAGTGGTCCGCAGGAAAAGACCAGCCCCCATACTTCTGGTAGAAGGGCCAGTACTTCTCATATGTGTTAGCCTGATGAGAGGTTTGTAGCATAACAACATGGAGTCAATCTGACAGCTGAGAGAAATGACAAGGATGCTTTGAGTCAAAGCATCTTCTGACAGCATTGCTTACTTTCACTTCCACAGTGAAGGGAGGCACGTGGGCATTTTCAGCTCGCCCCACAATCACCTCCTCCAGAGGGTCCCATTCATTGTAGCTGCAGACTGGGCATTCCTGAGGAACCGGCTCAGTAACATGTTCCTCTTCAACTACATGCTGTGGCTGTGCAGCTGCTGCACTTGAAGTGCTTTGCAGGGTCTTCTGCACCCATCCGTTCAACGCCCGGCCAAGCTGATGGAAGTGAAAACACATTAAGATTTTTTTTTTGTATATATATTTTGCTGAACAAAAATTTCATGTACTTTTGCATAAAATCTTTGGATTTAATAGATCTTGTTTTCCCCTTTTGGATCAGTTCAGTACATATTTACACTATGTGCAGTAACAGATCGGTCTACATGAAGTTCCTATTTAGTGGTGTTTATTTTTATTTTTATTTCAATGCCCCCAGCTCGCGTAGAAAGCGGCTGATCTGTGTGTTAACCGATAACACATTCAGGCTCCTTGGGTTTCAAAGCGAAAAAGCTTCCGTGAGGTTGATTGGTTTGGTGCCAAAGTACACGTTTTATTAAGAAGCCTTATCTCCACCGATAGCCTCTACAGTGTGGCCTCCGCTGGCTCGGGAACAGCTTCAGTGTCACTGAGTTTGAGAGCGCATCTGTGCCAAACAGCTGTTCACTGTCACTCAGGCAACCAGAAAAAAAGCTTTGTCAGCAGTTAAGAAAATCACGCCAGTCACTGGAGGAAGATTTCTTGGAAATAATCGGTGCAATTACGATTTATGCACTGGATTTAAAAAAAAAAAAAAAAAATCCCCTCAGCTTCATTTCTGCAACACAGTCTCCTCCAAACGGGGTCATTATGACTGCTTCGGCGCTTCTAGTGTTAATTAGACAAATAACAAATTAACAAAGCAATGAAGTGCAGCGGCAGATGTGAAGAGAAATGCCAAATTTAATCATATTTTCACAGTTTATTCGCTTTGACTGACTTGTGCTTTATAACAAAAACGCTGCTTAAGAGAAAAGAGAGAGTGAGCGAGCGCGAGAGAAAGACACAGAAGACATTAAACCACCGTAATACCAACCATTGCTCCGATCAGATGGGCAGCCTCGGCCCCCCTGCTACCTCCTCTCAGGCATCTTACTCGCAGCATTGTCCAACGTAATAGTGAGTGTGTCAGTGGAATCAAACGGCAGCGCAGGATCCACTTCTCAGTATGCTCATGAATGAAGACTCCTCAGCTCAAAGCCAACTTTATAGCTGTGGGACTACGTGCCTCTTAGGCCATTGGTCGCTTTTGTGTTGTGGGGCAACGTGACTTGAGGAAAAACGCGTTTCTGAAACACAATCCCTTACGCCAGCACATTCTTATCAGGTGGACCAGCGCCGTTAAAAGTTTCCGCGAACATCTGAAAAGCGCTATTTTGACTACAGGCTTGTAGCGGGTTTGTGCATGATGCAAACTTGTTATCTGTAAAAATATAGATTCTCATGTGTGAGCATTATTATGATTTTAAAAAAGAAATGAAAACGATTTTTGGTACTGCAGTGCAGTGGGGTGCATCTTCTTTGCTTCGGCACACAATGCCTCAAAAAACAAATAAAGCAAGCAGCCCACCACTGATTTAAGATTTTATTCAGCTATTAAACGAGGGTTAAAATGATTCTCCTTTTAAAGATCTTTTAACCCCGCTTATTGTTCCAATTACAAAATAAAGGCACGAATAGTGAAAAGTGTTTTAAATTAAACAAAGTGAAACTAGTACGTTGTTGCCAGCTCTTGAGAGCAGTCCTACTCTTAGCGGCTAAGAGGATTAAGTTTGTCGCGCATGCTCTATAAACAGGGGTGCACATAAGTGGGCCGCAGGTGCGCATTCGCTGTCCAAATAAAAGACGCGCACCAGATAAGTTGCAACGCGCGTTTGCGTACATATAAAAGGCACTGTTTTTGTCCGCTAGAGTGGGATTTTCAAGGCATATTCTGCACCACATCATTTGTTTGAAGCCAGCTTACCCCCTGCAACTTTTCCGAGAACACGCGCTTCTTTTGCGGTTCGGACTCTAACTGCGTGGAGTGTGAATAGTGGACCCAGGTGCAGACATTCTAAAACTCAAACTTAACTGATGATGAGCTGTTTATTAAGGCAGACAGAACAGTACAAAATAAAAGGGCAAAAACAATGCAAACTAAGCAATAACCTAAACTGGGTAAACTAGAAAGGAAGCACGAACTATGAAAAACCCTGGCAAACAGAAAAACAAAACTCTAAACATGGCAATGATAATGAGCGCATATATATGAAAACCTGAACGCAGGACTTGGCATGAGAACAACACAGACGATCCGACAAAGACTGAATGAGAACGCACAGACTAAATACACACAGGAGGCTAATGAGAGAAGTGGGAACACATGGGGTAAACAGCTGACACACATGAACATAACGACGTCCCAGTGGAAGAGTAACATTAGACACGATGAACAAAGGAACACAAGACCTCTTCAAAATAAAACAGGAAACATAAGACGCAGACATGACAACCTGAACTTGACAACGTAAGACAGAGACATGAAACACACGAAGGGCAAGGGAGACTTAACAGGGGTGGAAGACACAAGGGGAATCTAATAACAAAGAACTAGAACAACCTAGGCGTGATAAAAAATGAACTTAGAAAACCTGAAGGGCTTAAACATAAACTAAAACTCAAAACGCTGGGTCAAAAGACCCAGGATCGTGACGCAAACGCACGTACACTCCTGTCTATAAAAGCAATAAAATTGCAAGATGCCTGTTGAGATCAGTATCAATCAGTCATTCACAAAGCTCCTAAAAGTGTGAAAACAGGAGATGGCATAATCAAAGAGGTTGGCTGGGTCACCACATGCTTCCCTGGACTGTGCTCACACGAGTTTCACAACCTGGAGAACTCAGTGACCCCGGATATTACCTCGCTCTCTAAAAAAAAAATGAAAATCTCTGGCTGATGCCCAAAGGATATGCTAAGATGATGCCTTCAGATACCCACCCCAATCCCCTCTATCCCTTTGAGACAGCATCATCTACCAGTCTAAAAAAGTCACAGACAATTTTGTGACAAGGTATTAGAAATGCATTGGCATGTCAGGCTCCATTCATGCATTCATTATCAAAAAGGTGAGGGAAAGCACTGAACGAAGCAGATAAATACACAGCTGGTGTACAAAGTACAGCGAGTCCCTGAAGTCTGCCTTATGGTAAAGGAGAGGTAGTCTAGCACGTACAAACTCAGGAACCTCAGTATGGTCTTTTTAAAGCATGCCGGTTATCTTTAGAAGGCTTTTGTACCTTTGGACAGACCAGCCCGCACACTAGCGTAATACATACCAATCAAGTATTTCTTTTTCTTTTTCCCTGACCTCATTACCCCTTTGTGGTTGTCAGATGTCTGTCTGACCTTGGTACCTTCATGTACACATAATCCCATCATTGATTGCTATTGTACATACTGTCTGTATCTTTGAACTCCTCCAGTAAACACCCCACCTCGACAAACTTCAGAACAGGACTTTGGTTTAGTTGCCAAAAGTATACAGAAATGTTTCTTTACCAGACTCCTTAAAAATGTAGCAATCCTTAATATCAATCCACATTTTCTCTGTGCAGATAAATTGATATGATTGTGATAAAAAGACGATTGCAGACTGTAGCCAGCCTAACTAAACAATGACTGGATTGAGTTTTACCAAAGTTCTTCTTCAAGAAAGTCATCTTGGGGAACATATTTTGAATACCCTATTTAAACAAACTGTAATCCTCTGAGGTCGAGGGTTGAGGTTGACGTTTAGGCAAACTGTAAACAGTTTCTAATGTGTTGCCATTTTTTCATCTCCCATGATTGATGATGATGATGATGAGCCCATGAAAACTTTGGAAAACAAGTTTCAAAAGGCAAAAATTCCATTAGTTATTAGGGCTTAGGGTACTTTTTATCATTAAAGATGCCAATGAAATAAATAAATGTCATATAAGTTATTAAAAATATTTTTTAACATCTTCTTTGGCATGAAAACATTTCCCTTAAAATCTTTACTCATCTTTTACATGTTCACAAATCTGCACAATAGAGCCAAATAAGAGTAACCAGCAGCATAAGAGTGTGAACATTATTTAATATTCAGTTGTGATTTCAATGTTTATGATGTTTATGAAGTTAGGGGGAAAGTAGAGTTATTCCCTACCCAGTTCTCTTTTATATTTTTCTATCTTAAACAAGATGCTGGAAAGTGAAAGCTGAGGCAGCAGCAGACTGATGACAATGAATGAAATTTGAATGCCAATAAAGAAAAGAGCGCCACCTGCAGGAATTTTACAACAGTTTGCAAAAATGTTCAGACTAAATAAAGAAAAATCCACAACAGTTACAACACAGACCGACAGAGAGCTGAGTGTTTAAACTTTATGTGCATGTGTGTGAGTATTTTTGTATGAATATGCAACCATTAGCATGCAGCATGTTGGCCACAGGACCAGAGGCAAAGATTAACAAAGTATCAAATATCAGGTCACATAAGATAAAGATTCAGATAAGCAATATACCTAATTTTATAATAATACAGCAACTATAAAAGACTAGACTAGTCGTTCCCCAAACGTTTTTCTTTTAGCAATGAGCAGTAAATGAGTGTTCCTGTCACAGGCTGTAATAAAAAAGGACGTAGTCACCTGGACTGGAAGTTCAACCAAATACAGGAGTAATTTATACTTGTATTGTTTCTGAAGTATGGAGGATTGTTGGGAAATTAATGCATGTATTTACAAAAATTACAATTTTTTTTTTCAGTTAGGAGTACCACCTGGAAATTTCAGAATTTTGAGTTTTTGGTTTAGACCATATACGGGGAGAAACAGATACTTTGTGTTTTGGTGCAGCTTTTATGCTCAATCCAGCATAAAAGCTGGTTTTTCATGACATATAAATGTTCAAACATTGCCATGAATCAGAGATGGCGAAGGAGAAGTCCTGTGTTGATTTGAGATGGAATGACCCAATATTCTGTGAGCAGAACAAGGATTGTGTCACTCATATACTCACTGGCCACTTTATTAGGTCCATTTTGATAGTAAAAGGCTGAACCCCCTTTTTTGCCTTCAGAACTAACTTAATTCTTCGTGACATAAACGAAGGTGCTGGAAACATTCCTGAGATATCCTCATCCATGTTGACATGATAGCGTGACATAGTTGCTGCAGATTTGTCAGCTACACATCCATGATACATATCCCATACCATAACACCACCAGCCTGAACTGTTGATACAGGCAAGATCCATGCTTTTATTTCATTTAATCTAAATTCTGATCCTACAGATTGACTGCAGCAGCACTCATCGGACCAGGGAACATCACTCCAGTCTCTGCTGACTTCTGCTGCTGTAACCCATCTGCTTCAAGATTCAATGTGTTGTGCATTCAGATGTATTATTCTGCGTACTTTGGTTGTAATAAGAGTTTGTTTGATTTCCTGTTGCCTTACGATCAGCATGAAGCAGTCTGGAAAGTTTTGTCTGACCTTTGACAAGGGTAAGGTATTTTGGGCCAGAGAACTCATTATGTAGTTCATCTTTTTGAACTATTGGTGTAAACCCTATAGAGAGTTGCATGGGGAAATCTCAGTAAATCGGCAACTTCTGAAATACTCAGATCAGCCTATTTGACACCAACAATCATGACACATTACTTTTCTTCACTATGCTGATTCTGAGCTTGAACTTCAGCTGTCTATATGCCTAAATGCACTGAATTGCAGCCACGTGATTGGCTGATTAGATATTTGCTGGTGGGCGTACATTCATCATGTGACTCCATGGATGGCGCTTAAGCCTTCATTGATAACTCGAGTTTAACCACCAAACTGAAGGCTATATAAACAAGTGGTATAACTTTATTTGACTCCTTGACTAATGATGAAGCTTCAGTCAGGATACAAACCTTAAACTTGACATCTACCCAGTGAACACCATCCGCTCAAACAAGATGTTATGTTGTGTAGCACGTACCCACTTCACCCCTCACATGCCTCGTTAGAAACGCACATAAGACTTTGTTATTCTCCAAAAGTTGCTGTCAGTTGTCTGTCAGCTACAATCTAGAGAGCACGTCCTACTTCGCGCGTTTCATTGGCGTCTCTTACAGTAGCTGCTGCTGCCGCTCTCACTGACGTGATTCCAAGTACTTGTTTTTCATATGAATCTTCGCATTCTTTGAAACAAACGCTCCGCCCCACTCAGCAAAACCCTCATCTGCAACACTCCCCATTTTGCAGCAGGGCTTCACATTTTTCTGTCCAAGCTTTAAAAAGAGAGAGAGAGGTCACGATGGAAATCTATATTTCAATCATTTTAGCAAGTCTGCTCATCATACCGTTTGCACTCAAAACCTTTTCCCCCTATGTCTGGATGGACATTGTGTATTTCGGGGATCTAGTGCGTATTTTGGTAAAGTTTGTAGCGAGGCGCAGAAGGAGACCTCTCTTCTTTGTTTTGGACCGTTTTTTGGAGCAGACCGAGGCGCATCCTGACAACACGTTCATAGTGTTTGAAAATGAAAGCTACACATACGCTTGCACAGATAAGAGGAGTAACAAAATTGCAAACGCGCTACAGTCTCACGCTGGGTATAAAGGTGGCGACACCGTCGCGCTTTTTATGGGGAACGAACCCACCTTCTTGTTTACCTGGCTGGCTTTGGCTAAACTGGGCTCCCCTGTAGCTCTCCTCAATCATAACATCCGCACCAAGTCTTTGTTGCACTGCTTTAATTGCTGCAAGGCTAAAGTGTTGATAGCAGCCGCAGGTATGCCTCCATGTGCTTGCTTCAAAGCTGTTTTTGTTGTTGTTGTTTTTTTTATTTCTGCTTTTTCAGAAGCTCAAATAGTGTAAACCAACCTTTTATCTTTTGATCCACATAATTAGGTATTCAGTACAGATTTTGATTAAACCTAGCTGTAACTTTGAACTTGTGGAGTTGGCTTGGTTTTCCTTGCCTCCAACAAGGCTTTGCAGTAGAGGTGAGATCAATTCATATATTAATAGTACTGATACCAACGCTGATATTGGTCTCTGATCGATACTAGTGCAATAGGATTGATGCTTTGTTTCTATCCACTTCAGCCCTGAATTATGTGAAATGAAGAAAAATATGCATCAAATGTGCTGGAAAACCTGGCTATTTTATTTGTAACCTACAGCACTTTTAAACAGAAGCTGACTTGAAATGCTTTAGAGACAGGCATGTTTACAGTCCAGGGCTAAAAAAACCCCAGTTTCAAAACACGTGGAAAGCTGAAAGGTCTGTTTTGTTGTGTTAACTTATTATTGTGAAAATTAGAACCATTGAAATTTGTTCAAAATTTGCTAAATTAAAAGTTGATATCAGTATTGGTATCAGGATTACTGGCCCTGTGTTTGCTTGGAATCAGATCGATACCAAAGTTTGCATTATTGCACGACACTGCTTTGCTTGTCCTGCTTTGCCTTATGAATGTGCTTTATGTGCCTTTCCAGAACTAAAGGAGGCCGTGGAAGACGTGCTGCCCTCCCTGATAGAGCAGGGTGTCACTGTCCTCCTGATGTCCAAAAACAGTGACACGCCTGGAATCCAGAGCTTCTCTGATGAAGTCGAGAAGGCATCGGATGACCCCATCCCTCGATCCTTCAGGTCACACATCACATTCAAAAGTCCTGCAGTTTATATTTACACTTCTGGAACCACAGGTACGTGGCAGGACTTTGTCCTGTTGATCCCATTAAAAGTGTCGTTCAGTTTCAGAATTTTGCGGCTTGTTGTGTTTCTGTAGGTCTTCCTAAGGCAGCTGTGGTCAACCAGAACCGCATCTTAACAGCTCTGGCTGTGTTGTCATCAAACGGGGTGGTATCTAGTGATGTCTTCTATCTCAACCTTCCTCTGTATCACACAGCTGGATTTGTTGTTGGGTTCATTGGCACGATTGAGACAGGTGAGGTGACTGAGCAGTAGCTGTGAGTTAAAGTTAAAAATAAGACTTTGTGAGAGCTGGGTTCATCCTCTACTGAGATAACAAGCGCTGTTTAGTTACATACATTTCAGAGTTTGTCAAACAACAGAGACATCTGCTATGTACAGAGGTCAACGTCACTTCTATTATTGACCTCAGGAAATTCCTATGCTGTCAGGGGAAGAAAGATATAGTAAAAAAGCTGTTGTGCATTCAAATTCAAACTGGAGCACAGCAAGAGAAATTGAATCTGCACTAAGGGCTGCACCCCTGTACGACTGTGAGTCCATGAAGTGGACTGCATTTGGGCTCCAGATGTAAGCCAGTAGTTTTTAATGCAAACAAGTCCAACAATCCAGATTGGTTTGCAAGAAAACTGGTTGCAGGTAAGGCATTTTGTATGTTAAAATCAAGAAAAATGAAGCAAAACCTGGTTTTATTGTACAAAAATGATTGGATTCATCTATAATTAGAGCAGGCCTTCACACAAACTTAGTGCATAAATGTAATGGACAGTTTTTCGTCAGATTCAGGTTCACATTGCTGCCATAAAGTACTGACACACAGTAGAATCTTTGTCTCCATGTCTGATGATTTTATAGTTTTAATCCATGGATTAAGTGATTAAGAACATTCTCTTACTTGTGCTGTAAAGCTAAATAAACCACCCAAATCCCAAATGGATTAGCTAAAACAAATGCATCATCACAAGCAGTTGATTTCTCTTGAACCACAAGTAGACACTGACTGCGCTCCCTGAAGATCATGCAGATCCATGAAAGCTCCTCACGTGAGCTGAGAGTACACAGCAAAAAAATATATATATATAAAAGTATAAGTGAACTAATTTCTACTGAAATAGAAGTGATCTCCCTGCGCCATCTCTCTTTCTTGTTACCCTGGTAGAATCCAAGTGAAAGAGTCTTTTGTCACTGTGAACCTGTAATCTGAACAGATCCTATGAAACAGCTTTTTTTCCTAAATAGGCTAAAGTTCACAAAGCTCTTATATGTTTGACTAAGCAGCCACGTTGCACACTTATTAGTAAAGATTCAGCACTGCCCCGGGCAGTCACTGTTTTGTTATTTAGCACACGCAGTTATGCGGCACTGAATTTAATCCTATTGGATTAGATGGAGTCACTATTTCCATAATGACTTAATTGCCTCTCATTTCTAGATGAATTTGCATATGCATGTATTTATTTATTCAAGTGTAATAATGTAAATTTCTGTCTTGAAGGATCAACTATAATTCTGAAGAGGAAGTTTTCTGCCTCTCAGTTCTGGGATGACTGCAGGAAACACAACGTGACTGTTATCCAGTACATTGGAGAGGTGATGCGTTACCTCTGTTGTGCACCAAAGGTAAAATGATTCTAATAGGCGCCCACTTGTAACAGTTAGAATGTAACCGTGCGTTTGCAGTCAAAGCATTTTGAAGACTTACAGTATTGTGTAACTAGGACACAGACAGAGTCCTTGTGATCGTTTTTGTTTTCTTCCTGTGCAAAAGTCTCAAGCCACCAAAATGATTAGGTGCTGCTGAATAGGTGTATTTCTGATTTTTGCGGTGATGATTTTCTGTTGGCTTCATCGGGTGAGGGCCTCCAGCTCGCACTGGAAGGGTTCGCAGCCGAGTGTGAAGCAGCGGGAATGAGGATCAGCACCTCCAAATCTGAGGCCATGGTTCTCAGCTGGAAAAGGGTGGAGTGCCCACTCCGGGTCGGGGATGAGTTCCTGCCCCAAGTGGAGGAGTATCTCGGGGTCTTGTTCGCGAGTGATGGGAGAAGGGAGCCGGAGATCGACAGACGGATTGGGGCTGCAACTGCAGTAATGCAGACGCTGCTCCGGTCCGTCGTGGTGAAGAGGGAGCTGAGTGTAAAAGCGAAGCTCTCGATTTACCGGTCGATCTACGTCCCTACCCTCACCTATGGCCACGAGCTGTGGGTAGTGACCGAAAGAACGAGATCGCGGATACAAGCGGCAGAAATGAGCTTCCTCCGAAGGGTGGCTGGCCTCTCCCTTAGAGATAGGGTGAGAAGTTCGGCCATCCGGGAGGGGCTCAGAGTAGAGCAGCTGCTGCTCCACATCGAAAGGAGCCAGCTGAGGTGGTTCGGGCATCTGACAAGGATGCCCCCTGGGTGAGGCACTGCTGTCATCAAAGCAGAGGGAATCTAAAATATAAGACATATTTAGAGTTATGTATCAATTATTTCTTTGCTATATAATTCCATATATCTTCCTTCATATATTTGATGTCCTCATTAAGTAGCTACAATGTAGAAAGTAGTAAAAATAAAGAAAAAACATTAAATGAGAAGGCGTGTCCAAACTTTTGACAGGTAGGTCCCATGTTAGGTTTTTTGGTGGATTTTCTTTCTTGTTTCTCATGGGCATCATTTTCAGATAGTTCTGTTGACCTTCATTTGTCCAGTTCCCTCAGATTTTTTTTTTAAGAACACACTGCACACCATCCTCAGATATGCCAAGATTTTAGCTAATAGCTCTTTGGGAATCCCGTTTTGGTTCAACTAAATAAATGGGAACAAACTGTGTTTTGTTTTTGTTTGTTTTTTTGACAGACTGCGAGTAACAAAGTACCTAAAGTTAGAAGTTATTAGTTAGGTTGTTTTGTCTACTCTGTGTAGAGATGATACTGCTTCATCCCTCGTGCTAGGTGTCCTTTTATGCTTGAATGATTCCTATGTCAACAAAAAAACCAAAAGAAAAACAAACAAAAGGAAAAAAAGAGAAAATGGTCAGGTATGAGGACTGGCCTGAAAATAAGTAGAAAAAGCAGCCAACGTCCAAACAAACTATACAAAAATGAGGGGTAGCTCGAGACTTTTGCATAGTACTGTATTCCAGTTTCTCCCGTGTTGTAGAAAAGCCTCCGCAGCACTGTTTTGATAATGTGATCGCTGAAAGTGGCAGAACTCGGCTTCTTAACTGAAACCTTATGAGGGATTTAAGGTGGACTTCTTCGTACTCAGGGGTGTTGAAACGTGAATAGATAAGGCCTTTAAAGTAATATTATCTTGGACAGCATTTATCTGGACTGTACCTGCTTTTAACATTTATATTTGATGCAATAACTTCAATATCTGCTGCTGAAAGTCACATTTGCAATCATTCTAGCGTCTGCAGCTCAAATAAACTCGCAGGAGTCGCTGGCTGGGATGCTTACGGGCACCACGCCTCGTCTCTCTCAGATACTGTAAAACTTGCTCTTCAAGACAGCTGCAGAGGCAGAATACTGGGAACTAGTTGCAGCAAGTTGCTGCTGAGGCCTATCCAGTCAGAGATAACTTTCCAAATCTGTACATTCCCAAAGCTCAGCACAGCTGGCTTACCAAAATAGAAATCGTTAAATCTCAACTATCGGGTTCCAGGTTTCTGCGCCAGTATCTGCGGGGTTCTGAACTGCAGAACAAGAATCAAGCTGTTGTTTAAAATATCACCACTAACTGCATGTGTTTCTGATATTTTCAATATGTATTTGTATTTATTTAGATCTACTGTAAACAGTCGTGTATGCCATTCAGAGTATCCAGTTGCATCACATGAGGCACAGTCTCATTTTACTGCGTGACCCTGCACGAGCCCGATGAGGTGGTTTGTCTTTATCTGGTCACCTCTAGGAATAGATGCTGGCCTTTACTTAAGACGGCCATATCAAGTAACTTTGCATACCGAATCTTCTTGTATCTAATTTAAGGGTCAATTTTATTTCAGCAAATGATATTTCTTAGAAATTACATGTACAGTACTTAAAGTGCCGAGTACTGTTGAATCCAACTGAAATTTTTTTGTTGTGAGTCGGATTCTCACATACTTAGAGATTAGGAATTAAAGGGCTTATTAGATGTCTGATGTCTTTTTAATACAAGACATCAGTGTGCTCATAAAGTGTGCAGTCTTCATTTCTATTCTAAAAGCCCTTAAAAATGTTTTTGATTAGTTTCTTTTGTTTTAGAGTGAGCTGGTACTAGTGCTGCTCTGTGGTTGATACATACATGGTGTATTTATCTTTTTGTATTAAGGGCGAAAGATCATCAAAGATGGCGATTTGCTGAGTGCCCATGGATACACACATTTCTCGGCTAGTTGTTATCTTACCCGTGGGGGGCGACCGTGGCTCAGGGGGCTCTCTGTCCTGGTCGTTGTGTCCTTGGGCAAGACACTTCACCTACAGCCTACTGGTGTTGGCCAGAGGGGCTGATGGCGCGATATGGCAGCCTCGCTTCTGTCAGTCTGCCCCAGGGCAGCTGTGGCTACAACCGTAGCTGCCTCCACCAATGTGTGAATGTGAGAGTGAATGAATAGTGGCATTGTAAAGCGCTTTGGGTGCCTTGAAAAGCGCTATAGAAATCCAATCCATTATTATTATCCAAAATGGCAACTTTAAAAACAAATTAACTAAGCTCATGGATAGCTTCTTGTATTTTGGATGTTTTCTTGAATTGGACACTATGTATTTCTACTGTGCTTGCAAAAAGACTCACATTCTTTATTTCTTATTTCAAACTACAGAAAGACAATGACAAGGACCACAAAGTAAGACTGGCCATTGGCAACGGCATCAGGGCAGAGATATGGAAAGAGTTTCTTAACCGCTTTGGGAACATTCAGATTCGAGAGTTTTACGCCTCCACTGAAGGAAATGTGGGATTTTTGAACTATGTGGGGAAAATTGGAGCTATTGGACGAGTCCACTTTTTTCATCAGGTAAAAAAAAATCCCAACAGCAATCATTCTTTAATGTTATATGTATGGAACGTTTTCAGATTTACTAAATATTTAACAGATTGTCTATTAAAATAATTAATCTTTGAAAAGTGTGCAAGCAAACCTGACAGATTAGCACGTGTTATAAATTATCTTGATTTTATGAACTATTGAAAGTATTTTCTTTATTGCAAAAAGAGATATTATGTGCGTAGATAGTACTTTTTATGTTGGTTTAATATTGTATTGAACACATATTATCATGTTCGTCCTGTAGAAGCTGTTCCCTTATACCCTTGTTAAGTATGACACAGAGCGAGATGAGCCAGTACGAGATGCTAACGGCCTCTGCATTGAGTCGCGCAAAGGTAAAGAATAACTGCAGTTCTTCTTTCGAATGGCACATCCATCCATTAATTCATCCGCAATGGAGCCTGGACTCTGTCCCAGCAGACACAAACTCTCTGCAAGTTACGTGCATCTTCTTCACTTTTCTTTTTTAAAGGTGAACCAGGACTGCTGGTGTCAAAGATTACAAACTTGGCCCCATTTTCTGGCTACGCGCAGAATGAAGAACAAACTGAGCGGAAGAGACTTCACAATGTTCTCAAGAAGGGCGATCTTTATTTCAACACGGGAGACCTGATGAGGATCGACAAAGATAACTTTATTTACTTCCAGGATCGAGTAGGTGACACATTCAGGTACTGAACCCACCATGATTTCATTTGGAAAATTATTTTTGTTTACAGAACTAATTTTCAGGTTCATGCTGAAGCATTAGCCTTATTATTTAATTACAAATGAGACTTCAACAAATGGATGAAACCTGAAGAGGTGGCTGACTTTCCACTGCTAAAAGCATAAAATGCTTAATTCTAACGGGCTTTATTAGACACAGTGAGTGAAATAATTATTTGATTCTTTGCTAAATTTGTTAAGTTGGCTCGTTTAAAAGAAGAAAAAAAAAGAGAAATAGAAGAGTCTCAATTTTTTCATGGTATTTTCATTTTAATGGAGAAACCAGAATACCAGGCAACTATTTAGGGAAAAAAAAAAAAGGTAAAAATTGATTTTCATGTCATTAAGTGAATAAGTATTTCATCCCCAAGCAAAGCATGCCTTATGCCTGAGTTATGCTTCAGCACGTAGTCTACGTCATAATGCCATAACCTTCCATGTAACCTGGCGTGCACCTGCAGTCTTCAGCTTGTAGGGTTTCTGATTACGTCATAAATTACGATGTACTTTTCCTGCAAAAGTCTAAATTGGGCTTTAGTATTTGGTGGAGTAACCCTAGTTGCCAACCTACAGTGAGATGTTTCATGGATGATGAGATCTAGATTTTGTGGCACATGGCCCTGTACATTTGCCCTTCAGTGTGGTGAAGTTAGCAGCAAAACTGTCCTAAAGCATAATGTATCCACCTTCCCTGCTTGACTGTGGGGATGGTGTTCTTTGGCTCAGATTCAGTGTTTCTCTTCCGTCAAACATAACTGGTCAAGTTCATGCCAAAGAGTTCAATATTGGTTTTATCGGCTCACAGAACATTCACCCAAGCCTTCTCCTAGTCATTTAGTCATTGTTTACTGGAAAACCTAAAATGGTCCTGTACATGTGCCTTCTTGAGCGGGCACTGTAGGATGTCAGTCTATTATGGTGCAGTGTGTGACTGTGTTCCCAGATGTCTTCAGATCATTAAGAAGCTCCTCCTGTGCAGTTTTGGACTAATCCTCCACCTTTCTCAGGACCGTCCTCATCCCACAAGGCATAATCTTGCATGGTGCTGCAAATCAAGGACGACAGATGATCATTTCATGTTTCTTCCATTTCTGAATAATTGCAGCAGCAGTTGTCACCTTCTCACCAAGCGTCTTGCTAATGGTCTTGTAGCCCATACCAGCTCTGTGCAGGTCTGAATGATGTCCTTGTCCAAGATGTCATTTAACAGTTCTTTGGTTTTGCTCATGGTGGTGGACAGGTTTAAATGGAAGAATTAGATTCTCTGGACTAGTGTGCTCACACACATAGAACGAGTTGAGATCAGGCGTATGTGGAATTGATAGAATCAGTGTGTTCACTCAATGATGTTCAAATCAATTTCTAACTATTATGTAATGTGTTTTTTTTTTTTGTTGCTTTTTTGTTTACATTTTGTCTCTCTACATGAAGCTCAAACTAACATTAAAGATTAGAGACTGATGTTTTTTTGTAATAGAGCAAACTTACAAATTCAGCATGGCATCGATTAATTATTTCCCCCCACAGTATATATGAATATGAATGCTGCAAATGATGTTTATTTAAAAAGGAAAAAAGTTGAAACGAAACAATTTATTATCCTGGTTACGTGTTTTATAATCAGCCTTTTGCTGTGAAAACACAACCCATGATTCTTACACAGCACTCTTTTCAAACTAGATTTCTTTTTTTTGTGTTTATTTTAATTACACAACCCGACCGTTAACAGTAATACAGCAGTTTTGTGTTGACAGCAGATTTACAATTGGTACAGTAATTGTTTTATGGGACATTTACTTGTTGAGAAGGTTTGTTCACAATACTTGTCAGGACTTTTTTTTCTACATGGATGAACTTGCACATTTTAGTTTCGCCTCTGGTATAAAGAGCCCTGCAATAGACATGAAGTTGCAACTTGTGTGAGCCCACAGGTGGAAAGGTGAGAATGTTGCCACGACCGAGGTGTCTGACATCTTGACGATCTGTGATTGTCTCAAAGAAGCCAACGTTTACGGAGTCCAAGTGCCAGGTGATTGTTACTTTCTCTGTATTTTTTCAGCTCACCATGATTTCTATAAGAATATCATCACCACCTTTGTTTTGCTATGTAGGCCATGAGGGGCGGATAGGGATGGCAGCTGTCACTCTGAAGAAAGAAGTCCAGTTTGACGGACGTAAAATATACAACCATGTGGTCAGCTGCCTGCCCTCATATGCACGTCCTCGCTTTATAAGGATGCAGGTAATTTAATTTTCTGTTTCAGTTTAGGATGAAACACCAGGCATATTTTAATTTTTGAAAAGAAACAGAGTAATCATTGATCCAATATTGATGATTTCTTTCTGTGTAGAGCACTGTGGAAGTAACTGGGACTTTCAAACAGATGAAGGTAAAATTAGTGGAGATGGGATTTGATCCAGGACGTATCCAGGACCCTCTTTACATCCTTGATGATAATGCCAAGAGCTACGTACCACTGACAGCTCAGATCTATCATGCCATCATATCAGGAAGCACGAAACTATGAGCGGGCTCTCAGTTTTCACCAGATGTGCAAGCTTTTTGGGTAATTGGTATTTTTAATGAATTAACTTCCAGCTCAGGGAAGAAACACACACTTTTCAATAATGCTCTAGTTGGTTAAATCACATTTTTTAAGGCAGCACGTGGGACTCTGTGTACAAGGGGCGGGGTTTGTCACACTATAAATGTGTATTTACTCGCACGCTGACTTCTGTTTATGCATGTACTTTTTTTTCAGTGTTGTGTTCATGTGTTATGGTACGACAATTGTGGTGAAGAAACACTATGGATAGACGGTGTAGTTTACATACTTTATTTCATACTTATTTTTTATGTACTTCACAAGAATTATTTGCTTTTCTTCAAGTGATGAGTACCTCATGATCATTTAATACTTACAAAATTATATATTAAGGGGAATGATATTAATGCATTTTATAATAATGTGTCAGTAACTGTAAATGTGCGTTGCTTTCTTCAGAATTAAAGTTAAGCCAGAAGCAGTTTTCGTGCTTGTGCTTGCTCTGATTTTGCTCACTACAAAAATTTCAGATGTGACATGTGACGTGGAACAGTCACTAGGTGGAGACAAACACTGCCTGAGCTTCACTCCTCAGTGTGGTTGAAACAGAGTAGCAAATCAGCAGTCAGTAAATTAACTTCAACATCTAGAATTTACTCCCTTTCCTGACTGTGTGGGAACCACAGATCCTGGGTTATCCTCACGTTCAGCCACAAAATGTGGCTTGGGTTTACCAAATCATGAAAATCAGCACCAGACTAAATGTGGGGGAGGGAAGGAGGGAGGTTGTCTATACACATACATGCATTTCTGCACATTTTTTCTGAAAATGGAGAAGTACCATTTTCAAGGACAGGATGGGTGAAAAAGCAGCCAATGCTTTATTACTGTGTAACTGTTGTGTAATGTTTTTTCTGCCTTATCTGCTTTTATGTTTTTATGATCAGTTGGTTGTGTTAAAGGAAGGTGGCTGGAGAGCCGCACAGGAATCTTTGATGTAAATCCTCTGTTAATGTTTTCAGCTCATTATTTGGCAGCCACTGGACAAAACCCACTTGACCTACCTGTCTTTGCCAAGTGTGAAAATTGCAGAAAAACAAGACCATAATTATTCCACTGTTCATGTTACTTTTGGAAGCACTGGAGTGCAACTCATGGAGATCAGATAGTCCCGAGCTTGAAAGTGTTGAAAGGGGTGTTACACTTTCAGCTCATCCAGCAAAACGAGCTGTGGTGAGGCATCTAACTGTCTGTCCATTTGTAGTTCACAAGAATCACAAATATCACAACTAGTGGTCAGAATTTAACCAAACTTGCTCACATTAATCACCTAATGGGTTCTCATGGACACTGTGCTGAAGCTCAAGGTCACATTTATAATCTGACAATCTGATTACTTTGATCCGAGCCAGAGTCATCGAGAGTTTTACAGGCTTCATACTGACAAAGGTGTTATCCAACATCTGCCACACACACTAAAAGTAACATGGTTCAGACAAGGAGCCTTCCTGACACCTTTCTTTGAGTTACGACAGTAGCATTCCCTGTAAAGCCATTAGATTGACCAGTAATTAACAGATATTGTTAAATAACAGTGCACATAAGCATGTTTTCCGATGTTTACACTTTACACGTTCTATACCTGGCCCAGGTTTCAAAAATCCCTATTGTTTATGCATCAACTTGGTATTCTATTTGAATCATGGGTGGAAGTTTGCATTTGGTGGAGCGCCATTAGAATAGAACCAATGTTTTCAGGAACTCGGGAGTTCCCTGACAATATCATGTTTACTCGTTTTCTAAACCCAGAAAGCACACTCAGGCAACAGTGTGTGAGATGCAAGTGTTTATTTAGAAAGTGCTGAGAGGAACTGAGAATCTCGGAAAAGGCAACACAGTGTTAGTTTGTTCACGGAGATGGACTCATCTTACATCCGGAGAGGGAATATGCTGGTGTGCAGACTAGGTGAAGAATGACCAGGCCATTGAACTTTCAGTTGGTACTGAGTTCTGCAGATAATTGTAAGGCTGAGGTGTTTAGGCACAATACCGGCTGGGACCTGGAAGAGCCATGAGGCTGAACTGGTAAACCCTTCAGGTGAGTGAACATGGTGTGTGTCTGTGTGCTGTAGTGAAATCAAAAACAGTGAGAATACTGAAGAAATACAAAGGCACAGATGGAGCAAATCTACCATCATAGTGGACTGTACGATCTGACTGGGAATCACAACCACAGCCTAATGGTAGATAGGGGTGGGCAGATGGACTGGACTGGCCGCTTTTCTACTCTTCTGAGCACTCAAAGCGCTTTACACAACTTGTGCATTCACACCAGCACATTGTTCTAAGCGCTTTCTAAGTAGCATTCACACACACTCATACTCCGATGGATGCATCGGAGAGCAATTTGTAAGACTGACCTGATCAGATATCACTGGACTTCTCCACTACTATGAAATAAAACATGTTAAGTAAAAAGTGAATTCTAACAGTTTGAAAGTCCATCCATCCATCCGCTTCCGCTTATCCTTTTCAGGGTCGCGGGGGGCGCTGGAGCCTATCCCAGCTGTCATAGGGCGAAAGGCAGGGTACACCCTGGACAGGTCGCCAGTCTGTCGCAGGGCTAACACACAGGGACAGACAACCATTCACACTCACATTCACACCTAGTGACAATTTGGATTAATCAATTAACCTATCCCCACAAGCTGCATGTCTTTGGACGGTGGGAGGAAGCCGGAGTACCCGGAGAGAACCCACGCAAACACGGGGAGAACATGCAAACTCCACACAGAAAGACCCCGGCCTGATGGTGGAATTGAACTCAGGACCTTCTTGCTGTGCGGCAACAGTGCTAACCACCGTGCCACCGTGCTGCCCCAGTTTGAAAGTCATAGGGTTATTTTGATAATGCATTTTATTGGCTTATTAACAGATAACACCAGCTAGTTTGTGAAGAACACTATCTCTACTTAAAATGCTTGATATCATCCTATAAAATTATTATTTGAAATGATAATGTAACGGAGCGGAAAGGCTGATTATGCTTCCAAGATGGTTTGTGTTTTTTAAAAGGAAGGAAACCTTCCTCAAAGCGGGCAGAGCAGTGGAGCCGCCGAGGGAAAAGCACACGATACAAAAACTGTAGAATTAAAAATATAATTTATTATATTTAAATAGTTAAAAATATAAAATGAATTAAAACAACCTTGGCCAAGGGAAGACACAATAAAAATCAATAACACACAACATTAAAAGTCCAGTGGAATCCACCACGGCCTAAAAGTCACAGAAAACTAAGAGGTCCAGCGTAGTATTAAACCCAGCGGAGTCCTCGCCTTCCTCCCCGCATTCCACGTCCTGGTGCACTGAAGAAAGGGAGGGAGCGGCAGTCACCATTCCTTTGGCAGTTTACTTTATAAAAAGGATAAGTCAAAGACTTACCCGGGTGGGCAGAGCTCTCAACTCCGCCCGCCGCTTCCTCAAACTGCAATCGGCACCGCGGTCTCACTGCTTCTGTTCTCCCACAGTGCACGAGCTGGCTCTTGTCGTTATTGCCACCAGACTGCCGCTACGCGTCCCTAGTCGCTGGTCATCTGCCTTTTTTCCTCTGATCGTTTCCCCTTTCCAGTCGCTGGTAATCTCTCTTCCCAGTCGCTGGTCGTCTGCTCCATCTGATCATCTCTACTCTCTGATCGTCTGTGTCTTTCCTCTGTCTGTCTCGCATTCTCCGTGTTCCATTTGCGTTGAACACCGGCTCCAAACCTCTTATGTGTCCTTGAGCACTCTGTAAATTACCTTTTCTTTTCTCTCAGGTGTGTCCAATTAGTAAAAACGGGGGGAAAGGCGGAGTCTCTCCAGGACAATTTGCCGGCAACTAAAACATGCAAACTAAATAAAACACTGCACAAAAATATAACCAATGCATGCAATATAAAAAATAAATATGTACACTTCACATTAAAATACAGCACAGCAAAACAACGTCCGTCCTTCCCTGGATGACATCAACAGCATCTTTTTTATTTTAAAATTGAAAGAAAATTATAATTTGCCCCATTTAGATGTTTTAAAGATGGATTGCTCTAATACTTTGACCACCTTTTTTCCCTCGTTCACCACACTGTGCAAACGGTACATGCATCCCTGTGCTTAGCTCGCTTGCTACCAGTGTTGGTCAAGTTACTTGAAAAAAGTAATCAGTAACTAATTACTGATTACGTCCCCAAAAAAGTAATCCCATTACTTTACTGATTACTTATTTTCAAAAGTAATTAATTACTTAGTTACTTTTTAAAAACACGATTTACAACCTGAAGAGGTGATAAAGCGATAGATCTTTCAGCCCAATTCTACTTTTTCTACATAATCCATCATACAAAATGTAATCAAATGGAAAAGTCTCTTTTTTTTAAACTTGTTTTATTAGTTTTAATCTTTTAACTTTATGCATCAAGCAAAAATTTAATTATATGCAACATTCTCTGACTTGAATAAATTAGTTTAACATTTAAACCTATTTTCTGCACATTCCAGCACATAAAATAAAATATTTTTTGTGTTTACACTCACTCTTTCAAATAGATGCAAGTAAAACACAACAGAAAATAAATAAAGTCAAAGACTCAGCAGTCCTGTTGCTCTATTTTCACATGTAAAGCAGGACTACGGTAGGCGGAGGTTTACCCTGGTGCAGGTGTGCCGAGGTCAGTTGATATATCTATCTATCTATATATATATATATATATATAAAATTAAGAAAAATATGTATTTAAAAATTCTATTCCTCAGTTTTTTTAAATACTTTACTACTGCTACATCGAGTTCATGTGATTCCTCCCCAGCCAAAAAAAGAAGAAGAAAAAAAGAAAGAAAAAGGAAAAACGTTAAGAAAGAGACTCACAAATCACAGCAGGCAAAGGGGGGTGTCGTCCCATTTTAACCCCTCGAACTCTCAAACTCGTTCAAAGTTCAGGAGGCGTAAACGGAAATGATCCAAGGGCTGGAGTCCGTTGAAAGGTGATGTATGAATCCAGCAGCAGGTCTGACATATTCGTCTTTTTTAAAAAACAAAAATGCTTGCATATATTTTGTGCACCGCGTTGGCAGTCTTGCCCTTACTGATTTACTTCCGGAATCCTTATTTTTTGAAAGATTTAACATACACATTTATTTCCATTTATGTCGGTATACGCATGAGTAGAATCAAGAAAAAGTTTTACAGTATTTTAGATCGTTTTCTGGACAAAGTGGCGGAGCATCCGCATAAGAAGTTCATAGTTTACGAGGAAAGCTCCTACACGTACAGCCAAGCCGACAGAGAAAGCAACAAAGTGGCCAGGGCTCTGTTAACGCATGCCCACCTCAAGCAGGGGGACACGGTAGCCCTCTTCTTGGGCAACGAGCCGTGGTTTGTATGGATGTGGCTCGCACTGTCCAAGCTGGGATGCACAGCGTCCTTCCTCAACGTCAACATAAGATCCAAATCCCTGCTGCACTGTTTCTCCTGCTGTGAAGCCAAAGTCCTGATCGCTGGCGCTGGTAAGCTGCGTAAATACTGCAGTAAGCTGTTGGGGTTTGTTTTAATGAAATTAACTTTAAACGTGCGCATATCTTTCGTTTTTTAATATCACGTGATCATATTGTCTAATTCATTTAAAAAGATCTTTTTGTATCTCTGACTATTTTTTTTTAATCTGGGAGGTTTGGACTGCACTAAAGTTGCATGGGTATATCTTATTAATTTCACCATCAAATAGATCGACTGTTTATTAAACACACATTTATGTAACCCTGTAATGACTGATCAGCACCTCTTTTCTTTTTACCTCCCTGGCTCTCAGACCTTCAAGGAGCAATAGAGGAGGTGCTGCCCACTTTGAAGCAGCAGGGTATCCTTGTGTTTATCCTCCGTGAGCACTGTCATGTGGACGGCATCGAAAGCCTCTCTGACAAAATTCAGATGGAGTCAGACGAGCCCCTGTCCCGTCAGCTCAGGGCCAGCATTAACATCAAGAGTCCTGCGGTGTACATCTACACATCAGGAACCACAGGTAACCTCGAGGGCTTATCTGGCCTTGACTTCTAATCTATGTTCATACAATTATCATGCAGAGGTTGAGTAAAAGGATGACAATAAAACTGTACTACATCTGCTCTTATAGGGCTTCCAAAAGCAGCTGTGATTAACCATGAGAGGGTATGGATGCCAGCTTTTGCCCTGACCTTTGCTGGTGTGCGCTCAGACGATATTGTCTACATATATCTGCCTCTGTACCACACTGCTGGCTTTCTTATGGGACTTTGTGGAGCTATAGAAAAAGGTAACACATAAAATATTACCAAAAAATAAAACCACAAATCAAGATTTCACCTGAATTTATTGCAGGTTAAACCAACATATACATGACCTCAAACTACACCCGCTTCCATTGTTTGTACTTTGAAGTCCTAAAGTTCGCCTTGCAGAGTTTACAACACTGAACTCTTAGCATGAAGCGGCATATTTGCTGAACTCTGTATCTTTCCATTTTTAGGCACCACTGTTGTTTTGAGAAGCAAGTTCTCTGCCTCCAACTTTTGGAATGACTGTAGAAAGTACAATGTGACTGTCATCCAGTACATAGGCGAGGTCATGCGCTACCTCTGCAACACACCGAAGGTAAACACAAGTTTAAGGTGTCTGTGAAGGTTCTCAGTCATCCAGGTCATCGTAGTCAAAGGAGCTTGCAAAGAAAAGCGTCTGGACTTCTTTAAGTTACTTGAAGACGTTTCACCTCTCATCCGAGAAGAACTGAAGAAGCTTCTCGGATGAGAGGTGAAACGTCTTCAAGTAACTTAAAGAAGTCCAGACGCTTTTCTTTGCAAGCTCCTTTGACGAGTTTAAGGTCATAATTTACTAATGACGATATTGGGATATGCATTAGAAGCTCAAACTGTTTTAATGATTTCTACCAACCTGCTTCAGTCAGGAGCATTGTTTCTTATGGTCATTGTTTATGTTCTCACCTCTCCTTTGGCCTTCTTTTAGAGAGACAATGACAAGGATCATAAGGTCCGACTGGCCGTAGGGAACGGAATAAGGGAAGACACCTGGGTTGAGTTCCTGGAGCGATTTGGGAACATTTGTATCCGTGAATGCTACGGAGCAACTGAAGGGAATGTTGGCTTTATTAACTATGGTGGGAAAATTGGAGCTATGGGCAGAGAACATTTTCTCTACAAAGTAAGATGTAGATTGGGAGATATAACCATGTGAAAAAGAAAGCACACCCTCTTTCAATTCTAAAGATAATTAGTCCACTCTTTTTTACAACGTCATTCTAGGCTGTTGAGGTTTGGGAGCATTCATTTATGCATTGATCTATTAGGGTCCAATCACATCATTTCAGTGAAGTTCAGGTCTGGATTTTGACTTGGCCATTCCAACTTTTTTTTTTCTGTAGTTGCTCTAAACATTAAGTCTGAGCTTGAGGTGATTTTACTTAAACGTCTACTCCTGGGAAGACTGAAAACTGTTTTGATCTTTTGCCACTTGTGAATAATCTTCTTACTGCAGAATGATGGATTTCCGATTTTTGGGAAGTTGCCTTGTAACCCTTCCCAGACTGATGTGCAACCAAAATTGCTTCTATAAGATCACTGCTGATGTCTTTCCTAATGGCATCCTGTTAACACAACACTTAAGTGCTCCAGACCAGCAAACTGCAGAAATGTCTGCTTCCTTTTTCCACACACTGCTTCCGCATTTTGGCTGAATCTTTGTTAAAAAGATAATGACAATGTAACATCTTGTGTGTTGTTACTCGTCTGATGTTGTATTTACTTGATTGTAAAACCTATTCCAAACCAGATTAATATATTTTATTTTGTCTTGATGCATAAAATCTTTGAAGTGAAGAGTGGGTGAAATTTCTTTTTCACATGACTTTTCTTGTTTTTGTTTTTTTCAAATGTTTGCTGGTGTATACAGCCTATATAGTATATGCAAATTATATGACTAACTCCTTTTTCTCTTCAATGTATCTGTAAACTGTTTCAGATGGCATGCAAATATACCCTCATAAGGTTTGACACAGAAAAAGAGGAGCCAGTCAGAGACTCTAGAGGATTTTGTATTGAAGTCCCAAGAGGTGAGCCTGTTTCCTAAAGTGCCGTCTTGACTTTTAAGCTACTACTTAAACGTATGCTGTTACTTTTACTCGCAGGAGAAACTGGTCTGCTTGTGGCAAAGATTGGAAAAAGAACACCCTTCAGTGGCTATGCCAAGGACAAGCAGCAGACAGACAAGAAGAAGCTAAGAGATGTGTTCGAGAAGGGCGACATGTACTTTAACAGTGGCGACCTTCTAAAGATTGACGACGAGGGATTTCTCTTCTTTCAAGACCGCATTGGAGACACTTTCAGGTCTGTGAAACATAATAAATGAATTTGACAATCTGGGTGAAAGGTCAGGACAAGGAGTACCAGAGAGTGTTTTTGCCTTAAAGTAGACATGAAACACTTTATTCTGCAATAAAAAACTGACATAGATGTAACACTGTCTGTGAAGCTAGATTTAAAAAAATAAGTAAAGCATTAAAACCTTATTTTGAGATATATCATTTCAGAATTACAGACATTGTGGTATTATATCTGTTACAGGTGGAAAGGAGAAAATGTGGCAACCACGGAGGTGGCTGACCACCTGCTCGCAGTTGACTTTGTTGAAGAGGCTAATGTCTATGGTGTGAAGGTGCCAGGTAATAATGACACTAAAAGCAAGATTATTGTGATGTATGTCTCATAAATATTACAAACATCTTTTTTTTCCAGAATTCTAAGAAAAAAACTCAGAATTCAGAAGTTTTTTCTTGGAATTCTGAGATTAATCGCATATTTCTGACATACTGAGGAAAAACTCTGAGTGTTTGGATTAATGTCTGGATTCTGAGGGTATTTTTTCTTCTTTTTACTTTGACCTTCACTGAATAGGACATGAGGGAAGAATTGGAATGGCAGCGCTAAAACTGAAAGAAAATATGGACTTTGATGGCAAAGCTTTATATCAGCATGTCAAAAACTACTTGCCCAGCTACGCAAGACCACGCTTCGTTCGCATACAGGTAAATAAAGTTCAATGAATGATCACATTAAGATATATCTGCATACATCTTAGCAATAATCCCGTAACCATTTCATTTTTCTCTGGCAGGATGCATTGGTAGTGACGAGCACCTTTAAGCAGATGAAGGTGAAGCTGGCAGAGGAAGGTTTTAACCCTGCTCTCATCAAGGATCCTCTGTTTTACCTGGAAGACAATAAGGGCTACATACCCATGACTCAGGAGTTATTCAACTGCATTGCAGAAGGAAGACTCAGGCTTTAAACGAGTTCAGCGCTGATTTTTTTATTGTCAGTCTCAAAAACATTAGTGTTTACATTAATCTTTACATTGTGGATATACAAACATATAATGGCATGCATTTCATTTTTTTATATTTCAACTGTTTAGTCTGAAATACTTTCTTTTTTTTAAAATGATTTTTATATGAGTAAATCCCATATCGCCGACACTGTTATTTGGTGACTGTGTTGGTTGACTGTGTGCTGAAGTAAACTGCTTATCAATCAATAGGTGAATTATTAATAATAATAATAATGGATACTTTATTGATCCCCATGGGGAAATTACTTGTTTTTCTCTGCATTTGACCCATTCACTCAGTGAAGCAGTGGGCAGCCCACTAAGCAGGCGCCCGGGGAGCAGTGTGTAGGGACGGTACCTTGCTCAGGGGTACCTCAGGGTAGCCATTAAGTGGATTCGAACCGCCGACCTTCCGATCATGGGGCGACCACTTTACCTACTGAGCTATCCCTGCCCCCATTATTGTGTGGATGTGAGGTACACTTTGTGCTGGTTTTGGGCTCGTCAGAGGAGTTTAGGAGCAGTGGAAGTTTCCAGTGGCGTAGGAGGGGGGGCTGTGTTTGTTACAGCAGAGGAAGACATACAGTTCACTCTTCTGCAGGTGGAGGGTAAGTGCTTTTGAGCTGCTGGAGAAACCTTCAGAGGGCAGCAGAGCTGGTGCCGACCACACTGCACCCACTGGTTACAGAAGCTGGGAATGTATGAAAGTATTGTTGCAAAATATGAGAAGTTGTAGAATAAAAAGGAACAATTTGTAGAAAAAATGTGAACGTGTACTTTGAAATTTCCACCTGTACATATTCTTCTCTACACACTGCACATGTGTTTTAAATGTAGTTACAGAAAAAAATATTCACAAATGTGTTGACTGATAGACTGATACTTTTGCAACACTGTTTGCGAGGAATGTGTTGCAAAACTTGTAACTGAAGGGTGGTCGGGGTTATAGGGGATTGGGGGCGGAGGGACCGGGAGTGGAGGTCAGCCAATGAGAAGGCAGGAGACAAAGAGGCCTCATTCTCTGCTCTGCCACGCTGGATTTACAACCACATAAGTGAGTAAATCAACATACACAGAAATCCCTCATTCCTTATTAGCAGCGGCAGCAAAAACTGGAGTAAAGACAATTTTAGCTTATTGTAACGGTGCTAAGTAGTTTAAATAAATACCAGTATAAATTACCTGATCAGTGTTCTTCCTTGACATTAGCGTTTGTGCAGTTTTTTGACAGACATTCCGACCACGTTCCAGAAGTGTCTTTAGAATGTCACCATCATCACCTTTCTCAGGTCCATTTGGGATTTAAAGGTAACTTAACTCACTCTAACAATAACAAAAACTTTGCACTGAGTCATTATGTGACGTATACGAGTAAAATCAGAACATCTGTCCTCTTTAACTCATAATAAGAATTGAAATGAAGAGAAGATATATAGATATGTATCATTCACAACTCTTCAACTTGTGTTTTATTACAATCTTCTTAATCCTTTGACATCTGGATGTGTCCTTTAGGTCAGTGGCTCTCAAACTAGTGGCATGTAAATACATGTGCGTCATCAAGGGTTGAGCTATGGACAAATATTTAAGTCGGTCCACTTCATCAAGAAATGCAAAAGCCAAATCGGCTAACATTAGAACATATGACATACATCAGTTTTTGTGAAGACATGTGTGTGCCAACTAAGACCTTTTGCACATACAACAACAATAAACCGTGGTTCACTCCTAAACTCCAACATCTTCGTAAGGCCAAGGAGGACGCCTACAGAAGTGGTGACAGGGCCCTGTACAAGCAAGCCAGGATCACACTGACCAAAGAGATCAAAGCAGCTAAAAGGATCTACTCCCAGAAGCTGGAAGAACGGCTCTCAGCCAACAACCCTTCGTCAGTGTGGAGGGGCCTGCAGGAAATCACCAGTTACAGACACCCCCCACCCACTGTTGAAGTAAACAAAGACCTGGCCAACGAGTTAAACACTTTCTACTGCAGGTTTAAGATGGACAGACTCCCACGCCTCACCCTCCCCTCCCCAGAGACATTGCTTCAGACATTGACCACCAACACACCTTCCACCTCTCCCCCCTTCACCCTCCCCATTCCAGACTCAACGACCTCCATCACACCTCTCACCCCCCTTTCCTTCTCCCTGAAACTCAGAATACACACTGAGGATATGAGCCGACTATTTCAGAAACAGAAGCCCAGGAAAGCCCCCGGACCAGACACCTCACCCTCCTGCCTCATAACCTGTGGTGAACAGCTGGCTCCCATCTTTACTCGCATCTTCAACAGATCCCTGGAGCTGTGTGAAATTCCCTCCTGCTTCAAACGCTCCACCATCATCCCTGTTCCCAAGAAACCCACCATCACAAGACTGAATGACTACAGACCTGTCGCCTTGACGTCTGTGGTCATGAAATCCTTCGAACGACTGGTGTTAGTCCATCTGAAGGATATTACAGGCCACCAGTTGGACTCTCTGCAGTTTGCCTACTGGGCAAACAGGTCGGCAGTGAACATGGGGCTGCATTACATCCTGTAACACCTCGACCCCCCGGGAACTTATGCCAGGGTCCTGTTTGTGGACTTTAGTTCGGCTTTTAACACCATCGTGCCTGAACTTATCTCTTCAAAACTCTCTCAGCTCAGTGTGTCACCAGCTACCCGAGTCTGTCCTGTGCTCCTCCATCACAGTCTGGTATAGTGCAGCCACTAAACAGGACAAGAGCAGACTGCAGCGGACTGTACGGGCAGCAGAAAGAATCATCGGCGCCCCCCTGCCCTCCATCCAGGATCTGTACCTCTCAAGAACCAGGAAACGGGGCGGAGGGAGATGGCTGACAGCGGACGAGAGTAGACGTGTATTCGTGAGCTCCCTGCGGTAGGCCCAGGAATCTATCTTTATCCTGACTTGCCCTCATACAATTCCGGACCATAGCAAGAGGCAAAGTTACTAAGGAAACTTCTGTATGGCAAGTTATAATTTGCGACACTCAAAACGAAAGAAAACGGATAAAACTTCAGGACACCTGCACACATTGGCAACAAGAAATATGGCGGATGGGGAGGAGGAATTGCCAATTAGCAAATTACTCAATGCTATCAAGGAAACTAAAGAGGACCTCACGAAACATATTGACAAAAAAACGGCCGATATACAAGCAACCCTGACGAAAATTGAATCCTCTCTTAATGCGCTTTCCGAGCAGGTTGAGGAGATGGAGGCGCGAGTGAGCGCAAACGAAGACGACATTAAAGATGCACACAACCGTGTCGATAAAATGGAGAAATTGACAATGCAACTCAAAGACAAAATTGACGACTTGGAGAACCGCAGTAGAAGGTCCAACCTGAGGATACTGAACATCCCTGAGCAAGCAGAAGGCTGCGACGCTGTGGGATTTTTGGAGAAATTTATACCATAAATCCTGGGGAATGATAACTTCACCTCACACATTACCCTTGAAAGAGTACACCACGTCAGGAAGAAGTCTGACAGACCACGGCCCCTCATTGCTAAGTTTCTGAACTTCAGAGGCAAAGAGAAAGTCCTCCGACTGGCTAGAAGTAGGGGAGAGATGACGTATGAGAATAAGAAAATATCTTTTTTCCCGGATTACAGCGTAGACCTGCAACGCAGAAGAGACGAGTTCCGTGACGTGAAACAGAGGCTGCGAGAGAAGGAGATTGAATATGCTCTGATGTACCCAGCGCAACTTCGCATCAGGCACCAGGGATCTATCAAAATTTTCCCCACTCCTGCTGAAGCACAACGTTATCTGAAAGATCTTCCGAGTGAGTAGACTAAAGTGATCTAATTTGATTTCAACAAAGCAATTCGCTCTTGTACTCTCAGATGAGAAGCCCTCCACTGTTAACTTTGGGGGTGGGGGCGAAATGAAGGGAAAAAAGACTATAACATCAAGCATTGACATAGAAACTCTCCATCCTCCACTTTTCAGACGAATTGGAGATATGATTTATAGTAATCCAGTATTTGATAACTAATATAAATATTTGCTCGTTTCTCAGTTAAAATAATGTGTACGAATTCATAAAAGTACAGATTTTGTGTGCATTTATGATCATGATATCAACCCCCTACTGGATGAGTGTGATTACATCTTGATCAACCAGTTTATTTGTCCCTTACACAGTTATGTTCTGTATCCGACTGTAAAAATTTAGTACTTTGCTGTAAATATCTCACCAAGAGTGGCTAAAGTTTCAACCTTAACAGCTGCCTGGGCCACCACTATTGTTTGGCTGAATTACCTACCTAATGTGGTTTTGTTATAGGGGTTTTATGAGGCAGGTTTTTATTTTAACGTTTTGGGGTTATGTATGGTCTCTTACCAAAAATTTTACTCATACTTATGTAACCCACATAAAAATAAAAAGAACTGCGTCTATAACTAAATTGGAATCTTAAATTCCAACCGGAGCGTGTCCGTGAAGGCATCGTGCGTCATGACGCACGCCACGCCGCGAGGCTGCACATGCCTGTTGTGACCAATCACATTCGCGAGGCACTGATATATGCCTTCCGGGTTGTCGCCTCGAAACGACGCGGGGGAGAGGCGTTAGCGGATGGAAGCAACATTTTTTTTTTTTTTTTTAAATACTTTAATTAAATTTATGCACATATTACAATCTCTCGTTGGGAGACAACATTTGTGCAACAACATCTTGAAAAGGTTGAATAAGAAATCAAACGAAAAAAAACAAAACAAACAAAACAAACAAAAAAAAAACAAAACAAAAAAAACCACATATATACATATACATAAATATATGAAGGCCATTTTTATGACATATAACAGTTTCCTTTCTGCGAACACTTTAACATACATGTGGCTTACTTAGTACACCAAAAACACAATCATTAAAAGGATAGAGATTGAGTCCCATTGTCGCATATCAAAGCAGCCTCTTTACATGAATCACTCAGTAATTCTAAAGATGACAAAAAAGATTTTAATTCAATTTTCAATACAGTTAGGGAAGGTCTTTTACTTTTCCATTTGCATTTGTGTAAGTGGTATTTGCCCATAATTATCACCACCTTGTGTAGCATGGACAGTTCCTTAGATGGATCACCATTATTATATAAAACTTGTGTTAGAGTCAGTGGGGTCATCCCATCTATTCTTATACTCAACCAGTCTACTAGATCTTGCCAAAAGTCAGTTGTTACTGAGCAGGAAAAAAACAAATGATCAATACTTTCCGCATTTTGTGAACAAAATCCACATGGCTCTACCTCAAACCCAAACCTTTTTTTAAGCATTTCAGCTGCTGGGTAATATCCATTAATTATTTTAAATTGCATTTCTTTGACTTTGGGGGGGATAGGCCATTTTAAAAAGTGCGTATATTTGTTCGTTATTTTAATATTACTCCCTTTTAGTTTTGTGTTACTGTTAAAGTCGTGAAATAATTTGTTTTTAAATATCTTGTTCATGGTTTTATTATTACAGTTTTTATCCGTCAAAGGAATCTGGTTTAGATGTAAAGAAGGTAGACTAATTTGTGCCTTAGAGTAATACAAATAACCTTGAATCAAACTCAACAGAGGTAAGGGGATTGCCTTACAAACCTTGTCATATTCTCTAAGGGAACACTGAATGTTAAACTTCGTATTAAAAACACCCACTGAGAGAAACTGACCCCTTTCATCAAGTAAGTCTGTTATAAAGATTATGTTTTTTTCAAACCACTCTTTAATAAACAACGACTTCTTATTAATTGTAATTGTTCTGTTATTCCACAAGGTGGAGCAATGTGGTGAAAAGTTATGGGCAAACACCATCTTCCAATAAGATAAGACCTGCTTATGATATTCTGACAGTTTCACAGGCAACTTCAATATATCAAAATCACATTTCAGGAGAAAATCCAACCCTCCCACCTTTTTGAAAATATTTTTTGGGATATGGAACCATATGGAGTCAGGTTTCAAGAGGAAGGCTTTTATCCAGTTTATTTTAAATACTCCAACCATTGATTGAAAATCAATTGACTTTATACCACCTTTAGCGTAATCTTTGACAAGTTGTGATTTTTTAATGTAATGTGTTTTATTGCGCCAAATGAATTGATAGATTATAGAGTTAATCTTTTTAATGCTTTTCGGGGTAATGTATAGTGAGTATGCTGGATAAACCATCTTTGAGACGCCCTCTGATTTGGATAATAGATTGCGTCCAAAAATTGTAATATCTCTCGTCAACCAATGATTTAGTGTTTTGGACATGCCATCAATTTTGTCTTTTAGGTTTTTTGATTCTCTAGTGTTGATGTCTTTGTCTAAATAGATGCCTAGATACTTAACTTCATTTTTCACTGGAATCGTCCTCATGCTATTTTCCAAACAATCATAAAGTGGCAAAAGTTCACACTTCTTTAGGTTCAGACACAAGCCTGAAGCTTTAGAAAAAATTGAAATGACATTCAATGCTTTCTCGAGTATTGATTTATCCTTTAAAAATATTACTGTGTCATCTGCAAACTGACTTATTTTCAGTTCAATATCAAAAATGTTTATTCCTTCGATGTCTGAATGGTTCACAATGAGGTAAGCCATTAATTGAGTGCAAAGAATAAATAATTTTGGAGAAATTGGGCAACCCTGTCGAATTCCACAGAATATGTCTATCCTAGATGCTATGCCTGGATTGAGTGAAACATAACTATAAATTTGCTTGTAGAACAGTTTGATCACTTTGCAAAATTTGTTTCCAAATCCAAAAAGTTCTAAAGATCTAAATAAAAAATTATGGTCTATTGAATCAAATGCTTTAAAAAAGTCAATAAATAGTATCAGTGTTACGAACAGCTGATAGGAACGGCAAAGCGTGTTTCTGGAATATTATGTTTTTGTTCCTGCAAGCGCTTTTTATGCAGTTTTTGCAAAGCTTTATGTGGAAGGAAACTGTGACCGAGGACAAGCTGATGGCATAAGATGTAAGTACAACTCCTCCGGTTTCATATGCAAAACAAATTATTGCGCTAGCTTACACGGTTCCGGTTCTACAGGGATTTAAAAATAGTTACACAACACGGAGCGTGCTGCTCTGACCGGCTTTAAAGGGTTAACAATGACTTTGAAAAAGAATATAAAATAGTGTGCAACACCACTGAAGTTTTTTTTACCTCTCTTTTCAACCAGCGGCAGTCACTCTCCTCTCCAAATAACTTCTGCTTAGCTTTCCGGGCTTCCCTCGGGTCCTCTTAATCAGCGGTCTCCAACCTTTTTTGCGCCCGACAATATTTTCACGGACCGGCCTTTAAGGTGTCGCGGATAAATGAGGGCGGGGCTAATAATCGGCTCAGTCATTTTTAATGATCGTTGAAAGCCCAGATCGTAATCGTGATTAAAATTCGATTAATTGAGCAGCCCTATCTTTAATCATATCAAAAAAGATATCTGCATTTTCTTTTTCAGTTCTTGATTTATACAGATTACTATAGAACATGTTAATTTCCTCACTTATTTTGTTTGGTTCCTCAATTATAGTACCATCCTTACTCAATTTAGTTATTTTTTTCTTTGTTTGTCTACGCTTCTCTAGACTATAGAAATAAGATGAATTTTTTTCTCCATGTTCAATCCACTTGGCTCTAGACCTTACATATGCTCCTTTAGCTTTAATCAAGTACACCTCATCTAGCTTATTTTGTAAAGATTGTAAGCGTTCTGACTCTTCCGCAGTCATACAGGGTTTACCACATAATAAATGAATTTGTTCAATTAGATTTTTCTGTTCACATACGCGTAGGGCAGACACTTTCTTTCCCGTTTCTATAGCTAATTGTTTCACATTATATTTAAACCATTCCCATTTACTGACATTAGTCATGCTCATATTGTTAATTTCTGATTTAAGTTCTTTAACTTGTTTACAGAAGTCTTCGTTTTGTAATAAACTATTGTTAAATTTCCATATGTTGTCAGATCTTTGTTGTTTACGTAGAGATAATAAGAGACTTATCAGACAATGATCAGTAAGTGGGGTTGACTGGGTCTCACATTTCGTAACATATGATGATACTGTTTGGGAGACAAGCCAATAATCTAATCTTGAACATACGTTTTTATTTGATGGACTAAACCAAGTATATTTCTTCATATTTGGGTTTGTCATCCTCCAATAATCGATCATATTGGTTGTCGTACAAAAGTCACAAATAATGCTATCGTGTTCTGGTTGATTTCCTCTTTGTGGTTGTCTGTCAAGCCATGAGTTAGGAGCCAGGTTAAAATCGCCTCCAGTTATCACCTGGGTAGAACCATATGTAGTACTCCACTTTGCAATTAATTTACTTAAGTTAGACATCATATTTCTATTTAGCGACCTGTTATTGTATCCATACACGTTAATAAGAATAATTTTCTGTTCACAGACTTCTACCAACACCATGATCCAATGCCCCATTCCGTCGCTTTTATGATCAATAACTCTCCCTGCAAATTTGTTGAATAAGATCATAACTCCTGCTGAGTGAGTAGTACCATGTGAATAAAGAATACTATCTCCCCATTGATGTTTCCAAAATGTTTCCTCTTCCTTACCAGAATGTGTTTCTTGTAAAAACAAAATGTTTGCCTTAATTTCCTTGCAGAATAAGAACATGGCCTTACGTTTGACATTGTTTTTTAAGCCTCGAACATTTAAGGAACTTAATAGAACAGCCATCTATAAGATAAAGAAAAAACAAAAACAAAAAACGCAAGAACAAAATACAAAACAAGAACAGTAACGGCTTCCTTGGCACTTACTAGAAGAAAAAAAAAGTGCTTGAAGCAGGAATAAGCCTAGTGTCCTACCTATGTAATCATAACAGTACTCCGACCCTAACACAGTACTACCCCTTTATATATGCGGCAATTTTAGCTCTGGATAGCCCACGTTTAACTACGGCTTTGCTTTTTGACCCTCTCCTATTTTTTATTTGTGTATTTTTAACAGATATGTATATATAAACATATATATACACACATACATACCCACATTTTATGGTTAACTTGTAGTGACTTCTTCAAGTGCATCTCACAGATCGATCCTTTTACCGTCTATTATTGCATAACCCTCCTTTAGGAATGCTCTTTTGCCGTTGTTTCGAGCTTCCTGCACCTTGGGCCACAGCTTGATCCGAGCTTCACGGTCTTCTTTGGAGAAGTCTTCTTTAAATTTTATGTTCAGTTCTTTGCAGACCCTGGCCTCTTTGGATTTCCTCCATACTTCATCCCTTGCCGTCCTCATGCTGAACTGTATGATGATTGGTCTTGGCACCTTGTTGCTCACTGCATTGTCTTTCTTCCCCAGTCGGTGTACTGTATCAACCATGAGCTGCAGTTTTTCCACTGATACAGGAACTACTCTTGTTAGAATGCCGATCACTGTTTCACGTGTATTCTCGTTGTCCTTCTCTGTCAGACCCAAAATTCTGAGGTCCCATCTTCTGCGGTAACGTGCACTCTCCCGACAGCTCTCCTTTAATTCTTTGTTTTCCTTCATCAGCGACTCTACCTTCGTCGTCAGCTTGTCAATTTCCTCTCTGTTTTTTTGGGTCGCCTGTGTATTTACTTCAATGCGTTGTTCGAAGGCTTCCAACTTCTTTTCAAGCGAATCAAACCTTTCCTCGCATCTCTTTGTGAAGCCAAGTAAAACTTCATATACATTCTCGATGCTCACCTGCTTCTCAGTTATTTTGCTTTTCATTTTTTTGGGATTGGGACTTGGTAACGGAGTGTGGTCACCTATGGGTCTTCCGATCTCTTTCTGAAGTTCCATCTCTTCTATATCTTCATCCTCACATGCTTCCCGCATAGCAGCAAGGTTGTAATCATGGTCGGAGAGGCTACCTGTTAGCTTGGGGTTAGCCATTTTTATCACTCTAAGTTTATCTTTGTGTCTGCCTGAAGGTCTGTCAAAGTAACTTCCAGGGGGTTTTGCTTGCGTTCTACTTCCTTTGGAGTAACAGTTTGTCAGTAAAGTATTTTACAGGACATCAAAATCACGTTTCTTAATCAGACCCGCAGATTGTACAACCGCTTATTCCGCCATCTTTCTCTCCCCTCGCGGATGGAAGCAACAGGTACGTGGGGCGAGCGCTTTTCGCTGTTTACTATCTTGACTTGTTTTGAATTAATTGTGGATTGCGTTCAACAGTATTTTGATACCGCCGTGGGTAGATGCGTGGGGCTCGTATGTGACATCGCACGTAGTGAATGGTGAGTGAGTCTGAATGTTTGTTTGTATTTGTAACCTGTATCAGTATGCCAGTGCTATTAGCTGATGGGATGGCTGAGGCTTACTGCATTACTACTGCTCTCACTTTATGTGGCTGTAGTTTTGTTATTTGAGATTGTCATTTATTTTGATTCATTACAATGGTTGGATATGTATTTGTTGTATTTTCTCATGGATTTTATGTGTACACTGGAACTAAAGCTAGCTTGGGAAGTTTAGATGAATTTTGCTAATAGTGGTCTTGTGATTATAGTGCAGGCTAGTGGTGCCCTGGAGAGACCACAGCGACACCACTACTTTGGATGGCGAGCTAGGCCCAACGAGCCAGAACCCCAGCTACAACTTCCTGCGGTCTGGTAGGAGGCTGCTGCGGCCTACACTCTCCCCTCTTGGTTTTCAGTCCCCTAAATCTCACTTCTGAGATTTCAGCTTTGGAATCTTAGTGCTGATCATCATACTTCAAATTTCAACCTGTCTAGACTGTCATACGCGTTGGACTTATATCACTCATGAAATAAACTTTATGGACATTGTTGCCAGAGGTTGGACGAGGTTCCTGCACTGCTGTGCAGCGGATATTTTACAAGCTTGAATTGTTTTATTTTTTCCTTGTCTGCAGATTTTGTAAATATTGGTGTTTGGTAATTGCACTTTATTTTCACTATAAATAACAATTGTAATCACAATATCTGTGGTTGTACGTTTATTGTACTTCACTCACCTCCTAGAGCCGAATCTGATATCTTCTGAATTAGCCCAACTACTCATAACCAACTTAAATTATTTTAGCTTATGTACTTGCTACACTTACGCAACTGTTCAGATAGCTCCCTGGTCTAGGCTGTATCTTACTATTATACCCATGGACAGAGCTTCACCACATCGAAACTCAGAAAAGCAGGAATGTGTTCAGAAATCCCCAGAGTTGAATACCATGACACGTACCTGTCCAAGACATTCATATTAAAAAAAAAAACTTAAATTAAGGGTCATCTAACTTGTATATCTTGGAATATTAGAGGGATTAATTCACCTATTAAGAGGGAAAAAATGCTGACATACTTAAAGAGGCAGCGTGTAGATGTCGCTTTTATCCAGGAGAGTCACCTCACAGACGCTGAACATTTAAAATTACGAAGAGATTGGGTAGGCAATGTTTTTTACTCGTCATATACTTCCAAAGCAAGAGGAGTCACCCTGCTTATTAATAAACACCTGAACTTTCAACTAAATTCAGTTGAAAAGGACAAAAATGGCAGATTCTTACTTGTAGCTTGTGAAATAAATAGAAATAAGATAACTTTGATAAATATATATGGGCCCAACTACGACGACCCTTTATTCTTTAACAACTTAATAATGAAAGTGGCTACAATTGAGGGCCAGTATATTGTGGGTGGAGACTTTAATTTGGTCCTAAATCCCTCTTTGGATTGGTCCTCACCCAAAACAGCTTCACTATCCAAGGCAGCAACAGCACTGAACCAAGGTATGAAGGATATAGGCATAATTGATGTGAGGCGAAACCTTCATCCAGGCCAGAGGGACTTCTCCTTTTTTTCACCAGTACATAATACACACTCTAGAATTGATATGTTTCTTGTACCACAAAATATGACGGCAACAGTGATAGATTGCTCCTACTTAGCAACTACTTTTTCAGACCATAATCCCATTAAACTTTCCTGGGCTACCAATATGTCGCAAAGTGCAACCCACAGGTGGAGGTTTAAAAATTATATGCTAGGAGACTCTGATTTTATTTCATATATGAACACTAATATTGAAATTTTCCTAGATGCCAATTCAAACTCCTCTTCACATGCCAATATTTGGGAAGCTCTCAAAGCCTATATGAGAGGTATGGTTATGTCATATGGTGCCAATAAGGTTAAAAAGGTTAGAGAGAAGATAACTAAATTGGAGATTGACATTAAAAACTTGGAGCAGGAATATATTGCTACCAAAAAGGAAGAATACCTCAATATATTAACAAAAACAAGGTTGCAATATGATAATTTATGCACCAGCAGAGCAGAAGCAGCCATGGCCAGAACTAGATATCACTACTACGAATTTGGAAACAAAACAAGTAAACTACTGGCCTGGCAAATTAAGAAAGAAACATCTGATAAATTTATACGGACAATATTAACGGAAGATGATAAACTTCTTGATGAATCAGCACTCATAAATGCCGAGTTTAAACGGTTCTATGAAGATCTGTATAAGGAGCAAGGGATCGACAGTACTGCTGCAAAAAGATTTATAGATGGAATAACCCTTCCTAAATTACATAATGAGGACAAAGAACTGCTTGATGCAGATATATCTGAGATGGAGGTTCTTCGAGCCCTCAAGTGTTTACAAAATAATAAGACCCCTGGACCAGATGGATTCCCAGTTGATTATTAGGCTTTTTCTAATAAATTATTGACACCACTTACAAATATGATTAAAGAAGCTTTAGAAAAAAATAAATTACCAGAATCATTGGAAATTGCAACAATCACATTACTGCCAAAACCGGGCAAGGACAAACAGAGATGTGACTCTTACAGACCCCTCAGCCTCTTAAATGCAGATTTTAAAATATTATCTAAAATAATTGCACTCAGATTGGAGGACATTATGCCTAAGATAATAAATACCGACCAAACAGGCTTCATTAAAAACAGACATGGAGCAGATAATGTGCGACGTTTGCTCCATATACTGAACACTGCTCAAAAAAACCAAGACCCACTGCTAATAATCTCCATGGACGCTAATAAAGCATTTGACAGGATTGAGCCAAACTTTCTATTTCAGGCAATGGAAGCCATGGGCTTCGGAGAAAAGTTCACCCGCTATGTTAGGACACTTTTTAATGCCCCCAGAGCCAATATCATAACAAATAATGTGCTCTCAGGCACTTTCTCTTAAACTAGAGGTTGCAGACAAGGTTGTCCAAGCTCCCCCTTGCTCTTCGCGATTGCGATCGAACCACTAGCAGTTGCCATCCGTACTAATATCTGGAATCAAATTTGGCACAAGTGAACGTAAACTTTCTCTATACGCAGATGACCTCCTACTGTATATAACGGACCCTCTTAAATCAATTCCCTCTTTAATGAAGTGTCTTAAAGAATACAGTGCAGCCTCAGGATACAAGTTAAACTATACCAAAAGTGAGATTATGTTATTAAATATACAAGATAGCCGTATTAGAGCTCTTACTGACCCATTACAGTGGTGTAATAATGGATTTACGTATTTGGGTATACAAATTGGTAAATCCGAGGATCAAATATTCAAACTAAATTATATCAAACTGTTGGAGCAAACCAAACTTAATATTCAGAGATGGATGGATTTTCCATTATCTCTTATAGGGAGAATTAATGTTATTAAAATGAACACTTTGCCTAAGTTTATCTACTTATTTCAATGTCTCCCTACAAATGTTCCTAAAAGTTTCTTCAAAGAGCTTAATAAACTCATAACTTCTTTCATATGGCAAAAGAAAAATCCAAGAGTCAAACTCTCCTCACTACAGGCCCCATATTCAAGGGGAGGACTTAATTTACCAAACTTTAGGAACTATTATCTTGCCTCCCAGTACCGATCAATTTGGATCTGGCTACATGCAGAGAGGAGTGAGGTTCGATGGGTTCCAATAGAACAACATGAGGTGAACCCCATACCATTAAAAGATGTTCCATTTTTAGGTACAAAAAAATGTCTATCCAAGCTCACAAACAATTTGATAATATTAAACACCTTCTGTGCCTGGCAGGAATCCCACTCACTTCTGAAAATAAATATCTCATTTCTTAGAAGGACACCCTTATGGGGCAACCCTGATCTCTCTCATCATATTGCTGACCCAATATTGCGGGGATGGAAGGACAGAAATATTCGAACTGTTGCCGACTTATACAATAATGATACATTTATTGACTTTCAACAACTAAAGGAAAAATTCAAACTCCCAGGACAAAGTTTCTTCAAATTCCTACAAATAAGAGATTGGGTCAAAGAGAAATCCAAAGGATTATTCCCCGAGATACCTAAAGAAACTCCTCTTGAAACGCATCTTTGCACCAAACCATGGAAGTCAATAAAAGGAATAGCATCTTCTATATATACTATTATCAATGAAAAGTTACCTGACCATAATAAAGCGTCTATAAAAAGAAAATGGGAGACAGACCTGGGCTATGTCTATGAAGAGGTAGAATGGCACCATTTATTGGAACAGGCACAGACCATGTTAATTTCTACAAATCACAGGCAAATGCAATTTAATATATTTCATAGGATATATTACACCCCTTATAGGTTACATAAAATTGATACTAATTATTCCCCCAAATGTTTGAGATGTAAGGTGACAGATGGTGATCTCCTGCACATGCTGTGGAATTGCCCAGTGATAGAAGAGTTCTGGAGACGGGCCATTGAAATAATCTCAAGAGTAATGGGGATCCAAATTGAACTGGACCCAAAACTATGGATTCTAGGTGACACAGGTTCTATAAATGTGAATTATCATAAGAAATATTTTATTTTACTTGCGAGTACTGCAATGAAAAAATGTATTTTGCTACATTGGAAATCTGAAAACGCTCCAACACTGAGACACTGGATTAATGAGCTAGCGTCCTACTGCACACCTGAGAAGATATTGCATAGTGTAAAAGGGAAATATGGAACCTTCGAAAAAATTTGGGGCCCCTTCCTGTCAGTACTACCGTCTTTGGACCTAACAGATTATAGAGATGACGCAAATCCCCCTGGGTCTGCCTTGAGTTGATCCCCGGTTAGGCCCTCCTGACTCGATTTCCTGAATGCTGCAGTTTTATCTTGTGGGATGTTGATTCCTGTGCATGAGAGTTTCTATAGATAGGTGTAAATATGGGCTGTCTGGATACACGAATGTGATGAGGTTGAGAGCCATACAGGGGTAAAAGGGTGGGGGGATGGTGGGAGGGGTTCACATGATGTGTTTTCTGTTTTGCTCACTTTTTTTTTTAATTCTTTGTTTTTTGTTTGTTTGTGTTTGTTTTAAATTTCTGTAATTATCAATATTGTTATTATTATTATTATTATTATTATTATTATTATTATGCCTGTATTTTCTGTGTTTGGTTTTCAGATGTTTGAGGTTATCCTTGAAAGGCATAGATACAAGAGTGTGCACCTGGGAGTGCTTCTGTGGTCACAATGGCCTGCCATGCTGTGGTTATTTGATGATACTTGCTCTGTCCCATAGTTGTGAGTTTTCTGTTTGTTTGTTTGTTTGTTTGTTTGTTTGTTTGTTTTTGGGTTTTTTTTTTTTTTGTTTGTTTGTTTTTTGCTTTGTGTGTCTGTTTGTTTTTGTTCGTTTTCCAATTTAAAAATGAAAATAAAGCTTAGAGAAGAACCAGGAAACGGGCAGGGAAAATAATCACAGACCCCTCACACCCTGGACACAGACTTTTTGATCTGCTGCCCTCTGGCAGACGGTACAGAAGCCTGCAGACCAGGACCACCCGACACAGGAACAGTTTCTTTCCCCTCGCCATCTCCCTTCTAAACAGTTGTAGTATTCATTCCACCTCATTTCATTTCTGTATTTTATGTATATAAGTTTAGATTTACACAGCTTTGTGTATGTATGTGTGTGGCGGAGGTGTGGTCCCGGGCGCGGCTGCAGGGGAGGAGTGGTGCAGTGAGCTCAACGGGGCGGTGCTGGAGATGCTGGTGAGAACAGCTGATGGCGATTTGGACTGATGGTGGTTTCCTTCCCTTTTTATAGTGAGATGGAGAGGAGCGGAGGGAGAGGGAAATCAGCTGGGACCGACAGCTGTCAGACTGTGTTCAGTCATAAACCAGGGAAAACTATAAATAAATGTGATAAAGACCTGTGTGTGTGTGTGTGTGTGTGTGTACCTGTGTGTAGTGCATTTCACAATGTGTATGCATGTATAATGTATATATAGACACGTGTGTGTGTGTGTGTGTGTGTGTGTGATTTAAATTGCTGTGCTTGAGAGTCATCATCTACCGGAACCAAATTCCTTGTATGTGTCTGCACATATACTTGGCCAATAAACACAATTTTGATTCTGATTCTGGTATGACAGTTACCTGGAGTTTGTGTTTATTGAGAATGATGAAGGAGGAGTGAGGGGACTTCCGGTGTCATGGTGGCGAGAGTAGCAGCATAAACAGGAGCTCCTGCATCGATAGCTAAAATAATCCGCAATTCAAGAATATAATCCATTAAAAGCGATTTTCCTCTCAAGAATAATGAGCGGAGATAAAAATAAGAAGGGACGAGCCCCAGGCCGAAGCTTAGAAACGCGACTTGAGAGTAAGACAAATGAGGTTACCGCCGCCACAAGCAGGATCGAGGAGGTGGGGAAACGTCTGGAAAAAATGGAAAGAAACATGGTAGGGAAGGAGAAATGGGACATTGGAGTGAGGGATGCCATTGTTCAGCTGCTGGATAACCAGAGGCAGCTCCAAGAGAAGGTTACGGATTTGGAGGGGCGCTCACGCCGTAATAACATATGGCATCCCTGAGAACATAGAAGGCACCTCCATGCTAAGGTATGTGGAAAGCATGATGATAAAGGAGTTGGGGGACGGCGTGGACTTGGGCAGCGAGAAGAACCTAGGGATAGAGAGAGCTCACCCCGGCAGTGGCGTGTCCAGCGGGGTGGCCTGGGGGTGCACAGGCCACCCCCCCAACCAGACTGGCCACCCCAGGTGCCACCCCGAAGCTAAAACAATAAAATTTAATGAAATATCAAATGTATGATTATGGTTTCACAGTGAAGCTCAGATATCCGAGGGTAAGTGAATGCAGCACCGGATTCTGCACTATGAGCATCATGTTAGCAAAGGTAGGAGAGCCAAGCACGAAAGACAGCACCGCAGAAAACATTTTTTCGGCGAAAGATTAACAAGTTAACATAGCTGGACTAGCCATCGGACATTTGCACGGTGGGCTGATGACTTATTATTATTTTTTTTTTTGTAATGGCATGAACAATGAGAGGTGGTGGATTGGCCAGATGCTGGCCGATGTGTAAAAATAACTCAGTTGTTTGGTGGTGGCTATGATGGAGCTTCCACAGAAGCAACAGGTGGATGAGGGAAGGTGAGGCAGGAGGAGAGACCCGAGGTGGCTGCCGGTCCAAGTGTCAGGTGAAGTTATGACCTGCAGTCTATCTGGGTCCGATATAAACCAAGTTTAGGTGCAGTTTATTTTCGTTGTGCTGACTTTTTACAGTCAGTTACAATACCTCATACTGCGTGAGCTAGCATGAGGAGTTTCTATACAGCTGTTCGGTTTCTATGATGTTACTGATAGTGAACTTTGTTTTATTCATAAGGTTAGTTAGTAGAGTTGCCAACAGCTCCTTAAAAAATGGAATGGTCCCTCATTCAGAGAAAATATTATGTGTTTCGTATTGAGCTGAGAAGAGACGCAGTTTGTCCCGTACTTCAGCTAGGATGGAAAAAGACACAAAGCTGGAGTTATTCTGTCTTTACAGCTGCCTCTTCTATTGCTACTTCAATCATGAAACTGATCAATGATCAGCTGATCGTCTCTCTTGTTTGTTTATCGCCCACTTTGCGCCAGAAACAGGAAACCAGCGGATGTCGCGCTAAACAACAGCAGCACGTTTAAGCTTGATCAGCTGTTGTTAGAATTTATTTAATATTAATTTCTACTATCAGCTGATGTTTGCTGGAGCCACAGCTGTAAAAGCTGCTGGTCATGATGTCGGTTTGGTTATCTGGTGAGAGGGAAACATGAGGATGAAACCAGGAGATGTCCTTACTGAATCATCAGAGCTGAACAGGTGATGGAGAAATAGGTTTACCCTTTAGGCGACATGAATGAGTTGAAGGGAAGTTATGAACTGTTTCTGAGAGACAAATAACACCAGGATCCTTTTCTAAGTAGCTGACAGCTGGTAACTGTGCAGGGGCGGATCTAGCAAAGTGTTGCCAACACAAATTCCCACCTGAATTTGTGTTGCCACCGACCGTATACGGTCGGGTGGGAATTTGTGTTTCATGTGTTGAAGAGATTTGGGCTATGTGACAGGTTTATTCAGTGTATAAGAATGATTTATATGTCTCCAACAGCAAGGATCAAAGTTAATGGAAGCCTCTCAAATCGGATAACACTACAACGTGGCTGTAGGCAGGGCTGCCCGTTGAGCCCGCTGCTCTTTAACCTTTTCATTGAACCGTTGGCTCAATGCATCAGGGAAGAGACTCGATTGGAGGGGGTTACAACGGGGAATGTGGAAAATAAAATTTTCTTGTATGCAGACGATGTGCTGGTAGCGCTAGGAAACCCGGAAGAGGGAATTTCTCTGCTTATGGAAATACTGGAAGAATATGGCAGACTGTCTGGTTATAGACTAAACATTCAAAAAACTCAAAGCTTGACATTCTTCTTTAACCCCTCAAGACAATTGGTAGCAAGATATAGATTCGGATGGCATCAATCTCAAATGGAGTATTTGGGGATCCTGCTGACAAAAGACCTTGCATTGTTATATGAAGTTAATTATAACCAGGTGAACAAGAAGATATATGAAGATCTGGAGAGGTGGGGTCTGCTCCTCCTCGATCTGGGCAGCAGATTTAGAGCAATAAAGATAACAATTTAGGGAGTGGGATATCCATTGCTCAAGATTTGTATGGGGAAATAAAAGGTCGAGAGTGAAATATGCAACAATGCAGCTGCCTGGTGAGCGCGGGGGGGCATGGCTCTACTGTGCTTTGAGGATTACTATCTGGCTGCCCAGATCAGACCTCTAGTGTGCTGGTGTAACTCTAAGTTTGAGGCAAAATGGAAGGACATTGAGCTTTCTTTGATGGATTTCCCAATACAGTCTGTTCTGGGGTCTCTTGAGAGTTTACCACAGGCATATCAGATGCAAAATTTATGTGTAAGTTTTTCCCTGAAAAAATGGGCAGATGTGATTAAAATTTTTGGTCTTAATAGGGAAATAGGGTTGCTGGGATGGCCAGCGTATCTCCCACGCTTCCTTCCAGCATTGTTAGACCATAAATTCAGGGAGTGGTCCAGGCATGGAATCACTGCGATCTGTCAGATAGTGAAGCATGGGGAGCTGATAAATTTTGAGGACGTGTCAGATTTACGAGATCGGCAGGGAAGATTTTTATCGTTACCTACAGGTTCGGAGCTTCTTCCAGAAGGAAATTAGAATGCTTGACGCAGATGCTAGTGGTGTGATCCAAATATTTATGGATGCTTATGGTGAGAACATTATAAGAGGTACTATAGGCAAAATGTACAGAAGTTTTACAGTTATGAAAAAGACCTCAACAAGATATGTCAGTCATCGATGGGAAAAAGAAGCAGGTATAACTATCTCAGAGGAAGATTGGTTGCGGATGTGGAAGAATGTGTTATCTACCACAAATTCTTTAACATGGCGAGATTTTGGATGGAAGAATTTAATTAGATTCTTCATCACACCAAAGTGGAAATCCAAAATAAGTGGTTCAGGCGCTTCATGCTGGAGGGAGTGCGGGGAGGTCGCTGCAGGTTGCTTCCATGTCTTCTGGTCATGCCCTAAACTGAAGACCTTTTGGGAGGAGACTAAACAAATGGTGATGGATGTGCTAGAAGTAACACTGGACTTCTCCTTTAGTACCATGTACCTTGGGAATATCCCTGAGGATATAAATAACAGAGACTCATACTTACTGAAAATAATTATGGTTGCATGCAAAAAGGCAATTACTAAGTGTTGGTTATAGACAAACTGATACCTCTGTAATGCAGAGAGACAGCTGCGAATTTGTTTGAATGGAACATGCACCTGTGTAATATGTAATTTGTGTAAGTAAAACAAGGCGTTGTGTATTTTGGAATATGTGAACATATGTGAATGTGTTGGTTTCCCTTGCCCTCTTTAGTTCTGTATGTAAAATAAGATGAAAATCAATAAAGAGAAAGTGTTAAAAAAAAAAGAGAGAGAATGATGATGGAAAACCAAAATGTGCTGTGTGCCCTTAAGTGCTAGCAAATGAAGTAATGAAGCCAGCAAAGCTAAAGTTGCATCTCATTACAAAGCACCCAGAGTTTTATCAGCATGAAGTTTACAAGGGGCTCCTCGGAAAAATTTTACCCAGTGTAAGATTCCCTGGTCCCCCCCCCAAAAACGAGAACCCCTCCTTTAAGTTATTGACTCATCTCTCAAAGCACAAAGGCAAAACTGTAATGTCTTCAGCAAAAGTTAAGAGAATATCTTTAAATAGTCATTCAAATAACAATGTAGAAGCTGGCAAAAAAACAACAACATTGTGTATAAATATAGAGCTGTATATGAAATGTGTCTGTGAGTACTTCAAAGTAGTCCAAATACTCAGTGGTCCAAAAGTGTCATGGTCCTGGGTCGTGCGACCCAGTGTTTTGTGTTTAGTCTATTTTGATGTTTATTGATTGTTTAGGTTAATTTAGTTATTCCAGCTCATTTGTAATTATATTACCCTTGTATATAGCCTCCCTTGCCCTTCATGTGTTTATGTCCGTGTGTCTTGTGTTGTCAAGTTCATGCTGTCGCTTCTGTCATCTTCCCCTGTACTGAGTCTCCCTGGTTCGTGCGTCTATCTGTCATGAGTCATGTCTGCATGGTTATGTTTAGTTCATGTCATGTCTAATCTCCATGTTTCCTGTTTTACTTTGAAAGTCTGTATTGAATGTCAGTGTATTCAGTTTCACTCCTCCTGTCCTGTCGTTAAGTTCATGTATATCAGCTGCGTTCCCATGTGTGGCCACTTCCCCTGATCATCCCTCATGTGTATTTAGTCTCTGTGTTTCTTACAGTCTGTGTCGCGTCGTCTGTGTTCTCACCCTCCATGTTTCCATGCCCGGTCTGTTGTATTCCAAGTCATAGCCTTACCTTAGTTCATTCCCAGTTTAGGTTTCTGTTTAGTTATTGCTTTTGTGCTGCCCTTATTCTTGTTTGTTTCTCTTGCGTTACCAGCCACAATAAAAGGCTCGCTTTTGTTTAAAGTTCACTCCCGTCTGCTCACTTGTGTTCGCACCTGGGTCCACCACACACACCACCGCACGGTCTGTCACAGCGGATCGTGACACAAAAGTACACTTAGCAGATGCTGCTTGCTCTTCTCAATGGCACCAGCAGGACCCGGAAGGAAAAGTTTCCTCACTAACAGAAGGATGAATAACAATGACTTAAAGGCTACCACCTGCAAAAAATGTAATTGCAAGAGCAACACACACAATGATATCACATCTAGACATAAATACAAATAAGATGGCTTGAGGAAGGTTGCAGATGAGAGCGGCAATGGATCCAAAGCAGAAGCGTCGGATTATGCCTTCAGGATCAAGGGTGCAGACATCGAAGTCCAGCAGCAGCAGTCAGCATACAGCATTAAGGCAAAAGGCCTGCTGGTGGGCACCTGGGATACCTCACACATCATTAACGACATAGCCAAGTTCAAGAGCTCAAACCAGAGACGCACAGGAGCTGGAAGATGGTACCCTGTACAGAGGCATCGCCCAACAGAGAGGGGGACGCAGAGATGTTACTGATTGACGATACAGGCCAGTGATGCAAAGCAATGCTGAAAGATGCGCTGTTTATTCCATCATACCCCCAAGACATTTTCTTAGTAAAGTCAGCCACTATATTAGCAACAGTCAACTTTAAACAAGGGCAGGACATGTTGACCCACAAGGACGAAACATTCAAACATTCAGTTGTATGGCAAATTATACATATATTTGCAAACTGAAGTTGAGAGTAATGATAAATGTAATGCTTGTCATGACGAACAGGGATGGCATGAGATATTAGGTCATTGCAACTATGAAGATATACTAAGATTTCAGAGTGTTAACGGTATGCAAATTACATGAAAAACTGACAGACCTGATCAGGAATGTGAAGTGTGTATCCAGGGAAATCACAAACCCGGAACAGAAATCCCAATACAAGAGCAAAAGCTCCTTCACAAATGGTACACACAGATTTAGCAGGTCTGATGGCCACTAAATCTATTGATGGGTACAAATATGTGCAGTCATTCACTGATGATTATTCAAACTCAGTGTTTGTATATTTCCTGAAGACAAAAAACTGATACACTGCAAGAAACAGAGAAATTTCTAGCAGATGTTGCCCCATATGGCAATGTAAAATGCATCAGATCGGACAATGGTACAGAGTTCACCTGCAGAGATTTCCAAACCCTGCTAAGGAAAAATGGCATTAAGCATGAGACATCAGCGCTGTACTTACCCCATCAAAATGGTACAGCCGCGAGGGGGTAGTGTACTCTTTTTGAAATGGGCAAGTGCATGTTAATTGAGAGTCACTACCAAAATGCCTGTGGAACTATTCCTATCCAAACAGCAGCTGTAACACAGAACAGATGCTGTAATAAGCGAACAGTTATGGATTTATCAAAAAGGGAGAGAAGAAAACTTAGTCATCTAAATGACTTTGTAACTGACAACAGTGGTAGCAACCATACACTACCATAGACTACTGATAACAGGGCAGTGTGTGCTGTCCCACACACATTTAGAATCATCTAACTCAAAGAACTGGATTAAAACTATGGATGAAGAAATCCAATCATTAAGGGAAACGACACTTTCACCCAAACCACTTCACCAAAGAGGAAGAAAACAGTGCGGGGAAAGTCGGTTTATTCCGTTAAGAGTGACATTGAAGGAAATGACTAATACAAAGCGAGATTCATAGCCAAGGGCTACAGCCAGAAGATGGGGATAGATTATGGAGAGACATTCTCACCAGCAGCTAACTTAACAAGCATAAGAGTTCTGTTACAGAAAGCAGCGCAGGACTGTTACTCCATCAAATGGATGTGAAGACAGCATGTTTACACGCTTCCATCGATTATGAAATCTACATTGATCAGCCAGAAGGTTATGAAGAGGGGTGAGGTAAAAATCCTTGTATGAGTTAATCTGGTTGTAACCGGCCCTCGAGGCCATGAGTTCGACACCCCTAAAACGCAGCCGTGAAGAGAGGATGTAATGTGTGTTAGTGTGTAATAAAATTTCCAAAGACCTTCCGGATATTTTGCCTCTGTTGTCATTTTCCTTCGAGTTGATCGCTGTTGATGCTGCGTTGCTCAACAGCAACGATATCCTAATACTTTAAGGTAATTGTTGTGCATATTGCATAGAACTGAATGTAACTGTATATTATACATTAGATGTCAGATAACTAAATAATTCTGGTTAAATCATTCCGTCAGTGAGACACTTTGATAAGTTTTCACATATCGAGCACCAAAACCTCTGAACTGGTGGACAGAACCAAAGATCATGGATGTAATTGTCAGGTGCATTGCCTTGACAGTGTGAGCAGTTGTTAGAAGACGTAAAACCCATCCTGAACATCCATTGACATTTACTGTGCAATCAATGTAGTGTTTTGTATACAAAACACTACATTGATTGCATTTAAAATTAATGCATGCATTAAAATTAATGCATAAATTAATGCAATATATTGCATTAATTTTAGATTGGGATTTCTAATCAATTTAAAGGTTTGCAAGCATATTTGAGACCAGATGACTGATAGATCCGCTTCCCATTTTGCAATAGGGAGGGATATTGGCTCATCTATTTTAGAGAGTGTCTTATGTATTTTAGACAGTAATTTGGGGGGTTTGAGATTAAGGAATTGTACCACACTTGGTGGTGTTTGTAATTCGACTTGATTAGGTTTCAATTTCTTTTTTACTATAGATTTTATTTTTTGATACACTCTAAAAACTATTGTTTAAGCTCAACAAAAAAAATTAACGCAACAGTTTCCATTAGTCTTTTTGAGTTATGATAACTTATGTTGAAATTAGATTGAACCAACAAACTATATTGAGTTACGGGAATTAAATTATCCTCCATAATCAAAGGTGATTTGAATTACCATTTACGTAATATTTGGTAGCTTAAAAACATATTTTTAAGTTGTTTACTCATAAAAATTATGTTCCTCCAATTACTTTTTCCACATTATTTGAAATGATTTTTAAGTGTTATGTAATTAATTACAGCAATTACAAAAACAATTTTTTAAAGTTCATTATTTAAAATATTAAGTTGCTGATTTTCATCATTATTATCATCATTTTAGCTTTCTCTTATTTTTTTTATTTATTGTAATAGCTTTTAAGAAAGGAATTCATTCAACATTTTTTTTTATCAAATAACTTTTTTATTTTTTTAACAGTAGGCATTTCAACACTTTGTATTTAAAAAGTGAAAATAAACCAGAAATTTAGATTTATACCATCACAGCCAAGTTATAGAATATGCCTTTATGTATTTAACACCACAGAAACAAATGTGTTCAATTGGTAAAAAATCTACTTAGAAAACATTTTGTTGCAGTAATACTTCCATGCAAGTGTTCAGTAAATGTTAACTTTCAATGCCTACCAAACTTTACAAGATCTTGCATCTTTCTATTACACAATGTAGCAAACACCTTTAAGATCAATTTTACACATACAGGATTCAAAACAGTTAACAATTTTTGAAACAGAGTCAACATCTTTAACATAATGATGGTTCCATCAAGGTCAAGGAACAGCTTCTGAACAACTTCAAAAGTATATTTGCATTAGCTCAGATTGAGAGCATATATTATGCCCATGAGCAAAACACAGCACCTTGGGAAATTCTGGCCCTCCATTATTTTTGTTTCCTCCACCACAATGGTTGCAGTCTTATGGTTAGATCCAGGGGTGTACCGGTCACTGATGATGGCAGTTTTCATCACCTGCCTTAAGTTCTTTGGTGTCCTTGTAAAGCAAATTTTAAAAAATAGGTTAGTGAATTATAGATTAGACTTTTATACTTACTGAATCTTAATGAATTCAGATGATCAATGGAACACACACACACACACACACACACACACACACACACACACACACACACACACACACACACACACACACACACACACACAATGCTGAATTACTTACACCAAACTCCATGAAAAGGTCCTCGTCCTTCTCTCCAAGGAAAGTGATAAGGCAGCAGATGGCTACTTCTCTGCGTGTTTCAATTGTATTGTGCTATTTAAGAAAAAATAAAGTGTGAGTATAAAATACATGGGTGACTGACAACAAAGTGCATTTCAAAGCTACCCAAAGTCTAAATAGTTGTCCTACCTCAAGAAGCATGTCCTTGATCTGCCTGATTCTCATTCCCTTAGCTCCTCCCCTTGATAAAATGACATCCATCAGTTTTGGGGTGCAATGGTCAAGTGTAGCCATTCAAGGCTTACAGTGGTTATTCTCTTGAACTCCTCCTTTATCTGTAGACCACACAAACAGAAGAATTAAACCTTGCAGACTATTAGCTATACTGCATTAATGAATGCTGTAATACATTATTTAAAGAGGATAGAAGTGATCTAAGGCTACCCCAAGTTTTGAGGGAACAAAAACAATCTTGGTGAAGACAAGGGAGACTTCCCCACCATAACCGTGGTGTAATCTCTAATGTTTTAGCAACCCTGTTTTTGCAGAGGTTTCGAATTTACACATTGTTCACTCCCAGCCCATTTTGTAAAAAATGTGTCCCAACTTAACAAAGCACTAATGACCCTACATTATCACACTATACTAACTGCTTACATAAAGTCTTAATATTAAGTAGATTCACATTGTTAATGCCAGAATAATGCTATTTGAATGACATTAACAATATTTCACACAATCTGATTTAAAAAAAAAAAAAAACCCCAAAAAAACAAAACAAAGATAGCTACAGCTCTTAAGATCAAGAACAATACTTACTTTAAGCTGTATCACAATACTAACCAAAATCATTTACAATGTAATATTACGTATAGGTCATGCAAGTTTTATAAAGACATAAAATAGGTGAGCCAGATGGAAAAAAGAAGCCTCTAGGTTATCCCTCTGACAAAACTATTCACAGTTTAAGGCTTCCAATTTTGGTAAAAAGAAAAACAAAATCAGCCTAAGATCGAAATTAGATTGCACTGTGTAGCAAAACTTTAACCACGCTTTTCCTAGCCACAGTTGCACTCTCTAGCTGAAGACTTTTGTCAAATGAAACTTTATAAGTCTTATCCTCTGCTGTGCTAAAGTTTAGAATGGCTAGCATTAGCTACATGTGGTAGTGCAAAGTATTTCCTTATCTGTATGAGCATCACATCATACACAAATCCACTACAGGTGACTAGCACAAATGCTTTGCTTTGGTAGAACTGTTATTTGTAAATGAAATGTTACTTACCTTGAAATGTCTTTTACAAAAGCTTGCACCATGCAACTCAACATGTGTGAATTTGCCCAGCTAGTTAAGTCGGTAGGGGAGGGAATTTGAAATCAGAAGTTACAGTGGAAAAAAATAAGTTATGTATTAAATTTCTTTAAGTAATTACAACTTGAATTTTATTTTGAACCCACTAACATTGGGATTTAATTTCAAATTACATATAAAATTAATTTAATGTAATTACCAACATTATTATTTCAACACAACCCAAAAAAATAAAGTTTGCAACTTAGAAGGTCTATCTTAATCAATAAATTAGAATTTTTATGTTGCAGCCATGGATTTAATCAAGTGGTGGTAAAAGGCCTGATGAATTACTTTTTAGAGTGATTCTGGAAATCTATTCTTTTAGATCCCATACTTTATATCTAATCTGTCAAACGGAATTAGTTAAAGAATATGGTAACACCTTTAAGATATTTCTGAAAATGATGATATACATTTTTTAAGTGGATCTTCTTTAGTAATTAAAATTCAGAAACAACACCGAATTATAAGTCTCATGTTTGTTTTTAGTATCTGTCTCAGTACTATCCAATGAAAAAGATAAACCCTCTTGTTACAGGAAAAATGATTCTATGTTTCTTTACCTTCTTTTAAATGTACAAAGATGCCTTTTGTCTGCCCTTTGCCTATGGTTAGATTAGTTTAGAATTATCTTTTTAGACTTTCCCAGCAAAGACATACTGTTTTGGGACATATTGTTTTAGATTGTTTTATCTCTCACAGCCTTCTCCCAGCTCTCTGCTGACGAGACTAGCGCCACATATGGAGTTGTTTATTTTATTTGTTTTGTATTTTCTTATCCTGTTCTCACTGTCTTTCCTATAAAAATTACCAAGCCACTGTGCATGGTGTGAGTTGTTCTTAGCAGCTCACCCGTGTACACGTTTGATAAAGAAAGTAACTTTGTCTCATTGTGTCTTTATTTCTCCTGGGTCTTTTACAGAGTTTTCCCCCAACATTTCTTGGTCCTTCGGAGCCGGAGCGCCTCCATCGTGTCCCATCTCCGTGACCAGTCCACGTTGCTCGCCTGTCGACAGCTCACATACTAGGTGTGTGATAAAAGACCAAGAGCGTTAAATTCGAGTCTTGGCCAACGTTCTTAGAAAGCGACCCACGGTGGTGGGGCCCGATCGAGGTGGACCAGACCCGGCGACACTGACCAGGTAGATACAGACACACTGACACAATCTTGCGTAAAAGCGCATTTTGAATTCAGGGAATTTAAAATAGCGGAAGTAGCTCGTCGACTGGTAGCTTTGGAAGCTCGTCGACTGGTAGCTCTGGGAGCTCGTCGACTGGTAGCTTTGGAGCTCTGGGTAGCTCCCCCAGCTGGGTCTAGACTGGGTCTAGGGAGTAAGTAGCTCTGGGAGCTCCCCTTATTATAAGGGTTCCGGTCGCGCGCGTCGAAGCTGTGAATGTGAATGTGTGTGTGTGTATTGTTTTAATTAATGGAGCAAGCTGAATTTTCACGGTCCAATAAGAGACTGAGCTGCTCCTACTGTGTTTTTCTTTTACTGCTATTCACTGACGTGCTGGTGAGTTGAGAGAACGGTCGAGTTCCGTCTCGTAAAGTTCACACCGCTTTTGGAAATAGTCCGAAAGTAGAAGGGCGTGTGAGCAACCACTCTCGTCTCTAATACCAGCGAAGGTGATAGCAGCTGTATCGTGTATATATTACTTAAACAAAAATAAGTAAATACATAAATAAGATGGGTAATCAAGCAAGTGAAATTAAAACTCACTCCTGCTGACGAGCAGTGGTGAGAAAAGAAAAGTCCAGGGGCCGGACAAAAACAGTGTCTGTAAACTGAGAGATTCAAGAAAACAAAATATAAACAGTCAGAAGAACAGAACTCAACTGCCAGTTTAGTAAAACCAGAAGACGAGACACTGTGCAGTTCCCACAACCCTTTTAGTAAACCATCACTCACTGCAGCCGCATCTGCAGCAGCACCCATATCAGGAAGAACTTAATAATCCCTTATTAAGTGAAAACTAGAGATCACAGTAGTTTGAAGTAGTTTAAAAGGGTTGAAAACAGACCCCACTGAGTAGATATAAATATAAAAAGTACGAAATAAAGATGAACAAAGGGAAAATTACAGTAGAAATTATCTTTAGAGTATTTGAAATTAATAATAGCAAGGATAACAACCTGTAAAGTGATATTAACAATGAAACACAGTTGGCATGATGACCATGCCCAGCATGTATAAAATGAATATAAAGCAAATAATTCAGACGAAAATATTTTAATAAAATAAATAAGGTATATTAAGGCTGTGTCACTGTTCAGCCAAGGACAGTGTGTGAAAAGGTAACTGTCTCCACCTTGGGAAAAGGATGATTCTGCAGGTCATCTGAAGCCCTTGATGGATACAAAATAAAATATAAATAATATATTATAATAGAACTGCCTGGTCCGCCATGCAACAGAGAGAACAAATGTGACCGCAGATTGGATGAATTCAAAATTATCTGTTTGCTGAATAAGATGATCCTAACTATCAAATTGGCTCAGGAGTAGTATAGTGGTACACACTGATAAAATATTATAATATGCTATTGCTGTTATATAAGACAAAGAGGATAATATTAACAATGACATAGTAATATGAAGAGGCACCTTAATCGGTTATGATGTGAGGTGAATAATTGTTAAGCAGTAGTCTGCATCAAGCTTAAGGTTTGCTGAAACTCAGTGTAATGACATGTGAGATGAAGACAATACGGAGAATAACTAAACTAATGAAGTGCATAGAGGCACTTGACCAGCTTGAAACTTATCATTCTAGAATGACACATTGCTGAGATAGAGCACACCTATAATAACAACCAATAAGCAAAACCCTGTAGACAACAGCTACAACTACAGGATTGAGAAGCTGAATTAAATATGTAGACACTGCTAAGCTGATGAGCATGTTCCACATTTTCTTTTCTTTTTATTTATTTGTTTCTTTTAGAGCAGAAGCTGCTGTAACACACCCAAAGAAAGACTCTAGGTCTGACCAACCGTCTCAGTCATGGGCAAAAAGATGTCAGTCAATAAAATTCTAAAAGATAATTTATTGACAAAAAATATATCAAGAGATAAAAGAATTGTATAAAAACACACAGTCCCAAGGCCAGAGCCAGCTATGCCACACAGCCAAGTTGCACCCCACATGTTGCCTTTAACAGGGTTAGAAGTTGTCCTTGGAGACCCACCACCCTGCAAGCATATAGTCAGTGGTCACTCAAGCCTCTGCAACTCTGCTGCCTTTAGGCTGTGGCATATAATAGGCCCTGGGCTGCACAGAGAGACAAAACGACACACTTAATATAAAATTCATAGGGCAAAACCCGTCCATCCCAAACATATCTGATTTCATCACATTACATACCTGCACAGAGAGACAAAACAACACAGCAGTGTTTGTAGTGTGGGCTATAAGAAGACCAGTGTATCAGTGCAATCAAGTACACCTGCCTCTAATTACTCCAACCTCATTCCAGCCATTGGCTCACCAAAAATGTGACACACACAAAACCACTCCCAACCCAGTGCAACTTCACACAATAATATGGAGCTGAATTAACACAGGCACATTAGTCTACCATGTTACAAGATGCATGCTATTACAAGCCAACATATGCAGACTTCTGCCTTGTTCGGGTGGCAGCATTTTTCTTTTTCTTTTGTGTCCTGAGACGTTTATGTTTTTGTTTTTGTTTGATTATTTTGTTGGTTTTGGAAACGAATTTAAACGAACTTGTGACAATACTTGAGAGTCACAGTGACACATAGTGATTAGGCATATGATTGAAAAATGCCTAGGTTTAGAGCTGTGAGCTATGCAAAGTTAAATATATATATATATATATATATATATATATATATATATATATATATATATATATATATATATATATAAATGGGAAACAACCCTAACTTGAAAGTTTGAAATGTGTGAGTTGTGATCCATGAATTGTTTGAAAAACTAGAAATTATTCAAAACTGCCTTAAGTGAAAATGTAGTGTTGCATCTATTCTCCCAAACCAAGACAAACAAAAAAGAAGAAGCTTTCTGTAACTTCAAAATAAGGCTGACTGTTGACAATAGACTAAAACACTAATCCACAGGTGGCTATCAGGAACAGAGAGGCGAGCAAAGTCACAAACACTAAGGCTGCAGACAGCCACGCAGAAACAGCAGATAACATAGAGACAACGCCTGCTAGAACCGTGGAGAGGAAGGTCACTTCCCACGAGATTGTAGGAGTAGAGGACAAATTAGTTGTAAAGTCAGCTTCAGGCCACACAACTGTACAACAATTAACTGCCCTTTCAGAACTAGTACACACAGCAAGTGGCCGCAGGTGCTTTATTAAATGCATATATGACCCGTCGTGTCCAGTAAATTTGCTAGGTAGAGACGCTCTGACAAAACTTAAGATAGCAGTCATGCCATTCTTTTCTGGTATTACACCTGAGTGCCAGAAACCGACCGAGTATCACAACATTCTGAGATTTAAACAAACTCCAGGCCCAGATCCACCTTATGATCAGCAAGTGTGGAAGCTAGGAGAACAGCATTTGACCTTACAGCACAGGCCGAAATTGTGTAGGTTACGCAGTAACCACAGATAGTAAAATAATAGAAGCAAAACCACTTTCTTCTTCATGTCCTGCACAGAGCGCTGAGCTGATAGCTGTGATACGCGAAAGCTAAATACACAAAGACAAACTAATAAACATACATACAGACAGCCAGTATGTTTTCTCTGCTGTGCATCATTTTGCAAAAAATTTGGCATAACAGAGGAATGATTACACCAACTGGCAAACCAGCATGCCAACCTCTTACAACGCCTACTGACTCTTTCATTACTACAGGCAACAATTTTGCTGACAGAGCTGCAAAATAGGCGGCACAACAGGCAAACATCACATTGATGGCAGTAAACACACATCAGATTCCACTGGATGTGTTGAAAAATGAACAAAAAGCAGCAAGCACAGCAGAGCAGGCAAAATGGCTAAAACACGGTGCAGTTCTGACAAACGATTTAATGATGTGTTATGGCAAGCCAGTGTTGCCAAAAAATTCCTCCACAAAATGGCGGCATTAGTGACTCATGGCTGTACGCATTTGTCAACGGGGGGACTGACCAGTATTGTCAACTCTCATTTCTACACTGTAAATTCTACACTGTAAATTTTGAAACCTCAGCAAAACAATTTGTCAGAACGTGCATGACGTGTCAAAAATATAATGCTCAGGGAAACCCGAGACCACACAATCCATATGGACTTTAGTGAGCTAAATGAATGCCAAGGGTAAAAATACACCCTAGTGGTTATAGATGTATTCTCAAAGTGGCCAGAAATCTACCCAGTGAAAAAGGCAGATACAATTTCAGTAGCAAAATGTATGTCTAAGTTGTAGGAAAATAAAGAGATGATTGTAAATGACGAAGAATGTAATGATGTCTATCAAGTGTCTTGCAGATCACAGCCCGGTGACTGGGTTCTGATCAAGGTGCTCCAAAGGAAAAAACTGGAGCACACCCAGGTGGGAGGGGCCATACCAAGTCCTCCTCACTACACCGACCGCTTGCAAAATTGCGGAACGACCATCCTGGATCCATCAGAGTCACTGCAGGCGAGTCAGTGAAGCCATCTAAACACAGCTGACGGCAGGCTTGCCCGCTTGTTGTGATCTCGCCCGGTGGAGGGGTCAGCTTTCCTGGCCGGGGGTCTACTCGCGACAGGAGGGTGTGTTCCGTCGTCATGACGTGGTGGCTCTTATCAACTGCAGCGGCCCTGACCATGGCCGGGCTCCTCACCTTTGCTTCCGTGAGGGACAACAAGTCACGCTATGTGGAGAAAAGGCAGACACTGTATGACAAAGGAAAGTACACCAAGTTTCCCCATGGCTACGCCACTAACTTCTGGTGGCAGTTTATGAACACTACAGCTCACTTGAATAACAAAACTGACTGCTATGCATGTACCCATATGCCCCTATCCTCGCAGACGTCTGGCCTGTGGCCGTACAGCATACCTGAAGATCGCAGTTGGTGCCTGTTGGGCCTGGCAACACATCCAGGCTACGGTACTCTTTGGTCCAAAGCCAACTACAGCATCCCAGCGAAAGCAACCTGGAGGTCATCATCACTCACAAATGTGAACTGTTCCGGACAGACATACCTACTGACCTGGCCCCAAGTCTCAGACCCACTGCCTGATGTAATTCTACTGAACAAACTGAACGCATCACAACTGCCAGTATGTGTGATGAACAATGGCTCGCGGGCAGTGGGGGAGCTGCCTACTCACCTATGTAAGCACATATACACTTTCTGCCCACCAAGGAACGAGAGGAAGTGTATGACCTGTTCAATCAACGCCACCTGTGCCAGTAACACGACGCTGATGGGCCTAAACTGTCGCTCCGACTACAGCTACCGAATGCCACTACAAACAAAGACTCAGTACCAGACAGGATGTGCACGGACGGCACCCAGCAGCAGAGGAACCAGAGTTTTGGCTGACTGGTACTTCCTATGTGGCAACAAGGCTTATCTGTCACTCCCTGAAGGTTGGGGAGGTCTGTGCGCCCTGGTGGAATTATCAGATCACGTTTTCTTCATGCAAAGTGTTGCACATCACCCAAGCAGCCGGCAGAGACGTGAAGTGGACATCGCCTCCCCCAATTCTTTCGGCATTACAGTGGACACTGGAGTGCCGGGAGAGTTTCGCATCTGGGGAGGAGGAGTGAAATTCTTACAGAGCTTGATCCCCGGCATTGGAGTTGCCGAGGTGCGGGATCATGTGGAAATCAACCGATATGCTCTGCTACGACACATCAACTTGACTGAGACCCTGGGAACCGCCTTAGCAGGAGAACAGCAGGCCATCAGAACGATGGTGCTGCAGAACAGACTGACACTAGACCTGCTAACAGCATCACAAGGAGGAGTTTGCAAGCTGATCGGGGAAACATGTTGCACTTTTATCCCTGATGGATACGAAACTGGAGGAGACATTTATGAAGCTTTGCAGAATTTGACCGCTCTGCAAAAATATGTCACTGACCACACACCTGGAGCAGCTACAGCACAAGGCTGGCTTGACTGGCTGTTCAGCGGTTCATGGCTGGCTGCTGTAGCAAAGCCATTTTTTCTTCTAGGTCTCATCATGATAGCACTGCTCATATTAGTGTTATGTGTGTTGCCATGCCTAAGAGTAATGATTTCAAAGATGATAACAACTACAATGACTGCTTATGTTGCCGTGCCTCAAGAAGAACAACATCCCGTTGCAATTCTGTTAGAGGAGAACTTGTACTAACTGCTAATAAATGACGTGGTGATTAAAAATGACTTGTCAAGTGATCACGCACTGATTAAAACATTAGTAGGTTATGCGGGTTTTCATCCTTTTATTTTTTTTTTTTTGAAGTTCTCAGTTTTAAACATAAAGTTTTTCATTTCAAATATAAAGTTTTCATTCTTTCATTTTTTGAAGTTTTCATTTTAAATATGAAGTTTTCATTATTTTACATATAAAGTTTTCAATTTAAGGTTTGCATCATTTTAAATATAAGGTTTTCATCCTTGTATTTTTTGAAGTTTTCATTTTACATATTAGGTTTTCATCATTTTTTAAATACAAAGTTTTCATTTTAGTTTTCATCCTTTTCTTTTTTTTTGGAGTTTTAGTTTTATTATTTTTTCTTGTTTATTCCACTTGTTATTTCATTTACTATGATTTTCATTTACTATGTTTTTCTTTTTATTATTTTCTTTTGTTTTATTCTTTAGACCAAATGACTGCCATTTCTGCTATGCTGACATTTTGAAAATTTTGGAAATTAAAAAAATTGCCTAAGATACTTAATAAATAACCTTCATAGACAATTGTTGTATACATTTAAAATAAGTTAAAACAGGAGGGAATGTTACAGGAAAAATGATTCTATGTTTCTTTACCTTCTTTTAAATGTACAAAGATGCCTTTTGTCTGCCCTTTGCCTATGGTTAGATTAGTTTAGAATTATCTTTTTAGACTTTCCCAGCAAAGACATACTGTTTTGGGACATATTGTTTTAGATTGTTTTATCTCTCACAGCCTTCTCCCAGCTCTCTGCTGACGAGACTAGCGCCACATATGGAGTTGTTTATTTTATTTGTTTTGTATTTTCTTATCCTGTTCTCACTGTCTTTCCTATAAAAATTACCAAGCCACTGTGCATGGTGTGAGTTGTTCTTAGCAGCTCACCCGTGTACACGTTTGATAAAGAAAGTAACTTTGTCTCATTGTGTCTTTATTTCTCCTGGGTCTTTTACAGAGTTTTCCCCCAACACCTCTATAAATTAATAATTTGTTTTTCTCTTCAACAGGTCCAGTGATGGTGGAAGATGGTTTAATATATATTAAAAAAAATAGACCAAGAAAGGAACCTGTTTTCTGCAAACAAAGTTTTTCTATGACATGTGGCAAATATTTCTTTAAAGTGTGAATAGAAAGTGTAAATAAAATAAAAATAAATGTCTACGAGTGTGTGCCGTGTGTAGTGTAGTAACAAAATCCAGTCTTGGTTTGAAGTAACTATGGGTCATATGAGACATAAGCTATCAATACCTCAGAATGGCCCCTGAATGCCCTAATGTGAACTTGTTGTTAGGAGTAACCAGGTGAATAACATTAAAGAAAAAAAATCAGGCGATATATAGGCCTATGTTTAAAAAATATAATTCCTCGGTTTTTAAATGATTACTACTTCATCAAATTCCCATGACTCCTCACCAGTAAAGAAAAGAGGAAAAGGGGAGAGAAAGTTAAGGAGGAGTAAACGGAAATGATCCAACAGGTGCTGGAGGCTCCTGAAAGTCGATCGTTTGGATCCAGCAGCAGGTCTGACATATTCCTCTTGATTAAAGAAATGCTTGCATATATTTTGTGCACCGCGTTGGCGGTTTTACCCATACTAATTTACTTTCGGAATCCTTATTTTTTGAAAGATTTATATTGCACATTTATTTCCATTTATGTCGGTATACGCTTGAGCAGAATTGAGAAAAAGTTTTACAGTATTTTAGATCGTTTTATAGACAAAGTGGCGGAGCATCCGCATAAGAAGTTCATAGTTTACGAGGAAAGCTCCTACACGTACAGCCAAGCCGACAGAGAAAGCAACAAAGTGGCCAGGGCTCTGTTAACGCATGCCCACCTCAAGCAGGGGGACACGGTAGCCCTCTTCTTGGGCAACGAGCCGTGGTTTGTATGGATGTGGCTCGCACTGTCCAAGCTGGGATGCACAGCGTCCTTCCTCAACGTCAACATAAGATCCAAATCCCTGCTGCACTGTTTCTCCTGCTGTGAAGCCAAAGTCCTGATCGCTGGCGCTGGTAAGCTGCGTAAATACTGCAGTAAGCTGTTGGGGTTTGTTTTAATGAAATTAACTTTAAACGTGCGCATATCTTTCGTTTTTTAATATCACGTGATCATATTGTCTAATTCATTTAAAAAGATCTTTTTGTATCTCTGACTATTTTTTTTTAATCTGGGAGGTTTGGACTGCACTAAAGTTGCATGGGTATATCTTATTAATTTCACCATCAAATAGATCGACTGTTTATTAAACACACATTTATGTAACCCTGTAATGACTGATCAGCACCTCTTTTCTTTTTACCTCCCTGGCTCTCAGACCTTCAAGGAGCAATAGAGGAGGTGCTGCCCACTTTGAAGCAGCAGGGTATCCTTGTGTTTATCCTCCGTGAGCACTGTCATGTGGACGGCATCGAAAGCCTCTCTGACAAAATTCAGATGGAGTCAGACGAGCCCCTGTCCCGTCAGCTCAGGGCCAGCATTAACATCAAGAGTCCTGCGGTGTACATCTACACATCAGGAACCACAGGTAACCTCGAGGGCTTATCTGGCCTCGTGCAGAGGTTGAGTAATTGAAGGAGCAGTGGGGAGAAAAGTGATGACGATTCTAATGACTGACAGGATCCCATGAAAACAGCACAATAGTCATTTAGCTTTTTTCATGAAAATTATTAACCTATCACCATAAAAAACCCCTCATTATTTCATCATTTGGTTTGGTCCAGGTGCACGCGCTCCTAATTGACGTCAGAGCGGGATGTAGGATGGATCCGTTAAGAGGGATGTCTGGGATTTTAAAAAGAAAAGAGAGACAGCTGGAAATTAAACTCAAAGCGACGCTCACATGAAAGAAACTGTCTGACTTTCCTTGTTTTAGTTAGCTTACTTCATTTAGAAGAGTAAATAATATGTTTGCATTATTTTAGCCAACGTGTAAGGATACAACCAAACTCCTTGTACATAGGTATACGGTGTAGATAAGAAGTGAAATTCGTGTATATCCAAAAAGGTAAAATATATTTTATTTGTATCGGGTGTAAGGCAGCGGTCCCCAACCCCCGGCCTCGGACCGTTACCGGTCCGTGAGTCATTTGGTACCGGTGTTGTGTCAAAAAGTGATTGTCTGCCAAAAACTGATTGCTCGTATTTAAACTGCTATAAGTAACTTGTTGGGCTATAATATGTGAAACATATGTCAAATGCATCCCTTATGGATGACATAAAGTCATCTTGAGCCACAAACAACATTCGTGTAACAAGGTAGAAGCCGCAATCAGTTTTTGGCAGTGACTTTTATATAACCTTTATTTATGCAGTTAAAAAATCTCATTAACATTAAAAATGTCTTTTGTAAGAGTAAGTTGGCCAAGAGCACAGCAGAAATGGTAGCAAATATTACAATTGAAGGAAACGGTTTCCAGGGCCTAATCCGTGGATCGACTTCCTTCGAGGCGTGGACGTCTATCAGCAGAGAATGTACCTTCACCTATCAGCAGAGAATGTCCCTTAGTCTGTAACACAGTCAAATATATTCTCAAGTAATATTCAAGCATGCCATTCAGCGTGTTAGTACGAGCTCGGGAGCAGCTTGGGAGAACAAGAAAACAGAGACTGCTTTAGATTGTCTTCCCAAAGTGACTCAACTTTATTCACAAGTACAACAGTTTATATAGAGGGTAAAATTCATGAGACAGCAGATTTATCAGTTTAAACCAAGATAAGGCAGCGTCTTCCTGCCCTTGGGTGAAGAAGCATCCTTTGTGTAGTGTATCAGTTCAGCTACAATTGTGATTATCTCAGCGACATATTTTCAAGGCACAAAACGAAGAGTTCTTACATTAGTGAAATCTGAAACAAACCATTTGGCCTTCAACAGGCGTCTAAAAGATTAAGAAACTAATGTAGCTGAGGGAGTGATCTCTGTGGTATTTCAACCTTGTACCAGCCTGTGATTCTCACACATCAATTCTTGGGTCAAAGAGAAAAATAACTAAAACAAAGGGGCCTTATTGAATGACAGAGTTTTCCTGCATAATGTCACTATAAAACAATATCCAGTAAATGCTACCATGGTACTAAAATACCTAACAACAATAGTTCTGTAAAAATATTTAAGTGGGGATAAAGGGCCAGATTGGTTATAAAGTAACACAGAGTTGTAAAGATACGTGAAAAACGGATAATTTTTTAATTCTCTATATAACCCCTTTGTAAACCCTGTTCACCGAAGTCTATTTACGAACATATGTAAAGATATTACACATAAAAAATACACAGAAACATTGGAAATCACTTTTTGGCACAACACCGGCCGCGAGAGTTGAGGCTCAGGTGTGAAATGTATGGTTTTCAGGGTTTTTATCGGTTTTCAGCGTTACTTTGTTATCGTTTTTATCGTTAACTCGGTTTTCCTGGGTCTTTTCACGTGTTTTATGAATAAATCTTTTTTTTTCGGTACCGGTACTAGTTTTATTTTGTTGTATTTATCCGCGACAACTTAAAGGCCGGTCCGTGAAAATATTGTCGGGCATAAACCGGTCCGTACGTGGCGCAAAAAGGGTTGGGGACCGCTGGTGTAAGGTACCAGTTAGTGTACAAAAACAAAAACCCAAACTAAATAAAAAGAAATTAATGAAATAATCCTATAATGAAAAATATTACAAATAAAAAATCTATTTATCTAAGCAGAATATTGACCCATGTCTGCACAGTGTTATATTTTAGGAGTTTTCACAGTTCACAGTATTAAATTGGTGGGACACCTGAGAATGAGGACTAACTGTGTTACATCTGTTTTTACAGGGCTTCCAAAAGCAGCTGTGCTTAAACACAAGAGGGTTTGGAGGGGAAGTTTTCTCCTGACCTTTGCTGGTGTGCGCTCAGATGATGTCATCTACATAAATCTCCCTCTGTATCACAGTGCTGCTTTTCTTATGGGACTTTGTGGAACTATAGAAAGAGGTAATACATGAAACATTACCTAAAAATAAAACCACAAATCAAGATTTCCACTGAATTTATTGCAGGTTAAACCAACATATACATGACCTCAAACTACACCCGCTTCCATTGTTTGTACTTTGAAGTCCTAAAGTTCGCCTTGCAGAGTTTACAACACTGAACTCTTAGCATGAAGCGGCATATTTGCTGAACTCTGTATCTTTCCATTTTTAGGCACCACTGTTGTTTTGAGAAGCAAGTTCTCTGCCTCCAACTTTTGGAATGACTGTAGAAAGTACAATGTGACTGTCATCCAGTACATAGGCGAGGTTATGCGCTACCTCTGCAACACACCAAAGGTAAACACAAATTTAAGGTCATAGTGATGACGATATTGGGATATGCATTAGAAGCTCAAACTGTTTTAATGATTTCTACCAACCTGCTTCAGTCAGGAGCATTGTTTCTTATGGTCATTGTTTATGTTCTCACCTCTCCTTTGGCCTTCTTTTAGAGAGACAATGACAAGGATCATAAGGTCCGACTGGCCGTAGGGAACGGAATAAGGGAAGACACCTGGGTTGAGTTCCTGGAGCGATTTGGGAACATTTGTATCCGTGAATGCTACGGAGCAACTGAAGGGAATGTTGGCTTTATCAACTATGGTGGGAAAGTTGGAGCTGTTGGCAGAGAACATTTTCTCTACAAAGTAAGATGTAATAATAATAATAATAATACATTATATTTATAGGCACCTTTAAGACCCTCAAGGTCACAAAAAAGTAGCAACAATGCAACAATACAACAAATATTGCAAAATAAACTTTAAACATAAGGTAAATGAGGGGAAAAAAGCCAGCATGAAAGTATGAAAAGTAAGCAAGGTAAAAATAGACCGAGACGGAATCAAGGGTATGCAATTCTGAATAGATGGGTTTTGAGACGTGATTTCTAATTAATGAGAGAGTTTGTAGTCCAGAGATCTGGTGGAAGTGCATTCCAAAGTCTCGGGGCAGAATAACTAAAGACTCTGAGTCCCATGGTAGTCAGGCGAGCAGGTGGAAGAGACCGAAGGGAAGCTGAAGAAGAGCGGGGTGTACGAGGGGATGAGTATGTATGGAAAGATCGGATAAATATGGAGGCGCAAGGTTGTGAAGATGGATAGATGTGAAAAAGAAAAGCACACCCTTTTTCAATTCTAAAGTTACATAATTATAAAACGATAACATTAGTCCACCTTTCTTTATAATGTCACTTCAAGTTGCTTCAGTTGTCAGACAGATGGTCTCACATTTGACTCTAGAATACTTTGGTATACGGAGGAGTTCATGGTCAACTTAATGACTGCAAGATGATCAGGTCCTTTGGCTGCAAAACTAGTCCAGACCATCTCCTCTTCACCATCCTGCTTCACAGTTTTTATGCTGTGCTTGCTTTTCACAAAATATGTCACTGTGTACAGTTCATTTTCCCAAAGGTCTTGTGGTTTGTTCAGATGAATTTTGCAAACCTAAGCCATGCTTAGAAGAACCATGGCTTAAGTCATAGCTTTTTTAGAGAAACCTTTTTTTCACTCAAGTAACTTCAGTCTCAGCTGAATGCAACAACCTTATAAAGAGTACATTTGCATAATGGCTGAAACTAGTGCCACTGGTGGACAATTGGCTGTGAGTCTCTGTGAGGCCAGTGAGCCTTTTTTCAGAGGTTAACTTGACCTCTGTATATGGAGATGTGGCATGATTTATATGACTAACTGCTTATTCTCTTCAATGTATCTGTAAACTGTTTCAGATGGCATGCAAATATGCCCTCATAAGGTTTGACACAGAAAAAGAGGAGCCAGTCAGAGACTCCAGAGGATTTTGTGTTGAAGTCCCAAGAGGTGAGCCTGTCTCTTAAGGTGCCGCCTTGCCTTTTAAGCTGCTATTTAAACGTATACTGTTACTTTTACTCGCAGGAGAAACTGGTCTGCTTGTGGCAAAGATTGGAAAAAGAACACCCTTCAGTGGCTATGCCAAGGACAAGCAGCAGACAGACAAGAAGAAGCTAAGAGATGTGTTCGAGAAGGGCGACATGTACTTTAACAGTGGCGACCTTCTAAAGATTGACGACGAGGGATTTCTCTTCTTTCAAGACCGCATTGGAGACACTTTCAGGTCTGTGAAACATAATAAATGAATTTGACAATCTGGGTGAAAGGTCAGGACAAGGAGTACCAGAGAGTGTTTTTTGTCTTAAAAGCACAACTTAGTGTGACCCCCAAAAAGTTGATTCTGTTAATCTGGATGTAGCGTTTTCAGTGGGAGAAACGTTATGTCACTCATCCAAGTGACTGCACTCAAACCAGCGTTCCTCCCCGTCCAGGATGTGTACATCGTCATCATTGAAAGAGTGTCCACTGCCCTGCAAATGTATAAATCCTGGCAATCCTCCTGGCACTTTACAGCATACACTATATTACTCTGTTTGTGTTGGGGAAACCGATCCGTGGGGTGGACCAATTTTTGGTGCAGCGTGTTTTGGGGTTTAAAAGCCACAGAGACTCAGTGTTTAGAAAAAATGCATCTCAACTGATCCAATACTACTGACACATACGGGATCAATACAGGTTTGCGCTTAGGCAGCAGTTGTCCTTCTGTCTGGAACAGCTGGATGAATGTTTAACAGATTGCTTACAATCTGGGGTTATAGTTGTAAAATAAGGCCAGAAAGTTTACTTCTTCACTTGAAATAGAATTTAAGCTATGGAAAAAACAGTAAAACCCTCAAGTTTAGGATATATCATATATAATTTCAGAATTACGGACACTGTGGTGAGTCTAATCTAATTGCTTTCAGTATTTTATTCTTTATAGTTAAACCTAAACATCTTTGATGAACTATTATCTCAGTGTTTTAGGGAAGTTTGTTACTTTTGTGTGTCCCTGCTGAAAAAAGATACACTGCAGCTGAGTTCTGCAAATACTCTGTATTATATCTGTTACAGGTGGAAAGGAGAAAATGTGGCAACCACGGAGGTGGCTGACCACCTGCTCGCAGTTGACTTTGTTGAAGAGGCTAATGTCTATGGTGTGAAGGTGCCAGGTAATAATGACACTAAAAGCAAGATTATTGTGATGTATGTCTCATAAATATTACAAACATCTTTTTTTTCCAGAATTCTAAGAAAAAAACTCAGAATTCAGAAGTTTTTTCTTGGAATTCTGAGATTAATCGCATATTTCTGACATACTGAGGAAAAACTCTGAGTGTTTGGATTAATGTCTGGATTCTGAGGGTATTTTTTCTTCTTTTTACTTTGACCTTCACTGAATAGGACATGAGGGAAGAATTGGAATGGCAGCGCTAAAACTGAAAGAAAATATGGACTTTGATGGCAAAGCTTTATATCAGCATGTCAAAAACTACTTGCCCAGCTACGCAAGACCACGCTTCGTTCGCATACAGGTAAATAAAGTTCAATGAATGATCACATTAAGATATATCTGCATACATCTTAGCAATAATCCCGTAACCATTTCATTTTTCTCTGGCAGGATGCATTGGTAGTGACGAGCACCTTTAAGCAGATGAAGGTGAAGCTGGCAGAGGAAGGTTTTAACCCTGCTCTCATCAAGGATCCTCTGTTTTACCTGGAAGACAATAAGGGCTACATACCCATGACTCAGGAGTTATTCAACTGCATTGCAGAAGGAAGACTCAGGCTTTAAACGAGTTCAGCGCTGATTTTTTTATTGTCAGTCTCAAAAACATTAGTGTTTACATTAATCTTTACATTGTGGATATACAAACATATAATGGCATGCATTTCATTTTTTTATATTTCAACTGTTTAGTCTGAAATACTTTCTTGTTTTTAATGATTTTTATATGAGTAAATCCCATATTGCCGACACTGTTATTTGGTGACTGTGTTGGTTGACTGTGTGCTGAAGTAAACTGCTTATCAATCAATAGGTGAATTATTGTGTGGATGTGAGGTACACTTTGTGCTGGTTTTGGGCTCGTCAGAGGAGTTTAGGAGCAGTGGAAGTTTCCAGTGGCGTAGGAGGGGGGGCTGTGTTTGTTACGGCAGAGGAAGACATACAGTTCACTCTTCTGCAGGTGGAGGGTAAGTGCTTTTGAGCTGCTGGAGAAACCTTCAGAGGGCAGCAGAGCTGGTGCCGACCACACTGCACCCACTGGTTACAGAAGCTGGGAACGCTGTAGAACTTTGTCAGCTTTTTCAGGACCTGTTTTCCCAGATCATTTGAAGGCATCTCCTCAATATTTATTGTCGCACCAGATCCTGTTGTTGAAGGCACAGGAAGGCCACCAGCAGCATCTTCGACTATAGGCCTCGTTTCAAAATCATAGCCACACAGGGACCTGATATAAGTGTAAGGCAGGGGCTCGCTGCTGCAGCTAAGAGATCGCATTGGTCTTCTAGACCGATTCCAAGCTTTGTCAATCCACAACTCCACTTGAGCTTTTTCCAGCCTGGCAACAGCATCCTCTTTCTCATCAGACCCGGTGTCTAAGACCGGGTCTTGGTATTCTTCATCACCTATTACATCATCTTCCCCTGATTGTGACTGGTCTGCATAATTCAAAGCCTGTGTCTCAGCCAGGAGAGTGGAAGCTGTTTTACAGATAATGCCCCAGTCCCTGAGGATGTCATCGGCAGTAGTGTACTGTGAGGTCACCGTAAACCGGATGATGCGTTTGGTATAAATATCTGCAGGAATGAGGTACATGGTGCCTGACCGGGTCAGTCTCCTCAGCAGCTCCTGGGTCAAAGTGTTCCCTCCCAACAAAAAGAAGATACAATAAAATGTTTATAAGTCTTTGTGTAAAGCTACAAAACCCTTACTAAGACATCTGTGTTTACCCTTTTCGTACTATTTTTGCCATTTCATCTGGGAACTAGCTGACCACATTCAGGTATATAACAAACCACCATTGAACAAGGCGTAATCGGGACTTCTTAGCACATGTCAGTAATGATTTTCTGGTGAAAACTATAAGGTCAACATATTTATAGTTTACTGCACAATTCAGGTACAAGGACAAGTTGCATACTTTCAGGCAGAAGACCACCAGGCCGAGGTGCCTCTTAGCAGGAACCTCAAAATCTGTGTTGCTCCTAATATGAGACTCCAAGAGTTTTGCCATCTCAATCCCCTAAAAAAAACCCAAAGCAAACAAACAAAACTTCACATTAAATACACTTTCTATAATGGAAGTCTAATATTGATATCTATTTTAGAAGAATGCCACTTACATGTCTGATATGAGCCTGGAGGTTTTTCAATCCAAAGGAGCGCAGAACAAACCAGAGCTTCAGAGCACGGAAGCGTCGACTGAGAGGTATTTGCCAGTGCTGAACCAAAGAAAAAAAGTAGTGTTCAGATGAGACTGTAACATTTTGAACTGGTGAATAAGTAATGATGACGAACCATAAAGTCAGTGGCTGCCAGTGAGTTTTCATGTCTGAGGTAAACAGGATCAACACTGAAGGTCTGCTGGAGCTTGTATTTATCCTTTACCCTGAGATCAACAGTTAATTAAATCACCAGCTTAAAAGCATTCTTCTGTTTAAATTTGCACTTTGTCAGATGTAATTTTGCAGATATTATAGAGACAGAGTTGAGGTATGGCTTAAGTGTCTCTACTCACCAGAATGCTGTGCAGTCAAAATGGACCATCATCCACTTAGAAGGGTTGAAAACAAAAGAGTGTGCAAATTCAATGCCCTTCATTGACCAGCGGAGCTCCGGACAAAAGTAGGCAGAGCCAGCATACGCGGCATCAACATGGAGCCAGAGTCCCTCTTCCTCACCTGCAAAAAGATTTCAATTTCACTTCTAACTTCATCTTATGTATGCAAAGAAAAAAAATAAGTCTGACTCTGCAGTATGATTTGGAAGTAAAATTAAAAGACACACAGACTGGTCCCAGTTCCGATAGCTTATCGAAGGCACACGCTCCAGTAGTTCCCAGAGTTGAACACAGCTGAAAATGACAGAATGGGTCAGATGAGATCCAACATGCAACACGGGTTTGTTGTGTACTTTTGAAGCTAAAAATCACAGTTTCCTCATGATATGAGATGATATACAAGTGTCCTGATTAATGATGTACAACGTTTTGCTACTTATTTTCATATTTTTTTCCAAGTTTAAAAAGAAATTATTCGGACAACTTTTCAGTTTTATAAGAAATGAAGCTGAACTTCAACTTCCAGACATTTGATTTTCTTTAAATGCACCATCAAAAAATAGATTGTAAAACAGTTTCTGCATGCATCTGTGTTTGCCATGCAGCAGAAAAATCAAACAAAGGCACTGATTGGCTGATGCTACAGTCTGCCGATTCTGATTTTTATATACTGCAGCGTTAGTATATGCTTTTAAAAATGTGATGGGTATTGTGGCACATATTAGGTAAGCTACTAGATTCAAAACAATATGGGGATTCTTAAATTCTCTGCAGAAATGTCCCATTGAGGTTTCAAACACACATACCAGGAAGGGGACAAGTCCTCTTGCCCTGTCTTCTTGTATGGCTTGTTTCAAAGTGTCTCCTCTCAGAGACAACTCGTCATCGGTCGGCAGAAACCTGATCTTCACCAGTGAGATCAGTCCTGCCTTTTCAACTGATGAATGAGCCTATAAAAGCAACATCTGATCAGTTTTACGGTTCAGTTTATCAGGCTGATAGGAAGCTCCTGTGCAGCTTACCTGATCCGAAGCGTAGGCCACTAGTCTTGAGTTTATGACGGAGTCGTCCACGTCCTGGTCAAGCTCGGCCCGCAGCTGCAGGATTTTATCTTTCCTGGCTGCCAGCAGAGCAACCAGTGTGCTCTCACTGACTGTACTCTGACGAGAGAGCCAAGTAGGTCAGAAACACAATGAGGCCCCGAAAGACTGTAAACTTCGTGGCTCTAGAGCAAACAGATTAGGATGTTGCACACCTGCAGGATGCCTCCACCTCTGCTGTCAGGATGGTAGTGAAGAAAGAAAGAGGGGAGCTCTAGTGCTTTACACAGCCAGTCCATCACATTCATTTCCAGCTCTGTGCATGCTGGGCTTGAGGCCTGAAAAAACAAGAAAATAAGACATCACTGAAGCAGATGGTAGCATGTGATTGATTGTCTTTTTGGTCATTGCGTACCCAAGTGAACCCAACACAGTTGATTGCATCTGCCAGCATATCCCCGAGCATAGAGGGCCATGAAGTCAGACTGGGATAGTAGGCGTGCATGTGAGGGCTCTGCCAGTGAACCACCTGGGCAGAGAGATAGGAAAACACTCGCTTGCCATAAATGTATTTCATGATCATTTCAGTGAACTGAACAAGCAAGGTGAATTTAAATTGGGTTTTGCTGCGACACTTACCCCTGGCATGATGACCTTCTCAATGTCATTGAAGATATTCTCCCAGTCCTCCGGCTCCGTAGGTGCAGCCTCAGGAAGAAGCTGCCTCATGTAGCCAGGTTTCACATCAGGAATGACCCTCCTCTCCCTGATGGAGCCCAGGTACTTTGTGATGTAGTCCACCATCTCCTTACCTGATCAATAAGAGATCACTGCAAGTTATTCATATTCATTTTCTTTATTATGTGCTTGTTGGCATTTGAAGTTAAATATCAACATCATCCAAAATGAGTCCATGATTACCTCTGCGATTGTATTCCTCAGCTTGCATTTTCGGAGATGAGACCTCTTCGAGTTACTTTGTCGTGTGTAACAGGTGACTGCAGTGAGGCTTTGTGTATTTGGGAGCAGAGATTACACCACTATATAGATCCTGTTGTGAAGAACACGCCCCAAATTGGTGACGCATTTGAACCACAAGGCAAATGTCTTTCATGTATTTTTTCCATCACTGGCTTCACATTTGCACTAAATATTTACTTTCCTCTTGCAGCCGGAGATTTCATTTTTTTTCATATCCACGTGAAATGATACAGGATTAGAACAATATAATCAATAGTGTAATAGGTTATATAAAAGTTATGAAGAATTCTTTTTCACCATTACACCTGAATCCCTCTGTAATGCAGAAAAATAATTTATGTGTCAAATCAGATTATACAGAGACCCTTATATTTTCAAACTGGTGTTCAGGCCCCCTCACAAGGTTTCTGTTTTTTTTTTTGTGTGCGTGTGTGTAAATTATATATTTGGTGACATCTCTCTGACCCTTAATCTTTAGGGAAACACAATTCGATACAATTAACCTCCAGTCTCATTTCCTCCCCTCTTCTTACTCCAACAGGTTATGAATGATGATGGATCGTGATGAGCGATATTTTCAATGTATGATGACTCTTCACAAAGTAATAAAAGTAAAAAAAAAATAAACAAACAATAAATGTAAACACAGTAAAAGGTACTGGGATGATGAGGGAAAACCATTTATGTCATTAGCTTATTGCAGCCTTTTAAACCCTGACAAAAGCCTGAGCAGCACCTGGACTGTTCGCACACTGCACTGTTTACTATGCATTGTGCTCAGCATGTGATAGCTCTCATGTGGTGCTCTGGGGAAACCAGTCGCTGGATGACAATCGAGCCACAATTCAAACCTACAAAGCACGCATTATTGGTAAGTCACCGAGAGAGAGCAAGCACACTGAAATTAATAACATGTTTATCTAAGACATATGTAAACATATCTAATCAATCAATGAATTCATGAATCAAAAATGAATAACTGGCAAGCAACAACGGAAGATTTATTTTTTTACTCTTTCATTTATTTTAATTCATTTGTAGTTATTTTTTGTAACACACTGTGCACGCTTGTACTTGATTAAACTTTACCATTAACCATTTACTGCTCTCTAATAATAGTATAATTCTTTCATTTAAAATGTCATTAGTTTTGTCACATAAGATGAAAAGAACCACACAAAGTTAAAGAAATCCATAAATGCACTTGCATCAGTGTTTATTCTATCATTTCCTTCATTAAAGCTGCGAACAAGCAACTTCGCATGGAAGCTTCTAATCAAATGTGCCTGGTTTGAGAGCAAGAAAAGGCTTCATCACTGAACTTCTCCACATTCCCAGCGTGGTTCCAGAGATACACACAGGCTGTTCTTTGCTGCAGGTACTGTGACACACTTTTAGTGGCAAAGGTGAGGTGGATCTTCCTAATTCTTACATACAACTGTCTGCTTGTGAATGCAAGTATCTAATGAGCCAGTCACACAGCAACAACTCCATTTGACATTAGCATGACAGCATCTAATGGGAAAGAAAAGTGATTTAAATGACTGTGTGAGGGTTGACAGAGAAATGGTCTGAAAGAGGAAAATATCCAGTGAGGAGCACTTCTCTGGGAAAAGTTTCTTCACATCAAAAACTTGAAGCAGATGTGCTACAGCAGCAGAAGACCACACTGATACCCACTCCTGTCAGCTAAGCACAGGACATTGAGGCTACAGTTTGTACTGGATCACCAAAACTAGACAGCAGAAAATGTGAAAAGTGTTGCCGGGTCTGATGAGTAGATTTCTCCTGCCACATTCAGATGGTGGAGTCAGAACTGGGTGTAAACAACATGAAATCATGGCTCCTTGTGCACAACACGGAGCCTTTGGGGTCACATTTAAGTAGGTACTAGTAGGTACGCAGTGTTGGGAAGGTTACTTTTGAAATGTATTCCACTACAGATTACAGAATACATGGCCCAAAATGTATTTTGTAACGTATTCCGTTACGTTACTCAATGAGAGTAACGTATTCTGAATACTTTGGATTACTTAATATATTATCATGCTTTTTTACAACTAATGAATGTCCTGTTCCTGTGTGATTCATTACTATTACTGAAGGCTACTCAATAGCAACTAGATTTTTAAATCTTAATATAAAATGAGTAACAGTAGGGTGGACATTAGGTGAGGCTGCACTTTTTGCAGCGATCTCATATAGAAAACTATTCCGCGCGTATATAAAATAGGTCCGCAGCTCCAAACCGTAGTAAAGGGACCTCTGGCTAACACGTCGGTTTCCCTGTCGGGCTCGTAGCCGAAAACTAGCTTTACTTTGTTGTCTTGGTCAACTTTGCTGGCGAGAGACAGAGAGAGGCGTTGAAAGGCTGCTCCAGCGGAACTTATTGTTTCGGAGGAAAACAGGAACACAGTGTATACTCGAGTCTTAACAGCTTACTTACATCTGGGCTCGTCAGACACTCTTTTTTGGCTGCAGTGGTTATTATTATATTTACATGCTTCCAGCTCCCGTTTCTGCTCAGTGACAAGTCGTACTTTTCCACTCACCTTTTTTCTCCCTCCCTCGCTCATAGATACATAACGGGTATGGCAGTCCATTCTCCCTGCAGCACGGACTACACTGCCCATGAGGCTACATTCTTTAGGGCTATGCCTGTAACACTCTGCTATTGCCTTCATATTAAATCATTTTAAAAAATATTTCTTCACGTCATTATGAGACTCGAGATTGAGACACGGGCATTTGAGCCTCTTAATGCTGTTTTGTTTGGGTTTCCACCTGTGTGGAATTACAAAAAATAGAGAGGGCATAGCCTTACATATGAAACAGGAAAAGACCGCCGCGTAATCCCTTTATTTCAACAAAGTAACTGTATTCTAAATACCACCCTTTTAAACGGTAACTAACGGAATACAGTTACTCATATTTTGTATTTTAAATACGTAACGGCGGTACATGTATTCCGTTACTCCCCAACACTGTAGGTACGTACCTTTTCCAGTCTGCAGGGTTAATTTTGAGAATGGGTCTAGTTTAACCAAAATCATAATCTTTTCATGAGCTCAACCAATCTGAGAGTGACACAGGACATGAAACATGGTCTCTGGACTGGCTGCCTTGTGATCTACGTCACTGCAACACTATCTGCCCAATCTTTAAGTAACTGTTTATTAAAACATACATTTTTAAAAACGATCCATATGGTGTTACTAGATGAATTACAGTGTTTCTTAACCTCAGTTGCGAAGAAATGTTCATGGACAGTTTATAAGCCATTTATTAACAATTTTGTAAGTATCGTTTATTACTGTTAAAATGGTTAAAGAGTTTATGTAGATATATTTACATCTGACATCTGGTCTCCAAACTGTCACATAGGTTAACGATTCTTCTAAACTAGCCAAACTGGTTATTTAAATTTGATCAAGAACAAAGAGTTTTGATTTTATGTAGGAAAACTGGTAGCATGCAATGACTAATGGCAGGAGTGGGTGTGTTACTATACACAGAAATAAGTGTTATGTGATATGGAGCATAGTACACTGTGACTATTGTGCTCCTTGTGTGCTTTTAAATTTGAGAGGCTGAGCCTGATGAAAGCGGGTTTAAGCATTATTGTGCAATGAAGCCTGATCGCTGCCTTGTGACATCAAAGTGAGAGTGCTTCTTATTTGGTCTGATTCTGCTGCTTTTATTCAAATAAGCTGAAAATAGCTGTGCAACATAAGCCCGTCACAAAGAAAACTTTGAGCTTGATAATGCAAACCAAAAAAAGCAAAACAACAGCATGAAGAGCAGAGAGGAAAAACTAACGACTAATGATGAGACTGGCTGTGACTGAAGGTTAAAAAAAAAATTGGAAAAGCAACTAAGTGTCAGTTTAAACATGTTCCCCTTGCATAGGAGGAATGTTGGAGGTAGAAAATAATGAACCAAATAAAAAATGTAATGCAGAAAGTCACTTATCTAATAACAGCTTTGCTTTTTTATTGTTTTGTTTCACTTTTTTAAAATCACTTTAATGTAAAACTCACAACTTAACAGGTGATTTATTAAATCATGGTATGAATGTGACAAAAGCAGCACTTATCCGTTCCATTTGAACCATTGTGTGTACAACAGATCAGACTGGTTTAACTGCAGACCAGTCTGGCATGGCTGTAAGCTACTGTTAATAGGGCAGTCCTAAGAAAATACAAGTACGCTCTGCTTTCAAAAAGAAAGATTCATTTTCAGTTTCAAAACTGACCATTACTACAGTACAGTACAATACATGATATACAATGTCCTTGATGTAAAAGGGAATTACATACTGTATATAGATGTGAATATATTCCTTTGTATGGGAAGCCCATCACAGTAGAAGAAAGAAAAGAAGCTGAAGGTCAGAGCCAACTTAGAAACAAGCTTTCTTTGTGTTGACTTCAACAGCTCATCATTTTCCTCTCAGCTGTCCATTTGAAGAGCAGGTAGAGTCTCTATGCAGCCTTGTGAAAACTCATTAGACCCCATGATTCAGCAGCTTGCAGAGCCCCCTTTAGCAGGAATATCTATTTTCTGTATGACTTTATTGGTCTCTCAGGAATTTTGACCCATTTTTCTTTACAGCATTGCTTCAGGTCATTTATGTTTGCGGACAAATATTTATTTTCGGGCTCTTAAAGTTCCTCCAGAGTATTTCAATCAAGTTGAGGTCTGGACTTTGACTGAGCCCCTGTAACACCAACAATTCTTCTAATCTGTGAACCAGTTTCAGCCAAGCTTGAGCTGTTTAGAAAGATTGTTAACTCATCATAATCCAGAGGTGTGGACTCGAGTCACATGACTTGGACTCGAGTCAGACTCGAGTCATTAATTTTATGACTTTAGACTTGACTTGAAAAAATGTTCTAAGACTTGTGACTTGACTTGGACTTTTACACCAATGACTTGGGACTTGAATTGGACTTGAACCGGTTTACTTGAAAAGACTTGATATTTTACCCCAAATATAAAATTTAACATGCATATTATATGGAGATTGAAAATGTGACGTCATTCACGGGTAGAACCGCAAAGGATTCTGGGAACTCGTGGCAAGCGGTACTAGCGCACGCAGGCTTTCAATTAAAATCAGTTATACAGCGATAAAAAGAAACACAAAAATGTCAAGAAGCTGTTGTATTATTAACTGCAATAGCCGGTCGCATGACAGCCACGGGAAGCCGACGGGTAAAGAGATCGGTTGTTATCGGATTACGTCGTTGAAGAGAAATTGTTCGAGCCATGTTTCCGAAGTAACAAAGAGGCGACTGGATTGCAGCCATTCAAAGATCAAATATAACGTCCTAGAACACTCCAGCTCACAGGTTAGTCTGCTCCAAGCATTTACACAAAGGTCAGTCTGCTGTTGTAGTTAATGCGTCATTTTTCTTAACATAATTGGTGATATAGGTTACAAGCAAGTCTGGCGCTGAACAGAAATTGTCGCGCTATGCTCCTTTATTTATTGTGCATAAATAGTGAATTGTCCTGACACAATATTGCGTTTCGCTTCTGTTATTATGGTACATTGACAAAAACACATACTTTTATTCACAGGATAAAACAGGTTTTTTGTATCACTAATTGCCCAGTACGATTACAGCATACAATATTATTGTCACTGCTACATTTCTGTGATGCTACCAGAAATTATTTCCACTACTAATTAATTACCGTTGAGCTCAAAGGTTATATTAATAAACGGTTAACGAATGTGTATTTATGAAGACGATTTGTGAGACTGGTAAACTTATGATACGTACGATGGTCTTTCGTTCTACACGGTGCATTTCAAGGTCCTGCACCCATCCGTCGGTAAACTGTACCTGGGCTTGTTGCAGTGACCGGAAGTTACTAAACTTCATGAGTGTATGCACTCACTCCAAGAACCGTATAATTATAAATATGCATATAAATATGCTAAGATGAGATAGCTGACTTCATCTAACTAGCAAATGTTTTCCAGGCTACGTTGGTGATACAGTTTTTTTTAAATGTGTATGATATTTTTGTCATGCGATTTTAAAGCCGGTCCTACAACCGCATCCAAGAATAACATGCAGCGTATCTCAGAACTGTCGGTGAAAATTATTCTTGGAGCTAAGTTTAATTGAGCTGCATTTTAAAGAGGTGCAATTTCACAATTTGTGTATATTTTCTAAGTTCACTATTTTGTATGTGTTGAGAAAAACACAGATTTTAAAATTACATGGTCTAATATTTACATTTAGCATAACTGCAACATTATCTTTTCCTTTTTTTTATTTAAAGACTCGAAAGGACTTGAAATTCAAAGTTTCAGACTTGTGACTTGACTCGGACTTTTACACCAGTGACTTGAGACTCGACTCTGACTTGCCTGACATTACTTGAGACTTGACTTGAGACTTGAGGATAAAGACTTGAGACTTACTTGAGACTTGCAAAACAATGACTTGGTCCCACCTCTGTCATAATCTCATTATTAACTCCACAACACTTTGTATATGGAGTTCATGATTGATTAGTGAATGCAACATGCCCATGTCCTGTGGCTGAAAGTATGTCCAAATAATCACCTTTCTACCGCTACACTGACAGTTGGTATGAGGTGCTTGTGGTGTTGTACATTATGGGCAAACATCTCAACTTTGTTTTTGTCTGTCCAAAGGTTTGTCCTGATGCAACTTTGTGAACCTAATCCTTACTGCTGTGTCCTTTTTTAGAGAGAAGCAGCTTTCAACATTTAACAAGCCAATGGAACCTGACATGTAGCCCTTGGTTTGTCTGTGCATTGCATGATCTGACCTTGAGTGAATTTACTGGGATGGTACTCCTCAGAATATGTCAGTGTAGCTTCTCAGTCATCCAGGTAATGGATCTTAAAAAGAAAAGAGACTGGACTTTATTAAGTCTCTTCGAGCCCTTTCGCCTTTCAACTGAGAAGCTTTTTCAGTTCTAAAACCAAATGGTGGGGAGTCCCAGGTATTTAAACCTTAGTGGGAGTTGTCCCTTAAGAGGGCTGTTGACCCACTAGTGATCACGTGCCTCATCGAACAAACCAAAGTGTGAAAAGGGGTGTGGATCATTATCAGCAGAGGTTTTGGGTGAAACCATCATGTGACTCATTGAGATTAACTGACACAAGGCTTGAGTGGGTGTTAAGGTGCCTGGGAAGGGTTCTCAAATCTGCACAGTAGGTTACATACAGTTGGTATCATTAACCACCCCCTGTAGTCAAAGATGGTGGTGCACAGTAGACATAGACGGCCTCTTTCACTCCTCTTTCAAACCATCTGTCCTGTCTGTCCAAAATGTGAACACTGGCATCCTCAAAAGAGTGAGCTGAGTCTCATCCTGCTGAGGTGGAGTAGCTGTAGTTTCTAGAATGTAGAGGTCTGAGTACTCCTGCTGCACTGCAAACAAATACTACGTGGTTTCGTTTCTGTTTGGGAGTTTTGTCATTGGGACAAACCAGTTTTTGTCTGACGGCGTGGCTGGGTCTGAAGTGCACTTTTTCACACGGCTCTATATATAAACAAAAGAACCAAAAACATATTAATCACTGGGCAGAATAAAACTGTTTTAACTATACAGAGTTATGGCAGTAGTATAGGATAGGATTCAACTTTATTGTCATTAAACATGTATAAATACAGGGTAACAAAATATAGTTTGCATCTAATCAGAAGTGCAAGGTGCATTAAGTGCATTAAGAGCAGATTATATACAGATAAGGGTAGCATGAAAGGTGGGAATAGTTATGTACAGATTATGTACAAATAAATGAAGTATACAGATGTTTATATAACTATACAGAGAGCAAATATACAGATGTACTGCGGACAAATGTATAGATGTACTGATGTATACATATGTACAGACATACAGATGAGGTGTATAGAATACAGATATTCTATATTGCTATACAGACGGGCAGATATACAGATGTAATATGAACTAATATACAGATATGCTACATATGTACATATGTACCAATTTGTGGTAAACAGATCTACAGAGTGCTATGAATATATCTACAGCAGTTGAAGAGTAGCGCTATAAACTATAGTAGTGAACAATGTAAGTACGTGCACTTAAATGTCACAGAGCAATACAGATAAAATACAGGAGTCATCACAAAATATGTGGTTTGGCAGCAAAGATGTGGGAAACGGGTATCAGGAAAGAAAAAAATGACTCCAGAAGGTGGCGGTAGTGTGATAGTAAGGATGCCAACGTCTAAGAATTAGCTGAAGAAGAAGAAGAAGAAGAGAACGGGTTGGGGAAAAAAGGAGGAAGCGGAACAAGAAATCAGAATCAGCTGTCAAAAAGTGGCTAAAATGTAAGCAACGGATCATAAAGAGGTATTTTTTAAAACTAAATGTATATTGTCAAACTGTCAGACAGTAATATAGACCTCAGTGATATGGGGGGTGTTATGTACTCGACTGTCTCTGTTGTAGGGAAATAGTTCTCATAAGCTAACCTTAACGCTTAACTACGTGCGCTCCAAGCGCGGCTTGCTAACTGACGTAGCTAGCAGGCTAACGAGGAAGGTAACAACGCCAGGTGCACATTTAAGGGGCTAAATAGGTTTTTTATCAGCCAAGTAGTAGGTTTAAGGTTTAAACCGAATGCTGTCAGTTTAGTTGACCTTTAGCTGCTTCGTAAAAGCATCCAGCCGAGTAGTGGTTAGCGGCTAACATTAGCGAGAAAACTATGTTGTTGTCGTCAGTGTTGACATGCCCTGGGTCTGTTGACTACAGCCAAGCGCCGTGTCATAGCCAATAAGTGATTTATCTGCGAAGTGTCATCGTTTCGGCTTAGCCTGTCCTAATTCTAGACATTTCTAAATACTACACAACCGCCGACGGCACGGGAAAACTTTTTGAGACGTTTTTGCTAACCGTGGCTTAAATGTTCTTTTGCAGATTGAACTGTTCTATGAAACTAGAACAGCTGTTCTAGTATAAACGGCGTGTGTTTGTGTTTTTCTCTTTCACAAACATTTATCTAGAGATGTTCGGAGCTTGTCTACACCACTGACCCTTTTGCCTGCCAGTGACCTCTGACTCAACACATTCGCCAAGATGCCTGCAGTTTCCACCGGGGTCAAAGAGCTGTATTTGTCCACCTCTCTGGGGGACCTCAATAAAAAAGCTGAAATTAAGCCAGACAAGACAAGCACTAGAAAGTAATGTTACTATATTTTTTTTGGGCAGAAATTATTACCTAATAAAAAGACATTTGTCACTGATCTCAATTTTCTGGCTTCTGTGACTGAAGCACATTGCAGTCATGTGGAGATGAAAATCTTTAACTTACATATACTTTTTTCGTGTTTGTAGTTATGTCCAGAGTGCCTGCAAAATATTCAAGGCGGCAGAGGAGTGCCGTCTGGACAGAGATGAGGAGAAAGCTTATGTACTGTACATGAAGTATTTGACAGTATATGACATCATCAAGAAGAGACCAGAGTTCAAGCAGCAACCGGTATACCTAATATTTATAAGTTTGTTCATTCTTTTTGTATTGCTAACCTAATGTTTTTTTCACATGAAGGCAGATTATTTACTTGAAGTGTTCTCTGATGTGCACAGGAGTATTACGTGACTATGCTTGGGACAAACAGCTTTAAGAAAGCCATTGAAGAAGCTGAAAAGCTGTCTGAAAGTCTTAAACTCAGGTTAGAGGTTTCAGCTGTCATGATTATGCTCACTTTCTTAATTCAGACACTGTAAAATAGGATATTGATTTTGTTTCACTTAACTGATCTTTATTTCCTACCTATTTTGAACAGGTACGAAGAGGTAGAGGTGAGAAAAAAACTAGAGGAAAAGGAGAGACAAGAGGAGAAGAAGAGGAGGGAGGAAATGACAGAAAAAGATGGCGATCGGGGCTCTCCAAAAACGTCATTCACAAACAGGAAGGACAGCAAAAAGGTGAAGGTTTGAAATGAGTATACACACTGCTGCCAGTGTGTATACTCTTTGCAAAGTATATTGCTGGTTTTGGAATGATTTTTGAGGGCCCCATTTACGTAAGATATATAGGCTTTGCAATGGATTATTCTTCCATCCAGATGACATAGATGTGTCACCTTCTGGACATTCTGCACACATCACAAAAGGAATACTCAGATAATAGAGTTTGTCAAACTGGTCTGCCTGCATTCAAGACCTGTCCCCCATTGAAAACACTTGGACAACAAAACAGGCCAAAGAAGACTCTGAACTGTATGAAGCTGAACTCAGATAGTGACTGGAAAGCACTTTCCCACAGTAGCTGATCTCCTCAGTTCTTATTAGTTTTTTAAACATGAAATGTGATGCAAGAAAGTGGTGAATCTGCCACTATCCCAACTTTTTTTAGAAATATGTTGCAAATCAAAAAGAGTATTTTACTGTCTTATATGTAACTTTCCGATAGTTTACCAAATTTACGCTTACATAAAAACTGCATCGATCAATAACCCTCCCAAAAGGATCTAAACTAAAGCACAGTATAAGAGTTGAATTTTGCAGGTGGTTACAGGTATTGAGATATTTACTGCACACAGCATTTCTGTGCCTTTGAAAAATAAAGTGAGATATAAAGACTTCGAATGTTTTCTTTGCCCTACTGGGCATTACAGTGGATTTTAATAATAATAATAATGCAAACACCCGTAGCTTAATTAATATTTGAATGCCTGTATTGAAATCGTAATGATTCTTTTTTGTACCTTTAGTATAAGGGGAAAAATCCAGTTTATGTCAACATGCTAATGAGATGAGTCTTTGTGGATGTGTGTCGCAGGTGAAAGCTGAACAGAATGAACTGAAGAATGCAACCTCAAAAGGTAAAGTGGAAAACCTCAAAGCAGTCACTTTGTTTTTATCTTTGAATTTAGTTGATTTATTAGTGCTGAGTTATGAATTTTGTCTGACAGCTGCGCTGCCTGCTGGTGGGATCACGGCTGAGAAACTTTTCAACATGATGAAGGACCAGACTATCGCAATAATTGTTATGGATGCACGCAGCCATCGAGATTTTGAGGAGTCTCACATTCAGGTCCCGGCTCAAACCTGCATCAGCGTGCCTGAGGAGGCCATTAGCCCAGGGTGAGAAGCGAAGCTTCAAACTTGATTGAAGTTTGTTCTAACACACCATGTGTGATTCATTATCAAATAATAATATGAATGGACTGATCTTTCTACCTTCAGTTTGTTTTTGTGTCTGTGTTTTTTTTTGGGGGGGGGGGGGGTTTGGTCAACCTGTGGATAATGAAATGTTTTGACTTTTCAGAATCACTGTGAATCAGATTGAGGCAAAGCTGCCAGAAGAGTCCAAAGAGCACTGGAAACGGCGGGGATTTGTAGATTATGTCATCCTCTTGGATTGGTTCAGTTCTGTCACTGACCTTAAACTGGGGACCACCTTGCAGAGCCTCAAAGATGCTCTTTTTAAGGTAACTGTGTCTGGCGGGTGGTTGACTTTATGCAGTAGCTTGTAAATATCAATACCTGTGTTTTCATGTAAAATTACAATGTTGTGTTTGATAACTGCACAGTGGGACAGCATCACCATCCTGCGTAGTGAGCCGCTGGTGCTGGAGGGTGGCTATGAGAACTGGCTGTTGTTTTACCCCATGTATACGACCAATGCTAAAATTAGACCACCTCGACAGACCATTACCAACACCCTTCCTCAGTGTGAGTATGAGTAGTACAGTTTATTTAAAAAATGGCCCTTTAATGCTATGTTTTCTCATTTTATGAGATAGAAAATAAAAACCACAATATACTTTATATAATTTTGTATTACTCACTTACTTCCTAATTGTGACTGGACTCTTGTCTTACATGTAGACATTTTCTTTGATGTTTTCAACAGTGAACTTTAGCTACCCATCCCTTGAGGAACCAAAACCTCCAACCCCACCTCCACCCGAGCCTGAAGTTTCACTTGAGCCTCAGGAACCATCAGCTCCTGTGCTGGTGAATGGGATCACACCAGCAGAACCTCCAACATCTAAAACTTCCATAGTCGCTGATAGGTTGCCCGACAGTGTTGATTTCTCTGTCACCGGCTCCACAAATTCAGGTCAGGACTTGGGTAAGAAGGCCCCTGCTGCAAGCACATCCAGCCAGTCACCTGCAACACCCAAAGCATTCCCTCAGGTATTGTTTGCCCTGATAACTGTTAAACCTTTAGAGAATGCAAAGCATTAAAGGACTCCAAATGTGTCTAAACATGACTCTTCTCCTGTCCCAGTTTGACCGTACCAAGAAACCTGAACCTAAGCCCAGCCAAAACGGGTCAGCAAAGGATTCTACCCAGAATGGCCCAGTTGTCCCAGACCGTTCAGTTAAACCACCCTTTGCTCCTAATGCTTCTCTTTCTAAAGAAGAACAAAGTCAGATACACTCCGAAGCAGTGGCATTGATGGAGAAAGCAAAGCAGGAGCAGGAGAAACGCATGCAGCAGCGTCGTTTAGAGGAGGAGAAACAGGAGTCGAAAGAAAGGCTAGAAAAGGAAGAAAGTGAGAAGAGAAAGAAGGAAGAGGAGGAGAGAAGACATCAGGAGAAGAAGAAACTGGAAAGGCAAAAAGCAGAAGATGAGGAAAATAAAATAAACAAAGCATGGGATGAAAAAGACAGGAGAGGAAAAGAGCAGAACTCTGACACACCCTCTAAGAGTATGTCTCTGGATTCCCCGGCTCCCAACCATATTGTTAGTGAGATTAAGGTGAGTCCTCTTCTCTGTCAGAGATAATTACTGTCACAAACAAATGAAAGTTTAAGGTCATCCCACAAGGTCCTAGTGTCTTAAATCATTGGTTAAAAGAAGATGTTAAAAATTCTTCGTCATAATTGCACATCCTAAACAATGTACTTTTTTTTTTTTTTTAAACACACAATCCACTAAACTGTTTTAATGAGTTAAAGGATTAGAACCTAGTTTGGCTCCTAGAGCTAAAGTATAACAATTAGAGCCCAAATAACAATTATTTGTAAAGATAAAACTTCAAATAGTGTAATGCTCCTCATATAAAGGTGGCATGTGTAGGTTGAAACTTTAGATTCTAACCCCCCCATTTTTACTAACTAGTCCTGTTTAGGCTGATCGCTTCCTTCAGTTTAACCTGTCACTGTCAAAATGGAGGAACAGTTTGATAGAGAAGTGAAGCCACTGCTAAACAATTGTAGTTTGTCCTTTATTAAATTTGAAGTCCTGGACACTTGGGGTTAGTGTTGTCTGTCAAACTTAATGCGTTTGTTAGATTTCCGCAGGGCTGTGAGAGACTGTGACTCTCACAGCCCTGCTGTGACTGTGAAAGCCTTTACAATAATTTTTTTGTATGATCTTATTAAATAAAGTGTGTTTGTGTGTGTGTGTCTTCACAGAGGGAGCCTCTGACCCGAGCAAGGAGTGAAGAGATGGGTAGGAGTGTACCGGGTCTTCCTGATGGTTGGATGAAGGTACCAGATAACCAAACCTGAAATAAGTGATTCATTTGAAATAACTGAGGGTGAAAGTTCAAAGGAAAAAAAGTTTAAAGGTTTATGGTTAAATTTTACCAAATGCTTTTCTTTTCTTCCGCTTAATTTTCTTGGCTAGTTCCTTGACACAGTGACGGGGACCTACCGATACTACCATTCGCCAACCAATCGTGTCCACCTGTACCCTCCTGAAGTCACTGTTCCCCAGACCCCACCATCGACACCACCAACAGTCAAACAGAAAACACCACGACCAGCTGAGCCAGACACAAACCGTGAACAAGAGCAGGAGCAGTCTAAACTGAAACGCTCCTACTCTTCCCCTGACATCAGTCAGGACCTGAGAGAGGAGGCACAGAAAAAGGCCACTGCCCCGACCGCTACTGCTGTCATACCCACAATCAACAGAGAAACCAAGTAAGACACGCTGTGCACCTATAAATATGTTTTAAGTGAACAGATAATAGCTGCATATTATAAAGGACAATAGAAGCCTGCAAAATACTTCTTCTGGTATGAAGATGATGTGTTGGAGTGTCATAAAGGTGATTCAGATTGTGTTTGTGTGGATAGAAGAGTAGCTTTTGATAGTATTTCCTCAGGCTGTTTAGTTAAATGAGCAGAAAATGTGTGATAAGGTAGTAATTTCAGTGACTGTTCATGTTTAGTTTGAACCTGTTTTACAATTAAATATTATGCTTTTTGTGCTGTTAAAGCAACAATGGTATGTATGACCTGTATTCTTTGTATATATTACACTGTGGTACTTCCTTTGATGATTCATCTGTAGTAACTAGTCTGGCTCTCTTATTTTACTCTTTTCTCTTTCAGACCTGCACCTGCCAAAGTCTATTCTAAAGTGGAGATTGCGCGTCCTTCAGCAGCCAAAATTCGCAACCTCAATCCCACATTTGGGGGTTTGGGCGCATCACTGACTGGCCTTCGTAACCTGGGCAACACATGTTATATGAACTCAATCTTACAGTCTCTTTGCAACACTCCTGCCTTGGCTGAATACTTCAACAACAATTGCTACCTAGAGGATATAAACAGGTTAGATCCGAGATAAGTGGAATTGCTGGTCATAATGAGGTCTGTATGCGGGGGAATGTATAACACCGGAGCCTCTGTTCTCTTTCAGGCACAATATTCTTGGCCACAAAGGGGAGGTGGCCGAGGAGTTTGGTGTAATCATGAAGGCCTTGTGGGCTGGTCTGTACAAGTGCATCAGTCCACGTGACTTCAAGATCACCATAGGCAAGATCAATGAGCAGTTTGCTGGTTATGACCAGCAAGACTCCCAGGAGCTGCTGCTGTTCCTCATGGATGGGCTTCATGAGGACCTCAACAAGGTAGTGTGAAAACTTAATAAGGGGTATTCCACAGCCACCAGTGAGGCATAAACAAAGTCTTACAATGGTTACATGAAAAGAGAACCATTAACATCTAAATATTCTCACTCTTATTTAAATATTGACTAAATTAACAGTGCATCCTTTATTCTGTTGAACCACAGCTTTCTCAGGTTTCCTTTTAGTATCCCTGTATGTTGTTGCACACTTGCCTGTTAACAATGAAGTCCTAGTCTTTTTTATCATTTTCCTTCTTTCTGTTTTTTTCACTGGGTTTCATTTTGATGGCAAATTAGAGAGTAAGTAAATAGCTGTGTGTCTTTGGTCCTCCTGCAGCAGTGTGCGTGTGACGTGTCTGCATCTGTCTGGTCTGATGCTCTGTCAGAACCTCTGTGCATGTTGACCCAAGACATGCTCATTGCCTGTATCAACAGATGTCTTTCCTTTCGTTTATTTTGTTTTTACTGGCTTCATGTGCATTTAGATCAGGGGGGGGATGACGACAAAGCAATTGTGTGATTGTATGTTTTTTTTACAACTCAGCTGTAAGAGGCTGATATTGTGGTCACCTACATTTGTGAAGCAATAGATTGAGAACGAGGTGATGTAAGACCTTAAAAATGATGCTGTATGTGTATGTACTAATAATCTTGGATACATTTGAATCTCAGTGACCTTGACCTCAAGGTTAGAGTACTTCTGATAACTGTATTTCTGAAAATCTTGTGACTGCAATGACTTTTTGAAATTGATACCCTAGGTGTGTCTACTAGGAGGCTGAGGAGTCACCAGTATTTTATATTTTTAAACTTACTATAACCACAAAGGTAGTAGGGGTTTTTTTTCTGAGTTATTTTTCCTATTGAAGGTCTTTTATTTATACTGTTAGAGTATCAGCTGAGTGATACAGTGACAATTGTCTCCACCTGGGGTTAAGTTGCAGAAGTACATCAACCCATTTTCTTTTTGAGCATAGGATGCCGATTCGATTGTAGCAGCTGGTGATGTGCATTTGTCATCACGCACGCCATCTCATCATGTCCCTTTTGTGTGATCTTCTGACCTGTGTGCCATCATGCTGGCCCAGTCCCAGTCCACTCTGTCTCTCTGGGATAATTGATTTTTTTTTTTTTTTTTTTTGTAAATCATACTAATTAATAAGGTATTAATTAGCAAGTGTTAACCTGCCATATCTTCCTGCCTGTCATACTGAGAGTGAACTGGCTGAACTGCATGCTAATAAGCTGAACAATACTCGAGAGATGAATACAGAGATTATGGCTTGAAAATTCTTCATGTAGTTTTTAGTGAGTTTTCACTTCTCCCTGCAACGTGATATCGATAGGTGGTATAGTGAACATCTGCCATTATTCATTGATTTTTAATTGAATCACAAAGGCAGGTGTCTCTAGCCGTTAATTTAGGCTTGTGTCATTTTAAATTATTTTCTTTCACTTCTGGTCAGGCGGACAACAGGAAGCGGTACAAGGAAGAAGAAAATGACCATCTGGATGATCAAACGGGTGCTGACCTGGCCTGGAGCAAACACAAGCTTCTGAACGAGTCCATCATCGTAGCACTGTTCCAGGGGCAGTTCAAGTCCACTGTGCAATGTCTGACTTGCCATCGCAAGTCACGGACATTTGAGACCTTCATGTACCTGTCGCTGCCTCTGGCCTCCACCAGCAAGTGCTCCCTACAGGTCAGGGCATATCAAAGCATGTTTTTGCTCTCGTGTCAAGCACACATATTGTTATCTAACATATTCACATCGTGACAGCATTTGTTTCTCTGAATTCATTCGGACAAACTAGCCAATTAAATGTATTGTGGTTGTGTAGATCATATTACTCTTGATTAAATGCATAACTATGGTTAATAATTAGTGATTTTTCTACTTCCGGGTAGGACTGTCTGAGGCTATTCTCCAAGGAAGAGAAGCTGACTGACAACAACAAGGTGTTCTGCAGACACTGCAAAGCCCACAGAGACTCCACCAAGAAACTGGAGATCTGGAAGGTCCCACCCATCCTCCTGGTGCACTTGAAACGGTCTGTAATCAAAGCAGTAAAACAGTTTTTATCTGTCTATTTTCACTCCTCACTTTATAAGCTTTACAGGAGTGCTATTTTTGACATTAACATTATTTCCTGTTGTGGGGGTTCTTCCTGCAGGTTCTCCTATGAGGGTAGATGGAAGCAGAAACTGCAGACATCTGTAGACTTCCCTTTAGATAGTCTGGACCTGGCCCAGTACGTCATTGGACCCAAACAGAGCCTGAAGAGATACAACCTTTACGGAGTGTCTGTAAGTGAAACTGAAATGACTGCTGCTGTTTTTACTGCTCTGGTGTAAAAGATTGATGAAGTATTGTTGTCACCCCGCCAGGCAGGCGGGCTTCATGGACACCTAAATTTGTGAATGCAATAACTCGAGAATGTAGCTGTGAGTAGTGAGCAGTAGCTTCAAATTGATAACATGGGAACATGTACAAAAAAATCTCTTCTAATCTCAGTGACCTCAAACTAAATGTCAGAGGTCACATATTCTGAACATCTTTGCACCTGCAATAACTTGAGAAGTAAGTCACCTAGGGTTTTCAAACTGATACCATTGTGGTGTCTACTAAAAATCTTTGATCACTTTCAATCTCAGTAACCTTGACCTCAAGGTCAAATCACTGGCCTTTGCCAATATTTTTAAATTTATGCACTAAACAAAATTTTAACATAAACATTTTATTCTGAAATAACAGTCTGCTCAGGAACCCTCTGAGCCGATCTATATAAATATGATTTCCTGAACTGTATTAAGTTGAGGCATAATGCCAACGGGTCCTGTGACCTGGGCAGTAAATTCAGCAGGTACCACCATGATACCATTTCTCTATTTTGGTGAGAAAGAAGTGTTTGTATGTAGTTTGGTCTCGGTATAGCTGCTTCTACTGACAGACACAGGATTCGTTAAAGGTCTGGCTGAATGACCAAATTATTTATATATACCAATTCTGATATCTTCATAGTCAAAATCTCAAGTTGTATATGGTATCATCTGTGGTAAGATCAGCAGATGAGCAATGATTACAAACTGCTACATGCAAAGTTTAAGGTCTGCTTACTGAACAAAACTGGTGAATTTTTAAAATTATTTTGACATGGTGCAATATCTTTGGTCCCACTCAGGCTTCAGTAAACGTTAAATCGATAGATCTAGCATGGGCCATTTAGTTTTGTATGATCAATCTGTGAAAACCTGGGCTTTCTAAGAACACTTTTTTTTTTTTTTTTTTTTAAATGAGTTGTTTGGTTTCCCAAATATAACAAATGTAGGGAGCAAGGTGGATGTACAGTTTATCAAAGTAACATCAACAATTGTCTAAATGATAAAACAATGAGTTGGATCTGCTTGGGGACTACAGCCAGTCTTTTGGCAAATAGGCAACACAAGAGCTGTACTGGCTCAGTAGCTTTGGTACATAAATGTGTTTGGTCCCTAAACAGCAAGACAGGATAGTAAAATATTTATACAGGCAAGATTGGAAAGAAAAAACCTGGTTTAAAACATTGAAAACAGCAGCCTGTAATGCTTAAGTAACAGTTGATTGTCATCTGCTTTTCCACTACCAGAACCACTATGGGGGTTTAGATGGTGGCCATTACACAGCCTACTGTAAGAATGCCGCCAAACAGCGCTGGTACAAGTTCGACGACCATGAGGTGTCTGACATTTCCACCTCCTCCGTCAAGTCCTCTGCAGCCTATATCCTGTTTTACTCCACCCTGTGATGGTGCTGTGGGACATAAAGGAGGCACACTAATACACCAGAGCAGCAATGCTTTTTTCTTTTTAGAATCACAGCTCTGAGGACCTGGTGCACAAAGCTGCAGTTAACTTGTCGGGGAGTTACTCGAGCGAGTGGCCATGAGATCTCGTCTGTCCCAGAAAGGAGAACGGTGCAGGCACACTGTGCAACGCTTCAGCTACTAGAGGAGCCATAGCTGTTTAAAATATGCCATCTGTTCACGTTACTGATCATCTAGAGACTAAATGGATCCTCCTTTAAATCTGACTTCTCTACCATAGTTGTGCTGTAGGGCTGACCGCTGGTCCAGACGCTCTTCACTCGCATTTCTTTCACACTCGGTGTGGACAGCGCTATCGCAGAACTGATTTTCAGCTTTCTTGTACTGTGCATACACAGGATTAACAGTTAGGTGGCATGTACATACCTACCTACGCTGATGTTGCACATTACAAATGTAAATACTTTAGGGCAAAATATTTATCTGTTAAGTGACCAAATTATTATTATTTTTTTCGTGAAAGTAGCAGCCATTATATTATCTCCATATTCATAAAGGCAAACCATATGTTTTAGGGGTTTACCTGTAGAGCCTTCTCTTGTTTATTAACGAGGGGTGTTGAAGAGACTGTGACTGATTTTTAGCATTCTTCCTGAGGTAAAGGACGGAGTTTTGCTTGTTCATATTAGCCACATTCTTGCACTTATCCACTTATGCAATCACATTAAGTTGTTTATGTAGAACATATTTGTTTAACAGCCGATTTCAGCGCTCTACTCAGAATGCTTTAAACTGATGCTGATATCTTCTCTGTCTTGCTCGGTTCAGCTAATGAAAGGAAACCCTACAGTCTTCTGTAAAGGTTATTGTCAGTTAAACATACTTACTCTTTACATGATTATACTCAAACACTATTTAGAGGCAAATGTATCAGGATAGATTGACATCCTGTTTGGTTCATACTAGTGATTTTTGGTCTTTATTTGTTTGAGGCTTGGTTAGATTTCTTTTTTTTTTTTCAGGAATTACTTTAATGTTTAGTATTGAGCTGGAGAATGTGAAGACGTGAGAAATTGACCTTAGCCACTTACACGAGTGTGATAGGGTCAACGCACTCTGCCTGACTGACCAGCCGACTGACAAGGGCAAGCACAAAGTAAGCTGATTATTTTTTTAGAATGGACCAGAGCTCTTAAGGGGTAGGATTAGACTCTGAACTTCCTGACTGTTTTTATTGCCTCGCATGAGATCATGTGCTATTTTCTTTTCACTTGTACTCCCCCCCCCCCCCCCTCAATGTTCTGAAAGTGTTTCAGATATAACGATTATATTAATCTCAAACAACTCATATGTCTATTTATTAAAACTGCTTCAAATTAGTTTCTGTGTGTGTTTGTGAACAAATGTTCCAAGATATCTTCAGCATGTATTAAGTACTGTCATAAAGCCCTTATCAACCTGATGTCCCTGTCTTCCTGTGGTTTGGAGATAGTGTGATAGTTAAACATTATACATTAACACTGAACTCACAATTTATTTCTAATTGTTATGGAGATGCTAACAGTACAAAGAGCAGCAGAGATGTTGAACCAAATGCAGATGATAAGAAACATTTTCAAGAGGGAAACTGATTTTGGTCTTCTATTTGCAAAGCTCACAGTCCTTGGATCTTTGGCTTCTGGAAAGGCTTGCGGCTGTAGAGCAGCATGTAGGCGTTGGGAGATTGCACCAGGGTGTCCTGTACCTCTCTGACAAGCGAGTCGTCAAACAAGTGCCAGGTCTGGGCTGAGGCGTTGTGGCACAGAGCCGTATAGTGACCCATGTTCAGATGACCTGTGTGGTTCTGTTAAAAAATATGAAATGAATACATTAAAAAAACAGATGTGGTGAAAACTCCATGGTTTTCCACACAGTTTGTCATTTCATGTAAATATTATAGTTTTAATTACATAACAGGTGCCAAGTCCTAAACATTAAACCCTTTGTGTTGCCTGGGTGATCTTAAAATGATGCAAAGCACATTGTGGCAATGCCAAAAGTTTTTCTGTAATGTTACAGATTTGTGTTTTACTATTTAAGCCCAAAAAAGTTGGGTTTGTTTCATTAACTGCAGCAGCATTTCTTTATCACGTATTAAAACTGGGACAGTTTATTGAAGCTGCACTTCATTTTCCTCATACTGAGTTATCTCACATTAAATTATTAAACTACTTTACACTGTTAGAAGGGGGATTGGTTCACTGCTCCAGCCCACATAAGATCAAATTGGCCCAGGATGAAAAATGAGTTTTGCGCCCCTGCCTAAGAAAAAGTCTGGCACCAGGGGTGTTCCTAGGAATTTTAAAATGGTCTCTTTAATATTGCAGCTGTTGATTATTTTAATTATATAATAATGTAATTTATCAGGAAATTAATAACCAAAGATTTAAAAAGCTGCAAAATAAATAGTATAAATACAGTAATTGCATCCAAAATATAGTGGAGTAACAGAAGAAAGCAACAACACGTCCAAATAAGTCTCAGTAAATCACTGGAGTAAATGTACTCCGTTACATTCCTACTGGTAGTATTCATGCTCTTATATAACAGTGTTGGGGACTGTAAGATTAACAGTACTCTAGTCCAACCTGCCAAAGATGACTGTCCTCAAGGGCCGAGGGCAGTCATCTTTCAGAAGGGGCTGTTGCCACCCCATGCCCCCCTTCTGGACATACCCCTGACTGCCAAAGTGGCGTCATGCATTTCATTTACAGCCCTGAGCCTTCGCGGTCTCGGCAGTCATGCATCCCCAAGTCTTTGAATCTACGAGTGTGGATGTTTGCAGTGCGCTCAAATATCTTTCGGCAAAACACAAACATGACCTCACAAATTCATATTACGATCTTCTTCATGTTCACTCACCACAACAGCATAAAGATGGTATGAAGAATCTGAGACATTATGCACTGAGCTCGACAGAAATGGGGTCAAGTCGAGCTTCATGGGGAACGCGACATTAGTCCTCAGTTTCACCTGCTTCTTCCCCTTACAGCCAAACCTGCGGCGGAGGAAATAAGTTTAGTTTGAAACACTGACTCTTAAAAAACAGTGGGGGTTATTGATTTATCTTAGCCTTCCTGTATCTCCGGGGTATTTGGAAGCAGAAACACTTCATAATAGAATGCATAACGAGTATTAAGTATTCATGATGCCTGCTGAATTAATGCATGCATGAATACATGTTATTTGTAGCAAAGGTCGGTTACTCAATACTGATAAATGGCGCTATTCGTGTTTTTGTACTTACAAGCAAAAAGACCATTATTGGAAATCAGTTAATTAATTTTTTGAGTCTTTATTGTCTAATAATTTAACAAACTCAGTCCTTGAATTATTCAAATGCATATTGTTGCTTCTCTGTTACTGTCATGACCTTTGTTGCTGTAATTCAAATAGACCAAAAACAGACTGAAATTGGTCACTAAAAAAATGAATGTCTCCAGAGCAGTGGCGGATCTAGAAAATTGTACATGGGGAAGAACCGATTTATTTAAGCATCTGTTTTTTTCCCCCTCAAGCCTATAAAGCCTTCTTGGTTTTGCTCAATTTTGGTCATGATGATATTAATTGTATCATGTGACGTGAATGTGAAAGTTTTGTGCACTGCCGTTTTCACGATCAACACTGAATCTAGGCAACATCGACTAAGTCCTTTAATTGCTTTCAAACAGCACCCTGCTGAAGTTCATCTCCTTCTAAAGATCAAAGATCTCAGAGCAGCTACACTCCTGAGTGGACCTTAAAGTGAGATTATGCTCTGCTAAATGTTACACATCCATTCATAAAATTTAAAGATTTTATCGACTGAACATATACTCTGTAAATAAAGTATCTTAAGAGATGACGATCCATTCCTTCTCACCGTTTTAGGTGTAACATGAGGATCTCTGGAGGTTTGTCCAAACTAGTGATGACCGCCGTTTCTCTCCTCATCCTGCACACTGAACACAGCAGCTGCTCTCCCCCAGTTAGGACAGTCTGCTCGAAGAACAGCGACAGACAGTCCTGCACAACATGAAACGAGAATAAAAGACAAGCACAGAACTGCAGGGATGAGACCGTCAGTATATCAAATGCAAACAGTCTGAATGGTGTTTAAAAAAACCTGCCTGAATGGAGCACTTAAGGATGCCGGCAGGAATCGGAAGTGACAGCACAGTAAACGTTTGTGTGCTGTACGCCTGCTGATCGCAGTGCATGCAGAGGGTTATGTAGCTCAGCTGGCCCTCAAACAGCTGTGACACAATGGTGCTTTCAGTGGTGCAGTACCTATTGTGTTCTTGCCTTTGCTGTCGTATTGAACAGTGCATCTGGTCCTTTGCAACCTTGTAAACAATCACATACGCACAAAAACACACTCAGTTATGGTTTCCGTAGGTTTATATTACAGAGAGGAACAGGCTATGTGATGGTGCAGATGCGCAGGTGTCTCTGCACCTTTTTCAGGTCGTCGTGTAGCGTGTTAAGGAGAAAGAGGAGCAGTTCCTGGGCGTCCTGCTGGGAGTAGTTGTTGAACTGGGGAAAGATGGAGCACAGCACCGACCTGGCCTCTACGGGGGCACAGCTGGAGTTCGTCCCCAGCCACATCTCCTCTAGCAGGCGGACAAACACCTCAGCGACAAGGCACTTGGACCTGCATGAAAAGAGGTTAAACTACTGGAAAAAAACATGACTGCCAACCCTCAGGTGAGTCCGAGAATAAAACGAAGATGCTCAGTCTTAGTCTGTGAAGGTTCTCAGTCATCCAGGTCATGGTAGTCAAAGGAGCTTGCAAAGAAAAGCGTCTGGACTTCTTTAAGTTGCTTGAAGACATTTCACCTCTCATCCAAGAACTTCTTCAGTTCTAAGGTCAAATGGTGGAGAGTCCCAGATTTAAACCCAGTGGGAGTTTCCCCCCAAAGAGGGACAAAAGGACCCCCTGATGATCCTCTACCTAATCACATGAGCCAAGGTGTGAAAACGGGTGTGGGTCACAATCAGCCAGGGTTTCGGGTGAGCTCATTGTGAAATCTGGCCCCACCCTATCATGCGATTTCCTGAGGTCAGATGGCCCAGGATGTGAGTGGGCGTTAAGGCGTCTGGGAAGGGATCTCAAAACTGGATTATAGATGGCAGACAGTTGGTGTCGTAAACCACCGCCTCTGTTCAAAGACGGTCGCTCACAGTGGACATAAATGGCTTCTTTCACTCCTCTTTCAAACCATCTGTCCTCTCTGTCCAAAATGTGAACATTGGCATCCTCAAAAGAGTGACCTTTGTCCTTTAGATGCAGATGGACTGCTGAGTCTTGTCCTGTGGAGGTGGCTCTTCTGTGTTGTGCCATGCGCTTGTGAAGTGGCTGTTTGGTCTCTCCAATGTAGAGGTCTGAGCATTCCTCGCTGCACTGTACAGCATACACCACATTGTTAAGTTTGTGTTTTGGAGTTTTGTCTTTCGGGTGAACCAGTTTTTGTCTGAGTGTGTTGCTGGGTCTGAAGTACACTGGGATGTCGTGCTTGGAGAAAACTCCTGAGTTTTTCTGATACACCGGCTACATAGGGGATGACAATGTTGTTGCGTCTGTCTTTCTTATCCTCCCTCGCTGGTGTCTGATCTTCTTTTCTGTGTCTCTTTGCTGACTTTATAAACGCCCAAATAGGATAACCACATGTTTTGAGTGCTTCCTTTACATGTATGTCCCTTATGTAGCCGGTGTATCAGAAAAACTCAGGAGTTTTCTCCAAGCACGACATCCCAGTGTACTTCAGACCCAGCAACACACTCAGACAAAAACTGGTTCATCCGAAAGACAAAACGCCAAAACACAAACTTAACAATGTGGTGTATGCTGTACAGTGTAGCGAGGAATGCCCAGACCTCTACATTGGAGAGACCAAACAGCCACTTCACAAGCGCATGGCACAACACAGAAGAGCCACCTCCACAGGACAAGACTCAGCTGTCCATCTGCATCTAAAGGACAAAGGTCACTCTTTTGAGGATGCCAATGTTCACATTTTGGACAGAGAGGACAGATGGTTTGAAAGAGGAGCGAAAGAAGCCATTTATGTCCACTGTGAGCGACCATCTTTGAACAGAGGCGGTGGTTTACGACACCGTCTGCCATCTATAATCCAGTTTTGAGTTCCCTTCCCAGATGCCTTAACGCCCACTCACATCCTGGGCCATCTGACCTCAGGAAATCGCATGATAGGGTGGGGCCAGATTTCACAATGAGCTCACCCGAAACCCTGGCTGATTGTGACCCACACCCGTTTTCACACCTTGGCTCATGTGATTAGGTAGAGGATCATCAGGGGGTCCTTTGTCCCTCTTTCGGGGGAAACTCCCACTGGGTTTAAATCTGAGACTCTCCACCATTTGACCTTAGAACTGAAGAAGCTTCTTGGATGAGAGGTGAAACGTCTTCAAGCAACTTAAAGAAGTCCAGACGCTTTTCTTTCCAAGATCCTTAGACATGCTCAGTCTTACTTTTCCAGTTCTCTGCGTGTTTCCTGATCCAGGAGGTGCTCTACGAGGGGCACGGTGGAGCACAGGCACTGTAACACTGCATTTAAGTAGCAAGAGTTGCCAGAATTGTCTAACCCACACACTCCTGGTCTGTTCCAGTTGTTCTGCAGCCTCACTGCAGAGCTGCACCTGTGTTTTCCTTTCACCGTCACCTGACCACAGATGTTGGTGTTTGTCCTGCAGGAAAATTTAGTCAAGCAAAAATATCAAATATATCAATGACAGGATTTATTTGTTCAAATCTTCACATTAAAAGGTCACAATATTAAAAACCCTGGTTATCACATTAGAATGTGGTGTGTCAAGTGGTGGGATAGATAACACAGGAAATTAAAAATCAGCTACAAGTAGCAATAAGGCTCTATGGCAGGTTATGTGGGGTGATGAGCAAGGAAGGAAGACAAAGTCAGAATCGGGTTATGGGTGCTCAAGGCTCAGTGATAAGTGTGGGGATCAAAGATCTAAAACACACACTTATAAATTAAATACTAAGCTAAATATAAAGTTTTCAGAATTTCATTTTTTTCTGTTTGGCTTATTTCATTCATCAAACATTGCAGCAGCCATAAGACGTTGCAGAAGATCTGTGACAAAAAGCGGGACTAACCTTTGCTTACAAATATTTGAGACATTTTTCTCTTGGTATGAGCTGCTGTTCAGTCGTGGCAGAACGGGCACGGCGGTGCTGCTGTTCATGGCCAGCTGAGAGGCCAGAGTCCTGGTGAACTGTGTCAGGTTGACCTTCTTTCCTGAGCTCTGGCTCTGCAGAGTGTGGAGCACAAATGTGTTGATGCAGATCACATGCAGCGTCACCCAAAGGCCTGGGAGGAATACATCCACCCCTGTTCCTTTTGGATCAGACAGGGGAACGAGGGCAGGTCCTGTCCAACCCTGCAGGTGGGCAATGAGTTCAGACATCATGGAGCCCTCAGGTGGTGAAGATGGTGGCCTCTTAACAGCGGGAACAAAATGAATGGTGAACCCTAATCTAGACAAGATGTGTGTGAGCCTTTCCTCCATCCAGGCAGAGCTATCCAGCTGAACCACACACCTGTGGTTGCAGAAAGGTCTCAGCAGGTGTCTGACCACCTGCTCGACAACAGATTTCTTACTCTGCCTCTGGAGCTGCTCTGGACAGTACAGATACATGTTACAGATGAACCCCGAGCTTGGGTCACAGAGGAGAGCGAGATAAACAGAGTAGTGCTCCTGCTGAGAGGACAGTCTGTATTTCTTTACAGCCAGGTTTGGCCCCGGCGTATGGAGGGCCTGGTAGCGCTGGGTTATGTGGCCACAGAAAGCAGAGAGGACTTCCAGCTTTTCTCCATCCTCCAGTCTGGTCAGAGACAGCAGGTCGGCCTGGATGCTGTTTCTCTTTAGCACGCCCTGCCATCCGTCTAGTTTCACATTTAGATCATGCCCAAAGTTGCAGTTCTCCCCCAAAGACAGGCCGCTCTGCAGGACCACAGAAAACCACGTCACTGCATCAGCATACCCCTCCTCAGACACATCTGTGCTCTGCTCCCTGCTCTGGCAGTGTGACTGCCGATTTGGCCCTGCCTTCACACCGGCAGCTCTCCTGATCAGCTCCCGGATCGCTTCTCTGTCCAGCACCTCCAGCAGAAGCTCCCTGGCTGTGTAGTAAACCTGGCAATTGGGGCTGGGCCGAGTCTTTGTCAGAGGCTTCACCTTTTTGGACTTTTGGAAGATATTCGGTAAGCAAAGGGTGTCCCTCTGGGTAGCTTCACGCGGTATGTCCACCAGGTGGCAGTCCTCGGACATCCAGGCGCACTCCTTCACTGACAGAGCTTTGGCCTTCATCGTTCAACCTGTGCGCGCTAAGAAAAAGCCATCTCAAAATATGTATTTGTTTGGGAGCAAAAGGAGGAGATAGCCTCAGACGGCGGTATTTTTAATATCCTGTGTGCTATCCGGAAAACTGTGTGTGCTGTTCATGTTCATCTGATCCTCAGGTGAATCCAGCGCTCAGGAGAATCCGCTTTTAGGTAAATCACCTGGGATCCGCAGTAGCCAGACAACTGTGTCCTGGCAACGTAAACACAGCGCTCGTGACGCGCTTCTGGCTTGTGGTGCGCGTGACTCCAGGATTTAACTTGTCATTTAGCAAAACACTAAGAAGAACTAACTCACGGAGAATGTGTTTACTGTGTATCTGTCGGGTATCGTTTGAGCTACATGCAGTTCTTCAGAGTCTCCACTAGATGGTGCTCTGTGGTGAACCAGTGCGGCTTATGGGAACCTACCAGGGACGTTAAACTGTGTGTTTTCAAAACAAAACAGGAACTTTTCTGTAATTGTTATTGTTTATCTATTACTTAATTACTTTGGTGTAGTTTGAATGGCAGTGATTGAGGTCTTTATCAGTAGGAAATGTTGTAAAACCTTTGAAACTACAGTTCAAAGTCCAAATTCAATGCCCTCTGTTACATTTTCCAAAGCTGCCCTGTGGGCCAGATTGGGGTCTTTGATGGGCCGATTCTGGACCACGGGTATTGTGTTTGACACCCCTGCTCTAATCTGTTTTTAATAATTAATTTTTTTAAAACACCTGACCAGGTGTGGCAGTTTCTCTTCCGCTGAAGTGTCCTCACTGGTATTGCGTACTGGTGATGGCATCCAACACGTCCCTAACTCCACCCTATATCATAACCTCCTGAAACAACCCCTATACTGCCGGTAAAACGTCTATAATGGGGCAGGGGTCTGGAAGAGACCCCAGAAGGTGCAAGAAAAGAGCAGGAGTCCCTCCTTCAGGTAAAAATGTTGAGGATCTGTTTTGAACAAAGCCATGTAGCATATTAAAAGTAAAGACTGTCAACCTGTATGCACAAAGGCAAAGGGATCAGCATCCAGGATTGTACCCAGATCTCTGCAGTAAAGGTGCAGTTGAATCCATTTTAAGTATTGAGTTGGCCCATTCATTTTGTGTGCTGGTAATTGTTGCTTTGTTTTGCGGTTGGAGTTGCAAAGGTATGATCTTAGGTCTGGATTACTGTTGCAAAACAGTGAAAGGGCCAGTGATGGAAGCAGATACCGGTAAAGCTTTGTGGTTTTGATGGATCATATGGGTGGGGTGTTCAACCAAAATGCTTTTTTTTTAAACCTGAGACAAACTATGAGTGTAAATATGTGTTAATTTACCTGTGATTAAAACTCAATTACTGGGCTCTTAAAAGAACAAATGGTAGCCGAGCTCTGTTTGGTTGCCTTTTTTATTAGTTATTTTGTGGCTCCAAGCAATAGGAAAAAAATACATATTTAAAGTGAATGGCTGTGGAAGCTAGTCGTATGATTTCAGTTTTTTTCTTATCCACACAGCAGCCTGGAGAAACAGACCTGAAAGCTGCAAATAGCTTGATCTGTTTCCCAACAAGCAGAACAGCTCAAGTTCATGTGCCTTGCTCAAGGGTCACAACTTGCATCAATAACAGCAGGAATTGGGAAAGTTGGGTAAAGGTGACACCACTTTGGATTAGAAGGAATTGAGGAAAAGTGTGGGGGTTAGCACTGCTGCTTCAGAGCAAGAAGGTCTTGGGTTCAAATCCACCATGTAGTTAGGGCCTTCCTGTGTGGAGTTTTCATGTTTTCCCTGTGCCTGTTTGGGTTCTCTCCGGGTGCTTCGGTTTCCTCACACAGTCCAAAGACATGCAGTTAGTGGGTTAACTGGTGATTCTAAATTGCCCATAGGTGTGAACGTGAGTGTGAATGGTCATCTCTCTGTGTTAGCCCTGTGAGAGACCGGTGACCTGTCCAGTGCGTATCCACCTCTTGTCCTAAGACAGACAGGATCGATTCCATGCTCTGTGACCCTAAATTAGATGGATGGCATTTCTTACGGGCAAAGAAATCAAATATAGCTCCCTCAACTGTGACATTTGTTGAGGGAGCACACACACACACACACACACACACACACACAAAAGGGTGTGACCTTGACCCAGTTTTCACCCAAATTAAGTCAGCTTGAGGTGTTACTGGTGTCTACCATTCCACAAAATTTTAAAATGACATCTTGAAGTCTGTGGCTGCTAGACTCCTAACAAACAGATAAAGAAACCACAACTGATCGTATACTCCCTCCCTTGTGGGAGAGAAAAATGTTACTCCAAATAGTTTTTTGTTCTCCACATAGTAAGCAGCCATAAAGTCTACAGTTACCAATTCTGGGTAAGTCATTGAAAAAGCTTAAAGGTTTTTCAGGATTGAGTTTTGGTAAAACATTAAATGGACTGCTCATATTATCCAAAAAGCAAACCATCAAGCGGGAGACCTTGTGTATCTGTCTCCAGGATGGCAGACATGCAGGCAGGCGCATTTCTGTTGAATATGTCCCCGATCAAACAAAGATTTAATATTTAACATATAAGTCCCTCAAGAGCAACTAGAAAAAGATTAACTGCATCACAAGTGGCAGTGATTGTCCTGGTGAATTATCTAAAACATAACAAGTTCCACATGAGTGGTGAATTAAAGGAAAAACAAAACAAAGAACAATGTGAAGTTTCTTGGGAAGTGCTCCAATGTGCCACTAGGACAACTTTACTGCACCTTGGCACGATGCTGTGACTGAGTTTCTAGTAATGTATTTGATGAATGGAACACCTTTTTACAAATGATGTTCCCTTATTATTTATTTTGACGATTCTGCACTACAGATGGGGGCATTTCCATCCTAGAAGAAACAGCTCCCATTAGGATAGAAGGGTTTTATCACAGGATGAAGATGATTTGCTCTTTTTTTTTTTGCCACCAGATCCCTTTTCCATAGTGATTTAATGGTTCAGGTTTTTCCTTTAATTTGTCACCCATCTGTGCATTTGTGTAAACTGTCTCTACTGCTGCTTTTCTTATCAGTAGGTGGTGCGAGGTTGGATCCAGAGGTGCAGACGTGAACCGGTGTGAACCTGTGAGTTCCAGTGTCATGGATTTGAGTTCACCATCCTCAGTGACACTGGTGCTGTTGTTTCACAGAGCTGCTCGCAACAGCACCAGATCAGTTCAAGAAATTAAGTCTGCTCACTTCCAGCCAAATTACTCAGCCAACATTTTGTGTTTTGACAAAACACGTATTTGCCTTCGTTAGAGCTGATCCAACATATGTGAACAGATAATCTGCTCGAAACCCTAATCACAGATAATATCACAAGCGATCTGGCTGTGAAATGCAGATAAATTTGGCAGAGAGGACGAAAACGAAGAGGGTGTCGCATCTCTATCTAAATTGCAAACACGAGCCTCACGAATGCCCGCGTTCATTTCACGGCAATCCTGCTTTCTGATTAAAGCTCGCCTGATTTTTTTACCTGTAGCCTCTGTAAAATTATAATGACGTCATTCTTTCTGAGAAAGTGGCACATTTCTTTTTTTTTTTGTAGGAAAACTGCATAATTCTAACTCATGAGATGAATTTTAAAGGTGTTTTTCCACAGCGGATCTAAAGTATATGCCGAGTGTCGTGATAATACCCTGCCTTCTGTCACCGGGGGTGGAAGAATCGCACAATTACCTCGAGGGCTCGGGAAGCTCTCTTGCATAAATCACATCCACTTTACGCTTAAAATATGTTAATCCATTAATATCAAAGGGCATCGTCTCTCCTTCAGCACACTCTTTGAGCTTTGTCTAATTTCTAATTCATTTAGACCCAAAGAAACATAATCAAATAACCACTGTTTACAAAATGTGTTTCAGTCTGAAGTGTCCACTTCAAGTCTCCCACACACCGAGTAGAAAATACTCCCCCAAAAGGTGATGATTTTATTTCATGTAGGAGTTTGAAGATAGGCAATAGTTTGCATCGTAATACCACTCAAATCCTTAAATTATCTTCTGAAGACATTATTCCTGCCCCCATTCTGCTTCTCCTTTGTTCTGTTTGTGATTGAAGACAGGTCAGAAAATCAGCTACCCTGCACATCGTGTTTCTGGAAACTCTTCTGTTGTCTGCAAAATACATGAACACAGATTTTAAACCAAGTAAATATGATCCAGAGTTGTCTCTTCATTTGAAAATGACAGGCTAGTTCTCTTTCACACATGCCCATGTCCAACATCACTTATACTGTAGATTCATTTTGAGATCTTTTAATTTCTAGTTACATGAGTTAAATATTTGTAGGAATCAAATCCCTGCTTGCACCTGACTCATTTTAGATTAGACTAGAAAAAGAGAAAATGTATTCTTTGTTTTTGAGTTTGAGTTTGTACAATCTTGAAAGTCAATAATTGGTAGGGCTCCATCTTTTTTGGATTTTAACTGCCTTTTGTTCTACTTTCTCTCAACACGATCACACACTGCTTCAGTAATGTCGAGGTCCAGGCTCTGGGGAGGCCAGTCCACAACTGATAGTGTTTACTGTGTGATTTTTCTACTGCATGGTGGATCTGGGATCATCTGACAGCACTTTTCTGTGATCATAATTCCATCAGTTTTCTGTCATACCTCTCTCCTGACCTCCAGACATCCCCCAATAAGACCTGTTGCCACCACATTTTCAGTCAGTTCATGTGTAATTTGCCATAACTCCAACTTTTCTTCCTGTTTCCCTTCTTTAGGAATGACATGATGATTTCTGGCGAGGCTTCAGTGAACAGTAGACGGATCAGCTGAAGAGCCAGATGCATCTCTCACATCCTGGTGAGATATCTGGTGTTTCCCACATTTTCTCTATTTAATAAGGACATGATTTTCAGTTCTTCTGCTGCAGATAGTTCTCAGTACTTCCTCAGATTTTTTTAGGATGCCATGCTAACACTTGCCAAGTTTTCGGCAAATTTCATGTCTGCCAGACTGTGTTATCTTTGACATTCCTCATGGACTAAAATAGAAGAATGAGAGCAAAATATCTGTTTTTTGAGGGGGTTTTGGCAACAAGCTGTTGGTAACAAACTGTCTAAAGATAATCTAAAAGATTACATGTATTTATCTGTGGCTACTCTCGCCCGTGTTTTTCTTAATTGCTGTTGTGTCATTTTAACATGTGTTCGTCTCACTTTTTCAGTTTTTTGTAAACAGCTCTCTTTGGAAAAAAAGACATCTTGATTTCATTGAGAATACCTGTTTAAATGAAAGATTTATTAATAATTATAATAATAATTACAGAAATAGTTAGGCACAGTCCTTTGACGTTGTTATGAAAGAAGATGTGTTTATGCCTCAGTCAATAAGAAGGCAGTAAAACTGATGATGATGATCCTCGGTCTAATTTAAGAAAACTGGCGTGAGAACGACTCAGGTCACGATCGGATGGAAATATTTACCAGAAGCAAAATTACGTAAACACTGGAGGTGAAACATAATTTGTGATGCTTCCTCATTTTTTTCTTTTCTGTCTTTCTTTTTTCTGGATGAATCAGCAGAGAACATTGCATCGCTACGTTTTTCTGTAAAGTGCAGGTGTACCCTGGTAGGTTTTATAACATGCACACACACACAGACACACACACACGGACGCGTAAGCGTGTATGCATGTTTAAGTAGTACTCTTTTGTGCCTTCTGTGGTGGAAAATGCATTATGCTGAGCTTCAGTCAGACAATACAGTGTAATGTGCGTGGCAGTCTGCTGCCGAGATACGCATCAGCTGTGTACCTCTGTTGTAAACTGAGCTCTCTGTGTGTCTGTAATGACACCGCAGTGGAAAAAAGTCCACTTCCTGGACAAGGTCAACATTGTTTTGGAAAAAATAAGGACTCATTATTATGGCAGGAATGTGTGCAGGTTTTTGGGGTTTTTTTCTTTAGCCCTGCTTGGAAAACTGGCCACTGTGTGGAAAATGAGGACTGATAAGACTCTCTCTCCCCCTCTTTCTCTGACTCACTCTTTCACTTTCATTTTTTTTCTCAGTCATGCTCAGCCACATAAATACAGATCTGCCATTACTGGTCAAAGGCTTGGGATCACTTCAAAAGATCCTTTTTTGATAGAAAAGCACATTTATTGTTGTCTAATGGAACAATATATTGATTAGAAATTGTTTAAATAACAATGAATTCCTAATGGAGTCACAATATTAAAACCATTGACAGATGACTTGAATAACAGTCATTATCCTCTTACAGTGCAATGTTCTTCTGGGGAACTTTGGGCCCTGTCTCTTTGACTGAGTGTGCAGTGTTTTGGTAATCATGCTCCCTGATGGCAGCGGCCTTGCCCAGCTGGACAGCGTTGACCCAGCTTCCAAACATCTCAGATGTCAATGCAAAGCATCAGTGGGATGCTTTGGAATAAACCCAATCCATGGAGTCCCCAGACCACAACGCCCCAAAGCTGGACACCACAGAACAACCCAACGGGTCATGTGTACATGGGTGAGAGCACGAGGGAGGCCTGCACAATATTTATGTTTTCAACAGAACGGCAGTCAGAGAGTCAGCAGAGACAGAGCTGCAAAAACCAGTGCCATGTCTGAGGCTGACAAATAAAAGGAAAAGTTCTTAGCACTCTAAGGCCACGTTCACACTGCAGGCGAAAGCGCATCAAATCTGACTTTTTTGACCCTATGCGACTCATATCCGATCATGGTATGACAGTGTGAACAGCAAAAAATCCAATATTTTCAAATCCGACCTGGGTCACTTTCGTATGTGGTACTGAATCTGATACATATCTGATGTTTTAGAAAGCGACTGCTGTGTGAATGGTCATGTCGCATTAAATCCGTCTTTTACGTCACTGACACAAGACAGACGCCTATTATCAGCGCCCGAGAAGACATCGTGAACGCTTCCTGGCCATCCAGTCTAGATGTTAGTGAAACTGTTGGAAAGACAGCGTTGTGGAAACGTGAACATTTTATTTGTACTGTATAATCTGCAGATTCTGACAGAAATCTGCAACTATCCTTTGAAGCACCGCTCCTCTAAAACAGCAATAAGGATCATTATTAGGCCAAATGTAAATAACAACATAACTTTATAACTTAAAGCAAAATTGGAAAACGTAAAGTCTGAAACAAGTGTTTCATATTAAGGCCATCAGTCAAACAATAGTGTTTGGTCTGGGTCTAAACAGAGCGCGTTGTGTGTGACGTCTTCTTTTGCGCATGCAGGCCGCTTTGAGGGTTCACGCTAGAGCGCGTTTGCTGTCACATTTTATTTGTAGTGTGAACAAGCAAACAAAAAAATCGGATTTGATCAAAAAATCGGAATTGAGCATTAAGACCTGCAGTGTGAACAGAAGGAGGTAGTTTTGCGGCTATTCGGAGACTGTAATCATAAACCATTCAGCCCAATGGTTTAATGATCAACTAGCCATCTAACATTATGTACTTGCATAACACAATGTGCCATTGAAACACAGGAGTGCAATATTCCATTAAATATCATAAACAGTTTATAATTAGTGATTGTGTAATTAATCAGAATTGTTTATTCTTTACACAATTCTAAGAAAGAAAAAACATACCAAGAGCGCTGTGCTAACACTGCTCCATAACAGTGGTCTAAATTTCATAGGTACCTTAAAGTAGCACCAGCCAGAAGAGGGTGTGCATATAACACAAACGTTGCATCTATGACTCAGCGTACCTCATCTAAAGCATCGCCGTAATAATTGATTATGAACGAACAGTCGACACAGTGAGAATCTGTAGACTTTCTGAGACCTGAACCTTTAGTCCTGCACACAGCAGGTGATTCCTTCTCAGGGACTCTTTTTGTTTTCCTTGCAGACACGCTGAGAGGGAAGTGAGGAAACTCTCCCCAGAATGCATGTCAGAGATATTATAACAAAGAGAGGGAGGGAGAGAGCATGATGGCACCTAAAGAATCCAACACTGGGATCTCTGCTTTCAATACGATACTCCCGGACAGACTAATAGATAAACTGCTGGAAATTGGACTTCCTTCCACCACCTGCCGCTGGATCAGAGACTTCCTCTCAGACCGTGTACAGAGAGTTAGAGTGGGGCCTCATCTTTCCTCAGCCCTCAGCCTCAACACCGGCTCTCCACAAGGCTGTGTACTGAGTCCCCTACTGTACACTCTGTACACACATGACTGTGTTAGTTCCCACCCAGACAACACAGTCATCAAGTTTGCAGATGATACCACTGTGGTGGGGCTCATCTCAGGGGGAGATGAGACTGCATACAGAGCTGAAGTTCAGAGGCTGTCAGATTGGTGTGCAGACAACAACCTGGACCTCAATACCACCAAAACAAAAGAACTGGTAGTTGACTTCAGAAGGAGGAAGTCCGAGCTGCAGCCTGTCAGCATCAACGGGGAGTGCGTGGAAAGGGTCTCCAGTTTCAAGTTTCTGGGTGTGCACATAGACACAGACCTCCAATGGAGCTCTAACACCTCTGCGGTCTTAAAGAAGGCCCAACAGCGTCTCCACTTTCTGAGAATCCTCAGAAAAATGGACCTGAAGAAGGAGCTGCTGACCGTCTTCTACCGCTGCTCCATTGAAAGTGTGCTGACATATTGCATCGGTGTGTGGTTCTCCAGCTGCACCACAGCACACAGAAAGGCACTCCAGAGGGTCATCAACATGGCCCAAAAAATCATTGGACATCCTCTTCCCTCCCTGAAGGACCTGTACAGCACTCGCTGTCTCAAGAGGGCACGCAGCATCCTACGGGACTGCACACACCCAGGACACCGGTTGTTTAAGCTGCTGCCGTCTGGCAGGAGGTTCAGGCTGCTGAGGTCCCGAACAAATAGACTCAAGGACAGCTTTTACAACAGGGCAATAGCCCTGATCAATGTAAATAGCTGACCTGACTGGATACCTCCCTGGACTTTTTAGGGGGAGGTAACAATGTTTAAAACGATAACAATAATATTTATATTTATAACAAGGTGCAATAATAATTAATGTGCAATAATAACAGTGTGCAATACACATACACTTATTCTTCTTTTTTATACTAAGTTAATATACTGTGTTGTGTTGTTTGTTACGTTGTGATGTGTCATATCGTGTCGTGTTGTGTTATATGTAGTGCCGACGTAGGACAGTTTTTCCAATTTCATTGTACTACTGTACTATGTATGACTGTGCAATGACAATAAAGAGTTATCTTATCTTATCTTATCTTATCTTATCTTATCTTATGGGAGAACTGTGCAACAGTAAAGATGGTCTCCAAAAAGAACACGGATATATTTAAAACCTTATTTGTGGGCCAAAGTCTGCAAACCTGTTTAAGCTGTTTCTACTCAGAATACATGCTTGAAATTAAAGTTCATTTAGATCAAGCTTCAGCATAATTGCCCAAGTAAGTGTTGGGAAGCATTTCAGTAGTGGCAGACTAGTTTCAAGAAGCACTTTGGTCCTAATAAATCACTTTATTACTACAATCTAACTTAGTAAAATGGAACATGTTGATTGTATAACACCACAAAATGTCATATTTTTGTCCTTTCCGTTGCTTATGCACACACACATGCACACAAAAGAAAATTGTTTCATAATGGACCCTCTTCAGCTAAATTGGTCGTCTCTGTGTAATAAATGGGCTTCACTGGGAACAGCTGTTGCTACTCTGCAGGCACAGGGAACATTTTGTGACGAGGACTCTGTGAATATCAACGGGTTTTTAGATTGTTTTTCTCTGATTAAGGGCACATTATTATGATGTTAGCTGCTGTTGTTTATCACAGCGGCCCCAAAAGTGCTTCGAGTCCTAAAGTGAGTGCCGGCGCGTTTTCGTTCTCTTCTTAAAACGACGAGTATGAAAACGACTTTTATTTTGCGTACTGTGACTTTTTCTACAGTTTGGATTTCAAGTTTTAAACAACACTGAAAGATTGGCTGCTGTGCATCCAGCAGTCTCTCCAGCACGTTTCTCCTTTAGGAGGCCAGAAAAGGGTTCGTGTCTCCCCCCCTGCCCTCCCAGCCACACAATGACTGCTTTAATTTCCATTACTGGAGAAGCAGCCAAGCTGGAATGTATTAATATAAAGTGCATGATTCAAGTCAGAAGTACTGCAAATATTCGTTCCCCTCCACTATACAGTGTCTCCCAGTTTGAGGAGAATCTGTAACTGTGATGTCAAAGCTTAGAAACGACACATTGATATCAGTGGTCGGGACAGGCTGTAATTTTGGCCAGAGTCGAAGCTTTCAAAGTGGCGACGTCTATATTTATAAAGGCACTTTGTGTTCTAACTTTAGTGACCGGTGCTCAGCACAGCTCTGGTCTGAATATGGACACACATCCTGACACCGTGCAGCCATAATGAGCAGTCTCGATTTGTGGCAGATAACTGCCGGAAGCTTTGTCCCCACGTTTGTTCAGCCCGAGTGCAAAACCTGCAGCCAGTGCCAAGCAGGTCACCGCTTTTACACGAGGTATTTTAGGGCTCGCCGTTGAAGGAAATTCTGTGGAAGCTTAAGCAGTTCCTCATCTAGGAGTTTTAATTGGCTTCCCAGGAAAGAGAATAGCATTCATAACCTTGAATTAGGAGGCGATGTGGTAAGCTACTGTCAGCTGATTGATGGTGAGTTGAGCTGCTTATCCTGGTGCTGCTGGATTTTATTTTTAACCTGGTGGCACCTGACAGGCCCAGGGCATGAGGAAGACCTCGGGTGGGGAATGACAACAGAGAGGATCGACACATAAATCTAGGCAAATATGAAGCTGCAGTAAAAAGAAAAAAAAATACTGCAGAGGGAAGATGTGGAATACGTGCTGTTGTGGTGGAAAGAGTGCTTTCTTCAGAGTGTTTGGCCTACATTTGGTTGTTGGGCACGCCTCTTACTCTTGCACTTGATGCAAATCAGGTGTTGGCTTTCATCTCAGTATTCAAGCAGGGTTTAATCACAGTGTCGTTACTAGGAAGGCAGAAAAACAAGACAGAGCTGGCCTAATTTTTTCGCAGCACGAAGTAGCTGCGGTGAAAAATCCAAGCCCAGCTGTAGCTGATTACTGAGGGACAACGGGTTCCAACCTTTGTACCACGATTCCCCCCCCTCACTCTCTAATATTACTTTAAATTACTTTAAAATAAAGACTCTTGCCTGCTCAGAGGACTGTGCACACTGTAAGGCAGTATTAAAGCAGTTTGCCCTCAATGGGCAAACAGTAACATATTAAGAGAAGCCTTGCCACTCAAAACAAACGCATTCTAGCCAAGAGTCAGCCAGAGGCTCGTGAGCTCTGGGTTAGAGACGTGCTTAACTGGGTAAAACAGCTTCTGCGTGACCAGACTTTATATGCTTCACTTCACTTTGTGGATCACATTTAAAAATGTTCAAGTGGGGATTTCAAGTTTTATAAAGAGAAAGAGCATTGGTGTGTACTGTGACCTGGGAGGGGCTCTTTTACCCTCTAAGGGTGACTCAGTACTGTAAACTAGCAACACAAGCACTGCACATAACTTATATAGACCACGAACATCAAAAACACACACTTTGAGAACAAACCACAGGGATTATGTGTGTGCAATAGTGTATTACAGTAACGTAACAGTGCCGGGTATCACGGGACAGCCTGTCACTCAATCAGCCTCACACCCAGTGCTGTCCCTCTGCAGTGTAACGGAGGAAGAACCGCCGTTTACGCAGCATCCCTCGCGTCGGTTATCTGTCCTTCGCTACACCACCACACTCCTCTTCCCCTATCACAGACAGGCTGTTTCCCTGTGATATGTTCATCCAACTGTTGCGCTCAAGTTCTATAAATGTTTTTTACAATGTTCACGTTCATGACTTGGCACGGAGTGGCATTGGCAGATTTTGACAACTAGATAAACTGTTCTGCATGTGATGACATACACAGTGGATTAATGCTGCCATGTTTTGGAGAACAAAGCGTTTCTACTGCCAGAGAATAAATGAATAAAAACTGGGAGGCGCTGTCACAGCAAGAGGATCTCCAGGCGGGGTCCGGAGTTTCTCCCAGTCCCCGTGCCTACACAGAATCTCTCCAGGTAGTTTAATTAAGATGTGAATCGTCTCCGTTTTCAGCTCTTCGATAAACTGGAAGTACCCTGCCTTTTGCGCCATGTAGCTGGGATAGGCCTCAGCTCCACTGTGATCCTGGACATCATAAGCAGTTAAGAAAATGGATGACTACAAACTGTAGACAACCGTGTTTAGCGACTAAAACATTTTCCAATGCTAAAAGAGAAATGCCCATTCTCGTGCACAAGTACTAACTTGTTTAGAAAGATTTGGCTTTAAGACAAAATCATGCCATCCAAGAATATGAACCAAAGCATCCCAATCAGCCCACTGGTTGATTAAAACTGGCTCTACCTCACTTAGAATCACTGCCTTTAATGTGAGCCAGACAAGCTTGTCTTTGCACATTTTAGTACACCCACCCCCCAAAAATCCAAACAACCCTACGATCCTGCACGATTGATGTGAAAATGAACTGTCAGAGTGACTTTGACAATGTCACCACACCCTACAAAAACCTATTATTTCTCCACAGTCCGATTTCATCTCGTGAAGTTGTTCCCTAACAGGAAGTTTGGAAATGTAGTTATGCTGCGTCGGTGTTAGAGAACAGGACTGTAGAATGGAAAAGTACTTGTCGTGTAATCCTGCTCGCTTCTCTGTAGCATTTTATATGAGAAGCAGGTGGAAACCAAGTTGGCAGCTTTGAAATATGGTGGTCTCAACCAGAGCTACATTTAGCTGGTGATTCAAATCCCGTGTCCCCAGCACTTCCAGTGAAATCCAGTCTGCTTACTTGGACTTTAAAAGTGGCACGTAGATTTGGCGGCACGTCTTCTCCAAGGACCAGGTTTATGACGGGGCCAATCCCCGATCAAGAACAAGGAAGAGGAGGCTAAACTCTCTGCCAATAATTTTTATTGAGATATTTTGTAGAACAGGGGAACCAATGATTACAAAAAAAGTCCGTAAGTGTTCTACATGCTACACCTTAACCTAATTTCATCATGCTTGCCTGGAAAAAGTACATAGAAATTTAACAAACAAAAAACAAAAAAGTACAATTAAAACTGACGTACATTATACTCACCATTAACTGTACCTTTCTCCTGCCTCCATGCACGCAACTTTAATTTTATTTTATTTTTTTACATTTGGATAAAAAAAAAAAATTAAGACTTTTAGGCGCTTCTTTAAACCATAAAATAATTTTTTTCTCCACTAAAGACAAAACGCACCCATTTTTTAAAAAAAAGAAAAAAAAAAGATATCCATTAGAACAGTATTGATGGAAAATGGAAAGCCTCGACTTCAACATAACACATGAATATGCATCCTACCTTAAAACAAAAGAACACTTGCACGCCCGTATAGTGCCAAAAATGAAAATGGAAGTCTGCCCAACTCCTCAAATCTTCAATAATCACATTGAAATAACACATTTTGATAAAATAAATAGCGCACATTTTGCTAGAAATAAATAAATGATTACTGAAACACCTCACTATGTTAATTGCTAAAGTGAGACAGATTTCATCTACGCGACCACTTCATTTCATGGTATGAGGATGGTCATGTGTGTAAAGCACTAGTGCGGCTTCGAGTGTCTCTCGCGGCTGTTACCTTGAGGTAGATAACACATTTACATTAACGCCTACGATAATGGTTGCTGCTGGCATCATGTGTCAGATTTACAGTATGAAAGGGTTTTCAAGGAAGCTTTCTTCAGGGAAAAAAAAAATGTCAGAAGGTCAAAGAATATTTTAAAAAGAAGGAAAAACAAAAAAAAACATGACAAACAAGACACCCCACCCCAGGAAAGGCTGTTTGAGAGCACTTTAAAACCCCACAGCAATGTTAGCGTCTACCTTCCTTCTTTATGTCACACCCAGAACGGCCAAACTTCATCTCTTAAATCCTCTCTACCTCATCCTCCCTCCTCTAGATACTTCTTTCCCGCTCCTCTTTCATCTACAGTACTTAAATGTGCGACTGACATGCCAGTATAGCAATGAGGGTGTAGACATTAACCCATGAAGGCCTGGTGATCAAGGCTCAGAGTGATGATCAAAACTCTTTAAATAAAATCACCCTTTTCGACTCTTTAAAAAAAACAAACAAACAAACAAACAAACATAATAATAACAAAAAAAAAGGTATGAAATGATTCAAGTACAGTATACCATATTATTTAAAAAAAAAAAAGCAACATAAAAACAAAACTGCCTAGATTTTGCACTGTGAGGAAGATATACATTTCCTTAATTAAGATGTTTGAAGATGCTGCTGTACGTTTTGTGGGCAATTTGTGGGGAGCATTTGACAGCGCAGGGGGTGAGGGACGCCTGGATGGATTTTAGAGGCAGTTCATCAGTGCTGTCAAAGCCAGGAAGGGCCAGAGAGTCCAGCTGCATATTGAGCACAATCTCCGTGCTTCTGTCAAGGAAGCTCTCGTCTAGCTCTCTCACCACCGGGGACCCAATCTGCGGGCTGGCAGTCTCGGAGACTACTTCTTCCCTCCTGCTGAACAGGTGGTCCAGGTAGCTGGTGTAAGGGCTTTCCTTCTGGAGGTGGTCCTCTTTGCCAATGTCCCAGCACGCTTCGTCTATCAAAATGTCATTCTCTCCGACCGTGTCCCCAGAGCTCTCCCAGGGGCGAGCAGGCCAGACGCAGTCCCCGCCGACCACTCCCAGCCCTCCGCCACCTAGCTGGGCGAGATTTACCAGGCACTTCTCCTCCTTCTCCTGACTTATGGACTTGGACATAGAGGTTGAGCGAGGAGCCTCGAGCTGGGAGACAGAAAAGTTGAGCTCGTTCAGGAGGCCCACCTCATTCAGGAGCCCCACATCGTTGAGCAGGGTCACCTCCTGACAGGGCTCCGGCTGCAGGCTCAGCTTGATGGTGCTGGCAATGAAGGAGTCAAAGTCAAAGCCTTGGTTCTGCTGGCTCTGAGGCTTTTCCGTCTGGTGTTTCTCTTGCACTTTGTCCTTCTCTACAGGGCTCTTCTCTGCCTCCTTTAATGCGATCTGAGCCTTTACCAGCCCGTTCTTCTCGCATTTGCTCTTGGACTTGCGGTCTGCCTTCTCCTTGCTCTGCTGCTCCTTCCAGTTGGAGAGGTCGATGATAAGCTTGGGTTCGTAGTAGTGGTTGACTTCACTGTCTCTCCAGATGAGGTTGTCCAGGTAGGAGGGCGACACAGCCTTGTAGTTACAGGTGTGGCTACACTGCAAGTCACAGTATTTGTTCTCGTGGTGGTCATCCTGCCAAGATCTCTCTAGTGGGAATGGGGTTGAGTAGTCGAAGGACGGCTCGTCCAGGAACTTCTCTCGATCTCCATCAGCATATTTACGAGGATCCACCTAGAAAAAGACAACAGCTACCTTTCAGAATCTGATCATTTAAGTCAGTACTGATTTAAATCCAATTTATATTAGTAAGGAATGAGCTCTCTTGCACCTAGCTTTTTTCAGACATGGATTAAGCCTATCCAAACAAAAATACATGTAAAATTCAAGGAAGGCCGCCTCTGAAATAATGTTTATTTATGTTAGCAATAAAGCTCAATCTATGAATGGGAACCCGGCCTTAAGGCTTTTATTGATGTATACCACTTTAAGATCAATCCAATACTTGCTTCCTTGCCCAGAATTAATCACCCTTAAGGTTCTGAAAAAGCAGTGAAAATAGTTTTGATAGTAGGTTTGAAGCGTTTGTCAAAAATAACTCACCTGGACGACCTCTTCGTCCGTTACATCGGAGAGTGCCCTTGGGTCAACCTGAACTTCGTCTGGGTCATGGGTGCTGTGCAAGTGCCAGTCAGCTTCTGAGAACTGGCTCTCATGATACCTAATGGATAAAGAAATAGAAAGACTTCATTAGCAACAGTCATATACAGACTAAGTTTGCAAATAAACTCTAGTCAAACAGTGAGAGCTGCTCACTTGCAGCAAGCACAGCAAAACAAATTCCGCTGAAGTTAATCCCAAGAGAATATGTGAGAGGGAAATAAGTGAGAAGGCACACCTGTCACAAGTGTGGCTGTGGCTCTGGTCCATGAGCAGGATATCATCTACCTCATCCTCAATGTGAAAGGGGTGCAGAGACACAGGCTCATCCAGGGGGAAGGAGTAGTCAGCCATATAGGGGTGTGCCAGGGCCTCTTCCGCAGTCAGACGATCCATGGGGTTAAAGGTCAGGATCTTCTCCAGGAAATCAAGGGCTGTAAAGGAGAAGGACAATGAGATTATCAAGCTGGAAATACGAGATGTGATCTATGAAGTACACGACCATGACCCTGGGTTCACAAGCACTTCATAAGGCTCCAAGTACTTCTGATTAATTAAAGTGGTACTTACCCTGCGGACTGACATCAGGCAGCAGTTTGGCCAATGGTGTGTGAGGCTTGGTCATGTCATTGCGGATAAAGACGGGAATTACGCTATGGAGCTCCTGGCGGTCTTCGTCTCGTAGTACAGGGATTGACTCCAGGATCAGCTGCATCTGTTCCAGTTCGTGAGCTCCTGAAACAGCAAACAGAAATATTATGGAGTTTTTTAGAGGAGAACCCATGACTCAACTTCTGCATGACTGAGGGAGTTTGAGTGAGGCAGCCTCGATTCCCATGATCTGCTTCAGATCATGGGAATTGAGATTTCATTTGCCTTGTGGTCAGCTCAAGGCTGTTTTAACAAGAACAGTCTCTCCCTGCACCGGCCGAATACGCAAAGTCAAACCAGACTGTCTGGTTTACCATGTGTTTAACAAACAAAATTAGCATATGTGTCATCACACCTATACTTGACATTTAACTCTGTCACTTGAGCCACCTTAAAGACTGATTTTACACAAGGTGTGAGGAGTGAGTCTGACATAACAAACTGAGTCAACATTTACCTGCAAACAGGGTTTTCCCTGTGAGCATCTCAGCAAAGATGCAGCCAGCAGCCCACATGTCGATGGCTTTGGTGTAGTTGTTAGGAGAGAGCAGCAGGCGAGGAGATCTGTACCACTTTGTGACAAGACCTTCAGAGAGATGGCCCTGTCGTGGTGGGAAACCAGACATTAATTGTAACCCTCTAAAAAATACATTACAGTACTGGAAATAGTGCAGCATTATCATTATTATTATTGTTATTATTATTTTTTTATGAGTGACAAGTTACTTTCAGTTTGTTTTCATTCAGTGGTAAGATGCTCATAAGTCTGCAGTGATTCACAATAAAAGCTATGTAGAGCTGGGCGATAGAACGATAACGACATGTATCGCGATATAACTTTTACTCGATAGAGAAATTAAGCTATCGCGATAGACCTCGCCGCTCTTGTCCTCAAAAAAAAAAAAATAAATAAAAGGTCAGCCAATCCAAATTAAGTAGCGCAGAGCCGAACCAATCACAGCCGCAGCGTCACGTCGCGTGACTTGTTACGTACAGCACAAGTGCCAAGCCGCACGTGTGTTTGTTTGGGAAGCAGCCAGCGGGTAATGGAGCCAGCGCGTAATGGAGGAAATGAGTGTGCTGACTAGAAAAATCAACCGAGCGTGACCGAAGAGAAAACAGATGATGGTTCCAATGCCGGAGAGATTGTCAAACGGAAGAGCCATAGAAGTTCCGTAGTGTGAAGGTATTTCGGCTATTTCAAGTCTGACAAAAAACAGAGTAGCGTGCACTGTAAATTGTGCCGAAAGCAAGTCTGGAAATACAATAAACTGGTGCATGCGTCACACTGCGCCACGTTATTGTTTCGGTGAAATGAATTTCTACAATACTGTTACTGTTAATTCTACTCTCTGCAGTGTTTAAATGCTTACATATACACACAGTTACTGTCCCTCCACACATACGACTCTGTTCTGCTTCTATGCCCCAGCTTTGTTTACTTTTTCCCACCGAGGCTTCTAGACTTCTGATTGGCCAACATTTCGGCACGGTTAGGAATCTAGCGCCACCTGCTGCTTTGGCATGTTCATAGCAGCGTTTTCCTTCATTTCTGCCTTTATGTGTGGACGTGATTATTTTTTAAAACGAAAACGGAAAATCTCCGTTTTCAAAAATACCCGTGTACGTGTGGACGTAGCCTCAGTCTCTGACTGGAAGCGCCAATTCGTCATTCGGCTTTTGTCAGACTAAAGTAACTGTTAACACTGTTTGAAAAGCTAAGATATACAACAAGGAGAGATTGAGAATTTCCTTTTAGTTCTCAGTTTATTTGATATTGACAAAAGTTAGTCAGTTTTGTCTGTTCTTCTGTAAAACAAACTAAGATTTATTTTTAGAATTAATATTTTGTTTCTAAGTGGAATTGACAATTTAGTCTGTTTCGTTTGTTCTATTTTGAAACTTAAACGCTTTAGCGGCTGCCTTTTGTGTAGTTTGCAATATTTGCCTTTATTTATCTGAAAAAGTCTCATGTTCCTTAAGTACATCTACCCTGTTGAACTTATTATGGGAAATAAATATTTAAATAAAAACAAGCTGCTGATTATTTCACATTTTACTTGTGAGCAACGGCACATTTAAATCTTACAAATATAGTTATTTGGCTTATATCGTGATAGATATCATTATCGCCTGAAATGAAAAAAAAAAAAAAACATATCGTGATATGAAAAAATCTCATATCGCCGAGCTCTAAAGCTATGATTACCCTTGTTTCATGTACCTCCACGTTTGCCACACAATACAGGTAACAGGAGATGTGACACTATCCTGCAAGTCTGTGCTAAACATTCAGAGCCCTGTGCCATCTCCTTAACAGCCGTACTCTGTGCTGGTCACGTACACCACACAGCATACAAAGACCCCCCGCCCAAAAAAGAAGAGACCAATGAAAAGAGGGGAGAGCAGGCCATGTCAGCAGTCTGAGCAGGATAATACCCCACTGCCACTAACCTGCACTCAAACAGTGCCTGACTAGTCACAAGGCCAGGAGGGCACCAAGCATAAAGGAAGCTGACCTCTGTATGTGTGTCTACACACTCAATGGGGGGAGGGGGAGTGGTAAAACAACACCCTTGCTGCGCTCTTTTTTCCCCCCCACATGGAGTGGTAGTTTGTGGGACCAAAATGGACTGCTCACCACTGTGGGAGGCTCCCATTTCTGCCCAAATTTAGCCACAAATACTTGATGTCATCCTATCCTTAAGTGCCTGCAAGCCCTTGTTTTGATGGGACCTATAAAGATTGTAAAGAGGTGGGGGGAATTAAGAGATAGTCTGGCACATAGACAGGTCATACCTAGTGACTGGGACCAGAACCCATTCTGAGAAGCAGCTGGTAAAGCCGACCTGTGAGATTGTGTTTACGGGGGAGAAACACACACAACCAGCTTAACAGAGAATGTAAATTAGGTTAGCTTGAAAGAGTCATTGCAGAGAGTAAGGACAATGCGTAATGGACTCTGAACTAAAAGGAACAGATTAAAGTTTGCCTACCAGCTAAGTGCATAAAGTGCATTAGGTGAACCTTCCAGCTCAATTCTTTTACAGATTTTCAAGCGGACCATTCACCATAAAGCTTTAAAGCATTAACAATGTCAGTACCTCCAGCAGCAGCTGGTGAATAACTTCACTACTGGATCTACAACAGCTCAGGCTGACATTTAATGATTCACAACTAGGCCTCTCCATGTGACAGGCTGTGGTTAGTCAGAGCAACCTCAAGCAGGTTTAACCAGATGTCAGTAAAGGTGGCTTCTGGAGAATCAGAAAGATCCTCCCCCACCTCCCAATCCAGGATAAAGCTGTTGACCGAAAAATAAGTAATCAATTTTGTTGCCAATACAGATTCACTTCCGAGTTCAACTGTCAAGTACTAAATGAGGAGGATGTGCGCCTAATAAATAAGAAAAAAAAAAACATTTCCATCTGGATCTTTGGCTTCTCTGAATAATTTGTGATACATCTGCTTGCTGCAGAACAAGATTAAACTACTGTTTAAAATCAAGAAAGTACAGGGTGGAATAATCAAAACCAGCTCTCTAAAACTCATTGAGCCTGAAGTCAACTTTGCTGCATTTATTCTGAATCTTGTAAAGTCTGGCACCAGACAGGCCCAGTGGTAGCTAAATAACTGGGTCAAGTATGCTTTTTATTGCAGCTGTGGCTTAGAATTGTTCACTTTGATGAATGTGTGGCAGAAACAAACCTTGTGAAGGTCTTTTATAACATTCCTAACAACGTCACGGCTATCACCTCTATAGCATCTCAAATTACTGAAAATTATACCAAACCACAGGCAAGCACAAGATCACACTTTTTCAATATTCAATAGTCTGACAGGCAACATGCAAACAACCGTTTCCACAGCACAAAATTATGCGAATGTCTGACAAGTTTGCCACTTTTTTCTAGGCGTCATAAAAAGACAAACCTTTAAATGGTTTGCCAAGCCAAACGATCTCTCAGTGATAAATCACAAGAATAGCGAAGACTAGACTGGATGTCACTTCTAGAGAATGTATTTTTGACACACTCAAACTGCTTAACTTAGACACACAGTAAAAATTGTTAAAGCCTCAGCAATTCTTGTTTAAAACTGTTAAAAGCTTCTTTGACTGACTTTTGGTTCAGCTTAGTCTCTAGCTAAAGTTTGGGACAAGACTGAAAGCGAACGCAGGCTTTAGATCAGCTTCAAATAAGGCTCTGAGCAAGGCTCCCACAATGAGACAAAGGGCTGGCTGGGAAAAGGAGGGGAACTGGGGTTGGAAAAGTTGGATGAGTACACGTGAATTTTTGTCATTCTTGAGTATGAGCCACTATTAGGCGAGACCTCAAAGCTCACAGAGACAGAAACTGTTTCCCCACAGAAACAGGTAGTTGTGCTTAAAACAAAGCTATGCAGGATTATTAAAAGCCTAAAGGGAACCATGAGCTGTTGATGTCTTTTAGCCAAGGCATTATAAGAAAGAAAAAGCGTGGGAGGAAAGGATTAAACAAATGCCTGGTGAATGCACCACTGATGCATGAATCCAAGATCACATTACCGAAGCTAAACTAGAAACTGAAGTTCACTTGAAAAATAGCTGTTTTTTTTTTTAGAAATGATGTTATTCAAATACATTGCACTCCAGCACTGCGTCTCGGACCCTATGCTCTAAGTAGAGGGTGGTCGTGAAAGAGCATTTGCCCCCCAGTGAATGTGGCATGTGGTCAACAGTAAAACCAACTGTTTTTTTAACACCTTCACGCTGTGCCACTGGTGTGTTATCTGGGGGTGCCAAGTTCATTTTTAAACACGCCTCATTTGTTCTTAGACACTCACTTTAAATGAGTCTAGGAGCCATAAAAAGGTGGTTGGTAAAGATACTAGCTTAACTTTGCCCCTTGGTACAGCTATTATCACAAAAACAATGAAAAACCCCAAAACAAAAACAAAACAAACAAAAACACAGTAAGGAGAGCTTCATGGAAAACCAGTTAGTCAATCTGACTATAGCGTTTCCATCTTTGAGCAGCAGTAATCTGCTGCAGTACATCTTTGAGCTCTGACCCCAGGCAAGCAGCTTAAGGAGGGAAAAAATAAAAACTTCTCTAAAGCATCTGGCCTGCTACAGACACTAAACTGTGAAGCTCTCATTCCTTCCCAGCAACTATTACCTTACTCTTCCTAGTGCGCAGTGACATACTGTCTCAAAAGACATGACTCATATGAAAACAGTCAGAGCTGAAAATGTGACTACATGACCAAAACGCAGTTTTCGTATTTAACTGGCAATTAAGCCAGTTATGGTAAACAAGGGTGCGTAAGTCTATTTCGAGGGATGCATTGTGTGGCAGGAGCCTGGATGAGTAATGGATATGAATGAGACAGTACCATCCAGTGAGATCACCCATCACTTGAGCCCCATTTCCCTTCTGTGACTAATCCGAGACACATGCAAGCATCTGACCACCTTAGCGCCTCAAGAAGATCCGGGCAGAGACACAGAGGGAGGGACAGGCTTCCCAACCTAGATTTCCTCACATTACACCACCATATGGCCATCAACTGGAATTTCCTCATCCCTTTATAAAGGTGACAGCAACACACAAGAGCTACACAGGCCTCCCACGTGGCTGCAATTACACAGGCTGATCTATACTCTTCTCACACTGAAGACAGAAACAGCTTCTTTAATGCTACAATTACATTGCTTCACAGAACAAAGGTGGTTTTATAGAAAGCATTAAAATGTGTGCATTCAACAGATGGCGTGCCAGCATTTGGCTTTCTAAGCACGTGTTTACAGTAAGCATCTTTCAGAAACCAGTGAAAAGCCATGAACAAAGAAAACAGCAAGGGACACAAATGTCTTCACTTCTAAAAGTCTCATGCATGAGAATTTGCTTATTGGAGCAATGACCTCATGCAAAGAGAACTCATGCAAAGCATCCTCCTTTCAGATGTAACAAATCCTCAATTTTTATTTTTTAAGAGCAGGATGTCCACAACAAATTTTTGCAGCCTCAAGCCTTCGTCAGTTTTCTCTAAAAGCTGATGGAGGCGCAACGTTGAACTCTTCCGGTTTTGTGTCATTGTGAAAACATTACTACACCCCCCCCCCCAAACACACACACACACACACCCTCCGCTGGAGATCCTATTGTAGCACGTCTTAATTAAGCCACATTATCACAAACTAATCTCCAATTCTTATCGTCTATACTTTTACATAATGGAAAAAAATGTTTCCCACGGCTTTGTTTTCAACCCTCACTTATGAGAAGGGAAGGCGAGGCCTTACCTCAAGGAACCACATCCTTTCTAGCTCACTTCCTGCTCAAAAAACTGAGTCACCCTGGGGAGTACCACATTACTGGGCAATAAACATCTCGTGTCAGAGCAGCAGAGCACTCGTATATGGGCAAAGAGTTCACCAGCGCTGCTATATTTGTTCTGCTTTGCGCTGTAGCCTGTGCTGCATTATAACCACCCATCATAAACCACAGCAGACCAGCAAAACTCTGCAATTGGTCTTACCTTGTGAGAGTAGTGAGGGTCCATAATGCGTGCCAGTCCAAAGTCCCCGATTTTAAGTACCAGGTCCTCCGTGTTGACAAACAGGTTGGCAGGCTTGAGGTCACGGTGCAGCACATTGGCAGAGTGGATGTATTTAAGGCCCCTGAGGAGCTGGTACATGAAGAGCCGGGCGTGATCCTCTGAGAGAAGGCCCCTCTCCAGTAGCTGACACAAATCAGTCTCCATGTACTCTTGCACAATGTAGACCGAGTTGACCTCCGTAAGAGACACCACATCCTCTGTTAGCCTGCGACCGCTGGGGCCCAACGTCTCAAACACCTAGTTCCATAAAAAGGAGGGTATGTGTTGATCATGAAGTCTTTTCATTTTCTGTCACAGCCAGATAAAAAAAAGATAGCAACGTTTTCTTTTCTTTTTTTTAAACTTTGAACCTCCCAACATACCTTGACAATGTTGTCATGGTCGAGGCGTCTGATAATCTTGATTTCCCGGAGGGCGTGCTTGACGCTCTGGGGGTCAGTCAAGATAATTTTCTTCACGGCTACACGCTTGTCACAGTCAGTGTCAACTGCTGAGAACACGAGGCCATTCCCTCCATAGCCCAGAGGCTTCAAGTCCATGTAGCGAGAACCCAGGTCAAAGCCGTGGATGTTCATCAATGACTCAAACTTCTCTGCCATGACTTTTTGTTTTTGTGGGCTTCTACACCAAGCTTCTGCTATCTCTAATGTTAATCCTCTGGCCCGTTTCAAGCCCAATTTTCGCACTTAACAGAGGAATCCCCGCCCCCCCTTGCTTCAGAGGTTCCGCTGACCCCTGTACAGACGACTACCAAGTCACCCCCTCTAGCTGTCACTGTCAGATGCAAGGTTTTAATGTGTAGTCAAAGTTTCCTTCCATTTTGAGTAAGGAGAGAAAATTTTAAAGTTGAATTCATCCTCCAATCCTGAATGTGTGGATATATTTAAATGAACAGCTCTAAGTAAACTAGTGTTTGCAGACGGCAAATGGAATGGTCTTTGAGGCAAATTAAAGCGCACTGGCACGATCTTAAACTATAAAAGCACGTAATTGCATCCTCACAGTGCAAATACATTCAGTGTATGACTGGTCCTGAGCAGCTTCATGTGAGTAAACGCACTGCTAATTCTTTTCTTTCTTTCTTTCTTTTTTTCCTTTGTAAATATATGTATAGATCTGTCTGTGTAGTTTTCCTGTCAATTCACGTCGTCTATAAAAATTGAAATGAGTCTGGCCTTTAAGTCTCTAAAGTAATTCCTCAGCCTCAATGATCAGGTGGCTCTAGCTCGCCACAGTCGCAATCAAAACTATCCTCCATTTTACTTGGATATAACCTGAAAGACAAAGAAAAACAAAACAAAAAATAAGTGTGAGAACACATGTATTGTGCCAGAGCAAACTGGGTTTGAGCCCATCATTTGACACATTGTTTCCGTCTTCTATGAAGATGTCTCACTCTGTAAGGCTGACATGTGTTAGGGATTTCCATTAAGCAACAAGCTGCCTCGCTCGGCCGGCTTTTGAACGCGGTGACATTACGAGAAGCTAACCCCTCCCCCGCTCCAGTGACGCGCCTGCTAGTCCGGTTTTCTAGGTATCGTTAAAATTAAAGAGATAACATTTAGAAGCTTCACGAAGATCAGTATCCACGAGAGTACACGAATACTACACATTAAAGACGAATAACCGTGTTCACAGCGCCTACTTTTGGCCCTCGCCCGGTCTCTGTTGACTAGCTCGCGGGGGAGAAAAAAAAAAAGCGAAGAATGGCAGAGTAACGGCAAGCAAGCGAGAGACCGCCGTTGATCTAATTTAGAACATAACCACGACCACCCTTTGACGTTAACATGAGCTAAATTATATGTGGAAAACATATCTCACTACATCACTCATTTTATATACTTAAAAAAAACATCAAGCCAGCGAGAAATGTGCCGACAGCGCGAACAAAGGGGTCGTTGTTGGCGGAGGCTTCTGACTACGTGGTACAGCTTTCCTAGCGCTAAGCAGCACAAAGCCGACGTCGATTAAACGGCTCGAATAACAGCGAATCCAACATAACATGTACATAATAATCAGAATCTATATATAACATGTTACTCACGGTCCTTGTTTGTTGCATTAGGCGGGCTATAGTTTTAATCAAACCCAGACGAGGTTTGACTGCGATCCGCTCCCGGTGCTATGCGGATCTGTTGCAATCGCCATTTAGGCTAGGTAGAGAAAGGCAGCAGCGACGTCACAAGGCCACCTTCACTGACTGTCGGAAAGATGTCTACTACGACTACGAGTCTTCAACAAACAATTTATTTTTACTTATTTGTTGTTTTCCCCAGCTTTTAGTTGCATACTAGCAGTTATTTACAAATAAATATTCCTGATTTATTTTTAAAATTATTATCAACCCACTATTACATTGATAGAGTACTGTAATTATCTCTAGTTCTAATACCCTAACCCCACTCTGGGTTCACTGGGTTCATTATTCAGACAACAGCATGCAGTGAGTTGGCACTGCTTCATAAATAATGAAGTTTAACTTAGATCATTTGCATTATTTCTAAAAATCATGAATTAATCACCTCATGTTTCTGATCATTTTTATTATCACAGAAACACAACTGTGTCATATTACTCATAATACATGTATTGATATTTTAGCAGTGTAATGAACAATTAAGTTGGTAAGCAGCTGAAATGTCAGCAACTGGTGATTGAATTGGTTAAAAAGAAATAAAAATAAAAACACAAAAAATAATCTATTGTTTCCAGCCCAGAACTTTGACAGTCAGATATATCTGTATCTATATTTATAGGTGGAGCTGTATGCTTCGAGCAGTACTTGAATACAGCAGGAATCATTCAAAACATTTGAAGTTGGAGTTCATTCCAACTCAGTGTTTGTGTTTATAGTCCAAGTGATAGCAGCACTGTACCACAGGCAACCTCACCATCACTTACCTCATTATCACCTCTTGATGCATGCAAAGTTCAACCAGCCGTAACTGCAGGCCATTTTATAATAGACCAACCCCCAGAAGTAACAAACCTCTAGAAAGAGTTTTTTGTTTTGTTTTGTTTTTTGTCACTTGCTCTATTATGCAACGTAAAATGAGGATGCCACAAGATAATGGACCAGGAAGAACATTCTTTACCCAGCCTATTTGATCTCCTATCTGGAAATCTGGGGGGTGGAAATACTGCATTATAACCTGCAGAGCAGATACAGCTGTTCATTTTAGTTGAAACACCTCAGTGCATCATTTGCTTACACTTTGCTCTTTAGTATTTTACATTTAAAATTTGAGTTGTCCTCCAAATAGAAAATCATTGCCTATTTATTGCCTCTCAGAATTTCTGTTGAGAAAGCGTCATCCCTCTATTTTCCAACCATTGTTAAATTTTACTCAAGGCAGCATCAATAGTACGAATGGTATTATTTGTCTTTTCTTTGCAAAACGAAGCTGTTTTCTAGCTTTTTGTTTCATTTTATTTATTTATTTTTAGTGACGCGCAGTAGTGGTCTTGTCAGTGACTTAAAAAAAAAAAACCCGGACAGGTCACTCACATGCGCCATGCGGATTTACTCCCTTTGGCACCGACAGGGTGTTTCTCTTTTAGCGGCCCGACATCACGTCACATCAGATCTCCGCGAGGATTACACATCCCGAGGAAAAGAAGTGAAGAAATCAAATACGGCACTGATTTGATTCCCTCATTCTACGGATGGTCCCGCGGAGCGCCCGGTCCTCCCTCTCTGTGGATGCTGTGAATGGAGGGATGGAGAGGGAACGGGTGGGTGTGCAGGAAGGAGCATCATAGCCGCAGAAGTCTACATCAGCATCCGCATGCAGACCATGTGAGTGCCCATGTGTCCGACAATGCGGCTGGCTCTTACGGGCCGGGGTGGGCTCTGCGATGGAGAGAGAAACTACATGCTGCCGGAACGTGATGCGACTGAGAGAGAGAAATGTTGGGAAAAGACATGATATAGTTCACCGCTGCTCTGAACATCAGATTACGATTGGGCTATATGTTACCCCGTCCATTAATGCTCCCAAAGACGTAGAGCTATGTAATTACGTACTTTTATCAGCTATATTTTAAAAGCATAAAGACCTAGCTGAGGTGTATTTATTTATTTATTATTTGTTGGTTTGGTAAATCTATTATTTATAAGCGGCTTTTCTAGAAAAGATGAATGAAACTGCCTTTAGAAATTGCATTGAGTGTGCTTGTAAAAAGTGATGCAAATGTTCAGGTAGCAGCTTCACTGTCTTTGCTCCAAGTCACTTCCTTTGAGCTGATCAGGTAGAAATCAGAAAGAGAGAACTTCTCTTTACTGACATCTAGTCCTTTTGCACTTAACTCACTGATTGTGTGCGATATGTTGTCCCTCACCCCCACGAGTGCTCTTTTCTCTGTTGTATAGAGCCAAGAATGGAGGTCAGAAGATAAAGTCACATATTGTGTCTTTCATGAGACCCTGCCCTCACGTTTTGATCACGTTGGAGACAGAAGATCCGGACTTCTGTTACTTACATTTCAGTTATTACTGATATATCTCCGCAGGGTCATTACACTCTGTGCTCCGGGCTTCCTCTCTTTTATCATGAGATATAAGAGAACTGTTTCTCCAAGTCTTACACCGAAACGTCCGACTGAGATGTTTTTAATTTACTTCTGTTTCTGCCAGTCTTTTAATCATTGGCCCAACACAAACACAGCACTATTGCAGTCCATCAGTGTTGTTTGCTGCGCACAGAGTGTTTCATGTATGGAAAATGAGTGTGTGCACATGCTGTCAACCTGCTTGCAACAGTGGTAAGAGTCTCTTACTAAAACACACACTTTCACCTTTAAAGAGTATCTGAGTTTATCTCAGCTCCATTTCTGGACATTGCTATCCTCCTGCATGCATCCCCTGTTTTCTTATGTTGAACCTGTTCTTCATTTATACAAAGTCTGCACAAAAACTAAAATGTCCTCAGCTCTTGTCACTCTCAAGCTTGCTCATTCCTTTATGAAAGAAAAAATCTTCTGATCTCTTACCATGGCTGAAATTCTCCAGTGACGAATGGAGCAACATGGTGCCTGAGTCAATAGTCCATTCAGAAGAGTATGTTTTATGTCCGTCACTCCTAGTCCGAAAGGCAGAAAGCTTGAAAGACCCAGTGCACTCCACCGTCCGTTTATATGTGTGTGAATGTATTCTCAGAGCCTTGGCGGTGTGTTATCCTACTCCATGTGCCTCTGGTTGTGAGGTGGAGCTCCATGGAAAGTTAATATAGGCCAAGCCGGAGAGGGGAGGAGACTGCACTGTGTATGGCTTGGCCTTAGACAGAGCAGTGTGTCAGACACACCGAATCCACCTTTCTCTGTCTCTCTCTCTCTGCCACTTTTCTTACTCTTTTCTCATTCTTAAAAAAAATCCCTGTTATTTTCAGACCTGCTCACTTGTATTTTGTAAAAAGAAAAAGAGTTAATTATCTGTAGCCTGTCCTGAAATAAACTGTTGCTTCTAAGCAAGACACTCAGGAGTTATTTGTCTTTTTTTTTCTTAAAAAAAAAAATCTATTTGCTTAAATGGGAGAAAACAGTTTTTGGTCACACATTTCAAACCTTGACTATCAAGTCATTGTTTGCAGACAACCAGACTAGATACATCTGCACAAAGAGACCCTTTTATGTGTGGGCATGTGGTGCATCCTTGGATGTCCTCTGGGTTTATTGCTCTCTTTCATTGTCTGTTTCAGTAAGGGTGTTCGTGAACTTGTGAATTTACAAATGCCAGACATCAGTCTCTGCTGATTCTACAGGAAAAATCATTTCCAGTTTTTCTCTTGCCCCACAAATCTGGTTTTGCCTTCCCTGAAACCTGTGTCTGTTCTCTGCCTAATCACAGCATCTCCCCAGGTCTGCTACCTTTTGGCGGTGCTCCTTCCTCTGTCCTGTCTACTTGTCGTGCAGCACGTCCTGGTGTCTTGACAGGCTGGTATGTTTGGACTGTAAGGAAATACGTGCATGCACATTTGTTTGATATCCAAACCAGACCGTTGCAGAGTCTGGACCAGCTGTATGTTATCAAAAATATGCATGTGAGAGCATGAGGTCAAGCTGTGGGTTAGGGGTTGTTTGCCTATATTTTGCTTTCTAAATCGTCACTTGTTTGCGAGGAATTAATCAATGGAGTGTAGTGCTTATGCTGCAAACTTGTGCGCTGCCATGAGCATTGCCTGCGCGAGCAATGCTGCGCTCACTTGATAAACAGCATTGATTAATTAATCACTGATTACCCTGCCTGAGTGCAGTGAAAAACCGTTACATAGCGCAGCTTACAGAAGCAATAAGTCCTGCTCTCGGTAGACTGACCAGCACTAATCTCTGATGCTTTTCACTACAGTGTCCTCTGTTATATAACAGTCTGCCTCACCGGAGCTCAAACTAAGGTGCAGAACGGCTCACAAAGGAGTTTCAACTCCCGCACCCTTGTAAATGACCATATGACCACAGGACGTGTACAGCAGCTATATAATCCATACACTGTCTAACGCTGCGATAGTCTGGTATTTCACAGTGTTGTGAAAGAGGCTGTGAAGTGTTTGTCATTGTGTCTCCAGTGCAAGGGGCAAATGTGTTTATGCAATGGCATGACTTGCATATCTTGACAGAACAGGTAGTTCTGTGTTTTAAAACCTTTTTTTTTCCTTTCGTGTATGATCACTTTATTTCCAAAGCTTGTTGTGTTTAAATTGAACTGAACTTCACTGCTGCACTGCTGCTCAAAGGTAAAGCAGCCAGCTGTATTGAAAAAGCACATTTCATGCATACAGGTAGTTTTGGGGTGCTGTAAAAAAAACAAAACAACACAGAACAAGTCAACAAATGCACTTTTTTGAATTTAAAAGGAAAAAACTTCAACTTAAAACCACATGAGGGCACAATAAAAAAAGTATGTTTATATAAAACTGAACAATAAAAATAATAATCCACTGACGCTAGAAAATCCAAGTGTTTGTGAACTGTCGGTCTGTCTTCAGTCTGGATTAAAGGAGCATATTTAACGACACTTAAGTTCATGTCAAGGACAGATGAGTTCTCATCCAGCTGTTCAAACGATTTACTCCAGCCGGAGATTGTTAGTGGGATGTGACAGTACGATTACGCAAGACACAATAGTGCCACCACCACTAGCATGAAAATCAGGCTGTTCTTTTTATTTCGTGGTTCAATTCTAAGATGAGGCCACACCATGTGAAGCGTGTCTTCAGTATCAAATCAGCTTTGAAATTAAAAGATTGCAGAATGATATCTCTAGTGATTTTTAAATTAACACAAATTTCATTCATCGTATCAACCGCATGACCAAAAAGTGTGTCAGAATGAAATCTCTGCTTTCCACAAAAGATAGATTTTAAATAAGTCAGAAACTAGAACTGCGTGTCTGCAGATCATAAATGTGTAATCGTTTTGTTTTTTTTATCAGCATCTTTTCAGTGCTGTATTTTTGGAAGCAAAAAGTGCGATGAAATGCGAGGAGAGGAAAAGACCATCTGCCTTTCCTTTTCTTTTTCTCTCACCATCTGTGAGTGGAGAATCCTCACACGCAGGATTGCTGGGGGTATGAGCCGTCCGTTCTCTGATGTGATATAACCTGTTTTGTCTGCTCCTCGCCCGCCAGAGAAATGACAAATAGTACATTCTTGGGATACTCTGAAGTGAAATGATTAAGTGATCTGGCAGGTACACTGTGCGTATTGTGTGTTCTGTGTGCTTGATGTGATTGGATTTGTTTGTTATGGGGTCAGAGATAAAACTGGGTGTTTGGCGGTGATGTAAGAGGATCAGAGGCCCTGGAATCTGGAAGTTTCTTAACAGCACTAATGCAGAAAGCATTCACTGCTTATGTGTTTGAATGTATTCAACAGGTTCAGGTGAGACAGATTATTAAAAGCCACTGTCCAAACATCTGAAGCCGTATGGCAGGATATTATTGCATAATAGTAATCAAAAGCAAATAAAAGAGTAACCGCTGTATTGAGCAAGAGCATGTTGATTATTAATAGATTAAAATAATTCCTCTAAATGAGCCGGGATTCTGAGTACACCATAAACCTGAGACGAGGTTCATTTCAAGGTAAGTTGCTAAATGTTTGATGACACTTGAGTGGAAAGTTTGTTTTTTTTTTCTTTTCATGGCAATAAAAGCGTAAAGATTAGCAAACAAGGTCAAAGTCAGATGCTGACCATGTTTTACGCCACAGCAGTGCCAGAACAAATCCTGAAGGAGATCATAAAGCCGAGATAAGAGCATGCTGTCCACAGAAGACTGAGGGAGAGCTGGACTATGATAACCATATGAAGTATGACACACCTGCAAATGAAAAAGCTGCGTTTAATATCAGACATCTCGATGTGTGATAATGATACAACCACACACCTTTGTCCCGTCACTGTCTTTTTACTGTCTACAAGGTCTTATTACTCATAATATTTGGGTTTAAAATAAGACCAAGGACATCCTGTGCCATCAGTAACTCTCTCCTGTCTCGAACTTCTGCATTCATCTCCTTCAGTGTGATTTTTTTCACGTTTACAAGCTGAATCAGATGATTTTCTAAACTCGTCTATCTTATCTTATCTTGTCTTGTCTTGTCTTGTCTTGTCTTATCTTATCTAAAATGTGTTTATGCTTATTTATGCCCAAAGGGGTTATGGTGCAGTTAGAAGACTTAATTTTGAATAATTACATAAGATCATCCTCATCTTTCCTCTCTGACTTTCCATCACACACACATTTCCATTGTCTGACTTTAGCAGCTCTCTCAAATCCTCGGCAGCCGCAGCATCAAGCTTCTTATCACACATCGGGGTCACAGCAGCGATGGGCATGGGATTAATTGGCTTCCTCTGTCACACCAGCATTCTTTAAAGACTGATCCCAGATGAGCCTGAATCTCACTTCAGCTTTCCCATCAACTAAACCCTCTCTTATAATATCTCAAAATTCAGGGGCATGGCAGAGTGGCTGGTGTGTTGTTGAGAAGCAATACTGGGCTATGAAGCCAACCAAAGCGTTGAGATTACTAGCATATAATCACACCTCGCTGTCAGTGAATAACGCTGCAGCTGCTCTTACCGCCCCGCTTTCTGAGCCCCCCTGCTTTGGCTCTGTGTGTCTGTCACTGCGGATCTGCGGATCGATGTAGCATTGGGGGGGGGGGGGGGCAGGGTTAATGGGAAGCCCGTCTGGCCAATCTTGGCCTCACCTAGCTAGGCTGTCACTGGCATCATCCCACCTTCGAATACAAATTATTGGATAAAAGGGTTTCACATTCCTCTGCTGGGATTGGCCAATCGCATCGCTGGGATGACATCACAGGCCCAGTGCTGCAAGAAAATGCTTAGGGGTCCTTGTCTGAGACAAATCCTCCAAGGATATGCTGGGGTTTGAAAGTCAATATGAGCTTGTTCTCCAGTGACCGTAAACACAGGCTTGAAAGGGTAAGGGTTAGCCACAACAGGCACGTCTGTGACATCTGATTGATTGGCCTGTGTAAATCATCAATTATTAACTTGCTCTACTATGGCACGATGTGACCGGAAGGTGGAAAAACACCTTGCTGTTGTTTCAGGTCGATTGCACTTCATCCCTCTCTATCAGAGGACACTGAACTCGGGTTTGTTTTGCAATAACATGTAATCCTGTACCATGGAATGCCACAGCTCTTGGACCAACTGAGGTGTGTGCTCATTGGGTAATTTAGAGCCTTGAGAGTGTGCTTTACATGCGTATATATTTTCTTAGCTGCACTACATGCTCCACAGTACACCCTAGTGTGGGCTGAAAGCTTGGTGCAAGGTTTTTCAGTGGATAGGTCATTGCAGTTCAGTTCATCTCTGTTCCTCTGCACTGCTGAGGAATATATTGCATAATTAAAGAAATACAAGTGAAAAAGGATTAGGGTTCTTCTGTTGGACCCTTGTCTGCCTTATTCTTATCAGGGAGGATTACATGAGGCCATCAGGCAGTGCAGACTTCACCCAAAAATCCATTTAAAAGCTCATATGAGTTTGCAGTAGATTTGGGTTAGATGGGCTATAGGATAGTCCAGTAGTTACATAATGCCAGACGACAGCGAGTGCCCTGCCTACCCTGCAGTGCTCCCCTCTATTCACCAGAACCATTTCTCTTTCTGTTGAAATGAGCGAACCTCCACTGACGTAAATGCCCCGGTAATGACGGACAGATCAATAGAGAGGCTTTTGCTATGTGAATGTGCGGTATGCAGTCATGCATGCCTGGATGTGTTCTATATATAGCTGCTAATGAATGGGTGACTGTGTGGATAAATCAAGTGCCACAGACAAATCAAATGCTGAAGTGGCAAGTGAGGACTGATTCCATCATCCGTGGTAAATCCATCCACAGACCCTCAGGCAATGCAGACACATTATAAATACTTTCTCTCTATTTGTCCACATTTAAATTGTGAGGTTTTGCGTACCTGCAAAGAAGCTCAGGTGGTTTTATAGAAAAAAATTAATAAATAAGGAAATCCTGCCTTTCCAAGGGCATCAAGTCTTTTTAAAAAAATATTTTTTCTAGCGTTAGATAAGAAGATCAGTATCACTCAAATCATTGTGGTTATAGTGTGAGGCTCATGCCAGCAGTTTGATAGCTTAGCTAAGCAGAGATGCAGAGGAACACAGCTAGTCTGGTTCTCCCCAAGGGTTAAATAAATTAGTAAACGAATAGAAAGCTATTAAAGCTACTAATTACCTCCAGCAAGGAGTTTATGTGTTATATTTTTAAAGAAAGTATTGTCAGGATAATACAAGCTACCTGGTTAGTTAGAAACCTGCTGTAGGATAATACTATAGAATAAGACCAAGATAGTTATATCCAGTTACCTACAAATCAGTAATTATTCATCACTTACTCCTACATGGCAAACTGCTTTAAAAACAATAAAGAAAGCAAAATGAATACATAAAAATTACAATACTATTGGCTTAAAAGTAAACACTGCCCAGACAGTGAGCAGGTTTGTGCTCTCAAAATGCTCCTTGTTAACATTTAAATCTTGTTGGTATAATCTGTGTAAAATAACAATAATAACAATTGTTGTATAAAAATGATAGTAATGATAGCAATGAAAAAGGCAACCCGGGCAACATCATTGTATTTTCTGGTGGGAAGTACTGTTATGTAAACTTTAGTTATCAGACAGAGGTAACATCACATTTGTTCTAGGATAGGATTTTATTAAGTAATCCAAATCCAATATTTTATTTTTTTTGCCATCAGTACAATGATTTTGGGTTTTTTTGTTGTTTTTTTTAATCCAGTTGGGGGTCAGAGGATATCCCTTCTGACATTGGGCATAGTGGGGCACGTCCTGCACATTTCTTTATAGCACAGAGAAGCACATGGCCACTGCTAAGCAATTTTAGATCAATTTTAGATTGTAATTGATAATTGCAAGTTAGCTAACATGGATGCGTTTAATGTGTGGGAAGCTGAAATCTAAAGAAAACCCACTCAGGCACAAGGACAACATGCAAACTCCACACAGAAAGGTAAAAACCCCAACCAAGTGCACGAAATCCATCCATCTTTGTTTCATTGCATAACTGGCCTTAATCATGCATGAGCAGCTGAATTCTGTAGGCTGTGCAGAGGAGAGGAAGGCAACAAAAGTATGTGATGTAAGGTGGCAGCAGCGTTTTGTGTAGAAAGCTGAAACAGACACAGACGAGAAATCCAAGAAGGGAACGATCATCACTTTCTACACTTTGAGGTACACATGCAAATTGCATCGGGTGATGCGTTGAGATTCAGTCTTTCATCAAAAGGCCGATGACAGCCTGTCTTTAGGTTTATGTGAAGGCCTGAGACTTCTTTAGCACAGCTCTGCTTCTCTGCTCTTGCAAACAACTATTACCTTGCTATAATGCTTGTGTGGGAGGAGAGTGTGAGAGTCTGTGACCTAGAGACAGACTTCATTACTATGCACAGAAAAGAAATGAGGAACTGGCCCTTTTTTCACCATCTTTGAGCATCTTTTTCATGTCTGCTCTAACAAAACGTCATGTTAATTAACATATTTTGCAGGAAACTGTTTGCATAAAGCAAAAGCAAAGAAAATATTTTAAATGAATAGGAAGACCATTACAACACATTTCTTTAGCCCAACACGTCCACAATACTTGAACATACATGAGGTACAAGTGGGATTTTGGCTGCATCTGTTATTTAACAATAACACCAGCAGATTACGCAGTGTAACGAGACCATTTACCAGAGTGTTAAGCAAACATATCCTCAGGAGTACTAATGAGGGCCTGAGGGAGCGAATGATGAGAGACAACAGAGACTGATGTGAGCACACCATGTCTGTGCGCTGCTCTTTGCTTGTAGACAAACATCCTCGTTCTTACAGAATGTCCAGTTTGTCGATTTAGCTGGAAACAGAGCTAAAAGCTGTAAGCAGTCTACTTTACCAACAACATCTAAGTCCTCACCATCATGTCTAATGCAAAGTGTATTATACCTACACACTGACCTTTACAGAGAAAGCACTATACACTATACATCCCCACACAAACTTATATTAAACTCATATCCTGTTAAAGAAGTTAAAAAAGCACTTTCAGAACAGGCAGGACAGCATTTCATTTCCTGCTTTTTTGTCTTTGATGCTTTTTTTGTGTTAGTCAGTGTTCCAGTTCATTTTTTAACCAATCAGCATTCAGCTTTCAGAATTCACATTCATCAGGCTATGCATTTCCCCATAATCCTTCATTTTGTGTAGCCAAATACCCACAGAAATGCACACAAATTCACTACCATGAATTCCACTTTACAGTCATTGCTGTTCTTACGTGGTAAGTCATATATTTGCATTGGCACCCTGCTTGAATCATCTTTTTGTCACGGTTTGCCGGGGCAAGCCGTGTGGAATATGAAATAGGACCCAAAATGCGGCAGCTCTGGTGCAGATGAGTGTTTATTTACAGGGGTGTGAGTACAAACAGCGGTGGCGACAAAACATGAAACCGGAAACCTAAACTGGGTAAACTAATAAGACAAACCAGAATGAGGATGCAGGGAGGTCCGGAGAAATACATACGGGGAGACGCGGGGAGACCGAGGGGAAACAACACAGACGAACCAGCGATTACCAAGACAGAAAATACAACTTAAATACACTCAGAGAACACAGGGAGATTACACACAGGTGGGAGACACAGCTGGGAGTGATTAACATGACGAGACCAGGGAGGCAAACTGAAAACACTCACATAAGACGCAGACCTTCACAATAAAACAGGAACACACGGGGGGGAACAGGGTTTTTAGCCAAGGAGACATGTCATTGCTGGCAAGAATGTGGTCTGTCTGATTAATCTGGTAACCAGCCAAGAGAAAGAAGTGCTGACACAGGAGTTGCTGGGTAGTACTGGCACTTTTAGTGAGCAAACACGACAAAGAAAAAAAATCATTTTAGGACTGAAGGAAAAAAATTAAATAAATTGTTTGTCTATTGTAGACAATGAAATAAAAGGTGTGGCTGCCATATCTTTTCTAAGAATTGCAACCACAAACAGTATACAGTATAGCTATTTTTAACAATTTCCCATTTGCAACACATTGTAAGAGTCCATAAGAGGTCACACGGGTGGCGACCTGCAGCATTTGTGGTTGTTTAAATAATCATGAACGAAAAAGGCAAAGAAAAAGGTTTTTTTAAGAACATGAAAGGTTACGCTTTCTGCACAGTTCAACGACCAGCACATCCTGGTCCTGGTTCACACTGACAATGACACTAACAGTTATAAATAGAAAACAAGGCTTCTGTGTTGCTTTCAAGTGCTTGTTACATAAATGTGAACATCAAGTTAAGCAAAAAGTAATAGTGGAAACTGAGCCCTCTGCAAAACGTGCTGCTCTTCCGCTTCAGGCTTGCCTCGAGGATTCCTCAAGTAAGACAGAGACCAGAGCTTGCTTGCATTTGTTAGTCACTCAGCCAGTCCCCTTTCATGTCCCATAAATGGCATACACTATAATCAGTGCTTCTTTTTAAAATTCTATTAACATGTTAATGAAGATATTGTGCCGTTTTGTTGCTGTTGTGCAAACCAGCAAAAATCCACATGTCCAGATTTCATGAAACTATTTGAGATGTTTCTTCTACAAAAATCTATCTTTTTAACATGATGCTAAAATGTAGATTTCATGAACTTGTATGTATGTGTGAGTCCTGTTGTAATGACCTGAGAGCACTAATATGATGGTGAAAGAGAAAATCCCTTCACAAAGGTATGTAACCTCACAGATCAATCCTCTTAACTGATTAAAGCTTTACCACAGGCTGCGCTCCCTGCAGCCATTTGCAGGTCAGCCTCCTGCTGTTACGGAACAAACTGGCATCGACACTGATTAGGATCTTTAGACCTGTTGCTATCTTCATGGAAACAATTAAGATTAACAGGTGAAAGTGCAAAATGAAGGACTCCAGGACCATTAGATTCATTTGCTTTCAAATTGACTGCAGTACTCAAACAAGGGAAACAGTCTCATTTCATTCTGTATTACTAGAATGACAGTGCATTACTCCAACAAACACCATCCTGATGTTATTGGTCCAATTATCTTTTGAAGTTCTTTTCTTTTTTCCACCTCAATTTTAACCCAGTTTGTCCACTTCAGCGACCCAGCTATGTACTTGTGTCCACACTTATCCGCTGTGTCACAGCTGAGGGGAATAAAAGTAGGTCAGACTGAATATGTAAAGGGGCCCTTAAAAGGGGCTACCCAGCAGGATAGATCATTGTCTCCTAACGGAAGGTATGATAAATATGTGTAGTCCAGGTATTAAAACAGACAAAAGTGTGCCCTCCTTATATGAACTACAAACAAGCCACCTTGATGTAAATAAACATTTAAGGTTTTTTGTTTTGGATAAAAGGATAAGGGTTGGGAAATAACTGTAACTCAGCATTTTCTAAAGTCATACATGTGCTGTTTTGTGTGTGTGTGTGTGTGTGTGTGTGTGTGTGTGTGTGTGTGTGTGTGTGTGTTTGGCTTCTCCGTAATGCACTGGGTGCTCATATTCAACTGATGCTCTATTTGTGGAAGTATCCATGGTGATAATGATTTGCAGTCATGGAAAAAAGGGCGGATGGACAAGTGGATGCATCTATTTGGCACACATGTGATCTCTGCTCTTCCTGCCAGTTTATTTACCTGCTCAAACAAAGGCTGGGAGAGTCTGATACGGGTTACGAGGGTGAGAGTGTTTTCTAAGAAGTTCCTGAAAATCCTGGATGATAAAAATGAGGGAATGACACGGAGGAACGGAGAGGTTAGAGCGTTCTGACGGCTGACACAGAGGTCAGGTCCTAAGAGTGATACCTGGAATCACAACCTGATTTAATAATTCCCGCTCTATCGGGGAGGCTGTTTTGGACAGACAAAAAGTCTCACTCAGCAGAAGCAAGCTCATTGCTCATCTTACTTCTCTCTGAAGTTCACTGTGGGGTGATTTCATAACAGCAGTCCAGTAACGATAAAGATAACAAAGACCAGACCATCAGTCACCAACCAATCAAAGCAGACATTTATATTAAAGTGTCCAAAGTGGAATCTAAATATTACCCTTGGTGCTGCGTGCTGCTGACATCGTTTTCTCTGATGCTTTAAAGCTACAGCGTTGTGTCACAGGATTGAGGACATCGCGTTATTGTGACATTAATTTAAAGCTATCGAATGCATGACGCAGTGTGTGACAAAGTAAGTATTTCAGATCTCTTCAGGGACTCCTAAATATCTGTTACTATGACAGTTATGAAAAGCTGTGGGTGGTTCAGCTGCAGGAAAAAAAGTTTCATCAAAACTTTTGTTCTTCCAAACTTAAAAGTAAAATCAAACTGGTTTCTAGGCAATTCAGATTATACTAGACTAAGATAACCAATCAACTAGTGTGTGCAAATGTAGAGATGGTACATTAGGCATCTGTCATCCCACTCTGCATGCTTTAGCTTATCAAAATCATGGCGGTAAGATAGAGGGTAGACAGCGGATGAGTCAAGAGGGAAGAGAGAAAGACAGAGAGTTTGCTTGGCTTGGCTTGGTGCTGTCAGGGTGGTTAGATAACTGAAGGTCAGGGGCAGAATGTACTGTGCAGTGAGTCGCAGCGGGCTCTGAAATACTGCAGGCTAGGGAGACTGGGCGAGCTCTCTGCCCACACCTGACCTCAGCACCTTTCTCCCTTCCTCCATAACATACCTAAGCTCTCTCTCTCTTAATTTTCCTCTCGTTCTCCCTGGTGGGCAAGCCATGCATTCTTTCATTAGCTTTAAGTCTTTTCTATTTTATCCGCTTAAATGTATGATCTGCTGATGGGCTTGGAGTAAACATCTACTGCATTACTTTGTTCATCTTTCACATTGAGGAGGAATTTTGGACAACTCCTCTTTACTGCGTTGCTTCAGTTCATTGAGGTTTTCAGGCATTCGCTTATGCACAGTCCTGCCAGAGTATTTCAAGTAGGTCGAGGTCTGGACTAGGCTGCTGTAGCACCTTGACTCTTTTATTTTTCAGTCATTCTGGTGTAGATTTGCTGTTTTTCTTGGGACCATTGTCCTGTTGCATGAGCAAAGCTTTAGCTGTCAGACAGATGGCTTCACCTTCAACTCCAGAATACTTTGGTACACAGAGGAGTTCATTGTGGTTTAAATGACAGCAGGTGGCCAGGTCATGTGACTGCAAAAGAAACCCAGATCATCAGCCCTCCAACGCTGTGCTTGAAAGTTGGTGTGAGGTGATTGTGCTGTGTTTGTTTTTGCCAAATATAGTGCTGCGCATTGTGGTGAAACATTTTTCCACTTTGTTCTCATGTGCGCAAAAAACATTGTACCAGAAGTTCTGTGATTTTTCAGATGTATTTCACATGCTACTGACCTGGTATATTTCTATGGAAGCAATAAGTGGGTACTTAGTTTTTTATTGTACCTTTTAAAACTTTGGTTTGTTTGTTTTTTGCACAATACTGTATTTTCTATATGAATTTGACCCATTTGTGTCTACATGTCAGCTGATAATCACACATCCAATGCTAACTCTTTCTCGCATATGAAACAACCAAAGATGATAGCTGAACTCATGTTTACTTGATAAAACTACCTACATTTAAAAAAGCTGACATTTAGGACTTAAATGAAACAGTTACTCATCAAAAAAATGTAGCTCAAATGTCAAAAAGTGTTCAATGTCTCAATTTTGCTCAAAATGCATTTTCTCATACACAACCACATCATAGGATGTTAATATAGATGAGCAAATGTGTGAGCAGCACTTGTGTGATGTTTTACTTAGTTATATCTGCAGTATTTGTTGCTACAATAAAAAATGTTTAGCTTGGTTTGGTGGTTTCCCGTTTTGGGCTATGGCCCAGATGTTCTGCCCAGATGTTGCCTAAAAGATAGTTCCAAAGATGATGAAGTGATTAGTGGTATGAAGTTCTGTTACAAAACTTAGTATATAGTTTAAATCACTGTGAGCAGCCCATGCTATAAGCATGTGTATGACTACATCTGTACTTGTCTGTATGAAACACACAGGTCAGATCTTTGCAGCTAAACCTGTTGTTAACCATGCTTTGCTTGTATGAACACTAACATCTATCCATGCCAGACAGCAGTAGGGAGAGAGCTACTCGGGATACTGGTGCATTTATCGATGGTGCACTACTTTTTGTGTTTAATGAGGGAGAAAAGTGACTCTGACTGAAGAGAATCTGTAACACAAAGGGTCACCTTGCTTTTCTTAAGTTTTCTCTGTTTTTTTTTTCATTTGGAAAAGCTCAAGTGTAATCTGCATACGCAGCAGCTCACAGTTGAAGGTAACCCGTTGTTTACAGATTAAATCACGATCCTTCGACAGAACAGGCTGACCCAAATCGTTAAGGTCAGAAGAAAAAAAAAAAGAACCCAGATGATACGGGATTGTTACAGTTGTGTTTGTGTGTGTGTGTGAATAACACACACCTGCTTGTGCATAAGGGAAATGTTAGTGTTAAGACCCCTGCAGCGGTCTCTGGGCCAGTGTCATGTGTGAGTGTTTGTGAGTGTTTGAGGATCCTGTAGTGAGGGTAGGGTATTGTATTTCTATTTTATTTATTAGCCTCTTATATAAGCACCAGCAGGGAGAGGGGACATACTGAGACAGGGGAAAAGGGCACCGAGCTATGAAATACAATCAGAGTGGACAGAGTTGAACTGTTATTGAAGTAAGTCAACAAACGGCAGAAAAAAAAAGGCTTTTCACTACACAGACTTATTCCGATTATTGAGTCTTCTAAAATGTGTATTCTCTGAAAACAATTTGGCTCAATGTTAGCCCAGTGATGGACTAGCGATCAGTCCAGGGTGTAAACTGCCTTTGGTCCTGTGACAGCTAGGATAGTTTCCAAACCCCTGTGACCACGAACTGGATAAACAGTTAAGAAAATAGTTGAATGGATAACCACCACATTCTTCAGAGACTGAAACTGTTACTTATAGCCCGATCCGTACCAACAAAACAAAAGTGATGCTACCTACTTGTGTTATGGTCTCCACAGTTTGAAGCATTCATTTTAGAATTGTGTCCACTGCCTTGTTGGTTTTTTGGTATCTTAAGTGACCAGATGAGTTATCAGGCTGCAGCCATAGAAATGAGACAGGTATCAATCCCTGCGAATTGGTGTGAAAAGGCAACAACACCAAACAACACAGGTTCAAATGGTTCAAATATGCTGATATGAGCCCCCCTCCAGCAAAAAAAGGCAGGATCTGAACCAGACTCTGCTGTTGTTATTTTATTTTATTTTGTTTTATTTTGAAGGAACACATTTTATTTTATTAAACTTGAGAGTCTATGGGAGGCAGCTTCAATTGGCCACTGAATGAACTGGTTTTTTTGCACATCCATGTTGGCTTTATTATTCAGCCCTGGAAATGGCTACTACTACTGTGTGGGACAAATCATAGACTATAACCAAGCCGTGTAACCTTAGTGACCAATTATTTCATGAGGTTCTGGTGATATAGAAAACCCAAATGCAAGCCTTGGAGAAAGATAGAATAGAATAGAATAGAATAGAATAGAATAGAATAGAATAGCCCTTTATTGTTATTGTACATGTACAATGAAATTGTAGGTGAACCACACTGACTGTGCCAGAATAAAACATAAATAGTAGACAGCAGGAATAAATAGCAAACAGATGGAAAGATGAAAAAAACACAGAACAAACCTTCAAATTCAACAACAAAATACAAGAAAAAAACAACAACTAAAAAACAAACATGTGTAAATAGAGACAGGGGAAAACAACAGACACTCAGAGACATGAAGGAACACAGGGCTGTACACTCAGCAGCTATTTCATTAATAATATCTCGCTAGTAGAAGGTTCTTCCTTCAGAACAAATTCACAGATTCAACAGAGTTTCAAGAAAGTGCCTGAAACATTCCTCAGAAATGTTCGTCCATCTTGACATGACAGTTTCACGCAGTTGCTGCAGATCAGTGACGAGAATCTCCCATTCCACCAGATTACAGAAGTGCTCTACTACTCTGTGCAGTCACTATGGAAGCCGTTTGGTGTCAAGGAACTTCCTGTGATGAAACCAGTTTGAGATTATTTAAGTTTGTGACATAGTGCGTTATCCCACCGGAAGCAGTCATCACAAGATGGGTACCCTGTGGACATAAATAGCTGGATAACAATAATAAGGTTGGGTCCAACATTTACATGATGCTGAGTTGGTACTAAGGGGCCTAGAGTCCATCCATCCGTCTGTCCATCCATCTATTTTCTTTTGCTTATCCAGGTTTAGGTCAGGGGTCCAGCAACCTACACACAAAAGTAAAAAAGTAAAATGTATCTGTTACAAAGTGCGGTCCCCAACCTTTTTTGCGCCACGGACCGATTTATGCCCGACAATATTTTCACGGCCCGGCCTGTAAGGTGTCGCGGATAAATACAACAAAATAAAACTAGTACCGGTACCGAAAAAAAGAAGATTTATTCATAACATACGTGAAAAGACCCAGGAAAACCGAAATTAACGATAACAAAATAACGCTGAAACCCGATAAAAACCCTGAAAACAATACATTTCACACACGAGCATCAACTCTCGCGGCCCGGTACCAGATGACTTATGGACCGGTACCGGTCCGTGGCCCGGGGGTTGGGGACCGCTGCTTTACAGAGCTCACACCTCTCTCTCCCCAGCCACCTCCTCCAGTTCATCCAAGGGAACATTTAGGCATACCCAAGCCAGCTGAGAAACATAATCTCACTAACATGTCCTGGTCTCACCCCGGGGATGTCCCAGAGCCACGATGTGTCTTGTATCCTTATGAGCATGCCACAAGATGAGGCATGCTAATCGTCTTGTATCCTGCTTGTGTTCACAATCTCCTTCTTTCTGTTATTAAGCCAACTATCTTGGCCTCACTGTTACTGTACGCTCTTTTCAGAATACACTTTGCCACCATGGGAGGCGCTTGGTCCACCTTTGCTCCTATTAACTCAGTATGCTCAAGGTTTTTCACTTGGAACTCTTCTCTACACCATGTATATGCTCTCCATTGGTCAGATCAAATCTCTACTAGCTTTTTTTCCACCTAATGAACATCTCTCAACTTTGTCCATCACTCACTGACTCTGCAGCAGAGACCCTTATCCATGCCTTTGTCTCCACCTGGATGGATCATTACAATGGGGTCGTGTTTTGGATTTCCACCAAAGCCCAGGACAGAACTCAGCCACCAGGCTTCTAACACCCACTAGCTCTGAGAACATATCACCCCCACCCTCATAAATCTCCACTGGCTCTCGTTTAAGTCACGCATTACTTGCGAGATCCTTCTTCTCTTCAGTACCTGTCTGACCTGCTGCACCCATACACAGAGCCTTCTGTGTGGCTCTTTGTATGGGCCACACTGAAGGCTCCCCTTGGAAATCAGTGTTATCAGACCACAGACAGTATTAACAGTAATGTCATCCAATGGTTTCAGAAGTCCTGCTCTCGAGCCTTGAGATCAATGCTCCCACTATCACTGTCTTGGTTGCAAATAGCTGGATTTGACAAGGTTGAAGAATTGCCAATCACAGATCAGCCCCCATTTTGAAACAGTACGACCAAGATTTTAAAAACAGAGCCTGTAAGCCCATAAACCCATCAGGAAATATCATTCTCCCACGGACTGGAGGTCTGTTTGTACCCACAGCTATGGTTACTCAGCAGCCTACAGATAGAGTGCAGGTTTAAGGCACTTGCACAGTGGCTTCACTTTTCAGACCCAGAAGCTTCACCTGTTTTATACTGTCTCTGATTCAGACACATGGAAACACGTCATTGTTTACTTAGAGCAGCACCTAGCATAATACTGACCTAGCCACTGCCTTCTCTTGGTCCTAGTTGGCAGAACGGTGCACAATTTAGCCCCAAATTACAACCTCCAAGGTGACTTGTGTTTTGCTGTGCAGTTGCAAGTCTTTACCCTCTCTGCGCTGGTCTGCCACAAGCACAGAATATGTGATGTTACAGATTCCAGGTACAGGCTGAGCAGCAGGCAGATTGCTATAAGAAACATCAGAGGTGATACAGAAAAAGAGAGAGAAGAAAACAAGAAAAAAGAGGGTAAAATGCTGCAGTCCTCTCCTCTCTGCCTCACCCCTATTCAGTCAGTGCTGACTGTGTAGCAGTGCCTCTCTCACTCCCCCACTCCTTACTGTGTGAAATTGGGTTTACATAACCTACTGCAGTCTGAGATAACGCAGCGCACCACGACTGGCGACATCTTCTCCTTAAAGGCAACAAAGACACACAACATTTGCATGAAGCAGCATTAAACATGCATGGCAGTACCATGCATAGACTAGTATGTGGTATACTAAAGGCTACTGTTTCTGCACGCCATTGTTGTGTGCAAAAACACGTATGTACAAACATCTGCGCGCTCACAGGCCTCTTCTGAGTAAATGAAATGGAAAACGCTAACGCTCTTCCATCACTCATTGCTGTCGCCCACAGCAATGAGTGGTTTAGGTGCATAAAAATATCCATAGCTCTTTAAACACTGCCGTCCCCCTCTCGCACATAAGCCTGTACCATGTGAACAGTATTCAAGAGGTCTTTGATATGTTCTCTTGTAATGACAGTAGTCTCCGGATACATCAAAAGTATGTGTGTGCCGCACAGAGGGGCCGTTGTCAAGAGAGAGAATGCACCCAGTTTATGCAACTCTTACTTAATCACTTCGTGTTTTACCAGTTTTGTATAGGCTTGTTGGCTACAGCCAGTTCTGTCTGGATGGAGCTGGGCAAGAGGTCACTTTCCAGGGCTGTTATCTATCTCTGGGAACCCAGTTTGTGTGCTTGTGTGTGCGACACTCTGCGTCATTCTGGCTGATGAAGTTGAATCAGTTACCAGGATTGTTGTTCCCTACATTCTCCTCTTACTGTGTAGCTCAGAAGGGATCAAGTCACATTACCTCAGTCAGCCTCATTTGTTTTCTAACAGCTGGAGGACTGACGTACCAACTGGACTGGACTGAACCTTTTTCCTAGTAAAGGTCCTGGTAAAGCTTCAGGACTTGAATTACCCAATGAATTAGCCAATAGCAGCACATGACGTTCATCTTGAAGGTATATTTTTAATGAAGATTTTTTAAAAATAGATTGATAGTAGGAGCCTAAAAAGAAGTGCATTTTGAAATAAAACCTATTAGACTATACCAAATCAGCATATCTGACAGAGTGACATATTTGAGTATACAGAAAAAATGTTTTAAAACTTATCAAGTTGATGAATTTGAAAAGATTGTAAGCCTATGATTAATATTTTCATACTGGTGATCCCACTAATGCTACTGGCTGACAATTGGCACCAGAATTAGTTTTGTATTTTCCAAAACAGTTTCAATTTTTTTATTTAATATTGACTTTTGGTTTTGTTTTGTTTTGTCTGTCTTGTCTGGCAGCATCAATCTTTCAGATCACAATTCTGATTGCAAATGCTGCATCGTGGTGCTGAACACATTATGCCTTTGCTAGAACAGCTATGGAGAGTCTCTATAGGCTTTTCTTGTTCATCTTTCATCTGTTCGTTTATTCATTTGTTTTTGTGTCATTTCAGATATTGCATCATATGTGGAATAGTATGGCAATGTCTAAGGCAAGACAGGCAAGAGACAAAAAGAAGTGGTGGTGGGGGGATAGAAATGGGGGGATAAAAACAAATACCAATGTACAATGTATCACCAACTGGTGCACCTGTAAGAGACAAAGGAAACTCCCAAACAAACATACAGCACCTGGAACACACACACAAAAAGAAAAAGCACAGATACATAAATCAACAATCTTCTTATAGTGTGTGTAAGAGAAAGAGAGAGCGAGTATGAGTGAGTGTATGAGAGTGTCACAAATGTACTTAACGATGAGGGTGGGAAGCCTGCAGCCGTAACCTGTAATGACCACCACCACAAATTGAAAGCGACTGACGTTTTGTTTTTAATTCAGTTTAGTTTAATTTAGATTACAGTTTGGATTTTTTGGGTGTTTGGGTGATCGTGGCTCAAGAGTTGGGAGTTCGCCTTGTAATCGGAAGGTTGCCGGTTCGAGCCCCGGCTTGGACAGTCTCGGTCGTTGTGTCCTTGGGCAAGACACTTCACCCGTTGCCTACTGGTGGTGGTCAGAGGGCCCGGTGGCGCCAGTGTCCGGCAGCCTCGCCTCTGTCAGTGCGCCCCAGGGTGGCTGTGGCTACAATGTAGCTTACCATCACCAGTGTGTGAATGTGTGTGTGAATGGGTGGATGACTGGATATGTAAAGCGCTTTGGGGTCCTTAGGGACTAGTAAAGCGCTATATAAATACAGGCCATTTACCATTTTTGTAGTTTTGTTTTAGTTTTAGTTTGTTAGTTATAGTCTTTTTTTTATTATTACAGTATTACTATAAGAAGGACATATGTTAGGGGCAAGATTTAGATAAATCCACAGGTATTGCTACAGGTATCGCTAATTTTTATTTTAGTTAATTCAATTTTACATATAACTAACTGCAGCAATATACTACTAATACAGTTATGTTTTATTGTTGAAGCACCAGTCTTCTTGTAGAATGAAATATCTCACTGGGTACATCGCATTCATTTTGTCCAGGTACGATACTTGGTGCTTAGAGACACACTAATCATAGACTGTACATAAAAGATGCATTTAAGCCTTTTTTCCATTAGTACCTACTCGGCTCGGCCTGAGGCGGCTCGAAGTGGCACGATTCACCTTGACTCATATTCCATGAGAATCGAGTACCAGCTAATGGTCATTATAGCAATGCGAAAAGGCATCCTGTGACGTAATAGTATGCTACATGAATGCCACAACAAAGGTGGACGTCGAGGAGACGATATACCTGCTGCTCCATCTGTGGCTTGTAGTTAGACTCGAGGACCACAGCGTTGTCTTTTGTAGCCATTTCCCTCATTGCCGGGTTGCGATTTTCGTGAAGGAGATGCTCTCATGACTCATCAAGTGACCCCTCTGACCAGCCAATCGTTGGTATGCAGTCTGCTGACGTCTTTTTGAATCGGTCGGAATCCCGGCAGAGAAGGTTCTGAAAGAGAACTTGGTACCAGGTGCTAACGTATAAGGGTCTTTAGAGTTGAGTTGACCCTTTTCGCTGTCACCATCTTGATATTTTGAAACCAGATGTGATGAGTGAGGGGTGGATCTGACTCAGAAACCAAGGGGCACTGCAGACTCACACAGCAGTGTCTAGTCCACAACAAGGTACAGTTATTGAGCTCAAACTACCCCACTGACATCCTTAAATATGTATGAAGGTACAGCTTCAACTGCTGGATCAAACCATAAAATTCTTCCTGCTGCTGACTGCTTATGAGAATTTGATTAACCCAGAACCTGTTTCTTCCTATTCATGATTAGAACGATCAGTGCCAGCTCATTGTCACTTGGTGTTGACTTCATTTGTTTGATATTACAAGTTTTTTTGAGGATACAGTTTTTGCAAAAGCAATGCTTCCCTTTTATTTATAGAAGCATATGATGGGCTCTTTTGAGGACATTTCTTATCATTGTTATGCTGATGATATTCAGTTGTACGTTTCTTTTATGTCCGAGGATTTATCTAAGCTTCAGCGTCTGAATGATTGCTTAGATTTGATCAAACGTTGGATGGCTGCAAATTTCCTCCAACTCAACGAGGGGAAAACCGAAGTCCTCTTATGCGCCCCTGATAGGTTTCTATCGCAGATAGTGAAAGCCCTTGGTCCTCTCTCACTTTATGTTAAATCCTCTATCAGGAATTTAGGTGTCACCTTTGACTCGAGTCTCACATTGGATGGGCATGTGAAATCTCTGGTTTGGTCTTGTTTTTATCATTTAAGAAATGTGGCTAGGCTAAGCCCGGTTTTATCTCGCTCTGAACTTGAGATTGCTATACATGCTTTTATTTCGTCACGCTTGGACTATTGTAACTCGTTGTTTATGTGTCTAAGCAAAGGTTCTCTGGATCGTCTGCAGGTTGTGCAAAACGCTGCAGCTAGACTTTTGACAAAATCCTCCAAGTAGTCACATGTGACACCGTTATTATCTCAGTTACAATGGCTTCCTGTTAAATTTAGAGTTGATTTTAAGATCCTGGTCTTGACCTACAGAGCTGTGCACGGACTGGCACCTGCCTACATCTTTGATCTGCTACAGCTCTGTGTCTCTAGCAGGTCTCTGAGGTCATCTGATCAGGGCTTACTTGCTATAAAAAATACTAAGAGGAGGACTAAGGGTGATAGAGCTTTTGCCACTGTGGCCCCGAGACTCTGGAACTCCAAGTATTAAGAACTGTGGACTCAGTAGCTGTTTTTAAAAAACAACTCAAAACTTACCTTTTTAAAACTGCTTTTGGTTAATTTTATGCCCGTTTTATTTTCTCTTTTTAACTGAGAGCCATGCTAGGCTCAGGGAGACTCTGCTGACCGTCTGTCCCGCGGTCATGCAGGGACTTCATCAAGCTTGGTTGTCTGTTCTTTGTGTGTTTTGATTAAAGAATGTTAGCTATCGCTCACCGCTCGTCTGCAGCTTTATTTAAATGGAAAACTTCCACAACAGGCAAAAAAAAAAAGCTTTTTGCTAAAAAAAAAAAAAAAGATTTAAAGCAGAAGTTTTTTGCACTGCATTTTAAAATGAAAACATATTGCATTTATTTGCAATTAAAAACACACAGAGCAGGAGGTGTGTTACTGTTTTACATCCACAGACACACAAGAAAAGAAGCAGGCAACATGAGGTCAAGTTATGGCAATTTTATTTTTGTATGTCAGTACATGTATTTAGATTAGAGTTTTTAAAAAACAAACAAACGTCCCAAGTAAAGTTTGGGGGGATTTTTGTGAAAGAAAGGTTGAGAGAGGGGGAAGGAGGAAGATGCTGCTGGGTCAGTTCTTTCTCAGCAGTCTGCTCCAGAATCCCCTCCTGTCCTCGGCTTGCTTTTCTTTTGCCTTCAGCTCTTTTAAGGTTTTGTTGAGCTGCTCCTCGGCATCTTTAAATGTTTCTTTCAGCTGCTGTTTGGCCAGTTTCCCTTTGTGTTTGAGGAGCTCTTTAGCTTCCTTTTTGTGCTTTTGTATTTCTTTAAGTTCATCTTTGCAGCCTTTCTTGGTCACCGTCGTTTCTTTCTTGAATACCTTCAACTCAATTTTCCCTTCTGCAAGTTCCTCTTGCACTTTCATCAGTTCCTCCTTCATGTTTTGAGTGTAACTCTTTGTATCTTCCATTTCTTTCTTTGCTTCCTGTATTTTAATTTTCTCTTCCTCCAACACTTTTTGAGCTTCCAACAATTCTTTCTTCATATTTTCAATCTCATTTTCTGTCTTGTGTTTACATTTTTTCTCCTCTTCAAGTTGTTGCTTCACATGCAGTAATTCCTTTCTTAGTTTTTCAGCTTCAGCCATTACATTTGCAGCTTCTTGTGTTGCCAACTGCATTTTCCTTTTTTCCTCTTCAAAAGCTTCCTGCACCTCCTGTAATTCCTGCATCACATTTCCTGCCTCCTTCTTTGCAGTTAGATATTTATTTTTGGCTTCTTGTGCTGTGGTTTTCTCTTCCTCCAATGCTTTTTGAGCTTCCAACAGTTCTTTCTTCATGTTTTCATTCTCGTTTTCTGCCTGTTGTTTTCTCATCTTCTCACCTTTAAGTTTGAGACCCACATCCAGTAATTCCTGCAATACTACTTCAGTTTCAAACTTTGAATTTTTAGCTTCTCCTCTTGATTTTTCTGCCTCTTCTTTTAATTTGACATTTTCAGCCTGTATCATTTGAAATTTAAAATGAATCAGCTGTACTGTATTGTGAGATGAAGCACTCGCCGATCCTCTTCTCGATCTCCCTTGATTCATTTTGGCCTTTTAAACAAAGGAACCAACGTATTGTAGAGGAGTGAAGTGAAGTTTTCGATGTTTCTTCGTCAACTGTCGTTTGTCCTGCACAGAGATGCTGCTGTAGATGTGTCTCTAGCTGTGTCTGGATACAATGAACAATGCTGTAACTAAGTGCTTGTGTTGCACAGTTCTACTAAACATTCCATTTCATGCATGCTCCGCCCACATGGTCAGGAATGTCAGGTGCTGCATCTCCAAATGCTGCTCCCGTTGCCTAGCAATAACAGCTGTTTACTTTTTGGGGTCTGGTTCATTGTTTAATAAAGAAAACATGTCCAAGTATTGGGTGCTGAGGCTCAGCGCATATTCTAGCCTGCTGTGTGGGTGGGCAGCTAGAAATCACTGGTGGGCAACATGAGTGAGGAGAAAACTGGAGCAGCCAAGCAGGGAGCTGCAGGTTGCTGGTTTGAGTCTCTGTTCAGATGCTGGTGTCTCCTCTCTCTGAGATGTCTGCAAACTGTCCCAGATAAAACAATAAGGATAATAAACAAACACGTGACTAAAATAACAATTATGACTCTGATGTGTTTCATGTGTAGCAGGATGGCCTCTATACAGCAGTCACTGCAAGCATCCACATCGCCACACTTACTTTTCTTTAAGCAGGCGTGCTGGGGTCCTCCTAAGGAAAGTTTGAAACTTCATTTCCTTCATGCTGGTGAACTTTTTACCAAATATTTTCATCAAAGCTTCTCCATCACTGACAGGGATTGTTTGGATCTTCACACTCATCTCCACCAACCCTAAAAAATGAGTCTCACTTTGTTCATATAATGCCAGGAGTGTCTCCATATTCCACAAAAGTCTATGCAAACATGTAACAGTATCCCATATTCATAGAAATATTATTGATATTATAACAAAAGCTGTCACCAACACAATTGTCAAGTGCTTTTTTATTAGTTATTGCAAATGCTTGATTGCAGTTCTTGCTAGATGACAAAACCACTTATTAGGTTTAGAAGGAAATGACTTTTTCTACATGAGGTAAAGTTGGAGAGCTGTTTCCCCAAACTAAATGAAATCATCATTTGAAAAACTACAATCTGTATTTACTCTGATCATCTGTGTTAACATTTGAAATTGGAAACATGTAAGTGTAACAAACATGTTAAAACATAAGAAATCAGGAAGGGGCATGTATAGGAATTTCTTTTACTTATGCATTAATCACATTATTTTATTGTATGATACCTTGGTGCCACTGGATTTTAACATGTCTCACACTCATACAGTAAGACAAATGCTGGGGGTCTAGTAAGGAAGTTGGGGGAAGCAGACAACTCCACAGGAAGAGTCTTTTGTGTCTTTGAGGACTCTGGTAGGTAGCAAGGGAGTGTGAACCTTAAGATGTGAAACAGCTGTGTACTGCCTTTAGTTCCTGGAGAAGGTACTTAACTGAGAGCAATGCTAGGCTCAGGGAGACTCTGCTGACCGTCTGTCCCGCGGTCATGCAGGGACTTCATCAAGCTTGGTTGTCTGTTCTATGTGTGTTTGGATTAAAGAATGTTAGCTACCGCTCACCGCTCGTCTGCAGCTTTATTTAAATGGAAAACTTCCACAACAGGCAAAAAAAAAAAGCTTTTTGCTAAAAAAAAGATTTAGAGCAGAAGTTTTTTGCACTGCATTTTAAAATGAAAACATATTGCATTTATTTGCAATTAAAAACACACAGAGCAGAAAGTGTGTTACTGTTTTACATCCACAGACACACAAGAAAAGAAGCAGGCAACATGAGGTCAAGTTATGGCAATTTTATTTTTGTATTTCAGTACATGTATTTAGATTAGAGTTTTTAAAAAACAAACAAACGTCCCAAGTAAAGTTTGGGGGGATTTTTGTGAAAGAAAGGTTGAGAGAGGGGGAAGGAGGAAGATGCTGCTGGGTCAGTTCTTTCTCAGCAGTCTGCTCCAGAATCCCTTCCTGTCCTCGGCTTGCTTTTCTTTTGCCTTCAGCTCTTTTAAGGTTTTGTTGAGCTGCTCCTCGGCATCTTTAAATTTTTCTTTCAGCTGCTGTTTGGCCAGCTTCACTTTGTGTTTGAGGAGCTCTTTAGCTTCCTTTTTGTGCTTTTGTATTTCTTTAAGTTCATCTTTGCAGCCTTTCTTGGTCACCACAGAGCCGGTCGTTTCTTTCTTGAATGCCTTCACCTCAATTTTCTCTTCTGCAAGTTCTTCTTGCACTTTCATCAGTTCCTCCTTCATGTTTTGAGTGTAACTCTTTGTATCTTCCATTTCTTTCTTTGCTTCCTGTATTTTAATTTTCTCTTCCTCCAACACTTTTTGAGCTTCCAACAATTCTTTCTTCATATTTTCAATCTCATTTTCTGCCTCATGTTTACGTTTTTTCTCCTCTTGAAGTTGTTGCTTCATGTGCAGTAATTCCTTTCTTAGTTTTTCAGCTTCAGCCATTACATTTGCAGCTTCTTGTGTTGCCAACTGCATTTTCCTTTTTTCCTCTTCAAAAGCTTCCTGCACCTCCTGTAATTCCTGCATCACATTTCCTGCCTCCTTCTTTGCAGTTTGATATTTATTTTTGGCTTCTTGTGCTGTGCTTTTCTCTTCCTCCAATGCTTTTTGAGCTTGCAACAGTTCTTTCTTCATGTTTTCATTCTCGTTTTCTGCCTGTTGTTTTCTCATCTTCTCACCTTTAAGTTTGAGACCCACATCCAGTAATTCCTGCAATACTACTTCAGTTTCAAACTTTGAATTTTTAGCTTCTCCTCTTGATTTTTCTGCCTCTTCTTTTAATTTGACATTTTCAGCCTGTATCATTTGAAATTTAAAATGAATCAGCTGTACTGTATTGTGAGATGAAGCACTCGCCGATCCTCTTCTCGATCTCCCTTGATTCATTTTGGCCTTTTAAACAAAGGAACCAACGTATTGTAGAGGAGTGAAGTGAAGTTTTTGATGTTTTCTTTGTCAACTGTCGTTTGTCCTGCACAGAGATGCTGCTGTAGATGTGTCTCTAGCTGTGTCTGGATACAATGAACAATGCTGTAACTAAGTGCTTGTGTTGCACAGTTCTACTAAACATTCCATTTCATGCATGCTCCGCCCACATGGTCAGGAATGTCAGGTGCTGCATCTTCAAATGCTGCTCCCGTTGCCTAGCAATAACAGCTGTTTACTTTTTGGGGTCTGGTTCATTGTTTAATAAAGAAAACATGTCCAAGTACTGGGTGCTGAGGCTCAGCGCATATTCTAGCCTGCTGTCTGGGTGGGCAGCTAGAAATCACTGGTGGGCAACATGAGTGAGGAGAAAACTGGAGCAGCCAAGCAGGGAGCTGCAGGTTGCTGGTTTGAGTCTCTGTTCAGATGCTGGTGTCTCCTTTCTCTGAGATGTCTGCAAACTGTCCCAGATAAAACAATAAGGATAATAAACAAACACGTGACTAAAATGACAATTATGACTCTGATGTGTTTCATGTGTAGCAGGATGGCCTCTATACAGCAGTCACTGCAAGCATCCACATCGCCACACTTACTTTTCTTTAAGCAGGCGTGCTGGGGTCCTCCTAAGGAAAGTTTGAAACTTCATTTCCTTCATGCTGGTGAACTTTTTACCAAATATTTTCATCAAAGCTTCTCCATCACTGACAGGGATTGTTTGGATCTTCACACTCATCTCCACCAACCCTAAAAAATGAGTCTCACTTTGTTCATATAATGCCAGGAGTGTCTCCATATTTCACAAAAGTCTATGCAAACATGTAACAGTATCCCATATTCATAGAAATATTATTGATATTATAACAAAAGCTGTCACCAACACAATTGTCCCAAGTGCTTTTTTATTAGTTATTGCAAATGCTTGACTGCAGTTCTTGCTAGATGACAAAACCACTTATTAGGTTTAGAAGGAAATGACTTTTTCTACATGAGGTAAAGTTGGAGAGCTGTTTCCCCAAACTAAACGAAATCATCATTTAAAAAACTACAATCTGTATTTACTCTGATCATCTGTGTTAACATTTGAAATTGGAAACATGTAAGTGTAACAAACATGTTAAAACATAAGAAATCAGGAAGGGGCATGTATAGGAATTTCTTTTACTTATGTATTAATCACATTATTTTATTGTATGATACCTTGGTGCCACTGGATTTTAACATGTCTCACACTCATACAGTAAGACAAATGCTGGGGGTCTAGTAAGGAAGTTGGGGGAAGCAGACAACTCCACAGGAAGAGTCTTTTGTGTCTTTGAGGACTCTGGTAGGTAGCAAGGGAGTGTGAACCTTAAGGTGTGAAACAGCTGTGTACTGCCTTTAGTTCCTGGAGAAGGTACTTAACTGAGAGCAATGCTAGGCTCAGGGAGACTCTGCTGACCGTCTGTCCCGCGGTCATGCAGGGACTTCATCAAGCTTGGTTGTCTGTTCTATGTGTGTTTGGATTAAAGAATGTTAGCTATCGCTCACCGCTCGTCTGCAGCTTTATTTAAATGGAAAACTTCCACAACAGGCAAAAAAAAAAAGCTTTTTGCTAAAAAAAAAAAAAGATTTAGAGCAGAAGTTTTTTGCACTGCATTTTAAAATGAAAACATATTGCATTTATTTGCAATTAAAAACACACAGAGCAGAAAGTGTGTTACTGTTTTACATCCACAGACACACAAGAAAAGAAGCAGGCAACATGAGGTCAAGTTATGGCAATTTTATTTTTGTATGTCAGTACATGTATTCAGAATAGAGTTTTTAAAAAACAAACAAACGTCCCAAGTAAAGTTTGGGGGGATTTTTGTGAAAGAAAGGTTGAGAGAGGGGGAAGGAGGAAGATGCTGCTGGGTCAGTTCTTTCTCAGCAGTCTGCTCCAGAATCCCCTCCTGTCCTCGGCTTGCTTTTCTTTTGCCTTCAGCTCTTTTAAGGTTTTGTTGAGCTGCTCCTCGGCATCTTTAAATGTTTCTTTCAGCTGCTGTTTGGCCAGTTTCCCTTTGTGTTTGAGGAGCTCTTTAGCTTCCTTTTTGTGCTTTTGTATTTCTTTAAGTTCATCTTTGCAGCCTTTCTTGGTCACCGTCGTTTCTTTCTTGAATGCCTTCACCTCAATTTTCTCTTCTGCAAGTTCTTCTTGCACTTTCATCAGTTCCTCCTTCATGTTTTGAGTGTAACTCTTTGTATCTTCCATTTCTTTCTTTGCTTCCTGTATTTTAATTTTCTCTTCCTCCAACACTTTTTGAGCTTCCAACAATTCTTTCTTCATATTTTCAATCTCATTTTCTGTCTCGTGTTTACATTTTTTCTCCTCTTCAAGTTGTTGCTTCATGTGCAGTAATTCCTTTCTTAGTTTTTCAGCTTCAGCCATTACATTTGCAGCGTCTTGTGTTGCCAACTGCATTTTGCTTTTTTCCTCTTCAAAAGCTTCCTGCACCTCCTGTAATTCCTGCATCACATTTCCTGCCTCCTTCTTTGCAGTTTGATATTTATTTTTGGCTTCTTGTGCTGTGCTTTTCTCTTCCTCCAATGCTTTTTGAGCTTCCAACAGTTCTTTCTTCATGTTTTCATTCTCGTTTTCTGCCTGTTGTTTTCTCATCTTCTCACCTTTAAGTTTGAGACCCACATCCAGTAATTCCTGCAATACTACTTCAGTTTCAAACTTTGAATTTTTAGCTTCTCCTCTTGATTTTTCTGCCTCTTCTTTTAATTTGACATTTTCAGCCTGTATCATTTGAAATTTAAAATGAATCAGCTGTACTGTATTGTGAGATGAAGCACTCGCCGATCCTCTTCTCGTTCTCCCTCGATTCATTTTGGCCTTTTAAACAAAGGAACCAACGTATTGTAGAGGAGTGAAGTGAAGTTTTCGATGTTTCTTCGTCAACTGTCGTTTGTCCTGCACAGAGATGCTGCTGTAGATGTGTCTCTAGCTGTGTCTGGATACAATGAACAATGCTGTAACTAAGTGCTTGTGTTGCACAGTTCTACTAAACATTCCATTTCATGCATGCTCCGCCCACATGATCAGGAATGTCAGGTGCTGCATCTCCAAATGCTGCTCCCGTTGCCTAGCAATAACAGCTGTTTACTTTTTGGGGTCTGGTTCATTATATAATAAAGAAAACATGTCCAAGTATTGGGTGCTGAGGCTCAGCGCATATTCTAGCCTGCTGTGTGGGTGGGCAGCTAGAAATCACTGGTGGGCAACATGAGTGAGGAGAAAACTGGAGCAGCCAAGCAGGGAGCTGCAGGTTGCTGGTTTGAGTCTCTGTTCAGATGCTGGTGTCTCCTCTCTCTGAGATGTCTGCAAACTGTCCCAGATAAAACAATAAGGATAATAAACAAACACGTGACTAAAATAACAATTATGACTCTGATGTGTTTCATGTGTAGCAGGATGGCCTCTATACAGCAGTCACTGCAAGCATCCACATCGCCACACTTACTTTTCTTTAAGCAGGCGTGCTGGGGTCCTCCTAAGGAAAGTTTGAAACTTCATTTCCTTCATGCTGGTGAACTTTTTACCAAATATTTTCATCAAAGCTTCTCCATCACTGACAGGGATTGTTTGGATCTTCACACTCATCTCCACCAACCCTAAAAAATGAGTCTCACTTTGCTCATATAATGCCAGGAGTGTCTCCATATTTCACAAAAGTCTATGCAAACATGTAACAGTATCCCATATTCATAGAAATATTATTGATATTATAACAAAAGCTGTCACCAACACAATTGTCCCAAGTGCTTTTTTTTTATTAGTTATTGCAAATGCTTGATTGCAGTTCTTGCTAGATGACAAAACCACTTATTAGGTTTAGAAGGAAATTACTTTTTCTACATGAGGTAAAGTTGGAGAGCTGTTTCCCCAAACTAAACGAAATCATCATTTAAAAAACTACAATCTGTATTTACTCTGATCATCTGTGTTAACATTTGAAATTGGAAACATGTAAGTGTAACAAACATGTTAAAACATAAGAAATCAGGAAGGGGCATGTATAGGAATTTCTTTTACTTATGCATTAATCACATTATTTTATTGTATGATACCTTGGTGCCACTGGATTTTAACATGTCTCACACTCATACAGTAAGACAAATGCTGGGGGTCTAGTAAGGAAGTTGGGGGAAGCAGACAACTCCACAGGAAGAGTCTTTTGTGTCTTTGAGGACTCTGGTAGGAAGCAAGGGAGTGTGAACCTTAAATCTTTTTATGACTTGTAATCTTATGTGCAGCACTTTGTGATTCTGTCTTGAAAGGTGCTATATAAATAAAATTTTATTTATTTATTTATTTATTTATACAAAAACTTATATAATAAGTTAACAAGCTTGGTTATCATAGATAGGCTCTAGTAGTACATTGGCAAATATATAATTTGCCAAATAATTATGTAAGAAAAAAACCCCTAAAATGCCGTAAATGTTTCAAGAGGTTCTGTCATGAATCAACTGAAGTGATGCTTCACTGTTATAGTGGCTGCAGCTGCCTGTGTTGGTCTCAACCTGCACATTGCTCAGTGAAGCAAACAGGTTGTTTATGCAGTTTGGAGAATAATAAGCCAGGTTAGCTTGCTAATAGTAACACTAATTAGTGTTTCTTTTACAGCATTTAGCTGCAGGCAGGCTGTCATATCTCACTTTAATATGAGATTTAAAATGTTTTCTTTGTTTATATGACTATGTAATTCAAGTCTGCAGGGTTCCTGTGAGGTTTCACATCTTCTAAAACCCTTGGTGTCCTGACAGTTGAAACTGTGACGATTTGGCAATAATAATGGCACCGATCTATGGTTGACAATTTAAAAGGGTATCTATTAGCAGGCCCTATAAGGGCTGGATGTTTAGCAGAGGTGTAGCAATGGCATGGGTTAGAATATCAGAGGGGGTGCCAGTGAAAGCTTGGGACTTCCTACAGCTGCTTGTACAGGAAGAAGTAGATATTCCTACTCCTTCCTCTGCAGGCAGGTTATTGAGGGGGGGGGGGATCTTCTCCCACAGAACTACAGCTCCTTTGTCTCAAACCCCAAATCCTCTAATCTCTTGTGTCTTCTATCAGGTGGGTTTTGGCATCGTCTCCTCCTCTGACAACACTACACTCCCCGGTTCTTTCCTGAAACATTCACACGAACTGCAAAAAACCCAAAACAAAACCAAAAAACCCCACCACCTCTAAACCAGCGCACTGAAAACACTGGTCAATTATGTGTGTACATGAGGGAGAGGAACAGAAATGGCAGATGCTGCTTCTATGCCATTAACTTAATCTTTCGGCAGCCCACAGCAATTATGCCATTAACAGCCTCCCCTCGAAACGTAACAGTTTGTTTCATAACATCGCAACAGCGTGATTCATATATATATGATTCATGGTGTTAAAAAGATGAAGAGGCCTCGAGAAGCTTTGGTTACATAAAACCACCGTTTTTTGTTTTATTTCTCACCTCTTCTGTACACAACATAAACAAGCAAACACACAGACACAGCCACCCACAAACAGGTCATAAGAAAATATACAAAAAATATGGCTGTTTATATGCCATGCGGGCTGAGCACTGATAATACAGTGGAATGATAAGGGAAGATGAATTATTCGTCGTCGTCTTCCTCGTCTTCTTCGTCGCTGATGACATACTTCTTTGCCTTTTTGGTGCCCGTTTCCTCGTCATCTTCTGCCTTTCTCTTGCCTGATCCCTCGCCCTCCTGTGACAGGAGTACATACAGCGTTCAGTTACACTTCAACAGTGAGTGCAGAAAAGCTTTCCTGCTCTGAAGAGTCTAGCTTTTGCTGTCCTTCTTAGTTACAAAGGATAATGAGAAAAGTTGGCTTTTTTTCTACACGGTGTCCAGCCTCACACCGCCCCCTGTCTGTCAACCACATCACTGCACCTACCTCGTCACTGTCCAACTTCTTAGCCTTCATCAGCCTCTGGGCTTTATCGTCATCAGAACCTTCATCACTGTCTGATGAGTAGATCCTGGCTCGCTCCTCTGTACGTGAGGCAGAAAGAGAAGAGCGTGTGCATCAGGCCTCTGTAACTCCCAAACACGTCTCAACATACGAGGAAAAAAAATTATAGAAACAAAACGACAGCAGTCAATGTGAAACGCAGTCATCCTCACCTCTCAGGCCACTTCCACCCTTATACTTGCTCTTGATGGCTGCAAGGCTGATCGCCTCCTCGCCCTCTTCCTCGTCGTCATAGCGATCGGGCTCCAGGTAGCTACTGCTCAGGCCTCTCTGATGCTGCTTCTCCCTTATCCTCCTCTGCTGGGACTCCCTGCGGATGGAGGCTCGCAGCCGCTCCTCCTCTTTCTGCCAAGACAGACCCGAGTGGCGAATTTATACAAAAATCATTTCAAGGCATTTAATTTCTAGCTGCTTAGTTGTTAATTGTTTTTCCCCAAACACACTGAGAAAAAAGGTCGCTTTTTATGTTAGGTGTGGGAAAAGTCTAATTAATTTCCCTTTAAAGCAATAAGCTGGCCTTGTTGGAAAAAAACAATAAGAAATGAGCCTATTATTCGTTTTTGCTCTAAAGTACATTTACCCTGCTTGTTGTTCTGTTATTCCTATAACATGACAATTCCTCACTGGAATAAACAGAATTAGCTGTCCTATAATAAAAGGACAACTGCAGGCAGAGTAAGGACAAACGAGAGAAAGGGTAATTACTTTCTAAAACATTTGCCCTCCTGCCCATTTTAAGTTTGACAATCAGCTAGTGCCAGTTAGTCAAAAATGTGCTTCAATAACCTTTAACTTTAAACAGGAACACACGCTTACTCAGTCTGAACATTATTAGGCATCTACAATATGTCTATAGCAAACCTTACTATCAAAAGAGCCGTTTTTAAGCAATTCTTGAACCCTCAAAAAGCATATTTAAGTCTTGATGTTCCTACTTATTTAAGCTACCTGCCATATGTTTGCGGTGGCAAAAGAATTTCCCAGCTTTCACAGAATAAAGTGTCTACTGTGTATAACTTAGCCCATCAGTATTACTAATATATCTAAATACTTCAAATCTTTTACCACATGTGACTACTCTTCATGATCATTAGTATTTTGTGCTTTAACTTTGCATTTTCATTACAATAATACTGTGTTTTCTAATCTAATCAAATTCATTTATCATGTTCTTATTTTTATTACCAACAATGAAACAATTGTGAAGAGAGGGGAAAAAAAAAATATCCATTAGCTTGTTTCAGCATACTTTGAAACAGAAGCTTGACTTGGGTAACTAAAAGCAATGCTGTTTACTTTGAGTCCTACCTGAATCCAATCAAAAGGAGGCTACTTTGATAGTAAATAAAAAATATAACAGTCTAATATCTTAAAAAAAATAAAAATAAAGTGAAAGCAAATAAAATAAAGTTTCAATTTGATTTTGACTAAAGCCAGCAGTGTTGGTGGTAAAGCAAAGCATTCCTTATCCATTTTTCCTGCATGGATCTCCAGAGCCACAGCTTCAACACCCCATGGGCTTTAGAGCAGGAGTGGGCAGTTAATGTGGGTACACGACAACCTGTGGCCCCCTCTGCCCACCATTGCTCTAGAAATCTACACATTGCGCAGCTACTGAAGCTCCCATTATGATTAGCTTTGACTGTCTGCCCAAAGGCTAGATCAGTGTCAGAATTATGACACTGCAGAAGCGATTAGAAACTGTGGAAACTTAAAAGACATTTAAAACCTATAAACAAAGACTGTGCTGTGGGCTACTGGTGTGTTTTTTGTACTTTAGTGCAAGCTTAAGGATTTCTGTCGCCAATTACCACCCTTTTCCACATCTACTACATTTTAGCTGCTCCTACCACATCTAACAGATGTCTGATTTCAGCTGCTGGTACTGAAACAGCCTGTTTGGGCTGTTTGAGGCACAACAGAGGGAAGGACCTATGAAGTGTACTGAAATTACACCTGAAATCCACATTCTGTGGAAATGTGAGACTGGCATACACTTGTATAAAGGCACGGACCCTTGTTGCTGTTGAACTGTAATTATGATAACTTAAGAACCACCAACTGGGAGTACTGACTACAAACAATGGGGGAAGCGTAATTGATGTCTAGTATTTGGGCGTCTATTGTTAATTATTCAAACTCGCACAATCCCCACTGACGCACATTAGACGTCATCATGCAGGACACGAGTGTTTAAAATACAAAGAGACAAATGTGTGTTTATATGTTTTAAAAGCCATTTTAAGCTAATGCTGCACAGTGAAGAACAATGTAATCTGCAGTCTTTCTCGAGCCGACAGTAAACGCATCACCAGAACTCTAGACTGGTTGACTCAGTTTCCATTTCACTCGCCACTGCGTGACCACATTATGCAAGCATGTCAGGTTATATTATTATGTAAGCAGCCATGGTGCCTGTCAACAGCTGACCTCATCTCACTCTTCCGGTCTCTGTGGTAACAAAAGAATTCCCACACCGGACGGCTCGTGCTACCTTGATCATTTCATTGCGATGGGACTCGGGATCTCGTCCAGCCATGGGAAGGATTCTGATCTTCTGTGTCTTTGAGCAGCGGTCAGCCAGAGACAGGGTCATCTTCCTGTGGGTGGCGCTGTCTGTGGAGTGGGGTCTGGAAGTGCAGAAAAAACAACCTGAATAATAACATTTCCCCAGTACGTCTTCATAAAAGTGAATCTCTTAAGAGTGGGAGGTTTTCACACATTTTTTCCCTTTTCTTCTTTAACACATAGATCACACCTCTGTGTTGCAAACAGGCAGAAAGAAAAACACAGTATCGACTGCCAAACCTGTTTTAGCCCACACTCATTAAATCTACCTTGTGGAGTTTTTAATATCGCACGCTTTATTTTTATCTTGGGCAAACACATTGCACACAGGGCATGTTAAGCATATCCCTGCCAGTAATGTAATGCAGAAGGAAACTAAAGCACAAGCTAATTTATAGCTAACTGTCATCTTTATTAGGTCATGCAGCATTAGGTACATGCTGGTCTTTATGTTGCCCTGTGCTTTCACACATTTCCATGAGCTCCACATAGAGATTAAAAGTTGCACTGAGAACCTCTGATGTTATTTTGTGATGTCTTGCTAATAAGAAAGACTCCCACTCTGCTGCTGTGGAATCTCTGTTCACAATGATTCACGGCTACACAGCAACAAGCACTGAGAGCAGGTGTGGATTAAATAAAACACAATAAAAAATAAAACAAAATGTGCCATTTTCTTATGTACACCTGTTTGACTGTTCCCTAATAGAAATATATGATCAGCCAATCACGTGGCAGCAACTCAGAGCATGGTCAAGATGACCTACTGAAGTTCAATCTGAGCATCAGAATGAGTAAGAAAGGTGATCTGAGGGGAACTCTGAATGTGATATGGTTGTTGGTGCCACACGGGCTGCCTGACTATTTCACAAAGTGTTGATCTGCTGGATATTTCCCACATAACCATCTCCAGAGTTTACTGGGAAAGTTTATAAAAAGAGAAAATATGCAGAAGAGCATCTTTGAACGAATATCACATAAAAACCTGTAAGCAGCAGCTACAGCAGCAAAAGACCACGCTGGGTGCCGCTCCTGTGAGCTAAGAATAGAAACCAGAGGCTACAATTCACCTGGGTTCACCAAAATTGAGCAACAGAAGACAAAAACACTGCCTGATCTGATGAGTCCAGATTTCTCCTGTGACATTCAGATGGCAGGTTCAGAATTTGGCATTAAATTCATGAAAGCATGGATCCATCTGGCCTTATATCAAAAGTTCAAGGCGCTACTGGTGGTGGTGTAAAGGGGTTGGGCGCACGTGTACCCCATAGAGTACCAACTGTGCATCACAACACCAAAGCCTATTTACTACTGCTGCTGACCGTGCCCAGTCCCTTAACACTATAGGGTACCCATCTTTTAATGGCTCCTTCCAGCAGCATAACACACCATGTCACAAAGCTCAACTCATCTCAAGCTGTCAGGTCAATACGGACCAAAATCTCAGAGGAATGTTTCCAGCACCTTGTTGAATCTCTGCCACAAAGAATTAAAGTAGCTCTGATGGCAAAAAAAGAGGTCTAATCCAGTACTAGCAAGATGTACCTAGCAAACTGGCTGTTGAGGGTAAATGTGGTCTCATTAAGTAGGCGTACATGGATGTAAACAATGCTGGCGCATTAAAAAGCCCCCAATTCTAAGCCAGGTATGACGTAACAAATTCATCAATTATGTCTGCTTGATTAAAAGAACACACTGTGTTCGTTTGACTTCACCAAAGACATCTGTTGTTGTCGAGTGTCTCACGTTATTAGATCCCCAACAATGTTCTTACAATACAAACATTAACTGCTGGCCTCAGCTCCCTCATTTAATGATGACTTATGAAAATATCACCACAAATATAATCTATGCATTTATTAAAAATGCATTAAATTTAACACAAATCACTCACGATGCTGAGACCACTCGAAGCTGTGAATGACAGAGTCATGTGTCTGTTTGGCTTATTTAAGAAAATGTATTTATCTGTAACCTTAAGTTCACTGTTGTATCAAATGACCTCGTGAATGAAGAAGTCTTGTCATACAGTATTGTTCTTTAGGTGCTCACATTTTTTTTTTTTTTTTAAACGTGAATTTTCTGGCTTTAAAAGAGTTAAAGGTGCTTTTAAAAGGAAAATAAAAGCATTGTAACCATCTGCACGCTGAGCAGTTCTAATCCTAATCAAAACTCAAATGTTAATGCTCCAAGGGAACAAACTGTAATAATGTTCTGTTTGGGAACACGGAGGCCTGTTGCACACTGAGGCAGGTTTGCCCTCATAGACCCATGTGGGGTGAAAGACAGAACATTCAGGTGGATGGGGGGGGGGCGCTAAGAAGCTTAAACAGTTCTTACTGGGAGAAACCTGTGCAGCTTGCACAAGGTGATCCGGGGACTTAAAGCATTCAGTACATTTCTAAATGGAGCCTGAATGAAGGGTGCCATTGTGGCTGCTGTTGTTGTTGTTTGCAGAGGTAGCCCGGAGTTTGTTGAGAACATATTCTACTGTCAGGGAGCCAGACGGAGGAGGAGTCTCCCTCGCAACTCTCAGTCTGTGCCTAAAAGGAAACAGCAGCCTGTTACCAAAGCCACACTGGCATGTTAGTGCATTACCTGAAAGTGAGTTTGGTTTTGAACACGGCCTGTCCCTGCAGCCCGGTGCCCTGTCGGATGAAAAGGTGATTGTGGTCTCCTTGGAGTGGAGCTTTGTAAACATCGAACACTTCGTTCCCCAGGTGGAGGGACATGCTGTGGAAAGAATGGGAGACTGAAAAGCGTGCCAAGTACAGAGTTATGTCCTGATCGCAGTGTCGCACCCCGCGGCATCCAGCCTGACGTAACACACACCTGCCGTCGGACCATTTGACAATGCGCGCATTGCTCTCTCGGGTTTCATTTCCCTCCTCGTCTCTCTTCGCTCTCCACCGGATTGTGTTCTCCACCTGTGGGGAGAAGATGATGAACATCAGGTGACGTAGGAAAAAAATCTAAATAAATAAAATCTGTCATCCGTCATTTCCAATCTACACAGACCTTCAGTTTGAGCCTGGTCCGCCCCTCTTCATCCAGCATTTCTTCATCCTCAAATTCATCCTCATAGTACTGAGGATCAAACGGCCTAAAAGGGAAAAAAAGAAAAAGAAAAGACAGCGTCAAAGAACATCTAATTATCTTATCATCAAGTGAAAATAATTTTTCCATCCATCTACACTGCACATGCTCTGACCTGGGCTCCACAGACAGGAAATTGGGCAACTTGACAAAATAAAGGTCGGATCCCAAGTCAGTGCTGACTTTTGGGATCTCTACTTCAATACGAGTTTCAGGCGCAGGCTCCTCTTCTGCCTGCTCCCCCTCCATACCATCCTCTGCATCCTAGACACACACACACGAACAAGTGAACAAACACTGTATAATCCAGTGACCCATGACAATAGGGATCAGCTCAGAGAGGCTTAGAGAAAAAGGGGATTTTGGATCTCGTTTAAAAGTGTGATGAGTGCAGAGAAGAACAGAGGGTGAGAGAACAGACACATACCAGGGGCTGGCCCGGGGTCGGGGGCTTCTCTGCATCGCTGTCTGAAGAGATGTCGTCCGCTTCTCCGAACAGGTCATCTGCTGCGGCCTTCTTTGCTGCGGAAGAGTACGGATAACTTTCAGTACCATAAAAATATCAAATTCAGCAGCAGAAACAAAAGACAAATCGTTGCTGCTACGTTGACCCAGTAAGGTTAGGGCTTACGTTTTGTTTCAGCATCGCTGTCTGAATCGGAATCGGAGGCGGCTTTCGCTTTGGGTTTCCGTCCTATGAAATCATCTTCGCTGTCACTTCCTTTTGCAGACTCTGAAAAACAAAACCAAGAAATTTTATGTATCATTTTCCACATGTCACGTTTATAGTGGAGGCACGGGACACCCACGCACATCTTACAGTAAAGGAAAACAGTTCATCGCCTCGTGCAAAGAGTCTGTGTGAAAAATTAATCTCATATTAACCTCTGAGTTTTAAGCTCGGGATAAAATGTTCACATATGGCCCCAATCCATGAAATTTACTGTGTAAAAAGATTAACCCTGGAGGCTGGCTCAGCGGCAGATCCTGGGGGTTGTACCTGATTTCCTGTTCCTCGGTCCCTCATCATCAGAATTTTCTCCCTCTTCGTCAGAGTAGTGGCGTTTCTCCTCCTCGTCCTCCGACTGGTCGCTCTTAGCTTCTCCGCCCCACTTCTCATCTTCCGATTGGTTCTCCCTCCCTGAAGCTTCGCCGTCACTGTGCGGTGTGCCCGGGCCCGACTGCGGAGTCCCAGGATCGCTGTGCATACTGAATAAGAACAAACACGGTAAACATATATTCTGATTTTTATTCCTCTGGAAGTCACTTAATCCCCCATCCACTTCCTTATGACAGATCAAAGACCTGATTGCGTTTCTCAAACTGGAAAAGATATATTTTAGCATCCCGATCTCCGTGCCATCAACGACCTCAGTTAAACAACGGTGAGCTGCAGCCTGTGTGAGACGTCGTACCTTCTGTCTGAGCGAACGCTGCCCCTGTCAGATCGAGGGCTCCCACCGCCAGACATCCCGCTGCCAGCCGGGCTTCCTCCGTCCGACCGGTGACCCCCATCCTCCTCGTCTTCATCCTCATCTCGATGGTCACGGTCCGAGCCGCTGTGCTGCTCTGCGTCGGAGTGATCGTTGTCCCCGCGGTCTGAGCGCATGCTGGCATCTGACTGGTTCCCCGAGCGCTCAGACTGGTTGTCGCTTCCGCTGTGTTGTTCATCCTCACTGTCGTCTCCAAACAGCTCCTGTTACGGAGAAGACACATGAGTACGTTTAGATGCAGCTCATGACTGTATCGTCACACAGACACACACGCACGCCTCAGTCCTTCTACTGCAGACACAGGACACCTTCATTGTGGGATAAACATACTAGATGGTTTGAGGTAGGTTGAAAGTTTATTAACTCAAGTCAATGCAAGATTAACATTACAAAAGGAATACAATTCTCTGAGGTCACTGTGGAAGTTGAAGCAGTATTTTCAGTGGCTAAATTCACAGCTGAACGACTGATTGGGCGGCTGTCTGAACGATGTCTGCAAAATGCACCTTATTCATGCTGGGCTTGCCGGCCTCCTGGCCTTCGTACTCGTCATCATCATCATCCCGCTCCCTCTCGCTGTCACTGCCGCTGCCTGAAGCGTTGCTGACAGAACGAGGCCTCTCCTGCTCCGACTCTGAACCAGAGCCGGAGCCAGACTCTGCAAAGAGATAAAGCAGTCCGATTTATTCTAGTTTGTAGTGCCAAACAGATGTTACTCACTCCTCTCACATTACAAATGTGTGACTAAAAAGGTGAAGCTCAGCTTGTTTAAATCCTCATACTCTCCATATACCAGTGTTTTGTTCAAACAAAGCAGGGCTGGGGGCAATCCTGTTTAAAAGAAATAATATTTATTTATTTATAACCACCTTAAGTCTCTTTGGGGTACAAAATCACAGTATTTCTATGGAAAAAACGAGTGATGCCAGAAAAAGCTTCCAATTATCAACTACTTTTGGACAAAAAGAAGCAAAGATGATATCAGTTAGCTCCTTTTTGTAGACTTTTTAGAAGATTTCAGCATCAACACAACAAAGTGCTTTGATGGTTTTCCACACTTTGTCTCATACAGACATAATATATTTATGTCTCTGAATAATACCCATATTATTATATTTAGACCTTTTTTGAATAAATACTGTTATATCTGACAATTGTTTGTATGGGATTATCTGATGCAATCACAATATTATTTATGTACGGCTGTATCAACAGTGAGTACTGAAATACACAGTGTCATACGGTTTTCTCGTACTGTTCTTCTTTCTGTAAAAATCATTTTAGTAGCAAGTCTGTGGAAATTAAAGATTATGTAGGTGAACTTAGGTGCTGCACCAGTTTGTGCGTGAAGACAATTCTAATTTTGACATAAGGGAATTAAGTTTTTTTTTAAGGTCTTAAAATGTATATTTGCAGTCGTGCTGCTAAAAAAAAAAACATGAGCGCTGATCACATCCTGCACCACAGCAACAAAACAACTTAAGCCATGGCCCTCCGTCTCAGACACATCACGTGAATCCAAACACTGAAAACCGATTTTTTTTTTTTAAAAGGAAAAAGAAAATAAGAAAGAAAAAGAAAAGTGAAACTAGGTGAAGGATAAAAGAACTCCACGATGGTTTCCATTAAAGCCAACGTTTAAAACACATTAACATTATTAACGCCTGCCTCGATATAACGAACATCCGCGAAACGTTGCACACCTCACTCTCGCGTTAAAGCTCCCCTCTGCTACGCAGCTGCGCACAACGCGGCACTCATCTAAATGCACAAACTGATGATTAAACAATATAAGCCACGAGTTTCGGGCAACATTACCTCGCTGGTCGTTGTCGCTGTCCCCATCGCTCCCGAACAATTCATCCATGTCCGCCATTTCTTCCAAACTGTAGTAAAACGTGACCTACAGGATATAATCACTGGGTTTAAGGATTTTGGATCCGGGTCAAGCTGAGCTTAAGTGATGTAATAAATCTAGTCAACCGCCAGGGGGAGACACAACACCTGCTTAGCTTCTAACCAAAGAATATTCGTTTATATATACTTTAGATGAGTGCCGCGTTTATATATACTTTTATGAAAACATCGTTATGTCTCTCCCCTCTCCCCCCCCCTCTCCCCATATATATATATATATATATATATATATATATATATATATATATATATATATATATATATATATATATATATATATATATATATAAAAATAAGTAGGCAGTGATATAACAGAAGGAAAGGGTGTAATTTATTTTAAACGTGTACATAGATAGCAAAGTCTGGTTAAATTTAAACCTGGCTATTCGGAGTGTTTTATGGTCTCCTTTCTTTGTTCTGTAGCCTTTTTAAATACTTTCCTTTGCCTGTAATAAATTCTGCAATGGCACACATATAATGTGGCTTTGTGTGTGGGAATAGCAGCTGTGTGACACTGGACGCTATTGTTCACTTTATAACAGCAGGCGTTGTGATGCTGTGGAGAGCTATAACGACTGATGAATTCATGAATGCATCAAAAACACTGGTAGGAATATTACAGTGGTGTTTAGTTATGGCTTAAGTTTGAATGTGCATTTTACCAGCTGGTTTGTCTTTCGTTTTTTTTCTGGCTATACTGGTTGAATTGTGTCAGTGTCAGTGCTGGGAGCCACCTGACAGCATCTGTAAGCCTTTATTAACCTTTGTTTATTACCAGATGCTAAAGCAGTGAGGCTTATTTTCCTCTCAGATAACATCTGTGCAAAAATCCATGTGAAACCTGCTCCACCCTGCATTGTTTTGTTTTTTAGAGGAAGGCGCTCATGTCTGACACCACTGGAGCAAATCATAACGACAGCCAAGTGCTCTGACACCAGTTAACCCTCTCTCAGGCATGTGTTGATGAATGAAGAAAAACTGATTGCATTAAAAGCCATGTTCCTCTCTGCGCCTCAGTGCAGCTCAAATTCTTGAGCTGTTTATCTTAACAGCTTTAGCAAATAGGGAACCGAGGCATGTCTCAGCACCCTCATCTTTTGCTGAAGTTTTTGTGTTACGGACAAGGCATCTTATAAAACTGCGTGTACAGTTTTATGTGAGCCAAGAAGGTACAAACAATTGAGCAAGGTATGGCTTTTAGTGTAGTTTTTCCTCAACAGCAGTAAGTGTGAAAAAACTGACAGAGTGAATGGGATGTATGCAGGTAAACTCCAGATCCAGATGAGCTGATTGGTGGAGCCGTGGGGAAACTGTCTGAAAAATAATATTGATACGAAGGAGCTGGAGCCGGCAACTTTTTTTTTCTTTGCTAAGGTCTTTAATCATGAAAAGTGCATGACACACTGGCAGACCGAAAAGACCATTCAGTGAAAATACATGCTTAAGAGAGAGACCTGCTGCTGCCTCCTTCCTTTGGGTCCTTAGATGTAGTTTATCTGGACATCACTTGCCTCCGCTATGACGCCCAGACAATCAGACAAAGACAAAGTTGGAGTTATTCTGTATCTTTGCACAGCTATCTCTTCTTCTCTCCCCCTCTCCCCCTCCCTCTCCTGTTGTTACTTCAATCATGAAACTGATCAATGATAAGCTGATTGGCTTTTCTGTCGCAAGTCCCGTCTCCCTTGTTTGTTTATCGCTCACTTTGCGCAAGACAGAGGAAAACAGCGGGTGTCCGCTGTACAACAGCAGCACGTTTAAGCTTGATAAGCTGTTGTTATTGTGAATTTATTTAATATTACTTTCTAGTATCAGCTGATGTTTGCTGGAGCCACAGCACCACACTTTTCATTCAAAGGCTTTATGGCTTTTCTGGTGGGCCGGTCTCTAGTCAAAATGCCCGATTTTTTGTCCCAGTCCAGCCCTGGTACACAGTGTAAGCTTTGTGCAAATGCTTGTGTTTGCATAAAAGAAAGAGAGAGAGTTTGATTTGCATCAAAATCTAATATTAGTGGAACAGTGACAATAAATGATAAAATATAGAATAGTAAGTATAATATACTAATATGATTCTAAATGCAGCCTAGTAGAATTTCATCTTAAATGAACATGCCCTTAAAGTCTGCAACACATGGTGGAGTTTACTCATTTAATGTAAAGACGTCATATTTAATTATCATGATGAGTAGCAGTGGCAATCATCCAAAGCTTATCTCAGCGTCTCAGTGCATTTCAATTCTTGTCCAAATTTGGTCAAAATAATACCTCTTTTTTATTTCATTTTTAAATATATTTTTGTTTAAATAGAGAAATTTTATGTTACTTTGTTTTATTTTATTTTACTCTATTTATTATTTTATTTCAGTTTGCCTCCTCCATATTTCATATGATTGGTCTCTTGTAGGAGAAAGGGCGGGTTTATTAGTGCCATTGGTTGAGGCTTGGGATACTACCATCCTATTCGTTCAACCAGACGTTACTCATATACTGTTCGGTTCCCTTTTCCTGTGTTACCGCCCTTACCCTGAGTGAGGAGTCAAGCACAGAAGACATCGCATTGGGAAGACTGGTGCTATTTGGACATTCCCTAGCTAGGTCCCATCAGCCTCAGGTAAGGAAATAGACGACTGTTTGAGGTTGGAAATCACTCATCAAGAACAACTGTATAGCTTTGCCTGCTGTCATTTGTAGTATGTTCACTGTGGCTGCTAAACGGCTAGCAACTTGAGTGAACTGCAAAGGTTAGCGCGTTAGCTTCTACATTTCATCGGACTGTTTCCCATGGTAGTGTCCGTCCGATACGTGCAGCTAAGTTAGCAGAGCAAGTGCCCCATGAACCGCTTGTTCTGGCTTGAACTGAAGTGTGGCGGATTTTGCTAGGCGGTGATAATTACAATCATTATGGCTGCTGTCAGCGTGGTAATCATAAACATGTCAAGAACGGGTTAGCTAACGCCATTCCGTAGCCCGCGGTGTCTCCAGAAGATGAGACCAGCTAAGTTTTCACCAAAAGTAGCATATTTGATATTTATTATGTTAGTAGTGCTGTGTGGTATGTGGTGTAACTGCAGATTAACCCGGGTCTTCTCTCTTCTGTATGTATGATTATTGCTAATGCTATGCAGAATGTAGGTCCAATATAATGTGAGCTGCCCATCCCTGCTAGCCAGACAAATAATTAGAAACGCGGTATGAATAGTGCCTGTGTTTCTCTATTTGACCAAGAGTTGTTTGTTTTTGTGTTTTTTAAAGGACATACCTTTGGTGGGATGGCTCACACCATTGTTAGAGGTTAAGGGAAGACTTTGTACTTCTTGTCATCAAAGTGCAAAGTCATTTTACCTGTGTCGCAAGTATTCTGACACATTCTTTGCTCAAGATTTAGCGTGAGGGTTTATTGGTGTGTTCACAATGGTAGTTTCACCAAGCAGGACTCAGTGGTGAATGAAGGGTGTGGCCCAAGACGTCAGCTTGGGTACTTGTGGTTTTTTGCCTTTAAGCCCCAGGGCAGGAGGCCTCCTTCCTGGATCTGAGAGTCATGCTTTGTAGCCAAATAATAATGTTGTGGTGGTTGCTGAATTGACTTTTCTTTTTTTCTTTTTTTTTTTTTCTTGAACTGCCACCACTGCAGTATTGCAGATAAACTGGCTTCTCAAATAGGTTTTGTTTACCCCGCATACCTTTCACTGAAGGGTGAAACCTGGCTCTGAGCCATGGTAGTGAATGGTGGCTTTAGTTTTTACAAAGAAGTGATGAGTTTTCTTGAGCCTGTATTCATACCCTAGCCCCCCGTGAGCTGAAGGCTAGGCCACTCCTTGAATCCGTTCTCATTATATAATAATGTGGTGTGTCTGGAGTGTGCGGGCAGGTCAGAGGGAATACACAAATCGTGTATGGTTGTTAGAGTACCACCCCACTTCCTGTCTCACCCTTGTCCACTTTGTAAAGGAGCTGTTAGGAAACATTGTGTGAGTGCAAAGTTTTGTTTTTATGACTTAGCTTTTTAGCTATTAAATAAAAATGAAACTATTACCCTGGCAGTATCATATTTCAAACACTTTTCTCCTTTTCCTGACTCCTATATCAATGACTGTTTTCACTTTAATATGCATAGTAATATTTCAGTATCAGTGTGATCAAGCCTCTCTGTTTTCTCTCTGTTCCATCTGTTTTCTATCATTTCAAACACTTTCAGGCACCTGGAGAGACTGAACACACACACACACACACACACACACACACACACACAAAGTGAGTAACAGCAGGGTGGAGAGAGGAACAGCAGAGCGTAAAACTGGAGGAGAGTAGGTGGGAGGTGGAAGTACAGAGTTGTCTCCCATGAGTAGCATAGCTGGGTCATTCTAACTATAGTCTTTTTGTGCTGCAGTTAGGGTGGTGTTCTGTAATAATGCAATACCAGTCAGTGCTTCCTGTTCATCTTTAGGCTGCAAATTACTATTTGTGCAGCTTCTGCCTGCTGAGATCAAACCCATTGTGGCAAGAATTACGCTTGACTGAGATGAACTTAATGTTTTCTTGTAGCTCCCATCAGGTTATAGCATTTACTCTAGGCATATCTGGGGTGGTGTCTAATAACGTATCACAGCAGGTACGCAATTAGATATCAGACGCTGTCACTTTTGGAAAGAGGATAGTGCCCCACATTTGGCCTGAAACTGAGATAATGCTAAAGGTAGAACCAGATATTTTACATTGCACTCTCTCCATTTGTCTTACTTAATAATATCCTGAAGAATGGGGCCACTACTCTTGCTGTAAAATTGGAGCACAGAGTAGTTCCCATGAAACTTTGGTTGAAGTGATACAGATTCTCAAGAATAAAACTTTAGTTTAACTTTGCAGATGTCTCCTGCAGGGGGGGAGACCTCCAGGTGAATTTACATTAATAATAATAATAATAATGGATTGGATTTATATAGCGCTTTTCAAGGCACCCAAAGCGCTTGTTATATTTATATGGGTCTGTGTGTAGCCTGAGTGGACAGGCGAGTGTAGCATGCAGGCAGGTTTGCAGTGTTGTTGGCCTTGAGCCATCTGTTGTTCTCTTGAAGGATTAGCAGACGAGGAGGTGAAGGAGAAAGGAATCAGTCAGATTGGACTAATGGATCCTTCCAGTGTCTCCAGCTCGGCCTGAGCTAACCTATTGTTATCATTATCTCTGTCTCCGTGCTCCATTTCTTTTCTGTCTGTCTTTTTTCTAATGTGTTCAATAATCTGTCAGTGAAGTGGAAAGTGAGAGAAAGCTGGATAAATAGTGTTAGGATTCCAGAACAAGTAAAAGGAAAGACATCTGCAAAGCCATAAAATCAGGTTATACTCCCAGCCACAGAAATGCCTGTTTCCCCCACACTCGGTGTTGATCATAAAAATGCACAATAACCCTCCTCCTCCAGAATGAGCTAAAGCTTGTGATGATGTCACGAGAAACGTATCCTAGTGCCATTCCATGATCGCAGGCCAGGCGACTGTTGTATTTGGAGCATGCAGTGTGATTTTCATATGATTTGGATGCATGGGATTTTTTTTTTTTTCCTGTCCTGTGACATAAAATCTAAAAGGTAGACTGTGTTCAACAAAAGTACTGTTTTCCTCTCATGCAGTTTCTTGGATTTTCTTCCGTAGGTGTTTAATTTGTAAAAATGAAATTTATAAACTTGCATGACGACTTCACCACCTTACTGTTAGCAGTGATAGGATTGATTAGCATAGAATTGAACAAGATAACAGTGTAAGTGTAGATTATTACATTTGTGAGCTTAGATTTTCCAGTCATCATTGAAGACATTTGAGCTTCATCTGCTGGAACTCACACTTGTGAATGCCCGTGCAATGACTATTGCAGTCATTTCAGAAATAAATGTGTGTAGCCGTAGCACAGTAATGGAGGAGATGGGGGGGATAATTAGATGAGGACAGAGCCTGGATTGTTGAGACAATGAACTGAATGGTGTGAGAGACACCGGCCTTGTTGGACTCCTCGGGAATTCCCTTGATTGGAGAAACTAGCCAGACAGCAACGGGGAGCACATTGCATTGACTAAATCTTCATCAATAGTGTGACGAGGAGATGAAAGATTTTAAAATATTTCAATGAAGATTTTTTTAATTTTCTCAAACAAAACAAAATCTGTTATGTTAAACAAATGAAATGAATATTTCTGGCAGGCTTGACTTTTGGCTAAATTGTTATAAAACAAAAGACGTGGTAGTGTCTGTAAATGATTTGGCTCCAAGTGTTAGTTTGATCCTTAAAACATACAAAAGCAGCAACATTTGAATCACAATGTTTATTACAATTTTTTTTTTTTTTTTTTTTTTTTTTTGTGGCAACTAAATCATTTCTTTGAATGTGCACGCACTTGTTCTTTTTCTGTAGTGCTCAGTTACACAAGGGAAAACAGAGGTTGGAAAACATCCTGTGTTACCTTTGAAATTGTTACTTTGAAGAAGGGGGACCCAGTCTGAGACCACTCACAGTCAGCTGTCCCCAGGCTGACTTTGGTGCATCAAGATGGCAATAATAATAGCAATAAGATGGAGACAGTCTGTTGTCAGTCTGCAATTAAATGCCAGCTAGCTGGTAATTAAAATTTACATTTGGTCCTGACATTCAGAGTCCAGCCAGAACTTCGAAAGCAGAAATTCCTCCACAAGTAGTGACATTGTTACTGCAGAGTGGCAATTTAATTGTAAAATCACAAAGGAACTCAGCAGCCTTATGTTTATTTAAGAAAAGAATCAGAGTGCAAACAGCTAGCAACCAGAGAGTCGAGTCTTCGATTGCAAAGAGAAGCATCAGAGACGAGTCGTATCACTGGCACAGATTGACTCCGATTGGTTGCATGAGCAATTATTTGCAAACCTTCACCAGCCTGATAGTGATTACAGTCTGAGTCAGACTGCGATTGTCTGGAGGCAGGTTGCCTTCCACTGGGCGACATGTACAGTTGAGTGTGTTGCGCATTCAACATCAGGATGACTGTTGGTTAGTACAACTGCAAACATTTTTCTGGTTACCAGGAGTTTGCTGTAATATTTTTGGAAAGTGACAGTCATAAATTCTTATTACAAACTTGAGAATCCGGTCAGAATGTAATAATGGATGTGGCACTAATCTATAGGTAACAACTGCAATGAGGTTCCTTGGTTTATTTGCTTTTACACTACTGGAGCAGCCACGAAAGAATGTCTGTTCTAAATATACACTTACATGCACAGTTGCTTTTCTTGCAGAAGAGGGGCACAACTGTTTTTTCTTTTCACTGTGACAAAAATCAGTTGTTTTAAAAGAATACAAGTTTAAGTGTGTTTCCAAAAGTGTACACCAATTATTTGGAGAAGTAGCATCTGTGGAGTCCTGCAGGGAGTTTGGAAAATCACGAGGTCGCTCTGTGTTCGGACTGTGGCGTGGGAGAGGAAACTGCCTCTTGATTTTATTTGAAAGGACACACACTCAGTCACTAACTCCTTCGCTTATCTGAGCTTTATTTAAACTTAACTGCAATGTTATGCTCAGCCTTTCAGTCCCAAAAGACAAAGAGACACATGCATTTCCTCATTTTTATTTAGAAAAAGCTTCCTTTATTTCTTCTTCTGTCTTGATAGTGTTTTATAAACTTTCTCAAAATTTTCATTTGCAAAGAGCTGTAGTTGATCCTTATGGGATTGGTCAGATGTTTTGTCCAAGCCTGAGAAAGTTCTTTGTTCCAGCTCTGTGTGTGTTGGGTGTGTGTTCACCCATCATTACATCATCCCAAGGCCTTATTATCCAGCCCAGCTGTGATCAAGTGTTGGTTCACAGCAATAAGATAAACAATCTTTATCTCAGTTAACGACATGCAAATAAAATTGTCTTTTTGTGAGTCAGCATAATAAAATGAAATGTATGCACCATCCAGCGCTCATCACTAATTTATTTGTGTGTGTGTGTGTGTGCTTGTTTTCAGGTAGTGTCTTCCTGGTTTGGAGCAGTAATCCCGAGAAGAGCAGTGTGGCTGCGGTCTGGTGTTCGGTGTTGCTTAGCAAGCTATAGCTGGTACCATGGCGTTGTCCTACAAGAAGGATCTGGATAAATACAAGGATCTCGATGAAGATGAAATCCTCAACAAACTGTCGGCAGAGGAGCTCAAACAGCTGGAGACGGCCCTCGAGGAGATGGACCCTGAGGTCAGGGCTCGATGCAGGTTGGAGGAGCTCCAGGGCTCCTCAGTGGGAGGAAGTTCATTTAGAGAAAGGATTTATTGAAAGGGATTTATTGGCTTATCTCAAAATAAAATAAAAAAAACACTATGCAGACACAAGTGGGTCATTAGATTTGTTAAATGACTAATCGTTTTTCCAACTTTACGTCTCTTGTTGTGGTTGTAGTGCCAAATGGCGCAAAGTAGACCTGGTTGTGACAGGTTAATGGTTGGGAAATTTCCCCCCTGGAATGCCTTTAACCTCACTAATTCACATGTAATGGTGGGTTTTTTTCTCGTGTGCTCTGACAGTCACTTCCCACTCCAGTCTCTATGGTTTGGAAAATAATTTAAAGCTGCAGCGGCTCAGGCTGCCAAGTCTTTGTGAGAAGAGCTGTACAGCGTAATGAAATCCCCTCCAAGCCCCTGGACGTTTTCTTTAATTTCCATTCAGTGAGGCAAATCGGTCTACATGGCGACCACACGGGGCCCACAGGAAACAGTCAGCAGCAATGGGAAAATAATCATTTCTGGGTCTCATGTCGGTGAAGAGATGAAATCTCATTTGGTGTGGATGCAAAACAAAGCACTGAATTTTGTTTGTTGCTGTGTGTATAGATTAACACACGGCCTTGTTTGCTCTCTGCCAAGTTTTTATTTTTTATTTTTTATTCACCCACAACTAAATATTCACAAGCTGCATTTTTGGATTAATCAAGTTCAACTGGTTTTAAAGTATTCTTTTACTTCCTTTTTGAGCAGCTTGTATTTCATGTTTTAATTTCTCATGTGACTGTCAAACTCCTGCTTCTGGCAACTAACACAGAGGCCGGAAGATGCAGAGGATACACTAGCAGAAATGTTTTTTGTTCTTTTTTCTAACAAATGGTGCCAAATATTGTTTAGCTTGGATTGTGCAACTTTTTCAATGTGTGGAAAAGGCTTTTAAAGCCTGCTTAAATGGATTTGATGAAAGTCTGGTCAAGGAGTTGTGCTGCGGCTTCATTACGGTGCATAAGTGCACTGAGGTCTTAAGCTCTAATGTGGCTCCATGTCTTGTTCCCAGAATGCTCTTCTCCCAGCGGGTTTACGTCAAAAAGACCAGACGTCTAAGACAGCTAGTGGACCGTTCGACAGAGAACGTCTGCTCAAATACCTGGAGAAGGAAGCCATGGAGTATAAGGACAGAGACGATATAGTGCCTTTCACTGGAGAGAAAAAAGGTGGGTTTTTTTTTTTTTGCTTTTTTCTCGACAGCGCGACCAACTAATCACCAATAACACTGGCAACAAGGTGCTATTACATGTTAGTGCTGTATTACTCGGGGGATGGAGATTCAGGGTGCACCTGCAGACCTAGCAGTAATTACTCTTCACCTGTGTTTGCAGATATTATTAAGACATGCTTGCACTTACATATAAGCATGTCTGCTCAGCATAGAGCAGTGTTGGGAGGGTGTGCTAATACTAAAGAAGGGAGGAAGGATTTTACATTTTGAAACTATGTTTTAATTGATGCTTTTAATAGATATGTTTATTTATATGCAAGCCTGAAACATATTTTTGAACCATGTTGGCCTGAAGTATACTACATAGAGTATAGTATATATTATACTCTATATAGTATGTACTGTGCTTGAACTCACAGCATAGTAGTATGATTGTCTGCCAAACCGTATGGGTTTAATGTCAGACTGATATATCCTAATCTTTCCGTGTGAAACTTGTTCTGATGGGTTTTGTGACATACTTGTGACACTCTTATCCACCTCTTAGAGGAAACAAAAGGTGAAATTCTTTATGTGGCAAAAAGCCAGAAATGCAGACGAGTGAGTAGAGTAGAAACCTCAGTGGGAAAAGTAGGAAAGTTTTTATGAGATGAAGCAGTTCCTTTTGTCGGGATCTCCACAGATAGGAATCTGAAAGCTACTCCCTCACCAGAGAGGAAACATGGACTGATGTGTTCCACTGACCTTACCATGGCCTCTTAGGAAATTAGTGTGTGCGTGTGTGTGTGTTTGCAGTGACAACATGGAAAACTCACATCACTGTGGTTTTGTGGAATGCAGCTGATTCTCTTTTCACTGTTAGACTCACCCCCTGCTGATAACTAATGTGGTCATGAGTGTTTATGTCTCTAGTTTCAAACTTCACATAATTTCTGAGAAAAACACTCAGTGTGACTCCATGGTAACCATTTTTAACCCTCTCGCAGCTGAATTTGTTGTAGTTGTTTTTGTCGCTTCTCCATTATCCATCTTTTCTGTTGTTTATTCCTCTGTCTAAGATGTGTTATCTGTAGATAACGAGCAGATGATGTATGATCGATGAAGCTACTTTTAGCTGCTCCCTTATTACAGTTTTTCTCAAATGCTAAAAGACATTTCACAAATGTTTCCACCATGTTCCCCAATGTCTAAACACAACACCCTTTTCTAAAGCTACATAAACACAACCACACCTTCCCACTGCAAAACTCAAACTTTCACAACAAAAGAGCAGCTTGAAGCTTTCAAAAATGTAAACACTATACACATCATTACACACTACAGCAAAACAATTAAAAACACAATGCTCAATTTGTGAGAAGGTTCTTTGTTTCATAACTGCCAATGCATATTTTTAGAAACTATACAGTAACGGATCGTCGTAGATCTCTGCAGAGGATTAGGCATTTAGATTTGTGTTTCATATGAAGAGTATAAATCTATAGGAAATCCTGCATGTACGTACACTACTGTAACACAACTCAATGCAAAAACAGAATCTATTGCACACTCTTGAAAACATGATCAGGGTGTGAAGTTTTTTTAAATTTACATTATTCACACCACAATCACTGTGCGGCATCATGTCGCTGAGCTGCATCGGGCCACATCACCTCATCCACATCGCAGGCTATATTGTCTCTTGCCAGGCACCGCGGGAAAAACGCCCTGGAATGGCAAATCCATCTTTGGAAGGCCTCCGCTGGGATGTCAACACAGGCCAGCTCCATTGCCCTTAGGAGGTTGTCTCTTGTGTATGGTTGTCTGTCATAAACCTTCCATCTCCACGATGAGAAGAACTCCTCTATAGGGTTCAGGAAAGGGGAGTAGGGTGGCAGACAGACGTTTAAAAAGTGGTCACTGTTGGTGGTGAACCACTCTCTGATTTGGTTTGTTCTGTAGAAGCGGACATTGTCCCAAATGATCACATCAATGTGATGTGCGGGCCTAGGATGGTGTTGGTGGTGGTCCAGGAGGATGTCCTTTAGCTCCTCTAGGAAGGTGAAGAGACGTTGGGTGTTGTAAGACCCAAGGACAGCATGCCGGTGGACAAGCCCCTCCGAACCCATGGCCGCACAAAGGGTAATATTACCCCCCCCCCCCTCGGTGATGGCTCTTTGGCCAATGATGTTACGGCCTCTTTGCCTTCGTTTCTACAGGTTGTAGCCAGCCTCATCCAGGAAGAGGTAATCATGAGGTCTGGCCATCGTGTCCAACTGTATTATCCTCTGTGAAAATGTGAAAGTGCACAGGTGTTCAGAACAACAGTCAATCAGGTAGCACAGTATTGTGCAGAAGTAATGTAGGCCACTGAGCAACACAGTATGTCCACTAACTGTACTGTGAACATGGATGTAAACTTACTTGCACATACTCGTAACGTAGGTCTTTGTGTCGCGCAGAGTTGCGCTCAAAGGGAACCCTATAGACCTGTTTCATCTGTGTCTTTTGGTGCCGGAGAACTTGGTCTATTGTGGCCAAGCTGACATCGTCAGTGCTCTCAAAGTTGACATTATCGGCAATGACTTTGTCTCTGATCTCCCAGAGTCTGATGAGGTTGTTCCCACGAACCATATCTGCAATGAGGGTTTCTTGTGCCGCTGTAAATATAGCAACCCTCCCACCTCTATGTGGCATTCTTTCAACTCTACAGAAAGAAACATGTGTTGTCAATTGACATGTGTTACAATACAGTCACAACTGATTTGAAACCAATAGACTACTTTCACAGGTTTGTAAAACTGTATTGTGACAGAGAAAGCAATAGAGTTCAATACCTGTTGCGTTGTCTGAATGCCCTGATAATGGTGGCCACGGTGAACCTACTCAGGTGTGGACGGACTCTTAGTCCTGCTTCAGCCATTGTCATGCCATGGACAATGACATGGTCAATGACTGTTGCTCGCATCTCGTCCGTAATGATGGCGCGAGGTTGTCTTGCTCTCCCCCCTGGACCTTCTCCTCTCCCATGTTGGCCTCCTCCTCTTCCTCGTTGTCCTGCTCCTCTGCCTCCTCTCATTTGAACTCCTCTTCCTCGTTGGCCTGCTCCTCTTCCTCCTCTCATTTGAACTCCTCTTCCTTGTTGGCCTGCTCCTCTTCTTCCAGGGCCAGCTCTTCTCCCTCCTCTGCATCGAATTCCTCTTCCCCTGACTCTGCCTTCATCCGTTGTGTTTGTTTGGAATCTTCAGCATACTGTGCACTCTGAACTTGCTTTTATACATGTGGTCACAGCATTAGCAACAGGTGTCTTCAATTTTGAGTCGTTGTGTGTAATGAATGACGCCAGGTCATTGTGTTCAAATATTGCTGACTGTGGCAAGCATGTTGCATCACATGAGCTTTCATTTGAGAATATGAGCAGAGTTCTTTTGCAGCTTGTGTTTTAGCAAGGAAAGATGTGTTTAGATTTATGACAACGGAGGATTGTGTTCTGTGAATTGTGTCTTCATGTGACATGTGTTTATGATATTGGTAAATGATGGCTAGATTTAGTAAATGTGTTTAGACAACTGGTTATTTGGTTTAGAGGGTTGGCTTTTGTAACAGTGTAGAGCTCCGCACTTTTGATTTGGCAGATTTTTACACCGGATGCCCTACCTGACGCAACTCCAAAGTTATTTGTGCCACCTCCTGGGAGTGAAGCATGGACTATTCAGTTGTTAGGCGAAAGTGTAAAGCGCTACACTGTGGAGCGGCGAAGATGTGTGATCGATAGAAGCCTGATAAGCATTTTGTTTGCTTAGGTTACAGTGGAGGGCGTTACTGTTGCACCAAGGAAAATACAAACACACAGCAGATGTGTTCCACATGCTCACAGTGCTCAGTTTTTCTCATGAATTGCTTTCAGAGTTGAAGCATATGGCTTTAAGCGTCCATGTAACAAAGCTATACTGATGTGATACTGCAAGTCAACTAAGCCTATTACTACAAATTCACTGCTCATGATAATAGTTCAGTTAGTTTAATTATTCTGGTTGAATACACACTAGTACAATGTGTAACCTGGGTTAGCCTTACGCACCCAAATAACAAGAGCGAATTGAATAGCTGAAAACAGATGGACAGACGTCCAAAGATTTCCTATATTTATTAGTAGGTATACATGTTTTGTACTGTTTTTGCTCATGTTCTGTAATTACCTCTCCGTGTTGGTTACTGTTACCTGGTTATGTGGTGAGCAAAGCTACATGATCAGAATCATTTGGAAGAGATAACAAAAGCCTGCGGTTTGCTGTAAATGCCGGCGATGGTGGAAAAACTGGTTTGCAGCTTCAGTTGACCTAACCTTACCTGCTGTATCTGTGATGTTAACTTTGAGTTAGTAAATAAAGTTTTCATTTGTAAACGGTGATAGTGATAAACTGCTCATTTGTAGATGTTGAGATTTTTTAACAATGCAAAAACAGATTAGTGCACGAAGACGGTGCCTTCTGCTTTAAGTTACAATTGAAACCTGATTGGAGAAACATGCCTCCCTTTGACACCTATTAGATAAGTTACTGCTAGAATCTAGTATTTCATGGGAGAAGCTTTTTGAATGAGAATCGATTTGAGCCAAAGATTTTATTTCTTCTTCCTTGGCACGTATACATTACTATCGTCATCTTTTATGTACAGTCCATGTGAATGCCTTTTGAGTTTTTAAATCCAGTTTTAAATCCGTCGTTCTATGGCCCTGGTTTTTCCTTGTTTCTGGCGAGTTGAATTTCGCTCCAGAGGGACTGGCACAGGATGCTGCCTGATGACTGTATTTAATGTTTGTTGGCTTTCAGGAAGTGCCAGTGCACCCCACTAGGGACCGGTTTGAGCAATTTGAGCAGCTTGACTGATTTAGGAGGGGGAGGGGGGGGAATGAAGGGCTGTTCCCGGGGTGTTTTTGTTTAAGAAGACGGGCAAATGGAGAGGCAACAAATGGCACCCACTGGATGGTCTCTCTGCCCAGTGCAAGTGTTTGGTTGCCCCAGCAGTGCAGTTTAGATTAGACTCAAGTCATTGTTCCATGACTTCCTTTGTGCTTTCCGTTTCTTCCCTCTGATGGGTTACCATGGCAATACTGTAACTGTCAATGCGGTCCAAGTTGAGCGAGTCTTGTGCACACTTAACCTCTTGTAAGAAATGTAACCAGTTTAAAAAGTAATTCGCAATTTAAAATCCTTTAGTGACAGTCAGTGTCAGTGTAACTACCGTAGTTGCTCTTAAATGAAGCTTAATATGCTGCAAGGAATTGTGTAGAAATGGCCTAAAATGAGACTGTGATACATCATCCATGGTCCCAAAACTTGATGTTAAAGTAAAAAGTAAGTAGGTCTAAGGGAGTTTATTAACAGTTATGTGTTTGTTTTGTTTTTAAATAGAAAAGTATCTGTTTTTACTCGACTCCTTTGAAATTTGACTGAAGTGTTCTCTTTGTTTGCCCACAGGTAAAGTGTTTGTTCCTAAGCAAAAGCCAATAGAAACACGTAAGGAGGAGGTCACGACCCTTGATCCAGAATTGGAGGAAGCGCTCTCCAGTGCCACGGATACGGAGCTGTGTGATCTCGCAGGTAAGAATGAGAAAATACTTCAGAGAGTCTTTGTGGAAAGGCTTCAAAAACACAAGTGTTTAAGTGGGTGTGATTGAAGACAAGGCTGTATTGTAGTGGTGGGAACTTTCTCTGGGCTCAGTCTGTGCTGGGACAATAAAACACAAGCTCTTTTCACTCCTTTACTGTGTGTCTTGATGGGGGGAATAAAAAGGGCATTGAGCAAAATCACACCAGTGGCCTGCTATGCCATTTAGAATTGGTTACTTTTGTCCACACTGGAGAACATGCATGCATACATGTATCCATGTATGTTCTGGTCTGTGGTCTTAGCCTCAGTCACTGAAAATACCGTCTGCTTTCGTTCGCAGCGATCCTGGGTGTTCACACACTGGTTACCAGTAGTCAGACATATGATGGAACAGGAAGTAAAGAGGGTTACAACAGTGAGTATTAAACGTAATTTATCCCAGTTAACTCAACTATTCGGAAGAGAAAAATCTGCTGACCTACACTTGCGTTTGTGTCTTAGATGTGGTAAAAGGGGAGAAGATGAACCCAGTGTTCGATGAGCCTCCCAATCCCACTAACGTAGAAGACACTCTGCAGAGGGTGAAAAGCAATGACAGCACCTTAACAGAGGTCAACCTTAACAACATTAAGGTATGTAGAAACGTGCGTGTATGTATATGCTGGTCAGTCCCCGGACCAATGGCAGTGTCTTTGTCTGCTTTTCCAGAACATTCCGATTCCCACGCTGAAGGACTTCGCCAAATCCATGGAGAAGAACACGCACGTCAAGAAGTTCAGCCTGGCAGCCACGCGGAGTAACGACCCAGTCGCTGTGGTGAGTGGTTGATATGCTTCTCGTGGCTTTTGCAGACACCTGAGAACTTCACACTCACATCTTTGCCTTCTTCCTCCCAGGCGTTCAGCGACATGCTGCGGGAAAACAAAACATTGCGAAGTTTGAATTTGGAGTCCAACTTCATCACCGGGGCAGGAGTGCAGGCTTTGGTTGATGCATTGCGAGACAATGACATGCTCACAGAGATCAAAATAGACAACCAGGTACAGTAACAATTAGCTCAGAAGTTCCAGTAATGGAAAAGGAGGAAGGGGAAATTTCACACCTGTAATTTTGGTTTAGCTGAACAAGCTGTTGTATTTTTTTCTCTAATGAACTGTATCTATTTGTGCGTACTGTAGAGACAACAGCTGGGTACTACCGTAGAAATGGAGATTGCTAAAATGTTGGAAGAGAACAAGAGCATAGTGAAATTTGGCTACCACTTCACCCAGCAAGGGCCCCGATCCAGAGCTGCCGCAGCTATCACCAAGAACAACGACCTGGGTATGAACGCAGCACGCACAGACTCGACACTCTGAGATTTGTTTAAACTCGCAAAAGTCGGGCGAGCCGTTCCCCCCCCCCCCCCCCCCCCCCCCCCCGCCTTCCTCTTGTCATCTGTTTTATGGGAGTGTGATGACATAGTTGAAACATCTGTTCAATATCTCACTCCGCAGTGACGACCTCTGCTCTCTCTTTTAGCTCCTCCTCCAGACAGAGTCGTGGTAGCACAGGTGTGATGCATGGGTGTGGCTCCCACGTGTGTCAGTGCATCAGTGATAACGGAGATTAGTTTCACAGTATTTGAATGGAGCGTTCACCATATTAACCGTGTGAACATTGACACTGCGTGATATGCAGCTTTGAGAGTGACGACATCTCACTTCTTGTTTTCTGCACATGCTGACACACACTGTATAAATAGGTGTACATTTTAACCACACAGCTCATGATGACTCACTCAGCGTCTTCATGATGAACTAACAAGCCTGCGTAGGGTTAAGATTGTGTAGCATGTTTACAGTTGGTTTTATTCGTGTGTTCTTTAAGTCTTTCACCTCTCGTTTTATTGTGCTTTTCCTCTCCAGTTCGCAGGAGGCGAGTGGAAGGGGATGTGTAGGGACGCCACGACACCAGTCTCCCAGCCAATCCTGTTTTTCATCTCATTGTGTGGAATAATTTCAGCCAATGCCCTGGTCTTTCTCATCTCACTGTGTGGAAACTTTAGTCTTGTGCCAAACTGCGGGGCAAGGCATGCTAAACCTGAACATACATCTGAGAAGAAGGGAAATAACTGGAATTGCCCTCTCCGTACACATGTTCATACTTATATGTTTATTATTATGTTGTTATTGAAGCTGTAAATCTTAGTTTTTAGTCATTCATTTCAGCTGCTCCCCCTTTTTTTGAGCCTTTACATTCTTTCCCCACTGTTTACTTGCTTTGTTTCCCGTTTTTACAATTCTACAATTATGTGAGCTACCAACAAGTACCAACAACATCAATAACAGCTCTATAAAGACAGTAACTAATGGTGACCTTTGTGTCCTGATAGCTTGCTATTGAGGCTGAAGCGTCTTGTGGAATTCCTGTATTGATTAAGCACTCATCAGAGCGATACAGAGAGCTCTGAAGTTTAGTGATGACTTTAGCTTCAAGAAGTGATGTCATTCAAGGCTTGCCTAATCTGCTAGAGACACAGTGGTTATTGCTTGGAGATAAATACCAGACTGCTGACCTGAATGCCTGACTATACAGCTGAATGTTAGCATTGTGAAAACAAGGGCTGTTGTGCAGTGTTGTGCAGCGCGCTTGGCAACAGTTTACATGAGCAGGTGTTGTTTATTAGAGCTGCCTTGTAAAGCCAGAAGTACTGCTGAGTTGGAGTGGCTAACAAGGCGTGCAAAAAGTGCACCAGGTCTCTTAGCCAGTGCTGGTACTGTACTGTCAGCCCCACTCAGACTGTATATCAAAGATGGATATAGCCACTGCAACATTACCTATTGTTTTATGCAGTCTCATATTTTTTAAAACCTGAAAACTGGCTAGTCACAAGGAGGGTCCACCTTAAGTTGTATCCTTATTTTATATTCATTTTTGATGCAAATTTACTAAATTAAAAATTGTGTTTTATTAAATAGGATGTTAACATAGCCATTGAGGCCACAAACTTCAGCTCCCGTAGGCAGTAAGGTCATTTTCCTCATAGGCTTCTATATAATCAGATGTTTTCGAAAACGGAGGGGTCGCCCCCTGCTGGTCATTAAAAAGGATTCACGTTTATGGTTCTTTCTTCACTGTGTCCATCTACATGTACAGTCTATGGTTTGATTTGAAACACCCTGCAGTAGCTGTTGGCTCGCCCCTCGTATAAAATGTATACTTTATCAGTGCGATATTGCTTTACTGTTTTATTCTATGATCTTGTTTTGATACGGTTCAGTTTCTGTTGCTAGTTTTTGTGATCACTTTATTTTCTTGACAGGAAGTTCTAACTGTTTTGATATTTTGGAGTAAGCAAAGCTGCGGTTGTGCTGTAAATGGACCGTGATATTATTGCCAGTCATGGCTATTAAGGCCTTGACCTGCTCCTACAGATGTCTGCTTAACATACTTGGTTTCACTGATGCTTAACCATGCCAAAGACTAACACATGCAGTGCTTAAAGTATCGATAGTAGACATAATGGTTACTGGCTCAGGTTTGGCTTTGTGACAGAGAGATTTACATCATGGCGTACAATGGTTTTACTTTTTTTTTTTTAAAATGTGTGATGTTCACAGCGGCATCTTCTTCGAGCAGTCCAATGAGGTGCGAGGAAGGTTTAGCGAAAGGTTTGCACAAAACTTTCTACTTTGACTTCTCAGGTTGCGACTGTTCGTGAAATGTTTCTTTGAACTACATCTCACTTTTAACTTTCCACTCAAACTTCCACACTCTCAGCAGTAAGAGGTCACTTCTGAAATATTAGATGACACCACGCTGTGTGCGCATCAAGTAGACTTTCTTTAGCTCGAGATGGGTATAACAGGACTAATTCAGGAGTTACTTGAAACTTGTATATACTGTTTATGTGTAATAGGAACAATATCCTGGCATGAAGTCATCACCTGTGAACATCATGTTTCTGTTGACCAAAAATGTTTTCATCAGCCTCACATTCCTCACAAGAGCTGTACTGTTTTTATATCCATGCACTTTTTCCACGAGCATATCTGCTTCTTTTTTCCATTACTGTTTTTTCTCTTCCTGGTGGACACTCTGCTAAAGGAGAAAACTGCTTCCTTGCTTGAGCTTGTTAATAATACTCTGATTCATAAAAGCTATATAAATGATAAAAAATGCCATCTCAAATTCAAAGTGTGCACGTACACATAATGTTATATGTGCACCACGTGAACCTACAAAAGTCACTGCTGAGATTTTTTTTTTTGTACCTTAAATCAAAACCCAGGTGTTAATGCAAGGATTCTGTATTATAAGAAAACCACAAGACTGGTAAAACGCACTGCTGAATATAAAACAACTTCAATAATAAATGTTTTTACATAATTTGTCTGTTCTGGGGTTTTTTGTTGTTGTTTTTTCCTCAGCATAAATTACAAAACTTTTGCACAACATTTCAGGAAAGCTGGAATATTAGATGCCTTGTATTTTCTGTCTGCATTTGGTCAGACTTCCAGCCATCTTGTTTATACTGTGCTTCCACAGGCTCGCTCAATCTTACAAAAATCACCTAAATTAGAGTAATGGTTAGCATGTGTTTTAAGCTATTTAATTAAACCCAAAGGGGAGAGAAGTAAAGTAAAACAAAAATGAGAGGCTCACATGGGGAAGGTACACAGTGACATAGAGACAAGAGAGAAAGAAGCAAACTGAGGTCCAGTGATGGTGGAAGATGCAGTACCACACACAAAAAAAATAAATATATATATATTATTAATGTCTCATTAGTGTCCTCATTAATATGTGCTTTTTTGCACCATCTAGTGGTAACAGAAGCACGACAGCCTAATTAGTATTCCGCTGCAATGACCGGGAGGAAAGTGCAAGTTTTATGTCAAATTTTATTTTATAAAAAATTTGAAGAAAAAAGAGCTTAGACAGAAAGAATTTCACAACATTTAGATGATTTAAATTGGACTTTATTTTATCTGACAGATTTCAGAGTCCGTTTCTCTGTCAAGCGCTGAAGATTTGTTTAAAAAAAAAAAAGAGGTAACTCAAAGGTGGAGGTTAACTAACCTTGTGTAGAACAACCAACTTGGAGATAGAGATTATATTTCACCTTAGTCATCGGAATTTGATCAGGTATGCAATCCTGTGATATTAAATTTCTCTTAGTAAAAGGACTAGTCAATTTCAGTCTCATTACCCTTTATGTCTAAATCTTTATGACATGTAGTAAAAATGCACTAATCACTTTCTTGAAAAAAATAAAGTATTATCAGATGCTGAAGATTTAGCAGAATTAATGAATACAAAATCAGTGCTCTGGTGTTAGGAGGTTAATATCTCTCGTTTATTTTGTTTACCATCTTCTATAGCAAAACTACCTCATGTTTACTTTCTGTCAATAGTCAGTATCTATAGTATTTCCTTTATATTATTGTTCCAAATGTTTATAAATGTTCAGAGTTTTGTCATTACAGATCTATATTTTGGGACTTTAAAATATCAAATTGGGACTGCATCATAAAAGGAAAACATTGGATAATATGTAAATTATAGCTTATTAATGTGTACAGTCCCTGTTAAGTAATCTTTCAAATAAAATGAATATTATAAAAGAAAATTACCTTGTTGCACTATATTAAATGAAAGATTATAGTGTAAACTGTGGAAGAGAGTCAGATATGAATGATAACTACGTAGTGGTGTATAGTGAATAAGGAAGGAAGGAACTGCCTGAAAGAGCAGCTTCAGCAGAGGGACAGCAAAATCCTGATCCTGAAACAGAAGAAGGACAGTCTGTCTGCCGAGCTTGCACAGCTTCAGAAACACGAGAAACCACAATTTGTGTGCACTCTGCCTAAGAGTACACTGGACGACCTTATTCAGGTAAGGAAAGCCTTCCTAACCACTGCGTCTGAAAATCAACTTTTAAAAGAGGATGTATAGACAGCCAGACAGCAAATCAAACAGCTTATGGCCCAAATTTCACTGATGCGCACTAAGCTGGACCAGTGTGAGATCCAAGCTGGAGAACTCACTGACAACTCAGTGTCACGTGAAGAGGAACAGACTTGTTCAGATCAGGAAAAGACCAGAAACTTTGACCTTGAGATGAACCGTCTTAAAGAGCAGCTTCAGCAGAGGGACAGCGAAATCCTGATCCTGAAACAGGAGAAGGACAGTCTGTCTGCTGAGCTCGCAAAGCTTCAGAAACATGAGGCTTCTTTGAAAGAAACTCTGTGGAATGAGAAAACACAGAGAGAGAATCTGGAGGAGGACAAAAAAGTCCTGGAGGAAGAAAATTTAATTCCTAAATTTAATTTTAAAACCATCTTCCTTCCCTAATCACCAACTGGCCGCTGCAGATCGCCACCCCGTCCCGGAGCCTGGTTCTGCCAGAGGTTTCCCTCTTTTTAAAGGGAGTTTTTCCTTCCCACTGTTGCCAAAGTGCTTGCTCATAGGGTTTGGAGTTTTTGTGCATTATTGTCTTGACCTGACAATATAAAGCACCATGAGGGAAGTGTTGTTGTAGTTTGGCACTCCAATTACAACAGGACATTTTAAGTTAAGAAACAGTGCAAACCGTCAAAACAAAATTCCATAAAATAAAATAAAAAACTTGGAATTTGTTCTTCATTTCATTTGCTGTAAATTTGCTAAGACTGTAACATCAGATTAGAATCGTATGTCTCAAAATAATGTATCACAGCATCATCCTGTAGGCAAATTTGAAGTGGATGTTTATGTATGTGTGTACAAACCAGTGGTGAAAAACACCGGAGATACGGAAAGTATGACCGGTGTTTGAGGTTAGCTGGTTACATTTGTTTAGATATTCTACTTTTCATGTTCCAGATCCCCAGAATTGATATTTTCACCAATGGTCTTTTCTCTCTTCCAGTGTGTCATGCACTTTTCAAGATTAAAGAGAAAAAGAAGTTACCGGCTCCAGCTCCTGGAAATGCATATAGCCTTCATGTCAATATTATTTTCAGACAACAATTAATTATTTTAACTTTTAATAAAAAGCCTTCTGTCTGGTTTTAAAATTACAGTAGTCCAGCCTAGAAGTACAAACCGGATTCCAAAAAAGTTGGGACATCAAACAAATTGTGAATAAAAACTGAATGCAATGATGTGGAAATGGCAAATGTCAATACTTTATTCAGAATAGAACATAAATCACGGAACAAATGTTTAAACTGAGAAAAGTTATAATTTTAAGGGAAAAATATGGTGATTCAAAATTTCATGGTGTCAACAAATCCCAAAAAAGTTGGGACAAGGCCATTTTCACCACTGTGTGGCATCTTCCCTTCTTCTTACAACACTCAACAGACGTCTGGGGACCGAGGACACCAGTTTCTCAAGTTTAGAAATAGGAACGCTCTCCCATTCTTATCTAATACAGGCCTCTAACTGTTCAATCGTCTTGGGCCTTCTTTGTCGCACCTTCCTCTTTATGATAAGCCATATGTTCTCTATAGGTGAAAGATCTGGACTGCAGACTGGCCATTTCAGTACCCGGATCCTTCTCCTACGCAGCCATGATGTTGTGATTGATGCAGAATGTGGTCTGGCATTGTCTTGTTGAAAAATGCAGGGTCTTCCCTGAAAGAGATGACGTCTGGATGGGAGCATATGTTGCTCTAGAACCTGAATATATTTTTCTGCATTGATGGTGCCTTTCCAGACATGCAAGCTGCCCATGCCACACGCACTCATGCAACCCCATACCATCAGAGATGCAGGCTTCTGAACTGAGCGTTGATAACAACTTGGGTTGTCCTTGTCCTCTTTGGTCCAGATGACGTGGCGTCCCACATTTCCAAAAAGAACTTTGAATCGTGACTCGTCTGACCACAGAACAGTCTTCCATTTTGCCACACTCCGTTTTAAATGATCCCTGGCCCAGTGAAAACGCCTGAGCTTGTGGATCTTGCTTAGAAATGGCTTCTTCTTTGCACTGTAGAGTTTCAGCTGGCAACGGCGGATGGCACGGTGGATTGTGTTCACTGACAATGGTTTCTGGAAGTATTCCTGAGCCCATTCTGTGATTTCCTTTACAGTAGCATTCCTGTTTGTGGTGCAGTGTCGTTTAAGGGCCCGGAGATCACGGGCATTCAGTATGGGTTTACGCCCTTGACCCTTACGCACAGAGATTGCCCCAGATTCTCTGAATCTTTGGACGATGTTATGCACAGTTGATGATGATAACTGCAAAGTCTTTGCAATTTTTCGCTGGGTAACACCTTTCTGATATTGCTCCACTATCTTTCTGCGCAACATTGTGGGAATTGTTGATCCTCTACCCATCATGGCTTCTGAGAGACACTGCCACTCTGAGAAGCTCTTTTTATAACCAATCATATTGCCAATTAACCTAATTAGTGTTAATTGGTCTTCCAGCTCTTCATTATGCTCAAATTTACTTTTTCCAGCCTCTTATTGCTACTTGTCCCAACTTTTTTGGGATTTGTTGACACCGTGAAATTTTGAATCAACATATTTTCCCCTTGAAATGATACATTTTCTCGGATTGAACTTTTGATCTGTCATCTACGTTCTATTCTGAATAAAATATTGACATTTGCCATCTCCACATCATTGCATTCAGTTTTTATTCACAATTTGTTTGGTGTCCCAACTTTTTTGGAATCCGGTTTGTACTAAATGCATCAACTAGTTTTTCAGCGTCACTCTGTAACCGGATGTTTCTAATTTTAGTGATATTGTGCAAATGAATGAAGACAGGTCTACAAATTTGTTTAATATGTGCATTGAAGGGCATATCTTGGTTAATAACAACTCCAAGTTTATTCACAGTGTTACTGGAAGCCAAAATAAGACTAAATCTCCACATTGTGTGTGTGTGTATTTCAAAACATTATGATGTCACCTCTACCTTTTGGATATCTTTTTTTGTTGTTGTTGTTAACCAAGTGAGTCCAAGTGAATCTTAGTCCACCCAATTTTTGTGAAATGCGGTGGTCTGTAAGTACAGCACCATGAAAATTAACCTGATTATGGCACCAGAGAAAAGGTCATTGGATTACCAAAGTCAGCAAGTCATCTCTGGTTGGCCCAGTGTCTTCAGGGCAGCCCATGCAACTATTTTTGAGATGTGCCATCAAACTAAATTACTTAAGTCAGTAATTTAAACTCTGGCAGATCAACCAAAATATATCCTGACATCACAGAGCCCCCTCCCCCCTCCCCCCCACACACCCCCACCATCACCACAAAAAAAGGATACCACATTTACTAAACTGCATAACTCTCTGTGTTGCTACTAAATCACAGATTAAAAACTGACATGCCAAAATCTCAAGTTCAAAGAGTATTTTTAATGACTGACAGATGGGCCTTTTGGTTTTGGAGGAACTCTGGGTGGTGTGGAGGTATACGCCCTTTAATAAGATCCAGTTTTAAGACTGTTTGCACATGCCCAAAAGATGATGTAATCTGCTAGTACATGACTCCATCCCTCTCTGAGTTTCCTGTGCCAGAGTGTTGCGGTGAGCTGCTGTCAGAAAAAAACTGCACTGCCAGTGTGGCCGGGGGGGGATGACTTAAGTGTTTCCACTATGTGAGGATAGAGGGAATAAGCTGGTTTACGGCATGTCTAGTTTGAAAGCAGAAGGCTTTATTTCAAACTCAGAATCAGAATCTGAAAGTAAACTGTACAGTTGTGCTCTTATGTAAGTACAGTAAAAATCTTCCCTCAGACCAAAACTATTAATAAGTGCTGCCCCCGCACGTGGAAAAAACAGCATCTAAAACTCAGCTTCTGTTCTCTGTCTTTATCACAGGCTGTTCAGAGAGTACTGCCTTTAAAAAACGCCTTTGTTTAGTTTCAAGAAAATACAGGGATTAGTTTCTGGCAAGCCATGAACATAAAACCCCAAAGCAGATGTTACCTGTCACCTCAAGCTTGGTTCAAAATCTGACTCCAGTATGCATCACTCCATGTCACACTCATTATTGGTTAACAAAGCCTGATAAAGCAAAGTTTGCAGCTTATAATGAATATAAATATAGAGTGGGAGAAATAATTATTAGACCTCCTCCTGAATTTGTAAGTTTGCTGACTCAAAGAAATGAATAGGCTTTGATTTTTATGATAGTTTCATTTTAATTGAGGGAGACAGAAATAAAAACACATTTCTTTTTTAGCCACTCGTGTTTTGCACTGGCGGTATGTTTTGGCTCATTGTCATTCTGGAAGACCCATTCATAACCCATCTTCAGTGTTCTGGCTGAGGGAAGGAAGTTCTCATCGAAGATTTAAAGGGAGATTTTTACTGAAGTTGTTCCGTAAGCTTAGCAGAAAAACAGACCCAAAGCATATTGTTTCCACCTCCATGCCCTTTTGGTCATACTTAACTCTTCCTGCAAACATGGCAGGTGGAGTTGATGCTGAAGAGCTTGATTTTGGTTTAATCTGACCACAGCACTTTTCCCCAAGCCTCTCTTTTACTGGAAAACTCAAGATAGGCCTGTACACGTACCTTCTCCACAGGACACTGAAGGATGTCACTCTATTATAGCACATTACGAGTGGTGTTCACTTCATGCTTATATTTTGTACCTCAGACTTCCTCATCTTTCACAAACACACTCTGTTGTTTGCTCTTTAAACAGGTGTGTTCACCTGCAGTTGTCAATTTGATTTTCCACCAGAATGAGAACTGTAATTAGCCCTGCGAGCCCAGAACAAAGCTCCCAGAAGTCCTTATCCATTCTGACCTTATGCAGTCATTAAACAAAGGCCTGCAGATTACAAAGGAGAGGAGAGAACAGGAAAGGCACTTGTACTGCATTCACAAACTTCAAACTTATTGTAGATAGGTACACTGAATAAAGTGCTACATACCACTATGTTTATTTTAGAGTACACCATATTCAGTTCCTAACAGGTTAAAAGGCCCTCTTAATCTTAATTGCAAGTTAAGCGTTGATACTGTATGTAACTAGAACAAAGAGGGCTTTGATGTTGTCCTTCAACACGGGCTCATACCTGACCCACCTGACATGATTATGTAATAACTAGGAGTCTGTGAACTAAGTGAGACGAAATAAGTAACATGTGCGAGTACGTGTTTGACAAGAAACAAACCATATCTTGTCTTATCTCCAGGTGGAGCAGACAGATCAGGTTATGTAAGAGATGTTGGAGAGAATGTTTTTACATCTCTACTAACACTTATGTAAAAATAGCTCTAATGAAAAATAAAAAGTGCATCCTGTCATAAATGTCAGCTTTGCAGCCACAGCAACAGTGTACTTTTAGATTCCTTCTCTTTCGTGTTAAAAATAGAAGTTATGTCATCCTCATAATGTGAGGAACAATCTGCCGAGGGAGACTGCCAGTGCAATTCCTGTTCAGGGTGGAAAACTAATCATAAGCAGTGCCATAAACCAGTGGGTCGTTTGTAATAAAGGTTTGAGAGGGCTATGGTGCAGACACTGTATGTAGGAACACACCCTCCTGGCTATTTGTGTTTCTCAGTGTGAGTGCTATATCATTTTTACTTGAACTGTGGTTCTGAAACTGTCTTTCACTCTGTCTGTTAGAGATTTTTGGGGCACCAAACCCTCCCAAACAACCTGTTTATTATCAAATCAAACCAAGCCAAACAGATCTCATTACGAAAAGACTCTACTAAGAAATGCAGAGTGAATTAGAGGTGTATATGCAGGGGTTCAGAGGTCACAGACGCCCTTTTTGGTTTCAAAAAGTCGTAGGCTTTTCTTGTGACTAACTTACACCCCCTGGTGGTTGAAAATATATGGCACTTGGCGTTGGTGCAATATTTAAAATGGTCCAGTAGGGGTCAGAGTAAATGCACTTCTTTGGGTATCATCCAAAGTGCTCCTGTAGGGGTCTCAAGCGGAGCGTGTTCTCAGTATTTTGTGGAACGTTTCATTTGATGGTGAACGCGAGACAGCAGTGAGGCTTAATGAGTTAACACGTAAAACTGACTTCAGCCCCTCGCACCACCTTAAAACTAGAACCCACGTGCTGGAAGTAGTGGGGGCACCAACCTCCTTGCAGGTAAACCGCTTTAGGAGTAACGTTGCTGTGAAAGGTTCAGACTGTAAGGCGGCTACAGACATTGTTGTCATGGTTACAGATGTGACAGATGACCCACTGCTATTGGTTGTCATCCTCTTTTTCTAGTCGCCTTTGTTTGCTTTGTCCGCCCCCCCCCCCCAAAAAGCAAGTGATGCAATCCGATTCTTGCTGCAGGCCAGGCAATGTCAATCTGCTATTGCTATTTTTACCTCTCAGTAAATCCCGAGAGCTCAATTTAGATTAAAAGGTGGGTTATATTTTAATTGTGATGCTTTCACTTCCGCAACAAAACAACCATTAAAAACAATAAAAACGTCTCTCCCTCCTATATGCTTGTGCTCAGAGAAAGATGTGGCGCAAATATGACCTGAACAACGAGCCGTTTAATAAAAAAAAGTGTGATCTCATAACGACAGCAACATGAATAATGAATGCCCCGAGCTCCTACTTCCCACTCTCTCTTTGTACTCCAAGTTTAATGACATGATTTCCATTAGAAAATGTCAGCCCGTGAGATTACCTCAGCATCGTCTCTAACCAAGAGAAGCTAATTGAATAAATTAATCATCGGGAGATCGTCGATCCACTTGTTGTTCTTCAGTGAATTAGGTTTTACAGAGGTACATCCTGTGCATCCCAGATTAGCACCTGCACCCTTTGTGTTAGATAACATATACACAGCAACAGCTTGAAATTACTTAATATGCTAATAATGTTTACACCATCCATGCTTTCCACTTCCAACAAACAGTGGAAAGAACAGTAAAACTTTATTAGGGCATTTTGTGTGACAGACAGTAGTCTAGACAATAAATGCAGTACTTCATGGAAAGTGCAGTAGAAGAAAATATTTATACTGTCATGAAGGGAAAAGATTCAATGAGCCAAATGGCAGTCTAAAGACAGAAAGACAGGACTGTGGACGAGAGCCAGAGATGAATGATAACTAATGATTAAATAAAGAGTAGTGTATAAACACATGGAGAGTGAAAAGAAGTAAGAAAAGAACAGACACTAAGTGCATAATGGGAAGCCCCAAGTAGCCTATTGCAGCAGGACTAAGGGAGGGTTTAGGGTCACGTGATCCAGCCCTAACCATAAGCGTCATCAAAAAGGAAAGTTTTAAGCTTAATCTTAAGACTAAAGAGGGCATCTGTCTCTTGAATGCAAACTGGAAAGTTGTTCCATAGAAGACGGGCCTGATAGAAATGCAACATAGGCTATAGCATCTGCATTTAAACCAAAATGTAGCTAGAACCGTTCCCGAAAGTTACATTTTGGCACTCATGTATCAACTAATAAGTGAAAACTAACTAACCAAAATGGAAACTGGATAAAGGACAAACAACAGATTTCACTGCATCTTTGGATTCTTAATAACCATGAGCCACACGGCGTGCACAGACAGCAGGGACAGAATGCAGTGAAACTTTCCATCCGGCTTCCAGCGAATGAATGCACAATGAGAAGACTTCTGTTCATCCACAGATTGGCTTTCACATTATTGGGCTGTTTAATTCTCTTTCTACTGACATATTTTACTTGCATGCAGCACCGACTGGGGCCCCTGGCCTCACCCAGGAGTCATCCCGATTGCAATATTGCATATTTTTATACCAAATTAAATCAGTACCTGTATTGCTGATACCAATACCAATACTGATACTTTTTTATATAAAGGTAGCGCATGTAGGGGACAGCAGTGTGTCATGACTTATGAAATGAATCATCATCAATTTGCAAATTCTGAACACATTTTTAATGACCACTAAATCCCTGTGATTTTTACTTTCCACAGTAATTAGATAAAACAGAAAAACACACCTTTCAGCTTTTCATGTGTATTAAAACTGGGTTTTTATGAAGATCTAGAATGTAAATGCGCCCATCTCTAAAGCATTTGGGTCAGATTCTGTTCTTGCACTAGAACCACCAAAGGGGTCATTTTGGGTTAATTTGACCCCCTTGGTGGTTGTAGTGTAACTCTGTTAGACTAAATTCTCATATTTCATGACTTTTCCTATGGCCTCATTCATCCAACACTGAATCTTTGGCCGTGTGAGATAAAAATTTATAATAATTATGCCCATTTATCCTTTGAATCACCACGGACGTCTTTTTGACCTGATGGAAATGAATGTAAAAACTACTACTGCAGCACACCATGTTGCCTAGCAACACAATTGTTTACCCACATTTTGACATTAAGCCTGTTATAACATGATATAATACCTGTCTGACCAGTCTGCCAGCCAAGCTCTCACTGTGGTTGTACAAACACCAGAAATGACTAATTGATACCAACGCTGGTATTGGTACAGGATCGATCCTTTGTTTAAATCCTTTAAGTTCAGTATGTAGCGCAATTGACACTGAATTGTGTTACATTTATTATTATTATTACTGAAATGAAAAAAAAATACTTCAAATATTAAAAAGCACTATGAAAAATATCGGAGTGTTTTTGTGCTGTTTGCCAAATTCTTTTTATTTATAGCCTGTAGCACATTTAAACAACAGAAGCTGAGTGCTTTATAGGCATATTTACATTCCATGTCTCCAAAAACATAGATCAACAGAATAGCAGGGAGTATGGCAATGTTTTATTTCTGTCTACACACAGCCAGCTCCTCTGTTGGCAGACCCGATTATTTCCAAGCCTGGGAAAATCCCTCGAATGCTTTTGTACCGCGTGCTGTCTAGCGATGATGGAAAATATGCTGCTATCATTGATGGTCGGTCATATGACTGTTGACCATGTCCCTCCCACAGAAGCCTCCTCAGATGTCACATGCAGCGGTTGGTAGTCACACAAACCTGCCAAATGTTCCCACCCAGTGTAAAGTATTGTTCCAGTCCTCATTGGTGTTCAGCACATCAGCTTTATTATTGTTTGGATTTTCCATGATTTTTTCCATGATGGTTCACTCTTTCGCTTAAGTTTTAATTAGCTGTAATATTATAGTTCTAATGTTTTAATATAATTTGGGACATATATGTATAGAAAAAGAAGCTCAGAATAGGTTTGTGAAGGCGCATGATTCACAGTCATGTGCACATCTCAGTCTTAGTGCTGGATGTGTTGACAGGTTTGAGCAATATGACCTGATTAGAGACCAGAACTAAAGACATGTTCTGCTTCATTTAGTTAGTTAGTTTTGTAAAGTGCTGTTTCAGTTATAGTCCATTTTGTTTTATTGTTCAAGTGTATTTCTTTTAATTCAAATGTTTTTTCTCTCCACGCCTGTTTTTGAGTTGACTATAATAACATTGCTCCTGATGCAAAACACACACATGAGAAAAGTGAGTTAGTGCAGTCTTTTTTTCTAGTACAGGGCATGACTGATGCCACCAATCAAAACTCAGTCTGTGCTGATATTTTTTAACTAAAAGCACATCGTTCACCAAAGCCAGTGCTGTATTTTTCCAGTTTTCAGAAAGTGATTTGTAATGTAATGTAATTCGTTTTTCCTCTTTCCTCATGCATTACCTCCAGACAAGTTCCATGAAATTTGCACTAGTAGTTCTTGCACACTCTTGCTGACAAACAGAAGTGCAAACAGCACATACCCACATAGTTTCAGCAATGGAAAAAAATGCACCATCCCCCCAGAAGGCCAAAACCTAGATTCTTATCCTGGGCCTCTACAAGACGAAGCTAAAAGATGAGATAAAAGCACTGCTCTTTGCTTTTGGCCTCATTTTAGTGGTGAAATTGACAAACATGTCTACATTTAATAATAGTAATACCACTACTACGAATAATGACAAAGACCTAATTTTTAATGGCAAAGACATCACCCCACTGTCTGCCCATTTACCAAGTTAGAAAACAAAAACCAATGTGGTGGATATCTTCTTGTTAGTACTCAGTTTAAAGACAGATAAGCTCCTTTTTTTCACTATTCACAATAAAATTTGCTGGTTTTTACTCTGAAACAATGCAACAAGTGGATTCACACACATTATCTGTTGTTGTTTTTTTAAAAAAAAAAAACTATTATAAAGTCCTTTATTTCTTATAGTATAATTTGTACACACACACACACACACACACACACACACACACACACACACACACATACAAAAAAAAAAAAGCCCAAAGGTCTACAGTAATGTTTTTAAAAATCCCACGGAAATTATAGCCTACTACTAACTTCCTCTTTTTTGCCAGTGGAATTCTCACATAACGTCTGTGGACAGGAAATGAAGGACCACGAAAACATTAGCACTTTCAGGCGAAATAGGACATCTAAATTTTATCTCATTGTATTACAAGATACTTTGGTCAATTAATTTCCTCCTATTTGTGAGCTTATTATTTAGAAATATTTCAGTCATTGCTTGTAATTTTTCACACCAACAGCGAACAGATAAAGCCCGTGCCCTAAATCGGTTCTGCTTCACTTATTTTGAAAGTGCAGTAACCGGAAATTGTGTTATAGTCTCCCCCTGCACGCGTTCTGTACGTTCATACGTCAATGTAGCGGATCAATGACAAAAGAGGGCTGTGTGGTAGTGCCCCCCTAAACATGCCTGTTTTCCCCGGGGTTGCATGCTCCATATGACCCGGGATGGGACTCTCTCCGCCGCCTAAATCAGCGATTTAGTTCACTGAAGCGACGGAGCTGGAGCGTTAAAACAAACAGAGGCTAACGGGCTGTTTATTTATTCAAGAGAAGATGGCGGAGTTCTCGCCCGTCCTGCCGATGCGGGATGGAGGAGGACGATTTGCCCAGCCCATCTTCCCTCGGTCCAGGTCCGGTTCCGAGTCAGAGAGTGAACTGTCCCAGAGTCTGGCCCGGACCAAGATCCGCTCGTACGGCAGCACAGCCAGCGTCACGGCCTCCCTGGGGGAGAAATACATAGAGCATCGGGTTACAGACAGCGATACTCTGCAAGGGATTGCTCTCAAATACGGTGTCACGGTAAGGTCGCTTCTCGGCCATAGATAGCAGTGTATGCGTTGATGTTTACCTTGGCGGAACTAGAGATTGCATTAAACACACCACACTGACAGATAAGAGGAGCAAACACTGAAACGGACACAAGGGAAGGCATTTTCTCTTACTTTCCACTCTCTGATTCTACTAAAAGTCACGCACTAAGAAATCCGAGCCCAGAAAGTTGTCCGTAAACTCTCTGCATTGTGACTGAACACCTGGGGACTATTTCCGTTCACCTTGAGAGAACAGAAGCTCACTTCCAAATGTAAAACACAAGTTTTACTTTGTTTGAAGGGCTGCTGACAGAACTGACTGATGTTCAGACTGCTGTGACTTCAGGGAGTGAAAGTGTTCCTCTAATATATTACTAATATATTTAAGTTTAAAGACTGGGCTTTTGTGTAAAATAAATAAATACCATATACACTCATCAGCCACTTCATTTGATACATCAGCTGCTGGTTATAGCAAGTGTGTAATTAGCCACTCGCATGGCAGCAACTCTGTGCATTGCGACATATAGACATGGTCACGATGACTTGCTGAGCATCAGAAAGGGGAAGAAGAATGATAGAAGTTACTTTGAACATTTCATGGTTGCTGGTTCAGGATGGGCAGCTGTGAGTATTTCAGAAACCGTTGATCTACTGGGATTTTCCCACACAACTCTGGGGTTTACAGAGAATGAAGAATAAGAAACAGAGAGCGAGAGTCAATCCTCAGGGAGAAAATGCCTCGTTACTGCTAGAGATCAGAGGAGAATGGCCTGACGTCTTCGAGCTGATAGGAAGGAAACATTAACTCAAATAACTGCTTGTTACATTCAAGAAGAAGCAGAAGAGCATCTTGAGTGCACATCATGTTGAATCTTGAAGCAGATGGCCTACAGCAGCAGAAGAAGACCACATTGGGGTCCACTCCTGTCAACTAAGAACAAGAAACAAAGCCTACAGTTTCCACAGGGTCATCAAAATAGGATGAAAGAAGATTTCAAACAATGGTAAATGGACTTGTTCTTATATAGCGCTTTTTCTACTCTTCTGAGCACTCAAAGTGCTTTGCACAACTTGTGCATTCACACCCATTTGCACAAGCACATTTTTTCTAAGTGCTTTCTAAGTAACATCCACACACACTCATACTCCGATGGATGCATCGGAGAGCAATTTGGGGTTAATATCTTGCCCAAGGATATTTGGCATGCAGACTAGGGGAAGCCAGGAATCGAACCACCAACCTTCCAATCAGTAGATGACCTGCTTTACCGCCTATCTAAACTACAGCCAGGCGGTAGAGCCTGGCTGTAGTTTAGATAGTCTGGATTTCTGCTGAGATGTGTGGATAGGGTCAGAATTGATCATAAACAACACAAAAGGTTATGTCCCTCTTGTCTCCAGTGGTTGTGGACGGTACATCAGATTGAATGTCACATCTACCTGAGTATTGTCGCTGCTTTATGCAGGATCACAAAGCTCAAGTCATCTCAAATTGGTTTCTTGAGCGTGACAGTGAGTTTCCTGTACTCAAATGGCCTCCACAGTCACAAGATCTAAATCTAGCGGAGCATCATATTGACGGGGTGGAACAGGGCATTCTCATTATTGACGTACAGCCGATAAATCCACGGCAACTGTATGATGCTACGCTTTAAAGTCAATATGGAGCAAAATCTCTGAGGAATGTTTTCAGTGCCATGAAGAATTAAGTCAGTCCTGAAGGCAAAAGGCGATTCAAACCGGTACCAGCAAGGTATAACTAACCATGTGGTCAGTGATTGTATTTAAAATACTGCTATCAAATATAGATACGCAGATATAAGATGATTTTCTTTTCAGATGAGAGGCAGGGGTGCCATCAAAATAAGTGTGTAGTGAGAATTTCATCAGAATTGATTAAATAGAGTTTTAACATTTCTCTTTCTTTCTTTCTTTCTTTCTTTCTTTCTTTCTTTCTTTCTTTTTTTTTTTTTTTGCTGTCATCTTCCAGATGGAGCAGATCAAGAGAGCCAATAAGCTGTTCAGCAATGACTGCATCTTCCTGAGGAACAGCCTCAACATCCCCGTGGTGTCAGAGAAGCGCTCCATATTTAATGGACTGTCTCTCGAGTCTCCTGATGGGGATGGTGACACGGCTTGCCAGGAGGCAGACGCACCTTGTATTATCACGCAGGACATCGAGGGACCCTCGCCGCCCCCTTCCCCGCCCCGTGAGCACTCCAGACCTGCTCAGCCTCAGCCAGAGGAGCTGTCAGCCAAAGACTTCTTACACAGACTGGACTTGCAAATTAAACAGTCAAAGCAGGCTGCGCGCAGACTGAAAGAAGAAGAAGAAGTGAGGTGAGGTGTTAAACAACAGCCAGCAAACTGCTTCCTCTTTTATGTGTGCTGATAAGTAACCACTTTCATACTATTTTTGTGAGCACCATTGCTCATTTCAGGTTTTTTCCTCTGGGCCGCTGCTTCTCACACTGGTGCTTTCTTCTAAGCATTGCATCCAATCAGACTTTGTTCTGATTGACCTTTGCTTCATGGTCAGATGCAAAAACTGATACTGTGTCTTGGTTTGGTATCAACCAATGACACGACATAAATGCCAAGTCATTTTTTTTCAAGCGTAGTAGACAGAAAACCGCATAATGTTTGCGTGTTTTGACCTCGATTGACCAATGTTTCACCTTCTCACGTGTCCCCACACAGATGTCACTGCAGGGGCTCGCACACTTGCTTTTAATTTTCCAGACAGCTTCCTGCTCTTTTCTCACATGGGCGCAGTCCAGAAAAGTTCAGGGCTGCAGTGAATTTGCGGAAACGGCTTACAGTGCAGCGTCGTCTGAAGTGAACCGCTCTCATCTTCTCTTTGAGCTCAGCGGGAGCTCGTCAGAAATCCCAGTCAGCATGAATAAGCCCTTTTAAAATGTTCTCACAGAGAGAAGATCGAAGCTAGGAGTACAGGTTTTTGCCGTTCTGCAGTACTAGTCAGGTATTTAGTGTGAGATCTGACTTGCCCTCGCACGTCCTACCTCTGCGTGCTGAGGCAGAGAAGCCGGTCGCGTCTGCTCAGTAGTGAAGCAGCAGTAAGTGCCTGGCGTACAGCGTTCATAGAGAAACGGGCTTTGTTGGTACTATCACTTTGGAGGACTGAGTCACGCTGTGAGTCATATTGCTCCCGCTATCTAGTATTTAACTTCAATATTTGGTTCACACATTCGCCCAACAAGCAAAAGATCCTCCAGTTCGATCCCTGGAGGAGATATGTTCAATTCAATTCAATTCAATTTTATTTATATAGCGCCAAATCACAACAAAAGTCGCCTCAAGGCGCTTCATAGATACAGAGAAAAACCCAACAATCATATGACCCCCTATGAGCAAGCACTTTGGCGACAGTGGGAAGGAAAAACTCCCTTTTAACAGGAAGAAACCTCCGGCAGAACCAGGCTCAGGGAGGGGCGGCCATCTGCTGCGACCGGTTGGGGTGAGAGAAGGAAGACAGGATAAAGACATGCTGTGGAAGAGAGACAGAGGTTAATAACAGATATGATTCAATGCAGAGAGGTCTATTAATACATAGTGAGTGAGAAAGGTGACTGGAAAGGAAAAACTCAATGCATCATGGGAATCCCCCGGCAGCCTACATCTATTGCAGCATAACAAAGGGAGGATTCAGGGTCACCTGGTCCAGCCCTAACTATATGCTTTAGAAAAAAGGAAAGTTTTAAGCCTAATCTTAAAAGTAGAGATAGTGTCTGTCTCCCGAATCCAAACTGGAAGCTGGTTCCACAGAAGAGGGGCCTGAAAACTGAAGGCTCTCCCTCCCATTCTACTTTTAAATACTCTAGGAACAACAAGTAGTGTCCTTTGGGGTGCAGTTGTGTCATGAAGGGCATCCGGTGTAAAAGAAAAAAGCAAAATCTGTCAAATTAAATGTGTGCATCTGCCCGATGTACTGAGCCCCTCGTGAATAAGGGAACAGCTCAAAGTAGATACTACATTTGAAAAAATAACCATTCCTGCGTTCTCTTCCTATAATAAATATATATATATATATATATATATATATATATATATATATATATATATATATATATATATATATATATATATATTAGGGGTGCAACGATACACAAAATTCACGGTTCGGTTCGATACTTTGGTGTCACGGTTCGATATTTTTTCGATACAAAAAAAATGTTCATGCCTTTTTAATTTGTCATTTATTAAAATTATAAATATATATTTTAACTCAAAAGTACAGTTTTTAAATTTAACCCTAACCCTTGTGCGTGTTTTTTATTTTGACAGCGAATGCGCACCTGCGGACCACTTATGTGCAGCCCTGGTTATTTAGCTCGTCATATCGCAGCCACAGAAATTATTTTGTCCATGAAACCATGAAGCTGCACTTTCTTTTTGCCTTATAGTCTCATTTGTCATAACTTCTCCGTTTTGTGGTAAGCTTTTCTTTGGCTGTCACTTCTTCACCCTGACCTGTCTTATTTGGCTCAGCAGAACTAAAATATAAATCCTGCTGCTTTTACACACACACTCACATAAGCGCAGCGATTCTCTGCGCGATCAACCTCTCACATGTTTAAGCTTGCTGCAGGAGATTTCACTTGTCATCTTTGCATAGTAAGCTAACGATTAATAAGACGATGTCAGAGGAATTGGTGCACAAATTATCATCACTCACAGATCAGTGCTGTCGCTCTCTATACACAGTTCGCACGATTGCAAAGTGAAAGCAAAAAAACAAGCGCAAATTCAAACGCGATTTCAATATGTCACATATTGACAGTGGCTCACCGATGCCAATGACATAATTACCCAGCTACATTTCTGAAAGAATGCAAAAGCATTGACATATATTTTTCCTTCCTACAATAGCCCGACGGGCAGGGAAGAGATAGATTTTGGTAGCCCGACTGGAAAAATCGCTAGCTCCAGGACGTCGGGCTAGCGATATTCCTCTGATTGAGGAATCACTCATCTTTGGAAAAGAGAGTTTATTACAGAGAAATGGCTCCTTCCAAAATAAAAGCTATACTATCCGCTTCTTCTGGGCTATATTCTCAGCAGCATATTAAACACATAAGGAGAATCATGTGCTAACAGCTGTCTAAATGACTCGGCTAAAGTTAGTAGCATGCTTGTTGTTTTGGTCTTTGCACTAGGATGATGTCGGTGTAAATGTGCAGTCATATTCGTTGTGTTCCCACTAGTGCTTTCAGGTTAATCTCGTTGAAATGACCTTAACGCCACAACACGGCAAATCTCCGTTAACGAGCTACCGCCGATCGCCCCGTGCATGGGGCTAGACGGCCAACACGTTAACGAGCTAACTGCGCTAACACACTAGTTCCCACCCATGTAATTGAGCATTGCGTGGCACATCCAACATACTGTTTTACTTTAGTCCATGACGCGCTTACCTTCAGGGTCATACGTCACATGAAAACCAAAATAATTCCAAACGCCAGATCTGAATGAGGGTGGGGGAGGTCCATGTTGCAAGGAGAGCTTAACTTCTGTCTCGCTAGCTTGCCCTGCTCTCTTCCTTCTGACGATGCTGTCTGTGTTGAGCGCTCAGTGGATCTGCGCTCGACAGTGCAGCCTAGGCGGAGTAGTCGAACGCAGATTCACTGAGCGCTCAACACAGACAGCATCGTCAGAAGGAAAATTGATAAAATAAATTACAAATGTTGTATTGTTCGATACATATGCGTACTGAACCGAAAGCACTGTATCGAACAGTTCAATATCGATACGAATATCGTTGCACCCCTAATATATATATATCCACCTTTACTGCCTACATACATTACAGTGCAAAATTGTGTCTCTCATTTCATTATTACACACTCTATTCAGCTCATGCATTTCCTATGAATCTATTTTTAAGCACAGATCTGTGCTTTTAACTCTAAATCTGTGGTTTGGTGTTACAAAATGCATCAGCTTTTAATTTCTCTTTCAGAGTTCGCCTGCTGGCTTTGTCAAATCTGTGCTCTGTGTTTAGTCCCGCTTCTGACTTCAGTCACATAAAAGGCTGCCTTATAGTGTGTTTAGGCAAACAAAGGCGCACTCCCTTGTTTATACAGAGTGCTAGGGCAAACACGAGCAGCGTGCCTGCTTGACTTTAATGCCTGGGATGAAATGAACCACAAGCCCCCTTGAGCTAAACCAATGACCCAGTTCTCCCTTCTGAAGACCTTCTATCATTTGTGCACCCGTGGCTATTATATTACAACAAGTTAGGAATACAGCACAGATTAATCTGTAAAATTATGTTTGCATGTTTTAGTGAAAGTATTCACCTCTTCAGTGTATTTTCAACTGCAGGTGCTATTCGGTAAGGTTAGTAACATTCAAGAGATTACAGACACCCTCGCTGAAATTTTCAAAACTAGGCAGCTCATGTTAGAACGGTCTCAATAGCTCCAGAGGTTTGAATTAAAAGTACATACATTTGATTGGTGCATACTGGTGGAATAACCATTACAGAAACATAAACAATGTCAATAAAAACAAATGTTTGTTGTTTTTTTTTAATTACCGATACTCTTAATGTAGGACAGCTGTGGGATAAAGCTTACATTAGATGGAGGTGTGATATATCTGTTAAGAACTTTGTGTGTTTATATGTATATTTTCAGGAAATCTGTAATCTAATGGCCGCCACACATTTGAACTACATAACAACATAACTGGAATCTGGTGAACCAGTTAGGTTTCTGTGAGGGTTATTGAAAGCCAAACTACACTGAGAGTAAGTTATTTGTGGTTTAAAAGATTGATTTTATCCCAAGTCGAAGGAAATCCGCCACATCGCATTAGCGGTCATTTCGCTTTTTACCCTCAAAGTTGTGGTATAAAACCTTTTTTGCATCCTTTTTTGATGTTCATCCTCTCATATTTCAGCCTCTAGTTAAATAAACTCTCAGCAGCTTCACTGTTGCTGCAGTAGTCGTAAAAGCGAATGTTAACACTTGTGATGGATCTCAGGACATTGATGTTTTATACTGATCGGCCCACTTTTTCTGAACATGTGAGCTCTGAGCTGTGATTGAGAACGAGGCAGCGACTTGGTCAGCCTCGTCCAATATTCACATCCTTACCTACACTGAAGAGGAGTGAGGCGTAAAAGAGAGTATGTGTCTGTAATCGAATTGAGGTTAAGGCTGTAACATGTTTTTTTAAATTTCCTCTTGTTTGCAGGAGCAGCGAGGAGAATTACGCGGCCCCCACGACATCATACCAGGAGATCTAAAGAGCAATCTGTTTACCCAAAGTCTCGGACACGCTTGCCCACGCACACAAACACTACCGCAGCCTCGTTGCTTTTTTCTTTTTACCTTTTCATGTTTACTGAACCGCGTTCAGCAAGTGTCATTTCTGCCTTTTTATTTATTGAAATGCAGTTCTTATGATGTACATTACAAGCCCATTTCCAAGACTGCTGCTGTGCTGTGTGAAATGTAAATATTAACTTAGCCTGTCCTGGTGGTCATAGGTCAAAAGGCAACACACATCCTGGATATGTTGCCACTTTATCACAGGGCAACCGTTCCCACTCCTACCTATAGTTAATTTAGACTTGCTACTACCAGAAGCGAAGACGCTCATATCTATGGAAGCTTTTTTTTGCCAGAGGAAAAAAGTTTTTCAATCCACAAGTCATCATTTCAAAATCATTTCAAAATTTCAAGGTAGGCATCTGAGAAACTGTGACAGAAACAAGCTTCCTGTAGATCTGCCGCCATGCAGGGAGGTCTAAGCAAGACAAGGCCAGACCACTTTTTTGCACATATTCCAGCAGCGTGGCTCTGGAGAGTCTGGGTGCTAAACACCCACTGAAAGCTCGTGACACATTACAAAAACCAAATCTCCCAACAGACGCTCCAGACTGTTCCGTTAAGAAAAGGAGGTGATATAACACGGTAGTGAGAGACGTGCGCCTGACTCAGCATTTTGGCATCCAATTCATAAACGATAATTTATTCTTGTTAAAACAATGTTTTCAAATTCGTCATGCTGTGTTCATGATACGTCTAGATAAATCTGGGGTTTAAATATATGTATGTGTATTTTTTTAAATTTCCATTTTACATGGCACATCTCCTGGAAGTAGGTTTGAGGGTATTTTTTTTTTTTTTTTTTTTTTTTTTTGTAGTTTCACCAAGTCGCTCACATCTCATCTGGAGGAGCATCTGAGCACACGTGCCCGTCCACATATGATATGCTTGCAAAGCTGCTGTACAGAACCTACCTGCTGCATATGTTCAGATACAATCTCACTCACACACACACACACACACACACACACACACACACACACACACACACACACACACACACACACACACACACACACACAGGGCGCTAAGCAATGCCAGAAGGATTAGCTTGTTAGACTTCTGATGTTCTAAATCTCCTCCTAGAATAGGATCGTCGGAAAGTATATTCAGGCCTTCCTCATCAGTGTTTACTCGGTTCGAGCTCACCCCACACGGAGGCGGCGGATGGACTCAAGCCTTTGAACGCAGTTCCATTTGCCCTGTTTGAGAACAAATGGGACCGCTCTTATTATTATTTTGTTTTGTGAGTGTGATTGCATTATTTATGTGTGGAGAACTGTCTGTATCAACTGTTTTATTGTGCTTTTAAGTTCTATTGGGTTTTATTTGGACAGAATAAATGCATATTTAAGCAAATATTAAGATCAAGAGTGCTGCTTCTTCATCACAGTCGAGCACAGTCGAGTAAAGAAAAGGCAATGTTTTAATTGCTTTTACAACTTTAGGAAAAAATCACAAATATTTACATTTAAAAATACTTCATCTGTTTTTCCTCTACAGAGATAGAAATGTTGAACTCAAAAGACATGCAGAGAGAACTGATTGAGTCAGACACCGCCCCCTATTGGGCTCTGGAGGGATTACAACAGAACAGGCGTACATAGGGCACTGACATACACAACAAATATATTTTTGGTAAAGTAAAAAGCGAGAGTACATTAGGAGCTTACACATACACTGGAGGGGGAAAAATAAATGTAGGCTAACACAGGTTAAATACAATGAGAATAACTTGATATATGCATGTTTTGCTGTAAAATTGTATGGAAAACAGTTATGACAAAACTACGGAATTATACCCAAAACATTCATGTCCCATTGGAGTCATGTTGGAGTAAAAGCTAGCACTAAAATCTGACAAGTGTGACTTTCCTCTTCGCTCTAGTGATTATTACTCTGATCTTGGCGTGCAAATATAATCAGTTCAGTAGCTGGAAGGAATAATTTAATTATTTTTTTTTTATTGTGTTGACAGTATTATGAATTCCCATTTCGTAATACATATAGGAATCTCCGGGAGTTCCCCTAAGCAGGTAGGTTTGAATACAACATTTATACGTTACCATGCCTTCGGTAATAATAAGTTGTAATCTGGGCTTTTTTGAGCATTATTCGTATCAGATTGAGCCCTGGTGTGTGTGTGTTTTTTAGGCCGGGCTGGTTACAGGATGGACAATAGTGTTACAGACTGCTGTAGATCCTCTTGATGGTGTCTCCTTCGTCTTTGGCGATGATGCCCTTCTCGATGTATGAATCAACCTGCTGGTCCATGAAATCCTTCAGCTTGGACAGGTCATAATCTGGAAAGATGAGGAAAACAGGAGAAGATCGTGAGGTTAAAGGAAAGATCAGACATTCTAGAAGTGCTGTCTTTTTAAGATGGCACACCCAAACAGGGTTCAAGGAGGATTAAGGTCATTTTTGTCTTAGGCCGAAATGCACGAAATGAAATGAGGTCAAAAGATCTCAGAGCGAAACACACTTGCCAGTTAAATAACTGCTAACTAAAAGACTTTGTGACATTGTTTTCCACCATGCTCTAGACAACTAATTGTCATTTGAAACGGCACCATATGGCTGTGGCTATATTTAGAGTTGAACACAGCGTAACTCTGTATTATCCATCATGGTAACAAATGAGTGCAGGCAAACAGCTGCCGCAACACCAGCACCCCTCTCTGTGCTAACAGACTCTGAGTAAAGTGGCTGCAGGAGGCTAGAGGACAGCCAACAAGTCCCACAGTCACTCCCGAGCATCTTCCTAACAACATTTCTAACAGAAGCAAATTATTAAACTGCTCGAAGATACAGTTGATTTGACGGACATGATGTGCGTGAAGGATTAGCAGGATGTAATTAGAGACAGCACTACTTCTCTCAATCTTGGCACTGAGGAGCCAAGAGCCCAAACCAGGATGCGGCCTCTACGTCCATCTGCTCTTCTGGCTAATCTCTGTGGTGCGTAGGCGTAAACACACACAGAGTCTGCTGAGATTGTTGTAATGGGTACTTCTGGCAGTGAGCACAATAAATGGCCCATCTTACACTCTCTGTTTCTATGAGGGTGTTTTTTTGTCTAACACTCTGAAAGAAGAGAGGACGAGGAAGACGAGAACTTTAGAGAGCGTTTTAAAGTGGTACAAGCTGTGCTAGATAAATAGGGCCTGGCGGTGTGTCGTTTTAGTTACTGAGTGTCTCGGTATGGGAAAATTGGGTGATTCTCGGGCACATTTTGACCCTCTGTGTGTTCAGCCTGAACTTGTCCTTTCTTACACCAGTATCAGTCTGTCCCCTGTCCAGATCACTGACAGGCAGGCAGGGAGGCCCTCTGTTGTCCCAGACAACTCCTCCACGCACTTGAATGCTAATGAGGTGTCCTATATAGAGCAAGGTCAGAGATGAGCTCCAGACAAAACTTCCCTGCTGCTTTGCTCCTCTCTGCTATTCAGTGCTTTAAGCTCACTGTCAGTCTCTTGCTTTTCTTCTCTTTCCCTTCCGTGTTTAAGATCCACACGAGAATCTGGGTCACACTTTGTTTTTTCTTTTCTTTAATTCCTGTGTTTGTCTGGTTCACTATTGATCAGCTCAGATTAGATCAAGCCTGCCAGCACAACAGATATAAATCTCACTTAGCTGGAACTGTTTACTTTTTTTCTTTTTTCGCTGTTTTTGTCTGGGATTTCCTACTGAGATGATCGCCATTGGGTGGATGGCCTCAATAGTGAGAACTCATTAACATTTCATTCTGCTCTGCTTAATTAAGCACCACTGGGCATCGATTTTACTCTGTGGAGAGCCCAACAGCAGGTTCCTATTGTTAGACGAGTGCACCGTAGTGTGTGAAACTTCCACAGTTTCCACAGATCTGCAGACTTTCTTTATGGAAACCGCTTGTTCCGGGAAAGAAATACATTTGAAAATATACAAACATTACACAAAAATCCCGAGACAGATGCTGATGCCTGATATTTTAGTGTTGTGGAGCAGGGTAAGTATCATTAAATATATTTCTTCTTCAAAGATGCCATCAATGATGAGGAACAGGTAGGAGGGAATAAATGAACTGACCTTTGTCTCTGAACAAGCCAGCTGTATCACAGCAATTAGGACAACTCATTTACAGTTATCCATATTCATGAGGTCTGGAGTGGAGCGTCTATGTTAGTATCCCACTCTCTTTGAAAATGCAAATCAAGGCGAACAAAAGAGGCTTCAATTTTTCCTCTTCTTTGCCGCGTCGCCTCAGACCTGTGATCTACAGCTGTTCAGTAAGGAGAGGACAGCTTCTAGTTCTGGCTCGTAGTGCTCAGCAAAGCCGTTCAGGACTCAGCGTGGAAATGTTTGTGTCTTTTGCACAAAAAGCAGACACACGAGAACGAGGTCTGTATCCAGTTTTTCTCATCTATTGTCGAACGTGAGGACACGTCTCACCATCTTTGCCCTCTTCTTTGTTGTGTTTCTTCAGCCACTCGATGTTCTTCCTGATGGCCTCCAGATAAGTCTCGGATTTGCCAGGCCGATCTGGAGTTAGAGGAAAGGGGAAAATGAAGAGAAAGGCAGGCGACGAACCGGCTCGTTGAGATATTATAAAATGCAAAAAATTTCAGCTCAGGTAAGCTTTGTTTTCACCAAAGAATCAGTCTGTGCTGTCTTTGGCATGTCAATTATTTATAGCTCAAAACTCTTCAAAAGCAAAAAGCGCACTTTGTTTATTTTTACTTTTTTCTTTCAGAAGCCATGGAAACACAGATTTTGACAACACAAGATTTTTCCTTTAATAACTTGGCAGCACAATAAAGCACTGCTGTTGAAATCAGATGCCCACTTTAAAAAAAATGGTAGAAATGGTGCCTGTTTCCCCCCCAAAATCAAAATCCTTTTGACAGTTTACTGGTTCTTACTAAATAAAGCTTCTTCTCTTTCATGCCCACACACACCCTGAACGCCTCCTCTTGCGCTGTATAACTTGGGTTATTCAGATGCACTTCCCCGCAAAATCTACAGCACCGTGTCCCACACCAGTGAGTGTGTTTTCATCTAGTTATCGGAGAAAGTCGCTAAAGAAGTTAGGAAAACAAATCAGGACAGGAAGACCAGAGGAAATCTCAGAATGAAAAAGCTGAACAACCTGGTTGTTGGACCTTTAAGTATCATTTGCTATACTCTGTCATCATAAGACAAGTCAGCCCCTTTTCACACAGGTTTAGGTGTGGGCTTGGTTAGATTACTAACCCCAGTATTGCTAATTTGTTTTGAAGTGATGGTTTTTACTATTCTAAAGACAGGAAGGATAAGCAAACAAATCAAAGGTGTGTGTGACACAACCATTGTTTTCCTCATTCATCATGAACAAACCAGCAGGAAAACAAGTTTTGGAAATAGTATAAAGCCGCACTAGTGACAATGATGCAGTGGTTACTTTTCCTTCTTTTCTAAACTCAACTGGTTGATCTTTGGGTCAATGTGACAAACAGCTGCAGAAACTTCAACATCCATTACTGCACTGCACTGGAAAAAGGTTCTGAAATTAGCATGTCCACCCAAGTGTGATGTGTTCTTTCAGAGCTTATCAGAGCTGGGCCTGATAAATGGCTATTCCAGAGTCACGTAACCCGGGACTGAATGACAGTTGTAATCTTTCCCCTTGGAGTCAAAACCCAGACCTTAGCGAGTGTTGAAAGCAGGCCTCAAGTGTTGGTTTGAATCGAGATAATGATCATGTTTTATTCCCTGTAACATTCACCGCTTGCAATCAAAGACATGTATAGTTTCACTTTCTGACACAGAAAGCTCAGTTACAGTTATATATTTCAGCAAACTTGCAATGATTTGATGAATCACACATCAAATTTGGATTTTAACCCAATTTGTTCCGTAAATATCATATTATGCAACTCAGCCTTTTAACATGCAGATAAACCAGAGTTTAGTAGGCAGCACTTCATATTTCCTTCATTTCCTGCTGAAATGTCATGGTGGTAATCCTGCTCTGTGATTCATTTGTTTTTCCTCTTTATGCACTCCTGTTTGTGTGTGCGTACATGCGTGGATTAGATTGATGAGTGGGTACAGCACAGCAGACAGGGACACAGAATAATGGCAGCTGTGACAAGCTTTCCTTTGAGTGCTATTGGACTGGCCTAGTTCAGGGACTCGAATACACAGCGCTGTATATTTCAGTGGCAGCTCTGCTGAAAAACAAAATGTCTGAAATTGTAGTCAGCCTAATAGTCAGGTAGGAAAGGATGATTTGCTTCAAAGAGCTAATCTTGTGGGATTTGCAATATTTGTGACTCATGTATTTATTTGAGATGTTTGGCACTAAACAAACCCTAAAAAAATAATGCAAGAAAAGAATTACAGGAGCGTAGCTTATTGCTTTGCGAGGGCAAAACTGTTAGATAGCATCAAATTATTTTAGATTTTTCTTTTTAAATCACAGAAAAAAAGATGATTAGGTAGTGGACTGACTGGTCTCAGCTGATGGCTGCTCTTCCTTGGTCGAATCTTTCAGGTTCTCATATTCCTTCTGCATCTTGGCAGCTTCAGCTTTGGTGTTGTCATCCTCATCCAGGTTTTTCCCTACAGCAAAGAAACAGGACAGGAATCCTTAAAAAAATCCTGGTCTGTTGCTGACAGCGATGCTTAAAGCTACAGGTGAACAACTTCATTGTTTAGTTAAATTACTTACATTGTATACTTTGTTTAGTCTTTAAAAAAATCTGATTTGATATTGTAAAACATTAATACATTTTAATGGTGGATTGTCCTGCAGGCTGTATGTCTAGATGAGTGACGTTGCTCAATAGCACACAAGAAGTAGCATGTAACTATCTAAATTACTGTTTTCAGGTCCACATTTAGAAAATGTTAAGCATGATGCAGTGTTCTCACTGGTGAGCTTTGGGGTGTTGCTAGGTGGATTTAATCTTCTAGTGTAGACAGTTTTTAGTGTTAAGCTAAGCTAACTGGCTAATGGCCAGAAGTGCATTCCTGCCTTTAGCCGGTTAGCTTAAGCAGAAGGGCATTCCTGATGGAAAAAAAGTAAAATAACTGAACTGAAACTATTAATGTGTTAATAATATATGTTAATGATAGTTTCATTAATGTCTGGCATGTCTGGAGGATAGTCTGTGCAGCTGTTTACCGTTTGGTCCAGTAAACTCAGGTGGCAGGAGAGGTTTGCCCCGCTTGTTCTTGGTCTGCATGGCTATCATAGCGTCCAGGTTCTCTGCAGGTGTATGAAACACAACAAACAATTTAGATTTCATATTAGATTTCATCAGCGTCACGCTGCTGCTCCACAGTGAATGAAAGCCTCTTAAGTGCTTGAGTGACCCGCACTGTTCCTGTGTGACTCAGAGCCTGATTATCATTTAAATCGAGTGTCATCTAATTACTGAAAAGAAGTCTCAGGAGTACAACAAAGGGATAAACATAATCTTGTGTTTTCCACTATTATTTCCACAGATTTATTTATGCATGCAGTATGAGAAGAGCCCTCACAGAAATCATTTATGTACAAAGCAGTTAACAGTGAGCTAAATCTATTTATTCTCTCTTTTAATCACTCACAAAGACTAAAAAAAAATGGCTGCATTTATTTGGGGGGGATAGACCAGGTATGCATATATGGTCATGATGGTCTCACTTAGGTGTTAGAAAACATGGAATGAGACAACCAGGTAATGCAGCTTAATGAGACATCCAGTCCTATCTGGATTAACAAAGGGGTGAACCTCATGTTCAAAAATAAAGGAAGCAGATGTTCTCAGATGTACCTCACAGTCCCCTCATTTAGCATTTAAAAGATTTATTTACGCATTTAATCCCTACAGTGCATTTATGAGCAGGTAGAAGGACTCTTAAGTGTTTTTTTATGTATTCTGTGAAGATTATTTTCTATGAAGACACAGCTGATATAATTACAAGTCTGCAGATATGGTTCCCTCATAGCGTAATTAAGTTCCCCACAGAGTTGTATTATTTTGGTTAATAAATGTTTACTCAAACTCCCAAAGTGCACCTCACTGTCTGAAAGAGGTCATATATACTGGAATAAAATAAAATAAAATTATGGATTGGTAGAGTTTGGTGAATAAAATATGACCACATATGAGAGCGGAGGAGCAAAAGAGTTTTTGATGGTGGATATTAGGACAGAAGGACGATAAAGATGTAAGACAAACAGAAAGGTTCAGTTTGTTTGCTGTCACCGAACATCGTAGAGCTTTGCAATTTCCTCTTTCATCTTTGCTCGCTCCGGCCTCCTTCCTCCATTTTTCTTTTTTATTATTCAACCATCTCACTCTGCTCTGCACTTTCTGTGTATTCACTCCACCTCCTCCCACCTGTGCCACAGTGGAAGCCCATTATTTTACTCTCTCCTCTGTGCTCGCACGCACACGCACACAACATTTCTTACTCGCCCACTCTCTCCCCCACGTCTTACTTTCTAGCTCAAGTCCTGCATCATCCGCTGGCAGATTGACAGCTGTGTGTATTCACTCGTGTACCTGTGTGACTCACTGGAGCGCCACAGGCAGATGGGCATGGGGGGGAGGGGGGCATTTACGTATTGTTTTTCCATTATCTTATTGCAACCTATGCTATAAAGCCAGAGGGGTTGCCTAGGAAACTCACATCCGCTCTCGTGGTATATGGCTGTTTGCTTTTGTAAGTGACATCAGCAGTGGTCATTTCCTCTGTGTAAGAAACAACACTGGCCAGCTGCTGTCAGGGGTCACTCAAAGGAGAATTGATTCATCTTTTTATAACCGACATACGGCAGGTTAGCCCTCCCAGACCTAAGGATCTAAGGACTGTGTTTTAAATATCTTTAAGCTTTGAGAGAACAAGCAACAAAAAGACATATGTTAGAATTCTAGAAGCTTGAAGAATAGAACCTGATGTTAAAGTTGAACTCGGTCCTAAGTATGCATGAAAGAAGATTTTATTTCCGTTGTCTCTTTCTATGACTGAATGTCAAACAGAGATGACAGCTGTCCCTTAAACGTGCCTGACTTTTCCACTGGCCAGTGATGTGATGGACGTCCATTAAAAAAAAGAAAGCAAGCAGTCTGATTTTACAGGGTGCCCTTGACACTAATCTGTCTCTGCAGGCTTTACGCTCCACTGCGTCAGCTGATAGCGAACATTAGCTTGACTGAACGCAAACAGAGCACAGGGGGAAAGCTCAGGTAACTCGGAGACAGAGAAATGTGCGCATGTACATCCAGCTGGTTAATGCAACGGATGGGTGGAAACCTACAGCTTTTATCCGCATGTTAGCTACACATGTAAGCAAAACAAGTTCAAACATTGGTGGTCAGTAATCTAGATTTGGCAGCTTTATCGATGATTTCAAGTGACTGCAACAAAAAAAGGCTTCAAAAAACTAAAATCCACTCAATAGCTTTTGAAGATCTTCATCAAAATTATGGTCAAAATTAGAAATCAACTCTTATCCAACAGTTTTAACAGAAACAAAAAATTGTATTATGATTTTAAGGCAAACAGATCAACAGTTATTAGGTAAAACATGTTAGTTTCCATGACCTGTTAATGCCAAATGCACAGTTTGTTTCTGCTGTTTGTTTGTGTGCTGATAAAATAACGCAGTAACTCTTTAGTGAAACTCTTTCCAGTAAAAACTGGGAAAAATGATTAAAAAAAAGGAATAGAAATGGAAACCATATGGCTCTTTAAACAAAGCTTAAGTCAATGAATTGTTTTTAAAAGTCGACCTGATAGCTGTGATCCAGAGGTGCCACTGCAGAGATGCAAACATGAGCTTGCAATCAGCGTGACAAATGTTAAAACTGCATTAGAGCTCTGATTGAATCCAACAGAAGGAAAACAGAGAAGAAAGAAGAAAAAGTAAAACATCACTGTGTCTGTGCTGCGCTGCTGATCTGATCAAATAATGATGTTGTCCAAGCTCACATTAGAAGCCCCATGGGACTTTTTATAGCACTCAACATGCCAACCACATTAAGACCTTGAATTGCAGCTGGAAAAAGCCAATAAATTGACTTTGTGCTACTTTGTCATTACCATTACCAAGATGAAAAATGATCTGTCAAGATCAACATTACTGAATTATGACGATGTCCTGCATGTACATAATATTATTTACCACAAATAGAGCAGGATCTTCAAGGACTTCTGCCATCTATTATACAATCCTTTGCCTCCCATTAAATCGCTGAGAATCTCCAACCGTTACACAACATTAGCATTACGTTATGTCTTACCCAGATAGGACACTCCCTCCTCTGGCGTGATGGTGCCGTACTTCACCATCATTTTGACAAAGTCAATCAGAGTCTTCATGATCGTGATCAGCGTCTCTCTTTCCTGGGTGTCTTGTTCTGCAACAGCAGAGCAGAAGACAAATCGCAAACCGGTGTCTAATAATGGTAACTGCCTACCGTGGCCTTTATGTGACCACATGGTGTTTGACTCTAGGGGTTATAATGATTGGATTATAAATAATTAGTTTTGTGTGTGTGTGTGTGTGTGTGTGTGTGTGTGTGTGTGTGTGTATTTGATCTGCACTTCCTAGATCTGTAAAGGGAAAAATGGTGAACAAAACAAGCTGCACCTCGATCTCTTAAAACAACATCACCAAGATTAACAATCTAACCCTGTTCTCGATCTGAAGAACTGCTATCTTGGGGTGGAATTGAGTGTAACAAAGATATTTTTGGGTGTGGTCTAACGCATCACAGAGACTTTGTGGACATATTTGTTTTTGTACCTGAGTTGAGACTTTTAAGCAGACGGTAGAAGTTTGGGAAGTACTGCAGGTCCTGGAGCCCATCTTCAGGGCTCACCTCATTGCCGTCATCAGCATCCCTGTCCCAGACGTTGTCCCCATCTTCTTCCGCATCTCTGTCCACCTCGTCTTCAATCTCATCATCCTCCTCATCCTCATCCTCCTCGTAGCGCCTCCTGGGTGGCTCCCATGTGTCCTGAAAGGGTGTTGTTTTTTGTTATTGTTGTCATCCTTATTCTTATTATCATTACATTCACCATTTTTTTGGAGGTTTTACCGCATTTGTGTCAGAATCCTCATCATCCTGAGCACCTCTAGCTTCTTGGTCAACGTCCTCAATCTCGTTGTTTTTGGCGTTTTTGGTGATGAGATCCTGGAGAGCCTCTGCCACCTTGTACTCCAGAGTATCTGCCTGATTTTCAGTGATCTATAAGACAGCAAAGTGAAAGAGGCAGGCTGAGAATGATTGTGTGCGGTAAGAAATGGACTGTAAGATGGATACTGGTGGACTGGTGATAAAACTCCATATATCACGTATTGATCACTATCACTGAGCTCTCCGTCTCAGGGAGGACTGAAAAAGTTTTTATTGACTGGCAAAAAGCAAACAAACAAACAAAAAAAAAAGCAATTCACAGCCAAAATGGTGCAAACACAGAACAATTCACACGTCTCTAAATCTTAACCCATGAGGAAGCAGCGAGCGCACAGAGAGGGAGAGAGAGAGAGGGCTCCCGCTGAGAAAATGCCATGCGGCGTGCTGTGCTGAACTGAATGATGGAAGCTTACAACTTACCAGCCCCAGTTTGAGCAGTTTGGAGACGATCCTGTCGAACACTCCCCTGTCGTCTTCCTCGTAGATCTTATTCGCAATCTTCTGAACAATGGCATCAGCCGTCAGCGGGGTGCCGTCGATTTGGCGGAAGCTTTCTGGGTCGTCTGAAAGGAGAGGACACTCGTGTTATCGTTTGGTAGCTTTCTCGAGACACTTTTTTAGCTGCTTTAATGTGTGCACTACATCGACTAAAGATCCTTTTCTTTCTTCACTTCTTTACTTTGATTCAACTTTTCTGTTTTTCTTTTTTCATTTTCACAATAAAATGTCAAACCTGGACCCGGAAACAAGTCTCTCTTTTATTAGATTTGCTAGTAAAAAGTTGTTTTCCCTCTCCTCACATTCACCATATCTCTGCCTCTATTACTGAGCACGAAATGTGCAATTTTTACAGCTTGTTCTCTTACATAACATCCTCTGCTGCTTCTCAAAGTCCAAAGACAATAAAAATAAGCATCGACAGGATGCTTGTGCCTGCACTGGCCTGACTGAATCATCGCTGATGCATTTAGCCTTCAAACACCAGGAACCTATTTTTGCTTCACGCTGCAAAATGAGAAATGAAATCTAGACCACACTTGCCAAATATAGCCACTTGTCATTGTTGGACTTTATGCACAAATCAATAAAGGACGGCGCTCAGTGGTTTGTGTCAGAGTCACCTCACCTCAGAGACAGCTCATATGCTGATGATAAAATTACATGCAGCCAAACGTGTGCACATCTGATAAAGTCCAGTGAGACAAAAAAACAAAACAAAAAAAAAACCCAAATATAAATGTTGAGAAATGTGTTTTGGCTAAATTTACAAATATTAAAAGAGCAATGACAGCAACTGGGGATGAATGCATTTTACATCACGTCTTAAGTCAAAGCCAGAGCAGTGACAGGCATTATTTACATGGGACAGAGATGAGATACTGCACTAATATTCAACCATGCCAGGCTATGTGTTCACACAGCTTCCTGTGAAGAGATTAAAGAAGAAGCCAGCACTGTAGCTGAACATCAGCGTTCACAAACGCAGTCAGGGAGAGGATAATCATGCATTCACATGTTCTCTCTCTGACTCTTGTCTCTGCTCATCCCCATCACACACTCATGTGTTTATCCTGCCTGCTCTTCCTTAAAACGCCTGCCCGGTGTCCTGCCAGCGAAAGGACAGAAGCACGCAGCGTGAAGCCTGCCTGTAGCAAAGGGGCCAAAGTTACAGTGCATGAAATCATGACAGTGTGTACCCTGGTACTTGCCGTAGTCCATCCCGTTCTTGGTGGAGTCATAGTCCTCAGCGAGACGTCGGCTCTTGGTGGAATCTGACTCGTCAGGAATGTACTGATCGTCCTTCTTCTTGGCAGGCACCTCGGTGGTCTCCTTTGATTTCGGGCCTTCAGCCAGCGACTTGAGCATGGTGAAGTCATCGTGGTTCTGCTCTGACTCTGTCGGGCAGAGGAAACAAAAAAGGGGGGTAAAGAAAAGTGAGCGCTAAAGATGAACTCATCTTACATTACTGTGGCTGCAGCAGTTTTTCTTCTCAGTACGGATGAATTCTGTTTTACTGGAAGTGCTGCAACATGATTCCACTCGGCAGGCGGAAATAAAGTCATTAATTGATTGGCAATAAGGTTTCCCCTTACCAGCTGACTGTACTGCAGCCTTCACGCTGTCCGCCTCTGCGATCTGAGGAAATTCAAAAAATAATTTCCACTCAGGATATAAGCTCTGATTAATAATGTTTGCCGGGTTAATACCCCGGTTATTTGCCAAGTGGCCATAAAGCTCATTTGTCCGGATATTGGAGGAGAAAGGAGCTTACCTGCTCTTGCAGAGGTCTTTCTTCTGTCAGCTGTCTATTGTACACAGTTTTATCTGTGCCAGGAAAAAAATGCATGCAGTTACTAAACAGCTGGATTGTCCAGACTTTATTACTGACAAACAGAGCCAGATTTGAAATGTAAATATAAAATCAATGCTGTGAAATACTTGTACAGGAGGCTCAAATGAACAGTATAGAAAATAGATATATTTAATATTATAGTGATGCTCATCCTATTCTTAAATTATAATCCCACATAAATTTTGTTATACTCCCTTTGTCCTATATTACAAATAAGCAGCCTGGCTGTCGATGAGGCTAATCTCAGAGCCAAAAAACTGTAACAAGAGAAAAAAAAGGTGAAAAACAAAGGACAGGTCACTGTGTTACAAAAGGCTTCTTGACCTTTTAAAGGTCTCCCCAGAACAGTGAAAAGTCACCCAGTGCAGGGGTCAACACGAAAAAAAATAAAAAAATAAAATACAAACCAATAGATAACTAACAACTGTACAACCAGTAAGATAGTTAAACATGTCTCATTTAAAAAAAACTAACTTTATTGAATAAATGCGTAGCCTTCATGCGTCCCTGCTCTCCTAACTCGCCACCGCACAAGCACAGCTTAATCGGATTATCAAACAAAAGATTAAAATGCAGCGAAAATAGACCACAAGCGGCCTCGAGCCAGGCGCCTTTAGAAACACCACCGGTCAGGCACTGCCGAGCTGGACCTTAACTTTAGGGAGTCCGCTTTTTATTTATTTATATACTCATGATTGTGCTGTTATGATTTATGAATCAACAGATTTAAAACTAAATTTAACCTGGAGCTCTAAAACGTATAAAACCCACAGAAATATCAACTTAGTAGGATTTTTTTTGGATTTTTTTTTTAACATTTCAACAACCATGTGCTTAAATAAAGACTTCCATTGTGGACTACTTTGTGGCATTTTATAAAATCCCCTAAGCAATCACTGCTCCACCAGCCCGCAGACTGAGAAGAGAATTCCACGATTGGTTTCAACTCACCGTCCGCTGAGGCTGGTGTAGGTGTGGGGAAGGCAGATGTCTGGCTCACTACATTCAGGGCAAGAAGCTGGAAAAGGACGAAAAGGCCAACGTGTTTTGACGCCATGGTGATAATAACTTGTCTATTTCTCCTCGGTGTCCCTGCTGTCCGGTTTCCTCCTCCCCAACAAAAGTGCTGAATGTGTGGACAGCTCCGCTGCGCTTCGGCCGGCCGATGGTGCTGAAACTGCCGCCCTGAGGAACCCGCTTCTGCCTGACGTACCGGGCGGGGTTGGGGCTGGTCAAGTCTCTCCACTGGAGCTGTTGACGAGCCGCGGTGCTGAAAACAGGTCACGGTCTCTGTAATTATAACCAGATAAGCAGGGAGGCTCTCCAAGCCCCGTGTGAGCTACAGCACCACCTGCTACGGCAGTAAAAGAGCCCACTACAACAAGACCTGCCCCCTTCTGCCTTTACTTAGGAGGAGGAGGGGGAGAGAGAGGGAGGGAGGAAGAGGAGTTAAACACTGTAAAAAGTGTTGATGTGCACGTGAAGTCCACCTACATATCTTATAAGTTCTCCATTAATAATGCGTGGAAGCAAGGGCGATAGTTTCACACACACTGCTGCAAAACGTGAGAACAGGTTAAGATTCTGCTGTGTGGATATTTGATGCGTTTATGATCATCAACCACTTTTAGTGGGGAAAAAATCATCTAAAACACGCGAGACTGCGCTGAAAGTAAAGAATATTTATGTAGGATCAGATAATTAATTGATAACACATAAAACTGAAGAGAAGACGAAGCAAAGCCGTAAAGCTGAGTATGATTTTTTTGCAGCACATGAGCAGTGGGGGGTGACCCCGCCCACTCCGTGCGTCATCCACAACCTGCGTCATGGTTGTAGATCTTCTTGTCAATAGCAACCGCTATTAAAACAGCATTTGAGCACATAAACAAAGGGTGCACACGCACATCAGGCTCGTTTTATGACCGCTGTCCTTTGGCCGCTAATTAGATTTAGGCTTGTTTCATGAAGGAACCAGCAGGTGGTTTGAAGTGGTATAACAAAATGAAATACTTGGATTCTAAAGTTCTTGCGAAAAAAAAAATGAGTGCAGGAGATAAACTTCATTCGTTTTGCACTTAATAGTTCAAATGGTTCATCCAAAAATCAGATGCCATCCTGAAAGCTGTCGGTCTGCAGCGCACTCATATTTCACATGTCACAGTGTGAAAGCAGCGGGCTGTGGATGCAACCAGACAGTCATTAGGAGCATATGAGCTGGATGATGTGGCCTGTCACTGCTAATCCTCCGGCTTTAGCTTAAAGTGCATCCCGGTCAATAATTGGACAATTCTTCTTCATGTCACATCATTCATGTTTGTTGGTTTGACAAGCTTCAATATTATTCTTTAGGTTGGCAAACAGCTGCCTTTCTCCCCTCACAGGACATTAGGAGGGAACCTATGAGATCTCTTCCTTGTTAATACTTGGTGCTACTGGTTTATGTGTTTGTCTCTTGTTAAAATTGTTTGCTTTTCGTTGAATTATATATAAAAAAATACAACATGATGTGGTATAGGTCAATATTCTTTTTTCCCCTCTCACATACTGGTTTGTTGGGAAAAGCAGGTGTTCATTTATTGCCAACATTATCAAAAGGTAAACATAATATCTAGTTTGTGTTCATAAAATATTTAATTTTCTTAGGCTTAAACTGAGAGGAATAATTTTTAACAGTAAACAGTATGCACTGTACTGTGCAAAGACATATGTTTTTATAATTTTCTTGGAAAATAGGTAATATGTGTCATAGTTTATTAAAACATGTAATCATACATTGAACTACAGCATTTGAGAGTTTGTACAAGTCTTCAAAAAAGCTTAAAAGTCAGCATTTGACCACCTTTTTCCTTCAACACACTGTGAACTCTCTTAGACAAGTTTATTTGCCATGTCTTCAAGCAGTCTTCAGGAATTGTTCTCCAGGCTACTTGAAGGACATTCAAAGCTCTTCTTTGGATGTGTGTACCTTTTGTTCTGTTATCTGTCAGGATGATCCCACACTGTATGTTGAGGTCTGAGCTCTGGGGAGGCCAATTCGTGACTGTGTGTTTTTATCAAGATATGCTTTTACTGCATTGACACTTTGTTTGGGACGATTGTTAAAAAAGAATCTGTTCCCTGTTGTCCTTCCACAGAGATCATTTGTGACAAGGCTTCAGCAAATAGTAGATGAATCAAATGAAGCATCTCTCGGGTATTTTTCAGGTCTTTCTTTTCCTCTTAAAGACATGACTTTCAGGTACTGTTTACTGTAAATGTCGGTGTGCTGCTTCCTCTTCTGTCCTCCACTTGTCCAATTTACTGAAAATGTTCAAGGACACACTGCACACTATATTGAGAAATGCCAAGTTTTCAGCCAATAGTCCAAGGAACCAAACTAAAAATGATCAGGTACAAGGACCAGACTGAAAATGAGTAACAAAGCAACCAATGTCCAAAGAAGAACTTTGAACGACCTTTAGAAAGCCCACAGAACTATTGCTATATTAACCACTTGACAAAAGCAAATAATGAAAAACTGAGGAGTGTCTCAAGACTTCTGAATAGAATTGTATGGGCTGGGTGAAAAAACAGAGTTACAGAGACTAACAAAGATGTGCTCCGTTAACCTGTGCAGCACAGCTGTTATACTGTATCGCAGTTTAATGTGAGTTCTAGTTCTCTGTCTTCTATTTGAGGGCATCTTATTAGTTTTCCTTATCACTTTTATTCATCACAGCGCAGATGCTTTAAAGCTGTAGCACTGACCCTGCTACATCACGGTGCTCATTGCAGTACAAAATAGGATGTTTGCCACCTGCTGTGGGACGACTGCACTTCCTGTCCTCTGGCTGCCTCAGCAGTCTCTGAACAGGAGCGCTGCCAACACCAGATTATACAGTATGCTACACTCTAACAGACCCCCCCCCCCCCCCCCCCAGTCAATATGATATGATTTAATCATCTAAGCAATGAAAAGAAGAGATTGAGGATGTACAACAATCACTTTATGTTGCTCATAACTGCAAAAGAAAGTAACAACAGCTATTTCTTTGTGAATTTTTTCTACAATCCCCCATATTTGATTTACCCCAACAAACCTTTTCTCTTTTTATCTGTTAATTGGCATGGACAAAAAAAGTAGTACACTAGTGACACCTTGTGTGTGGTAGCTCTAATTACACCCACCGTCCTTAATCCCATAACCCATAACTATTCTGAAACCCAGCACTCGTTACTGATTCAGAAATACTATTCATTTTGCACGTTTTTGAACAAAAGACAATTGTACACATGATCCAGATGTTTTCTGCTGTATTTGTGGATGCTTCACAAAAAACAGGGACAGTGACAGATTTTATTAAAAAAAAAAAAAAGAAGGTATACTCTGCTTATTTTGGTAGTGAGACACCAGAATCACATTGATGACTGCCAATTCTACTAACTTGCCATCAGCTCTGAGACCCGAAGATCTGAAGATCTTTTGTCTCCATCGATCTAGTAATGAAGACTTTGAAGTTTGTTTTTAGAGGCATCGTTAGAAAGATCTAATTCCATTATTTGAAATGGACGATGTCTCTGTCTATAGCTGAGGTTCTTTTGTGGTCGGTGAGTTGTGAGCATGATGCAGATGAGTGGAGGCTGACAGGTCAAAAGCCAGCCTTAAATTACAGTGTCAGTCTGTGCCAGCTGGTCATTCTGTCCAATTAAAAGAAACCTGTGAAAATATGCAAATTGTGTTGGAGAAGCTTAAATACAACAAGCACAAGTGAATTGTATGTGGGAAAAAAACTGATTGGGATTTTGTGACAAAACAGAAAGTGATTGAATACTTTTATTAGAAATTTTATTTTGTGATGCAAAATATTTTCAACCATTTATGGAAAATATTTAGTAGGAAAAATATCTACGTCCATATTTCTGACGTATTATTCCAAGAAGAGAAGGAAAAAATGAAACTGTACTTGACTCAGCTCCAAATGTACAATTGCAGTACAACTGGTAAAGATGACTCAATGCAAGTATAGTTGAACATTTTATTACTCTCTGCTATCTTATGTTCTTGGAGCAGCTGTAAGCATCCTCTTTCAGTGCGCCCCAGGGCAGCTGTGGCTACAATGTAGCTGCCATCACCAGTGTGTGAATGTGTGTGTGAATGGGTGGATGACTGAATGTAGTGTAAAGCGCTTTGGGGTCCATAGGGACTAAGTAAAAAGTCCCTATGGACTTAAATACAGGACATTTACCATTTATTCTGATTCAGGTTTTGAACAACGCATATGATTATAAAAAGTATATACAAAAGCTTTTTACTGCATTACTTCAGTGATGTATAGTGAATATGCTGCCATTGTGTGTTTGTTGAATAAAACACAACTCATGTTATTTTTTGCCATTCATGCTAAACAGAGCTATGAAACATATGAACCTGAAATGAGCTTTTCACAATATAAAGTATGGTTTTGTCATTCACTGAAAGCCTTACAGGTCTTATAAACTGTGATCAGTGACTAATCTCAACTAACCAGTAACTAACCTCTGCTGAATTACCTGTAGCAAAGTCCTAAAATCATGCAATTTTTTAAGTCAGTGTTTAAAAATGAAATATTTTCCTTGTTTTTAAATTTGGAGTATAACTTTATGATCCAAATATTGCTGTCTAATAAATATTTAAAATAGCAAAGAAGTTTAAGGTGAGTTCCAATGTGGGCTACCCCCAATTCAGGACTGCACTCAGCATCTTGGACCCACAAACAATGGTTAAAATGTATGAACGCTAATGTGACAGAGTTGGGGTGTCTTTCTTCTTGGGTCCTGTGGATCGAGTCCACCACGGCTCACAAACATTCTGAGGAAAATCACGGGGAGTTTTTTAAACAGCCTAAATATAAATCTAGTAAGAAGTCCTCACTTACAAGTGATTCTCAGAGAAACGTTGAACTAGAAAGGCTCTGAAACTCCTGTGACACATTCATTCTTTCAGCTGTTTGGTTAAAAAAGGAAAGCTCGGGGTTACCAACACAGTTATCTATTTACATGCTATTGATTATGATTACATTTTTTTTACTGTGCAGTTGTAATGTTGGTAGCTTCGCATGCCCCTTGTGTTCAACCCCAGCTACACTTAGAGACATCCTCACTGCCTCCAACATGAGCCTCCCTCATGGCAGGTTTACCTGGAGGCACAACTAACTGGGGAAATCTCTGGTGTCTGGTGGGTGCTGTAGATCACTGATGTGGATGAGGAGTAAAGACCCCAGCAGGATCCTGAGATTTCAGGGATACAAACCAAGGTCTGATCAGCATGTAATGGGCCAAAAGGCTGAAACATCCAATTATGCTGAAGAACACAACTGAGGATTTCTCCCTAACATTTGTGACTGGCTGATGGAGCATTAATCTTGTGCGGTGGTCCTTCAAAGCACATGGCACTCCTACTGTCTTGTCCTATACTTCAAAAACGTAGTACTCTGATATCAATGTGGAAAATAGTTCTGCATTCAAGTCACACCAGCTACGCTGAGGAAGTTTGCTGAATTCACCGTCACAGGGTGTAGCAAGTTGCAGGAGTCAAGTGCAAGACTCACTGATAGGCTGACTTTTTATTAGTTAATATTCCAAAGTCCAAAACAACAACACAAACAATAAATTCAAACACTTCAAGAGAAACAGAGAACACACTAGGGGGAGGTTAACACACATAGTGACAAAGGTAAGAAAACTGGAAACCCCTGATTAACAAGAAACAGCTTAAACTAATCACAAGGACAGCAAGGCAGAGAAAGTTAAAACTAGCAAAACTAGCAAAGCTCCTACTAGAGGCAAGACCCTAACATACATAACCTTGACACAGAAAGACATGGACAGAAGGTCAGGAAAAAACAAACACCAACCAGAAAACTAACGGAAACAAACAGGAACTGAAATAAAGAACTGACGTCTCAAGATAGTAAGGAACATGAAAATCAAATGGAAAACAATAAACACACTGAAAACCAAACAGAACATGAAATAATAGACACAGGTTCAAAGTAAAAATGACCCAAAACAAAAACAAATATCACATCTCTGACCTGGGTGCATGACATACCTCTTTTTATAAGCGTGCAAGGCGTGCACTTCCAGCGGAAGTAGAGCGAAGTGCGTGACAATGTGAGACTGTTAAAGGGTATGTATTTGGTTGTGTAATCACTCCGCTCATGAGAAAGTCCACAGGATATTTTTCCGATTGCCAAATATCTTACTGCTGCGATCGCTTCCATTTTTAGCGTTGCAGTGTTATTGCACTGGGTGAGGGAGATGTGAGAGCCTCTCTGCAGAAATTCATCAAAACCATTATAAGAGTGAAGGTCTTATTAGTTCTCTTCTCTGCTCCTGATAGTTTTCCCACCTTTTGTTGTTATGAGCTATGTGTTTTAAATAACTGTTATATTTCTCAACACTGTGGGGAAATTCTCAGAAAACATCGTAATTCAAAGAGTTTTCTGAGAATTTCGTCTCCTCGCCTTGGGACTACAGGCACAAATGTTTAGCTGCTAATGCATCCTTGAGCCAACTACTCTGACAGAAGTAAAATCACGTGACGCAGTTTATCAGGGCCTCAAAAGGCCTTAGCCCATGCAATATTCATCCTTTAAACCGTCTGTGGTTTGAATCAAAGATTCCTCTTGAGTACGTTCAACGCGCTGTTTATTAATGCATTTCTAAGAAAGCCAGTAGTTGGCGTTGCACGTTTGTGCCTAGAGGCCGGATCTGACATCGTTGTTTGAGCCTGTGTTTGGGGAGAAGAGGTTCTGAGGAGCAAGCTGACCTGGTATTTATTTGTCTTTTTCCTCTGTTTGCAAATGCCATCTGACTCTCTTTTGTGAGGGCCTGAACAGAGGCATTCTCTGGAGAACAAAATAGATGGAAAGACATGAAGTCTCTGCTCATGTAAGACTCAGGGGGAAACTGTTGAGACTTCAAAGTCAGTTCAGCTCAATCCAATCCACGGAGGCACTGCTTTTGATATGTCATCTATTTACAGCCTCCTTCAGACAGACTGTCAGGGAAACACTTCATTTATCTTTTCTTTCTTTCTTTCTTCCTTTCTTTCTTTCTTTTTTTTTATTTTTAAGAGAACCCCCCCCTGTGGTTATGTGGGACAAACAACTGGTTGCATGTCTCAAATATAATTTTTTAATTCCCTTTCCCATCTGTGACATGTGTAAATAGGGATTTCTTTGTCCCATTTGAGTAAAAGCTTTGACAGATGATTAGCTGCACTGCTTTTTGTAACTGGCAGCCCTCGCATTTAGCAAAAGTACTAACATGTGTAAGAAGTTATTTCACCACTAGAGGTCTACGCTTTCCTTCCATCCACAGGAGTGCTGGGGAGGACCGACAAGAGCGGACAGAAAAAGGCACTGAAAACCTGAAGCAATCTCTGCTAATGGAAGGTAATTGTGGGTGAAATGTCACTGCATGTGCTGTATGTGTTCCTCATAAACATTTTGAAGGGTCATATGTTTTTCAGTGGAGATCGAAAATGTGAATTTCCAGTGGAATTATCAGCTGTGGGGTCTCTTTATAACCAGCTGACAAGATATAATGCTGCTGACTTCTTCTTCACCCTCTGATCCTTTGAAGACGGCGCTCAGGAAGTTCATTAAGCCGCAGGGCGTTTTACATCACCGAGCTTTCTGTGTTTTCTCCTCTGTTTTGTGTATGTGTGTCCTTCTTGAACTTCTAACCTTCTAACGAGAGAATATCTCATTAGTTTTGAGGTTTTGCTTACATTTACTGTTCTTCTGCATATTAGATAATTTAACACAAGTGCTCTTCTGAGGCAGTTAGTAGTATGTCTGTGGTTCTGGAAGGTTTTTATCAAAGTCTGAGAAATGACTTTACAAGGGTTTTTTTTTTTTGCCCTGGGTTTGGGGACTGCATTACAAACTTCATTTTTCCTAGATGTTTATATGAATTCATTGGAGGCGGTTCGGGTTCAAAGAAAAGACCGTTTTGGTGGCATTCTGGGAAATGTCAGATTCAATGTTTTAAAGCTTGACCCACACAAGAGGCCGAAAGTCAGTCGAAAGTCAAGACTGACCCAGTTACAGCCGGGTCCGTCTTGACCACAGGATCTACATAAAGTTTAAGATAAAGTTTGAATTAGGTTAAAGGACAAGTTAGATATTTTGAGAATTAAAACGAAAATCAGTAACAGAGAGTTACATGAGATGACTGATTATTATAAATCGGCCTCTATGGCCAATGGAAGGAAATCCACAAAAAAGTAGAGGAGAGGCGCACGTGCGCGTACGTGTGTGCGGTCTTTTTTTTCCTGTAGCAGTTCTTTAATTCAAACTAGTCAACATTATAAATTATGTGTCCACTTTTTTTTCCCGGTCTCATATCCAGACTGTTTGATTTAAGAATCTGGAAACAGCTGGAGGTTTTGTGCAATGGTCGGGAATTAGAAGAACAAAGATTTATAGATGTAATGGAAGTTTATGGTGAATGACATGAAATTAAGTATCCAGTAACAATAGCTGCATGAGTATTTCGACGTCTGGATCTGACTGAGAGTGAGTGCAAACGGGTGAACATTGGGTGGGTGGTCTTCTTGTTCTGTGTTTTCTGTAAGAGAACACAGACATAAAACTGGACTTCTTCTCTACTGGCTGCCAGAGTTACGCTGCTGGAGTCACACCAAACCACCAGTAATATGTTTTCCTGGCCTGGGGAGCAGAACAGAGGCAGAGGGCATCTAATGAACCAGAAATAACAAATCACTGAATTCTCTGGACATTTCAAAACATGTGCAGATTTATGTCTGGCATGCATCTGGGTCAAATGGACAAGAAAGTCCCCCCATATACTTCCCCTTAAAAGACCTATTCTAGTTTAAAAGAGAGTAACTGGTTAGCAATTAAGCAAATCATTGTTTTCCTTTTTCAGTTGACTACAACATGAGTCACGGGAGAAAATTAGCGTTATGACTGCCAACACGAAGGAACAAACTCTTGTTTCCTAAAAGCTTTCCCAGCCCATGTGGAGCTTTTGTTGTCAGGAAAAAATGCAAAATAATGATTTAAAGAAATCTTTAATAAAGAACACGTGTTACACCCTTGTTGAGAAGATTGACACAGATACATAATACATACCAGGTCATTATTGGTCTTATGTACAAACACTACACAACGTTATTCAAGCGGATCCCATACAAGCACACGCAGCCATCCTCTCATACACGCACACATGCAACCACACATAGAAAGACTGATTACTACAACTGATTATCTTCCATATCCAAATATACCTACTGCAAGTTTTTTTTTGGCCATTGGTACAGTACACTTTTGCACACAAAGAGGATGTAAAATGCATACAATGTGAAACAGGCTGTCTTAGCGTGCAGAAAGGATTCCACTGAGTGTAAAGACAGTCCAAAAAAAAAATCCCTCATTGAATCACAACAGCAGGATGTTACAACAACCTCCGTGGAAATCGATGCGGAAGAAACAGGAAGACGAGAGCAATAAGAGGATGTGGCAGTCAAGTGAAAAGGACATACAAAGGAGCAAAGGGAGAAAGAGCTTGAGGTGAAAGGGGTCAAGTGCAAGAGGTTAAAGCGTTCCTTCGTCCAGCAGTTTGTTGATGCCATTGCAGATCTTCCTCAGAGAGAGTCTGTACTCCTCTCCGTCTCCGTACAGCTCGGCCAGGAACTCCCCGTGGGCAAAATGGTTGAAAACGTGATCGATGCGGGCATGTGAACGTGCGGTCAGGTGCTGCTCGACCAAGGCGTGAAGCAGGTCCCTGCACTCTAGCAGAAGCTCTGACAGAATATTCCGGTCAAAGGTGTACTCCACCTCGTAGAACGACACCGCCGTCATGGCTGCCTGGTTCATCTTCTTCTTGAAGCGCTCCACTGTGTCCAGCTCATCTGGGCTGAACTGGTGGTTACGGTATAAGATGCCAATCTTCAGAGCAATCTTGATGACGTCCTTGATGATCTTGTGGGCCTCCTTCTTGCTCTTGGTGAACTCCCGACTCGCCTTGTAGAGCTCGTCCAAGATCTCACTGCTGGTATCATCCGTCAGCATGTTAGCCACCACCATGGTGGCCATCTTACTCAGGATCTTCTTCTGGGCCTGCAGAGCCAGGGAACGGGAGTTGAAGCTCTCCTGCCCTGAAGGAAGAGAAACGAAAAGGAGAAGAAAAGAAAAGACATGTGAGTTTAATCTGCAGCATATATTGCACTTCGTGATGACCAATCCAAAATAAGAAGGTTTACAAATGAGTTAAAAACTTTAATGTGTGCTGCACCTTTCAGAGGTGAGAAATATTTGTTGCGCAAAATCACAACAAGAGTCGACTCAAAGCTCTTTAGAATATAGGATAACAGCTATTAAATTCAGTTCTTTGTATTCTTTTGGCGGCCAAGAAAAACTCAAGGCTCAAAGTGGTCTAACTCAAAAAATTATCTTTATTTTACACGAACACACAAGCTCAGGTCTGAAAGCAGCAATAGCCGCATGGTTGTTTATATACTTCTGTAGCACGTCACACACTCTAAGTTTCGAACACTCTGCTTAGTTTCACTTTCTGTCTGTACCTCATATGCTCTGCAAATGCAGTTTCCTGTCAGCCTAGTTTACACTCAAAGTTGGCCCTCTCTTATTAAAATACATAAAACAATATAATCAGCAAATAAGCACTAAGAATATATGTTTATTCCTTAACACATCAACATCAATATTCTGAAAATCAAAAGACCTCTTATGAAGATGCAGTGTGCGACAGTGGGAAGGAAAAACTCCCTTTTGACAGGAAGAAACCTCCAGGAGAACTAGGCTAAGGGAGGGGCGGTCATCTGCCATGACCAGGTGGGAAGGTGGGAGATGAAAGAGAAATAAAATAAATAAATGATGCACACATTAGTCATTGTTTACACACTCTTACATGTTTACATGTACATAACAGCTGAAATCCATCTGGACGAGCGGGCTTTTGCAAGTTGCTCGTTTCATGACATGACACTGCAGAAATTTCGTAGGTTTTATTTTTCCTTTTTTTGTTACAAGAAAACTGGTAACAGTTTTATGTGAGTAGATATGATGACATGGCAATGCTGAAAGTTCCTCTTGGGATGAAAGGTCAAGTCGAATAAATCAGTCTATTCAGATATACGACTCTGTTTTTTTTTATAAACAAGATTGTATTTTGTGTCATGGGCAAAAAAAAAGGTACAGACGACAGTCTGAAGAAGTGAACGAGGGATAAATTGAGATGCATCTACATTCTGCAGCAGGGCGGTGGCTTTCCTGGAGCTGGCAGTGGTTTAGCGAGCTGGCTATGGGAGGAATGACTGTCTTCCCTGGAAAACTTCAAACAGCTGAAGATAGATAAGATTCCTTTTCACACACTTTCCTTTTACAAGTCCAGATTGATCACATTTGTTAGTCTGCGTCCTGTTGCAGCCACAGTTTATCTCAGAGCGAACATCAAAGGCTCCTTGTGTCCTCATGAAGCAATGCGAGCAGCCAAACACGTGTCTGTGTGTGAATGTGAGGAGTGGGAGGATGGAAAGGGGTTTTATTTAGGTGCCACCCAGCTTCAAATTACACACCAGATAACTCCTATTATGATTAAAGCCAAGCAAAGAGGCTTCACTACCCCCCACCCCACCCCCTGTTCCCTGGGCACGTTGTCAACCGCTCCCTCCTCCACATCTACGTCCAGAGTGGGAGAGAGGGTAAAAAAAGTGAGGATGAGTGTGCCATTGCCCAGTGGGCTTAGCGCAGAGCAACAGATGAGCCCATATTCGAAGAGGAACACCTGCTTAGTTGTCATTATAATTTTATTTAAGCACACAGCTCCTGTATGTGACTGTTTAGAATTCACAGCATTGTCACATCATCCGGTTGTTTGTTATTTCAATACAAAGGAGGTGTTTGAATTTGGGGGAAGTGGGGGTGGGGTGGGCAACAATTGGGAAAACCTAATCAGTGGCATTTCATGTGAATGTACAGAAGTGACATTTCCTGTGTTGGTCTGCAGCTAAATGACATTTCATGTATATATAATTAGCCCACCATGACATTTAACAGCAGATGTCTTTGTCTACAGTCCTTTCCCCCATCGCATTAAAAAAAAAAAAAATCTGATGTCTCTTTTCACCTCTTCTTTGTAGAGCCTCAGAAGAGCGGGGGCGAGACCTATTGTGCATTTGACAAACGTGTGGTGGGTGAGCATGAGGACACAGAAGTTCCCAGTGCTATTTAAATCACGAGGTGTCAATATTTCTGGTATTTCTATGAGTTCAGTTCAGCACGAAGGCAGATTTTTACTGGGAACAGGGATAAGTGTGTCATCCTGACTGTAATTACTATGAAAACACTCGTTTCACTTGTGGTCTCCGAGGAAGTGAGTCGCATGGCATATATCCTACTCTTTCAGATTTTGGAAGCGTGCAATATTTCATGATGGATTGATATGTCCCGATTTTCTTTTCTTTTTTTGTCCAGTTTGGCGTGGCATAAATAAGCTGTGAACATAGCTTTGATGAATTATCCCCACATAAACCTGACAGTATGGAGGTGCTGGTAAACTAACAGTTGTTTGTGGGACAACGTCAAGATTGGTTTCTGGCAATTTAGCAAATTTAATATTGCCGTTTGCTTCCTACCATTTGCTCGGGGAAACACATGGCTTGTTAGCAGCTAAATGCTCCACGTTGCTTTCCAGTATGTTTGCCTGCTGTTTGGTGCTGCACAGCTAACAGCAGGTTTACCTAAGCTTTTAACCTAAGATGGACTACAATATTGAAACAATAACTAAAGAGGAGTGTGGTGAGAGTAAAGCCTAAAAAAATCACTTATCATAAAAATCACAGCTGCTTTGCTTTATGGGTGTTAAAGCAGGGGTGTCAAACATAAGGCCTGGGGGCCAGAAGAGGCGAGGACTCCAATCAGACCAGTTGGATGGGCCTGTAAAGCAGGACATTAATTTTTTGACTTTTCACTGTGCTTTCACAAGTTTCACAGCTTTTCCTACTGATAAATGTACTGTATGTTGTTTTCCTTGCTTGTGGTGGGACCACACTGTGTGTACAGAGCAAAATTCCTAAACATTTGCTTGTCAAAAAAAAAGGGCTGCTACATTTTCCATTTATTAAAGATGGCCATCTACCCTCTCTTTACCATAGAGGCCACAGACAAGCGACAATAGAACTCCAACAACTTCATAAACAACCCACTTAAAAGACTTCCAAGAAACCACCTAGGAAATAACTGAGTATCATGGACACAAACATTTGAGCAGCTGCACGATAGTTTCCATGATATTTGAATAGTCACACCATAATATACATATGACTGGTTGTGATTAGGCAGATCTGTGTCTGTGCCTCTCATCAACAGACTCTCTTTGTCACAGTCATTTCCTGCTCCTCTGAAGCAGCTCTTTGTTCCAGCGAGCCTCTGATATTCAGAAACCCAACTGGATAGATTTCTGAAACCCTGGCACACTGATAAAGGTGACAGCTTGCTCCATAAAGCCGGCCTTGTCAGACCGATGGCGGTGCGGGCGACTTGGATTTGGATCCCACCAGTATGTGCGAGTGACTCCATTTCTAAATTAAATTTAAAAAAAGATGCAAACAAAAATAAAAAAAAACATCTGCTGTGATTATGCCAAAAGATTTATTGAGCTGGAATTGACTGGACACTTTCTCACTTTCTCTTTTCTTTTCTTTTTTTTCTCTGCAGAGCTAAAAGCAGACTAATTATTCTCCTGCCACTCCTCAACACGCAGGCTGGAGCCTCTTTTTTGAGCAACAGCAGGTGGCTATCGACTCACTCGCCTTGACTCCTGTCTCAAGTCTGGTTGCGCATCCCGCAGTGATGAAGAATGTAAGCAAAAATGAAGGAGTGTGGTGGAAGGGGCGGGGGGAAATTACTGAGAAGACTGGACATGAGGCCGCTTGAGGTGTGAGTCAGAGTGCTGGTAAAGGAGGTGGGTGGTTCAGATACTGACTGGAGATTTTAGCACATAGAGAGTAAGTGAGGGTGGATCATTATGGGAGTGAACAAGAAGACAGTGAGAAGTCCAAGCTTTCCTTCTCTCTCTCTCTCTTTCTCACACACACACACACACACACACACACACACACACACACACACACACACACACACACACACACACACGTACAGCCTGTCACCCAGAGGCTGTGCTGAGTGACATGCATGAACCACAGTGTCAGAATAAGTTAAGGAATAGTGCAAGCTGTCAGAGGAGACATGGCCAGAAAAAAAACTGCATGCTAACTTTCTCCAGCACTGGCACTTCTTCTCCTACCTGCTCATTATTTCCTTTGCATCACTCTCTGCTGTAAAAGTTTTTACTAAGCAAAGCGGTTGCTCTGAATTTGCTGCTGAACACAAACAGGGAGCGGAGCTAAACCGCTAACACGGGGCCAGTCGCAGAAGCCCATCAGAGAGGTTACATAAGCATGTTTTGGGAGCTGGTGAAGTTTACTTTTAACATCAGGATTAGTAAGGTGCTTGCTGCTCTCTGGCCACGGCTGTTGACTAGACAGTCTCTCTTTGTTCCGCCTGGTGTTTTCCGAGGCCTGAGTCAACAGTTTCAGCTGCACTGCATCAGAATATACATCCACTGTGGATCATGGAGACCGGCCAAACCTGCCCTGCTCAAGGTGTTGGAGTGAAAAAAAAAAAAAAGATCCATCTGGACGAAATTATTTTGATTGCAGCCAGAGACACTTACATCAAGCAACCGAGATGGAAAAATATTTATTTGTCAGTTTAACGGTCCCTGTGTGAAGTGAAGCTGTAGCCTTATGTTTCACAACCTGAAAAGGGCAAATGTCATGGCTCTTGCAAACAGCTAGCTGCTTTCGGGCAGTCCGAGGAAGAGGTGACTGCAGCAGGTAGCGCTGTAATATTTAATTCTGCAGATTTTTATGACAGATCGCCTTCCTGGTGCAACCCCTAAGGGATCTGTGTATCCTCTCAGGACCAAGTGGGCAATCTTTTGCTTGTTAAGCACATGTTTAAACCACCACACTATGGAGCCACTGGCTCTAGTGAACAGATATGTCCATATATAATGAGCATGAGTTAGTCCTTCTCTCCATACTGACCCTGAAGCTTTTTAAATGAAGGAGGCTGGAGTGATGGATTGAGATGCTGCTCCAGCGTGAGGATATAATAAGCAGACATTATACAGACTAGGAATGAGTCAGCAATAGTGAAAGGATGGTTAATACCAAACAGTGCATTCTTATAAAAATGTGCAGTCAACTTTGTTTCAGCTGTTGCATTCTTTAAACTGTCCCACTTTAAAGGGAATCACTGCTCATTGAATGCTGACAATCCAAGAAAATATATGTTTTCTTTGGATGAAAAGTGAGCTGCTTCTATTTGTGTAACGTGCTAAAGCTCAACACTGGATGCAAGATTTGCTAATCTGGACATTTTCTGTAGCACACCCAGCTGTGAGGCGGTGGGGATGGAAAAGGCTTGTGTTGGTCTTGTTCCAGACTAATCAGAAGAATGAGCCATTAGCAGAGCCAGCAACTAAGACTGACAATAGCTGGCTGGCCTTTACCGAGTCAACACTGGAGGCACTTTACATCCGGAAGTGTGGAACACACAAATATGAGGCGCCTCTGTGTGAGTCTGGATACAGTACGTGTATATTTTGTGTCTGTCCTTTGACCAGGAAAAAAAGCTTCATGACAATCTGAAGAAATACTTCCTGTTTACAGACATAATCGAAGATGTAACTGACCTAAAGGGAAAGAGGTTGTTCTAAATAAAGGCTTCCTAAGTGGAGCTGTCTTAGTAGTTTTGCTTTTTTTTAAATTGTCTGGACTGTTTTCAGAGAGCTATGAGTCATTTGGTGCAGCCATTAGAGTGTTATTAGTCTGAAACATTCAGAGTTTCTGAATACTCAGGATCTTGATCCTGTCAGGTGACTACATGCACACTCACACACACACAATAATTCTATTTCCTCTTCCAAAAACATTATAATGACCTAAAATCATTTCCTTGGGGTCTTAGCCTTACTAAACTATTTTTCTAACCCCAACATTAACTTTGTCTTTGGTCTAAACTGCGATAACTGATGCACGGAGTACTTGCTTTTTGTGCTTAAAAGGCAGGCAGGGCTCTACAACGTGACATTAATGTACCCACAACGTGAGTGATACAGGCGCACAGACCCGCTCACACAAGGAAACATAATACTTGATAAGCGCATCCCCGTGCGGGGTTACTAACGACAACAAACCAGGTCACATTCTCAGCACAGGTGCAGGTTTTTTTTTGTTTTTTTTTTAAAGCCAGCTAGCCACTGATACACTAACAGCACATGACTTAGTGTTTATGCAACAGACACAGGTGAGCATACAAATTATTTCCAGTGAAGATGGATATCAGCATATGATGAACATGTGACAACAAAAAAGCAAAAGAATAGGAATGAAAAACATTCAGAGAAATAGATGAATTTCAATTAGATAACACAGAATAAAGTCCTGTATGTGTGTGTGTGTGTGTGTGTGTGTATATATATATGTAAATAACACTGGAAAAGCACTATATAAATGTGTGTATAGCACCTGTTGCAAACAGTAAATACTACTGACACACAACCTAGCTCTGAGATGCAAAAAAGGTCCAAAGCAAACAAAAACACAGTTTAGCTCTGCAAAGCTTCCTTGTTGCCTGTTTACAGCATCACCAAAAACCTCCTGGTATACGGTGACTTTCCATCTGCAACCAATTTTCTATTCACCAGCAGCTATGTATTGTATGCCTCTTTGAAATGAGTGGTTTCCAGGACATTCTTGGCACTCTGCAAGTGCAATAATTTTCCAGACATTTTTCCTTTTCAGGTATTTTCTTTATAGGAGAACAGAAGTACAGTGTAAATACCCTTTTGCCTCATGTGTTATATAAAAATGGACTTCTGCAGGAGTTGCACAAAGTCAAATTTGACTTTATATGACTTTTTTTTTATAAGACAGCTACTGACCAGTGTCAGAATTAATTGAGATTCTTTTTATATAAAACATCTGGTTTTACTGAATATATAATGTTGCATCAAAGCAATGTATCAGGATCATATTGCAAAGGTAAAGGTAAGTGGCTCCTTATCAGAGATATGTGTTACAAACAGGAAGGAGATGGGAATGTTTTGTTAGTCCTATTTATATCAAACCACTGGCCCAAGCTATCTGCCAGGACGGGGAGCTGAGGGGAGTAGCTGTAAGGAACAGGGATCATAGAATTAGCCCTTGCACGGATGACACGATGATGTATTTTATGGATTTAGATGCCTCCTTTTAAGGATGATGAGAATCACAGAGAAACTGAGTTACTGTGCAGAATCTAAGTGTTCAAACTTTCCTCTTCAAATATGTGCCTGCAGGAAAGACCAAGCCTGTTCAGTGAGATTCAAAGTTAATCAAATAGCAAAGCAATATCAGTGGCATATGGTGCCAAACGCAATCGGATCAACCAATATCTGAGAAAGGATATAGGAAGGTGTCTGGATTTCAGGAGTAAGATACATGTGATGAATGAAAATGTGGATGCATTTTTTTTATGACCAATATCACAAAAACTGTCTACAGAATGGGTTTACGTAGCATATATAAAATACTGAGAAGGGGAAAAAAGCCCAAATTTGATAGACTGCACTCTGAATGCCAACAAATAAAAATGGAATGGAATGTAACAACTAAAAGATGTATATGTGCAGACCAACTTTGACCACTAATTAACTGGGGTGATGATAGCTTTACAGCTAGATGGAAAGAGACTGACACACACATTCCTAGCTACCACATCTAAACGACTCATATGCTCCCTGGACACATTATAAGACCAATTGCACATTACTGTGCTATATATGATGATTCACATATATGACATATAGTAGCTGTATATGGTTTCTATTTTCTATTTATGTGACAAATGTACATAAATAAAATGAATTTCACTGGAAAAAGTTACATCATTTCTTTCTGCTGTAAAATATCTGGGGAAAGCCTTCGGTAATAAAGTCTGCCATCCATCAGCGATGCCATTTCGGAGCACAAAAAAGGCACCAACGATGTATCAATACCAGGAAAATGTCAGGGAGAACGCTCCTCACGCAGCAGAAGTAAACAAGGGTGGCAGCTTGACTTCCACTTCTTTTGCCTTGGCCTTTTCGTTTGCTTTTGGTTCCCAATAAGGATTTGCAGTGAGACTCTCTCTGGCTGCATTTACAAGGCTTTAGGAAAACAAAGGAGTGGGTCATTCAGTGATCTTAAAGGGGGTTTTAATAGCCTACAGGGTTGATGTTAAGCGAGCCCAAGAGGCCGGTGGACTGTGCCAGCTGGTACCTCGACAGAGGAGCTGGAGGAGGGACATATTTATTTTCCACTGTCAGTCTCGAGGCTTCTGACTTGTTGAGCTGCTGTTTGTCAGACTCGCTGTTGCACTAATATACTGCCGTGTAGATAACGGCTGCATAAAGACACATCACGATGCCTTTGTACATAAGGAAGGAGTTGTCGAATGGGAACCAATTTTTGTCATTTCATGTTCCTCCTCCACTCGCCCTGGACCTGCAAAAGTCTCTGCATAGGCGTTTTTTGGACTCCCACAACGCTCCTCAGAAGATGACTCAAACATAGCGCCCCTGCACACTCTGTCTGTTGCAATGTATGTGTTTGTTTCTCATCTGATAAAACTTGAGAAAGCTATGATTTCTGCACAGAGAGAAAAACAGTGCGATTCAGTGGAGTGAAGCACAATGATGTGCATTATTCATGACATGTAAAATCTGACTCTGAGCCAGTTTCCAAAGGGCAGTCTGGTGCTGAAAGAGGTCAGTCACTGTGCCTTTAACAGCTGCTCAGGATGTAGAGTGGCATTCAGAAGTTTATGGTTAATAAATAACTCAGCTTTAATACTTTAATGACTTTCATTTGTGCAAAGTAGGGTTATGGAGCTTAAAGTATAAATGTAGTGTGTGTGGCTGAAACCGAAGGGTATGCTGTAGGTTACAGCTCACGCTTTAATGAGCGTAATGGCAAAAAATACGTCCGGATTTAGGCTTTTAATACTGCTAACATTGTGCAAAAATATGACAAACAAGACAAATGAAAAGCTGCTCTTTGTTAATGCTTTGTGCAGATGTTACCTGTCTCCGCTTTTTATGGATGCTATGGATAATACGAGGCACAAAAGTGACTGCATCACCACAAAGGTTACACACGAGTACTAGTGAGATAAAGGTCAGTGCATGTGATGGAAACATCACAAATTGGAGAACTGACTAAGAAAGCAAACAAACTGATCCTGTGACTGTTTTCACCGAGCCTGCAATATTAATAAATATAGCCTGCAGTGTGTGATTTCTGATAAGCATTTTCAGTTAAGTGTAAAGAAAAAGTACATATTCAGTCAGCCTGTATTAACAAAAGTAAAAATATATGGTCTGATGCCACAGCACACTTATTATGTGCTTTCCTTTGATGGATTGATTTTGACTCAACTTGATGATCAGCATATATTCTCAGTGCAGATAACAGCGTATGAGTGTGAGCCAGTATCTGAGCATTTAGCATTAGCCGAGGCAGGTCATGGAATCAAGCTCAGCCTGGTATGCCCGTACAGCGACTCATAACAGCTCATCTGATGGCTCAACAGATAACACGTGGGGTGCACTTTATAAAAACTGGCTTTAGCCTGCTCACACAGTTGCTTCTGCCCCTGCAAGCCGACCCACCTCCATGCAAGCTAATGTTTGTCATGCTAATTCTGACCTAATAAATATCATGTCTGGTATCACTGATCTGTGTTGGCTTCTGTATTGGAAGGGATCTTGCTGCCTCAGGCTTAACATATATATATAATATATGTGTGGAAGGGTAGGGAGATGAAATAGGAATCTCATTTTATCGCATTTCAAGTGCTGCAGGAAAATAATCAATAATCAGAAACCGCTGAATCACAGCTGCTTTGTGATATATTTATGTTAGAAAAGAAAAATCAGCTGACGTCACGCTGCATATGTGCATGATTATTATATTTTTAGTGTGTGTGCTCCAAAGCATTTTGTATATTCAGTTGTACAGCTACAGAAAAAGAAAAAAAACCACGTTTTTCCTTCAGTGTGGCTGAACAGCAGGTTGGATCAATAGTTTGTTTCAGAGCATACAGAAACTATAAGATCGGTGAGGTCATTATCAAATTATTTTGTGCTCTGAGGAGCTTAAAAATAAACCATTCTCAGACTTTTTCTTTGGTGGCTTTGCAATCAAATAGTTTTAAGTCAAAGGAAATTGTGGAATGAAAAAAAAAGAAACGAGGCATAAAAACGCTCTTAATGAAGCTGGAAAATAGAAGCTAATTGGCCTCTGAAGTTAGGAGTCCTCTGTGCGTTATTCAGAAATGGTTTCACTCAGCGTTACTCACAGCATAATGGATGAATATCAACCAGGAAAAGCTTTAAAGGCCATTTCTAAATAAAAGGGGGTGGAAGGGGGGTGGGGGGTGGACTGATGTTAATGTAGCTGTAATGAAGAGGCTTGCAACAGAGTTTGAGACTATAAGTGTGTTTATCCTGGGACTGGTTTAAATGTCCACTGTGATGAAGGGTCCAGGGAAAAGCACTTAGGAGGGCTCTCTGATTCATGAGGGACACAAGAACAGATTGCCTTTGGCAGCCGTGCAGCCTTATTTAATGCTCCATTCTTCATCTCTTTCTTTGTCTCTCTCTGTCTCTTAGTTTTAATGGCCACGTCCCTGTAGAGCTGAACCAAAGAGATTGGGCGAAATGAAGCATTTGCAGAAGATATCTGATTGATTAATGCGCCGCTTGATGTCCTGTCACAAAAAACCCCCCCAAAAAAATGGGTGGCCCAAAAGAGGGAGGGTGAGAGATAGCAGCTATTTGACCCCCACCTTCTACTCTGCCCTTGGCTTTCATCACAGTCACTCCTTGTTATGAAGACCAAAGGAGCTCCTGGTCCGCTGAGGATCAGAAGTGGCATCCAAGACATCCTGTTAGGACCCCGCGTGGACTGCGGGGTCCTGTGAGATTGCAACCATTTGACCTTTCCTCTGCTGCAAAGCAAATTTCTCCACCAGCTATGGTTTCCATGTTTGTGCCATTGTTTAACTACAGTAAAGCACCAGACCACAGTGAACTGGGTATCTGGCTAGCTGGGTATGGGAACTGCAGGCTGTCTCCCCTCTCCACTTCCCTTTTCTGGTAACCTCTGTGGAAAAGTACTCAGCCACCATCACCAGCTGACAAATCTCATTATGATGATGTTGACTGAATGGAGAAAAAGACTCCACATTTCTACGCAACGAAATGACAAATTTGCTTCTGTGCACCGAATAATCTGACAGCGACAGCTGGCTACAAATGTGTGTGTGCGGGCTTGTGCGTTAACTATAATGATAGACTGTGGGGCTGAGGCCTAATAAAATACAGGGGAGTATGATGTATTCAGCCTCTCTGTTACCCAGTTTCCCATTTTCCGTCTAAAATAAAGAAGTTATGCCTTTTACAGAATCAAAGGGCAAGAAAAAGAGGAATGCACCTTTCAGGCCTTTCAGTCTAAGGTAAAGATGGTCGAAAAAAGAGAGAAAAATTGACTATCTTTGCTTGAGAAATGCTCTGAATTATTGCGGATGAAAGAAGAAAATCAAAACAAATAGACTGTCGCAGCAATCTATACCGTCTGCAGATGTGTCAGGTCACTTAAATAAAGGAGTGTGGAGGAGTGATGGAAGCAAGGATGGAGGAGGCGGGGGTGTTGAAGAAAAAGAGGTGAGATCATATGTCCACAGTTTGACTGCCTAACTCCTGTCAAAATCCCTTAACGTCAGACATAGCCGCGCACAACACCAAAAAAAGCTAAACAAAAAAAAGAAACAACACCTCTCCCCCTCTCATTCTCTTTTCCACCTTCTACCATGTACAGCTGTGTTAAGAACTGGCTGCAGTGTCTTTGTCTCATACACACACACACACACACACACACACACACACACACACACACACACACACGAAGCTCTTGTGTCTTTCTCATCTGCTCCTCTCTCCATTTCTCAGCGCATCTACAGTGTCGAGGAAGTAAGCGTTTTCCGGCCCTGGGTGAGTCGCTCCTCTCATAGACCTCGGCCAAGTCTCAGCATGCCGTGGCATTGTTCACAAAGGGACACACGGGTGCTCGAGAAGATGCGCGCACACACAGATACTCGCATGCAAAATCATCAAGACCATGACAGCCCACCCAAATTCCCCCCTTCCCAGAACTTTGGCCTCCTGGTTTGTTTACTAGTTCACTCACTTCGAGTTCACGTAAAAAAAATAAAATAAAAATGAGGCACTGAGAAGCTTCGATTCACTCACAGAGGAGCTCAGTCTGTCACTGCCGTTATACAGTGCTTAGGCCCCCCCCTTCCCAGTTATTCTCTCTTCATTACAAAAACACTACATAATTCTGCTAGGCCTCCAGTATCCTTCTATTCACAGGCTTTTCCTGTACTTGCTGGTAAAATGTGATGACCTCACTGATTTTGTCACCTCGCAGGGATGTTTGTAATTTGGAAAATTGTGACGTATGCTGTCCACTTCAATTAGCGGCCTTTAGCGAATGCAAGCCCAAGATTCAAACATGACCAGCTCGACATGCTGTGAACACTGACTCTGACAATTTGTAAATGGACTGGTTCTTATGTAGTGCTTTTCTACTCTATCTGAGCACTCAAAGCACTTTACACAACTTGTCTCATTGACCCATTAACACCCCTTCGCAGGGGGGATTTTTTTTAATGCTCTTTCTATCTAATATTCACACACATTCTACTGACAGGACAGCCAGAGGACAGATGAAATAAAGCATCAATAATAATAAACTATTACAGAGTCATAAATAGTCAAGAAAAGAATATTAAGATCAGGATTTCAAGTTTTCAGATTGCTCCTGCTTTGATTGAAGTGATGAAACTGCATATGCTTTGAGCTTTGACCTTGCGGGCCCTCCCTCTCTGCGCACGACGCGCATTAGTGTGAAGCCAAAGGGCCTCTGCCGTCCTGGCTGCCAACACACCACTAACTAATGACCAGGAAATAACTGTGGTTCACGCAGACTCACAACGCTCCCTCTCTTTCTCACATTCGTATGTTTCTGACTTTTATTGACTGCATTTTTCTTTCGACTCCTTATTACGAGCCTAAACCGAATCATTCCATGAGTTAATTCGAATCCCAGCCTCCAGGGATAACACAGAGTAAAGTTTTAGCTACCATTAAGGCTCGTGAAATGTCTACGCCCACAACATAGCTGCCAGGGCTACTTCTGTCTGCGCGGCTGTCTCCTATCTCACTAGAAATAGTTTTTAAAGGTTTTCTGAAAGCAGGATCAACATGACACACTGTTAAACTGTTATGAAATATGATGAACGCGGGTGCTTTTCCCTACCACAACTCTATAATGCTATAATCAGCACAGTTTGTTCAGTTCTCCTAGAGTTAAGTGTGAAAAGCTGTGTGTGTAATTGCCTCCCACTCCACATTGTTTTCTATCTTTTTTTTTTTTTTTTTGGAGTGGGAGAGAGAGGAAAAGTGTATTTAGCTTTTTACCATCTGCATGTTAAGTTTTGGGTTTTTTTGTTAGTTTTTTTGTCAGAAAATCCCAGACATCATGTTCTATTGGCACTAATGTAGAAAACTCTTGTAACCACAAAGTAAAGGTAAAGAACACTTTCTATCAGAGATTGTGATTTTAGGTCAACGCGAGTGAGAAAATAAACCAACACACGCTCCTTCACAGAGGCGGCATCTGCACAGGCTCAGTGGTTCTCAAACACCAGTCCAGCCTTCATTTAATGCATACTGCTCTCCCCAAAGAGATCGTCTCTCACTTCAGGCGCCACTACTGACTGTTTGCTTTGCTTCGAATGGCCCTCCTGTGAAACCGCAGCCATCTCCTCCTTATGAATGTGTGTCTATGAGGCCTTTGACCAGAATGTCTGTCAGAGTGCCTCTGCGGTCTGACTCCGTGTTTCAGTAATGGCTCAGCCGTGGGGAGACAATCCTCTTTCCAAATGTCCTACAAACACCGTGAAATGCCACGGTATTATTGTGTCAGTGCATGCATGCATGCATGTGCATACAGAGGAAGTGCACTCACACACAGATAGTGACCAAAGGGTTTTTTTTTTTGTCTTTTGCTTCAGTTGTAGGAAAAACTATTTTCTCCTGAGTCGTCTTTTCCACTTACGGCTTCGCTCCTGTGTTTTTTTTTCTCTCAGTTCGTGTTACAATTTTCCAGAACCAGCTCCTGGTGTCTTGAGTGTGGGTGTTTGTGTGTATGCGCGTGTGTACAGAGGGCTGGGTGTAGTGCAGTGAGCACTCTCCATCTGTGGGCCAGATTAAATGCAGAGTTTAGGGATGCACGTGCTGGGAGACCAAGGATATGAGCGAGAAGAGCGCAGGCTTTTTTTTCAGTATGTCTGTGCGTATCTTTGGGAGTGTTGCAGTGTATCCAGGGCTGGCTCACATGTGCAAAGCATGTGGCCAGTCTGCCAACATGGCAATCATGAGGCAGAAGCCTTTCTCTCATTGCCGAGTGCATCTGGTCTGCTCTGATGTGTCGGAGATAGCTCAAGTGTTTGTAGAAGCTTGGAATAGTGGCGGTTAACAGGAAAAATAAAGCAGGTTTGTTGATGTGCAAACATGTGAATGAATGGCGGGGATAATCTACTGGCCCAATATCGCATTTCAGTTGTGTCATCAGGCAACATCTGCAGTTTTGTGTTTTTAATAGAAGCACAGAAACGGCCCTCACGCCCCTATGGATATCACAGCTGTTGTTACAACAGCCAAAAAGCTCCCCTTTTCAACAAGTCTGCTTTTCCTGTGAATTTGAAGGTAAACACAAATGTCTGGAAATAGATCTATACAGGGCTGATGGAGTTATGGTGTTAGAGAGAATCACATCACCAGGATAAATCATCCAAAAACAGAACGTGGTTAATAGCTAAACATAATGCCACAGTAATGTAATTTAATATAATATAGTGATATATAAAAAAATAATTCAAAGTGGAAAACAGGAGTGTCTGAAAGCCCTGAAGCATTACAGTTTAGTGAAATTTCTAGCCTCTATTTTGCACCTATTGTGCAACATACACAGGAGAACAGGTGTACTGACAGTCAGCTTTGCTTTGACTCATAATTAGGTGTGGTCATCCCCGCTCCACCACAGAAAGGAGGGACAGGATGACTGGGTGAATCAGTTTGTGGATATTGGTATGGTCAGAGGCATGCTCAGTGCATGACTGGATGATTATGGGTAAGAAAATATGATCCTTTCTGTTTGAGCTGGGTTTTTTATGGCCTTTTTTCAGAGTCGTTGCAGCACAGCTCTGTGTGCTCTGTGTGCAGAACGCTGTAGCAAAGCCAGAAAAACACAATGAAGCACAATATTAGTTTTTGTAATGAAGCTCTGTCCTAACTCTCCCATGTTAGAAAATATCTTCCTCAGCAGAACTTATTTAAATTTGCTTCATGTAAGCGTCCTGAAAATCTTCGAGAATGTTTTTGCGACACTTTAAATAGTGTGAAACTTTTACTTTTTTAATGAAAAAAAAAGTTTAAGCCTATTTATTTAAAATATTTCCATAAATTATCACATGGAGTGTGTTATGAGTAAACGCAAAAAATGTGCTGCATAAATCTTCTTGCTTCCCATAAGAAAGCATGGAGACAGATTATTATTTAAGCCCACAGAAATCATAGATTTATAGATGTAGTTGGCAAAAAAGAGCCTAAAAGCTGAGGTGGGATGCCCTACGTACGGGTTAAAAAACATACAAGTTTATCAGGGTGGAAAAACTGAGTCTTTAAGGAGACAAAATGGGATTCAGGCTCAAGACGTGAGGCGCCATCACTGGGAAGAATGGTAAAAGCATTAAGCAGCAGGTCTAAAGCATGTTTTCACTTAAAAGTAAAATATCAAATATCATTTAAGGCTTTCTAAATTTTGCTAACTTAGGCTAACCCATCTGATAATGTGCAACATTGGAAAGTGAATCATTAAGAAAGCTGAGGAATGCTATTATATTGTGTGTAAGAAGCTAATACAAAGAGAAACAGCACCTTTTCACAGCTAACCTTCCATAGAGTGATGATATATAATGACGTAGCCAAATCTAAGTCAGCCACAGTCAATTACATATTGTAGCGTGTGCTACACCCCCCTCCAGCTGGAGTAGTTTTCTGCTTTACTGCCTTTGGAAAGCTAAGGACCTACAGGTGGGTGCCTAGGTGGAGGTGTTTCTTTAAAATGCTGACAGCAGCGGTGACTGTGGTGGCACCAAGCAGCAGGAGCAGCAGCGTCGTTTTCGGGTAAGCAGTGTGCAAAGGCACACACAGCCCTGGTAGCTACACCTTCACCATGTGCTGTTTGCGGTGAGTCCTGCTGCCTAAATTAACTAGCAGGCTTTCCTCACCTTTCTCCTTCCTGTACACTATTTTCTTGTTCCTGGCATAAATATAAAACACAAAACACATGGGATCACAAGGCCACTATTTTGAGTTTGATTTATAGATAGGTGACCAAACAGCTCTCTCCTGGGGGTAGTAACAAACTTATCTGTCTATCTGTTTACTAGCAGCCACCTTCCAACAGTGTTTCCATGGCTCAAACTACTAGAAAGCTACTCATAGTTCAGTCATGATATTATCTTTATGTGGTTTTATTTATGAGTTTGCATGTTAGAAACACACACAGATATTACTTGAATGCACAATCCTGACATGACCTGTGCCAAGGTCATGTCAGGCTAGTTCTCTTGGGTTAGCCCAGAGAGGCACTGAAGAAAATAAACTATCACTAATTGCTCATGGAAAGGGCACGTTGAGGTAAAATTAATGCAGCACAGAAATTTAGAACATCACTCTCTTGGAAAAAAAAAAGTTCAACCATTAACTGCCCAAGGGCACAGGAGATGGTTGAAAGGTCAAGGCCAGCTGAAACATAATACCTCGCTATTTACACTGCTGAAAATATGCATGTGTATGTGTAAAGCGTAGATTTATCACACATCCCTCACCGACATATCCAAGGAAAAGGGTTTTGTTTGTGTACAACAGAGTTACAAAAGACTCCTGTTTTCCCAAATACGTTATCTCAGCTTTCACTGACCTTATCAAGTGAGCCAAACCAGATTTTTCCACGGTAGAGTAGGCACTGCAGCACAGCAACAAAGCACGATGCATTATGAGTGTGAGTCAGGCTCTTCTTTTCTCTTGACTTTGGAAAAATATAGCTCTCGCATCACCCTGAAGATTCAACATGTGCAACAACGTTTTGTTTTTTTGGTGTCCGGTCGATAAATCTATATGATTTTATTACTCTGACGTAACAAAGACCTGGTTATGTTATGCTGAAGGATGCTTTACCTGGAGTCTCTGGAAAACACTGTAGACCACTTCACATCAAAGTGACAGAAATAAAGCCTCTTCCTTTACGGTTTGGCTTAACTGTGACGCACAAAGCATCGCTTCATATGAAAGACTTTTATGGAAGTCAGCAGATGATATGAATATGTCATCACTTTCTCATTATATGCATAAAGTCCTCTAACCCTCACACTGAGGTTCCTCTCCACTTGCAAATGGATGAGAGGACAGACAGACAATGGTCCAGATGGACAGGCAGATGGCCAGAGTTCAGCAGAGCATCATTAAGGCACACGGAGCTCTGTGACTTCAAATAAAACTGCAAACACCCACGCCATCAACGTTATCTAACATTAAATGATAAAACCCTCCAACACCTAAAGCAGATCTACTAGTAGTATTAGTTTTAGGAAACCACGATAGGAGAGCAATAAAGTCAGTTCAAGCATCAGCGTGAGTTTTACTTTTATTCGCTGCTATTTGACTGTTCCTGTATTCTGACACTGCTGTGAAACAAAGAAACCCCTCCTGGAGACACATTTCAATCTGTCTAAACTCAAACATATCTCCACAAGGATGCTTCATCTCCCTCCTTTCTCCCACAGAATCAGTCGCCCACGTGCATGCGATGCTGTGAAATCTCCAATAAGCGAGTTCACTTTAAGGAGCATTTGTGCCTCTACCTGTGTGTTTAATGTATAACTCTGCGCAATAAATCTTTGCCCTGTACTTTGACACCATAAATCTTTTTTTTTTTCTTCTAACTTCCAGCAAACAGCAGCGAGCTTCATGAGGAAAAGGAGCTGATTTCAGCGTCCGGGGAGTCTGTGGTCTCTCCGGCTCGCTCTGTAGCTGGACGTGTTGATGAACAAACTGGCTGCACGTGTCGGAGCTTGCCTGTTCCTGGTGGTGACTGAGCCGGCTTTCCTCCACGCACTCAGGGAGCCTCTGCCAGCCACCAGCATCACTGTACATGCATTCGAGCTCACGGCTGCTTGCCTGTCACACATCTTTGAAAGCTTTAAATACTGTACTCGATTCTTACATTTGGGTGCACTAAAGAAGGGTTCAGATTTACAGGCAAGCTGTTGATCGCTAGAAACAGACTGAGCGCGTGAGAGAAATGGTTCAGAGAGGATTGAGACGCACTAAATGTGTTTAGTTGAGAGTAAAGAAAGGCTGGAAAATGCTGAAAATTTACTGGAACACAAAGGAAGAAAGAGCTTGTAGACCTCCTGGATTGGTCTGCTTAAAGTCTAGTTAGCAGGGCATGCCAGAAACCAGTGCTGTGGTGACCTGTAAGAGTCTTGAGGCCTTACCTGGAGAGAGGTCTCCGTCACTCTGCTCTCCAGAATCTGAATCCATCTTTCCCTGCAGGACACTCGGAGTCTGCAGAAGCTCTCTTCTTGCTCCCTTTCCTTTTTTACAGTAGCTTCTGGTTTCTTAGCTCAGAGAAAATATACACAAATTCTTGGTTGGTTTTTATTATTTCTCCCAGTGAGCTAAAGTTCCCCTCCCAGCCTGGATCACTGCAGCTGTGAGAGGAATGCTACTAGGCTTATTTGCTGATCTGTCCTCCTTTTTTTGCGCTCCTTTCCTTTTAGTCTCCTCTCTTCTCCTGACTCCCTCAGTTTCCCTCTTTACTTCTCCCTCTCATCTACTTTCCCCTCCTCTGGTGCTCCCTCCCCTCACTCGCTGAGTCCGTCCCCCTCTCAGCGTCTCCCACCCTTTCCCTGCCGCTCGGTCCCTCCTCCTTCTCTTCCTTCTCTCATTCGGTGCTGTCACACTCAGCCTCTTCACGCTCTCTCCACTCAAACTCTTTCTCTACCTCTTTCTGTATGCTGTAAGTGCCGTCTCTTCCTCTTTTGCTCTTCCTCTCTCCCTCCCTCTCTCTGTCTCTGGGTAAGAGTGCTGCCTGTGTTTTAGCAGAGCAATGGGAGAGACTCATTCACGGCGACTTGAAATTCATCTCCAGCAGTAAAAATCCCATGACCTCTTGTTACTGGCTGTTGTAAAAAACAACAACAAAACTAAACTGGCTTTGGTTTGTGACTGTCACAGACCAGGTAATGACTGATTAGTCGTGAAAAGTTGTGGATCATTTCTGTGCAATAGGAAAGCTGATTTTTCTGTGGATCCCACAATGATTCACACTTCAGTGTCAATCACTTCACCATCATTATCAAAAGAATAATATTATTTGCCGCCTTTCCTTACTGTAATTTATTTGGTTTTCAATTTGCTGCAGAGAGCTTTTTTTTTCCAATGCTCTTGTTATTTTTGAAAGCACTCTGACAGAAATCGGATTCACAGCTTTCTTTTCATATTGCCCTTGTTTGTCTTTTTATTTTTTTCATCTTAACTTCCTGATCTCTAATTCTGAAGTTCTGAATGTGGTGTGTCCTTGAGCAACACACTAAAGAGTGCTCCCTGCTTTGAAATGCATGAACATTCCAGCAATATAACACTTGAAGAGCAGATCACATAATTGTCTTCAGATAGACGGTGGAAGGCTGAAAGGCAAGAACTCGATCGAGAAACTAAAGTAAACTTTCTTGAAAATAGTTTATAGTTATACCATCTTTATAAAGTAGCATTCGCTGTACGCTTGCAAAGCTGGTGGACGCTTCAAACCTGTAGTAAACTGAAAGAAAAGTAAAATGTCAGCACTCTATGCAGTTTCAACCCACAAAGTGGAATGTGGCATAGGCCTACTGTTGTGGTTTCATGGTGTCCCACAAATCATCTCTGGAAATGTGTTTAAGACAGTGGATTTGTTTCTGTACTGGTTCACTCTCACCGTCCTCATGTGATATAATGTCACTGCTGTGATGGACTGCAACCTGTCCAGGATGTACACCGCTCTGTAACATGTGGAGCTGAAATAGGATGCCAACACAAAGTACAGAAAATTGACGTTTTTCCAATGGAGGTTGGCACCAAACGTCAGTCCCTGTAGATTTCCATATTTCAATGTCCACCTTAACCACAGAGATAACATGTTCACAGGCTGGTAGGAAACATTCAAATAGGTTAAACGTTTAAAGTTATGCAGTGTTAAGTTTGTGGCCACGTTTAGGGACCTGTGGGTGCTAGCTAGGCTGCTAACTAGATGCTAGGTACTGCCTCGGGTAATCCAAGTCACTGAACTGGCCCTCTTGAACATGAAAGTGGTGTTAGTACCCTGAATCTAGAGCATTTTGGTGGAAACACAAAATCATATGTCCTACTGTACCTAACTGTAAAAGAAGTCTTTTTTTCTATTTTATTTTCTTATTCTTTTTTTGGTAATGATGCAGTGGAAACTACAGCACTTTCTCTCTCTTAAAGCATCAGGGCTTGTTTTGATATGACTTCCTCCCACTACTTAATCTTACTCTTTTTTTCCACAGCTGAAAACGGGAAATAAAACAGTCGTCTAAAGACAATCCTCATCTGAGATACACGTGATAACAAAGTGTCTCTAAACCCGACAGACCACTGATGTTAAATGTGTAAAATGTGGGCCTCGTGTTTGAATGAATTTTTGTGAAATGAGTTAAAGCGGTTGGTGTGGAGGCAGGTGGGTGTGCAGTTGGTGGTCCGACAACAGTTGCAGGCATTAGCGTTTCCCAGGTGTGGAGCTCACGGTTTCTCAGCATGAACTCTGGGCACCAGATGGCATTAAGCCTGTCTTTCCAAAGCCAAGGGCTCAATTATCTCTGACCCTGTGTGCATTTGCATTTGTGTGTGTGTGTGTGAGAGCAATTGCAACTCTCTTGTGCAATATTCCAGTGAAAAAACATAATGCCGGTAACAACAACAAGCTGAACTACTTTGAAGCTATGTACTCCTTTGACCCGATGTGAAATGGAGAGTGTCTGTGTAGGCTGTGTGAGCGTGAATAGAAACATACAATTCTCATGCCCTGAGACTGAAAAGCATAGCAGAGAGTCTGCACTATCATTGCTTGCTTACAGGAGTGAACTGGCTTTTACAAGAAACCAAAACATAAAAATTAAAGATCAGTCTGGAGCACAGGTCTGTCTCTCTGGACTTTGCATGTGTGCACTGGTTAAGCTTCAGGAATGTTGAATACCTCATCAGCTTTGGCACACATTTGATCTTGGTAATGTGGGGCCATCTAGTTATTAGGTATTTTAGTATTATAACTATACACTACTATAAATTCATCTGAGTTTCTTTGGACAGGACAAACGAACCACTGATATGAGATAATGCACTCTAGCAACGATTTTAAATGCACGTCATTACTAAGTTAGTATTCAAATTTATTTTCAGGAAAAACAAACTAAATGGGCTTTTGGACCTTCTAATAAGATACTTTGTTTACAGAGCTAACAAAGTAATCCATATATCTAAAATTATAGTTGCCTGTAGGAAACAAAACAGTGCAAGTTTATCCAGCCTGTGACTTGTGAGTGTGGAAAAAAGCAGACCTTAATCCAAAATTTCTAGTAATAACTGTGCAAAAGTGTCTAATTTTTAAAGTAGTAGAGGTAATTTTGGTAAGTTTTAACAAATAGAATAGCTGTACTGTAAAGCTCTGAGATTTAAAGCAAGGTTTTGTTAATTCAGTTTTACTTATATAGCACCAAATCACAACAATAATGGCAAAAGGCGCTTTATATTGTAAGGTAAAGACCCTACAGTTATACAGATTTTATTGTTGAAATCTTGGCGATACAACTTAATTCTTCTGTATTTACACTATTAGTGTAATGAGGGCTGATGGCAACGGCAGCGTTGGTGCTATGTGTCGGCCTTGGGGATCCATTCCTGTCCAAACAGGCAGCTGACATACTCTTACAACTATAATTAAAATGAAATCACACAGTTTGGTTTTGATAAAAACACACTGCTGTAATAAGCAGTTCAAGCTAATTCTACTTTTTAAAAATTTTGTGATGATAGAATATGAATATCAGAGAATATGTTTTCTAGCCTGCAGTTTTTATTCCATTTTGCTGCTTTTAAACTATTTCAAATATGCTTTAAATGTAAATGTTAAATGTAAATTTGAATCATTTTATAAATCCGAAACTACGGAGCCCCGCAGGGGACATGGGAGAAAAAAAAAATTAGGGAGAAAAAAAAAATTAAGACGGACTTTTGCGAGATCTCGCAAAACAAACTCGGGATCTCGCAAAAGTATTGCAAGATCTCGCAAAAGTTTTAGCCGCATTCTTCGGAGGCCGCCAGCTCGAAGCCGACCGGGAGGTCGAGGCACGATGTGCCGGGAAAGCGGTGTTCCTCCCGGCTGTAGTAGGTCTCGACCTCCCGTTAGCTTCGAGCTAGTGGGTGTCAGATCTCCAAAAACGTCGGAGCACTTTTGCAAATATGTGATGTCTTGTAAACCGAGCAGGTATCTGACGTTTACACAACTACATTCACGCCTCAAAATATCTTAAAAGTGTATTTTGTGACCCAGAAAGAGTAATATTACAACTAAGTAGCTGCCGCCATTGTTGGAATTCAACTTTCGCGAGAAAGTTTTGCGAGATCCCGAGTTAGTTTTGCGAGATCCCGAGTTTGTTTTGCGAGATCTCGCAAAAGTTTTGCGAGATCCCGAGTTTGTTTTCTGAGATCTCGCAAAAGTCCATCTTAATTTTTTTTTTTTCCTCCCTAATTTTTTTTCTCCCATGTCCCCTGCGGGGCTCCGTATGAAACTGATATGTGCAGACATTCAGATTAAGATAACAAACACCGGAATTATAGGATGTTTTTGACTGTGCATTGCTTGGTGTCCGGTTAGCTCAGTCTTTTTTTCGGCTAGCTTTTTGCATGCTATGCCAACCTTTGTTTTATGGACACAGTGATGCTAAGGATGTACACCTCTCTGTCACAGTATTTCTTTTTATAAAACACAAGTGTGACATGAGATAAATGCCCCCTCATACCATCAACCTTCCAGTTTTCTTGCACCAGTGCCAACACTGGTCAACACCAATGTTAGCAAGCTAGCTTACAGTAGTGAATTTTGATCAGGCATTGTTACATGTTATAACATTAGTTGTTGATTATGCATTTTAACTTGTCTTCTTCAGTGTACCACAAATTCTATTATGTGCATGGTCAGAGATTCAACAAATGCTAAAATGCTAAGCTTGGCAATGAAAATGTTTTTGAAATTTCTGTATTCTGCCGTTGTGCAGCTAAACCCAACCAAGCTAACATGTTCACAGCCCGGTAGGAAGAATTCAAATAGGTTAAAAGTTTAAAGTTATGCTGTGTTAAGTTTGTGGCCACGTTTAGGGACCTGTGGGTGCTAGCTAGGCTGCTAACTAGATGCTAGGTACTGCCTCGGGTAATCCAAGTCACTGAACTGGCCCTCTTGAACATGAAAGTGGTGTTAGTACCCTGAATCTAGAGCATTTTGGTGGAAACACAAAATCATATGTCCTACTGTACCTAACTGTAAAATAAGTCTTTTTTTCTATTTTATTTTCTTATTCTTTTTTTGGTAATGATGCAGTGGAAACTACAGCACTTTCTCTCTCTTAAAGCATCAGGGCTTGTTTTGATATGACTTCCTCCCACTACTTAATCTTACTCTTTTTTTCCACAGCTGAAAACGGGAAATAAAACAGTCGTCTAAAGACAATCACAGTATTTCTTTTTATAAAACACAAGTGTGACATGAGCTAAATGCCCCCTCATATCATCAACCTTCCAGTTTTCTTGCACCAGTGCCAACACTGGTCAATACCAATGTTAGCAAGCTAGCTTACAGTAGTGAATTTTGATCAGGCATTGTTACATGTTATGACATTAGTTGTTGATTATGCATTTTAACTTGTCTTCTTCAGTGTACCACAAATTCTATTATGTGCATGGTCAGAGATTCATAAAAGATGAGTGGTACCAGAGGTGTACTACAAAGCCAGATGAATGGCTTAGTGAATATTTCATGCTTTTAAAATGTTTTTCAGACTCACCTGTTCTTAATTCAGCTATTCACTCTGACTGCATAATTTGCCAGACAAATATTTTTTCAATCTAAGCTCAATTTTTCAGTTCCAAACAGATCTGACCAACCAGACCAATGTATTTGGCAACAAGTGCACTGTAGCTCAAAAAGTAAATAGTAAAATAACACTGCTTTACCCCAGACACAGAGCTAGACACTGCTCTGGGTCTGAAATTATTTTCCTGACTCCTCAGATGCATTTCCAACTCTGCTAGCAACTCTCAAACTGCCCCACTGACATCCTGAAATATGAATGAAAGCAGTTGCGATACAGCTTCAACTGTGGGATCAAACCGTGAAATCTCAGTTTCCTCCCTTTCTTCTTGTTTGGAAACACCAGCTTATCGTGGCTTGGTGTCGACAATTTTGTTTACAATTTTCTTTTTGGGGATGAATGTTGCACAAAAATGCAATACGTCAAGTATTTACATACGTTAAGTGTCTGCATCCGGAAAAATGTGAATTTCATGTCATTTTTTTGCATCGTGCTTTGTGTGTGAAAGCCTTTAAAGTCAGTTTCCTGTATCACAAAACCGTCTCTCTTTTTACCTGGATAAATCACCATGGTAACTTGCTGAACACATAACCTACTCTGGAGCAGGCTGTGTTTTGAGTTTCCGCTCAAAATTGCCTGGATCACCGCATTTTGATTAATTCCTTTAAGTGCATTATAGATTGTCTGCCGGGGAAATTCATATGTGTAAATGTTTAGCCATACCTTACTAAAAACCACTGCCTGAAGCACAAACTGTTTTGCATTGCCACATAAATGCACTGTGGTCATGCGAAAAATGTATAAATGGTGATTCAAATATTTTACACCAGAACACAACGTGTACTGTGATCTTTTTTCTGCAAACAAACTGAAGATATTTCCAAGTCTCCTTTACGCTGTGGGACAGTAACTTTTAATGAGACATATAAACAGCAGAACAGAGAACGCATTCAGCTTTAAATCATTAACTTGAATTAATATGATCGTTTTACTGCTCTGCGTGATAAATACCAAGATTAATGATTTTCTGCAGCGTTGCACTTCTTATGTTCTTATATATAGATATTGAATTTTAATCATCATCATCATCTGATAAGATCTCTGAAGTAAGCGTCACTCATGGGGATCATTTTGTGTAGGAGAAGAGTCATATGACCTGTGAAACTCCCCTTTTTCTATTAGCATTTTCTGAGCCTGAAGCCAGATTTAACAAAGAGAGATGATAACCAGCGTCGTGATATCCTTTATCTCTGACTGGGGCTTTAGGTTTTGTCGAGTGAGCTAACTCTGAAATCTCCAGGCTTATTTAGAAAGTAAGCAGGAAAGGGAGGGGTGAATACAAAAATAATAATAGGAAGAAGAAGAGGGTGAAAAGCTTCCCTCAATGATGAGTGCCACCACTCTCTTCTGATGTTCAATGGGAAACAAATGGGCTGACTTTGCAAAATGGGCTTCCATGAAAAGGCCATGAAGTGAGAGTCTGCCTTTGATCCAGTGCCTCTACTGGCAGAAAGCCTCCCAGTCTGGGCTTCTTCAGACAGACCAGTCTGACGAGAGAGAGTCTCTCCTGTTTCAAAGAGAGTCGCGCTGCATATCCTCTTTTGCACAAATTTTCCTGTGACTATCAAAAGGCCCGAAATACACTGCTCATATGAGCACAGTGCCAGCGAGGCTGAGAAACACTCACGAGGGCAAATTACTCCGAGCATCATGTTAAACAGTGTCATAACTGACTGTAGGAGGTACCGTTCATATTGACAGAATTCTGACAATGTAGAGACACGAGTACATTGCCAGTTTACCCTTTCTGGTAGATGTTTCCATGGCAACCATGGCTCTCTTTTAATGAAACACGAATCCAGCAGGGGACTGAAACGGAGAGACAATATGGCCACTGGCATTTGAAAATTTTAGCAAGAAATAATGTGTGTGTGTGTGTGTGTGTGTGTGTGTGTGTGTGTGTGTGTGTGTGTGTGTGCGTTTCTTGGCAGTAAATAATATGTAATCAATCAGATGGTCAATCAGAGCTCGAGGCAGGACAGTCTCAAGTTGGTGCTAGGCTGTTGCGTCAGAGTTATTTTAAAGCTGTCTGGCTGTCTGCCTCTGTAAACCTGTCATGGAAGAATTAAAATAAATGGATGGGTATGGAAAATGTACCTCATGTGACAAATGAAAACCACAAATGAAGAAACATGGACTTCCTAAAGAGAAAGAACATAAGATTACAGTTAGCTCAAGTGTAATACAGTCCAGTGTGGTGGATTTGCGATATGCATGTTTTCATTTAAGTGCTCTGATTTCATCCTAAATGAAATCACAAAAAAGTTACAAAGTGTAAAATCTCAAAACACATTACTGTGGATCATCTTTGTGCTTCAAGCAGACAATGCTGACACAATCTGAAACCACAAGTATTTTTCAATTCTTCTTGAAAAATATTTCTCACACACACACACACACACACACACACACACACAGCCATCACAAACTGATATAGCAGATGCGTGGTATAACAGGCATCTGCTTTGGGGCCACATTTTCTCTTATTACTTTCTCCTATTATTGCCTTAATAGTTACCGTGCAACCACACTCATGGTACACATTAGGTTTTTTTTTCCAGGGCTTACTGTTGCTTAAGAGATGGCAGAGTTGGTTTGTTTGTTTGATCAGCCTGCCACTTTGGTTCACAGTCAAGTATCTCTGGCTATTAGCTGTAGATTTCTGGTTATTGCTAAGAAGTCTGGTGTTGGAATAGACAACGTCTGGAGATGATGACTCTTCAGTGATGCATGATTCATTTGGAACTGTAATCTATTCAGTTGAATTCCTCTCTAGGAGCACCATCGGCTAAGAGTTTGCTCACCACCAGAATTCCGGAATTCGCATGATAAGGTGGGGCCAGGTTTCACAATGAACTCACCCGAAACTCTGGCTGATTGGGACCCACACCCAGTTTCACACCTTGGCTCAGGCGATTAGAGGATCATCAGGGGGTCCTTTTGTCCCTCTGTGGGGGGATACTCCCACTAGGTTTATATCTGGGACTCTCCACCATTTGACCTTAGAACTGAAGAAGCTTCTCGGATGAGAGGTGAAACGTCTTCAAGTTACTTAAAGAAGTCCAGACGCTTTTCTTTGCAAGCTCCTTTGACTACAATGACCTGGATGACTGAGAACCTTCACAGACAGATTCATGAAGTATATATCTCTGTATCTCTGTCCCATCTGGCCTGTCAAACCAAAGTGTTTTGGGGACTCACTGGCTCCACCCTTAGTGCTTTTTTCAGATTATACTTCCACAGTCAGTAACATGACATAGCCCATCTGTAGCTGGAATAGCAACAACTATAAGCAAGCCAACAAGATGGGGGACATCATGATTTCAGGTTCATTGAATTTAAAAGGAGATTTTAGACTATGCCATTGGTATACTACAGTAAGTACCTTAGGAGCTGCTAAGGTTTGATAGACTACAGTGTCTAGTGCTAATAAAAGCCACCAAAAACGTATGAATGAATCATTATGGCTCAGCACACTTGAGTAACCTCTTTGTGACTAGGAAAAAGCAGAGGTTCCCTGGTGTTTGCACTGAATTTTTTCACATTCAGTGACCAATAGCAAGTAGTTGTGGTAGTTGTTCGGCCTCTGGACGACCACTTTCTATTACAAGGGGATTGCACAAGCTGCCTGGTGGAACAATCCTGCTCTGACTGCAGTTACTCTCAGACAGTTTGGCGAAGGTTTGCAAATAATTGCCATCTAATTTATAAATGCAGACAGATTGCCAACACATCATAGTTAATCTGTGTGCTGATGAGTGTAACATGTCTACAGTGTGTCTCTCTGCAATAGAGAACTTGACTCAGCTGTTGGTTGCTCATATTCTGCTTATATTCCTGTATAAAATTGCTGTCCTGCAGCAACACCGTCACTATTTCTGATCTTTTTTAGATCTACGAGGTTCTAGCTGGACTCTATATGTAAGCAAATTTGTTTAATATCAGTGTTTTTGTATGTACGCAGCAATAGATTTGCGATCAAAGGAAACAGATTTATGATTTTCCCTGATTTATCACAGTGAATCACCATTTTATTACAGATTGCACATAGTTGCCAGCCTGACCCCATCCAAATGCAAAGTTATAGCAGACTGACTCTGTTTCTTTGCAGTTGCTTTGAGGACAGCAACTTACAGTGAGTGGTGACAGGCCGGGTCCCCGCCTTTGAAGTAACATTTCAAAGGCAGCGAGAACCCATGTTCAGAGCACGCTGTTAGTTTTGGGCGTGTCGTCGTCTCCAACCACTGTTTTTCCTACTGTGACTGTAGCATGACCAGTACAGTAGCCAGAAAACCATAACAACATAGATCTGCTTTGGTTGTTGACTTTTACTTTCCTGTAACCCTATGTGAGCTGCTCCACTGCTATGATGGGTGCAGATGTCAAAGGTCATGCTATTGCAGTTTTTTGATATTTTACTTTGATGACTTAGAGTCACGTTGCATTTCCTTCGACACACAGAGTAGCTGATTTCTTTAATTATTGTTTTGTTTAGTTTTTAAGAGCTAATTCTCATTTCTAAAGACTAGCTACCCTTAAGAGGGAAGTAAAAAATAGACCCTATAAATAAAAGTTTTAATAACTTCTTAAAGAAAAACAATTGAGGGGGGATTTCTCTAAAAGTTATCAGTACTATAAAAAAGTTTTTGCAGTTCCTGCTGATGGTGATGTACAATGACTCAACTAGGCCCGTGCATGAGGATGTGATAATTAAAACACCATTACACCCTGAGGCTACTTTACACTGGCTGTTAACACATTTGTCAAAAGCTGCTGGAAATTGAATGTATACAGATCTTTATTTTAAATTATAATTTAAATTCTTGCATGCTGCTCGATAATCTGTCTGTTCAGGCTTTGTTCTCTTTTAACATAAATCTAAGATAGATAAACACGGCTCGCCTTAAGGGTTTTTGAACTGTGAAAAAAAATTGACAGATGAGCAGCAGGTTGCATGTGAAAAAACCTCAAGAACAGCAGCTTCAGTGTATTTTTAGCTTGATGTTTGTCAGTATTCACTCATTTACATCCATCTTAATAACTTAATTCTCTCTAGCTCTTCTTAATGTTATTAAGCTCACAGATGTCATGGAGATTATTATGACGAAACATTTTTTCCTCGCAAATTTGCAAGATCTCATAAAGATCTGTCTGGGCTGCATGTAAAATGTTTTCCATCCTGATCGAGGGCAGAAATGAGATTGGGGTTGATGAGACTATTATGATTCATTTGCTATATCCCACAACACCTGCAAGGAACAGCCTGTGATCTGTGATGCACACACACACACACGCACTGAAAACAATATTATAGAGAGAAAGACACAGTCTCTCTACAGTAACAAACACACACACAGTCACACAGACAGTGACTTTGCTTCTTGCAGAGGTGCCGAAATGATTTGTTGCAGGTACTGATTAGCCTACCAAGCAGCTGTGTGCGTGCTACCCTTCCTTTAATACCCTCCCATCTCACTGTGATCAGCACCATAAGGCCCCAAGAGGTCGCATCAGTCAAGCTGAGACAGATACTCTTATTTTGATCGTGTCACTCTCTTGTATCACTGACACACAGCTGACTGTTGACATGCAGAAACTGCACTGCGCAGCTGAAACTCTGCACACACTGCCTGTTTGAACACAGTTTCTTTCTCAGCCCTTTTTCTTTCAAACATTGAACAGTGATTGTTCAGCGTGTTTGTTGATTGCTTCTAGCAAAGCAATACAAGCTGAAGCATCTCAGTATGAAATGTATTAGCCACTTTTGCCCAAAGGCAGAGCTGAAGATAAAGATCAAATCACTGTATTAGGTGTTACTGCGCCCTCTCCTGACCAATGTTAGTGTTACATAATTGCAACAAGAGATGCCTTTTTTTTTCTTTTTGTGGCTGTCGAAGGGCAGTTTTATCACCCACTCAGAACAATCTCGAGACTAACGATGCCTTATAGATCATAAAGTCACACATGTTAGATCTATTGAAAAGCACCATAATGCACCGTTTACTGGAGTAAGTGAATCATCTCTTGCTTGTTTTGCAATTAGACAAAAGAGATCTGGTTACTTTGGTGTTATCAGACTTGCATTGGTTGTCTGTGGATTATAAAATGGCACTGTTTGTGACGACATGACTTCCTGATACTGTTTATCTGCTGTACATAGTTGTTGTTTTTTTTCAAGCCTGACACAGCGTGCTGAAATATGACAAGTCTTTGCCTTATAGCTCTTTGGGAATCACCTTGTTGGTGCAAAAATACTATTTCATGCCTGTCAAACTGTGTTATCGTTTGCATTTTTCAGAGATTCACAAAAGAAAAGAGAACAATGAGTGAAAAAGAAGTGTCCAAAGAAAAGCATTCAAAGACTTTCAGAAGGTCTGGAAAACTATTCCTCAAGAGCACTTTAAAAATTACAAAAAATTTGGCTTTTTGGAAGAAATAATATTTAAAGAAATAAAGGCTCGCTGAAGACTTTTGCACAGAACAGTAGGGGAGTTAGCTGTTGTGTCATTGTTTGGAATTAAAGTGTGTGGGTGCAGAGGAACTCTGGGAAAATGCCTGGTTTTCTCTCGCTTTTTTTCATGTGCAATAAAAATTTAAATGAACTTACTTCTCAGAGTTGGAGTAGACTTAGAATGCATTGCTTTCTTCTACTTATTCTCTGTGTAATAACTTGTATTTACATTCCCCTTTGCTTCCATTGGACTTTGCCTTTGCTTTTGCTTTTGTTTTTTTGTAATAAAAGGACAAATTTGAAATCCTTTTTCATTTTCTGTGTTCTTAAATGACAAACGCACATTTATACCACATTTAATAAATTATTAATCGTGTGATTAGTTCAATTTAGGTGTAAGATATTTAAAAAAGGAGAATGAGAAAAATGTGGGGTCAAATAAAAAAAATACAAAAACAAAAAACTGTGAACTAAATATGTATGACATGCAGACAAAATGATGAGACGACAACACACATTTGTGACACAATAATCTACATTTATTTCAGTGTTAGCAGGTTTAAATGTACATTTCACATCATGCATACAGTTTGAGTACAAATACAATCTTTGCGTATATCAAAATATAAAGGCTAGCTTTGTGTCGTTATAAGATTATACAAATTAAGTATACAAAAGTACAGGTACAGCTAAAGGTTCGGGTCTCGGAGGGTTTGACAGTTGCTTCTCTGCCTGGGTAAGAACCTCATGTGGAGATGATCAGCCTCTACAGGCTGCTGGGAAAGGTTGTTGGTTTGTGTGAGGCAGTCCAGGGTCGGGCCCTCGTGAGTACAAACAGAGTACTGAGACAGCAGTGTCACCAAAATGGATTTCATCATCAGCATGGCGATGTGCTTGCCAATGCACGAGCGAGGGCCTGAACCGAACGGCTGAAAGTAGCGCCGAGGAACCTGGAGGCAGAACAAGAGGACCGATGAGAAAAAAAGTAAAAGGAAAGATGTATTTTCAAGAACACGAAGCTCAGATGATCTGTGTGGGTGTGGCTTCATCGGGCTGGACTGAAAGATTCTGATTGACGTGTTTCTAATTGCTGACTGGTGCAACTGGAACAAGTGCCAGACAAGAACAAATAAGTGTGACATCATCTTTTTCAACCAAGTTCCACCTCTTTCTAACCAGGAGAAAAAGTAAAGCAATGAAAGCACTACTCACATTCTTTTCAAAGTTTTCCAGATTAAATTGATTGCCTTTGAGGAAAAACTCGGTGCGGTGCATTCGGCCTGTGTTCAGAATGATGTTTGTGCCCTTCGGTATCCTGTAGCCTTCCATGATGTCATCAGACAGGGCTCGACGCATGGTGCATTCCACCACTGGGTGGAAGCGCAAGGATTCATTGATGAAGCTCTCAAGCACCTGCAGCTTGTGAAGATCCTGGTTCTGAAGCTGTCTCTCACCTGTAGCAGCAACAGACTGTTGTGAATTCAAGTTTTTCAGCCTGGAGCAAATGCAGTGAAATGCAATACTCCTGAGTTAATGAAGGTTATTGTGGCCAGGTTTTGTGGTTTTGGTGATATAGTTGGACTTATTCTTTTAAATGGGGTGTGTAAGCGTAATAGTAAGAGCTGTCAGTGTAGAGTGAAACAGTGCCAAGTGTCAAAATGTATCTTTGATGTGCAGCAAATCAGTTATAATTGCATTTTTTCTTAACTGCTGCAGCCTCTTACCCACAACAGCGTCTATCTCCTGTAGCAGCTGCAGCTCCACGTGTGGGTTTTGTTTGAGGAGCAGAAGCATGAAGAAGAGACTGACGGACAGAGTGTCCGGAGCTGCGATCACCATCTCCAGCACGCACTGCGTCACATCGTCAGCAGACAGCTCGCCGTGGTTCTGAAAACACAGTTGAATGCAAATATGCTGTCTGACCTTACTTGGTAGGCGGAAAAGAAATCCAGCATTTCACATGCAAAGAGGAACTGCTGAGACAGCTTGAAAATGAAAAAACACAAGTACCACAAGTGAAAGGTTTTACTTTAAATGAAAGTATATTTGCAGAAGGAGAATACTTCGTAGACTGACTTGTGCAAATATGAGCTCTGCCGTGAAGTTGATGTCGTCCAGCTTATCTGCCTGCTCCATATTTTTCCTCTTTTGATCTACAAGATGTTTAATGGCATCGTGTAACTCCTGGCTGTGAGATAACAGATAACACATATTTAAAAAGATGAAACTAAAGGTGGGCTTATGTATGAGACTGAGTGACTCACGCTGCTGTCTTGTGCCTGTGGTGAATCCAGCCGAACTTGAAGTAGATGTCAGGTTTGATAAGCACATCCTGCCATGTGTGAAAATACTTTAGAATCTTCAGCAGCAGCTCTTTCTCTGGATGCAAGGTAACATAAATATATTAGCATGCTAAAATCGTTCCCATATCTTTTTGATCCACTTCTGGAGACAAGAAATTCTTTATGTACAGCTTGCATGATAACGCAAGTAACATATTCATGCATCCTATTCACCATTGAGAGGTACGCCCAGGAAGAGTCTGTTAGAGATGTCCACCACGGTGCAGCGCATCAAACCGAGGATATCAACGAGTCCCAGGGTGTCCAGGTGGTCCAGGTGAGCCTTTGTGGAAGAGATGCAAACATCCACCGTCTGCTGCAAATTTGGGCCTGACAGAGCTGACAACATGAGATGGTTTTATGATTTCGTTTAGACAAATATTTGCTGTTTAAAAATCACATTTGAATAGCTGACTTTGTTTTGAAGTTCATGAAAGAGTTCCAGTTTTACCTTTAGCAAAATAGGTGCGTATCTTTTTCCACAGAGTTACGTTGTTGTTGAATATGATGCCTCTCTCGTTCATGCCGATGCAGCTGAGTCCCTGAATGCTCCCAAAACGTGAATTGTAGTTTCCGTTCTTCAGCACATGCTGCACTGCTGAAGCTCTGGTTTAAAAAAAAAAAAAAACAATAACAAAAAATCCACTGAAGCTTTTCATTTTACTTCTTGACTGGCTTGTTTGGTAGCATCAGCACTGACAGATTGAATGCAACTAACCTGCTTAGTATGAGCGTCTCTTCTCCGTTGATCCAGACTCTAACAATGTCTCCATACTTGTTATTGTAGTAGTTGCTGGCTCTGCCTATGCCAGTCCAGATAAATCTCAGATATGACAGAAGTGGGCCCAAACCCAAACAGAAAGAAGGACCTGTTGTATTAAAAAAGCAGAAAATATATTTCAGCTCTCACAACATTCTGTTGTAAAAACAAACAAACTCCTAATTAGAGCAACCTGAACCAACCTGGCGCAATTTTCTTGTCCGTGTGACTCCAGGCAACCAACAGCAGACAGACGAGCAGTATCAGCGTTCTGGTTGCCATTGATATTCCATGCGATTGGATGGCATTTGAGGTCACGGACAGATCTGCCACCACGGCGTCTAAGCCTACAGGACCCATCGCCTGTTCACAAGTAGAGATCAGATCCACGAGAAGGGTGATGATGTAGAGCAGCCTGCACAGACCTGAAGGGTCCGAATGCTCACATCTGCCTTTTTATAGGCGGTCTGAGCTGGTTACGTGCCAGGTCAGGGTAATGCAAAAGCCACAACACTGCAGGAAAAAGGTAAACAATACTGTGGCAACCTTGAGGGATTGGGTTTGTGCTTGTGCCCTTGGGTTTACAGGACCTAGTTCAGCGGTTGCATGTTGGCAAATATGAGCTCATATTTGGCATTTTGTTGATGAGAAGGTTTTCACCTCCTTTAAACTTTAAAAGAAGTTGCTTTGCCTGTGAGAACTTGAGAACATCAGTGTTATTTGCTCTAGCTGCCTATTAAAAATCAGCTTTTCAATAAATGCACATTTTTCATCTGTTTTTATTAAACAAGCGAGACAAGGGAATGGATTAAATGTTAATATTGACATATGTAATTGCATTTGAATTATATTCTTCATTACATTGATTCTAGATTTATGTTCAAAAGCTGACTTGGATTTTAGGTGATACATTTTCATTCAAAATCAGAGCTATTTGTTTTAATCAGAGCTGCTATGTATTCATATTGTACTCACACATGTGATCATATTACAGTAAAGTCTAAAAAATAGGAAAATGCTATCCATTTAATCCTGGCTTCCTGTGTTTTAATTTATTTGGCATTGCTCTCAGATCCAGTGAAGCCAGGAAATAAGTTACACATAATACCAGTGTTAAATGCAGATACCATACTGTATTTGTTTATTTGTTTATCAGATGAATAAATGAAGATGATATGCTCTATGTACTACAGTAAAGCTAGACTGATCTGTTCATCTCCAGCCCCCAGACAGTTTGAAGAAAGAGTGGATAGCTGTAGCTAATGGAGAGACTGGTGGAAGAATTTTCCTCGCCAGAAAACAAAGTGGAGAAAAAAAAAAAGGTCATCAGTATTAAAGCTGGTCTGTGAACTAAAAACATGGAACAACTCGGTGAATATTGACATTATCTGTGACTTTTAGCCACTTTCAGTTCTCCGCTGAGCATTATAAATTCTAAAAATCCTCAACATAACCCATGCTGTCTGCTCTTGTGCCTGCCTTTGTTTCCTTGGCTCATTCTGCATAAAGAACCCTGCAAACTCACCGCCCACACTCCAGTCCAAGAATGCGCACACTTCAAATGACTGACTGTGTGCTGTGCCCCTGCCTCGATAACGATGCCCTGTGTGATGGCGTAGACCTAGATTGTTCTGCATGATTAAGCGACGACAGCCCCCTTTGTTTCTCCTAAAAAGTAGAAGTGTGCGTAACCTCGTCTCTGGGCTTTGAGTTGTGGTCAACCGCATCTTTATCACTAGTATATGTTTAGGGAGTTATTCAGAAACGAGCTGTTGAAAAGGTTTTTGACATGTCAGAATATGTGTTATATGTAGGATTATATTATTACATCACATATTTAGATAAACATAAAAAATTAAGTACACCCTCTTTCAGCTCTAATGCTTTACATACTGCACAAGGGTTACACACAATTTACACAACCTATAATTTATCACCATCCACAGTCATTGCAGGAGTGGACGTCCCAGCAAATTCAGACTGTGCAGTGCTCAGAAAAACTGAAAACCTCAGCTAGCATCTTAAACATCAAAGTTCAAGACAGTACAATTAGAAATAGACTGAAAAGGTATGGCTAGTTGTTTTGTCCACAGGTGAAAGGCTGTTCTCTCTGAAAGATCACTGGCACATCTAGAACAGTCTCCCTGAAAGAGAGATGTCCTCAAACCTCAATGAACTCAAACACTGCTTTAAAAAAAGAGTGTGCTGATTTATACCACGTGTTGTTGTTCTTCTGAGGTTATATTTAAATAGCCTGCTAAAATCATATATATATTTTTAATCACGTGTAAAACCTCAGAAGTTAAAGAGGGTGAAGTTTCACTTTCAAACTAACAGAACAGAAGGAGAGACTGATGATTTTGACCAGCAGCGAAAGAAAGCAGACTCTCAGCTTTGTGCTGCCCGAGCAACCTTGGGGAATTTATCACATGATTCACATTTAAAGCAGCACTGGAGAGTTGGTCATGAGATATGATAACACTGTGAAGCTGAACTTGCCTTCCCCACCAGCTCCGCCGCTGCACATTACAAGCTACATGCAACAGAAAGTGTTGCCTTTACTGTTTGACATTACACGCTGAACTCCACTTTATTCTTTTCTGTTGACACTATGAGAGGACTTACCTGCAGTACAAGTAATCCCTCACTTTTATTTCTGTAGTAGTCCTAATAAATTTTAAATTTCTGAGCAGGAAGAAGTGGGAGGGTGGATGAAGTCTTCAGGAAGGCTGGCCATCTGTCTGTCCTTGGGCAGGAGTCCGAATTCGAACATGGACCTGTGGGAAGAACAGAGATAAAGCTGCTTTCCCAGCAGCTGCAGCTTAGGAAGGAGAAAAGGCTACAGGTGGGAATGTCAAAATATAGATTTAGTATGAAATAATTGATAAGCCTTTGCAAAAAAATATATTTGGAATGCAAAGAAAAGAAAAGAAAAGAAAAGAAAAGAAAATTATTATAAAAACTCATATGTACATGTCTGGCTGGAGCAGTTCAAGCTGTCCAACCACTGGCCATCAGTGACCCACACTACAGGGTGAGCTCAGGGCTTGAATCTATGTTGCTTGGCTGATTTCTTCCTCTACCTCCTCCTATGCTGAACCCATGTGTGTGTGTTTGTGTAAAAGGGCTTTAACGCGGCTGCAAGAGCATGTAGGTCAGCGACATGAAGTGAGCAGTGCTCTAAAACACCACAGATGCCAATTAACTTACTCATTAAAGCACTATTAAGGTAGTCACATCTTTGTTTAAGCCAAAGCAGGCTGTCCCAGCTACCTTTTGCAGGGAGAAAAGCTTCAAATGCCTTAATTTCTTTTCTGCTGAATTGTCACCTTTCCAGTTAAATGTCATTTTTCAGTTCTAAATCAAAGCTGTGGAAATGGGCCATTGTTGCGCCTGGTGAATGGAAGCTGTGAGGATGTGACAAGGACGAGAGCCGGGGGGAGAAATTCAAGGATACAGGAGGTGGGAAAAAGGAGAGAACTCAGTGGAGCTATAGTGGTAATATGTAATGATGTAATGTATTTTCTTTTAATGCCATATAGGCCTAACAACAACAACAACAACAACAACAATAATAATAATAATGTAATTGTGTAATAATGTAAATGTACCAGTGAAGTTGGTTTTTTTTCTGGTGTATTCGTGCTTTCTTGTAATGTGTTTGAGTCCTCTTGTGTGTTCATCATATATGTGCGCGTGCATGTGTGTGTGTGAGAGAGATGTCAGTCTGCCCACGGCGGTGCAGTAGAATGGGTTCAGATGAATATAAATCAGGTGACTGAACAGGCGGGGGTTTCTCCCCAGACAAGCTCAGAAGATTGTGTAATGCCCACTCCTACATCACTGGTTTGCATGTACACACACACACACACACACACACTCACACACATACATAACCCCATCTCCACTTGGTGAACAGCCACTGTATTTACCAGTCTGCCTTCAGACAGACCACCAGTGTTGAGCTCAGACACTGAAGCTGACTAGATTTTATTTAGAGATTTCAAACAAGCTGAACGAGAGCTTAAATTTCCGCTAAAGTCTTCCTGTCTCTTGGATTACTTTGAATTTTAGATGTTTTGATTTTTGTTGGGAGCACCTTGTTCCATAAGGTCATAGAGCTAACACATCCTCTGTGCTGTTTCACTGTTCTTTCATTCTCTTTGAATGCTGAGGTCAGTGGTTGACCCCCAGAAGAGAGGAGGTGAAGTGGTGACAATGTGGATTCCCACACCCAGCATGACTCTCCCTCAGCGGATGGTGCTGTACGGGACGTGTGTCGTGGCACTGATGAACTCTATAGGCCTTCTGGTGCTCTTGGTCCAGCAGAATCAGCAGTGTGCCAGGCTGGAGCAGACAGAGGCACGGCTGATGGAGGTGGAGCAGAGCTCTGTGGTGGAGTTTCTTCAAGAGGTGCCCAGAGGAGCAGCAGGGCTGCGGGCGAGCGTGGGGGAACAGCCACAATATCAGTACCAATACTCCAGGAACAAGAGGAGCAAAGAAGAGGAAAAGGAGCTACAGCAGGAGCTGCAGGAGATTCGCCAGGAGGAGGGAAAGGAGATCAGTGAGCAGGAGGCCAGCCAGGAGGTCGGAGAGGAAACCGACAAGAGGACGAAGCACGAGAAGCACAAGCAGCGGCACAGCCAGCACTACCACAAGGCGCAGGTGCAGGACGACATGATGATGATGATGACATACTCCATGGTCCCGGTGAGTCTAGATCCTTGAATGAGAGAGAGAGAGAGAGAGAGAAGGCAAGCCAGGACATTTAGAGCAGCTCAGCCTGCTTCCTTGTTTTGTGATTGCTTAATAATGCTGTCGCTAATGGTTCACTGGACTAATGGCTGAAAGTCGTAACGCTCATGGAGCCTGACGAGCTGGCAGCGCCGAAGGCTCCAGATCCTGTTTGTGGTAATATGATTACAGGAATTTTAGTTTAGATGTCCTAATCAAACTCCAACAGAATATTTCCATTTATCAAACTACTTTTTTGTAAACACACTTGAAGTTTAATTTTGTACCATTTTAAGCTTCTACTCAGCTACATTTCACAGAAAAACTGTAGTTATTTAACATACTGAGATTCTGCATTCAAATCATGCTCGTCTTATTGAATATGACTTACTCTAGTCACTGCCACAAAGTAAATATTATTACATATCAAATAATAATAATAATAATAATAATATTCCTCGCAGATAATTATGTATATATCTTAAATATTATTCTATAGATACTGACTTAAAAGCACTATACAAAAGAATTTCAACCAATGTGAATGACTGAATTTGAGCCAATGAATGTTAATGTAACTTAAAAAAGGAAACATTCCTGACATTCTCAGTAACATTGAACAGTCTGATTTCTTTGGAAACACTCTGTGAAACTCATTAACTAGCTTCTGATGACTCAGAGGGTAACGGTAAGGGTTTGGGGGCGTTATGTGTAGCTGGCGGATTTCAAGATGCATAATGGATGAAGTTAGAGCCACAAATTCAACTGTGAGACAACAGCAAATCAGATTTCAAGCTAGCACTTCAGTCAGTGCAGTCCCCTTTTGCTCTGAACATGAACCCTTTACCCTTCTGCAATCAAAGCCTAGACGAGTAAAACTAGTCAGTAGTTTTTGAACTACAAAACAGAAACTGGATGTTCTATTCTAGAGACTATCATATAAAAAGACTGGAGTTAGATTTACCCCATACATCCAAAGAAAGCGACATTTAATCTTCCTTTAGAGCACCTTGCCTCAGTGCTTCTTTTTCTCCACTTCCCTACAGAGCAAAAGTGTGCAGCAGTCAGAGTTATTCTACCTGCACTTTAAAAAGGTGATGCCCGCCTTGCATGAACTAGGGTCAGCATCAACAAGCTCTTAATCTCCATGCAATATTTTTAGCTCCTCTTGCTCTTTTCTCTATAATAACCAAGCTCAGAGTCAAATGTAAAACAATTAATACTCAGACTGTAGTAACATTTCTCATCTACCAAAATGATCAGTCAGTTTAATGTGTATGTCAGGCTCATGTTCTGGCCTGTGCACAGAATGCTGACTCATACCTACTGAGTGTGAACACCACACAATTAACACGATGCTAACTGCAGTTTCCTTAATGGCCGCTGGTGTCTTTTAACATGAAGGGGTTTCTGAAGTCTACACAGATAATCTTTAACTGGCACGTTAAAAGGTGCAGGGTTTTTATTTTTAATAGAGTAATTTTAGGTAAAGTATGCTGCTAAATTTACTGCATTAATATTTTTTCTATTTCCTCTTTTACTTCAGATCAAAGTGCTGATTGATATTTGCAACAGCACCAGGGGAGTCTGCATAGCTGGTATGTTTTACTCGTATGAATCATGTGATCATGTTCAGAATATTACTTTTAAAAAATTCTCTAACATTTCTAAACTTTCGTTTACAGGCCCTCCAGGTCCGCCGGGTAAGTCAACCCACAATTCCTAATCCAAATTTAAAACCTGCTGTAGGGTATGTCTCCTTTGTGGTTTAGTGACCCATATTCTTGATAAGTCTTTTTTTAATGTTTATTCTTTCGTTGAGTCCACAGTAAAGATTTTTTTGTGTTACTCTAGGTTTGCCTGGTGCAGATGGCCTGCCTGGACACAATGGGACTGATGGCATCCCAGGACTGAATGGACTTCCTGGGGCTGATGGGAAAAGAGGAAGAAAAGGTAAGGAATTAGTGCTTTCACTCGGCATCCATCCTTATTTTGTCCTCAGGCAATCTTGGCCATTTAAGCATAGAAGTACTGGCACAATGTAAAAGTCAAAAGGTTGAGTATAACCTGCAGAGAAAAGTATTAAAATAGCAAAAAAGAAGAAACAGCCACTTAAACTCCTTGGCATGCACACACACACACACACACGCACAGACTTCTTTCTGTCCATGTATCACAATGCAAGCAGAATTTATTCACATTTTTGCTTCATGAATGAGTGAAGAGTTTGAAACAGCTTTCTTCCCTTGCCGATATTATTCATCTCTGTGGTTTTGGGCTTCAGCTGAATGAACTGGAAAACTGTCTTCCAGTATTCTCCCACTTCACTCTGCTCTCCTCCACAGTGGATGGCATGATTCATGCCAGCAATTCAATGGGACAATTCATTTCAACAATGGGGCAAAGTGTATTGAGGTTACGAATACAATGTTCTAGCTATTTTGCACGGTGTTCTCCGCAGGGCCACCAGGTGAGAAAGGAGAACCAGGAGAAAGAGGGGAGCGAGGAGAGCTGGGCCCACCCGGAGAGAAGATCCAACCATCCAATGATGCCATTATTGAGGGTGAGTAGAACTTTATTGACTTGAACCATTTTGCAGATGACCTGAAATAAAAATAAATTTAAATGGATAACATTTAGACATTCTCTCCATTTGAGCAGGTCCACCTGGGCCTCCAGGACCACCTGGGCCTATGGGTCCTCCTGGCCCGCCGGGGCCTCAGGGGCCTCCCAGAACAGGGCACCGCAGAGCTCACCTCCAAGCTTCTCATAATCAGGGTGAGAGATCAGTCATAGTTTGCAGGTGACATTTGTGTTCCTAAAAACAGTTGTTGACAAAATAATTTTCAATGCAATCAAAGCTCTCGGGAAGAAGGTTCAAATTCTCTCTCTCTTTTTAAATTCAAAGACCCCCCCCCTCCCTCCCCATAAAGTGTCTAATTGAAACCTTCTGACAAACTAGTCCATCAATGACATGACTAAAACAGGATGAAACTGCTTCTAACAGGGCTACATGCCATTCCAAATGATGAAACCTCACCTGTAAAGGAGACAGAAAAACTACACGAGAAGACTGCCAAAAGGAACGGTACGTTTCCAGAGGAGGTTGTGTTCATGTGCAGTCATGTGACCTGTGAGTAAATCCCCTGAGATTTTTTGTTTTTCCCCACAGACTGCCTGATTAAGTCTCTGATCAACCCCAGAAATGTGACAAAGATGAAAACCACATTTGGCACATGGATGAAGGACACCGCTCAGCTGAACGATGAGCGAATATGGGTGGCGGATCACTTTTCTGGTAGGCTGGTTACAGAGTGTCGCGCATGTGCTCCTGTCCCCACTTTTATAATCTCCACGTCTTTTAGCAGTAAAGATTTTGCTTGTTCTTCCCCAGGTCGCATGCTGAAGGAGTACAAAAGCATTTCCTTTTTCCAGAAGAACAGCAGCGACACCATAGACGTTATAAAGTACTATCAAGGCTGCGGCCACATCGTTCACAATGGCTTCTTTTATTATCATGCTGCTGGCACTCCCAGCATTGCCAAGTAAGCCTTAAAGCCACTCGATGCACATCAAGGTGATTTTTTATGACTTCCACATCCTTCATTTAGCAGCTTCCTGCTTGTGTGTTCACAGATTTGACTTCAGCACCAAAAGACTTCAGACTCTCACTATTGAAAACTCTTTGTACAACAACCTCGCCTACCTGCTCCCCAACTCTAAGACCTACTTCAAGCTGGCAGCAGATGAGAACGGCCTGTGGCTGATCTTTGCATCCAATGTTGACGAGAGCATCATGGTGGCCCAGCTGGACCAGAAGACCTTCTCCGTCACATCCTACGTGAACACCACCTATCCTCGCATCAAAGCCGGCAACGCCTTCATCGCCTGTGGCGTCCTGTATGTCACCGACACCAAAGACACCAGAGTCACCTTTGCGTTTGACCTGCTGAAGGGAAAGCCGGTCAATGTGACCTTTGACCTGAGGTCTGCTGGTGAAGTGCTGGCAATGCTCTCCTACAGCCCAAAGGACAGACACCTGTATGTTTGGGACCACAGCTACGTCAGGCTGTATGTGGTCCACTTCATCTCTGATGAGTGAGAAACATGATGTCCGAACACGACCGTTACAGTAAATACTGAGAGCAAAACGCCTGCAGACTTTCATCTATTCACTGCATCTGAAAACTGATAACACAAGAGTGACATACACTGTGTGTGTCGCTGTTTTAAATATATTGTCCCGTGTTACTTTTGTGTTAAGTGAAATTGTAATTGACCGTCAAACTATTTCACTAAAGTAAATATGGTTTTGGTTAACAAGACGTTTGCGCTGTTGCCTCACAGCTAGAAGGTCCTGGGTTTGAATCCGCCACCTGGCCAGGGCCTTTCTGTATGGAATTTGCATGTTTCCCCCGTGTAGTCCAGCTTCCTCCCACAGTCCAAAGACATCCAGTTAGTGGGGTGAGCTCAACTGGCAATTATAAATTGCCCATAGGTGTGAATGTTTGTCTGACTATCTGTTAGCCCTGCAGCGACTGCTGACCTGTCCAGGGTGTATCCATCCTTTCGCGGAAGAAAATGTATGAATGGATGGATGAAGGAAGTGCTGTATTTACTGTACATGGAGTTTTCAAAGGACACAAGATTTACTAATAGTGTGAAAACTTATCATTTTGTATAAGCTGGCAGTTTATGCCAATCAAACCTATAACTCAACTTTTGTTGCCATTTGCGTTTTTGCATGGTGGGTCACCACTGCTTGATTTTTATACAGATGTAACTCGTGATGTCCCTTCCCCCTCTTTTTGTACATATAGACAAACCTGCCTTTGTAAGGAAGCAGCACAGCTGTCTGGCTGCAAAGGATAATAAAAATAAAAATTAAAAAAAAGAAGAAAAAAAAAAAAGCGCCAAATCATCCTGATGAAATAAAAAGAATTTATTCACTTTACAAAAGGTAAAACTGACCATGACCTGTTCTCTTACACACCTTCAGGCTCAAGTACCCTAATAGGCCTCTACTCATAATAATGGCTTCTTTTCGACTGTTTGATGTGCACGTACACACGAACGCGCGCACACACACACACACACACACGACACCAGTGGGACCATTGGGGAAACACTTAAGATGCATACAGTACACACAGAGGGCAGAAAGAGAGGGAGAGAAACACAAATCTCTTTAATAAATACCATACATACACTTAACAAAAGTTACAACTAATCCAACTGGTATGATACAAACCAAAAATAAAGAAATGCCTTCATGTTTGTACAAGGTTGTTGTGATAGTTCATATATATATATTTATATAATTTATATAATAAAACTATTTCAAATGTTGTACTAGTAGGCCAAATAAAGCCAGACATTCATTTGTATATAATCGTTTCCTCTTTAATAACCTATTTATTTGAAATAAACTTTTAGTGTCTCCAGAATTTGAGTGCAAATATCTATTCCTTATGGATGAAACAGTAAAAACAACTAGTGAGGTAAACACACTTACAGTAGACTGTTGCACATCTCCCAGTCAGATTACAGTAAAACCCCTTACATTCCTAAAATAAAAGGCAATAAGATAAATAGTTTTAGAAAGGAATGGTCAACCAAATGAACACAAACATAAATAACTTAAATAAGAAAATCAACTCAATTAAAAAAAACAACAAATAAAATAAAATCTTTGTGATAAAACCAGAAGTGAACCTTTGTGTTTCTGCTCTGGGGTGAGTGGGTGGGTGGATCTTTAGCGTTGTACCAGACAGATGGAAACACTGAAATCACAGTCACAGGAGTAAAACACACAGTCTTCCAAACAGGAATGTTCTAGCAGTGAGTCTGCCGCACAAACAGGCATTTGAGGGCAGGTGGGCGCGCAGACGTACAGATGGCAGACACAGCAGAGTGAACACGCACGCAGAGGGCCAAACTGGAGCGGGCTGAACCCAAACCATTATAGGCCAAGTGAGTGATGGGCAGCCAGTGGAAAAAGAGAAGGGGGGGGGGATACAGACAGGTGTCACTATCAGGACCAAATGCACCATCAACTCTTCCACGGAGCTGAGAAAGCTGGGCAAATAAAAGGCAGGAGGGTGGGGGGCAAAAACCATCGAAACAAAATGCAGATTCCAACAACTCGATTCACACTGGAAACCACTGACTTAATAACAAACCACGGTGCTGGTTACAGTAGATGCTAAGAGATTTCAGCTGTGGGCACAAAATGACAACAGTTACACACTTTTAAAATTTTTGCTTGAGCACTTTTACAGAGCACTATCAATAGACCTGTGATTGCACCGCATAACGAGAACAGGACATGCATAGCTTCCCTATGGACACACTCTAAGAGTAGAGATTCTTCGATAAAATTACAATAAAACTAGCTTTAAAATCAAGTATGATACCATTTGCTTGTAACTTTGTTTTCAGCCTTTGGGAAAATAAAATGTTTGCAGCTCCGTTTTTAATCTTCTGGATACGGCCAACAGTAAACTCATGAACACCGTTCATGCTGAAAGTTGCCAACAGCGTGGTAATCTTTTGACTAACTCTTCCCCCAGCAGCGTTTCTATTAATGCCTACAGAGTGTTACAGAAGCATTTCGGTTTTTTCCTCCACTTTCTGACCCTTTCCTCTTAGGACCCTCAGAATTACAAAAAGCATTACAGGGCGTCAACCAAGCTGCTGGGGATATTGTAGCGGTCTGGGAGGACCCTCATCTTTAGGGTGCCGTCTGCTCCGCAGGTGAAGATTCGGTTTCCGGGTCGCGTCTCCACCTGCATGACACCTGCGCCGATGTTCCGGAAGATGGACTGCTTGGCGTGCTCTATGCTAAAAGAGTGCATGAGCCCGTGGCCGGCTAGCTTCCACACCTGGGTACAAAGGAAGAGAGAGCGAGAACAGAGTATATAATTAGTTTCTCTTCCCAGGGTTTTCTGGATGGAAAAAAAAAAAAAAAAAAACCCAAACAGATCATTTTTTAAATAATGAAACTGGAGAAATTAAAAACTATTTGGCTGGGGACACCACTTGTTTGGCATTTGTGATCAATTAGCATTTTTCCATGTTGTTTCTACAAAGAGACAAATGTGCTTTAAGGATCCAGACAACCCCCCCCAAAAAGGTGGTTGTTGGAGGTTGATGGCAGTAGCAGGAAAAGAGAAAGAGGTTGGACATGGGTATAGAGTGCTAATCTGTGTTTGCTTTTGTTTCTAGCAGGTTGACGCAGTTGCCGGTAGTTTGCATACCTTGACTTGTCTGTAAACACTCGCCAAGCAGAAGTGAAATGATTGAAAGTCTGATGCAAACAAAAAACAGAAAACAGACACAGTCTGCACCCTTTCAAATGTGTCAGTTACAGCGATCAGGCACAAATTTTACTTTGAAGGTGAGCAGCCTTAATTTCTGGTTTCCTTAAATGTTTTTACATTTCACAACATGTAGAGTAAATGGCGAGTATTTCCAGACAAGTTGGTGTCTTCCATGAAAACTACAGGTGATCACAGCAATTTTTATTAGCCAATCAACTAAGTCAGAATACAGAGAACACATTTATCAGTAATAAAAATAATTCTCAAATATTTCAGGACAGTAATTTCAACCAGTACTCCATGTGATTGTGCCAAACATTAACACACTGCTGCTTTGACTGTCACTGATAAATCCGAAGTCAGATTTGAATATATAACATACAGTAGTCTGTGTTTTAGTTAGTTCAGCCAAAGTCATAACAAACTATTTTTAGTGACAAGAAGAACAAGGCTTCCTGCAGCAGACAGTATGGCACCCACAGAGGCTTTATCATCAAATCAGTCTGAGTTTACATTAAAAGATAAAAGAATCTGAGTTGATTAAAAGCAGCATGAAAGACTCACTTCTCTAAATCTTTTGCCTTTAACATTTTCTTGTTCCTGCTTATAACATCTAAAACAAGAACGCAGTCATCCCGGCAGTGCAGTGTTGACCTTTAGACCGTATCACCTCTGTGTTTTAAGTCTTTGATCTCATCTCCTTATACTGGAATACTTAACAAACCACAACAGCAAAGCCTGAAAAACTAGACCTGGAATCTTAAATCCAGGGACAAAAGTGTTGTTTGAAGGCTAGAGAGCTGCACCAAATACTCCTCCAGTTTATGGATTAAAAAAAACAAACTTGGAATGAATATAAAATAATTCTCAGTAGTTTTGATGCTGAATGCTTTATACAGTGCTTATGTTTAATAACATTCATTGACACAAAAGGATATTATTCCTCAGCACACAATGTGAGCGTGTATCAGCAAGGAAGTGAGTGAGAGAAAGAGCATGCGTCACCTTCATGTTGCCCTCTGCAGAGCCAGTGACGAAGAAGTCCTCAAAGGCATCCAATGCGAGGGCCTTGATGGCTGAATCATGGGCCTGGAAAGTGTGGAGCAGCTGCCGCTGTCGGATGTCAAACACGCACACAAAACCTTTTCTGCCTCCAGTAATCAGCAGCTGCTGTTTAGGAGCATACTGAAGCACAGTGGCCCCGTTCTCATGGCAGGGAAAAGCTGAAGGGGGAGGTAGGAAGTAAAAGTGGATAAACTTGAAATATAGGGAAAAAGAAAATCACTGAAACTCACTTATTAGAATAAATATGGATTTCTCACCATGCACCATAGTATTGTTAGGTGAAATCAGAGTGTCCCACAGGCAAACATTTCTATAAATAACATAAAGCAAAATATTATGCAGCTGGAAAAAATAAACAAAAAGAAAGAGAGCAGTGTTTGATTAGTCGTCCAAATCTGACCTGTTATCATTGGACTGTCCGGCCGTGGCGATGAGACTGGAGGATGTGATGAAAGCAAAATCCCCGCAGGTCTTAGTGTGGCATTGCCAACTCTGAGAGCAAGAACAGGAAAATAAAAGCACATTTTCATTTGAATTATACAGACCACTCATATTGTGTGTGTGCTGTGAATAAGGAGGTGGGAGGGAACCTTACCAGGTACGGTTTAGGGTTGGACGATGTCTGGTTAACCTGCCAGAGACTGAGGAAGCCCTCTCCATCAGCGACTCCACACTACAAGAATGTTTCAGAGGAATCAGAACAATGGCACCGTACACACAAAACACAGTTGCTACTTTGTGTGTGTACCTTGTTGCCCTGGGAGTTGAAATAGAGACGGGTGACTCGAGCGTTGCCTGCTTGTCTGAAGCAAATGAGTTGCTGAGGTCTGTTCCATTCAAACATCCTCACGCTACCATCCTGAGCCCCAGTCATGTCTGATACACAGCCCCACACACACACACACAAACCAGGAAAAGAAAGGGAGAGAGATGTTGGGGAAAGAACAGGAATACAAAGCAGGAGAAGCTATATAATTTACTTATACGTGTTAAACATGTATACTGGTGAATCCTCTCAAAGTAGCACTCACAGTACTGATATATGGGATGGGATGTCATTCTCTTCACATTGTTTAGATTCCTCTTCATAATCTGAAAGACATCAATATAAACATACATTTATCTTGTAATTAGCTTAAATTAATTGGGCAAACAATTAAGTTAACTATCTGAAAACGTCAGGCCTGAAGATCAGCCTAGTGAGTGGTTGACGACCCCCTGAGCAATAACTGTTGCCCGTTTGGGTTCCACTCTTCACAGTGTCACTACCACTTAGCGTGCATTTAGCAAGTTTTTGCAGACAAATTGGTTTACACATTAATCAAAGGCGACCATATCAATCTGCTACCAGCCAAAGCAATCGCAAACAGCTATTCAGTGCAGCGCCGATCATCAGTGGTCATCAAGCAGTCTTTAGGCATTTTTAAGTGGAGCCTTGGGCTAACCTAAGCAGTAACGTGATTGGATGATGGGCTGACTGAGGCACCGTCTATGTGCGCAAGAGTTTAAATCACTTTTATCGAATCTTCTTCTCAGACACACATGACACTCGTTCAGGTGTGCACTCGTTCAGACTTATACGTGACTATGGTAAATTACACATCACTTCAAACATCAAGCAAATTTCTGCAGATCGCCTCAATATTCCAGCTCTTTTAGTTAAAACTCATTCCTGCACTTTCATGACTTCTTCAGCATCAACAATATCTTTAAAGTATTTTACATGCATGTAATTTCACATTTTGGTCATGAAAAAACTTTTTTTCTGACCACTGCTGTAAAGACTAATTCTAAAACTGGACAGATAGTAGCTTTTAGACAGATGAAACAGCAAACTAATTTACATGAAATACAAGTGCAACTAATTTTGCTGCACATCAGAATATGATAATTGAATATGTTAAGAGAGCCCTCCTCAACCTTCACATTTAACAAAACCCCTTCCACAGTCGTTTGAACCTCTATGACACCCTCGGTCTTGTCCTCCTTTGTGTATCACACTAAACATTTATCACCGTGGCTGGGACACTGAGAACCTATCTGCGTGTTAGTCTGACGCAAATCTGTACCTTGGCTAGCCGTCTGAAAGGGCTTCTGATATCTGTGTTTATATTTGGCCATCACTGCCATGCAGACACACCCCCAGTCTGTATCTGCATCTACAGACTCAGCAGGCCAGCTGTTTAGTCGGCGTGGTTCAGCAGCGATAACAATAAAAAACAAACTTTGCCTGAAAACGTGCAAGCCCGGCAGACTGCTGAATAAAATCCCCAAATTAAATTGATTTTTTTCCAGAAGCAGAAGTTTTAAATGAAGCGTTTTCATTTTGTAAAAATACATCTAAATCTTTACTAATGAATATTATGAAATGAAACGACTGCAGAGTCATGCCACCCTTTCTATGAGCCCTGAAACAGAACTTAATCACCCTCTACTGGTTATCGCTAAATACTGCATATGTACTGCTGCCTGGTTTTGCTGGATTCAGGTTGCACAGCTGTGTAGATTTGCAGTGAAGAATCGCGTACCACACTGGCTCCCATACTGGTCTGACCACTACCGAGCCACGGCATGGATGCAGAGACTGGCATCTGCGGTGGTGCAAAGGGGACGGAGCTAGCCTGGGCAATATTGGTGTGCGAAGAACGATGATCTACATCATCAGAGCTGTAAAACAAACAAACAAAAAAACACAAGCTATCATTTAATCGGAGAGGAGACAGGGAGTGTGCAGTCCAGGCTCGGTGAGATTTGAAGGAAATCATATGATCTGCTGCTAGTCTGACCTGCGAGACTCCTTATCAAAGTCCTCCCCAATCCACGTGTAGGGCTGGACAGCTACTAGACTGGACACATCAACCTCTTGGACATCATGGGTGGAAGCCAACACTATTTCATTAGAGTTAGCCTAGGAAAGTAAGGAAGCACGGTGGATAAGGCGAGACAACACATATCACTAGCTTCTCTGAATTCCCAGAAAGTAACTGCCATGTATTTGCTACTTAAAAAGGATTTCTAGAAACCTTCATTCAATATAAATCTATCTAATAATCCTGTCTCCATGTACAGTGTCCTCAGAATCAAAGGAAATTATGAACCACAAGTTTTCCCCAGTATTTTACACAAGTTAACACCCACAACTGACCTTATTTATGGCAAATGCCATGATTATATCAGACTCCTTGTGGATGATTTTAGCTTTTCCTCCAGGGTAGCCCAAATCAGCCTCCACCTGGAAAAGACAAAAAGAAAAGGAAAACATCAAAGCTGAAGAGAGAAACACTAAAATAAGGTTCTCCTGGGTCAGATTAATGGTATGAAGGAGATTTTTAAAAAAATAAATAGACTTTAATTTCCCTCTAGTAGGATAGAAAACAGAAAATATTGACAAGTATGACTACTGAGCTTCTGGGCTGACACCCTCCAGTTAGAAAGCCTCGCCACCACACCCTGACAGTGAGCATGCAAGTTAGTAGGTTTAAAGTGTGTGCCATCTCATTTATGTGATTTTGAGTCCTGCAGAATCAGTCCAGCTAGAAAGGATGTGAGCTACACAGGGAGATGAGTTATTGATAGGTTTGGATAGGAGGTTATGTGAGTGGATAAGTGTCCCAGTGAGAGGAAGAGATTAGACATTAGATCTAAGCCATAGAGCTTCGAGTAGATTTTATGCCAAAAAATTACCAGAGCAGTCACTATCAGGCCAAGCTAGAGAGGAGACATGCAGTGCTTTACCCCAGCATGGCGGGATCTCAAAACAAACTGCAAACCAAACCCTGTGCAACTGGTGCAAGATTTCTTTTAGTGTTTAATGCACTTGCTCCTTCAAGCTTGGCTTCGCAATGACTCTCCCAGACAGAAAAGATAGACAGATGCTCAGACAGAGCCAGGGCCTGGGCTGGTACAGTAAATGATACTACCTTATAGGAACTGCTAGCTCCTGCTTTGCAGTGTGGGCTTATACGGTCCGTATGGTTCTCTACAGACTACACACACACAGAGGCAATATAGACACAGGACACACCAACACAGCACGACACAACACACATGCACAAACAGAAAAATAAATCATGAAATGAAAATGAAAAAAAATTAACAAAGCTGACAGGATATTGTATACTTGGTGATAAAATGGGAGTAAGTCAGACATGTTGCAGCAGGTATGGAGACATCTTACTATTACAGCTGAATTTGACATGATGTTATTCCAGTTAGCGAAAAAGGTTTTAATTATTAACTAGGCATGAGGACAAGAATCTATAGGAGGTTTTTTTTTTTAAGTTCGAGCTGCATTGGCAGTCTGTCATAAAAGTGACTGATTCAGACATCACAGAAGGCAGTGAACCATCTTATACTTGATTATATGTTAAAGGAGTCAAAGCAAAGATAAGAAAAATATTAATAGTGATAAAAATGCTCACTCGGTGCTTTAAAAAAAAAAAAAAAAAAAAAAATCAAGGGATGAATTTAGATACATGACTAAAAAAAATTACCAAATTGCCATTTCCAACTAATAGACTGCAAAAATATTCCAAAGAAAAGATCTGGGAAAAAAATAAAAAATATCTGGACAACCGAGCATCTGGATACCGTTTTCCATTTTTAAGGGAAAACCTACTGTGGACATGCGGCACACTAAGAACTAAAGTTAAATTAAAAGGCATATAAAATATGTTATTTTTGTAAAAACTGTTCGGATACTTCACTTTGGTAGGGCTAGTTGTTTGATGCCTACAAGGATCATAAATCTCTGTTTATAGGCGTCGTGTCTTTACGTGTGGTTAACCTGGGCTAATGTCAGCAAATCCACTTCAGAAATTTTCTATGACAATCATGTGTTACACTAAGATGAGGAGGAAAAAAAAGAATAAAAGAAAAAACCAACATAATATAGTTGCTGACTAATGTGATGTTCAAGTACTTAAAATTCATAAAAGAAATTATAAACTTCATCTAAGGAAAAAACAAAAATTAAATGCCATGTGCCGACCTCGCTCTGCTTCCTTTTCTTTGTGAAGATGTAACGGATTAATGTCTCCTGAAGAACTTCCTGTTTGACCAGGAAATGCCACAGACGTCGGGCTGGAAAGGACTGGTGGTTCCTTGTCCTAAAGAAAAAAAAAGTGGATGAAAACAAGGTCACTTTGAAAAATCAGAAGCAAAGAAACTAACAGAGTAACACAAATTCCTGTAGTCTGCATGGAAGAAAACTGTCTTGTCTGCAAACACTTGCCAGCAATCTTTAGCAAGTAAAGCCTGAAAAAACACGAAAGCTTGAAGAAATGTGATGTGAATCTGGAAAGAAAGAACAGCCATTTTCAAAATTCAAGTTATGCCTTCTGGCTGAAACCAATATGTTTCTAAGGGTGGAACTTGTTTTCCATTTCCAGTCGATTTACACTTATTTCACTACCACTTGTGAGCAGTTAGCGAGTTGTTCGGAGAGAATACTGTTTTTTCCCCCCAGCAACCTTTGGTCACTAACTGGTGTCTACATCTGTGCTACTGAGGCCTTATCTATTTATCTGCTGTAAGTACAAAGACAAAAATTACATATAGATGATGTAATACTCACTTGAAGGGTGTGTTGTCAGGCTCCAGCATGGCCTTATGTCGCAGTATTGCAGGGCCACCTCCTGTGCTGAGGTCAGTAGGGTAAGTGTTGATGTAGTTGGGAGGTGGGCCATCAAACGTATTCATTCGCTCCAACAGAAGCTGCTCCCAGGTCTCCAAAGTCTTCAAGGCAGCATTGCTCAGAGGGGACGTGACTGGCAGCTCTGTGACACAAACACATATACAAATTTGATATTCAGAAGCAAAAAGCTATGAAGCGTTTATCTGTGGATTCCATATGATTAACAAATTATTGTTGAAATGTCCTAAAATATTTCCATGCACCTTCATAAAGAATGCATCGCTTACGTTTAGAGAGGCGTTTAGGATCGGTCTTTTGGCGAGCATGTACCTGTAAAGTCCAGGCCAGTGAGAGGAATGAAGTTCTTGACATTGTGATAAGCCAGTTTCACCATGACCAGGCGGATCAGAAACCAGCTACATAACCCACAAACACACAAATAATTAAAATATGAACCTCAATGAGTCTCAGAGGAAATAAAGAGAAAGAAGCATGGCTGGCTGTACCTGTAAGAGTTGGGGTCAGAGTGCTCAGTCATCTGTGTGTCAGATAGGAAGGCGTCATCATCATCTTCGTCATCCTCGGCACCGCTTTCGTCTGAGTCATACAGGGCGTTGCTGTCTGACAGTGGCAGGAAAGGCTGAGAGGGGAAATGATCAGCAAAGAGTAAATGAAAGGCTTAAATATGTATATTGTTTTGTTTTGTTTTTTTAAACCTTAAATCTGAAGCAAAGATTCAGTTTGACAGCTTTACTCTCTTACTTTGGCCACAAAATAGTCCCACATGCTCAGCTCTGGGGGAATGAACTTCTCCCTGTAGGTGGGTCTTTCAACGGGAACAGGAGGTGGCGTGGCAGGTGTCTCCTTTACAGGGCGTCCAGGAACCAGCATCCTCATGTTGAATCTGCGTCTGTATCGGTCCACATCCTCTGCTGGGGGCTGAGGGGGAGCCACTGTAGCAGAAGAAGAATGAAGAAATGGTATATTTCAAACACAAGACAATTTGAAAAGAGGTCTGCAGTGTGCTGCATTTTATACAAAGGCTGAAGATCAGCTGAAACTCAGCATCACTTTAAATCCAAAAAAGAAGAAAGAAATAGATCCGGAGGAAAAGCACTGCATCCACATCCTACATAAAACACATAATACCTGAGAAAGGAGGCTCCTGTCTGCACCTAACTTCAGTCACAAATGACACGTCATACACTTTTGGAAAGGAGAAATACAAAAAGGCACAAAAAGCACACGTTTGGGATGTAAGCACAGGGCAAGAAACACTCGCTAGTACACAAACCTGCACCATTATCCAGGATGACCATCTCTGGTATCGCACCAGACAAAACAAGACAAGACACAAACCAGAGTAGACAGTGCAGTTAGACACACAGATACTGCACAGTCCATTACATAATAGAATCAGCGAATATTTCATGTGTGGGCACAAAGAACACATCAAACGATGGCAAATTTCTTCAGCGATCATGTGCTAAGCATTTCCTCATATCCACAGCACTTAATAGGCAAACAGGATGAGACTGGCAACTACAGTATGTTAAGGTTAAAATGAGTTAATTAGAACATGACAGTTGGGCATCAGCATGTACCTTTTCTCTAAAGCTGTGTGACTGTGGCATGCATGCAGGTTTGCCGCGGCCCTCAAAAGGACAATTTTAACAAGTGATTTTTATCAACAGGCTGGCATTTAAGATGGCCTGTCCTCTAAAGGAGCTCTTCAAAAGGCCCCTGGCCTTGCTCAGAGCTGCCTCAAGCTCTAGAGATGTGGAGTCTAAATGCCAGTCCCCATCTTCCTCCCTCACAAACACAATGTGAGCACGGTATACTCTGGCCTGATGAATATGGATGAACAGTGTCAATTTCAGCCAACAGTGACACAGTAGAGCTGTGAGCACTTTGGGAATGGCTTAGTTTTTGAAATAAACAGACAAACACCTGAATCATGTCACACAAGCGCTAGTATAAATCTATAATGCAGTAACTAACTCAACTGCAAATTACTTACGTACACCAACTCCATTTGCATTACTTCAAAATACAATCCCAGTTTCAAGAGAGTTGGGATGCCGTGTAAAATGCAAATTAAAAACAAAATGCAATTTTTGCTAATCTGTTTTCATCACAGTAGATCATAGAAACCATATCAAACATTTGAAGGGAGATTAAGTACCATTTTAAGAAGGATATTAACTCGTTCCCAATTTGATAGCAGCAACATGTCTCAAAACAGTTGGGGCAGGGCCATGTTTACCCACTGTGCAGGATCCAACCTTATTTTAATCTGTACAGTCAGGACTGTCTGAGCAGAGCAGCTGCTGGACTTTTGGGAGAGGAATGCTGTCCCATTCTTATCTGATATGGGAATGCAGCTGCTGAAATCTGCAAAGCTTTCCCTGAAAAACTAATCTGAATGGGAGCACATGTTCCTCTAAAACCTGTACATACCAGTCAGCACTGATGGTGTAATTCCAGATGTGCAAGCTGCTAGTTCCATAGGTACTAATACAGTTCCATATCATTTCTGAACGGAGCGCTCTCCTCTTTAGTCTGGAGGATGGTGCGTCCATGTTTTAACAAAACAAAGAATTTCATCTGACCACAGATCAGTTTTTCTAGTTTGTCTGAGTCCATTTGAAATTAAGTTTGATCCAGAGAAGACAATGGTGTTGCATTCTCTGGCAACGGCCTTGTCCTTTGTGCACAGGGAAGATTTCTCCAGGTTCCTTGAATCTATGAATTTTCTTGAATTTATGGACAGTAGATGATGAGATTTTAAAAGTTTTACACTGAAGAGGACCGATGATCTTCAGCTCTTGGAGATGCTCTTTTTTTTTTTTTTTACAAAGCAATCATGTTAGTGACATGTTGTAAATGAACCTGATTAATTGCAAAATGTTACTTTTCAGGCCTTTTGTCACCCTGTTTCAACTTTTGGTATTTGTTGCTGTCATCAAATTCAAAGTGAGCAAATATTTTTCATGAAAGAGTAAAATATCTCAATTTAAACATCTGGTAGGGTTTTTGTGTTTTATTGTAAATAAAATATAGGTTTAAGAAATGTGTAAATTATTACATTCTGTTTTTGTTTAGATTTAACACAGCACCGTAGTGGTTTTCTTGAATTGTGGTTGTATTTCATTCTAAAATCTGGACAACACACAAGTAGATATTTAGCCTGAACGCTACAGGAAGCCTCTGAAAGTGTACCTGGTTTAGTCTCAGATTCACATATAGTGGGCTGCTCAGCATTGGCCTCTGAATACTCGTTGCTAGGCCCAGCTGGTGCTTCAGTGACACAAAATGAGCACAGAGGACGTTACAACATGTACATGCAATGCAGTATACACACACACAAACACACACACAGCTGTTGGCTTGTCATAACAGTAGTGGATTTTTTTTTGTTTTGTTTGTAATGCTCATTCAGCAGTAGCTTCACGATAGAGTGGTGGGTCATTCAAGCAGCTGCAACAATGCAAACCTTTACAATTACCATGCACTGCAATTCTGCAAACCAGCACTGCAATCCACCAGCCCAGTTACTCACAGCTGGTGTTAGCTGCAGATACCACAGTGCCCACCCCCTCGTCCCTTAAAACAGGAGGAGGGGGACGTTTAGGGCGCTGGGTTTCAGTAGGGGTGACAGTGGGGTTTGAGGTGAAGTTGCTCTGCTCTGGTCTTCCTGTCTCTTGAGACTCCTCTGGCCTGGCTGCCTCAAAATCAGCTGGCGCTGGGACACAGGGCAGAGGGCACACTCACACAAGACGCTACACACGAGTAGCAGCAGCATGTTAGGAGCATCAACAGGACAGTGCTAAGTAAATATCTATGCGATAATACCAAAAGTGCAAGTGATCAGAGATGTTAAAGGGAAAACAGACGTGGGAGGAAAAAGGTCAACTTCATGTGCTGAATCAAGGGATAAAGGCAAATAATTACAACCATGAACAATGTTGACATGGTAAAGATAAAGGTTTTAGATCGCCAACTACCAAATTGTCCTTTTACCTGGTGGAGCCTCAGGCCTCTTTGGCTTAATGACGACTTTGGCCCCTCCTCCGAAGACTGCGGCCCACACCCGGTTATTGAGGGGATGTGCTGCCAGGCGGAAGAGTTCATTGCTGCTGTGAGTGCCCAGGCCATGGATTAGCAGGGAAAGATAAACTGCCACAACAGCTTCACACAGGAGCACACTGAGCTTTGGCTGGTCCTCGTCCCTCGCAGATGTCAACAATGAAATCAGGGACGACACACCTGCATAGAGGGGAAGCACATCCAACGTGATAAACGTGCAACAGATTACCCCCTAATTTACACAAATAACTTCCACAGGCAAACAAAAACACCATCTCAGCACCATCGAGAACCCATTTATGAAACCTTTTCAGGATGGCGTGATCAGTCTCTTTCTTTCCATTTCCTTCCCAGAGGCCACTGAGCTCCTATTATAGAACACCATCTGCCTCTCTGCATAAACACAGACTGCCTGCTTTGCTCTGCTCTCTCTCGTCCTGCTCTTCACATTTTCACAAAATACTGTCCTTGATGTTTACACAGAAAGCCATTTTCCCCATCCTATGCATCTGTGAGGATCCTCAAATATGACTTCAGTTTCATTTTGTAAAACTACAAATTAGAGCAAATGTGTTATTATATTCTAATCCAAATCCTCTCTTCAGTCAGAATCAAACCAACTCCCCAAATACACCACTGGGTAGCAAAGTAAGAGGTCTTATTACCTGGCCACTGTGCAGGTGCAGAGGTGGGAGTAATATGCTCTTCAATGCTTTCTGTGCGGAGTCGTTTCCTCTCACTGAGCAAAAGGCCCTGGTAAACCATCCCTGTAAACTGGTTGGCCTCTGTTTGACTGCTGCAACGCAACCAAAACATTAAACGATAAAGTCACAACAGCCCAAAACATGCATGTTCAACATTTTGTTAAATATATTTATTCTTCTTTCATAGTGTGAAACTCAAAGATACAAATGTCTGAACAGACCAGGGCCCTGTGCTTCGTACATCGCTTACTACATCCAAGATCAAATGAAACATCCAAGATCAAATCATCGCGCTAACCGTGAGCTCGCTAATCCGGTTCCCCGAACACACCTGCTGTTGACGATTAGTACAGCTGGATGAAGTAATGTGCGATCACTGGGTGCCGTAAAAGGGGATACGCATCGATAGCAGAAACAGTGATCGGCAACCCGCTGATTGGTTGGCGAAAATGGCGAAGGAGCGCGCTCGGTATTTTTCGGCAGCAGAGCAAGAACTCTTGAGTGAGGGATTTCAGGAGTTTCAGAGTTTAATTAAAACGCAAGGGAACACTGCAAAGGCTGCAAAAGCAAGGAGAGAGGGCTGGCAGAAAGTTGCTGACAAATCAAACTCGTAAGTAATTCAATAATAACAATAATAATGGAGTGGATTTATATAGCGCTTTTCAAGGCACCCAAAGCGCTTTACAATGCCACTATTCATTCACTCTCACATTCACACACTGGTGGAGGCAGCTACAGTTGTAGCCACAGCTGCCCTGGGGCAGACTGACAGAAGCCAGGCTGCCATATTGCGCCATCGGCCCCTCTGGCCAACACCAGTAGGCGGTAGGGTAGATTTATCATATCACACCATATTATCCAATATTATATTACATTATATTATATTATAATATGTTATATTATATCCCCTTTCACATTAGAGCCACAACAGGACCCACTAGAACATGGGAACAAGTAAAAGTGAAATATAAGAATATTCTACAGAATGGTAATATTTATCACTTATATTGCTTGTCGTCTCTTGGAAAGAGACCCTGGAATACTCTGTTTGTTTGTTCATAACAGCAACCAAGAAAAGGGCAGAGCAAAAAAAAAGACAGGTGGTGGTCCTGCACCCCCTCGTCAACAAGTTGGTTAAGTGAATAATACCCTCACGGGAAAATCGATATCTCTCTATGAGCACACTGTCGCGCTGAGCTAAAGGATCCTGTCTGTCCCGCAATATACGCTGAATTCTGAGGACTCTCCTTATCAATCTTGCACCTTCCGCAATGGGTTGCTCGCGTAAACGGACAGGATATGACTGCGACAGACTTCCCAAATCCACCTTCGCTTTTATAGCCGTGGTCTCTCATCTTGATTACACGAAGTAATTTACAATTACTACTGTGAAATATGAATTACATCTGTAATAATCACATACATGTAATAGAATGTTAATAGTACATTTCCCTTTTTTAGGGAATGACCTGTATGTATCTGTGTGAAATCAATAAAAGGATCAAGTGCTGCATTATCTTCAGTTACATTGATAATATTTATTTATGGTGAAACAGTGGTGGAATATCGCTGTTGCTTTCGTATGAATGACGCGGACATACCTGCGTGGCCACGATCTAATCCTGTTTACATAAAGTAAACCTGCTCCCCAGCAGGTTTACGCTTACGGCTCTGTTGCTATGACAGCAAGTCCCGGATGGGCTTCGGGGAACCGAACGATCCAGGATCACGCGAAATCGTCAACAATCTAATCCAGCTAACTCACTTAGCGCGGTACGAAGCACAGGCCCCTGGAGTCAGACTAAGCTACACAAGCACAGCATCAAAAACAATAGTTCTCAACTACTAAATAGCAATGAGCGCATACTTTGAGCACAAGGGTAATGTGAAGCCAGTTTTGGTTTCTGGATCTGTTGCAATGCACGTGTTTACCTGTAGCTGTGACTGTCACAGAGTGCTTGATAGATGCAAGCAGACAGAGATGCTGCTAGCGTGTGCAGAGCGTTCACCTAAAAACATGAACATCACTTTTCATTATTCATCCCCAAACTGAACAACCAGACAGTAAGACTTTCAGTCATCTTAAAATGAAGTTAGAGATTTGTTTTTAAAGTACTGACCCGATCGTCCATGATGTCCGGATGTGGTGGGGTCTCCATGAGTGTGATGGTGTAGAGGATGTCGTGTATGTGATTGCTGAGGTGGAGAACAGGGTTGGCTATGACTGTCTTGGTGGGGGCAATGTAAGCAGATAACAGGGGCAGTGTAGTAGGCAGAGGCAAAGGGGACTGCAGCTGCTTCACTGTGGTCTCCTACAGAGTATGACAAAAAGTGAATTTGCCTTCTCTGTAAACTGTTTTGTACTAATAAAAAACAAACATATATAATGACATATGTATAAAGGTGCATGCATACCTGCTGGCTCTCCTGCAGGAGGAACAGAAGCTCCATGCGAACAGAGGTGACTCCGCCTCCCTTGGCTCCATGAAGGCTGCAGTAGGATAGAAACACTCTGAGCAGGGCCTGGTTCTTCCTCAGCCATGCCTTGCGCCTCTCAGAGTGCTGCTGTTTGGCCTGAAGCCGGCGGCGCTCCATCTGATGACGCTCATAGGCTCCGGCGTCTGTTCGCTCCAATACGTCATCTGATATGTCCACCGATGTTGAGCGTTCTCCCCAACGCTCCACCTCTGACTCTTCCTCCTTTCCTTCCACCTGAGTTGATAACGTTTATGGTAAAAAAAATAAAATAAAATAAATTACAATGAACCAGAACTGAAAAACATTTATAGAAACATTCAGCAGTTTTTAAAATAGGCTAAAACAACATCAAATAATATTAAAGTCGACCTTGTAGTTGCAGATTTTATGCATGGCTGCTATCTCCTTCTCCAGCCAGTTGTAGAGCTGAAAGCGGAGCTTCCCTCCGTCCACCTCAAAGCCTGTAGCCAATGTACGCAGCTCTGTCATGAGGATCTTCAGACAGGCACGGAACTTCAGCTGCTCTGCTATCACGTCGACCTCCGACTCGCCCTGAAATACATGCGAGTGACTTAAAGGACAAAGACCGTGCTTTGTAGCCTTGAATTTTATATTTGGGGCCGACCCAATTTGCAAATCAAGCCCAAAAACACTCTCTGACACCTTTGCTGCAAGTTTCCACCTTTTGGAGAAGACCCCACCAGAAAAAACATGTTTTTCTTTTCTCATTCAAGAACACTACATCTGAATGAGAGTCGAACCCTCACAATTGTTTTTTATTATAATAACGATTAAATTACATATCCTAATAAACATTATTCTCTCCCTGCTGAGTGTTCAGGCAGGTCTTCTTTGATGTGTTAACTCCAAATAAAAATCCTTTAAATGTAACATTTTGGTTTGTATCTGTCGTCTCCTATATGCCAGATAAGACAGTAAAGAAACTAGACAAGGATGTGCCTTCATACAACATCAAAATGAAGTTATTTTTTTTTCCTGTTTTGGTATTTTAACTGTGCAACCAAAGGAAAAAAACACAATAAAATAAAATCTGAGATCTCCACAATTACTCAAGGAGATTCTAGATATTATTGCTACCTGTGAGTCCTCTCTTTGCAGTTTCTGGCTGCCTTTTCCTGAACCTTCCTCTCCTTCGGTTTCCAGCTCTGGTTTCTTCATGGTCAGACCACCATCGTCCTCATCCTCATCATCTTCCTTGACATCTCCCCAGTCCAGCTTCAGCTCATCTTCCTCTACCTTCACCATAGGCTGGCTCCAGTCCAACCCACCAGTGCCATCATTTCCTCCCCAGGCCTGTGTCGGTGCTGCTGGAGAGCCCCAGTCCAAACCTCCCTGAGTGCCATTTTCCAAGGGTTGGCTTGTGTTTAAATTGGCCTTGGATGAAGCCTTGCTGAGAGGCGATGAGCCAGACTTCTTGCAAACCTTGGGGATCTTGGAAAGTACTTCCAGAGCTAAAACTGGGCAGCCCACCTACAAGATTCAGAGATTATATAATATGTATATGAACTTTTGTTATATAATCTCGGCATGCATGCTTTTGTAGTTATCAGAATGATACATAGGGGGATGGAAGTGATAAATTACAATTATCTTTCTTATTGTAACAAAGTGGATTTTTTTGTCTACAATGATGATTATGTAAAAGGTATGACATCAAACAGCAACAGCTAAGGCCTAAATCTGAATCCTAAATTCACAAACTCTGGTGGGTCAAGCAAAAATGTTAGTTTCTTAGTTACAGCTTATCTAATTTCCTTCATTTCACACTCAATGACATCCTGGCTGGGTTAATGCAACATGTAATTGAGAGCCTCCAAGTATAGTTTTTATTCCAGTCTATTTTTTCCTGTTATAACACTGCTACATTTCATTTCCCTTTAGAAGAGTAGAAAGAGAGCAAATTCAGCAGATCTTCATGGAGCAAAAATACAATAATGTTCTGTGATCGAGCCCAACAACAATATCATGACTTATTACTGCATTTCTGCTAAACTACAAGGCAAAAATATTCTTTCTCTTTCCCTGCAAAATTGTATGCGACTGCAGTAAACTGCGTGTAACAAATTTTGCATCCTTTGATAGTGGAAGTTGATTCTTGTGTAAAGCTGTTTGCTGTGTTTGTGATTTATTTATGAAGCTCATGAACATCACGGTTTCACCCTATCCTGTTTACCCTAGTCCTGCGATTTCAGAGGAAGCAGTCTGGACATTAAAAATTGATCATCAGTTACAGGCACAAGCAACAAAGTGCACTTGAATTTATAGGCTAAAAATGTTCTTTGCTAGTTGTGTCAGAAGGCGATGATTTCACTAATCTTTTACTCTTGTCCTTACCATTTTAATGTTTACTTCAATTTTCTTTCTTTCTCTCCCCCTCTCTCTCTCATTCATTCCCCCTGTCCTATTTATTAAAAAAAAAAAAAAAAAAAAAAAAAAAAAAAAAAATGACAAAGGATGAACTGAAGCTCTGCCATCACGTAATGTCGCATACTGCTGTTTCTGATGTCATTTAAAAAAAAAAAAAAAAAAAAAAAAAAATGTTTACTTCAATTGTAACTGCCTCACTTTATACTACATATTTATACTTACACATATAATGTACAAGTTCCCAACTCCATCAAGAGAACTGGATTGGAGTAAATAGCTAGATTAGTATGGACTCACCTTGAAGTGTGCATTGGCCGTAGTGAAGAACAGTTTGCGCTCTATGAGGTTGATCTCATCTGCGCTGCTCTTTTCAGCAGTGAGGCCTACTGTTGTTGCTGTGCCCGCTGGATTTGCAAAGTGGCGGCGAATGATCAAAGGGTGTGTCCTTAAGTAGTTATAGAAGCTAAACACCACAGGGTTGCAAGCCTTAACCATCACATCTGATGCACAAAAATGGAAAGAAAAGGGAGAAAATATTTATTTCAGGTGAAAACAACATGAATAATGCACAATGGAACGTGCCGTTTAAAAATCACTAAAATGTCTTCAACCAACTAACCAGGGTTCTCATCGTCCTCTTTTGGGATTCGCTCCAATAATGTGTCCAAGGCTCGCGTGTAGTCTTTCATGATCCAGTAGGCTATGCTGCGGAGGAACGGATCGGGGTGCAACCTGGAACAGTGGTAACCACTCCCGTCCCTATTGCAGCCCAAGACCTTCTCATAAAGGAGGCCTTGGCAGGTGGATGAATTCTCAAAATCAGCCTCATACAGCCTTGCTACTATCATGGCTAACTGGAGATCCTCCATCTTCTCCAGCAATACCTAAACACCATGAAACAGCGTGATGAGTTAACGGTGCAGGTTTTTTTCTTTAAAGAAATAACAAGCCAAGTGCAAAAAGTTAAAGATTTCTGCAAGGTACAAACAGAAACTCACACTTCCTTTTCTGCCCATCTGTATATTTTGACTGTGTGTTGAGAAAAATCTAGGCCAACAAAGACTATGTGCTACTGTTATGCATCTTATTATTTATATAATTTAGGCTTCTCTTTTGTGATTTAAAGGCTGAAGACCCACTCTGTCATCAACATATTTCTGTACCAATATCACCTTAAAGAGAGACGACTTTATGATATTGCTGCTGCAAGTTACGCTGAAATATGCTACTGGAGTAAACACAGCGTCAGTAAGTTGTCTGTGCACTATTAAAAGTCCTCAAACCTCTATGGCATCTTTGAGGGAACCAGCCAACAGGAAGAAGGCAGCCGACTGTTCAAAGCGCTGCTTTCCCAGTAGGGAGAAAGCATTTTTGAGAGCTGCCTTTCGCCAGCGGTCTTCACTGAAGTTGTTTTTGAAGAACTGAGTCATCTTCTCGTCATGCTGAGACCTGAAAGAACAAAGCCACAGAGTTTGGTATCCATTCTGCTTTAGTAAGAAAATTCACTTAAAACCTCTTGTTCTGAACATTGGAAAAATTATTCAAATTAATTATGTGTTTAGAGAAAATGTCCAACCTGAAGAGTCCCCACAGGACAGCTTTCTTCTTCATGGCCAAGTAGAACAGGGCAGCATCTAAAGGGTCATTTTGCCTCTGGAATGCAGCTTTTCCCAACTGATTATAAACAAGCAATAGTCGTTATTTAGTTATTTCTAAAGAGTTATCAATATTTACCAATTGCTTTGATTCATAAAGTCTTTACAGTAACTCCTAGCTGTTCCTAGCTCCTATTTACTAGAAATGGAAAACTCCTGTAGGAAATTAATTACATTACAGAGTAAACTGGATGGTAAGTTTCCTTTTCTAGTTCATATACTCACCTAGAAACTGAGGCAGATATTGCCATAATCAGAATCAGAATGGGTTTATTGCCAAATGTTGAGCAGGTTTACAACAATCAGCATTGTAATCAGCATTACATTTTGATTTTTATGTATATAAATACGCATATTTATTCTGGTACCTTCTCCACCATTTTCCTCAGAGTGTTGATGTTTCTTATCCACCAACCCACACCCACGGCCCGGAGCTCAGACCACTGTGGGTCGCCTCTCTGCATTGCTGGGATCATGTTCAGCATCTCTTCCTCTGCCTCTGAGTGGAACGCCCATGCAAAGTGACACGTTGAGAGGCCTGCAATAGAAGCAGATAGTTGGATCGGGATAGTGAATAATAGGGATAGTGAAAGGAGCAATATACCCCATAACTGTCATACAAAACGTTTTGTATACTCGTCTCACAGCAGCAGCACCATGAGCAGAGTACTTTACCTTGGTGGAGCAGCTGCATGCGGTAGAGTGGGGGCAGAGAGGTGAGCAGGCAGGTATGAAGACGCATGGCGAGCAGGTACCTTAGTCCACACTCATCAAGAGCCTCGCCACCTACACAAATACCAGCAGTTGATCAGTTTTCCCCCCAAAGACCACTCAACAAGAGGGCAAAGACCTTTAAACTCAAGTATCACTTGAGTTCATGTGATCCTGTCACACAATAGGTCTCCAGTCCTTGAACCTTCTTACCCTCTTCTCTGCTTACTTAGCACAGGAACAACCTGCTAATGTCTTCCTCACAAAAGACTAAATAAAAAGAACGAAAAACCGAAGTAAAAAAAGGCAAAAGATACTGAAAAAGAGAAAGGAGCAGTTTAACCACCAAGATTTGATAGCTGGCGAATGACTCAAGAAAAGTATTCCTTTCCTGTTTGTTAAAAACATTTATTTAACTTTAATGCAATATTGGACCGATTTGCTAGGTTTCAATTAAATACCAAGACTTAGAACCAATCTGCTTGCTAAAAATATGTAATCAACCTTTACTGCAGCAGTGCAATATCAGTAAGGATGCTGTTATGACTTCTTTTTAAGGAATACAGTGTTTATGCCAAATGTCAGATGTATTATATTGTACACAGTCTCCTGTACATATCATAAGTACGACTGGAACACACACAAACTAGACAGACCTGTGTACTGTTGATCAGTGGAGCTTGCGACCTCAGCACTTGTGGTTGCAACAGTATCAGCCAAGGCCACCAAGAACATCTGCTCTAGGCGGGTCAGGCCTGGAAGGCTGGAGTGCATGAGGTGACTGGACAGCACCTGGACACAATTGAGAAGAAAGCAAGTGAAGCAGAGAACTGATAAACAAATATTACTTCTCCATAAGTAGATTTTTATGTAAAGGGAAGCCTATTTTTTATTTCATTTTTACCTGAGCATGTTCTGGTCCAAAATAGGTAGGCCCATATTGAGAGAGGTTAATAACTCGGGATTTTTTCTCTGGTTTATCTGTGGCAAAGTTTACAAAGTCATCCGTGGTAACTGTTGGCACCTGTTAATGCAGGAAGAGAAGAGTTTAAAGTCCTTACGTGCAGGTAAACCTTTAACAACAAAATCTGTTCAAGTCTCAACTCTTCCTACCTGGAAGAGGTCAGCATACTGGTCCTCTGTGGACTTTTGGGCTGCCTCACCATCAGTCCCTTTAGTTCCCTTAGCATTCTCTTCAGGTCCTTTATAAGAGGTGTCTAGATCAGCCAACATGAGGGAGTACAGAGGCAAGGGAGGGATGGAGTTGATCTCTGTGTAGTCCCTGCCTCCGTCACGGCCCGACACTATGGTGTCTTTTGCTGTGCTGCCAGTAACGCTGATTGTCCGAGACAGATGTCTCCTGGCTCCGCCCTCACCTGCCTCCACATCCCTAACCACAGCGACTTCTCCAGCAATACATTTTACCAGGTGGGCGAGGATGGCCTGACACACACAAAAAAAGACCAAGACTTTATTAAAATCAGCTAATCCGCATCAAATCGTGTAAAAAACACTGAATAAAAACTCACTAGATTTCACTTGGATGTTTTCACTACTGAATGAGGTAGAAATGGACTCACCTTGGCACGCCGAACTCTGCCCAGGTCCATGAGTTCCAGCAGCTGGGTTGGATGGTACTGAGGAAGAGTTGGGGACAGCGAGTGAGCTGCTTCAAAGAGCCCTCCTTCTTGAAGTCCTGCCGGGGCACGAAGGGCCTCATCTACTGCAGTACTCCCCTCAAACACACTCTTTGACCTGGCCCTCCCTTCAAAGATCGAGGAGGACACTGTGCTTTGACCTCCGGCTATGTCTGCTGATGAAAGGTTGCCTTCTTCTCCCTCACCGGGCTTCTTGTCCTGATGCCACTGTGCATACACATGCATTTCACAGTCCATGCCCACCACTAGGATGCCATCCCTTACCCAGGAAAGGGAGACCGGCAGCGATGGGGTGCCATCCACAGATGACAGGAGGTCAATGGTCCGAAGCAAAATCCAGCGTGAGCGGATCCCCTGTTTGATACTGCCCCCTAGAGGAAGGGTGATAACAGCCACACCCTCCTTGCTGCTCGTCTGCTCATTGACCACACCAGAGATACGGCCATACATAAGAATGTTGGAGCCCACTCCCACAGTGAGGATGTGCGATCCATCCTCCTTTGACAGCCAGTCCAAGTGCACGTAGTGCTTAATGTTGGGTGAGCTATGGTCTCTGCTCATGTACAAGTCAGACCTGAGGTGAAGAAAATGAATAACCTATCAGACATACAAGCAAAACACTTACTCTGACAGAATATGATAAATAATAGTTCCTGACCTGCTGTAGACAAAGAGATTTGAGTCCACACTGACTCTTGGATCCAGGGTGGAAGAGGGTCTGGCGAAATCATCCAGGTGGACAGTTTGCTCTAAAACCCACTCTGAGCCACCAGTAGACTCACACTCGTAGATGGACACATGCATAGAGAAGTCTTCTATGGAACTTAGACTCTGAGGACAACAGAAGACCGTTTGATTTAACATGACTGCTGTGACAAATCAGTAAGACAGTAAGGCTCTTAATACTTTTTACATGCACCTTAACACTAAATACACGGACTTGCTTATAAGCCAGACTGCTGATGTTAAACCTGAACTTATTTTCACTTCAGTGACATCTAGCTAGTTTTTAATCCCTTCTCACTAATGCTTATCATTTGTAGATGCAGCCCAAATGCAAAACTTGATCATTCTCCACTTTACATAAAAGTAAAATAATATGCTGACACAGGGCATTAGTATGCATTAATGGGAGAGTCCAGGGTCCAGCCAAATGATGTTTCTTTGCCCAATTTACATTTTTATTGCATTTTTCTTACACTTCAAGGTAATTTACACAATTTCTATGCTGCTAGTTTTTTTTGTGGTATAATACATTCACAATACAAATACAAAGCCAAATTCTAATTTCCTACCTGTCCTTGTCGTGGCTGTTTGAAAGCCACAGCCAGCCTGCCAATGTAAGAACACGACACAGCTACAGGCCGGCCTGACACACACACAGCACTGTTGTTGTCCTCCTCTTCATTCATCAGAGCCCAGGGCTCCCAGCGGTACACCCGGTTGTCCTCGCCATCCATACCATTCCCATCATCACCCTCCACAGCACAGTGCCAGAACCGCACTCGGGAATCAGAGCAAGTTGTAACAATCAAGTATGGAGCCAGGCACACGGGGTAAATAGAGGAGGAACTCAGATGTCCTGGTAGAAAGAGGAGACAAAATGAAATTTAGGAAGATTTTTCTTTAGCATATTCTTTCATTTAAACCCACCAGGAAACTAATTTCCTCAAAACTGAATGATAAAGACACACAACCTATTGAATATACTGTGTCGACAGGCATTGAATTATTACAGTAAGTAAGGACAGCTGAAATGATGCATTAATTTATGTGTAAAAAGAAAAAAGAAAGAGTTTTTACTAGTGCTGTCAGCGTTAATCTGTCAGCTGCACGGCGTCAACGCGTTAGCGAGGTTAGCTCGTTAATGCGTTAGCGCTGTGCAGCCCCACGCATAGGGCGACCCGCGCTAACTCGCTAACGGAGATTTACCGCGTTAATGCGGTTATGGCGTTAACGTCATTTTAACGAGATTAACGCTGACAGCACTAGTTTTTACACATCAGCAACAACAGCATGGTTATACTCATAAGTTTATATTCCAACCTGCAGATGGGGTCGCCCTAGTAACCTCCACCCCATGAGGAAGGTCAAGGCGTTTGCTGTAAACCAGCTTCGAGCTGAGGATCAGTTTGCTAGCAGATTGCAAGTTAGCTGTTGAAGTTGACCGTGGCAAGGGTCTGACAGGAGACGTCTCTGGAGATGAGTCAGCATTCACAACTTGATTGGGAACCATCAGCTGGCTCTGGAAGCTGTAATCTGGGCTTGGCTCATCTGCACACAGAGGCAACACATCAGAAGAGACAAGTTAATCTAAATTTAAAAAAAGCAGACTTCACATTATTTTTCATTTTCACCTATAAATGCTTTGCTTCACGCACCAAAACACTTACCCACACAGGCCTGCACAGACTTAAGATGTAGATGCCACATCTGCAGAACAGAGTTCCTGTTGAGATCCTTTTCGATCACCACCAGGAAAAACTTCTCAGAGAAGGGAGGAGGTTGGTAATCTGGATAGAGTAAAATGCAGTATTATCGTCATCTAATGACAACTGGGCTGTAAAATAGGAATAAACAGACCGACACAGAGTTTAACAGAGTGCTATACCTCCCCCAGGTGGAAAGGCTGGTGTGTTTGCTTCTGGTTCTTTCTGGGGCTTGTAACCTAGAATGAAGTCCTCTTGGAAGACATGTAGCAGCTGTGTACTGGCTCCACACTGGAGGCACATGGACATAGCATCACACAGTTTACTATATCTATTGATCAGGAGGTTTCAGTAGTTCATGCCAAGAATTTTGGTCTGTCATTGATCTGAAGTGGGTGAGAAAAAATACAGAGCAGCTGCTAACCTGGTTTGTAATAGCATCCAACTCTATGATACAGCCGGGTCTGGCTGTGGACTGCTGGCTGACGATATTGAACACTTCGCCCACGAGTTTCTAAGAAGAGATATACAAGGAAAAAATAAAAACACAAAAAACACATAATCTACTTTGTATTTCATCATACTGCATTTCATTTAAAACCATTGGAGTGGTAGAAAGTGTTGCATAATATTTTTTATATTGTACAGAGGAATGAAGTCTGGAAATTGTTATAAGGGCATGAGGAAAACACATATTTTGCTTCAAAAACAACATGGCCACATGTCCTATAAATTCAGGATCTGTGTGACTGATGTAATAGTTGTTAGGTTATTTAAAAGCTGGCCTATAGCAAAAGTTAACATCTGTGAATAATGTGCGTATTTGACAGCTGCTGTTTTATGGTTGGTGTACACCTTTAAGCCAAACAAAGCCAACAAAGCAACACATAAGCCTGATTTTAACTCAGTTCTTGGTCCCTCATGACAAATTCTAAAGTTCCGCAGTGTGAGTAATGAAAACCCAGATAGGTCTGTGAAGGTTCTCAGTCATCCAGGTCATCGTAGTCAAAGGAGCTTGCAAAGAAAAGCGTCTGGACTTCTTTAAGTTACTTGAAGACGTTTCACCTCTCATCCGAGAAGCTTCTTCAGTTCTAAGGTCAAATGGTGGAGAGTCCCAGATATAAACCTAGTGGGAGTTTCCCCCCACAGAGGGACAAAAGGACCCCCTGATGAGCCAAGGTGTGAAAACGGCTGTGGGTCCCAATCAGCCAGGGTTTCGGGTGAGCTCATTGTGAAACCTGGCCCCACCTTATCATGCGAATTCCTGAGGTCAGATGGCCCAGGATGTGAGTGGGCGTTAAGGCGTCTGGGAAGGGATCTCAAAACTGGATTATAGATGGCAGACAGTTGGTGTCGTAAACCACCGCCTCTGTTCAAAGACGGTCGCTCACAGTGGACATAAATGGCTTCTTTCACTCCTCTTTCAAACCATCTGTCCTCTCTGTCCAAAATGTGAACATTGGCATCCTCAAAAGAGTGACCTTTATCCTTAAGATGCAGATGGACTGCTGAGTCTTGTCCTGTGGAGGTGGCTCTTCTATGTTGTGCCATGCGCTTGTGAAGTGGCTGTTTGGTCTCTCCAATGTAGAGGTCTGGGCATTCCTCGCTGCACTGTACAGCATACACCACATTGTTAAGTCTGTGTTTTGGCGTTTTGTCTTTCGGGTGAACCAGTTTTTGTCTGAGCGTGTTGCTGGGTCTGAAATGCATCCAAGGATGTTATGCTTGGAGAAAAACTGGTTCACATTTTGGACAGAGAGGACAGATGGTTTGAAAGAGGAGTGAAAGAAGCCATTTATGTCCACTGTGAGCGACCATCTTTGAACAGAGGCGGTGGTTTACGACACCGTCTGCCATCTATAATCCAGTTTTGAGATCCCTTCCCAGACGCCTTAACGCCCACTCACATCCTGGGCCATCTGACCTCAGGAAATCGCATGATAGGGTGGGGCCAGATTTCACAATGAGCTCACCCGAAACTCTGGCTGATTGGGACCCACAGCCGTTTTCACACCTTGGCTCAGGCGATTAGAGGATCATAAGGGGATCCTTTGTCCCTCTGTGGGGGGAAACTCCCACTAGGTTTATATCTGGGACTCTCCACCATTTGACCTTAGAACTGAAGAAGCTTCTCGGATGAGAGGTGAAACGTCTTCAAGCAACTTAAAGAAGTCCAGACGCTTTTCTTTGCAAGCTCCTTTGAAAACCCAGATACATTCACATAAACCTTAAATGAAAACTATCACATTGCAGTGAGCAATAACAAAACAGTGCATATATACTCACAGATGTTTCAGGATCTGACAGCTCATCCAGTAGTTTCCTGGCATCCACAACAGCTTGATAGAGACGCAGGTTTTTACCATCTGATGCCACGAAGCAGGCACTGGCACTGTTACAGTAAGTTCCTGTTAGACACAACACAAAGATTGCAGGCTTAATATTGGGCAATGCACATAACTCTGAAGGACACTCATAAATGGAGCCATCCAAGAAAACTTCTTCAAAGAGCAATAATCGGGACAAACTAGATTGAGAATGGGTTTGAATTAGAAAGGGTATATTTTTTTTTCCTTTCAAGACTTATGGCATCAGTATCAATAAGACAGAAGAACACTGCATTTTGACCGCAAAGCTGGAACATACTGCTGATTCGTTTGCTACTGCTGGAAGTGAGTAGCTGTGACAGTTGTTCAGTATTTCCTGAGAAATTCCGAGAGAATATCCTCCTGCCACCTGGACAAAAAAAATAACTAAGTGCAGCAAGAGTCTCAGCAAGAGTGAAAATGTCCCTCTTAATCAAAATTCTTGTTATTAAGCTACTACTAATACTACTACTACTACTACTAATAATAATAATAATAATAATAATAACAACAACAACTCAAAAATCAGCTTTATATAAAAATGTACGGTATATTTACCAAGTACAGTGCTGGGTACTAGCGTGGGTAGCCAAGCAACATTGCTGAAGGCAGAGGTGTGCAGAGAGTTGATACGGGCCAATTCTGAGACGCCTCCAGTGCAGGACAGGGGTCCAATGTGGTCCACTCGCCACAAAATCAGCTCACTGTAGATGGCGTTGGGGTCATGGAAGGTCCTTGTAGCTGCATTACGAAGCTGCTTCCTTAATAATGGATAACAGTTACAATTACTAGCCTATCACCAGCAAACTAAACCCATTATTGACGGCTTCAGTTCTCTACCTCTACTTCTACTTCATGCTATACCTGGGAAGACCCTTTGGTAGGGGAAAGGTAGGAGGCTGCTCTCCTTCCAAACTTCCAGGGGCTGAGGGAGGGGTGAGCAGGGCATTGTGGTGAGAGGAGGTCAGCAGCAGCGGCAGCACTGTGTGACAAGCTTGGTCATTCAGATGGAAACGATGGCCGCAGTACCGAAACTTATGAGATACTGTCAGTACATTGGAGAAGTCAGAACGCTCTGCAAATGTCACAGCCCACTGCAGACAGAGGAATCAAAGCTTTTTGTGAGGGAAACAGAATATGCAAAAAAACATCAAATTATAGTGTGAACTGCAAAATGATAGATTGTCTGAGAATTGCGTCAAGCCTGTGGAAACATCTTGGGCTAAAGTGGCAATTTATCAAAACATGTGAGCAAAGCCCTCAAAGAAGAGCGAGGTTAACCCCAACCTCGTACCTGGTTAAGAGATCCATCAACATGCTTGGAGACCATCATGACAGCTGGACTAATGTGAGGGTTGGGAGGGGAGGTCACAGCAGCAGAACTAAGGCCAGCTGAGGCTGAAGCAGAGTGGGACACATGTTGGACTATCCTTCCCTGCTTGCCTACTCCAGCGCTTACACCCTCAGTCAAAGTGCAGGCATACATGAGGATGTTTTTACTCAGTGAGTTGGCATCTCCTGTGGGAAACGCCACCGGAATACGGGAGGAGAAGGACACCTGGAGGAAAATAAAAAACAGTTGCGAATATTTTCTTAGTGTCTTAACCCTTAAATCAACATAATAATTCAGCTTCCTAATGATATTCCTTTTGGATTACTCATCTGTGCTAAACCAACTCAAACACGTATTTAACTTGTATTGTGTAGATATGTTTTAATATTAGAGCATTAAAGTCTTTTCATACTCTACTGTATTTTTGCAGTCAATGCAAAAGGGATATTTTCGAACAAATGTAAACATCTGTGCAGCTGAAGCCCAAAATTCAGTCCTTTTAAATTTAATATCCTGTTTGGTCCTCCTTAGAGGAGTGCTGAAGTGCTGCTCTTTCTAGGACAGCCGGATGCTACAGTGCAAGCTTCTCGCTGCATATCAAAGTGAAAATTAGGTGAAAAATTACTTGGGCTCTAACTTTATTAAAATGACAAAGACTTCCTTCAGTAAGTTATAACAGCTTTTGCTAATTAACATTAATTCTGTGGGTAACTTGATAAAGCGCAGAGTACTCTCCATAATTCTCTATTGGAGAAAATGAAAAAAATATATTCTGAATGTCAAATACAGCTGGAGGAATGCTGAGTCAATTTATATTTGAGAAAAAACAGTCACACAGTTTGTGCTGTGAGCAAGGTGTGTACGAGCAAGTAAACGACTGAATTCAATTTAAAACAGAAAAGTTACAATTTAGGAAAAGAGATTATGATTTGCTTGAAAAATGTTTTTCATATTCTGAATTTTTGCGCACACCTGAACCTGTCTGAAGATGCCCTGGTTGAATTCGTCCAAGTATTTTACATGCCAAACCAGGAAAGATCCATCCAATGGATGGATGGTAAACAGCATGTCTGGGCTCTTGTTCCACTCTGTGATCAGAGTCTCCATCTTCCTCTCTAGCAGCATGGAAGGCAGAGGCATGCTAGAGCTGGATCCTGGGGAGGATGCCTTGGTGCTTCCCTGCTCCCCTGACTCACCCTCTTCTCCTTGCTCTGAGGATGCTTTGTCAGACATCTCATCCAGGTCTGGAAAAAACAAACAAAAACAAAAAATTATTTAGTCTTACACGTGCCCTTTAACATGGTAGGTTTTAAGCAGCCTTATATATTGTTAGCCTGGTCATACCAAAGTCAAACTTCATAGGGGATCCTTCAGGATCCAAGGGGTCCTCAGTAGTTTGGTCCAGCTGTTGTTCAGAGAATTTACGGAGTTGCAGCATAAAAAGGTCCATGGATGAAGTGAAGCTAAGATCCTTATTATTGAGCCAGTGAACCACAAAGCCTCCGCCACCTGTGCCATCGTCTGGGTTAAACACTGCAGAGTCAGCTAGCACTGATGGGATATCTGACAGACAGAAACATGGCAGGAGCACAAATATTACACAAGCTTAGATTAAGTTTACAGCTCCATTCAATGTGCACATTGATTCATTTTAAAACCCAGTCCAACAAAAAACACTACCTGTGTTGGGATTAATACTGGCCGAGATATGGAAGTGACACAGGGCATTGGCATGATGAGTGATGTGGCGGTGAGTGTGTGCATCCTGTGTGCCCAGCTGAGAGGGCAGCAGCTCACTGTGTGCCACTAAAGCAGAGGACCGTCGCCGGCCACGGCGCAGATGTTTTAGGTGGTGGATTGACTAATTAGAGAGGGAGCACAGGAATAAAGGCAAGAGAACAGGTCTGTGTTATTCCTTTCTGAGAAATATTCAATTTTTTGGTCATTTATGAATTATTTCTGCTGAGATTGAACTAAGTGTACCTCCAAAGCATGTTGGATCTTGTCCTTATTGCCTGCCAGGCCTGGCAGGCTAGAGCTGAAGGACTGTGTGTTCTCAGTGATCTGTCCACCAAGCAGACTGTCTTCAGGTAACAGGGTCTCCGACCATAATCTACACACTCCATCCTCACAAGATGTCAGCAACACATTGCACACTGAACCCCTAGAAAATAACACAAGAATGTAATCGTCCTTCAGTAGTTCTTTTTTTGATTCATTTTGCCTTTATTAAAAATGTTCAGTCAAAACACATTTTAGGGACACAACAACAATTTCTTAGAACAAGAGTTAAGTATGCATACCCCATGACTAAAATAAAATTATTGCTGGATGCCCAGTTATTGAACCACGTTTTTAACCAAGTGCGCTGAATATCGTTCTGGCCTAGTAACGCATCACTCAAAGGAGGCAAAACCTCATTTTACAGCCAAAACATTATGTCTGGCTTTAAAAGACAACAAGCACGCACAACAAAAGTGGACAAATAAACACGTTTACAGCATATTATGTGTGTGATCATGTGTGCTTTCTTACTTGGGCATGTACTTGCTGGTCTTCCTCCAGGACACACCAGTGACCGAGCGAGGATGAGCCAAGTAAACAAAGGAGAAGTGAACAGGAAGAGGCTTTTTATCAGACGGGTCCTGGACCACCACTGCGGATCTCCAGCCAGTAGTGGGATACCAAACCTTGAGTAAACAGTCATCCTGTACATGTGCAGAAAATCATTATATAGGCAAACTGAGGTACAAAAAAATGTTTCAACAATTTGCCATTTATAAAAAAATGTTAACATGAATCTTTAACCTTTCCAATTGTGGCAAAATACTCTCCATCAGGAGACCACTTGGCTGCGTGGACAGACGCAGCGGTCCTAAAAGAAAAGGAAAAAGAAACAAAAACAATATCAGCTATTAAGGTTTCTCATGTGATGCCAAACACATTCCTCAAGAGCTGTTCACCACGTTGGACATAATGCAATCAATGGTTGTTAGGCAATAAGATTCTCAACTGGCAGGAAATAGAAGCTCCATCAGATTGAAAGCTCTCGTTGAGTGAAATCCGTCACAAAGAAAGTGCTATAGCAAAACGTCACTGAGCAGTCTATAGCAGCGGTCCCCAACCTTTTTTGCGCCACGGGCCAGTTTATGCCCGAAAATATTTTCACGGACTTGCCTTTAAGGTGTTGTGGATAAATACAACAAAATAAAACTAATACCAGTACCGAAAAAAATATTTATTCATAACACACGTGAAAAGACCCAGGAAAACAGAGTTAACGATGAAAATGATAACAAAATAACGCTGAAAACCGATAAAAACCCTGAAAACCTGAGCCTCAACTCTCGCGGCCCGGTACCAAACGACTCACAGACCGGTACCGGTCCGAGGCCCGGGGGTTGGGGGACCGCTGGTCTATAGGACTGCAACTGTAACTGAGAGCTTCAGCCATTATTTTCCCCAGCAACCACTTCCAACCTTCTGGGAAATACTCGTTTCCCCCCCTTTGCACAGGTGTTTGCCAGATGGTCAAGGATCGATCTCTATTCCTGTGTGAGTGGGGTTTTATTCACCTGCTCCTACACTGTCACCATAATTTTCACACGTTCAACGCAGCAAAAAGTTAACCTCACATGGTTAGTGGTCAAGCGTCAGCAAAACCCTTAACATCCACTTCTCCATGGAAACAGTCTGTTTCTTTGTGCACAAGGTACTGTTGGTCGCAACCATTTCGTAGTTTTCTGTTAGTCATCATATGACAGTAACAGATGTGGTTTCATATGTCTGTGTCTACTCACACAGCTTAAGGCGTGAGAGCGGCACTGCCTGCTGACTCAGAAGACTAGTCTTCGTGTAAGGCCAGATGTGTTTGATAATCAGTAACTGACTGTAGGTTTTATGAGGGAAAGGGAAGATTACAGAATGTATTCTGCACAATGAAGTGATTAACTCTTCACTGCATAAGAGAAAATGACCAAAAAACGTTTACTTCCAAAGTAATAGTGAAAAAATAATGTATGCAAAATATTCAGCTGTTGCCTCAAAGGTACACAAACTAGAATAACTGCCTTGTTGCAGCCGACATCCATGTCTGGGCATGCTCATCATATTACACTGTGTGTTGTAAAGTGTTTTTGAAGAACATGATGGTCTGTGAACATTTGTGTGTGTATGTATATATATATATATATATATATATGTGTATATATATATATATATATATATGTATATATATATATATATATATATATATATATGTATATATATATATGTATATATATATATATATATATATATATATATATATATATATATATATATATATATATATATATTTTTTTTTTTTTTTTTTTTTTAAATTTTATTTCTGTTTAATGTTATCATCGATGACGATTTAATTCAGTTACGACCAGAAAGGGTTTTTTTGTGACCTTTGACAAACAAAATCTAATCAGTTCCTTCCTGTTTAGATTGGTGCCAAATTTGAAGAAAATCCCTTTCTGCATTTGAGTGTTATCATGTTTAAAAGGATGGGACAGGTAGACAGACACAGAACCCAAAAATATAATACCTTTTCAGTGCAGAGGTCTAAAAATCCACCTCAACTTTCTCAAAACGGATTTTAAATAATTTCTAGATTCCACTTAAAATTAGACAAACTTGGCTGAAGAAAACATCTTCAATTCCACAAAAAGAGATAAGAGGAGGTGGGGAAAAAGTATCTGGTCTGTTCAACACTTAATTTACTGGTTAGTTAAATGTCAAGGTATTTATCCTAAAACGGTAGCTTTGTAAGGCGCATCACCCTGACGCAGCGAGTTTTGTTTTTTAATAAAACAGTATATAGAATGTAAGCCAAAACGCACTTGCACTGCCAGACACAGTTCCAGTCACTGAGGACAGGGTGGGGCTTGTCGTCAATCATCTGCCCATCCTCCTCCTCAATCAGGGCATCCGTCAGTGGAGGTGCCCACAGCTGGAGTCGCTCGGTTGCTGCTAGGATACGGTTCCCTGAGGACACAAAAGCACTGTGTTACACACCTCATGTCCCACGTTGACTACTACACTACGCAGAGCCACATACAAACTGTGACTCTTACATAATGCACATGCTGTTTCAGCCAAATCAAAGGGTGGTAGGAGAAGGAGCTGCCTTTATCTGGTAATCATAGAAAGCATTTGTGTACCTTGTGGGTCCCAGGCCAGGTTGTAGGTGATGGCATCAAGGAAGAACTGTCCTGTCTTTTGCCACTGATAGTTAAGCTGCTGTTAGTGGTGGGAGAGCGACACACACCATGCAGTGTTAGTGGAACAAAGGTGTAATTAAATCTGCTACAAACTGATTTAAATCCTTAAATCTGCCTAAAAAGCTGGCGCTGGTACTCACCTTGTGGCGTTTATTTGGGTTGATAGAAAGAGGTTCAAAGATGCAGACTGTGTTTCCGTAGGATGCAGCAATCTAAAAATAAAGAGCTGTGTTCATCATCACAACATTACTCACCCCATCAGTGCTTTTGCACAGTCACTCCCACAGGAAAAAGGAAGGTGTGGTGCAGGAGAGCGAAATGGCAAAGGAAGACGAGAAGTTGAAGACAAATGCAAACGAGGAAAAATTTACCTCTTTCCGCTCAGCATAATTGATAAAATCTTTTAGCCACAGGACAAAAAAAACTAAAGCTGTGTGTGGGAGTGTGTCTCTGTGAGCATTTAACACTTACCCTGCCAAGCTGGTGGGAGCACTCCACACAGCCCACCTGTATGTTTCCATTTTGAGCTCCCGGGATAATCTGAACACACTCAAAGTCACTAGCCAAGATCACTACGTCGCATCCTGAGCCATAGGCCTGAAAATACCAGAGTATAGGAAAAACAAAATCACATTTTAAGTCATTCAACAAATGTAATCAAGACACTGAGAATTAAAATTACAATAATTGCAAAATGTGTCTGGAAGCTGGAGATCATTCTATATGCAAATCTTTTCACTATGCTATTTTTACTACTTCAAATATTTATATGACTTGATTTTAACTACATGGACAATATATAGCCAAGCATATACAATATCTGCAAAAGCTGTGTCAATCACATGAGGCATGAAAGAACAGCTCAACAATTGGAAAGAGGCGTCTACAGGAAATTACATTCGTAGCTGAATGGTGGGGAGAAAGAATAACAACAGCGTGACTCTGCAGTCGCTGAAACAACCTCCTGATCTGTTTCTATTACACGCCGATATTGGTCATTTTTGGTTTTACCATTTATCACACTGAAAAAAAATTATTTTCCTGAAAATAAAGTGCATACACAGGACTGATCAGCCACTGCAATCATAATATCATTTAATGCACATATGTGGTGATTTTATAGCACTATAGCATGATTTCACATGATTTATTGAAAACAGCATTTGTGAACATCATTCTCATGTGGCACTGAATGAAAAACTGAGCCTTTAACAGCACATGTGACACTGCATCTGAACGACCTGAGCCTTGCCAATGCAGGATTTTTAAGACCAATGTTTGGGGATTTAAAAAGCTATTTTGGTACTGGTCAACATTTTGTTTTCCTTTTTAGATACATGAAACATATTCCCGACATTTGTTGGCTAGTTATTTACTAGTTTATGCTCTGCCTGACTGCGCTTAGAACAGCTGCTTGTTGTTCCCTTTCAGTCGATTCACTCAGTACAACACATAAGTATGGGATATCACGCCCTCGCGTGTCCTGGCTGAAGAAACCTTTATTCACGCCTTTACGGCAGATGACGTGTGATGACACGCGCAAGGCCCCGCCCGCACATATAGCCGCTGCCATCACCGTCATCCCTCAGTTCTTACGCTCTTCACCTCGCTGAGAACACCTCTGCTGAGTTGGGCTAGCTAGCTACTGCTAGTTAGCTCCGTTGTCTGCCAACTTGAACCTAGCTTAACTGCCCCTGTTGGTGTTAGCCTCCACCGCCCAGCTGGTGCGTAGGCTGCCCGCGGAGCGCTATTTTCAAGTTTTTCTTGTGCAGCGTTTCGCTTTGCGTTTTGGGAATGGACTCCAAACCGAAGCGAGCAAAGCGGAAATCTTCTGTTCGCCCCTGTCCTCAGGGATGTGGTTTCTCTTTGCACGACAGCGACCAGCACGATGCCTGCCCTGTCTGCCTGGGGATCGTCCACGCTAGGAGAGCGTTGACGGAGCCCGAAGCTTGTGCGTTTTGTCGCCAGCTCCGACGCTCGACCCTGGAAAGACGGGTGACGTTTGTGGAAAGAGTGCTGGGACGCTCGGCTGTCGCACGGCATGACCCTCTTCTTTCCGAGTCTGGAGCCCCGGCTTCGTCCGAGTCCGAAGACGAAAATTTTCAGGTCGATGTCCCCGCGATTAGCTGGGCTGACCACATGGAATACGTTGACGGGTTAGCCGATGACGGACCGGAACCATGCAGGAGCGCTGACGGGCTTCAGCCTGGGTTGAAGCCCGCCAGCGCTCCCCAGGAAGACGATGACGGGCTGGACATCGGCCTGGACATCCATGGTTTGTCGGAGGATGAGCAGGAGAGCTCATTGTCGACCCAATATGCCGCCGCTGCTGCGCCGGTCGGCCACGATGACACCTCTCTTTTCTCCCTGTTTCGCCGTGCCGCTGAGAAGCTGCAGGTGGACTGGCCCTCTCCTCCACCAGCTCGGAAGCCGTCGCGGTTTGCGGGTTTTTTCCTTCCACCGGAGCCCGCAACGGCCAAAAACTGCCTCCCCATGTTCCCAGACTTTCTCTGCGAGCTAACAGCGTCATGGGACAAACCTCTGTCTACCCGCGTCACTGTGCCCGGCTATGGACAGTACATGGAATTGGACGGCGCCGAGGGAGCTGGTTTAGCTAACCCACCCCCTATGGAGCCGTCTCTGGCTGCTTATCTGGCCCCGTCCCATAACCATGGTGTCGGTGGCCCCGCAACTCTGCCGTCCAAGCACTGCAGATTCTCGGCCTCGCAGCTGGAGAAGATTTATCGGGCTCAGGCCGGCACCGCTCGAGCCATGAGCTCCGTCACCATGCTCCAGACGTACCAAGCAATGTGCCTGGCGGAGCTTGGATCGCTGGTTCCGGAGGACAGCCCGCTGTCACCTCTTCTTAACGAGGTTAGAGTCACCACGGATTACATCCTCCGTGCGTCTCGCTGTGCAGCGCTCTCCCTGGGCAGAGGGATGGCTTCGACAGTGGTGGCGCAGAGGCACCTGTGGCTGACCCTCTCCGACGTCCCTGATAGAGACAGAGCTGTGTATCTGGACGCACCAGTGTCTGCGGCTGGGTTATTCGGACATTCACTTGAAGCCATTCAGGCTAGATTCGATCTGAGGAAGAAGCAGACGGAAGCTCTGCGCGACATCATCCCCAGACGCCAGCCCCAGCCCAAGCCCACTGCTAGCTCTCACAGGCCCGCCGCTCCTCTGACAGCTGGCAAGAGACCGGCGCCCACTGCTGGAGTGGGAGGGCCGCCGGCGAGAGCACGTACTCCGGCCCGAGCTCCACGCCAGTCGGCCTGGGGCAAAGGCCCTCCCCCGGGCCCCCGACGGGACCCGACGCCCAGGAGGAAGAAGCCTCAGCCCTCCTAGCTGTGATTGCGAGTGGGGAAGGGATCCGGCAGCAGGGAGACGCTGCTCTTACCCCTCTGTTGCCGCACAAGAGGTGCCGCTTAAGTTCTGTTCAGGTTGTCAGCCCCAGAAGGCGCTGCACTTCCCTATCGCGGTCTCCCAAGCACATAACCCCTGCACACGGTTCAGATGTGTTGAATGTTCAAGCGACCACATCGAGTGTTCCCGCTGTTTTTCATTGTTATGCCCCGGAAAAGGTGCACCCAACAAAATGTATGAATGTACATGTTCCCATGTTGCAATCAATAAAGAGTGTTGTTTACTCTCAAACAATCTCAAATGCTCAACCTGCAGGCGAAATGAGCCAGGTCAGGCAGGGGATGCAGTCCCCTGCAGACACACTGGGGGGCGACGGCGCCCCGCCGTCAGTGCTGCAGGCCAGCCGGCTGGCTGCTCACTTCCCTCAGTGGCGCGCTTGCGCCCCCTCTCCGTGGGTGCTGCAAACCGTTGCCATGGGTTACTGGTTGCAGTTCCGGGTCAAGCCGCCTCGTTTCCAAAGAGTCGTGAACACGATTGTCAACCCCGAGGCAGCCTTGGTACTCAGAGAGGAAATACAGGCGCTATTACAGAAGAGAGCGATACGGGTGGTCCCCGCTTCGGAGACGGACAAAGGTTGGTACAGCCGTTATTTTGTCATTCCGAAGAAAGGGGGAGGGCTTCGTCCCATCCTCGACCTGCGAGTCTTGAACACGTACCTGCGAACGTACAGGTTCAAGATGCTAACACTCAGACAGCTCCTGAGTGCAGTCGGCCCGGGAGATTGGTTTGCGACAATCGATCTAACAGATGCTTATTTTCATGTCGCTATACACCCGAAACACAGGCAGTTTCTGAGGTTTGCGTTCGAGGGCGTAGCCTACGAATACCTAGTGCTGCCGTTCGGGCTGTCGCTCGCTCCCCGCACCTTTACGAAATGTGCCGAGGCAGCGCTAGCGCCCCTCAGGAAGAGGGGCATCCGCATCTTGGCCTACCTGGACGACTGGGCTCTCGTGGCTTGCTCCAGAGAACAGGCGGAGACGCAGCTGTCGCGGGTTCTGTCACACATTCAGACACTGGGGTTCTCTGTGAACTTTCAGAAGAGCTCGCTAATCCCAGGTCAACAGATCGCTTTTCTCGGTCTGGAAATATGCTCTCTTTCCAGCCGCGCACGGTTGTCAGAGCACAGAGTGGCCGCGTTTCATCGCTGCCTCGCTCAATTTCAGCTGGGACGCAGACTGCGTTTCCAGACGATATTGCGCTTGTTGGGCATGATGGCATCTATGATCGCCGTAGTGCCGCTTGGGCTGTTGAAAATGAGAGCGTTTCAACGCTGGACTCTCTCTCACCGTTTGTGTGCTTCGCGTCACCTCCGGAGGAGGCTGCCGGTAACTGCGTCTTGCATGCTAGCTCTCCGTCCTTGGAGGGAGCCCGGGCTACTGCACCAGGGCTCTCGGATTGGGAGGGTGTTGTTTCGCAAGGTGGTGTCCACAGATGCTTCCCTAAGTGGGTGGGGAGCGCTGTGCGAGGGTGCGTCAGTGAGAGGGATCTGGTCCGCGGCTCAGCGCCAGCTGCACATCAACCACTTAGAGCTGTTAGCAGTGTTCTTAGCTCTAAAGCGTTTCCGTCCAGTCCTGCAGGGCCAGCATGTCTTAGTCAGGACGGACAATTCAACAGTGGTGTCTTATGTAAACAGGCAGGGAGGAACACGCTCTCTTCCCCTGTTGCAGCTGTCTCGCTCTCTGCTGTTATGGTGCAGTGTTCATTTTCTGACTCTAAGAGCCACCCATGTCCCGGGCCACCTGAACCTGGGGCCGGACCTTCTCTCCAGGGGGGGTCCTCTGGTGAGAGAATGGAGGTTACACCCTTCAATAGTGGCTCAGATTTGGGATCTATTTGGCGAGGCGCAAATAGATCTTTTTGCTTCCAGGGTGAATGCTCACTGCCCCCTGTACTTCTCCATAATCGACCACGATGCACCCTTGGGCTTGGACGCGCTAGCGCACCAATGGCCAGACGTGCTCCTGTATGCATTTCCCCCAGTGGAAATGATATCTCCAATTCTGGAGAGGGTGCGTCGGCATTCCCTCTCTCTGATCCTGGTGGCCCCTTGGTGGCCCGCGAAGTCGTGGTATGCAGAAATAATCAGCCTGCTTGCAGCAAGTCCTTGGCAGCTTCCTCTCCGCAGGGATCTCCTCTCTCAGGCGGGGGGGGAAGTGTTTCATCCGCGCCCGGATCTGTGGCACCTTCATGCTTACCTGCTGAGAGGTTAAACTTGGTTGCTAAGGGTCTGCCACCTAGTGTGGTAGCGACGATTCAGAGCGCCAGGGCCTCGTCTACTAGAGGCTTGTACGCTTACAAATGGCGAGCCTTCGAGCGATGGTGCCAGGACCGCCACACTCTCCCATTTCAGTGCTCTATTGTGGATGTTTTGACATTCCTGCAGGAGCTGTTGGATAAAGGCCTTTCGTTTTCGACGATCAAGGTTTATTTAGCGGCTATATCTGCTTGTCATATCGGTTTTGACGGGGTGACACCAGGTGCGCATCCCCTCGCCGTGCGTTTTCTGAAAGGGGTTCGCCGGCTGAGGCCCGTGCTTAAGTCCAGTGTCCCGGCTTGGGACTTGTCTTTGGTGCTGGAGGCCCTTTGTGGCCCTCCGTTTGAACCCGTTGAGTCGGTAGATATGAAACTTCTTTCGTATAAGACCGCATTACTTCTCGCTTTGGCCTCGGCGAAGCGAGTGGGGGACCTTCATGCGCTGTCTGTGCATCCTGCCTGCACACAGTTTTCTCCTGATGGCCGCAAGGTCGTATTGCGTCCGAATGCCGCCTATCTTCCCAAGGTCATGCCTGCATCTTATAGTTCAATGGAGTTTGAGTTGCTGAGCTTTTGCTCCCCTCCTTTTGAATCTGAGGAGCAGAGGAGGGTGCATTCTCTTTGTCCGGTGCGTGCGCTACGCACCTACATTGAGCGCACTCGGGATGTGCGTTTGTGTGACCAGTTGTTTGTCTGCTTCGCTAATCCGAATGGAGGTAGAGCTCTGTCCAGACAGAGGCTGTCCCACTGGATTGTAGAAGCTATCTCGCTGGCATACAGCACCGGAGGTTTTGCGTTGCCCCACGGGGTGGGAGCTCATTCCACCAGGGGGATGGCGACCTCATGGGCTCTTTTTAGAGGGGTGCCTGTGGCTGATATTTGTGCAGCGGCTAATTGGGCGTCGCCGCACACTTTTGTGCGGTTTTATCGGTTGGACGTTACAGCCCCTTCGGTGGCTCATGCTGTCCTTTCTGCTGGGTCTACCACTCACTAAGGATGTGGTGGTCCCGTTCCGGTTCGGTGGCTGCTCTGCGGGGCGTGTATATAGGTCCCATACTTATGTGTTGTACCGAGTGAATCGACTGAAAGGGAACGATTAGTTATGTCTATAACTTCTGTTCCCTGAAGGAGAGGAACGAGGTACAACACAGGGTGGCCCCACTGAGCAGTTGGCTCGGTGAAGAGCGGCTATCGAACTGAGGGATGACGGTGATGGCAGCGGCTATATGTGCGGGCGGGGCCTTGCGCGTGTCATCACACGTCATCTGCCGTAAAGGCGTGAATAAAGGTTTCTTCAGCCAGGACACGCGAGGGCGTGATATCCCATACTTATGTGTTGTACCTCGTTCCTCTCCTTCAGGGAACAGAAGTTATAGACATAACTAATCGTTTTTGTTGCATTCAGCGCTGTTGCAAACAGGAAGGTTGCAGAGTGCCCTCTGGTGGACAAATCTCCACATATTCGAAGGGTGTTTCTCCCATCTCTCATTTAATTTTCATTTGTCAGCAGCTATAAATGCCAATACTGATTGAACTGAAAGTAGCTAATATCATCCCGCCAATAAATCAATCAGGCTCTAAAACAGAAAAGCATATGAGGCACATATCCCCAGCATCTAAGATAGTCTAAGACACATTTTGTGGATCATATTTCACACAATATTTAAAGAAAACTGATAAACATTGATGAGACAAAAATTTCACTGATCACATTCACCATTATATGCATGCTATCGCACTGCCGAATAACTGCTGTAAGACTAGTTTTAGTTACTTCTCATACAAATCAAATAAAACCAATTCCAGACAAGTTCCTTTCCACCTGCAATACTTAACCATGGGAGGATATCCATGGTGTAAAGTCCATACAGTGTGCATTTTTTGTTTCCTTTTCAGTTTTGCTGAACAGACAAACGTTCATAAACAAAACTTCTGCTTTCGCTCTCATCTTGGCAGATGAACAAGGGCGAGCCACAAAACTAAGTAATATTACATTGTAACTGTCACACTTTCAGTCTCATTCATAAATAAAACCAAAGAGGAGCTTAAAAAGTTAAATTAAATGTTCAAAATATTTACATTTTGTGTTTTAGACAGTGCATGAGCAACAGTCTAGCAGCAAGGATTTTTATACACTTGTGCAGACCCGGTGTAATACCTACAATATAAAGATTTGGAACATCGACTGGAAGGTAAATTGATATGATGCTGATTGCCAGCAGCTGGCATACATGAGCAGAATGACAGCGGCACCTAGGACACCAGCAAACTGGTCTCACAGCAGCAGTACAGTCAGGATGACGGCTTGTGTCTTTCATTATTCAGGAGAACAGGAGGAGACGCTGAGAACCACTAGGTCACACAAAACACGCTATAGCTAGTTATATAACACTGAGTGACGATCAGGGGATGAAGTTATAGTGAAAACTGTCATAGGACCATACTTGAAATACTATAATTTAAAATGTGAGTGACACGTAGAAAGGAATAAGGGAGGTGCAGTGTGTACTTCATTCTTACTGCGACACTTCCCTCTGAACATTACAGCTGGAATTAAAAGCGGTCACCGTCACGCGCTGTCTAGGACTGCTTTGCACCCTCACATTCACATTTAGACACAACAGGACCTGGAGCTAGTGAGCTTAAATATACCCAAGTTAAAGAGGGTGACCCATCGTTGTTGTTTTTTTAAATCATCCTCAAATCCACATAGAGGGTTGGCATACAAAGGACTGCATTTTTTAGTAATAGAAATTTAATTCTGATATTCATGGTAAAAAAGCCAACACTTGATGCATTTTAATATAGAGTACTAAGCAAATAATATTTTTGTTATATATGGTGCTTTGTACTGCTTTGTGATTGTGTAGTGTGATAGTCTGTGTGGAAAGACACTATTAAAACATGGCGTTAGCACATCATACAAGATTAATAATCATCGCAGTGTGTGCTCAGCTTTCAAAGCTTATCCACATGCTATTGCTAACTGACAACTGATGCACTGCCAAATATGATCCAGGTGGAACTTGGCTCTAGAGTATATAGAGCCAAATAGATGGTGTACCAAACAAAGGAATCATTCTGAATTGAATGTCCCACACTGGTTTGGGACAAATACATGTATCGTTACCCTATGACAAAGACTGGCACCGTGTAACAAACAGAGAGAAGATTTAAATGGATAAAAAACATAAAAATACAACAGTGTCACCATCATCAGGTAAGAGATTCTCGGTCAAATTATACCTCAGGTTTGTCTTTTATTTTGGTGTTTTTAAAGACTGAGATATTCCACGGTCACATCTAGACAATCACGTCTCCTGTCTATAGCATCTTTGGCCTCTGACAAGCATTACCTCTGATCTGTCTGCACGGCATTATTCGTGTGCAGAAGGGAAAGGATATTAGAGAGGCAGGGAGACAGATTCTAAGATTAAAGTAGATCAACTAAGAGATGTGAAACACTATGACTTAGTCAACAGTACATTTATTTAAATGGCAGTCTATTGCAAACACCACCGTTTGCTGAAAAGTCTAATCAATGTAATGCCCAGCTAACTTTTAGGATAGTAATTTGATTCAGTAAAAGATTAAATTAGGCGGCCACTGATTGTGTCTGAATATATTTGGATCATCACACTCAAGTATCTACAGCTTCTAAATCCACCGACTTAACGAGTGTGACCCTGATGGAGCTGCATTTCTTCCCTGTCAGACATATAAGCTGCTTATATGAAGAATGTTGCCGCCAATGGATAAATATCGTCTGTCTACTGACGAAAGAGCTGCAATCAAGCAAAGAAACAATAAACTGTCAGTTTTCTGTTAAATACAAACTAGAGCTGGGCGATATAAGATTTTTTCATATCACGATATGTTTTTTTTTTCATTTCAGGCGATAACGATATCTATCACGATATAAGCCAAATAACTATATTTGTAAGATTTAAATGTGCCGTTGCTCACAAGTAAAATGTGAAATAATCAGCACCTTGTTTTTATTTAAATATTTTTTTCCATAATACGTTCAACAGGGTAGATGTACTTAAGGAACATGAGACTTTTTCAGATAAATAAAGGCAAATATTGCAAACTACACAAAAGGCAGCCGCTAAAGCGTTTAAGTTTCAAAATAGAACAAACGAAACAGACTAAATTGTCAATTCCACTTAGAAACAAAATATTAATTCTAAAAATAAATCTTAGTTTGTTTTACAGAAGAACAGACAAAACTGACTAACTTTTGTCAATATCAAATAAACTGAGAACTAAAAGGAAATTCTCAATCTCTCCTTGTTGTATAGCTGAGCTTTTCAAACAGTTTTAACAGTTACTTTAGTCTGACAAAAGCCGAATGACGAATTAGCGCTTCCAGTCAGAGACTGAGGCTACGTCCACGCGTACACGGGTATTTTTGAAAACGGAGATTTTCCGTTTCCGTTTTAAAAAATAATCCCGTCCACACATAAAGGCAGAAATGAAGGAAAACGCTGCTATGAACATGCCAAAGCAGCAGGTGGCGCTAGATTCCTAACCGTGCAGAAAGGTTGGCCAATCAGAAGTCTAGAAGCCTCGGTGGGAAAAAGTAAACAAAGCTGGGGCATAGAAGCAGAACCGAGTCGTATGTGTGGAGGGACAGTAACTGTGTGTATATGTAAGCATTTAAACACTGCAGAGAGTACAATTAACAGTAACAGTATTGTAGAAATTCATTTCACCGAAACAATAACGTGGCGCACAGTGTGACGTCAAAAAATGCGCACACCTTTGACGCTGCGTTTTCTCCGTTTTTCTAGTCCACACGTAAATGCAAAAACTGAGTTTTTAAAAATCTTCGTTTTCAGTGACGAAAAACGCCGTTTACGTGTGGACGAAAGGTGCAAACGCATAGAAAAATCTGCGTTTTCAAAAATACCCGGGTACGTGTGGACGTAGCGCATGCACCAGTTTATTGTATTTCCAGACTTGCTTTCGGCACAATTTACAGTGCACGCTACTCTGTTTTTTGTCAGACTTGAAATAGCCGAAATAACTTCACACTACGGAACTTCTATGGCTCTTCCGTTCGACAATCTCTCCGGCATTGGAACCATCATCTGTTTTCTCTTCGGTCACGCTCGGTTGATTTTTCTAGTCGGCACACTCATTTCCTCCATTACCCGGGCGGTACGGTGGCTGGCTGCTTCCCAAACAAATACACATGTGCGGCTTGGCACTTGTGCTGTACGTAACAAGTCACGTGACGTGACGCTGCGGCTGTGATTGGTTCGGCTCTGCGCTACTTAATTTGGATTGGTTGTTTTTTTTTTTGTTTGTTTGTTTTTTTTTTAAAGAGGACAAGAGCGGCGAGGTCTATCGCGATAGTTTAATTTTTCTATCGAGAAAAAGTTATACCGCGATACATATCGTTATCGTTCTATCGCCCAGCTCTAATACAAACTATGTATTTTTGAGCACTATCTACTTGAGAGTAGGGCTGCACGATTAATCGTTAGAAAATCGCGATGTCGATTCATACTTATGTGCGATCTCATTTCCAAATGACAACGATTTAAAAAAGAAAAAAAAAAGAAAAAAAATGACGAAGATGCCGATTGTACCGAATTTTGATCCGGGACGTAATCTGCATCAAAACAAGCGCTCACTCTTCCTGCTCAACAAATGACAAGGGCGGAGCCTTATACCACGTGATACAGAAGCTGTGCCATGTGATGCTAAAATTAGCAGGGAAAAAAATAACGGAGAGCACGTCAGGGATGACGAGAAAGTGACAGGAGAAAATCCGTCCCGGTCAACCACCCAAACATCAATAACGGGACCCTTATACAGTGCTTCCCTATACCCGTCGAACTCCCGCAGGCACAAAGAAATTACAGAGGCTATCACTTATCACCTGACCAAAGATATGGCTCCCATCAACACTGTGCAAAACGAGGGATTTAGGAAAATGATCAACACCCTAGACAAACGCTACACAGTGCTGTCCCGCAACTATTTTTCTATTGTTGCACTACCTGCTCTATACACGCAGTGTCGAGCAACGGTGGAGACGGAATTTCAAGCAGTACAACATTTTGCGGCAACAACAAAACGTGAGACATTAGTTGTTTTTATGTTTATTTATTGTTTTTATGTTCACTTTCAACTGTTACGAAGTTGATGTGCAGTTAATAAGTGCAATAAATATTTATACTGGAAAAGAAAATCGTGAGAGAATCGTGATCTCAATTCTAAGCCAAAAAATCGTGATTCTCATGAAAGACAGCGCAGGTATCTATAACATGTGTTATTACTGATAAGAGCTAAAGAAACGAGGGACATTTTGCCAGTCTCATTTTAAATGCTATTTGCATAATGACAGAGAGGTATTTGTTAATGTCTTTTAAAATAAAGGAGTGAATGTAATTGTGTTCTGTGGTAATGAAAGTAGATATGAGGAACAAAGTGAGAGATCACTTCTGCCTTCATTACATCAAATGCCACTTTTACATAATCACGTGATCATGTTCCAAAGCCCCAGCTGCTACCATCTGTGGCATATTTGTGCAAGCTAGCAGGACTTACAGTAAACATAAAAAGCTTTTGGTGCATTGTTTTCTTTAAAGGATTGATCAATTCTGACTTGCAGTAACCTGGTAAGTCTATCAGTCTGTAAGATGTTAACCCTTGCGAATTGTATGGCACAGACCTGTACTTTGACTCTTCCACTTATAGTCACATGGCATGGTCTTTACTGTTCTCTGCAGCAAGATTGCAAGAAAACAATGAATGTTTTAATGCCAAATACAACATCTAGATTCAATCATTCTTCATTCTCTCAGGTAGTCATAGCATATTCAACTGAATCAATGAAGCCAGCCAGGCAGGTTGCTTTTAGAACAACAGGGGACCTGTTTTAGTGACACTTTTTCTTCATAGATACATAATTAACAAACATTTTTTGGCCAAGATTTATGTAATCTTAGACAATCCTATCCATCTTTGATCAATGTGCAGCACCTTCTTCTATTGCAGTAACTATAAGAACATTTTCAGAAATATGGAGCTTTGGGAGGGAGTACGTGCTCCTCCTCTCCTTGTGCTTAGTTTACAGATGTATTCTATTTTTAGCAGATCACACATCTGCAGATCTGCATATCAAACCCACTAGGCTTTTTACAGATATTAAGACACCGACTAAGGCTTAAGAATCACTTTAATAGACATGAAAATGATCTTTCTAACCAAACTTTACAGCTGTGTGTTAGCCACAGTTAACGACAGAAAAAAACAACACGTGATTATTAAAAATCTGCCAATATTATATTTTTAAATATGTACTGTTCCCTTTAATTCCGACTTATAGATCAAACTGTTCTGGTTTCTCAGCACATAACCACCATCTATCAGGCCACTGCACAGAGAGAAGGCAACATCTCTGTTTTTCACTTTCCAACTCTATTTAAAAATATCTCTTCTGATTTCTGTCAATATGTCAATGCTGATAGTTTAGAATGAAACACTGCAGACGCCACGCTGAAGCTGGTGCCCTCATGGCTGCTCTAGATTAGATATGTACGTATGTGTTCGTGCGTTTTGTCAGGATCTGGCCTCCGAGCCCTAAGGGTCAGTGGGAGTGTAAATGTGTTTGCTGGACATGAAGCCCAGTGCTCTTCAAATACCCTCTCAGACACTGAAAGAAAACACCAGGCACAGAAACTGGGCCCTTTCGGCAAAGCGATATGCAATGCTTTAGCTTCAAAATCATCTTTGTCCTTTGCTGTAGCGCATATTTGAGGATACTGAAAGACGCAATGACAAAACACCACCTCATTAATAGGCAACAGGAACAAGCCCAGATCTGGCAGCTGTAATAAGCCAAAATAAAGTACATTCATCAGGCTATCAGTAAAGTCATCATTCCTCTTCTGCTATCGATTCAACACCAACACAGAGAGCAACAGTTTTGGATTCTGCTGCACGTTTACTTCAGCCTGTCAATTTGTTGGGGGTGAAAGATGACTGTGTACTGTGACATTACAGATTCTTGCCATGTCCTGTAGCACAAAGCGAAATATTGACTTGTCTATGTATTCGGGGTCGACTTGAGATAGATCTTAACATATCTTTAACACACAACACGCAACAGAGGCAGACTCAGCTCAAGATAATAGCGTTTGATCAAGATGCCTAAAAACCCATCAAGTCTATGTGACTGATGTCCGACTGCCCCATCTAAAACTGTAAACCTCTAAAGAACATCAAACACTTGGTCATGAAAAATGTAACTCATTTATAAGTCAAAGCAATGGCAAATGTCTTCTGATTATACTCTTCCCCAGTGACAAAACACGGCCATTCAGCCGCCTAACTCATGTATCCATATAAGGCTCTCTACGTCACGGCTGGCGCAGCTGATGCCAGGATGACAGCGAGCTAACGATCTGTGAGGAGGATTTAACGCCAAATGGGAGCAAGCTAAGCTAGTTCTGCAAACACACCAAACACAGCGTTTTCCTTCTGTGAAGGTGCGCAACGTCGTCAAACCCTGACACACAAATCGCCCCTAATCTGCACTGCAAACGAATTTCACCGGCGCGTATCCCACTGCAAATATTTGCCAATAAATGTTATGGCTGCGCAAAGGGATTCCCTTGCAGTAATTCTAATGTTACGAGATGCAGCTAAAGGTCATTTGAGTGGCTGTTTTAAAATTTCTTGGGGAGAATAATGTCAAAAACCTTCACGTAAATAGCTAATGCAAACACCGCAGCGGATCATGTACTCGTGGGGTCCTGCTTATCGGTGACTGACTGTCACGGTAAATTAAAAAAGGAGCTCGTGACACGGATGCCCCACGTAGTCTCAACCCACTGTTTGTGAATCACTCGGTGCGGCAGTTTGGCTAGCACACTACCCGGCTAGCCAGTGCTTTAGCTCGCTAGCCAGCCCGTTTCCAGCCAATATAACGCTGGTTAGCTAACTACCCAGCTAGCTAACTTAGTCGCTAGCTTCAATGGGTGTCATCTTTGAGCAAACAATATCAAAATAAAATCTTACCGTGAACTGAATGTCGTTCACACTTCCCACCGAATAGCAGCAATCTCCTGGGTTCACAGCTCCCGTCAGCACCTGGTGCAGATGCATTTTCCTTTTATTTTAGCAGCAGACGGGCTCTCTTTTTTCTAATTATTTATAACGAGTCCACCCTTTCGGTTTCTCCATCTAGCAGCAGAGACTGGGAATTCCATCATTAACATTAACGTCGTCCTCCACAAACGGTGTTGTTGCGGAGAACCTGACTTGGACTTGAATAAATAAATTTTATCAGGTCCTGACATTTATTTAAACGTGTAAAAACGGCCGCCTGCTGCCTCTCGCTGTCAACACCATCCCGACGATTAATCGTGAGAGCCGAGGCAGCGGGATCTCTGCAGCGATCCTGACATGCGCATTCACAGCGTTGTCCAGGCACGACTGAAAAGCCCTAGATAGCTCAACCTAGACTGGAAATCTTTACTGCTGGATATGTGTGCGAGGCATCACTGGGCGTATTTCTCACTGAGAAAGGTGTGTGCTTAAGCCCTCCTATCTATGTTATAGAATGACATAAAGTTCATATCAGTAATCAACTGTACTTTTATCTGTCATGTTGTTCAGCTGTTCTAGTAGCACTCTTCTGTATTTAAGGGACTCCATCTTTGTGGATTTCAATTTATTGCTTGTAAATGTAGGGTCCGGGGTCTAATTGAACGGGTTAAATCAAAAGTGGTAAAGGGTGGGTTTTAATTTAGACAATATGATGTGTATACTGCGGACAGAAAACATTTAAAATACAACAGTGAGGGCATTTTATAACTGATCAGACACACATTCATAGAGCTCTGTGGCTCTTCTCCTTTGTGGTTCGCCACTGCCAGCTGAAAGAAGGTGGCTAAGATTGCAGACATACTGGTTACGGTTAGTTAGGTAGTTAGTTTCTTTTAGGATGCATGTGGCACAATGTTTCAGTGAAACTCCTGCTTTTTCTTTAGAGAAAAGCTAATAAATCTAGAGATGATCCAAACGGAGACTTTTCCTGTTTAATTTCACTTCAGTTTTGTAAAATAATGTATTTGTCTTTTGGTCTCAATGTCACAAACAATTTCTTTAACATTAGAATTTCCAGTGTTGTACAAAAGTCTTGAGTCACACTTTATTTCATGATATTTTGCTTCCAATGAGCACACATCTTGCAATTTTCAAAGTGGTTTTGAGCAATAGTTCTTCACGTTTTCTCAAGGCCTTTCAATTTTTTTCTTTAGACTGCCTTTTCATGCATTTTCAGTCCAGTTTTTGTACCTGGGGTGTTAAACGCATGTTTGTTTGTTTGTTAAGCCACTGACCAATGGATCATTCAAGCATAAAAGAAGCACATAACCCACGGGATGAACCACTTTTGTGTTTGTTAAGAACCCATTTTAAATTGTATATTTAAGCAATTTGTTACTAGCAGCCTGTTGCAAAAGCTTCCAATTTTTTAGTTAAAGCTATGAAAAATACAACAGTTTGATATTATTTTGCACCAACAAGGTGATATTAACTGAAAAGCGGATAGTATGTATATGAACGAAGAAAAAACAGAATAAAATTTGCGCTGCCATTCAATGCCATCTGTAGGCATCTGATTGGCAGCACCTTCCTTTTTCAGCATATCAATGATCCCAAACACACCGCTGGTGCATTAAAATCATGCACACACAGAGAAACACTATCGGTTATGGATTTGCCTTCCCAGAGCGCAGACCTCAACATTATGAAGCAGTGTGGGATCATCTTGACAGAGAACAAAACAAAAGGCAGCCAACATCCAAAGAAGAGATTTGAATGTCCTTCAAAAAGCCTGGAGAACTACTCCTGAACACTAAAGAAATGACACAAAGGCTCGCCTGAGAGAGTTCAGGCTGTGCTGAAAAATAAAGGTGGTCCAATAACACTGTGGAAGCATAATATAAAATCAGTGAAGAAATGTTCTAATGAATAAAAAGATCACATGCAACTGTCCTGCCTCTTGTTTGTACTTTTTGGATTTTGAGACTCACTCAGGCACCATTTAACAGAGAACAAAGGGAGGTGAGCAAGACCTGACTGAGCTTCAGTGTAACTGTTCCACATCTGTTTATCTGCTCTAATTCATCTCACTGATGAGATTTAACAGAACGCATCAGCACAATGCTGTTTATCCTCTTTCCCCCTTAAACTCCCTTTTACATATCGGCTGTAACACTCTCCTTCATTGTTTGTAGAAAAATGATGTGAACGATCTGTGGGGGATGATATGCAACCTACCATCATGGCACTGGCCTAGTTATTTAAGCCACACTGACATCATCAAGCACGGCCTGCCTGCCAGCCACCATGACACACAGGACATCAGAACAGAATATTGTGAGGCAGAAGCCCAGAGAGAATGTGACACATACGCATAAACAGTGTCAACAACAATGGCGGGGCACACTCATCGTGTCGTATGTGTCTATCCATTTAGCATTTGGTGACTACCATTTTTTAAACTTCAAGTGTCAGACTTTACAGCTGTTCTGCATTCATGGACTGGTCATAATGACTGATGATTAGCAATAGGTCCTACAAAGAACATAAGTCCTCCATCAAAAGAGTTACATTTACAGTTTAACCTTCAACACCAGGTTATAATTTACGCTGTCGTAATCTTGTGTAAATTAGAAACAAATTCACCAATGACTACCGTTACATAACCCAGAGTGCCATCCACGAGCTTTAAATCCTGTGAGACTTTACCAAAAATGCTCTCTTTTGTTTGTTTTTGAAATTTTTTAAGATTGCAGAGAGGAAGTGTGACTAAAACCTTGAGTGCATTCCTTCAGGATGAAGTCTCGATGAGTGACTGAAAAAGCAGTCTAACCTGTTTATACTAATGCACGTGTTTGCATCTTATTTTGAGATAATGGAAGATATCTGCTTTAGATTATTAGGAAAAAGGGAATTGGTACCAGATATGTTGTTCAGTGACTTTGGTTTGCAGGCCAAGAATACTGAGGTCTCTGAGACTCCACTGCTGCAGCACACTATGTGTGAAGATAAGAATGTATTTAGAGCAAAAAAGAAGGAATTGTGCAAGAATGTGTATAGTAGGTGTTTGACAGGGTGAGTAATAGGTACTGTATGTCTGAATATTGCAGGAGGGTTTGATGAAGGTTGATGCAGTGTTTCTAGTCCCTCCAGTACCACTAAGAGACACTACCTTGATCTACAGAGATGAAAATTAAGTGCATTATAGATTTTCTCATTTCATGGATGGCTGCTAGCTGGAGGGAGTTCCAATCTGGGTCTGAGGTGCAAGACATTCTGCTTCCCAGCACAAACATGTAATGGGGTTTCATCACCATTATATGTGATGGGAAGTAATAAAGAAAGAGTGTTCGATACATACTGTTAAAATAGCATGTGAATGTCTCAGCATTGCATCAAGAGGTGTGCAAATAATAACACTCTGTGTAGTTGTGAAGAACTAGCAGGTAGTAAATGGTTACAGAAATAAAGATTCACTGGATCTCGGAAATTGTGTTAATTCTGAATAAAACTTCAAGATACAAGAAATAAAAAAGCAGCCAAGCCTGGACGCTGAGCCAGTCAACCTTCTGCATCCTTTGGTTCTATAGTCTGAGCTTCATCTGTGCTGCAATGAGACAAATATAGTGTGTTTACATGACCGCACAAAGTTATAATTTTTCTTTATTGAACCTGTTATACATTTACAACATATCCATTGGCAAGCTTTAAACTTTTTTTTTTTGGAGGGCAGTGACCTCATCCATGGTGTACTGGCCATGAATATCATATGCTTTACAACTGCAAACCGTAATATGGAACTCTCATGAAGATGTCACAGAGGATACCTATACTAATTTACAACTTCTTTTACAATGTTTATTCTTGAACTCTGCTAAAGCAGCTTTTCATGATTCACAGTTCAGAAATGATCCTTATTCACCTTTTACTAGGCCTCGGCACAGCCTCTCAGTTCATCATCTGCCTGAGACAAGCTATTCATTTCAGCCACCTTCCGCTTCCCTTTATGTCTGTTTCTTCTGATTTTCTCACCTCACTAGAATAGATTTGGACAGCAGTCAGGTTTGGCTTTTGTATTTTATTCTGATCTGGCTGTGAGGTGACCATACATCTGCTATCACTGACATCACACAGAGCCAAGGCCAGATAAATATAAAAAAGAAGAAAAAAACTGAGTCAGAGACAGATCAGAGATTTCTGAACTATGACTTTTTGGCTCACAGGAATTGCTTGGCACTCATTGACGGATTATTAGAAACCACGTGTGTATGAGCATATATGTAACAGAGCATGCATATGACATATAATTGGTAAAAACATAGCAGACTCATTCAATATGCTCCAGTGGTTACTTTAAGCCTTTAAATGTTACTTTAACCTCATTAAGGCTGCCTTTGGATTCATCTTCTGATGTGCGCCCACCATATTAATACCCTATTTTTAGATAATTTGTCAAAAGTTTGATTAAGCTCTCTTTTAGAGTACTTAAGAGTCCTGAAAATGAATTAATATTACACTCAAAATAAGTGATGGTGTTCTCCCGAATATGGATTAAAAAAAAGAAAAGAAAACAGTCATTAGATCAACCTATTTAACTGCTTTTTAAACTTAAATAGCCAATCAGGTGGCATCGCATGGCAGAAACTCAGTGCATTTATTCATAAGATAAGATAACCTTTGTTAGTCCCACGTGTGGGAAATTTGTTAATGAAGACTGTTCTCCAGGTAAAATGCTTTGAATGCACATTTACACAACTAAATGGCTGGAAGATTCAACAAATCCCTTTAGTACGTGACACAAACAAAAGGAAGCATTTCTATAGACAAAGAAACCCCTCCACTTGGTTCGACCTGCTGATGTCATGTGTGACTTCATCAGGACTTTAAAATGAGTAAATGCTAGGCAGGCGTTTCCCCACACCTGACCCACATGAAGACTGAAAAGACAGAACAAAGTAAATATGAACAAATGACTTAATCTGTAACATAATAAAATATAAAGAAACATGTAACTGAGTATTTGCCTGAATTTGCAGAATGTTTGATTTGCCGGCAACAGAACGCTTACAAACCCGAGACAGTGAGTGCAACAATGTTACTCCACAAATAGTAAATCACAGCAAATAAATAGAAACAAAATAATGTGTATAATGTGCAAAAAAAAAAAAAAAAGGTCAACACATGGGACAAACGGAGAGCCTTGCAACTGCTCATCCACTTTGTCACACCTGTCCATCCCTTTATGACCACAATGTAAGCCATCTTCTGATGGCTGTTTTCAGCAGGTTAGTGCTCCATGTAAAGCTAACTTGTATTTGGTACATGGTGTCATACCTGGGGAATATTGTAAGTTGATAAAATTGTTTCCCTTACTCAAGTTTTAGTATTTGTAAAGAAATTCACCTGCTTTGGACTTTTAAAAAGACTATTATGTGTCTGGTATATGAGGAGCTTTAAATAAAATATCAGTTCCCTGTAAAACTGTGGGTTCTACAGGCCTCCAAGTCTGTTTTCAAAGATCAAACATGCAAATATTCGAGGAACTTAAAGCATCCATCATTCTATCTTAACTTGAGCTCCGCGTCTTAGAGTGCATATTGACAGAGCACAAGGGCCACATATTTGATGTGAAAAAACTGAAGGTCCCAGCTCAAACATGCTCAAATGTTGAGCAGAAAGTATTTTTTCTCTCCAAGAAGAGAAGTGTCGAAAAACTCTCCTACTTTTATTTATTGTTCTTCTTTTTTTTGGGAATAAAAAGTATAATAGTCACAAACCCATTACACCATATTTGTTTTCCAGCCTGCATTGTGAAAAAGATTTTTTTTTAAATCATCTATTGATCTATTATCTGTTAATATTTAGTATTTTTGTCCTTAGTTGGTGGTGACAGATTGTTTGAGCTTGAGACTGAAGGCTGAAAGTCAGGCTGTCTGACACTGGAGTGAGTTGAGTAGGCTGGAAGATGCAGAGCTCTGCTGTAGTGAGCTGGCAGGTGAGCCAATGGATTGTTGTCCTGAAACACAAAGAAGAAAATTACTTTGGATTTATGCAAACATTACTGAAGACCAGAGAGTAGAAGGTCACCATCCTTAGCTGTACACAAATTTCCACACAGATATGACAAACTGGCAAGGGGTGGACAACCAGCTTGGGTTCAAGTGCTGCAGACCTTAATTGTGGATGGGTTTTACATGTGTAGACCAAATACACAGCAGATCAAGGTTGACTGCCACGCCCAGACCTATACACACAAATACATTCACAGGAGAAAATGGAAACACAAGGAAACAAAAGAACACTCAAGAGGAAAGAGTACTGTAAAAAAAGTAAACAATGTTTGAAAGTAGCACAAGACTCACTTCTTTTAGCTGAAGAAATAATTGATAAAATCATATGGTACATGAGCAACATGTGTGCAGGTCTGCTCTTTATGTTTTTCACATTAGAAGACCTGGTGAACTTGTACTATTGTCTCCATCATATCTGCTTCAAATTGAGATTAAATCTAATTTAATGATTCGATTTAATGGCTGAAAATCAATGCTGCGTTCAAAAGGACAAGCTTCTTGTCAGCCCGCTCAGCACGAGCGCTAAAGGATACAGAATAAAGGAAAGATTTGGAATCAGGTCCTTAAAAGTTCAAATATCTAAGCTAGTCATGAACAGACATGTCCTACATACCTGCAGTCACAGATCCAGACATGCAATCTCTAAATTTCTGGCTTTCTCAACAGTTTCATTTACTGTAGCTGATGGTGTTCAGCACAACACGTTGCCAGTGACAACAGCTTTTAGTGATAAATTGTCAGGTAAAAGAAATTAAACACAGAATTTTAGAAAATTCAAAGAGCAAATGAAACGCTAGGAAACATTTATAGCACAGGAACTGAAGCAGTGGCAAAAACAACACAGAGTGACATCTTTTTGTTCTTAATCTGTCAGAGGGATTAATCCTATTGCAGATTTTTGTTTGTTGACATCAGTCAAAACTAAACAGTGAGGTAAGACAGTCTATTCACTGTAAGAAGATGTTCAAACAGCATACTGCAACATAAGACTAACTAAGAAAAACACGTTAAACCTTGATGTTAAGTACAGTTTTCTTGAAACCTGGACTCCTGATGGGGTCGGAGCCTTTTTTGTCCACTTTTTCAGAACCTTTCATGTGTGTGTGGGTGCATGGGTAACACGCACCCACACACACATTCAGTAGATTTTGAATCCCACGTTGACATGTAAGATATCATATCAATCAACGTGGTACAAAAACTTTAGGTTTTTTTCAGGAAATTCTGAATTTTATGAAAACTGGAAACAAATGATTTGGTTGCTGAAAAACAATAAAAAATAAGATAGAAAAATAAAACTACTGTAATACTACACTTATTACTCTGCATACCTTTGTAGATGCTGAATTGAGTGTTATATAAGATAAATGCTGCCCTCCTATAGCAGCAACATCTGTATTCATTTCTATGCTGTTTTCATTTTATTCTTGTGAAATGTGTTTAGTTTGTGTTGGACCTTGTAATGACAGGATAGCTTAGATTGTTAATGTTTCTTAAAAAACAGAAATATGCACTGCCACAGAAAGGTGGAAAATCCTGACGGATCCTCCTTAATCTCAGTGTTTGGTAACAGCACCACTCAATAAGGCAAAACTGCCACAGCAGCCATGGATTCTGGGTGAATAGATGACAATTTATTTTCTTTCTTTAGGGACAAATTAAAACCACACACAACAGTGTAATGTGGTTTTGTATTAGTGCTTCCTCATGCCCCTAGCCTCAGTAATTTTGTACTCCATATTTGATTTTGGAGTTACGCAGCTACACTGTAAGTGTCATTGCTTTCTATCTTCTGCTCCTCCTCTATCTCTTTCTCACACACGTCTTCGGCTCTCTGAGATTTCTGTGTCTGTAGCGATACTGAAGATTGATGACAGCTATTTCAGAGTATCGTCTATGTCTTTGACACCATCCCTGATTCTCTCTCTCGCTTTCTCTCCACACTTGTCTCACTCTCCCCTCCTCTTCCCACTCTTTAGAAGGTCAGCCTCTCTTACTGTGGTTAAACTAGTCCATCTGTCTCTCCTGCATTCCTGTCCAGGCAGCCTTGAGCCAACTGATGGATCTCTCGCAATTGCAGTTGTTTCAGGGATGAATCACTGTCTGTGCCAGTGTGTGTGTGTGTGTGTGTGTGTGTGTGTGTGTGTGTGTGTGTGTGTGTATAGACATAAAATTAATTATTTCCTTTCCTATTCACTGGTTTGAAATTCTGTCGAGGTCCTCCTGTGTTCAGTAGTATAAGTAAATGTGTGTACGTGTGGGTACACTCATCAGAGCATTTGTGTTATGAACTAACCTTTTTTCTCTAACAGGATTATCTGTTCCTTCATTTTAATGTCAATGAGCTTTACTTGGTCTTGCTATGTCTTTCTCTTTCATTCATGTCTGACTGTCTGCCGTTCCATTCTATTCTCAGCAAGCAAGCAATTAATTAATTATACACTTAATTATCTTATTTTACAGCTACTTATATGATAGATTTCAGAATGCATTCGTTTTTCAGACATGTTCTTCTATGCGACGCACAGCATATGACCAGAGCAGACCGGACTAGAGCAGATGGTGGGTGTGAGCAGCTTTGTGAGGTCACTCTTGAGTGTGAGGAGAAGATCAAGGGCTTGGCACACAAACACCCATGTGCACACAAACCCACACAATAGCAGACCATACTAATGTGTGTAATCTCAACAGAGTCGCAACAGGTTTGCAAATGACTGTGATAAACACTGATTAGTGAGGAGGAGAGAGGGTATGTGGAGAATGTCTTCATTACTATTTGTTTACACTGTCCATTTTACTTAATTAATGCATGTGCTTGAGATTGGTTTTACTGGAATATACTGGTACATGCCAATCTGCTAAGCTGCCCATCATACCTTATTTTTTGCATTTGGAAGCTTGCATATTATAATTTATTACATGTATTCAGAATGGTCTCTATATTTCAAAACTGTTCTAAATCCCTGACTAGATCATAAAAAAGAGTGGCATGCATGTCTGGGATGTTGACAAAATCAGTGTGTAGTCACTTATTGGTATTCAGTTTGCATAGCAGGGTCAAAGGTTGGAGTCAAGCTGTGGCCACTGTGCATGAAGCTGGCTACCTATCAGCAAGCATGATTGAATCACAGAATGGGAAATGTGCATACGTGCGATCTGTAAGTGTCCTTTAACAGAGCTGTTTTTGTTAAACACCAAAGAGAAGTACACTGTGCAGCAATCAGAATTTTATTCAGTTTTGTTAGATCGCTCGAAATACTTTCAAATTGGGTTTCATAAAAAAGGGTCAGTGGCATTAATGGCCTACTGTGCATATAAAAGATTACTTTCCATTTCTGTAAATAGTGTACTCTCCCCTTTACAAAGGGAAACATTTTGTTAGTTTTAAAAAGATGCTTATTGGATGTCACCCAACAAGTATCATTCATATACGCTAAAGTGTTAATGTAACAGGATGGGTCAGAAGCAGAGGCATTCTAGTCTTCCAGCCAATGTTGTTGCAATCAAATGAAAACCTATAAAATCCAGTGAAAATGGACTTTAAACCTTTTGCCTCTGTAGAAATCAAAATCATTTTTATTTGTTGTTTCTGTCATGTTTAGATGAGATTATGTCAATGGACTGGTACTTGTATATGGTGCCTTTATACTCCATACGAGCATCATTCACAAACACACAAGTGATTATTTTATATGCTCTGTTGTCTCTGCTCACACTCACACTCACATTCAGTATCTTGTTTGACATGCAGGTTTGCTGGGATTTTGCCACCAGCCTTTCAATTAACAGTCACCTTGCTGTTCTTCTGAGCCACAGTGATAACCTAATGAATTTGCAGCATTGGTCATCTCACAGTTTTAATGTGTTTCACTCAGTAATTGTATAAAATATTTGTTTTCTAAAGTATTTTGCTTTACTGTGAGACTATTTATAGTATTGATGTCAAAACAAAGACTAGAGAAGGTTTATATTGCAATGTGTATTTTAAATATGTGGTTGTTACATGTCTCACAATATTTTAATTAATACTTGATTTCTTGAAATTTTGATCTCTTATTTTAGTCTAGCAAAAAAAACAACATTTATTATATGCCTACCAACATCTAATAGAATAGAGAAGTATCTGGTATGACACCTGAAGGTTTTGGGTGCTTAATAAAAAATAACTGTAGCAAAGAATGTGGTATTTTGGAATCTATCCATCCATCTAAATGGTTATTCAACTTCTAAGCTTTTCATCGCACAGAAATAAGCGGTTTGTCATACTGTAATTACAAATATTAACCAGAAGAGGGCAGTGTTGACTGGAGAGAACAAATCTAGATGACCCTCAGAACTGAAGCAGCTTCTTGGGGAATACATTGCCTGAACACACTACACTATTTCCCTTATCTCAGTTGGTGGGTCTTGGCAAACACCAGCAGTTCTATCTGTAGTAACGGAAAGATGTCTGTGTGTCCATATGCGCATAAAAAAATGTTACTGCTACCAAATTAGTGCATAAAGTGCACAGCCATCTGTGTTTGTTTGCAATACATTTGCAGTGTGTATGTGCATCATACTTCCTTGCATGTATATATGTGACATAGATTTACACGTGTACTATTGGCAGACGGGTGAACCCCAGGAACAGAAGCCTATAGAGTGAGAGGAAATGATTATGCCACATGGTTCCACTATTGCGGCTGGGCAGCTCAACCCCTCCCTTCCCCCCAGCTTATGCAGGGCTCTGTTGGCTCAGCAACCTACAGTGAGATTATCAGAACTGTATCAAGACACAGACCAGTATGGTAAATAAAAAATGAACACACGGTAGACAATAAGATTAGGAAAGCTACCCCACCCAACAAAAAGTGTGGCTTAGAATTCAGAATCACAAAATTTTGCACATATTTCATGCTTGTTTACTATAAAGTAAAAGAAAATATAAAAACTAGATAACATTTAGGTTTTGATTTTGTCCAAATTACCCAGACATGACCTCCTACTGTTGGACATTCTGATTCATTAAGAGGGAACTTGGCACTAATCCAATCACATTACCTGTTTCAAAGGATATCATAGTGTCATTTCTACCATTGTAGGAATGACACTATTTTGACAAAACTACTTTAGAGTTGGGACTTGTAATCGGGTTTGAAAAGGTGCTATTCCCCAATGAAAATTAGATACGACAGAAAATGAAGCAAAAAGAAAGAAAGAAAGAAAAAAAAGAGAGGGGAAAAAAGAAAGAAAGAAAGAAAATGTGTCTTTGAACAGTGGCTGATTTAAAAGTGTACTTTTGTAAATGGTCCTGTCTGTGTGTGTCTTTGTACTCTGGCTGATCATTAATCTGAACTATCAGGTCTGATAAGATGTTTCTAAAGAGAGAAGCAACTGAAAGATCACTTTCAGAGTGATAGGTTTGTGTGTGTGTGTGTGTGTATATGTGTGTGGAGACAGAAAGACAGACAGAAAGGTATAGTTTAAAGGACCTTGAGTTTGACGATGGTCATACTGCAGCTGCAGCCCTTGTAAATCTTACAGGAAGCTCATAATAGACTCCTTATCTGCACAGGAGACAATGAAGCCTATCAAGGGAGAACAAAATAAAACGAATCAGTCTGTGAGGTGGAGAAAGAGTATTCAAATGAGCACCTACAGGCATTGGCAGAAGAATTAGCAAGGTCTGGTCAGATGACATTCAGACTCACATGCACATCTAGAAATGTTAAGATGACACCTGCCTTATTTTTAGTTGTTCATTCCTAAGTTAAAGAGAAAAAAAAGGATAAAACTTAAACGTGAGAATTGTTTTGTTAAGACTTTTAAGTCAATGAACTAATGTATTAAAATCCTGCCTATTATATTTGCGTATTATATTTCATATTAATTTACATATTGGAGAGACTGGAGAGAATGCGAGTGTGTCATTTGCCAATATGACAGGAAAAGAAAGCAGGAATAAATGCAAGTTAAAGGTTATTTGTTATTAAATACTGCATGATTAAATAATAATAAATGATTAATGACTCCAGGATGAAAAAACATCCCTTTGTCAGACATCCTTCATTATCACCTTACTCATTCTGCATGACACGTTGTGACTGTGGGGCTGTTAGTTGAAAGCACCAGGCTTAGTCAGATAATTTCCCCTGACAGTGGGTGATATGAAATGAGGTCACCCAGCAAGCACGGTGGCACAGATTCTGCTGTTTAGCTGATTCAAGTATATCATATTTAAGAGTTGGGGAACAGTTCTTCTGTCCTCTACACATCTATGTGTTATACCAGTGCTAAACATGTTTTCTTTGCAGACATCTGTGAGATGCTCTTGAGCATAAATATAGTTTGCAGCACTCCTTTTTTTAATTTATCTAGAATGACACTGCCTTTATGTAACCGTCATAAAAAGGCCAGTGGTTTTTAATGACATTCCATACTGAGTTCACATTTTGCTGCTACACTGATATAGTTCTTTACAGTCAGTAGGGGGCAATAGAGACCAAGAAAAATGCTCATCTGCAAATAACTTGAACCGTTGTTCTAGGCTTGACAATTCTTGATCATTCTTGCACCTGAGATCAACCTATGCTATTGAAAAATATGTCATTATAGAGATAATAAGAGCAGCTGCTGCTATGAGGATTTAATCTTCAAAAGCACGCAGAATAAAGCATACAAATTGCTCTGTGACTCCACTAAAGATCGAGAAAAAAAATGTGTTCATGAATAGAAACATGCTCACATGTGATCGATATGATTTGCAGCCCTTTCAGATGTTTTTTATTTCCTCTTTGTGTGTATTGAATGACTCTCTTAAGATTGTCTGTAATAGTTTGTGCTAGTGATACATGGGAGAGGGATTCAGCTGTCCCGGACTTTTCTCCACTCCGAGTATCACTCCTTTCCTGTAAATGGCAGCTGTCAGAGATGCTCTTGAGTGTATGAGTGCACACATGAAAGAACACGAATGCCTGCATGTGTGTGCTTGACAATGTGTGTGACTTGATCCAGATGGACATGTTAACAAGAGCAAGCATTGCCCTCTGGCAGCAGTTTATTTCTGTGATTAGATTGTGCCATTATGTGATTTCTTCCATAATCAACTCATAATCCCCTCCCGTCTTCACCAGTCACCCTTCCTTTGGCTCCACCTCGTCACTCTTTCCTTCCCCTTTTGGTCCTCGTGTCTCTTTTCATCCTCATCGCACAACGTGTTTGCCTCATGTCTCTTAATGTAGTGCATCTTCTCAACCTCCTGCCCCCAGTGGTTGCACTTGGCCTATAATAATGAGCAATGAGTGAAAGGAAACCGTTGAGCGCCTATTGGCTCAGGGCGCACGATAGCCATTATGGGGCTAAAGCACTGCCAGCGTGCTTGATGAGGGGGAACAACGGAGCCTCACCCTGGGACACTCCATTAAACTCCCCCTCTTTGTCTTTCTGTCTTTGGATAATACGAAAACACAGTAACACACACGCACACAGCTCCAGTGGCTCTCCCGTGTGTTCTTGTACATGACCAAAAGCCATGTCTTCAATCTTGCTTTATAGGATAAGCCATCACCTGGCCAATGGTCTTTGCAGCACCATCTTCTTCCTTCCCCACCAGCGTTACTCCATCCTTATTGCTCTTTCCTTAGCCTCCTGTGTCTTCACATAAGCGTCTCTCAGGCAGCAATATAGGCTTTTAAAAAGATCCGACTGCATAATATGGTAAGAAACAGCCGTTGGCTATTTTAGATTATTGTGGGTCAAATCACATGAAATTGCCAAGGAGCTAAACACAAAGAAAATGTTAAAAGAGAGAGAGGCTTTTTATGGCACTCAACCATACTCATAAAACTACGACAAAGACAAAATAAAAATCAATTGAGCTTCGGAGAAAAGCCGGGAGGATCACTTTTCATAGTTGTGGATATTGATCATGAATGATGCTTGTTTGCAAACAGTAAAGCCAGGATTGCTAAATGTGGCGCCTTTATTACACCGACTGTATCATTTTTCAGCAGTAAGTTGAACAAGGCTTGCCAGAATTTGTTTAAGTGAGAAATATGACATCAAAATATGTCTCAACTATTCAAAATGCATTCCTTGACACTACAATGACCTTTTGGGGATTGAAAACTCTTCTTTCTGTATTGTTATTCATCCGAAGTAATTAGTATGCTAATGGGTTAATAAAAGTCTCCTGGTCCTAGGTTGCCTTTGGAGTTGAAATATGACAAAGTTCTTTTTAATGAGGATGTGCTAGTGTTATTGCTTTTTATTGGACTCATCTTTCATCGTAAAACTTTTATTGAAAAACTTTTGCAGAGGGCTTCTATCTCGCTCTCTGAGTGAAATAATGGAGTTCGACCAACAAGCAATCATAGATTTAAATTATACTTTGAGGGAAAGTCTTAACACAGCAAGGGAATATCTTTAGACAGGTTTTTAACAAAGAATTGAAGGCTATAGTTCACTGTAGTGTCAATGCTTTAACACTCAATCTTGCATCATGAGAGCTGAAACTTCATTGAGCTTTTTTTGAAGAAGAAAAATAGACACCAAAGTATTTATTTAAAAAGTTTCAAACTGTTATAATTTTTGTGTGCATCATGGAAATGAGAGAGAACTTGATACTGGATTGGAAAGTGATACCTCGTTCTTTCACATGAAAGTAGCTTAATGGTGACGGAGTTAGGGGACCAAAAAAAGACATTCCAAGATATGCTGTCTAAGTTCATGGCTTCTACATGAACTCACACAGAGAACTGATATTGTTTTTAATGTTGTTGATTACATGCCTCTCTCTTTTTACTACCAAGTAATTGATGATGCAACAAGCAAGTGAAAATAGTGCGAGGCAGCTTTATGGGTCAGTTGAATATAATTAAGTTGAATATAATTAGTTTTTTAATGCTTTTACAAATTTGTGTATTTGGTTATGTGCAGTATAAGTAATTTAAATTTGAATAAATCTGAACTGTGGAAGGGAAGCTCTACAAGCCACTTATGTTATATCCCGGATAAACCCCCAAATATGTTACGGTTCCCAAATCCACAATTCAAAGGAACCTAATATTTTTTTTAAGATGCCACAATTCTGCTGCATTTCCAATAAACCTTTAATAAATATTACATAAATAATAAATTAATAATAATAAACAGACAATTTAAAATTTTATCTTTTGGTGGTTTATTACTAGCAGCCTGTCATAAAAACATATATTTGTTCCCATTTCTTTAGTTGAAACTATGAAAAATTTGAGAGCCATAAAATAGTATCTTTACAGACACTGAACAAGAAAAATACAAAAGAATTTTTTTTGAGGAAAGTCTAAATAAATGTGAATGTGTGAATGACATAAAATTGTCCAATCAATTTTTTAAACAAGCCAGGTAATCTATGCTAATTGGTCAGGGAACAAAATTGTGCCCCAAGAGGCGAATTCCAAGATCCAATTGAAACTCAGCCTCAGACCCTCATGAGTTAAAAAAAAAACTTTCCATACACTACTATTTGGCCAGTGTCCATATAAGGAAGTCGAAAAATAATTATATATTTCACAAGGACCTCATGGATAATGTAACGTAAAGTTCGAACACAAAATGCATTCTGGCAGGTGGGTTCTGGCAATCACACATAGTGTATGAGCAAACTGTACTTGTAATGTAATGTATAATTTTAATGTATGCCATATTTCTGTAATTAATTGTTTATGATGGATTTTTCTCTTCCCATATTTTTATGAGGGCGGCACCCTAGCACCCTCTACTGACGAGTCGCCACTGATTTCAAGGACGGGGTGTTGGAGGTTTTGACAAAACTGATGGAATTATGAATGCACAAAAGTACCTTCATGATTGGCAACAACTTAATTTTCCAGCATAACAGTTGCCCCAAACACACAATCAATGCACTAAAAACCATACCTGGATTGAAAAACACATAATAGGAAACTATCAGTCATGGATGACCTGGACCTCAACATTATAGAAGCAGTGTGGGATCATCTTTACAGAGAATAGAAGAAAAAGCAGCCAACATCCACATAAAAGCTATTCTGAAGACTACTTAAAGAAATGCCAAGAAAACTTAGTTTAAGTTAGTTCAGTTAAGAGAGCTCAGGCTGTGTTGAAGGATATAGGTGGTCATACCAAAATAGGTTGTTAGAATTGTATAAACTCAGTATTTGAATTATATACTGCATTTCCATTTATGTTTTCATGTTTTAATCAATTGCTACAACTTTTCCCAGCAAAATTAGGGTTCACATAAGTCATTTGCAGAGTACTGTATAAAATGGCATACACACTCTCGTGAGCTGAGATGTCAAATTAATCTTTTCAAAGTACACCAAAAAGGTTTTTTACAAAATCATTTTTGCCATCCAAATAATCAGCTGGCACTGTTTCTGGTCTTTTAAAGAGTAACCACTAAAATTATGCCAGTCTTAGAAAAGGTCTAGGTGTCTGCAGGTCAAGCATAGTACAGATGAGGTTAGAGTGGAGTGCAAACACCTGTTACCTCTCACAAGCAATCACCTGGATGCATTGTAAGCAGAGCTTGTGCACTATTTCCCATCTGGAAAGGACTCAAGGACAAGGTACAAAAAAAGAATATCTGAACAGTTTGTCCCCAGTTCATTTCACAGTACACGATGGCAAACTACTGAAGCTGAAAATTATAGAAGATTAAATATGTATTTCACATTCTGTCGCATTCTTCTGGATAACATGAGTGCAGAATAGCCTACATATATCACAGTGATAAAAGATATGACTGTAGGCTGTGAGGCTGGTCCTGGGTATAATAAAGTAAAAATCTAGGAGTCTATCTAAAGTTCATAAGAAGGTGACTGATGCATAAATACCCCCCCAACCTGACTGGATGTTACAAAAGTAAACTTATAACTCACAAGCATCACACCAAGCTCTACCTCAGTAGTCAATATAAAACATTCATCATACAACAACTTAATACAGAACTGTATCTTTGCTTTCATCAGTCATGTCATTCACACTACGTACATCCCACATTCTGTTGTGTGTTTACTTTGATTTAAAGATAAAAAAAACAAAAACAAAACAAACCATAATGATAGCAAAGTGTGGGTAACAAAGGTTCAAGTGAGAAATATAAGATTATGATTGTCCCCCTTGTCAATATGATGGAAAAACATCTAAAATTGAAATTGCTCTGAAAGATATTCAGATGCATCACTTAGAAAAAAGTAAAGTAAAAGACTCTGGAGAATGTGCTGGACAACTTACATATTTCCTAAGGTGATGGCTGTAATCTGACACTCATACACTGGGCACAAAGATGTGGTTTTTCATTACAACCTGTGAGGTCTGAAAGTAATGTACACAAAACAGAAGCACCCAACCAGTAAAAAAAAAGGAAAAAAAAAAAGAATAAGTGCTTTCTTGGTGTTGTAATCATAGCTGGATGGGCTTATTGATTTGATGTTGGAACAATTCCTGGTGTGTGTATTTGTGTGGGTGCATGAGCTTATATTCCTACGCTTATACTCGGGCTCTGCTCTAATTGCGTGTGATGAGGAGATATACTTGTGTTCTCAGAGCCGGGAGAACGTAAAGGACATCAGAGGACATCACAGTGTTCTCGCAGACCCTTATCATCGTGCAATGTTTCATTCTAAGTGAAGAGTGCAGTAACAAAATTGCCACCATCTACCAACACGAGCTGTTTCTCTTATCATAAATAATAAAGGTGCGAGATGGCTGCGTATAAACCAGCCTTGCATAAACTGGATTGCACAAGACAAGAGTAATATGCACGGAAAACAGGCCAAAAGCTAAATGTTCTTCGTCTGGCACTTGCTGAACTTCACGTAAAATTATAAGACTCGAGAGAAAACACATGATGAAATATCTGACCATAACTCAGCAACAAAACCAAACAAAGGAGCAGAGGTACTAGATCCTCCTCCTTCTCGCACGCTGACATTACTTTCTATTCAGATCTAAATAATTCTCTATCATGAGTGCACCTGGGTGAGGATGGGTTGCTTTGGGAGAACCCATCTTAATCATCTTAGAGCTTCTCCACTGATGAAATATTAACTCCAGGTTAACAGCAGCAGAACCATTGATTCTGACCACAGCTTTGAGTGTGCAGCATTTAAAGCAGCCCTTCAGGAAAGCATGGCATGACTGGCATGTTAGCAAGGTTCCACATAAAAGGACATGGAGGAATTTGCATCGCAAAGTGCTGCTAGTAGCTCTCCTCCAAATAAAGGGGAGTGAATTGGTGTTTGACACATCAAGCTGACAGCTTGAGGTGAGGCAGGCAAATTCCTGTAATCTCTCTCTTTCTCTCTGTATGTGTATGTGAGTGTTCAGGAGAGTCTAAAGAGCACAGAAGGGCCGGAGAGGTCCCCTTGGCATCTGCTGGCTCAACAGCCACCAAGGCCCTCTAATGAGTATAATGAGTCTTTGCCACAGAGCTCCTGTCACACTCCCTTCATTCATATTGATTTATGTATTGTTTCTGCAGTGACATTGTCTTTGATGTGGTGTCAGGGGGAAAACGAAGGGAAGAGAAGTCATTGTTAAAGCCGTGATTACAACACACACTCCATGTGGGTACAACGTGATGCAAGACAGGACAAACACTTTGGATTTGAGGAACCCCTGGCTCATTAAGATTTGGTGTCATGTCAGATTTAGGAGCTTTTCCTAACTAATCAGCTCTTTTTCCTTTCTCCTGTATAACCCATGACCTCACTTTAGTTTACAATTCATATTCTTTAAACTATGATTTGAAAGGGGGGGGGGGGGGGTATAAGGATAATGGAATGTGTGAGTGCAATGATAAACAGAGGAAAACATAAAGGAAAGAAATCTTCTAGACCCCCTTTTTCTGATTCTAAATGATGTTGATGAGCTGCCCTTTGGCAAAAAGTGAGAGTAATTTATGCAATTTTCAATCATTTGCATTGTTTGAATTGCTTCATACACATTCGCTTTTGGCAAAAGTACTTAAAAACCATTATTTACAATTTGTTTACTGCAATGCTCCATTTACATGTTTTCACTTCAAATACACCCACACACCACATGTGAATTATAGATGACATTTTGTTTTTAAACTCACTTTTAGCAATACAAGGACCCGGGGCTCTACTGTATGAGCTGTTTTAAACATATGCATTTAAACCTTTTTTCTTTTTTAGCAAAGCTATTAATGAGCGGTGAGTCAAACCTGCATAATCACAGTGACCACAAGGGCTCCATTCTTCACTTGGTACCATAGCATGTCCCTGGTGTTTTGCCTCATTAGCCAAACATCTATTCCAGTTACTGACTGGCCCATTCTAAGAACTATTTGGCTTTATTCTGCAATTTCACTGCTATATGGCTCTCACCTTCCACCGATTATAGATGGAAGAGGTTCTAAACAAGGATGGCCAATTAATTTTCCCAAGAGGCCACATGAGAAACTGGGAGTGCCATGGAAGGCTGCACCAAAAAGCTCGTAAAGACACAAGATTAATATTCAGTAAAACTGAGTTAAACTTACTGGTGCTGCCCTCTACAAGAGTCGCTGTTAAGTATGTGGCCCCTTGGGAAAATTAATTGCCCACCCCTGAATCTGTGAGACTATTGTGTCCTGTTTTGTTTCATTTTTAATGTCTCATGAGCATCTAAACACTGTGCAACATTAAGTGTAAGGACCTTTTTTATTACACCATCCATTTATTCTTCTTTACTATCCTCTCTGCCATACATCCTTATCTTCAACTGGAAAACACACAAGGATTCTGTTGTGTTTTTCTCTGTAATCTACACAGGCCATAATTGTAACATAGAGAAGTTGCTTGGAGAAAATTTAAAGCTTTATGCATCAGATATGGTTAAATACTCCACAGTCTGGATGTGAGTGGCTTACTGCTTGCTAATATTCTTGGATGGCTGGAAACACTGCAGGACCCTAGTTTCAACATTTTGGCCAAATTCAAGGATATATATATATATATAACTAAATGAAAATTCAGTCTCATTCTCTCTTCTCCTGTAATTAGGCATTTCCAGCCTCACCTGTATGGACCGTACCACTTATCAAGGTAAGGAAGGTGCCATAAAAACAAAGAACCAAAGTATACATACACATATTACTAGCAATAATCCTGGTTTCTGCTAACACCTTTACATATGAGTACTGATAGATATATTAGATATTCTAATGCACGTATATATGTTAAAGGAATGTCAGCTACATAAACACTCCACATGCTTCTTTTAGCTAAAATCTCAGATGTTGTTGAACATGTTTTTTGGAATAGGACCCACCCACTTGATTCCCAGGAATACAGATGACCCATAAACAATTGTGAAAAATCCGGTTGTTCAGTCTGTCGTCACTAGCCGTGTCTGGACCTAAACTCCGCTGCAGGTCCATATATCAAACGATCACTGTGGCATTACTGAGAGTTGAAAAACTGTCTAAAGTCTTTCATCTTTAATAAAATGATCAGCGTTCTGCTCTACCAGGTGTAACAATTGAGTTTAACATCCAGGCATCCATGAAAATGGAATTTATGACATTTAACGGAGTTAGAAGTTAGCAGGGAGTTAGCTCGCTAGCTTCTATCTAAATACAATATAGCATGTCCTGACTGCGGGGTTTTGGAAACAAATTAAAACGTACAGCTCTGTTATCACTTCCAACATAAATGAAGACAGAAAGCTAAACAGCAGTGACGTTTGTAGGGTTACTGAAGTTTGGCTAGCTGGTATATAATGATGTGCTACGTGACCGCTAGCAACACAGCTATGTTAGCATAATATAAACAAGCTAACTTTTTTTCCACTCGATAAACGTTAACGTGAGTGTTCTCGGTGGTCAGGAACAAATGTAATCGTATGGCAGGATGCTGTAAAAGGACCAAACTTCAGCCAGGAGAACAACTGAGATAATCCATCCACAATACGAGGTTAGTCATTCATATACTGCTGCATGGGCTGGGCTGTAGTTACATCCTAAGGTTTTAAAAACTGACCTTAAATAAATGATTAGCGGTAATAAAAGCCGAGGGAGGTCAACAGTGATCACTGACTGTTTTAGGAGCTTTTTGAGATCAAATAGAAGAAAATACAAAACATTAAACATGTTAACAACACAAAAGCCATATTAAACGCAGACTACTTTAGGCCCGGAAGCAGGATTCGTCGTGTCATCCCTGAACAACCGGATTGCAAAACACTGAAATTGAACTGACCAAGTCAGCAACTAAATTAAACAGAAAGTCATGTAATCAATAATGAAACACTACACTGATACTACTGGGAAATGGGTACAATGGAAATGGGGAAGGAGTGACCCCTGTCAAAGGGAGAATGGACATCAGTGTAGTCCACACATTAAAGATCAGACATCCGTTTTCCATTGTTATTTGCTTGTGTATGCCTTACCCTTACCAAAGAGTTTGCTATTACATTTTGTTCCTCATATTATAGCAGCTTTAATAGACTGGAAAATGAACTCGCAGTTGGAGATAGCATTTGAATATACAGTATGGAGAATACAGTAATTGAAAGAGGTAATAATATTATAGCAAATGCTTAGACTTTATTAGCAAGTGTGTTTAAAGTTCAGCTTTTTTGGACTGCATTAAAATGTGTACTTAATAAATATTAGATCAATCTAAAAAAAATTGACATAACAAGATCAGATATCTTCTACTGAAAAAAAAAACAGGTACTAAAAGCAAAAAAAAAAAAAAAAAATTAATTAATAATCTCTTATTCTGTTCAGGGTTGCATGGGGCCTGGACAAGTCCTGGACAGGTCACCAGTCTGTCGCAGGGCTAACACAGAAAGATAGACAACCATTCACATTTACATGTACAATTTAAAATCACCAATTAATGTAACCCCACTATCTGTGAGAAGAAGTCGGAGTACCCAGAAAGAACAAACACAGACATGGTGATAACATGAAAACTCCATACAGCCAGATGGTGTATGTAAGCCCAGTACATTCTTCCTGTGAGGCAACAGTCACGAGTGGACTGGTAATATGGCATACTGGGCATTTTCCTGTTGGGCTGATGGACCGGCTTGAAGCCTGCTGCACACCAGGCGTACAAGCACTGACGGCAATCGATTGGTTCATTTTCATTACAGACACTAGATTGCCCAATCAAATGTCTTAATACGACTGGCCCCTCCCCTACCTTTGCTCTGCAAAACACGCAGCTTGTAGAAAAAGTTTAGCATAGAAAAAGTGGTGAAAAAGGTGGAGCTGAAAAGCTGATAGAAAACAATGAAAAGAAACCATTTATTTTATTTTATTTTATTTTTTTGAGCGATCATAGTGGGATGCCTGGACCAAAAATGCAGGGGCTGAGTCCAACCCTGGCAACAGTGCTAACCACTGTGCCTTAATTTAGGAATCCTAGATCAAAAACAAGTGGCTTCTATTTCATATGCTAATCATAAATATATTAAATGAAAAAGCAGGTTTGAAACTTAGTTTTGAACTACAAGAGCAACTCTTAAATATTAAATTAAGTGTACATTTCTTCTTGTGCATAATATGTTTGTGCAGGAGTGATGGATTTGTGAAGAACAAGGAACATGTTGGAAGAGTGGTTTAGAAAAAAGGAAAAACCATTACAGTACATACACAAACCCCCATATCAAGGAAATACTGACAGTAATATAAATAGCAGCAACAGTAAAGATATTAGAAGGGCACTACCAAGATATCTATGTGTCTACCCCTAGTTAACATAGTGTGCCATCAACTGGTGCAAGGAGAGGCCTGTTTTCTTATTCAACATGGCTGCTGTCCAAGTTGGACTGGTATTATCATGCTCTGAGTCAGCCTCAGACCTGACAGGGGGGATATCAACCCACTGTACAATTTCCTCCAATAACAAAACAGCCCCCAGACCATAAGAAGGAATCCTGTTTGGTGTTAGTCTAGACACTTTGATGTTAATTGTAGTTGAGAGGGTGGAGATATAATAATCCCCAGAGCATTCTACAGGGTGGGCCATTTATATGGATACATCATAATAACATGGGAATGGTTGGTGATATTAAAGTCCTGTTTGTGGCACATTAGTATATGTGAGGGGGCAAACTCCTCAAGATAGGTGGTGACCATGGTGGCCATTTAGAAGTCGGCCATCTTGGATACAACTTTTGTTTTTTCAATCAGAAGAGGGCCATGTGACACATCACTTATTGGTAATGTCACAAGAAAAACAACGGTGTGCTTGGTTTCAACGTAACTTTATTCTTTCATGAGTTATTTACAAGTTTCTCTATGTTCACAGCAATTGACATGTCGAAGAGGTTAACATGTGAGGAGCGGATCGAAATTGTGTTGATTTCTGGTGAACGCAGTAACTGGGTCATTGCAGCAGATTTCAATGCAAGACACCCTATGAGACCCATCTCCCATGCTACAGTCAGCAAAGTGCTTGCTAAGTTTCGTGAAACTGGTTCAGTGTTGGATTTGGCAAAATGTGGACGCAAGAAAACTGTCACTAATGAAGAAAAATCAGTGGCTGTCCTGGCTTCATTCAGCAAGAGCCCACAGCGTAGCACTCGCCGCATGTCACTGGAGAGTGGCATTAGTCGAACATCCCTTCGGCGGATATTAGCTACTAACAAATGGCACCCTTACAAACTCCAGCTACTGCAGCATCTCAGCGAGGATGACCCAGATCGGTGCACAGAATTTGCAGAGTAGGCAAAACAAAAATTGGAACAGGATCCTCAGTTCACCCAGAAGATTTTGTTCAGTGATGAGGCAAACTTTTATGTGAATGGTGAAGTTAACAAACAAAACCAGCGCTATTGGTCTGACACTAACCCACATTGGATGGATCCCTCCAAGACTGTTGGAACAACAAAAGTGATGGTTTGGTGTGGTATATGGGGTACAGCGATAGAGGGTCCATTCTTCATCAATGGAAACCTCAAGGCCACTGGATATTTGAAATTGCTACATGATGATGTGTTTCCCTCTTTGTGCACTGAAGCTGCACGTTCCCTGAGTTTTTCCAGCAAGATGGTGCACCACCACATTATGGGTGCCAGGTCCGAGCATTCCTAGATGAAGAGTTTCCTGGAAAGTGGATTGGTCATTGTGGGCCAATTGAATGGCCCCCAAGGTCTCCCGATCTGACCCCCTTAGACTTTTATCTTTGGGATCATCTGAAGGCAATTGTCTATGGTGTGAAGATACGAGATGTGCAGCCACCATGGTCACCACCCATCTTGAGGAGTTTGCCCCCTCACATATACTAATGTGCCACAAACAGGACTTTAATATCACCAACCATTCCCATGTTATTATGGTGTATCCATATAAATGGCCCACCCTGTATATATGTGCTCAGGTTCAGAGACCAACTTTGTCTGATTGTGTGACCATGAATTTACTGACTTCTGGATCCAGAATCCTGTCCAAGTTCATTTTCCATTATTTTAACAACACTGTCTTGAAATGCAATAGAAGAAGAACCAAATGCAGCCTGCCGAGACAGACTTGAAACGAACAAAAGGCAAGTCCAAAACAACAAGAGAACACTGCACGGAAACACACTGCAAGCAAACGAGTCTGGAACACAGTATGACACAACAGAACAGAAGCAAAATGCAGCTTTAAAGACTCACAGGAGGCAACCAGAGAGCGTACCTTTGAACATCTGTATAGATTTGTTTAATTGCACTGTAAACTATGGAAACTGCAAAATTTTAGTATACAATAGCACTGTTTTGGTTTTGTTATTTTTCAGTGCCAGCTGAAATCTTATAATCTTATATCTTATAATCCAGTTACTGATACAGAAAATAAATAAAACAACAACAAAAAACAAAACAACACTGTGCTCTAATACAGTGACCCAAATCAGTGACTCCTGATTTGGGCAACAGTTTACCAGCTTCCACACCACTGCTGGCAACCAGTGTGAAGAAAACATTGTAAGATAATCCAGAGAAACCCCACAAACAACACTCTTTGAGTTATTTTATTGGCACGGCAGGTAAGACGCAGGCGAAACACAGGCAAGGCAGCCGTTCTCAGAATAGGCTGCCATGACAGTGGTGGCGGAAGATTAAGTTGTCATAATTTTAAGTGTGACCAGAATGGCAGAAGGCATCAACAAAGGCTGCGGCTGGAGACAGATTCCAGAGAGCAGCAGATCCCAGCAACTAGTGGCAGTTATTGCTGTTCCGTCCACGATGGCTGGAAATAAATGGGCGGCCACACTTTAGCTGTTGTACAACACGACCGAACTATCTGGATTAACCTCACAAATTGCGGAGAGCCAAAATCATGGCGTGGAGAAGGCGAAGGAGTTTTGAGCGAGACGTGAAGCCTGGGTGAATTTATGCTGACGGAGACACAACCCCGCAATTAAATTGCAGGTGTGCTTCCACTCTGCACAACAACAAGACAGAGGAGGAGCGAGAGAAAAGAAACAGAGCAGGGAGCATAACCTCCCTGGCTACAAATAGGAAACCATAAAACCACCAATTTAGGAGAACTCCGAGTTAATTTCTAAGGGGCTCCTTTGGCTTTTCCTTTACACCCCTAATCCATGGATGTATTAAGAGTATTTTTAGATGTTTACTAACTTACCTTCTGCCTGTTTATCACAGTCACTCTGGATATTACATTATAAAATCCCCAGGGGGGATTTTAAATTTATGAAAGAGTAAAAAAAAATAAAAATACTGTCTTTGCCTTCGGTCAGTATCTCTGGGTCTTCAATTTTTCCCAAATACTTTGAAGTTTCTGTGGAGCAGATGATATCTGGGGGAGATGGTTATGAAGATCAGCATTTAGTTGGTGTATTTGTCTCAATTAGTCTTTGCCAAGAGTGTGAACATGTTAATGCAGTAGCTCATGTGCTCTGTGTTCACTGTACAGGTACACACACACACACACACACACACACACACACACACACACACACACACACACACACACACACATTCCAATTATTTTCCTCAACACATTATCTATTGCCCCTTAACCCTTCTTCCCTCTTCGCTAATAAAAACGAGTCGACCCGGCCTTAACATAAATTTTGATGCAATCAGAACTCAGAGCAAAATATTGCAAGTAGTTTCACAGAGAGAGTCGAGAACTGTTTAATCAGCCAAAATTAAGCCGCGAGAATACAGGATAAAATATCTACACAACCTTGTTTTATTTCCCCCGACGTCGTGGACACATCTAAAGAGAGATAAGCTTTAGAAGATATTTTATCTTGTACTCACACTTAGCAGACTTATTTCAAAATATTTAAATGTGAAATATCACACTGCGTTTGCACTTTTTTCCCACATTCAAGGAAAATCACTTGTTTCATCACAGCTTGTGCTGATAAAAGTTGTAGCATTTGCAATGTAAGGAACTGTTTCTTTTTCGCCCTCCTCACAAGAGTTTCAACTGTTTTGGAGAAATCCTTAACGTGTCTTGTACATGTAAAGGGGGAGAGACTTACAGCTGCATATAAGCCTTTTGGCTTATTTCTTTATTATCTTGGATTCTAATAGTTACCTGGTTCTTCTGCCATGTGCCGAGAGCATTTTTTGTCCTGCTGAGATGTGCTCCCAGCTGTGTGCTGACAGGCTAAATGCAGAGTCATATATCTTAAAGGTCTTTTCCCTCCAGATGCACTACGTGAGGACGAATGGCACAAATTTCACTCTGTCTCTGTGGAAAACAGAAGTCTGCTTTCTAAAACTGTACTATCTTTATAAAAACTGGACTCAACCCCTTTTAAGCGTACAAAGTATGGTAAAGACATATGAAAGTTTTCTACTCTGCCTTTCCAAATGAAACACATGCATGTGTGTTTACATAGTGATGGAAAGAAAGCACAGGTAAAAAGGCTTGCGTTGTCAGTAAAACACTAATAAGGCCTTCATTTTACAATAGGCTGCATCATAAATAAGACATGTGATGGCGTAAGCATCAAACTCAATTATTTACCAGGCTGAGTGTCTTGAAAATGGGGCTGATGATGCAGAGGTTTAATTTTAGCTCCCTATAATTTGCACTGTAAATGGGATGTTTCTAAACAGCCAAACCTCATTAGGAAACGCCATCATGACTCACTGTGGAAAAAGAAAGCGAAAGGCAGATAAAGATGGTGGTATCCTATGATTTGGCTGCCGTTACTGCGTCTGCTGCAAAGAAACTTTTAGTTGTATTTTTTAAGGCTTCTTTTATTTAAAGAACCGTCCATAACAATATGCCCATGAGAGCTGGAGTATTACACTTTGATGGAAATTAAGATCTGCCTTCACTTCTGAACCGCATCTTAGAAACGCAGAAGCATTGATACAAATGTTGTGATGCAGTTTTAGGAATCAAGCTAACAACCGTTTAGTGCAGAGAGTGATCTCTAAGAATCTAAGAAAGGTTTTAACTGTAGGTTCATTAGATTTTGCAGATTCTTTTAAAGATCAGTTTTAACTCAGTAATAAGTTATTGAATATTTTCAAATCAAAGTAGAAACAAATCCCAGTTCTAAAAATTCTTGAGGGTCACAAGGTAGTTAGTTACGTTACTTTATATATATGTGAGTCTGATTACAGAAAGCACCTCATCTACCCTCACTGATAAAATAATGTGCATTTTATATTATCATTATTATTATTTATGGTGGCCATTTAGAAGTCGGCCATCTTGTCAGTTGTATCAACTTTTGTTTTTTCAATAGGAAGAGGGCCATGTGACACATCAAACTTATTGGTAACGTCACAAGAAAAACAATGGTGTGCTTGGTTTCAACGTAACTTTATTCTTTCATGAGTTATTTACAAGTTTCTCTTGGTTCACAGCCATTGACATGTCGAAGAGGTTAACACGTGAGGAGCAGATCGAAATTGTGTTGATTTCTGGTGAACGCAGCAACCGGGTCATTGCAGCAGATTCCAATGCAAGACACCCTACGAGACCACCCATCTCCCATGCTACAGTCAGCAAAGTGCTTGCTAAGTTTCGTGAAACTGGTTCAGTGTTGGATTTGCCAAAATGTGGACGCAAGAAAACTGTCACTGATGAAGAAAAATCAGTGGCTGTCCTGGCTTCATTCAGCAAGAGCCCACAGCGTAGCACTCGCCGCATGTCACTGGAGAGTGGCATTAGTCGAACATCCCTTCGGCTGATATTAGCTACTAACAAATGGCACCCTTACAAACTCCAGCTACTGCAGCATCTCAGCAAGGATGACCCAGATCGGTGCACAGAATTTGCAGAGTAGGCAAAACAAAAATTGGAACAGGATCCTCAGTTCACCCAGAAGATTTTGTTCAGTGATGAGGCAAACTTTTATGTGAATGGTGAAGTTAACAAACAAAACCAGCGCTATTGGTCTGACACTAACCCACATGGATCCCTCCAAGACTGTTGGAACAACAAAAGTGATGGTTTGGTGTGGTATATGGGATACAACGATAGTGGGTCCATTCTTCATCAATGGAAACCTCAAGGCCACTGGATATTTGAAATTGCTACATGATGATGTGTTTCCCTCTTTGTGCACTGAAGCTGGCACGTTCCCTGAGTTTTTCCAGCAAGATGGTGCACCACCACATTATGGGTGCCAGGTCTGAGCATTCCTAGATGAAGAGTTTCCTGGAAAGTGGATTGGTCATCGTGGGCCAGTTGAATGGGCCCCAAGGTCTCCCGATCTGACCCCCTTAGACTTTTACCTTTGGAGTCATCTGAAGGCAATTGTCTATGGTGTGAAGATACGAGATGTGCAGCACCTGAAACTACGGATACTGGATGCCTGTGCTGGCATTTCTCCTGCGGTGTTGCTATCAGTGTGTGAAGAGTGGGAGAAGAGGGTTGCATTGATAATCCAACACAATGAGCAGCACATTGAACACATTTTATAAGTGGTCAGAAACTTGTAAATAACTCATGAACGAATAAAGTTACGTTGAAACCAAGCACACCATTGTTTTTCTTGTGACATTACCAATAAGTTTGATGTGTCACATGGCCCTCTTCTGATTGAAAAAACAAAAGTTGTATCCAAGATGGCCGACTTCTAAATGGCCACCATGGTCACCACCCATCTTGAGGAGTTTGCCCCCTCACATATACTAATGTGCCACAAATAGGACTTTATTATCACCAACCATTCCCATGTTATTATGGTGTATCCATATAAATGGCCCATCCTGTACAATCTAGCACCCATTCATGCATGCTGATTTTACAAACATTTGTAGTAACGTAAACCTAAATGTAAAACAACTCAAAGCAACAGTAATAAAAATGAGTCAGGTCTCAGATGAATTTCAGTCCCCTCAGAGAAAATCTTGATTTTAAACCAATCCACCATCATACTTTTTCTAAAGTGGGCATTTTATGTTCCTACCTTACCACCAGGGAAATTAGGAGTACAAGACTATCCAAACTCAATTCCATTTTTTGGCTTGCCTGTATTCATAATGTTACATACCATCAGTTCATAAGACAGCTTAAAGACACGGTGGTATAATAACACTGTGACACTTAAACTTCTGCTGCTTAACGAGAGCAGACTTTTTTGCCCCCCCAAAAAGACATCACAAAATGGATATACCAAACTCCTGAGCACACTGCACATGCTGTTATTTTTCCATTAGATGTACAACTTGTGTTGTTTAATCACTAAACATGAGTAATTAGCAGGAAAAATGTTCCTCAGCTTTGTTAGCATCTCACGGGACTGGTATTATGACCACAATCACTCACAGAAGACTATGAGTGATATGTAGCTCTCGAGGTTCTGCTCTGCTCTGCTCAGAAAGAAAGAAACAAATACATTTCATATTCCCAGTGGTGCACACCACCACGCTCACATCCATTGTGCCCACACATGTGTGAAATTAAACCTATCCCGACCTTACATCTGACTGAGAATGCTATTTCTCTTGATAAAACATTTTAGCCGCAGAAGTATCAGTGAGGACACATTTTCTTGTTTGATGGCCTGCAAGTCACAAGGGTACTGTAATGGCAACAAGATGCATCTACGTGTACTGTAGGCGATGTCGACAGAAAGAAATGACGGCTGAGTCGATGTGTGCGTGCGAGCGCGTGTGGGTGTATGCAAGTGTGGACAAGCTAGCTTATGTGTATCCATATTCATTAGAAGTGCTGAAGAGAATCCAATAACGGTTGTGTCAGTTGAGATTAAAGAGATTGACCTTTGGTGACTTCAAGTGGAGCATGGGTTTGTGAGTGTGCATGTGTGTTTGTGAGTGTTTGTGGGTATGTGTGAGACAGATGCAGGGTAGATGAAGATTTTATGTTGACACTGATGTTGGGGAGAAAAAAGACAATAACAAGATGGAAACTGAAAAAAAGGGTTTCAGAAATGTAAAAGAGGGTAGACGAGTCCATATTTGTGATTGGCCATATGCTGCAAATACCACCTCTTTCATGTTAACACAACTGTTGCTAGATCAGCTTGTTATATCAAGCTGATGATACACCATTGTGGGAATGCTTAGTCTGATTATCATCTAAGGATACAAATATCCTGATTTAGGCTAGTTACCTAAATTTTACCTGAATAGGACAAAATCCTGCTCTGTTTTATCTATCAAAACCAAACAAAACTAAACAGGAAAAGCCTCCAAATGGCAAAAGCAAAACAGAGGATTTGTCGAAGCTATTTTATTGATGTGAAAACATGTGTCCAGAAAAGCTGGAACCAAACTTGTGTGTGCACATGTGCGTGTGCCTCTACATAAAAATAGCTAAAAGCTAAAAGTTGTTAATTTTCTATGGAATCAACTTAAAGCATGTCCTCCTCTCTACTGTAAACAGCCTGTTTTAAACAGCTTTGAACAAATAATGAAGTAATGGAAGACATAGTCATCATTTGTGTTAGCCTCTGTGAGAAACACTGCGTTCGTGTCGTTATTACACTGGTTGCCACCTTCACTACTTTACTTTTAAATTGATTTTTCTACCTTTTCCACTTTTCTCCATAAACACCACAGACGATGGAGAAAGTGAGTCTATTTTGGGAACAGGTAATGGAGTTTCGGCTTGGATCCCACTCGGAGAATGTCTGAATGACATTCTTTTCCATCAGAGAGAAAGTACTTTGAACACGCTGCGTCTGGGCCAGAAATGGCTCTCACGTAATCAAGGAGTCTCTATGTGTGTCTGAGACTGTTGAGGGGGGTGGAAAAGGGTGGTCATTATGTTGTGCTTGTAGAAATAGAGGGAATAGGAAGAAAGGAAAAAAGACACAAATGGAAGATCAGTTTCTCTACAGGGTGATTTTTAGTAAGGTACAGTAACTTTGCTGTAAATGCTCCCCTAGGTTCTCCTCTGAACAATAACACACAGGCAGTCAAATGCACACACACCTTTAGAGACACTTTGGAAGTTCACTCAGATCCCGTGTTTGTTTGCGAGATGATTTGCAGTCTCTATTGTATTTTTTACCATGAATGGCCTCTGATAGCATGTCTAAATACAGTATCTGTGCTGCTGCAGCTGGAGCTGACTCTCCCCTGACCTTTACTTGGCCCAGTCTGCTGTTGTAGAGTAAGAGTGACTGGTGAGAATCAATGGTGTCCTCTCAGCGCGCACAGACACACATTGACAGAGAAGCCTGCACGCACACACTTGCTGCCATGATCATCATCCTGATGTCAAGGGGACATGAAGTCAGCCCTTATCCTCTGGCGTACCTCCAGAAGCTGGTGTGTCCTCACCGGCTTCTGGAGCCGGACAGCCTGACATTCAGCACAGCAGTAAGTCATCGATCCACATACAACCGGAGAGAGAGAGAGAGAGAGGGGGAGAGAGAGAGAGAGAGAGAGAGAGAGAGAGAGAGAGACTTGGGGTGAAGGGAGAGAAGCTGAGGAGCTTGTGGAGGAGGGAGAGGATACAGGGCAGGGTTGATGGAATGATATCTAGTTGTCGCAATAGATAGCATCAGATAGTTGATAAAGAGCTCAGAAATAGAGTAGGGGGTAAGAGGTGCTGGAAAGCTGACTGACTGATAGACTGATGAAAGTGGGATATCCTGCCACTGGGCTGACAGAAACTCTGTCAGCTCTGAACCCACAGTTTATTGGAGTACTGAGAACTACTGGATACTCTGAAATGGTTTGGTTTCAAATCTTGGTGATGCCTTTTGTCTTTGGTCTGCACTGTGTGTTGGCATGCAAATCTCTGAGGTGCTGTCTAAGTTAGACTGAATAGGATTTGAAATGTGAAGGTTGTAAAGAAGCTTAGCTTTGTTTATACAGAGAGTATTTCTGAGTAAAATGAACACTGTACATTCTTCAGTATTTGGACGCCAGGAACTACATGCAGTGTCTCAAATCCTTTACGTGCACATTTACAAATGCTGATTTGAGAGAAGAAGTGCATTCATAATGACAAAATTTGACTACATGAGATGTAGGTACTTGTAATGGACTAAATTATATTGCTGAAGGTGTGTATTTGTCACCTACAGTGGTTACCATCTTAGCTGCATGGTGGAATTTTAAAGATATATTATCAATACTGATGGCAATGTCAGTGCTGCAGCATTCTGTCATAAAGCTTTTCACCTGGTTGTATCCGTCCTTGACACTACTGTCATTTTGTGACTGCAACTGGCTATTGACGCTGAAGCGTCGCTTGGCTTGGATGCCATAGGAAACTGTAGTGTGTCTCCATTTCAGCAGTGTGTCAGTCTCCCATAAACAATGGCAACAATGACAAGACAAGCTGCTGCTGACTTAACAAGATAAGTTTTCTTTTATAAACCACCTTCGGTAACGTGCAAGTTAGAGTGTGTCAGGGACCAAGCAGTAAAGCATAAAGGACACAGGTGGTTTTAATTCAAAAAACGGGTTTTATTGACCCAAAAATATGAAAATATATTTAACAAAGCCAAAACTTAAACAGGCAGACCAATAAAAGAGGTCAACTCAATAGACTAAACTCAAGATTATAATTAACAAAACCTCAAACAAACATATGGTAAACTGACCTGCTGAAATGACACACAGGGGGACTTAAATACTGGTTTAGCTAAACCAAATGACACACACGGGGGAAAACAAGATGGCTGCCATATAACCAACTAATACAAAACATTTAAACAAACATGAAACACCCCCCAGGCAATGAAGCATGTGGTGCAATCCAATTAGGCTGTCAGCAGTACTTCAGGTCTCCCAGCCCTTTGCCACACCTTTTGCCAGACAGGAGGAGACACCAACCCCCAGGTAACTCAAACAAAGAAAGATGTATTAATATAACATAAAACAGAACTTTGACCTTGCAAGGTTAATATGTGTGCACGCCATATAAACATTGGAAGGTGTGATGGAAAAATGAATACATTTAATAAAGAAACGATATTGAACAATAAATAGAATATTTTAAAGTAGTGACTGTAAATTAAACTAAAGTGAATCAACGGGTGATGAGGTGTGGAGCTTACCATGTGTGGCATGCCATCACAGAGTGCAGTTTAAAAAGTTTGAAATAACTCCTTTAGCACATTAGCAAGGGAAGCCTTTGATGATGGAGAGATGACATCTTATCTGGTTTATTAAAAAAGGCAAATAAAAAAAGAGGCTCAGGCTCAGCCAGCACTTAGTATCTCTGAGAAATCCCTACTATATTTAACCAACTGTTTTGCCAAAACGGCACCTTATTTTTAAGAACTCCTGCAAAAACTGACAGTTTGCACATGCACATATAAATATACATAACATCTCTCTCTCTCTCTCTCTCTCTCTCTCTCTCTCTCTCTCTCTCTCTCTCCAGATAGATTGATGGATATAGAATATGTTGCATTACTGTAAATGAACAGAAAATACAATGTTTGAAATTAGCTCAGCCTTAAATCTCATCATCAGAAATATTAATCCATAAAATACTGATAGAGAACATTTTTCTGCAGAATAATTACTTTTACTTTTATGATTTGTCGATAACACAGTTTTGTCGTCATTAGGTGTTTTCATGGTATTTTATTGCTTCTTTTACTACAAGAATGTTTCTAAAAATCCTCCACCACTCCTCATTGTCAAATAATAGTAAATAATTCTTTGCAATCAGCATATTTAAAGGTAAAAGATAGGCAGCACAAATGGTTTTTAAATCTGGTTTGATTTGCCTTGTTAAACATTAGAACAAAACTTTTTTGTGTCCCTCTGATTGACTATCTGTAAAACTCACCCCACACCACTGGTGGAAATATATGTGTTATCAGAAACTTCATTTGTAAATACTCAAAAATGCAGAAACTAGAGTTACAAATATAGCTGACTCATCATTTCTGCTCATATAAAACAACTTAAGTTTTGTTTTTTGTTTTTTTTAAATGAAACACTACTCTTTCAAAATACTGCTATAATACATAATGACAGTCTGAACACAGGTCTATTTGGAAGTGCCACACAAGCCATTTGAAATGAGATACAATCTCGATGCCTAGATGGAGTCGGCTCTGTTCTGTCATGTGGTATAATGTCATCATAATTCCATTTTTAAAATCTTTTAAAACTGTTAGTATTTTTGTAAAAAAGGAAAAAGAGAGGCCCCTTTTCCATCAGGCAGTGAGCAGCAAAAACAGGGATGACAACCAAGTAGTACAAAACCCAACAATTATTTTATTTACAATAAAGGGTGCAGGGCATTTAAAAGCAAACCAAACAAAAAACTAAATCAGAGCAACATAGCAGTCCTGTTGTATATTATGTGCATGGGTGCAACAGTTACAAATGTTCTAGAACAAACTCAGTGTCCCACTGGAAACTGCCTTTTACTGGGTCCACCTCCGCCTCCACAGACAGTGGAGGCCCAGGTTTCCTTGATACCCATGTGGCATGTCTTTTGCAACCCTGCTGTGTGTCGGCTCTCCTGACTGTGTTGACCTCCCATCTTTTATAGCAGATGACTGAACAGGTGTTGATCATTTCCTTGATTGGGAAGCTGTGGGTAGGAAATTAAAACAGACTTTTTAAAATAAAAGCATACGAAACAACAAATAAAAAACATGCTAACTATGAAAACAAACTTTTAAAAAAACACACACACACAGAGAATAAAACATAAAAATTACTTCCACCCTATGACATTTACATGGTTTGCTGTACTGTTCTTCAGTCATCCTTTGCTCATTTGCCTGTTTATTGCAAACAGTTTTGAATTGAATTGTTGATTTTCACTGACACAAAAACAAGACTGTTTTTGCCTTGATTTCCATGTGTGGCCAATTTAAACATATAACCATCGTCTGCCCTCCTTTTTGTTCCTCAATGGTTCAAATACAGAAAAGAAAACAAGAAAAAAACAAGAACACAATCAATTACCAATTCTGAGGATAAACAACATGCAACATATTTCACAATGTCAGCAAAAATTAAGCCAAAAGCCTGTGTAAGAAAATGTAAATGTAAAAAGTACAATGCATCCCCCCCCCCTCAAAAAAAACGAAACAAAAAATCAGATACACAACTACAGTCTTGCATGACTGTCTGTGTGTGTGTGCCTTTGACACTGAAAGAAGCCCCCCCAAGAGTCAGAGGCAGAGAGCGAAAGACCCAGGAGACCCAGACTCTGCATAGCTCCCTATGTGTACTGAAGCTTCAGTGCCACACATCTCAATGACAACTGCATGCCAACCCCAGCAGCAGGAGAAAGAAGGCCCCAGATGGCGCATCAAGGCCAAAGGGCAAGAGCCCCAGAGAACCATAACAATGCACTGCAAACCTCAGCCATCCCCAAGGGCCCTGTTCTTGACACCAGAGAACTGCCTGGTGCCTGGGGCAGTAGGCAGAAGAGCACATGGTCAACACAATGACTGTAAGGTGCCCAGGTCCTCTGACTGCAAAATCCCCCAAATCATCACTCCTCCAACTCCACTGTTTGACAGTTGACATGAGGCATTTGGGGCTGTGTTGTTTTTCCAAACGTCTCTATTTGGTCTCTTTTTCCAAAGGAAATTGTTCTTGTGTTTCTTTAAAATGCACTTTTGCAAACACAAGCCATGCTGTCTTGTTCTTTTAGAAGGACAAGGCTTTCTCCTTGGGGCGATCGTGCCTCAAGAGTTGGGCGTTTGTCTTGTAATCGGAAGGTTGCCGGTTCGAGCCCTGGCTCCGACAGTATCGGTTGTTGTGTCCTTGGGCAAGACACTTCACCCGTTGCCTACTTGTGGTGGTCAGAGGGCCCGGTGGCGCCAGTGTTTTTTGAGCACTGAACAGTATGACCTTGCTGGGAATTTGCTGGGGCGGCCAGTCCAGGGAAGATTGATGACCGTCATGTGCTGAGTGACATAAATGTCTTCCACTTGTGAATAATCTTTCTCACTGAAGAATGATGAACCCTAAACTGTTTGGAAAGGGTCTCCGAATCTTCCCAGACTGATATTTTTCCTCTTTGACATTATGTCAACACCCAACCGAATGCTCCAGATCAGCAAACTGCTAAAATGTTTGCATTGATTTCCAACACCTGGCTGCTTCTTACCCTATGAATTCCTATGGAAGCAGTAGGGGTGTGCTTAGTTTTCCACACACTGCTTCTACATTTTAGTTTTTGTTAAATAATTAATAGTTGTTACCGAGTCTGTGGATTTGCATATATGCCTAAACCCAATTGTTCAGGTGTGGTAAATTTCTATGGTGTCATTCAGTACTGAGACACTGCAAAGACTACTGTGGAAAATCAGAAGCAAAACAGCAATGAATCTAAGGGTGCAAGTAGACGCCTGAATAGGAATTTCAGCAGAAATCTCTTATCTCTTATGATATGCAAGTTCTTACTGGCAGTTAAAATTAAGTTGGTAACCAGAAAAACCTAAACCTGGGGTAGATAAAACAGTAAATCTGCATTCTTTACAACCTTTATAGCCTTTGTCCTTTGAACACGTTTATCTTTTGTTTCATGAACCTTTTTCTCTGACGTCCGCACACACAGAGTCCAATGCTTTGTCTTTTTAGCATTAGGACTGTTTGACTTTATTTCCTGTGATAATTTTTAATATCTCATAGTTGTTACCGAGTTTTTCATCATGCTGATTCCAGTTATGGTGTGAATGGTATTATACTTGCAGGTGTGTCTCAGCTTGTTGCCTTGTTGTTGTGTTGTCTGACTGCTGTTTCTGGTGAGATGTGTTTAGGCACCCTTTGTGTTTTTGTCTACTGCTCACTCATTGTTTACACCCTTTCCTGTCACTGTTATTTACAATTTCTATCTGTTCAGTCATATTTTTACACCCCTTGTTATTTTCACAAAACAAAGATGTGTTAGAGGGGATATTAACTATGCACCTAGAATATATTGGTAGGGGTGGTATTTTTAAAATATACACACTCTTGCCTTTTAGCAGACACCCTAGCTGTCGCTTTTTGAATTGGAGTAAAAACTGTGTTCTTGTCATACTTTTTTTTTTTTTTTTTAGTTTGGTTCCAGACAGAAAGCTGCTAATGACTGCTGCTGGTTCCATTCACAATCATCTGGGGTGATTAGGACTGTGACCTTTAGCAGAGTCAGATAATTCAGAGCTTAGAGATTTTTATCCCCCTCTAAATTCTAAGAGAGAGCCAGAGAGAGAGAGAAAGGAGGCACTGTTGGGCTTATCAAAAGGAAGGAGAAGCACATCTGAGAAACGAGGTGCAGGGGAGAGGATGAGAAGAGACATGAAGTGGAAGAAGGGGTGGAGGCACAGAAAAAGGTGGGAGGATCACACTTTGCAGCTCACCCCAGAGGTGCTGACATTATCTGGGAGAGACAAGCATCGAAAAGAGGTGAAGTCCATGAAAGGAGAAGGAGGACGGGAAAAAGATGGAATAAAGAGGAGTGAAATGTAGCTTCTGACGTTCTTCAGAAATACCTGACATTTACCTGGTTTTGGTGTGTGAAGTCTAGACAATTGGAGTCCAGTAAAAGGCCACCCGTCCTCTCTCTCTCTCTCTCTCTATTCACTGCTGAAAAGAGACTTTCTAATAGCCTGAGCAGATCACTCAATGATCGGGATGTAAAAAAATATTGTTTGCCAGACCCAAAAGAATCAATTCCTTATCCAAACAGTGTGTGTTAATATGCAAGTATTGTGTGGCTGAGATTGGCTGGAGACCAGAAGGTTTAAAAAAGAAAAAAAAATAGTAACAATTGTGAGACATCAGTGAAAGTCTTACTTCATTAATTGCATCAAATGGTCTGATTGGTTTCACTGAATGGACATGTGACTTTTCCTGGCAAAAAGTAATGAAATGAAATATGTGCAGCTCTGAAATGGGGAAAATTAACAATTTAAATAATCTACAGAAGAGGATACGAACCTGGACTATAAAGCAAACAAACATTTTTTGTTGTTGTGAGGGTTTAAAACTGGTTTATTTTCAGCCATGGAAGTTCCAAAGCTTTGTGGATAACAATGTTTCTCATTTGGGCCATCTGACAGTTGGTCCATCGCTTCGCTTCAGAGTGAAATATCGTAACTAACTAATGGATACCCATTAAGTTTGGTACAGATGTCTTTACTCACCAAAATGATGAATCCTATTGATGTTGGTGATCCCCATTAACTCTGGTACCACCAGAGGGTTTTTGCTTTGACGTCTAAAATTGTATTCCATGTTCCATAAAAATTGCCACAAAACTTCGTAAACACATTTCTAGTTCCAGGACAAATCAAATGATTTTAGTAATTCTATTGTTTTTCATTCATTATCACATTTAGGTTCACATTGGTGGTGAAAGAAATATCTCTATTATGGAAATATATTGGATAGGTTGAAAGTTTATGGCATCAATGTAGCGATGAATTTTTCATCTCTTGCCATCGTCACAAGAACATTTAACACTGCAAAATAACTTAATCAGTGACAAAATGCTTGTGAATGGGAGTTCTAATAGTCTTCATCCCAGTTTGTATTATACTCTTATACTCTGTCATCTACTAATCAATGGTTGGTGGTTTGAGACCTTAGGCAAGATACCGAACCCTGAGTTGCCCCAGATGCATCCATTGGAGTGCGAGTGAGTGTGAGTCTGTTAGGTTAAAATGAGGCTTGTAGTATGAAAAGTGTTCTGAGTGTTTAAATAGAGTAGAAAAGCAGTACATAAGTACCAGCCCATTATCAATGATGGACATGAATTTTCAGGTTTTATGTTCCTCAGCATGACTTTTCATCAGTCTGCTCGCATGTGTGCTGATAAAATGGTAAAAAAAAGACAGCATTTTTAAGTTGTCCTCACTTTCCTAAAAAAACAAGCTAGTGTGATACACATTGCAATTTTTTCACACACTGTTTGATTATATTAATATTATATTAATTACAAATATGTTGCTTGGTTAGCTTTAGTTTAATGTAGGCCTTTAAAAATGAATCAATTAGGTTTAGAAAATATAATAATTTAGGTTAAAATACAACCGATACAAGTTGTTTTTTTTATATTCGTTTGCCATGGTGACACATTTTCTCTATAAATAATTTGTGCTTCTGACATGAAATATGTTTTCTACTGAAATGCTTTGCTTGAAAATTCATGTTCACTGACACAAAAAAATAGATTCATTTTTCATTCACTCCCATGAGGCTGTGCTGTAGTGTCAACTGTACACTTCAGTTCAGTTGAACTTAAAAACGCCAACACTGCCTTTATGCATACAAGCAGCGGTAAAAACATTTTGAATTAAAGCAAAACCCAATCTAATCGTGGATTCAGTGAAGTTGAATAAAATTGTTACTATCAAAAAATTCAGTGGCTGATGAGCAAGTATCGGCAGCTGCAATTGAGTGAAGAAATCAATCAATGTTAAATGCAAAGGTGACAAAAGTACAGACATGCTGTACTTTGGTAGAAGTAAACATACTAGTATTAAAAATACTCAGATAAAAGTTGAAGTACTGAGTCAACCAATTTACTCAAGTAAAAGTGAAAAAGTACCGGCTCTGAACTCCTTAAAGAACATTTCTAACACCTAATTTTGTGCAAAGCTAACTAAAGCTTGTGCTATATTAATGTAATAATAAAATAATATTAGTAGACAGAAATACAAACTTTATTTTTGTGTAAATGTTAATTCTAATAAACGTACTCAGCTTGAACTAGTTAAGCAAAATATAAAATGAAAAATAGGAAAATGAAAAATAGCTTGTTTCTGTTGCCTACATTGTAGAGGGTGGCTTTGTCTCTAAACAGGAAAATGAATGAATGGTTGAAGTGGGATTCAGCAGGTGGGGAAATCACTTGTAGTGGCTCAGTGTGGGGAAAAGAATGACAACAATAATTTCTATCGAGAGCTCCGATAGATTTCCTTAGTGTACAGGCTGTGATCAGCTGACCTGCTGCTCTTTGTGGATTTGCACACCTGAATTTAACCAGATGTCAGCAGATGTTTAATGAGTTGTCCTGGCTGATTTCCATCCTCTACACTGACAGTACACACTGTTTATGCTGTCTTATTTTCTAGATAGTATAAAGTTGGTATGAAGGTTGAATTCAGCGAATGTATCTCAGCATTATTAGTTTAACTTCATATGAATCTCTGCTACACACTGACCATGAAACCACAGCTGCTCTGAACCAGTCACACACTGTTCTTTGCTTTAAATCCATCACAGTGCAGCAAACTAACCTGTTTATCCTGCACTAACCTGCAGATAATTTTCATGCAGCCTCTAAATAACACAGTTAGTGTACCTCAGTTTGATTTGCAGGACTTTTCACAATATGAAAATATAAAGTGTCACATCTACAGACTCAATATCTGATTTAAAAACACAAGGACTTACATGTATGCTTTAAAGTTATTATCTTTAAATATGACCTCTCTTCTTCCCCGCCTGTCCCGTGTTTATGAAGTGAAGTTAACTCGCTTTCTTTTCTCTCCCTGTCAAATACAGCAGCGGGACCTTCAGTTAGAATCACACAAACTGCACACAAACAATTTGTGTGATTGCTAATGTTTATTAAGCTGATAGAAACGTTGCATTTGAAATTACCTGCCACAACACGTTACTCCGCTTGTCTTCTGTAGGGCTAGCTAGATTTTAGATAAGTTCCACAACCACAATTTATGGACATTTGAAGTTGTTCCAATGTTATGCAAGAAAAAGAAAACAAAAAATAGGAACAAATAATTTTAACCCCTTACAGTTTTGCCTCTTGCATCTCCTTTTCTCATCTCCTGCTCATTAATACATGAACAAAAATGCCTTTCATGAGTTACAGCTTCAAGTCGGTTTGATGTTTGGAGGTTAGCAGTGACATGAAATAACAACTTCTTTCAAATGTATCAAACCAAAAGTAATGAGTCTGTTTTAAAAATGTAAGGAGAAGAAAATAGAGAAATTTGTTCAAACATGCAGGGAGTGAAAGCAAAAAGCAGTCAGAAAAATAAATTACTCAAGTAAAGTACAGATACCTGAAATTTCTACTTAAGTACTGTAACAAGGTATTTCTACTTTGTTACTTCCCACCTCTGGCTAAATGACAACATGTCTGTAAAATATAGACATTGAAAAGAGCTAATCAGCATTAGGATTTGTCTTTATAGCTTATTCAGTATTTATTGCAGTGGGACTGGTCGTTAAGGTGACGTGCCAGACTAAATTAGTGACTTAGAGGACAAATGAGACCCAGGAAGGCTAGATTAGAGCGAGCCTGAACTTATCTTGGTCAGACTCCTAATTGGGGATTAATTTAGCTTAGCTTTTTAGCACTCTTTATGCAAACAAGAAACAAACAGGTTCCTCTTTAGGTGAATGGGATCAAATGAAGAACAAAAAATTAAATAAGGAAAAGGCAATCCAGTGTGGCATTAGGTGTAAATCATTAAAGTGAATGAAGTGAGGTTCGGTGCCTATGTGTGCTTCATTAAATACAGAACACATGCATCCAACCGAAGCCTTTACTCCTTCAGCTGCTTATGTGAAAAAGCCACTGAAGGTGACGATATGTGGAGCTGTATTATTAGTAGCATGGTTAAAGGAAGGGACAACTAACCGCTGACCTCCACGTCGATTTCAAATAACTTCTTATTATAAACACCCACAGCAACTCAATTATTTAATCACGCCTCTAGGCCTGCTAAATCAGCACTATCAATGAATCTGTGGAAGAATACAGCTTTGCACCTTGCCAGGGCCGTCATTTCATCATGATTAAAACTCAGTGGTTCGGGAACTTGTCAGATGCCGCACAATTACCCTGTTTGGCAAAATGCCAAATGCACAATGTGCATTCACATCCACAGTTGTGTGAACATGTCTCCAAGGTGAACCTGCACTATGAAGGTAAATTTGCATTATCAAGCTCAATTATTAAAAAGAAAGAAAAAAAATCAATTATACAAATCAACAAAAAAAAACACAAGGTGCAGAAACCATAGCTATTTTTTGTTATTTTTTCAAATTGACGTATAAATACCAAAAAAAAGGTAGTTACAAAACAAATGTGACACTTTTTGTGTGCATCTCTGTTTACAAGGGCAGCTGTGGCAGATAAAATGATCCTTTTATTTGAGCCACAAGAAATGAAACTGTAAAATTTGTGTCTCTGGCTGGAATCGAACCAGCTATCAAGGAGTTAGGTTCAATAAGTGAATTAGGTTAATTGGCAACAGTTCATTAACATGACAAGGTATGAAAAGAGCATCTTAGATCAGTAAGGATGGTGACAGGTTCACCAATGTGCAACAAAAAGTTAAAAAAAATTATTTTATGATGAGCATGATGCTGTCAGAAGATTTTAAAATCTTTCTGTGCTAGACAAAGATGCTGATGTTGTGCATTGGCAATATATGAAACAAACTGAACTGAATTGATTAGAAATATATTTCTGGAAATGGCTGTGGTGAAAAGGATGTGCATCACAATTTTTAATCTTTTTAACAGGGCAATTCAGAAAACACAAACACACACACAAGGGAATTGCAAGCATTTACAGGTAGCACTGACGTGCCAGCTGTTCTCTGCAAGACACCAAACATCGACTGCCAGTGACACAAACACTTGAATGCAGTTTCATTTTCCTTGCACAGTGACATCTTGATAAAGAGCAGTTTTGCATCTCCCACAATGAAATGTTCCTATGCAGGTAACAGGAATTTGCATTTGTCACCCAAAAAAGATAAAACAATAAATACATTGGATAGTAAAATGACATTCAAGATGGAATATGAGATTAAATAATGGTGTCGGAAGACAGAACCACAGGAGAGATTAGTGTAGGTCAGAAGGAAGTGCAGTGGTTTTCCTGAGATCTCAGCTGACCTGAATGACTGACTGCTGGCTAGATCTATCACTCCAGGAGAAAAAGACATATACTGTAAAAAAAGTAAACAAAGTCTAACAAAGTCTAACAAAGTTCTGGATTTCCTGTTTTGATTTCTTGCTTATTCTATTATATTTTGAGGCTTTGATCCATAATCGTGTTTCTATGTGTCATTATTCTTGTGATTTTATTTAGTCTGTTGCTGTTTTTAATTTCTGGCCACCAGCTGTCACCCGACCACATTTTATTCACTTTGGTAATTTTTAACTTGTTACTGTCCGACATGTCACAGAGGCCTGTCTGTTTATTGAATGTTTGCCTATTTGGCATTCCCCAATGAAGATGTCAATGACACAGGAACTGTTAGCCCAAAATGCATGTAGGACACATTACACAGATATTACCTCCTCGTGTCTGAAAATAAGTTTGATTTTTTGGTTACTGATAAGGTTGCTGATAAGCTGGGGAACCATTTATGGAGAGCAAAGAAAGAGTACTCAGTGCTACAAGTTGGTGGAACCACTTGTCCGGCACCTGTACAATGAGAGCTGTCTGAGTGTTTATTTGCTTTTTATAGACAAAAGGAATTATTTTTTTTAAAAACACCAGAAAAATATCAATATAATAGCATGACTAAATATCAGTTACAGAAAAAAATATCAGTCCATGGCTTTACCCGGGCTTTAAATACACCGGATACTTATTTTAGCCCTCACAGCGATTTGCAACAACATTGTTGCCTCAGTTGTGCTTTGATACTTCTTCCACAGGCCCAATCTGTCCTGTCCCCTGAGTTATGGAGGCCTGTATTTGACTCAAACAACAAAATTAAAGAGGAGACAGGAGAGCTGGCTAATTAGAGCACATGTTGCATATGTCTTGGGAGAATTAAATATATTGCACTGCATAATAACAAAACTTTTTTGTGTTTGCTGGTTAACTGAATTGATTCCTGAAAAGCTGCTTGCTCGATTAAGCCTGTGTGTGCTTTTCTTTTGGCAGGCGGGCCTGCTTCATCTTCATTCTGCAAAATAAATGTTGTTGTTTTACGGTAATTTATTCATGTGTATGTAACACTAAGGCACATTTAGAAGCTCGTGAGGATTTATACATGGGGACTTAACTCTTGGCTACATTCTACATGTAGCCAGGGTGAACTGAAATACTCACAGAAAACTGCTCATTTATCAGGGTTTCCAATTCCAGAATAATCACAGCAATTTGTAAAACTATACAACGGTTGCATGGTAATTTACACCAAAAAGGTCAATTCAAGAGCTTCTTTCTTCATTCATTCCTTCAGGGGGAACCATACACGTACAGAAGCGTCTTAGAGTGTGTGTGTGTGTGTTTAAGCGTAACCTCAGTGGCAAGTTCACTGTGCTCTGCTGAGGTATGTTTCAGAAGAGAAGCCAGAGGAGGGTAGAGTCAAATATCTGCTCTGACCTCGTATGTGTGGGATCTGTCTGTGGTCCCGCAACACTGGCCCTCTGCCAGGTGAAACAGCCCACACAGTGAAATCCTGCGAATGTTGTGAGTCAAAATTGTGGATATCTTCATTTCAGTAATGCAGGGATTATACAGTCAAAACGTCATCCCTGCTGACCTGCCAGGTGCAGCAAAGTGAAGTGAGAGCTATAAAAGATCTTATGTAATTCCATTTTAAAAACTGCACTTTTGAGAGGCAAAAAAAAGTTTGAATATGTTACTTGCGGAGTGAAAAAGTCACAATCGCAACAGTTACAATCCCCCAGTCCCCATTTAACTTTTCCACTGTTATCTTTCAAAACTGGGTGCAGTAATAAATGGTTCCCAACCAAAAAAGTAAAAAAAAAAAAACCCCGTCTTCATTCTGTTTTCTTTTTCATTTCACTTGCACTTTTTTTTGTTATATCGCTGCGATTTCGCCAATGCATTTCTCGTAAATCAGTTTTTGCTCACGGTGCTCGCAGATTTGAAAAATGACATTGAAAACATTGAAGCACTACGTGTCCTTCCAGATAATCTGCAAAACACGCTGTGAGATCAGTCAGTGTGACAAGCAGAAACACAAACCTCATTCCGTGCACCCTCATTGTGCTGGGCTGACAGGCGCAGTCTCGGGTAACTTAAAACTTTGCAGGGCATAGTTTATGGTTAAGGAAAGTTATATGTAGAGGCAAAAATGTGCTTTCTTTGTAGTTTCTTTGAAATGAGTCTCGATATTGTTTGATAAATGACAGAATATTGATCTTTCTCCCTCCAAAATACCATTTTGAATATATCTGATTGTAACTACTTAGCAGAGAATAAAACTGAGAGCTTCTGCATATCACAAAAATCATTTATGAGTTAACATTACTGTTACATATGAATATTATATGCCTGGTGAAGCTGGAGAGAACCCATTTATGCATTTGTTTTGCACATGATACAGCAACCTGTGTCATGTGCAATCTGAGTATATGTATTGGGAAGGCGTCGGAGGATAGAACTGAGAGGATAATGCAGCTGAAATCACTGGCACGACTTTGTCTTGGACTCAGTGTCATGGTTTATTAACCTCTGACACATGATTGGTTAAAGATGGCTGTCTGTCAGTTCGTTATTACCAATTTCCCCCCCAATGAGAAGCTGTTAGCTTCCTTTCCAGCAACAAGTTAGCTGCCATGGTGAGATTTCACTTCTTTCTGCTCTGTTCCCTAACCTTCCCCATTACTGATAATTTGGACTATTAGTTAGGGAGTGCCATCTGGGTACTCTAATTATCCTCTTATGTTTCCCAGCTTCTCTTAACTACGTCCTGTCCTTTCCCAGACATCTTTTCTCTCATTCTCTGACAGCTTTAGAGAGAGAAGTGAACATAGTAAGGGATAAAAGTTAAGGAGTGCTGAAGATGAGAGACAGAACGCTCCATTAAAAAGGATACTGGGAAGTGGAAAAAAATCAGATTTGATGAATTCTAAATGAGAAGAGGAAACTAATCTTTTTCACCCCCTTTATGTTGTCTCCTCACTGTCTGCTGTGTTTGCTTACAGCACTTCAGAAGACACCGTACTTCAAACTATTTGATAAAAGAGAACACGCGCTGTGATTTCAAATATTAGAAAAGTTAGCTTTTTATTGCCGTTCTATGTTTTTCTAACCAAACGTTTGTTCCAGTTTCAATAAATAACCACAAAAAACCCCCTTTTAATTTAAATAGTCGTCTCTTCTTAAGTGTGTTGCATAAGTATTGTGCCAGTGGGGCTCAAAATATCACAACAAGCACACGCGCTCACACGCAAACAAATCCAATTACCATATATCTGTATCCCTCTCTCCAAATGTCATGCAGACAGCTGCCTGAATTATCACTGAACAGCAAATCATTCGCCGTATGTTAATTATAAAACTAATAAAAAGCAATAATGATTCCGATGAACATTTGGAGAATAATGTCAGTGACATCACACTGCAGGCCCACAATAATTAGCACATTGCTTCCAGTACATTCTGTACAGTAGGTGATAGACAGTTAATCTTTTTATAGAGATTTTTGCCTCGCTTTGCTTAAAGAAACTAGTTCTGCATCTGGAACTCTTTTGTGCTGACACAATGTATTGGCACAGGGGGTCATTATCTGTGACAAGACTAAATACAATTTAGCTTTACGTAATTGTATCTAGTGGCTCACACATTCCCCTAAAAAGTGAAAGAACCCCGGTTTGACCGCGGGAGGAGACACAAATCCCTTCGGGGTTGTGCCAGGAAGGCCATTCCAGTGTAAAAATCTGCCAAATCAAACATGGGGAACTACCCGCTGTGGCGAACCCTTGTTAACGAGGGAGCAGCCAAAGTAGCACATCAAATGTAGAAACCAAGATGTTCTTAGAAACTTCTCAAATCACTCCTGCACCATCCTTTCTATATTCTCACCGAAATGTCTTCAGTATCCAGTCTGAAATACCAAAATACAAAAGGTTTGATTTGGTCATTAGATAGTTGAGAAACACTCATTTTGGCAGTGAAACGAGCTGTAGACACAGACTCTTTTCATAGCTGATATTTTGACTCAGTGGAGCAACCAAGAACATAGAAAGTTGTTCTTTTCTTTAAAGGGGAATCCACACAGGAAGTGGCTCGTTTATCGTGCATCACTTTATCGCTGATGATTGGTTAGAAGCACCTGAGACATTGTGGTTGCCTAGGTAACTGTGTAATGTATTTATCACCCTTTCATATGTCAATCAAAAACATTATTTTCCGTCATTAGTAGCTTCTTTAATTATTTGCCAAGAAGTTGAATAGGTTTAGCTCTGGACCCACGCACTTTGCGTTGCAGTGGCTATTTTGCCTGTCTCGAGTTAGTACTTTGTTGCAAATCTCTCCCTGTGTGGATGCACTTTAAATATCTCAGTGTAAGCCAGTATGCACAATATCAGGAACCTAAAACTGAAGCATGGAATTAAATCTTCAATTTCATTTTCACAGAACTAAAAAACATACTTATCACTTTTTATAAAGTGTAATGTCACGTGCCTTCTGTTCACTCTAACAACTCTGGTATACCAGCTTGTTGTGGATGTTGATTGTTTGGTACTTGGGAAGTTGGTGTAATGAGTTTCAATTACCCACTTTCATTTGTTGATGTTAGAATATTGATTAGTGCAACTTTATGTCGTGATAGTTAATAACTCTACAAAGATAATATTTGCACATATTTTCACATGTGTGTGAGAGCCTCTCTGTTATTCACCCATCTCAATAACTGCTCGTTCAATCAACTTCAAGCGTAGTTAAAGTAACCACAGTGTAGAGTTTGAGGTCGATTCAGATGAACACTCACCCCTCACACAGAAACTATTTCTCTGTGTGAGGGGTGTAGCAGACACAAACATTTCTGTCTTTGTGAGGACGATCATTGCCATAATGTGTTCAAGATGAATTCCCTTTTAATTGTCAAGCAGCTGCCTTGCAGTTCCTGCATTTTGTGTTCATTAGCAGGACACACACATGTGTTTAGCATACTTGAAAAGTTGTCTACTTTTCAAACCAGCAATGTTATATGTTAATCTGTTAGCTTTCACAACTGATTGCTTACATGTGAGGCATTTAAGGGACATCTGTAACTTGTAGACTGAAACCCTGATTAAACAAAGAAAGTTCCGGTGTTCATGAGTGGTTACTCATGTTTGTATGTGTGTGTATGTGTGTGTGTGTGTGTTTCTAATGTCTAATATCCCTGTTTTTAATAGCAAATAAGTTGTAGTCAACAGGCTTTGGCATGCAGGTGAACATGTAAAAAAATGGATCCTGCATTATTATCCCTTTTTGGGGCGATCGTGGCTCAAGAGTTGGGAATTCGCCTTGTAATCGGAAGGTTGCCGGTTCGAGCAGTCTGGGTCGTTGTGTCCTTGGGCAAGACACTTCACCCGTTGCCTACTGGTGGTGGTCAGAGGGCCCGGTGGCGCCAGTGTCCAGCAGCCTCGCCTCTGTCAGTGCGCCCCAGGATGGCTGTGGCTACAATGTAGCTTGCCACCACCTGTGTGTGTGTGAATGGGTGGATGACTGGATGTGTAGGATTAGCCAGATAATCTGGCTAATCAGATAATCTGGCCTGTAAAAATGGCCCGTATACAAATACAGGCCATTTTTTGTGTTCACATAATAATGATGCCAGTTCTTTTAGCCAGTAAAATATAATTAAAGAACTTTTAAAGGTAATTTTGACAAAACCTGAATGCAGCTTCTAAATTTTATGTATGTTGCAGCCTGGCATTGCTTCAATTGATGGCAAAGGGACACTTAGTAAGAAGAAAATAATAACATCCCATTAGCTAGCACTACAGAAGAGTAGCGAGCAGAAACAGAGAAACATTTTAAGTGGCCAGAAATTTCATATTTCAACAAATATGAGCGAGCGCACAATCTGTTTCTGTGCAGTTTGTCATAAAATGTATCTGTGAGCTGAATGTACAGCTGCTGTACATCCTAGAGCGAGTAAAAAAGTTCATTTGTGATGATGACAGATGGTGAAAACTGTCAGAAAGAGAGGACGGGAGAGGAAGATGAAAGATTCTTTTTAAAGCTAAGAACTGCTCAGCAAGTGCAGTTTTACAAAATGTTCTACATAAATTTACAATGTTCTGATTCATTTTAAAGGTTTTAGGTAAGATGTTGGAAGCAAACATGTTGCTGAATCATGTTTTTGAGAAATATCCTGCAAAAAAAATACACAGATTTTGTGTTATAAGCTGTTATAATCTCGTATATCTGAATGCAGGTTATACTGGTTAGTTTACAGCACTGTGCTATGCACCTATGTTGGACGGCTGTTGGAGCAGGCCATGAAGTATTATCAGTTAAATCAACGGCAGCAAACATGAGATCCTATCTTTCATACTCATGAAACATCTGCTTATGTCTGGTTGAATTCTGTTGGCTAAATCCACAAAGCGCAGTGAAAATCAGAGTAGCAGCACAGGTCAAATGATCACAGCCTGTAAACAAAGAGAAATCTGCTGGAGCTCATAGAACAAGTTATTAGGTGATTTAAGTAATTCTTCCCCCATGCTGCACCACTGGACTGTTCCCCCACCTGCCAAATCCTGCTTTAACCCCTGCCTCTAACAGGCTGTGTACTACTGTATTTGGAAACACTTGAGTGAGCCTTTATATTCTTTCCATCTTTCCTTATTTCCACTTGCCCTCTAGCCACACATCCCACCTTTCTTTCAGCAGTCCCTCCTTTCACAAAGCACTGGATGGTAAAATCAAATACCTCTACATGGCCCATCTAGTAGTGCCTCGCTACAAGGTTATCTGGCAGCTTTACTCTTTGTACTGGGTTTACAGAAAAGTGATGATTACCCCTAACTGCTCAGTTTTTATAGATAGAGAGAAGAACGGTATGAAAAATTCAAAATCAGAATACAAAAATCGGTGTACCAGGAGTATTTGCTGTCTTGAAGCCTGAGAAAATAAGCAGCTTGACCTTTCTCTTTCTCTCTCTCTAAAACTAAATGGACAGGGGAGAGAGGAACAATGGTGGATCAATGTGGTGTGTAGGAAAAAAAGAATAGGGAATGAAAGTGATAATGGTAGAAAGCACACACACACACACACACACACACACACACACACACACACACACACACACTCAGACCGCACTCTCAGCAGACTTGCTGTTCTTTTCAATTGCACACACAGTACTGACAGCTTGTCAGTCCTACACACACACACACACACACACACACACACACACACACAAACAGAGAGACAACATTTCAGTCTTGATTTAAGCTGTTTTGTCAGTTTCACAGTAGTAGATTTTTCTTCCAGTTTTATGCTGCCAGGAAGACAACAACGCTTTTTATACCATGCTTTATACAGCTGTCTCTCCGACACACACACACACACACACACACACACACACACACACACACACACACACACACACACACACACACACACACACACACACACACATACATGCAAACACACACAATGCTGTTAGAAATCACTGATGAATTCTCTTGGTTGAATTATTGCACCTGCCAATCAAATCCCCTATTATTCTTGTGAGTTTTGCTGTTTTTTTCAGAGCATTTGTTTTGTGTGGGTGGATGAAGAAATAATCTTACTTTTTCCCCTCTGTCTTCTTTGTTTGTGTTTCTGATTTACAGTGAACTAAACTCATGCGATCTATATGTCTTTTACCAGCTTCCACCCAACATCAAGGCTACATGCTTCTTACTTGCACCCTGTAGCAATGACGTGACAATGTATATCTGTCTCTCCACTGTGAGCGGGTCATGTACATTTATGAATGACTGTACATGCCTGGATGCCATTTTATTCAAGCTACCTCTCAGGAGTTTTGCTTTTTTCGCATGGTGACACTGGCCCACGGCCCCGGGAGACCCTCCATGTCAGAGCTCTTTCTATCTCCGCAGATATATACATTATTTAACAGGGTTTTTTTCTTTTATTTTGAAAGGGTCACACCATAAAGAAGTATGGAAGATGGAAAGTTCAGCAGTGCGTGAAAAGCAAGTTTTGAGAGCAAGAGGCCAACCTATCCTGTGCTGATCTGCACAATAAGGAAAACAGATAGAAAAAAAACAGATACATAGACATGACAGATCATTCGAGACGAGTTATTACTGAAGTGGCATCTCTCTGCAATATGCGTTCATTTGCCAGTAATGTTTAGAAGATCTGAGCTGGTCACGTCTGCTCCAAAAATAATGGATGAAACTAAATACACATACATTACTTGACAAAGAATGCTTCAGCTTGAGACCGACAGCATGCTTTGTGTAGGTTCTCTGTGTGTGTAGAGATGTTTGCCAGGAGTGTTTCAGGAATGTTAACAGAAAGTATTTCCCAGAATCCACAGTGCAGAAGGCTTTAGTTTTCAGTCTCATAGTAATTAGTATGTAGCTATGTAGTTTATATTGTGGTGGCCCCAGTAAGCTATATTAAGAATGCTTAGCTAACAAAAATGTACTCAATCCACCTGCTGTAGAGTTATTCTAAAATATAATGTTAGTTGCTCTAATTGAGGAAGTTAGCAAACGCAAAGTCTGCTACACTGTGCGGCTGTCACTGGTAGCAGGCACAAGCAGGCTATGACTTAGCTATGACTTGTCACCACACGAACATCAAACTGATCACTGGATTCGCCTTTAGGATCCTCATTAGCCTCTGCTAAACTTATGGCGTATCTTAGCTCCTGAGGGTGAGTTATTAGGAGTGTGGACACTGCATTTAATCAATAGTTATTATTAATCTCTTCAACAGCGTGTCTTTTGTGCTGTCTTCCTCCCTTTAGCTCCAAAAGGCCGTGGCAGATGGCCAGGCTAAGGTTGGGGCAGGCTGCCCTTAAAGGCGACTGCTGTTGTGATTTGGCATTGTATAAATAAAATTGAATCGAATTAAATACCTGAGTTTGGGGTCTTTAGTAAAGATAGGCTATAGCACTGATAACGATTTGAGGTCACTTTCTTGCGACAGTGAAAGCCCTGATAAGCTCCTGGAACCAAAATAACAAGTGCTGCTTCTTAGAGGAGGGAAGATGGCAGAGGACAGTTAAGACAACAATGGTTTGGCTGATTTAAAGAGCACAAACAACCTGACTGGATGCCTAGCAGAAGCAGGGATGAGGGGGTTGTTGCCCAGTAAAGGTGGGGTTGTGAAGCTGTGTGGTTTATTAAAACATGGCTTGTGAGCTAAGTGTGCCTGTGCAGAGCAGGAGATAGAGCCATATCTCATAGTTCCAGTTAAAGAGGCATGATCAGTCACTGCCACTGGCTCGACTACACTGCCAGAACACACAGCTGTTGGCATGTAGGTAAGTGGGAGATTTTGTGTGTTTGTAAGCATTACTGCTTGTATTTTTGGCAGCATTTGTATTTTACTCTGGCAGAAATATGTGGCTAACCGTACTGTTATTGAGAATTAAAGCATCTCTTGAGAAGGGTCATGAAAACAAACCTGGTAGTCGGAGGGCTGAGTTCAGAGATGGATTCTGTTGGTTTGCTGCTGTTCCATACAGTATCTGTAGCAGAAATGTAATCAGGGTTATGTGTGCCCTCTGGGGCTCTTAGTGAGGGATGTTGCCATTCTGTACGGAGCAGATAGAGCTGGTTTGGCCTGAGATGGCCTGATCATTTACATTGACACTGATGACGCCATTAGCCAGCTGCCAGGAAACCTGTCAGACATGTTTCACTAGGCAGAGCCGCAGACACCACACGTCATGTATCAGGCTTTAAAGCGCAACCTCTTCCTATCTGGTTTTAATGTTAGTTCGTTCAACGATTTAAAGGTCAGGATTCAATGGAAATTGCTCAAAATTGCTATAAGGAAATGCACAGCATTATTAACTGTGCCAATAATGAATTGAAATGAAAGCACAAGTCTTATTTGCAAAGTGCCCGAAGAATATTGCACACGCTCCTTACTGCAGGGGGTATGTCCAGCTGATCTATTTGCATAAACAAATGCTCGGATAACTGCTTTAGTTTGAAGAGACAGTAAAATGGCAAATATGTTTGTAATAACACTTCTCTGCTTAACTGTGAACTGTGTGAACTGCTGAGGGATTCTTTGACGTTGAGAAGCTGAAATAGTTTCAGACAGATGTCAAACTCACACTACACATCCAATTCACAAAATGCAGGCTTGTGTAAACCAAACATCCTAGCACCTTTTTTTCCTTTAGCATAAATGGTAACTCTTTGTTCCCCCAGTTTTCACATGATTCACTCAAAGAAAAAGTAAGAATCTTCTAGAGAGCACACAAGGACACACACACACAAAATATTTCAATACTACCTCATGGCTATTGTGGTGTGATGTGGATAAATGCAGTGCTGCAGGCCTCGATTACCTTTCCTAGTTACGTCTCAGCAAACGACAGGTACACTCAGCACTTCTTCAGATTTTCTTTTTAGTAGGCAGAGATGATACAAGTCAATAGCTGTGCTCCTGCAGTATCCTTTTTATACAGAGAATTGATACTTAGCAATTGTTATCTGTATTGGAGAAGAATGATACTTAATATAATGCATGAAGTATTCAAACCACATGTTATTATCCAAGCAATTACTGCTCCTGTCATTCCGGAGCTGCAGTTCGCTATTATGACTCATACCTCCTTAGACGATCAGAACATAGTTTGTGTAGTTTTATTTAGTTTGAGGTTGAATAGTGGGAGTTTGGAAAACATGACAATTTGTTTCAAAGTAAAATCAAGATGATTATATGATTTATTTGTACTGTAAACATATTTTTTGTTATCCTGTCAAAACAATTTTAGGCAAAATAGATATATCTGCAGTAAAGTGCACTCATGGTAAACGGTTGAGGTGGGTTCATAAAGTGGTATGCAGAGGCAGCAGCAGAAACTGCAGGCCTATGTGGGCTGAAACAGTTTAAATAGCACGCCCCATATACATTTTGCAAATAGGATGTGCATAAGGGTAAAGCTTATGTGGGCTGGCACTGAGATCGGCTGATCTGCCAGGATTTCTGGCAGAGCTCGACTTAGTGATCTCCCAGAACTAAAGCTATGCAGCTATGCTGGTATCACTCATTCCTGACAACACATATGAAACACCAACTGGTTAGCTCAGCTTATCAATAACAGTGGACAACAGCTAGACCTGCATCTAAAGGTAGTCCATGCCAATCAGTACTGCTGCTCAATGACTTCTGCATAAAAAAAACAAACAAATCCAAAACAGTTTGGCATATAACACTTTATGTCTAGTGCAAAGATGTGTGAGAGTAACAGTCCTCATATTTAAGCCCCTGAAAGAAAGCACAGTGGCCTAGTTCCCAAACAAAAGTCTGAGTTTAGCTTTCTTCTGTATATAGAAGAAAGCATGTCCTCATTTAAATTGACAGCCTCAACATACTTCTATCACTTTCTGTTGTTTCCTTCTTCCTGTAAGTGAGTGTAAGTCACATTTCCAACACTGTAAATAGACACTCATTTAATTACAAACACTGCAACCTTTCTAGGAGGATTTGTGTTTAATTTTAAAGAGATGAGTCATAGACCGTGTTATTTTTTTAAAAAAGAAAAAGGAATTACTATAAGCATCAAGTTGGCTTAGGCTCAGTTTAAAAATAAAGGTTTGTTTTCCCAAATGTGCAGTGGGATGTACTGCAAGTCAGCTTTAAAAAGAGCTGAAGGAGAGGTTAGTGACGGTAACTGTGGAATCGCAGTCAAGTATGAGAGCTTAAACTAATAATGCATTACACTTAATGCATGAGAAAGGCCATAAAGCGATTTGTCACTGCTGCTGGTCAAGTATAGCATTGGTTTTATTGTATGTCTGCCCTGTGGTCATTTAAACTGCAATTAGATGAGCACATCAGCGAATGTGTTAAGCTATGTCTTTGTACCACAAAACAAATGGACTGCCACAGAGTACACAGTATATTTCTACATGTATTATGCATTGTGCTTGACCTCATATTACTACAGGTCTTCCTCCTATGGGAACCAAACTGAACGTTCTCATCTGCTGTAGTATGTTCCGTCTAAATGTAAATGGACACACTGACATGCACAATCCACGAGGCCAGCGGGGGCCACTGTCCTCCTTTCTAGCCCATTAAATGGGGACTCCATTATCTGAACTCCATACTACACAAACATACATACAGACGACAGCAACACAGACTATAGGCACATAAAGCAGTCCTCCTTGAATAGCTCCCGCCATGCTGCGTCGTGCATATTTTATAACATCCAGCATTAAAAGCCAAAGAAATAAGGAATGCCTAGGCAGGCGGGCGGGTTAGCTCTATGCCCCACTTCTTTTCTAGTTCAGCTGTTTTTTTTTTTTTGCAAACATAAAGAGAGCTGGACAGAGGCAGTGTTGTGGAAAGTGGAAAATAAGATCGCTAATTGTGTGAATGTAGAGTTGAAAAAGAGATTACATATGCTAGAAAACACGACCATGGGACAGTATTCCATAGGTGGCCGGCTGGATTTCACCAGTGCTGGTTTTCTCGATGACCTTTTGCCCTGCATCTTTCTACTGGGAATTATCCAGGCTTCCACTTGAATGACAATTTATTGCAAAGCCCAATAACAATTAGGTGAAAGAAGCTTGGTTTAGCAAAGAAACTGATACTCGTCAGTATATAATTGGCTGATAATAGTGTGTTTGTTTTGAGTGCATATTCTCTCTTGTGTTTATCAATGTTTGAGTGATTACAGCACAAACTACTGGATTTTTCTATGTCTGTGTTTGTTTACATGTGTTGCTGTATATCAGACTAACACCCTGGTAAGTCAACATCTTTTCCCGTCATCGCCGCCACTGTTATGCAGACACCTCACACCGGGTCACGCAGGCAGGTTGTTGTGTCAGTGTAACACGCTGAGTGTTGCAGTCATCCTTTACTTTGTCCAGCTTTTCCTCCTCCCGATGGCGGTCAGCCGAGAATTGTGGGGTCAGGTAAGAGTCGCTTCTGTCACACAAACACCTTCACGACTCACACGGTTGTTCTCTCCTCCACCTCATCTCTGAGAATAAATATTTAATTGCTGTCCTCGCTTTTATTTATCAAGTGCTTACAGACTCGAATGATCAGCAATGTGCATCGTCTATGTCAGTGTGGAACTTCACAGCTGGAACTGTACAGTCGGGTTAGCTTGTTTGAAGTGTTTACTGTGATTGAGGCGACTCTCTTTAGTTAGTGCTTCAACTGTGTGGCTGTGCCGCCCTTCCATCAAAGCCTGTGCTATTTTGGTTTGTTGTATTTGTTTATTGTGATTGGTGGTTGTCCTTACATGTGGTCTTTTGCTTGATCGAGGCTTCTAGAGCTGCTTCAATCATCATCCATCATGGAAAATTTAGGTGAAATTATGTGTTTTTAAGGTCAGGTCTGAAAGGTTTAGAGTTGCTCATTTTTCCTAAACCAGTGATGGTCTTGGGTTTATGTGTGGTATTTCTAGAGCAGTGTTTTTCTGTGCCTTGTTTTGGAATTTTATTTTTCTCGTAATCATACTCCTCGTTTCTCTATATTTTGCTAGAAAACCTAAAAAGCTTTTAAGTCATTATTTTCTCTCTCTTTCTTTCTCTGAAGGACATTCAAAGCTCATCTTTGGATAATCACTGCCTTTTGTTCAATTCTCCGTCAAAATGATCAATAAATAATGTTCATATTGAGGTCTGTACTCTGGGGAGTCTGATCCATGACTGATATTCTTCTTTTGTGTTTTTCTACCCAGGTATCCTTATACTGCACTTGCAGAGTGTTTGGGATTATTTTCATGTTGAAAAATGAAGCCACTGCCAGATGCTTTTCAGATGATATTTCATGGTGGATCTAAATCTCCTGATGATGATTCAAACCAAAAATGTTAATTTGGATTCATCGCTCCATCAGACTTGCTGCCACTGATTTTTATTCAAGGTTTTGTGTAATTTTGGCATACCTCAGTCTTTTCTCCCTATTTTCCTTCCTTAATAATGGCTTCTTTGGCAGCCACCCTTCTACTGAGACCATTTCTGATGAGACTTCAGCAAACAGGCGATGGATCGACTGAAGGGCCAGATGTATCTTTCATGCACTGTTTCAGATCTTTGCTGTTTTCTCACCATTTCTTACAGACAGGACTTTCACATACAGCACTGTTCCTATGTTGTAGTTTTTTTTTAGACCTAACACAACTTTGGCCATAACTTGTCCAGTTTCCTCAGTTTTTTTAAGGACACACCACACCAAGATATACCAAGACATCAGCTAACAGCTCTTTGAGAATCACCTTGTTAGCACAAAAATCCTATTTTATACTTGTCAAAGTGTCTTTGGCATTTTTCATATTCAGCTAACAAAAAATGAAAAAAATAACTGGTAACTGGTTCTTTCACAAGTTTTCTGTTATGTTTAGACACAACACTGTGGTTCATCCCTTGAGTTAGGTGGCTTTTTAAAGTGGAATGTTTCATATGTCAGTATTACATGGCTCGGCAGCGAGTTAAATGCTCAGTAGCCAAAAAAGAACTTTAAAAGACCATCAGAAAACCTGAAGAACTATTGCTTCAGATAGAAGAAAGTTTGGCTCTTTGGAAGTGCCTGAACCCTGAAGTACTGTTATGGTGTTCTTGTTATGGATAAAAAGTGTATTTTTTTGTTAAATATCTGATCTGCACTTTGCCAACATCTGTCAACAAATATAATTCTAATAAAGTTGTTCTATATAGTGTGTTGATATGGCACACTGACGTCTGGGGGAATTTTAGATGGCACTCATCTTCAGAAAGGTTGCCGACCCCCGGGTTAGAGTGTTTCAGCTGTGTGACCGTATTTATTTGTTATTTTGGTTCGTTGCTTTTGTTCAGTTTGTTTCATGGTTATGCGGGATGACTATTTAAAGCATCTTGCATTCATCACAGAAGTTTTATAATTAGATTTATATGTTTCAGATCAGCCCTGTGACAAACTGGCGACCTGCCTAGGGTGTACCCTGCCTTTCACCCTAAGACAGCTGGGATAGGCTTCAGTCCCCCTGCGACTTTGAAAAGGATAGGCAGAAGAGAATGGCTCGATGGATGAATGGATGTTTCTGATCATGTTCAGAGGTTCAGAATCACTCAGTTTAACTAAACCATTAACTGAATGTACCTTTTTTACACTACTGCATATTTTACAAGAACAGGTGTATATATATAAACTTGATTTGACATTGTAAAACTTAAAGCAAACTGTAGAGTAAACATAAACAGTGATTAGCTTTGTGTGTTGTTGGGCTCGATTATAAAGAAGCAGAAAAAGACGCATTCCAGTTTGGTAAGGTTCTGTGAAGATTAAACAGGCGGTTGGCCATCTTGGAACACCGCGCCGTCCAAGAGAGCTGTAACCTGGCAGCAAGAAACTCCAGGATACAAGGCCCTGGCTCTTGAGGTGTATGCACACATGTGTGTTTTTGTGTGTGTGTGTGCTTAGCTGGCATGTTTGGTCGCCATCTGCAATCTCCAGGGATCCTGGCTAAGGTGGGCACACATGCACACAGACAACCACAGAAAGATAGGCGTCGCATACACGCAAGAACATGAACACTACACACTCTGCATCCTCGCAGCTGTGGCTTGCTAAAGTTTGGCTGCCAGCGTGTGTGCACCAAGTGAACTATAATCATACTCAATGCAAAAGATCAAAATCCTATTTCGGGGAAAGCAGGCGAACAAAACCTCCAGGAAATTCTTTTTTTCTCTCTCTTACTCTCTCTCACACACACACACACCCACACATGTCCTGGGATATTAAGGAATGTGATATCACTGCAGGCGATCAGTTATATTGGCCAGCACACATCCACAAGGTGCTGTAATATTCACATATTTTACCACTCCTGTGATCAGCTGAAAGAAATGTATAAAACATGAAATATAAATGTCAGGGATGTAAATGAGGGGTGATGTTGCCAAGGGGACAAAAAAGTTCATTATGAACGTTTTAGTGATTTGGCAGAGATCAATTCTTCAATGCCAGCGCCATTGTTTAAAAGTCCAGATTAGCTCTTTAATACTGCAGGTCTATTGATAGTGATTACGAGCTTAACTGAACAAAGAGGTTGGTGATCATACAAATTTAGATGATGAGGATGTTGCCAGGACAGGCCACTCGATCCGAGCCATGTCCTCGTGTTAATCTATTGCCGCCCTGTTACCACAGATACTGGGAATCAGAGCATAAATCCATATCCAAGCCAACATTCCTGCCCCTTCTCCACTCATGTTCATGTTTTGTAATAGTGTCAATTTGTTTGCCCAGGTGCAAAGGGAAAGAGCAGTTATAGATCATATTTGTCGAATACACTGAAGCTGATTAGAGGGGATGAGTTGAAGGCCTAAAGCTGCTTTTCCTAATCCCGAGATTAGTAATAATAAGAGGTCTGTGTTTCTGCTCACACTCACACAGAGACAAAACAGTGGTTTTGGCTCAATCCTGAACACAAAGCTGGTATCTGCACTCTCTCAGAACACTCTCCTTGGCCACAGTAGTGACAGTCCCAACTGGGACAAGCATAGCAAGCCAGTAAGGCTCACTGCCAGGCCAGCGTTTCCAGTCTGAGCAGTGCCTAGAAACCTGCTACTGTGGAGTCCAGTGTTGGGCTGAAGATTAACCTACTAACACAATTGAAAAAGTTCCAGGCCTTTTTCTTTCACACACTTTGTTGTGTTGCAGTCTCCCTCTCCCTCATCCAGGGTTCAGTTTTTGGTATTGGTTCAGCGTACACACCTAAACTTGCACACAATTTTAGGCCTAATTGCAAACCTCAGGGGGGCACTTTTCTGTTGCATCATGAAACAAATGCTACACGAATTAGCAAAGGTTGCATTTAAGTGAGTGGAACAGCTACATTTTTTTTAATCTAAGAAAAGGCTTGACTTTTCAGCTTGAATTAGAAATGAAGTGCAACAAGACCTCCTGTAGGATGCTTTGGCGAAAAATCAGATAAAAGATTTATTAGACATTTCGAAAAAAAAAAAAAAAGATTCCGATGATCAAGACAAATACCAAACTGAAATACATTCACAAGCAAAGAGAGAAGCAAAGCAGAAAAATAGAAAATACAATTATCGGTGTCTGTTTGACCCTGGGGAATTCACAGTATAATGCCACTGGATCTAATTCACTTGCAAAAGAGTTGAGCAGGATGTAAAGCACGATTCACACTGGACTCAGACCATGAAAAAGCCTCTTTTCCTCCAACCTTTCACGCAGACAAAAAGCCGCTGCATCTCCACTCCATGTGAGACTCGCGGCTTTGAATCTGCATGTGGGACAAAGGCGCCCGGGCTAAAAACAAACACTCAGCATGAATAAATATATACGTTTGCTTTATACTGAGTATCCTTTCATGCAAACATTCCGAGAGAGGGACGGCCAACATACGGTTGCAAGGACCGGCTACTTGCTTGACATCAGAGGGAATTCAGGGGAGTGCATCTACGTATTAATGTATTCTTTTTAAAAACTCCTACTCAGTGGACCATGAATTGAGTCTTTTCATAGGAGCCCATCTCATACTGGTGTGAAATGAGGTGAAAATAAGCAGACTTAAAAGAGACAGCTTTGCAGGAAGTCTTCTCTGAATGTCTATGGAGGTTTGCTGAGGTGACCCAAACAAATCAGCTTTTGAAGGGAGTCAAGGGTGAATTCAGCGCACTGGGAAACAAACACACATGCAGGCAACGCTCGCTGTCAGCGGATATGCATGTCAGAGCTAGTGCTGTCATTTTCTCATTGCAAGGCTTTCCTCACGTGGTTCTCTGCCTTCTGGGCCTTGCACTTGCAGGGCTATCTAGTCCCTGGACTGCCAACTGTAAGCACAACATACTACAGTCTGTCAGACTGATTGTTATGCACACACGAGGCTCACCAACAAACACTGTCCTACTTTTCAACTGAATTGTAAACTCAAAATACACAAAATATTCATGACAATAAATAAATTCTGAGGAACATAATAAACTAAATGGCACCTCTATCTGCAGCAGAGTGCTGTTTTATGCGGGGGCATCTGTGTGCTGCATATTTATCAAAGTGACAGCAGGCATCAGGGATACAGGGGCTCCAACATAACCACTTACTCACTAATGGCTTACACAGCCACGGATCATTATCCCTCACGGCACAGCACAGCACAGCACAACACAACACTGCACTGCACAGCACCATGCTGCACAGCAACCCCCTCAGTCCCAGCATTACATTGGCTTGACTGCAGTGTGAAGTGTGTAGGAGGCTGATTAGATCTTTTCCCAGAATGCTTCCTGAATTTCAGCATCAAAATGTTTGCAGGGATTACTCGTTAGTGTAACAGTTTGAAGCTACCGGTCTTTCCTGTGTTTCCAACTATATATTTGGAAATGCCACGATTAAAGGCTCGATTGATTTGTGGATATGGTTAAAGTAACAATGTAATTAACAAAGTAATTACTCAGATCAGTGGATCTGAGTGGTCAGATAATCAGATCATAAACAACCCAACAGTTTATACTTCTGTTCTAACCAGTTTTGCCAGTTTGTTCTAAGAGTAAACTTAAAATATTATTTTACCTGAAGACCGAGTGCTTCAGCAGTTTTCTGTAATTATACTTTCCTCACATAATACGTAGCAAATTGCTTAGATTTAATTATTTGTTCTTCTACCTGGCCTACTCGAGAGCACCTGTCGGATCAGTCATCAGAGCCATCCAGTTCTTCCTTTCTTCTTCCTTTCAGCAAAAATCATCCACTGAACTGGAAAATGATTATAAGCATGCAAGAACAAAAGGTGAACCTTTCACCAGAAAGTCAGTCTGAAAACTGTGACAGATGTGACTACCGTCTGAACAATGTAAGTGTTTCTGACACGACGAAGCAGGAATGTCTGATACCATATGTGTGGGAATGTTTTGTTTTAAAACAACTAAAAGACATTTAGAGTGAGGAGGGGTGGTGGGGGCACTTTTAACCAAGATACAGGAGTTTAACTCTCATCTGGTATAAGTTTTATGTTTTGCATGGGGTCCCTCTGGGTTCTCCAGGTTCGTTACACAGCTCAAAGACGTGCAAGGGTTAGGTTAACTAGCCGTAATTGTGAATGATTGACTGTCTCTCTGTGTTAGCCCTTCAGTAGATTGGCAACCTATTCAGGGTGTACCTTTCACTGTGGGACGGGTGGGGGAGGGGATCCAGCTCCCCCACAACCCAGGGTTGGATAATTGGAAGAAAACAGATGGATCATTGTTTACTTTTATTTTCACTGACAGTTCTGTTAGGCACTATTTTTTAAGTGATCTGAGACTATCATGGTTAAAGCAGTTCCTTTACCACTTTAGCAGACTAAATTTCTAGTTTATCAGGACACCTTTTTGTGTCCTATCTAAAAGAAGTAACACAGTAGAATACAAGGTTAATTTAAAAATGTTATAAAAACTGCTTGCCTTCAGAAACCACAGCCTCAGTTTCTAGGTGAAGGGATTGTCTCATAAAAGCTTTGACCTCATAACTAAAAAGATTCCTCAGAGAATTCAGCTCTAAAAGTATGTTTAAGCATATCATACAATAACATAGTAATAAACAACCGTAAGCCTTAGACAGCTGTTGAATACAGTCCACAATACACAGCGTGGATGTTTTTTTTTTTATTCTCACTTCCCTCTGAGTATTAACAATGCACCACTCCAGGCTGTCTCTCACTGTCATGCAAACAAATCCAATCACACATATGCACGCATCCTCAGACAGATGTCAAAGCAAGCACTTAGTCATGGTTCTTAGTCAAAATAGAGTTTTCACTGAGGGCTGTAGTAACTGTCATGTGACTCTGTTGCTTTTTTTCTGTTGTTTTCATTTGTTTGGTAGCCTGTGACTGATTTTGAAACGTTCAATGATACCAGCTGTATCACTGAATACATGCAGATATGGGGAAAAAAAGACAAAAAAGCTGTATTCAATAAAAACATTTAAAACTTTTTACAGATGCATTTAGAACAAAAGTCGTTTCTGTTAGCTGATGGTTGAAATGCTAAATTACAGCTGCGAAACTGTATTGTTTTATACTATTGGTAGGTGCCATCTCAAACTAAACTTCAAACTCCACTGTTGTTTTCCCCCTTTGTGGGTAAAGGGAAGTATCAACAAATACACGTAAAAGAGTGACGTGCATGAACTTTGACTTGCTGGAACAAGTCAAAGAGGCGCAGTGAGCCTCACAGGTAGAAAATTCATGATGTAGCTGTAGAGCCACTTCAGTTCATTTATGCAATTTTATCATCAGGTATGAAAATTTGGTACCAGATGTTCCTTGTAGTTAATGTTTAAAGGAAAAAGGCTTTGTGGATTATTGGAATGAAGAAAACACCTAATTTAGTCTATTTATTGCATCAAAAAAGCTTTGATGTTTTAAGCACACCTGCTGTTCATCAAAGCAGATGGAGTTGGATGGGACTGACCAGTCTTTATTTACGCTTTAAATATGGCCTGATCTTCATCTAATTTGCAGTTATAGTCGAACACAATCTGACTACACTAATAACGCATAAACAGCGGTTTCTGAGCACACTGAGTAATTTCCTGTTGTTCAGGATACAGAAAAATAAAGACATTTAGTAACTCGCAGGTCCTGCTGTAGCAACAACTAGCCTCAGATGTTTCATGTAGCTGCATGTGAGACTTGCATGGCAATGAGGAGATTTGGACACATTACTCCTATAAAAACACACATATTTCTGGGACTTCTTGATTGAACAGCGAACTTCAGGTCATGCTGCAGCATTTCAGTTGTGGTAATGTTAGGATTTGTTATGACCGTTGTCAAAATCTGTGTTTTCTTCAAAAGCTCTGCTGTTTATTCACTTGCCTGCTTGGGGTCATTGTGGTTTGGCTCAGCCTTTGGTCATGGGTTGGTGCCATGAAATAAAATTTCTTGATACAATAATTCTGTGCTCGTAGTTCCCACATTGACTGAGAGATAACGAAAAGCAAATCAGACTACAAATGAATGCTCCCATCCATTTAATTTAATTAGAACGAAACATTATTATTCAGACTTTTAGTACAAGATTTTAAAGCGTAAGAACATAAAACCCCATTACATTACAGATAACACAAGTAGAGCCGGGAGGCAGACAATCTGATAATTATATAGAAAGTGAGTCAGTCTCCAGTATTTTAGCTGAAGTGTAAAAAACTTGGTATTTCCTAGGGTTTGAGAACCTCAACAGTCCAGGCAAACATGATATCCATGGGTAAGGCACATTAAAAAATAAGAAATATGAATACATGTAAGAAATACCAACATCTCATATAAGCTGTGTCCTTTTTACAGGCCACAGCACACTGTCCAAAATTTTTTTTAAGAATTAAAAAGAAATATATATCCAAAGATAGTTTTTTAAGGCCCTGTAACTTCACTGGCAAACGTTTTTGGTGGGCTGCTTTGCTCTGAAAATCGATGACCATGTCTTTGGTTTGTGTAGCATTTAAACTGAATTTAAATGCATAGAGCCAATGAAAACGGAGCAAGAGAGCGAGAGAGAAAGCGGCAGTGCCCATCTGTTTGCTACAGGCAAGATAAATAGTGATGGATTCATTGTTCAGTCAATTAGAATTCAGGGAGACAGAGGGGGGTGGGGGGTGGTGGTAGAGGGAGGGCCGAAAAGAAAAAGAGAGAGCGTGGCGTGTTGAAGAGCCCCTGTGAAGAGAGTGCGATTTCACAGGCCAAGTGTGAATGGCTAACACAGCTGAGTGAGGGAGGTGAGAGCATACCCCGAGGTGAGAGAGGGATGTTCTGTTGGATGAAAGCCGTGGGTTGAGGGGTGACTGGGGGTTAAGGCTGAGGAGCCGTGCAGGGCTGGCACTCAGACCACGACTAACTTTTTTCTCCCTACATTTAGAAACCCAAGCAAAAGAAAGCTGAAGTGTCTACGTAGCTATAACGGGCTAATTACTACATTTTCCTGATTCTACCTTAGTGTGAACAGGACAGCAGGTAAAAATGTGTTGATGTAATTTAATTTTTTTAAACTTTGGGAACATAACTAGAAACCTCTAAATGAACAAGCCCTACGATCCTGGTTGCTGTTTTGAACACTAAGGAAGTAAAAAAAACCAACAGACTGAGACTGAGTTTTACATCAGTGTCATTGGATCAATCAGTCCTTCTGCTTGACCCTCTCCAATTAACCTAAACAGTTATGTTATAAACTTTGAACATTTATAAGTATTCTTATGAAATTTTAGTTTGATACATCAAATACTTTTCGACATATATATATATATTTATATATATATATATATATCGATTTTATATATTTTATAAAATATATATCGATATATTTTTCTGAAATGTGGTAACTCCGTCTTTCAAGACTTTTTTTTTTCACACACTGAAATCTGAGGCCATGTTTAAACATGACTCAGTATCTAAAATTAAACTATTAAAGATAACAGCCTGAAATTTTAAGAAACATTTTGCATAATAGAATCAGACTGCTTTCCTTTTTTTTTTTTGGCATATCTGAAGCAATGTCTGAACACAAACATTACCAAATCTATTTAAAATAAATCTATAAATCTATTCAAAATCTTTAAAATGAACCAGAATGTATAATTTGGGATATATACATCAAAAAATACAAAGTATTATGTAGTTTAAATGTGACTGATATTTTAAGCTATCCTGTAGTATTCCATATTTGCTGATGAAATGATACATGAGGAAGTTGGAAGAGTATGTATAAGTGTTGTAAGATAATGGTGAGGTATGCATTCAAAGCAATAAATGTTTTTAAGGTGTGATTACAGTAAAAGTTGGATCTCGACTAATAATTAAGGTTGATTGACAGGCTGACAGATGACATCAGGGTCCTGACAGACTATGATGAAATCTGGGGGATAATGGGTATCACGAGAGCAGGATACCAAAGATAAGGCTGCAAAGCATAAGGAAAAAGAACATCCAATGAGAATGGGGAAGGTGAGAGAGAACATGCAAAAGAACCAATGCTGAACTTTTCATTCAGACTCGGACATAAACAAAATGACTGTTGTTACCTCGTCATATTAAAAACAAAATCTCATTTAAATCTCCTCGTCTACTCAGTTTAGTGCAGTTCAAATGCAAATACATTCAAGTGGCTTCACTTTTTGATGTCATTTCAAGTTTATTTCCAGAGCTGAGCATCTTTGGATAAACTGGATAAAGAAGACTTTGGTCCCAGAAGCTCAGCGCTGTGAGGAAAGAGGAAACGGGGACTCGGGGTGAGCAAGAGGGTGCTAGAAGACGATGAGCGTTTCTGCAGGAAAGACACTTGAAAGAGTGAGAATGGCAATGGGATGTTGAAACAGAGAGAAATAACAGCCCAGCCCTGCCTCTGACATTTCTGCCCGCCCAAACGACCACAGCAGGAACATAACGATGTATGCCTCCCTCCGGGGCCACTGTTTACTCCTACTGCCGTCCTGCTCTGCAACAGACAAACCTGATTGCTGGCGTGAGCACTTTTCTGCTGAGACTGCCATTTTAATTTAATTATCCAGGCACGTTTTGGAGGCTTTACAGCACACATGCAGATGCAAAGCAACCTGCTCATCTAACATATGAATTCAAAATAATTATATTTGAATCATGATGCTCACGATGATTCTCACCCCTCATACTCCGTGTTTTTAATTCCTTCTGTCAAATTGGAAATAAAGTTACAACAACTCTTTGTCCTTACAGGTCTTCAAGGTCCCAAATTCGTGGGCAGTGACAACAAATCCCTTTCTGTAACTAATGAGCCTTAAAGAATAGAGAGTATGACCTCTGAGAGCTGCTTAGACATAGATGGAGGACAGAGAAAGGGGAGAAGTAAGAAAGAGGGAGGATTTAAATCAAAAGGGAGGAAATTTAAAATGATCTGGACAACGTGAAAGCCAGCACCGAGAGGATGGGATGTGGCACACACTGAGTTACTAATAAGACTTGTCATGCTGATGGTGGTTGAAAAAAAAATCAAATATGGGCTTAATTTTTTTTGAAATAGCTGAAATGTATCCGACTGCACAGTTTTATATCTCATTTATATTTTTACCATTTTAAGTAAGTGAGTCATCTTTATAACATGACATTGTTATGCAGTAGAGCTCAACTGCCTACTCATACTGTTCTTCCTGAAGTCATAGCAAAGCCAGTGAGTCTCCAAGATGGCAGAGCAATGCTAGGCTGTCAGGCCAAAGGAATGAGCGTGTTTGGTTACATTAAATAAGAATTAGATAACAAACTGTTGTGTTAATATGAACTTTTGAGGTGGATGTGATTGCAAGGGTTATGTTTTTGTCCTGATAGGCAGTCAGCATCCCAGGCTGACTGTGGGACATGCTGTTTTGATGCAAACCACAGTGAATCCTGTCACACAGATGGACACTTTCATAACTATTGTAAGAGTGTCGTTTAACCCTGTCAACCAGAAAGTAACTTTCCCAGTGATAAAACACTTTCTTTAGACATATTCTGCAGTGAGTATGTTTCTGCTCTGTTATTATGATTGTGACAGACTAACTGTCAGAAGGATGTTAGCATCAGCAAATGTAGATGTGACGCTCTACAGAGATTTATTTAAAAGCTTTGAAGTGGTGACATCACATTTAGGCCACAGATGATGTCTCAGTAGTCTTGGCCCTAACCTTACCCAAACTCCACACAGAGTACAAGACTTCCAAAATCAAACCACTATCTGCAATGTATTTAAGTGGAACCGCTGGTTTTGTGAAGTTCACTCTGATATGGACCCTGTGAGCCGCTGTCAAAGCAGAATTTGTTGGTGGATATAACTAAAACTGTATTATTGTGGTCCATCGTCTGTGCTGTTAGCAGGGAAAGGCTTGAAAACTTGGAAACGGCGATAGAGCGGACTTGATCAAAGAGAAAAAAGACAAGGGAAAAGGGATCTAAATATGGGAGAAAACTAATTATAATGCTCCAAAGAATTCAGTGGCACTTCTGAATTCTGTTTGCTCCTTTTGTTATTTTGATATCGTTACCAATTTCATCAATGCAGCATTCCCATGTGTTACTACAAGAAAAAGTATGATGAACAAATAATACCAAACTGAAGTCACCATAAAGGCATATTTATAAATCAGTTAATAAGCCCATATTAAATGTAAGTAATTATTCATTATTAATTATGGATTCACCCTTTAGTTAGATGCACATTTACATGTTACTGTTAGGATAAAAGTTAATTGTTTGTGTGTTAATAGAGGTTTTATAAATACTTGCTTAAGGTGGAATTTGATGTTTAATTAGGGCAGTTATGAGTTGTTAATAAAGCCTTTTTTTTTAACCATACAATACCATACCAGCTTTATCTATAAAGCACTTTAACATAAAACCAGGGTTCACAACGTGCTGTCCATATACAAATAGCATAAGCAAAGTAAAATAAGATAAAATAAAACATGAGTGACCTCGTCTAAAGTCAGTTAAACATAAGGCCCAGGGGCCAGTATTGACCTGGCAAATACATCAATCCAGTCTACTGGACAGCTTTAGAAAATGTAAAGGAAGACACAAATTTTGGACTTCCAATTGTATTTTCACAAGTTTTAGAGCTTTTCCTACTGATAAAGACCTCCCCCATGACCATTCATAATACACAAGAGTTATAACTGAGTTATAGACGTCTGTATTTACTTTAAATTTACTTATTATAATTTAATCACAAAGATTCACGCTGACAGATTTCTGTTATTTACTGCAACATTCATTTATCATGTAGAAAAAGTGAGACATACTTATAGTATCTCCTGTTTTCTTAATGATGAATTCAGTGTTTACAAATTTCCTTATTACCTTACTGTTTATCTTAGTATTGATTTATTTACCTTACTAATGCTTGATAGAGTGTAGTTATTATAAAGTGTTGCCAAAACTTCACTCAAACCCTTACCCACATGCTCATCAATGACAAGTAATGCAAAGAAGTCTGCTTTTAATCAAACACCCATCAACGAAGTGCGAGTACAGGGTATAAAGCAGTGACATGAATATGCAAAAACTTACATGTGTGGTCCTTTATTTTCAATCATTCCTGGAGAAGAAAGATAGACATTATTTGTCCAAATAAATCGTAACAGCTTCATTTTATAAATAAAAAAGACTGAGTCATTTTAATAAAATAAATGTCAACTGAGCCAAGCACTATGTGTGTGTGTGTGTGTGTGTTTGGTATTCATTTATTTATTTATTTTTCTAGGGCATCCTCTAAAGTCAGTCAGCATTAAAAATGTTCAGTCAGCCTTGTTTAACCTGCAGGAGATTTTGAAAGCTCATGTGAAGTGTTTGTGAAGAGCTTTAAGATGGCGCCGGTGAGGTCGGCTGCCGTCACGACTGCTCCGACCACTTTTTCTTTGTCTTTGTTTTTTAAGTTAGTTTTCAGCGTTTCTAAATCGGCAAAATCATCACCATTGGGTACATTAGGTATGACAGTGACACTCTTGTTTCTATTGGTATACAATGTACTCACAATTCGAAGTTTTTAACTCCGGATCCGAGCTGGCCGAGTGAGATCTCGAGGGAGAACAAAGGGAAGCGGCGGCGGCCTAGAGGGAAGCGAGCCGGCGTCAGGAACAGGCTGAGAGCTCGTGCACACCGCACACCTCTGCCTAGCATCCTGCTCGCCAACGTCCAGTCACTGGAGAACAAGCTTGACGACCTCAGGGCCAGGATAAAGTTCCAGAGAGACATTCGGGACTGCAATCTCCTCTGCTTCACCGAGACATGGCTGAACCCAGCGGTGCCGGACCACGCCATCCAGCCGGCCGAGTTCTTCTCGGTTCACCGCATGGACAGGACACGGGACTCGGGGAAGTCAAGGGGAGGCGGCGTGTGTTTAATGGTGAACAACAACTGGTGCAACAGTGCGAACGTTGTTCCTCTCACACGCTCCTGCACACCAAATCTGGAACTACTGTCCATCATGTGTCGTCCTTTTTATCTACCTCGGGAATTTACATCGGTCATTGTAAGTGCCGTTTATATTCCACCACAAGCGGACACGGTCACCGCCTTATGCGAGCTGCATGAGGCACTCACACAGCACCAGACACAACACCGGGACGCTGCGCTTATTGTGACGGGGGACTTTAATAGCGCCAACCTCAAACGCGCAGCGCCGAACTTTTATCAACACATCACCTGCCCCACCAGGGGTGAAAGGACACTGGACCACTGCTACACTACGGTCAAGGACGGCTACAAGGCACAATCCCGCCCCCCGTTTGGCAAATCTGATCACGCCGCCATCTTCCTCATGCCAAAATACAAACAAAGGCTGAAACAGGAAGTTCCGGTTCAGAGGAAGGTCGCGCGCTGGACGGATCAATCGGTGGCCGCGTTACAGGACGCACTCGATGACGCAGACTGGGGCATGTTCAGAAACAGCTCCGACGATGACGTCAACGTGTTTACGGAAGCGGTTGTGGGATTCATCGGGAAACTAGCGGATGATACCGTGGAGACAAAGACTATCACAACGTTTCCCAACCAGAAGCCGTGGGTGGATAAAACCATCCGCGACGCTCTGAGATCCCGCACCGCTGCCTACAACACGGGACTCATGACGGGGGACATGGACCCGTACAAAGCCGCATCATATAACGTGCGGAGGGCGGTGAAAGAGGCGAAGCAGCGCTACGGGAGGAAACTAGAGTCACAACTCCAACAGAGTGACTCTAGGAGCCTGTGGCGGGGACTAAGGACAATAACGGACTATAAAGCACCAACAACCGGTATGACGAACGCGGCCGTGACTCTGGTAGACGAGCTGAACACTTTCTATGCTCGCTTCGAGGCTGCAGCTAAGGTCTCCAACAATGCTAGTGTTAACGGCGCTAACGGCTGCAGACAGGAAGATACTGCCAGCACCGGAAACGTGCTCGTCATCTCCGAGCATGAAGTAAGGAGAGCCTTCAAGAGAGTGAACACCAGGAAAGCAGCAGGACCAGACAGCATCCCAGGTCGTATCCTAAGAGACTGCGCATACCAGCTAGCTCCTGTGTTCACTGAGATATTCAACATCTCTTTATCTCAGTCGGTGATCCCCACATGCTTCAAAGAGTCCATCATTGTTCCTGTCCCGAAGAAACCCCACCCTGCTTCTCTCAATGACTATCGCCCTGTAGCCCTCACCTCAGTAGTGATGAAGTGCTTTGAACGCCTGGTCAGAGACTTCATCATTTCTTCACTACCAGACACACTGGACCCACTACAGTTCGCTTACCGTCCAAATCGTTCCACAGACGATGCCATCTCTCATCTCCTCCACACATCACTCACTCACTTGGACACTAGAAGGGGGAATTATGTTAAAATGCTCTTCATAGACTACAGCTCTGCATTTAACACCATAATTCCCTCCACACTCACCACCAAGCTGGAGCATCTGGGACTCAGCTCATCTATGTGTCAGTGGATCTCCAACTTCCTAACTGGCAGACCACAGGCAGTAAGGATGGGCGGACATGTCTCAGCCTCCACCACTCTCAGCACTGGAGCCCCCCAGGGGTGTGTTCTGAGCCCCCTGCTGTACTCTTTGTACACATATGACTGTGTGGCCACTACCAGCTCCACCACCATCATCAAGTTTGCTGACGACACCGTCGTGGTGGGCCTGATCTCTGATAACAACGAGACGGCCTACCTGAAGGAGATTAGGAATCTGGAGAACTGGTGCCAGAGGAACAACCTCCTTCTAAACGTCAGTAAGACAAAGGAGCTGATAGTGGACTTCAGCACTAAGCAGGAGAGGAACTACCAGACCCCCGTCATCAACGAGTGCCCAGTGGAGAGAGTGGACAGCTTCAAATACCTCGGAGTTCACATCACGCAGGACCTGTCATGGTCCTGTCACATCAACACCGTGGTGAAAAAGGCCCGACAGCGTCTCTACCACCTCAGACGCTTGAGAGACTTCCAACTGCCCTCCAAGGTGCTCAGGAACTTTTACTCGTGCACCATAGAGAGCATCCTGACGGGAAACATCTTAACCTGGTTTGGGAACAGCACCATGCAGGACAGACGAGCTCTACAGAGGGTTGTGCGGTCAGCTGAGCGCACCATCCGCTCCGAGCTCCCTGACCTGCACTCAGTCTACAGCAGGCGGTGCTGGACCAAGGCCAGGAAGATCGTGAAGGACCTCAGCCATCCCAACAACAGACTGTTCTCTCTGTTGAGGTCAGGAAAGCGATTCCGCTCCCTGAAGACCAACACAGAGAGACTGAGGAGGAGCTTCTTCCCGCAGGCGATACGGTCTCTCAATCACACCACCACACAGTACTGACCCACACATATGGTTCTTACACACACACTGGACTTTCTGGACTTTGGTTTTGCACAACACTGGTCACTATATTCTTCATTTCCGGTTAATACTTGTACAGCTGCTGTTATTGTGTATATATTTATTTATATTTAGATTTCTTCATACATTCTTATATAGTTCTATATTGTGTATTTTGTTGTACAGTTATTTTATTTTCAACTTTAATTTATATATTTATCTTTATCTTATTCTTCCCAGTTAAATTTACCCTTCATTCTAATTTGTGTTGTACAGTTATTTCATTTTTAACCTTAATTTATATTTTATTCCTTCCTAGTTAAATTTACCCTTTTTAATTTTTCATATTTATTTCCTATCTTATTCATAGCCTTTTCCTTTTTTGTTCTCTTTAGGTCACGAGCAGTTGTCCAAGCATTTCACTACATATCGTACTGTGTATGACTGTGTACGTGACAAATAAAAATTGAATTTGAATTTGAATTTGAATCGTCACAGTGGGGATAAATTCATTCAGCTTAAATTGGACTGCTGGCTGTACTGGCTAGTTTAAGTTTATTATGTTGCACTTGTCTCAGTTGACATTTTTAATATAATATAATATAATATAATATAATATAATAACTGCAGGCAGCTCAGTCTTTTTTTATTAACAAAATGTAGCATTTGAGCTAAACTTACTTTCAGAATTATGCCAAATAGGCCTTTAATTTTTTCATTTATTTATTTAGTTTTTGTTGAACAGAAACAGTAGAAAAATCAGTGGCTTGATGCAGATCGGTGTATTTTGTGACTGTTGTAAGTCTGTGTGCTCTTTAAATCTTTGTTGAATTCAAGGATCATCAGTGACAACACCACAGTATTTTAGCTTTGTTAGTGATTTTCTGTATAATACCTTCAAGCTAACTTATGATATGAACTGCATACATTTAGCCTGAAAAATGTCACTCTGCACTCACATAATTTGAATACTACTACTACTTGTCAGCAAAACAGTTAAAGTGTTGTAATCCGTTGAACTTGTGCATTTTTCTTTCATTCATTTATTTTTTTTTTGTTGTTGGAACAACTCAAAGTTCATAACAAAATCCAAATAAATGAAATGTTTTTAAAGTCAGGTATAAATCTCCATTTTGTTTTGGTAGTTTCATGATACCTTGTGGTGTACTTGGTGACACAGAAGAAAAAAGGACGACAGACAGACAAAGACAGACAAGGGCAGTGACAACAATAGACAGAGACACTGGAGAAGGACGAACCGAGCCACGGGGGGGTTGACACTCTGCCCTGCTGTCCTTGTGTGATGCTGAAAGATCATCTGTATCCACTAGCAACAGTTGAGAAACTCTTCCTCCTATCGTCTTCCCACACACATCAAATGGTCAGCTAGATGTCCACTTGGCCTGCAGGACACCCGCAATCAATGCTAGCGAGCTCAGGCTGATACTATATCTGCAGTGACCACCATGGCAACCAAGGTCAATAGGAACATGCTGGGTGGTAGTAAAATTAATTTTCAATTAATAATCAGTGCTGTTTGTGTAATGAGCTCACACAAAATCATGCCCACACTGATATACTATATGGACCGTATATATTCATGCATGGGTGTGTAAATATAGGAAAAATTAAGTTTGTGGGCTCACATGGAGGTCATGAAAGGTCACACAGTACACATATCTGTATGACAGGTCACAAAGGTGCACAGGTAAACACAGTCATATAAATACGCATGCATGCACCAGCACATACACTCACTTTGACTCTTTCGCTTTTTATCTCTCATGCTCACAATCACAGACACACACACACGCGCACATCCGCACAAAGATCTCTTTATCTGGTGACCAATCTTAATTGCAGCTGCTGCGCCCGTCCGATGGGGTCTCCCTCCTGTCTCATCTCTCCCCTGCTCCATCGCTTCCCCTTCCATAGTCTTCTAAACATTTACGCCTTGTCTTTTTGTCCTCTCCCCACCTCCACCGTCTTTCTATTTTGGCTGAGTTGAGCCGACCTTTCTTATTGTGTATCTGTAGGAGAGCCAGAGTTCTCATCAAACACGACCTCTCAGCGTGGCCTCTCCCTGTTCTTTCCCTCTCCAGTTTTACTTTCTTCCCTCTTCTCCTCTCCTTTGTCCTTTTCCAGCACGCCTTTGTTCTCCTCTACATCAAGTAAGAAGGACAGAGGGTTGGGACCTGCAGCAGCGGGTGCTGCTGAGTGGAGGCTTTGATTAGACAGAAAGCCAAGAAAGGTCGCTGACAGACTGTTAGAGCTCATCCACAGCAGCCTTAACACGTGAACTGTAACTCAATCCATTAAACATACACAGTGGAAAGCTGTGCATTATAAAGAAAACTTCTCTGTTCTTTTAAGTGGATAATGATGTACATCATTTTATTCTTTCACATATTGTCTGAATTACTTTGTTTTTATTGTTTTACCACATGCAAAACAAATGAGGTATACTTTGTGCGTTCACTGAAACTTTTTAAAATGTGACTTTTACAACTGACAAACTTGAAAATGCAACTGGATTATTGTGGGGAGAAAAAAGCATAAAAGCAAAACCTTAACTTTAAGATCATGCAAGGTCACAAACTATTTCCCTTTAATTCTACAATTCAACCGTGGTGCTGCTCGTTGCTGTGGACTGTTTATGTTGTATTTGATATTGCAAACAGTAATATGTACCAGTGATTTTGTAGCTACCCCTGAGAGAACGGCCAACAACAATAATTACAGCCCTCAACATGTTTATTACTCACAAATCTGTAAAGAAATGTGATGACGTCTGGGTGTGTGAAGAGCCAAAAACGAACACAATTAAGCCAAATGCAGTGATTATCTTACCAATTATCCAAACTTAGTTTCTAAATGAATAACATAAAAAATTGCCAATCCCCATATATGCCAAGACCCATACAAAAATGTTTACAACACTATTTATTGTGACTCCATGTAATGAGGGAGAGGAGACACAAATCCCTTTGGGGTTACATCAGGAAGGGCATCTGGGTAAATTAAAAAAAAACAAACTGCTATATTGAATATAGGTCGCTACCCACTGTGCTGACTCCTTGTCAAAACAGAAGACAACAGCATGCTGACTGAATATGGGGAACAGTTAGCCCAGAGGAGCTGGAGAAAGCCAGCATTTAACCTGCTGTTGTTAGCTTGGAACCATTCCTTGCCCTAACAATGCCCACAATTATTCACACAATTAGAGATGCTAACCTGCAGCAATCTACAAATTAAGCCAACACAGCAGGTTCAACCAAGATGAGGGGGTGGGATTCTTTAGGCATACAGAGTGGAGAAAGCTCTGCTATAACAGCACATTATCACTGCATGAGCTCAGGTTATAATATAGCTAAAAGTTGGAAAGTAAGGGTCATGAAGGTTACTTACTACAACAAATGGCCCTCTACATGCCTTTGAAGTTATTTGTAAAACAAATATTGAATACTCATATTGAGCAATAATATCAACTAGATTGCCATCATGTCTGCACAACACAGCATGAATGAATGGGATTCACCCATAGACCCAAACACAGGTGGCTGTGTAATTAAGTAGTTTGCTTGGAAGGTAGACAATCTAAACAGCAACTAATCAAAAATAGATTGTACCTCAAGGTTACAAGTTAGTAAAGAACTTTTTGGATGTGGAAAGCAAATTTAATCTGCAGCTGCAGTAAACACAATTCTGCAGTCTCACTTTGAGTGATTATTGAAATAAACAATATGTCTGTCTAAATTGTAATGCAGTAACTTCTTTGTAAGGCATTAGTACAAATGCCCTACAAAGAAATATGACTACTATGATATGAGGACAGTCATGACGTTGGAGGAATCCCTAAACATGCACTTAAAAGTACCCAGATAATTAGTAACCTAATTAAGCCATGACCCATGAACTGGGATAATCACTGCCTAAGATGAAGTTGCACTCTTTTAAAACTGAAAGATATTTTCAAAATTAAGAAGTTTCTGTTCCAAGTCTGCCTCAACAGCTGTTTTTAAAGTATTCTTGAACACATGAGTTTACTCTGCTGGAAATAACCCCGTCAACTTCATTTGGGAAGTATAGGTCAGTGGCAGTGTTGTTAACATACAGTTAGGGCCCTGCGTTTTAGAGAGTGACACTTTATTTAGAATTTTGAGAATAAAGTGCAGACCTTTAGCATTAATTCTAATTGTCTGCAAAAACATTGCATTAACTGTTTAAGAGTTACAGGGATTTTTATACAAAGTCCTCCATTTTCAGAGGCTCAGATGGGTCGAACAAAGTCTAATGTGACCATCCAGCTTTTTAATGTAACCAGTGGTTTGCACTTTCTGTATTTACGTTAATAAATAATGAACAAGATTGTTGATTTGGCCTTTTCCAAAGTTTTTTGACATATAGTGGTTCCGCTATAATGCGGTTCACCTTTCACGGTCTCGCTGTTTCGCTGATTTTTTTTGTGCAATTTTGCATTCTTTTTTAAAAAAAATGTATTTATTTATTTATTTTTACAGCGCATTGTGTTCTGCGTTCCGATTGGCTATAGACCATTGTCAATCAATCTCATGTCTCCTGTACAGTACAGAATGCATTCAGCTTGTCAAATTTACCTAAATCATCGATCGCTAGCAGTGTGACTCTGTGCTGTACTGTAAGTTTGTAAGTTTTCTTCAGCAAACACAAAAATGCATTTGATTTTATCTATAATACTCGACTTATTTTTCTACGATGGTTTGAACTTTTAGAGTGTTTAAACCATAGAGAAAAGTGTGGAAATGTTGGAGCCTGTCTGAGAAAAGTGTATCAAGTGTGTAGTGAGGAGTTTTACAGCCATAATACATCTATAATAATTGTAAAAAAATAAAGTTAGCTACTTCACGGATTTCACCTGTCGCGGGTTATTTTTAGAATGTAACTACCATGATAAACAAGGGACCACTGTACCTGTATTTTTGGAGGATTTCAAGCTAATGATCGCTGCATCAACATCTTTTTGAACCTCTTATTGAGAGTCACATTAAACGGCCTGTCATGTCATGGAATAACATGGGAACATGAAACAGTTTATCAATCAACTGTCCGTTTACTTTTGTGTCTCTTAAAAATGGGAGCCTATGTCTAAGAATGGCAGTAAATGCAATAGATTTACTCAATGTGTTAAATTAAAACTGAAAGTATGCATTTCAATCACATCTTGATTATTTGATTTAAACTCCACGGTGATGGTGAACAGAGGCAAGAGTGTGAGATATCTCTATCATCAATTTAAATATGGGCAACAAAGGCAACCACCCAGGGCAACATCTTGAAAAGCATGGCACAGTTTGTCGGCCCAAAACAAAACAATTAGGAGGAAGGGTCAAAGTGTAGGAGGGAGGCAACGTGCTGCTAGGCCACAGCTGGATATAGTCTTCTCTCATGTGGTGCACATACACTGTGTCGCTGTGCATCACACACACACACACACACACACACACACACACACACACACACACACACACACACACACACACACACAAAACCTGTTACACAATGCTCCCTGCAGATTAATTAAAGGATGACTTACACTCCTGAGAAATTCAGATTTGGTGTCTTAATGAGGCCATTGCGGCGAGGCAAATCGAATACGTCAGTATCTGCAACTTAGAATTTTAGATGAGGTCATAAATGATGTTTTTAGTCATCTGTCATGGAGGACTTTCATTGATTCTTGTGACTCGAGGATGGAGGCACAGCTGCTGCTGCTAGGTGTCTCCGGTAGAGAATAGGAGGATAGCGCATGCTGTTCTTTTGTTAAATGTTCCGTTATGAATTCAAATAAGATCTCTCTATGCACTGAAATATTTCTGCTATTCTCATTCACCTTGTTCCACAGGTGTTACTTTACTCTTAGCTTCTGTCTGCACCCACCCACATAGTTTATTCTTATCAGCTTAGATTTCATCAGATCAAATCATACTACATGTTAAGCTTTCAGATATGCATGTTCGACTGTCTCCAAACACTTTATGTATGGCCTAATGGGTCATATCAAAATATTAACATCCCTGGGTATAAATCAGACTGTAAGTATGCTAACTGAACTACATTTTACTCACGTCCTGTATTTCCTCATCTCTTCAATTTCTTCGACAGATCTTGTCCCTGCTACTGCCCCCTCGTCTATTCCTCTGTCTCCATTCTCAGCACGTCTGTTTGCAAGAGTGGACCCATCTACTTATGAACTAAAAGTGGAATCTTTCTGAATATTAATTGCGCCATGCATCAGTTTTGCCCACTCATTTCATTGCAGCACTGACAGCGATGCCCTGCGGAGCACGTCACACAGGGGTAGCTTCATTCAGATAAAGGGACAGATAGACAGAAAAAAGCTGGATTAACGTGTCACCCCACACTGATTTGTGTGTCTTTGCCTGCAGTTAACATATGTGCACATGTGCACGAGCGCAGGGCATGAGATATGTTTCTAAGTCATAGCTCAGAGGCGTTTTTACGGGTACAGATGTGTTTTTCAGCTACGCAGGACAGGGAATGTGTTTGACCTGGGCACGACACAAGCTAGGATAACAACTGTATGTTTAAATAATACAGATGGAGTCCACTAGAGGGCATACCACGGGACTCAAACTGAAACAAAACAACCAAAACATTATATTTAATTATGGAAATCTGATCTCAATATGGATTGACAGCTCAGGTGTTGACTGCTGGACATAGAACTGGATCAATCAGAACTTTTTAACATGACATTTTTTAACATTTTTTGATGATGTCTGGTTTGTTTCACATATTTAGCTTTGTTTTTTCAGGTTTCAGGTCTATTTGATCAGGTTTTTCTGCCATTTTCACAGATGTGTCTATGAATTCTGTTTCAAGGTCACAATACCCCAATACCCAAGCCCTATATCCTTCTACAGTACATGTAGATCTTGTGAACATAACGCCTTCATGTAGCTGGATTATAATGTTGTTCAAATAGTTTTACTGGATCCCATATCTACCTTCTTTGAGCCACTATAATTTCTGTTTTTTGGGGGGTTTTTTTAAGTTTACTGATCACAATTGGGAATAACCTTTTTTCTACCAAACCTTAAGTGAAACTGCAGCCTATACTCTAAGTAGACTGTACACTATTACAAAATATAGATTACAAAGAAGAGAGAGAAGTTTTGCCCTTGGGGCTCTTAAACTTTAGAATGACCAGCGAGACGAGCTTCAGCAGTTATGTATCACCTCTTAGTAATCAAATCCTCAAAGGAGCATTAAAAATAACATTGTTGCTCTCACTGCACTATATGGCCATCTGCAGGATTTGTTTGGGTTTATTTATCTCAAAGAACTTCAAAGACAGCATCTATGTACTCTGCAAGGGAAAAAACACAAACACAAGAATCGATGATAAAAAAAAAAAGGTCCAATCTCTAAAACCTTGAGTAGTGATGACACTTAAGAATTTGTTTTTACCCTAGTAAAAAATTGCAATCGTTATGAAAAAAAAAGAGTATATTTATTTTGGTTTTGGAATTTTCTGTTTTTAAGAACACGAATGTGTATTCAAAAGCAGTAGTTGGCATTTTTTTTGCTCCCATACAAAGAGGCACTGACTTCACATAAACCTTGGGGCTATCTGTCTAGAAGCACCTAAATACCAAATGAATACCTTGTGTGCTGCATTTGAGAGCGCGTGTGTGTTCGTACAAACAAAAGACATGCTGACGCTGTAAAAAGGAGGCCAGTTGAGACCTGCAGAAGTTAGTTGCAAGGTGGGAAAAATGAGCACGCTGAGAAAAACATCAAGAGGATTAGAGAGAAAATTTAGTGAACAACTGGAAAACAAGAGAGAGAAAGGCTTCTGTGAGAAATGTTTTTTGAGGGTTGCTCTCCCACAGGGCAGTTGGAGCTGAGTCAGGAGGGAGCACAGGTGAGTGCTGGCCCAGGTGAAGCTGTAATTTCCTGTCCGTAGTGTGTGTGGGCTTTGCACCTGCGGAGAGGCATCCTGAAACACAGCTGCTCATCCTCAGCAAAGCACAGGCAACTTCGGTAACAGAGATCCTAACAGTATGACTAACACATACACACACACGCATGCATATTTAGCTTCAATCTGGCTTTTTATCTGAACTGTAAAACCACCCTGTTTCCAGGGTGTGCTTAGCTCTACATTATACTGCTAGTGGGCTTTTTAGTTCAGCAGCCCAGGAAGGAGGACAAAAAGAGGTGCCACACCAAATGTTACATTTATACTAAATAGCAGAGACACATTGGCCTTTTGGTGAACATTAAGCAAATGCTTTGAACAGGCAGTATAAAAGAAACTGATCACAGTTGGTGGTTTGAAGAGAATACTAATGACTAGGCTCGACTATTTGAACATCAGTGACTGATCTAGCAATGCCTCAAGAAATCAAATAAAAGGATACTTGAATCTGAATAGCAGAGGAGTAGGTTTTTCAGTGCTTTGGGGCAATTAGAATGGGCTGGATAACTTACATCATTAAAGTGTTTAAGATTTTCTCAGTCTCTCAATTACCTTTTGCATATGTAAATGGAACATATGTTTAGCCAGTAGCTGCATCTTCTTAATGTGCTGTTATACTGAAGTGCTGATATATTAGCTGATGAGGCTTCATAAAATTATTATTACATTTAGTTTCATCCAGAGCATGCTAATCACCACACAATGTTTTACAACATCTGGGGGAGAATGTCAAATGGTATCACTGCACAGGCCACTTTGGTGAGTCTTCCCTGGTATGAATATTAAAGAGACACATCCACATGATAAAATAGTGATGATTGAGGGGGAGTCTTAGATGTGGCTAGTGTCAGGATTGTCAGTTCTAGATTGGGGAAGACTGTAGGAACATCAATAGACAATGGCCTGAGGTGGGAGTGAATAATTCAGCATGAGGAAGCGACGTGTAATGTTTTCTTTTCTCCCCATTAGGGAGACACACAAGCTTGGCTGAACTGACTTTGATCATCTTCTTTTTCTGAAGGGAAAGCAATTAAAGCCATTAATTAACATGAAGTTATTTCGCAGGAGTGACTGCTGTTCATCCTGCTGGAGATCTTAAACGTGATGGGTTTCTACAACCATGTGGCTTAAACAAGGCGCTAAATATGAGCTGCAATGGAAAACCCTGGGCGTTGTGTCATTTCCTGGCAGACTGCTGCAAAATACAAAACATACCGTGCACGGTAACTCTCACTTATCTATACATCCTAAAGGGTAAAGAACATTTTATTTTTTCTATTATTTGCTTACTTACTTAGGACCTCAGAGGAGAGGAATTCTTTTCCAAATCTGTTTCCAACTAGTTTATCTTCCTCTATTTAAACAGTTTTGTCTTGTTTTGTTTTTGTTGACAGCAGTTTGTTCAACTGCTGGCATCAGAAAACCAACATTTTCCACTGCTTGAGGCTTGTACTTCATTGTTTCTGTTTCAAAACAGCTCATTTTTCTTCATTCAGAATGCCGGAAACAGTCCTTGGACATTTGCTCATATTAAAATGGATAAAAGGCCTTTACTTGTGCCTGATTATTCTTTAAGATTTTTGAATATTCAACGTATATTTATGGCATCTTTTGGTTGCACACAAATTTTTACACACCCGTACACAAAACCATGATCAAGCTCATAAACATCATTTTGTTACTTTGGAGAAGTCTTGAACTCCAATGTGCTACGAGAAAGAAAATCATTATGAACGACTTCAGTGTAATCAGCAAAACAGCCTTTTGTTTACAGTAAGGAAACCTTTACTGTATGTTACTGCTGCGATCACTGTATGCATCTGTTATGTTTTATACACATATCACACTGATGGATGATCAGTCATTTGTCACGTAATGATCTCATCATTCTAATGATGATGGAAAAATGTCTATCACAGTTGGATCTTGGACATCATGCGAACATTTGAGTGAAGTCGAGGCTGAAATATCTTTATAACTCTTAAACAGAAATGTAGTAAGAACGCACAACTGGTTGATTTCTGACTACATTTCAAGTTTAAATTTGTTTACAGATTGAAATTCAGTCATTAAATGATGGAAAACAACATTTTGTGGTGCAAAAAAATGGATCAATGGGAATTCAATTCAACTCCAGTTAATCCCCAGCTCATCCCATCTTGATCCGTTTTGGAGACATTCATCTTGTATTTCTTAAAATATTGTTGCCTTTATATTCATTAGAGAAAGCTGCCCTACATTTTTTGAGTTAAATGTAGAACAGTTAATATCATCTATCAGTATTTTTCTATAAATCTCAATAAGCTTTCTTTTTCTGTTTTTGTAATAGTGGCATAAACTCTTCACGAAAAAGTAAGGTTGTTACATCGCATCAGTATATTAAACTGTTACTGAAAACTATTGGAAAGAGAGCTTTTTATTGAATAAAAAACTGTCTTGAGGACAGATGCCACTAGAGGTTATTGCTATGCAGATAGCTAATATCACAGGTCCATCAGTAAAGCATGTCTGACCTGTTTCTTCATATTTTTATCTTCACTTTCTGTGACCTACAGTTCTCCGCGTCAGGTTACAGCTGAGTAGTCAGATTTCAAATCTTATTGTTTCCTTTGTTGTTGTAATTTGATATATTTGTCTGAAACTTTTCTCTTTTGTAAATGAGACATTGAGGAATCACATGTAATATTAGGATTGAATGAAAATTTAATCTGGGTGAATGATGGCCACACACAGTGTAAAAAATTTCTATATTTCATATTAAACTTTTATGCCGTCTATGATAACAACAGAATGGAACAAGCTGATGACTTTTTTCTTTCCACCAGTTTTTTAAGATATCCCGATCCAGTCGGACGCATTCATATTCCTTGGTCCACTCAATTAAAATAGACAACTTGCTCCTTATTTACCTGTTGCCATAGTGAATTGTGGTATTGTGGTATCCACTGATGACACCTTTCCTTCTCTAGTCACGCATGCGCGTAGCACAGGGTGAACATTCGCACAGTTAATTGAAAAAGCTCTGATGAGCCTTTTTGTAAGTGAAAACTCAGAGTTGATGAATTCAGAGTTTATGAGTAGACTCAGAGTTTGCTGAAAATGCATCCTACCCCTCTATGGCATTAATTAGAGATTTTTAGAGAAAACAAAAATTCACCCTACTTTTTTGGAGCTTGGGGCTCCTTGTTTATATATGAATCAATAAATTAGTCCCCCCCCCCCCCCAGAAATTGGTTAGTTTCTCTCAGGCAACACTGCACAATAAGACAGCTTTCTGTATATACTCATTTTTGAGAAAACAACTAATTGATTCAAAATTTTCATTTTCAGTTAAACAAACATCAAGTTCGTTGTCATATAAGTGTGTATTTCAGCAACTAAATAAATGGAGAACAGACTTTTTATATTGTGATTTTGTTTTCTACTTCAAAACGTGCCAACGACATGACCTTTTCTACGTCTCAGTTCTTTCTATCTAACATTCACACACATGTTTACACTCTGATGAACACATTGGGAGCAACCTGGGTTCATTACCTTGGCATGCAGACTGGAGCAGCCAGAATCGAACCACCAACCTTCCGATCAGCAGATGATTTGTATGCTTTGTGTGAACTTGGGGGTAGTTGTGGCCCAAAAGGTGAGCTACAGCAAACCCCAAGAAACAAACCCCAAACAACTGTGTGAGTGTGTGTGTGTGTGTGTGTGTGTGTGTGTCTGTGCCTGTGCCTGTGCTCACACACTGGTTATGTGTAAGAATAATTTAGAGATAATAGTCAGAGATTTGAATCTAATCCACCAGTTTTAGGGTGGAGCCTTTAGTTATCAAACCCGAGGCAAAGAGAGCAAAGGCTCAGTCATTAAAGAAGTTAAAGAACCATTTGTGTCAAAGCAGATAAGATGAGAAACATGCACAATATTATTTGAGTCTCTTAATCACATAGAGGCTGCCCACCAAATCATCAGGCACTTAAAGTATCATTATTCAGTACAGACACTGGAAAATCACCCTGCCATGCCACAGACCTGTACATGAAGCAAAATGGTAATAAAGTTCTTTTATATTAAAGAATTCATACAAAGCCTCCCTTTATTATGCAGACTCAGCACAGAGCATCGTGTACCCCAATTTCACGAGTGGAGAATAGTTTTAGTCTGTCACATCATTGTAGTGGCAACCATCCTGTTTACACCATGTATACAGTGGTATGAATCCTGTAAAATGCTACTATTCATATCAATACGCTCTGTTTACAATGTCCAATGGCGTTTTTTAAGTGTCCTACTGCAAAGCACACAAAGCATCCATGAAATACATGAAAAACTACTTTGTGAAAAATAACTTTTGTTATTCCAGCTAACTGACAATTTGCTCCCTCATTCTTCCTGTTCTTGTTCCTGTTCTTCTCTGTCGTCTCTTTCTCCATCCTCCTCACTCAACTAGAAACTAACAAAAATATAAATCTTATAATAATTATTACAAGAGTAACTGGGGGATCCATGATCGACAACGGGATAACACACTGCTTAGTTATGTGAAAACATCATCAATGAATGTGGGCAAACAAAAGCTTTATGATTTTTGGTGAATTTAAATGTTACAGTGAATAAAACACAAACTGATCCACAACTGAATAGAGGCTGCTGCTGGACATAGAAAGGTAACATCATTTTGACTTGCTGTCACCTGGATCTGGAGCTGTAAGCAAACACGAAGTCACAGCAATGTCCTGTCAGAACAGTTTGAACTTTTGCTGTATTCCAGTTAAAGTGTGTTTCAGAGGTGGATATCACTGTCACCTGATCCAGCCCTAAAGATGCACTTTATAAAAATGTAAAGTTTTAAGAATAATCCTAAAAGTGGAGGTGGTCTCTTCCTCCCGATTTCCAAACTGGGAGCTGGTTCCACAGAGGAGGGGCCTGAAAGATGAAGGCTCTGCCTCACATCTGACTTTTAGATATCCTAGAAACAACAAGTAAGCCTGTAGTGCTCTATTGGGATGATATGGAACTATGAGGTCTTTAAGATAAGATGGCGCTTGTTTATTCATGACCTTGTATATGCGAAGAAAGATTTAAAATTCACTTCTGTATTTAAAAGAGAGTCAGTGAAGATAAACCAGTATGGGAGAAATATACTCTCTTCCTAGCCCCTGCCAACTATTTGTAAAATCAACTACTTCCACTGTAAACCTGATTATTATTTTTATGTGAATTTGTAGATAGCTCATTAAAGGCATCTAAATATCAAAAAAAGGCACATTTTATTCACTATAAGAAAGAATAGGGCAGTAATGGCTGGTATAATAGAGTATTGAACAAGTTCAAATGACTGACTTGCTTTATGTGTGAAACAAATTTGTAAATAACATGTTTTTGATCCAATCAACACATCAAAAAATGACAAAAAGATTCCTTCATATCTTCCCTACCCTGGCTCTGAAGTAAAATGCCTTTTGGCTATCTGGATATATACACTTATCTTGCATTTAAACATTCTAATGAATAAAATACAAACATTGAAGGAAATAAGGCAAAATACATATATATGTGTGTGTGTGTGTGTGTGTGTGTGTGTATTCTTTCAATGGGCACAGTGAGTGAGCAAAAGATCTCTAACAGGCATGAAAAAAGGTAAATGAATGAGACAGATTCGAGGTAAGTGGGTGTAGAAGTAGCACATGTGGCAATCTGGGGATAAAGATTAAAAAAAATTAGGGGGTGACTCTGGGTAGAGGCGGTGGGAAATGGGTCTTGAAAGGGTTAAGGGAGGTAATTGGCACAGAATGCAGGTGCAGCTGTTTTCTCAACTTCTCAACTTGAAAGCACAGGCACACCTGCACACACACAAGCACGTGTACTTGACTACAGTCTTGTAAAAGCCAAAGCCAGCCCATGCCAATTAGCTGGTGGTGAAGGTCAGTGAAGGTTAGTGTTTGTTCGAGAGAGATAAGTTTCCCATTAATGGGTCAGTACCTCTACTTCAGTGTATAGGGTCTGAGTCACTTTAGTCTCTCTCTCTCTTACACACACACACACACACACGCACACACACACACACACACACACACACACACACACACACACACACACACACAAAGGAAAAACACACATACACAGAGAATATTTACTGTGTGCATTCATCCTAAAATAAACCTCCCTGTTATCAATCAAATGTGTTGCTTTTTTTTTTTCTTTACAATCCCATGCCACTTTAATGTAAGTCACAATTTGAAAAATATTTGGCACAATAATGTAGACCATGGTTTATTTTTGACTGATAAAACTGTTAACCCACGTCGTGTTTTGTTTATTTTTTACAGCTTATAGTTCTTACTTTTAGCTCACATTTTATCTGACAGTATGTTTCCTTTTTATTCTAAACTTGGATGGAGAAAATATATATTTTTATATTTTGTTAAACAATGATTTTAATCAAATTTCATACCATAAAAGGTACTCTTTAACATTAAAAAGAACCTTATTTGAAACGGTGCTTTAATTCTTATTTTTTCATTTTTATCTTCTAAAAATTCACAATGATTATAATAACAAGTTCATATATTTTACTTACTTTCTTTGTTAAAAAAATCAGATGGAGGAAATGAAACATATAGAGACCACTTCTCTTTATAAATCTAAATATTCACTTCACTTTCAAATGGAACCATAGTATCCCACACCTGTGTTTGTGTTAGGTTAGTTTTGGTTGGTTTGGGATCTTTACCTTAATTAATTAATAAATTAATAAATTAATAAATTAATAAATTAATAAATTAATAAATTAATAAATTAATAAATTAATAATAATAATAATAATAATAATAATAATAATAATAATAATAAATTTACATTAACTTTCTTATCATAACTGGCATACATTTTTATGCTTTTACTGTTTTCAATAGGTATACAATAGGTATATTGTGGGGTATGATGGTGCCACCCTAAAATAATCTTCAGCACTTGTGTGAAGTGAGGCTATTTCTTCCTTTGGTTGCTCCCTTTATTCACAGTCACAGTCGACCATTTGCCTTCATTTCACCCTATCCGTAACATCCTCTATTACACCAACATTATCCATGTCCTCCTTCACTACATCCATGAACCTCTGTGGTCTTCCTCTTTATCTCCTGCCTGGCAGCTCCATTTCAACACCCTTTGTCCAATATATCCACTATCCCTCCTCTGCACATGTCCAAACTACTGTATCTCAGCCTTGCCTCACTAACTCTGACTCTAAACCACTCGACCTGAGCTGTCCCTCTGATGTATTCATTTCTAATCCTGTCCATGTTGGTCACTCCTAATGAAAATCATAGCGTCTTTAAATCTGCCACCTCCAGCTCAGCATGTCAGAGCCACTGTTTCCGAACCATACATCATGGCCTGTCTCACTACCATCTTGCAACTATAACTATGACCTGTATTTATGAGCCCGAGCAGTGTCTGTGTCTCATTCTGTCACGATTCATAGTGACACTGAAGGTGTTGAATGTATTTTGTTGGACTTCTGTCTCCAGAGCAAATTGCCCTGTAGTGACATTAAAGTTTTACTTTACTGGAACTGATAAACTCTAGCCTGGCTTCACAGCCTTGACTGTAATTTACATAGAAGAGGCTTTCCAGTCTTCAGGGTGTCCATCTCAGGTATTTGTAGGTGAGTAGAAATTGTGTGAATTGATCAAATGCTTGCTCTATAGTAGCTATAAATGTCACAGACATTTGAAATAGAAAATAACTTTTCCCCATCAATTTCACACCTGCACAAATGCCCACACAAACATATTGCTCACAAGCCCCTCTTTTTTCACTCCTAGACAAACTTCCTCTTTATTCTATGAACATATTTCCCACAAACATCACCAATCTGCTTTCACCGCTTTCTTCCACCCTCTAATCTACCGCAGATTTGCATCAGCTGGTCAGTGAGGAGTGTGAAGAAAGGACGTAAAGGTGTGAATCAATAGTCTCCGTACCCTGCCTTGTGGCGACGCTAGAAATCAATAGCAATGGGAAATTAAGCCGTAGTCTTTGAATAAATTGAAGACACCGGAGTGCACAACATAACAGCTTGTTGCAAAATTAGCAAACCTGGTCACATTAACATGTAAAGGATGTTTGTTAGGCTGCGCTTTGGAAATACTCAAAGTCCCAAGAAGCCTATTCGCTTCTGAGTTCTGGCTAAGGAGAGATTATAAGGGCTTTGTAATGATGGTGTCCTGGAATAAAACGATAACCACTGCATTCAGTCTCCAAAGAGGGGGAAGAATCAAATATAGCTTATGGGAACACAAGGGCATATTTGACAATACAGGCACTTTATATTCCAGCAAACAGAGAGATTTTTGGAGAGAGGAAGCTTAATAAAGGTGACGGCATTGTGTTGGGACTGAGCTGTTTCTCAGCTGTTTTCCTCCCAATTCCGTGTGCCTTTATAAATAACAGAAATAACTCCCATGACTTTCATAATGGCGTGATGAAGGTGTGAGGTGCTATCTATTCAATACCAAAACACATTAATGAAAACAAAAGAGGAGCTCTTATTCAGCAAATGCTGGGATGCTGTGCGTGAAGAACAAAGATAGAGATCAGACGTTCATTCAGTCAGAAAAGAGCCACTGATGTGATTTCAAATTGCGATGAGAAGAGGATTTTGCATTTTACTAAAGCAATCATCAAGAAGACACAGTGATGTGGTGCGGCCTTTTCCTTTACTAATTAAAAGACAACTAGAACGGTAGAGCAAAGCATGATTAACAGGACCTTACCCATCCTCTAAAAGTCTACACCATAATCAATAATTCATTTAAAGCCTGGCAGTTTATTCAAATCAGTCAGCTTGGAAAAACAACATAAACAAGGCAGTAGAACCAGAGAGACAGGGGAGAAAAGAAGGGGAGATAAGGGGATAGAAAGACCAGAATAAGAAGAAAGAAAGGGAGAAGCAAGTGATGACAGAAATGAGGAGAGAAAGTGAAAGTGAAAGAGACGGGCTGACTGCGTGTGGAGTGAGACAGGAAAAGTTCGAGAGAGGTAAGCTCTGTTATTTCTCTGAGGACTTGTGTGAAGTAGCTCATACTAAGGCCTCTGGCACCACATCACTCCAACCAGCCTAATTGCAGTCCAACGGGAGTGGAAAAGCCTTGTACAGACCCATAGGATTTCTGCATAAAAACAGCACCAGAAACCAGCAACCTTGTGTTGCGTAACCAAGTCAAACTTTTGTGTTTTCAATGATTTTTGGAATTCTTCTGCCCCGCATTTTTCAAAAGCGATATTGGCATAATTTGCAGCAGATGGCTGAGGTTATTACAGAATATAATCAACATAGTTTAAACAGTAAATGTGTCCACTGACAGCCGATCTTTGGAAGGACATTAGGGCCTGAGCTGTGGTCTCCTGGAGATCATAAGAAAAGGTTTCTGGTAACAAACAGTCTCTGTTGTTTTTATCCATTATGAAAGTTTCTGAAAGTTTCCTACAAACACAATTCAAAATCTTTTGAATGGGTGCCATATGTTGAAACACTGTAAGCTCTACAAATCATGATTTTACACATCATCACAGATTGCCAGACTTACCAGTCAAATTGATGTAACTGTCAAATAGCAGATAACTGTAACACTGATTTGCAATTATTATCAATCTTTATCATTTCATGGCAACATGAGCCACAGCTTCTGTGTAGTGAAAGCAAAAACATGAGCCACAGCTTCAGTGTACTGAAAGCAAAAACAACAACAAAAAAAATCAGATTTTTGTCCCCATAGTTCAAGGCCATTTTCTGAAACAGCAATGTTAATAATTGGGAAATCCTTCCTGCTTGACAGCTTTGGCACGCCAGGGGGACCAAAGGTTGCCATCTGGAGGAAAAGGGTGGGGTCAGCTTCGAGACTGGAGGGTAAGAGTGGAAGGCAACATGAGGCAGAATGGAAATGATATCACTCAACTTATTCAATATTCATTACTGCCACATACAGACATCTGTGACCTGGGGGCTCATGGTGTAGCTAGCCAAGGTCTGTGGGTGTACACATGCATGTGTTACAGGATTCATGTGGTCTGACTGAAAGCTGGGACTGGGGCTGTGTTCAGGATGAGGTGTTTGAGAGGGGGAGTCGAGGTGTTATATATGCACACACATGTGATCACATTTGCACAAAATGATGAGCCAGTACAGTTTTATCACCACAGAATTGATTTGGGTTATCTAATAATAGAGATATTAGCATGTTTACCAGCTGGATTTATGAGTATATGTTACATTTTAGAACACAAGTCTTCTTATGTATAAAAGTTACACAGCTCAAGAGCTACCTGTCACCTATTACAACAGAACAGCAGAGATAAGTCAGGAAAGACAGAAGAGAGGAGAGGGAAGGCATGTGGTAAATGGCTTAGGGGCAGACTCGAACCCAAGGAGCGATACTGGACATTTAATGCAGTTATGAAAAGACTGAGTGAGGAAGAATAGATTGTTATATGAATAACTGGTGTTTAGACTACATGTGTTTGTGGATCAGCTGAAGCCAGAGCATGAATTCTGTATTTTATTGATCCCACTGAAACTTTCCTCCACTTCTTCCTTTTATTGTCTCATTATATTTCTGTACAGTCAGCAAGAAAGTGAATTATTCACCTATTATTCAAGGGAAAGCCTCAAAATATGGACCAGCTACTAAGCAAATTTCACCCAGTATATCTGCCATACATTATATACACTGTTAAGACGTCAACACATACGGCAATAAAGATTCCTGTTAATTAACTGTAAACCCAGTTTATCAGCTAATGTATGTATTTCATTATTGAATATCGTTCTGTCAAGTCAACGTAGAATATATATATATATATATATATATATATATATATATATATATATATATATATATATATATATATACTGTATATAATAAATCATGTTTCCTTTAATTATGCTTTTCATTTATAGCCACACAGACAATTACTGTACTCCACAATGCTGAAACAAATACACAACTGCTCCAAGTCCAAAAAATAAAAAATACTGAAATACTGAAAGAAACATGCATTTTTTTAAATGTCATGTTTGGAGCCCCAGCAGTTCTAAGGCTGGGTTTACAGAAGTACACTGATAAAAGCTATTTTGGAGAGAGGTATATATAATCTATGCAAATCATATAAAATTGACTCTATTATTGCACTCAGCCAAGGAATTATAAAGTAATGGGTTTATTATACCCTTTTCTTAAGAGTAACAACATTACATTAAAAAATGCAGTAAATATACCCCCAAACCGTGAGTCTTATGTTCCTAATTGCGCATGCGCCAGACCGTGCTTTTTGACTGAGCGGGACTGTCACTACCCGATCCATACCAGAAACCCGATCCCCGCATGCGCGAAAGGTGTCTACTTCCGGTCGAAGCATTTTACGATAGTTACAGGTCAGAGTATCTGTTAAGATGTTAAGAATAACAAGTATCTCTTAAAATGTTTCCGATAATGAAACATTTAATATAATGTACACAAAAACAAAAAAATAAAAAGATAGTGACAGATCGGGACTCCCGATCCTTACTGCGCATGTGCAAAGTCGGACCATACAAATCGGGTCTACCAAAAAAAAAAAATCGGGTCTACCCGATCCGTACCGCGCATGTGCAGGGGTTTTCTTCTTCTTCTGTTCGTTTAATGGCAGTGTACTCCCCAGTGTACGAGGATACCGCCACCTGCTGACTGAGCGAATGAACCCTATTGTAAATTGAATTAGCGTCATTACAAACGTGTGTTAAATTTGATTTAGTGATAATCGAGTGTGTTTATGCTTGTCTGTGTGGAGAGGATTGTTGGAAAAGTGATGATAATGTCCGCTATCACTGTCAATTGCCAGTAAACACTTCATCTGGCTGCTGAATCTTCACGTGACATATTATAAAGTCTGTATTATTAACTCTGTCATTAGGCACCATTCTTCTTATTTTACGGCGCTGTTGTTCAATCGGGGAACGCTCTCTGTTGAGAAGAAAAGCAAAAATTTGTTGCGGATACGGATTATCCATTGTTTAAATGTCCCAGTAGTCGAAAAGGAGGCAGAGCTGTTGAGAAATGCTAGGAGCTAACTGGGTGCTAACCGTATCATTCAAATATATTGAATGTTGCAATGTTGGCAAAGAGAGGAAGTGACGTAAGATTTGCGCATGCGGGGTACCGATCGGGTTTCCGGTACGGATCGGGTAGTGACAGGGACTGCAAGGTAATTCTGAGTCTTTTTTTCGGCTTCCATTGAACCCGATCGAACCACAGAAGTGAAGGTAAGCTATTTACACAGGGTGAATGATATATAATAGCGCATGCAAATGGTAATTTTTGAAGTGATGAGCTATTACACTACTTGTATTGCTTAGGTCTGTGTAATGCACCATTACTTGAAATGAAACTTTGAATCTGTTGCTGTCTGTTAACCGTCTAGACAACTGCCGGTAAGTTGCAATGAAATGTGTTCATGGTGCGCTTTTATATCAGTCAGCATGCATGACCAGTCCCGGACTGGTAATCGGAACACTGAGGTCGTGTCCAAATTCATGGGCTGAATCCTCCTGAGGACCCGGCCTTCGTGGGCTATGTGGGCCGGGTCCTCAGAAGGTCGGGTAGGCCGGATGTAAACCTACGTTTAACCTGAGTAGCGAAAGACAGCGGTGATCTGAAAATGATGTGCCGGGAGTTGTGCCGTTCTCGGCGGCTCTAGTGACCCTCGAGCTCCCGGCTAGCTATCGAGCTGTTGGGTAACAGACGTCTCCGAAAATGTTGAAGCACTTTTGCAAATATGCAATATCTTGATAAACCGAGCAGATATTTCAAGTTTACACAGCCACATTCTCGCCTGAAAATATGTTAAAAGTTTATTATATGACCCAGAAAGAATAATAAGAGTAATTTTAAAACTTAGTAGCGGCCGCCATTGCTGGAAACTGGAGTTTGGCTGGGCCGCGCTATGAATTCTGGGATATGGTGGGCCACGAAGGACACACCCGACCCATCCTTCAAATTTGGGGAAAAGGAGGACGCATTGGTCAGCCTTCGGCGCGTCGCTGTGACGTAATCGGTCTACAAATGCGTCCCTGGGAGGATGCAGCCCATGAATTTGGACACCCCCAATAATTACAATCGCGGTCTTTGCAAACTACTTTCCTGCATTGATGAAAAAGAAAATGGACGTCAGACGATTTTTAATTTTTTTTTTTTTTTGAGAAATGAGAGCGGCAATCCTTAAGTTGTGGTGGCTCTGCTTCTGGGTCAACAAATAAAGCAGGTAAACAAACTTAAATCCGGTATGTCTTTGAGATTCTATGAACACTGGTAAATGGACTGATTCTTATGTAGCGCTTTTCTACTCTCCCGGAGTACTCAAAGCGCTCTATACAACATGCCACATTGCCATCAAACACGACTGTTGGGCAGATTATTCCCAACAGTCGTGTTTTAAAACTCTTAAAAAACAGCTGTTGCATCCGTCTGCATCTCCCCATTGATCTTCACTGTAGCTCATCATCCCGGAGAGCTCACTGAAAGCTTTCTCCCAGCTGTAACTGGAGCTTTGTTTTAGCAGCACCAGAACTTTCTGAAAAAGCTCTGAAGCATGTTTGGTTGTATTTAAAAATGTGCGCGGCAGTAGTCGCTTGTTCTGTCATGCAGATACCTCTTTGCTCCCGTATCTGCTTCATGATCCGCTCAGCTGTTCGCACTGCGGGGAAACACTGCGACACAGCAGCATCATGAACTCCAGCTATAGGGAGATTTTTCAGCAGCAAAACAAATAAAGCCAACGTGAAACGATCAGTAAAAAACAAAGACTGCTCTGAGAGTTTGAATTATTAACTGTATTTATTGATGTGTGGTTAAAGAGTATCTTACTCATCAATAAGTAGGGGCAGGTCCCGCCTTCCTCACCTCTGATTGGATAGAAAGTCTCTCCTACTTACTGATGATTAAGATACTCGCTCACGGGGCGGGACAAGTGTGTCTGAGAGAGGGAAGGCAGATGTTAAAAAATAAAACAAAGTACTACTGTATCCCACTAGTATGTGTGAAAATACCCACTGTTGCTGCATCTACGTTTTGTTTTGTTTTTTGGAATTGTGGGATTGAGTAAAATATTTTTGAATTGATTTAATATTGTATTGGGTAGTGTTAGAACATCAGTGCTTAATAATTGTTTTCATAATCATACGTCTCCAATTATTCAGCGGACCACATATAGCAACCTGGTTCTTTTAAACACCTGGGGTCCAAATTAATTTTGAATATTATATGTCTGGGCTATAATTTGGAGAAATACGGCATGTTCTGTGAAGCATATAACATCTATGAATATGATCTATGAAGCTAATTCCATGAAGCATCCATCCATCCATCCATCCATTTTCATCCGCTTTGTCCGGGGCCGGGTCGCGGGGGCAGCAGCCTAAGCAAAGAGGCCCAGACCTCCCTCTCCCCAGCCACCTCCTCCAGCTTATCCGGAGGAATACCAAGGCGTTCCCAGGCCAGCCGAGAGATATAATCTCTCCAGCGTGTCCTGGGTCTGCCCCGGGGCCTCCTCCCGGTGGGACATGCCTGGAACACCTCACCCAGGAGGCGCCCAGGGGGCATCCTTGTCAGATGCCCGAACCACCTCAGCTGGCTCCTTTCGATGTGGAGCAGCAGCTGCTCTACTCTGAGCCCCTCCCGGATGGCCGAACTTCTCACCCTATCTCTAAGGGAGAGGCCAGCCACCCTTCGGAGGAAGCTCATTTCTGCCGCTTGTATCCGCGATCTCGTTCTTTCGGTCACTACCCACAGCTCGTGGCCATAGGTGAGGATAGGGACGTAGATCGACCGGTAAATTGAGAGCTTCGCTTTTACACTCAGCTCCCTCTTCACCATGAAGCATGAATTTTAATTTATGCAATTGCAAATGCCTTTATTTTAGTGAGGTAAGTACACAATCTGTTATTTCTGCATAACAGACCCTTATTAAAATCCAGTGGCACCAAGGTATCATACAATAAAATAATGTGATTAATAGCTGTTTCACATCTTAAGGTTCACACTCCCTTGCTACTTACCAGAGTCCTCACAGACACAAAAGACTCTTCCTGTAGAGTTGTCTGCTTCCCCCAACTTCCTTACTACACCCCCACCATTTGTCTTACTGTATGAGTGTGAGACATGTTAAAATCCAGTAGCACCAAGGTATCATACAATAAAATAATGTGATTAATGCATAAGTAAAAGAAATTCCTATACATGCCCCTTCCTGATTTCTTATGTTTTAACATGTTTGTTACACTTACATGTTTCCAATTTCAAATGTTAACACAGATGTTCAGAGTAAATACAGATTGTAGTTTTTTAAATGATGATTTCATTTAGTTTGGGGAAACAGCTCTCTAACTTTACCTCATGTAGAAAAAGTCATTTCCTTCTAAACCTAATAAGTGGTTTTGTCATCTAGCAAGAACTGCAATCAAGCATTTGCAATAACTAATAAAAAAGCACTTGACAATTGTGTTGGTGACAGCTTTTGTTATAATATCAATAATATTTCTATGAATATGGGATACTGTTACATGTTTGCATAGACTTTTGTGAAATATGGAGACACTCCTGGCATTATATGAGCAAAGTGAGACTCATTTTTTAGGGTTGGTGGAGATGAGTGTGAAGATCCAAACAATCCCTGTCAGTGATGGAGAAGCTTTGATGAAAATATTTGGTAAAAAGTTCACCAGCATGAAGGAAATGAAGTTTCAAACTTTCCTTAGGAGGACCCCAGCACGCCTGCTTAAAGAAAAGTAAGTGTGGCGATGTGGATGCTTGCAGTGACTGCTGTATAGAGGCCATCCTGCTACACATGAAACACATCAGAGTCATAATTGTTATTTTAGTCACGTGTTTGTTTATTATCCTTATTGTTTTATCTGGGACTGTTTGCAGACATCTCAGAGAGAGGAGACACCAGCATCTGAACAGAGACTCAAACCAGCAACCTGCAGCTCCCTGCTTGGCTGCTCCAGTTTTCTCCTCACTCATGTTGCCCACCAGTGATTTCTAGCTGCCCACCCAGACAGCAGGCTAGAATATGCGCTGAGCCTCAGCACCCAATACTTGGACATGTTTTCTTTATTATATAATGAACCAGACCCCAAAAAGTAAACAGCTGTTATTGCTAGGCAACGGGAGCAGCATTTGGTGATGCAGCACCTGACATTCCTGACCATGTGGGCGGAGCATGCATGGAATGGAATGTTTAGTAGAACTGTGCAACACAAGCACTTAGTTACAGCATTGTTCATTGTATCCAGACACAGCTAGAGACACATCTACAGCAGCATCTCTGTGCAGGACAAACGACAGTTGACAAAGAAAACATCAAAAACTTCACTTCACTCCTCTACAATACGTTGGTTCCTTTGTTTAAAAGGCCAAAATGAATCGAGGGAGAACGAGAAGAGGATCGGCGAGTGCTTCACCTCACAATTCAGTACAGCTGATTAACCTGCAAGAAGAATTTGAAATGATACAGGCTGAAAATGTCAAATTAAAAGAAGAGGCAGAAAAATCAAGAGGAGAAGCTAAAAATTCAAAGTTTGAAACTGAAGTAGTATTGCAGGAATTACTGCATGTGGGTCTCAAAGTTAAAGGTGAGAAAATGGGAAAACAACAGGCAGAAAACAAGAATGAAAACATGAAGAAAGAACTGTTGGAAGCTCAAAAAGCATTGGAGGAAGAGAAAACCACAGCACAAGAAGCCAAAAATAAATATCTAACTGCAATGAAGGAGGCAGGAAATGTGATGCAGGAATTACAGGAGGTGCAGGAAGCTTTTGAAGAGGAAAAAAGGAAAATGCAGTTGGCAACACAAGAAGCTGCAAATGTAATGGCTGAAGCTGAAAAACTAAGAAAGGAATTACTGCACATGAAGCAACAACTTCAAGAGGAGAAAAAACGTAAACACGAGGCCGAAAATGAGATTGAAAATATGAAGAAAGAATTGTTGGAAGCTCAAAAAGTGTTGGAGGAAGAGAAAATTAAAATACAGGAAGCAAAGAAAGAAATGGAAGATACAAAGAGTTACAATCAAAACATGAAGAAGGAACTGATGAAAGTGCAAGAAGAACTTGCAGAAGAGAAAATTGAGGTGAAGGCATTCAAGAAAGAAATGACCGGCTCTGTGGTGACCAAGAAAGACTGCAAAGACGCACTTAAAGAAATAGGAAAGCACAAAAAGGAAGCTAAAGAGCTCCTCAAACACAAAGTGAAACTCGCCAAACAGCAGCTGAAAGAAAAATTTAAAGATGCCGAGGAGCAGCTCAACAAAACCTTAAAAGAACTGAAGGCAAAAGAAAAGAAAGCCGAGGACAGGAGGGGATTCTGGAGCAGACTGCTGAGAAAGAACTGATCCAGCAGCATCGCGTTTGAGGACATCAATAGTTTCTTCCTCCTCTCTCCACCTTTCTTTCACCCCATCCTTCTTCTTGGGACGTTTGTTTGTTTTTTAAAAACTCTAATCTAAATACATGTACTGAAATACACAAATAAAATGACCATAACTTGACCTCATGTTGCCTGCTTCTTTTCTTGTGTGTCTGTGGATGTAAAACAGTAACACACCTCCTGCTCTGTGTGTCTTTAATTGTAAATAAATGCAATATGTTTTCATTTTAAAATGCAGTGCAAAAAACTTCTGCTCTAAATCTTTTTTTTAGCAAAAAGCTTTTTTTTTTTGCCTGTTGTGGAAGTTTTCCATTTAAATAAAGCTGCAGACGAGCGGTGAGCGATAGCTAACATTCTTTAATCCAAACACACATAGAACAGACAACCAAGCTTGATGAAGTCCCTGCATGACCGCGGGACAGATGGTCAGCAGAGTCTCCCTGAGCCTAGCATGGCTCTCAGTTAAGTACCTTCTCCAGGAACTAAAGGCAGTACACAGCTGTTTCACATCTTAAGGTTCACACTCCCTTGCTACCTACCAGAGTCCTCGAAGACACAAAAGACTCTTCCTGTAGAGTTGTCTGCTTCCCCCAACTTCCTTACTACACCCCCTCCATTTGTCTTACTGTATGGGTGTGAGACATGTTAAAATCCAGTGGCACCAAGGTATCATACAATAAAATAATGTGATTAATACATAAGTAAAAGAAATTCCTATACATGCCCCTTCCTGATTTCTTATGTTTTAACATGTTTGTTACACTTACATGTTTCCAATTTCAAATGTTAACACAGATGTTCAGAGTAAATACAGATTGTAGTTTTTTAAATGATGATTTCGTTTAGTTTGGGGAAACAGCTCTACAACTTTACCTCATGTAGAAAAAGTCATTTCCTTCTAAACCTAATAAGTGGTTTTGTCATCTAGCAAGAACTGCAATCAAGCATTTGCAATAACTAATAAAAAAGCACTTGACAATTGTGTTGGTGACAGCTTTTGTTATAATATCAATAATATTTCTATGAATATGGGATACTGTTACATGTTTGCATAGACTTTTGTGAAATATGGAGACACTCCTGGCATTATATGAACAAAGTGAGACTCATTTTTTAGGGTTGGTGGAGATGAGTGTGAAGATCCAAACAATCCCTGTCAGTGATGGAGAAGCTTTGATGAAAATATTTGGTAAAAAGTTCACCAGCATGAAGGAAATGAAGTTTCAAACTTTCCTTAGGAGGAGCCCAGCACGCCTGCTTAAAGAAAAGTAAGTGTGGCGATGTGGATGCTTGCAGCAACTGCTGTATAGAGGCCATCCTGCTACACATGAAACACATCAGAGTCATAATTGTTATTTTAGTCACGTGTTTGTTTATTATCCTTATTGTTTTATCTGGGACCGTTTGCAGACATCTCAGAGAGAGGAGACACCAGCATCTGAACAGAGATTCAAACCAGCAACCTGCAGCTCCCTGCTTGGCTGCTCCAGTTTTCTCCTCACTCATGTTGCCCACCAGTGATTTCTAGCTGCCCACCCAGACAGCAGGCTAGAATATGCGCTGAGCCTCAGCACCCAATACTTGGACATGTTTTCTTTATTATATAATGAACCAGACCCCAAAAAGTAAACAGCTGTTATTGCTAGGCAACGGGAGCAGCATTTGGTGATGCAGCACCTGACATTCCTGACCATGTGGGCGGAGCATGCATGGAATGGAATGTTTAGTAGAACTGTGCAACACAAGCACTTAGTTACAGCATTGTTCATTGTATCCAGACACAGCTAGAGACACATCTACAGCAGCATCTCTGTGCAGGACAAACGACAGTTGACAAAGAAAACATCAAAAACTTCACTTCACTCCTCTACAATACGTTGGTTCCTTTGTTTAAAAGGCCAAAATGAATCGAGGGAGAACGAGAAGAGGATCGGCGAGTGCTTCACCTCACAATTCAGTACAGCTGATTAACCTGCAAGAAGAATTTGAAATGATACAGGCTGAAAATGTCAAATTAAAAGAAGAGGCAGAAAAATCAAGAGGAGAAGCTAAAAATTCAAAGTTTGAAACTGAAGTAGCATTGCAGGAATTACTGCATGTGGGTCTCAAAGTTAAAGGTGAGAAAATGGGAAAACAACAGGCAGAAAACAAGAATGAAAACATGAAGAAAGAACTGTTGGAAGCTCAAAAAGCATTGGAGGAAGAGAAAACCACAGCACAAGAAGCCAAAAATAAATATCTAACTGCAATGAAGGAGGCAGGAAATGTGATACAGGAATTACAGGAGGTGCAGGAAGCTTTTGAAGAGGAAAAAAGGAAAATGCAGTTGGCAACACAAGAAGCTGCAAATGTAATGGCTGAAGCTGAAAAACTAAGAAAGGAATTACTGCACATGAAGCAACAACTTCAAGAGGAGAAAAAACGTAAACACGAGGCCGAAAATGAGATTGAAAATATGAAGAAAGAATTGTTGGAAGCTCAAAAAGTGTTGGAGGAAGAGAAAATTAAAATACAGGAAGCAAAGAAAGAAATGGAAGATACAAAGAGTTACAATCAAAACATGAAGAAGGAATTGATGAAAGTGCAAGAAGAACTTGCAGAAGAGAAAATTGAGGTGAAGGCATTCAAGAAAGAAATGACCGGCTCTGTGGTGACCAAGAAAGACTGCAAAGACGCACTTAAAGAAATAGGAAAGCACAAAAAGGAAGCTAAAGAGCTCCTCAAACACAAAGTGAAACTCGCCAAACAGCAGCTGAAAGAAAAATTTAAAGATGCCGAGGAGCAGCTCAACAAAACCTTAAAAGAACTGAAGGCAAAAGAAAAGAAAGCCGAGGACAGGAGGGGATTCTGGAGCAGACTGCTGAGAAAGAACTGACCCAGCAGCATCGCGTTTGAGGACATCAATAGTTTCTTCCTCCTCTCTCCACCTTTCTTTCACCCCATCCTTCTTCTTGGGACGTTTGTTTGTTTTTTAAAAACTCTAATCTAAATACATGTACTGAAATACACAAATAAAATGACCATAACTTGACCTCATGTTGCCTGCTTCTTTTCTTGTGTGTCTGTGGATGTAAAACAGTAACACACCTCCTGCTCTGTGTGTCTTTAATTGTAAATAAATGCAATATGTTTTCATTTTAAAATGCAGTGCAAAAAACTTCTGCTCTAAATCTTTTTTTTAGCAAAAAGCTTTTTTTTTTTGCCTGTTGTGGAAGTTTTCCATTTAAATAAAGCTGCAGACGAGCGGTGAGCGATAGCTAACATTCTTTAATCCAAACACACATAGAACAGACAACCAAGCTTGATGAAGTCCCTGCATGACCGCGGGACAGATGGTCAGCAGAGTCTCCCTGAGCCTAGCATTGCTCTCAGTTAAGTACCTTCTCCAGGAACTAAAGGCAGTACACAGCTGTTTCACATCTTAAGGTTCACACTCCCTTGCTACCTACCAGAGTCCTCGAAGACACAAAAGACTCTTCCTGTAGAGTTGTCTGCTTCCCCCAACTTCCTTACTACACCCCCTCCATTTGTCTTACTGTATGGGTGTGAGACATGTTAAAATCCAGTGGCACCAAGGTATCATACAATAAAATAATGTGATTAATACATAAGTAAAAGAAATTCCTATACATGCCCCTTCCTGATTTCTTATGTTTTAACATGTTTGTTACACTTACATGTTTCCAATTTCAAATGTTAACACAGATGATCAGAGTAAATACAGATTGTAGTTTTTTAAATGATGATTTCATTTAGTTTGGGGAAACAGCTCTCCAACTTTACCTCATGTAGAAAAAGTCATTTCCTTCTAAACCTAATAAGTGGTTTTGTCATCTAGCAAGAACTGCAATCAAGCATTTGCAATAACTAATAAAAAAGCACTTGACAATTGTGTTGGTGACAGCTTTTGTTATAATATCAATAATATTTCTATGAATATGGGATACTGTTACATGTTTGCATAGACTTTTGTGAAATATGGAGACACTCCTGGCATTATATGAACAAAGTGAGACTCATTTTTTAGGGTTGGTGGAGATGAGTGTGAAGATCCAAACAATCCCTGTCAGTGATGGAGAAGCTTTGATGAAAATATTTGGTAAAAAGTTCACCAGCATGAAGGAAATTAAGTTTTAAACTTTCCTTAGGAGGACCCCAGCACGCCTGCTTAAAGAAAAGTAAGTGTGGCGATGTGGATGCTTGCAGTGACTGCTGTATAGAGGCCATCCTGCTACACATGAAACACATCAGAGTCATAATTGTTATTTTAGTCACGTGTTTGTTTATTATCCTTATTGTTTTATCTGGGACAGTTTGCAGACATCTCAGAGAGAGGAGACACCAGCATCTGAACAGAGACTCAAACCAGCAACCTGCAGCTCCCTGCTTGGCTGCTCCAGTTTTCTCCTCACTCATGTTGCCCACCAGTGATTTCTAGCTGCCCACCCAGACAGCAGGCTAGAATATGCGCTGAGCCTCAGCACCCAATACTTGGACATGTTTTCTTTATTAAACAATGAACCAGACCCCAAAAAGTAAACAGCTGTTATTGCTAGGCAACGGGAGCAGCATTTGGTGATGCAGCACCTGACATTCCTGACCATGTGGGCGGAGCATGCATGGAATGGAATGTTTAGTAGAACTGTGCAACACAAGCACTTAGTTACAGCATTGTTCATTGTATCCAGACACAGCTAGAGACACATCTACAGCAGCATCTCTGTGCAGGACAAACGACAGTTGACAAAGAAAACATCAAAAACTTCACTTCACTCCTCTACAATACGTTGGTTCCTTTGTTTAAAAGGCCAAAATGAATCAAGGGAGAACGAGAAGAGGATCGGCGAGTGCTTCACCTCACAATTCAGTACAGCTGATTAACCTGCAAGAAGAATTTGAAATGATACAGGCTGAAAATGTCAAATTAAAAGAAGAGGCAGAAAAATCAAGAGGAGAAGCTAAAAATTCAAAGTTTGAAACTGAAGTAGCATTGCAGGAATTACTGCATGTGGGTCTCAAAGTTAAAGGTGAGAAAATGGGAAAACAACAGGCAGAAAACAAGAATGAAAACATGAAGAAAGAACTGTTGGAAGCTCAAAAAGCATTGGAGGAAGAGAAAACCACAGCACAAGAAGCCAAAAATAAATATCTAACTGCAATGAAGGAGGCAGGAAATGTGATACAGGAATTACAGGAGGTGCAGGAAGCTTTTGAAGAGGAAAAAAGGAAAATGCAGTTGGCAACACAAGAAGCTGCAAATGTAATGGCTGAAGCTGAAAAACTAAGAAAGGAATTACTGCACATGAAGCAACAACTTCAAGAGGAGAAAAAACGTAAACACGAGGCCGAAAATGAGATTGAAAATATGAAGAAAGAATTGTTGGAAGCTCAAAAAGTGTTGGAGGAAGAGAAAATTAAAATACAGGAAGCAAAGAAAGAAATGGAAGATACAAAGAGTTACAATCAAAACATGAAGAAGGAACTGATGAAAGTGCAAGAAGAACTTGCAGAAGAGAAAATTGAGGTGAAGGCATTCAAGAAAGAAATGACCGGCTCTGTGGTGACCAAGAAAGACTGCAAAGACGCACTTAAAGAAATAGGAAAGCACAAAAAGGAAGCTAAAGAGCTCCTCAAACACAAAGTGAAACTCGCCAAACAGCAGCTGCAAGAAAAATTTAAAGATGCCGAGGAGCAGCTCAACAAAACCTTAAAAGAACTGAAGGCAAAAGAAAAGAAAGCCGAGGACAGGAGGGGATTCTGGAGCAGACTGCTGAGAAAGAACTGACCCAGCAGCATCGCGTTTGAGGACATCAATAGTTTCTTCCTCCTCTCTCCACCTTTCTTTCACCCCATCCTTCTTCTTGGGACGTTTGTTTGTTTTTTAAAAACTCTAATCTAAATACATGTACTGAAATACACAAATAAAATGACCATAACTTGACCTCATGTTGCCTGCTTCTTTTCTTGTGTGTCTGTGGATGTAAAACAGTAACACACCTCCTGCTCTGTGTGTCTTTAATTGTAAATAAATGCAATATGTTTTCATTTTAAAATGCAGTGCAAAAAACTTCTGCTCTAAATCTTTTTTTTAGCAAAAAGCTTTTTTTTTTTGCCTGTTGTGGAAGTTTTCCATTTAAATAAAGCTGCAGACGAGCGGTGAGCGATAGCTAACATTCTTTAATCCAAACACACATAGAACAGACAACCAAGCTTGATGAAGTCCCTGCATGACCGCGGGACAGATGGTCAGCAGAGTCTCCCTGAGCCTAGCATTGCTCTCAGTTAAGTACCTTCTCCAGGAACTAAAGGCAGTACACAGCTGTTTCACATCTTAAGGTTCACACTCCCTTGCTACCTACCAGAGTCCTCGAAGACACAAAAGACTCTTCCTGTAGAGTTGTCTGCTTCCCCCAACTTCCTTACTACACCCCCTCCATTTGTCTTACTGTATGGGTGTGAGACATGTTAAAATCCAGTGGCACCAAGGTATCATACAATAAAATAATGTGATTAATACATAAGTAAAAGAAATTCCTATACATGCCCCTTCCTGATTTCTTATGTTTTAACATGTTTGTTACACTTACATGTTTCCAATTTCAAATGTTAACACAGATGATCAGAGTAAATACAGATTGTAGTTTTTTAAATGATGATTTCGTTTAGTTTGGGGAAACAGCTCTCCAACTTTACCTCATGTAGAAAAAGTCATTTCCTTCTAAACCTAATAAGTGGTTTTGTCATCTAGCAAGAACTGCAATCAAGCATTTGCAATAACTGGTGATGAGTGTGTTACAGCGCTGTGGAGGAAATTTGGTCCTCTCTTCTTTGCAGAATTGTTTTCATTCGGCCACTTTGGAGGGTTTTCCAGCATAGGCTGAGTTTTTAAGGTCATGCTAAACCATCTCAATCTGATTGCAGTCTGCACTTTGACCAGGTCAAAACCTCCATGTTGTTTTTTGAGCCATTCAGAGATGATCTTGCTGCTGTGTTTTGCATTATTGTCCTGGTGCACTTGAGCTTCAGGGCACACTAAATGAGACAAGTGAGGCCTTCAGGTTTTTCACATTTTCTGGATTAAGGCCCTCATTGTGGTTCGATTCCCAAAGCGCTTGAAATGCCTTTGTAACCCTTTCCAGACTGATAGAGTTCAGTGTTTCGTAGCTGTTTCTTTAGATGTCCACGATGTTGCTTTCTGAGATCTTTTAGTCAACTTCACTTTTTTTTGCCTGTCCCATTTGGTTCTTTAGCCGTCAGAATTGTTGTCTGAAGACCAACAAGGAGATCCAATGGATTTACTTTCCCAAATTGATCATCACAGCCTTGCCGTATTGGTCCATTTGATCGACCTTTGTTGTTATTATTTATTTTATTTTCAGTTGTTACAGACGGGACAGACATGACTGAGGAATAGGAAAGGGAGACAGAACGATGAAGGAGAGGAGCAAAGAAAAACTGAACAACAATATTCACCTTATGTTTAATTTCTACCTTCATTAAAGAGACTCAGAAATTTTGAGGTTAGATAAATAACTTGTAACCAGGTACATATCTGAAAATTTCTTTTGTGTAATGTATCTTCTTATTTTTGTTGCATGAAGAATCTGTGTATGTGGACACTCACTATTTGCCCTCTTTTTCAGGTCCTCACGTGTGTCCTTTACAAGCAGAGACTCACTGATAGACAACTCTGTTACCAGTTCTAGGGCTGACGCACCCACCCACATCCCCACCCCCGGTGTATCCTTTATAGGTATGCAAGTTTCTAAATGAAATAAATCACATTGACCTTAAAAATGTGTTTAATCTTGACCAAAGTCCTCAGTTATGGGAAAATAAACTGGAACTGCAAGTTGTGCAACTTCACAACCACAAAAAGATTAGACCTGCTGAAACACGTCAGGCTAATACATGGGCATTTTGGTCAAGTCCATTCCATACCCTGCCTTCATGCAGATTGCCCTTGCACTGTCAAGACATGGGGTGCATTAAGGACACATTTGTCAAGGCATCATTCACAGTCATCCCAGCCAGGCAACATCCTTTCATTCACGTGCATTGTCTTTAATTCATGCTCTTTTGACAGTGGGAGGCAGTTATTTGAACATCTTGGTGGCCATCATTGTGATTTGGCGCTATATAAATTGAATTGAATTGAATCTAAAAAAGTTTGAAACTGTGCCATGTGTTTTTGAGGATTATGATTATAAGGTTAACAAATACACAACATTCCACAGCCACAAGAGTAGAAAACACAACCCACATTCCTTGGAAGATTTCAAGACTAATGTTCTTCATCAATACCAAAAGAACCCGGATGAAGAATGTGACATTGTTGATGATGACAATGAATGTGGCTCAGTCCTTGAGGAGGATGAGGACTTAAACAAAATTATTACTAATAAAGTGGGGCTACTCCTCCTGAAAATCGAGAGCATTTTCAATGTCTCCAATTCATGCATTGACGAACTAGTAGAGGAACTTCATTTCTTTACAGCATCTGCATCTGGTCCCGTCAGTAAGGCAAGGCAAGGCAAATTTATTTGTATAGCACAATTCAACAACAAGGTGATTCAAAGTGCTTTACAGAGACATTAGAAACAAAAACAAATAAAAAGCATGATTTAAAATTGATTAAAACAAACAAACTAACTAACTAAACACACACATTTCACACCTGTTCGCGCGATCTGAACCCTTATCGTAAGGGGAGCTACCAGTCCTTCTGTGGACGAGCTACTTTCTATTTTAAATTCCCTGAATTTAAAATACTCTCTAGACCCAGTCTAGACCCAGCTGGGGAGCTACCCAGAGCTCTAAACCCACTTAACAAACAAACAAACAAACAAACAAACAAACAAACAAACAAACAAACAAACAAACAAACAAACAAACAAACAAACAAACAAAACAGTATATAAAATCAAAACAGATAAAATCAGAACAGTAGATAAAATCAGTAGTTAATGTAAGTTTTGAAATTTAAGCTTAACAAACAAACAAAACAGTATATAAAATCAAAACAGATAAAATCAGAAATAGATAAGATCAGTAGTTAGTGTAAGTTTTGAAATTTAAGCTTAAAAGTGTGGATTTGGTGCTTTATTCAAATGCAGCTGAGAATAGGTGAGTCTTCAACCTGGATTTAAATAAACTGAGTGTTTCAGCTGATCTGAGGCTTTCTGGGAGTTTGTTCCAGATATAAGGAGCATAAAAGCTGAATGCAGCTTCTCCGTGTCTGGTTCTGACTCTGGGAACTGATAAAAGACCGGATCCAGATGACCTGAGGGATCTGGAAGGTTCATACTGGGTCAGGAGGTCAGTAAAGAAATAATTCTGAGCACTTTGAGAAAACATGGCTGTACATTGGAAGACTCAGTGATTTCAGAACTGGTCAAAGACCTTTGCCGGCTAAGCCCCGTCTGTGCTGCTTTAAGAGTGCAAGGGCCTTTAAGCAGTCAGTTCAGGAGAGAGCAATTTAGAAAGGAGCATCTCTCATTGACTGAACCTGTTAATGTCACGGTCCCCGTGCCTGCTCGGCTGGCCCTGTGTGGCTACATGTTATGTTTTGTCTTTTCTCTCTCTCCTCTCTCTCTGCTCGCTGCCTGGGCGGAGCTCATTGTGAGCTCCCGGCCTCCACCACCTGTAGGCAATCACCTGTGGCTCCTCACCCTGTTTGCTCCCGCTACTTAAGGCAGTGACTGAGAGCACCTCGCCGCTGGACTATTGAATAACGCTCGTCAGTGCTACTTTAGCCTCAGCCAGTTTTGAGCTCTGTCCGTAAAAGTTCCATGCTAACCCTTGTTCTCTGTATGCAGATTTCTCGTGTTTTGGTTTGGAGACTCTGGACGCTTTTCCCGACCCCGCTCTGCACCCCTGGGAACCCTGGCCCCCTTCTCCCTCACCTGTATATAGTGCACCTGGAGTGTGTAAATAAACCTGTTTTTCTGAGACTTCAGTCTGCTCCGAGTCCTCCCTGCTCCTCCGTGACAGTTAAGTACATACTTGATAGTACAGATAATAAAACATTTCAGTATATACCAATCCTCCCATTATTATCTCAACTTGTGGACAACAGAGACATTCAAAACACAATATTACAAAACAAAAGGCCATCTGATGTCTCTTCGGAATACAAATCATTTAATGATGGATCTTTACTAAGAGAAAACAGCTTTTTATGTGAAGACGAACTTAAACTCTCACTCATCCTTTATATAGATGACTTTGAGATATGCAACCCTCTGGGAACATCCCGCAAGAAGCATAAAGTCACAGCTGTGTATTGAGTGTTTGCAGACATACCTGCCACATTGAGCTCTACACTGACTTCCATTTACTTAACCATTTTATGCAAGGCAAATGATGTCAACCAGTTTGGCTATGCAAAAGTTTTGGACCCACTGCTCAAAGATTTGAAGTCCTTTGAAGATAATGGTATTTTTGTTTCAAGTCTGGGCAAAGTGGTCAAGGGCACTGTACTTGCTGTAGTCGCTGACAATCTTGGCACTCACTCAATAGGCGGGTTTGTTGAAAGCTTTTCAGCTTCACATTTCTGTCGCTTTTGCATTGGCGAAAGGTCACAGATCCAGGAGCATGAAGTAGGAGAAGGACTGTTTCCTCTACGGACTAAGTCCAACTATGCCATCCATGTCAAAGCAGCACTGTCTGATCCTGCAGAAGCTCACCACTGTGGAGTTAAAAGACAGTGTCCAATCTCAGACAGACTCAGTCACTTTCATGCTACATCAGGTTATCCCCCAGATGCTTTGCATGATTTGCTTGAAGGGATTGTACCTGTTGAAATTTCACTCTGTCTTGATGTGTTAATCAGGAAGAAATGCATATCTCTTGAGCAGCTCAACCGTTCCATCCGTTGCTTTCCTTACAAATGGAGTGACAAAACAAACTGTCCACAACCCATTGCCCCAAATTTCACAGCGCGAAAAAGTGTAGGAGGTAATGCACACGAAAACTGGTGTTTGTTGAGAATGATACCACTCGTGATTGGTGACAAAGTACCAGAAGATGAGCCTGCTTGGGAGGTTTTAATGACCCTGAAAGATGTTGTTGAGCTTGTCATGGCTCCTCTCCACACAGATCACACAATAGGATACATGCAAAGTAAGATCTCAGAACACCGTTACAGATATTTAGAAGTGTTCCCAGAGGAGAAACTGAGACCAAAACATCACTTTCTCGAGCACTATCCTTTGCTTTCAACTGTTTATGGGCCACTTGTACATTTCTGGACTATGCGATTTGAAGCCAAACATCGATTCTTTAAAAGGATTGTGAGGCAGACTGGGTGTAGAAACATCCTCATGATAATGGCAAGAAAACACCAATCGATGATTGCGTATCATACCCACGATTACAACCACCAAAGGCCAGCACTGTCAGTGTCCCAGAAGGCTCAAGTGGCAGTCGATGTTCTAAAAGACAGCATTAAGGAGTCCCTTGCAAGGAAGTTCCCCAAGAAGACTTTGTGAACATGACAAATAAAGCAACCATTTTAGGCACAGACTATAATATTGGCATGATGCTGCCGTTTGGCTCAACAGGAGGCCTACTTGACTTTGCAGAAATCCATCAAATAGTGATTGTGCACAGAACTCCTGTGTTTGTTCTGAAGTTGCTTAGAGGCTGGTACTGTGAACACCTGAGGAGTTTCAAAGTAGAGCCCACAGGAGAGACAGAAATCCTTAAACATTCTGAATTGAAAGAAACATGGCTGCATACAATACAGCAGATGGCTGTATGGTGTCCCTTAAACACTTCATCTGCACATCAGAGTAAGTGTAATGGGTTGATTATTTCTGTTCTATCAAATGTTTGTGCACTTATTGAAATTATTGAAAAAATATATTATTTTACCAACAACTATATGGGCAGGCGTCCTGTCTTATTTGTTTATTGTAATGTTTATTTAACAGGAACAATACATACAACATTGAAAAAGAAAATGGAAACATGTGATGCATACTTAACCCTCCTATTCTATTGCCCTTATCTCCCTCTTCTTAAAATGACAATCAAAAATTATTTATTCAAAATTCTACTGAACTAAATCTCTGCTTTTATTTCTCTGGCAGAAGATAATGAAGAAAATATATGCATGTAAGCTTATCAACTATTAAGAACCTGTCTCAATTTCTTTTCTTTCTCTGTCTCTACAGCTGAGGAAACACAAACCAAACAACAATGGCAGTCCAGTTAAGAGTCATTTTAGAAGAACACAGCATTCATAAGTTGACACTTCCAACAGGAATTCCTAATACAGTGGAAGATCTTGTTTCCATAATTACTGAAACTTTCCAGTTGCATGGGGAATTTAGACTGCTATACCAAGACAAAGACTTTGACAATCAGTTTTTCAGTGTCATCTCAACTGCTGACTTGTATGACAAGGCCACTGTTAAAGTGATCCTTAAAGAGCCAGTAATCACCCTTGAATTACAACCAGTATGTGAATCAGGATCATCGTCTGCATTGAACTCTTCGACTTCAGTGAGCACTCATCCTGCAGGTACTACTGAAACGGACATCTGCCCTGCCAATCATGATGCACCCTCACAGGTGTCCGACTGCGCATCGTCAAGTTCCAGTGACACCATCATTCTCCCTGATTCATGTCGCCCTGCTACGTGGCCAGTGCCATTTCAAGTACCGGAGTTTTCCCGAGACATACAACTAATCCTCGCTGAGGCAAACAACTCATATCGCAACACTGGAAGACCTTTCATGGATGCCAGTTTTAAATCAGCAACAATGCAAGACCTTGCAAAAGTAATTTTTTCGTACACTGCTTACCCAACCAATCAGCAGATCCTCTCAGTGGCTGAAGCCTTGGTTTCAAAGTTTCCGTGTCTTAAGGAGCCAAGATCATTTGCCGTCTTATATGGCTGGCAGCAGCGCATAAAAAAACATGATGCACAATTACCGTGCCAAGCTAAGATCTCGAAAATTTTCTTACCCAGAAATTGAAATTAATGCCTTAAAAAGGAAGCATCCAGCTGATGTAGTGCCATCAAAGAATGTAAAAAAGCCACAAAAAAAAAGCAGAGGTTAATTATCTCCCTCTGCATCCTACTGGAGAAACCCAAGAGACACTGGAGAAAGAGAGGCTTGAATTAATTTATGAAATAACAAAGAAAAACAATGCAAATATAATTGCAGATAAAATGAATAAAACGTTCTCTAGCCGAAGACTTGGAGTGGTCAGCCTCTGCCCCTCTGTGGGTGAGTTAAAAGAAAGGTGGCCAGCATTATTCACTGAGGCTCAGGTGAGTATGTGTGATAACTATTCCTATCCACCAAAAAACAAAAGTCAAACAAATGTCAACAAATTGAAATGTTATGTTTTTGTCCCCTTACTTCTTAGCTCATCAAAGAGTTCAGACGCATCACCACAGTTTCTTTGGTGGAGACATTCATGCTGAAACTTGATGAGTACACACCAGGTCTTTTGCAGCTTATGCCTGCCAAAGGAGGAGCTGCTGGTTCCAAGATGAGACCTCTGCTGAACACTTTGAATGACCTATGTTATTTGACTTTTTTCACACAAATACGTAATTATGGAGGGCTGCAGTGGGTAGCAAGAAGGTCCTGGGTTCAAATCCCGGCCCAGGGTCTTTATGCATGGAGTTTGCATGTTCTCCCTGTGCATGTGTGGGTTCCCCCCGGGTACTCCGGCTTCCTCCCACAGTCAGAAAGCATGACTGTTAGGTTAATTGGTCTCTCTAAATTGTCCTTAGGCTTGAGTGTGTGCGTGCATGGTTGTTTATCCTGTCTGTCTCTGTTTCCTTGTGATTGACTGTCCAGGGTGTACCCAGCCTCTCACCTGTTGAAAGCTGGAGAGAGGCATCAGCCATGTTTTTGTTTTTAAGTAATTCAGTCTTAATGTAAGTAAATCACTCGACTTAGTCTTTTCACTAAATTGTATCTCCCTACAGACACAGAGCATTGAGAAGAAAAGGGATCTCCTTATCTGCTGCCTCATTAGCTACCTCAGGGAAAGACAAGAAGATCTTTTTCATGACTGCCAGGTTTGTCATATTGATAACAGTTTACTTATTAACTCAAGGGATCCTAATGTTCTTCTCTCCTGTCCTCTCCTATCCCCTGTTCTCCCCTTCTCCATTCATCTTCTGTCCACTCCCCTCTTTAGATCAACTGAAATATATTGAAAAAGCATCTTAAATAAAATAAAATGTGTGCATGCTCTTTTTTTTTCTTTTTTTTAACACGTAGGAATGTGAGGATTACACAGACAATATGATGAAGGTGATAGTGATCCACAACATCATGGCTGAGGTGGATCCATCAGATGTGTCCATTGTGATTGAGGGAAACCAAGTGATGGATGGATGTGGAAGCCGAACAAAGGCATGTGTACTGCTGATGGGACTGATATATGCCCTCAACCTCGAATATCCGAAGGAGCTGAAGAACACATTTGACACTTTTCAAAAACTGTTTTTGGAACTTGACGGGGCCAAACTACTGAAAAAGGTCCACGGCCTCAAAAATAAGCTTATGCAATGCACACACTTTTCCCCTCTTGTTCCCAGAGGACATAGCTTGATGGAGCTGTAATTTTTCTTCTGACAGCAAGCACAGAAACTATTGAATGTTGGTGTTAGTGTTCTCCATATGTTTGATAATGTACATGCACAGAAACAACCTTGTAGAGTTTCTGTATGTGCTTTTGGCTTTTAAAATGGACTGAGTGGCCTTTGAAAGTGTTGTCTGCATTAGCCGTTGTGTTGCACTTTATTCTGTATTTTTATGGAATAAAAACATTGAGATGATGAACCATTTGAATATCTTTTTTGGGGGGTACATTTTACCTTATATGAATAGGTAATGTTTATCAACTGATAATAATTAAATTTTATTACTAATTATCAGGTATTACCAACTAGCAAACAAGAGATAATTTTACCTAATTTCAATGAGTAAGTAGTTGTTGAATGTATACATAAATATGGGGTAAATTTTACCCAATTTAATTAAGTATTTCATAGCTTTTTATTGAAGTTATTTTATACACAATATATTGAACTAAATCTACCCCAAAAAAGTCAATGCAAATTGTTACCTCAGATTTATTGGGTAGATTCTATAGATGACTTCTTACAGTGTATAATTGGTCTGTTTATACCAGCAAGACAAAAACTTCATTATTAATTTATGACAGCAATGCCTGGTAAAGGATGCAGTTCAGTGGGAAAGAAAGTGAACATGAAAAGTGAAGTGTTTTCAGCTCATTTGACGTGCATGTCACTGGGTGGCCAAAAGAACCCCACTGGGAACTCTGGAAGAAGATTTAAATTTCATGCAGCTGGTGGGGGTGGGAGGCCAGGATCAGTTTTAATTACCACTGAGCACTAAAGCAACGTGTGACACTGGATGGTTTGGATCAGCACTGCTCTGCTTCTTAATTCATTCAACATTTTTATTGTTATTTTTTTTAAATTTGTCCTCATATTCTCTGCTCTGAGCACTCATCTAGAGCATGGTATTGCCATGGCCACTCACGCCCTTGTTTGTGCATTTCAGTCTGCCATTGACTGAAAAATTGCTCAGTATTTTATTCTTTTTAGGCTTTGCCAGGTTTTAGTAATCACATTGTCCTTTTACGAAACAGCATTTCCACAATACTCGATATCTATATCAGTGTGCTGACCTTTTACATCATGCTCTAAGGCCATGTGGAACTAACGTTTGTTCTTCAGACAGGTGAGACCCGAACATTGTCTTCTACCTAGAAAGCTTCTCTCGAAAAAGAGTTTTCCTTTTAATGCCTCTGATTTTGTTCCTGTTTTTAAAAAGAAATGCTTCAATTGGACATCTTTTTTTAGTGTCCTGTTGTTTATCATTTTGCTCAGTAAGATCTAGAATTTCATCAAATCTCAATGTATTTTTATTATCATTATTATTATTATTTTTACTAAACAGGAAATCATCACTCTGTTTTCCAGAGCCAGATTCAAAATTAAAGGCTGACATCGGTAAAAGATTGGTTGTGATGAAAAGATAATTTCAAGTTTATTTAACTTCTGAGAGGTACTTTTAATGTTGTTGATTTTTAATATCTTGTTTTAAATCTTTTATATAGACAGAACAGAGATAAGGTGATGATTACTTAGCCATACGTGGAACGACACAGCGGCTATTTTCAAAGAAAAACACAAAAGCGCCGCTAACCTTGGTCCGTAATTATTTCAGAAGAAAGCAGTCATCATTTCGTCTCACAGTGGGGCAGAAACTTAACAAAGTGAAGCGCGAGTATTACTTTTAGATACTGGTGCATATAAGCATTGCTCATCCACTGAAAAAGATTGCATGTGTAAAATCAGTGCCAGCTGGGAACAACAAATCAGTAATGAAGTCCTGTTGGACATAATCAGTGTTCTTGATATGAACAGCATTATACATATGTGAGTGTGTATGTGCGTGAGTCTGTCCATGCATATATACAACCAGGACACACATGAAAGTGCACATAAAAATTCTTTTCTGCAAATTATGGGGGAGGAAGTTAATGTAGTTACAAAGTAATTAATATGAAGAAAGGATAGGTTCGAGGCCCTCAGGGTACCCCACACTGTCAGGCTTTCCTTGAGACTGTGTACCCCCCGCCTTCCCACCACTCTCCAGCTTTCTCTCAATTCTAATTCAGTTTTGACTGACTAACCATAATTATTATTGCCAAGGCAAAATCAGCACAGTGGATCTAACTGAAACTTAATGTGATAGCTCCTTTTAGTCGGTGGGTAAAACTAAATTGTAAAGTAAATTATTTGAATGCCTTCAGCTTTTAAATGAACCGACTGCTAGATTAACAATTTAAAGTGGTTTGACTTTAATCACATAATCATATGAGCTTACAGAGAAAGTCTTTTCTTAAACAATTAAAACTAAATGTTCTGTTGAGCTCTTCCCTCTGATGCCAATCTTTCCTCCTTTCTTTTTGCACCAACGTCTTTGGTCGAAAGCTGCATTAGTTGCTTTACCATGAAACTAATCTTTGGATGTGACATCACAACAGACTACGTGGAGTAGAGTTTGCAGTCATTGCAATTAGACAGACGACTCCCTCAATTCCTAAAGCAGCACTACTGAAATGCCAAAACAGTCTATGAAGGTTTTCATAGTAACACAGGTGTAATTACTTACTCAGATAAGTCACTGTGTATTTACGGCATTTTATCTTTGGGAGTATTAACTGTTGCTATTGACAGCATAATATGACTGAGCTACAAATTTAATCCACTGACCATTAAATCCTTTAAATATCCATTCCAGGACATTAATGATTTTTTTTAAATGTTATGTCTTAAAAAAAAAAAAAAGTTCCAGTTAGGTTTTTAAGATTGTGTTAAATTAGTGAGGGTTTTAAATGTCAAGTGGGCTTTTTCATTCAGTGCATCTCATCAAGTCTCCCGAGCCTCCCATCTTCGCTTTAATACTGAGCAGGCCTCACCGATGCCAGTCATGTTCACAGAAAAAAAGGGCAGAGGATGTTGTATTTCCTGTGTCCCAGTGATTACTTTTTCTTCTACATACCGATAAGCTATCTGCAGCTGTGAAATGTAAATGCAATAGTGACTTCATACTTACAGAAACTGGTTCATTTTTTGTAAGTATTGTAAAGAGTGAAGTATAAAATAAGGTTCGAAAAGATTCTATTCTATGGGTCTGATTGAGGAGCCAGTAAAGCCTCTGCATTGGTTGCTTTGTCACACAGTCACTTCTATTTATGCCAGAAAGTGCAGGTAACTGCTGCAGTATTCTCCTAAATGATAGGTGTCCCCACTCAGACAATACCACCACATCAGCACTTGGTGATAGAAATCAACGCGATCGCATACTCGTGTCTTTAAGCCAGCTGCCCTGCGGCAACAGTGCAATGTGCCAGGTAGCAAAAATCTAGAGGTGAACCATCAAGCAAAGCGACACCACAGTGCTCAGTGTGTTATCAGTCCCTTATTGTTTATATTATAAAAATTGTTGTATCACTAGAAGCTACAACTTGCCAATAGCAACCTTGACTCTTGCTCTGCTTTTAGTCATATAAAGCAGATATATGCCAGTCAGCTACATCATTAAAACCAACCTGCCTAATATTGTAATAAACATGATAAACAGTTTTGTCTGATCGGTGTATGGACTAGTGTAAGGACATTAGATGTGCGCAACCAATCAGGCCTGTTCCAGTATGCTTGATTGGATTAAAATCTGTGGAGTTTAATGATCAAAATCATTGGTTTTGATGTCGTGGAATGGGTGTGTATTTATTGATGCATTGCCCCTATATAGGCTCTTTCCTTTTACTTTTAAAACTCCACAGTAAATGTACCAGATAGTAGCTGTGACATGACAATCCACTGAGATTTGTAATGGATTTTTAAGCACACACTGTAAGGTAATACTTTGTTGCCTTACAGTGCGTCCTGTACAGTGTGAGAAATTAGCCGTAACATGTTGATTTAGGATTCAGGAGGTATTGTAGAGAGAATGTGTACAATATACAGCAATATATGCAAGGTAATCATTACAGATTGAACCATAAACAGCCTTTCCCATAAGCCCTGCAAAACATAAATAAATAATATACAAATAAATATCTAGTAAAAGCGTCATTGTGTGTCGCCTGTATTGCACTGGAAACCTGTGTAGCGGCTTGTTGGTATCAAAGTGAGTCTCTTCTGGTAATTCAGTGCTTGTTTTATAACTAGTTTTATCCTTGCTCTGAAGTTGAACAATATCTAGAACAAACTAACACTTCATTATTTGCCAGCAGTAATACAAGCAGGCATATAAAGTCAGACATATAAATGCTAATTACAGATATATATCACCAAGGGGGTCATGCTAACGGACTTGGAGTAAGTTTTATGATCCTAATTACAGTCTTGTAGCTCTAGGAGGGTAATGTTCCCTAGCGCAGGGAAGCAACAGCAGATGTGTGGTGTTTCTCCGTCATACCTCATGTCTTATAAGACAATCTGCCTGATGGATGTGATTTATTTGTAGCATGGGGGAAACAACACTTTTTCCCTCTGACATTCACAGCCACCACACTTGCACATAACGTGCACAACAATGCCTGAGCACTCTGCCGCCTGCTCACAATTCCCAGCTCTGACATTTTGTTTCTGCTGTTTTACATTTTCTGGAGATAATTCTTGTTCTGTTTCCCTCCATCCCAGTGGGGACACCACAAGGTGACAGCATCCGTCACCCATCAACCACCTCATCTCATCTGCCGACTGTCTCAAAACAAACAATGTTAAAAAAAAAAGGTCTACTAATTTCCAAGAAGTGTCCCTATAAGCGTGTGTGTATGTCTGTGGGAATATTTGCAAAGTATTGGGCAAAGCATACGTCTTTGTTACCAATCAGCATGTGCTTCATGTACTATATACACAGCAAATTCAAAAGTGTTAAATTTTTTGGTGTTAATAGTCTCCTTGCAAAAGTAGAGTTAATTTTACGCTAAGCAGAGTCACATTCTTTTAATGTAACTCTGAGGTGTAAAATGATAGTAGTTAAAATCGAGTGTTAAAAATGAGTGTTTCTCTGTCAAATCTGGAGGTGTTAAAATGGAAACATTAACTCTTGACCTGTTGTATGTTCACCAGTATGATAATGATGAAGCAGTAATCTCAGTTAACGTGGTTTTATTAACCAGCACAGCAGCAGAGAACTTACATGCTTGGATTCAATAACGGAATGGCGCCTATACCACTCAAAACATACACACACCTACACGGAGGTACGGAAAGCGGATTAGGACAAAATACCAAACTAACAGCAGGTTATCTACATCCCCCTTCTTTAGTACATCCCCAACCGGACATAAAGTTTAATGCATACTGAATAATAATAATCACAGCATAAAAGGTGACATACGCTGACCCTTAGGAACATTTAAATTTGCAACCAGATGGAAGAAATAAACATGACAAGAATATCATTTTGCTGTATAAAGTTAAATATGATTACTACTGAAAATCACCTCAAACAGAATTTAACTTGAAGCATTGACATCAGTTACTGATGGCTCAAACATCAAACCTGAAAATGTTCTGTGTTTTAACTAGTACCCAATTAATCCTTATATCTTGGATTTGGTTTGCACACACGACCAAAGCGTGTCCTGTAAACACCATCACTCTTGGAAGGTCTTGGAGAATGCAAAATATCAGAAGAGCTCTCAACATGAGTGCTGTCTTTAAACTGTTCTACATCATTGTTTTCACCCACAACCTGCAGTCCATCATAATGATGATGATCAGTGTCTTTCTGAACAGTAACAGGCTCAGACACAGGCAATATGTGTCTGCGATTTCTCCTGTAAGTGTTTCCATCTGACTGTACCAGGTAGGATCTAGGTTCCTTACAAAGTTCCTTTACCACACCTGTGCGGTCATAACCCTGTGGGGTCTGTAACCTCACTACTTGTCCTTCGTTGAGAGGTGGAAGTGATCGGCTGGATCTGTCATAACAGACCTTCTGAGTCAGTCTCTTGTTGAGTAGTTGGGCTTTCACTCTCTCAGATTCAAGGTGTTGTGGTTCGAGCAGTTTCGTTGTGATTGGGAGCGTAGTTCGAGTCTGTCTGGATAGAAGTCGTTCTGCAGAGGAACCCAGGTTCACATCACGTGGAACATTCCTGAGGTTCAGCAGGTTGAGAAATACATCAGTGCCATCTCTGTGTGATTTCTCCATCAGCTGTTTAGCACTGCGCACTGCTCTCTCAGCAAGCCCATTGGATTGAGGATACTCTGGACTGCTGGTGACATGTTGAAAGTCCCACTGTGAAGCGAAGTCTTTGAAACGCTGGCTTGTAAACTGCCTGCCATTGTCTGAGATCAGAGTGTGTGGAGCACCATGAACTGAGAAGTGTCTTTTCAGCTTTTTGATGACTGTCGCTGATGTCAAATCCTTTAGCAGGTCAATCTCAAACCAGCCTGAGTATGAGTCGACTACTACTAAATAGTGCTGACAGTGCCACTCAAAGATATCTGTAGCCACAGTTGACCAAGGAAGCTCTGGAACTTCATGCAGATGAAGGGGCTCTTTTTGTTGATGAGGTTTAGTGCTGTTACACACCGAGCCGGAAGTAACTGTTTGTTCAATATCTCTTGACATGAACGGCCAGAAGACGATCCCCCGTGCTCTCCGCTTGGTAGCTTCTACGCCGGGATGTCCTCTGTGCATGATGGTGATGTAGTCTCCTTGCAGTGATTTTGGGATCACAGCTTTGGAACCTTTAAGAATGATGCCATCATCCACAATCAGCTCATCCCTGAAAGGAAAATATGGATGAACTGCTGTGGGAAGGTTGTGGAGTCATTGTGGCCAACCATGTTTGATGAACGAGCTGAGCGCTTGCAGTGTCTCATCCTCAGCTGTGTGTCCTTTAAGTTCCTCCAGGCGTGAAGAAGAGATGCAGCTCACCGTCATGACATCAAAGTAGTCCTCTTCTTCAGGCTGCTGGAAAGTGGAGCTGTTGGGAGCACGAGACAGTGTGTCAGCCAGATACATGTGTTTTCCACATTTATATGTGAGGGTGATGTTGTATTTTTGGAGCCTTAACAACATCCTCTGTAATCTGGCTGGTGCAGCGTGAATAGGTTTCTTTAGTATGGTGACCAGTGGCTGATGGTCTGTTTCTACGACCACAGGCTTGCCATATATGTAGTCATGAAACTTTGTACATGTGAAAACAACAGCCAGCAGCTCCTTTTCTATCTGAGCATATCTGGTTTCAGTGTCTGTCAGAGTACGTGAAGCATATGCCACAGGTCGCCCTTCCTGTAAGCAAGCTGCACCAAGACCATACTGTGATGCATCGCACGTTAGTGTCACAGGTTTGCTGACATCATAATATGACAGAACAGGTGGATTAGACATGTGCTCTTTAAGTGCTTTGAACGCAGTCTGATGCTGTGTGTCCCACATCCACTCGCTGTCCTTGTGTGTGAGCTGTCGCAGAGGAGCTGACAGATGGCTGAAGTTTGGAATGAATTTTCCAAGATAATTGACCATCCCCAGGAACCTCTGCAGGGCTTGGACATCTGTTGGAACTGGCATCTCTCTGATTGCGGCTGTTTTGGAAGGGTCTGCTTTAAGCCCCTCGCTTGTGAAAATGTGTCCGACATAACTGACCTGATTCAGTCGGAATTTGCACTTTAATGGGTTTAGTCGCAGGTTTACTTCTCTGGCACGATCAAGGACTTTTCTCAGGTTGTCGTCATGTTCTTTCATGGTTCTTCCGCCGATGAGTATATCATCAACAATGATGGCACATGGATACCCAGCGAATATCTGCTCCATGGCTCTCTGAAACACCTCGCTGGCAGCGTTAAGACCAAAAGGCATTCTGAGGAACCTGAAACGACCAAAACAAGTGCTGAAGGTGGTTAGCATGGATGATTTTTGATCCAATGACACCTGCCAAAAAGAGTTCTTAGCATCCAAAACAGAGAACACAGTAGCGTTTGACATTATTGCAGCCACTTCTTCTACTGTGCGCATGGGATGGTGTGGTCTTTTCAGAGCAGTGTTTAAATCTCGAGGATTTATGCATATCCTGATTTCATCTTTGCCCTTCTTGTTGGTGGCTACCATGGAAGACACCCAGTCCGTCGGCTCTGAGACGGGAGTAATGACGCCTAATTTCTCCATCCTGACCAGCTCTGCCTTGACCCTGTCTTTCATGGCCAAAGGGATGCGATGTGCTGGGCGAACAACTGGTTTCACATCTGGGTTCAGTGTCATGCGATAGGTGACTGGCAACCTCCCAAGCTCATCAGAAAATAAGTCGCTGTATTCTGTGATAAGCTGTTGTGACAGGTCATCTGCAGACATGCTCAATTGGTGGACGTCATTGCTGAATGATACAAGTCCCATTTCTCTGCATGCACATAGTCCAAGTATTGGCTGAACATCTTCATTAATAACAAAGAATGATAGCACATGTGGCTGCCCATGCAGAAAACACTGCAGCTTAATTACACCTGAGGTTTGAATCTTGCTGCCTCCAAATGCTACTAGGTTAACGGACTTGGGGTGTGCTTTCATTTGTTTATCTGCTCTTATAATGTTAACCGTTTTCTTGGGAAGCACATTACATTTAGCACCTGTGTCCACCTTCATTTCAACAGGAATCCCATTAATCTGCACGGTGACAAAAACTTCCTCTTTGTGTTCCACATCCACATCAGTCGCATGGATTGCATATTGCAGATTTACACCATCAACGTAGAATGTGTCGTCTCCGCTGTCATCAGCTTGGTCTGGTTCCACATGATGACTTTCTGTGTCTTGCTACGTTTTGGGTAGGCCGAACAGCTCTGCACCGTTTCTTAAAGTGATTCCACTTTTTGCATGCATGACACTGCTGCCCAAAAGCTGGACATTTGCTCTTTTTTGCAGCATGAGCACCCCCACAGTTAGTACAGTTAGTGACATGCTGTGTTTCAGACCTGTCTCCTTGTATTTTCTTTTTATCTCCTCTGTGCTTTCTCGTAAATGTGGGCTGGAGCACATCAACATTTGATGCAGATTGTTGAGGAAAAGCAAGTGTTTTATTATGCTCTTCAGTCATTTCATGAATCTGGCAGACAGATATGGCTTTTGCTAGCGTTAAATCACTATCACGCAGTAGCACTTTCCTTAAATTGTCATTGTTGATGCCACAAACTAGTCTGTCTCTTATTAGTTCTTCACTCAGATCACCAAATCTGCAGCTTTTTGCTTTAATCCGTAAATCACTTACATAGGATTCAACAGTCTCGCCAGTCCTCTGATTCCGCGTGTTGAACTTGTGACTTTCCATCGTGACATTGGTTTGAGGGCTGCACGTTTCTCTGAATTTCCTTTTGAGGTACTCAGGATCCTCCTTCGATTCTGCAGGAATGAGGACTCGTTCTCCCTCGCCGGGCTCTCTCACTTCTGGCGCGTAAACAAAAGACCGCTCCCGTTCTATAGCTTCGGGACCTGCTAAGTTGAGCAATATGTAGGCTTGTGTGCGCGCTGGCTTGTCAGAGTGTGCCGCCGCTATAAAAATGTCATACTCTTGCTCAAAAATGCGCCAATTTTCAGCAACATTACCATCGAAAACAAGCGGGTCGGGCCTCCTGAATCCTTCCGCCATGTTGTCTGCAGTCCGGATACAAAAAAACGCACCCACAAAATAGACTTGAGACGGGGAAAAAAAAAACACCGTCAACTACGAAGTACGTGTTCCGTCGCTTCTGACACCATGTTGTATGTTCACCAGTATGATAATGATGAAGCAGTAATCTCAGTTAACGTGGTTTTATTAACCAGCACAGCAGCAGAGAACTTACATGCTTGGATTCAATAACGGAATGGCGCCTATACCACTCAAAACATACACACACCTACACGGAGGTACGGAAAGCGGATTAGGACAAAATACCAAACTAACAGCAGGTTATCTACATGACCTCTTAACTCTGAACTCCTAGAGGGGCTATGACACCAACAGAGTAAATTCACAGACTCCGCCCCCAGCACGGCTCCAATCGAAGCTGAAGTGAAGCCGTTTCAGAACATTTTGCTCTACATATTTGAGTTGTTTGCCATGCTTGGTAAGTCATTTTTTCAAAGATTGTTTCAATTGTTATTAGCTTTTACTTCTGTGGCTCTTTGGAGTTGAGACAAAGCTGTGTGAAAGGCATTAGCCATGTTGCTCGGTGATAGCATAATATTCTGTTTTAGCTAGCTGAAAGGTATTGTTTGCGGGCAAATACCACAGCCTTGAAAAAAGCTTGCATGTGAATTTTCAGTCAAACTTTTGGTCAAATTTACCATGTCAGACCTTTTGATAAACAAAATTCTAATGAAAGTGAGAACATGTACACTGTTACATCTTTCAGAAAATGTTTTGAAATTGTGGTGCACAGTTCAGAATAAATGTTTTTCAAAAACCATTGCATCTTTTTAGTAAATGTTTATTTCCAAAAGAAATTTCTAGAAGTTCAGAACAGTAAAATTCCCGCTTTTTAGAATGAATTAGAAGATAACTCTTACGTAGTTAAACTAAAATACTCTTTGAGAGTTAATATATAAACTCTTAACACCAAGTGTTAAATTATCAACTCCAGACAGATTTGGTGTTTAACACTAAATCAGAGTTAACGTACCAACTCTCCAAAAAGAGTTAAATTAACGCTCTCTGGTGTGGACCCATATAGACACTTTAATAGTGTTGAAATCAAATCCGACAGTGTTAATTTGGACATGCTGGATTTGCTGTGTACCATCCTTAATGCATGCAATGTAATATGGTAACACACACACACACACGCACACACACACACACACACATAGTGTCTCCTGTCCTTGTCACATATCTGCCAATCGTGTAATTGCTTGACCTACACATCTGCATACTTACTTTGCTCTTTTGCTTCATTAGCATGATCAATACAGGTGCATAATGGCTCTTTGCATCAAAGGATGACTCAAAGTGTAAAGTCAAAGTGTGTGGTGAAAGAGTTCACAAGGGTAAAGAAAAGTGACAAATTATCACTACTTAAAATTGCGCGATGCTTCTGTGATGATGATTCCCAAGTGACAAAATGTCAATTTTTAAGTCTTTCTCTGTCTGACAGGAAGAGAAACTGGACAACTAGGCAGTCTTGGCTGCGAGAGCGCTTCCTCTGAGAGAATTATTGTGTTTTTTCAGTCTCAGGCGAGCAGCCCAATTGAGACAAGTCCCCCCCAACCCCCTCGACAGGAAGAGGTGACAGAAAAAGACAAACTCCTACCCCTAGACAAAAGCAGATAAATAACTGGATGCTGCCTTGAAAAACTGCATGCAAAAAGGCCTGAAGAGAGCAGAAGAGAGGAGAATGGAACAATAAGCACCAAATATAAACTGCATGGAGAGAAGCTAACAGAGCAGAGACACATGAAGGCTTAATTGGCCCTTTCTGAAAGAAATACACAATCATTATGTGTACAGTGGGCAGACTGTATGAGTAAATGCACAGCTACTTAGCCAACCACCAAGAAGGAACCCGAAAGACCACCGTGTCCTGCTGGGCATTACTATTATGTTGGGGGTAATCTGTAGAAAAGGAATGAATAAAGCATCTGTTCACAAAAAATAACAACAACAACAACAACATAAAATTCTCATTCACAAATGAAACGTGTTATTTTTAATGCAGGAGTCACCCATCTATCAAAAGTAGATGCAATTAGCTGTATTAACGATAAGGTTATCCAGATTAATTGGGACATCAATACTTCTAATTATGAATGCAGTCAATGTGCTGTGTGTCTATCTGTGAGGTAGATTCCTTTTTATCTGTGTGTGTATGTGTGTGTGTGTGTGTGTGTGTGTGTGTAGCTGTGCTCTAACCCCACTGTTGGGAGGGCCACCCGGAAAAATAATCTTCTCTGTAAAAACCGGGAGTTGTGTTTGTCAGTCAGTGAGACACAAACTGATCTCACGGTTGGAGAAGAAGTGAAAAGGAAGATCTGTTGAAGCTGTTGGCAGCGGGAACGAGAGCAGGTTGAGAGGAGATAACGAAGAGATGCACCGGTATCGTTTTCCCAAGTGTGTGATAATGGACTGAAAATTATAATAAGAATTTGATGTATACGCGTCCCCGTCTTTTATTGAACACCTGCCGAGGGGAACAGCATTACACTGCTACTTAAAAATATTCCATAATACTTTTACATTTAAATTAGCCAGAAAGAACATAGCTTTTTTCATGCTGAAGTAGTTTTAATGTTGTTGGTTGCCTCTTGAGACAAAAAAAAAGAAACTATTTTGCTTTTTCTTCTGTTTGATGTGTTGTATTTTAGACCTTCTCACTGCAGGGAGTTGGCTGACTAAGAATGCATTCTGTCAGCCTCGACTTGTTCCTGTTATACCAGACTTGTATTATACAGCCTGTTAGCCTTCAGAGGCTATAAGTATTCAGCTGAGCGAGAAATGAACGGCATTCACCTACTATCCTATATTAAGGTTCTCATCAAATTCACTTGAGAATGACATTCTGTGATATTCTCAGCAGCAGGCTAAATATAACTATGATTTCTCTTCTAGTAAGTAATGAGAAAGTAAGCCGGAGCAGGGTGAGGGATGGAGATGGGGTGTGGGGAGTGTTTCGGAGGAAAATAAAGCTTAATAGCAAAAGAAGTTATTTCTTTTTTTATTATATTGCTTTAAAGGTCCCCTGTTGTTGGGGAGCTCATTATATAGAGCACATGTGACAGTTGTTGTTTTCAGGTGTCGTGATGGAACTCAAATTCCTTTTCTAGATGCATTTTAGCTGGGAATGGATCAGAATTAAGTACAAGAGTGCATGTTCAAATATGATTAGAAACCAGACTAAAAGCCTGCATCCATATTAGTTATTCTTTGATGGTGTACCGTCACATGATAGCATGATAGTAGGTGCCATACTTCAAATCATGTGTGCTCAGTGCTCTCCCTTAGCTGTCTCAGATTAATAAAACAGAAGTCAGTGTTGAACCTGGGGGTGCTGGAGCCTGTTGCAGTTGCATATTTTTAGACTGTGGGATTAAGTCAAATTACCTGGAGAGAATCCACACAGACAAAGGAAGAACATGCCAACGCCACACAGAAAGGCTCCAGCCTGGCTCAAAACTCCGGACCTTCTTGCCGTTAAGCAACAGTCCAAGTAGCCACCTGTGCCACCCCTTGAAGACATTTTACAGTTCAAGAAAAAGAAATAGATCAAAAGATATATAAACTAGGACCATGTTAGCATGATATTGTAGATCCAAGAGTAAGGAGCATAGTGTACCTGTTTGAAGTATTACATGACAGAAACCACGTGAGGCAAAGTAAAGCACATACAGAACTGAAATATATATTTAATGGTCACATTGATTAAAATGGCTTTATTTAAAAAATGCATAAAACTGCAACAATTTTCTTTTTTTCACCCAGAGGCAGAAACCATTAATTTTGTTTCTTTATTGTGATTTTTGTGTTGGAAATGAAGTTTGTTACAAATATAAAGGACGTTTTCTGTATGGCCTGTTGAGCAGGCCAGTTTTTGTTTTTTTCCCGCAGAAGAGCTTTCCAGCCCTCAGACTGAACTTCCCTCTCTCCCCCTCTGCATGTGTGGTGAGGCACACACTCACACACCCATGAGATTTGAACTTAAAGACACTGCAGAAAGAAACAATTTGGAGTTCTACTGTTATACTGCTTTATCGCAGCAGGATCCTGGATTTGAGCTCATCAGATTGACACAGAACTGAACTGAAAGTGTGATTATTTGGACTGTTGAGCGATGTTATATGCTGCTGTTATTTTCTTGTTTTGAACCAAACTGGATTTCTATAAAGGAACTATGTGTTAAAGGGTCAATGCACCAAAATTGGGTTTTGATAACAATTTATTGCTCATAAAATGAAAGACTGAAACTACTCAGAGTGATTAGTAATGGGCATAAGTTAAATGAGCTCATACAACTAAGTTGGCTTTATTAGCCATGCACAGATCGGACTGGTCTTAAATCCGTAAATTCTAAGATTCTTTTAAATAGTAGATTCTGAAACTAAAGGTTTTATATAAAGTCTGGAATCAAGAACTAAAGCTTAAAGAATAACCTAAGTGTGTAATTTGGAAAAAGGTTGGGTTAACTAAAATGATCTTGAACTGTGAAAAGTTAAGCGTGACCTATTTAACTGTCACTTATTTTTGTTTTGTTCATATGTTTTTGTTTTATTAAAGATGGTGAATTGTCATTTAAAGGTTTTTCTGGTTCTGGTCTCTTCACTGCGCTTTGCTCCACCGCTCCTGTAAGCCTAGAACTGGTCCATGAGCTTTTATATCTCTCTTACAGTAACATAAAATGTCCTTTTCACTGCACATCACCTTTCTGTGAGTGGCACAGTCCCTCAGAGCTCATAGATTACAGTTGGCTAAATATCCTGGTGGCTTTTGTCAAAGCAACCAGCTGCTGACATCTGGCCAATAATCGGCATACATTAATATCACCATATTGGTTACACTATACACCCAGCGCCAGAGAAGACCTCTGATTAAATTACACATCCAGACATATATCACTGCCATCCATCTTAAACAAACCCTGTCAGTGGAGCGCTAGCATCGCTGTGCAGCTTATCGTATTCTCTGGTCTCAGCTTGGTGGAAAATCTCCAATCAAATCGTCTGAAATATCAATGCAAATTAGCAACTTAGCGTCCATTAAAAACAATTCCATCTGGCACAGCCCCCCTGCTTGAAGCTTCCAAACATGACATATTATTTGGTATTAAGTATAGTTACTATTTAGTGATAGCTCCTTAGTAAAGAACGAGTACAATCGCTCACTGCACACAAGAGTTAAACTGCGAAATAATTACCCAAGTCAATGGGTGCCACTATCTCTCTGATTGGTTGAGTGCTCAGGCAAAAGCTATTAAGTTTTTCTTTCGTTTTTTTTTTTGCAGGATTTCAATTAAAAGCTATGCAAACTGGTGGGCCTATCTTTAAACGATAGACCCCCAGAAATCCCTCCTCAAGGGAAGACCTATTGTAGTGTCCTCGTCAACACTCCAATTAGAGCTTGCCCATTATCTTTCATGATAAAAAAAAAAGGGTATTACCACAAAAGCACCTTATCCTCCTCTCCTAAAATAACTCTTTAGCTTTCACCCCATAATTTCATTAGAGGAAGATAGTCATTCATCAGTTAGAATGGTAATTTTCATTAATGACGCCTGGTCTCACTGAATATTGAATAAATTGTCCATTCATTTGGATCTCATGCTTTGGTTCAGTAATATCTCATGAATATAGGATGAGATATGAATACAAACACAGGAATATTTGAGTGAAAAATACAGCAAGAGAGCGGGAGTAAGAAAGACACAGAGAAAGAAACAGAGACGAGAGTTAAAGCGGTGTACAGATTTTTTCTTATTGAGGTTAATTCTGTATATCAGTACAGTGATTGCCATGCCATGTTGTTTATGGAGATGTCACTAATCAGTCACTCTCAGTATGCTCAGTGTTTCCATGCATGCATTTTGGCCTTAATGGCTTTCCTTTTAAAACCCTTCCTGAAATGATTGCATAAATGAACTCACACCACTCATATATTTCTTCTCATTTACTCACCCTGATTATGAGAACAGCTGTAACTCAACTGTGTTTCCTTAGTGCTGACTCTGAATTAAATATTGCTTAATCACATTCTGCTGACCCAGATGTTTCACTGTTCAGGGACAAATTTTTAGGTGAAAATCATTCTGAGAAATACTAGAAGAGATACATTAAACACACAAACATGCTTTTTTCACATTTTAGTTTAAATATACTTATTGTAAAGCAGAAACAGGTCTCGTTTAGTTTCAATAAGGAAATAAGGAACACTGCAGGCTTGCCTCTGGAAATGCCATATATGGCTTTCTTTCCGTTTGTTTTTATTGACTATATGATTCAAAAAGCAAAGGGTACAGTCATAGGAGCATCAAAACAACACTGTTTAAAAGACGATGCTGTCATTTCTTGTGTTTTTGTGGCAGCAAGTCAGTAAAGAGTACGACATCATAGTGAAAAATACTGAAAACTACTCAAACAGAATATGTCACCTCTGAGGCATGAATTATGCTGCTGGTGAACAAGCTGAAAAAGAGTTTAGTTTATTGATGAAAGACCCTTACCTTTTCACACACAGGAGATATGAACAGACGCAATCACGCCACACTAAGGGATGATTGTTAGCAGTGATGACACATTGTGCTTATTTGTTTGTCTCTGATAATATGCTCCACAGCACACTATTCATCAGCTCTTATTTTCCCTGTGGTTAGCAGGTTTGTGTGAATTTAGATGCGGCGTGCTTACATGTGTCCTGCTCAGGCACCACTGTTTATTGGTCCCTAAGCAAAGGTTCCCATCACAGTGCTCTGTGTGCTTACCCCAGTGGGCAATTTCCTGAAAGAGACTCGCAGACCAGTTAGTCTGCTCGCATAAACGATGCCAGCAGGTAATGACAGCTTTATTATTTTTGGTTTCACCTGGGATATCTGGTTTTTACTTTGACATGGTGACAAAATTAAAGAAAAGATCCAGACGAACTACTTGACCTTGAGAAACCTTGGAAAATGTGCACGCAATTTCATTTTCACACCTGTCACGTAATGTACCCCTGGGTGATCCGATGATAATTGAGACAATCGCTGGCATAGCCGGTGACCCCTGTGACACATCGCTAGCCTTACCACTCATCCATCACCACCACCTCCTCCACCTGTTCCTACTTGTTGGAAGCAGAAGAGTGAGTGGAGACGGGAGTAGAAACGGGTTTGAGTTGAAGTTGTGCTAATGGGGAGAGAGTATATGCTCCCACACATCCATTCCCCATCCTGTCAAGGAGCATCATGGTGGAACGCTGACGATGGGAACCTTAGTCCCTCCCCGCTCCAACACCTGCTGCTCCTCCATCTGCTTCAGCCAAACAGCCTCCTGCTTCTCCTGTTTACCCCCCCCCCCCCCCCCCCCCATCTACACATCTATCCATTCATCCATCCGTTCTTCTGTATCTCAAAAAAAAAGTGGTCTGCAAAGACTTTATTGTTTTCTCAAGAGTGACAGCAAGTTGCCAAAAAGTATGAAACCCAGCCAATCCTACAAACTTTTAAAGCCTCTGCTCCTGGACCTGAGTGCGTATACCGGAAGAGTGACAGTCTGAATATAAAAAGCTGGGAGGCACATTGTTCACTCAGGGTAAACATGCTGATGAGCAGATGATGAGAGCACAACTTCGGCCTCGGGTACATAAAACTCCATCGAATGTCACCTAGCTGGGTGCTTGGCAGCTACAACATATGCATTGCTACTTCCATTTTAAGCAAATGAGAAGAAGGAGACAAAGTCAGCAGAAAGAAGTTTTTGAGTCAGCAAAGGGGAGGCGAGGCGCTCCATAGCTGATAAAAAAAAAAAGATGTATTACAGCAATGATGTCTCTAAGGAAGTGATGTGAAATGCATCCTATAGGGGAAACAGAACACATAGCACATTGTAGAAGCAAGAGCAATGTTCATTACTCTCAAAGTTGTAACTTTGTAAACAGTTTTGAGCCACCCCAATGTCTTTATATTTCACTTCCAACTTCACTTTAACTTTTTAAAGTGATGTTGAGCCGTAGTAACTGAAGGTCTTTCACAGTTAATCTCTCATTATTGGTACTATTTCACTTATTTTCAGTCTAATTAACTTTGTTCCCATTTCTTTCAATCTACAAAAAATATCAACAATAACAGAGTTTTGCAAAAACAAGGTGATTCCCAAAGTGTTATTTGCCAAAAACCTTGCATATCTCAGTATGGGGTGCAGTGTGTCCTTAAAGAAATTAAAGAAGTGGAACAAGTGGGGGATAAAAGAAGGAGAAATGCGCCTAAAAATCTATCTTCAGCAGAATAACAGTATCTGAGATGCATGTTACCCTTCAGTTGATCCTTTTAGTGATCACTGAAGCCTCATCAGAAATGGTCTCAGAAGAAGGGTGGCTGTCAAGAATGCGTTCTTAAGGAAGGGAAACTCCAGGGAGACAAAGGTGTCTCCCTGCATACATGCTAGCTATTATTAGCATATATGGAGGAGGTCAGGAAAGATGTACAACAGTGTTTAGAGTGTTTACAGCCATCTGTAAAAAACGGTGGAGGCTCTGTCATGGTTTGGATCTACATTTTAGCCAGTGGTGTTGGAGATCTTGTGGAAATTCATGGAATCATGAAGGCAGAAACGTGCTGCCAGTTTTGGATGCAATATTTCCAGATCCAATACCATCTGGAATTTTTTTTCAGCATGACAATGATCCCAAACACACTGTCAGTGCAGTAAAAGCATACTGGATAGAAAAACACACAATCATTAACACTATCAGTCACAGGTTGGCCTCCCCAGAGCCCGGACTTCACCATTATTGAAGCACTGTGGGATCATCTTGACAGAGAACAAAACAAAAGGCAGCCAACATACAAAGAAGAGCTTTTAATGTCCTTTTAAGAAGCCTGGAGAAATATTCTTGAAAACTACGCAAAGAGGTGGCGAGAAAGCTGCCTACATGTAGGAGAGTAAAGGTGGTCATACCAAATATTAACTTTCAATCTGGGTAGAATTATACAGTTGTTTTTCCCTTATATACTGGTTCAAAACTTAATGTTTGTGTGACGGAGCAAGTTTGTATTAAGAGTTAGTTATATGTGCCCTAAAAAACAAACAACAGTCTTGCCAAAGCCTGTGTAAGGAGGCTTTGAGCATTTCCTGTGAATGTCATAGTACTGAAACTGGCTACGGTTTAACTGGAGGTCACAAGATATTCCCCAGTGAAAATTAATTAATGGAGCTAAATGGCTAAATTAATTATTTACACACTTTTAGGCAAAAAGTAGTCATTTTAATTTTGGAAAAAAATAGCATAATATAACATCCCATCATGAATCATTAAATGCTATGCTTATTCCCTAATGAAGATGGTGACATCACCCATAAAATATTTGCATTCTTATAATGTATGCAGTTTATTTCAAGACAAAACACACGGTGGAATCCATTTTCAAACAATGAAAACCAAAACTTATATATATCACAAGTTGCTACAGCTTCATGAAGCACACTGACTCAATAAAATAATGCGAGATCAACAAGAATCTTGAAGTTTTGTTTTGTTTTGTTTTTTTTACAGTCTGTGGAATCTGGGAAAACTTTATTGTCCAGGAAATCTCTGATTCAAAGTTCTTACATAGCCGAGATGAAAAGAGAAAGAGGGCATTAAAGAATAACACTGCAGCTGATGGGCCTGGGTGTGCGTGTCTGTGCACATCCATTACTCGTGTTTTGAGGATATTAGTCTGTGTGTGCTTGACTCTGCTTCCATTTTTGGATAAAAAGTGACAAATCTTTTCATTTTGAGGAAAGTACTTGCTTGCATGAAGTGCTTTGAGTGCTCCAGGAGAGTAGATAAGCACTATATAAGAATCAGTCCATTTACCATTCACAGTTCTTAAGGAAAGACCTTCTGAAGTGAATACAGCACAAATATGTGTGTCTGTGTCTGTTTGACCAGTACCCTCTCATTCTATGTCCCACAGAGTCGACTATGAAGCACTCTCACTCTCTGCTGCAATGTGTATGATGGGACTAATTTCATTTTATGGCCTCCCATGCTTATTTTTGGCCCAAAGCAAATAGCGTGTGCATATAATCGGTTACTCATTTTTCCTCAGAGTAAGCTTTTACTTTCTCATAAATAATTACAATTGGAACAACACCCTTTTAAATTAAGCATCTTGCATTTTATGATTGAAAAAGTCCCAATTTATTATTTAAAAAAATCTCACCACAGGGTGATTAAACATTTATATCTAACCAGTGAAAAAATAATGTTGTCGTTAACGCTGCATGTTAAACCCTTTCGGCTCTAACACTACATCGTGTTGCGTTTGCTTGCTACTGTAATCCAGTTTAATCATAGTGGAATGGTTAACACAGCTGTTTACACTGCAGTATTCTCACAGACCAAAGGAAAGTGTTGAAAGTGAAGACAGTGTTGGCAGATGAAAGAAAAGCAGATTTTTGAGTTGGTGCTTATCCCTTTTCTCCTTTTGTCTGATAGAAGGTTGGCTGAGGTCACCTCTCTTGACTGCATCTGTCTTCATGGCTGCTCTGTGGGTTTTGAAAGAGGACCAGTTCAGCCCATACTTTTTCCCAAAGGTTTGTCACGCTGGTTCATGGATGAAGCTACCTTGGGTTTAGCACTTCTGACATGCATACACACAAAAACACACACACGGTGTGGAGAAGTGACAGGCACAGATGCCCTGTGTTTGACCTGGGAGCCATGCTGCCACGCAAAGTGTGTCTGACAGCTTCACTGAGCCCCCTTGTATCACGGCTGGATCACTTAGCGACACACATCCAACTTCGAGCTCAGGGCACATGTAGGTGTTGTCACTACTCACACAAGCAAGGCTACAGCCACACCCGCAGCTCTGTGAGGCAGTAAATAGACAAAACAGAGACTGAGCTAGGCAATGACAATTCTGTCATGCTCATGTTTAGCAGGTAATATTCATGATTTTCACCATGTTTTAAGGCACTAAACCATAAGTACACTTCAAGCTTGTTTAAATTTAAGGAATTAGGTTAAAGTATATATACATACATACTGTAATTATACTACATTTCTCAAAAAGGCGGTAATGTAACACACATACTGTAATATCCTTACAAAATTCAATACTTTGCAATTTTAGCTACAACTATTGTCACTTGCTTTACAAAAGTTCTTCAGTTTACTGCATGATGATTGGATAGAATGAAAAATAATCATCAGACGTGTGCTTGCACTTGTGCTGCAATCAGCTGATGTAAGGTTTAATGGAGAAAAGAGAAAAATGGTGGCATGGTCGACAACTTTTGAGGAGTGGAGGTATGGACCTTACTTTTATTTTTATTGCATAAAAGAATAAGAGTCCAATGGTAAAGTGCAAACTGTGTCCTAGGCAGAAACAACTGTGTTATACTGCAAACACAGCTTCAGCTATGTTTCAGCAACTTTTTCAGACAGGGCTGTTTTTCAGATTAGCTTCGGGTTGTCGGCTTTGTGTTCACGATCCTAAGTACGTCTTCATTAGGATAGGGATTTGTGTTGGTGTGCGGGACTGTAGCCTCGTGTTTATATTGATAGCTGATAATGCGACAGCGCATTCCAGGTCTTATTATAGATTAACGCAAAACAAAGTAACAAGTAGTGTAATGAACTTCGTACGTTTGTACTTTCTCCAGTGAGTAATTAAGCACTTCCTCATTGGCACAGTTCATTAGCCCAGTACATATCAATGTATTTTTGCTAAAGAAAGCCATTTGACTTGGATTTATTTTACCACTGTTGTTTACTATAAGTCGTGCTGTGGACTGGAATCATGTCCAGGAGCTACAGTCATCTCCCCCACCCTGTGATATCTGGGATCCATGCCAAACTCTCCATGACCATGAACTGGACAAGCTCTTAAGAAAATGGATTGATAGATGTTTGGTATTAGTTATGCAAAACCTCTGACAACCATTTATATATTTTATAATTAAGAGATGCAGTTCAATAACATTATAAAATTAGTTCATAATTTTTCTGATTTATAATAAACCTTCTGTCTTGGCTGGTTTCTAATGGATTTAAAAAATATCCTAAAAAAGAAAAGAAAAACGAGGTTATCGAAATTTTCTTTTTCACATTGATCAAAAGACAGAACTATATCAGCTTTAAAAAGCTAGAACACTTCATTAGTTCTGTTGTCATTCCAAGGTCTACATGTAGTTTTACTTGCCAGCCTGTTTTGTGCCTACCTGGCTCAGTTTTCTTTTTTTTCCCTCACAGTCCAGATGCTCGGCATGATGAGCAAAAATCTAATGAATATGTCTGTTATTGTGGTGCTGATGGCCGTGGGGTTCAGATGCAGCAGGTGTGCTGAGAAGCTGAAGCCACGCAGAGCAAATATTTGGTCTCCTCTTCACACATGGATGAGTCAACATAACCAGAGGAACCCACTGGACCTTTTTCAAACATTTCTGGCCTCTGTTTGGGGAAAATAGGGTGTGGAGGATCTGTATCAGTATGAAGGATGTGTATTCATTAACCCTTTAAAATGCAGTTTCTAATTTACAGAGTAAAGTTGCTGTAAGAACCTACTCTGCTACTTAAGCATCAGTTTGAAAAAAATAACAGAGGGGAACAGAGGAGTTGGGCAATTCAGAGGAAGGCGGAAATAATTTAAAGAGCGGAAGAGTCAAACTATAAACTAAATATAATATAAATTTCTTATTGTTGATGATTGCAACTGGCAGAACAACCACACATTATATTACAGACCACATGTCCTTAATTTGTGATATTAATGTAGTGTAACTTCAGTCTCTGCTCACGTTTTCTGTTTCTAGTTTCAAAATCTGATGTCAGGCTACATCAGCTGCAGGTTAAATAAATGCACAGCAACTGGTCTTGCATCTGTCTGGAAACATTGTAAATTTGGTGTTTATGACATGCTGACATGTAACATTGCAGGTTGGCATATGACATGTGTCTCTGTCTTCATTAGAACAACATCAAGCCAGTCACAGTGAGCACAATAGCTTCATTTAGCCTGCGATCTGGTGAGAGCTGCTCTGTAATAACACGGGGTCAGGATCTGAGAAGGAGCGAGCGGTCACGCTGCCATCGCCGCCTCCTATGATGAAAGGCTCTCTCGACAATCCCCTTTGCTGTTGCATTATTTTGAGCTTGCTAATACAACCTTCTCCATCCCTGATTGTCAGCTATTTCCTCTCGCTGTTCTCCCGGCTCGCCCTCTCTATTTTTCATCTCCCTGCTGCAATGTACTCTCAACCCTTTTTTCTGATCTGCTGTGCCTAATCGTTCTTTTATTGTGCAATCTTCTCCTACACACTTTCCCGTCCTCTTCTCTATCCCTTCTCTTATTATGTGCTTCCTTTTTCACTGCAGCGTTTAAAAAAAAATTAAGTTTGTTTCACTGTGCAACATTAAAATAATATATAAAGTATCATTCTTTTTATTCGGGCAGTGTGTGTGTGTGTGTGCGTGCGGTGGCAATCAAGTGCAGGTCCATTTTACTTATATTCAAGTTTGCTTTAGTATTTAAATTTGAGAAAACTTATGTATCTCTAGTAGCAAATATGACAACTTTCAGTTGTGTTGTAATGATGTTTAAACATTTAAGCTAGACCTGTACAATTTTTACTGTCAGTGCAGTTTATGAGGCCAATAAGGTAATGATTTTACAATGTGAGGTAGTCTGTTTCAGCTGATTTATTCCATGAAAAAATACACGAATAAGGTTTATTATTGTGAGAACCAAATAAATAATAAATAAGTGAGTTTCTTCTGATAATGGACTACATTTATTTGGATAGACAAAGTGGTTGAATATGTCACAGACACACCTAGAAATATTTTTCCAGTAAACATTATCCAAATATCCAAACATAGTCAAATGGGTCTGTACTGTACCAGGATCCCTGGTTCAATCCTAAGAAGCAACACAAATCCTTCTGGGGCTGCATCAGAAAAGGACAGGTGGGTTAAAAATCTGCCAGATCCAACATGTGGAGCTACATTCTGTGATGACCCCTTGTGAGTAATAAATGTGGATGTCCTGATCTAAATGCTGGTTTTGATAATGGATCAATATTTGTACAAAAGGACTGATCATTTATTTCTATCCTCTACCTGAGTTATGTAGCCCACTGAATTTTTTGGGGGGAAATTCACTACTGTATGTCACATTGAAAGCTGTGTTTTGTTGTGTTAACTAATTATTGTGGAAAGTAAAAATCATTTAGTGGTCATTAAAATGTGTTCAGAATTTGTTTTAAATGCACAACCTGCTTGTGTTGTTCCAGCTTATTCACATATATTGTGCTAAATCACAACAGTCACCTTGAGGCACATACAGTAATATTGTAATATGAAGACCCTGCAATAATAGAGAGAAACCCCAACAATCAGGCGACCCTCTGTGAGCAGGCACCTGGGGACAGTGGGAAGGAAAAACTCCCTTTTGAAAGAAAGAAAGTTCGGCAAAACAAAGTTCAGGTAGGGGCAGCCGTCTGCCATGACCAGCTGGGGGAGACTGAACAGCACTTATATCTCTAGTACAAGTAAAAGGTAATCTGAGTACGTCTTCAACTACTACTGTAAGGACAATATAAGCAATTTCATTGTGTTAATACATCACAGTATCACGATTAGTCCATCCAATTCTGGCCGTATGATGGGAAAATGTAAGCCCTGAGCAGGTTTGTATTTAGTGTCCAACATACAGGTTTAGACTGACAGATACTGTTCAGACATGATGTACGACTTCCCATTCCCCTGCTCTCACATGGTTTGTCCCGACTGAAAATATCTGTCCCTTTGTCTACATTAATTACCCCGACTGTCTATCATGTTACTTTGTGCTGTGTGAGGTGTCTGTCATGCAGTGTCCTTTTTGCATGTATGTGTATGTGCGTGTCGAAGGTTGCACACATGTAGATCATGCAGAATTGTCTCTACTCCCTGATGGATAAAATGGTTTTACTCAAGATAGTAGCTTTCCTGGTGATTTACGAGCATACATGCATGGACACACACTCGCACGCACACACACACACACACACACTGACAGCTGGAGTGATGGGTGAGCTTGCGAGGAAGTATGGAATTGGGAGAAGGACGAAAAGCAAAGGAGATTGGAGCAGAAAGCAACCTGCGAGCTACTAGATATAAACAGGTGAATGATTTTCTGTTCCCTCTCAGATTGTTTCCTCATCTCATCTCTCAGCCTGGCCTGGTCCCTTGGAGAGACAGGCTGGAACTGCAGCTCCTTACTAAGCAGCCCTGGTAGACTATCTGGCACAAACATATAGCTCGGCTACTGTTGCTCCTTCGCGCTTTGCTGGCCGCTGTGCGCCACTGGCCAAGCTGTTAAAATGCACAGCCTTATTCTCTGCTCTGAATCGCATTAGCTCCGGGGCTGTCGTAAACTGATACAAGCAGCAGGCCTTGAAGAAACACACTCTCTTGAAGACGGACATGCTTTATGTGCACACATATATTCCCTCACCTACAGGCACACACATGCACAATTGCTCACACATACACATGACTCTGTCCCAGACGACCGTATGCAAAATCATGAGCAATATCTTGGAGGAACAAACACCCTGACCTTTGCAAAGATATATCTTTTGTCCTCGAAGCACTTTTGTATCTTCTCCATTTTCCATTCCATTTGGCAAGACGAAGAAAAAATACAGTAGGGGAAATCTGAAGCCCAAATACAGGCCCTGCTTTCCATATGACTGGCAGATCAAATCAAGGAGTTACTATATTGACAATGAGATTACCAGCTAAACACCTGCTGCAAGTGCAGCTTGCAAACTGAACAATATATTTACTTTGTAAAAGTTTTTTTTTAATAAAGAGGCGACGTGCTGTGCAATATCACGCCATAAACCCAGCTGTTGTGTGCGTTAGGTGACAGATTTCAAATCATGATGAAAAAAAGTTTGCTTTTACAGCTGCTACTACTGATGCTTTCATAAGCATCTGTTCAAAGAAAGCGTGTGACCGCAGCTCTCCTCGTATGTGTTAATGGTACTTACTTGTATGGCTTGTAAATCCTTTAAACTTGTAGGTGTTTAATCTTTTATGCATTTCTCAATTAGAACCCCACCGCAGGGATTACATCTGCTGAGAAACAAAGATGCATGTTTGTTTCGAGGTAGAATCCCAAACTATTACAAGATGTTTAAACAGGGATTTGTAGCAGGACTGAGGCTTTCTCTTGCCTTGTCTGCAGGAAGCCACGGTGAAAAGAGCGAGCGAACAAACAAGCTAAGACAACAGTCAGCCTTTCGAAAAGAGTGGCAGTGACACCTCTCTCAGTTAGTCACTGAGCTGTCAGTCTGAACTACGCTGTCACCTCCCTCCTCTCCATATCATTGACTTTCGACTGACTTGAGAGCAGTTTCTGCCAAGCCCCTTTGAAATAATGCATTGTGCTGGAGGAGTTATCATAGAGGACAATATTCTCCTGAAACACAGTCTTAAAGTGGACCTCAGAGAAAGGAGCCGGCTGCTTCACTTTCTCTCTTTGGTTGCTAGGTTAATTCTCCACACAGAATCACTGGAGCCTTTATGGGCGGCTGGCACCATCTCAGGCCCCTGCCTCCGACTGCTCCTTGAGTGCGTATATGAAAGAAAAGGAGGGCAAAAGAGAGAAAAATCATTCCTCTCACTCAGGGTGGCGTGCTAGGACTTCCAATTTTTCTCACCACCCCTTGTGCCCCCTTTTCCCCCTTGGCATTCCCACAAGTATATCTCATGGCTGGTTCCCGTGGCCGTGCTCTCTGGCTCTGACCTCAATCCGTCTCGTTAAACCATAATTGGAAATGAGCTAGACATTTACCTCTCTGGATATATATCTGTGAACTTGCCCTCCACTGGGAAATCTTTACTTGCATGCTCCCTTGCTAAATCAAAAGCTGGGATTTCTCACCTAAAATCATTTAGGCAGATCTGAGCTGAGGTGAAGGTTTGCACTGTCACAGAGAGATATTTCAAAGAGTTTGCCCCGAGCCACTACTTGCCAGCTCCGCAGCCAGCGGGGCAAAGTGACATTCGCTTACCACACTGTATTCTTTTAGATGGCAAATTGAAGTGTGATGCCACACCCTGCACTGCAACTGTTTTCTATCATAAACACTTTGATGAAGTGATATGTAATCAATGCTCGCTGACTTACTGTTCGTTCTGTGGCAGAAGAAATGCTACCGCTCAATATTCTACTCTGCTGCATTTTACATGAGGAAATGTCCTATTGCTCAAACAAAAGGAGATTCTCTTTGCCCCCGAAGGCAACACTAATATCAAAAAGCAGACACTGCAGCACAAGACTTCTGCATATTTATGTTCATTAGGTAATTTGTGCTGAAGTAGGTCTGTGTGTGTCCCAAGTGTGCACTCTCGTGTAATAAGGTCTCAAATTCTCTTCTGTAACGAAGACAAAGACTTTTGATGGAACAAAGAGGCTGTACTGTACATATATATATGTAGCCACACCATACACGCACACACACACACAAATGCTAAAGCTGTATTTTTTCCCTTCCCAGCCCTCTCAGACTAATCCAGTATACACCTGCAGAGTGACCCCCCTTCACCAGAAGATCGATGGCAGTGTCCTTGAAACTAAAACCACAAGGTCAGCTTTTCCTGTCTCTGCATGTGTACATCCATACAATATATGCTGCCTCTTCTGCCAAATACACACACACACACACACACACACACACACACACACACACACACACACACACACACACACACACTTGAGCCACCTCTTTTTAAGCCATTTAATGCTGAGTTATAAATCATTAAAGCATAAAAAGGGACCTCAATCCGGGGATGAATCGGTGTTGTGTCTGCATACAACAGACAACATAGAACAATTTTAAATTGTATCTTTAGGCACTTTCTTGCAAACAGCCTCTCACAGAAGGACACAAGGACAAAAGAAGGGGTAGGCCTACAAAAAGTGTCTACAGCTGATGAGCAGTATCTTAAAGTCTTTAAGAAATAAATCCAGCAAAGACCTGCCAGAGGACCTGAGAGACACACGTTACCCTTCAGCTGATGCATCTAGTGTTCACTGAAGCCTCATCAGAAATGGTCGCAGTGGAAGGGTGGCTGTCAAGAAGCCATTGTTAGGGAAAGGAAATAGGGAGAAGTCTGAAACATGCCAAATTAGACAAGAACTGGATTGAAAATCAGTGACAACAGGTCTTATGGAGTGGTGACAGGTCATCTTGACAGAGAACGGAACAGAAAGCCAACATCCAAAGAAGAGCTGTGAAAGCTTCAAGAAGCCTGGAGAACTTTTCTTTAAGACTTCTTCAATAAATGACAAGAAAGCTTCCCTACAAGGGTTCAGGCTGTGTTCAAGGATAAAGGTGGTCATACCAAATATTGACTTTCAAGTTGGTTAGAAATGTCCAAACTTTTTTTTAGTTTAGTTTTTTTAGGAAGAAAATGGTGAATCCTAAAAGATTGAAAAGAGCATAGAAAACAACAGCACTGAGTAAGTGGAATTAATTTACCATCAGAAGGTGAAGAGGACTATTAATACATAGTTGGAAAAATATTCCGTCTCTGGAAGGCATGCTGGAAAAGGTTGCAAACTATTATTTTACTGCTTAACTTAAAAAGTAGTGATTTAATATGAGACTTTCTTAGCGCTCACTTAATATTCTAACATTCACCAAAATAAAACAAAGATTTAACTGGATGCTTTTTCTCTCTTCTGCTCTGCTTATTGTTCTTCCATATACTGGAAAAGCTCGAAACATCAACCTTTAGAATATAAAGCTAAATGCACAATTGGCATACTGTGACTTACAGATATTCATGGGCAAAAACATAAAACAATGACTCTTAGCTTAACTCTGAACATCAAAGAACACTGCTTTCATCTGGGTGAAGCACCCTGAGATGAATCTCATGCCTGAATAATAATAAGCATATTTTTCTAAATATACAGCCCTGTTTATCCCCATGGCTGAGGAAAATACATATTTATATGCACATTGCTGCACGCTCTTTTGCAGTGTATGATGAATTTCTATGTAATCCATATTTTGTCTCCATTATTGTTCAGGCCATAAATAGTCCAATTCAGGCCTGAAAAAAAAAATCACAATATGAGCCACTGTGTGAGCATTATCAAACAGGTGGAGTGAATTAAAGCTGTGGCTGGTGTGTGTGAATGCATGTTTGCTCACTCTGGGAGCACAGCATAGTATATTCCTGAGGGGTATAAGTTTTACACTGTAGCTGCCTGATGCTACTTTGTCATGAAGGAACAAGCTGCAGGTTACAAATGTCTGGGCACAAGCTGTTATACATTGTTGGCAACTTTGTTTTGAATGACGTTGAAAATAAAAAGTGCTGCATGTCTACGTATTAAACTGCTAACACAAGTTTAATTAACAAATTCAGTTTCACTTTAATGCATATGAATATTCATAGACCGCAGGGTTTACTGAATACACAGACCAAGTCTCCCTTTTTCTCTTGTGAACGAGAGCATGTTCACCCTCCTGAAGTCAGCGGCTGACCTATTTAAGACTCCTAATGATGATGAAGCTGCCAAACTAAAGACCATTTCCCGACTGCATTAAAAAGTGCTTCCCCTCATTGTGGTGCAATGGCGTTAGCTAAATTCATAAGCCAGCATCAGCTGAGTCTGACACACTCAGATATATTCGCCCACACAGACTAGCAGGATGTAGTAGAGGGCCACTCACAATGACTCACTCAGGATAATTGAAATGTAGCGAACATTAGCCATTCTCGCATCTTACCGAATATCCTGCTCTGCAGACCTCTTGTTTTGCGTGAACGATGCTGTATGATCTGATGCAGAGCAAAGAAAAGAAATGTAAATAGAGGAAGAAGATATCACTCTTCATATTACTCTGGCAAACTGAAGAAGACAGACATGGTGGCGTGTCCTTTGTAAAACATAATATCACATTTGCTCCATAAATAAACAAAAGATTCAGTTTTAGTCTGTTTGTGATTCGTGCATCTGATCTGCCCAGGAGAAGCACTGTCACTGTCAATCTGTTGCTGGAATTTCAGCTCACTTGCCATATTGACAGCTGATCTGAAACCAACTCATCCAGAACTCTTCAACAGAGCTGAACAACACGTTGAACTGAAGCATCCCAGATTGTCAGAACAAGCGGAACCGCAACCAGATTAGTCCGTTTTGATCTGTTTAGCCTCTACTCAGGGGACTGTGGGCCCACATGAGAAGATGACACATACTCGAATACTAAGGAATTGTTGACAAAAGCTGCCACTTGCAACCCTTTATACCGTGGCAGTCAGAGACTGGGGAGAGAAGGGCAGGGAGTGACAGAGAGGCACAGAAAACTCAGCAGTCATAGGGCGAGAGGCAGGGGTACATCTTGGACAGCCTGACACAGGGCTGATGTCTATGATCTAATTAATAAAATCAAATTAATAATAATAAAAAGTTATTAGTTCATTAATAGCAGCTCCCAGTCTGTTCTCTGTTTCATGGCTATCTATTATTTAGTCATTGGACCTGAGTTACTCAGGAATGATTCATTGCTGATCAGTTTGTTCCAGAGTAGCAAGTACCATTTTATGTATAGGTCTGTAGAGTGATAATATGTCTCACTGGGAGTTGAGCGGAGGAAACAAATAACTTTATCTTTGTGGATTCAGTGGAGAAATCAGTTTACAATCGGCCAAGCTCACCCAAAACTCTTCCACATTTTCGGAACAGTGGAGGGGAAGCTTTTGTAACTTCCAAAAAGTCATACTCAGAAAGACACGCCCACTTCAGAGAGTTAATTCTAAGCTGGATAGAGGTCAAAGAATCATTCAACACATTACACATATACACTCAATGGCCACTTTGTTAGGTACGCCCGAAACAAATGTTTCAGAAATTTCTGATCTAGAGTTTACAGAGAAAAAAATACCCAGTGAGCAGCAGTTCCTCTGTGTGAAAATGCCTTATTCATGTTAGAGGTCAGAGGAGAAAGGGCAGACTGATTCGAACTGATAGGAAGGCAAACTGACTCAAAAAACCACTTGTTTCAAACATGCATATCTTATTCTATTATGACTGTTTCCAGCAGGATAATCTGCCATGTCACAAAGTGCGTATCATTTCAAACTCATTTCTATGACAATGAGTTTATTGTATTCAAACGGCCTCTCAACCAATAGAGCACCTTTGGGTTGTGGTGAAATGGGAGATTCGCATCATGGATGTTCAGCCGACAAATCTGCAGCAACTGTGAGATCCAGCACCTCACCTAATCTGTGCCACAAAGAATTAAAGATGTCTTGAAGACAAACGAGGGGTCCAACCCAGAACAAGCAAGGTGTACCTAATAAAGTGTCTAGGGAGTGTAAAAATTTCTTTTAAATTAGCCATTTATTAATTTACTGACTTGTAATTATTTTGCTTTTTTAAATGTGGCCAGGTGTGACCAAACACCCTTAAGATACTGGTAATGAAGCACTGCAGGCTGTTATACCTGTTTCAACAATATTTATCACCAGCTGCGTGTGGCAGTTTGAAACAGCTGTAAATAGATCTGCAGTCGAACATATTCAACAACTGTGAACTAGTTTGTTTCAAGTATAATCCCTGCCCTCTGCCAAAAGAGGAGACTATGCTCTATGGTGAAATTAAAGATATTGGGTCATTTTTTAGCTTCCAATATCAGGTAATATCATTAACTTCAGAGGCATTCAACTTCTCCGTGCAGAGACCCAGGAGAGGTTCTCTTTGTTATTCGCTAATATGTTCCAATAAAAACAAGAAGAGCACGGTATGAGCGTCATTAATTCCCAGCATCTTTTCCTTCTCTAAAACAGGAGGTCGAGCAGAGGACAGTCTCTCTCCACCTCGTCTGAAAAGTTTCTTCCTTTTTACTAACCATTACTTATTCCCTTCAATCCCAAACGTTCATGCAGTCTCAGTGAAGACCACTGGGACAGTGCTGCAAGCGCATTTCCCTGACGGGAGCCATCTGCCGGCTTCTCCCCTCCTGTCATTAGCCCATCTCTGCGATGAATCCCAACACATATCATTGGCTGCAATCTGTCTGTCTGCCTTTAACGCCAACCAAACATCTGAACAGCCGAGATCTCTGATGGGTGGAGGGCTGGAAACTTCTCCTGCCAGTCTGCCTGATAAGCCGTGCTTTACTCCTCTCCTTATTCAACCTCTTCAGTTTTCCCCTATGTCCAGTACAAATATACTCCTTTGCTTTGTTTCATCTCCAAAGGAAAATTTCTGATCGCGGCGTTATTCCTCCAGTCTGTTTGGCAGTTTCTCTCGATGGCCTCTGCCACTGATATTTCCTCATTCTTCCATCCCCCCCCACCTCTTACCATTTTTGTTCCTGCTGGCAGGGTGCAGCCATATATTTGTCTGTTCCTGCGAGGGAGTGAGTGATGCGTGTGTCGTCCGTGGTGGCAGAGGGAGCAGCAGAGCCTGACGTGAACATACGCTTTGAGAGCTCCCATTTATAACTCCTTCTCCTAATGAACAACATGCTGAATGCAACACAGATGCAATTACCTTCAGGAACTCATTTTCATAAGGATAAACAAAAGTGCTTGCTCTCACCACAAAGTGGAAAAAGTCAGAATGGGAAGATAATGGGCCCCTGGCAAAAATGACAGGAAATTGAACTTCTGTGCTAAAGAGGATTTTCTACTTTCCGGTAATAATCCTGGCAACCTGAAGCCGGGGGGGGAGTCGTAGCCAGTTCTGCCATCTGCATCTCTGACCTCACGGTGTGTGTCAGCAGGCAGGTTTGCACCTCCTTCCCTTGGTTTTCCATCATCGCCATGTTACGTCCTTTTTGCTTTGTGGCCTGTATGCATGAGCTTACGTAAGGGATTGGCAGATCCCTTCATCGCTAGGTTTTGCTCTCAGATTACGTTTCATGGACTGGAAACGAAAAGAAAAAAAAAACAGAAAAATGTTTTTAAAAAATGACATCTGTAAACTCTTGATGTTGCTCTGCATACAAACAGAGTTCAAACAAACAGAGTCAGTTAACACTTTTAAGCTATTTCTGCTTCCACACCTGCTGCACACACTTATTCCACTCCCCTCCACCCCCACTCTACCCCACCCTCCCCACTTCAAAATGTACACAGTAAGGAGGCATCAGTAGGTTAATTAGCAGGAAGAATATGGTTAGGGGTTTGGAGACGATGGAGACAAACAGGAGGCACTCACTCTCCTTGGCCCCTGTCCTCACTGGCAGATGCTGCCACTGCCAATGCCACGACCCCACTCAGCACACTTCTGCAGAGACAGAAAGAAAAAAAAAATTGGAGCAACACAGAGACAGTTGGAAGAAGCAGCTTTGGCCACATAAGAAAAAGGACGGATTTTATCAGCCCCCAACAAGGAATCTGTCTTGCTGTTGTTTATGCATATAAAGCTCCTCAGTGTTGGAGCACTGGTCTACAGAGCCATACCCATATGGCCAATGTGTTCAGTGTAGTAATGCAGAGAGAGGAAAGGAGGCTCCCCAGAGTACCTCTCGTTCCAACCGAGGAATCTCAAGGTCATTTGGTGGAGAACAGTGCAACATGATGGAAGACAACAGAATATTAGCATCACTGTATGGTGACATGTGACGGGTATTTTTTCACAGCGCTAGTTATGAGCTACCATGAGCCATTGTGTAAACAAGCTTAAGCCACAAGATACAGTAAGATCGAATGTCGTCCTTAAGCTGTGCAGTGTAGCTCAACCAGTGCTGCGTCCTATTGTCCTTTTAGGGAAGAAATGAGAGGTGGGCGGCAAACTGGAGGAGGTACAGGTGTTTGATAGAGTGGCTTCATTACCTCGACTGAAGGGCAATCTGCCTCGAGAAGAGAAGAGAAGAGGAGAGGAGAGGAGAGGAGAGGAGAGGAGAGGAGAGGAGAGGAGAGGAGAGGAAAAGAGAGAAGAGGAGAGGAGAGGAGAGAAGAGAAGAGGAGAGGAGAGGAGAGGAGAGGAGAGGAGAGAAGAGAAGAGCTTAATCCACTGTAAAAAAAAAAAAAAGTAAAAGATATAGTGATAATGCAGAATACATAACGGTATACTTTCCTGCTTAATGTAAAATTCACAATAAAGAACCATAAACCTGTTCAAAGTAATTCATCTAAAAACAACAGACATTCCGTTAACCCGATTACAGTCTTGCATTGTTAAATACAGTGAAACTGTATAAAACAAATATAAAAAAGTTCAATATTACGGTAAATTGCTGGCAGCTGTGGTTGCCAGAATTTCACTGTGGAAAATATAGTGATAATGCAGAATACATAACGGTATACTTTGTTGATGAATGCAAAATTCACAGTGTTCAACTGTTGTTTTTGCACAATAATTACACTAAAATAAAAAAGTAATATAATGTAAACCTGTTGTCAAAATAAATTTTTTAATAAGCTTGATTACTGTCTCCCATTGAAAAAGCAAAGAAGAGCTGAATAATGCAATATATGTTTTTTATTTTTTTTATTTTAAAAGTTCATATTTACATTCAATTACTGGCAGCTGTTGTAGCCAGAATGTCAAACAAATGAGGTAATGAAGATAATACAGCTGATTGGCATAAAAATTTACATTCGTTTACTTTTTGTTATAATTTGCTAGAAACACGAATAAAATCCAATAGAAACAATGATTAAATTAAACAGTTAATATTAAATAATACAATTAATGACTAAAGGCACTAACATAATTAATATTAAACTTAATAAAACCAAAAACAAGTACATAATAAACAGTCAAATAAAATTTAAAACACTTGATACTTGCAGTGGTTGACAAAGTTTCTTTTTAACCAGACTTGATTGGGCTTTAAACATGGGAAACAGTCTCTGATGGTGTTGGAGGAACTGGAACAGGTTTTGGGTCCAGTGTGTTTGAGGACTTGCATGTTGTTCTTCACACGCTCGGTGCAGATTAGCATTCTTTTCTATTAGCCTGAAAGCAAATACAAAGCACAATAAAGCAAACTGGCCATTTCAAAAACAAATAGATATGTATACATTTGATCAAGCAAATATACCATCTCACATATAAAATGATAAAGGACAAAGGATTCTTAATTTATTCAGAAGAAACTAAATGCAGTCCCAATCAAAAGTTTAAGACCATTTGAAAAATGGCCAAAAAAGCCTATTTTGCAAGGTTTCAAGCAGAGCTTCAACATGTAACAAGAAGAAATGTGAGTGAGACAAAACATTTTTTAAGCATGCAATGTATTGAAAACAACACTTAAACTGAAACAGGCTGTTTTGAAAGACAATGTGCTTTATTACTGTAAATTAATGTGTTTTCAACATATTAACACTGTAAAAAAATAATTTATTTGTCTGTTTACAGTAATTTAACATACATATTACAATCATTTACTCTTTTTGATTTAATAGTCATTTGCCATTGCCATTTCAGATTTATTTACTGTAATTTTTTACATACATTTTTCACAGTGTGGGGAAGGAATGGTCAGCTATTCAATAGAGGGTGCTAGGGCTTCAACCTCTGGCTCTGAGGAAATCTCTGGTTGTCCATTTATAAACATCGATTCTCAAGGTATAAGGCAGAAACTTTGCCGAGTCAGTGCATGTCTGCATATATCTACCACCATAGTGCCCCCAATCAGTTTTAGAAGTCCCATCTTGTTGCAGGAGTTCATCCTTCTAGCAATTGCAAAGAATGCACTTCTGCATCTGCAGTGCATGATTCTGTATGCCAGTGGAAGCATTCAGTGCCCAAAATGAACACTGTTCCATAATCTTCCCAGTATGTTACACGTTTTAATTGGTAACCATACTTTTGCACACAAACCCCCCCAAAAAAACAAAACATTCAAAAATATTTTAAATGTGATCCTGGATTTTTGCTGAATCGTTGAACACTAACAATTTCTCCGCGGACAGAGATGGATTAAAAAAGTAGGCGTGCAATTAAAATTACTCTGGCATAACAGATTCAATTTTCATCCTGACATTGAACCGGTCTCATTTTCTTGAGCTTCCATTCCAGCAAACAATAAATGATGTTGTTCCAGACGTTAACCTGTATGACTTCAAACTTTCTGATTACATTATCATGAGCACACACGCCCATACTCACCCACACGCACATGCACGCAAAGTATAAAAAGTAAGGCTATACCACCACAGATAAAGCTTTGTCGATGGAGTAATGGGCTTTCCTGATGGCAAGGGACCATAATATTCTCTAAAGAAGTTAGCGCTGCAGACTGGAAAATGAAGAATATAGCGTGGGGGATGGGAAATTCCAAGACATACTTTGAAACACCCAGAGACTGGATTCAGTTCAGCGTTTATGATAAACTGATCCTTTCCCCCGTCTTGCTTTTAGCCTCCTTTGCTTTTTTCCATCCTCACCTGGAAAAAGATGTCTCCTTCGACTTACCCAGTGCAGAATAATGATTTGCCTATCAGTGCTCAACTCATTAAACTGGGGAAGCAGTAGGCTGTTGGATAAAGGGAGGGAGTCAAGCAGGAAGGGAGAAATCTAATAGGAATAATCAATGCTACTATATATGATGACTTTATCCACTCTGCCTGCGTGCATTGATTTAGCCTAGCTGTGCATAATTCCAGCACTGAATACACTAAATACAACAGTGAATCAATAAGGCTATAAACCATGTGTTGAAGAAAGCGCTATCATCAGTTGAAGTGTGCACTTGAGCAGAGTCCACCTTGAAGGATACAACCACAGGCAGCCAGGAGAAAGCAATATATGAAGGCACTCTCATCTCGGCCGGGTCTCACGCTCTGCTGAACATCATCAGTGTTGAATTACACCTTAAACTCAATAAACACACACACCACACTCTCCGAGTTCACCTTCCACCTGCCCACTGTCTGCCCACAATATTTGTAATTATCAACCGTATGAAACTCATATATGACTTGCATCATTAAAGTAGAAACCCAACCACCCTCCAAAACAACATATTTGGGCTGGAAATAAAAGAAGTCATAATGCTCCCTTCTTTGCAGCTAATGTCACAACAAATCAAAGCAATATGAGCAGAGAATGAAATCCAAATCTTTTTGGAAGGGCTTTTTTTTCCTGCACACGCTGCATGAGGCAGGATGTCCCTAACAAGGCATGGCATTTAGAAAGACTAATAGTAACCTAGTGTGTTTCTCTCATGAATCTTGGGGCTGATGCAGTACAATTCCATTAGCCACCTTCCTCCAGCTGAGAGCTCTCTGTCTGTCATTCATCACCAGTTGCACCACAACACAGTAAGAACAGCAATGAAAATTAACTTTCCCCGCCACGCTCCTCCATTTGTCTGTCGCTCTCTCTCTCTTACCCTCCCTCCCCCCTCCCAAACTTTCTCCATTATAATTAACCTCTAATTCCTGCAGTTTCTATTCTGTGTGCGAATAACAAATGGGAAATAGGGTGTTCCCATGACATCTGGCCACAAGCTGCTCCCTTTTGATACTACAAATACATCGGGAATGGCTAAATATCAGTACTTGCTGCAAAGACTTCAGGTCAGTCCACCTGAATAGAGGCAAATTTCTTTCAAAAAGAAAGAAAACTTTCATTTCAAATTGATATTTTATGGGAGAGTGACTCATCTTGATTTTTTTGTGATGTGCATATAGCCTATGCGTACCCTGCTTGTTTCTCCATGCCACTGAGTATGCAACGGGGTGGAACAGCAGCTTCTGTAAAACGCAGCAAATAGTCGCTCCACAGGAAGAGTCTTTTGTCTCTTCGAGGACTCTGGGAGGTAGCAAGGGAGTGTGAACCTTAAGGTGTGAAACAGCTGTGTACTGCCTTTTGTTCCTGGAGAAGGTATTTAACTGAGAGCCATGTTAGGCTCAGTGAGACTCTGCTGACCATCTTCCCTGCGGTCATATAGGCTCTCCACCAAGCTTGGTTGTCTGTTCTTTGTGTGTTTTGATTAAAGAATGTTAGCTACCGCTCACCGCTCGTCTGCAGGCTTTATTTAAATGGAAAACTTCCACAACACATAAAACATAAGGTATAGCAACAAGAGTTTACATTTAGAATCTGGCTGCAGTTTTAGGCAAAAACTTTGGCTAAGATGTGATTGTCAGCTTATTATTGTAATTCATATTTTGATATAAGAATAATGAAGATCTTTGCAAAATGTCACAAACGTTTCCTCATTATGTTAATAAAATGTAATCAAGTCCCAATTACATTCAACACCTCGCTTTTACTATCTAGTTAGAATTGCTGAAGACATAGCTGCTGTCACTGCTTAAAAATGTGTTTCTTTCTTGTTCTTTATCCTGTTTCCAGGAACCTCTCACCTTTGTTCAGTTATCTCTTTCCTCTTCTTTCCTCTTAACTTTCTCGAGTCTTCATTCGCAGTTTGAGTGACAGATTTAGTTCGCAGTTCAGGCGGTGAGAGGCTGGTTCTATTTCATGGGCTTCAGTCTATTCCAGTTGGGTCATGACTCTGACAGTTGTAGTGTGATCTTAGAGCCTGTTCCATCTCAGAAATATTGTTTTAGACTATCATACAGTAACAGTCCGCTTGGATGCCTAAAACCATATATGCCAGTGTCACTTCAGGCTGAGGAGATGTCACAGCGTTTATATAGTGTACAGTATACAGCACTGTGTGAGAAAAGACAACCATCAAATCCAGTTTGTTTAATTTTTTATACAAAAACAGCACCCATATTTGCACAGAAACAGTCACAGGCATATTTGCATTCACTTATTTAGACAACACAGTAGTGAAATTAGGCTTTTATTATTTTAGGACAGGTTTTATTGCCAGCTTTTTTTTTCATTTTATTATTTCTATCGCATGAAATCACCTGTGTCTCTCAGCGCTCTTGTCAAGTGTGCAAATGGTGTCATGTGTGAGCTTAGCAACGTTAGTGCATATTTTTTATGTGTACACAAATCTCTCACAGACTCCCTTGTAGACTGCTGGATGGCCATAAACACATGGACACATTAATTAACCTTTTGAATGTGTGTGTGTGTTTATGTGTATGTGCGTGTGTGGTTGGGTGGATGATGGCGGTGGGGTAGGGGGTGGGGGGTATCATCCCACGGTGGCCATGCATCCATGTGTGCACGGTAGGGAGGACAGCCACTGTCACTGAAGAGCAAGAGGCAGAGCGGTCCCTGGCAGCTCGAGAGTGGAACTGATCCAAACAGTCCTTTAGCCCATTGTTATGCAGGATAATCCAAAATCTGGCAACCAGCAGCAGCACCAGGTGGTCCTGTCAGCACACAGAAGAAGAAGAAGGACTGGAAACAGGAATGGAGCATGCTGGACCAGCCCCGAAGGACTGAAGATGTCTGAGCGACGCCAGCTGACGCAAGAGGACATAGACTGATGTGTGGTAGTTAACTGTGAAATGAGACAGAACAGTTTTCTTTGTACTCGTGAAAAGCTATTGGCTGTATGTATGTATGAATATGTGCATACAACAAGGTTTTAATGTGAGCATGGACACAAAGAGAAGGGCAGCAGTGGTTGCATCACTTTCTAAACAAAAAAGTTTATGTTTTTAACTTTGTTTTTTGTGATACTCAGCAGAGCGGTACCCCTGTAAATAAAAAATGTTGCGTAAAATTACTCTGACAAGGACTGACTGAATCTGACTCTAAGTGGGTGTGAAGGACGGAGCGATCTCCAGCAAGATCTGAGACTGTACCACATTTCTGCAACCTCAGGGAATGTCCGCTGCTACAGCTAGTAAACACACAAAAAAAACCCAAAAAACAAAACAAGACATGACCTACATGCAGCAATTCTAAATCCAACAATTCAAGCTGCTGATGTGAGCTGACACTGGCTGAATGAGCAGCCAAAAAACAAGAGAACATAAGAAAACTGAGCTTTTTAAGTGCATGAGTTTTCATCCATGTAACGTCACATGTTTCAAGCTCGCTCTCATCAAAAAAGTGAAGCAGGAGAAAAGTTGAGTTTTGCACTTCAGGTAGTCAAAGCTTGTTCTTGCAGTTTAGTTGTCTGTAATCACACTTAGTCCAGCCTTGGAGTGTCTCTGATGGCTTTGAGATACATGTTTGTTCTCTGCAAGGCCCGGTATAAATGATCCAGCCAAGTGGAGCTCTCATCGCTCACAGGGCTGAGCTCATACACCATTACTCAGCCTTGATCAGCTGGATCTCCACCTCCCTCCCTATGAGAGGGGCAGGAGGAGAAATGAGCAGAGATAAACATCCAAACAGCCAAATTCAGAGTGGAGAGGTACTGAAGGAGGCACACAGAAGGGAGGAATGGGGGAGACGGGAGAAAACAGAAAGATAAATATACAAGAAGGATGAGAGAGATGAAAGAGGAGTGAAATGCAAATCACTTACCTGGAGAACAGTGGTGTTTTTCTTCTGTTTGCCTCCTGAGAAAATAACTAATTGATCTGTCCACTGTGCGATTACCTCTCATCACAGGCTGATTGACTGTCTGTCACACACACTCACTCTCTCTGAATGCTCAAATGCACAGGGCATCCATCTCCATCAACCGCACAAGCTGTGCGCGTGCCTACGCGCGTGCGCCCAAATGCACAGGCCATGACAGGGACCTATCACACCTCAGCATCAGCCCCACTCTGCTCCTCCCGCACATGCAGGGAGAAGAGACAGATAGGGGGTGGGGGGGGGGGGGGGTTGACAAATGACGACAGCATTGTGTAGATGGGAGCTGTCGAGATTGTGACCGAGTGAGTCTCAACGGCACGGTGGCACATAGAGCAGGCTGCAGGACGTCATGGATGGGAATGGGGTGGGTGTGGAACCAGAGCTCTGAGCAGCTATATGGCCGGCATGTTTTCCAACAGGATTACCAGTCAAGAAAATACAAAAGTTATAGAGTGAACGGCTGCCATCGAAAGCTTCTTGATTGAAGCTGCCTCGATCTTGTTGAAGGTCTTCTGTTCTGATTTTTATTATCCGACCTTGCAGCGACATGAAGCCGTACAAGTTTTTTCAACTATGAAAGAAACGAATTAAGTGGAATTGTTTTGGTTCATGAGCGCAGCATTAGGCAGGCTGTAACACTCGGGTCGAAAATGGGTTGACCGCAAAGCCATAGTGAGGTGAAGCTCGCTCTTTCAGGGTCAACTGAGCTGTGGCTGTGTGCTGTAATAGTGGTCAGCCTATCCCGAGTGCAGACCCAAACAAAAGAGATGAAGGAGAAAAAAAATAATTCATCCTTTAACAGATGAATGTGACCCACAGGGCAGAGACACAGGCAGCATATTTCATATCCCGGGCTCTCTGTGGACACAGAAATTGAAATCACACATCCTGAAGATTTATTTGTACTTTTCACCAGTACAATTAAAATGTTTATTATCCATCTCTTTCTGTACTCTTATATACATTCATATATAATCAAAGCGCTACAATCTGCTTTATAAAGAAAGTAGTCTGCAACACATTTAAGTCAAATGTACTGACAAGACAATCCTTATATTGCAATTAAATGCTTAGGTCGGTTTTACGCCTGATAACACTGAATCTCAGGATCTTAGCAATGATGCATTACATGCTTTACATTCCAGATTTTGGTAAAGGGCCTGTCAGAGGTTCCTTCTCCAAGATGACCCCAAATGACCTCTGACTACAGGGTCAGAAGTCATTTTGGGATACGGAGAGCAGAAGGAGAGGAGCTTCAGGCAGCGTTGCCAGACGTTTTGTGCGGGTTTTTGTTTTGTTTGTTTTTGCATTATTCCCCACTGCCTACAAGACTGTTATCGCCCTGCCTTATCCCGAGTGAAGGAGCCACAGTGGACAGAAGGGGATGTAAAACATCCACGCGTGCGTAGATTCAGGCCTACTCCTCTGACGACAAGCAGTAGATATAAATCGAACCCAATCTGAGCAGTCGATTCTCGCTCACCATAATCTTGTTTTTAATCTATAAAGTTCCAGCCTCTGATTTATTGCTTTACTTTTTTTTTGGCAGAATTAAGCAAACCAGTGCTAGAAATCTTTCACTGATGAGTTTGAGTTTAACATGAATAGTTGTATTGAATTAACACTGAACTACATTACTACTCATTTCATGCAGTATTGTCTCATCCAACTACAGTCAAGTTCATTTCGAGTTGATTGCTGTGACCTAATAGAGAGGAACATTTACAAGACTTTACACATCAAAAAAGAATAAAAACCAAACCAGTGAAAAGGGCTTAATTTAAGACCCCCAGCATATGGCGTGCACATCTGGCATCTGCTTCCTTTTACAACTTCGCCAAAAACTTTTCCAAGGATAGCGAGGAGACTGGAACATTCGAGGGATGTGCTCAAGTTCCACCAGTTTCTGTGAAACAGGAAGGAAGGAGAAAACAGATAATGAATGTGAATGTGCAGAAACACAAAGCCCTTCAATGGCAATTACCACGCACTGCCTGGCACAGCTGACAGTTTGAGAGAAGCGCTCTTAACGTGTTTTATTCTTGCAAACAAAAGACAAAGACAGACTAAAGCAGATGCACAAGAGCTGAACTGCCAAAGGAGCCAACAGGCTGTAGCCTATTCAACTTTTGGACCATTTACATCACCCCCGACACCTCCTCGTAACCCTCAGCATTTTCCTGGCCTTGACATCTACCTGAAGGTCAGTTTGTCATTCATGAAACATCTCCCCCTGCCGTTATATTTCCTGCCCTGTGCCATTTCATCCCTCAAATATTTCATCACATCAGCTGACAAACTGTGAAGTGCCTCGCTGCTGTCTTTGTCTGTTATCCAACCTCATAAGCCTCACAACTTCCAGCATTTTTGTCACTGTGGCATGCTGCTTCAGAATCATAGGAAACAATGAGGGAATCAGAGGGGAGCCATGGTGTGGGCTGTCTCTCTGCCGCTACTGCTAATGAGCTGTAATCTGGAGCAGTAGGAGGCAGTGCCTGCTCACAAAAATGGCTGTTTCTTGGTACATTTGTTCACTAACAAAGGAGGAGGCAGAAGATCTTAGGTCCTCATTTCCCAAGAACAAAGGGAGCAGAGGGAGACAGTGTGGGAGCTGACCTTCTGGTGGGTGATGAGCCTCCTGTTTGTATGTAAGACTAGAGTGTGAGCAATCTAGGCAGGCAGGTGGAGAGTTCAAAAGCAGCTGCTCTTTGGCAAATGTGCCAGTCCAGGGTACTAACACTGTGCCTTCTCGCCTTTTCAAATCCCACTCCTGCATCTCCCACCAGCCACCCCACTTCAGTGGATCCATCCTTTCTCATTACGAAGAAAAATCCCTCACCTTTTCTTTCAGACAGCTCGCTAGACCACACAACCCTGCCTCCTCAACGCCGCATTGTGTGTGTCCTTGTGTTTCATCACCCACTAGGTTTGTCTCTGATGTTTGCCATCCAGCTCAGATCTGCTCGCTGTGGGAAACAATAGAAATGGTAAACAAGGCTGATAAGTTAAAAAAAAAAAAAACTGCCAACGTGAAATGATCCCTGCTATTCATTTCCAGCCTTGAAAATTCAGCACTTCCTGTGTGTGCAGGGTAGGAAACAGAGGTAATATGTTTCAATGACAGCACTGACTGCTCGGGATAGAAAAGGTTTATGTCCACAGGAGCAGCATAAGCAGAGAGAGAAATTTATTTCAATTCATACTTGCCTTGCAAAAAAAAGGAAGTGTCATTGGGTTACCAGAGAAAAACAAAATGCTTCGAAGGAGAAAGATCAAAGAGGAGAGAGCAGGAAAAAAGAGGAAGGCTGAGCAGTCTTTTCCACCTCAGGGTATCTTGCTAAAAGCTATCTGTTCCCCTGGTGATGGAGTGCAGCGCAAGTTCTGAGGTTTGGAGAACAGAAGCTTGCAAAAACTCACATGCACATATACGTGCACACACACACACAAACACCCTTTGCTTCCATCAGTCCTCTCTCCATCAAATTTGTCCGTCCCCCTTCAATCATGTCTCCTACAGTAGCTTTGCGTGGCCCCTTCACCCAGCCTGTCGACACTTCATTAGCAGGCATCTGTTAGCAAGTAATCTCATCTTTCTACAGTTGAAATATCCAGCAGCTCTCTTAGCATTCTGCAACCCAAAAGCAGGAAACAAGCCAGGCTCCAGCAGCAACCACGGCCAGCCTCAGCCCCAAACAGAATCAGTCCTGCTTTATTACATGTCAGCATCTCTTCTTTTCATTTTTTTCTTTTTTTTGTCTGGGGAAGAGATTATGCCCCAGGCCAGCAAGGGATGCAGCAGCAGTGGGATTGGAGGGAGGGCGATGAGGGAGTCTATGGTGAGAGGAAGAAGAGGGAAAGCTCTGAATTTCTCATCACTCAAACCACAGGTGTTTCTTTAATACCTTGCTTTGTTGGAGGTGATGAGGAAATGAGGGGGGAGGGTTGTTCTCCCCCCACTCTTTTCGCTTCTTCTTCCCTCCAGGACTCTCGCACATTTCTCTCCGTTTAAGACAAAGCCAATTTGATCTCCACTTTGGAACATATGGTGCGGCGCCCTCCTTCCAACATGCCTGTCGCCCTGCACACAAAGGCCACTTCCTCAATATATTCTGCTCCAGCTATTACGAGATTCATCAAAAATTAAAGCAGCAGTCGAGAAAGGCTGCAGGGGAACGCAGAACTCCTAAAGCAGGAATCACAATGCAGATACATGACTGAGGTTGAAAATCTGGTCTGTTTTATCATATTCATAGAGAAACACACTTCCACATATGGTGGGAGATAGCTCGGTTGCCCTGTTTGTAGCTGACAGGCTGTTATGTGTGACTCACTATGTTCATATTCAACACACCAGGCTGTTGCCACCCGCCCTCCTCTTCTTTCTCATCTCACTTGGTGATAAATACGAGTAATAAAGGAGATACATTAGCAGAAGATTGTCTTTTTTTTCTTTCATTTTACAGGGAGACAGAGATAGATATTGATCATGTGGTGAGACATTGTCTTGCTAGGCCAATCTGTCTTGCACTGCAACTGGTAACGCATCAGCAATAATGTGCAGTGCTACAGGGCGAGAATCACTCTTCTGTATATGAAGATATTTATTCTTCACATTTACCATAATGTTAGATATTAGACCTTTTCGTGACCCTTTTACGGAAACCAGGCCAAAGCTACTTATATGTTCTAAGCATATCATTAGATTACTTTTAGTAGTTAAAGATAAAAAAAACAATGCCTTGTAATTTAGATATCTGCATATGAATTTCAAAAACGTACGTATTTTCTCATATAGCGCCAAATAACAACAGTCATCTCAAAGCACTTTATACTGTAAGATAAAGACACTACAATAATAAAGAGCAAACCCCAACAATCAGATGACCTGATCAGGCTCAGGGAGGAGAGGCCAACTGCCGGGACCGGTTTTGGAAGATGGGAAATATAAAAGACAAAAGACACGCTGTGAAAGAGAGCCAGAGATTAATAATAACTAATTATTAAACACAGAGTCGTGTGTTAGCACATAGAGAGTGAAAAAACGTGAGTGAAGAAGAAATGCTCAGTGCATTACGGGAGACTTCAGGGTCACCTGATCCAACCCTAACTATATGCTTTATGGAAAGGAAAGTTTTAAGCCTGATCTCAAAAGTAGAGATGGTGTCTGTCTCCTGAATCCACACTGGGAGCTGGTTTCACAGAAGAGAGGCTGGAAGCTGAAGGCTCTGCCTCCCATTCTACTTTTAAATATTGTATATTGTAATTTAAATATTATCGTGTTTGATAGGGTGAGAGCAGTGTGCTCGATTAGGGTGATATGGTACTATGATAAGATGGGGCCTTGTATGTCAGCAGAAGAACTATTGAATTCAATCGACTCCTTTGTCACGTGGTGTGAGCAGAATCATCTGCAGCTCAACGTGGCAAAGACCAAGGAACTGATCGTGGACTTCAGGAAGACCAGGAAACACTTGACCCCTGTTTCAATCCAGGGGGTCAGTGTTGACATTGTGGAGGACTATAAATACCTTGGAGTACACATTGACAATAAACTGGACTGGGCTAAAAACACCACAGCACTTTACAGGAAGGGCCAGAGTCGTCTCTATTTTTTGAGGCGACTGAGGTCCTTCAACATCTGCCAGAAAATGCTGAGGATTTTCTATGAGTCTGTGGTGGCCAGTGCGATCCTCTATGCTGTTGCATGCTGGGGGAGCAGGCTGAGGGTCGCAGATGCCAACAGACTTAATAAACTGATCCGTAAGGCCAGCAATGTTGTGGGGATGGAGCTGGACTCCCTCAAGGTGGTGTCGGAGAGGCGGATGCTGTCCAAGATAAAGACAATGTTGGATAACACCTCCCACCCACTCCATGACATGTTGGTCAGTCACAGGAGCTCGTTCAGTGAGAGACTGAGATTACCGAAAAGCACCACTGAACGACACAGGAAATCATTCCTGCCTGTGGCCATCTCCCTGTACAACGCATCCACTTAACACACTGTTTGCTGCTACAACTACACATGTTTCTTTTCCAAATATTTATTTATAAGTGACTTATGTATGTATGTATGTATATATATGTATATATTGTACTATTCTTAGTTAGCGTATTGTCTGTCTTGTCTTAATGTTGGTTTAAAATGGAGCACTGTAACAAAAAATAATTTCCCCCAGGGATCAATAAAGTATTCTGATTCTGAATTCTGGATTTAACAGGAAACCACTATGGGAGAAATATGCTCTCTCTTTCTAGCCCCTGTCAGTACACTCGTTGCACCATTTTGTAAAGTGTGCGTGTTAGTCCCCATAGGGAAATAGTTCCTCTGCATTTAACCCATTCACCCAGTGAAGCAGTGGGCAGCCACCAATGCAGCGCCCGGGGAGCAGTGTGTAGGGACGGTACCTTGCTCAGGGGTACCTCAGAGTAGCCATTCAGTGGAGTTGAACCCCCGACCTTCCGATCATGGGGCCACCACTCTACCTACTGAGCTATCCCTGCCCTTTTGGACTACTACAGGCTTTTCAGGGAGGTTTTAGGACAACCTGAAAATAATGAATTACATTTGTCAAGCCTAGAAGTAATAAATGCATTAACTAGTTTTTCAGCATCACTCTGAGATGTGTTACTAAATTTAGAGATATTGGGCCTGCAAGAAAGCAGTCCAACATTTTTGTTTAATATACTAAACATAATATTTAAGCTCTTGTATTTCTATCGATCACGCAATTGATTCAATCGATTAGATTGTGCATTGATGTAGCTAAAACTCTGCCAGTATGAACACAAACTTGTTTGAATGGTTGGAAAAAGAGAGGGGAGATTTTGAGGGAACATGCAAGGATTTTTACTGCTTTAGCAGCAGGAAGCACCTGCGCCACAACTAACTTACCGGATGTGTCTGTCAAATCTGCTTCCCAGGTGGCAGCCTTGCATGTGTGCGTGAAAGAGCTGTGTTAAAATCTTGTTGACTGTGTCTGCACACCTGTCTGCATTTGCAGGACAGGTAGATTTGTGTGCACTCGTGACTGAACGCATTGTTTGTGTGTTTGTCAAGTGATGTTCATATTTTAAGAGATAGACAGCGCTCATACACAGGTCAAGCCTAAAGGAAACCAGACGGATGTGTGCACTGGGCTGTGACCACTAACAGTTGTGCGAGCCTTTACTGTGTCCATCCCTTCATCTCCCCTCATCTTTCTTTCCTTAGCATCATCCCCTGTTTTCAGAACAAGCGAGGATACAGATTGTCTCACTCGATCAGCCTTGACTGCTCGACAGCATTTTCTTACTGTTGTTGGTTCAACAAGTTTGGCTCAGTGAAATTTAAATCTCAGCAATACAGACGACCAAAATATAGCAACAGTCGCAACCATACCATATGCTAATGGTAAACACTCAAATCAGTAAATGTGTAACATTAAATGTCATGTTAATTTTCCTAATCAGAGCATAGACAGTATTGAAGATGGATGGCGCTAATGTGACGTCACCTGACGCTGGTTTGTAGTCCTGGTTTTAAGTTTCGAGATGAGCAGTTGCCATCACTGTTGCCATCTTTATGATACTGACATGACAATGACAATACAGTTTGTTGCGCTAATTTTACATGGGATTCTGCCATTTTCAAGTGCTTTTAGACATTAAATTAGGAACATTTTAACGTGATCAAACAATGAAATTACCTATAAACAAGGTCAATGAATGTGGCAATATGAATCATAATACATAAATGTACAGAAATATATAGTTAACAGTTGGTTTAAATAATAATGGATTACATGCCCTGGGACAGACTGACAGAGGGGAGGCTGCCATATTGCACCATCAGCCCATCACCAGTAGGTGAAGAGTCTTGACCACGGACACAACGACCAAGAGTGTAAGAGCCGGGGATCGAACCGGCAACCTTCGGATCACAAGGCGAACTGCCAACTCTTGAGCCACGATCGCCCTAAACAGCAACGATAATAATACTTATGTTATGTAACACAAGCTTATAGGGATCATGTTATATACTTTTCCATAGCATTACATTTGAATTCAACAGTTCAATCTTTCAAATAACGGACAGATATTTGTGAGATCATGATACATTTGTGAATGTATTTTAACAATCTAAATATGCATATGTACGGACAGATACATTTAATAATCATGAAAATTATGTTTTATTACATTACAGTGATTTAACGTTAATTTACTTTTGAAATGTGAAATCACAGTCTATTTACGTAACTTTAATGATATTCTAGAAGAACAGAACAAAACTGTAACATGCACAGTAAAATACTTTTATATTAGGATTTTTTCCTACAGTACAGCCATACCCGCGACCTTGTGGTTGCTAGTTCACATTCATTGGCCGATGCTTAGCGTCATGTTATTATGTGTCCCAACATCCAATGGCATGTCACATTGTTTTCATGGCCACACCCTCTTCCCAGGTGCAGAGGCCTATTTCTGTTCAGGAATGTTGTGAATACTTTGAGATTTATATTAATTACAATTCTTACCGCCACATTTATTTTTTGAAATATATAATTAGCACAGCGTGGCCGTGCAATGTTTTATATGTTTTTTTTAGTTTTTATTCCTATTAATTATATTTTCACTTGTTACCTCTGAATTATTGAATCAGACCTAGATGACATGAAATTATCAGCAAAATTATAATTCAAATACTCCTTTATGTATTGATTATTCTCATTAATTTTCAATCATTTTATATATTTTTCCATAGTATTACATTTGAATTTAACAGATCATTCACATAACAGACGAATTTTTGCGAAATTATGATACATTTCTGAATGTATTTTTACAATCTAAATATGCATATGTACAAAAAAATTTTAAAAAACAAGTAAATTGTATTTTACTATATTTACAGTGATGTTATGTTATTTTACCTTTGACATGTAAAATCACAGTCTACTTATGTAAATTTAATGATATTCTTGAAAGACATTACAAAACTGTAAAATATACAGTAAGATACTTTGACATTACTATTTTTTGGAACAGTACAGAACAGGTGATTGCATTGCCTTAAAAATCTTCTTGCCCCCCTGAGAAATATGATGGATTTCTCTATGTACAAAATATATCAGATTTTTGTCTCTTTAACTGCTGTGCTATCACCCGAAGCACATTGTTTGAACTTTGCAAACTCTTTCTTATTCACTGCTTAGGGAGGTGGAAGGAACCACACTTTTTGGACAGGATCCATTTTGGCTGTCAGGCAAAGGAGGAAATGTTCTCCACTTTAAATCATTTTGAAGAGTGAGACAGGCAGTAGCCATTCTACAATTCAAAACAGTATTTTCTGGCATGAGATTTGGTGTGTTTGCATGCATTGTATTTCATTGCCAAGCATTTTATTTGTATTAAGTTACTGGTATAAAGGGCACTGACAATATCAGTTGCACTGGATTTTTCTCGTTTAAGGCTAATAACAAATTAATACATATTCCACTTTCAGCACATTGTTGGTTCTTCAGTTCAGCTACACCAACATGCTGAACACACAGCCGCCTGGTAAATATTCCCACACAAGTCAGCTTATATTTCTGCGACAAGATCTCTGTCGTCCTGCATATATTAGGAGAAATAAATCCACAAAAACCATTCTGCCTCTGCATGCACATAAGGGGAGCTGATTTAAATGGTTTCTTAAATGATATATAAAGCAGTAAATCTCTATGCATGGAGTGCTGCAGAAGGCACGAGCACTGCCAGGTGAAAAAAGATAATGGTCGAAAAGAGAAAAGGGGTTATTTATGATGACAATGACGCTTTTGTTTTTCTCCCAGTTGCAAAGACTGACAACGTGCTTGAAGTACACGCGGCGGGTAATGAGAAGCTGTCTGGAGAGAAGAGTTTCCATTCGCCAGTTAATTGTGGAACTGTGACGCACATTTGTATGAGATAGCCATACTTTGACCAGCACCACTGGAGGCAGCCCTCTATGTCCAGTTATTATCTGGTTAACAGTAAGTACAAAAAAGAAATATGTGAAAAGCAAACATAAGCTCAAATTAAAGGTATCATAGACATCTGGTTATTTCCACTTAGCATTAAAGCTTTTACTATAAAGACTTCCTGCGCCTTGAATACAGTCGGTCTGTTGCTAACTTGCATTTCTGTGCACAAAAGTTACCTTTAAATAAACACCCGATGCACGCATCTACCGGTACTTCAGTGGCTCTATGTAAAGCAGCTGCAAAGAAAGGCTGATAGGTGGCAGAGATCATATTCATGCTTCACATTGTAGAAGCCATATCAATATTCCATGTCCATCTAAGTGTCGGGCCATGAGAGTTGATTGATGTGTTTTCGCAGCAGTGGTTAGAAAGTGAGCCCGGGAGACACGGGGGCAGCAGTGAGTGAGCGCTCCTGCCTGAAGAACACAAAACTCCATTTTCCCCACAACACAAAGTCAAGACAGATCACTCAGTTGGTTTCAGGATTAACTACTGTTTATGTATATGCGCGTGTCACTGGTAATAAATGTACACAGAACATGCAGACGGGGAATATGCTAACGGTTGAGTGATTCTGCAGACATTTCAGAAGGTGAGTAATTATTCAGCTTTGCTGCAGATACTACTGGTCCCTAACAGCACTTCAGATGAACTGTTAATATTTATTATCCTGAGGAGTGCAGCATACCGGATTAATTATTCACAAAAACTATTACATGCGTGTGATCCATGCTAGGCTTCTATGCAAGGCTCCAGCTTAATAATCACAGGCATTTGTTATTAATGTCTGCAACATGTCAGTGTACAATAATAACACATGGAGGAACAAGTCAGTCATCTCGAGTGTTGAAGGGAGGCAATTTCAAAAGTATACAGTTATTTATGTTTTCCACAATATTAGGGTGGAATGATGGAATGGATTACCCGGGTATCAATCACTGTTTTCATTTTTTTTCTTCCTATGACAGTATCCACATGGGAAGGTTTCAGGCTGATATAAGCTTGTTTTCAGCGTATTTGGATGGATATTTGTCAGGTTGTGCCTGAGGCCATCCTGGCTTGGTTAACTAAAGGAAACATGTCAGATGAAACTGCTTTGATTAAAAAAAAAAAAAAGAAAGAAAGTTCAGAAGAACCCAAAAGGGACAACAGAACTAATGCAGTAGCTATGTGAGTAAGCAGCTGATCGTACACCACATGGCTAAAATACAGCGGCCTGGGTTTGAGTGTGACCTTTGACCCTTTGCTGTGTGTCTTCCCGTTCTCTCTCTCCCCATTTTCCTGTCTAATACTTAAAATCAAAAGCTAAACCAAGGTAACACATGCCAAAATGGGACCAGGATAGAGAAGCGTAATGAGCAAGAAGTGCAGTAATCATATTTGCATAAGCCAACATTTACTTTAATAACAGCTGGAAAGAGTAAATTTCACTTTGCATACATACATATACCTAATAGATTTAATAGAATTAGTGAAATAACTGCAGATTTAAGCATACCACCATATAAAAGGTATATTTTACTTAGTTCTTTATAATTCTGAAGAGCTCAGCTATATCTGTCTTCATACCACTGAAGTTTGTTGTGTCTGTGTTGGCGCGCAAAGCGGCCACTATCTGTCACTGTCTGAGCCTGGCTCTGTCGTTCTGTCAGAGACTTCCTGTGCCTCATAACCAGTCTATTCTGGCATCTCTGTCTGAGTCTGAGCATGAGCCTCAGTATATATCAGTTTCCGTGATTTAGCCAGCCCCTCTCTCTGAGACTGAGACAGTTTTTGCTTCTAACTTTCTACATCTGAACCTGAGCCTGAGGCCAGTCACTACTTATATCTGTTTCTCAGTCTATTCAAGACCCTGTCCATCAAGCCGTCACCCCGTCACAGTCAGATATTTGATCTCAGGAGTTCTTGCTTTATCATTTGAGTGCTCTAGGTATAGTGTGTGTGTGCGTGTGTGTGTGTGTGTGTGTGTGTGTGTATGTGCGTGTGTGTGTGTGTGTGTGTGTGTGTGTGTGTGTGTGTGTAACATTTGAATAGAAGGTGGGGGGGACTCCTGTGCTCATGTACCTTAGATGTTGAAATTGGGGATATCTGCTGTTACTTATATAATACTGGGTTGTTTTGGTGATTAAATACCTACAATATGAGTGAAAGTAACAGAAAACAACAGCTGAATAAAAGAGGCACACAGTGATCCCAAAAGAGACTCATGACTGATTTCTTTGCTGTTTAGACCAGCATTCATTCTTCCTTGTTGAATCTTTGCCACTCTTCCAAGCATGAGTGTTTTCCAATAAAACCACACCTGGTGTATCGAGGCACCATTGCCAATGGACACCTCGTGCTTTGTCTATTTTCAGTGTCTTCCATCTTTCTCTTTCTACTTCAAATGTTCATCTTTTGGGATTTTCCATATTCTGACCAGTTTTATTTACCCTCTATTTATATTTAGATACGTCTCTCTCCTGTAGAGGTCAGCTGACACATTCACCTGTCTTCCAGTGTTGTCTCCTCAGTCCCAGTGAATATATGGCTTTCAGAGTCTTTGCCAGACAGATTATGTTGCCAAGCTGCCACTGCATACGGTCTGTTGCCTGCTACCTGCTTGTATCTGTCTCTTGTCTGATCACCTGTAGCTTCTTTGGATTTGTTAACCCGATTTGACTTCCTAAATATGAGAGCCAACATTTTTTTTTAAATTAGGATAGATTTAATCAGCATGTTAGACCTCTGGAGCTGAAAAATGAAGCCAACACCAAGATGCCAAAAAACTGCCGTTCCCCTCTGGTGGCCACTTGTGGCTGGCTCCAAAAAAGCGAGTCAGTCCAAGCAGATCGAGGTAAATGGAACAAAAAAATATGACGACTGATGAAAAGACAACTTGCGAAGAACTTGAAAGTAAAAGGCAACCTTTGGGCTTCTGCTATTAGATCTAATTGGCAACACTTGTCTCAGCTCTTCTTCTTACTTAGTGTAGATGTCTGGAAAGTCTCTTCATTTAAATTCGAATGTTTACTTTCAAAGGCTAATAGAGTGGCCACTGGATGATTTTTCCACAGAGTTTTCTGTCTTTACTACACTCTGCACTAAGTTGCATCAATGTTCACACATTACTGTTAAAATGCAGGCTGTACTGTATGTAAGTAATAATGCATGTGATGAATCTCACCTATTAAAAAAAGTTGCATCAACATAAAAAAAATCAGGCTGTACCGTAGAAAACCTGGGGCCCTAATTGTCAAAAGTGCAAGCAAAAGTAGGGGCAAGTGCACCTGGACCTGGGATGTAGAGTATGTTTGGGAAGTGTGAATGTGTGTACAGCGTCTATTTCTGTCTGTCTCCACGTTGGGTGAGTGCCGAATGTTTGCTTATGTGTATGTGGGGGTGGGAATGCATGTTTGTGTCTGCGTGCGCCTGTTCGTCTGTGTCTATATGTCAGGTCGGGTCTTAGACTCCACCTCTCTGGGAACACCTCAAGCTCTCCGAAGTATGGAGGCCTATCTCCCCTCACCACACTCCCTGCCGGTGGCTGATGCCCTCAGACGTTGGTACGTTGGTGGTTCTTGGTGTCTGGGGCTGGGCGCTCATGTATGTACCAGCTCACTCCTGGTGCCTGTGGCCCGGCTGGGCCCATTCCTCAGGCCTCTGGGCCTGGGGCTCGGTCCTCTCTGGCACAGCTGGCTGCCGGCAGAGCCCGCGAGCACATCACTGCAACCCCCTCTGGCCTCTGCTCCGTGGCTGCTGGGTGACCCCTCGTCTGGGGCTCTCCTCAGCTCGTTCCAGGAGCGTGGCACGGTTGCCCCTTTGGTGGTCCTTCTTGGATCCTCGTACTCTGGGCCCTCTGGATGTCTGGGGCCTGGATCTCCTCCATACCCGCTTCATGCCCTGGGGGACGGGGCCATGGCTCCCCACACTCCCTAGCAGATCGTTACATGGAGAAACCTTTTGAACACAAGCGTGCTGATCCACACAGGTGTACACACAGGTGTTCACAGACACAAACTACACCTTTCTTGGCTGCTACCTCAAAGCACATATAGTTAGTATTTATTATTGCTGCACAATAACATAAAATATTTTGTAGTACTGTTAGCTAGTTTATTGTGATGGTGTTGTATTTATTATGTTGTTCTTTTTTGTTTGTTTTCTCTTCTGGTTTTTCTTCTTCTCTCGACAGGTGATCCAGGTGTTTTTTTCTTTTTTGTTTGCTTGTTTGTTTGCTTTTCTTTTTTTTTCTCTTCTCTCCTTTCTCACTGTCGCTTCTCCCCTCTATTTTGTCTTTCTCTCCCTCTCTTTCTTTCATTCTTTCCTTCTCCCTGTCCTATCCCCCAGTCATATCTGTCCCATCTGTAACAACTGAAAATAAATAAAATAAATACATAATAATAACAAAAGATAGCAACTTGTAAAATGCAAAAAAGAAAGTGCAAGCTCTTACTTGAATTTTTTTGTTTAATAGTCTTTTTTTTCTTTAAATTGTGTAGTTTTACTACAATAAATGTGTACTCTGTACTGAAATATGTGTACACTAAAATACTGAAAAATGTGCAAAGTTCATGGTTGATATTGCTATCTTTGCAGCTATAATAGTTCTTCTACAACTGATATTAATCAAGCTGTTACTCTATTGGGGATTTAGTCTCACCAGCCATGCACTACTAAGAAATCCAGAGTACAGCTTCCTTCAGATCAATTGATCTTGGTAGGTAGAAACTATTTGTGGAAGCACTGCTTCCCATAGACGTTGGTTTTAGCTACAGAATTCTAATTAACATAGCTCAATATTGAGTGTTACCTTAGCACTCGCTTTATCTCACATGCTCCTTTTCCCTTAATTGAATCAACAGAGAAATTGACATTTTTTTTCTTTTTCTTGCTAAACAGGATGTTCGATTTTTGCCTGGCCAGATGGGGAGCAAAGCCATGGGGACTGGGGCGCTCTGATGACCTTGGGATGTTTTACAATCACATCACGACCTTGCCTCAGAAAACACAGAAGGGCAAACCAAGGAATCATGCCGTTTTAAACGTTTTACAGTGGTTTATAACACATTTGCTCAATGACTCCTTAATACTGACTTTAATATGAGAAATGTTTAAATGGTACCCGAATACTTTCATACAAGGTGTGTGTCGGTCCTGCTCACTAATTTCACCCATGTCACCATAACTGATGGGTAGAGGCAAAAAGACTTGTTTTTTTCTTTCTGGTTAATAACTGTTGAAGCTTAAAAAAAATCCCATTTCAATTTCATTTTTCAGGTTCATATTTTGTGAGAGGAAACATTAAAGTCAGACACTAATTTCTTATCACAGTGCAGGTAAAAGCCCAATGAAAATACCTGATGCCTCTGGTAATTCAAAAATCATTCATCACTCATTTTTGCAATAGTGCTGTGTTTTCTTCATGTCAGGGTGAGACAAGGACAGAGTCAGGGACTAATTTGCAGTGTTTGTTTGGGGGGGAAGGTTTTTATATTAATGCGCTATTTCAGAGTGAAAATAAGTGAACTCTAATGGTCCAAAATGTGATCCAGGAAGTACAACAGGCCTGCAAAAACTGCCAGTATCTCCAAAAAGATAAATAATGGACCTCTGTGCATGGAAGAGATGTGTCAGGGGAAATGCTGCAAATGTGGTTCTTAACAAAAATATAAACTGATATGTTATAGCTGTATTTTTGTTTGTATGGTTTGTTTAGTTTTTAACCAGTATTAATTAAAAACCAATCTCAGCACAGCATGGTTGTTGCTTGGTTTTAGAACTTCGCCCACATTGGACTGCAGCACTGAGTTTTTAGCGGCCTGCTGTTGCTGTTGACATGATTGGGTTTCTTCACATCCTTTCTGAAACCACACTGAGGTTCAAATTTGTGCAAAAGACGACCTGTTTGCATACTCCAAAATACAGGAGATTTCAATTCCACATTTCTTTTAGGTCCAACATACAATTAGTGGAGTGTCTGGCGGCGTAAAGACAGAAGACAAGCAACTGTGCAACAACGGACATGAGGATCCATTGATGCTGAAGCACAGAGTACCTCATAAGCAGCTAGTGCTAAAATTACGGCGCTTTATATAAATGTCTCGTGCCATAGCAAACTTATTTTCTCAGACTTGTGCCTTGAGATCCCAAAACTCTATTTCCCACAACTATGTGCAGGAAATGGTTGTTCAAATAAAAAGTGACATGAATGGAGTGAAAGTCTAAAATACTGTGCAGTTACACTTCAACAATAGTGGCTGAAAAAAGATTCAAGTAGGAAATCTAATTAAATAGAGATGCAATCAACTAGCTCTCTATTACTGAGGTGTTAGCAATTATTTTTTTCAATTTTATCCATTTTATTTGTGAGCTTATTTCACACATTATCTGCAGGAAACAATAGGAGGTAGCGGAATAGAAGTGGACCATTCCTCTCTGCAAGGGGAGGTAAATAGACAAAGATTGAAGCCAACACGGAGCAGAAGCACACTTATGCCAGAGAGACATGGAGGACATTCCTTTCTCAAGGAAGGTCATGAAGGGAAAGGATGCAGTCAGTCATATTTTTACAGCTATCAAGTGGCTGTGCTATTGTAATAATAAGTCAATATATGACAATAATAATAAATGTTATTGACAGTCTGCATGTTTGTGTCATGGCTGGGGTTGCAGTCGTGTGGTGTTGTGAGAAAAGGACCCAAAATGCAGGTACTGGCTGGTGTGCGAGTGAGCGTTTATTTACCCTGACCGCAAAGTTACAAAAACATGAAATAAGGACTAGGGAGCTACTAAAACCTAGGCTGTGAAAAACTAATAAACAAACCTAAAAACATAAGGACACGGGGATGATACGTGAAGATGACATGAGAATGCAGGGCAGAGCGACGCGGAGTAATACCAAATAACACAGACGGAGAGACAACGAACACAGGCAGGCACACACTATATACACACAAGGTAACGAGGCAATGACACACCAGAGGGGAACACAGCTGAAGCTAATTAGACACGACGAGACACAGACCTTCAAAGTAAAACAGGAAATTCACAAACTGTTCTACAACACAAACTCAGGGACACGAACAGAGCACAGGGGGAAGAACACAGGTAGGAATAATAAAACACTAACCACAAGAACCAAACCCTAAGAATTAATACAAAATCAGAGGAAACTAGAATATAATGACAATAAACTCGACTGGGTCAGCCATCCAGGACCATGACAGTTTGGGAGCAAGTAGAAGAGAGCCTGGAAAGGTGGAGGTATGCACTAAGAAAAAAAAGAGGGATGAAGGTCAGCAGAAGCAAGACATACGTGTGTGAATAAAAGGAAGACAGGTGGAAATATGAAGATGCAAGGGGCAGAGGTAGTGAAAATGAATACGTTTAAATACCTGAGACAGTCCAAAGAAATGGACAAGAAACAAGAGAGGTAAGGAGGAGAGTGGGTGGAGATGAGTGTCTCGGATGATTTGTGACAGAAGGATAGCAGCAAGACTGAAAGGGAAGGTTTACACGATGGAGACCTGCTATGATGTATGGATTGGAGATGGTGGCTCTGAAAATAAGACAGGAGGCAGAGCTGAACATGATTTTCACTGGGAATGAGCGGGATGGACGGGATTAGAAATAAGTACATCAGAGGGACGGCTCGGTGAGCGGTTTAAAGACAAAGTTGGAGAGGCAAGGGTGAGATGTGCATATATACGTATGCAGAGGTGGGATAGTGGATATATTGGTTGAAGGAGCTGCCAGGCAGCAGGAAAAGAGGATGACCACAGAGATTTATGGATCTAGTGAAGGAGGACATGCAGAGGGTTGATGTGACGAAAAAGGATGTTAGAGATAGAGCAAGTCACTGTGGTGACCCCTAAGTGGTGCAGCCAAAAGAAGAAGAAGACGTTATATTAACTCTGGGATTTAAAAAAATACAATGAAGTCTTTTGAATAATAGGTGTTAATCAGCATATATTTAAAAATTCAGCCCTAATGAGACAATTTTAACATTGTTCTTCTTTATTTAAATGATGAGGTCTCAAATAGTTTATCTGTGTAAGTACTAAAGTTTAGGACAATTTAAAACATTTAAACAGCCATGCTGAGACACTCTCAATCTAAAAATCGTTAATATTAACACCAAAATGCATTTCAACAGAGTACTGTAAAGTCTGTCTCTCTATGGAAGTGCTCACCATTAAGCCATTTTCAGATATGGGATATTTAACATAGCTTAATTTATCATCAATCATTCTGTCATTCAGACATAATTAATTTTTACATACTGTCCCTAATGGCTTTGAACATGATAGAAAGAGGAGCGGAGTGCACACAATATTTGCCGTATGCATTAGAGCATCCTCACTCTGCCCAGGTTATTCCCTAATTGGTGTTTGGAGATGCTGCTGCAGAGGTGAAAGTGGTGAGAGAAGAGAAAGACATCGGGCTCAGAAATTCTCTAAATAAGTGATTTTGAGTCATCTTGATAGGCTTCCACTCTGCACAGCCTAGTCTTTCCTTTCCTAGTTCCTTGCCTCTCTACAAACTCTGCCCCATTTTGCTCCAGGATATAGGCACCCTATTGTTGAGTTGATTAGCAATTAAACTGTTAATTAGGATAATGTATAGGTTAGAACCAACAATTTATGCCAGAGACTGCTGTTTGTGAGGGGTCTTATTGAGGGTCTGGTAAATCCCCTTCTTTAATTTTATCACCTATGGATGATAAACAGAGGACACGAAGCTGCCATTATAAGCTTATGACAGACGGCCACAGCTTACGAGTCTGAAAAATAAAGCTAACCTGATCTTAATAAGTGTCTTAAAACGGCATCTTTTTAAATGGCCAATAGGGGGTGACTGCCAGTTACACAAAGACTTGAGATCATTTAGAAGTTATGAGAAAAAGGCACAACATTTTTGAAGAGGGACCAAAAAAATCTGTTGAAACTGAGGTTCAAATTCTGCTATTAAGTAACAAATACAGCAGACAGAGGAAAGGTAGTTTCCCTGAAATCCCTTTACCCAGTAATGATACGTGTTCAACTCAGCTCTTATTGATCCTAGTAACCATGTCCTTGAACTGGTAATGGCTTAATGGAATTGCATCTACAATATTGTTAGACTTTCAAAGGGAACACACACATACTGTCCATAACAGACTGGGGCTGTATTGATTCTACTTTATTAGATGACAGGGATTACGATGATTTTAATAATGACTGACATAGTACAAAGTTGAAGGAGCTTAACAACATAACTGAAGAGAAATTATTTTTCTTATTTTGTTCATTTTTTTACCTTTATTTAGGCAGGAAAAAATATGACTCTTGAGGGAAAAAATAAAAAAAATAAGTCTGAAAAAGTGTCACACACACACACACACACACACACACACATCCAAATCTACATACTAGTTGAATATGGGCAATAAATATTAAAATAAAATACAGAAAGAACCAATATTTTTAAACTTCAGTGTCAATAAAGAAGAAATACCTTAATAAAAGTAATTGGCTATAACCAGAATCATCCATAATAGCGTTCAGGCATGAAGTAACTGTATCCAAATCATTTAAAATCACTTGAAGTTAATTCAGTGAGGTTGTCCTTAAGCTTGAGATGATTCTGTAGATGATTGCACAAGAGAGGAGCTGCAAATTTGAATGCTCTTTTTCTAATTTCAGAGCGAACTTTGAAGAGAAAGAATGAATCTCGGGACCACAAAACTCCCAAACTCTTCTGATGAATACAAATCAGCAAGTGTAGTGGCAGTAAACCAAGAATAGACTTATAAATAAGAATATAGCATATTTCAGCATCTTCTACGGAACCATAGTATGAGACTCCCAGCTGTAAAAACATTAGGAAACTGCCCAAACAAAGCTCACAAATGTCATGAAAAAGCCCATCAACAGTCTATTGTTGTACATTTCAGTCTTCAGCGTCACCACTGACATTCAGACCAGCAGTGCCAGGATAAGGATCTTACTCTACGAGGAGGGTCAAAGTGGTTCAATGTGAAAAGCGGCTTCAGGGTTCGCCAACTTGTCGAGCCATAGCAGGTACATTTAATGACAAGTTTGGTTCATATTACGGGCGCCAACATGAACCCAAAAACGACACCCTCACCTGCCATGTGTTGCTAACACTCTCTTCTCCCACGGATAAGTGTTGCAGACTGCAGTGCCAGTCAAAGGTAAACAGATGTAGTTTATAAAACTATGTGATTTGGAAGCAGTCAAAAAAGTGGGAAATACACCATGAAATTGAAACATGTTTTGAAAGTCATTTTCATAACTGCATGTATAACTGTAATCAGCATCTGCGACAACTAAAATGTGAGAGCCTCCTGCAGGTGCACACGTAAAACAGCTAAGAATGGATACGCAGAAATCCAAATATCCAAATTCAAACTCATAATAGAAAAATATCATAAATTGAAAAAGGCAAAACAAAACACTCTTATTTATCTTTGCTCACATAATCTCTCTTGCACCCTCCCTGACACACACAAATGTTGTGCATACGCACACACACACAGATGGCCCTGTGAAAGCCTTTATTGATTGGACTGCAGGACAGAGGGAGGACACAGCAGTGGAAAAATACATGCCAAAATAATTTCCTAGACAGCTGGCCCTAACCAGCCGATCAACTGTCTTAACCTATTAGAATAAGGTGTGGCTGACATTTGGCACAGTGATGTTTATTTGATTTTCAGTATGACATTGTTCAAATGTACAAATTCCTGTGATACAATGCAGGGAAACACAGTCCCTCACACGACTGCTGCACTTAGCTCAGGGTAGGTGTTTGGCAGCGTCCAGGCTTGCAGTATGTAATCTATCACAGGCAGACCATCTACATTAGTGCCTGGCAAGAATGAGGGTTAGTGGAGAGGGGTGCAAAAGCGCTGGCACAGAACAAAGATGTGGCCTAGTTTGCCCTTACAGATGTGTGCAGTGGAAAGATCAAAGCTCCGCAGTGCATCGCGTGCTCACAGAATAAAGAATCAAAATTGTTACCTCATGAAGAAGAAGAAAATATATAACGCTGCATTTACCAGAGCAAAAGCACGATGGGGTCTGTGTTTAAAATGAGTTGCCACGCCCATACTGTTTGTTGGTAAATTACTCTTCCCTAATTCCTCTCAAGTGGCACAGCAAGATCTAATAGTCATCCACAATAATAACATCAATAGCCATTAAACAAGACCAGTGATTCAGTCTGGAACCCATTTGGGAAATTTCTAAACGAGTCATCAGACTTTTCTCCATCTCACAGGACAGGCCTGGCTCGGTCGTTCTCCCATCTGTCAACAGATTTCCTCCATGCATATACAAACTGCATAGCAAAGTCATTACACCCCTCAGAAAAGCCAAATGTAAGCGTATGAACGCTAAGGAAAAACCACCCTCCGAATGTTATATTTAGCCTGCATGGTCTGGTAACTTCCTTTATGTTCTCCAGACTCAATCATGAACACTTCAGAGTCCCACAATAGTTGGCAGAATTGAAACGTGACAATTATACTTCGATTTGCTCAAATGGGTGGAAATGACTCAGTAAAGGCCAAAACTTACCAAATTAGTTTTCGAGGTTTCCGTTTACCCTAAAAATAAAAAATAAAAAAATTCAAGGTTAGCGGCAAAAGTTTTGATAATTGTTTGTGGCTCTTAACAGCATTATAACTTTAATTAGGATAGAGAAACAAAAACAAAAAAAACCCACATTAAATTACTTTATTTGCATTATCTTTCACTCTACATGTGTCACCTGCTAAAATAACACTTCTCCATAGACTTTCATTTCTTTACTTATTATTCTGAACCCTCCTCCCTTCTCCTCCTCAACAACGGATGTTCTCTAAAAAAATTTCCACATGCTCTGACGTTCTGACAGCAAGGACGCTTTTTAATTAAGCCAGGCTTCAAACATAATCTAAACAAACAAGAGAAACTACAAACAAACAACAAGTCCAATTACAGCAGTGTTAAAATGCAGGGCAAAGAAGCATTAGACTACCACAAATAGTGGGAGGAAATGGGAGGAGGAGAAGGAGGAGGAGGAGGAGGAGGAGGAGGAGGAGGCGGAAGAGGCTTCTTTGATCCATGCTTGGAGATTCAACTTCAACGCCGCTGCTTAGTTCAACAGGGATTCGTATTAGTGGTCCTGTTGGTAATCAAAAGGCCTCGTTCACTGCTGCAGTCCAAGAAATCCTTTACACATTACAGTAACAAATATCACAGCGGGATTGCATCAGAGCCCCGAGGATGAAACATATTTGAAGGGGGACCAAAAAAATCAATCCAGAAAGAGGTTCAAATTCTGCTATTAAGTGACAAATACAACAGACAGAGGAAAGGTAGTTTCCCTGAATCACCTTCTTTATGGGGTAACGCCATGTGTTCAACTCTTATTGATTCTACGAACCCTGCCCTTGAACCGGTAATGGCTTAATGGAACTGCATCTATAATATTGTTTGACCGTGAAAGGGAACACACGCATATTGTCCATAACAGACCTGGGGTGTATTGATTCTACTTATTAGATGACAGGGTTGCGAGCTGTCAGAAGGGATTCCGGTGATTTCTGCTGTTTCCGGTGTGTAACATTTGGGACACGGAACACACACACACACACAATCCGAATTAAAGTCTTCCCTAGGAGGGAGCAGATGTGATGTTTTCTTATAAATGAAACAATATCCGTCAGGTTGCTGTACTGTTATTGGATTGTCTTAATGCCAGAGGCCATGTCAAACTGTGCCATTACTCCACGACGGTAAAAATGAGTAACTATGAAAAAGTGCCTCGAGCCATGTCTACCCAACTATTGACCCAAATGAGAATTTCCGGCGTGTCACCGACATTCAGGCTTTAAAGTACTGTGAGTCCATCTGCACTCATCTGTGTGTTTGTGTGCTTTAGCCACGCTAACAGTGAGCTGATTGGTTGGCAAGGTTAATACAGATTCATAATCTAAGCTACACAGCTGCAAACCCCTTACTTATAGGATGGTTTAACGCTGGTATGTATGTGTGTGTCAGTCTGCGTTTAATCTTCATGTGTGCTTATAGACATGATTTTTTTGTGCGGGCTCGTCTCCCACATTTGAGCAGCACTGCATGTTCCCTGTAATCTGGTTTACAGGAAACACACCACAGCCAAACACATGGTCGATTCCCCCTCCCGGTCCTATCATTCGCCTGGGGCCTAATCCTTAGTTATAATTCAGATGATGGGCCCTGTCAGTGGGGGCCCGCTAATAAGTCACATAAATCACAGTGTGAAACTGAGGCTGGGTCGAGGGCCAGCGGAGTCAGCCATTTTCCTCTTCTGCAGGCAGAGAGATCTTCATGTTGCTTGATTACCAATAAGGGCCAATGAAAAGGGCAGTTACACCCTCCCCTCCCTGCACACACATGCAGAAAGAGTGGTAATCTAAAGCTGTTCATGCTTTGAATACTGAGCACGGTGAGATACCAGAGGAGTGCAGCCGAACAGTGGGGGAGATTATTTGTTATCGTGTGTTGAATGCTGCACAGCCGTTTACTTTTCTCATGTCAACATACTAAGGACGAGGAAGAAAAACTATTTGAAAAGGATATAATAATATTTTTTCTTATCATCTGCTTTTATTTTTCAGTGCCTAATTGGTTTAGCCAATCCATTTTGGAATCATGACATTGAATCACCTTGACACATGCTCAGGCCGTTGTATTTGTTTGTCATCGTGTAGAAAAGGGCCATGTGTTAGGAAAGCCGTGGTCTGATATGGGATTATCACAGCTCTGTGGCAGGCGAGGAATGCCTGTGGATTAAATCTCACACCAGATTAATCCAGGACAATCTGCTATGACTTGATTTTGTACAACAGGATTATTTTGACATATGCTTTTCCTATTAAAGATCTTAAACTTCATTTTGGAGATTAACACAGCAGATTTGTGACTAACCTATATGAAATCATAGTATAAGCATCGTCTTGTCTATAAAGATCAGGTAATTAAATTACTACAAAGTGTTATACCTCTGTAATAAATAATATATTAAGTTCCTTCATTGTAGATATGGTCTGACCCAAGGGTGTGAGTTAGCCATTGTCACGATGAGGCAGACGGTGTAGAGAGGAGAGGATGTGGACCCAAATGCAGACACAGAGATTTAACAAAAAGTCTTCATTTTGGGCTGCAAAAAACACCAAAAACAAATGGTTACGGGAGACTGCAAAAAAGTAACAAAAACCTAAACTGGGAAACACTGGGAACAAGTATAAAGAGAACAAGAACCTGAGACGAGGGCCTGAACATGAAACTCAGAGATCAGGGCCATGGACTCTGGAACACAGAAAACGCAGAGGATGAAATGCAAATGAACCAGCAACAAACAGAGGAAGCCACAGGGCTTAAATACAGAGAGGCATAATGAGGGAATGAGACAACGGAGGAGAGCACAGCTGGAATTAATCACACATAACCAGACAAAGGGGAAGGGGAAAACTCAATATACTGAACATGGTACAAGGACTATCAAAATAAAAGAGCAAGCATGTCAGTGCAAACAAGACATGCGAGTTTACCACGGAGACTGGAGGAATGAAAACAGAGACAAGACTAGACACTGAGACATGGAGACAAGAGTAACTAAACGTGGAACCACAGAAACCAAGAGACTAGAAATTCTAAATAATAATGACAGCAAAGACTATTAATTAGGGGTGTCCAAGTCCAGTCCTCGAGAGCTATTGTACTGCAACCTTTAGACACATCCTTGTTCCAGCAAACCTGAATCAAATGCCGGCTTGTTATCAGACCTTGCAAAACTTGATGGCATGCTGAAGAGGTAATCCAACCATTTGATTCAGCTGTGTTGGAGTAAGGATGCATCTAAAAGCTGCAGGACAGTAGCTCTCGAGGACTGGACTTGGACACCCCTGCTATTAATAATACAAAACACTGGGTCACCGATCCAGGACCATGACAGCCATTAAGTTTCTAATACGGTTTAAGTAAGAGTTCAAGGAGGATGGTGAAGAGAAGAAAAACATAGGGAAAACATGTTGGGTTAGCATTTACATGACTTTCAGTGAATCGATCTATGAAAACGTAACACATCCTTTGTAATCCATTGCAAATTTCAGCAATCACTCAAACACGTTTACAAAATTTTTGACAGTTAACAGCAATAATAACCTGAAATCCAGATTCTAGTGGTAAGAGCAATGTACATAGGCAGAAGTGCACCAAACCCAAGGCAAAAAGTTTGTAATGGAGCCTTAGATTGGCATACATTGCCAAGTATAAAGTATGCAGAGCCCAAACACATTACTTGAAAAGTTTGTATCAATGTCAGTTTATTGTAAGTGGAGAAATTAGGGCAGGCAGGGTGCCTTAGCATCTGCTTTGTATTACCTCTTCTTTCAGCCACTCCTTTTAGGGGTCCCCACAGCGAATCACCTGCCTCCATCTCATCCATTCCCTAGCATCACTGTCTGTTATCAACCCTCTGCATGTGTTTTGTAATACCACTATTTGTTCTTATTTGTTCAATCAAATCCCCTTTACATACAAAAAAGCAAACTTTTATGTTTAAAATGGCTTATTTCAACTTGAATTAATAGTAACATATAGTTGATATTTAGTGATGCTTTTTATAATTTATTAGAAATGTATGAGAAATATTTTAAAATATAACGTATATTTCTCGATACTGCACAAATTATACATGCACTCAAGCTTTTATTGCATACACAAATGTGTGGGAGTTTGTGTGCTTAAAATTTGAGCTTGCACTAATGCACAGCAATGTGGGACTTTATTTTTAAACTCATCTATTGTACAGGACTCTGACCATTAAGCACCTAAGACTCAACTGAACTGTCCTCCCATCATTTGACAAAGGCTTACATAATGCTTCATGCTATAGCAGGCAATAAACATATCCTCTATCTATATCTATAGCCTCCATTGTTATAACTTCCCCACTCATTCATCATCATCTTCCATATAAATATGCCTGAACTGATAGCAAAGAGGTGCTGTACCAAAACCTTCATTGTGATTGCTCTGGTCACTAGCGAAAGATGCAGTATAACTTTTAGTTCGAAAAGTCTCCATTTCCATTTTGCACCATACTGTTTCAAGTTTCAATACAGGTCGGAGAATATGTGACGACTGTTTCTAGACAAATCAGCATCTTCCATGCAGTTCTGGGAATCTTCCAGCAACCAATCATAAGGAGCGTTTTGGTACAGCGCCCTCTTTAGAACTCTTTAAAACTTTAGAACACCGACTGTTTAAAGAATGAGGTTGCGACTAGTCTCTAAGGCTGTGTGAATGGGGCCTTGTTCATTTGGCAGACAAGTTAAGCCAGATTTTGCATTTGCATTGATCCTGTATTTACTGCTATCTTATGACTGTAGTTGGGTGTTGTCTCTCAAAACTATGGCTTGGCTACCTACCATTGAATCTGCAGTGCCAAGTAGCCAAGCACAGTTTCAGTTAATGATAAACATTTTAATGATCACGTCTTTATACTGTGTATTTTAAACACTTGATATGCAAAGTAATAATTATAATACACCTAACATTTTGTAGGCACAGGAAGCTGAAGTAGAACAAAATTACAAAATGATATGTTTCCATTTGTGTGTTTGCTGTGTTAAAGTTCTAAACTGCCCATTAAGACGGTTTGGTAAGGACAGAGAGAGGTCATCGAGTCTACTTGCCTTTTAAACTGGACAGCAGCAAATACTGGCAATCATCCGTGAAAACAAACAGAAAAATAATTAAAAGTTACAATTAAATGTGAACACACCAAAAAAAAAAAAAAAAGAATTCAATTCACAGATGAGGCAATTACCCAGAAGAAGACCAAGCTGAATGCAAGACAGTAAATATAAGAACATGCTGGAGAACACTGGACGCTAAGTCACTCTGGGAGTCTGTTAATATGGGGCGATGAGAGAAAGAGCACCCTGTAATGAGTTAGTTATCCAACACCTGCAGCCGGCTCCAGAGATGTCAGTTAGTAATTAGTCCAAGTTTAGGCTTACTTCTCCTGAGTTTCGCTCATGAGTTTGTGGATTAAACCATGCAATAAGAGCTTCATGATGGCAAAGAACTAGATAAGCACCAAATTAGCACAACATTAATGCAGGTCATTATTATAGCTGCTGAAATTTTACAAGTCTGCTCTGCTTAGCTCTCCGCTTCATAAGAAGGTATTTACTGTATAATGCTAACTGACATATAGAGGTCTCCGGAGCAGTAGTTACACAGACAGAGTAGGATTAACTCACTGCCTCAACTCTCTCTCACGCAAGTATCCTCTGCTCTTTCATTAAATGAATAAACCATCCCTTCACTCATTGGCAAGGAGAGAGAAAAAAATGGAAGCTTTTTTTTTTCTTTGGTAGTCTGACATGAAAATAAAGTGGCAGAAACTTGTTACAGGAGCAACATATGAAGCTTCAAACTTTAATTTTCATAACGGTTGGATTACGTTAATCCTAAACACAGAGCAAGGATCTGACAAATGCTTTATGTGACTCAACAGGAATTAGAGTATTAAACATTTTAAATGGTTACCATGGCTCACAGTGAGAAATGAGAGATGAAGAAACCTGCACTATTGGGCTAAATGTATGCTCTTCTTTTTTTATTACCATGTTTCACTGCAACGATATATTACATGGAAAACAACACATAACTAAATACCAAACTATATTTTGCTGTTCATAGAACAGATGGAAGAAGCACTTTTACACAATGAATGAATCCCCTCCATTTTCATTTTAGCTGTTACAGCTGGTACTGAATATTCAATTGAATTGTGGTTTGCAGTACTATGTTATCGTTTCTTTGGCTATTGACCAATGACTACTTCCACTTTATAATTTTTAATACCATCTCTCAGGAGTGTGGTATTATAGAGTAGTATCTCTCACACCTACTGGGGGGACTATACTGCAAAAAATAGTTCATCCTTCTTTGTTTCGCATGTATGTCCACCTTCAGTTAATAACTCATCCACCTCTTTAAATATTTCACTAGGGAAATAATCTCAGACACTGGGAGAAAAGGAATTATCTAATATTATCACAGCTTTGGCAGCACACAATAAGGTGCTAATTAAAACACTACAGCAAGACAAAAGCGTGTGCGCATGAAAATATGGCTAGAAACGTGTACACGGGCCCAAGTGCAACTGCAGATCATTTGCCAGTTGGTCATTAAATACTTTTGCAAAACAAAGGGAAAAAACGAGATTGGTTTGTGAATAAAACTCTGCTGTGATCATTTTATGGTGTAACTCTCATATGCCTTCATGGCTCTACATGAATATTTATTTAGCTATTTTACAGCTTACACTTACAGATTTGCTCTTATACTTCTTCTCAAAACTTCAAATTTTCAAAATGTTATAAATTGTATATGCATTATCCATATAGAGTAGACTTAATCTGGGAGTTACACTGTAGAGTGTATTTCTTCCCTATAATTCCTATAGTCTCGCTCTTTTACTTTTTAATAGTTTTCGACTAAAGCATGTTGCTTTTGTTTCTTACATTTGCAAAACCTAGACAGCTGCCTACATCACTATATAGGCCCATATAGACATCTGTATTACAGTTTTGATTCACAAGTACAACCAAATGCAGACTCATGGTGGACAGAATAAAACACCCAAGTCCAAAATCAAATCCAAAAGCAACCTCCAAAACAAAGACCCAAGCAGGCAAAACAAGGCGCACATGAGAGGAGATACACAGATGCTAAAACAAAGAGTAAAGGGAGGGATGGGACTATTTATGTACAAAAGGCTAATCAGGGGAGAGGAAAAAGGAGGGGAAAGAGACACAGCTGAACATAATCAGGACAATACCAGGGGGAAGTAGAACTCAAAAAAAGGCACAAGAGACAACTAATTTTCAAAGTAATACAGGAAAACATGACAAAGAGCCCAACTACTGCAGAGATGAGGAAACCCATAATGAACAAAATATAAAGAAACACTAGGGAGGCTAGGGCAATAAGGAAATTAAATCAGGAATTTAAAAATGCAATAAGCACAAATAATCTGAACTTTAATCACAGGAAAAGAAAACCTAAACAGAAATTCAAACCATAAGACAACTAAACCGAAACAAAGATCAAATCCAGGTACACATATAGATATCTTTATTTTGCAGCAACTACATTCTGCAGATTAGGAAGGAATGTTAATGAATGGTCACAGGACTGAATGTTAGATTACACTTTCCTTTGATATGTTAATTGATGGTTAGCCATGCAGCAATCTGTAATTTTAGCCTTGCTTTCAGTTGAGATGTAACATTATCGAGGTTGCCAGAGAGAGAAAAATGTTGATGAGGTGATGTTCATCTACTGGATTTGGAGCTGACAGGCTGTGAGGGGGCTGACTTCTTTCTCTGTGTGAGATGAGCATCTCTGAAATTGAACCTCACCAGCCCACAGTCATGCTAACAATTCATCCTCATTTAGCTAATGAACATCCTCCTACACTTCCCATCTCTTTTGTCTCCCCCCGCCACCCGCCACCCTCTCTCCATCTCTTTTCTTCTCTGCACTCCATCTCCCTTTCTGACAAACTCACTGCCTCCTCTTCCTCGCTGTCTTTGCCTGGTTCTCGACTCTCAGACTTTCTCGCTCGCAACAACTCCCTCCCTTTCACTCAATTTCCAATCCCCTCCTCCACCAGTTCTTCTCGTAATGCTAATTACAGTAACATGAAATCATTAGAATAGCTATCACAATCTCTGCCATGGTAATTCCATAATCATTACCGTCTATGCTTGCAGCCCTTGCAGCTACGCAGGAGTCACTGCAAGAGCTGGACTACCTGACTCCATCTACATTATTACTAAAGTATTATTGCCTAGGATCTATAGCACCAGTAAACAGTGGAACTTCTGTCTCTGTGTATGCCCACATTACCCTTAGGATGGTGTCTCAGCTGCTAGCCATCAGTTTCAGAGCTATTGCTGGAACGTGTTCATATGCACACAACACTGAAAGGTAATCTTTCTTTACACAGGATTTTTTTATTTGTAGAGATGTACCAGTAGAGTAAATAATAAGTAAATAAAACCCGCAGTTGAGATGACGATATCTGTTATCCTTAGGCAAAATTGGAAATCTGATGATTTTAACAATAGCTTCTGCATAAATTATAGAATATTTGAGCAAGATCTTCAGCTGGAAAATTACCTGTGCAGTTTAGATGATCCTGCTTGATGTTATTTGATGACCATCACATGTGGGTACTGGGGACTTCCAGGACTTAAGGGCAGATTTCTTGGTGTTGAATATGTGGGTCATTTATCTAAAGATATCACAGTGAAGCCAAATGTGCCATTAATTTCTTTTCTTTGTTTTCTTTCTGTGTGTGTGAATGACCTCCTGTCTTTTTTGTGTATGTCTTCTCTTTTACCGCAGGAGAAGAAAGTGAAGGAAAGCTGATGGTTTTTTCAAATTAAATCCTACAAGACTAACCTTGTGATATCACGGGTCTAATCATTGCAAGCAGCAGACTTAATCAAAGCTGAATATACCAGACTTGAAGACTTAACTTTTCTGAAGGTTTTGGGAGTGTTTTTCCATAAGTACAGTTGTGATTTCATTTCAGGACTAATAGGTATAAAGAATCTATCGCTATAAAGTCCCCCTACTCATTCATTGCCATTGTCACAGCTTCAAAGAGTGTGTGCGCGTGTGCTGATTGGCACAGATTAGTCTTGGCACTCTTGAATGCATTTATTTTTGGCCTCTTGTAGGAGACCCTTTTGCTTACTCACGAGCACAAATAGAGGCAGCAAAAAGATAACACAGGAAATTCAGTCCTGTGCAGTTTTAGTTGGATTTCATGATATGTAATTGGCTAATTAATACATGCAAAGACTTGATTGCTTGATTAGCGGTGACTAGCTGATTGCTCAGATGAGAATCTAGGAACAATGAATGAATACACTTAGCGAATAATATCACTTCTGTCTGACAAAGAACAACTTAATGTGCTTCTGGATATGCTGCGGCAGAGATGACCCCTCTCTCTGCATGTGTCCAGGCTGGCCATGATTCCGCATACATTACCCTTGAATCAAGGCAGCCAGAATGGCAGAATTTAAAAGAGGCTCCCTCTTACTGACATCTACTTGTATTCTCTACCAACTGTGGCTCTATGAAATTTCTTACAATCCAATTTACGTTTCATGAGGTGTCAGAGCCAAACACAGCGCAGGAATAATACTGTCAGCAGGAACACAAAGGTCACCTGTTGTGTGGACATAATGCGCAAATTCTGTCAGCTATGCAAACACACAGGAGCACATGGGAGAGAATGAACACAAACGCGGGAGGATTCTGGCTTCGTGACTGGCAGGTGTCTGTGGCATTGACAGATATGATGGAACTGGCTATTATACAATAAAGCAGCAAGTCTCAGCTAACGCTACCTGACACATTGCTACCTCACCACTATTTTGACCGTATGCTGACCGCTCGTGGCTAAAGTTACTGCAAGCCTTTCACATTATGATTCTGATCCAAGGTCTGACATTGTGCTTCTCCTTCAGCCTCTCAGGTAATAATTGGTCTTGAGCTATAATCTGCGTGTAAACCTAGGCTCAGTCTCTGACAAGGGATTAAGATGACAATGTTGCCAAAAGCCATGAATGCACACTATCTGTCCCGCACTTTTTCCTTCCCAAATCTGACCCCGTCAGAGCTCTCCTTTTCAGGTAGAAGAGGATTAAAGGATGAGAGAAAAATAATGAAATGTGTTTTTTGACCTCCACAGGACATAGATAGGCAGCAGCAGACGTCACATACTTGATTCTGATGTGGTTTATATTAAGCTAACTTTTACAAGACACTGATCCCTCTATTATTACCTTGACGCTCTGAGCTTCTATAGGAGCACTGATAGGCTCAAAGGCCATTCTGCTAAGCACGACATTTCCATTAGCTTGATGAAAGATGACATTTCAGTAATCTGAGTGGAGATTTTTCCAATAACTACAACAAAAAAGGATAGTGTAGAGAAAAAAATATAACAACATTTTTTAAAAACTAAACATTATAGAGCATAAAGAATGAAGACATATTCTCAGTGTCATGCAAAACTGACAATGTAACTTTAAGTGAAATACAAAAATGAATTCATAGCTTAAAAATATATGAGTCACAAGTAAGAAGTGAAGTTATTATAGTTCCTTATGTTTTCTCTTAAGTCTGTTATTGGTAATCAGTAATTAAGTTCTTATGCTTCTGTAATGCTTAATCCATCAGTATGCACAAGCGTTTTCACAAAATGATATTTTAAATGGTAAAATATATTGTTGTTAACCCTGAATTTTCTAATTTTGTTGTTGGTGCCTGTGAAGTTGTGTGTCAACTTGAGGAGGTCAAGATAGCCCTGTTGCAAATGAGTATCTCATCCAGCAGTAATTTCTAGTGTTAATTAGTGTTAATTAGTATCTGAGTATTGATCTGAGTACTGATAATATTTTTAGTCTAATAATATTGTTTCCCATTCAGACTCATATAGTTTGGCTACAGTGACAGATCATAGGACGGTCCTTCCATTACGACAGCTTCTCTTTCGTATTGCCACAGCTACAACTTCAGGCATTCACAGGCCTTATAATAAACGGCTCCTCCTCCACACTAAAGTCAGCACCTAGACTGCTGTGGGATGGGTTCCTTGCAATTTGTCAGTCCTTGCCCTCTCACAGCCCCTTGCCCAGCATTTTGTTCAACACATTTTTCTTTCTTTTCTAAAAATATTCAGTGGATTAAGGGTCATTTGTGAAGTTATACTTTAATAAAAATAGCTGCGGTGGCGGTGGGTGAACATCAGCTACGTTGTACTATTTTGAGAGATTTTGGTAGAAATACTGGTACAGGAAGTTTTGAACTTCCAAAGGCTGCTCAGTGGAATTTAGTGGGGAGAGGTTAAAAAAATGTGTCAGTTCACTGCACTAGCAAACCTAAAGAGGATGTCTGCACACCATGACATGACACAGCAGTCAAGGGGGATTGAGAGACAGCGTGGCCGGGATAGCGATAAGAGCAATGAAGAACGGTCCAGGTTTGACCTCTCACTTTGATCTAGCACACTGGATTCTCTGTGTGTGTGGTATGTGTTTAAAAAAAATGGAGACAAAATAAAATAAAACCAAATGCTTCCTTCTCTCCTTAGACCATCAAAAGAACTTGTGTTGAGGTATGCTCTGTCACTGATGCTGTGCCAATGTTTCTCTCAAAGACATACAGCCAAGGGCAGCGTGGAAGAGGGAAGGCAGGCGCAAAGAAACAAGAAGGGAGTGGTTTTAGCACAGGGATCATAATAATAAGGTTTTCAAGTCCTCCCTCAGCATGTGGGAGAAAGATGAAAACAGAGAAGCCCAAAAACCCTTTTCGCCCCGCAAAGAACAAACAAATGTTAAAGGCTGTATACATTTTCTCCTCTGACTTTATATAATGTGAAAAAATACTTTTAACCACCATTTATTTGTATTCAGTTAATTATGAACAGGATTCCCATTTTAACCCTCAGACACACACAGGTATCTATATCAAGACGGAGAGAGCAGCCATTACTGGATGAGAGCACCGAGGGGGGAGCGCTCCTTCCCACCCTCGGCTCTTCTTGCCTGAAATTCCAGAGGGAGGAGAGTCATTGATGCCTACTTGACCTGTCTGGTTTACATATTCATAAGGGGATGGAGAAGATGGATATGGCCCGGTGTCCCATTTGCTCTAACTTAATTCTCCCTCTCTCACTTTCTTCCACTCTCTCCCTCTCCGTCTGTCTCACCCCACCTCCGTCTACTAACCCCCACCCCCAGGGTGCACGCAGAGGCTTACACAGCAGGAGGTGAGGGTGACAGACAGCAGGGCTCGTCGAGTCAGACTGTTGCCAGTCACTGCATGTCAGCACAGTGCACTATCAGGCGGCAACAAAATGAAGGTCACATGAGCAATGATGCCTCTTTGTCACTCAAGTATGGTCATTCGGTTAGACTACGTTATATAGTAACGGCTTTCTGGGAGTTTTCCGTAATATTTTGGGGATTGTCTATCCCTGTGATTGTCTGAAACTGCTAGCATTGTCTAATTTTATCTTCCTTCGACATTATAAAGACATTTGTTTCAATTTTAAGATCTACACTTTTGCGGCACAAGACAAAACTTTGGGGATTAATGATGTTCAAAACTGTGTGAGGAACAAAAAAAAAGGAAATTGTAAATTATTTAGTCCCCCCCCCCCCCCCCCCCCCCCCCATGTTATATATAAGATTTATATATAACCACTTTTTGGCATTGAAACTGGGCTATACATGATTAAACACACTTTTCATTGAGGCCTGGAAGAATGGTTACCCACAGAGATATCAGCTCTTGCTTATTACTTCCAGATCCTCGTAAATCACACGCACCCTTTGCTAAAAAAATGTAAAAAAAATCATAATTTCCATCTCATTACTTTTCTTGTTTTCCTACAAATGGAGAAAGGTTCCAGAAATAAACTTGAGAAACTGAAGGGACGTGAGAGACAGCGAACAAGCGCGCATAAGCCAAGAGGTAGAGCATAAGGAAAGATTGTGTGTCGTGGCTTGGCATTGTAACAGTTGCAGATTGGTGGAGGAGGAGGAGGCCTATAACTCAGCATGATAATAGCCGAGGCCAGAGACCGTGGCTCACCTTGCTGCAGCTCTACCACAGTCCACCTTTGCAGCGTAAACACCTCTCATATGCTCTCTGGACCTCATGTGCTTCTCACACCTATCATCCCAATTATAGTTCTCACTTTCCATCAGTGGGCAGACGAGAGAAAAGATGCCGTTGATGTGCCCTCTCTCTCTGACAAGCTTAATAGAGGTTCGGTCAGTGCCAGCTTCTTCTTGGCAACCACTAAGATTCAACGATATATTTTAAACAGTAGTTGTGGTCACTATATAAAAGGAAAATAAATAAAAAATCTTGGTAAACCTGTAATCGGATGTGATTCTGCAGAACAGTCTTGAGAAACTTTATGTTTTGCTTATACAACAGAAGCATTTTTCCACTAGCTCGTTTATATGACAATTACATCGACTAGTATCTTCTACTACATTGCAGAATAAGGTTTTACATATACAGTACATCTGATCCACAAATAAAATTTTATAGTCTGAGTATTGATTTCAATACATACTGAAGTTGGGCTATGATATTTAGTTCTGCAGACGGAAGAGCTTGCTGTATGGATCACAAAACACAAAACAGCATTACTGCTTTTCATCCCCTAACCTTTACCAAATGCCTGTTGTTGTACCTGTGTTGCTTCAGGTCCGCTTACATGGATGAAATGCCAATTTAAACTATTCCCCCTCCTTAATCTCCTTTTCATTCGCAAACCTAAACAAACTTTAATCATAGCATTTTACCTGGTAAACCTGAGGCACTGAAAAGGTGCAAAATTAAAGCCATTCTGCTGATGCAGATCATGCGGTCAATAAATACTTCTCTCCTTTATGCCAAAAGAGCACAGATATTAAACATATTTTTGCTGTTTCACTTGTAATGCGTGTTATCTATACGAATATATGAGCGGCATATCCCTTTTCATTAAATAAATAAATTTCCTCAGTTGCTTTTTTGGTTTGGTTTTGGGTTTTTTCGTTTCCCCATCATTTGAAAATGCAGAGTTTTTTTTGTTTTTCTTTCTTTTTACATAAGAGACTGAGTGTATGTTCATAATGGCGTATACTGCTATAAAGATATCTTCAGAGAGAGCAACAAATGCGCACAAGCACCCAACCTTCTATAACTGAAATTTTAGCATACCTCAGCTGATAATAATGACCCTCCAGAGAGCTACATTAGACCATTATAGTCCTAATGGGTTTTTGTCACTCAACACTGCCTGGTGATGTGTATGCAAACAGCCCTTGTGTATTTTAGTGAGCCTAAGGTTCCTGTGGGAGCTCCCTGTATGTGCCTTCTCAATGCCATAGTCAGGATGGATGGCAGCTCAATTGAATAAAGAGGCTCACTGCTGCACAATACAGCCAACGTGGTGAATTCACAATGAGGACTGGATTTACACCCTGCGTCTGTGTGTGTCTGAATTAGCATTTCGTACCTCGCCTTTTCTCTGCATGTGCATGTGCATGTGTGTTTATGGTAGGTTTCATCACCAGCTAGGACCTCACCATAAAGCCGCAAGTCTCCCAGTGGAAAAATATTGGTCTTGTTATTGAGCGGTGTCCGTGCTTTAAGTGGACCACAGCCCAAATAAAGATTTTGTGGATGAAAGAAGGGAGAGGAGTCATCAGTGGAGATTTATCTGATTCACCCTGCTTGCTTTGGGTGTGGCAGGGGAAAGCTACCTGTATACAAGAAGTGTGCGACACTGGAAATACAAAACCAAAAAAGGAAAAGGAGTGAAAGTCTGCATTAAGGCACTTCTTTATAGACATTTTAAAAATCAGAAGAGAACATGGGGATTCTGGACACGCAAGGCACGCTAAGCTGGGATCCAGGCAGACTATAAAATTCACCCATGCTTCCTTAACATTCATGATATTGTGCCAGGCGGCAGTCATAGCCGAAGTCTTTGTTTGGAAGTTTTTGTCATTTGGGAGCGAAAATTTGATCCAAGATTGTTATGAAAGCGCTTCCCTAGCAGTGGTGATGGGAAACAACAGGACAGCACTAATTCCACACCTGCCGTCAATACTGCTCCAGATTTACTACAACAATAATCTTGCGAAAGGCTAATTGCATGCTTCAAAAGTGTCCGGTCCTCTGAAGCCTCCTGTCTGTCTCAAAGGGCAGGATGTTCCACAAACCACAGACACAAAAAAATTAGATGCAAAATTATCAATAATGACAGTGTTTGGGTATCTGTGAATGTATCTTCACATACTAAGCTGGCAGCTCTCAGCATTATTCTCACTTACAAACAAGTGACCAAGAGAATGAGGGGATCGATTTGTCTCAGTCTGTTTCTAGTGTGAATGGATCCCAAATTCCTTATCTCGTCAAAACACTGAAACTCCCTGTCTGCTGTGAGCTGAGATGCTTCCATTATTTGCCTATGAATCAGTATTTAGGGAGGGGGAAAAGCCAGCAGAATATGGTATTATCTGAGTAGAAAGACTGAGTGGTATTAACCAGCTGGAAAGACTGTTGTGTTTGTGTTTCTATTCACTCATGTGGGCTCGCACGCATGTGGTGGAAATTGCAGGCTGAATGAACAAAAGGTTTGGGTGCAAGTTGATTAAGTGTATCCAAGAAATCACCAACACACACACACACACACACACACTTCCACAGTGTACACTACAAAGCTAAGATAGCATTCTGAGTCAAGCCTCCAGTCGTCCTCTTCATCTCCTCTTCTCACCACTCTCCTTCTTTCCCCCCCACTTTGTCTCTTTCTCTCCATCTGTGTCAGTGGAGGTTGTTACATCTCAATCAGGCTCACAAAGACGCACAGGAGCACCTCCTCTTTGTCTGCCGTCACCCTCATTCAGAAGTAAGTCACTTTTCTCTTTTCCTTTCTTCTTTCTCCCCCTCTCTCCACTGAGTGCGCATTTGCTTGTCCGATAAAACAGAGGAGGTGAGACGGGGATGTCATACAGTTCGTCACTCTCTCTCTCTCTCTCTCTCTCGCTCTCTGTTCTCTTTACTCCTCACTCCCTGTTTGCTGTCTCTTATGACTAGCTCGTGCTCCGACTGGTGAACAACCCATCTATATTCTATGGAGATTACAGGGGCTTTGTGAAAGTGAAGGCAAGGAGATAGTCATGTGAAATGTAAACAGGGAGACATTGATTTGCTTTCTGAACTCGGTGTGTTTTTTCTTTTTTATAATTTGTCTATGTGTCTGTGTTGCTGTGTGCATGTCATGAGTCTATTTGTCTGTCTGCCTGTTGATGACTTGTGATTACTTGCCCTTACTCTCAGAATGTGCTACATTAATTCTGCTCTTTCCTAGGCGCAGTGCATTAAGATGCCCAGCAAGTTACAAATGAGATTTGGTTACATTAAAAATGAATGTCCAGGAAAAAGAAGTAGCATTTACATGCCGGACAAGCGTAGCATCATCTATCAATTCTTTCATACAGTGTTTTGCATGGTTCTTTCCTTTAAAAAAAAAAAAGGCTTTGTCTCAGCGGCTTAGTGTCCTGCTGGCTACAAGGGCGACCTAATCAGGCAGCAATTGGCAATGCCGCAGGAGTACAGTTTCTGCATCTCACTGATTATTTCATTGACTTATGGTTGTGATGGCTGGCAGCCTATCAATGCAAAGTAATTACAATAGGCCACTGTGAAGTTGAATAATTGATGTGCTTTTTTGGAGCTGATGTATGCTGAAAAACCTATCTGCCTCAAGTCCCGTCAGTAGTTTATCATGGGGTGAAAGAGGGGAGAGTGCAGAGGACTGCCAATGCTTAGTGTTGTAATAATGATGCTGGTCTGGGCCTGTCAGCACCAGGAGCACTGGGAGTTAGCTCCCAAGTTGGTTGCAGCTCAGCTATCAGCTTTAGCCTTGCCCTCGATCAATACCTGGAAGAGGAATAGCTCCGAGCTAAAGACACTCCCAAACTTTCAGACTGTCGATCAGCCTCCTGTTAAGAGTGTCAGCCATGCATGATGGCTCCTCGCCGCTCTCTAGTGATTAGTGACAATGTGAAGAGTACTTTGTGATTGTGTGAGCAAACTGTAACCAACTGAGATAAAGACAGAAAGCCATACAGATCAAAAACAGCACTGTGTTGCAAAAACACATGGTGCCATCAGTGTATGTGTGTTACTTTCGGTACAGGTGAGCGACACGACACAGGCAGCTCAAGTATTAGATTCATGAGTTTTGAAAGCTTTTCAGCTACACTGTACAAGACTGAACAAGTCTTTTTTTTACACTATGAGTCAAGACTTTACAACTCTGGAGAGTTATCAGGGTGTTATTTCTTGTTCTTCTGTCGCAGGTTATGGCAGGATAAATAGAATATATCAAATATGCCTACGTAGCGCATGGCAGCACATTGTGTTGGAGCCTCTGAAGCTGAGCAATATTTAACTTCTTTTGCCAGATGGCCCTGCATTTTCTGTAGGTATTCATATTTCTGACATCACTGTGCCAATGCAGTGCTTTTATTTAATAAATAGGAAGATTCATGCAGTGACAATGTCTGACTTGATATAGCCCAACCTGTAGTTGTCTGATTCCTTTTAGAGGTAGACACCAACACTGACTTTATTTCAGTCCTTTTTGTTTAGTCATAGATTTGTCCTCAGTGACTCCAGTCTATCATTTTCTGTGGTCTTTCAGTACTCACAACAGTAAGTGAAAACATCACCATTTAGAGTGCCTAGCGTTCTGCTCTGATTCTGACTATTGTCAATTCATTTTCTATGGTTATTTGGACAAACCCAGCCAACACTTGACATAAAATTTGTATCTCAACAGACTTTTATCCATTACCAAGTTCTCAGGTTGTTGTGTTCTGTAGCTTTTGTGGTCTATGAACACGCTGCCAATGACAAACTAATGTACTGTGAATCAAAGCTGCACTAAAAACATGTTCAGTCCCTACTGAGGGAGAATCCATTTCTAGTCACATCAGTATTGTTAGCTCACTTGTCAATAGGTATTTTTTCCAAGTACATCTAAAGTTTTTATTTAGGCTTTTCAGAGTGTTTGCTAGTCAAGTAGCTAAATAGCAGCATAGTCTAGGGGGGATTGATTGGGATCCTGTCATAATAAACCTCTTCCTCTATGTCTGGTTCTAATGATGGCTTTACATAATGTACCTTAGGGCATTCAATAAGAAAACAAGATGAAGATAATATTTATCCTGAAATAGGGCAGTTATAATAAGCATTGATTAGAAAGGCATACTTCTTGTTTTATTCCATTTTTCTATACTATTCGTGGACGTTCATGTTATTTTGTGCCAGACATAGGTCCCTGACAGTGGTTTTGCGACCGTCTACCATGATTTATTTTCTTTTCATGAGGCAAATAATCTCTCTTTTTGCTTAGTTGCCAAGGCTTGGCTCAGACTCTTGGTCAGTCTGCCGCTCTCCATGTCTCTCTTTCCTTCCCATACTCTATCTCGCTGCAGTGCCCACAAGCCCCAGAGCCAAACTCCACCCTGACTCACTCACACAGCATCCATTATGTATGGGCCAGAAATTGAAGAATAACAGGCTTGGGGCAAAGAAGTAAAACATAAATAAAATACAACAAATTTAGGGAGAGAATAAAGGAAATGGCAGTGGTTATATCTATATTTGTGTTTTGAATATGCATACCTTTTCAGCATTAGAAGACTGATATTAGCTAAAATATTGCTAAGATTATTCCACATTTTATGACTGCAAGCAGAATGTAACATGCAGTTAGGTGCATAAATATTTGGACAGACTTTTTTCCAATTTTGGTTCTCTACATTACCACAATAAATTTTAAATGAAACAACTCAGATGCAGCTGAAGTGCCGACTTTCAGGTTTAATTCAGTGGGCTGAACAAAAAGATTGCATTAAAATGTGAGAAACTAAAGCATTTTTAACACATTCCCTTCATTTCACGGGCTCAAAAGTAATTGCACTAATTAAATAACTAAAAATAAAATGTTCATTTCTAATACTTAGTTGAAAACCCTTTCTAACAATGACAGCCTAAAGTCTTGAACTCATGGACATCACTAGATGCTAGATTCCCTCCTTTTTAATGCTCTGCCAGGCCTTTACTGCAGCGGTTTTCAGTTACTGTTTGTTTGTGGGCCTTTCCGTCTGAAGTTTAGTCTTCAACAGGTGAAATGCATGCTCAGTTGGGCCAATATCAGGTGACTGACTTGGCTATTCAAGAATATTCCACTTCTTTGCTTTAATAAACTCCTGGGTTCCTTTGACTGTATGTTTTGGCTCATTATCTATCTGTATTATGAAACTCAGCCCAATAAATTTGACTGCATTTAGCTGGATTTGAGCAGACAGTGTGTCTCTGAACATCTCAGAATTCATTCGGGTGCTTCTGTCCTGTGTCACACCATCAGTAAACACTAGTGTCCCAGTGCCACTAGCAGCCATGCACGCCCAAGCCATCACACTGCCTCCACTATGTTTTACAGACGATGTGGCATGCTTTGGATCGTGAGCTGTTCCACGCCTTCTCCATACTTTCTTTTTACAATCATTCTGGCAAAGTTTAGCAAACTCCAATCTAGTCTTTCTATTCTTGAGGCTTATTAGTAGCTTGCACCTTGCAATGAATCCTCTGTATTTACATTTATGCAGTCTCTTCTTTATGGTAAACTTGTATATGCCTATCTCCTGAAGAGTGTTGTTTACTTGGTTGGCTGTTGTGAAGGGGTTTCTCATCACTATGGAAATGATTCTGTGATCATCCACCACTGTTGTCTTCCGTGGACGTCCAGGTCTTTTTGCATTGCTGAGTTCACCAGTGCTTTCTTTCTTTCTCAGGATGCACCAAAGTGTAGATTTCTCAGATTTTTTTTTCTGTTTTGACAGCTTAAGGATGACTTGTTTCACATGTACGGAAAGTACTTTTGATCACATGTTGGCAGTTCACAACAAAATCCTCCAAATGCAAGCAAAGAACCAAAACTTGTGTCAGTGTCCAAATATACAGTACATGGACCTAACTGTAGATACAGTGGATTTCAAATATTCAAAATAAAAGATGGCTCACTATCTCTAAGAGGAATAGCTCCAAGCAAAAGACACTCCCAAACTTTTACATTGTTGATCAGCATCCTGTCAGCAGTGTAACCCATGCATGATGGATCCGTGCTGCTTTCTATTATATGATTAGTGACAAGGTTAAGTGTTCTGTTAATAATAACAGGCCTGGAGCAAAGAAGCAAAAACCTAAATAAAATACAACAAATTAAGTTACTGATATATCTGTTATTGTTATAGTTACATTTATCTCTTTGCTATATGGGGTGGATTTGCATTGAGATTGTGCAGACGTGTGGTCACTAACCCCGTAACATCAACTTATCAGTCATTTGAATAGAGCCCAAGTGAATACGGCCCCAGTCACACAGGCCTAGAGACCGGTCAGTGACCCCTTGGCAACCAGATGTCACTAGGGAAAAATGTGTATTCCCCAGCTAGTTGGCAAAAACCTGCTTGTGATTGCTTGGCCGCTAGCATATTGTTGCACTTGTTTGCATCAGAACAACAAGTAGGAAAAGTGCAACACAAACCGCAAACAGGGACCATTTGCCTTCAAAGTAAAAGCCACCTACAGGAACACTGCCATCTAGACATATTTCCCTAGCATCCACTGACTGAATTACATTCAATATGTCAGCCAAATCCTGAGCATTGTACGCATAATATCACATGACTGTACACACAATACTGGTTAATCTCTTGAGCCAAGTGCAAAAATGATGGCTGCAGTAATAAAATGCTGTAATTAATATAAAATAAAAATTCATAGCAGTTCATATTTACAAGCAAACTTCATCTCCACATCACTGCAACTTTATCTGCTGGTGACATCAAGCACTCAAGGTTGGTGATACTTTTCGTGGAATCCTCACCAAAACCACCACACACCTAATAATACTGCTAATAATAAGGGAAATCAGAAATATGATTAATGCCTAAATAACTGAAAGTAGGAATAGCATTTAGGTTAATATATCACGTATGCTGGGAATTTGTAGCAGCATGTTGTTGTTTGGTCCATATTACTGACTGTAATAATCATTCTTCTTACTGTGAGCACATTATTGAAATGTTTTGAGTTTTTATGTTTTGTTTTGTTTTGTGGTTCATCTTGGCCCTGACCTGCTTTCCTGCTACAAGAATCTCAGCCACGCCACTTCTCATTTGGCTCTCATTTTATGCAGACATCCCACAACCACATGACCCTTTTAACCACAACAAGAGACGAGGCTTAAATTGGCTATAAGACGTGGAATCAAAAGTGTCCTCATTTGGTTGGAAAATGAAAAGGCTGTGCATATTCATGCACATCGTAAATTTGAATTAATTTACAATGCAAATTATAAACAAGCACGACTTTATTTGGACGAATGCTCATTGAATGAGAGAAATCTATAACTATCCTCTATGGCAAGCTGAAATGCTTTTTCTCTAAAACACATTAACTGAGCTCTCTGACTGAAGTAAGGAGTTCTTTGTCAAAAAAAAGAAGAAAAATCCTGTACAAAGAAATGGATTTTGTGTCTCTTCCTCTTCTCATCCCCACAAAGATTAGGTTATAAGGTTTCTTCTCTTCCATCTCCTATCAGACAAAGATACCGACTACAAGGCTTTCTTCTCATCAAGAAAAAAATCCCCAATACATTTGCTTATGTACTCCAACAATTTAGGCATGTCTTTTTCTGGGAAATAGAAATGCCATTTCCTTTTCGCATGGCAACTGTTGGAAGGCACGCAGGTAGTCAAGCATGTGAGATAATGACTGCAATCGTGCAAAAACACACACACATTTACCTGCTATCGTTTGCCATTATTGGAAAAAAACTGAATGGTATATTAAGTCATTTACCTCTGCTTCATATCAGTAAAAGCATTCAGGTGTGGTTTATGATTCCACCTACGCTATTTGTTCCCTAACAGCACAAACTGACCTTAAAGGACAACAGCTAACCGGTCATGTGTTGGTGTTCTGATGTCTCTTTCACTAAATTTGCAAACTCAGATGTCATGTAGGGCCACTGCTAATCAGTTTGGAAAAAAAAACAACCAAAAGAAAACAACTCGTAATACATTCTCTTTTGCATGTTGGAGAACAATACAAAAGGATGAACACGTCAAATAAATGAGAAGCAAAAGGATTAAATTACTGCTACTAAATAAGTCACTTAGTGTTTCGCACTACCTGCCTTCCTCTGCTGCCACATGCTCTGTCAGCAGATTAGCCACTTAAAATGCATTGGGCTTTCTTTCCGAAAGACCGACTGTTTGTAACAAATAAACCACATTAGCTATTTATTGCAGGTTCTACAGTATGGATGAGGAAGAGGACAGTTAGATTGTTACACAGCCTTTTTCTCTAAATTTGTTTGTATACGTGAACTCTGAACATTTACTGACAAGAGAGCGTCTGTGTCACTGCCGTCTCACTGCTGGTAATATCCAAGCTCATGCGCTTGCGATCATACATTACACCAATGGCAATGTCAGTTTAATGTATGATCTGACCTGATTTAGATGTTTGTGTTCTCACATGCAGCAAAAGCTGGAGAAGTTAAGAGCTATAGTGAAATGTGTGAAAGTGTCGTCTTAAGAGAGTCTTATTGCATCTTTGTTCCATCTACCGCAGATGAGCACAGTCTGGATGCATTATGAGAATTCATACAAAGATTTTTTTTAACTAACTTGAATAGAAATTGACAAAAGAAGGTTAAAAAAATTCAATACTTGAGAGCACTGGGGACTAAGACTTGTATAATTAATGTCCTTGCATATGGTGTCTTGCCAGCAATAGATCTCCTTTAATAGGCACACATTGTGAAATATATAATGGAAGGTGGTTTAGCACAGTCTCCCAGTCTGCCACTCTCACAGTCAAAAGATTGGTAGAATAAAATGACATTAGCATATTTAAACTATCCGTGCTTAGGAAATAAAGGTGTCATAAAACATTTATAACCACACCAAGTATATATATATGTAACACCTTACAATTCTAGAGCAGAGAGGGTTCACTTCCAAAGGGCATTCTGATTACTCTCATCCCTTTTTTAAGACAAACAGCATGCAGGCAAGAGCCAAATAGAAAATGCTTTGTATATACTGTGATATAATGCATAACAGTCTCAATATTCCCTTGTATTATTGTTCTTCAACACTCTTAAATAAAAGGATAAAAAAAATCTACGTTTATGTGTCTCGCTGCTATAAAAAATATTTTAGCATGGATAAAATTATGCAGGTTGCACCATTGCTGAAAGTTTTCAAAACATAAACTTGTCCTCATAAAAAGTAAGTTTATTTCTTTTTTGATCTGGCTAGCAGGGGCTGGCATTTAGAGTAAAACACACAACAAAGCTGGGGTATTTTTTACTGCCTGGATACATTTTGATTGACATATGAGTGTGCAGTCTACATCCCTCCCTGATGATGACTGGTTTAAAAAAAAAAAAAACAAGACAGCTGAAACAGAAGTCCACTGACCAATGGGTGACTATGTTCAGTAGTAATTTTAATCTATCTAGGCGTATCTAGTCTGGGGTAGCTGTGCTGGCTGATAAGCTGACCAACTGGAAACAGGAGGCACCGGAGGCCCTGAGGTAGGTGGAGAAGGTGAAGACAGCATCAGAAAAGTCAAAGTGATGCTGCCAAGGGCTGAGGCCTCAGGAGCAGCACTACATCTTATCTCCTGCTGCCTCTCAGTAGACCTGCAGCCCTGATTCGGATGCAGGTCGTTTAGAGCAAGGAGGGCGGCTCTCAATCAAAGCAACTGGACTCTCTGAATCCTCGGAGATGCTGCTTTATATGAGGAGAAATGTCAGCAATGGTACCATTGCTCAAAAGTTTACAACCTGACAAAATTCTAGTATTTTTTTTACTGTTTCAGAGAGTTTTCTGTATCTGTCTGCCAAGACAAACAGGTAAAATAGGCAAAGTGGGACTAGAGAGACTAATTTATTTGAATTTCACATTCTTTGTGGCACAAATTAGAATTTGTTAGCTCTGTGTGACATGCATGATAAGCTTCTTAGACGTACCTGGCTGCTGACACTAAGGGAGACAGATGACATGTAGTTACAATAAGAAACTTTGCTAAAACTTATGTGGTGGAACAACAAAGTGCCGCAGGTTTCCTAAGATTCAAAGACTAAAATAGCAAATAAACCCTGAACAGGTAAACAAATGAACCAAACTAGGGAAGCCGATCACTCGATCATTTTACATTACCGGAGGGAAGACACAGACAAAAGAAACGCGGGAGAATATGGCATAGGTGTGTTCGATCACACAGTTAAAAGAGTGGGCAAAGGAAAAAGAAAGGAAAGAAAAACACAGAAGGAGATGTGGAAACTACAACAGAACAGGAAGTGACTAAAAGTAAGGCAGAAAAACAACAAAGACAGAAAGTGCACAAACAAGAAGACACTCAGAAACATGAGAGGAAACAAAATAAAACTAAGGTGACATTGTGGTGGACTTCCAAACAGCTTCAGCGGCAGTGTGCGTTCTGAAAGGAGTGTGAGCAGTGGAACGACGTGCCCAGCACTATTGTGAAATGGTAGTTGGTAGGTGTTCCAGACCATTGTCTACATTTTGTTGCTGTGAACTGAAACCAGGGGGGCAGTGTCTAAACTAAGCGGAACAATCAACAACTGGGCCTATTCTACTTGTGTTTGCGCTGTTGTTGGTTGTCGAGCTTAGCTAGTTGCAACTTTAATATACAAAGAACTTTACAGAAAATTAACCCAAACATTTCTAACTTTAACTTCATTGCAGGTATTGTCTGTGCTTCTCATAGGTACTTTTGATTATCTTTGATGGGTACATTTGCATTGTTTCCTGTCATTTCACACTCCTCTTCCTTTTAAAGCCAAATTTTGAACCAGCAGTCAGATTCAACCCATGCTCTTATTGTCTCTTTGAAAAACTGCAAAGAATGTGTGTCCCTGTAGCCTTTGGGTCACAATCTCCCCGTCCTTGTTGCCCAGTCTCACAGAAACCGCCATCAACACATGACCATAAATCCTTCATTAAAGGAGCTCAGCTTCTTCCCAAAGCACTTTTTTCAGCATCACCCTGGACCCTTACCACCACCGGTGAATGGTATGCTGAGCGTATTCCCCAATCTGCATGTGCACACAAGAAGCTTTAAAACTGTTAAAGACAGTGCATTTGTGCTGCTTATTCGATATTGCTGTGAACACCACTGCTTTAAGCCACCTGGGCAAACAGGTTATTGCCATATCAATCATTTACACCGGCATCCAACAGTCGAGACCACAGACAATATTGACCAACAGACTGACAGAGATTAATGCTGCTGCACATAAACAGACCTATTCACCGCCTCTTCTACCTATCCCCTTCACCAGACACCATCTATTCTCTTCTCTTCTCTCAGTTATCTGTTTTCTCCTGTACTCTTTAAGTCATCTATTTTCTATTGTGTTATTTGTCATTCTCCACTTTCTGTTCTTTTATTTTGTTATCTTTTTGCTTTGCTTTTCTTTCCTCCAGCAAGAATAAGAACAAATCCCAGTCTGCTAGCTGTGACTTAAGTTTGACTCTTTAAGCTGTAGAAAATTGGATTATATTAGGCATTAACCAATATATGAATAGAAAAAAAAATAATGACTGTAATGTCTAGTAATTTACTTGAAACCAGCTCATTTGGCTGAAAATACCTCCGAATTAAAAAGTGCATAGCTGATTGACATAATAATCCAAAGATATTATGAATACACAGAGGTATACTGTCCATTAGAAACAAATGTACAGAATCAAACATTGAGAGAGAACTGTGCGGTGCTATGGATAAAATAAGTATGAGTGCTGCAACAATTTATGACACTAGCATGATGATTCAGACAAGATAAAGCATAAATCATCTCATGAACAAGTTAGGCCTTTGCAAAAACTTTAATAAATCAGTCATTTACGCGAATGTGTTCCTGTGTGTATGTGCTTTTCAAACTACCTTGTGTTGTCATTGGGGGGGCATGCACAAATCTCTGCATAAACTAGGTCTACAAGCACTGCAGCCACAAATCCATGATTAATCCCCGATTAATTTCAGCAACAATTTCAGATCACAAATGCACAAAAATGTTGAAACCTTGGTTGTCTTAGAGAATATAAACACATGCTTTAACATCATGTCTTTTATCCTGTCCTCCTTCTTTCACCCCAACCGGTCGCGGCAGACGGCCGCCCCTCTCTGAGCCTGGTTCTGCCGGAGGTTTCTTCCTGTTAAAAGGGAGTTTTTCCTTCCTGCTGTCGCCAAAGTGCTTGCTCATAGGGAATCATGTGATTGTTGGGTTTTTCTCTGTGTATATTATTGTAGGGTCCACCTTACAATATAAAGCTACAATATACTTGAGGCGACTGTTGTTGTGATTTGGCGCTATACAAATAAAATTGAATTGAATTGAATTATTCTAATATGCATAATGATCAGAAATTTTTTGCACAGTTGTCCAAAACAACATTCAAAAATGCTTGAATTCCATCAATTTCTGGCCATTGTCCCACAGATGCTGATTCTTACATCCATAAAGTCTCATCTTGTTCTATACCTGTCTTGTTCAGAACCTTTGTTCCCCAATTTTTTTCATATATACTATGCTGTCAAGTTTTAAATGAGTGTATCTAATATTCTGTATCTATATTATTTCTGTCTATGCCTCGATTCTTTTTTCTTTCTGTCCTTTAACCAAGGAAACACATTTTCATTTCCTGGTTTCCTCTTTGGAAACTATAGTTTTGGTTTTTCCATTTGGAAATTCTCCTCCATTATTGCTTTAGTGCTGTAGTCTCTGCTATACCAGGAGGTTCATATGTTTCCCTGCATAGGGAAATTGGGGCATGTGAACATGTAAACTGCAGATAGGGTCTGTTGATCTCTGTTACACTAATGGACACACTGGACGAACAAAATTTGCCCTGCACACATTTTATGAATCAATATTCTTGGACTTATTTTATATACATGATAAGAAAATGTCTATTAATGTACTCATGTAAGGCTCCGTGAGAGGGTAAGGCACCTATTTCAAATACCGTAGGTTATACTGGACGTGACTGAGAAAGTTAGACATCTCCCCACAAATGACTGATGAACACATATTCACTTTAGATTTTTTTTAGCCAGAAAACCATGATGCCTGTTTTGCGAGCACATTAACCCCACACAACCTCATGAGACCTTTTTCTGAGTTCAACGTTTACTTTAAAATGCCATCTCCAAAGATGGAAAACAGCTTATCAGCTTGTAAGTCATGTGTGAGGCATTTGAACTGTTCTAACCTGCAAGAAAGTTTAGGGAAGAGCAAGTCATGACATCCAAAGCAATTCTGTTTGTGCAGTAATGCGCACAGCTTCCTGGCTCAGTTATATTAGATGTTCCAAAGATGACTTGTAAAGCCTCCCCCACACACACACACACATCCTTATTTGCTTTTTTTTTCATATACAAATAAATCCATATAATACATTGTATATCTGCATAGCATCCACATAATTACACTTAATTTGCCTCCACATTTTAAATTTAATTAAAGCTGGCTCCGGTTTTAATTTGTGTAGCTTAGCTGTATTGCACGCCAGGCTAATATGTCCTACGATTTTTGGATGATTCACATGATGAGATGTTTTTCCATCTTTCGCAAACCTGAGGTAGAATCACATGCAGTCATCTAAACAGGATATTTTTGCCGCACGTGAAAATCACAACTTATTTTTATGCTTCAAGTCTATTCTCCTCAGTTTTACACACGTACCTATGCTGACTGTAGATAGGACTCCAAGCATTGTCAAAATGCAGGGGTCATACACTCAGTGCTGCACTTGAAAGCATCTTACGTGCACACAAACTAAAGGTGATTTTATTTTTTCTTCCAGTACAGAGAGAAAGACGGAGATGTTTTAATGATAACTTCATCCCCCTGTGGCTGAAGAGCCAGATGAGTAAATCAAGTGAAACCAAGTGTTAAATGCATGAGAGTAGAGCTGATATATTATTGATGATCCGTAGCATTGCATGACCAACCACACACACACACACACACACACACACACACACACACACACACACACACACACACAAACACAGATATGCATGCACATGCACTTACAAACCATAAATGCAAGCTCAAGCACAAATACACAGACACTGCACATATAAAGCATCCATTATTCAGCTTACTGTATATGCATCAGCATGGAAAATTTAAGTTCTGGGCATGAACTGTACACTGGCAACAAAAACAATTTGCACATTTAAGGCACCTTTGAAAATGTGTGAATCCAGTTACAGTACATTTGATAGTAAATGATATTTATCTTAAAGAAAGATCACAAATGTCAAACAAACAAAGATATTTGGAAGTTATGAGTCATCCATTTCATTGACTTCAATAACTGTTATATTGATTTTCCTTAGGTTTACATCTAAGATTGTTCAGTCAATTTTAGAGCCAGTCATTTTAATCCAATCCGACTTTATTTATAGAGGACATAAAAAAACAACATAAAGTGCTTTTCAAAATACAAAAACATACAAAGAAGGAAAAACAAATAACATTTTAAAAAAAATCAATAAACTACTCTACTGTAAGAAAAATTAGGCATACACCAACCAACCTACTCCCATTTCCAACACAATACTGATATCTTGGGTCAGGGTAGCTTTCAATACTATTGTTAAATAAGTAGTCTGCATTTCTTTAAAAAACAAAGGAAAGAAAGAAAGAAGAAAACTGAGCTGTATTTCCCACTTTGAAAAAGTGATGCATCCCTTTATTTGGAATGCAAATGAAATTTTAAAAAGTATTGTCACAATTCATCTGATTAATTTGCACTAGTTTAATTTCAGCTCAAAGTGAGAGTCATTACTCATTAGGTTACTTCATACTGCCGTCATTTACAGTTGCTGTCTCTTTCTCCTTTTCCGGCATTTCTTCACACACACAGCTGAAGTAAAACAATTTCAAACGAGCTGATGACAACGTGTGTTAACCTAAGTGTAATAAAAGCTTCCCAACTAGTGGCAACTCAACTCCTCTACAACTTTCAGTTCCCTCAGAGCAGTCTGGTTAGTGTTCTCTCCTGGCTGTCTCCACACGAACCATCAGGTCCATGTAGAAAGACTCATCCAACGCTTTTGTCATTCACGGGGATATGTTCAAACTTCCTTTAGTGACAACCTAATTAATCAAAGTCCACAAACAGAGCTAAGAGGAGTCGTGGTGGCATAAGAAGCTCTACCAGGAGAATATCGTGATTTCCTCTATTTGGAAGCTGCTGGATTTCACTTCCAGCACATCCAGCAAATCGACTTGTTTTAGGGCAATATCGTGGTTTGAATTGAACTACACAATTTTAAGACTGCACAATGATAAATAATACTTGAGAGTACCCACTCCAGCTCAAAGACGACGCTCATGGGAGTAAGGATTACTCTTCCTGAGTAAGAATCCAAATTTGATGATATGAGAGAAAGACAAGGACTGAACAGCATTGTTGAGGAGTACTCTCCTGCTGGTGACCAGGTTAGGAAGCTTTTGGAGAGGCTCAAGAAAAGACAAAGAAAGTGGTGTCAAAGACCCTACAGTAATACAGAGAAAACTCCAACAATCACACAGCCTCTTATGAGCCACCCCATGCGACAATGGGAAAAAGGTACATTTTAAAAGGGGAAAACCTGCGGCAGAACCAGGCTCAGGGAGGAGCAGCAATCTGTCGGAACCAGTGTTAGGCGAGGAGAGAGAGGCATGTTAGCTATTCTGAGTCACCTTCACAATACATGCCTCAAATAGGAGTAGACAGTGATGCTTTCTGTTTTTTCTGTTCCCAAAATGCCATCCTCATCTTCTTCTGAACAGAGGCTGTATAAATAAAATAAAACTGAATTGAATTAAAGTGATTAAATTGCTGCAGAAAGCTCACTCTGCTCTGGATGTAACTGGTTGCATCACATTCTTTAATTTGTCCAGCACAGACAGAAGCCAAAAGGGACGCAAGCAGACGTGCCCACCATCTCCTAAATCACTGCCTGCAGTTTGTCCTAGTGGGCAGTGGTCTATCTGATATAGTTGTGACTTGTACAGGAGATTTCAAGTGAACTGTTTTGTCTCTAAACCTATGAAGCTCTCACACAATCAGTATAAGTCTATCAATAATCTACAGTGGAATATGTGGTGGGTCACAGGATTTCCATGTTTTTGTTTACATTGCAGCAATGGATGACTTTCATTGACTTGAATGCTGATTTTTAGTCAAGATGCCTTTGAATTTTGTGTGATAGCACTGAAAATATCCAGTAATTTCTCATTAAACCTCCTTTCACCTCCACTGAGTGACTTCTTCTTAATTGGAATGTGAAATTAACATATTGTCATGAAATAGCTGAAGGGATTCAAAAAAAAAGAGAAGAGAAACAGTGATACGAATGACGCATACTGCCATCAATCAATGGGCAGCGTAATGACAGAACAGAAGCATGCTCAGGGATATTTTTAACCTCTATTTATATTGCTTTTAGTGCCTTGTTATTTCAGAGCTAAACTCTGCTACAACCTAGCATCATTACACAGATTCTCAGCTGGGAGCACAACAACAATCTTTGACTCAACATTAATTCACAAGAATTAAAGTTGTGTTTACGTGTCAGACTAAAGGGCAAATTCATCACAATAAAAGGAATGAAAGGCACAGTAGCATTTGCCCTCTCTATACACTTGGGTATCTCTCAGTGCCAACACTCGGTGCTAGCTGGACAACCCTCTCTATAACCAACCCTTTCTCTCATGTTGTGATGTTGTGGTGTAATAAGACAGGACCTGTAACTATTTGGAAGCAACATTATCATTCACCAGCAGCATTTTCCCCTCAGTCATTCAAATGTCGTAAACTAACATACCATTTTTTTGCTTTCTGGACTTGAAGATAATCCTCCTACAGTGTCGTATATCAGATAGCTAATTATGTTAAATTATTTTGAGGTCATATTTTTTATGAAGCTTTGGAAATTTACTTGTATTTTGTTGCTTTTCCTTTTGAATACCACAAAAGAAACCAGGGAAAAAAATGTTGAGAGGTGCATCCGTTGGTATAAATATCTTCAAGGCTGCTAATGTTACCAAAACAGATTCATATTCTTCTACTTGCAATCGTCCCCACTCCCCCATCCCACAATACCCTGTGCTATACACACTCGACACACACTGTCTCTCCTTCAAACACACATACACACACAAACAGGTAGAAAGGTGAGGAAAAAGAAAAAGGAAGCTGCGAAGAAGAAAAGGGTTCAGTGATAACAAATTAGTGGAGTTTGCTCTGTGGCAGAACACTGGTTCCATCTGATTATCTCTAATTAATCTCTGTGGAATTGAAGCACCAAGCACAGAGGGATTAGCACACAGAGGCACGTATGATCTTTGGGGGGTACTGAATGCATGTGTGTGAACCTAAGCATGGGGAGGAAAAAAAGAGAACGATATACAGAAAGAGGCAGAGAGGGAGAAGGAGAGAAAGACAGACAGAGAGAGTCTGTGGGCTCAGACAAAAGTTACCTTTCTTTAAGTGACACACTCCGAAGTCCAGACTTTACCTGATTCAGGTAAATCTCTGAGATTTCTTCCCTTTCTCACCCACACTGCACACCCACACACATCTGCCCCATCAATGACATGAGTTATGTTTTTCCTGGGAGCCATCGCTCTATACGAGTTCTTCAAAAATATCTGATATAACTGAAATACACTTTTTTGTTTTGTTACTTTGTTAACTTTGTTACTTATTAGTACACTGCATTCAGCACTTTTGTTTATTGCCTTCATATATGATGTGGACATCTGCAAAGGAGGGTTAGTGGATAAACTGGAGGACGGATGTAAAAGATGGAGCTGGCAAGGAGCAGGAAAAGAAAAATGGTAAATGGTAAATGGCCTGTATTTATATAGCGCTTTACTAGTCCCTAAGGACCCCAAAGCACTTTACATATCCAGTCATCCACCCATTCACACACACATTCACACACACACTGAAAAGAAGAAGAACTCAGAGGAGATTTATTGATGTAGTGAAGGAGGACATGAGGAGGGTTGGTGTGACAGAGGAGGGTGCTAGGGATAGGATGACATGAAATGATCTGCTGTGGTGACCCCTGGAGAGAGCGGCCGAAAAATGAAAAAAAAAAAGCTGCATTTCCCGAAGACTGTCCCCAGCCTAGTCATGACTTCAGTCCTAATTCTAACCTCAAGCTTAACCTAAAATGAACACTTAGATGACAGCATGCCTGACACTTGTCCACACTGTGTACCTCAGTTCAACATGTTGTCTCCAATTTGCAAGTGAGAGCCAAAAGTTCACAATGTGTGAACATTCACTTTGTGTCCCAACAATTTCATGTAGACACACTGATGTATATAAACATAACACAAAAAGTGAGGAAATATGTGTTTGGTCAATTATTTCTTGGTGATAATGACGTTATTACCAAGAAATAATCGACCAATGAATCTCATGCCATTGGAAATCCTGTTTAGTTCCCCTTAAATGGTCCACATTTGCTGCTTCAAGAATGGGATGTCATCCCACAGCAGTATCATCCCACAGCATGAGGAGGAGGTGCTAGGTTGTTCTATGGTTCTTCCACGTGCTACTCGGGCCACTGTTTGTTAAATGTATTAAATTACCAATATGTCTTGCTTCTTCAGACTCCAATCATTCAATCCATTAAATGACACCAAGCAACCCACATACTCAACTCTGCTGCTCAACCCACAAATGTGTTTTACTTACAAATGTGGCATAAATGGTGCCACAAACAGGCTTTCCAACGTTTAAGATTTATTGCCAAGAAACAGTATCACAACAAAGAAATAATTAACCAAATACAAAATTCCTTACTTTTTGTGCTAAGTTTATATATGAAGTGTGAAACGGAGCAAGAAAGAGAGGAAGAGAAATAGGCTTTAGCTAAAGAGAAAAGACTTGCCACTTCACTAAAGCATTAACATTCTCATAACTAAAAAATGTCTCTAATTAATAAATGCTTCAGGTGCCAAGGCAATTAGTGCCAAGGCAATTCACATGTAAAATTAAAGCGAGGTTGAGTGAGTCAAAACTAAGTTAATGTCTAAGGGCCACACACATTTAATGCGTTAAATATTATCAGCTTTTCGGTGTGGCATAAATTCTGATTTCCAAGGAAGATTAGAATTTAAATAATGTGTTCAATAGCATGGCATGAAAAAAAGAACGATACTTCATCTCCGGATGGTGCTTTTAGAGCTCTGAATGGCCTGCCCTGATTTCACTCAGGAACAATCTATTATCTCACAAAGATACAGTCCTGGTCTCGCTAATGGTGCCAATTGATGCACAAAACTCTGCTGGGTTCAGTTTTGTGATGTCATGTCAGTGTCACACAGCACAGCGAGCTTAACGTTATTTGACTATGTGACAAATCCATTGAAAGACTGTATTTCAGCATAAAAAGATTTGTACATTTGTACAAGCTAGGTTAGAGGTTTGAGGGTATTTACAGCTACATTTTACAATTATGTTATTTTTTCTCATTTGACCTCACAGATTTTTCTCATAAATTCAACAAAGCAGTAGAATTAACCTGCAAAAGGCTTTAACTCCCCATAAAACCTCATTTCATTTGTCAAAATTGATATTTAATTCCACTGAATAAGTCAGTGCCACAAAAAATGGCAACTTCTTTTAATTTAAGTAAACCTAGAAAGTGAAAATGTTTCGTTATTGTGTCAGAATAGCAGCGGACTCTTGTGCGTTCTTGTTCTTCTGACTTCCTCAAAGTATTGTTCTACTTCTTTTCACCAACATGGCATGCCCACTAACAACACCCATTTGTTTCCAGGGTTAACTGACCTGTATTGTCTGTGAAACTTTTCAGATACTGATTCCAAATGTACATAAATTTCTGTTCTCCCACGTGAAGAAAAATCAACACCAAAGCGCATTAATGTAGACGCAAACCAGTTAGTAAAATTAACAAAATATGGTGTGAATCATGGTGGTGCATCAATTCTTTGAATACATTTTTTATATTATGTTGTCTTTCTCTTGCACACCACACATATTTCTCCTTGGACTGACCGTTTTCTCCATAAAACATTTATCCCAGCAGGTTTTTCCAGGTTCACAAATTGCTGTAACTCTTCCAGTTCTATAAATATGTTGCATTACTCATACTTATGACTTACACCGGTGGGCTCAGCAGATTTCGACAAGTAGAAAATCTATTATGTAAGTGATGACTTACACAATGAAATGGTGCTAAGATGTTTTGGAAGTTACAGATAAACTGATATAACCTATTCTAACCACAAAAGAAAAATAACAAATGTATTTTATTAGAGGTTGACAATTATGCTGCTATTTACCCAAAAGTCCTAAAACATTTAAAATGCTCCCAAAGAAAGTAACAATGCACATGTTGTGAACTGGTGTGCACAAGTCAGAAACACTTTTGAAGTAAGGACAAATTATGAAAACCTGTGTGTCTGTGATGTCACGATCAGGCACGTTTTCTTCGGTCCTTCACTGTATTTCAGAAACAGAACATTTAGTCTGCTTGGAATATTTTTTGATTCTCTTTGTTGACTTGTTGTCTGACTTCCTGTTCTATTCATGTGGTCCTTGCAGCATGATGTGAAAAAAAATACTCGTCACAGTTTTTACTGCCGTGGATGCGAGAGATGCTTCGGTACCCACTATGACGTGTCTGCTGCTGTCTGCAGTGTAAACAACTCTAGCGGTGTGACGCAGTAGCAATTGTTGTATTAACGTTTGACAATTTAGCCCAAGTAACTTACAGATGCATTGTTTATCATCTTCTTCTGACTGTTTCAGCTGCAATCCTATCTCTTTAAGAACATTTATATATGGCTAATGTGTTGTCTCAATTATTGTATGGCATTTTAATATTATCAGGAAGCAGCACAAAAAATGTTGGCCTTTGCCAGTGAAATACAGGTTAGCAACATGAGAGGGATCAAAGCTAAGGCAACAAAAGCACTTTGATTAGTGGTTTTTGGTCACTGTCACAGTTAAGAATCAAGTTGGGTCTCATGCTTTGACTAGGGATGGGAATTCCAGTAGTTCAGTTCCTTGGAATTGTTAGTCTGCTTGCCCGACGATTCCACTCATCAGTTCCACTGATGTCAGGACACACTTGCATGTCCTGGTCTATATTTTGGTTCAGAACGTATCCAACATGGTGTAGAGGCAGAAGTTCTCTAAAACATGGTTGTATTTCACAAGAAAAGATGAAGCACATGCAGAGCTTTCATCTTAACAAGGGGGGGAAATAAGCCGATCGATAAGAGAATCAATAAGGAATCAAATGATATTGATACAGATAAATTATAGTGATACTGGAATTGGAATCGCAATCCCTAAATTCTTGTATATTCCCATCTCAAGCTTTGACTTCTTGAAAAATCATGACTTTTTCCTCACGTTGACCATGGGCCGTTGCTCCCTAAACAAGCAAGCACAAACTACATATATACAGACCATCTTTAGTAACCAAACCTACTCATTTACAGAAAAGTCAAAACAAAAGCTTTTATGACAAAACTGCAGAAGAGAAAGATGTGCCTCCCCTACTGCTCAGTTAAAGTTCAAAACAGGTGCTTAGGTGTATGACAGACTGGTGCTGCAAAACTAGCTCACCAACTGATCACTGTGTCGCACTATTACGATGCATGCATCCTCACATGTGTAGTAATTGGCAGTCAACATGATAAGTAGGGTGGAACAAAAAAAATGGACCGAAAAAAAGATGATCATGGTGAGCTGTGCAATTAGAAAAAAAAGATCAGATTGGTAAATACAGTTGAGGCATAGAAGGGGGCTTTTAATTGGCTATTATAGCAATGATGCAGTGGGAGGTAGTTAGTCCAAATGAGCATTTTCTTTTCTTGTCAGTAACCCAAGAGTGTTTTCAAACATCAGCTCATGAAATCCTAAAGTAGGTGTTTTATGACAACTTTCTGTAATTGTACCATATCTAAGACTCTAAGATATAAAAGTATTCGGAAGAGTTATTGATTATTTGAAGTCACACATTTATACACTTCATTATCAGATGAAATGAGTGAACTGCAATTACAAGACAGGTTGGTGTGAGAGAAGGAGGTCCGGGCTGCAAAAAATTGAGCAAGACAGACATTCTACTTCTATCCCCTCGACAACACTAATTATACTGACCCCCAGCATGCACTCGCACACACACACACACACACACACACACACACACACACACACACACACACACACACACACACACACACACACACACACATAAATACAAGTCTGTGTTTGCCAGATTCCCAGTGCAGAGCATGGTGTGTTTGAACAAGGCAGCCTGTTAAAGTGTCTGATTAGACCCCTGTTTGAACAGAAAAAGACAACGACCTATCAGCACACAGCAGGGACCAGCCAATCATTGCAGTGGCTCATCTGCTGTGGGCCACTGCATCTATCTGGCTCGCACAAAGACGAACAGAAAGAGACTCTGGCTGACACAATGAGAAAGACATCTAGACAGACACACCCACATACCCAGCAGGATGCTGAACGTAATACATTTAGTTGTTCTCACATGGGTACACAAAGAAGCCCCTAAATTACACTGATTCGATTGACAATGACCTTCTCTCTATGTAGCAGGTGCGGGTCATGATAGCAAACAGCCGGCAGGCAAGAAAGTCTCACAATCTTATTCTTTGATAGGAATAAGATACTCCTGTTCATCCCTGATGAATTGTTTTCTTTTTTTCCCTAATCCCACTGAAACAATATAGGGTAGAAAATCAAACTTGTAAAATAAACCAGAATTTGCTTTCAGTATTTGTCCTTACAGAGCTAAAATAATCATTATCATTTAAAACGGTTGTCAAAAAACTAAGAGCTTGGCCTCTGTCCCAGACCCATATGTTTGTCATCGTGGAGGTAGCAGCAAGAACAGATGAGGCAGTGGCTGTGCCAGTAAAGATGTGACTTACAAATTAATCAACATTCAACTTATATTGAGGACACTGACACAGTTTCTCATTGTCGGGTTGTCTATTTCTACCTACACTAGATCTGGATTACATAAGTACTCAAAATAAGACAATGACATTCATCCGTGTTTGACTATGCCCACTTTCCCCCCTCTGTTTGTCTAAAAATCCATAAAAAGACCGTAAAGAGACAAATCCTGCTTTAGCTGCAGTGACAGCATGAAGAACGCTGTTGTTCTTTTCCTTAGGTTGATTTCTGAACAAGCAATTGTGGCATTATGTTTCCTAAAAAAGAAAAAATGCTCATACACATTTGGTAGTTTTTCAGAGATTGATCTTAGGGGACAGGGTTGGACATGCAGTGACATGATGCATTGCAAAAGACTTGTTTCCTGAGGCTGCTTGATGTATACGGTTTCTAAATAGTTCCCTGTTGTATGCATAAGCACTTGCAGTAAGAGCCTAGATGTGGGGGTTGGAAAGAGTTCTCCCTGTCTGCCTCTGCTATCTCCGACTGTCGCCTAAACCAGCAGCAAAGTCTCTGAGGCTACTTAAACTCTCAGACAGTCTGTCTGTGTCAGCAGGCACTGCTCCCCGCTCAGCAATGACCCTTCACATTAAGTCTTTCCTAGAACGACCCTTTCTTAACCTCTCACCATGCACTCATACCTTCGTTTCCCCCTCAAAATTGCACAAATCCATGCTCAAGTCACCGGCCTGTCCTCACTGCTCTTTCTCTATCCGTCACAAAGTCGCCCCACCTTTCTCCGTCCTCCCCAACCCCATTGTAACAACCTTCACTGTTCACATAATTGGGTGTCATTTGGCTACGATGTATTCCTTTCTTAGACCCTTTTTCTGTCTATAAAAAAACCTCACTCAGTTATTCAGTTTGTATAACTGTGAGTATAATTGTGTCACCATTTAAATGATAAGGTCAGAGCACACCCAATTTTTTTCTCAGTCATTTTTCTTTGTCTTTAAGGTAGGCAAATCATCATCATTAGCTCTTTGGGGTTGCAGGGGTGGATGACTGAGCTAAGGACTGACTGATCTCTTTGTTTTGCCCATCTAACAAACCGGCTTTGGATGCAGGAGGAGGGATGATGTGTTGAGGACAAGTGCTGCCTAATAACAGAATGATTGACTATCATGGGAAAAATAATAACCACGCTTTATCCCAGTCCCACATTTACAGGTCGTTTCAAACTTTATCTTATGGGACTAATAGACAACGGGCAATGGAGGGGTACTAATTTGATTGAATAATGAGCATAATTATGTTTTAATAAGGAAACTGCGCACGTACAGTTGGTGAATGATTGCAGTGCCTTCTCTTTGGTTATGCACATATATTAGCCATTGCCTTTAGAACCAGACATTTTGACAAGCACCTCTTGAAGAATTTGTCCTAACAAAAGCCCACTTATCATGAGTGCATGCCTAAGTTTGACCTCGAGTGGAGCAGAGTGCTGCTGGGAGAGCGAGACATACAAAGTAACAAGCAAGAATTCTCTTCACAAGACTTTGAGGTGGACTGCATTTTCACTGTTTCTCACACACAAAACTTTCTTAAATGTTCGTCTTCTAAGCGCAGCTACTTCCTCTGAGTGCTGTTCCCCTAAATAACAGAACATATATCTATGCTTTGGTGGTATTTACCATGGCCTCTCACCCACTGACAGCTGGGATAGGCTCCAGCCCTCCCATGACCCTGAAATGGTGTCTAAGAAAATTGATGGATGGATAGCTGATTTTTCTAGCCCTAGCATTGTCACTTCAGTGAGGTTTTTGATTTATATGTGGAAATTTTCATCAAGAAGAAGCTACAAAACTGCTTCCAGGCAATGATATCTCTGCCAAAGAAAAGACATCAGCTGACAGTATGTTAAGCTGGATAAGCTGTGTGACTGGGCTGTTCTTGGTTTTGTAATCAAAGATCAGACCTTTAAGATGACCATCTGCCGCTACAACCTACACCAACAAACCACCAATAGGAATCCAGCAAGAAATATTGGATAAATCAAGATGACAGGAACAAACTCACTTAAAAACCAAAATGTTTGCGGGTCCAACAAAGATGAAAATCTAATTTAGTTGTGGCAGCAGAAGCTTTGTTTTAGTGGGTTCCCGCGACAGTAATGTCGGCTGTGTGACTCATCACGTCTATTTCAGATATTAACAATCTCCCGTTGACTAACCTGTGCACTGAAAAATGAAGCAAAAAGTGAACCTAGTGCATTGCCATGTGTTGCTTACAGACCCAGAGAGTCAGCATGTGACAACTTGAGAGTGAGATTGAAAATCTCACATACTGTGGGTTTGTTTAAGAAATAACACTTGGTAATCTGAAAGGCTTAACCTGTCTTAATATACTTAGTAAGAAGTATATATTTCATCCATTTAGTTGTGGTTTCACCTTACAATTACGTGAGTGCATGACACAGCTCTGCAGAAAATACCTACTCCTTGTACTGATGACCTAGAGAGGCTGCGATCATTTGGGATTGCTTGGTTTGTAAACTTTGAGCATCAGACCTCAGAGTTTTGCCACTTTGGGGTAGCTGGTAACCTCTGTCGCCTTTGAATGAACGCAGAAAAATGAACGGACAGATTCTTTTATTACCTCTTTGTATACGGTCTGTATATAACCTGCTGCAGTGTCTTGATCTTGATGTGGCCTTCCTCTCTCTTCCTCTCATATCCTCTCTCTGTCATCCGCCGCAAAAATACCTGGTAAATGTCGGCATTTTTATGAGTTTTTCCATTTGGCTTTATATGACTTTGTGGATCCATATTTCAGTGAAAATGTGGTCTTCTCATCTCTCCAATTGCTACCACAGCTCATTTTTCTTTTTTCCAGACTAACAATCTGGACTACCTTATAAAGTATTACATTTTTCTATCATGTACGTATATATACGCGCTGGTAGATGCTCATATTAACAATGACCAGCGTTTCAAATAATGAGGTCAGCATAGGTACAGGGTGATCCCTAACAGAAGTTCATGCTTCAGGCTGCTCTAAAGGCTCAGTTTTCCATGTTTTTGTCCAGCCTTAATAATGTCATAGAGATGGGATATCCCTAATATAGTCATCTCAGGTGCACAGCTCTGTAGCAGCGCTACACACCTGCTGTTCAGATCTTTTGTTTCCCAGCTGCAAGCAAGGAGGGAAAAGAAAAAGGGAGATAAAATGACCAAGACCCAGTATAAAATAAGTGAGGATTATTTTAAAATGTGAAGCATGTAAAATGAGCACAATATGTCTCCTATCATGTAAATGGTCTGTAAATGTGAATCATCCAAAAATGTTTTAATACTAGAAATAAACCATGTTTTAGTTTTAGTTTGATCTCATTTAAGAACAACACTTTTTGACAGACAAAGACTAACTTCTAAAGTCTGGATTGCACTCTGGAAGGTTTTATACCTGTAATTTTGGTTCAGTTTAGATTCAAATACTTGTTTCCCTTACAGACAGAGCTTTCGGTATCTGTGTAGGCAAAAGAAAACTTTGCATACGACCAAAATTCCTCCAGAAAAACTGTAATTTGACACATTAGACAAATCGTACTGTTGATTTGGGTCATATATGAATAGTGTCACTGGGATTACAATACAACAAACAATGAAAGGCTGCTCATCCATCTGAACTCATGAAGAAAACAAAAGGATATGTGCACTGTGAGTGTGATCTTTATGCTTGCCCCTCAATCACCACCAGCCACAAGCGAACAGAGGATGATATTGTGTGCAAGCCGCAGCTGCACCAAGGAAGGCTGCTTGCATTCTGTATTTCTCCTTCATCAGTAAGAACCAGAAGTCGATACTATTTCCCACAGACACTGAACGCACTCCGCTTTCTCTGAATCTCTTTTACCCACAGCACATACCCCACCCATGCTTCTCCCTACACTAAATCTCCTATATTCTCGTCCTCCATCCTCCCGTCTTCCAATACCCTGCACATGCCCTTTTTCTTTCCCTCCCTGTGGTCATCTAAAATGCCTATGCTGAGCATTTGGAAGCATCTCTATATTTACTCCATCTCCACCCTGCTTCCACCCCGGCAGTCAGTGCTATGCGTCTTTCATCCTAGGGGCTGAATGACCTATATTCTCAGTCTGGCCCCGTGCAGCCATAGTTCACCACCGCTCTACTCTGTCCTGCTGATCTCGCATTGGCCCCGAGCAGCAGCTGTGGGTGTGGCAGCCAGGCTCAATTGGAATGGGTTTTGCAAGCACAGACTCCCATTCAGAGCAGTCTATCTTGGCTGTCTTGGACACACTGAATTTCAAAAGTAAAATGACAAAACTAAATCACACTGCACTGAGAACAAGACAGAGATGGAGGAACAGGCCCATACCAGTGGCATAATAAGCATTTCAACATACAAGTGTTTGGGAAGAGTTGCTCTATTAAACACAGCTGAATATAGGTCAAAGCACACTCTTATAGCGCATAACCCAGTTTAGTAGTTTTTTTCCACAGCACCATTATTGCATGCTCAAATGTGAGTCAACTAATTATCACTTGTTATAAAATTTCCATTGATTATTAATACACATGCAAACTAGATCAAACATAAGCACAAAGATGCTTCTGTAATGAAGTTAATTTGCTTGTAAAGAATGCATTCATCACTTGCTGCTTATTGTCCTTGACATATGAATGTTTTTTTGTTTTATTTCTTTTTTTTAAAGCAGTGAATATACAATCATATTCACACTTATCCAGGTCAGTATATAGTGGGATGAATATTCATAACTGCTGCCTTCAAAAGACCTAATCGCTGTTATAGCACTATTAAAATCACTGTGATAACTATTTCTTTTGAAAAGCACCTGAAAACTTAAAAATATAACACAAAACAAAATGGTACCCACACCCACATCTCTCACAAAGGAAGTTGTATAAAGCTAGTGACTTTAGGACAAGTACAACAAACGTAATATTTGTGTTACTAAATCAAACTCTGCTTGTTTTTTTAATGACAAGACCAAAGCCTTGCAATAGACTCTGCCAAATGTGGTTGAAAGTACTGATGCACACACAAGCACACACACACACTGTTTATCCATATGCTAACCGTGTTTAACCATTTGCTGTTGATCCACAAAAGCTGATTAGAAGGTTTCTCTTTCTAACAGATGTCACCACACTGGTTGGCTTAAATTCATGTCACCAGTGAGTCACTGCTCATGTCCATCCATCCATCCAGCTTTTCAATGAAGTTCTTTTGGAAAGTGGGCACTGAATAGCACACCAACTGCAGTCTCCATTTGTTGAGAGTATGAAAAGCTATTGATCTTCTCAAGTTGGAAAGAAAAATATATTTTGTTAAGAATCAATGCCCACACTCACTTCCCCATACAAAGTACAGTAAGTGCCAATGAGGAAAAAAAATCATCAGATGATCCTTTCCCCTGGGTATGATTTGTGTTGCTAATATAGCTGCCCTCTGCAGCAGAGCTGCTGAGTCACAGTTGTTCCCATACCCTGGGAAAGTGACCTCTCTTTGGGCCGGAGACAGGTGCCTGCCCTTTCCCCTAATGTCAAGACCCCCAACCTGAATGTCAAATACTCACAAGACATACACACACATGAATATAAACACACAAGTCAGCTTCCGGGTTATTAGGTCACTCTGAAATGCACAGGCCAAGCTGTCATATCAGCCATTATTAACAGCCCAGGCGTCTGGGAGATTTATTTAGCGTGGTGTGGGCGAGGTAAGTCTCTACTGCAAGCTGGTAGACTTGGGTAATATGGGGTCTAATAATATGCCTCTGACTACAGCAGGGCTCTGCTCAGTTTAGGCTGAGAGCTAACAATGAGATACTAGTCTAACTTTCCCAATCAGGATGTCACATTTCATTAATGGCCAGACAGGGTTAGCATGCCAAGTTCATGCACAAGACAGCGGAAAGGTATTAGCCTAGGTGGCTTAAGTTTTCTGCATGGACAGATGCTTCTAAGTAGGGAGAAACCAGCCAAGAATAGATGGGAAAATGATCTAATTCACATGAATATTTTCCAGTTTGGTTTTTCACTCATCTAGACATTTTGCTCCTCCTCCTGTAGGTTGGAAGCAAGGTTGCTTTTGCACTTCATAATGACACGTGGCATTCTAAATATTGACAGTTAACCTTATAAAAAGAAAAGTTTCAATTCTCCAAAACCAAAGATCAGTTTATGGCTCAGTTTAGTTCTTTAGAGGAGATGAGTGACGAAAACCAGCAAAATGTTATTTTTAGCGATATGCCTTATCAAATAATTATGACTGGTGCATGAACTTGAACAATCTTTAAACATTATAGCTTTCACCATACAGGAAGACAAAAGAAGAGCCATTTTAAGCCATTCCCATATATCCACTGCAGCCCTGAAATTTTATGAGAGCAGAAATGTCCAGAAAATAAAGGACTACTACAGGGAGTGCAGAATTATTAGGCAAGTTGTATTTTTGAGGAATAATTTTATTATTGAACAACAACCATGTTCTCAATGAACCCAAAAAACTCGTTAATATCAAAGCTGAATGTTTTTGGAAGTAGTTTTTAATTTGTTTTTAGTTTTAGCTATTTTAGGGGGATATCTGTGTGTGCAGGTAACTATTACTGTGCATAATTATTAGGCAACTTAACAAAAAACAAATAGATACCCATTTCAATTATTTATTTTTACCAGTGAAACCAATATAACATCTCCACATTCACAAATATACATTTCTGACATTCAAAAACAAAACAAAAACAAATCAGCGACCAATATAGCCACCTTTCTTTGCAAGGACACTCAAAAGCCTGCCATCCATGGATTCTGTCAGTGTTTTGATCTGTTCACCATCAACATTGCGTGCAGCAGCAACCACAGCCTCCCAGACACTGTTCAGAGAGGTGTACTGTTTTCCCTCCTTGTAAAGCTCACATTTGATGATGGACCACAGGTTCTCAATGGGGTTCAGATCAGGTGAACAAGGTGGCCATGTCATTAGTTTTTCTTCTTTTATACCCTTTCTTGCCAGCCACGCTGTGGAGTACTTGGACGCGTGTGATGGAGCATTGTCCTGCATGAAAATCATGTTTTTCTTGAAGGATGCAGACTTCTTCCTGTACCACTGCTTGAAGAAGGTGTCTTCCAGAAACTGGCAGTAGGACTGGGAGTTGAGCTTGACTCCATCCTCAACCCGAAAAGGCCCCACAAGCTCATCTTTAATGATACTAGCCCAAACCAGTACTCCACCTCCACCTTGCTGGCGTCTGAGTTGGACTGGAGCTCTCTGCCCTTTACCAATCCAGCCACGGGCCCATCCATCTGGCCCATCAAGACTCACTCTCATGTCATCAGTCCATAAAACCTTAGAAAAATCAGTCTTGAGATATTTCTTGGCCCAGTCTTGACGTTTCAGCTTGTGTGTCTTGTTCAGTGGTGGTCGTCTTTCAGCCTTTCTTACCTTGGCCATGTCTCTGAGTATTGCACACCTTGTGCTTTTGGGCACTCCAGTGATGTTGCAGCTCTGAAATGTGGCCAAACTGGTGGCAAGTGGCATCTTGGCAGCTGCACGCTTGACTTTTCTCAGTTCATGGGCAGTTATTTTGCGCCTTGGTTTTTCCACACGCTTCTTGCGACCCTGTTGACTATTTTGAATGAAACGCTTGATTGTTCGATGATCACGCTTCAGAAGCTTTGCAATTTTGAGACTGCTGCATCCCTCTGCAAGATATCTCACTATTTTTGACTTTTCTGAGCCTGTCAAGTCCTTCTTTTGACCCATTTTGCCAAAGGAAAGGACGTTGCCTAATAATTATGCACACCTGATATAGGGTGTTGATGTCATTAGACCACACCCCTTCTCATTACAGAGTTGCACATCACCTAATATGCTTAATTGGTAGTAGGCTTTCGAGCCTATACAGCTTGGAGTAAGACAACATGCATGAAGAGGATGATGTGGACAAAATACTCATTTGCCTAATAATTCTGCACTCCCTGTAGAGTCTGTGTATTTTCTGATTGCACCACTTTGCACGGATTTTATAAAAGCACGTACAGTGAATTCAGAGCTAGAGAAAGGCTGTTCTGTGTCTTGATCCCTGCTCTCTTTACTCAGGCACTACCCTCGCCCAAGCCAAAGGGAATATTTCCAGCAGCAAAACTGACACGGATACTTTACTACTGTCTTTAAATGTGACAGAGGACAAGTTTGGAACATAGTCCAGTTCCTTAAAATCAAAAAATTATTTTATTTTAATTCCCTGTAAGTGACACTGAGACAGTGTCAGCAACCTTTGATCACTCCAGTACTAATTCTGATCTTATCCTTCAGTTTCTTCTTTACCTCATTAAACATCATTTGGCTTCACTTCAGAGCAGTTTTGCTATAACTAAAGCTATTCTGCTACCAGCACTGAAATCATATTGTACAAGTGAATGTGTTATTGCAGGTGATGTGTCTGAGTGTATAATGAGTGACTCACCAGGGACAACTTTGTCTTTGATGTAGCTGCCAGCCAGCTAGTTGGATGACTGATCAGCTGTTTCTGAATTGGGAACAAGAGGCTATCAGAGATTTTAGCTCCACGGCTACAGGCAGATGGTGTTGTGTATGCGCACACAGAGTGAAATACACACAGGATGTACAGTTCAAGAGACTGTAAAGCACATGCACAAGCATTCACACAAGCAAACACAACGAGACACACCGCTATCTCATCCCACACTTAAAAAGATCCAGGAACACAACATCTCTCTCAAGAGGCAGCAGCTCCAACATGACTAATTAAACACACACACAAAGACAGAGCCCTCTTGGACATTGTAAATTGCCGTGGCAATAATTGCATTAGTGCAGTAAGTAAATTAAATGGCTGTATGCTTGCAGGCTCTGCAGCAGGATGGAGCGGTGGCCTCTGCTCTGCTGTTGGCACCCTTTATGGACCCTGTTGCACTGTCAGCTGTTCCATGTCATACACCATTACCTGCAACCACCCACCATTTCACACACATGCACTTGCATGCGCACAAAGACCTTCATGGTTTCTTTCTAGTTAACTGTAAATTTTCTAAACTGTGTCAAGATGTAGTTCAATAGCACATGCATTATTTACAGCTCTTTGCCAGCTCGCCCTTGTTATTTCTTCTGTAGCTACATGCAGCATAAAAGACAACACCTGAGAATACTAAGTGGGCAGCGATGCATACACAGTACAGATGGATAACAAACTTGCCTTCTTGTCATCATATGCATAAACACGCACATTCAGACATGCCCTGCAGTGTAGGTAGTACTGGGGATTTATGCTTGCGCAGAAAATCTACACCACAGCTACGTCGTAACTGTAAACCCCTCTGAAACCCTACCCTGTAACCTACAGAATAACCTGACATGTACCTCCAGAGAAATGTAACCACACATCTGGTCAACACAGCCTTCAACTATTGTGACTGGCCTGATCAGTACTGTTCATTCTTCCTGTGCATTTCCAGCTAATCTTTCTCTTCATTTTTGGAAATGATCAATGAGAGATAAACAATCATCATCTCAGTATAAGGAATAATAATCACGGCAACAAGGTAATTAACGCATAATGGTGTTGAGCACCCATGTAGGTTACGCATAGGCTCTGGAAGACTCCCTGTAGAAGTCTAAATTAGTCCTCTGTTGTAAGTGCTCTGAGTTTTATCTATGTCAGTATCAGGAGTCACATCACGTCAGGGGTGCTTGTGGTCACAAGCTAAGGGGCTTAACTAGCTTGCTGCCTGACCTGTTAAACAGCTGATAAGCCCTCTCAGCACATCACCTGGTGAGCTTTGAGGATGTTACAGGCAAGATTAATAAGTAAGAAAACTTTCTGTTATGGAAAACCTTTCAGAAGCCTTAAAAAGAAAACGCAGTATCATGACTTCCTACAGTTGTTCTATAAAGTCTTAAATAATGAATTAACATTAAGTTGGCGACTCTGGTGCTCATATTACATCAACAGCAGAGTTCAAATTAAGTGTGCTGTCTAATTTTGTTGTTTCTAATCAGGGGTGAATGTTATGTTAGTTAATGAATAATAAGGTCTGTTAAAAAGGTTAATAATATTACTACTGAACGGCAAAGGGGCGCTTGCACAGTATTAAGAAAATAATGACATCCCATGGCCTACTGCAATGTAAACACATCAGTTTGTTCATGGTCTAGATGTAAAGTTGTGGTTGCAGTAGTTTATCTAGCTAGCTACAGAAAATGAGCGAGCTTTTATGGAAAAATAGTTTTTTGTTTTGTTTATCTGCTGAGAAACTTCAAATTCAACTTTGCAAACAGCTCAACAGATATCACCAAGCACACAATGGTTTCCACACAGTTTGTCAAAAATGTGTCTGTGAGCTAAATGTACAGTTGTGTTTTTTCCCAGGAAAAGAAAAAAAACACAGAGATGGTGAAAGATGTAAGATTAGTTTCAAAGGTGACGACAGCTCACCTTAAATTATATACATGTCATGCATGTCATATCCCTATTCATTTTAAACTGTTTAACAAAAATGTAACAGCATAACAGTCCAGTAATTGGTTCCATATATGGCAACTTCCTCCTTGACTTTGCACGTGAAATTGCAAACCTGTGTGCAAAAGCATTCTAGTTTTACAGCAAAATCAGTGATTTTAACTAAGAAAGTAATTCTGGATCAAGTGTGTATATTGATGAGTACTTTAAATGATGTAACTTGTTTTGTTTAACTTTTTTTAAAGTTGTCTGTAAAACCAAACCCTATCAGAACTGGGACATGGACTTAAGCAAAGACATGAAAATGTTTCTAATTTAGAAGATTTTTGAAAATGTCATGTTAGATGTTAGAAAACAGCAGTCAGACCCAGGTAAATGTATCAATCTGTAAATAGATGATGACGGTTGGAACTAATCAAACAGAATGGGAGCTTTCACAGTGTTCGGTGAGTGGGGGGTTAGCTCAGTATCTCAGTATCACACAATGAGAGCCAACTTTTGTATATTCAAAGATCCATATATTAAATAAACTAATGGGAACACACTAATGCTAACACTAATACCATTATACTCAGTTGAACAGAGGTCATGGCACCAGAGCTGTCATATCCCATTTTGACTCAGGGATCGAGGCTAGAGCCACTGTCGATGCATATGAGCTGGAATGAGATCAAGGCAAGGAAACAGCCACAATTACCGCCACACAGCCTGAGCTGGCCTCCCTCCGAATCATTACAGTACCATCTGATGCAGCTTGAGTACAAACGGTGGATTTTTGTTTGTCAGGATTGCAGTGGTGCAAAGTCAGAAATGACTGATTATATGAGGTTGTCTTTTGAGGTGAAGCAACTTCATTTTTAGTGTGTTGTTTTTTTTCTTCTTTGTATTATTATTATTATTATTATTATTATTATTCTTTTTAGAAATACTCTATGTCTTCTTTTAAAAATAAGTCGCAAAGTAGCAAGATCAAAGAAAAAGGGCTTCCTCAAGAAGCAGCCACAGTTCAGGAGATAATATTTAGAGGAAGTCATTGCAACATTTTTACTGAAAACTGCATTCTCTCGATGGAATCGGATTTACATCTTTATTCGGGATTGTCTCCTATGGGAAGGTGGTGTAATTTATGCCTTTTGTTACTGGGCTGTCTGCTGCAATTTTGAAGCGAATGCTATTGTGGTGTGACTTTTTCCTGACTGCTGTGCATGAGTCTCTGTGTGTGTGCGTGCATGTGTGCTTGAAGCATCTGAAGGTGTCTTAATGCCTGCGGCAAACTGGCACACTCAGCAGATGGGACAGAGACTGATCCCCTGTTTGTTGACAGTGCACTCAAATGTGGATGTTTGTGTATGTGTGCACGTGTGTGAAACCTCACATCATAAACCATCTCCGGTAGTGTAGTAAATAAATCATAAACAATTCAGTCAATCCAAAGCAAAGCCCAGTCAGATCTGCGCTCTTCTTTATTTGTGCCTGGGTGTGTGTAAGACAGTAAGAGAAGGGGAATACGCATATATATATATATATTCCCCTTCTCTTACTGTCTTACACACACCCAGGCACAAATAAAGAAGAGCGCATTCTCCACTACCCTTGGGGGGCATCTCCCATTTTGACCTCGGGACTTCCAGGTTATACTCGGCACAGATGTTCCTGTACACTATGCCGGCCACTTGGTTATGGCGTTCCATGTATGCCTTGCCTGCTAGCATCTAGCATATATATATATATATATATATACACTCAACAAAAATATAAACGCAACACCTTTGTTACTGCTCCCATTCCCCATGGGATGGACGTGGAGACCTAAAATTCATTTCAGATACACAATATAACCATCCCTCCCAAACAGTGGTCACAAATCAGTCCAAATGTGTGGTAGTGGGCACATCTGCTATATTGAGATAATCCATCCCACCTCACAGGTGTGCCACATCAGGATGCTGATCTGACATCATGAGTAGTGCACAGGTGTACCTCAGACTGCCCACAACAAAAGGCCACCCTCGAATGTGCAGTTTTTTGCGCTATTGGGGGTCTGGGGACCCAGAACCGGTCAGTATCTGGTGTGACCACCATTTGCCTCATGCAGTGCAACACATCGTCGCATGGAGTCTATCAGATTGTCAATTGTGGCCTGTGGAATGTTGGTCCACTCCACTTCAATGGCTGTGCGAGGTTGTTGGATATTCGTGGGAACTGGTACACGCTGTCGTATACGCCGGTCAAGCACATCCCGAACATGCTCAATGGGTGTTACACCCCGGCCTAGGCAACCGGGGTGCAACGCAGGAAAATAAAAATAAGAAAAATAAAACCACGAAGGCCCTCCACCAAAATCCCAAAACGAAGGTGTCTCAAACAAAAATATTAACAAACCCATTCACAACTATTTACAACAGACTATTTATTTACAACAAAAACACCAAACTATTTACAACACGGGGGAGATCGCGACCATGACATACTGAATCACAAGGCTTAAATACATAGAAGGAGCAATCAGGGAATGGACCACAGGAGGGAAACACAGCTGGGGCAAATTAGAACTGACGAGACAGGGAAAATGTAAACTGAACACACTAAGATAACACAGACTTTCAAAGTAAAGCAGGAAATACATAACAGTCACACAAAAACAAAACACTGACACACCGAAACGTAACATTTCCCCCTACCCAAAAATCAAACATGTAACCCCAAGTGAAATGTTTGATCAAAACCGGATGAAGGCTGGTGGAGGCTGGAGCGGTCCCACGGACCCTCCAGCGAAGACGGATGAAGTCTGGAGCGGTCCCACGGACCCTCCAGCGAAGGCAGACGAAGGCTGGAGCGGTGCCTCGGACCCTCCAGCGAAGACAAACGAAGACTGAAGCGGTGCCTCGGACCCTCCAGCAAAGGCAGACGAAGGCCGGAGCGGTGCCTCGGACCCTCCAGCGAAGGCGGACGAAGGCTGAAGCGGTCCCTCCAACGGACCCTCCAGCGAAGACGGACGAAGGCTGATGAAGGCTGGAGCGGTCCCACTGACCCTCCAGCAGACGACGAAGGCTGGAGCGGTCCCTCGGACCCTCCAGCGAAGACAAACGAAGGCTGACGAAGGCTGGAGCGGTCCCACTGACCCTCCAGCAGACGAAGGCCGGAGCGGTCCCTCGGACTCTCCAGCGAAGGCAGATGAAGGCTGGAGCGGTCCCACGGACCCTCCAGCGAAGGCGGATGAAGTGTGGAGCGGTCCCACGGACCCTCCAGCGAAGGCGGACGAAGGCTGGAGCGGTCCCTCGGACCCACCAGCGAAGACAGACGGCTGAAGCGGTCCCTCCCTCGGACCCTCCAGCGACGGCGGACGGCTGAAGCGGTCCCACGGACCCTCCAGCGAAGACGGATGAAGTCTGGAGCGGCCCTCGGACCCTCCAGCGATTGGACGAGCCCCCATATGTTACACCCCGGCCTAGGCAACCGGGGTGCAACGCAGGAAAATAAAAATAAGAAAAATAAAACCACGAAGGCCCTCCACCAAAATCCCAAAACGAAGGTGTCTCAAACAAAAATATTAACAAACCCATTCACAACTATTTACAACAGACTATTTATTTACAACAAAAACACCAAACTATTTACAACACGGGGGAGATCGCGACCATGACATACTGAATCACAAGGCTTAAATACATAGAAGGAGCAATCAGGGAATGGACCACAGGAGGGAAACACAGCTGGGGCAAATTAGAACTGACGAGACAGGGAAAATGTAAACTGAACACACTAAGATAACACAGACTTTCAAAGTAAAGCAGGAAATACATAACAGTCACGCAAAAACAAAACACTGACACACCGAAACGTAACAATGGGTGACATGTCCGGTGAGTATGCTGGCCATGCAAGAACTGGGACATTCTCAGCTGCCATCTGCCCTGAACAATGTGAACCATGATTCATCCGTGAAGCGCACACCTCTCCAACGTGCCAGACGCCATCGGATGTGAGCATTTGCCCACACAAGTCTGTTACGGCGACGAGCTGGAGTCAGGTCAAGACCCCGATGAGGACGACGGGCATGCAGTTGAGCGTCCCTGAGACGGTTTCTGACAGTTTGTGCAGAAATTGTTTGGTTGTGCAAACCAATTGTTCCAGCAGCTGTCTGGGTGGCTGGTCTCAGACGATCTTGGAGGTGAACCTGCTGGATGTGGAGGTCCTGGGCTGGTGTGGTTACACGAGGTCTGCGGTTGTGAGGCCGGTTGGATGTGCTGCCATATTCTCTGAAACGCCTGTGGAGACGGCTTATGGTTGAGAAAGGAACATTCAATGCACGGGCGACAGATCTGGTTGACATTCCTGCTGTCAGCATGCCAATTGCACGCTCCCTCATTGCTTGTGGCATCTGTGGCATTTTGCTGTGAGACAAAACTGCACATTCCAGGGTGGCCTTTTGTTGTGGGCAGTCTGAGGTACACCTGTGCACTACTCATGATGTCAGATCAGCATCCTGATGTGGCACACCTGTGAGGTGGGATGGATTATCTCAATATAGCAGATGTGCCCACTACCACACATTTGGACTGATTTGTGACCACTGTTTGGGAGGGATGGTTATATTGTGTATCTGAAATGAATTTTAGGTCTCTACGTCCATCCCATGGGGAATGGGAGCAGTAACAAAGGTGTTGCGTTTATATTTTTGTTGAGTGTATATATATATATATATATATATATATATATACATATATATATATATATATATATATATATATATATATATATATATATATATATATATATATTAGGGGTGCAACGATATTCGTATCGATATTGAACCGTTCGATACAGTGCTTTCGGTTCGGTACGCATATGTATCGAACAATACAACATTTGTAATTTATTTTATCAACTTTCCTTCTGACGATGCTGTCTGTGTTGAGCGCTCAGTGAATCTGCGTTCGACTACTCCGCCTAGGCTGCACTGTCGAGCGCAGATCCACTGAGCGCTCAACACAGACAGCATAGTCAGAAGGAAGAGCGCTGGGCAAGCTAGCAAGACAGAAGTTAAGCTCCCCTTGCAAGATGGACCTCCCCCACTCTCATTCAGATCTGGCGTTTGGAATTATTTTGGTTTTCATGTGACTTATGACCCTGAAGGTAAGCGAGTCATGGACTAAAGTAAAACAGTATGTTGGATGTGCCACGCAATGCTTAATTACATGGGTGGGAACTAGTGTGTTAGCGCAGTTAGCTCGTTAACGTGTTGGCCGTCTAGCCCCATGCACGGGGCGATCGGCGGTAGCTCATTAACGGAGATTTGCCGTGTTGTGGCGTTAAGGTCATTTCAACGAGATTAACCTGAAAGCACTAGTGGGAACACAACGAATATGACTGCACATTTACGCCGACATCATCCTAGTGCAAAGACCAAAACAACAAGCATGCTACTAACTTTAGCCGAGTCATTTAGACAGCTGTTAGCACATGATTCTCCTTATGCTGCTGAGAATATAGCCCAGAAGAAGCGGATAGTATAGCTTTTATTTTGGAAAGAGACATTTCTCTGTAATAAACTCTCTTTTCCAAAGATGAGTGATTCCTCAATCAGATACAGGGCTCACAAAATCGCTAGCCCGACGTCCTGGGGCTAGCGATTTTTTTCAGACGGGCTACCCTGCCCGTCGAGCTATTGTAGGAAGGAAAAATATATGTCAATGCTTTTGCATTCTTTCAGAAATGTAGCTGGGTAATTATGTCATTGGCATCGGTGAGCCACTGTCAATATGTGACATATTGAAATCGCGTTTGAATTTGCGCTTGTTTTTTTGCTTTCACTTTGCAATCGTGCGAACTGTGTATAGAGAGCGACAGCACTGATCTGTGAGTGATGATAATTTGTGCACCAATTCCTCTGACATCGTCTTATTAATCGTTAGCTTACTATGCAAACATGACAAGTGAAATCTCCCGCAGCAAGCTTAAACATGTGAGAGGTTGATCGCGCAGAGAATCGCTGAGCTTATGTGAGTCCGTGTGTAAAAGCAGCAGTATATATATTTTAGTTCTGCTGAGCCAAATAAGACAGGTCGGGGTGAAGAAGTGACAGCCAAAGAAAAGCTTACCACAAAACGGAGAAGTTATGACAAATGAGACTATAAGGCAAAAAGAAAGTGCAGCTTTATGGTTTCATGGACAAAAGAATTTCTGTGGCTGCAATATGACGAGCTAAATAACCAGGGCTGCACATAAGTGGTCCGCAGGTGCGCATTCGCTGTCAAAATAAAAAACACGCACAAGGGTTAGGGTTAAATTTAAAAACTGTACTTTTGAGTTAAAATATATATTTATAATTTTAATAAATGACAAATTAAAAAGGCATGAACATTTTTTTTGTATCGAAAAAATATCGAACCGTGACACCAAAGTATCGAACCGAACCGAACCGTGAATTTTGTGTATCGTTGCACCCCTAATATATATATATATATATATATATATATATACCCAGCACGCCCCTGCGGGCGGTTTATCCTTCAAGCTCGGGTCCTCTACCAGAGGCCTGGGAGCTTGAGGGTCCTGCGCAGTATCTTAGCTGTTCCCAGGACTGCGCTCTTCTGGACAGAGATCTCCGATGTTATTCCCGGGATCTGCTGGAGCCACTCGCCTAGCTTGGGAGCCACCGCACCTAGTGCTCCGATTACCACGGGGACCACCGTTACCTTCACCCTCCACGTCCTCTCGAGCTCTTCTCTGAGCCCTTGGTATTTCTCCAGCTTCTCGTGTTCCTTCTTCCTGATATTGCTGTCATTCGGAACCGCTACATCAATCACTACGGGCGTCTTCTTCTGTTTGTCTACCACCACTATGTCCGGTTGGTTAGCCACCACCATTTTTTCCGTCTGTATCTGGAAGTCCCACAGGATCTTAGCTCGGTCATTCTCCACCACCCTTGGGGGCATCTCCCATTTTGACCTCGGGACTTCCAGGTTATACTCGGCACAGATGTTCCTGTACACTATGCCGGCCACTTGGTTATGGCGTTCCATGTATGCCTTGCCTGCTAGCATCTTGCACCCTGCTGTTATGTGCTGGATTGTCTCTGGGGCATCTTTACACAGCCTGCACCTGGGGTCTTGCCTGGTGTGATAGACCCCAGCCTCTATGGATCTTGTACTCAGAGCTTGTTCTTGTGCTGCCATGATTAGTGCCTCTGTGCTGTCTTTCAGTCCAGCTTTGTCCAGCCACTGGTAGGATTTCTGGATATCAGCCACCTCCTCTATCTGCCGGTGGTACATACCGTGCAGGGGCCTGTCCTTCCATGATGGTTCCTCGTCTCCCTCCTCTTTCTTGGGTTTCTGCTGCCTGAGGTATTCACTGAGCACTCGGTCAGTTGGGGCCATCTTCCCAATGTATTCTTGGATGTTCGTTGTCTCATCCTGGACTGTGGTGCTGACACTCACCAGTCCCCGGCCCCCTTCCTTCCGCTTAGCGTACAGCCTCAGGGTGCTGGACTTGGGGTGAAACCCTCCATGCATGGTAAGGAGCTTTCTTGTCTTTATGTCAGTGGCTTCTATCTCCTCCTTTGGCCAGCCTATTACCCCAGCAGGGTACCTGATCACGGGCAGGGCGTACGTGTTGATGGCCCAGATCTTGTTCTTACCATTCAGCTGACTCCTCAGGACTTGCCTGACCCTCTGCAGGTACTTGGTGGTTGCAGCCTTTCTAGCGGCCTCTTCATGGTTCCCATTTGCCTGCGGGATCCCCAGGTACTTGTAACTGTCCTCTATGTCTGCAATGTTGCCTTCTGGTAGTTCAATCCCCTCAGTTCTGACTACCTTCCCTCTCTTTGTTACCATCCTACTACACTTCTCCAGTCCGAACGACATTCCAATGTCATTGCTGTATAGCCTGGTAGTGTGGATCAGTGAATCGATGTCTCGTTCACTCTTGGCATACAGCTTGATGTCATCCATGTACAGGAGGTGGCTGACAACTGCTCCGTTCCGTAGTCGGTATCTGTAGCCAGTCTTGTTAATGATCTCACTGAGGGGGTTCAGGCCTATGCAGAACAGCAGTGGGGACAGAGCATCTCCTTGGTAGATCCCGCACTTGATGGTGACTTGTGCTATGGGCTTGGAGTTGGCCTCTAGTGTTGTACGCCACATCCCCATTGAGTTCCTGATGAAGGCTCTTAGGGTCCCATTGATCTTGTACAATTCTAGGCATTCCAGTATCCAGCTGTGGGGCATTGAGTCATAGGCCTTCTTGTAATCAATCCAGGCAGTGCACAGGTTGGTCAGTCTGGTCTTGCAGTCTCGGCTGACTGTTCTGTCTACCAGTAGCTGGTGTTTTGCGCCTCTGGTATTCTTGCCAATTCCTTTCTGTGTCCCACTCATGTATTGACCCATGTGCCTGTTCATCTTAGCCGATATGATGCCTGACAGGAGCTTCCATGTAGTACTGAGGCAGGTTATTGGTTGGTAGTTGGAGGGGACCGGTCCCTTCTTGGGGTCCTTGGGGATCAGGACCGTCCGACCTTCGGTTAGCCATTCCGGGTGTCTCTCGTTAACTAGCAGCTGGTTCATTTGTGCTGCCAGACGCTCGTGGAGTGCAGTCAGCTTCTTTAGCCAGTAGGCGTGAACCATGTCGGGCCCTGGTGCTGTCCAACTCTTCATACTGGAGACCCTTTCTTGGATATCTGCCACTGTGATGGTTACTGGACCCTGTTCAGGGAGGTCGCTGTGGTCTGCCCTCAGATCCACTAGCCACTGAGCATTGCCGTTATGGGTTGCGTCCTTCTCCCATATGCTCTTCCAGTATTGCTCCGTCTCCAGCCTTGGTGGTGCTGTTCTCTTATTATTGTTCCCTTGCCACTGAGAGTACACCTTTGCTGGTTCTGTGGAGAACAGCTGGTTTATTCTCCTGCCTTCTATCTCTCTGGTGTACCTCCTCAAGCGGCTGGCCAAGGCTGTGAGTCTTTGCTTGGCAGTTTCCAAGGCCTCAGGTATGGACAGCTTGCTGTATTTCTTATGCGCCTTCTTTGTCGCACCTTTCTGCAACTCCGTTAGTTGGCTAAACTCCCTCCGTGCTACTTTGATCTTGCCCTCTAGCCTCCTTCTCCATGGAGGGTACTGCCCCTTGTGGCTGTTCAACTTGTAGCCAAGCATCTCACTGATCACTGCTGCCGTATTGTAGATCAGCTTGTTAGTGTCGGTAATCGTGGTTGTAGGTATTGTCCGTAGTGCTGCATTAACATCATCTAGCAGACCTTCTGAGGGTACTTCACGTAATCTTGGTAACCGGCTACGGGGTATCCAGGTTTCAAGCTTGGCCATTATCCTATTTTTCAGGTCAGTTCCTCTCGCACTCAACGATCCTTCTCCTATCGCACTTGGGGCTATGTACCCAATCTCGGGTGGGGGTGATGATATCTCCCCCCTGACCTGGCGTCCTGACTCCTCCTTGCCGTAGCATTTGTGTTGTACCTCGTCAATCTCTAGCTGTGAGAGCAGTCCCTTCTTTCGAATGTTGGAACACTGAGCTACTAGTTGTTTCGCCGTCATTGTGGATGTTGGGTATCGAAGAACCCATAGGTCCGTCATCCTATTCATATATATATATATATATATATATATATATATATATATATATATATATGCCACCAAGGGTGGTGGAGAATGACCGAGCTAAGATCCTGTGGGACTTCCAGATACAGACGGAAAAAATGGTGGTGGCTAACCAACCGGACATAGTGGTGGTAGATAAACAGAAGAAGACGCCCGTAGTGATCGATGTAGCGCTTCCGAATGACAGCAATATCAGGAAGAAGGAACACGAGAAGCTGGAAAAATACTAAGGGCTCAGAGAAGAGCTCGAGAGGATGTGGAGGGTGAAGGTAACGGTGGTCCCCGTGGTAATCGGAGCACTAGGTGCGGTGACTCCCAAGCTAGGCGAGTGGCTCCAGCAGATCCCGGGAATAACATCGGAGATCTCTGTCCAGAAGAGCGCAGTCCTGGGAACAGCTAAGATACTGCGCAGGACCCTCAAGCTCCCAGGCCTCTGGTAGAGGACCCGAGCTGGGTGTTTTTTTTTTATATATATACATACATATATATATATATATATATATATATATATATATATATATATATATACATACATATATATATATATATGTGTGTGTGTGTGTGTGTGTGTGTGTGTGTGTGTGTGTGTGTGTGTGTGTGTGCAGGCTTTGCACTTCATAACTTGTGAGGTTAATGCATGGATGAATTATTAATTTTCATTGGCCATATTCTATCTCTGGAAGTCAGTAAGAAAAGGAAATCTGATTGACTCCTAAGGAATAAAAATCCAAAGATACACACAGGCAAGTAAATTTAGAAATTCATGCTACCATCTGATAGGCAGACTCAGCGAGTCTAGCAAATAAAGGGATGGAAACAATGATAGAGAAATAGAAAGAAATGATGTCGATCATGAATGTTTCATAAAGCTCTCAGAACTGTGAAGGATTCATCAAATCCAGGGGGAGGTCTCTGGCCTTCGTACGACTCCTTCCTCTTGAGTTCCTGGCATCTATTTTCTTCCTCTCTCACTCAGTGTCTCCTTTGCACACACACACATACATAAAGGAGGGTTACATACGAGCGCAGATAGAATCAGCTGCAGAGCTATCATCATCTGGCTTTTCATTTACCAGCCCTATTAGCCCCATTACCCTCTCAGCCAGACCCTCTGCTTGGCCTTCTGCTCCCCTTTCACAGAAAAACAATGATTATCTTTCCGAAATCCCTCCCTTCCAAATGTATTCAGCTGCTTCCGGAACTCAAATACTTAGCTGGATGTATTCTAAGCTGGCTGACATGCTTGTTTGCGCGGTAGCTAGCTGGCTGGCTGACTATCTAGCTTTCTGGTGGCTACCTGGCCTGTTCGGTCATCTAAGGTGCCATAAATGATGAATTCCACAGTGGGTGAGGAGCAGGCAGATGGCTTGGCCTCCAAACACCCCTCCATGTGAATGTGAGGAGAGGAGGGGGGCAAGGGATGCGAGCTGACAGAGTGCCTCTGTCTCACCAGAGCTCAGATCCGCATGTAGCAGATCATGGTCCAACTCAGAGACACATAACATACCCATGCACACAAAACAGAGATTATCAATAGTTATGTTCAGAGATCTTTCATGTATCAAAGCAAGCCGGCACCAATTTGGCCAGATTCATTAGGAGCTATGTTTAATGCATGTCAGATATTCTGAAACAGTGTGGTATGTTAATGAAGTGCTGCATGTTTGGACTACTGAGAGGAATACGCCTAATTAAAATTCTAACATGTGAAAATGTGTGTGATTATGTTTGTCCGAAGATATACAGTGTAATGAAGTGATTCTAATGGGGTTCCTTTCATATTAATCACATGTAATGCTGTCTAGTGTCTCTAGAAAGATCTTTAAATGATCCACAGTGGACGTCTCCACAAGACCGATGTCTGTTAACTGTCCATCCCTCTGTGGAATCTGTAGAGCCTGGTGACGCAGGTTTATGAAGCATGTAATGGCCAAACGATAAACATATGAAGCACAATATATTATAGAGTGTATTTATAGCGTATCTAAAGCGAATCTAACCTACATATAGTCATTTTCCCTTTAATCATTATTTTATTTTAGACCAGTATACTCAATACTATGTTCATATTCGTAATATTCCCGTGAATATATGCATCCAGTGTGTAAAGGCCTCACGAGTTGTTGTTGCCATACCATATCTGACCCACAGATATTAAAAACATTCTATATTACAAACCATGAACTCTGTCGGCCATGGTTTCAAAGAGTCAGAATTGTTCATTTGAATTCAATTTTATTCATATAGTGTTAAATAAGAGCAGCAGTCACCTCAAGATGCTTTACATTGTAAGGTAAAGACCCTACAATAATACAGAGTAAACCCCCAACAATCAAATGACCCCTTTGAGCAAGCACTTGGTGACAGTGGGAAGGAAAACCTCCTTTTAACAGGAAGAAACCTCCAGCAGAACAAGGCTCAGGTCACTTCACAATTTTCAGGGGAGGCTCATTCATGCCTCTCATCCTTTGTAAGTGTTTTTGGCATGTAGAAATGCTTTCATTTTCATATTAGAAGGCAAAAATGCCCCTTTCAGCCAGGAGACTGCACATTTTTACATTTGGTTTTCACCCTGCGTTTAGTTTAGTCTTTATTTACTGTTCGGTTAAGTTAAGCCACCAAAATTAGTCGGTTATTGTTAGGAAAAGGGTTGAGTAAATTACACCCTTTAACAACTTCAAACACGTTTTAGAAAGCTTTCAAGGTTACTAGGTTAGAGACTACTGCCACATTTAATAAGACACAGTCACACATTTTCCATGTATTTCTTTACATAGCCGCAAGAGTTCGGTTAATATTAAAACATAACCATAAGTCTTTGTAACAGCTGGAACTATGAGGTTGTTTTGTGGGGGAGGATACACATGGTATAAAATTTGTTGTTTGTGCGCCGTGGCCTGAGGCACACTGAGTAGCAGTCTCTAAGGCATGGCAAGGAAAGCTGGAGCAAATACAGGCAGCAAAAAGCAGCAAGTTGTGTTATGCAGCACATGTACAGAAAACGAAGGCTGTGATTTCAAAATGAAGATGACCCTAAGCATTTTTTTTTTCATTGTACATGAGATGTCTTCAACATCTGCTTCACCTGCTCTGGTTCTGGTGCTCTTAATCACCTCCGGGGAAGGCAACATATCAAGGTAGACAGCTCATCAACATGACTGACAAGTATTAGTAAAAGGAACTGCCCATCTGAAGGAAGAGGTCAGACCTTAATATACACAAACACAGCCTTCAGGCATAATGTTGTGTATTGCACCTTTATGCTTTCACATTTTCACTGGAGCTCCTGAAGATTTCTGGTTTCCCTGGTTGACAGGTAGTGGAGAATCGACACTCAGGGCAGGAAATACATGACCTCTGTGGCCTGTTCACAATAGTGCGTTGTGTGAGGAAATAGGATTGTGTATTATAAAAGAAATCTCTAGTCAAACCAGTACAGTACTACTGACAACAATCAGAATGACTTTTCCGTTATTTGTCTCTATATTCATAAGATGTCAGTTCTTTGACTGGAAATTTATCCAACAAAAAATACATTAAGTTTAATGTCTTATATGTCACACGGGATGTTTTGAAGGACAGTCATAGCTTCCTTAATGTACAAACGGACCAGTCTAATCGAACCTGAAGATCAATAATAAATTAAATACTGTTCCAGACACTTCACGCTAAAATGGCTCCCTAGAGGTGATGCCAACAAAGTCTCTTTGTCTCTCCTAAGAAGCTGCCCTTATTGCAAAGAAAGATAAAAGGATAAGCTCTATAATCCTGTTTCCAAAAGCCTTTTTTTTGGTCAAATACAGTTTTGAATCACTTCCATAGGAATTTCTTATGTAAATAATACAAAAGCTGTCTCATTTACCTGTAATTCACTAAAGAATTTGTGATTGCACATTACACAGAATCCAGCACTTTCCAATAGGCAAATGTTTGATGACGTTTATACAAAATCCTGTCTGGCGCACTCTTATTCCTTCACTGTGCTGGCGTTCCAAGGTAAATCCGTGATGCTTCTGGAGTTAATAAACATAATGCAATTCTTTTTTTTTTCTTTATCTCCCCAAAACCAGGAAACATCACCTATTCAAAGGCGGCTCCCCTGAGAAAGACACACAGCTCTGAAAAGTGGTAGACGGTGTTCCATAACAGACAATGAGCGCAAAAGTGTTTTACCATCTCAAGGGAGCGAGTGAGCATGTGCAGTACAGCGAGTACAGATTTCCCCTAAAAGAGAGCAATCAAAAACAATATTGTCATGACATGACATGTAGTTAACTCTTTCATGGGACGAATTCAAATGGAAAAAAACATTCCTTTTGAAATGGAACCATTTATTCAGCACAGGATGCTTCAGTGAGGCATTTTTTATTTTTATTTTTTTGCCATAATTGTGCTCTTCTTCAGATTTCTAGTGGAATTTAATTATCCATGTGAACTCAGCTGGTTCGTGACACTTAACACACACTTAACAAACACACATTTAACTGAAAAGCAGATAATTTTTATTTTTTTATTCCCCCTTTGTTTTAGCTGAACAGAAGCTGCATTTGCACTGAGTGCACTAGGTTGCGTGATTGAAGGATAAAACTGAATGCAAATAGTAGTTCAGTGTTTACATCTTCAGTCACTCAAAACAAATCCCTGACTCACTCTTGTTTGTGCCGACTTTCTCTTCTGACCCTTTTGTGTGTGTGTTTCTGTCTCTTCCCCCCCTTTTTCTGCAGTGCCAGACTGCGTCTTTATTTTGCAGCCTTGTTTTGTGTAACTCGCTGTGACCATTGGCCTTCTCTTGGGTCATGTCACTTGCTAAAGATGACAGCAGGCATGCTGGGTTAGGTGGACGTAGCACGGTGTCGGGATTGGCATCTGTGAGCGTGGCTGACACAGAGGGCACGGTACACTATTTGCAAAATTTATCGCTGTGTTGTTCTGCTTGTGGTCATGCCAGCAGCTTATTGTTCACGTCGGTCAAGCGGGCCATCTAAGCCCAGTCGAGTGTTTGCCAGTAAAAAAGGATGCCACATCTACATGTGGCTAGAGATAAGACAAATGACAGGGGAGGTCATTAAAACAGGAACAACATCAACTCTCTCACTCGGACTGAATATGAATCATGCAGCCAACTTGGATATGTGAATGTGCAGACACATATGAATCTCCTGAGAGGAAGCCTCTGCCTGTTGCTTGACGCTTTGGCTCTTCATTTTCTGGCAGGAACCATTGAAATGCGGGCCGAGCGGTATGGATAATGGACTGTCCCACAGTGGCACAGTGCTCTGCAGACTCTCTGCCGTTCCCTCAGACAGACGATCCAGCAGTAGTCTGCACTACACATCCCTTCTTTTCAGCCCCAGGGAGGTGCTGGCAAGTGGCCAACCATCACTGAGCGTGCGAGTGACTGGCTATGTGCTTGTGTGTTTGTGCGTGTGAATTTTGTGTGGGAGTGTAGGAAGCACTTGCTCGCCGAGAGCTATGCTTATTAATGCCCTACAGACTAAGTGCTCTCTTTTGCGCTCTCCTCCACTCCTCCCCTCCTCTGCCAATCTCTCTTGCCCTCTCAGTGGCCATTGCTGAGAGAGATGGAGATGGGGGAGGTGGTGCTGCGGGACAGGGCGGGGTGCTGGAGGGAAGTGCACGAACAAAGCGGAATATAAGAGGAAGTACACTAGTGGGCTTCGACAACGCCGAGCCCTCCCGCCGTCTCCCAGCTGCCTTCTCTGTTTGATGCTAGGAACGATCGATATACCCAACTCAAAGCTGCGCCTCAAATTGTCTCATTCTAACCACATACATAACTCCCCAACTTTCACCATATTCGGCAATGAAAGCACACGACGCCACTGACAAGCACACCTGATTACTCGTATTCAGATGCTCATTTCACATGCATGGAAACATGAACGACTCATAAACCTTCACACACTCTCCAAGTGCTTTCTTTTTTTTGCATCGGCGGGACTTACATGAAGATCCCTGCAGCTTTCACCCTCAGCTGAAACCCTGCTGCATGCACTCTCGCACACTTAAGTGCCTCCATAACCTTGTAACAAATACAGAGAGCCACAGAATTTCTGTGGCTGCCTTTGTGCTTGGGCCCTAATGTTATTCTAATAGTTCAGCTTACACCAGCAAGATGGTCATAACTCTATACGAGTCTGTTCTTCGGGTGTGTGTTAAGGTGGCTGTGTGATGAGACACCTGGGACGAGGCATAAAGAGGCCCATAGCTCCTGTCTGAGTGAGGCAGAGCAAAGAGACCAGAGCTAGTTTACGCATATTTAAGGGGACCATAAAGCCAGCCGGGCCTCCTCCTCCATCTACTTGAAATATGATCTATGCTGAGTATTGTTGCTGTTGTTTTTCCCAACTAGACTTCCATCCTCTCGTGACTCTTCCCTTCCACCACATCCATTCGCAACTATCTCTCCTTTTCACCAGCTTCCTGTCTCTCTGTAAGCACTTCTTCCCTTCCATTGGGTATGGATGGCGGCATGCCACTCTGCCCTTTGAGCAACCTTGTCTGATTAAGGAAAAGAGGTTTTTGTGGCCATGGCATCTGGCAGGGTCAGTCCAAATATGAGAAACAATGCCGTATACATTCTCCAGAACAGAGCAAACAGAGAGAGACGCTCCTAGTGGACCTTACTGAAAGAAGCACATGAATGCAAACAGACCCCGGCACTGCAGAGTGGACCCCCTGAATGAGGGGTCCTGTTTGATTTAATCCCAGCACTGCGCTCTGAACCTCACGCACACACAGATTTCACAGGCGTTACTCAGGGCCGCTATTTGCACTGAGGCTATAGCGCAACGCAGAGAGGTAACCCACTGAGGATGCCAAAGGTTTGGATTTTCCCATGATAGCAACCACTCTCACTGGATAGAGGGTGAATAACCAGGAAGGAATCTGTCCCTTTTCAATGGCCACTGAAAGGGGAGCTGTGAAATTGTCCGAAATTTCTCTGTGTGTAAACAGAGGACCGAGGGAGGGGGAACCCAGGGACCCCGCCTGGGCCAGACCGCTTGTTTCTCTGAACTCTTTCTCTACCTCTCTCTCTCTCTCTCTCTCTCTCTGTATGTCTTTGCCCCTCCTTCCTTTTTTTCCACTGCACGCCCCTGTCTCAAATTAATTTTCAGTCTCTCGGTCCCCCATCCCCACTGTGAACAAGCCTCAAACTGTGAGGACATGGGAGCATTTCTGCACGCTGTTCTCACATGGTAATAATTAGTTTTGAGCATTTCTCATTGACAGACAGATGCCAAATACTAAAATAACAAGCAGACTGCAGGCACTGGTTGTCTCCTAAATAAGACTACTGCCCTACGATCGGTGAACAGAAGTGTAAATGTATTACATCCATTCTTGGATCAAACCTTACCTAGCGCGAGGGTACAGACGCATGAATCATCCTCTGTTTTGACTGAATATGACCACACACAGGAATTTGCGTGAACTTTTTTTTTTTTTGGCTGGTTGCTAGGTGATGGCTTCAGCTCTTGTGAGAACGCTGTGTGAATGAGGCGGGGGTAACTAATGTCCTCACCCAATGACCACACTCTCAACAGACTGCTCTTGTCCAGTTAAAAAAAACATTATGCTACTTCCTCAATGTAATCAAACACACCGCAATAGGCAGGCTGAAAAGCTCTAATACTCAGCATGTGTCTGATGTTTTCCAATGTGAAAAAAAAAACTAACAATGCAATGGCCCTCAGGGAAAATCACACTAACGTCAGTAAATATTGTTTTGATTTAATTCATTTCATTTAGGATGTTTTTTTTAGTTGATTTATTTTTTAAAAATTAAGGAAAATTGCTAACGGTGGCGTGGTGCCGTGGTGCCGTGCAATCCAGCGAAGTTTGGTATTGATCGGACACCAAGTAAATATGGAGCCAGTGTTGCTGATACCAATGCCGATACTTTTGACTTCAATGGGAAGCTTTGTGTGTCGTGATTTATGAGACGAAGTTGACAGCTAGATGAATTCTGACAGAATTTAATGATCACTAAATCACTGTGATTTTTACTTTCTACAATAACTAGTTAACACTACATATCACACTTTTCAGTATTTCATGCATTTTGAAACTGTTTTTGTTTTTTGGAGACCTGAAATGTAAACGTGCCCGTGTCTAAAGCACTTTGGATCAACTTATATTTTTTAAATGTGCTACAGGCTATAAATAATATACACCTGACATTCACCGCAACAAGTTCAGGCATTTTTCACAGTCCATGTTTAAGGTATATTTTTTTCTTAAAAATAAAATTAACACTATATACTGAACTTAGGGGCTACAAACAAAGTATTTGTCCTATCGTGCTAGTATAGATCCAATACCAATAGCAGCATTAGCATCGATGCCCCCACTTTTAGTGCAGGGACCATCACAGACATTTTTAAGTGAACTAATGTTCATTTATGAATTTACTAATCCAGCACATACGCAGGCAGAAAAACAGACCAACGCACACTTTCCTGAGTACTCACGAGTCTATATATGCTACACTGGTGATCTTCTGCCTGTGTGATCTCTACTGGGGTTATATTATTTGTCATTGTGTATATAAGGCTGCACCTGGTTCACCACAGGTGCCAGTGTAGTGCAGTTTGGCAGAAGGTGCTTATAGGGGCACAGGTGTAGCACAGCGTCTAATCATTCTTTGGTTGACGGGGACGATCACACGGTTTTTAGTGCTCACTCGGGACGCCTGCATGCTGGCACGCTCACAGCTTCAGAACAGCCACACCAGTCATCATGTCATTGCGCAGGTTTTATTTCCAAGCCCCTCCCCCCCAAAAAGCCTGTTTGCTGTATCCATTAATTGCTGGTTTGTGGGAACATCAACCAACAGTGATGACACTGATTCACTGAAGCGCATCAAAAACGTTTCCCGCACACCCAGCTGAGTGACTAACTCTGGGTTTGTCGCTACATGATCAGATCCATTAATAATATGGTTTCACTAGAAAACAGTGCCTTTCTTTTTACACGGCTGGTCCTACACCGCTCAAAATTGTGCAAAGCTTCCTGGATTTTGTTGTTTTTTTGGTTTGTGTTTGTCTGTTTCTGGTCACTTTTTACGCTTTTTAATGCGCCGTTAATGCTGCATTTCCGGGAAACAGATAAATCCTAAACTGATAGTGAGTGTATTTCACATTTGGGAAAATAAGCTGAATTTTCAATCATTTTAAGTGGAAAATGAGATTTTACGAGATGCTCACATTTTCAAGACAGCCAACCAAAGAAAGAAGCAGAGAAACAGTGATGAGCATTAATATTCTTTTTTTTTGGACAGAATGTCGCCTGCTGACCGAGTTTCGCATATTTGACATAGTATTGTGCTGCCAAAATTTCTTTCCTTAGTGACAAGGTCTGGTTGCTCATGCACACAAACCCACACATAACATGCAAAGAAGTAAGAACAACCCCTGTAAGAGGGATAAAAATACTTCCCATGATTGTGGTATATATCTGCTCCAGACCAACACTGTGACAGCTTCCTCATCTATATTCCTCACAGACTTTATGTTTCACTCATTTGCATTAAAACATACATTTGTGTCAGATGAATAACACTACAATCAATCTCTCTGCCAATGACACACACATCCATTGCTTCTTTAAACTCAGCTATTTACTATCAGACAAAGGGCTTGCTAAATAACCACTAAGCCTCATAATTTGGAGAATAGCACAGCACCTCTTTGCTCTTTTTACTCTCTTTAAATGCATTTAATTCCTTTTAACAGAATAAATATGACAGGGAATAGTAGAAATAACTCAAGAATTAGAGCTGTGCTCCAAAGCTAAATCATATTTTAGTGCACTTACAATTCCTCTAAAAGCTTGGGCGATATGGCCGCACAGCAAGAGTGATGGCTTGTGGGACTTTGGGGTAGAAAGAACAGCTTGAGACTGCTTGTTGCAAACCTTTAAACCAACCTGAAACGCCAGATGCTCACACTAAAATGCTTCTTTAAGGTGCCTCCTCCATCTCTTTTTTTTTCCTTGCTCAGAAGGCTGAGAAATCCATATTATTGTGTTAAATGTAGCTTCAAAAAGCGAAGGCAACACATTCATTTTAGATTCTGGACACTGAAAGGACCACATTTCCAAGTGAATTCAAAGTCTGCTCATTTATCTGTTTCGGGACAAAAAAAGACTGAAACCATTTGTAAAATTCCTATTTCACTTTGTCTGCGATCCAGTCCATTTGTTTGTTTTGTCAGCGACAAATTGTCTGGGCTTTGTGCCAGTAATCTTTAATTCTAATGGCTTAACTTGGCTGAAAGTGCAGTATGCAAATTAAAAGATATGCTTCAATCTGTTAAATTCTCAAATTTTGAAGACAGCAGCTGAGATGGTATAACAATTCAGCTTACAGACAAAAAAAACTAGATTGGGTAATGGTGTCTCTTGGATGAAGCCAACTGCATAACCTTATTCAGTATTTTGGTTGTCTGATTAATATCAATCATATTGTGTGATTTCACCTTTTTCCTTTTAAAGCACAGCCAAAACATCTAAAAACCAGTGAGATCCACATTCCTACAGGAGTGCCATGGAGCTCATTTATACATGTTTGCCATTTGTCACTCCATTTGAAAAGAAAAATGAAATGAAAGAGGAGGTCCTTTAAATATTGAACATTTCATGAATATTAATACCAGAATTGTGTTTGTCCTTCGTATTATAAGGATACAGCATTTGGAATGACGTCAACCCGAGGCACCTGTTTATTTTCTTAACTGGGTTAAGTGTCATTTTTTTTTAAATATTAACAGGGTTTGTCGGCATCATTTAAACGCCTGACTCGGTTATTTAATGCTCTGATCATTATACATTTCTTCACTGAGACTGAGGACTAGTGTGGTGGCCACATCACTTTGACTTTAATCCAGACTCCTCCTCTAACTTCCGATATGCTTATTTTCCGTGCTCTTATCTGAAGACTTGTTCTCTATAACAACATTTTTTAAAAGGCAGGCATTAAGAGGCTTAGCAGTGGATGTGCTTTAGCAGCCAAAAGGTCACTTTTGCAAATTGGGTTCATTAATCTTCCAGTGTATGGCAGCTCCATTGGGACACTCTTCATACACAGACACAGATTAAAATGGGGAAAGCATTCGTAGATTAGCCCAGAAAAAAAAGAAACTCTTGGAATGATAAAGACTCTTGTGACGAAGTTGAGCCTTGGCTCTGTAAAGTCAGATTGCCAGTTTCGCTCAGATCAGAGTGAGAGAGAGAGCCGATGGGAGGGATATATGGAGTCTGGAGTAGAGTTTGACTGAGCTGTGATTATACCATCACAGATGATTATAGTTAGGCATTCCACTGACCCAGTGCATGACAGAATCTCTCACTTTTCTCTCACTCTCAGTCTCTCTTTCTCGTTTTCTCTCCGGGTCTCTGGGTGGGTGCCAGCTCTCCTACAGATGTAAAACACCTGCACAAGCAAGACGAGCCCCGAACACTGTAAGGTATCCAGTGTTCTGCAGAGACCCATTGATTTGGCTGAAATACGAAACAAAAGAATCACTACAACAGCAACAACAAAAACGATAATAGTGGACGGCAGTGTTTCCCAACCTCACCTCATTCAGATAAACCGAACTTTGCCTTCATTGTACAGGATACAGGAAGCCTATTTTTTTACACACACATAAAAACACACGTATCTATATCCACATACAAACTCCGGCCAAAAAAACCACCAAAAAAAACTTAAGCATGCATCAAAAAGAACCAAAAACCTGTATGTGTCACGGTCTGGCTAGCAGACCGTGGGGATGTGGGGAAGGAGGACCCAGGCGCGGTGCTCTATGTACAAACAGTGTTTATTTACAGAGTGAAAACAACGTAACAATAAATCCCCGTGTTCTCCCAGACTCCCGTGTCGTGTCTCCCGTGAATAGTCCGTGTGCTCTCTGCTCCCGTGTCAGCACCCCCCGGTGCTCGCTGCTCTCCGTGCCTTCCACGCTCTTCCTGCGGGAAACAATAGCGCAGCTGTCAGGACACTCAGAAATGGCAGGCATACACTTTCTGACTAAACTTAGACAGGGTGACTAACGTGGAGTCTCATGCAATGATCCCGCGTCGGTGGGAGCTCCAAGACTCTCTTAAGTAGCTCCCCCGACGAGGCCTGATCAGCAGCAGGTGTGTGGCTTCGGGTGTGGCCAGTCCCCTTGCAGGGCCACACCCTCCAGGCCTGACGCCGCCTATAAACAAGTGCTCAGCCACCCACACACACATATACACAAGCACAGGGAAGGGGGAGCAACACCAAAATACACAACAATAATAATAATAATAATATAATACATGACTGCTCAGGGATCCTGGGTCGCCCAGTCCCAGGACCCTGACAGTATGTGTCCCTTAATCAGCATTTCTAAGAAGTCATAACCATTTTCTGGTTAAAGAACTATGGTCTTCAATGGATCTAGGATGTGACACAGACACACTGTTTTCACCCACACTGACGTGCAAATGATGTTCATCGCACCAGTCCACAAACCTGCTTACTTCAGCTGAATAGTTGCTAATGCTGCAGTTGCTTGTGAGTAAAGTGAGAATAAGTGCTATCGGAGCATTTCACTACTGATTAGTTTGAGAGTCGGTACGATCATTTCTACACAAACCAACAGCGAGCAACAGGATCCCTTTAGAAACCAAATCTGACTAATGCACTTTTTTGCTAATTGTGTCTCACTTTTAATGTCACTACAGCTTTAAGGTGTTGCAATTAAAATGATGAGAGGTGTGCTCTACTCAGTTAACATGGTACTAGAAAACACAGGCTCATATTTATAAGAGCAATAAAAAAGTAGGCTTAGAGTAATTCTACTAATACTATTTTAGACTATGGACTAAGTCAGTGGCCAGCATTGTTATTGCACCAAAGAAGAAGATGGTGCTCACTGATCTCGTAAGCCTCACCCAGCTCCATTAAATCTTTACTATATAATAAAAGTGAAGCATATTATCATAATATTGTAATGATCATACTTTTAACATAGTAGCTCAGAGTCTTTGGTTCTTCTGGCATGCTAATTGCTGTCTTGAATCCAACGCTGTCTAGGAAAAGGCAACAAATGACTTTGTAAATGAGATCTAGATCTACTAATAAACTTAATCAAAATTTCATTTATCCATTTAGTTTTGACAAACCATCCTCATAGTCCAGATGGCATTGTGTGTTTTCAGTCTCTGTTCTGCCATCATGATGCTTATTAATAATTCATGTCTCATAAATGACTTATCAGCTCCTTCTCCATCTCTCGGTTGCTTTTCTCTATGTTATGGCTCCATGCACGCTATGGATGTTCTGCACTTCATGAAGCCAATGAAAATGCGCAACCTGTTCCACAGCTATTCCAACTTGCTAATGAATGGTTTGTTTTGATGCTCGTGGTAGTGCTTGTGTTGGAGTGGCTGTGTGTCACGACACCTGGATTTTATGCAAAACCACATTTAAGAAGGTAGCCAAATGCGTTTTCTCTGCAAATAATAAAATGTGGGATTCTGGCATGATAAACTAGTCATCACTCACATAATGAAAATCATTCCCACCTAAACATTGTCATTAAGGGGAACTTTAAAGGGTCTAATGAAACTAAACTCATAAAGACTTCCTGTAATGATCAGAGAGTGCAGATGGGATTGGATGCTGCTCACACCACTGCCGCATACACACAAACACAGATGCGCACACTCGCGTTCAGAATTCGTATATTATATTCAATCCACTGGGTGTGTAATGATGGCCGTTATTAAAGCGGGTAATTGTCTTACAGCGGTGCCGTGTTATTGGATCCGGGGGCCGTTCTGCAGACACAGTCGGAGGCAACTGGATGTAAAGTCGCTGAGCAGTGAAATAGGGAGCAGGGCTGAGCAGACACACAGAAGATGGTATCAGCATCAAAGGGAGATGCGAGCATTGTGCTGTCTGACCCTTCTGAATGGCACTCAGCCCACCTGTTATCCTATCCCCCCTGGGACTCTCACTAACTGTCCCCTTCCCTCCTGGAACTAGACACTCAGTTTACTAGGAAATCTCATGAAAACCCAGCAGAGTGAGATTCAACCATCAAAGATATCAGGCACAGATCCATTGTACCATGGAAAAAATTGGGCCATGTGATTGCAGGCTTATTCCATGCAGAGGTTTGTAACAGATCATACCCACATAAGGGCAAAAATAAAATATAAAATATTTTAAAAAAAAGTAATTTTTTCCTTGTTATTAAAAAGCAAAGGTTATTATTCATAGTGGAATAAAAATGTTGAGGATATCTCAGGAATAAATCTCAGTGCTTTAATCACTGTTTTTAACTCCTGTCCATTGAAACATTAAGTTGATGCCATTATTTGTAATCCACTCTGTAATAGTTACCCCTGTTTTTCATGCCTGCCTTTACAGTTTTTTTCTGCTATTTTCACACTCTATAACAAAAATTACTCTGAACATTCATTTATTCAAAACAATACCATGTCAGCAAAAAAGAAAAAAAGTGTCATTTCATTCATGAAAGAAAAATACACTGTCATTACAAAAGAACTCGAATAATAATATGTTCATGAGGTGTCCTTAAATGCAGTACGACATTCTCCAAGGGCTCTGTGAAAAATGATTGAATACAATCATTCTGAAACAGCGCAAAAAGGAAGGAGAAGACAAATGAAACCAAAAGCAACATAATAAATAAAACTATTATATTAAATACACTGCAGCAATTTATAAGCAGGGTTTGAAAAAAACATGACATTTAATGTAGCCTAAAAGTTTATATTCTATTAAAAATTCTATATTAAATTCTGTTGCAGTGATTTATCAAAACACGCAAAAATATACATGGAAATGTAATATAGGAGGCAGACCACCTTTATTCTTCAGCGCAGTCTGAACTCTCTTAGTAGTTTTCTAGTAATTTCTTTAAGTAGTCTTTAGGAATTTCTTGAAGGACATTCAAAGCGTTTTTCTATGAAGGTATTTTGTTTTACTGCATTTGCGGTGTGTTTGTGATCACTGTCATGCTGAAAAATAAAACTGCTGTCAACCAGATGCTTTCCAGATTATATTGCACGGTCAATAAAAATCTGACAGTACTCATAATGTTCAGAATTCCAACAACTTTGACAGAATTCTCAACACCAGAGCCTCCAATGTGAGGTGCAGATGGCTGTAGACACTGTTGCATCATATATTGATGACAATTTGGATTTATAACTCTACATAAAGAGAGTAAAGACCTGTTGCCACTGATTTTCAGTCCAGTTCCTGAATACTTTGCTGGAACAACTGAAGGGCTCAATCCATCTCTCAGCTCCCGTGTCAGCTCTGTGTTGGAGCTTTTCTTATTTATTACGTTCAGAAGCTGTTCATCTGCTGTAGATAGTTTTTGACCTAATAACTTTTTACAAATCATTGTGTTGGAACAAAGATACTATTTTATGACTGTCAAACTATGTTAGCTTTGCTATTTTTCATTGATTTAACTAATGAAATTGGAACAAATGATGTTTTTGCGATGGGCTGCGAGTAACAAAGTGCCTACAGAGACAAACAGATTCTTTGCTAATGTGTGTGTCATGTTAGACACAACGCTAGTTATTTCCTTAGGTTAGGGGCCCGTTTATGCTTAAATGAAATGCTTCTCCTAGTAAACAAACAAGGTGTGGATTTATGAGCACACTGATATCTGAGATGTACTGAAGCCATGTTTAATGCAAGATTGCTTATTTCATTGAGTTCATGTTATGGGTCAGTGTAAAAGTAAACTTGGTTAGAAATATGTTCAAGTTTAGCTGTTATTCATGTGATTAACAGTAGAGTCAGCCAGTTCTCACATTAGATTGTTTATATAATGTTACACTGCACCATGAGTGTATTTGAGACGTAATTCTAGGGCTGTACCATATGACCAAAATATAAGACGTTTCTCGTCCCGATAACGATATATACTACAAAATAGTGCTTTTTCTGTGAATCTCGGATAACTAGACTTGTGTGAAGTCTTTTCAGCTGGTGTACCTGAGTCGAGTGTTTTGACCGATGCATGAAACGATATATTTTTAGATGTAAGTTGTAACAGCCGCCATCTTCTTTGCGAGTATTTATTACATGGCGTACTTCGGGGAAATTTTTACTAGTCCTTCTGTTCGGAGTTACCTGGTTCTGCCTCATTTTCACCGTCTATGCTGGAATTCTCTGTGCCCCGATGAAAAAATATTGCCATAAACGGTGTATTTTGCGACACCACGAAACAAATGATAGCGTATTATTTGAAACGATAGATGTTTTCATTTCATCATATCGCACAGCTCTATGTAATTCTATTATATAAAAATATTGTTGTTGTAGCTCCACTTTGTGTGGACACCACAGCGCATTTGTTTAAGGGCACTGCTGTGATGACAAAGATTATGAATTGTAACGTGTTGCTGAGATGTCAGTGGTTGTTTGGAGTTAAAAGAAACAAAACAAAAGGAAATGATTTTGGGGAGGGGGTAGTTCTAATTTAACCATCAAGGACCTTGACACAAATCGGCAGTAACATTTAGAAGCGGCCTTTTATTACCTCTTTGGTTCAACAACAACAAACCCATCCTCCTTCACAGCGCCGCTGAACTCTCATTTAACGCTGGCCCCACAAACAACATTAATCCAGTTCCTGCCCAGCTGTGCACAGTGTGAGGTGAAGCTGGCAAGAGAAGAAGGAGGTGGACCGTCCCAATACCCTGTGGTCTGTACTTTAGCCAGCCAGCTGGTGTCATTGGATCCTTCCTGACTTGGACTGCAGAGGTGATTTCTCAGTAGAGGCCATGGAATTAGCATCTTAAACACAGTTTACTGGAGTCATTTTATCAGCAAGGCACTTTCACATGCAGTCTACGGGTAATTTGTTCTGGGAACTGTTCTCCAAAATCACAAACCAATACATTTGCACAAGGAAATCCTACCTGTAGCTATATCTAACTGCTCTAATCAGGTGCATCATTCAACTTCTAAAGGTAAGAGATAACAAGACATCGGTACAAAGTCTGACCAAGTCACATTTTAACTTTGGGGCAGTAAGCTATTATGGTTGTCTCTGCATGTCCGGTAGACACTTTTGTTGAACCACCGCTTTTCCTGATGTGAAAGCTTCTACATTAAATTAAGTCAATACGAGAAACAACAATGAACAACATTGAAATTTTAGAATCTGTATCCAGCAAAAAGGGTGAGTGCAAAAGAAACACTGTGTGGGTCAGCTGTGTGAGCTCGTGAAGTTAAGTATGAACTGTAAAAACTGCATGCTGTTTTTTTGTTAAAGCACAGTGGCACACTCCTTCTAGTGCTTACATAGCTATTGGAAAAGCCAAGCTATTTCCTCCCTTGCAAGACCAAAGGCAGCCAGGACAGAATAAACAGGCCTTTCAGCCCATCCTGTGGGGAATGTATTCCTTTTACCAACTACCACATAGATTTTAACATAAGAAGGTCAAAGCTGGGATTTTCTTTTGCACAAATAAACAAGAGAAGGTGGTTTATTTATTTATCGCTGTCTTAATATATGCAAAGTCATAATTAAGACAGAGAAGGGAGGGAAAGAAACAGAGGATGAGGGAGGGTGTTAGTGTTAAGGATAGCTATCTGGAGTCAGTAAGGAGGTGGTGTGCATATCTCTATTTAAGGGATATTCGATATTCAATTAAAAAAATAGAGTACGCGCTGTCGGAGTTAATTCGGATTCACATGAATTATCCCCAGTCTACATGCACTGATGGAGCCTATGTGCGCACTATTGAGTTTTCAGGGATCTGTGTGATTTGTCTGCAAAGTGTCTTCCCATCTATTCCATTCACCTCAGTCACATCCTTCACATCAACCCCTCGTCTCTTGTCTCATGAAAGGCAGTCCATTACTGAATATTAGCAGTGGAGTGAGGCAGCGAGATAAGGGAGGCTGCTGATCAAACACACAGACAAATCGCCAGTGACAGAAACACACATTTGTTGCTCAGCGTTTAGCTTTGATCTCTGACTCTGCCAAAAGCCAAAAAGAAGCAAATCTCAGCCTTTGAACTAAGGCTGTTCAGATGAGGTATCTCTCTCTCTCCCTCTTATGGAGATCGGTACACTCCACACATCATTTGCAATCATGCTGCACAACTGATACTGCCTACATATTCAGCAGACCATTGAAGAGATGGTACAGGGAGGAGCAGGATATCCACATCACTGACATAGAACATGACACTGGAGATGTTGATGCTTATTATTTGGGACTTTGGGCCTCTGGTGGGCTGACTGAGGCCCATTACAGTGAAACGATTGTTCAAGGTTTAACAGCAGCATCCTTATAAAACCTTCATACGCCTCTAAATCACTGTCAAGTCGGCAGGAGTATCAACAAGTAGTGACTGGAGCACTGACTTGCGATTATGTTTCAATTTTGTGCACACGGGCAGAGCGCAGACCCACACGTAAAGCTCCGATTAGCCTCGACTGCGAATCTTCCGATCTCTGATCTGCTCTGATATCGCATTTTATTTTGTTTGTATCCTTGCGATCATCAGCAAACACGTGCGCAAACATATTCACACACAGGGGAGAGTGAGATTGTTTTTGCAGCATAGAAATAACAGATAAGTGGCTGCTGTGTGTCTAAGCTGTCAGCCATGGATCATCTCATTTCCTGACCGGGCCGGCCCAGGCCCCCTGTGTGTTATTACAAACAGCCCAGATCATGTGACAGGGGAGGAAGATTACTGGAGAAACTAATTGAGGCTGTTCTGTGTGTTCTCTGATGGAGAACAGTGGGGTAACTGTTTGCCCAGGCGGCCTGATACTCGACCCTCCTACGTCCCCTGCAACCACAAAATGGCTATTACAAACAAAGACCCTGTCAAAGCCAACAGACCTGGCCAGCCTGTAGTGAACAAGATCGCTCCTTTGAAGCTTGGGGATTCCCCTTATCATGAAGAAAATGTATGGGCATGGGACCAGTTGTGCATCCACACACCTGGCTCAGCACACTATTTTACTAAACAGGTAGCATGCTCCTCATTAACCCCATAGAATTACCAGGAAGGACCTTGCTATATGTGTTTTATATGATATACACTGGAGGGTGAAGTCAGCCTTGAATACTCCACTCTTAGCTTCATCCTCTCCCCGATACCTTGGCCCACCTGCATTATTTATGGCACATCTTGCACTGGCCGTTGTGTACAAGACCTGGCCGGGTTGTATCATCGGCCTTGGCACAGTACTCAGTGGTATTGGTACCTACAGTACAACAGAGCTAGAAGAAAAAAAAGAGGCCACTGGCAGCAACCAGCGCCCACTACTTCACACGCAAGAAAAACTGTCAGTTAGCATTTGCTTTGAGCAGACCAGTATGGCTGTCAGGCAGAGCTATTATTGTGATACAGCCCTGGGTCAGGCTGGAGCTCCAGGGTGAAACAAAGTCATCTTGTGTCATCACTTTCAGCTCTGCTTTTCCATAGATCAGCATGCTGTGAGGCTTTAACAAAGATAGAGTCACACATACAGCTATATCTCTTTTGACAGGTGATAGACATGGCAGATGCATTACAAGGAAGGCAATCAAATGATCTTATACGACGGGCGTGCTTAAACTGAATAATGGTGAAAGTGTTATATTATCTAAAAAAAAAATTAAACTGTCAAAGCGGTGAAAACATCAATCAGCGCCAGATACAAAACAGACATTTGTGATTCTGGCCTTTAGCCTTGAGTTGAAGTGACAGGCAACCATATGCGCAATCTGTTGATCACAATCTGTGATTCAGATCAGATCATTGGCCAGATTGCTCGCCCCTAAATGCATACATACAAGAAAACTGTTCCATAATTACTAAGAAGCATGAAAGGAATGCAAGAACAAGTCTCACACAGAAACCCCTGAAACCAATTGCATAAACAGTCACACGCATACCAACACCTATACCTACGCTTTCACTAGAGAAGTTCCAGGCACTGGCTGGTAAAAGAGAAAGTGGAGGGGGAGGGGTTGCAGTATTGTATTTCCACTAAGTATATATTGCCTGCGTTTTATGTGCAGTCGGCCCCAGGCATGCCCCAGTTCTAGCCTAGTGCCAGTGCCAAGGAGAGCCCAGGCGCCAACGATGGCTGTACAGGGCTGATAGCACTTTTACAAGTGGGAATCTGAGAGCCACTGTGCTTTTAAAGCTTGGCTACTTGTGCTGCATCTCAAATGACATCCTCTTGCCACAAATAAAGCAATAATCTTGACCACTTTTGTGTCATGTGTAATGCACTATGTGAAAGTAGAAGTAGAAGTAGAAGTAGAAGAGTAGAAATAATAAACGATGCCCAGGTCAGGAGTGGCATTAATTTCTGGGCAGCTGACCGGTGAATGTTGGCCTCATAGGCAGAGAAAAACACAGTCAAGATGTCAGGTTGCATGGGAATCCTAGCTTTAACTTAATAGCTTGCAATCAGTGGCTGCTTGAATTAAGTGCTTCAGGATGCACTTAGGCTCAAATTGTACTGATAAAAGTTGAACCAAAGTGAAAAGTGAACTGAACTGCAAGTTGTGCAGAGTTTTCTTAACTCTATAACCCACAATAGTAGCATTTTTTTGTGAACGCAGTTTTCTCCTGTGAACCAGAGTTTTTGCATAACTTGGTCTGAAGTTGAAATACCTGCAAGTTTATTCATCTGGTGATTTCTTGGACTATTTAAAAATCATTTGAAAAATTATCCTTGCAACATATGGAAATTATCTAATGACAAATTATCTACTAAGTTGGATCCTGCCTCTACCATGCTGGTATGCCCTGGATCATTTGTCATCCCATCATGCTAGTGCAAGTTAATCATGGTTTTATTTGTCTAAATAAGTATTTTTTCAAAACTCTGCAGACAGATGTTTTTCAGCAAAGTCTAATCTGGCCTCCCTGTTCTTGTCATAAACCTTCTGTATGTATATTCACAAAGTAGTCTCTTGATTGTAGACTTTGACAACCGTCAAGAGTCTTAACCAAAAAAAGGTTTGCAGTTATTGTACTTATTTGTTATTGAACGTTTTATATACTGGCCTCGCTCTATGGCTTTTCGGGCCTTGTTGAGCGTGCCGGTGCATTCCTTCTTTTTAAGAATATGCCAGATAATTTGATTTAGTTTGGTTTGTAAGTCTAATGATGTTCTTCTTCAATAGCATCAGAATCTCTTTGGCGCTGACAAAGTTGACAGTGCCAAAATACAGGTTCAACACTTGTATTCTACTTCAGATATTTTAAGTTCTTTTTTTTTCCAGGCAAAATGAAGCAGCGGGCCTCACCTCACTTGTCAGTCAAGTCTGATTACAAATGAGCTTCTGAAAATACTTATAAAAATGGCTGTAATTCCCAAATATTGAATTCAGGACTCTTGTTAAACTCCTTCAATCACATAAAGTGGTTGCCTCTGTAGGGTTGCACAGAGGCAAAATTACAATAAAAAAGTGTCATTTTCTAGGCTAAAAAAAGGATCAGCACTGGTTGTCTAGCTCAAACCACAGTTGTTTTAATATTTTTTCAACAGATAGAATTTTATTAAAAACTTGAAAGCAGAAGCAATTAGGTAATGTAAGAAGACAAAATTGTACTCATGATGCAAACCCTGAACCTAACCTATAAAGGGTTGAATGAGATGTGATTAAGAATCCTTACCTTAAATTTGGCAATTTCTCGTTTGAGATTATGTTGTCAGTCAGCTCCAGACAACGTCCAACATCGAACGTTCAGCAGAAATCAGAGGCTTTGTTTGTTCACATTCAAACTTTTTGCAAAACACGGAGAACTCGGCAGATTCTCCAACTTGCAACTGCACACACTTCCTGAAAAAAACACAGTGAACAATGCTATTTTGACACACAGCACGTTGAAAAAGATCTTCTCCTGAGGGATCAACAAACAGGAACAGTGACAATGGTCCTGAAGTGCATAAGAATATGACCTCAAATGTGTTGCTGAACAACTATAAAGGAGTAATGAGATTTTACAGTTAAATCAGTTATATTTATAATTAAGAAACTGTTCTAAAATCATCAGTGTCTGCCTATGCCTATATATTCAGGACTCTCTCTGGTTAATTATAGCCTAATTAAAGATCAGTCCATTTACCATGCCATACTATTAATGCACTGTAGACCTCTGGATATTTATACCTGGGTGGGTTTTTTTTGGTATATACAATAAAACAGGTATAAATATACAGCAGATGTTCGGGTTAAACAAACAAGCCAGCCTTAAGCGTTGATAATTTTAGTATGATAATAACTTGCGTACACATATTACATTTGGTTTTGTGTGATACACACCTGCTTCAGCTAAAAGTCCATATTTAGTCAGAGATATTCAGAATTACATCAGAGCTACGACTTAGCTGTGACACTGAAATGAGATCTAGTGCTCAGTGAGCAGCTAATATTCTTTGCTCACGTTGACTCTCCAGCACCCAGAGCTGATGATGATTATCCAAGTTGAAAGATCCAGATTCAGTGAACCGAGTAACTGTATCTGAAACATAAAGCCATGCCCATAACCGATGACTAATAAACCACAGTTTGTCTACAACACTAAAACAAATTATAATGGCTGAACTCTCCTACATTCGCACACTACAATACTTCTTCACACACAGAAGTTACTTGCAGACACTTATTACCATTTCAACTTAACATTCAGTTGTTGCACTTGATGACATCAAGTCATAGAGGCCACTGTCATACCTAAACTTTAGGATTTGCTGCTGTATTTTTGTAGAGTTGTTCTTTCTTACCATGTTGCATGCAGCAGGAATAAAATTGGATTCAAACATTTTTGCACTACTGGAAACACTCCAGTGTGTTTTAAGGGAGAGAGATACCTGGATCCCGAGGCAGGACAAATGATGCCCACTTCCTGGTGGTGAATGCAGTATTACCCGTGCTATTTTCAAATTGGCACAAACCAATATTGCACAGATGTTGCAGGAGCTGGCCTGTTAAAGACCAGCTACTGTCCCACGCAACAGCATCAGACATTTGCAAATTCACTATTGCCAGGTAATGTCTAAAACATTTCAGGGCTCCAGTGCATTTCTGAAAATGCCTCGAGTAATAGTCCTCCCTTCTCAACCTAAGTCTCCCAACCTTAATACAAATCTTAAATATCCTGACTATGAGTCACTAGCTCAAAAAGTACTGTAAGGACATCTTTTATGTGCTTAATAAGAACAGAAATGTTAAGATCATGTGCCTAGTTTGCTGCAAAGACTTAGTCTTGGTCTATAATGTGGGGAGAATAATGGGCAATTTGGTGCTTAAGGGCAATTATCTGTTTGGTGTAACTTTTTACAAGAAACATACAAACACCAAGCCTTTGTGTCACCCACTATTAAAGCAGGCCTGGATCTTGCCTGCCATGCTACATATTTCCATTTGTTTGTGTGATACATACCACCTGATAGCCTATTAGTAGCAAATGATAGTTTAGAGGTGCTAGCTAGTAAGTGGCAGGTATCTCTGAGATTATCTTTTAAACAATCCCTGACATAATCACACCTTATAAACAACTTTGCTATGTGGAAACTTAAAACCCTTATTTGTTGCAGCCCATATGGACCAGCTATAAGATTTCTACATGCTGAAGAAGAGCGGTAACAGCAGGAGTCAACATCTGCACATTTACTCTCTTGAAGAGCAGCACAGCCAGCACACACACAGAGACTGACTCCAAAAAATGCTGGGCCTCTAAAAACACTGATTACAAGTAATGTTATATTTAATGCTAATAAATAAAAGCAAGACTAAAATATTCAATTAGTAAAGTTCATTTTCACTAACACACATTGTAACATCTTCACAAAACGCCTCACCGTCTAAGTCTAGACCAGGGATCAGCAACCTTTAAGACCCAAAGAGCCATTTGGACCCGGTTTCCATGCAAAAGAAAACACTGGGAGCCGCAAATACTTTTTGACATCCAAAATGAAGATAACACTGTACACAGCATTGTTTTTTACCTTTTTTTTTTACCTTTGTGTGAACAACTAAGGTGTGTTGCTTATGAAATCCATGAAGTGCTATAGAGAATCATATTTTATTTATGCAATTAACACATTTTGAACTCTTAAAGAAATATAGAGGCGGACGCACCTGAGCAGCACCCGCAATCGCGCCTCGCCGCCTTAACGTCTGTGCTATCTGTGCTGTTGTGTTGGTGTGTGTCAGGCTGTGAGCTGAAAAGCTACAGCCAGCTGTATGCGTACAGCAACCGTGTGTGAAAAGTGGTCAATAAAGAGATGCGTGTTCATGGAAACATCGTCGGGTCTGCCGTGATATGTTTACAATGGGACTTCTGCTCCTGAACCTCTCCGCACAGCGTCTGCAAATGGGGGCTGTACGAAGTCACTTTCATCTTTACGCAGGACTGTAAGCTGTCATCTGTGAGGCGTGAGCGGTGTTTGTTTTTAACATAGTTCACGGTTGAGAATAGCTGCTGACATAATGTGGATCCGAAGATCCATAATTGGCCTACCTGGGGTTGAAAGTCTCGATAAATGCACAGGGTTAGGGTTAGAACTAACATAAATAAAATACACTTCAGCTAAATGCTCCTAATTTATTTTCCCAAACCACATGGAGCCGTATTATAAGGACTAAAGAGCCGCATGCGGCTCCGGAGCCGCAGGTTGCCGACCCCTGGTCTAGTCATTAAATAAAGAGTTTATTTTCATGTTGTTAATCTGCTCATACAGCACAGTTATACCACAAGAGTACACAAGAACATGCAAATATCATAACGCATCTCTAACTGAAAATTTAATACACAAACTCACTGGCAGGCTTTGTCTCAGTGCCCTGCAGCGAGTCAGAAAATATGCAAATGAGGGAAAATCTCCAATGGATTAAACAGACGCAGCAACCACTTTTACCAACCAAAACACTCAGTAATTTATTTACTTATGGCTTTGCTCTGAGTTGAATAGTCGAACACCTTTGCACTCTCTGAGAGACACAGCAGCCTGTTGCTTCTGACCTCTGTGTTTTGAGCAGTGGGTCGCCCACCTAATCACATATGAAAAACAAATTGTTTTTCTTGTTCTTTACATGTTATTCACACTATGCTTTTATGCTGAAATAGAGTAAACTCCAGGAATAACCAAACATGACACCCAAAGTTTCTCTTACACACAGAGATTTATATAGAAAGTAAAAATAGAGTACTTGAAATAAATGCTTTCGTATGCGATCTCCCCTACATGTTTATCACCATGTGCTGAAGGGTTGTCTCTCAGCAGCGTCAGATGGTTTTAGCACCACTTAAGTCATCGATCCATTAGCCCCTCCATTTAAACCTTCACACCTAATTGGTGAATCAAATAATACGATTTAAGAGGCTCAAAAGACACACGCACCTGCATCAGGGGTAGTGTTACTCTCTTATTGCGACGTTAATGCACCGCTCCTGGTTTAACCCCTAACTATTATTCCCTGAAGCACTTTCATTATCCTATTGATGTTATATGAACTCAGTTGCTTGTTTTCTTTTTTTTACACATATTGGACATATTAAAGTCAACATGTTCACAGGTTTGCTAAATGAGTGAAAGAAGCATTTAGAGCAAATTCGCAGGTACACTTCTGACTCATTACGCAATTAATGTTGTCATTGGCCATTCAGCGCTGCCGTAAATAATAATCACACCTCATTATGAACAATATTATGTTAAAGCTACTTAGCATGCTGTGGTGTACTGAAGTGAATTTGTTTATTTACAGCTGGCTGGCTTTTGATTACTCAACATTTGACAAGAACAAATTTACAGTCATGCCAATTTTCTTTGAAACCATCCGGCGTGCTAAAGACAACAGGGCTTTGATGGATTCTCTCAGGGGACTGATCATGTCAGCCAGATAACAGAACACTAGTTAAAAGACACATACCACTTCTTTTGAACACATTTGATTAGGTTCGTTAATTACTTGCATTCCTGGTGGAGTTGCCTTCAGGATATGGAACAACTTGACATGCAAATATGTCACATTGTGATTCTATCTTTGTGTGCGCTAACAGTGACGTGTGCATCCCCCTTGCAGTTTACTTTTAGAAGGTCTGGCATCACTTCCAAATACATAAGTGTCCTATAATGCTGACAAATAATCTGCCGTGAAGTGAAGGCAAAGCTTGCTGCTGTAATGGAAGAATCATACAGCCTTGATGTATTATGACCAAATAGCATATGAATCAGGCAGGGAAATAGAGAGCGAATTAGCATCGGGACAGGTCTCCTCCCCCAGCCTTCCGCTAGCCTCCCATCATTCATTATGATGATCAATGGCTGCTCTTTATGCCCTGACTTGATATTTCAGACTCATGTGAGGTGTGGATCATTAGGGAAAGCTTTTACCATTAATAAACAGACGTTGTTTACATGACTAATACTCCACGAGGCAATGAGGTTGAAGCATTTAGAGCAGGACATTCATCTTCCCCACACCAGTAAATATCACCCAGATGCTATTGATATTTACTGTGTTATAGAGAAAATGGCTGAAGTGGACAAGCTTCATCATGTAAGGAGGGAAAAACAGAAGGAAAAAATGGAAGAAAAGTTTTCAACTTTAACAGCAGAATAACAAAATGGATAAAAAAGGCCATATGTGCAGGTTCTTTAGTTTGAATCAAACTGAAATATGGCACAAAAGCAAAACCTCAGACAATACGAGACAATAGAGTATCGGAGTATGTTTGAAAAAAAAAGGGGTGATTTGGGTTGGTCTGTTTTCTCAGGGAGTTATTCTTTGCTGTTCTTATCAGACCAACTAATATCCAACCAGTGGTAAACATGCTGTAGCACTGTCAGGTGTACCAGGTGATAAGGCAAACTCTCGAGTCGAGTCATGAGCGGCCACTCACGTAAACACAATCACGCTCGGATAAGCATGTATGCTCACCATAACATTATCCATTGTCACTCCTAAAATTTGATCAACAACCTCACATGAAAGGGTAATAATTCAAGGAAAACAGGGAAGTGGTAGATATCATTTTCCAAAAGTGGTTACGATAATGGATGGAAACAGATTCAGTTCCAGATCTCAACCAACTTAAAGACCTTGGAAGATCAAACGCAGCTGTGTTCATTGTCTTTCACTATTACAGTCATATCGCCAACACCATCATCACAACACAAACAATGAGTCATTGCTCCAGCTGATTTGCAAACACTAGTAAAAGGATTCGGGTAAGACTGCCGATGTTGATGACGTCGCCCCTTCGATTCTCTACGTGCTCGTCGACATGTCCACATTCACACAAACTACACCATATGCTAAGTGACACTGATACTAATTAGAAGCTCTTGGTGAAAGGTTAGTTTAAGCAGAAGCATCTGTTGACCTTTTTCAAACATCATAGCATACCAACAAATGCTGAGTGTCAGTAAACAATATTAACATGTCATGGTGGCAACATGGTGTCCTCCTAATGACAGGCCAACACAGCAGGCAGAAAAAGGAAGCACCACATATAATGTGTTACATGTACGACAAGCAAAGCATGTTCATACTCTATTGTGGTAGTCCAGTCATACACACATCAGCCATGTCAGCTATGTTGTTCCTGTCAGGGGAAGAGACCTCGGAGAGTCCCACGGTACCACAAGACATATATATCTCTTCTGTGCTTGTAACCGTGTTATATTGCAATTATGTCCTTGTTCATGCTGCAATAGATCAGGATACAGGGGAGTGTGTGGGATAGTCACTAAGGTGAAGGGAGGTGTGTTGGGTCACAGTGTGAAGTTCCCTGTAAGGACAGGTATATTTCCTTGTATTCCTGTAACAGCTGGCAGAACACAGACACAGTTATTTTCTACCAACGCATTGAAATCGTTGATGACTGATGGCAGAAGACAGAGTTCTTCAACCCAATGGATTATCGAGATTAGCTTTTAGGTCCGCCTCCACGCGTTAGACCTAACCAGAAAAAGAGAGTGGCTTAACTTGTCATCCCTTTAGAGAACGATGTAATTAATGGGCTCTGATGAGCAGCTCAATCTCCACAGACAGGAAGAGATTGCCCTGGCTTTTGAGGCGAGGTGCAGTGTGTGTGTGTGTGTGTGTGTGTGTGTGTGTGTGTGTGTGTGTGTGTGTGTGTGTGTGTGTGTGTGTGTGTGTGTGTGTGTGTCTGTGGGACAGATGAGAAGAAGTAGAAAGAAAAAGAGAGAAACAGGCGTACCTGGCAAATATGTACGCCATCCCTCCTGCTCACTCGTCCTTGAAAACAACCTTCTTGGCTTTCCTCTCATTTCTTGGAATTCTTATCAGCTTTGGTTGTTATTTTATTAACGTAAACTGCAAAACTGTAGTTGAAACTGAATTGGAAAAATCCACAACCTTACAAGTACCATTAAAAATCATTTTCACATATATTTGCCAAATCTGTTGATTTGTTAGAGTGATACAGAGGAATGGAGCAGAGCTCATGTTAGGACTCCAGCGGTGCCGGTGAACGGTGCAGCACTTCTTCCTGTCTCCCCTGAGGATAACTATTTGAATCAGATTATGTGCGTTATTTCTGTCTCTAGTGACGTGAGCTCTCGGCATCACAGGAAAAGCTTTCGCACACGCGAACAGCTTTTTCTCCTGAGTGGTATATTTTGAAACAGCAGTAGTGATGGGGCGCTAAAAGAATTCATAATGCATGGTTGCACAATACATACATAATATTCTACGTCACCATCGCAATATGCATACGCTGAAGAACTATTTTTTGACCTGGGAAAATTGCAGGCTGCATGCCTGCTTTCGGGAATGACTAAGACAGTTAATGAGGAACTAAAACTACTACATGAAACCTTTTATTATTGTTGTTGTTGTACACCCTGTTTAAGCAGTGATAAATAATTGATACATAAAAAAGATGAGCTGATTCTTGTGTAAACCCTAGACAAAGTGTTAAACTGTAATGTAAAGCAGCAAGTATTATTTCTACTGCAAAAAGCTTTTTAAAAAATTGGTATAATAAAACAAAAATAAGTTTAGGATATTTAGTATGCTCCCACAAATGATGAAATAATGAAAACTGCTGAAAGCGTGTTCCCTGGATTATCTAGAAATAATTGTGCCACTGTTTCTGGAAAGAGATGTTGAATTTTTAAATACTACACTAAGTGCTGTGAGCAATTAAAAAGAAATGTAATTCACCTCCTTTTCACCTACTGCATGCTATAATTAGAGGCATCTCAGCATGACCCCAAAAAGAGAAATCAGTAGTTATGGGAAATAAGTGGATGGATAATATGTAGGTTTTATTAATAACATTATTTCAACTAAATAATATGTGTTTATATCGTCTGTTTTCCATAGCAATCCTAATTTTTGCCATTTTCTATTTGTCCTCTGCGATTTCACGCAGAAAATGTTGCAGAGTCCGTCTGGCTATCCAGAATCCAATCTCCTGATGACATCATTAACCCAACCTCATTTGAAATTTAAAGAGGCTGGGTGGACCATTCCCCCTAGTAATCAGTCAATACTGAGACTGTGGGAGCACTTAGTGGGAGACACAGATGGAAAAGCACAATAAAAAAAAAGCATGCTTGCAGGACCTGACTTAAAGTCAGATCAAGCAAACAAGCCAATGCTTCCAGTTAGAGGGAGGGTTTAGACTAACCTATGTCACGTCTGATCACAAACTCAAAGCTTTTATGCATTTCTTAAATAGAACGTCTTTGGTTCTGCTCGGGTACGTTCCACAAAGCACAAACAAACCCTTATATCCTGTGACAGTCACACTGAATCTGGGACAGACATCCAAATAGGTAACAGACCATGAAAGAGTTGCTGGAATGAACTAATCTACACTAAACTGTGTAAACACCTCATATTTACTGAGGTGTCTAGCTAAAGCGTGTACACTTGCATTTCATATTTATATCTATCTGAAGGAAATTCAAGCGGGAAGCTGGTGGACAGATCATCAGCAAACTGAGACATGGACATGGGAGGAATATTGGCTCAGTTTGAGCTTAGTGCTGTCCCTTTTTGAGTGCATTCACAAAATGCATCTGCCACTCCGACTGCATAAAACAAAGGTGGCATAGTTGGCGTTTCACTGTGTAGCGGGGGTTATTTTTTATATTTATGGTTTTGTTTTTCTAAGTGGATGGAGCACATTAACCAGTAGAAAGGTCAGACCTGTGTAATAACTCACACTAAAAGCAGACAGACAGGAGCACACTTCACTGCTGAGCCCTGTGTTTTTAATTCATTAACAGAAATTTTAAAAGGGACAAGCTCATGACCTTGGTTTAGAACATGTAAATGATACTGAACTATATGATTCAGTTTGCAACTTTAGCGTCGCTTTCTCCTATTTTAGTTTATTTAAGAATTCAAACAGATATGGACCTTCCCAATGCTGACATTAGGCTCATATACTTTTAAATTCCAAATATTTTCAGTAATTACCACTATGGTATTGCTGCATTGACACTATCATATTGCAGTTAAGGCATCTAAATGTATATAAAGCAGTAAATATTAAATTCCCAGCCTCTCACTGGCTCCCTCACTCTCTTCAGATTTCTTCTCTTTTACCATCAGAAGATGCATTCTAGTGCCTGCTGTCTGCTCACTAACATCCAGCTGCACACAGAGCTGCCAACAAAATTGGAAATTAAGTGAAAAAAGGACAGAGTGTAAAGAGTGGCTCAGTGAGAGGAGCTGAGCAGCACGTGCACCTTCAAAGCCAGAAGACCACAAAATACAACTTGTGAAATCAAAGGTCCACGCGACAGTACCGAGCACTAGTGATGAAAGAACATTTTACATTCGTTTCAAGATCTGCCGACTGAACAAATGCCCCGGCTGATATAGTTTCTGCATCTCTGATTAGTGTCCTAGTTCTACTACTTGTTAAAATACACGAGCACCTTTATAATGGTTCGGCGGCTTGCAGATCACTCTGGGGCATTTCGTTTCTTTTTCACCTTAGTCGCCGCCGTTTTACTGAATTTCTGACATTGCTATTTCTGTTTTTCCCGGCTTGCAGTTACCTTCTAATCGTTGCTCACCCCGAGTACACCCTCGCTCCAGTTTGAATTTGTAAAACAATATGAAGCAACAACAGGTGTACATAGATACTTTGTATAAGATGCTGATTTTGGCTCGGTTTATGGGCTTTACTTCTGTGAAAGTACAACTTTTTATTAGTTGAGCACCGTCTTTGGGATCGTCTCTTTCATCCTCTCTGAGAGTTAATATTAGAAACCGAGATATGGGGAGATATGGGGGGACGCTCCCTATAAGAACAACAGGAACTATATATGCACTTAATATTCTCTTTCTGACAAACTCGCCATATTAAGTTAGAAATATAAACATACAATCGATTGCAGGTTATCTGCTGTTGAATATAAAAGGCAAAAAAGCAGGGCATTACAGCCATCTTAACCATCCTCAAGTATGACATCATCCCGTCTGGGAGTGAGGGACGTAATGGACCTTCAGATGTCTTTAAACACTAAGAAAATACAGTAGCCGCGAATAATCAGTCCCTCTATCCTGCAATGCAGTCTTCACCTTGTTACAAGCACACACACTTTTACGGGTGAGTGACTGTGTTTTGTTTGCGTTTCTAACCGTGTGAATTTTAGGCCACAAAAATATGTATTTTTGATGTAAACAAAAAGTGATTGTTCAATCAACAGATGATGCTGTGCGCTAAAATTAATTATGAGCGCTTTCAGAAGAAGCTTCACTAAAGCTGTTAGGATGCAGCACGCTGAAGTCCTTCAGTTACCCTTCATTCACATGCATACCACACTCAAACTATGAATTTCACTTTGCTAGGATTTTTGGATCGTTACCAAATGTGCCTTGTGATATTGTTTATGACACACAAACGCACATACACACACACACACAGACTGTAATCATTAGTCATTCTGTCATAAAAGCAATGTCAGCATGAACAATAAACATGGCTCATCCAAAACAAGGCTTTTGTCTATCTAAAAGAAATTGTGTTGGCAGGCAGAGCCTCTAACGAGGCAATAACCAAATAGGCCACACACACATACACTATACTATATGTAATATGGCAGAACACGACTTCTTTACGCCTGTCTGATTATGGTAAGCAAGAAAGTTGCGAGAAATTAGCCTACGCACCAGACCCTCTGAAGCTAAAATGAAATAAGGAGTTGTAGGACACGGGCAAAGGGGGATGGGTAGATGAAGCACAATGGATCCCAGTTAAAGATAGAGATGTGGCTGGATTATGAGGGGAAGGTGATAAGGAGCACAAACAATGTGCTAGTCAATATCAGTGTTGGCTGACTCTTCCATACAGGGATGACAAGGTGTAGTGCTACAGAAAAAAAATGTTATGGTCAGGTGGTCCAAATTGCTCAACCATAAAATCCTAACTTGGGGAAATATGGACATTTCACACACCTATGAACAGTACTGAAGTATCCCCTGCCCTGATGTTCACACACAAAAATACAGAGACAGCTCAGCCGGAGACCAGATGGCTCAAAATTCTCTCACACACATACAAACACATGCTGGTGCGCATACACATGCCCAGTGACTGGTAAGCTTGGGATGCTGGGTTTTACAAGTCTAGACGCCATGCAAGCGGCAGGCTGGTTCCAACAGCAGACGAGCATCCCGATGCATAATTAACAGGCTGGTTTGGCACCTGACAGTCTCAGAGGTCACAGTGTCCTCTCCATTAGCCAGGCGCCAATCAGCCTTTCACCTGAGCACGTCCTTGTCCCAACAGCAGATTGCCCAGAGGACATCAGTCACATTATACAGCCCAATCAGAGGCTCAGACTCACACAAAGGCCAGAACAGAGACAGCTAGAGATAGAGTACAAGGTGATGTCTCCCAAATGAAGCCGAGCTGCCACTCAGGGTAGGCGGTGTACAAGACGAAACACACCCCGCACAAGGATACGACCTTCCACACGTTGAAGCTTTTCTACGATGGCAACAGAACAAAAACAAGGGCCGACTGATGGACGCAAGCTGATTCAACCGTACTTATGGTCCCTGTGGCAATCAAATTGTTTTTCCTCAATGCTTGATACATTTGTATGTCTATTAAACTGGATTTGCTGCAGTAATCCCGCTGATGGGTGGAAATGTGTTTCTTTTAAATGCCAGTCCCTTGCAGGTCAGAATAATTGTGTTTCTGAAAATGCCACAGCAGGTGTCACCGGCTTTAATTTATCTCGGACATTCTGTGGCATTTTGTGGAGACGTGTTGAATAAGTTTTGCTATATCAATAAAAAAATAAAAGATTAAGTGAACTTTTGTTTGAGGACCGACCCACCAACCTCTGCCTGCAACCAAGCGATAAGATTTAAAGCACAAACCAACAGCTCTGTCATCACAGTCATATTAGCTCTGCTGCAGTAATACTAAATACTTAAGTCAGCAATACCTTTGGTCTGATGGAAGTTCTAAAGCTACTTCAGACCGCTCACCAAACAAACCATTTATTCCCCACTCAGATGGCAACTCTAAATCTCTGGGCTCCCATTGACCTGGAACTGGGCCTCAACACAATACTGAAAGACTCCTTTGAGAGGGCCAGTACGGCAAGCAGGAGTAGGAGGGGTCTGAGGGCAAGGAAGCCAGGCTGGGGCATTACAAGTTGAGGGTCCCTTAGCTCCTGTTTCCCAGCTTAGAGTGATAGGCGCAGGGAGATGAAAGACCCTCAAGCTCTGTGAATTGAGCTCTAGACAGGTCTCACAAAACTAGATGTGCTAACAGAGGGCCTCCTTCAAAACTTCAGAATGCCTCCTTTCAATTGGCAGGCCTATTGTCTTTCTTTAGAAAGGCAGTGTTTGACTTCTGGAGGACAATGCGGTGGATACATGGATTTGCTGTGGCTCAGTTGAAGGCTTTATCTGGGAGGGTTGAAGCTATAATGAGATTACAAATTCAACTTTGTCCTCTTCATGCAGTAGCTTTGGCTTAGAGTTTAAGTGATGTAACCACAGAAGAAACAAACAAGATGTCAATATTCGGTTAACGGCTCAGCTTTTAATACCGAGGTGCTTTTTTTTTTTTTAATCAAGAAGACAAATTGGTAAAGGTGCTGCTTGTTGAAGTTGCTTCTGCACTCCAAGTTAATATGGCTATATATTGATGTTAAAAATGTATCTGTTGACTTAGGCAGGATTAGGAACATGTTCAAATCAAATGCTGGATTTCCAGTGGCATTGGAAACCATCTTTCCAGACACTTATAAACAAGGTAGGAAGTCACTGTGTTGACGGTTTACTTTAACATTCATTGTTAAACCGTGAATGGTATGTAACAAGAAGCATGATTACTATGTTGTGCAGAGGTTAAAGTCTTTCTAACATCTTTTTTTATTTGTTAGTTTGTTATTTTTTGCGATGCTGTTATGTGCACTGCTTAATGCAACCCTATCGATCCTTTTCTGATCACACCTTTAACTGAAATTTTCATGGTCAGGTTATGGTTGAAGGAAAACTAGTTTTGTGTAGTAGTAGTAAAGGTTGGTAAAATGAGTTTTCCACTGTGGTAAACTGCAGCTGCTTAAGTTTGCTGAAAAAATGCTGTGCTAAGCAGTCTTAATGTAGAAACGTCATGTTTCGCTGCTTAGTTGCCATTTATATTTACACCCACCAAACCAACATTTTCACACACAAAAATGACAGAAATGGAGTTGAAAACAATCTGAAGCATATGTGTTAAATTTCACAATAAATGTGCAAAACAGACGCGAAACACTGATTATTGCGTGCTTAAGCACAGGCGCACAAGTGCAAAGCTTGTTGCCACCTTCTTATCTTTCTGTGACTACTTATTGATCAATGCAGCTGTCAGTATTACATTTTTTCAAACCTACATACACGCCAAGAAAAGACCAAAACATACAAACCGTTAATGGAAAGCAGGAGTCAGCGGACTAAAGTTTTAAAGCTCAGCAGAATCAGTTGTGTCCCATTCTATACTGGGTGATGACTCTGATGCACAAGTTTGTCGTTTGCCACTCAACAGGAGAGATTTAACTGCTTCACTGTTTTTATTTTGGCTTTGCTGGAAAGAAAAATCAAAATCTTTATGTTGTCTGATTTCTACACCTTCCTGTGAATGTAGACACGATCAATTTGCCTTTGAAGGCTTGTGTAATCCAGAGCTCGTCTTTCAGTGAGAACAGCTAAATCGCTAAGAGCACAATGTGGCATTATGTATCCACACTTTTGCGGTAGCTGACAAATCCATTCTAGACCTGTCAGTAGCCACATAAGCAAAATCATCTCTCTGCGTAACAAAGGAGAGTGGACATACACAGCCCCTCTGGCCTCTCTTGCCTAGTTTCCCTTTTGGTGTCCCAGCCGAGAGGACAGAGAGCTCAGCCCACACTTCCACCCTACTTGTCTGCCTATGTGGAGGTTTTGTGTTTAGTTTGAAAGTGACTTTAATCCTCTAACAAGTCTGAAAGCAGTTGGCCGGTCAGTCTTGGTCATGTGTCTACTTCTTTGATGATGCAGATGTGGATTTAGGCTAAGAGCCCCATTAAGTGGGTAGGAGTTAAGACATTTTTTCACATGCACGCCACCCGTGCAGACCTTACATGGTAGAGCTATGAATTTAAGAACCCATTGGAAGTGTGTCTAATATCTGATTAAGCTTGATTTACACCAAACCTGCATTCTGATTCTTGCACACTCTACTGAGGTTGGACCAAACAGAGCATTTTAAGTACTGAAAACATGAGACAGCAACTGTCTCCTGTGTTGGCAGCTTCAGATAATGTCCTGACCTAATTCTTCTGACATGTCCGGAGTTTGGATTGCAAAAATGGCTAACAAGGGATTGTTTAGGGGCAAGGACAGGCTCTGCTATAAAACAATTATTATGCCGTCAGCAAGTTAAAATGCTATTCTGATCTTTTGATGGAGTGCTGGATGTCAGGCAGACATGCTCAGTGTCTATAACGCGTGGAGATTTTTCTCTTACAGTTCAGGAGCTCATTTAAGTTGAATGAACCAAATCTTCACTTATTCATATATTCTATTAGTTGCAGTGGACTGTGTAATTAATCTTGAAGGGAATAATGAAGGGATCTGTCACTGGGTAACAACCAGAGATCTACTGGAAGAGAAACCATGCCGACAAAACCATTACACATCCACAAGTTATCCAAACTATACATTTCAAAACACTTTCTCATCTGTGCAACGTTGTGATGGGGAAAAATATTCTTTTGGGGACATTATTCATGTTAATCGATTCATCTAAAATATTACCTACTACCTAAAACAATGTCTCAGCTTAATACATCATTGAGTGTAGCCACCCAGTCTGGCTTACAGCAAGCACTCACTGGATTTCGTTGACCAGTCAACAAGAGAAGCAAGTTTCAAGTCACATATCTGACAGGACAAGTGAGAGAATAGCAAAATCTAGACCAGACAGGGAAGTTCATTTAAAGTGCATACTTCCTGTGAGGGATGTGTCAATAGGCAAAACCTTAGCTAATACCCCCTAGTGCTGTGAAAGTCCAAGTGCCTGAGACACAACTTTAAAGTTAACTGTACAGATTAAACAAATCTAATCTGTACAAATCCTATGCTAAATGATATGCTATTTATGCTGATAAAACCTCTGAAGAAAAAGAGATATTTCACACCAGTGGTGAAACACATTATGAATGAAAGCCAAATGGATTGTTAACATGACCTTACTCTACATCCTTACAATGTTTTATCAGAACCTTTTGCGCTATCATGTTATAGACACACACACACGCATGTAAATGGCACTAAAAACATGACTGCCTTGGCGGAAGGTAATTAAAGTCAAACCAAGAGGCTTAAAGACCATTATTTTAAAAGCTCTTAGAACTGTGTAATATTTTGTGTAATGTTGTTTTTCTAAGCTCCTACCAACTAAACTTTTAATCTGTCTTCAATACATGTTCGAATTATTTGTCATTATTTTTAGACAGTAGCCTCATGTGAAAAGTCATCCAGGGTCCGTGTAACATTTGATATGAATGTTATTGAATTTTAAATTCAATAACAATACACAGGAAAATACTGAATATAATTTTAAATACCATTTGAAAAACAAATACAAAAGAAGAGGCTTAGAACAATGCTGATTCATGCAAGTGTATTCAGCTACAGGCCCTGATTATTTTCTGTGGACTGGCTCCACAATTCATTGCTGATTAACTAAGTCACCACTATTTCTCTTTAATTGTTGGTAAACGTCTGTCAGCTTCAATCTGGGACTTTACAAGAACACTTTTTAGAGAGAAATAATTGTTTTCCTGGTAAATTAACACTTAATGTTGCAGATATGCAGGAAGGCTTGCTGCCTAGTTCCAACACAAACATTACCATTATACTGGATTTTTATAAATTTCATGATAATTTAACAGACAGCGCCTGCATAAGGTGGTTGTGGCAGTAATGATGAAGCCGACCACATATTTCACTCTTTCAAACACTTTTCTTTATTCAACACACCTCGGCTGTAGCCTTTCAGATGCCAGCCACACATACACAATAACAAAAACTCCTCAGGTCCCAGCACGTTTAATAGAGGAGGCGTGATGAGCTGGTCGAGCTCAGGTGTGTCTGCCACCCCCGCAGCTGCGCCACGAACCACGCCCTGTCAGAGTCCAATCCAATCTAATCCCACTTTATGTATAAAGCACTTTAAAAACAACATGGTTGACCAAAGTACTTTCCAAAGACAGTGACAGTGGTTAAATCGGGTAATAGCTGTGGTTAACATTGGCATGTGCATTTCCCCAGGTAACATTTATAACTATTTAAATACTTAAATGTTGTTGAAATGGGAGCTTTACTAATCTCACAAAAATCCATCATCAAGACCAGCATGTCAGTCTTTAAGATGCTCTGAGAAGTTTGCTATGCTACTGCTCATTTGTTCAGCTGCTAGTGAGGGGAGGGGCTGTGTTCCTACCAGTCTCTATGCACTGCTGTTAACTTTTGTCTCTCCTGGAGGGCAGTGTTGATAGCAGTACTGCGACAAATGAGTGTCTAATCCAGGCAACGTTATTTATCATACTAAAAAAGTGCTGATTCTTGTCTCATCCCAAGTAGACACTGTGAAGCATCAGCTACACAATAAACTGTTTGCATCCCACAAATTATTGTAATAAAAACTGCACATGTGTATTTAAATCGTATCGCTCATGCGCTAACAGCAACAAATATGTTTAAATTCAAAAACAAAATCTGAAAAAATATTTGCTTACACCACATTGGTGAGTTACTTACTCACCTGAGTCTTGTTTATCAGTAACCATACTCAAGCGAGCGCCTATTCTGGCCTAAAAAAAGAGTGCCCATTGCTAAAAAGCGGTCTCTGTTGGCCGTGTTTTCTTACAAACTAGCACCAGCGCCTGCATCTCACCAGCTAACAGCTACATTTTGGCTCTGTGTCACGACTGTGGAGCTCCTCATTTTTTCCTTTGTGCATCGGTGTGTGGCTGTATGTGTGGCTCTACTGAAAATATGTTGTGTCACAGGATCGCCTCCTGGGCCAGGGCTTTATTTACTGACCGGGTTTGGTGTGTAGTGGGAACACAGCCGCCACAGATCACTACACGACCTTAATTATGTTATCAGTCAACTCCGGGTGTAAATATCCTAGAGAACATATTGGGCCCAGTGGAAAATGTGCACGCATCACAAACACACATCCAGACACAGCAACTCACAAACTCTGTCAAACGCATCCACTGCTCTAGTTGCCATTAATTGCAATCTTTTTCTGGCTTCTGACTGATGTGTGAGATCAATATGCCCAAGGAGTTAGAGTGCGGTTCTTATTTACAATCTGAGCACCATACCAGGTTTCAAGCAAAGGAGAGGGGAGGGCAACAAAAGAAATTCAGAAGTAAGACAGACACTGGGTGAAGATGAGGGGAAGATAGAAAAAAAACTGGGAGTTCAATCATTGAACAAAGTAGCAGCTTCTCGAGGACTGCTCTAGGCAGAGCTGTTCTGTCACAGATTTATCATACACATACAGTAGATGCACGCTCTCACACACACGCACAGAAACATCTTGACATACTTGGGTATGAGTAGGACCATCAGAGTCAGTGTTGTTTATCCATAGTGAATGTATGAAATATGGAGCGTGGCTGTGTCAGGCCCTCCCTGGAGCAATAGAGCCTGTGTCTGCGGGATAAATAAATGTCCTGTGCCAGAGAGAGTTCAGGTTTGTTTTCAAAGGACGTTCCACCCGGCACTGTTGTTTTGGCTCTGAGGACCTGCCTGGACCCGTGCTGCAATAATAACTCACTCTTGAGTTAACTTTCAATATTTTCACCTCCGCCGTCGAATAGCAAACGAACGAGAGGGCCAAGTATAAGGTATCGTGGGGTGGGAGACGCGTCGCTGCTTTGGAAGTCGAGAATTCAGACCCCATTTTAATTAAATACAAGTCATTCAGAGTTTATTTCCGAAGCCGATCAGCAAACTGTACTCCGTAGCTTAATGAGAAAAATGCGCCCATTTCATATGCTGCACGTTACAAAACGCATCATTGACTGCTGGTACCCGACACACACTCGCACGCCCTCTCAGTGAAGCTGTATCTGGAAACAGCGTGCTTTGTTTTCATCTTAATGACGCATATATTTGTCTCAGTAGTGTGTCGCTATGAGCTGTAGCCAGTATTTTAGTGTCACTGGCCTCACTGCAGTGACTAAGTAATTACTATGTGTGTGACCCTCTCCCATCCTGTGCTGTCCTGCCTAATTGTGGTTGTCACCACGACTTCCATTTAGCTCCAGATAAGAAACTGTTGGATGCCGGTACATGCCGACTTAAGACCCTTTTCAGAGAGGGCACATCAGGAAGATAAATGTGTTTACTAATACCTCTTTCACAGCCTCCATTCAGGCTGTTCAGTGCCCGCTGGCTGGTGACTCATTCTCATCAGCATAGAAGAGGCAGAGGTGTGATATTCCAGTGGTGTGTATAGCTTGTATTAAAAGGCAAGAGACATGTTTAAGGAACACAATTTTGCATAAATTTACGAAGCTATAAAAAAGATTGTGCTCATCGTGCCATTCGACCACTGATCTGACAATATAAACAGCAGTGACAAAAAATGATAGGCAGTGAGCCCTCTATCTCTTCATCATGAGGAAGGTCTAACAGCAAAATGTACCATTAAACCTTGTGGTTATATAAAGAGCCTTACATAAAGAGCCTGGAGCTAGCTAAAAATACAGAATTCAGTGGTCTTAACCCTATATATGGATTGCCAGTGAATTATTCAATACAAGTGAAGTCTGACGAGAAAAAAAAACATACACAAATTTACGCAACAACTCAACTCAAGTGCCTCGCCTGCCTGCCTGCTGAGATTTGAGGTCACTACTGTAAAGTGGTTTGAGCAAAGTTTGCAGCTGTAGTTTTTAGGAGGCAGTAAAAGGCGGGGAGAGGTGAAACAGACTGGAGATAAGCAGAAAGTCTGGCTGTAAAAAAGAGATAAAAGACAGATTCATGTGTTGCTTTCATTTTTCTGTTTGCTTCACTTTGCTCTCGGTAAATTTTAGCATTGGTGGCTGTCTGTGATTCTGCTGATATGATGACCCCGTTCAACCCACCGAAAGTCATGATTTATACTTTTGTGTTAAACCTGTGTTGTATGCCATAACCACACACCCTCCTGAAAGTTTATGCCATAACCTGCTGTGCACCTCCCTCCAAACGCAACTGCATGACGCCTCTGATGCAGCCGCTCAGGTACAAAGGCTGGCAGTGGCTGCTTGCTGAAGCCACGTGATAGGCTGTACATAGGTTCAGTACAGAGGTATAAAATAAGCTTTATAACCCTGCTGTTGTGTGGAACAGTGATGTATAGCCTACATGTTCAACTTTAAACTTTCGCTCTGGTCTTCCGATGGGGATTTATCAGTGTATATGCAGCTTTAGACTGCCCGTCTACCTGCAGAGAGTGTCTGTTGGCAGATGGGGGAAGTGTCAAAAATGGGTGGTTCAAGTGGTCTCTAAGCTGGTCTTGTTTGTGAAGTTGTAGCATATGAATCAAGTGATTAAAACAATGTAAAGTGTTGACTGCAACCACTCTCTGTGCTGTCCTTACAATGTTATTTAATCTTTAATGGGGGGGGTTAGGTTTGGGTTGGGGGTTTTTGGCACTTCTCCCATTCCTGGTAAACGCAGCAGTTCCTTTCCCTTAGCGGTCTATTTGTCAACCAATCAGCATTCAACTGACCCACAGCATCATTCACACCGAGCACCAAGCAGTTAAGCATTTGAAAGACTGCAGGGGAGCACGTAGCATAAATGAAGCATAAAACAGAAGAGGATAGTTCTACGTGTGACTGTTCACACCTGACATTAGAATGCAATTCGGCCTTTGTCTTGAGTAGATTTTGTGATTCCGCCTTTCTCTATATGCAAAAAACAAAAGATTGGCAAAGATAAAGGACAATGTATCTGTCTTCAATTTTAATTGATGTGAAAGCATTTTTGGAGGGTACTCCATGTGTTGCTTGTTTTCACACTTTGATATGATAATATTGCCAGATGAATGGGGCTTAAGCGGATGTCATTTGAGTAGGCGGTGCTTCAGTGTGACCACGGATTATAAAATGTTTCAAGGGGCATGTTTAAATGAACAGACTGTTTAAATAAAAAGACAGACAGTAGGCCCAAAGAATGTCGATCAAGACTTGTGATCAACCTTCTTGGGTGGTTGAAGTTGTGAATAGGCAGAATTTTATTTTAATTTGAAGAATTCTTATTTTAGCCACCCACCTGTATTTATGGGGGGACTTGCCAACACACTCTTGCATAACTGGTTTAAATTACTGAGATTCCGTTTAGTAAGAAATTCTAGTTAACTTTTCCAAAAGAGAATATTACAGGTATCGTAGGAGGCAGGGCACATCCTGCACAGACTGCCAGTCTATCACAGGGCTAACTACTAACAGTCTTCTTCTTTTTGCTGCTCCTCCTAGGGGTCATCACTTTCATCTTTGTTTTAACCTTTATGCTTTTAACCCATTTATGCAGCATTCCAGATACCATGGAACTTGGATGTCAGTTCCAGCAGTGTATTCCAGAAAGAACAAGGAAAAACGGGATTTGTTTCGGTTCTTAGCATGGTTTAGCCATTTATGTATCATTAGCAATACAGAATAATACTTCTTTTTTGTGCTTTTTTTTTTTTTTTTTGATCAGCCATAAACAGAAAATACATAACAGTGGCAGCACAGATTAAAAGTGAACAGATTTACTACTGTTTACATTCAGTGCTGCCACCTTGGACTGCTGACTTCAGGTATGTTGTTCTGTTCTAATTTTCCAAGTGGGAAATCCGAATTGAGGGGGTGATCCACAAAAGAGATTTTGACTGGGAATTCAGAATTTCCCACTTGCAACTTATTCAGGAACGCACCATCCAAGTCCCTATTCTCCTCCAAATTACTGCCTTTCCTCCTCTCTTGCTGCCTTCTAACACGCCTTCCTCTTTCATTGTCTTCGGCCAGCAGCACAGATTCCCACCAGTAACCACTAGGCCGATCCAGTGTGGAAATCTAATTCTTTATGATCCCTGTGTTTCATTTGGCCAAGACTTTATTCCAGATGCCCATCCTGAAGCATTCCTCTCTACTTACCAGCACCAAGCGTACACACTTGATTGCAAACCTGGAGCATAAATAAGTGTCTGTATCGTCCATCCATTCTTTTTTGCTTATTCCAATTCAGGGTTTGAGGCATCATATTTTATTTATTTAATTATTACAGGAGAAAACAATCTAGCCATATGTCACAAACACAATTTCCAAATGTGGCGTGAGCAGTCACACCTGTACTTTGAGTTTGATCAGATCACCCAGGACGCATGTTAATGCCAGGTGTGAACACTGCTGAAGTAACTGCTTGACCTTGCTGCACTGGGAAAGAATTCATGAGCTGTAGGTGTTTTCTCAGCAGGAGCTTTCTTTTATGCAAACATGAAGCTCTGCTCAGAGGTCACAATGCCACACAATAATAGTGGCTCATAAATATATACAGATTCAGTACCAGCGCACGTTGCATATTTATCTGAATGTGTGAAGACTTACAAAAGGCACACAAAGGTTTATTTCCCACAGTTTCGCAAATTTAAGCATAATGTACAATATTAACCACAGAAACAAAGCATCAAAACACAGCTGAGGAACCCTGATTGAAAATTTTCTTAGACTCAGACATACAGAACATCATATAATCGAAATAAAATAGAATTATGTTGTTGATATTTATATTTTACAAAGTCCAAACCTGACCATTTGGCAATGTAAATGATTAATATACTAACACAAATATATATGTAGCAATTTTCTCTTCCTGTCTTTCAACTTTTCTGACTCATACAGACACACAGTATTATCTCTGGGCAACCCTCCCCACGCCTGGTTCTTGTTTCTCAAGCATAAAGAGTACTACCCTTGTTATTCTTCCTGAGCTGGTGTCACTGAGTACAGCCAAAAACACCAAATCCCAACCAGGAAGTCCAAACACAAAACAGAAAACAAATCTATCACCACACAGTTTGGATAACATCTCGGACTATTGTTGTGTATGGCTTTGAGTTTTTGTGAATACTAGCTGACCCTGGATCTGTGTCCCATACCCAGAGGGGGGCTGATGGATGGGATGAGCGGTAGACCACTTGGCCAAACTTGAAAGCCTTCTTGCTTGGTCCCTGGTGGGTCTGTTTGTCACCACTCAAAACACTCTTTTTGACTCTGTTTGGATGTACAGTACGATTGTGTGTGTGTGTGTGTGTGTGTGTGTGTGTGTGTGTGTGTGTGTGTGTGTGTGTGTGTGAGTGTGTATGAGTGAGTGCACGCTAAGCTCCTGGCATGAGTTCCTTAGAACCAAAGACTGTGGATATAGAGAGATCCTTTTGATCTGGTTTGTGGTGATGCAAATGAAACATCCGAGGGAGAGTCTGGAAAAAAACAGAAATGGTTCCTTGTCTTGATGTGAGTGGATTCAGGTAATGTTTGGATGATCTTTATAACAAGAAATAACCTTTTGATCTAGTACATGTCACTGCTGGCTTTAGTAGCGCGTGTTCATGAAGTGCACGAACGAGCTGAAAACCGCCCGTTGCAGCATAAAACTATCTTAAGGCACAAGATACTTCTGGAGAAAGAAGAAAAATATTTTGGGAACATTTTAGGAACTATAATGGTTAGCAGAGCGGGCAATCCACTGAAAATTTCCATCTGGATCTCATCACAGGGAGGCAAGAGAGTGCCTTGCTCTTGCTGCGGTGACTAACTCACCACACATGCACTCACACACGTGCACACGCGATGACTCATCTAAGGAGGGAAAAGGAAGTGGTACACATATATGTAAAACTAACCTAAAATTAATTTTTGCATTCTAAAACCATACTTAAAAGTCAATATAGCCATAGATGTTACTCTGAGGGGCATGGTGCCTCTCATATTGTCATGGTCCGCGGCCCGGCGTCCGGGGTGCTGCTGGGATGTCCACGCCCACGAGCGTGGCTGCTAACCCCACACCTGCATCCCATCCCAGGCGATCACCAGGTGGACTATTTAATCCTGCCCTACCTGCTGCTCCACGCCAGTCCGTAGTCGCCTCTCAGCGATCACAACTCGGCGTGTTTTTTTCGAGCCACCTGCCTGTCCACCTGTCCGCCTGGGATTCGGTTCACATTCAGCTTCGCCGTCTCGACCCCTTTTGGAGCTCCACCCCCCTCTGGTTCACTCGGCCCGGCTATCACCCCTCTCACAGCCCCGCTCTCGGCGTTCCCTGTGCGGTCCCTCGGTTTCGTCTGGTTTCACCCGTTGTTTTTCTGGCTACCCTCACGGGACACCTTTAGTTTCAATAAAAATTACTTTCTTTATTCGCTCATACCCTCGTGTGTGTGTTCTGCTACTGGGTCCTGCCTGCGCTCGGAACTTCGGTTCATGACAGTACGGACTGGCCAGTATGGACCCAGCAGATCCACTCCGCTCCGCTATTAATAAACAGGGCGCTATCCTCGGTCGCCACGATCAGCAGCTCCAGTCTCTCCAAGACCGTTGTCAAGAGCTCAGTGACACTCAGAATAAGTTACAAACTAGGCCGTCCGACCCCGTGCACCGCGGCGTGTCGCCTCCGCCGCTGGAACCCTTCCACGGGGAGCTAGACCTGTGTGGGGGGTTCCTTTTCCAGTGCTCCTTATTTTTCAGTCGCACGCCTGACGCGTTCCCCACGGATACTGCTAAGATCTCCCACTTCGTGGGATTGTTACGGGGGCGTGCTCTAGCATGGGCTGAAGCCTACTTAAGTTCTCACCCCATTCGTGATTGCGATTACGATGACTTCCTGGAGGAGTTCCAGGCTACGTTTGCCCCTCCGGTATCGGAGGACGATGCCGCGCAGAAGTTGCTGGGGCTCCGTCAGGGGCGGCGCAGTATTGCGGAGTACCTAGTTGAATTCCGTACTCGAGCGGTCGCCGTGGGTTGGCCCGATTCGGCTCTTCGTGGGGTTTTTTTACGGTCGTTAAATGACCAGATGAAGGACCAACTGGCTTTTCACGAGGAGACCAGATCCTTTGATGAATTGGCCTCCCTCTCCCGTAGGATTGACAGACGCTTGCGGGAGAGGGATGCCGAGCGGCGATCTAAACCTATGGGCTCCGTATTGCGCCCCGGGTTTCGCGTTTCTCCGCCCCCGCCCCCAGCTGCGTGTGCGCGCTCTCCGTCGCCGCCCCCGCCTGAACCCATGCAGATCGGACGCTCTCGGCTTTCTCCGGAGGAGAGGGAACGCCGATTTCGGGCTGGAGAATGTCTGTACTGTGGGAGGCCCGGTCACCGCATCGCTGTTTGCCCGGTCCGCCCAAACGACCCGGCCCACCGGTGAGTCCGGGGATACGGGTGGGCAGCACTCTAAGCACTACTAGACCCCGATTGTTACTGTCCGTTACTATCGTGACTTCTAATCAGACTTTTACATGCCCCGCGTTAGTGGACTCCGGGGCGGAACAGAACCTTATGGATGAGAAGCTGGCTAAGAGGCTAGCTGTGTCTCTTACTCCACTCGAACCGCCCATCCCTGCGTCTACATTAAACAACCAAGTGTTTGCATACATAACTCACCAAACCGCGCCTGTACGGTTAATCACATCAGGTAACCACCAAGAGCAGCTGTCCTTTTTCACTTTTCCTGCTCCTGACACCCCGCTTATCCTAGGCTACCCCTGGTTACAGAGACATAACCCACACATAGATTGGGCCGGAAAAAGTATCGCGAGCTGGAGTGTGTTTTGTCTGGCGAACTGCCTGAGGTCAGCCGTTCCCTCCGCCTCAACGGAACGGAGGCCCGCCCCGCCACCCGCGCCGGACCTCTCTTCCGTGCCCCCCGACTATCACGATCTCCAGCAGGTGTTCAGTAAAGATGAGGCGCTCTCACTCCCGCCTCACCGTCCATATGACTGTGCTATCGATCTGCTCCCGGGAGCTTCGCTGCCCTCTAGCAGATTATACAACCTGTCTCGCCCCGAAAGAGAAACCATGGAGAACTACATCCAGGAGTCACTAACTGCAGGACGTATTAGGCCGTCATCCTCTCCCGTGGCTGCGGGTTTTTTCTTCGTGGGAAAGAAAGACGGGACGCTCCGCCCGTGCATCGATTACAGGGGGCTGAATGACGTCACCGTCAAAAACAAATATCCCCTCCCACTCATTAGTTCTATTTTTAACTCACTCCAGGGAGCTACGGTCTTCACCAAACTAGATCTGCGGAACGCCTACCACCTGGTACGGATACGTGAAGGCGACGAGTGGAAGACCGCCTTCAATACCCCGCTAGGGCATTTTGAATATCTAGTGATGCCGTTCGGGTTAACGAACGCCCCGGCGGTTTTTCAAGCCCTAGTCAACGACGTGTTACGGGATTTCCTGAACGTGTTTGTTTTTGTTTACCTGGATGATATTTTGATTTTCTCCAAGACGCTCGAGGACCATTGCATCCATGTGAGGAGCGTGCTACAACGGCTGCTCGAAAATAGACTGTACGTAAAAGCGGAAAAGTGTGAGTTCCACGCCTCATCCATTTCCTTCTTGGGCTACATCCTCGCTGGTGGGCAGGTGAAGACCGACCCGGTGAAGATCAAAGCAATATTGGAATGGCCGGTTCCGGAGACACGAAAGAAGCTTCAGAGCTTCTTGGGGTTTGCGAATTTTTATCGCCGTTTCATTCGAAACTACAGCCAGGTGGCCGCGCCTCTCACCCAACTCACCTCACCCAAGGTGTCTTTCACATGGTCCCCTGAGGCCCACGCAGCCTTCGCTAAATTGAAGCGATTATTCACGTCCACACCCATTCTGACCCATCCTGACTCTTCTAAACAGTTTGTTGTTGAGGTCGACGCATCTGATGCGGGAGTCGGGGCGGTTCTTTCCCAGCGGTCTGGGCCCCTGAACAAACTCCGGCCGTGCGCCTTTTTCTCACGCCGACTCACCCCCGCAGAAAGGAATTACGACATCGGCGACAGGGAACTCCTAGCGGTAAAACTCGCATTGGAGGAATGGCGTCACTGGCTGGAGGGGACCGAACAGCCCTTCGTTATATGGACAGATCATAAAAATCTACTGTACCTTAGAACCGCCAAGAGGTTAAATCCCCGTCAAGCTCGCTGGTCCCTATTCTTCGCCCGTTTCAACTTCACACTCTCCTATCGTCCCGGGTCACGAAACATCAAACCCGATGCGCTCTCCCGTCTGTATTCCCCCGACAGCGAGGCGCCCCTCCCCGCCACCATCCTGCCTGCCTCCTGCGTGGTGGGTGCTCTCACCTGGGAGATTGAGGAGACCATTCGCCAAGCGCTCCCGGGGGACCCTGACCCAGGGACCGGACCGCCGGGACGGCGCTTCGTTCCCGCCGCCGCCCGGGGAGCAGTCATCCACTGGATCCACACAGCACGATTCGCGTGCCACCCGGGCGTGAGCAGAACGGCGCGCCTCCTCAGCAGACACTTCTGGTGGAAATCGCTACTACGGGACGTGAGGGACTACGTGTCTGCCTGTGCCGTCTGCGCTCGTAATAAACCATCCACGAAACATCCCGTGGGCCAGCTCCACCCACTCACTACTCCCCACCGGCCCTGGTCTCACATCTCGCTCGACTTTGTTACCGGTCTCCCCACCTCTTCTGGAAAATGTGTCATCCTCACCGTTGTGGATCGGTTTTCTAAGGCCGCCCACTTCGTCCCGCTAGCCAAGCTGCCCTCGGCTGCTGAGACTGCCCAAGCGTTAGTCACGGAAGTCTTCAGGCTCCACGGAATTCCCCTAGACATTGTCTCCGATCGCGGTCCCCAGTTCACCTCACAAGTGTGGAGGACCTTCTGCTCCATTCTCGGCGCCAAGGTCAGTTTGAGTTCCGGTTTCCACCCGCAATCCAATGGGCAAACTGAACGCCTTAATCAGGAGCTGGAGACTATGCTGAGGTGCGTAGCCAGTCAAAACCCCTCCTCCTGGGTTACTTACCTGCCCTGGGTGGAGTACGCCCACAATACTCACACCTCGTCCTCCACCGGCTTCTCTCCTTTCGAAGCGTCCCTCGGGTATCAGCCTCCGCTCTTCCCGGAAGAGGACCTGTCCCTCTCCGTCCCGTCGGCCCCTCATCACCTCCGGCGCTGCCAACGTGTGTGGCGCTGCGCTCGCCGCGCCCTCCTGCGCGCAAAGGAACGACAGGCGCACTACGCCGATCGTCGCCGCACCCCAGCCCCTGACTACCAGCCGGGACAGAAGGTTTGGTTGGCTGCTGGGAACATCCCGCTCCGGGGCACGTCCCGCAAACTGGCTCCCCGTTTCATCGGGCCGTACGAAGTGGACCGAGTCATCAACCCGGTGGCAGTCAGGCTCCGGCTTCCGGCCTCTCGGCGTGTGCATCCCACGTTCCATGTATCTCAACTTAAGCCGGTCCGCCTCAGCCCCCTGTGCCCTCCTTCCGAGCCCCCTCCTCCCGCCCGGCTCGTCGGCGGCCATCCGGCCTATGCGGTCCGGCGGATCCTGGATGCGCGCCGGCGCGGGCGCGGCTGGCAGTATCTTGTGGATTGGGAGGGGTACGGCGCCGAGGACCGCCTCTGGGTCCCGCGCTCCTTCATTCTGGACCCTCGTCTCATCTCTGCTTTCCGTGCTTCTCTCCGCAGGCGGGGTCCCGGCCGGTCGCCTGGGGGCGACCCTTGAGGGGGGGGTACTGTCATGGTCCGCGGCCCGGCGTCCGGGGTGCTGCTGGGATGTCCACGCCCACGAGCGTGGCTGCTAACCCCACACCTGCATCCCATCCCAGGCGATCACCAGGTGGACTATTTAATCCTGCCCTACCTGCTGCTCCACGCCAGTCCGTAGTCGCCTCTCAGCGATCACAACTCGGCGTGTTTTTTTCGAGCCACCTGCCTGTCCACCTGTCCGCCTGGGATTCGGTTCACATTCAGCTTCGCCGTCTCGACCCCTTTTGGAGCTCCACCCCCCTCTGGTTCACTCGGCCCGGCTATCACCCCTCTCACAGCCCCGCTCTCGGCGTTCCCTGTGCGGTCCCTCGGTTTCGTCTGGTTTCACCCGTTGTTTTTCTGGCTACCCTCACGGGACACCTTTAGTTTCAATAAAAATTACTTTCTTTATTCGCTCATACCCTCGTGTGTGTGTTCTGCTACTGGGTCCTGCCTGCGCTCGGAACTTCGGTTCATGACACATATAGTGTGTGGCTGTTGATCTAGAGCATGTAAGGGGCTCACAGGTGCTTCATTCATGCTTTCATTATACAAAATTAGGGTTTAGGTCTTTGCTATCCGTTTTATTTTAATATTTTCTCTAGTTGTCATTGTTATTAAATTTACTAAAACAAAGGAGCTTAAGGCTGAATGAAGATGCTTTTATTCCTTCTCTTTATCTCCTTAGCATATTTATTCCTAACTTTATCGTCATTAAAGATTTTTGGAATATGTTCGTTTTGGCAAAGATTTACAACACCAATTTCAAAAAAGTATGGGATGCTGAGTAAAATGTAGATAAAGACAAAATGCAATGTTTTGTAAATCTTATTAAGCCATAATTTATTCACAACAGAACATAGAAACCATATCAAGTGATTAAACTGAGAAAATACAATATTTTTAAAAAAGAAATGGGGTCATTTTGAGGAGCAACATATCTCAAAAAGTGGTACGGCCATGTTGTGTAGGAACTCCTCTTCTTTTAACAACAGTAAACATCTGGAAACTGAGGAAACCAGTTCCTGGAGTTTTGGGAGAGGAATGTTGTCCCAGTCTTGTCTGATATAGGATTCTAGCTGCTCAGCAGTCCTGGGTCTTATTTGTTGTATCTTTTGTTCCATGATGCACAGAGGCTAGTTCAACACTCAGACCCTTGCACTATTAAACCATGCTGTTGTTAGTTGTTAGATGTGGTATAGAGTTTAGCATTGTTTTGCTGAAGTCTGCAAAGCCTTTCCCTGAAAAAGATGTCTGAACAGGAGCATATGTTGCTTTAAACCAGGGGTGGGGGAACTCCAGGCCTCAAGGGCCGGTGTCCTGCAGGCTTTAAATGTGTCGTTGAGCCAACACAGCTAATTTATATGGCTAAATTACCTCCTCAACATGTCATGAAGTTCTCCAGAGGCTGGGTAATGAACTAATCGTTCGATTCAGGTGTGTTGACCCAGGGTGAGATCTGAAACCTGCAGGACAGGCCCTTGAGGCCTGGAGTTCCCCTGCTTTTAAACCCTGCATATACCTTTGGTGCCTTCCCAGATGTGCAAGCTTCTAGCTCCATAGACAATAATGGACCCCAACTATTTCTGGATCTAGTTTACATATGCCTTCTTCTTTGCATGGTGGACCTTTTAACTGCATTTGTGGATGGCATGGTGAACCATGTTCACGGGCAATGATTTTTAGGAGCATTCCTGAGCCTTTGCAGTCATGTCCATGGGGTTGCAGCCACCCACGTGCATAGAAAATGAGGAAGTGCAGAGAAAGAGACATGAATTGATGTATAAGACCAAAAAAGGACAGATAAGCATGTTAAAGGAAGGAGGAGATGTTTTGATCAAAACTGTGTATGAAGGGTACAGAAACACAGAGAACTAAATAACAGGGAAAGTAGGTGCTAAATGAGGACCTCTGAAAAAGTATTAATGTAACAGATCGAGGGACTCCCCTTCGAATCTGCAGGAGGCTTTTGCGCTGTGATGTTCCCCCTTGTACATGGGATAATAAAGAAGCTGTTGAAATGAAGAAGTCTGTCTCGAGTCGTGTGTTTTCACCAGGTCAGAATCAAAGGATCGGGAGCGGCAGCTGGCCAACGACAAGACACCACGCAGTTGTGACTGTTACAGCGTACAGAGATTTCTTCAGATTTTCTTCAGAATCTTTTCATGATGTTATGTGCTACAAATGAGATATTCAATGTCTTCTCAATTCTCAAAGCTTCAACATTGTTCCACAATTTGTAAATATACTTTTTGCTGATTAGTGAACCTCTAATCTTACTTCTGAGAAACTCTGCCTCTCCAAGATGGTCTTTTTACACCCAATCCTGTCACACTCAATTTGTACTTACTAGACATACATTTGTCCAACAAAAATCACAAGAAGTTTTGTTTCTTTAGGTTTACCATAACGCAGCTTTTAAATGAAACATAGACACAATTGCATATTCATTTGTGCTCATTTACAGCATGCAGAATACACAGAGAAAGTGACTAAATATAGATTCCACTGTACAATCCTCTGTGATCTCTAAAAGAAATACTCCTGCCTACTCAGAAGGTGGAGGCTGCAGCAGAGAGGGGTACTTGGTTTAAGTTAACATTTATCAGGAAGAAATTAAAGAACAGAGAACAAGACAGGTGGAAAACATCGACTGTGTTTGCTCTTTACCAAAGCTACTTGACTTCAAACAGCGCACTCTTCTCTCCTTTTTTTATAGAAAGCCCTTAGAGGAAAATAAGAAGGGAGATAGCGGGGAAACATTGAAGTGAACTCGCAAAGAAGACAGAGTTCTTGTAATATGTAAGAGGCTGTGAGGTAGGCTTGAGAAGGAGTTGTGGGCTGTCTGATCAGCACTGTACTTTCCTTACAACATTATAATCACATATATCATGAAAGGACTTTTCCCCACTCATTTCCTGCCTAGCTATAATTAGAACTGCACTCTCTCTCTAGCAGCTACCACCAACTTTGGAAACCCTCTGCCTTGAGCTGACACAGACGCTTTTCTGGGTTCAGATTTAGAACTTCCTCTTTATGGAGCCACCCAGTTGAGGCGATTCTGGTGAACTTCACATCATCCCTGTTTTCAACTCATTATGAGAGTAAGAGAAACACTCAGCTAACAACCACATGGTTACAGTCACACAGACCTGATCCAGCAGCCCTTCTCGATCGCTCATAATCACACACACACACACACACACACACACACACACACACACACACACACACACACGCTGCTCGGGACAGCTCACCAGTTGAAAAATCAACTGTATGCACTTCATTAGAGCAAATTCCCATAGTATGACTCTACATGTGTGTATATGCATGTGCGTGGAAACATTAAGCAAAGTGTGTGTGTGTGTGTGTGTGTGTGTGTGTGTGCGTGAGCGAGAAAGAGAGAGAGAGAGAGAGAGAGGGGTGGAGTTGAGGCTTTTCTATAGAGCAAAAGCAAACAGTCCATAAAGAGGCCCTGCCACTCTCCCATTTCAATGTAAATGAGTCTGACTCTGTTAGGGGGTTAAAGAACTCTCTAGGGACCTGGCGACTACCACCGCTGGGGTCACACATGCACATCTATGCACACACACACAGGCAGGGAAAAACACACAGTACACAATTTACAAACACGCACTAAGACACACAAATTGTGAGGCGAGAGGCCCAGATAAAGAGCTCAGAGAGCCTGTCAGAGTGTCAGCTCCCATTAGGCCAAAGGCTGTTGTGTGTGTGTGCAGGCAGGCGTACTGCTTTTTACATTTCGCTCAGCGCGCACACACTCTTTTTCTCACACACACATCCTCTCAGAGCCGCCCCGCCTGGCTGACATGCTGTTTCAGACAAGACACACAAAAGGCAACGGAACCCGCCTGAAAAGACAAACATCTCCTACATTTCCTACATCACACACAGCGGGGGGGAAAAAGAGAGGAAACAAAACAAGCTTTAAACGTTTTTAGATGAGCAGAAGTGGTGCTGAGGAAAAAAATGTGGAAGCTTTCAAGGATTCCCTACATAATTAACCTCTAGCGTGCAAGAAAGGAAGACACGCGGTGTAAGTTTCCAGTTTCGAGGCATCACGGAGCAGGATGTAAACTGTAAACTGTGAAGTCATGCATTATTGTACAGTAACTGAGTAGGGGGTGGGAGGGAGGGGGTGGGTGAACACATCAAAGAAAGAGCTGAATGACTTTAAAACTTCGGTGACCTGCACGCTCTCTTTAACTGCCTGCGACGAGCTAGTGTGCAGGGCAGGATGGGACTGTTAGGACAAAAACAGAGAGGACAGGAGGGCTGATTGCCTCCTACAGAGCCTCAAGAAACACATTGCAGCCTGAGGAGGAGGAGGAGGAAACAATCTAGAGGAAAAAACTATCTGGAGAAAGAGAAAGATAAAGAAAGGGCATGCGACCAAAGAGCAGAAAAAACTTTTGATCCCACGTTCAGTCTTCCCATGAATAAAGATATACGCACCCACATGCTCTTGTCACACATGCCCTGACTCAGCTGACTCAGGCAGGTGTGTCAGTGTGCTACCGCCTAAAGCTTTGGCATGCTGAGGCAGCAATGTCGTCTCGACCCACATAATCAAAAGTGTCAATCCTAAACAGAATAGCTGGAATTACTTGAAGTCTCCCTAGTCTTTAGATCTTGTCCTTCTTGCCTTCCATCTTTGACTTTTATGTCCTGAGCAGAGGCTGACAGCTGTTGCTAAAAACAGTCATCTGAAAACAGCATATGCTTGATCTAGGGGAACTCCAGCCACCACACAGAGTTCATTCATCCTATACTCACACACGGTATGTCATGCAACTGACGCACAGCTCAGTCTGACTCGCTTGTCTAATCACTCCTTCTTTTTAGGAGCCTAAAAACCACAGACCAGACCCCCTTGGGCAAGAGACCGGTTTGCGAGCAAAGAGTCAGAATCTTTCTCACACACATGCTCAGAGTGCTTATTACTGAATTCACTTTTCACCTACATTTATCCTCCCAGAGTCTAGGGATTGGCAGCGCAACAGTCACGGCCCTACATGCACACACAGGCTCAGACAGACAAGCAGAGAAATAAACACCAAAACAGAAATACGTTACAAAATTACTCCTGACGACGAGTTCAACTGGGCCGAGCAGCACGGGGGCACGCCCAAAAGGTTAGGAGAATGTCTAAGAGGCCCAGTTTGGCCCTGCTGCCTCACACTCACACTCAAGTAAAATAGATATTTGAAAGTGCTTCAGAAGGCTGGCACCGACGCCAAACAGCCTTCGGTAATAACGCTGGCTAAAGCCCACATAAAGTCTTTAAATATAGCTTTTCAAATTTGGAATTACAGCAAACACTGCCAGTTTACAAGCTGTATCATAAAGTGCTCTTGAACCTATCTAACACGAATAGAAATAGGAGTTTTGTACAAATAAAGTGACAAATATAGTGATCATACTTCCGGATGCTTCCTTAAACAGATGGCAGGGTGACACTCAGCAAAACAAACTGAAAGCTAATTCTCCTAAAACTCTGGACTGTCGCACAATACCTATTCTTTCTGCTGTTTGGCTCCAAACACAAGGACAGACTAAAAAAAAAAAGTCTGTAGCTCAGCTCTGCTCATAACATTGCAACATCTAGTGTTGGGGCAATGCAGCAAGTCAGCAGCTTTTGCCTCTTAGTGAAATGAGAAAGCTCAGGGCACTGGGCAGTGGCCCAGCACCATCCCTGTCTATGAAGTATAGATAATTGTTTTGAGATCTCCTGTTGAGAGGTGCTGTCTCATTTCCATATTCCCATGGCAGTGGGTATGATATAGGAGAACTGATGCCATGATGCACTGAAGATGGCAGACGGTATAACAACCCACTGACAGCTACATGCTGGTTAGTGCTTCTCTATCAGGCAAAAAGATTTGAGACTTAGCAGGAGATGAAAAAAGAGTGAAATAAAGTAAAAATACAGACAGACAAAAGAAAAAAAGACAGCAGAGAAAGCGAGAGAAACAATGAAACGGAGGGAAGCCCTGAATATAAAGCACGATTGCCTCGGATAAGGTTCATTGCTATGACTTATCATCTGCTGGTATCCATGACTGCAGCTGTAACCTTTGGTAAATGGCTCTACTTAGTCCACGACCCAGCCACTACCCCGATGGGAGATAAAATTAACATCCCACAGCAACAGTGCACTGACACACACACACACAATTTTAGCATAGACTCACACACATTACGTGCAGTATGAAGAGACAACATTCATCAGTCATCATCAGAGCAATATTTACTGCCCCAGTTCTATCGCCTTACTCCGCAAACTGGGAGAATGTGCGATGTAGAACACTGGGATATTATAATTCAAGAAATGGTCCCATTAACAATGCTTGGATGAGAACGAGGGAGGAGGCAGAGATGTGAAGAGCAAGGAGAGACTTGATTTAACTTGAGTTATGGGGACCATAGAGAGGGATTTCATAAGATGGAAAGACTTTATTTAGCATGCAGGATAGCACTTGTGTGTAGCTCCAGGTAGGGCAGAAACACAGAGCTAAGCTACTTCAGTACTCCATCCACCAGGAAAACTGCAGAGGAAGGGTTTTCTCTCTAATGGAAGCCATTAATTATCATATAGCCTTATGCTTTCCAGTCATCACTATCTTAAGTTAAATCCTTTAGGAGCGAGGAATTGTCAAAGATATGGTTTTCTTTCTAAAGACTCTGTCTGTCTGTCTGTCTGTGGTGCACTTAAGGGTCTGCACACACTCTGGAGCTGTCGTACAGAACTGACTGATGTTATCAACAGATGAATGGCCATACAGGCCAGAGGTCAAGTCCAGCTCTGTTGTTTTGACTCTGAAACCCTGTGTGCTCACGCTGCTTCCTCTCCTCTAATCCCCACCAGCTGCATGTGTATGTGCATACATGCACTTCTATGTGTGAGACTAATAGAGGGGGGAAATAAGTGTGGACTGTGTGAATGCGCAGTGAGCAGTAAGGCTGCTCAAGCCAGATGACTTAGAAAATGAGTGAGGCTTACTTCATTTAAATTAAATCTACCTGTGGGATGTTATTTTTATTCAATGGCAGTTGGCATCTAGCAGGAGCAGAGAAATCTATCGAAATATTCATTTGGCGCAACAGGGAGGAGAAATCAATCCCATAAAAACAGAGCACTTAATAGAGTTCCATTAAACTGACTCTTAGAGCTTTACAGAAATGGCCACTTCACTGCAGGGAGGGCACTGAGAGGCCACGCTGTTTTCACCAGGCTACAATTTAGACTGAATAAAGTCATGCTCCATTTTCAGCCAGCCCTGACAACTGCTTTTTTTAAATGATACCTGATACCATCACGCCCCCAGTGCCCCCTTACCATCATTCAGCCAGAGACACACTTGAAGAGGGGGTGTGCATGGGAGGAGGAGGAATTGTTGAGGACTGCTGCAGATGAGGGGTCAGACGCCGAGGCTGCAACACCCCTGTCGCGCGCACACCCACAACTGTCTCCAAGTGTTTGTGGAAGTGTGTGTTACATGCCACCTGGCTTGTGACACTCGGAGGGAAAGTCTCAGACTGGCTGTTTTGGTAGTTAGAGCCAAGTGGTGCATCCAGAGCGCCATTGATAGGGTTTGTTTTTTTTTAATGGATGTAGTATATTATGCACAGGTTTATGTATTCTCTTTTTCAAGCCTGAAATGCCATCTTACCTTTCTGGAGGTAAAAAGTGACCATATTTGGATGAGCATGCAAAGCGCTACGCAGCCAGCTAATGCTCATCTTTCACTCTCTTCTTGGATGGGCTATTAGCGCAATTAAGCGCACAGCAATCCATGTAATTTGTCAGATAATTGTATTAAAATCCTCCAAAAGGCACCAACACTAGAAACACAGTGAAGAGGTGCATTTTAGTGACTCCAATTAGCTGAGGTGACACCTATCAGACAGCTAGCGGCCTAAATGCACCCACCTGTCACATATCCTGCATAACTTTAAGCCTTAACATAATTTAATTAGATTATTTTAAATTCCCTATGTCCAGTTGTTACAAAAGGAGAGATTAGTCATAAAGTTTGGTTTATAATGGAGCACTGTAACAAAAAATAATTTCCCCCAGGGATCAATAAAGTATTCTGATTCTGATTCTGAAAGACTAGAGTTATTTTTTGCAAAATGCTGTCCAAATGTCTTTGCTGTAAAGTTGGACCTTTTATATGACAGTCTACGGGGATTGGTTATCCCCAATCCCAAGAGGTCTTTCATGATACTGAAGTTTTTGAGGCTTTTACATTAGCTTCCTTTTATCTCATTATTTTAGGTTTTAGTTTTGTTCCACAAATTCCACAAACACAGTAAATGTGTATTTACGAGTTATGTCCCCGAGACGAAAAACCACAACAACAATATTCTTGTTCTCATGGCCAGTTTTGTTTTGAGACCTTAACCTTTTTATTTTATCTGTAATATCAGAAATTTTCCTTGGACAACAGTTCTAGTTCCTACAGTCCAATCTGGTTGCACCCCACATTGCCAGTTGAAATGAAATCCATCACTACTTGTGTGCCAGTATCAGCTTTTTCTTTGCTGCAAATACACATATTTACCTGGTGCCAGTGGCATACTGTAATCTTGCTATGCAATCTTTCACTCTAGCTCCAACCTCTAAGTGCTCTAATTAACCCACAGACTAATCAATTTTCATTGACACCCCATTGTAGAAATAGTATTCCACATTTTGTAAATTTATTAAAATGACTGTTTAGCCCATTTGGCAGACTTTGCAAGAACTCAGTTTGGCATTTGCAAAACATGAAATGGCATAAAATGCTCACTTATTGAGGAGATTTTACAAAAACAAAAGTCTTATATGGTTTACCGTGCAATCTAATTCCATCTACTAATCTGTCTCTTGATTCCCAGAAGAGATGTAATATAGAGTGAAGAAGTAGGAGCCAAAGCATGTTGGAGCCGGTCAAACTCCCGAGTGTGGAGGCTGGAAAGTGTTAACCCTGAAGTGTCTGGTTGGAGAAGTGTATGTGTGTGTGTGCGTGTGTCTGCTATTCTATGGGTTTGAGAGGGAAAGATTTCCCTCTTGGTGTGTGTTAATTAGGCTAGAGTTAGTGGGGCCTGCTATAGCTTGTCTGATAGTTGACCTGGAGAGACAGGATTACCTTCTCCAGCTGCTGTCCTCCCTGCTGCCTCTCCTAATGCCACCTTTTTTAAAGGGACAGGTAACGCTCACTCGATCTCCCACTCGTCACAGTTGAGCTACCTGGAAGAGTCAGCATTTATACCCAACATTCGTGCGCACACTGGATATGTGAAGGAGCCACGGTAGCAATGATAAAACAGTAAATGGCACTTATACAGTGGCCAGAGTCCATTGCAAGTGACTGTGTAGCTGCCAAGAGAGAACATGTGGGTGTGAGCATAAACATTTGTTCAGCAATCGCTGAAAGCATCTGCATTCATATAAACAGCTGATGTAAATGTGATAAGAGCTGAAGACGGTCCAGTGAATACTAGCATACTGGTCCTTCTTGTGTTACCCTCCATTTGCTATTGTGATCCAGGCAAGCCATTCTTGTCATTTCCTCACTAATACATTCTACACTCACACACACACACACAAACACACACACAATGGGTATAAGCGCACTGCCCCCCATAGCCAGGGACACCTGGTCTGGATCTAGACAGTAATGGCATTCCTGTGAGCTGGTAGCTTAATTCCCCAGATTAGCATATACAATCCACCTAAGGGTTAATCAGCATCTAGCATCAAATCCCTCAAGAGCAACCTTTATGTACACCCACACAAGTAGAAATGCATGCATATGAAAAAGGGTTCATAAACATGCATTTTTTAAAAATCTAATGTGTAAATTAGATGTGTAAATTAACCATAAGCACCGCAGGCCCACTAATGGCTTAAATTGCACTAGCAAACGACACCGTGTGTTTGCGCTCCCGGAAAAGTTTTGTTTGCTACCTCTGAGAAGCCGAAAAGATGATACTTGGAGCATTTATGGTGTTTTGCTGACATGAGACATGTGCTCACCCCAGCCTCCAGAGAAAGTCCAGGATAAAAGGCTTTTCCCTTAAATCCCAGATAGCCTTCGAGCTCCAAGAAGGACTTAGCTGGCGACTGACAGCCAGGATGGGAGGAGGGACGGGGTTTTGATGCTTGGGCTTATGGCCTGTGCTCAGGCCGGGTAAGGGGCAGTTAAATATTTATGCCAGCATCTGTAGGTATAAAGCTTGTCTTTGGCTAGCTGGTTAGAGTACAGGTATATGCCCGCAGGACGTTCGCTGTATTATTTTTTTTCCTATTCTGGGATGTACAGCAGAGAAAGAGTTACCTCAATGTTAGCTTAAAGAGACAATATCACTCTGTGTGTGTGTGTGTGTGTGTGTGTGTGTGTGTGTGTGTGTGTGTGTGTGTGTGTGTGTGTGTGTGTGTGTGTGTGTGTGTGGTGGGAGGGCTAAAATGGCACCTCGCAGCTGGCCTCTGTCTGCACATGTGAGCGTCAAATGCTGCATCCGGCAGTAGTCGGAGAATGCGACAGCCATCTCCCAGCCTGCCCAGAATCTCCTACACACAGCTGTTCACCGCACAGTCACTACCCCACACAGCACCTGTCTGCATATGTGCCTGCACACACATGTGTGTGTATGTAAGCATCCCAGTCAGATTAAACACGTGATCAAGACCTGTTGGAGCGTGTGAATGGAGCAACCTCCTTGGTTTCTTTTTTTCCGTTCACGCTTCATCTCAACCGACTAAATCCCACTTCTATCCTCTTCCACCTCAAATAAAGTCATACCCTTCCTTCCTGCTGAAAATGTTAACTTCTCCAATACCTCATTAACTTCATTACAGAGAACGTGAGAAGGCCTTGGAACATCGGCATGGTTCACTGCTATGTTTGGAGCATTCATTAACAGAGCTCCAGTGATGGATTTTAACAGAGATGTTAGGGGATCAATGTTGTAATGAAGGGCACAGTGTGTGGGAGGAAGCATTTATTATCATTATCAGAGGTAATAAAACTTTTGCCCCTTAACAATGGGCTTCCACCCACGCCGGATGGATGTGAGTGTTAGGCTCGGGCTACCTTAATTGGTGAAAACATTGTCCTAATGGTGTCAAGGTGGCACTGCATTATAAGCACATCATCATTCATTTCAGACACAAGACAGAAGGAAACTGTGTCATCATCAGCACAAATCTGGGAGCGTTTCATACAGCCCCTATGTGAGTGCTTCAGTAGCCAAGCAAATTAACCATTTAGATGGGAAATGAAATGGGATCAATAAATAATGAGTCAAAAATGTCACGTGTGTCACTCAATCATCTGCTTTTCACACCGATATAGCAGCTTATCAGAAGCTGCAAATTACCCACAGCACCGGCTATGAATATGATTAGCATTCTCATTTTCCCCAAGAAAATTCTAATAAATACAGTTGTATTATATCAGCACTTATTTCACAGCATTTCCCTGTGCAAATGTAGCAATCATCTGGACCGCATCAAAGCCAACCACATATCATAATTTCCTTAAATTTAAAGCAGAAAACACATTGTGACAAAACAGATCTGCTCCAGTATGATCTCGTGAAGTAGCTGAAGTAGCAATATGTGCAAACAGAGCACAGGTCATTTCACTGCAAATTACTAATATATGTTTCAATCCTATTCTCTGCCGGTGCATTAAACTGTTAGCAATAAAACGTGCCGCCTTCCTTTGACCTTTGATGAACAGGTGAACATTCTATAAAAGCAGCCGACGAGGTAAATTTTATGGCATTATCATGAATTTGACAGTCCGTGACACACAGCTCATCTGAAGAGCGGTACTTATATGAGTTGGACTCTGCTGGTTACAAAGCAGTCATGGACTATATGTCAGAGTTGCCTGCGTACTTCAATTTCTGCTCGCTCTTTATTCATTAAATTGCAAAAGAAAAGTTGGTGATTTAGAGCTACACAACTATCTGTTCACATATTTAGTAATGCTGCTGTTGCACTGTGTGAAGATTATCAAGTAGGTGAATTTTGGACATTAGAGCCAGAAAAACAGGTTACTCGTGATTTTTATCAACGGTAAACAATATAAATGTTCCCAGCAAACATGGTTGAAACCCCAACATCAATCTTCCCACTCAAAAGTGACGCTAAAAACTGAACCGTGAACAGACGGTTTACGGGGTCAATGAGGTTAACTCAGACTCTCTCTTACAAAGAGAGAAAGAAGGAATTTTGTTTTGTTGCTTTGTTTCAAACACTGTCTGGTATTTACATGGTCGTGAACAGACGTCCACACAACATCTTCTTTCTCCGCGTTCACAACTTAGTGATACCAGAACCTGTTTCTTAAAAAACCCCAAAAAAAACTCACAGATATTTATGATTTCTCCATCTAACACGTTTGATTTCTTGCATGAACTCACTGGACTTTGTCAAATATCACCTCTCTGTCGTGATGTTAGCATCATAAGTGATAATACAGCTTAAGCCACCACTGAGGTGTTTTATTATTATTCTTTTCAGCAAGAAATGTTTTAAAAATGTTTATTTATGTTCAGTGTAGCTGGTAATGAGACAGCAGCATTTCTATAACACAAACTTTCGCTTGCTAGAAAGTCCAACAAGGATGTGAAGGCAGTGTTGTAGACACACCTTGAACCCACAACCTAACATCCCCTGGTCAACTTTCATTTTTGAACTCGTTTTCAACCATGACTAGACATCAAGAAAAGACCGTCAACTCTGAATTCAGGAATTTTAATCAAATAAACATCAGCACAACAGCATCAGAAAACTCCTGTTTGCTTGTTTCCCTGAATGAGTCATGTTCACTTTCCATAGTCGCTCAAAATTTAAAACTGGCCGCTCACACCCGACCTGCCACGCCCTGCAATTTGAGAACCAGGGCTCTAACAGCTCCTGCACACTTGGCACAGTTTTTTCACCCTCTCTTTACAGTACGCGATACATTCTCCCTCATTTGTGCTGCCATTTGGGGATGGTAAATGATGCATGTCTCTAAAACAGATCACAACAAGAAGTCACGTTACCTCACCATCGCATATGCTGACCTTAAATTTAAATCAGAAATAGTAAACTAAAAAAAATGTAACTTTAAAAAATTGATTTTCAAAATTCTGTCACTTGAAGCAAATACAGAAGAGAGAATCTTTCATGTGCATTTTTTATGTTCTAATATGCCATTTGGTGTTTACTCTAATCCAAAATGCTGAGCACCAGAGTGACTGAACAGATTTTTTGACATGGGTGGCCTTGGTGGAGCTCACTGAGTTGGGGAGATTTAGGGGGAAAAAAAGTCTGAATGTAGATTGGGGGACAAGAAGCTCCTCAACAGGACTGCGCTGTCAGGTGACAAATGGTGCCCCGGGCCAGTCGAGTGCCAAGAATGGCCTCTTAATCAATCAGAGGTCAGCGTGCAGGCTGAGTCCAGACTGCCTCCACCCCGAGTGGCAGCCATCTGATGGAACACTTAATGCCAAGCCAAGAAGCACACGGCTTTTTCTTCTGGTCAGAATCACTGTTGCTGCCATGCTCATCACTTCAGAAAACATGAGAGCTCAGTGCAGAGACATCTTTGTCCTTCAGTTTAGGTTTATTATTACAACAGAAGAAAGTTGAAATAGTTGAATTAAAGATTCAATCCTTAAACTTTCATTGTGTACCTATTATTTTAAACATGTCACATTCATGTTCTAATTTTCTATTTTGAAGGTCCTGGAGAACAATCGCATGTTGCTTTAAAAGATTGGCCTCAGCTCCTGCTTAACCCTGCGGCCTCTATCCTTGTCACGTTGCCATCTGTACCAGTGTTTCAGGCAGTAAATAAGGGCATGGAGGGTAGTGCACCTCTCTTGTAGCCCCAGCCTAAGGCCAGGGGTGCACATCCTCCTCTGCACCCTGAGGCCCACCCACCAACACTCCCTGAGGCTGACCTACACACTGCAAGGTCCCCAAGGGAACATGTCTAAATTTAAGAGGAAGGCAGGCCTTCTGTCTTCTGTCCACCCCACCCACGTCCTACACATATTACTACTCTCTCCTGCCATCCATCTCTCCATCTTCCATCAAACAGACCATTCATCTGACCATTCCCACTATCAATCCAACCCAAACATACTCACAAAATTTAAAGATCTTTGTCATTCACCCATCTGCTCCACTTTCATTGCTGATGGTGTCATTGTCCTTCCATTAAATCATTCATTCTCCAGTGGCTCAAAGATGGGAATTGTCTCATCCAAAACAATAGTAAGAGCCAAGATTTAGCAGGCCAATCAAAGTTTTAATGCTCCTTTTTCTAACTCAGATGGAAAGAGTCATAAAGCCTGCAAGAATTTTTTTTAAATCTGACTGCGTTGGTGAAAATTAATCTGAATTTGCAGAAAATATTAAAGAAACTACGAGAAAAAGCTGACTGTGATGGCTAACAGTCTCGCATCAAAAGCCATCGAATTCTCCTGAAATGGTGTCACATAGCCATTACACTATCAATAAAACTGCCAATTCACAGGAAAAAGGACCAATCAATAGGCCCACCAATCACCACACACCGACAAATCCATATATCTATTCATCCACCATGACACTCAAGACCTGCATCTGGCAACCCTTAGACACATTGATCAATCCATCTTGTGCCTCTCTCACGTAGAACCTCGTGCTGATTCAGTCCCCACAGGACATGGGGACTGCTAACAGAAGTAACCCAGAGCAGAAATTGAGGCGTGAGAGACAAGAAGAAGGGGAATGAAAGTCACGTAAATAACAAATGTGTTTCAGCTGAAATAACACTGATTAGATTGGGCAAAAACTGCAGAATGCCTGAAGACAAAAAAGGAAAGGAAAAAAATTCCATGGAATCAAGGTCCCAATACTGAGGAACAATATTTCTACAGAAACAGGTAGAGCGAGTGAGAGACAAGCACGGACAAAGACGCACAACGAGAGCCAAAGTACAGGATTGGGCATATCAGAAGTGCAAAGTAGTGTTTCTTACACAAGTATTGAGATGCAGATCAAACTTTCACAACATAATAGGGCCTGTCAGGACTCTGTGTGTGTGTGTGTGTGTGTGTGTGTGTGTGTGTGTGTGTGTGTGTGTGTGTGCTATCGTGGGTGAGGATGTTCATTTGGAAATGATCCTCACACATCTGCCAACCTGCTTTTCTAATGGGGTGAAAATGAGCCTCTTCTGTGCGGGTTTGCAAACCTGGCCGGAATGACTTCTCACATGTATGTCAAGTTTGGGGAAGACGCTCACGATGATATTTGCATATGCATATACAGAAAAGATACTTTAACATCACTGCAGCGTTGCTGTGCATGCAGCAAGGTTCGCTGTTTATTTTCCCTACAAGAATAATGCTCATGCAAAACTTGAACTGGCTGCGTTGCATGCATTTGCACAGGAGTAAAACTTTTATGCTACTTTGCAAAAATATTGTAATCTTTAATGATTAAAAAAAACATGAGTTTCACCATGCCCTGCTGAATTAAACACAGAATTGAGCTAAATCTCTTCCTCAAATCCAAACATGGCTAAAGCTGTGTTTTACTAAGCAGTCCACTTGCCACAACTCAGCTGTAAAGATTTTAACTAGAAGCTCTTGCTGACTTAGTGTTGGGGGATGGGGTTTTAACTGAAGAGGGAAGGGGGGCGAATATGGGGTCACACAGGAGGAGAAATGGGAGGGTCGCTGTTTTCTTTCTCTATGCTTTAGGAAAAGAAAGGAAGGAAGCCCTAGCAAGGAAGAGAAGCCCGAACCAAGTGAGGAGAGATGGATGATTGGGGGAGGGACTGGAGGAAGAGCGCTGTTCATTGGTAGGGCTCGGGTCGAATTACACCATTTGCCGTGCATTAGTTTGTTTTTCTCCCAGCCTGGAGAAGTTGATTCACTGAGACGCGCAGAATCTTTTTTGGGAGATTACGGCAACGCGAAAGGATACAAAATAATCATTTCCGATGAGGTGAGTTCCTTGCAGCTATGTGGACACAGGCTTCTTTGTTGCGCCCGTATTTTGCAGTGAAAGTCGAGGAGGGGGGGAGAAAAAACTAGAGAGGAGAAGTCTTTGCTGGGAAACAAAATATTTCTTCTGACCACGTCGCTATGCTGCTCTGCAAAACCGATGGTTGCAGGACAGAAATAGTTGAGGTCCGGACTATTTTTACTAGTGCTTTCGTGCAACACTATTCATTCATTCCTTACAGGGCTGGCAAAATGAATCCGTCCAGCTCCAAAGCTTTCCACTCCCCGTAAAGGGGGAAAATTGTAGTTGTTACAGTTCCTCCTCCGGTCTTTTAAAACTGCCTATGAAACCGGTGATTTCAAACTTCTGCGAACCATATCTGTATTTATTTATTAAAGAAGAAGAATCACAGAGGATAGTTTTGCGTAAATCCCACATGCGCTATCTTGCTCTCCGCGCACCCTCTGTTGTTTTAGATCAGTTAAGTCAGAGAGCGGCGTAGTAAGGATATCGCATCGTTAATGTTTATATCTTTTCCCTCTGGTTTCCAAAGTTAATCGTAGTGAAAAGGGGGCTGGTGTAACAGTGTATGAGGGAGGAGAAGGGGGGCTGGTGCGGTCGTGGCAGAGCTTTGAAGCTCACTTATCAGAGCGCAGGGGCCCGGGGACGGAGAGAGACTCATCAGAGGCAAGAGTCACAATAATGTGTGGCGAGCGGAGCTGAAATCTGTGCGCAACTGGATAAAAGAGAAAAGTGGGGTCCGGATGGAGCGCAAAATAACAGGAATATTACATGCTGGGGGTTTTCTCGCAAATGGATTACCAAAGGAATATGACATTCTGCTGGACTGCCCCGTTCATGTGTGAAATCGGATACTTGAGGTAGGTGTGCCCAGTGTTTTGTTTTTGCAATTAAACCATGGATAAAGCGCATCTTTTTTTCGTTTTTTAGAAAAAAATACGTGTTTCTTGTTTTTTTAAATGTTGGTATTAATATTATTGGATTGAATAAAGGGCATAGCCTATTGCTACTGGCCAATCTATCCGGAGCGCTATACTTAGTCACTATAATCTATAAAAAAAGTATCAAGTACGTTTCCGAGTAAAACGTCCCGCTTATCGAATGCAAGAGTGCAAATGGGTTCCTGATTATAATCATGCTGATAGAAATATAATTGGAGCAACGCAAACGTTTTCCTTTAACCTTCCGTGCAGGCGAGTGTCCCTGTTTTTATTACAATTTCAGTCCCAATAACAAAGCGTTTCTAGTCTGAACTGTTAAACAGTTCAGAGCAGGAATAAAAGTGTTTTCTGGCATTTTGACTTTACAAAAAAATCAACTTGGGATCAAAGGCAATCTGCGCAGACGAGCGAAAACAAACGGCTGTTAAACAATTAAGAGGCAAACTGGACGAGCAGTGGAAAATGAAGGTCGTTTGCTGATGTCTTTAAAACATATAATACATCCCCTGATCCATTACTAAAGTCACATATTGGATAATAAATTGCAAAAGCGCCCGTAACCTTTCTGGAGGCAGAGTGGCACGGAAGCCCTGCCCTGTGAATAGATTAAGTGCTATTGAGGCAGTTAAACGAAGCCCCATCACTGTTGTCACTTCACAGATGTCCCCCGCGTCTTTGTTGTCTTTTGTATCAGTTGTGCATGTGGACTAAAAGGGGTCTGAAATGATTTACCACGGACCAAACTTGAATGCCTTTATGCTCCAGTCCATATAATGCATGCATTCGAGCCCGGGCTGCTGCGTGGACTGTGTGCGTAAAACAGGAGAAGAAGATCCAAAGGCAAAACTTGAAAAATAGAAAATGAAACGGAGGAAAAATGATGAAAGCAAGGGAGTCGAGGTAGTTCTTTTGTTTCATAAGGAGCTATCCAGGCGTGATCAGTTTAATTATTTGTGTCTTAAGGTTTAGGAACATGTGGCTAAATTAAGTAAAAGAGCAAAAGGTGCTTATTTTGTAGTTGTTGCCATACTAATCTGCTCTACTCATTTTTTTTTTTTTTTTTATTGGCAGAAGTGTTCACTCATTTTTAACTATTGTTGGTTTGTGGTCAAAATGTTGCTGCTATAAATTCTCCCAAAGGCTTTAAGTTTTTATAGAAATAAGGGATAAAGGAGGATGTTTGCATTTCCCTGGAAACTTTCAGCTGGCTGAACCATGTCTCAGAGATCAGAGAGCTCGGCCTAACTGCTGAAATGACAAACTTGAGATATCGGCAAGGCCATCAGACTGTGGCCGGGTCAGACATCAGAACCAAGCCATGGGTTTGTTGACAGCACAGCTGGCTTGTGTGTCTCACTTCGCTTCACTTTCCAGAGGGTTAGAACTCAGTGACCAGAACGATCACCGTTGACCTCCTCTACAGCCGGCCATAACCCCGGAACAACCACCATTAAACCATACAGTGATCAGTATTAACCCTTTGTAGCCTTATAGGTTCCTAAACTGCTGTTCACAAATCAAATTGTTCCATACTTAATTGGCTGAGAGATGAAAGTTAGACCCTATGTGACGTGTTCAGAGTGGGCACGTTTTTATACTTTGCTTTGTTCCCTCTTAGTCCCTTTCGCAGCCTCGAAAAAGCTCTTCGGAACATGGGTCCATGGACCGGGGGTGGGGCTCTATTGTGTTGACTTGCCCAGAGCCCCTTTTGTTTCTTGGTCACACCTGCAGCACAGGCTCTTTGTGCTCTATAATAGTAGAACTACTGCTGAGAACAGCCTTTCTCCTGTTTCACTCCTCCTCTCACCAAGGTAGAGAACAAAAGGGAGGGAAGCACGGTTTAGGGTGGCACAGCCTTCTCCTTCAGCCAGATCTCTGAAGCAACAAGTCCAACCAAGCCCCTCAGAAGGGATCCTTAGGTAAACAGCCTGTGATTAGGGGGTGCTTGTTATTACTCAAGTGGGGAAAAGGAGTATTAATCATTTGTGGGCATGTCTGGGAGCTGCTCTAATCATCTGGCTGGCTCAATCTCCTGTGTGGCTGCATCTTGATTACTTTCCAAGGGCCACAGTTGAGTTTTAACAGCCGTGTCACTGGATGCATGTGGGTTTGAAACAGACAGTCATACATGGACAGGTGATGGTGCAGAAATACAGGTTCGGTCACGATAGGAGCCAATCATTAGAAAACTGACATGGCAAAGATGCATTACATGATATAATGTTAGGTAATCTACTATGGCATGATATTAAAGTTATACGAAGGGCAAAAATGCCCTTGTAAATACAAAAATCACTGTGGGTAATAAGTGTGTGTGTTTTCATCAGGATTCAAATTTATGGCGTCCAATTAGCCAAATAGCTCTCCTTCCATCTCTGTCCACCATTTTCCGTCTGTAAGTTTCTTCGCCACCATGAGTCAGTTCACTTAATTTTACTTCAACCTCATTCATTGATAAGTGCCAACACAAGGAGTCATGAAGTAGTCACTCTGGAAGGTCAATTCGCCATTCAAAGTGGCCGCAATTGCCAACAGCGCCTCGATAAATCAGTCACAAGAGGAATCAAAGCCGTATATAGCAGCACAAAATTTTGTTCCACCGCAGTTTAGACAAACAGAGTTAAATAATTTAACTTTGTAAAAAATAAAATAAAAAAAGAACTCCCGGGTCATCCGATTTCCCGTTGTGCAAGATGACAAGTCAGGCAGCCTCAAGCAGCAGCAGCAGCCTTTTGTTCTGCTGGGATTACATCCGCCCTTCACATTCACACGCAACTACAAAATCCTCACGCACTACTGTTGTTTGCTATCCTTTTACTATCCCCAAATTCTCCCAATAGGACCTCCCTGCAAAAACACATTCATCCAGTGCTGCAATTGAGGAGATTTTATGGCTTACGTACTGTATGCCAACGAAAGCACAGCTAAGAGGAGGGTATGTGTTAATCTGTCATTTTAAGCTAAAGGAGCACTAAAGCGTCCCCTGTAACTACCAGAATTGGGCTACAGACCCCTACACCCACCATCAGCAGAAATGGCAGTCCACTCGATTCCCCTCCTCCTCCTCCCCCCATGTTTAACACCATGGGTTTGAGCCAAAAACATCAGCAGGGAAAGTGCGTGGTTGTAGGACACTGCAAAGCCTGTAATAACAGAGGTAGAGTAAGGCAAGATTGAATGGCAGTGAGATGCGTGACAAGCCCAGCGTCTCCAGGCTTGTTGAGGCCTATATGTGTGCATACACACACACACACACACACACGCAGGAGGGCAGGAGCCAGAGAGCGTAAAGGAATAGTCAATAGAAAACATGCTGGGCTCGCTAGAGATTGAGAAGTAATTTTAGATCACTGACCTCTGAATGTCTTCTGTTTCTGTTTTACATTAAAGTTTCTGAGGGAAGCCTTTGCCTTCCACATCAAGGCTATTACCATGCAAGGAATCATGGGAGATTGGCACTGAGCTTTTCGCCCTTCCTTAGAGTGTTTTTTTCCCCCTTCTTTTCATCTGAATTGTTTAGTGGGGGAGAATGGTACAGGGGCAAAAGTGGCATGAATGTGAGTGCTTCTGAAGAGCTCGTGTTAAGCAGGAGTGTAAAATTCTGACAGGTAAGGAAACCATTTACCTGTGAATACAGCCAGGTTTTTGGCCACAGGTACAGCCTGCAGTGTGTACGATAGCGCTATAGAATTGAAACACGGAGCTCGGTTTATTTACTTTCACAGGGCCTCTATTTTTCAGCCGTCGAGTATTTGGTATCTATTTCTGTCTCCGGCTTCTAGAAATTCAGCTATTTATTGCCTGCGTTTTAACGCAGCAGATTTCCTGGTGTGAGAGGCGTCTGAATGAGGAAGTAAAAAAGAAAAAAAGCTGTGATGCTTTTAAGGATTTTCAGAGTCGCGTCATCAGTCCTCGTTAGGATCAAGTTTCTTACATTTGCTGCTCCGCACAGATCGGGGAAACTGCATCCATAGATCTGTGGATGGGTTCTGCCCAGTGATTCATTTGTGACTACAGTAGAATTACTGCCTGCTTTAACATTATTGATGTTTGTAGTTATAGAGAGAGCAAACAACCCTTTTGGTCCTCATAAAATCTTCCCTTTTCCCCCTTTTTTTGCCAAAACATCAAACCCGTAATTTAACCACTAAGTGGACTAATTGAGATTAAGCGTTGTCTCATCCATGCCTCACATTATCCAGTCATAATGACATTGCTCTTTGAAAGGCCTCAGTATCCCACAGAGTCCTGAATAGCCATGATTACACACTGGTGATGATTAAAACATGTTGGCATTACCCCGATTCCATCTCACCACTACTTTCATTCTTTTTAGTGACATGCCATCACACAGTAGCTGTTTAGACCAAAATTGGATTATTAATGGACGCACACACACAGCATACTTTACATCAACATGCTGGCACAAAGGTTGTGCAACAAATTAGTTATGCCATCTACATTCTAACAAAAAGATGACATGCCGATTGTTGCTGTCAGGTAAACACCTCGCGGCGGCTCATTTTCTACTTGACAGCCATGTTTGCTTATAATTAATTCACTTAACAGCCATATGCATTGTAGTTTATTTAGTGTTTTTAAACTAAGCTTCTGGACATTTTTTCATAAGCTTGAGGCTCTTCAAAAAATATCAAGATGAAAGTGGCTCGATTTATAGTTACAGATATGGAGAAGTCCATGGATTGCCTTCTCTGGCTGCTGATCTGCCATGTTTCCTGTGTGGATCAATCAAAGCACTAATGGCTTGGCAGGCAGGGCTCACAGACAGCACTGGAGCAGGTGTGCTTTGGGGCTAATTGAAAAATGAGTCAATAGTGTGTGTGTGTGTGTGTGCGCACATGTGTGCGTTCGCGTGCAACACACACATCAGTCTTTGCATTACACCATTTGAAAGAGTGATTACGTATGTGCAGTCGCGTGTGTGTGCATCCAAGTGCGCTCCTGGCTAATCCATCCCTCTGCCTGTGTGACGTCTCCCAGTAAATTGTTTATATCCGTTCAGGCTTTGCCTGCATGAATAATTCGTTTGCCTTATAAATATTTGAATGTACACCGATCATTAATATGCACAGACACAGTCTGTCTCTAAAGTACTCCTTCAGACACTAACATACACACTAAACCCCTGCCACTCCCACAATAAATTATTGCCAAAGTAACTGCTGGTGTATCATGTCTACAATCAGATCCTGTACAAGCTTTTAATCCACAAAAATTACTACAATGTCAAAACAGCTGTACATGAGTAGGAGCTCATAATACAAGTATGAGTGAATCACTGCGCTGCAATAAAGCACACCGACCCCAAGGAAAAGCTCGAGCAATAACCACAACTAGAGCGCTGATAGAGGTGTGCTAAGGTTAGAGCAGAGGCTACACTTGTGATGATGATGAAGTTGCAATGTGCTGATTAGTGTTGAGCCTGGCCCAGTACAAACCAATCAGAGCACAGATGTACTGAGACAGCAGGCCTGCCACGTTTCTAACAGAGTCGACTTCCGCTCTTTGCAACACACACCGAGACACCCCACCGGTCAGTTGGCTGACCTTCCCTTAGGCAACAGATGCAGGAAAAGGTAGAGGGGAAGTGCCAAGCGCTGGCACTGAGAGCTCAGTCATCAATAAACACGAGAGCGTTTTACTGTATGTTTGCATCACAAAAGCTTGAAAAAGAGACAGTTGTTGCTCCGAGTTTAACAAAAGGTTTGGACTCGGTTCGCGTAGTTCACAGCGGTACAAAGGATTATATTTAGCACATGTCAAGTAACGAGAGCATGTCATTTTTTTGTGTGTGTTTCCAGGTAACAGCTCCACCAGTGTGAAACAGGAAGTGTCGTCTGTGAGCAGACATGGGCCAGAAAGCTGTGCTTCTGCTCAGTGAGCTGCTGCTGCTGCTACTGACAGTCTCGCGCACTCTCCTCGCAGTCAGCTTCCCGGAGGACATCGTACCCCTCGATGTCGTTGACGCGCACTGTGAGTACACCCGTAAATGAGCTCAACAGAGACCGGGTTGAGATTATAATTACTCGAATGTCACTCAAAAATAGAAATAAAATAATGACAATCCCCATGTAAACCTTTTACTTGCTCCACTCAGAATATTGTTACAAAAACTTAAGACACACACTAGCGCCTCCTCCCTCTCATCGGGTCCATACTTTAGACGCTAGCATCCACCGTAATAAAATCAATCTGCTGTGATGTAATGGAATAACAGAGTGGTATGCTGGCAAAGGCAGCCGTTATCGAACACACAAAAACATTACAATGACGCACAGGTCTGATTGGAGAGACTGTAGTTGAGTCTACGTACACATAATTCCCATATCTAACTATATGTTTAATCAGAACAGGGTGGTTTATCAGCGTATCACTGTTTGCTTTTACCAGTAGCCTCCCGTTAATAGCACATGTTTGTTGTCACTGCAGTTTCACGGCGGTACCCTGTATTCAGAGGCAGGCCCTCTGGCAACGAGTCCCAGCATCGCCTTGACTTTCAGCTGATGACCACGATACAGGACACTCTGTTCATCGCTGGCAGGTAAATCCAACACACACACACATACACACACCTCTCCCCCTCACCAATATACTCAGTCACTCCTTGGCAGGTAAACAGTGGCATAAAGGGGTGGGATGCGGGAAGGGTGAGCTCTTAGCGTTATTGGATCTCTGGCTTCTGGTCGTGCATCTGATGTATATGGCTGGTATTGATCCAGTAAAGGCGTCTATCTTCCCGGCCTGACGCGCTGTCAGGGATTTCTTGGCATCTTTACATTTCTTTTTGCTATTTATGGGCAGTGGGATTAATCTGACCACTAGCACTACTGTAATATTGTAGCAGGAAATCACTTTGACATCTAACAGTATAACACCTTCCCCCTCTGGAGCCCCTGTAATCACCACCACATGTATCTGTGTTGTTAGATGGTATGCTAGAAATGTGCATGTTTTTACTGAAAGTGAAGTGAAATTGTGTTGTGTATTTGTTGTCAAGATTATTCATTTATTTATTCTATAGTAAATGAGGCCTTCTAATGATAAGGACACAAAATATTCTCATAATTGGGAGAATAATAAAATACTTTGATTAATGTACACACACAAAGACCCAGTAAGTAACAATATATTCTTGTTGTCACTGAGCTGCATGTTTTGTTGTTCGTCCACAGAGATCAGGTGTACCTAGTCAGCCTGAGAGAATCCTACAGGAATGAGATCATTCCTTACCGGGTAAGATTCACACAAGTTGCTCTCGCAATCCACAAATACTGAAAGGGCTTCATAGAAAATACTGAACCATTCATCACAGAGTGGACAGGTGGTAAAATGAGAGAGTGGAAAAAGTGTGTGCCTGCGTGTTATGTCGCACGCATGTGTCTGATACCTCATGATGTTGTTCTTTTTCTTCTTCTTTTTTTTACAGAAACTAACATGGCGATCGGGCCAAGCTGACAGAGAGATGTGTGCTGTGAAGGGAAAACACAGAGTAAGTAGGGGGGAAAAATCATTAAAAATCACTTTTTGTTTGGTCACCCGTGTCACCCATGACACGGACAGAAAGTTAAACTACAAACCTCTGAAAACACAATTTAATGTTGTGCATTTTCCTCCAGGACGAGTGCCACAACTTCATCAAAGTTCTGGTTCCAAGAAATGATGACCTGGTGTTCATCTGTGGTACTAATGGCTTCAACCCAATGTGCAGATACTACAGGGTCAGTATTCAGGGTCAGAGCCTGTGATTCATTAGGCAAAGCTCATGCAGGCTGTGTACAACAGCATGCAGTGGTCCTTCGTTTACTGCAGGAGTTACGTTCTAAAAAAAAAACCTGCGATAGGTGAAATCTGTGAAGTAGCCAACTTTATTTTTTACAATTATTATAGTTGCTTTAAGGCTGTAAAACCCCTCACAACACACTTTATACCCTTTTCTCAGACAGGCACGAACATTTTCACACTTTTTCTCTCTTGTTTAAACACTCTCAGTTCAAACCTTCGTAGAAAAATAAATCCAGTATTATAGAATGAAGTCAAAGGCAGCCTTTGACGGTGCAAAACGTTTCATCGACATTGTTGTATTCGTTGTTGAGAACAATTACAAACATACAGTACAGCACTTCAGAGTCACACTGGTAGCGATCGAAGATTTATGTAAATTTGACAAGCTGAATGCATTCTGTACTGTACAGGAGACGCGGCATGAGATTGATTGACAGTCTACAGCCAATCAGGACGCAGAACACTGCGTAGTAAAAAAGGGAAGAAAAATAACCCATGCAAAATTGTACCAAAAAAAAATCTGCGAAACAGCGAGGCTGCGAAAAGTGAACCACGTTATAGGGAGGGACCACTGTACACCAAATGTGGACTGTTACTAGATAAACAGCAATGTTTTACTTCCTGTACTATCTTTTTTTTAAATAAATTTGACAAGATTCCTTTCAGTGATTTATGTGTGCACCAGTGCTTCTGTGTGTGTGATTGTTTGCACCGTGCCTCTTGAGAAAGCTCTTTTTAATGTGTGGGTGATCGCTCCGTTCCCTTCAGCTGGATAACCTAGAGTTTGATGGGGAAGAGATCAATGGACTGGCACGGTGCCCATTTGACTCCAAGCAAACCAACGTTGCCCTTTTCGCTGGTAAGGGTCAAGCACACACCCGCCCACGCACGCAGTTCATCTCGCCAAAGAACAACTAATGTGTTCCTACTTACGCTCTCATTATCACCCCTGTGTCTTTGCCACGGTAAAACTGGGCCTGCAGCGCTAGCAACTCGGCCAATTAAGCTCTATAAAAGAAGACAAAACAACAAAGGATCCAAGAGCAGCGCATCCTACTTTTTGGTGACTGTGTTTCCTTCTTGTTTTTGTTCTTAGAAGGGAAGCTGTATTCTGCAACTGTAGCTGACTTCCAGGCCAGCGATTCTGTCATCTATCGGAGTATGGGTGATGGATCAGCCTTGAGAACCATCAAGTATGACTCCAAATGGCTGAAAGGTAATCCTTGTTTCTCTCTCCTCTTACTTCACTTAAGATACATGTGTCTACCTGCCAGCTAGCTCGATGCTCATGGTGCCTTTGCGTGGTATATGTATGTGCGCTGGCTGTCAGGGTTGTTTTTGGAGTGATAGAGAGCTTCCCTGCCTTGCCAAGCTCTAGGAGGATATGGCCTGTTCTCTCACAGGCAATCTAGGTCACCCCCAGTCATATACAGCCTTGTACAAATCCCTGAAATATTCAACATGCACAGTGGTGGTGACAGTGCAGAAATACACTTCAACTCTCTGCCTCTGTCTCTCTTTCAGAACCTCATTTCCTGCATGCTGCAGAGTATGGGAATTATGTGTACTTTTTCTACCGGGAGATCGCGGTGGAGCACAGCAATCTGGGAAAGGTAAGACCGTGCACCTGCCGTTTATAATGCATCACGTATTCCACACACAGCATATGCAGGCCTTTATCCAAGACTACAGCTTTACGCCTCCCTCAGTGCCTGCGTTTCTGCCACAAATGGGCCCAGTGGTAATGGGGGCCCATTCAGGCGCTGACACTACATCACATTAGAATACCCGAGAAATTTCACGACAAGTGTTTGGTAGGGATGTTCTACTAACGTAAAACCATTACACAGTGGTGAGGATTTGTCTCACAGAGATTGCACGCTTTTGTGTACGCCTCTCCCTGTGAGGCACACACACGCAGATGGCATTATAAATGTCCCATGTTTGAAGCCAACCTCAGATTTGACCATGCCTCATCCTGAGCTGGCCGGGCCACAGGAAGCCGGCATCCTCCATCAGCCACCAGCTTATGAATATTTCAACCCAACTAATGCTGGGGTGACACCTGGGCTCTGATGGAGGTTTGCACTGGTAAATAATTAAAGCTATCCAAGCTAACTGCTTTATCATACTTGATTTATGCTTTAAGCCTTGGCAGTATGTGCAGTCCAACACACTTACACATGGCCCAGCTTTAAGTCAGTATAGGCCCATTGCAAGTGTTTGTTTGTTTTTTTTCTTTCTTTTTTTTTTTAATATTTGCTCCAGTCAGAGTGAACAAGTTAAATATGAGAGAGTCTGTTTGTTAAGTCATCTGTGCTGAGTTGCTACAGGATGGGGAGATGCATTATTCAGCATGTTGAAGTGTTTTTAGTGGCATTCACTGAGATGCCCTCCTCATCTGCACGCCTCAGTCCTCTCTGGGAAAAACAACAACAACAACAACAAAAAAACCTCTGCACCTCACAGGTTGTGTATTCCCGCGTGGCCCGAATCTGTAAAAATGACGTGGGTGGGTCACAGAGGGTGCTGGAGAAGCACTGGACCTCTTTCGTGAAGGCGAGGCTGAACTGCTCCGTGCCGGGGGAGTCCTTCTTCTACTTTGATGTGCTCCAGTCCATCACCGACATCATCGACATTAACGGGGTTCCCTCTGTGGTGGGCGTGTTCACCACGCAGATGAACAGGTGAGCCGTAGCTGCCGTTGCTGCAGGAGGAATTAAGAGTTCAAACAAACAGGGGATTTTATCTAGATATTTTTCCTTTTCTGCAGTATTCCAGGGTCAGCGGTGTGTGCCTTCTCCATGGCTGATATAGAAAAAGTATTCTTGGGCCGGTTCAAGGAGCAGAAGACCCCTGACTCTGTGTGGACTCCGTTCCCAGAGGAGAAGTTACCCAAACCTCGGTAACGGTTCATCTTTTCTCTTCCTCAGAATAATATCCAAATTCTGAACCTTGCTAAGCACGTGGAACCAAGAAACTAAACTAAGAGGGCGATGTCCAAAGATGTTTGTTTTTTTTGTTTTTTTTTTTTTAAACGTGGTGCTGGACTCGTCAGCTGTTTACCGCCTGTCATTTTTCACCTTGTCTTAACCCTTCTTTGTCCAGGTTAAACCCAGTGAAATGAAATCTTTTGCACCAGGTTATTAGTTTTGACCCAGCACACACATTTACCATCTGCTGACGATTAAATAATTAATTTAGTATAATTAGATGCGCTGCATATTTAACCTGTTTACAGTCAGCGCCTATATTTGCAGCCCTGCGTACAAAACACAGAGTCCACGAAGCACGTAATTACCCCAGTAAATCATTTATGGGAGGATAACCATGCATATGTATATTTTATGCCTCCAGCTGAGGTCTTTTTGTGATCCTAATAAGCACCTGCTACTCTCCCCCACCCTCTCGTGGCACTTTTCCATCCATCTCAGAACACATTATTATTACTCCCTGGTGTGCGATCATATAGGCTGATCTTTGACCTTTTGCCCTCCGTGCAATGGCACTCTCTATCCTAGACCCGGGAGCTGTGCAGGTCACGGTCCAGCTGCGTCCTTTAAGAGCTCCGTCGAGTTCCCGGACGATACCCTGCAGTTCATCAAGTCCCACCCCCTCATGGACACAGCTGTGCCTTCTATAGGAGATGAGCCTTGGTTCACCAAGACACGGGTCAGGTAAACGCATAAAGAGCATATATCTTACATTTGAAACTTGTGATTTCAGATCATACCTTTATTGGAAGGATAACCAAGTAAAGTCTTCCTAAAAATAAAAAGTAATCAAAAATCTTGCCAAGATCTTTTACGACCCATATCTATATCATAGCTGAACATTTGTTGTGAATCTGTTGGTATTTTTCAAATGTGGATGAAGTAAGTCCTTCAGTGGAAAATTGGTAAATAGTATCCATAGATGACACAAAGATATAAAACAGGCCTTACCTATGTTGATCAGTGAGCATATGGGATATGTGTATTCAAATAGTCTTTCCTATTTTGCATGAAATAACCCCTGCTGTGAGTAACACATGCCTTCTGCTACGTATAAAGGTACAGGCTGACAGCGCTGGCTGTGGACAGTGAAGCAGGACCCCACAAGAACTACACAGTGGTGTTCATCGGGGCTGAGTCGGGGGTCGTCCTCAAGGTTTTAGCCAAGACCTCCACCGTGTCTCTGAATGACAGCCTGCTCCTGGAGGAAATAGACATCTTCAACAGGGCCAAGTAGGCACACATGCACTTTTCTCCCTCTTCTCGTTTCCTCTTCCCCTTCTGTCTTTTGGCTGTGGAGTCAGCAACTCTTACAGTGATGATTCCTGGCACAGATGGCAGTGTCTGTCAGCTTTGTGCTCACGTGCATGTGTGTGTGTTTTTGTTTTGCTGTGTTTTTGTGTTTTTTGAGTCTGGTGTGTGTGTGATTTTATTTTTATTTTTTTTTGGAAGCTAAAATGCACACTGCCAGGAGTCAGGGGTTAAATTCTTGTTAAACTGTAAGAAGAAGCTTCTGTGAGTCGTCAACCTAACAAGTGATTAAATCTTCCGAGACTGAAACAGGAGACAGACGGGTCTGATAGACCTCTGATTAGGTTTCTCTCCACCCTGTCCAGGTGCCTGTCTAACCGTGAGGATGACAAGCGTGTCCTCTCGCTGCATGTGGACAAAGACGCACACAGCCTTTATGTCGCCTTTTCAAGCTGTGTCATCCGTATTCCCCTGAGCCGCTGTGAAAGGCATTCCTCCTGCCACAAGTAAGTGATGCACTACTGCACACGTAGGAGGTTAAATAAAAATGTCCTTTGTACAGCCAGTCATAGCTTTATTGTTTTGTTCTTCGGCTAAATGTCATAAAAGCAACGATAACAGCTTTACCCTGTGCCTTGTGGTTAATGTTCAGTCAGTCACAAGTGATTATAGCGTTCTTTCCAGAATGATTAAACCTGGCGTTCTGATGTGTGTGTGTGTGTGTGTGTGTGTGTGTGTGTGTGTGTGTGTTTGTGTTTGTGTATGTGTATGTGTACGTTTTTGCCATACCAGGTCCTGCATTGCATCAAGGGATCCTTATTGTGGCTGGAAGCCTCACGGAGCCTGTGAGAGGATACAGCCGGGTGTTTTGTGAGTTCACAGCCCACCTGCAATATGAAGCACAAATATTACAGATGAGAAAATGACAAGAATATTTATTTATTTTTTGTTGTCGCTGCTATTTTGGATTAATATCTGTTTCTATCTGTCTTTCTCTCTCTCTCTTTTCAGGGCTGGATATGAGCAGGATGTTGAATTTGGAAACACGGCCCACCTCGGAGACTGTCAAGGTATCGATCTCATCTCCATGCCATGCTATTTGTCCTCAGACATATACAAACACACACATGCAGCTATACACACACTGTACACAAACTCATCTCTGCATACACCATGAGCCTGCACACTCACATCAGTAACCACTCCAGTAACTTGCCCCTACATTAGTCTTACGTGCAGTATTAACACACATATCTACATAGAGTACATGGCCACCTGTAACTAATACCGCCCGTGAGGCGGAAACATGGACATGTACAATTGAGGGTCATGTTCAGCCGGTGCAAATGACAGAGGTCTTGTGATATGTCACGGCTAGAAAATGTACATTGACTGATTTCACTGCACCTGTCCCTTCATATGTATCAGCTAAACATGACCCATGGCTGAACCACAGTATTGATCAGAACCAGAGTGCCTCCAGTAAAAAAAATGACACTGCTGGCCGAGTGCTTAATATACTTCCTGTTAAAACCTAAACTAAGCTGCACTCTTAGTGTCTCTCAGGAGTTTTATTTTTCTTTTCTTTTAATTTTCAGAGTTTCCTTATAATGATTTCTTGTCCCTTTTAATTCTTTTAGCATTTTTGGGCACTACTTCAGCGCCAGATTACAAATCATTTGGCGATCCTACCTCTGGTTAGTTTGATCTTTTACTCAAATGGTTTCTTTCCTTGAGTTCAGCATCTCCTGCCTTTTTCTTTCAACCCCTGCTTCCCTTCATCTTTTCGTATCAAACACCTCTCGAATGCTAATATTCCCTGTGTTCATTTTCATCGCCATCAATAACCGAACCACCAGGCAACATCAGCACTCTAACTGGGCGACGATTGACTTCCTCCTTTTCACCCATCACCTCCTGTTCTGATCCATCCTCCCTCTTGCATGTCTACTCCACTATACCTTGGCAACCTTCCTGTTGTGTACCAACTCCTCTTTTAACCATCACTTATTTCCTTTTTAAATTGTCTTCAAAATGTACATTTATTGGTATTTGAAAACACAATCATTTAAACTGTGATAAAGTTTACTCTTTTGTTTTTCCATACACTCTACCGATGCCTACTAACTGGGATGATAACAGTATGCTTTTCACTCGTCTGCACAGTTTAACAGTTTGTTTGTCACCACAGACATGGAGTTTTCATCAGCGCCAGTCACTATCCAGCCCAGTGGGCCCATACACCCCCCAGTACTCATACCCAGTCAGAGCCCCAGCTCTGGGCCTGATCCAGAGCTCTACGGCTCACGCTTTGTGCTGCAGGATGACCCAGCCACCTCCAGTTCTTTAGACTCTATCCCAGGGGGCCAAGAGGGTAAGGCCCACAGGGAGGCAGCCAGCATGCTGCATTGAGCCTGATCTGATAGCTGCCAGGAAATGTCACTAAGCCACGCTAATGTGAAAGTACACATATATGCAAACACACTGTGGTTGCTAATACGGTTTTCCCTTAGATAGCATGGCAGATATTAGTCTTTTCATTAAACATTTATATTATGATTAATATTTTATTTTCATAATAACTTTTTTCTTTACTTAAATGGTAATTTCCTTCATCTTCTTTCTTTCTTTTACGCAACACTGCTCTAACGTAGTTTCTTTAAAAGCTCTTGTTAGGAATGGCCTCTTGCAGGTTAGACTTTCTAACCCTAGTTCTAGTAATAGATTACCCTGGCTGGTAAATCATTGACTGGACCAGCTCTGCCACATCATGGCCGCACGGTGGATGACTAACTCTTTCAATGTCTGTGGTTACTAACAAACTTTCTGTAGAGCAGCAGCTATCTGAACACCTGGACACTTTCCTCTGATCAATTTCCTGCTGGTTGATCTCCTGCGGGAAGAGATTGACTTGGCTCTCTATCTGAGATAAGAGCGCACTCCTAACCCTTTAGTGCTGGATGCATGACAAAAAGTGTCTTGGAACGTGGGACAAGGCCACACTTTGAGTCTTCCCGGCTGAACTAACATAGCATTTCCTCTTAAAGAAGGACAAATTGGGTGTGGGTACATAACAGCTTCTTCACCATATTTCTTCTTCATCTTAGATTAGGATGAATGTAACAATATTTGTGGTTAACTACGTTGTATGGTGGAGGTTGAAAAGCAGAAGCTTAAGCATGGCTGTGTTCACACAATACTGTATCATTTCTGCTGTGGGTACACGTCACGGAGTCGTTTCGCCAGAGGGTTAACTGATGCCTCACTGTTTTGTAGGTGTGTGGGATATACAAGCTGGTGAGACCAACCAGTTGGTCCACATGAACATCCTGATCACCTGCGTGTTTGCTGCTTTTCTCATGGGTGCCCTACTGGCGGGTTTAATTGTGTTCTGCTACCGAGACTCATTCCTCCGTAAACCAAGACATGTCCACAAGGATGCAGAGTCTGCACCATCTTGCTCTGATTCCACTGGAAGCTTTGTCAAGCTCAATGGCCTCTTCGATAGCCCTGTAAAGGTACAGCCAAACTACAAACTAAAAAGCAGCTTCAATCATACCGCTTTTGTGGAGAAGAGGCATTGAACAAGATGTGAAACTGTCTAATCTTACTCTTGGTTTTATTATCACATTCTTAGGAGTACCAAACCAACAATGATTCTCCGAAGTTGTACACCAATCTTCTCAGCACTGGCAAAGACCTGAACGCGCCCAACGGTGACACTAAAACCGTCATCTTGCGGGATGGATGTCAGCCCCCCGAGTTGGCTGCTCTGCCCACACCAGAGTCTACCCCTGTGCTTCAGCAGAAAGGTCTACAGCCCATTAAAAACCAGTGGGAGAGGGCACATGGGAAGGTCAGTGGGTCCCGTAAGGAGTCCAACTCATCTGCCAAGAGTCCTCAGTTCCTTCCTTCTTCTCCTACTCCTGCTAACTCTAGCTCCCACCACCCTCACCTCGCCCTGGGACACTCGCACATCCCAAGCGCCGTGGTCTTGCCCAACGCTACACATGACCACCCCAGCCATGACAATGGGGAAGATACACTACCACATTCATCTGAAAAGAAGCTTAAGAACCCAGATTCTAAAGGAGCTAAGAAAGACCAGAAGAGGTCTGTGGATGCCAGAAATACCCTAAATGACCTTTTAAAACACCTCAATGACTCTGTGGCCAACCCCAAGGCCATTCTTCAAGAGGGATCAGTACCCCGCCCGAGGCAGCACCTCACACTCGAGCCCATGGAGGAACTGACTGAAATACCCCCCAAGGTGCCCAGTCGAGAAGCTTCCTTGTACTCTCCCTCCTCCTCCCTGCCGAGGCACAGCCCCACCAAGAGGGTTGATGTGCCCATGCCCACTACACCAACGGGAAGCCTGAGCATGGGGGGCACCCTGGAGAGGCAAAGAGGGGGGTACCAACTCCAGCGGAGTGCATCTCACAGGCACTCCTTATCCACCTCACCAAATGGGGTAACCATGGGGGTGTCTGTGTCTCGCCAACACAGTATGAACAGAGGGGGTTACATGCCTCCGACACCCCCCTCCAGACTTGATTCACATGGTGGAGTTATGGCACCAGGAATGCATTCAGCCCACCCACCCTCAGTATCCAGACAGAGCAGCTACAGTGGGCATGGCTCACTTCCTCGCACCGGGCTTAAACGGACCCCTTCAATAAAGCCAGATGTGCCGCCTAAACCCAATGGGTTTTCACCACAGACTCCACAAATGCGAGTAGTCAACAAGTACAGCTATTAAAAGACCATGGACACTTCAAAGTGAGTTCTTGGCCTTGACTGTAGAGCTTTGAGCCCTGAGGGCTTGGGGGGAGGGAGTACAGATGGGATAAGGCCTAGTGTGTGTTTGTGTATCAACTTGAGGTGTATTTCCCCTTTAAATGATATGCACATTCACTCACACTAAAACCAGAAAGTCATACATATGGCCAAAGATACTCGTTGGGGCCTCTTTGCAACCCTGCAAGCCAACCTCCCTCCCTTGCCACAGTAGCCACAGGATATGATCAGTGGACAGTGGTGAATCTGCTGCTGCCCAGTGTATCTGGGCTTAGGTCTCACCCGTTACCACATTTGGAGCGAGGTTTAGGACACCAGCAGAGGTCACGATGGTGTATGTGGGACCAGGTCAAAAAAAACAGTGGAATACTTGAAGAATGGGTCTCATTTGTCACTCCCCTTGAGCACTGTCTTCCCACTAATGTGAAGTGAACAGAGAGAAGCCAGAGGCCATAGCTTTGGCTGTAAGATGGCATAAGGCAGATGGAGGGGAAGATCAAAACGTATAGCGCGTGTGTTGTTTTAAGATACACGTGGCCGTAAACAGCTGATCAAAACTGTAAGAAAAGAGAAAGTGTGTGTGTGTGTGTGTGTGTGTGTGTGTGTGTGTGTGTGTGTGTGTGTGTGTGTGTGTGTGTGTGTGTGTGTGTGTGTGTGTGTGTGTGGAAAGCAGATTTGTGTAAATGCAGCAAATATATTAGTGCCACTTGCCCAAGAATGCACCTTAAGACATTTAAGACCTAAGTCACTGTCTTTCATTAAAACAACATATTTTCTTTGATCTTCTTTAAACCCCCCCTGGACAGAGCTGAGGTCATACCTCTTTGTCACTCTGTTGTGTACTTAGTAATTAGATTAGGTTGTGGCGAATTGGTCATGCTGGCTGTACACAGAAATGGCCAACTCAAATTTTGCTCACTGGTTTGTGCTATTGATTTCAGATATAGGAGTTTTCCCTGATGCATGTATTCCCCCTACCAGTCGAGGATAGCCTGTGACATGGGTGTGCACATCTGCGTGTGTGTGTGTGTGTGTGTGTCTGTGTTGTGTTGCAGACAGAGGCCAAGGAGTAGTTTTAAGCAACCAAACGCACTGATACATGAAATAAGATGTCTCTCTCTCTGGGACTGAAACTTCCTCTAACCTCCACTGCCCCTTTGTAAGAATTCAAGAGTGGTTCAAGAGTCTTCTGTCTTTATGTAGCAATGGTATTAAAAGAAAATGCAATTTTTCATCTCATTCTGTAACTGGGTTTCCAACAAAATGACTTGCTTTTATAATCTTTTACTATTTTATTTAAAGAATTTACCATTTTGAAACTAAAGCAACACCAATGGTTTAGCCCATATATTTGAATTCCACATTTCAAGGCAGGTTTATTCTGTTAAATGTCTGTGTGTGCGTGTCCCCTGATAGAAGAATGCTAGTTTTTTCCTCCCACTTTAAATCCTATTTGCGACATATTTAACTGAACCTAGAACAATACGTGGATGTACCATCTTTGTCATCTGTCCAGTTCTGCAGCCCATGTTCCCTGTGCAGATTTTCTTGCGAGTGGCCCCGTGTACAATCAACACTACATTTATCAATGTGTCCAAATGAGTCATGCTGGGAATGACAAGATACTGTATATACTAAAAAAATACTATAAATAAGGAGTATAAATATTTTTAGGCAAGTGAACCCGAATCTGTGCGTTGTGTGCCTTATTCACGAATACAGTATATAATATTGGCAACGTCAATTGGTCCTCTGTATGTTATGTCATATGCTCGCTATATGAGTGATTTTTACATAAGCAAATTGAAATTTTAGCAGGATGTGCGTCGGAAATCTAAACTGAAGCGATACTGAAAACACACTGACAAACATTCCATTTGTGGATGCGAGTCACACAAAGGGAAAGCAAAAACACCTACTGGGATATAAATCAGTTCGTTCCTCCTTTACTGCCGGTGTTGAAATGAGTGGTGTTAATCCACCAGGTAAAGGTGCCATGCAGTGAATGTATTTTTCTTGAACGTGGGATGTAGGTAGGGTGGTGAGACCTTGCACTGTGGAGCAGTCAGCTCAACGCAGCATATCCTGCCCACAGCCGATGTATTAAAACAGTGTTCACACAAAAGCCGTCTTTTGGCATGGCCGCCCGGAATCTGTAATTCCCCCAGGATTGCAGGACGGGAATTGTTTCTATTGGCCGGCAGTGACGACCAAGGGATCATTTCTCGTTAGCAGTGGGTACTTATTTTTAATTTTTTTTTTCTTTTGTGAGGGCGGGGGGTGAATTCTGAAATCTCATTCGAGTGTCAGTTGCCTGTTCAAGCCCAAAGCCACATTTTGTTTACAAGTGATGATTGTATGTAAAGACTTTCTGCCTGTCATCGAACCAGAGTCTGGGCTGTCTCTTTTCTACTCGACACATGCACACTGACATCACAGACACACACTCAGCATACACTGTTCAACTGCCTTGTACATTGCAATATGAACTGGGTCTTTCAGTTGCAATCTAAATTGAAGCCTTTATATTTCAGTCTGGTGTACGTGCAGATGAACCAGATTTTGTCATGTAATTCTAATTTAAATACTGTGCAACGTGGCGATGAGAGGCCAGCTGATCTCCAGAGTATTTGAGCGTGTAGATATGTTGTAAAATTGTACTGTGAATGTGTAAATAATAATGATGGTCTTTGTTTCATGATATTTTTTGTTGTTGTTTTTTTTTTTTTTTCTCCATTTTTTTTTAACACGGCATGTATAGTTGAAATAAAACATTACTGCACAGAAATTGTGGTGTTTTTCACAACAAACTGCTGATGAACTCAGCAGAGCTGGGTTTTGTAAGCCATCTCTTTGTTTATCGTGTTTCTGGACAACTGAGGAAGGCTCAGATTTGAGAGATAGGGCCTTGTGAATCTGGTGGTGAAATGTAGTAGGTGGTTGCAACATGACTGGGAAGGAAGTAGCTAGCTGGGTTCTGGGAGCAGACTGTAGAATGATTAAGACTATTTTTAGATGTCTGGGGCCGGCACAGAGTCAGCCACACCAGATAGCATGTGGGAAAGTTTCCAAATTAGTATGTTCTTGTAGACCCCGAACATCTGGACTAATTGCTCCCCAGGGGATAAGATCTAAGCCACCAATCAGCTTTGGTGGAATGCACACAAAAGTAGCACCCACATACATTTGGATGCATGCAGCGCAAACATCTCGTTTATGTTATGCACTGATAAAGCTGTGGGGAACATCAACAAAGAATAAACAAGTGATGGTTGGATGAGAGGTAATCACGGGTTCATGTTATCCAGTTTGTTGAACTGCAAAAAAAAATGTGATTGCCATCTGAGGTGGGATTATTCATTCACCTTTAAAGGATGTAATATATGAAACTAATGCACATATAATAAAGTCTAGAACTGCAAAATGAACACAATCAAAATACAAAAAGATTCATAAATAAAACGTGTTATCATAGGATGTGTTGAAACATGACCGCGTGGATGCAGGGGAATCTACTGCAGCCGTTAGATGTCACAGTCCAACTCGTATCACGAAACGCCAGCATCCCCGGTTTGAATCCAGCTGGGTAAAAATGCTCTCTAAACCAGGGGTGTCATGCTTATTTTACATCGTGGGCCGCATACAGCCTACTTTGATCTTAAATGGGCCAGATCAGCGAAATTTCTGTCAGTGTTACAAGTTTAACTACACATTAAAGTCCTGAGATATCTTAATATAAGAACAATAAGTTGAATTCCAACATTATGTCTCAGTTTATCTACATAATAAAGAAATGCTGCTGTCGCAGAGAAGTCTGTCAGCACAGTTCTTTGGGCTGAAATTATAATAAATAAATGTGAACATTTTCTGCCAGCTCATTGCCCAGACTGTCCTGTAATTATAAAACACACAGAAAATATCCTACTTTTTTCCTTCTGTAAGAACAGAAATATCTATAGTTGGTAAATGATAGATTAAAAAAAACAGGAACTTTTCTGTCATATAAATCTCAAATACCCATTACTCAAATACTCAAGTGTGGTATGAAAGGCCATGAGGGAGTTGTTTCTTCAGCAGGAAAAGCTGTGAAACAAAAATGTCCAAAATGTATGCCCTTCCTCACTTGTTCCAAAGCCATCCAGCCATCCAACGCCCGGGGGCGTTCTCTTCTCTTTTATTCTAATTTCTTTCTTTTTTTAAACACATACAGTAATGTAATATCAGTTATACATACAACCACGATTTCAAGTGTTAACGTCCTACTAAAGCTCAAATCAATAACCGGAATCATCTGAAGCCAACTCATCTTACTAATCTGCATATAAAGAAGCTGTGTAGGAGGGCTCTAAGAGCGCGGGCCCTGCTTTGTTTTGCAGAGAGGTGATGAGGCCCTTTGGATGTTTGGCTAGGAGGCTTTGTGGCTCATCACTGCCAGCAGAATGTTGACACAAGTACTCCTTCATTGGCTTTCTGCAGGACCTCCAGAAAACTCACACCTCCTAGCAACCCCCACCCACCCTTTCTCTCCCACATACACACACACACAAGGGAAACATTCTCCCCTCTGGGTGTTCTAGCGGGGGTTGGGGTGTGATTTGGTTAGGAATGGGGAACAACAAAGAGGCACCTCTTGCTATTCTGATGTACATCCCATCCTCTCAATTTATCAGATGGTCTCTTTGAATTAGTGGAGGCAAATCAAACACAGCCAATGATTCTGTAGCCGTTTCATTCATTTGTCCGTCCGCCTGGCCACACTTAGTCTCATTACAGACAGCGACTGTTCTCGGACAAAAAGCGAGCGTTTGTTGTCATACTGACACGTCTGTGTGCATGTGTGTGTTTATTCTATCTCTCGTGGGATGGGGAAGCGAATGGTAGAAAAAAAACAAGAAAAATACGTCTTGGTTAAGTCTAAGTGGAACACAGAGAGGCCACTCATCTAGATGCAGGCAGATGAATGTAAATTGCTAGAGCTGAAGGTACAGATGAAAATTTGATTTAAAACAGTAGCAGCGGGTACAGAGACACACACTAACGCAGAGTGATATGGCCCATTTTCTGCTTTTTGGCTTTCTCTGCAGCATCTCTTTAGAAATTTAAGGATAGTGATTAGACTGAAAATCATCCATGTGTATGCCTTCCTGTCCTCTTTTCCTAAAAGCCTGGAGGTGAAACCAGCAATTCCATTTGCAAGCCTCAGTCATGGAAAAGGTGCTCACAGGGTTTCTTTGTGGGCTTTAGCGAGTACATGCACTCTCTCTGATGTATTAAAACCTGACCCAGTGTCCAGGAATTGACTCATTTGAAAATGGAACTAAATGACAGGGAGGAAGTTAAAATTTCTCCAAGTTGGATCGAAAAAAGTTTTGACACTGCCTCCACATTCGGGAAATGCCATCAAAATCTAATCTGTGCGCCAAGCGACCTTACATTAACAGTTGGTTAATGGCACACGCTGCTTTGAAAAGTAACTTAAAAGCCAGGCAGGCAAAAGCGGCGAAAGAGCGAGAGGTTGTTAAAATATGAGGAATGGAAGCGCAGATAGATAAGGACCGGTATTTCCCCCGCCTTTACGAGTAAATACAGGCATTTGGATCATAGATGAACAAAATAGAGTGATGGGTGAAAAATGCATGGCTTCCCAGTTCTCCCCCAGTGACCTTCAGCCAACCTCTACAATCAAGATCACACCGACACCTCAGAGAAGGACGGTGAGAGCTGTGTGATGAGATGGCAGGAGGAAGAGAACTTGTTGACAGAGCTTTTAGTTCATTGTGTATTATATAATAGTTACCATGATGTACTTATAGTCCATAGTTATTGCGTTCTCATACATGTCCAGAATGTGCTATGACAGCTTTGTTGTATCTGCACTCCCGCCTGTGTTTTATTTGGGGGCATATTAATTAGGGAGGAATACTGACTGGGAAACATATGGGAATAATTATTCTGAGGTCCCCAAGTCTTTGTAGAAACATATGCAAAGATGTCCAGAAATTGCTTAATTACTAAAATAGAACTTCAATCATAAGTTTTTGTCTTTGTTTTCTTACGGTTCACAGATGCTTTGTTGCCACAGATTGTGAACCATTAATTTAACGAATATCTACCATCTTTTTCACAGTCTGTTCCTAACATTGGATGGCTTGTGTTTCAAGTACATCACAGCTGTATAGTGCAATTAGCCATGATATTCAGCGTGATTGATGTGATTATGTTTTATGTCTTTTACTGTAAGTAAAAATCGCATTTACACACAACGAGCACAAAGGAGAGGCATTCAGCAACACAGAGCAGCCAAGTAGGGCCTTTAAGCTTGTTAGCAGCAATACACAGTCACAGAAGCTTTTTAGGTACACATGTTTCAACTGCTTGTTAACACAAACACCTGCGGTAGCAACTCAGTGCGTTTATTCATGGTCAAGGTCTAACCTGTTCAAACTAAGCACCAGAATAGGGAAGAAAAGTGACTTTTAACTTGGCATGGTTGTTGATTCCAGACAGGCTGCTCTAAATATTTCAGAAATTAGTGATTTACTGGGATTTTCCCACACAGCTGGTTTACAGACAATGGTCTGGAAAAAAAGAAAATATCCAGTGAGTAACAGTTCTTAAGGCAAAAAATGCCTTGCTGATGTCAGAGGAGACTGGTGAGATTGCTTCTGATTACGAGGCATTAGTAACTCAAATAACCACTTGTTACAATTAATGTACGCAGGTCATGTGATTGTTGGGGTTTTTCTGTATGTATGATTGTAGCGTCTACCATATAATATAAAGTGCCTTGAGGCAACTGTTGTTGTGATTTGGCGCAGTATAAATAAAATAAAATTGAACTGAATTGAATAGTAGAGCATATCTAAATGTGGGTGCTATCCTGGTTGCAGGACACTGCACACTCATACAACAAATACTGTTCAGTCACAAGGTAGGTGCACCTTTAAGCGCACCCTCCTTTATCATTTATGTCACTCCAAATGGAACAATAATTGACAAAAGGGACATCAAACTGCATTTATTAGGACTTTCTACTTAGCTCATAATACAAGTGAGCAGTAGGATCATTTTCTCATAGATTTCTGCATATGCACCTGTGTGCCTCTGATTTAATTTTTGGAACCAAATGAGTTATCACCTGCAGGTCTAATTTACCTGACTTTACTCTTTAGACCCAGGGGACCATCAATCTTTCATATGCAGTCTATGACAGAATAATGAGCTGTGAAGTAAATAAAAGCTTAGAGTATGTAAATCTGATACATCCACTTAGTTAACAAAAACATGCAATTACAATGTTTGCCAATTGTGCCAATTTATATTACTGAATGACCTTTATAACCCTTATCTACAATAATCCATCATTATGCTAAACTCAGGCAATAAACATAGAAATTGTTGACTGACACTCGGCTCTGAGGTCACAGTAATGGTATGAAGAAAGAAATCAAATCAAGTTTGCAATTATTGTATGTTACTAGAAAAAAAAATACCAAAGAAAGAATTTATCATTCTTTCCAAGCTACACAAATCTCTGAAATCACCTTCAAAGATAACACCCACTGATAAGCTGCAAAATAAATCTTTGAGATTTATTTCCACCTAAACTTGATGTAGGAGTATCAGGTGTCGCATTAAGATCACAGAAGGGTTACTGCCACATCTGGGTTGCGTCTCAGTCCCAGATAGTGCAACATGGTACTGAATCTAGATTCATGCCATTAGGTATTACCATGCATAGCATCAAGTCAGTAATGCAGGATAGTCTGGGAGAAAGAGTCTAGAGACACAGATATACAACAGTGCTAAGAGCAAAAGGAGAGAGTGAGATGAATATCTGCCCAATGTGGTTCTTTAAGATGCATAGACCCTGCTCCAACACCTGCAGGTGCTTATCTGTCAGATTTAATCTGCTCACTGGGCTGTGTGCTTGTGTGCGGATAAAAGAGTGTGTTTTGGAGAAGAGTTGGGTTGGTGAAGCAAGTTGTAGCAAGCCTATTGAGCGTAAATTGACTTACCAAGACTCTAAACACCTGACTGAATCTAACTCTTGTTGCGTGGATACTGTGTGTTCAGGTTAGGGATTATCACAACAAAGTGTACATCTGGCAACTAAATAACCCTCCACCTGTTTTGCATAATAACTTCATTTCTCTTCTTCTCTTTCTTCTGTTTTGGATCTTTCCACGGTCTTTATCTACTCCCCCCCCACCTTTGAAGCCTGACTCAGACCCTTTTAGAGTGTGGGTGTTCTCATAGCTTTGCTGGTAAAACAGTGGATTAGCGCAATTGCTTTATGACTAAAGCCAAGCCTACTATTACAGCGCTCTGTCATTGGGAAATCACATCTTCCCAGACACGCACCCATTACACACCCTGGCACCCACCCTATCCCCAAGGGGTGACACGGCACCCAGTGGGACCCTCCTCACCTGTGAAGCCCTGAGCCTGGGAAAGCCCCTGATGCTCACACAAAAACAGCCTGCATCTACCCTCAGGCAGACACCTTGTCTGAATAAGCAGAAAGCTATAATAATGATAAATGGCTTGCACCACATGCAGCAATATGTCTTCATATAACAAAGAGCTTTTTAATTACTTTTCACATTAGAAATACAACATCAGACATAAATAACTGAGCACCTGCTTAAAGAAAAGTCATGACTGACTAAAAAGTACCATAATACGACTCTGTCTCATGGATCAGATTATACAGGGCAGTTGTAAATGCTGCTCCCTGCCTTTGTTACGAGGTTTAATTGAACATAGCTTGGCTCTGACGCTGGCTAACAACATGAAGTTAGCTCCCTCCTGCATTAGTGCCAGAGCAAATTAAGTCTCCCTCCAGATCAATGGGCTTATAGTCTATACACATCAGCACGGACAGATTTCACAAGCAGGCTGATGTATCAGCTGCCTAATTTTCTCCCTCTCTTCCACAGTCGTCCCCCCGACCAACCTTGTTTATCATTGAAAAGAAATCAGATCAACACACAGAGGCCAACGTGGAGCCAAACTTCTCCTGTTGTCTCCTCTCCTCCATCTACAGCGTATAGTTACAAACATAAAACTTGCCCTTGCTGCCCTAAACAGATCAATACCTAATGGGCGTCACACTGAGCAGATGAGCTCTCTCGCGTTCTCTCACACTCTAACCACCCTGTGTGAACACTGTCTTTTTGTCTTGTTAAGGCACATCTACAGTTTAGAAGGCGCAGAGGACTGAAGGAAAAGAGGAGTGAGGACAGAGTGTGACGGAGGGGAGAAGATGGCACGAAAATGAGGGAAGAGATGAGTGCCAAGATGTTGCACAACAACCCCTAGTCTTTCCAACAGGCAGAATTATCATTCAGGGCAAAAACACATCAACAAAGATCCAATACCCTGGACGAGCAGGATACAGCTTAGCGCCACCCCCATCCCCGGCAGCACATACCCACACATAACCTTGAAGTTATAGCAGCACTTACAGGATATGAAGTTATTCATTTGGCTTTTGGGTTTCCTTGTTTTTTTCCCTGGTGGAAATAATCCCTAAGACCATTCCTTACTATTAAAGACTTACATCTTCTAACAATGTCTAAAATGTATGGTTTCATTCTTTCGAGCAAAAAGTGGCTCTGTAATATTGCGGGAAAGGCTTTAGCTGTTTGCAAATGTTACTCAAACTCAAAGAAGTAGTTGCACTCACGTGGAAAAGAAAGCTCACACTCTTGCAGATCTAAAGTTTTACTATTCAGAAATAATAGAAGTCATCAGGTCCTTAACAGGTTCTAAAATTATTCAGATACAACCTCAGATGAACGACAGCAGTCATTACTTATTTAACCACAACCCAGAATGCAGAAACAGTGTGTGAAACCTAGTCCGTAGCTTTTAGAGCCACCTCTAGCAGCAATAACTTGAAGTCATCATGGAGGAATACTGGCCCAGCTTTGTTTGCAGCGTTGCTTCAGTTTTTTGAGGTTTGCTGGCATCAGTTTATACACAGCCCTCTTAAAGCCATAAAGCATGGGATCATTGTCCTGTTGCATGACCCAATTTTGGTCAAGCTTTAGCTGACTCTAGAATACTTTGGTATACAGAGGAGTTCATGGTTGAGTTACTGGAAGGCCCCCAGGTCCTGTGGCTTCAAAAGAAACAAAGTCATCACCACTGTGATTGATATTGTATGGTTTTCACCAAATTTGGTGGTATCTAGTATGTGGTATATGGTCAAACATTTCCACTTTAGTCTCATCTGTCCAAAGAACATTGTTCCAGAAGTCTTGTGGCTTGTTCAGATGCAATATTTCAAACATTGCAATCCATGCTGTTCTTTATAGAGAAGTTTTTTCCTGTAAGCCCTTCCAAACAAGTCGTACGTTTTCAATTGTATTTATAATTTCATAAACATTAACATTTAACACGCTAACTGAGGCTTGTAGAGTCTCAGATGGAACCTTTTGTTGTTTGGAGTTTCTCCGATTTTTACGCAGTTTGACCCTGGGGGGAATTTGGTGGGACATCCACTCTGGGTAGATAGGAAACTGACTTGAATGTTTTCCACTTCTGAATAATCTTGTTACTGTAGAATGATTGACTTCAGATTATGTAGAAAATTGTCTTGTAACCCTTCCCAGACTGATGTGCAGCAGCTGATCTAAGATCACTGCTGAAGTCTTTGATCACTGACATTACGCTAACACCTGAATGCCAGCAAACGAGGAAAACTTCTCCTTTATAGAGGTTTTCACACTTCCTGATGATCAGTTAAATAAATACATTCAATTAAGAGCATCTGGCTGCTACTAAGCATTTAGTTTTTCAAAAGCTGCTTCTGCATTTTTTGTTAAATAAATCATGACATGGTCTAATACGTCAGAGATAGTATTTACCTGATTTTAAGACCTGGTAAGGACTAAATAATTTCTTTCAAACCTGAGAATTGAAAGAGGGTGTACCTTCCTTTTTACGTGTTCTTGGGAACTATGTTAAAATATGTAATATTACGCTTACTACCTTAAAAAAGTCTAAATGACTTCCAAACTCTATAATCATAGCAAAAAAAATCAACAAATGTGTATATATAGCTAATATATTTATCTGATCTGGGGTTTTTATTCTGAAAAAACCCCAGATCAGATGTGGTGATTTTCTTTTCTTTTAGTACATACAGCCTGAAATCCATTTAGCACAGAGAATCTTCATCCATTTGGAACAACCTGCTTTCACATTACTTTTTCATGTAAATCCTCATGCATCAAGTGCTTTTAAAATCGACATTATATGGGGAAATGGCCAAAACCCTTTAGTCCTCATCCGTCTGCCCTTGAGAGCAGCTCTTATAACACTGGCTAGTTAGAGTAGTAGCTTTAGCTTAGCGGTTGCACCTCTGCATGATTTGGAAAGTAAAAAGGCGTCGTCTGGCCTTAGGAGCACTTCAAAAGGCCCATAGCAGTGTGAGCGGCAGCACAAGTGACAGACGCACACAGGGGGTCAATGGCTTGTGTGTGTTTGTGTGTGTAAGTGCGTTGTGTACATGTGTGTTGCTGCATAGGTGCACGCGTGTTTGCGTGTGCTTGTGCATTTGTGTTTATCTGTGTGCGCGTGGGTGTGTGCGAAGGCAGGGGAGGCCTATTAAAAAGCTGCCTGAGGAGAGGGCTTTCAGTTGGGAATCTATGGGGGGCAGAGAGGATGGCAGGGCCATTGTGTGTCATAGTTCCATCCTGAGAGCTGGAATTAGAGGCTTTCTCCTCTGCTCGACTGGAAGACTCTGTACCACCACCGACCCCATGTTTAATTAGAGCAGCTCTAGAGAGACAGCCTGGAGAGGGAAGAACACGAGCAATGAATATAAGAAAGAGTCAGATTTAACTCTGAAAAAAAAAACATAACTGTGGGTGAAAGAGGGGGAAAGGAAAGAAAATTGGATTCACACCGTTTGGCGATGCTGTGCAAGTCTGATTGGAAGCGTAATGGGGTACACGATAGCAACATGATGTGAGATATGATAAAGATTAGCCTGGTAGAATTATGAGAATCTCTATGGCATGGCACTGATTGGAAATAGAAGCTAATACGAGTAAATTTCCCAGAGTGCATTTGACTTTCAAATCAATAATCTTCAACTCTTTCAGGAATCCTCACACAAACGGGCATGATGTGCCTTTGTGGAGGTTATAGTCCAATCAAATTAGGCAAACAAACATTAATGGATGATAATGAATGTGAGCATTATCTCCAAATAAAGTGGCCATTAATATTGATGATTGTTTTCATCCCAACACATTACAAACCGAAGCAACATCAATATTTGTCGGAGCAAATGAGAGCGAGAATGTACGTTTATCAGTGATTGGGTAGCTAAATGGATATATGGAGGAGATAAACACGGGCTGTTATCTCCTCTGCTGTTGATCTATCCGTTTAAGCTTGTAAGGTTCATTAATGTTAAATGGGTTGATTGTTATAGGAGGTAAACAACGTGTCAAGTCTTATTCCAGAACAACTCATTCTGCTTAACAGAATGAATAGTCGGAGCCATTAAGGCCCACTAGTGAAATGGTTCGTCTTTGAAGTACTTGCTTGTTTGTTAAGTGGAAGGGTGATCAAAAGGATGTCATTTTAAATGCTGCTTCTGATTGATTGTGTGCCTTTATATGCTCACCTGACTAGGCTTTGCACAAAGCGAAGTAGGAAAGGGATTTTTTTTTCCAGACACCCATAGCATGATAGTGTAAAAAAACATTTAAAAAAATCTTATAGGAAAACATAGCACTACTGGCACACACACATTCAAGGTGCACCTTGATCCTGACTTTATTTGAGCTCTTTCTCTCTCTGCTGTGTTTAATCCTGCTGTCTGGTATGTTCCACCTGATTAATCTGATCATTCACTTCTGACAAGCCCATTTCTTAACCCCACCACCCACACACGCAAACAAGCACCTACACAAGTGAAGTGATACAAACACATGATGCATGTCACACACACACGGACAGACACGCATCCACTTGAAGGGCAAAGAAAAGAAAAAAAAACAGAGAGTGAGATTGGTGTGTTGGTTCGGTCACTCACAAGGAAAATGTCCCATCATAGCCTGCAGTTACCAGTGTCACACATCACTTCGCATGACCAGATATAAACACTGCTCCATTTAATGTCAGATTTACACACACACACAGATATATACATATACAGTATACTGTATATATACACATCATTTGATCTAATCAAGTTAAATCCAGGAAATGTTTTTCCTATAAATAATGATCCACATATATGCTCCTAGGGGATTTCAGTGCAGAGCCATACAGGCTATGAACTCAGCAGGAAAGAAACAAATGCAAATGTGAGGTACAGCTGTGGGGTTGAAGCTAGGTTCCCCATACAATGCCTGAACAATATTGTCCTTCACCTGCTGAGATCTAAAGGAGTAATCAAAAGGCATGGAGAGTTGTGGCGACTGATTCTGTGCAGGGGACCTCACTAACTCTGACTGACGCCCTCAGACTACAGATAAGACTAAAAGAGTGTGTGTGCATGTATGTGTGCACACGTGTGTGTGTATATCTTCATGCATGTAACTAAAGGAAGCATATCCCTCCCTGTGTTGAGCAATATCTCTTGCTCTCACTGCTGCGTCCGCTCTCATTGATCCTGCATTCCAAACAGTTCCTTGATGACCAAACTGCTGTTAGAGTTCTTCTTGTCGAGGTTGATTTAGCTGAGCTTGGCGGACCTAAAACTCTGAGGGGAATTTGTCTCAGTGGCTGTAAATTACATTTATTTACAAGAGGGAGAAAAATGTGGGGGTGTTTTATCTATGTTCACATTGCATCTGTCCAAACCCAGTCGGCAACTCTTTCTAATAAGTTGCTTTATAAAGAGTATGAAAGCTGGAGCTGTAGACCATTAATGGAATAACTTTGTAGTTTCCAACATATGAAAACCATCTGCTGATGTTTCATTTTTGCTCGTATTAAAGTTACTTTGTCAGAAATAGTAATAATGTGAGAGAGTTAGCCAGGTGCGTGGATTAGCAGTTTTGTTCCATTCTGCAAACAGCATTAAGTCTGCACAGGGTCTTTTATTTTGAAAAGTCACTGGAAACTCTATGGTGTTTCAGCGTCTGACTTCCTGCCCTCCTTATCTGCTCTATACAACTTGATGAAGGCGCTGTGGAAAAACAGTGAAAAACAGATTTGGTGATTATTTAAGCCATGTGGAGAAGAGAGCTGCTTGTAAAAAACGCTGCAGCATGTCTGCAGCATGTGGAACGGTAAGGTGGAGCATCCGTGGGAAGTCTGTGCAGCTGTAAAGAGAAACACCCTTCAAGCATGTTATTAGTGTTGATGTTGCATAGCTTCTCCACTAGAGGGCACTCTGTAACTTCCCTGTTGGCAAAACACAACAACCA